>NC_090440.1:1885681716-1894884216 GCF_031143425.1 Pleurodeles waltl
AGTGAATTAAAAACATCAAAAGAGGCAGGTCAGCAGACCCAGAACCCAAGAGCCAAAGGGGCTGCTTTGGTTTGCGTTGCTCTAGCACCACGCAATGTGGTGCAAGAGCAACACAAACCATAAATGAGATTTATGAAGCAACGCAAGGCCACCTTGCTTAACCCTGTGTGGCTTCAGAAATCCCAAGTAATGTAACACTGCAAATCGCTGCATTACATTACTCTGAGACAGGGATGGGTTTTCGTGGGTGTTGCATGGGTTTTCCCACGCAACATCAATGAATTTTGACGTATTCCCAGATTTACAAGAACTTGTTAACCTGGGAATGCACCAAAAAGATACGCCTTAAAAGGAGAGACAGAATGAGGAGAAATATGTTTGTTTCTCCTCGTTTTTTCCTCTTTCTATGTGTGCAGCATTCTGCAGCACACATAGAAAGAGGAAGACCCCTCTCAGAATTGTTTTTGCACAGGAAGGTGTCCCTTCCTGCACAAAAATAATCCTGTACGCAACGCAGGCACCCTTGCACCATGGCGCTAGGCTGCCAAAAGGGCACCAGTGCAGGGGGAAAGGACAGAAATGTGCGTATTGTGTTAATACGGCACATTCCTGCCCTTTCACTGTGACGCAGGGCAGTGCAGCAAGGTGACTTGTTGCTCTGCGCCACAAAGCCCATAAATATAGGCCTTAGTTCTCATGCTGAGTGCACTCCTGCTGCTAGGCATGAGTAAGCAACAGACGAGAATATCGAACTACTGCCGTAATAGAAAAAACAGTGCCAATATAAGTAACTCTACATTTGCAGTATAGAAAATCTTTACTGCTTCAAGTAATGAATCGTAGTTTTTGGTTACAGTGCATGTATGAAGAAGGAAACTGTATAATCTCAAATGTAAAACCTTCGTGAATAATTTGCTGGTCTAGTTAATGATATTACAGTCCGAAGCATGCACAAAACCAATGAGGCCGGGAATTACAGCACCTGGCACATGGCCCACGCCTGGGCAAGCGCACAACCCTACAGGGTAGGGGTGATGCAGGACAGGATTGGGCGGCGATAATAAAAATGCGCTCCCTGTCCAGCACAGGTGAGAGCTCTCCAAGACACAGTGCTGGCGTACTCCAGCCGAAAGTCCCTTCTCGCCTGGAGTATCCAGTACTCCGAAGCACATTGTGTTTGGATGTAGTTTCAAATACTTAGGATAAATACAAATGTAAATATAAATACATTTTATCATTTCCATGAACTGCTTCTGTGACAATTTTCTAATGATGTACTGTATAGTTTCGTGTATCTCCTCAATAAAGTTCTGTTAAACAATAAGAAGCAAGGCATACTCTGTGACTGATCCCTCTCCAAAAATCAAAATTAATGAAAGGTAAAACTGGCAATAGATTCACGTGCTTTGCATAGTCATGCCAGCTAGCATCAGTGTGAAAAACATGTAAATCTATAACCGATCCGTTAACTTGCATTCTGTTCCTTGCATTGCTAATTAGAAAGAGTGTGCAATGTATTTGTATCTATAAAACACATATGCTGTGCCACGTGTTATCTCCATGTGCCATGTGAAACTGAGTAACACTGCTATAATCATGCGGTGTTATAAATATATATATATATATATATATATATATATATATATATATATATATATATATATATATATATATATATATATATATATATATATATATATATATACATCGTACACATCCCTAACAACAAGCCAAGAGTATTTAAAAAATCAATATTAGATCCAGACTGCAAAACGAGCCCTCACCCAATCACCCAATCCCCCCCGCTCTCTCCCGCCCACCCATATCTGGCAGAACATTGAGACAGGAGCCTGCCTGGGGCGTAATGTACTATGTCATCTGTACGCCAAATTGGCCTTGAAAACAATGAAAGCTATAGCTTCAAATTAATAACTAAACAAGAGCCTTTTGGGAACCAGACAAAAAACAAAGTATATATCAAATGAAGACAGAACCTTGACCTGTCAGTGCTGAGAAGGGAAAAAGGCAAGGTCTGCCAATGTGTGCTGTGCGCTCATGTGAACCGGCGTCAAACTTCCCTTACTCAGCATCCCTTCTTACCCAGAGTGTGGGAGAAGAGAATTCACACACCACTGCCTTCCTGACAGGGCAAGGAAACCACTTGACTACACTGTCTATAGTTAAGTCAGGAAGGAGGAGCATTCTTCTACCCCCTCATTATATGAAAATCCTGAAGGAGGCCGCAAATGTCTTCTCTCCCACTTAGAGGCTCCTGTTAGCCCCACCTCATTAAACAAAGAAGCACTTTTCTCTTGCATTCCAATGTGTGCTTTAGTTTAGGTACAAAATCAAAGTGTGAATGTTTATGAAAGGTCTGAGATGACCCTCCTTTCATTCAATGCTTCAAAGAAAGCACGCTCAGGTAGCCCTATCTGCGAAATGAGCGTTATAGAGGCAACACAATAAATGTAATATCCTAATAAATCAGAACAAGTCAAGATTCTGCTAATTCAGGATAGTTAAAAAAAACTCAAACCCAATGTTTGCTGAAAGATAGAATTACAACATTATTTTCAGAGCTTTTGGAAGAAAATATTTAAGTTTTAAAATGCTTGGGGAGTAAAGCTCAATGGCGCCATGACCCAGAGGGCAGGGTTTGCTGTGAAAGGAGTGGGAAAGAACAGTCAAGACACAGGCAGCCCCATCCGTGCATAGGTCTACGCCCTAGTGCAGGGCCGCTGTACACAACAGGAGGCTGGTGGGCTGGGCAGGCTGTTATGGTGTCTTTCACCACACCTGACGCATTGACACATTCATTCCTTCCTCTTTTAAGATAAGAGAGTTTCGATACCTGATTTCATCCTAATCAATCTGTTGGGTGGTCGTTTGGTACTTTTGGTAGCTCCTTTCTTCCGACTATGCGCTACTTAGGTACTTCGCCTCGCCATGTCGGCTACTCGCTCTTCACTTCCGCTTTGAACAGAGGTGTTTGAGCAGTATTTGAGGACAACCATTCTGTTCCAGAAGTTCCACTCAAGACAACGTCTTGTGACCTGGCAGGAACTACGTCTGGACTATTGATAACACCTGTTTGCTGTTTAGGCGGTGTAGTTGCTGCATTAACCTAGAGGGTACTACAATATATGCATCTTCCACACTGTTGTGTCTTTTTTTCAGAGTAAAATTGCATCCGAAGTCGATAAAACCCACTTTCAAGGGGAAAGAAGTCATGCCTCTAAAAAACTGTAGTTGGTTTTACATGTTTTCATTAAGTAATCTCATATATAACGTGCCTGCATAAGCACAGAACTTTTCTGTGCCACGTCCTTGTTGATGTTTAGGATGCTTTTCATATGCCTTAATAAAAGGCCATGTTTGAAGCTGCTTCGTGGAATAGCTTGTCTGAAGCAAGGAGGAAAACCTTTCAGCTCACAAATCAGGGATTTGAGGGGAAATCCCCCACGCAGATATAGCGAGCCTGATCAAACAGCTGCATAAGAAAGGAGATTTAGACATACGAGCAAACTTGACTTTCTTAATTTGCGATGCAAGAAAACAGAAACTAGTAGAAGCTCCTAACTACACAAATTCTGGGTAATGCACATTATGTAATGGCTACAGGCTGAGGAAAGGCAACTCGGTTACACCTAAGTCTGTATTTGTGGAAATGTTGCGGAGGAGGACTGGCTGGGGACAGTGATCATTTTCCTTTCAGGGATAATAATTACACGTTATTGTCCTCTGCTCAAGGAGTTTCAAGGTCAACACTCTGTTTATGGGGGTTAACCATAGTTAATTGCCTGCCCCACAATTATGGACCTGGGATGAAGGCAAAAATGCATAATGAGTGGAAAGCCAATTAACAGTTGTTCAAGTCTGACAGCTTGGGAGCAGTAAGGCTGGTAGCAACTATGTCTCTAATAGTAAAAAACACACAAAATAAACAGATCCACTCTCTGCTTCAAGCCCCCGCCACTGCACCTAGAATGCAGGCAAATAACAGTATTGGTGCTAGCATGCTGAACATTTTTGACTGCTTGAGGCAATCTGACCAATGCTATTATTAGAGAGCATGCTGGCAAAGGCTTGTGACACATGAGTGCTCAAAATAACAAGCACTGTAGTTACATAAACAAATAGTATTCTTTTTTCTCTGGAAAGCTGATAGGTGGGGTCGGTTGTGCAAGAACTGGTTCCATGTAAAGCCTGTGAATACGCCTTTCACCCATTCAGCTGCCCTACCGTGGGCACAGAATTCAAACCAGGGGCCACAACACAGTAAAGGGGAATATGCCCTAACCTAACAAAAGAGTAACAATAACGGCAATGTAATTGAATGACTTCAGTAAGAATATTGGCATACATGCAATGTTATGTTACTAGCACCAGTATAAATTCAATGATGGCTCTTGAAACTGGCCATGTCAGATTATAGTCAGATTGTTGAGGAGAGGTGATACACAAAATGATTTCAGCAGAATTTGTATGCCATCTGTTTGAGAATTTTACCTCCATTAGATTTTCCACAAAGCTTAGCAGCGCACCCTGAGTCACATTACAGAAGGGCAAGCACGAATATCACCGGCGGAATTGATATTGAGTGCCAATAGAAAATTACCTCCCGCAACAGAAGGAGATCATAAAATTGGGATGTAAAATCCATTTCGCTTAACACTAAACATAAATGTATTAATAAAAGTATTAATAAAAGAGGGATTGTTTTAACACAGGCAACCCAAATCAAAATATAGCTTGAAAATGGTTGAAGTTAAAAACCAAAAGAGAGCTGGTTCATGAAAATAATGAAAAAACACAACCTTCTAAGTCAGCCTGCAGCCTTGGATAGGGAGGGTCAGTAAATTCTCATGCAATAATTAAGGGGTTCTTTGAGCTATAAGAGTCCTTATCCCCAACTCGAGAATCTAAATGTGTCATGCCTTCTAGTAGTTTTTGCTACTGGTAATGAATTTGTACCCACATTCGTGTTTGCTTATCTGCCAGACATGAAAGAACATATGTATTCAGCTGATTGTACTCTGGCATTTTCACAGCGAGTACTAATTGCCACCGCCGGTGTTTTCCATTGACAGTGATCAATGATCTCACTGCTACAGTGTTTACTGTCTGTCTGAACAAACTTTTATCAACTTTAATACTTCTTGTACACTGAGGATCCTCATCTCCGAGAACTCATACAGGAGAATGTATGCTTTAAACAGGGATGATGTATGTATGAGAAGGGGGAATTAATTAATAATTAGCATTTTGATTTTATAACATTTCTTACTGTACCCATGATCTGGACATAGAGTAACTATGTCAAATGAGAAGCTGATTTTTTTGTAGTAACAAAATCTTACTGATAGGGAAAAGGGCTCCCAACCTTCACCTTAGGATCAGTAAACTTAACCTAAGGTGCCAGACTGAGCTCCATGAAAAATGTATGTTACTTACTTGTAACAATGATTTTGCATCATACTATAAATTCACATATCATATTTTGAATACATCTCATCCCCAAGTGGTAGGAGCCTGAAGGTGCAACATAAACCCTATTGACTTATAAATGTTGTAACCAGAACCCTCAAGAAAAGGTTACAGCTCCTCACACCAAAACTTTTGTGACTCTAATAAGTGATAAAGTGTCTTTCCCTCTCTCTGCTCCCGGACTCACTCAAATGGCCTCTGATTCCGGATGCACCTCACAGAAAAGGTATGCATTCTATACTGAATGCTTATCACGTGAAACACTTATCACATGAAACACTCCTTCAAATTATTTACTACATCTTCGGTAGAAGCATTTTCCAGTAGGATGGCAGTGAAAACCTCCACGTTTACAAAAAATGGATACACATGATGAAGAACTCAATGCAGCTTCTACTTTCTATGAAGAAAATGAGCGATTTTTTATAATATAACTTTTTCGAAAAGAATGCATGCATATTGTATGTGTAATGTCTATGCTTCTCAAAATCACTAAGGTAGTACACCATTCGGCTAACACAGGAGCCTCTTGAAAATGATATCTGGAAAGGTCATTTTCTATTTTGAACAACACAGCTATTATATCAATGCAACATAGACACTTTAAAAGCAAAAACACGTAGGGGTGAAAAAGTAAGAAATAAAATAAACTTACCTGGGAGGTATGGAGAGGTCACCCATGGGAAACTTGAAAGAGGTTCTAAGAAGAGAAGAAAACGCACGGAAAGGGTTACACTGTGAAAGAGTTTGGAAAGCACACATCTGTGATTGTCATACACGGGCTGACATGATAAACCATCAAACCAAGCTGTCACCAAATGTCACGGACAAATTACATAGGACCAGAGGGCAAAAAGGATAGGAAAGAAAATGAGCATCTGAAGATGTTCCTCTTCCTCATAATCTACTTTTAACCGTGGCTCTGCTCCAATTGCACACTTTGCGGCGTTCCCTTCCAGCCCATCAGATTGCCAAGCGTGTAATGTTCACTGGCAGTTCAGGGTCCTTCCTCCACTATTCTTTCTCATAAAAGCAGGATGTGTGCGATGGGGGTCATAGTGTTTCATCGAAGCCCTGACAGCTCTCTGTTTTATTTTTTGCCTTTGTTACCTATTAACCACCCTATGTTTTCTAGTCCTGAAATAGATGCAGAATGCTAGCAGGAGGATAGACTGTGCAGTCACCTCTGATTGACAAGATCCACCTCTGCTCCTTAGCTGCCTTTCCAGGGTTAAAGGTCGGTCAAACGACTGCCCCCATAATATTCCTATAAATGTACTTTCTGCAGTGGTGATGTGCGTTTCCCTCTTAGAGGTGAAAGTTAAGGTACTCAGTTTGCAAATGCAATATTCAGCCGCAAACAACCAGCAGTAGAAAATGTGAAAATGGGGAACAGCAAATATCTACTTTGAAAACAGCTCTCTTGGTTAATCTCCTTTTCTTGCTTTTGAGTAAACACTGCTATGGGTCACAAATAAATGCATTATATGGGTTGTTAAACCTACAGCCTGTTTTTCTCTGTATGTTATGTCAATGGTCTTTTAAGTGTGTGTGGCTTCCATTGGTGACGTCATGCAGCTGCTGTTATTTATTTATTTTCCACATATAAATTGGTGATGTAAGCTTATGTGGGCCGCCTTTACTGAAGCCAGTATGATAACACTCAAAAAACACTTCTTTAAACCGAATAGGTAAAAATGAACGGGAAGGTGCCAACACAAAGATACAAAAAGATAAAATAATGTGAAAAGAGTGAAACAAAATGAAAAGAAAGTCTATACAACAATTAAAACCAGTAAGAACATCCTTATACAGGTAAACAAAACTGAGAAAATAAGTATGAATACTAGGGGTATGCAAAGTTTTTCTTTCAATGCCAGTATTCCCAATTTTCATCCTTTGTGACTTTGGCAGTTTTCACTTCAAAATTGTCTTCACCTGTGAGAACGTTTCCCTGAGTGTTCAAAGTTAATTTTCACCTCAATGAGAGAAACGTTTTTACTCTAATCAAACACAGCCAAGATGGAAAATGTATGCTGACGTTTTCTCCGAGTTTACCTGTTGTGGCATTAGTTGTTGCAAAAATCGCAACTTTCATGCAAATCCAGCAAAGCATAAAACTTTGCACCCTTTGCAAACGTTTATGCAGTTTCTAAAAAATAGCATTGCAATATAGCACACCTGCACTAAATACGTATATGCATATCAACAAAACAGAAATGCGTAACATGAACACACATGATTAGATCAACACAAAGGAGGACATGAAAACGCAGGTGCACACGGCCAGAGCAGACAGATCCTCCATGATTACAAAAGTACATAAATCACATTTGAGGTAAAAAAAAAAAAATACATGGTAAGACAGATGCGTGCATTAAACCTACCCATACACTGGTCCAAGGAGATTTTGTTGTCTATGTGGATGTCATCAACTGCAACCTCTCCCAGATGTCCTCTTCCTACAACTCCCTCGATGACAATCTACAAGTGGAAAAATGCAACATACGAGGTAAGGTACAGCTACGAACAATGAGAGCTATATGCAAACGGCGCAATTAGCTGAAATTCAAGGCTTATATATACAGCACACGACTGTCTGGAACGCAGTTATTATATGAAAGTAAACATCAGCATATTTGGGAAGTTACTGAACTTGGAATGCATAGACCTGGGTTATAATCCCATTTTCTACGCTTGACCAAAAGCTGTATCACCATGAACAAGTGACATTGCCTCCTGGCACTTCAAGTTTTAAATGTGTGTATTATTAAGTAAAATTTGAGAAAAAAAGTTGATACCATGCCCATAATATACGAATATGATTCAATGATCCCATCCTGCCTCCCACCTCATCCTTGTTTTTTAGATGCTGGCTTCAACTGGACTATTACACACACAACTGTACACTACAACTATATGATGCACCCTTTAAAATATAAATGTTTTCCATTAAACACTCTGCTGCTCCATGGAACATATTTAACATTGTAACCAATACATAAAATAAATTAAAAATGGTTGGTTGATATTGGCTCCAATACATCTTCTTTAGGTGGTGGCAAGGGAAGCCTAGCAGTGTTCTTCCCGTTTTACTCAAAGCATATGGCAGGCCACTTTGAATTTTTATCAGTCACGATCTGCACTGCCACCACTCTGCTGATGGCATTTAAAATGTTTTTTTTTTTTATCTTACAAGCTACTGTGATTAGTAGCCATGCCATTCTCAGTGTATCTAAGACCAAAGTGCATGGAAAACCAGGCCGAAAAGACAAAATAGAACTAAAGATACTGGGCTACAGTGATGGCCGTAGTCAGGGCATGGGTTGCTTGGCTGCCACTTCTGGTGGTCCTAGGCCGAATGTATGCCATTATGAGGATGAAGTCCCCAAAGCTTAAACATGTGACCTCAGGTGACAGCTAAGGTACATTTTCATTTTTTTTACCACTGGACATACCATTGATTTCTTCTTGCTTAATAAATTTTGCTGCATTGCGATGTTTTGAAAGCCCTGAATGAAGAGTTACTGCCCTAAGTGTTCAAAATGCTCCGGATAGTGAGTGGGGTTGTACTGAAATGCTAAATTATGTTGTTCATTTTTGCAGTTT
This sequence comes from Pleurodeles waltl, assembly GCF_031143425.1. Classification (NCBI taxonomy): domain Eukaryota; kingdom Metazoa; phylum Chordata; class Amphibia; order Caudata; family Salamandridae; genus Pleurodeles; species Pleurodeles waltl. The sequence continues at coordinate 1,885,690,813 of NC_090440.1, forward strand.
TATAGCATAAACCTGGCCCAAAACTTTAGAGCGTTTTATAGAAATAAAAATGATAATTAATGCTGTGTTTACTAAGGCTGCACTCAGGCATGTACAGTGAGTACAGAGGGTTGCCAGAGAAATGTACAGTAATGAGATATGTCATTTTACAAATATGTTATCTAAGCCACAAAGCATTCCCCTTTACGAAAAATGATTTAGTGAGCAAAGTATGTAATGCGGTAGCCAGCAAGTTCTATCTCAACTCAAGTGTATCCCTGGGGTCCTTCTGGCTGGTTACTGAACGTTGTGTTCTGCAGAGAGGGGGATCTGCAATCCTTCCAAAGTTTTGTACTTGAACATTCTTCTGATTCTGCTGTGAGTTCATCAGATCCGAAACCTCTCCTCTTGTCTACACAGACCTATTTGACTGGCAACACCGAACCAGTTTCCATAGTTTCTGAAATATTTCATGCTCAAAGTGTTGTAAACCCCTGTTTCTCTGGCGCCAGGCTGCAATATGTAGAGCACAGCATGACAAACGATTTCATAATCGCCAGTTGTTGTGGGAACAGTCCACGCAGTCAGCTTGCTCTGCTCCACACGCATGTGTCTTTGGGGAAACAGGGTCGGCCAACTGGTCACCTCGCCAGCAGCTTCTAAAAAGTGTCCTTGGCAAGGGCTGAATATCCTATTACTGCCTCCTCTCTGCCCATACAATCATGGCTACCCTCCTTCACTTCCAGCTTGATGTGGGACATTGTGCTCTAACATTCACTTCATAAAAGTAATTAGCCACAGTTAAGTGTGCCTGTCACATTCATGTAACCAGTCACTTGTGCCAAATTAGCGACTCAGATAGTTTTTTTTATTGAGCAGAGAGGGAAAATGAAAACTTCTAAACGTAGCTATTTTGGCATTTTATGCGTCTTCAAAGAGCAGTGGCACACGGCCACACTCAAATCTGGGATATTTTACAGCATGGACTAGGGCTACAGCTATAAATTATATAGAAAGGAAACAATCAGTTACAGCAACTATAAAGAGGGGATTCACTATTTCATCTTTTGGAGTTCTCTCTCTCTCATAACTGCATTATAAAGTACGTTTCTGTGTATTTTCCTTTAACTTGAGTAGTGGGTGAGCACACTGGAAATGTGTTGTTTCCTTGTGGGAGAACCTAAAGGGAAAATGAAAAAAAAGTACGAAGTATGACTTGGTTTTGTGGAAGTGTGTTGTCAGTAGGTCCCAAGGTCAGTTTAAATAAGTTGTGAGGCTTTTTTGAGTGACTGAGACCAGCGGGCCGTATAAAATTGTGTATGTATTTTTCCTGTTAGTACAGGAGCTCAATGCTTTGCAAATAGTAGTTAGCTGATTCCTTAATGAGGAGTTAATTGCAAATCCAGGCTGTAGCGGGTGTTTGTTCAGAATTCTGTCTTATCTGGTCCTGTTTTCTCTATATTTCAGTCTGGTATGAGCTGAAAACTGGTACAAGAGATCTGATCAGGGGTACTTACTGCCATTATTATTGTGAAGTGAGGGCATCATTACTGGCACAAATCGTGTTAAAATCCCTGTCCTATGCGGCTAATATTATTAGCATAAAAATGTACTGAATGGGTGTTTTTACTCATACAATAATTTTCAGATGGTGCACAATTATTGACAGAATAATTGCTCAACGGGCACGTGACAACTGGCACAATAATTAACTGATCGAGTTGTAATTACTGTACACAAAGCTTTTATTATTGATGGAAAGTATTAAAAGCCACTGTTGTTTTTTAGATATCACTTCATGCATTTCTGCTGGGACATATATTTTCAATAAGTTTATTCACAATGCCAAGGACTTTTAGGGGTGCTCTACGCATTACCTTACCTGATATTCATGCTCGTAGCTAGGTAGCATGATCTTGCCATCCTTCCACTCATGACCTTGGCCTTCCTTGATGATCCAGAGTAACTTGTTTTCATGGCTGGATTGACGCAGAACCCGCAGGGATCCCCCGCGGCCTCCTGCTGCCTGGTAGCGGAACACTAAACATTGTGCACTTTTGGGTGAGAAGATCTTGGGGCTGATGATACGAGCGTGTTCACCTTCCCTTCTACCAGCATTGGACAGGCGTATGTATTGGTTACTCTCTGCTGCAGAAGACAAAAGGGAAAGTAAATTTAAAACCATAGATTAATTAGAGGTTTACTGGCGATATCAATGCTTAATTCATCTCAAGCTTCAATTTGCTATGTTTTTATGTGATTAACCTGTGGCTATATCTTACAGCACGAGCTCATCTCTGAAAGCATGATTAAGATTTTAAATCATTTCTTGGTGCTTCTTCCGAAACAAGAAAAATAATCTTTAAGAATTTGAGCAACACTCATAAAGAATAATCTCCCAAACCCACAAACTGAGTCATCGATTAGGGATCACAATTGAGGCAGCATCTAAGGGATCTTGTCACCAGTTTTCTCAGCAAAACACCAGATTGCTTTCCTAAGTGTAAATATTTGACATGACAATCACATTTGCATTTTATTAAAATGCACAGGCTGGATTTGCTATTTTTTTAGGTGATATTTCCAACAGGATGGTGGAGCCCTTTTGGTACATTAAAGGATTGGTAGGAACCAGGAATCCATATTAACTAGATGACAGTGCGCAGTGACAGACAACCGGTAATTCACAGGTGACCACAGGTCTTTGTTGCTGCCGGAGTACTCGAGCAAGGCTTGTGCTCTGCTGAAGAAAACTCGAGGTTATAGGGCCATGAACACCCATCAGAGACGTATGACTTCTGTTCCTGTGAACATATTGTATCAAGGACAGTAGCCACACTGGTCAGCAAGCTTCAATTTCTGCTGACATGCAGAAACAAGGACATGCACCTGTTGGAGCCAGCAAGTGCATGTGCCTGTGGGTCTACCAGGCCTGGGGCAATTTGGAATTTTAAGGGAAACTCTCCAGTGGCCTAAACTCCTTGGAATGCCTAGAACTGATTGTAGGTGCTGAGCAAAATTTGTTCAAGTGATGATGGGAACCTGAAATGTGCCTGTGCATGCATGTGTGCACACACGCACAGAGTAAAAGATGTGTTAGTTAGATTGGAGGAGTCTGTTCTCTTATCCTTCCACTAAACTGCTAATAAACGTGAACCAAACTAACAAAAAAAATGCTTTAAATGCTGATATAAAATGAAGCATTGGCTAAAACAAGGAAGAGATTCTGAATACCTTGTGATGTGCACACTATTATAGGCACTGCTCTGTGTCCTTTGCAGCATTGTTCCCACTTTCTGGTATAAATGTGTACAGTCCCAGTATATATGAATAGGATAGCATATAGAAAATGTATGTATTTGAACAGCCAATCACTATCTTGGGCCTGATATACATACACTCAGTCCTCACACTGGGCAGGGCCAGGTGTGGAGGGGTGGTCAGTGAGAGGGAGTTGGAGATTTACACTGGCGGCACTGACCAGTCCATCCCACTATCTGGTTGTTGGACAAACATGGCTAATACAGTCTATAATGAAACGTTCGCCTGATCAGACGAGACAAAAGCACCTAGACTAAGAAAAGCATATCTTTGAAGATTGCTTAGAAAACTGATACCACGGGGTTTAGATTCAGTTGCAACGGATAATTACCAGAGTCAAAACAAGGGAAAAATGTACGAGTTAAGACAAACATCTGAAACAAAATATCTTCTCTAAAGCCATTCTAAAAAAATGTATTTACATCTAAACTGTCTTACAAGCAGTTGATATCAGGTTACTAAGTGATACTATCTTAAAGAGAACTTTTGGCTGGCGCTGTTTCACTGCATAAATGCAGGTCCAATTTCTCAATTTTTTTTTTTGTTTCAATGTCACTAACTAACTGCACAAATATATGAATTTACGTTATAGAGGTGCCCTGCTGTCAGATACAAAGTAAAACTGATAAAGCACAGAAATCAGGACTAGCTTTGGCTTTGTAGGTTCCAGCAGTTTTGAACTTCACTGTGGGTTGTGTCCCATCTCAAGGTGACACAGATGTTTCTCCCACCCTGCACTGCCTGCCCCGGGAAGGCTTTCATCAGGAGAGACCACCCGGGACAGAAGAAGCCCTTTCTTCTCTCTGATGTTGTGCCGAATTTTACAACTATGGCAGAAAAGATCTGAGCTTCTATTGCGTGGCCACGTAACCATCACACGAGCAAGAGACCAGATCCCCAACAATGCAGCTATTCTGTGGGCTCGCAGAGGTAACAAGAAACGCATTCTAAACATGAGCTCCTCTGTTTTCAACACCGTACCTGGGTTTTACACAGAGCTCTTCGGCAGTTTCACAACTTCATTAGAACACAGACAGGAGAGGTCCAGCTTTACTGTTTTCAACAAACCACCTCCGTCTGTCTCCCTACCCCACCACACTCTCACTCGATGTTTCTCTACTTATTGACATCGTTCAGTTGGAGGAGGTGGCGAGATTCGAGAGAGGATAATCCGTGGGTAGGTGGGGGCAATAGGTTTTATGATACGATCTCTGTTTTTTTTCTTTAAGGTAAAGGTAACAGGGAATCTGTGATGCATTAAAGAGCGTGTCTAAACCATGGTAATAACATGGAATTTGACATTTGCACTGTCGTAATAATAGCTTATGTGCGTCGAACACTTGAATAACAAAACACTACTCGTTCAGCCACGTTTATTTGCTCTGGGAAATTATAAATATAAATAAAAAACGGGACACGCAAGAGGTCTACCCACCCCAACCTCCAGCTCGCCCACGCCCTGAACGCCCCTTATCCTTGAGCACATCTGCGCACTAGGAGACTGGGAGGCCAGTGCCCGGGTTTGCAAATCTCCGTGTAGAGGGCTCGTTGCGTGGCAGGCCTGAGAGGCTTTCAGGGACGCTGGTTGCCAGAAAGCTTCCGTATATTCCGACAGGTCAGTCCCTCCGCATCTGCACTGGAAGACTAGGGATTGGATTGAGGGAGCGGAATAGCCCCCACTCTGTTAAACACACGCAGCAAATGGCAGGTCACGTCTTTAGAGAGCGGCTCCGTGCACTGCTCCTGCAACGAGCCCCCTGAAGGAAAGGGCAATTATCGGCCCTTAAGGGAGAGGAAACGTGGACGAGCCGTCCGCGTTACACAAACAGGCCTCTGCCTTCTTACAGCAGCCTCATTACTGTAATTAAACGTTATTACGCCTCCAGTGACAGGCAGGGAGCGATTATCGCAAGAGGCCACTGGGAACGGCTTTCTCCCGCTGCCGGGGGCCATGGGGCTGCTTCCAGATATGAACAGTCCTCAGATGCTGCAGGTAGAACACAGCACCTGCGAAGGCGCGGTCTTCGGGGAGGATGAGGCAGGTTTGCATCAGTAGACAATGCACCCCGGCCTCGTTGCGCGTGCCTGGCTCCACCCTGGGGTCGGACTGGAGATATTTTTGTTCCTTACAGGCAGTGTTGGTGAGAGGCCTTTTGGAGCCCTCCAAGGGGAAGGCTTTACACCCCCGCCCCACTCCCCAGATAAGGGCAATGGGGCATACTTGGCTCCTCCAGGATCATTTTACCCCCAACGCTCCTCCCCCACCCCCCCGCCCCAGGATAATTTTACTCCCAACGCTCCCGCTCCCCCCGCCCCCCCCCCCCCCCCCCCCCCCCCCCCCCCGTGTACGGCTTTGCTTTGGAACCAGCCTTGCTTTCAGGTGTGCTGGGTGGCTGCACACGTCATATAACGTTTGCTTCCAGTCGTCCTTTAGTCACATCAGGTTTAACCAGAAGCAAAACAAGAATCGAAGACTTGAGCGAGGAAAAAACGGGATGCCTGTTGGTAACGTAAAAACAGTCTGCAAATACAGCCGGATGGAAGAGGGTTCAGGAATTCACATCCACAGCACGGGGCCTGCAGAAGTCCACGGGTTAATGTGTATATTTTGCAATCGGATTGCGAATCAAGCTGTCATATGGCAGGAGTATGGAAAGTATGTTAATTCACAAAGTAACCATGTGAGTGTGCCCTTTGAAGCACCTGGAGAAACTAGGAGTGGAGGACTCGTCCCTCCCAGCCCTGGCAACACTAAGGATGGTGATGTTACATAAAGAGGGCATGTGGGGGGCGATTTCTGTAAAAGGGCCTGTGCATGCAAGACATGCTACCTGACACACCAGCCCTCTCTCCTTGCTGTGTCCCTCTCTGCGCTACAGCCTTCAAGAGCAGCAGTTAGTGACTAAATGGGCAGAGGAAGAGGATGTTTGCTTTTATCAAGATTGGCTTGTTGGGGTTGAATGTCTTCACGTGTTGGCACCTTCCACTTCTCAATTTCCACAAGAAACTGAAGACCTGGCTCTTCAACAAGGAGCTCGGCCTAGCCTACGTTTCCTGCTCCAGTGCCTGGATACCCTCACAGGTGATAGTGACATAATATAGCGCCTAGGGACACAATCATTCAAAGAGCTAGAACGCAGAGGATAGAGGAAGCACTCAGTGGTGTTACCTGGCTTGGATATGTCTATAGCAGGAACTCAGACAACTGAGCTACCTTACTGGCTGCTTCACTAAGCCTTCTCTGCACAGCGCTGTGGACAAAGCAGAGCTGGACTTACCAGGTACGGATTCCGAGTTACTGATCCGGGGGTTCCTTGACTGGAGGGACCATCTGCCTTCCGCTGTGTGGTCATGTGACCAGGTGCATAAGCTCTCCTGGCTGTCGAAGTTGCAGTTGAATCCCGCTGGTAACTGGGAAGCTTATGGGAGAACAAGGGAGAAACACGATCAGAGAATTTACCAGCTGTACCTGAGCTATTCAAAATGTTTCGGCGCCTGCAGCGATTGACTGACAGGGCCGTCCAGCCTCCAGTTTCCACGCGCCAGTGGGTTCCAAGAGAAATTTGTCTTTTACAATATACCCATTGACTTCTCTAAGTGTTAACTTTTCCAGCACGAGTTTAAACTGGCACTATGAAACCCTTCGGGCTGTGCAAGGCTCTACAAAACACATCACGCTATTAAAAATACACATAATCACAAGATTCCTCTCTCCTGAGCTCCCCTCTCCTCTAGTCTCGTCCTGAATTAGCAACCTAAGGCCAGAACGTCCCACCGAAGCACGGGACATCCAAGGTCGAGATCCCTGACCTGTAAGAGATGCCCCCCCCCCCCCCCACCCCCGCCAGCCTCTCAACAGCACATATCCCCCATTTCTCAATAGGCCAGCCCACCTCTGATCATTTGTGTCCTCTGCGCAGCTTGGGACGCTATGGGGAATCTAGAGTTCCCCGGTGCTATTCTAATGGTAGAAGGCGCTACACCTCAGCTAATGACTTAATGAAACGTAGCACTACCTAAGTTAGCACAACCCTGATGATCGATGACAGTGCTGGGAGATAGGGCAACGAGATGATCTTACCGCAGCAGGAATTAAACCTGGGCGCCCCATGAGCCCTCACGACCCCGGGTCTGCCTGCACTTTTCTTTGAAATTTCTCAAAAGGACAGGGTGCCTACTGGGGGAAGCCAACCCTTTCAATGCCTCTTTGATAAGCTCCGTCACCACATCCTGCAGGGTCTCCTCGAGACCCCCTGACATTTCCGCCACTAATTAGTGCTCCTTTAAACGCAGCAACACAGACTGTTTGGCTTCTGTGTCTGCCGCTCACTTCCTCTGCTCTTTCCCACATTGCTTTCAACCCCCAATTAAAAACGGCAAATGAAGCTTTCAACATTTCCACGCAGACACTGCCCACAAACATGGCTTCTTCTGATCTATTTTTAATCACACACGTGCCCGATCCTCATATACCCTTCCCGGAAACAGTTATTTGTTTCTGTTTTTATTTGGGCATTGTGAGCAGGACATGCTCTGCAATGATGTGCTGCCCGACAGAGTAGAGGGAAATATAGGTGGGCATCTGGGCCCATCCAATCTCTGGCCTCTTTGCTGAGGCTGCCAAAGAAGCACTACGAATGAGAGTACACCCATGTAATTTTAGCCCTCAGGCTCTTTCCTGTGATAGACTAAGGGGCTAGATGGGGTCAGCTGTTTAGTGTTGATCAGCGTGGACAACAACAAAAAGTCAGCTTTTGTAGGCCAGTCACATTTCATTCAGCATTCCACCAGTAATGTAATCTAATAACTACCAAGAAATGCTCACTCTAACCGTAGGTCATTCATGAGCTGGTAGACAACGAATGCCAGTAAGACCGACCTGGTTATGGTTGGGTCTAAAACGACATTTTCTTTAGATACATTTTAATTGGAAAAAGCATGTCTACTAAGTATTGGCAGACGAATTCTAGAATTCAACTTTGACTAAAGGCTGGCCATCAAAGATCACCTCAACCAATTGAGTTGTGAATTCCACATGAGTACTTCAGTGAAGCAAAACCCTTAACTTGATGTGAATTAAAGGGCAATAGTCGCTAGAGCCTGATGGAAACCTATGCCAACAACAGACTAATGGAGGGAGATCCAAAAGTTTGAGTCTCTTACTCAAAATCCCTAAGTTATCAGGCGGGGCAGTGACAGGGCAGATATCCTGATCCCTTCACTGGCTCCCTGTCATTATAAGTGATGATTTCAAGTGCCTAGTGGTGATGCATAAATCATCATCAGTAGAAGCCCAACTTACTGGCAAAAGAAAATTCAGTGGTATCAGCCGTATTGAACTGTACGATTCCTTACAACAGTTTTGAAGACAATCACTACGTAAGGCAAAACACTTCTAGTGGCAGGAGCCATATTTGGAACCGGCTACCACAATGTCCAAGACAAATCATATGTTTGAGCAGTTTCAAAAAGAGATTAAAAACTCTGCAATTCTGAGATGGTTGATGTGACATGTCCCGTCGAACCGCAAGCGTCTTGAGACCAGGATAGTTGTTAGGTGCTGTATAAACGCAATAGATTTGGTTTTGGGCTGCATCCTTCAGCTTGGACCATTTTACTTGATTTTGTTTCAGATCTTACCACAAGCACACACATGTGTTTGACACTGGCCTAATTAAAGGATTAATCTCATGATTAAAGGAAGTCCTTTAGGTTAATTATGATTGTAGGTAGTAGTTTTAAATGCTGGGTCATAACAAAACTTTTTGATTGCCACGCAGGAGATCAGAGTTTCTAACGCTTCATCATCACAAAGCGACAGATGCTGTCGCAACAGTAGTGAAACCAAGAAACTTGTAATAGATAAACACAAAACTGCAACACAGAAAGAAAGCAGAAAAAACACAACTGCTGAATAAAATACCTTCGTCCCCGCAGCTATCACCACACTCTGTTGTGTATTCATCTGTCGGATACTGAGTGGTAGTCTCCTCAAACATCAAGGTGGGTTTCAAGGTCTCTGAAGTGGGTTTTACATCTAAGAAAAGAAAGAAAGAAATAGTAGAGAATGAGGTAATGTACTATTTGCTGAAAAGGCTGGACTGATAGGAGAGAAAGCCCATGACTGAGTACATGGAGTCCTCCCAAAATGAAGTCTTAATGCGAACACTCTGCTTGATTTTACCAAGTAAAAAGACCCAGTATGGTGAAGCGTCTAATGCTAAAACAGAAGTGTTAAAGGATCTCTATTTGATTATTTGCCAAGTCTGGTACAGTGTAACCTTTTGACTTTTCTAACAACACCCCTACCACTATGGTGGGGATATGCGAGGGACAAAGGAAGTACGGATTCGGAGTGGAACTCTCTGCTCCCAAGGCTGTTACCCAAAAAGACCATCGGAAAGTTTGCAGGCACACCAAGACTTAGCTTTTCTCCGCCCAGTTTGTCTTGCTTCAGCAGTTTTTCAGATCATGGACAGAGCTCTTTCCTTCCTTCCTTAGAGAGGTGCATGAGACCTTGCTAGAGTACTAGAGCAACATTCACATAATTTTAAGATAAAATAATATGCTGAGCATCCCTGTGCAGAATGTGAAGGCCTACATGTTATTTTCTCTGTTTTGCAGGGATTTTTGTACAAACAAGCAGATGTAAGCCAGGGCAACTGGGGGTTTGCTTGGTAATTCTCCGCCTATGAGCGTGAGTTATTTTCCTGCACTATGAGGTCTTGATGTGGGGTGAACCCCCACAGGTTCAGCACCAGGTGTTGTGTATTCCTACTCCCCAAAGGCTAATCGGGTAGGCAATTAGGTCATATCTGCTCAGGCTCCTATTGAATTGCCCATATATTAACCCAGTACTTTATCAAATAAACCTGCAACATAACCTTCTCCAAACAAAACTGGTGTAGGTCTGTTATTCTCTTGAAGAGTTTTCCTTTGCGTGCATTTATTCAGTGTGCACGTACCTAGTTATGAGATATCTGAGCTATTTGAAGCCCTACTTGTTTTTTTCTCTGCTTTTCAGGGATCTTTCTACTTATTGAAGTTTTAATTAGAACATAATAAACAATGCGTAAAAGAGCACACATTTCGAATCCACCAGAACTTCGCGAAATTGAGGGTTTGTCTTTTACATAGAACTGCATCAGTGAAAAGAATCTGCTTACTTCGAATGCAATAAATCCCTAACATTCTCTCTACTGAGGCCCATTTGGTGCTGCATTTCACAGCGGAGGTGCGCGAATATATTTATGGGACTGATGGCTCTTGAACATTTTTACTGCACAGATTTTTCTTTATTCTTCTTTCATTTTTTTAATGAGTTTCTCGCCCCCAAACCGAAGGTAACATTAAACCCTTCTTAGCTCAGCACCTGCCCTCTATTCAGAAATACCATCAAACAGTGCACAGCTGCATTGTAACAGCTCTCACCACAGCACAGTGTGCTGTTGTTGAGGCTTCAAATCTTCCAGGCAGAGGAGAGTCGCACACAAACACGTTCGGAGATCATTACCCGACACACCAGGTGCAATCTTCACTCTTATTAAGCTGCCTCCCCATCTGTGCCCCTTAAAGAGATGCTCACATCCAAATGTACATATGGTGAGTTCCTTTAACTAGAGTACTTACAGTGTCCATGTACAACTGTTCATCCTAAGAAGGTGCCCACCTCCAAATGTATCTCTACCGAGGCGCTTAGGTCTAGCAGTACCACTACAATTGCCCATCTCAAACTGTCCCTTCTAAGAAGGGCCCTTCTCCAACTGGTCTTCATAAGGAGGTTCCACCATGTTTCTCTTAAGAAGGTGACCTTCCCCAACAGTTCTTAAGGAGGGGTCCACCTCAACTGCCTCTTTGTGAAGGTTACAATCTTCAAGTGTCCCTGTTAAGGAGGTGCTGACTAGAACTGTGGTACTTAAAGAGAACCCTCCTTCCTTTGTCCTCGTTAAAGAGGTGTTATTCTCCAGCTGTCCCTCATAAGGAGGAGTCCATCACCGCTTGGCCCTTTCAGGGAGTTCCCCAACAACCCTCTATGTTGAAGGGGTGCCATCGGGCAACTGCCCCTCTTAATGAGTAGTCCCCTTCCAGCTGTTCCTTCAAATGAGGTACTCTCCTCCAGCTGTCTCTCTTATGGAGGTGTTCATCTCAAACTGTCCCTTATACTGTGGTTACCACCTTCAACTGCCCCTCTTATGGAGGTACATCCCACCAACTTCCCCTCTTATGGAGGTTCCTACCGCGAACTGCCCCTCTTATGGAGGTACCTACCACCAACTGCCTCTCTTATGGAGGTACCTACCACCAAGGAGTCCTCTTATAGATTATCCCCCCTCCAGCTGTTCCACATAGTGGTGTGCCCACCTTCACCTTCTGAAAAAGATCGCAGTACCTTTAATGGAACTTTATTAGCGATATTGAGCAGTGGTCTTATACTTCCAGGGGAAGGGTCCCTGATCTTCTCACATGGACTACTATACCTTGAATAGAACATGCTGGCATGTCCACAAATGCTGCTGCACCTTCACTGGGACAGTGCCTGCACTTCCTAACAGGACTACTATCTCTCGGTTAGAACATGTTGGCACTTTCACAGATTGTGCTGTACTTAAACTAGGACAGAGCATCCCCTTTCCAACAGGACTGCTGTACCTTGGACAGAACATGCTGCCCTTTTCACAGATGCTGCTGCACTTTCACTAGGACAGTGCCAGCACTTTCCAACAGACTGCTATATCTTGTATAGCATATGCTGCTTGTTTCACAGATGCTGCTGCACTGTCACTAGGACAGTGCCTGCACTTCCCGACAGGACTGCTTTATCTTGCTTAGAATGTGCTGCTTGTTTCACAGATGCTGCTGCACTTTCACTAGGACAGTGCCTGCACTTCCTAACAGGACTAGTATCCCTTGGATAGAACACGTTGGCACTTTCACAGATGCTGCTGCACTGTCACTAGGACAGTGCCAGCACTTCCCGACAGGACTGCTATATCTTGTATAGCATATGCTGCTTGTTTCACAGATGCTGCTGCACTGTCACTAGGACGGTGCCTGCACTTCCCGACAGGACTGCTTTATCTTGCTTAGAATGTGCTGCTTGTTTCACAGATGCTGCTGCACTTTCACTAGGACAGTGCCTGCACTTCCTAACAGGACTAGTATCCCTTGGATAGAACACGTTGGCACTTTCACAGATGCTGCTGCACTGTCACTAGGACAGTGCCAGCACTTCCCGACAGGACTGCTATATCTTGTATAGCATATGCTGCTTGTTTCACAGATGCTGCTGCACTGTCACTAGGACAGTGCCTGCACTTCCCGACAGGACTGCTTTATCTTGCTTAGAATGTGCTGCTTGTTTCACAGATGCTGCTGCACTGTCACTAGGACAGTGCCAGCACTTCCCGACAGGACTGCTATATCTTGCTTAGAATGTGCTGCTTGTTTCACAGATGCTGCTGCACTGTCACTAGGACAGTGCCTGCACTTCCCGACAGGACTGCTATATCTTGTATAGCATATGCTGCTTGTTTCACAGATGCTGCTGCACTGTCACTAGGACAGTGCCTGCACTTCCCGACAGGACTGCTTTATCTTGCTTAGAATGTGCTGCTTGTTTCACAGATGCTGCTGCACTTTCACTAGGACAGTGCCTGCACTTCCTAACAGGACTAGTATCCCTTGGATAGAACACGTTGGCACTTTCACAGATGCTGCTGCACTGTCACTAGGACAGTGCCAGCACTTCCCGACAGGACTGCTATATCTTGTATAGCATATGCTGCTTGTTTCACAGATGCTGCTGCACTGTCACTAGGACAGTGCCTGCACTTCCCGACAGGACTGCTTTATCTTGCTTAGAATGTGCTGCTTGTTTCACAGATGCTGCTGCACTGTCACTAGGACAGTGCCTGCACTTCCCGACAGGACTGCTATAATGACTGCTTTGCCGTAAACCTGACAGCACTGGCACACTTTAACAGTATCAAACTGCGCAGTGCGTGCACTTTAGTGGAGCATGTCTGGTGTTTCTGGGCAGCATTACTGTGCCTCACTCGGACAGTCCTAACACAAGCACTGCGAGGACCTGCAAGGCTTCCCTCCATTGTGGGATAAAGATTTACCTCCCCATCTGAGCTGCTTTCACTCACTGAAAAAATAAAAGGTACGCAGCCCACACAGCGGCAGCCTCGGACGTCCTACGGCCATTAAAGCTATAAAAAGACAGATGTTCAGCCCTTCAAAGGGGCAGAAAGGCCGGGGTGTGGGATACAGAAGGCGCGGGGTTCGACGAAGGAGGGGTCGTCAAAGGAAAGGCCCTGACAGAAATCCATTGACGGACACAGAAAGAAGCATTTGAACTCTTTAATAGTTAGTAAAAACGATCATCATCTCAGGCACCCTCGCGCCCTGAACATAGGCCTGCCCGGACCCCTTTTTCTCGAAGAGATACCCCGCCCACTCCCCTCCAGTTTTACTCATGTTGTGAACTTGTGAGTCATGTCTACCCTGCTTGAAACCGGAGCCCAGTGCTCGCTGTGCCCCTTGGGAAGAGTACAGAGCGCAGCCCAACCTCCACCGAACATAAGGAAGCTGCAGGCGCGTCTTATTTTAAAAATCGAACTTCAAAGTGCAGACCCTCTCTTTGAAAGTTTGGCCTTCAAACTTCAAGTTTCAAAGAACAGTACACGTATCATGTTGTTTCATGTCGGCTATGAAAAGACCATACAGTAGTGTGTTTCCATTGCATTCTGGTAATTGTAGTTCTGGGTACACAATAGGCACGCAAAAGACCATGATGTAGCAGAATTAGGGTGACCAGATTTTAAAAAGATAAAACCCGGGACAGGTTAGACATAAAAGTAGGACCAAAGCCTTTAGTCTCACTTTTATATCTGCCCTGTCCTGTAAAAGAGTGTGTCGCACACACGCAAGCGCAGGCAGTAGAAATATTTAAGACTCTAGAAGTGCATGTGAAAGAAGAGCATACCTTTCATTTCTGATGGCAGTTTGACCCGACCTTTGTCCCAAAATACGGGACATTTACTTCAGATTAACAAAAGCATTGCAGGTTGACCTGACCTTTGCCCCAAAAACCGGGACATTTATGTAAAATGAACAGAAGCGTCGGGACACTGGGACAGTTCTCTGAAAACCGGGATTGTCCGGGGAAATCCGGGACGTCTGGTCACCGTAGGCAGAATGCAAAGCAACCATCATGGCTGGAAGAGCTACTCGCAGACGAGTGGGGACGCCATGAGCGGACGGCACAAGATTATCGCGGTTTCACCACCAAAGCAATGTTTGCATCGCTCTCAATGTGTTAGAGACAATTCAGTGTATCACCAGAGACGGCATGTCTACCTGCGACGTGGAAGGGGTGCCATGATGCACAGAAACCCCCTTTCCCTTAGAGTGCTTCCAGAATAATGCACCCCTGCACACGTTCTAATCATGTACAGAATTTTAAAACCATAAACACGTTACAAAATTATTGTTTTTGAAAAAAGTCCAAAGCGAGTCCACAAACATGACTAGCGGACAGAAGAGCGAGCGGTGGCAGCGGCACCGGTCTATTTAAAGAACAGGTTTCCACCTGCTTTTTCCACAAATAGACTCACAGGAGTCTCCAGGTGCAACTGATGAATGGAATGCGGGGCGGCCAATCGGAGGGCACAACATGACGAGCCAAGTCGCCCCTACCAATCTGCTGATTAGGCCCGGGTTAAACAGGTGAAACTTCCGGGGCATGTTCAGTCCGATAATTAAACTAAATCTATGAGCAAAGTCACAGATGAGTGAGAAAGGCGTATAGGGCCCTCGAGGCTCGGCTTCAGTGAGCTTCATTTCCTTACTAAATTGTAAGTAAACCTGTGGCATGGATGATTTGCGTTTATTTTTTGCAGGTAACGTTTTCCATACTTGAGAGTTGCGGTGCTTCTGAGAAGGGTAAATTAACCTCGAGCCCGTCCTTTCTGTCCTTTCATCAACTGATGTAACTCCTGCCCCTACAGGGAGGCCCCGGATTAGGGGCCAGATGTAGCAAAACGCCAATTTGCGACTTGCAAATTGCGAGTCCCTGCGACTCGTAATTTGCAACTCGCAAATTGGTATGCAGAACGGTGTCTCAGACACCGTCTGCGAGTCGCTATGGGGTCGCAATGACCCACCTCATTAATATTAATGAGGTGGGTCGCAAATTGCGGCCCCATAGCGACTATAGGCACTCGCAAACATGGAGGCCTGCTGTAGTCAGCAGACCTCCATGTTCGTGACTGCTTTTAAATAAAGCAGTTTTTTTTTTTTAAGTGTAGCCCGTTTTCCTTAAAGGAAAACGAGCTGCACTTAAAAAAAAAAACGAAACCTTTAGTTTCGGTATTTTTTCAGGGCAGGAGTGGGTCCATTCACAAAATGGAAGGGGTCCCATGGGGACCCTTTCCAATTTGCGAGTGGGTTACCATCCACTTCAAGTGGATGGTAACTGCGACTCCATTTGCGACCGCATATGCGGTCGCAAATGGAATTGCATTCCACTCCGAATCGCAAATAGGAAGGGAACACCCCTTCCTATTTGCGATTCTGAAATGCATATTGCGAGTCGTTCCCGACTCGCAATATGCATTGCTGAATAGCAAAGAGGCTTTTGCGCCTCGCAAACGGCGATTTTCGCAGTTTGCGAGGCGCAAACCCTTTGCTACATCTGGCCCCTAGATTCTTAAAGTTGCATGAGGGGCCCTCTCAGGGCAGAACCACAAATGACGCCGCATGTCTCTGCTCTCCAGTTGAGCAGGTGCGATGATATAAAAAAATATGGGTACTCGGTTTCTTCATTCGGATAGAAGTATGAAATAACATTAGGTACTGCGCCGGAGAGGCACTGCAGAGCCACCGTGCTCAGATTAAAAATAACAAGGCCTTGGAAGAGCAGAGTGTCTGGAGTCCGCTGACTCTTCTAGGACAGAGCACACTTACAGGAAAGCTCTTCTCAAAAGAAAGAGGATTCAAAGGCGTGGAAGCAGTATGTATCAAACAAGGCTGCACCAGATTAAGACTCCACTGCGATGAAGGATCTGCCCCAGAGGAAACATGTGACGGAAGTCACCAGTGAGACATTCAGTCTCTTACATGAAAGCCAAGAAATCACCCAGCATGTCAGTATGGGGTTTTAGGGATTTCCTGATGAACGAGATGAACTGCTCATAAATGATCAAATGAGAGTGAAAACAATGAATGAAGGGATAGATGGGTGAATATATGAATGGATAAAACATTTATATACTCCTATATAACTACGTTGTCCCTAGACACTAACATCATGTCAGGACGAAAAACCACATAGTGGGGCCTAGTAACAATAACTGAGCCATTTTCTCTAGTTTTAAGATATCAGTTGCCAGTGACTAAACATTTGGGTTAATATTAATTTAAGGGAAGAAAGCATTTTTTTTCAGACACTTTACAATAAAGCTGAGGCGGTGGAGATAGGACTGGAGACGCCTCTGCCGGCTTCTACCAAGAGCTGTGGGCTAAAAGGGCCTGGAAACAAGGACAAAATAAAATAAACTATTTGAGAAAAGGGAAGTTGTGAAAAACTGACGGTGAAGGGCACACGCGGGTATTACCACCACAGGCTGTTCTTGAATCTCCGAAAGACCTTCGATTTAGTAGGTAGAAGACAGAAGGTATAAATTACAGTTTTCGGTGCCCAGCTTAATGGCACCCCTAACGCTATTAGGATTTCAGCTCGTGACTGGTAGGCGATTGCCAGATCTATGCCGCCGCCAAGGAACCCACTAAGTTAATGAAATATTAACGGCAGGAGGCGATTTTTTGGTAAATGATGCCAATGCACATGGGAGAAAAGATTAAACTTTTTAGTTAAAAAATAGTTAGGGATTGTGCAAACCAAACATGATTCTAGTTTCAAAGTAGGCCCTGAGTAGATTGTTATTATTTTTTATAGTTTCAGCCACTTCACAAAACAAAAGAAAAAAGTATAAAATGTGCTCCCTTGCAAAAAATGCAGTTATTGAAAAATGACAGCACATGGACTAGTGTAACTGGAGCAAATGAGCCGATCTTTCCTGTCGTTTCCCTTAGAGAGACCTTGCCCCAACCTGTGCAACCCTGTCTGTCAGTCCTGCCCTGCACCACTCCCTAGTGTGAAATCAGGATAGCATGGTGCAAAGCAGCACAGCTGGCGCGGTCACTCAGGGCGTGGGGCGATCAATGGCGGCGTGACGGATCTAGGAGGCCTGCATTAAGCAGGGATTGATGGGGGCAGCAGCAAGAGAGAGACTGTCAACCCCGAGGCAAGCCACATTTCCATCAACAGGTTCCGGTACCTCTAACTTAACTTGAGTGCAGCAAATTTTTGCTGCCACTCAACATTTTAATAAGGGGATTACAGCAGCTTTGAAATCTTAATTACAAATATAGTGAGAGACAGAAATTAAGTTGCAAAGACAGGCACAGGGCATGGGGTACTTTTCTGCTAAACTTCCTCTGCGCGGAACTAGTGTGGGGGTGTAGTGATGTGTTGGGTGACGTATGTGGCAGATGTGGTTTTTCAAGGGGAAATAGAAGCTCTTCATCAGGAGACATCTGGCACGCAGATCCAGATCTCATCAGATTTGCTTTCAAGGAGTGACCCCACCCCATGCACCGGAGTCAACGTCAAAGGCAATTTGTGGCCTTTGCTGTCCTCCCTGAAAGAGGCTCAAAAGAAAACCAAGCTTTCCTATGTTAGGCATGAGTAGTTCAGTCATTTCTGGTGTATTTAACATCAACTCATGGTGCTCTTTGGTAGGTGTGAGTTGCTAATCCAGTCACGGTGTATTCACCACCAATTCTAGCTGTTCCACGTGAGCTGTGAGTAGCTTATTCAGGCCTGGCCTATAAAACACATATCTCAAGCAGTCACATGTGAGGTGGGAGTAACTCATCCAGATTCGATGTTCTCAACATATATCTCAAGCTATCCCATAGTAGGTGTGAGTAAACCCATCCAGACTCAGTGTTTTAACACATCTCAAGCTAGCCCATATTAGGTGGCAGTAAACTCATCCACATTCTCTGTATTCAACAGGTATCTCATATGACCCTGTGTTAGTTGTGACTAGCTTACTTATACCTGATTTATTGAACACGTATGTCGAGCTATCCCGTGTTAGGTGTGAGTAAACTTCCAGATTTGGTGTATTCAACACGCACCTCAAGCTGCTCCGTGTTAGGTGTGAGTAACTCATCCAGATTTGGGCTGGACAAGGAACTATTGTATGCCATTTCCAGGCGTGTCACTGTGCCTGAAGCCCCTGCACCAACCTTGCAAAGCACAAAACTGTTGAGAACAAAGATAGCACTTCCAGAGTGTATTAAGCTCTTAAAGGAAAGGCCACAACTGCATTCTACTGGGGACGAGATCCTCTGGCTCTTGTAAGTATAAACATGAACACTATCAAATACACATCTGCAGTCAATGCCACAGTAGTATGCAGACTATCCAAATTAAATCTAAACTCTTACCCATCAAATCACAGCCAAGAACTTCCAGCCGCATCCCGACTCCAGCAGGAGACCACTTTTCTGGGTAGACTCGAACATATTGTGCAGGTACGGGGTCAAACATTCGGACCTCTGGGGTGTCATAATGCATGTTTCCTTCAAACAGCTGCAGGAGTGACAAGGAGAGGTACAACGTTCTTGTTATTGTGCTCGACAAATGCATCTATAGGGAGAGCATCAACCCACATCTACAGAGTACATCTCAGAATACACCTGGTACTAAGTTGAATATCTGAGCTGCTGTAGAGGAACACTCATTTCACACTGTCTCCTGCAGAAAAAACGGCCATGAAGCATCAACTGCTGTGAGAACTGAAATAGTGATATTTGCAGCAGGTAGAAGAATCGGAGAGGTAAGTAAGACTGATAAAAATCAGTATGCTGTGGCATAAGCTACTCCTTTGGATGTCAAACAGCCTGACTCGAGTCAGACTACATCCAAAATGCTTGAGAACCATTGCCTTTAAGAAGCCTTTAGACTCTCGTTAGAAGCTTAAATCTCTCGGAACTGGTGGTAGTCTCCATGGTCCCTACAGCAACAACATAAATTCCTATAAATGGAACAGATATACACAAATCTAGCCCAACAAATCCAACCCAAAAAAGGATAAAACTGCCTCAAATCTCTATGAAATTGACAAATTGTCTTGGAATATCTTCTGGAAACAAAATAACTATTTTTTTATGGTGGACATACTATGTTACCTGAATTATGTTGTTTATCAATTGCCCACACTCACTCAGGACTTGAGATCTTTAAGTTATTCTGTCGCCCCTCACTTTGCTGAAGATACCCGAAACATGCAGAAAGGGTGAAAGAATCACAGGTAGGTCTCACCTTAACTTGCTCCTTCTTCGAGTTCTGCACGTACTCCCAATCCTTGCCGTTCATGCCGTATGCTAATTTGAACTTCCGCACAAAGGCCCGGTTCTCCATGGTGTCACCCCCTCGTGCCCCCTGGATGATCACACCTTTCACTGTCTTTGGCACGCCCAGGTCCACCTGCAGCCACTCCTCTCCGGGAGGTGGGTTGGGGATTTGCGGAAACCAGCCAGAGCGGCTGCTGACCAAGCGGGCTGTGCCTGGAGACCAGACGTACTCCCTGCTGGATGAGGCTGTGATCTGGGAATCCGAGAGCAGGCCTGACAGCATCCCCATCATGTTGGAACAAGGGGAATCTGCGGAGAGAAGTGTGAGGTAAGGTTTCAGGTGACCATTGGCAACATCAAGGATCAAACTGCAGGGGCAAGAATGCAGACTAAGGACAGAGTGGGAGTTTTTCTATGAGTTCACAGTCCTCATGCTAAATGTAGGCCGTCAGTCAGATCTGATGCATCGAATAAAGTTAACAGATAAAAGTAGTATTAGATTTTGTCTAGAAGTAGGTAAAAAAAACACTCAACACTGGCCAAGAGTGGTCTGGTTATTTTCCTTCCAGCCACACATGTTCGCCTGACACCTGACTCAAATTAGCCCACACTCAAAATCCTTTTGGAGGCATGAGTCAGATGCAAAAATCTCAATTTCCCCACAGGCCAGTTTGCCTCAGCATGAGTCTGCACTAACGATTTATTAAAAACAAAGCATCAGCGGCACTTGCAATTGAGCCTTCTCCAAACAGGCCTCCACAATAACTCAAAGTAATCAATATTGCCAGAAAATCAATAATAGAGCCAATTTGGTGGAGATTGCAATTGCGAGCTCAATGGAGCATTCATAACCGGTGCCGGCTATCTGCACCAGCCAAAGACAAAATTGTTTATTCTGTCCTTTCTTTAAATGCTGTGATTTAATATTTTCTGAGAAGTCTCTTTCTCATCCTGGAATCCCTTGGGTTTCTGTACATATAACCTGGTCTATGATGTTGTCTGCCATTAAAGAGGATATATTTTAGACTACTACTAGAGAAGAAAGCAGGAATTTACACCAGAATGGTTACAATTGGTCACAACACACTACGTTCTTTCTGAACCGGGTAAAGGCTCAAAGAGTCTTAATATTTCGGTAAGAAAAAAGCAACGCAAAAAATGCCCACTCTCTGCAGTGGAAAAGAAGCCTTACCCAAGGCGAATGCCAGACCACACTAGACCTCTGACTAAGGGTCTTCACCCCAGAATCAAGGAATCAAAAACAAACAGAAGGCGATCTTGTAGGGACCACGGTATGGACAATTCCACTGAGTGAGCGTTCCTCTGTGCAGATTTGCAAACCAACACCAGCCTTAATTTTGGGGTGAAAAACATTGATTAAGGACTGCGGTAGAGGGTAATGTTTCCACGGTACCGGGGGTGATGCTTGTCTTTCAAGACAGGCAGTAAAACGGGAAGCCTGGGTGGGTCCAACAGCCATCATCAGCAGGACTGTGTGTCAGGGAGGATAAGCTGAATAGAAAATCCATATCACTGAGCTTACTGAGGGTGGACATTTTTTAGAGGCTTTTGGTATCTGGTTTCAACTACATTTTTTAAAATTATAGTACTTAATGGCAGTAATCAGTGGTGTAGCCTGTCCCTTGCCTAAGGGATTTTAAGAGCCCAATGCCTTTAAAGGCCACAAAACAACACGCTTGGCTCCTCAAAGCTTTCAGACTGATGCAAAAGGGAGAAGACCATGTATTCTGCTGTTTCCTGAGGATGTCGAACACCATACCAGTAGAACTCCCATCAACACCACCCCTTCTCCATGTCAGCAACACCTCATCGAAATGCAACTGCCTTTTGCCAATCTCTGAGCCTTACCTGAATTGCTAAGATCACCTTTCATCCCCTTCTCCCTCTGTGCCTAGTCCTGTGGTTTGAGCTGATAAATACCTCTGTTCCACTCTTAAATCCAGTGAAACTCCCCTCTACTGTTCCCCTCAGTCGACAAACTGTACTGTACCTACTAACCTATGTATAGCGCCCCCTCGATTGTTGCTAGGCCTCTGCTACATAAACCATCATAAAAATAGAGATTGCCCAATTTTCACATAGATTCATACAATCTATACTAAAAACAGAGCAACACAGCATGGTAAGAAGTAATTAAGGTTAACAGACACAAAAGCCCAGGTTTTAAAGCATGGGGAGTTAAACAGATGAAATGGGAGGGCCACATCTCACAAGGAAACTCAGCCACAGTTTCCAATGTGTATGACTATCGAAGCACACCAGGGATGGTCCAACAAGGAGCCTGGAGGTACTTGTTGCCTCAGACAGATGACCATAATGGCTCTCTTTGCATCACAATATGAATCCTTTAAACGGGGTTTCTATGTGTGGCAGCTTCACTATCACAAATGTTGACCATTTTCTTCTTGAATGTTATATCTATGATTATCAGGATACAAATGGTGCTGTTCAGTGCCACTGGCACCCATCACATCTGTGAATAAAATTATTGCTAAGAGGATGAAACTCCTAAAATACCCAAGCAGCGAGCAGCAGCATTTGCTAAATTAGCATTACAAAGGAGCCTAAGTCACATTTTCTTTAAAGGTAACCTTTCGTGGATCTTTTTAATGGTATGTTAATTGACGACTGTGTTTGTGTCACTGTCATTTTTAAGGGTTTTTTTGCGTTTTCAGTTATTGTTTTTTAATTGCTCAGAAAGTTCCTCTATGCTCGTGAAGAAAATAGACATTTATATTGTTTTCATCACTTTTTATACAGTAAAAGACAAACAAAGAAAGTATGATGATGAACAAAATGTGTAAAAACCAAAAATGGATGTTTTTTTCCTATGCAAATCAGCATTCATCTGTGCTAAGTGCTACATTTTGAGAATGGATTGAAACAATGTTCGGCAAATAGTAGAATACATTTTAAAGTGAACATAGTATGGAAATGGGAGTCGTTTTTCAATTGTGGCAGGATATGGTGTAAGGATCCCCATCTTAATTAAGATTGCCTCTGAAAATCCATTTTCAAAGGTTTAACTTTACTATTTCTTCCGACACAAGATGGAATTGAGGCAAATGCTGCTCACAGTTTGAAAACCCCATTGAGACAAGGTGGGAAAAGCATATACCATTTTCAGAAGGAAATATTCTAAATTGACAATACTCTTCTCTGTTGACAATGTTAAGGAATATTATTTCGTAGACTAGGGTTGTGATCGTGTGCAAATCGCTGTGTCAGTGCAAATCAGATAGGTGAAATGGTTCTGGGCAATTTGAAATCATGCTAAATTCCAGTGTTACATGCTGTGCACAATACTGAAGATTTTGTGAAGTCACCATGAGCTCTAGCACCATGCTTGCCATGACTCACAAGGAAACTCACCAACAGTGTCCTACGTGGAGGACGATCCCGGTAACAGATCTTTGCAAATGTGTGCACAACACAAACCCCCCCAGAACAACCATTTCCATTGCTGTGGACCACTAGGCATGGGGTTTGAGGATATCCAACCAAAATATTTTATTGAACAGTTTATATTTCCATTGGTGACAGACTATGAATTACTCTGGGGCCTATAAAAGTGGATTTCAAAATATAAGACCCAACAGAGTTGGTGAGAGTTGGGGTGTCTGCCAGCATCAACACACGCCGATGATCAATAGTTGGGGGAAAGGAGGTGGCCGGACACGGAAAATAGTGCACTCTCCAAACCAGAGGCACAAAGAAACTGCATAATTTCCCTCATCTTCCCTTCATCTTGGAAACTATAACAAAAAGCACGTAAAAACTGCACGTGTTAGCGAAAAAAATAATCAGGACTGGCTGGGGGTGTTGCACCTGACATATCGTACTTGGTAGCAATGCACCTAGCAGGGGTACTTGGACAGAGAAAATAACAGCTTGATGTTGTACTAACAGGATTTCAGACGCTGGTTATTTGACTTAATCATGATTCTGTACATATGAAATGAGAGGGTGCAGTTAAAATGACAACAGAGCAGATTATTTGGCCGAACCTGTAATCTGGCACCCATAGAGTTCGATCCTCATGGCTATGCCACTGTGCCAGGCCTGGGGACGGATCCGAACAAACCGAGTCAGCACAGGCTGGTGAATTTTGTTCAGCACCACTTCAGAGGGGTCGGTGTTCGCTTGGAAAATCTGCGTATTAGGGCAAAAGATAAAACAAATATTCAGTGAAGAACACACAAAAAGGATAACAAACATGTTGAAAGAAAAAAATACATTGCAGGGTTCTTGAATACAAGGCAGGCTCTGATCCCCATAGTGCCACCCTCTACACGTTGACCTCAGTGATGCGCCATCAAGCCTATGCTTCACGTGGCATGTATCCTCCAGTAGCTCAGGAAACAAGCTCACACTGTCCTGAAAACCTTCAATCCAAGATGGCTGCTCGAGGGGGGTTGCTCGAGCAGATGGCCAATCAATACGTGCCATATGGAGTGGTTGAGCTTTCTTCCGCTCTCCTTGTGTCATAGCTTGGCACAAATTGCTTACATTTCTGCTTTTTGTTTCTTTGCACGATTGAGTCCAATCGTCAATCCTGTGTACTGTGAACACTCTTCAGAGCACTGCGTAAGAGAATGAGGCCATAATTCCACTATGTGCTCGAACAGGATGCATTTCCTGGATGTGGGTGACACGTTAACCATGTTTTTTATTTTTATTTTAAATTTGGACTAGACAGAAATCGTTGTTTGAGTTCGCATGTGTTTTTGAAAGAAGAGGAAAGAAAACAAAGAAACTGGCAAACAAATCTACATGAACTACTAAAAAAGTCTATTCCTCGTCCCTCTTTTACTCACTTTCTCATTTCAAATCTGCATGTTTTAAAAAAGAATGACGAAGCCTACTGCCATCTTCTTTGCTATGCTGCACCAAGATGGCTAAACATTTTTCTTAGTTGTAAACTTTCGCCCTGCGGCCACCTTTGACCTGTTTCTATCTTTTTTTCTGTTTGTACCATGCAAGTTTATAAGATGCTTGTTTCTTGCGTCTTAAATGCCTCCCATTGCCCACACACTGGCTGCCAACCATCATTACTCTAAGCTGCAATATGTCACATATGAATAACCTCAAAACCTGAAGTTAACAGATGGACTGGTTAATATTAAATAGAAGATTTCCAGACAGGCTGCTGTTTCCCAAACATTAGTGAGGGCTGAGCGGTGAGGGAGTCTGATTAGGGATCAGTTGTTGGATATTCAATGATCTCCTAAGGGCTATGTGAGGATCCATTTGAGGCAATATGGTAGTCCTCTGTGGCCATGTGCATAGCCCACATACTACTAGGGGGCTACGTGTGGCATGTGAAGGTCAGATGGCTGCTACGTGATGGTCTGCTAGAGCTATGTGAGACTTTACAGCGAGCTATGTATAGGACTTTTAGAGCTATATTGAGGATTTGAGGAGGGCTTGTTGTAAGATATATCAGGATCCATATGAAGCAATCTAGGAGTTTACTGGGGATGTGGCTGCATTTGTGGGAATTATGTGTCCATCTACTGGAGCTGCATGAAAATTGTTTCAGACTGTGTGAGGGTCTCCTGGGGACTGTGTGGGTGTATTGAGGTTTATGCCAGGCTACATTGGAGCTACGTAGTTTCTTATGAGTTACATTAGCTATAATTGGCCTCCAGCGTTACTTTCCATTAGATCAACTATGACCGTCCCAGCCCAGGCACTCAGCTCACACTCATGGAGCAGCACTCACCTGCAAACATGAGCTTGCGCACAAATGACCTTTTTTCAAGAAGAAGAGAAAAGCACCAGGGAGAGTGACATTGTTAGGAAGAGTTAAGCTGAAACCAGTAATGTAGCAAATGCAGGAAAGCCATTACTGAATTAAGAAACCTCCACCATGAGCCACTCCAGGGTCACATTCCCTCCCATAGCCTCTACATCTCACCACTTCCTCATTCCACTTTATCCCAGTGAAGTAGCCTCCTTCAGGACTCCCCTCGTTCAAAGGAAACACACTATTAATCAGCGAGTCTGCCACATTGTAATTAATTCAATGCAGAATGCGCAAGAAAGAGATGGGATGTGCCTGGCTGCTGCATGCTAGTTCTTTGGCTCCTATAAACTGTTATCCATACATTACTTTATTCTGCAGTATATTTTTTGATGTGCATGTGTGTATGCACGTACATTTACTTATATACATGGGTGTGTGTATGCACACACGTACAGAGACATCCCACATTATTAATCTACATTCGTTGCAGTAGCTTGGGAATCCTGCCAAGGAATCGTCAGAATGGAAGGGAGGATAGCTCATTAAACCCCCGCCTTGCTTTTTGGTCATGATCTTAAGATTTTACTTTTTAATAGTCAGGTCTTTTTTTGTACTCAAGTCTATTTTTCAGGCAGGGATGATGTGCATTTCATATTGCCTCTGGATGGATTGGGATGATCTTGGCATATGTTGGTGCTTTATTGATAATAAACGTTCCCTGCAAGATTATGTCACTGCCTTCCGGTAGAATTGGCAGACCTTGGGAGCTAGCCTTCTGAGAGGACGTTGACAATCTGAAGTTACCAAAAGGCCTGCTATACTCTGGCTCAATGACTCTAAACTAATGCATGTATTTTTTTCCTTATTTGTTTCTGGTGTTTGACAATGATTTCATATTGTGGCCACTTCAGAGCGCCCATCAGGGGGCCCAAATTCGGCCCCATGATCATAAATATCTGTAAAATATGGGAAACTCAGAGACAGCATTCTGTGTATGCCACTATCTCTCATTGGAGCAGTGGGCAGTTATAAGGCGGGGGCACATGTCAGAGGTGACAGACTTCCAGGTGTGTCAGTAGAACCAAGGTTCCTGAAAAAAGGTTTTGAAATCCTCCCTTCAGTGAGTGTCTAATCTGGAGTTTAAATGCACAGGCCTTGTTCACTTGTTCAAGCAGTGCATCTACGTAGAAATCAAGAATTCAATAAATTTGCTGTGATCGGGAAAGTATCTTTAATAGTCATGAAAGACGGTTCTTAGCAACAACAATAAGAAAAGAAACAAAACTCCTGCTGTTTTTCGGCTCAGCTGCAAATAAAAGCAGCTCCGACATGTCAAATGATGCGCATAACATGCCTGTTCACGCAGTGATTGGAAGCGAGGAGCCGATCTGGAAGCAGCAGTGTTCTGTCAGGCGGATTTATTCAATGCAGCCTCCATATTTATTACAGAAACTGAAGAATATCCGAGAGTAGTGGCTTGAAATTCTTTCCGGCCTGGCTCTATTACACTTACCACATGTTTACATTTTACCATCTGGAGTCTGCCTGTGCTCTACTGCCAAGACCTGAGGGTAAGGTTTACACTATAGATTATATGTAATCAGGCACATAATGCTCCATCTACGACTTTCATGTATCCACCCAATGCATTTTGGGAGGTGTAGTTTTTCCACTGTTTTAATCTAATTACCTCATATTAGTTGAATCAATTAGTTTAAGAGCCTAAGTCAGAAACTTTTTAAAAGTAAATCCAGGAAATGCAGTGACATTAACCTATCTGGAAAACCAAGCCTGTGCAGTATCTTTGGCCTGATCCCTCCGTGGACTCATGTTCTGTGCAGGCCTCAGTCATGGGAAGGCTGTTCTAGGCTTCTGCCCAAGTCACCACTAGGTAGACAGTGTGGCGGAAAACAATTTGTAACGTTTTGAGCCCAACACTAAATGGAAGAGTGTACACACCATGTGATTTAAATCTACACACACCTCAAACAATAAGGACCGGATACATAGAAACTGGGTGGAAGGAGCACACACAGCAGTGATCCACAGGTACACGGCGCTACGAACAAGGACCTATTGCCTGGGTAACTGGGTGGAAGGAGCGTACACAGCTCGTGATTCAGCTATGTGCGCTCTGAATATTAAGGACCTCTCGTGGGGTACAGAGAAACTGAGTGGGAAGAGCGCACACAGCACGTGATTCACCTACAGGCGCTATGAACAATAAGGACCTATTGAATGGGTCCAGAAATGGCAAAATGCCACAAGTTGGGCACTGCCCTGCAAACATACATGCCAACCATGATGAGACTGCATTGTTTTTTTGTTTTTTTTTAAACGGCTTGATTCTGCCACTTACGCACATCTTTCCTCTCAAACCCCGGCTCTTAAGAAACCCTCATAAGGTGGGTGGGGCAACATGTTTATTTTTATTCAATGAAAAGCGGAACAAACAGCCAATAGGTGCAGAATTTATCTTCCACGCAAACCACCACAAAACAACAAAATGCTCTCAAAATGACCCCGAAACAACACAACTGGAGGAAATGTTTTGCAAAAACCATGGAAAACTAGTTGTGAATGCGCAAATCACTCACTATCTGCTTTTTCATGTTTTACGGTTCAGCAGGCTGCTTCTCCCAGGCCTGCTCATAACCTCCGAATGAGATGGGCTGGAAGCAAAGGTATTTAAATGCTGGTCAGAAGCACCTTTTAACAAAAATGTGAGCATTACTGGTATGTGATTGGCTTAGTGGGCAATAACAAGGTTTATTGTCCCGTGTGTCAACCGTGATGGTTCCCTGGGAACTGGCACCAGATGGGAAGAGACAGTGGGGCAGTTTGGAGTTAAGCACCCTACAAGCTCCTGCCTTTTTTACTTCCACTTCTCCCTTGTCTTCTCTGCAGGCCGCAGAGCCCGTGGCGCAGCACCTGGCGCTGGGCCCACCATGCTCCGGCAGTAGTCGAGTAATTCAGGGAAGGCTGTAAAAGCCTGACACGTATAATGCGTGCGTACATATATCTATATGCAGGCCTCCTCCGTGGCTCCGGCTCAAGCTGCGGCAGATTTTGACAAATCTATTTGGCACGGTTCGCTCGGAACTCTTTCAGGGCCGGAGCAGGGCAGTCAGTCACTGCCGCACTGTGCTGCGCGTGCAGCCTGTGCCTGGAATACTGAGGCGCGCGGGGGCCTTTCCAATGATGAGCAGGCTGGTTAGTGCAGGGTGGGAGCGGTTGGGCGGGATGGGCTGGTGCAGCAAGGTGCGCACGTGCCCCAGCCGGCCGTTTGTTGGAAAACGCGAAAACAGGAAGTCTAGCCGGCATTCCAGCTACCCACTGTCTAGAACGCCCCTTTCCAGTACGTCACACACCTGGGGTCGTCATTGTTACACACTTAATATTCAGATCTTACTAAGTGTGGTGATTTGTGTTGCAAAAATTGTTGGACAGTTTTCCTCTTGGAATGTAAACGGATGGAATTCTAAACTATTCCGCCCAGCACTGGCCCTCACAGAGAACTCATTACAACCACGCAGGGCGAAAAGGAGCTGAATTACCGAATGCAACAGTAATGGGCAGGAAGAGGTCCTTCACTCGGTGGCTCGCCATATGCTCAGAAGCTGAACAGTGTGAGAAGTGGGAAAAATTCAAGAATTCCAAGGTAATAACGTTTCCACCCATGCCTAAATCTAAATTAAGTGCTACAAGGTTTATGATGGGTGGTGGACCCAATCTCATGCCCCCTACAGCTTCTGTGAAGATTATTTTTTTCCGTAGCCCACGGACAGAAGGGAATCCAGCTTTTAGACAATCACGGCATACATGTTATCATGTCCTGTTTTTGACACTCAAGTTGAGGATGTTATACCTAAAAACTCACCAATAATCAGAAATATTGAACTTTGAAGTTATTTAAAAAAAATCTGTTGAGCACAGAGGGGTATGGTGTACTTTGGAACAGCCATCTATGGCACATCACTCGTATTCCCCCCAAAAGACTTTCGTGAAAAATAAATGCAGGACAGCTACAAGACGAAAACAAAGAGAAAACGGCGTTCTTTGGTTCCAATGTTGAGAGATTTTTAGTTTGAAACACAACTAATTCTTCCACTTCCATGTCACACACATCCCTAGGCATAGGAACCTATCCCCCCAAGTCTAATCTCTTAATGCTGCTTACCTTTTCAGAAAAATAAACCATAGCAATAGGGTCAAAAGAATGTTTTGCCTTATTCCTTCCATTGGTAGCCTATTGCCATCTCTTTGTGGGCTGGACTTTTATTTCCTGTTTTGACTTCGGTGTCAAGAAGCTGCTGTTTGACAAGGCAGAAACTAATTGCAAACATCATTCTGTAAAAAGCATCCCTTGCACGGTTGATGTAGGCACCTCGTCTATATTTCTTGAGGCAGCCCCAGGTCCTTCAAGACATCCGGTGTACCACAAGAATTCCTCCTCACCCTCCTGTTACATTGTCCTCAATCGTTCCTTCCCTGCTGCTCTGCCATTGCTTGCCAGCCATGTTCACCCCATGTAAGACCCAATGCCTACATACATGCATCTAAGCAAAGGGCTGCTTTTAGGATTTCCCAAGAATGTGGGTAATACTGCTGCTTTCTGCTTCTTTCTGCCTTGGTGTGTCAAGAAACTTTGACAGTGTTGGTCAACAGGAGGCTGCATCTTCCCCACTCTTCCCTCTTTGCTAGCGCAGCTGAAACTACACCAGGCAAATCTACTAATGTATACCGGACACAGACTTAGGATTCAACAAACATCTCATACTTAACGGGCAGGCAGGCCAGTACTGCATTGTTTCCTTTCTGGAATGGAAAACCTAATTCTCCTCACCCCACTTACAAGGACAAGTTAAAAAAAACACGCCATGCTGGCTCTCTCAGGCAGCTGCAGATGGCTGGGGAGCCTGAGGAGCCCATACATCACTGCCAGGCCTGATTGCGATTGCAGATCCCATATCCCTGACACATGGAATCGCAGTCCGTTATGTATTGTTCTCTTTAGTCTCCGGGACATTACACTCCCCTTGGAGGGACTCCTGTCCTTTTATTTCCAGGGCCCGGCAACTCCTGAACTGCATCTCAGGCGGTTAAGAGACTGTTGACGCGATGAAGAGTAGAGGGTCTGGGGCAGAAATTTGTCGACAAGTCTCATACGCACGCGGAGCTCAGGCTGGGAAAGCCTTGTGCCTTCTTCATTTGTAGTCGTAGGACGTACACCGCTGCAGAGATTTTCTCTCTCTCTCTCTCCCTTAAGTGGGAAGCAGCGCACAGGTGGAAGCGGGAAGTGAAGCTTGCTGATAAAGGCTGAACTCAGCACTAAGCCTTAGTCACCTTGGGATGATCATCTATACAGTAACTTGGGTTTACAGTATGCAGTCACAACCATAAGGCCCTATAATTATGTTATGTTATGCTGTCATTAACATCTGTATAGCAGTTTCAACCATGGCAATAGCAGGTAGCTCTTTCTTCATCTGAAAGCACATTGAAGCAACCACTAAAACAAACTTCTGTTCACTATTACTTCAATCACTCGCCACAACCCTGTTGTACGAATCATCTTCCAAGCCAGCCTATGAGCCATTATCCTATAATATTCATCATCAATCGAATCTATCACTAAAAAGCTTCCATAGTCTCTATGATTCCAACCAATTGCTATTAAGCTTCCCTTTTCATCATCTCTCAAATCAGTCACTAAAAACCATGAGCATACGTCACCTACCCTAACAAAGGACAAAAAGTTTGTTCCATGAACACTATAGTAACCTCTGCACTATCACTCTAATCAGTCACTAAAAGGCCATCTTATTCACCAACACACTAATCAATCATTAAAACACTGTCATAGTCATCTGCAATCAGTCATTAAAGTGCTGGCATAGGGACCATCAATCCAAATTATCATTAAAATTATGACCTTCTAACCATGTGAAACATGAAATACGCCTCGACACACACACCATCAGCACATACAATCAGTATATCCCTGCCATACTCACTGTCTGTCTAACTAGCCACTAAATACTACACTACACATCACCAATTTAAATACTCACTAAAATGGTGTTCCATTCAATGGCAATCAAACTAGTCACATGGCTCTGTCCCTTACACCATCACTCCGACCAAATAATTAAATACTGATACTTACTTTGTGATTTTTGCCATGTCGGAACATCATCCAGTCCTCTCCATTGGTGCTGACTTCCAGCTTGTAAGATTTGACGTAATATCCAGTCTGCGTTTCTCTCGAGATGGCGCCCTGAGTAGCAATGGCCGTCAACAGAGTCAGAAAACGAAGATCAACCTAAGAGAAAGAAGGCAAAGGAGTATGTCAAAGTTTATCAAACAAGCCAAACCAGAAATTCTACTGGCACAGCGAGCACATGGGATATTGCAGGACCCACGAGAGACTCTAAGTACCAGAGTGAAGAACTGATGATAGATATCAGGATTTACCAGTGAATCAGTGTACTTGTCAATTTTATATGCATTTTATCACATTTCGCTCTTTAAATGTAATTCTAGCCAATGCCTTTTGAATCATTGACACAAACTATATTCCCTTTTTCACTAGTGGCCAAGATGTGATCCCTAAGGTTTATGATTAGACACATACATAGTTTATGGGTTTCACTTAATTATGGTTGTGATTTCAATATGATTTTGCAGCCAATATGTTTATGTTCATTTGTAATTTTGAGGGCACACAAGTGGAGTTTTTTGTATTTTCCCAGGGAAAGATCAAGAGGATCATTTGGTACAATTCTGATTCTGAAATTACAGGACAGCATCATTTGTTTTTTCATGGATGAGGCTGGTTTAAGTACGAAAAGGATTAAAGTTGCCTATTGTGGCAATGGCAATTAATTGTATCAGCAGGTGTGCTCACAACCCGGAATGTCATATGGATAAAATTGAGTTAGTACTACTAACATGTTGATGATGTTGCCTTATAAGGAGTGCATATGTACATGTCAATAGTGGATGGAGAAGTTCTAATTTGTTGTTCCTGATACTGAATGGTGAGTAGCAAGCTCATGCTGACTCCAGTGACCACCTCAGTCCAAGACTCCAGTCTTGAAATTCTCAACTACAAATAATTGACTTCAGGCGCATAAGTCTAATTAGTTCTCTAGAGGCGAAAACAAGATTTCAACAGCAATGCATTTGTCCAGCACACAAAAGTCAAGAGTTTGAAAAAGTGTCCTGGAGATAGTTGGTCACCCTTAAGGTGACAACCCACAATGAAGCATGTATTGATAAAATGTACCATTTACATAGTGCACACTTCAAAATCTTCTGAAGGCTTCATCACTGATGGCATTAGAATTTTAAGTGCTTTGCTGGGTACTAAAGGTCTCATTCTCAGCAGTGAATCAAAAATATGATCCACCCGTACAGATCAGGAGTCACAGGTCTGTGGAAATCACTGCACATGGTAATTACTGTTTTTTCCCTGAGCAAATTTCCACGAAAAAAAACAGCTGAAATTTGTCTAGGAAAAAAAAAGGTGGTGAAAAGTTAAAATATATGGTAGTCGGAGCAGAAAACACAGATCTGTGGGTGGTGAAAAGTTGAAATAACCAGTAGTCGGTACGGAAAACACAGATCCTGTATATCATGCCTCATTAAATCATGTAGAACTTGTACTAGGTAGTAGTAAAAAAAAGGCTTAGTAAAACGTTACACCCACCTGCTTGTCTGCGTCCACCCACTGCTAAGTTTAAGTATTTTCCAATTAAGGTAATTACCACATTTCTCTCATTACACCGAATGACCAGGCCTTTCATTTGAAACAATGAAAGGGGAAAGGGGCATGTTGCCTGGTACTTGAGCTATTTTTCTGTAACCAATTTCTACAGATTTGTGAAACTTACATCCTACACAATACATTTCATTGAGTTGGCCTCAAAATCTTTTTCTCACTAGAAGGTCTGGGAGGATGGACACCATAACAACGGCTCTCCTGTGGTTTATGGAGTCATGAAAGGCTGGCTCCCACCTAAACTCTACCCAAAGTGGCGGATGGTTGTGCTGACACTGTGCCTGCCATTGCAGCCTGCCCACCGCAGCCAAGGGGGAGATTTAGAATGCTGCAGCCTGCTCTGCAGAGCATCGACTCACTCCCGCAGCCACCTTTAACATTATGCAGTTCGTCTAATGGCTGCTGCAGTGGAATTCACTTTAAATAAATGACATTACTTGGAACGCAGGAAGGCGGGGAGGAGACCGGCTTACAGGGAACAGTGGGCAAAAGGAACACAAACATGGTGCATTCCCAGCTCAGCACACACTAAGCACTCTGGAAAAAATGTCACACACCAGAAAAGCCTGCATTAAAGCAGTCTCTGTATGCCAAGATCAGATGTATTCCTTGCGACTGATAAGGGGGTTCAGGAATGTGCAATTATGTGATTTTGAAAGTTTGTTCTATAGTTCAAAAGGGGTCATGGTACCCGCTGACAGACGCTTCACAGTCGCTTACTATTGTGAGCCGGTTTCCTAACTCTAACTGTGATTTTAAAGCTATAATAGCCAGACCTGCTATCTTTGAAAATACTATGTGAGAGGGGATGAGGACTTGAAGTGACGAAGTCTGAACAGGGGGCGGGGCTGTCAACTCCTCACCAGCTGGCCAACCTCTGAGAGGGCGGGGCTTTGAGCCAGCCTCCCTGACAAAACACATATCAAAGGCAAAAGAGGCTGTTGCTGGCATAAGGTTGTAAAATATCTGATGTACCTTGGCTGCCCAGAGCCTCCCCATCCGAATATGAAACCTGCTCTCTGCAATGGTTTCCAGCTCACTCTGCGCACCCAGTGTGACATAGGCTGTTCACTAGGAGACCATATGAAGAGTGCCGCTATCACGTGACACACAGTGGCACCCTGTGATTTGGCAGGTCTGTGGAGGTGCTCTCCGACTTCCTAAAGGGTAGGTTTGGTTTTGCACTGGGGCAGTCACAGAGCAGCTTAGTGCAATCCTGGCTACAGGTCAGGGGAGGATTTCAAACTTTCTGCCACACTACTACTCCAACCTCCTCACCACACCAGAATTCTGAGTTAAAGCACAAGGACAAACATCTCCCAGAAGAAAAGCCAATACAAAGGTACTTGTTGCCATGAGTGAGGCAGCAATGTGCTGCCTACCTGTTCCCCAGAAGTTGGAATATAATTTTTATTTAAGGGGCTAAACTGGCCCACTCTGCTGGAAGTGCTCATCAAAGCTGCCATCATTTTCCTAGAATTGGCCATTGCCGAACACCCACAACACCAACCAACATTCACCAGACACTAACCTAATCCAGCAAGGGCTTCCTCAGGCACATATGGGTCCAATTCAAGATGCAAAATGCCCATCTCACTAAGATTCTGTTTGTTTCTACCATGTGTGCAAAGCTGTTTGTAGGAGCCTACTATGGCACCGCAGCCCACCAGTGACCCTCTCCAGGTTCCTAGCATCCTACTACATTAAGATGCTGAGTCTAGTCTTTTGGAAGCCCGCCTACATGGTTAACACCAGGATTCCAAAAGACTAGATTCAGCTTCAGGATGTGGTAGGATACTAGGAACCTGGAAAAGGTTCCTAGCAAGAACGCCCACCCTAACCCCTTTGACAAAACTCCATCTCACAGCACAGGTTGCAACAACATTTTTTGCCACGCTAGGCAAAGTGACATCTTGGCACCCACTTGTAATAGCAGTCAGGCCATATTTGATGCGTCTAGAGACAATCGTGTCCCTACAATGGCAGCAGCTCCCATAGCAACTGACTAGTAAGATCCTAGCACAGAACTGACACCATAATCAATGCACATCAGGTTCACAGGTGTATATCACAGCACACATAGAGCTCAGCCCACTCCACCAGCTTTCACCACCATATCTCATGAACCTGACCCAGTCCATCGGAGTCTTGCCTCCTACATCCGGTTAGGGTCAGACTGGGCACTTCAGGTGGCACCTTTTGAAGTATTTGTTGTTTCTTCTTTGACTCTTCAAAGTGGTCATAAACATCTTTATGAAAACTACTTTTTATTCAGTAATCATCTCCACTTAGGGATGGTGCAAGAGGGACCAAACACAGTCAAAAAGTGACTGTAGTTCTCCATTTACCATTTATTATACTTATATCTTTTAACCCAGAATATTTGTCTCCTTAACATGCTCAACATTTCCAGTTTCAAGAGATGTGCTATTTCTCTTTAAGTGACAATCATTGCCTGCTTTCGCAATTACCTAAAAAGCAGCTGATTCTAGTCAACATGTCAGGAGTTCTCTGGGGTTTTATCTAAGCTACATTCCTAGTAAAGCAGACTGAATCAGTCCTGCCAACAGCTGAAAATTCTCACCCGTGTGCTTTGGAGAGAATCACGTTACTGACTCCAGCCGACGTTCAAGTCTCCAGGTTTTCTCGTAAGTCAGACCCAAGATATATTGCATTTAGTATTTTAATAAGAACAAAATTTAATGTTTGGAACAGTTTTCATGCTTCCTTTCCAACATCTTGTGTTCTTGTGGAAACCTAGAGCAGCATTTTACAAAATCTGTGTGTTTTTAATTTCTTACAGATTTGTGAAGTTTTCCTACATATATCTTCACGCTTCTTTTGAAGGACCAACCGATTCTTTAGCCGTCTCTGACGAGTATATTTGTAAGTGTCTTATCACTATTGAATGGTTTCCGAGACCTTTTTAAAAGAAAATAGAAACACATGAAACTATCTAACAGCCGTGTTTGACCAACTTAATTTTATAGAACACGTGGGAACACTGTTCATTTTTACATGACCATCAATGGATTTATTTTTACAATTTTTCAGTGATTTAATCCTGTTCTGTTTTTAAGGCTAAACTGCACGATAATTTTTTCTTTCTCAGCTTTTAAACATTTTCAGCAGGGGAAACCACCTGTAGTGCTCCTGCACTGCTAGTCAGTCTAGAATTTTCAGAAGTTTGGTTATTTGAATCATGGTTGGCGTCCCACTGTTAATCCCAGTGTCACTAAACTGCACCATGAGGTTGGGTCACGTGGATCTTGGAGCTCGGTTCAAAAGGTGGCATGGACTGAACCTGATTTCTTCAAAATTGCCATCACAACATTGGTCCCTTCTGCCTGTCGTACAACTGTGCTGGCCTGCTCAGGCAATCCATACACCCCTCCCTGTCCCACCTTTCCTCCACACTGCTGAGACCATTATTGTGGCTTCCCAAACCTTGCAATCCTTCTACCCTACTTGTGCAACACATGACAAAGTCCAAGTGGAGATGTGAGCTGAAGTGGTGACTGAAGGTAGTGCTTCATTAGAAACTGCCACACTTCAATGACCTGTGTAGAAGCTGGTGGGACCTATTGAACTATTAGTATATTTCAACACAACCGTCAAACAAAGAACATGGGGGCGGGGATAAGTCTCCATATGTGGAAGGGCTCCTTGATTTTGCATGGTATTTTTCTGCTCCAAAATTGAACAGAAGGTTCTGAGTTGGCCTTTAAAGTTAACTTAAGCCTTTGCCATGTGTGTAAGAGTGTCAGCCCCTTTTTTCCCGTGACTGTGCACAGTCACCACCTCTCCAGCAGGTGGCTGATGTACCTGAAGATATTCCTTATTGGAGTCAATGTTGGGCGTCCATCCATTGTCATCGCTGTTGAGCCGACTCTGCTGCGCCGTCCACCTCATGTCGGTGTAGGTCGAGGAGGAAGAGATCTGCTCGTTGGAAATCCTTCCCGATTCCATTCCTAGGGGCACATTACACTGGAAGGCTGGGAAGTGAATTAAAACAGAGAGGCACATCAATTTCAATATCTCCGATCATTGCACATCTCTGGAACGGTCCCATACAGCAAACAATGTCCAGTTGTGGAGGCCACATCTAGTGAATTGTAGCTGGTTCTAAATATTATACATTGAGTATAGTGTTCAGTTTTGGATACAGCATCTGAAACATGAGGCCTATTTCTGGAATGTGAAGTATTGAATCATCCAGTTCTAGAGGATATATTTGGAGGATGAGGCTGTGCTCTCAGGGTCACATCTCAAGGATTGTGTCTGGTTCTCAAGCACAAATCTAGAGTAAGGTGCCAGATCTGGAAGCCACATCATCAAAAAAAAGAAACACGGGTAGTGGCAGTCCAAATGTGATGCACCAAGATGGTGGTTGGTTTAAGTAAAGGTTCTGTGAGGAGGGTTTATATGAATTTTAACCTGTTCAGATTTGAAGAAAGGAGATATCAGGGAAAAGGGAAGGGTATTTTAATTTCTAAATGTTATGAAGGCAGTAAATAAATTAGGTGAGGACTTTTCAACATAACATGAGTATTTGAAGACTGCTTATAGAACCCTACCAGAAAATAATAGATATTTATTGTAACCATTTTGATGGTACTACTTTTATCAACTTTAGAATGATGAAAGACTGAGTGGACCCACAAACATTCAAAACTGTGATTATGGAGTCAAACACAGACCTCTGCGGTGGATGCGTTAATCCACTGAACTATGAGACGCAGCTTCTAGAACCACAGGTCGTAACATAAGACATATGTGGGGCATTACAAAAACGCTATTCACAGAAGTGGTTCTCTTTGCACAGAACAAACTCTGAAAACTCTAGAAGTGAAGGCAACAAGAAATGCATGCATAAAATGTCTGGTATACACAGCCAACAGCCAACAGCCATTGCTCATTTCATGTATCATGAAACTTCAGAGATGCGCCGGGGCTTGCTTAGTTACCACTTTTACCAACAAGTCAGTGGGTTAGCTTTTGCTCTGGTAAACATACTGGCATTTGGCTTCCCTGGGTTACCTCTCCGAGCAGGTTAAGATACGTGGAGCTGTATGGGCACCCCTTGCGCTTCCGAAGAAGGCATGGTCATGGAATCAAAGGATTCTATGTATGGTGACAGATGAGGACCTCCTGTCCAGGTGCAGCTTGTGGGCCTAGGCTCATTCAGGTATTGGCACACTAAACCTTGGTGGTCTCTGTCTTTACAACAATCGTTTTCCAAGCACTGAATGGTACTCAGCTTATCAGATTCATAAGCACAAAGGTAGGAGTACATCCATCAGGATATTTATTTGGTGAATGCATTAAGCCAATGAGATACCTCACTGTTATTTACCATCTCGGCCAAAAAAAAGCGGAACAAATGGTCTGTTGGTCTTGGGATGCATTAATGAAAAATGCCTAGTTTTTGTAAGGGCAGGAAATGCACATTTTTTGCAGCTGTGATTGCTCTTTGTTTTAGGCCAGAAGCTGCATTTCATGCCAAGGTTTATTTCATGTGACAAGAATAATAAACACAATTCTTTCACATCAAGAGGTAGAATTCCTCCTCTGCATTACCTTTTACTGGACATTGAAATCGGACTAGACATGTTTTTGCCTAAATACAAATCATCTTGATTCCCCAAATGAATTCATAGTTCACATAGCCGCTCACCCTGGTTAAAGTAAAAAACTGACAAAAAAAAGTGAAAAAAATAAACAATGTAAGCCAGAAAGTCAGTGGATATGCAAGATTTCTAAACCAGTTCTAAATTATTCTGCTAAAAAGTAAATTTGCACTGCTGTAGGATATGGTGGATACAATGAGAAGCTGGTCTTGTCTGCGTTGAGGAACAGCCACTTACCCTCTGGTGTCTCCTGAGATGTCAGGTAGTAACGTGCGGAGAATCCATCTTTTGCCACTGCCATGTCAGTGTGGAAGGAGAGTGAGAGAATGCCAGTAGAAGATCGGATCTCCGATGGTGTCTTGGTGCCACAGTACCGGCCAATCAGAGGTCCCACTGTAAGAAAAATGAGAATAGTGGCCATTGTGATTCCAGGGAAAATGCTTTACTGTTGTTTAATTTGCACAGAATGATTGAAAGGTAGTTTTATAAGATGATACATTTTTAGGAGAGTTAAATTAATGACATTCTTTCCTTCCTCTATTTCTATGTTTTTTTTCTTCCGGAAGTGCAAAGAGGGCCTTTGGACATGTCCATCTACCTGCTAGGGGAAAACGTTTTTTCTGAATTGGAGTAGACCCAATACCTCTGGCTTCCTGCATTTTGATTCCTATATCAATATAGTTCTCCTGAGAGTTGTTCAATCCCATGAAGACAACTCTACAGAATTTTTAGTTCTAACCAGATTTCTTGCAAAGGAGAAACATTGGCACTTTATTCGAATTTTTCAAGTAATTCATATTTTGTTTTATTTTTTCACTAAAAATCGTTGTTTTTGTCCTAAATTGGGAGAATTCCTTCTGTGAATTATTAATTATTGTATTACAGAAAGCAGCCAGCCAGGGACAGCATACACTCGTTAATGCATACGCATTTGCAAAGTGCCTTTGTTATGACAAGGGTTGCAATGCATCAAAAAGTAGCACATTAAGAAATGTTAGAGGAACATTGGGGGGGTGGGTAGGGGTGCGGAGGACCATCAGACAACCCT
Source organism: Pleurodeles waltl (assembly GCF_031143425.1). Classification (NCBI taxonomy): domain Eukaryota; kingdom Metazoa; phylum Chordata; class Amphibia; order Caudata; family Salamandridae; genus Pleurodeles; species Pleurodeles waltl. The sequence goes on from NC_090440.1 coordinate 1,885,730,781, forward strand.
CTGCTCTTTCTCATTCCCACAGCTATCACTTGCTCAGTGCAGTCTGTCCCCATGGACAGGTTACCTATGTAAATGGTTGCTGAATGACAAGCGCAGTTGGTAACCTGTATTTGCTATACAGGTGCAGAAGAGATCATAAACCGCTGATGCATTTTCTTGAGAAATGCACAAAAGAAGGAACAGCCCTTTGCTGCACCTTTTACTTATGATCATAAAAGAATTGTAATGTTGACACTGTGAGCCACAAAGACATGTATTACTCACAATATCCCTTTGGTACATTGGACTTTTGCTTTTCTCCCTTGAAGAATGCTGGTGCTTTGTGGGGACCAGTTTTTTCAAGGGAGAAAAACTATTAATCCATAAGGTCCCCTGATTTTCAGTTTCAGCTTTCCAATTTATTTGAACTGTGCAAATCATTTTATATTCTTGTGGCTCACTTCACTAAGATAGCAGTTTGAAAAGTTCACCCAAACAAGCTAGTGCCTTGATTGAGCACAAACACAACACTGGACGGTCACTTGCCTCCAGGAACGCCGTCCCAGATGTCCAGCCAATCATACTTGCAGTCCCCCTCGCCGCCCTGCAGAGGGTCGTGCTCCAGGTCGAAGGTCAGAAACTGAAGGACGATCTCCTGCTTGGGCTTGGCCAGGATGGTGAAGGTGCATTCCAGGTTGTGCGGGTACTTGTCGGGGAACCCGGGGGACTCGATGGTACCGTTGGAGCCAGTGAAGTTTCTAGAACAGTCTTCTGATCCTGCGAGAAAGAAAAGAGTTTCACATCAAAAATAAAATGGGAGCAGTTCGTCCCCATCATGAAGAGAGAAAAGAGCAGCAACGTTCTCCAATTTATTTATTTTTTGTTTTGTTTTATTGGGTTTCGCATTATTTCCACCTCCTTCCTCACTTAATATTAAGAAAAGATAAACAAGAAAGGTAAAAGTTATAACAAAACTCAGGTTCGCTCCTAGAAAAAAAAAAACTTACATATTGAATCAAAGAACACAAAAGTAAATCAGTAAATGGTTTTTATGACTCATTATGTGCAGCATCAGATAGGGGTTCGCTCATTATCTGTATGGCCAACATTACCACATCTATCTCACTTGTTGCCATTTGCATTTGCCCATTACCCATAACTTCCAATGCCGAGTCGTGTTGAAATGAGGCACTGAAAGTGCTTTAAAGCCAGGGCATCTGAGGTTCGAGCTTAGAGAAAACAAATGATTATCTTTAATAACATTGTTGTTGCCTTTGATTGTGGCATATTTTGCTTTTCGTTGCCTCACCACTTAATGCCACTGGTATGATTTTCAAAACAACAAGAGATGTGTTTTCTAAAAACATAATTTCCCACACATTTGCCACAGAGCTCTCTTCATTTTCATTACCAGCTTAGAATATTGTGTTTTTCAGCATCAGAAGCACCGATATAGGCGTATCCCAACACAAGTCCAAATTGCCTCAAGAATGGAAGAAATGGCTGCAAATTTGATGTCCTCAGGCCAGCTGGGAACATGAGAATGCTTGGATACCACTTTTTATTCTGGAAAAGGCAGTTTGTTTCCTGACAACTAGGAGTTGGCTTAATTCTCTCGGCATGGTGTGGCAAATCAAGAATTCTACGAGGTCACAGTCTCATTGCAGAAATGGTGAACACCAAATATTGACGTACAACTGGTGGATCTGATGGATGTTAGCTATTAGCCTAATGCAGCACTAAACACCCACATCACCTGTAAAGTAACCAAACTTGTGTATCACAAGGATCAATAAACTTGCGAACGTTCTTCTCACTCAAGTATTGTGTGGCCTGTGTTAATGGTGCATAATGTATAGTCGGTTCACTAACGAACGAAGGAAAGCGGGGTGGAAACTCCAAGTTGAGCAACAGGAAGTGTACACTTGCATTCTTCACTTCAGATGGGAATACCGTGGGCCCTTTCTTGAAGAACTCGAAGATGGCCATTACATTGAGGGCTAACCTATCAAGGACTGTTTTAAAGGGAGTGGGGCAGTTAGGTGCTTGTTGAAAGTTGGGGAAGATAAGCTTTGGTCTTGGGTACATGAGAAACCTAAACATTGAGTTTTCTTGGAGGGATGTGGCTCTTTCTCAACATAGGTTTGAATATGTTGGAATGGACAAACCCTATTCTTCTCCCATGTCCTGAAGGCTCCCTGGGGTTGTCATGTGTCTGCTTTCGGGAGCTCTGCATTGCCCCAGCATCTCCAGCAGCTGCTTCTTGGCAATCTTCCCAACTCTGATGGGTGAGTGTCCAAATATGTTTAAACAGAAGTGATCTTACAGTAGTGCCCATGTTCTGTGGTTGTGAAAATACGTGTTTTAAAGGCAAGCAGACCATCCATGATGATAAAATCGGAAGCCGTGCTCACAAGATGTAGATTATCATGTAGTGACCATGAACATCCAAAACGTGGAAAAGGCGTATGCTTAAAATACTCATGTTGGCCCCAAAGATCTTTAGAACACCAGGTATGCCATAATACAGCTAGAAGAAGTCTATTTTTAAACACTGGAAAAATGGACTATTGGAGACTGAGTTTAACTTTGAGTATCTGCTGTTTCAAAGAACACTACCTTCAAGTCTTAAAAAGGATGCTGTACCTTTAGTGGACTAGCATCAGCCTTTATTAGCAGGTCTGCTGCACAACTGATGGGATATAAACAGTATTTTCTGTAGAATTGCCCTATTTGCAAACAGACACCATCTGCCCTTCCCAGCAGGGACGATATATTTTAACAGGGCATTACCAGCACTTCCCAGCATGACTGCTTAAACTTTAATGGGAATGACAGCAACGGAGAGAAAACAAAACTGCTCGAATTTGAAACACCCAATTATCAGGCGATTCCAAGTTTTGACAAATTCTGAAGCTTATGATGGGTATAATTGGGTGAAAATAGATTAAAGCATGTTTATATTGTGTGCCTTTTAACTTCACTAAATGGAACTTGTTCACTCAATCCCACACCTGGTTTGCAAACATGTTCTAGAGTCAATTTTCGAGCATGGAACCAAAGCCACAAAGTTTTCTTTACACATTGTCTTTTTCTCCTCCTCTCACTCGACCTCCGTGGGTATTTCATTTATTAACTAGTGCTAATACCGTGTTTGATATTGTGATAAGGTACAGCGAAACCAGATAACAATGCAGTGCTGTGATGTAACCTCATACAGGATACAAAAATCCTACCATCAACTCAGTGGAATTGTGGAGAGTGTGTCCTAAGATTTCTTTCCACCCTTCCTATGTCACTCAACACAGCCTCTGAGACGCATAGCATGGTGAAGCCACTGAAAGTGTCTTTACCACACACCACAACAACCACACAGAGGCTGCAGGCCTACATTCACGTGCTTGGTTGATCCAGTGGGCTTTAGCGCTCTGTAGGTGTTTGTATCACAACATATCTCCCATTCTGACGCTACGATGATTGGAAGATGGTAATGTGGGCAATGAATCCCCACCACAGCCTTGTTCACAATTCTTTCATTTTAAGGAGGGGGAAGAGAGGGCTGGATCTGTTCAAAAGGCTCCAGAACACCCCCACCCCTCGTTTCACTGCCCAGCCTGGCTGATCCAGCAATGCTGGCTATTTTAGTCCTGGAGCAAAGGCTTCCCTACTGTCACCAGAACAGACAATGTTACCACTTATTTACTGCTGACTCCAACAGTGTTGTGCATTGTGCCCAGGCCTGCTTTCTTCTAAGAGATCCAAGGTGCCTGAGGGGTGGGGGAGGGGTAGCTAGTGTCGTTCCTATTCATGAATGGACTTCTATTGAAACTGTCCTGGGGAGAGGCCAGACAATTCAAAAACACAATTTGAAGCCTCCAGTTCAGAAAGAAGATGAGTGTGTGTGTGTGTGAGTGTGCGTGTGTGTGTTGTGGGGGAAGAGTGGGCTCTTATTAAGGACAGGCGGGCAATGTACCCCCTCTGCTTCCATCCTTATAACCCTAGATTTGAACAAATGGAACGGGCTTTAACAAGCAAGCAATTTTAGATTCACTGTACCTTCATACCCGGTCAAGTTTGTCATGTGTACTTAAAGCAGACTTGCCAGCTCACATGGTGCCACGACGTGCCCACAAGATCGATTCTCTTCACATGCTCACCAGGTGAACAGGCAATATCAAATGATGAAAGGCAGGATGAGCTGGAAAACCATCGATAAATTGGGCTTCCGGCTCAGACGTGAAGCTCGGCTCAGCTGATGTTCATCACTTGTTTTGCATCTTCCCCAGGACATCAACAGCCTCGGAAGCTATTGTGTTGTTTTGAGGGAGAGGAAGGTTGAAGGGAAAAGATGTGTATGCAGTGCCCGGAAGAAAGCCTCTCCACCAGGCTCTCCATGGCCCCACCCCCTTAAATATCCATCAGTGGCTGGCTGATGGGCTGAAAGCTCATCCCCAACTGAAGTCCTACCCCCTGTAAAGTCCAAAAACCTCTCACAAGGTGAAAAAAATGTTCAAAGTTGGCAGGTCGGGAATATCCATTTCCGCCCATAGTGTGTACTATTCACCATCATTCAACTACTGTAATTCAGTCAGTCTCTCAGCCATCCACACATGCACTCATGTAGCTCATTCATCTGCTTAATAATTCATGCTCTCACTCACTTCCCCTGAGGTCCCCTTTTGCATGCGTTTATACCCTTCTCCATTCACCCAGTAAGTTGATCACTGCCCCTGCCTCTAGCCCACTCCACTGGCTTTTGCTACCTCGTCTCTGTACACAAAGACGTGTGATTGCAGGTCCTTGTGATGAGTCGTTGTGGTCCCTAACACACCAGTCGCTGGCCCCAGCTCAGCTGCTCTGAGTCTATCCTGCTGCGCCTACCAAGCTGCTTATTAAATTCCGCTGACGGCAGCGGCAGAAACAACAGCTCGAGATAATCATACAATTACTAGTATTACCCAATAGCTAGAATTGATTAAGCAATATTGAAAGCCAACTATTAGTAGCAATTAGCGGCAACTGAAAAATCAACTCTCTGCCTTGGAATGAGACGGGGCCCAAGCGCGTTGGCCTCCGTCCAGCGGCACAAAGGTGGAAATAAAGCAAGGGGTGAAACAACAGCCAGATACAGGGCTCCAGGCACCCGAGGCTGCAGCAGGATGCGTTTCATTGAGTTTCCTCATTTTTTAAGGGAAAAAGGCCGATTGAATTTGTGAGTGAAGTCACGCACGCAATAGAAACATGATAGAAATAAAGAGGAATATTCGATATAGCAGATGTTCGCTGGCAAGCGGAGTCCCCCAGAGACGCTTCAGAAACACAACTCTGCCAATAAACTGATGTTAGAGCAGGGATGTCTGCTTGGGGGGGTCCTGAAGCAGGTGGTGCCTTAACCTTCACGTGCTTCTTACCTTGGAGACAATGTCTCATTTCAAAGGAAGTAATTCATAAAACGGTAATGCTTGCTGGCAGAAAACGTCATCATCTGATCTGGTGACCAACATTGAAGTTCACAGAGACCCGTCGTATGCAGTGGCACAGTTTCAGCAACGACCACGTGCATTATCCGTGACTCCGGAATTAGCAGTCCTTAGAACCTTTGCGATATTATTTGAGGAATTTCAACAACCCTGCCTCATTGAGCTCCTGTGTCCCTCCGCGTATCGAACACGCTGTTGGTTGTGTTGCCAATATTTCTCTGACACAGTCCACCTGATTGTGCTGCCCGCCAGTGGCATGATCCAAGAACCAAAGCTAAAATGGCAGCACACATGCACACAGGGGCTCCATCTTTGTTTGCAGCTTTATTGACACGTAGAATATGGAGCAGTCCAGTCCTTCCCAAAGCACAGGAAGCGTCTGATGCACTGTGCAGAGCTATTGATAATAGCTGGGCTTGGGAGAGTATGGATAGGTTTACTTTAGCACAACTCTCATTGTAACAGTCGCAGGCACATACCACAAATCCACCAAATTCAATAATAATAATAATTAAAATAATAATAATAATAGTATTAACAATAATAAAAAATACTAACAATAATAAGGTATTGTTATTGTTTTGTCCATGCTATTGTTATCGTAATTATCATTATTGAAATCATTATCATCATCATCATCATTATTGTTGTTGTTGTTATTGTAGCAATATGCACACATTGCAATATTTGTAGCTACAACCTTGCAACAGAAACAAATACATTGTCCATCAGATCTCCTCTGGTCTGAGCAAGGCCCTCTTTAGCCATTGAAAAATGTCTCCCTACTCTGGCAGCCGAGGTACTTAAGCACCTACCATCCTTCCAGGAACTGTGAACAAAAGGCAAGGATGTTACCAGGCACACAAGAGGTGCTGGGTAGACAACACAGGAACCAAAGGAAAACAGTCTGGTAAAGGGTGAGAGCTGGACATCACCGGAAGAGCAGGATCAAACATCTGCCGCTTAAGACACGCATATTGGTTACAAAGATCACCGGGGCCCGCTAGCTTTTCCTATACATGTATGAATCTACTAAAGAGGTAAAGGGTGTATTGTCACACTCAGCCAGACATTCCAAGGATGGGAAGGACTGAATAGTCAATGAGACTCAAGAATTCTATCTCCCAGGAACAAACCTTTCTCCAAGGGGAACAACGTGGAGAATGGGCATGGCAGGCCACTTGTTTTTCTACTGAAAGTTGAATATTAACTGGCCCTGGATCCTGAATTTCATCTCTAATTAAGTATCCATTTGTCCGTCTCTGTCTCTCTGTCATGACTCTTGTCAGCCTACATTTCCCTGCTGCGTGTACTTCGGTGTGAATGGACATGGAAAACGTACTTAAAAATCTGAAGTCTTCGGTCAAGTTGTTGGCCATTGTGGGCTTTTGGGTTTCCATTATCATGACTCATACTGTTGTTGTGATGCCCCCAAATTTAAATTTACTACAGCGAGATGTTTTTCAGAGTCCATCCACTTGGTGGCAGAATAGTGAAGAGCTTGTGAACCTAGAACAGATTCATGCTGCAAAGGGTATGTCCGTTCTTCTGTGTGCATCTGGAACTGCATGTCGGTGGCATAAGAACCTACGTGTCTGTTATACTATGTGCATTGGTGCCCGCATGCGTGGTGACCTGTATACATTGATTCATGTAGTTCTGGTGGTCATTAGACATGTGGTCTACGAGGTCCCTGTTCATGACTACCTTTATGCATGTTGGCCTATGTCCATCTGTGTTTGCAGGGCTGGTGGTCACTGTGTCTGGACGTGTGAGGGTTTGCAGTCCGGAAGTGTGCGGTGAGTTGGTGTCTGTATGCTTCGTTCACGTAATATGTTGCTGTTTCGGTATGTGTGCTTGACTGTTGTGTCTGTGCACTCAGTATGCAAAAGTCAGACCTATTGGTTTGACTCAGCCTGTTAGTGTTTGCCTTACTCCAGTCCACGCATTTATTGATGTTTATTTAAACATCTGTCAGAACGGAAATGCCTCGGGCTTATTTCCCTTTTGGATGAGAAACTGCAATGATTGTAAATAATTGTTCTCATATTCGCAGGCTCCCAGGCGCTGGCTCTCCCTCTGGCTCCCTCCCTCTTTATCCTACACACAAATGCTGACATTTTTTAATGACCGCTCCGTTTCCTCATAACAAACACACATCTCACAAATATTTGGACAGCATCAGCCTTCTGGGGGAAACAGCTTTTACTTTTCCAGCCAGTTCTTTGCATCAGATTCCGAATAGTTGTTCTCAGAGCTGAAGCAGAGAGGCGCCGGGGTCTTGCACACAAGCAAAACAAGAGCCCTGGCTTACTCCCTCATCTAGCGCCTGGCAGTGAAATCCGGTGCTTCATGGCAAGGGAGGAACATGAAGTCAGCCATTCTCTTCCATTAAGTTTTAGGTGGTGCTTTCTGGTAAAAGGCAGGACTTCCAAGAATGACCATATGTTCAAGAATGGTAATGTCCACCATAGGACATTTTGCTACGCTAGAGCTAATATGAGTTGTGGTAGGCTTGAAGAAGGCCTGTGGTGGGCTGATGGCAGACACAGTCAACCTATCTGGAAGCTATGACACTTGCTGAAAAACCCTGGTCCACAAAATCAATTCAACGTGCCTATGGCTACCTCAGCTCAACTATTAAAAATGTGTCACTACTCCCCAAGGCCAAGAAGCAAAATAATGAAACCAGCAGGCTTGAGAAGATAAACAATAGGGAACTACGACACAAAACCACTTTAGACCAATGTGTTTGAACTTTGTTGAAGTTAAAAGTGGTGCATTTCCCCACAGCCCTCACTACAGCCCTCTTCTCACTGGAAGGATTTCTCCGTTTCGGCTAGAAGAAGGGCCAAGCCCAATGTTGGCAGCACCCCAAATACAGACAAATCAGATTAAGAATTCCAAAATCCAGAATACTAAATCTAAATATTGGACTTCAAATAATTAATACAATCCCTCCTCTTGTAGGCACCTGCTCTCAGGATGATTGCCTGCCTCCTACGTGCCACGGCTTCCCTGATGCCATATACACAGGTTCCATCTTTGACAGTGGTCACAGTGATGATGGAAATACGGCAGCCATTGTCTGTGTCCTGAACTTTGAGAACTTGTGAGACTTTATAACGAAACATGAGCACAGATGATGGTTAGCAGCAGGAGCTATCTGCTCCTCTGGCCACCTTGAAATGCATCTTCTACATAAGCAAGCATGTGTGTATAGGAGGAGCTCTAGTCAGTGTGAACAAGGACCTGGGACATCAGAATGCTTTGTGCGAGTGGGCAAATGTCCATGTACTGCCTAACAACATAGAATGTGACTCTTAGAACTCGACATGGCAACACTTCTATAGAGCGCATCTGCCGATTTACGACAGATTCAACATAGTTACAGCTAAGTACCACAAAAAATAGGATTTGAACATTTGTGGAGCCACACAAGCTTTGAAGTGTGTAGCAGTCTGAGGAAACCTGGAACAGCTTTGGGGAACAAGAAAGTGACAATCACAACTGGATAAGTAAGCCTTTCGTGAGGAATGATGGGTTTACAACCTGGTGTATGTGGCATAGATTTGTTCAGTCTGTAAAGAGAAACATACAAAAAGTCCTATTTCTCACTCATCGATTGGAGCATGCATACAGTTAACTCCCACCAGGAGTGGTGGATGAATGCACGGTTAAAGAAATGAGGTCTTGTGGTCTAACTCTGAAGCCCACTCACACATATTGATGCAGATTTTTAGCCATAGCTATGCCACCACTATGACATCCTCTAGCGATATTACATCCTAAATCTGCTCCGCAGACTGACAATAGTTAGCAAAGCACGAGGCACACACCTGTCTTGAAGAGTTCGTAGCGTAGGGAGAAGCCGGCCCCCTGACGGGCATAGTCCGAGATAAACCTGATGTAGAGAGAAGGCCCTGAGGAGATGATGGCTGCGGGAGCGATGTTCCCACAGTGCTTCCCGAGGGTCTCAGCCGCCTCGTTGTCTCCATCCCGGATCTCAATGAAGTCATACCTGCCAAGGGAAAGGAAAAGTAAGTCAACACTTACCAACTGCCATGGAGTGTTTCAGAGGAGACAGCAACATATATGACTCCTAGAAAACGCTTCCACCTTAACCTTTTGTCATTCTGGGGTGCTTAAAAGGGACCTCCATTAAGATAAAATAAAGCTCAAAGTAATTTCAAACTTTTGGCAAGTTTTGGCATCCTTTCACTCTACCATAAACCTCTTGTGATGTAGAGATGCATGATAAGGATATGTTATGTCGTGTTGCTTATCTGTATAGCACTTCATGCCAAATCAACCAGATGCTGGTGGGTGGTTGAGGGGTGTGGTGGTTGGTGGTTGGGGAACAAAAGGTGGAAATGTGGGGCTGGGACAAAACAACAATCACTCGTTTTTATGTAGCTCAGTGATTCAGATGTTGCTATTTCGAAGCATTGCAATTATAATGTGTTATCATCATCCAGTTCCATAATTCTCAATTTCTCAACTTTGGAAAGATAATAATAAATAGAGCCAGTCCAGGATTCTAATTTGTTACATACAAAATGTATCTGTCATTTTACAGTAAAAACGTGATTGTTCGAAATTCCCAAAGTATTGTATTTGTAAATTATTTTTATGATTCCTGTTTCTCGTTTACCAACAGCTATGTACCCCCTCAAAATTTCGGTCCTTTAAATTGTGTTTATGATGTTCTGGTAATTTGATAATCCTTACTCGATATTCCAGACTACAACCGTGAATGTCGCATGAGACATAGCAAACACAACATTTACAATCGCAATAACGATGATTGATCAGCCATCGTTATTTATTGATGATCAATAACTTCTGAATAAACACTTCAAAACTGTAGAACAATAGAAGCTAGAATGAAATACGGCACTGTATCTTTTTCAGTGATAAATATTCAAAAGTGCCTTTATGGTTATGGTTCTGCTTCTTGCTTTGGTGAAACACCTCTGTTCAAGGGTACAGCGGGGGTTCTCCGAGGAATATTAGTGATTGCTAGATGTCTACGGTGCCCAGAAGGATCGGTGGATCATAAGTGTGTCTTTGTGTCACTCTTTTAATACTCAGGCTTCAATATGGTGACAGGCTAGTACCCACGCCATGCCAGACAAAGCCTAGGGGTACATGGGGTCCTCCTAGCAGCCCTCATACTGATAACTTCGACATTAAATTGATCAATTTCAATTTTAGTAACACGAACAACCCCCCATATACGATTTTACAAAGCCTTCATGGGATCGTCTTAAATGCACTCTTAGAACCATTTTATTCCCCCAACCCCAGAAAGGTGAATTAGATCAAGAAGGAACCTATCTCAGCAATATCTTGCAAAGAAGGGAAGGTGATATGACCAAAAGGAAACAGGATATTGTAGTACACTATATTATTTTTTGTGGGGTTTAAACAGTGCATCATACCCTCTTATGAGTTTCCACAGCGGTTGTACAAGATATGCAGATGATATGTGGGTGAAAACATACATTCACAGCTAAATAATGCCTGCTGTCCTTAACAAGGAGAGGACACATGTAGACGTTGAAGAGCCACAAGAAAAGGCAAGATTGCTAAGAAGCCCAGGGGCGCCCAGCCTTTGGGCATCCATTTTATAGGGGTGGTCAATATATTTGCTGCCACTTTCATCCTTCCTGCTCTCAAATGCAAGACACTGTCTGTCGGCCGTGACTCTAACTTAGATAAAACAGCTATATGTGCCTTTTGGAGGCTGGCAGGAATTCTGATGTGTGAAGAACTGTCCGGTGAAGAGTGCAATGAGTTAGAATATGGTGGACTGCAGTGAGTTGGCAGTGAGTTGGCATCAGGGATGATCGCAGTGGTCTTCCCTCTGTCCTGATGTAGGCTGTTAGGATTAATAAGTGGACGAAACCTGCACACTTCCAGAGCTCTATAACTCTAGGGATCATTGCATGCTTGTGATTTGTGCTCGTTGGAAGTCTTTTTCTTGTTGCAATTCTTGTAATAGTTTTTACGTGATTATAGATGAATTTCAGCCTTACATTATTAGTAATCTGATATTCTGCTGGGTATGTGATCTCACCAGATATTTTTTTTACATCTGCCCCAGACGTGCTGTTCTTCTAGAAGTCCCGAGCCTGTTGGAAATTCCCAGTGTCCTTGTAGACCAGGGTGCATCCAATCAAATGACAAGCTTCATTAATTTTATGTCTCATGCATTGTGTACTGGGTCCACTTTTGAGCCAGGAGCTTTTAAAAGTTGAGCCAAGTAATAACTCAAGCTCAGAAACGTTGTTTTAACCCAAAAATATTTAGCTTTCCCTTTTCTGCATTTTTTTGGCCGCAGCAGAGCCTCCTGTTCATTTTTGCAGAAGTTGTTTTGATTTTACTGAACCATAACCCATAATTGTAGCTGTTTGTTCATACTGTCCTGCAGCAAGAGCTTTTTAAAACTCTTCATTAAAGATATTCCCTAGGACAGAAGAGGCCACTCAGATAAGGAAACAACAATCCTGTCCTTGCCCTATGTCAGTCACCTGAAAGATATCGTGGGCTCGAGCATCACTGAGAAGAAGTGGAAGTGACGTAATTTCGGTTCCTGCAAGACCACCTCATTAAGGAACAACCCAAGGGAATTATGGGGCTGGACTAGACAGTAGGGCCGGACACAGGGTCCCAGGTTATCTCCCTCTCCTAAAACTGCAGGAATCACACCGACCTCTTGCCAAGAGACTTCCAGGAAGCAAGAGGAAAGAGGGACAATATACTCACAAAGGCTTGGAGAGGGTACGCATTGTTCAAAATGTGCACTGAAAAGTGAAGACCTTGATGCCGGAACACTTCGTGACGCTCCCAGTTCTAGTTCTACAGCTAGGCGAAACCAGACAGCTGTCTATTGCATGACCTGTACAGGATACCACAGTGTCCCCTGTACACGTGGGCAAGTGAGCAAATGAATAGGGAGATCCCAGCCAAGGGTCTGACTATGGTCCGAGAGCTACAATAGGAGCTGAGGCATCATTATATGCCATGTAAATTGTGAAATAAAGGTCATGTAAAAAGTGATAAAGATTCTGCATGAATTGAAAAGGTGTATTTTGTTAACATGAGGAAATGTTTCACTTAAGTACTTTAGTTGTATTACTGTATTGTGTGGCGTTTACTAGTGATTAGAGATAGTCTCGAAATATCTACTTAGAAACAGCCACACCTCCTCTGCTGTGACAACAATGGCATTAGAGAACCAAGAGGCAAAGCAATGTGCTGTGTACCTTATATGTGGCCTAGGTTGTTATTAATGATGGAGCAACATTTATAACAACATATAAAAGAGAGATTTTACACAGCACACGCCCTCTACTGATTTCAAGGCGCTCTTAAATGTAATGATAAAGAAAAAGGAGGCAGTGAAATAAGGTAATTGCCTACGCAGACACAATTTGGTCAAAATTGGGCCAGGACTGATCCCAGTTTTCCTGGTTTCAAGTTGTGAAATTCAGCCACAAGTTAGTATCACCTTCTCTCTCCTGTTTCACATCAAAGGTTAATGCTTTGTGTTTAATCCTTTGAAGAGCCACTTCAGTACAAAGTGTTAAATGAATACATCTATTACATGTTCAGGTTGAAATAAGAAGACTTTCTATGAAACAATTACAGAGTGAGGGGAAGGGGGGGCCTCTGTTTTACTGTTGAGACCACCTGCTTCCCCTGGCTTAGCAATGACACCTATTTTAGATTTCAGGAAAGGCCCAGCACCTTCAGTGAAATGAAATGGAGACATTAATAAAAACATGGTGTCAAAGAGGCCATGAAGTTCAGATGACACAATTAAAGTGCAGGGCTTAGCGGCCTGCAGGCTAGCACGCACAGCCCATACCATGTGTGCTATTGGGCTTTTTGGATTTTATTACCCCCTGGGTTGAGGTGGCATTTCAGATGGACTGGCCACCTAGATCCAGCAGAGACCTGTGAAAGTATTTGGAGAAAATATATTAGGTTACCATCCCTATTGGATCACTTTCTGTCATTCTGCAGGCATTTTACTATCAGCCCACTGAGAAACAAAGATGATGCAGTGCTGAGGAGCACCTCCTCAGCTGCAGGAGTGGTGGAGGGGGGCTTCTGGGTGAGGGGTATTTTGGCATGGTAACCGAGGCAAGAGTGTGAATGGCAGAAGTCACATGACAGCTCTGCTCGTTTTTGGCTCGCTATGAGAAGACCTCAAGCTGAGTCACAGACCGGTATTGCCATGAGCTTGGCTCAAGCCATCAGCGCCTTGTCCACCTCTCGTCGCTTGACACAACAAATAAGCCACCTTTACAAAGTGAGGTGGGAGGCAAAATGTCTCTTTGCAAAGGATATCCCACATCATTGTACTAGTCTTGCAGATAATAGCACTGGGAAATAAAGAACTTTACCCGGAAACACACAACGTGATCATCTGGGGCAGCAAGGGAACCCAAGCCTTGTTGGTCCTTTGTGGGAAACGTTACCATTAAGTCACATCTCCCTAAGCTCAAAATTCTGTCTTTATGGTCAGGAGGAGGACTGGTCTGTGAGGCCAGAAAGTAGTCCCAAGATGGTGGTGCTGCTCGACGCTCAGAGGGCTGGGCAGAGTCAGTAACACCTATCTGGTGATGGGGACTGCAGTGGGGTTCAAGCAGATCACTAAAGTTGACCCTTTCACTTTCTGCCCGATAGAGCATCCATCCAACCACAGACACACCCCACTGAGGGCGTGACAGGCACAGAGCGTGGGTAAATCTGTGCTAAGAGGGAGACGTTTTCATGGAACAGCTTCGTTTATTTTTGTTCCGCTAGGATAGTTCACTCTTCCTGGCCTTACAGAGCAGGGCGAAGGAAATTCCGAGAAAAGCAAAAAACGGTTGACAAAAGCATAGCGAGAAAAAAGAAGAATTGATGTGGCTTTCAGACGACCAGTGGACTCGGTGTGTTCTGTTATTGGAATAAGAGTGAAATGCCAAGTATGCAAGGGCCAGAGGCGCATTGAGACAGAGCACTTTGGGATTAAATATACAGCTTGCACTCAAATAAACAGACACCTCTCCTAAACCACTCACCGCCTTCTGCCCCACGCATCTGTAGAAAGTGATGAACTGCGGATTACGAACTGGAAATATACTTGGTTACAAATTTCAGAGAATGAAAATATCCAGAAGTCAGATATCTTTTAGATTTGTCAGCACTAAGGGGTGAAAATGTGACTTTAAATTACTGCAAGTATGTACAGAGGTTTCATCGACCCGTATGCTTTGGATGTATACTTTTGAGGAGGCCTTTCCACGAGGTTGTTTTATTTTTTTCTGTATTTGACTCGAATTTTTAACATTTGTTAATATGGCCCAGTTGCTACATAATTTGTTGATGAAGATGTTTTACGTGGCAACTTTCAAACATGCAAATCTACACAAAAAGCTGCTTGAATCATACAATTCAATGGAGAGGCAACCATCAACCATGGACCTCAACACGAAGTACAACCTCAATCATATAATCCATTGGAAATGCAACTTTCTAAAATACATGGCACCATGAAAGACACCTTGAATCAAATAATTCTAGGCACAGACACGTATCACTCATTCAAGTTTATGAAGATCCACCTTCAAATCAGTTTTTTGTCATCTAGAAGTCGACTCCGGAGGGTAAGGGGAATTGCAGAAGCGCTGCCTCAACAGTGGTGCCTAGAAGTCAATCAGGGTACAGCATGGGCTGAAGAATGAAGAAAGACTGTGCATGCACCTCTGGCAATGAACAGTGAGGTTAGGAAACAAACAGGGCACCACACCTCATCCAGGTGGTCCACCCACCAGATCCAACATGGCACCTACGCTTTAGAAACTTCATCTCGAAAGGTAACACTCCTGGGAAAGTATTGTCAAGCAGACATGTCAGTAAAACGCTGGCTGCTAACCATGAAAAGTAGCAATTGCAAACCTCAGCAACAGCCTGTAATTCCTCCTCGAGTCCAATAGCAGGGTTGTGTAGTCTGTAAAGACTATGTCTGGAGGCGGGGACCTCCCTGTAATACTCAGAGGAAGACTTACACTTTGGGACTTTTCTGCGAGTGATAATTTCAGAGCTATTTGCAGAGCTTTTATCATTCTGTCTGTGCCTAAATCCTGTTCTGTAATGGAACAGAGCACCCATATTATTAACACACTTTACTCAACTATATGGGCAGCCTAGGAGACCCTGCATGAACAACACACAGTGAAAACCACCTGAACATTTGGAGATAGATCTCTGCCTTATGACATCTCACTAAATATTGAGAGAGCATGAACTTATATCAAGCATGTACAGTACATTTCCTTCACCGTGACTAATTTAATCAAAGCACAAGGACAAAGAAGTTGATATTCACAAAGGAGGAAATCTCCCTCGACAGTACAAAATGAATTAAACCACTTGGTTTGGCTGATATTTTAAATTTCCAACATGCAAAAGAAGGGCGAAACAGGTTTACCAGGCAAAAAAAACAATCTAACCTTACAGGGAGCAGAGGGAGTGGTGGGACACAGAAAGAGCCTGGACAAACCAGAAAAGGAGGTTGTGTTGCAAAAAAAGAGGTTGTGTTGCACATGCTCACATCCCTGGTCATTCCTGCCTGAGGCACTGTGTCGAGACCTGGGGGCCCAATCCCAAGATGGATAGAGTCATTGGGGGCAGTGCCACTGAAACCTCCCAGGACCACACAAGGTCAGATGGGAACAGAAACCTTGGGCCCAGGTCACAAAGAAGTCCTCTCAAGTACATTACGAGACTCCCAGAGAGCGTCTCCGGGGTAACTTGTGCCTTTTTGAAACAGATTGGTAAAGTTAAAATCTGGAGATGTCTGCAACAGTTTCCAGAAGCACTTGAAACTTAAGCAAATGTTTGTGAATCGCATTGACTCAGAGGAATCTCAAAGACAACCCAGTCATCTCCAGATCTGATCCAGTTCCAGGCTCAGTGAATACAACACAGGGAGATTGGTGTAAACTTAAGGTGCCCATTGGCAGCTCCTAATCCATGCCTTCGCCTGCATGTGAATTGGCTCCTTTCACTTCTGTTGTCACTGTCCAGACAGCAGGAAAGACAGGTGAGTGAGCTATAACAGAGGCCTTGAAACAGAAAGCGCACAATCACTCCCCTGAAGTTGTGCCTCGAGATGAGACTTTTAAGAGCTAGGCTCAAACTCCATCAAAATAATGATGGTGAGGAGAAGGAACTGCCCTGCGACAGAGGCTTAATCCATAACAGAATAAAAAAAGGTCTAAGCACGACATAGGAGAGTAGTAGTAGTGTGAAAGCAAAAACAAATCTGGAGGCTAAGAGGAGCCCAGTGTTACGGCAGGTGGGGCATGGAAAGAAAAGACGGCGGTGATGCTCCTTATAAACCAACAGTTTCTCTGTAGCAACTGCTTGTGTCCATTGCAAACTGCACAACAGGTCTCCATAACGTGAAACGGGTAATTTACAGAACACTGTAAGTGAAATAACAAAGTCCAGCTAGCCCTTTCGCAGAGAGATGTAGAAAGGGCAGCAGCTGTTGGGGGCTGCATGTCACCCCCGAGTCTGTCTAGTCCGAGGGGCCGTGAAAATCTCTTTTCACACTCTTAGGTCTGAAGGATCTCACATTCCTGGCGTGAAGTCATCAGCTCACACACGCCATTAGCACCGGCTGCTCATTAGCTCACGCCAGGCCCAGCCACCCTCCTGGGAGGGACCATTGTCTACACTGGGAGGGGGTGGGAGCCAGTAATGTCAGGCCCAACCTTTACAGGGGCTTTTAACTACCTGCTCACTCACGTGACGTGTGAGCTGGTCTCTCACATGTGTGGCCTGCGGCATCACGGAAGCTAGGCGGTTATAACTTCGGGACTACAAGTACCAGGATGCAAAGGGAAAACAGGATTACATAAGGTAAAAGCACATGCATTCAGAAACTTAGAGGGGCCATCCAGTGTAAGCAAGATAAGACAGTACTTTCCCTGGTCACGCCTCTCTAACAATCACCAATAACAGACATTCCAGAATGCCCCTTTGCTTGATGAAGTATGTTTGGACTTAGAGATCTATTATGACACCATTCACTCTGTAGATGCTTTAAGACTGCCCCAGGAGTGGATGAATTATTCCAAAATGTGGCCTCTTACAAGCATGTTTGCTTTCCAGGCAAACACGTCTCTGGATTTGTTCAATAGATACTGTTGTTTTTTGTTGCCTGGTCTCAATTTAGTTCTTATCTTTCTAGGTCACTAGATGTATTGTTTGTTTCCCCCCTAAATCACTTAAAGAAAGAGCAGGGCCTGCTTGTCCTCATGCAGCAGGAAGTCGCTTTCACTTGCAAGGACTGCGCAATAAAACTGTTGTAGAATAATACCAGGGATGCGAGCTAGTTTACTTGGAACCCCTGGCACTGGCTCTCTATTACCGGCCTCCCCAGCTACCCGCATACTGTGATCCTGGGTAAATGATGGTGTATCCTTGAGCTTCGTGTTGCTTAACTGCAGGAACACACGAAGACTTGAAACAGACTTGCCATCAAAATTGTATACAAAATGTTGTGCTGTGCTATGTTATTTTTGATATAGTGCTGTGCGTTTAACTTTGTGGGGTAATAACACGTGTTCGTCAACATAAATCTGTCTGGGCATACATCAAAAAGATAACTTTGTTACTAACACCGCCACTTTTGTTCTGCACAAAGAAATAACATACAGAGGACTTTTCTGTGCTTCTTTGCATAGCCTCGATTTAAAGGAGCATATATCTTTATTCGGAGGCGAGCACGTGTTTGTTTATTGGGGAGTTGTAAACTACTCCCTAATAGAGTGTTTGATCTTTGCCATTGCAAATTTAGCTGAAAATGGGATTTACTGTGAGCTTCCGGCCAAGCTCAGGGCCCTCTCCAGGGGCTGCAATAACGAGTGTAGTAAAGTTGGCCATGCTGGGTGAGGTGCCAGACTGAGGCTGCTGGTCCTGGGCGCCCCCGCTTTGATCTGCGGCCCAGGGGCCAGAATGCAGGCTGTAAAGTCGGATCACCTATTTACAAGGCCCTGTTCTCACTCTTGGTCATTTCATGGCATTGCTCATTATTACAACAGCGAGGTGGAGAGTGAATGGTAAATTGTGCCAGACTGTGTGTGGGTAGGGGCTGGGGAGATCACAGAGGGCGGGAGGCACTACCTACCACAACCAATAACAGTGACCTTTTAAAGAAAGATGCAGCTTAATTAACTCTGGACATGTTTTGAAACAGTACAGTCCGCCCGTTTTTGCCCTAGTATCAGAACATGCCCTATAATATCATATAATGCTTTATTGAACCAATCAATAATGTGAGCTATTATGGACACTTGTGCTTAGAATCTTTCTAGCTGCTATAGTTGTGTAGCTTTTGCAAGGTAAATTGAGTCAAACTTCAAGATAGAACCAATTAACCATTGACATGGTTTTGTAGACCACATTTTAAGATGATGTGCTTCACCAGAGTCTTTAACAATGGTTGCACATCAGATTTAAAGATGGCTTGTCACTCACAGGGCCCATACCAGGATGCCACAGAAGTCACGGAATTGCCTAACGTGAAATGCACGTTTATCTACGGCTACAACAGTCATTCAGCCGGTCCAACGAATCAACACCACAACTGAATCTGTTTTCAGATGTACCTTTACTCCCCCGTGGTCATCCTACCATACCTGCTGCTCGATAAACGGCTTCTTATCAAAATGTTATGGCTGGCGCTGTTAAATGAATAAATACATAAACAACGTTCTACGTTGTAAGTAGACTAGCGTCCGTCATGCTGTGGTAAAACAGATTTCCAAAGAGTGCACTATATTTTAAGATGATGGTTAGGTACGTTGCTAGGCATGAGCTTTTGATTTTACTAGTAATATATCTATCTATCTATCTATCTATCTATCTATCTATCTATCTATCTATCTATCTATCTATCTATCTATCTATATGATGCATAAATATAATATATGCTTTTTGAGATCAAAAACTACTTCTACTTTTAGCCATTGTTTTTTTCTTTTTGTATTGGTGAGGGCTCAGTGGCACCACAAATAATAAAGTTTTACCAAACCATGACATAACAAGCATCGACAAAACCAAAAGGCTTGCAGACAGCGCCAGACATTTTGGCTTTGCCAAAACTTGTTTTTGAGATGGTACATCAGACTGGGTTTGGAGATGTTTTGCTATATCCAGTTTTCAGACAGGACAGAATTCTCCCAATTAAAATGGTAGAGTAGATTAATCTTTGAGAGAGGGTAGCAGGCTTCCTTTTAAAAGGGTGTAGTAGACTAGCTTTTTAGATCATGTAATAGAGTTGTTCTTAACCTTGTGTCCGTGGAACCCTGATGGGTCCACTACACCTACTTAAAGTGTCCACAACTCTTCAAAAATTAAATAATATTTGCTGAGTTAAAAAGTATATCTACATAAAACAGATAAATGTAAAAATGATTTGAAACATTTTGTAAATGTGAAGGAGTTGAAATTGAAAACAAAAAGTTAATTTGGTATCATTAGCTTGATTTGTGGGGGCAGTTCATGTACAGTGAACAGAAGAACGGACCACTGGTGACTTAAATTAAAACACTCATAAGCACCAACAAAAATCATACATTAGGAGCAAAAAAGACAAAGCAACATGCTAGAGCCTATCATATCACTTTATCTTTTTTAAATAAATCCCAATTTGAATATGCTCTAACCTTCTCGTTAAAATGAAAACTTCGTTTGTTTATAATTATTTTGTCTATGTATAAAGATAAATAAGATATTTAATAATTTATGCATTTGTTTAATGTACACTTGTTTTTGTAGTTTTGTGTATTGTTTTGCAGTTTAAATCATAGAAATTGCATAGGTGACCACTGATGTAGTACATCAGAGGTGAGAAAAGAGTATCATGTCTTCCAAAAATGATTTAGTAAAATATCTTTGTACACTAGCACAAGAGTGGATGGTAATTTTGAGTTTTTTTTTATTTTTTATTTGAGTACACCAGGTTCTGAAACACTAGTACATCAGCTTTCAGGCTCCTTTATTATACATATTTTCACATGCAGTAATAGCCTAGATTTCAACATGGGATCATACATTCGATTTTAAGATTGTATTGTACAGTATCTTTTGAGATGATTTAGCTCAGTGGCTCCGGTGTTCATGGTACCTTAGACTACCAGTAGAGATGGCACAATAACACCTTTCTACTAGGATGCATCACAGACCAGAGTTGGGGATGGTGCAGTGCTATAATTTTCGAGGTGGTACAGTATTAGATTTTGAGACTGTATAGGCAAGCATCTTTTTAGAAGGTTTAGATCAGTATCTCTTGTGATGATGGTACCTCAGACTATAACTAAAGAAATTATAATAACTTTCCATTAGACCGTGTCACAGACTAGATTTGGGAATGGTGCAGTGCTATAACTTTGGAGGTGGTACAGTATACTAGATTTCGAGATTGTATCAAAAAGCGTCTTTTGAGATGACTAAGTTCAGTACCTCTGCTAATGGTACCTTGGACTGGAAATGCAGATAGAATAAGTACTTTTATTAGACTATATATCAGACTAGCTTTGGGGATGGTAGAGCGCATTACCGTGTAAGTTGAGGGTCAGGCAGGTTTCTCACTCAGTTTCTAAGAGAATGCCTTATTTGGCAGTCTTTCTTCACTGACACCCTCTGCTTTCATCCCCCCCCCCCCTCTTCCATGTGTCTACATTTGCTGCACTGAGATATGGTGATTAACTGGAAAAATGTCCCATATGTCTCACCCTCAAATACTCTCATTGGGCTGCGGTGACACCGAAGGCGGAAAATACATCCTCCCTTTGACGAATCAATTACTTCTTTTGACACTCTATTATTCGTCTTCACATTCCATGGTTTCGGACGAAAGCGGAATGAGGGAGGAAGGATGCACAGCTCATTCGATGCAAGGCTTGTAGCCCTCCCATCCCCTGAGCACTGCACTGGAATCTGCAGGCTGCTGACAGACAGAGTGACAGGTATGACAGCTGCACGCGACTCCCACTCAAACAAGGAATATGAGCGCGAGCTTCAGGCAGGACAAGAAACTGTTCATCCTCCTCCACCCCAGGGGTTTGCTTCTTCTGCCCATTCCCCCTCTATCTAGCGCCCATTACCTTACAGTATCTGCAGGTAATACTTCTTGTATCCAATCGAGCTATTACCTGTCCCTGAATTATGAAAAGGTCTCCTGTGTCTTGTTTTTTGCCCTCGGGTTCGCCCTCTTCTCGTTTCCTTGTGTCTCACGACCTCGCTCTTTCCATCTCTTTCCTATACTATTTAGGGACAGATTTACAAGGCCCTTGCACTCCTTAGCGCCACATTTGTGGCCACAATTTTGCTGTAAATGTGACGCTAATGGGCCACTACCATAGCGCCATATTTAAAAGGTGGCGTAAACTAGGTTTGCACCACCCGGTAAACCCTTTGCACCACAGCATGCATAATTTATGCATGATGCATGGAAAGTGGGCATTCCCTCGTTAGAGGGTCGCTAAAAAAGGCACAATGGAATCTATCAGATTGCTCCATTTCTAGCGTCATTTTTAACACCTGCTTTTAGCAGGCATTAAAATGAGTCTCCCATTGATTTTACGAGTGTGGGGGCAACATACTGATGCATGGCCGACATAAGTGGCAGCAATGAACTGTTTAATGCTCTTAACATAGCATAGCATTGTATAGCATAGTATAGCATAACATGGCATAGTATATAATAGTATATAATAACATAACATAGCAAAGCATAATATAACACAACACAGCACAGAGCAACACAAAACAACACAACATAACATAACAACCTGTAACTTGATTGCCTAAAGTGCCTTCTCTAAATCACTGCCTGACTTTAAGGGGCACACATTAGAATCTTATCTGGGGTCGACAGCGACAGTACTTCAGTGATGTAGTGCTAGGTGAAATGCACATTTGTAGAAGATGTACTATATATTTAAATATCTGTGGGCTTGTATAGCACCCAGATGCTGGTTTTTGGCCACTTTGGCGCACCTGTAGCCATTGTGAATTGTTGAGACATTAAGTGGGGGTGATAGGGTTCATTTAACCTTCGACTTTTTCTTCTTTTCAGAACAGTGAAATGCTGGAAAAATGTTACACATGAACTGAAGGTTCTTTGCCACAGAAGTGACTTCACGTGTCTAATTGTAGGTTTCTGCATCTTATTTCGGCAGTGCCACCCACGCAGCTCCTCGAGGGTGGCTTCAGAGCTCTATTTATGCTCCCGGAGAAAGGCAGGGTTTGAAGCCAGGCCCTTGTGGTTTCCCCTGGCCCTGCCCTCTAGTGACACGCAGACACCACATGGCCCCCAGCTTTACTCTTGAAGTCGTGCTCAATGCACTGCTTTACTCTCCGATCCTACCGTCGGAGGTTGTGCTAACAGACTATAGGCAAAGACACTGGAAATTGTGATTGTGGATGTGGCATTTCTGCATGAATATAACTTTGCTGCACTTGCCACATAATGCATCATCTCCTGCACTAGTAGCACATTTTAACCAAAATGTTTTTGGCTCAAATGTATCACCGTGGATTAAGTGATTAGTGTCCCTGTCAAAGGCACTGTTCTCAAAGCTGCAGTAATTTCAGCAGGGAAACTCAGACTTTAGAGGAAGCTCACATATGTGGCGTCTCTTTTTAAGGTCTATGATTGGATTTTAAAGCACTTCCTAGTGAGACAGATACATTTGAATGATGAAATGTACTGTAATGTTCTGCTGAGATGTTTTAATACAAATAGATGTTTGATGTTTTGCCATTATTTCCCACTTAATAGAGTCAACTGTGTCAGATAAATTAGTCTTCTACTGCCGCATAATTTCAGTGGCCCTGGATCTAGCCTAATCACATGCGGAAGGCCATCCCAGCACTTCTCAACAATGGTACAATAGATACAAAGGAAGAGTACCGGCACTTCTCAACTGTGGTAGTACACCAGCACTTCTTAACAGTGGTACAATAGAGACGAAGGGAGATTACCAGCACTTCTCAACTCTGGTAGTACACCAGCACTTCTCATTAGTGGTAAAACAGTGACAAAGGGAGAGTACCAGCACTTCTCAACAGTGATAGTACAATACGGGATATGAGAGTGTAGCAGCACTTCTCAAAAGTGATACAATAATGACCATTGGAGAGTACCAGCACTTCTCAACAGTGGTACAATAGTGACAATACGAGAGTAGCGGCACTGAGTATTAGCACTTCTCAACAGTGATACAATACTGCCAATGGGAGAGCATCAGCACTCTCAACAGTGGTACAAATGACAGTGGGAGAGTACCAGCACTTCTCATCAGTGGTAGATTACTGGCGATGGCTAATTACCATCACTTCTCAACAGTAGTGCAATGGTGTCAATGGTAGAGTACCAGCACTTCTCAGTAGGAGGCCTGAACTCAAGGATAATGGGTCACTTGGGATTCTCTCCTCTGTCCATTTACATAACTCAATATACCTAAAGCGCAAAGCCCAATGTCCATACTATACACCACAAGTAATGCTGCATATTAAAATATGCCCTCGCCTTCTGATGCAACCGTCTCGACAGACCAGAAAAAAACAAATGCTTAGTGGATACTCAACCAACTAAGTATGGAGTTAGGTGGGCGGGTAAAATAGCATTGCAAGCCCATCGCTGCCCACAGAACATGACCGTCCGTGGGGACAGGGCCTTAGCAAAGTGCAAGCCTCGGCCCTGGTGCAATGACACGCTCTGTGCTGCCCCCAGTGCTGGTGATGTATGCATGGACGTGATGTCACTTCCGGCCACTGGCTGCACTACCAGGAAGCCGTTCCCCTGATGCCATGACTAACAAAATGTGCACCAGATGTTGGCTTGTGTGAGTAGGTGGTCAGCAGAAGGTGGGAATACCACGCAACCCTAATATTTTTAATTGAAAAAGTACTGGTGTCACTCAAGCTCCATTATCGGCTCCAGTCGGACTCATTGGATACCTGAAGTTCCGTTGAGTACAGTTCCCCTGAAGAGTCTGTGTCTTTCCTTATGGAGCGGTGCCCTCTAGGTATCTGGATGTCTACATCAAAGGACAGACCACTCTTGCACTCCGTATGTGAAACAAATCTCTGTGACGTCTTAAACGTTGCATAGAGTAATGAATGATACCTTTTCTGTTAGCGGCACTTAACTCTCTAAACCTCACGGATCATGTGTTCTTGTGGCCTTTTCACACCGCCCCGATTCCTTTTGGAAGAAGCTAGTATGACCTCCCAAATCCCTAGCCTTGTCGTTTGTAGTTCAAATAAAGATTCACCTCCAACTCTGTAAAGCCCCTATGGACTTCTGTGCTCTGTGTGTTTGGGTCGACTTGGCCACATGCAACTCGCCAGCTCATAAACGACTTAGTGAATAGTGCTACATGCCGCATGAGTGTTGCTTCTTAGCGCTCTTATAAACCATATCTCATTTCTTCCCTGCCTGCACCTGCAGATAGACCTACGCAGTATAAGTTATTTACTAACGTCTCTGCATTATCACTTAGTGCCACGAAGCGATCCGCTCACTCTTCCTCGTGGCACTTCTCCCGTTCCTCATATACAGGTTTCTCAAACAAGCATTGCAGAAGGAACGCGAATAAAACGAGCGCACATTGAGCTGGGCTGAAGGTGTGTTAAAGGTAGCTATTTGTGTTTATGTCGAGTTCTGTGCCTGAGTTGAACTGCTGGCCATAGCGTCACACCTTAGTCGGGCTGACTGAGACGTTCAGCCTTTGGGGGTGTTAACATGAGTACCAGTGGGCCGAGTAAGATTTGCTTCTGGTGTGTACGACGCTAGAAACAGATTGCGGCAGCAAGTGCTGCACAAAAGGACACTGTATGGCTGTGTGTAACGTGTCAGCAAGCTCTGGTGTGTTTTTTTAGCCGACAACACGGCGGACCACCGTCTCATGCATGAAATAAAACTACTATTCCCAGAGATCATAGTGTTCGCGACTAAAACGATAAAATATGCTGAAGGTACGCACAGAAAATAAAGCAAACTGACAGTTATTTGTGTACACCACAAGCTGAGCCGATTCTCTCCTGTTGTGTTGTAAATGTTTTATTACTCAGGTTGAAGGTACTCATTATATTGACACGAGGAGAGTTAACTGGTCCTTATCTGTGACCTGCATGTCCCACACATGCGCTCAATAGGGTCAGGTAGTTAATAAGTGTATTATTAACCCAGTAATTCCTTTATGTACAGTCATGTTGTCTTTGGCGCTAGCTGCCATATTTCAATAGGTCGCTGTCTGAAATACAGTGGCTTGGGGTGTCGGCTTGATATGAAAGTCAGCCATTAGAGGGCGCCAGAGTTACACTTCTGTCGCTAACAAGAGCCACGTGCTGAGAGACACTTCCAGCAACTCTTGGGACTGGAGGGCTGCAAATGCCCGAGACTCGTCTCTTCCCTGTGCACACAACGTGACAAAAATGAGCATACAAACTGCAGCGCCTGGCTAATTATAGAGCTTTCTTCAAGGTCGGTGCCTTATATGGCGCTCCTTCTGATCCGTTGACATGAAAATAGTCAAAGTCTTGAGTTCAGTCGACAAAGCTTGCCTCTGGCTGTCAAGCGACAAAAAATGATCTAGTGACTTCCAGAGCCATGGGATAAACAGGTAATAATACTGTTCCCCACAGGTGCTACAACAAATAAACTTTCACTAAGAAGCAACGCAGCAGGCTTTTTTGTGTAGGAATCAATTAGAAGCGCCTTCAAGCAAAGTGTTAGTGTTTTTCCCTCTTACCTATCCCTCTCTCCCGTTTCTTCTGTCTCCCCCTATCCTCTGCTTCTCTCGCCCCTTTTACAGTTCATATTTTTCAGTTTAGTTTTCATCTCGGCATCCCCATCTCTTCCTCTAATTTTCCGTTTGTTCCTCAAGCTCTCCCTCCTCTCTTTCCCAAATGTTTCTTTAGAGTTCTGTAGATCTATCTGTCTATCTATCTATCTATCTATCTATCTATCTATCTATCTATCTATCTATCTATCTATCTATCTATCTGTCTGTCTGTCTGTCTGTCTGTCTGTCTGTCTGTCTGTCTGTCTGTCTATCTATCTATCTACCTGTCTATCTATCTATCTGTCTGTCTGCCTGCCTGCCTGCCTGCCTGCCTGCCTGCCTGTCTGTCTGTCTGTCTGTCTATCTATCTATCTATCTATCTATCTATCTATCTATCTATTCATCCATCTATCTGTGTTCATGCATGTATGTGTGTGTATACATACACATTGCGGTGCTAAGAACTACATATTGAAGTTTACATCTCTATACATGGCATTGAAAAACAGTTCTCTCACTGACAAACATGTTTAGAGCAAATGCACCAATAAACACACACTACTACATTTACTACTACAGTGACAGGCATGCAGTGAGATAAATCACAACACCTAAGCCTTGTCACTATTGGCCTAGTCATTTTCTTCTGCAGAGAGCTTCTAAAACAGAATCTATGCGGCGTTAATCAGTGTGTTGCGAAGTCTGTGAAGCCATAATAACACCCCCGGAATTCTGCCTCTGTACTGATTATATATGAAAGAAGCCAGAAGAGAGGTTGTGGGCCGCAGCTTCAGTAGCACCTGCTCGCCCAACTTCCCAGAATGTCTGCTCGCTGTCTGCTTCCTTCCTGCCCTTCCGTGGCACCGGCAGGGCACCTGTGCCGCCCAAGAGCTATTTTAAGGGGAGGGTCTTATAGTAACACCAAGATGAAAAAGGACGCCCAGTGTTGGCAGATATGGGCAATTTGAATCCAATTTCCTTTGTTGTGATTTTTCAAAATTAAGTACTTCCTACTCAACAAGGCCCGAGTCGCCTTCCTCGACATCAATGACCAAAGATCATCGCCTCGTTCACAATTGTGCTAGAGAAGAATAGGGAGGGTGCATGAAACAGCGCAGACGGGATGTCTTCAAAGTTTAGCTGCGGGGGCATTCCCAGACCATGTCTGCCGCGTTAGACTTTCAAGGGCTTGGTGTGCATTAGGGTCAGTGGTCAACAAAATCACCACAAAGAGAAACGCATAGCTTACGTTCTGGTGGCGGGCTTACAAGACTGTAAATCACAGCTCGGATTGATTCATGGCTCCAGCCCTTCTTTCAAGTCTGGAAGAAATTGACATTTTCTCTTTCATTAACACTTGCTTGGTGACTAGGTTGGCAACTGTTGAACCAGCAGAAATGAGGAGTGGTGCTGGCTTCCTCACTGTGGATTATATTGATATTTAATGCGGAACAGTTTGTTTTACATCTCCTGCTTTATAAGAAGCCTGTATAACGATAGAAAAGTATCTTCCCAATTTAAGATGTTATGGTGCGCCGAGCACTGTAGAAACAAAACATCCTCCTTCATCTTTCCCATGCCCTTCTTGCACATTCCTCTTGGTGTTACATGGACAGTTTCAATTTGGGGTGTTCATACTCTTTTTACCCACCATGAACTGTAAGGCAACTGGGGATCACCATTGCTCTTTGACACTATGGGTGACTGTTCCATTGGAGAAGCTGGACTCAGGTCTTCTTGGTTCAACTCAGACAGAAGTTAAAATTCCCAAGAACGGTCTTCTGTATTTGATTGCAATTCTCTTTTTAAGGAGCTCAGTTGTCAGAAAGCATTTCTTATAAGTTATACAGAATTTGCCATGTTTTGATTGGTTAAAAAGGTAAGCGAGAAAAAAGTCAAATTTCATATTTGATTGATCTAACTTGAGCCTCTCTGGTGTTTTAGGGGCACCGCCCAGTTGGGAAACCTGGCAGGGTTCCTAAAAGGCATTTTTTTTAGGGGAGAAAGAAGTAAGTGTGGACATGCAATGAACAAGATGGAAACCCAGAGGAGGCAGAAGGAATAGGAGGGGGACTTGCAGAGGACTGGATGTACCAGGAACAGAAGGAGATGTTCTGCTGGCAGAAGGGGAGCCGTTTGGTATTCATGAGGAGGCCCAAAGCAGCCGGAGTTTTTCAGACTCCACCTCCCACAAGACCTGCATTTGCACTTGCTTCACATTTCAACTTTTCATTGTTTAATGAAGCAGCTCACCGCTCAACTTCAATGCTTCTTGAATGGTTCAAGGAGGCCGCGGGGAGAGACGGTCCTGACTTCCTTTGAAAAAAAGTTCTGGCACTCAGCTGTCTAGCACCATATACTCAGGAAAGGCTAAAGGTGGAGGCAACAAATCAGGCGATGAAGTATATATATATGTATATGTATATATATATTTATATCTTCCTTCCACAAAAGGATTTTAACAAAACAATAAAGCATAAAAGAGTGCTATTTCTGAGAAAGCAATGAGTGAATTTGAAAGGAGCTGCTATTGTCTAAAACAGGTGTCAAACACCATTAGCAGTTAAGCCAACCTGTGTGTCCAAGCTTTTTGCTTGTTTGTAAAATTACAAATTAGGTCTAACTCCTTGTCTAAATAGGTAAGATAGATTTATGGGTTACTATGCCTCTTGATGTGACTTGTGTGTAATTTAAAGTTACAGGATCAAAAACGTACAAGGCTATTCTGCTTTTCATTATTCTTGATTTGCTAAAGGGTGTTAAATATAAAAGCACTATTTTTTTTTTACATTTTTTACAACACAACATAGTTTTAAACAGATTACTGCACACATAAGAAGCATCTTCCACCTTCCAAACCTCTTCTTTTTCCAGTGCCTCCACAACAGTGTTATAGACACCTCACCACCAGGCTTCCACCGTACCCCCTTGAACATCCAGCTCCTCCCTCTCACCTCAACCAACTGCTGCCATCAGGCTGAAAACCTCCTTCTCGCCGATGCCAGCTCCAGCAACATGGCCAACCTTTTCCCCGCACGTTTAAAACTTTACTGCGCTTCTGATTTATACAACTTCCTCAGCCCTCCATTCAAAGACTACACCTTGAATGGTTAAGAAGATCCAGGTCTTGATCTCTTGGATCATTCAAAGAGGCCTTGGTTTGTGCACTGCTCTTAGAGCAACACAGTAGATTTTAAACTTAACCTGCTTTTTGCCTGAGAGTCTAAGATATCTCAGTGTCTCCATTATCTTTTTCTAAGGCTTCAGACTGGACACCACCTGGAAGAATATTTGGAGCAGAAGGCAATTGCTTTTTTGTAAGCCATGATAGAAGGTGTGGCTATGATTAATCACGATGATACTGCAGTTGGTCTGCCGACATGTTGGAGGTGCTTGAGTTGATTTCACCAACGTCCTCGAAAGCCCTTGTACCCCAATGTGGAGACCAAAGCATTTTAAAAGTTCCCCTCACGCAGCGGTGTTGCCATTTTCTTTCCTCAGAACTGAAGTTTTCAAGCAACGAATCTGAGCAGAAGAGGTTTGAGTGACCCTGCCCAATATGAAGGGCCACATAGAGGGGATTCAACGCTGATATCCAAAAGCACAGATGTTATGTGGGTAAGTTTATGCAATGTCATCTCACTGTTTTGCAGAACCCTTAACTACCTGTTCTCTATATGGTGCTGTGGTGAGCTTTGTCATTGTCTCTGGTGCCAGCAGGGCTACTAGAATTCTGCTGTACAGAGGACCAAATTATGCAGCAAGGCTGGCTAAATTATGCTCCAAACAAGAAGTTATGCGTGTAATGTAGCAGAATTTGTGATAGTATTACTTCATTGTTTTGTTGGTTTTACGCATGTTAACACTGCGTAGGCTAAGGTTTCACATCATTAGTACCATTGTAACACTCAAGTAAAGCAATATGCAAAAAACAACTTTCGCAAATGGCCTTGCACTGTGCCGCAAGACTTCTTGCTGCGTTTTTAGTAACCTTTGATCCGTTTGAGGTAGAAACCTTTTTTTCTTAAAATCTGCAGATTGTGCAGTATATAATGGTTTATGTATCAATTTTCTAAAATCCATAATTTTGCAAAAACACAGCGGTCGCAAAATTGCGTAATTCCAGTGTCTCTGGTGGTCATATTGTGTTATGTTTTGTTATACATTGCTATACTTCACAGTGGGCAAGTGACTCAAAGCAGCCATCTCGTGAATTATGTCACAATAGATTTCAAAACCCCAAGGGGTCATCAGACAAAAAAAGGTTGCAGAATGCCTCCTGGTTGTGCTTGTTAGTGATGTGCGACTAGGGAGGCCCCTTGATATCATACAGGACATGTACCACCGCACATGTGTGCATGGAGCTTCCTTACAGCAGATAAATGAGCTGTACTGTTCGAGGGAGA
Organism: Pleurodeles waltl; assembly: GCF_031143425.1. Classification (NCBI taxonomy): domain Eukaryota; kingdom Metazoa; phylum Chordata; class Amphibia; order Caudata; family Salamandridae; genus Pleurodeles; species Pleurodeles waltl. Next base: position 1,885,761,513 of record NC_090440.1, read on the forward strand.
TGCACTTCTTCCTTCCTCAGACTACAGTACTGGGACTACCTCTGAGGCACTTTAATGAGAAGGTACTGACATTTCATTAAAAAAAGAAGCCTTTGTTAATACACGGAAAACCTGCATGTGTGTGTGTACAGCATTTCAAAGGATTTAATTAATTATTTCTGGTTTAGAAGCTTCAATTTATGGAAGGAAAACATAATTTGAGGTTACACCGCAGGGCTTGCAGAGAACTTCTGAACTGAATGTCGTAGGTGGCAGGACTCTGGGTAAGAATGAGGCATTGTTCCAAAGGATTGGGGTGTCAGGTGTGTGGGTGGTAGCTGGCACCTTCATGTACCCAGATGTAAGAACTGGATTAAAAGTGCACTGAGGTGCATTCAGGGAGACAACGTTAGGCACTTCCATGCATTTAATCCAGTAAATTCGCCAGCTCATCAGACGCCACTTGGAGCCTTTACTGGACAACAGAAGTTCGTTCCCAACTTCCTCCTGCAAAATATTATATTTTTTCTTCACAACTTTTAGCTACAGTGAGTTCAGTGACTGAGAGCAAAGAACAATGTGGCGATCTGAAAGCACTTCCACTTTAACGCGCTTTGGCTTAAAAATACGCTTTTCAAAGTTGTTCAGCAATCACAGACACATTTCAACCTGTCTGTTGTGTCTGAGATGTTTACATTAAGAGAGAGAGAGAAAAACGATCATTGCTGCGTCATAACTCCCGCCCACCCCCTTTGCCTCACTACTGATGATCTCACCATTTGTGCAGCAGACAGGAGAGTTAGCAGAATGGTTTACTTTGATGAAATACACACACCTTCTTCTCCAGGGCACCATTTTATTAGATTAAAGGGACTCCCTCCTTTCCTAAAAGCAGATGTGTCTTGAAATTACAACGCTGACCTTAAATAACTGTTTCCTTATGTATTTCTTTCTTTCTGAAATTTACTTTTACAAATTTCTTCATGCTGCGGCGATTTAATTACGGTATTTTTCCTGTGTGAAGTGTCGCACTTCCGCTCTGGCTACGTCACTTCTGCTTGTTTTATGGCTTTGTGGAGGTGCGGTGGTGGGGCGGGGGGGTCTTTATGGTGGACAAGGTCACTAAATTGAGGAGTTTTAAAAAGTGTGCTTGTGTTGGGAGGGAGAGGGGTAGGGGAACGAGGTAGGAAAGTAACTTAATCACATACATCTCGTGGAAGCTAGTCTGAAATAAAAAAATAAAACCCTGCCGGCGTTTTGCCCGGTAGGACAGCTGCAGCCAACCCGAAAGTAACAGTTTGCTGCGAGGTGATTGGCGCTGTTCAGTAAAAGCCAATAGCAGAGAGGATAACATTTTATATTGGTTTCTGCTAACGGACAGGAAGTTTTCGAGCTTGAGAACTTCAGACTGCGCACACACAGCTCTCAACGACAACCGTCTAACTCAGTGAGCTCCTTTTTTCTGATACAAAGTTTGATGCACCCTGAAAGAAACACCCGTGAATAAGAACAATACCTTGAGCAGGCCCACTCACTGGACCAGAGTCACACTCACATCTCCCCTGGGACCTGGACATGTAATCACCATTATATAAGCACAGGTGCTAATGAATGAATCAAAAGCTGTAATCAGGCCTTCTCTTGCAAGCTCCCAGAATCCGAACTCTCTTGTCTGAAGCACTAGAACTAAATCCAGACCAGTAATCTTTATGAAAGATGTGTAACGTTCACTTCTCCAAGATCTTCTTAAGGACCCGGGCAACCCTCCATTACTTTACAACGTCACCTCCACACCCCTCAGCTCTCTAATCCACCTACTATTGTATACCGCCGGTTACATGCCACGTGGCTGGTTCTACACTACACAAACATCACTAACAAATGAAATTGATTATTAGAAAGGAATACATCAAATAATTTAGTTTGACTTGTAAGTAAATGGAGATTTCTGACCAGAGTGTAAGAGTTCCAGGGCAGCCTCCACCCAGTGCACTGAGGTGAGATGGGTGTATGTACCAAGTGAACAGCTAACATGGCCCTGGAAGTGGATGATGTCAATGTTGGCTCCACAGCCAAACAGGCATCATCAAACCAAGGGCGATCCTGGAGGCATTACTGCTGTGATTGTTTTGATGTAAGATTGGGTTAGTGGACAAATAGTTCTCTTTTCTCTGGATGGCTGCTTTAAACATACAGAACCCTGATTTGTATCTTTTAATTTCCTGATTCCAAAGTCTTTAAACAAGCACCTTTATGTTTTTTGGAAGTTCAATAGTGTTCACCATATAAGCAACAGTGTGCACTAACAACTTAATACACTTCAGGCGTAACCAGAAAAATAACTTATTGACTCATTCTGCCGTTTCCTTTAGTAGATGGTTTTGTTTCTTGTTTTGTTTTGTTCTCGTGGCATCACCAGACAATCTGCAGTCAATTATCTGTTCTACTGAGGAGAGAAAACAGCGACGTCTGAGTTTTGGGGGCTGATTTTATCTGTAAACTATTAAGCAAGCAAGAATGAACAGGGCGAGCTGCAGGCACAGGGATAAAGTGCTGAGAGTGAATACTCATTCAGACTGAGGATGTAGGGACTGTGCTAAGGGTATGTTGCTAAAGCTCGAACTGCTTTCTGTGATTCAAGTGCCTGTGACCTGCATCAAGGCATGCCGCGGAGAGAGAAACCCCAGTCAAAATGTGGGCTACAAGCACTTGCATATGTACTCATAGCTTGCCGCTAAAACTATCACTGCCCTCTGTGGACAAAGTGCATGTTGATCAAGGTTGTACCGTCTTCTGTAGACAATGCAGGTTTTCAAAGCGTCCACCACCCTGTGTGGTATAAGTGCATACTGTCAAAGCTCAAGCTTCTTTTTGGTGATGAAGTGCATGTTTACCACCTTGTGTGATATAAGTGTATATTGTCAAAGCTTAAGCTTCTTTTTTGTGGGTAAAGTACATGTGTCTCAGATTCTTGCTGCCATCTATTGATAACATGCATTAACTCATAGCTTGAGCTGCTTTCTGGAAACACAGAGTATGTTTTATTGTAGTGTACTGAAACTTGCATACCTAAAGTGCATGCTCTCAAATGTGTACCATTTTCCAAGTATCTTGTGCATTGTCCAAAGTTTGCACTATTTTCTGTAGATAAACTCAGGGGCTGCTCCTCCACTAGGGGGTGGTGGAGAGTTCCCTCCCCCAACCCCCTCCTACCAGCAGCCGCAGCTGCAAAATCTTTAAAAGAAAAGGACAATAAACCAAATGTATTATCCTTTCTTTTAAAGAGGCGGGGCCACGGGGATGAAAAACAGCGAGCAGAACGCATGTATGTTTCGCCGTCCGTCTCAGGCCGGCCAAACATACATGCACAGTAGGCTCTCTCAAGCCTGCACAGGTTCCTAGTCTGTCTTGGAGCGCCCTGGCTGTGCGCTCCGAGCCAATCCTGATGCTGCTTTCAGCAGCATCAGGATTGGCTGCAGGGCAGGCTGGGTGCCTGCCTGGTTTGGAACAACGACAGACAGAGGAGCGGCGCACAGCGGAGAAGGTAAGTTTTTTTATTTTTCTAATTACATTTTTATTTACACCCCCCCACACTCGTGTCGCCCAGCCCTTTCTTGTTATCGGGAGCTGCAACTGGATAAACTGCATTTTGTCAATGCTCTGAGTGCATTCAGTGGCTAAAAGTACAAATTATCGAAACAAGCTTTTGCAATGCAATACGCCTCGCATTTGCTTGAGTTAGAGCTATTGGCATTGTAAATTTATAACTGGACTTTTCTTGGCACATAAATTGGTCAACCCTGCCTCATAATTTTGTCTTTTCCTGCCATATAATTCCAGTGGCCCTTCGTATAACTAAAGCACTTCCATTTACCTTCTTTCTCTAGCTGCAGTAAAACATGAAAATGTTGCTATTTAGCATCCTAATTTAAATCTGCCATGCTAGTTAAAATAGAATACCACTTTCACCACTTCACCATCAGAGTTGCTGGCTGGCTAACACAATTCCCTAAAACAAGACACAAGACAGCCACAGAGGAGAAATAAACTAGAAGGAGCACCCAAACATATCAAGTGTTCAAACAGTTATAGTGTAATAAGGATGTTAAGTTGGCCTGAATCATGGTCATCATTGTAATACAGAGAGATTATTAAAACATATACAATTATCATATACACCTTTATCCGAAATAAACTTTTGGCATTAGACTCAAATGCTCAAAACAGCCCATAGAGGGCACCATAACAAAAATATAATTTGTAAGAAACATGGTCATGTAATCATATAGATAGCACCTAGAGGGCATAACCCCATGAAAAAACCCAGGATAAAGTAATGCAGTGTAACCATATACTTAGCCCCTAGAGGGCGTTTGTAGCGCTAGTAGGCCTACTGCAATGATATTACTAACAAGGCCTTTAAAACAAAACTTCTCCAAGTAGTAAAAAATCATTTCTAGCTATGAGAAAGCTTAAAAGACACTGAATGGTGGGAGGGGTTATTATTTTGTGGTCCCCACAAACATAGGGCGGGGACCCAGAGATGATGTAAACAAGTGGTCCCCAACCTTTTGACTTCTGTGAACCCCTACTTTATTATTAGTGGAACCCGGGGACCCCCACTGAATCATTATTGGAATCCGGAGGCCTCCACAACTGAGTCATTACTGAAAGCTGGGGACCTAATCTGTTTATATTATTTAATTTTCTAAACAGTTGCGGACCCCCCGAGGAGGCTTCCTGGACCCCCAGAAGTCCCCGGCCCACAGGTTGGGAACCACTGATGTAGGCAGAAAGAACATTTTGAAGGTGGTCCCATTGTCCTAGGACCATTACAGGCTGAGTTATGAGCAAAAATGTTTTGTAAAAGTAATGCCCTGCAAAGCATTATGTGGGGAGTTTTTGTGCTGCAAATATTATAGTATCTTGACTGCAATGCTCATAACAGCCCCTAGAGGACTCCACAATAAAAAAAGCATTTGGAAGAAACATGGTCACATGACCATACATTCAGCCCTTAGAGAGCATAACCACATGAAAAAAGAATGGGAGAAAGTAATGTAGTGTAACCATATATTTAGCCCATAGAGGATGTAGTATATTATACATTTTCAAGACTAGCAAGCATATTTCTATGATATTACAAACAAGGCCCATAAAACATAACTTCTCCCAGCTGTAAAACAAATGTTCCAGCTACGAGAGAGCTTAAAAAGATAATGAATTGTGGTAGGGGTTATTATTATTTTGGAGTCCACACTAACATAGTGTGGGGACCCAGAGATGATATAGACATAAAGAGCACATTATGGCCAATGTTTTGAAGTTGGCCCGTTGTCCTAGGACCACCACAGGCTGAGTTATGAGCAAAAATGTTTTGTGAAAGTAATGCCCTGCAAAGCATTATGGGGCATGTTTCCCGAGTACAGTGAATATTGTAGTATCGGCTCTCCCGCTGTGCTGGGAGAGACACCTTTGCTTTGAGGATTTCTGTTTTACTTTAAGTATTTACCAATTTCAAAGGTTTTAAGGGGACAGCCACAAGAAATGCCACTGATTAGGTAACTGTGAACAATGTGACAAGTGCTCCAATACCGCCAATCGAGTTCTTGCTGTTGTGCCTGTGAGCTCTGTGAGCGCCATGGCCACCATGCAGCACGAAGGAGAGAGACAAAAGAAAAAAAAAGTGTTCCCACGCTGAACTATGTCAGCAATCGTGCAATAATCCAGGTAGCGGGGCAGTCTGCAAGGCGTGACAAAAACAGCCTGATGGCAGGACAAACGTAAAGGATTTACCAATGACATCAAGTGATTTTTGAACGGCAAGCCCAGGAACGAGTGAAAGTGATGGGCATGAGATGGGTGTGCTTAAAAGCCTATAATACGTACAAGAGCTTGCGAGCTGAACCTAAAAAAGGACAAAAGTCCTACAGTCACTCATGGAACAGATAGCACTTCTGTTTCCTGTGGGCACATAAGTATTAATATAATAATATCTTCATCCCCCTACCGTGCTTTATCGGCACATTAGCTGCTTTCCGTGAACAAAGCCAGGGTTTACCACATGACATAAGTGGAGACAAAATGTGCCTTGGTAACATACCAGTTTTCTGCAGCCTGGTGTATACGAGAATGTAACTTGGAAACTACACAAATTCCATTATATGTTACCATGGGAAATCTTGTGGAAGACAGGGAAGTGTGACCATATGATGAAGATCTACTGAGGATACAGCCGTTCAAACACCTATTTCTTTCATTCAGGTGCGATGAGAAACATGCTTCAAGGAAACTATTTTATCCAGCGCAAAATATGCAGCCCATTCCAAAATACATGGTAAATACAGATAAACTAGGGTTCTATTGGAAACTGCCACAGACAAACCGGCACTGCCAACCCAGCACATCTAAAGCTTAAACCCTTGAACACCCCTTGAAATGTGTGGGTATGGCCCTCCTTTACATTTCTTACAAATAACACCAAACACATTGGGTGCCAAAGCGAAGAAATGCCTCAAGCAGTGTTTATCACAATCCCTTGGTTTTTGTGGCATACTACCAATTCTTTTAGTCTGAAAACATTTTCAACAGCAAAAACACAACCGCAAACACAGGCTGTGTCCATCATTGTACATACAAGTCCTTGAACATTTATAAATCACGGACGGCATACTGAGTAGAGTTTTGGCGGCGGGGTTGAATACGAGATTTTATCATTAACCCTACTCTCAGGTACTCACATTATAAACTTTGGGAAGTGGAAGTTTATGTCAATCCATCTGGATTTACATGTGTGCCTTGCAGGTTGCATACAGTCGCTGCAGTAGGCACAAAGGCAGCTTGTAAGCTGTCTAACCACCTAATTGAAAGGCAAAAATCAACAACAGCAATGAACTCCAGAATTAACACAATGGCCTTCCTCGCTTGCTCTCTGTTTCACCATCCGCGGCCTAATGCTCTGTGAGTCAACTACTCAAATTGGGTGCAAATGATCTATACATAATCAATATCCCCCTAGTGCCAGAATTTAGAAAGTGCGCTCTCAAGCACATGGAGGCCACTCGAGACCTTGCTGGCCGGTGACGCGAGCCTTCTGTTTACTCTTAACCATAATGGCGTAATGAGGTAGGCTTTGGAGAGCAAGTCCTCAGTGTCAGGTTTCCTGCACTATTGATCGTCGCTTTAAAAGATCATTTCAGGATGGGTCTATTCGCAGACAGCGGGAATGGTGGGTGTAGTAGTGGAAGGGTGGAGGCGAGAGACAAAGGATCTTACTTGCAGTCGTGCTTTTCGATTTCAAAGTGAGGGTTGAAATTGAGGACAATCTTCTGGTTCGGTTCAGGCGCCATGATGATCCACTCGCAGGTCTGATGGGAGGGGTAGTCGTGAGGATACCCTGGAGAGGTGATGTACCCAGCATCTTTGGCATTTAAGCGTTCTCCACACGATGCAGCTGAAAACAAAGCAAACAGGCTTTAGAAGCCAAATCTAATTTTCTTGAATACATTGGTTTGAAATTTGCAAATCATATCCTCCCATAAAAAATTATAATCTTTAAGGTGTTTCTCATTGTGAAAATCAAACTTAATTCCCAGTGAGATCCAATAGACAATCTTTATACTTAAGTGTGTAATACTGCAAACTAGACACATTCAATGTTATGTAGAGTAAAAAGAAATAGTTACACATACTTACACACACACACAGACACACACACAAAACACTCACATACATAGGACAGTGGCGGCCAGCAGCTTTAGGACGGTGGGGGGCGGGCGGGAAGCACACACACACTCATTCTTTCACACACACACGCACGCACATCCATTAACAACACTCATAACATTCAAACATGCACGCACGCACCAAACATTCATTTTAAAACATTGCACACACACACATACACTTACCTTCAGCCTCGAGGTCCCAGGAGGATTGGGACTGCTGCCTTCCCTCATTGGCTGACCTTAGGTCACCCAATGAGGGAAGGCAGCAGTCCCGGCCTCGTTACAGAGTGGGATGGGCTCAGTGAGATTGCTGACCCCACTCTGTGACGAAGTGTCACTGATTGACACTCGCCCTGGGCGCTTCAGGGCTTAAACCTGAAGCGCCCAGGTCGAAGTCAATGGGTGACGCTTTCCTCGTCACCCAGGGGAGGGCCTTGAGGCACCTTTACTGAGCCGAGGAGGTCACTCCCATAGGAACTGTGACCTCCTCAGCCAAGCAAAATTCTGCTCAGGCAGCCAGGAGTCTGCGCAAATCGCGCATGTCTGCTCCTGGCAGCCTGACCTGAGCATGAAGAGTGTCTGTCAGGCTGACCTTTGTTCAACCTGACAGACACTCTTCATGAGGGGCAAAAGATGGGGTGGGGGCGTGGCCCCTCCGCCCTAAAGGACGGGCCGCACCTGATATGGGAGAGTAATAAAATATATATTTATATAGATAAACAGCAATAGAGTCCGTGCGGTTATGTTTTTTTTCTTTTTTTTTTCACAGGAGCAGGCGTCTTTATTAAGGAGTGTTGTAGTTAGGTTTCAAAATGCAAGCCAGATCTATTGACTTTTCCACTGCTTTGTTTAGGTCTTTTGAGTAGTCTAGACTTTTCTGTCCAAATCTTTTCTAAATGACCAAATAATTGGAAGGCTCAGTCTTATTGTTCAACACAAGAACCAAGACTAATTCCTAATGGCAAGCAGGCCTTTGTCCCATCCCACACTGACTCTGAGCCCATGGGGATCTACAAAATGCTTTGCTTTTATGTGGGATTCTTAGGTAAACACAGACACATGTGGGAGGGTGTCGGCCTGTGTGAGAAGGCACTCAATAGCATTTCTGATAGACGTTTCCAGAGTTTAGTGCCGCAGCAGGGCCGGGGAGGAGTCAGGCAGCGTGGAAGCAAAAACCAGCCCTGGCACAAATATTCAAACCACCCTCAGGCAGCAGGAAGACAGAACAAGAATGGGGCCATTGGAGCGTCGGTGGGTCATAGCAGATCACTGTGCTCTGAAAGTAGCCCCCTAGCCATCAGCAAGCTGGGAAAATGCCAAAGTAGAAAAGAGGCCAGTCTGGCCTTGCTGCAGAGAATAAGTAACTAATACCAGGCTCTGCCGCCATTTTAGGTAACAGTCTGATCTTTCTATAGAGCATTCCACCCCTGTCTGTGTTTTAGACCATTCTAGGCTTCCCTGCTCTCTCGTCTTCAGCATCCATTTCACAAATATTTCAACATCTTCTTACAGCTCTCCATGCCTGCCTGTCATGGCTGACAATGGCGGTTTTGTGGTGGGCCCTCGAGTGGCCTGCTAACCATTACCGCCTGGGCAGCAGACTGCTCCAGGCACTGGTTTATAGGAGGCCCTAGAGGGTGATCTCTGTTCAATAAACATTTCTGGCCATAAATGCTCCAGATATGATTTACTGCGATGTTACACGCTAAAAGGGGAATCATTGTGCAGTGCATCTAGTCAGGCACTCACTGTTTCGAGGTTTACATTCGCACTTCCCTCTCTGTGATTCTTCCTTTCCCCTCTTGCATCCCAGCCTTTCCACTCTCTTAAACCCTTTTAAAGATCCGATGCTAGATGCAAACCTTGTCCCATGCCAACTTTAGCAGGGATGGCTCAGAAATTCGAGTTTCCATGGCAGCCTAACCGTTTTAAGTCATGTGAGGCGCTTTTTGCTTGTTTTGGCTTTTTGAAACAACACTTTACCTGGTGAAACATACTAATGTAAAAAGCTAAATAAATTGTCTTATAATATAAAGCACAGAGTCACACATGGAACATCCAATGTGGTTAAAACTGCACCTAGCCATCTCAACACCATGAAGTTCAGTGATTTAATGGTGTGGTATTACCAGACCACTGCAAGATCGTCGCTTAGGAATGAGTAATTCCAACAGAAATTGTTGTTTCCGCTCTAATTTCTGAATGTTTTACCTACATTCAGGCAGTTAGACAGACAAATAGAATGGTGTGAAATTACCAATTTTCCTGGAATCCTGATCGGCCAGTAACTCCTGATACTGGCCACATTTATTGTACAGTGTAAGAGCAAAGCCAGAGATTTAAACTAAGTAAGTTACGCAACATTACAACAGGTCTAGAAATGGACGCTGTATATGGTTGTGGCTGATAACGTCTGTATGTATACTGTCCCCAAAAGCATGTTGCATGTGTATACTGTCTCATTATATCCGGAAATTCAGACTACTGACCCAATACAAAATGGCAGATCAAGACAGGGTAATAATGTGAATGAAAGTGGACCACCAGGACGTTGATTCAATAAAATGCTCTAGGTAGCTGAAGTGAGCGCACACACTCTTTGACCCGGATGACCACATGACGTTGTACCCGTGTTGCACACTTAGCTCCTCAAAAGCCCGCTGTTTGCTTCTTGAGAGGCTAAGGAAATAGCAAAAAATGGATACAAAAGGCAGATTTTAGTTTCCAGCCCCTGCCTCCAAGCCCCCTACAAGCTGGGGTTATGGCACAAAAGGGCAAGCAAGGGATAGAAGCTGCTCAGCTTTGGTACCCCTTGTCTACATCCACGTAGATCCATCCCTCTTGCACCTGTCCACGGAATTGAGCCTCACCCTTGCATTTCTTCCCTCTGCATTAGGTGCAACCAAGTACACCGGCGGAAGTCTAATCAGCCTCCCCTCACAAGACTATGCAGGAAATGGTCCCAGAGACGTACAATTCCGAGTAAGTTAGTTGAGCACAAATAATGTAACACAACATGTCTCCTGGCCACACCAGCACCAAATGATGAACAGTGAGTTATTTAATTCTCTACGTGGCGGCCATGTTTGAAATTCCTAAAAACATTATTCATTTCAGCAGCGTACTGGGTGGGAATGGCAAAGCAAAATGTCTTCTAACCCATGCAGAACAGAGAACCAACGTAAACTTGAAATTTCTGGGAAACACACACAATACATGTAAACGAGTATAGACTAACACGTCTGTACACATCCATCCGTATATACAGATACATGCACTGAAACATGCAAAGACACACAGACATTTCAACATTTAAACTTAGCTACACACTTGCATACATTATGAGAAACACAAACACCAGAAACGTGTGGAAATCTCATCAGACTGCTCATAGACCTACAACGCAATATCAGTGGCAGGAATGGTCGAGAAAATGCTGATAACATACTGTCACAAAACGCACCCGAAAAAACACGTAAACAAACACAATTTGGCAAAAATCAGTACATTTCACAAACATGTATTTAACAAAAAAACATAGATGGACAAATATATGCAGGCATGATCCGTCTCATAGTGCACAAATATACTGTCAGGTATGGAAAAACTAACCAGTATATAATATAATATAAACAGGTACATAAGATACCTGCAAGCTATTCACAACATAGCCAAATATGTATAAATGTTTGCTAACACATATATATTATTGAGCCGGCACATACACGTGCATCAGCCCACATGGCACACCTACATACTTTTTAGATTCAAAATTTACCTCAATCAAAGGATCTATAGAAAATATTTCAGTCACCTTCAGAAAGTTCATCTTCTGATACATCATAGAGGAAGTATTGTCTTCAGAAACATGGCAGCTAACAGACCCATTCTCTAAGGACTTGAAAATCTAAGGGCCAGATTTACTAAAAAGTGGTGTAGCGTGGTGCTGCCCCAAAGTTTGCAGGGCCGCTCTGCATCATTTTAGAAACACAGGGATGTGCCATATTTGCTAAAATATAGCGCAGCCCTGTGTTTCCTCCTGCGCCATGATTAGCTGCCAACGCAGGCACCCTTGCACTGTAGTACAAGGGTGCCTGCATTGAGAGAATTGATTGTTTATGTGCAGGAAGGGGCACCTTCCTGCACATAAACAATCTACAATGGCGATTTGGCACTTCTATGTGTGCTGCAGAATGCACGTCTCCCTATGCAAAGGATGACCGAGCAACATTGGTATAGCCTTGTACATATATAAAACGGGACTTATAAGATGTCTGTAAGCAGGCCTACGGTACAACAATAGAGGCTCCAATGTATTTCCAGTGTACATTGGTTTGATATATAGAGCAACCACACCTGCGTGTAACAGCCTTGACACTTCACAGCACAATGCAAGACACAGTAGAGTTTTTTGCGAGCTTCGAGGCATATTAAGCTTGTCCAGCATTGGGTCACAAAGCCAGAGCCATGACAGATTTTCAGTATTACAGCTAATTCTCTAAATGTTTTCTAGTTAGATTAATTAAATGCAAATTTGCATGAAAATCTTGAATTTAAATTTGTCCTGAAAATCTGGGATGTTCTGAAGGAACTCCAATGACCATTGAACACCCCATACGCAGATTTTGGGACTGCTGGGGACATGGAAAGAAAGAAATTTGGATAGCTCTCTCTGGGTAGTTTTATAAAGAGAATCAATTCCCATCGATAAAGCGTGACAACACATTTCCAGTCAAAAGACCTATCAGCGTCCGCGTTCCCTCCGCAGAGCATGACTTGGCCGTCCCTTTTCAGGGGTGCACAATATCAGAGTCTGATGAGGTCCATTGTTCCCTTTTCTCCTCCGAGTGATGGATGATTTGAACAACCCCAACTCTCCTCTTCAGAGAAAAACTCTCCTGGGATTTTTCAGCGCGCACCAAACCCCCCGACCCCCGTTTCAAACTCGGACAAAAGAGGCTCTCTTCCCTTCTTGTTAGGAAAAAAAAGTTCTGTGTCCTGCACATGAAGCTGAACAATAGCAGCAGGAAGTTCTTCACAGTGGGATTTCATTCTCATCTGCTCCAGGGAGTCATCACTTCCCCATCCTCTTTCTTGTTGCAATAAATTACTATTTTTGGCCTCTTTACAGAAACGAATGACCAGGCAGAAAAATTAAGACCAGGCGCATAAACCCCCGAGAAGTGTGTTAGGGAAATCCATCCACACCTCCAGATTAATCCGGGCGACATTTCCTCACATTTTCCCAAAGACACGGGCGATTGAAAAAAATAACAATTTCAGAGTTGTAAAAGCATAAAACATCTGGATGTCTTCCCCGCAGAGACCAACTTCGTAGACAAATATGTAACAAGCCACGTTGTAACAACAAATGCCTCTCTCAAGCACGGAGAAGACTGAGGCATCATTTTCAGCGCGTATTAAAATCCACAGCTCAGGCTTTCACACCTCAGTGACCCTGTCCACGGCCACGCTCACCACTGAAAGGTCACCCTGTTAGGGAAAATATCGAACTTTTGGGTATGTTCTGGTTGGAGAGTTTAAGTAAAGGATTTCGGGGTAGGGCTAGGAAAAAAATATCAGCCTTTCCACACTTCTAGTGCGTTGAGCCCCCATCACCCCCGCCTTTCCTTTTCATCTTCTCCCCTTATCAAGTGACGTAGTGGTCACAGGGAGGAGCCGATATAAGGATTGCCAGTTCAGAGCTTTCGAGGAGAGCTGCATTTTCAATTAAACAGGGGAACAAAACGCGATGGCAAATCCCATTGGCCTCAATTGCATTTTGTGGCCTGACTAGACCATTAAAAAGAGACTCCGGGATTAAAAAAGCAAAACAAAATAAATGACTGTTTTTCCGTATATGATGAGTTAAGAAAGACCTCTTGGGGTGAAAAAAGCAAAAAACATTTTTATGGTGTGATGATTCAGTGTACTTTTGAGATATAAAATAATTTTCAAACATTGCAGTGCAATCATTCCATAAAAGGTAGAGTAATACATCAGACAGCTAACAGCATGAGAAACAGGAATACTTCACTGGGAGGAACTAAAGCCCACTCAATATATATCTCAAAACTTTGATAACAATAGGTGTTGCAGACAGCAGCACAGTGAATCCTGACCTGAAAATGGCAAGGGGTTCAGAAACACATAAACCACCTGCATGACCATGCTCTGCATTGTCAGAAAGAGCAGGGCTGGCAGGCCAATCAGAGAAAGGCAGTGGCTAAAAGTGATAGTCATGTCTGTTCTGTAAACAACAAATATGTCTGTGCTGGGTGAGATTAAGTGGGATTTAGCCAGTACCATTCTATTGTAAAATTACTGAATTTCGGCTAACACTACATAATTCCAAACAAACTGCTAGAAATGGTCTCTCTAGTTGGCAGTGGTTTGCACTCTGTCCAAGTAAAGACCCACACTCTAGTCAGGGTAAAGGAGTCACACAGCCATAACCTCTGCTTACCCCCTTAATAGCTTGGCACGAGCACACACACACACACACAGAGTAACACAGTGAACACAATACAATTACTCAACACCAGTTTAGAAAAATAGGCAATATTTATCTGAGTAAAACAAGACCAAAATGACAAAAACCCAACATTGATAAGTAAAGATACATTTAAAAAAAAGATTAAATGTAGTATAGCGCTTAGAAACACAATAGCTTCAACTGGAGCTATCATGACGCCTTGACAGAGATGTCTCCAACAGTCCGACGCCACTCACGAGGGAGTGCAGTTCCACGGACCCCGGTAGCAGTACCTTGGAAAACAATGAGGAAACAAAGACGTTGCACAGACTCTGGGAGGGGAGGCGTCGCTGGAGCTGGTTCGGCGTTGGTTCCTTACTGTCACCGGGGAGGTGAGGCGTTGGTTCCTTACTGCAAGACAGGGGAGGTGAGCTGTTAGTTCCTTACAGTTGCAGAAGAGGTAATGCAGCATTGGCGGTGAAGCGGCGGTGCCTTACGACAAGGGGGGGGGGGCGATGGATCCAGCAGGTCAAGATGTGAGGCATCGACTTTGTGGTGTTGCAATCACACTACAGGGCCAACTGTGCTGCGGTGGAGTCAGAGTCGGGTATCACAGACGTCTGTGACAGGGCACTCTGGACTCACACTGTGGTGGGACTTCAGAGGTGTTGTGGCGGCATTGGGCCTTCGGTGGAGGTCATGGTCACTGCACTCAGTGGGGAACAAGGCTCCGGTGCAGGCAGAGGTGTGGAGTCACAGAGTGGCGCCAGTCCTGAAGTCGTTCTAGATGTTGATGCACTAGTTTCTTCCTTGTTGAACCAGAACTCACTTCCAAGGGTCCAGGACCTGGATTTGACACCACTTAGTAAGTCAGGACTCTCAGCAAGACAGCCCGGGCACCAGCAGGTGAAGTCTTTGATGTCCCTGAGACTTCTTAACAGGAGACAAGCTTAGTCCAAGCCCTTGGAGAACATTTAGAAGCATGATGTAGACAGCAAAGTACAGTCCTTTCATTTCCAGGGCAGAAGCAGAAAGCAGTAGGCCAGCACAGCAAAGCAACCGTAAGAGTGGCAGTCCCTCCTCCAGCATCCAGCTCTTTTTCCTGGCAGAATGTCCTCAGTCCAGACAGATTCTTATTAAGTGGTGTCAAAGGTCCGGTACTTATACTATTTCTGTCTTTGAAGTAGGCAACTATAAAACAAGTCTTTGTAGGGCACAAGACTTTAACTTTCCCTGCCCTGGTCCCAGACACACTCAAGGGGGTTGGAGACATCTTTTTGTGAGGACAGGCACAACCCTATTCAGGTGCAAGTGTTAGCTCCTCCCATCACTCTAGCTCAGGAAGACCCATCAGCCAGGTGATGGGCAATCAGGATATGCAGTGCTCACCTCAGTTGACTGTCAATAGTGAATGCACAAACAGCCCAACTGTCATCCTGACCCAGACATGTATTCCACAGACATGCAGAGGCACATAATGGTTAAGCAAGAAAATACCCACTTTCTAAAAGTGGCATTTTCAAACCTACAGTCAAAAAACAACTTCACCAAAAGATGTATTTTTACATTGTGAGTTCAGAGACCCCAAATTCCATAACTCTATCTGCCTTCAAAGAGAAACTACACTTAAAAGATATTTCAAGGTAAATCCTATGTTACCCCATGGGAGATATAGTCCTTGCAATACTGAAAAACAAACTTAGCAATATTTCACTATCAGGACATGTAAAACACACTAGTACCTTTCCAATATACTGCACCTTGCCCATGGGGCTGCCTTGGGCCTACTTAAGGGGTGACTTACATGTAGTAAAACTGAATGTTTGGGCTTGGTAAGTGGGTTCATTTGCCAGGTAGAAATGGCAGCTTAAGAACTGTGCACAGACACTGCAGTGGCAGGTCTGAGTCATGTTTACAGAACTACTCGTGTAGGTGACACAATCAGTGCTGCAAGCTCACGAGTAGCACTTGATTTATAGACCCTGGGCACACCTGGTGCACTATACTAGGGACTTACTAGTAAATCAAATATGCCAATCATGGATAAACCAATCATCAATACAATTTAGACAGAGAGCATATGCACTTTAACACTGGTTAACAGTGGTAAAGTGCCCAGAGTCCTAAAGGCAACACAAATGGGTCAGAAAAAATAAGGAGGAAGAAGGCAAAACATTTGGGGATAACCCTGGAAAAACCGCCAGGTCCAACACAAACAAACATTATTTTTGTCCCATCTCTTTTCATGAAATCTCCAGAATGTCATTCAAAACCCATGATTTAATTTGTTTTTTTTCATGCTTATGATAATTCCAACAAAACACACAGATATAAAGCCCTGATATTTATGTATTGATTTAAAATACACTTAATCTGAACCTAGACACTCCCACATTTTCTCAAATATGAGATCTATGCTACAGAAAAACAAACTGATTTTTCCCAGATTACACACAGCAGTTAAATGAGGAAGCCAAGATTAAAGACAGATCTTCTGGAACAAAAGTAAGCCACTTAGCCACTACTCCCAACCATTACACAACTTGTTGTTTACATATGAACTTAGACAATGAAATAACGATTCCAAAGAAAGAAAATCTATTACCCCAAACGAAGCCAGCAGAAGGCATTGGTTTAGAAGGCCATTGTCTGTGAGATAACGCCCCCTGTCAATATCACTACACAAACAAATGCGAACTGCCCTATTTGTGCCAGGTCCTGCAGTTCTTCCTCTGACGGTTATGCAGTGAAAGGGAAACAACCATATGAAGCATATACATGCTCACAGTATCTCTGCAGCCCTCCATGAGGGGCAATGCAATTATTCCAGTGTGTGTTACAGAAGACAGCTTTTCCCCATTTTGTGTGCTCACCATATCATTGACGGTGTTTGGTTTTCGATTTGTTATGAACGAAGGGGGATGCATTTGCTGAAATGCCAAGCTGGTTTCTCCTGGCACCAAACTGTAAACAGACCTGTTATGAGTTTATAATGTCATGTTTATTTAGATATTTCATACATCGCCTGCTTCAGCAGTAAGATTGCTTTGTGGGTCACTGGAGATTGGGTTTAAGGCCCATTGAGGCAAATCAGATAAAAAGATTGTTTTCTTAATCATGACATTGACAATTTCCCACATTTTTGGCCGCCTTGAAAGTCACGTTCCCACAGGTGAAGAAATGAGAGCTGCCAAATGACATGAACAGGAGATGTAGCCAAGAAGCACTTGGGAATCTGCCTCTAAATAGGGCCCAAGGAATTAGAGTGTATGCCTATATTGTTGCTTCTATAGTGCAAACCTATCTGGGGTGCAACAGCAATGCACGTTATTGGGGATGTGGGGAGACGATACAAGATCATGGAAATCAATTGGAGCTTTATATCTTGAAATTAGATGAAATGCCACATACTTATAATTTTTTGGGCGGGTTGAGGGGGCGGAATGCATTCCAAATTACACTATTTTTCAAACAATTACTGATGCTAGAACTTGACTCCGGATCCCCAGGTTCTGAGCAGACAGCTCATCCAGTAGACCTCATCTTCTTCTTGTATTGTCCTGTAGGGAGGCTCCTTACTGTAAAAATTCTCATTTGACCAGCATTCTTGAACTTTGGGACGGGGAGGCAAAGACCCACAATATGGCATAGGCCGGGCCACCAGTAGGTGCTAATATGCGACCAGAAAATAGGGAACACTAACATACACCGGTGAAAGGGAGACAGACACACCCACACTGGGACAGATAGTGACACCAGCATGCAAACACTTGGAAATGAATACAAGCACTGACGAGTCACTAAACGTGGGTGGCTGGACACTTACATTCAGAGGTGAACAGCAGACACCTTCTCAACCCCAATCGTAACTCGAATTTCTGTGGAAGCTAAACCAACAGGACTGCTATCTCCTCCAATACCCATCAACTAGTCAGAATGTCAGGACTTTAACCAGGCGCAAGTGCACTAACATCACAGGTCTGGGTGACCACACAGATCCTTGACTATCTACAGAGCTATGAAGGGTCAACAATGGCAGAGGATATCACACAAAACAAAATAACATAACACTTCCATGTGGTGCCACATCTAAATGAAGGGAGTGTTCAGGGAAACACATGGTGATGGATGTTTATAATTGTAAAATAGGTTTTTCTTGTACCATTTACCTCTGTGATTATTGGCAGGTAAGGGAACTGAAGACCAAGAAGGCTGCAGTGGTCTGTATGGAATCCCAGAGGCTTAATCGAACAGCCAGGTCTTGAGGGCCATTCGGAATTCCGGAAGTGAGGTGATGGTCCGGAGGTGCGTGGGGAGGCTGTTCCGGGTTTTTGCTTAAATGTGAGAAAAGGAGCATCCTCTACTTCTGCTTTGGTAGATACGGGGAGTATGGGCAAGTGAAAGGGAGGCAGAGCGTAGTCTTCTCGACGGTTGGTGGAAGTTCAGGTGGTGGTTAATGTACACAGGTTCTTGTTTTTGTAGAGCCTTGTGTGTGGGTCAGCAGCTTGAAATGGCATCTCTTCTGTACGGGAAGCCGGTGGAGTTGCTTGAGGTGGGGTGTGATGTGGGCTCGTCTAGGAAGACTGAGGAGGAGTCTGGCTGCAGCATTCTGTATGGTCTGAAGTCTCTGCAGGAGGTGTGCGGTGATTCCTATGTAGAGGGTGTTGCTGCAGTCCAGTTAGCTGGTGATGAGAGCCTGTTTCATGGTGCATCACATGTGTAGAGGTAACCACTTGAAGATCTTACGTAGCATGCGCAGTGAGGAAGCAGGCAGAGGAGACGGCGTTGATCTGTGATATTATTTAACACTACTCTAAACCATTCTTTATGGAGTGGAAATCAATATAAACACATCTAATGGTGATACTAGGCAACTTCACAAATGGATACACTGGTCAAGATCTGAGTACTTTATGTTTTTAGGTAGAGTCACTTGTAGAGTACAAACCTATCAGGGAAGCAACGGCACACTGAACAATGGGCAAGGGCCCTAAGATACAACTCAGATAATTTGCAAGAGGCAGGTAACTGGTAGACTTTACTGAGTTTAATGCTGCTGAATTGCAGTAGAGTTGGGGCACGTTGGATATCCTCAGGATGTTTTTTCAGATCCTGGGGAGAAGATGGGGAAGATCTGTTTTCTGTTTTCTTCCTTCTTACAGTCCTTTGTCTCATTATATGTCGTTGACCACAGAGGAGTCAATGGTGAGATTCGCTGGCCCTGTGAAACTTTTTTGTTCTCCGGCCTTTCCAAGATGTAAAGGAATGTAACAGATTATTGCCAACATTCATGAACTAAACTTGTCTTTTCCACCATGGGCTGATGATTATGTGATATGATAACGCTCTCCCTTTCTGTAACCCCAATATTCCTACTGCAGGATGTTGAACAAAAAAAAAAGAAATAATTAGCTTGTTTGTAGTTTTATATACCATGACTTTGACCCCTGGGCATCAGACCACTTTATATGAGCACCAGATTACATTACACAAGGTGAGGTGCACTTTTTAGTGTGTGTTTTATGTCAAGGGAATATTAAGTGATTTGCCAAGAACTACAAGATGTTGAACCGACAGCAGGACTCAAACCTGGTTGCCCAATTCCAAAGTCAGCAGTTCTGGCCATTGAGCTACATCTCTTCCTCCAACATAAGTGAAAGATCATAAAACAGAGAACATTAAAGATGTAGAACAAGCGAATAGAGAGAACCAGAAAAAGGAAGAAAGGAGATGGGGTAACAGAAAAAGATCGCTCACAAAGCAAAAACAATTAACAAAAAAAGAAACGGACAAAGAAAAGTAAATAAAAGATTGATAAAGAAAGCATCATTTAATAAATAAATGGGAAATTGGTGGAAAGAAATCGAAAAGAAAGATGGCAAGAAGAAAGAAAAATATAACAAAAGTAGAAAAATACAAAGGAAGCTAGAATCAAAACCAGGAAAAAAGGCAAAGTAAAAAAAAAAAAATACAAAGCCTAATAGAGTGCTGACCCCCATTTCAATGACATGCTACTGTTACAGGACAAGATATTCCGAGAAGCCAGGCTGGAGGCGCTGCCTCCAAACATGCTCTTGTTTTAACCTCGCTCAGCAATGCGGAGCAGGGGCCCAGCCTGCCCCGGCAGCCGAGAACAGAGGCTCCCAGCAGCATCTGTGAGCCATCAGAGGCCGGAGCTGTGCCAGGCGCAGGCTACATGCTCCCAAGGCCTGCACACATCGCACGCAGCCCGAGAACACAAATACCTCTTTCTGGGTCAGAAGTGTCTGCTCGAGCACTTAGGGCGAGTCCATAAAAGAGGCAGTGTTTGCAGAGCACAGGGGAGAGAGAAAGAGCACCATGTGTGACCCATCATACAAGGCGACATGTCCTGATCTGATGTGTCTTTTCTATTTAAAGGCTTGCGCTGAGAACTCAATCTTCTAGGATCCTAGGGCCAACGAGACTAGAAACAGAGGAGATTGCTTCTGGGTCGGAGAAATGCTTTACTGAAGGCGGGCGTTCGACCACGGAAACAAATGTTTTTGGTTATTTTGAAATAAGAGAGGATTAAATCAGGATGTTCCTTGGTGGGCATGGTAAGTGCATTCCATCATTTCAGAGCCTGCACTGAGAATCCCTCTACCACTTGACTTTAAATTCGAATTGTGGAAAGAGGGTGAAAAACAGATGGATAGATCTTGGGGTGCACTGGACTGTATTTGATCCTTGAGACAGGAAGGAGCCAGTCCAAACCGACCCCTTGAAGCAAGGCACGATGATTTAAATGTCACCCTCTTTGTCCCAAGGAGCCAGAGCATTTGATGAAGGTTCTCTGAGATCCAATCGATTTATTTATCTCAAGAACAAACCGAGCTGTAGCATTCTGCAAACACTGTAGGCAGACAAGTTGATATGACAGTAGCCCTGTGTCGTACTGGCCATTGCATAGTCCAGCTGCAATGAAAAGCATGACTGGCCCACAGAGTCAATTTGGGCATCAAAGCTATGCTCTGTATTTTATTGTTGCATTTATGTAGTGTGTTCGTACTACTCGTGTGCCCCCAAAGCACTGTCTTTGTTTCTGCAGGTTTTTTGGCTGTCGTCCTTGTAATGCATGATGGAGAGAGATTATGTTTGCCATGTCATCGGTGTGGATGTTATAGGTAAAGGTCTGTCATGTATTTGCTGGCTTGGTGCTGCACCGAGGCACTGTGCGTGACAGCGAAGAGAATAAAGTTGATAAGTTATGCATTCTGATTCTTTGCATCCTAGATGACTTGAAGATTGTAAGCTTTCTTGCATAGGAAGTGATGTGTCCAAATAAGGTATGGGAGTGATGGGTTTAGGGTAATGGAGTGCTTTGAACATTTGTGTGCAACCTGCAAATGTGCAAAGCTGACCAATGGGCCACTTCACCCTCCTCAGGTCAGACTGATCTACATTCAAGAGTCCATTCCAGGTGTCCAGTATTGGTGTTTAGAGGTATGAGGGGTATTTTGAAATCATTGAAATCATTGTGGTGATTTTTTAGGCCTCTATTCAGGAAATTTGAGGAGCTCACCTCACCTGGGGGTAGCGACCACAGGCCAAGGGCAGTGGTGAAACAATAGCCCCTCCCCCCCAACCCCTACTGTGCAGGGGACCCCTGAACTCCAGGGGGAACCTCAACAGCTCACAGTCACACACCTGCGATCTTAGAGCTCCTGACTGAGTGTGTGAGGGCAGAGGGCCCCCTTCATGTACCTTGCAGGGAGGCCCCACAAGTTTTGTTACTTACTAGTGAGGGGCACTACCTCTCTCACATACTTGCGATTCTTTTACCACTGGTGGTGGCAGTGGTAGTGATCACAAAGTGGTGCCTAGTGACGTGCTTTCTAAGCTCGTGTCTCACAAGAGGGTCGAATAGCCCCCATGTGGGCAGGGGGCGCAGGAAGTCCATTGTCTGATTCATGTTTCAGGGTTGGGCTAGCGCCCCAGGAAGTAAGGCGGCGTGAGGGGAGATAGTCTTGGCCTCATCCTTTCCTCCTTGCGATTCCAGGCAGGACAGGACATGTAGGGTAGTTTAGTCTTGTCAGTGACTCGGTGAGTTGGAAGGGGGAAGGTTCCAAATTTGGTGACTCCCCAGCTTATTCCTCTGCTGTGATGCTACTGTAAAAATGGCAGACACAGCAATATCAGATGGGGGCTGGTAAGATAGAGCAGCCTGGCTCCACTGTGGCCAGTCGTAGGAAGGAAGGCGATGGCTGATTACATGAAGTGACCTAGATCTTCTGTGGCTGGTGGCAGGTGAGGGAGCCCAGTTACATTGTTGACAGCCTCGCGCATTGCGTCGTCAGGAAAGGCCGCATTAGAGGTTATGGTGATGTCTTTTTACAGGAGCTTTATATCCACCCAAGAAACACAAAGAATGGAAAAAAGAAACTTGAAAAAGCAAACAACGAGTGAAAGGTGCAGAAAAACATGAGAAAACTAAAAAGTGAACAATTGTGTAGGAGCTACTTTATTACTTACTTTGCATAGATCATTTTTCGAATAATTCACCAGTGATGTGAGTTCTTTTTTACTTTTCAGGAAGATTATTTCAGAGAGAATGGAATCAAACTCATAATTTGGAAGAGTCGTTCGTGTCCAGAGAGACCTTTGAGAAATTCAGGGCGTAGCTTCCATTGGTGAAGTAGGTGCAGTGACACCGGGGCCCACAGGCTTGAGTGGGTCCATCCAACCATAATTATTGTTGTACAATTCAAACAGCAGCCACGGGGTGCATTTACTTCTTTGCGCTGGGGCCCACGGAGCAACGTCTATGCTACCAGATAAATTATTAATAAGACCAGCACAATGTGTCGAAATGCACTAGATTTCCCGGGGTCATAGCGCTCGCCCGGAAATGCCTTTCATACAAGATGTGGAGTTTCCAGAAAGTATGTTTTCTGCTTCATGCAGCCTTTGTTATTGCGAAGATTGAGTCACTGGCGCAGAGATGAAGACGCTGCTCACATCTTACAAGTCGAAGCTCCGCCCTCCCCGCTTCCTGTAAAACCCCATGACAGCCAGAGCTCAAAATCTAGCTATAAATCAATGCTTTCTGCTCCAGATCGGCTAAACCAACTGTTTAGAAACAGATAAGGAATGGGGGACTGGGAATCTCAAGGAATCCGCCCTGAGGTAAACAAATCATGCACCCTGCATCACCGCGTGCATTCTATGTGCTGAGGGGGAGGGGGCTGGGTGCTGAAAGCTCACTGAGCCCGCGCACCACACCCCGACTCTTCCGCAGATTAGACCAAATTCTTAGATAGACCTATCGCTCCCCGGGATTTGTTTCGTGAAATCATTCAGCAAATATATATTATGGACCCGCTCTGGCTGTCCTCAGCCCCTGAACATAGAACCGTCGATATTATGTTAGGGGACGCACACGGCTTCGGTTCTCCTTCACACGTACCCCCCCCCCTCTCCTCCCCCCCAATGTTAAGCTGTGTCTCACCTCCTCAGACCTCCTGTAAATCGTCACTTTCCTATAGTATTATGATGCGTCTAACCGCCTCAGACCCCCTGCCAGTTCTCCTTCCTATGTGATGATACATCTCACTTTCTCAAATCTTCCCTCAAAACATCTTCTCTTCTTTGCCACGGTCAGACTGTCTCCTCGGAGTTACGATTTGTTCCCCCTGCTCTGCCTTAGTTAGGTTAGCCTCCTCAGGCCTACAGTTCACCCTCAAAAGTTATGGGTTTATCTGACAATGAGGCTTCCCTCGCCATCCACCCTCACTCACCCCCCCCCCACCCTTCACCAAACGCCGTTCGATCACCTCTCCCTCTCACCCCCACTATGTCAAGGTCAGGTTGGCCGACTCAGATCTGCAGACTCATCTGCCCCCACCCCTCCACCGCGGCTATGCCACAGCCAGGCCGTGTTCCTGAGACCCCGTGGGCCCATCCCCCGCTGTGCCACGGTCAGGCTTCGCCACATCACAGTTCTTCCTGCTGGGCCACGGCCAGACTAGCTTCCTCAGACCGTCACACCCGCCCCCCTTCCCGCAGTGTCAGGGTCAGGCTGGAGTGGAATCCTCAGACCCCCTGCTACGTCACGGTCGGTCAGGCTGCCCTCCCCAGACCTGCCCCCTCACCCTCCCATCATACCCCGACCACACTGCGGGGAGATTTCACGCTGCATTCCGAGACTGCTGCACTATTGGAAGTTAACTGTCTCCCAGTAGAAGCTCCGTCTTTCATGCGCATCCAAGTGATGGGCGTTGTCACAAGACTGCTTTCTGTGCTGTCGCCCCACCCCTCCTTCTGGGCCGAGGGCTGGAAGGAACATTACAGTAATTCGTCAGGGTTGCAAATAAACCGCTGGGCGTCCTCCGGCAAGCCACTGCTGGCAGAGCGGGCAGGACCACGGAGAGAGCCCGGGGCTTCCAAGGCCTCCGGGGCCAGATGTGCAAGGGCTCACCGAGCCGCTGCTCCAGCCCCTCCAGTACACTCCGCCACTGTCCCGTAATGTAGAGGCTGTGCTGTCCCAAGAAAGTGTGGCTGCGCCGGTGAAAAGTGGTGGAACTGCCCGATTAATGTATGCTTGCGCTGTTGGAATGAAGTGTTACTGTCCTAATACAGTATAGTAACTCTGTTCAGAAGGGGCGGTACTGGTACCGGCCATTTAGTTACCTGGTGCCTGGAAGTGTTGCTATTGTGTAGTAAAGGCGCTAAGAAGTGTCCACTTAATGTACGAGTATGAGGCAGAGCAGTGCTGATACTCACCACTACTGCAAAATAGTTTTACTGGGAGCAGCTGGCACTGTCCGCAAATGAACGGCAGTGCTTCTGTGAAATATCGACACTGTCCCATAACTGGACAGCAGGATGCTGAGAAGTGCATGCCCAGTCCCATAAATGGACTGCAGTGCTTCTGTGAAATATCGGCACTGTCCCATAACTGGCCTGCAGTGGTTCTGTCAAGAGCCTGCACCGCCCCATAAATGGACAGCAGGGATGCTGAGAACTTCTGCACTGTCAGGCAATGAACGGAGGTGGTTCTGAGAAATACCGACACTGTCCCATAAATGAACTGCAGTTGTTCTTGGACCTACCAGCCCTGTCCCATAAATGGAGAGCAGTGGTTTTGAGATATGCCGGCACTGCCCCATAAATGGACAGCAGTGGTGCTGAGAATTGACGCACTGTCAATCAATGAATCAATCAATCAATTTGTAAAGCGCGCTACATACCCGTGATGGTTTCAAGGCACTGGGGGAGGGGGGTGCTGCTACTGTTCGATGAGCCAAGTCTTGAGGAGTTTTCTGAAGGAAAGAAGGTCCTGGGTCTGTCGTAGATCCGGCGGGAGGGTGTCCCAGGTCTTGGCGGCGAGTTACGAGATTGATCTGCCGCCAGAAGATTTGCGTCGGATGCAGGGGATGGAGGCGAGGGCGAGGTTAGCGGAGCGGAGATGCCGGGTGGGGGTGTAGAAACTGAGTGTGTTCAGGTATGATGGTCCGGTGTTGTGGAATGCCTTGTGTGTGTGGGTGAGGAGCTTGAAGGTGATCCTCTTGTTGACGGGGAGCCAGTGAAGGTCTCTTAGGTGGGGGGTGAGGTGGCAGTAGTGAGGGATGTTGAGGATGAGTCGGGCGGAGGTGTTTTGGATACGTTGGAGGCATTGGAGGAGTTTGGATGGGATACTGGTGTAGAGGGCGTTGCCATAGTCGAGTCTGCTGCTGATGAGGGCCTGGGTTACTGTTTTTCTTGTTTCTGTTGGGATCCAATTGTAATAGACGACAATGTCCTATATTAGACGACAATGGTTCTGTCAAGTACAGCGCTGTCCCATAAATGGACTGCAGTGGCTCTTAGAAGTATTGTCGATGTCCCATAAAAGGACTGCAGTGAAGCAGAGAAATGGCGGGAATGTCCCATCAGAGATATGGCAGCCCTGGGCGGTACTCACACTGTCCCAATTTTAAGAATGCACCTCGGCCTGCAGGTTTACCGACCTTCTCTCTTAAGGTGCCCTGATTACCACTAAAACAAGAGGTAATCACTGCCACCGGGGGCTCTCTGGACTCAGTTCCGGACAGACGTAAACACAGCTCAGGCGAGAGCTGAAATGAGGCGCTGGCCTGGACGTCGACATGTCGCCCTGTCCCATTACACCGGCGAAATGCCGCGGTGGCGCGGCTTCACATTGTGCCTGAGCGCAAACCGTGCCCTCTAACCTGGTTATGTGTAATCTTATCATACAAACAAGGCCACTGCGACGGATGCAATAATGACGTTAGTGAATATTTATATCCCACGCTCTCCAGACTCGCTGTTAACATAATTCCTCGGCTATTAATGAGAGGGCCGGAATTTCATCATCTGGCCACTCTCGCAATCATTGGGAAAAAAAGAGCTACTTTTAAAAAGCCGCCACTCCGCCAGGCAATTTTAAATAAATGTAATTATTGGAGGAAAGCGGTTTAATGTGTTCATACTTTTTCCATTTCTTTCCTCTCTGCCGCCCCTGCTTCTGTAACTGCTGGTATAATTGTGTCACTGATAGGAGATGCGGCTGTTCCCCCTCTGATGGATTTGAGATGTGGCTTTACACAGTTTCTTCTCTATACCTACTCATTGTACCGCAGAAGCCTCCTGTAACTGGGCACCTTACAAGCTGTAACATTTCCAAAGCAGCCAGTAAACAAAGGAGTCGTAAATAAGGCAAAAGGTGGTTTTGAAAGACGTCTTTCTTTCGATAAAAAAGTTACATTTTAAGTGGCACTACATTTAGCCAATTATCCTGAGCTTTTAAAAGAATCATTGATGGTGAAAAGGCGTATTTTCCTAGCTGGGATTTGGCACAATCGCATAATCTTAATCTTGTGATTAAAGGCGTGGATGGGTGTGCACAGTGAAAGCATGACCAACTACAATATGTCTTGTTTCACTTACTTTTCCAATGAAGGGCCCAGTGGAGAGCGACAGGTGTAGTCTAGTCTCAACACGGGATTCTTTGTGACGCGGAAAACATCAGGAGAACAGGATACGTTGGGGGGGGTCCAGGTTGGGGGTATGTATAGGGAGGAAAAGGTCGGCCTCGTCCTTGCAGCGGCTCGCTTCTTGCACTGCTGGCAAGTGCTAGGAGGCAGTGATGTGGCCTATTCATTGATGGTAGCGCACAGGCAGAGGCAGTGCACGACACGCTTTGCCTCATCGGGGAAGAAGATGGGGCAGACCTCCAAAGGCCTGGTGTATTAGACCAGGCCTGGGTGGGCATGTCGCACCCTACATGGGCAGCGGCGAGCAGAGTGGCAGCAGCGGTACCCACCTGCCGGTCTTCGAAAACAAAACTAGCGAGTCGGAAGATGGCGGGGGGGGGAGCGGGGACACAGTGCTTCTACACCACCAGCCCAGAAGAAGGCCCTGGGGAGGTGGCAGAGTCCTAAGAGAGAGCAGGACAAAGTAATAGGCAGACCTGAGGTGGCTGGGGCTCATGAAGGGGAGGATTTGGCCCCAGAGCATGAGAAAAAGGCTGCAGGTGGATGTGGGGACGGATGCCAAGGCGGCTGGGAAGAAAAGTGAAGGGGACACAGAGGTTGAGGAAAAGGATGGGGGGGGGGCACAAGAAACTTTCCCCTACATGGGGCTGGTGATGCTGCTTGGGTCCCATGTTTCTGAAAAAACTAAAGCCAGAATATGGAAGCATGAATATGTGGATGTGTTTAAGCTGTTACACCAGTACATACAGGCTAAAGAAAGGTCCACGGAGGAATAGTGGTAGCTAGCACATAGGCCCGAGTCCCGATCACAATGGAGAACTGGACATCTGCATTCCTAATATATGCAAACTCTTATTGTGACAAATACCTGGAGAGAGCTATAGCTCTTTTCAAATACATGGACAGCATCCAGAAGGCTCTAATGCATTTTGGGGGTTACGCATGGCTTAGTTATGACGATGAGTGTCGGGCTCAGGTGAGCGTGAATCCAGATAAATCTTAGGGGGATGTAGATTCCAAATTGTGAATGCAAAGGATGTCACAGTCAGCGGCATCGACCCATACAGCAAGTCGTCTGCCTGTGATTTATAATCCTTTTCAACCTCGTCCCGCCCAGGCAGGGGCAGGTAGCACTTAGTGTTCCCCAGTGTCTAACACGGGAGCCTGTTGGAACTTTAATAAGGGTTTCTGCTCTCAACACCCCTGTAAATGTAGGCATGAGTGCTCAAAGTGCGGAGGTAATCACCCAGTCATGCAGTGCTGCTCGTTGGCTAGTCCAGCAGAAGAAAAGTTGCGCAAGGAGGTCAGTGAAAGAAGAATTGTGGGCCATTTCTACAGGTGGCCCATGGAGGATTTGATGATCTCGCCTTTGGGTCTAGTGCCTAAGAGGAGAAGGAAAGGGGAATTTCACCTCATACATCACTTATCACTTGTCCTGGCCAGAGGGGGCGTCCATGAACGATATCATTGTGACCGAGAACACACGGGCGCTCTATGCTTCAGTGGACAATGCCATTCACCTTATTCGTAGATGCAGTAGGGGATCAGAACTGGCGAAGTGTGACATCAAGACGGCTTTCCAGCTGCTAGTTTGAGGCTTTCAGTTCCTTTCTGCAGTGGGTTTTCACAAAGGTGAGTGGACATCGTGCAGTGTCTCATTATCTGGATGATTCCTGTTTGTGGGCAAAGCTGGGTCCGGTGCATGCAGCAGGGAATTGAGGTTTTTAAGAAACTGGCTGGCGAGCTGGGAGTTACCTTGGCTCCTGAAAGGAAGGAGGGTCCTAGCAGGGTGCTGACATTCTTGGGCATTGAATTGGACACTGTGGCCCTTGTGGCACGACTGCCAGCAGACAAAGGGGATGAGATTGTGTTTTTTCTGCTACAACTTCTCTTTTGCACAAGGTTGAGCTGCAAGTGGTGCAGCAGCTACTTGGCTTTCTGAATTTTGCTTGCAGAGTTGTGAGGGTGGAAGGACCTTTTGCAGGAGAATGGGGCATACTATATCGGGTGCATCCCTACCACATCACCGATACGTGTTTCCATGGGCATGGGGGAGGACATCAGAGTTTGAGAGTCTTTCCTTCCAAATTTCAACGGGGTCTCTGTGGTTTTCCATGAAGAGGACACTGTGGCAGGTACAGATTTTTTTTCTGATGTGGCAGGAGCTTCTGGTTTTGGTTTGTTTTGGGGTGGCAGGTGGAGTGCAAAAGCATGGCCTCATCAATGGTTGGAACAGGGGCGGAGCATATCCTTCTCAGAGTTTTTCCGTTGCTCGTGGCTCTTGCAGTTTGGAGGGAGTAGTTGGCCAGTCGGACAGTGATGTTTCATGGTTCAATTGGTGAACAAGCAGACCTGGGATCAGAGGGTACTGAGGCTGCTTCAACCTTCCATGCTTCTCTGTCTAAGACTGAATGTAGTTTTTAGGCAACACACATCCCAGGCGTAACAATTCCTTAGCTGATTTTCTGTCTCATTCACTGTGACAACGTTCCTGCAGCCTAGGAATTGGCGCAGATGAAAACAAGATGGCTGTTCCAGCAGAGATTTGGGAGTGGGGGGCATGGCTGTCATTAGGCTAGTCAAGAAGTCCTTAGCTGAGTCCACTTGGAGGAGCTACCATCTGGCCTGGTTGGAATTTCAGTCTTTTGAGAGGAACAAGGAAGAGTGGTGGAGTCAAGATCAGGGAGCGCTAGAGTCAAGAGTCATGCGTCTTGTACTGTTTTTGGTTCACAAAGGCTTGTCACCTGCAGTGATAGGGGTTAAGTTAGCAGGCATATCATTTTATGGTAAGTTGTTTTTCGGTTTCAATCCGGCCAGGGGTGATATCCTCGGTAGGATGTTAAAAAGGTGAGGGTAGGAAAGGACAGGGAGGGGAGGGCAGGGATTTGAGAGAGGCTATCACCTTTGAGTTGCTATTAGAATTGTTAAAGGTGCTGACTGCCTGTTGCAGGGAGGGCTGTGAAGTGGCACTTTTCAGGTTTTGCAAGATATGGATGTTTTTTGGGGCATTTTGAGTGTCTGAATTTTTGGGTGTGAGCAAGGCTGTTGGTGTGCGGCATGGAGAGCCAATACTGGAAAATGAGAAATTGGGCATATGGTTGAGGAGATCCAAGACGGACCATCTGGGGAGGGGGAAATGGGTATGGCTGAAGAAATGGAGTAACGAAGGGGCATGCCCAGTGTGTGAGTGGTGCAGTTTTGGGAAATGAGTGTTGGCCAGGAATAAGGCAAATTTTTGTTACGCACATGGGGAGAAGTTTACTGTTTTTTAGTTGTTGGCAGTTTTGAGGATTGGGGCAGGGACTTCGGCTACTCGTTTGGGCTGGGAGTGGGCACAAATTCTGCAGATTGGTAGACAGTGTTTAAGGTGCTGTGAGAGATACGTTCGCAAATGAAAAGAGTTATAAAGATTTTGCCAAGGGGTGGGGGTTAAGGAGTGTGAGGGCTACAGAGGTTCACTACTGACTTATGTTTCTTTTCACAGGCTGTGTGAGTGACCCTGAGAGGTCCAAGGTGGTCATGTGGCTGGTTGGACACTCCTTTATCCATTGGGCAGCGACATATGCAGAGAAGCAGATTTATGGACGCTCCCTTGAATTGCCTGGCAGTCGTCATGAGGTTTTGTGGTGGGGAAAGAGTGGGATGAGATGGGGAAACTTCCTGCCTTTCTTATTGTCTGAGATACTGAATTGGGGCTGTCCTGATTCTATGGTTCTTCACCTCACCCTACTACAGCACATGCAACAGGACCTTTTGCAACGTTGGCAGAAAATGTTGGGGACTTTTTTAGTGTGGACAGAATCTGTGCCCCGTAGGAAATGGAGAGGAGCAATGAAACATGGGGCAATTGACAAAGCTAGAAGGAAGCTCAACCGGGCGATGAAGGTTTTTTGCTGGGCTCATGACAACATGGTGTTAACACATGGGGGGGATTACTGAGGAGGAGGAGGTACTCTTTCGTGATGATGGTGTACAGCTTTGAGACATGGGCAATGCATATTACATTGTGGAATTGTGGGACATGTTGGAGGAGCTGTGGGGTGAGAAAGTGTGGTACAGGGGCAATGATTGAAGGATGCAGTGTTCACTGTATGGCATTCGCTGGGGGGGGGAGCTAGAGAGTCAGATGCAGGACTGTCACCACCTCTGGGGAGGGGGCGGGGGAGAAGCACAGGTGAAGGATGACAGGGTACGGGATGCCCAAATGAGGCATGGTATGGAAGGAGAGCATGGAAAATAGGAGAATGGAAGGTGGAAACTGGGTGAACTGAGCTAAAAGTGAGGAATGGAAGTGAAAGGCAGGGATACAAAAGGGGTGATGCAGAATTGAGAAGATGTAAGCTAACTGTTAATCTGTTCAGATGTTTAAGTTATTTGCAATCCTGTCCTCATAAATTGCCTTTACACTGTAGTGGACTGTAGCAGTTATTGTGTCACAAATGCTTTTTTTTTCTCATTCCCTTCACTTCTTATAGCCTTGAAGTTGTGATATCACCAAAGAAACAGTAGCTTTATAACTGTAGGTAATGGAAACCTGTTCCCCACCCCCTGCAGATGCCTGCCTGCAACATGTGTCTAGTTAGAATGTGTCATTCTTGCTTTATTTTCTGGTTGTTCCCGTTAGAATGTTTCTGGCTTATGAATCTCTCTTCTCTGCATTACATAACTATCTTTAATGTACAGATCAATAAGGACGGATGGGCAGTGATATCAGCGGTGAGGTCAGCATAGGGACAAAGCGCTCATTTGCATGCACGCAGCAGGCCCAGTGAATGACTTCAGAGAGCGTGTGCTTCCCACCTGTGCCACGCCCTCTTAAAGTGGCAGGTGACCCTTCAACACGTGTGCAGCTCTGCGCGTAGTGAAGCCTGGGTCTTGTAAGAGAGATAGAGGGGCCCCGATTGGCTGCACTGACAAGCTTTTCTAGGAAAGTTCGAACAGCGCCTCCATTCTGGTGCAAGCAGGCATGACTACTGCAATCAACGAACGTGACACTTGGGCAGCATTTATTTATGCCCAAGTGACCAAAGGCATCAGAGCACTTTACAAGAACCAAGTTCTGGATAATAAATAACAGAATCCAAACTACTAGCACCAGGAAAACAAAGGAACAAACAGTGGTTACCAGCAGGGATGTTACAGAATAAGTACTTAGCTAAAAATCATAGTAAATCACTAATCGTAGTAAGTCACCATTTGTCTTTCTTCATAGCTGCCCCCTCGAACCTTCGGTGTTTGACTCCATGGTCCAGATCTTAAGGGTTTGATATGATAGTTTAGACTTCAGCGACTGATTCCATGTCATGGCCTTTTGGTGTTTGACACCAGGGTCCAGGACTCCACCGTCTGATCCCCTTCAGTGTTCGATGATGCGGTCTCGACTCTGTTTGATGCCACAACACACGTCTTCAGTGTTTGACGCTAGGGTCCAGGACCTCAGCGTTCGATGTTATGGTCTTGACCCTCGGTGTTTGATGCCATGACACAAGTCTTCAGTGTTTGACACTATGGTCCAAGCCCTCAGCGTTCAATGCTCTGGTCTCAGTCCTCAGTGTTTGATGTCATGACACAAGTCTTCGGTGTTTGACACTATGATCCAGGCCCTCAGCGTTCGATATTCTGGTCTTGGCCCTCAATGTTTGATGCCATGACCGAAGTCTTCACTGTTTGGCACAATGATCCAGGATCTGAGTGTTCAATACCATAGTCTTGATGTTCAGTGTTTGATACCGTGACACAGGTCTTCAGCTCTTGACATCATGTTCCAGGTCCTCAGCGTTCAATGTTATGGTCTTGACCCCTCAGTGTTTGATGCCATGATACAGGTCATCAGCTCTTGACACTGTGGTCCAGGACCTCAGTGCTCGATGGTATGGTCTCGACTCTCAGTGTTTAATGCCATGACTCAGGTTTTCAGTGCTTGACACCACGGTCCAGGTCCTCAGCGTTCAATGTTATGGTCTTGACCCTCAGTGTTTGATGCCATGACACAAACTTTAGTGTTTGACACTATGGTCCAGGCCCTCAGCATTCGATGATCTGGTATCGGCCCTCAGTGTTTGATGCCATTACACAAGTCTTCAGTGTTTGGCACTATGATACAGGATCTCAAGTGACCGATACTATAGTCTCGACCCTCAGTGTTTGATGCTGTGTCACAAGTCTTCAGCTCTTGACGTCATGGTCCAGGTCCTTAGCGTTCGGTGCTATGGTCTTGACCCTCAGTGTTTGATACCATGACCCAGGTTTTCATTGTTTAACACTATGGTTGAGGCCTTCAGCGTTCGATGCTATGACAGAGATCTTCAGTGTTTGACACTATGGTCAAAGCCCACAGATTTCGATGTTATGGTCTCGACCCTCAGTGCTTTACACCATATGTTTAGGCCTTAAGGACTCGGACTTATGGTTCTGCTTTAGCATATTGTTTCTGCATGACATGTCTCCTCCTTCGTCTGGAGTCATCCTGGTAAACTTCCTCCACACAAGGACATGTCCCTGAAATCTGTTCTAACTTCCCTCTTCCTAGTGCCCAGTCCTCTCACCAATCACTATGCCCTTTACACCTCCCCACCATGGCCGAGACAATGGGATGTATACATGACCACATGGAGCAACACTATGGGGCATGATTTGTTCACTAGGCTCTTCTTCCTTCTTGTCTGCCACAGCCCCGCCGCGGCTCTCCCTCCCCTTGGGTGGTCTGGAAATGGACAGCACATGTCCTCTTTTCTCCTCCCTCCCACCAATGTCTCTCTGTCCTCTTGCACAGGAAGTGGGAAGCCCCCTTGGGATGGACTGCCCTAGGCCTGTCACTTTCTCCCTCCTTTCCTTCCTTCATCCTCTACAACATGTCAGCAGGCTGCGCTCTCTCCTACCCTGTAGTCCTGCCCTTTCTCTTGGGTCATCTCCGGGGCTAGCATGTGTGTAAGATGAATAGTTCAGCTCAGCCTCGTCCAGTACGTCAGACAAAAGTTAAAAACAACGTTTTTTTCTTACAAGTATTTATAATAGGTGTTGATTCCAAACGAGCAAATATGAGTCTCAAACGCGCATCGTATGCTGCTTTATCCAGGGCACCTTCTTGGGAATCTGCTTTGCCGTGTATTTAGAACACATTAAATGTTTACGTTTTCAGCCTAGGGCAGGGCCTTCCCTTTCCGCAGTGTACACGGGGATGCTTGTCTCACCCTTATCTCAACCCACGTGACCTGTAGAAATTAGACGACTAGAAGAAACGAAAGCCCAGTTGCTTCTGCCCAGAAACTGGAAAAGGGGGTGGGCTCCGGATAGCGAGAAAAAGTGAAAGTATACGCTATATAAGTACAAACGCAATACAATATGCCCTGCGCGCTTTAGTGCCATATTGCTGAGTCTACAGTGGCCCCTGAGAGCCATTCTGCAGGCTTATCTTGGATTCTCAACTACTAGATGACGCAGTTCCGGTTTCAAAAATATTTGCTACTCTGTCAACCACTGCCTTATGGACTCCAGCAGACGTGGAAATCAACGCATAGATCCCCTGCACTCTAAGCACCGCGCTTGCCATCAAAGCCCTGGGAATACCCCTTGGTGCTTCCAAATGATATACTGTTAATTAAATAATTTATCTTCCAGGTGGTGAATAAACCCCTTCAGGAAACACATTCATCCGAGAAGGCATCACAGCGGGAAGTCTTGCTCTAAAGGGGAGGTGTGACCCAATGTTCAGATGGCATCAGTGGGATTGGAACCCTATTCCTTCGTCTTGCACTTGACCCTATTTTGTAATCCTGGACCAATCATTTCAACCCTTGTGCCTCAGTTCCCTTGTGAGCCACAGAAGAGGAGCTAAATATTGGGTAAAGTGGGGTATTGAGCACTTTATAAAAAACTGGAGATATGGACGTTTCTGCTGGAAATATTAGGAAGAGTCAGTGAAGGAGGTGTCTTGTTCCACAAAAATTAATATCGTGTATGCCTTCTTTGGAATAAGGTTAATAAATGTTGCAATTACTTGTTAGGTGTAGGTTTTCACACTGCAGTTGTGAAGCAGACCTAGTGGTTACATATATATAAATGTGTATATATATATTTTTCACTGAAGAAAAACAACAGGTACAGGGACGTTATAGTTAGTTGACATTTTAAACGTACAAAAACATACAAATTCAGCAGTTATAGTTATTTTAATAGTTATACTTGTGTTAAGAAACTATAATTTGCTGCCTAAAGTTAGTTTCTGGCATGAATTATAGTTTCAGCAACAGCAGTAAATCCTTAGCCTCTCCGCCTAATGAATACAAAACCCAGGCCGGGTTAGCATTAATTAGTAAAGAACTGTAAAGAACATTTTGTTATATTGTATCCGTTAATTAATTAAAATGTGGATTCACATACCATGGACTAACCATAACTAAATTCCAGGAAATGTATTCTCTCAATAGCTTTTCCAGGCAATATTTTCCATTCTCTCCTCCTGCAAAGTTTTTGCTTTCTTTGTCTTTTGTCGGGTACTTAGTAAATTGGAAACATTTGATGGAATCACATCCACCGCAGAGAGCTCATTCATGGTTCATGTGGGGGGGGGGGGGGGGCGAGCAATAGCCGGAGAGCTGGCTTGTATCGAAATGACGTGGAGTTCCCATAAAACAGCATGGTTGATGCTTACCCCTGACATCTAACTGACTCTGCCCCAACGCCTCCAGCCTTTCACAGGCCATCCTGCCAAGAAATCCAGTCGTACGTGTGATTGGCACTGTCTCAACTGTACCAACACTTCAGAACGACCAGCAAGTGAAGAAATCTTGCAGTTACCCCATGCCCACTGCCCTATAACTATCGGCCTTATCCTGACATGTGACTGACTCTGCCTCAGCCCGTCAGCATTTTAGAATCCCCAGCAGCCCAAGAATCCTGCCACGTCACTGATAGCCTAGATTAATAGGCGTTAACCTGGCATAATATTTGCTACAAACATTTCGTAAAGGTGAGCAGATGTGGAGTAAAGAAGAGTGAAACTGTACTTCCCTGTATACGCGTGCCTTTGTCTTGATACTGTGACAAGCAACTGCCCAGCAGAAGAGAAAGCTGGGTGGGAAATCGTGGCAGTGTACTAGGAAAGGCATTCACTTTGAAAGAGCTCGTGCCTGGGCGTGTCCTATGTATGCGCGTGCTACTGTGGATGCTACTCTTTTAGTATAGTAATAGCATATATATCACTACATTTACTAATATATACACACAGAGCCACTATGCTAGATATATTATATGTACTATACTATATAAATAACAATGTGTAAATACATATGTATATGCATATATTTCCACACACATATATTCCTTATGTAGCCACGCATTGAACTGTACTTTCTGAATACCAGTTAAAATAACCCAATTCAATGTGAATTCACTTTATAGATCTCAGAATGATTAAATGTGGCGTCAGCCCATTCAGTGCCCAAACCACGCGCGCATACACACACACACACACACGTGCATACACAGGAACTCATGCAAACACTTGTGAGCACGCACATGCACACGCACGTGCACAAAGACCAGAAGAAAATGTTCAAGGAACCAACCACCTCAGTAGCCAGTACAATACCGCAGTTGGCATAAGGAAGCTGAAACAGAGGATCTGCGAGGTGCAGGCCCCACTGATCTGAATGTGAAGCACTAGGGCAGATGCAGAAATATTTCCCGTATTTTTCCCAGGCTCGGACTTCTTCGCTTTTCTGGACAGCCGTTCCTCTTCCTTAAGCCCCGCAGCTGGTTGTGATGTATTTTGCAGAAAGCCCTAGAGTCCCAGAAGGCCGAGATTCTGGCACTTTCTCTTGGCTGCTTTGCACCAGTTTAGGAAACATTACACAATCTGGACAATGCAGTGTCATTGAAAAAAAGAATAAGGCCTGCTGCACACATTTAAAAACAACCCAAATTGGCTGTCATTGAGTGACTGGTTGGAAAGGTGCCAAGAAGGACTCCCATCGGTGCCCTGCGCTATTAACAGTAATACTAACGCCGCATCAGCCTCCTCCAACCGGAAACTCCAGAAAGCAAAACTGCATGAATAGCATACAAAAGTGGTTAGAAAACCCACAGAGATTATTTTCAATTTTTTTAAATTTTACTACTGGAGACCAAGGCCCATCCTCCATGATGTGCGCGCCCCGCCCCCTCTCATTATAATCTGTATTTTAGCTGCAGCTCAACATTCCAGTTTTTTACCAGTCTCATATTCCTATTCCATTAACAGCCTGCACAGCTCTTTATTTTCCCTGGACCAGGTTGCACTTTTTCGCTTGCTGCAGTTTATTTTTACACCCCAGCTGGCCTGCTATAAGGTCACAGTTTTTTGGCTTGAGTCCCAGTTACTGGAAATTAATTTCTCCCTCCTCTCTCATCTTATAATTGCGGCTGATGTCCCACAGGATAAGATGGCAGTCTTATCTTGACTTGACAGCTTCCTACACCTGGGCAGGAATGCCTCATTCTCTACAAGGAGACACATGGGGTCCATGAGCCCCGAGCGCCACAGAATTCGGTCTGGAGGAGCTCTGACCGAGGGGAGTGTGAGCTCATGAGCCTCAGGAAGGCACATAAGGCCATTTGGGAACACATTTTCCCTTAGACACAGAATGGGCAAAACCCTTTGATACATCTGGCCCATAACCTCGGGATAGGAGGGAGGGACACCTGCAGCAAAGAAGCGCTTCATCAGGCAGAAAACCTTAAACGATGATCAGTCAGGATGGTGGGACCTAAAGGCTGGCAGCATGAAGATTGTAGATTCACAAAAGGGAGCATTATGTTGGCAAATCCCTCCAAAACACAAGTATTATCAATCATTGGAGTGCCTATGAGTCCAAGGGGTACATTTACTAAAAACCCAAGCAGCGCAGCAACTAAAGTATGGCGCAGTCCTGCTTTCTCTCTAGCTGTGGCGCACAATCAGGCTGCCTCGTACCCCGCACACACATTTGCACCACAGTGCAAATGTTTTTGTGTGACGTCTGTCATAGGATTTGCACTGGAAAGGTAGCCTTTGATTTTGAAATACCAGGCCTAGACAATATTTGAAGTTTTTCCCACTTTGAATGTGTGGTATACAGTGCAGTACATATCTAAAGTCAGAAATGTTTGGAGAACTTTAATAATTTCTCCAGGATAAAAGGCAGCCTTAAACAGGTGTTATTGTTTTGGCACTAGACCCTGTCTACTATTGTTAGTAGATTGAAGTTTGTGTCAAAAACTATTTGTGGTTGAATCAGAACATCTATCTACCCCCAACGGAACGCCCCTTGACGACAAGTAATTCAAGTACATAAAAAAGTGATGGGTTTCTGCTACTTTCATGTAACTCCCCAAACCGAAATATGTTTTGTGCTGGAAAGTAAATTTTACATTAGCATTTTTTGGTCAGTTTACGCCATTTTTCTGATGCAAACCTGGTGCATAACGTTAGTAAATCTGCCCCTGAATGTGTTACCCCCCCTAACGTTGATTTATTGGGCTTAAAATGTCCCTTTTCAAAATTTCTGAGGTCCTTGGAGACTTATTTTTATTAACTATATGTGTGATGCTTGTATTTTAAAAAAATTAAATCCACAGCATCACACCATTGTCCTTCATAGAAGCAGTCTTTATGCAATAAGGTGGGACATCCTGCTACAATCAAAACACTGAATGTTGTGGGACAACCCATGTCCAGCTCCCTACATGCTTCTCTTCAGATGATTTTAGGCATTCTATAATTCTCTCTTGATTTATCATTATACATGGGTGGAATACACATATCCGAATATGAAAGTTAGCATTGTGACATAACCTCATATTTCATTCTTCCTTTTGCCCATACTCTTGTTTTCCAACTCCCTCCCATGCTCTCTCCTACTTTTCTCTTCTGACTCGCCTCAGTGCTTTGAATCCGACTACTGGTAGGGTAGGCGCTGTACTTTTGATTTAAAGGCGAGGTTGTAATTGACTTCTCTGAGCGATTAACCCACCCCACACTAAACAATGGTCACACGTACCACATTACTGTTACCATCACATCCTTTTTAAATTTACTTTTCATCTCTATAAGTATTAATGCTTTAAATTTTTAGAACGTGTGCATTTTTCACAATATGTGAAATGCACACGTTTTTATCAGCTGACTTCCTTCCCACCCTCCCAGCATTCTTTACAGTGCTAGGGGGCACTTCCATTTTTTCTCTATGGCTCATGGGAGCAACTGCAGGAAGAATGCACAGACAAAACAGGAAGTGCGCAAGCCCTGCGAATGCTGGAAAGGGTGGGCTGGAAACAGTGGAACTGTCAGATTAGGAGACCTAGTCAGTGAGGCTGGGTGTGCTTATAGAAAGCCCCAAAGTGAAACATCAAATTTAACTAGATGAAATCTAATACAAGCATGGAAAAAGGAAAGCATACTGTGTAATTTAAAAGTGTGAGTGTGTAACTCTAGTTAGCACTGTAGTTTATGAGGATGTGACATAGGGCCAGATGTAGCAAAGGGTTTTTCCCATTCTGTGTCAATGGAAAAGTGTGTTCGTACATATGGCCCATAGTGCCTACAAAGTAGATTGAGGAACTAGGAAGCCTGACTCCAAGGCCAGCATCTCCGCTTGCCTAAATTCTTTGATCCTCGGCAAACCCTTTCCAATGGAAGTGTCTAAATAAATAGAAGCTTGTAAACAAGGACCCAAAAGATCACAATCTTTCCGAGAAAGGTTTGGCAGTCTTTTAAACATATGCAGGCCCACAACAAAACATAGGTATGGGTCACTGAAGAAAAATAGACTTCATCTGAGCTTGAAAGTAAATTCACATGTAAAGCACTGAGCAAAGGAGCGGCGCTCATTGAACAATTGCAGTATGTGAGTGATGCATGCCATGTGTCACCCTACGGTGCATAGAAGCTGTTTTATGTACATAGCACGCTACATAAGTGCACACATTTATTCACCTCGATGTTTAAACTAATTATTAAAAGAAGAAAGTGCAGCTACTGGCACCTTCAACAATGCAGGCCTTTCATTGTTCGGAAATGTTACCAGGCGGCTTCCCTCAGCACCTTCCTATAGTTAGTGGTCGTAGGTTCAGGAGTTTGGCTAGGTAAAGTGCAGTGTTTCAAGCATTAACCACAGGTCTAGGCTAGCTAAGACATTCATGCCTCGGATGTCAATATTATGAGTACCGCTGAGTTAAGAAATGATTACAAAATATTTATTTATTTTCTAATTAATTAAAACCATTCAAATAATACTTAAAACATGAATTCGTGTAAACCAGAATTAATACTTAAACAGTCTTAAACGATTAGGTTAAAATCAACCACATTGTAACAGATTTAAAGCACACATACCATCTTACTAATATGTCATCAAATAACCAAGCAATTTGTATGAAGAAGATTTGGTGCAAAGAGAACCAGGTTTAAGTGCTTTGGTTTCCATGTTTTATAGTAGACAGTTCAGTATAACCAAACCTTTCTATCATAGTGCTACGAGATTGGATTAAATCAAATATTAAAAATATATGGAGCACACGTCATCATAATAATGCATAAAAAAAAAACACAAGACCAATTATGTCGGATACGCTTGATATCAGGGGGTCCAAATTTAAAGTGCTCAATGCGAAGTTAATATTTATATCGCACAATTCAGTTCTTCCAGAGCTCTCTGACTACTGCTGAGTTACTTAGTTAACATTTACTAAAGACTACAGCTGGGACAGGGAGGCAGCGTCAGAAGTAGCTCACTGGGCAGAATGGCAAAGGGCCATTGCATAAAAATGAACATTTATTTTTCACCTCCTTCTTTTCTGACATCTCTCTCTGAAAATGAAGCCATTTCCTAACAGCACACGTATGTAGTGTGTTTACTCAGTCCTCTGCTGGAGTTCCATGCAGAAAGCTTTCTTTCTCACATTTAATACTCAAAGTTGACTTTTAAGGTGGCCATCACCAAACTGCTCAATATATTTTTTTGTAAAAGATTACAAGCTGATACTAGTATGCTTATGCCTCCAGTAGAGTACATATTGGCAACTTTCAGTCTTGCATCAGAAGGATAACAAAGACCAAACAATGATAGGACAATAAGTTGATGGCATGACCATGTATTATAAGAGTTAAAAGGCCCCCATCATACACAGAAATTAATGATGTGTGTCACTGTAGAGCTCAGCGACCTCTGCATCCTTTGTTGCTTTCTTAACATGGTCTCAGAAATACTCACAGCTCCCTTTATCCCATGTTTTGTTGTGGGTCCTTCCCTCCCACCAATGTATATTAGACAATAAGTTGCAAAGAGGGGTTCATGGGAAATCCAGCCTTTTCCTTATTTGCTTCTGCTCTAGGGTTTGCCTTGTCTGAGAGTCTGGGATAGAAGAGAGAGTATACAGGTACTCAAGTGTCTGAGGTACTCAGTCCTGAGGAGAAGTACTTTTACTGACCCAATAAATGTGTCACAGTCCTTCTGGGAAGCGTCCCCTGCTAGACTACTCACCATCCGTTAGTGCCTAAGGGGAAGGCTTCAGAGGAAGGCTTTGGTTGGCACATTCAAGACCCTGCACTGTCGCAGAGAAGTGTCTCTACTGCAGAATAATACTGTCGTCCTTCAGACATATGGACTCTCAGACATATAGACATATGGGTGGGTAACTGGGAATAGTAGGGATGTTTTCACTGAGTGGTTCTGAGTAATATCAAATAGACTACAAGAGCAAAGCCAGAGCTGCCTACAGTTTCACTCAGAAACCCGAGGTGAAAGTATCCTCTTGATTCACCTTACTAAAATATCATTTTATGTGCTGTATGGTTTCTAGGCCTGTGCGCTACCACGGGGTATTCTAAACACAGAAATAGTCAGGGGAGAAGGGAGGTGGATGCCAGTGACAGAGTTGAGCATTGTTCCGTCACAGCAGTGGTTGCAGTGAATAACAGCATTTGAAAAGCCTGCACGCAATAACATATAGATTTGGGCCCCATGTATACCAGGCACCTACACTGTGCTAATGCACGGCTGCCTTGCAGAGAAGCATTTTTACTGCCCTGTCGTACTGCTGACCTGCAGAACAGAACCAGCTCTCGGCCCTGTCAGACATTCTTTCGGTACCTTGGCCATTATATTGAGGCGAGGCCTCCCTGTCTGAAACTTTCCAAATATTCCCTGTAGCTAAAGAGAAAACACAGGAGATCAGCACATGTAGGGTGACCAGGCGTCCCGGATTTGATGGGACAGTCCCTGTTTTTTTTCCCTGCTGTCTCAGAAGATTTTGGGAAATGTGGCTTATGTCCCGGTTTTTAAAGAAGGTTGACTGAAAACAGTAGTAGGTGCCTTTTTATGTTTTCGAAAGCAGGGATAGTAAGCAGCTGTTATAAGAAAGCAACTTAATTAACAGGCATGATACTGGCTTTAAAAATGTTATTTTATTTGTATCCTTACTACCCTTTTATGTAATTATGTCCTGATGAGCGCTGTCATTCTGCATGGCTAGGTTGAAATTAAATGGAACCTAGCATTCCATTCC
This sequence comes from Pleurodeles waltl, assembly GCF_031143425.1. NCBI lineage: Eukaryota > Metazoa > Chordata > Amphibia > Caudata > Salamandridae > Pleurodeles > Pleurodeles waltl. The sequence continues at coordinate 1,885,804,172 of NC_090440.1, forward strand.
ATTTTTGTGAAATATCCCGGTTTTGGGCTTTGAAATTCTGGTCACCCTAAGCATCTGACTGTGCCCAGTGTGATTGTTGCAGCGTGAGCGTGGGGCCTCAAAAACCACAGGGCCCGGGGAAGTATGGCCCATCTGCCGCCTCACCACTCCTGACAGGTCTACAGCTACTGTTCTAATAGCCTGCGGTCCTGGGGAGAAAGGAGCACACTAGCACACTCTGACAGGAAAGGAAAGTGCTGTTGGCTAAAAGGCGCGGCCTGGCTGAAGGTGCCACTGCTGACATGGGGTCACGTAGCACCTAGGTTAGAGGGAAATCTGTTAATAAAATAAGACAGATCAATTTGACACAATAATATAGGTTTAATCAATTTTCAGCTGGGAACAACAGGCAGTCTCAACATAGAGGCCATGACTGAAGTTCAAAGTTCTAGTTCACAAGCAGTGGTATTTATACTGTAAAAACCACAAAAAACTATGCTGACAAGTTCAGCATTGATTTAGCAAGAACAAGCAGTACAGATAAGATTATAGGGGAGAGGGACCTCTTGACAAGAGCACATATACGATTACTTCTCACCTCATCGGAGGGTAAGTAACATTGACGTCGTTCAGCATCTCTATCTTTCCTGCACAACAAGTGATTATGGCCCGTATTTATACTTTTTGACGCTAAACTGCGCTAACGCAGTTTAACGTCAAAAAGTTTTGCGCCGGCTAACGCCATTCTGAAGCGCCATGCGGGCGCCGTATTTATTGAATGGCGTTAGCCGGCGCTAGCAGACCGGCGCTGCCTGGTGTGCGTGGAAAAAAACCACGTACACCAGGCAGCGCCGGCGTTGGGGAAAATGGCGTTAGGGCGTCTTAAAATGGTGCAAGTCAGGTTGACGCCAAAAAATCGCCTCCACCCGATTTGCGCCATTTTTAACGACACCCAGACGCCATTTACATGACTCCTGTCTTAGTAAAGACAGGAGTCATGCCCCCTTGCCCAATGGCCATGCCCAGGGGACTTATGTCCCCTGGGCATGGTCATTGGGCATTGAGGCATGTAGGGGGGCACAAATCAGGCCCCCCTATGCCAAAAAAAAATATTTAAAAAAAATAAAATTATACTTACCTGAACTTACCTGAATGTCCCTGGGATGGGTCCCTCCATCCTTGGGTGTCCTCCTGGGGTGGGCAAGGGTGGCAGGGGGGGTCCCTGGGGGCATGGGAGGGCAGCTGTGGGCTCATTTTGAGCCCACAGGTCCCTTAACGCCTGCCCTGACCCAGGCGCTAAAATCCGGCGCAAATGCAGGGTTTTTTGCCCCGCCCACTCCCGGGCGTGATTTTTGCCCGGGAGTATAAATACGACGCATTTGCGTCGCAGTCATTTTTTTAGACGGGAACGCCTACCTTGCATCTCATTATCGCAAGGAAGGCGTTCACGCAAAAAAATGACGCTCTTTCCTCATACTTTGGCGCTAGACGCGTCTAACGCCAAAGTATAAATATGGCGTTAGTTTTGCGCCGAATTTGCGTCGAAAAAAACTACGCAAATTTGGCGCAAACGGAGTATAAATATGCCCCTATATGTTACATGATGCTCACGGTAGCCATGCCTTGTGCACATGCTTATCTGACTCTTACACAGTTCCCCTCACCAAGATATGAATGACTTGTGGTTTTTAGGACCCTTGTGCTAACATTTTGAAAGCAACAGTTGGTGCAGCTTTAAATAAAAACTCTCATTCTAATGTGGATTGGGCCTCTTGTGTGTTTCAGCACAGCTAACTTAACAATGCAGCATGTGTATAAGTTTCCTAAGTAATAAGTGTTTGTTTGTCCTAAATATGACCTGCCTTTTCTATTGAACCCACAGTCTGTCTTTTTTAAGCATGTTATGTATTAAGCCTTTCACTACTTACATTAGTTTACAAATATCCTTTACCTAAAATGTTTGTATTGGGATTTGGGAACTCTGTATGAATGTGATGTATGTGATGTGTTCCTATTCTTCCTACATCACCTATGCAATAAAATCAAAAGTGCAGACAAGATTCATGGTCCAGCTGCCCTTTGTCAATACAGGCCTCACTTTGTCTTGATGGACACTCGTTTCCAGGAAGCTTAGGGTCGGATTTTCTCCTGGGAACCCCACCGAACGTCTCTGGGAGAGAAGGGGTGGGGGGAAGAACATCCATTTAGTGGACGAGTGAGTCCGCTTGTGTCCAACAGGAGACAATGGCTTCATTGGTGGATGGCAGAGGTAGAGGGGTCTCCGAGCCAGGCAGGGGGGCTTGATGGGTCAGTGGGATAAAGTCATCCATTCAGGAGTGACTGTCGCAGAGCGTCAGATGCTTCACTTCCCGGGGCCATGAAATCTGGAGATCAGATCAAGCCCACCCAAGAGTGTCTGGCCAGGGAGTGGTGCTGACGCAGAGAGAGAGCGAGAGGTCACAAGATGGGCGTGTCACGCGGGGCTAGCCGGACACGTATGAGCTCGAGAAACTGCGCCCAGCGTGCATCACGTGTTCGAATCCCAGCAGACCTGACTCCGCATTTCATCCTAGCCCCGAGTCAGCAAACATTGATTGACATCAATTACTAAAAGCGACAAGAGAAGTTTGACTTCTTTGTAAATAGTCAAATTCGAAAATGTACCAATATGCCCCTGTTACATATTTGAGATGAGGTGATAGTACTGTCCGAATACCACAAGGTCTGTGGGAGCACTGGGGGCAAAGGTCAGGGTTTCTGCAGGAGCCTTCACCTCTGAATCGTGCTATAATTATGAGGATACCCACGTGCCCTGTCCATTAAGGAAGGGTATAGTGAAAGTATTGTGGCCCAGTGCCTGTAGGGCCTCACACTGAGACACAATCCCAGCGCTGCACACAACCCACCTGGTTTAAGGGACGAGTGTGCACTCAGCTCATAAAAACTGATGCATGGGGCCCTCAGCTGCTCGTGCTTTTTCTGCTCCATAACAAGCAAGAGCAGCTGCTCCAGGGTGGTACAATGTAACTCAGACGCCATGCACATTCAATCCCTGTACTCTCTGCTGATGCACTTTCTGCTGTGCAAAGCACTCAAGTCACCATGATGTTTGGTGCGTGAGGGGCAACTGCAGAGAGCAAACGTCCCAGGTCAAGCACGAGCGTTTAATTCAGTGCTTGCTTTACAATCAACTCTTTTTTTCTTTGCTTTTTGCCTTATGAGTTATGGGCTACAATTATTAGAATACAAAACAACTAGACAATACTGCACAGAAAGAGGAACTCATATAGCACGTGACAAAAAGAGAACTCTGACATTTTGCACAGAAACCTGCATTTTGGGAGTCTCGCAACTGTCCTGTATGCCAGACTGTCTGCACTAATATGTTACTGTTCCTGGCTCCTCAAGGAATTATCCAAGTTTTGCATAAAAACAAATTTACATGCAATTAAGAACTGGAAACCGATTATTAATTCAGTAATCACTGGTACGAAACCGGTTACTTATCTATTCCACCCATGTGGAACAGATTCTTTATTAAAGGGAAATTAACAAACATGTTTGTAGCGTGTCACTGATTCCTTGTACCCTAGACACCTCTCGAGCCCACCCCCATTGTGCCGTCTTTAAAGTTGGGGGAGGGGATACAAACGCAGGAAGCAACATCATATTAGATTTTCTGTTTCTAATTAACTAACAAAGCAAACAAATTAAGGGACAGGAAATAGACAGAAAACCGCAGCCAAGAGAGTTTCCACTGTCTAAGGGAGCAAGACCTGAGCAGGCAACAACAATGTTACCAGATATTCTGAGGTTCAAGTCAGCACATAATCTAGTTAGAGTCCTATGCCTTGGTTTAATAACCTGATGCATTCTGGGAATTGTAGACCTGGTGCACTTCGATTGGACTAGCACACCCAAGCTAAAGATTGTTAAAATTAGAGCCAAAGATTCAAATATGTGGTCTTTGGAATGCACAGCATCTGATACAACCAGTGAACAAGCAGAAGTAATGAATCACTGGAGGGTCTTGGATTCAGCACCTCTTGGTGTAGAGCTAAGAAGGAGGTCCATAAAAGTGTAGTTGATATTGAACGATGACTATCTATTTCAGTATTTTAAGTGGTGAACAGCTGCTCTGTAGGAATTAGGGGGTCATTCTGACCCCGGCCGGCGGCGGTAGCCGGCGGCCTGGCTGGGACCGCCAGAAGACCGTACCGCGGTCAAAAGAAGTCATTCTGGGTTTCCCACTGGGCTGGCGGGCGACCGCCAAAAGGCCGCCCGCCAGCCCAGCGGGAAACACCCTTCCACGATGAAGCCGGCTCCGAATGGAGCCGGCGGAGTGGAAGGTGTGCGACAGGTGCAGTAGCACCCGTCGCGAATTTCAGTGTCTGCTGAGCAGACACTGAAATTCAAAGCGGGCCCTCTTACGGGGGCCCCACGACACCCCTCACCGCCATCCTGTTCCTGTCGGTCGAAACCGTCAGGAACAGGATGGCGGTGAGGGGGTCGGAATCCCCATGGCGGTGCAGCAAGCTGCGCCGCCATGGAGGATACCCATGGGCAGCGGAAAGTCGGCGGTACACCGCCGACTTTCCGTTTCTGGCCGCGGCTGTACCGCCGCGGTCAGAATGCCCGGCGGAGCACCGCCAGCCTGTTGGCAGTGCTCCCACCGACCCCGGCCCCGGCGGTCCTTGACCGCCGGGGTCGGAATTACCCCCTTAGTTCCTTAACTACCAAGCGAGCTCATGTCATAAATTAAAAGTTTAGCCAGGTGGAGCTCTTAATTAGCCAGCGGTGCTCTGTAAACTGTATCTGAAGGTGCATGGTGGAATGTACAGCTACACAAGTAGGCCTGGGGGTTGTCCTGGAATGTGAATGAGTGGGACAGAAGGGCTCTGAGCTTTTTAGTTCTTGAGGAAGAGAAATATTTTTAGGTTCCTCCTGAAAGTATAGAGGAGGTGCTCGTTCTGATGTCCATGGTGATGATGTTCCAAATAGTTGGTGTGGGTTTTCTAATAGAGTCTGGCTGTCTGTGGGGAAAGGGCATGAAGGAGCTGCAACCCATGAGTGAACAAATGGAACAAGTGATCTATATGCCTACAGTGGAGAAGCGGGAGGAGTGCTCTACAAACTTAGTGTTACGAAAGGACCGGATTGATCTACATAACTGAGTGGAATGAGATAGACACGTTAGCTGCTCTTGTTGACATTGGCGACCCAGTCTATGATGCACTTGAAGATAAGGCACAGAACTTTGCAACCATATCTGGTCCCATCTGCCTGAGACAAATTAGTTTGTGCATGCTTGGTGTGGCATAATCTCTCTTGGTGTTATGTCAGATTACCAGATAGAGGAATATCATCTGACATAAACATCACATCCTGAATACTATTTACATAAATATTGTTCCTGTGGGTGTAGATGTTCTAATATTAACTCATATTTGCCAATATTTTGTTGACGATAGTTATGACATAATATTTATATGAGATGATATTCTGAAAATGCTACTCTGGTACGGCACCCTGCTTCCCCACTACCCTGGCTAGTTCGGCTGCTGTGTTCTTAATTTACAGCAGTGTATCAATTTGCTGGATTGGCAGGCTGCAGTAGCAAAATGCTCAGATTCTCCAACATGGGGGTCATGGCAGTGCCTACGACAACAACCAGTCAGATTTGCCATATAGCTCAATGCCACTTTCACACCATGTTTCCCTCAATTGTTGTCAAGGTGGATAGTATGTTTTCCTCACTTCTATTTCTTCCTATTAAACGAAAAACATAACTAGAAATCTGGTGTTCTGTCGACATGGACCGATGTGGCAACCCTAATAATGGTGTGGAGTTCCATGTTTCAGTGTGGAAGGATTTTTTGTTTGAGCAGTAAATTGTCAGAATTGACTACAGAGTTATCCGTTAATAAACTGTGGGCCATATGTATGGAAAAAATGACGGAGCGTGACGCTGTGCCAAAATTGGCAGCAACGTGCTCCGTCATTTTCACAACGCAGGGATGAGCCGTATTTAAGTGGATAAGGTGCACCCCTGTGTTGTCCCCTGCGCTGGAGCTAAATTTAGCTGCCAATGCAGACATCCTTGCACGATGGTGCCATAGGGACACCTTCCCGCACATAAACAATAATTTCTGGCATTTTGCTCTTTCTATGCGTGGTGCTAAATGCAGCACGCATAGAAAAAGCAAAAAACGAGGAGGAATAAAAGTATTCCTCCTCATTGCACTTTGCTAATGCCACCCATGGGGGTGGTGTTAGATTTTGGCACTGTCTCAGGTTTATAAAATCTCGTAAATCTGAGGTAGCGTCAAAATGCAATGGGTGTTGCTGTGGCACACCCACAGCAACACCCATTGCACGCCCCTCTGATGCAGATAACTGCGTCGGAGGGGCCCATATTTACAAGGAGGTGTAACACCACGAAAAGTGATGTTACACCTCCTTGTAAATATGGAGCAGAGGTTAGCGCCACTGGAGTGTCACGTAAAGTGACGCTCTAGTGGCGGTAGGGGCTCATACATATGCCCCTTTGTTACTGGCCAAAGTTTCTTGTTGATGGGGAAGCAGGCCTAGTGGTTGTATGGGTTCAGGTGAAGGAAAGGTAGGCATCTAGAAGTATGATTAGGTCCAAAAAGATAGAGATTAGACTTGAAAACATTTAGGCGTTTTTTTCACCAAGGTTTAATGTCTCTCTGGCAGCATTTGTTCAAATTGTGGAATCTGTCCTGGAGACTGTGTAAATCCATGAAGAACTATGAATCCAGCCAGGAGCTGTGCTTTGACAGAGCCTGTCACTCAAAGACCTGAAGTCCATCTTGGCTTGGTTGAATCAACAAGCACAAAATCGCTGGCGATAATGTGTAACAAGAAAGCCTAGGCCTAGATACAGGGTATCCAGCCAAAACAAGGCAATCAGACAACCCGGTTTCAGGTACAACTGTGTCTGACATGTAAGTGGAAAGTGGGTTTATAATGATGGAGTGTGGTCATGAGGGGAAGTGTGCGCATGCTAACTAGTTTGGGAATGAGCCTTGAGGACTCTAGAAATGAATGAAACCTCCCTAGAGTGTACTCTCGTGGCCTATAGCGGAGGGATACACAATGTGGTGTAGACCCAGTGGTTGTGTGAATTATTGTATACATGGTGTGGTAGGTGGGGTGAGTTTTCAAAGCTGAAAAGACGAGATGACAGCCCTGCGCGCTTGGCTCAGTCCCTTATTCTCTTGCGCATTGCTGTGTGAAATTTATCTCCGGGATGTGGGCACGATAGCCCATCAACTGAATGATAGTTTTTTTTTCTTTTTTTCAGCATGGAGCTGCTGCTAATGGCAAACTGAACCAGGGTGCCAAAATCGCCGCTGCATATTTGTTAACAGCAAGTGCAATCAAAGACTGGGACCGGCTCCGGGCTGAAACTTAATCACATTTCTCCATTAACTGATCTTGGCATTAGAAGAGAAATCAATCACTTGCAGCGAAGCAGCGCTCTCCGCAGCGCGCGCCTTCTGCGATTGGAGGGTGGGGGAGGGGCGGCCAGGAATAATTCCAAGTCATACGGAGGGCTTCTGCGCGAGCGCCCTGGCTCCTCCCGGGGATGGTATGATCCGTTTCCTCCATGCAGGCTCCAGATGGTTCTCTGGGAACCAGGAAGGAAACTACGACTAATTGCTGCAAAGTCATTTTAAGGCAGGCTCCAACGAGGGGACGATCTGGCAAGCAGAGCTGATCGGAGCCATGATTTCATACAAAAGCAGGGCTAGTGATGGGGCGAGGGCTGCGTTTTGTTTTGCGACGGTCTCCAGCCTGTTGCTTAAGTAAACATTTGTGAGACCTCATAAGTCCCCTCGCCCGAGGACCGGTGCTGCACCAGGCTGTGCTGCAGGAGAGAACAGTCGTGGCTCGGCCGTCACCGGTCTCGTGTTTGGTGCGTGCGCGGCAGGTGGTGTCCCTCCCCACTCTCTTTCACCCCTCCCGCACAATCACAGAGGTGGGCGAGCCAACAAATTACTAGGGAGAGCCAAATTAGAGCTGAGCCAAGGGTCTGGGTTGGCTCTCGGAGCCTGAGGCGAGCCTTGAAAGTATTCAGCATGTAAATAAAGCTCAGATGTCATATAAACGTATGATAAAAGGCTCTCCAAAATTCAGAGTGCATTTCATCAGGTTATATCACTGCATTGAGAAGCTTTCTTATGAGAACTTTACTAAACATGAACTTAGAAATAGCCATGCCCCCAACATAAACTGCAATGCCACAGATGAACAAAGACGCAGGTCATTTGTCTTGTGTACCCTAAACATGGCCTAGATTCTTACCATGCATGAAGCAACATTGTAGCCTGTTAAATAAAACACAAGAGGTGTTTCTATAGTGCACGTCCTGAAGTCACACATTTGAAGGTCCTCTCATCTGTGATAGTGAAGAAAAATGAGGCTCTGTGAAATCAAATATGTGGATAGGACCACACAATTTGGTCAAGTTGGGAAACTGATCACAGATTTTGTGGTTTCCCATTGTGCAAGTCAGCCACTAGATGGGTTTCTCTCTCTTTCTCCTGCCGTCTTTCTACTGCTTTGTTTCTAATTCTCTGTGCATGGAGACAGGGCGTGGGCGGCAGGAAGAAGCTATCTGGAGGCTTGGCTCATCTTTGGGCTCAAGGGTCCAGGAGGACCTCGTGCTGACCCAAAGCCTGGCATCTGTCTGGAGCAAAGGTCCTTGACTCGCCCGCCTGGACACAAGCAATATGAACTGTTAACTTGGGTTGGGAGAGGCAGCTACAGATAGATTAGCCTACAAAGTGTGGGGGGGGGCAAGTTAAGGAAGGCAACAGGTGCACTCGTATGGTGGGGGTGCAGGGCAGATTTGAAACAAGAGACTTGTTTTTGGTAGGTCAGGGGACACAGTACCCAGTGTGTATAAGGTGCTTGGTGGGAGACATCATACTGATTGACAATCCATATGCTCTCATGGCAACATTTACTGAATCAATAACATAAGCGGGAAGTGCAGGATTAACGTTATGTACAAGGTAACATTCAGAGCTGGATATATGAGTTGGGTTCTCTCTCTCTCTCTCTGAGTTGGTCTCTCTCTCTTTCTCTCTCTCTCTATATATATATATATATTCGAAAAATCTCTTTCCACTCCATTCGTGAAGGAGACACCGGCATTCCAGACTTTACTTCGAAACCATTGCTTTATTGACACACCGACTGTACAAGCTGAAAACTGCTAAGGTCTTCACGAATGGTGTGGAAAGAGATTTTTTGAATGTTTACGGAGCCTGCATCCGGAGCCGAGCACCAACATCGTAGGCGGTAGTAGTCAGCTGCTGCAGGACGTTTTCAGGAATATATATATATATATATATATATATATATATATATGAGGAATAGGCAGGCAACTGTATAATATGATACAATATTGCCCCTAAGGGATATTGGCAACATCACAAACCATCAAGGTTGAAGGTTGACTGGTTTGAAAATGTCATGAGAATCCCACAATGGAAATAAAGGGCCATTAAGTCACAAGTTATATATTTTTTATATTATATGATTATTTGGGGGGTGTTAGCTTGAAAAAACATTTTCTTCAAACAGCAGCTAACAATGGACGCTGCCTGTAATTATTACATTTAAAGTTGATTTTACCGCTCATGAGTAATTGATAATGTTGAGGACTATTAGATGTATACAGTTCTATGAATGCAGCTTTTATGGCACAGTTATGGCTTTACCTTATCTGCTACATAATTTGCAATGTAAGTTGCAGATATCACAAACATTCTATTGAAATTGATGAAAATAGTAGTGCCAGAGAATGTGGCCCTTAATTTGACTTTTATTGCCTCTTCATTTAGTTATTCTTGCACATAGTTTGGTCGCCTATTCTGCATGATCCTGGTAGCCACCACACAGGTAAAGATCTGCAGAGTTGTTTGGCGGTTGTTATTGTGAGGATGAAATCCATATCATTCATAGGGAATCATTAAATATTTTCCATATTTCAAAGTTCTATGGGAAATATGTTTTTATTACCACTGTATTTTGTGAAATAAAGGCAGTCAAACATAGATAGATAGATAGATAGATAGCTAGATAGATAGATAGATAGATAGATAGATAGATAGATAGATAGATAGATAGATAGATAGATAATGATGCACTCTTCCAGCACTGGACACAGAAAATAAATAGATCAAGAAGGGCCTGTAAATTGCAATGCAGGGGGCATCAAGCTGTACTTTCGACCATAGTCTACATTTCCACAGTGCTCAAGTTTCACGGACCCATGTGTGAGTACAGCACCTACTGCAGTATTTTCTTTGCGTCCTTGATCTGGTCGCTCCGTTACTTCAGTTATAAACACATGACTATTAGTCCCAGAATACAAAAAACGGCTTGAACTTGGTGAGCTAATCGAGCACAGATCTGGGAGAGTTGAGAGCTCTGTATTTCTAAGTGACCTTGGTGAACGCAAAGGAGGATGGATTTGCGATCTCGTTAAGAGTTATTAAGTGCTGCTGGGAGCCCCTTGCAGTGGGACACATGGGTAAAAAATAAACGTTGTTAAATATAAACGTATAGGACATCTATGCATGAGAGAACTGTATGTTTGTGTTTTTAGTGCTAAAAGGGACGGGGCACTTCTTAAAATTGCATTCAAGGCCACAAGTGACAGAGTTGGAATTACTTGAAAATGTACCTTTGGTTTATTGTTTTTAGTTAGCAGTGGCTGTAGGGTGTACAGTTCGAAACTACACGAACATACCATTTACTGCTCCTCTGAGGGTTGTTTGAGTCCAGCACAAACATACAATAAATAGTCAGGGGCTGAAAAAGAACACGTGGCGCACAGAGGCTCAGTGTGTTTCTATGGGGGGTGCGGCGGGGGCAACCCACCCTGAGTATCTCATTATCCATGAACCATCTGCCCCCTTGAATCCGCCGGCTTCGTGCCTCCAGTGCAGTGCACGCAGCGGCCTGCAGATGGCGCTCGGGGCACAAGGGTGACCAGCAGAAGGCAGGTCTCTCGTGGTCACCTCGGCGCTGCGGCGGCACTGAGGCAAAGAACGGGAGACCGCCCCTGCTTCTAAAGTGTAGGGGCTGGCAAAGGGGTGCACCTGCCCCGGGCATCCAGTCTCGTCCGATAAGCAGAAATGAGGGCTAATGTCCTGAGGATTTTATGATAATAGTACGTACTAATAAGTATTTTGTTATGAGGAAACAGAAATGAAGCGGGGTACACAGAAAAGAAGCGGGGTATAAAGAAAAGAAGCTGGGTACACAAGCCCAGTAGGGCAAAGTTCCGACGTTACACGCCCCTGCCCTATGCATAAACATGCCTGTACATGCCCTCTTCTTTATTTAGCGTCAATATATCACTTACATCAGCCCCTCGGCACTTAGGACAACACCTGAAGCAGAGACAGGGCGCTGCGAGACCACGGTTTACTCTAAAGCACAGAATGGGGTGAGCGGGGCTCTGCGCGAGCATCAAGGGAAAGAGACATTGAAAATGAGAGTCGGGGTTTACTTCAAGCGACGGTGAACTTCCCAATGGGTCCATGCAAATGTCATGGCTCAGCGAGTACTGTGCCTGCTTCAGCATTTAATCTGTGATCCAGAAGTGAGAGCTGTGTCATAAACCTACATTTCAGATCTGCGTAAAATAAGTCAAACGCTTCTCTTACTTCAGTGTGTGCTCCTATAAGGAGCGCATATTGAATCCCTGGCCTTCCGGGGCCCAGTGGGGTAAGAAAGGCGGAGTAGGGGTTAGGGGGAGAGCGAGCTCCGGGGGGGGGGGGGGCTGATGTGGGAGAGGGGGGGCCTCAGCACAGTACACTCTGAACGGACTTCAGGGGGAAGCGGACCCCTTACAGCGGGTACTTTTTTTGGGGGGGGGGGGGGGGGGTGGGCTTATGTTTCGTTACGCCACTGCCGCCCCCTGTCCACTACTATTTAGGATAGATTCTCAAAAGATGGATAAAACATTTTGACAACCAACAGTGGAGGCTATATTGCGGGGATAAATAAATATATATATATATATACATATATATATACAGGGAGTGCAGAATTATTAGGCAAATGAGTATTTTGACCACATCATCCTCTTTTGCATGTTGTCTTACTACAAGCTGTATAGGCTCGAAAGCCTACTACCAATTAAGCATATTAGGTGATGTGCATCTCTGTAATGAGAAGGGGTGTGGTCTGATGACATCAACACCCTATATCAGGTGTGCATAATTATTAGGCAACTTCCTTTCCTTTGGCAAAATGGGTCAAAAGAAGGACTTTACAGGCTCAGAAAAGTCAAAAATAGTGAGATATCTTGCAGAGGGATGCAGCACTCTTAAAATTGCAAAGCTTCTGAAGCGTGATCATCGAACAATCAAGCGTTTCATTCAAAATAGTCAACAGGGTCGCAAGAAGCGTGTGGAAAAACCAAGGCGCAAAATAACTGCCCATGAACTGAGAAAAGTCAAGCGTGCAGCTGCCACGATGCCACTTGCCACCAGTTTGGCCATATTTCAGAGCTGCAACATCACTGGAGTGCCCAAAAGCACAAGGTGTGCAATACTCAGAGACATGGCCAAGGTAAGAAAGGCTGAAAGACGACCACCACTGAACAAGACACACAAGCTGAAACATCAAGACTGGGCCAAGAAATATCTCAAGACTGATTTTTCTAAGGTTTTATGGACTGATGAAATGAGAGTGAGTCTTGATGGGCCAGATGGATGGGCCCGTGGTTGGATTGATAAAGGGCAGAGAGCTCCAGTCCGACTCAGACGCCAGCAAGGTGGAGGTGGAGTACTGGTTTGGGCTGTTATCATCAAAGATGAGCTTGTGGGGCCTTTTCGGGTTGAGGATGGAGTCAACCTCAACTCCCAGTCCTACTGCCAGTTCCTGGAAGACACCTTCTTCAAGCAGTGGTACAGGTAGAAGTCTGCATCCTTCAAGAAAAACATGATTTTCATGCAGGACAATGCTCCATCACACGCGTCCAAGTACTCCACAGCGTGGCTGGCAAGAAAGGGTATAAAAGAAGGAAATCTAATGACATGGCCTCCTTGTTCACCTGATCTGAACCCCATTGAGAACCTGTGGTCCATCATCAAATGTGAGATTTACAAGGAGGGAAAACAGTACACCTCTCTGAACAGTGTCTGGGAGGCTGTGGTTGCTGCTGCACGCAATGTTGATGGTGAACAGATCAAAACACTGACAGAATCCATGGATGGCAGGCTTTTGAGTGTCCTTGCAAAGAAAGGTGGCTATATTGGTCACTGATTTGTTTTTGTTTTGTTTTTGAATGTCAGAAATGTATATTTGTGAATGTTGAGATGTTATATTGGTTTCACTGGTAATAATAAATAATTGAAATGGGTATATATATTTTTTTGTTAAGTTGCCTAATAATTATGCACAGTAATAGTCACCTGCACACACAGATATCCCCCTAACATAGCTAAAACTAAAAACAAACTAAAAACTACTTCCAAAAATATTCAGGTTTGATATTAATGAGTTTTTTGGGTTCATTGAGAACATGGTTGTTGTTCAATAATAAAATTAATCCTCAAAAATACAACTTGCCTAATAATTCTGCACTCCCTGTATATATATATATATTTATTTTCCTGGACACTGCGGGTGAAACAGGGACATTTGCCCCGAGCCGGACTCTGCCCTTCGAAATTTAGAGCTGAGGGTACCCAACGCCCATTCTCGCCCCTACATTACAAAGACACCCACCCCCCCCCCCCAAAAAAAATCCCTTCTTCCACTGTCAGGGTTTCCGCGAGGGTGTCACAAAAACGCGACTCCTGCCAAATATATCTGGGGAACGAGTGCCCCGTGATCCCGAAAACGGCTGATATTTGCACTGGTGCAAAGGGAACAGGCGAGACAAAAGTCCTCGTATTCCACGCTACCTCTAACCATCCTGGCTGAAAATACTCTGACATCGTGTGCGCGTGCGCATCTTTAGGAACAGCCAGCCGCCTTTTCAGGTGGCACACTGGTTGCCCCAGGACAGAGGACCACGAAAGAATAGAATCCACCCCACCACACTCCTCCCCACCCCCACCCTCCACCAACTTCCTTCGGGAGGACGAAGAGCTCGGTGAACTGCCAGTCACGCCATGCTAAGGGCGCCTAGATGGAGTCAGTTTGGCACTGTGACTACAGGTGCGCCTACTGGCCCGTGCTTCGTGGCACGAGATCTAACTGAGCGACGCTGTACAAAGCACCCGGCCAGGTTCCGGTGCATCTTCATTTGTGAATTTCACGGTGATGCCTCAAGTGGGCCTCGCGGAATGTCATTCGGAGTGTGTGAAGCAAAGCGTATCCATATCCCTAATTTTCCTATTAAGAAGAGCGAGGCGAGCACGTCACCCCAAAAAATACCTTGACAAACTTTTCCGCTGACCAAACATCTAACTAGAGCGCTTCGTGTCCACAGCATTGACAGAAGACGCGCTATAGGACTACGTCTAATATTACGTACAGTGCAATTAATTGGTAAATACGGTAACGGCAAATCTCGCTCCAGAGTGTCCCAGATGTTGACATGTACGCCTGCCCAAGGCCAGCAGGCTACCCATTTAAGGCAGCCGGCCCCGGCATGGATTTCCCGCCCATCTACCGAGAGGGGGAGACGTTGTGAACTTGTGACAGAGAAAAGCTCAAAGCAGCCGCGCACAGTAGGTCCCTCTGACAGGGGTTGATCTTCAGTCCGCCTGCAGCAGTGCAAGGAGCGACCGCCGGGGGCGCTAGCCCAGCGCTACACGCTTGTCGAGCAGGGCAAGAGAGAAACATGAATAATGTACCCACTGCGGCTCACGGCGACAGGGCATGCGCTTCAAAGCACCGCCGGCTCCCACTCCCTCCCGTTCAGGGAACAGGGATATTCCCTTGGGGATTCCACCGACTGTAACGTGCCTGTGTGCTGTGGCGCAGCCAGGGAGCAATGGACCATCTGCGAGTCAGGAAAATTGACTCGCCAACCGCATTTGGGATGCAGTGACCCACCCCTAAGATTCCTGGCCTCCAGTGCCGCTGCACCTGCTCACTTTGTACAGCTACGCCTCTGCGTATGCGCAAAGTGTGCACCGATGAAAAATAAAACAATGTCAAATGCGAGATATACACTGTTTTACCACATACCAAAATAAATGTATAGCGCCTCGTGAAGTTTTTTTTACGGTTGTTCTAGTTGTGAGTTGTTTACAGTCATTGCTTATATATGTACAAAATCGAGTTCTACCTTGCTCTTGCAAGACGCATTTCATCACTTGCGCAATTGGCGCATGGCCACTGCTGTAGTGGGGTACAAGCGAGGGGTCCCAATTCATGGGGTTTAAAGTAGGCCCCTGTGGCCCTTGC
Organism: Pleurodeles waltl; assembly: GCF_031143425.1. Lineage (NCBI taxonomy): Eukaryota > Metazoa > Chordata > Amphibia > Caudata > Salamandridae > Pleurodeles > Pleurodeles waltl. The sequence continues at coordinate 1,885,819,565 of NC_090440.1, forward strand.
GGCGCGAGGGGTGGGAGTGACAACACTTTGGGAGACCCTAAATATCGGGGGTGGTGGGGGTTCCCCGTATAGCCCAAAGCCAATGAATATGTGCGAGATTTGACAGACTATGGGGCCCCTCATCACATTCTGCGGAGCAGGGGAGCATCATTTTGCGTTACACACCGTCTCCAGACTTTATTCCACTCGCGATGTAGCACTGCTATCCTGGTGTGGGCAGTATGTGCAGGGCTAGTAACAACAGCTTGATGCTTATATAGCGATTTCACTCAAAACCATGCGTGTTATATTTTTTTATTGCACAATTCAAATCGACCACATGTGCGCTAACTACCCAGGCCATGTTAGTATCGCACTGGGACCGTCTTCCCAGTAGACTAGCTGCAGCTCTAGCTTTGAGCTCCATGGTCAGTTCCCATGTTGGCCCTGAACCCATTTAAACTCAGGTATGTGCCCCTCAGGCCTCGCTGTCAGGCCTCCGTGTGCCCTCCCGACATACCACGCCAATAAAGGAATGTGCAATATTGGATAGTTTATAAAAGTGGCCACATACGTCTTGTTCTTAGAGAAACATGGCGTGACTCTAGAGAGGTGTATTTTTAACTGTACATGCATATGACGGGAGAGAAACAAGGAATTTGGGTGCATGCCACCCCTTGTCCGCGTGTCCGTGGGTTTCAATAACAAACAGTTCAACGCTTCTGCACAGCGGTGTACATTCAAAGTGAATGATAGCGCCCTCGCAGGCCTCTTAGCTACAGATCACACCGTGCGTGTGCAGGGAGTGGAGGGGTTCAGATTGCAGCCCCGGGCTTTCAGACAGGTGGCATGCAGCTTCTAGGCGAAGTCATACCCCATAAATAACAGAGAACTCGCAGGTGACCCTCACTGCGAGCCGAGGGACAGACCCAACCCCAGGCACTCGGCTCGCTGACTGCTTCACGTGCTTCAAGGATAGTTGGGCCTCTCCCTCTCTCAGTCTCAAAATGTACCACTTTTCAGAAGTAGTAGGGGGTTTGACAATGTCATGCTGTCACTTAGAAGAATCGAAAGAAGTGCATTCGTGCCTCGCCCCCATATCGAGAGTACACCCCAAGTTCAGAGAACCCACGGGGTCCCCTGTTCGGAACACCCACGTGGTACCCACAACCGAAAGCACCCACGGACCAGCTCACAGTCGGGGACATCTCGGCCCACCCACAACCCGAGACATACACGGTGGGGCCCAGTAACCCTACACACGGGACAGTCTCATCTCGGTGCTCCCACAGACGGGAAAAAGCACAGGGTGTCCACCGCTCGGAACACCAACTGTTCACCCACAGATGAGGACACCTGCGGTGCACCCACAGCCCTTGAGACCGACGGCTTACCCGCAGATGAGGACACCTGCGGTGCACCCACAGCCTAGAACACCCACAGCCCTTGAGACCGACGGCTTACCCGCAGATGAGGACACCCGCCATGCACCCACAGCCTGAAACACCCACAGCTCGAGACCGACGGCTCACCCTCAGATGAGGACACCAGCGGTGCACCCACAGCCCTTGACACCGACGGCTCACCCTAAGATGAGGACACCCGCCGTGCACCCACAGCCTGAAACACGCACAGCACCGACGGTTCACCCGCAGATAAGTACACCCGCGGTGTACCCACACAGCCTGGAAGACCCACAGCCCTTGACACCGACGGCTCACCCTAAGATGAGGACACCCGCCGTGCACCCACAGCCTGAAACACCCACAGCACCGACGGCTCACTCGCAGATGAGGACACCCGCGGTGTACCCACACAGCCTGGAACACCCACAGCTCGAGACCGACGGCTCACCCTCAGATGAGAACACCCGCGGTGCACCCACGGGAACACCATTTGGGAATCACGGCGGGGTATCCTCAATGCTTTGGGGAGGCACCGACTGGTTATTCATAGGCAGGTGTGCGCTCACTGGGCATTCACAATGGGCAGGCCGAGGGCACCCATAAACAAGAGCACCCTGTGTGCACACGCAGACAAGGGCAGGAACTTAGCCTTCGCGTATAAGTGTCCCCATCCGTAGACACGAGCTCCCCTGTGAACCCTCAGATGCGGCCTTGAGAAGGGCGCCCATTACAAACACCGGTTCTAGCATGCGATGGGCAGATCTACTGGGCCTGCCACCGGAGCCATGGGTGATTCTGCCCTGGAGAAAAGTAGGCTGCTGCTGGGGTAAGGTGGACTCCTTAAAGTCCTCTAGAAACACCCGCGGATTGCTTCTCCTCAACGGGTTCCATGTGACCCCCTCGGCCCCCGTTATCTCAGCACCGCCTGTCAGCTCTCCTGCGCCCTTACTGTGGCAGCGCCGGAACAATTCCGCCCTGAAAAGTTTCCCGCCCCACTTCATAGGAAGCCGTGCCTCTCTGCGGTCTCACTGTGTTTGTTTTATCTTCTAGAATGTATATGCCCGGCCTCACTTTCCCGAGGGATGCAGCTCTCGGGCACAGAAACACACCAAACACAAAGAAACAAGACAGGCGGAAACAGACACACACAGAAAAAGATCTGTATAGAAACACACACAAACACAAAGGAAAAACACTCACGCACAAAGCAAACACACACATATAAACAAGCATTCCAACAAAGCACAGAAAAACAGGCAAGCATAAACAGACACATAAAGAAGCACACACACATATATATAGACACACTCACACACAACACACATAATTGCAAATTAACAGATCCACCAAACATAGAACCAGACACAAAAAGAAGCCAAGAACATAAATTCATAAACAGACCCCCTCCAGCATATCTCCCCTTATATATTCAATGTGAGACATAAAGAGACGCTTACACACAAACGTGCACATGGAAATAGACCCACATACAAAGACACGCTCACCAATTAAGCATAAATGAAAAAACACACCACCACGCGAATAGGCAGAAACAAACGCGCACACAGAAACAGACATGCCCAGCAATAAACACAAGCATACAAAGAAACTCAAACATCTTCAAACACATACACGTTCTCTTCTGATAACACCCCCAAACGCCGGCCTTCCAGCCTGGAGATTAGAGAATAAACCTTCAAAAGCAGATACGCAATATACCCCCTCCCCCCCCCCCCCCAGCACAACACCCCCAAACAATCACCTCAAACACCTCCTCTCCCTAGATACACTTTTTGATCACAAACAGATTTCCTGGGAAAAAGGGATTAATTGCGTTTCTCAGCCTATTCCAATCAAGGGGACGTGCGTGATTGATGCTTCTCACACGTGGAGGGGTGAGGGGGGGTGGGGGGGAGGCCTTCTGCTTCAAAATACGAGCAGAGAGGGAGTGGAGGAAGGAACAGAGAAAAAAAAATCAATGGAGAGAAAAATGTAATGCGAAGGCTTTGTAGTATTTTTAAACCTTTGATTTAGTACAGATGCCACTGGTGAGCGCAGCCCAGAGACCGCCTTTGCTTCCAAAGACAAAATGCAGTTTGTGATTAGAGCAAGGAGGGATGGTGCGTATGGAAATGCGTGCGTTTCTACTTCTATCCCCTCTCTCCGTGGAGATCGTGGGTGCAGTAACACACTTAGCGCCATACCGACCGGCCGCATCGATTGTATAAGATCGCGGTACGGAGAGTCCACGCAGCGCTGGGACAGAAGTTTCAGCCTCTTACCTCCTTGCACCGCCTCCCAGGGTCCAAGAACGAAGAGACAGACGAGTCCAAAAACCAGCGGCAGAGCATCCATGGTGCTGGAGCGAGTGGAGAGGGTCTCTTTTATGCTGAAGTATTTCCCCCGGAGTAGTCAGTTATTCAAGGTTTCGCCCAACAATGCAGAGCAATAAAATGTCTCCGGCAGTTGTGTCTTTCCCCTTTCCTCGCGGCGTGTATTTTATTTCCCTTCCACATTCAAAAGATCCGTGGTAGTTAAAAAAGGACATAAAAACGCCGCCTTTGCCTCCTGAAGCAACGAGGCTGGCCTCCGGCATTAGCGAGCCCTCCCAAGTGTCACTTCTTGCATTGAAATGCCATCGTGCACATCTGCTGCAGGGAGCACCCAGGGGCCGGGTGGGATGTGGCACCCCCCGTCCACGGCCAAAGAAAGATAACACGCGGGGCTGGGTGGTTTCAGGAGAGAGAGGGGTGGCACGCGCCTGTCCTGGGCTGGATGCCTGGGTCTCCCCTCGCGCACACCCGAGACTCGCCTCTGCAGGGCTCGTGGTCAGTTTCAGCAGCGCTGTGTCAGTTTCTGGTGCTTGGCTGTTGATCGGGGCAGTGCTTGCAGGGAGGGCTGGTCTCCGCCTTCCGCAGCCGGGGACCCTTGATCTGGTCAGTCTGTGGTGCCTGCTCAGGGCAAGGCGCAGTGCTCCTGGTGGTAGCAGGGCGGACCGGAGTGCCCTGCTGTCAGGATCCCTGGAGGGTTCTCTGCGCCCCGTGCCTGCCTCTGTCAGGGCGCTGCTGCTGCTGCTGTCTTGCCTGCTCTGATCTGCGCTGCCTCCCCAGCCACTCGCCAGCTTTTTCTAGGCAGTTGCAGCATGTGGCTGTCACACACAGCGCTGGGGAGGCAGGGCGATCATTAGACGCCCCGCCCCCCGAGGGTGCCTGATTAAAACCAATGAAGGAGCGCGAGCGAGGGAGGAACCGGGCGGAGGGGGAGAAAGGAAACGGGATCAAAAACAACCCGGGCAGGCAAGATCAAGGCTGGAGGACTCCGCAGCCCCCATCTGCGCGCGCGGCCCACCCCCGCAATGCACAGCACTCCCGGCCGAGGCAACAGGTCCAGGCGAACAAGGGGGGGTGTGCGCCTACCTGTGGCCGGGGTGGCGCCTCACGGCCCCCACCCCACAGAAATGTCAGAGAACATACAAATAGCTGGCTGCAGCCCCGCTCTCCCGGACGGACTGGCATGCGGCACGGAGGCGGGAGAGAGGGACGGGTGCCACCGGCCCTCCCAACAGTCTAGCGCCTCGGACCGAGGAAAAACACAAACGGTCGCCACCCAAACGTCAACATCAGAGGAGCTTCTGAAAACAACCCTCGAGGGTGCGCGGTTCTAGAAGTGCTGAATATTGTTCTGGTAGGGGTGACAGGCACACCATGGGAAGAGCAGGGGGGTATGCCCGTTGAGGTAATAGAAAATCACAGCAGGGTCATACCTCGCTGTCCTGCCCGCAGCTACTTATCGCAAACCCGTGTCAGGGCAATCATCCATCCGGCGTTAGCCGAGCTGAGGCTAATTCATGGAGGAAACGACGTTTCTTTCAAGCATATTTAGCGCCCATTAAAATAGCAACACCATGAATTATTTAAAAACCTGATGTGGTGAATGTTCTCAGCGCTACCTTCCTCGATAAGTGTTGACGTGCAGTGAGCGTGTGTGCAGAGCGCCGGGCTCTCCAGCGCCGAGGTGCTCTGCGTGTTGAGAAGACTCTTCCTCAGAAAATGTCTCGAGGCGCCGTGTGTGCGCGCTGAGGGCACTGTACTCTCCAGCGCCGAGGCACAGTGCACGATCATCAGACCTTATTCTCAGATAACCTCATGAGATGCAGTGTGTGAGAGCGGAGTGCACTGTACTCTCCAGCGCTGAGATAAACTGTGCGATCGTCAGACCGTCCTTAAATGACGTCTGGAGATGCGCTGAGTGTGGGTTGAGAGCAAGGGAGTAGCCAGAAAATTAAAATGCCCTCATTTTGAACCAGATCTCTGATGACACCAAGCAACAGAATCCAGTGAACCTGAACACCCACAGAAGAGCTCCCTTGTCTCTTCCAGCCAAGCATCTATCCATTGATCCTTTTACCATTCAGTCCATTAGCCAATATTTGCCATTTAATTTATATTCTATAATTCATTCTTTCATCCATCATTCAGTCTTTAACCATTCCATCCATCCATTGGCCATCCAACCATACATCTGTTTACACATACATCATTTATGCATGCATCCATCCATAAATACATCACCTATACATTCACCATTTGACATACCCATCCATCAATAAAGCCTTTCATCAATCATTTGATCATTTTTCCATCCATCATCTGTCATCTCAGGTTTCCATTTACTCTGCCATCCTTTCACCTTTCTACCTAGCCATTCATCCTCTCAGATTTCTTTCCATCCATCCAGTTTCCATTTACTGTGACATCCTTTCACTGACCCACCCAATCATCCTCAGATTTCTATTTACACCACCTTTTCACCCACACACCATCCATTCTCTCACACTTTCATTTACTATGCCATAGTTTCACCCACCCATCCATCCATCCATTATCTCATATTTCTGTTTACCATCCATCCTTTCACCCACCCATTTATCCATCCTCTCAGATTTCCATTTAGCCTGTCAACCTTTCACACACCCATCCCTTCATCCATTTACCCTTCCTCTCAGATTTCTATTTACTATGCCATGCTTTCACATACCCTTTCACCTATCTTCTCGGAATTCCATTTATTGTCCTATCTTTTCATCTAACCATCTAACCATCCCCTCACCCACCAACCCTTCCATCATCTCATCCACGCATCTTTGTACCCACTCATCCAATCATCCTTTCACGCACTCATCCATAAATCTTTTCACCCATCCATTTAACGCACCCACCCTTTCACCCATTCACCCACTTCTCCTTTGACACTTTCACCCACTCATGCATCCCCTACTCCATCCTTCTTTCTATTTTCTAACAACTCATCTTTCTTTCCTTTCGCTTTAATTCTGAGCTTTTCTCTGCAAAGTTTCAGATGAAAGAGGTCCATAAAGACCATTCTCACCCCCGCTGTAGCTGCTGGCGTGGGCGGGGGGGGGGGGGGGGGGGGTGGAGAGGGGGGGAGCGGAGTTGGTGCACGAACACCCCCAAACAACCGCCCCTTCCCAGGAGCTTTTGAAGCTGACACACACTGTGTGACAATACCGGTCCACAGGTAACATTTTGAGATGCACTTTGTTTGTTTAGAGCACTGCAATCTCCATGAGGTGCACTGTGTGTGCGCGCGCGCACGTGCGTTGGGAGCACTGGACTCTTTAGAGCTGAGATACATTGCGTGACCCTTCTTTATGTTACCTCATGAGGTGGTGTGTCTGTCTGTGTGCGCGAGAGAGACAGCGAGGGCTCTGTACCCTCCAGCGCTTAGATACACCGACAATACCCTTCTCCGATACCTCATGAGGTGCACTGTGTCTGTGATGAGAGCACTGTATTCAATGCATTTCCCAGAGGCGGCGCTGCGAGCGTCAACTTTATATTTACAAGTTGAGATGCTGTGTGTGTGAGTGAGAGGCATAGAGCGAGTGTGGTTTAAGAGACTGTATTAAGAGCACTGGTTTTCCTCCTTATCCCAGCTCGTTAGGTGTTGAGAGCACTGTGTTCCAAGTAAGTGTTGCGCCGCACAGTATGTGTTTCCAACACGAATCACATGGCTGCCTAAAAGTGATCATATGTGGAAGAGTTGAGAGGCTGTTCTCGTCAGAAACGTCGTCCCAAGCTACACATCTTCAAGGTATGATAATCTAGAACGCCTCTAATAACAAACACACATCATGCCAATTTTTTGTCACCTTATGTTCATGTTTTTACTTGAGCTATTCCCGGTCCTGGGCGAGGTGTGGTCACAAGTGTTACAGAAACACATTTTATTACGTAGTCAGTGAAATATTTTTAAAGATGCTAAAAACACATCGGCGTGTCAGAACCTCCTTCTAGCAGCTTTTAAACACGTGCGTGTCAGTACTTCGAGGGGCTGTGGTGGGTGAGAACTGCCCCCGTCCTGGGCGGATGTGTGACTACGCCACCGCCTCGCGCCACCGCGAGGAGCGCCAGAGCTCCTGTGAGGAAGGCACAGAAGAAACCGCGCAAGCTGTACAGCACGCGCCTGTAGGATGGGCACTCACGTGCGTGCGTCTGCACGTGCGCGTACATGTACAGTCATGGCACCTGTATCCCCTCCCTCCCTTCCCACAGACGGACAAGTGGATAGTGTATGAATATTGCTTGGGGGGGGGGGCAGGGGTGTTGTTGTAAAGGGGCAGAGTAAGCTGGGTAAAGCCAAGGACAAGCGTAGCCTGTGAGTAAAGCATGCATGCCAACTTTTAAGGAGAGAAAAATAGGAGATTTGTAAAAAAACAATCAGAACGGATTTCCCCCATTGACTTCTACTGGTGCCTGAATTGGGCTACTATTATGTATGGGATCTGCAAGTCTGCTGTTGCAGGATGGGATATTAGATACTCAAATGCACTTTATTTTTCCTTGCCTGTCAGGAGCACTGAAAAGTGCTATGGAAGGCAGCGAGAGCATGATGCAAGTGCTATGCACTGCCCACCAGCAGCAGGTTACTGGCAGTGCATACTTCTGAGTTACACAAGGCCAGGCCCTGTCAGCTGAGGCCTGCAGAGGAATCAGGATTTTACATAAAGGAATGGGGAGGTGGGAGACTTGCCTTGAAATTGGTAGTAGCCCGCATGTATCAGGAGGGTTGGCATGTATGCTAAAGAGCAAGACGGGATTGGAGTCTGACTGGGAACTCTGAGTCACTGTTTTCATATAGTACTTTTACAACTCCTCTCTACACACATTATTAAAACCGTAATACACGTTTAAGGTACTAGATCTTATTAAATCAAACAATGCCCTTCTAGGGCTGAACTGTGCATAGTTTCACTCTGAGATTTCCCCAGCAAGGGGGCTGCTTTCAGAGCAGCATAGGTTACCATCAACCAACCTGACCCCAAGGCCTCATTCTAGTCAAACCTCCTGGAGGGTGGGGCTGGTGTGAACATTTTTACCAGAGCTGATTTTGGTTTCCAGTCTGGCTCCGCCCTCTCCACATGCACACCTAGACCACACGTGACAAAGCCAGCCCTACCAACTCCTACAGTCACTATCATCACAAAATTCCCTACTCCCAAACCACTGTGACAGGGCACATTAGTCACTATAAAGAGCTTTGATGCCCACAAGGACACTGCTGGAAGCCTTCACAAAGAAGCACACTGGATCGGATAACTAGCCAGAGAACAAGAAGACATCCCAGGATGGGACTCCCTGCATTAACATTTGTACAAAACAGAGCTCGCCAGCCAGAGGGGTTGCAGTGACAGAAATAGGCACCGCCGTGACAGACATAAAGGGGGTGGGGTGAGTTGATAGAAGCTGGCTCTACTGTTTAAAACGGCACGCCGTATGACTGAATGGTGCCCACAGCCCGAGGATGGTGAGCTACAGCCCAGTTCAAGCCATGTCAAAGGTCTGCGTTGGCTCTTAGAACCTGTGCACAAGCTGAACCATGCAAAATGTTTGGTATGTACATGATACAACAAACATCATGTAAACACATGATAAAGGCCTTCATAATTCAAAACACTTTGGGGGTCATTATGACCCTGGCGAACGGTGGTAATTTGGGGAAAGGTACTGCCAACAGGCTGGCAGTACCTTTTCCCAAATTGAGCCAAACCGCCAATGTACCGCTCCGTCCGCCACAGTGGTAACCCTCAGGATTATGACCCCGCCTACCGCCATGGTTTTCATGGCAATCTTACCGCCACGAAAACCATGGCAGTAAGCACTATCAGTGACAGGGAATTCCTTCCCTGGCACTGATAGGAGTCTCCCCACCCCTCCCCCTCCCTGGTGTCCTCCCCATCCTCCACCTCCCACTACCGACACCCCCGACATCCATACACCCACACATGCACACATACACACTCATACACACATGCATACCCACATCCACCCACGCACGCACACGTACATACCCACACCCCGCAACACACACTAACATACTTTGGAGCACACATGCATTCACAACACACAACAGACAACGTACACTCACATTCATTCATTCATGCACGCATTCCACGCGACTCACACTCACATGCACGCATACAAAAACAGACACACACACACCCCCAAACACAACACCCCCACACACGCACACAACACCCCCCCTCCTGTCGGAGAACCCAACTTACCTGCTTGCAGGGGGTCCTCCGGTAGGAGACGGGACACTGCGCTGCTGCCAGCAGAAGCGTCCGCCAGCAAAACACCGCCAGGCCGTATCATGGCTCATGATACGGTAGGCGGTGTTTTTCTGGCGTGGCGCTGCTGCTGGCAGCAGAGCCACCTTACCGCCGTACGCCGTCATGACCGGCGACAGAATACCGCCAGCTTTCTGGTGGTATTCCGTCTATGGTCAGAATGCGGTTGGCAGCTGGTAGCCACGCGACGGTATGTTGGCAGCCGTCGCCGTGGCTGTAGGTGCCATTTACCACCAATGTTATTATGAGACCCTTCATTTCTTTAACACACAGAAGCATTTGACCTTAGTGCATCAGATTATATTATTGCATTGAGAGGCCTTTATTGAAAGTAAGCATTATAAAACATGAGTTTAGAAAAAAATCATTCATCTGTATGTGTACAAATACACACATGAAGATCTTTATAGGGGACTGAGTGGTCATCCCAAAAGACTGGATGCTTTGTACATACAGGGTACTGTAAATGATTGGAAGAGCTGTATGCCTACTAGAGGGCAGACCAGGGACTTATAGGGTCACTGTTCGTCCTAAGGGGTTGTGCGATCTGTACACACAGCAGATACTAATGGATTGGCATAAATGTGCACACAGAGAGCATACTGAGAATAGGGTGATCTATGCACATGCACAAGAAGTAGTAAGGGCTGGGAGATCTATGCACACACATGGCATACGAAGAGACCAAGAAAACTGTCTGCACACAAACACATCACGCTAAAGGATGGCGAGATCTGTTCAGAAAGCTTTATTCTCATTAGTCTAGGAAATATTTCATCTCTCTCCTTTATTTTTGCCCTCAAAGGCAGCTTTGTTTTCTCACTTTTATTCTCCATGTTTTCTTTGATCACTTGACTGCTGGCTTCTTGTTGTTGGTTATCATTATGGATATGGGTTAGCTGTGGAAACACGTTTTTTTGTGGCTATACCTTTATCTGCCAAGGTATTGAGATCTAGTAATGATCACAGCACCGTGAAGGAGATTTATAAGATCCCTTGCTATCCCTATACTGTTCCTGTGTATTATTTTATATATACTGGTATATTCTGCATAAGAGGATACCATCCAACACATTTACAAACGTGTTCGGAGTGTAACCTTCGGAATTTACTGGAACCCTGGAAAAAAAAATCGTACACAATAGAGAGATTCATTCAGACTGACAACAAGACCTTATTGGACCATAGAAGAGCACACCCCATGTGCTGCTAGAAATTATAAGATCATTTGTTTTAAGTTCTGGTAGTTGTAAATTAATAATACCACTGAAACGTGTGTTGACCGTTTCTGACTCTCCCCTGCCTATGATGCCATGGTTGTGGAAGAAAAAGAGAATGTTCTCAATGTTGGGGCATTATACGTTCTTGGGGTGTTTGGATGATATCTATCTATCTATCTATCTATCTATCTATCTATCTATCTATCTATCTATCTATCTATCTATCTATGAGATTCAAGAAGATTCCTGAATATTTTTATTGTAGTCCTTCAGGGATCATGGCAGTGCCAGCACATAGTTTTCCTTTTTCAATGTCTATGGTCGTACTATTTTTTTGGTTTGAAAATATAGTCATCTTATACATTGTGTTGTGGGTACTTATCTTGACTCTTGGTGTATGGCTGTGCGTGGTCCAAGAATGTTATTCAGTGATGCTCCCACAATCTTGGCACATGTAGAATTAGTCCGGGCAGTTCATACGTGCTTCCTTTCCTTGCTGGATGACATTAACCAGGCTAACAGTTGCTATTAAGTTTGTAAACACATGTAGCTATGGATAGATTCTAATGCATTGGAAAATACAAGGACCATTCCAGAGGGCAATCGTGCCAGTTCAGCCAATTATGTTGCATGTGTGCCAAAGTGTGGTTTGGTGTTATATTCAGTTGTAAGAAAATGCTGTGTGGTGTGATTCCTTGTTGCATGATGTGATAAGGAGTGGTATGACTCAAATACAATAAAAGAGAATGCTTGAACCAGAGGGCATGTGTTTTTAATATGTACAGACTACGAAAAATCTCCCATAAAGAACTTTCAAAAACCTCATAATTAGTTGAAAAATGAATCATAATTTAAAATTCTGCATGTGTATGAGAAATACCAAGAATATGTATTTGCCCTTGTGTACGTGTTATTTATATAACATGAACATAGCCAAAGTCAGAGGAGTTCTGATTACAAAAGTAACAAACTTCGTAAGCTTAAAAACGTCATAATATATAAAAATATATATATATATATTTAGAAAGGATACACACCAAAAAAAGGTAAATTATTAACCATGACTACTTTGATTGGAAAAAATCATAAAGATGATAATCAAAAGACGAAAAACAACAATGCAATTTTCTATCGCATGAAAACACGGAGTAGTAGAGACTTTAAAACAGAGTCGTATTGTATCTGTATGTAGACTATTGGAACAACAATAGTATTATCCTCTATATCTTACTGTCATAAGTAACACAGTGGCCTTAAGGCTACACTTTATAATATTGTTGACGCCATGTTTTAGTTGCATCTAGCCATTCCTCTCCAGCCCTACTCTGGACCAAATGTTTTTAACATTCATTAGTCTCTCACATAGTCGAATAATATCTAAAGGAAGAAAATTCAAACATTGATTACATGAAACAAGCACAATAACATGAAAATTATAAATCTATTTTTACATCTATATGCATTCGTTTCCAGCACATCTAGTCTAGTTAGTAGCAAGTTACTAACTACAAAGCACACATTTTCCAAAAGCCAATAATTTGAGAGAGAAACTGTTTAATATCCAAAGAAGTCAGACAACTGTTATTATCAATGGGTAATGACCTCTCAATATAAAGAGCTTCTGAAAACACGAGGATGCACCCAGATACTAATTCAGTATCGAACCATAGGAAATGGACACAAAACTCTACACAAAATCTACACAAAACTCTCCCAAAAAGTTCATCCACCTTAGCTCTTTCCTTTCTGTTGAGAAAAAGAAGGGAAGCAAGATGCTGTTTTCCCAAGTTAATTCCCACAGGAAATTTTGGGAAGTGATACAGAAACAAATTTCTCTACGGAATTACACCCAATTTGGCAGAAAGTTACCCAAAAAGTGTGGCTTTTATTATTTGGTGCAGATTTGTTCCTCCGTTTTCAAGAAATTTGCATTTAAAGAGATGCTCAGGGTGGTCATGAAGGAGTTAAAAAATAGGTATATCTTGACATTGGTTCTGCGGTAGACCAGCAGGACTCCCATGATTAAAAAACAGAGTATCTTATTGATTGAGAAACCTATTTTTCCATAGGTCTTTTTGGTCCCATATGAGCGATTTGATTGGCTTGCGCAAACTGAAGAATAATGTGGCATCCACTATTACAATACTCAGGGCCTGAGTCCCCACGTTTTTGAATTTAGTTAGAAAAAAGTATAAGTGGGCAGGAGCTGTTTTGTGATACCATGCAAGCCTTATTGGCTGAAGCTTGCATGGTCACCTGGTATCACAGAAGAGATGCTTTGTCAAAGTACTGCAGGAGTAGCATGGTACTGTGAAAAATATTTAAAAAATAGAGCAAGAAATGGCAAAAATCTGGGGTTGGGGTTTTGCGGGAGGTTGGCCACCCACATGGGGTTGGTTGCCCACAGGAGGCTGGGCACAGGGTCAGGAAGCAGGTAGACCCTGGCCACAACCTTCCTGCCGTTCGTGGTAAAAAGTGGGTGGTAGGGTTGCCGCAGGGTGTAAGTCCATCTTGGGGGCTTGTATGATGTCACCAGTGAGGTCATCAATAATAAAATTTACCATGTCATAATTTATGTAATATGTGAGGTCATAAGAACTGCACGGCGACGGCACCAGTTATAGTTAGCTCAATAAACTGTAACTGGTGGATTCCAGTGTTTTGTTATGCTTTTTAAATATTATTTTTTATCTTATTTCACCACTTAACTATAACATCACTTCAACCTTTGATGTTTTTCAGTGAATTTCTAGGGTTTTTTCACATTAGTGAAAAGATCATTATTACCATAGCTAACTAAAAAGATACTTTAAACTTTGTGTATTCATCAAGGTTTCAAATTGCTGAGAATTCATGCGGTGTCAATTTCTTAGAGGATCTACTTCTGAAAATATATTCTCCCAAGGAAAAGTGGTACCTTAGATAAAAGGAAATCTTAATCCATAGTTTTTTTGATACTGCACACAAACAAAATGTATTGAACAAATTTACAGCCTAAAATGAAAAGCACACTTTTTGAGTAAAGATCTAACTTTCTGCCAAATGTGGTGTAATTCAGTTAATTTTGTTTTCTGTATCAGAGACCAAACCTTACAATGGAAATTAACACTGAAAATGAACATTGTGGACCCCCCTCCCTTTTTCCTGCCCTTCCAAGAAGAACCTAAAGTGAATGAACTTTCTTTTTGAAAAGTTTCGTAAAGATTTGTTGAACGGCACCAAAGTTACTAAGAAAACAAAACATGCATTTCCTATAGGTAGTTAGACCAAACTATAACTATCTCCGGCGCTATCACCAATGACTAATACTAAATAAGGTATTACTACACTATTCTAGCACCGTAGCATAACACATTGCACCACATCACATCATACCCACCAAACGACAACACACAACTTTAAGTCATAATACACCAAATAACATCACTCTTCATATGCCATCGACCACAACATCACAAGATACCAAATATTGTATGACATGTCAGTGAAATAAAATGTGTCCCAGTAAGACAAGTTATTTAGGGCAACGGTTCTAATACAAGCCCATTTACACATTTTTAACAACCGTGCAAACCTCAAATTCCAGTTTATAACCACTTTGGAGCAAATTTTACATGAGAAAAAAACAATGTTTAAATGCCTCACAGATTGCCTAATATATTTACTTTACACAGTGAAACAACTCTCATAGTAGTTGCGAGGCTTCTTCAATGTGATTTTAGTGTGCTGCAAAAATGTTACCCCTTACATCCAGGTTTTGGTCAAATGTGTTTTATAATACAAACACACATGAAAAACATCATGGCATAAACCATATATGCAGATGCAAGAAATCTAAATGTGGTACTTATTATAATTGTTGAAGGAGGAGAGGGGCATCATGACTCACTCAAGGCTTTGCCTCTGGTGGATCTTTGCCTCATCCCACCCTCTAAAATGGGAAAAAGAAGAATACTATGCTATTTATATATGTATATGTTATTGGGCCACATTTATTTTCACCGCCGTGGCATATAATATTTGGTAGCATGTGATGTGGTGGTGGATAGCATATAAGAGGTGATGTGATTTGGTGTTTACGACCTGATGAAGTGTGTTGTCATTTAATCGGTACGATGCAGTGTGGTGCAATGTCTTATACTATGATATGCTCTGGTGTAGAATACCTTATTTGGTGTTAGTCATTGACACATAGATACATTAACCACAGATAAATACTGCCAGGCCCATTTAAATCTGACTATTACCCTGATTGCTCAAAGAGCTTCACTCCACTTACTCTATAACTTCATTTAGTTTCATAGCATTTAACTCTTTCACTGATTTTGCTGCCACTGCTTCACCAGCTGCAAGATCATTCCACCAGTTCATCCCACTGTGAAGGACTAGGCACCCTGTGGCACCTTCATCAACTGAGTTAAGGGAAATTAAACAATGTGAAACAAAAGCAAACTGTGTGTATCTGTATCTCTGATTACCTATGCACATGATGAAGACATAACAAAAAATGGATCTGTACAAAATTCTAGAAGTATGTCACAGTCTTTGAAAACAAGTCTCTGGAGCCTCCGGTGGACAGAAAAAGCGAATAGGTCAGGGAGGAGAGATAATAATGCCTCAGAAGTCGTGTCTGGGCCTCACAAGTGGAAATCAGAGGAGCAAATACAGATAGCATTTGTCTCAGAGCACTTCCCATAATTGTTTGAAGAAGCTCTCAGGCCTTGGGATCATGGAATGGAATATGTCTGCTTTCCATTCTGAGGTCATGGGTGTGTTTTTTTTTGTCCCAGCCCAGTGACACTGGCACAACCTTACAGAGGAAGCAAATCACAATTATTCAGTAAGTAGGAGACACAATCATATGCATAAGCAGAACACATAAGGAATCTGTGGAGCGTAATCAGTGGCTTCGGATTGAGTGTATGGTCTGTGCTAGTAGAAAGTGGGGTGCCAATGGAAGGCGAACAACCATCTGGAAGCCAACACGGTTGTGCATTGTTATATAAGTCAATAATGAGCACTTTCTCCAGTTCTGGTGACCACATGGCTTCGAGGATTTTGACTAATTGAAGGTCAGCCATGGAATAGCTGAAATAGGGGTGCAATGTCTGCATCAGAAAGCTAGGGAGCAAGAGGCGAGGACTTATGTCTGGGTAT
Source organism: Pleurodeles waltl (assembly GCF_031143425.1). NCBI lineage: Eukaryota > Metazoa > Chordata > Amphibia > Caudata > Salamandridae > Pleurodeles > Pleurodeles waltl. The sequence goes on from NC_090440.1 coordinate 1,885,835,980, forward strand.
CCTGCAGGAAGGATGGAGATGGGGATAGTAGAGGTATTTAATATACTTCGAAATTCCGAATATCATTTAAAAAGCCATACATATTTCAGAAAATTGTAATGAAATGCCATTACATTTGGTGTAGTACCTACATTCTGTTTTTCTCTTTTAATTCTTTAAAATGCTGGAATGGCAAAACGAACCTCTTTAAGTACATTGGAGTAAAGTACTGGACATTGAAGCCAGTAGAACTAGTCTTTGCTTCCACTCTTGATCAATTTATCTAGAGGTGGGTGGTGAACTCGGCTCTGCTGGCAGAGCTCCAAGAGGAGCGTGGAGGGCCAAAAACTCAGTTGGAGCGTGCAGTCAGACCAAAAACTCCTCTAGCCCTGCCAGCGGAGTGGAGCTCACCGCATGCGCACTGCAGCCTAGTTATGGGCCACACAGCGCAAGCGCAGACAGTTTTCGCTTGCGCTGTGTGGCCTAGAACTTGGCTGCAGTGCGCAGACGTCAGCAGAGCTGCTTGCAGGCCTCCCTCTGAGGCTCCGACGGTGACAGAGGGAGGCAGAGAGTCAGGCCGCTGGCAACGAGGACCCCCTGGGAGAACCCAGGTAAGTGCTCGTTTTTGTTTCTCTGCTATGCACACTGGAGCACAAGAGGCCTGAAACTTCAGTTTTCACTGCCTATAGGCCTGTCCTGAATTCAGGCCAGGACCATAGGCAGCAGGCATCTTAGGCCTGCCCCTGTGCACTGATCGCACATGGGGTAGGCTGGTGCACAAGAGGTCTGAAAATGGCAGCTTTCGCTGCCTCCAGCCCTTGCCTCAATGCGCCCGATCTCAGAAGTGCTAAGTACGGCTGACCCCGCTAAGCGCTTTCAAGATCGGGCACATTCAGGCCAGGGCAGGCGGCACTCCGTTGAGCTCAGAACTCCGTGGAATTCTACAGAGTTTTTTTCCAACTCCGCAAAATTTCGCAAAGTAGAGTTCTGCGAGCTCCGCCCACCCCTTAATTTATATATTTCTGCTGAACACGGGAAATTTCCTCATTCTGGGCTGAGTACCGACACACTGCCATTCTAATACAGTCTTCTAGTATTAAACAATATGTGTGATCCCATCATCTAATCTTCTTGTGATTCCTTTCTCCTATCTTGAAATAACTTACACAGTCACTTATCACCACGTTAGCACATATCAAAACTGAGCATGTAAAGAATCCTCACTCAGTCCCAAATCCACTTCTGTCCCTATTGTACTCCTCTTCATACCTTCTGTTCCTCAATTTCTGTTCTTGGACACAATCCAGACGCCTTTCCTAATGTCAAAAACGCGCTCACCCTTATTCCTCCTGTAAAATGTGAAAGGCTCTCAAACCCATGTGCCAGTGCCCACTGAGACGTATTTTCCTCAGGGGATGATAAAAAAGTGTTTCACTGAGATGAGTAATGGCCCCTCCCACAGTCACAGTACAAACGGGAAACCAACCATGCTGGGAACACTCAGTTGATACCTCCTGCATCTCGGAGGTGCTTTCTAAAACATTCATTTTCTTTTAGCGACTGCTAGTTTCAGTTGTTACATATCACATAGTGGAAATCCCCTTCTTATTTTCAAAAACACATGCATAATTATTCCAGTGAAAACCATGTAATAATTAGTCAGCGGGAGTTTCTACCTTGGGTTCCTGTTAAGCGCCACAGAAATTGTCAAAATAGTTTGCAACCTAAATTAAAGTAAATAATATATCTTTGCCGGTTCGGTTTGCACAATTTCTCGGTTTCTTCCGAGCTCCAAACTGCACAACAATCCTAAAAGTCCTCATGCGAATAAAAAAAAAACTTGCAAACTCAAATCATAGTAACTTCCACGGAAAAAAGCCATGTGTGGTTTTGTTTTTCCCTTGACAACGCTATACTGCAATCACTTCAATACTAATAAATAATAATAATAATAATAAACAGATGCTCGATGACCTATTCGCACCTGACACTGGATAAGTAGAAATATTTTGAGCACTGCAGCGGCTTGAAACGGAAAGAAAGACTAGAACTCGCAAGAGTTGAGGGATTAGAATGGAATACACCTAGAAGCTAATTTGAGTTTGAAGAATGGAAATGAGACCGACCAGTGGTTAAAGATGGGCGAGACCTGTGGGCGAGCTGAACTTTGACCTTAGGAGAGGTTACGTGGTAGAGGGCACACGCCCCGTCGCCCACAGTCGTCATTAGCTTACACACAGCAGTTCCCCCGTTTTCACTTCTCCACAGTTTAGTTAGGTGTCAATCAAAGGTCTCTGTGTGCTTTGGAGTGCCCCGGTGTCCTTAGAAGGGGTCCCTTCTGTATGCACAGTGTGCATGGGGCGAATGGGTTGGGTTGAACTCCCTCCTCGTCCACAAACAATTTACAAGTCCTGCGTGGGCTTGTGTTTGAAAACCTTTTTGATGTTATTATCGAAGGAACCATCAGGGGGCAGCTGTGACCAGACAAGAAAGAGTCTTCAGAAAGCGAGGAAGAAAATCATCGAAAAGGAACCGAGAAAGAATGACGCCAGGGGAACAAATAGCAGAACATTATGGAGCAGGTACAGAGAAATAAAATTACACACCCGACTTACTAGGGGTGAGAAAGCGGGAGCGTAATGAAAAGGAAATCGCAGAGCAACGGCACATAAGGGGAACGGTGTTGATAATCGTGATAATGCACACTTAAGTCTTAAGGGCATATTTAAGAGCCCCTAGTGCCACTTTAGCGCCGCCATAGTGCATTTTTTTTTACGCTAAGGCAGCGCTAAAATGGCTTTCCCCCCACGCCATATTTACAAAGTGGCTCAATGAATGCATTGCGCCACTTTGCAAACCTTTGCCCCACATTATGTATGCAAGGGGGGCATTCCGGCACTAGGAGGCCGACAAAAATGACGCAGTGAAGTGTAACAGATTTCACTGCGTCATTTTTGGCGTCCTTTTTAACGACTCCTCAGGGCAGGCATTAAAATGACGCTCCCTTTGAAACCTATGGGCCTCCTTGCACTATGCTACACTAGCATCAACATTTTTGATGCTTGTGTAGCAAAGAGCCACAATACTGTACATTTTTTTAACGCTATTGTGGTAACAACTGCCACGGTGCCCGTATTATTAATACAGTGCAGCCATGGTGTTGTTAGTTGGTGGTAAGTGGGGGGCGCAAAAAAAAAGCCATATCAGCACTGATGCACCACTTTTTCCTAAATATGGGCCTAAATATGTAAACACACGAAGATTAAATGATTAAAACAAGATTTTGGAACACAGGTTAATAAAAGGAAGATTATTTTAATGTGCGCTAAAGTTACAATCGGGTTTGGACTTGAAGGAAGGGTTTGTGATCATTGTTTCCTTTTTTATATAAAGTTCGAAATACATCGCCTACACTACAACTATAGATAGCACACATGTCTTTCTTTCTATCGAAAGGTGTATGCTGTCAATGATAACTGAGAACAGCACATATAACAACGAAAGTTTCATAAGTACTGAAATACACCAGCTAAGGTGATATTAAAAATACACATCATAATGCTTTTTAGAAGGATGGATGACTGGCTGGTCCAAAACAACAGTCAACAGTTATATGCCTCGCACACTGAACAAGCAGGCAGTGCCAAAACGTCACACTTCTGTCCAAAGGGGCAGAATCACTTCCAAGAAGGACTTCAAGTGCAGTAACAACTAAAACCTCCCGGAGGGGGGAGAGATATGGGATTTAAAGACTGCTTCCCATTCACTCAACGCTTCATTCTATAAGTCAGGTGGCCAATTAAACTTTTAGGAATTATGGGCCTGATTTAGAACTCGGCGGACAGGTTTCTCCTTCACAAAGGTGTCGGATATCCCATCTGCCGATATCTAAATTGCAATATATTCTATGGGATTTAGATATCGGCGGACTTGATATCTGTCACCGTTGAGACGGAGTAACCCATCCGCTGAGTTCTAACTCAGGCCCAAAGTCATTTTGTATTGCAGTAGCCCCAAATGTTCACCAGCACCTGCACCCCCATCAAGAGTATCTGGCCGGATAATGGTCACAAGTGACTGCACAATGGGAAGATGTAGTGTGGTTAGTGCTCAGAGTTCAGTACAAAATGAAATAGTGGAACAAGAACATGTAAACTAGTCAGATCGCTTTCCAACGCCCTCCCCCCACAGGGGACCATCAATACAGAAAGGTTGTGGAGCACATTTGTGTATCCTCACAGTTAAATGACAATGGCCCCCTCTTTAGCAGATTTTACACATCAGTGTCCTGGAGCTAATGGCAGTACAGTTAGCACTCTGGGTGTTCTACAACTAATTCACAACAAGGCAGTCCTAATTCCTGGAAATATCATTACCACTTTGCACTGTCCCTGGAAGCGAGGAGGCATGCAGTCATGTCAGTTGTCCAAGCTGGCTCAGACAATTTTGCATTGGGACATTCAGCATCAACTTCTCCAGGCAGTACACAGGCGAGGAGAGGACGGAGACTATGCGAATCTGCTCCACAGAATGCATTAACAGTGTACGAACGGGAGTTCAGTGCACAAGTACTTTCAAGTACTTTGAACAATGGAAGGAGAGACTCCAAAAGATGGCATGTTTGCCACTTAAGAGAACGCAAAATGCCAAACATTTACCTCCAGGTACCCAGTCTTTGGACAGTGCAACATGGATGAGTAAGTAGGAATATTTTGTGTATGTGCTTTCTCCACTGCTCATGTTAGCATATGTACTGAGGAAAATGAGTTAAGCACCCATCTGAGTAAGAATGCCATGGTTCTCAATAGCTCTTGGCAATGTCCATATATCCCCACGAGAAACTATCTCTTTGCAAATACTTTCTAACGCAGCATCAGAGCCAGCTAAAATATTCAAATCCCCAGGCACTGAATATTGGGATTTAGCACCAGAGGCCTTAGAGTTTGGATGTATTAAACTTCCTGAGAAGTGAATACTCATTTTTAGGAAAGCACAGAAGCCTACTAGAAGGCTTGGTATGTGGCAAAATGGAGAAAAAAAAGTGTACACTTTTTCACCAGTCTTAACAAGCAGCCTTTACAAGCCTCTCTGCAAGACCTTATCTTTTACTTGCTACACTTACACAAAGCAGGCATATCATATACATATATAATGGTACACTTTGCCACTATGACAGCCTTCATGCAAAATAGGCAGCACCAGTCCATATTTACAACAGCAATGGTTAAAGCATTTATGGAAGGCCTTAATACCTCCTAGAACAAGATCCGTAGCCTTGTGAGACCTTAATGTTGTTCTTACCTAGCTCACGGGGGCTGTGATTTGAGCCCTTACACCTATAACCACTATAGTTCTTTCATGAATGTAGCTTGCCATATTGTGTGTGTGTGCCATATTGTGTGGCGGTCTCCAGTAGGTATTTATAGTTAGTTTTTTGTTTTGCCAGTAACTTTGGTGCAATTTGACGAATCGTCACAAAACTTTCAAAATTAGTACGACAGTCAGTTCAGCTACTGGCCTGAAAGTTTCAGGGTGGTTTGTCAAGTGGGGGGTGGGGAGGGGGGATGAGAAAAAAGGGGTGGCTCCAAAAAGCTTTTTCCCCATGCAATTTCTCTTAGGGATTTTGAACACAACTACAGCCCAAACTATTGGAAGGAATTACACCTAATTTGGCAGAAAAGTAGCTCTTGATCCGGAAAGAGCCTTTTTGTTATTTGGTGTAAAAATGTTCAGTAGTTTTAGAGTGCCTAAAGAAAAAACAAAATTGTATATCTAGGGACTCAGAGACTCTGCAGATCCCAGAGAGCTAATGCTGAGATCTGACTGGCTGCCAACCCTTCAATCAGGAACTGTTTGCAGCCATTTTGGGACTCAGACTCAGTTAAGTCCCAAACAATAAACAAAAGGGGCAAAAGGGGCGGCTGGTGCTGGGGTCCCCTAGGGCCCCCTCAAGGGCAAAAAAGCATTGTTTTTTTAAATTTTCACTGCAAAATTCCGAAAGGATTCGTGAATCTCAGTAAAAATGAAAAAAACAAAAACGCGGTTTCTCGCGCCTGTCTAAATTGAAGCCCCCTGATGGGCCAGGTCCTGCGGGCATGCAGATTTAAACAAAATGGAGGGGTGCACACGAGCCCTCCTCCATATAGCTTCTAAGAGCCCTGGGAGCCACCACCATCCCAGGGCTTATTTAAGATGTTAGAGGGGTCCACGTGGACTACCGTCCAGAGCCTACTAGGCGCCCCCAGGACCACCATCTCCCCAGGGCTTTATAACTAAATAGGAGGAGGGCCATGCAGACCTCCTGCCAAAGGCTCTAAGGAGCCCCAGCGACCACCACTTCCCCGAGGCTTTGAAAGAAAAATAGACAGGTGCTGTGCAGACCCCCATCCATGGCCCAAGACGGCTCCAGGTACCACCACCTCCCCGGGGTCAGAAATAGAAAGTAAAGGGGGGGGTGTATTGGCCCCCTCTCCCGGACTCTTTACAGCCCTGGGGCCCGACACCTCCCTGTGGATGTGGCTGGCCTTGTGCACAGAAAAGGATGGGGGGGCATGTGGCCACCCTCCTAGAGCCACTAATGGTTCTGGGGACAGCCACCTCCCTGGGCTATCACTTGGTGGGAGCTATGACAGCTCCCACGAAGTGAGAGCAAACTGTAAGCCCACTCCCAGGGGGTGGAACTGGAAAACTGCGCCAGCACCCTGGAAGTGGACTTTTTATCTGTTCAGCAGGCAGGAAAATAGATGAAAGGATTGCTCCTGCATGCAGGGAGCAGCATTTTTAGCTGTCCCTGCATGATGGAGCAATGCAGGCTCCCGCTGGAGGAGGGGAGCTAGCAGGGAACTCAAGAGCCTTAAGGCTCCCCCCTCAGTCCCTAGGAGGCGAAAAATAGTTTAAAGCTCCCCCAGTTGGTGCCGCCACATATACATTAGTGGTATGCAAGTTTTTCCCTCCTTTTTCTAGGATGATGGACAGCTCTGGGAGATGCGTTTTAACTGCAGAGAAATATGAGCATGTCTCCACCGAACAAAGAGGCTCTTACTATATATAATTAATAGGAAGTACCCTTATTTGTTGAAGAGTCATGTCATTGCAGATTTCTGTATGACGACACAAGAGGAACAATCTCATCCCCAAAATTCCTGAGACACAAGATCACTGGTATCTGTACCACGGGGTCCTTTATGCAGCTGTAGTGTGGAATATGCACAGGTTAGTATGCATTCTGGCACATATGTGCATTTCACAGAAATTAAGCCTAAACCCCACCTAGGTTGCTAAGGGGGTTGGCCGCAGGTCCTCACCACAGGCAAGGCCCTGTGGCCAACCCCTGCAGCACACAGCCAAAGGCCCTGTGCGGTTCCAGGCCCTATGATCAACCCCTGCTATGCACGGCTGAAGGCTGTGCATGGGTCATGCTCAGCAAAGGACTGGATGCATTTGGGGGAGTGGCTGCAAAACCTACAGCCAACCCTCTGCTGCATTTAAAAAACGATAGATATTCACTGGAAAAAACAAAGGTTACAGGGACATTATAAGTATGTTCTGAATTTACACACACACAAAACCATTGAAATTCAGCTGTTATCATTAGAGTTATTTCAAGTAACTATAACTTGTGCCCTAAGGTAACTATAACTTGTGTTCTCACCATAGCTAATTACCTCACATATTACACCTCTGATGACATCTTCTATGGTATCATTGATATTATCACTGCAACATTTGCTGTAAAATTATTGATGAGAAATCTGTGCATGGTGAGGGCGCGAGCTATTGTTACCTTAAGGCACACGTTTTAGTTACTTGAAATAACTCTAACTATAACAGCTGAATTTCTATGGTTTTGCGCATATAAATTCAGACCCTAGCTATAAAGTCCTGTAACCTTTGTTTTTTGCAATGAAGATATATATATATGTAGGTGAAACATGTCACCAATAAAACTTGCTGTTCAGCTATCCATTGGAGTGCGGATTCTGTGTGTATATGTATATATATGTGTGAATATATATATATATATATATATATATACATATATATATATATATATATTACAAAAAGTCAGTAGCCACACAGTGAGAGCACAGAGTCCATATTCCATTGGATAGCTGAACAAAAAGTATTTATTGGTGACGTGTTTCGACCTATATGATCTTCCTCACAGCCCAAACTAAAAAGCAACTGTGCCCAACCATCATTTTCTAGTAAGTGAATGATAAGCATAAACAAAGTCACTACTGCTCCCAATGTCTTAATCAAATTTAGAAAACAGACTACATATGATCAGTAGAGAAGAGGTCATAATCAATACTAATCATTCATGTGAATTTGCAACTGATAGTATGGAAATGCACAACACAATGCATTAAAGCTTTTTTTTTTTTTTAAAAGGAGGGTGTCTTTTACATACATTACAAACTACAAAATATTACATCTCAATACTTATATATGCCATTCATTTCTTTATAAAACATTCAGAAGCATGGCAAAGAAGCCATTGGTTAAAAGTAATTTTGCAGGTGGGATTGCTACACCGTTCACATTTAAGAGTATTTTAGAATGTGGCAATAAGACTGCTAAATCACACCTCACAATTGTGAGTCAAACAATATCAGCCTAGTGGCCTAATTCCCGCAATAAGTTACCGTTATTCACACAGTAAATGTAACAGTAAATCCTTTGGTTATGCTGCAATAAACTGAATGATTTCCAAATAGATATTACATTTGAATGTCTCTTAGGTCATTTGCAGAAGCATTACTACCCAAACATACAGAAAAATTAGGAGCTATTACAAATATGAACTAAAGAAGTGAATAATAATAAACAGTGTATTCCAAACGTGAATGACACAAGCATATCAATTCCTCTGTCCCAAGGCTAACTCTCAAGAAGGATCTTAACCAAAATAAAACTTTACCATCCCAGAAAAAAGTAATCAGTGAGAGATATTAAGTCAGCCCAGATGCACATGACGTTCTTCATCCAGATTCAGACTGTAAGGAGCCTTACTATTGAGTGAACCTATGCACTTTGATTCAGGAAGTCTGAGCTTCCTTTTGCGATCCCCTTCTTTGAATGGAATTATCAATCCTGTCAATGCCAAAAAATGACAGAAAGTCAGGGTTCTGAGAATGTTTCACAGACCCATGCCTATAGACAGGATAACATGGGTCACACATTTTTATGGCTTTTAAGTGTTTGAATATTCTCTTTTTGACTGGAATGTTAGTGCTCCCTATATATGGCCGACTACAGGGGCATGTTATTACATATATGTAATCATCACTACTGCAAGTGATACATTTATTGATTTTAATGGATCTATTCATAGGTAATCTATAAATCTTTTGGTTTTTGCTACTCCGGCAGGCTTTGCATTTCCCACATCAGAAAAAGCCCTTTTATTCTTTCAGCCATTTATCACTGTCCTTCCCTGTAATCATGTAACCGTGAACCAAAATGTCCTTGATAGATTTAGCCTTCCGGTATGTTACCAAAGGATAAGGTGTTATCTGGTCTCCTATCACAGGATCTGACCTGACTAAGTGCCAGTGTTTGGTTAAGATGCGTTTGACGCTGTCTGATTCTTTATTAAATGTGGTTATTAATCTGGTTGCATCAGTGCCTTCTTTTCTTATATATATGTATATATATTATCCCGTGGGGTCACCACTGGGTAGTTAAAGTTAGGATCATATTTCCATGGGAAATGCCTTTTTTGTGTTGCTAATAACTTTGGCCTTGTTTGACAAATCTCCACAAAACTTTCTAAAAAGGTGCTACTTTTTGACTAGCTTGCGCATGGAAAGTTTCGGGGTGATCGGTCAAGCAGGGGCCGTGAAAGGGGGGGGTGGTGATTCCAAAACATGTTTTTTCCATTAATTTTTCCATAGGTACTTTAGATCCAGCTACAGCCCAAACCACTGAACGTATTTACACAAATGTAACAGAAAGCTACATCTTAGTCCTGAAAGAGTGCTTTTTGTGTTTTGGTGTACATCTGCTTAGTAGTTTTTGAGCAATTCATGCTCAACGAAATTGTATTTCTAGAGACACAGAGCCTTCATGGAACACATAGATCTCAAGCTCAGACCTGATAGGCTGCCACCAAATCGACTAGGAAGTGGTGGCAGCCATCTTAGGACTCTGGACTCAGTCTGAGTCCTAAGAAAAAAAAAACATAGGGCAGGGTAACTTACATACAGCCCTGGGGGATGTAGTCCCCAGGGCCTAAAGAGCCACAGGGGGCAAGAGGGGGGGGGGGAATTAGAAAAAAAAAGAAATTTAAAGTATTTTCATTTTGAAAGTGTGTACTATTAAATAATAATGTATTGTTAATATACTTTTATTTTATTTCCTCTGGGGCCCTGAGGAATTGGGTCCCTGGTGCCTGAAAAGGCTCAGGTATGGAGGCCACATGGCCCCCTCATCTTTAAAATTACATACTGCCCAAGGAGATGGGGTCCCAAGGGCCTACTGAGGGTTGGGAGAGGGGGTGTATAGCTCACTCCCATTTTTAAGTGCATTGGCATGGGGTACCTGGGGCCAAATGATGCTCGGGAAGGGGTCTGTATGACCTCTCACTTGTGTAATTGAATTTGGTCCTGAGAGATGGGGTTCCCAGGGCGAAATGTGGTTCTGGGAGGGGCCCCCAACGCCCCCTAACCTTTTTTTATTGAATTTGGCCCCAGGGGATGGGGTCCTCAGGTCCTAATGAAGATCAGGGAGGGGGTGAGCGGCTCCCTCCCCTTTTTAATTGGCTTTGGTCATAGCAGATGGGGTCCCAGGCAGACAAGACTCCGGGAGGGGCCACAGCCCCCCCTACTCTTAGATTTAGACCCCAGGGATTAGGGTCTCCGGCATCTAATAAGGCTCAGGAAAGGGGATTGTGTGCCCCCCCTTCATGACATTCATCCCTGGGGATAGGGTCCCTGGGGCCTAATAATGCCCGGGGAGGGAGGCCACATGTCCCCTTGCCTGTTTAATTGCATTCGGCCTTGAGGATGAGGTCCCCAGGGCCTAATGAGGCTTGGCGAGGGGAGGTGCATGCCTCCCTCTCCTTAGAGTTCGGGCCCGGGGGATGGGATCCCCCGGGCCTAATGAGGCTTGGGGAGGAGGGTCTATTGGCTTGGGGAATGAGATCCCCTGGGACTATCATAGATCAGGGAGCATTAATATGTATTTTGACCCCAGGGGATGGGGTCCCCGGGGCCTTTTTATGCCTGGGGAACCTTATATAGATATTTTGGCCCTGGGGGATGGGGTCTCTGGGGCCTGAAGACCAACCCTATGTCACGGCGCCAAAGGCTGTGCGTGGTGTGGAGTTAGCAGCCTGAAAAGGGACTGGCTGCCTTTGGCTGGGTTGCCCACAAGGCCTAGCCGCAGGCCAGGACCTCTGTCCAACCCCCCATTGTACACAGACAAAAGCTATGCGCAGCTTTGGTTGGCTGCCTGGACTGCCGGGAATTGCCCGGCCTCAGGCCAGGGCCTGTGGCCAACCTCACGTTGTCCAGGGGGTTTTCCTGTCTCGCTCAATCTTCCTCCTAGATATAGTTTTATTTATAGTGATTTTCATTTATTATGATTTCTGTTTATTTCACAGGAGGAAAGGAAAGGAATTTCTCTGCGATGGGATCTTGCTGTCTGCCAGGAGCCTCCTAACGTTTCCTCATGTAAATCACAAGGAGTTGATGCAACACACAGATAAGATTTGTTTTTTTGATTGCTGTAAGCTCAATATACCAATTTAGAACTCTGCGCTCTCAGATCAGAGTGACACATTTAGACAATACAAAGGGAATATATTTAGCTCTATTCAGCTTTAGTCCCATTCTAAACATTTTCCTATGTTGTGTTCAATATGACTATACACCAACTTTATATGGGCCCTTGATACTAGAACATATGATGTAATATGTGACTATTTTCCTTTGATTATTCCATCAACTTGTGCTTTCACTAGAGGCTGCTCCTCCCTCTTTTCCTCCTTTTTATCTCTCTCTTTTTTAGACTCACTTCTACACTAACATTTGCACCTCTTTCAAATGTTTGCCTCTTGATAGATTGTCGTACATTTACTTACTTACTTAGTGTGGGGCTTGACCAGGCAAGGAATACAATTGTCATTTCCCCCATTTGAGCATTGCTTTGGTAATGTTTTTTTTCCCTGCCCCAAATATCCTGTATTGGTACTGTGCTTTAGGACACCACATCTGTTTGGGCCTGACACATTATCTACCCCACACTCTTGTACTTTATGCTAGCTGTGTCACTTTGCCTACAAGGGCTCGCACTCCTAAAATGTTTCAGTGCAAGGCCATATAATGTATGTTGCCCACAGGGGTTCTATTGCATATAGTCATTATTTTGCACAAATGTGTAGTAGGATACCATACAGGATACACAAATGTGATTTATGCATGTGTTTACATTTACAGCAATTCTCCAAACTTCAAATATTTATTTTCCAAGATGGCACCTGCACTGGTGAATATGTTCTTTGTCCACCATTGATGTCTAGTATAATTAGATACCTGTGTACCACTGGATCATGTAATCATGGCCCGATGGGGCCAAAACGTGTCTGGTGTGGTGAATAAACACCCTTTCTTCACTTTCCCCCATGTCAGTGCTTTACTTGGGTTAATGAACTCTGGATTTTGAGGCTGGCTTGCTCCTCCAGTCATTATATATATATATATATTGAACTTCCAGTTATAAGCAGATACATTCATATAAGGTGAAACAATTACATTACACCACAAGAGACTTGTATATCAGACAATGTCATAATTGCTGCTTCCATGTACATAAAGGGGCATATATAAAAAAAAGTTCATGCCTGCTACTTAAACTCTGAGAAATGTCATTAAAATCTTTGCATACAAAGATAACTTTGCACATCAGACCATTTAAATATATCTGCTGCTGTGTTTTCTCCAGCATTTACAACCTTACTAAGTGTCATGTGCATATGTGTATGTATAACTTAATTTCAGGTTTTTTAATAAAAACAATCCTCCTTTCAGCCTTTGTCCCATCCCTCCTCTCTCTGACTCATCCCAAACCTTTCTGACTACTATGAATTCCCAAACATCCTTTTCAACTTTCCCCTCCTTTTTAGCCATGTCACCCAACTCATGTGACCACTAATTACAAAAACAACTACTTCCCCTCTCAGATCCATTCCCATCATTCTTTCCCTACTCCAAACTCTACTAAACACACCAGAAATCAAGAGCAGAAACCTAACACAACTAATGCAGAAAGGAAATAAAATAAAATCACTAATCTACTAACTACTAAGCTCTAATCTTGAGTTCCACGCAAAGTGCTTCGCCGACTTGTTTGGGGAATAAGCGTTATTGAAATATAATTTACAATCACAATACACAAAGTTTAATTTTCCCTGGATAAGGCCTTGTGTCATCACATGCCATTTGTCCTTCAATTTCACACCCACAGGCATTCTTACACATATACACACTTACACACATACTGTCTCACCTAAACACACATTGATCACAAGCACGCACACAGCTTACATTTAAAAGCACCTTTTTTTAACTTACCTCAGCTGCCAGGGAGGGCTGTATTCCAGCTAATTGTACTCCATTTTGTATTATACTAACAGTGAATAATGAAACAATGTTCACTGTTAGCATAATAATAATGTCCAGAGAAAACAGAGTGGAGTCACAACCGACCATAAGGATGAGCTGCCCCTGTGTTCCTGGCACTGATTTTGCCACCTATGAGGCCAGGGGTCGCAAAGGCAATGCCAGGGATCGCAAAAACGCAAGCCAGGGGTCGAAGCTGCAACCCATGGTGACCTCTAAATGATATCCATGGCTGTGGGGTGTTTGTGATCCTTCAGGAGGAGCTAATGGTTTGTGAAGATCTATGATTTTATTTAGCAACACGTGAACAGTTTGACTCAGTCCTTTGAGACTGTCACAGACTGCACCCACAGTAACAGTAAAGTCAATTATATTTGTTCAAGTACTAAAGCTAAATTAATGTAACACACTATATGGAATAGTCAACATGTCCCTTATGTTATTCACACAGTTGAATAGTGGAGTGCATGTACACTTGTAAGGTTATATTTTTCCTGAACCTATAGGGATTTTCTTTTTTGCTTTCTATTTTAACATAACATTTACACAACCCCTCGGCTGCTTCAGAGCGCTTTGCCGTGGCTCAAAATATTAAACAGTTCTCCCTTGAGGTTCCTGTCCTTTGTTGTGTGTGTAATGGAGACTGAAGCTGTCATTACACGTACAGAGGGACATCCAGATGTTGCAGGCAACTGGAGTTGCTGGCCGAACTTGGATTATGAGTTGTGCAGAATTCTCACACCTCACGTTTTCCTAAGGATAGAAAAAGTAGACCGTATGCATCTGGGGAAAGTATTAGTAAGCCTTGCAAATGCACTGATGGGTGCAGTGGCAGCAATTTTCGCTGTTCTGCCTTATTTCAGGCCTGAAACTTGTAATGATACAGTATTATCCCATCAAGTAATTCCCACATCCTGTGGTGTTGCCAGTCGACACTAATATTACTCTTTCAGGAGTATCAGAGAACCTGCAATGATGGCCTGAGTCACTAAGAAGATTGTTCTGTTCCAGACTTTGAAGGAGTTGGGTATTTTACACCCTTTGAGAACCTTAGTCATGCATGGAGGTTTTCTTGTTATCCCAGGACTGAGGGTTGGCATTGGGTTTCTTAAAATAACTCAATCCATGTGTGACGGGCCGGTGCGATATGGCCCGTTCACAAACCCTACTTGTGCTGGCGCTACCACAAGTACTCTGGTTCCTCATGAAGAGGTAGCGAATCCAGAATCCCTTCCGGCAATGAAGGCGGGACCAGGAAGTTGCTGCGCGGGACCACGACCGGTTGAAATATCGGCAGGCGAGAGGAGAGGGTCGCGCAACGGAGGAGTGGGGAGCAGCAGCGCTGGAGGACAGAATGGCGACAACTGATGGAAGCCAGAAGGAGAAGAGGAGTCGGACGGCAGAACGGACATCTCGGCGTCCCAGGAGGCGTAACACGAACCTACCAGCCACGCTTCAGGAGAAGCGTGGCAACCACAGGTGCGTTCTGGGACCCAAAAAGGGGCATGAGGGTGGTTGGGTAGGGAGAAGGGAACAAGAACCAAGAGCGAGTTGGAGGACGGGAGGAGAAGGGAACAAGAACCAAGAGCGAGTGGGAGGATGGGAGGAGAAGGGAACAAGAACCAAGGGGGAGTGGGAGGACGGGAAAAGAAAACAGGAAAACCCTCCACCGAAAATATAAGGGATAGAGAAAACCACAATAGATAAAAATACCCAGCAGTAGGAAAAGCCAAAAACAGTAAAACAGAAGTGAGATTGGTACTCAGTAAGGTAATGGAACCAGAGGAAAACAGGCAGAAGGCTAGAAAAGAAAGAAGAAAAAGGAGGGATACACAACAGAAGCTACAAAGATAGAGAGTTACAAAAGATATACAGAGAAAAGCCAGTGGAGGAGAAGAAGCAAGGAAAGGACTCTACAATAGAGGGTGCTTCCAGGAAATAAGAGGGAGATATAGCAATACAGAACTCTTGATAGAAGAGGTGCCAGTGAGAGATAAAAAGAGACAAAAAAGACTTTAAAAAGACCAGAGAAAGAGAGAGAAAAGCTCCTACGAGACGACATAGAAGAAAGAAAAACAGGGTAGGGAAAGAAAAGAGCCACAAGAAGAAAAGTAACTTACTGATACTTCTTTTGTTCTTTTCCTCACATGCGCTTCCTGGGAGCCCTGCTAGAGAGAAAACCAAGGAAGAGGTGAAAAGCCAGGAAAAGGAAACAAACAAAAAGGAACCAGCACCAGAAAGACTCTTATATGACACACTAATTAGCCCTAAAGCCAATAAAGTACACCTGAAACCAACCAAACCCTATCTCTTCGAGTCATCCTTGAACCCATCTGGTCACACCATGCTTGATGCATGATGGCCCTTCTATAATTGTTGTATTAATGAACTTCATTATAACGGATACACGGGCAGGATTATAGAGACTGAGGGTCATAGCCTTGTAGGTTTCCGTAGAAGGGACTGAAAGAAGAAAAGTCCCAAAGTATGTTCAAGCCTGATCTAGAGCTCACTGGTTGTTCCACACAGTTTGTAGATAGTACCCACAACGAGTAATTTTCCCTGCATCTGTAAGACTGACTTGTTCCTGTAGTAGGCTTCTCCTTCGCCTGGCTGTCTTTACATATAACATCAACTCATCTGAGTCCTGTTGGCCCACCACTACTGATTTCTTGTATGTTTTTTCGTCATTGGCTCACTACTGAGCTATGCAGGATGAATGACTAGTACCATACTTCATACATCTGCGCCAGACTGGCTGGCCTTCAGTAGTAGCTTCATGCATTTGCAAAAGGCATCCACTTTAATTTTTTCAATGCACTCCCATCATGAATCTTTCTCAAACAGATAATCTAGTGCTCTTTATTTTGTTCCTTCTTGATGATGACCCACCAAAACAAATAAGTAAAAATAACGTTGGTTTTAGAGACAATGGGGCAGCGTGGCCTGGCACCCGAGGCAAGATGGTGTAGTAAGCCAATGTTTCGGCTGGCAAAGGCACAGCCAGCTGAATTCCTGACCTGAGGGAGCACCTAACCCCCACCAAAAATTCTGACTTAGTCATGGACCCAGGCCTGCTTCTGATTGACGGGGGGCTCACTGCTTGCTAGGACAATGGCCTGCAAAATCTCCTTCTGTGGGGCCACAGCAGGCAAGATGGGAGCTCAGCTGGGCTCAGGCCTCAACTGTGGTGCCTGATTACTGCGGCCACTGCAAAGAGACAATATGTGGAAGTGCTGTATACCACAGTTGACCCGCTCAGGAAAGTGGCATGGATGTAAAGAGAACTGCAGACTGGGAGCAGAGGCTGAAATACACAGAGACCGCTCTGGACTGATCATGACCACCGGTGGTGGAAGAACTACTCACCGGTAAGGGCTACTATCTCGGTGCTGAGACCAAGGTGCAGAAGGGGGAAGAGTAGAGCCCATGACACCGTTCTTTGGGCTGGGTGCTTTGGACTGGGCCACAGACAGAGTGACAAAAGATACGGAGTGAACATAGTAGACCACATAAGCAACTCATCGATGGTGCAGGGCCACTCCCTGCTGCAAGTGATCTGTTGTTGCTATCTGTAGTTCAAAGCTGCAGCCTTGCGGACACCGGGGTACAGACTTACACAGCAGACTTTCGAGACTAGTGAATTATTGTCTAGGCTAGACTAACTGAGCACCTGTAAAGTGACGTTATTGTTCACCATTCTGTGCTTCCTTGTGTTTTTTTGTTTATGAACACATAAATTGTACATTGTTTTTCTCTTGTCACCAAGTGATCACGTCTGACCAATTAACACTTTTCTGGCATTTATTTTTTTATTGAATTGCATACTGTATGGTCTTATCTGCCTTAATGTACTCCCTAACCCAATCTGATGTCCTGCAAAGTTTGCTCATCAATGGCAAACTGCTCGGGCTGCCCATGTCATGGACACACACTGGAGTTAACCCTGAATTGAGTGAGAATGTATAGGCTCGCCGTCCCAACACCTTTCTTTACTTTAGCTCTTGTTCATGAACCAGGGCAGGCTTTACCCCAGCTACACAGCTTTGAGACTTAAATGCACTGCTGTTGGAACCTTTCTGGGAGTGCCAGGGTAGACAGGGTTACCAGCTACACTTGTATCAATCAAGTTGCTTACCACTGATGTTCTGGACTGAACCTTACTACTCAGCCCATAACTAAGCCCTTTTGCACTTGACCCTCAGAGTAGTAATGCTGAGTAAATTTAGGAATAATCAGAGTGGATGTGTGGAGTTAGAGAACTCAAGAAAATGTCCCACACAAGTTAATGAAGGAACGTTGAGTCAGAGCTTCATCTTTAAAAAACGCAGGAAGTGCTTAAATCACATGCAATTTAATGCTTTACACCGGGCCACTGAAATTATGTGATTTAGAAGCGTTTCGTTTTCCACATAATTATGGATTTGCTGCATTTGCCACTTTATACATTATCTGCGGCATAATCTACAGATTTTAACAAAAACATTTGTTTCTATCTGGCAGGGATCAAAGGGTATTAAACACACAGCGACACAGGTTGCCACACAATAGAAGGTCCTTCACAAAGGTTGGATTGTCACCTTTCTGTTGCTCATTGCTACATTTAGGTACTAAACTGGTACTAATTAGGTGACACCAGACAGTGTTAGGAAGTGTAAAAATAACAAAATAATGAAGTAATACTGGCTCAAAATTTGCCACATTATGCCATACATTTCACTTTTTCTGACAGCATAATTTAATCAACCCTGCCACATAATTTGGTCCTCTCTTGCTGCATAATTCCAGTGAGCACATACTAGTGGTTCTGTTGGAATTACTTATAATAATCACTGCAATTCTCCCTATATGCCTAAATGAACTATTTATAAACACACAAGAATTACAAAATTAAATTGCCTTTATACAGATGTTTATGTGTTTCAAAGTTAACATTCATTATCATGAGCAGTTTTAATTCATACACGACTCAGTATGGTCCTAGTGTACAAAAGTGCTCAAGCAGTGAATAAGGGGCCAGATGTAGGTAAGTTGGGTTTTGCGACTCGCAAAACCCTATGCACAACAGTGTCCCTGACACTGTTTGCGACTCACAAGGGGGTTGCAATTTGCGACCCCCTTGAGACTCGCGGCACTCACAGGGATGGTGGCCTGCTGGAGACAGCAGACCACCATGTCTGTGACTGCTTTTAAATAAAGCAGTTTTTTTTGTTGTTTTTTTTTGTAATGCAGCCCGTTTTCCTTAAAGGAAAACGAGATGCATTACAAAACTAAAAAATGAAATGTTTTCGTTTCATTTTTTGAGAGCAGGCAGTGGTCCATAGGACCATTGCCTGCTCTGGAAAAATGTTTTTAATGGCATTCACAAAGGGGAAGGGGTCCCATAGGGACCCCTTCCCTTTTGCGAATGGGTTAGCACCCATTTGAAATGGGTGCTAACTGCAATTGGTTTGCAACCGCGTTCCCAGTCACAAAGCAATCCTGCATTGCACTGCGACTCGCAATTAGGAAGGGGACACCCCTTCCTAATTGCGACTCGCAAACCCGTTTTGCGATTCGGTAACCAGGTTACCGAATCGCGAAACGGGTTTTGTGCATTGCAAAGTGCAGTTTGCACGTCGCAAACAGCGAAATTCACTGTTTGTGACGTGCAAACTGCTTCCTACATCTGGACCAAGGTGCTCAAAACTGAAAAATGCAAAATCACACTGTGGGGATTTTTGTAGGTCTGACCACCAATGTATCGTGTATGGTATCTATGATTCACCTGGCTCTCAGATCTCCTATCTTAAGTCAAGCAGATTGGTAATGTTCAAGCCAAATGTGGAATCAATCGATGTTTCAATTCTTTAAATGCTTGTGCATATTAATACACATTAAGTTGGGTTTTCATCATGATGACAGCAAAAGGAGCCCACACTACACTAAATCAAAATAGAGTCTGACCTTGTGTGTATTTTCGAGGACAAGATGTGTTAATGGCTTGAAGCATGTGTGTGGGGGTGGACTCACCTCATGATCAGGGGAATGTGATATCCACAATTTCTAGAATGGCTCCAAGTAGTCAGCACCTTAATAAGGATATATGTAAAAGAATAATAGAAGTACATATTTTTTGCATTTCATATTTGCATCAAAGAGATGGCTAACTCAACCATCCACAAGGTTATAACATGAACGCATCTATTCCTTTGTTTCTTTAAATACAATCACATGTATCATAGGTACTAAAAATAAAAAGGATGCATGGATTAAAATCAGTGTCTTTTGGGTGGGTGTCTCACTAGTGGCTTGCAAATAATCTGTGGCAGACTCATTGTGAAAACGGGTGGAAAGTGGAGTGAACAAATTACATGGCAGAACATTATCCCATTTTCACCTGAGGGTCTCTGGTAAAGTGCCCCTTATTCTCTTTGAGTTCTTATTGTAGTGTTCCACCTACCTATTTGTTTGTGGATGGTATGCAGTGCCAAGTGGTGGATCACATCAGCTTGGTTCTACATTGCACACATGTATGAGGAGATGAAGTTTGTTCCTCTGTCAGAGACCACAGTCTTGGGGATTCTGTTCCTGGAGGAGGTCTTAAGGATGGTCTTCACAATTACCTTGGCGGTTGTGCTTCTCAGGGTTACTGCCTCTGGGTTCCTGGTGGAAAGATGGTGGAATGATTCGCCACACCCAAAATATATGTGTTGCTCAAAGCAAGAGGGTGTGGGGGCAAAAGCACCAATTAGATCAATCCCATCCTCTCAAGTGGCATGAAAACCCTTGGTAGATTTACCAACAATGCTTTCATTTGGCCTCCAGGCTTAAAACTCACTTGGGCTCCAGGCTTAACACTCACTTGAAAGAGCCAGAACCAGCACTAGTCACAGGGAAGGAGGTGGAGATGCAATAACATACTTCAGTGAATTCAGGATCAACTTTCAAATAACAACATGGCTACCTCTGTTGACTTATTAGATCCGGTTGTTGGTTTCTCTGTTGATACAGTTATTCTCTCGTATTTTGGTTTGCCCTTTGGGTAGACCATAAATTATCCAGCATCCTTTAGCAATTCACAACTTTGTCACACTCAGCTGATGTCAGGAAACTCCAGACAGGCTTAGGTTCCCTACTATACTCAAATCATGCTGTGATGGTCTCATTCCCCTGGAGTGGTGAACATTCCTCCCACTGCACAGCAGACATTTTTGTCATGACCCACTGGAGCCCATTCACCACCTCTCTTCTTCTGAGCAGTATCTCCCTTTTGCAGGTACAATGCCTATGTCTCGCCTAAGCTGGCAGTCACCTTTCTCCTTTAAAATAGAATCCAGGTACTCTCTCATGGAAATCTTGACTGAAGTTTCTTATCTTTTGGTCCTGAACCTGGAAAGAGGAGTGGGCGGTGGATATTCAACTCTGGATCAAAGAGATTGTTTCGTTGCCACTGGTGCGGAGACCATGGATTCCTAGTAGAGAACTTGCCATAATGGATGGAAGTTCTTGCCTCATTTTTATACTAAAGTGTCAGACAGGATGTGTATGTTCCATGCAAGAATGCGGGTTTTTCAAACTTTGCTTAGGAACTATCACCATTGGACTGACCCATAGAGTACAGGAACATTCAATCACTCCCAGGGCCAACAACTTGACCACCTCTGCCTCAAAACACTGCCTGGCCCAGGCTGATATCCTACAAATGTCACTGTTTGCTGGCAATCTGCTCTCAGTGCATACATCATGGACCCAGACTGGAGTGAAAGCTCGATTGACTGAGAAAAGATGGGGTCACCATCCCAACACTGCTCTATTTTTCATCTCTTGTCACTAGTTAGGTTAGCTTTTACCCCATGTGAGGCGTTTTGTTAGGCATTTCTGCCCTTTTGCTAATTCCCCCTAGCCAGGAATGTTGTCATTATGTTTGAATAGGAAGGAGGGGTGGAGCTGGAAGTTTACAGGCAGGGGAAACTTAAAACAAGGGCACAAAGGTAAAGGAGGCTACCACATTTAACTACAATTTCCTCGGTGGATGCATCTCTTCCAGAGGACAATAGACCAGGAAAGGGCCTGGGGAAATCCCTATTTTCAAAGGTGCTATCTGTATCTTCTGTATTCTCTTCATAAAGCTCCTCGGTCTAATCCGCTACAAAGGATCTCTGGAATGTTTTGGAGGAGATTTGCAATTCACATGTGCTGTCTGGGCACTCCCTCAATCCTCCATCTGACATACTACCTAATTGTAGCAAATTCTAAATGGATTCCAGTGTGGCTATTGCCATACGAGCCAATCATACTCCATATACACATCTCTACACATGTTAAACGGCACACACATGCAGCATCCATGTCACGGATGGGTAAAGGGCTAGTAGACCACTTTTAAAAAGTGGGAGAGTTGGAGAGGTCATTATGGAAACTCCTGACAGGGGATGGTAAAAAGCCCTGTATTTCCACTATGAAAAGTATAACTACGACTACTGCCAATCTTCTACAGCCTGGTGAGCGGCCCAAGCAGCAGAGAGAGCATGGGAAACTTGAAATGGAAGTTTTTCCAGGACTGTGGCAGTGATGGGAATATGGTCCCTGCAATGCACAGAGGGAAACAAACATAGAGAAATCAGATAAAGGGGCTGATTTAGAGTATGGAGGATGGGTTACTCTGTCAGAAATCTGACAGATATCCTGTCCTCCATATTACAATCTCTATAGGCTATAATAGAATCATAACATGGCATACTGTATATCCATCACGTTTGTGATGGAGTAATCCCATCCCCTAAACTCTAAATCCAGCCCTTAAACCCAGCCAGAAGTCTTCTAACACTTTGGCCAGAAGGAAATGAGAATTACGAGGAAGTGGGTGTTTGAGAATTCCCATCTGATGGTCAGACATACGATGGTCAGATAGATGGCGATCAGCGAAAATGGCACAGCACAATTATCATGTGTTTTGTTGTAGGGGGGTCAAAGAATTACAGCTTGTTATGTTAAATATGATGCAGGGGTTCACACTCTTCAGGTCATGTACGGGTCCTTTTTTCATCCCAACAACAGTGTTCAACCTGTATCAATTTCACGATATGTCTTTTCCAATTCATGACAGTAGGTGCACTGTTCCAGGCTATTGCTACTTTCCCATTTGGCTACGACCCTGGCCAAGTCAATTAATTTCCTTACCACTTGTGCTTTTTCAGGTCATGGTGTCATGCCAAGTTCACAGTTATATAAGTTCGATTTACAGTTACAGATGATAATATTTCAGTCATCCATATACAAAAAGGTCTCGTGAGGAAAAGCCATGACCATATGGTAGAAATCAACACTGTCACAGAACATCTAGGTCATTTAGCAGGCATATTCACATACATTTGATAAAGCTATTCAGGAGTCCGATAAATCTGGTAGACATAATTGATCTGCAATCATTCGAAGTGAGCATTCCTTGACATCCACGCTGCATACCCAGTCGGAAATATCTAGTCTCAAGTCACCCTCCCATCTTATTTCTAAGTCATTAGAATTGCGTTATCTGCACCTCTCAATTGTACATGTAGTTGGATTATTGCTTTCCTCCCATTTTCCAGTGTCAAGAGCAAACTTGACACATTTAAGTCCACTGCAACATAGCGGTAATATGGTTATATATTAGGAACTGCTGTAGGGGGAGGTCATCTTTCTGGCCCAATTCTTCTGTCATAAGGTATTGCCATCACATAGAATACCAATGCTACTGATTCCTGCTTTCAGTCAGATCTCTACGGTCATAAAGTAAATTTCTCCAGAAACCAAAGAAGCACCAGAGAGATAGCTTCAAAGCATACAGTAGTTTGCTGCCTGTTATCACGCTATATCTTCCCTAGGAATTATGTACAAAAAGTTCAAGTGAGGACAGATTTTGCTGGGTAGGGATTTCACAGCATATCACCTCCTGCACTCCTAAAGGTGGTAAGACGTGGTCTTTGTTTGTTTCTGTGCTATGTTTTTATTGTACAATGCATCTGTCAATCTACTGCAGCTGGGCCACCAGGTGGTACTGTTCAAAATTCGGGAATTCCAGACCACTTTCGGCTCCTGGCAGCATAAAGCATCTTCAGGGAGATTCTCCTCCTCTCACAACTCCAATCCAAATTGCACTTGACTCTCATAGAGGCAAAAGAGTGGTAGCCATAGTTCCCAACTCCCAACAGAGCCACATGTCATCATTGCCACTTTCAGGCACCAGATCGTGCCTTTAACTCCTGCACTCAGTGGGATACCTCAATAGGTTGCAGACCCTCATGCTATAAGTAATCCAGTCATGGCTTAACTTGAGACAGTGCCAGGCTGCCTTCTGCAATGGCTCCCTGGGCAGCAAGTCCTACCTCCAGAAAATGGTAACTCCAGACCTCAAGCGAAGGCGGAAACCCCATCTTGGCATCAGCTGTGGAAGGCGAAACTCACATTAAGAAGCGCATGTTGAGCTCTAGTGAAGGTGCTGTGGCTCTGTCAGTTTTTGCCAGACAGTATACAGAATGTGTCTGTCTGATCAGAGTTGTCATAGGAGAACTTGGCGAACTGCAGCTTTGCACCATAGTGATTAGCTCCATCCCCCCATGAAAGAAACACACTTGAATGTCTAGAATTCTAAATCGGCGGGCTGAGAAATATGATCTCAAACACTTTATTAAAAAAAGCTGGAGGAACAGTTGAGATGTACATAATCTGGAGATTGTGAAGTTCCATCACATTAGCTCTAAAAAGGAACAGAATAAGAAGGAGATGCAAGGCCAATAATCATGGTCCGGTTCACCAACAAGTGTGCAGGAAGTGAGTCACAAGCAAGCTCAGGGTGAAGAGAAACACCCTGTTCAACATGAATTAAACACTGAATGTTCTCTAGAGGTGATAATCATTAAAGAGAGTAGGGAAAATCTGAACTGGTCAAGAAGCTTTTCCAGGACTTTGGCAATGGTGGGGATGCAGTTCCCAATGCACAGAGTAGTCCATGAGAGAAAATAATAAACTTGTCGAAACTGGCACCCGAACCTAGCCAGAGGTCTGCTAAAACTGTGGCAGAATCAGAAGGAAGTGAGAATTAAAAGGAAAACTGCTTGACAAACCACATCTGATGGTCAGATAGATGCTGGTTAGATACATGGTGGCCAGGGAGATAGTGATTATTACTAATATACGATAGCTCAGCCAGATGTTGATTACTATTCACACTGGATGAATCAGGCAGATCATGATTATTCGTAAGTCCTTGGTATTTGAAAGAGAACTCGGAAAACTGAAATTATAAGCAGTGTTATTTTGATGCGTAATTTAGGGTTCAGTCATAGGAAGCTGCTTAGAAGAGCCAGACAAGAAAAATACCTTATAAGTTGGACTATAATGAAACTCTGCCGCATTCAATGTCTGAGATATACAAAGTTGGATGCCACTGATGTGCTAGCTCTGTCACAAGGCAGCTTTACTGCATGTATGTTGATAAGAACATGGGATGGAGTTCAACAACAAATACTGAGGGACTGATTTAGATTTTGGCAGAGGGGTTCCTCTGTCACAGCGGTGACCAATATCCCGTCCACCAAAATATAAATCCCTTTATTTCCTATGCCCCTCCAAAGAAATCTAAATAGAGTCCCTAGTGTTTAATTTGATTTGGTGGTTGCAGGTGGGACCAACCAGCACTCATTTTTGATAATGAGCACTTATTTTTCAAGAGAAACAAAAACAAAAAAGAACACAAGAGAGAAAGGAGGAGGAAGAGAATGGTGGAAAATCGTGACAAAAGGAGATGGCAGGAATGAAAAGAACCCACAAGAGTGAGCTAAAGAGGCACAGAGTTTCTTGTGGTGAAACGCATGAGGTGGAACAGACAACGCAACCTAAGAATTCTGCTGCCCGAAACATTCGATAGCCCTGGCTGCGGACTTCTGAGGAAAACTTTGGGCCCCTTGCATATCCTTTTACAAATTAAGCACTTAACATATTCTTTGTCATCTTAAATATATTTTCTTTTTCCTCTCCTGCTCAAGTTTCACGTCTTACTTGTTAACTAAGGCAGTGTTGTTACTATCGTATAGTAATTAGCAATGAATATTTTGTATAAAAATAGCAAAAACTATGCACATTTCTTTCACGCTTTTAGGACTTGCCCTGCCAAACACTGTTTTCATGACAGATTTATTAATCAATGGCTATTAGATTACTTAAAAAGCCTGCTGGCACCTGTACATATTCCTTTTTTTGTCATCATAAAAGGTATCCTGTTTTACCTCGCCCACCTTGGGAGATGGTGATTCTGGGGATGAGCGAGGTGGGCTTATACCCAATTACGGTCAATGGGGAAATGCCGAATTCGTTGTTTCCCAGTATGCCTAGGAATTATTTAAAAAACATCAGAATCACTGCTGAGCACCTGTTTTTCTCAGAAGAGATGCTATGGTTATTGACTGATAGGTGTTAGGCTTCCCCTGTGGCTGAAAGAGAATTAACAAAGATGGTGGCTTCAAGGCTTTAATAGTAAAGGTGTCGGACCTCCATACTGAAACCTGGGAACCTTTGCTGGAAAGTGGGAGGAGTAGTGTATAGTGAAGCTCAAAACTTGACCACTACTTACAGCTGCCTCTGTGGGATAGCAGCGGCCTTTGACATAGATAATGCATGGGTCATTGACTGAGAGCAAAAGACGCTCTTGCGAGGTGATGGCAACCAGAGCCAAAGAGGAGGAAATAAGGTTTGGCATAGTGTAGATGTACTCAACAGAACTTAACTCTCAGCCCACCTGCTGGATTCATTAAAAAGCTAAAAACTTTTGGGGACGTGTTTAGGTCCAGGAGCTGTCTAGTACCTCGCTCTTGTACATTCTGGTTCAAACAGAGGAGGCTCAGTACCACCTGACCAAAAAACCTTTAGATTTACGTGGAAGCAAAATATAATCCTCTGGCTTTTTTGTTTGTGGGATGGAAATTCGAAAATAAATCGACCTGTGAGATATAAATGAAATAGCAAAGTCATAAGCACATGGTCACATGTCACTGGGAATCAAAACCCCAGGACCTCAAAAGCAAGGAGTATTAATGAACAAGGAGAGCATAGAAAAGAAGGATTTTACTGTATGTCTCCAGCGAACAAGATCCGCACCCGGCTGTGGAAGAAATGATGCCAAAAAAATGAAGAGTAACAAAAAATAAGTAAACAACTTTAGTGAACTGACTGTGGACTGTGCAGATGTCCTGACAAAACCAGGAGGATGGTTTGATGGTTGGCCTGACCAAGATAGAGCATAAAGAAAAGAGGTCTGACTGGTGAGGGGTTTGCAAAATAGTCTCTTAATGAGGGGCCACTTTTGGTAAATTAAGATTGTGAATCGTCCCAAAGGACACAGTAGAAAAATGCACCAGGATGAACAAAGGGGCTGACTGGGTCAATATGCTGTATTGTTAATAAAAGCTAAATTATATCCATGTCAAAAGGGAGGCTCTAGAGGATGTCTTCAGCAATTTATTAAAGACTGTTGGTTAGGGTAACATTATTATGCTAACATAACTGAAAAGGTCTGCTGTGATCAATTAAAATTCTCTTTTCAAATCCCCCCATCTATTAAATATAATGTACAAACATTCAGAATAGATATATTTTTCCTCTGCAAAGTCCTCCTTAAAGAACCTGGCGCCCGGTGACAAAAGTATTTTGCAGTCATTAGGCCTCCAATTAAAAAAAATCACAGAGCTTGTTATCCTAAAATATCTTTTTACTATTTACAAATACCAAGAAAAATCTTTACTATGCATAAAGGGTTTTGTGACCCTGTCTGAATCACAATAGGAGATGCCATGAAAGGGACATCCCTTTCCAATCTACAATGCGGACAGGAATATATCGATGGTTTGCGAATGCAACTGCGGTCGCAAACCATCGATCAGATACAATCACCACAAAGGGTGCTAAAGCTGTCCATGTAGGGGACAGAAGCATAAAGTACATGAGAACATTCATAATGTAACCTGTAGGATTGACAGAACCCAGAAACACAACTTATGAATCAAAAGAGACTTCTAAATAGGCCTTGTAGGAATCAGAGAGACATCCACTCACACATATCAAACACATATAATAAAGTCTAAAACCAAGACCCGGGAAATCTAATCCAGGCTCTGAAAGAAACAGCATACTAGATGCTAAAAATGCCTCCCTCAACCCATAACCATCCTGATGCACAGTAAGCCTCATATCAAGAGGAACCGACCATTCCAGAGCAAACCCACATCTCTGGAAGAGCAGCCTGTTATTCCACTGCGAGCTGGGGAATGAAAGGCAGAGAACATAGTACAATACGAAAGACCCTCACTAACTATAAAGTGTTTAATGGTTTTTATATAGAGGAAACACAACCTTTATTCAACATGTTGATTATTATTGATAAATCACACTGTTCCACTTTCATTAAAATGTGAAAGATTTCCAGGTTTAAACAATTATTGACATATGACAGACACCAGAAGAAAACATGAACGTGGGTCAAATACACATCCAAACGATATGAAACGTATAAGCAGTACTTTTTAGAAACATTCTCACGGCTCACATTTTATTTTCCTAACTTATACAATTAAAATGATTATCAATCTTTGGCATAGACTTGAATTGATAAATAGTCCATTAAGTGCGGTCCTTTCTGCGGGTATTTTACTATTGCCCACTCATTGTATGGGTGTCCATTATTTGTTTCATCAATGACAACTTTAAAAAGTCCAAAATTCAGGGAATTAGATATGCTGCAGATATTGCAATGCGTTTTGATCTCTGTATGCGAGACCAATGTTCTACGAGATGTTCCTTTGGGCCCAATGAGCATTCAAAGTGTGCCAGGGATTTTTCAAAGGTGAAATTTCAAGCTTACAAATGTGACTGAATGGAGATTATACTGCTGATGTACACTATTGCTACAGCTCATAAAGCTAGACGTATTACTGGTATCTTCCCATGCGACAAAGAGCATTTATCCTCCGGCAAATTCTAGGGGTAAGTCACTGTCAAACTCTTGAGACACTTCAAGAATCACAAGGAGATCACATCCAAGAAGGCCGTACTGGCCGTACTGGGCATCAAGCGTTTCCCCGCGAGGCTGGAAGTTTGGGAGCTGCTTTTTGCTAATAGGGGCCGGATTTGAAGAAGTTTAGCAGTTTTAATAGCACTGCAGAGTTCCTTGTACATTCAACAGTTTTCAGGCAACAATAGGAGTGCCAAGATAACTCTGATGATTGCTGTACCTGCTGGGGAGAGATTAGAGGTTTGTCTGGTGTCAGTTTTGTCTCATATGAAGTAGCGCAGAGGGTTGATATGTCCGCTGCAAAGAATGTGTACTATGCAGATTACAGAACAGCATTTTATGTGCATAGCTCAGTGGTATACTGCTTTTGTCATAGAGATCCCTTTGTTGCTGTGCAGTGTGCACATTGAGCCATGAACTGCTAACAAAGAGCTGCATGCAAACTGCACAGTACACATTAGAAAGTTGTGTTTTTTTCCTAGTCTTTGATTATCCTAATTTTGCTAAAAAGGGTTTGTTTGGATATGAATAAATTATTACTAAAGTCAACCTTAACCACTGTGTTACGTTCTGAATCCTGAGTTTATGCTTCCCAAGACCAAGCACTTTTTCTGCAGACTGAATCACACATGTATGATTCATTTTCTCTGTATGTGTGTGTGATGTAAATTGCTCCAACACCCCACGCTGGTAAGAGAGGGGCTATAAAACAAATGAAATACTCATGAGGGAGGGACTATGGAGAGACGAGAGGCACTGTTAGAAGGTGATGGTGAGGGAATCATTGAAGAGCCCCAATATAAATTGCCGTATCGTGGGGCACTGTAAGAATATCATTTACTACGCTTTATAAACAAATACAATTGAACATATAATAAAAATGTGTTCTAGAATGCACAGTTTTTGACATTTGTTCAACCCCCCTAGCCCTACTGTTATGGTCAGGCTCGCTCGCTATGTACCCTATGGGGGCTGGACGGTCAAACTTTGTCAGGGCTGCTTTGGATTCCCTGGCCGGCCCTGACATTCAAACTAGTAGTACATGACAACTGGCAATATGTAACCATCTTTTCAGGTCAACAATTAACACCTAGGGGCAGATTTAAGAGCCCCTAGTGCCTCCTTGCACCACATTAGAATCATTTGTTTATGCTAATGTGGCCCAACGAGGCCAAAACTTAATCAGCAAGGCCCACAATTATATTTTGTAAGTTTGCTCCGCTTTTGCATAAAAAAATGATGTAAATGCATCGCAGAAAAAAGTATATATATGGGCCCAAATTTACAAAGTGGTGCAATACATGCATTGCGCCACTTTGTAACCCTTTGTGTTACATTATGCCTGCACCAGGCATAATGCATGTAAAGGGGGGGTTCTCCTGTTAGCGGGGGCCGACAAAATGGTGCAAAGAAGTCTAAGAGATTTCTTTGCGCCATTATTTTTTGCCACTTTTAACACCTGCTCACTGTTGGCTGCACAAGGGGGCACATCATTGTTTACAATGGGCCTCAATGGGCTTTGCAGGTTTAGCGTCCAAAGTTTTGATGCTAATCCTGCAATGCAAACCAAACTAGCATAAAAAATTATGATCCTAGTTCCATTACTACCACCATGGTGCTCCGTATATTAAATATGGTGCACCCATGGTGGCATTAGGGGGGCACTAAGGGGCACTAGAAAAGTGTCTCTACACTAGTTGCAGCACCACTTTTCATAAGTCTGTCCCCTAGTTTATACCAAGGACAAGCAAGTGAAGAAGCAGTAGAAATAATATATCAAAGAGAAACCCATCTAACAGGTAACAGATCACAGCAATAGGGGCTATAAATGAAATTAATTATTAGTCCGAAATCCTATTGGCAGGCAACTATACACACCGTGAAGGAAACTGTCATTCATGGAATAAAAACCAGCAAACATTCCAACTCCAAATAAGGTGTTGAAAAAGCACCAGAAATTGTTAGGGCAATCTATTACTGCTCATAGATAAAATCGAAAAGCATAAAGCTCCAAATCATTTTGTTTGTCAACGGTTGTTTCAATTAAAAGGCAAAACAACATATTCTGGCCTTACATTTTATAGAGCAGAATAGCGATTTTAAAACTGTTGCATTGCAGATGGAGCGCAGTCTTGTTAATTGCTAATTTGAATTGTATTTGTTTTTTTGTTGCAAAATTGTTAGCCAGCAAACTACGTTTTATTATTAAACTTTCTCGAGAACCCAGCATGATACATTTAAAGGCACAAATAGGTCAAATTAAAGATCAAGACAGTAGGAAAATAATATTTTCAGTCTGCTACTTGTACTGAAGTGAATTAAAGAGAACGCAGCTGATTGTAAACCACTTGGGACTAAACAAAAAGCACATTTTTTGTTTAAAAATAGTGTTTTCCTTTTCTGTTTACATTGCTGCCCCCTTCCTTTCCCTTTTTATACCTCTCAGCTTCTGGAAAAATAATGGATCTAGGGCTCAGCTACAATCACTGACCTAAGGACCCCACTCCACCCACGCCCCTCATGTGCCTGTTCATGATGGGGTACTTGCCTCTCTTATTATGAAGAACTGCAGCCAGCAAGGACACTGTCTCTGCCCAGCCTGCCCAGGCCCACCAAGAGCATCAGTGACCTTAAGGCTTTTCCAAACCTTCTTCCCTGGTGCACCATCTTCTAACATTACCTATGGGTCTACCATCACCTCAAAACATCATACTCACAGTTCTCCTACCTTGCTCAACAAATATCATTCTGATAATTGTGCCAAGGTGGGCTAATACTATACTGAGAATTTAACCACCATTACACCATTTCTATTTATAGGGAGTTGGGCTAAAGTTATCCTGGCATACCCAAATGTTGGCGTTCATCTCTGTTATTGTATAAGAAACAGAAACTTGAGAATTCAGGTCTTCTCTCATCTCCTGAGTGCATACATGATGAGCTTATGGACTCAGGTCTTTTGACAATGGCTTCTCACTGCATAACTGACCATTCTCTCGTATGAACAATGTTCTATATAATGTAATATTACTCTTCAAATGTAATCACCCACTAGTATTTCCCAGTAAGCACTATAGCTGCAGAAGTACCCTGAAAAGCAGGTTCATTCAAGATATTTTTCCTGTTAGATTGCTATGTTGCAAAATTCGTATCCCTAACTTAAAAATATAGAATTCATCTGTTTTGTCTTAACCAAGGAATACTCAGGACTTTCAATTAAATGAACATTCAAGTGGAGGCAAAATCATTATTTTGCCGTTTCAAGCTACATGGTCTTCAAATATAAAAGGAATGGTATTGAATGTAATTCTGCTGTCTCATTACATGCATTCACAAACAGTGGTTTGCAGTCTACAAATTTGTCAAAATGAGCTGCACATTCTCTGATCACTGAATTTCTGCACTATGTATTTGACCAACGCAGAAGCATTAAAAAATGCATAGGTCACATATCACCGTCAAACAAATCGTGGGGACCAGTACACATTTTCTGCCTCTTTTCATGAATTCAAGAGTCTCATCATCAATTCTTCTGCAACACGGAAAGATATTCTCAAAACTTAACGTGACATATGGTTTTTGGACTTGTGTTTTCACCACGCTATCTCTAGGGTTGACAAAGATCTGTGTACGTAGATTTATTTTGCACAAAATTGAGCTCAGAAATGGACTCCAATGCAGTGGAGAGTAAGTAATGGCAGAATAATGAGGTTAATGTGCACAACCTAGGCTATAGCTGCAAACACATTTTAACCTGAGCTTAGCAAAATGCACATATAGAGCAGATGTGCGGTGGGTTTCTTCACTGCTGGAACCCCATGGGATCAGAGCAGGGCCGGACTGGCCATAGCGGGCCTCAGGCATTTCCCTGGGAGGCTGGAAGGGTGGGGGCCGGTTTTGTGACTGGGGATGCAATGTCGGATTCCAGTAACAAAAGCAGCAGCAGGCTCGCACTGCACCCCACCCCTCTCCCCACCCAGGCACTGGTCAGGGGTGCTTTGGTTTCCCAGAGCAGTCCTGGATCAGAGGCTTTGATTGGGTGTCCTTACCTTCTTTCTAGAGGGTCATTCCTTTTTTCATAGACTTTGGGGGAGCTTCATGCCGTTTTCTAACAATGATGTTCTGAAAGACTCTCAGGGAGTCAAAATAGCAGTTGGTGTTTCCAGTCAATTGGGGTACCAGCACATTTCTGCTGTAGTGGACTAGGGGTGATATTTGACAATACAGAGGAGTACAGCCTTTCGCAGAGCCATGCAGCATTCCCAGGACTCATAGGCCAGTTTCCAGGAGGATATTCAGATGTGTCGGCATTATGTGAGGCCTTTTGGTCTCCAGAGGATGCAGAATCCCATCAAGTGAATCAAATAGGGAGAGAGGAATCCATCAAACAGTGAGACCAGACTCTACAACAAACAATTACAATGCCAATAAATCAATTACATTCCCAATAAATAAAAGTTCTGTGCCATAAAATCAGGAAAGAGACATCGGTGGATATATGAGGAACCACTGCCAATGGAAAAAAAAAAACACTCAGCCATGGCTTCATGTGGGATTGACCATCTCCAATGTAGTAAATTGGGCAGAAAGAAGCATCAAGGTAAAAGAAGGCTGGAAGGAAGCCTCTGCTGTCACAAGTGCCTTTGTTCTTCTGCCACAGGAACCTTGAAGACACTGACCAGAAAAAGAGAAGATTTCTCCAGATGGAATCAAGTCTGGATACAGACAACACACAATTTCCATCCAGAACCTTTTTAAAGGGATGAAAACGGTGCCAGTGCTAAATGAGCAGGCAGAATCTGACAGGAGACAGATATTTTTTCTTTCAAGAAACAAAATGTACGTAATTGGCTTAGTAAAAGACAGAGATATATCATCCAAGTTTAAGTGGTTTGTTCCAGCTGACACCCAATAACAACAAAATTCAAGAGGAATCAGACAGCAAAACCAGAGAAGCAAAGGGGGAATAAACATATCACAATCCCAGCGTCTCTTGCTACCTTATCTTAATAACATCTGTTAGTCCACTGATGAACCATAAAAGCATTATATGTGGGAAATCATAGTTTATTGGGCACAGCGGGTAGTGCAGTGTTAGCATAACATATAGATCTCAAAAAGTAACTCTCCACCAGAAAAAAATACCCTGAAAGATCCGAAATACACAGTACAGCTGTCTAACTGGGGAGAAATAACTTGATTGCTCTAAAGCAGTCTGAGAACAAAAAAAGCTAATCTTTAACTTGCGTCCTGAAACTGACGGACGAGGCTGCATTACAGCAGGAGCACACTATACCTGTTTACTCGGCAGCGCACCTTTAATAGGGTGTGCTGGGCACAAAAATGGACAGCACGCAGTTCCAATGTGGCCACGAATTTGCGCAGCCCCCCAGGACAGGGCATTAGTGAAAGATGGACCAACAGAATGAAGCAACCACTCCACCATCCACAGTTCTAGCAGCACCTGCCTGCACTTTCAAAGGGGGAGGAGGGAATCCCTCTACACATGAGTGCAGTGAGTGACTGCACTTGCCTCCATGGGAATGTGTGTGTTGGGGGGTCAATGGGATCCTTTTCCCCACTCCAGAGGGGTGCCCTCTGGGTGCACCACCACTTTGCACCACCACTTTGTGGCACACGGTCAGTTCACCTCCTGATGGCCTCTTTGCCTGGATATAAAATATGGGTTGGGTACCGAGGCATAGTATTTCCATGGAAATGAAGGAGCACCCCTTTTGGATAGTGCCCACGCTTAATGTGGGCTAGCACTATCTGTTTTATAGAAAGGACAACGCAAGTGTCTGAGGCCAAAGTGCTATGGGGTAGCAGCAAATGGGCACAGATGCCAGTTGCACTCTTGAGGCACTTTTAGTAATAGGGTCCGTATAATTCCATGGGTCAATAGTACCATTAAAGATATGACATTGATTTTCAATGAACGATGAATAACTTGTCACAAAGTAGAAGAACAACATGCCAACACTCAAACACTTCAATGACAACTAGGGGATCATAGTGCCAGCTTTGCAAGGCAAGGGTAAAGCAAAGCCACAGATTTGAAATTTGAATAGGCTGTTCTAAGTGTGGCAAAGCTGAGGTGCGTAAATCCATGAGATCCTGTAAAGAAACAGACAACTAACAAAAAAAACAATATTATGTTAATTAGACAAGAAAGAAAAAGAAAGTCACTTACCTAGAACAATAGAACAAATGTGCATGCCACAGCGAGCCAACATCCAGTCTGCAAAGCAACACTAGTGCCATTGAACAGTATAGGTCAACAGTAAGCAAATTCATAGGTGAGCGCTGGGATAGAAATGTTTTCTGGCGCAAAGAAAAGGTACAATTGGCTTTAAATTGCTGTAATCAGAAGGCATAATTTAAAAAAAAGGATGATTAAAAAAATAAGAATAGAAAGGAAAAGCATTAGTATACCAATCCTGGTATCGAAGTGTACTTTTAATAGGGGTGGGTGGAACTAGCAGAGTTTCATTGTCGCATAGGCTCTCATTATTCTAATGAGACTACTGGATTTTGAGCAGCAAGATCGTCCATTGTGTGGGAGAGTGAGTTTGACCCACTGCGGGTGACACCTGTCGCTCTAAATCCGGGTTTTGCTCGGGCTAACTAGCAGTGCCTCACCTGTACCAGGAGATAGGGAGTATTGGGCAGCAGAGCGCATGACATGTTATACTTCTCAGGGAAGTCGTGGTCACTCAGGTCGCATCCGGTTCTCTCATTCACACTTCGTTCTCATATATAAATGACAATAAGAGGCAGGATACATTTTAATGACTGGTTTAATAAAACAACTGCATTTTAGATAGCAAAGCGTGAGCTGTAACAACCAGGATGACACAACATGACAATATTAAAATGGTGACGAGGAGAGTGAAGCTTAAGAATAACGCTATTATATTGTCACTAAGAATTATGGACCATTTCCTATCTGAGTCATAATCTGAGCACAGCATGTTAAGCTCTAATTCTGCCTTTCAGGTTCCCCCGGGAGGACATCAACCCTCATACCTGAGCAAATACCTGTAGTCTGCGTTAGCATCTGCAGCGAAGCATTCAGTCGTGGTTCCCTGGCTGGAATCTCCCTCTTAACGTGTAATGGGACTAGATTGTGTTTTTATAATAACATAGCTGATGTTCCAAGAAAATGTCCCTACGTAAGGATGTGTATTTTCTACGAATGTTGGAGACTAAACTTCTACCGCGTTCACCGGCAATGTACCGAACTGTAGCCTTGACTGAAGCACAAAGTGATCAAGAATGTCTTGTTTGAGAACACAGTGCTGGGCTGAGCAAAACCAGTTAGATAGATGAAAATAAAACAAGACTGTAAAACTGGTTATTGTAAAAATAACAATGTGAAGCCGAATAAAATATATCTAGGTCAAACTGCACAGCGGCTTAATGTGTTAAACTAACGTGCATGGAGCTATAACTAAAATGGCTACACAACACACTACATAGAATTCTGCAGAGTTACATTAAAACTTGCTGCAATTTAGCTCCGGTAGTGGGATCAGCGCCTAAAGTTAGTGCAAATGGCACCATGTGTTGCACAACAACGTGCGCCCATTTGAGTTGATTTTGCTGCTGCTCCGGTAGGAAATCTACTCGAGCGGCAGCAGCAAATCTATTCAAACGGCAGCCCTTTGACCATGTCTGCTCGTGACATTCCCTCAACTGCCCGTGCTAGAAATCATGTTAGGGGATGCCAGATCTTGCTCACGCTCACCAGCTCACAATTTCTGGACCCTAACAGAAGAGAAAAAGTCTGCCACAAGGCACATGGCAGAATTTGGGCAGAATCCCTCGTTAAAGAGCAACTCGGAGTGACCAAATTTCCAACAGTTGTGAAGAACAAAACATTCTGCTTACCCATTTTTTTTAGACAGATCTGCACATCTGATCAGGTAAATGTTGTACCTCACAGTATATGAGAGACAATGGCTGAAGTGTAGTAATCTACTTCCCTAGATTGTACATTGTGGTGAGTGGAAGCAAAATGTGAATTCTAGGTGACTAGATCAACGGACAAGGAGGGCTGACCAAAAGCCCTTCTATATATGCATAAACAAGCATATTTTTATCCAGGATTAATTTTATCAATGAGGATGGTGAGGCAAATAAAGCTGTATGTAGATCACACAAGAACATAGGGGCTGGACCTTCAGGGCTGATCATTTTAAAGGGGGCCTTATCAACTTGAACTGCTCCAGTCATCATTTCTGTAAAAGATCCAGTGCAATGATGACACTTTCATCATTTTTTAACATAAAAGAAACTAGGTCACCCTTTTTTTTATAATCAACCATAACTGCTAATATCTTTATTCTTCGCTCCAATTAGGGCTGGCTTTAGCACAGGCACCAAGCTCAGGAGGAGAGCTGTTTTTAAAAATATATTACTGGAGTAAAGGTACCCGCTGCAGAGTTCTTCGTGTGGCCAGAAGTTTTCAGGTCATAATAAAAATATCAAGATATCTCTGGTGATTAATGCACTTGCAGGAGAGATCTGAGTTTCATCTAGTCACAGTCTTAACTCATGCAAAGCACCATCAAGGGTTAATGTGTCTGCTGCAAAACATAATGTGTAACATGCAGATCACAGATTTGTATTTTAGATAGTTAGCCCAGTGGGTTACTACTTTTGTCACAGAGATCCTTTTGTTACTTGCAGTTCATAAATTACAATCTTTTTAATGTAGCACTGTGAGCTAGGGGTTGGCATCAAAGAGCTGCATGCAAATGGCAATGCATAGGTTTAGAACCCATTGTTTTTTTTCTCAGGCTTTCATTATTGTAAGGTTTCTGGAAAGGGTTCCAGGCAGAAATAAATTTACCAACCGCTGAGTTACATTTTAAATCCTGACTTGTGTTTCTCCAGACCAAGCCTTCTTACCATAGGTCTGCCAGGATGGTTGATATGTGACTCCTGCACCTTGTAGCCCTAATTGTCTTATTAAACTTTTCCTGTAGATTGACACACATGATTTATTGTCTCTGTACAATATGTGAGTGTGACATAAAGCTCTCTTACATCCTACACTGGGATGAGTAGTGCTATAAAGAACATTAAATAAATGTAAGGTGGAGCTATGAAACATAAGAGGCACTGCTGCATGGCGGTAGTGAGGGAATCTTTGGGGAAGGAGGTCATGGGGTGGGGGGTAGTGCCAGCAAAGTTTGTTACAACCGGTCTCAGGCCAGTCCTGTCTCCAATTGTAATTAATATTATTAAAAGCACAGGTTGTAAAATGTGCAACAACAAAAAAACAGAAGTTTAAATACTTATATATACCACTAAATAGTGTAGTGAAGGAAAATGAAAGAAAGTGAAGCAAAGTGGTTTGCCCAGGATCACACATTCTTTCAGCTGTGGAAGCCATAAATTGACTAAACCCAGGGCTCCCGGTTACACTTTCTGCAAGATCTTGGGGGTCATTACAACATCGGCGGTAAAAGCGGCTTACCGCCGTGCAGCAGACCGCCAATACATCTCCGCGGCTCCGGAATTCCGCCACAGCTATTATGACCCACATCTCGGAATCCACCGAAATACAGACACCCACACAAGTCCGCCACACCAAAGGTCAGTGATAAACTGACGAAAACAAAACCGACACCGTCACGCCAACAGAAACACGCCCATGCTATTACGACACACAAATCCAAGCGGCGGTCTTTCAACCGCGGTATTCCATTGGCGGTACACACCGCCGCACTAAAATACACACATATCTCCAAAACACCGCCACATTGGACAATTCAAAATACACACACCTGATACACATACAAACACCACTCCCAAACACCCAACACAATAAAACAACACACACCCACATCACCCACAAACCCCTACAACCAAAAAATAGAGACGAAGGCGACAGAGAGAGAGCACAGCAATAGACAACCCCACCACACAGAGGCACACAACAACATCACCCACACAACATCCACGCACAAAACACCACACACCACTACACATCACCACACTCATCACCA
This sequence comes from Pleurodeles waltl, assembly GCF_031143425.1. NCBI lineage: Eukaryota > Metazoa > Chordata > Amphibia > Caudata > Salamandridae > Pleurodeles > Pleurodeles waltl. The sequence continues at coordinate 1,885,874,625 of NC_090440.1, forward strand.
CATACAACACCCCACACATCACCTACACCACGCCATGGCACGCCAAAGACACCCCAGGTTTTCGGAGGAGGAGCTCAGGGTTATGGTGGAGGAAATCGTCCGGGTAGAGCCACAGCTATTTGGATCACAGGTGCAGCACACCTCTATAGCTAGGAAGATGGAGCTATGGTGAAGAATCGTCGACAGGGTCAACGGAGTGGGACAGCACCCAAGAAATCGGGAGGACATCAGGAAGAGGTGGAACGACCTACGGGGGAAGGTGCGTTCCGTGGTCTCCAGGCACAACATTGCGATTCAGCGGACTGGCGGCGGACCCCCACCTCCTCCCCCACAACTAACAACATGGGAGGAGCAGGTCTTGACCATTATGCATCCAGAGGGCCTTGGAGGAGTTGGTGGAGGAATGGACACTGGTAAGTCAAATCTTAACTATCATATCCCCCACCCTACCTGCATGCTATCACACACTCCCACCCTCACCCACTCCCCTATCACTCCAACTCCTCACTAATGTACTAATAACACAAACCACCCATCCCAACACCAAGCCCTGCATGACACAACAAAGCATGGACACCCCTCACTAAAGCATGCCCACTGCACATACCAATAACAACCCCTAACCATCATCACACAAGCCCCCACACAGGAAAGCTAGCACTGGGGTACACGCTCACTGACCCATTGCACACCATGACACACACACATGCAATAATCATGCTTTTATACCCCTACAGGAGGGTCCAGATATCTCTACCCCACCCCCAGAAGAGACCCACAGTGATGACAGCAGCTCTGGCCAACTGGATCAAGATGACCAGCCCGGACCATAGTGGGCCTCGGGACAGTCGGTTCCCCTCGCGCAGGCACAGCCCAACACTGACCTTCCACCCTCTGGTAACACCAGCACAGCACCCACCCAGCTGGCCCATACCTCCGTCCCCAGGAAACGTCAATCAGCTGTGTGTCCACCACTACAGGGAACCCAGGATAACCCACCACCCCAACAACAACAGGGACCTGGGGGCACTGGTAGTGGGCACACGGTCCAGGGGACGGAGGCCCAGGAACACAGGGGAACTGGGAGGGCTGCTGTGCGACAGGGGGCAGACAGGCCAAGGGAACCCACTCTCCACGAGGCCCTCTCCTCCATCATGGGAGCATACCACCACTCCCAGTAGACGATGGCGACGGTCCTGGCAAAGTTTCAGGAGACCCAGCGCATGCAGGACGAACTGTATTTGGGGTTCAGGGAGGAGCTCAGAACCATCAGCTCCGCCCTGGGCACCATAGTAGGGGTGCTGAAGGATATACAGAAGACCATGAGGGACACCGTGGCACTCCTAGGGGCCCCTGACACTAGCCTGGATGATGAACTTCCCACCACCTCCGCTGGTGCTAGTGGACAGGATGCCCCGCCACAGGACCACCACACCAGCACCCCACCCCCTGCAGACGGACAACCACCACGAAAGCGGTCCCTGAGATCCAGGAACAGGACAGAGCAAGATGGCAAGACCCCCGCCAGGAAATGAGACCACCCTGATTGTCATCCCACTGTCCCACTTTGTGACCCTGTCCAGATTGGAACTGTTCCAGCTCCACTTCCTATGCCCATATGCCCTGTGCACCTATGAGACTAATAGACTGGACTCTGCCATGGACATTCCTCCACCATCACCCATCACCATTTTGCCACCCCCTCCAATAATTAGCACTTCAATAAACACCCTTGAACCACAAAACAATCTGGAGTCAGTCTGTGATTTAGAAAATGTGTATTAGCTATGACAATGACAAAATCCGTTCGAAAATGTAATGTCAACATATCTATGTCACACATCACAAGGCCATGAAGGATGCAAGCAGATGACACACGTTGGTAACCACACCTGTGAAACCGTAATGGAAATGTACCACTCAGTTAGCATATACTGCTTCAAATTGACAGACAGGATAGAGGTAGAAGTGTGAAAGTAAATGTAATAGTAAAATAATGTGTTCTCACCTGCGTGTCACTGGAAATATTGCTGTATGACAGAGTCCCTGTTATTAATGTCTTCTTCCTCTGCTTCCCCCTCATCACTGTCCACAGGCTCCACAGCTGCCACAAAACCGTCATCTGGACCATCCTCCTGCAGAAAAGGCACCTGGCGTCGCAAAGCAAGATTGTGAAGCATCGAGCAGGTGATGATGATCTGGCACACCTTCCTTGGTGAGTAGAATAGGGAACCACCTGTCATAAGCAGGCACCTGAACCTGGCCTTCAGGAGGCCGAAGGTGCGTTCGATCACCCTCCTAGTCCGCCCATGGGCCTCACTGTAGCGTTCCTCTGCCATGGTCCTGGGATTCCTCACTGGGGTCAATAGCCATGACAGGTTGGGGTAACCAGAGTCCTCTAATAGCCACACCCAGTGCCTCTGGAGTTGACCCATCACATACAGGATGCTGCTATTCCGCAGGATGTAGGCGTCATGCACTGATCCAGGGAACATAGCATTTACCTGCGAGATGTACTGGTCTGCCAAACATACCATCTGTACATTCATCGAATGATAACTCTTCCGGTTCCTGTACACCTGTTCACTCCTGTGGGGGGGACCAAAGCCACATGGGTACCATCAATTGCACCTATGATGTTAGGGATATGTCCCAGGGCATAGAAGTCACCTTTAACTGTAGCCAAATCCTCCACCTGAGGGAAAACGATGTAGCTCCTCACGTGTTTCAGCAGTGCAGACAACACTCTGGACAATACGTTGGAAAACATAGGCTGGGACATCCCTGATGCCATGGCCACTGTTGTTTGAAATGACCCACTTGCAAGGAAATGGAGTACTGACAGCACCTGCACTTGAGGGGGGATTCCTGTGGGATGGCGGATTGGTGATATCAGATCAGGCTCCAACTTGGTACAAAGTTCCTGGATTGTGGCACGGTCAAACCTGTAGGTGATGATTAAATGTCGCTCCTCCATTGTCAACAGGTCCACCAGCGGTCGGTACACCGGAGGATTCCGCCATCTCCTCACATGTCCCAGCTGACGCTGCCTAGGAAGGACAACAGCGACCACAGAGTCGAGCACCTCAGAGGTATGTACCCACAGCTACACAGTACACGAAACATAATCCAAAAAGTTGTCTGTAAGTGTGTTGAGTCCAGGCCTAGGTATGTGTGACGCAGTTGTAAATGAAGCCATGTGGGCCCCTGAAATGGCGGCTGCCTGACCTCTAAACTGGGACAATTGGATGTGAGGTAACTGCGCTGGCGCTGTACACCTTCGCGGTAGGCGGTCGAAGACCGCAGCGCAATGCTGCATTGGTTAACATTGGACCCTATGGGTCCCAGGAGCCAATGACGAAGTGCGCCGGCGGTGATGATACGCACCGCCGCGGACGTCACCGCCGTGGACGTGACCGCCATTTTATATCTGTTCACTCACTCGATACCTGATCTTCGACAGGAGAGGACCTACACTGCAAGTCCTGCTGTGACCTCGGTCTGGAAGAGACAATGGCATGTGCATCTGGGGAAAGGGCCCCTGCCTTCACTGCACAGGAGTTGGAGAAGCTTGTGGACGGGGTCCTCCCCCAGTACATGCTACTCTACGGTCCTCCAGACCAACAGGTGAGTACATAGGGTGCAAGTTGTATGGGCTATGCCTGGGTGGAGAGGGCTGGATGTAAGTAGGAAGGGGGCAGAGTTATGCGAGCATGAAGGAGTGTGAATGCATGCGCCACATGGCAAGGGCAGGGATGTGAGCCACTCACTTCGATGGTGCTGTTGCTAATGACTTCTCTTCTTCCCCTGTACATGTCATGTAGGTCAGCACCCACCAGAAGAAGGATATTTGGCGTGCCATTGCCAAGGAAGTCCGGACCCTGGGGGTCCACCAGAGACAGAGCACCCACTGCCGTAAAAGGTGGGAGGACATTCGCCGCTGGAGCAAGAAGACGGTGGAGGCTCAGCTGGGGATGGCCTCCCAACGTGGGAGGGGTGCCTGTCGTACCATGACCCCCCTGATGTTCCGGATCCTGGCGGTGGCCTACCCTGAGTTGGATGGGCGCTTGAGGGCATCACAGCAGACACAAGGGGGTGAGTACACTCACATTCGGATGCATTTGCACGCAGTGGAGGGGTCTGGGTGGGGGAGGAGGGCTGTGGGTTTCCCTAGGCCAGGGCGAGTTCCGTAGGCTAGGCCCCTCCGTAATGCAGGCCATGTGCCACTCCACCCCACCTCTGCAGAGTGCCAAGTACAGGTATACATGCCCCTGTGTCATTTATGTGGACAGATTACACTCATAGCCATGTAGGCCATATCCCAGGAACTGCTTCTGTAGAGGCCAAGAGCACGGCATAGTGCAGGGGGCTGCTGTGTCTGTATTGTTCGCCAACAGTAGCGGTAAGCCATGCACTCAACCTGTCTTTCTTCTGTTCCCCCCCCTTTTTGTGCTCTCCCTGTTCTTTTGTGCATCAGCATCATCAGGCAGAGGTAAAGTGGCACTGGAGCACGAGGGAGCTGCATCCCACATGGCCATGGAGGACCACACCACAGACTCCGAATACACCAGTGGGACGTAGGGCGAGGAGAGCTTCACGTCGGTCACTGGATCAGCAGACAGCGACACGGACTCGTCCTCCGATGGGAGCTCCCTTGTGGTGGCGGCACCATCTGTGCCTCCCACTTCTACAGGTACAGCCGCCACCCCCTCTACTAGCACCGCCCTCCCAGCAGCCCCTCAGCCTTTGCTCCGTGCCCGCTCACCCAGGAGGGTGGGCATCACCTTCGCCCGAGGCACCTCAGCCCCTGCCCCTGTCACCCCTGCTGCCCTCAGTGAGGAGGCCATTGACCTCCTCAGGTCACTAACTGTTTGGCAGTCTACCATTGTGAATGCCATCCAGGGTGTAGAAAGGGAGTTGCAACACGGTAATGCATTCCTGGAGGGCATTCATTCTGGTCAGGCTGCCCTTCATCGAACCCTGCAATCTCTGGCCTCAGCACTGATGGCAGCCATTGTCCCTGTCTCTAGCCTCCCCCCTCCAACTTCCTCCACCCAGACCCAATCCCCTGTACCCCAGCCTATCCCAAGCACACCATCAGACCAGCATGCACACACCTCAACACACAAAAGTGGCTCTGGAAAACATAGGCACCACACATCCCACAGGCACTCACACAAGCATCACCCACATACAGACACAGCAACATCCACTGCCTCCACTGTGTCCCCCTCCTCGTCGTCTCCCTCCTCCCTCCCAGTGTTGTCTACAGTCTCACCTGCATGCACTACATCTACAGCCACTAGGACTCGCACCAGAACACCCAGCACCACACCCCGCTCAGCTGCACTCACAACCCCCACTACCACTTACACATCCCCTGTGTCCTCTCCCAGTGTGTCTGTGACGCCCCCTCCCAAAGTACACAAACGCAGACACCCACGCACCCAACATCCATCCACCTCACGACAGCCTCCAGAACCTGCACCTGCACCCACATCATCTAAACTTACAACTCCTACAACCACCTCCTCTTCCTCCACTCCCAGACCCCCTCCAGCTACCCATCCCAGTGTTCATCAGAAACTTTTTTTCTGAACAACGTTGACCTCTTTCCCACCACCCCGCCCCTCCAATTCATAGGTCCCGTACTAGCACCTCAGCCAAAAAAAGTCTGGTTCCAGTGGTGCGTGTTAGAGGTATATGGAGTGCACCGGGCACCAGGGCAGCCAGTGTGACACGGAGCCAAAGCACTGCCAGTCCACCCCCTGTAAAGCACCAGAAGTTGGACAGTGCCCGACGGGAGAGGGTGAAGACTCCTGCCAGCAAAGCCGCTCACAAGGGTCCCGGGGGGAGTGCTGAGTCAGCTGTGACTCCTCACAAGGTGGTGAAGGAGCAGAAGAAGTCTCCAAAGTCTGGGAAGAGCAGCACGGCGGAGAAGGCCGCCATCCTCCCCGCTGGCCAGGACGCCACCGCCAGCACAATCGTCACTGGTCAGGAGACCACCGCCAGAGTCAGTGCCCAGGATGGCAGCACTATCGTCACTGGTCAGAAGACCACCGCCAGAGTCAGTTCCCAGGAGGGCAGCACTATCGTCACTGGTCCGGAGACCACCGCCAGAGTCAGTGCCCAGGAGGGCAGCACTATTGTCACTGGTCCGGAGACCACCGCCAGAGTCAGTGCCCAGGAGGGCAGCACTATCGTCACTGGTCCGGAGACCACCGCCAGAGTCAGTGCCCAGGAGGGCACCGGCAGCCACAGCCCCACTGGGCACTGAGGGACCGTCATGCCACACACCGCTGCACAGGTCAGAGACAGCAAAGTCAAGCACCGCTGAACAGGGCAAAGACCGCCATGGCAAAGCACCGCTGAACTGGGCACAGACCGCCATGGCAAGCACCGCTGAACAGGTCAGAGACAGCAAAGTCAAGCACCGCTGAACAGGGCAAAGACCGCCATGGCAAAGCACTGCTGAACAAGGCACAGACCGCCATGGCAAAGCACCGCTGAACAGGTCAGAGACCGCCAACTCAAGCATCGTTAGCCCATGTGCAGCTGGGACAGTGACGGAACTGGGACCGTCACGGGGAGCGTGATGCACTCTGGGCACCAGTCCTCCTCCAGAACCAGTGGAGAACTGCATCCACTACCTGAATCCTTGACAGGATGAAGCACTCTGGGCACCAGTCCCCCTCCAGAACCAGTGGAGAACTGCATCCACTACCTGAATCTTTGACAGGATGAAGCACTCTGGGCACCAGTCCCCCTCCAGAACCAGTGGAGAACTGCATTGACTTGAGAGACAGTGGCTTTGCACTCCCCAGGATGGAACAGTGGGCAAACCAACCACTGTAGAGACTTGAGAGACTGTGGCTTTGCACTCCCCAGGATGGTACAGTGGGCAACCCACCCACTGTAGGGACTTGAGAGACTGTGGCTTTGTACTCCACAGGATGGAACAGTGGGCAAACCAACCACTGTAGAGACTTGAGAGACTGTGGCTTTGCACTCCCCAGGATGGTACAGTGGGCAACCCACCCACTGTAGAGACTTGAGAGACTGTGGCTTTGCACTCCCCAGGATGGTACAGTGGGCAAACTAACCACTGTAGAGACTTGAGAGACTGTGGCTTTGCACTCCCCAGGATGGTACAGTGGGCAACCCACCCACTGTAGAGACTTGAGAGACTGTGGCTTTGCACTCCCCAGGATGGAACAGTGGGCAAACCACCCACTGTAGAGACTTGAGAGACTGTGGCTTTGCACTCCCCAGGATGGTACAGTGGGCAAACCAACCACTGTAGAGACTTGAGAGACTGTGGCTTTGCACTCCCCAGGATGGTACAGTGGGCAACCCACCCACTGTAGAGACTTGGGAGACTGTGGCTTTGCACTCCCCAGGATGGAACAGTGGGCAACCCACCCACTGTAGAGACTTGGGAGACTGTGGCTTTGCACTCCCCAGGATGGAACAGTGGGCAAACCAACCACTGTAGAGACTTGAGAGACTGTGGCTTTGCACTCCCCAGGATGGTACAGTGGGCAAACCACCCACTGTAGAGACTTGAGAGACTGTGGCTTTGCACTCCCCAGGATACATTAATGGGCATGGAGCCCCGTCGTGGATCTGGCGTGGTGCACTCATCCGGCTGAGGTGCCCCCCTTTCCTTCCCCCTGAGGTGCCTGTTGTATTTCTATCTGATGCACCTGCAGTGTTCTCTCCGTTTGTGGACAGGTATCTAGTGTGGACCTCGCCCATGCATTGTGGGCCCAGTGGTCCACGGACATTGAAATGTGCATACCTGCACTACTAATCGTGATGTATATATTTTTTATGTGTATATATTTCTGTATATATGAGCTTACTGTATTTTGATACATTACAATGGTTGTACTGACTTCCTTTTTGTCTTTGCATTCTTCCGGGGGGGGTTGTGGGTTGTTCCTGTGATGTTTGGAAATGCATTGGTGTGTGTGTTGTAGTGTGCGAGGGTCGGGTTGAGGGTGGGGGTGTTGCGTGTGTGTGTCCTTGACTTTTGCCTCCCCCTCCCCTATGTCGTAGGTGCAGTACTTACCGTTGTCTTCGGCGCCGCCGTTGCTGGTGTTCGTAGAGGGGCAGGAAGACAAGCCAGGGAGTATTTGGAGTTCGGGCTCCATGGTGGCCTCCTTCCTCGTGGAGTGTGTTAAGGTGAGCGTTTTCCCATTGCAAAAGCTGTTTCCGCCATGTTTTTATCCACGGTGAATCAGCCCCGGAAAAGGTGGCGGATTGGTGTGTTGTAATACTGTGGGCGGTACTTTGTCTTCCGCCTGTCTGTTGGCGGTGACCGCCGCGCTGCTTGTCTGTACCGCCGTGGCGGTCGGAGTGTTAAAGTGGCTGTCTATGTTGGCGGTTTCCGCCATGGTCATAATTCCCTTTTTTTTTCTGCCGGCCTGTTTGCGGTATTACCGCAGCTTTAACACCGTCCGCCAGGGTTGTAATGACCCCACTTGTCTCTCCATTTTACACAAATTAACTATAGTGTGTGCTCTCTTGTTTTTCATGGGATAAATTAGAACAATGTGGTTCATTTGAACTGAATTTGCAAAATGCACGTACGACATGCCACATATATTTAACACTATATAAGATATCTTTTAGGCAACCACTTAAGCAAGCCAACTACAACTCAGCCTAAAAGAGGAGCGGTACACGAATACTGGAGCATATGAACAAAGCACATCTCGGGAGATAAACAATCTATCAAAATTAAATCTGAGTAATCCAGGGCACTCTATTTGTTACTGTATCAATGACATCTCCTGGTATTTCAGGAGAAGCTCAGTCTAATGGATATAATAAAATTACTCAGCCAAACTTTGAGGATAGAGTTGAGATATTGTTTGGTCTCATTGTACAAGTATTCAGTGGGAAGTATCTGTGAAACTGTGTTTAACCTAAAGGATTTGGATGATTGTCTATTATGTCAGCATGCCCCGCTGCATCCTCAGATTGTTACATAGGATGACCAGAAAGATAAAAATGGTGATGCCATGTGACCAACTGGAATGTAAACTCAAGATATCAAACTCGTTCTCCACATTAAAAAAATCGGATGGGTTCCAATTGTTGTTATTTCATTTTAAAAGAACCTGGAAATAATTTGACTTTTTTTTTCAGAAGGTAACACCGACACCTATTTAGATTATTTCCTTGTTAGTAAAATTGCTCAGCGGTATAAACCTGCGTGAGACATGCATGTTGCAGATTTGAAACCCACCCAGGCTATATCAGCGATTGCAAATAGCATCACTGTGCAAAATATGTGCGCCTGCCTAATTCTCTGTTAGGACATTGCAGGAGTGTATAAGGAAGGCCATGTGAAAATAGTGATTTAATAAAATTGACATTCACTGGGAAGGGGAGTAAAGTGGAGCTCATCTGTTTTTCTCTAGATGTAGTATTTTTACTATTTTATACACACATGGAGCATGCAGGTGCCAACAGTACAAAGCTGGAGCCCACAGCATTTGCATCAAGCCCATGGACCGCTTCTGCACCACTAATGGCTCCCGACAAGCCGGGCGGCTGAAAAGGGCCGGTGTGTGCGCCTGCACATGTGTGTCAAGTGGGCTTCTAGTGCTAGAGAAAAGCCTGCCTCTTCAGAGCTAATAAAAAAAGAGGCTTTCAGCTGCCTGCGAGCTCGCTGAATGCAAAGGTGGGCTATTATTTCACAATACAGAAAGCCCTGTAAATGGAGGGAATGGAGCCTTTTGAAGTAGCTGCGATGCAAGCCAGTGCTTTCAGGGCCACTTCACTCAGATGCTCTTCCTACTAAAGCAGGTTAACTTTATTAAAGCCCCCTCTGTGTTTACTGTGGGTTTAACTGAGCCGTACACATGCACCTTATGTAATGCCCTAAGAAGGCGCCTTCCTGAAATATTTAAGGTTACGATTAAGATTAAAATTAACATTAAGGTTAAGAATGTTTTGTGCATAATCCTGGTTGCAGAGTTATATCATGTCAAGTGTTTTCATAGAGAACAGCATTCATGGGTTACTTAGCTCTGTTGGAAGTCTTGGTGTGCCCCCGACGTTGTGCAGGTCATGGGCTTTCTTTGAGGCCCTTGCATTGAGTGTGTTTCATGTACATTTGTCTGTCGGCCTCTCCCTGCCTCAGTGCCTACATTATCTCTCTCTCTTTGCCAGTGTACTTCCTGCCCCAGTACATATGCAATGATGGACCAGTGCTGGTGCTCTCAAGTGCCAGTATATTTGCCTCGTGGCCGTGTTCCTTGCTACACGGTGCAATCCTTGCCACTCTGCAAGAGGATTGCATGCTTCTGTGTGGCCCGGCCTCTGGCCTGGTGTCGGTCAATAGCCCCCTCCTCCACCCTGTTGGTGCGTTCCCAGAACTCTGTCTGAGACAGTTACAGGAAGTGGGACCTCCAGGACCTTAATACATTTAAGAGACTGTACCGGTGACACTTTCCACTCCAGAGTAGCTTGGGACCTGTTGAGAAGAGGGATGTGAGGTTTTGAGGAAGACCTAACTATAGCCAGTATATACCCCGTGGCTAGTCCCTTTTTATCCATCCTCAGGATAAAAGCTTTGCCATTGTTTATGCATAGGCAATTCACTCACATTCAGTTTGTGTTGTAAAAAGATATTTACTCATTATATATGGTCCTTTTAGGTAGCTCACAAATACATTGGATGTCTACAGTGTGTATGTGACAAAAGAATTCTCTCTCTTTAAACAGGTGAGCTAGGACTAACATATGTACATTAAAACAGAGAGCTGACAAGGCTGAACTTTAAGAATCCCTGAAGCCTAGGGCGGCAGCTTCAAAATCTTATTGGTTTAAAGCCATTGCTCACTTACAAAATTACCTAACCCAATCCCACACTTTTGATCACATATGTTACACCAATCTTTTACAAGTGTGTCGTGCTTTCAAAGAGTTCCAACAGGCTCAATAGGGCCAGCGCTGCATTTCGGCGTATTAGATAAATAATTAGATTTGCTAAGGTTGTGTGAAGAAAAATATTCGAAAACTAACACAGAGTCAGCCTGAATGTCAGTCCAATCAATTTATGAATGGTATAAGTTTGCAACCGTACCTTGGCTAATGTACAGCTTCCGAGATCAACTATCAAGTTTTCAAAGATCTGAAAACTTTATCTCAAGTTGGCAATAGGGTAAATAATCAATTGCAAAGATGAGCACTTTGGTTTGATATTCTCTGTTTTCTACTTCATGATTTTAAGTTGCTTCATTATTTTAAGAGTCTTGCATTGCATTCTTGCATTGCAGTCTGATTTGAAATTTAATGTTAATGTATATTAATTAACACTGTTTCATTTGCATTACAAGGTTGTTATTTTGCTAAATTTGCATTAAATTAAACATGCCTGCATAGATTATTCTGCCATCTCTGCTTTTTGAATATTTAGCTCATTTAATATTACAGGAAAAAGGTAAATAAACTGTGAAAAAAGGCTTGCATACAAATTTAAAAAATGAAATTGTTCTTGTTTTAGTTCTGTGAAATCGATGGATGAGTTGGGGATGTGAAACATGCACACTTTCATGGAAATGGGTTCTAGGAACGCTAATATCCAGTCCCTAACTACTAACATTTACTTTTACTTATTCAATTCATTTTCTCTTTAGAGTGGGTATGAATGACTTTGAGAGCAGCCTGCATTTTCTTGATGAATACCGTCATCACGAAAGAGTTTTCAGTAACTGGTTGTTGTGATATAACTAGGCAAATGCAATGGATTTTAATTATTCTTTGAACTGGTACTTTATTATAGCAAATTTGAAATGGTGAGATCATAAATCAAGGTTTTCTCAATATGTTATGCTTTGTCAGTTGGATGTTGGCTTTATAATGGTTTGAAACTCATTTTCTTCAGGATGTCGTAAAGTCTGAGTGTTTTTCAAGACCCCCTGTTCGCTTAATATAAGCAAAATCTGTCACCTCAGTACCATGGGGTTGCAGCTTAACTCGAGTAACTATAACTTGCTCCCTCACCATGCACTGCTTACCACTTCACATCTTACAACACACATAACCTGTTCTATGATCTCAGCCCGGGGACTAGGGGAGATGGCTGCCCCCCTACCCTGGCCTATTTAGGCCCCAGGGCCCTATCTCCCAGGGCCCGGCCTTAATGCATTTATGTTTTTTGGGGGAGGGGGCCTGTGTGGCCCCTATCCCCGGGACGATCATGGCCCTGGAGACCTCATCCCCAGGGCCTGGCCTTCAAAAGTTTTTTTTTGGGGGGGAGTGGGTCACACGGCCCACCTCCCATTGTTGATTTTGTCCCCCGGGACCCCATCTCCCAGGGCCCAGCATTAATATATTCTTTTTTTGGGGGAGGCATGTGACTCCCCTCCCCAGGCCATTCTCAACCCCAGGGACACCATCCTCCAGGGCCCAGCCTAAACATTTAATTTTTTGGGGGGAGGGGGCTGCGGAGCACCCCTGCTCAGGCCGATCTCAGCCCCTGGGCCCAGTCATGTCACCTCACTCCCATGGGGACCGTGGGGGGAGCCTGAAAGCCCCCATGGTCCCAGCTGGCTCCCCATCTCATGCAGGAGCCAGCACTGCTGTCACTAGGAGGGAGCTGCTAAAGATGCAGCTTCCTCTCTGCAAGAGCAATAGTTTCCTCTCTTTCCCTGCCTGCATATCTGCAGGCACGGAAACAGAGGAAACCTCCACTCCCAACAAGCGAGAGCTGTTTGACAGCTCTCGCTTGCTGGAACCAGAGTGTTTGCTCTGACTTGGCAGGAGCTGTTAGCACCCGCCAAGTCAGAACAAACAGCTATTTCCTGGGGGTGAGCGCCCTGGGACATAGCAGGAACCGGCCCTGGGGGTGGCAGCACCTGGGGCTGTGGAAGGCTGGGTGCCCCCTGCATTTAATTAGACATTCGCCCTGGGGAGGTGGCGATCTCTGGGGTTGCAGAGGGGGCGGGTACCCCCACACATTCAAAATTTGACATGGCCCCCCAGACGTGGCCCACCCAGGGCCTTCACTAAAACAAGAGCGGAAGGCTGCACTTTTTTTTGTTGTTACTTTTCAGCAGATCCGCCTCACCTCCTGCGGAGAATCTTTTAAAAAATGCTACCCGGCCCTGATGCAAATATTCTCAGGACATCAATGGGATGACAGGATCATTGTGGAGTGTATATTGAGTATCATATAACGACACATACATTCAGCATTGGGTTGTTAAGGGCAAAATAGCCATCCTATAATGAAGGAAATTTCAATATAGGTGGACATCATGAGGAGCTATGTATGTTAGCAATAATGCAGGATTGTGAGTAAACTATTTAGTCACACCCCGTAGTGGCTAAGATACAAATCAGCAAAGAGAGTATCAATTGGTTTTGCCGCATAACATCAGCCCAGTCTTTAATGATTACTAATGCAATTGAATTGTGATATTTGTCATACCCCGTGATGGACAGAATACAAACCAGCAAATGGTGATCAATATGTTAGGTCTATCAACATCAGCCCATTTTTTCAATGCAATTGAACTGTGATGTCTGTCAGCAAGGTTGTGTTCACTTGGGGATTGGGTCTACATTAATTTGTGTATCTTTGTTTTTTCTTGTCACATTTTAAACTACATATCCCATAATGCTGCAAAAGGGCTTTGTGTTGGGATAATATATATAGTGGATATAGAAAATGCATTCACCAACCGTGATCAAGACCTTGGAGGTGGAAACACGTTGGTGATTGCTGTTTGTGGCTTTGGATTTGTGATGTAAAAACTTTATGTAGGGAGTAAAATTCATCGAGGAAGAGAGTGTTTGAGCACAGAAGGGCAATCGGCCATAATGATCCCCAATATCCAGTTGCTAGACATTTTCATAATCTTCATTCTGGCAGCGAGAAACTGTTAATATTTGTTGTAATTAACAGTGTAGAACCTGACATACGTGGGAGTGACAGGGAACACAAACCAAGGATATTATAATCCAGGTACATTGTGGACTCTGAGACATTGGCTCCAGTAGGTCCGAACTCCAGTGAAGAAATGGTTGTGCACTTAGGATAATGGGTAAGGAATGAAGTTGTTATAATGCTTGGATATTACTGTAAGTAGAGCCTCAATAGGATTCACTGATTTTTAAAGGGTATTTTAAGTTTATTGACATGCTCTTTCTGGTGTTTTCTTTTTCTTTTTACACGCAGGTAGGAACGCTGTTTGAGTCACAGAGTAGCAAGTCAAGGATGTGTGTTCATCCTGTATTATTCTTCGTACTCTAGCAGTATTGTCAGACAGAACCAACCAATTGGGCTCAATTGCGGGACTACGCGTCTGTTGTGTGAGACTTTTCTTTTTATACATATGAGGTGACAACATGTTCCCATGCTAAACGATGCATTTATAATATTTGATCATGAGGTTATGTCATATCGAGTATAGGAGCACCATCCATTGCAAAAGAGATGCCACGAGAATCATAGAGCACTATATTACCAATAATCACCATCCTGATCACATGCAGTGGGTGGTACTGGACCAACTAAAACCTACAGCTATCAACGCCAAACAGAAACTCCTACTATATGAACAAAGATGGATATGGAGGCTGCGAACTGATACCACAGGATTGAATGACACTATCCAGTGGTCAGCTTTAGGCTGACGACCGGACACCAGTGTTTTTCTCTCCCTTCTAAGATAGACTCCGCATAATCCCCACCAAGCATATAACGTGCATCAGATATCATCCATAACGATTTCTTTATTCCCTGTACCTTGAAATGCCCCGCTATGGTAATCACCATCTAGCATCTTAGTGTTTTTGGTTCAACTCAACAACCCTGTTGACCTGAGAAGCCATCACCATCTTAACTCCCCTGATAGGAGAGCTATTGTCTTTTTTATTCCCCCCCTTTTTTTTCCTTTCCCTCGTTCCTACACTTTACCTGTTCCTTTTCTTTCCTTGTCTTCCTTCATCATTCTATACTTTTCTCACCTCTTCCAGCATTCTCCTCTCTCTCCCCCCTCCTTGCTGTTTGACCCTCCTTCCCTCCCCCCTCTTCTCTCATAACCCCCCCTTTTTCCTTTACCCCGTCTCCCATATATACTTTTCTTAATAAATTCCATTTCCCCCCCCCCATGGCACAACACCACCCCTCCCCTCCCCCCTTTCATCTCTTTACTTTCTTTTTTCTTATATTCTGCTAAGCCCCACCTCCGTTTCCCACCTTGTTGCTTCCTTTTTTCCTCATCATCCCCGCCCTTCTCTTGTATTTAATCTTCCCCTCCTTTTTCTTCCTTTTTTTCCGCCGCCTTTTTTCCCCCTTCCCCCCCCCCCTCTTTTTTCATGTGGCTCCCACCACCCGCGTTACTCGCGGGATGCGGGGCTCATTCCGCGGGACTCTCTTTCCCAGAGTCCCGCGGCCCATAGCGCCGCGCCGCACTAGCCGCGGCGCGTCACCTATGGGCGCTCCTCCATGTATACCAGTTGCGACGCGGGTGGAGCGCCCCTGGAGCTACACTCCCTTCGGGCACGGCCCTACCCGCGGGACTCCATCTCCCATGGGTCCCGCGGCAGGTCGCGCCCCACCGGGCCCGACACGTTCACTCTAGGCGCCCGGCACAACCCCCACAGAGGGCGCGGCCGGGGCACAGGTGTTCCTGAAGCTTCCTACAACTCGGGACGCTCGCCGCACGATGACGCCAGGCACACCTATTTTACATTTCCTATGTTGATTGTTTGCCGCCCTCAGCCTCGCACCGATTGGCTGTGTCCACCATAAATACCAGGCTAGCCCTCCATTCAGTACCAGAGCGGCCTGGCTCCGGCATGTAGGTACCCCCCTCGGTATTCCCTTTTGAGTGGTAAGTCTGGGCCTACTTGGCCCTTTGGATTTCTCCCTCTCTGGCCAACAGCCCCTTTGATCTGCTGCCACCCTTTCCTCTCTCCAGTGGCCTTCATTTCCTTCTCTCCCTTGCTCTCCTTTTGTTCTCCCCTTTCTCCTCTCTTTCTCTCCTCCCCTTTTCATCTTATTTCTTTTTCCCTTTCTTTACTTTTCCCCAGTTTTGTTTCCTTTCCTCTTTTATCCCCCTCCTTTCTTCACCCTTCTTCTTTTCTCCTTTTCCTCCCCCTGTCTCTCTTTTCTTTTGCTATTGTTTATTTTATTTTCTCTCTTGTCTTTCTCTTTTTTCTTCTCTTTTTTCTTCTCTTTTTTCTTCTTTTCCTTTTTCCCTCCTTTCGCCTCCTTCTCTCCTGTTGTTCTGTTTTCCTTCTTTTCATTCCCTTTTTCCCCCGTTAAACCCTCAATCTCCTCAGAGTGTGACTACAACGGAAACCCCCCCCCCGGCACTAGCCAGACCAGAGGCAATCCGTCCCCGACTCCGGGGTAAGTCACTAATGCATGTGTGTGTGAGTGAATTTTTTCCATAGACTGTCACTTGTTGCTGTGTTGTGTGCAGTGGTTTGCCACTTTTTCACCCTTATTAATTTGTGGTTTATCTATTAGCTATTATAGACCTACCACACCATGAACTACTTGTTCAGGTAGGCCATTCATTATTTCACTTTGAGCACTTCACTTACTGCTTGTGCTCCGACCCTGACGAATGCCCCTGACCTACCAGCACTTTGTGAGGGCAGAAACATGTTAGTCATACGTATTTCTTTTTAGACTCTAAGAGACATTATCCTCGAATGAGCCTCCCCCCCTGTTCTTAGCCTTACCAGCATGCACCCCCATTAAAACTAAGTAGTAGCAACTGGTGACATGCATGGTAATTTTATTTTCACCTCATCTGGATCTCTGTAATTATCCAGTCAGTCTAATTTCAGCACTCCCTCTGGTTCCTTTAACCAAGAGGTTGAGTCCGCCCAAGTAGTATCATCTTACTTGGGTGGGGCTAGGTGGTCAAATGATGAAGCAAGACACTATTATGTGTGTGAGACCACCTAGTCCGTAAGGGAACTCCCCCCTCCCCCTGTAGGACAACATAGCACCCCTTTGTTGGGACACTTTTCAACCATGCCTTCCCCGTTTTAGAGCTTAAGGCGACCTAACTGACACCGCCTACTGAGGGAACACTGACTCAATCCTACCCTCAGTCTCTACTACCCCACACCTTTAGTGATTATATATATGGATTTAACTGCCAGCAGCGGATTATCCCTCATGTGTCATAGGACGTACAGATATTATGGGTTAGCCTTTTTACATACTTTTGCATATGTTCTACATTCAGTCATTCACTCTTATCTAAGAACATACCGTGATCACTGTCTATGACATGTGCACTACCGCTGCCTATGGTTGATAACTAGAATTGTTTTCAGTGGTGCCACATTCAAAGACGGCTGCTATCTTTGGTTTTATTGAGCACGTTTTGGTTTACATTTCTCCCTTGTTTATGTCACGCATGCTATATGGGAATGTGTCTGTTTTAAACACTCTATCCATGATCAAGGCCATGGCCGAAACACGTTGGAGTGAAGCCTCATTTCCGAATAAACACCTCTTTTTGTTCAGCATATCATACCGAAGGTGTCCAAGTTATTCCTATAACAAAGGGAATTTTGCGTTTATATTGTGGGATTGCCAGATGCCGACTCGGAAGATACATACTCAAGTTTAACACTTATCTCAAAAAGAAGCAGTTATTGTGATATTCTATATTATACATCCAGATAACAAAACAGTTAAAAGGATACAATAGCTCTGTTGCTTTCCTCTTTTTCAAAATTCAAGGTCCACCAGTGTCACACCCAAAGTGAAACCACCTATTGTGTGAATAAAACACAAATATTAAAAACATATCTTAAAAACTGCACTTTATAATCAACATATAGACAGATCATCGTCATAATTAAGGGGGCAAACAAATGCTGCGTTGTCGGCATTGGACATCGCAACTTTTTTTTTTCTTTTGAATTAAGGATGCTCTTTGCCCGCCCTGTCTGTGTGTGAGAAGGCTGATTCTGGAATGTCCCATTAAACTCTGAAGGCAGAGGAGCCTTCGCAATCGTGGGAAAGCAGAGTCCTTTACAGAGTTTCATAAGGTGCTCAGATCATTATCGAAGACAAGAATGTCCGTAACCAAACAATAAGGTGAGCACAAAGTGATTTTTTTGAGGGTGCAGCAGATAGACACTGTCAGGGAGACCAGATCCTCTGGGCCTGCGCACGTTCCAAACATGTTCACCACTAGACAGCTCCACAGCTCCGATAGAAATATCACAGAGCCTGAGAGAGTCCAAGTGGGGGAAAAGGGGATTAGGTAGGGAACAGCTGGGAAGGAGACCTGTAGGAAGCAAAAGGTTAAACAACACAACATCAAGATATAATCACATTGACTTTCAATAGACTAAGGTTCTAAGAGTTCTCATACTGTAACCATGAACTAAGAAGTGACTATAACTAGCCCTCAAGAAATCTAGGTACCTGAAAAACATCAAGAATGGGTTAATACAATGTTTTATATGAGCTTTTCATGAAATACCACATACTGTCTAGAAATACAAGAACCTTGTAGAATAATGTTTCAGAACAAACATTGCATTTTTACATGAGGACAAAAGGCTATCTGAAACATTCCCTGGAAAACAATAGGAATTGTAGTAGGGACCTAGGGCCAGATGTAGCAAAAGGTTTTACCCATTCTGTGTCTATGGGAAAATGTGTTCATACATATGGCCCTTAATATGCACAAAGAATGTCACATTTTGAATTTAGCATCTTCACAGAAAATCCAAAAGCTCAGGATAAATGTGTGCACCTAAACAAACACAACACATCAAAGTTTAAATTGCCATGAAATGATCGCGCATACTGTTGCCGATCTGAACGTCAAGTTTTACATGCTGGAAATGAATCGCGCACACTGCCGATTTTAACAAGAATATGCAAAAGCCATGAAATGATCGTGTAAGCTGTTGTCGATCTGAACATCAAGTTTTACATGCTGGAAATGAACCGCGCACACTGCCAATTTGAACAAGAATATGCAAATGCCATGAAATGATCGCGCAAGCTGTTGCCAATCTGAACATCAAGTTTTACATGGTGGAAATGAATCGCACACACTGCCGATTTGAACAAGAATATGCAAATGCCATGAAATTATCGCGCAAGCTGTTGCTGATCTGAACATCAAGTTTTACATGCCTGAAATGAATCGTGCACACTGCCGGTTCGAACAAGAATATGCAAATGCCATGAAATGATCGTACACACTGGTGCCGATCTGAATGCCACGGTTTACATGAGAGCAATGAATCGCGCACTCTGAAAGTTTCACAAGTAGGCCCAAAACTCGAGAATCTTTGAGAACGGGGTCAGCGCACCACCCCGACCTCTGCCTTACCACCCTGCTCAATGATCGCCAATATAATGCAGGGCAGGCCTGGACCATCAAGGTAGGGCTCCGGAACAGGAGCTCAGGTAGTTGCTGCTGCTCTGCACCTGGACCTCTGAATAGTGAGCACGTGGAGCTGGGCTGGCTCCCTTATATAGAGTCTGCCCCAGCCCACCACCCACACCCAGTCATGCTGTAGGGAAAGCTTCTAGAAGGTCCTAGAAAGGGACCACACCCTAGCACACTCAGTAAGCCTGCAGCAATACCTTGCAAATGAACAGTTATTGCAAACATCATTAATAGTTTTTTTTAAGGTTAAACTCTGCAATGCAAAAGGTTAACATACTACATATAAACACAATGCATGAATTATGCTCTTACATAAAGGCTGGGTTTTTGCATTTTTGTCACCCGTAGAGCACGCACTGTCCTGATGTTGACAGACACACATTGTGTCTTTAAGTTGGAGTGGAGACCCTGTACGTACAAGGGAGCTAACTGAAATTAATGCCATTTAGCAATGAATGGCAAAATGGCTACAGCTAAGGAGACCAAGAGACGTGAAGCAGCAGACAAGTTATTTGAGAGCCATAGGATCCAAGGGGGGGCTGCCAAGTACCCAAGGAAATAATACCCGAGGCCAACAACAAACAATAATGGGACCAGTTGTGGAAACATTCTAAAAAGGAGCAATCCAAATGGTGGGAAGCAGTGACATTGCAAAAATACTTGAATTGTGATAGGATACCTAAAGGATTAAGGATATTTGTGGTCCCACCATTTATGAATCCTGATCCAGAGATGTTGGAAGAATGGGCAGCCAATAACCACTGTTGTAGTGTTAATATGCTTACAATTTTGATTAAAATGCTTGGAAAGAATGAGAATGTTTGCTCAATGGAATTAGTAAAGTGGAGATGCAATTACGAAAACTTTGTTCCAAAGAAGAATTTGAAAAAGGAAATTATGAAGATTGATAATAGGCTTGATAAGGCCGAGGAAAAAGTGAAAATGAAAAAACAACGAAAATTTCGGGGATACCAAATGGATTATGATAAGGGACAAATTCTTACCTTCTCCAAAAAGTATGAACCAATAAGAGTTTTTCAACCAAAAGTGACTGAACACATGGGTACAAAACTGATTTCTAAACCAAGCATAACAACTATCAGTAAAGCCATCTCAGATTGTCAGAAAGAGCAGGAAAGCAACAACAGTGAGAGTGATGTCTCAGGTAAATCATTATCTGGAGGAGTAAAAACCCAAATTTCATCTCTTAGCCCAAAGCTGACTGGCAGGTCAATCAGGAAAAGCCAGTTGTGGAGGTTGCGGAGGAAAAAATTCATCCAAAAGAAACGCAAAGAAAAAAGAAAATGGACAAAGTCCCATGGGAGTTGTAACAAGGGGCCAAACAACATCGAAATGAAAGAGGAATTAACTGTGGTCAATCTTTCGGACGTTAAGATTACAGAGTCTAAAGATGAGGTACTTTCTTTGGGACTTTCATTGTGCCCGATGGTCCCTTTCAACTATACCCAAAGTAGAATTGATTTTTTCCATTTTCTTAGAAAGTTGAAACTACTTAAATGGTTTGCCACAAAACCTAAAGAGCATGAGATAAGCAATGAAATAGTACCATCAAAACTATTGATTAGTGACATAGAAACGCTACGTACACTATGTGAATTGGATAGTGAAGTAGTCTCTGAATCTGATCCCTTTCTTAATCTAACCAATATTGATATTGATGTAGATTTAAGTTGCCCGAGTGGGTTCAAGTCGAAATCTAGGTTCCTTCCCTTAGTTGTTAGTGATGCTGTCAGTGTGTTTGAAAAGGGAGTGGTTAAAGAAATGAAGAAATTGAGGTACAGAAAAACAACAAGGTGGAACAATTTGGAGTACAGATATAGGGAGGCTATACAGTCTTTACAGAACAACAGGAGTACTGTGATAAAAAAATCAGACAAGGGTGAAAATGTGGTGGTTTTACCTATTGAAATGTATCTTAATGAAGGTTTGAGACAGCTAAATGATGCTACGAGTTATGAATTTTCCAACCTAAACAATGTCAAAGAAGCCAATAGAAAATATTGGCTGTTATTGGAGGAATGGAAAGATAGAGATCTTTTGGAATGGGATGAATACCATTTTTAAAAAATGTGAGTTCCCAAAAACACCAGCTCTTTATTTCCTCCCAAAATTACACAAAAATCCTACTAATCCCCTGGGATGACTAATTGTCTTGTCCAATCGTAGTCTTTTAGAGAACACCTCCAAATATGTAGATTTCTTTCTACAACCTTTTGTTGAATTGCTTCCCTCATACATCAGGGATACCACTGACTTCCTATGATTGATATATGACATCCCTTGGGAAGATGATTTTTTACTCATGTGTTTAGATCTCAACAGCTTGTACAATTGTATTCCACATGATTTGGGCATTCAAGCTATTAGACATTTCTTAAGAACTTAGGGCCAGATGTAGGTACGTTGCAAATTGCGACTTGCAATTTGCGAGTCTGAGCGACTCGCAAATTTCAACTCGCAATTTGCTATGCAGAAAGGTGTCTCAGACACCTTCTGCGACTCGCAATGGGGTCGCAAAGACCCACCTCATTAATATTAATGAGGTGGGTCGCAGTTTGCGACCCCATTGTGAGTCTGGGCACTCACAGGGATGGTCGCCTGCTGGAGACAGCAGACCACCATGTCCGTGACTGCTTTTCAATAAAGCAGTTTTTTTTTTCCATCTGCAGCCCTTTTTCCTTAAAGGAAAACGAGCTGCACTTGGAAAAAAATACCGAAACCTTTTGTTTCGTTTTTTTTCAGAGCAGGCAGTGGTCCATAGGACCACTGCCTGCTCTGAAAAAATATTTTTGTGATCATTCACAAAGGGGAAGGGGTCCCATGGGGACCCCTTCCCATTTGCGAATGAGTTACCATCCACTTCAAGTGGATGGTAACTGCGAGTTGATTTGCGACCGCTTTCGCGGTCGCAAATCAACTTACATCGCGTTGCGAGTCGCAAATAGGAAGGGAACACCCCTTCCTATTTGCGAGTCGGAAATGCATGTTGCGAGTCGGTTCCGACTCGCAAAATGTGTTTCTGCATCGCGTGAGGGCTTTTGCGCCTCGCAAACGGCGTTTTTTGCCGTTTGCGAGGTGCAAAAGCCTTGCTACATCTGGCCTTAGATCCTTATCTTACCTTTTACATACTGAAATGATTTTGGATATGATTTTGATTAGCCTCACAGACAACTTCTTCATTTTTAACAAAGTAATTTACAGACAGATCCAGGGGACTGCAATGGGAACCTGTTTTGTCCTCAGCTATGCATGTTTGTACCTGGGCTGGTGGGAGAAACCGGTGGTCGGGAACATCAATCTCTTTGAGACACATATAGTCCTCTGGGTCAGATATATTGATGACATCATCTGTATTTGGCGATGCCGATTTGGCAGGTAAATTTATCGATATTCTAAATGAAAACGCTTTAAATTTAAAGTTCTCAAGCTGGATTGATTCTAAATCCATTTAATTTCTTGATGTACGTGTAGGCACAGAGAATGGCAAGTTGACGAACACTCTTTACAGAAAAGAAACAGCTGGCAATAGTTTGCTACATGTCAGGAGTAGTCACCCCATCAATTTGATACAAAGTATTCCATATGATGAACTATTACGTGCTTGACGAAATTGCAGTTCAAACAAGGCTTTTTCATCTGAAGTCAAGACTATGACAAAAAGATTCCGTCAAAGAGGTTATAGACATCCTGTCAGTGACAAATCTGTGCATAAGGCAATGCAAGTCAATAGACAAGATTTATTGGTAAAAAAGTTGAAATTCCAGCAAGATAAACAACCCATAAGGTTTATCACTACGTACTATAGTAGTATTTATGAGCTTAAAAGCATCTTTAGAAAATATTGACCAGCTTTGAAAACAGATGAGACATTGGCAAAAATTCTTGATAATTACCCACATTTTACTTTTAGAAGTATCTCTCTAAAAGATTCCCTTAGAATGTGTCTTTTGCCACAAGGGAAAGTCAGGAATCCAGTTCAAGGATTTTATGTGTGTGGTAAATGCAAAGCCTGTAAACACAGACTACAGTTTCCTACATGCACAAAACATTTTGACATTAGAAAACATTTATCATGCACTTTGGATTATTGTGTCTACACATTAATCTGCCCTTGTAACAAATATTATATTGGCAGTACCATTCATACAGCCAAGAAAAGAGTCTTGGAGCACATGAGGGCAATTAGCTATAATGATAAAACATATCCAGTTGCCAGACATTTTAAAGAATTTCATGATCAAAAAATTTATTTATTAAAATTTGCGGTTCTGGACAGAATCCCAGTCAGAGAAAGAGGTGGGAGCAGAGTATTGGAGTTGAGGAGACTTGAATCAAGACTTATTATTGGCCTTAACACAATACAGCCTATTAGTCTTAATATGGATGAGGAATTATCAAGTCACATGGGTGATTAGAAATGTTGCAGTAGTTGGAGCATTGGTTTCTTTGCCCCCTTAATTATGACGATGATCTGTCTATATGTCTATATGCTGATTTTAAAGTGCAGTTTTTGAAATATGTTTTTGATATATTTTTTTTTTTTTATTAACTTACTAGGTGGTCTCACTTTGGGTGTGACAGTGGTGGACCTTGAGTTTTGAAAAATAGAAAAGCAACAGAGCTATTGTATCCTTTTAAATGATTAATCCAGATGTGTTATCTGGATGTATAATATAGAATATTACAATAACCCCTGCTTTTTGAGTTAAGTGTTAAACTCAAACTAAAATCGTTTGCCCTCTAGGGCTATACATGCTTGGACTGAAGCAGAAAAGGCATAGTATAAAAAGCAAAACACAATAGACAATGTTTATAGGCAGATATAATGTAAGTTTTATGATTATTTATCATTGAGCGATCATGCAAGATTGACAAGTATCAGATTTATTAGTGTTCGGTCTGTGATTAAATCAATGATATTGATCATTTCCTGTCTTTACAGAAATATGCTCTGAAAATAAAATTGTTGGGCTATTTAAATTGGTTTAGTAATGGATGACAAAAAATGGTGAATATCAATTATTGCAAATTCAAACAGTATTTAAATTAATTTTAATTCAATAGGATGTGATCATCGAATGTGTAAACAAAAGAAGGACCATTGAATGTGATATTGGTCTTGCATTTTTGTTTCAATTTATTTTATTTCATTTGCTTTAATTGTTCTGCTTAGACGGCTTAGTATGATTTGGTTAACTTAAACTATGGTTAATAATCATTCAAAGATGGCCGATATGGGTTGTGATGTTCCGGTCACAATGCAAATGTGGTTTAAACGTTTGGTAATAATATGATATAACCAAATTGGTGATGTATGGTCCAAATTATAATTATAACTAAGCGTAATAATAAATGTTAATGTCATTGTTGGATTACGATAAGGTAAAAACCTGTAGAAAACATGTAAATGTTGTCATTTTTAAATTGTTCGAGTATAAGAGTCATTTAAAGATGGACAACACTTTTTTGTTAAAACTGCATGGTTACGAAAATAAAGTCAGTTTTCAGAGTCAATTAATGTGTTTGTGCACTCAGCATTTAAAAAATGAAAAAGTCGAAGGGTTATCTACCTTTGAGCAAGGAAACTTTGGGCCAGATGCATCAAAGGGTTTTACCCATTCTGTGTCAATGGGAAAATGCTTTGGTACATATGGCCCTTTGTTTCCGAAACGCGCTGGGTTTGTTTTTGTGTTTGCTCATTAAATCTTCACTTCAACTATTTGCTGTGACGGAGACCTGTTATTCACGACTGCAGCGAGATAAGACACCTCGCCCGCCGGATAACATTTTTTGCTTTGATTTATAGAGGGTCGCAACCTTGTCTCTGTCTGCCGTGTTGTCTGCTATGGACATGGAGACTTTTTTGTTTTCTCATTTATATATATATATATATATATATATATCCCCTAGTGTATATATATATATATATATATATATATATATATATATATATATATATATATATATATGTATACACTAGGGGAGAAAGAGGATGTATATATATACATATTATAGTTAGGGCCTAGTTTCCATAGAAAGAGCATTTTTTGTTTGTTTTGTTTAACTTTGGCGCTGTTTGATGAATCTTCATGAAATTTTCATGAAATTTTCCAAGAAAATACGACAGTCACTTCAGCTGTTGTCTGGAAAGTTTCTGGGTGAAAAATAAATGGGGGTCCCATTCATTTTTCCGTAGGGATTTTGAACAGCGATAGAACAAAAACTACTGGACAGAATTGCACCAAATTTGGCAGAAAGGTAGCTCTTGGTCCAGAAAGAGCCCTTTGTATTATTTGGTGTAAATCCGTTCAGTATGTTTTGAAAAATGTAAGGATATCCAAATGTGTACATATAGGGAAGCAAAGGATTTGCGACCCCTCCCGATCTGGTGCTGAGATCTGATTGGCTGCCAACACTTCAATAAGGAAGTGTTCGCAGTCATCTTAGGACTCAGCTGAAGCTGAGTCCCAGAAAAAAAGAATAAAAAAAAAACAGAAGGGACCAGGGTGCGAATACCCTGACCTCCTAGCCCTGGTGCTAGTCCCAGGGCATTCATCATATCGTGTGCTGGGAGGCCGCACGGTCCCCCCACAGCTCTGGAGACCACCACCTCCCTGGGACATTCATCATATTGTGTGTGGGGGCGTTGCAGCCCCCCACAGCTCCGGGGACCACTACCTCCCCTGAGCATTCATTATATTGTGTGCACAGGCCGACTGGCTCCCCCACAGCCCCGGGGACTACCACCTCTCCAGGGCTATAATAAAAAAGTGAAAAAGGTCCGTTTTGGACCCCCAGGCTCTGGGGACCACCACACCCGAGCTGTTTTCATTGGACGGGGTCACACAGCCTCCCTCGAGGAGCCAGTGATGGCCCTGGAGACTGCCACCCCCCAGGACCGGTTCCTGCTATGTCCCAGAGCAACTACCCCTGTGATATAGCTGTGTGCTGTGGTTTGGCTGCAGCTTTGACAGCTGCAGCCTAATCACAGCAAACAAAGTCTACTTTCTGACACCTAGGCCTGTCAAACAGATCCCGGTGTCAGAAAGCAGAGTTTTCATCTGTCTTCCCTGCATGCAGATATGCGTGCAGGAAAGACCGATGAAAACATTGCTCCAGAAAGCAGGTAGCTGCTATGAAAAGTAGCTACCTGTTTGCTGGAGCAATGATGGCTCACACAGGAGGCGGAAGCCAGCTGGGACCACTGAGGATACTTTGAGACTCTTGTTGTGGTCCCAAATAGCCCGTAAAGGGTGAAAAATAAAAAATAAAATAAAAAAAACCTCAGGGACCATGGGGAGGCCTTAAGGCTCCCCCGACAGTCCTGGGTAGCCAGTAACGGGCAATAAAAAGGCTTTAAACAGAAAAAAAGATAGCCTAATGGTTACAGTGAGAGACTTTCACACTTTGAGTTGGGGGTTCGACTTCAGATGTATCCGGAATCATTTCCCTCCTTCATTTTTTATTTACTGAAAATGTTAAAGGCTCATACTGAAAGATGATCCTACTCTTTTTAATTGATAAATACATTCTTCTTTTAATTTGTGCAGAAATATCTCATTCTAAGTGTATCATCCTTCAAAGCCTAAAAATAAAATAATCTCTCTCCCTCGCACTCTCTCTCTATCTCTCTCTCTTTCAATCTTTCTCCCACTCACACACCCACTCAGACCCTTACGCAGCCACTCACAGACCCACTCAGACCCTCATGCACCTGCTCACAGTCCCACTCAGACCCTTGCGCAGCCACTCACAGACCCACTCAGACTCTCACACAGCAATTCAGACTCATTGACACCCTCATGTACCCTCTCACAGTCCTACGCAAACACTGACGCACACGCTACAACACTGATGAGCACACTTTCACACTCAGACAGGGATTCTCACAGCCACTCACATCCTCAGATACACCGTCTTACACCTATTCTCACACCAAGAGAGACAGGCTGCGGCCAACTCCTGCTGCGCACGGCCAAAGGGCCAAGCGCAGTGGGGGGTTGGTTGCTCAGGGGGGTTGGCCGCAGGCTGTGGCAGCAGTCCAGGCCTTGCGGGCATCCCCTGCCAAAGGCCACGCACAGCGATGGTTGGATTGACGTATAGTAATGAAAATTATTATATGTTAAACAAAAACATAGAAATTCACTGAAAAAAACAAAGGTTACAGGGACATTATAGTTAGGAAATAGAAATTTAAAAAAACATAGATATTCACTTAAAAACCAAAGGTTAGCACACTTTTTAAACGGACAAAACCATAGAAATTAATCAGTTAGAGTCAGAGCTATATCATGTAACTATAACTCGTGCCCTAAGGTAACTATAACATTCACCCTTGCCATGTACTGCTAATTAACCGAAAAATGATGGCACTCATGACATCTTTAATAACGTCATTGATAATAACAATTTACCATCTAAAGTAACACTTCTGATGAAAAAACTGGGCATGGCGGGGGCGCAAGTTATAGTTACCATAGCGAACGAAAAGCTGCCAGCTAACATCAGAGCTATTGTTTTTGCTAAAGCTTGTTTTGCTTGCTTTATGACCCTTTGACCCCTTGAAGTACCACAGAATCAGGTCGCAGCATTAAAGAACGACACTCAAGGAGGTCAAGCAACATTACTCGATTTACAATAATAAATTATATGTGTATTGATTATAAACATGTCCCCCAATTATAGTGGGGCAAGATGGTTATTTACTACTCCAACTCTTGTGGTAGGTTTGTTGGAGTTCTTTGTCACGGAACATGCACTGAGTGCGCATGCTTGGTAAGGGTACAGCTTTCTAAAGGGCCAGACTGTATGTTTATTCCATGGGGCATATCCCCCCTGGGCTTCAGCTACTGGAGTCACGTTTTTGAAGGTGTGGGCTGGGGGGCTTTGCTCATGCTTCTGTCATTTTCTCCAGCTAGGTAATTAGAGGAGGCATAGGGTGTACTTTAGGGTAGAGAGAGGAGAGAGAAAGAGAGAGAGAGAGCGAAGGCAAGGGACGATTGGAGCAAAAGGATGGGGCTGGTTTATACATTTTTTGCCAGGCTGTTTTTGGTTTCCCAAACCGGCCCAGCTTTCTAAGTGACTTTACACCGGATTTTGAGCGGCACCGCCTGTCTCAAGTTTTCCCTTTTTCCGTAATTGGCCAGCCTGCCTCCGTGCTGCTTTTTCTTCTTTGAGAATGCGGATTACTATTGCGAAAACAACCCCAGACTGCCGGCGGAGAGCCATTTAAGAATAGCAACACTTCGAATTTTCAGACGACCGTCGGCATTTCTGAAATGGCGCTGCGTCCAGCTTTGTAACTGCTCAGCTGTCTCTGGGCTGAGTCTGAATGACCAGGCCACAAAAATGTCAGCTATCCACACTGCTTACGTCTCCAAGGCGCCTGCAAGAATGGGATTCTGAATAGAACACAGCTCTACCGTACCTGAGGTCATCAGTGGCGTAACGAAACTTGAGCCCCCTCCCCCCCTTTGCAGAGTAGGGGCCTCCTCTGCGCTGAACCCGGTCAGGGGCCTGTCGCCGTTGCACAGTTTATTGTGGCGAGGGGTCCCCCTAGAGCTCGGGCCCTACCCCGTACCGCAGGGGCTGCGGGGGCCTTGTTATGCGAGTACAGGGTATATAGAGTACTGCATACTGCACCTTAGGGTAAAAAAAAATATGTCAAAGTATGGCTCGCCTCCCCTTCGCCGAAAGTTCCCGTTGGTTTGCTGTTGTTGTTAGAGGGGAAAAAACAGGGCCATTCTACGGTAACGTCACCGCAATGTTGCAAAGTTTTTTTGTGACCTTCCCATATTTCTCACAAAAATATGAAAGATTTACAAACGTCAATGTGATTTGAGTTTTGTACCAACACTAAGGTTTTAACTTTCCTCACTGTCCTCATTTTTATAGTTTCTTAAACGAATGTGATTTGGTATTTCTTTCATTTACAAATGACAAGGAAAAGCTACACAAGATACCAAACTCTCATGAGTAACAGTGCCAAGTGCATGAAAAACAAGCACTGGCAAAGCTGATCGGTCTGGCGTTGACTGCCATACTTTTGGCTTTGGTAATGTTTGTTCTGACACGTTTTTTTAACATCTTAAAAGTTGGGCTAGCTGCCAGGCCCTCGTCAATATAAAAAATATTGTCTACAAGCAAAACCTTTTTCATCTCAAAACACGCATATTGTCATGGTAGTCTATGGAACTGAAGTGAACCACCTTGCTCGTGGGTGTGCTCGGTGTGAATGAATGCATTGCTGCACACAGTGAAGGTAGCCAATGACTGAAACGGGCGGGCCCAAGAAAAAGTACGCTGGAGAAAATATCAAGGGGAAGCAGGAAAAACTGCAAACTGATTGAATGCCAATGTTTGAGAGAGAGCTTGCATTAATGCTGATTGACCATAGAATTGAGGCCATCATTTATACCAATAAGATGCTGCTTTGGTCTTGCTAAAGTCTCTTTTTTTGTTCAACTTTCACAGCAACAAACGGACTGATCCCTCTACACACTGCTACCTTTACAAGTTGTAAGACAGTGCTTGCGATTTCGGCACGGTTAATACTTTTTAGGGCTATATGAACATATTTAGATTTATGGAGTATTTTAACTGGAGAAAAAAATCTGAATGTTTAGAGTTAGGTCAGAGGCACATTCTCCATCTGAAAAATATTTCCCCAGGCTGAGAAATCTTTTGTTCCACACAGCCCAAAAATATGGGCTGTTTGGTTGCCTTTTCTGCTGAGATTCCTCATTTAGGTATGCCTTTTTTGACATTTTTTACTATGGGGCTGATGTTTGAGTTACTTGGCAGAGGGGGCAGGGGCATTCTGGGTACGGAGTTACTGCTTTCAGTTGGAGTTTCTGTCTCAGTAATAGCTTACAACATTTCAGTACTAAAATTGGGAACAACATGTGAACCACAGAATTACTGGGCTCTTCCCTGCATGTTTTGCATAACATTTAGTTATTTTATATTCAGAAACAAAGGAGTAATTCACAATTTTGGAACACCCACGCAACACCCATGGAATGCCTCCCTTGCGCAGAGTAAGACAACACAGCCATTTGCGCAGCCTTGCCTTACTCCATGGTACGTGCGTGGCACAAACCACTAAGTCATGTTTTTGAAGCCACGCAAGTGGCTTTGCATGGCTTCAAAAATATGACTTAGTGGTTTGCACTATGCATGTACCACGTTGCATGGTGCAAGCATGAAGCAAACTGCTCAGAAAGGTGCCCTTAAATTCCACATAGGTTTGACAAATATTAGTGAAGTGGTGTGCCTAAAAACACAGCATTTGGACTAAGTCATTAGTTCCAAATTTTGTTGGATAACTCAGCCTCCACCCTCTGTAAAGTGCGCTTCAAATTCCTACCCAGTCTTAAATTACGTTAGTATCTTGATGTGCTTAAAAATACACAAATTGCCACTCCACCTGTGATAACGTCCTTTTGGGGAAGACCACCAGTGCCTCTGCATGTCACATGGTGGTATAAAAAAATCAGATGCATTCTTTAAAAGCCTCAAAACACAGCACATTGCCACTTACAAGCCCCGTACATAAAAAAATACGTAAGTACATATCATTGGCACTTGATTTATTGACCTCAAACAAATGAAAGAATGAAATAACATTCAAACTCATGACCTGCAGATCCCACGCAGTGGGCAACAGTGAGGGCCTAACTCACTGAGCCATCTTGCCAACTTTGAAAGTCTTATATTCATTAACGCATTCAATCACATGACTAGCTATCCACCTGGACTGCAACGAAACTTGAGAAGGAGCAGCATTTGTTCTCCATGAGAAAAAGAGTGCTTTATTTGTAAAATAATAGGTGGCGTTGACGAAAGCTCTGATCAGAAGTATGTCTCTGGTGCTATTAAATGTCAACACCAACGGCTGAGGCTGCCTAGTCTTCAGTCCACCTCTTAACCCTTTTATCTACTGCCAGACACCCTGCCTATTTATCTCACCCTTGCAGGTTCCTGCTTTCACCCTTTGTAACAGTTTTTCCATCTTACTCTTACTTCTTCTTGCCTCTTTTTGTGATTTTAGGTCGAGCTGCAACAGCACATGTGCTGCATGCGCTCTTGCTTGTGAGAGATACTGTGTACAGTAAAGGGCTTAGAGCCCCACCACTGCTCCATTATTGTCACTCTTCTTTGCTGAATCCTAATTGGCCAACACACATTATTCCATTATTGCTGCTTTTCTCCCCATCCCCTCCTCCCTCGTGTTGCTTTCCTGCATCCCGTTGTTGCTGCTCCCAGCCTCCTCCCCGTGCATCCCTCATGTTGCTTCCCACCTCACGCTTTTTTTTAACATATTTCACAGCAGCGTGCTGCTGTGCACCATGGCTTAAAAAAAGCACTATCACGCAGTCAATGCTGTCCGCCTCATAATGCTTTTTTTCTTACCTTTATGCAATGTTGCACAGCAGCCCACACAGCTGTGCAATATGTCTAAAAAACAAATCCAATAGATATCGCATAGGTAAGAACTGTTGGCTTTGCCAGTGCTTGTTATCTCTCTTGGTCTCGGGAAATGCCCAGGCAGAATAAGTGTGGGTCCCCAAAAATGATTGCCAGTGGCCCCCAATGACAACCACTGACTCAAATTAAGTACTGATCCTCGTTCATGACACTAAATATACCTTTGGAGAGCCCCAATAAATCTGCATTTTGAGATATCAAGGTTGAGGAAATTGCTCTCAACACCACCTCATGGGCCTTCAATAATTGGAAAGATCTCCAGCACAGGATCCCTTTCAGAAGGCAAAGTGAGACACACCCTTCCAAATTATAGGTACTTTTCTTGAAAGCTTGACAATGTTCAAAATCATTTTGGCTTTACACTGTTTGATCAAAACAATAAGGTATTTCTGCAAATTTGTCTCAGCCAGATTACAGTGCTCTGCAAGCAGCGACTCTTAATAAAAATAACCCAGCTACAATTAAAACAAGCATTTACAATGCAATGAGTCTCAAGCTTGCTCGAGTTAGAGCTATAAGCGTTGTAAATTCCTAACTGGGCTTTTCTTGTCACATATATTGAAAATGAAAAGTAAAACAGTAGACATAAGCAAGCCGATTCAAACTGTCATGTCCGCCAAGAGCATGAGCATGAAGGAGAGACAAAAAAGGAAAAATAAGTTCTCTCGCAGTCAAACGTATCGGCAAACGTACAATTATCCAGGTAACAGGGTTGATGGCCAAGGCGGCAACAAAACTGTCCCAAGAATGGACAAACGCAAAGAATTTATCAATGATAACAAAGGAATTTTGAAAGGCAAGCCCATGAATGAGTGAAAGTGATGGACGTGTGGTGGGTGTGGTTAAAAGCCCACAGATAGATTACAACACATCAGAGCGTTTGCACACTCAACCTAACAAGCTCTCTTTGGAGCATTCGGTTGCTTCTCGGTACTGCAAATTGGCTCTGTGAGTTAATTGCTCCTCTGCTGACCTCTGGTATGGAGACAATATATAGAATCCAAACAGGGCAAGCACTAGCTTTCATCCTTCTAAAACCGATAAATTGAGTATCCTTAAAACAGGCAAGGGAAACACCAAATATTCACAGTTTTTAAAACCAAGAAGACCTGCTGTGTTGTTATCAAACAATTTATTTTTATTGTGTATCAATTCTTTCAGATGCATCATTTTTTCCCACCATTTCTTTGATTCTAGGAGCTATACATTGTGACGTGCTACAACGTCCCGAAAAGTAATGATGGCATTTCCCGATAAAACCCGTCTTGGCACCTGGTGGAACAGAATATCCCCTAATAAGACACTCAACTTCTCTATTTGTGTAAAAGAATATTGACTGTTGTGAAGTACTGTGTGATTCCAAACAATGAAAGGTGTAAATGCAACAAGACATTGACA
Source organism: Pleurodeles waltl (assembly GCF_031143425.1). Classification (NCBI taxonomy): domain Eukaryota; kingdom Metazoa; phylum Chordata; class Amphibia; order Caudata; family Salamandridae; genus Pleurodeles; species Pleurodeles waltl. The sequence continues at coordinate 1,885,907,945 of NC_090440.1, forward strand.
TTAGAGTACTTTATTTAAAACTCCCATCAAATAGTACAACTGCCCCGAGGCCTACATCGGGTGTGTCAAACAATTAATTGACGGGATAATGTAACCTAATTATTCTTTCTCATAACACCTGTCTCCCGGCAGAACAGTTAAAGTACATTTACTCTAGGAACAGTGTGTGCTAGATAATATCACATGTCCACAGACTCTTTATGGCAATGGCCAGACCTCCAGCACCATCAGGATTAGTCGTCCTGGTGGTCGTGGCGGTCCTAATCCACCAGGGTAGCGCTGCAAGCAGCGATTCCCTGAGGATTACGACTTCGTTCTCTGCCAGCAATTTCATGGTGGTAGCACCACCATGAAAAGGCTGGCGGAGAACGGGTGCAGGGGTCCCCCTAGCCAACATCATGGTTTCTGCCCGCTGGCTGACCTAGCAGGAAACTCGTAATGGACCCGGCGGGGAGGTAGCCACATTGGTGGCAACCTCCCAGTTGGAGTTTCGGCAGAAGGCTTAAACCGTCCATTGAAATCTTAATGAGGCCCCAAGGGGCACATTTATAGGCCTCTAGTGTCACCTTGCGCCACATTAATGTCATTTATTTTTATGTTAATGTGGCCCAATTTATGCATTGCAACACTCTGTAAACCTTTGCGCTACATTATGCCTACACCAGGAATAATGTATGCAGATGGGGCATTCACCCCTTAGGGGAGCCAGAAAAATGATGTATGGAAATCTCTGCAATTTCCTTATGCCATTTTTTATGGCACATTTAACGTCTGCTCCAGAGCAGGCGTTAAAAGGGACCTTCAATCAATCAATCAATCAAAGGATGTATAAAGCGCACTACTCACCCGTTAGGGTCCCAAGGTGCTGGGGGGTGGGAGAGCTACTGGTCGTAAAGCCATGTCTTGAGGTGTTTCCTGAATGTCAAGAGGTCTTGGTTCTGGCGAAGGTGGAGCGGTAGGGAGTTCCAGGTCTTGGTGGCTAGGTGAGAGAAGGATCTTCCTCCGGCGGTGGTGCGGCGGATGCGGGGGACGGAAGCGAGGGCGAGGCTGGCGGAGCGAAGATTGCGGGTGGGGGTGTGGAAGGTGAGTCTGTCATTGAGGTAGGCTGGACCTGTGTTGTGGAGGGCTTTGTGTGCGTGGATGAAGAGTTTGAAGGTGATTCTCTTTGATACCAGTAGCCAGTGTAGGTCTCTGAGATGGGGGATATGTGGTTGCGGCGTGGGACGTCAAGAATGAGGCGGACGGATGCGTTCTGGATTCTTTGCAGCTTTGTTTGGAGTTTGGTTGTTGTTCCTGCATATAGGGCATTTCCGTAGTCCAATCAGCTGCTGACCAGGGCGTGGGTGACAGTTTTCCTGGTTTCGATGGGAATCCACTTGAAGATTTTGCAGAGCATGCTGAGAGTGTTGTAGCAAGAAGAGGAGATGGCGTTGACCTGCTGAGTCATGCTGAGTGTGGAGTCCAAGATGAATCCCAGGTTGCGTGCGTGGGTGTTGGGTGAGGGTGCGGATCCTAGGGAGTTGGGCCACCAGTAGTCGTTCCATGCTGTGGGGTTGGCGCCAAAGATGAGGATCTCTGTCTTGTCTGTGTTTAACTTGAGGCGGCTTGATTCCATCCATCTGGCGATGGCGTGAAGTCCATTATGGAGGTTGTTCTTTGCAGTTGTAGGGTCTTTCGTGAGGGAAAGGATTAGCTGAGTGTTGTCTGCGTAGGAAACTATGTTGATGTGGTGGGTTCGTGCGATGTTGGCGAGTGGGGCCATGTAAACGTTGAAGAGCGTGGGGCTGAGCGATGATCCTTGGGGGATGCCACAGATGATTCTGGAGGCTTCTGACAGGAATGGTGGAAGGCAGACTCTCTGGGTTCTGCCTGCGAGAAATGACAAGATCCAGTCGAGGCGTGTGCGGAGAGTGTGATGGCATACTGTGTCGAAGGCTGCGGAGAGGTCCAGGAGGATGAGTGCTGCTGTTTCTCCTTCATCAATCATGATCCTGATGTCGTCTGTGGCAGCAATGAGTGCGGTCTCGGTGCTGTGGTTTTTGCAGAATCCGGATTGGGAGGTGTTGAGTGCCTTGTTGTCTTCCAGGAACCAGGATAATTGGCTGTTCAAGATTTTTTCGATGACCTTGGCTGGGAAGGGGAGGAGGGAGATCGTCCGGTACTTCTTGGGGTCGTCTGGGTCTGCCTTGGGATTCTTCAGCAGGGCGTTGACTTCTGTGTGCTTCCATCTTTCTGGGAAGGTGGCTGACTCAAAGGAGCTGTTGATGGTGTTGCAGAGGTGGGGAGTGATGATGATGCTTGCTTTATTGAAGATATGGTGTGGGCAGGGGTCCGATGGCGATCTGGAGTGGATGGAGGCCATGGTGTTGGCGGTGTCTTCTTTGTTGACGGTGGTCCAGGTGTGGAGGAGGTGGGTGTTGCTTTCCATTCTTTATAATGGGGCCTTCCATTCTTTATAATGCGGTCCTATGTGCTCTGCAGGAGTAGCGCCAATATTTTGAAGTCACGAGGGATGACGCTATTGCCCCCTACCCTGCGCCATGGTGCGCCATTTTTTAAATATGGTGCACACATTGTGGTGGTAGGGGGGTGCTAGGGGGCGCAGGGAAAGTGGCGCTGCACTCAGTGCAGCACCACTTTCCATAAATCTGTCCCTAAGTGTTTTGTTTTGCTTTGGAAGTTTTTCTCCTGCCAATGATATTTCAAGTTAGGCCATTGAATGGACTCACAAACCTTTCCTCCTATAACGTCAAAGGTTAGTCCTTTGACTTAGTTGTGGTGGGAGATGCCTGACTGGTCTTGCATTTGAGCAAGACTTGTGAATCAACATATCTATGCTGACTGATGAAAAAGATCATTTGACCCACACTCAACATGGTCCTTGGGACAGTTTTATTAAAAAAAATGTTTTAAACATTTTATCATGATTAAATGTAGCACTGACCTCTGAAGTTTTTACCCTTCTACTGCTGAATAAGTCAATTTGATTTAACATGTTTGGACAACCTTTCATTTCAGGTGTAAACTAAAACTGTTACAAGTCACTCCGTGTGGTCTCTCAGGGCCGGGGCCAATCTGCAGTGGAAAATGTAATCACAAAAACCAAATCGTGTGTGTCAAAGTGTAATCTAAAGGAATTTCTCATAGCTGGTGCTATGAGGGTGTCTGTCACAGCTAATTGGAGCTTTGCTTGTGGTGTTCAAGATTTTGGCCAAGATTTACTAAGATTTTGCATCAAGATTGCATCGCTTTTGTGTCCCTTTCCTGATGCAAAATCCAATTTGGCATTTACTAAGCCATGCAAAGTTAATTTGGCTGGCTTTGCATGGATTAGTAAATCCAAAGTAATGCAACGAAGTGCATAGCACTGCCTTACATTACTTTGCATCAGATATGCATCACATGGGTGGAGTATGAGCATTCCAGGAGACCCACTCATCTATTTTTACAAAAGCCCAAGTTTACTTAGACTTGTGAACCTGGCTTTGCCCCAAAATGGTGTGCTCCCTGGTTAAAAAAAATTCTGCCTGTAAAGGAGCATGGTACAAGAGTGCCTGCATTGGCGGTATGTAGCACACAGTGCACTAGTGCTAGTAGAGAGAAGAAGTACACCATATCTTTGATAAATAGGGATTTGTGTGGATATTCGTACATATGTAGCTGTACACAACGGTCTATTGGGGTCAATGCATGGGACTGTTGGAGGGCTATATGAGAGTCTATTGTGGTTTTTGTGTGGGTCTGTCTTATGCTTGATCACCCCTTTGCATGATTGATGTAGTGCACCCACAAGAAGGACATGTCCTTATCTCATAGTGCTATGTGGGATACTCTCTTCTGGCAGCCTCTTAGTTCTGTGTTTCAAGGCAACACTATCTACCCGAGCATACACCTTCATACAAGGTTCCTTGGGAGGAACTTCACAACAGAAAAGATAACAAAAATGTCTGTTGTAACAAAAAACATAGAGGATATGCTACAGAAAATGTTTCAGATAAGCACAAAGTAAGGAGAAAAACATGCCGGGTGCTGCTGCAGCCTCTGTGACTTTAATCAAGACAGTCAAACTGTTTATTTGCAAAAAGGTCTGCTTTTACAATGAAACAAGTTGTATTGATCAAATCAAAGCTTCAATGTTTTCATTTCTCACAATGGTTCCATCAGTTCCGACATGGAAAAAAGAGAAAGAAAAACCAAAGGTGCAGTTGAAAGAAAAACTAAAAACATAATTACTGACTTGGCTGAGAGAAAGTATGTGCAGTGTTTCATTTCTTGGTTTATTTTGAGTATGAGTAAAAAAGAGGGCTTTCCAAAGAGAAAGACAGTAAAATGATGCAGTTTGATGTCCTTGCCAGTGCATTCCAATAGAAAACAAGGTATCCTTAGTTGTATTCTTGTACCAAAAGTTGAGAGAGAACAAAAAGGAAATGTTGAATATTGGCAGATTTCTAAAAACACTTAGATTCAATTCATTATGTTTTGTGATTGGGCACAACAATGCTTAACTATGAACATATTTAGATGGTCAATACAACCCTCGAGGGCTTGAGACCGCCAGGGTTGCGGTGGCGGTCTAACCGCTACCAAAGCGGTGGTCTGACCGCTTTGGCGGCAGACTGACTGCCACATTACGACCGTGGCAGTTGTGCTACGGTCGCACCACCAGCACTGCCAGTTTACATCAACAGGAGGGACTGGCAGTGCTGGCAGTCCTAATCTGACAGGGCAGCGCTGAAAGCAGAGCCGCCCTGGGGATTACGACCCCCCCTCTCCGCCAGCTTTTACATGGCGGTAGCATCGCCATGTAAAGGCTGGTGGAGACGGTGTGCAGGGGGCCCCTGCACTGCTCATGCACTTGGCATGGGCAGTTCAGGGTCCCCCATGGCCAGCCCCATTATGCTGTGAACAGCACAACAGGTGAAGCTGCACCATACGCACTGCAGCATTGCCGCTGGCTCAATCATGAGCTGGCGTCAATGTTGTAGGCTGTTCCTCGCTGGGCCAGCGGACGGAGACATGGTTTCTGGCTACTGACCAAGCGGGGAACTCGCAATGGGGCCCATGGGAAGGTGGCCGCACTGGCGGCAATCTGACCACGGGAGTTTGGCGGATGGCCTTTTCCGTCTGTCAAACTCATAATGACCCCCTTAGTTTGTCTTCTAGCTCAATAGATACCAATCTCAACATGGACTACAGAAGTAAAGGAAGAAGAATGCAGATTTTTCAAGCGTAAGAAGAGGATTGTGATTTTATTAAAGAAAAGGAGGCTGGGATTATGCATAAGCTTCCTTTATTAGCCGATGTGCAGTTTTAAAATAACACAGCACAGTCTCTCAATGATGTCACAAAGTAAATATAACATTAAACCCTTCATAAACCTAGTGTTCTCCATTTTTGTTCCTCTTTCTGTAGTTGTTGATGAGAAACTTGAAAAAACTCCTCTGCACGCACTTGATACAAGAAAAATGTCAACATCCTATCTTACTGTAGCTCTGTGCGGAAAAAATAACATTTCCAAGAAGCTTCATTTTAAGAAAAGTGAACACGTTCTCACCAGATACATTTTTTGTCTTTAATAAAATCACAGTTCTCTTTTCACAACACATGGAGAATCAGCCTTTTTGGAAAGATAGGAGGCTAGTATTATACATCTTCAAATTATTCTAGCACATGGCCAGAAACATGCTCAAAAAGTTTGAAATAAAACCTTGTAAAAACTGCAGCATTAGACAAATGTGTATCCTCCAACCTCCCATTAGCATGGAACACTTTGTTAGCCATTGCCCCTGTTACAGAATGTTCCCTGAATTTGGACAAATCCACACCAGGATCTTTCATAATAGTATTCACTCAACTCACAACAGTTGTACAAGAAACAGCCATACATGGCTTAACATATAGAATTAACATCTGATTTGTAGCTGTATCATTATTTTCACTCAAATGCAACTCATATTCTTTAATACAACATATGACACAAAACTTAAGACACGGATCATAATTTGGATAAAGAACTGAATCCGATGTAGTGTTTGTCCTTTCCCATATATCAAAAAGACACCATTAGGCTGGAAAACGGTTTGATAGCTCCATAGATCTCACCTCTGAAACACCTTTAAAGAAAACCAAAGTAATGTTCCCAACTTCCAAGTTAACTCTCTGACTGGCATAAACCTATTATCCTGCCAATCCTTCTTTATTCTAAAAATCTAATTTGCATTTCACAAAGAACTGTGCCTAGAGTGACAAGGTCTCTCTAACTTCATTATTTTCATCACCTTATCAACTAAAGAGCTCCTAGCTATAAACAACCCATTAATCAAACAGTGTCCTGCCGCAATAGACAAATAGGCCCTCATTATGAGTCTGCCAGTTCTAGGACCGCCATACTCATGCTGGCGGTTGATTGCCGCCATTGCAGCGGTCCGACAGCCACATTATGACTGTGGCGAAAGCGCCACAGTCCGACCGCCGGCACTGCCACTTTTGCGCAAGCCGTCAGCCTGGTAGTGCCTGTGGTCTTAATCTGTCAGGTGCGCTGCCCTCGGGATTAGAACCCCTGTGTCTGCCAGCTTTTGCAGAAATGGTATGCCAGGGGCCCCATGGGTAGTGCAGGGGCCCCAATGGGCAGCCCCATCGCGGTTTTCACTGCCTGAATTACACACCTGATGCACTGCAACATTGCTGCCGGCTCGATTATGAGCCGGCATCAATGTTGTGGGTAGTTTCCCGTTGGCCCAGCGTGAAACTCCTAATAGGGCCAGCGGACGGAAACCCAAACTGGCGGTCTTCTGACCCAGCGAGTTTCCAAACTCATAATGAGGCACACAATAACTCTTGACCATTATATAATTCAAACCGTTTGTCAACAGTTCTGACAAAAAATAAAACTACTATGAACTCATCAGTCTCCACCGGATCCAGACCCCTTTCCAACCACAAACTAGTCCATGACTAGTCCATGACTTTCATAACTCGTTATATATCTCCCCTTGTTGCCCATGACTCATTGAGGAGATCAGCAGCCTCTTCCTATAGAGATGTATATCCTTTGGATTCCATGAAATCCTCCAGACAAGAATGTTGGGAAAACCAGGCTCCACCAGTGAATGTTCCTCCCTTGACCCTCCTTCCAATAAACCTTTGCAAACGGGAATTGAACATAATTAATCTGTTGCAAGCTCCAGTGGTGCTGGGAACCAAACCTGAGTCTTCCAAAATGGTGTCACTACAATAACTCAACATACCTTCTTTATCACAAAAAGCAGTAACCTCTGAATCAAAATGAATTTTGGAAAAGCATAATCCTTGACATCCTTGCAATGTGATTGAAATGTGCCTACCGCTGCAACCCCAGGATCTGGACTCCAGCAGAAATATTTCTATAGTTAAAAAGTCAGATAAGATAAAAACAGATCTGCCAACAGTGGACCCCATATTTCCTGAATCTTAAAAACAAATCTCTTGATTCAGTTTTCAATTGCTGAACTCTCTCCAATATCTCAAATTTCAGTCCGCTAGCAAATTCTCTTCCATAAGTAAATAGTGATCCATCAGATCTATCTTTTGCTACAGACATTGGTACCACCGCAACCTCTTACCTTCTTTGACCTGCTGCAGCCTAACCTGTTTATGTGAGATCACAGCAGTAAATTTGTCCATTCTCAAAAGAACCGAAAATTCCTAAATCCAATATTTGTAACTCTGCAAAGCCATCAAACTTGCAGACATTTATAAAATATTCATGTGTTTCTGTTTCTCCTCCTCGGACGACTCCCTCATGTTTCTTGGAACAAGAATGTTGCTCCCCAACCCAAGCTGGTCCTTTTAGTCTCCAAAACATAATCTGGCATCATGCATAAAATCGCTTTCCCCTTCCATGCCTCAAGATTCTTCAGCCACCTCTAGAATTCCTGCCTTGCCTCTGAGATCAAAACGTTGTCAGCACACCCTACTCCCTTCACAACACTTGTCTTCTTTAACAGCTCTGATCCCTTTGAAACATTAGTTAATGTGCATCCTAGTACTATCTGATGTCCCATGGATCTTCTGCGAATAGTTTTCAATTAAAAAAAAAAAAACATTAACGTGCCCCCTATGTTTCTTTGGAAAAAAAACTGAACAAATCGTCATACTCACCCTATAACTTTCCTAACTATTGGGCCCTCACTCTGGTGGACTGAAATCCCGTATCTCTACATTTTGGGGTGAAACCCTGGAATTCCTTGGGTCCTCGAAAAGAGATCCTTTCTTAATTGAACTAGGACGTCACATAGCTACATCCAGAGGGTTGCCATCTCTTTCCGGCCCTAACATATAAAGGCACACCAAGCACTCTCCTCATAGACAGCTGAGCACTATCCAAGACTATTAAGATGGCTACATACATCCCTTGGGTCTTTACAATCCTTTTTCCAAACAGAAGCCCATTTGACCTACTCACATGCTACTTCCTCTTCAGGCCCCCTCACTTGGGCTAATCTTCATTCACATGGCTGGCTTTCCTTATTCCAGATATCAAGTCAGTGTTGACATTCCCAGGAAAGAAAATCTCATGCTAACACCATCCCCTAAGCAAACCCAGATTCACATGTGAGCCCTTCAGGAACACATTCACCATAGCAAACATCCTAGTAAGAGGACCCAAACATCTGGGAGCTTATCTGTCTGAAAGCTGCCTCCTTTGCAGAGTCTGCTTTCCTACTCTGAATGCCTCCAAGGGCACCAATCTAATGCTTGTCGCTTAGAACACCACTCCTCATTGGCCCTGACTAAACAGGCTTCTCTCAATGTTTATCCTTTTTCAGGCACTTTCCACCGGGTGCCTTCTGCACCCTATGTTTATCTTCAGACAAAGACCAAAACATGCCATCTCGCACATGTTTCTTTTTAATTAATATAGAGTCGAAAGCACTCTGAATCAACTCCTTCACTTGCTTGGCAATCAGCTTCATAATTGTATCTTCATGTACTTCAGTATGAGACACTCTCCGTTCGGAATCAGCCATACTACATGTTATAATGAAATCCTCTATTACAATAATGATATCACAAAAAGAAACACATTTAAAATGTATTCAATTAACAACTACCCTTTATACTGCACACAAAACAATTGTACAAATCTTTACAAATTCAACTATGAAATAATTAGAAATATAGTAAAATCCTCCATTTATTAGATCAAAATGATACTATCCTTGACAGAAGAGCCTTGTCGCCAGTAGCCGAAAACGAATCTTACTCGATCTATACTGCTTCACAATGCCATCACATGGACATCACGGCCAATTCCCAATTGAAATGTGCCTGGTCAACATAAACACTCTAGGCACCATAAAAGAAACAATCATGCATGCACCCACATCTATGCCCGAAACTAAAATTGCGATTTAAACTTCAAACAGTCCACAGAAAATATCACATACCAAACACAAGGATCCTTCACTATTAAATTAAATCAGTTGAACAAAAAAGATGCTTTTAAAAGAAGCGTGCTTCCCAAAGGACTCAAACTCACACTAATATTGGGAAAGAAAACAGACAAGCATTTACAATGCAATGGGTCTCGCGTTTGCTGAGTTAGAGCTATTAGCTCTTTAAACTCCTAACCTTTCTTGCCACATAATCTGAAAAGTAAAAGAGTTTCACATCAGCGAGCCGACGGCCGCCACGAGCGCAAAGTAGACACACAAAAGGAAACAGAAGTTCTCTTGCAGTGAAACGTATTCGGCAAAAAAGTGCAATTATCCATTTAACTGACAAAAGTGCAATTATCCATGTAAAAGGGTCGATGTCATGCAAAGCGCTAGATTACTGCCCAGTGAAATCGCGATCCCTACAAAATAAAAATAAAAAGTAGTCCAGAAACCACAGGAAAAACATTGAGCCTCGTATGTTTTCAGTAGTTGGCCGGTACGCTCGAGGAGGGCTAAACACCGGAAAAGGCATGATGTGTGCATGCCTTTCACTAATGAGATCAAGCAAATTTTAAAAGGCAAGCCCATGAACCAACCAAACTGATGGGCGTGACAAAGGCATGGTTACAAGCCCATAGAGAGATTACACCAGGGACAGAGCACTTTGCACACTAGACCCTAAAAAAAAGACAAAAATATTAATCTAGATAAAGAAAGACACAAATACCACAATAAAACAACATTCTTGCTCCATAAATTTGGAGTGTCCCCCGAACTAAAACAACTTACCAGGAGTAACCCTTTATAAATATATATAGCAAACAAATACAAACAAGTAATTTCTACTGATAAATCTAACCCAATAATATGCAAATATAAAACAAGTACTTATCTGCCACAAAGTAAGAAACAAAAGAGTGATAAGATGTAGGACACTGAGTTTATTAAGCGTTGAATGGTTTATTTAATTTGAGAAACCATTGAAGGGTTGTATTGTGTTCTTTTAAAGCTTCAGAGTCCTGAATAAATGAAGTGTATGCATAATGCTAATCTCCGGTCTTGCCATACAAATAGAGGACTGCAGGAAATGCTGTTAGCTAAACCTTCTGCCAGTCCTAATTTTATTTCTCTAGCAACATTTTGTATTATGGGGCTATAGTTTATCTTTGTCAATAAGTACGAGTCTGCAAGTGCCAGCTTTAAAAGAGCTGTGGTTAAAAGGACAAGACATGCTGAACGGGTCATTCACGACACTAGCCACTTAGCAGATGTGGGTTAACTAGAGGTAGGTGTTGCTGTATTTTTGAAAGTATTAGGCTGAATAGCCATCTGCCTTTTAAATATAGCCTATTGAAAATCAATTTTCATTGTGAAATTGGCCTTTGTGCTATGTAATTCCATAGAAAAGTATTTTTAGGCCACTTCTTTGGATAGGGAGGAGGTCTAGGTCTCTGAGCCTCTAGCTTGCAGGGTACCACACACGTGGTTGGGGAGAGTCTTAGGTGGGTACAGTAGAACATTTGGAAGCAAAGTGGAGCCACAGGCTTGGATTGACTGGAAGAGTCAGTGCTTGTGCTTAAAAAACGACAGCTTTCCGGGCTTGAAGCTGGAAAAGACGCATGACAAGCATGAAACAAACCATGAATTACTTAGACAACTCTTAACAAACGAACCACTGAGTTACAAAATAAACAAAAAATACACTTAGACAATCCCTAGCAAAAAACATAGGGCCAGATGTAGCACATGTGAAATTTGCGAGGTGCAAAGTGCGAGTCCACGCGACTCGCACTTTGCACCTCGCAAATTGGTATGCAGTACGGTGTCTCAGACACCGACTGCAACTCGCTATGGGGTCGCAATGACCCACCTCATGGATATTCATGAGGTGGGTCGCAAATTGCGGCCCCATAGCGAGTATAGGCACTCGCAAACATGGAGGCCTGCTGTCGTCAGCAGACCTCCATGTTCGTGACTGCTTTTAAATAAAGCAGTTTTTTTTTTTTAAGTGTAGCCCGTTTTCCTAACAGGAAAACGAGCTGCACTTAAAAAAAAAACCGAAACCTTTAGTTTCGGTATTTTTTCAGGGCAGGGAGTGGTCCCTTGGAACACTCCCTGCCCTGAAAAAATATTTGTGGGTCCAGTCACAAACTGGAAGGGGTCCCATGGGGACCCCTTCCAATTTGCGAGTGGGTTACCATCCACTTGAAGTGGATGGTAACTGCGATGCCATTTGCGACCGCGTACGCGGTCGCAAATGGTATTGCATACCACTCAGACTCGCAAATAGGAAGGGAACACCCCTTCCTATTTGCGAGTCGGAAATGCATATTGCGAGTCGGTACCGACTCGCAATATGCATTTCTGCATAGCAAAGAGGCATTTGCACCTCGCAAACGGCGATTGTGACGTGCAAATACTTTGCTACATCTGGCCCATAGTTCGGCTCTGGATTTTCCCTCGCAGAAAAGGCTAAAGTAGAATTGGGCCAGTTATTTGTTTAAATAGTTTTATAGGCTTGTTCATCTCTAGGAACTGGTTACTTTCTCACGTGTAGTGTAAGTGTTTTAGATATTGCCTTGGACAAGTGTTTGAAGCTGCTCTGTTTAAGATAATTGGTGTCCCACAAAGGAGTTACCACTTACCTGTCTATTGTGTTGTTCATATATGAATGAGTGAGTCCTGCCAAGTGATTCAACTATATATCACTGATTTTTTGGTGCTAAACTTCTCAGTTGTGATCAGGACCTCGGACGTATTGGTGCACTTGAATTTGCTAGCTTGTCACTGGCTACTCCCAGATGTCTATGTCCAATCAGCATGACACTACGTCCTCCGATGTTTAGATAGGTTCAAAATAATGATATGTTCTGATAAACCTTATTCAGTGGCGCTTTGTACATTTCTGGAAGTTTCTGGGATCCCTGTTACAAATATCGTGGATTCACATTCACACATTGCGTCATGCATCAGTGAGTATTTGCTATGTCATAAGGCAACATTTTATTTACCGCAGAATCTCAACATGAATACCTTTGTTTAGGATTTGCACAATGATACATATTTATGCTTTTTTAGCGCCACGTTTGCGCCGCTTTTTTGACGCAAAAGTAGCGCAAACTTACAAAATACAATTGTATTTTGTAAGATTGCGCCGCTTTTGCGTCAAAAAATGACGCAAATGCGGCGCTAAAAATGTATAAATATGGGCCTTAGTTCCAGGCTGTTGAACCACATGCGAAGTCGGTGGTCTTGCCTGCCTAGTTCAAGGAGAACTGTGCCATCGCCTAGCACATTAGATCTACATGAAAACACCCACCGTGTTTCATAAAATCTTAAGAATGTAATTCTAACTACAAATCTAATCTAAACTGTTATAACCGGCCCCAAAATATCTGTCCTACTTTCAGCAAAGCTTATCCTTTGCCTAGCAAAGTCTGACTCTGAATGTGAGTTATATCTAGAATGTGCACTTTAAAGGCTTAGAGGTGATGCAGTGGGAGTTCTGATTTTGTAAATACAAGTGTTGGTATGAGCATGCCAAACTGGGGTTTAAAGAGGTCTTATTTGTTTTCAGGAATGTCGCCTTTCCAAAGCCTTATTATGAAGATGAACGCATGCCGATGCAGTCAGACTGATGCATGGAAGACCGTCACATGATACCAGTTTCCTCTATATATTTAATAGGTTGTCTGTAGGAAATAGCTAGCTGACCCCAGTTGTGACACAGTGGGGGGCTGTGAAAAATCGGTGAATGGACTTGAATGTTTTTGTTCAAAGTAATCAACACTCGGACCATCCATTACAAGGTGTGATAGAGAAAGTGTCGCTGGAGTGAGTGGAAATCCAAAGATGAATTGTCTATGTTGAATTTAAGCTGCTTAAAAACCTAGCGGAGCAGTCTTGGGTTAAAGCGCCTTAAACTTCGATTAAGAATATCTGATTAAAATGTAGCGTCTTCACAAACACCTCTTGTAATTAGCTGTGGTGGGATAAAGTCTGCGCCCTTTAGATTTCTACTCTTTCAATTTCACAAGGTCAAACCTGCTCACATTAAACAGGCAAAAATACCAGGTAAAAAGTGAGACAAGCTGATTTTAGTGCACAAAGCACCAAAATCTGCATGTTAGGCCCCATTTTTAGGGGAAAACACGTGACTGATAGTTCATCGCACCTGGTGAATTCCGAACCCCATGGTATCGATAACTAGCGCCATATTCTTCAAGGCACTGGTAATTCGAACACACAGTCTGTATTAGATGCGTGCAAAGTTCATACGAGTGAGCAATGTCGAGCCTACTTCCGGATTACTGGTCTACCCACCCACTTTCACACTTTTGTGCCCTAGTTTTACCCACAAACTGGCAATATTTTCTCAGGAATTCTAGCTGACATTGTAACTCGATGTGTTTTTAGTCTTGCAAGTTAGCTTTAAAAAGAGAGTGTTGATGTTTACTCTTTCAACTGCACATAAAAATGGCATTTTGTGCAATTTGAGTCGTTCATGTTGTAGGAACTATGGGGCACTTATAAAAAGAATTATGGGGGTCATTACAACCTCGGCGGTCTTGGAAAAAGACCGCCGAGGCTGCGGGAGACAGAATACCGGCATTGCCGGCGGTATTCCTGGCTCCCTATTATGACATTTCCGCTTGGCCAGCGGACGGTAACAGTGTTACCGTCCGCTGGCCCAGCGGAAATGTCACATCAACATTGCTGCCGGCTCGTAATAGAGCCGGTGGCAATGCTGATGTGCAGCGGGTGCAGTAGCACCCGTCGCGCATTTCACTGCCCGAAATTCGGGCAGTGAAATGCGTGATGGGGCTATGCCTGGTGGCCCCTGCACTGCCCATGCCAAGTGCATGGGCAGTGCATGGGCCCTCAGGGGCACCCCAAGTCCCCTTACCGCCAGCCGTTCCATGGCTGTGTTTACCGCCACGGACAGGCTGGCGGTCGGGGACTCATAATCCCCAGGGCAGCGGTGCATGCACCGCTGCCCTGGGGATTATGACCGCCAGGCAGAATCCTGGCGGGATATTGGAGGGGCCGGCGGTATGGCCGTGGCAATTCCGCCACGGTCATAATTGCTGGCGGAACACCGCCAGCCTGTTGGCGGTGTTACCGCCACCTTACCGCCGGCCGCCAGGGTCGTAATGACCCCCTATGTTTGCTGCTTCCTGATTGAGAATCTTTGGGCCAGATGTATGAAAGCTTTTTGCATTCGCAAATGGTGCGAATGCCCGTTTGCGAATGCAAAGAGCCATTTCAGAATGTATGAAAGGCATTCTGAAAGCAATTTTAAGGAATCGCTAAAATAGCGATTCCTTAAAATTGCGACCCTGTTTAGAGAGTCGCAAAATGCGACTCTCTAAATAAGAAATCACAAATAAGGATTCCTTATTTGCGATTTCTAAAGCACATGTAAGAAGCAATTCCTAAATGCGAAATGGGCATTTAGGAATCGCTATATTTACCACCAGGTTGATGTGCAAATTTAAAAAATGCTTTTAAAAAGCATTTTTAAAATGTACATGTAAAGCACACATGCACTTTTGGCAGGTGTGCACCTTACATGTCCTAAAAAACATTTTGGGGTGCAGCGGAGAGGGCCTTAGGCCCCCAGCACCCTGGGGTTTTCCATTTCCAAAATTACGATTTCCAGTTAAGAAATCGCAATTTTGGAAATGCAAAAAATTCGCAAATATGGGCCTACAGGCCCATAGGTGCGAATGGGGCCGGTATCGCAATTTGCAATTCGGTAATAGCATTTGCGATTTTTAAGAATTCACTATTACTGATTCGCAAATGTGATACATTGCATTTTGCGAATCAGAAATAGCGATTTCTTAAAAATCGCTATTTACGACTCGCAAAAGGCCTTCTTGATACATCCGTCCCTTTGTGATTTGTAGTTAGGAAGCCGCAAACAGTGATGTATTAATGTGTCTCAGACACATTTAGCAATTCCCAGTGGGTCCCATATGGACCTTCCTCATCAATATTCATGAGGTAGGTCACAATTTGCAACCTATTGCGAATGGACTGAAATCACAGGGATGGTGGGCTGCAGGGGTCAGCACCACCATCTCTTTGATTGCTTTTTCAATAAAGCAACTTTTCTTTGGAAATACAGTCCGTTTTCCTTAAAGGAAAACAGGATGCATTTCAAAAACAAAAATGAAAAGTTTTATTTTCATTTTTTAAGAGTTAAAAAAGAGTTAAAAAATGTTTGCGCCCATACTCACAAAGAGGAAGGGTTTCCTTGGGGACTCCTTTCCCTTTGTGAATCAGTTACCAAACTGCAAATGTTTTGCGACCCCATTTAGGTCGCAAAACATTTGTACATGACAGTGCGAGTCGCTTTTTGGAAGCAACGCTGTTAATGCACCCATTCCTAATACTGAATTCCAAACCCTATTTTGAGATTTGGTAATAGGTGACCAAAACGCAAAATAGTGTTAGTTCATAGAAAAAGGCTTTCAGTGGTCGCAAACGGCCTGATTCTGCAAATCAGACCATTTGTGACCGCTAAATACTTTTGTACATGTGGCCCTATGATTTTTTTTTGTTCATGATTGTGAACATGGAAAAAATAACTCTACACAACCACAAGGCAGTATGATTCCTGTGAAAATGTCTGTGGCCGTTTTTTAACAAAGATGTGAAATTTGATGATATCAATATTGCTGTAATCAACCCTTGGATCACCAGCAAGCAGAAGTGCGTTGATGTCAATAGGTGCAAGCATGATAAATGCATGGAATTGGAATTCTTTTTAATGGTGATTCTGACACTTGAACAGGAACTAGGGTTACTGCTGTCCATGATCGTCATTTAGGGGTCGGCAGGGGTCGCAACTGCGACTCCTAGTTTGCCCCTTGCGACTGCTGGCACTGCCTTTGCGACCCCTGGCCTCAAAGGTGGCAAATCAGTGCCAGGAACACAGACAGAGCTCGTCTTTATGGACGTTGACTGGGGCTCCACCTCCTTGTTTTCAATAAAAAAATGTATTACATTAATAGTGATAATAGTAAATGATTCACTATTGGTGTCATTTAAAAATAGAGCACAGTTAGCTGGAATATAACCCTCCTTGGTAGTTGAGATAAGTAAAAAACACATTTAAATGTATGTTGTGTGCATACTTGTGGGCGAGAGTGTGCATATGTAAAAGACAGTGCGTGCATGAGTAAATGTGTGTGTATGTGTAAGCATGTCTGTGTGACTGAAAGTAAAGATGAAATGGCGTGTGATGTCACTTACGCTACCCCTGGCATTTTGGTGAATTGACATTTATGCTGCTGTCTTTAACATTATCTTTTAAAAGTGGAGCATCTTCAGAAACCTGCAGAGAGATGAACTGACATGCCTTTATGTACAATTTTTGTAATTATTAAAAATAAGACATGAAGTAATTCAAGACATACATGGACGTGGAGGGGGATCCCGTTGAGTGTTTTAATTTAACTTTGCAGCATAAATACTGAAAAGTAGAACAGCCCAAACCACTTTTTAGTACGTATTTATAGATCTCTTCACTAACTTGACATTTTGTACATCTACAATTAATGGAAATCAATTTAAAAAATGATAAACAAAACAATGGCCGAAGGTCATAGACCCTATGTCAATGAACAAAGACAATGAACTTATAAAATGGCAGAAACTACTTTGAAAATTAATGGCTTTTAAAAATCATTCCAATCCAAATTATTCGAGGTCTCTCTTAGCAAATATTACATTGATGTGATTTAAATGACTGTAGTTCGGATTTAATATATAGATTGCTCTCTGATGTATTTTTGTCCAGGATGATATACTTGATAAAAGACAACAATACAGTGGCGTAAAAAATCTTGAGGGGTCCCCCCTGCAAAGTACAAGGAGGGGCCCCTCCTCCAAACTCACTTGAGAGCTCTCAGCCCCTTGTTACGCCACTGCAACAACGAGAAACCCACCCTTAATGAAGTGTTATTCTTTAGGTTAGAGTTCGGTCACACACATTTAGACGTCATCAAACTTCAGACTGAAACACATTTCAGACAGGAAATACACAGTCTAAAAGAGTTGTTCTGTAGATTTGTTTTATATCTACAGGGAAGTTGCATTCTCATTTTCAGGGGCGGCTCCTCCATTAGGGCGGAAGAGCGTCACCCACCGCACCAGCAGCGGCAGCTGCAAAGCCTTTAAAAGAAAAAGATAATAAAATGTGTTTATTATCTTTTTCTTGAAAAGGGGCAGGGCCACGGCGGTGACGAGCACTTAAAGGGAGTAGAGCGCATGTTAGTTTGGCCGGCTGTTGAGCACTCCCAGCCAATCCTAACGCTGCTCTAAGCAGCATCAGTATTGGCGCAGGGCAGGATGGGAGCCTGTGCCTGCAGCAGAGACGGAGGAGCGTCGGAAGACAGAGCACAGCATTCAGGGACATTTATTATTATTTTTTAAAATTTTATTAATATTTTTCACCTCCTGCCACCCTCCCTGAACTCCCCTCCCCCTGTGCGTGCCACCCCCTCCCCCTTTAACACCCGCGAGCCGCGACTGCTCATTTTAGGTAATCTATTCCAATGTAATTCCCTAAATATATAAAAACAGGCTTAGCAGGAAGGTCTGCCTTTTCTGAGGCTTATGATACTTGCCCTAATAATTTTAGGTCTAACCCGATTAACTACTGACGCCCTAATTATGAGCTGCACAGTACTGAGGTGGATTTCCTGCATGGTAAATTCACATGCTAATTTACTGTTACCATACAGTAAATCTGATCCAGTACAATTCAGTTACAGTATAAATTCTATGAAATTAGGAATTAGCTTGTGGGGCCAATTTTTCTGGGTGTGAATACCACATGGAATTCCCAGTTTTGTGGTATTTAACGTATATATTTACCACTTCTCTGAGCAGGTGGTAAAGATATGTGGTGACCTCTGGATAGTGTGGAGGGCAAGGGATGAGGGTGGACATGGGGAAGGGAGGAACATTGTAGGCTGCACTTGAATTCTTCCCATCACACAAAATGGTGAATGAGACTTGGCTGCTGCATTCACAGCCTCATGTGATTTTGCTGTGCAGAACTACCACACTGTGAAATTAGGTTTTGTTCTCCCGTATTTGAAAAAACTGGGCGTTAAAAAAACCGACCCAGCTGGAACCTGGAGGAGTACAATTCAACATGGCAAATCCTATTTGCCTGACTTTTTAAAGAGGGCCTTAGTGTTCTACCACAAAGCTGTACAAATATTTGGCAAACCATTAATGTCTGACTTTGCTACAGGAAACACTGTAGTTTAATACTTACATCTAACACTGTACTGTGATCTAGTGGTAATAAAGGATGAGCATCTCCAAGATTTTGGAATACTCACTTCCAGTGAGGGATACACAAATTGCAAAGTATTCCTTGATTTTAATAGAAGGCCTCATATGAAAGCCACAATTCAATTGGCAATCACATTTTTTGGGCATAACCATTGTTGCATCCTTTGTGAGAGGTTTTGAATGCACATTTTTTGTGGTAGAAAATAAAACAAAAAAAATGATAAAAGCAAATGCTGTGCATCTATGTTTAATGACAAGGTATCTATGTAGAAGCTGGAAGTGCAGCTATTTTCCATAGCTTACAGGGATTCCTGCATGACCATAACTGACCCTTTTTTACTGTAGGCTGCATAACATATCTTATGACGAATGTTCATGTGGTATTTCTTTAGTAGTAGTAATCATTTATTAGTTAATAAAAACCATAAAAAAATTTAAACGTACACAATTAACATCACAGAGTTTGTTAAATAAAGGAAATGCATTCTGCAGACAATTGGTTTGTAATACAATCACGTGCAGCAAGGCGAGCAAGGTGCAATAGCACAAAACTGCTGTCATGATTAATCAAGAGCCATGTGATCTACTCTGTATAAAAGAAGTGCATTTTGCAAACACACAATCCATAATACAGTTCCGTCTAAAGCCACGTAGAGGTCCGCAATGTATAGATTAAAAAGAAGGGGTGCTGGGTGCACCCTTGTTTTAGTCAGTTTGAAGTTCTCACTTCACTCCACAAATGGGTGCCGTCCCCAATCTTGATCTTGACCCAAGTGTCCGAGTATAGCAGCCTAATCGCAACTAGCAGGGCTAGCGGGATTCCCTACTGTTAGAGTGGAACGCGATCAAACGTCGCCTTAAAGTCGACAAAGTATTTTTTTGATTTCATATACCCACCATGACTCACCAAAATTGTCTATTTCTGGATGTCCATGTTTACAGGATTATAACTCAAGAAATGTATTACTCATCTGTATTCACAGGATCCATTTTAGTTGCCAACACAGTTTGTGTAAATTATGTGCCCTGGTGTCTTTGCCAAAAGAACTGCTTCTAATTTTTGACTATTACATGTTCTTCCTCCAATGTTCAATATTCTTTACTTAAATAAGCATTTCTAAATTGCAGTCCACCCGCAAGCTTCCTCTTTTCAGGATTTATTTGCATGTGCCAGAGCTTCACAGTCCTTCATAGTCCATCTCTGAGTTTTCCTTGTGTAGTTCTATAACCATGGCATAATGCCAAATTATGTGGGGCCCCTGTGGAACATGCTGAGTGGCCCTTACGTCTCCCATATCTCACAGATATTCATTGGCCTTGGGTTGAATGCAAGCTCACTGAAGGCTTAGGTGACTCTTGATAAATCAGAAGTCCAAGGACTAAAGACATTTGGCTACACATTTCCTTCCGTAATTTAATATCATTTTCTAATGACAATCCCTTACAATTCATGTCAAACAAATTTGAAAGGTATGTTTTAAGTCACTTCTTCAAGTTATGTTTAAACATGCTGAGAAAGGATGTAACCCTCGGCCTGTACATTATAATAAATATGAGCATTGTTATCAGAATGTAAAATACTTCCTTTAAAAAAAAATCCTTGCCACCTTTTCTGATATCATTAGTAGAACCTGCCCCAGTCAGATTTCAAATTAAGATAGGAACAAAGGCTTTAGCAATGTCTGGCAATTCCACTAGTCTAGCATCCATATGCTTGAAATCTATCTATCTATCTATCTATCTATCTATCTATCTATCTATCTATCTATCTATCTATCTATCTATCTATCTATCTATCTATCTATCTATCATAGGTTTATGAGAGCTTATTATTTTTCTTTTAAAAACCTGGGCCAAAGCATGATCTTTCTTCTGTAGATATGAAAGCTACATTCAAGATGAAATATCCTTCATCTAACACAGACAAACCTTAGTTAACAATTTTGGTACGTGCATTCTTAATAACCATTAAGTGTCTCATTATACAAGAAGAAAACTAATAAAAAGCATTATGAGGTTACTAAATAATTATTTTTGTGTTTCATTCTGAAATAATATACTTCCAAATTTTAAAGTTTTCATTGTTTTATTTTTAAATCATCTAATTTGTGCATTCAAGTAAAATTGATTTAGGTGTTTTAAAACATTCCTAGCAAGGGGCATAAATAAAACAGCCGAGGGGGCATGTATCTTGGAAGGGAAGTGGAAATAGAGAGGAAGTAGACACTCTCAAGTACGACCAAAATATAAATAAGGGTGGGTTTATAACTGTTCATTGGCTAAGGTAATAAACAATATTAACATCAAACCAGCAAGACTGTTTTGAAGACTTCTTAATGCTACATCAGCGAGAGGGGGCAGTCCACTACTTTCTGTTTCTTCTACTTTTTACAGTATGTGGATGATATTTTAATAACTTTGGGTAAACAGAAGAGTTTTTGCACATTGCTCTGCCTTATCTACACACAGGCAAAAGATAAGGAGTCTCCGAATCTGAATACCTGTCTAGGGATTTAGAAAGGAACATAGGATTGGATATCTGTTTCAGAATTGTAATCCTTTTTTGAAAGAGAGAGAGAGAGAGGCAGAGAGAGAGAGAGAAAGAGCTAGAGTAGTGTGTGTGTGTTGTTCCTGTCATCTTTGGGTTTGATGCAAATTCATATGGTTCCTACTTAAGCAGCCTGCATAGTGTTTCAGAGTTAAGAAGTATTACTTGTGACAAATAATGACAACCTAAAATTATTCCATTATGTCTAATACTGGTTGTTTTGTTTTCTTTCCGCTGTAATTATTGTCACGGTCTTCATAGTGAGTCTGGTTATTTGAGTTATCTGCATAGAATGTAATAGAGGTTTGAAGATGATTGTTGCTCAACTGGCACTGTATATAAGTGAGGAAATATAACATGTGTTTTGAGATGCTTTCTCCACTTAAACTTAAAGTGATGGAAACAATCTGGTTTTATAAACTGCTCCTGTCTGACTTTTGTCACATTTGGACTTTATTAAATAAACTATGCTTTGTGTAATTTTGCGGTGGGTCTAACCTAAGGATGGCTACATCTACAGAAAATTATTTGTAGCTTACTTTAACATTTCTTTATGTATATATTTAGGGTTTCTGTAAAGCCATACTAGCCACCCTCTGAGGGTCTTCGAGCGCATTGGGTGTGGGAACAATGATTAGTACTGAAGAGTAGTAGGACAGTGCTTTGCAGAGCCTCGTGTTGAAGATCTAGCTTCTACGAAACCAGAGCTTTACTGTTGTTTCTCACACAGGCAATGGGCACAGAACCAGATGAACATTATAGTTTGTTCTTTACTTTCTACAATTCACATACCCTTCTACTCACCACAGTATAAATAACCCTATAATAACAGACAGTATATGTAGTGTTAAGCATCTGAAACTCGGTCCTGAAAAGGCTGCAAACCCCAAATGAGGCTTAAGTTATCAGCCAAAACATGTTGACCAAAGGACACAGAGGATAATGCATAACAGGCTCTTAAATATGATTTTGTAACCTCATTTTATTAAGAGTGCAATAAATAGTCAGAGTATTTCTAAATTGTTAGGGGTTCTGCATGTTTTCTTGGAAAACTCATATGAACTTCGTATCTTACTCACTAGGGACGTATTGAGTCTCAGACACAATATCCCTAGTTGAAGACTACAAGCTCCCACCTAGGAATCCTCCCTGGATTTAAAACAAGTAATCCAAGGTGGGAGTAGCAAACCCAGCAATGAAGCATGCCATTTTGGTGGGCGAGAGACCAATGTCCTTACTAATAGAATCAAGCTTCAATTGTAACTAGTTTATGTATCCACACTAGCATATGAAAACTAATTCTAAGGTCATTTATCTTATGATACTGTAGCACTGTATATCTTCAGTTTGTACCTCAAGAAGAGTGGGTCACCCATCATTAAAGTGTTCCAAGAGATCGCAAAGCCTTAAAGTACAGAATCCAACAACGTTACAGAACTCAATGTGCAGGAGGAATACTTTATAAACCAGACTGAAATGGCCACCTACCGCTGCACCAGGGACACCGATGCATTTGATGTCACTGTATGCACTAGCCAGCCTCTTCCCCAACACTGAGTTGTGTGGATGCAAAACACCTGGCAGAATCCGAGGACTGTGCCCAGCAGGACCTACTTCATAGGACCCCAGATTAAACCTTTTATCCACAGGATCCAGCCTCTGAACGCAGAATGTGCTGAAAGTTGATCATCTGATTTTAAATCGATAGTAGCCCTTTAAAAAGGCTTCGTCTGAATTATTACTACTTGTAAATCTTATACATTAACTGTATAAGTAATGTGTTGTGTCGGGCTAATTCTGATCACAGACACACCAGCAACCAGCAACCAGTTATCGTTCAGTCTACACGCTTGGTTTGAAGAGCTCCTTCCTGTATGTTTTTCCTTGCCTTCACAGGCTGTCAGCACACTCTGTGCCTTTGATATGGTGCAGGCTATTCTGGACAACGACATGTTTATTTATAAGGCCTGCCCCATAGACAAGCAATTATCCAAACACTAACACCGTGTGACTTGTTTATGTCAAAGTCACACACCACGTTCAGGCGTCTTTAAAAAAAAAAAAAAAAACTTGTAGAAAATAGCTTGTTAGGAAAAAAAAGTACAACAAAAATAGGACGCTGGAGGGATTTACCTGGAGGCAACATTTAAACTTCGGGAAGTGTTCTGATCCCCTTGTCTTTTTTAAATTGCTAAACTGCTGGTGCAACGCTGTAACACTGAATGCAAAAGTGACATCTGATCATTTATACTGATTCCCTCTCACTCTGCTTTCAGCTTATTTCTTGTCACCTGAGTTGTTAAATAACACACGAAGGTTCCTCTTCAAACAGTAAATTGACATCCCCGCGCTTTCATACTCGTTATTTTGTTTATATGTGCAAGGGCTGGTTGCATATTAAAACAAGCAGCAGTGACTGTGCATCTTTCGCATTCACGTATGTTTGTCTATATAACGAGGCCTTTCTATCTCTGCTCTCCCTAAATCTGCCTGACCTCGCGCTGGTTTCCAGTGCCAACATGTCCCTTTGGTTTAACAAGGTGGGCCGCTCCTTCCAGAGTGAAGGTTGTGTGTCATTTCTCTTGGAACACCGCCCTTGATCTCAGGCAATTTCAAATGTAATGTGTGTTTCTAAGCTACATTGTCAGCCTGTTTTTAAGGAGACACGGCATCGTTTACTCTAGGCAGTACTGTTTATGTGTTCTATTTGATTTGACAAAGATTGCAATTAAGGACAGTAATTGGTTTCCAAGAAATGAAAAGCTGTTTATGAAAGAACACAGTGCAGGACATGACAGTGGTATGGTTAGCTGACTCGAGGATAGATTTGGAAAGGGAGTAGGCGGGTAATATCGAATCCAGAATATCGACAGGTCACAATATGGTGACCACAATATCGAGGGACTAAATATCAAAAGGTAAGTTGTTATACATTTTCTATAGATAACTTCACACCTATGTATCTTGAAGATATATATGTTCAAGATACCTAGATGTGGAGTTAAGAATAGTAAATCCCGACCTCTCTCTGTGCACTTACCTCTTCAATATTTTGTTCATTGATAATGTGTCACGATATTGTGACCCATCGATATTTTGAATTTGCTATTCCCTACTACAATTTAAAAGTATTGCAGGATGTGGCAGTCAACACGATATTAAAAAAGTGGCCAAGGAAAGGACTTATTTTATGACCTAATGAGTTTGAGGAAAAGAAATGTCTTGCAGACATGAGTTTTCAAAAAGTTGTGTTGTAGCTACTTCTTTTATGTATAGTGAACAATTTAAGCCATGACAAAGTTAAAACGTATGGATGAGCAGTGTTGGTTTGAGTAACACAAACCCCAGCAGGTGTAGACGATAGGTTACTCACTCGTGCTCATGCATGCACTATGCTTCAGTAGCCTTTCACTTACGTTACTCTGGAGAGCATAGGTCGCAGAAGGAGTGAGTGAAATTCTAGATAATTTCAATCATTCTTAAGCATATGTAATTTATACACAAATGGCGCAGGAGTAAGCTCTACAGAAAATGTAAGAATGTGTTTCAAAAGACTAGTTTTTTTTACAAATAGCACGCAACAAGGAGATACATAGTTTGGAAAACTGGTTTCAAATGAAAAAAATCAAAAGATGAATCAGAAATATCTTGAATTTCCGCACCTTTACACAATCACAGAAAGCATTTGTAGGAATAGTCAGATACACCATAGAGGGTAAGCGAGGCCCTTCAGAGACCCCCACAGCCACACAGGGGCCCCCACTCAGGCCAAGACAAATAAATATTTGTGGGATATGGGAGACGCAGGGACTCTTATTCACATTCTGCAGGGAGGACCCATCATTTACTGTTATGCCGTTGCTCCAATATTGAGATGTTCATGAGTATGTTATATAGTAACACGAGTACAGAAAGCAGGGCTAACCAGTACACCAGAGGAATACCTGGGCCAGTACATGATTAGCAAATACAGTGGTTCCTCTAGCCTCATCAAGCTCAATTTTTTAAAGCGGGATACATCTGATTAAATTGGCTCTATTCATAGAAGGATGAGCAAGAAGAGAACTACAGATTGATGATTTTTTACTCTCAACTGGACAACCTACTGTGTGGCAATTCATAATAGCAACTAGAAAATGTTGCGAGTGTACCTCCCAAAATCTGTCTTCTAACACAGGGGTCTACAAGCTGCCTTGTTTGGATTTTTCAAGAATGAACTAACAGAGCATTGAACTTTTTTTGTAATAACAATGTCTATTTTGTTATTTGTAGAAATGTTAATTATCAAACAGGCTAATGTGACTTTGTTATTCATCTCTCCCATGTAATTTTTTTGTTTTTATGGTGCGACTTCTTTATCCAGCTCTCCCATGTCATGTTTTCACTTTATGTCATGACTTTCTTATTCAGCACTCCCATGTCAAACTTTGTGAGTGCTAATTAACATTACTGGGTCATGCCTTCTTATATGCACCTTCACCGACAGAATGTTATG
This sequence comes from Pleurodeles waltl, assembly GCF_031143425.1. Lineage (NCBI taxonomy): Eukaryota > Metazoa > Chordata > Amphibia > Caudata > Salamandridae > Pleurodeles > Pleurodeles waltl. The sequence goes on from NC_090440.1 coordinate 1,885,933,725, forward strand.
TTGAGCAGTGGTTGCATAGATGTGTTATGGGTTACAGTTTATGCAGGAGGTTCTAACCCACCCCTGCAATCTTACATAGGTCAATGTATGTGTGCTAAAATGAAACTCAACTTGGACACCAGCCCCCAAAAGACTGTCGGGGCAGTGAGTAGTGTTACGGGCCACACAAGTGGAAGGAGCAGACTTTACAAATGTCAAGTAACAATAACAATCTGAAGCTAAGTGAAGGGGTGTCTAGAGACGTAAACCAAGGCCACACATCGATAGAGTTTAAGGGGGGCAGATTGAGACAATACAGCCTGACAGCAGAGATGGATTAAGAAATGCCAAGGAAAAGATTTACAATCAGCCCTCACTTATTCAGATTCGAAATGTCACGTCTACATAACAGCAAAAGCATAGCAATTTACTTAGTTCTTTAATGTTTCCAGATTATTTTTTAATTTGTAAATTTTTTGGAAATATAATCTGTATTCTTCAATCGACATCTCACTCCTTATAGAATCTCACCTAAGAACTTGGGGCCAGAGCTATCAAATATTCATTCAACTGCATGAAAGGGAGGGACAGAAATGCACCGTATTTAATATTAACCAGCATATTTCTGCTCTCTGCTCTCTGCCTGCACTGGTGCCCAATGTGCTGCCTAATGCCAACACAGACACCCTTGAACCAGGGTGCAAGGCTGCCTGCGGTGTAGAAGGGATTGTTTTTGTGCAGGGAGGAATACCTTCCCGCACAAACATAATCCTCATTGGCATTTTTCTCTTTCTAAGTGTGCTGCAGAAGGCAACACCCTTAAAAAGAGGAACACAAAGATATTTCTCCTTGTTGCGCCTCTGGTGGGAGGCATACAATTCTTACGCATTCCCAGATATATCAGTGTTGGTAAATCTGGAAATGTGTCCGAATGTATGGGTGGATGTGTAGGAATACCCACGCTCCACCAATGGCAGCGATTTTCACCGCATTACTCCACTCCAGATTTATCAAGCCATGCAGGGCCACGCAAGGTGGCTTTGCGTGGCTTGATAGATCTCATTTAGGTTTTGCGTTCCCCTTGCGTGGCGCAGGGGCAACGTACAACCTTAATAAATATGGCCCTTGGTTTGGAAAGCAGCAGGACACAGCGGATCGTGAATATCAGCTCGCCTTCCATAGTAAATCAAGATGTTCGGGTCAATTTCAGCACACAAACACTCCCTTACAGTGATACAATTGATGTGTATGACTGTCTCCGAAGGCCTAAGTTTCATTTACAAGTAATATAGTTAATTTAAAAACATTATTACAGGAATGGACGAGGGAAGCTCACAGATACTCAAGGTCCTGAGCTGATACACAAAATTCTGTGTGGGAAGATGTGTGGGAATCCTGGGTGGCCTTTGTCGTGGTTATAAAGGCTACAAAATCCATATATATGAGAACAATTACTAGTGGCAAACGTTTCCCTAGCCCTAATACTGGCATAGACGTTCCCACAACCCATTAGAATCCACAAGAATGGTGCAAGGATGTACAGCATTTCAGGCAGTGTATGCTTCTTCTGCTGAAGTCTGCCTTTAAGCTCTTTCCTTGAAATCTGGCTGCTGCGAGGGGCTGGCTCTCCAGGATCCCTAGAATATGCCTGTCCCCAACTTCAGTCACCCAAATGAACACATTCTTTGCCTGACAGAGCGTCAGTCTTCACCTCTCATCATAAATCCCTCAGTTAACAACTGGTCTCAACGATGAATATTCTTTCCTACCTCAAACAAATACCTCTTTCCAGCCTCATAAAATAGGCCTGATTCAGCAGACACCTTGATATCGTTCTTAATGAACCATATGTGACAACTGTAGGAGTTTTCCCTCTGGGTTATCATTTCTTTTTGCGCGTGAAGCATTTGCACCAAAAACGATATATATCGTAATATTGAGATTGATTATGCCACTGGCAGTGAAATGGTTGTACAGAGAGGTTGCCAAGGTGATTATTGAAAAGGGTAGAAATACTGTGAAAAAGTATGACATAAGATTGTACTTTGCACATATCATATTGTTACATTACACCTGTATGCAATTTAATACACAAGCAAAGTGATATGTCTAGCATCACATGCCCCTTATTTATTAAAGCCAGGATCATAGAACAAGTGCCATGTACTGTCAATGTCAGCACTGTAGCACTAGACATGATTTCCTCCCTATCACGCTGTAGAGAGTTCCTAGAAAATATTATACGTTTCCATAACTTTTCTCCTTCAATACATGTGTTTTCACGGATGCTCCACAAGACCTTCTAACGGAGGAGGGGCATGGACTCTTTCTAACACTGAAGAGAGTACCAAAAATTATGAAACAGTTGTTCATTGACCATAAAATGTATGCAGGATTCAGTCTTTCAAATAATGCCACAATAATAACTTCAGTCTAACAGTTACTGTCACAGTTTTGACATTTTTTAGCAGACTAAATCACAGATGTTACTATTAACCAAAGTAATGGTACTAAATGCATGGGCCTGAGTGAAAAGACTGAGCTGGCCCTTATTAGATTTTAAATGGTGATCTAAATCAATCTACCAACATTAACCCATACTTATTAAGATGATGTGACATAGCGCAAAAGAGCAAATGCACAAATGGGATCTTATATTGGAGTGATTGGGCCATGCTCATAAGATGGCTTGCAAGTATACAAGTATTGGAGATCACAGTGACACTTGTGAACCTAAACGCTCATAATATACGGGTTTGTATGTGCAATTACTTACTTGGGATTGCATTTTCCTCAGTGTCTGCCGTGTCGTTATGTGTCTGTTGTGTCCTTATCTTGGAGTCCAAACATTATGGCCCTCATTATGACCCTGGCAGTCATCTGACCACCAGGGCCACGGTGGCAGTTTCCAGTCATGGCTCGATCCTATGTAAAATGGAGGGGCAGATGCAGTACACGGGGAAGGGGAAAGAGGGAAGGGGGGAGGGAAATGTAATAATAATTTTTAAAAAACGTACCTCCTCCGTTGCTGCCGGTCCTCTGTCCCTCATCACTGGTGCTGCAGGTACAGGCTCCCAGCCTGCCCTGCACCACTCCTGGTGCTACTCAGAGCAGCGTCAGGATTGGCTGGAAGTGCCCAGCCAGGGTGCTCCCAGGCAGACTGGGAGCCTGTGCAGGCTCTCTCCAGCCAGCAACTGTGTTGCCAGGCTGGAGAGAGCCTACAGTAATGTGTGTTTGGCTGGCCAAACACACATGCGCTAGGGGAGTGTTCTGTGCACTCCCCTCTGAGGCTGTCATCCCCTATGCCCCGCCCCTTTCACCAAGAAGGAATAATAAACCTGGTTTATTATTCCTTCTTGGTGAAAGCGTTGCAGTTTCTGCTGCTGGCGGGGGTGACAGCCCTCCACCCTTATGGAGGATCCGCCTCTGGCAGTTTCACCACCGACAGGCTGGTGGTAAAGACCGCCACATTAGAAGTGTGACGGGTTGGCCTCTGTCAATTCGTTACATCTCTACTTGTACTGCCAGGGAGGTTGGACCTGCCGGGCCAGAGATTAGCATCTCTGACCCGGCGGTCCAATGAAGACTGCCGGCGGTATTAGGAGCCACCTTTCCACCAGGGTTTCTGTGGCGGTAGCACTGCCATGAAAACCCTGGTGGAAAGGCTACCAGTGACAGGAAATTTATTTCCTGTCACCAACAGACGACTCCCCCCTTCAAACCCAAAACCCCGCCACCCTCCATAACAGAACCCCCACCCCCCTACCAGAACAGTGCCCCTCCCCCCTCTAGTACAGCGCCCCCGCATGTATGCACACAGACACGCACCCCACATACTCTCATTCACGCACCCTGAATACACTCATTCACGCACCCTGCATACACTCATACACCAACACTGACATACGCGCATTCACTCACAAGCATCCATACATGCACTCACTTCAACATCCATACACGCACTCACTTCAGCATTCATAAATGCATTCACCTCAACATCCATACACGCATTCACCTCAACATCCATTCACGCACTCACCTCAACATCCATACACGCATTCAACCACGTATACACACATGCATGCCCACATGCTGACAACACCCACTCACACATGCACACACAACACCCCCCACCCTTCCATTTCCCTCCCCAGTCAGATGCCCGGTGAGGAGGTCGCCCGGCAGGGAACGGGCACTTCCACCGCCTGCAGCGCCCTGCCATCAGGACACCACCAGGCCATATTACTGGTCGTAATACGGCTAGTGGAGTCCTTTTCGCGGGGCTGGTGGTGGAACCGCCCATGCGCCTTAAACCGCCAGCACGATTACTGCAGGATTTCCACCCAAAATGTGGCAGAAATCCTTTAGTACTCATGATCTGCTGGGTGGAAGACGGCCAGCAGTGGCGGTCTTCTGGTACCCACGGCTTTGGGGGTCTTTGCAAAAGACTGCCAAAGTCAAAATGAGGACCTATCTCTGGGGCAATGGCAGAAGTCAACTTCTGCTCTTTTGATGCTGGACAAATTGTGTTAAACATAATTTTCTAAGCATCTGCTTAGAATCAGATTTTGTGTGGAATGTAAAGCATTGGGATGGGAATGTCCGATCCATGGTATATGGATGTGTTTCCCTGTCCTAAGTGCCAAGCTGCATGGGAAACTGGTATCCTGACTTGCATTGGGCCCTGGTGTCATGTTAACCTAACATGTGTTCATTGGCCTAGGCATGTCTTTGGTAATGTGAGGTCCAGGATCTGTCCTTTGATTTGGAAGGGTGCATTAAGCACACTCTCATAGTAGGCAGGAGTCTACAGTCTATGCTCTCAATTCATAACATAAAGCAGTGGTGGCAGCATAGTGTGTTTTGTGAATCCATAGTGTGACCAGACCTTTTTTCTCTGTGTAAGTGAGAGGGCAGTCTATTGACATTTGTTGTGTAAAGTTTCACTGTTATGTAAAACCCATAACCTTGCATTGACATCCTGTGTGCATGTGTTTTCAGTATGTGTGTAGCATGTTTGGTAGTAAGACTCTGTATGTATGTGAGGCGCAGTGGAATCTATTTTGTATGCCTCTGGTTCAGTATGGCTCAAGACAGAAAATTAGGTTGGCTTTGCCAGTCATTCCAGTGGCTGGAGTGAGGAGATCCAGATCCTGAATTGAGGTGGATGGAGACAGAGCTATCTTTATAAATTCAGGCCCATATTTATACTTTTTTAGCACCGCATTTGCGTCATTTTTTGACTCGAAAGAGGCGCAAACTTGCAAAATACAATTGTATTTTGCAAGTTTGCGCCATATTTGCGCCAAAAAGCAGTGTAAATGCGCCGCTAAAAAAGTATAAATATGGGCCCCAGTGAGCACATTGCTTGCAAAAGATTCTTTATTACATCTTCCTGAGGGTGTTTGTAGGCAGGGCCTGTGCTTCTGTCTGTCTCTGATTTCTGATTCAGGAAGACAATGACAGCCAGATGCAGAGATCTCACACTTCATTTTATCCCTCTTTTGGATACTCTGCTAGGAGCCACCTAATGGCTACCTGCTTTGAGGACTATCCCTTTGGTCGAAGGCTGTGTCCTGAAATCAGCCTGAAAATGACATTTGAAAGCAAGCAACCCAAACCAGTTCAGAAGCCTGAAGTACTGGATCCCCATCCCCTACCTGAAAAATAACTACAAAAGTGGTATGCAAATCACTCCACCGTGTTCCACTCCTTGATGAGCTGCTGTGCTACCAGAATTGGTCTCTATCTGATGGCCAGTCTCCCCCAGGTGAGAGGATATATATCACCTGAATTCTGCACTACCTGCTGGAGGAGCTGAGGTTCAGTTTGAAGTGCCTGCCTGCCTGCTGATGAAAGGAATAGATTTGCCTGGCCCTGCAGGAGAATACCCCATCCAGAAGGAAAACCCAAGCATGTTCCCAGGATGAGGAGCACCCAGAGAAAGCTGACTTGTCATACAGTGCACAGCTGGGAGTGACCCATGATGTGAAGTTGTCCTCAGCCACTCTGAGCAGTTTCTGTGTAAACTTAATTTAAGACTGTATCTGAACAACCATTCATGTTGACTGGTAGATTGCCATGGGCTGAGAGACTGATGGTGTCAATATCGACATGGTAAGGAAGGAACATGTCATTGCCAAGCGAGAAGCCCTAATTTGGCCCAGGGACCACAATTGTCAGAGGGCACCAATACTAGGAAATCAGCCTCGAGGCTGTAACTACAAAGAGCTATTGAACTGGAGTTGCGCAGTATACTTGAGATTAACATATCTGCTCCAATGCCTAATCTTTGCTTAAAATGTGTAGGTTGCTGAGGATTCTAGCTACGGAGTCTCGACCATAGTGTAAGGAAATTAGGATACCGGGAAGACACTGTCTTTACCAACTTAGGTGGTCATTCCGACCCTGGCGGTTTCAAACCGCCAGGGCCGGGGACCACGGAAGCACCGCCAACAGGCTGGCGGTGCTTCCAGGACCATTCTGACCACGACGGTAAAGCCGCGGTCAGAAAAGGGGAACCAGCGGTTTCCGGACGGTTTTCCCCTGGCCCAGGGAATCCGCCGCCATGGGGATTCCGACCCCCTTCCCGCCAGCCTGTTCCTGGCGGTTTTTACCGCCAGGAACAGGATGGCGGGAACGGGTGTCGTGGGGCCCCTGGGGGCCCCTGCACTGCCCATGCCACTGGCATGGGCAGTGCAGGGGCCCCCTAACAGGGCCCCACAAAGATTGTCACTGTCTGCTTAGCAGACAGTGAAAATCGCGACGGGTGCCACTGCACCCATCGCACCCCTGCAACTCCGCAGGCTCCATTCGGAGCCGGCGGAGTTGTTGCAGGGGCTTTCCCGCTGGGCCGGCGGGCGCTCTTTTGGAGGGCGCCCGCCGGCCCAGCGGGAAAGTTGGAATGGCCGCCGCGGTCTTTTGACCGCGGGGCGGTCATTCGGCGGCCAGATATTGGCGGGCGGCAGAATGAGGGCCTTAGTGTTCAACCGTATATACCTCTTCCATTGATTTATAGCACTTATTTTGTTTATAACAGGTACGCAATGAACTGGACATTATGTTAGCATGTTTCTTGGTTGACTGTTGAGTTCTGGGCTCCTGCTCCCCTATACTACCTCTCTGAGAAGCCTGCAACTGCTTGCCATCACTACCCAGAGAGTCAAGGGCAGAAAGTGTTGTAATTTGACCAGTTTGCAGAGTCATAGTAAAACAGACCATAGGACACCAATGGCAAATGGCCTCAACCACCACAGTTGGCTCCCAGTCCCACACAATTGCTTTAGGGCCGTTGAACGGGGTGTGATACAAAGTATATTTCACACTGCACTATGAATTGTACTTCACGAAATGCAATCCTCATGTCAATAAGTTAGGTACAAATGGGATTTTCTGCCTCAATTAAGATCTGTAGGGCTACAAAATGAGGTCCACAGCATTATATAAGTCAGTTAATCTGTTCTTTACAGATACATTCAAAATCTGTGTAGCTTAGGGAAACATCTGCCTAATGGCATAAATATAAATGTTAGTATGTCAGATAAATGCATACACCTGCCATCATAAGCTTCCCTGTATCCCATCTCGCGTCTTAAATCAAAAGGTGTATGAAATCAATGGATGGAGCAGTATACAGCTAGAAGAAATGTATGAAAATAGTCAAATTGATTATTTGTTTTGGCTAATGCTAAAAATTACTTCAATGGGATATGAAATCATGTGCATTGACATAAGAATCGTGGAGGATTGTTGAATCAATTTTGTATAATCAGGAGAAAGGAGAAATGTAATTCATTTCTGTCAATCTAGTGAGCATGAAGCAGTGGTTTTGAAAATCTTAATGAGCCAACCTACTTGTCGACTCATTATAGGAAGCTTAGGAGATTTGTTTAGATCCTTTCAGCCCTCTTCCACCATAGATCCTCTGGTAGAAAGCTCCCGACAATTGTTGGAGATCCAGGCCTGCTGGGAAAGGATCTCAAAAGCCTAAATTGCTACCAACGGTCCAGCTGATCCAATGAAGGCTGAGAACTTACATGTTTCTTGGGCCCACCACTCAGCAAAGTACTCTGGGCCTCATTACAAGTTTGGCGTCCTGCCTCCGCCCTGATGACGGTGGCGGTCTGACCACTGCATCTCTGGCAGTCTGAGTGCCTTATTACAAGTTTGGCCATGGAACTACCATGCGACCACCAACAGTCCACCGGCCCTGGCATAGTCAGAATGGGGTGGTGAAACTTTTTGACGCAGTGGCACAAACCACCATAATAGCATCAAAAATGTTAACGCTATTGGCCTAACGTGCGCCATGCGTGCACCAAATTGTAAATGCAGCGCGCCCATGGTGTTGTTAGGTGGCAGTGGGGGCCGCAAGAAATCTGGCGCATCAGTAATGATGAACTAAAGTTTTGTAAATCTGGGCCCTAGTTCTTCAAATAATCTCATCAGGGAGATAGCTGCCTACCCACCTGCAAAGTACCTGGATACCCTCATGAATGATTAGGATGCTATACAAACTGCTGTAATATAACATAAATGAATTTAGGCCTGATTTAGAGTTAGGTTGAAAGGTTACTTCATCACAAACGTTACAGATGTCAGGTCCGCCATATTACAAGTGCCATTGGATATAATGCACTTGGTGTATATCAGATAGGATATCTGTCCCATTTGTGATGGAGTACCCCATCCATCAAAATCTAAAACTTGGCCTTTATCTCTTACAGTGAGACTCTCTTGAACCTCCAGTAAAAAACACCTAAGCACTGCAAAGTGTCTCCCGGCTGGTCCCCCTCTACTGTGGCACTTATCACTCAGGCCTTCAAGTTTTTACAGCCTGCTCATCGTTCTACGGATTGTCTGGACAAATACGGCTAGTGCCAACATTTATAAAGAACTGGAAAAATTGTGTAACAGAATGAGCCAAGGTTCGAGTCTTGACCTATTCGTCTGGCAAATGATCTGATGAAAGATGAATATTTGTTGGTCTGGCATGGAACATAAATAATGCCACAACCTGCCAACAACTTGCTCCATGTACTCAAAGCAATTATGGGTAAGACCCTGTGCATCACCATCATTGTGATCCGTATTCCTAAAACACCAAGGTCCCTTTAATTTCTGTCTCCCTTGGTTGTTAAGGAAAAATGCAAGCAGGGTTACCAGCAGTCTTCCACTGTCACTGGAAGATCATTACCGAGTGCAGTGGACAATGCATGGGAGAGGGAGAGATAGAGAGAAAGTAAGAGAGAAAAAGTGTGCGAGGGACATAGGGAGGCAGAGAGAGAGAGTTTCCCTTCAAATTAGTAGTATACATTACTTTTTCACACTTTATCCTTCCATAAGTATCCCTCTATCCTTTTACATTGTTCCTGTGATCTTTTTTACATCCTCACCATCGACCATGAATATCATAAGGTATCATACAATACCATAAGATAACGTAACATACCATAGCAAAGTACATATTTACAACATATTCTAAGGCACTCAAATTTGCAATGGCAGCATACTATAGCGTTTGACTTTGAAACTTTCTTCAAGATACAAATTAACTTGATTTTTAACCAGCTCTTGCCTTTGTTTACTGCAGCGCCATGAACTCTTTAACAAGAAATGAGCAAACCTCATTATGTGTATTGGTTGTTGATGAGAATGTGTAGGAATGTAATTGAAGCCGTGTCCGAGAAAGCAAGGACCCATAATAATCTTTGTAATAAAATGTTCATCTCGAGGGCTTTAAAATGGAATCAAGAAGGATTTAAAATGTAAGAAAGCCTTAAATAACCGAACATTTAAGCCTTCAGTAACATATCTTTCACAATCAAACCCTGAAGCAGTCATGAGAAGAGTCCAAGAGAAAATATCAACACAAAATAAATAGCATTTGACATCATCTGAACAGACGCCTGAAAAGAATAATGGTGTTGTGACAAAATATAGTTGTAAATATCAGGAGACATAAATAACGGAAATATTGTGATACAAAAATATTATGATGCAAGAATATCCTTGTCAAGAATATTGATTTTTTAGGTAAGTAATATCAGTTTTGACACTAATTAGCATTTGATAGATGTGATAAAGGTGTGAAATGCCGCCTAGGAGTGAACCTCCCAAAAATGCAGTGTGGGGGCTGTGAGCATCCTTTATTACATTTGGTGGAGGCTGGTTATTAGTAGGGGTAAGTACACACCTCCCTTAAACTAGCCAGTGTTAGGTCCAGTCAAGCTCTCAAAACATTAGCCCCTGGCTCAACCCCTGGTAGCTTGGCAACGAGCAGGCAGGCTTAATTTAGGAGACAGGTATGTACAGCATTTAAATACACCATTACAGTAAATAAGTAAGACACAACACACAGTACAAATCCCACACCAACTTTTAAAAACATTTTTATCTTTAAAATGACACCAAAATAATCAAAAAACAATATAGGAAACCAGAGTAATGAATTTTAAAGATTAAATACGAAAATGTGCTTTCTAGTGCTTAGAGATCAATAGAGCCAACCGTGGATATCTAGTCACGCTTGACCAGAGCAAAGTCAGAGTTTTAGGCTGACCGCAATGGAGCCCTGTTCAGATACCCTGAGCGGGAGGCCTCATTCAAAATGTAACATTCACACTTAGAACATTTTCTGGAGCTTTTCTCTCTCTACGTAGTGCGGTCCTCTTCAGCAAGCTGATTTCGATGCAACGTCACCTGACTGCTTTTCCATGAGGTCCCGCTCAAATCCTGGAAGTCTGAGTCAAGGTTGAAGGTAGTTGGCTTGACTCACAACATTGCGTTGCTCCAAACTTATCCAAACTTCTGGAACTTCTTCTTGAAGTTTCTTTTGAGGGTTCAAAGTGTCTAAAACACAAATCCAAGGGTCTAGAATATCTGAGATGGTCCCTGGATGTTTAGGACTAAAATTCCCACAATGCATCTGGGACTTAAAAGTCCACTGGATGCACTCCAGGCAGGGGACTTTTGTGATAGTTGCTGCAGTAGTCAAGCTCTGTTAACCTGCTGCTTTCAGGGAATCCACATCGGAGTCCTTTTTAAGCAAGACAAAGTCCTCAGGGATGTTGTTCCAGTGTGCAACAGGGGCAGTACTTCAGTGTGCAGTCCTTGGGGTTGCAGGCCAGGGTTCCAGCAAGGCAGTCTTTCTTCCGTTGGCGGTTTCAGACAACAGATCTGAGTTGCAATCCAGCTCAGCCATATTTTTTTAATCATCTTGTGGGACAAGCAGGGGGCACCCCATCCAATGAGATGCTGAGTGCCACCCAAAAGGACAACAGCTTTGTCCAAAGTGTGGCATATTCTTGTCCCATAAAGCACTGCATTTTAAAATCCAAAAAGGATGATTTCTGTCCAGAGAAGCAAGACCTGATTAAATCAACCTATTGGTGTTGCTCATTTCCATTAACACTCCACCTCCTGACCATCTGCAAGTTCCTTTCCTGGGTCTGCTATCTGTGGGGTACAGGGAGAGAGGGTAGGTCTGACTGGTATTCTTTTCTGTCCTGCTTCCTTTGAAGCACAGTTTAATTTGCCCAGCCCTCTTCCTGGTCTGGCCTGTGCAGCTGTAGTACACCCCCCATCAGATAATCTCTGTTCATAGCAGGCCACTTACTACCTCATCTAAGCAGCCTGGCTAATTCTGTTAAGGCTGACAAATCAGGAGAGGCCGCTAGCAGGCTGGATTTTGGCTTACAGGAAAGAAAGTCCTATAACTTATTTTCTGTGTTAGTTATGATACATTCACCATTGACAGGTTGTTAGCTTTATCATTAGCAATCTTTTGAGTCATTTCATGACACATTTAGCTCCATCCTAGCAATATTAATGCTTATATGAAATATTCCAATGTTAGCCTTTGGAGCAAGTATCTATAATGAGGAAAAATGAAATGGGCAGCTTTTCCCTCACTAGTGCATATACAACACCTTTTATAATGTCCCTGCTTATAGTTACATGGTATCCTAGCCCTGGGGCACCTAGGGGAGACCTTAAGGGTGACATATGTAAAAATAAGGTAGATTATCACTTTGGAAGTACCTTTAATTTCAAAGTTGAATTTGCACATATTTTACATTTTAGAGAGAGTCTTCAAGGCAGGGTTGCCTTAAAAATGACAGCAGGCAACAGAGCAATACACACTCCAGTGCAGGAAATCTACTTGGCCTCTAAACGTCCCTGCCCTAATATATACTAGGCACTTCTATATAGTTTGAATCCCCCTTGCCTTCACATACACTAGGGACTTACAGGAGTCTGTCATTGACAATTGTAATTGTAACACTTTACAGTATACCTTTTTTTCAGAGCACTGGCCCTGGGCCTGGTTAGCAGAGCCAAGGGCACAGCCAGGGTCAGTAACCACCAGTATCAGTCAGAAAAAAATGGGTGTGAACATGCTAAAAGGATGACGTTCTCATACAAAATGCAGCATGGAGGCTGAGAGCATCCTTTTTGACATTTGAGTTTGAAATCCTACTAGAGTGTCAAATCCTACTTGACAGGTCTTCTGGGGTTTACATATATCACTGTGGGTGTACTTGAAAGGAAGACAACAGTATGGTAAGACAATTCTTCTATAACCAGTCTCTGGTTGCTGATGAACCCTGCTTTGACCTACAAGATATCTGTCTCTGGGTTTACTGTGGGCACAGTAGTTTCACCAAAACTGAAGGATTACCATAGTATGCTCCCCCCCACACACACTCCACATACACCCATGGTCCACAGAACCCAAAGTAAGTGTAGCCCTGAGAACTTTTATCCTATACTATGTTTAGAGTATGCCCAGGAGTCATTCCCACCTACTAGCTTGTGCCAGACATGAATGTGACACCTCCAGGCACCCACTTCCAAACACTCCTGGACCTGATAAATCACAGAAGATGACCGGACCTGCTGTTTGGGACCTGAGAGGAGACCTGAAGGACTAGAACTGCTCCCTCTTGTACCCATAACAAAAAATTGGACTCAAAGGGCCATAAGGTTAATTTCCTGTTCCTGTTCAAGCTCCAAGGATATCACCAGCTTCAAGATGCCTTTCGTGCAATTTCCCAGCTTAACAGTGGCGACTCACCCTGGACGGGACCCTTCTGTGAGTCTCTAAGTCCCTCTCCTGAGGTTCTGGGAGCCTTGGAGGTATACTCCTTCGGTGGATTGCAACTCAAGGGTCTGCGGTTAGAAAGGAAAATCTTTCACCAGGGCGGGACAAACCTAGTTGGTGTATCTGACCTACACTCAGCCTCAAATTGCATGTAGGTCTGGTCTATCGCGAACGTTGACTATCAACGCATCTTGGTGCTGCTACTACTCAAAACTTTAAACATATATATCTCCAGTTCCACCTAAAGGAAATTTGTCACTTTGGTATTATTTTGTTTATTAAATTGTATTCTATTTTGCTAACGCAGTATGGGATTGTTAATGATGTGATTTTTAACTTTATTACTGTTTTCGTACTGCATAAATACTTTACACATTGCCTTAAGTAAAGCCTGTCTACTGTGTGCAAGTGCTATCAGGGAGTGGTTTCAGGTTAATTTGTTGACTTTAGGTGTTAATCCTGACAAGGGTTGTGATTATTCCTTGGAGTGGGTAGTTATCTACCCCAATTAATAATTCAATTTCTTATAAACAGTCTCTAGTAAAGCATGAACTTCAACATTGCTTGTCGACTGTTAGAAAAAGATGAGTTTTGCATTCTACCCACCAGCAGTATATTATTTGTTAAGTGGCTGGCCTAATCACCATGCTTGAAATCCATAGTTCAATTAACCAAAGAACTTTTGTTGTCCAGGGCTGTGAAATGGACCTCTGATCTCACCATCACCGTCTGTTGAGCTTTGGAGACCTTTGCCTGCCTAAAGAGTCCTTGCACCCTAATTTTAATATTGAGGAAGACAGCTGTGCTTCTATGCTCGTCTTAACCATCAGATCGACAATAGTGATTTTCATTCTGTATTGTGATAAACACTGCTACTGCAGTCAGGAAAACGGAATATAGGACATATTGGCAGGGAAGACTGTGAGCTGACAGGTACACTTAAAATGCTACATTTCATACCAGCATTATGATCTGTAGGCAAATGTGTGAAATAAATGTGGCAGTGATGAAGTAGGGATGTCAGCTCTGATACTAAAGTGGTGGGTGCTGCGTGCCAAGAGAGATGCAGATTTGACTCAACACAGTACTAATCTCAAATAGGTCTGAGGGATTGCAGAGTGTTCAGATGAGAAAGCGGAAACACTGATGTGACAGACACAGTCATTAAATGGAGAAAAAAACGCGCACAACCATGCTGCGTAAAACACAGCGTGATTGCGCTGCGAAATAAAGAGAAAAGTAGTCCAGAAACCATACGGAAAACATGGAAGGGCAGAAATGGCACAGATTATATTGCCCCCTTTGGGGGGCGCACTTGCCCAAGGGGCCCCCACCCCACACAAAGCACACACACACACACATGATCCCTGGCGCTAAGTGGATTCTGGCCCCCCTGGCGGCAGATGGGCCTAATAAAAATACGCCGATCTGCCCAATAGTGCTTTTTGCCCCTTGGGGGTGACCCTTGCCCAAGGGGGTGCCTACAACACAAAAAAAAAATATATATAATAAATAAAAAGCCCAGGCATCTTCATGGTTTCTGCCCCCTGGGGGCAGAAGGGCCTAAAAGAAATAGGCCAATCTGCCACCAAGGGGGGCAGAAATGGCATAGATTATATTGCCCCCTTTGGGGGGTGACCCTGGCCCAAGGGGCCATCCCCCACACAAAGCACACACACACACACACATGATCCCTGGTGCTAAGTGGATTCTGACAGACCTAAAAAAAAAAATAGGCCGAACTGCCCAATAGTGCTTTTTGCCCCCAAACACAAATAAAAATGAAAAGAAAGAAAAAAGAAAAAGTCCCTGGCGTCTTCATGGTTTCTGCCCCCTCTGGGGGCAGAAGGGCCTAAAAAAAAATAGGCCTAGATTATATTGCCCCCTTTGGGGGGGCGACCCTTGCCCAAGGGGCCATCCCCCCACACAAAGCACACACACACACACACACACATGATCCCTGGGGCTAAGTGGATTCTGCCCCCTTAGGGGCAGATGGGCCTAAAAAAAAAAGGCTGAACTGCCCCAAGGGGGGCAGAACTGGCCAATAGTGCTTTTTGCCCCTTGCCCAAGGGGCCACGCCCCAACACCAAAAAAATCAGCCACAAAAATAATCCCTGGTTCTAGTTGCTTTCTGCCCTCGAGGGCAGATCGGCCTAAAAATAAAAGGCGATATGCCCCCAAGGGTGGCAGAAATGGTGATAAATATAATGCCCCCCCAAGGGGAGCGACCCTTGCCCAAGGGGTCGCTCCGCCACACTGCAAACACACACATCGGACAGCATGAATGCTAAAAGAGACATCGAGGGAAAGGAAAACCCTTTCCTATCCCCCGATGACTCTTTTACAGGAATCCCCCCCAAAGGTAAAACTCACCTCCTTTCCTCTGTACGTGCTGGAAGCAAATTGATTCCAGCATGTCTTTGCCCCCCTTGATGATGTCAGTGCGCGATTGCGCACTGACATCATTGGGGGGGCGGGCGAGGTGGCGGTGAAAGGAGGAGCTATTCCTCTTCCAACCCTGACCGGGGGGTGGGGGACAGCCCTCGGGCAGAGTGCTAGCGCTTTCCCCGAGGACTGGTACATGGGGGCCAGCCATGGACATAGCCATTATGTCCATGGCGTATAAGGGGTTAAGGAAGAAAATGCCCACTTTCTAAAAATGGCATTTTCAAACTTACAATTTAAAAAACAACTTCACCAATATATGTATTTTTAAATTTTGAGTTCAAAGACCCCAAACCTCTATCTGCTACCAATGGGAAATTGCACTTAAAGGATGTTTAAAGGCAATCACCGTGTTATCCTATGGGAGAAATAGGCCTTGCAATGGTGAAAAACGAATTTAGCAGTATTTCACTATTAGGACGTGTAAAACACACTAGTACATGTCTTACCTTTTAAATACAGTGCACACTGCCCGTGGGGCTGCCTGGGCCTACCTTAAGGGTGACTCATGTAGTAAAAGGGAAGGTTTGGGCCTGGGAAGTGGGTGTACTTGCCAGGTCGAACTGGCAGTTTAAAACTGCAGACAGACACTGCAGTGGCAGTTCTGAGACATGTTTACAGGGCTGCCCATGTGGGTGGCACAGTCATTGCTACAGGTCCACTAGCAGCATTTGATTTCCGGGCCCTAGGCACCTCTAGTGCAACTTACTAGGGGCTTACTAGTAAATCAAATATGGCAATCATGGAGAAAGACGATCACCAACCCAATGTAGACATAGAGCACTTGCACTTTTAGCACTGGTCAACAGTGGTAATGTACCCAGAGTCCTAAAGCTGGCAAAAACAGGTCAGAAGAAATAGGAGGAAGAAGGCAAAAGGTTGGGGTTAACTATGCAGACAGGGCCATTTCAAACAATTTTTAATTAATAACAAAGACAGATATGACTATAAAAATTACAGTTCTGTCTGATACTTCTCAGTAAGGACCCAAACAAAATAATCTTGCATGTTCCTTTTGAATAAGACTTCTGCCTGAATAAGGAAATCAGCATCAACCCTTCAAGCGTGTCTTTCAAAGAGAGAGGCAGTGCTGCACACAGCCGCGAAACTTATTTTGGGGGAGAGGCCACAGCCTGTAACTGCAATTATCTTATGCTGTTGCCATGGCACCGAAATAGCGGTTCAGGAATGGGGTCTAATCATATTACTGATGCTCGTTAAAGATACTAATTGGACAATCATCTGACAAGCACCTTATTACTTAACAAAAAGGGGGAAGCACAATTAACAACAGGATACAATTAAACCACCCTTAACTGCTCCAACTGCAGCTTTGGTTCACCATTTTTGCGTTGTGTCACTGTGTACAAGTACATCCCTGTTCAAAGGTGAGATGTATGTAGTGTGTTGCGTAGGGTTATTGCTAGCTAGCAGCTTCTCCTGGTAACTTTTTGTGCATTCATGATACATGCTCATGTCGTGAAAATATTCTTCTGACCAGACCGATACCAGAAAGCGCTTGAGTTGTTGATTATGTTGGACTTTTGAGAAATAGGATATGAAAGAAGAGAACAATAGTATTACCTGTTGCAGGGAGCTAGCAAAGGTTAGGTCTCCAATATTTTTGGAAATGTGGCCATTCATTGATTATTCATGATTTGGCGCTAGGCATGCCTGATGTCTCAATAAGTGCACCTATAAAAAAAACAGGTGGTCTGTACAAGTCACCAGTGTCCGTAGCCGTGGGTTCGATCCCTTCCCTGAGCCAGGGATCTTTTCCTGGTTTTATGTGTTCCTATTTGAAGGGAGGTGTGGATGTATGTATCTTACAAGGGCAGGTATTTGTCTACAAAGTGGGACTGGGAGACTTTAGGATAAATGTGATACTACACTGTCTACTGGTGCATACTTTGATCATGCAGGATTGTTGGAAACGGATAAAAGGGTGGTGGATGGAATTAACCCAGGGCACTTGTCTTTGTCTCCGACTTCAGAATAGATGGTTGTATTTTCAGAACTGTGCTTATACATTGCAATAAAGCTGTCGATTCTGCTCCTCTAGAATGAGAGTATGTATGTGAGTGGCATGGGCAGTACTTTTACTGTGTTATACAGATGGCAATATCCACGGAAAGACGGTGCAAATACAAAGCCTATCCTCTGTGTGTCGCAATTGAAAGGCAATAAATTTAGTGATCAAGAAGGGAACTCAAGTTAACTATATTCTGAACTCTCTGGCATCTATTTCTGATTGACTAGGGATACGATATTTACGTTTAAGCTGCAGCATTGCTCCTGAGAGCCTACATCCATCCTCTCTCGAACCTCATGCTGCTCATGTGAAGTGTTATATGTTGAGGGAATACTTTCAGCCCAGCTGCCCACATATGTTCATGCTCATGGGACGGGAAAATATGCATCAGCGTCTCTCGGCCTTATTTAGGATTTGACGGATGGGTTACTCTGTCACGAACGTGACTGATATCCCATCCGCCGTATTACAATCTCCATAGGCTATTATGGAATCATAATATGGCAGATGGGATATCCGTCACATTAGTGAAGGAGTAACCCCCTGCTCTAAACTCTACAGGCTATATTTATAGGCCCCTAGCGCCACAGGAGTGTCACTTTTAGTGACGCTCCTGTGGCGCTAAGCACAGTGCTGTATTCACAAGGTGGAATTAAGCCACTTTTTGTGGCTTAACACCACCTTGTAAATACGGCCCCTTCCCACACAGCACTGTGCCATGGAAGGGGTGTGCAATGGGTGTTGCTGTGAGCATGCCACAGCAACACCCATTGCATTTTGATGCTGCTTCAGATTTATGAAATCTCGTAAACCTGCGGTAGTGCCAAAATCTAACGCCACCCCCAGGGGTGGAGTTCGCAGGGAGCAACGAGGAGGAATACTTTTATTCCTCCTCGTTTTTTTGCATTTTCTGTGCGTGCTGCATTCTGCAACATGCATAGAAAAAGCAAAATGCCAGAAATGATTGTTTATGTGCGGGAAGGTGTCCCTTCCTACACATAAACAATCATTTGAAAATTACGCTTTGGCACTTCTGTGTGTGCTGCATTGTGCAGCACACACAGAAGTGCCAAAGCGACATTAGTGATTGTTTATGTGCAGGAAGGGACACCATCCCGCACATAAACAATCACACCCCTCAACACAGACATCCTTGCATGATGGTGCAAAGATGCCTCCGTTGGCAGCTAAATTTAGCGCCAGCGCAGGGGGAAACGCAGGGATGCGCCGTATTCCCTTAAATACGGTGCATCCCTGCGTTTCTAAAGTGATGCAGCGCGGCACGTCCAATTTTGGAGCAGCAGCGCGCCTCGCCACATTTCTTTAAATCTGGCCCTAAGAGCCACATGTATGTACGTTTTGCGAGTCACAATTTGGTCTCACCGCTATTTGCAACCGACCAAATGGCATTTTGGTATGTACGAGCGCCATTTGGTAAGCACAAATAGCGAAGTGATCAAATTGCGAATCGGTATGATTTGCAGCTGCATTTTGTGACCCACAAATATAGAGTTGCTATTTGCAATTCGTAATCCATATGTACAGGACAGTCCCAATGAGCGACTTGTCGCAAAAACACTTGTTTGCACATGTAACTTAGCACTAATTATATTCAGATGGCAAGTAGATTCAAACTATAAAAACAGTCCCAGAATGCATCATGGTATCGCACAATGGCGGCACTTTATGTGATGGAGGAGGAGGCGGAGACCGGAGAGGATCCACAGAACCAGGCTCTCAATTTTCCAACAGACAGAGGAGGAGATATATGAGAAATACAGACTGAGTAGCACAGTAATCTTAAAGCTGATATACATGCTTAAACGTCAGCTAGAAAGCCGTACCCTGCGTAGCTGCTCCATTCCTACACATGTGCAAGTCTTGTGCTCGCTGGAATTTTTTGCGTTGGGTGATTGCTGTTGCTGGTGGGGTGCCCCAAAGTGCCTTGTCTCGTTTCTTTAAAAGGTTCCTTGATGCTATGCTCTCACACATGCCCAACTACATTTACCTTTCCAGGAATGTGGAAGAAATACACAACACCAAATTGAAATTTTACAGGATAGCCAACTTCCCCCATGTATTAGGGTGTGTGAGTGGGACACATGTTCTCATGGGACCTCCTGCACATCTAGAATATACACTCATCCCCAGTCACAGATCGGGGTTTAATCCATTGTTCTTTTGCTCACCATGCCACCCAAGTTTGGACCCAGCCATATGCAAATAAGTCTTGACCCTGTTCCCCATGAGAACAGTCCAGCCCGAACTGCAAGGGCAGGTCCTCCCTGGACTGGAAACAAGCATCCGTGGACTAGTTTCAGGGTATCACCTTTCATCAGCCAGGCTAGCTTGAATCCAGTGGCACAGTGAGCAAGGGACCCACGTCTGGGCATACCCTTCCCACTTAGGGCAACTTTAGCAACACAAAAGGATGACGGACGGAGTGTTGAAACTTTTCAAACACTCACCCCCAGTTACAGATCTGTGTTTAATCCATCGTTCTTTTGCTCACCATGCCACCCCAGTTTGGACCCAGCCATATGCAAATCAGTCTTGACCCTG
The DNA here is from genome assembly GCF_031143425.1 of Pleurodeles waltl. Taxonomy (NCBI): domain Eukaryota; kingdom Metazoa; phylum Chordata; class Amphibia; order Caudata; family Salamandridae; genus Pleurodeles; species Pleurodeles waltl. The sequence continues at coordinate 1,885,953,851 of NC_090440.1, forward strand.
CTTTCTATGGGAACAGTCCAGCCCGAACTGCCAGGCCAGGTCTTCCCTGGACCAGAAACAAGCATCCTGGGACCGGTTTCTGGGTATCACCCTTCATCAGCCAGGATAGCTTAAATCCAGTGGCACAGAGAGTAAGGGACCCATGTCTCAGCGTACCCTTGCCACTTAGGGCAACTTTAGCAACACAAAAGGATGATGGACAGAGTGTTGAAACTTTTCAGACACTCACTCCACAGTCACAGATCTAGGTTTAATCCATCGTTCTTTTGCTCACCATGCCACCCCAGTTTGGACCCAGCCATATGCAAATCAGTCTTGATCCTGTTCTCTATGGGAACAGTCCAGCCCGAACTGCCAGGCCAGGTCTTCCCTGGACTGGAAACAAGCATCCTGGGACCGGTTTCAGGGTATCACCCTTCATCAGCCAGGATAGCTTAAATCCAGTGGCACAGAGAGTAACAGTGGCACAGAGAGTAAGAGACCCATGTCTCAGCGTACCCTTGCCACTTAGGGCAACTTTAGCAACACAAAAGGATGATGGACGGAGTGTTGAAACTTTTCAAACACTCACCCCCTAGTCACAGATCTGGGTTTAATCCATCGTTCTTTTGCTCGCCATGCCACCACAGTTTGGACCCAGCCATATGCAAATCAGTCTTGACCCTGTTCCCCATGGGGACAGTCCAGCCGCACTCCCAGGTCAGGTCCTCCTGTCATGTAGGCTCTCATTACCCTAATGAGGCTGCGGGATTTGGGCGGCAGTATCACTTGTACTGCGGGAGACTGAGTCTGATCCCACAACCTGTGACACCTGTCGGCCTAATCCGGGTTTTGTTCCAGCTAACTAGCAGTGCCTCATCTCCACCCAAGAACAGAGATGATTGGGCAACCAGGCACATGACACAAATGACTCCTCAGGGGAATCGAGGTCACTCAGATCTCATCCATTTCTCTCAGTTACATTAGTCTCACATATGCAAGGACAATCAGAGGCAGAGTACGGTTCAATAAGGTTTTATTGAAGTAACTGCATCTTAGATAATAAGGTATGTATTGAAATAACTAAGACGATGAAGCACAATAGAATTAAGATTGTGGCAAGGAGAGTAAAACACAAAAATAACTGTACCATATTGTCACTACGGTTTTTAAGAATAGTTCCTACCTAAGCTATGTTAGAGCACAGCATGTTAAGCTCTAATTCTGCCCTTCGGGTTCCCCCTGGGAAAACATAATCCCTCATACCTGAGCCAGAGGCCTGTAGTCTACATAAGCAGCTGTAGCGAAGCAATCGGTAATAGCATACAGTCACGGTGATCTGGCTGGAATCTCCCTTAAAAGTACATGGGTCAAAGTAGTGTTTTTATAATAAAACATCTGATGTTCCAAGAAAGGATCCCCACGTAACAGTGTGTATGTTTCTGTGAACATTGTAGACAAAGCGTAACACTTTTGCCAACAACCTATCTTACTGCAGTCTTGAGAAAAGCACAGAGTGAGAGAAATGTCTTGTTTAAGAACGCATTGCTGACCTAGGTGAAGATTAGCTAGATAGAAAAAGAAAACAAGACTGCAAATGTAGCTTCTATTAAAATAATAAAATTAGCTGAATAGAATATATGTAGATTAATGTGCACAGCGGCAGGCCTAGTAATGCTAAAATAACGTGTATATAGCTATAGCTAAAATGGCTATACAAAAGGGTGTTGCAGTCTTGTCTGTCCATGGATACTGGTTCCCCTACTGCCATGTTGGCATCATCCAGTCCCTCCACAATGGGTTCCTCAATATGAACCTAAATAAGGTCTGTGGAACTTATAAGGTACAATGTAATTACCTATATGATGTATTGCACAATAAAGTTACACTTGACTTCTGAGCTGACTCCTGGACTACATTACCCATAATGCACTATACTAGAATTGACATTGTAATTTGAAACATTCTTGTCTGATGCATGCTGTTGGACTCTGTGGGTGTGTGCATGGATTTGTGCCCTGAGACATGTTAAAATGTAATATGTGACGCTTACTTTTTAAGGAACCTCCTGCTGAACTGTCAAGGTTCCCATACCCACAACAGCCTCCCGCTCCAGTGTGGTCTCCACCATGGTATCTATTGCAGTTGGTGGTGGTACTGTGGATGGGAAGCCACCTGTTTGACGTGGCTCCTTCAGTCACTCGGCCGCCTTTTCCTTGGTCCGTGACCTGAGGTCATGCCTCCTTCTACACATTTCTTCTATGAAGCAGTGACTAACTCCTATTGGCCTGTATTTTCTGCCAAATCTTCTTCTTTTGGAAATCTGGGACAGTCATTGGTGACCTCCCAAATAGGCCATCATGGTGCAGTCAGCACTCCTCTGTGAGGATTTCTAACTCCTTCTGCAAATTTGAGTTTCCTCTTCCACCCTTCAGTTCTTTTTTCAGTCGTTTGGCTGGCCATGGCTGCTCTTGCTCCTCTCAGCTTGTTTGGCCTCTACTGTGTGTGGTAGCTGGACTTCTACTAGACTCATGTAAGACACTTCCTGGTTCAGGGGTGATGACCCATGACCAGGAAGTGCTTTTTTCCCTGCTTTTCGGCCCTGGTCGCTATTTGCAACTCTCACTTGCTATTTGCAAATCAATAAAAAGTCCAAGGCAATTTAGGAAATTGCATTTAGCAAACAATGCAAATTGGGAAGCGACTTGTTACTGACTCACGATTTTGCTGGTCACACCGTGCCTATATACCCATGTCTATTGCCTAATTGCGATTCGCATGGATTCACAATTAGGAAATTGCACATTTTTATGTTCGCATATGTGGCCCTATGGGACGCCCTCTATCTTGCTTACAATAGTATCTCGGTAATTCTGTTAATAGACATAGAGGCATCCATCAAACTGCTGGAGCTGTCTCAATCAAAATATCTCCTTCCAGGGTTCTTAAAGAAAAGGTGCATCACTCACAGGAAGAGGAGCACTCAAATAAACAAAATACCACATGTTCTCTTTAAATTCTTATCGTTCATCATGAACTTCGCTTGTTTATTAAACATCAAGTTTAAGTAAAAATGAGAACTTACAATTACTTAAGCGTCTAATGCTTCTTAAAAATACGTTTATCGTGGCATTTAAATTGAAGATGTGTCTGGTATTCTTGATATTTTGCTACAGTACTGTTGTTGAGGGTCCTACCTTTAGGCAATACTCTTGGGGATTATGACATCGCGTGATAGTGCCCTGGATCTGGGCAGTCACTCCCAGGTGCTTGTGTCCTGCCTGATCTTGGAGAAGGGCCAGCTTTAGTGCGGTGCGACTGGTGCAGCCGCACTGGGCACTGACAAGTAGGGGGGACGCTGACCTCATGGGGGTCGGGGGCGGCGGGGGACGTGATGAGCAATAATTTACAGTTTAGAAGCACCTGCTGCAGAGTTGCTTGTGCGTTCAGCTTTCAGGCAGCAGTAAAAATGCCACCATAACTCTTGTGATTAATATTCCTGCTAGAGAGAGAGATTATAGTTTTGTCTAGGGGCAGTTTGGACTTGCCATAAAATAGCGCAGAGGGTTAATATGCCTACTGCAAAGAACAGATCTGTATTTTATGTGGATAGCTTGGAGGATTAGTAAAAAACAACCCTTATCAGTACTTTAAAACAAATGAAATGTGTGTGTGAGAGGGGCTGTGGAGAGATGAGGTGCACTTTCGCTAGGTGGTAGTGGGGGGATCCGAGGAGTGGGTCATGAGGAGGGGGGTGGTGCCATAAATGATTGTCGCACCAAGAACCACCAGCGCGAAAGCCAGCCCTGTCTTGGAGTATTGGCAAACACTTTTATTGTAAAAAAATAATAATCAGAAAACGTGGCAAGTGGTCTCCTCCTGGCATCCTGGAAAAGTAAATCTTGAAAGGTTGTTCCCAATGAGTGAGAGAAGCCTTTCTGGGGGATCATACATCGTCTCTTTGACAGATTCAGCACTCCTCAGGACCACATAATTATTTGTTGTTTGTATAAAAAGGAATTAATCCAGGGAGCAGCGTGCACCTGCTGGCAGAGTGATCGGACATAATGGCATGCTCCCAGCTGAGTAGGCTAGAAGCGGTGTGCTTGCCTGGGTGGCATATCCCAAAGACAGCCACATACCGAACTGTGGGTGGTCTTGTGGGTCAGTTCCAGGGATGATTTTAGGTCCGTACCTAGAGAAAATACACAAGAACGTAATAAAAAATGCAAACAGCAGAATAATACAACTCAGGGTTAAGTCTAGTAGCAACTGATGTAGAGTGTGCCAGTAACCTGAACAGTAGAAGCGCATAGTACTTAAATTCACTTCCCGCAAAAATATCACTGCTTTAACAGCAAACATTATTACTGGTGAGTGTTTGTAGGATGCAAATATACTAAAGCAATCAGTGTCGCCAGCAAGGAGAGGGCGCAGGAAAACGTGAAGCTCTCCTACATACCTTGAATGATGAAGTTGTGATCATAAGACACATTGGGACCATTCTTTTTCAACGATTTAACAGCAACTCTTTTGAAACTGATGTTGGCACTATAGCTCTGTGGCACTGGTGACCGTCATGGACTAGCAGAGTCTGCATCATGCATGTCCCGGATGAAGGCGTTATGATCACGCATGCAACTGTTTGGCTGAATAAATACGTTTTCCTACAACAAATGCAGAGGCAGTGGTCTGCAAGGCCATAAGTATGCCACTAGTAAGCAACCCACTCCATTCCTGCTGTATACTTCACCCATTTGCAGCTGTCTCAACCAGGAAATCAAAAACATAGGTGGTCATTACAACCCTGGCGGTCGGTGTTAAAGCGGCGGCAAAACTGCCAACAGGCCGGCTGAATTTTTTTTTGAATCACGACCGTGGCAGAAACCGCCAACATAGACAGCCACTTTAACACTCCGACCGCCAAGGCGGTACAAACAAACACCGCGGCGGTAACTGCCAACAGACAGGCGGAGGATAATGTACCGCCCACAGAATTACAACAGTCCAATCCGCCACCTTTTCCGGGGTGGATTCATCGCGAACAAAAATACGACGGAAACAGGACTTGGAAGGGAAAACGCTCACCTCTACACACCCCACGAAGAATCAGGACACCAAGGAAGCCGAGCTCCACATACTGCCAGCCTTTATCTTCCTGCTTCTCTACCAGGAACAACAAAGACGGCAGCGAAGACCACGGTGAGTACTGCACCTACGACACAGGGGACGGGGGAGGGAAAAGAGAGTGACACACACACACAACACCCCCACCCTCACCCACGACAACACACTCACTAATACATCATGATACATTACAGTTACACCCCCCAACCCCTCCTGGAAGAATGCAAGGACAAAAGGAAATGAGTCAAATGATTGCAATATATTCAAATACATGAATCAAAAATATATACATATATAAAGATATTCACACTATAAACAAATATATACACCAAGAATACAAGTCCAATGGATTCCACCTTCATAGTCCGTGGACCACTGGGCCCAAAATGCATGGGCGAGGCCCACACAAGATACCTGAACAAGACGGAGAGAACACTGCTGGGGCATCAGATAGAAATAAAACAGGCACCTCAGGGGGAAGCGAAAGGGGGGCACCTCAGCCGGATGAGTGCACGACACCAGATCCACGAGGCGGCTCCATGCCCATTGATGTATCCTGGGGAGTGCAAAGCCACAGTCTCTCAAGTCTCTCCAGTGGGTGGTTTGCCCACTGCTTTATCCTGGGGAGTGCAAAGCCACAGGCTCTCAAGTCTCTCCAGTGGGTGGTTTGCCCACTGATTTATCCTGGGGAGTGCAAAGCCACAGTCTCACAAGTCTCTCCAGTGGGTGGTTTGCCCACTGCTTTATCCTGGGGAGTGCAAAGCCACAGTCTCTCAAGTGGATAACAGTCTCCACTGGTTCTGGAGGGGGCTTTGTGCCCAGAGTGCTTCATCCTGCCAAGGACTGAGGTAGTGGATGTCAATCTCCACTGGTTCTGGAGGGGGCTTGGTGCCCAGAGTGCTTCATCCTGCCAAGGACTGAGGTAGTGGATGTCAATCTCCACTAGTTCTGGAGGGGGTTTGGTGCCCAGAGTGCCTCATCCTGCTCGTGGCGGCCTCAGTAGCGTCAGAATCTTTGGCGCTCGCTGGCCTGCGGTGCTTGTTGCGGCGGTGTCCTGTTCAGTGGTACTGGTGGTGGCGGTGTCCTTGGCAGCGGTGCTGGTGACGGTGGTGTCCTGTTCAGAGATGCTGGTGGCGGCGGTGTCCTTGGCAGCGGTGCTGGTGGCGGAGGTGTCCTTGCCAGCGGTGCTGGTGGCGGTGGTGTCCTGTTCAGCGGTGCTGGTGGCAGTGGTGTCCTGTTCAGCGGTGCTGGTGGCGGCGGTGTCCTTGGCAGCGGTGCTTGTTGCGGTCTTGTCTGCCGTGCAGGTTTTCCCCGACTTGCCGGTTTTACTGTGCCCCTTCCCCACCTTGGATGGTGGCGCAGCTGTCTCCACACTCCCAACTGTACCCCTGGGAGCGGCTTTGGTGGCAGATTTTTTTCTTCTCTCCCGCAGGGCACTGGTCAACTTTTTCTGCTTTTGAGGTAGGGGACCGTCCGTGCTCTGGTTCCTTGCCACACTGCCTGCTCTGCTGCCGGGCGCTCTCCAGAAGCCGGTTACTACTGGCACCACTGTCCCCGAAGATGTTGTGGCTGAGGCGCTGGGTTGGGACCTGGAGAGGCGGGCCCTAGGCGACTGAAGGGGTGGCGGAGGTGAGGGAAAGAGGTCAAGGTTGGACAGGAAAAGGGTTTTGGGCACACTGGGATGGGTAGATGGAGGGGGTTTGGGAGTGGAGGAAGAGGTAGTGGTTGTAGGAGGTGTACGTTTGCTGACTTTGAGTGAAGGTGCATGGGCTGGAGGCTGTTGTGAGGTGGATGGCTGTTGGGTGTGTGTGTGGCTGCATTTGTGTACATTGGGAGGTGGGCTCACAGACACACTAGGAGAGGACACAGGGGATGTGTGAATGGTAGTGGGGGTGGTGAGTGCATGTGAGCGGGGTGTGGTGGTGGGTGTGCTGGTGATGGAGGTAGTGGCTGACGATGTAGTGCATGCAGGTGTGAGTGGAGGTGAGACAGGGAGGGAGGAGGGAGACGAGGAGGAAGGAGACACAGTGGAGGCAGTGGATGTTGGTATGTCTGCATGTGTATGATGCTTGTGTGAGTGCTTGTGGGATGCGTGGTGCTAATGTTTGCCTGAGCTTCCCTTGTGTGTTGATGTGTGTGCATGCTGGTCTGATGGTGTGCTTGGGATAGGCTAAGGTACAGGGGTTTGGGTCTGGGTGGAGGAAGTTGGAGGGGGGGGGCTAGAAACAGGGACAATGGCTGGCATCAGTGCTGAGGCCAGAGTCTGAAAAGCTTGATGTTGGGCTGCCTGGCCAGAATGAATGCCCTCCAGGTATGCATTGGTTCGTTGCAACTGCCTCTCTACACCCTGGATGGCATTCAAAATGGTAGACTGCCCAACAGTGAGGGACCTGAGGAGGTCAATGGCCTCCTCACTGAGGGCAGCAGGGGTGACAGGGGCAGGGGCTGAGGTGCCTGGGACGAAGGAGATGCCCACCCTCCTGGGTGAGCGGCCACGGGGCAAACGCTGAGGGGCTGCTGGGAGGGCGGTGCTGGTAGAGGGGGTGGCGGCTGTACCTGTAGATGCGGGGGCACAGATGGGACCGCCACCGCAAGGGAGCTCCCATCAGAGGAGGAGTCCGTATCACTGGTCTCAGATCCTGTCTCCGCGTGGAGCTCCCCTCGCCCCCCGTCCCACTGGTGAATTCAGACTCCGTTGTGTCACCCTCCAGGGCCATGTGGGATGCAGCTCCCTCCTGCTCCGGTGCCACTGCTCCTCCGCCTGATGATGCTAATGCACACAAGAACAGGGAGACCACAAAAAGGGGGAGGGGAGACAGAAGAAAGACATTTTGAGTGCATGCAATACCGCTGCCGCTGGCGGACACTACAGACACAGCAGCCCTCTGCACTATGCCATGCACTTTGAGTTCCCTAATTGATCACAGGGACATGGGGTACAAGGCCTATGCCCGATTGCTGCACACAGGAGCCTGACTAGGTGTAGTTGACTCTGTACACAGGTGGGGTGGGGTGCCACTGGGCCTGCCTTAAGAAGGGACCTTGCCTACTAAACTTGCCCTAGCCTAGGGGAACCCACAGCCCACCTCCCCCACACGGACACCTCCACTGTGCGCTGAATCAGCTGAATGAGAGTGTACTCACCCCCTTGTGGCCGCTGTAATGCCCTCAAGCGCCCATCCAACTCTAGGTACCCCACTGTCAGGATCCGGAACATCAGGGGGATCATGGTGCGATGGGCACCCCTCCCACGTTGGGAGGCCATCCCCAGCTGGGCCTCCGCCGTCTTCTTGCTCCAGCGGCGAATGTCTTCCCATCTTTTCCAGCAGTGGGTGCTCCGTCTGTGGTAGACCCCCAGGGTCCGGACTTCCTTGGCGATGGCACACCAAATATCCTTCTTCTGGTGGGCGCTGACCTACAGGAATAGTACAGGGGAAAAGGAGAAGATATAACCGTCTGCACCGTAACAGTCATTGGCCCGCATCTCTACCCTTGCCATGACGCACATGCACTCACCGTCGTTTCATGCACGCCTCATTCTCCCCCCCTATCTTTCATCCACACCACTCCAAACAGCCATTGCCCATACAGCATGCTCACATTGTACTCACCTGTTTGTCTGGAGGACCGTAGAGTAGCGTGTACTGGGGGAGGACCCCATCCACTAGTTTCTCCAACTCCTCCGTGCTGAAGGCAGGGGCCCTTTCCCCAGACACACGAGCCATTGTCTCTTCCAGTCTGACGTCACAGCAGCACTTACAGTGTAGGTCCTCTCCTGTCGAAGATCAGGTATTGAGTGATTGAACAGAGAGAAAATGGCGGTCATGTCCGCAGCGGTGCGTAACTTCACCGCCGACGTACATCGTCATTGGCTTCTGGGACCCATAGGGTCCAATGTTAACCAATGCAGGATTGCGCCGCGGTCTTCGACTGCCTACTGCGACGGTGAACAACGCCAGCGCAGTTACCTCATATCCCCTTGTCCCACTGTAGAGGTCAGGCAGCCGCCATTTCAGGGGCCCACATGGCATTATTTTGGACTGCTTCACACATATCTAGGCCTTGCTCAAACACTAATACAGCCATATGTTGATTTGCAAACACTTTCCGATTAAGTTGTGTTTACGTACCTCAGAGTTCGTTGACTCTCTGCTCGCTGTTCTCCTCCATAGGCAACGTCCGCTGGGGCAGGTGAGGAGATGGCGGCATCCTCCGGTGTACAGACCGCTGGTGGACCTGTCGACAATGGAGGAGCGACATGTGATCATCACCTACAGACTTGATCGTACCACAATCCTGGAACTGTGTGCCCAGTTGGAGCCAGACCTGATGTCAGCTATCCTCCATCCCACAGGAATCCCCCCTGTAGTGCAGGTCCTGTCATTACTCCATTTCCTAGCAAGTAGGTCTTTTCAAACAACAGTGGCCATAGAATCAGGGATGTCCCAGCCTATGTTTCCCAACGTGTTGTCCAGAGTGTTGTTTGCCCTGCTGAAACACATGCGGAGCTACATCGTTTTCCTTTAGGTGGAGGATTTGCCTACAGTGAAAGGTGACTTCTATGCCCTGGAACATATCCCCAACATCATAGGTGCCACTGATTGGACACATGTGGCCTTGGTCCGCCCCACGCAGGAGTGAACAGGTGTACAGAAACCGGAAGAGTTACCATTCGATGAATGTGCAGATGGTGTGTTTGGCCGACCAGTACATCTCCCATGTGAATGCCAAATTTCCTGGCTCAGTGCATGACGCTTACATTCTGAGGAATAGCAGCATCCCTTATGTGATGGGGCAACTCCAGAGGCACCGTGTGTGGCTATTAGGTGAGGATATGGACCCTATACAGTGTGAATAGGTGTCTGGGTCTGGGGATGTCCCTATGAGTTTGTGTGTGTCTAACAGTTGTCCCTCACCATTTGCAGGTGACTCTGGTTACCCCAACCTGTCATGGCTACTGACCCCAGTGAGGAATCCCAGGACAAGGGCAGAGGAACGCTACAATGAGGCCCATGGGTGAACTAGGAGGATTATAGAGAGGACCTTCGGCCTCCTAAAGGCCAGGTTCCGGTGCCTCCATATGACAGGTGGTTCCCTATTCTACTCACCAAAGAAGGTATGCCAGATCATCGTGGCCTGCTGTATGCTTCATAGCTTGGCTTTGCGACGACAGGTGCCTTTTCTGCAGGAGGATGGTCCAGATGGAGGTGTTGTGGCAGCTGTGGAGCCTGTGGACAGTGAAGACGAGGAAGCAGAAGAAGAGGACATAGACAACAGGAACACAGTGATCCACCAATACTTCCAGTGAGACACAGGTAAGAAGACAACACAGCCTGTTACATCTGATTTAATTCTACTGCCTCTCATCTGTCTGTCATTTTCACCCAGTGTATGGTCACTGAGTTGCCACTTTCCCTTACGATTTCACAGATGTGGGTCCCACTGTGTGACATCTGCTTTGTTTCCGCATGGACTAGAGTTGTGTGACATAGGTATGTTGACAATACAATGGACATTGCTATTTCCCTCAGTTATTGCAAATACACAATTGTGAAAGCACAGACTGACTCCAGATTGTTTTGTGATTTAAGGGTGTTTATTTAAGTTCTTAATAGTGGAGGGGGTTGTTAAATTGTCAAGGGTGATGGTGGAGGAATGTCCATGGCAGAGTCCAGTCTATTAGTCTCACAGGTGCATTGTCCAAAGGGGTATAGGAAGTGGAGCTGGGGCAGTTTAAGTATGGACAAAGTGACAAAGTGGGACAGAAGGATGACAAATCAGGGTGGTCTCTTTTTTTGGTGGGGGTCTTGGCATTGTTCTCTGTCTTTGTCCTGGATCTCAGGGACCGCTTGCGGGGTTGTTCTCCATCTGCAGGGGGTGGGGTGCTGGTGTTGTGGTCCTGTGGCGGTGCCTCCTGTCCACTAGCGCCGGCGGAGGTGGTGGGCAGTTCATCGTCCAGGCTAGTGTAGGGGGCCCCTTGTTGTGCCACAGTGTCCCTCCTGGTGTTGACGAGTTCCTTCAGCACCCCTACAATGGTGCCCAGGGTGGAATCAATGGATTTTAGTTACTTCCTGAAGCCCAGATACTGTTCCTCCTGCAGCCGCTGGGTCTCCTGAAACTTGGCGAGGACCGTTGCCATCATCTCCTGTGAATGGTGGTAGGCTCCCATGATGTTGGAGAGGGCTTTGTGGAGAGTGGGTTTCCTGGGCCTGTCCTCCCCCTGTCGCACAGCAGCCCTCCCAGTTCCCCTGTGTTCCTGGGCCTCTGTCCCCTGAACGGTGTGCCCACTGCCTCTGCCCCCAGGTCCCTGGTGTTGTTGGGGTGGTGGGTTAGCCTGGGTTCCCTGTAGTGGTGGACACACTACTGTTTGACGTGTCCTGGGGACAGAGGGATGGGCCCGCTGGGTGGGTGCAGTGCTGGTGTTTCCAGAGGGGGAAAGCTCTGTAGTGGCCTGTGCCAGTGTGAGGGGAACCAACTGTCCCGAGGTCCCAGATGGGCCGGGCTGGTCATCTAGATCCAGTTGGACAGAGCTGCTGTCATCACTGTGGGCCTCTTCTGTGGGTGGAGTGGACATGTCTGGACCCTCCTGTCTCATGACGTTGGGTAGGGGTCCTGCAGGGGTGTAAAGGCATGATTATTGCATCTGTGTGTGCCATGGTGTGCAATGGGTGGGTGACCCTGTACCCCAGTGCCTGCATTCCTGTGTAGGACCTTGTGTGATAATGGTTTAGGGGGGTGTATGGGTATGTGCAGTGGACATGCTTTGGTGATGGGTGTCCATGCTTTGGTGTTACATGCAGGGCTTGGGTTTGGGATGTGTGGTTTGTGATATTGGAACATATGTGAGGAGTTGGAGTGATGGGGGTGGGGGTGAGGGCGAGGGTGGGGGTATGTGATGGCATGCAGGTGGGGTGGGGGGGATAAGGTAGTAAAGATTTGCCTTACCAGAGTCCATTCCTCCAGCTACTCCTGCAAGGCCCTCAGGATGCAGTATAGCCAAGACCTGCTCCTCTCATGTAGAGAGTTTTCGGGGAGGAGGTGGGGGTCCGCCGCCAGTCCTCTGAACCGCAAGGTGGTGTCTTGAGACCATGGAATGCATCTTCCCCCGTAGGTCGTTCCACCTCTTCCTGATGTCATCCCGTGTTCTTGGGTGCTGTCCCACTGCGTTGACCCTGTCCATGATTCTTCACCATAGCTCCATCTTCCTAGCTATGGCGATCTGCTGCACCTGTGATCCGAATAGCTGTGGCTCTACCCGGAGGATTTCCTCCATGACCCTGAGCTCCTCCTCAGAGAACCTGGGGTGTCTTTGCGATGCAATGTGGTGGTGGGGTGATATGTGGGGTGGTGTGTGTTGTGATGTTTGGGGTGATATTTAGAGGTGTGTTGTGTGAGGTGCTTGGATGTTGTGTGAGTGATGGTGTAGGGTGCCTGTGGATGCTATTGTTCTTTCTGGTGGTGTTTCTCTCTGGCCTTCTGTCTCAATTCTGGTCGTAAGGGTTTGTGGGTCATGTGGGTGTGTGTTTTATATATTATTGGATGTTTGGGAGTGGTGTGTGTATGTGTATCAGGTGTGTGTATTTCGAATTGTCCAATGTGGATGTGTTTTGTAAATGTGTGTGTATTTTAAGCGCGGCAGTGTGTACCACCAATGGAATACCGCGGTTGAAAGACCGCTGCGTGGATTCGTGGGTTGTGATAGTGTGGGCATATTCCTGTTGGCGTGACGGAGGAGGTTTTGTTAACGCCAGTTTATCACTGACCTTTGGTGTGGCGGACTTGTGTTGGTGTCTGGATTTTGGCAGATTCTGAGCTGTGGGTCACAATGACCGTGGCGGAATTCCCCGCTGGCGGCGGTGTGTCTGGCGGTCTTCTGCACGGCGGTAAGCGGCTTTTACTGCCAATGTTGTAATGACCCCCATAATATGTAAAGAAATAGGGAATGCAACACAGAATGGGTATATTAGTGCAGTGTGGTGCACAACTCTACACCACTTAGTGCTGTACAAAGTTCCAAGACCCAGTTTAAATGCTTCATACTTTGGGGGAAATACCATATCAAATCTTAGGATGATGTACCAACCCATAAGGACGTGGTTACTTAATAAGTGCAAAACGTGTTTTTTTTCCAAACAAATGTTTGAGCAGAGGACGTACAAGAATAGCCACATAACAGAAACATCAATAAAGGTATCTGTTAGAAATGGAGTCTCTAGTTGGCAGTCGGTTTGAATCCTGTCCCAGTAGGGACCCTCACTCTAGTCAGGATAAGGGAGATACCAGCTCAGATAACCCCTGCTCACCCCCTTGGTAGCTTGGCGCGAGCAGTCAGGCTTATGTCAGAAGCAATGTGTAAAGCATTTGCATATAACACACAGTAATAAGTGAAAACACTACAAACGGACACCACACCAGTTTTGGAAAAAGAGCCAATATTTATCTATATAAAACAAGACCAAATACAATAAAAATCCAACATACAGTAATAAAAATATGAATTCTGCAAGATTTACTCAAAACTACAGTTCCTTGAAGTTGATAGCTCCACCTGGGGCTATCACGGTGTCGTGATCAACAAAACCAACAGTTCAGGCCGGCCGCAGGGTTGCGGGCCAGCTACGGTTTCGGGAAGATCCACAAACAGTACCTTGGATTTGCAGGGTGTCGTGATCATTGCGGTGAGCTCCAGAGAGCGGCGGCGCTGACATCGTGGTGTCGGTTTCGGAGTCGGTGCAGGAGTCATCGGGCCCTTAATGTCACACACGCTGCGGATCGAACTCCAGGTTGATGAAGTCAGGTGCGCCAGTGTGGATGGTGTCGGGGCTGCGGTGCGAAGTGGGACTATGCGACGCATGGTGTCCGCAGGTCACAGTGCAGGCAGCGCCTCAGTGATGGTGTCCAGCAGCGTCAGTGAGACCAGGGCTGCAGTCTGAAGCGGGGCAGTGCGACGTGCGGTGTCCACAGGTCACAGTGCAGGCAGCGGTGTTGTAATTGCTGAAGCGCTGTTGTCAGTAGGCCCAAGCCAGATATGGGGGACGGTGCTTTGTGTACCTCACAAACGGTGTCCACAGGCCAAGGTGCAGGCAGTAGTGGTGTCGGGGATGCTCATGCTGCGGTGTGAGCAGGTGATGCCGGAGTGCGGGGCCCACAGGTCACGGTGTGAGCAAAGTCTCTGTGAAGTCATCCGATGACGGCATCGGGGAGACCAGGGTCGCGGTGCGAAGCGGGGCAATGCGACACCATGTTGCGTCGGCAAGTCACGGTGTAGGCCAGAGGCATCGTTGGTGGCGTCGCAGTGGTTTCTCCTCTTGAACAGCACAAAACACACAGTTCCAGTGCTGCAGGTCGAGGAAACTGAAGTCTTTGGTGTCCCTGAGACTTCCAACAGAAGGCACGCTCTACTCTAAGCCCTTGGAGAATTTTTCTCAAGTAGGACACACAACAAAGTTCACCCTTTGCACTCTTTTCAGGCAGAAGCAGCAACTGCAGGCCAGTCCAGCAAAGCAGCAGAGCAAAGGGACAGTACTCCTCCTTCACCTCTTCTCCTTGCAGAGGTTCCTCTTGATTCCAGAAAGATTCTAAAAGTCTGGGGTTTTGGGTCTTCTTCTTATACTCAGTTCTGCCTTTGAAGTTGACAAATTTCAAAGCAAAGTCTCACGTTTTTGCAAGATCCTTCCTTGTCCAGGCCAGGCCCCAGACAGACACCAGGGGGTCGTAGACTGCATTGTGTGAGGGCAGGCACAGTCCTTTCAGGTGTGAACGACCACTCCTCCCTCCTCTCTAGCTCAGATAGCTCATCAGGATATGCAGTCTACAACCCCGCCCCCTTCTGTGTCACTGTCTAGAGAGGTGTAAAACAGCCCAACTGTCAAACTGACCCAGACAGACAATCCACAAACAGGCAGAGTCACAGAATGGCATAAGCAAGAAAATGCCTACTTTCTAAAAGTGGCATTTTCAAACGGACAATTTAAAAACCAACTTCACTAAAAGATTTATTTTTAAATTGTGAGTTCAGAGACCCTAAACTCCACATTTTCATCTGCTCTCAAAGGGAATCTGCGCTTTAAGGATATTTAAAGGCAGCCCCCATGTTGACCTATGAGAGAGATAGGCCTTACACAGTGAAATCCAAATTTGGCAGTATTTCACTGTTAGGACATATAAAACACACTAGTATATGTTCTACCTTAAACATACCCTGCCTATGGGCTACCTAGGGCCTACCTTAGGTGTGCCTTACATGTAGCAAAAGGGAAGGTGTAGACCTGGCAAGTGGGTACACTTGCCAAGTCGAATTGGCAGTTTAAAACTGCACACACAGACACTGCAGTGGCAGGTCTGAGCCATGTTTACAGGGCTACTAATGTGGGTGGCACAACCAATGCTGCAGGCTCACTACTATCATTTAATTTACAGGCCCTGGGCACCTGTAGTGCACTTTACTAGGGACTTACCAGTAAATCAAATATGCCAATCATGGATAAACCAATCAACAGTACACTTTACACAGAAAGCATATGCACTTTAGCACTGGTTAGCAATGGTAAAGTGCCCAGAGTCCTAAAGCCAACAAAAACAGGTCAGACAAAATAGGAGGAAGGAGGCAAAAAGACTGGGGATGAGCCTGCAAAAAGGGCCATTTCCAACAGTATCTACAAACATACTGCGTTCACTGTACCTTTTACGCAAAGTCTTAACTAATTGGCAAACATGATATTGTATGACTGTGTCAGTAGAAATGAAGCAAACACACTTCTTGGTCTGTCTATTGGCATCATTTACATATAGAGGTGCTTTTGTCATTGCTGGTAGTGGAACATATCCCCTGAGTCAATGGCTCCTTACACCATTTGCAAACCCTATTACTCAGGAAAGGAAATACAAAGCCTCATAAATTCAAGCGTGTATAATCATAGGTCATGCCTTCAGAGTAGTGAAAAATAGTTCCAGTTTAATTGCAGTACTTTGATATGTGCATCAATGTACATGTGCAGAGGTGTGCCATTTTTAGACTCAGATCCCTGGTGCCCATGTCATGTGACCAAGGGTCAGATGTATCAAAATCCCATTTTACATTCCCTAAATAGCAAATTTTAAGAAATCGCTATTTAGCTAATGCAAAATGGTATTTAACAACATAGCGAATTCCTAATAGCGATTCCTACAGAATCGCAACCGCTATTGGGGAATCGCTATTTGGGATTGCGACTTCATTGCCACTCCTGAAGGCCCTTAGGTGTGAATGGTTTGCATCACCTAAATTGCAATTTCCTACGAAGAGTGCCGAGGGCCCCCTTTGATGCACCCCAAAAATAATTAGTGCACATATAAAGTGTACACATGGCACACAGTGCCCTCACTACTTGCCACTTAAAAAAGTGCATTTTTAATGCATTTTTTTAAAATTGCACATGATTACAACCAACTTGGAGTTGGTGGTAATAGCATTTCCTAAATACTAATTTCACATTTAGGAAATGCTTGTTACATGTCCTTAGGGAATCGCAAATAGGAAATCCTTATTTCGACTTTCCTATTTGGGGAATTGCTAACTGCAATTCCCTATTTGGAGTCGCAATTTTAGGGAATCACAAAAAATTGGGATTCCCTAAAATGCAACTGCCAATGCCTTTCATACATTTGGAAAGGCACTTTTGCAATCACAAGCGGTGGAATTTAATGATTTGCGCCATTTGCAAATACAAAAATGTTTGATACATGGTGACTACTGACAGTGATAATGATGATGACAATGACTTAGCAGATGAAGGAAAACTACAAAACAACCAAGGGTCCCTGCGTGGCTCTGGAAAGCATCCACTGCTGCCTCAAGTGTACCTTAGCAATTCAAAAGGAATAAGCAACAAGCATTTGCAATGCAATAGGTCTCGCATTTGTGGGAGTTAGAGCTATTGGCATTGTAAATGTGTTTTGGTTTGGAGTGTAGTGGATGTATGCCAGGTGCACAGCAACCCTCCCAGGTCCTTCGCTGCAGGAGATAGGACACAACAAGGCCTCCATCTTGGGAGAGTTTTTGCCTCATTATTACCGACTGGCTGTGATACCCTAGAGATTCAACCCTCTCTAGTGTGTTTACCTAAACCAAACAAGTCCCAAAGAGGCACCTTTGTGGCATTTAACCTGGAGAATGAGTGGGCCAAAAGAGTTAGAAGCAAAGAAAAGGTAGCAGCAATATATTTCTCTGTGTTAAACTTTTAAAGGAATTATTCCTCTACATCAGCAATACCAGCCTAACTTTTAAAAACACTGACTGCATACAAAGAGAATAATAGAAGAGGCAGCCAAACTGCAAATGAATTATAGCAATTGTGTTAAGAATGATACTTGCTTTGCAGCACTATGAAATGGCAGAACCTATATTACCAAGCAGTACATTAAAAAAATGAGTTATTTCCAGACTGGCCCAACAAGCACCAGACAAAGAACCGTAGGGTGGCGGATATGGCGTAAGGGCCAGAGCTGCCAAACTTGGAGCTGGTGAACACGTTTCAAGTCTCAGCACTGGCTCAACATTCTGTGGTTCTGGGGAAATCACTTAATCTTCCGTTGCTACCAAAAATGAATGTGTTCTTGTGTAATGCAACCAGTGCTCTTGTAAAGCACTGTAATACCTTTGTATCGAGTCTACACTATATAAAAGAGAAAAACAAAATTAACAGAAACAGCAAGATCCCCAAAACCAAGGAAGAGGAAGAAACAACATGTTACCATAAGCGTGAAGTGGCCAGGCAAAATAAAAAAATTGTGCGCCACATTAAGGTATCTCGCCGATCGTGCAATAATCTATGTAACAGGGCCAGTCTCCAAGGCGGTAACAAAACAGGCTCAAGGCGGGACAAACGTAAAGCATTTACCAACAACATCAAGGAATTTTTGATAGGCAGGCCCAGGAACTAACGAAAGTGATGGGCATGGTTGAAAGCCCACCAAATAGATTACAACATGTCGAGAAGAGCAGTTCTTGAGTGCTGCTATGCTTGAGCTAAAAAGTAATAATTGCCCAAAAATGGTCTCAGAGCTGACTGTTCTTTGCAACTTCAGTATAAAGATGGAACATAAACTTCCAGTCAAGGTGTTAAGGTTTATCTATCAGAATCTGAGGACTCCACACCAGTGGTAAATGAGAAACTCCTGTTGCTGCAGAGTTGGTGTATTTACCTCCACCTCCCATTTCAAGGTTCAGGATCGGAGAGCTGGGGTGTTCATCCAGTCTGCCAGAGAGGCTCCCTGGAGCCTGCTTTGCAGGAGTGATCTGTCCAACTGCTCAGGAGGGTAAATGGAGATTACCTTGCATGAGGATGATGCTGCGCAGAAGGGTAGGGGCTGTGAATTAGCCAAGGTAGTAGGAAGGGAAACCTTCCACTTTGAAGGTTTCAATCTGCAAATGGAAGACCTAAAAACATGGAGCATGTCAAAGGATTTAAAGGTATGATAGCCGAAAAATCTGTGGTGGAGAGCCATTGTGATTACCCGCATGGTCCAAATGGGAATGTTTTAGGGAAGGACCAGCATCACTGTTCAATAGGCTGAGGACTGGAAGCCCTGGAGTCCATAACGTTAGATTAAGCCCGTGCACCTGTGTCAGAAGGGTGCTGTTAAACAAGACCCACTGAGCGTACCGGGTCATTAGGGCATTTGAGAATTGTGATTATATTCCACGGTTGCCATTGAAGAACTGGAAAAGAAACTGCATGAAAAAAGGAATGCATCCACTTCAGTGGGAGGAGACTTCAACCAACCTGAAGTGCTCACCATTGCAACTGGCGCTGGTTTGAGTCTAAAAATTTACCGCCGGCTAACGCCATTCCTATGCACAAGGCGGGCGCCTTATTTAAGGATTGACGTTAGCCAGCGATGTGGGCTGGTCAGAGTAAAAAAAAATGACTCAAACCAGGCAGCGCCAGAGTAGGGAAAACTAGGGGTTGTGCGTCATAAAAATGGTGCAAGTCAGGTTTCAGTAAAAAATCAGGGCCATTTTTTGATGCACAACCCCCATTGAAATGACTCTTGTCTTAGCAAAGACAGGAGTCATGCCCCCTTGGCCAATGACCATGCCCAGGGGACTTTTGTCCCCTGGGCATGGCCATTGGGCACAGTGGCATGTAGGGGGGCCCAAATTAGGCCCCCCATGCCACTTAAAAAAAATAAAAGAATTATACTGACCTCAACTTACCTGTACCTACCTGTGATGGGTCCCCCCATCCATGGGTGTCCTCCAGGGGTGGACGAGGGTGGCAGGGGGTTTCCCTGGGGGCAGGGAAGGGCACCTGTGGACTGCTTTCATGGTCAGAGACCATGGAAGTGAGCCGACAGGTCCCTTAACGCCTGCCCTCGCCCCTTCCTGTGCGTCGGTATGCGCTGAATGTGCGTCAAAATTTTTGATGCACATTCGGCGCAAACAGAGTTTAAAATATGCCCCTCAGTTTTTGGCTCAATAGTAAGCGTAAGTCCCAGGATACCAGTGGTAAGTGGCTCTGACTGTCATAATCTGAGCCCAATATTGTCTTTCTGCCCTTGAGCTCACGATGATCCCACAATACATATTTAAGCAAAGACAATGTAGGTGAAAGGTGTAGAAGGTACAATATGTACTACATGTTATGTCAAACAAGGATCTAACTCACACCTGGTGTAGAATATTAATCAATCATCCAACTCACTTGCTCAAAAATGGAGTTTGGTCACTACTTGTGCAATATGTTGCATTTACACTTTTGTTTATAGAGTTAGGCATCTACATTTGAGGGTTTATGTGTATGTGGTGTGTCTCCATGAGAAATGGATAAGGTTCACCAGTGCTTGCATCAATACACGCAGAGTTTTATTCAAATAGCAGTGACCTCATCCACCACTAAAATTTCATCTGTGTGATACCCCGATACAATTTTTTAATTGTTTACTCACCCATCCCATCTAATCAGAGTCTTTTCACTATGATAATGCCTATTCAATGTCTATTCAATGTGTGTACTTGTACCATATCCGCATACCTTCAATTTGTCTGACATGCCTTTGAGAATTGACCCCTAAACAATTAAAATGGGAATTCGATTGGAATCTTTATGGAATAATCATAAACAAGTAATACAAATAGCAAAGACTGTGCTGTCTTAACATTTTTACTAATAATGAGACGCAATTCATGAAGGCATGTAGAGTATGTAAAAGGGTATTCCTGTAGTACTGCCGAAGCTCATAAATGCTTTTGTGAATCAGCCCTTATATTTTTTGCTCTCTTTCAACTCTTGAGGTATTTTCAGCCAGCTAAATAGCAGTTGCACCATGCATGGCATTCAGTTAAAGAAAGTGAGATGCACTGATACTGCATTTGTACCCGTGCACACCAAAACCTCCAAGACCATATATTGTTGACAGTTCAGAGGGTATTAGTTTTGCAAAGATGAGCTATAATGTTTTATTCCAAGATACATGCCTTCTATAGTTACAATGATATAACTCAGTGGAAGGCATGACTTATTCCACTCGTCTCAATGACATATTTCTATGTGAGGACCAAGGGACAGAAATATTTAGTTTTAAAAATTATTGTGATAAAAATCAAGAGTCCTACTCCAGGTCAGTCTTCCTGGCAATGAACCATCCTATGCAGTCTCACTGATCATTACCATATACAATTGCTTTATGCTGGACTCCAGTGGCTTTGCCCTGCAGTTTATTAACTGTTGGTGCAGCTCTGCTTTTCCCAATTAGGGTGGAGTGGGCACAGGTCTATCCCACAAGCGGCAGTCCTCCTTAGGGCATCAAAGTGCCCATATTTCTTGCAGTCGTCTCTGACCTCCATGCACAGGATTCCACACCACTGTAAGTGTTGCTGGAATATCTGTCTTTTGAGGGGCAAGTGGGGCCCTGTCCGGTACCGCACTTATTCAGCCTCGCCAGTCCTTCATGTGTCGGGGGACCCAAAGCAGCGCAAGCTGCCATTCAAACACACCAGAGATCCAGAAAGCAAGGACAGCAATGAGTGTGCAGGGGTGGTGCTGCTGAGTCACTTGGTGGCAAATCCCCTTCAGACACTACCACCATCATGACAGAGTGCGCTCTGGCTTTAGGGCCATTGATGCTCACCTAGACACCCTAACAACTCGCATAGATCATACAGGAGAAAGATTAGATCGCTAAAAGCAGCGGCTAGATGGGGCTGAACAACGCATCTCGATGTTGGAGGATGATGCTGGCTGTGTGCGGAAAACGCTGGAAAAAGTGGAAAAGATCTTAAAAACGGTTGCAATAAAAAACAAAGACCTCGAGGCACGACCTCGATGGAACAACCTACACATTATTGGCCTGACAGTGACCACGGACACTGGACACATGGATCATTTTATCAAACATCTCCTCATCAATCTGTTTGGAAAGGACAAATTTTCTTCTTCTCTCTCCATGCAGCGGGCGCATAGGTCCCTGGGGCCCAGGCCACCACCAGGCCCCCCACCATAGCGTGACATAGCATGTTTGCTTAATTTCTGTGATCGCAAAACTGCCCTGAGGTTGGCGCATGAGGCTGGGACAGTCACTTTTCAGGCTATGCATATTGTGTTCTTTCCCGATTATTCCATGGCACTACAAGGTGCCTACCACAAATTCAGTGACACCAAGGCTACACTTCACAAACTGGACTCATATTTGCTATGTTATATCCGGCTATGAGTGCAGGTGAATGGCAAAGCTCAATTTAAAAAAAACTCCAAGGACATGATGGCATTCTGTAAACTATTCAGGAAAAACAAGCTGCAGAGATGGCGTTCAGGTGTCCCTAACATACCGTTACAGCTGTCTTAGGGGTCTGACCAGGCTACTTTGGACTGACTGTAATGGCGGAGACATTGCCATTTATCCACCAGATGGGCCCCGAAACTGTTGCATAGATTGCATTGCAGGACTTTGGACTAACTACCTCCATGCTAGTTTTTCATAGCACCATGAATCACAGACTGTCACCCATCTATAAATTCCTATAGGTGTAATGAAGCAAAAATAATGTGATTTTGTATTTTTGGTTGCAGCCTTTAGGTTGCGTCCCCTGAACAAAGGAGGATCTGGGATAAAATATTAATGCATATTGATAGGAGGTGCTGTTGTGAAGAACTCCGTGTGCATATCTGTGCATGTTCAGCAGCGCTACACTTTCCTGGGGTTGAATGTCGGAGTTTAAATCCAGTTGCCAAGTTATTAGCTGAAGGCGGTAGAAAAGAAATGCAATAGTTTGTCATGTTTGAGTTCAGGGACGGATGACGAAAATGAGGTTTACACCCACAAAGGAGCAAAGCCTATGAAGATTCATAAAACAGGAGGAAATAATTTACCCTTTCTTAGTCTTGTTGTAGGTTGCCCCTGTTATGTGTGAGCCAGAAACTGAACTGAGGCAAAAGGAAAGAGGAATACTTTGTTCAATACTGAAGCACAGATATTAAAGCCAATGGCTGAATCCAATTTTTTAGATCAAGCCCAGTCAGCTCACATGCGCTGCCTGCAAGACATGATGCATGCAGTCTATGGGCTTTGACGACACTCATTATTGCCATTTGTTCTTTGTTATGCTTGTCTTAAATGCTTCCTTTTTATTGGTGGATTTTTCTAAATGTCCCTCCTTTGTGTGCTTAGCTCACTTCCAGGCAATTTCACTAATAGAACATTTTTGTTGGCCATCACACTACTTACATGCTTTCTCCTCTTACAGCGTGTGATGTCCCCTCCTCCCGTCTGGGCATTGAGGCCTTAGTGTTTTTTTGGTTGTACATAGAAATTTGTTCACACCACACCAGTTAAACCACCATTTTTAGAAAGGCACCAAAGGTTCCAGGTTTCGTTTGTTCTTGCCACCACAGACGACATTCGCATCCTCCGAAACAGGGGTGAGACTTCAGCTCTCATCCTCCTCGACCTGTCTGCTGCCTTTGACACCATCTCCCACCGCACTTTATGGACTCATCCCCACGGCGCCGGCATCTGAGACAGGGCACTAGAATGGATCACCTCCTTCCTCTCTGACAGAACCCAAAAAGTCAGTCTCCCCCCTTCTACTCAGAGGCCACCAAGATCATCTGCGGTGTCCCGCAAGGCTCCTCTCTGAGCCCCACTCTCTTCAACCTCTACATCGCCCTTCCTAGCCACCATCGCCAAACACCACACACTCAATATCTTCTCATACGCCGATGACACTCAGCTAATCATCCCCCTCATCAACGACCCGCTCACAGCCGAAGCCAACTTCCACAACGGAATGAGGGCAGTTGCAGCCTGGATGAAGGAGAGCTGCCTCAAGCTAATACCGAAAAAACAGAAGTCCTCATCATCGGCAACAACCCCTAAGCCTGGGACATCTCCTGGAGGCCCACTGCCCTCGGAAGCACTCCAGCCCCCACCGACCACGCCCCCAACCTTGGATTCATCCTGGACTCAGCACTCTCGATGAACCGTCAAGTTAGCGCAGTCTCCTCCGCCTGTTTCAACACCATGCGCATGCTCTAGAAATTCTTCAAACGGATCCAAACCAAATCCAAAAGAACAGTCACCCAGGCACTCGTCAGCAGCTGCTTGGACAACGGCAACGCACTCTACGCCAGAACCACCACCAAGGCACAGAAAAGACTACAACGCATCCAGAACGCCTCCGCCCATCTCATCAAGAACACCCCCAAACACAGCCATACCTCCATCCTACTGATGAACCTGCACTGGGTCCCAACAGACAAGAGAATTACATTCAAACTTTTCACGCACACATACAAAGCCCTCCACAACGCTGGACCAGAATACACCAACCAAAGACTCCACTTCTACACGCCCACCAGGCAACTTGCCCTCGCCACCGTCCCACTCATCTGGAAGGCCACAGCCAGAGGAAGGTCCTTCTGCCATCATGCCGCCAAGTCTTGGAACTCCCTCCCTATCTACCTGAGAAGATCTCCCACTCTGTCACAATTCAGAACGGACTGGCTGTACACCTGATCCCCTCTGACCTTCACTTAATGCCCCTTGAGACCCTAACGGGTGAATAGACGCACTTTACAAGTACAATGACTGATTGATTGATTGATTGATTGTGCCTCTGCTTAGGTAAACTTAATTGATGTTTTCAAAGGCACTTTTCTCTCCACTGCTGTTTTAGAAATAAGTGGCTCAGTGTGCATGTGTTGCACTCTCTGGCACACACAAACTCATCCACTTTCAGTTTTCCTCATTCTAAAGCCCACTAAACAGTGCTGCAGCTGCTTCTCTTATCCCAGGGGTAAATCCTCATTCTTAATCCTACAGGCAGTGCTGCACACTGCTTCTCTGGTCCCAGTGGTAATTCCTCATTCTAAGTCCTCTAAACGTTGCTGCAACTGCTACTTTTGTCCCAGTGGTAATACCTCATTCTTGGTCCTGTAGACAATGCTGCGGCTACTTCTCTGGTCCCAGTGGCAATTCCTCATTCTTAATCCTATAGGCAGTGCTGCTTGCTACTTCCCTGGTCCATTTGATACTTCCTTATTCTAAGTCCTCTAGACAATGCTGCAAGCTTCTTCTCTGGCCCCAGTGGTAATTCCTCATTCTAAGTCCTCTAGACAGCGCTACTAGCTGCTTCTCTAGTCACAGTGGTAATTCCCCATTCTTAGTCCTGTAGACAATGCTGCAGCTGCTTCTCTGGTCCCAGTGGTAATTCTTCATTCTAAATCCTCTAGACAATGTTGCAGCTGCTTCTCTGGTCCCAGTGGAAATTCCTCATTCTAAGTCCTCTAGACAGTGCAGCAGCTGCTTCGCTGGTCCCAGTGGTAATTCCTAATTATTAATCCTCTAGAAAGTCCTGATAGCTGTTTTTCTGGTCCCATCAGTAATTCCTTATTCTAAGCCATCTAGACAGTGCTGCTAGCTTTTACTCTGATCCCAGTGGTAATTCCTCATTCTAAGTCCTCTAGACAATGCTGCAAGTTGCTTTGCTGGTCCCATCAGTAATTGCTCATTCTAAGTCCTCTAGGAAGTGCTGCTAGCTGCTTCTCTGGTATCAGTGGTAATTCCTCATTCTTAGTCCTGTACACAATGCTGCAGCTGCTTCTATTGTTCCAGTGGTAATTACTCATTCTAAGTACTCTAGACAGTGCTGCAAGCTGCTTCACTGGTCCCATTGGTAATTCCTCATTCTGAGTCCTCTAGAAAATGCTGTAAGCTGCTTCACTGGTCCCATCAGTAATTCCTCATTCTAAATCCTCTAGACAGTGCTGCTAGCTGCTTCTCTGGTCCCAGTGGTAATTCCTCATTCTTAGTCCTGTAGACAATGCTGTGGCTGCTTCTCTGGTCCCAGTGGTAATTCCTCATTCTAAATCCTATAGGCAGTGCTGCAGCTGCTTCTCTGGTCCATTCAGTAATTCCTCATTTTAAATCCTCTAGACAATGCTGCAAGCTGCTTCTCTGGACCCGTTGGTAATTCCTCATTCTAAGTCCTCTAGGCAGTACTGCTAGCTGCTTCTCTGGTCCCAGTGGTAATTCCTTATTGTAAGTCCTCTAGACAGTGCTGCAGCTGCTTCTTATGTCCTATTGATAATCCCTCATCCTTAGTCCCTAGGAAGTACTCCTAGCTGCTTCTCTGGCCCGTAGGTAATTCCTCATTCTAAGTCCTCTAGACAATGTTGCAAGCTGGTTTGCTGGTCCCATCAGTAATTCCTCATTCTAAGTCCTCTAGGAAGTGCGTCAAGCTGCTTCTCTGGTCCCACTAGTAATTGTTCATTCTAAGTCCTCTATACAGTGCTGCTAGCTGCTTCTCTGGTCCCAGTGGTAATTCCTCATTCTTAGTCCTGTAGACAATGCTGCAGCTGCTTCTCTGGATCCAGTGGTAATTACTAACTCTAAGTCCTGTCCACAGTGCTGCAAGCTGCTTCACTGGTCCCGTCGGTAGTTCCTCATTACAAGTTCTCTATGCAGCGCTGTTGGCTGCTTGTCTGGTCCCAGTGGTAATTCCTTATTCTATGTCCTGTAGGCAGTGCTGCTAGCTGCTCTCTGGGCCGGTCGGCATTTCCTCATTCTAAGTCCTCTACAAAGTGTTGCCAGCTGCTTCATTGACCCCAGTGGCAATTCCTCATTCTAAGTCCTCTATATAGTGCTGCTAGCTGCTTCTGTACTCCCTGTGGTAATTCCCAATTCTTAGTCCTGTAGACAATGCTGCAGCTGCTTCTCTGGTCCCAATTGTAATTCCTCATTCTTGGTCCTGTAGACAATGCTGCGGCTGCTTCTCTGGTCCCAGTGGCAATTCCTCATTCTTAATCCTATAGGCAGTGCTCCTTGCTGCTTCCCTGGTCCATTTGATAATTCCTTATTGTAAGTCCTCTAGACAATGCTGCAAGCTGCTTCTCTGGCCCCAGTGGTAATTCCTCATTCTAAGTCCTCTAGACAGCGCTACTAGCTGCTTCTCTAGTCACAGTGGTAATTCCCCATTCTTAGTCCTGTAGACAATGCTGCAGCTGCTTCTCTGGTCCCAGCGGTAATTCTTCATTCTAAATCCTCTAGACAATGTTGCAGCTGCTTCTCTGGTCCCAGTGGAAATTCCTCATTCTAAGTCCTCTAGACAGTGCAGCAGCTGCTTCGCTGGTCCCAGTGGTAATTCCTAATTATTAATCCTCTAGAAAGTCCTGATAGCTGTTTTTCTGGTCCCATCAGTAATTCCTTATTCTAAGCCCTCTAGACAGTGCTGCTAGTTTTTACTCTGATCCCAGTGGTAATTCCTCATTCTAAGTCCTCTAGACAATGCTGCAAGTTGCTTTGCTGGTCCCATCAGTAATTGCTCATTCTAAGTCCTCTAGGAAGTGCTGCTAGCTGCTTCTCTGGTATCAGTGGTAATTCCTCATTCTTAGTCCTGTACACAATGCTGCAGCTGCTTCTCTTGTTCCAGTGGTAATTACTCATTCTAAGTACTCTAGACAGTGCTGCAAGCTGCTTCACTGGTCCCATTGGTAATTCCTCATTCTGAGTCCTCTAGAAAATGCTGTAAGCTGCTTCACTGGTCCCATCAGTAATTCCTCATTCTAAATCCTCTAGACAGTGCTGCTAGCTGCTTCTCTGGTCCCAGTGGTAATTCCTCATTCTTAGTCCTGTAGACAATGCTGTGGCTGCTTTTCTGGTCCCAGTGGTAATTCCTCATTCTAAATTCCTATAGGCAGTGCTGCAGCTGCTTCTCTGGTCCATTCAGTAATTCCTCATTTTAAATCCTCTAGACAATGCTGCAAGCTGCTTCTCTGGACCCGTTGGTAATTCCTCATTCTGAGTCCTCTAGGCAGTACTGCTAGCTGCTTCTATGGTCCCAGTGGTAATTCCTTATTGTAAGTCCTCTAGACAGTGCTGCAGCTGCTTCTTATGTCCTATTGATAATCCCTCATCCTTAGTCCCTAGGCAGTG
This sequence comes from Pleurodeles waltl, assembly GCF_031143425.1. Lineage (NCBI taxonomy): Eukaryota > Metazoa > Chordata > Amphibia > Caudata > Salamandridae > Pleurodeles > Pleurodeles waltl. The sequence goes on from NC_090440.1 coordinate 1,885,981,367, forward strand.
CTGCTAGCTGCTCTCTGGGCCCGTCGGCATTTCCTCATTCTAAGTCCTCTACAAAGTGTTGCTAGCTGCTTCACTGACCCCAGTGGCAATTCCTCATTCTAAGTCCTCTATACAGTGCAGCTAGCTGCTTCTGTACTCCCTGTGGTAATTCCCCATTCTTAGTCCTCTAGACAATGCTGCAGCTGCTTCTCTGGTCCCAATTGTAATTCCTTATTCTAAGTCCTCTAGAGAGTGCTGCAGCTGCTTCTCTGGTCTCAGTGGTAATTCCTCATTCTAAGTCCTCTAGGAAGTGCTGCTAGCTGCTTCTCTGGTCCCACTAGTAATTGTTCATTCTAAGTCCTCTATACAGTGCTGCTAGCTGCTTCTCTGGTCCCAGTGGTAATTCCTCATTCTTAGTCCTGTAGACAATGCTGCAGCTGCTTCTCTGGATCCAGTGGTAATTACTAACTCTAAGTCCTGTACACAGTGCTGCAAGCTGCTTCACTGGTCCCGTCGGTAGTTCCTCATTATAAGTTCTCTATGCAGCGCTGTTGGCTGCTTGTCCGGTCCCAGTGGTAATTCCTTATTCTATGTCCTGTAGGCAGTGCTGCTAGCTGCTCTCTGGGCCCGTCGGCATTTCCTCATTCTAAGTCCTCTACAAAGTGTTGCTAGCTGCTTCATTGACCCCAGTGGCAATTCCTCATTCTAAGTCCTCTATATAGTGCTGCTAGCTGCTTCTGTTCTCCCTGTGGCAATTCCCAATTCTTAGTCCTGTAGACAATGCTGCAGCTGCTTCTCTGGTCCCAATTGTAATTCCTCATTCTAAGTCCTCTAGACAGTGCTGCAGCTGCTTCTCTTGTCTCAGTGGTAATTCCTCATTCTAAGTCCTCTAGGAAGTGCTGCTAGCTGCTTCTCTTGTCCCAATAGTAATTGTTCATTCTAAGTCCTCTAGACAATGCTGCAAGCTGCTTCTCTGGACCTGTTGGCAATTCCTCATTCTAAGTCCTCTAGGCAGTACTGTTAGCTGCTTCTCCGGGTCCCAGTGGTAATTACTTATTGTAAGTCCTCTAGACAGTGCTGCAGCTGCTTCTTATGTCCTATTGATAATCCCTCATCCTTAGTCCCTAGGAAGTACTCCTAGCTGCTTCTCTGGCCCAAAGGTAATTCCTCATTCTAAGTCCTCTAGACAATGTTGCAAGCTGGTTTGCTGGTCCCATCAGTAATTCCTCATTCTAAGTCCTCTAAGAAGTGCTTCAAGCTGCTTCTCTGGTCCCACTAGTAATTGTTCATTCTAAGTCCTCTAGACAGTGCTGCTAGCTGCTTCTCTGGTCCCAGTGGTAATTCCTCATTCTTAGTCCTGTAGACAATGCTGCAGCTGCTTCTCTGGATCCAGTGGTAATTACTAACTCTAAGTCCTTTAGACAGTGCTGCAAGCTACTTCACTGGTCCCGTCGGTAGTTCCTCACTATAAGTTCTCTATGCAGCGCTGTTGGCTGCTTGTCTGGTCCCAGTGGTAATTCCTTATTCTATGTCCTGTAGGCAGTGCTGCTAGCTGCTCTCTGGGCCAGTCGGCATTTCCTCATTCTAAGTCCTCTACAAAGTGTTGCTAGCTGCTTCACTGACCCCAGTGGCAATTCCTCATTCTAAGTCCTCTATACAGTGCTGCTAGCTGCTTCTGTACTCCCTGTGGTAATTCTCCATTCTTAGTCCTGTAGACAATGCTGCAGCTGCTTCTCTGGTCCCAATTGTAATTCCTCATTCTAAGTCCTCTAGACAGTGCTGCAGCTGCTTCTCTGGTCTCAGTGGTAATTCCTCATTCTAAGTCCTCTAGGAAGTGCTGCTAGCTGCTTCTCTGGTCCCACTAGTAATTGTTCATTCTAAGTCCTCTAGACAGTGCTACTAGCTGCTTCTCTGGTCCCAGTGGTAATTCCTCATTCTTAGTCCTGTAGACAATGCTGCATCTGTTTCTCTGGTTCCAGTAGTAATTACTCATTCTAAGTCCTCTAGACAGTGCTGCAAGCTGATTCACTGGTCCCGTCAGTAATTCCTCTTTATAAGTTCTCTATGCAGAGCTTTTAGCTGCTTGTCTGGTCCCAGTGATAATTCCTCATTCTATATCCTGTAGACAGTGTTGATAGCTGCTCTCTGGACCCGTCAGTAATTCCTCATTCTAAGTCCTCTACGAAGTGTTGCTAGCTGCTTCACTGACCCCAGAGGCAATTCCTCATTCTAAGTCCTCCAGACAGTGCTGCAAGCTGCTTCTCTGGTCCCAGTGCTAATTCCTCATTCTAAGTCCTGTAGACAGCGCTGCTAGCTGCTCTCTGGACCCGTCGGCATTTCCTCATTCTAAGTCTTCTACAAAGTGTTGCTAGCTGCTTTATTGACCCCAGTGGCAATTCCTCATTCTAAGTCCTCTAGACAGTGCTGATAGCTGCTTCTGTGGTCCCAGTGGTAATTCCTCATTCTTAGTCCTGTAGACAATGCTTCAGCTGCTTCTCTGGTCCCAGTAGTAATGCCTCATTCTGAGTTCTCTAGACAGTGCTGCAGCTGCTTCTCTGGTTTCAGTGGTAATTCCTCATTCTTAGTCCTCTAGGAAATTTTGCTAGCTGCTTCTCTGGTCCTGTCTGTAGTTCCTCATTCTAACTCCTCTAGACAATGCTGGAAGCTGCTTCTCTGGTCCTGTCTGTAATTACTCATTCTAAGTCCTCTATGCAATGCTTCTCGCTGCTTCTTTGGTATCAGTGGTAATTCCTCATTTTAAGTCCTCTAGACAGTGCCGCAGCTGCTTCTCTGGTCCCAGTGGTATTAAGACATTCTAAATCATCTAGTCAGTGCTGCTAGCTGCTTCTCTGGTCCCAGAGGTAATACCTAGTTCAAGGTCCTCCTGACAGTGTTGCTAGCTTCTCCCCTGGTCCCGTCAGTAACTCCCCAGTTCTGCAGCTGCCTCTCTGGTAACAGTGGTAATTCCTCATTCCTAGTCTTCTAGGCAGTACTGTTAGCTGCTTCCCTGGTCCCATCAGTAACTCTCCCATCTTTAATCCTCTAGGCAGTTCTGCAGCTCTCTCTTTCTATTCCCAGTGGTAATTCCACATTCCACATTCTTAGCCCTCTAGACAGTGATGCTAAATGCTTCTCGGGCCCTATCTGTCACTCCACCATTCTAGGTCCTCTAAGCAGTGCTGCAGCTGTGTCTCTGGTCAGAGTAGAAAATTGTCATTCTAAGTTCTCTAGACAATGCTGCAGCTTCTTCTCTGTTCCCTTCAGTATCTCTCCCACTCTAAGGGGAAGATTTAAGGAAAGTGCCGCTGCATTCAATGCAGCACCACTTTTCTTGCGCCCCTTAGCACCACCTAACGCCACCATGTGTGTGCCGTATTCAAGCTACAGGGCACCATGGCAGTAGTTAGGGAACCAGCATCAAACATTTTGACACTAGTTTGGTGTTTTGCAGGATTTGCATCAAAACTTTTGATGCTAATCCTGCAAAGCACATTGAGGACCATTATAAATAATGGTGTGTCTCCTTTTAATACCTGCTCTGTGCAGGCGTTAAAAATGCGGCAAAAAATGGCACAAACCAATCTTTTAGATTTCCTTGTGCCATTTTTTAAGCCCCCCAAATGGGGGAACGCCCCCCTTGCATACATTATGCCTGGCTCATGGATAATGTGGCGCAAGGGGTTACAAAGTGGTGGAACACATGCATTGCACCACTTTGTAAATCTGGCACAGCGATTTTTTAAGTCTAATGACACATTAGCGTAAAAAAATGACGCTAATGTGCCGCTAGAGCTTCTTAAATCTGGGCCTAAGTCCTCTAGGCAGTGCTGCAGCTGTGGCTGTGTTCCTAGTGGTAATTCCTCATTCTTGGTGCCCTAGACAATGCTGCAGCTGCTTCTCTGGTCCAGTCGGTAACTCCTCCATTCTATTTCCTCTAAGCAGTGTTGCAGCTGTGCCTCAGTTCCCAGTGATAATTCCCCATTCTTAGTCCTCTAGACAGTGCTGCAGCTGCGTCTCGGTTAATACATCCACTACACTCCAAACCAAAACACATAGGTAAAAGACATTGGCCCTCATTACGACCCTGGCGGTCAGCGGTAATATGGTGGAAAGTACTGCCAACAGGCTGGCGGTACTTTCCACCATATTATGACAGTGGTGGTTTGGCACACCGACTGTCATGACAGTAGTGGCCGCCAGGCTGGAAATATCCATCTCCAGCCCGGTGGCCGTCTCTGTACCGACTGCGGGATTATGACCCCGCTACCGCCATGGTTTTCGTGGCTCCCTTACCGCCACGAAAACCAACACGGTAGGCACAATCAGTGACAGGGAATCCCTTCCCTGTCACTGATAGAGTTCTTCCCCACCCCCAACCTCCTCCCCAGAGTCCACCCCACCCTGCTCCTCTCCAACACCCCCACATTCATGCCCCTTCACACACGCATACACACACCCAATCCCACATTTATCCACGCATGCATACATCCATTCACACACACATCCGCACACACTTTCATACATAAAAGTAGACACGCATTCGCAGAACACAGCATACACGCACTCACACCTCCATACATGCACACACATCCAACACGCAACACACAGCCACATACATGCACGCACAAGCATTCACACACACACCCCCCCCCACACACAACACCCCCACCCGCTCCCATGTCGGAGCACCAACTTACCTGTGTTTTGGGGGTCCTCCGGCAGGAGACGGGAGCAGCAGCGTCCAACAGCAGAACACCGCCAGGCCGTATTATTGGTCATAATACGGCCGGCGGCGGTCCACTGGCGCCAACTAACCGCCATCTGCCGGCATGGCCACAGCCGGATTTCCACCATCCTTCTGGCGGAAATCTGGCTGTGGTCATAATACGGTGGATGGATGGTAGGTCGTCGCCGCGGCGGTAGGCGGTTTTTACTGCCACTGTCATAATGAGGGCCATTGTTATTTACAATGTCATTGGCTCTAACTCTCACAAATTCGAGACCTATTGCATTGCAAATGCTTCTTTTTCTCAAGGTACTCAATGACGAGTACCTTCTCCCTTTTATACCAAGCACAGTTTATGCATGCACAGCTGGTAAGGGTTTTGAACTACCAAGGCAATGCACAGTTTATGGCTAGTTGGAAAGCTAACTTCTTTGTAAATCACTCCTTAAAGACACTGGAGTGAATGCATGGAATTGTCTCCTTGAGAACACAAGACTAATCCCAATGATCAACAATAAACACCGGATTAACCACTAACCGTGAGTTCCAGAGAAGCATGTTGTCTGGCTTACATCATTTCAACCTAATTTCAGAGGTAGTGGGTGCTAAATAAATACAATTACAAAACAAATATATTTTTCTCACTCATACCGCGGCCGAGTTATATCATATTTGGCTCGCATAAAATCACGTCATACAAAGGAACTGTATTTCAAATTTCTTGAGAATTACTCAAACCTTTAAACGAGTGAACAAGCCGGAAATGGCCTTCACTATATGTCCGTAAAAGCTGTGCCATATGATGTACTCTTTTTTTCTTTCTGACATGTGAAGTCACCTGAGAGATGCTAGCCTGCAGCAGGAAACAGAACTTCCTCCTTCCATGATTCAAAGCAGACATCTGGTAATGTGGGATGTTAGCAGAGGAAGTTTCATCTTCGCCTGCGCCAGCTGACCACCGCTGTTGTATGATGAAGAACCGAACAGGGAGCAACTAACTGTGACATTTAACAGAACCCCCCCCCCCCCCCAATAAATATGATGTAAGTGACAAGAGAATTTTGAGTGCTTAGTGCTGACAGGCCCCGGAGTCCCAATTGTGCGGCGTGACAATAAGTTATTAGTCATGCAGTCTCTAGGGCATAGGTATTCTGACAGCAGATAAGGATTGCCAAGTCCATGGTAATGGACACGCAGACTTTGATGGCAAATACGGCTCAGAGGACCCATCTAAAGAGCCCATTTCCCAGGCACGGCAAAGCCACACTCCCAGGTTTACATGCTGCAACCGGGACAGTGGGTTAGGACCATGAGGGAAGGAGGGTGCAAGCAGGTAAATGATAGGAAGAAGCCATAGAAACTGGGTGGGTTTGAAAGGGTAGCCTCCCAAGTACAATGGTAAAGGTTGATCTCACCATATTTAAGCTACTTCCAAAGTGGGGCCGAAGATCGCAGCAGGGTGGACAGTGTAAAGACAAGGGTACAGGGATGAGTGGGATAAACAGGCATGATGGTGTTACTATGTCTCTTTTCTTTATAACTAGATAGTGACCCTTGAACATAACAGCCTTACACCATTCCTTATTTTATTTGAGAAACCTAAGAAGGAACCATGAAAGAGACTTGCGTTTTCTACAGTAGAGATCGAACAAGGGGCAATGGGCACAGTGAGGAAGGAGTAGTAGAAAGTGTAGAAGTGAGCCTTAATAATTTACTTATTTGTTCCATTTATTCTGCCATTTTCCTACTCATAATGAGATTGATATAGACAGGGTCGGGCTGGGATAGAAAATAGATCCTGGCACTAAAATGAAAGTGGCTCCCATTAGTGACTGGGCCTGCTTTAGCTCTGGATGGAATCAGTCCCGCTGTTGTGTTTCCGTCAGATAATCCGTTCGCTGACTAGGCAATCCGCCTGCTCTATCTAGATGTTCGGGGGCTTACAGATGAAAGTGAGTTGGCAAACCACCATCACTGCCAGTTTTTTACACCAGCATCAATGTCGCCACAGAGAAAGAGGCTGGCGCCCGGACCACAAACACTTTTACCCCCGGGCCAATCAAGATGCACCATCCTGCTTACGTAACTGCGGCGGCTAAATCTCCACACCTGAGTTGGCAATTGGAAGGGATAAAAGGACAAGACTTCTCACTTTCTTTTTTGTCCACTTCACTTGCCGCCATGGATGTGATCGCATAAGTTCTGCCTTTGCTGCTGATACTGGACCATGACGCAAATCAACCCTGTCGTCACCAGAACTGACGGTAAGTGACTGTTTTACCTGTTACCATCGGAGATGTCTGTGGATATTAGCTCTGCACTCGTGCATGTTTAGAAAATACCTGCAAGCAGAAGTGAAATAATGTGCAAAGCGTATGTCTGTAATGTGGTAGTTTTAAAAAGTTAAAAACACCTCTATATATTATTAACACTCACCAATCTGGTACTAACTGCCTTCATGCCAATAGACACCTACAGAAACAATTACGTTAATCCCTAATTCAAAATGTATCCATACAGGTGGGTGTAATCAGTATCCTAAAGCTACCATATCATATACATAAAGCGTACACATCATTGTAGCTACATAAATCCAATAGAATGTAGTAATTGCACTGTACAATGCAACACGTGGGTTTACACAAAATGCACAACCAATGTCACCTCTAAACTTCAAACATGTCATAGATGTTTTAATGTCATATTTCCCCTTGTCTTGTGTAATTTCTGTTTACCATTAGATTTCATTTAACTCAGAAGTGTTATTTACCATGTGTAATGCTTATGCGTTTATTATTAACACTTAGTAGTTTTCCTTCATCTGCTAAGTCATTGTTATCATTTTAAGATAAACACACCTGTATTTACAAGTTATAAAAATATACACGTTTAATTTTGGTGTAAGTGTCTAGCATTGTGATGAATGCTTGCACCAAAATTAACATGTCCATCAAAAATGTGCAACACTAATGTACGCACCAAATACATATGTCAAAAATAAAAACTGTGTTTGTAACAGTCAGAAATGCAAAATAATCTCATCTTACACACTTTTGCATCAATAACATTGTCAGCAATCAACTACCAGGACAAAGTTAGTGAAATAAAGGAAATGTAATAAACAAATGTGATATGTCTCTCATTAGTAAATCAAATAATTAAAAAAGGGATTTGTCCATAGTAGTGTCCATGAATGAACCTGGGGGCTTCAGGCTCAGAATTTGCTTCCTAAATTCTCTGCCTCGTACAACCTCCTCAGTAAGGGGCACCTAGTGGGCAGAGCAGGCACCTCAATGATGTTTCTTTGGAGGGGTGGGTTTGGATTTCTTTGGGGTCAGGGCCAGGTATTCAATAAGGGTGGGTGGAGGAGATGGTGTAGAAGGGGTGGTGAGAGGATGGAGTTTGGGAGATAGAGGGAGATGAAGTGGGTGCTGTGTGTGTGTGTCTGTCTGTTGTGCAGGTGCACGTGGGTCTGGTGTATGTGGTGCATGTTTGGGTGTGTGTGTCTTGGAAGGTGTGTGGTGTCGGGTTAGTGTATACGTTTGTGCGTGTTGGGGTCTGTGTGCTTTTCTATGAGTTTGTATGTTTGGATGTATGTGGTTTTGCAGGTGTACTGTATTCAGGTGATTGTGAGAGAATGCGTCTGGTGGGTGTCTTTTGCATGTCGGTGTGTGTGTGACAGTGTATGTTTGGATGAGTGTGATGTGGATGTGGATGTTGTTGCGGTGCTTGTGGGTGTGCTGGTGGTTGTGGGTGCGGTGGTTGCTGGGGTTGTTGTGCTTGTGGTGGGGTGTATGTATCTGTGGTAGTGGTTATTGTGGATGTTGTGTCTGTGGTGGTGGGTGTTGTGGGTGTGGTGGCTGTGTCTGTGATCATGGGTGTTGTAGTTGTGGTGGTTGTGGGTGAGGCTGTGGGTGTTGTGGTGCCTGTGGGTGGAATGTCCGTAGTGTGTTTCTATTGAGTGTCTGTATGCTTGTGTTTTTGGTGTGTTGGGTTTATGTGTGGGTGTGCTGCTTTTGTCTCTTGGAGTGGGTGTGTGCAAGGAATTTATTGTGCTTGTGGGATTTGGGATGAGAAAGGGACAGGGGCACAAGGTAAGGACTATTGGGGAGCTGCGGTCAGTGCAGATGCTATCTTTGCCATTGATCTCTGCATGACAGACATGGAACTATGAATGGCATCCAGGAATGCAACCATATGTTGCATTTGGAAACTATGCCCCTGGATGACATTCACAATGGCTGTCTGGCTTACAGAGAAACTGGGTAAGAGGCCATTAGCCTCTTCACTGAGTGCAGCCGGGGGACAGAAGCAAGAGGGAGATGCCTGTGGCACAGGAGACCCTAGGCCTTTTACGTGGGTGGCATTGGCCAACTGGGGGGGAGCAAGAGGGAGGGTGGAGATGGGAATGTGGGTGGCGGACAAGGAGACGAGTGGGACAGGTCCTGTCGGGACCCCCACCACTAGGGACCGGTCTTCTGTGGAGGCCTCTAAAGAAGATGTAGAGGTGGTGGCCTTTGTGTCAGTCCCCTCACCCTCTGTGCCACTGTATCTGTCCATATCTGATGTTTCTGCACCCAAAACTCAGCAGCCAACTGCTTCCCCGCCTTCCTGGCCAATGTCTCCTTCACCTGCTCCTGATGATGCTTAAAAGTCACAGACAACATTTTTAGCATATCTGTGCAAATAAACATTTTCATGAAGTTCATTAAGGAAGCATTTCACACATTTATTGTTTCACCTGCTGCAAGACATTAAAACTTAGGTATTCACCATTTTCCCATGCATGTTGGGAACAGATCATGGACCCGTTTGCTCACAGTTTTTCAAATTACCATCATTACTCCCATCTCATTTTAGATCATGTCTCTTAAAGACTTAAAATTTCTCATGGAATTGTACATTACCTCTGAAAGGGTCAAAAAGGTTGTTTTGAATGGTGAACATGTCACAAAATTAAATATCAAGTAAGAAAGCTTCCTAACATATACCTTGTCCATCAGCAGATTACCCCCTTTCCTTTTATGTTGATTCATCATCTGGAAATAACAGTGGACATAAAAATGTTGTTTGGGGTATGTATGTACACATTCCTGTCTGTTTCAATTAAGAATGCTTGCCTACTAAATTCCTGTTTGTTGAAACAGACTAGCCTACATGCACATTTGTGAAGGAGTAAGGCTTTATGCCAATCTGCTACTGTCAACATACAATGACTTGAATCTTGCAGTGAAAGCATTTTTATCAAATTACTTTCTTAGGAAATAATGCCATTGTACTCATGTTCTTAGTCATTTTTGACCAGATTGTCAATATTGATTGGTCATAATAACAACTCATCAACGTGAAGTTAGAAACATACTCTGCATCAGATGTGCATTGTATGCCATATCACCAGTAATAGGGCCAACATTACCTACTCACAATTATGATGGAACATCAGACCTTACAGAATCTCAGTTGGGGCCTGTGTTGTATAACTGTCCTCATAACACAGACAAAAACCAGGTACCTTTTTGTTCTTAGGCAGGCATGTGTCTGCTCAAAACAGTGCTTTGGCTGTGATAAGGAATCTAGTGGCCTCCTTTAACACAAATCAATACACAAAACACATCATCATACACCTTATGCAAAACTTACAGCTTCTAGAAATGCCATTGTACCTTGGATGTGTGTCATCCTTTATATTGATCCCAGAAATCATTGCTGTTACAAAAAATAGTCAAGTAAGAATAAGAACTTAATAAATTAACTTAAGCCCTTGATGCTGTTGTTGGGCTCTCAACTACCCATCAAGGTCCAGATAGCCCACTGCAAGTATGTGAACCATTGGGGGGTCAGGCTACAGCACGCATGCTTGCAACATTGGGAGGACTTGCTGAGCTAGACTTCAGTAGAATTGCGGATCCAGCGTCATAGGTCCTCCCACCTTTTGGGACAGTGAATGCTGCACCGCTTGTTTACCCGCCTTCTTGGCAATGGCCTTCAATATCTCCACCTTCTGATGGGTGTTGACTTGTATGGATATGAAAAAAGAAAGACAAATATGTTTAGTGAGGTTTAGTTGGTCTGTATTGCTGTGGCAGAATTTTGTAAAATCTATCAAAACATTTCTAAAATGTCAGTAAAGATAATTTACCAATATTTTCATTTTCCTAGGAAAAAATAATTTCTAGTGATCTTTTAAGTACCATCAACACTTTCAATGTCCTCATGTTACAAATCCAGGCCAAAAACATAATCTAGGCCAGGGGTCTGAAGCATTTCCTACAGTGGTAGCTACCTCTGAGCAGTAAAAATCATTGTGAGCTATTTACGGCTAAAATAAATGTGTACAATAATAGCACACACACTCATACACAGCTACATTGGCTTAATACCTCATGTTTTAAAGTAAAATACTATGGTTTGAACCACATACAATGACTGAGGGCAACATGGAAGGGCTACCATATATGTCAGTGATAGCATGGTTTTTGTTGATGTATAAATAAGTGGGTGTAGGAAAGGGACATACTTGTATGGGGGGGGGAGTTGAGAGACTGTGTCATATGTACTTGTAGCACAGGATATTACTTTCTCCAAATGTGGCACCACTAAATGGGTAAAACATACAAATACTATTTTTTCTGAAAATGGGATAAATATAATTTGAAAACACATATTCTGACAAGCCGAGAACTTGAAAGGTATTTCTTGTACTTTACATTTCTCTCATTCCAACATATGGCTAGGTTTTTCACTTATACTTATGATACAGTATCTACTGGCCACTGGAAGTAAGGGACATGCAATTTGTAAGTTATGTAATTATGTTCCCTGCTAAATTATTGTGTTCACTACACTCCAATCACAACACTTTACTTAGGAACCAAAGGGGACAAATTAACCTGTGTATTTGAAAAAAAAGTTACTTAGAAATATTTCCCATTCAAACATGTACGTGTTCCTCAGTGTTACCATACAGCTGCCTATCTAGGTACAGGACCTCCGAGGTAAGGAGTTCCAACTCCTCAGGAGAGAAGTTAGGGGCCCTGTCACCTGCTTTGCCCGGCATCCTGGTTCCCAGAAGTCGCTAACATCAGCAAAAGTGGAGGAGGTGTTGTTGGCTGAAGTGTTAGGAGGCAAGTGAGCCTTTTTCTTAACACTGCATACATGTACATGACGTACGTGATACACACATCGGCTTTCGTGCATTGCTGTCACACACGTTAGCCTATGGCTGTGTCTGTCATGGAGTGTTACACCTACTACGCGGTCAACTTGCGCCAACAGCTGTCGGATTGCCAATGTCCTCATGGCAAGGTCAGGCAGCTGCCATTTTAGGTTGTGAACCAGTGTATTTTTAAATGTTAAGTGCATTACCACCACTCAAAATGGTGGCTAGTTTGTTTACCAATGTAAAATATGTACAACACTGTTTTTTTATAAATGTAACACATTATAAGGTTATGTGTTACTGTTTTTAAAATCGATTGTGACACAGTGTATTTTATACTTCAGTTGAGGGACTTTTAGAAAAAAACTATATGTAAATAATACATTTCTAATGTATTATTTACACATTTCTTTAAAAAAATATCTGATATGTAAAAAAAATGTATTCTAAGTTGCAACATCACTAAACAATTGATGTGCACATATGTGCCACAAAACCATATGAAAGTTTACAAAAACAAGAGATGTATGTTGATTATCAAAGTATTGCATGACCATTTTAGGTGATAATTTATTTTTCTTAAATGCAGGCATATGAACCTAGAGGTAGAAGACAACATCCTCAAGTGTGTGGTCAGACCTTTTCCAGACCTTGCCACCATGGACGAAAGGGACATTTTAAAAAATTCAGATTGAACATGCAATCTATTCATGATGCATGTCATCAGCTGGAGCCAGATCTTCTGCCTCACAATAGGAATCATACAGCAATAACACTGTTAGTGAAACTCATGGCAGTGCTCCATTTTGTGGCCACAGGATCCTTCCAATATACTGTGGCAGCATCTGGAGGTGGTGTGTTACGAGAAGTCCTTTCTTCAATGATGAGACACATCAACATCTTCATTCAGTTTCCAGGACATGAGAATTTTACAAATGTGAAGAGAGATTTTTATGCTTTGGGTGGCATACCACATGTGGTTGGAGCAACTGATGGCACTCATATAGCCTTGGTGCCACCACACACCAGGCAACAGGTCTACCACAATCAGAAGAACTTCCATTCAATCAATGTGCAGGTTGTCTGCTTACCAGATTTGTACATCTCAAGGGTGTGTGCCCATTTCCCAGGGTCAACACATGATTCATTTGTACTAAGGAACAACAGCATATCCCTGCAAATGTCACAACTTGGATCTGAGAGGGCCTGGCTTGTTGGTAAGCACAATATGACAACAGAATAATTTGCTTTAGTTTAGAAATGTACAATGGGATGAGATTTTATAGCTCAATTTAATTTTTATTTTTATATAAGAGCCTCAATAATCCGAACTAACCATGGTTGTTTTTACTGCTGGGTAATCCAACCATGCTATGGAAAGTCTAATTCAATGATGCTCACAGAAGATCACGGAGGACAGTGAAGCAGGCTTTTGGGCGTCTGTAAGCCAGATTTCGCTGTCTGGATAAGATTGTTGAGCCCTTCTCTTCTCACCCAATAAGGTGTGCCAAATCATTCTTGCCTGCTGCATGTTGCACAACAAAGCCCTGCGATGGAATATTCCTATACTTTACAGATGATAGAGACCATGAAGAGTCACTGGGTGAGGATGTTGAAATGGCAAATGAAGATGACAGTGATGAAGAGGAAGGAATTGACGTACGTCAAGATGTCCTTGACCACTTCTTCACATGAGTGTAAGTATAACTTTACATAATTTACATTCACTCTCAGAACAACTTGTAATGTGATGAGCATATCAGGTCTGTGCTGGAATTTTTTAGGAATGGGTAGGTCTGGAAAATTCCTGGGCAAGTATGGTTGTTGATCAAAGATTTGACACATTGGCTATTGTGATCATGTACATTGATTATCTTTGATTGGTCTAACTGACTGTGTCCTCATATATTATGATTTGTAAAGTGTTTATTTTGTCAGGAAAATAAATAATTTCTTCTTGCGCTTCTGTTTTAGGTTTCTTCACCATGTCATCTTCATTTGGACATTTCGAAGTTGTGACATTTACTGTTATATGCTGCTGTTGCCAAGTACAAAGGGATTCAAAGGGAATATGTGTTGATCCTGTAAAAGACATACACACTTTGGATATACAAATCTTGAACAAAGACAACTTCCACATTGATTGTATAGGAGTTTTTGGTATTGCATTGGACTTATTTTCTGTTGTATGTTGCCACCAAGACAATATGTGCTGATTCACGTGCTCCAACCACATGTGTGATATGAACCATAGCATACTCATCTCAATTCACTTTTGATAAATCCTCATTTTGTGTTAAGTGACTGAGGCTGTTAATGTGTCTCATCATTGCAAGATAAAAGTAGCACCCCACTTTAAGTTGGTTGTCACATTTCAACAGATACTGCCACAGTGTATTGGATTCATCCTGTTTCCACAAAAGATAGTTCTGCCATGATTTTGGCTATTGGTGTTATTGGTGTGGGATTCTTCTTGTGGGTCAGGATTTCTGGCTCCAGCTGATTACGTGATTCAAAATTAGTTTGCTTATTACATCTTTTTTGTTGTATCAAATTCCTTTCTTTCATGGTGTCAAGGCCTGGAATTGTATTTGTAATGATGGCACAGATTATTTGGTTCATGCCAAAATTGGACTTTATTTTCCTTTAGTTTGACCAACATTTCTTTATTGGAAATGGATGTAATTGATACATCAAGATTTGTGCTAATATTAATTATGTCACATATTTGGAAATGGTAGAAACATTACCTAAATGTAGCAATTTTTTTCAAACTATGTTTATGTTTTCTGAGTTTTCCAAAAATGACGGAAGTAAAAATTATTTAAAAAAATTATACCACAAGAAAAACACCATTCTTTGAATTTGTGTGTTACGTTTAAATTTTACAAGTACACATCAAATCAAACAGGATGAAAACAATATACAAATGAAAACCAAAAACAAAAGTCAGTCAGGGTGAATGAAAGTATTTTCGTAGAGGCAAGATTGTTTGAAGTCCAATCTACAGAATACAACTGTCCTCAAAATAGTAAATATGTCCAGAAATAGTCCACAGAGTGAATGGTAGTCACACACTGGATGAAATTAGGTTATTCATCTCTTGGTGGTGGTGGTAGATATCTTGCCATCCTCTTCTGGTGGTCCAGATGAACATACTCTGACAGGGTGTAGTGGGGCCAGATGTTGTAGTGCCACAGAAAGGGGTAGATGTTGCTGGGAAAGCCCTGCACATATGATGGGAAATATCAAACAGTACTCCAGTCAGGGGGATCATACTGGAGTTGTGATACTGCATTTCTAAAATGTGCTCCCTCCATAACTGCTTCATGTCCCAAAGCTCTGTAAGAACCTGGCCGATCATGACTTGGGACTGATATACAGCTCTCAAGTCTTGGGCAATGGTGGTCTAGGTGACAGTACACCCAGAGTTCTCACTTTCCTTGCCCACAGATTCCCTCCCACAACCCATACCCCTCTTCCCTGTGCCCTTGAGCCAGTGTGCCTCAACACACTAAGTCCTGGCTGAGTTGGAAGTGGTGGTGTTGGTGTTGTTTTAACAGCAGCCAGGATGTGGGGCACAAAATTGGAGTGATATTACTTTGGACACAATAAGTGGAGGGATCCATTGACGGAAGTATTGTAACAGAGGGGGTGGGAGGTGTAGGTGAGTGAGACTAACTGGAGCTGTCTGCCCACACAGACCAGATGGACTAGGCAGGTCACTGTCATCTAGAATTGCAGGAGTGGAGTCCTCACTGTAGGCTTGATCCTGGTCTAGAATGCCGGTATCCTCTGTGGCTGATGGTTGGCCACATACTCTGGGTGTACGTCCTAAAATGAATTGCAAGAAAATCATATTGTAAAGGTCTGGATTATGAATGAAATGTTTTTTGAGCTACACATGAAGCAACTTGAAGGGAAATCATTTTCCAAATAATGGTGTGGTTAGACCTTTTAGTGTTTATGGCAATTAACATACACATTGGAATTACACTCATGAAATTAAAAAAGTGACATCTAAAGAGATATCCAGGAAAGTAATACATACTGGGGCTATATCACACTATCAATGCAACTCAGTAGAGAGGAGAAATGTAAAGGAAACTATTCCAAGGCCTAGCATGCTACAAATCAGACTATTATACCACTTGGTAGGATGTCTGGCATTAGTCATCATATCAGCTTTGCTATGTACATTTAATTTCATTACAAAGTAGCTTCTGCATGCAACATGACTTGTAAGAAAACTTTAACTCAATATAATTTGATTTGTGAGACCAATTGCATCAATTCAATGTACTATCAAGCAAGAGACAGCATACAATATTGGAAATCATGCCATTTTCAGTAATTGCATCAAATGGGGGTTGTCTAATGCATGAGACTTTAACACCTGCTCATATATGTTAGAAAAAAAAGGATGAGAAACATCACAGTGCAAACTTGTTTTTCAGATACAGAAACAATGCATCCTGGGACTTAACATTACCAACACTTTGAAAAGTGTTATTTGAAAATTCCTAGTGAAATATAAGCTGTGTGATGTACACACACACATCCAAAACAATACAATTTGTGAAATATCTTGAAACATACCTGTTATCTTAAGTAGAACAAAATACATTCAAACAAACAAGGGAATGGAGTGGGGTAGCCGGGGATGGGCTAGTGTTGATTCAGTTAGACTGAGTGGAGTGGGCTAGACTGGAGTGAAGTAGATTGAGTGAAGTGGAGTGGGCTAGATTGGGGGAGAGTGGTGTGGAGTGGGATAGATTGGATCATAGTGGAGTGGACTGGGATAGATTGGAGTGGAGTGTGATAGATTGGGTTAGAATAGGGTAGATTGAAGTGGGATAGATTGGAGTGGGGTGGAGCACATTGAAGTGGGGTGGAGTGGTGCGGGTAAACTGGAAGGGTAGGTTGGAGTGGGATAGATTGGGTAGAGTGGAGTGGGGTAGATTGGAGTGGAGTAGATTGGGGTATATTTTAGCGAGTGGTGTGGACTGGGGTTGATTGGGATACATTGGATTGGGATAGATTGGCGTGGGGCAAGTTGTGTGGAGTGGTGTGTAGAGTGGAGTGGTGTGCTGTGTCGTAGAGTGAGTGATGTAGATTGGTAGACCGGAGTGTCGTGGAGTCTAGTGGCGTGTCATAGAGTGGAGTGTCATAGAGTGGAGTGTCATAGAGTGGAGTGGAGTATCATAGAATGGAATGGCATGACATAGAGTGGAAAGGTGTGGAGTTAAGTGGCATAGTATGGAGTATGCATGGTGTAGTAGCGCACTGCTAATACAAACAACACATTTTCAATTTAAATTACAATTACGTTTCCACCAAAATATAGTTTTACTGGACACAAACGATAATTTGTGCAAAAGTTATCACCTAGTGTACTGATGCGTTTTGATCAGATTCAAATATCTGTTTCCACCACACTGCAGAATTACAAACAATTATGCTTCATTTGTACTAATTCTGATATATTCTGAAACATAACCACAGTTCTCTTTTTTGTTGTGTGCTAGAAAACAAAATGTTCTTCACCCTCTTCTCTTAGATGGATACTCAGAAGGATTATCACATAAATACTCTCATCTTGAAGTCAGAGAAAGAAAAGTAAACACCAAGCTCACTTAGAGGTGACAGCTTGATATTCGATCTCTGTCTTTAAATGCACAGCAAATGTAACAAGGTAAGAACAAGATTTAAAGGCCTGTTTAAATAAAAAGAGTTTGTGGAAGAATACAGTAAATAATGTTTGGGCAACAGGAGGGACAAACTCAAGCTTGACAGCCTAAAGCAAATAAAGCCAACAAATAGAAATCATGAAAATGTGAGTGTTAAACCACAAAGCCAATGGTAAGCAATGGGTGGAATGCATTTTTAGGTCAACTTTCTGAAAGTCCCCAAGATGTCTTTAGCAAACCAGACAGCTGTGTTGTCTAGTAGGCTTTGACTTAGATATGGCACAATAATAAAGTAAAACGATCTCAAAACTTGCTGCATTATGCCGCATAACTTGCCTTTTCTTGCTGCATTAGTTAGTCAACCCTGCTGCATAATTTGGCCCTCCCTGCCTCATAATTCTAATGGCACTGATTATAAGGTAACTGCCATAGCATGGGGAATATCTGTGGAGATCCAGATTTACCAGGTGGAATTGTCCATGGAATCCTCAATTCTTTGTTGTTTAATCCACACATCCACCACTGACTTTGGACAAGTGGTAACTATGTACTCTGAGGCCTTCCTGGGGCAGAGAGTTGAGTGAGGGGATGGAGAGAGTTAGAGAGAAACAGAGACTGTTGCCTAGTAGAGGGTACATCATATGCTCAAACAGTGCCTTGGCAGAAGGTCAGGCATGGGTTAGGGACTGGGTCAGCGAAGGAGCCCTTTCCAAATGTTATCTTACCGGCTGACTTTTCCAGTCGATAAATGCAGGATGACGTTCCAACACCTAGAAAATCAGGCTGTGAGTACACAACTCCACATAAAACTGTGCAGAGCCAATTTCCACTCAGGAATTCCACTCTGCACAACTTGTAATTGTGTCCTATGAAGGCTGTATGTTTTCACGATGAATACAGACATCTGTGATAATTTCTTGCACTTGCATTAATATGGCGCAGATAGTAAATCCCTGTCGGGTAATGTTCAAATACTATGAGAAAATAAACTTCAGAAATATACATAGCCCTACCTAAGAGGCAGCGATTCTGACTTTTAGGTAATTCAACAATAGCTCAAAGTTTCATTCTGAACAAAATGAGTGTGCCGTCAGTCTTTTTTTTAGGTCTTGTATGCCAACAGTGCATGCGCTGTTGCCACTGCAAGAATTTTGCTTATTATAAGGGGGTTGTGGAATGCGCATTGCTTACCATTCATTAGTATAATTACCACTCTTCTTTGCTGCCTCCTAATTGGCCACTGCATGCCAGGTGTCTCTTCCTTTTATTTCTATGGAGCATGGTCCAAGCACAGATCAAATGGATTCATATTAGTGGACATCCGTTGTTCATGCTGTGATCTCTAATACTCCTTGTCTGTGGTGCTTCTTACCCCACCCACTTACCACTTCTCTGTTTTGCTTCTTTACCTCCACAGCTCCCTTATTTTCAATTGTGGAATATTTTTTATTTAAATCTCCGAATGCTACAGTCTGTTCAGTTCCCCTTTTCTCACAACAAAGTGACTGTTACTATCATTCTCTATAAAAACTGAATACTTAGCATGTCTGCTACTCCTATCTGGAAAATACTTTTAACCTTTGTAGAACCATCCCCTTACCCCCAGAAGGTACAATATATGTTGCCCTGTCACCTTCTACCCCCTCCGGTCTAAAATGCATTTATTTGTAAAGAAACCAGTTCTTGCAGAAGCACTGTACATGTTACAAAGTTCCTGCATCAAATCAAAGGCATCACATGTTTAGATATATCATAGGTCAAGGTAATTGTGAACCTATTGGATTATAATAGCATTTTCATAGCACAAGGCTTTGAAATGCAATAGGGCAATTCACTGGCAACTTGGGCAACTTTCCATACTAAAGAATGCCACTCCACCCACTCCATACCGTGCCACTGCACGTCACGCCACACAATGACACTACACTCCGTGCACACAATTTCACTCCATGACACACAATTCCACACCATACAAATCCACTCTACCCCACTCCACTACACACAATTCTACTTCACTGCACAGAGTTCCATACCACACAATTCTGTATCATTCCACTTCATGCCATACAATTCCACTCCATGCCACACAATTCTACATCACTTCACATAATTCCACTACATGTCATACAGTTCCACTCCATCCAATTCCACTCCACTACTCTACACCACTCCACACAATTCAACTGCTCGCCACTCAATTCTACTCACACAATTCTACTCCACACCACTCTATCCCACACAATTCCACTCTATGTCACACAATACCACGTCACTCCACACCACACAATTCCAGGCCACTCCACTTCATGGCACAGAAATCCACTCCAGGCCCCACAGTTTTACTCCACACACTTCCAGTCCAATCCACACCACACAATTCCACTCCATTGTACTCCACAAAATTACACTTGAGGCCACACAATTCCACTCCACTACTCTACACTCCACTCTACACAATCCAACTGCTTGCCACTCAGTTCTACTTACACAATTCCACTCCACACTCTTCTCCACACAATTCCACTCCACACCACACAATTCCTATCCACTCCATGCCACACAAATCCACTCCATGCCACACAATACTACTCCACTCCACACAATTCCACAATTTCATCCCATTGTACTCCACTAAATTCCATCCTACACCACACAATTACATGCCACCCGCTCCACATAATTCTACTCCACTCAATTCCACACCACTCCTTGCAATTCCACTTCACTCAAATGACACACGATTCCACTGCTCACAATTCCATTCCACTCCATGCCACACAGTTCCACTATACTCTATTCCATATAATTCCATTCCACACAATTCCAATTCACTCCACTCCACATCACACATTCCACTCAAGTCTATGCCACACAATTCAACTGCACACCACAATTTTACTCCACACCACTTCTCACAATTCCACTCCACACAGATCCACTCCACACCATACAATTCCACTGCACTTCATGCCACATAATTCCATTCTATGCCACACAGTTGCATGTCACACAATGTCACTTCACACCATACAATTCCACTCCACTCTACAATATTCCACTCCACGCCTCACATTGCCAATCCACTCCACACAATTCCACTCCACACAGTTCCAATCCACACCACATCACATAATTCTACTCCACATCCCCCAACTGAATGCCACACAGTTCCACTCCACTCGAATCCAAACAGTTCCACTTCACGCCACACCACTCCATATAACTCCACTACATACAATTCCAGTCAATGCCACTCAGTTTCACTTTACCCCAATCCATGCAATTGCACTCCACGCCACCCCAGTCCACACACCTTTTCACTCCACTCTACACAATTCCACTCCACACCACACAATTCCATTCCACATCCACTTGATACGCCATGGATCATTTGTCATCATTACCTGCAAGGAGATGAAAAGACCAGGCCATTAAACTTAACCAGGATAAAATAATAGAAGTAGAAACAGGGAGGGAAAAAGCACTGAAAATACATCAATAACAATATAAATGCTACAATAATTATAACCATTCAAACAATTCATCAAACAGTGCCGTTGGGATAATCCTCGCCTCTGTGTCCTTAATAGAATTTTTAAATTCTTAATGTGAATGCTAGAATTTTTTTTATTCTGTGTCAGGACCGGAGGCTCCAATTATGCTTGTTTAAAGCTGACCCACAACCACTGAAGCAATATCCACAATAGGCTAAAATAAAAGGATTTCAATGTATTTCAGGTTACCAATCTGCAGCCCTTAAAATATCTTCTAATCTGGAACCCAAGGCAAAGGATTTTGAAGCCATGGCCCCTCTAGTTGAATGGGCATCAAACTTGAAAATATCAATGACTGCCTCGCTCAACAGCCAACGAACCCGTCCAACCAAAGTGGTTGACGATACTGGGTGATAAGGCTTAACAAGTGAAATCAACAACTGTCCCCCCATATCAGAATGAAATTATTCCGTACTTACCTTGTAAGCTTTTAAACATAGTGCCACACACAATTTTGGATTGTCCACAAAACAAGGATAAGACACTGATCTTGAATTCCACTTAGTACGATGAGAAATGGAAAAGGTAACTCCCTCAGAGGAGAAAACCCTACCCGCCAAATCCAAGGCTCTAATATCAGAAACCCGTTTGCAAGAGATTAAACATAACAGCAGAGTGAGCTTAGCCGACAGTTGTTTCCTGGAAAGGAATCCATTAGCTGGCCAAGACTCCAAAAATCTCAAGACTATATTCACACCCCAAAGGGTAGAATAACGTGGACGAGGGGTGTTACCCAACCTTGTGCCCTTCAGAAGCTTACAAACAATGGGTAACTCCCCCACATGTTTACCATCTACTGGCAAATGACCCGCAGATATGGCAGACCAATAAGTATTAACCAATCTATAAGCTAAACCAGACGACCCAGGGAGGACAACAAAATCAGGACCGGGGTGTAATTTGCTCAAGAAGGATCTGCCTTCCGTGCACTGCACTGAGAACACCATCATTTCCAAGTGGAAGCATATCTCTTGTGGGTGCTGCAATGAAATCAGAAGACTTCTGCGAAAGGCCCGGGAGACTCCATCTTTCCCTAAAAGTCGCCACGCCACCAGAGCTACTTGTCCTGAAAGAATTAGAGGGTGAGGAAGAAGGAGGTTCGGTCTGTGCAGAATCAAAAGTGGATGATCGCAACTCAATTCAGAGCTACCGGGAACCACACCTGGGACCTCCAGAGAGGACTCACCAGAATGAGATCCGCCTGCTGACTCCGGATCTGAGCCAAAACCCTGGGAATCATAAGGAAAGGAGGAAATGCATAACCCAGATCCAGAGACCTGCCCTAGGGAAAGGCGTCTGTTGCAATCGCTTCCGGGTCTGGTCTCTAGCTGAAAAATATTTTCATCTACCGGTTGAGACGGGAGGCAAAAAGGTCTATAGAGAAGGGACCCCACAGGGAATGGAGAAACTGAAAGACCTTCAGGTGAAGACTCCAGTCGCTGAAATCTCAAAGGTGGCAAGAATACCAATCTGCCACCGAACTGCTGCACTCCAGCTGATATTCCGCCACTACCAAAATCTGGTGTTGTAGACAGAAGTGCCAAAAGTCCTTAGCAATCTCCGCCAGAATGCAAGACTTGGTCCCACCCGATTTGTTGACATATCTCACTGCCGAGATATTGTTCATATGGAGAAGGATACAACAATTTGTCTTGAGAGGGGACAAACTCCTGATTGCAAACAAGCCCGCAAGCAGCTCCAGAATATTGATATGAAGGTCCACTTCCGCTTTGGACCAATGACCCTCTGTGGATACTGACCCGTAACGATATCCCCATCCCCAAAGACTGGCATCAGACTCTATTACAATCTCCAGGGAGGACCCAAAGATGGCCCTGCCATTCCAGGCCTCCATGTGGTCCAACCACCAGCGCATCTCCATCCAAGCTTCCTCCAAAAGGGGATCCTGATCCACATAACTGAGGCCTCTCCGAAGATGAAAAATCTTCAAACGCTGCAGATGCCTGAAGTGAAGGGACCTGGGAAGATCGGCTGGACTGAGGAAGAGAGCAGGCCCACCATGCGGGCAATTGCCCTCCATTATACAGTCTGTCTGGACAACAGTACTCTTGACTGAATGAATCTTTTGAGGGGGAAGGACCAACTGAGCTAGGGTAGAGTCCACCTGAAAACCCAGAAAATCCAAACGTTGGGACGGAATTAAGACTGACTTCTGAGCATTGATTATGAACCCCAGCTTATGGAGAAGGGAAATGGACCATTCCAGATGGGAGAGGACTAGGCGAGGGCATTGAGCCATGATGAGAATGTCATTGAGGTAAATTATCAGACGCACCCCTCTTGCTCGGAGGAACTCCGCTACTAGCCGCATCACCTTCATGAAGCACCAAGGAGCTGAAGAGAGGCCGAAAAGAAGGACCTTGTAATTCGTAACAATGGCCCTCCCTAAGAAACTGGAGAAACAAACAGTGGGGAGAAAAAAATAGGGAAGGTCAAATAAGCATCTTTCAAATCCAAACAAACCATCCAGTCTCATTCCTAAAGAATGTCTCTCAGAAAGTGGATGCCTTCCATTTTGAAATGGCGATAAACCAGACATCCGTTGACTTCTTTGAGGTTCAAAACAAGGCAGGAGCCCCCACCTTTTTTGTCTACTGCAAATATCAAGCTGTGAAACCCCGGAGGGTGAGGTAGAGCCTTGACAATATCGCCTTTTTGCAAGAGAGCTGCAATTTCTGTGGAAATTAAATTGAGATCTTGAAGGTAAAAATACATTGGACGGGGAGGGGACGGCTTGGAGGGGGAGTCGTAAAATTTGAGCTTGAAACCCTGAATGTTCTTCAGGACCCAAGAGTCGCAAGTTATCTTGCACCAAGCCTGAAGGATAGACCCTGTCCTGCCCCCCAAAACAACCTCTGAGCTGGAAATTAGGCTCACCTGTAGATCCTGTGTCCTGGGACAGGAGGGGTAGAAGGTGGAGGAGGCGGAGTTTTATTCTTGGAAAACTCCTCTTCCCTGATGATAGTAACTCCGCTGAGGGCCTTGATTGATGAAGCAGCCGAAAGCACGCCCTCTGTAGCGTCCGGCCCCATGAAAAAGTGGGCAAAGAACCTTCTTGATAGACCCTTGGGCATTGTCCACATTGGGGTATGTTGCCGCAAAGTTAAAAAGCTCCTTGAGGAAAGGAGAACCAAGAAGTAAGCCTTGCGCCAAAGGTCCCGACTCAGAGAAAGGAAGGTCCACTAACTTGGGGTCCACCTTTTTCAAAATGGAGCAACAACATTCGTTAGAAATCGCAGTTTGCGTTCCCCAGGAAGCATAGGGCCCTTTGAACCACATCCACCAAACCATCAGGGTCAATGTAAATTCCCGATTCTTTGGCCTGAAACCCCAGTTCCAGAACCTTGGTAAAGGGGCCCGGCACATCTAGGAGCTTGTCCTGACAACCACGCGGTCTATCCCCTTCTTAGGGCCCTTTGAAAACTTTTTTAAATATGTGACCAGTGTAGGTTCTAGTTTACGGAGTCTCTGTCATCTTAGAAAGGAAGCCTGGTCTTGGACATTCGGAATGTAACCTGGAGTGAACCTCCTTCTCAAACCCATGCTGTATGTGGGACTCAACACAGTCCATGCCGGAGGAAACCATAGGGTGGATCGGGGATTCAAATTATCATCCGGTTCAAAAGTAAGCACCTTTGGGGTGGAGACAGATTCTTCCTGGTGGTGTGTCTTCTTCTTGCGCATCCGGAGAGGATCATCCCCTTGGTCCGAGAAATGGGCTGATGAGGAGAAATTTTAATCCTCCTTGGTCTTAGACTTCGGGGCGGAAGCAGAAGTATTATAATCATGCTCTTTGGCCAGGGATCTGATAAGTCTCTCAAAGTCAGCAGCCTGCGGATTTCTATTCTGCTTGTGGGCCTGCGAACTGACAGATAGGGAAGGTTCTTCAACAATCTGAGGCCCAGAGGGGGCACCCATCCCTGCTGATCAGCAAAGCCAATGAGATGATGCTTAATAGGCCTGATAGCCAGGGCCAAGGCTTGATTTACCGTGTGACCCACACCAACATCTAAGGCATAGACAAGGTCCTGTTCAAAAGATCCAGCAGGATCATCCACATAATAGTCATCACCCACTTGATCATTATATGCAGCCATGCTGACTAGATTCAGAACAAAACTCCAGGGGAGCAGTCCACCGGGTGATGCAGGCCAAAGGGCAGAATACAAGCCCTAAAAACACAGGGAAAAATCAAGTTAGGATGTGGAGGGAGCTCTGCCCAGAGATAAACAGGGCTTGCCTGTGTCAAGATTATTACAACCCCAAGCAAAACACACTTGGGGCATAAAATGGGGAGTTCACAGCTCTAAACGATGTAATAGACGAGAACACGCATCTCAACGTGTTCAACACCGATAACAGAGTTTGCGCATTGCTCACTCCCCTGCTCCTGCTCCACTGACAGGACGTGGGCCAAAAGGCTGCATAAGGGAGGTGCAAGACGCTCCCAAGGAAAAAAACGGGAAGCAGAAAAAACAACACAAGTACAGCGCAATCGCGGCAAACCTTTTTACAACAACAGAAAAAATACAAATCTGAAACATACACATGCATAGACAATGAACAAGGATCGACAGCACTTAACTTGCTGTGAAGCAGCAAAGAAAGAGGAGTTTGTTACATTGTTGTGAGCATTATATAGGGAGGGCCTCCTCTATGGTTAACACGTGTTGTGTATACTCTTGGGATTTGTAGTTTCTTGTGTTTTAACTTTCTGATTGGCTGCTGAAGAAATTAAAGTGAAGACAGGGAGAAGCATAATCGGAGCCTCCGGTCCTGACATAGAATTCCACGCCACATGACCCAATCCCACTCCAATCCAATCCACATAATTCCACTCCAATCAATTCACTCCACACAATTCCACTCAACACCAATCCACACAATTCCGCTCCACACAGTTATGCTCCATGCCACACAATGCCACTCCACTGCATGTCACGCAGTTGCACATCACTCAAATATCCACTCCACTCCACACAATGCCTCTCCACCCAACAAAGCCAATTAATTCAAGGCTTGTTTCTGTTGTGTAATTGATGAGTGAAGAGGATGAACGGGTGCTGTCAGATCCATACTTCTGTAAACTAACCCCGCAATCTGTGGGAAGGTTGTGTGCACAGTGACCCTTGCACCCCAAATTGTGATGCTTCATGTACAAGTGGAAAAGGCCTTGTCACTTCATCAAGTGTCCCATTGTGAGGGCCGAGCACTGCTCCTGCTCATTGCCTGCCTTCTCCCTGAAGCCTTACCGGAGATATGACTGCGGAACTCTGCCCCAGGCAACTCTCAGGAGGGGTCACTCACACAGTAATAAAGGGTGAGTCTAATTGCTGCTGCATTGTTACGGTTGGAATTTAAATGGGAGTATTCCGCGCGCACCAGTATAATGGAGCCCTGCTAATGCACCGGGCCGACATAGCTAGAAAAGACATCGAAAGAGTATCTGCGTCTTCTATCCGACAATGCCCCTGAGCACGGAATAAGCAAGCCCCCCTTCTCCTTTCGCTTAAAGAACGGAAGAAGTAATCTGGCCTCGCTGCATGCAGCACCTTGGATGTTCTTTCACAAACCCCTTCCGGAAAATTAACGGTTTGCACTAGAGCGCAACAAAAATTGCATAACTGTCAATACACAGGACTCGTCGAGATCAGCTGTCTTCCAGTTACCAGGATAAACACAAGGGTGTAACTATAACTTCAAAGAAAGCAAAAGAAGCCTCTCATGACGAAGCCATGTACTTGACTGATTATTTCGCTCCAAGGAATCAACTTAAACAACCAAGACCATTATTTTTATTGAAAAAAAAACAGAGGGGGCGGGGTCACAAAAGTGGTGATTTGTCTGAGGGGACTACACCGTGTGCAACGCGTAAACACAGTTAATGCTCGTAGCAGTGATTTTTTTTTTACTGCAAATATTTTTATAATGCATTGCACCCTCATCAACGCGGATTTTATAAAAACTGCAAGCAATTGGTACATTTTGCTACATGGTTTGCATCACTTACCTTCGCTCCACTTGCGAGTAAGACAAATAAGTAGTCTAGGCAAGTTGAGACCAGTGCATTCATACGAGATCCTAAGTTCTAGAACTCTACTACTTGCAGTGGGTAACCTATTTGCACCGCACTTGCCCAGCCACTTCTCTGAAACTTGTTTCGGTTTGTCCATTTTCCTCACCAAAGTGCATATCCTATGTATACGTCTCATTCAAGCCCCTAGCATCTTCTTGCGTCACATTAGTGTCATTTTTTTACGCTAATGTGGCATTAGGAAGGCTTTTTTTGCTGTGCCGTATTTACAAAGTGGCACAATCCTCGTACTGTGCCCCTCTGCACCCCTCACGCCACATCATTCCTGCGCTAGGTGTAATGTATGTAAGGGGGAGTTCCGGAACTAGGAGGCCCGCAAAAATGGCACAGTGAAATCTACAAGAAACCTATGGGCCTTCTTGCACTTTGCTGCTCCAGCGTGAACATTTTTAACACAAATGCAACAAAACACCACAATAGCGTCATAAATTCAGATGCTTTTGTTCTAATGACCGCCATGGTGAACCCTATTGTAAATAGGGCATCCCCGTGGTATCGTTAGGTAGGATGACCCACCTTGCACTGCCAGTGGTGACACAAGAAAACTGGCACATCAGCACTGACATACCAGTTTCTCGTAACTATGCCCCTAAAAGTCTACACAGAATTAGGAATCAAAATCACACATTATGTACATTTGAGCACATTATGACTTTTTCCATGCACAACACTTGGAAAAAGGCGCTATGAACCGGCTCCAACGTGTTTTTTTTATTTAAACAAAGGCTGTACAACTTTGCAGTTGAAACAGCTACAAGCAAACGCTCTGTTGCCACCTTGTAAGGAAATCCCCCAACCATCAGCTCTCCATCATGCACAAATTGGCTGGACAACTCAGCACGTTAATACGCTTGTTGCTAAGATCCAATCTAGGCAGTCCGACTCAGTTCTGACAGTTCCATAGGCAGCATCACGGTCACCAGACAACTACTCTCACTGTTTCCGAGCCATCGATGCGAGGGCTCATGTTTTAAGAGATTTTCGCTTCTAGCTCCGTTCCAGATTAGAATACTTGTGCGCATGCCCAGCACCATCGCCATCAAGGGGTAGAAACAATCTGAGGGGCATATTTAAGAGCCCCTAGTGCCACCTTAACACCATCATAGAGTCATTGTTTTGATGCTCAGGCGCTAAAGTGGCTTTTCTGCAAAGCCATATGTACAAAGTGTCGCAATGCATGCATTGCACCACTTGGTAACCCATTGCACCACATTATGCCTGCGCCAGGCATAAAGTATGTAAGCGGGGGCATTCCGGCACTAGGGGGCCCTGAAAAAATGGCGCAGTGACATTTAACCTACGGGCCTCTTTGCACTTTGCTGAACTAGCATCAACATTTTTGAGGCTAGTGTAGCAAAGCGCCACAATATTGTCAAAAATATTGAAGCTATTGTGCTAACAAACCCCATGGTACGGCGCAACCATGGTGTTGTTACGTGCTGGTAGGGGGATGGAAGAAAAGTGGCGCATCATAGCTGATGTGCCACTTTTTCTTAAATATGGGCCAGAGACTGTAAATAGTGTCACTTTACTGCTTTTGTACCTGTGCACTTTAGGTTAATTGGAGCCAGTGTGCATGTCCATGTGAGGAACCAGTCAGGAGAAGGGTGGTCAGATAGCTTTCCGCACATTACTTCCAGCTTAGTGAAAGCAAAAAACAGAATGTAATGAATCAAAAACACTATTACATGCCTGATAGGTTAGCTTGAAAGCCACAGCGGCATCTATTCACAGGCAATACGAAGCAGAGGGTAACGAAGGCCTATTTCAAACCGTTCAATGCGAGGAGCAGAATTTGAGGTGAGGTGGAAATTGGTGCAATTCTGCAGTCCTCTCCAGAATTTGTTGCACTGCCCTCCTGGGGAGCACCATTGCTATACTCTGCTTTTTAAGGTCCAGTCGAAACAGCTTTCATTCTGTCATACTCAGGGCCACTGGAATTATGCAGCAGCAGAGGGCCAAATGATGTGGCAGGGTTGAATAGATTATGCAGCAAGGAAAAGCAAGTTATGCTGCGTAATGCGGCACATTTTGTGATAGTATACCTTCATTGTTTAGTCCTTTTAAAACTTGTTAACACTGTATGGGCATTGGCTACACCTTGTTAGTACCAGTTTAACACCCAAATGTATATCAATAAGCAACAGAAGGGTGACCGTTCAACTTTTGCAAAGGGGCTTCTACTGCGCAGCAACACAAGTCATTGCATTTTCAGTAACTTTTGAACCATTTGCGCTAGAAACTATTTTTTTTGTTAAAATCTGTAGATTATGCAGCAGATGTATTATGTGGCAAATGTGGTATCGCTATAATTATGCAAAATCGCTGCGGCTGCACAATCGCATAATTCCAATGGCTCTGGTTATCCTAGAGTCTATTATTAAACAAGCATTGGCAAAGTCAGTAGGTTCAGATGTGGGCACTAGCCATTGTCAATACTTGCTTTGTTTTATCATGGTTTCTGTAAAACTTTATTGTTGGGAAGCTGCTGTGCACGCAACAATATGAAAAAAGAAAATATTGACTAAAAGCTCAAATATTTTTGGGGTCTCAAAAAGCAAACATTGCTATTGGAGTCATTGGTACCCAAAGGAAACTACTTTGTGTGCATAGGTCCTCCTTATAAAAGAGCAGAAGGTTGTTACTCAGAGTGAAGTAAGCCAATGGCAGAAGTGAGCTGACCCACTGCCCCGTGCTGTTGTAGTGGGTGAAACAAAAATGGAACTGACACAGCAAAAGATGTATAGAAGAAGAACGCTGTCTCAAAGTCCAATAAGTGAGTGTATTTTATTTATATATATATATATATATATATATATATATATATATATATATATAAGCAGGGCCAACCCTGCTTCATAATTTGGCCCTCCCCTGCTGCATAATTCCAGTGCCCCATATATATGGGGCACTAGAATTATGCAGCAGGGGAGGGCCAAATTATGAAGCAGGTTTGGCTAAGTTATGTGGCAAGAAAAGGCAAATTATGCGGTATAATGTGGCATGATTCGTGATTGTATCATTTTGTTACTTTGTCATTTTTACACTTGTTAATACTGTCTGGGCCTAGGTTGCATCTAATTGGTCCGAGTTTAACACCTAAATATAGCAATCAGCAACAGATATGTGACTAGTCAACCTTTCCAAAGATTCTTCCACTGCACAGCAACATGTGTCCCTGTGTTCTTAGTACCTTTTGAACAATTTCAGCTAGAACCAAATTTGTTTTGTTAAAATCTACAGATTATGCAGCAGGTGGTGGATTATGGGACAAATTAAGTAAACCCATAGTTAGGCGAAAAACGCTGTGGCGGACAATCGCATAATTACAGTGCCTCTGATATACATACATATATGGTGGGGCGCGAGTTATAGTTACTTTAGGGCAGGCGTTATCGTTATTTGAGATAACTCTAACTATAACTACTGAATTTCTTTTGTTTTGTTTGTGTAAATTCTGAACCTAACTATAACATTCCTGTAAACTTATTTTTTTAGTGAAGTTCTAGGGTTTTTTAAAATTCTATTTCCCAACTATAACATCTCTGTAACCTTTGTTTTTTTCAGAGAATTCTGTGTTTTACTAATGCGGAGGCGGGTCGGCCAAAGGGCCTGGCCTACAGCCAACACCCCCAAATGCAGCTAACCTCACGCTGTGCATGCCCGAAGGCCAGGTCCGGTGGCCAACCCTCCATAAGCATTCAACCCAAGAGGGGGGCATGCAGCCCCCCTTCTTGGGCTGATTTCGTCACCATTGACTGCATCCTCCGGGGCCTGCCACATTTCTTTTTGTGGAAGGAGTACGTGCCCATCCCCCTGCAGGCCTTATTTTGGCCCCAGGGATCCCTTCTCCTGGTATCTTGCCTTATTGTAAATGGGGAAGAGGACACAGTTCCCTCCCCAGGCCACTTCCTGGCCCCAGGAACCTCATCTCCCTGGGCCCGGCCATATTTAGAAGGGGGGGCACATGACCCTCTCCATATCCCATGGCGCGACTTTATTGTAAATGGAAAGAGGTGCACAGGGCCACCCTCCCCAGGCCGATTTTAGGTTCCAGGGACCCCACCTCCCAGGACCCGGCCATATTTAGAAGGGAGAAGGGTATGCAGCCCTCTCACTTTTTTGCCAAAATTGGCCCAAGGGGCCCCATCCCCTGGTGTCCATATTATGAATATTTGGGGAGAGGGGATGCACAGTCCCCCTCCTTGGGCTGATTTCAGCTCTGGGAACCCCATCTCCTGGGGCCCAGCCATATTATCAAAGGAGGAGCGGGACAAGCAGCCCCCTCTGTGGCCCAATATAGGCCCCTGGGACCACATTCCTTTTGCTACGTACCCCCTTCCTCCGCATATATAGTACTGGGCCCAGTGGTGTAGGGCCTCCGTGGCCAAAATCTGTCTCCCCTAAAGAATTGCGCTGAGCTCCATGGGATGGGATCTCGGGCCCACAATGAGCCTGCGTGGAGGGACATGTGCCCCCACCCCTAAAAAAATGCACCAGATCCATGGGGTGGGGTCCCCAGGGCTTAAAGTGGCCCAGGGATGGGGGCATTGTACCCCCCTCTACTAAAGAAATGCACTGGGCCCCGGGGTTGGGGACCTTTGGGTTGAAATTGGCCCAGGGAGGCACATAGACAGAGAACATGAGGAGGTTGAGGCACAATGACAGTGCAGAGACTTTGGGCACCCCGTACAATGTGAGCTTTGAGATAATCAGGGATGGCTGATAAAGGCTAACTGCACAAGGAGCTTGGAGAAAGAGGCAGAATGTGTGAGGGACCTGTAACCTATGAACAGACACCATGAGGCAGCGTTCAGTATATGGACTGTCAGTGGGATGTACTGTTGGGCACATAAAAGGACAGTGTATGGAGTTTGAGTAACGTGGATAAAGTGTGAAGTTTACCTTACATGGGCCAACAGTGAGCTGAGCTTGAGGTCATCAAAAGAGTAGTGTAGGGAGCTTAGGGTAGATGAACAGAAGGTATGTTGAATTGGAGGTTCATGGACAGTGAAAAGAGTTTCTGGGCTACGAACAGAGCACAAGGAGATTCTGGCTCATGACTTTATGACATGAAGACCCTAGCCTCAAGCACCTTCTGACTATAATCATTCTCCAGCACTGAAGACTTAGGCCCATATTTTGGGGCTTTGTATGCACAGCAACGCAGCAATTCATCTTGCTGTGCTCCCCTGTGTCACGGGAAAGGGCAGGAATTAGCTGCATTTATCCAATGTGGCACATTCCTGTCCTTTTCCCCTGCACTGGCACCCTTTTGGCTGCCTAGCATCAAAGCAGACACCCTTGCAACATGGTGCAAGGGTGCCTGTGTTTTAGACAGGATTGTTTTTGTGCAGGAAGGGGGACCTTCCTGCAGAAAAACAATCCTGGGAGGATTGTTTCTCTTTCTATGTGAGCTGCAGAATACAGCAAAGATAGAAAGGGGAAAAAATAACATATTTCTCCTCATCACCCCTCTCCTGGGGAGGCGTATCTATTTGGTGCATTTTCAGGTTTACAAGTTCTTGTAAATCTTGGAATGCAGCAAAATCTATGGACGCTGCCTGGGAACACCCATGCAACACCCATGGAAACACCTCTCTGGTGCAGAGTAATATAATGCAGTAATTTGCTTTGCGTTATAGTACTTGAGATTTATGAAGCTATGCAGGGCCATGCAGGGTTGCATTGCGTGGCTTCAGAAGTCTCACTTAAGGTTTGCTTCACTGTTGCACCACACTGCGTGGTGTAAGAGCGACACAAACCAGGCCGTAAATTTAGCCTCTCAGTACCTCGAGGGGAATTCAGTTTGCAACCTCTGCTAAATGATTAGCATACTTTGTTACTTGCTTCTTTAGCCTTCAGAGACATGAAGTACTAGTTAGTGCTGAGTGGTGAAATTAATAAATATGTCTTCAGTCTCCTATCTAATTGAACCCCCCATTCCAATACCGCAGATCTGGTGCATTGTCATTTCAGCATTAAATACATTTAAAAAAGAAACAGATCACATCATTCAGTTGTGGGTAAATGGAAATGTTTGGGAAGGCAAGGCAGTAATTCTCCTAATGAGAAGAATTAACTACCTCATAGAGTACTATATTCTCCAGGCTTATGTTATACTGTAGTCTTTCATTTTGTTGTTTGGTTATTTACTAGAGGTTCACATTCTTGAGTGAGTGCGTAACAATAGTATACATTGCCAATAATTCCACCAGGCTGTCCTGCATTCTCTTCCACATCTTTACTGGATATCTCACTCCTCTACAGAGCTCTATTGCCTCACAGCCAGTGCCACTGGAATTATGGAATTCTGCGGCAGCACAGAATTCTGAAAAATTATGAGTTTGCCAAACTTGCCACATAGCCCATCATCTTCTGCCTAGTTTGCAGATTTTAACAAAAAAATGTTTCTAGCTGAGATGAGGCAAAAATTACTAAAAACGCTGCAGACATGTTGCCAGGCATTACCATACAGTGACATATCACCGTTCGTATCTGCTGATTGCTTCACTTAGGTGGATGCTAATGAGGAGCAACCGCTGCCCAGCCAATTTTAGCATTGTAAAAACAAGTATTGGCAAAGCCAATAGGTCTCACTAATGCAACATCTATCAGCTTTGTCAATGTTTTTTTAGCCATGTTGCACTGCAGTGCAGCCCCTGTGCAAAACTTTTTTAACTTTCAGCCATGTTCTACAGCAGATGCTGTGCAACATGTTTGAAAGCTATTTAAAAAGGTGCTATGACGCAACAGCAGCACTGAGCGTCATGGCAGTTTAAAAAAAGTTTCAACCATGTAGCACACCAGCTGCTGTACAGCAGGCTGAAACTTTAAAAAATCACAATGACACAACCTTAGCACTTTTTAGGGGCGAGCGCAAAGCACTCCGTCCCCTCTAGTAATCTCTCTTTGGGCTTCCAACCACACCCATGTAACGTTAGTCACTTTCATCCGTTCGTGGGCTTGCCTTTTAAAATCAGCTTGCTTTCATTTGTGAAAGGCATGCATACGTCATGCCTTTTCCGGTGCTTAGCCCATTTACACAGCACCGGTAAACTACTAAAAACATACGAGGCTCAATGTTTTCAGCATGGTTTCCGGACTGCTTTATCTTTTTATTTTCCACGCAGTGCGATCACGCTGGGATTTACAGTGCACGATTGCGCTCGGTTTTTCCATTTTCAATTTCGGCACGATTGCGCTGAATTTTACATAGTGTGATCTCACTGCGTTTTTTTTTTCCTTTTAATTTGTGTGGCAAAAATAGTCCGGTTAGGAGTTTACAACGCTAATAGATCTAACTTGTGCAAATGTGAGACCCGTTGCTTTGAAAATGCTTGTTTTTATTGCTGGCAGGAGGACTTGGGGCAACAGAGAGGGACGCTGTGTATGGGGGATGCTACACTTATAAAGGAGGGATGGGATAAAGCAGGTGAATGGGAGTGATAAAGAAATAATAGTACTTAAATCACAGTGCGAGCACTGGACGTGCACTAATTAAGTTGACTCAGTCTGTGCTTGTCCATGCTCCACGAAAAGGAAATGAAAGAAACATGGCCTGTGTTGGTGGCACCAAAGAACAGAGACAAAGAAGCCAATGAATGGTAAGTAATGGGTGGACTGCAAGCCCCATGTTGTACACAATAGTCCTGCAAGCAAGAACACATGTACAAGGAGTGCATGTGCTGTCACAGGCAAGCCCTAATGACAAAATGTGATGCATTACACTGTACAATTAGCCTTTTGTTAATGTATAATTTAGTTAACCCTACCATATAATTTGTTCCTCCCCTGCCGTATAATCCAGTGGCCCTTCATATATTTCTAGTTTGGTGCTATTTAAATCAAATACATAACTTACAGATTGCAAGCTATGCATTGTGGTATAGAGTCTGGTGAAATGAATGCTAACCTGTGGTATCCCTGCTGGACCTTCCAAAGTTCAACCACCTTGGTGAAGGCTATACAAGACACTTTGGCATTTCAATGCCTCTTTGCTATACCAGCATCTTTCTGCTACAGTCTCCTTGCCTTTGCTCCCTTTCTAAACAGGGGGATCCAATTCGCGAAGGCACTTACATGTAGTAAAGTTACAAGTGCGGAGTCTCCACAACTGTGGCGATGTCTCCGCATGCGTGACACAATCTCCGCATAGCGCTCTGCAGAGAGTACCCCAAGCAGAGATTCTGCCCCAACTGCAGAGACTCTGCACTCGTAACTTTACTACACATAAGTATGTTTGTGAATCAGGCCTGAGGTGTCTTAGAGCCTGCCAACACCATACAAGGGTGTTCATCCACAGTACCCAGCTGACTAGATCTCTCGCTCCCTCATTCTCTCTCTCTTTATTACTTACTCTCACAATTTTCTCTCTCTCCTGTGACGTTTTATGCGCTAAAGAGGATATATGCCTGGAAATTCCATGTTTAAAAAGGAAAAAAAACGTCATCCAATCTTTTAGGGGGGTCTCATATGACTCTAGATCACATGGCTGTCCAGACACATCTCTCCCTGTCCCTCATGCTCTTCTAAATTTGAAACCTTCCTACACAAGAAACCTGTTACAAGTTGTGCATGTGCACGTCTGCCCTCTAAGAATGTACATAGGGGCATATTTATACTCTGTTTGCACCGAATTAGTGTCATTTTTTTTTTACTCTAATTCGGTGCAAAACTAACTCCATATTTATACTTTGGTGCTAGACCCCTCTAGCACCAAATTTATGGAGTTAAAGTCATTTTTTGAAAGTGGAGACCTATTTTGCCTTAATAAGATGCAAGGTAGGCGTTCCTGTGCAAAAAATGACTCTATGGCCTTAACGCCATATTTAGGGTCATATTTATACTCTGCGGCATATTTATACTCTGTTTGCACCGAATTAGTGTCATTTTTGTTTACTCTAATTCGGTGCAAAACTAACTCCATATTTATACTTTGGTGCTAGACCCATCTAGCACGATGGCCCTGATTTAAACTTTTTTTGCACCACATTAACGTCATTTTATGACGCAAAAGTGGCGCAAACTTACAAAATATTGGCCCTTATTTATACTTTTTGCTGCAAAACTGCACTAACTCAGTTTTGCACCAAATTTTTTAGCACCGGCTTGCACCATTTCTGTGCACCAGCCGGGCACCATATTTATGGAATGGTGCAAGCCGGTGCAAAGGGTAGGCTAGAGTTTTAAAAAATTACTTTAGTCGGGTGGGGCTGGCAGTATAGAAGAAGAGGGTTTAGCACCAAAAAATGGCTTTAGGCAGGTTAGAGTAAAAAAAATTACTCTAACCAGATTAGCGCCATTTTATGGTGCTAAACCTATCATGCCACATGACTCCTGCCTTAGAAAAGGCAGGAGTCATGCCCACCACCCCAGTGGCCAGCACAGAGGACAGGGGTCCCCTGGGCATGGCCATTGCACCCTGTGCCATGTATGTGGGCCCATTTCAGGGCCCCATATGGCACTTTCAAAAATAAAATGCACTTACCCGTACTTACCTGGGATGGGTCCCCCATCCTCGCAGTCCGTCTAGTGTGGGTGGGGGTGCCCCTATGCCTAGGGAGGGCACCTCTGGGCTTATTCCATGGTGTTCCACCATGGAAATAGGGCCACAGGTCCCCTAACGCCTGCCCTGACCCAGGTCTTAAAAAATGGGGCAAAGCAAGCTTTGCCCCATTTTTTGACCCCTCCTCCTTCCTTTGCACCATTTTTACATGGGAGTATAAATATGGTGTTACGGCCATAGAGTCATTTTTTTGCACGGGAACGCCTACCTTGCATCTCATTAAGGCAAGGTAGGTTTCCACTTCCAAAAAATGACTTTAACTCCATAAATTTGGTGCTAGACGGGTCTAGCACGAAAGTATAAATATGGAGTTAGTTTTGTACTGAATTAGAGTTAAAAAAAAAATACGCTAATTCAGTGCAAACAGAGTATAAATATGCCCCTTAGCGTCAAAAAATGATGCTAATCTGTTCAGAATCATTTATTTTGACTCAAAACTGCCTAACGTCATTTTTTTTAAGCTAGCCTACCCTTTGCACCGGCTTGCACCATTCCATAAATATGGTGCCCAGCTGGTGCTAAAAAATGGTGCAAGCCGGTGCAAAACTTTTTGGGGCAAAACTGCCTTAGTGCAGTTTTGCACCAAAAAGTATAAATAAGGCCCATAGTATTTGCTCTACTGACGCACCTTTCAGGCACCCATAAAACTTTGCCCGGTGCTTCACATCTGCAAAAAGAAAATAAAGTGGATTTGTTTGAGTGAAGTAGAGTGGAGTAAGGGGAGTTGAGTAGAGGGATTAGAGTTCAGTGGCAGAGAGTGTCGTAGAGTGGAGTGGGGTTGAATAGGGTGGAGAATGTTGGAGTGGATTGAGATAGTGGAGTGGATTAAATTGGAGTAGAGTGGGGCGGAATGTAATAGGGTAGAGTAGGGTGGATTTAGTGGATTTGGGTGGATTGGAGTAGGGTAGATTGGAGCGGGGTGGACTGAAATGGGGTGAGGTGGATTGGATTGGGTTGGATTAGATTAGATTGGGGTGGGTGGTTTGAATTGGAGTGATAAGGATTGGGTGGGTGGATTGGAGTGGGGTGGGGTGGATTGGATTGGATTCACTGGATTTGAGCTGGGTAGATTAAATTAGAGTGGGGTGGATTGGATTGGAGTGGGGTGGGCTGCATTGATGGATTTTATTGAAGTAGTGCTTTGAGACCTTCATGGGTGAGTAGCCGTGCTTAACAAATATTGATTGATTGATTGATTGGGGTGGACTGATTTACGGGGATGGGGTAGGGTGGTTTGGATTGGGATAGAGTGGGATGAGATGGAATGAAGTAGAGTGTGGTGGATTGGAGTGAGTGGCGAGACCGTCGCTCTCATCCTCCTAGACCTCTCCGCAGCCTTTGACACCGTCTGTCACCACACACTCCGCACACGCCTCCACAACACAGGAATTCGTCACAAAGCCTTAGACTGGCTCACCTCCTTCCTCGCTGACCAGACCCAAAGAGTCCGCCTCCCACCCTTCCACTTCACCGCTTCCAAAATCATCTGCGGAGTCCCCCAAGGGTCCTCCCTCAGCCTCACACTCTTCAAATGTACCTGATCCTCCTCGCCAACATTCTCCAACCACACGGAGTCACCATCCTCTCCTACGCAGACGACACCCAACCCATCCTCTCCCTCACCCGCAACCCCACCACCGCCAAAACCAACCTACACGCCGCTCTCCTCGACACCACCAACTGGATGACAACAAACCACCTCAAGCTTAACTCCGACAAAACCGAAATCATCATCTTCGGCCCCAACAAAACCATATGGGACGACTCCCGGTGGCCCACCACCCTAGGCCCCGCACCCACCCCCGCAAACCACGCATGCAACCTCGGCATCATCTTGGACCCCTCCCTCTCCATCACACAGCAAATCAATGCAGTAACCTCCTCCTACTTCCACACACTCTGTACACTGAAAAAATCCTTCAAATGGATTCCCCCAGAGACCAGGAAGACTGTCACCCATGCACTCATCAGCAGCAGACTAGACTACGTTAACGCCCTCTACGCTGGCACCACATTCAAACTCAAACGCAAACTCTAGAGAATCCAGAACACGGCTGCACGCCTCGTCCTGGACCTCCCCCACTACTAGCAT
Organism: Pleurodeles waltl; assembly: GCF_031143425.1. Lineage (NCBI taxonomy): Eukaryota > Metazoa > Chordata > Amphibia > Caudata > Salamandridae > Pleurodeles > Pleurodeles waltl. Next base: position 1,886,020,250 of record NC_090440.1, read on the forward strand.
ATCTCACCACACCTCAAATCACTTCACTGGCTCCCCATAGACAAGAGAATCACTTTCAAGATCCTCATCCACGCACACAAATCCCTCCACAACACAGGCCGGACCTACCTCAACGAAAGAGTGAACTTCCACACCCCCACCCGCAACCTCCGTTTAGCCGACTTCGCACTAGCTACAGTCCCCCGCATCCAACGAACCACCACAGGAGGCAGGGCATTCTCATACCTCGCCCCTAAAACCTGGATCTCCCTCCCCACCAACCTCCACAAAACCAAAGACCTCCTGCTCTTTAGAAAGAACCTCAAGACATGGCTGTTCGAACAGTAACCCACCCCCCCCTTCAAGCGCCTTGAGACCCTCACGGGTGAGTAGCACGCTCTATAAATGATTTTTATTGATTGATTGGGATTGGAGTGGGGTGGATTTAAATGGAGTAGCGTGGGGTGGGGTGGATTGGAATTGGGTGTGGTGGGCTGCAGTGGGATGGATTGGATTGGAGTGGGCCGGGGTGGATTGGATTGGAAGAGGGGTAGGATTGGAGGGGGGGTTGGATTGGAGTGGGGTGGGGTGGATTGGAGCAAAGTGGACTGGAGTGGGGTGGATTGGAGTGGGGTGGATTGCATTGAGGTGGGGTGGATTGGAGTCGGGTGGAGTGGATGGATGGGATTGGAGTGGAGTGTGGTGGACTGAACTGGGATGGGGTGGATTGGCGTGGGGTGGCTGGGCTAGATTGGAGTGAAGTGGATTGGATTGGCATGGGGTGGATTGAATTGTAGTGGGGTGGATTGGAGTGGGGTAGGCTGGATGGATTGGACTGGAGTGCGGTGGACTGAACTGAGATGGGGTTGGATGGGTTGAATTGGGGGTAGAGTGGGTGGATTGGAGTAGAGTAGAGTGGATTGAAATGGAGTGGGGTGGATTGGGGTGGATTGGATTGGAGCAGGTGGGGTAGATTGGATTGGAGTGGAGTGGGGTGAATTGGATTGGAGTGGGGTGGACTGGATTGAGGTGGATCAAATTGTGGTGCTGCGGATTGTAGTGAGGTGGTTAGGATTTAGTGGGGTGGACTGGATATAGTGGGTTGGTTTGATTGAGGTGGATTAGGTTGGGGAAGAGTGGATTGGATTGAGTGTGGTGGATTGAACTGGATGGATTGGATTGGGAAGGGGAGGATTGGGACGAAGTGGATTGGATTAGGATGGGGTGGATTGGACTAGGTGGGGTGAACTAGATTGGTGTGGGGTGAATTCATTGGAGAGGGGTGGACTGGACTGGAGTGTGGCAGATTAAGATGATTTGGAGTGGTGTGTATTGGACTGCAGGTGAGTGGATTAATGTGGACTGGGCTGGAGTGGGGTGGATTAAAGTTGATTGTTTTGAGTGGGATGGATTGGGGTGGTGTGGGTGGATTGGACCGGATTGACGTGAGGTGGATTGGGTAGCAGTGGACTTGATGAAGTGGGGTTGATTGGAGTGGGTGAATTGATGTGGGTGAATTGATTGGATTGGAGTGGGTGGGTTATATTGGCGTAGGGTGGCTTGTTTTGAAGTGGGGGTGGATGGATTCAATTGAAGTGGGTTGGATTGGAGTGGGGTGGATCGGAGTGGAGTGGATTCGACTGGAGTGGGGTGTATTGCATTAGAGTGGATTGGGGTGGGGTGGACTGGATTGGGGTGAGCAGTATTTGATTGGAGTGCTATAGATTGGACTTGCCTGGATTGGGGTGGATTTGATTGGTGCAGGTGAATGTGTTTGAAATGGACTGGATTGTAGTGGGGTATAATGTGGTTGATTGTCGTGGGGTGGACTGGATTGGAGTGGGTTGTTTGGGATAACAGTGGGGCAGTTCGGAGTGGGGCAGATTGTTTGGGTTGGAGTGGGGCAAACTGAAATGGGTTGGAGTGGGGCAAATTGGAGTTTGGCAGTTTGGAGTGGGACAGCTTGTTTTGGATTGGAGTGCAGCAGACTAAAGTGGGGCAGATGAATTTGGATTTGAGTGGGGCAGATTGAATTAAGGTGGATTAGAGTGGGGTGGATTGGACTGGTGTGCGTTGGATTTGAGTGGCATGGATTGGATTGGTGTGGGATGGATTAGATGGGAGTGGGGTAGGGTGGATTGGATGGGAGTGTGGTGGATTGGAGTGGAGTGGGCTGAATTGTTTTGGATCAGAGTGGGGCAGATTGGAGTGTGACAGACTGTTTTGGTTGGGAATGGGACAGACTGGAGTGGGGCAGATTTGAGTGGGACAGATTGTTTTGGATTGGAGTGGGTCAGATTGGAGTGGGGCAGATTGTTATGGATTAAAGTGAGCCAGCTTGGAGTGAGGCAAATTGGAGTGAGGCAAATTGGAGTGGGGCAGATTGGAGTGGGGCAGATTGTTAAGGATTGGAGGGCAGCAGATTGCAGTGGGGCAGATTGTTTTGGATTGGAGTGGGGCAGTTTGGAGTAGGGTAGATGAGAGTGGGGCATATTGTTTTAGATTAGAGTAGGGCATATTGTTTTGGATTGGAGTGGGGCATATTGTTTTGGATTGGAGTGGGGCACACTGCTTTGGATTGGAATAGGGCACATTGCTTTGGAGTGGTGTAGACTGTTTTGGATTGGACAGTGGTGAAACAAAGGCCCCTGCAGTCCCTGCAGTGCAGGGGGCCCCTACTGATTCCAGGGGGAAGGGGCCCCCTGCGAAGTCCCTGGAGGGGGCCTCCTCAAGTCTCGTTTCACCACTGGGATTGGAGTGGGACGAACTGGAGTGGTGTAGATTATATTGGGGTGGGCTGGGGGCATTTGGACTGGGGTGGATTAGAGTGGATTGGAGTGGGGTGGGGTGGGGTGGGGTGGATTGGTGTGGGGTGGGGTGGATTGGGGTGTATTTTACAATTATGTTATGTGTTAAAGTCTGATCATTCAATAATTACTGCAATCGTTTCAGAAACTACACAAAGAAACAATGTCGCTTTTCAAAACTTAGAACAAGATAATCGTAATCTTTTGAGAACAGCGCCCACAAGCAAAAACAGAAGAAAACATGAGTTCAAAGTGAAGAAAGATGACTTGGCAAAATAAAAGAAAGTTAGCTATAAAAAATAAAACTTTGAAATCTTGTTTGTCCTGCTGGGCACATTTTTGCCAGTCACAAGCCTTCTGTCTGCAGGGCACTAGAATTTAAAAAGAACAAAATAGTACCGCAATCACATTGGGAGCAGTGGGCAGACACTGGTCACGTTGAATCAATCAGTGCTTAGTGCCTGCTCCACACAGAGGAACTGCAGTGATGCCAGGCCTCAGTGACGAATTACGAGGCTGTAAAAAAGAGTGCCCCGTAATCCAACAAATGGTAAGCGTCAAGCGGGCTCCAAGCCCTTTATGGTACAAATCAGTCTTGCAAGTGAGACGCATTCGCTAGCGCATGCACTCACAGGCTCAACTCTAAAAGAGAAAACAAACGCATGCCAGTTGCAATTACAGAATTACAGACGAACACTGGCAAAGCTACTAAGTCTAGGCTTGGCGAGACTGCAATTTTTTAGAATTATTTTTTAAAACAATTGCAATATACAAAATGTTGTCAAAAATATAAAAAATATAAAAATAGAGGAGTGAGCTATCAACTGAGACAAACCAGCCCTGATAAAGAAGTTCCCTTTTTTTCAGGTGACTTTGCACTTATGATCAGGCGAGATACAGTCACTCTTAGTGCACGTCATTGGATCAAATCAAATCAAATCAAATCATTAGCATTTATAAAGCGCGCTACTCACCCGTGCGGGTCTCAAGGCGCTAGGGGGGAAAGGGGGGGTTATCGCTGCTCGAACAGCCAAGTCTTTAGGAGTCTCCGGAAAGCGGAGTGGTCCTGGGTGGTCCTGAGGCTGGTGGGGAGGGAGTTCCAGGTCTGGATAAAATTGGCTAACCTTTTGGCCAGCGCCTTGAGACCCTCACGGGTCAGTAGCACGCCCTATAAATTGTTTTTGATTGATTGATTGAGTGATTGATGCTATACGCTGTGGTGGGCATGGAGCAAAATGCCAATACCACTTGAACAGATCTATGGAGGAAGCAGGGCTGGCATTAGCTGGTGGTGTCCGTTGCGAAAATCTTTGTTGGTGCCCACTGATTACCCTTTTTCTCCACAAACTCCCTCATTTCCAACCTCCAGCAGTGACTCTCATCCCTCCATAGTCCCTCTCTCACAGGTATTCCATTTGGTTTATGGAGCTACTCATGCCAGTGTATGGTGTCAGAGCACATTATAAACATATTAGAACACGACAATGAATCAAATATGTGTAAATCTGTGTATAGGAAATGGTACTTAAAACAATGAAGACTACAAGGTGTAGTAGTCTTATATTGCCAATGCTGGTAGGCACTATATTTTAAGAGTGCTTGGTATGGAGAAGTAGGAACTCAGAGTTTAAAACGTTACATAGTAGTTGGGGTTGGCTTTAATAACAAAAGGATATTGATGACAAAAGCAGTAACCCACTGAGCTATCTACATTAAAGTACAAATCTGTTATCTTCACGATACACGTTCTTTACAGCAGGGATATTAAAACTCTGTGCTACTTTATTATGAGTTCTAACTGCCACTAGACAAAACTCCATCTATCTCCAGCAAGTACATTAATCACTAATGTTAGTTTGCCATTTTTATTGTTGTCTGAAAATCGCTCGACACAAATGCTTCTAATCTTATAAAATGTTTCAAAACACAATGTTCCCGAGCTCGGCGCCTGGTGCCGTGGCACTGGTCGCACTGCTCTGTAGTCAGCTGTGGGACAAAAAGGGGCTGGCTGAAAGTCCCTGCAAATTCACTTCCAAAACAAAGTTAATGTGATATGTACTCTGTGCTGAAAGATGATTTTTGACATCTGTAATTGCACCTCTTACAACACTGGGGAGGTCATGAGAACTTCATTTGGCCATGCGCAGCGGGGGTTGGCCACGCGCCCATTGCACTGCACGCTGCCAACGCCCGCTGCACACGCCCATTGGCTGCCCCCCTTCTGTCATGTTTTTTGACTGCCTCTGTCTCTGCCTCACACACCTTCTCTCCTTCCCCACCCTTTTGTGAAAGTAGACTGTTTACGAAACGGGGGATGAAAGGGGCAGAAGGAGAAGGAAAATAGGGCACCCCGCTGTTAAATTGGTCTAAAGTTTTTTTTAAAAAGTCAAATGTAGCGGCCTATAGAAAAGATGGCAGATCCGGTGTTGTAACGAATAGCTTACCACTTAACTTTACACGTCACCTCATAGCTACCACATAAATGTACTCAACCAGCCACTACGTGCCTCTGTAAAGTCCTGGGACTTAGCAGTGACGTGAGGTCCTTATCGTATAAACGGGGGTATTTTTTCCCTTACATGTGTTCCAAGCTTTGACGCCTGTTATGGCCTGGTTCGCACTTTACATAAGTCCAAACAAGTACATCAAATATTTCACTATAGCATTGCTTATGATGTTATGATCCTATCAGAAAATTTGCCAAAAAGACTCTCTCACAAGATGCGGCTGGTAGTGCACAATGTGGCAAAGTTATTCCGGTCACTGGTGCCTGGACATGTGTGTCGCTAAGTATGCCAGTGTAGCAAGTAGAGATTGGCAGTAGATAAGGATTTGGATTCTATTGTTTTCCTCACTGATATACTTTTCACACTCGAAACGTAAATTGTCTCCAGTTTTACGGTTAGCATTTCGGCAGTAAAATGTTTCTGTGGCAGTTCAGGGACCTTTTAACTGTATTCACAGTGTTTTTGCCTTAAGAGCTTCAGGTAGAAGGTTGTCATACGTTTCCTGCACGTTCTGTGCATTCGTTGGACTACATATCACTCCCGAGCTCCCACGGCCGTATACATCCCAATATTTCTTGGGTCACCTAGTTCTAGTAGGACTCCTGGCTTTTTAGAGCCCTAGGGGCTTTGTATGTCTCCGTGCAAAGTCCCTAGTCTTTACTCACCACATTATATTTATGTTTCGATTGTTGAACTTCTCCTTGGATATGTGCTCTAAACTAAGGATATTGGAGCTGTCGGTCTCAGGACAGTCTCTGGTCTGTGCGCGCCCTTCTGTGAACTGCGGGATCACAACAAGCAAATCCATGTTTCCCATTGCATTTCATGTACTTTAGTTTATATTTGTACGCACATATTTTACATGCTAAGCTATATTGAACAAACAACAGACCTTTTTAAATTTCCATTTTAGGGGAAGGCGGATGACATAATTCCGTCGTATTACAGATTTGAAACACTGGAAATCTGAGTCACTTGTTTACTTTTCGTTTTTTTTCTTTTTCAGAAAAAAAGCATACCCTATAGTCTCATAATGATATCTCGGGGTTTAGCTTTCTGGTCTATTATATGTGCCCTCGATGTGGACCATACCTGTATCATCATGCCAAGACAGAGACGGAGTCCAGCAGATGCAGCAAATAGCTTCCCTGGAACTTCGAATCTTCCGGTGCCTAGACATGGCCTAGGGGTTAGGGCCCCGGTCTGGGATCAGAGGTCATGAGTCGAGTCCCTGCTCAGCTGTTTGACACCTCTGTGATGGAAGACCTCTGTTTTCGCAATTACTCATCTTCTGCATCTGCCTCCAATTAAAGTATGACCATTCAAACTTTCACTGCTGCAGCCCCCGCTGACACCATCAAAGAGAAAACAGGAAATAAAGGCATACATGCAGATTGGCAATCTATGCATGGATGCCAAGCATAATGTGCTACATTTTACTATTGCTGAAGGAGGGGAGTGGCAGCATGACGACACAATTAACACTCCACAGCCTTTCCTGAGTTATGGCCTCTCCCACCCACAACAAGGCTAATAAATAGTATATTACAATCCATGAGTCTCTGCATTTTCACTATAAATATATTTTGCCTCAAAGTATATCTACGATTTTCACAGAAAGCAAATTCAACTCTATCTTTCTCATTTGATTTACGTATTTATGCATTTTCATTTTATTTCGAATTCTTATCTTATGTGGCAACACAAACGTGCGGATACCATCAAAAAGTGCTGTAAAAGTACTTAGTAAGGCTCATCTGCATTATATATTGATGTCATCAGTGATGTCACTGACGGTGTCATGAGTGATGTAATATCTGAAGTCATAAGCAGTGTATTGCGGGGGCGCATGTTATAACTGCTAAACTTCTATGACTTTGCAGTGGTGGCTTGTGGGAGGGAAAAGGGGCGGGACGTCACAGTGTGTGGCAGGAGTGGGGGGAACAACAACAATAAAAAAACTATATTAATAAAAAAAGACGTATCTTACATGCCTCGCCGGTGATCTGCTCCGCTCTGTTCCTCTCCTCTCCTGTAGGCACAGGCTCCCAGCTGGCAGCATGAAAGCAGTGTTAGGATAGGATGGAGTACCCAGGTCGCTTCAAGGCAGAGTGAAAGTCTCTGCATGCTGTCTCCAACATAGCAATGCGGTACGTGCGTTGCTGGGATGGAGAGAGCCCAGTGCGCATGTGTGTTTGGCCGGCCCGAGATAGCCGGCCAAACATACATGGGCACTGATGGGGAGTGCTGTGCACTCCCCCTCGTCCCAGTCACAGCACCAGGGCCCTGCCCCTTTTACTGTAAAACGATAATAAGCATAGTTTATTATTGTTTTTTAGCAAAAGTTGTGCAGCTGCGGCTGCTGGCGGGGAGGGGTACGATGCTCCTCCGCTAAAGTGGAGGAGCTGCCCCTGTGATTTTGTGTGAGTTAATTCAGCACCTAATAATAATGTCCAAGTATCCATTGTTTTTTCTGTGAATTTCTAAGGTTTTTAAAATTCTGTTTCCTAACTATAACGTCCCTGTAACCTTTAGTTTTTTTCATGAATTTCTAAGGTTTTTTAAAATTCTATTTCCTAACTATAATGTCCTTGTAACTTTTGCTTTTTTTCAGTGAATTTCTAAGGTTTTCAAAATTCTATTTCCTAGCTATAACGTCCCTGTAACTTTTGTTTTTTGAGTGAATATGTTTTATATATATATATATATATATATATATATATATAAATATATATATATATATATATATATATATAAGACTCACGTTAGCCAGCAATTGTGACTGGGACTCTCGTTGTTTTTCAGAGGATAGTGATTGCTTAAAGTAAGACGACAAGTTCTTTCGAATTTAATAGGGGGTATCTACCCCGTCCCGGTCTGCCGCGTTGTGGCATTAGGACTAAACAACTTACAGAAACGGATTCATTTAATGTCCTTTTGCCCGCCTCTACTTTTTTGACAATCAAAATGCCCGTTTCCAGGAGGAGTTGGATCGATGTTACTCGGTCGGAGGACGGAGAAAACAGTCAATGGTTCCGTGGTGAGGGTCAGTAGTCTTCACATGTGTTTGAGACTACGCATAAATAAAGTTTTGTGCGGTGGCAGCGGAGGTGTTTGGAGCGAGATACAGCACTCAGAACTAGAGGCTGTGCAGTGGTGAGTTTCGAACGAACAAGGAATTTGACTGACCGAAGTGGTCAGATCGGGAAAAGTGTACAAATGGCCACAGATAAAGATATGCTAAGACGGAAGGCTGCAGACAAATTATTTGACAATTCAGTGGTCTCTGAAGAGAATCCCAGCATTAAGGGCAATAGAAGGGATAATGTCTCAGTAAATAAAGGACAGTTGTGGGACTCATTTTGGAAATATTGAAAACGAGAACAGTCCAAATGGTGGGAAGCAGTGACAATACAAAAGTATATTGAATGTGGCAGAGTACAGAGAGGGTTAAGAATTTTTGTGATTCCCACATATGTAAACCCAGATCCTGAGATGTTGGAGGAATGGGCTGCCAATAACCATCAGTGCAGTACCAATATGCTCAAAATTCTGATAAAGTACGCTTGGAAGGATCGCAAATTTCTACTTAAGGAGATGAGTTTAATAGATATGCAATTAAAGGGATTGTGCTCCAAAGATGAATTTGATAGAGAGACTACGAAAATTGAAAGTAGACTTGGAAAAGCAGAGGAAGAGCTGAAAATGAAGAAACAGCGCAAATTCTTAAGAGACCAGTTGGATTATGAAAAAGGACAAATTTTGACATTCAGTAAAAAGTACGATCAGATAAGAACAGAACAATTAAGATCACAAGATGGTTCCTATATAGATCGAAGGATGGATCAAAGGAATGTTGAACCTAATACAGTGTCTGTAAGTGATGGAATTTTGGCTAACCAAAATGAACAGGAAAGTGATAACAGTGAAAGTGATGCCTCGATCCAGTCTGAGGCGTGGCGTTACAAACAGTGGTTAATCTTTCAGAAATTGAGCTGACTGAATCGGAGGTTCAGGTACTTTCACACGGGTTATCTTTTTGTCCAACAACACACTTCAATTACACTCAGAGTAGAATTGATTTGTTTCATTTTGTCAGAAAATTGAAATTGCTTAAATGGCTTGCTACTAAACCTAAAGGGAAACAAAATATGAATACAGTTAAACCATCTAAACTTTTGATTAGCGTTGTGGAGATTTTACATACCTTATGTGAGTTAGACAGTGATATGATTTCAGAATCTGATCCTTTTATTAACTTAATGAATACTAACATTGATATCGATCTGAGTTGTGCAAGTGGATTTAAAACAAAAGCCGCATTTCTTCCCCCAGTGATTAACAATGCCGTTAATGTGTTTGAAAGAAGGGTTATTAAATAAATGAAGAAGTTGAGATGCAAACAGACAGCAAAATAGAATAATCTTGAAACACATAGAGAGGCTATCCAATCTTTACAGAACAACAGTAGTATTGTGATCAAGAAATCGGATAAAGGTGGAAATGTGGTGATTCTACCTATACAAATGTACTTGAATGAAGGTCAACTTCAGTTAACTGACGGTAGAAGCTATGAGAGATCAAACAGAGAGGCAGTTAATGAAGCTAACCGTCAATATATGGAAAAGTTAGATGAATGGAAACATAGGGATTTGTTAGAATGGAATAAATATCTGTTTCTAGGAAAATAATTCCCCAAATTACCAGCCTTGTACTTCCTTCCTAGATTACACAAAAATCCAACCAATCCCCAGGGAAGACCTATAGTCTCTTCGAAGGGAAGCTTATTGGAAAATACTTCCAGATATGTGGATTTCTTTTTACAACCTTTTGTTGAAGCACTATCCTCGTGCATCGGGGACACCACTGATTTCCTATGGTTGATTAATGATATTCCCTGGGAAGATGATTTTTTGTTCATGTGTTTAAATGTTAATAGTCTTTACATAAGTATTCCTCATGATTTAGGCATCCAAGCAACTAGACATTTCCTAAGGGCCAGATCTTTGTCTTATCTGTTGCATACAGAAATGCTTTTGGATATGATTTCAGTCTGTCTCACCAATAATGTTTTCATATTTAACAAGCAGATGTACAGACAAATTCAAGGAACTGCAATGGGTACCTATTTTGCCCCCAGCTATGGGGGACTTTTCCTGGGCTGGTGGGAAGAACAGGTGTCGATAATATAGACCTTTTTAAATCACATGTAGCCTTGTGGGTTAGGTACATAGATTACATCTTTTGTATTTGGGAAGGTGACACAGACTCAGCATATGATTTTGTCAATATTTTGAATTATAATTCTTTAAATTTGAAATTCACGAGAAGGATTGATTCAGAATCATTTGATTTTTTAGATGTGTTAGTCTGCAAGGAGAGGGGCAAATTAACAAGTACCTTACATAGGAAAAAACACAGGCAACAGCTTGCTTCATGATAGTAGCAGTCATCCTAAAAATCTAATACAAAGCATCCCTTATGGAGAGCTTTTGAGAGCCCGACGCATTTGTACTCAGATGAAGACTGAGAGATTTTTACAGAGAGGCTACAGTAAATCTACAACTGACAAGGCGATTCTCAAAGTCTCTCATATTAAGAGAGATGATTTGTTAGTTATGAGAAAAAAAAATATATGGAACAACCTATTAGGTTTATTACAATTTACCACGACAGTACCTGTGAAGTAAGAATGATTTTCAATACATTCTGGCCAGTATTGAGAACTGATGATACATTTTCTAGAAATTTAGATGATTTTCCTTTATTTACATTTAGAAGAAGTACTTCTTTACATGATTCCTTGAGTAGAAAACTAGTACCACAGGAGCAAACTGATAATCCAGTGCAAGGTTTTTACATTTGTGGGAAATGCAAAGCTTGTAGGCACAGTGTGAACACAAGAAAGGTAAATTTCCCTACAATTTTGAAACCATATATTATTAAGAAACATCTAACATGTCTTTCAGACTATTGTGTTTATGCATTAATGTGTACTTGTAACAAATTCTATATTGGAAGTACTATTCACACAGCAGAGAAGCGGGTACGGGAGCATGCCCGAGCTATTGTACACCAGGATAAAACGTATTCAATAGCCAGAAATTTTAAGGAGTTCCATTCACAGAAAGTTAACTTAATGAGGTTTGTAGTTCTGGATAGAATTGCAATCAGTGAAAGAGGAGGTAATAGAAACTTACTGTTGAGAACGATGGAGTCAAAATATATTGTAAGGTTCAATACACTTCATCCAATAGGTCTCAATTTGGATGAGGAGTTGGCAGTACATGTAGGTGATTAGGATTTCCTAGTTGGTCATGAAACTATGTGCTTGGTTGTCTGAAGTCAAATATGGGCATATGCTAGTATCTCTAGTCGAGTAACAGGGTCCTTTTATATGACCTGATTTTTTATCTGCAGGTTATGTCTTTATTATGTTTTAACGTTTTTAATGTCAGTTTTATATTTTACATTTGTTTATTTTTTTTTCCAGTCACAATGGTGGTAGAACACGAAGGTACACATTGATTGATTTCCAAGCAGGATGAGATTTAAGGAAGGCAAAAGAGCTATTAAATCCTTTTATATGGGTTGAATAAATAAATTAGTAGGTTACTATAAGTAAAATGTTTTACAGATGGTAAATTTGAGTAACAATATGTGCAAAATTGTTTAACATGGATAAAAGATTGTTTTGTTTTCTTTCCTTTTTCCACATTAGCTTATTAATTGTTGGTGTAGATAAGACTCAATTGTCTTTGGGGGTAACATCAAGCCCATTGGGGCAGCTTTTACTACAATTATGGACGATTACATTATTGGCGTTATTTAAAGCGTAAGATAGCCACTCTAAGATGGCCACCAACGTTTGCACATATGTGAATGAATTTACAGCATTAATGTTAATCGGATGGGGAACTCTGACAGGGATGAAACTGTTGTAGCAATTGTTGTTAGTATTATGTAACCTCTGTAATGTAGTTGAAATTATTACAATATGAAGCAACCTATAGCCTTTTTGACTTGCCTTTGTTATTGTTATAGTACAAAATCTAACCATCGAAAGATGGCTGCAACAATGACGGTTCTGGTGGTATAGCAGATAATGTAGTCCATTTTCTGTGTTAATTGTTGTTTGGAGTAGAGGGATATTAACAGAAACTGTCATTATGTTCGATGCTCGTGAACAAGGAAATTTAGTTTCCGAAATGCGTTGAGTAGTTTTGTGTGCCATTTAAGACTCACATTAGCCAGCAATTGTGACTGGGACTCTCATTGTTTCCAGCAGATAGTTATTGCTTAAAGTAAGACGACAAGTTCTTTCAAATTTAATAGGGGGTTGCTACCCCGTCCCAGTCTGCCGCGTTGTAGCGTTAGGAATAAGCAACTTATATAAACGTATATATATATATATATATATATATATATATATATATATATATATACATGTCCTACAAGTCGGTGAGTTTCAGCTCGCCACACAGCTGCACCACTTCTCCAACAAAGGATCAGTCGCCGGACAAAGGATCACTGTTCTTCCTTTATTTAATAAAGTGCTTCACCCTACACAGAATTTCAATGTGTTTCGGCTGATACCTTCCACTGGACACTTCCCCAAAGGCACACAACTACCCAACATAGGCAATTAGTACATCGTCTTTTTCTACTACCTCCTCACAAAAAGAACATCATGTCTACCATCTTATAACATGAAAATATTTAAGTTAAAAAAACTCTAGTTACAATAGAATGCCTTTAGACACATCTCACTGCTTCAAATCCCCTTGTATTATTTACATGATTCAGCCTGTCTTAGAACATAAGCAGATATTAAATTTGGTAATAGAGCACATAGTTAAAGTATGATTCACAAGATAACATCATTGTCCATACGTATTACAGATATTTTATTAGTACATATCCACATCTTCATTCTTCTTACAATCTTTTGTGTGGGCAATCTAAGATCATGATCAAAAACTGTATCCCATGGTTCACCGCAATGTCCTATGAATGTTCCAAGACTACAGATACTGGCACACGTTATTAAAGGAAACACACTCTACCACCAGGATATCTACAATTAGATATTAGCTCTTTTGGTAACAAAGTGGCTTATGCATGTAACCTGTAATAATTATTGGTGTTCCTAAATCGCATATTTGTGAAACAGATTTACTGTATGAGGACATGGTGGCCTTTCAGGCACCATATCAAAACTGTTTATTTGCTCATAGCACCCCTATATACTCAGCAACCCATGCATATCCAATAAATGATCTCTACAATGTAATAGTAGCCATATACAGCACATTCAATTTGATAACAAAGTGACATATGCATGTAACATGTAACAATGTACACATGATGATTTTCTTGAATTGCATATTTGTGGCACAAAGTTACTGTTTGAAGACATGGTGCCCAATCAGGCGCCATATCAGGCCAGTTTATATGCCCGTACCATCCTATATATTCAGCAACCCATGTATGTCCATTATATGATATTAAATGGAACATGTGATATTAGTTGAAATACCGTATAACTAAACAATCTCTCCATACAGTGTCTTGCTATAATCCAACGTTAAAGTGACACGTGCTGTGCAAACTGCAGTCCTCTCTAAACATCCACATTCTTGAATCACATGTACTAGCCCAAACTTATAAAGTGACGCATGCGGTGCAAACTGCAGTCATGTGCAACTCATCCACATTTCTAAATTGTACATACCGGCCCATGGTGTGAAAGGAGGGAGCATTCTGTACCAGATACAATACCGTACAGCCAATTAGCATGTCTATATTGTACCTGCATCTTAATAAAGAAGTAATGTGTGTTCTCAAAGCCTTAAAATTGGCACAAATTTAAAATTGCACGTGATTAAAAGAGAACACATAGTGCCAAACAGGATACCATACAATAAACCAGTATCTCAATGTTGTATCTACATATTCAAAAGTGGCATGTGCTTGACAAGTTTAAATTATGTGCAAACATCGATGTTCCTAAAATGCCCTTTCTAGACACATGGAACATTTAAAATTTAAAGAACATTATGTCAATTAAAGTGCCATAGATTAGAGCAATGTCTCCATATCCTGCCTACACATTACCAAATGCTGTAATAGCATATACTGTGCAAGCTGCAATATAGTGCACATCATCACAGTTCTCAAACTTGTACACAGTGCATTGTTTGCCAATCAAAATGTAATATACTCTATAAGGCATATGATGTAAAATGCACAATGATGCTTATGGTACTGGACAGATCCTCAATCTCTCTAAATAGCATAATCCCATATCATGAAATTTCAATGTGTTCGGTCTTCGAAATATGAAAAATAATGATGTTTAAGGACAATGGACTCATATTGTGTACCCAATAAAGTGCATGCAAATAAAACCAATATAAACAGGATATCTTGTGAATCAATAATTACAACTAATTCTTCAGACCTGGTGACATCATCTGCTATCATAGCACCAACTAGGCATCCTGCACTTTTATCCTATCACCACTGCCCATATTACATGAGCAGCTCCCTCAAGTTGTTAATAAAAGCATTAAAACAATTGAAATACATTGAAATTAGCAAGCCCTACAAGAACGAGAATCTGCTCTTAATCATGGAAAAGCAAGAAATCTTTCACATCAGAAGATACAGTAACTGGCTACAAAAATGTGATTCAACACTAGTTGGATAACATTACATCCCCACATTACAAGTGCACATGTAGATCTGCATCTAAATTAGTCCCCCATAGCTTTCATTGATAAAATCATTTTGGAATTCATTCTTCTAAGTTCCAATGCTCTGTCTCCCATCTTAGGAGCTGCCTTTACATGTTTAACACCATAAAAACACAGACTCTTACAGTCCCCCTATTGCACATCCCAAAAGTGTTTCACTAATGGATAAGATCTATCTTGATTTTGTAATTGCTCTAAGGTGTTGTAAGAATCTGATCTTCAATTTATGGATGGTACTTCCCACCTATTTTTTCTGAAAGCCACATTGGATAATATAAACTACAAAATCAGTTTTGTAGGTGATTCTCTCTGTGAAAAGACATACTCTCCCCTCAAAGGACTCAAAGGACTGCATATTCGCTGTATATCTGCATGCTTTGCATTGGCCACAGCCCCAGAACCCCAGCCTCTTTTTTGTCAACCATGTTGTTTTCTCTTTTCTGATAAACCTCTGGTTAACATATCCCCCAATTACTTAGCCTTCCGAAATGTAACCTGGGGGTGCTAGCCAATCCTTGTCTTGATATTCTTCCACATAATACGGAGAGCGGCCGGGAACCTTAGTTGGACTGTAGCCCCAAGATCACGGAGCTCCCGCATAAAGTTTCCCAGTTCCCACTGCCTGTCTAACGTTGCTTTAGACACATCTGATCTTATCCTAAAAGACCAATCCCCCTTGGGGAAAGCTCCAACTTTAAGGGCTTCAGACAAGATTCTTTCCTTAATAGAGTATGTGTTGAAATTTATCAAAATCCTCCTGGGGTTTCTCCTTCCGGGATTTTTCTTGAAAGGATCACAATGGACTCTCTGAATATCGTCTTCCAAATTAATCCCTGCTATACTAGGGAGGACCTCCTTAATCAAAGCGATCACATAGCCCTTAATGTCTTCCCCTTCCAAGCCCTCTGGGACTCCCAAAAGCCTGATATTATTTCTCCTCATGTTATTTTCCAATGTTTCTAATTTATCCTGCAACATCTTTTCTCCACGTTTTAATTGTAGGATGTCCTTAGATTGAGCCAGCACGCGCTCCTCGTGGGCCTCCACTACTGCCTCTAACTTCCCCAACCGGTCTGTTAGCAAGTTGATTTTACTTTCCAAAACTTCACAGGCTTCCCGAATCCTAGTTTGATTAGTTTCTGAAATCTAAAATTTTCCCCTAATCTCTTTAGTAAGAGAGATTAACAAAGCCTGAACATCCATGTCGTGTGATTTTAATCCACTAGAGGAATTACCCTCAACTTCCAACAAGGGTAATGTCTTGGGAGGGCCCTCTGTCTGCATAACTGGTTCCTTATCTAATGGTTTTTGGGCTGGACCTACAGCTGAACAGCCTTCAACTAGCTTTAATGCCCCTAACTCGCCTAAATCCGGTTGAGAGTCTGCCATGGCTTGTGGTGGAGGGATTGTCGTCTGAAAATACCTTGTGATCAAAGATTCGCTCCTCCCCTGAAGCTCAATTTGACTTTCCTCCCGAAGGGGTAGAGGGTGCTCCACGAATGATGTTGTGTAGTTAATCCCCTCACCGTGGGTTTTAAGATCTAAATCTGCTGTGCCTGTTGCTACAGTCCCAGACAACTGAGTCTGAAGATTAACACTCACACCCCGGGTGCCGGGCTTACTTTTCCTAGCAACGATCAAGTCATTGACTTCTGCCCGAGCACCCCTGGGGCGACGCTTAATTGGTGACATACATCGTGAGGCTCCAACACTCTCGCAATCCCTTCTTACCTCACTCCCATTTAAGTTACTTCTGGTGAAGACCCCCGGAGTCTCCGGAAAACTCCCACGAAGAGAGCAGCGAGAGGTATAAGATCTCCCACGTCGCACACCTCTCGCCGCTTCAGTCCAAATACTGGAATTCGGTGCCTGCTTCCAGGACACCACCCCACCACCCTTCACCGGAGCCAATAGCCCCCCCTTCTTGTTCGCCGTTTTTCTTCTTAGTTTTCCCGACCTAGGCCGGAAAAAAAGACACTACAGAGGGGTAAATTAAAGTAATAACGTGGGCTAATAGAAAGAGATTTCTTTTTTTTTTTCTTTTCTTTTCCTTTCCCCCTCCTTCTCCTTTTCTTCTTTCTTTTTCTTTTCCTTTCCTTTAGATCGCCAGCCTACCTTGCAGATTTTCAAAACCCATCAAAAACCCATCAGAACTTCTATCAGGGAAAAGCCAGATTAAAACGCCTATTATCCGGTGACCTTATGCCGTGCCGTGCCGTATTCACAAAAAAAAAAAAAACTGGTAGTGCTGGGAAACACAGTACAAGTATGAGGGACCGAATACCCCCCCCAAGGGAAGCCGAGCTAGATAATGGCACACTTCTTGTCACAAAGGCTTTTAAATCTGAAGAAATCCCAGTTGAAGCAATAATTCAAGATCTCCAGCACTTCAGCACTTCTAGCTGAACCGAGCTCTACCTCACAAATACAGAAACGTTAAATAAGCGGCGTCTATCAGTGCATTAAATCCTTTTGCGCAGTGAACTTGTACAAGTTCTGTTATAGAATGTCAAGGTGTGCCAAAACTTAATGCGCAATGCCAAGAGCACAGTACTCAGCTATTCCATGGAAAACTCTTGCACCTACTTATTTTTGCAGCGTGATGAGCAACACGTTTAAAGTTTCAACACGTTTGGAGTAAGTACCCTGTTACTCCTGAGAAGGCAGCCCCGATAATACAAACTGCCTCTACCTGCTAAAGACAGGCACCAACCAGGAAAATAAATACCCCGGTTCCCCTAAGCCGCCAAACCAATGTTATTGCCGTTGTCGTTGCCGCTCCTCACTCTGCTAACAATCCCTTCTGGAACGGCTCCTAGGGCTTCCCCAAGCGCTGAACGGGAGCTCCGGCTCTGACTCCCGGCTCCCGGACCAGGTGTGCGCGGACGCGCGGGGGGAATCCTCTCCCCCCCCGAAATCACTCCAATCAGTCCAGCCGTCTCCGGGGGCACCGAAGAAAAAAAAAAAACCACTAGCGATGCCTCCGCAACTCCGCAGCTCCGCAGCTTTCTCCTAAACACTGACCGGGGGAGATCTGCTCGCGTCCGAAATCGCGCGATGCTAGGCGTCTCTCGTCCGTCCGACGAGAGTTCACGGGCAGCGCGTTAGCTGACCGTCATGTTCCTCCGAAAAGGACACTATTAATGGCCGATGTCCAAGGTACCGGAATAGTAGCCTCAACCTGAGAGATCCCGGGGAGGTTAGCGCATTTATAGATCAGATTAAGGCGTCTCAATAAGATCTAGTGGAAAGTTCCGTCCGACGAGGAGTTTCTATTGAGGATAACAGGATGGTTATCCTAGCAGAAATAGGGAGGGTTCCTCTGGGGGGAGGGTGTGGTTTTGAGGGTGTGTTGGTGTTGGGTGTGGGTGTGGGAGGCACTGGGTGTAGGGGTTCTTTTTGGGTTAGGTGGGTTGAAAATGATAAAAATAAGAAAGTCCTCATAACTTGCCTAAATAGGTCGGGGGGTCCTGTGTTCTTCTTTTCTCTTCCATCTCTCTACGAATGTCTAAGCATGGCAATGTAAGGTTGAGATTCCTCTCTTGGAATGTGAATGGGTTAAGGGTGCTTGGTAGGAGGAGGAAGATCTTTGAATACTTACGATTGGTAGAGGAGGAGATCATTATACTGCAGGAAACCCATCTTCAACAAAGTGAGTGGGAGAGCTGGCTTAAACGGCTGAATTGGGTTTCATTTAGCGTATGCTCTTCCCAAACTAGCACAATAAAAGGCGTGGCAGTTTTGATTAAGAAATCTATGAGGTTTAAGGTAGGATTGGTACAAGTTGACTCTATAGGAAGATGGGTAGTGGTGGAACTGTGTGTATGCGGTTATTGGATCACAGTGGCGGGTTACTACGGGCCAAACATTGATGACCCAACGCCATTTCAAGACCTATTTAATATTCTACTTTCAGCTAGGTACCCAGTGGTATTAGGTGGGGATTTTAATATATTGTTAGACCCTGCTCAGGACAAGTCAACCCCCCGGGGTACAGTAAATTCACCTAAAACAAGGGCATTGGTGAAACAAGCGATGCAGGATTTAGGCATGGTAGATGTTTGGCATTGGAGAAGGGGTGAAGGAGCTAGATATACATTTCACAATAAAAAATATGGGCATAGATCTAGAATAGATTTTTTTCTAATTCACAAAAGTTTATGCCCAGAGGTGAGAAGGGTAGCCCACAATATAGCACACTTGTCAGATCACTCAGCAGTAATACTACACTTGGATATCAGGGTCATAAGTAAGACTACTAAGAGTACAATTAATCGTGCTTTATTCCTAGACGGCGCAATAGTAGAAGCATTAAAAAAAGATACAAGAATTTTTTTTCATGTGAATCAAGGAACAGCAAGTTTATGGTGTGTTTGGGATGCGTTTAAGGCCTATATAAGAGGGAGGTTAGTGAGCCTAGCAACATATAATTACCGGGAAGAGAGGGAAAAGCTGGGAAATATGGAATCGTTATTAAAAACGCTTCAAGTCTCAATGTATAATGCACGGTTAGAAGGGAAAAAGGATCTATTAGAGGAGCTGTCTTGTCAAGAGGAAAAGGTTCGGACTAGTTTAGACGCTTTTTTGGAAAATCGCAGTAGGTTAAAGTGGGAAAGTAGTCAATATGCACACTTTGAATATGGAGAAGGTTGTAGTAAATTGTTAGCGTGGAAGGTTAAGTCTGACCTTTCCAAAAGGCATATCTTATCAGTTAAATCTGATCTTACGAATCAGATCTGTACGGAGCAAGAAGAGATTGAGGGGGCATTTGTATCCTTTTTTCAGGAGATATATTCAGAAAGCTTGGTTAACTCGGAAGAGTCGGTAAGAGAAGTTTTAGATAAAGCATACCTCCCAGCTTTAGAGGAGTCTAAAAGGCTCTTATTGAATTGTAAGATAAATGAGGCTGAGCTTGTGGAAGGTTTAAAGGCGTTGAAAAAAGGAAAGGCAGCTGGTCCAGATAGTCTACCTAATGAACTATATAAAGCCGTGGGGGATGAACTTATTCCATTCTTATTAGAGCTATTTAATTCTATGTTGATAGAAGGGGCCCAAATACCTATCTCCTGGAGAGAGGCGATAATTTGTTTATTGTTAAAGCCAGGTAAGGATTCAACGTCTTGTTCTTCCTATAGGCCCATCTCCTTGCTGAATGCGGATTACAAACTTTATACAGGGATCTTAGCTAAGAGATTGGGGAGAGCCATTGGCAATCTGATTCATTTGGATCAAAAGGGTTTTATGAAGGGGAGGCAACTTCATGAGATAACTCACGAGTTATTTGCTGCAGTAGATTTGGCGGAACATGAGAAGGCGCCATTGGCGATCTTGACTTTTGATGCGGCCAAGGCCTTTGATCGCGTTAATTTGTTGTTTTTAAGGGCTGTGTTGGAAAAAATGGGCTTGGGAATCCCTTTTGTCAGGGCGATAGGGGAATTGTATAGATGCCCCTTAGCGAGAATCCTGGTTAATGGCCAATTATCACAAGAAGTTAGGATTTGGCAGGGTACGCGACAGGGTTGTCCCCTATCTCCCTTGCTTTTCAATTTATACATTGAACCCTTGGCTACTTTACTTCGGTCTTGTAAGGAGATTATTCCATTTCGAATTGGGGGTTGGGAAAAAAAAATAGCGTTATACGCAGACGATTTGATGATATATACGAGTGATGTTAGCTCTACTCTACCTAGGGTCATCGCCTTGATGGAACAATTTGGTAGATTTTCCGGGTACAGTATAAACGCAGAAAAGACGGAAATAATGAGTTGGAATTTGACTTATGTTTCCCCCTTAGTTAAACAAGAGATCAGATACTTGGGTATTCGATTAGCAACTGATCTTAATGAGGTAGCTAAATTGAATTTTGACATAGCATATAGGGAAACCAAAAGACTGCTAAAGGCGTGGGCCGCTCTTCTTCTTACGATAATCGGAAGATCTAACATTTTGAAGATGTGCATTCTTCCAAAATTTACCTTTTTATTTAACACTATTCCATTGGAGTTTAAGAACAGCTGGTTTAAAAAACTACAGGGGGATTTATCCTCATTTGTATGGGCTTCCAAGGGAGTAAGGATTTCATGGAAAAAGTTGAGTAGAAAAAGAGAGTGGGGGGGTATTGCGTCTCCGGACCTATTTAGGTACTATTTGGCTTTTCAATTAAAAAACATTAGAATCTTATTGAATAAAAAGTCAGAGTATGATTTAGTCTGGAGAGCGTTAACGGCACACCTTGAGGAAGGAGCAGATCATTTTTTATATAAATTTGGACACCCCAGGTACTTTAAGAAAGTTCGTTTGAAACTTCCCAGACATGCATGCAATGTTTGGATGTATTTTCGGAGGGCGTTAGAGATACTTTATTTTTGTAGTTCGGCTCCCATTTGGGATTCACCCGGTACTCCTGAATGCTTTATTGACAAATTATCAATTCCCTTGAGAGCGAGTGGGATGGTAAGATGGGGTCAGATAATAGAAGGATCTGAAGTGTTAAGTTGGTGTGCTTTCCAGGAAGGTACTGGAGGGACAGTTTCCAGATTTAAGTACTTTCAGATATCTAGTTGGGTAAATTCTCGACGAACAGGAGAAATAGGGAGGAGCATATGGGAAAGGAAATTAAACCAGAAAATCATTAATAAAGAGGTTGCATTGTGGTATCATGCTTTGTTGGAAACAACAGAGGACAGTGCATCCCTTCCCTTGTCGAAGTGGGGTGCGATTTTTCCAACTTTAGATGTTATAGCACTGTGGCAAAAGTCTTGTTCAGTATTGTGGCTTACTACTAGTCCAGCAGGGTTGAAGAAAAATCACTTGTTCACACTCCATAGGGTTTACTGGACACCGGCTAGATTAACAGCTATTGGGAAAACTCAGAAAAACTGTCCAAGATGTGGGGAAGACAAGGCAGATGATATCCACATGTTTTGGCAATGTTCTAAGTTGTTGAATTATTGGGGGGATATAGGGAGTACCTTAAAGGTAATCTTTAATGTTAACTTAGTTTTAAATCTATCAACAGTGGTGTTTGGGGTTTGAGAGCAGGGTACAAAGTACCAGAGATTGTCAGTACAGCAGGAGTACTTGTTGTTTATATTAATCCTTCTAGCTAGGCGAGAAATATGCCGTAAATGGATTGATCCTCTTCCTCCCCGTGCGTTGGACTGGCAAACATCTGTAAATCGAATATGTACAATGGAACAACGAGGTCCCCTGTCTAGAAAAGACAACTTTTGGATGTATTGGGAAAATGTTTATCAATAGTATATTATTTTATGCTGTATAGGTTTTTCTGTTTGGTCTCATCCTCTTGAATTTTTGAAATCTTAAGTCCAATGATTAGAACTCCCCCTTACCCTTTCGGGTGGTGCTTTGGGTATGATCAGATCCGAGAAAGTAATAATTCTTGATCGATGACATACGTTCGGGAAAAGTACAATTAGTAGAACAGGTGGGACAGCCTAACCGAGGTATGGATCATATACTTGGAGGCACGTTGTTGTCTGCCGTGCCTGTGCTTTTCCCCCTTAACCAAAGCATGGGTGATGAAATGAGGACAAAAAAAAATCCTTGTCTTGATATGTTTATCTTGTTGAAAAACATGCCAATTGTGAGTCAAAATAGCTTTAAGTGCCTTATGTTGATTATTTAACTCCAGAAAAAATCCAGGTTAGGAAACATCAGCACCTTCCTGTTCTCTAGGGTGCTGATGTTTAAAGAGCAAATCCACCCTTTTCTTACAATTTACCCTTTCATATGCATCCATAAGGACCTTCTGTGGATATCCTGTCTCAGAGAATCTCTGCATTATCACCGATATTCCATTCTCAAATGCCAGGTCACATGAACAATTTTCAGAAACTGGCTATGGGGGATGCTCCATTTCAGAGTCCTCGGGTGCCCTCTGTTGCCATGCAATATTGAGTTGCAGGCTGTTGGTTTTCAAAAGACAGATGTTTCCAATTTCCCATTTCTTATTTACAGCAGGACATGAAGGAACTCAATTTTGCTTTGGCTCCATGTTGCTACAAGACGCATGTTCAAATTATTCTTATTTAATTTCCTAATGTATTCCCATAGTGCACTTTTGTCAACACCAGGACAGTGCGCGCTCTACGGGCAACATAATGCAAAATGACAGACCTTATGCAAAGTAATAATTCATGCATTGTGTGATGATATAACATATTAACTTTCTGCATTGCAGGTATTTATCTTGAAATGTCATTAATACTGTTTGCAATGTATTGCTCATTTCCAAGCCTTTCCTGCAGCCTGGCTGGGTGTGGCTGGGTGTGGCAGGTGGGTGGGGGTTGGGTCTATTTAAGGAACACAGCCCAGCTCCACGTGCTCACTATTCAGAGGTCCCAGTTGTAGGAGGCTGGCATGGCTTGTAGTGGATACCAAGGGGTACTTACACTTTGTACCAGGTCCAGTTATCCCTTATTAGTGTAGAAGAGGTGTCTAGCAGCTTAGGCTGATAGAAAAGGTAGCTTAGCAGAGCAGCTTAGGCTGAACTAGGAGACATGCAAAGTTCCTACTATACCACTGGTGTCACATGCACAATATCATAAGAAAACACAATACACAGATATACTAAAAATAAAGGTACTTTATTTTTATGACAATATGCCAAAAGTATCTCAGTGAGTACCCTCAGTATGAGGATAGCAAATATACACAAGATATATGTACACAATACCAAAAATATGCAGTAATAGCAAAAGGAAGTAATGCAAGCAGTGTAAAGTTACAATGTATTGCAATAGGAGCACATAGGCATAGGGGCAACACAAACCATATACTCCAAAACTGGAATGCGAATAACGTATGGGCCCCAAACCTATGTGAGCTTGTAGAGGGTCGCTGGGACTGTAAGAAAACAGTGAGGGTTAGAAAAATAGCCCACCCCAAGACCCTGAAAAGTAGGTGTAAAGTGCACCTATATTCCCCAGAGAGCACAGAAGTCGTGATAGGAGAATTCTGCAAGAAGGAACAACACCAGCAATGCAACAAAGGTGGATTTCTGGACGAGAGTACCTGTGGAACAAGAGGACCAAGTCCAAGAGTCGCGACAAAGTCGAGATTGGGCAGATGCCCAGGAAATGCCAGCTGAGGGTGCAAAGAAGCTGCCACCGGATGGTAGAAGCTGTGGATTCTGCAAGAACGAAAAGGACTAGGAACTTCCACTTTGGAGGATGGATGTCCCACGTCGTGAAGAAGCTTGCAGAGGTGTTCCCACGCAGAAAGACGCAAACAAGCCTTGCTAGATGCAAGGGTCGTGGTTAGGGCTTTTGGATGCTGCTGTGACCCAGGAGTGACCAGGATGTCGCCAATTGTGTGAGGAGACAGAGGGGGCACCCAGCAAGGTAGGGAGCCCTCACAGAAGCAGACAGCACCCGCAGAAGTGCCGGAACAGGCACTACGAAGAAGAGTGAACCGGAGCTCAACCGAAGTCACAAAAGAAGATCCCACGATGCCAGAGGACAACTCAGGAGGTTGTGCACTGCAGGTTAGTACAAACATACTGAAAACATAGGGTTTTCACTATGAGCACTGGGCCCTGGCTAGCAGGCTCCCAGTGAGACAGTGAAAACACCCTGACATATACTCACAAACAGGCCAAAAGTGGGGGTAACAAGGCTAGAAAGATGCTACTTTCTCACACCAGTGCAGAGCAGCAGCATTTTCCAGGGCTCCTGTTCAGGAGGCCTACTTGGACATTTCCTGGCCCTGTCCTCATTATCTTGCTGATCTTCAAGCAGGGCGGTAAGGCAGAGTTCAAGGAAGGCCCTCGACTCCGTTTTCTAGAAACATTTGAGTTTTTGGCTTTGTGATTTACTGCGTGTGCCATTTATTCTTGGCACTTAACCCCTGCAGTTCGGATCGGCAGAGTGTGCGATTATTTCAAGGCATTTGAATCTTGATGGTTGAATCAGCAACAATGTGCGCGATTCATTCTTGGCAATTAACCCTTGCAGTTTGGATCGGCAGAGTGCGCGATCATTTCAAGGCATTTGTATCTTGATGGTTGAATCGGCAACAGTGTGCGCGATTCATTCTTGGCAATTAACCCTTGCAGTTCAGATCAGCAGAGCGCGCAATCATTCCAGGTACTTAAGTCTTGATGTGCAGTCTGGCAATAAGGTGCGCAATCACTTTTGGGCAATTGAATCTTGTAACTTAGTTCAAACAGAGTGTGATCTTTCTAGACAAAATAAGTTTAGTCAGTTTGCCAATTCTACAGTATCACTCATGAATCCTATAGCAGTTAATTCTTTGGGAACGAATGTACTCATTGACTCATGTTGTGATGTAATTGCTATTTTAAGGATTAACTTGAGAAAGTTCAATGTTCAGAGTATTTGATTATAAAAAGGTCAGGTTATTGAAAAGTTCTTGATCTCTCATGTTATTAGAGCATAAAGAGTTAAAACAAAGTTCATGACAATCAATGTGAATGACTTTGCTATTGTGTTCTTAACTCTTGTTTCCACAGGTCTCCTTCCCCGCTGTTCCCAACCTAAACCCCATCCCCCGTTTGGCCATTCTTTAACTCTGTGCTATAATGGCTAGTAGAGTTTGGAGCTGCCAAGAGGTGGACATATTGGGAACAGGCGCAAACCCAGAGGATCCGGTCTCGCTGACAACTTTCTTGTCGGTTCCATATGAGAAACAAGTCATCAATAGAGCGCACCCATAGTACCACTTTCTCCATATAAGCACTCAGCTCATTAGACCGTGCCACCTCCTTTTCCCATCATTCCATTTATAGGTTGGTGTATGTCGGTGCAAATGATGCCCCCATCGCCGTACCTTGTTTTTGGAGGTAATATTCATTTTTGAATAAAAAGATGTTATGTGTTAAACAAAATGATAACATAGTCATCAACATTTCAGTGTGCGGTACAAACCCCATGGTACATGTTTTTAAGCAATATCTGCATGCTTCCATGCCAAACTGGTGCTTAATAGATGTGTATAAGGATGTAACATCCATTGTCACTAGATAATAAGTACTTTGCAAATAAATTGTGCAAATATAGGAAGTCTGCTGTATCACATGGATAGAATGAAAGTGCAATGACATATTGACATAAAAAGAGGTTTAGATATCTAGATGTAGATTTTAACAGAGAACCTATCATACTTACAATGGGTCTACCAGAAGGACAAAGTTTGTCTTTATGAATCTTTGGTAAACAAAAAAAAATGCAGGGAATCCTTGGAAAGTCCACTTTCAAATATGTAAATTCTTCATATTCAATAAGCTGATGACTTAGCCACCAATATAACATCTCATGATGGCTTTTTTGATGCGCTTGAATGGGATTTCCTTTAAGTCTCTCATAGTGGTCGCCATTGTGTAGTTGCTTCTGAGCTTCCTTAATATATTGATCTGTACACATAATGATGATATTCCTGCCTTTATCTGAAGTCTTAATATGATTATAGAATCATTCTTTCTAAGTGTATTCATTTCTTCCCAATCGTCTGGGTAAAGTTGCCACATCTTTTAATTCTTGTCTTTGTTCGCAATTTGTTGATGTCTCCAACCATTAGCTCATGAAAGATGTCAACTAGATTTCCATTTGGTAATTATGGATTAACTCTACTAGATGGCTTCAAATGGCTGGTGTTAGAATGACCCATGACAAAGCCCATAGAGCTCAATATTCCAATATCCACGATCTCACTTTCAGTGGCAGCTTGACCATTTTGAAATTTCATCTGCTAGATCTTTAATAGACATGAGATCCAGAATATCTCTTCTCTTAAATCCTAAATATTCTGTATTGTGAGATCCTAGTATATGTTTGCTTGGAGGAGAATTCATAACATAATATTAGCTCAAACACAATTTCCTCACAAATTAATCGGTTTCAATACGAGTTTTGGTATAATCCCAGTCTATAGTTCGACAAAAGCTTAGACCAAGATTTAGGATCCTCTCTTGATTAGTGGTAAGTACTGTATTGGAGATGTTCACAACCCTTGCGTTCATCTGGGAGTCTGTCTGTGAGGTAAAAGATCCTTCTATTCCTTGGCACCTGTTCCATTTCCTTTCCCACTCCTCGTTTTGTGCTACTGTGGCCTCGCCCTCTGTTTCAGGTTGGTTGAGGCATGGCTATCTGCATTAATCTCATCTCCCCTTGAAAATCCAGTTTATTTTGTGGTGCTTCATCAGCTGAAGATCCCTTAGCCAAACTCACATCAGTGTTATTGGGAGTAGCATCTAATCTGACCCCAACATTTATTTTCTCTTTTGCTCTTAAAGTGTTGTATTTGCGAGCAAAGGTGTAGATCCTGCCATACTCATAATCCAGCTTCTCTTGATTGAATGTGTGTGCCTTTCCTGCTTTTGTTTCCTCCTCCTGTTTCAAAATGCGTTCTTCCATCTTTGCTAACATAATTTTCACTTTCTCCTGATTGGGCGCCACTTGCAGCTCTTTTGCTAGTTCTTCAATAATCTTAGTTGGTTGTTCCATATGCCATTTCGCATGTGTTATCAATGTTTCCATGAGTTTTAAAGAGCAGTCAGACATATATGTTCTCCACTCTTCTAATAGATCAGGGTCCATATCCTCAAACGTGGGCAATATTTAAATCTGCAGGCCATGTGGCACCCTTCCACATTGAATATACTTAGTAAATGACATCATCTCCCACCATTTTTCAGAGATGCGTGTGCTTTTTCTAGTTCCCTAATATTATTGGTTGTTGTTCTAATACCTAAACTCCTCCTTTTTCTTATGTACAATTGTTCATTATTTTTCTCAAAAATGTCTCTATATATAGATTTAGATATAAAACCTACTGGTGGTTGCCAGTAGGTAGTTATACTCAGGACATAGGTCCATATTTATGGGCTTTTGGTGCAGGGCAGCGAAACAAGTCACCTTGCTGTGCTGTCCTGCGTCAAAGCTAAAAGACAGGAATGTGCCGTACCTATGGCATACAACACATTTCTGTCCTTTCCCCCTGCGCTGGTGACATTTTGGCAGCCTAGCACTGCCAGAGGTGCCAGGGTGCCTGCGTTGCATGCAGGATTGTTTTTGTGCCTGAAGGAGCACGTTCCTGCACAACACAATCCTTTCAGGCTTTTTCCTCTATCTTTGTGTGCTGCAGAATGCAGTACATATAGAAAGAAGAAAAAATGAGGAGAAATAAAGTTATTTCTCCTCACTGCACATCCCCGGGGGAGGTGCAAGGTTTTGGTGCAGCCCCAGGTTTACATGGTCTTGTAAATCTGGGGACGCATCAAAATCCATTTGTGTTTCGTGGAAACACCCACCGTAATGCCCATGGCACGCCTCCCTAAAGCAGAGTAAGGCAATGCAGTGATGTTTGCTGCCTTCTCTTACTCCATATCTATGAGGCCAGTCAAAGCCACGCAAACTGGCTTTGCGTGACCTCATAGATATGATTGCAAGGTTTGTGCTGCCGTTGCATCACAAAAGGTGATGCAACAATGGCACAAAAGGCCTGTAAATATGCCCCCTAGTTTTCATAGACAAAGCATTTGTTTTCTAATTACTTTGGCACCTGTTCATGAAATCTTCAAAACTAGTGTGGAATTCACTTTAGTTGCTGTCTGGAAAGTTTCGGGGTGCTTCGGCAACTGGGGGCTGAGAAAAAAGGGGATCTCAAAACACATTTTCCCCATGCAATTTCCCATAGGAATATGACTACAGCCCAAAGCGTTGAACGGAATTAACCCAAATTTGGCAGAAAACTACATCTTGGTCCAGAAAGAGTGCTTTTCATAATTTGGTGCAAATCTATTCAGTAGTTTTGGAGTTATTGAAAACAAAAGAAATACAGAAATCTAGGGATGCTTATCTTCAGTGGATCCAACAGATCTCATAGTGAGATCAAATAGATTACCATCACTTCAACCAGGAAGTTTTGGCAACCATTTTGGGAATCAGATTTGTCCGAGTCTCAAGAAAAAAGATGAAAAATCATAAGAGGGAAGGGTAGGAATACCCTGACACTCAAGGTCTGGTGGTGGGGTCCACGAGGGACCCAGCTGGGGCCAAATAATGTTTTTTTCTTACATTTTTTCTGCAAATTTGCAGAGGATCTGTGAATCCAATCAAATAAAAAAAACAAGCGCATTCTCTTGTGCTTGCTTTTTCTTTTGCCTCCCAGGTGGGCCTGATCCCGGGGGGAGGGGTGTGTGTGCATATATTTAGATGAATTGGGCTGGAAGGTGCCTCCTCCCCAGGCTGACTTCAGCCCAGGGAACCCAATTCCCCGGGGCCCTGCCAAGTTTGAAAAGTAGGAAGGGGGGCTACACGGCCCCCCTTCTGGGCTTGTTTCAGTCCCAGGGTCCCCATCCCCCGGCACCCAACCAATAACTAAAATGGGAAGGGGGTCACACAGCCCCTCTCCCGGGCCGTTTTCAGCCTCAGGGCAGGCCCTTATTTTAAAAGGAGAGAGGGGCTGTGCCGTCCCCTCCTTGGGCTGTTTTTGGCACCAGGGACCACCATGTCTCTGGGGCATGGCCATGTACTTTAAAAAGAGGGGGGCCTGCGGTACCCTTCTTGGAGCTATTAATGGTCATGGGGACCGCCACCCACCAGGGCTAGCTACTGCTATGTCCTGAGGTGCCCACCTTAAGAACATAGCTGTTTGCTCTCACTTGGCAGAAACTCTTGGAAATCTCCCTGCAAGCGAGAGCAAATAGTAAGTCTGCTCCCAGCAGGAGGCAGCTTGTAAAATGTTTTTGCCCACTGGGAGAGGACATTCATGAGCTTTCCTGCCTGCTATGAAGCTGACAGGGAAACAAATGAAAGAAACTTGCTCCCACTCACAGGGAGCAGCATTTTAAGCTGTTCCTTGTGGGCAGGAGCAATGCTGGCTCCTGCAGGAGGCAGAGAGCTGGCTGAGGCCACGGGGGTGTTAGGGTTCCCCCAAGACTGCCAAATAAAAGCTAGTGGGTGCTCTGACTGGGCCCCCACCACCACTTAGTGGCCAGGACCTGGAGGAAGGGGTCCCGTAGGCAACATTGACCTGGGGAGGGGGGCTGCATACCTGTAACTCCTTTAGTGTGTGGCCAGGCCCCGGGGGATGAGGGCCATGGGATCAAAATTGGCTCAGGGAGGGGGGCTGCATGCCCTCCTCCCCCTTTACTAACTGGCCAGGTCCCAGGGGATGGGGCTACTAGGGCCAATATTAGCTAGGGGTTGGTGCTGTGTGCCCTCTCCCCTTTTAGTGTCTAGCCAGGCTCCGGAGGATAGGATGGGGTTGCATGGCCCTTAAAAATAAGGCCCAGCCCTGGGAGATGGGGTCCCTGGGGCCAAAACGGCCTGGAGTTGGGAGTTGCATGCCACTGAAATTCACCAATTGTAGTTATTCATCCGTGATTAACATAAAACTCTCCAGAAGGCTACAGCCTATTCAGAACTCGGCAGCCAGAATCACTCTAAGGCCCATATTTATACTTTTTGACGCACAACTGCGCCAATGCAGTTGTGCGTAAAAATGTTTACCGCCGGCTAACGCCATTCCAACGCGCCATGCGGGTGCCTTATTAACGGAATGACGTTAGCCGGCGCTGCGGACTGGTGTGCGTAAAAAAAAATGACTCACACCAGGCAGCGCCGGCGTATGGGAAAATGGGGATTGAGCGTCAAAAAACAGTGCAAGTCAGGTCTGAGGCAAAATTCAGGCCTCAAACCGGATTTGCGCCATTTTTTTTGACGCCCAGCCTCCATTGACATGACTCCTGTCTTAGCAAAGACAGGAGTCATGCCCCCTTGCCCAATGGCCATGCCCAGGGGACTTATGTCCCCTGGGCATGGTCATTGGGCATAGTGGCATGTAGGGGGGCCCAAATCAGGCCCCCCTATGCCACAAAAAAAATCAGAAAAAAATACTTACCCGAACTTACCTTTTCCTTCCCTGGGATGGGTCCCTCCATCCTTGGGTGTCCTCCTGGGGTGGGCAAGGGTGACAGGGGGTCCCTGGGCGCAGGGCAGGGGAGGGCACCTCCGGGCTCCTTCCGAGCCCACAGGTCCCTTAACGCCTGCCCTGACCCAGGCGTTAAAAAACGGCGCCCATCAGGCTGTGCGCCGTTTTTTAAGGCCCACCCCCTCCTGTGCGTCAAAATGACGCCAGAGTATAAATAAGGGGCACAGGCCTTAAAGTCATTTTTTGGAAGGGAATGCCCACCTTGCATATAATTAATGCAAGGCTGGTTCCCCCTTCCAAAAAATGACGCACATGGTGGAATTTTGACGCCCGCGGGGTCGGACGTCAAAGTATAAATATGGGGCAGGGTTTGCGCTGATTGTGCATCAATAATTTTGACGCACATTCAGCGCAAACAGAGTATAAATATGCCCCAAAGCCTCTCACACCACACTCATATCACACCACACCTAAAGTAGCTCCCCTGGTTCCCCATTCACAAACAAGCACAATTCAAACTCCTCACCCGCACTTTCAAGGCACTACATAACACTGTCCAGAATATCTCAGCAATAGAATCTGCTTTTACACCTCAGCTCATCTAGATTCCTATTTGCACAAAGCCCACGCATACTGAAAACCAGATCCTGTGGTCATGCCTTCTCCTACATCGCTCCTAAAGCATGGAACAACCTGCTGCTGCACATAAAAGCCTCCTCCTCCTCACTTCCTGAATTTTTCAA
The DNA here is from genome assembly GCF_031143425.1 of Pleurodeles waltl. NCBI lineage: Eukaryota > Metazoa > Chordata > Amphibia > Caudata > Salamandridae > Pleurodeles > Pleurodeles waltl. Next base: position 1,886,051,959 of record NC_090440.1, read on the forward strand.
CAAGCTGATGACCTGACTTTTTGAGTAGTTCCAGTAGGTTCTAGACTCACACCTGCTCAAAGCTAGGATACCATCCAGGGTGACAGTGTGCTCTGCAAATCTGCATAACATACCATAACATAACATCTACTGTAAAATAACTATAACTCATGCGCTAAAATAACTATAACTTAAACCCCTGGGATGCACTGCTTATGACCTCATATATTACATCATTCATGGCATTTTCTATAACATCATTGAAAACATCACTTCAGCATCTGAAATGGCATCATTAATGCACAAGGTATAGTTACTTCAGTTAACTATAAGTGATGAATGTCAGTCATTTCTTGAGTTTAAAATGGTATTTGTAACTGACATCTTCACCTAAGTATAATAACACTTCCACCTTTAATTTTTCAGTGAATTTCTAAGGATTTTTTAATGTAAAATAAAGCATTACCATATCTAACTATAACATCTGTTTTTTCCAGAGAATTACTGTTTTTTTAACGAAAAGTAGGATTGTATTTACATACCTGTCTATCCCAACCCCCTTGGGCCATGAGTGGCAGATGTTTGGGCTCAGAGCCGGGCTTGTGAAAAAAGCTCATGCCCAGCTACACTGTGGGCACCCAACTGCCTGCAACCCAGACAATCAACATGCTTCATCTGTTGTAGCTGTGTTTTCTAGATATGTATAAATATGCAGCTTAAATTTCCTCAAACATCAGAACAGATGTTCACCAACTCTCAAAAAGGACGTTTTTTCGGAAAAGCTCTATTGTTCTGCCTAATTTCGTGTAATGCTCTACAGCCATTTTGGCTGTAGTGTTGTCTACAGTTCCTATGTGAAAATGCACGAAGAAAACACATTTTAGGATCTGCCTTTTTCTTGGCCACTGCTTGACAGATCACCTGAAACTTTTCAAGATGGACTGATGTGGGCGCACCTTATTTGTGGAACAATTTGAGAAGATTTGTCAAATGGCACAAAGTTTATTTGCAAAAGAATAAAATAATTTCTTAGGGAAACTCACTCCTAACTATAACTACACAGTGGCCACTGTGTAAGATATATATACAAATATATTCACTGAAAAACCCAAAGGTTAAAGTAACGTTATAGTTAGGTGAAATGTTCAATATCAACGTAACGTTTTAAATTTAAAAAACACAGAAACTCACCAGTTAGAATTGTCGCAAGCAAGTAACCTGTGGCCTAGAGTACTATAACTCGCGCCCTGGCCATGCACAGTTTTCTCATCAGTAATTTAATTGCAAACATTGCAGTGATATTACTGTATGGATGATGTCATAGAATATGTCATGAGTGATATAGTATGTGGGGTAATTAGTAGGGCATGGTGAGGACACGAGTTATAGTTACTTCAGGCACAAGTTATAGTTGCTTTAGATAACTATAATTTAGCCTTTAAAAAAGAGGTCTTCAATCTGTGGGTCGCGACCACCGGGGTGCCGTGGAGTCATCTGAAGGGGGATGTACAATCTGCAGCCACCTCCACCTGCTTTGGAAATAGACAACCATCCTGGGACTGTTCATTTAGACAGTTTAAAAAGCTTCAGCTGAATTGTCATTCAGTGATTCTCCTGATCAGCGAAACCGAGGGAGTGGTAGACAGCTAAAGAAGCCTTCTTGCCAGGGTGCCTGCTGCCTGAAAGAAATGCAAATAGCGCTACAAGTTAATCCGCAAATGCAAACGGTAATCTGCAAATTTAAAGGATGCTTGGGCGCTGTACTGATTGAATCACTGGAAGCTTTGTCATTACAAAAATGTATTCTTTTTGAGTGGTAGTAAAAAGAGTTAACAGCTTAACTGAAGTCTGTGCTTTTAACTGTAATTGTATTTGCATAGTGTTTACTATCCCCATGAGAGTGTTGAAATAACAGTTATGTAAATAAATTGTATTATGTATGGTCTGGTATCACTAAAATCTATATTTTGGAAGCAAAATTTTATGATAAAAAAAATTCACATTTTGTGGTAGCCCATTTTATACTGTGTGTAATGCAAGTTTAAAATAATGACTTACATGTTCACAATGTTTTCTGTCACAGGCTGTACCTCGTAGCACTAAAAATAATCAAGTCACTGGCTACCCACTCTCTGGCTACACCAGACCCCTGCATTGCATTAACTAACAGAGGTTTCATAATGTACAATAGTGTATTTCTCACAGAGTAACAACTTATTTTATTCATTTTTCATTTACGCTGCCCGTTATTTTAAATGTAGCTACCTGGCGATGAAACACCTAAAAACTGAAATCAACAACAGCAACAAAATAATAATAACCAGGACTCAGTTTTTAGTAAAATAGAAGTGTTTGTTTTCAATTAGGTAGTAATAAAACCCTTTTTAGAGAAACAGTTTGAAAGAAGATTAAGGCCCTGATTTATACTTTTTGACGCAAACCTGCACTAGTGCAGGTTTGCGTCAAAAAGTTTACCGCTGGCTAGCGCCATTCCTGGATGCCAGCCATGTGTCATATTTAAGGAATGACGTTAGCCGGCGGTAAGGCCTGGTTAGTGTCAAAATAAATGACCCTAACTGGGTGGGGGAGGCGTAGGGAAACAGGAGGTTGTGCGTCGAAGAATGGCGCTAGTCAGGTTAGAGTCAGAAAAATGACGCTAACCTGACTGGCGTCATTTGACGCACAACCCCCATGGACATGACTACTGTCTTAGTAAAGACAGGAGTCATGCCCCCCTGACCAATGGCCATGCCCAGGGGACTTATGTCCCCTGGCATGGTCGTTGGCCACAGTGCCATGTAGGGGGGGCCCAAGTTAAGCCCCCCTATGGCACTTAAAAAGAAAAACTTACCTGGACTTATCTGGGATGGGTCCCCCTATCCTTAGGCGTCTCCAGGTGTGGGTAGGGGTGGGTGGGGGATGTCCCTGGGGGAAGGGAGGGGCACCTGTGGGTACTTCCATAGTCTCGGACCATGAAAATGAGCCCACAGGTCCCCTAACGCCTGCCCTGACCCAGGCGTTAAATAATGGCTCCTCCCGTGTGTGATTTTTGCACGGGAGGATAAATAAGGCACTAAGGCCTTATAGTCATTTTTTGCCCAGGAACGCCTACCTTGCATCTCATTGATGCAAGGTAGGTTTTCACTGTAAAAAAATGACATTAACTCCAATATTGTGGCGCTAGATGGGTCTAGCGTCAACATATAAATATGGAGTTTGCGCCGGATTAGCGTGAAAAAAAAAAATGACTCAAATCTGCCGCGAACATAAATATGCTCCAAAGGGTCCAATTCCTCTCCTGGAATTAAAGAAACATCCTACTTTGACCTTACAGTGCATCATTGATGATTAAAAGTGGTATGTTTTAATTATGATGAATGATGTTTGGCAACCTGCAGCTCCATGTAATTGTAAAAGCCTAGCCATCAGCATCCCATGAAATATAGTATGGTTCTCCTCAGATGCAGTGCACTGCAGTTGCAGCCCATGCATCACTGCCATTATACCCAGGGCCACTGAAATTATGTGATTGTGCAGCGTTTTTCACATAATTACAGATTTGCCGCATTTGCCACATAGTCCATCATTTGTCGCATAATCTGCTGATCTTAACAAAAAATACATTTGTCTATAGCTCAAACGGTTCAAAAGTTACTAAAAAGCAGCAACACATGTTGCCTCACAGTAGAAGGTCCTTTGCAAAGCAGGACTGGTCATCTTTTTGTTGCTTATTACTATTTTGGTGTGTTAAACTGTTATTAATGTGGTGCAACAACAGATTGACCATCTGGAGAAAAACTGGCACATCCATCACATTAGTTCAGAAAGGTGTTATCATCTAAATAATTATTTCCAAATTATGTTTTGTTTGTGAAAAAAAGTACCACTGTGCATTTTCGGTAATTCTTTTTGGAGACTTTTTGTTTGAGCTGTGTGCAAAGCCTCTGATGCCGAACCACAGTCACCCACTAAGATTTGTTTTGCTAAACACTGTTAAATATTATTTTCCCACAGTGAAAATAATTTGCTGTGGGAATTAGGGGTGTTTATGGTTGTCGATGATGAGGAGTACCAGGTTTAGAAATTTTTGTTAGGAAGGGGTCCTTACGCCTAAAAAGTTTGACGGGGGGTCTTGCATCGAAAAGTTTGAAGACCTCTGCTTTAAAACATTATGGTCCTCATTACAACCCTGGCAGTCGGTGATAAAGCGGCGGCAATACAGCCAACAGGCCGGCGGAAAAAAAAAGGAATTATGACCACAGCGGAAACCGCTCAGACAGACAGCCACTTTAATAAACCGATCGCCACGGCGGTAACAACAAGCACCATGGCGGTAACTGCCAACAGCCAGGCGGAAGACAATGTACCACCCACAGTATTATGACAGGCCTAACCGCCACCTTTTCCAACATCAAAAACACGGCGGAAACAGAACACAGAAGTCAAAGGACTCACCTCTGGAGACTCAGGGAACAACCACAATGCCATGGAGCCCGAGTTGCACATTTTTCCGATGCTCGTCTGCTGCATTATGAGCAGTCACGCCAGCGAAGACAACCACAGTGAGTACTGCCGCCTAGCACACAAGGGAGGGGGGAGGAAAAAGAGAGTGACACACACACGCAACACGCAACACCCCCTCCCCCCAACTCCATACACACAACCAGATGCAGTAACATTACATATACATCCCGTACACCTCAGGAATAATGCAAGGACAAAATGATTGGAAGAAAGTGATTGTAATATGATAAAATAACAAGAATAAGTGCATCAAAATACAAACGTATATACATATTTACAAATGGAGGGACACTGCCCAGTCCTCAATGTCCGTGGGCCACAGGGCCACAACACATAGGCCAAGGCCCCACCTCACTCCTGCAACAGCACAGAGAGAACACTGCAGGGGCATCAGGTCGAAAATACACAGGCACCTCAGGAGGAGGGGAATGGGGGCACCTCAGCCAGAAGATGGTACAATGCCACTGGTCCTGGAGGGGGCTACATGTCCACTGCTTGGTCCTGGGGAGTGCAAGGCCAGTCACCCAAGTGGGTGGTTTGCCTACTGCTTGGTCCTGGGGAGCGCAGGGCCACAGTCTCTCTAGTGGGTGGCTACTCCACTGGTTCTGGAAGGGGCCTTGTGCCCAGTGTGCTTCATCCTGGGAAGGATGGGGCGAGTGGATGGCTTCTTCCACTGGTTCTGGAGGGGGCTTTATGCCCAGTGTGCTTCATCCTGGGAAGGATGGGGTGACTGGATGGCTTCTTTCACTGGTTCTGGAGGGGCATTGTGCCCTGTGATGCAGATATTGGGGAGTGCAAAGTCAAAGTCTCTCACCTGGGTGTCACACCTGCAGGGTCCAGGATGCACTACAGCCCATGGAGGCAGGACTACACACTGCCCGCCGGCGGTGACGGCTGCTCAGTGGTGGCAGTGGCAGGGCTGATGTTGGGGCTGGCAGTGGTGGGGGTAGGGTCCAGCCCATCCCCTGCAGCCTCGGATGACTGCCCACTGGGGTTGCTGCTGCTGGCAGTGGTGCTGGTGGCAGTGCTGGCAGTGGTGGGGGGAGGCTCCAGCCCTTCCCCTGCAGCCTCGGATGGCTGCCCACTGGGGCTGCTGGCAGTGGTGCTGGTGGCGGTGCTGGCAGTGGTGGGGGAGGTGTCACAGTGTCCTTTCCTCGGGATCTGCACGCTGCTGAACAAAAGGCCCACCTTCCGGCGTCACCAACTCAGAAAGCTATTATAGCACAGAGTTATGAAGAAGCCAGTAGTGGGGAAGGGAATTAGGGTAGGAAACAGCAGGGAGAGAGATCTGAAAAGAAAAGGTTAGAACAAATATGCATTTACTCATTCATAGAAATATAACTAATCAATAGACTCTTGACTCAAATGCGTCTCCGATATTTGATGGAGACCCCTTTTGAAATGAGGGCAAAGCCCCTTCTTTGAATCATGGAACAAGAATAAACTACGACCTTTGAAACAAAAAATGGCAAGAGCTTTAGACTATGATCATCATGGAACAAGAATAAACTACAACCTTAGAACCAAGAGATGGCAAGAGCTCTGGACTATGATTATACTCAGAATACCAATCCTGTAACATCTATGCTTTCATAACATAAACCTTTGATAATGACCTAGAAAACCTCAAAGAATTAAATATGCTTTTCACATATTATGCTTTCCAAAAAACAATGAAAACTATGATTTGCTTATCTCCAGAAATACTCTCACATTCACAACTATAAATGCCAAAAGGTTTTTACTCATTGAACTTGAAGCGCTTTACTTGTAACACCAGAAAACGCTTTTACTTGTCTTGCGCAAAGCGCTACACTCGTTATGCTAACTGCATCGAAGTCTTCAAAATAGCGAGCAACGTGCTTGGTTGTGGCTGGGCTTTATAGGCCTGCCACAACCCAAGATGGCTGCTGCCTCTAAAAACATGGGAATTGTAGTCCCTTCATGGAATAGCACTGATAAGTGCATCTTGTCCACCAATGTCCTGAACCTGCAGCTCTATGAGCTTTGCCACAGGGCAGAGGACGCTGATAGCCACCTTTGGAGCAAGAAGCGATGACAAGTGGTGCGCAGAGAGCGCCACAGAGCCACGCAGTGGAGTTTCAGGCGGGACCTGGACCGCGCATGGTCTTATTCCTGACAGGAGGCTCCAGCCCTTCCCCTGCAGCCTCAGACGGCTGCCCACTGGGGCTGCTGCTGCTGGCAGTGGTGCTGGTGGCGGTGCTGGTGGCAGTGCTGGCAGTGGTGGGGGGGAGGCTGCAGCCCTTCCCCTGCAGCCTCGGATGGCTGAACCGCCATGGTTGGTGGTGGGGGCTCCTGCTTTGTTTATATTTGTGAGTGCTTCCCATTGAGATTTAATTTTTGTGAAATGAGCATCACTGCCAGAATAGATAATGACCTGCTCTGAAGAGGCCAAAATGTTGTGCAAAATCTCTACCCAACTGAAGTACTTTCTACTGGCTGATTAATAAGTGCTATCTCTTTCGTTACAATGTATAGTGCAAATTCTTCATTACAGATGCATATAGGACCCTGAGCTAATGTCTCCAGTGTCTTTCTGTGTCTGCTGGGGACTCAATGCCCCCGCGGTCCCTGCTGGCTCCCTGCTTCCAGTGGGAGCCGGCACTGCTCCCACACGCAGGGAGCAGCTGAAAATGCAGCTACCTGTGTATGGGAACTATCCTTTCATGTGTTTTCCTGCCTGCTTGACAAACTTACGGTTTGTTCTCGTTTGCAGGGAGCTTTTGTAGCTCCCGCCAAGCGACAGCAGACTTCTATGTTTCGAGGGTGGACAGCTTGTGACATAGGGAGATGGCCATGTGGCGATGGCGGTCCCCAGGGCCTTTAATGGCTCCAGGAGGGGGGCCACGCTTTCTCCCTCCATCATTCTGCCAAGGGCCAGCCCTGGGGATGTGGTGGATCCCGGGGCCGAAAGCGGCCCAGGAAGGGAGCTGCGCACCTCACCTTCACTTCTAATATCGGCCATGCCCTGGAGAGGTCGCGGTCCCCTGTGCATTTTGGTATTAAGGAGGGGGTCAACGTGGCGCCCTCTTATTTCCAAGCTTAGCCCTAGGGGGGTGGCAGTCCCTGGGGGCTTTAAAGGCCTACGGAGGGAGGCTGCACACCCCCCCTAATATTATTTTACATAAAGCCATGGGGAGGTGGCGGTCCCCGGGCCTCAAACTGGCCTTTGGGAGGGGGGCCACTTGCGTCTTTGTCCCATTTATTACATTTAAGTTTGCCCCTGGGATAAGGTCCACCAGGGGGCTGAAAGAAAACCACGCAAGGAAAAATTGCACTTTTTTCTTTAAAATATTTCCCTGGATCCAGTGTGGTTTCACAGGGACAATTTTGAAAAAAATGCTTTTTAGCCTTGGTGAGGTCTCTGGGGGACCCCAGCACCAGGCCTAGTGGGGTCAGGGTATTTCTACCCTGCCCCCTTTTCTTTATTTTTAAATTTATTTTGGGGATTTAGATGAGAACTAGTTGCAAAATGGTTGCCAACACTCTCTGGTTTAAGTGTTGACAGCCAACTAGATATCACCACAGGGACTGTCGGATCCACAGAGGATCCATGTCCATAGATCTCTATATTATTTTGCTTTAATATCTTCGAAACCTCTGAATGGATTTTCTCCAAATTACAAAAAGAAATCTTCCTTGACCAAGATCTATATATTTCTGTCAAATTTGGTGTAATTCCATCCAGCGGGATTGAGCTGTAGTCATATCTAAAAATCCCTATGACAATTGCATGGGAACAAAGCGTTTTGCCCCCCCCCACCCCCTTTTTCTCGGCCCCACTTGATGATATTAAAGATATTAAAGCAAAAAAATATAGATCTCTCGGACGTAGATCCTCTGCAGACCTGACAGTCCCTGTGCTGATATAGATTGGCTGCCAAAACGCTTTTCCCCCATTCTATGTCTACAGGGATTTTGCCGTCTTTAGACACGGCTATACCCTGAACCACTTAATGGAATTACACCAAATTTGGCAGGACGCTACATCTTGGTCTGCAGATCATGCTTTTTGTGATTCAGTGTAAATCTGTTCAGCAGTTTTGGCGTTATTGAAGGGAAAATATAGATATATCTAGGGATGCGGATCCTTTACCCGGTATTTATATATTACTTTACGTTGTAAAAAGATAGAAATTCACTGAAAAAAAAAACAAAGTTAGGTTCACGTTTTACCCACACAAAACCATAGGTTATTGCCAGTTATACTTATAGTTTTACTTGTCTGAAGAAACTGTAACTCATGCCAGCAGATAGTTATAGTTAGGACTTAGGGCCTTATTTAGATATTGACACATGGATTTCTCTGTCACAACAGTGACAGATATCCAGCCCATTGAAATCTAAATTTCATTATTTCCTATGGGATTTAGTTTTCGGTGGACCGGATATCCGTCACCGTTGTGATGGAGTAACCCATCTGCCAGTATCTAAATCAGGCCCTAAGTCCTAACTACCTTTGTTTTGCCAATACCTTTGGCGCCATTTGAGGAATCTTCACAAAAATTTCAAAACTAGTACACCATTTACTTCAACTTTTCAGGGCGATTTGTCAAGCTGGGGCTGACAAAAAGGGAGGGACCCAAAACATGTTTTGCCCATGCAGTTGCCCATAGGATTTTAGACACGACTACAGCCCAAACTGCTGGGGGGCATTGCACTAAATTTTGCAGAAAGCTAGCTCTTGCTCTATAGAGAGTCCTTTTTGTAATTTGGTGTAAATCTGTTGTGGAGTTATTAAGGAAAAATATTTATATATATATATAAATATGTAGAGTCAAAAGCAAGGACTGGATTATCTGTCTGAAACCTAGGAGAAAAGTCAGTGAAAGCGGAATAAATCTTGGGAGACCAAATATCAATTTGATTGTACCATTCAGCAAGATCACTGTTTTAAACAACATAATTACTGTTTGATATTTTGAAGGATTGTTGTTGGGTTCTGTTTGTATATGATTTTTAAAAGAAAAGTTTAATTTCTTGTTCTCTGACATGACATATTGGTATAAACAACTTTGCCCACATGTATGAAACTGAATTGCAAAACACATGAAAGAAATTAATAGCTCATTCAACCACACGAGGATTTCTGTGTTGATTTAAATGTGCAGATATATTATACACAATTGTAGGAAGACTATTCCCTGTTATTCATAATGTTTACAGTGCAATGGTTGACGTTGTGAATGAAGGAATGAGCGATATAGGTTATTTTCAGTACTTTAGTGTATGAGCATTGTAAAGGAGTCTGATGTTTATGAACTAACTTTTGAGAGTTAGAAGAGTAATATGTGAAACTAATTTTCTCTTATTTATTTTGCACCGCATAACTAACAAAAGTGAATTTTGTGCTTTTGTTTATATATATTTATCATTTGCACACTAGCTTAATATGGCGGCCATCATCTGTATCTGTGCTAAGTCTGTTGTTGTTGTTGTTTTGTTTGATTTGATTTTTAGAAATGGTGCCTTCACGGAGAGTCACTGTCATGAACAAGGCATTCCGAGGCTGAAACGCATTGGCGTTTTCTTTCATTTTGGCTAAAATAATGGGTTCATCTTCACACTACTGCCCTTGTTCTTGGCTATTGAAGAGAGCAGGAATATGTATATATGTATATATATATATATATATTAATTTTTTTTCACTGAAAAAACAAAAGGTTACAGGGATGTTAGAGTTAGGAAATAGAATTGAAAAAACCTCAGAAATTCACAAAAAAACAAAGGTTACCGGGATGTCATAGTTAGGTTCAGGTTTTACAAGCACAAAACCATAGAATATCCTACATGTAAACCTACGTCTCCCCTGCCTTGAGGGCCCTGCTGTGGTTACCGGCTGCCAGAAGATCCACCTTCAAGTTGCTTTGTATCACACACAAAGCAACGCATGGAACAGGACTGCTTTTCATCAGGAATAAAATCACCAAAACATTCAACAAAGCAACCTCCACTCAAGATTGGCACCTTGCCTCAAAACCCCACCATACAAAACCTCTTCAAGCAGCCAAACTATGGAATTCATTATCCCAAAATATAAGATCCACAGATTACTATCTTATCTTTGGGAGACTACTCAAAAATTGACTCTTTCCTACATAACTACCATACTCAAACAGCAATGTACTATTATTTGATTATATGTATAGATCTAGATATGTGTATTTCTTTGTACAAATATGTATGACAAACTTTTTTTTATCTTAAAATATATACATACTCTTTAGGCCTGTTTAACAAACGTAGATATTACTTACAGTCAAATATATACATATATGTGTGTGTGTATTATTCTACTGTTAACATGTTCATAGGTCATTGCATTGTTTTTATATAAGTTGTTTGATTAGATGTTTATGAGTCTCTGTTTTATTTTATCATTCATAACACGTAAGTATTATCCTAACTATTTATCTACAAGTATTGCACTATTGAAATATAGAGGAAACATAAAAATAATGTTACAAAAGTACACAAATAAATTAACTTCAAATGCTGCAACACTTCAAAGCATGTGTTCATACAATACATCTTTAAATCTCAATATATTCTACTCCTTACACATATAGGGCCAGATGTAGCAAAAAAGCAATTTGCGACTTGCAAATTGCGAGTCCCTGCGACTCGCAATTTGCAAGTCGCAAATTGCTATGCAGTACGGTGTCTCAGACACCGACTGCAACTCGCAATGGGGTCGCAATGACCCACCTCATGAATATTCATGAGGTGGGTCGCAAATTGCGGCCCCATTGCGAGTATAGGCACTCGCTAACATGGAGGCCTGCTGACGTCAGCAGACCTCCATGTTAGCGACCTGCTTTTAAATAAAGCAGTTTTTTTTTTTTGAAATGTAGCCCGTTTTCCCTAAGGGAAAACGAGCTGCATTTAAAAAAAATCCGAAACCTTTTGTTTCGGTTTTTTCAGGGCAGGGAGTGGTCCCTTGGACCACTCCCTGCCCTGAAAAAATGTTTTGGGGTCCAGTCTCAAACTGGAAGGGGTCCCATGGGGACCCCTTCCAATTTGCGAATGGGTTACCATCCACTTGAAGTGGATGGTAACTGCGACTCCATTTGCGACCGCGTATGCGGTCGCAAATGGAGTTGCATACCACTGCGACTCGCAAATAGGAAGGGAACACCCCTTCCTATTTGCGATTCGGAAATGCATTTTGCGAGTCGGTAACGACTCGCAAAATGCATTTCTGCATAGGAAACACGCATTTGCGAGTCGCAAACGGCAGATTTTGCCGTTTGCGACTCGCAAAGTGTTTCCTACATCTGGCCCATATTCCCTTACCATGTACCATGTACCTATATATTTATTACTTTAGCCCTATTGTACAAGAGAGAAAAAAGAGAGAAAAAAATCACTCCCTCCAATGCATTACTCTGTCTCACCCTCACCCTGTACCTCTATCAGTCTATCATCTGTCTCCACTCTCTAGCTCATCCCAAACCTCATTCTAACACTCTGATCTCCAAAATAACCCTGCTCTCCTCTATCCCTTGTGACTCACCCTAAACCTCAGTTAACTACTATGATCTCCCAAACAACCCTATTAAATTCTCCCTCATGTATCTCTCCTTTGACTGATCCCAACCTTCATTTTACTATATGATCTCCCTAATCCCTTTCTACAGACTCCTCGCTCCTACCCTCCATCTCTCCTTTAGTCATCCTAAACCTCATCTTACTTCTATGACCTCCCAATTAACTTTCAGCATTCTTCCCTCTCCTATCCCTCCATTATTCTATTCAATCTAACTATCAAACTCACATGTCCTCCGCCCAAATTAACTCATACCTCTCTATATTAATACTAATACTATACTCATTTTTCCCTATACTGAGCTATCACTAATCATTTTGGATTCCGGAGTAGCGTGCTACTCGCTGAAAAGCGCTTTGACGCCTCGTTAGGGGTAGGAAGCACTATATAAATACAACTACAATTGCAATTGCAACAGAATATCAGCTACTATAGTTATTTCAAGTAACTGTCAGGAATAAGACCATGAGCGGTCCAGCACCCACCCGCGGCTCTGCGGCACTTTCTGAGCACCACTTGTCATCCCCTCTTGCTCCAAAAGTGGCCATCAGCGTTGTCTGTCCTGTGGCAAAGCTCATAGAGCTGCAGGTTCAGGACATTGGTGGACAATATGCACTTATCAGTGCTATTCCATGAAGGGACTACAATTCCCATGTTTTTAGAGGCAGCAGCCATCTTGGGGTGTGGCAGGCCTTTAAAGCCCAGCCACACCCAAGCACGTTGCTCACTATTTTGAAGACTTCGATGCAGTCAGACCTCGTGGGGGATTCTCTGAAGAAGAGCAGAGTTCCTGCATGGCAGAGTGGCATCCCATCGAAGTATCCTTGCTTCCATGGTGAATTCAAAAAACGAGTAGGTCGTACTTGTAGCGGTAAGGCCCTGATGACTTCAATTTTGGAGGAAGTCATTAGTTTCAGAAGTAAAGCGCCCCTTAGCACAACGAGCAAAGCGTTTCCAGTTTCCAGGTTACAGCGGCCTAGGCGCGATGATCAAAGGTGTTTCAGTCCACAGATGTAAAGCGCTCTAGGCACGGCAATTCAAGCGCTTCAGTCCACAGGTGTAAAGTGCTCTTGGCACGACAATTCAAGCGCTTCAGTCCACAGGTGTAAAGCGATCTTGGCACGACAATTCAGGTGCTTCAGTCCACAGATGTAAAGCGCTCTTGGCACGTCAGTTCAGGCGCTTCAGTCCACAGGTGTAAAGCGCTCTTGGCGCGACAATTCAGGCGCTTCAGTCCACAGATGTAAAGCGCTCTTGGCATGGCAGTTCAGGCGCTTCAGTCCACAGGTGTAAAGCGCTCTTGGCACGACAACTCAGGCACTCCAATCCACAGATGTAAAGCGCTCTTGGCACGGCAGTTCATGCGTTTCAGTCCACAGGTGTAAAGCGCTCTTGGCCCGACAATTCAAGCGCTTCAGGCCACAGATGTAAAGCGTTCTTGACATGACAATTCAGGCGCTCCAGTCCACAGATGTAAAGCGCTCTTGGCATGGCAATTCAATTGCTTCAGTCCATAGGTGTAAAGTGCTCTTGGCACAGCAATTCAAGCGCTTCAGTTCACAGATGAAAAGCGCTCTTGGCATGGCAATCAAAGCGCTTCAATCCACAGGAGTAAAAGGTTCTTGGTACAGCAATCAAAGTGATTCAGGCCACATAAGTAAAGCGCTTCAAGTTCAATGAATAAAAACTTTTGCGGCCTTTATAGTTGTGAATGTGAAAGTATTTATGGAGATAAGCAAATCATAGTTTTCATTGTTTTTTGGAAAGCATACTATGTGAAAAGCATATTTAATTCTTTGAGACTTTCTAGGTCATGATCAAAGGTTTATGTTATGAATGCATAGATGTTACAGGATTGATATTCTGAGTATAATCATAGTCCAAAGCTTTTGCCATCTCTTGGTTCTGAGGTCGTAGTTTACTCTTGTTTCATGATGATCATAGTCTAAAGCTCTTGCCATCTCTTGGTTCTCAGGTCGTAGTTTATTCTTGTTCCATGATTCAAAGAAGGGGCTTTGCCCTCATTTCAAAAGGGGTCTCCATCAGATATTGGAGACGCATTTGAGTCAAGAGTATATTGATGAGTTATATTTCTATGAATGAGTAAATGCATATTTGTTCTAACCTTTTCCTTTCAGATCTCTCTCCCTGCTGTTCCCTGCCCTAATTCCCTTCCCCCTGACTGGCTTCATCATAACTCTGTGCTATAATAGCTTTCTGAGTTGGTGATGCCGGAAGGTGGGCTTTTTGTTCAGCAACGTGCAGATCCCGAGGAAAGGACACTGTGACAGAATAGTGAGCCCACGAGTTTTATACTTTCCTCTTGGTCTGTACGTGAGCTGAGCAAAATGGCCACCCTAGATACACTTATGCAAGTAGTCACTTAGATACAAAGGGATTTTACAGACTCAAAATATTTTGCAGCTGATTTAGTTAATAAAGTAACTCAGTTACAGATTAAGGTGGATGGTTCTGAATCTGAGTCTCGTCCTACGCCTTCAGCACCTACTAACATAGCTGTGAGTGTGCTGACACAGATTCCTTTAGCTGCACCAGAGAGATTTTCTGGGGACCCCAATAAGGTTCAAATTGTTCTCACACAGGTGGAACTACATTTTGCGTGTCAGCCTAGTGCCTTTCCAGATGCACAATCTTGAATTGCATTCCTTATATCATATCTGAATGGTGATACAGCTACTTGGGCAGTGCCATCAGTCCGATTAGACAGTCTTCTTTTATATAACTGGCATCGTTTTGTAGAGGAATTTGTAAATGTTTTTGATAGACGTGCAATAACTATGTCTGCAGACAAAGAGTTACTAGAATTCCGTCAAGAAAACAAAGACCTGATAACGTACCGGTTAGTAGTGGAAACCGCTTGGCCTGAGGAAAATAGATCAGCAGTATTTTATCAACGGCTAAAAGACAAACTAAAAGATCTATTGGCATAATTTGAACCACAACCAGAGACTTGCACTGATTTAATTAATCTAACTCTACGGATAGATCACAGACTTTCTTTAAGAAAAGGAGTAAGGAAAAAATGGGAAAAACCCAATTGGCGAATGGAAAGATCCAGACACCTTCAATTGTCTTCAGATCCTATGATAGAACCGATGGATATCGGAACTGTCTGCCCACCACTGACCATAGAGGAGAAAGACATGCGACGAAAAAATGGTCAGTGTCTGTATTGTGGAAAAAAGGGTCATTTCATAAAAGAATGTCAAAAGAAACCCAAAGGTAAAATTGATCCAACATTTGTGACAAAGAAAAAGATAGCGGTTGCTTTGGAAAATTCACAGGAAAACTAAAGTGCCCAAGAAAAAATGAAGGGGACCTCTTGGGCAAATTGACAATCCCTTCAGTGTGCTCTTGGTTCAAATCGTTATGTCAAACATTTTCAAATTTTAGTACAAATGACTGTGCGGGGAAAAATACATAATGTACAAGTTCTAATTGATTCAGCGGCAACAGGAAATTTTGTGGACCAATAAACTGCACTAGATTTGTATATACCAAGTGTCAAGAAAAAGGTCCCAGAAGTTGTGTATGCAGTTGATGGAAGTGAGTTGGCAGGAGGTCCCATTACTAAACAAACCTCACGAATACAAATGATTTGCAAAGATGATGAGAATCAGAACCACTATGAGATAATTTGCTTTGATATAATCCAAGCACCTCAATATGGGTTTATTTTAGGAATGCCCTGGTTAATGTTACATAATCCATGCATAGACTGGCGCAACCAAGTTTTGCATTTTTCTTCTTCTGCAAAGAAATGTTTTCAATCAAGATGAAACAAAGAGGGAAATATTCAACACTCTATTGCTACTGCAGTTGAGAAGGAAATTGATCTGCCATCACAGTATTCAGAATATACTGATGTTTTCAGTGAAAAGAAAGCAAGCTCATTACCACCTTACAGGCCGTACGATTGTCAGATCGACCTTGTACCTGGTGCCAATATACCAAATTGTAGAATCTATGCACTATCAGAGAAAGAAAATCAAGTCCTACGAGAATACCTTGATCAATGTTTAGACAACAAGCTAATTCGGCCATCACGATCTCGAGTGGCTTCTCCACTGTTTTTCGTACCTAAAGCTAATGACGATTTGAGGCCTTGCATTGACTTTAGAGCAATAAATAAGATCACAGTTAAAAATAAATATCCACTACCTCTCATACCAGTCTTGTTAGACCAGGTAAAATCTGCCGTTATCTATACCAAACTTGACTTATGAGGTGCTTATCACCTAGTTCGAATTCGAGAGAGAGATGAGTGGAAAACGGCTTTTAAGACTCGTTATGGCCTCTTTGAGTATCTAGTGATGCTGTTCGGTCTATGTAATGCCCCAGCAGCCTTTCAATATTTCCTAAACGATGTTCTGAGAGAATATCTAGACATCTTTGTCATTGTTTATATTGATGATATATTAATTTATTCAAATTCTGAATATATACATGAAGAACATTTTAAAAAGGTACTGAAAACTCTACAAAAACATAATTTGTTTTGTAAGCTAAGTAAATGCGAATTCCATACCAAAGAAGTTGAATTTCTAGGAGTCATTTTAACACCTGACGGCATTCAAATGACTGAAAGAAAAATTCAAACTGTATCCGAATGGCCCACACGAAAATCAGTACGTGATATTCAATGTTTTATAGGTTTTGCAAATTTTTTTCGACGCTTCATCCATCACTTCTCCCAGAAGGTGGCACCAATCACCAAATTGCTAAGGAAAAAGGCTGTATTCAACTGGTCCCAAGAGACAGAGGAAGCATTTCAAGATTTAAAAAAGGTCTTTACTACCGCTCCCATTCTAGCTCACCCTAATGTGGAGGAACCATTCATCGTGGAAGCCAATGCATCTGATGTTGCTGTTGGGGCCATCCTGTCTCAACGTCATTGTGAAACTGGACAATTACACCCGATAGCATATGCATCAAGAAAATTGAATGAAGCAGAACATAATTACACCATAGCAGAAGAAGAATTATTAGCAATTGGTAAAGCTTTTAAAGAATGGAGACATTATCTATTGGGAGTGAAACACACCATAACTGTATATTCTGATCATAGAAATTTACAATTTATGAGTTCTGCCAGACTACTAACTCATAGACAACTAAGATGGATGCTATTCTTTGCAGAATTTGATTTCATAGTGACTTTTAGACCAGGAGTAGATAATCGTAAGGGCGATGCATTACCTAGACAAGATTCTTCAATCACACCTACTGAACAAAAACCCATGCCTATTATAACGCCTTTAAAAGTGTTGTGTTTAGTAGCTGCCGAGAAATTCTTTGATCTCATTCGTTATCATTTTCACATTACTAAGTGGCAAGAGTGGCTACAACAAGACACCAAGGCCCATATTTATACTTTTTGATGCAAAACTGCGCCGGCGCAGTTTTGCGACAAAAATATTACCGCCGGCTAATGCAATTTTGGTGCGCCGTGCGGGCGTCATATTTATACTTTGACACACGGCGGCGCAAACAACAGGTGGGAGTCATTATTTTTTACGCACACCGCGACGTCAAGTCGTAAAGGAAAACTACGTTAACGCGGCGGAAATGACTGTGGGTCGATTTACGACACCGCAAACCGGATATGCGCCTTTTTTTTTACGCAATAGCGTAAAAAAACACAGCGAACACAGCCATTTCAACAGAGGAGAGCCAAAATGGATCCCAGATGCCACTACAGACCCCAGGAAGATGACAGCAGACCAGGAACCAGCCAGGAGGACCCACACAAGAACCAGGACACATTTAAGAAGAAAAGAAAGTGTCGCTTTAGTGCAGAGGAGCAGGACATTCTGGTTAAAGAGGTGACGGAACACCAGCACCAACTGTTTGTCACATCAAAGTTGCCAATCAGTAGGAGAGAGGCTATATGGCAACAAATTATCGACAAGATTAACAGTGTGGCTGAAGTACACAGAACTGTCATCGAGTGCAAGAAACGCTGGCATGACTGCAAGTGCAGGACCAAGGAAAAGATGGCCAGGAACAGGAACGCAGCACTGCAGACTGGAGGGGGGAGTCCAGCACACCAGGAGGCCCTGGACCACATGGAGGAGATGGTCGCAGCCGTCATCCCTGAGGAGATCGTCACAGGGATTCAAGGACAGGACAGCGCAGACTACCAGGAGACAACGCACATGCAGGGTAAGTCGCATGGGGAATTAAAATGCAATAATGTCAACTGTGAGCAGGGGGGGATACCGACCACAAAATGCATGGAAGTCATCATATACATGGAGTGGCATGGGTAAAGGGGCACAGCATGGGGGCATGGCCTGCACAGACAGAAGCTGGGACACACCATTACACTACACCAACAACAGTCCCATGGGGGCATGCTGTCATGCCAACGATGGAGCAAAGGGAAAGCCACGCCAGGAGGGAAGGCCACTACGTCAAACTGACATCCTGGCACTCGTCAGCCAACAGACCCCCTACATTAACTAGGGCCCTATTAGCAATCCTCTAGCCATACCAACAACTGCAATGTAACTGCGACAACAGTTGCCCCTACCACCTCTGCTCTGTGTGCAGCTCAAGTAGCCAATGGCAGTAACCTCCCCATGGATCATACACACCTAAATTAGGGGGTGAGGATGACAACTGCAACAATCCCCAGAAACAAGACAAAGGCCCCAGTACTCTCAAATGTCAATGCCCATAGTTGTCACAAACATCAGCCAATGTAAACAACAATGTGAGCTACACAGCACTAAGGACACACCCATGCTGCATAAGTCAGGGTCCATTCTGTGTCTGGGTAACAAGGCAACATCACAAATGTCATACTGCTCAGACAATAGCATTGAGGAGGGGACACATGTAACTGGTCACTGAAATACACCTGCACAGTCAGAGGAGGAAATAGGACACTGATACGACTATCAGGGCAATCCAATGTAACACACATTCCCCAACATCAGCAGGACACATTAACAATGTCAACATCCATATCGGATCATAACATTGCCATGCATAGGATATGCCACATGTCAATTACATTTAAGTGGATGTGAACGATCAGGGATTGGGGCAGGTCCAGATTGTTAAGTGTGCTGCCAGGGCCATCAGTTCACCCACAGCCAGTGAAAGGTCTCACCATGAGAATGGATGTACACGGAGGGTCGAGTAGGAAAAGAAGGTGTCAATTCTCTATTTGGCAAAAATCAACACCTAGAGGCGATGAGGCTGACAAGTCTGATTACTCAATAACATACATGTGACACACAGGTGGGCCATAGGCCTGGAAGAATGCCCATCTGAAGGACTGGAGAAATTAACACAAAACAAGATCACAAAGTTAATTCATCAAAAGGCAGGCACGTCACATCAAAATTGCCACAACACAGACACACTAATTGTACCCTGTTTCATTGCAGAGGAAGATGGATCTCCTGCCGATATGCCTGTCCCAGATTTCCCTGATGACATGGATGACGAGCCGATAAACATTCCCCAGGAGACTATCCAAAAGGTCCTTGAGACCCTCCAGACCCCACCTTCTGTCACAAGGAGGAGCACAGAACAAGCAGCCATCGCAGAGGAACCACCCACCACCCAAATTGTAAGACCTGCCAGCTCCAATACAGCTGAGGACTCAGACGACACTGACACCAGCTTTGAGAGAACTGTAGTGGGAATACAGCGGGAGCTGGCCAAGGAGGTGCGGGTGGGGATGCAAACTATGGCAGCCAGCCTAGAGGGGGTGCGTCATCTGCAGCTCAGGGAGCAGCTATGCAAGCCCTAACATGTATCTTGCAGGAACTGCAGAAAACCCAGAAGGAAATCAGCACAGCTGCAATACAGTTGACCCAACACCTACAACAGCAATCCTGCCAACGCGTGCACGAATGCAACATTGAACCCCTCAGGGCCGACCTGGCTGCCCACCATTGTGATGTGGCTGCTATTCTCAAGAACCAGCAGGCCCTCCTTGCAGCAGTACTGCCCTTAAGACCTTCACAGGGAGCAGCGACCGGGATGTCTGACTCCACGTCTTCTAACACTGAGGTGTGTGTTGCCCCTTTACAACCAACAACAACAAGGACAAAGCAGGCAACACACACATCAGAAGAAGAAGACATGGAACAGATCACATTCACAAAGAAAATGACCCGGAAGCACTAGTCCCTGCCACATGGCCAACTATTACCAAGGTCCTGGGCTTTGTAACTTGCCAGTCTTGCAACAACTGTACTCAAGCACTGTTCTGCAAACCACTGTATATCTTGTCACCCAGCCCAGTGATTGTCTCTCTCCTACTCATTGGATAAGTCTGTCCCTCTGCACTGTCTGAAACAGCAACCCCAGCATGACAAAAGCATTTTGGTAAACCCTTGTGTTGGATCACAATGTAAGATATCACTATAATGGACTCACAATCATGGACAATGTACATATAGCACTACAGCACTTTTTAATAAATAGCACTTACACAACAAATATGTCTCTGGGTAATGTGACATATCAACTGTGCAGTAGATAACTGAAATGTGCCTACTGTCAAATTACATAGCTTGTCAATACAACTGTCCTGATAATATGTAGTTAGAGAAATCTGCACAGTGCCCATGATTGCATCATACTCTGCCCATCCTAAGGGACAAATCTCATGAAGTGAGAAACCATACAACACCATGCTGTGTAGGACAGAAGACTGCTTCCTCAGGGGATAACTAAGTCATCAAATAGTGTTAGCAAAATGTTTTCACCATGCAAAAATAACACAATAAACATGCCACACTAATCTAAGTAAACACTAAAAAAACTGCACAAATGAAGGTGTCTGAGTTAACATACAAATAGGTAATCATGCCGAACTGTGTCACAAATGATGTATGAGGGTCATGAAGACAAGAATACAAGATTGCCAATGAGAACTCATCTTATGAGGGTGTGCATGATCATCACACTGCAGTCAGACCTAAAACTGTTTCCCCAATATCAAGTCTGGAAGCACTGTTAGTGACTTTGAAAACACACTTATCAACAGAAACACATTGGGATCCATATTAACTGTGATTGGTGGTTGCAACAAAGGGTAGACACTTTGCAAGGTAGCTCTGGGCTAGCTGCCAATCGTACAGCTCAGTTGGAATTGTTTGCAGCATAGGACACAGATGTTATAGTACCAAATTGATGTACACTGAATCCAAACCCACGATCAAGTACCATTCAACACATACTATTAACCCCTTCGCTGCCAGGCCTTTTCCCCCTCCTGTGCCGGGCCTTTTTTTGCCTGTTTGGGGCAGTTCACGCTTAGGCCCTCATAACTTTTTGTCCACATAAGCTAACCAAGCCAAATTTGCGTCCTTTTTTTCCAACATCCTACGGATTCTAGAGGTATCCAGACTTTGTGGGTTCCCCTGAAGGAGGCCAAGAAATTGGCCAAAATACAGGGAAAATTTCGTTTTTTTCAAAAACAATTGAAAAAGTGGCTGCAGAAGAAGGCTTGTGGTTTTTCCCCTGAAAATGCCATCAACAAAGGGTTTGCGGTGCTAAACTCAGCAGCTTCCCAGCTTTCAGGAACAGGCAGACTTGAATCAGAAAACCCAATTTTTCAACACAATTGTGGCATTTTACTGGGACATACCCCATTTTTGCAATTTTTTGTGCTTTCAGCCTCCTTCCAGTCAGTGACAGAAATGGGCAGGAAACCAATGCTGGATCCCAGAAACCTAAACATTTCTGACAAGTAGACAAAATTCTGAATTCAGCAAGGGGTCATTTGTGTAGATCCTACAAGGCTTTCCTACAGAAAATAACAACTGAAAAAGAAAAATATTGAAATTGAGGTGAAAAAAACATAAATGTTTCTCTACGTTTTACTCTGTAACTTTTCCCTGCAATGTCAGATTATCGAAAGCAATATACCGTTACATCTGCTGGCCTCCTCTGGTTGCGGGGATATATAGGGCTTGTAGGTTCATCAAGAACCCAAGGAACCCAGAGCCAATAAATGAGCTGCACCCTGCAGTGCGTTTTCATTCTATACCGGGTATACAGCAATTCATTTGCTGAAATATAAAGAGTAAAAAATTGCTATCAAGAAAACCTTTGTATTTCCAAAAAGGGCACAAGATAAGGTGTTGAGGAGCAGTGGTTATTTGCACATCTCTGAATTCCGGGGTGACCATACTAGCATGTGAATTACAGGGCATTTCTCAAATAGATGTCTTTTTTACACACTCTCCTATATTTGGAAGGAAAAAATGTAGAGAAAGACAAGGGGCAATAACACTTGTTTTGCTAATCTATGTTCCCCCAAGTCTCCCGATAAAAATGATACCTCACTTGTGTGGGTAGGCCTAGCGCCCGCGACAGGAAACGCCCCAAAGCGCAACGTGGACACATCCAATTTTTTTAAAGAAAACAGAGGTGTTTTTTGCGAAGTGCCTACCTGTAGATTTTGGCCTCTAGCTCAGCCGGCACCTAGGGAAACCTACCACACCTGTGCATTTCTGAAAACTAGAGACCTAGGGGACTCCAAGGAGGGGTGACTTGCGGGGCTCGGACCAGGTTCTGTTACCCAGAATCCTTTGCAAACCTCAAAATTTGGCTAAAAAACCACATGTTCCTCACATTTCTGTGGCAGAAAGTTCTGGAATCTGAGAAGAGCCACAAATTTCCTTCCACCCAGCGTTCCCCCAAGTCTCCCGATAAAAATGATACCTCACATGTGTGGGTAGGCCTAGCGCCCGCGACAGGAAACGCCCCAAAGCGCAACGTGGATACATCCACATTTTTGGAAGAAAACAGAGGTGTTTTTTGCGAAGTGCCTACCTGTAGATTTTGGCCTCTAGCTCAGCCGGCACCTAGGGAAACCTACCAAACCTGTGCATTTCTGAAAACTAGAGACCTAGGGGAATGCAAGATGGGATGACTTGCGGGGCTCGGACCAGGTTCTGTTACCCAGAATCCTTTGCAAACCTCAAAATTTGGCTAAAAAAACACATGTTCCTCACTTTTCTGTGGCAGAAAGTTCTGGAATCTGAGAGGAGCCACAAATTTCCTTCCACCCAGCGTTCCCCTAAGTCTCTCGATAAAAATGGTACCTCACTTCTGTGGGTAGGCCTAGCGCCCACGAAAGGAAATGGCCCAAAACACAACGTGGACACAACATATTTTTTCACAGAAAACAGAGGTGTTTTTTGCAAAGTGCCTACCTGTGGAGATTGGCCTCTAGCTCAGCCGGCCCCGGGAGGGGGGGAGCAGAAATGCCCTAAAATAAATTTGACCCCACCCCCCCCCAAACCCCCCCTGCCCGGGAACGACCCTTGCCTACGGGGGGGCAGAAATGGCCTAAAGTAAATTGCCCCCCCCCCAGGGAGCGACCCTTGCCTAAGGGGTCGCTTCCCTTGCGTGAAATTCACGCAAAGAAAAAACTCCCTGGTGTCTAGTGGTTTCTACCCCCCTTGGGGGCAGATTGGCCTCATCAAAATAGGCCAATCTGCCCCCAAGGGGGGCAGAAATGGCCTAAATATAATTTTCCCCCAAGGGGAGCGACCCTTGCCTAAGGGGTCGCTCCCCACCTAAAAAATAAAAAAAAATGTATCCCTGGTGCCTAGAGGTTTCTGCCCCCCCTGGGGGCAGATCGGCCTAATAATAGGCCGATCTGCCCCCAGGGGGGGCAGAAAAGGCCTTCCTGAAAACATGCCCCCCTGGGAGCGACCCTTGCCCAAGGGGTCGCTCCCTTATGACAATATCAAAAAAATAAAATAAATCCCTGTTTTCTAGTGGGGTTTCAAAAGCCGTATTGCAAGCAATCCGGCTTTTGAAACCCTCAGAGAGACTTCAAAGGGAAGGAAATACATTTTCACGCTGACGTCACAGGTGGGGGTGTGGGGGGGGGGTCAGGGGTGGAAGGGGAAGGTCTTGGGGGGGAGGGGGGTGCACTGGGGGCGCGCTAGCGCTCCCCCAAGTTCCCCTGTGCCATGGACGAGATGATCTCGTCCAAGGCACAGGGGAACTGTAGCCTTGGACGAGATCATCTCGTCCAAGGCACAGAACAGGTTAAGGGGTAACCAAATATTTATTAAATGCTAACCATAGATGAGGAAACTGAAGGAAAAATCTTACCTACCCTAATCTACCCTGACTACTCATTACCCACAACTGTCCCTAACTAACCTAAGCTACACTTACTTATCACATGTAACGAAAAGTTCTAAACCTCTACCCCCCAACCCCCTTATGAGACGGGACACATTGAGGACAACACATACTAACCTAAACACATACTATACTATCCTAAACAAATATATATATATATTTTTTTTTACACACAAGAACCCCAACATAGCCCCCCACGCACACATGTAATAAGTAAAAAAAGAAGCAAGCAGAACCCCCCACCCCACACCCACTAAGACTAACTAAACTAACAACCTATACTAACCTAACACTAAGCCCCCTAAGCCCACTAACTATAAGAACAAGGAAAGAGGAGGGAGGGGAGGGTATCATGTCCATCAAATCAAGTGTCTAGAGGTTGGCCCTCCGGAGGGTCCTCTTAATATCCTTGACCTGCCGTTTAATGTGCCGCACGTCCCGGCTCAGGTGGCTCACCTTGCGCAGCACTTTGTCCATCTTATGTTCCATTCTGTTGAAGGCTGCAGGGTCAACAGATGGAGCAGTGGCAGTCTGGCTACCGGTGGAGGAGGTCTGTGTGGGCTGTCCTGCACCGGTGGCAATGCTGGGGCCAGGAAGTCCTGCAGATGTTGGATCAACAGTGGCAGCTGTGGGTGGGGCCACCTGGCTCTGATTGGTGGTTGTGCTTGTGGTGGCTGTGGTGGGCAAAGTAGGCCCACCCTGTGGGAAGGCTTGCCATGCCCCGGAGGCACGTTCATGGCGATATCGCCGGGACATCCTCCGGAACCCTGACTCCACCAGCAGGATGTGCTGGTATCGCATGGCCCAGCGCTGAAATTCACGGACCTGGTCTGGAGTCATGTTAGCTGCTGTGAAGACAAATGCAGATATGCTACATTAGTAACTGCATTGTGTGAAACGGCACAGCAAGTTAATCAGACATTACATCTACTGTACTTGTAACAGCTCATATCACAATACAGAGTATTGAATGTCCCTGAGGAAGTATATGGCAGGCCAGACAACAAAGGTCACATCACACAAAGCATATCCATAACCTACAAGATGGGTAACAACTGGCTTTGACTTGCAATCTGACTTTTGACAGTTATCATCTAAGAATCATGCTGCATATCCTCCGCCAAGAGCTGGGCTACAAATGTCAGTGTACGGAAAGCAAAACTAAAGCCACGTGGTCTGCAAGTTGTAATTGGACTTTCCAGTATAGTACCAAGTGCCAAACCTGAGTGCGTATACTAGTATGCAACCAAAACCGTCACTTATTCACATGTATGTGTAACATACTGGTAGCATCAGTACTAGGTACCCCATTCACAAACCCATGGCCGTGTTTGAGGGGCGGCGGTGGATACACAACTATAATTTGCCAACAACATGTACACCGAGGAGTGTATAGGCAACTCCACACATGTTTGTCTCTACAGACACACCACAGGTAAGGTCTATCTACAATTAGGAGTCAGCAAACCCTAGAGCACTCATAGGGTCAGACATGTCAGGAAATGCAGAACTTAGTACACAACATATACTTCCAGTGAGGCCTCACTTACATCAGACACAGAGTTGCTAGAACACCCATGATCATGAATTGCATGCACACCTAGGCCATTACACTCAGGTTCCACAGACTTGATGCACTACATGTGGAAGTACATGCTGCTAGGAGGTTCTACCTACTGTTTCAAACTTACGTATGTAAATAGGGAAGCAGATGTCTATTGGAAAGCTATTAGCTCTACCAATCTTAGAGAATGTGGGTGTGACAGGCTGACTAAATTGGGGCTGACTTCCATTGCGACTCTTGGTGATACAAGTGTCATACACATGACTATCCCCTGTACTCACAGTGGGGCCTACAGGGATGTCCTACAATCCCTACATGATACCATTGGATACGCATTGGCAAACTCAATACATGTGAGATCTGCATTCCCACTCATGGAACAAGTGAAAAGCTTGCCCAACGCATCACACCTTGCTATGCGTCCAACTCACATGAGTCCATAACCAGCAAACACAACACATAACAGACATATCAACACTTACTGGAGTGGTCGGGGTCCTCAAATGTCGCCACCTCTCCCACAGTGTAGGGTGCTGGTCCACCTGTAAGGTATAAAAGGAAGAAATGTGCTCAAAATCTGTGCACAGTGCAACAATTTCATAAACATATACAATGTGTAGGCTGAATAAGGAAATGGCAGCCATTCAGACATGATGGTACTGCATCTGATATTTCACGTCCAACTTGTACATAGCATGGGTCTCCTGGGTCAGTCACACACATATCTGCACATATACATTGGCCCTAACTATCATGTGGTTGCAAACATGCCCCATAATTGGTGAGCACTAAAAAATATGGAGTGTAATCGTCTCATCATGTGCATCCAAGAGAGACATCCAATGCCTGGTTACTTGAGGACTGCATTACCAGTCAAACATGCCTTGTGGCCATGACACATTTATTGCACATAGGCCCAATGTACAGAGGGAGGGGCAGGGACTCTTGTAAGCCATCCTGTTGTTACAGTATAGTCAATTTATGTGGCCCAGCTATGGTGATTTGCACCAACCATGGAGATGTGAAGCCATGTGCATACACTTGGACTGCCATCCATATTTGGATTGTGGCTCAACTAATTCCAACAAACATCTTAAGATGTTAGCTGAGGGCACCTTACACCTTTTCACGATGTTTTCAAATCAAGAACTGACTTGTATCCAAAAAGATCAAGAAACACAATAATCCCACACATTCAGAGTACTTCTGTGAACGCTTTCCTTCCACACTCACCAGACTAACATGAGACAAATGTCTGAGCCACTTTGCTATTATCAATTGACGTGAAGGCAGCACTCATTTTCTGCATCATGTAGTGATTCTAAAGTCAGTCTAGCAATTGCGTCAACATAGTTGGCCTAAATGTTGGTACATCTGTACTTCTCTGTCAATAGTACCCTATATAGACATGATTGGCTCCTATTTTGTTAGCTGTTCTGACAAAAAGGCCGCACCAATTTCCTTCATGGAACAGTAACCTGTAAGCTTGCTGAGCACCTGCTACCTGACAGCTAGCAATTGTGATCCTTGCCATAGTGCATCAATGATCCCCTTATATTTCCCCAGCATTACACACAGTCAGCAAGTTAGCTGGCAGACATTGCACTAATCCTCTGATGTCACTACAGAGCATTTAATTGTGCACATTAACAATAGTCATACTCACCAACAGTGCCACCAATCATGATTCCCAGGTGGTCCAAGAGATCCTGCTCCCTGGTGATTAGGTCAGCCCACCGGTGCTTCAGCTGGTGGTCACTCCTCTGGCTGGCATACACACGCTGCAGGTGATGCAGCACCTTTCCCCACCGGATTCTGCGCGCCTCTGTCGGATACCCCTGTATGACCCTGCCCCCTGCCTGGATCATGAGCGGCAAGAAATGTGTCACCAGCCAGATGAAGCCCCCCAACTCCTCTTCCCCCATCCTGCCAAGACGTGGCCTACCAGGCATACTTATAATTGACGATAAGGAATAGGGGTAAAAGAAATAGAATGGGGAAAAGGGTGAAAGTAGGGGTACAAAGACAGAAAAAAAGTAAACCTAAACACTAAAAGAGCCCAACTTTCCCCAAACTATCACTACCCACAACAGACTCCCACAAACAAGAAAAACACAAGATAAATGGACAAATGTAGACAAAATACAGTACTACAGTATACACAAACAATATTTATTTCACAAAAGGACTTTACAGATAGCACACAGGACAGAAACAGCACAAAATCTCAGGACAACACTCTCTACACAGCCACACAGTCTAGAAGGATCATAGACTGCAAAGTGAAAGTGAAAGTACACCCACTGTACATGATCTGTAAACAGGATATCCTATTACATCACTTCCTGTATGAAAAGTCCCGCCTTTTTCGCATTATGCGTCATTTTTCGTTTACCAAAACTGTATTTGCGTCATTTTTTTTGACGCACAGACGTGAATATTAACCCGCATCCACATAATGATACATGGACTGTACAAATGTCTGGATGCGGGCTAAATTTCACTCCTGTGCGTCAAAAAAAATGACGCAAATACAGTTTTGGTAAACAAAAAATGACGCACAACGCTAGGGACGTCAATATTACAGTGCATTAACTGGTTTGGGGCATTTTTACTTGTTAAGTGGTTACTTTACATTTGGAACACATCAGAGATTGGCTAATTGAAGACAGTATGGTGTTGATGGTGTATGTTCACATGTGTGACATCATACTGCAGCAGAACATCATCCACTACACCCTTCACAGTATTTTTACAATAGCTGACGCAATAGATGGTCATAAGTGTGGCCTACATATATCTGTTTCACAAATTGTGCATGTTTGGCATAACGAGAGGATAGCAATGTGACGCACATATGTACAATACCTAAATGCCTTTGGCTCAAAGTGTGTGCTTTGACAACTAATGTGTTGGTTGACCAAATGTGTGTGTATCACATGAAGCATAATTGTACATATGGTTGTAAGAATGTAACGTCCATGTGTCCAATCCTTAGATGCAAGTCAAATTGAAAATGAGCAAGGGCATGTGTTAGTCATACATGTAACAACACCAGTAAAGTGTAGTTCCAAGTTTTAGGGTCACGTAGACACCACATGTGACATAGCATGCACCAGATGGATGGCAGATGCTTGTTCATGTCAATGGTCCACATTTTCTACATCCTATGTCCTAGAGTATTGGTAAGAGCTTCCTAGGCACTAGTTGGTGAATCCCACAGTGAGTCATACACATGCATTGAGGAAGTGGGTACCATGTTGTTTGCACAGACAGACAAGGGTGAATCTCATATGTATGATGACACCACAGTTGAGGCCATAGAAGTGAGTCCTAATTATCAAGTGGCTGTGGTGGACCAGCATACAAGACAGCACGTGTCCACATATTTCCAGTGATCAATTGCACATAGGTGTCTTGTTCATGTGTGTAGTCCAATGATGATCCTGTAGATTGTTAGGGGTGTAATTTGTCACAGTTCGGTCCAGGACTCATCATGAGTCAGTGGCAGCTATTCCTGTAACTACTGAGTATCCTTGGTTGATCAATGTGAGTAAAGTAGATGTGGACATGTGAACCAACATGTGGATGGTCCCACCCTGTCTCATCACTAAAGATGTGTAATGAGACAGTCAACAGGGCAACCTTGGTGTGCTGAGTGAGATAATGTCTCAGGTGTCATGATCCGGCAGGTGTCATTACAACATTTGTACACAGGGTGGCCTCTTTACTTCCCACTGCATCTGGGAACATCATAGCCTCTGTGCTGATTATTCTCGCAGCTATTCACCACACACAGCCCATCACTATGTTGTGCGCACTGTGATGCTGTGTGTGAACTGTCATGGTCCAGACATTTGTGTATTTTTCATGGACATTATCAGAGGTTGCTGGTTGTGCTGAAAGCCCGTACCCAATCCCTGCCTATGGCCCTGGATCACTGTCACACTTTGTCATTCATGCATAATTGCAACCCAGACAAGGGATGGGTCATGAATTTTGGTTTTCCAAGAGGATGTAACTCAAATGGTACAGTTAATGGGCAGATGATGCTATACAAGGTATTTGGGTATGCATGGAAGAAGCCCATGCCCAATGAATGGCAGGTTTGCTAACGCAAGTGTGGTACATATGTAGACACAGGGATACTTTAGTGTGACGCACAGACAGTTGCCAGTCAGGCTGACAGAATGCAAGGTGATTCAGGATCCAGTTACTTGACAAGTTACGTAATCAGTGGTCTGACTGAGACTGTTTTGAGGACAAAGTAGACAGTTGACATGTCAAACTGTGTACGTCCTGTGTTTTTGAAGGTGACAAATGAACCCAAGGGCTGTGTTACACGGCTTAATTAGTATCAATGGTTGACGGTGTATTTGACATAATGGCAACTCCTATGCTGTTCTAGGCATCATCAGGGGCAGTGCTTTTTGAAATGTGTGGTGTGCATGGAGGTGATCATAGGTGTGGGCTGCATCCGTTTCTCACCAGTCCTGTAGGTGAGACTTGCATTCTAAGGGCCAACAGACATTTTCACAAGGGGAAGCAATCTACATGTGCTAACAGGGTTTTGAAACTAGAAGACAGTGTATAAATTGACCTGACGTCCTTGCAGTAAAATGTTCTATGACAATGGCATACCATAGGAAAGGGTGTAGCACACTGGTTTGCTAATGTTGGTCTGTGTGTGTAGAGGAGGTATTATCAGGGTACACATCTTAGTATTCCAGGGACGTCTTCCGACAGGTGGGTTGTGACCAGGTGCATGGGTGTGTAATGAGTTAGGAAATGGCCTGACATGTACATGGAATGTCATGTGCGCAATGCATGTCATATGTGTGGCACTTGTGCTGTCTATGTTCTGCTTCTATGGTCACAGATAGTCCTTGCAAAGATTGGATGCAGTTGGACTAACTGCTGTCAAGGGTCTGGTCAGACATTCCTGTTATTGATGCCAAAGCACATTGACTGCCTCATATATGAGGCTTGTTTTCCCCTTATTGAGTGATGGTGTCTTAGTTGTGTGCCATATGCTGCGTTGGACCTTGCTTTCAACATGTATGTGTGAAATAGTTGTGGTCCTCTGCTATTGGCCTTCAAAGGAGATATGTACATGATATATGTCATTAAGAGTGTGTGTGTATGTGACCATTGTATGTTAGGCATCACATTAGCTCTGGGATGTTCTGTGTCCTACTCAGTATCTCAGCAATGCTCCATGAGGCAACACTCTTATTCTGATAAGTAGAGATGAAGGTGTGCAAAAAGGAATAGCCAGACCATGTTATGGTGATTAGAATAGGTGTTTATTTAAATTAGTTAACTAAAGTGGTGAAGGTGATCATATTCAGAAGAAATTATTTACAATCTGTTGCCGCCTGCGTATACCAGCAGCTGTGTTCTGTAGTTCCCCCTCCTGTTGCAGGCCAGCATCCTCCTCTTCCTCCTCTTCAGGCATGTGTGGCTCTGGTTCCAGGAGGGGAATGTTTTTTTTGATACACATGTTGTGCAATATTGCACATGTGAGGATGATCCTACAGACCATCTCGGGGGAATATAGGAGGCTACCACCAGTGATGTCGAGGCAGCGGGACCTTGACTTGAGGATGCCAAAGGTCCGCTCGACAATGCTGCGTGTCCTCCTATGGGCGTCATTGTAGGCACGCTCTGCAGCAGTACTTGGGTTGCCAAATGGTGTCATAATCCATGGCTGGATGCCATACCCCTGATCAGCTGCAAGAGAAAAAGAATGGGATCATGTTGATGTAGCTGGCACTATTGAAAAGACCTTTCATGGCAGTAGTTGTCTTGTGTTGTCTGTGACTCTTTTGTGTACTAATGTGGCATCCTATGCTTGTATGGCTGTACCATCTGCATTGTGTTGTTTCCTTGGCTGAATGAGTGTTTGTCTGCTAACTGTTTGTCAGCAGTATGTTTTGGGATTTGCAGTACAGTGTGCCCTCCCTAGCATTGTGACTTGTGATACAGGTGTCCATGTGTCTTCACTGGGGGTGAGATGATAGTTCCATGCACAGTTAAAATTTAAAGTGTTGTTAACACGTTCATATCAAAGTACCCTCGACATCCCATACCTTGAAACGTATGCAATGTATGAATGTAAAGGTCATTGGGACACTTACAATTTGCAAGGTGACATTTAGGCAACCACACTCATTAACGTCTTAACATTAGGCTGTACAGTAATTTCCGATGTGTGACAGGTTCAATGGTGACTTAAGATACATGGCTAGTGATGTCACGCCCTCAGTGTGTTCCTGTTCACATGTTTCTGTTGTGGTGTATGTGTTGTGTGTCCTAGAGGGTTGCTGTGCAGTGTATATATAAGTAGGTTTTTGTACTTACCAACAAGTAGTCCATTGCCATACCGACCATCATGGAAGTGTTCATTGATGGTGCAGTGACGGAAGATGTATGAGTCATGTACACTCCCAGGATATTTAGCCACGATGTTGGTGATCAATCCCTGGTGATCGATAATGGCCTGCACGTTGATGGAATGTGTGTGCTTCCTGTTGCGGTAGAGGTGTTCAGTTGCAGCAGGTGGCACAAGAAGTACATGTGTGCAGTCAATTGCACCAAGGACGTGTGGGAAGCCACTGATGAGGTAGAACCCCTGTTTTGTTTCCTTCTGCTTCTGCAGTGTGTTAGGGAAGCATATGTGGCGGGGTGTCAGTCGAATGATGGCATCCAGTACTTTGGGCAAAAAGGCGGAGAATGATGGTTGTGATATTCCACCAACCAGGGCACCAGTTGTTTGGAAAGAGCCACTTGCCAGCATATGAAGTACGGCAAGCAGCTTTGTTTCTGTTGGGATGGTGCGGGGTGTCACCAAAGTGGGGGCCAACTGCTGTTCAATGTTGCGCAGCAGCTGCTGAATGGCCTGCCAGTTCAACCGTTACCTCTGTATGATGTCGTGTTCCCTGAGGCCCTGCAGGGTGGTTCTTGGGCGGAATATCCTCTCCTGCCTTCTGCGCTGCCTTTGGGGTCCCTGCTGGTGTTGTGGTAGCTGCTGTTGTTGCTGCTGGGCTCTGTGTCTGGGTGCACGCTGGATTAGTATCACCTCCATGGCTCCCTGTTGCTGCTCTGCTGTTTGTTCTGTGTGTTCTGATTAAATATAGGTGTGTTTGTCCCATTTTAACGCCTGCCCTGACCCAGGCGTTAATTTTTGACGCAAATCGGGCTATGCGTCATTTTCTGGCTCCGCCTCCCGGCCGTCCGTCATTTTTGCCCGAAAGCATAAATAAGATGCACGGCCCTTTAAGCCATTTTTTGGAAGGGAACGCCTACCTTGCATATAAGTAACGCAAGGCGGGTTGCCGCATCCAAAAAATGACGCACACGGCGGAATTTTGTCGTCCGTGGCCTCGAGCGTCAAAGTTTAAATACGAGGCAATGTTTGCGCTGATTGTGCGTCAAAATTTTGGACGCACAATCGGCGCAGACGGAGTATAAATATACCCCCAAGAGGTCTATTCAACAAGGCTTACCTCTACATGAATCTCGAGTATTCCTGCCTACTGAGGAGTTAAGAGAGACAGCTTTTCATTGGTTACAGAGTCATCCTCTGGCAGGTCAACCAGGTCCTCAAAAAGCAATAGAGCTCATGAAAAAGGTATTTTTTGTGGCCTACATTCGTTCATGACCTTAAGCAAATGCTACAATCAGGTGAAGTATGTGCAAGATGCAAAAGCGAACTTAGCAAGCCCAAAGGCCTCCTGAAACCTCTACCCATTCCCAATCATCCATGGGAACATATCTCTATGGATTTTTTTACTGGTCTTCCTCAAATAAAACAATTGACAACCATTCTAGTGGTAGTAGACAGCCTTACCAAGTATGCTCACTTCATTGCCTGTAAAGGACTCCCAACTTCCGACAACTTAGCGACTATCATCTTAGAAAATATAGATCGTCTTCACGGACTCCCAAGAGTTATCCTCTCTGATAGAGGTACACAATTTTCTGCACGTTTTTGGCAACAATAGTGCAAAGCTTTACAAATTGATTCGACTTTGTCTACTAGTTATCATCCACAAACAGATGGTCAAACAGAGAGACTAAACCAAACTCTGAAACAATATTTACGATGTTACGCAACAAAGTCTCCAAAAACCTGGCTGGATCGTTTGTGGCTTGCAGAACTGGCTTATAATAACTCTCACCACTCTTCAATAAACTCAACTCCTTTCTATGGTTTATATGGGTGTCATCCGCACATTTTGCCAGTTATGTTACCTGCCTCTACTCACACCACTCCAGCAGTCATGGACATGCTAACGCACATGAAAAAGGTCCATTCACAATTGCAACCAAATCGTCATCAAGCAGAGAAAAAATATAAAATGCAATATGACAAAAAACACCAGCCTGGTCCTCAATATACAAACAAAGATAGAGTTTGTTTATCCACAAAAAACTTTGTATTAAAAAATAGAAATATGTTTCATCCAAAATTCATAGGGCCTTATGAAGTGCTACGACAAGTAAACCCAGTAACATATAAGCTAAAATTACCATTGTCTTTGAAAATTAATCCGGTGTTTCACACTTCGCTTCTTAAACCTGCTTCACCCTCAAGCGTCACACAACCTGCTCCTCTATTATTCCAAGGTCATTGGGAGTATGAGGTGCGATCTATTTTAGACTCTAAATATAGGGGGTCTTCCCTTTGGTACTTGGTGTCCTGGAAAAGATACGGACCGGAAAATGACTCTTAGGAACCTGCAAGACATGTTCATGCACCACGTTTGGTGCGACGATTTCACCTCCTCCATCCTGGTAAACCGGGCCCTGACCGCGCTTGGGAGAGGAGTGTAATGTCAGGAATAAGACCATGCGCGGTCCAGGTCTCGCCTGAAACTCCGCTGCGTGGCCCTGCGGCGCTTTCTGCGCACCACTTGTCATCCCCTCTTGCTCCAAAGGTGGCCATCAGCGTTGTCTTCCCTGTGGCAAAGTTCATAGAGCTGCAGGTTCAGGACATTGGTGGACAAGATGTACTTATCAGTGCTATTCCATAAAGGGACTACAATTCCCATGTTTTAGAGGCAGCAGCCATCTTGGGGTGTGGCAGGCCTATAAAGCCCAGCCACACCCAAGCACGTTGCTCACAATTTTGAAGACTTCGATGCAGTCAGACCTTGTGGGGGATTCTCTGAAGAAGAGCAGAGTTCCTGCATGGCAGAGTGGCATCCCATCGAAGTATCCTTGTTTCCATGGTGAATTAAAAAAACGAGTAGGTCGTACTCGTAGTGGTAAGGCCTTGATGACTTCAATTTTGGAGGAAGTCATTACTTCCAGAAGTAAAGCGCCCCTTAGAACAACGAGCAAAGTGTTTCCAGTTTCCAGGTTACAGCGTCCTAGGTGTGATGATCAAAGGCGTTTCAGTCAACAGATGTAAAGCGCTCTAGGCATGGCAATTCAAGCGATTCAGTCCACAGGTGTAAAGTGCTCTTGGCACGACAATTCAAACAATTCAAGCGCTTCAGTCCACAGGTGTAAAGCGCTCTTGGCACAACAATTCAGGCGCTTCAGTCCACAGATGTAAAGTGCTCTTGGCACGTCAGTTCAGGCGCTTCAGTCCACAGGTGTAAAGCGCTCTTGGCACGACAATTCAGGCGCTTCAGTCCTCAGATGTAAAGCGCTCTTAGCACGGCAGTTCAGGCGCTTCAATCCACAGGTGTAAAGCGCTCTTGGCATGACAATTCAGGTGCTTCGGTCCACAGATGTAAAGCGCTCTTGGCACGGCAGTTCAGACGTTTCAGTCCACAGATGTAAAGCGCTCTTGGCCCGACAATTCAATCGGTTCAGTCCACAGATGTAAAGCGTTCTTGGCACGACAATTCAGGCGCTCCAGTCCACAGATGTAAAGCGCTCTTGGCACGGCAGTTCAGGTGCTTCAGTCCACAGATGTAAAGCACTCTTGGCACGGCAATTCAGGCACTTCAGCCCATAGGTGTAAAGTACTCTTGGCACGGCATTTCAAGCGCTTCCGTTCACAGATGAAAAGCGCTCTTGGCACGGCAATCACATCGCTTCAATCCACAGGAGAAAAAGGTTCTTGGTACAACAATCAAAGTGATTCAGGCCACATAAGTAAAGCGCTTCAAGTTCAATGAGTAAAAACTTTTCGGCCTTTATATTTGTGAATGTGAAAGTATTTCTGGAGATAAGCAAATCATAGTTTTCATTGTTTTTTGGAAAGCATAATATGTGAAAAGCATATTTAATTCTTTGAGATTTTCTAAGTCATGATCAAAGGTTTATGTTATGAATGCATAGATGTTACAGGATTGATATTCTGAGTATAATCATAGTCCAAAGCTCTTGCCGTCTCTTGGTTCTGAGGTCGTAGTTTATTCTTGTTCCATGATGATCATAGTCTAAAGCTCTTGCCATCTCTTGGTTCTGAGGTTGTAGTTTATTCTTGTTCCATGATTCAAAGAAGGGGCTTTTCCCTCATTTCAAAAGGGGTCTCCATCAGATATCGGAGACGCATTTGAGTTAAGAGTCTATTGATGAGTTATATTTCTATGAATGAGTAAATGCATATTTGTTCTAACCTTTTCTTTTCAGATCTCTCTCCCTGCTGTTCCCTACCCTAATTCCCTTTCCCTCCGACTGGCTTCATCATAACTCTGTGCTATAATAGCTTTCTGAGTTGGTTACGCCGGAAGGTGGGCCTTTTGTTCAGCAACGTGCAGATCCCAAGGAAAGGACACTGTGACAGTAACTATAACTTGTGTCCCAAGGTAACTATAACTCGTGCATTCACAATGCACAGTTTTCTCATCAATAATTTTACTGAAAATGATACAGTGATATTATCAATGATGTCAAAGAAGACGTCATGACTGATGTAATATCTTGGGTAACTAGCAGTGCATGGTGAGGGCGTGAGTTATAGTTACCTTAGGGCACAAGTTATAGTCACTTGAAATAACTCTAACTATATCAGCTGGTATTCTATGGTTTTTTGCATATAAAATCTGAACCTAACTAGAACGTTCCTGAAACCTTTGGTTTTGTTAGTGAATTACTAAGGTTTTTTAATTCTATTTCCTAACTATAACATCCCTGTAACCCTTTGTTTTTCCAGTGAATTTCTAGGTTTTTTTTAATGTTAAGTAAGATGCCCATCGCAATGCACAAAGGGGGGAGTGGTAATGGAGTAGAGTAGAAAATGCTTTTAGTTTTCCATCACAATTTCATCAAGATGACATTCAGATGTGCCAAACTTTTGGCATAAATTCCAAATGATAGCACTCTAGTTGTTTATTAGAATACTCTAAGCAGCTGATCGCCAGGGAGTTAACTAGCAGTCTCCTGATGGTGCTGAAAGTAATGAGGCCCTGTGTGTGCAAGGGACTTTATGGTATGTGGTGGGATTTGATTGATAGGTAATATGGAGGGTATTCATGCCTCATGGGTAATGTAGTGTTATGTTTTTTTCGTTTTCATTGGCTGCTATGTTTGCAAGTAAAAGAAAGAGAAGAATAATCTTCACCTACATGTCTTTAATAGATTTGAAAATGTTTGACACGAATGCTAGACATTTTTTGATTCTTTGTCAGGACCAAAGGCTTCAGATTATGCTAGTTCAAAGCTGAGCTATAATACCAGATGCTACACCCACAATAGGTTTATGATAAAACAACTTGAACGGAGAATCTGATGACCAGCTGTCATAATGTCTTCCAATCTGGACCTTGAAGAAAAAACTTTAGAAGTCATAGCTCCTCTCACCGAATGAGCCCCAAAAATAGAGGTATCAATCCCTCCTTCATCCAAAATCCACCTGACCCATCTTGCCCGAGTAGCCAATGAGACAGGACCAAAAAGCTTCTGTAGTTAAACCAGCAGTTGATCAGATTGATCTCTTCGTAATTCACAAGTAAAATCTTCATAAACTTTAATGCATTTCACCACACACAACTTAGAAATATCTCTAAAATTTGGATAGCTAATAAACTTAGAATTTGATTTTGTACGCTTAGAAAGACAAAAAGAAACTCTTGTTGGAGTAAAAACCCTACGTGCAATATCCAGGTCTTTGACATCTGACACTGTCGACATGAAGCTGGCCACATTAACATCCCAAAGGGAGGAATATTTCAGAAGAGGCGGCCATACCCTACACATGCAGTGAAGGAGTTTACATCTCAAAGGGGGCTTACCCACTGGCTTGCCATCAATTTGGGGATGCCTTGCCTAAATGGCAGAACACAAATCATTCATTTTTCTGTAGGCCATCCCCTGGGAGGCTAAATGGGACAGAAAATTGGCACTCATTTGCACTGATGTCAACAAGGGATCCACACACCGTTGACTGCACCAATCAATCCATTACTTACAAGTGGAGGCATATATCTTACAAGTACAAGGCTCTGAGAGAGAAAGAATCTAGTGTTATCGAAAACCTCTGAGATTTGTTCGACTCCCACAATGTCCTCCATGCCATGAGTGACAACTGTTCCTCCTGAATTAGAGGATAAGGATAACCCATCGGATCTAACAAAAGATCCCAAGATGACAGAATCTGAACTGGGAGAGCACAACACAGCTTCATCGCTACAGGAAACCATGATTGTACTCTCCAAAATGGGGTTATTAGAATTAACCCCGCCAACTGACCACGAACTTGGGAGAGGATCCTGTGACTCATGGAGAATGGAGGGAAGGCATAATGCAGACCTTCCATCTAGGCTTGCAGGTAGGCACCCAAGCTTACTGCCAAAGGATCCGGCCTCCAGCTGAACACAGCGGAAGATGAGTGTTCAGATGAGATGAGAATAGGTCCATCAAACACGGACCCCAAAGATGATTCAGAAATTGGAACACACGTGGATGTAACCGCCAATCACTGGAATCCCGGTATTGAGAGTTCCAGTCTGCTACTACATTCACTCTGCCCAGAATATACTTCCCAATCACTGAGATCTGATGCTCCAGGCAGAAGTGCTAAAAGTCAATTTCCACCAACATTCAGGATAGGGTTCCCCCCAAATATTGTCCATCTTCAGAAGGATACAACATTTTGCTTTGACAGGGAACAGTGTTTTCACTGCAAATTAACCCGCCAAGAGTCCCAAACAATTGATAAGGAATTGAGGTTCTTCCGAGGACCACCAGCCGCTGTGTCTCCAGTTGACCACATCTGGTTTCCCAGCCCAATCTGCTGGCATCTGACTCTATGATCGCCTCCAGAACTGAATCAAAAATCGCTCTGCCGTTCCAGGCATCAATATGAGTCAAACACCACTGGATCTCCACCCTGGATTCTTGGGACAACAAGATCTGCTCCGAGTAGGAAAGACCCCTGGAGAGATGAAGAATTTTCAACCGTTCAGGGCCCGAGAATGTAAAGGGCCTGGAAATATGGCTTGGATTGATGAGGCCAGGGGCCCACCAATCGGGCAAACACCCTCAATGAAATCAAATGAGCTGACAATGCTTTCCTCAATTCCTTCCTGATGGCCACTCTCTTTGTCAAAGGAAGTGTGAGTTGGTTCAAAACTGAATAGATCTGAAACCCCAGAAAATCCATATTCTGGGATGGAGTCAAATGCGATTATTTCTTGTTTATGCTAAAACCCAAGCCCTGAAGCAGTTGAACTGTCTAGGAAAGATGAAGGACCAACCTTTATTCATGCGCCATGATCAGGATGTTGTCCAGGTAAACTGTCAGACTCACACCCTTCTCCCTGAACCACTGGATCACTGGTGCATGATTTTGGTGAAACATCAAGGTGCTGAGGAGAGGCGGAAAGGCAGGGCAGAGAATTTGTAGCACTTGTCGCACCAAAAGAATTGGAGCAACCTGCAGTGAAGGGCATAAATAACAATGGTCATATAGGCGTCCTTGAGGTCCAGACACACCATCCAATCTCCTTCCTAGATTTTGAATGAGGTGAATACCCTCCATCTTGAAATGTCAGTAGACAATCCAAGAGTTGAAGTGACACAGATTGAGTACTAGTCGAGAACCCTCGCCTTTCTGCTGAACCAGAAAGATTGTACTGATTAATCCTCTGGGATGGGGATGAGAGGGAACTAGCGGAAGAGGAGGAGATGATTGGAAAGAAGTTGCATAAAACTATTGTGTAATAAGCTGCCAAGTGTGTGCAAAGAAACTCCCTCTGCCCCCCAACACAACCTCCTCCGAGGGAATAATTGTTACCTGATTGGGAAGAGCCTTGACTGTATTGTCTTTGTTTGGTAGGTGTTGCTTCTGCCTCCTCGGCCTCCTCGGCCTCGAGAAGGGTAGAAGTTGGTTGCGCCTGAATAGTTAGGGTCTCCTCTGCCCTTGTAATATGATCTGGAGGTCTAGGGTGCCACAGGCCAACGCTCGACCTCTGTAGCATCTGGCCCTGCAAAAAAGGCCTCTATTAAAGAATTTCTTGATAGATGTATGGGCTTTGTCCAGCCCTGAGAATGTAGCTATGTATTTGGTTAGGTACTTAACAAATTTGTCTCCAAATAAAAGCCGTTAGCGGATTGACCCGCATCAGAGGGCGCCAATTCGGCCAATTTGAGATCAATGCAAATCAGTAAAGAATTTTGCCGTTCAGTAGAAATAGAGCAGTTGGCATTGCCCAAAAGCCAAATGGCCCGCTGAACCCACTCAAAAAAGATATTGGGGTCCATTGTTTCCTTCGCTTGGACTGCTATGTCCAGGATTTTAGTGAGAGGGCCTGATAAGTCTAGCAACTTGTTCTGGCAACAGCGCCAGGCCCTGTCTATGTCATTTTTGGCATCTCTTGCATATTTAGTAAGGAAGGTGACCATATGCGGGTCTAATTCCCAGGTATTAGCTACTTGCTCGGGTAGAGAAGGGCGAGGACATTCGGAACACAAAGGGGGTTATTCTAACTTTGGAGGAGTGTTAATCCGTCCCAAAAGTGACGGTAAAGTGACGGATATACCACCAGCCGTATTACGAGTTCCATAGGATATAATGGACTCGTAATACGGCTGGTGGTAAATCCGTCACTTTTCCGTCACTTTTGGGACGGATTAACACCTCCTCCAAAGTTAGAATAACCCCCAAAGTATTGTGTATATCCTTCTCAAATCATATTGTTAGAGCCCCACCAGGCATATGGGGAAACAGCAAGCTTACTTCCGAGTGTTTCCACCACCATAGTTGACTCGTAAAAAAAACAAGGCTGTGCGAATGTGCGAGCGCCACTGCAGAAAGAGAACCACTCCTTGTATCTGAGTTAACTCTCCCCTGTTCTGCTTCTCACTGGCTTATCTAAAAGATAAATGACAGCACGTTGTCCTGTAACAGTGAGGCACAGCACCTCGCTGAGTGCGCGAACCACCTCAGAGATAACAAATTGCAGCATCAGTAAAGACACATGAAGGCTATAAAGCTGCACCGCCTGAACACATAAATAAAGCAGTAAAGGTCAATGTATTAGTATAAAGAGTGTAGTACTTAGCTTTGTCTGTGTGAACAGCAAAGAAGAGGACGGGCTATGTGTGAAAGAGACTTTATGGTGGGCCCTGATTGGTGGGTCACATGGAGGTTATTCATGCCTAATGGGTAGTGTACAGTTATATTTTTTGCATTTTCATTGGTTGCTGTGTTTGTAAGTAAAAGAAAGAAGCATAATCAGAAGCCTCCGGTTCTGACATTGAATCAACTGACAGGTTTCTCCTGTTGGAACTACATGTTTTACTGAGAATGGCAGACTTCATTCTCATGTGACTGAGAAATATAGTGTTAATTTAAAGAAAATATGCTCTCATTTTAGCTTCTGGAGCACCTTCCATAATCTCTATGTGAAAATCATGAGAAAACAGTTCTCTCTCAAACATGATTCATGAACTCTAAGCAGGGTGAAATCACCTTAGAACACACCACAATTCTTAAAATTAGTATGGTACCAATAATAAATGATTTATTTTGTAACTAAAATTTGTCATCACCCTTTATACATTCTCCTTTTTGTGACCCTCAACACCGACCATTCACTACAATGCATTTCAAAGGGGTACTCTCATGTACATTGGTCCCAAGGTGGCTGCCATCACTTTCTGGTTGAAGTGCTGACAGCCAATCAAATCTCACCATGAGATCTGTGCTTAGGGTCCGCACAGATGTACAAAAGACTACTTAACGAATTTACAGTAAATAACAAAAAGCACAATCTGTGGAACAAAATCTAGATTTCTGCCAAATTTGGTGTAATTCCATCCAGCGGTTCGGACTGTAGTTGTGTTCAAAACTCCTACAGGAATTAACAATGGAAAAGCATATTTATTGACATCCCCTTTTTTCTCACCCCCGCTTGACAGATCACCCCGAAATTTTCCATGCGCAACAAGAATCACAGCACACTTTTTTGGAACAATTTTGTAAAGATTTGTCGAACGACGCCAAAGCCTGTGGCAGGAACTCTAAGGTAGCCACCACCATTTTTTAGCCCCAGCTTCTGTGAGGCCTGAGCAGCCAAGAGAGCAAGGCCCAAGGAATTGTGGTAAGATCAGACACTTCTACTGCACAATATGAACTCTAAAACTGTTGGGTTTTTCCTAAGCCTGACTGTTTGTTTAAATGTCTTTCCTTTCTTCCCTAAAGCTGTACAAAGGCTACTAGACACCAGCATCCCCACTCCCAAATAGTATCCTAAAAGGCACAAAAACACACCCCTAAGCCTAGGTGGAGTGTCTTAGAGACTTCTTAATTGGTTTTGTGGTTTTGTTTGGAAGTGTATGTAGCACTCATTTATGGCTGGCAAAAGAAGGCTTTATAAAGTGTGCAAAAATAGTTACTTAGTGGTTTTCTGTTTGGGCCTTAGAATGGAAAAGAGTTGTTGTTATACAAGTACACTTCATTGTACTTTGAATTATGCCTCCTGTTAAAGGCAGATACATTTATATAAAAATACTATCTATTACACCACAAGATACTTGTTTGTAGAAGAATGTGTCAAAATTGCCACCTTTATGTACACATGAGAGATGGGCAAGCCACTGAAAGCTTGAGCATGGCTAGAACCTGCAGCCTGGAACTGCCTCATCTCGAGGTCCTGTTGGAATCTTGAGTCCATAATGAGCTGAGCTTTCATGTGGCTTCATCCTGTCTCTGTTTCTGTACCCTCAATGTGACATTACAGCCAGAGCAGCCAAATTTGGACCTATGGAATCGGCTTGAGTCCCAGTGCCAGCTCAACATCCAATGTTTCTGGGCAAATAACTTAGGGGCTGTAGAGGGCTGTTTGCGATGGTTTACGGAAGATAAATACACAGACTGGATCACTGTATTTACTAAGTAAGGTTTTATTGTTGGTTTCATATATTTAAGTCTTATTTAGGTGTTTTCTTCTTTTCCCTCCTCTTCTTTCTTGTCTCATTGTGCTTTTCTTTATACCTGTGTATTGACGTCCTTTTTTTCTTTCTTGTCCTTTCTGTATTAGGGTTTTCCCTCCGTGGAGTCTTTCACCACCGTTGGGCCCATGGGAAAGAAAACAGAACCAAAGACAAAAGGTAACGGGGATTCTCCTTTTATCTACATGACAATAAGGGTTAAGGTGAGCTGGGAAGGGACAACAAACGAGTGAGGATAGGCCCTTGTGGGAGGAAATTGGGGTTTTAAAGCATGTGTCGGTACACCTTCTTGTGCAACCAAAACAACAACAACAAAAAACGTTCTATAGTCCCCTCCGTGATTTTGGCAGATTTTTATGTGGAGCCCAGTGCTTAGAAACAATACAAGTGCAAAGAAACAATCCACAAGCTCCTTCCTATGTCAGGGCTGTGTATTCCCTGCCCGCTGCGTCTGTCCTGCTTCTCCCTTACCCCTCCCTACCACCAGTATTTCGAGGGATTTGGAAAGCAGGCACGTACCTCCATGAGCCACGTCCCTTCGGGGACGTGGCAGGCTCTGTCGCCTTTTGTTGTATCTCTCAGCGACGGCGTGTTCCGGAGCAGCGTCTAGGGGTTCCTTGGTCCGGCTGTTCCTGTCTCCAGCGTCCTGCTCCTGGCGTCCATCCGGTCATCTTCTCTCCTTCCTCCTCCTTCCTGGAGCGTGCCTTCTTCTTCACTCTCCTTCTCTTTTACCCGGTTGTCGAGGGGCGTCATCACATCCGTGCTCTCGACGGTACCCCCGGGTACTGTCTTATAGGCCCCGCGGCCCGTCTCGTACCAGGGTTACACACACTCGCCCTTGAAAAGGGCTGATTGAAACCTTGTCCCACAGGATGTCTGGAAAGGTAGTCAGCAGTAAAGAACTGGCTACCCCGGAGATGTTGCACCTGGAACACAAATGGTTGAAGTTTCATAAACCATCTCAAGATCCTCGGATTTTTGTCCTTGTGTTGTGATAGCCAAGTAAGAGGAGCATGATTAGTATGTAATACAAAAGGGTGACCCAGAAGATAGTATTGGAGGCTTTCTATCGCTCACTTGATTGCCAGCACTCCCTTTCTATGACAGGATATCGTTCTCGGGGTAATAGTTTCCTGCTGATGAACACAATGGGGTGGTTGGTATTTTATTCATCCTTCTGAAATAAGACGGTCCTATACCAACGTCGGAGGCGTCTGTTTGTAAATAAAATACTTTAGTGAAGTAAGGACAGCGTAGTACAGGTTCGGTAGTTAGGCTTCTTTTGAGCGTGTCGTAACTATGGAGTTGAAAGTGATTTAACTCCTTTATCTTTGAGGGTCGTTCTTTTTTTAGC
Source organism: Pleurodeles waltl (assembly GCF_031143425.1). NCBI lineage: Eukaryota > Metazoa > Chordata > Amphibia > Caudata > Salamandridae > Pleurodeles > Pleurodeles waltl. Next base: position 1,886,096,461 of record NC_090440.1, read on the forward strand.
AAGTCAGTCAAGGGGGCTGCTAACATTGAATAATTCAGGATAAATCGTCGATAGTATCCCACTAATCCCAAAAAGGACCGTACTTCTTTTTTTGAAGCCGGTGGTGGTACCTGGAGGATAGCTTCTACTTTATTTAATTGAGGTCTGATCTGGCCTTTCCCTGTTTGATACCCTAGATAAGCAATGGTATCACCTGCCAAGTTACATTTCTCAGGATTGGCGGTTAATCCTGCCTCTATTAGCGTGTAGAATATCTTATCTAGGTGTTGTAAATGTTCATCCCTGGACTCACTATATATCACAATGTCATAGAGATATGCGGCTGCATATTCTGTATGTGTACGTAAAAGTCTGTCCATCAATCTCTGAAATGTAGCAGGGGCCCGTGTAAACCAAAAGGGAGGACTGTGAAATGATACAACCTGGATGGAGTAGAAAAAACTGTATTTTCCTTGTCGGAGGGACATAAGGGGACCTGCCAGTAAGACCTTTGTAAGATCTAATGCGGACAGACCTTTGTAAGATCTAATGCGGACATGTATTGTGCCCTGCCAAGTCTTTCCAGCAATACGTCTACCCGTGGGGTGGGATAAGTATCAAAGTGGGATATATTGTTTGATTGTCTGAAGTCAATACAGAAACTGACAGACCCATTGGGTTTTAGTACCAAGATGACTGGGGAACACCAAGGGCTAACTGAGGGTTCTATAATTCCTAGTTGTAACATAGTTTGGACTTCTTGCTCTAACAGTCTTTTACATGCTTCCGGAATTCTGTATGGATGGAGTCGGACAATTTTCCCTTCTTGAGTTCTGATATGGTGTTGAATCAACAAGGTTTTTCCAGGGGTTGAAGAAAACAACCGTCTATGTTTGTTTACCACCACTTGTAACTGTCTTTGTTGTTCCGGAAGAAGAGTAGAATTAATGGAGGGAAGATCATCTGTTTGTTCGATGGGTTGTGGGCATAGGTTAATTTCTAGGGTTTTCACATTGTTTATGAGAAACCCTGCTCTCACTGGGTCAGGAAGAACCATCGGCTTCTTCTCATTTTTTAAATAAATTAATGTGATAAATCTGTAGTTTTTTTTGGACTTTCAGATAATTTGATTTTATAGAAAACAGGACTTACTGCTTCCAGTACCTTAAATGGAACTTGCCACTTGGCTAGCAGTTTATTTTCAGAACTAGGCAATAGAATGAGTACCTTAACACCGGTTTAGAGCTGTCTAAGGGCAGTGTTTTTATCGTAATATTTCTTTTTGCTTTTCTTGGGCCCTCTCGAGATGGATCCTGACGTCTTCCCACACTGTGTGTACCTGATCTTTTGATTGTTGTGTATATTCAAGGAGGTCTATATTGTCACTCTCTTCTTCCTCCATATCTAACAGGGTTCTAGGTTGTCGTCCAAAAACCAACTCAAACGGGCTATGACCAGTAGAGGATTGGACATGTGTTTTTATGGCATAGGGTACTAAGGGTAACTTTTTATCTCAGTCTTTACCGGAATCAGTTATGTTTTTTTTTTAAAGTGTTTTAAGAGTGCGGTTGTATCTCTCTACTAGTCCGTCCGTCGTTTGTGGATGATAGACAGAAGTACGAATTTGTGTCACCCCTAGTATCTGATATATGTGGGACATCAGACGAGACATAAACTGGGTGTCCTGGTCTGTGAGTAACTCCTTGGGGAAGCCAACCCGAGACAAAAACCCAATCATGGCATGTGCCACACTTATGGTGGTCATGCTAACTAGTGGGATGGCTTCTGGGTACCTTGTCGCGTAGTCAATCAAAATGAGAATATACATATATCCTCTTGAAGAAGGAATGAGAGGTCCTACCAAATCCATGCCCACCCTGGAGAAAGGGATATCAATAACAGGTAATGGAAACAGGGGTGCTTTCTTTTGTGGCCCTGGATTGACTAGTTGACATTTTGGACACTGTTGACAGAACCGGCGTATTTCTGAAAAGATCCCTGGCCAATAAAATCATCGTAAGAGTACGATAAGGTTGGGGCACTACTAACTGAGTTTTCTCTTGGTTGTTATGTTGGGTCACTCTATATAATAACCCTTTCTAGACCAGAAAATACGGATCCACCTGTCCTGTGTTCTCCATCACAGTGGTCTCCCAGGCATGTTGTAGGGTAGGGTCTTCTCTCTGGCTGGTGCGGAAAGGGGGTAGTGAGGCCAAAACTACCTTATCATGGAAGACTGGAGTAGTAGATACCTTCTGCGTTTGGTACAGTTTCTTTTCTTCTCGTTTAATTCTTTTGCTCAACTTTGATTTTTCTTTTCCTGGAGTGATAGGTATTTGGGAAAGCAGAGACTCATCACACCATAAGTCTACCTTCTGTCTGCTCTGGACACTGTCCAATAGTTCGGGAAATTTGCCATAATCTGTACCTATAATGACTTCCTCGACTAGATGTGCAATAACCCCCATCATGATAGTCCCTGTCTGACCATTCCACTCGATAGACACTGGGACTAAAGGGCATTGCTTCATATCCCCATGAATGCAACAAATAGATATACAGTCAACCATTGACGACACTGCTCTATCTATTAGACTTGCCCGAATTACCGATTGGCTACACCTAGAGTCGATTAATACACTGGTGGTTTGTCCATTTATTCGCATGTCTTTCATGAAACGTGAAGTGTCTTTCCCTGTATAGAAGACTCTCCCGCGAGTGACCCCAATTTCCATTGGTTCTGGTTTTTCTACCTTATGGGGAGGGGACAATTGTGTGCTATATGTCCCCACTCGGCACAATTATAACACTGGGGTAGCTGATTAGGATTTTTTTCTGTGATCCTAGGAGTAATAGCCTCTTAAGGTACTTTTAAGGGTTTTGTACGATGAACTGGAGGGGCGGTTTTCCATGGGCTGTTCCTTTTGCACTCCTATTTTAAATTCCGGGGCCCGATGATAAGCACAAGCCAAGTCTATTGCTGTGGTAGTGTCTATGGGCCAGATGTATCAAACGAAATTGCATTCGCAAACAGTGCGATTCGCAGAAATCGGCCGTTTGCAAAAACGTGGTCTGCGATGCATGAAAGGCATTCGTAGGTCAAAAACAGGGAATCGCAAAAATAGCGTGTCGCATTTTGCGTATCACATTTTGCAACATGAAATACCGAATCGCTATTTGCATATCGCAAATTGCGAGTCCGAATAGCGACTCGCTAATACAGATTCGGTATTTTACGTCGCAAAATGCAATACGCAAAATGCGACACGCAAAACTATGTCGCAATTCAATGCATCAAAAATTCACAAATTGCTAATTTTCGCAGCATGGCCTTTTGCACATGCAAATTACCACGGACTGAAACCAGGTGGTAACCAGGTGCAACCTATATGAAGAGGCCCAGAATGCCTCAGCCTCTTTTCCACAATGGCTGCACTCTACGTCATGGCGAGGAGAATGAGGATCTTGGCAGGTTTGAGGAGATGGAGGAGGAGACAGGAGTGCATTTTCAGAGTGCGCATTACCCTTTTTGACCAGACTGAGGAGGAAATATTTGAGAAGTACAGGTTGAGCTCAGCCATGATACCTGACCTGATAGCTGAGCTACAACCCATACTGCAGCGCACAACACACAGGACTAATAGCACACCCACCCATGTGCAGGTATTATGCTCCCTGCACCTACTTGTCTCAGGGAGCTATCATGGGGTCATAGCAGCAGCTGGAGGGGTATCACAGAGTGCCCTCTCTAGATTTTTCAATGCATTTCTAAATGCCATGCTGAGCAGGATACAACAGTACATCAGATTCCCCCACACCCCACAGGAAATACAGCAGACAAAAATAGATTTCTACCAGATAGCACAGTTCCCCCACGTCCTAGGTGCCATAGAAGGGACATATGTTGCAATCTGTCCACCATCGGCCACATAGTATGTGTACTGCAACCGTAAATACCAACATTCAATGAACATACAGGTGATATGCAATGCTTCCTACATCATAACTGATCTCGTGGCCAGGTACCCAGGGAGCACACATGATTCGTACATCTTTCGCCACAGCAGGATTCACACAAGACTGCTAGCTGGGGAATTTGGTGAAGGTAATCTACTAGGTATTTTCCCTCTTTACAATGGTGCATTGATGGCAGTGTGACGTCAGATGGCTCAGCTACTCATTATACCCTCTGTTCCTTCCAGGAGACAGTGCCTACGCAGTGCACACCTACATGATGAAACCCTACCTAAATCCTGCAACACCAGCAGAGCGGAGATACAATTCAGCACACAGGGCAACCCGCAATGTGGTGGAGCGCACCTTTGTCCTGCTGAAGAGTCGCTTCCGGTGCATCCACAAAAGTGGAGGGGCACTACAGTACAGCCCGGACACGACCTCTAGAATAGTAGCCACATGTGCGATCTTGCACAATATAGCTACCACCAGGGGCATACCTGTGGAAATATTGGAGCCAGACTCAGATGAGGATGATGATCCCATACCACCCCTACAGCCAGCAGACAGGACCAGTGCAGCAGAGGGCAGGCAAAGGCGTGCTGACATCACGCACAACCATTTCAGAGGTAAGGTTTGACAACACAACCTCACTGACATGTATTCCGATAGTTAGCACCTTTATTACCTTAACTTCAGGTAACATACGTGTCACTAGGACATAGCAATACACATGAGTCAGACATGAGCCATTAACAGTGTTGCACTATTGTCATCATAGTTTACTGTTATTCTACATGTGAAGGTAGTCCCCTGTGGCCCTCAATGTCACTTTTTACAACCACGCATTCCACTTGCGTGCACAATGGCCTCACCGGCACCTCTTGTTTCAGGCTCACAGGCAGTACTGTGCCTGGCACTGCGACGCCTTGGATCCATCACGGGCACTGCAAGACTGCTGAGGCTAAATGACTCCTCAGTATCCCCAACTCCCAGTTCGCTGGGTGTAACACTGCATACTGTCAGCATAGCATCCAGAACGTTGGTAATTTGCACCAATTCCTTGGCAACATCTCGACTGCTATGTGCTGCCTCCACCTGTGCGGCCACAGCACGCCGTGAGATCAGGGCAGTAGATGTAGCTAGATGATTTACAGATCTGCAAAAGCCACTGAACATTCCCTTGAATTGCCTTTTGCGCCTGCTGTGGCTTACTCGCTCATGCCTGGTCTCAGTACAGAGTTCCTTAATTGCATTTGTCAGTTCCTTGGTGTTCTCTGCAGCTGTCTGCTGTCCCTCATGCAGCTTGCAGATGTTTGTATTCAGACACTCCAACTGCTTGTGCAGCCCCCCCATATTGGCGTTGTGTGACTGCAACTGCCTGTGTATTGCCCTCATGTTTTTGTTTTGCAGGCGCTGCACTTTGAGCATGGATGCTTCTAGGCCCCCGAAAAATAATGGGCCCTCACCTACATCTGTGTGCCTGCATCGTGAGGCCTCCAGCGGGGAGTTGAGTGGCAATGGGGCAGAGACTGCTGCCTTCCGGTGGATCTAGCTTCTGTGGATGGAGTGTGGCCTTCATCATGCATGTCATCGGAGTCCAGGTTCAGATCGTGGAGAGGTAACACCCTTGCCCTGCGTCTGATTGGTGCAATACACAATGACTGGTGTTGGAGTCGGACAGGGGCTTTGTTTCTGCATCCCCCACATTGGCACATTCTACTGCTGCTGGGCCTGAGCCATCTGCAACGACAATGTGCAGCATCTCATTTATGTATGTATCACCAAATGTGGCACAATGGTAATATATGTACACTTACATCGTATCACTATGTACTGGGTGTTTTGTTCTTCTGGGTGTCACTCTACTACATTGCATTCTATGTGCTATTTTCAGCTCAGGGTTGTGGACTACCACTCCCATAAGGCATTGTTGTGCTGCATGTAAGATGTGGAATGGACTACTTATCACAATGCTTTGCACTAATTGCTATTTCTAAAGGGGCATTTGTACATGCACATGTGGTGTTACATATCATTATTGGACTTACCTTTACTGGTGCTGGGTGTGCCAGACGTGTCAATATCAGTGACCCCACTGATAGCTTCTGGAAGCAGTGTCGACTCCACCAGGTCTTCCATGGGGTGGAGGGTGTCTGGGTGGATGGTCCGCCTCCTGTGCTCCTTGCCTCCCTTAGCCAGCTGGCCACCCTCTCCTTGGCACGGGAACGCAGGTCGTACCACCTCTTGCGTATCTCTTCCACTGAGCGCTGCGCAACCCCCACTGCACAGATTTTGGTCTGGATGTCAGCCCAGAGTTTTCGCTTCTCACTCTCTGGTACATGGAGTGAGCTCTTCCCAAATAGCATAGCCGGTCATGGCTCCTCACCACCTCCTCAGTGAACACCTCCAATTCTTGCTCACTGAATTTGAGCTTCCTCTTCCTCTCTCCCTTCTCCTTCTCATTACCAGCATTGGCCATGTTGATGTCAGGTCCTGGCTTGCTCACAAACTTGCTCCCTGGGGCTGTTCTGTGACTCTCTGACTGCTCCTGTGGGTGTGGTACCTGGAAACAGCCTGTGCTGACTCACTTCCTGCTTGTGATGTCATCAGGCTGTGCCAGGTGTCAGTTTTCGCAATTTGCGATTTTCAAATACCGAATCGCAAATATTTTTGCGATTCGGTATTTGGACCTCGTAATTTGCATTAGCGATTTTTAAGAAATCGCTATTTCCGACTCGCAATTTTGTTACATTGCATTTTGCGACTTAGAAATAGTGATTTCTTAAAAATCGCTATTTCCGATTCGCTAAGGTTTTTTTTCATAGATCTGGCCCTATGTTTGGATGTTTAATCCAATTCCGAGTTTGTGAGAGCAAGGCCTCTAGGAATTGTTTGAATAAGATAATTCTGATCACTTCTTCCCTGTCTGTGCTGATGGAACCTAACCATTTTAATCCTAGGTCTTGTATCCGAAAATAGAGGGCACGAGGATGTTCCATGGGATTCCATTTGGTTTTACTGAACTTGATTCAATAGTATTCTGTATCGAATCCAACCCGTTCTTTTATTCCCTTCTTTATTTCTGGGTAAGTGTGCCTCATGGGTTTATAGCCTGATATGCTGCCTGTAACGTTCCTGTCAGGAGGGGAGCTATTTATTGCCCCACCTCTCTTCTGGCCAAGCAGCGGAAGCAGCCACCCGCTCAAAATTAGTAAGAAACGCGTCCGGATCCTCTCCTTCTTGGAATTTTCGTAGGACCGAACTGAGAACATTGGGGTGGCGGCAATAGTATCCGTTAATTTTTGTAGTGCGGTTTCATGCACTAATTGGTTATTGGCTATTATCGTAGCCTGAGTTTTTAGGGTGCTTTGAAGTGTTTCTCTGTCGTTTCGAGCCTCTCTCTGCTGCTCTTCCCATACAACCTGTAAATGGCGCTGTCCTTCGGCCAGCCTCTGAATCATATCTTCCAGTGTGGGTTTATTTTCCATGATGCTTCTGTACCAGTAGATCTTTCCCGCTGTTTAGTCGCAGTATCCCACTTCTGACACCACTGTAGAGGGTTCTTTGCGACGGTTTGTGGAAGATAAATACACAGACTGGATCACTATATTTACTAAGTAGGGTTTTATTGTTGTTTTCATATATTTTGGAGTTTTAAGAAAAATGTCTCAAGTCTTATTTAGGTGTTTTCTTCTTTTCTCTCCTCTTCTTTCTTGTCTCGTTGTGCTTTTCTTTATCCCTGTATATTGAGGTCCTTTTTCTCTTTCTTGTCCTTTCTGTATTAGGGATTTCCCTCCGTGGAGACTTTCACCACCGTTGGGCCCATGGGAGAGAAAACAGAACCGAAGACAAAAGGTAGGTGGACTCACTTTTTATCTACATAGCAATAAGGGTTAGGGTGTGCTGGGAAGGGACAACAAGTGAGTGAGGATACGCCCTTGTGGGAGGAAACCGGGCTTTTAAAGCATGTGTCTGTACACCTTCTTGTGCAACCAAAACAACAACAACAAAAAATTCTATAGTCCCCTCTGTGATTTCGCAGATTTTTATGTGGAGCCCAGTGCTTAGAAACAATGCAAGTGTAAAGAAACAATCCACAACCTCCTTCCTATGTCCGTCCCGCTTCTCCCTTCCCCCTCCCTACCACCAGTATCCCGAGGGATTTGAAAGGCAGGCACGTACCTGCATGAGCCACGTCCCTCCGGGGACGTGGCTGGCTCTGTCACCTTTTGTCGTGGCTCTCAGTGGCTGCGTGTTCCGGAGCAGCATCTTTGGGTTCCTTGGTCTGGCTGTTTCCATCTCCAGCGTCCCCCTACTGGCGTCCGTTCGATCATCTTCTCTCCTTCCTGGAGTGCGCCTTCTTCTCCACTCTCTGTCTCTGTTACCCGGATATCTGGGTTTTCGAGGTACCGTCTTATAGGCCCCGCGCCCTCATTTCGTACCAGGGTTGTGCAGACCCTGTTACAGGTGCACATGTACGTATGTTTTGTGAGTCGCAAATGGGTCACAGCGCAGTTTGCGACAGTGCAAAAAGTGAAACGGTATTTACAAATGCCATGTCCCAAATAGCGATGTGACCAATTACCGAATCACAAATATTTGCGACTGGATTTTGCAATTCGCAAATAGGAAATCGCACTTTGCAACTTGCAATTCATATGTACATGGTAGTCTTAAATTGCGACTAGTTGCAAAAAGGTGATTTTGAACATGCAGATTAGCACTGATTCCAAACAGGTGGTAAGCAAAATCAAAGTATAAAAGCAGACCCAGAAGGCATCTGGGTTTACCACACTGGCTGTACTCTACATGATTTGATTGGATGGAGGAGGCGATTCCAGGCTGTCAAGAGAGGAGTAGGAAGTGGAGAGAGGAAAGGATATACAGAACCAGGCAGACTATATTTCAACAAACTGAGGAGGAAATATATGAGAAATATAGACTGAGCAGCACAGTCATCTTAGAGATCATAGAGCTGCTAAAACCTCAGATAGAAAGCCAAACCCTGTGCAGCTGCTCCATCCCCAAACATGTGAAAGTGCTGTGCTCACTGCACCTCTTGGCCTCGGGTAGCTACCAGGGGGTGATTGCTGTCACTGGTGGGGTGTCCCAATGTGCCTTGTCACGTTTCTTAAGATGGTTCTTAGATGCCATACTCGCACACATGTCCAAATACATTTACCTTCCCTGGAATGCAGAGGAAATAGACAACACCAAATTGAACATCTACAGAATTGCCAACTTTTCCCATTTAAATGGGTGTGTGGTTGGGACACATGTACCCATACAGTATGTCCTCTTGCACATCTGGAACATGTGTTCTGCAACAGGAAATGTACTCACTCGCTTGACATCCTGGTGGCATGTGATGCCCACAATGTCATTACCGATATAGTGGCAAAATACCCAAGGAGCACACAGGGTGCATACATTTTCAGGCACAGTGGAATACACCAACGTCTAGAACATGGGGAGTTTAATGATGGATACTTATTAGGTACTATGTAGTACACACGAATGTCACAAATATGCGTCAGTGCATAACCAGGTAAAGCCATGCTCACATTTGCTGTTTTGTTACACAGGTGACATTGCATATACATTGGGGGCATGGATACTCACCCCATACCTAACACCTGCAAATCAGAATGAGAGGCGCTACAACATTGGACATCGGTGCACCAGAACCGTCATTGAAAGGACCTTTGGCATGTTAAAATCACATTTCAGATGTTTGCACAAAAGTGGTGGTGCACTCCAGTATGCCCCGGGATTGCATGCAAGATTGTGGCAACATGTGCCATCCTACACAACATAGCAACTAGGCGTGGGCTACATCTCACCATAGATGACACAGAATCTGAGGATGAGGAGCAGGAGCCATCACTACGACAGCCTGTGGATGGTAGCATCGCAGTGGAGGGCAGACGGCGACGGGATCACATAGCAACCCATTACTTTGGCAGGTAAGTGACAACCAACACTACACTAACAAATGTCAAACACACATAGCCAGGTTGTTGAAAAAAATATGCTTTAATGTCAAGAGTGCATTATGTCAATAAGAATACAGTGGCATGTACCAATTAGTTAACAAAAATGGTGCAACATCACCTGACACATTCCAGCCATGTGTGTTTAAAAAAATCCAGACTCAACACATCACGCCCCCTACGGCTACGACCACCATGGCCTGTGCCTGGTTGGTCCACAGATGTCTGGCAGGCACTGCTATGCCGCAGGATGCGGGCATCCAGTGCGGAATTGCTGCTCATACTGGAAATGTCCTCACTGCCCTGAGGGGTTTCACCAGTGCCTCTTGCTGCATGGGAGGTATGAAGTAGGTCTACAGCTGCAGTAATGCCGCCTAGTCCGCTGGCCACATCTCCAGCAAAATGTCTAAGTTCAAACTGCAGCATAACTGTGCGTCATAACAGGCATGTAGGTGTTGTGGCTAGACGGCCAAAGGACTGACTTAGCTGGTCCATCCATGCAGCTGTGCTGCGCTCATGGCGCCTTGCATGGGCATGATCTGCCACCATTTTCCTGCATAGTTCAGTGATGGCAGTGGTGAGGTTGACCATGTTGCCATTCATGGTGGCCAATTGTGTTTCCATGTTCCCAAATCCCTGTGTGAGAGTCTGTTTCATATAGTGTAAATTCCTGTTCATTAAGAGCATATGTTTTTTTAAGGCGTTGACTGTTAAGTAGGGATGCCTCTAGTCCCAGAAAAAGTTGAGTACTAGCATACTCGTCACCTGCATCATGTTCCAGATGACGCCTTCTACGCCCACGCTCTGCAAGTCTCTGTGGCTAGCTATCATCTATCTGTGGACTGGGAGGCAGGTTTACACCCTCATTGTCCAAATCTGTGGCCTCTGTGATTTCAGGTGCATTGTGAATAATGGTTTGTGGGTTGCACTCCTCTGTGGTAATGCTGACTGCATCCTCTGCTGCCATGGTGGCATCATCACCTCCCTCCACACTGGAGTTATCAGTGGATACCTGAGGGAGACTGGTTGGACACATGGGATACACTGTCAGTACCTCTCAGATGTTTGGGTTATCAAAATAAAATTAAATCACATTTTGGACTACTGGACTACATTACCCATTATGCACTATACTTCACCTGGACTTATAGGCATGGAATTATTTGAATGATGCATGCTTTTGTGGACTGAGGTTGTGTGCACAATGCCCTGAAAAGTGTGACAATGTGATATGTGCTACTTACTTTTGGAGGTTCCTGGTGCTGAACTGTCCAGGTCCCCGATTCCCACAATAGCCTCTGGCTCCAGTGTGGTCTCTACCATACTTTCAATTGCCGTGGGTAGTGGTACTGTGGATGATCCCCCACCTGTTTCATGTGCCTCCTTCATCCGCTCTACAGCCTTTTCCTTGGTTCTTGACCTGAGGTCATACCACCTTTTGCGCACTTCCTCAATGGAGCGGCGGCTGACTCCATTAGCATTGATTTTGCTTTGGATGTCCATCCAGATTGTTTTTTTTCTGTGAATCAGGTACAGTTATCGCTGCTTTCCCAAACAGGACTTCGTGATTTAGGCAGCACTCCTCAGTGAGGACTTCCAACTCTTTTTCAGAAAATGTCAACTTTCTCTTCCTCCCTGCTGTGTTTGTCACCTTTGTTTGGCTAGCCATGGCTGCAGTTGCTCCTCTGTGCTTGGTGTGCCTCTGCTGTGTGTGTGCTGGCTAGAATCCTTCCACATCCATGGAAGGCACTTCCTGGTTCTAAGGTTATTTGCCAGCACCAGGAGGTGAAGTTTCTCTATTCTTTTGCTCCTGTTCGCTAATTGTGACTCAGTCGCAAAATGAGTGTCCGGGTCGCAAAATGCGATTTGGTAACACCCCCGTTCGCAATTTAGGTATTCGACTGTGCACTGAATCACTAAATTGGTCTTCGATTAGTACAAAGTAATAATTTCCAAGTCGAAAATTATGATTCGAATTAAATCGCAATTACCGACTCGCAATTTTTAGATTTCATAAATGTGGCCCTTAATCTCCTCATTTCTATAAACAATGAGTGGTGGCCTTCTGTAATGTAATCAGGAGCTCATGATAAGCAGCTTCAATAACTTTGGATTGAATCCACACTATATAAAACTGTAGAAAAATAAACAAAGGAGTATGAACCTGGATTTAACATAAGGAAAAGCAGATATCGATAATGGATGATTTGTACAAAGTGAAACCAGAAACACTGGAAAAATCATGCCTTCCCCAATTAAAATTTATGATCTTGGACAAATAATTTATTTCACCAAAACTTTTTTTCTTCATTATTGCATACAAAAGCACTTTCAAACATGCAAGTTTAGAATACCAGCTATACAAAAACCTATATGCTTGATTTAATAGACAATAATGTTACTGTAACCTGGACCACGTATAGAGTATATGACGATTGTTTTGCCTCTTAGTTCACTAATGGTTCATATTTTAAAAAACTACTATTTTTAAGTTCAGTGCTATAATGTGACCTATTAATGTCAAGGCTTCCACGTGTTAAAGAAACATACTTTTTTGGAATTTTGAAGAGACTTTATCATATTCCACATGTTGTTTGCTGTTTGAATTACATATCAAACATTTTCGGGGTTTGGCTCATGCACAGGCTCTAAGACCAAAGGCAGGCCCTTGGCTCAGCTCTGGCTCAGTTATCCCTGTTAATTTGTTGGTGCACTCACCTCTAGTAAGCATGGGGGCACCTATAGAGGGTTATCCCTGCTACTAATAACTACAATAAGTGGTCTGTGTATATTTATGTATTTATAAGTTATAGTTATTTGAAACCGGTAACAATGTACCACAAGATAAATGAGGACAGCAAACCATGTAAATATTGACGCTTCAATGTATATATGCATAGTTATATAGAAGGGTTTATTCAAGCAAACATAACATTACAAAGCATCATATATATGTATATATATGTGTGTGTGTGTATATACGTAAATATACATACACTCACACACAGATATATACATATATATGTGTGTATATATAAATGTATGTACAAATTGGTTACATTTTGTTATTAAAAACAAAAACAAATCCCTTCTCTCCTTCCTTCCCTCCTCCCAGTCTCATCCCAAAACCTACTATAAACTCCCAAACATCCTTCTTAAACTTTCCCCACTCCTTTTTAGGTTAGTGCACAAGCGCTCTGGCCTGCTATAATCTATCTGTGGGCGTTTAACCATTCCCACTGCATGTCCATCAATGTCACTTGTTCGTGGGCTTGCCTTTCAAAAATCCTTTGTTAACATTGGCAAATGCTTTACGTTTGTCCCTCCTTGGGTCAGTTTTGTTACCGCCTTTGCCATCTACCCTGTTACATGGATAATTGCACTTTAGCCGATACGTTTGACTGCGGGCGAACTTCTTTTTCCTTTTGTATCTCTCCTTCGTGCTCATGGCGGTCGTGGCGCTTTGAGTCAGCTCCTTTATGTGAACTGTTTTACTTTTCATTTTCAATTTATGCGGCAAAAAAAGTCTGGTTAGGAATTTACAACGCTACCAGCTCTAACTTGACCAAACAAGAGACCAGTTACATTGCAAATGATTGATAGCCATGCCACCCAACTAACAAGCTCACAGGATCACTACTTGCAAAAAACTTAATACCTCCCCTTTTGAATTCCATTTCTATCATTCTATCCCTACTCCAAACACCTCCTTTTCAAACCCATTTATATCGTGCTATCCTACTCCAAGCTCTACTAAACATGCATGAAATCAAGAGCAAAACCTCACACAGCTAATGCACACACAAAAAAAGAAAAACAAATGTACTGACCTATTAACTACTTATCTTGGGGTTCCGGAGTAGCATCCTACGCACCGAAAAAGCACTTAAATGCCTTCAATGTGTGTGTGTGTGTGTGTGTGTGTATATATATATCCTTTTGAGTCATTAAGTAGTGTTTTCTCAAGTTATTTAAGATGTAACATGGCAATAACAGAGTTTGAATTTGGTTCGGAACTAATACTAGAGAGTCTACGTTTATTAATACAGGTTACAACACATACTTTTGCTGTGTGTGCTAAGAGAGTGTACATTTTTGGAGTAAGGTGACAGTTTCCTTTGAGTCATTGCCACTAATTGGCGAACAAAAGCCTTATTTGAGGAACACCAACGAAAGAGTCCAGCCGAACCGGCGCATCTGGTGCTTTTTGGGTGACGTGAATCACCCCGAAAGCAAAAAGACCTGTTTTTCATCCCAGCAGCCAGACAAAACAACACCACGTTTTGATGTGTTTAAAAAAAGTACGTTTCTAAGTATAGTAACTCTGGCACTCATAGTCCAGATGAAAACGTAGATTACACTCTTTTTGAAAGATTTATGTTGTTGTTCTGAAATGTCCTGGAACAAATGCCCATGTGAAACTGTCGAAATACAGCAGTGTAGACGGAATGGCAGGAGTACATAAGATGTACCCCTCTTTGACCGTGTAGCCGCGAGATGACAGAACAAAAATACATTTCTTTATCACTGCCAACCTACACACAGACGGTATGTGCAAGAGAGTTGTCACCTTTGTGAAGGGAAGTCGCTTATCACCAAGGGACTCGACAAAAAGTGTCTGTCTGCGAAGGCTCTCGTGAGAGAGCTGGCAATCCGACTCGGCACAACTGAGAGTTTGCGCCTTAAACGGCATTGCAAGAATTGTGCACATTTCGCACTTTTTTTCTTTCACAACTTTTGTCAGGAAATAATAACTGGTGGAATATATTTACAGAAACACAATACTGCCCAGTAACCCATACTGAGATGTAAAAATCAGAACAGAGAGAGAGAGAATACCACATTCACTAGTTATCACACACACACTGCAATATTGGTAATAACCAGGTTTCTTTTCACCTTCCAACATATATGATTATTCTTAGGGAGAGCCAAATGTAAGTTCTCAAAAAACAATTGTCCGAGTATCTCACTAGACTTTTGGACTGCATCTAATTGGTTTGTATATAATATGTATATATTTTTCGTGCTCAGGTGATTATTTTCTTTAATCACGCAGCACAGAGCCACGTCGCTATGTAAATTAATTTACTATGCATTGTGTTATGAAACAATGTAAACATACATTGCAATGCACGGTCGATACATCAGCTTTCCAAATTAAATTGCGATCAGCACCTCAAAATATATCAGACAAGAAATATGAATACTACAATAAAATCACGATATATGTTACACTTCTAAAATAGCTTAAATTGACTTCAAATATGGCAGGAACACAGCCTGAAACTGAGTATTGGAGAAAGCAAGCACAAGAAGTGTGACCCTTTACAAGCCCTCCTGCTGCCGCACCTATTGTGTGTCACTGGGCTTGTGGATAACTACAAAAGACGTAGAAGATGTCTTGGATTTCATAACTGAAACACTGGACACTGAATTCACGGAGATAGTATTGGATACTGTTGGCCACAGCCCTCTGAATTATAAAACACTTTCCATGGCGGATCCCAGGGTACAAGAGAAGCTGTTACATTCTTCCATGTCTTCCCATCTTTTCGAGGTATTAAAAGGCGCCCTATAGGTCAATGTGTTTGACTACCCTAGGTCAACCTCTCTACTGACAGATGCTGATCTGAACCTTCTGGTCCCGGGAAGCTCAAGGAGCCCAGAAGTAAGTCCAGCAGGTTTGAGGTTCTCTGCTTTTCAGGAGCTCTCTCATAGAGCTTGACTGTAACTCACATGCCAGAAAAATACCCACATACACACTTCACCCAACGTTAAGATGCTGATTAAGGGCTACGGGATGAGACCACTGGTGCTGATAGGTTCTGCTGACCCAAAGAGACTCATCTAGCATTAGAATTTTTTTAATTAATACTTGCATTTTTTGGTGCTAACTACTGGTTGCTGTCTCTTCCAGAACTCTGCCCTTCTAAAGAGCATATACCTCACAGTCCTTCAAGTGGTATTTACTTTGATTAGATGCTCTGACAGGCATACGTAGACAGAATAAAGTGTCCCACAGAAGACACTTAAGGGTATATTTAAGAGCACTTAGTGCCATTTTAGCGCCACCATAGCGTAATATTTTTGGTGCTAAGGCAGCGCTAAAGTGGCTTTTTCCATGCACCACATTTACAAAGTGGTACAATGTATGCATTGCGCCACTTCGTAAACCCTTGTGCCACATTTTGTGCCACATTATGCACCAGGCATAATGTATGTGAGGGGGGTTTTATGGTGCTGGAGGTTCACAAAAATGGCGCAGTGAAATTAAGAAGATTTCACTGCACCATTGTTGGTGTCATTTTTACCGCCTGTTCAGTGCAGGCATAAAAATGGCACTCCTGTAGAAACCTATGGGCCTCCTTGCACTTTGCTACACTGGTGTCAAAATATTTGACGCTAGTGTGGCAAAGTGCCACTGAGCATCAAAAATGTTGACAATATTGTGCTAACGACCGCCATGGTGAGCTGTATTATAAAAACTTTTATAAATACGGCGCAACCATGGTGTTGTTAGGTGCCGATAGGGGGGTGCATAAAAAGTGGCGCATGACCTCTGATGTGCCACGTGTTCTTGAATATGGACCTTGGTATTTCAGTCTATAGTGCGTTCCTGCCACTGCACACTAGCACATCTTTTCTCATGCAGCAGATAGCTGCAAAAGCAACGTAGCTGCAACTTTAGTACACATTAATTCACTGTAAATTAAACCTGAAAATTCAGCTTTCTGGCGATCATCTGCATTAATCAATGCAATCATCCAAAACGGATAACAAAATAATAATGTATATTACGTTTTTCACATTTTTTCCTTTTACATTCATTATATTTCTGAATATAATATTTAGATTCTCCCTATAACCCATCACATTTCTTAATCAGCGCAACACTCGTAATAAAAGTATATTTGAGGATGCATAGTTTGTAGCTTCCTTCCCTCTCGACTGTTATTAGAGCCTCCTCAGACCTCCAGTTGGCAAAATTAACAATCTGGAACTAATGAGCTGTGAAAGATAAGACTTCTTTCTTAAATTCAGGAAAATTGATGCACGTTCCAGGCAAATCTTGCAGGTACTCTGACAAGAAAAGGATGCAGACATTGGGAAACATAATAGGTTTCATCTTTGAAAGGTGTTACCCAAATATTTGGCTTTGCCAATGCTTGTTATCAATGTCGAACATCATCATGAGGTAAAACAAAACAAACACTGCCAATGCCAAATGCCAATAAGTTTGACTTATAACTGAAAGTGCCTGAACAGTTACTGGAGAGTTTAGGTTCTCAATACCTCATAATGCATGCACAGAGTCGATCATCCTTGCACTCACATATCAATTTATTCACCCACTGAATCATTCTTATATTCATCCACTCACCTTTCCACAATAAAACCAAAACACAAACCTAAATCAAAAGAATAAAAGTAGAAGTAGGAAAACACAAAATGCTACTTAAACATGGTAAGAATATGTAAAAAACGGAAACATAGCTGTGAGCAGCCATTTCTGACTAGTACTGCGTATAATGACTGATTGCTATACCAATAAAATATGGCTGATATTTTGCTTCTTAATGTGGCAGTCATCTTAACATGGCAAAACAGTGATACAATATAGACAATGCCCTTCAAGATGCCCACCCAGTTTAAATGCAGTGGATATGCAGGATGCATTGCAGTGCACTGCAGATGACATAAGCTGTAAACCAGCCACCCAGTAGGATTGTCTAGGGAGCAGCTGGGCACACCACAAAACAAGCAAGCATTATAAAAAAAAATAAAAAAGAAGAAAATAAAAAAACTGCTTCTTATAAAAGGATAAAATGCAAAACTAAAGTAACTGGCGCACAAGCCCTGGAACTGAAGCACACACAATTTCAGGCAGATGTGCACATATGATTTTCAGAATTCTGCAAATCCAGTTTCTGAAGTGGGGTGACCCATACTCACATGCAACATACTGTGTGTTAAATGAGGCATTTCTGCTCTCTGCCTCCACTGGTGCACAAATGCCAGTGCCAATGCAGGCACCCTTTTATCATGGTGCAATGGTGCCTGGATTGTAGGCAGGATTGTTTTCATGCAGGAAGGGGCATTTTCCTGTACAAAAACAATCTTCAGAGGCATTAACCTCCTTCTAAGTATACTGCAGAATGCAGCTCATTCAGAAAGAGGAAACAACAAGGAGAAGTTGAGATACTTCTGCTCGTTAAACCTCTGCTGGGGAGGCATGCAATTTGATGCATTCCCTGGTCTACCAGTGTTGGTAAATCTGGGAATGATTCAGAATGCATGGCTGGATGCGTGGGAACACCTATGCTCCATTCATGGAATGCCTTTCTGCTGCAGAGTAACCCAAGGCAGCGATTTGCACTGCCTTGTGTTACTCTAGATTTATCAAGCCGGGCAGGGCCACGCAAGCTAGCCTTGCATGGCTTCGTAAATCTCATTAAGATTTTGCGTTGCCCTTGTGTTCACCTGTGTAGCACAAGGGTGATTCAAAATCTTGATAAATATGGGTCTATGCATACAATTATTAGCATCTACACAATTACAATTGGCATTATAATGTACAACCACAACCACTCCTAAGAGGCCTAACAAAGATTCTCAAATGCAAATCTTTTACCTACAGAGTTTGTCAGAGAAGAGTAAGAAACACAAGAAGATCCTCAACTGCACCACCGAAATCACCCCCATAAGAAACTCCAACACCAGAAGGTCCAGCAAGCCTGCCGGGTGGTTCACATCTAATCTCCACCCCCTGAAGAGAGAATACAAACATTTAGAAAGGCGGACGCACTCCATCAAAAACCTAGCAGACCGACCCTTGAAAGCCGCCTCCAACAAATACCACCACCGCCTCAGGGAAGCAAAGAAGGACGCCCTGATCAACAGCATTGGGAACAGCACCAACCGCTCCAAGTAGCTCTATAGTATCGTGAGAGAGTTCTCCTGCCCTGCAGCCACCAAGAACACAATCAAACCCTCCCAAGCCCTCTGCAACTCGCTGGAAGACTACTTCCATGACACAATAGCAGCCATCTACAGCAACTTTGCACCTGAAACCACCAACATCGACCACCTCCTAACTCCAACTGATGAAACCCACGGTCACTTGATCACCAAATGAAAGCTGCTAACAACTGAGGAAACATCAGCAATCATGAGCACAACAGACTCCAGATCACCCATGCCCACACCACATTTACAACCTGGGACAAAGAGAGATCAGCAGCGCCCTCACGCTCCGCCTCAACGTAACCATCTCGGTAGCCTCCATTCCTTACTCCTGAAAGCACGTAGAAGTAAAACCGCTCCTGAAGAAAACATCCACCGACCCCAGCGAGCTCAAGAACTACTGCCCGATATCTCTGCCACCCTTCCCTGCCAAAGTCCTAGAAAGAGCCATCAACAGACAGCTCTCCAAACACCTCGAAGAACATAATCTCCTGGACACCTGTCAAGCAGGCTTTCCTGCCAGCCACAGCACCAAGACCGCCTTGATCGCCGCAACGGGCGACATAAGAACCCACTGCGACCACAGAGAAAAAGTAGCCCTAATCCTCCTTAATTTCTCAGTGACTTTCGACACCGTATTCCACCAAACCCTCATAACTAGGCTCCACCACCTTGGAATTTAGAACAACACACTCAGATGGATTCACTCATTCCTCTCCGGATGCACCCAAAGTATTTGTCTACGTCCCTACACCTCAGAACACAAGTACATAATCTGCAGCACTTCCCAGGGTTCTTCGCTCAGCCTCATCCTCTTCAACACCCATATGACGCCTCTGGCAGCCATACGCTGATGACACACAAGTCATCCTATCACTCGTCGAAGACCACTCCACCCAAAGAGCCTACTTCTGCAATTCCATGAGCAATGTGGCCAAATGGATGAGAACCAACTGCCTTAAACTAAATGCAGAAAAGACAGAAGTAATCATCAGCAGAAACAACCCATCCCCCTGGGATGACACTTTGTGGCCCACCGCCCTACGACAACCCCTACACCGAAGAACCACACCTGGAACCTAGGCATCATCGTCAACAGCAAACTCACCTTCAAGCAACAGATACACACAGTTGCCACTTCCTGTTTTCTCCTCCTCCTTTGCATGCTACGAAAGATTTTCAGATGAATCCCTGTCGACACTTGGAGAATCAGCAGCAGGCTTGACTATGGGAACACACTCTACATTGGAACCACCACCCACCTCCTCAACTGCCTCCAAACTATACAGAACTCCACAGCAAATTTCATCCTAGATCTTTCTAAAAGCACAAGCATCACCCCGCACCTCAGAGGTCTACACTGGCTGCCAGTATACAGGAGATGTCAACTCAAGGTTCCGAACCTCCCCTTCAAATCCCTCCACAACATGGGACCCAAACACATAAACCACCGGCTGGCCTTCCATCAACCTGCAAGAAAACTCCAATCAACCTCTCTCGCACACGTCCCACGCATCCCCTGAATGCGCTTCTTCCCGTACTTAGCTGTCAAAGCTTAGATCTACCTCCCCCTCCATCTTCAAACCACACACTTCCTCATCGAGTTCAGGAAGAAGCTCAAGACCTGGCTCTTCCATGAGAGGTAGTTAGTATGCAACATCACCCCATCCCCCGGCACCTGGATACCCCTCGGGCTGTTAAGCCATTCTCTGCAAATACTGATTGATTGATTGAATTATTGACCAACACCATTTCCCACTACAGGAATATGTTGGATTCCAGCTAACAAAAAGTGTAATAACAATCCACTGTTAAAGGTGCTTGTCTATATAAAATGCTTTTCACTATAAATAAGTCAGGCCTAGTGTTTTTGTCATAACATTTAATAGTAAACAGATCAGCCCTATGCTATCTGACTAACATATTCCCACCGGACCAATTAGGCCATTATACCTTGTCAGTTGCTTGTCACCAGAAACAAATCAGGCATCAGGCCTACATCTTTTGCATAAAGATTTCCACAAGTAGTCATAAATCTAAAAAAATGTGTTTAAAATTAATTTGGCCAAAATATATACATCCCCTCTTAAGATGGTCGAACATGGAATATCACAGTGCAAATCTTCTACTCCCAGGGTTTGTCAGAGATATTAATCAGCATCAAAACCCTTGCCTGCTTTGGGCAATTTTGAGATAACATTTTATAAAATAGCCATTTACCAGCTTTAATACAGTGCGGTAACAATCCATCCTTAAAGCCTTATTGGCTTTAGCATATGCTTTTCATGATATATTTTTCAGGCCTACTGCCTTTTTTCGTGGCTTTTCCTAATATATAGATCAGATTTACTGCATCTGACTTATCATTTTCCAATGAACTAGTCAAGCCAATACTCTTTATCATTGGCTTGTCACCATGAAAAGACTCAGTCCTACTGCATGGAGACTAAGCTTTCCAACAAAGTAATAATCAGACCTTTTGTCATGAAAATATAAATATACAAAAACATATAGAAGCGCTCCTGAAAGAGCATAAAAAGGATTGTCAGAGTGAAAGTCTTCTATCCCCGATGTTTGTAACGGGCGAAAGCAACATAAGTCTCTTGCTCATATTGTAAATTCTTGGATTTCATGTCACAAAATACAGATCAACCGATTTCAGCAATTCCCCCTTAGAGGTGTAATGGCTTTAACACATGCTTTTCACAGTAAATAGATCACACCTGCTGCTTTTGTAATAATATTTAATAATGGACAAATCAGACCAATGGCATCAAACACAAGTTTTCCTAGGAACCCATCAGGACTACAGTCTTTGTCATTTGGTTTTCAAACTATGCAACTCAAACATACTGTTGTAAGCATATGCTTTCCCACAAGGAACTGTCAAGCTAGACATAAAAATGTTTTTCTAATGCTTAACAGCGAGGGCAAAAAACAGAAGAAACACACAAAGGGCAGCTTCAGTATGACGTATATGCTTACTAGATTCACCACGTTTGTACTTGCATGTGACATGTCGCAGTGGCAACCATTGTATGTTAACTTTTAATATGGCCGGCTACAGCATGATGATGTATAAGTGGTCATGTACCACCTCACAAGTGCACGTCTGCATCAAGACAACGTGGAAGCCTATATTAAATGCATTTTATTTTACAGTGATAAGACAGCAGACACTGAGCTGAGACCACTGAATTAAAAAATGGGGTGTGAAAGCACAAAACAGAGAAAGAAGCAGAGACATATCAAAATGTATCAGCTGGGCCTTCCAGGGCCCTTGGAAGCTGTAGTGCAACCTGACTTAAAGTCAAGAAAAAATAGCTTTGACCATGTGATGTCATTTTTATAAGCCATGTTGCACAGCAGACTGTGCTGCTGTGCAATATGTAAAAAATGAGCAGTGGGGAAGCAATACAAGGGGAGAGGTGTAGGGAGCAGCAATAATTGATAGCAGGAGGAGGAGGTTATAAGGTATAAAAAACAAGGAAGGTGCGGGGAAGAGAGAGGGGAAGGGAGAAGAAGAAATAGTACTTCAATCATGCCAAGACCAGCAGATGAGACCTGATTAAATTGAAACAATATGTGCTTGGTCTGAGCTCCAGAGAAAGCAAAAGAATTGGCACTTGGCCTGCGCTGTCCAATTAGGAGGATGCAAATAAGAGTGACAACAAAGTCAACAAATGGTAAGCAATGAATGGACTCCAAGCCCTTTATTGTAAACAATAGTGTCTCACAAGGAAGAGCGCGTGCACAGATGAGATCTAAAAATGTACAGAGAGGGGTGGGGGAGCTTTAGAGGAGCATGTCAACATTGTTGGTCAACAGGAAACAATGAAGGAGCAGGGGTGGATGAGAGAAACAGCTGAGTAGGAAAGGGTGGAGTACAGGAAGCAACAGACAAGCAGGGGTGGAGCACCTCAAGGAGGGTCGGGGCAGGAATGTGTGGTGGAAAAAGAACATTGAGAGAGAGAGAGCAAGAAAACACAAGCACTCACATGGAGCAGTGATATACAAAGACAAAGTTCCTGAGGTCTGCTGTGGAAGGACAGAAGTCATCCAACCAGAAGGATGGTAACGAAGCTATGCTCCATGGGAAGGACAAATATAATAGGAGGAAGGCAAGCCATCAAATACGAAACAAACAAATGAGAATGACAAGAAATTCAAACAATTTTAAGTAATGGGGTGACCCAAAGCCGACTTTAGTATTGGCATTGTACAAAATAGACCTTTTAACAATAGACATCTGAAAAAACTGTCTGTTAGCAAGGCCTAAAAATATTGAGATCACAGCCAAAAAGCACTTTCCCAAGCAAAACCAATAAAGGAAGGCCTCCTCATAAACTGCCTTCCATAAAAGAAACTTCAACATCGGCCCTTTTTCTTCTATTCGGGTACAGATGGAAATAGAAGACAACAAATGTCAAATCTTAAGGTGAGACCAAGCGTTTTCAGAAAAAAGACTGTGACCTGCGCATACTGCCATTTGTTTTTTCCCGTCCTTGTCCTTGCTTCCTTGAGGGAATCGTCAAGTAAGAAGGGACTGGGACCATGATGACTATGACATGTAGTGATGAAGATTATCAGTAAGTAATCAGGACTTTAGACTGGCCTACTACTGCATTACCTATAAAGACAAAAGCACGTTTTTGGACCAGTATTTTTAATATAAGGATCTCAAAACAGGAACTGCCAGATAAGGGATGTAAATGGAATAGCTGGTTGCTACTCTAGAAATAGAGGTTCGTCCGCTGTTGGGGGTACAGGGAAAGCTAGATACGTGCATTTGCTCACGTGGGAACCGCTAATAATGAGGGAGGAATGTCAGATGAAATGCTGCCTCCCTGTCTGATTCTAGACAGTTCTCAAGAAATAGAGGTATGGGATTAGGAAACCTTTGGTGAGTTTATAAAGTTTGACCAGAAACAATCTACACAATGCGATCAATGGGAAAGAACAGTCGTGAGAAAATATGATCTTTCTGCGATGAGGTGCAAATCCCCAGTCACGCTGTACATCAACACAACACATATTGCACTGAGAGTATTATGCAATTAATATATTATATGACCAATACTGTAATGAGCTTTCTGCAAAAAAATCAACTCTAAGTTTTCCGCTTTCCTCTCTCTCCTCATTTAGAGCTGTAAAACGTTTATTCACAGAGAACTGAATACTCGTGCTCTTTACTATGCACGTGGGCTCTTTTGCTTAAATGTTAATGGATTATAAATCTTATTGGCATCTTAATATCTCGGTTTTTCTCTTTTTGCTCTTTTAAGAAACTGTGGGATGGGAGAAGATTTTTTATCTGCTGGCCACATTAGCAGAAGTAATTTAAGCATAATCATAGAGGATTCGCGATAAACAGATGTGTTGAGCATAAAATGTACAGTTTCAGTACATGTATTTGAGCTACTTGCAGTAGTTTGCATATAGAACAGGTAGCAGAGTGAATGACTTGAAATGAGATTGCTGATGAGTTTCGAATTATGGTTTGAGAAATGGGGCTAGAATAGAAGGACAGAAGGTGTCAGCTGCAATTCAGCCTTTCACTCTCTGCCCACAGCAGTGTAACCTTTCACTCTTTGCCGACTCCTCACACCAGTGTGCAGCAGCCCCGTGCTCCAGTACTCAGCACAAAAAGTGATGTGTGCAATGCTTCAATTAATCTCAGTCACTACTAATTCTGTTATTGTTTTTAGGTCATCTGTGCCACTACTTACAAGAACCCACCATATTAGTATTTATTGATTTCATTTATCCAGTTTGCTAAAGCACAAACATGGCTCAAGAAGAACAAAATCGATTACACAAGTACACCCCAGGGTAAGAACAAAAGAGGTTTATATATCATAGTGCCTAAAGTCAGTAGAATTTGGATCACTCCAGGGTAACAACCAACCACAACCAATGCATGGAGGGATAAAGGTTTAACATGGGGGATGCATAATGTTTTCAGCAACAATTGAAAACTTTCAGCCACAGTTAAAAAGTTAAAACGTCTATTGAACAGGAGGAAGTTCAGCTCCTTTAAAAAAAAAAATGGAACTCAGGGAATGATACGAAGAACTGGTGGAGGTAAATTCCATATTTTTGTGGCATTGCCAGAGAAGGATTGCTTCATACACCATACTTGTTTGAAGGAAGCTCAAGGAGGAGGTATTCTGCATTTGTCAACCCTGTTGAACACCATAGTATTCTCCATCAAATAGGAGGGTGTGGAGGTGTGGAAACCCTTTTGCTTGATTCTTGTGCTCTTTGCACTCTTGCTTTAATGGAAAGCCAATGTAGTGATATCAGGACAAGAGCAATGTCAACTTTCTTGCATCCAAGATCAAATTGAGCGGCATAAGGTAGAGCCACTCCAAGGGTATTGGGGGTGTGGGATGGGGTGTGGTGGTTGTTCAATGAACTTTTGGAAAGCCAGTGAGGAGAGAATTTCAGGGAGTCCAGTCTGGAAATAGAACATAGCTGAACTAAAGTCTTTAAGTGTTGATCAGGAATAACCTTAGTCAGTCTGAGGGCCTGATTTATATCTTGGCGGTAATGGTCCTGCCATTGGGTTTTCGCCTGAAAACCCATCTGCCACCATGATGGTCTGCCTATCATATTTAGATGTTGGCGTTCCCATAGACTTTAACCCACCAAGTCCCGCCGACTTTGCCAAGCATTCCCATCTGCATCGACGGCAACATAGGAAAGAGTGGCTGAAGGTGGGACTCCAGCCTCACTTACTGCCGAGTAGATTTAGATGGGCCTTACTGCCAAGCAAAAAGTGGCAGTCCGACCTCCACTTCTGAGTTTGCGGATTGGGGTGAAAAGGGGGTGAAAAGTCACCTTTCTCTCAAGCCTACTTCTGTTCCCGGCTGGACACGACTGGACAGAACCCTCTGTTGCTGCTGCCACAGGACCACAGAGAAAACACGACCCCCCTGGTCACTGGAAACAAAAGTAAGCATTGCGCTTTGGCTAAGTGAGTGGGGGGTCACTGCACACTAACACAGGACTACTGCAGGCATATATATGTCACAGTAATTTCCAAAATTACTGTAACATGCATATGTTGGGGTCGCCCATGGGTCGGACACAGATGGGAACACACTGATACACCACACATATCGGGCACATACACAAATGTCGTTATGGTGCCAGTATTTATTGCTAAATGAATGTTGGAATCAAAATGATTGTACATTCACACTTGTCAACAATGCTGATGTGTGCACATTGCAAGGGGGCATGTACATACCATATTGTGCAGCGAATTGTGTGTGTGAGTCAGTACCTATATGTATGTATGTGTGTGTGATGCAATTGGCTGGGTGAAGTGGAGCGAGATATAGTGGGTGATGTGGTTGTTTCAGTATTTGTGCCACTTCCAAATAGAGTGGCTGTTGTGTATGTTGTGTTATGTGTTGTGTTGCTGCGTTCAACATTCAGGTTCATTTTGTTGTGTGGCAGTCATTGTCATGCTGTGTACAGTTTTTCCTGTGTGTGAATGTGTTTGTGTAGATGAGTGTGTAGTTGTGTTGTGTGTTGGGCAGCATCAATAGTGTGTGCATGTTATGTTATGGATGTATGTCAATGTGTGTTTACGGCATGTATATGTTGTGTTGGGATGACAATAGATATTGGTGTGTATGTGGTGTGTTGTGTTTTGTGATGCAGTGGGACGCATATGTGAAGGGTAGAGAGTGTGTGTGTGTGGGGGGGATTTATCTGTATTTAGCAGTCACTGATATTGCCCAATGTCCCCAGGGTCCAACGACGTGCTCTCTCTGTCAGCAAACTGCCGGCAGGACACCGCCTGTCCAACTGTAACATCTAAATAGGGCCAGCGGAAACCCATCTGCCTGACGGCTAAGAAGAGCACTCTGTTGTGGTGGTCTTCAGCTCAGTTGCAATACATCTAAATATGGCGGCGGAACACTGTCGACTTGACAGTCTTCTCGAGTCCGCTGCTGACATGGCTTAGCGGTAACACTGTCAAGATCTAAATCAGGCCCTAAGTTTGTTATGTGCACTCTTAGCAATAGCTGAACTTGTCTTTGTCTGTTAAGTCTGTTTTTCAGAATGAAAGAAGGGATTTTGCATTATCCATTATAAACAGTTTAAAATCAAGGAAAATATCGAACTCAACCCATTTTTGCACTGGTGGGTTGGATGTTTTATAAGTGACATTAAAAGAAAGGTTTTGTAAGGGGGTGAATCTCCTGAAATGATTCACCATCCATTCATTTCCCTGGGTGCTGGAGAGCAGAGAAATGTAATTCGGATAAGAAACCATAAGTTAGGTCCGGGAATCATCAGTTTATTGAAGATTCAGTATCCTAGAGTTTCTCAGGATAGCCTCCAGCGGTTCAAAATACAAATTAAACAGGGGCAGGATGGAGGCTAGAGCACCACCTTGTTGCAAACTGACATTGCTGGATACATTGTTACCAAGTTTAACTGCTTGGTTCAGTTTAACAAAAATGAGGTGACATAGTTTAATACTGCACCTTTACTGCCTGTTTGATCTTTCAAAATATTGATCAGGGAGATAGGATTGACCATATCAGAGGCAGCTGATAGGTCCAGAAGCACAAGTACGCAAGAGAATGTGATGTTAATGAAGCAGAGTGCGTCATCAATGACTTATAGGAGTGCAGTTTTTGTGGTACATCCCTGTTGGAACTCAGATTGAAAATTGTGCAGGGTATTATTTGTTTGAATGTGTGGACACAGTTTGGATGGTACACAGCTTCTGCCATCTTCACTAGGATAGGTGGGCATGATGCTAGGGTTTGAGTTTTGTCCAGTTTTCAAACAACAGGGAAACACATCTTGCCTAAAAGTCAAATTCACCATAGTGGTCCATTTTGGTAACAGATGTTTGGCCAGATCTTTACAAATGTTACCAGTGATTGTGTCAGAGGAGTAGTTTAAGGGTTTAACTTTGGTATAATTTTGAGAAGCTCAACCTCTGAGATTTCAACAAAATGAGGCCAACTTGTCTTAGTATTCAGGATTAACTTGCAATCGACCAGAATATCAAAGGAGGAAACAAAGTCAGAATTGAATGGACCTTACATTTGCAGCAAGGAATTTCCCATTTTCATTCAGGAATGCTAGTCAAGCCAGTAGTGGCCAGGCTCCAAAGCAGGTATCTTGTGTGATTTATTCAGTGCTGGTATTTATTTGATAAGTGATCATTTGGACATGTAGTTTGATTTTTTAAGCTTCTTCTCACAGCCCTAAACTTAGTAAAATTCCTGGGAAAGAAGACTGTCTATGCATTTTCCATGGATTTTCTTTCCTCGTATAATATTTTGAGAAGGCAGGGGCAGAAAGTTTTGTTATTTTCTTATTGTTTTTTTCAGAGGAAACGTTATCTTCAATCAGTTCTTTCATGCAATCATTAGAAGCAGCTATGATGACATTAGTGTCTTTCTGTGATCCTATAGAGGGAAGGACCATACTTGCTTGCAAATATTTTAATGTTGATATTTTGGTGTCCCTAAAACATAATTTTTTTTGTGATGACCAAAGGTTTTACTGTGGGTTGAAGCTAGAGTAATAGTTGGACCAAAGAACTAAGATGAGGTCAATTTTTATTAGTAGGAAATCTTCACCAATGACCAGGTCAACTACAAATTATTTGGAGCATATGGGGTTTTGCGTGTGGGTTTTTGACTATGTTGGTGGAGATTGCTGTCCTGAAGAAATGCAGAAAGAAGCTTGAAATGTGTGTCATTACCATTATCCTAGTGCAGATGCAAACCACCAAGGAACATGCTGATCTCCACAATTTTGGGTGGGAATGCAATTTATGCATTCTCCAAACAATGTGTTATTTTCACAAGGAGGGTAATACATGCCTTATCTAATTGTGAAGGTATTAATTGCAGACACCTTTAGAGATAAGCATTGAAAGGAATAGTATACGTCAGTGTGACGTTGTCCACAGCAGATTGTATTCTTATAAATGACTTATATTCTGTCATTCTGTCGTCCTGACCAAATCAGAGAATAAAGTAACGAGGAAGGAAGAAGAAATCAAAAGCATTATGTGAAATGCCCAGTAAGAAAAAAATGTCCAGGTCAAGGTTACAATAGTGTCACAGATTTCCAAGCACCGACTACCTGCTGAGTGGCAGTTATGCATCAAACAACGCAGTGCTAGGTTTTGGCATCAGAATACGGAGAAGAACATGAGAA
This sequence comes from Pleurodeles waltl, assembly GCF_031143425.1. NCBI lineage: Eukaryota > Metazoa > Chordata > Amphibia > Caudata > Salamandridae > Pleurodeles > Pleurodeles waltl. The sequence continues at coordinate 1,886,125,563 of NC_090440.1, forward strand.
CACATACATTACCACAACAGTAAGCATCAAAAACCCACTACACCCCTTATGCTGTTCAGTATATACCACATTACCCACAAACATGGTCTGCATAGAGCAGGAGAATATGGAGAACAGGCTCGCTCTGTGTGATCTCCCTTCCTCAGAGCTTGTCGATTGCTTTGCTCCAGTGTTAGTAAACAGTGGGGCAAAGCTGTTGCTCCCCTCCAGTGTTGCTTCCTCCTTTTTGGACTTATTGTTTCTTTTCGGAGGATCCAGCAGCTGTAGTTTGCTTACCGGCCATACCTTTAAATATGCATTCTGACACACTTTTTATATGTTGTTTAATGTTCTGCTCTGCCATCTTGCAATGGGAAATTAAAACATACAACCACATGGCTACTGTATTATACCGTATGCACATACATATGTGATGAAGCATGTTATCCAGCATCGCCACATTGGGACCGCTGTTGTGTCATGACACATATGTGTGCATGCCTGATGATGAATAAACATGTATGCGTCTTGGCTCTTTTTCTGCTGATGCTGGCCAGCAAGGCACAGTGACCACCACAGAAGGTTAGCATGGACCGAGAGCTAGAATGATCTACAACTTATGAAAGACATGGATCACTGAACACTCAGCACCATACCCGCCCAAGAGCCAGCAATTCATCACTCTCTTAAAGGATGGTGGGCACAATCAAATGCACACTCTCACACTCCCCTTCTCTCCACTCCATGCAGAGGTTCTGCTTCATGATCGAGTTACGCAATTGCAGCAACAAGAGAACATTTGCAACTCATCCCTCACTATACCAAAACATTTGCCACATATGCCTCACTTCAAACACATAACCATTCACCGAGGCACAATACTACAATAAATCTTAAGCATCCTATCCTTCACTTCTCTTATCTGCACTACATGCTCTTGAGCAGCAGTTTGGCCATCATGCAGCGATCCTGAGATTTGGGTATTCCATCAGCCTTTGCATTACTCAATCTGTCTGCAGTCTTTGATACTATGGATCAAAAGTCATTATCTTGGCTTGATAAGCTTGGTGGTAAGGCTTTGACCTTGATCAGGATTCAAGAATTTCTTATCACACACAAAAATTGTTTAATTCTACCTTTCATCATCGCAGCAAATTGCCTGAGGAGTGCTGCAGGGTTCTATCAGATCACCCCTGCTTTGGCCTCACGCATTGGCTGTTTTTAAGCTGTTGGCTGTTCTCACGTCAATGTGCTTAGAGCACAAGGCTGTGCATAACAATTGATGAACACCACTGTCAACTGGCTTTAAATTGTATCCCCTTCCTCAGTCATCGAGAATTATAGATCAGGGCTTCCTACAAGTCTTGAAACCGAAAATACTCTGGAATGGCTGCAGGGCCTTTAGTGTTTGTCACCATCAAATGGAACCAGCTCCCTTAGGATATGTGGCAAGAGCATAGCTTGCTGCATTGCAGAAAGGACTTAAAAACCTGACCGTGTCGAGCGCTACCTTAGCTCTGCTGTGATTAGCGCCTTAGTGACCTCGGGTAAAAGCACACTCAATACAACTAAACACAAATGTGTGTCTCCAAAATATTCCCGACATAGGCCAACCTACAAACACCCGTCCAATCATGCATAACCTTCAAAGTGGCATGACACCCATTCTCGAAAGAGCTTCAGCTCTCCATCAGGGTTTGAAGTGCTTTATAAATGTAACTACGACATAATAATGACTGAAGTGTGATCAAATATGTGACTCTCTTTAGTTTCTAGCCAGACTCTAGGGTGCTTTGACGCCCCCTCAGGCGTGGTGTGAGCTTTAAACAATGTATAAATTAATAAGGGAGTGTTATTGGCTTTAATAACAGCTCTAGAGTATAATATTATTACAATGACTGTTCATTTTGATAAAGGCCCACTTGTTTCTGTGGCTCAGAACCAAAGTACACAACACAGCTACCTCAGATCTTTATGCCAAGATTTCAGAATGTGGAAAGACCCAGGGAAAACATACTACAAGAATAGAGTGGGGAAAAAAACTTAATATCTTTCGATTTTCCTTCCAGTTACTCATCTGATCGCTCTTTCTTCATCTTGTTTCCATTCAAAGTGCAACCTCTTCAAGTGCAACCACTTCGCGAAAGTGTTCGAACAAAAACAACCTTGTTCTTGGTTCAAAAATTCTTCATTCATTTTGGGAAAAAGTTGGGTACTTTTCCTTTTAAAAGTCTTAAAGGACTTCCTTGACAGGGAAGCTATAGGCGGACTTTATTTGATCAACGAACAAAAAAATCTTCAGAAGCACCATAGAAAGAGAAGATATTTAGCTCCTCCTACGTTGAGTTCCGTAGTTAATTGGGCAGAAGGTGTGTGTTTTCACTGAAAAAGAGGTATGGTATTGCAATTTTTCACTTACAGGGAAGTGTATGCTCAATGTAGCAGCACTATGCTGTTTATCGCGGTGAGCCAACGAGCAACACTATCGGACTTGTCTATTCTTTAAGGAAAAAGTTACAACAAAGGCAGTAGGCGTGACATAATTATTGGAAAAAGCCTGTGTTAAAGCCAATAGGCATATACGGTTGTACTGTTGTTATACTGGGTTATAACCTGTAGAGAGGTATTTTGTTAAATAGAATGTCTCAGAATACCATAGTAGGCAAGGGTTTCGGTGCTAGCTAATCTCTTTTGGGGTTGAACATTTTGTGTGATAATCTTCCTAATGTATTTGGGATTGAATCGTATTTTGCCAGCTCTAATTTTGATCATAAAATGCTTACGCATTATACTATGTGCCTGAGTTGGTTATGCTGACGAGACAGTAAGTAATCGTAAAGGCCCCAAAAATTGTGAAATCGTTAAAGGCTCCTCGTTATTCACGGGGGAAGCCTGACATGGCCTCCGGCTCAGATGTGAGGGATCGGAAGCAGCCCCCCCTTTCTCAAATGGCCTGAATTAGCAAGCACCGAACGGGGGGCAGAGCGGGTTGGTTGTGGAGAAAGAGCCGCCACTTCTCTGGGGGAGGGTGAAGCTGGTCTGCGTCACTTAATCCATCAGGACATACTGCATGAGGCCGTAAAGGGGGGTGGAAATGCAACTCTGGTTGTTAAAAAAAACCTCACTTACCACTAGTTGGGAGGGTGATGATAGTGAATTGAAGGGTACTTTAGGAGACCCAAGGATGTTATCTGTGGGAGCCAATCACTGAGAGGTGGGGAGCTGGGGCAGGCAGAGATAGTAGAGAACTTTTTCTCACTATCTGATCAATCAAAAGAGTCAGATGATGACACCTCATGTTAGAAATAGATTCGGTTGAGAGCTCTGCCGCCAGTACATGGGGCTCGAGTAAGCTAACCCGCAGGAAGAAACTGAGACACTCACAGCTCAGGTATGTAAATAAACAGGGGGAGGGCAATGGGGAAAAACTGAATAAAAGAACTGGGGAAATGCTATGGGATTACACAGCAACCCAACAGATGTACCAGAACATTGACAACCCCCATCGTAAACCCAACAGCTGGCCCCCCAGAGCATTTAGAATCTCCCTCTCTTGAGCTCATTTACTGCACAATGGTGCAGCATGATGAGCAAGCACAAAGAGATAGTAGGAAAGCCAAGATTGCAAATAAACAACTACAGACATCAATTAGGAAGGTTGCAAAATCCTGTCTTGAAATTGGGGCACGCATAACTACAATGGCGACTCATACTGATGTATTGGAAGCACAAGTAACAGCAGCAGTTAAACAATCAGCTATGCAGGAATCACAGATAACAGACATTCAATGGAAGCTGGAAGATGCAGAAAACCGTCAACAACGCAACCATCTCTGGATTTTGGGCAAAAGGGAGGGACGGAAGGGCAAGACAGGAGGGCATAAATAGTCTCATTATTCAAAAGAGCCTTTCTGGACCTAATAGGTTGGAACTGGGATGTGGAGATACAGACAGCGCATTGGTTCCCACTCTGCAGAAAGAAACAGGAGGAAGAAACTTTTGACAGCCAGAGACATCCCAGGGCCATTCTTATTTACTTTGGCAATTATTTTCTGCGGCAGGCAGTGTTTGAAAAGGCCTGCCATGATTCAATGATTCAATGATAAACGTGGATGGGGTATTTTTTTTTGCCCATCCAGATTTTGCACATGCAACAGTGGAGAGAGGATGGCAGCTGAGGCAATTGATTGATCCATTTCAGGAGAAAGGGGCAGAGGCATATCTTCTGAACTCCACTCGCTTAACCCCTTGGCTGCCAGGCCTTTTCCCACTCAGGTGCCAGGCCTTTTTTTTGCTATTTGGGGCAGTTCGCGAATAGGCCCTCATAACTTTTTGTCCACGCTACCCATGCCAAATTTGCATCCTTTTTTTAACATCCTAGGGTTTCTAGAGGTACCCAGAGTTTGTGGGTTCCCCTGAAGGAAACCAAGAAATTAGCCAAAATACAGTGGAAAAAAGGGCTGCAGAAGCAGGCTTGTGTTTTTCCCCTGAAAATGGCATCAACAAAGGGTTTGCGGTGCTAAAATCACCATCTTCCCAGATTTCAGGAACAGGCTAACTTGACCAAATTTTTCAGCACAATTTTGGCATTTTATTGGGACATACCCCATTACTTTTTTGTTCTTTTAGCCGCCTTCCAGTTAGTTATAGAAATGGCTATGGAACCAATACTGGATCCCGGGAAGCTAAACATTTCTGAAAAGTAGACAAAAATCTGAATTCATCAAGGGGTCATTTGTGTATATCCTACAGAAAATAACAGCTAAAATAAAAAAAAAAATTGAAATTAAGGTGAAAAAACAGCCATTTCTCTCCACATCTTACTCTGTAACGTTTTCCTCCCATATCAGATTTTAAAAAGCAATATACCGTTACATCTTGACTCTTCTGGTTTCAGGGATATATAGGGCTTGCAGTTTCATCAAGATCCCTTGGTACCCAGAGCCAATAAAGAGGCTGCACCTTGCAATGGGTTTTCATTCCATACTGGGTAGACAGTAATTCACTTGGTGAAATATAAAGAGTGAGAAATCGGTAGCAAGGAAACCTTTGTATTTCCAAAATGGGCACAAGATAAGGTGTTGAGAAGCAGTGGTATTTTGCACATCTCTGAATTCCAGGGTGCCCAGCATGTGAATTACAGCGCATTTCTCAAATAGACATCCTTCTTACACACTGTCTTACATTTGGAAGGAGAAAATTAGAGAAAAACAATGGGCAATAACACTTGTTCTGCTATTCTGTGTTCCCCCAAGTCTCACAATAAAAATGGTACCTCACTTGCGTGGGTAGGCCTAATGCCTGTGACAGGAAATGCAATATGGACACATCACATTTTTACATTGAAATGTGGTGTGTTTTTTGGAAAGTGGCTAGCTGTGGATTTTGGCCTCTAGCTCAGCCAGCACCTAGGGGAACCTACCAAATCTGTGCATTTTTTAAAACTAGACACCTAGGGGAATTCAGAATGGGGTGACTTTTGGGGCTCTGACCAGGTTCTCTTACCCACAGTGCTTGAAATGGAAAAATAGAAGTGCAGGTACTCTGTACCAGAGTACCCGCTTGTTTCTGAGAACTGCCGGTACCCTCCAATGAAAAGTATTATGTTTTTCTTGAGAAGTGCAGGTACTCTCCCTCTCAAAATAAAAAAGTTCCGGTACTCCGTACCGGACAGTACCGGCCCATTTAAAGCACTGCTTACCCAGAATCCTCTGCAAACCTTAAACTTTTGCCAAAAAACACATTTTCCTCATATTTCAGTGACAGAAAGTTCTGGAATTTGAGAGGAGCCACAAATTTTCTTCCACCCAGTCTCCCGATAAAAATGGCACCTCACTTGTGTGGGTAGGCCTAGTGCCCACGACAGGAAATGCCCCAAAACACAATGTGGACACATCACATTTTCCTAAAGAAATCAGAGCTGTTTTTTGCTAAGTGCCTACCTGTGGATTTTGGCATCTAGCTCAGCCGGCACCTAGGGAAACCTACCAAACCTGTACATTTTTGAAAACTAGACACTCAAGGGAATCCAAAATGAGGTGACTTGTGGGGCTCTCACCAGGTTCTGTTACCCAGAATCCTTTGCAAACCTCAAAATGTGGCAAAAAAACACCTTTTCCTCACATTTCGGTGACAGAAAGTTCTGGAATCTGAGAGGAGCCACAAGTTTCCTTCCACCCAGCATTCCCCCAAGTCTCCCGATAAAAATGATATCTCATTTGTGTGTTTGGCCCAGGTGCCTGCAACAAAAAAATACCAAAAACCTGTAGAGATTGAGAGGATAGCACAGCGAGTTGATAAGCACATATATTTATTTTATACATCTTTAGGCTGATTCTGCTTTGGGGACCCACACCAGTGAGGTATCATTTTATTTGGGAGACTGAGGGGAACACTGGGGTGTAGTAAATTTGTGCCGGAGCGGTGATCCTACAAAGAAAAGTGAGGAAAATATATTTTGTAATCAAATTTTGAGGTTTGCAGAGGAGTCTGGGTAAGAACATTTTGGGGGATCCATGCAAGCCACACCTTCCTGGACTCCTTGGGGTGTCAGGTTTAAAAAAATGTCTGGGTTTGGAAGGTTTCCCTAGATGAGGGCCGCACCCGGGACCAAAAACATAGGCCCCCCCCAAACACAGGTAGTTTTGTAACAGATCATTTTGATGTGTCCACGTACTTCTGTGATGTTCAAAACACAAAAATTGTGAAAATAAACGCACTTAGGTTATGTTACAAAGATCCCTCACGCACCAACCAAGTTGGTGGCAAGCTTCATCTTCGGGGTCCCACCCAAGACACCTAGCGTGTCACGGGTGTGCTGCGACGCCTGATTACAGCAGAGCAGGTTTTGTCATTTTTACCACACATACTGGTTGGATTTGGCACGAGGTTGAGTGGTGGTTCAGTAGATCAAATTCTATTACCAAGAGATTTCACAAAAATGAAATGCACTGTTAATATCTGAAAGGCCAAAAAACGGAACCAATGACTCACAGCTTGGGAGCTGTTAAGCCGCGACCAGGCAACAATCGCTTTACAGTCCATTCGGACATCTTTCATACATGACATGCACAAGACCATTCAAGCCGCCAGCCACGGGCCCAGCACATTATAACACTTGCATCGACAGACTGCGCCACTCCAGGGCCCATCACTTTCATACGCCCACATGCCTAATACAGCAATCACACCAGCTGATGGAGTGTGTGGACTGGTGGTTGGCTGGCACCGCTGCCTCTTTTGAAGCAATCCCCCCCCGGGTGGAAGAGAAACGTACCTCTTCCTCCCTTGACGCGCTGGAAGCAAATGGCTTCCAGCGCGTCGGACGGCCTCTAATGATGTCAGGGTACGATTGCATTAGATGAGGTGGGGGGTGGGCAGGGTGGTAGTGGAAGGGGTAGCAATTCCCCTCCCAGCCCTGCCCTGAGGGGGGCGGGGGGATGGGAGGCCCTCAGGGGGAGCACTAGCGCTTCCCCTGAGGTCCGGGTGTAGGACGTAATGGTTACATCCTGGGCACCCGAGCAGTGCTGCCCAGGACTTAATCGTTACGTCCGAGGCACCAGAAGGGTTAAAGACTATATACAAGGATGCAGTGCGTACCTTTACTTCAGAAATTAGGGCCAGGGAATATTTGGCACAAATGAATTGCAGGAGCACTGGTGGAGGGCTAAATTGAAGCATGGAACTAGGGGAAAAGATATCACCAGCTTATGGGACTGCTGAGGGGCCCTAGTTTACAATTGGCGTATGACTGGTTTAGGATCAGCAGCAGCATCTAGGGGACTATAATTTTAAGGGCAGGTATGCAACGTGCTGGACGGTGGGTAAGGGACGACTTCCATTTTACAGACCTAGTGGTCTTGTGGCCTCGCACAGCAGGACGGGGGGGGGTTAAGGTGGTGCGTTGGGCTTCAGCCAAGCCATGGGGGGGAGGGTTTTGGTAGGGGGGTACACAGCTTGGTAGTGGTTCAAAATAGTGGATTTCAAGAGTTTGGAAAGGGTATTTTGGGGACCCGTTTAAGGGAAAGACTCCAGATTAGGACATGGGTCAGAAAAGCAAATTGCCTATAGCAACTGTGAATACTTGTGGGCTCAATGATGGTAAAAAGTGGCGGTTGGTGAGGGATGGGATAAAAATCCCTCAAGGCCCACAAAGTTTGCATGCCCGAGACACACATTTCAGGCTCACAGAAGCATTTGCTGGATTTTCCTGGCTGGTGGTTGTTGGCATATACTAGTCAGGGCACAACAACTAAAGAGGTAGCTATAGTCACACGTATCAGGTCACTGAAGGTTATAAAAAAGCTCACTGATAAATTTGGTCGATGTGTGTTATTGGGGTGTTTAATTGGGGGTACAAAATTTACACTCTGCTCAGTTTATGGATCTAATGCAGATGATTCTGAGGTGTTGGATCTTGTCAATGTTCAGCTTGCATCCTGGTTGGCTCCAGAAATTGTATGTGGAGAATATACAATTAGATAATGGCCACCCTATTCAAGGTCAAACAAAGTACCAGGGGAGGAAACCTAAAGTTTTTCGGGCTTTACAGACATTAGTACTGAATCATGGAATGATTGATGTCTGGCAGAAATGTAGACCTTCAGATCAAGGATTTACGTTTTTTTCTTTCCCGCACAAGAAGTTAGTGAGGTTAGACTATTTTTTTGTGTCTGTCACTTTGTGGGAATGTCTATGGATTGAGAAGTATCCAAGATTAATATCCGACCATAATCCGTTGGTTATGGAAGTTCGATTGGGGAATGATGGGCCTCAGGTCAGGACCTGGTCATTTGATAGAGGGCTGCTAGTAGATCTATCATATGTTGAACACATGAGGGTCTGGATTCCAGAATTTCTGGAGGTAAATTGGGGCACGGGCCCTAGCCATATAGTATGGGATGTGGTCAAAGCAGGTATTAGAGAAGAGACCCTAAGATTTGGTGTAAGGAAGGGGAGGGCGTGTTCTAAATGGTTGGAGGTAGTGCAAGCAGAGCTCGCTTCGCTTGAACTATGGATAGGGGAGGCAGTAAGAAACAATTCTGCTATGCTGGGAATTTGCAGTAGTAAAGGCTAAAATCACCAACACTTATATGGAAACGGCAGTGGCAAAGTTTGTGACACACCGACAGGAATGTTATGAATATAGTGAAAAGGTTGGTAAGCTTTTGGCTTTAAAAGTAAGGCAAAAATAACCTATGGCTGTATTAACGCGCTTGAAGATGTAGATGGCCAAGTGGTGAGTGACAACCTAGACATTTTAAGGGTATTCAGGGAATTTTATCAGAAACTATATTTGCAAGAAATGTACCTGCAAGAGGATGAGATAAACCAGTATCTAGCTAGCATCTTGTTGGGACAGCTGCATGAAGAGGAAAAAAGTCAGAGGTCCCTCTGATGGATGAGAAGATTAGAGCAGTTGTCAACGCACTTTCAAGTGGTGAGGCTGCAGGCCCTGATAAGATCCCCCTTGAGTTTTTTAAAGTCTTTTTTGGGGAATTAAGGCAAGAGCTCCTCACCGTACAGTATATGTGGGTGTGCAAGCAAGGTCTCAACCACCTGTATCGTGGTTGGAGGAGAACATGATAGTTTTTCCTAAAAACGAAAAGGATCCATGGCTACCTGGTTCATACCGCTCTAACTCCTTAGTAAATAGTGACGCAAAACATTATGCTAAAGTTTTCGCTACTAGGTTGAGTTCAGTGATTAATAATCTAGTCTCTCCATGGCAACACAGGTTTATCCCGGGGAAGGGTACGGCTGATCACGTTAGACAAGTGATTGCACTATTGGATGCCGTGGAAGTGGCTAACGGACCTATGTCAGTTATCTTGCTAGACGCAGAGAAAGACTTTGATCGGGTGCATTGGGCATTCTTGTGGGCTGTTCTGCATAAAAATAATATCGGGCCAGGCTTTAATAAGGCTATTAAGAATTTATATCGAAATCCTATGGCCAAATTACAAATAGCAGGGTCGGAGTCGGAGCTCAAGAGGCACAAGGCAGGGATGTCCGTGCTCACCACTGCTGTTTGCTTTATATATTGACCCACTTATTAGGAAGCTGTTAGATAACAGATCAATTAAGTTGTTGGAAATGGTAGGTGGGAGTACCAAATTACTTGCCTACGCTGATGAAGTCTTAACTCACAACCCAGTGGCTGCAATAGTAGAGATAAGACAATAGACAGCACAATTTGGAAGAGTCTCTGGATATCTTTTAAATAATGCTAAATGTCAAATTATGATTGACGCTTGGATAAATATGGAGGATGAGCCTGAGGCGACGCAGGTTAAGTATTTGGGGGTCAGGCTATCACTCAATCTGGATGAAGTAGTGGGCATTAATCTGGCTCCGGTACTAGCTAGTGCCAAAACAGAACTGCGCTGCATTAACAATCTGCAGCTCTCATTAGTAGGGCAATGTAACATGATTAAAATGACTTTTCTATCCAGGTTATTTAGTACTACCAAGAGAGAGAGGGGTCTGGGCACTATTATCTGGCGGCCGTCTTACAGTAGGCTCTATTATCTGGCGTCTGTCTTATGGTATGCCCAGACATTATGCTCATCTCGGTATCTTAGCAGAGCGACAATAGAAACTCTTCCTTCTATGTACACATTGATCTGGGGTGACTTGGCTGATGCTGCCTTTTTAAGAAAAGTTGAACCTAGCTATTTTAAGAAAGTTAAATTTAAGGTGATTAGGGCTGCTTTTCAAGTCTGGGCTCACACTAAATGGAGGGTTCGGCATTGGTCGGGTTAGCTATTATACACCACTTTGGAATACTCCTATGCTCCCTGGGATTTTTAAGGATAATTACCGTTTAAGATGGATTAATTGTGGGGTCTGGAAGCTGGGCGATTTGGTTTTTTCGAAAAGAAGGGCAATTAAAGGTGTTTGAGGACCTGAAGGAGGAGTTTTACTTGGATAGCAGGGACTTTTTTAAATTCCTGATTAGAAACTTTTTGCTAACCATATCCAAGGAAATCCTTGTGGGGAAAAGATCAGGTTAATGGATGTATTAGGGAATGCAACTAGCTGCACCCTTAGAAATCTCTATCTGCTACTATTAGATTTTATGCAAGACGATCTGGGAAACCAAGCTAAGAATTGGGAACGGTGGAGAGGGGCTAGCAAAAGTGCGGTCCTAGTTTCTTTAGACATAGCTCAATGCGTGTTACAATTGGCTGGACCGCAAGCTCAGCATTATAAATTACTATTTAACCTATATTACACACCTTGTAAGTTAGCTAGATGGGGTAGGACAGAGGGTATCATTTGCCCACGATGTGGTAGCACAAAGGTGGATTTATGCCATATGTTTTTTGGATGTGAAAAATTATTAGGTTTTGTAAACAACATTACAACATTTTGGGCAAAACTCCTGGGACAGGATATAGTCCCACCATAGTTCTTACATCACAATTGATGCTGATAGGGGTCGATGAGACAGCTAGTAGAAATCAATCGCAACACTTTATTTTCCTAGCTATGTCAGCAGTGTGTGGCTGTATTGTGTCAGATTGGTTTAAACCCGACCCCACTTCTTGGAATCAGAATGTGGGCCCCATTGTCATCATGGCTTCAAAGGGTCTAGAGGATAATCTGTAATCTGCAATGTTTAGTGAATTGGTGTTTGGTTAATTGTATTGATGCAACTGGTGAAGTTTTAAGTTGTGGTTTGTACCCTGTGTCATTAAAATAAAAAATAAAAAAAATAAAAATAATAACTTTTGGATTTTTGGTACAGCTGCCATACGGGTATTTTATTACATGGACTCACGCAGATCACCTTTGTAGGCAATGGTTTCGGTGCTGATTGCTGCCTTTGACAAATGCAGGGGAATAGGAAATCTGCACTGTGACCTTGTTCGATCCTCTTAGGAGGGTCAGGTTCTTATAATTAAAAAATAATTACAAAATACGTCAAAATACGTCAATGCATTTCCAGAACACATATACGCAGATTGTCTGAGGGTTTGGTTAGGGTTAGAATTCAGTGCTTCACAATCTGCTTTTATCCATGACAGCCTGAGGCAACGGATCAGCCTACTCCTGCCACTAGACCTATTGCTGTATAAGTGACGTAATTTTGCCAGCTCACATCCACACATCCACTTGCAAATGAATTTTCTTCAGTGTCACCAATACTTGCTCCCATTTATTTAATCCACAGTTGACTGCATTCCATGTTTTCACTGCTTCTAAACAGAAAAGCCAACTTGGAATGCTATTGACAGTAGTTTATCATTGTCTTACCATTCCAGGAAGGCAAGCAAGTTGCTTCTAAATGTGGTGGCCCTGTTGCTACTTTAAAAAAATGTTTTGCTATGTAGAGTACCTTAGCAAGAGAGTTACCTTCTGCTAAGTTTAATTTTGTTTGATTTTTGAAAGCATTTGCCTGTCATGTTTATGCAGCAGAAAGGATTTATTTTACTAATTTTATTGTTTTCATTTATCTTGCTTGTTCTTGCTGAGTTTGTGTGCGTCCTATTGCGAATGGGTAAGTTTGTGAATGCAAGAATGAGTCAGCAGATGGATGAATGGATGCATAAATGCAAGGATAAATAACAGACTACATGTTTGATGACTTATTGAGTGCTTAAAGTCACTAGTGACTAACACACCACTTTCAGCTTCAGCCAGACATAGTGGCATTGCCAATGCTTGTTTTGATTTCCAAACAGAGTAATTGAAAAATAGAAGGCACGTTATTTCCCCTCTTCTGTGCTTTATTGTTTCTCTGTGCTATTTCTCACCATAACTTGTGTTTATTTAACGTCCACCCTCAGAGACAGCCTGCCTCTTCTTCCCTACCTACATTTATTGTCCGTACAGTCTCTAAGCTTTTTCTCTCCTCTGTGCGGTCCACTTGGTCATGCCGTTGCCTCTCCTCTGGCCAATGTATCTACTGTCTCAATGTATTCTTAAGCATTTTCCTCATGACCCTTCTGTCAGCCTGTCTCTTTCCCATGCTTGTGTTTACTGTCCTTACTCTCTCTTCCTCTCCCTTTTTTCTCATTCTCATTCCAGTCTCCATGATTGGGCACCCTTCTCTTCGTGCCCCTGTTCCAAGTAAATCAGAACTCAGTTTTTCTCATAAATATGTTCTTGAGAAATGACTAATTCTCTGAATCCTTCCTAAATTGGAACTGATTACATCTCCAAGGGACAGATATACTAACGTTTCATTCACAAAAAGTAGCCAAGAACAATGCACTTTTTTGTGTGTGAATTAAATCAGATTTTGTGAACGCACCTATGTACTAATAGGTGAGTTCACAAAAAAGGAGTCGAGTGGGTCACAATTCGACCTATCTCATTACTACGCATGAGTTAGGTTACAAATTGGAGGCTATCAAAGGGGTGGTGGCCTTCTAGGGTGAGGAGACCATCATGTCTCTGACTGCTTTTCAATAAACCTTTTATTTAAATACAGCCCCTTTTCCTTAAAGGAAAGATATCTTTGTTTAAAAAAAGTTTACTTCTTTTAAACAAAAATAAAACAAACAAAAACGTCTTTCATATGTGGCAGTGATTTCCTGGAATGCTCCCCACTCTCAAAGATCTTTTCCCAACATTTTCAAAGGAGACAGGGTTCCAAACAGATCCCATCTCCTTTGCCAATGAGTTTCCTCCTTCTTTGAGGAGTTGATAACTTTTCAATGGTTTGCAACCGTGATTGCAGTTGCAAACCATTGATACATTGCATACCGATTATCAGTTTGGAAGGGAAGGCCTTAACACACCTCTTTCAAATTGCAATTAGGTATTCATTTATAAACTCAGTTTGTGATTTGGTAACTCTTTACCAAATCACAAAACAGGCTTAGTACACAACGTGTGGTACAAGGGATCGTGGCCAGCGTGGGAGGATGGCAGACACTGTTCAGAGAGATCCACACCGCAACCCTGTATCATCTGACCATATCGGACCCTGCAGACCTCGGAGGAGGTCGAGACAGGTGTCCTAATGTCCTGTATCCCCCCGGTGAACAAGTAGGTGAGCTGAGGCTGTCCTGTGGAGAAGCGCCGGACCGACGTGGCTTGGGAGAGGTGGTGGAGCTGCGTGGGAACTGTCTGTGGGGAGACCCGAAGTCACAAACTCCCTTGCATAGAGGCCACTTGGGGACTAAGGAGAGACCAAGAGCGGCCAGACTGGCTGGACAGCGGAGGAGCCCATAGTGGCCGGGTAGTTGAAATCGCTGGTGGCAGTGGTATCACTGGTGTAACAGTTCTGGGGTGGCCTAATTCGGAGGTGAGCCCTGGATGAGGCAGACATCAACGGAGCCCCAACGGATTATGAGTCGGAGAGCTCCTTTTTGTGGCGGGCCCAGGAGAGAGGCTCCAATTGTCTGAAAAGACTACTGCCTGCACGACACGGTGGGAAGGCCCCCCTGAGGGTCAGAGGTGAGTGGACAAGAACCTGCCCTGAACCTGGTGCTGGAGGCAGGGGCACAGATTTGTCTGAGGATGAGCCTGGGTCCCCCCGAGCGTTGAGGACAGAGGGGTAACTGGCACAGGCCAAAATTGGGAGGGGGCATGAAGTTCTGAGAGCTGCTTGGAGAGCTCTGGGAGACGATGGAAATGGCCACCACCTTACAGACTAGGAATGCAGTCCTCACCTTACAGACTAGGAATGCAGTCCTAACGCTGTGGACCCTGAGTGATAGGACCCACCATAATCTTCTTGTTGATAGTGCCTGGATATGCTGTGCCTAAGAGCCGCTGGGGCATCTTGGCGATGGGCCCCGGGAGAAGCCTGTCTGAACACCTGGGTGGTGATGGCCTTCTGGTGAGTGAGTCGAGTAACTATTGGCCCTTTTCTCCCTGCCAGCACCTGCGGACTTTCAAAGACCCAGTTTGGTGGTCAGGCACTTCGCTCCTATATTCATTCTAGACCAAGTTACCTGAAAGCCTCTGTGCCCTATGTAGAGAAGACAGCATGGGTAAGGAAAAATATGTTAATCCCACTGTTTAGAGAAAAATTGACCATTTCACCAAGCCTGCCAAGGAGGTGAGCAAGCATGAGGGTTCGGAGTAGGCACAGATGGATTTGCTGATATCCATCCTGCAGGCAATCAGAGACTTCAGAACTTCCCTTGAGGGGTAAATTCGTGAGCTAAGATCTTTAAAATGTGGCTGATGGGGTTTTGTAAGTGGTGGGCACCTGTCTGGAGTGGAAGACAATAACTGCACCCTTCAGTCTATCATAACAGCCCTCCAGGGTACGGTGAGCCAGTTGGAGCCAGCTGGATGCTGAGAGAAGAACCAGACAAAATAATAGCTGCCTTGAGGGGAAAGAGGAAGGGCGACCAGTGCAATTTGTTACTAATTAGCTGGCCTCTTGAGTCCCCACTAAACTGCTGGCTGATGAAGTGGGACACTTCCCTTTCCTGGCTGGTGGAGAGGGTTCCTTACCTTTCCTGGCTGGTGGAGTGGGATCCTTCACTGTCTTGCCTCCACAACTAGGAGGTGCCTCTACTGTCCCCGTGGACTGTTTGGCTGAGGTGCTGGGCTGGGTCGTTGGGACCCTGCTCTTACAGGCTGGATGGGGGAGAGGGAAGGAAGAGGTCAAGTTGGGCAATGAAAAGCTTCTTAGGGATGGTGGGGCAGGATGAGGGAGAAGGGATGAGAGTGGAGGTTGAGGGAGAGGTTGTTGGAGGAGCAAGTCTGCTGGAATTGGGTGCAGGTGCATGAGCAGTGTGCTGATGTGAGGTGGATGGCTGTTGGGTGTCTGAGTGCCTGCGTTTGTGTCCTTTAGGAGGGGGGACAGACAGGGTGGGAGAGGACACAGAGGACGTGTGAATGGATGTCGTGGAGGTGTCTGCTAGTGAGGTGTGTGCTGCTTGGTGTGGTGATCCTGGTGGTGGCTGTTGAAGCAGTGCATGCAGGTGTGAGTGTGGACATGACTGTGAGGGAGGCGGAGGAGGAGGAGGAGGAGGAGGGGGAGACAGTGAAAGTGGATGTGTGTGCAACTGTCGTTGTTTGTGTGAGTGCTTGTAGACTGAAGTGTGGAGCCTGTGTTTGACTGTGCCACTCTTGTGTGATGCCTTGTGTGTATGCCTGTCTGTATGTGTGCATGGGATGAGTTGGGGTTGAGTAGACTGGGACTTGAAGTGGTAGTTGGAGGGGGGATGGTAGGAATAGAGACAATGGCTGCCATCAGAGAGGAGACCAGAGCCTGAATCGATCTCTGTTGGGCCGCCAATCCACTGTGGATGCCCTCCAGGAATGCATTGCATTGGTGCATCTGGGATGCCAGCCCCTGGATGGCATTCACAATGGTTGACTGCCCTACAGAGATGGATCTCAGGAGGTCAATATCCTCTTCACTGAGGGCAGCAGGGCTCACTAGGGCAGGGCCTGAGGTGCCTGGGGCGAAGGAGGTACTCACCCTCCTGGGTGAGAGGGCACGGGCAATTCACTGAGGGGCTACTGGGAGGTGCTGGTACGGGATGAGGCCTGTACCTGCAGCTGGGGTGGTCACAGAGGTGTGTGCCACCACCAGGGAGCTTCCATCGGAGGAGGAATCAGAATATATGTCAGGGGCTTATGATCTGTTCTTAATCTGAAAGGTATATCCCACGCATAAAATTTAAAATGATTGATTCCCAAACAACAAGCCAAGGCCTCCCTCCCTATCAGAGAGTACTCTCTTTCTGCTCCCTGTAATCTTCTAGATGCAAATCCAACCACATATTCTTTAACATCCTTTCTCTGGTTTAAACCAGCCCCAATATCAACATTGCATGCATCTGTAGTTATGTATGCTTTCCCTGTAACATCAAAATGCCCTAATGTTGGAGCTTGAATGATACATTTCTTTATTGCTCCTAATCCATGTTCACACTCATCATTCCAAATAAATTCCACCCTTTTCTTCATTTACTTTCTTAAAGGTTCGACAATCTCTGTGAAGTTTTTCACAAACTTCAAACAGTATTCCGCAAGTCCTAGAAATGACTTCAACTCATCTTTAGTTTTAGGCTTTGGCACTTTTTCTATGGCTTCTACTATGCTCTTCTTAGGTTTGATTCCTTAACTGTTTATGGTATGTCCTAAGTAAGTTACTTCATGTTTTCTAATTTGACACTTTTCTTTCATAATGGTTAATCCATATTTCTCCAACTTCTTTATGACATTTTCACACAACAAATCATGCTCATCTATACATTTCCGTACAATCAATATATCATCTTGAAAACACAGTACTTGCTTCATATCACTAAAGATACTTTCTATTATTCTTTGAAACACCGCAGAAGCCGAGGCCAGACCAAAAGGCATTCTCTTGTAACAAAAAGCTCCCAGATGTGTAACAAAAGATGTAAGATGTCTGGATTGTTCACAATAATTAACCTGATGATATGCCGATGACATATCGAGAACACTAAACATCACTCCTTTTCCATCCACCTTTAACATGTCAGATATATTAGGAAGTGGATGTCTGTCTACCCAAACTTTTTTTATTAAGATCTCTAAGATCTACACACAATCACATTTTTCCTCCTTCTTTTGGTACAATTACAACTGGTGCGAGCCATTCAAAGGCCTCAATGGGTTCAATAATATCTTGTTCCAGCAGCTTATCCAATTCTTGTTTCAGAGGTTCTCACATCATATTGCGAATACTTCTTACTTTGTGAACCATCGGTTTTGCACCTTTTTTCAATATTATTCTATGGGAAAAACCTTTCAACAAACCAAACTTATTCGAAAATACTTCTGGATATTGCTCAACCATTCTGTTTTCAACCCCTTCAGTTACTTCTCCTATTTCCTCCTTTTCCACTAACATCACTGATTCTTTTGCATTTGGATTTATTATTAAAAATCCCTTTGTTGGCACCACCCTAGCAAATCTGAACCATAATCTGTAATGTATATCCTTCCATAAACAGCTCTTTTCTTGAAACCAATTGTCATCCATCTCATTCCCAATATTGTTATTCTTTTTCCTGCATATCCTACTGCCTTTATATCTGCTTTACGTAACTGAGAATTTTGCATTCCCACCCACTTAGTCTCATAGGTTTCCTGTGATATAAGAGAGTCTCCCTGAATCAATTAATACTTTTGTGGGTATATTGTCCAAAAATATTTGACAATGAGGTTTCTCTAACTTATGGATACTCTCTGATTACACTCTTTGCTCACTCTCTGTCATCCCAGTGGTGTATCTACCAATTTCATTTAACTGTTCTAATTTCTCATTCACAGTTAAAAATTACCTCACAAATTCCTTCATCTCTATCTTGATCTTCGTGATCTACTACCTGTATTTTCTATTACCTCTTAAGCCACTTTGAGTTCCACTACTATTGCAAAATCCCCTCTTTTACCACAATTTCTACAGATAGAATTCCTTGCCACACACATTTTACTAGATGTGATATGACTTGGAGCATTTTAATGAAAATATTTCACCTCTCTGCATCCAAATGTTCTCTGGTTCTCAGCTTCTAGCTTGTATGTTTCCCTATTTTCTTATATATCTTTATATTTTGCCTTATAAATCTCCTTTCTGCTCACATTTTTTACATCATTTATTGTATCATTTTTTCTTTTTCCCATCACCCGTCTTGTCTATTTCTTGTAACCACAATGCAGTATGTTCCATTCATTTAGCTATTTCTACAGCTTCCTCTAAATTAGGATCTTTCATTAATAATTTCTCCTTTATTTTCTTGCTGTACACACACCTTTCTACTTGGTCTCTTATCAATGAATCAATTAATTGTTCGAATCGACAAGACAAAACGAGGCCTGTTAGTGCTGCTACATATGATGCAATATCTTCATCCTCCCTCTGAAATCTGGAAAATAACTTAGGGTGTTCCAGAACTAAATTAGTTTTTGGAGTAAGTTGATTGTCTAACTTTTGCATTGACATAAAAAACACATTAGTAGGCTGACCATCACCCATTCCCAAGGATACTTCTGGTAGATTTTCATAAATTCTCCTTCCTTCAATTTCTAAATGATGTAGTAAGAAAGCCTGATGTCTAGGTGGTTCACATTGGTCTCCTCTGATTGCTAATAAGTATGTTGTAAACATTTTCTTCTACTGTTTCCAAGGTATAGGTGGATCTCCCTGTGTTGACAAAAATGGTGGTGGTGAGGATATACTCTGCTCTGCCATTTTTCTTTTTTTTTAGATATGTTTCTTATCAATTTTAACTTTGTATATCTAATATGCGGTTCTTAACAAAATAAATTAAAATATTAATCTACAATAATAATTTAATATAACAAATTAACACAATTAACTAATATAATAAGCTAAAACAACAACCATCTTGAATTATATTTCTAGATTCCCAGACTAGATATATTTTTTTTATAATTCTATTTCTTCTGCTATTGACTGAGTCCTATGTCTGTTGTTATTGAGTGAGTCCTATGTCTGTTGAACAGGAAAAGTTGATTCCTATGCAGCACCAATAGGTATTGTAAGTAACTACTAAGTTATTTCCTTCTATTTTTTTATGTTCTTCCACAATTCCTTGTATGTTTTTCCCACTACTCCATCACACATTTAAATACACTTGCTCATGTTGTTTCACTGCTGTGCATTTAATCGCGCTGTTTCATTGTGTATTTGTGTATTCTACTGCAAAGCTCCACACGAATACACTTGCTTGTGTTGCTTCAACCCTGCGCGTTCAATCATGCTGTTCCATCATGCATTCGTGTATTCCACTCCTGGTCTTCACGCTCCCACACACGCGACATGTTCACGTTGTTTCACTCCTTGTCTTCGCACTCACTTGCTCGCGCCTCTCCATTGCGCGTTCCTTGCGGCAATCAGTTTTCCCATGCAGACTTGCACACGCAACTGCTTACAGGAGCTGATAGCATTTGAGTTTAGCTGTTTAGTGTCAAACTTTATCGGCTTATTCATACTACTGACAATTTTGCCGCAGTTTCACCTATATGTTAACATGCCTTGCTCGTATCCGACATAGATGTTATCTCAAAAACCATAAATGTCAAACATCATAAATTATGCCTTTATTGCTTCCAGGGGTGAAGATGTAGGTCTTCTGTCTGTTCCCAGCACAGACCAGCTCGTCGCCAATGTAAAGATTGTTGCTAATATAAAGATAGGACTCCAGTAAATCTTTTCTTTTACCTTCTTTATTTTTCATGAGACATCTTCAGCAGAGCTCCAGTGCTCTTCAACCCTCTTGACTTCTACCCCCAACATTCTCTCTTTGGTGTCAACATTCCATCATGGCATTCTGAACATACCATGTTTCCACACTATTCCTTAACAACACAAGCAAAATGAGATTAGCACTCATATATCGTGACCCTGTCAATATTCCTACCTTCGTAATTGAGGTCCTGGAACATATCACCTGCAACCTTCTTCTCCCATTGACACCATCTATATTGGAGATTTCAATATCAGGGGGAGCACAGCCTCTGACCCAATACCTTCTGGAATTACCACCTTCCTCTCAGCCATTAACCTCTTTCAATTCTGAAGAAACGCTCTCAAAGAAAAGGCGCAGACCTTAACTTTAATAATCTAAACAAGAACATGTTTCTGTTCTAGGTCCAATCATTTTGGGCTGGTTTGACCACTTTCTTTCCCTTTAACCTTTATCCCTACACAATTGCCACCAGATAACAAAGTAAGAGCAAATATGCTTAGTTCTGGGCTACAGACTACCAAATAGAAACAGTTTGACTTCCTTCATCACCACTTCTCTCCTGTCACCACCTTTGTCCCTTAACAATGTGCTCCTCTTTGAAGATTTGAATTCTGCCATAGAAGTAATTGTCAATTGTATCACCCTCTCTCTGGGCAATCTTGCCAAAACCAAGACCTTAAAACATATTATTTCTGCTGCAGCCTTAGCCTAAACAGAAAATCTGTTTCAAGAGCTGAAAGACTATGGAGAAAAAAGAAAACTCCTCTGTCACTCTCCCTGGTTGAATTAAAATAGACCTCCCTCCCCAAGGACATCACAATTTTTGATTTGCAAAAAAAGAAAAACTCAGCATTCTTGTAAAATGCTCACAATTTTTTTAAGTGCCTGCACAAATTGACTTTTTTGTAAATTTGACTAATTCTCCTTTAATTGGCTCTATGCAGCTGCCAAGCCAATAAAAGGAGAGTAAACAACAGCTCAGCTGGCAGTAGAGGTTCTAAAATTCCTCTCCTATCTGCTTCCTGCAATTCTTCCTGTCTCCCCTGACCTCCTCCTTCCCCACTGTTCCTTGTGTGCTGTGTTCCACCTTCCCATGTCTCCCCTGCCCTATTACTTCATTACTGTCCCTTGACTACTCTACAACCTCCACCTGCACTTTCTCTACTGCTCTGACTCATTTGACTAAACCCCCACACTTACATCCCCAGGACACTCATCTGGGCCACCACCTCTTATACCCTGCACCCTCTGGAACATCTTTGGAAAGGAGGTTGTCTGATGCTAGAGATAGCAGAATTTTTTTCAAATTAAAATATACACTCTGACACAGACAACCTCCTGTTCCAAGGTGTGATGGTCCTGGACACTCTGCTAGGTCATAGACTGTGATTTTGCAGAGTCGCCCGGAGACATAGACCAAACAGTATTTTTATGACTGGCACATGTTCTTCCTACCGCAAAAAACTGCAAATGTTAGGGTTTGGGACGACAAATTTAGCTTTTTTTGCTGCTAAATTTGCCATTCAGGCTGCAAAATCCTGGGACTAGAGGGCTGGCTGGAAAATTTACAAATTCTTTATCCTTTCAGCTAAATCTTCTTGTCTCAACTCTAAAATTAATCTTAAGGACATACATAGGAAACAGTTCAAACTAATTTGCTTGTGGCAAATGCATCCTTCTTCAAACATGCTGCTTCCAGATATAAATTCTCATAATTTTTAACTGATAAAATTAACAAAATCAAAAAGGAACTTAGAATCTCTTCATGGGCAAACTTTCCTACATCCCATGCCCAAAATCTCCAACATTCAATCTCCTCTCTAGATTCCACCTGCCTTTCCCATAATAAGCCAATTTGCCCTTGGAATTCTTCCTCCCTCATTTCAGAGGAAAACCTTCTCTCTGGTAGATACAGGTCCTCCTCTTACTCAATTGACCAAGTCCCTCCCACTATTGCTAATGTCCTTATTCAAACCTTTCTTCCTTACTGGCTAGCTCTCACCAGTTTGGGTCTGCAGAATGCCATTGTACCACACTGCCTTAAAACTGCATGTGTAAAACCCAATCTCAAGTCTGTCTTTTCTAAGACAAGGTAATTGAGGACTGTGTATCCTGTATGCTGATAAAACACATCTAAGAGAATGAGCCATTGGATATATTCTAACCCGGCTTTAAACAATGGGCACACATAGTGAGCAATGGTAAAGCCAATATGTCTTGCCTATGAGAGAGGTACTGGCTTTGTCAGTGTCTGTTAGCCATTCTCTACAGAAGTGCAGCTGTTGTGCAGTATGGCAGAAAGTAAAAAATGAAGGCCCATATTTATACTTTTTTAGTGCCGCGTTTGCGCTGCTTTTTGACGCAAAAACGGCGCAAACTTACAAAATACAATTGTATTTTGCAAGTTTGCGACGCTTTTGCGTAAAAAATGACGCAAATGCGGCGCTAAAAAAGTATAAATATGGGCCTAAGTGGTATGACACAGACAGAGCTGGCTGTGTCATAGTGTCTTTTTTATTGCTGGTGGGATGGTAGACAACTTGGAGGGAGGGAGGGCAAGTTGGGGGCTAAGAGACAAGAGAAGTGGGAGAGTGGCTGGGAGCAAGCACACGGACATCAGAAAATAGGAGGGGGTTCAAGCTGACAGACAATGAAGGGTGGGAGCGGCTGGGGCAAGCAACAACAACAACAGAAGAAGAGAGGGTTGGTGTTGGCGAGCACCAACAACACAGAATAACGGAAGCAGATAAGGCAGGTAGGGACAAGCAATAACACGGCCAACAACTCAGGATGGGCAGGTCGGTGCCAGCAACCCAGATGAGGGTGGTTTGGAGACAAGCATCACAGATGAGAGGAATGGAGGGTGTAATACGAAGTGGGGAGAAGTACATCAGGGAGCCAGCTGAAAAAGACCCACTCTAGTAAAGAACTTGAACAAAGAGCATAAGGTAGAGTTGAGCAGTGGAACTACACAAGTAATGCATCCATCTTCTGGAGGTGTCAAACACTTGAAGAGGAAGGAAGCCTACAGCGCTGACCAATAACAATCATGCAAATGAGAGTCACAATGAAGCCACTCAATGGTAAGCATTGGGAGGCCTCTTAATCAATCAATTCATATTTGTATAGCACAGCACTGTCACCCCTAGGCCTAACTGGGCGCTGTGTGTGCAACGTCTCTGTTGAAAAGCCAGGTCTTGAGTTTCTTCCTGAAATCCGGCAGGAGGATGCTGTATGAAGTTGGTGGAGTATGTCATTCCAGGTCTTGCTGACGATGTAGGAGAAGGAGCGACCCCTGCTGACAGATGTGGGGTGTGTGCACAGCCTAGTGAGGCAGAGCGCAGGTGTCTTATGGGTAGTGGAAGTTCAGTCGATGATTGATGTAGGCAGGTCCTTGTTCATACAGAGCTTTGTAGGCATGTGTGAGGATCTTGAACTGGCATCTTTTCTGGATGGGGAGCCAGTGGAGGTTTCTGGGGGGGGGGTGATGTGGGTCCATTTAGGGAGGTATGGGATGAGTCTGGATGCAGCATTCTGTATGGTCTGGAGTCTTGACGAGCTGAGTGGAGATGCCGGTGTAGACAGATTTGCTGTAGTCGAGGCGGCTGGTGAAAAGGGCCTTTCTGGAGTTCACTAGAATCCATCTGAAGATTCTGTGGAGATTGCGAAGGGTATGGATACAGGTGGAGGCAACTGCATAGATTTGTCATTTCATGGTCAGTTTACTGTTGAAGATGATGCCTAGGTTGTATGCATAGTCTGTGGCAGTAGGTGTTTGTCTGAATTCTGCTGGCCAACACCTGTTGTTTCATATGGAGGTGCTCTTCCCGAAGATCAGAACTTCAGAGTTGAGATTAAGGCAGTTGTCGTCGTCCAGTTGGCTATGTTAGTCATGGAGTTGCAAAAGTTGATTCTGGTGCTGGAGGGGTCTTCACTGCGTGAGAGGATGAGTTGAGTGTCGTCTGCATTAGAAATTATGTTGAGGCTGTGGGATCTGAACAAGGTGGGGGAGAGAGATGATCCTTTAGGTATATCTCATAAGATGTCCTTGGGTTCGGATATGAAGGGAGGCAGCCAGATGCTCTGTGTGCATCCTGTGAGGAAGGAGGTCATTCACTTCAGAGTGTTTTGCTGAATGCTGATGTTGTAGAGTCTGTTGATGAGAGTGTGGTGGGAAACGGTGTTGAAAGCAGCAGAGAGGTCGAGCAGGATCAGGGTCATGGCCTCCCTGCTGTCGAGGAGGGTTCTGATGTCATCTGTGGCAGCGATCATGGCAGTTTCAGTGCTGTGGCTGGCACGTAATCCTGATTGTGAGGCATCAAGGAGGTGATTTTGTAACAGGTATTCAGTAAAGCGTTTGTTGATGGCCTTCGCAAGTACTTTGCCTGAGGTGGGAAGCAATGAGATCGGCAGATAATTTTTTAGTTTGCTGTGGTCGGCGGAGGGTTTCTTTAGGAGGAGTCTGACCTCTGCATGTTTCCAGCTATCCAGGAAGGCTGCTGTGGTGATGGAGGTGTTGATGATGCTGGTGAGTTGCATACTGAAAGGTTTGGTTATGAGGTTGAAAAGACAGTGGGGGCAGGGGTAGGTGGGTGCTCTGGAGTGAATGGATGACATGATGGCAGAGGTGGACTGAGAGGTGATCGGGGACCAAGTGGTGATCATTTGGCTAGTGTGATCTGGTTGGTCGAGGTTGCTGAGGTTGAGAGCCATTGGTTGGGGGTCAAAGTTGTTGTAGATGGTGGCAATCTTGTTGTAGAAGTGGTCTGAGAGGTTGTCACTGAGTTCTTGAGAGGGGTGGATGGTGTTTTCTGTGGCTGCTGGGTTGGAGAATTCCTTGACTATCTTAAAGAGTTCTCTTGAGTGCTTGGCTTGCCTGTTGATGCGGTCTGTGATGGCTGTTCTCTTGGCTTCCTTGACGAGCCAGTGGTAGTTGCTAAGGGATGCTTTGTAAACAGTTCGCTCAGAGGGGATCCTTGTGGCACATCATTGTTTCTCGAGTCTGTAACAATTGTGTTTGGTGATTCTGAGATCTGGGGTGTACCAGCTGACAAACCTTCAGGTTGGGAGGTGCAGAGGACCTGGGACCATTGTATCTCCCTTTACCTTGCCTCCCCCTGCAGTGGAGGGAGCTGTGATGTTTGGGGGTGGTGTGCATTTACTTCAGCATCAGAGATGGTGAAGTGAATGATGGTGTGGTCGGTCCAGGTGAGTTCTGTGACGTGGCTGAATTTGATTCTTTTGCTGGAGGTGAAAATGGAGTTGAGTGTGTGTCCGGCTCTGTGCATGGATTTGGTGACCAGTTGGGTGAGGGCTATGTTGCTCATTATTTCCAGGAGGGATGTGGTTTTTGTTTTGTTGGGGCCATGGACATGAAAACTGAGGTCGTTTAGTAGGATGTAGTGGTGGAAGTCAATGGCTAGGGGAGCAATGAGGTTGGAAATTGCCTTACAGAAACACAGTTAGGGCCCTGGGGGTCTGTGTATGAGGGTGCCTCTTATCGTGGTTCTAGAAGTTAAGGTGTTCCATGAGAGATGGTGGGACATCGTTGGTGCCGATACATTGTATTGTATTGTAGTATTTGTAGAGCGCATTCTGGCCGTAGCATCGAAACGCTAGAGAAAACCATAAATCGAAGGAATCCTGAACCAGAAAATAAAACACTAAGGCCAATATTTATACTTTTTTAGCGCTGCATTTATGCCGCTTTTTGACTCAAAAATGGCGCAAACTTACAAAATACAATTGTATTTTGCAAGTTTGCGCCACTTTTGCTTCAAAATCTGACATAATTGCAGTGCTAAAAAAGTATAAATATGGCCCTAAGACTGACAAACGATGCGTTCTGCCTAATGCGAAAACAGCCAGGTTTTAAGTCGCTGCTACCGCTGAGAAGGCTTTGTCCCCCCCCATCGAGCCCGATGGCAGCGGGGCACCGAGATAAGCTGGAGAGTAGCAGATCTCAGCTGAGGACAGGGCTGGTAGGGCTGTAGGACCAAGCTCCTGGTGGTAAGCCTTAAAAGTAAGGCAGAGTGTCTTCAAATTAATCCGTTTCTCCACTGGTAGCCAGTGGAGTTGTCTCATGCTCCTACTAGCTGATGCAGATCGAGGTAGATCCAGGACAAGGCAGACCGCCGCATTCTGAATAAGCTGTAGTCTATGTAGGGCAGCCTTGCTGATGTTGAACATGAGAGCGCTGCAGTAATCTAATTTAGAAATGACTAAAGCTAGGATAACCACAATTTTAAGTTCTTCCTGAAGAAAAGGGAACATTTTCTTCAGCATTTTCATTGACCAATAGAAACATTTGACCATGTGGTTGACTTGTTGCTCAAATGATAAAGTCCTGTCGAATACAATACCGAGATTCCTTGCCGGAGGTCTCGGGACTGGACACTCATTGCAAGACTTTGGCCACCAATGTAGGCTCCATAAATTAGTGTCAGTGCCAAAGAAAAGAACTTCCGTCTTGTCTCCATTCATTTTGAGACATTTATGGCTCATCCAACTATTGATCTTACTCAAACAAACATGAAATCTGTCTGCCACCTCCTCCCAGTTATAGTTGACAGGAATAATTAACTGTGTATCGTCTGCGTAAGACACCACTTGAAAGCCAAATGAATGGACCAGTCTGGCCAGAGGCTCAACATAAAGGTTAAATAAGGTGGGGCTGAGTGAGGACCCTTGAGGCACACCACAAGGGAGTTGAAACGGGGTGGCCTTGAAATCGCTGCAGCTCACCGTAATTGATCTATCCATCAGGAACAATTTCAAAATGTCAAGGGCCTTCTCTCTTACTCCAGCCTGATGGAGCCACTGGATCAGCAGTTGAGGGGAAACAGTGTCAAGCGCCGTGGAAAGATTCATTAGAACAAGAATGGCTCTCTCCCCCCTGATCCACTCTTCTACGAATAATATCTGCCGAAGATAGCAGAGCAGATTCCGTACTGTTGGCTTGACGAAACCCATGTTGAGAGGGGTCTAGTCCGCCAGTGGCCTGAAGAAAATCAGTCAGTTCGAGGAGGTGTTTTTCCAATATCTTGGCCTCGGTAGGTAGAAGGGAGATGGGTCGTAAATTTTTCAAGTCATTGGGTTTGCCACTAGGGTTCTTTATAAGAGGGACCACAATGGATTCCTTCCAGGTGGGAGGGAAGTACCTTTCCCTTAAAATGCCAGAGTAGACTGGTTCCAAGGCAGCAGGGACCAGGTCAGGCACTAGCTTTAGTATCCATGGGGGCAAGGGTCCTTGGGTGACCCTGACTTTACGCCTCCCAGCAATTCTGTAATTCTGTTGGCTGATAATGGGGAAAAGCCGGTCAACTTAGAGCTGGGATCTAAGGGTGGGGGACCCTCTAGGTCTCCTCCATCCCCTTCAGAAAAGAGCTGAGCAAAATCTGCTTGCAGCTGAATAATTTTATTCTTGAAAAAGTCAGCGACTCTTTGGCAAAAGGTGGGAGAGTTCTCCAGCCGGGAGGAGACCAACAGGTGGGTCAGGGAGGGAATCAATTAAAAAAGTTCCTTAGAACTATTCTGTGCTTCCCTGATTTTACGAGACAAGTATTCTGTTTTGGCTTTTGAAATTGCTGATTTATAGTCCTCAAGAGCGCCCCTGAGCTTGACTCTCTCTGCTACAGTCTTATGGGCCTTCCATCTATGTTCCTGACGACGATATAGTCTCTGTAGCTTTTTAAGTTCCTCTGAGTACCATAGAGAGGAGAGGGTCTGCACCGGCCTGGGACTTAATTTCACAGAGGGGGCCAGCATATCAATGGCAGCCCTGAGCCCCGATTCAAAGCCCTCCAGCTTGGAGAGGCCCCATTCTCTTGTATATTCCTAACCAGACTTAAGGGCCCTGGTCAGGCTCTACTCCTCTACCTTATGCCATTTCCTACCTAATCTAGGGGCAGTAGGCATTTTAATAGCTTGCGTAGTACAGGCTACCTTGAAGGTCAACAAATGGTGATCTGTCCAATCCAGGGCAGTGTTTTCTAGGCTAGTTAGACTATCATGACGGATAAATATACCATCCAGTGTATGTCCTGCGCGGTGAAGCACGGACAAGTCAATGAGAGCCCAGTCGAGGCTTGACATCAGGTCAAGAAACTCCCTAGTTGCTGGGTCCCGTTTATCCTCTAGATGAATATTAAAATCCCCCAGTACGATGGCCTTCAGGGTCATTGCGATGGGTTCAATTATAGCAGGCCACAAAGAAAGAAAATCATTCTTGGGGCCAGGGGGGCGATAGATTAAAAGGCCCCTCAACAAGAATGGAGTAATGAAATTGTAGCTTGAAATAGGCCCCTTCACAGACAGCCGGTGTGACACTGATATCTTCGAATGTACAGGTTAGATTACTCCTGACAATTGCCGCAAACCCACCTCCCCTCTTCCCCGTCCTGTCGAGTCTGGCGAATAAATAGCCAGGGGGTGAGGCAGCCAGCAAATCAGGATTAGAATCTTCTCTAGTCCAAGTTTCTGTGATAAAAAGGCAATCTAAGTTGGAGGATTCAATCAGTTCCCTGATTTCTAAACAGCGTCGGCCCAGTGATCGGGCATTAATTAGGCCACATATAATAGGTTACCTAGTCTCATCTCTTTGATTTCTACATAACGAAACAATCAGTTGCTTTGATGGTAGGCTATTGTTATGTGGTGGCCCTGCGGGGTCCCAGGAACATGTCTCACATCTCCATTCACCAATAAGGTTAGGATCAACTTGAGCGCAACCCTTATGAGTCTGCCTGGCATCAATATCCTGTCCGGAGTATTTTTGAAGTGTAGTGGAACAGCTCCCTGAGGCAGAGTTTTCAGCACTCGGCCTCGTTAGGGCACAGACGGGCTTGCCTTAGGCTCGCCTGCTGCGCGGCCGCATCCCCCTCAGCTTAAATGCGGCAGGGAAAACAGGCCGAGCCCATAGATCAGCAACTAGACAACCCCTGCCTGCTACCTCCAAAATGGCCACCGCTACGTGGAACAGGGGAGGGCTCTAACAGGCTCTACACCCTGAACGTAGTGATCCGGTAGCCGCTAGGTCTCCTAGGACCGCCAGATAAAATATTAAAAGCCTTCAATATTTGTAAAACAGTAAAAAATTAAGTAAGCATTGGTAAAATATTGAGTAACAATCAAAAAGAAATAAACAGATAGTCAATAAAAATTCAAGGCAGTGAAAGAGCGCCTGAGGGCTTCTGCAGACCACCACAATCGCCAGAAGCTTCCCCATGACGTTAATGGGGTCAGGAGCAGACAGAGGATCCCAAGCTCCACAAAAGAGGCTCAGGGGGCCCACGTACTTGCTGTATTTCCGCTTTCCTTACTGTATTTCCACTGCACATCTGATGGTTTCCTTAATGATGATAACAGTGCCCCTGCTGTGTTTGTCAGGTCACGGAGTATGGTCTTGTAGCCGTCGGGTGTTGCGTTGGGGATGTCGGTGTTCAAGGTGGGGTTGAGGCATTTTTCAGTGATGAAGGCAACGTCAGGAGAGAGGGTGGTGATGGTGACCCAGATTTCTGAGGAATGCTTGCAGAGGGATCTGGTGCTGAGCAGGATGCATTGGAGCATTTTCGGCTTGTCTGTGGTCTTCTGGGTGGAAGCGACAAGGAATCCTGTGCGAGCTGGCGGTCCTGTGTTGCAGGAGAAGAGGCAATGGTGAAGGGTCCTTTGGTTGAAAGCAGGTAGGAAGTGTGGCATATGTTGTTGCGGTGTCTGGGGTCCAGGGCCATAAGCTGTTTGGCGGTGTGCCGGTGTAGGTGTGGGTAGTCAGGTCCTGGTGTGGACAGGCACAGATGGGCTTACCTTTCGGAGCTCTAGAGGTGCACCTACTGCGTGGCCGCGCTGTGGCCTCCATTAAGCAGGTCCTGGGGAAAGGGCAGGGCGCTGGATTGTGGGAGGAGGGAAACAGCAGGTGGAGGGAAAAGGTGGGGAGAGGGAAACTGTAGAAAGAGGGAAGAAGGCCAAATAGAGTAGCAGGAGAGGAGCAGAAAAAACAGAAGAATGAGCAGAAAAGAGGCAAAAGGTTCATAAAACGTGCAGGAAACGAACAGAAAAAGCACTGCAGCGTTCCATTAAATAGGTCCTGGGGGTGGGGGTGGGGGTGGGGGTGGCGGGCCCTAGGTGGCAGAAGGAGAGTAACAGCAGGAGGAGGGAAATGGCAGGAGGAGGGAAACTGCAGGAACGAGGAAGAAAGGAAGGGGCCAAATAGAGTTGCAGGAAAGGAACAGAAAATGCAGAAGAACGAGCAGAAAAGAGTCAGAGGATGTAGAAAAATTAGTCGGAAAGGAACAGAAAAAGCAGAAGAACGAGCAGAAAAGAGGCAGAAGGTGCAGAAAAATGAGCAGGAAAGGAACAGAAAAAGCAGAAGAACGAGCAGAAAATAGGTAGAACAACGAGTAGGAAAAGAACAGAAAAAGCAGACGAACAAGAGGAAAAGAGCCAGACGGTGCAGAAAACGAGCAGGAAAGGAAGAGAGAAAGCAGAAGAATGAGCAGAAAAGAGATATAAAGTACCGAAAATGAGCATGAAAGGAACATAAAAAGCAGAGGAACGAGTAGAAAAGGAGCAGAAAGTGAGCAGGGGGTGCTAGCAGAGGGCAGTAGAGGGTCCTGGACTGCAGGGCAAGCTGGACTGGAGGACTGTCGAGGGGGGAGACGACACGAGGACCTGCTCAATGGAGTCACGCAGTGGCCTCCATCTAGTAGGTCATGGGGGGGCGTGGGGCTGGGTGGCGGCTGGAGGGAAACAGCGGGAGAAGAGAAAAGACAGGAAGAGGGAAACTGCAGGAACACGGAATAAAGGAAGAAGGCAAACCAGAGGTGCAGTAAAGAAACAAAAAAATCAGGAGAACGAGCAGAAAAGAAGCAGAATATGCAGAAAAATTTGCAGGAAAGGAACATAAAAAAACAGAAGAATGAGTAGAAAAGAGGCAGAAGGTGCAGAAAAACAAGCAGGAAAGGAACAGAAAAAGCAGAAGAACGAGCAGAAAAGAGACAGAATATGCAGAAAATGAGCATGAGAGGAGCATAAAAAGCAGAGGAATGAGCAGAAAAAGAGCAGAAAGAGAGTAGAGGGGCACAGAGGGCTGCAGACTCCAGGACAAGCTGTACAGGAAAACTGTTGCAGGGGGAGTTGATACAAGGATCTGCTCAATGGATTCGCGCTGCGACCTCCATTAAGTTTGTCCTGGGGACAAGGCGGGGTGGTGGGTGGAGGGAGAAGGGAAAAGGTGGAAAAAGGAAAACTGTAAGAAGAGGGGAGAAAGGAAGAAGACAAAATAGAATTGATGGAAAGGAACAGAAAAAACAGAATAACGAGCAGAAAAGAGGTAGAAGGTGCAGAAAAACAAGCAAGAAAGGAAAAGAAAAAACCTCTAATCCCACTGCTAGAAAATAAGAGGTCTGGAAGAGATAGTTTATGTGCAGTCTAGGCAAGACCTAGAAGCAGGCACTGAGCTCTGAACCAGCTCCACTGTTAATGATACAGAGCATCAGGCTCTTTAGAAATTGCAAACTCATAAAAGCCAGGCACTCACTACTCTGAGCCAAGGCAACTGTTAATATTACAGCACATGGGGCTCGGAGAGGGCTGCTAAATTACCAGTAGCAGTACTGTGACTAATTCTAGTAAAATTAGGGGTAGATTTATCTAACTTCATCATTATTCAGTGCATTTCTGTCCTTACGTTGCACTGGTGCACTTTGGTTGACTAGCACCAACACAGGCACCCTTGCGTCGTGGTGCAAGTGGTGCCTGCATTGTAGGCAGGATTGTTTTTGTGCAGGAAGGTTACCTTCCAAAAACTATTCTCAGAGGAATTTTCCTCTTTCTAAGTGTGCTGCACAATGCAGCATGCTTGGATACAGGAAACAAGGAGAAATAAAGATATTTCTCCTTGTTGAGCCTCCCCTAGGAAGACATAGCATTTTGACACATACCCAGGTTTACCAGTGTTAGTAAATCTGTGAATATACCAAAATCCATGGGTGGACACGTGGGAACACGCATGCTCCACCCATGGAATTCCTCCCTGGGGCAGAGTAAAGCAACACAGCGATTTACTCTGTATTGCGTTACTCTAGATTTCTCAAGTCATGCAAGGCCCTGCAAGGTGGACTTGTGCGGCTTGATAAATCTGACTTAGTAGTTGTGACACCTTGTGCCTCCTTGCGTGGTGCAAGGGCGAAGCAACTTAATGATAAATATGCCCCCTAGTATTTATACATCTATCACTATTATAAATAGTACTACTATTATTATCAAAAAGTCAAAAGAAAGCACCTAGGAAGAGAGTCATAGGAATTGGGCGCTCACAGTAAGTCCATATAGTAGTATCCACTTTTCAATTATGGCATGGTGCTCCTGGCAAGAGGATCCTCCTTAATCCTCCAATGTTTCCTTGGAAACTAACAGAGCAAAAGACAACCAGGGAGGAGGTGGTCACTATGCTGCAGGAGCTTTCTTCGGAGCCTGAGTTTTCGAGGGGAGACACTAAATGATGCGGACGTTAACCGGGAGTTTGATAGAGATAGCACAAGTCTTGGATAAGAGCATTGTTTACATATATACGTACCTGATTTAAGCCCTGATGAAGTCCGTGAGAGGGATCTCTCATAGGACGAAACACGTGTTGGCTGTGGTGGCTTGATGTATATGAAATACAAGGATGATTTTCAATTATTAAGATGAACTATGTGCTTCAAGAAATAAATTTATTCTGAACTATTGATGGTGTGATTGCCTTTCCACACTGAAGATCCGATACATTACTAACTTCGAATTCTATATTCATGAGTGCCCTGACAGTTGTCTTTTTCTACTATTATTATCAGTAGTATTAGAACTAATGTTATTACTACTCTAGTTACACTTTTCACTAGGAGAATTGCTACTACCAACAGAAGTTAAAATTAGAAAAGTAATACTAGAACAAATACTAGTAATACTGGTATTACCTGTACAGGCCAGCAGACGCTCAATGAATGGAAGGCTCCCTGCTGACAACTGTGTTGTTCTGGAGGTCATTATTTCAAATCTAGGCATGGACGTCTTAGCCTTTCATGCTTCTAAGGTGGTACATTGAGTGCCATATATTGTGTAAAAGTAGCATCCGTTTTGGTTGGCAGAGGTGCAGTACGAGGCACTACTTGACGTTTATTTTAGTTTTGTTTATTGAAATTTTCAAACAACAACAGAAACATAGTACATTGCAATATAATTTGCATCAGTTCAAGACAACATTTCAAAGTAACAACAGCTCAATTAGCAGCAATGTTCTCTTGCAAATCCAGGGAAAGGGAAGAGATGGAGGGAAGGAAAAGCCTTTCAGCCAAAGGAAAACAGGTGCAGATCGCCACAAAGGGATCTCCACTGTGCACGTCAGGATGCGTGCCAGAGGTATCCTTTTATAATTAACCAGTCTAGCTCTGTAAGAAGCCAGACTCAGAGAAGTAGAAATTCCCTACAGAGTATCCTCCCCTAGATCCATAGCAGCCACAGTATCCCCCTGATCAGGTTTCATGCCTAGGTATAACTCCAAGGGGAACCAAATATCTTTGGGGCGGGATCTCGCAGGCATCCACTCCCAGTAG
This sequence comes from Pleurodeles waltl, assembly GCF_031143425.1. NCBI lineage: Eukaryota > Metazoa > Chordata > Amphibia > Caudata > Salamandridae > Pleurodeles > Pleurodeles waltl. The sequence continues at coordinate 1,886,159,302 of NC_090440.1, forward strand.
GCAGTCAATTGTTCCTGGCAGAAGGCCGGCTCCTAAACCCACCCAGTTCTTTGCAGTGTCGGACGCTGACCACAGTACATCTCCACCTGGCACTTCACTAGCAAAAGAAGCATTGCAGTTAATCTACGCATGTCCAGGGGGACATCCTTCACATAGCCTAAGAGTGCAACTCGGGACGAACGCTCATGAATGTGCCCAGTGATATTATCAAGAGTCTCAAAGACAGCAAGCCAGAAGTGCTGCGCTCCAGGCAGTCCCACCCAAGATGGAGGAAGTCGGTGCGAGGTACAGCTCACGCAATGCACATCATCAATCAGACCCATATTATGTAACTTCTCCAGGGTGTGATGTAACCTAAACAGATATTCGAAGTGCACTACTATAGTTAGGAGAACGGGCCCGAGATTGAGGACAGCAATAATTTCACTGATCATCAATGAGAGGGGCTGCCAGGTCCGACTTCACTCCTGTCTAGCGCGATGGACGTGCACCAGCTCAGTCCCCTGCATTTCGGCGTGAACCCATGTAAGTAGCCTTCATGGGTGTGTGAGAGCCATTTCAAGTACCTGAAACATGGGAAGAACCGCAGGGAAAGAGTAATAAGTCACCTGGACAGCAGCTGCAGTTGGCAGTATGTAAACATGCCCAAAAGAGTCACGTCAGGGCCCTGCAGGACCTGCTACAGCATGACAAAGGTACCCTCTGGGTATAGAGCTCCCATGGATGTCACCTGTAAGGTGCACAGCCGACTACCAGTGCCAGCGTCAAGTGTGAGTGGGAAAGAAGGGTAGCCAAATAGTGGCATGGAGGGAGAAAAGATGGAGCTCAGCCAAGCTCGCCGTCAAAGTTCTTTCCACCCCACATTGTGCAAGCCATAGTGCCTATCTGCGCTTGCAGGTGCTTGGGGATCAAGTTTAGTGCCATCTGGAGGAGGCACGGTGCAATGTAGTCATGCTATGGCACTAGTTGTGCTCGGAACTATGTGGTGTAGAGCCAGTATTGTAGGAACTGAGACTGAGCACTGTAGTTATATAAATCCATATCTGGAGCTCCCATACTCTCCTGCTCAAATGAGAGTGTCAGTATTTCGGACACCATTCGAAGTTGCCTACCCACCTACGTTAGAGTCATCATGCGTGACCAGAGCAATCGGTGGAAAGACAGTGGTGGCAGGAGTGGCAGATTAATAAACAAGTAGAGAAACTTGGGAAGTACCACCATCTTTGCAATGGCCAGCCTACCAGTTAAGGACAATGGGAGCTTCAGGCAGCCCTCCTCACGCTCCTCAAGCATGTCATTAAGCACCCATAATTGTCTCTCAATAAGTCATCCAGGTTTCTACTTAACCAAATCTCCAGGTATCTCATGGACTCTTGCACCCAGTGAACTGGAAACTCTGAGACTAATTCCTCGGTCACGTTTGTCAGGAGCAACAGGATTGACTTGGCCCAATTGATAGTGATACCTGATATGTCACCAAATCTGGTAATTTCTCATATCAATGGGTCCAAATTATCCTGCAGCTTTCCCATATATGGGGTAACGTCATCTGCATACATGGAGACAAAAATCCTACGAGGGGTTAACGTGAGGCCCGGTGTGAGTGATACTGTCGCAACCAAGCTGCCAGTGGCTCCATAGCTATGATGAACAACATAGGTGACAGGGGGCACCCCTGTTGGGTAACCCCACAATACAGGGCAGGGGGGAGTAATTGTGCCAATAATTCGTAGGTGGGCAACGGGTTGGGCATACAGACGACCGATTCATCTGATGACATCAAGACTCACACCAAGGTTTGATAGCAGCACAGACAACTAAGGCCATTCAAGTGACTTGAGCGCCTTAGTGGCATCCAAAAAAACAGCAGCTGTGCGGAGGTCAGGATCAATGATATGTGCAAGGGCGCAGAAAGTACATAAATTGGGAGTTGTTGACCTACCAGGAACTAAAACTGATGTGCATCAGGAGTGGGAGTAGTCACGAGTCTATCAACTTTGCAAGGATTTTATAGTTCACGTTAATCATGGATGAGGGTTGATATGACTCACATCATTGGGGATTCTTGTCAGACTTGAGTATTGTTAAAAATCAGCACCTCTCGCAAGGAGGGGGACCACTAGCAACAAGGACTCTTCACATAATGCGGGGATATGTGGGGTCAGGATCTATTTATATTTTTTGTAAAAAGGCATGGTGAGACCGTCCAAGCCAGAGATCCTATCGGCTTGTAATGCACTGATGACCTGGACTATCTCCTCAGCTGTAAAAAGCTAATCTAGGAACTACCTATGACCTTCTTTAAGCCACAGAAGTTCAACCAAATCCAAAAAAGGGGTGAGATCTGGAGGACTTTGTAGTCGTGTAAAGGGTGGAGAATAAAGAAGTCATCTCATTATGTACAGCTGTAGTCCCAACATGCTTATGTAAGTGGTCATCCTGCAATTCAACTATGTATCGCTGGCCCAAGGCTTGTGCAGAAAACTGGCTAGGGTCTTACCAGCTCTATCACCCTCACTATAACATCAAGCACAGGCTTTTCTCCCCACATAGTGAGTTTAACTCTGTGCCGCCTCTTCGTATTCCACAAGCTTGCCCTGCACAGCTGCTAGCGTGGATGGAGAACTGTTCTCAAAATATTTGAGCTCCAGGCTGCACATCTCCCCCTCAAGGTTTGCAAGCTCACTGCGAGGCACTCGTAGCACACTTGCATGCTTCACTGTGCAGACCCCCCTTATCACAAACTTGAAGGCCTTCCACAGAGCAGACTGTGATGATGCCGAATGTACATTGTGCTCAAAATAGTTCACAATAGCGGTTCTAACTTTCTCTGGAAACATCTTGTCCCTCAGGACCCCTGCTGGAAGGTGCCACGTAAAGGGGTGCATAGCACAATCCGAAGGGCTCATCTCCAGCAGGACTGGAGCATGATCGGACAATGTATGCATCAGAGGTTCAACCTTGGAGGTTCAATCATCTATATTGCACGTTGCCAGACAATAATCTATCCCCACCCATGTGGTGTGTGCAGCGGCTATTCATGTACACTCCGCACTATCAGTATATCTTGAGTGCCTAAGGTCAGGGAGGTGATTGTCAGTTATTATTAGGTGCAACTGCACAGCTGCATTTGGTAATGGCACCGGCATTCGCTGGAGTGGTCAGCCATGAGATCTGGAACCAAGTTGAAGTCCCCTCCCCACAGAAGTCCCCTGCCCACCAGCCTTCAAACCTCAGTAAAAAAGTAGGGTTGTCTACGTTTGGGACATATACCAACAGCAGTCGAAATGGGTGGCCTGCAAAGTGCAAGAGAGCGGAACATACAGGCCTGTTGGTCACAAAGGACATGGCATGTGTGCCATGGTAAACTCTTGTGAATTAATATAGCCATCCCCCAGGAGTAATTTGAATAAAAGGCAACATGACGTTCACCTACCTATCCTGCTCGCAAGTGTGCCTGAGTGCTCTCTGTAAGATGCAACTCCTGTAGCATGCATATGTTGATCTTGTGTCGCTGCAGGTAAGCAAGCACGTCACGCTATGCGCCTCTCATTGAGACCTTGAATATTCCAGATCATGCATTTTATAAACTGCATTGGGAACAAATGGTAGGTGAGAGATCGCCAGCTGTACGTATGTGAAATGCCAGATGCAGGAATGCACAATAACATTTCTGAGTGCCCAGAAAAAGTGGAGACAAACAAACATTTAGCAGCCAATGGACTACGAACATTTACAAAAACCCAACAGCTAGCCCACATCCCACTTTGCCCCCCCAAATCGTGCCAAATACCGCCAGCCCACCCATTTTGCAACCCGAAATTAACAACCAGTGAAATCAGCCAGGGAATCATCCAGTGGGGGCAAACCAGAGGTCCAACTCTCTTCCGTCCAGGGTGCAGTTTGGTGGCCAGAGAAAAACAAATGAGTGTCCAGGGCCTGCCCGACAGGCCACTCCCAATAGCCACCTTAGACACCATTGCCACTAAAACCACAGCTGAAGTACAATGTCGTGGTGTGCGGGACTGGAATACGGTCTTGGGGAGAGCATCTCGTTAAGCAGTACTCTCATAGTGGTCATTCAGAAATCACAATGCTCCTCAATCGTTTTGCTGAGAGGTCCAAAATCGGAGTCGTAAGCCAGGGAGGGTGACTGCATCACAGCTTTTGGAACATTTTTGACAAATTTGGCAGCCAGTTTCGGATCTGTGAAGTAATGAGTCTTTCCCAAGTGGTGTATCCGTAGTTTGGCAGGATAACTGATGGAGTATTTGGCATCTGTCTTCTACAAAGAGTGTTTGATCAGCAGAAAGTCTCTTCTACCATCATGTACAGCAACAGTGTAATCCAGGAAGATGTATATCTAATTTTCTTGGTAATGGAAGGTTCTCCAATCTCTTGCCATTTGCAGGGGCATATCATGATCGCTTTAGTTTAACAGCTGGTCGATTATCTGCCAAGGAGGTGCACCTGGGGGAGTTCTCTGTCCAGGCAATATGTTGGTCCGCTTGACAATAAGCATGGTGGAAAGTGCCTCTCCAACAATGTGCAAAGCATTGTTTCCGCAAAATCTTCCATACGGCTCATCGCAGTCGACTCCAAGATACCAAAGATGTGCAAGTTATTCCTCCTCTAGTGCACATTCAGGTCTTCATTCTTGTTGTGGATGACATCCAAGACTTTTGCCATCTGAAGCAGTTTCTCCCCGGTCGAGTGTTGTCCATCTTCCACCTCCGAGGTGCAACGCTCAAGGTGATCAATTTGCTTGTTTTTTTTGTCAAAGTTTTCTTTTAGGCCATTAATCTGTCAGTCAGCAGGCCGATTTTAATATCAATCACAGTCAGAGTGTGTTTGAGATTCAGGAACATAGTGGGAATATCTTGCTCTTAAGAGGAGCTTTCTCCATCTACCTGACTCATCTACAGGTCATCAGGAGGTGAATCTGCCTAACTTGCCTGTGTCTGTTGTTCAAGTGACAGTTTGGACTACCTAGCATCAGTTTCCTCCATTCTGGATTAGCTATGAAAGAAGCAAATAACGGTCACACAGTACTAGACTACACAGCCATCCCCGTCACTGTTGGGTTCTCGCTTCACCCCAGGTTGAGGCAGATGGAGAGGCATGAACAGAGCCCACTCATTCAAGCACAGCCTCTCCCTGGGAAAGCAACCGTGGGGGGCACGTGCAGGCCAAAGCACACTAGGTGCACAAGATGCTGGAGTGGCCAGACGACACGCGTTTATCATCCTTCAGTCATCTGATGATAAGGGGACAGGAGAGGAGCTCCTCAATTGCTCCCAGCAGACACTCAGATCAAAGCCGCAGTATCACCTTGCACTAACTGGCCCTCATCTGGCGAAGCAGAGAAGATAATGCCGGCCTCAGGGTGGCATTCAGTGCACTCAGCACTCCCTTTATGCATATGGGGGGCTGGGTGACTCTCCTCCTCGTCAGCACGCCAATTCTATCCCCAGAGTTATCAAACACCTGGCCCTCTGCCCCAATAGCTCCCAAAGTCTGAACACGGCCTGCACAAGGGGCAGCAGTCTGCTCACCTCCAAATCACAGGCCTGGTAACTGCTCTCACTGCCAGGGTGTCCCACACGCGACCGGATGATCCTAATGTGGATGTTCCCCAAGCAGTGCTTAATTTGAGCCAGTGGTTTCCAGTGCTGGGCACCTGCACTTTTTTTTTTTAGGGATGGCACTTATTTTTATTCCTCAAGCATTTACTGCGAACAAAAGACACATATGGAAAAGACGGAGCAAAGAAAGACGAAAAAGTGTGACAAAGGGGGAAAGCAGAAAGCTGCAAGATTGAGCTGAAGGGGCAGGGAGTGGCTGTAAATGGATTAAAGAGGCCGAGATGACTTCAGGATTAGGCTGCCTCAATATTTTGTGTTCGCATATTTAAATGCAGCAGCCGTGTATTTCAAAGGCAAGCTTTGGGCACTGGTACGTTTTTATTTACAAAGTAAGCACTGCCCCCAAGATGCAGTACAGAGCAAATGCCTGTGTGGTCGGCACTCTGGGCCAGGGATGCCGCAAATATCCTCTTGCAGCCAGGCTGGGTCTTTCCATGCTCCAACCGATTGCTGGACATGTAGGCACTTTTCTCTCCATCAGCCACTCCCCGCAGCGAGGAGAGCGCTGCATGTCCCAGCCCATGTGTTCCCACCTCAGCGCAGACACCGCTATGGGCAATCGAATGGGGCAGGCCTACACCTACTCGCCGCCTCAGCTCTGGACTGCTGCAGACAGCCCTCTTCCTCCCTCAGCCATAAGCTAGCCAGGCTCTGCCACACCTCTGCCAATCCACCAGCAGCCAAGCTACTTGCCGGCCCAAAGTCTCATCCCATCACTGTCTGTCTACTTGCACATTTCTCCATAGCACTTCACTCCCCAAGCCATTGCTTCCCACCAATGGCAGTGATCGGCACCAGGAGTCTGCACGGGCCCCACGCATTAGTGAAGTCCAATGCAGGCCACAGTCAGCTCCACTGCCCAGATTCAACATATACAAGCTCCTCAGTCATAAATTTGGGGGTTCTTTGCTGTGGCAAGGTGAAAGGCACACAGGCACCTCTGGCAAGCCCCAATGTCCCTGTCTAGGGAGGATAAATCACGGATAAAACACTCCGGCTGGCAGAGCCTCATTAAGTGGCAGCCAGCTTGTGGTTGGGCTCTTAGCACCCTTGCTGTGGTTTGCACTAGATCACTTGACTGGAGTGCGGTGACAATCATTTTGAGATCACAGCAATCCAGGCAGTGTCAAGCTTCTGGCGGAGATCGGAATGTGGTCAGTTACGATCGGTTCGCTACCTGAGGCAGGTGGATAAACATGCTCTGAACCTAATAAAGGTTTATGAAGAACTTTTGAAGTGATAAGCATATTCTTAGCAACCCTCTATTTGAGAAGGTTAATAACCACTGAAATAACCACTAACGTTGGGTTCAGGAGTAATATGATATTGGGCATAAAGCACCTCAAAGCCTCAGGTCAGGGGTAGCAAGCGCTATATGAATGCAATTACCATACAATTCAATAATGCTACTATTATTACTATTACCACTGCTAATACTACTGCTTGGGTAGGAACATCACTTAGCTGCACTCTTTCTACTACTAGTACTATTTTTACTGATATCAGTTCTGTGAGTAGTAGTAGCAGTTGAGGGCTGCAGTGAGTAGCAGTGGGAAGGTGATAGTCGATATTTAAAGGAGAGCGTTTAAAGCAGAAGGTCTTACTCAAATATTCAGGGCACATCTGTGAACAGCTGCATGGAGGCTCCACCGCTGCCCTCTTCCCTTCCACCCGAGTAGGGGCCACTCCTTGCCTCCCTCTTCTTTTGCACGGTGGGGGATTCTCGCTGCTTGGAGGGGGCACTCACCTGCTGCTTTCTTTCCTTACACAGGAGGGAGGTCACTACTGGGTGTCCTTTTCCCTTGACAGAAGGAGGGACGCACTCACTGCTGTCCTCTTCCTTACGCCTGAGTAGGGGCCACTCACTGCCTTCATCTTCCTTTGCACGCGGGTTGGGGGGTTTACTCATTGTTGCCTGGAGGGGACACTCACTGCTGCCTTCATCCCGTACACAGGAGGGAGGTCACTTCCGGGTGTCCTTTTCCCTTCCACAGAAGCAGGGACGCACTCACTGCTGCGCTCTTCCCTTGCGCAGGAGTAGGGTCCACTCTCTTGCTCTGTGCCCCTACACGGGAGGGGGGCAGGTACTGCTGCTAGAAGGGAGGTACTTACTCCTGCCTTTTCCCTTACACAGAAGGAGGAGTCACTCATACCTGCCTGGAGGGGCGGATGGTGGGGCATAGACTGCTGGCCTCTTCCTTTGCACAGGAGCAGGGTTCACAAACAAAAGTTCATTCCGAGTTTGAGACTTCCAGGATTCAGACACTCGAAAACACGACTTTGCACATTCATGACTAAAAATACCCAGCGCCTGGGAGGGCGTGTAAGAGCTGTTGGCACACATGAGTCACTTTGCACGGGCTTGTGTTATCCTAGCCTCATTAATTCTTCCTGTGTGTTCAAAGCGAGGGTCTACTGAAGAGCGAAGCCATTTTTCCTGACAATCAGATTGTTTATGTCTTTTGGAGATTGTTCTTTTCCCGGTTTAAATTAACGTTTCCATGCTTTGTTCTGCGGATTGTGCTGCCCTGGAACCCAAGACTCATGCGGTGTAGACAAGAGGCACCGGGAGAGACGAATGCGTCCCCTGGAAACAGTGGGTGTGTCATTAGCCCGGTATAGGGGACATCGGTCTAATGTGAGTGTCTTCACCCGCTGTGTGACTCACTAGTCCGGTGTAGGACGCCCAGGGAAGGAGTCCTAAATCCAAAGCAGGAGCGCTAATCCAGTGCTGGAGTCACAGTCCAAAGCAGGAATCAATGTTCAAGTGCAGGAGTCGACGGTCAGATACAGGTTTCCTCAGTCCCAAACACATAGCACGAGTCCTCAGTCCTACGCAGAATCCCTCGATCCAGTGTAGGAGTCCATGTGGAGTGCAGGTGTCTCCGGTACAGACAAAGATGCTCCACTTGCAAGGGTTCCACAGTCCAGTGAAGGAGTCCCCAGGCTGATGCAGGAGTTCACAGCCCAGGGCTGGAGTCCCTAGTGAAGTTTAGAAGATCACAGTCCAAGCAAGGGTCCCAAATGCAGCAAACGAGTCCCCTATGCAGTCGAGGAGTCTCCCAGTCCAAGGAAAGGGATAACCAGTCCAGTGCCAGAGTGCGCAGAGCAATGCAGGTGTCCCCAGTCTAGTGTATCCAGAGAAGCAATCTAAAGTACAGAGTAGGAGTCCATAGACAAGTGCACAAGTTCCCAGTCCAACACAGGAAAAGGGAAAGGTTCTGGATAAGGGCCTATAGAATCTTGGGGCTGAGCCTATGGTACTAGATCCAGTTGGGCTGGCAAGGCATGCTGTAAGGAGAGGCTGTCTAAGCCAGGAGCAGCCAGGCACTCGCAGCGTCGACAGGCAGCAACGAGAGCCGGTGAGGACCTGCTCAATGGGGAGATTTCCATGAGTCACCAATGCAAGATTCCCCAGTTTTGGACCATAACTTTTGTCCAGTGTAGATGTCTTTAGGGTAGGATAGAGTTTATTGCCTGATGCAGATGTCTTTAGGGCAGGCTGGGGCTATTGTCCAGGGCAGGGGTTAATTTCCTTCTCAGTGCAGCGGTCCACATTCCAATGCAGGGGTGTACATTCCAGTAAGGTTGAGGAGTCCTCAGTTTATACATTTACATAGGTATGGCATTTCTCATACAGACCACTGAGGGGAATTCATCTCAGGTACAGAATGGCTGTGAGACAACATTCTCTGCATAGATAAGAAAGTTGCATTTTTTCTGTCACTGAATGCTAAGATACATTATATTTGGCACAGTTTTGTAGGATGTGTTACTCTCTGGCACAGTATTCAGAAAGGTGAAAATTTCTGACACAGCATTTCACTTGTGTTTTCACACAACTGTCTTTAGGATGTATGGGGTCCTGAGCACTGAAATATTTTGGGCCCATTTTCGGAACAATTAGGCCTTTATTCCATCTCCCCTGCGAATCCTAGTTGAGTTATTAAATCCCAGTTTTACATGAATCTGAATTATTACAGTATTGTGCTAGCACACTCTGTCGATCTTTGCCTGCATAATGTTTACAAACATCCAGTCCTTTGACAGAAGTGCTGGCCCACAGGTTGATGACATATTACAGAGGGCCAGCGCCTGGATACCCTCACGGGTGATAAGCTATACACATACTGATTGATTGACAGATGCTGGCTTTTGACAGCAAAGCTATGTTCAGGCTACATAGACCTTATAGGCTCAGAGAACTGACATATGCTAGTTGTTAGACATGGCAGCTTTTTGGCGTGTCTCTCCTGTCTTTTTGCCTTCTGACCTCCTGTTTTTATGGTGTACTTGACTCTGTTTTTGCTGGTTTATTGTCTCTGCGCACTTTACCACTGCTAATCAGTGCTAAAGTGCAAGTGCTCCCTATACAAATTGTACAGTTGATTGGTTTATCCGTGATTGCCATATTTGATTTACTGGGAGGTCCCTATTAAAGTGCAGTAGAGGTGCCCAGAGGGTATAAATCAAATGCTACTAGTGGGCCTGCAGCACTGGTTGTGCCAACCACATTAGTAGCCCTGTAAACATGGATCAGACCTGCCACTGCAGTGTCTGTGGGTGCAGTTTTAAACTGCCAGTTCAACTTGGCAAGTGTACCCACTTGCCAGGCCTAAACCTTCCCCTTTATTACATGTAAAGTACCCCTAAGGTAGGTCCTAGGTAGCCCTATTTGCAGGGTACAGTGTATGATAAAGGTGGGACATGTACTTATGTGTGTTACATGTCCTAACAGTGAAATACTGCTAAAATTGGTTTTCACTGTGCAAGGCCTATCTCTCTCATGGGTTAACAAGGGGGCTGCCTTTAAATATTATTACAGTGCAGATTCCCTTTAAGAGCAGATAGAAATATAGGGGTTCATTATGAACACGGCGGAAACAACCGCCGTGTTCATGCTGGCGGTCAAAACACTGACTGCCAGCGACCCCGGAACCCCGCTGGCCACATTATGAACCTTTCTGTGAGCCGGCGGGCGGAAACCTTGTTTCCGCCCGCTGGCTCACAGAAAGGCTCGGCCGGGACACTGACGGCGGCTCCACATGGAGCTGCCGTCAATGCCTCTGTGCGGCGGGTGCAGTTGCACCCGTCGCACAGATCACTGCTCTAAAATCGGGCAGTGACCTGCGCAACGGGGCTCTGCACCGGGTCCCCTGCACTGCCCATGCATAGTGCATGGGCAGTGCAGGGGCACCCCCTCTGCCAGCCTTTTCCTGGCAGGCTATCCCGCCAGGAAAAAGCTGGTGGGAAATGAAACATTATCCGCAGGGTAGCGCCGCTACCCTGGCAGATGGTGTTTCATCCCGCCGCCATGCTGCCGGACCGCGGGAGCCTGGCAGTGGGTGTCGGCTGCTGCTGGCGGCCGTCACCATGTATATTATATGGCGGTTCGGCCCGCCATGCCGGCTGACGGCTTCAGCCGCCACTGCCGGCATGGCGGGCTGAACCGCCATGTTCATAATGAGGGCCATGATATGATATTTGTGAGTTTGAAAATGCCACTTTTAGAAAATAAGCATTTTCTTGCTTAAACCCTTCTGTGACTCTGCCTGTGTGTGGATTCCCTGTCTGGGTCAGTTTGACAGTTAGGCTGTTTGCGCCGCTCTCTAGACAGTGACACAAAGGTGGCTGGGTTGTAGCCCGCATATCTTGATGAGCCATTTGTGCTAGGAGGGAGTGGAGGAGTGGTCACTCACACCTGAAAGGACAGTGCCAGCCCTCACACAATGCAGACTCCAACCCCTTGTGTGTGTGTCTGGTGCCTGGCCTGGACAAGGAAGGATGTTGCAAACACTTGAGCCAACTTCAAAGGCAAAAAGGGGTATAAGTAGTGGACCATAAACCACAGACTTTTAGAATCTTTCTGGAATCAAGAGGAACCTCTGCCAAGGAGAACATCTGGAGGAGGAGTACTGTTCCTTTTGTGTGTTGCTCTGCTGGATTAGCCTCCAGTTGCTGTTTCTACCGTGGAACAGAGCAAAGGGTGAACTCTGCTGTGTGTCCTGCTTGAGAAACTTCTCCAAAGGCTTGGAGCAGAGCTTGCCTCCTCTTGGAAGTCTCAGGGACACCAAAGACTTCAGTTTCCTCGACCAGTAGCACTGAGAACTGTGTGTTCTGTGCTGTAAAAGAGAAAAAACCAAAGCGACACCGTCAACGAAGATGCTGGCCTGCACCATGACCTGTTGACGTCGCACGGAGCTGCACTGGCATGCTTCGCACCGCAACCCTGGTCTGCCTGATGCCATCATCAGATAACTTCACTGAGCCGCAGCTCGCACCGCTACCTGTGGGCCTCGCACTCCGGCTTCGCCTGCTCACACCGCAGCCTGGGCCTCCCCGACAATGACGCTCCTGCCGACACCGGCGCCGCTGCTTGAACCGAGGCCTGTGGACACTACTCGTGAGGAGCACAAAGTACCGTCCCATTCCGCATCGCAGCCCCAGTCCACCGACGTCAGCACCATTGACTCCAGTGTCATCAACAGACGTCCTTGTCTGTACCACGACTCATAGACGCCACCCAGAGCCGTTCCACGCTGCACCGCTGACTTGGGCATACAGACGACAGTGCTTCAGCAACGATGACACCGCTGCCTGCACAGTGACCTGTGGGCACGGCAGCCCTGACGCCATCCACGCCAGCGCTCCTGACTTCATCAGCCCGGAGCTCGATCCACAACGCATGTGACATTAAGGGCCCGACAACTCCCGCACCAACTCTGAAACTAACACCGCAACACCAGAGACACCGCTCTCCGGAGTTCACTGAGGATCACGATAGCCTGCAAATCCAAAGGTACTGTTTGCGGGTCTTCCTGACACTGTAGCTGGCCCGCGACGCTGCGGCCGGCCTGAAGTGTTGGTTTTGTTGATCACGATGCCGTGATAGCTCCAGGTGTAGCTATCAACTTCAATTAACTATATTTTTAAGTTAAATCTTACAAAATTTATATCTTTAGCACTGTATTTTGGGTTTTCACTGTGTGTTATGTGCAAATGTTTTACACATTGCTTCTGAGATAAACCTGACTGCTTGTGCCAAGCTACCAGGGGGTTGAGCAGGGGTTAACCGAGCGGGTTTCTCCCTCATCCTGACTAGAGTGAGGATCTCTACTTGGACAGGGTTCAAACTGATTGCCAACTAGAGACCCCATTTCTAACACTAGTTAACAGTGCTTTTTTTGCATGCTCATGCATATGACATTGATGTTACCCCTTCAAGAAGAGAAATCTTCCAGCCTCACACTTCTTATTACACAGCTACCTTTATGGTTACAGAGAATGTGCAAACCAACTGTATCTCATAATACAGATACATGTGAGTGCAGGCTGTGCAGCAAGACTATTCCCCAGGTTGCCCAGAACTACAGGCTCATGCTTTTGGCAACAGACATGTCTCACTGTATAGAGACAGAAATGTACTGAATTTTAGCTGAAAAATTGCCTAACAGGTTAGAGACATCACACAGGTTAAAACCTGTGATAGCAAAGTAGTTCATTAGCATGCACATATCCTACAGGATAAAGCAGCTGACAGCACAGGTTTTCTCAGTTTACAGGGATTTTACAGGCTCAAGCTCCTGACTGCAGAGCTATCCCTCAGGTTGCATGTATTTGAGGGGCTTAGGTTTCTGTTTGCAATGCTGTCACTCAGGTTAGAACGAACCTATACACATAGGCATATGACAACCCAAGACAACATCCACATAGGATATTGTCACATTCTGAATTACCCACAGCAGATTGTTTTTGAAAAACAAAAAACTAATGACCCGACACCCTGGTGGGTTTTCCTAGGGCGTGGGGGTCAGTTTTATATTTTTCTGTTTGGGACTGCCAGGAAAAAATGTATGTCAGAATGTTCACTGTTAATAGGCAGACAGTCTGGAGAACTGAGTCTGCCGGCCTGATGTCAGTCGAGTCATTGGTCTAAGGTTTCTGCCAGCACTCACTGGGGACACTGCAGGTGTAAACATGATAATGCATCTGACCCTAAATAGAGAGGGCAGCTCATCAGATTGGTGGACGGGACATTCCACCACGTCTCTGGCAGAGTACCCTGTCTACCAACATGTAAATAACCCTCTTAATATAACACAAAATAAATGGGCGTTTCTTGTATAAATGGGCAAAGAGATCTTTCTTCCTGTCAAAGTGAGACTTTGCCACCAGAGTTCTTTTATGAGCAGGCAACTCTTTGAGGGGGGAGAATTCTTAAGCAATCAAAGCATTTGCATGTGTGTTTTACATCAGCCATGATAGCAGTAAACAACTGCTCATTTACCCCATCTTCAAATCTACTGCCTTCACTCAGTCAGTGATTGTAAAGTAAGGGAATGGAAGGAGACACTCTGGTTCTCCCAATTCAATTACGGCAGGCCAGTGAATGCATACTGTCCCACCAAGGTGAGGTATACTAGATTACAGTTATTATTGTGAACTCAATTATGTACTTAATGTCAGCTGGACAAGAAGACATCAGCAGATTATTTAGAGGTTTGCACTCCAAGCTGGTGATAAAACTATTTAATCTGTGACAATCCACATTCAAGCTCCTCACAAGACATTATGCCACGTGTCTCCTTAGTAGAGCAACTCAGGTTCACAAACTCTCGGTAATGATGTGTAACACTTTATACATCTGGACCCAGAAGGAGCTTTTTACTCTTACAAAGGGGATCATAGAGCACATCGACCCAGATTCACCAAGCCTTGGGTTGTCTGCAAGGCAGACCAAGGACAATGCAAATGCTTCAGTAATATTTACAAAGCCATACAAAAAGCGATTTGTACTACCATGTATGACTTTGTAAAGATGAGTAACGCAACAACACAGGTGGAAAGAGGACATTGCCTCTAAGGATTGTTTTTGTGAAGGCAGGTATCCATTCCTGCACAAAAACAATCCTGTCACAATGCAGGCCATCCTTCAGCATGGCACATGGATGCCTGCATTGGCACTAGGCAGCAAACAGTGTGCTAGTACCAGGAGGGAGAAAAAGTGTGCCATATCTTAGTAGATATGGAGCATCGCATTTGGAGGTTCTAATGCAAAATAGTTAATTTCACATTTCAGTAGTGTATCCACCCCATGACTAATTTCTGGGGTACACATTCAGCAGAAAAAATAAAGATTGCAGTAAGTAGGCATGGTATGAAGTATATTCCTAACAATACCTTGGGAATTTCAGTGTTTTTATGGTTTAGATTTGAAACCATAACTGCATTTTAACTGTGCTGTGTAGGTGAATTTTTCGTTCTTTTTAAACATACTTGTAGTGTTTTAACCAATGCTGACCGTAAAGGTACTGTAACCATGTTTTCATTGACTTTTCTATTTACCAAATACAACACCTGAGTTGTCTATGCACATAACCATCTGCAGCCAACCATAGTGTGCAGAGCGTGGCATCCTACCAGGTTGTGGACCCCACCATTCACAGGCAACCAACTACCACTGTGCATAGCCTTTGGCCATGTACAGTGCCACTGACTGCGGGGCCAAGCTTCTGGCCAGCCCATGTACCTACCTCATTGCGGGCAGCCAATGCTGGCAGGTAGGCACTATTACACACATCTTACAGCCAAGTAAAGTGAAATTTGAAGACAGACCGTGACCCCTGGCCAGCTTATGTGCCCAACTACATGGGTGGCCAAAACCCACAGTTTTTGCCTTTGGCTGTGCGCAGATGAGGATGGCAAAAGGGACTGGCCTCTGACCAGGCCATGCACCCAACACTCTGTAGGATGCCAGCCTTGGCTGCACATGCCCTTTATCCATGCACAGTGGGTCGTTGGCTACAGGGCCTGGCCTTCAGACATAATTTGCATCCAACCCTTCATGAGTTGCCAGCACCCAGAGCACATAGCCTTTGTCCATGCCATCAGCAGTTTGACCCAGTTCTCCAGCCAGGCCCTGCGCCACCCACCACAGGCAGTCAGCCCCCGCAGCTCATGGCCCTCGGATGTGTAGAGCTGGGTTGGTTGCAAGGCCTTATCTCAGGCTAGCTTCTGTGGCCAACTCTCTGCAGACACCCAACACCTGCAGTACAAGCCTTCAGTCATGCACACTGGGAGTTTACCCTCTGTAAGCATCCAACCTATGCTGCATGCAACATCTGCAACAGCAGGGTTGATTACATGGCCTTATGTTTTTGCTTCTGACCATCCTATGCACCCAGCTCTCTACAAACAGTCAACATACGTCTTCACAGCCTTTAGCAAAGCCCAGCATGGATTGGTTGCATGGCCACATCTCTGGCCAGGCTCTGCACCAAACTCCCCCCTGGGCTGCCAAGCCCTGCTGCACATGCCCTTCAGCTGTTCGCAGCAAAGTGGTCACTGGGCTTGGCTAGACCCCCCTTACCCCTCATTGGCAGCCAACCCCCACTGCACATGGTCTTCGTTATGCACGGTGGATGTTGGCCTCAAGGCCTAGACTGCAGGCAAAACTGATTGTGACCCTGCTGCAAGCAGACAACCCATATGTGTAGCCACTTGCCAAGCACAGCAGTAAAGCATTTAATAGTTTTTTTTCTGCAGGGTTCACAAATCCTATGTTGTATCTTGGAATCTTGAGGTTCGGAATGGTCCTTAGGAACAACATAGAGTTGTGAATCCTGCAATAAAAATATTTTTTTACAGCTGGTTCCTTTCTGGGACTCCCCAGGCTGGCCTGCTGTCAATGTGTACTCACCCTGTTGCCTTATGCCAATTTTCTTTTGATTTTCCTCCACACAATGCTTAGTGAACCATGTAGGGTAATAGCAGACAAAACCAATTTTTTGTCATGGCAAGCTAGACAGAGGACAGTGGACTTGCAAATCCACTGTTGGATTCACAAACCTGGAAATTAAAATGTCCATTGAGGATCCACAAATTAACAATTCAGATATCTCTAAAATGTAACTACTTTATGACATCTTTTTAAACGTTAATTTATCTAAAACTACAGAATGCATTTACGCCAAACCAACAAAAGTACAATGCATGAGAATGTTTTTGCCAACTTCAGTGCTATTCTATGCAGTCAGTTTTTTTCTATAACAAACAGCAAAGAATCCTAAGGAAATTAAAACGGGATCCTCTTTTGTCTTCTGCCCCTCTTTCACAAATCTGCATGAAACTTGGCATGAAGAGACCAAAGTGGATGTCCGCTTGTTTGGAAACTTTCATGCAGATTCGACCATGAATATGTATTCAGTTAAAGCGATATTATTATTAGATGTTGAAACAAAATAAAAACTAACATTTAAAATACCCAAAACACAGAAATTCACAAGTTATAGTGCCCCCGCCATGGACTGCTTAGAGCTTCACAAATTACATGACTCATGATATGTTAAATTAAATTATTGGGACACCGGCAGCCAATGCCACCCCTGCACATGGCCTTTGGCCATGAGAAGCATGTGGTTGGCCCAGCCAATCTCCACACCCAGTTCCCCTGTCACCCAAACTGTGGCTGTACACGGCTTACAATGTGTAGTTGTAGTTTAATCAGAGTGTCACCCAGTGTTGGCTTAAATACTTATTATCAGACATCGGTAAATATCAGCTTTGAATATTCCTTCCGCCTGCTTTGATGGGATGCATACATTTTTATTTCAGTATTTTGTATTACTTTGATTGAAACTTTGTACACCTTAGCCAATTCGAGCTCTCATAACTTCACAGGCCATCCTTTTCCCAAAATCTTGGTCCAAGTAAGTCTTTCTTGTTTGAAGGAATGTGGAATGAGAAAGCTCATCTTTCTGTGAGGATGCTTTGCCTCAGTGAAGGAAAAGTACGAACCTGTAGTGATACCCTTTGTAACATTTAAGTGAACTTAGAAGCCCACATCAAATGTGTCCTCTAGTCATTTCTGTGCTATCTTATTCCATTCTCTCATTACCATCAAAGAAGCACATTTAGTCATGGCATTACTGAGCTTTCTCAAGATGTATCCATTACTCTGTAATCATGGGATTCCTCAAAAGCAGAACACTGTGATAGGACTAAATCTTCGAGCACATCACCAGTTCCCTTCCCACATCTTAACATTTACATGCAAATCTCTCACACTCACCTGAGCATTCTTGAATGATGCCACAGGCATTACCTGTAACACTGATGTCACACAGTCGCTGCAACTAAAGTTCTATAATATTACCTGCTGGCACAGGTGGCACATTCATCTATTATGAATGTCTCATGAATAAAAAGCATAGTTTAATGTACAGAATCAAAACAGCTAAACTGAACCAGGAGCCAAATTCAAACAATGTATCAAAAAGAGTGTCCTCCTGTTGACTGCCGATCCTTGAATGCTCCTAAATACAACACATCTATAATAACAAATATCTGGGTCACCGTTAATCTCTACACAGTATCTCCCAGACACAGAATTCTAGGGACACCAGTAAATTTTTCACTACTGCAGACGGCCCTCACACAAAGCTTGGAGTGACTAGTCTCTGCTATGCGACTACTAGTCAGTTAGGTCCACAACATCCTCAGTCCTCTCCCTTTTCCCAACCAAGGATAAGTTCATATCTGTTCTGAGTGAATGTGACAAGGTCAGTCCAACTTAAAAGGTAAACCTATATGGTCTTATAGTCACCTTCATCAACTGTCTCTTCGAAGCATAGGAGGCTGATGATCCATTACTTTGCGAAGTAAGATACATTTAAAGTAATAAGACAGCGACCTTATATTTCCAAAACTATGTTTCTTTTGGGCTGGGTGATTTTCAGAAAAGTGCCATTGATATTTATGTTTTCCTGTTTCCCTTCTGATGCACCAGCTTGTTGTCCTTTAATATTGATTCAATGGTCCACCTTATGTTGCCTCCATACTCCGTATTTGGTTTCTTTGCATAGAAATCTGCTTTCATGGTGATTTTATGTCCTTGGGGTGGATCATGTCTACCTAAAGAAGGTGATGTTGCCACTAATTGCCAAAGATCAGATGTGTGGGCATTTACTTTGAATTGTTAGGCTTTGTGGGATATTTATAAGGTCTCTTCCTGTCACAGTGAATGTTTAATGGAGATGTCACTGGATATTACTTTTTCAGCCACTTTCTACAGTGTTGACATGATACACGTACATTACATTGAAGTCAAAGAAGCCTTATTTTCCTAGGGACCACACCTAATTTGTTGGGGAATCAAGTGAAATCAAACATATTATCGAGGAAGCGAACTCCCAGACCAGATTTAAGTCTCCCATCAGACACCAGGGAGAATCCACAATTTTATACACCACAATGAGCCGATATTTCCAAGAGGCAAACGGTTCATAGGAGCTAACTGCCAGTAACTTACATACAACATTCAATTGTTTGACAATATCAGTTGCTGTGCTTAATACAAATGTATCCAACTTGGAAACCACTTCTGTTGCTTAGATTTGTTTGTTGCAATCACCACCTCATGGCTCAAAGGCGCAACATCAGTCACATGCTGATGTAGGTTCTTTGATACAATAATGAAATTGTAATTGCATTTTTATAGCGCTTACTACCCCTGATGAGGCATTAAAACGCTTTTCAGCGAGTAGCACGCCCCTCCTGAATCCAAAAGGATTAGTGGTGGATTTGTTTAGGGAAATGTGAGTTAATTTGAGCAGTGGATATGTGCGTCTGTTAGTTGGATTGAATAGAATAATGGAGGGATAGAAGAGGGAAGAATCTGGAATGTGTTAAATGGGAGATAATTGTAGTAAGATGAGGTTTCAGGTAAGTAAAAGGAGAGATGGAGGAGGGAAGAGCCTGCAGAAAGGTATTGGGCGATCATAGTAGTAAAATGAGGTTTGGGATGAGTCACAGGAGCGATGCAAGAGGGAAGAATTTAGAAGAGTTATTCTGGAGATCATAGTAGTAGAATGAGGTTTCGGATGAGTCTGAGAGTGGAGATAGAGGATAGATTGAGAGAGGTATAGGCTGAGACAGAGTAGTGCATTGGAGAGAGTGAAGGCTTTTTTCTCTTTTACAGTAGGAGTAAAGTAAATAAATATATTCATACATGACTACATATAAAGGGTGTATCTGTATAAGGAAGATAATTTAATGAGATTTAAAGTAGTATTGATTAAAAGCATAGAATAATATATATATATATATTTAACCGTAAGTAATAGGTACATTTGATAAGCAGACCAAGGAGTATCTATATATTTTTAAAACCATAGTTATACATATTTATACAAAGGAGTCACATATCTAGATATATACATATAATCAAATTATAAATGTTTACATACACAGGGGTATGCTGTACATTAGTGTTTGAGTATGGTGGTTATGTAGGAAAGAGTCAACTCTTGAGTAGTCTTCTGAAGATAAGATAGTTATCCGCAGATCTTATATTTGGGGTAATGAATTCTATAATGCTAATCTTACATATTGAGAACTAATCACTTGTTTGCAAAAGTTCTTCCTAAATTTTCCTCTCTGGTGTCATCAGCAGGACCTATCCTGACATCACTTAAATGTGTCCTCTTTTTTACATCAATTGTTGCACCACATGCAAAGTACGATCTCTTGAGATTTGTTCATTAACTTTTGCGCTGGGGTCTTCTTTCAACAGTAGACAATATTGACTTATTCTTCTGCTAATGCCAGAAAAGTGTCTGTATCGGGTCAATTAGACTTGGATACATAATCAGTAGAATTACTTTTCTCTCCAAGTTTATGAATGTTCTTTATGTCATACTGCAACAGTCACATTTCTCACCTTTTGTTGTGGGATGGCATTGTGGCACTGAAATGCTGTTATTCATTAGTAGGGCTAATTGGTTGCTTTCAGTGTGAAGAGGTTTGCAATACAGAAATTTGATGGTATTTATGTGGCAACCCCATGGCCAGATTTCCTTCTCAGACTAAGCCTGTGTCACTTCCGTGAGTAAACTGCTAGCATATAATATTACCTTCTTTACTGAATCTCATCTACGTTTGTGATTTGCAAGAAAAGTGCACAGTCCCACTGAATGGGCACCTACTGTTAGTTCTGTGCAAGTATTTTGGTTAAAACTATATCCTGTGTTTCGCAAACATTACATTAACTTTTAGTTTCTGAAATGCCATTTGGCATGCTGGGCAGGGTCGAACTGGGACAAAAAACAGGCCGGGCCACCAAAATAAATGTGTCCCCCATTAATGAAGCAAATACCTAAAAACGTGATATCACTGAAATTAACAGTAAACACTGGCCCAAATGATCATAAAACCGGCCCACATTTGCAAAAAAAAAAATCATCCTGCGCACTGATCTGTCAGACCAGCCCATCAGGCACTGCCTGATTACCTTATAGACCGTGTGCCCACACCACCTGAATGGGTGTGAGTATATTTCAGAGGATTTCACTTAATACTTTCTGCTTTCCAAAAAGATGTTGCAAAACGTTTTAGCTTGCGTTTGTCAAATCTACATTTGCCAGACCTGAAGCTGAGACCTGCATGTTTCAAGACCACATATACTAGCTCTCACCAATGTGAGTGTTAATTTGTTAACTTTAAAATGCCAGTTGATCATCACTAGATTTAAAATGAATGGACACTCACCAAACGCTTTTTTACTGTGCTCTGGAAGACTTTGACAACTGATGATAAGCCAAAGCTGAGATGCTTGTAGCAGTACAGGCCAGCTACATTGTGGAATACACTGGGAGATGCTGATATTATTTGTACAAGTTTAGCTTTGAAAATCGTGGTCTACATTCAGATAGCTAATTCTGTCATTAATATTGAGACCTTTCTCGATCAATAGCGTTGTTGAGTAGCCGCACACCCCTGGAGATTCATTCTATAACTGCACCTTTCTCAGAGATGCTTTTATGGGCAACCGTCTATGGGTTGGATGGACACCTGGTTCAATTATGTGTTATGTGAGAAGAATACTGTTATTGTCTTCAACTTGTAGCTGCAAACAGAATGCCAATCTGCATTGGATTTGTCTCATGGTGTAAACAGCCTCGCTGATGTGGAGTATGATATGAATGTCTCTAGGATTCCACAGTTCTATGTTACCTGTAAGTACATTGAAGATCGATGGCCTTTGGATGATGAAGTGTGTGGTGACATTGCTGACGCGGTGAGGGCCTGTATTTATTTATCACAGTTGGTGAACTTCTAGCACATTACCAAACGTGTTCTACTCTTGGGTACTACCAGAATGTTAGCACATTTACTTGTGCTTTTTTCTGGTCTTGACTTCTATTTAGCTTTCTTCTCTTCAACTAGTCATCTGCAATGACTGTTCAATTTTGTGGCTCTCCAGGCTTCTATTTTCCCACATGTGCATGACATCTGTGTATCATGGCTAAGATTTGCAGAAGTACTAATGAATCTCTTGGTACCTTCCTTTGTAACGATGCAGAACAGCATTGTTTAATTAGTTCATCTATATGAATTCATCAGTAGCAAACGTATGTCACATACTGCCGCTGTCACACAGCATATTCATTTGAGTTCTTTGAATTTGTCATGATCTATTCAATGTATAACATTCACTTATTTCTCATTGAGTCAGGCAGTTAGTCCTCGTATATTTAATTTATAGTTAAATTCCTTAGGGAAATATGATGAATAGGCACTCATGCCATCTTCTGAAAATTGATTAATAGATCCATAGCTCGTTCATTAGAGTAGTTCTTGCCTGTGGACTGTAAGTTACATTCAAATGTATCAATCAATGTCCATCACAATGTCCCTAAGTGTTGTATCAGGGTCTTTAAACCTGACAGGTCCAAAGATGGAGGTCTTCAGGACATGGGCTAGTTTCTTGCCTCCTCAGCAGGCTTTGTTGAGCTTTGTTGTTGTGTTGCACATGAGTCCGCCATTCATGCTACCGAATACCTTTGCCATCTGGGTACAGATCCTCATAAGTAGTGTGGCTCTCACACGGCCTGTATTTCATTTTTTTCTGCTGTTATGTTACTCTGTCTGTTATGTACTAATCAATTGTGAAAGAATGGTTGTGATTGTTCACTGGCAAGTGTTCTGCAGCAGTGAAAATTTACTTGGTTAATTTGGCTTCTATCCACTGTGCCCTTTCAGTTGTATCATTTGTCAGTGCTAGATTCTTAGACTTTACAGACAAGAGGATTCATGCATGCATGTTGATTTTATTGGATGTCCTTGTTGTGGCATCCAAAGGCTGTTCTACTGAATCATGTGCCACAAGGGCAACAAACACTGGAGACTAGAGTGGGACTGTAAGGACATGGCATTCTAAGCATGTCTGAATAGCTGTCACCATTCAACTGAAGATAGACACGCTCTCCAGACATATGACACCCACATAAAAGCCCATGACTGATGCACAGGACAGGGCAAGCTCACAGCTACTGGAATAGGTGCCAGGTATCAAATATCACACAGTCACAGACTCCTATGCTTCTCACTACACTGATGGGATGGTGCATCTCACTGTGTTAGCATGCTAATGCATGCGGCTACTAGCCCAATGTTCACACCATACAATACGCACAGTACAATCCAACCTCAATCCACAGGATAAGTGGCACACTAGCCATATTCTGATCTCTCTGTGTGGTATAGAACAGCAACTCACAGCTACCCAGAATAAAGGCAGTTGGTCTAACACATCATCAGGACACCTGCTTGTCAGTTTTTGTAGTCTCTTTAGTGGAGGGAAGTGAGCATATAGGAGATAAAATGCTGTATGTAACTATGTTTATGTTTGTCTCCCTGACCAGAGCTTAACATTGGTTATACTCCTCACTTTGTGACCAGCAGAAAGTTTCCTCTCTTACTCATTACTCAAAGCATCTAGCGACTTGTTTACAAGAACTGATGCATCACTGCATTGTAGCAGCGATGAGTCAATAAAACTTACGCCTCATCAAAAATAATTACGACTCTATAGATGTGTCATATTTACAATACGGCGCTCCATGGCATAGCATCCCAGGATGCGTCACAAATACTGACGCATCCGAGGTAAGAATGCTGTAAGGTATTCACTCAACAACTGTCGCAATGCTGAAGTTGGTGTCAGAACTGACGCAACTTCAGCAATGCATCAAAAATCTGAGGTGATGCGTCAGCTCAGATTGACACATGGAGCCGAATGTGTAAGGACCAACTGTAGAAAACTGCAAAATGCTGGAATATCACCATCTACGACGTAAGACATAATGTATGCAGTATGGCTATGTGTCACATTACAGTGGCCATAGTCTACTTATGTGTATGCAGAGACCTGAGTTTGTGTGAGATAGTGAGTGACAGTGCAATGTAAGTGAATATAAGTATGTGTTGGAATGTGAAGTGGAAATACTTGTGTTACCTACCTTATGTATGTACTTACCTATGGCCTTTGGAGTACGCAGACCTGGATTTGGGGACCCGTTCCTCATTGGAGAAGTGACAATCCTGGCCTGTCCGATGCAAAAAGTACACAAAGTCCCATTGCCTTGCTGCACGGCATGATGAGATCATAGGCGCCACGGTCCCAGAATGGTCAAGGGGTCCTACAACATGATTGGCACAGGTGTAGACATACTACAAACAGTGGGGAGGTGCAAACCAGACATCTTCTAGTGTGTGAAGTGACTGCAAATGGCCAGATTCCTGTTTTAAAGCCACTGCGTCAGTCCCTTCGCCTGCGTTTTGGTGGCGTAGGAATTCTGACGCATTGCAGGTAATGTGTGATGCATCTTGAAGAAGTGTCAAAAGTGGAAAATCTTGTAAATTTACTGGGTCAGCTCTAAGTGACTTTTTCTGATGGGACACCCACTCTTCATATGTTAAAATGTATGTGACGCAGCCGGGTCTGGCATGGGTTTTTTAAGGCAGGGCCAGGAAAAGTGACGCATTTCGCCAAATGCGTCATGTTGTAAATATGGAGCAAGCGCAGCGCTGCCCCTGCATAAAAAAAAAATTATGCAACAGTGGCGCAAGCTCTTTGTAAAAAAGCCCCCTAATGTAGCCAGAGCCTCAGACCAGAGTCAAGATTTACTAAGCCTTTGCTTTCACCATTCATTGTACCAAGTGACACATGGCAACACAAAGGTTTTTTGGGGATTTACAAACCCACGCAAGGCCTTATTTGTGTGACCTTGCATGTGTTTGTAAAGAAATGTAAAGCACTAGCAGCTTGTGCTGCGCTGAGTTACATTTCTTAGTGTTATACATTCCAAGGGTGGAGCATGGTGTTCCTGTGTATCCACACATGGATTTCACCCAGTTTCAGATTTACTAAGGTTTGTAAAGATGGAAATGTATGGAATCAGTACACCTACCAGAGAGGGGCGCAATGAGAAGAAATATGCTTATTTCTCTTTGTTACTTTCTCTTTCTAAGCGTTATGAATTCTGCATAATACATAGAAAAAGTAATATGCCTATTTGGATTGTTTTGGGGCAGCCAGATATCCCTTCCTTCAGAAAAACAATCCTTCCCTTAAAGCAGGCACCCTTACACCATGGAGCAAGGGTGCCGCCACTGGTGCTAGGCAGTTACAAGTGCACTAGCACTAGAAGAAAGCTGAAGAGCGCCATATCATAGTACATATGGCACTCATCAGCTCTCTACTATTCACATAACACAGTACAGCAACTTTGCTTGCAGCCCTGCATTGCATGAACTTTTAATAAATATGCCCTAAGAGTCTACTTTTAACTAAGCGACTGTATTCAGCTCAAGATGGCAGACCAACTTCTACTCAAAGTTATGTTGAAAGTCTGTTTTAGATCCTGGCTGCAGCTACAATCCTCTACTCCCTCACGTCTGGTTTATTCCCAGTCCCAGGTGAAGTGAAAAGAGACTACATCAAACAAGTTAAACCCAGCCCAGTTGTCCCTTGCCTATTGGCCAAGAAAACTGACAGCTGTCTACATTCAACTTCCAGCCTTCATAGAACGAAACAATTTATCTGACACCAAAACACAATCTCACCATGGCTGGGGCACAGAATCTGCACTGATTGCAACATGGGATGACCACAAGGCCACAGTAGAGTAGCAGTACTTCTGCTAATGGTCCACTCTGCTAATGTTGGTAGGGTCCGTCATCTGGAGACTTGGGGGGTTATTCTAACTTTGGAGGAGTGTTAATCCGTCCCAAAAGTGACGGTAAAGTGACGGATATACCACCAGCCGTATTACGAGTTCCATAGGATATAATGGACTCGTAATACGGCTAGTGGTAAATCCGTCACTTTTCCGTCACTTTTGGGACGGATTAACACCTCCTCCAAAGTTAGAATAACCCCCTAGGAATTATAGTAGTATATAGTAGTATAAGGCACTGCTCTTTACTGAATTGCTTCCTTCCATTCTTAACAACTCCATCATACTACCCCGCCATCTTTTTGCTCAACTTCTCTTAACTCCTCAAGGTTCCACCTTCGCCTCCAAGTTTTTAATATCCACCATAGCCCACTGTTGGAGCTCATCTCTTTCTACAACCAAACTGCTATGATGACGACAATGACATACAAATTCTAATCAAACTTTAGAACCCATTGGCTCTTGATTCTTGCACCATCGATCAATGCTTCGTTTCTGTTGATCATTGGATTCTGATTATACCAGCCTGTGATAAACGGACCTCCTTTCAACCTACCACCATCTAGCCAATAGGTAACTTCTTATTCTTTTTATCTGGGTCTAATCTCACCAGCACTTCTGATTCTGAAGACTGTCTGTCTGTGGTGGAGAAGAAACACTCACAAGTCATCACTTTCGAGCCAATGTGCATAGCACATCATGCCATTTCTGGATTTCAATCTGTCTTCCTTCCGCAGAATACCTGTCAATTGACTAGAACCCCTTGAACTAGGCTGGTCCAGCCCTTAACCAGACTTCCTTTCAAAATTCTTGCACTGGTGGTAAATGTGATATGGAACTCGATCTTTGATAAAATAAGAATAATATTCAAGGATCCTAATTCAGAGAGCATTAAAAACATGGTGCTTCCCGCAACTATAATCTAGTGTGTAATAGTACACTTCCTCAGAAAGCTAATGTATACTTATCCAGGGCTGTGACTATTCTTAAACAGTTCTTCAGTTCACGTGCTAATGCACAGCACCGACACACCACTCTTAAAGCAGGTCCCCACGCCTCATTCTCTTCACCTAAAAGCTCCCATATAGTTTTGATTAGTACCAACATCGATTTCAACCATACGCTCTGAAACGCTATATAAAAATCCAGTTTGGAGTGCTATGTGATGCCCTCATGGATATGTTTAACAATACCATACAAGCCACATTTGTGGACCCCCTAATCTGCCTCCTTAATAAGAGGATTAGGGTTCAAAAAACGATGGGATACATACTTTGTTATACTTCTTTTATTAACTATATCATTAACGTGTTCTTTCCATTTGTTGGTAGAAAGGCACACGAGTCTGGAAGTCTGCCAGGCACTTCACAATACATTATGCTATGCATACTAACGCAACCCCCTCATTTGCTTGCCTCTCCTAGTCCCCTAATTGGCTCGTGCGTGGTTTCTGTCTACCTTTGGTACCCGAGCATCACTCACGCGCCTCAGCAAATGGGCCTGCTTAGGATCTGACAGGCTGCTTCGGGGAAGCCTGGGTGCATTCTGACTACGGTTCAGGTGTTGCAGGCCTGAAACAAAGGCAGCCATTGACGTGGCTGACAGCACCGGTAACGAGGACAGACAGGGAAGGTCTGTATCGTCGCCATTGTAGGGTATGAACAGCTTCAGGCATCCCTCCAGGCTGATGGAAATGACAAGGCAAAAATAGTGCCGTTGTCGGTTGTGTGGCTCCTAAAGCAGACAGGCAAACACCGACAAGGCCAAACACGCAGATCAACACTTCAGTTTCGTTGATTGTTAAAGTGCATCTCAGCCAGAGGTCTCAGAACAAAACTGATATAGGACGTGTAAGCTGTTAATTTATGTGTTGCATACTCAAAGTTTGCTAACTTTCATCAAATATAACCGAGTGTGGGTCTGCATTATTTGCTTTTCTGCCCCACTCCCAGGTCCTGGTGTATGAGGGTAGAGGCACACATCAGTCCGTGTTTTCTCACAGTGGCTGGTTTTCGACCTTTCAGAGGTGCTGGAACAATTTTAATGCTGAGGGTTCGTCCATTAATGTTATATCACTGAAGTCAGAGAGATTTTGAGAACTCGAAATGTCACACAAAAAGCAAATGTAGCAAATGCACCACACCCATTCAGCAGGAGAGTGGTAAGAGTGTGGTATACAGCTGGTGGTGTATTTTGGAGTACTAGTGTGGTAGCTAGTTTGCGTCGCACTGTTAATTACAGACAGCACATTTTCTGTTGAAATGCCAACTAATTTTAAATATACATGCAGTTTTACTGATAAAACGACATAGTGCGCAAATGATAATGAGTGGTAATTGAGTTTCAGGGAATTTTATCATTTGCGCATCACCAAGTAAAGTGTATTGATTTGTTTTGATCCTATTAAAAACATTGTTTCCTTCACACCTCAGAATTACAAAAAATGTGCTTCAATTGTGCTTTCCTGATTTCTGCTATGTTTTGAACTATGCCTGTAGTCCATTTATATTTTTTACATTTGAAGTATTTACATTTTGTTGTGTGTTAGAAAAAAATTGACATCCTGCAGCCTTTCTTTTCACACTCTATACCCCAACAAAACTCACTTAGGTCACGTTGCAGTCAGAGAAAGAAAAGTAAACACCAGATTTATAGTTAAAAGAATATGCAACAGTTTGCCAGAAGATGAGGCCTGCCATTTGACTTTTGCCTTTGAAGGCATGAGATAAACACTAAACTTAAAGGCATCTTCATTGCTCAATTATCTTCTTAATTCCACATGGCTGTTTTGGGTGTGCTGCAGCACCCCAGCGCTTCTACTTTCAGCACCTATGCCCCACTTCCAGTTTGCAATGCGACTGATGAACTAATGTTCTCATGAGTCACATTGCAAAATGCTCATTCACAGGAGTCTGCCTCCTGAATATTTATGATACATGCATGCTTTTCTGACATCCTGTGAATGACTACGAATGCGTGCATGGAGGCCTGCAAGGGACCCCAGAGCTTTGTCCCTGCATTCCCATTCACTGCATGACAACATTTATTTAGAAGCAGCCCTGCCCCTTAAAAGGGGGGGAGGGGCAGCTTTTGAAATAAAATTCTGGCACCAGAGAGTGTTCTCTAGAACACTGTTTGCTCACCCCGTTGTCAGCCATCACCATTCACAAGGTGGAAGTGGTCCCTCTGAAACACCTTCCATTTTGTTAATGTGTTATATGAAATTATGTGTATTTGTAAAGGGCACTATCACCCAAAAGGGTATCCTGGAGCTGAACAGCTAGCCCTATCTATGAAACGGTTAACTGAAAAGCCAGGTCTTCAGCTTCTTGTGGAATTCAAGAAGAGGGAAGGAGGCTCTGATGTGTAGAGGGAGGTCGTTCCATGCTTTAGGAGTGATGTAAGAGAACGCTCGTCCTCCTGATATGGTTCTGTGTATGTGTGGGATGTTGGCGAGTAGGAGTCCTGTGGAGAGGAGGTGTCTGGACTCACATTTGGGTCTCAGTAACACATCAATTGTTTACGGTCACATTTGCGATTGCAAATCATTGGTGCAGTGCATACCAACTTGCAAAAGAGAAGGGGACATCCAGTACACTCCTCTTTCCTTTGCAAATTGCCCTGGGTCTCAAAAGACACTTTGCTAATTGGAAATACTTTTTAAACAATCAATGTCTCTTTAGTACCTTGCAACACAATTTCGTGGTCACAAAGGACGTGACTTTGTGAATTATAGGGTTTGTGACCACGAAAGCAATTTAGTGCATTATGCTTTTTTCACTATGTTTTTCCCTCCATGCTTGTCCTTTTTTATTTGTATGTACAGCTCACAGTATTCAACTCACATGATTCCAGGTGCTTTAGAAGTGCTTCGGAGAGCTGCTAGGTTGGGAGGGTTTTGAGCCTTTATTGGTTGAACTTAGTGTGGCGAATGAACAGTTGACATATACAGCAAATACAGCAAGCCTATGTTTACCAAGAGAATTGACTAGAGCAGTGGTTCTTAACAAGTGGTCCGAGATGCCCTGGGGGTCCTCGATGATGACTCAATGGGTCCATGACTGTTTTACAAAACGAAATAGTATTACAATTTTTACTTTAAAATTTAGTATATAGAAAAAAACCTGAATTGAACACTTGGAATATTTTTCTATATGTGATTGTGAAATCAAAAAATATTCCAATATTTGAGCATTTGTTTAATGTATACTTGTTACTGTATTTGTGTACTGTTTTGAGGTTCAAATCATGGAACCTGCTTATTCCAGTGGTCCCTATTTCCAATGATGACTCAGTGGCGATTTCACAATTCCAGTAATGAGTCAGTGGGGGTCCACAGAAGCCAAAAGGTGAGGAACCGCTAGACTATTCATGGTTTCAATATTACAGAGGTTACACATATTTTAATAACTGATATGTTGTACAGGAATGTAAAACCAATAGGATCCTGCATTAGGAGCAGCCACAGAAGATAACCAGGGGATATTAAGCATAGAGAAGAGAAATTATATCAGTCTACACTTGAAAGGGGACAGAGGTCACATGTGGTGATGTTGGTTGTGTGGGATTAGTAATGCTAGAGGTACATGTAGTTTTGGAATTGTTGGGATTTGAGTTGGTGTCTGAAGAGTATGTGTAGCAGGGTGTTTTAGATGTCTGGTAGTCAGTTCCAAATGTAAGGTACAATTTCAGCAAATTGCCTTTCTCTTCTGCTCTTTCTTCTGGATCTTGGTGCAACAAGTTTACCTGTCAAGTGAAGGGGTGAAGTGGTTGGTATATTTGCATCTTTTGTAAAATTTTCAGGAATGTATAGATAAGGCAAATTACCTTTAACTCTGTTCTATTTTGTGCAGGAAGTCAGAGAAGTCATTTTTTTAGTTGGCATGTCAAAATCTGATTTTTTTTACTCCAAATGTGAGGGGTCTGGCTGCATTTTGGGCTGTATTCAGCCTTTTGTTCTGATATGCGTAAAGAACACCATGTAAGGAATTTCCACATTTTAGTTGGGAGTTGATCAGCGCTGCCTGTATGGCAGAGTTCTTTTGAAGAGTTTCATTTGGAAAAATCTGGTTGAGGCATCCCAAATTGAATCCCAGGTTTCTTATTTTCAATTTGATTACTACAGTTTGTATGACCTAAATTGGTGGGTTAGGATGTATAATTTATTTGCTTGGGGATGTGTTGAGGGCTAGAACATGAAATTCAGTTTTGGCCAATTTAGCTTGAGGCTTCTGAGTCCCATTCAGGTCTCAATAGCCACAAATAAACCATTGATACAGCTGTGACTTGATTGCTCTGTCCTGCCACATTTAGGTAAATATCATTGTTTGCACAGGGTAGGAAGAGGAGAGGATGGATACATAGGAAATACATAAAGAGTTTAATATAGATGTTAAATAGCAGGAGCGATGGGTGAACCCTATGGAGACCCTCGGGGAACTGGGCTGATTGAGAAAGGAAAGGTCTCTGAGTCCTGCTCTCTGACTGTGGTTGGATAGGAAGGAGATTAACTACTTGAGTTTATTCTCTGCAATGCTGACTTCGGGCTGGAGTGTGTGTAGGAGGATTTAGGCCCTGATTTATACTTTTTGGTGCACGACGGCACTAACGCAGTTTTGCACCAAAAAGTCTAGCACCAGCTTGCACCATTTCTGTGCACCAGCCAGGCACGATATTTATGGAATGGTGCAAGCCGGTGCAAAGGGTAGGCTAGCGTAAAAAAAAATACGTTACTTGGGTGGGGCTGGTGGTATGAAAGAAGGGGGTTTTGGACCAAAAGCTGACGTTAGGCAGGTTAGAGTAAAAAAAAAATACTCTAACATGCCTAGAGTCATTTTCTGACGTGAAACCATCCATACCTCATGACTCCTGTCTTAGAAAAGACAGGAGTCATGCCCACCTCCCCAATGGCCAGCACAGGGGACAAGGGTCCCTTGGCCATGGCCATTACACCCTGTGCCATGTAGGGGGGCCCATTTCAGGGCCCCCCAAGGCACTTAAAAAAAATACTTACCTATACTTTCCTGGTATGGGGCCCCCCCATCCTCCGCTGTCCCTCTGGTGTGGGTGGGGGTGACCCTGGGGCGGGCACCTGCGGACTTATTGCATGGTGTTTCACAGTGGAAATAGGCCCACAGGTCCCTATCACCTGCCCTGACCCAGGAGTTAAAAAATGGTGCAAAGCAAGCTTTGCACCATATTTTGACCCCTCCTTCCCCCCGTGCGTGATTTTTGCACAGGAGGATAAATAAAGCGCTAGGGCCTTAGGCCCATATTTATACTTTTTGACGCTAAACTGCGCTAACGCAGTTTAGCGTCAAAAAGTTTTGCGCCGTCTAACGCCATTCTGAAGCGCCATGCGGGCGCCGTATTTATGGAATGGCGTTAGACGGCGCAATCAGACCGGCGCTGCCTGGTTTGCGTGGGAAAAAACCACGTAGACCAGACAGCGCCGGCGTAGGGGGAAAATGGCGCATGGGCGTCTTAAAATGGGGCAAGTCAGGTTACGTCGAAAAAATCGTCTTAACCCGACTTGCGCCATTTTTTAACGACGCCCATCCCCCATCAACATGACTCCTATCATTGTAAAGATAGGAGTCATGCCCCCTTGCCCAATGGCCATGCCCAGGGGACTTCTGTCCCCTGGGCATGGTCATTGGGCATAGTGGCATGTAGGGGGGCACAAATCAGGCCCCCCTATGCCACAAAATATTATTAAAAAAAAAAAAAATAATAACTTACCTGAACTTACCTGAATGTCCCTGGGGTGGGTCCCTCCAGCCTTGGGTGTCCTCCTGGGGTGGGCAAGGGTGGCAGGGGGGGTCCCTGGGGGCAGGGGAGGGCACTCTGGGCTCATTTTGAGCCCACTTGTCCCTTAACGCCATGCCTGACCCAGGCGTTAAAAAGCGGCGCAAATGCGCCGTTTTTAGCCACGCCCACTCCCGGGCGTCGCTTTTGCCCGGGAGTATAAATACCACGTAAAGGCCTGGGAGTCATTTTTTAGACGGGAACGCCTCCCTTGCATATCATTAACGCAAGGAAGGGGTTCACGCTAAAAAATGACGCACATTCCGGGAACTTTGGCGCTATTCGCCTCTAACGCCATAGTATAAATATGGCGTTAGTTGGCGTTAGTTTTGCGTCGAAATTGCGTCAAAAAAAACGACGCAATTTCGGCGCAAACGGAGTATAAATATGGCCCTTAGAGTCATTTTTTGCACGGGAACGCCTACTTTGCATCTCATTGACGCAAAGTAGGTTTCCACGTCCCAAAAATTACTTTAACTCCATAAATTTGGAGCTAGATAGGTCTAGCGCCAAAGTATAAATATGGAGTTAGTTTTGCACTGAATTTGCATTAAACAAATTAGGCGCAAAACAAGTATAAATATGCCCGGTAGTGATTTACAGTGATTTACAGTGTTAAACAGAAAATACTGGGGGAGGCCTTCTCAACCTTTTACAGAGCAATTAACAAAGGTGGAAGCTGAGGCTCCCAGTGTTTTGGCATGGCAGCATCAACTGCGGATGGGCATGGATCACCTGAGCTTTTGCTGGATCTGAGACCCTTCAATCTTGATTAGGTCTGGAAAGTGTGAATACGAAAGTGGCGATCTGTTGCTCCAAAGGGCAATTTCTGGTTTTGCTGCGCAGTATGTGAAGGTGATATTTTTTCTAATTGTTTTACACTTTATCCGTGCAGAAAGAGACAAGTATTTTGCAGAGTTCCTGAGTGTGTTTGGTAAGGCAGGAGACAGTGGTGTAACAATAGCCCCCGCCATGCCCGGGGGCCCCCGAGCTCCAGGGAGTCCTCCCTGCATAGTACATTGACTGGGTCTGTCCTCTGGCCTGACAGCTCCTGATTAGGCCCGGGGAGGGGGCCCTTCATGTGCTTTGCATGGTGCCCCCTCAAGTTTCCTTATACCACCGGCAGCAGAAGTGCCCTTAACACCCTTGAAGAGGCCTTTAGCTCTGTAGGATGCCTGTATAATTTTCGGTGCAGAATGATTTAAACGTCCGGTTCATTTTTACTGATTTTAAATGAAACAAAGCAGAGAACAAATAAAATACTATCCCCCATTCCTCGCCTCTCCACAGGCAGCATGGCCTCCAATAACTTATCAATGTAAGTTATGGCAATACTAATTTGTGTATCCAATAACAAGAAATATCATGAGAGATTTTCAGATAGTCACTTACAATGCCCTTAGGTTCCTTGGACAAGTGAGTTATCCAGTCTTTTGTTGGGTGCTCCAGTAGAGGGTGCCAGATGGCGAAGGACCTCTTTGCCCTACTGATTGATGGCATAATCTTTTCCATGCCTGGAACATAGTATAGATGAGTGTATCGGTCCTGTAAGAGTAGCAATTTGCTGCCCCTATTTAGCTAGGATGGATTGCCTGGCACCCAATAACACAAGTTCACCAATGGTAAACCATTCCTCTCACACCCACAGATTACCTCTGGGCATCCAGTTCAGCAGCATACAGCAAGCAGATGTAGGGAATATTTCATCCAGCATAGTTTACATATCTCCCTCCAGACAAAGCGAATGTTGGAGTGGATCTTGGGGCATTTCTGTGGCTACTTAGTCACAACGTCTCCAACAATTATAAGACATGTTGTTATTTATTGCTTGAGGGTTTTTCCACACCTAATGCCATCTAAGCATTACCTTCTCTGTTGTCTCTGGGCCCTATCAATGTCTAATAGCCTTGAAGGCATTAATGCACCTTTTCAAACTGCATCAAAGATGGGGTAGTTGCCTCCCTGCGGTGACGAGTCGTGAACCTCTGAGTTATAGACGCCAGCCGGCAAAGCTTCACTGGCCCAGGAAGTGTGCCTGCTGCTCTACTTCACCTTAGCAGGACGCTGGCACTCAGAGACAGAGCTGTGATTTTAATTTTGTTGTGGCATTTTTCCCAGGCTAGACGCCAAGATCAGACACCCTCCATAACTCCCTGATGCCCTTGTGTGAAACCCCATTATACACTTACCTTGCAGGGTGAGGTCACATAGTACAAAATTACACACCAGTTGAACAATCCCACAGGTTAACAGTCTCAGCCAATGTACCACAGATTATCTGGGCAAGCTAATAGGCTGTATTCTCGCCAAATAGAGGAGACCTCTTCACAGCCTTTAGTTATTTTCAACTTTGGAGAACAATTAAAAAAATAATATTGGTAGCCTGTAGGCATGGGTACTCAAGGGTGCTTGATCCCTGCGAGGCTTTGGCTACCCATATCTCAGTTTTTTCTCTCCTTCTGCTCCTCATGGGGCTTTGTCTGGTTCAAGAGGGACTCAGAGCTCCCGGTACTAGAGTCAACTTGGTGAGCGACAAGTACTTAGTTATACACTCCATCTACATTTCTCAAGACTCATAGAAATATTGCAGACACATGAAAGCCTGGCAGTGGGGGACAGGGGCAATTATTTCATAGCTAGCATGGTAAATTGTATTAGCAACAGTGTTCACATCCATATCATGTACACATTTTTTGTATTTGATGGTTTTTCTAAAATACAAACCAAAATCACTTTGCAGCCATTTCATGGCACTTGGTGGTGTCTTCTGTCTGTGAATAAAACCATTCCAAGAACTACAGGAGTATGGGATAATTCTGACAGTCGTCATGGGAACAATATAAGTAATGTCAGGTCTTGAAATTATCTGGTTGGATGATAGGACTTGGTACTTGGGAACGTGCATGTGTATTCCCATTCAGTCAATGATGTGCTCAAGGCAGTTTGAAGGAAGTAAGTTTTTAAATATTTCCTGAATTTGAGTTAATATCGGTGATCTCTCAAAAAAGGATTAGTTCTTCTAAAGAAGAGGTCCCACATCTCTAAGGAATCTTCCCGATATTTCATTCACCTGGGATTGCTTTTACAGAGATAGGAAGTATTTTTGGACCTACGATTCCTAGTATATCAGTAGTATGCAGTCAGTTTTTGGAAACAAGCAGTCCTAGTCTATAGAAGGCTTTATGTAAGGTACAAAATTGCTTGAACTTGAGTATTAGATTTAGGAAGGGAGAAGAGAGCCATCAGAGAAGGGTGACAAGTCCCTGTCTGTTTTTATTCAGGCAAATGGTGGCTACCTGTATTGAGAGGCCAGGTTTACGGTTGGGCATTAGGAGAGCATGGGGACACTGGTATCTAACATTTTCCTTCCCAGGGGGGGTTAAGGCAATTTTTTCCTGATTCGAGACTTTGCCATCACTTGTAAGTACTACATTCAGTTCTTACAGGAGGTGAAAATTAGGGCATACCCTTAGCCACCCAAAAATATTTTTTATCCTGACCCAGCATACCCCACATACTTTTTCACTTGTGGACTATCATATGCATTTCATACTTTTTTCTGACATCTATAATCTTGGACAATTGAGACATGTTCATCTCTACACTTTCCATTCACTCTTTGTTCATCTTTGATCCAGGTACACAATATCTCAATAATACAAATTGTAATGCACCAGTAGCAATGTTCAGTGTTGTTCTATAGGCCCATGCCATGTTTTCCATGACCACTTTCGAATTTAATTTGCTGGTAAATATCAACTGCAATTGAGCTTTCAATCTGCAATATAATCATTCTACCAGACCATTACTCCTACTCTTATATGGTTCCTACTAATATAGCAGAACTGTGTATTAGACAAACACAAACTTCACAATTTGGAGACTCAGTCCACATATATCATCAATAAGTGACACAACACTCTGATTCCAACGAATCAGGGGAAACAAATCTAATCCTTTTGTTAGTCTTTCTTGCATGCCCAAAGTAAACACAAGAAAGATATTAAAAAGCATTTTCAAAACATTTATTGAAATGATTGTATTCTTGTATAAAAAGCATGAGTTTCGATTATAGATGACACATTCTACTGTAATCAGCATTGTTAGAATGGTAAACAATATGAACTTGAGGATGTTGTTAATTTACAATAGAATGAAAGAGGATTTGTGGGAACATTACCAGAAAAGTAATGAACCTTTTTCAAATATTATTGGGGACTCCCTGCAGGTGGGTTATAGGCAGTATCCCCTTTTTGTATAGTTAAAAAACATAATATGCCTTATTTGCTCTGTGTAAATAATGATGAGCATAATGATGGTAACAAATCATTTAACCATAGTTTGCAGATTCAAACACAAATCCTCATTTTCATATACGGTGGAGGTCAGATAATGTTATAAACAGTCGCAACATTCCAATCCGCCTGGCACACTTTTATGATAAACCTCCAGAGCACCCTTTAAGCAGCCTAAATCTAATTAGGAGGCTTTGAGATATATATTACTGAGCCTGTCCCCTAATTAGAAGGCACGGAGAATCTGACACAGAGATACTGCTTACCAACTCAGAGAGGAACAAATTGATTACCCAGGCATCTAGAGTGGTATGCAGATCTCTATCTCCGTTTTCCATTTTTAAGTGACAATATAAGCAATAATGCTACTCTTTTATGGGCACAAACTCTGTAGCCTTCAAGTCCAAACGTCTTTAAATCTTTTTAAGCATTTTTTGAAGATCTGAAGGGAGGAAAGAAATGAAAAAGGTGGATCATCTATTCTGGTGGTTACAGCACAATCTCAGAATGGCTTACAACTATCTTTAAGGAAGACGTTGAGGGGTCTTGGAGTAAGCCGGCATACACTCTGTAAAGCTCACTGCCAAGAATTTGTCCTTCAAAGATCCCAGTTTTACACTTGTTATGTTGTATGTCTCTGGGGCCTTTCCTTGTGCTTAAGATATGAAGAAAGAAGCCAAGCTTGCTGGTGTATGTCTGCACCATGTTTGGATGTTAGTTTCCTTTTCTGACGATAGCTGGTAAGCAGGGGCTATGGTGGAGGAGCGTCGCCCCACTGCTGACTGCAGAAAAATAAAAGGGCAATAAAAGTATGTTATTATCCCTTTATTTTTCTGCTTTTGTAGTGTGTGGCGGGGACAGCCTCCTCCTTGTCAACAAGTGGAGGAGGAGTAGTGGAGCGCTCTTAAAAACTGATGCTCATGCGCACTTAGAAACTCTCCACCCGGCTGTATTTTACAGCCAGGTGGGGGCAAAGTGCAGTGCCCCACTCACTCCCTGAGCGCATTTCTGCCTGCTCAAGCCAATTGTGGCACTTCTTCATGCTGTGTAACAGCATGAGAGAAGCATCTGGATTGGTTGGGGAGGGAAAAAGACGAGAGGCGGCTGGTGTGGTAGCGGCGGATCACGGAGGGGCAGGTAAGTTAATGAATTTAGTTTTTTACTGCACCCTGCTCTAAACACTGCCCCATTCCCCACCCCTTCCTGGCAGCAGCTGCGGCTGCTGGTATGTCCACCCATTTATCTTAGGGAAAATCTGAAAGCAAGCCTGAAAGCATTTCTGCATTTAGTTTTTACACTGAACTAGCAAGTTTGTCTGTTTTGGGTTGGTGCTGGTGGAGCTACACATTTTACTAGACATAGGCCCTCATTACAACTCTGGCGGTCGGTGATAAAGCGGCGGTAACACCGCCAACAGGCCAACGGTAAGAAAAATGGAGTTATGACCATGGCGGAAACCATCAACAGATACAGCCACTTTAACACTCCGACCACCACGGCGGTAACAACAAACACCGCGGCGGTAACCGCCAACAGACAGGCGGAAGGCAATATACCGCCCACTACATTACAACCTGCCCATCCTCCAGCTTTTCCGGGGCGGTACCAATGACTTCAAAAGCACGGCGGGAACAGAACACAGAAGGGAACCGACTCACCTTTCGACACTCAAGGAAGAACCAGGACGCCATGGAGCCCGAGCTGCACGTCCTTCCCATGATGGTATATCTGCTCATGTACCAGGGGTACCAACGCCAGCAACGACGACCACGGTGAGTACTGCACGTAGTACACAGGGGAGGGGGAGGAAAAAGAGAGTGACACACACACACGCAACACGCAACACCCCCACCCCCGCCCCCACCCTCACCCCAACACCATACACACAAACACATACAACAACATTACATATACACCCCGTAACCCTCTGGAATAACACAAGAACAAAAGGAATGGAGTCAAATTAGTGTAATATTAGACATTTAAAGAAATACGTTCATAAATAAATAAACAGTATGCACAATATATACAATATATACAAAATGAGGGACAATGTCCACACAAAAATAGTCTGTGGCCCACTGTGCCATAACACATAGGCCAATCCCACACTCGACTCCTGCCTCAAAACGGAGAGAACACTGCAGGGACATCAGGTTGAAAACACACAGGCACCTCAGGGGGACGGGGAAGGGGGGCCCCTCAGCCAGAAGATGGTACTACTCCACTGCTCCTGGAGGGGGCTACATGCCCACTGCTTGGTCCTGGGGATTGCAAGGCCACAGTCTCTCAAGTGGGTGGTTTGCCCACTGCTTGGTCCTCGGGAGTGCAAAGTCACAGTCTCTCAAGTGGGTGGTTTGCCCACTGCTTGGTCCTGGGGAGTGCAAGGCCACAGTCTCTCAAGTGGGTGGCTTCTCCGCTGGTTCTAGAGAGGGCCTCGTGCCCAGTGTGCTTCATCCTGCCAAGGGTAGGGTGAGTGGATGCCTTAATCCATTGGTTCTGGAAGGGGCCTTGTGCCCAGTGTGATTCATCCTGCCAAGGATAGGGTGAGTGAATGCCTTCTTCCACTAGTTCTGGAGGGGGCTTGTGCCCAGTGTGCTTCATCCTGCCAAGGATAGGGTTAATGGATGCCTTAATCCACTGGTTCTGGAGGGGGCCTTGTGCCCAGTGTGCTTCATCCTGCCAAGGATAGGGTGAGTAGTTGCCTTCTTCCACTGTTTCTGGAGGGGGCTTTGTACCCAGTGATGCTGCACTTGGGTGGTGCTAGGTTACAGTCCCTCATCTGGGTGACAGAGCCACGAGATTTGCAGTGGTCAGGATGCATGATAGTCCATGGAGGCAGGGCTACAGTCCATCCGCCGGCGGCTACGGCTGCACAGTGGTGGTAGTGCCAGTGCTGGTAGGGGTGCTGCCAGTGGTGTGGGGAGGCTCCAGCCCTACTCCTGCAGCCTTGAACAGCTGCCCACTGGGGCTGCTGCTGCTGGCAGTGGTGATACTATCAGCAGTGCAGGTGGCGGTGCAGGTGGCGGTGCTGGCCGTGGTGCAGGTGCCGGTGCTGCCAGTGGTGGGGCGAGGCTCCAGCCCTTCTCCTACAGCCTCGGACGGCTGCCCACTGGGGCTGCTGCTGCTGGCAGTGGTGCTACTGTCAGTGGTGCAGGTGGCGGTGCTTGAGGCGGTGCAGGTGGCGGTACTGGCTGCGGTGCAGGTGCCGGTGCTGGCAGTGGTGGGGGAAGGCTCCAGCCCTTCTCCTGCAGCCTCAGACAGATGCCAACTGGGGCTGCTGCTGCTGACAGTAGTGGTGCTTGCGGCGGTGCAGGTGGCGGTGCTTGCGGCGGTGCTTGCGATGGTGCAGGTGGCGGTGCCGGGCACAGTGTAGGTGGAGGTGCTGGCGGTTGTGCTGGTAGCCACCAGGCCTTCACCTGCAGGCTCAAACGCTATAGTGCCTTGGCTGGTGTTTTGTGCCCCTTCCTGCTCTTGGCAGATGGTGGTGTCACCTTGGGTCTGGCAGCTGGAGCCTTTGACGTGGTCTTGCTGGGTAGTTGTAGCTCATTCTCCTTGCTGGATGCTGTCCCCTTCTTGACCTTGCCAGGTGGCGGAATATTCTTGGCCTTGGCAGGGGTTGGTGGCACACTGGCTTGGCTGACGGGTGTCCCCTTAGAGCCTCTGACAACTGCAGAAACCACAGCAGGCGTGGACTTGGTGGCTGAGGTGCTGGACTGGGTTCTGGCCACCCTGGCCCGAGGTGAAGGACGGGAGGGGGGAGGAGGAGGAGGGAAGAGGTCAATGTTGACTAGGAAAAGCTTCTTAGTGACATTGGTGCGGGAAGAGGGTGAAGGTTTGGGAGTGGAGGAAGAGAGAGTGCTTGTAGAAGGTGTCAGTCTGCTGTGTTTGGGTGCAGATGCATGAGCTGGATGCTGTTGTGAGGTGGATGGCTGTTGGGTGAGTGTGTGCTTGCATTTGTGTACTTTGGGAGGAGGGGTCACAGACACAGTGGGAGAGTACACAGGCGACGTGTGCATGGATGTGGGGGTGGTGACTGCCAGTGAGGGGTGTGAAGTGATGGGCGTGCTGGTGATGGAGGTAGTGGATGAGGTTGTAGTGCATGCAGGTGTGAGTGGAGACGCTACTGGGAGGGAAGTGGATGACAAGGAGGAGGGGGACACAGTGGAGGCAGTGGATGTTGGTGTGTCTGAATGGGGATGGTGCTTGTGTGAGTGCCTGTGAGATGCAGTGTGGTGTGTTTGCCTGAGCCACTTCTGTGTGTTGATTTGGGTAAATGCTGGTCTGAAGGTGTCCTTGGAATAGGCTGGTGTTAAGGAGATTGGGACTGGGTAGAGGAAGTTGGAGGGGGGAGGCTGGAGACAGGGACAATGGCTGTCATCAGTGCGGAGGCCTGTGCTCTCTGTTGGGCCGCCACGCCAGAGTGAACGCCCTTCAGGTATGCATTTGTTTGTTGCAAATGCCTCTCGACACCCTGGATGGCATTCAGAATGGTTGACTGCCCAACAGTGAGGGATCTCAGGAGGTCAACAGCCTCCTCACTGAGGGCAGCAGGGCTGACTGGGGCAGGGCCTGAGGTGCCTGGGGCGAAGGAGATGCCCACCCTCCTGGGTGAGCGGGCACGGGAAACACGCTGAGGGGCTGCTGGGAGGGCAGTGCTGGTGGGGGGGTGGCGGCTGTACCTGTTGTTGGGGTGGGCACAGAGGTGTCCGCAACCTCCAGGGAGCTTCCATCGGAGGAGGAGTCACTGTCTGTAGTGTCCCCTCCTGTCTCCGTCGTGGTGCTCCCCCGGCCCTCCGGCCCACGGGGGCCCTCACCCTCGGTGGATTCGGCCTCCAGGCCCATGTGGGATGCAGCTCCCTCCATCGCCAGATGATGCTAATGCACACAAGGACAGGGTGACAAAACAAAAAGGGGGGGAGACAGAGGATCCACTTGGTCAATGCCAGCAACAACACTACCGTTGGCGTACACAACACACAGGGAGCAGCCCTATGCACTAGGCCATGCACTACCAGTTACACAGATAGTCACCAGCCCATCGGGGTACATAGCATAATGCCATCAGCTGCACACCTGAAACAAACAGGGCCCTGACCAGTAGTAGATGCCCACTAAACTCATGATTCTGAATCTGTACTCACCCCCTTGTGGCTGCTGTGATGCCCTCAAGCGCCCCTCCAACTCCGTATAGGCCACCACCAGGATGCGGAACATCAGGTGGATCAGGGTACGAGGGGCACCTCTTCCACGTTGGGAGGCCAGCCCCAGCTGGGCCTCCGCCGTCTTCCTTGCCCAGCGGCGCTGGTCCTTCCACCGTTTGCGGCAGTGGGTGACCCCTAGGGTCCGCACCTCTTTGTCAATGGCACACCAAATACCCTTTTTCTGATGGGCGCTGACCTGCAGGAAAAAGACAGCAGAAAAGGGATTAGTCATACCGTCTGGACTGTCATACTCATGGCCCACCATATCCCTCCCATCCCCTTATGCACATACATTGACCACCATACATGCAGCACTCTGCCCAGGACACCTCAGTCCCCCTACATGTGGCTTACACACACAGCACTCCATACAGTCATGGCCCACGCATCATGCTCACAGTGTACTCACCTGTTTGTCTGGAGGACCATAGAGTAAAGTGTACTGGGGTAGGACCCCATCCACCAGTCTCTCCAACTCCTGCGAAGTGAAGGCAGGGGCCCTTTCCCCAGAAACATGAGCCATTGTCGCTTCCAGAGACAGGTCACAGCAGCACTTGCAGTGTAGGTCCTCTCCTGTTGAAGGTCAGGTAGCAAGTGAGTGAATAGATAGAAAATGGCAGTCAC
This sequence comes from Pleurodeles waltl, assembly GCF_031143425.1. Taxonomy (NCBI): domain Eukaryota; kingdom Metazoa; phylum Chordata; class Amphibia; order Caudata; family Salamandridae; genus Pleurodeles; species Pleurodeles waltl. The sequence continues at coordinate 1,886,201,895 of NC_090440.1, forward strand.
GTCCGCGGCGGTGCGTACCATCACCGCCGGCGTACATTGCCATTGGCTCCTGGAACCCATAGGGCCTAATGTTAACCAATGCGAATTTGTGCGGCGGTCCTCGACCGCAACGGCGCACAATGCATGCGGAATTACCTCATTTCCATTTGTTACCTTATTACAAGTGCTATAAGATCTGATGACCTTGTAATAAGGAGGACAAGACATCCATCATGCTTGTGTCAAAATAATCCATCTGCTAAAGTCTAAATCAGGCCCTTAGATTTAGGCCATATCTTTGTGGCTTCTTCAGCACACCTGCCTCTAACAGGGAAGCTAACCTCTCGAAGACCCTGCTGGGGCAGACAAGAACATGGAGCCCAATCATTGTAGATTGACAGCGACCTATCTGGGAGGTCTATTCAGTCATCTATTCATCTGGAAAAAATTTAGAAAACATGGCTTTAAACAGTTGACTACTCAGAGGAAGCTCATCTGAAGATTGAAAGGTTAGGATTTACAATTGTGATGAAAGTCAAACATAAGGGAGTAGTCTTGCAGCCTGATTTAGAGTTTGGCAGAACCAGTTACTCCATCAGATACCCTGTCCATCTTCTTAGAAGTGCATTATTTTTAAGGCTCCCAGTTTTTCAGTTTATACTGGTTTTTATCAGATAAATACAGACGGAAAACAATGTGTTTCCTGTCTGTATTTATTTTCAAAAGTGGGTAAATACAGACAATTGTGCTTCTTGTGCATGACTTTCCATGCTGTCCTTCATAAATTGCAGGCCAACAGCTGATCAGATATACAGCCTGAGGAGCTAAACATGGAGAATTCCTTAAATACAGGCATATGTTAACATATAACTGTATATAATGCTAATATTTAGCTGTGGGTGTAGTGTTTTGTTATGTTTGGCTGTCTTGATTTGCTAAAAGGTGACAGACATCGAAGTATGATTTCATGTTTATCAGTTAAATAAATGTGGACATATAACATTTTACACCCTCATTTATTCTATACACACAACATATACATGTCTAAATACCAATAACATGGTCAACAAATGAATATGGATAAATGCAGAATGAAACGTTAAAAAAATCAATAGCATAAAACACTTTGAATAAGGCAATGTGATATCCATTATGTCTGTAACAGAGTAATCCTCCACCAAACAATCAGTTTGGCTTTACATACTTGTCGATCAGAACAGGAGTATGTGGACAATTACAGTAGCAGATGTTTGTACAAGTGGCAGCAGTAAGAAGTTCACAAGTAGAGTCTGGGCTGAATGATGCATTAGTAGAATTAAATCTTTGAAGTAGGTCCCCATTGCAGTGGCACCCAATAATGGAGTTTCCCAGAGACCTGTTGGGCTTGCCAGTAGAGAACCAGGAGCCACCCATCTCCACCATGTGGCACGAGCCTCTCAACCTATAAACATCACAGAGTTTAAATGTGCCTGTGGCACATAGGACTGGCTCAGAAGTTCAGAGCACGTTAGGTTTGTACAGATGATCTAGATCCATGAAGGGACCCTTAATGAGAAATCAAGAGGTTAAAGAAGGGTACAAGCCATCTATGTATATAGCAACTGTCCTACATCAATGACCAAAGTCCCCAGAAAGCACAAATCTATATGTAAGAGCCCAATAGGGACACTGTGAATAGACTGTTAAGGGTTGGATGGTGTACGAGGATGGCTGATTTAGGACTCTAGACGGCAGTAGTTTTGGTTTCAGAGAACTGTCTTTTATTGTTCTTGAAACAGTATAAACGGTAAGTATTAGAGAGAAAAGTTGTTGAGAATAGGTTGGCTGTGGTGATATCCTCTTTGCTTGACACCTTAGCTCGTCTTCTTCTCTTCTTTCTTCCAGGACCTCGCGGGGAGCGTGGAAAAACAAAAGAGAATAGATACGGTAAATGGGGAAGAGGTTTTAGGATCGGTTGTTTTTTCTCATTTTTTCTCTTTTCTTCTTTCCTTCCTTGCCCCTATCTCTTCTTTCTTCTTTACTCCTTTATTTCTTTCCCTTGCGCTTTCTCTTCTGCTGCTCTCCTGGATGGCTTCTTTCCTGCCCTTCCCTCTTTGTCCTGAATAGGTCTTCTTTACTCTTGTATGCGGTTTTCCGTCTCTCTCTCTCTTTCTACAATAATTTAAGTAGGTAGACTTCTCTGCTGTCTTCCTCCCTTTTCTCTATCTTGCGTCTATTCTGTCTTCTTGGTGCCTTGTTTTTCTGTCTTTTTTTTTTCTTTCTTTTTATACCTGTATATAATCTTACTCCGTGTCCCTGTTATCTTACCCCTCCAAATCAGTGCTTCTCTCCCTCCAAAAGTGCCCGTTTTCCTTTTCCCACTCTTCTCCACCTCCCGCCTCCCGCTTCCCCGCTCCTTTCCCCGCTCGTGTCTCCGTACCAGGAGTGGCCACGCTTCTCCTGAAGTGTGGCGGCTCAAGCGTAGGCTCCCCGGGGTCAACAGTCTCCGGTTCTTCTCTGGGGCTCCTCCGCTCCAGACTGCCCCGTCGTCACGCTCGGCCTGCCGGCGGTCTCCGTGGTACCTTGCTCCGCGTCCTCTCGATCCGTCCGATCTTCCGTGTTCAAAAGTGCCGGGATGTTCCGGCTCCTCCTCACGACCTCCTTCCCCGGCAAAAGAGAAATCCCTTTTTAAACCCGCGTCAGTTCCCGCGGTTGCTGCAACCAACCAACGAGAGCGTCGGTCTCTCCATTAGCCTCCAGGTTAGTTGTGGCAGAGGCAGTACAAGCAAGAGAATTGTGTGGGTCTGGTCGGAGCGACCCATCACAGATGTGTTTGTTGAATTTATAGTGCCCGTGAGGTTCAAAATCAAGATAGGAAAATGCCTGTTTTGTTTTGGGAAAAGCAGCGTATTAGAGAGAAAGTGAGTTTGTACATCAGAATATCAGTGGTAGGACATTTGTCTAAACATGAGAAGACACTCATGTGGGATTAGATCTAGAAAGCATATTATCTACATTATTTCACTTCAGTAACACGTTCCTGCAATCTCTAGGTGTAGGTGATTGGTGCATACTTGTCCTTGTTAAAAGGGAACCTGCACTGGCTATGAATTTTCTGTGCAGATCAGATGACTTGAAAGGGGTCTGTAAATATAAATAGATGTATTCACCAAGGCCTACTAGGTCTTCTCTCTCTGGTGCAAAGGCAGCAAAGGTGCATTATCTATGATATAACACATCCCAAGATGAAGGGTCACATAAGGCATAGTCTACTTCACTTTCCCTTTTAACTCATTCAATGTCACTGGACAGGATCACTTTATGTGTCATGCCGTCCCTTTAAACACATTCACTCCAGTATGTAAACAGTGGATTTGCAAGGCACAGCTTTACGAACTGAGTAGGACCAAGGAACATTCTGACATGAAAGCTTGGGTGCAGAGTCCCTTTCTGACATGGAATTGTAAATTTTGGTATGGTTTTTCACAAGGAAAATGCTCTGGGCATTTCCCTTGGATCATTGGTCAATGTGGATGCTGATGTAGTGCCAGTCCAGTGTCCTGAAATTTGGAAGATGGATTTGTAGGATGCCATTCCGATAACCAGTCAGGCTGAGGTACACTGGACGTTTTGACTACATGGAGATTTGGAAGGGAGTACTTACTAATTTTTCATGCAATGCAGGGCAGCAAGTAAAAGTACTGTGCTGAGTTGCGTGAAATGGAGGCAGCAGAAATGCACCATATCTACTAATATATGACACATTTCTGCTGTCTCCAAGCAGTGGCAAACTGTGTACTCTCTAGCACCAATATAGGCACCCTTGCACCATGGCGCGATAGTGTCTTTGTTACAGGCAGGATTGTTTTTGTGCAGGAAAGGATACCTTCCTGACTAAAAAAAACTTTAAAGGCATTTACCATTTTGTATGTGTACTGCAGAATGCAGCATGCACAGAAAGAGGTAATAACAAGGAGAAATAAAGATATTTCTTCTCATTATGCCTGGCTCCGAGAGGCACAGCATTAAGGCTAAATCCCAAATTAACTCACTTTAGTAAATCTGGGATTGTATCAAAATCCATGGGTGGATCCATGAAAAAGTCCACACTCCACCAATTGGACACCTCCCTGATGCAAAGTAATGCAAGGCAGTGCTATGCGCTGCCTTGCATTACTTTTGGGAAAATCCCACGCAAATCCAAACAAAACTGATTTGAGATTTTGCAAATCTCAACTAACATTTCATGTTGTGGCTGCGCCAAACAGTGGCACAAATTACAATGTTGGTAAATGTGGGCCTTTATGTTTTGGTCTGTTGACACACAGTGAGGTAGCCTGCCATGGGTGGTGGTGATGATAGATGCTTCTCACTTGCTATGTACTCCCAGACCCACTCTTGGCCTTTCCTGGTGACTTCAGTAGAACAATTGAACGTGTAGACTGCTAGTGCAATTTGCATCCTTAAGAGTAAAGGGGGTTGAGTGCAGACTATCAGTTACCGCTCCATCTCAAGCTGCATCAGAGTCGGCCCCCCACGGTTGTCTGCTGAGGTGTGAAATGATAACAGATAAGGACTGCTCTTCTTCACGGGGCACTGGTTCCAGTGCCTCCGCAAGTGAGACTTAAAAGAGGGAGTTTGTGGGAAAAGCTTCACTTTCACACTGGAACAGTTTGAGCTATGTCAGCACACATGTGAACTCAAAGGAGGCTGCAATGATTGGTGTTGCATAACAAACAGCTACTCGATTTTATCTAACGCCAGTTGGGTCAAAATCAACCACACACAAAATCCACGGAGAAAAGTCAGTGGGGAAAAGATACCACGAAATAGACCCCTTTTCTGCATTCACATAGAACTAAAATACGCCCCAAATAAACTAAAGTACTCAATTTAAACTGTATTTTTATGTAGTTGCTACTGCTGAAAATTATTGAGTCCTTCTTTCATGCTTGTGCCAATATATAGAGAATATTTTAGCAGTGAAAAAGCGAAAACATATCTATATCTTTACGAAAATGTCGTAGGTGTCTAGTGAATCATGTTCCAAGAACTGAAGAACAGTTTATTTTCTCATGACCTAAAGTATCGTGATTGGAATGGTTACTGCAGCAGCAGTTAAAAACACGTTTGTAAAAACAACATTGCCATTGAGAAATTATCCAACGTTGTTTTACAAACATGGAAAGGGCTGCATGGACCACGACTTAATTTTAAAATATTTTAAAGTGGGTGTATATTTATTGATACATTTATTCCATATGCAAACGTGGAGTTCTGTGACACTGTAACACATCATTCTCATCATAACAGCTCACACAATTAAGAATGATTTCTACCAAGTTTGCACCAAGCATCTGAATGCTTTCAACAAAGGAACCCCTAATAATTGGCGATTGTTTCAACACGCCTTCCACTATGTTAACTAATCTCTCAAACAATCATTGCAAATCGTTTCTTTCTCAGCAAAACAACCACAACATATTGGAGAGACAAAACACAATCACTTTTCATCAAAACATCTGCTACAGATACTACATTTAAAAAAAAAATACAACCCTAGATTAAAGTGATTTCATCAAAACAACTAGCATAAACTAAAGAACTCTCAACAAACAGGCTTGATTGATCAGACTAATATTAATCAAACTTCGCAAAACAGAGGAAAATGAATTACCCAATAAATTACAACTAAACAATACATAAACTGATTGGCAAAATTCGGCCATCTTGGAAAGGTTGCACGCTAATGATTCAAATATGATCAATCTCTTATACAGGCCAGTGCCACCCCAGTATGTCAATACAAATTATTACATTCACGGTAGTTACCCCCAATAATTCTTATCATGTGGCCATCTAAAATAAAAAATAGTAAAGTGTGCAGGTTGATACCTCGGGGAGGTTGGTGAATTAGGGCACATCAGAAAATATAATTGAATGGCAACAAGTTGGCCAGTGTGCCATCCTACACATGTACAAAAGGTGTACTTTATAGAATTTATTTAATCATAACGAGCTAGAGAAGCTTTACAAACCAATCCAAAATGGCGGAACCTTGTGTTTGTATCTTTTCACTGTGTTCTTGGACGTTGTTTGTTTTTACTCTCTGCACTATTCAAATAATGTGTATTCTGATTAGTAAAACAGCCTATGATCAAGTCCCCTCAAAGGCCAAAACACATTGGCTTCTAGATTAGATAAAACCACCATTTATTAGCCATTTTTGAGTGCATGGAAGTTTTGCTGGAGTATAAAGTGAATCTTCCGTTTAGATTATGGGCCTCATTATGAACCTGGCGGCCGGCGGTAAGCTGGCGGTAACACCGCCAACAGGCTGGCGGTGTTCCGCCAGCTATTATGACCGTGGCGCAATAGCCACGGCCATACCGCCAGCCCGTCAACTATACCGCCAGTCTTCCGCCAGGCTTTCATAATCCTCAGGGCAGCGGTGCAAGCACTGCTGCCCTGGGGATTATGAGTCCCCGACCTCCAGCCTGGCCACGGCGGTAAACACCGCCATAGAAAGGCTGGTGATAAGGGGGACTTGGGGTGCCCCTGCACTGCCAATGCACTGGACATGGGCAGTGCAGGGGCCCCCAGGCATAGCCCCGTCGCACATTTCACTGCCCGAATTTCACTGCACCCGCTACACATCAGCATTGCCGCCGGCTCTATTACGAGCCGGCAGCAATGTTGATGTGACTTTTTCGCTGGGCCAGAGGAAAAGTCAAAATAGGGAGCCAGAAATACCGCCAGCACTGGTGGTATTCTGGCACCCGCAGCCTCCGCGATCTTTGGAAAAGACCGCCAAGGTTGTAATGAAGGCCTATATGTGTGTTTGTGTCTCTGTGTGTCATTTTAAATTAATTTACTTTGCCCCCGAACCCCTGCCTTTTTAAGGTTGAGCATAGCAACACGCAAGCGCTGCTTTTCCGACGTGTTATGTACCTGGGCTTTTAACAACACTCACCTCACGCCCATCACTACCACTCGTTCATGGGCTTACCCTTCAAAAATCCTTTGATGACATTGGTACATGGTTTACGTTTGCCTTGGGGATGTTTTGATACCGCCTTGGCCATTGCCCTTGTTACACGGCTTATTGCACTTTTCCCGATAAATTTGCGAACAAACTTCTTTTGTGTGCCTCTTCACGCTGATGCTCATGGCAGCCGTGGTGCTCTGCATTGGCTCGTTTATGTGAAACTGTTTTTCTCTTAATTTTCAATTTATGTGGCAAGAAAAGTCGAGTTAGGAGTATACAACACTAATAGCTCTAACTCGAGCAAATGCGATCCCGTTGCATTGCAAATGCTTGTTAATTATATATATATTTTTTTATTATAGGGAAACACCCAAACCCCTCCTTTTTAAATTACCTTTAGCACCTTATACTTCTACCCAAAACATAAACCCCCAAAAATACCCTTACCACCCTATGCCCCTACCCACCTCTGAACCTTAAAAATACCCTTATCACCCTATACCCTTACCCACCCCTAAACCCTAACATTAACCTTACCACCCTGTACCCCTACCCATTATAAACCGTAATATTAAACTAACTATCCTATACTCTTACCCACCCCTAAATCCTAAAAATAGCCTTTCCACTCTATACCTTTACCCATCCCTCCAACCCTAAACCTATTATATATATATATATAAACTATACGTAACCATGCTTGGTAAAGGCATATGCGTGTCATGGTGAAGGCATGGTGGTAAAGGTATATCCGTGGTACCGTGGTAAAGAATGGGTGGTGAAGTCACTGAGTGTGGTAAAGACCGCCTGGTAAAAGCTGATTCCCCTAAAAAGTATTTCACATATATGAAAGCTATAAACAACAACTGCTACAAATCAAAGGTCTCAATATAGCAACAAAAAAAAAAATCAAATGGCTCAGATCGGAATGCTTTAAAAACAACCCCAATGTATATATGTGCTCTGATCAAATTAGAATTTTTGAAACAAAGCACACATTTCAAATCAAATTGCTCCAAAAATTCAGCCACCTCAAATTCAGTGCGAGGCACCAGCACTTAATTTTGAGGGCCGGCTCTTATTTTTCTACCTCAAGCATTTACTGCGAGCAAAAGGCACATATAGTAAAAATGGAGCAAAGAAAGACAGAAAAGCGCCACAAAGGGAGAAAGCAGTAAGCTGGAAAAGTGGCCTGTCGGGTCAGGGAGTGTCTGTAAATTGATTAAAGTTGCTCAAGATCGCTTCAGAAATAGGCTGCCTCAGTCTGTGCTGCCACATTTAATTGCAACAGATGTGTGTTTCAGAGGAGAGCTATGGGCACCGGCACAGTTCTATTTACAAATTTGCATCAAGAAACATTACATATTAGAGTATTCATAACAAAAGCACATCTAGCACACCTATCTTAAAATCATCTAAAAAAGATTTCTATGAACCAAAAAACATCACAAAAGTATCCTCCCAATAGAATGCTTCAAAGAAAACACAGTTCAGAAATGCTCAAAAGAGAATAAGCACGATAAACCAGATCGCCAGAAATAAAAGAAGCACAATAAATCAGAAATATATCAATAAAAAAATAAAACATCTGGACCACAAACTAGATGCACTTAGTAATACAGCCAGTACTGAAGTGAGCACTTTCAGCAATCAATCCACCTCAGCAATAACTGATACAGGACCTCATTAATAGTGCCCCGTATCCCAAAGACATATAAAGTCAGCCCTCTCAGGATTACAATTTGTGATGTTTTTCGCAGTGTTTTCAACAACTGAAAGCAGCCAAAATATCTATTTAAAGCAGTGGTCTCCAAACTTTTTAATTCCACGCCCCCAGATGAAAAATAAAAATCATTGGGCCCCCCCTCAGAATTTTTCACAATTATTTCAAAAAGATGGCAATGTTTAAATATGTCTAGACCTATTTAAACATTGCAGTTAAGTACTGTTACCTTTTTAAATATTCAGTAATATGCTTCTGCTTAAAACAAAGGCCTGTTATCTGTATAATGCTTCTTTTAGCAAGAGTCTGGTGCCCCCCTGGGATCACTTGAGGCCCCCATAGGGGGGCCCGCCCCTCAGTTTGAAGACCTCTGATTTAAAGGTTCAGGGGAAAACATGGAGTAAAGGTACGGAAACATAGATTCCTGCATGTTAGTTCACAACAAATTATAATAGCCATTATTTTCCCGCCTCCAGAATTACAAGGCCTTGACTTCACAAAATACATGTGCAGTGCTGCATGATGCACATGGACACACTAGGGCATTGTGATAGGGTTTGGCCCAAGGAGGTCACTAGAGCTTTTACTAAGGCTATAGCGTTTCTACACTAGGTATGGTTGATCAAGTGGTCTTTATTTTTATCCCAATACAGAGTTCTAGTTCGTCACATGATTGCACTGTGATGCTGTAACTTGTATTTCTCTCGTCTCCTCCCCTGTGTGACAGTTTCTTTTTATCTCCTTTGGTCGTCAGGATTTCCTCGCCATCCAGCTCCCAAGTAGCCAGCGAAAGAAGGGGAGAAAAAAAAATTACAAGCCATTGTCAGGTAAGTGTTTCCTCCTTATTCTCCTTCTTTTATTTTATTTTCATACTTCATAGGTGCATGCAGGCTGGGGTGGAGTAGTGTGGTAATCCTTTTTTGTGAAACACAATTATTTCTATAGTCAGTGCTGCCCAAGTGCCAGAAGTACAATAAACGTGTGAAGAGGAATCGTGTTGTTTTATCATTTTTCTTTGAAGTTATTTTGGTTTGTGCAGTTACAACAAAATGAAACAAAAAAACCATAGGCCCTCATTACAACCCTGGCGGTAAATGCTGCCTACCGTCTTGCTGATGGCCGCCAACATACCGTGACCGCGGTGATATACCGCTACGGGCATTATGACCCACACAGAGAAATCCACCACTATGCAGACACCCTCACAAGTCTGCCACACGAAAGGTCAGTGATAAACTGGCGATAGCAAAACCCATACCGTTACACCAACAGGAATACGCCCACAGTATCACAACCCATGAATCACCGCAGCGGTCTTTCAACCGCGATAACCCATTGGCGGTACACACCGCAGCGCTCAAAATACACACACAGACTTACAACACTATACCACATTGGACAATTCAAACTACACACACCTGACTCACATACACACACCACACCCACACACTCACACCACTATAAAACACACACCCACATTACCCACAACCCTTTACGAGAGAAAAAGATGGCCAACAGAGAAAGACACAAGCCAGGAGCACCCACTTAATCTGAGCCACAGAACACCATCCCCATACACCATCCACGCACCTCACACCACACATCCCAACACAGCACCCCACACATCCTCACACATATCACCCACACCACATCCATGGCACCCCAAAAACACCCCAGGTTCCCTGAGGAGGAGCTAAGGGTCATGGTGAAGGAAATCATCCAGGTATTCGGATCACAGGTGCAGCAGACGTCCATTGCTAGGAAGATGGAGCTATGGCGGAGAATCGTGGACTGGGTCAACGCTGTGGGACAGCACACTGGAACAGGGGATGACATCAGGAAGAGGTGGAACGACCTACGGGGGAAGGTGCGTTCCGTGGTTGCAAGACACCAGGTAGCAGCACAGAGGACTGGCGGTAGACCCCCACCTCCTCCCCCACAACTAACAACATGGAAAGGGGGCAAGTCTTGGCGATCATGCATCCTGAGAGCCTCGCAGGAGTAGCAGGAGGACTGGACTCTGGTAAGTCAAATCTTTACTACTTTCACCACCCCCTACCTGTATACCATCACAAATACCTACCCCTACCCTCACACCCATCACTCCACCACCTCACATATACCCCACTATCACAACCCATCCATCCCAATACCAAGCCCTGCATGCCACACCAATGCATGGACCCCCATCACAGACCTGCATGGACACCCATCACCACAGCATGCACATTAGAGAGAATCACCTAGCCCACAAAATCACCACTCACACAAGCCAAAGCTGAGAGGGCAATCACAACCAAACAGGGAAACACACCCATGTACAAGATGGCACACGCAGATACAATAACATTGCATTTGCATCCCCACAGGACCCCTACTCAACGTCACCTGAGAGGAGGTGCCACCAACATCCAGTTCCCCCCCAAGGAGGCCCACAGTGATGACAGCAGCTCTGCACGCCTGGATCACAATGACCAACATGGCCCATCAGGGACCTCTGGACAGTCGGTTACCCTGCCACAGTCCCATACCACCACAGTGCCTCCCCCCTCAGGAAACACCAGCACAGCACCCACCCAGCGGGCCCATGCCACTGTCCCCAGGACACGCCAATCAGCAGTGTGTCCACCACTACAGGGACCCCGGGCAATCCCTCAAACACAGGACGATCAGGGACCTGGGGTCAGTGGCAGTGGGCGCACGGTTCAGGGGACAGAGGCACAGGACAACAGGGAAGCTGGGAGGACTGCTATGCGACAGAGGGAGGACAGGCTCCAGGGAACCCACTCTACACGAGGCACTCTCCAACATCCTGGGAGCATACCACCATTCCCAGGAGACCATGGGCCAGATACTTGCCAAGTTTCAGGAGACCCAGCGACTGCAGGAGGGACAGTACCTGGGGATCAGGGAGGACCACAAACACATCTACACCATCCTGGTCACCATTGCAGGGTTGCTGGGTGACATGGCCAACACCATGAGGGAGGTTGTGGCACACCAATGGGCCCCTGACACTAGCCACACCGATGAACAGCCCTCCACCTCCGCTGGCGCTTGTGGACAGGAGGCCCGCCACAGGCCCAACAGGCCACCAGCACCCCACCACCCCGAAAACGGTCCCTGCGATCCAGGCAGAAGCCAGAGAACATTGCTAAGACTCCCCCCAGGAAATAAGACTCTCCTGATTGTCACCCTTCTGTCCCACTCTGTCACCCTGTCCACCTTGAACTGCCATCGCTCCCCTTCCTATGCCCCATTGGACAATGCACCTGTGATACCAAGAGACCTGACTCTAACTGGACATTCCTCCACCATCACCCCAGCCCATTGCACATCCCCCTCTACTTATTAGCACTTAAATAAACACCCTTAGAACAAATACAAATCTGGAGTCTGTCAAATGATTTAAATATGTATTAGTACAACAATCTGAAAACATTGCAAGTCGTATGTAAAGTTATATATACATTGGTATGACCCTTAGTGGGCAGCAGTAAACATACCAGGAGCCAGAGTGGGCCACAGAGACCTGAAAATAGAGATGCCAAAGGGTACAGTAAGTGGCCATAGACATAGGGAAATCAGGCTGCCTTGTACAATGTCCAAAAGAAAACTGAAAAGTAATATTACTTCTGTTGTCAACATCTTCTTCCTCTGCCTCTTCTTCCTCACTGTCTACCGCTGCCACAAGACCATCTCCAGGCTCATCCTCCTGCAGAAAAGGCACCTGGCGTCTCAAGGCCAGGTTGCGCAACATGCAACATGCAACGATGCTCTGGCACACCTTCTTGGGTGAGTAGTACAGCGATCCACCTGTCAGATGGAGGCACCGGAATCTGGCCTTCAGGAGGCCAAAGGTCCTTTCAGTGATCCTCCTTGTTCGCCCATGTGCCTCATTGTAACGTTCTTCTGCCCTTGTCCTGGCATTCCTCACTGGGGTCAGTAGCCATGAGAGGTTAGGGTAACCAGAGTCACCTGCAAAAAAATTCGAGGGATACCTATTAGACATACACTCACCCTTAGGGACAACCCCACACCCATATACCTACATCTACTGGGTGGGGACCATGGGCTCACCTATTACCCACACTCAGTGCCTCTGGAGTTCACATATAGGATGCTGCTATTCCTCAATATAAAGGCATCATGCACAGAGCCAGGATACTTGCCATTCACATCGGAGATGTACTGGTCCGCCAAACACACCATCTGCACATTCATACAGCGATAGCTTTTTCTATTCCTGAACACTTGTTCATTTCTCTGCGGGGGGACAAATGCTACATGTGTACCATCAGTGGCACCAAGGATGTTGGGGATATATCCCAGGGCATAGAAGTCAGCTTTCACTGTGGCCAAATCCTCCACCTGTGGGAATACAATGTAGCTGCACATGTGTTTCAGCAGGGCAGCCAACACTCTGGTCAAAACGTTTGAGAACATTGGCTGAGATATCCCTGATGCCACGGCCACTGTAGTTTGGAAGGAACCACTTGCCAGGAAATGGAGCACTGACAGGACCTGCACTAGAGGGGGGATACCTGTGGGCTGGCGGATAGCTGAAATCAGGCCTGGCTACAATTGGGCACATAGTTCTTGGATTGTGGCCTGATCAAGTCAGTAGGTTAGGATAATGTGTCTGTCTTCCATTGTCGTCCACCAGGGGTCTGTACACTGGAGGATGTCTCCATCTCATATTCATCCTCAGCTGTCGAAGCCTATGGAGGAAAACGGTGAGCAGAGGGTCATAATCACACATCTATTGCAATAGTGATGCATTTCTACATTTACAAAACCAGTATGTGAATCCGAGAGTCAGTTGCTGTGCCAATGTCTGCTGTGACGCAGTTAGGTGCCATGGCCTGAGCCGCCCTGAAATGGCGGCTGCCTGACATGTGAGGAGGGACAATGGAAATGAGGTATTTCGGCTGGTGTTGTGCGCGGTTGTGGTAGGCGGTCGACGACCGCAGCGCAACTTCGCATTGGTTATCATTGGGCCCTATGGGTTCCAGGAGCCAATGGCGATGTACGGTGGCGGCCACGGTACGCACTGCCGCGGACGTGACCGACATTTTCTATCTATTCACTCACTTGCTACCTGACCTTCAACAGGAGAGGGCCTACACTACAAGTGCTGCTGTGACCTGTGTCTGGAAGCGACAATGGCTCATGTGTCTGGGGAAAGGGACCCTGCCTTCACTGCGGAGGAGTTGGAGAGACTGGTGGATGGGATCCTACCCCAGTACACTTTACTCTACGGTCCTCCAGACTAACAGGTGAGTACACTTTGAGCATGATGTGTAGGCCATGAATGGATGGAGTGCTGTGTGTGTAGGCCACATTTAGGGGGGGCTGAGGCAGCCTGGCCAGAGTGCTGCATGTATGGTGGTCAATGTATGTGCGCCAGGGGATGGGAGGGATATAGTGGGCCATGAGTGGCCAGATGGTTAACTAATTCCCTCTTCTCCTGTCTTTTTCCTGCAGGTCAGCGCAAACCTAAAAAAGGGTATTTGGCGTGCCATCGCCAAGGAGGTGCGGACCATGGGGGTCTTTGAGAAGCGGAGCACCCACTGCCGCAAACGGTGGGAGGACCGGCGCTGCTGGGCAAGGAAGATGGCAGAGGCCCGGCTGGGGCTGGCCTCCCAACGAGGAAGGGGTGCCCGTCGTACCCTGACCCCCTGATGTTCTGCATCCTGGTGGTGGCCTATCTGGAGCTGGATGGGCGCTTGAGGGCATCACAGCAGCCACAAAGGGGTGAGTACAAATTCAGATTCATTACTTTGCGCGTTAAGGTTTTACCTGGGTGGGGATGTGGTCTGTGGGTGCCCCTAGGCCAGGGAGAACATGGCAGGGTAGGTCCCTTGTTGAGCAGGCTCTGAAGCACTCCAACCTCAATAGTGTTAGTGGGCATCTACTACTGGGCAGGGACCTGTTGGTTTCAGGAGTGCAGCTGATGGCGTTAGGCATTGTACCCCATGGGCTGGTGACTAGCATTGTAACTGGTAGTGCATGGAATAGTGCATAGGGCTGTTCCCTGTGAGTTGTGTACGCCAACGGTAGTTGACCAAGTGTATCCTCTGTCTCTCCCCCCTCTTTTTGTTTTGTCACCCTGTCCTTGTGTGCATTAGCATCATCTGGCGGAGGAGCAGAGGCACCGGCGATGGAGGGAGCTGCATCCCACATGGGCCGAGGGTGAGGGCACCAGTGGGACGGAGGGCGAGGGGAGCACCACGACGGGGACAGGAGGGGAGACCACAGACAGCGACTCCTCCTCTGATGGAAGCTCCCTGGCGGTGGCGGACACCTCTGTGCCCATCCCAACAACAGGTACAGCCGCCACCCCCCCTACCAGCACCGCCCTCCCAGCAGCCCCTCAGCATGTTTCCAGTGCCCGCTCACACAGGTTGACCATTGGATGTCATTATTGAGTTCATTTTGGTTTGATTGGTTTATTCGTCTGGATTATGGTTGTCCTTTTGTTTGTTTTTTGTCTGTGGTAAAAGATGTATATTTTATTTTTTTCTTCCCTTTTTCCCCCCTTTTTCGTTATCATCGTTGCTCCCCCTTTACCCTCTCCTTTTCCCTCCTTCTCCACTCCCACACAACTTCCCTTTCCCACCCTTGCCCCCCTCTCTTTCTCTCTGTTCCCTTCCTTCCTTTCTTTTTACCCTTGCGCACGCAACCGGTTTGCCCGAGGCTTAGGGACTGCATTTCCCATGAGCCCGGGTACCGGTATGACGTCAGGCGTAAGCACCTGTTTTCCACTGAGGTCCACCATGTTCTCCTTGACTACCCGGGACTCTGGGACTCCGTATCCCAGAGGCCGAGGTGATCAGGAGACACCCTTCAGCCGTGCCCCTCACACGAGGGAGACACACGACCTACCCTGAGGCTCTCACGTTCCTTGGACATGAGCCCTACATATGGGCGCTGCATCCCAGTTCATACGAGCAAGCAGGTGGGACGCGGAACCCTTTAGGTGTACATAAGAGATGCCGCCTTTGGAGTAATAAGTTTGCCCCTCCGGGAGCACGAGATACCCGATGAACAGATAAGGAGAGTTTTGTCTGTTTGTCTTGTATTGTATATGTTGTTTTGTCTATGACCCCATAAATGAGTTTACCGCATATTCGAGAGTCGGATTTCTATCTTACTTAATATCTACAGCCTGAGGAACCCTATCCCACCTCATATTATATTATATATCTCATGAGCCATCCCCGGCTGTTAAGTTTCCCACCTGAGTCAAACAACTAGGACTTATTATTTGCTAGTTATAAATACTTAGCCTTATTAAGCTTTAATAACCTTCTGTCTCCACTAACTTTCCCTTTCTTGAACCCTTGTTCTCCCATAGAGTGTGACAATAAGGGGCAACTCCCCTCCCCGCTTTCCCAGACTTGAGGCTAATAGCCTCTATTCCACAGGGTAAGAAACCCTAACTGAATATAATTATTGAGAGCTTGACCAACAGTCTAGTAAAGGATTTAGAATAACTTGCATGATCTTGTGTGTGACCCACGGCATGGTTTTTTACACCTTAGTGTACAGTGATGTGGAGTGAGTTGTCACATGCACCATATTCATCACCGTTTGATATTTTATTCACTTGTTTTCCTTTCTAGGCCTCCCTCAAATAGTTTAATAAGGTAGGCCCGTGTGCACTTTAATGTATCTGCTTACGACCTAGCATATATAGCTAGCCCCTCATACATTAGGGATCCTTGACAATGAAGAATGCCCCAGACCGTTTTCGGCTTTAGGAGAGGTCAGAAACATGTTGGTCTTAAATTTCTTGTATGGCACCTTAAATCATTATATTCAAGTTTGTCTCATACTGCTTTTAATCTTACCAACAAACACCTTCATTAAAGTATTATGTCTAATAGGTGATTTGTGAGGTAATTTTACTATCTATTTCTCTTTCAACTGGATACCCTTATTTATCCAGAAAGATAAAATTTCAGCACTCCCTCAGAGTTCATTTAACAACGAGGTTGAGTCCGCCCAGCTAGTATCATCTTACCTGGATGACACTACAATGTGTGTGAGACCACCTAGTCCGTAAAGGGAACCCCCCACTTGCCCCTCAAATACTCAAATGCCACTACCGATCCCATGTCTATGAAGTAGACCGCCTAACCGGTGACCTACCCTCTGTCAGAAGAGGCCAGAAGAGACCTGTCCTTAACATCCCCTACACTCGTTGTGTTAGAGTTTCTTGGGTACAGGAGATTGTGTTGTAGTCACAAAGGTAAATCTACATGTGTAGATTTACTAGTAGTAAATTTATTGTTACACTTTTGAATAACATTACTACTTTGGACTATCCACAAATCCAAGTGGAAACGCACTCAAATGTGTAGTTTTACATATCTCCACCTCCTGAATTTAGGGGCTGGAGTCTGAAGAAACTTATTATAGAACAATATACTTGCCTCTTGTAAATTTATCATCATGAGCGTATTTTACAGTTCTCACAGTTTGCTGGAGTCCTGTCATCGGGGAAGACGCCTCCACACAATTTGTGGAACCTCTACACACTCAGCAGGCGAGGGAAAGGTTCTCCAGGATTCAGATGGCTGCTGTACTACCTAGAGGGCCAACTGGAGCTTATCTCCGTCTCACCCCCTTGAGGAGGCTGTCCTTTTCACAATATACCCCACCTATTTTATGGGCTACTTGTTTCAGACATCTCTAATTTGATGTTAGATATGAAGTTGAGCATCCTTTTTATCTCTTCCTAAAAGCAAGCTGCAATCATTCACCCATATCTCTCATTCACTCATCAGTATTGTCAAACATCACAAATGTACTACTGGAAAACAATTCTAGGAAAAGCTGTATCAAGTTGAACCAATTAGGAAAGCTAAAAATGAGAAAAGCTAAAAAATAGAAAACCAATTAGAAAAGCTAAAAAATAAATACCAATTAGAGAAGTTAAGCTTGTATCAACTGGATGTGCTATTGTATATAATTTTCCATACAGTTACTCATTCTAGTAGTTTGGTAGTGTCAGCGGGGGCAGGGGTCATTAGCAGCAGGGCAACACACATAGAGGATGTCTTGCAACACATCCCATCTACACACACACACAGCAGGCCCTTAAGCTTCCAGTCTTACTAACACACTACAGCCCACTTGTACCATTTGTTTCGTTAAATCCTAATAGTACTGATAAATGTTTCTTGAATTTCGTTGCTTTATAGTCTAATGTAACCTTGACAAATACATTGTCACGCTGTTTTATACTATTTGCTTTTTTAAATCTTTTTAAGGACCTGTCACGTTGTCTAGTCTACCATCTGCCAACATGGCCCCTGCTCCTAGCAGTGCTGTAAAACCAGGACTTGCATCAAACAACAGATATGTAACTTACCAGTAGAGACTGGTAAAGTACATGTCTGCCGTTTTCCCTTGGTTTGAACCTCTTTGTTTATCATTGACCTGTAAGGGTATTATTAATATAATAAGATATCTGTTACTCGTTATCTTAACTTTATGAAAAACAATCTTTGTAGGGCTCCAAAACAGTATTTTAACCCTTTACATAGATTACGTAGGGTCTTTTTGTATGTTTTTGGATGTCTTACACAACTATGCATTTCTATCTCTCATGTAGGCCTCTGTCATAAAGCAGCTCCTGTTGCCCACTGTCAAAACATCAACAATGACATCAGAGGACATCCTGGCAGCAGGCACTCTACCATAGGTCGATCAGGTAAGTCTTGAAACCTATGTTTTTTTTGTTGTATCTCATCATTGGTCCATTTAATAATTCATTGCTTTCAAATGTGTCATTTTATAAAATGATGAAAGTCTCTTTATTGGTGTGATTTGGTGTCCTTTCTTACATGCTTGGCTCACATGCCAGCACTTGTGCTTCTGATGAATTTTATAAAGGGATAGTAATCAATGAACACAATCTCTCTACCTGATGGATCAGGTACTGTGTTGAAATATATACACAACTACTTTTGAGATACTTCAACTGTTGAATTCCTATTATTCTAGCTACTGGAGACACAGCACCGGCTGATGATGCTGAACCATCTACAAGCGGAGTATGACTATCAAGAAGGTAACTTCACGTCCAGGCCGCAGTGTTCCTCCTCTATCCCTTCTGAGGATTGTCAGTCCCCAGCTATTTGTTAAAAGCCACAGTTGCTTGTTCTGCCTTCCAAGATTGGGGTCCTTCTCATAAAGTCCCTCAGCCATGTTGTGGGGTAGAACAAGGCAGGGAATTGCAGGATGGAGGAAGATGTCATTGAGTCTCTTCCTGTATTTCCTATTTGGTGCAGTAGGTGCATGTCTCCACCTTGAGTGCATAGTCTCAGCCCTGCATGCAGGCGGAGACACCACACTCAGGACAGAGAGCTCTGCATAAACTCTTCGTACCCAAAGCTGATATACCACCACACGTAGTAAGAAGATCTCTGCATATAGCAACGTGACAAATTTTTTGAAATAATAAAAAAACATAATTTTTGTGTACTTAATATGTTTACTAGGTAAGGGTTTGAATAAAACATAAATGTAGCGAGTGACATTTTGTGCTTCTGCGTTGTTAATGATAATCAATTAAGCAATCCATATTTGTAAAGAGCGGCTACTCACCCATGAGGGTCACAAGGCACTCGGGGGAAGGGGCCTTATCTGAAGAGCCATGTCTTGAGGTTATTCCTGAAGATGGTGAGCGACGGGCTTTTCCTAAGGTGCAGGGGGAGGTTGTTCCAGTCCTTTGCTGCAGTGTAGATGATGGATCGTCCTCCGGCGATTGTTTTGGGGATGTGAGGGATGGTGGCCAGGGCCATCTGGGCAGAGCAGAGGGATCTGGCGGGGGTGTAGAAGGAGATGGGGTGGTTCAGGGAGGCTGATCCAGCATTGTGTATGGCCTTGTATGTGTGGGTGAGAAGCTTGAAGGTGATTCGCTTCTTGGCCGGTAGCCAGTGGAGGGTCCTCAGGTGTTGGGAGATGTGTTCTCGGCGAGGGAGGTCCAGAATGACTCTAGCGCCGGCGTTCTGGATGAGTTGTAGTTTTTTGATGTTCTTAGTTGAGGTGCTGGCATAGAGGGCATTGCCATAGTCGAGCTTGCTAGTGACTAAGGCGTGGGTGACTGTCCTGCGACAGTCTACTGGGATCCATCTAGAGATCTTCCGAAGTTTTTCCAGTCCTCGAGGAAGGTGCCTGTGTTGCTGAAGCAGTTGATTGTGTTCCGGAGCTCGAGGGTGATGGATGCGCTGGCTCTGATGCATATGTGGTGCAGGCAGAGGTCCGAGGGGGCTCCGGAGTGGGTGCTGTTCATGATGTTGATTGTTTCCTCTGTGGTGAGCGTGGACCAGCTGTGCTGTGGATGGTCTGGGGGGGTGGGTCGGTCACTGGTTCCGGTGCCAGGACTTTCAGGGAGAAAGCTGTTGTAGATGTCCTGGATCTTGTTGTGGAAAAAGGAAGCAAGTTTGTTGCAGAGGTCCTGTGACAGGAGGATGCTGGTGGCTTCGGAGGGTGGATCTGTGAACTTGCTGATGACTGAGAAGAGTTCCTTAGAGTTGTGTACGGAGGAGTTGATGCGCTTCCGTTGTGCGTCCTTCCTTGTGTTCCTGATTGTTCGTCGGTGGGTGCGGTTGCGACTCTGAATGAGGCAAGGTTTTTGTTGGTTTGGCTGTTCCTCCATTTTTTCACTAAGCGTCTGCGGATACGCTTTGATTCTTGGAGTTTGGTGGTGAACCAGCTGGCTTTCTTAGGTATGCGTTTGGCCGATGTCAGCCGGAGAGGTGCTAGAGTGTCTGCCCATTCGGTGATCCATGCATTGAGATTGCATGCTGCTGTGTTGACTTCGTCGGAGGGAGGGATTTGGCGAGCGATGAGGTGAGTTGCTCGTTGGTGATTTTGTTCCATTTCCTGTGGGGGGTCCTGGAGGTGCACAAGCAGGTACGGTTGCTGGGTGCAGTGATTGTGAAGTGTATGCAGCGGTGGTCGGTCCAATCTGGGGTGGAGATGGTCTCTGTTAGAAATGGGGTCATTGGTTGGCAGTCAGGTTACCCCCTGTCCAAGCAAGGACCCTCACTCTAGTCAGGGTAAGTAACACACAATCCAAATTATCCTGTGCCCACCCTCTGGTAGCTTGGCACTGAGCAGTCAGGCTTAAGTTAGAAGGCAATGTGTAAAGTATTTGTGCAATAAATCATACAATACCACAACATAACACCACAAAAATACACCACACAGTGTTTAGAAAAATATATAATATTTATCTGAATAAATGCAGGTCAAAACGATTAAAGATGAAATAAGCAAATGTAGGGATATCACTGAGAGTGATATCTAGTGTCTTTAGAGTTTAAAAGATTACTGTAAAAGCAATATAAAGTATCTTAGATTCTCCTAGAAACAACAAGTGTCTCTTGCAGGGCAAAGTACCAGGTTTGCGTTGAAAAATCCTCTCAAGGTACCGCAGAGGAGGAGATGCGTGATATACGGTGAGTGTGCGTCGGTTTCGCCCCTTCGCACACAGAATTGCGTCGTTATTTTCCACGCGGGGAAGATTTTGCGTCGATTTTTGGAGCGCGGACTTGGATCCTCTTCAGGTTGCGGGGTTTTCAGACGCCCAGGTAGGATGCAGGAAATCCTGGGCTTGCGGAGCAAAGTCACAGGGGCTACGTTAATTCTGGTAGGCAATGTGTGGAATTTTCTTCCGCACGGCAGGCGCTGCATCGATTCCTCTCAGGAAGTCGGGTATCGTCGTTCTGAGTCGGCTTGCGTCGATCCAGTAGGGCTGTGCCTTGAAGTTCCGGTCGCATCGCTGGTGCTGCGCCAATCTTCTGCTGCAAAGTCGGGCTGCGTCGTTCCGGACTCAGCGTGCGGTGAAATTTTCACAGTGAGCAGGCGGTGCGTCGTTCTTGGCAGGCGGTGCATCGAATTTTCATCGCACAGGATTTCAGCTGCAAGAGAGAAGTCTTTTTGGTCCTGAGACTTCAGGGAACAGGGGTCAAGCTCTATCCAAGCCCTTGGAGAACACTTCTGCAGCAGGGCAAGAGAGCAGCAGGACAGCAGGGCAACAGCAAGGCAGCCGTCCTCTTTAGAAAGCAGTCAGGTGAGTCCTTTAGGCAGCCAGCAGTTCTTCTTGTCAGGGTGCAGGTTCTGGTTCAGGTATCTTCTCCAGGAAGTGTCTGAGGTGGTAGGGCAGAGGCCCTGTTTTTATACCCAAATGTGCCTTTGAAGTGGGGGAGACTTCAAAGAGTGGCTTAGAAGTGCACCAGGTCCCCTTTCAGTTCAATCCTGTCTGCCAGGGTCCCAGTAGGGGGTGTGGCAGTCCTTTGTGTGAGAGCTGGCCCTCCACCCTCCCAGCCCATGAAGACCCATTCAAAATGCAGATATATGCAAGTGAAGCTGAGTATCCTGTGTTTGGGGTGTGTCTGAGTGAATGCACAAGGAGCTGCCAACTAAACCCAGCCAGACGTGGATTGTAAGGCACAGAAAGATTTAAGTGCAGAGAAATGCTCACTTTCTAAAAGTGGCATTTCTAAAATAGTAATATTAAATCTAACAGGATTTTGTATTACCATTTTGGCCATACTAAATATGACCTTCCTACTCCTTTCAGATCAGCAGCTACCACTCAAACAATATATGAGGGAAGCCTCAATGTTAGCCTATGAAGGGAGCAGGCCTCACAGTAGTGTAAAAACAAATTTAGGAGTTTTACACTACCAGGACATGTAAACTACACAGGTAAATGTCCTGCCTTTTACCTACACAGCACCCTGCTCTAGGGGTTACCTAGGGCACACCTTAGGGGTGACATATGTAGAAAAAAGGGAGTTTTAGGCTTGGCAAGTACTTTTAAATGCCAAGTCGAATTGGCAGTGATCTGCACACACAGGCCTTGCAATGGCAGGCCTGAGACAAGGCTAAGGGGCTAATGAAGTGGGTGACGCAATCAGTGCTGCAGGCCCACTAGTAGCTTTTAATCTACAGGCCCTGTGCACATATAGTGCACTCTATTAGGGACTTATAAGTAAATTAAATGGCCGAATTGGGTGTGATCCAATGTTACCATGTTTAAAGGGAGAGAGCATATGTACTTTAGCACTGGTTAGCAATGGTAAAATACGCAGAGTCTAAAAACCAGCAAAAACAGTATCTCAGAAGTGGAGGGAGGCAGGCAAAAAGTTTGGGTGACTACCCTAAGGCTGTTAGGTCTAACAGTCTCAATGGTGATTCGGTTGCTTGAGGTGAAGATGGGGTCCAGTGTGTGTCATGCAATGTGTGTGGGTGCGGAGATCAGCTGTCTGAGGCCGATGGTGGCGAGGTTGTCGAGTAGAGCAGTGGTGTTTGGATCGGTGAGGTCCTCGAGGTGGAAAGTCAGGTCGCCGCAGAGGAGGTAGTCGACTGACGCCGGGGTTTGGGGGGGGGGGTAGCGATGTCTTCGACATCATCTATGAAAGCTGGGCGTGGGCCGGGTGGCCTGTACAGCAGGCTGCAGCGGATGGAGGAGTTGTGTTTGGAGTGGACCAGGAAATGAAGGAGTCCTATGGTGGTGCAGTGTTCTTCTGGGATGGCCTTGACAAGTAGCGAGGACTTGTGTATGATGGAGAGTCCTCCTTAGGATGCTGTAACCATCGGGAATGGCAATGGCGATGTCTGAACCCGAGGTGAGGTTGGTCCAGGTCTCGGTAAGGAAGGCGATGTCTGGTCGGGCGGTGTCGATCAAGTCCCAGAGTTCGGTGGCGTGTTTGTGGAGGGAGTGGATGTTCAGGAGCAGGCAGTTGATGGGGTTGTGGAGGTTGTTGGTATCTTTGTGTATGCGGAGTACCGTCCGCTTGTTGAGGCTGGCGACGAAGTTGCAGCTCCTACAGGTGAAAGGTCCGTGGGTGTCCTTGGGGGAGATGGTGTAGCAGTTGCTGAGATGTCCGGTGTTGAGATGGAGGAGGGTCTCGGAGTCGTAACGGAGGCAGTCCATGGGGTGGTTTAATGGAGATCCAGGGTTCCTGGCGCTGGACACGGACGGGCGCAGATAGGCTTGCCTTTGGCACACCTGCGCTGTGCCCGCCATTAAGAAGGGAAGTGGGGTGGGGGAGCAGTCAGCTGGGAGGCAGGTGGGCGGGAAAGGTGCTTTGTGGGGGGGCAGAGGAAAGAGGTGAGAAAGGAAAAAGGAATAAAAGGAAAAACAAGAGAAAAAGGCAGAAAAACCAAGAGTGAAAGAGCGACAGGGAGAAACAAATACTTACTTGTGATGGCCACTAGACCACCGGGGATGAGGTACAGGGACAAGCCTGCGGGTGGAGTAGTGCCTCGAACTGAGAGTCAGGAGACTCTAGGTTCGTCCCGGCAAAAGGCAGAGACAGCAGCAGCCAGAGGAGCTGGGGAGGTCAGCAGATGCTGACAAGGAGGCCAGTGCAGTTGCCCTCTCACAGCATTGACGCGGCCATTAAGAAGGAGAGTTGGGTGGGGGGAGCGGTCATCTGAGAGGCAGGACGGCGGGAAAAGTACTTTGCGGGGAAGGGAGCAGAGGAAAGAGAGGAGAAAAGAAAAAGGGGAAAAAAGAGAAGAAGGCAGAGAAAGCAAGAGTGAAAGAGCGACTAAGAGAAAGAAATAGTTACTTGTGATGGCCACTAGACCACCAGGGATGAGGTGCAGGAACGAGCCTGCGGGTTGAATAGGGCCTTGAACTGAGTCAGGAGACTCAGTTCGTCCCAGCAAAAGGCAGAGGCAGCAACAGCCAGATAACTGTTAAAACAATTTAAGAAAATGAAAAGTCAACTAATATTTCCCATGAACTCAGCATATTAGTTGTTGACATTCTGTGAAATATACAGAGTTGTCTCAGGATGGTAGATATGGACAGTGTGTTAGTAGTCCACCATTCACTATTGACAAATGGCTGGGCAACCACATAATTGCAAGCACCAAACTAACCGTTCAAGAATATGAAGACTTAAAAAGAGATCCCATATCAGTATACTCTGACTTCTATTCTATAACCCACCCCATATACTGGGATATTGGCACAGATCAGGGTTAAGGTCTTTATGTAAGCCCTGTCACATTACAGTGTTGTGCAACAGGCTACAAGAATCTTGCATACAACTTCCGAGGAGTACACCAGCACTCCCCTATATGGTCAAGACATCTGAATCATGACTGAAGGACCCCAAAAGTGTATTAAATAATGGCTCATGTACAGATGTGTGCCGTAGTGTACCTCTGTTCAGTTAGTGTGGTTCGACATCAGTAGGATGTGAGGAGAGGGGAAAAGAGAGCATACCCAGCATTACCTGCAACAAAGATATATGAAATGTGTAACAAAAGCCATCTATTTTACATATAATACATCATGCCTGCAAACCTGCAGTGTTTGTACTGTGTTGCTGTGATGCGTATGTTAGATATGGCACTCTCGCATACACATTGTAGCCCCATTATGAGTTGTTGTTACTTACCAATGAACCGCATGGCACTAAAATCTCCAGCAACTAATTGCAGTGCAAGAGGTGACTGTCAGAAGATGTAGCTAATGTGTGTGCTTACAGGAAAGGGAGAGTAGTCATCAGTGCAGCAGTCTCTGACATATCGCAGACAGCTTGCACATTGATGGAATGTAACAGCATCTGTTGCAGAAAAGATGTGATGTGTTGTGGTGTGGCTTAGGTGGCAAGTGGGTGCACTTAATGGCACCTTCCACATGAGGGAAGTAGGCAAAGGCATAGGATTCCCTTGCCACCCTTTGCCTTTCCACAGGTGACTGTGGCAGGGTGATGATCTGGTTCACTATTCTGTTGATGTATCTCAATACCTGACGCGAGTATCAGGTCTGCCTTTCCAGTGAGATGCCAACATAGTCTGAGGTGAACGTCTGGAAAGATCCAGTGGCCATGATATGGGTAGGGATAGTCTGGGAACAGAATGTAGGTGAATCAATTTCCTGCTCTTAGTCTACAACCATGTCTAGGATCACATCAGGTTGGAAGTGGAATCTGGGAATTACAACTTCCCCTGTCATCAAATGTACTTTACTAAACTGTGGTTCAGCTGTGAAACATGCGGCTGACATAGCTGATCTTGTACTGAACCTCGACCTTGACATCCTCATACTCACTGAAGCTTGGTTAAACGAACCCTCATCTCTAATTATTGACATTCTAGTCCCACCCTGTTATGACATCATCAGACTTGACCGTTCAGACCGCTCCAGGGGTGGACTAGCCTGTATATACTGGTTCTCCCTATCCATGAAACAATCACTTTCGCCATTACTATCCTCCTGTGAATACCTGCGGATCAACTTCTCACCAATGACAATACTACGTGCTCTCTCCACGTGATTTACTACCCTCCTGGAAATAATCACACATTTATAGAACAGATCATGGAGACGATCTCCTCCATCAATGAAAAGCAAAACATCCAGATTTTTCTAGGTGACTTTAACATACATTGGAATAATCCCAATGATCCTCTGATGAACAGTTTTAAATCCTTCCTTCTTGAACTCAACCTTATCCAATCTTGCAACAGTCCTACCCACAAAAAGGTGCCACCTTAGATCTAATAATCGCAAAAGAAATTCAAATCAAATCCATCCTACCTTGCGACTGGATTGACCACCACTGCATTACTTTCTTTATACCTGAAACAGCAACAAGTTCGTCTGGCCAACCTAGGAAAGCAAAGCATTTGGTTAGAGACACTATTTTGATCAACCCATGCACGTTCTCAGCCATTAGTAAAGGCAACCTGCTCCCCACCTCAATAGGCAAGACCCTGATGACCTCACTGATTATTACATCAACTCCATTACAAAAACCATGGACACCAATGCACGCAAACAACTTAAGAGAATCCTATCCAAAAGATCCTTGGTTCAATGGCACCCTCAATAAAGAACGTCGATACCTCAGACTTGCTGAAAAGGTTTGGAGACATACCCCATCGCTGACCAATCTTAAACTTCTACAACAAAAACAAAGCGCACATTAGAAACTCCAAAGCAACATTTTTCGAGAATCAACTCAACTCGGCTTCTAATCATCCAAAAAAGCTTTTTGAACTTATTAAAAGTCAAACAACCAGAGAAAACAATGCCCTATCCCCTGACAACAAAATCCTACCTAATTCTGAAACTCTTGCTTCCTTCTTCTACGAGAAAACCATGTGCCTCTACAACTTTGCAATCACATTGAGCATTTCCAACTCCTTGACCAATGTCAATCTAGTTTCAGATCCGGACACAGCACCGAAACCACCATGGTCTTCACTGTTGATGATGGTCTCCGTTCCCTCAACCAGAATGAATCTTGCTTATTAATACTACTGGACTTATCTGTGGTGTTTGATACTGTCAATCATGAAACACTTCTGAATCTATTAGAACATAGGATGGGTCTCTCTGGCACAGTGTTAAAATGGTTCTCCTCATTTCTTCACAACAGATCTCAGTGAGTCCTAATCAACCACACTCACTCCAATCAGACTCCAGCTATGCTTGGCTTCTCCTAAGGTTCCACTCTCTCCCCGACACTATTCAACTTATACATGGAGCCCTTGACTGAAATCCTCAAACTCTTGCACATCTCCTATCATATGTATGCAGACGTCACTCACCTCTACATGAAAAGCGTGTCCCCTGAGGACATCAGAATCATCAATAACAGCTTGGTTAAAAGACAACAGTGGCTAACTCAAAATCACCTCAAACTTAATGCCCTTAAAATTGAATTCCTTCTGATCTCTCCGCCCAGTATCGCCCCTAGCATTAAAGACTGGCTTCCACATCTTACTACCTTGAACTGTACCACACACATCATTGATTCAGCTAAATTGCTTTGAATAATCCTGGACAATGACCTCTCCATGCAAAAGCACATTAGTGCCGGCACCAGAGGAGCTAACCATCAACTCTATACTTTAAGGAAACTAAAACCTTTCCTTCCCCCAGCAGATCTAAAAACAGCGGTCCAAGCTCTTGTATTATCTAAACTAGACTATGGCAGTGCTACCTTTGTGGGCCTTCCCAAAAGCAAATTTGCACCATTGAAGACTACCTTGAACACGGCAGAAAGACTCATCACTGGCTCTACAAAAAGAGATCATATCACCCCGACCTCGTATCACTGAATTGGCTGCCCTTTGAGGCAAGGATCCATCTCAAAATTGCCTGTTTGACCCACAATGCCTTACACTGTAACACCCCATCCTACCTGTCCCAGAAATTGTCCTTATCTGGCAGAAACAGACCTTCTAGAAGCACAAGCTCTTTTCTAATTAAGCCACCTAAATTTTAAAAACCGTCAACCTACAAATGATCCTTTTCCAGAATTGCCCCTACAATCTGGAACTCCCTTCCTCCGGAGATCAGGTGCAACCATTCCACTCCAAATTTCAGGAAGTAAGTAAAACTCCTACTTGCCAACACATCCTCTCGCACTTAGATCTTAAATTCTCACCCATATCCTCGTAATCCGAGCTGGCTCTTCTTCTCTGATCCTCTGCTCACCGCCTCGACATCTATCAGATTGAGGTTATGCCAGTTTTTTTAAAACTATGGCCCAGATTTATACTTTTTGACGCAAAACTGTGCAAATGCAGTTTTGTGTCAAAAAGTATAGCGCCTGCTTGTGCCATTCCAGGACGCCAGAAGGGCGCCAAATTTATGGAATGGTGCAATCCTGCGCAAAGGGTGGGCTAACGTCATGGACAATGACGTTAGCTGGGTGGGAGTGGCAGTATGTGAGAAGGGGGTTTTGCACCAAAAAATGACGTTAGGCTGGCTAGAGTAAAAAAAGATGATTCTAACCAGTCTAGCGTCATTTCTTGATGCAAAACCATCCATACCACATGAATCCTGTCTTTGAAAAGACAGGAGTCATGCCCACCACCCCAATGGCAAGCACAGGGGATAAGGGTCCCCTGGGCATTGCCATTGCACCCAGTGCCATGTATTGGGGCCCATTTCAGGGCCCCCGATGGCACTTTAAAAATAATGTTAAAATACTTACCTCTACTTACCATTTTTGCACGGGAGGATAAATAAGACGCTAGGACCTTAGAGTCATTTTTTGGACGGGAACGCCTACCTTGCATCTCATTGACCCAAGGTAGGTTCACACATTCAAAAAATGACTTTAACTCCAATATTTTGGCGCTAGACTTATCTAGCGCCAAAATATAAATATGGAGTTAAGTTTGCGTTTAATTAGCGTAAAAAAAATTACGCTAATTCAGAGCAAACAGAGTATTCATCTGGCCCTTTGTAATCCTAATATGATGCTAATTCTAAATCTTTCTGTATATGTTTTCTTTAGCATATCACTTTTTTGATTGTATCTATACCACTGTTGTTTGTTTGTTTTTACTGTATGGGTCTTGTTCGCGATATATACAACTTTTAAAATAAAGTAAAATAAAATAAAGATGATGATCCTTTGCCTGTAAACCCTCTCTCTTCACCTCCTCCTCCTCAAATACGTATTCTTCCACAATGATGGACAAGGCAACACACATAACTGGCATAGTGAAGGCAGTTGTAAGGGTCAGTGCATGTGTTCCTTTATGTGCTTAGCCTGGGTGAGATTGGGTGGTGTTTGTCAGAAATTTTCAGAGGGACATGAGGCAAGCAGGCATTACTGGGGCTCAACCATGGAGGGATAAGACCTTTTACTCCTGATGTCCTTGGGCCCAGCTAACCATGAGTAACTGAGCCAAGTACTACCCCTTCATTACTTGACTATGTTAGAATGGGTCAAGTGGTCCAATGCTTCTCAGAGAGTAGTATGTGCAAGATTGACACAGGCACAAGACTCAAAATATGCTCAGCAACCCCAGTAAATGAATGTCCAGCCAAAGACCTGCTTTTATGAAAAAAAGGTATTATTTATATACAAACACAAAGTAAAATACAGCATACAACAAATAACATACAGAGCCTTTGTAAGGTTGGCAGTCTAATGTTGTTCAGGCAATTACTACCTGTTGTTACTCCTCATTCACACAAGGCAACATTCACATTAGGCACCACTAGTAAGTATGAGTCTAAGAAGTTCCATGATGGTTGTCAAAGTCAGTGTGTCAGTGCCATAGTGCTATAGACTGGGGCTCTATGACCCGGTAATTAGACTTACCCTCCCCCAGTGGGGTTGTGATATAGAAGGCCCAGGTGTGCTTTAGAGGCCTGGAGCCCGCTGGTGGTTCGGCTTCATGGTTGACGTGAACAGGTGCCAGGTGACGAGCGATAGTCTCTTACTCTAGGCAACGCAGCTGGACATCAATGGCACTTTTCAGGTTGTGGGTGGGGGGGGTAAGACCTTCTGATGGCCCTTTCTCTTCTCCGCTGCCCCACCTGGCATAAAGGGGGCCACAAATGGCAGCACACAAGGCAACAACCCCCTCAAGTTACAGTGCTGTGCAGGATGATGGCCCTCCTCAGTCACAGCTATTCACCAGTGTGACTGCTCTTAATCTTCACGATGGCCTCACCTGACATGTGTGGTCACCAACTTGAACAGCACAAGAGCAGACTGCCCTATCGGTGCAGTGCTTCACATGAGTGACACCTGGGCAGATGATCCCAGTTGCAATCCCCACTAGACCATAGTTCTCACACTTCACTGAAGAGGTCCACTTAACAAGGTTCCCATTGGACCTCACATGCTCCAGGCTATTTCCTCTTTCTCAGGGGCTGCTCTGGTCTCAACAGGCAGGAGATCGCTTTTGCTATAGGATCCTTTATAAATGGTCTTCATTCTCCTGGGTAATGTCCCCTCACTCAGCAGGGAGAAAAGCATACCTTGGGCCCCTGTCCTGGTCACAACAGGCAGAAGTTGCATTGAGCTTCTCCAGCCACAGTTGGACTAGTTGACCATTTGACAATTTGGGAGACTCAAGCTCCCCTTTTCACAATCTTCTTCCTGACAAATATGTAATTTAGTGTCCCCGTCTAAGGCTGAGGGTTTCCAAGTAACACACATGCACATGAAAATGTGAGTTGCACAGTGCTACATACTAACAAGATGTAAAGGGTAGTTTAAGTATTCAGAAGTGCAACTTTCCACGACTGGGTTGGTAGGCCGCACTTCAATGATACGGATGAAAGGGCCTGTTCACACTACAGATTACTAGTTCAAAACCATTATGCTGCTACCACTGCATTTACCACTACGAAAGTAGCACTTTGTTAGCCCATTCTGGCCTAACAAAACCACAATCTATGTGACAGGCCTAAGCCATGGTGCACATACATGATCTGTGTCAGACCTGACTTAAAATTGGTTCAAAGAACCTAGATCTCATTGTAGTTGGGGTACACAGGGCAGGAGTTCACATCTGTCACCAGGCAGCAGGCATTTCCATGCCAACAGTTTTTAAATGTGTTTCAACTGTGGATTGGTGATGGAGTGCAGAACAATCGTTCCTTTTATTTCCAGGTGTGTTGCAAGTGTTGTAGGCCTTATTACATAAATCATGAGTTTTTGCTTTCATGGGAAAAAATGTGTTAAACATTACACTTGTCCTAACAATAAACAGGTATTGGAAGGAAAAAAGCATATCCAATTTATTCTACCCCTGACAAACACTTCTTCGGGATTTCAACATAAAAAAAAAAGATAGAATGAGGGTTATAGTAATTAGTATTTTACACAGATTTTAAGGCAACCTTCCTCTAATTGAGATATTTAAGAGGCCTGAAAATTAAAAAAATAAATCCCAATAGATTTCTCTATTTATTTGTTTGCTCCATTTTTACAATAGAAGGATGTTCCAATATCTGTGAGTGGCCATAAGTGGGGCCGGGCTTAACCCAGCTTTGAGATGGAGTACTTTTTCTACTGTTTTTAGTGTGTTTGCGTTTATAACTATAGAAATGCAGTTTGTGAATAGGCTTAGTCTTTTGTAGGTGGGTATTTGGCAATCCGATAGCCCCTTCTTACTACTTTCCTAAACCCTTGTCTTTTGGTAGTAGGTAATCCACATTTTGCAGCCACTTTTCCCATCCCTCCCACATTTTCTACTGATAAGTTTACCTATGTGTATGGAGACTCCCCAGTCAGAGTGAAGAGTTCTGTATAGAAAAATATAGGAGATATGGTGGAATAGACCTCTGCACAAAGTTGGTGAATAGCATTTTGGATTACATTTTTAGTACTGCTGTAGCACTACGAAACATACTAGAAAGTGTAGTTTGTGAACAAGCCCTCCTGTTAATGAATGTGGAATCTGTGGCAGTACTTTGCAAATCACAGGAGTAGGTCCAAGGCATATGTTCTTGTTTGGCCTGACCTTCAAGTACCTTTCTTCCACTATTTTTTACCTCATTTTCTTCTCTAGTTCTTGCATTATCTCTTTTATCCCTATTTCCAATTCACCTTCTCCTAGGTTTTTCATAACTAGTGTGTTTTCTGTTTTATCCTGTTTTTTTCCTTTCTTTGAGCTTCCACTGTTTCTTCCTTTTTTATGCACCACCATAGTGAGACGGTTATACAATTTAGCTTGATGTATAGGTGCT
The DNA here is from genome assembly GCF_031143425.1 of Pleurodeles waltl. Classification (NCBI taxonomy): domain Eukaryota; kingdom Metazoa; phylum Chordata; class Amphibia; order Caudata; family Salamandridae; genus Pleurodeles; species Pleurodeles waltl. The sequence continues at coordinate 1,886,234,064 of NC_090440.1, forward strand.
TATGTGTACAATGCTTTCACCATAAATATATTGTCAACATTTTTGTGTGCTATTTCCCTACAGTATTTGATGACCTGACAAAGCCTTGTTAGGTATTCAAGCTGAAATAAGTCAACTGTGGTGTTCTAAATTTGAATGACAATGTTCTATAACAAAAAGAGCACTAGTGAAGTAATACATGTCATCATTATGTTTTTTTTTCTCTTGGTATAAATATCAGATAACCTTTGTTCAATATATCTTTTTGGTACATACATATTACTCACTATGATGCAGGACCAAATCCCCTATGAAAATGTTTTTGTACACTATCCTCTTTGTTTGAAAAAAAAAGTCTATTACTGTTATTTGTACTGATTAACAGTTCATGTTATTACACTAACCATATTGGGATTTAATTCTCCTGTGGATTTCTTTCTCTTTTCTCTGTGGATTGAAAATAGTTTTATCTTAGTTGTTAACATTTTCCTCTACAGATGTCTTCCACCTACTGATGGATTATCCTAAATAGCCAGTAGTGTTGAATTAGGGTCCCATTGTTATTAATAGCCAGATGTAATCCACTGATGAGATGCATCTAGATTGTGATCATGGCAGTGAAACATGCATATTTATGCACTATTTGCAAATACCTTTTTAAAAACAAAACACTAATCGAGGCTTATCCCTATCCCTCCTAAAATAGACAACTTTTTACATGCATTGTGTGCATCTAAATGTATAATTTGTCCCCTACATTTGTCCCAGCCCTTTCTGCTCGCCCACATGCGGTGTCTGGCTCAACTCCACCCCCAACTACAAGAGTTTGTTACATAGCTCCCCCAGCATCTGCCATTTTGGCAACACCCCAATGGGAGTGTGTGCATTTAAAAGACCAGTAGTAAATATAGGGGGCCTAGTTCACAAAGGGCCTTCGCACTCATGGTGGAGGCCCGTAGTCGTAGCGGATGTAGTGTCGCACCCGCGATGTAACGGTGTCGCAATCACTACCAATGGTGGACAGTTTGAGAGGGGTGTTTGTTGGCGACCCCCCTGGTTTGTGTATGTTCGGATGTGGCCTAGGGGTAACGTGGGTAACATGAATAAATGGTGACGTGGTCCCGCTGGTGTTGTCTCATTGCATGCTGACTAACTGCAGCACCGGAGTATGCCCGTATAGCCAGAGGCCTACGAGTAGTATAATGTGTTCGCATTGTCTTTTACACAAAGCGCTATATTAATGGAGCAGGCGCGGCCCTGAAACCCGCCCACATCACACTGGCGATGAGAGTGCTCATCAGCGCTCTGTCGACACGGCGGCCGTTCGCCTCACCTCCTGGCGTGTAGTGCTCGTGCCGCTCGGCGAGAGCTGCCAGTCGCGTTGTGCCGTGCTAAACATCGCGTCTCCTGGGCTACGTGATGCTGTCCAATCCACATCCTGCTGAAGCTACAGTTTTTCCCCAACATCGAGGAAACCGTGAAAATGAGGCCGGGGAGGCAGGAAAGGCCCCGCCCACCCGAACCTCAGTGATTTCTTAAAGGGACAGCTTCCCAGTGAACGTCGTGCTGCCTAAATTCCCTCCAGAGCTGATTTCTTAAAGGGACAGCGTCCCAGTGAACTTGGTGCTACCTAAACTCCCTCCAGAGAAGGGCATTGTGCTGTTTAGTCCTGCCCATGGACCAGCCTCAGTGAAATGAATCACACCTCTGTGTGATGCACCCAACTGGTCCATTGACAAGGAGGGCCTGAAAAGAAAAATAAACAAACATTATTATTTTTTTTTTTTAAACACAGTGTAATAGATAATAGAAAATATATAAGATGAATACCTTACCTCCTATAGAACCATTCATAGTCGAAGGTGCCCCATCAGCTCAGGCAGCCAGGTGGAAGGACTGGGTCGAAAGGGTGTTACTCTTCTTTGAAGCCATGAAAGTTGAAGATGCCCAAAAGAGAGCTACGCTCCTGCATCTAGGAGGGTAAGACATATATAGAATATTGAGAACAATTGTGTAAGCGGCACCAAAGACACATCTGGCCCTCATCGCAGCCCTCAAAGCCAATTTCGAACCCATGGTCAACGTGGAATATGAGAGGTTTATATTCTGGCAAGCACGCCAAACCCCAGAAGAGTCTATTGACATGTTCTACATGTTCTACATGAGACTAAAAGTGTTGGCCACCACATACAACTTCCAAAGTGAAAACAACACAATTCGAGAACAAATTATCCAAAGGTGTGCGTCAATTAAGTTAAGAGTAAGAATCCTTGATTAGTCAGGACAATCCCTCGCAGATATACTGACAATGGGAAGGACAAAAGAACTGTCGAAAGCAAGAGCTTCACACATGGAGGCAACGCTCCAGAATCCTGTCAAAACAGAGCAGGTTGCCGCGGTAACGCCCACACCCTATAGACCCCAGGCAAAGAAGCATACATCACAGAGTGAACGATGCTGAGGCTTCCCACATCCCTTAGCCGGCTGCCCTGCCAAAGGAAAAACATGTGCAGGGTGCGGCAAGCCAAACCATTTCATCAAAGTGTGCAGGCTGACAAAGAGCACAACATCGTGGACCACTGTGAACAAAGCCCTTGAAGTTCAAGGTCAAGGCAGTGACATGGACGACAATGAAGACGAAACGCAAATGGTGCACTCAATCTTTATGATCAGCTCTGCCACCCAGAAACATGAACGGCTGCCAAAGTGCAAAGTAGTCATAGCGGGATGCCTAGTGGCAGCTATAGTAGACACTGGAGCATCGATCAATGTCATGGCGGAGGTCATGTATAGAAGCTTGCAGCCCAAGACCACCCTTGACTCCGACCCGTGTCAGAGTATTTGCCTAAGGACAACTCAGCCTCTTACAATGAGAGGCAGATTCCGATCTTCCATTCGTCATGAGCCACATGAAGTAGAGGCCTATGTACAGTAGCGGAGGAGGGTCAGCGCACACTGTTGGGTTGTCACACAGCTGAAGCTTTAGGGATAGTAACCTTCACTCTTGGTGTTTATATTGAATCACTCATAATCATTATTGAGCCCTTTTCACAAGTGATTGAAGGAATAGGGTGCCTCAAGACCAAGGAAATCATTCTCCACAAATCTGTCCAACCTGTAGCCCTCCGCCATAAACGGGTTCCATTCCACCTTCGGCCTTTAATGGAAAAGGAACTTGAAGAAAATTAGAAGCTGCGGGTATTATTGAAAAAGTAAAGGGTCCAACACTGTGGGTGTCACCGATTGTAGTGGCTAGGAAACCAAACCAATCTGGAGAGGTCAGAATTTGCATAGACATGAGACTGCCCAATGCCATAATCAAAAGAGAACGTTATTTGACTCCTACAATTGATGACCTCATTGGGGAACTGAGCAAGGCACGTTGGTTTACGAAATTAGACCTTCGGTCTGGATACCATCAATTAGTCTTGGCAAAAGAGTCAAGATATATCATGATGTTCTCAACTCATGTGGGACTTCGTCATTACCGAAGGCTAAATTTTGGGATCTCCAGCGCGGCAGAGGTGTTTCAGAACACGATTCGGGAGCTGCTGATCGATTTGCCTGGAGCAATCAATGTTAGCCATTACATTTTTATTTATGCCAAAACTATCCCAGAACACCATGCTTAATTAAAAAGGGTCTTTCAGCGCATCCAAGAATCTGGCCTGACTCTCCACAGAGAGAAGTGTGAATTCTTGAAGGATAAATTGCAATTCTTCGGCTATGTGTTCTCCTCAGAGGGAGTTGCGCCGGACCCTGACAAAGTTGCAGATATCAAGAATGCTTCCCAGCCCACCAACGTGACTGAAGTCAGCAGTTTTTTGGGTATGGTGAACTACTGCAGAAAGTTTATTAAAGACCTGATGTCCTTCACACAGCCACTGAGAGACTTGACCAAAGCCAACCAATCATGGTCCTGGGGTCAGGTCCATGAGGAGGCGTTCCAGGTGACTAAAGATGCATTGTCAGCAGACACGACCCTGCGATATTTTGACCCCAGGAAAGACACCACTATAGCTGTGGATGCCAGCCCAACAGGGCTAGTAGCGGTACTCCTACAGAAACTGCAAGGAGACGAGTGGGCTCCAGTGGCATACGCCAGCAGGTCATTAACAGACACGGAGCAGAGATATTCGCAGATTGAACGAGAAGCAATTGCCATACATTGGGAGTGTAAGAATTTTCACCTCTATGTATATGGCCACCTGTTTACCATAAGCCACTGATCCCACTTTTTAACGGCACTGCTTCGAAGCCACCTCCTCGCATTGAGAAATGGATGCTACAACTGCAAGAGTACAATTGGAAGGTGGAGTATCGCCCAGGCTAAAACAATCCAGCAGATTATCTCTCCAGGCATCCGAGACCAGCCACCTCCTCTGAAGAAAGTGAGGCTCAGGAAATGGAAGAATATTTACGCTGTATAGTGGAAAGGTCCCGCCCGCGACCTATCTCAGTCGAGACAATTCAACAAGCCACCACCCAGGATGAAAACCAGCAATGAGCCATGCTGGCAGTGGAGACTCAGGCTTGGCACTCTGTGCAGAAACAGTGGCGTAGCCTCACACCTGATGCGCAGGCCATTATGGAGACCTTATACCGCGTCTGTCAAGAGTTGACTGTTAGCAGTGAAGGCTGTGTCCTCAGAAGACATCGGCTGGTGATTCCATCATGTTTGACTGATAGGGCAGTCCAACTAGCTCACGCTGGCCATCAAGGCATGGTTAAGACGAAGAGTCGGCTGAGAACTAAAGTGTGGTTCCCACTGATGCACATAAAAGTTTAAGAGCTAGTACGCTCCTGCCGCTGGTGTCAGGTAACAGGAGAGCCAAGTGTGCCAGCCCCAGTAGAAACCGTGGGATTGATGATTTCTCTCGATATCCAGAAGTTGAGGTTGTACAATCTTTAACAGTGAAGGAAGTGATACCTAAGTTAGAAAAGATAATTGCAACTCATGGAGTGATACAAGAAGTTAGGACGGTTAATGGTCCACCGTTTCAAGGAAAAGAGTTCGCTGAATACCTTACATCTCTGGCATTAAACACTGGAAAATAACGCCCCGATGGGCACAAGCTAACAGGGAGGTGGAAAGGTTCATGCAAACGCTGAACAAAGTAGTACAAATTGCTGTGATGAAGCATGAAATCCCGGACCTGGCAGTGTATTCATTCCTGCGAGACTACCGTCAAACACCACACTCTACTACTGGGGTGGCCCCGAGTCACCTGTCTATGGGTCGGGTGGTCACAGATGTCATTCCCCACCATGAGTCTTGGACTCCAGAGACAGTTGACCGAAACAAGGAGTATTTCAAAAGAAAGCGTTCTAATGACCACGCCAGTGTTCGGCGGCCATCTCGCCTGTCAGGTTTGCAAGTAGGAGATGGAGTTCTCCTAAGAGACAGATTCCCAGGCAGCAAGTTCCGAGCAACTTACGAAGATCACCCGTGGATTGTATCTCAGCGACAAGGCTCGTTAATCATTCCTCAGAGAGGGACCGAACAAGTTGCCCGGAACATTTCTCATTTAAAAAAGTTCTGTTCACCATCTACCACAGATGGAGATGTCGCTAGTAATCCTGTCTTGTTTGGTGGAGATGTAGTCTCGGATGATGGTCTGACGAGTGGTTCTGAGTCGACGAATGAGCCTAGAAGTGGCAGTCCCGAGTCCCCGGATCCTGAGAATAACTTAGGTGCCAGGGGTAACACTGAATTGTCACCGTCCAAGAGAAATGTTGAGGCACGGTACGAGCTGAGACAGCACCCCAACCCCTCGACTCGTTTGAGAGATTTCTTTCTTTGAATGTTTCGTATTCCAGTTGTAATTCAGTTTGAACTGTATGCATTTTTTGTTTTGTGTTTTGGGAGGGATGTAGTGTTGCATCCGTGATGCAACGGTGTCGCGATCATTACCAATGGTGGACAGTTTGAGAGGGGGCATTTGTTGGTGACCCCTCTAGTTTATGTATGTTTGGACTTGGCCCAGGGGTCACGTGGGTAACATGAATAAATGGTGACGCGGCCCCTTGGGCGTGGTCTCAGTGCATGCTGACTAACTGTGGAGAAGTGTGGCTCAATGGTTAGAGCGGCAGACCCTGAAGCAGAGATCTGTCTCAAGACCAGGGTTCAAGTCCCGCTTCGGCAGGTCTTGGGCTCAATTCCCCTTGACCAGATAATTCTCGCCTCGGTGCCTAATCTAATTCATGGGTCCCACTCTGCAACTCTGGGCAATAGCTTGCTTAATCTCCACAACGGCCCCAACAGCGCTTGGATGCCTGGCTTCACCCTGGGGGTGCTCAGGAGTGGGCACCTCACAGGGAAAAGCCAGGAGGGGTTCCATAGCGGTATGAGTACAGCGCCTTGAGACCCTAACGGGTGAGTAGTGCGCTATACAAGTGCTAATTTACATTTTTTTACATTTACATTTTAACTGCAGCATCAGAGCACGCCCGTGTAGCCGGAGGCCTATGGGCAGTATAATGTGTCTGCATTATCTTTTGCACAAAGGGCTATATTAATAGAGCCGGTGCGGCCCTGAAACCCACCCTCATCATAGTGGAGTCTTCGCACTCAGGGTGAAATCTCCACAATAAGTATTCTCATTATGGAGATTACGCCCGAGAGAGGGCACTCCCCCATGACTGCGGGACCTCCACCAAGAGTGCGGAGACCCTTTGTGAATTAGGCCCTCAACTGGCATGCTGCTCTTTGCGCTCAAGGCAGCTTGTGAAAAAATATATTTTCTTGCAGATGCAACAAACTCTTTGCAAATGGCTAGAAATGCCATAAGAACCTCCATTGTATTTGCTTATTTTTCATACATGGAAACTACTAACACATTTCAAACTCAAATGCCTCCAAAAATTTGATTCCAGATGACATCCGCTAGATATATCTCTCCTCCCTTTCAGGATAAGCTCAAAACCCTATTCTTCCAACAACACCACGTCACTGTCTACTACCTGTTTACACTTACCCACCTGAAGCGCTCACCATCCTGCTACTCTCCCCGTTTCTTCGTACCTGAGCATTTCCCTTTGCAAACTCCATTTCCATTCTGTACCTTCCGTGTACTTTCTTATTTCCGTACCCTGCAGGTTGGGGCAGCCCTCCATTGTTCTGTAGCTAAGTTCACATTTTATAAATGCCCTAAATGCGTACACTTAGAAATAGTTGTGATAGTATAAATATAGAATCGCTGTACGTGGTAGTTCATTTAAATATATGATGCCACTTATCCCACTGAAATTAGAAGTTTCTGAAGCATTTGTAATGAAAAAAAATATAAATGAGGTTAGTGGGCTGTGGGGTTGGCAGCTCTGTGTTGAAAGTGTAGCTTAGCCATAGAAGTAAACAGTGCTACCAATCAGCCATAGGACACAGCAACAAAGAGCTCGGCTCTTCTCAGCAGCAACAGCACTGAAGCAATTCCAGAAATTGCAGAGAAGAAAGTAAATGGAAGAACTTGACTGTTAGGGCCATATTGCACCAGTGCAAAGTGATCAAAAGTAATGCAAACTGGCACAAAGGGTTGATCGGGGTTTGGGGATTTTTGAAAGTTGCCTAAAAGCAACTCAAAGTAGCACTAAAGGCTACTTTGGTTCCAGAGGCATCCCATGGGCGGGACATGGCATTCCTAAGCAAACACTCATGTTTTTTTTACACAAAGTAATATCTACTAACATTTTAGTTTGCTGCGTTTCATTGTGTGATGTTGGAGTGTGACTTTTATAATCAATATTAAAATGAAAAGCTTGCAATATAATGTCTAATGGAACTGCATAAATGCAATACTAATGCACATGTTTGAAATGTGCCCACGGGGTGTGGCCACCAATGTATACGATGACTAATGAAATTGACTAAAATGAATTAATGTACTCATGTATGATTTTGTATTAGCAGTAAAAGTTATGTATTAAGGATCTGCTAAATTACTCACTAGGCCTTAGTTAGCAAGGGTCTGGGCCTAGCTGCCTGGTCTCATATTAACTGTGTTTTTCTAACGTGCAATGTGCTGTTTCCCTGAAGGACACAACGCTGTACTTTTCCAGAAGCTAGAGAGATGTTTGTAGCCGTAGTAAATTCTTTCTCATGGGACCCGACTTTCCCAAGGAGACATTCTTGCCGAATGCAAGGTCGCCTAAACTGGTAAAAGACAATGGAACTACTGACTGGAGCGACAAGTGTAACTTTTCTTACCTGACATTCTACCAGTTGAAGACGTCATTCACAGGAGCCAATAAACTGCATGAGAACTGTCTAGGTGAACATTCTAGTAAGGTGTGCAACGGGTTATTGGACAGAGATAAGGATGCACCAAATATTGCCCAATGGGAAATTAGAGACTTGTTCAACAACTTTAATATAACGACGTGACACAAGGAGAAATCAGCCATTACTGGACATTCCACCGACCCATTACTTTGCCATCCTTTGCCCTTCTGAAAGACTTTGGGGGTCATTCCAACCCTGGCGGTCATCGACCGCCAGGGTGGATGACCACGGAAGCACCGCCAACAGGCTGGCGGTGCTTCATCTGGGATTCCGACAGCCGCGGTCGCCCAGCCGGGTCCGGCGGTTTCCCGCCGGATTTCCCCCGGCTGGGAGAATCCTCCATGGCGGCGCTGCAAGTTTTTACCGCCTGGAACAGGATGGCGGGAACGGGTGTCCTGGGGCCACTGGGGGCCCCTGCACTGCCCATGCCACTGGCATGGGCAGTGCAGGGGCCCCCTAACAGGGACCCAGCATGATTTTCATTGTCTGCATAGCAGACAGTGAAAATCGCGACGGGTGCAACTGCACCCGTCGCACCCCTGAAACACCGCCAGCTTCTGTGTTGCAGGGCCTTTCCGGCTGGGCCTGCGGGCGCTCCTTTGGCGGGCGCCCGCCGGCCCAGCGGGAAAGTCTGAATGGCCCCCGCGGTCTTCTGACCGCGGAGCGGTCATTTGACAGGGTAAGTTTGGCAACCGCCGCCCGCCAAACTTGGAATGACCCCCTTTGTCTTTTACTCTTAACCATCCTCGCCTTGCCCTTTGTTTGAGATGCACTTCTCCTCCTTATGAGGGAAGAGCCATTTGCCACACCCTGCTGATACTTACCTGCTTATCCTGGCTGATGGCGAATCGACTGATGTCCTGAGGACGAAGACTGACACTATATGCCGCCCCATTTTTTTGGATGGGTAACTATCTGAAGATATATTGTAATTATCTGTTTGCCTTTTCTTTCTAGGTACCAACTGCTCTTTTGACAGAGACCATAGTTAGATGTTTTCTAAATTCATGTTGCTAAATTGTTTTGCATGAAGCCCAACATGCTGATGCTAATTAGAGGTTAGTTAAGGAGTTCACTAATATCGGTTGCAAATAGACAAACGACTGAATCTTTGCTTTGTTGAATAATGTACTAATGATACTCTGCTAAAGCTGATTCATGTTGACGTCATGCTTTGTCCTAATGTTCATGATCTTTGCTTTGATAAAGTCTTATTCGAGCTGCCATATTGTAGTTTTGTTGATGTGCTTATTGATATTGAGACTAATGAATATGCTAGTAGGTTATAACTAATAGGGAATAAAGATCCAAAATCTTACTAGATTTGTGTGGTTTTTCATGGCCGAAACGTCATGGTGAGTTCCATTCTTATTAAATGTTAATGATTAGTTTTATTGATTAGTTATTGTGAATATCGATTTGGTTATTGATCTATCATATTGAGATGTTACATAGATATCTCGTCCTGAGGAGTCTCCAATCAGGGTCAAAAGGTTCATTGGCCTAAAACGAGTCCCCTTGTAAGTAGATTATCAAAGTTGGGACATGTTATCAGTTCTGGTAGCAGAGGACGATTTAGGCCCTTTGGGGCCCTAGGACGAGGGACCATTGTTTGAAAATTGATTTTGAGATAATGCGAATTGGAAAGATGGTGTGCCCCTAAGTCACAAATGACTTTCCCGGAATCTCGGAGCTTGCCGAAGTGAGTTGGGTATGTTCTCGGCGTTCTAGTGATAGTGTGAGTGACGTAGGGTTTGCCCTTGCCCAGCTTATGCATACCGCAGGTGATTTGTGAGGTTTGTGAGAATTTTAAGCCAGGTGATGTTTTAGTAGGAGTGGGCGTACTCCTCAGTATGAGAGTAGGGAAGTCGGCGAATTTCGCGTGAGTGTGGCGCTTTGTGTTAAAAAATTGTCCACGTGGTTGTTGGTGATGTACGGACCCTACGTGGTCTAAGACTCCGGAGTATGTTGATGGTTTATGTTGTAATTTGTGCCGTTTAATAGGTCAATCGGGCGTGGTTTACGAGTCAAGTTTGAGTCAAAGTGAGTGAATGAAAACTTCAATGGAGATTTGGGGAGTTCTAGAGTAAACTAGGACGAACCATTGACAAGTCGAGAATAACATTTGCGGGTCAAATTTTGCTTGCGAGTGCGGGATCTGAGATGGAGAGAGTAGCGGCCGAGGCTAAAAGCTAAATCTCTGTAAAGTTCTGAAGTGATTGTGTTACCCTTCCTGTAGTAACCTGGCAAATTTGAGTTTTGTTAGTGCTCGCAATATATTGCATTAGTTTTGTGTGAATCGAGAGTGAGGAAGACTAGCCGCAAGACTTTGTCAGCCGCAGTGTTGTGAGTGTGACGTCATTGGAGCCGTGCTGGGATAGGTCACTTAGTGAGAAGGGTCGCGCACAGATTGGCAGCCGTCCGTGAGAGAAGGTAGGCGAAGAGAGTTCTGGGAATTAAAGTCACTTCCTGATTCAATTGTAAACAAAATAAAAGACGAGAAAAATGAAGTTTTTCAAGGCTCTAAGGAGCGCTTTGAGGGGAGATGTGTACATTATCGCAAATGTGGGGGAACCTACACCGCCAGAGGCTACTCCGGCTTATGCCGTAATGGAGGAGAGGGGAGTCGCGCCATGTCTTTGGCTAAAGCAATGGTGCAAATTAACAGAGAAAGATGGGTGTTTGGCGTTTCCGGAACACGGATCGTTCAATATAATGATTTTGGAGAATTTGCGGAAGGCGTTAAATGAGCAAAAGCCGCCTCGGAGGCCAGCACAGTTTGAGGCATTAGCAATTTGGGAATTGATGGCCATACAACAACGGCAACAGAAATTTGAGAGGAGAAGGAGGAAGGCAGAGAAGACACTAGCGGAGGCTAGGTGGGATAGTGAGCACAGGATGTGGAGAAGGGAGATAATAGATGGAGTTAGGATGTTTCTGGCAATAACTCAAGAGGCCGGAATGCAAGGAAGAAAAGCCACTTGTAAGACGGATAAAGGGTCTAGCAAAGAAAAAGAGACTAAAAATTCCGGGGCAGAGGCAGATGACTCAGATAATGATGAGTTCCTTAATCAGTTGCGACATGATCGACCACCGTCATATGCCGTAGATGATAATAGACCAAGTACTAGTGCGGGTCCTGTAAATTCGACACAAAATCAGGGAACAACAAATACAGCACAGTTAAATACTGTTGCGACGCCAGTTCCGGTGCAGAATAGTGTCAGTGTGTCTACTGCTCCGGAGGTGCAGACACAGTTGCAGCCGCTACAAGTTCAGAGGCTCTATCCTGATGTCCCAATATTAGAGACAACTACGAGCTTGATGGTGCCTTCTGATCCGGCATATACGAGACCAAAATTAGTGCAGATAGAGCCAACTCCAATTTTACTGCCTCAGGCACAGCAACAGATGGTTCCGAATTATGCTTCAGTCACGGGACCGCAGTTAGCTACAGCACCGATGATGAATCAGCGCATGGGGGCTAGTGCTTCACAGTTTTTGGGAAGCAGGCAGTCACCAGCCGCCATATCCTTACCGATTACAGTTGGTCCACCAGTACCATTGTATGCACAGGGGAAGCCTGGTGTATGTGATCAGGGAGTCATGACCCAAGAGGTGACAAGAGGAGGGTTCACAGGAAGCCCTCAAGGGATAACTCCAGCGGAACAGACAATAGACAGATCTAGATCCCTGTTAGACTTCAGTCCGATAGGGGTTCCTCCAGATACCATGAGACACTCAGGTTTGGGACTGCTGACCCCGCAGATCTCAAGTGCAAATGTACCGTAGACACGGATGATGCAAGCTGGTAATATCTCATTGCAAGGGTTAACGGCGCAACAACTGAATGAATGCTTGGACAAGTTAAATTCACCACAGACTACCCCTGAGACAGCAGAGCGGTCGCAGAGGGAAGAGTATATGAATTTTGTGAGGTTGGGCATGGAAGCAGCCGAGCTAATTGAAGGAAGTATGGGAGTGAACAGACTAGAGTCATACACTGAAGCAGAGTTGAGGTATCTGTGCCCGAAGATAACTAAAGAAGTGAGCAAAGTGCACCAGAGGGTGGCGAACTTAGCAGACAAATGCGGTATAGACCTAGATAATATTAAACATTTGAAGAGGAGTTACAGGTTAGACTTCGAGCCTAAGGACTTTGATCACATGAGGTCTACTGGGATGAAGGCACACCTTAAAGAAATTCTGCAGAGCGCACAGGTTTGGGGAGCCTTAGAGAAGTGGGAAGGCAGGTGGGCAAAGAAAAGAGATAAAAGGAAAAGTGACTGTTCGGAGCAGGAGCAGGCAAAATCAGTGCCTGACACCAGTACAATAAAAATGTTACCCATGAGAGAGACAGCTGGAGGGGTTCTTGTCCATGTACCATGGTCTAGAGGTGACATTTTGTCATTCACAAATGACTTTCCCAGGTTGAGAGAGAAGCCGATAGAGTGGTATCAGCAGACAGATAGGTTTGTGAAGCTTGCGAAGTGTCTTTGGGAAGACCTGAATACCCTGTTTGAGATTATAGTTCCAGCTGATTTATGGATTGAATGCAAGAGAAGTGTTGATTATCCGACAGCGGAACCGGCAAGGGACAGGGCTACAGGAGCACAGGCTCTGATGTAATGAGGTACTACTATAGGGTGATTGAGTTCTTGAAGCAGAAGGTGCCACCGCAAAATATTGATTGGCAAAAGATTGATCGAATGGCACAAGAAGCCAAGGAGTCGATACATGCCTACTATGAGAGGTTGTTGAAAGCGTTCAAACACTACAGTGGTACAGGGGTTATAGAGGCGAAGGATATGAATCACTTTGTGTTCAGGTTTGTTGAGGGACTGAGACCAGAGATTAGCCAGATGATTAAGAATTATTTGATCTGTTGGCAAGCAAAGCCGATTGATGAGGTATTGCAGTATGCGAAATACTGTAGTGACGAAATTGAGTTGAAGCAGAGAAAGTTGAAGGAGAAAGTGGTGGTGATGCAAATGAAGGCAGCACAAGCAGGGATGCAGGGAAATGGGTTGCAACAGATGGTGCAACAGCCGCAAGGAAACGGGATGTTTAAGATGCAAGCGAGAGGCAGAGGTCAAGGAGGTTTTGTGAACCGTGGTCCAGATATGAATACCGTAGTTGTTCAAAATGATGTGCAGGGGATGAAGAAGGTGTTACCATGTCATGCGTGCGGGGACGTCGGACACTGGAAGTGGGAGTGCCCGATGATGGTGCAGGAGGGTGTTGTTCAACAAAGCAATGATATCAATGCATTCCAAAATGTTAAAGGACCAAGAATGAGGGGTCCAAATTCGAACTTTCAGAATAACATGGTTCAGATGCAGAGTCTCCAACCCATGCAACAAGTGCAGATGCCACGTGTACAACCAGTACAGATGCAGCAAGTGCAACAGCAGATTCCCGTGGTACCTAGACAGCAAATGCAGTTGCCCTTAGCACCAATGGGACAGCAACAGGTGATGCTTCCTCAACAGGTCACAGGTCAAGGAATGAGTCAAAACAGCGCAGTACAACAGTTCCCATTGCGTGGTGAGAATGGAATAAATGAGGAATGGTCAGATGACAGTTCAGATGGTGAGGAGTGTAGACTTGCAGCGTCCCTAGAAGTACATCAGAGAGGGCCCTATGTGCAAGGGAAAGTGATGGGTCACAAAATTTCATTCTTGGTCGACACAGGAGCTACACGCTCTACAGTCAGAAGAGCAGAGGTTCCGAAATTGCCCCTTTCGGGACGCACAATAAAAGTGGTAGGAGTGGCGAATCAGCTTCTGACTAACCCAATTACAGATCCGGTTCAGGTTGAGATTGGTACTTTCCAGGGTTTGCACAGATTTGTGGTTTGTGACTCAAGTCCTGTGTCCCTACAGGGAAGAGACTTACTGTGCAAGACGAAGTGTTCTATCACCTGTTCCAATGAAGGGATTGAGGTGCAGACAAACAGTGACGATGAGGGGGATGACGGACAGATCTCAGAGCCTGAGACGGAGACCACAGATGAGGAGTACCCCCTGATAAGCTTCTTCCCAATGTTCACAGTGACTGATCTGCCAGCAGATTTGCAGGGGACAGTAAAGGAAAAAGTGTGGGACTTGACAGGAAAGGAAGTGGGACTGATAAAAGGAGTAGAACCAGTTAAGGTCAGTGTTCCCCCAGGTACCGCAGTACCATATGGCGCAAGATGTCCTTATGCAGGTAACGCAGATAACTACAGACCTTGTGAAGCAAGGAGTCCTGAAAGAAGTGATGAGCAGTCCATGTAATTCACCAATAATGGGGCTGAGAAAGCCCTGTGGGAAAGTTCGAATTATGCAGGACTTGAGGAAAATCAATGACACAGTGGTGAAGTGTTGCCCAGTGGTGCCAAATCCAGCTGTGATCATGTTCCAGGTTCCATGTGATGCAGAATGGTTTTCAGTTGTTGATTTGTCCCAAGCGTTTTTTTCTGTGCCTCTTCATGAGGACAGCCAATTTCTTTTCAGTTTCAAATTCTTGGACAAAGTTTACAGTTGGTGTCGAATCCCCCAAGGGTTTTCGGAATCACCTTCAATCTTTAATCAGATACTGAAGAAAGACCTGGAGTTATTGGAATTGCCTTTCAAATCGACTTTAGTGCAGTACATTGATGACTTGTTGATTGCATCCAAAACCAGAGATGATTGCAAGTACAATACTATAGCCTTACTGAACCACTTGTGAAAGAATGGGCATAAGGTGTCCCCAAAGAAGCTGCAATATTGTCAAAAAGAGGTGAAATACTTAGGTCATCTAATTGAGAAAGGGTTGAGGAAAATATCCAAGGAAAGAGTGACTGCCATATTGCAGATGAGACCCCCAACGACACGGAGAGATGTTAGGATGTTTCTGGGAATGGTGGGCTACTGTCGGCAGTGGATCCCGAATTTCTAAATTATCTCCAAGCCATTGGTAAGACTGACGATTAAGGAGGTAAAAGATGAGCCGGATGTCATAACTAGGTCTGAGAAAGAGATGAGGGCGTTCATTGAGCTAAGGGAGTGTATGTGCAGTGCTCCAGCTTTAGGTATGCCAGATTACACGAAGCATTTTGTTCTGTTTTGTCATGAACGTGATGCATGTTCTTTGTCTGTCCTGGCACAGGTCCATGGAGGTGCAAACCGACCAGTAGCATATTTTTCAGCTACTTTGGACCCAGTTGCAGCAGCTTTACCAGGTTGTCTGCGTGCAGTAGCAGCAGTTGGTCAAAGCCTCACACAGTGTGAAGGCATAGTGATTGGACATCCTTTAACAGTTATGGTCCCACACTCAGTTGAGATTTTGTCAACCCATACCAAAACGCAGCACATGACAAATGCAAGACTGACGAAATATGAAACGATCATATTGGGCTCTCCAAACGTAACTTTGAAAAGATGTACAGTGCTGAACCCGGCAACGTTGCTTCCAGATGAAAATACAGAGGTTGATGATGCTGATGATGTTGAACATGATTGTCTTGAGGTAACAGAAATGTTCACCAAACCGAGACCTGATATTAAAGATACCCAATTGGAAGAAAATGACCACATTATTTTTGTTGATGGCTCATGCTTGAGAGAGGAGATGAGAAACGCACTTGGCTAAAGATGCAATGTGTACAGAGACCAGATGATTTGTGGGTTTCAGATGAGGGGAAAATGGTTTTGCTGAACAGTCTTCTGTCACAGTTTGCAAGGTTCTACCATGTGCAAGCACATATTGGGAGAGATGCCATGATCAGGTTGTTCAAGATTGATTGGTTTAACCTGAAATTCAGGCAAGCTGCAGAAGTAATATGTCACCGGTGCATCATCTGTCAGCAGATGAATGCGGGGAAAGGGACAGTGGTGAATTTGAGCCACATTGGGAGAGCAGGAGGTCCATTTAGCAGGATGCAATTGGACTTTATTGAGATGCCTGTGTGTGGAGGTCTGAGATATGTGTTAGTGATTGTGTGTATCTTTAGTCACTGGATTGAAGCATACCCTACACGTAGGAATGACAGTCTCACAGTAGCGAAGTTGCTGCTTAGGGAATTGATTCCACGTTTCGGGTTTCCGATCTCTTTAGAATTAGATAGGGGAAGTCACTTCAACAACGAGGTAGTTAAGCTCTTGTGTGCAGCATTGAACAATGAACAGAAGTTGCATTGTAGTTACCGCCCTGAAGCATCCGGACTAGTGGAGCAGATGAATGGTACCCTGAAGTCGAGAATGGCAAAAATTTGTGCAGCTACAAATTTGAAGTGGCCTGATGCGTTGCCCTTAGGGCTAATGTCAATGAGAAATACACCCAACAAGAAAACAGTACTGTCTCCTCATGAAATTCTCATGGGCCGAGCTATGAGACTTCCGGCAGTGCCTGCAAATGCTGTTGTGAATATCACAGATGATATGGTGTTGGACTACTGCAAGGGTCTGGCTGACGTGGTCCGCTCTTTCTCTCACCGGGTGGAAGCTACCACATTGCCACATATAAATGATCCAGGTCACAATCTGAAAGCTGGTGACTGGGTTGTCATCAAGAAACACATGAGGAAGTCGTGTTTGGAGACACGTTGGAAGGGGCCATATCAAGTAATACTGACAACTACTACTGCTGTGAAGTGTGCAGGAATTCCAAACTGGATCCACGCCAGTCACATGAAATAGGTGACGTGTCCAACTGATGAGGAAATTGAATTGTCGAAAATAACAGCCACAGAAAAGGAAGTCTCAGGGCTGGAGAGTAATCAAAGGGGAACTGAGACAGAAGGAGAGCCCGTTGAGGACGGCTTGGTCACTTCAGTAAGAGACGAGATCCAGAGGGGTGACAGTGACCCTATTTCAACTGAGGCGACCCAGAGAGAGGTTCTCCCGGAAGCAGATGGATGCGGTATTGAAGTAGAGCCCCTGAC
Organism: Pleurodeles waltl; assembly: GCF_031143425.1. Lineage (NCBI taxonomy): Eukaryota > Metazoa > Chordata > Amphibia > Caudata > Salamandridae > Pleurodeles > Pleurodeles waltl. The sequence goes on from NC_090440.1 coordinate 1,886,251,229, forward strand.
AGACCCAGAAGCCAAAGGCGTTGAGGCGGAAGAGAGTTAAAGTGTCCAGACTCCTCCTGAGCAAATTGCAGGTCCATCAAGAGAAAACACCATCGAGTTCGAAGAGGGCAACGGGCTGCCACAAAGAAAATCAAAAACCAGAGAGACGCTGAAAGGGGATAAGTGACCAGAATTGAAAGTGACAAAAGGAAAGGTGGTTGTCGATGACACAATAGAGGAAGAAGTTGATACAACAAGGAAAGAAGATCTGAGTGAAGAAGAATTGCAAGGTGATGCAAGGTGATCGCAAGTTGAAAAGAAAGAGAGTAGCAAACAGACGGTAGAAAGGTCCTGAATGGGCATATGCAACGTCAGCTGAGTGGCAGCAAGAGTTCTTGGCATTCTGTTTTGATCGAGAAGTTCCAGGTCAATACTATGGTACCTGAGTCTGGCCAGAGAAAAGAGACTGTGTTAATGTGAAAATTGAGTTAAAGAAAGCTGGGAGAAGAGACTGATAAAATTACCGGATGTGACCCTGTTAACCTGAATTGACGTTTGAAAACTGATTTTGACACGCTGCTAACCGGAACTGACAAGGATCCTGGGAGTGAATGTGGAAGCTGTAAATAATCGCTGCAGGAAGACTATCGCTGCTTTAACTTGCTGAAAAAAAAAAAAAAAGAGGCTATAACCATCCTCAGTTGGTTGTTGTTTGCACTTATAGCACTTTGCTTTCTGATTCTTTACAGATCATGCCTAGCACTAGAGATGATAATAGGGGAAGTAGGCGTTGTAAATGTTTGGGTGTTGCTTTGGGTGTTGTATGTGTGATTTTCGTTTTAGTTCTGATTTTGGGAATGCCTTTGGTGGATAAGAGTGAGACTAACAATGCTACAATTCCTGAGACCGCTACACTAACACCTTGGGAGAGGTTCGAGCAGGATACAAAATATTTGCATGAGGGAACTAACGTAAGAGGGGAACTATCTACTAATGTTTTCTATCGCTTGCTAAGTGAGTATGTTGACACTATGGATGCGAAAGATTGTTATGTGGGTACACAAATTCCTGTTTCAGTACAATAGGGAGTTACCTACCATAGTTTGCCTCTAACTCATGGGATAAGCTGTAGTTTGTTACTAACATGATTTTATAATCAAGAAGAAATCCAGTACTTTTATTCTAATAATGATCTTGTGTTTTCTTATGTGCTTATCATAGAGGATCTGAATGGTGTAGCAAAGTACTCTAACATAAAGTTAGTTAAAGGGTTCTTTGAGGCGACATTAGCAATTAGTACATCTTATGCACACCGCAATAACATGACCTGTTTGCTTTCACCTGTAGAGAAAAGCTTTCTAGATCACACGGAAGACAGATGAAGGGCTTTGAAAGGGAAATTAGAGAAAGGCTTGCAGCAGCGATCTTTTATTAGTATTGAAAGTTATAGTGCAGTTAGGGAACAAGGGAAATTAGCTTTAGATGCACTACACGTAGGAAAGCTTTGTATAACACACGACCTAAGTCATATTATGATAATGTATTTGTGGGAACGAGTGAATGTAAGCATGTGTTTTTGTTTCAGAGTAAGTGGACGTTCATGTTAAATGGACAGGATCCAGCGATCCCTGGGATCTATTTAATCTGTGGACTTGATGCTTATTACCGTCTTCCAAAGGGATGGTATGGGACATGTTATTTGGGGATAGTTTTCCCAAAGATATATCAGCTAAAGGATTTGAAAAAGTTTCCGAAATTGTCTGAATTACATCGTACTAGACAAAGGAGAGAGACTGCTGCTGGTGTAGTAGGAGACATATTTGGAGCAATAATTCCTTCAGTGGGAGTTATCTTGAACTCCATAAAGATACAAAAGTTGTCTAATATTGTGGATAACATGCTGACAAATTTTACAGGAGCTATACTCCTGATGGATACTGAACTTGCTGCGGAGAGGGCTATGACTCTTAAAAACAGGCTTGCTTTAGACATTCTTTTAGCAAAAAATGGCGGAGTCTGTAAGATGCTTAATGAGCGACATTGTTGTGCGTATATACCTGACAATAGTAATGAATTTAGAAGTATGCTTACTAACCTAACAAGAGATAGTGCAGATTTGAAGGAACTGAAAGAACCAGGTGTTTAGGAAAAAGTTGGAAACAGACTTGCTAAAGTGGGAAGCTGGTTTAGTAACATTTGGCATGGGATATTGGCAAAAATAATACAGGGAATATTAATTGTTTTGGCTTGCTTATTTGGATTATGGTTGTCATGCAAAATTAGTAAAAGAATTAAAGTGAAAAGGGCGAAAAATAATCAGAGGAGGGAAGAAAAGAAAAGGGAGAAATTTTTCAGGGAAAAATTTGACGCAAAACAAAAATGGGGGAAGAAATTGAGATGAAGAAATTCAGAAGATGAATATATTGTGAAGGAAAGGTTTGTGTGATGACAAGAGTCATCAGAGGAGGGATTGTTGGAGTGTGACTTTTATAATCAATATTAAAATGAAAAGCTTGCAATGTAATGTCTAATGGAACTGCATAATTGCAATACTAATGCACGCGTTTGAAATGTGCCCACGGGGTGTGGCCACCAATGTATACGATGACTAATGAAATTGGCTAAAATGAATGAATGATGTACTCATGTATGATTTTGTATTAGCAGTAAAAGTTATGTATTAAGGATATGCTAAATTACTCACTAGGCCTTAGTTAGCAAGGGTCTGGGCCTAGCTGCCTGGTCTCATATTAACTGTGTTTTTCTAACGTGCAATGTGCTGTTTCCCTGAAGGACACAACGCTGTACTTTTCCAGAAGCTAGAGAGATGTGTGTAGCCGTAGTAAATTCTTTCTCATGGGACCCGACTTGCTCAAGGAGACCTTCTTGCCGAATGCAACAGTGTAATTCACAACAGGTGCAAGGTCGCCTAAACTGGTAAAAGACAATGGAACTACTGACTGGAGCGACAAGTGTAACTTTTCTTACCTGACATTCTACCTGTTGAAGACGTCAATCACAGGAGCCAATAAACTGCATGAGAACTGTCTTAGGTGAAAATTCGAGTGAGGTGTGCAACGGATTATTGGACAGAGATAACGATGCACCAAATATTGCCCAATGGGAAATTAGAGACTTGTTCAACAACTTTAATATAACGACGTGACGCAAGGAGAAATCAGCCATTACTGGACATTCCACCGACCCATTACTTTGCCATCCTTTGCCCTTCTGAAAGACTATGGGGGTCATTACAACCCTGGAGGACGGTGTAAAAGCGACGGTAAGACCGCAAACAGGCCGGCGGAAAAAAAAGGGAATTATGACCGTGGCGGAAACCGCCAACAAAGACAGCCACTTAAACACTCCGACCGCCACAGCGGTACAGACAAACAGCGCGGGGGTCACCGCCAACAGACAGGCGGGAGACAAAGTACCGCCCACAGTATCACAACCTACCAATCCGCCACCTTTTCCGGGGCGGATTCACCGTGGAAAAAAACACGGCGGAAACAGCCCTTTCAAAGGGAAAACGCTCACCTCTACACACTCCACAAGGAACTACGACACCATGGAGCCGGAACTCCAAATACTCCCTGCGATAGTCTTCCTGCTCCTGTACGATCACAAACAACGCCGGCGCCGAAGACAACAGTGAGTACTGCACCTACGACATAGGGAAGGGGTGAGGCAAAAGTCACGGACACACACACGGAACACCAACCCCCACCCCTACCCTCACCCACTACAACACACACACCAATGTATATCCAAACATTACAGTTACAACCCCGAAACCCCCCGGAAGAATGCAAAGACAAAAGGAAATGAGTGCAACCATTGTAATATATCAAAATACAGTAACCAAATATATACAGATATATATACACAATCAACAAAATATACATCACGATTAGTAGTGCAGGTAATGCACCATTCAATGTCCGTGGACCACTGGGCCCAAAATGCATGGGTGAGGCCCACACACGATACCTGAGCAAAACGGAGAGAACACTGCTGGGGCATCAGATAGAAATAGAACAGGCACCTCAGGGGGAAGTGAAGGGGGGGCACTTCAGGCGGATGACAGCACCACGCCAGATCCACGAGGGGGCTCCATGCCCATTGATGTATCCTGGGGAGTGCAAAGCCACAGTCTCTCAAGTCTCTACAGTGGGTGGGTTGCCCACTGTTCAATCCTGGGGAGTGCAAAGCCACAGTCTCTCAAGTCGATAACAGGCTCCACTGGTTCGGGAGGGGGACTGGTGCCCAGAGTGCTTCATCCTGTTAAGGACAGACGGAGTGGATGTATGTCTCCACTGGTTCTGGAGGGGGACTGGTGCCCAGAGTGCTTCATCCTGTTAAGGACAGACGGAGTGGATGCATGTCTCCACTGGTTCTGGAGGGGGACTGGTGCCCAGAGTGCTTCATCCTGTTAAGGACAGACGGAGTGGATGCTGTTCTCCACTGGTTCTGGAGGGGGACTGGTGCCCAGAGTGCATCACTCTCCCCGTGACGGTCCCAGTTCCATCACTGCCCCTGCCACACATGGGCTAGCGGTGCTTGAGTTGGCGGTGCTTGCCCTGTTCAGCGGTGCTTGCCATGGCGGTCTTTGCCCTGTTCAGCGGTGCTTGACTTTGCTGTCTCTGACCTGTTCAGCGGTGCCTGCCATGGCGGTCTGTGCCCTGTTCAGCGGTGCTTGCACTGTTCAGTGGTGCTTGACTTTGCTGTCTCTGACCTGTTCAGCAGTGCTTGCCATGGCGGTCTTTGCCCTGTTCAGCGGTGCTTGCCCTGTTCAGCGGTGCTTGCCATGGCGGTCTGTGCCCTGTTCAGCGGTGCTTGCCCTGTTCAGCGGTGCTTGATTTTGCTGTCTCTGACCTGTTTAGCGGTGCTTGCCATGGCGGTCTTTGCCCTGTTCAGCGGTGCTTACCCGCCGTGCTGCTCTTCCCAGACTTTGGCGCTTTCTTCTGCCCCTTCCCCACCTTGGGAGGAGTCACAGCTGAGTGGACAGTCCCCCCGGGACCCTTGTGAGCGGCTTTGCCGGCTGTAATCTTCCCCCTATCCCGTCGGGCACTGTCCAACTTCTGGTGCTTCACAGGGGGGGACTGGCTGTGCTCTGGCTCTGTGTCACACTGGCTGCCCTGGTGCATTCCACATACCTCTAACAGGCACCACTGGTACCGGAGATTTTTTGGCTGAGGTGCTAGTACAGGACCTATGAATTGAAGGGGGGGGGTGGGAAAGAGGTCAAGGTTGCTCAGGAAAAGTTTCTGATGAACACTGGGACGGGTAGCTGGAGGGGGTCTGGGAGTGGAGGAAGAGGAGGTGCTTGTAGGAGGTGTAACTTTTGTTGATTTGGGTGCAGGTGCATGCGCTGGAGGCTGTCGTGAGGTGGATGGATGTTGGGTGTGTGTGTGCCCGCGTTTGTGTACTTTAGGAGGGGGCGTCACAGACACACTGGGAGAGGACACAGGGGACGTGTGAATGGGAGTGGGGGTGGTGAGTGCAGGTGAGCGGGGTGTGGTGGTGGGTGTGCTGGTGCGGGACCTAGTGGCTGTAGTGGTAGTGCATGCAGGTGTGAGTGTAGACGAGACTGGGAGGGAGGAGAGAGACGAGGAGGAGGGGGACACAGTGGAGGCAGTGGATGTTGGTGTGTCTGTATGTGTGTGATGCTTGTGTGAGTGCCTGTGGGATGTGTGGTGCTTATGTTTGCCTGAGCTTCCCTTGTGTGTTGACGTGTGTGCAGGCTGGTCTGATGGTGTGCTTGGGATAGGCTGGGGTACAGGGGATTGGGTCTGGGTGGAGGAAGTTGGAGGGGGGAGGCTAGACACAGGGACAATGGCTGCCATCAGTGCTGAGGTCAGAGATTGCAGGGTTCGATGATGGGCAGCCTGACCAGAATGAATGCCCTCCAGGAATGCATTACTGTGTTGCAACTCCCTTTCTACACCCTGGATGGCATTCACAATGGTAGACTGCCCAACAGTGAGTGACCTGAGGAGGTCAATGGCCTCCTCACTGAGGGCAGCAGAGGTGACAGGGGCAGGGGCTGAGGTGCCTGGGGCGAAGGTGATGCCCACCCTCCTGGGTGAGCGGGCATGGGGCGAAGGCTTAGGGGCTGCTGGGAGGGCGGTGCTGGTAGGGGGGGTGGCGGCTGTACCTGTATAAGTGGGGGGCACAGATTTTGCCGCCACCACAAGGGAGCTCCCATCGGAGGACGAGTCCGTGTCGCTGGTTGCTGATCCTGTCCCCGTCGTGAAGCTCTCCTCGCCCTCCGTCCCACTTGTGTATTCAGAGTCCGTGGTGTGGCCGTCCATGGCCATGTGGGATGCAGCTCCCTTGTGCTCCAGTGCCACTATACCTCCGCCTGATGATGCTGATGCACAAAAGAACAGGGAGAGCACAAAAAGGGGGGACGCCAGAAGAAAGACAGGTTGAGTGCATGGCTTACCGCTACCGTTGGCGGACAATACAGACACAGCAGCCCCCTGCACTACGCCGCGCTGTTGGCCTCTACTGATGCAGTTCCTGGGATATGGCCTACATGGCTATGGTGGACATCAGCACACATAGATGACACAGGGGCATGCATACCTGTACTTGGCACTCTAAAGAGGTGGGGTGGAGTGGCACATGGCCTGCATTACGGAGGGGCCTAGCCTACGGAACTCGCCCTGGCCTAGGGAAACCCACAGCCCTCATCCCCCACCCAGACACCTTCACTGCACGCAAAGTCCGCTGAATGATGTTGTACTCACCCCCTTGTGTCTGCTGTGATGCCCTCAAGCGCCCATCCAACTCAGGGTAGGCCACCGCCAGGGTCCTGAACATCAGGGGGGTCATGGTGCGACGGGCACCCCTCCCACGTTGGGAGGCCATCCCCAGCTGAGCCTCCGCCGTCTTCTTGCTCCAGCGGCGAATGTCCTCCCATCTTTTACGGCAGTGGGTGCTCCGTCTCTGGTGGACCCCCAGGGTCCGGACGTCCTTGGCGATGGCACGCCAAATATCCTTCTTCTGGTGGGCGCTGACCTACATGACATGTACAGGGGAAGAAGAGAAGTCATTACCAACTGCACCGTCGAAGTGAGTGGCCCACATCCCTACCCTTGCCATGTGGCACATGCACTCACAGTCCTTCATGCTCGCAGAACTCTGCCCCCTTCCTTCTTACAACCAGCCCTCTCCACCCAGGCATAGCCCATACAACTTGCTCCCTGTGTACTCACCTGTTGGTCTGGAGGACCGTAGACTAGCATGTACTGGGGGAGGACCCCGTCTACGAGCTTCTCTAACTCCTGTGCAGTGAAGGTAGGGGCCCTTTCCCCAGACGCACGAGCCATTGTATCTTCCAGACCGAGGTCACAGCAGCACTTGCAGTATAGGTCCTCTCCTGTCGAAGATCAGGTATCGAGTGATTGAACAGATAGAAAATGGCGGTGACGTCCGCGGCGGTGCATATCATCACCGCCAGCGCACTTAGTCATTGGCTCCTGGGACCCATAGGGTCCAATGTTAACCAATGCAGCATTGAGCCGCGGTCTTCGACCGCCTACCACGACGGTGTACAACGCCAGCGCAGTTACCTCACATCCCATTGTCCCAGTTTAGAGGTCAGGCAGCCGCCATTTCAGGGGCCCACATGGCTTCATTTTCAACTGCGTCACACATACCTAGGCCTGGACTCAACACACATACAGACAACTTTTTGGATTATGTTTTGTGTTCTGTGTAGCTGTGGGTACATACCTCTGAGTTGCTTGACTCTGTGGTCGCTGTTGTCCTTCCTAGGCACCGTCAGCTGGGACATGTGAGGAGATGGCGGAATCCTCCGGTGTACCGACCGCTGGTGGACCTGTTGACAATGGAGGAGCAACATTTAATCATCACCTACAGGTTTGACCGTGCCACAATCCATGAACTGTGTACCCAGTTGGAGCCTGACCTGATGTCAGCTATCCGCCATCCCACAGGGATCCCCCCTCAAGTGCAGGTGCTATCAGTGCTCCATTTCCTAGCAAGTGGGTCATTTCAAACAACAGTGGCCATGGCATCAGGGATGTCCCAGCCTATGTTTTCCAACGTGTTGTCCAGAGTGTTGTCTGCCCTTCTGAAACACATGAGGAGCTACATCGTTTTCCCTCAGGTGGAGGATTTAGCTACTGTTAAAGGTGACTTCTATGCCCTTGGACATATCCCTAACATCACAGGTGCCATTGATGGGACCCATGTGGCTTTGGTCCCCCCCCACAGGAGTGAACAGGTGTACAGGAACCGGAAGAGTTATCATTCCATGAATGTACAGATGGTATGTTTGGCAGACCAGTACATCTCCCAGGTAATGCTATGTTCTCTGGCTCAGTGCATGACGCCTACATCCTGCGGAATAGCAGCATCCCTTATGTGATGGGTCAACTCCAGAGGCACCGTGTGTGGCTATTAGGGGATTCTGGTTACCCCAACCTGTCATGGCTACTGACCCCAGTGAGGAATCCCAGGACCAGGGCAGAGGAACGCTACAATGAGGCCCATGGGCGGACTAGGAGGGTGATCGAACGCACCTTCGGCCTCCTGAAGGCCAGGTTCAGGTGCCTCCATATGACTGGTGGTTCCCTATTCTACTCACCAAGGAAGGTGTGCCAGATCATCATCGCCTGCTGTATGCTTCACAATCTTGCTTTGCGACGCCAGGTGCCTTTTCTGCAGGAGGATGGTCCAGATGACGGTGTTGTGGCAGCTGTGGAGCCTGTGGACAGTGATGAGGAGGAAGCAGAGGAAGAAGACATTGACAACAGGGACTTAGTCATCCAACAATATTTCCAGTGACACACAGGTGAGAACACTTTTTTCGCTACTACAAGTACTTTCACACTTCTACCTCTATCCTGTCTGTCAATTTCAAGCAGTATTTGGTAACTGAGTTGTACATTTCCCTTACGGTTTCACAGGTGTGGTTACCAACGTGTGTCATCTGCTTGCATTCTTCATGGACTTGTTATGTGTGACATAGGTATGTTGACATTACATTTGAGAACGGATTTTGTCACTGTCATAGCTAATACACATTTTCGAAATCACAGACTGACTCCAGATTGTTTTGTGCTTTAAGGGTGTTTATTGAAGTGCTAAATATTGGAGGGGGTGGTAAAATGGTGAGGGGTGATGGTGGAGGAATGTCCATGGCAGAGTCCAGTCTATTAGTCTCACAAGTGCACTGCCCATATGGGCATAGGAAGTGGAGCTGGGGCAGTTCCAATATGGACAGGGTTACAAAGTGGGACAGTGGGATGACAATCAGGGTGGTCTCATTTCTTGGCGGGGTCTTGCCATCGTGCTCTGTCCTGTTCCTGGATCTCAGGGGCCGCTAGCGGGTGGTTCTCAGTCTGCAGGGGGTGGGGTGCTGGTGTGGTGGTCCTGTGGTGGGGCATCCTGTCCACTAGTGCCGGTGGAGGTGGTGGGCAGTTCATCATCCATACTAGTGTCAGGGGCCCCTTGGAGTGCCACGGTGTCCCTCATGGTGTTCATTATGTCCTTCAGCACCCCTGCGATGGTGCCCAGGGCGGAGCTGATGGTTCTGAGTTCCTCTCTGAACCCCAAATACTGTTCCTCCTGCAGGCGCTGGGTCTCCTGAAACTTGGCCAGGACCGTAGCCATCGTCTCCTGGGAGTGGTGGTAGGCTCCCATGATGGAGGAGAGGGCCTTGTGGAGAGTGGGTTCCCTTGGCCTGTCCGCCCCCTGTCGGACGGCAGCCCTCCCAGTTCCCCTGTGTTCCTGTGCCTCCGTCCCCTGGACCGTGTGCCCACTACCACTGTATCCTGGGTACGGAGGTATGGGCCCGCTGGGTGGGTGCTGTGCTGGTGTTACCAGAGGGTGGAAGGTCTGTGGTGGGCTTTGCCTGTGCGAGGGGAACCGACTGTCCCGAGGCCCACGATGGTCCGGGCTGGTCATCTGGATCCAGTTGGCCAAGCTGCTGTCATCACTGTGGGCCTCTTCTGTGGGTGGGGTAGAGATGTCTGGACCCTCCTGTCTGGTGATGTTGGGTAGTGGTCCTGCAGGGGTGTAAAAGCATGATTATTGCATCTGTGTGTCATGGTGTGCAATGGGTGGGTGAGCGTGTACCCCAGTGCTAGCATTCCTGTGTGGGGGCTTGTGTGATGATGGTTGGGGGGGTGTTATGGGTATGTGCAGTCGGCATGCTTTAGTGAGGGGTGTCCATGCTTTGTTGTGTCATGCAGGGCTTGGTGTTGGGATGTGTTATTAGTACATTAGTGAGGAGTTGGAGTGATAGGGGAGGGGGTGAGGGTGGGGGTCTATGATTGCATGCAGGTAGGGTGGGGGATATGATAGTTAAGATTTGACTTACCAGAGTCCATTCCTCCACCGACTCCTCCGAGGCCCTCAGGATGCATATTGGTCAAGACCTGCTCCTCCCATGTTGTTAGTTGTGGGGGAGGAGGTGGGGGTCCGCCGCCAGTCCGCTGTACTGCGATGTTGTGTCTTGAGACCACGGAACGCACCTTCCCCCGATTTCTTGGGTGCTGTCCCACTGTGTTGACCCTGTCGACTATTCTTCGCCATAGCTCCATCTTCCTAGCTATGGAGGTGTGCTGCACCTGTGATCCCAATAGCTGTGGCTCTACCTGTATGATTTCCTCCACCATGACCCTGAGCTCCTCCTCGGAGAACCTGGGGTGTCTTTGCCGTGCCATGGGGTGGTGTAGGTGATGTGTGGGGTGGTGTATGTGGTGATGAGTGTGGTGATGTGTAGTGGTGTGTGGTGTTTTGTGCGTGGATGTTGTGTGGGTGATGGTGTTGTGTGCCTCTGTGTGGTGGGGTTGTCTATGCTGTGCAGTCTCTCGGGCCTTCGTCAATAATTTTTGGTCATAGGGGTTTGTGGGTGATGTGGGTGTGTGTTTTATATTGTACTGGGTGTGTGGGAGTGGTGTTTGTATGTGTATCAGGTGTGTGTATTTGGAATTGTCCAATGTGGCGCTGTTTTGTAGATGTGTGTGTATTTTGAGTGCGGCGGTGTGTACCGCCAATGGAATACCGCGGTTGAAAGACCGCCGTGTGGATTCGTGGGTCGTGATAGCATGGGCGTGTTTCTGTTGGCGTGACTGTGGAGGATTTGTTTTCGCCAGTTTATCACTGACCTTTGGTGTGGCGGACTTGTGTGGGTGTCTGAATTTCGGCGGATTCCGAGATGTGGGTCATAATAGCTGTGGCGGTTTTCCGCGGCCACGGCGGTGTATTGGTGGTCTTCTGCACGGCGGTAAGCGGCTTTTACCGCCAATGTTGTAATGACCCCCTTTGTCTTTTACTCTTAACCATCCTCGCCTTGCCCTTTGCTTGAGATGCACTTCTCCTCCTTATGAGGGAAGAGACTTTTGCCACACCCTGTAGGACGCTGGACTGGCTTGTAGTGAGTACCAAGGGGTACTTGCACCTTGCACCAGGCCCAGTTATCCCTTATTAGTGTATAGGGTGTCTAGCAGCTTAGGCTGATAGATAATGGTAGCTTAGCAGAGCAGCTTAGGCTGAACTAGGAGACGTGTGAAGCTACTACAGTACCACTTAGTGTCATATGCACAATATCATAAGAAAACACAATACACAGTTATACTAAAAATAAAGGTACTTTATTTTTATGACAATATGCCAAAGTATCTTAGAGTGTACCCTCAGTGAGAGGATAGGAAATATACACAAGATATATATGCACAATAGCAAAAATATGCAGTATAGTCTTAGAAAACAGTGCAAACAATGTATAGTTACAATAGGATGCAAAGGGGAAACATAGGGATAGGGGCAACACAAACCATATACTCCAAAAGTGGAATGCGAACCACGAATGGACCCCAAACCTATGTGACCTTGTAGAGGGTCGCTGGGACTATTAGAAAATAGTGAGAGTTAGAAAAATAACCCTCCCCAAGACCCTGAAAAGTGAGTGCAAAGTGCACTAAAGTTCCCCTAAGGATAAAGAAGTTGTGTTAGAGGAATAATGCAGGAAAGACACAAACCAACAATGCAACAACGCTGGATTTCCAATCTGGGGTACCTGTGGAACAAGGGGACCAAGTCCAAAACTCACAAGCAAGTCGGAGATGGGCAGATGCCCAGGAAATGCCAGCTGCGGGTGCAAAGAAGCTTCTACTGGACAGAGGAAGCTGCGGTTTCTGCAGGAACGCAAAGGGCTAGAGACTTCCCCTTTGGAGGACGGATCCCTCTCGCCTTGTAGAGTCGTGCAGAAGTGTTTTCCTGCCGAAAGAATGCCAACAAGCCTTGCTCGCTGCAAATCGTGTGGATAGCGTTTTTGGATGCTGCTGTGGCCCAGGAGGGACCAGGAGGTTGCAAATTGGACCAGAAGGTAGAGGGGACATCGAGCAAGACAAGGAGCCCTCTTAGCAGCAGGTAGCACCCGGAGAAGTGCCAGAAACAGGCACTACGAAGATGTGTGAAACGGTGCTCACCCGAAGTCGCACAAAGAAGTCCCACGTCGCCGGAGAACAACTTAGGAGGTCGTGCAATGCAGGTTAGAGTGCCGTGGACCCAGGCTGGACTGTGCACAAAGGATTTCCGCCGGAAGTGCACGGAGGCCGGAGTAGCTGCAAAAGTCGCGGTTCCCAGCAATGCAGTCTAGCGAGGTGAGGCAAGGACTTACCTCCACCAAACTTGGACTGAAGAGTCACTGGACTGTGGGGGCCACTTGGACAGAGTTGCTGGATTCAAGGGACCTCGCTCGTCATGCTGAGAGGAGACCCAAGGGACCGGTAATGCAGCTTTTTGGTGCCTGCGGTTGCAGGGGGAAGATTCCGTCGACCCACAGGAGATTTCTTCGGAGCTTCTAGTGCAGAGAGGAGGCAGACTACCCCCACAGCATGCACCACCAGGAAAACAGTCGAGAAGGCGGCAGGATCAGCGTTACAGAGTTGCAGTAGTCGTCTTTCCTACTATGTTGCAGGTTTGCAGGCTTCCAGCGCGGTCAGCGGTCGATTCCTTGGCAGAAGGTGAAGAGAGAGATGCAGAGGAACTCGGATGAGCTCTTGCATTCGTTATCTAAAGTTTCCCTAGAGACAGAGTCCCTAAATAGCCAGAAAAGAGGGTTTGGCTACCTAGGAGAGAGGATAGGCTAGCAACACCTGAAGGAGCCTATCAGAAGGAGTCTCTGACGTCACCTGGTGGCACTGGCCACTCAGAGCATTCCAGTGTGCCAGCAGCACCTCTGTTTCCAAGATGGCAGAGGTCTGGAGCACACTGGAGGAGCTCTGGACACCTCCCAGGGGAGGTGCAGGTCAGGGGAGTGGTCACTCCCCTTTCCTTTGTCCAGTTTTGCGCCAGAGCAGGGCTAAGGGGTCCCCTGAACCGGTGTAGACTGGCTTATGCAGAATTGGGCACATCTGTGCCCAAGAAAGCATTTCCAGAGGCTGGGGGAGGCTACTCCTCCCCTGCCTTCACACCATTTTCCAAAGGGAGAGGGTGTCACACCCTCTCTCAGAGGAAGTTCTTTGTTCTGCCATCCTGGGCCAGGCCTGGCTGGACCCCAGGAGGGCAGATGCCTGTCTGAGGGGTTGGCAGCAGCAGCAGCTGCAGTGAAACCCCAGGAAGGGCAGTTTGGCAGTACCAGGGTCTGTGCTACAGACCACTGGGATCATGGGATTGTGCCAACTATGCCAGGATGGCTTAGAGGGGGCAATTCCATGATCATAGACATGTTACATGGCCATATTCGGAGTTACCATTGTGAAGCTACATATAGGTAGTGACCTATATGTAGTGCACGCGTGTAATGGTGTCCCCGCACTCACAAAGTCAGGGAAATTGGCCCTGAACAATGTGGGGGCACCTTGGCTAGTGCCAGGGTGCCCTCACACTAAGTAACTTTGCACCTAACCTTTACCAGGTAAAGGTTAGACATATAGGTGACTTATAAGTTACTTAAGTGCAGTGAAAAATGGCTGTGAAATAACGTGGACGTTATTTCACTCAGGCTGCAGTGGCAGGCCTGTGTAAGAATTGTCAGAGCTCCCCATGGGTGGCAAAAGAAATGCTGCAGCCCATAGGGATCTCCTGGAACCCCAATACCCTGGGTACCTCAGTACCATATACTAGGGAATTATAAGGGTGTTCCAGTAAGCCAATGTAAATTGGTAAAATTGGTCACTAGCCTGTTAGTGACAATTTGGAAAGAAATGAGAGAGCATAACCACTGAGGTTCTGATTAGCAGAGCCTCAGTGAGACAGTTAGTCACTACACAGGTAACACATTCAGGCACACTTATGAGCTCTGGGGCCCTGGGTTACCAGGGTCCCAGTGACACATACAACTAAAACAACATATATACAGTGAAAAATGGGGGTAACATGCCAGGCAAGATGGTACTTTCCTACACAACCCTCTCCCCCCCAAACGAAGGACAATAAGACTAGCCATGACCTGATGAGTCTTCATTGTCTAAGTGGAAATATCTGGAGAGTCCATCTGCATTGGAGTGGCTACTCCCAGGTCTATGTTCCACTGTATAGTCCATTCCCTGTAGGGATATGGACCACCTCAACAATTTAGGATTTTCACCTTTCATTTGTTTTAGCCAAAGTAGAGGTTTGTGGTCTGTCTGAACAATGAAGTGAGTGCCAAACAGGTATGGCCTCAACTTCTTCAGAGCCCAGACCACAGCAAAGGCCTCCCTCTCTATGGCAGACCAACGCTTTTCTCTAGGGGTCAACCTCCTACTAATAAAAGCAACAGGTTGATCCTGGCCCTCAGAATTAAGTTATGATAGGACTGCCCCTACTCCTGATTCAGATGCATCAGTTTGGACATATAATTTTTTAGAGTAACAAGGGCTTTTCAGGACAGGTGCAGAGCACATGGCCTGCTTCAGCTCCTCAAAAGCTTTCTGACAGTTTGCTGTCCATAATACCTTTTTAGGCATTTTCTTGGATGTGAGGTCATTAAGAGGGGCTGCAATGGAGCCATAGTTCTTAATGAACCTCCTGTAATACCCAGTGAGGCCTAGGAAGGCTCTCACCTGAGTCTGAGTGGTAGGGGGAACCCAATCAATAATTGTTTGGATTTTCCCCTGAAGTGGTGCAATCTGTTCCCCACCAACAAGGTGTCCCAGATAAACCACCTTCCCCTGCCCTATCTGGCACTTTGAAGCCTTTATAGTGAGGCCTGCCTTCTGCAGGGCCTCCAAAACTTTCCATCGGTGGACCAGGTGATCATCCCAGCTGGAGCTAAAGACCGCTATATCGTCCAAATATGCTGCACTGAAAGCTTCCAGCCCTTGCAGGACTGTGTTCACCAACCTTTGAAAAGTGGCAGGTGCATTTTTCAAACCAAAAGGCATTACAGTAAACTGGTAATGTCCTCCTATGGTTGAAAATGCAGTTTTAGGTTTAGCATCTTCTGACAATTTGATCTGCCAATACCCTGCAGTCAAATCAAAAGTGCTTAGATACTTGGCAGATGCCAGTGTATCTATGAGCTCATCTGCCCTCGGTATAGGGTGAGCATCAGTTTTGGTTACCAAGTTGAGACCTCTATAGTCTACACAAAACCGCATTTCCTTCTTTCCATCTTTGGAATGGGGTTTTGGTACAAGTACCACAGGAGAAGCCCATGGACTTTCAGAGTGCTCAACCACTCCTAGTTCTAACATTTTCTGCACCTCTTGCTTTATGCAGTCCCTGACATGGTCAGGCTGCCTATAGATCTTACTTTTGACAGGTAAACTGTCTCCAGTATCTATAGTGTGCTCACACCAAGAAGTGGTACCTGGCACAGTAGAGAAGAGTTCAGAGAATTGATCTAGGAGATTTATGCAATGGTCTTTCTGCTCAGCAGTAAGACAATCAGCCAAAACTACACCTTCCACAAGAGCATCTTGTTCTGTGGAAGAGAAGAGATCAGGTAGAGGATCACTGTCTTCTTCCTGTCCCTCATCAGTTGCCATGAGCAGGGTGAGATCAGCCCTGTCATAGTAGGGTTTCAGGCGGTTGACATGGAGCACCCTAAGGGGACTCCTGGCAGTGCCTAAGTCAACTAAATAGGTGACTTCTCCCTTCTTTTCAACAATTGTGTGGGGTCCACTCCATTTATCTTGGAGTGCTCTTGGGGCCACAGGCTCCAAGACCCACACTTTCTGCCCTGGTTGGTACTGAACCAAAACAGCCTTCTGATCATGTCATTGCTTCTGGAGCTCTTGGCTGGCCTGAAGGTTTTTGCTGGCCTTTTTCATGTACTCAGCCATCCTTGATCTGAGGCCAAGTACATAATCCACAATATCCTGCTTAGGAGCTTTTAAAGGTTGTTCCCAACCCTCCTTTACAAGTGTGAGTGGACCCCTAACAGGGTGTCCAAAAAGAAGTTCAAAGGGGCTGAAGCCCACTCCTTTCTGGGGTACCTCCCTGTAGGCAAAAAGGAGGCATGGTAGAAGGATATCCCATCTCCTGCGGAGTTTTTCAGGGAGACCCATAATCATGCCTTTGAGAGTTTTATTAAATCTCTCCACCAGTCCATTTGTTTGTGGATGATAGGGTGTTGTGAACTTGTAAGTTACACCACACTCCTTCCACATGGCCTTTAAGTATGCAGGCATGAAATTGCTTCCCCTGTCTGATACTACTTCCTTTGGGAAGCACACCCTAGAAAATATTCCCAGGAGGGCCTTTGCCACTGCAGGTGCTGTAGTGGTCCTTAAAGGAATTGCTTCAGGGTACCTTGTGGCGTGGTCCACTACCACCAAGATAAACCTATTGCCTGAAGCAGTAGGAGGGTCAAGGGGGCCAACTATGTCAACCCCTACCCTTTCAAAGGGAACCCCAACCACAGGCAGTGGAATAAGGGGTGCCTTTGGGGTGCCACCTGTCTTGCCACTGGCTTGACAGGTTTCACAGGACTTACAAAAATCTTTTGTGTCCTCAGACATTCTAGGCCAATGAAACAAGGGAACAAGTCTGTCCCAAGTTTTCATTTGTCCCAGATGCCCAGCTAGGGGAATGTCGTGTGCAAGAGTTAGGAGGAACTTTCTGTACTCCTGAGGAATCACTAATCTCCTGGCAGCTCCAGGTTTAGGATCCCTATGCTCAGTGTACAAGAGGTTGTCCTCCCAGTAAACTCTGTGAGAGTCACTGACATCCCCATTAGCCTGTTTGACAGCTTGCTGTCTTAGACCCTCTAATGTGGGACAGGTTTGCTGTGCCACACTCAGCTCCTCCCTGGCAGGCCCCCCTTCACCCAAAAGCTCAGCAGTGTCTGCTTCCAGCTCCTCTGGTGTAGGTTCTGCACAGGGAGGGAATTCTTCTTCCTCAGAAGTTGAATCCACTGTAGAGGGAGGGATAGTAGGAAGTGGTTTGCTTCTACTAGCCCTAGCTTTAGGGAGCACTTGGTCCATTGTTCCAGGATCCAAGCTTCCCTGTCCTTTTTGCTTTTTGGCCTGAGCCCTTGTCAAAGCAAAAATATGCCCTGGGATGCCCAGCATTGCTGCATGGGCCTCCAACTCCACATCTGACCAAGCTGATGTCTCCAAATCATTTCCTAGTAGACAGTCTACAGGTAAATCTGTGGCTACCACAACTTTCTTTGGACCAGTAACCCCCCCCCAGTTGAGATTAACAACAGCCATGGGTTGGCTAAGTGTGTTGTTGTGAGCATCGGTTACTTGGTACTGGTGACCAAGTAGGTGTTGTTCAGGGTGGACCAGTTTCTCTATGACCATAGTCACACTGGCTCCAGTGTCCCTGTAGGCCTGAACCTCAACACCATTTATTAGGGGTAGCTGCTTGTACTTATCCATATTAAGGGGACAAGCAACTAAGGTGGCTAAATCAATAGCCCCCTCAGAGACTAACACAGCCTCTGTGGCCTCCCTAACAAGGCCAACCCCAACTAAGTTACCAATAGTGAGCCCAGCTACTCCCTTGGATTGGCTATTAGTAGGTTTGCTCCCACCACCACTGCTATTAGTAGGGACACTAGGGGTAGCAGTAGGGGTTGTAGTGGTAGGAGGCTTGGTGCTTTTCTTTGGACAACTGGGATCTGTTGTCCAATGGCCTTTTACTTTACATAAATAGCACCATGGCTTCTTTTCTTTGTTTTGATTAAAGGAGGATTTGGACCCACCACCCCCACCAGAGTGTTTTTGTGGGCCTGATGAAGACTCATTTTTAGATTTGTACCCACCCTTGTCAGAAGACTTACCATCCTTCTTTTTGTTGCCATCTTTGTCACCCCCTGTATGAACTTTTCTGTTCACCCTTGTTCTGACCCATTTGTCTGCCTTCTTTCCCAATTCTTGGGGAGAGGTCAGATCAGAGTCCACCAAGTACTGGTGCAACAAATCAGACACACAATTATTAAGAATATGTTCTCTCAGGATCAAGTTATACAGGCTGTCATAATCAGTAACTTTACTGCCATGTAACCACCCCTCCAAGGCCTTCACTGAATGGTCAATGAAATCAACCCAGTGTTGTGAAGACTCCTTTTTGGTCTCTCTGAACTTTATCCTGTACTGTTCAGTGGTTGAGCCATAACCATCCAGGAGTGCATTCTTAAGTACTGTAAAATTATTGGCATCACTTTCTTTCACAGTAAGGAGCCTATCCCTACCTTTTCCACTAAATGATAGCCATAGGATAGCAGCCCACTGCCTTTGAGGGACATCCTGTACAGCACAGGCCCTCTCAAGTGCAGCAAACCACTTGTTAATGTCATCCCCCTCCTTATAAGGGGGAACTATCTTGTGCAGATTCCTGGAATCATGCTCTTTTGCAGGATGACTATGGGGAATACTGCTGCTGCCACCATGGGTTTCTAAACCCAACTTCTGTCTTTCCTTCTCTAATTCTAAAGACTGTCTATCCAAATCCAGCTGTTGCTTTTTAAGCTTCAGTCTGGTTTGTTCCACCCTCAACTTATTGAGTTCCCTTTCTAACAATCTGTCATCAGGGTTGGTGGGAGGGACATTTCTAGATACAGAGGTATGATGGGAATGAACAGAAGGAGACCTGTCCCTTACAGAGGGCACCCTAACAGCTTGGCTAACAGAAACATCAGTACCACTGTGGTGTGAATAAATGCTTTTGCTATGATGTGAGACAACACTATTTGTATGGTGTGGCTCTTCATCATTACCAACTATGCTAGACTGTCTAGTAATGGGCAGGCTAGGAAGTTTCTTTCCTGAATCTTTTCCTGGGGGAGTCCCTGGATCAGATTGGGAACCATTAGCTACTTTTTCAACAGATGGGGCACTTCTAGCCTTATCCTGTTCTCTAAGCATGTTAAGTAACAATTCCAAGGAAGGATTCTTCCCTACACTCAAACCTCTCTCTATGCAGAGACTCCTTGCTCCTTTCCAGCTAAGGTGATCATATGCAAGTTTGGACAGATCAACATTTTGGCCTGTGCCAGACATTTTTAGAGAGAGTTAAAGTGATAGCAAAAGAGAAAAAAGTTTGTCAGAGCTTTTAGAAAGACAGAGAAAAAAACTTTTTACACTTTTTAGAACTTTTTAGAAAGTTAGAAGTACTTTTCAGCACTTAGAAAAGAGTGAAAAGAGGAAATGCAAAACTTTTTGGCAATGTGTATATACACTGAACTTGTTTTGTATATTTTTCTCTTATGAAAAGTACAATGACAAGAGTGGTAAGTAGTCTCAAAGCACTTATCCCACCGCTGCACAACCAATGTAGGAGGCTGGACTGGCTTGTAGTGAGTACCAAGGGGTACTTGCACCTTGCACCAGGCCCAGTTATCCCTTATTAGTGTATAGGGTGTCTAGCAGCTTAGGCTGATAGATAATGGTAGCTTAGCAGAGCAGCTTAGGCTGAACTAGGAGACGTGTGAAGCTACTACAGTACCACTTAGTGTCATATGCACAATATCATAAGAAAACACAATACACAGTTATACTAAAAATAAAGGTACTTTATTTTTATGACAATATGCCAAAGTATCTTAGAGTGTACCCTCAGTGAGAGGATAGGAAATATACACAAGATATATATGCACAATAGCAAAAATATGCAGTATAGTCTTAGAAAACAGTGCAAACAATGTATAGTTACAATAGGATGCAATGGGGAAACATAGGGATAGGGGCAACACAAACCATATACTCCAAAAGTGGAATGCGAACCACGAATGGACCCCAAACCTATGTGACCTTGTAGAGGGTCGCTGGGACTATTAGAAAATAGTGAGAGTTAGAAAAATAACCCTCCCCAAGACCCTGAAAAGTGAGTGCAAAGTGCACTAAAGTTCCCCTAAGGATAAAGAAGTTGTGTTAGAGGAATAATGCAGGAAAGACACAAACCAACAATGCAACAACGCTGGATTTCCAATCTGGGGTACCTGTGGAACAAGGGGACCAAGTCCAAAACTCACAAGCAAGTCGGAGATGGGCAGATGCCCAGGAAATGCCAGCTGTGGGTGCAAAGAAGCTTCTACTGGACAGAGGAAGCTGCGGTTTCTGCAGGAACGCAAAGGGCTAGAGACTTTCCCTTTGGAGGACGGATCCCTCCCGCCTTGTAGAGTCGTGCAGAAGTGTTTTCCCACCGAAAGAACGCCAACAAGCCTTGCTAGCTGCAAATCGTGCAGTTAGCGTTTTTGGATGCTGCTGTGGCCCAGGAGGGACCAGGAGGTCGCAAATTGGACCAGGAGGTAGAAGGGACGTCGAGCAAGACAAGGAGCCCTCTTAGCAGCAGGTAGCACCCGGAGAAGTGCCAGAAACAGGCACTACGAGGATGCGTGAAATGGTGCTCACCCGAAGTCGCACAAATAAGTCCCACGTCGCCGGAGAACAACTTAGGAGGTCGTGCAATGCAGGTTAGAGTGCCGTGGACCCAGGCTGGACTGTGCACAAAGGATTTCCGCCGGAAGTGCACGGAGGCCGGAGTAGCTGCAAAAGTCGCGGTTCCCAGCAATGCAGTCTAGCGAGGTGAGGCAAGGACTTACCTCCACCAAACTTGGACTGAAGAGTCACTGGACTGTGGGGGCCACTTGGACAGAGTTGCTGGATTCGAGGGACCTCGCTCGTCGTGCTGAGAGGAGACCCAAGGGACCGGTAATGCAGCTTTTTGGTGCCTGCCGTTGCAGGGGGAAGATTCCGTCGACCCACGGGAGATTTCTTCGGAGCTTCTAGTGCAGAGAGGAGGCAGACTACCCCCACAGCATGCACCACCAGGAAAACAGTCGAGAAGGCGGCAGGATCAGCGTTACAGAGTTGCAGTAGTCGTCTTTGCTACTATGTTGCAGGTTTGCAGGCTTCCAGCGCGGTCAGCGGTCGATTCCTTGGCAGAAGGTGAAGAGAGAGATGCAGAGGAACTCGGATGAGCTCTTGCATTCGTTATCTAAAGTTTCCCCAGAGACAGAGACCCTAAATAGCCAGAAAAGAGGGTTTGGCTACCTAGGAGAGAGGATAGGCTAGCAACACCTGAAGGAGCCTATCAGAAGGAGTCTCTGACGTCACCTGGTGGCACTGGCCACTCAGAGCAGTCCAGTGTGCCAGCAGCACCTCTGTTTCCAAGATGGCAGAGGTCTGGAGCACACTGGAGGAGCTCTGGACACCTCCCAGGGGAGGTGCAGGTCAGGGGAGTGGTCACTCCCCTTTCCTTTGTCCAGTTTCGCGCCAGAACAGGGCTAAGGGGTCCCCTGAACCGGTGTAGACTGGCTTATGCAGAATTGGGCACATCTGTGCCCAAGAAAGCATTTCCAGAGGCTGGGGGAGGCTACTCCTCCCCTGCCTTCACACCATTTTCCAAAGGGAGAGGGTGTCACACCCTCTCTCAGAGGAAGTTCTTTGTTCTGCCATCCTGGGCCAGGCCTGGCTGGACCCCAGGAGGGCAGATGCCTGTCTGATGGGTTGGCAGCAGCATCAGCTGCAGTGAAACCCCAGGAAGGGCAGTTTGGCAGTACCAGGGTCTGTGCTACAGACCACTGGGATCATGGGATTGTGCCAACTATGCCAGGATGGCATAGAGGGGGCAATTCCATGATCATAGACATGTTACATGGCCATATTCGGAGTTACCATTGTGAAGCTACATATAGGTAGTGACCTATATGTAGTGCACGTGTGTAATGGTGTCCCCGCACTCACAAAGTCAGGGAAATTGGCCCTGAACAATGTGGGGGCACCTTGGCTAGTGCCAGGGTGCCCTCACACTAAGTAACTTTGCACCTAACCTTTACCAGGTAAAGGTTAGACATATAGGTGACTTATAAGTTACTTAAGTGCAGTGTAAAATGGCTGTGAAATAACGTGGACGTTATTTCACTCAGGCTGCAGTGGCAGGCCTGTGTAAGAATTGTCAGAGCTCCCTATGGGTGGCAAAAGAAATGCTGCAGCCCATAGGGATCTCCTGGAACCCCAATACTCTGGGTACCTCAGTACCATATACTAGGGAATTATAAGGGTGTTCCAGTAAGCCAATGTAAATTGGTAAAATTGGTCACTAGCCTGTTAGTGACAATTTGGAAAGAAATGAGAGAGCATAACCACTGAGGTTCTGATTAGCAGAGCCTCAGTGAGACAGTTAGTCACTACACAGGTAACACATTCAGGCACACTTATGAGCACTGGGGCCCTGGGTTACCAGGGTCCCAGTGACACATACAACTAAAACAACATATATACAGTGAAAAATGGGGGAAACATGCCAGGCAAGATGGTACTTTCCTACACACCCGGCTGAGACTTACCTGCTATCCTGGCTGATGGCGAATCGACTGATGTCCTGAGGACGAAGACTGACACGGTATGCCGCCCCATTTTTTTGGATGGGTAACTATCTGATGATATATTGTAATTGTCTGTTTGCCTTTTCTTTCTAGGTACTAACTGCTCTTTTGACAGAGACCATAGTTAGATATTTACTAAATTCATGTTGCTAAATTGTTTTGCATGAAGCTCAACATGCTGATGCTAATTATAGGTTAGTTAAGGAGTTCCCTAATATCGGGTGCAAATAGACAAACAACTGAATCTTTGCTTTGTTGAATAATGTACTAATGATACTCTGCTAAAGTTGATTCATGTTGACGTCGTGCTTTGTCCTAATGTTCATGATCTTTGCTTTGATAAAGTCTTATTTGAGCTGCCATATTGTAGTTTTGTCGATGTACTTATTGATATCGAGACTAATGAATATGCTGGTAGGTTGTAACTAATAGGGAATAAATATCCAAAATCTTACTAGATTTGTGTGGTTATTCATGGCCGAAAGGTCATGGTGAGTTCCATTCTTATTAAATGTTAATGATTAGTTTTATTGATTAGTTATTGTGAATATCGATTTGGTTATTGATCTATCAAATTGAGATGTTAAATAGATATCTCGTCCTGAGGAGTCTCCAATCAGGGTCAAAAGGTTCATTGGCCTAAAACGATTCCCCATGTAAGTAGATTATCAAAGTTGGGACACATTATCAGTGACATATTAGCAAACCTGTCCCCATTTTGATTGGCGTCTCTGTGCGTCCACAAATTGGACTTTCCAGCCAACCATGTCTTGCTAAAGACTGAGTTGAGAGACTTTGGGGGTATGCTTATTTTTGTTTCCTGTTTGTTGTTGAAGTAGCTTCTAAAGGTAAAAACAGCGAGTTGAATGTGCCTGTAAAAAATCCCACCATGGATCACCACCTCTTAGGTCTATCGTCACATTAATAATGAGGCAATAAGGATAGAAGTATGGATAGTGATCCAGTTATCAAGATCATACTCCTACAAAGGACACATAAATCACGTTTCGAAGCTGTCATAAATAATAGTATGCCAAGACTTTGTCCTGCTGATCAACTGCAATGGAAGGATTCTGTCCCTAACCTTATGTGGAACGAGACACAGAAGACTTTCCAAAGATGCAAAATACACATTCAGTGGAGATCCTTGAGTGTTTATTATTGTAAGTAATGTAGACATTGGGGGTCTTTTGCATTTTCTAGATCCTTGTAGTTGCCACATTTATAGAAAAAAGTTAGTTAAATATATTAAAACCAATCTATAAAACATGCAATATTAAATGCATCCAAGGAACTAGACGCCCAGAAGCAGTAATTGGAGGTCTCCATTAGATTTCACCTTTAGCATAGCTGTCCCAAATGTTCTTATGCCATTTTTAGGCACCGCTGGTCTGATATACTATGGGGCATATTTATACTCCGTTTGCGCCGAAATTGCGTCGTTTTTTTTGACGCAATTTCGACGCAAAACTAACGCCAACTAACGCCATATTTATACTATGGCGTTAGAGGCGAATAGCGCCAAAGTTCCCGGAATGTGCGTCATTTTTTAGCGTGAACCCCTTCCTTGCGTTAATGATATGCAAGGGAGGCGTTCCCGTCTAAAAAATGACTCCCAGGCCTTTACGTGGTATTTATACTCCCGGGCAAAAGAGACGCCCGGGAGTGGGCGTGGCTAAAAACGGCGCATTAAGGGACAAGTGGGCTCAAAATGAGCCCAGAGTGCCCTCCCCTGCCCCCAGGGACCCCCCCTGCCACCCTTGCCCACCCCAGGAGGACACCCAAGGCTGGAGGGACCCACCCCAGGGACATTCAGGTAAGTATTTTTTTTATTTTTTTTTAATAATTTTTTTTGGCATAGGGGGGCCTGATTTGTGCCCCCCTACATGCCACTATGCCCAATGACCATGCCCAGGGGACAGAAGTCCCCTGGGCATGGCCATTGGGCAAGGGGGCATGACTCCTATCTTTACAATGATAGGAGTCATGTTGATGGGGGATGGGCGTCGAAAATAAATGGCGCAAGTCGGGTTACGACGATTTTTTCGACGTAACCTGACTTGCCCCATTTTAAGACGCCCATGCGCCATTTTCCCCCTACGCCGGCGCTGCCTGGTGTACGTGGTTTTTCTCGCGCACACCAGGCAGCGCCGGTCTGCTTGCGCCGGCTAACGCCATTCAATAAATACGGCGCCCGCATGGCGCTTCAGAATGGCGTTAGCCGGCGCAAAACTTTTTGACGCTAAACTGCGTTAGCGCAGTTTAGCGTCAAAAAGTATAAATATGGGCCTATATCCTTTGCTGGGCACAGGTGTCCATCCCCTCTGCCATGTTGCTAATGAGGGGATAACATTAGATCTCTAATAAGGAGTTATATTTAATTCTTCGACAATTAGGCCCAATACTAATAGGGTTCAAGAAGCTGTGGGCCCTCTCCAGTCATCCATCAGTGTCACAAGTGTGATGTGGAAAATCATTTCAGCCGGCCTCGGAACCACTCTACTTAATATTGCAGGTCTAGAATTTCTTTAAAAGCTGGCATTCCCACACCATGTGCATCAATGAGCTTTCATCCCTCGCCCATTTGGGACAGTCCAACCAATCATATATGGGTAGTTGTTGTGGTGTCAAGAATTACAAGCGAATGTTCAGCAGTCCCAACTCCCCATCATATGTAAATGAGATTCTCTGGGTCCTTCAGCACAATAAACAGGCCTGAAGTTTGACCTCATTTTCTTGAAGAAGCCCACAGGAAGTTGGTGTGGGTAGGTTTGGAGTATGAATGTTATTTTAGGAAGAAGAATGGTCTTGAATAGGACAGGTCTTCTTGCTATCATAAGTGGGAGCGTATCCACTGTAAGCATGTCTTTCTGCACCTGAATGGGGCCATCTTGAGGCTCCTGCACCTTAATTAATAATGTTTGAAATGAAAACGCCTGGGTATTTAAACCCCTCTCCTGCACAGTGAAGCGTCCCCTTCCATCATTTAATCTTAACTCCCACTATCAGGGAGATATACGCTGATTTATTCCAGTCAACTAGGATACCATATATATCTTAAATATATCAATCAAACACAGCCCAGAGATTTCCAACCTCTTCAGGAAAAGGAGTTGGTCACCTGTGTATAGAGATAATCTGTTTTCCAT
The DNA here is from genome assembly GCF_031143425.1 of Pleurodeles waltl. Taxonomy (NCBI): domain Eukaryota; kingdom Metazoa; phylum Chordata; class Amphibia; order Caudata; family Salamandridae; genus Pleurodeles; species Pleurodeles waltl. The sequence continues at coordinate 1,886,277,107 of NC_090440.1, forward strand.
ATTATCCTTCCACCAAAAGCCCCATACTGGAGCAATTTGTCTTATTCATTCAGCCAATGGCTCAATGACAGAGCAAACAGTAACAAAGACATGGGGGAACCCTCTTGAGTGTTCCTTGCTATTTAAAAGAACAAGGAAAGTGCACCATTAACTCTAACTTGGGTACAGCTGGAAGTGTATCATAATGCTATCACAGAGCCCACATTTAATTTTCGTCAGCACTTTGTGTAAACATGGTCAACGTACTGATTTAAAGGCCTTTTCAAAATCAACCATTATAAAGGCACTGGAGCCCCCCATTCTGTGTACCATAGCCATGATCAGGTACAAACATTTAAGGTAGCGATGAGTACTACATGCAAGAATACATTTTGATTTTTACGCATCAGATTATGCCTCACTCTACTTAACCTAGTAGCAAAGATTTGCTGCAACACCTTAAACTCTGTGTTGATTAGAGATATAGGACAATAGGAGGAGCATTTGTCTAGTGGCCTATCCACTTTGGAAATTCTACTAATAAGTGCTTCCTTTAGGTCAGTCTGATATAGCCTTTGAAAACGGCATCCTCAAATGCAGCCATTATATGGAGAGCCAACAAGGAAGCAACTTTATTGGAAAATTCCACAGGAAACCCATTTGTGCCTTGTACCTTCCTGGATGTGAATTTCCTCACTGTCTCTGTAATTTTGCCCTTAGTGATTGGGGAATCAAGCCCCTCACTTTGGAGTTGTTTAGGGTTCTGAAATAGCGGTCTTGGATTGTGGGGTTTACCAACTTCTCCCTTGAGATCACCTGTGTGTTGTCTTATGTAGTCCTTAAACATTTCAGCTATTCCTACAGGGCTAATGATAATGATACATATTCTAAGCTTTAGGTCCTTTGTTGATAATGAATAAAGCAGTTTATCTTCTTTACCCTCGTGCCCTTGGTCTCTTAGACCTTGTGTTGTGATGCTAGCCATGCTGCTCTAGCAGCATAGTTGAACACCTGTTAAAACTTGTGCTGTGCCACTGCCCCAATGTCACATGTAGCTAAATAAGGCTACCCAAGGGTAGGTCGCTCCCCCTGCCGCTGCAGCTCCTCCAGGTTCCTGAGTTCCTGAGACCCACCCCGCAGTAAGTACCCCCCACCTCCCAGCCCCTCGTTCTGCCCCGCGCTACTCACCCTCTCTCCTGCTCCTGCTTCTTTTCCTCTTTTCTTCTTCTCTGTTCTTCCTCCTCTCTCCTCGTCTGTATTCTTCTTCTGTACTCCTCTTCTCCCCGTCTTCTCTCTTCTCTTCTTCCTCATCTTCTGCTGTGGTCTTCTGCACTCTGTTTCTTCGTTTTTTGTATCTTCCTCCGTGTTCTTCTGTGTTCTTCTGTGTTCCTCTGTCTTCTTCTGTGTTCCTCTGTCTTCTTCTGTCTTCCTCTGTGTTCTTCTGTCTTCCTCGGTGTTCTTCTGTCTTCCTCTGTGTTCTTCTGTACTCTTCTCTGTTCTTCTGTCTTCCTCTGTGTTCTTCTGTGTTCTTCTGTATTCCTCTCTGTTCTTCTGTGTTTCTTCTGTTCTTCCGGTCTTCTGCTCTTCCGGTCCTCAGTCCTTCCGGTCTTCTGCTCTTCTGTTCTTCTTTTCTTCTGTTCTTCTGTTCTTCTTGTCTTCTGCCTTCGGCTCTTCTGCCTCCTCCGTCCTCTTCTCCCCGCGCCTGCCCTCCTGCTCCTGCCTCATCCCCCTCCCCCACTCGCATCCCCCCTCTATCTCCCCTATCTAACCCGTTCACTTTCTACCTCCCTCACTCCTCCTATCTACCTATCTCTCCATCTCTCTATCCCACTATCCAACTCCCTCACTCTCCAACTCCTCCTATCTTCCTATCTCTCTATCTTTTTCCCTATCTATCGATTTCTCTATCTACCTTTTCTCTCTACCTATTTCTCTATCTCTCCCCCCTCCCGCCACCCCCTCTATTACCTATCTTCCTATCGCCTCACTCTACCTCTCACCCTCACCCACCTCTACAACCCCCCCTCCCCTATCTTCACAACCCTACACCTATCTTTCTCCCTAATCTCCTAAACCTCCTAACACTCTCCCCCCTCCACCCTTAAACCCCCCTCCCACAGCTCTTCTCACTCTACCTGTCCCCCCCCTCCCTCGCGCTTTCCCGCCGCGACCTCCTGCACGCCCCCGCCCCCCAGCTCCCATTCGCCCCCAGCTGACCCCTTCCCCTCCCTCCTACCTCATATGGCGGCCGCTGTGCGATGGCGCGCAGCGGGTGTGCCGCTGGCGCGCTAGAGGCGCGCCAGAGGCAAGCCCGTCTGCGCCCGTCCGCGCCTGGCCCGCGCCCAGCGCCACGACCCCTGGTCCCCAGCTCTCCAAAGCCCCGATGATCCGCTACGACCCCACCACCCTCCATGCCCTCAACCCAGGACGCTCCAACACCTGCTTCCAAGCTCACCCCAAACGCACCCATGGACCCTTCGCCTGCAACTCCTGCAAACGCATCTTCCACTACGCAACAACCACGACCACAAGCCCACGTGCCATCAACCACCTCAAGTGCATCCTAGTCAACGCTCGCTCCGTTCACAAACACGCCGTTGAACTCTGGGACCTCCTGGACTCCACAGCACCGGACGTCGCCTTCATCACAGAGACCTGGATGAACGCCTCCTCTGCTCCAGACATCGCCACCGCCATCCCCGAAGGCTACAAGATCTCCAGGAAAGACCGCACCAACCAAGTAGGAGGAGGTATCGCCATCGTCTTCAAAGACTCCATCAGCGTCACCACCTCCACTGAAGACTCCCCTCTCGCCGCTGAACACCTGCATTTTCAGAATCGCACCGACCCGAGGACCACCCTCAGAGGATCCCTCGTCTACCGTCCTCCTGGACCTCGCACCCCTTTCAGCGACGCCATCGCCGACTTCATCTCCCCGCACGCCCTCGCCTCACCGTACTACATCCTCCTAGGCGACCTCAACTTCCATCTGGAACAAAATAACGACCCCAACACCACCACCCTGCTCGACAACCTCGCCAACCTCGGCCTCAAACAACTGGTGAACACTGCCACCCACATCGCCGGACACACACTCGACCCTATCTTCTCCGCCAGCAAACACGTCTTCTTCAGCCACGCCTCCGCCCTTCATTGGACCGACCACAGCTGCGTCCACTTCACATTCTGACGCGAGACCCGCCACCTCCGCACTCAACCCATCCCTCGCCGACAGTGGAACAAGATCCCTGAAGAGCAACTCTTCTCCGCACTCGCCGCCAACCAACCCACCCTCACCACCGACCCCAACGACGCAGCCCTCAACCTCAAAAACTGGATCTCCAACTGCGCAGACAACCTTGCTTCCCTCAAACGCTCGCAGCGACAGAACAACACCAAGAAACCCCTCTGGTTCTCTGACACCCTCAAAGAATCAAAGAAAACTTGTCGCGCACTTGAGAAAGCCTGGCGCAAGGACCGCACCGCTGACAACATGACCGCCCTCAAGAACGCTACCCGCGAACACCACCACCTGATCCGCGCTGCCAAAAGGAATTTTTTCACCGACAGACTGGACAAAAACAGCCACAACAGCAGAGAACTCTTCAGCATCGTCAAGGAGTTCTCCAACCCCAGCGCCAACGCCAACGCCGTCACGCCCTCACAGGATCTGTGCGAATCCCTCGCCACTTTCTTCCATCGCAAGATCAGCGACCTCCACGACAGCTTCGGACACCAGACCCAACCAAACACCACAGAACCCACATCCCCGACCATCACCCTCAACAACTGGACCAACATCAGCACGGAAGAAACCAAATCCATCATGAACTCTATCCACTCCAGCGCCCCTTCGGACCCCTGCCCGCACTTCATCTTTAACAAAGCCGACGACATCATCGCCCCGCACCTCCAGACCGTCATCAACTCTTCTTTTTCTTCTGCTACCTTCCCCGAATGCTGGAAACACGCCGAAGTCAACGCCCTACTAAAGAAACCTACGGCTGACCCGAGCGACCTGAAAAACTTCCGCCCCATCTCCCTTCTGCCTTTCCCAGCCAAAGTAATAGAGAAGACCGTCAACAAACAGCTGACCACCTTCCTGGAAGACAACAACCTGCTCGACCCCTCACAGACCGGATTCCGAACCAACCACAGCACTGAAACCGCCCTCATCTCAGTCACGGACGACATCAGAACCCTGATGGACAACGGTGAAACAGTCGCCCTCATTCTTCTCGACCTCTCGGCTGCCTTTGACACCGTCTGTCACCGCACCCTAATCACCCGCCTCTGCTCCATCAGGATCCAAGACCAGGCCCTGGACTGGATCGCCTCCTTCCTCGCAAACCGCTCCCAAAGAGTCTACCTCCCTCCGTTTCGCTCAGAACCCACTGAGATCATCTGCGGCGTACCTCAAGGCTCATCACTCAGCCCGACACTCTTCAATGTCTACATGAGCCCCCTCGCCAACATCGTACGCAAGCACGACATCATCATCACCTCCTACGCCGACGACACCCAACTTATACTCTCCCTCACCAAGGACCCCGCCAGCGCCAAGACCAACCTACAAGAGGGTATGAAGGACGTCGCAGATTGGATGAGGCTCAGCCGCCTAAAGCTGAACTCTGAAAAAACGGAAGTCCTCATCCTCGGCAACACCCCGTCCGCCTGGGACGACTCCTGGTGGCCCACGGCCCTCGGCACCGCACCGACCCCCGCAGACCACGCCCGCAACCTCGGCTTCATCTTGGACCCTCTTCTCACCATGACCAAGCAAGTCAACACCGTGTCCTTCGCCTGCTTCCTCACCCTCCGCATGCTCCGCAAGATCTTCCGCTGGATCCCCGCCGACACCAGAAAAACCGTGACCCACGCCCTCGTCACGAGCCGCCTGGACTACGGCAACACCCTCTACGCTGGGACCACAGCCAAACTCCAAAATCGCCTACAACGCATTCAAAACGCCTCGGCCCGCCTCATCCTCGACGTACCCCGCAGCAGCCACATCTCCGCACACCTGAGACACCTGCATTGGCTCCCAGTCAGCAAAAGGATCACCTTCCGACTTCTCACCCACGCACACAAAGCCCTCCACGACAAGGGACCGGAATACCTCAACAGACGCCTCAACTTCTACGTCCCCACCCGCCCCCTCCGCTCCTCTGGCCTCGCACTCGCCGCCGTCCCTCGCATCCGACGCTCCACGGCGGGTGGGAGATCTTTCTCCTTCCTGGCGGCCAAGACCTGGAACTCCCTCCCCACGAGCCTCAGGACCACCCAGGACCACTCCGCTTTCCGGAGACTCCTAAAGACCTGGCTGTTCGAGCAGCGATAACCACCCCCTTTGTCCCTAGCGCCTTGAGACCCGCACGGGTGAGTAGCGCGCTTTATAAATGCTAATGATTTGATTTGATTTGAATAATATTTCTCAAAACTAGGGCCTCATTATGACTGTGGTGGAGGGAATTACTCCATCACAAACGTGACGGATATCCCGTCCGCCGTATTACAAGTTCCATTATAGCCTATGGAACTTGTAATACAGCAGACGGGATATCTGTCACATTTGTGACAGAGTAATCCCCTCCACCAAAGTCTTAATCAGGCCATTCATATTTTTCTTTCCAGTTGCTCCATGACCATGTTCTTCCATTTGGTCTGCCCATGCACCCAAGCAAATCATCCTGCAAATGGTAGCCTTGTAGGCCTCCCAGACTGTAACATACTCTTATTCAAGTGCAAATAGGCATCAGTGTCTTCCCTACTATGATCATTGAACCTCTGTTCCTTTAACCACCAAGCGCTTAGCTGCCATGTTTCTCTGCAGCCTCCTCTAATTTGGGTTAGTCTCATCTCCACCAAAGAATAATCAGAAAGACTCTGAAATGGAATCTGTATCCAGGCCACATCATCCAGTTCAGTCACTGGCAGACAAAAAGTTGTCTAGATGAGAGAATGAGTGGTGTCACACAGAGGAGAACATATAGGCCTTCTCTCCTTGGTGCCACAGGTGCCATACATCTGCCAGGTCAAGCACTGAGACTCAATCAGAGATAGCTATAGATTTCAGCTCATTGTTGGTGTTCCCTTGTGGCTGTAGTCCCTTCAGCATCAATATCTCTGTTCATAAAATCATTGAAGTACTCCCAAACTATGATCCTACCTCCATGTGCTGTCAGCAGTAAATCTGTAAGGGTTTGTAACATACCTCGAGGCACGGTGGATAGCACATATATAGTCAGACGTGTCTCTATTTGCCCTTCATTGGAGCCTGTGAGAAGTACATAACACATTCATTTATCTCTGTGTACTATTGTTACCTGAAGTGGGAGGGATTTATGGAGCAATAAAGTCACTCCTCTGGAACCATGAGTGAAAGACAAGGGAAAGACCAAAGTTTATCTTTGTCTGCAAATGAAGGCACAGATTGTGCCTTGGAGATGTGTCTCCTGTAAGAATATCTCAAAGGACAGCTGTTTTATGTGCTGAAGCAACACACTCCAACACACCACATTTTATTTTACTGTTCAAAATGTTAACATTCCAGGTAAGTTTTCAGTATTCAGCAGGGTGTGCCATTTGTAAATGCAAGACTGTATCACAACTGAGTACTTTGCAGGCCACATACGATGTGAGTTGTTCTTAATAATTCTATTAAAATAAAACCTTTCCCAAATACCCTCCATATTTCTAGCCCTGAAGCATCTGTTGCCTATACCTTTAACGCCTTCTAATAAAAGGCGAGGAATATAAGTATGGATGATGTTGTGCCTTACCCTCCAGGTTCCCTTCCGTCCATATAGGAATCAAATTAAGAACATGCATGTGCAATGCAATAGGTCTCACATTTGCTAGAGTTAGAGCTATTGGCATTGCAAATTTATATATGGACTTTTTCTAGACTACATAAATTGGTCAACCCCGCCTCATAATTTTTTCTTTTCCTGTCATGTAATGCCAGGGGCCCTGCATATAACTGAAGCACTTCCATTTTCCTTCTTCCTCTATCTGAAGCAAACAATGAAAATGTTGCCACTTTGCATCCTAATTTAAATCTACCATGCTAATACCAATAAAATACCACTTTTACCTCCCCACCATCAGAGTTGCTGGCTGGCTAACACAATTCCCCAACAATAGACACAAGACAGCCACAGAGGAGAATAAACTTGAAGGTTCACCCAAACATAGCAAGAGTGTTCAAACAGTCATAGGGGGTCATCATGACCCTGGCGGTCTTTTGAATGCCAGGGTTAATGTGGCGGTATCACTGCCAACAGGCTGGCGGTGTATACTACCACATCACCACTCATACCGCCATGGCGGTATGAACTGCCGGGGCGGATATATTTATCTCTGACTCGGAGGCCCACAGAGGACCGGCGGCATTATGAGCAGCCTACGCCATGGTTTCCGCTGCGTTAGCAATGCCACGAAAACCATGGTGGTAGGGCCTACCTGTGACAGGGAATTCCTTCATTGTCACCGGTAGGCGGCCCCCCACCATCCCCCACAAGCACCTAACCCCCCACACACCCCCATCCAAACCCGCCCCCACCCCACTTCAAACACACACACACCCCCCACCCCCGATTCCATGCACCCATTCACCTACACTTCCATGCACGCATTCACTCATACATACCAACACGCATTCAGGCACGCACTCATGCAGACATACTCACACGCATACAACCACACATACACCACAACACTGACATTCACACACACATATCTATATACACATGCAGGCAAAACACACTGACACAAAACACCCCTACCCTCCCACCCCCTCCCCTGTTGAATGCCCGACTTACCTTGTCCAGCAAGGAGGTCGTCCGGCAGGGAACAGGAATGGGTGCTGTCACTGCCAGCAGCACCCCGCCAGCAGGACACTGCCAGGCCGTACTAATGGCCTTAATACGGCTAGAGGCATCCTACTGGGGGGGCAGTGCTGGTGGTAGCAGCATCAGGGAGCCGCCAGCATGGCTACTGCAGGATTTCCGCCCTTACTGTGGCGGAAATCCTGAAATGTCCATAATATGGCGGGCGGAAGAACGCCAGGACTGGTGGTCTTCTGGCACCCTGGGCATCGGCGGTATTCTAAGAATACCGCCAATGTAATAATGAGGGCGTGTAGGAGGCTGGACTGGCTTGTAGTGAGTACCAAGGGGTACTTGCACCTTGCACCAGGCCCAGTTATCCCTTATTAGTGTATAGGGTGTCTAGCAGCTTAGGCTGATAGATAATGGTAGCTTAGCAGAGCAGCTTAGGCTGAACTAGGAGACGTGTGAAGCTACTACAGTACCACTCAGTGTCATATGCACAATATCATAAGAAAACACAATACATACTTATACTAAAAATAAAGGTACTTTATTTTTATGACAATATGCCAAAGTATCTTAGAGTGTACCCTCAGTGAGAGGATAGGAAATATACACAAGATATATATACACAATAGCAAAAATATGCAGTATAGTCTTAGAAAACAGTGCAAACAATGTATAGTTACAATAGGATGCAATGGGGAAACATAGGGATAGGGGCAACACAAACCATATACTCCAAAAGTGGAATGCGAACCACGAATGGACCCCAAACCTATGTGACCTTGTAGAGGGTCGCTGGGACTATTAGAAAATAGTGAGAGTTAGAAAAATAACCCTCCCCAAGACCCTGAAAAGTGAGTGCAAAGTGCACTAAAGTGCCCCTAAGGACAAAGAAGTCGTGTTAGAGGAATAATGCAGGAAAGACACAAACCAACAATGCAACAACTGTGGATTTCCAATCTAGGGTACCTGTGGAACAAGGGGACCAAGTCCAAAAGTCACAAGCAAGTCGGAGATGGGCAAATGCCCAGGAAATGCCAGCTGTGGGTGCAAAGAAGCTTCTACTGGACAGAAGAAGCTGAGGTTTCTGCAAGAACGAAAAGGGCTAGAGACTTCCCCTTTGGTGGACAGATCACACTCACCGTGGAGAGTCGTGCAGAAGTGTTTTCCCGCCAAAAGAACGCCAACAAGCCTTGCTAGCTGCAAATCGTGTGGTTAGCGTTTTTGGACGCTGCTGTGGCCCTGGAGGGACCAGGAGGTCGCAAATTGGACCAGGAGAGAGAGGGGACATCGAGCAAGACAAGGAGCCCTCTCAGCAGCAGGTAGCACCCGGAGAAGTGCCAGAAACAGGCACTACAAGGATGCGTGAAACAGTGCTCACCCGAAGTCGCACAAAGGAGTCCCACGTCGCCAGAGACCAACTTAGAAAGTCGTGCAATGCAGGTTAGAGTGCCGTTTACCCAGGCTTGGCTGTGCACAAAGGATTTCCGCCGGAAGTGCACAGGGGCCGGAGTAGCTGCAAAAGTCGCGGTTCCCAGCAATGCAGCCCAGCGAGGTGAGGCAAGGACTTACCTCCACCAAACTTGGACTGAAGAGTCACTGGACTGTGAGGGTCACTTGGAGAGAGTCGCTGGATTCGAGGGACCTCGCTCCTTGTGCTGAGAGGAGACCCAAGGGACCGGTAATGCAGCTTTTTGGTGCCTGCGGTTGCAGGGGGAAGATTCCGTCGACCCACGGGAGATTTCTTCGGAGCTTCTGGTGCAGAGAGGAGGCAGACTACCCCCACAGCATGCACAAGCAGGAAAACAGTCGAGAAGGCGGCAGGATCAGCGTTACAGAGTTGCAGTAGTCGTCTTTGCTACTATGTTGCAGGTTTGCAGGCTTCCAGCGCGGTCAGCAGTCGATTCCTTGGCAGAAGGTGAAGAGAGAGATGCAGAGGAACTCGGATGAGCTCTTGCATTCGTTATCTAAAGTTTCCCCAGAGACAGAGACCCTAAATAGCCAGAAAAGAGGGTTTGGCTACCTAGGAGAGAGGATAGGCTACTAACACCTGAAGGAGCCTATCAGCAGGAGTCTCTGACGTCACCTGGTGGCACTGGCCACTCAGAGCAGTCCAGTGTGCCAGCAGCACCTCTGTTTCCAAGATGGCAGAGGTCTGGAGCACACTGGAGGAGCTCTGGACACCTCCCAGGGGAGGTGCAGGTCAGGGGAGTGGTCACTCCCCTTTCCTTTGTCCAGTTTCGCGCCAGAGCAGGGCTAAGGGGTCCCCTGAACCGGTGTAGACTGGCTTATGCAGAATTGGGCACATCTGTGCCCAACAAAGCATTTCCAGAGGCTGGGGGAGGCTACTCCTCCCCTGACTTCACACCATTTTCCAAAGGGAGAGGGTGTAACACCCTCTCTCAGAGGAAGTTCTTTGTTCTGCCATCCTGGGCCAGGCCTGGCTGGACCCCAGGAGGGCAGATGCCTGTCTGAGGGGTTGGCAGCAGCAGCAGCTGCAGTGAAACCCCAGGAAGGGCAGTTTGGCAGTACCAGGGTCTGTGCTACAGACCACTGGGATTATGGGATTGTGCCAACTATGCCAGGATGGCATAGAGGGGGCAATTCCATGATCATAGACATGTTACATGGCCATATTCGGAGTTACCATTGTGAAGCTACATATAGGTATTGACCTATATGTAGTGCACGCGTGTAATGGTGTCCCCGCACTCACAAAGTTCAGGGAATTGGCTCTGAACAATGTGGGGGGCACCTTGGCTAGTGCCAGGGTGCCCTCACACTAAGTAACTTTGCACCTAACCTTTACCAGGTAAAGGTTAGACATAAAGGTGACTTATAAGTTACTTAAGTGCAGTGTAAAATGGCTGTGAAATAACGTGGACGTTATTTCACTGAGGCTGCAGTGGCAGGCCTGTGTAAGAATTGTCAGAGCTCCCTATGGGTGGCAAAAGAAATGCTGCAGCCCATAGGGATCTCCTGGAACCCCAATATCCTGGGTACCTCAGTACCATATACTAGGGAATTATAAGGGTGTTCCAGTAAGCCAATGTAAATTGGTAAAATTGGTCACTAGCCTGTTAGTGACAATTTGTAAAGAGAGAGCATAACCACTGAGGTTCTGGTTAGCAGAGCCTCAGTGAGACAGTAAGGCATCACACAGGGAACACATACCTATAGGTCACAAACTTATGAGCACTGGGGTCCTGACTAGCAGGGTCCCAGTGACACATAACAAACACACTGAAAACATAGGGTTTTCACTATGAGCACTGGCCCTGGCTAGCAGGATACCAGTGAGACAGTGAAAACACCCTGACATACACTCACAAACAGGCCAAAAGTGGGGGTAACAAGGCTAGAAAGAGGCTACTTTCTCACACAACCCCCCCCCCAAACGAAGGACAATAAGGCTAACCTTGGCCAGTTGAGACTTTATTGTCTAAATGGTGATAAGTAGAGAGTAGCTCTGCAATAGACTGGTTACTCCCTTTATCATCCATTATATGGTTACCTCCCTGTGGGGATGCAAACCACCCTGTTTGAAGTTTTTTAGCTAAGCAACAATGTGAAGATGTATTTTCAGAGTTTCTATCAGTAAGTTTTAGTTTAGAGCAGTGGGAATTGTCCACTGAACCTATTTGTAGTGATGGAAATGCCAGACAGGGATGCTGTCTCAGAAAAGCCATAGCTGGGCAAAAACTTTGTCCATATGGCTGGAAGAGAGAACAGGGATGCTGTTTCTCTTGAGTTGGAGCAGGGCAGGGATGCTGTCCTATGAGCTCCACACTAGGGCAGGGATGCTGTCCTAAGTGTTGTGAGGCAGTGCAGGGTTTCTGCACTAAAGTTTCTCTGGGAAGGTTGGAGGGATGCTCCATGTTAACTACAATGGTGCTCTTTTTCTCACCAATGTTAGTTATCCCACAGAGAGGTACTTCTACCTCAGGGAGTCCAGCTTTGCCAGCTGATGATTCCCTTGGAACAGGTGCCACCCCAGGAGAGGTTTCTCCCACCACAGGAATGGTATCCTGAATGGTAGGGTGGTTAGGAGATACTGTGATACCCTTTTTACCTGTTGATGGAGAGGGATCCTGAGTTTTCAGGCCTTCTCTCCTTTGCTTTTTCATTTCAGTAGAAATGAGAGGGAACAATTCCTCTGGGATGCCCAGCATGGCTGCATGGGCATAAAACTCTACATCAGCCCAACCTGAGGCCTCTAGGTCATTACCTAAGAGACAGTCTACAGGTAAGCTAGGTGATACCACCACCTGCTTAGGGCCAGTAACTCCACCCCAACTAAACTGAATTATAGCTAAGGGAAGAAACTTAGTGGAGTTATGGACATCATGTTGTCCAATGATGTGTTGATCAGGGTGCACTAGGTTTTCAGTCACCAAAGTGATACTGGCACCTGTGTCCCTGTAGGCCAAGGCCTCAACACCGTTTATTGAAACTGTCTGCCTGTACTTATCCATTGTAAGGGGACAAGCAGCCAGTGTGGCAAGGCCAATGCCACTAGGTGTGACAGAAACTGTCTTGGGACTGACTACCCCAGTTTCTATGATGGACCCATAAGTGAACCCAACTACACCCTTTGCTTGACTGTTGCCAGCAGTCCCACCACTAGTACCACTACTGCTAGGGGCACTAGAGCTTGATGTATTAGTGGTGGTAGGCTCAGGGGGTTTACCTGGACAGGACTTATCCCCTGGCCTATGGCCTCTATTTTTACACACAAAGCACCAAGGCTTTTTAAATTGTGTAGGTTGAGAAGAAGAGGAAGAATTTGTTTTATCTCCACCCCCTGAAGAGTGTTTAAGATTTGAAGTGGGATCTTTGGTTTTACCCTTATCCCCATGCTTATCTTGAGATTTTTCACCATCTTTCTTCTTAGTGTTCTCTTTGTCACCCCCTGTATGAACTTTTCTGTTCACCCTTGTTCTGACCCATTTGTCTGCCTTCTTTCCCAATTCTTGGGGAGAGGTCAGATCAGAGTCCACCAAGTACTGGTGCAACAAATCAGACACACAATTATTAAGAATATGCTCTCTCAGGATCAAGTTATACAGGCTGTCATAATCAGTAACTTTACTGCCATGTAACCACCCCTCCAAGGCCTTCACTGAATGGTCAATGAAATCAACCCAGTCTTGTGAAGACTCCTTTTTGGTCTCTCTGAACTTTATCCTGTATTGTTCAGTGGTTAAGCCATAACCATCCAGGAGTGCATTCTTAAGATCTTGGAAATTATTAGCATCATTTTCTTTCACAGTAAGGAGCCTATCCCTACCTTTTCCACTAAATGATAGCCATAGGATAGCAGCCCACTGCCTTTGAGGGACATCCTGTACAACACAGGCCCTCTCAAGTGCAGCAAACCACTTGTTAATGTCATCCCCCTCCTTATAAGGGGGAACTATCTTGTGCAGATTCCTGGAATCATGCTCTTTTGCAGGATGACTATGGGGAATACTGCTGCTGCCACCATGGGTTTCTAAACCCAGTTTCTGTCTCTCCTTCTCTACTTCTAAAGTCTGTCTATCCAAATCCAGCTGTTGCTTCTTGAGCTTCAGTCTGGTTTGTTCCACTCTCAATCTATTGAGCTCCCTTTCTAACAATCTGTCATCAGGGTGGGTGGGAGGGACATGCCTTGAAACAGAAGTATGGTGAGAATGGACAGAAGGAGACCTGTCCCTTACAGAAGCCACCCTAACAGCTTGGCTAACAGAAACATCACTACCAGTATGGTGAGAATAAATGCTTTTGCTATGATGTGAGACAACACTATTTGTATGGTGTGGCTCATCATCATTACCAACTATGCTAGACTGTCTAGTAATGGGCAGGCTAGGAAGTTTCTTTCCTGAATCTTTTCCTGGGGGAGTCCCTGGATCAGATTGGGAACCATTAGCTACTTTTTCAACAGATGGGGCACTTCTTGCCTTATCTTGTTCTCTAAGCATGTTAAGTAACAATTCCAAGGAAGGATTCTTCCCTACACTCAAACCTCTCTCTATGCAGAGACTCCTTGCTCCTTTCCAGCTAAGGTGATCATATGCAAGTTTGGACAGATCAACATTTTGGCCTGTGCCAGACATTTTTAGAGAGAGTTAAAGTGATAGTAAAAGATAAAAAGTTTGTCAGAGCTTTTAGAAAGACAGAGAAAAAAAACTTTTAAAACTTTTTAGAACTTTTTAGAAAGTTAGAAGTACTTTTCAGCACTTAGAAAAGAGTGAAAAGAGGAAATGCAAAACTTTTTGCCTATGTGTATATACACTGACCTTGTTTTGTATATTTTTCTCTTATGAAAAGTACAATGACAAGAGTGGTAAGTAGTCTCAAAGCACTTATCCCACCGCTGCACAACCAATGTAGGAGGCTGGACTGGCTTGTAGTGAGTACCAAGGGGTACTTGCACCTTGCACCAGGCCCAGTTATCCCTTATTAGTGTATAGGGTGTCTAGCAGCTTAGGCTGATAGATAATGGTAGCTTAGCAGAGCAGCTTAGGCTGAACTAGGAGACGTGTGAAGCTACTACAGTACCACTCAGTGTCATATGCACAATATCATAAGAAAACACAATACACAGTTATACTAAAAATAAAGGTACTTTATTTTTATGACAATATGCCAAAGTATCTTAGAGTGTACCCTCAGTGAGAGGATAGGAAATATACACAAGATATATATACACAATAGCAAAAATATGCAGTATAGTCTTAGAAAACAGTGCAAACAATGTATAGTTACAATAGGATGCAATGGGGAAACATAGGGATGGGGCAACACAAACCATATACTCCAAAAGTGGAATGCGAACCACGAATGGACCCCAAACCTATGTGACCTTGTAGAGGGTCGCTGGGACTATTAGAAAATAGTGAGAGTTAGAAAAATAACCCTCCCCAAGACCCTGAAAAGTGAGTGCAAAGTGCACTAAAGTTCCCCTAAGGACAAAGAAGTTGTGTTAGAGGAATAATGCAGGAAAGACACAAACCAACAATGCAACAACTGTGGATTTCCAATCTAGGGTACCTGTGGAACAAGGGGACCAAGTCCAAAAGTCACAAGCAAGTCGGAGATGGGCAAATGCCCAGGAAATGCCAGCTGCGGGTGCAAAGAAGCTTCTACTGGACAGAAGAAGCTGAGGTTTCTGCAGGAATGAAAAGGGCTAGAGACTTCCCCTTTGGTGGATGGATCCCTTTCGCCGTGGAGAGTCGTGCAGAAGTGTTTTCCCGCCGAAAGAACGCCAACAAGCCTTGCTAGCTGCAAATCGTGCGGTTAACGTTTTTGGATGCTGCTGTGGCCCTGGAGGGACCAGGAGGTCGCAAGTTGGACCAGGAGAGAGAGGGGACGTCAAGCAAGACAAGGAGCCCTCTCAGCAGCAGGTAGCTCCCGGAGAAGTGCCAGACACAGGCACAACGAGGATGCGTGAAACAGTGCTCACCCGAAGTCGCACAAAGGAGTCCCACGTCGCCGGAGACCAACTTAGAAAGTCGTGCAATGCAGGTTAGAGTGCCATGGACCCAGGCTTGGCTGTGCACAAAGGATTTCCGCAGGAAGTGCACAGGGGCCGGAGTAGCTGCAAAAGTCGCGGTTATCAGCAATGCAGCCCAGCGAGGTGAGGCAAGGACTTACCTCCACCAAACTTGGACTGAAGAGTCACGGGACTGTGGGGGTCACTTGGAGAGAGTCGCTGGATTCTAGGGACCTCGCTCGTCGTGCTGAGAGGAGACCCAAGGGACCGGTAATGCAGCTTTTTGGTGCCTGCGGTTGCAGGGGGAAGATTCCGTCGACCCACGGGAGATTTCTTCGGAGCTTCTGGTGCAGAGAGGAGGCAGACTACCCCCACAGCATGCACAAGCAGGAAAACAGTCGAGAAGGCGGCAGGATCAGCGTTACAGAGTTGCAGTAGTCGTCTTTGCTACTATGTTGCAGGTTTGCAGGCTTCCAGCGCGGTCAACACTCGATTCCTTGGCAGAAGGTGAAGAGAGAGATGCAGAGGAACTCGGATGAGCTCTTGCATTCGTTATCTAAAGTTTCCCCAGAGACAGAGACCCTAAATAGCCAGAAAAGAGGGTTTGGCTACCTAGGAGAGAGGATAGGCTACTAACACCTGAAGGAGCCTATCAGCAGGAGTCTCTGACGTCACCTGGTGGCACTGGCCACTCAGAGCAGTCCAGTGTGCCAGCAGCACCTCTGTTTCCAAGATGGCAGAGGTCTGGAGCACACTGGAGGAGCTCTGGACACTTCCCAGGGGAGGTTCAGGTCAGGGGAGTGGTCACTCCCCTTTCCTTTGTCCAGTTTCGCACCAGAGCAGGGCTAAGGGGTCCCCTGAACCGGTGTAGACTGGCTTATGCAGAATTGGGCACATCTGTGCCCAACAAAGCATTTCCAGAGGCTGGGGGTGGCTACTCCTCCCCTGCCTTCACACCATTTTCCAAAGGGAGAGGGTGTAACACCCTTTCTCAGAGGAAGTTCTTTATTCTGCCATCCTGGGCCAGGCCTGGCTGGACCCCAGGAGGGCAGATGCCTGTCTGAGGGGTTGGCAGCAGCAGCAGCTGCAGTGAAACCCCAGGAAGGGCAGTTTGGCAGTACCAGGGTCTGTGCTACAGACCACTGGGATCATGGGATTGTGCCAACTATGCCAGGATGGCATAGAGGGGGCAATTCCATGATCATAGACATGTTACATGGCCATATTCGGAGTTACCATTGTGAAGCTACATATAGGTATTGACCTATATGTAGTGCACGCGTGTAATGGTGTCCCCGCACTCGCAAAGTTCAGGGAATTGGCTCTGAACAATGTGGGGGGCACCTTGGCTAGTGCCAGGGTGCCCTCACACTAAGTAACTTTGCACCTAACCTTTACCAGGTAAAGGTTAGACATATAGGTGACTTATAAGTTACTTAAGTGCAGTGTAAAATGGCTGTGAAATAACGTGGACGTTATTTCACTCATGCTGCAGTGGCAGGCCTGTGTAAGAATTGTCAGAGCTCCCTATGGGTGGCAAAAGAAATGCTGCAGCCCATAGGGATCTCCTGGAACCCCAATACCCTGGTTACCTCAGTACCATATACTAGGGAATTATAAGGGTGTTCCAGTAAGCCAATGTAAATTGGTAAAATTGGTCACTAGCCTGTTAGTGACAATTTGTAAAGAGAGAGCATAACCACTGAGGTTCTGGTTAGCAGAGCCTCAGTGAGACAGTTAGGCATCACACAGGGAACACATACCTATAGGTCACAAACTTATGAGCACTGGGGTCCTGACTAGCAGGGTCCCAGTGACACATAACAAACACACTGAAAACATAGGGTTTTCACTATGAGCACTGGCCCTGGCTAGCAGGATACCAGTGAGACAGTGAAAACACCCTGACATACACTCACAAACAGGCCAAAAGTGGGGGTAACAAGGCTAGAAAGAGGCTACTTTCTCACAGGGCGATAGTGTAATAAGGATATTAAGATGGCCTGAATCATGGTCATAATTTTATTAAGGAGAGATTATTAAAACATATACAATTATCAAATAAAACTTTATCAGAAATAACATTTTGGCATCAGAATGTAATGCTCGAAACAGCCCCTAGAGAGCACCATAACAAAAATATAATTTGAAAGAAATATGGTCTTGTAACCATATTGTAATCCCCAAGAGGGCATAACCCCATGAAAAAAAGAAGAAAGTAATGCAGTGTAACCCTATTCTCCACCCCTAGAGGGCGTTTTTAGGACTAGCAGACCTACTGTAATGATATTACAAACACAGCCGTTAAAACAAAACTTCTCCCCATTGTAAAACAAAAGTTCCAGCTTAAAAGACACTGAAAGGTGGGAGGGGTTATTTTTTTGGGGTCCCCACTAAGCTAGTGTGGAGACCCAGATATGATGTAGACAGAAAGAATGTTTTGAAGGTGGTCCTATTGTCCTAGGACCACCACAGTCTGAGTTTTGAGCAAAAATGTTTTGTAAAAGTAATGCCATGCAAAGGATTGTGGGGTGAGTTTTCATGCCGCAAATATTATAGTATGTTGACTGCAATGCTAAGAACAGCCCCTAGAGGACACCACAATAAAAATAGCATTTGGAAGGGAAGAAACATGATCATGTAACCATAGAGTCAGCTCTTAGAGAGCATAACCACATGAAAAAAGAATGAAAGAAAGTAATGCAGTGTAACTAAACATGTAGCTCCTAGAGAGCATAGGTCATTACACATTTTCAAGGTTAGCATGATTTTTGCAATGATATTACAAACAAGGCCCATAAAACATAACTTCTTCCAGCTCTAAAACAAAAGTTCCAACCATGAGAGCTTAAAAAGATAAGGAATGGTGGTAGGGTTTATTATTTTGGAGTCCCCACCCAGAGATGAAGTAGGAAGAAAGAGCATGTTGTGGTAAATGTGTTGTGGGAGGTTCTATTGTCCTAAGACCACCACAGGCTGAGTTATGAGCAAAAATATTTTGTAAACGTAATGCCCTGCAAAGCATTATGGGGCAAGTTTCTGTGCTGCGAATATTTAAGAATGTTGATGTGATAATGCTTAGAAGAGCCCCTAGAGGACACCACGATGAAAATAGAATTTGTAAGAAACATGGTCATGTAACTATATAGCTAGCCCCTAAAGGGCATAACCACATAAAAAGACAATGGCAATAAATAAGGCAGCATGACCATATATTTAGCCCCTAGAGGGCGTAGTACATTACACATTTTCAGGGGTACCAGGCTTATAGCAATGATATTACAAACAAGGCCCTTAAAACACAAGCTATACCCATCTGTAAAACAAAAGTTCCAGCTATGAGATCGCTTAAAAAGACACTGAATGGTGGTAGGGGTTATTATTTTGGGGTCCCCACTGACTTAGTATGGGGACCCAGAGATGTCCTAGAAAGAGTGAGCTTCCCTGAACGTTTTGGTGGTAGTCCCTTTGTCCTAGGACCACCACAGACTGAGTTATGAGCAAAAATGTTTTGTAAAAGTAATGCCCTGCAAAGCATTATGGAGGCGAGTATCCAGAGTGCAGTGAATATTGTAGAATTGTCTCTCCCGTTGTGTCGGGAGAGCCGCTTTCACTTTGAGGATTTCTGTTTTACGTAAAGCATTTAACAATTTCAAGTGTTTTAAGGGGAGAGCCACAAGAAATGAATCTGATTCAACTGTGAACAATGTGACCGGCTCTCCAATGCCGCTGATCGAGTTCACACTGTTGTGCCTGTTCGCGCTGTGAGCGCCATTGCCAGCATGAAGAGGAGAGACAAAAGAAAAAAATAGTTCACCCACGCTGAAGTATCTCAGCAATTGTGCAATAATCCATGTAATAGGGGTAGTCTGCAAGGCGTGACAAAAACAGCTTCAAGGCGGGTCAAGCGTAAAGCATTTACCAATGATGTCAAGTGATTTTTGAAAGGGAAGCCCAGGAACGAAGGAAAGTGATGGGCATGAGATAGGGGTGGTTAAAAGCCCACAATACTTACAACAGATGAAAGCGCTTGCGCACTCAACCTTAAATGGCGTGTCCCACACGAAATATCAGAACACCCATATCTAAGGCATAGTTTAGCCCCAGTGTCCTGGATTTATTTGGCAATGCTCACAGCCCCAGCGTGTTTTTTCTCTTCCAGAACTGGCTCCATAGTTCCGAAGCTGGGTTTGTGGTTTTGAGCCTCCACCTCCAGCTAAAGCTCTGGCTTCTCTGCTTGGACCTCAACTCCATCAGCACTACGATTCAGGTTATTTGTTCTGTTCCACCTTAGTTGCTATCTCCTCCTTGCTTAATTATTTCTTGCCACTTTTGGAGGTGATGAAAGACGTGGCAAGCTGGAGCACTGCACATGACCCAAGTGGTAGACCCTATCCTCAACTACATCGCATGCTTCTGCCAGAGCCCAGAAAAACTGACCCTTAAATTGACTCTCTGTTTGCAGGAAACACTAGAGCACAGTACAGCTGCTTCACGGCTTTGAAGGATTATCACTGTTCCTGTAACTGCTGATCATAGTCTGGAAAGACTGTGATCTTGTTTGATTCAATCTTCACCTTACTAACCTTTCACGCTGCTCTGAGTATCGCATCCCAGTCTAAGTCGTTAAGGAGGTAAAAGACCAGAGGAGGTTGCTTGAGGACCAGTACATGCTGTGCCTTTCCTATCACAAGGTATCCTGAGAGGTCTACCTGGGGAATCCAGGACTTAAACCAACATGTAGGGAACTCAACGGGATTAGGACCATCTGTCTCTTCCCGTAGCCATTCCATTCTGATTTTGCTCCTACATGCTCTACCCGCTTCATCCTCTACCCATTTTCCTAGATATCTATTTATATTCTTGAGTTCCACCACAGTAACCTTCTGAGTTTGTCAAGACACTTTCCTCTACCTCTGTCACACAATCCACAGATTTGCACAGGTCCTGGTCAGTCAAGGAGACATCTAGGTGCACCTTGTCAATTCTGTCTTCTAGAGCGGTATGTGATTCCTTTATGGCATGCAGGAAGTTTTCCATCATTGAGGCAGTGGGGTCTGCTGATCTAGATGTTGCAGTATCGGAGGCCTCGGACGATGTCTTTGCTCATTTGTCTATCTCTGTTTGCATTATGGCAGCAACTGTCCTATCCTTAACCATTGCTACAGGGGTCCACCAATATTTCTTCTGTAGATGAAATCTCTGACATAAGTCTGATCCACACAGGAGAGAACAAGTATAAGGAGAAGGGGGTGAAAGAAAAACACCAAACGTGCTGTGGCAGTGAGCGTTTCAGGCACTGCACACCAGTCCAATGAGCAGAAATCTCAGGTAGACTTCAGTGCAGTCAAAGACTGTGGTTGCCACCAAATGCAGTATTACATCCCCAGTAGCTCAGCATTCCTTAACGTGACACCCGAGGAATCAAGCCAAAGGGCCTCAACCAGTGGCTCAGTTTATTTTGCACCAACATTTACACAATTCAGCTCATTGTGCACTGTGTCCAGTCTCATGTGCATGGAAGGAGGGAGATGGCCAAAGATCTCCAGTCTTGAGGGGGTGAAAGAGGAGAGGGGGTGCCCTGCATGAGCAGCCTGTCCCAACACCCCTCAGCTTCTGGGCTCCCACTCCCAGCAACTCACAGACTCTCTGTGTCTCTTGGCACAGCCTGGGGCCAGCGTGTCTCCCATCTCCAAGGCCCCTCCTCCATAGGTACTTCAGGATGTGCCACTTAGCACCTGGACATTGAAGCCACACAAGAAAAGGCACCTGAATCACATGAAGCAGCCAGCCCAAGGCTTTTTCCACTCACCAGTCCTCCTCCTCGGGACACACCAGCACAGATCCCTCAGCATGAGATCCCTATCGCCAGGAGGAGGGCTTTTTGGGTTGGTTGGGAGCCGTGTCCCCTCTGACTCCTGGCACCATTGTCAGCAATGGGTGGTGAGGTCAGCTGCTGGTAGACAGCGCTCCAGGGCTATCTTCAGCTCCCACCTCACAGGCCCAAGTGCGTTGCAGAGCCAGCAGTGCGCAATTCTGGTTAAAAAAGTTATAACAGCATTTTTTAACACAATGAGTGGTGGGAAAGAAAAATTATTTGAGTAGGACTGATGAGAAATTTAAAACCAATTTCTGAACTGTTATTCTTCCTTGCTCTAACCCTTCAAAAGCAAATCATTCACATTCCTTTATTACTTTTTCAGGAATAAAGTGCTCATGCAGCAATGAGATGCCAGGAAGAGTTTAGCAAAGGCTAAAGTGTAATTAGAAGTAATGGAGGAGAAAAGAAAACATAGGTGGTCATTTTGACCCCGGCAGTCGGTGTTTTAGTGGCTGTAGTACTGCCAACAGGCTGGCAGTACATACCGCCATAGTATGACATTGGCGGTTTGGCAAAAGCCAAACCGCCAATGTACCACACTGACTGCCATGGAGGTAACGGCTTCCGGGCTGGAGACTACAGTCTCCAGTCCGGCGGCCGTCACTTGGCCGCCTACGGTAATATGACCCCGCCCACTGCCATGGTTTCCATGGCTTTTTTACCGCCACGGAAACCATGGCGTAGGCAATATCAGTGCCAGGGAATTCCTTCCCTGGCACTGACAGGGGTCTCCCCAATCCCCTCCCCAGAGTCCTGCCCCAACCTCCCCCTCCCCCTTCCGTCCCCCCTACATACACACACCTACACGCACACACATACACACGCATTCACACATGCATACCTATATTCACCCACGCATGCATACATCCATGCACACAGATCCACACACACTGACATACATACAAGCACACACGCATTAACACATCACAACATACACGCACACTCACATCCATTCATGCACACATGCATTCCAAATGCTCCACACCTGCATGCACGCACACAGAAACATACACACACATCCCTACACACACACAACACACCCCCAGCCCCCTCCCTTGTCGGAGCACCCGACTTACCTGCTTGCAGGGGGTCCTCTGGCAGGTGATGGGACGCGGCGCTGCTGCCAGCAGCAGAACACCACCAGGCCGTATCATGGATCATGATATGGTCTGCGGCAGTCTACTTGTGTGGCGCTGCTGCTGGCAGCAGTGCCACCTTACCACCATCCGCCGGCATGACCGTTGCCGGAATTCCGCCATCCTTATGGCAGAATTTTGGCTACAGTCATAATATGGCGGTCAGCTCGTAGCCACAGTGACGGTCTTTTTTGTGGCCTTCGCCGTGGTGGTAGGCGGCATTTACCGCCTATATTATAATGAGTGCCATAGTCTGTTTGGTAAGTTTCACATAGTGGGCCTTATTATGGAGTCCTCAGTAATCACAATTTTGGTGGTAACTGAAGTTTGAGGCCAAATCTGTAAACAAGATCTGCGGGAACACCACAGATCTCTGGTGTTACACCCAGAAACCTCACCTGCTAACAGCGGGTGAAGTCTCTTGGTCAAATACAGATAATGAGTGAAAAATTACCACAGGAATTAGGATCAGAGTTACCTATTACTCATTTCTAAGTGGGCCCGCCTGACTCCTTCTTTTAATCTCCAGAAAGTACCAGCAGTGCCTCTTAGAATTTTGGGGGGTAGTGAGTTAATGGAAAGGATAATGAAAACCTCAGAATGAAGCCCAAGGTAGTCTGACCAGTAAAAGAGGAATACACAGTGGCAGCTCCTCTGCTAGAGCAGAGGAGCGTTGCCCCCCTGCCAGCAGCGGCAGCTGCAAAACCTTTACAACAAAACGATAATATACCAAGTTTATTATTGTTCTAAGTAAAGGGGCGGGGCCACGGGCTCTGACGAGCACAGCACTCCCCCTCAATGCTCATGTATGTTTGGCCGGCCGTCTCGCGCCAGCCAAACACACATGCCCAGGAGGCTCTCTCCAGCTGGGCACTGTATTGCCAGGCTGGAGAGAGGATGCACAGGCTCCCAGTCTGCCGGGAGCGCCCTGGATGGGTGCTCCCAGCAAATTCTGACACTGATCTGAGCAGAGTCAGGATTGGCCGCAGGGCAGGCTGGGAGCCTGTGCCTGCACCAGAGGAGTGGTACGGTGGTGTCGGCATCGGCGAGGATGAAGGTAAGTGGGTTTTAAAAAAGTTTTATTTAATGTTTATTACCCCTCCCCCATGCGTGCCGCCCCGCCCCTCCAGCACACCACAAGCCGTGACTGGGAATACATAAACAAAACAGAGGGAGAGAGAAGGAAACAACATACACACAATATCTATTTCATATTGATTAATGAATCTGCTAAATGTTTTTCACTTTTTTGAGCACCCCTCTCCTACCTGCACCCCTGTTCAGTATTTTTCCCGTGAACATAAAGAAGAATGAATCATAGTGCTAGGGCTTTCATCAGAGCAAGAGCTTTCTTATGTGGAGTCAGAAAGGAGACTTTGCTTGCTAACGATGGCAGACGTAGCATGGGGTGGTAATGTCAGCTCAGCCCCAGCTTATTATGTACAGTGGGGCTTCATCGCCACAGATGATCAGAATGGGACACTGCTTTCTAGGCTCAGAAGAGCATTCAGTGTTTCGTCAGCCCTGCTTGAGTATTGTTCTGCCCACCCCTGTCCTATTTTTCTGATCAGGGACAGTGCTGCCCCAAAGAGACAAATTGTAAGGCTGCTCTGTTGTAAGCCACGCAATTCTGTCAGGCTTTTTTCCTCTGTCCTGATGTGCTTTGGGACGATTTTAAAAACACCAGAATTTGGCCCAATACAGAGCTTTAATTTTAATGACAGTGAGTCAGAATCGGCTTTATTTAACTGTTGGTGTCCTACAGAAATAGAAGAGATCCAGAGTGAAAAGATTCCTTGAGAGAGAAAACGGTTTCAAATTACAAACATGCTGAAAATATATACATTATTAAAGTTCAGCGATTGGCAGTACTGAGTGCATCATTAAATAAAAGGGTGTTGACATACTGCCTAGGAGACATATGGGACACCCATAGGGAGAGTCTTATTTTTGAAGACTGATTTCGCTTTTGAGTACCCTCTCAAAATCCCGATTAAGAGGTGGGCTGATTGTAAGTATCACTGCACAGACTACTTCGGCTCTGTCGCTGACGTACTCCTCTGACAAATTATGGACTGTTGAAGATTAGCAATCCCACCGCCTATCCAATTCAGAGGGGCGATTAGATGACTTTTTTGTTGTCTGCCACCATAGTGAGGGACAGAAAACAAAAAAAAGACCCCATCACTCCACACTCACGCGATGAAATGGCCTTTTTTGCTGTCAGTCAACATGGCAAGGGACAGTAAAAAAAGGAAAAGAAAGAAATAATGACGCCCACACTAATGGTGTAAGAGTCAATAGTTTTTCATTTTCCCAAAACAAGTTCATGCTTTGGGAGTTTGATTTTGAAAAATGAAAAACCGTATGAAGGTTTGATGGTCCAACGTCATGTTTGATGGGCCGTCCGTCAAACTTTTACAACATTGAGTGAAACTGCCATGATGGTAACGTTGGGAGATGTCCTTGGGGCTGGCATACAACTCCAGATTTTGCAGTCTGACGTTCCTTGGAATGGTGGGGGCAATATCCTCCGGCATCCTCCAAAGTCTAAATCAGCCTCTTGTGCACAAAACGAGACACAAATGTTGGATAATGAGATTACCACACATTTACCCCATTCACATTTAGAGCAATGTGATATTGCTGCATTGCTGAGATGTGGTAATGCAGCCTTACATCATGGAAAAACAGCGACATGGTAAATAAAAGGTGCAAAAATGCAGACACCTTTTTTTTAAAATCTCTTTATTGATGTGGAAAACATAGTATTGCATACATCTGAGCATCAATCGCTGCTCTCGTTATTATCTATAATAATACTTAGTCCAGATTATGAGGAACATAGGGAGAGAGGAGGGGAAAAAGAGTGAAAGAAGAAGGTAGAACTATGCGTCCAGCGGTGTGGGTTAACCTATTGGTGGTTCCAAGCGAAGGGTGGCCAATCCTAGGATAGGTATTGTCCTGCAGAAGTAAGCTTGAACAAGAGACTGGGGGGGGGGTATGGGTTGGCTGCGTCCATGAGCAGGGCCAATGAGGTGGGGGGGGGGGGTAAAGGTGCCCTTTTTAGTGATGTAAGGTGCTGGTCCTAGGCGCCCCACACCATGGCGATCGGGCCACATGGAGAGGTCTCCGCAGCTGCCCCCTGCGGTCAGCTGCTGCCGACAATCCCCTCCTATCCCATCCCCTACCAGCATTTCCTGGGCAGAATCTCCCTCAGCCTGGCCCCTTCTGCCCACTACATAACATCTCGGGGTGTCTGCTTATGCTACACATATTGTGTGGTGCATTGTGGTTGAGGTGTAACTTAGGGTTAAATCGTGGCGTGTGTCTCCAGACCGCAGGGTCCATTTAGATCTTTTGGATTGTGTTGATTATGACCTGCTGGTCGGCGTCGACCGCGCAATCATGGCGGGCGGGAATCATCCTTAGTTTCAAGTGATGTGACCAAGGTGTCCAAAGTATCCATCCCCTTGATTTGTATTCCTCTATCTTGGAGTGAGTGTAGTGTTTGTGTTTCTGCTCTCGCCCACTTCAGCATATCCTTTATCCATGTCTGGTGCCTTCCATCGCATTGCTATCAGGCACTTGAATAAGATGAACGCCAGCTCAAAGCATCTTTGTGTTTGCTTGTTCTTTTCCGAGTGCGGGCAGATGCCCAGTAAGCACGAGTCAGGCGTGGGGGAGAGCGGACGCCCAACCAGCTCAGCAGTCAGAGGAGTCACGTCTTGCCAGGCACGCAGAAGAGGCGGGCATTGCAATGTCATGTGGAAACATTTTGCATCCACCGCCCCACATCGTGGGCACTCCTGGGGAGACTGAGGAAACATGCGTTGTAGCCAGTGAAGGGATAATTAAGTCTGGTGTAAGTAGTTGAACTGGGTAAACTGAAACCTAGGGTTGCGAGACACAGACCGCACCAAGCCTAGTGCCATATTCCAATCTTGTTGGTCCAATGGGGCCGAGAGGACTCCGTCCCGGCTTGCTTTGGCCTTGGGCTGAGCAACCTCCGGGTTATCTAGTAGCGCTTTATATAGCTGTGATACACTGCGTTGTTCTCCTAGGCTGGAAAGCAGCTTGTATAATACAGGCGATGTAGGAGGTTCTCAATCTCCTCATCGCCAAGTACGACGCATTAATTGTTGTAGAGCACAATATGTCAGGAACCATCCCCTGTCTACCTCGTATCTCGAGGTAAGTTCCGCAAAAGGAATCATGTGACTCTCCGAATATATATCTCCAATTGTTTGGATGCCTCTCTTGGGCTACTGTTGCAATTTGTGCTGCCTAGCCAGTTTAGAAATCCCTGGGACAGATAGTAGTGCTATTCTGGGTGAGTATGGAAGTATGCCGTTCCCGTCTAGTATGTAGTGGCCGCAGCACCAGTGAGCTGTCCGCATCAGAGTATTGTTTTGAGCGGCCGGGCTACAGCTATCCAGCAACCATTGCAATATGCTTGTGCGTCCGAGGGTGGCATGCACCAATTTTGCCTCTGAGTTCGGGGGGGTCTTGCATCTAATGCCAAGCCCACTGTAATTGTGCTGCAGCATAATACAATTCGTAGTGTGGTGTGCCCAGCCCTCCTAGTTCTAGGGGGAGTTGCGTGGCAGTAAAGGCTACTCGTCGGCGACCTTTGCCCCATATTAAGTCCTTCGTGAAGCTATTCAATGATGCGAAAAAATCGCAGGGTATCAGTAGCGGTAGAATTGTGAAATGATAAAGCATGCGTGGTAAGATTATAATTTTGGCAATTGCTACTCTGCCTATGGGCGAGAGCGGGAGTGATCCCTAGAAAGGCAGGTATCCTTTAATGGAGCGGAGCGCACGTCCCAGGTTGCCCTCCCTCAGGTCGGCGGCGTCATGATATATATGTATGCCTAGATATTTAAAGGTTGTATACGCACATGGCAGCATGTATGTCGGAGTGCTGAATCGCATTTCCGCCGGTGTCGCCGCTAACGGAAACAGACAGGATTTGGACCAATTGACCGGCAGGCCTGATATATCACCGAATTGATCCAATATTTGTAGCATGCCCGGGAGCGAGGCAGCGTGGTCGCGCAGTCATATCAGCGTATCTGGTAATGATCTGGTAACCGTCCTCGTGAGGTATGCCCCATTTCCGCGCCCTCATCCTGAACTGCACAGCAAGTGGTTCCATTGCCAAAGCGAATAAGAGTGGGGACAATGGACATCCCTGCCTTGTACCTCTGCTTATTGGGAACTCATATGAAATTACTCCACTTGTTTTAACCCGAGCGACGGGGTCTGCATACAGTACTTCTATCCACTTCAGGAAAACACTCCCGACTCCCAGCCGGGACAACGTCTCCAGCAGGAAAGGCCAACCCAATGTATTGAACGCTTTCTCAATATCTAGGGAGACCGCTACCCGGTCGTGGTTAGACTCGGGTGTTTCACTTATGGTTTGCAGTAAACGTCTGATGTTCATAAATGTGTTGCACCCCGAAATAAAGCCCGATTGGTCCTCGTGGACCAAGTATGGCATCAGCGGGAGTAGGCGATTAGCTAGGATCTTGCCTATCAGTTTACAATCCAGGTTCAGGAGAGCGAGAGAGGCCTGTGTGAGCGGACATCCAACGGGTCACGTCCCGGTTTCGGTAGTACTACAATGACTGCTTCTCGTTGCGACCCTGATAGCCTGCCTTTTTCAAGCGCTTCATGTACCATCTCGACATATGGTTGGATTAATTGCCCCGAGCACGCGCTGTAATATTCTCCGGAAGGCCATCACTGCCCGGCGCCTTACCGCCCGCCAATTGCTGCAAGGCTAACTGAACCTCTGTCACGTCGATGGGTGCATCTAATTCACCTTGCTGTGTCACTGATAAGTGAGTCAAGGGAAGTGCTTCGAAGAATTCCACCAATTGTGGAGCGGATGGGGGTGGCTGCGCTGCGTATAGGGTGCTGTAGTGTAGTTGAAAAGCCTTGTTTATTCCCAATTGGATATTAATCACTGCTCCCAAGCCTGATGTTATTGCTCCTATTGGTCTATGTTGTTGTTCCCCTCATACCAGCCAGGTCAGCATTCTACCGGAGTGGTCTCCCTCTGAGTGTGCTCTAGTTACATAAATGGCGGTAGTCATATTTGCGTAGGCGCCTGTCGACCTGGTCTGCCTGTGTCTGGAGTGACTGAAGGTCCTCCAGGGCCACAGCGCCTGACGCTGCACCCTTCTCCGCTACTCGAAGCTCGGTCTCTGCTCTCCTCAATTCATCTGATAGTATGCACCATGTCCCTCCCACCGCTGACATGCACATACCTCTTATCACCACCTTGTGGGCATCCCACTCCATGGTGCACGACAACACTGTCCCGCGATTGAGCTTGAAGTACGTCGAGATGTGCTCTGATAACTCGTGACGGAATGGTGGGTCTAGCAGTAGGCTTGGCTGTAGCTGCCAGGTGGGGATGCGCGTCCTCGTTTTGCCCCAACGAATGGTGTCCAGCTGTGGAAAGTGGTCTGATATTGTCTTAGCGAGTTATGAAGTTCCCGTGAAATTGCTAACTAGCGCAATCGCACAAAGCAGCAGATCTATGCGAGTATGAAGGCAGTGAACCGGGGAAAAGAAGGAGTATTCCCTATCTAGGGGATGTAATGTGCGCCACACATCCACCAGCCCGTGTTCTGAGATCCAGGCCTGAAACGCATGGGAAGTCTTCCTACAGGGAGCTCCTTCCAAAGGGGGGTGTGACCTATCAGTAATGATATCTGGTACGCAATTCCAGTCTCCACCCCATATGTATTGCAAGGTGGGGTCCTGAAATAATTGAAGAGTGAGAGACAGAAGGAATTCTCCCTGTTTTACATTGCGAGCATACACGCCAGTGATAGTGAGCGGTGTGCCATCTAATGAACCCTCTAGTTGTACATACCGGCCTTTTGTGGTGGTCTATGGTGCAGGGTACTTCTGGGGCTATCCATATTAGTTCTCCCTTGGCATATGCAGAGAAGGTGGTGCCGTAAGCTAGGCCTGCCATTTATTCTGTAGGGTACGTAACTCCTCTGTTGTTAAGTGTGTTTCTTGTAGTATAGCAATGTGAATTTTATGCCTTTTGAGATGTGCGTAAATTCTGCAGCCTCGCACCTTCTAGGTCATTATGTTATAAGTGGACATTTTCACATGTGTTAGAGGTATGTGGGTCCCGGTGCCCAGCCAGGAAAAGGATCTTGGGCCAAGTGTGACCAGTTCCCCCACTTTCGTCGCGCCCCTGTCACCTACCCTGGAACAACCTCGCATAGTGTAATGAAGAAAGAATAGAAAGAGAGAATGGAAAGGAACTGAAAAGGGACTTTGTAGGTGAAGCCCAACTGATAACATTGAGGCACAACCAGTGCCCAGTGCGTCAACTATCATGGCAAGGTCCTTCAGGTGTCCCCTTGGGGTGTGGGGGGGCGTGGGGTCTGTTTCGATGTGTCTCTTCTTGGCGGTCCCAGCCGGATATTCATCCCCCCCATCATGCTCCACGCGCCCTCCCCCTTTTCCATTCTTAATGTCTCTATTTTATTTTTATTTTTATTTAATGCGTTTTTATATAGCGCGGACTTTACCCGAAGGTGTCAGAGCGCTTCACAATAGGCAAAGTAAAGATACAAGAGGAGACAAATTACAAGTGAGCCTGTTACAAAAACAAGCGTTACATTACAAGAGGCAATCGTGATAATTGTGCACATATCAAGAGCAAAAAATAAACGAGGTAGCAAACGATACGTTATGAGAGGAAAAAGTGACGTGTGCAGGTTACAAGAGTAAATAAAGTACGAATAGAGGTAAAAAAGTTGCAATCAATGGTAGACACTCAAAACACTAAAACAATAGTTACGTTACATGAGGCAGTGGTGGCCGTTGTGCATGTATCAAAAGCAAACAAGATATAAGAGGTAGCAAATGATACGTTGAAAAGGAAAGGTGCCGTGTGCATGTTACAAACGAGTACAAGATACAGGTAGAGGTAAAATACTGCACTAAATGGCAGACACTCAAAACACAAAAACACCCTGGGAAGGCACTTCTATAGGCATGGAGAACAGAATATCCTATAATGGAAGGACTTCCTTCTGAAAACAGAGGGCTTGAATTAACTTAGGAAGTGTCTTTGAAGGAGGAGAGCTTTGAGGTCAGTTTTGAAGGCCTGGGAAGAGGTGGTGGTCCGAAGCTGAGGCGGAAGTGAGTTCCAGATTCTCACCGCGTTGCCTGAAAAGGATTGGGCCATCAATCTTTCCTTCTTGAAAATGGGAGGTTCAAGCAATAACTTTTCTGCATTACGTGATGGTCTGGAGCCCCCAGAGAGTTTCAGTTTATTCACCAGGTAGCGAGGGGAGGAGGAGTGCAAGGCTTTGTGGGTGATACATGCAGTTTTGTAGATAGATCTTGCCTCTATGGGAAGCCAACGGAGGGTGGATAAAATGGGTGTGATGTGGTCGCTTCTTTTGGCCCCATATATGAAACGAGCTGCTGAATGGAGAATAGACTTCAGGGGGGAAAGGTGGGATTTATACCTGTGTGAGAAGGAGCACTGGGATTTCATGGCATCTACCCATCCCTCCACAGCATCTGATGGATCTTAGTGCTATATTCTGCCAATGTGCGTTGCAGTATAGGGTCTAGAGGTCATCTACTGTGCGTGGTGTGAGCTCCGGACCGAGCGCCGAAGGCGAGGAGGAGCCACTAGATGGATCCACTGAAAGGTCCGAGCCTGCCTTATCTGGGTCCCGGTACATCTGATGTTGCAGTGATGTAAACAGATTGGTTTCCCTCAGGGCCTGCTCCTGGCTTTCTGCCACCTGTGCTCTGGATGGGCGTGTCCCTGACTTTGATTTCTTCCGTCTTCGGGGTTGGGGAGTGAGCCATGCACTCCGATTGATGTCATCTTGCTTGAGCTGGGCCATGCCCTTGGCGTGTAGCCATGTCCAGGCATCTTCGGGGGACGGGAAAACATGAGTCTTCTCCCCATTTATTACCTGGAGCCGTGCAGGGAACAGCAGGGAGTAGAAGAGATTATTGTCTCCCAGTAATTGTTTTACTCTCGCGAAGGACGCTCTCTTACGTTGTACTTCCTCTGTATAGTCCGGGTATGCCGTTATCACATCATTGTCCATCCGTATAGGGCCCTGGGTCCTGAATCTTTGTAGGATCAAGTCTCTGTCCCGAAAGTTCAGTAGGCATGCTATCAAGGGTCGGGGGCACCTGGCTGTGGTGGACCGCTCAGGATTCGGTGTGCATGCTCCACTGCGAACATTGGTGATGTCGCATTCATCATGATGTTGTCCAAAAGCCACTTTTCCAAGAATTATTCAGCGCTAGGTGACTCTGTTCGCTCCGGGAATCCTATGAATCTGACGTTGTTTCTCCTCGAGCGTCCCTCCGCGTCTTCTGCTTTCTTCCGGGGCAGGCTGACCTCTGTTTCCATTCGCTGTACCTGGTCACGCAAATCTTTGATTTCGGGTTGAGTAACTGCGATCGATCGTTCATTGTCATTTACCCATTCTGCTAATTTGCGGTGTTCCGCCCAGAGTAGGTTTACTTCAATTACTACAAAGTCTATTTTCCCTTCCAGGGCAGTTTTCGTGTCTAGCACTGCTTGTAACAGCTTATTGAACTGTGCTGAGCGGGCTTGCAGTGTCAGGTTCATTTGTTGCAGTGCTGCAGCTTGCTTCCCAGCTGGGCCAACTGGGTTTGGTTCCTCCGCATCCGCCAGTAGATGTGGCCTGGGTGGTTTTGGCTTGACCATGATTGATGAGGTCGTTTATGGTGCTGGTAATGGCTCCAGTCCCTTCGAGCTTCTGGAACAGTCAAGTTGGGTGCCAACCCGGGCGTAGGGCCAGTAAGACCCCGCTGGCCGAGTGCATCTCCGAGCACAGCGCAGGTGCTAGAGAGAGGAGGTTGCCACTGTGATCCTGTGCACCGGTGTATCCAACTGGTTATGTTGGGTGTAGTGGCTCAATGTCGTGTTATCAACGTAACGTGTCCCCTGCCACCCAAGACGAGACACTGTTCTTCCAATCAGGGGGCGCGTGGCTGCAGCCCCGGGGCCCGGTCACGATGGATCCTCAGTTGTAGCCCTAGGACGGAGCTCAGTGGTCCAGGGTGATGATCCAGCGGTCTAATCATATGTGGCATTCAGATGGGGGCCATGCTTGTCAGGAGAGCGATTCGGCACCTCATTGGGTAGTCCAAAACGTGGGTCAGGAGGTTCTGTTCCTCAGGGAGTGACCAAGCTAGTGGCTTCGTACCCTCTCCATTCAGCGAGAAAGGGCCATGGGCCTGTTCTCTGGGCCCTGCCGGTTGGAATCTTCGCCAGCGCGCTCAACTGCCCTGTCGTCACGCGCAGCGAGCTCCGATATCGCTGAAGTCTTAGGTGCCGTCCACTCGTCACTGTGTGTGCCTCGCATTGGTTCGCCCTTGTTCAGGCTGCCTTTTGTGAGTCAATGTCGGGTCTCGGCTCGCCGCTGCTCTTTGGGCTCAGTCCACTATGGTGCTGCCTCAGATCTCCGGCCCCGATGTGCAGCCGCCCGCATCCTCCGGCCACCAAAGCACTTTGCTCACGGTCTGCCCTCAGAGGCGGCCCGCGCCTCCCGATCTCCTCGTCTAGGGTCAGGGTGAACCAGGTGTGCCCCTAAGGATGGTCTTTATTTGGCAGGCGAACGGGCCCATGTTCTGCCCAGGTGGCGGTGGCAGGCGCGCTCCCCCGGCCCAATCTGTCAATGCCGCTGAGCCAGATCCTCTCTTCGGGGGGGCCTCTCCGCCAGAGGCCCCTCACAGCATCGGTGTCTCACCTCGATGGGCAGCTTGTCTCTGCTATTTCAGAGGCGCTCGCGAAGCCCCGGCAGCCCGCGTTTCCGCGCCTTTCCTGGACAGAGCCGCCGCTCCGCCCCTCACCTCCGTCGCTCCTCACCTGAGGCCTCGGCCACCCTGCCCTGCTCCCGACTCGGTCCTGTGCAGCTTGTGGCGTCCCGTCGGGATCAGCCGGGCAAGCGATCAACTCCCCAGTATCCAGGGGCCCCACTTAGCTAGGGGAGGGCACCGGGGACACGCAGGAGGGGGAAATTAAAGGATTAGACTTCGGGCCGTGAGCGGAGCTTCTCAGAAAGCGTCTGCGCTGGCCGCCATCTTGGCCACGCCCCCAAAAATGCAGACACCTTAATATAGGTTATTCCAGCTTTTGTATGAAATAAATGAAATAGAGTGTAAAACCACTAATCCTGAATTCATTATTGTAATTTCAGCAAGGTGTTGTTGTCCATGATTTAGCAAGACACTCCATAAAGTAATAGAATCCCTTTGTCTACTTCATATGGGGATGAGAAAAAGCTTGTGCATTCATCATGTGCTTCTCTTTCCTACTACACGACTCTCACTATGCTTACCAATTCTAGGTATTATTTTTAATGTATTTAGGCCCATATTTATACCTTTTATTGCAAAACTGTGCTAATGCAGTTTTGTGTCAAAACATTTAACGCCAGCTTGCGTCATTCCAAATCACCAGTCGGGCACCAAATTTATGGAATGCCGCAAGCCGGCGCTAAGCTTGGGATACTGTCAGAAAAACTGACATTAGCCAGGTGAGGGTGGCGGTAGGGATGAAGGGGGTTTTGCTTCAAAAAATTACGCTAGGCTGGTTAGAGGCAAAAAAAAATGCCGTTAATCAGCCTAGTGTCATTTCCTGATGCTCAACCATCCTAAAACATGACTCCTGTCTTAGAAAAGTCAGTAGTCATGCCCACCGTCCCACTGGCCGGCACAGGGGACCAGTATCCCCTGGGCATGGCCATTACACCCAGTGCCATGCAGGGGGCTCCTTGTTGGGCCCCCCAATGGCCCTTTTAAAAAAATAACAAAAATACTTATCAATACTTACCCTACTTACCTGGATGGGATCCCCAATCTTCTGGTGCCCTTCTGGAGTGGGTGGAGGTGTTCCTGGGGCTCTTGGGTGGGCACCTGTGGACCCATTCCACTGTGTTTGACCATGAAAATTGGCCCACAGGTCCCCTAACGCCTGGTCTGACCCGGTGTTAAATAATGGATCTAAGCAGGCTTAACACAGTTATTTCGGCCCACCCGTGCACCATTTTTATACGGGAGGATAAATATGACGTTACGGGCTTAGAGTCATTTTTTGGGATGTGAACGCCTACCGTGCATCTTATTGATGCAAGGTGGGTTCACGCATCCAAAAAATGATTTAAATCCTATATTTTTATGTTAGACGGGTCTAGCGTCAAAATATAAATATGGAGTTAACTTTGCACCGTTGTAGCGTCAAAATAAATGACGCTAAAACAGCGCAAAACAAGTATAAATATGCCCCTTATATTTTTGCCACATTCAGATTTGGCCATTGCTAGGATATGATAATTTAGGGGAGTGAAACTCTATGAAATTCCACTATATTGCTAACATTGAGACAGACCTTTTCTTACTATCCTGGATAAACATCTGTGAGTTACAGAGTCCTAACATCAGAAAAATGCAGTGCTGAATTTGAGCCAGTGGTTGCAGGTGATGGACACATGCATTCATTTTTGGAGCCCACGATTTGACACCATCAGACTTTGGTCCAAAGCAAGAGAGCGAAAGGCAGAGAAAGGAGAAAAAAGGAGGAAAATAAAGATATGAAAACTGTGGCAAAAGGAGAAAGTAAGGATGAAAGGACTGTGGAAGAAAGAGACAAGAGGTGCAATCAAGACTAGGCAGCCTTGGCATTCAGCACCCCTGGCATCTGGTACCACAGGAGGCGAGCTCTTAGGAAATCTTTGGGCCCCGGAACTTATTAATTTACAAATTAAGCTCTCAGACATAGCATGCATTGTAATTTGTCAAATGCATTGGTATTATAATTTCTGAATATGCATCTTTCATTTACATTAGTGTAAATACAACCACATCAGTCTACACCACGGCCCATATTTACTACATTTTTCCACAAACGCTCGCACAACACAAAGACTTAACATTTTTAAGGTCTGTGTAAGCACTGCTATATTGCACACTGTCACACAAGCACATTTACAAACTTCAGTAAAGGTGGTCTCAGCTCTTTAGAGAGTGAATTTATTTCCTGTAGCTGTGGCTCTTCATGAAAGGGTGTAAGTGAGTGCGGGAGCGTCTCTCAGCGATTTGAAGGCATGAGGCGTGAGCAATAGGGAAAAAAAAAACAAGCAAAAAAAAATACAACTACCTTTCTTGCCGCCACCACAGCACCGCTCCTCTGCTGTAGCTGCCGGCATGGGCTCCCAGCCTGCCTGGCGGCCAGTCCGAAAGCTGCTGTTGTGCGTTCGGATTGGCTGGAGAGCCCAGGCAGGGTGCTCTGAGGCAGAGTCAAAGTCTCTGCCTGCTTTCTCCAACACGGCAACACAGAGGGGGGTTGGAGAGAGCCCAGTGCGCATGTGTGTTTGGCCGGCCCGAGACGGCCAGCAAAACATACATGCACACTGAGGCGAGTGCTGGCTTTGTAGTCCCCTCTGTCCCCGCATAGCCCGTGTCCCTACCCCTTTGCTATAAAACGATAATAAGCATAGTTTATTATAATTTTATAGTAAACGTTTGCAGCTGCTGCTCCTGCTGTCTCGGGGGGGGGCTAGAATGGGGGGATGCTCTTCCGCCATAGCAGAGGAGCCGCGCCTGAGTGAGTGGGAGTAACATTGGAGGAAAGACAGTTTAAAAGTTCTGCTATTCCCCTGAATGTAATCTAGCATCTCCCGCTATTACAACCTGTGGGTAGTTTGACTTCACAAAACATACTGCATCCTATTGATTTCAGTGCTCAGACATTGGTATTGATCATCTAAGTAACATGTACATGTAATAAGTTTGAGAACTGCACAAGTTAGGGCCTGATTTAGAGTTTGTCAGAGGGGTTACTCTGTCACAAACGTGACGGATATCCTATCCGCCATATTACGATGTCCAGAGGACCTAATGGATTCATAATAACTCAATGATGGGAAGTCATAGGTGATGATCGTAGGCAACGGCGCTCCTTCTAATCCTTTGACACTGTACTCAGAGGGTTTTAGCAATTCTCCTCCTCCCAAGGATCATATAAAGAGCCTTGGTTTCTGGTTGGACTGCCGCCTAACAATGGAACAACAGTCAAAACAGATCACTTCCTCCTGCTTTGGCCTCCTTAGGAAAATCTTTAAGCTGCTACCCCTTCTAGCCACAAGAATTCTTATTCAGGCCATGATACTTTCTCGACTTGACCACAGCAACTCTCTTTTTCTTAGCTCCCCTGATTATGTAGTGAAGAACTCAAGGTCGTACAGAATGCGGCTGCCAGACTACTTATGAACCTACCGAGACATCACTCAGAAAAGCCAGCCTTAAGAACGCTTCATTGGTTACCAATAAAACAGCGCATTCTCTTTAAAGCCTTATGTATGATTCACAAAGCCCTGAACAACAAGGGACCCCATTTTCTTAGGCAAAGCATCTTCTTTCATGTCCCCACTAGAACGCTAAAATCCTCCACTACCCGGTTAGTACATATATCTCGGTTTAAGAGATCTTCATGGGGAGGTAACTCTTTTTTAGTTAAAGCAGCGCGCCTTTGGAATGCCCTACCCTTAGAGCTCTGGCAAGAACCCTCAGAACCTTTGTTCCGGAAAAAATTAAAAACTCCCCTTCTCCGAGCTAACTCTCTTTCTTTTCAGTCAATATTCCTTGCATCAGAAGCTGTCACTTCCTTTTAGCGCTGGGAGGCCATTGGGTAGCCATGCGCTTTATAAATCTTTTAAACTAAACTAAACTAAACTAATACAGCAGATGGGATATCCGTCACGTTTGTGACAGAATAACCCCGTCTGCCAAACTCTAAATCAGGGCCTTAATCTGGAACCAAAGTGAGGTCATC
Organism: Pleurodeles waltl; assembly: GCF_031143425.1. Lineage (NCBI taxonomy): Eukaryota > Metazoa > Chordata > Amphibia > Caudata > Salamandridae > Pleurodeles > Pleurodeles waltl. The sequence goes on from NC_090440.1 coordinate 1,886,314,296, forward strand.
GTAGCACAATAAACACAAATTCTCAATTCATTTATTTTAATGTATTTTAGAAATATACATGTTTTGACAAAACGTCACTTTACAACAGACAATTACTCTGAGGAGTAAGGTGTGGAAGAAGAGTTTACTTTGCCCAGGAAGTCTGTATCAGCGAATCCAAGGGGATATTTCAGATTTTGCCTGACTTTGACAATTCAATGGTTGATTAGTGCTGACCTGCCTATTTGGGCTGGTTGACAGCCGCAAGATGTCCTACCAGGGAAAGGCAGGACAGACTGTGACTGGAAAACAACATGGGCCTCCATTTACGGCAAAGGAGGAGGGCGAATGATGACGCTCGTGAAGAGGGAGGGTTACTGCTCAGGGATGTGCAGCATGGAGGAGGGGGAGAAGATGGTAGGGTGGTCCATGGATACCTTTGTAAAAGGGAGGATCGAATGTGGCTGGGCCAATGTGTGGTGTGTGGGTGGCTGGCTAAGGTTCCAGAGGCTGGGGTTCAGTAGGGGACTGCAGCCAAAGAACCCCTGGATGCAGCAGACTCAAGTTTCCAATGATGTAAGTCCACATATTTTTCGAATCCCTACTAGTAATGGGCTGCGTATATAAGTTACATTTTGACCAAGCTGAAATAGAGCACAGAATGAAAGTAGGTAATTACAATTTACAGGGACTAGACTGCTGAAAATGAACTGTATTGAACACCCTTAGTAGAACATGAGATAGGCTTTTTGTGAGAATAATTAAAGCACTTGAGGGGGGGTGGTGAGTTATTTATATCTGACGGATGAAATCAGTGGCATTGGAAAGGCTTAAAGAGGTGTTGCCAAAGTCTTATATTGAAGAGCTATTGACTTGGGTGAGGTATTCTGGGATTAAGGTGAGAAGGACTTTTTCTGTCCACCCGTGGCAATCTCTCAGTGGCCGAACCTGAATCACGCCAGTGGTGGTGAATGGAAAAGTGGCGCTGTGACCAGGAGCTGTGTGGCTGCCTGCTGGGTCCCCTGCCACTTTGGGGCCCTGAGGGTAGCGGACGTCGGACTTGAGTGGGGCCTAACTTTGGCGCTTACCTACATTGCTTGTGGTGTTGGGACTTTCGGTGGGTGTGTGGCCATTGCTGCTGGGGCAGAGACCCAAGCACAGACTTGAACCACCTGACGGCCCACACAAGAACAGAGACGATCGTCGCCTTACAGTCCCACAATGGAGGCCCTGACTGTGGCCTGTTTTCTCATTCTATTGTGTTTATACCCTCAAAAAAGAAATGTAAACAAAAAAAAGTGAGAGGGACTTTGCATCTCAGACTAGAGTCATGAGAGGATAAGTGGAGAGGTTAGTTATGTGTAACAGCATATTTGAAAGGTAGGAATGATGGTGAGTGTAGGTGAGTAAATCAGGGGCATGCATGAGATGAAAGTAGATTAAACGTTTTATTTATTTATTTTATAATTTTCTATACTACGGATAAGTTAGCTCTTAATTAGGGGCTAAAATAGCTCTTCAAAACTGTGTCTTTATAATAATTTCTATACAGTGCTTAAACGAAATGTCGAAAAAAATTAGAAATCTCAATAGTGCAGAAGGGTGTCAGAGAATTTATTAAAGGGTGCATGCTTTGAAGTTTCCGTTTTAAAATAAATATTTAAAGTAAACTCTTGTTTTCAATATCATCAAATGGGGATGAATTCAGTGAGCCGGAGGAATCAAGTACCGATCTTCCTGGCACACTTGGAAAAAATCAGCCATAGCCTGGGGCTTTCTAAAAGTGTCGATCCAAAAGAATTCTCCATCCCTTTGCAAGAACATAGATCAACCTAGATTTTAGGTTTTTGTATCAAATAATGGGGAATTGGCGCGTGGCTAAGATGGCCGCCGAGTAGGAGTGTTTCTTCGGAGCCCTGCCGTGAGTCCATGGAATAGACCGTATCGGGTGCCCGATAACGCCATCCGGGGGTGCGGTGGCGCCCCCCTCTGTCCAAAGGAGACCCTAGGGTTTGGCTGGGGACCGGGAGTCCCGCCCTCGGGTGCCGTGACCCCTTGATGGTTTTAAAGGAATGCCATTGAGAGGGCAGCGGCAGGCTGCTGTGGCGCGGCAAGACGACTGCGGCCTGGCAGGCCGAGACCCGGAGGAGGCGCAGTGAGGCCGGTGCTCACACATCATGCGGGGGCTTGACTGCCGCACAGTGGGTACTGCAGCCCAGAGTGTGGGCCCCGTTGGGCTGTGGACTTGGACACCACTAGGAGGATACCAGAGCAGTGCGAGGGAAAGCCCGGGCCAATTGGAGCAGACGTCACAGCCCAGGTGGATCCTGGAGCAGAGGGGAGCGTGGAGGAAGAACCCCAACTGAGGAGACACTTTGTGCGGCGGAGGATGAGGGGGTCCCCACAGTGACAGTGCAGATCGTGACAGGCAATTGTGTGTAGCACCCCAGTCGGCCCTGTCCATCGGGCTGGCCCCGAAGCCTTGTGGACCCAGGCTGCTGTGCAGGACGAGCGCGAAAGAGAGAGGACAGGCGCCCCTGGTACAGAGGCCCCTGAGGAACAGCGGTCCTCGCCCAATCGCTGCGGGCCTGGTTGCTATTATGAGGTTGCTGGGGTGGGCTATGTGAGCACCCGGACGACATGGGACAGGAGCAGAAGCAAGGAGAAAAAGGTGAGGAACCCCGGCCAGGGCCAAGGACAAGGCCTGTGCAGGCACTGTTGTGTGGACGGGGCGTGCGACCGTCCGCTGCGGTTGTGCAGAGTGAAGGTGACCGGGGCCTGCGGCGACCGGCACAGTCCAGATTAGCAGCTAAACAACAGAGTAATGCTGGCCCAGTGTGTTGAGCAGATGCAGACGAGAGGAAGATGGCAGTTCAGGAGGGGGGCCCCGGGTGGAGCTGAACAAGGACCAACTGAAGCTGGTGCAACGGCGGCGATTCACCTCTCCTGGCCGTCCTGCGCACGGGGTCCCGCCGCTGTCTGTTTGATGGAGCACGTTGTCCTGGACACTGAGTAGTCCCTTGGTCCCCCGCTCGCCCACGGAATAGCATAGCCATCGAAGATATCAGCGCAAATGGGACTCCCGGGGCGGCGAGTGGGCTGAGGCAGCATAGGAGGACGGTGGTCCAGATAGAGCCTTTAATAAGACACAGATTAACAGGGATGGTGTCCCAGAGACACAACAAGAAGGAAGGCTCTCTTAAAGACCTCTTCAATAAAACCCCTGCCAAAAAAGCGGCCCCGTCTGGGGTCCCAGTGACGGAGGGTGGCGAGACAGCGGAGCTGGGACTATCGGAAGGCGATGAAACACCATTGACAAGAGTGTTCATGGAGCAACTCTTTGGGTCTCTACTTGAAGATTTCGCAACACTGAAATGAGAAATAGCAGCAGATGTTAAACAGCTTAAGAGAGAGGTGGTCCACCTGGGACAGCGTGTGGTCACACTGGAACAGACACATGACGCACGAGAGGAGGAACTGGACTGCCGGGGGGAGAACTCCTCACCCCACAGGACAAGAACTGCAATATCAACTAGAGGACCTAGAGAACAGATCACGTTGCTCTAACATTCACATAAAATGAGTGCTGGCACAGGCAGTGACAGGGGCCCTGGAGGATTTTGTGGTGTGACTCTTTCGCCACGTGGCCCTAGCACTGAGAGAGCAAAATATTGTGCTCGCCAGAACACCTAGAGCTGGCTGTCCTGCTCGCTCTCCCGGCCAGGCTCAGGACGTTCAAACCTGTCTGCATTATTATAAACAACGAGAGGCAATAATGGCAGCGGTCCGCGACAAAGCATCAATTGAGTTTGAGGTTCCACCGGATCAGCTTGTTTCAGGACTTATCGATGCTAACACTGCAGCGGCGTAGAACGCTCTGGCCTGTGACGAACCTCAGCAGAGAGAAAGGTATTAGATATAAATGGGGCCACCCCTTTGGCCTCCATTTCACCTGGCAGAATGAAACCTGTAGCATCCACACACTGGAAGAAGCGCAGGGCCTAGACGGGATGCCGCCGCACCTCGGAGACCAAACCCAGCAATCAGCATCACAGGTACAATCGCCAAGAGCAGACAGGGGACGCCCGAAACCACACACCTGACGGAATAAATCTCACAAACCTACAACCGTTGAGAGCCAAAAAGAGAGGGCGGCACTGCTCAGAAGTCTGCGTAGCCGTGACAGCATATCAGAAGTGGACTCAGACTATTTATATGAACTGGCTCACTGTGTGGGATCTCCCCCTGTTTAAAAGACGATGCTTATTGGGTACCTTAAGCGGGAAGTCCACGAGATGCTAAAGGCAAAGAAACAATAGACTGAGACAACCGGATGGCAGAGCTCCGATTTATCAAATTAGTGGTCGAAAAACCTACGGACTGATGATCTGGTCCGAACCCCTGGACTTGTTAGTGACTGTTCCCAGGCGGGGAACATTGCTTATAGTTCACCTCATGTTGACTGTTCGTTTTTACTACCTTCTCACATTGACCCAGAGGGGGCAGTACCTTCTCTCATCATTCATGGGCTCATACGTAGGGACACTCTCAGAATGCACTGGTCATATGACATACAGTACAGCGACACCCATCCACCTCCCCAATGATAACCATACTTAGTCTTAACGTAAGAGGCCTTAACGCCCCAGTAAAGAGACAGGCCCTTTTACTGCAGCTTAGAGACATGAAGAGTGGTATATGTCTATTACAGGAAACTCATTTACTTAGATCAGACTGGAAAAGACTGAGATCACGCTGGTTTGACCGTAATTTCCACTCATCGGGTCCTGGGCGGCGGGCGGGAGTCGCAATCTTACTGGCCACAAACGTCCCAGGGAAAGTGATCCGGGTGCAGGCTGAGATTTCTGGGAGGCTTCTCTCCCTACATATTGACATGCAGGGGCGTTAGTTGACGATAGCTAACATTTATGGGCCAAATGAACACCAAGAGTGCTTCCTAAAAGATGCATTGGGGACGATCCTGGCAACACCCGACGAAGACATTGTAGTGGGAGGAGACTTTAATATAGTCCCAGATCCCCACTTAGATAGGTCCATCCAGAGATATGGCCAGAGAGGAGCCTTCTTAAGGGGTTTTCAGGAATGGCTTGAAGTGGCAGGACTGACTGACATCTGGCACCAGCAACATCCAGTGGATAGAGCATACTCCTTTTTCTCGGCCGCCTATCAGACATATGCCCGTATAAACCTTTTCCTCACCACTCCACGTATTACCACTCTGACTACCACCTCTGCAATTGGAGTGGCCTCAATTTCAGATCATTCCCCGCTCACGCTCTCCCTTGCTCTATCCTGCATACACCCCAAGTAGACGATACTGGTGTCTTAACATAGGACTTTTAGCATATGAGGATATTTTGGCTCAAATTAGGGACACGATAAGCCACTTTCAAACCATAAACAATACCCCCACAACCAATATCACAAACCTTTGGGAAACCTTTAAAGCAGTCATCAGAGGTCAGTTCATAGCAATAGCAGCAAGACTAAGGGCCTCATTACGGCCCTGGCGGTCGGCGGTACACTGGCGGTAACACCGCCAACAGGCTGGCGGTGTACCAGCAGTGTATTATGACCGTGGCGCATTAGCCACGGCCATATACCGCCGGCCCCTCCACTTGACCGCCAGGCGGTCATAATCCCCAGGGCAGCGGTGAAAGCAGCGCTGCCCTGGGGATTATGAGTCCCCAACTGCCAGCCTGTCCATGGCGGTAAACACCCCCATGGAAAGTCTGGCGGTAAGGGGGACTCGGGGTGCCCCTGACCTGCCCATGCACTTGGCATGGGCAGTGCAGGGACCCCCAGGCACAGCCCCATCCCGCATTTCTGTAAAGTGCAACGGGTGCTTCTGCACCCGCTGCACATCAACATTGCTGCCAGCTCTATTATGAACAGGCTGCAATGTTGATGTGACTTTTCCGCTGGGCCGGCGGATGGAAACGCTGTTTCCATCTGCTGGCCCAGCGGAAAAGTCATAATAGTGAGCCACATATACCGCCAGCACAGGCCTCGTAATGAGGGTCTAAATGTCACACGCTGTAATAAGTGTCAACAACTAGAAGATGACATAAGGGCCCTGGAAGTGGCACATAGTCAGACTAGTTCTCTAGCAATGAGGAGGCAACTCACCACACATCGGAAACAGCTACGGGCTTTGGATGAGGATAAGGCGGAGTATGCCCTACTCCAGACTAAGCAAAAGTTCTATGCTGCGGGAAACAGGGCGGGTCGCCTGCTGGCCCACCGACTCCATGCACAGGCCATGAAGCAGTGGGTGGCAGAGCGAAGGCTGCCTGATGGGACACTAACATGCCAGGAAGAGCTGATCTGTCACTAGTTCAAGCTGTTCTACTCGGACATATACTCCGTGGAGGAGCTCGACCATAAAGGTATGGAGGACTATCTGGACTCAGCTCCTCTGCCCCGAATCCCACCTGTAGACAGTGCCACCTTAGAGAAGGATATCACACCCACAGAAATCCTCACGAGCATACACCAGCTGCAGCCGGGTAAAGCTCCAGGCGCAGACGGTTTTGGAGCAGAGTTTTATAAATCTTTTGGAACCCAGCTAGCCCCTGTGCTGGCCCGGCTGTACAATGCGCTGGGCTCATCCCACCCCCTCCCATCTACGATGCAACTGGGTATAGTGACAGTTATCCCCAAACCAGGAAAAGACCTGCAACTACGCTTCTCCTATCGACCTGTCACATTATTAAATGTGGACGCTAAGATCTTCACGGGTATCCTAGCTCATAGGCTGAACCTACACATGCAGGATCTGGTAGACCCAGACCAAACTGGGTTCATCCCCGAACGGTCCTGTAGCGACAACACTAAGAGATTATGCCACCTGCTGGACAAGGTTCATCGCTCGAAATCTCCAGCCCTCCTTCTCTCTATTGACGCAGAGAAGGCCTTTGACCAAGTACAGTGGCAGTATCTTCACGCAGTCTTAAGAAAACTCAGAGTAGGTCCCAGGTTCCGTGAGTGGATCTGATGCAATTATGATAAACCTAGAGCCATGGTCGTCATGAATGGGGGACTGTCCCAGCAATTTCCCACCCTAAGGGGCACTCGACAAGGATGCGCTCTCTCGCCTCTATCATTTGCTTTATATATGGAGCCCTTTGCTGAGCATATACGGCAACCACTGGACATTTTCGGCATGCCAATGGGTGGTAGATCCCATAAACTGACTCTCTACACAGACGATGTGCTCCTTCACCTGACCCAGCCTCAAACTTCTCTCCCTGGGGTCATGGCAGAGCTGATGGCCTTTAGTAAGGTATCAGGTTTTAAAACCAATCACGCTAAATTGTTCATATTGAACCTCACTACTCCTGATGTTGGAAGGGCACCCCTGGAGGCTAATCTTCCATTCTCGTGGGCTACACAAGGGATTACATACTTGGGCCTGCGGATACTTCCCACAATAGAGGCAACTGTAGACTGTAACTACAATAGGATACTAAACACCGTGCGCTCAGACTTAGCAAAGTGGAAGGTGGACGGTCTCTCCTGGCTAGGCCGCCTAGCTGCGGTCAAGATGACACTTCTGCCTAAAATACTTTACCTTATGCAGACCCTGCTGTTGCAACCACCCCTAACCTTCTAGACAAAATGCAAGCGCTTATCTGGGAGTACATTTGGAGTGGTAGGAGGGCTAGAATGTCCAAAGCCCAGTCATACCTCCCGCAGACCGAGGCAGGGTTGGGAGTCCCACACCTGTTGAGCTACTATTACACTGCACAGCTGTGTTACATGGTCGAATGGGCCCGACCCCTTATGGAGAAATACTGGTGTTTCATCGACCAGGCGGTGGCAGGAATCCACATCTGGAAGGTACCATGGCTACCCAAGAAACATAGACCACCAGGGGTGTATGTCTCCCCTATTTTGAGGGCCACAATGTGAGCATGGGACAAGGTACAGGTTATGAAAGGGCTATCCACGCCGGTCTCCCCACAGACACTGTTCTTTGGCAACCCAGACTTTCCCACCGCATTTGGCGACCCTGCCTTTACACCCTGGCAGGAAGCAAATTGCAAGAGGATAGGCAACCTTTTTGACGAGGACGGAGTCATGGACTTCCACAGTCTCCAGGCCTTCCAGCATCCACATACTGGCAATACATGGGCATTCATCACTGGGTAGCCTCGCCTGCAATACGCCTGCATGTGAGTCGACCCCTCACATGATTTGAACAATGGTTATTGACCAGCGATACGGACAATCAGCTTCTGTCGCTATTTACGCCTTGCTGCTCTCACCGACCACACTTCCCACAACACCAGCGAGGTGTAGATGGGAGATGGAATGGGAGCGCACATTTACAGACAGGGAGTGGCGAGATGTCCTTTACTGGGCACGAGTCACAGCGCGCGCCACAAATACCAAAGAAATGTTTTTGAAAATAGCCCATTACATGTACTATACACTGGTGGCCAAGTGGAGGGTGCACGGCGATGGCCGATGCTGGCGTCGGTGCGGACAGGAAGGTACACTCACTCACATATTGTGGCACTGCCCGAAGATCACCTCTTTTTGGCACTCCACCCTCCAAGCGATAGATGACATACGACACTAACATACTGCGTTTCCCAAGCTACGTTCTACTGGGCCTTCCCAACCCTCAAACATATCCACTTCGCACACCTAAAGGTAGGGCTATTACTTTGGCTCTGGGGGCTGCTAAACAACTATTAGTTTTGCGATGGGGCTCTGAGACCATTCCTACTCATACTGAATGACTGCGCAAGTTATGGGCCCTTATGGGCATGGAAAAATTGACAGCAACAGCGATCGGCTCATTGCCACTCTTTGATAAAACCTGGGGCCCGTGTATCCAATATATGTCAGACTAATTCAGGGAATTAACATGCCTATCATACCTATGCATCCTTTGGCTGACAAGTCTCGTCAAGACTCCCTCTTGATCAGTCTGGCTGATGTGATCCCACTAGGGATTTCTTGCTTGCAACGTTCGTTTTGAATATGTTCATTGAGTGAGGTGATTGTTTTACTGTAAATGATGTGGCTCCTTTCCCCTCCCTTCTACCTTTCTTTCCCCCTTTTCTCACCTGTTCCCCACCGGCCGGTGGTTGTAGGTGGGAGAAGTTGTACTGTTCTTACCTCTTTAAAATCAATAAAACAGATCTTAAACCTAAAAAGTAAACATTGGGGTGTGATGAGAACTAAAGTGATGGCTCAAAGTATTTAGTTGCCTGAACAAAAGAAAGACACTACATACAGAGCAGCTTTTCGGCGGGGGGGGCAATATGAATTGTGGATGTACGAGTAAGATGAAAAATGCCATATTACAATCAAATTGATACTCATGATTGGAATGCTGTGGCAAACATTATTTCCTCTCACAGTAATCTCATTTGCTATTAAGATTTCTTTTTTTAAGTTATTAATGTGAAAATGAAGACTAGGCCCAGATTTATCAAACTTTCATGCAACACAACGCAGCAAGATACCTTGCTACGCTGCGCTGCATGAAAGGGAGAGGGAATCAATGGCCCATATTTAACATTATATGGTGCATTCCTGTTTGCTCCTTGAGCTGGCGCACAGAGTGCTGTGTTCCGCCAATGCAGGACCCTTGTGTTGTGATGCAGTACATAAGGAAAGAGGAAACAAGCATTTGCAATGCAATGGGTCTTACATTTGCCCGAGTTAGAGCTACTAGCATTGTAAATTCTTAACTGGACTTTTCTTGCCATTAAATTGAAAATGAAAAGTAAAACGGTTGACATTATCGAGCCGATTCAAAGCGCTGTGGCTGCCATGAGCATGAGCGCGAAGGAGAGTCACATAAAGACAAAGAAGTTCGCTCGCAGTCAAACGTATCGCCAGTAGTGCAATTACCATGTAACAGGGGCAGCCTGCAAGGCGGTCACAAAACTGCCCCCAGGAGGGACAATCGTAAAGCATTTACCAATGAAAACAAAGGATTTTTAAAAGGTAAGCCTACAAACTAGTGAAAGTGATGAGTGTGCAGTGGGTGGGGTTAAAAGCCCACAATACTTACAACAGACCAAAGTGCTTGCCTGCTCGACCTCAAAAATAGGAGGAATATACATATTTTTCCTCATTATGCCACCCCTTGGATGGGTTAGCATTTTAATGCATTCCCAGGTCTACCACTCATGGTAAATCAGACAATGTGTCAAAATCCATGGGTTGATGCATAGGAGCACCCACACCTATGGAAAGCCTTCTCAAGGCACAGTAACGCAAGGCAGTGACTTCCGCTGCCTTGCGTTACTCCAGATTTACTAAGCATCGCAAGGCCACACAAGGTGTTATGTTATAATATTTATTAAGCACGATGAACCACCCTCAGAAGGGTCTCTCGGCGTTGTGACACTCATGCGGATCCAGGAATAGGTGATTAGAAACACTTAAAATTAATTGAGATTAAAAAGTCCGGTTTTAAGGAATTTTTTTGAACTGATTAAAATTGGTGCATGAGTGTAGGTGCAAAGGAAGCTGACTCCAGTGCTCGGGCCCCAAAAAAAGAGGGGCCCCCTACTTTGTTGTGTGTACACACTGAGGATGTAGCGTTCGTTTTCCACTAGATCTGAGACTATGGGTAGGGGTGTACAGCTAGAGTCTGCTCTGTAGGTAGTGGGGTCCACTTCCATGCAGGGAAGTGCGTACCAGACAGAGAAGTTTGAACAAAGATTGCTTCTATACAGGCAACCAGTGTAGAGCTTTGAGTGTAAGTTCTGAAGGATATCGAAGTGGCGGATTACAAATCAGGTAAGCCGCTGTGTTTTGTACCACCTGAAGCTTGGAAAAAAGCCCTTCATTCATGGCTACTATTAAGACGTTGCCGTAATCTAGGGGGCTACTATGAGAGCCTTGGTAAGGGATTTCCGTGGCTGAAGAGGTAGCCACTGGAATGCTTTCCTAAAATGGTGCATGACTCCAAAGCAAGATCCCTAGATGGCATTAACATGTTCTTTTATAGAGAGAGATTTTCATCTATCATAATACCCAGGTTTCTAACTACTGTTTTCGAGATGGGAGCTGGCCCAATTCAGGGGCCCACCAATCCTTTCCCAAGAAACACAGAATGAGCTTTCCCAAAGAGCACAATCTCAGTTTCCAGTGTTTAGTTGAAAACAGCAGAGGCGCATCCAGTACGCATTCTTTTCCATGCATTCGCAGAATCTTACTTTAGTAGAGCCTCGATTGGGTTCCTTAGTGATGACAAGTTGTGTAACATCTGCATATGAGATGACATCGAAACCATACGAATTAATCACTGGTGTCAGTGGGGCCACAAAGATGTTTAAAAGGATTGGGCTCAGGGAGGAGCCCGGTGGCACTCTCCTGTCCAAGGCTATGGTTCAAGAGCAGAAGGGTTCTAACTGATCCATATGGGTCTGCTCACTCAAAAAGTTCTTAGCAAGGTGCCCTTGTCTTGCTTGGTAAATCTGACTTTAGTATTGCATTGCACTTTTATTACTTTGCATGACAGATGGGCAACACAACACTATGATGAATCTGGTCCTCAGTTTGCTGTCAAGATTGAAACCAAAAGTTTGCTCACACTTTAGAATTGCAGGATTAAAGTCAAGAGTATCAAATATTTGATTAAGGAGAATGCTCCTTTTAGAGAGGATTGATGTTCAGATGAGAATGACTTACCAAGGTTTTATGTCCTTCAGGACCAATATGAATTTCATGAAAGTGCCCAGGAAGTCCATGGATACTGGAAGGTGAGTGGTCACGAAGGAGCCAATAAAAAGAGTGAAAATGTGTACTTGATCACGTCCACGTTAAAGTCACTGAAGACAAGACTATAAATGGGGTGGATGGTGAGGTTAACTCAATGGACTCGATTTCAAGACCAGCAGATGGGAAGAAAATATTTATCGCACCCGCACCCTTGAAAAACTGATACCCCAGTGATTGGAATTTAACCGATGGACAGTTTATGTGTTTAGCCCTGAAAGTTGTGCAAAATGTAGATTTTAGTGCTTTCCATTCTAAAAACGTATGTCCCGGTTTTTACCCGGCCTTTTCCCCTGTAAAATATTGGCAAGTCAGTGGATTCTAACTTTTTCTCACCCAATAACTAAGGGACAGAGTAAACTCTGACAAAATTGTAATTGCAGTGGGAACTGGTATTTCGGAAGCGGTCATTTATTACTGAGGCAGTCGTAATTGAGGCCTAAAATAGAATCCTGGCCATCAAAGAAGGTGTCAATGCTATATAACGGCATTAAATGCCCACAGTACAAAGCTGTAGAGGAGTATTTATTATTAGAGCAAATTACCCAAGGAAGTTCGGACAGTCATAAAGTAACAGAGTGGGCATGACGCGTATGGATGTATTTAGATAGAGGGCATTCCTTAATTTTCTTGGGTACATATCCCAGATTAGAGAATTCCCTGTGCCTGGGCCCATGTCCATATTACAGAAGCATGCAAGTTAGCTATCAAGGTCATGCGGTTATGATCACAAGATGCGTTATCCATCGGGTAGTATAGATTTAGCAAAAACTCTGAGGGGTGACTCTTTGGGAAGGATCATGGGAGATCCAGAGCAATTTCAAACTACCCCACCCTACAAAAAGGGTGTAGTTGTGAAGTGCAAACCTTTGTTGGGTGCTGGCCTTCTTCAAAGGTGAGAGTGTGCTTGTGCAGAAACAAAGCCTGCCAATGTGGCAACTCTAACAAATATATATGCATGTGCACAACTAGCATCTTAGTCCTAGAATCCCTCATCTCTCCTTGACCAGGTCTGAAAGGTCCACAGGATACTTCAACATGTAAACCTATTGTAGAGTCTACAGAAACGGCAGACTGCTGTATCTTTTCATTAGTGAGCCACAGGGGGCCAGCGAATATACATCCAATCAGCAGATAGGCTTAGTGAAGAGCTGTTTCCTCTATATTTATAATAATAATAATAGAAAAATTGCTCCATATCCTGCACCTCTTTAGCCACTCCAATACTGTGTCCAGGAAATTGGATCTGTAACAGGGTTTGCTCATATATCCAAACAAAGGGAATGATCCCCTGGCCATTTAGGAGGGAGCTGTTTTCCTGACGGACTTTAGGAAACGTGATCTCTGGAATCAAGGTGATTGCCTTCTTATGCCTAGTGGTAGCCCTGTTTCCTATGATTATTTGCAAAGGAGCTGCAGCTTTGGCTCAACACATTTAGCCCCCTATTTATACTTTTTTAGCTCTTTTATTTTACAATTGAATTTTGTAAGTTTGCGCCACTTTTGAGTCAAAAAATGACGCAAACGCAGCACTAAAAAAGTAGAAATATGAGCCTTAGATTTTATTAGTTACACAGATAGGATTTCGGAAGGGTCACTCTACTGCATACACATTGGAATGTGTGCTTTATTAGTTGATTAAAGGGCGTTAGAGCGAAAGGCCTCAACGTATTGGCTGTTTATGCTCAGTCCAAGTCACTGAAGATCAACATTACCAAATCTAACCCCTTGATATTTGGCCAGTCTGCGCTTCGAGCGGCGCAAACTTATAAATACAATTGAATTTTGTAAGTTTGCGCCGCTTTTGCGTCAAAAAATGACGCAAGCGCTGCGCTAAAAAAGTATAAATATGAGCCTTAGATTTGATTAATTACACAGGTAGGATTTCGGAAGGGTCACTCTACTGCACACACATTGGAATGTGTGCTTTATTAGTTGATTGAAGGGCGTTAGAGCGAAAGGCCTCGGCGTATTGGCTGTTTATGCTCAGTCCAAGTCACTGAAGATCAACATTACCAAATCTAACCCCTTGATGTTTGGCCAGTCTGCGCTTCGAGGTCAGGTAATGAAAAGCTACAGATACTGTGGGCCATATTTATACTTTTTGACGCAAAACTGCGCTAACGCAGTTTTGCGCCCAAAAAATTAGCGCCGGCAACGCCATTCTGAAGCGCCATGCGGGCGCCGTATTTATTGAATGGCGTTAGCCGGCGTTAGCCGACCGGCACTGCCTGGTGTGCGTGAAAAAAAAACACGTACACCAGGCAGCGCCGGCGTAGGGAAAAATGGCGTTCGGGCATCCAAAAATGGGGCAAGTCAGGCTGAGGCAAAAAAAACGTCTTAACCCGATTTGCGCCATTTTTTTTTGGCGCCCAGACGCCATTAACATGACTCTTGTCTTAGCAAAGACAGGAGTCATGCCCCCTTGCCCAATGGCCATGCCCAGGGGACTTCTGTCCCCTGGGCATGGTCATTGGGCATAGTGGCATGTAGGGGGGCACAAATCAGGCCCCCCTATGCCAAAAAGAAATTACAAAAAAATACTTACCACAACTTACCTTTTCTTCCCTGGGGTGGATCCCTCCATCCTTGGGTGTCCTCCTGGGGTGGGCAAGGGTGGCAGGGGGTGTCCCTGGGGGCTTGGGAGGGCACCTCTGGGCTCATTCTGAGCCCACAGGTCCCTTAACGCCTGCCCTGACCCAGGCGCTAAAATCCGGCGCAAATGCGGGTTTTTTAGTCCCGCCCACTCCCGGGCGTCATTTTTGCCCGGGAGTATAAATCCGACGCAATAGCATCGGAGTCATTTTTTTAGACGGGAACGCCTACCTTGCATATCATTAACGCAAGGAAGGTGTTCACGCAAAAAAATGACGCTGACTCCATGAACTTTGGCGCTAGACGCGTCTAACGCCAAAGTATAAATATGGAGTTAGTTTTGCGTCGAATTTGCGTCGAAAAAAACGACGCAAATTTGGCGCAAACGGAGTATAAATATGCCCCTGTGTATTTTCACTCTGTCACTGACTTAGAAATGTCACCAGTGGTGGAAATTAAGGGCACAAAAATGCAGAAGTCATTTGTTATAACGTTTGCACAAGTTATTGCACATTTATGGCCAAGAATCCTAAATCCAGAGCTAATGCCCACCTTCACCAATGGAATTAAGCAGCACTCTTGAGAGAAAGGCTGTTAAAGAGACCCACAAGCAAATTAATTTGCAGTTCTTTAAAATACAGATGATAAAAGGGCCAAAGATAAATGCTGAGGCTGCTTTTCTCTATAATCCCGCTTTAAAAAAAAATTAAAAAAAAATCTCAAAATGCTGAATGCAAGCTGAGAAAAGCACAGCACGTGCAGGTCACACAACCAAACAGGACTGAAGCAGACCAAAGATCAAATGCACCTCAAACGAACAGATGAGAGCTCGGGCGGGCCCCTAAAGCACAGGAATGACAGAACCTGTCAGCAGGCCGAGAAAGGTGAAGGAAAGTCCGGTCTTCGGCCTGGGCCTGCTGCGATGGGTCACTCATGAACAGATTGCAAGGCGCTTCCGGACTGAAACCATATTTCGCTGGCATGCGGGTTTTCCCTTTGTTGCCCGCTTTGCAGGTGGCAGTCGCTGGGTGGCCGTCAGAGGAGACGGTGGGTGTGATCCGCTCGGATTTCAGCAAGGAGTTAGAAACTGTTTCTCTGGTAAACACCTGCCCTAAGGAGTTCAGAGATTCTGTACACTAAGGTATGGGAAAGCAATGTTAACACGTCCACACAGCAGCATGAATGACAACATTTGGGAACAGTAGTTTAGACACAAAAATCGGAGGAACTGAATTTCCACATCAACTTGCATTGAAGTGAACGATATTTTAGCTCAATTAAGCTAAAATAAATACATTTGTGGTTTTAAAGATTTCACACATCTCCCCCCTAGGCCATCATTGCAAGTTTGCAGGATTTTGGTTTGAAGATTCCAAGTGGTGGGATTCTTGTCAAGGAATGCCCACACCAAAGCCCAGCATTTACAAGATTTGCCCCAGACCCTAGAATCCTGGATCCTCTTCTGTAGGTTTTTCTGTGGGTTCTAGGGATTGATTTGCTGTACATTTTCCACCTGCTGAGAGCAGGTAGAAAATGCCAGTGGGATGGCTGGAAGGGCCAGGGTAAAATGATGTCGGAGAAGGCCAGAGCATGATAGGGTTAGGCTGGGAGTAGTGTTGTATGATCTCCCTGTGGCCCTGCAGTGGTTAGAAGGGGGCCAGGCTGTGGTCCTGCCCACAGAACTGCATATCTCCCTGTAGCAATTTCAGTGAGTGCAAAATACAACTAGGTGAATACTAGTCCATATCTCCGGGCGCAGTATTATTGGGCAAGCACAGATTTATTGTGTAACAAAACAACAAAACGATGCAGAGTACATCCTAAGGGTCAGCAGTCAGCTTCAGCTTGATGCAGTGTGCTGCAGGAGCTTATCTGGTGCATCCACAAACTCCAGCTCACTGCATTGGCCTGCTCAAGAAATGCCCCTGGAGATTCTGTTCAACAACCCGCAGAATACTGTAATGACAAGTCGTTCATTCCACCGTAAAAGGTATTTATTATTTAATACGTTGCCAACATGAAGTAAGAACCACTTCCATCCACTGCCCTCCTTCTCATCCTTCAACTGTCTCCAGCCCCTGCCAACATTCCATGCATGCCACTATGACCTCATGCATGTTGCCACGAGGTTGGATAACATAACCAAACATAACCATTATAACATATCCCCTTTCTTTCCTAAATACAAATTCAAACAAAACTAAAGAATACTTATCACATTTTCATGTTTACAACAGTATTGTATCCTAGTGCAAAAGAACATGCTTTACTTCATTACATAATCTTGAAACTTAACAGGCAACCTACATGTTCTGTACTCTCTAGTCCTGTTCCCAATAACCTTGTCTCTTCCTGCTACCACCGCCAATCCTTCATTTGCCTCCCTTGTGTTCCTCATACAACCCGGTAATTCTTTGTTGTCCATCATCATGAAACCTGAACACCTAAACTCCTCCTTTTCCTTCCACTTGCGTTGACCCTGCATGTCCCTTCCCTGTTTGCAATACAAAGCCACTCTCCTCTTGTTCCATTTTTGCCCATTCTTTAACACCACGTGCCAATCATGAACCTCACTCACCTCCATTGGGTCTGAAAACGTATTAAAATCACTGCCTCTTCTACCCAATTTTATTTTCACCCAATCACCCTTGGTTATCCTGCAACTTTCACTCCTTGCTTCTCTTGTTTTACCTTGCGCCTCCATCCACTGTGGTGACATTTTTGTCTTGGGTTTTCTACCCCTCATTCTCACAAAAGGAGTGTCCCCTGTCGCACCATTTTCTGTAGTGTTGTACGCCCGCACCATTTCTTCCACTGTTTTCCTCACCCCCATTACAGTTCTGCACTGCCATTTATATTGCCCCTTTCACCATGTGATTTACTCATTCCACCATTCCATTCCCCTGGGGGTTATATAATGATGTACACACATGTTTGATGGCATTTCCTCTTAAGATATTTTTCATCTCCACCGATGTGAGTTGTGTAGCATTATCCGTCACCAGAAGACCCAGGTTCCCTTCATTTATAAACACTTTTGTGAGTGTTCTGATTACACTTTCCGTAGTCACATACCTCTCAAACTCCACCATGACCCACCTTGAGTTCCCATCAACCATCACCACAGCGAAATGCTCATTCTCGTTCACATAATCCATAGGCCCGATTATGTCCAAACACAGCTTCTTCCATGGGCCTTCTTCTTCACTGATACACACCATCACCCTCATTAGTTACTTTCAATCTCTTCTCACTCTCCTTACACATGTTACACTCTTTCACCCACTCGTTCACTCGTTGTTCCTTACCAGGCCACCAAAACTTCTCCTTTAATCTGTTTTTAGTAAGCGTCTGCCCTAAATGGCCTTCATGTGCCAACATCACTAATCTTGTTTTCACTCCATCAGGCGGTATTACCTGTCACCACGCATGAGTGTGTTTCCATTCTCCCCAATTGTCAATTCTTCTCTTCAATTTCACAAAAGGGCATGCCCCCACCTTTAATTCACTCTCACGCTTCCACCCTTCGTAAATGCTCCTTCTCACTTCCTGAAATATTTCATCCTTACTGACAGTTATCTTCCATTCTTCTCGAGTAATAGCTTTGAAATCCCCTTCCAATGAGTCTTCCACCACAACACAAACTACCTCACCATCAACCGGTTCCTTACTTGTAGTTTCTAAAGGTAACCTAGACATGCAGTCAGCCTGTATGTTTTTCCAGCTTGCCACGTATTCTATCTCGCAACGATATTCTTGAAGACGAGCTGCTAATCTAGCTAATCCCGCTGATACCTTGTTTGTTCCATCTGGTCACAAAACTCTTAAAAGTGACTTGTGATAGGTGTGTGACGTAAAATATACACCCTAAACATAAGTGTGAAAATATTCCACACCCCATGCCACAGTCAAAGTTTACTTTTCAATTACTGCATATTTATGTTCAGTTTGACATAAGGACCTCGAAGCAAATGCCGCCAGCTTTTTTACACCATTTTTGTACTGAGATAATACTGCTCCTAGCCCATGTGCACTTGCATCAGCTGTAATTACTGTCTTGCATTTTGGCTCAAAAGGCATCAGAATCTTTGCATTTACAATATCCTCCTTAATGCCCATAAAGGCTTGCTCTTGTACACTTCCACACTGAAATTCTCTGCCGTTCCTCAATAACTCCCTTAATGGCTCACTCTTTTCAGCAAAATCATTCACGAACTTTGAATAATATTCTACTAACCCCATAAAAGACCTTAGTTGATCTTTCCCCACAGGTGTAGAAGCTTCCCTTATCGACTTAACCAAATTCTCCTTGGGACTAACTCCTTGCCCTGAAATGGTATACCCTAAATACTCTATTTCCTCCACAAAAAATTGCTCCTTGAGTTAATGAGCTCCCTTCAATTTCATATTCTTATTTACTAGTAGGTGTGCATATCACCGTTGAGATCAGGTAACACACATCTGTTTAAATGTCTTGCCTCAGTGACCGCTGAAACAATGTAATGCAATTTCTTTTATTTAATTACAACTCCTTAGGTGCACAAGACACACAAAATGGCGGCCGAGGCTCCGATGGGCTGTGTCACATGATGTGAAATCAGTTTCACCTAAGATGGCGGCCGACGATTCGCCGATGCAGTGGGCCATGGGCCATGTCACGTCTCGGGAGAAGACTCCTCTCTTGCCCAAGTCATATGACACGGAAGATGTCTCCAACGGTCTTTGCTCCTACCAGCTCAGATGGTTCTGCACAGCACAGCTAGCAGCTCGCCTGATGCTGACACACCTGAAGACACACTGGCCTCTTCCATGGAAACAACGCAGTCTGGCTTCTCCTTTTCTGCACCACTCGCTCTGGGTCCGGGTTCACTCCACACTTAGCTGGAGGGCAGCTCATCACCAAATTTGTAATGACGAGTCATTCGTTCCACCGTAAAAGGTATTTTTTCTTTAATACGTTGCCAGCATGAAGTAAGAACCACCACAATCCACTGCCCTCCTTCTCATCCTTCAACCGTCTCCAGCCCCGTGCCAACATTCCATGCATGCCACTCTGACCTCATGCATGTTGCCATGAGGCTGGATAATATAACGACACATAACCATCATAACAAATACGTTCACTGGATGTGCAGTGCCGTAGTTCTCATGAGCCAGAATATGTACTTATGGCAATGGCACAACAGTTACGCTTCAAGGATGTGCAAGAGTGATGCTCTTATGGGTTGGAAGATGTGCTTACTGTGAGAACACAACAGTCTACATTTTGTGGTGCCCAATTAGGCACTTCTAGAGGAGGTAAGGAAGGTCTTAACGACTGCCAACATCCACTGCCTCTCAAGGGCCATTCCCACTTTCAGTCCTGGCCTGGTGTTCACAAATGAAAAGCTTGGCAATGTGCATGAACAGCCTAGCTTTGCTCAGGTAATTTCTGCACCCAAAAGAGGCCAACTCCAAAGATGATTGCAGTCAAGTGCTGCATCTGCCACTTCGGATATCCTTTGTATACCATTAAAATGTAAGGGACCCAGCTACACTCTTTTATACTGATTATTGTTTTCACTCCATCAAGGTACACACAGATCCCTGCAAGGAATCAGCTAATGTAGCTGTCTACAAGATGTTTAGTAATACCAAACTGTGTTTTCTGATGCTCAAAGTGATTGGCTCTGGAGCACACAGTTTGGCTAAATAAGGAACCTAAGATCAGATAAGTTGGTGTAAACACATACAGATTTTGCTTGTGTATGGAACGGGGCAAAAACAATTGTTTGCAATGTATGTTACAAGAAGATGTGACAGTGCAAATGAAAAACACTATTTTTGAAGCTAGTGCAAAAATATGTGCAATATCTATTGCTTGTAAATCAATTTCCTGGTGTAACTTGCTTTTCATGGACTGGCTTATCTATGTAGGTGTCACTAGACAATTATGTGAGCATTACTAGAGAAGGGCATTGGCTTCACCTAAATGTTGAGAGCCAGGAGTACCTGTTTTGATTGGGCAGACGTCGTGTGTTTGCACAGAAAATGCTTGTCTCCACCAGTTGTGACCATTTGTTTATTTATCCAAAGTAATAAGCTACAACTTTAAGGGGCGCACACATGACAACATGCTCTCAAAGTGTGTTAGATAACTAGCTCAGGTATGTTGTTTTTCTCTGGCAACAGTACAGAAGGGAGGTGGGCAGTCATTAACCTACATAGATTTTTAGGTATGGCTTGAAAGTGCAATAGTCACCTGATCTTTAATCCTACACCAATATTATTAAACAGTTCTTTGCTTCCACACAAATACATATCTTTTCCCATGATATTTATTTGTAATGCTTCACATTACCATACAACATTTCTTTCAAGCTACACCTAGTAGCATTGCAGATGATTGTAATAAATATTAATGCTTGATTTGCTTTTGTTAAAGGATTTTAACTCAATATAGGACTGGTGCAAAGGTTTAGGTACATATTATTGATGCACAACTGGGAAGTTTTTTTCCTGGCTTTTAATTGGTACACTAATTGGTTTTGTATCTGTAGCTTTGTGTGTCACATTGGACTCACATTTTGATTTTATTTCAGTAAAACATGGTGAAGCGTTGGCTGATTGCCCTCTCAGTGACATGGGCTTGTAAGGTGGCCTGCTGTTTTCCTTCTGGGCCACATGATGCGAGTCTGGCAGCAGCATGCAGGACACTCTTGTTTGGCGAATATCAGGGATGCTGGTCAGTTAAGTGTTGCCAAGTAAGATAGGGCAAGGGCTTTGGCAGTGTTTAATAAGGCATATACAGTGGGCGTGGTAAAAGTGTATCCATTATTGGAGTCCACAGCACCTTTGATCCCCAGCACAAGAGCAACAGCGTTAGCAGTTCCTGCAGGCATCAGAGCATTAAACCCTAGAACACAGAAGTTCCATGAGGGACAGATTACTTATAATAAAGAAGCACAGGCTGCTCAAGGGAGACCAAAATTACATTGTAAATCAGCTAAAAATACATATACTGCTACACCGTAGTTCTGAAATCAGCTCAGTGGAAGTATGAGTTGAATTTTCACAGAAGCGATAGTTGCAACCAAGTAATGTGTGTCTTCTCAGCATTAAAGGAGAACTTGCTGATTATGATGAAGGCTATGGATTTCACAGTGGATTTAAAGAATGAATCTGTCAGCTTAATTCTCTGCATCTAAACACCTTTTCATGCTATTGCCAACGAGGATAGATTTGATCCGGCTGGGGTTTAGTTAAGGTAGCTACTGAACATGTAGGAATGAATGGGGGTGGAGCAAAATGTGAGATGATCAATGTCTATAGATCGTTTCGATGCCATCATCTAAAGCCACACCAACCGAGCTTGTCGCTCACCAGATGGACTCTTTTCAAGGCTTCAAAATTTCATAAAGAAAACTAAGTCAGTGAGGCACTGAAGGCTTGATCCTGGTTCGAAACATATGTCTGGCGCTGGCCTGGCTCGATGTCCTCTGGGATTCACGATCCAAAAATGAGGCCAGAAACCACAGCTCCTGCTTCCCCTGCATCCTTCTAGTGCACTATAAAATCCTTCTAATGGCACAGAAGAGGAAGGGCCTGCCAGAGGCACTGGCGGTTCGAATATCTGGACACAAAGGCCCATATTTATACTTTTTTAGCGCCGCATTTGTGCCGCTTTTTAACACAAAAGCGGCGCAAAGTTACAAAATACACTTGTATTTTGTACGTTTGTGCCGCTTTTGCATCATAAAATGATGCAAATGTGGCGCTAAAAAAGTATAAATATGGGCCAAAATGCAAAAAAAAACGGTGGCTCTGGCAAGGCCCTCCTCTGCTGCACCCAAGGGGGCTTGGAGAATTATGTAATAGTGCACAAAAGGAAGCATGGGAGGGAGAAAAGAAGGATGTTGGCACCTTTCTAGGTAGAGGTCGCTGGCTGGGGGCATTCCCGTTGAAACAGGAAGTAAAGAGCAGGGAAAAGAAAAAGTGAGAGAAAGATAGAGCATAAGATAGAGATAGATGGGAATAGGGGCGAGTGCATTCCTGTGAATTCTCTGGTACGCCCACCTCTTTAAAGTAACTGCACAAATAGGACTTGTTACTCTTGACATTCTGGTACTTTTGTTGGCCAACAGTTCGGCAGACTTTCCTAAAGCAACACTTAGCAAAACCAGTAAGTAAATACATCTCCAGGTTTACCATAAAATAGTTTATTCCTCGAGTCTATTGTTGCATGCTAAATATCAAAGTCAGAATATCGAGGACAAAATATTGAAAAAAATGTCAACAGTTAAATATAAATTGTCTATATGTAAGTCCACATCTGTGTACCTATGTGGCATATATATCTTCAAGGTACAGAGATAAGGAGTTAGGAATAGTAACTCTATACCTCCCTATGTGCACTTACTTTTCAATATTTAGGCCCTCATTTCAACCCTGACGGTCGGTGTTAAAGCGGCAGTAATACTGCCAATAGGCCGGCGGTAAAAAGACATGGAATCATGACCATGGCGGAAACCACCAACACAGACAGCCACTTTAACACTCCAGCCGCCACGGCGGCAGCAATAAACACTGCAGGGATATCCACCAACAGCCAGGCGGAAGACAATGTACCGCCCACCAACGCCATCAAAAGCACAGTACTTTGAAGGGAAACCACTCACCTCTCAACACTGAAGGAAGAAACAGGACACCATGGAGCCCGAGCTGCAGGTCTTCCCCATGCTGGTGTATCTGCTCATATACCAGGAGCACCAACGCCGGCGACGACAACCACAGTGAGTACTGCACCTAGCACACAAGGAAGGGGGGAAGGAAAAAGAGAGTGACACACACATGCAACACCCCCGTCCTCACCCCCAACACCATACACACAAACACATGCAACAACATTACATATACACCCCGTAACCCTCTGGAATAATGCAAGGACAAAAGGAATGGATTAAAATGAGTGTAGTATTAGAAATACATAGAAACACTTTTAGAAAGCAAAAACAGTATTTACAATATATACAATATACAAAAAGCGGGGCAATGTCCACACAAAAATTGTTGTCCGTGGCCCATTGGGCCATGACACATAGGCCAAGCCCACACTTGACTCCTGCCTCAATACGGAGAGAACACTGCAGGCGCATCAGGTCAGAAACACACAGGCACCTCAGGGGAAAGGGGAATGGGGGGCACCTCAGACGGAAGATGGGACAACGCCACTGCTCCTGGAGGGGGCTACATGCCCACTGCTTTGTTCTGGGGAGTGAAAAGCCACAGTCTCCCAAGTGGGTGGTTTGCCCACTGCTTGGTCCTGGGGAGTGCAAAGCCACAGTCTCTCTAGTGGGTGGTTTGCCCACTGCTTGGGCCTGGGGAGTGCAAGGCCACAGTCTCTCAAGTGGATGGCTTCTCCACTGGTTCTGGAGGGGGTCTTGTGCCCAGTGTGCTTTATCCTGCCAAGGATAGGGTGAGTGGATGCCTTCTTCCACTGGTTCTGGAGGGGGCTTTGTGCCCAGTGTGCTTCATCCTGCCAAGGATAGGGTGAGTGGATGCCTTCTTCCACTGGTTCTGGAGGGGGCCTTGTGCCCAGTGTGCTTCATCCTACCAAGGATAGGGTGAGTGGATGCCTTCTTCTACTGGTTCTGGAGGGGGCTTTGTGTCCAGTGATGCAGCACTTGGGGAGTGCCAGGTCACAGTCCCTCACCTGGTGAAGGTGGCGGTGCTTGCGACGGTGCAGGTGGCGGTGCTGGCTGCGGTGCAGGTGCTGGTGCTGCCAGTGGTGGGGGGAGGCTCCAGCCCTTCTGCTGCAGCCTCGGACGACTGCCCACTGGGGCTGCTGCTGCTGACAGTAGTGGTGCTTGCGGCGGTGCAGGTGGCAGTGCTTGCGGTGGTGCAGGTGGCAGTGCTGGCCACGGTGCATGTGGCGGTGTTGGCGGTTGTGCTGGTAGCCACCAGGCCTTCACCTGCAGACTCAGACAGCTGAAGTGCCTTGGCCTGGTGTTCTGTGCCCCTTCATGCCCTTGGCAGATGGTGGTGTCTCCATGGGTCTGCCAGCTGGAGACTTTGACGTGGCCTTGCTGGGTGGTTGTGGCTTCTTCTCCTTGCTGGATGCTGTCCCCTTCTTGAACTTGCTAGGTGGCAGAACCTTCTTGGCCTTGGCAGGGTTTGGTGGCACACTGGCTGGGCTGATGGGTGCCCCCATAGAGCCTCTGACAGCTGCAGAAACCACAGTGGATGTGGACTTGATGGCTGAGGTGCTGGGTTGGGTTCTGGCCACCCGGGCCCGAGGTGAAGGACGGGGGGGGTATGGGTAGGGAAGTGGTCAAGGGTGGCTAGGAAAAGCTTGTTAGGGACATTGGGGTGGGAAGATGGTGAAGGTTTGGGAGTGGAGGAAGAGGGAGTGGTTGTAGGAGGTTTCAGTCTGCTGTGTTTGAGTGCAGGTGCATGAGCTGGATGCTGTTGTGGGGTGGATGGCTGTTGGGTGGGTGGGTGGCTTGCGTTTGTGTACTTTGGGAGAAGGGGTCACAGACACAGTGGGAGAGGACCCAGTGGATGTGTGCATGGATGTGGGGGTGGTGACTGCCAGTGAGGGGAGTGTGGTGATAGGTGTGCTGGTGATGGAGGTAGTGGATGAGGATGTGGTGCATGCAGGTGTGAGTGGAGACGCTACTGGGAGGGGGGTGGACGAGGAGAAGAAGGGGGACACAGTGGAGGCAGTGGATGTTGGTGTGTCTGAATGGGTATGGTGTGTCAGAGTCACCAGATCCTCGGGGTCTGTGCACGTTCCCAACACGTCCACCAAAAGACAGCTCCAATACTCTGATTAGAATGACACAGAGTCTAAGAGAGTCCAAGTGGGGAAAAGGGGATTAGGTAGGGAACTGCTGGGAAGGAGACCTGTAGGAAGCAAAAGGTTAGAACACACAATATCAAGATTATATCATACTAAACATTATTAGGCTATGACTCTAAGCATTATCATACTGGAAACATGGATAACTTAAGAATAGACCTAAATAACAAGGCCTCAAAAATGTTTGAATACCTGTGAGGGACTCAAGAAAGATGAATACAACTTTCTAATGAACCACTCAATGAAATGTTCCACATGAATTAGAAACATCAGAATCTTCTAGAATTATAGAATTACGCTTTCAAATTCAAGCATAGACATTGGCATGAGGACAAGGAAATAATCTGAATGATTTCTATAACACCATATGAATTGTACTTGAGAGACTTGTTATGTACGGACAATATAACATCTAGAATTTAAAAAAAACACTTTAGTTTTCTTAAAATGCAGGAACATGAATTGCGCTCATTACAGATTTCCACAAAGGTTTGTAACTGCCATGAAAATGATTGTGCACAAGGAGTAACATGAATTAGATACGAGAAATGAATTGCGCGTCTTGCCGATTCAAAGACTACCAAGTAAATGCCAGAAAGTGGTAGCGCACAATGAACTTCGTGATTTTAACACAAGAAATGAATCGCGCATATTGCCGATTCGAATGTCACCACGGAAATGCCATGAAATGGTAACACACAATGAATATCATGAATTAAACACAAGAAATGAATTGCGCGTCTTGCTGATTCGAAGGCCACCATGTGAATGCCAAGAAATGGTAGAGCACACCGAATATCATGAACTAAGCACAAGAAATGAATCGCGCGTCTTGCCGATTCGGAGACCACCATGTGAATGCCAAGAAATGGTAGCGCACACTGAATATCATGAACTAAGCACAAGAAATGAATTGCGCATCTTGCCGATTCGAAGGCCACCATGTGAATGCCAAGAAATGGTAGCGCACACTGAATATCATTAATTTAGTACAAGAAATGAATCGCGCTTCTTGCCGATTCAAAGGCCACCATGTGAATGCCAAGAAATGGTAGCGCACTCTGAATATCATGAATTAAGCACAAGAAATGAATTGCGCATCTTGCCGATTCGAATACCACCATATGAATGCCAAGAAATGGTAGCGTACAATGAAAAACATGAATTAAGCACGAGAAATGAATCGTGCGTCTTGCCGATTCGAATGCTACCTTGTAAATGCCATAAAATGGTAGCGCACAATGAATAGCAAGATTTGTACTCGAGAAAAGAATCGCGCGTCTTGCCGATTCGAATGCCAGCCTGTAAAATACCATTAAACATCAAGTGCACATTCACACGCATGAGAGCAAAATAGATTTATCATGCTAATTAGGCCCAAGAACTCAAAATCCTTCGAGAACGGAATCGGGGGACCAGAGCAAAGTGAAAGGGCAAGGCCTGGAAGATCAAAGTAGGCCTCCGGAACAGGAGCTCTGGAAGTTGCTGCTGCTCTGCACCGGGACCTCTGAATAGTGGGCACGTGGAGCTGGGCTGGCTCCCTTATATAGAGTCTTGGTCCAGCCCACAAACCACACCCAGGCATGCTGCAGAGAAAGCTTCTAGAAGGCCCTGGAAAGGGACCACACCCTGACACACTCTGAAAGCCTGCAGCAGTACATTGCAAATGAACAGTATTTATGTGCACCTTGAACATAAGTCTTTAGAATTAATCTCTGCAATGCAAAAGGTTAAACAACAGCATATCAGCACAATGCATGACTTACGTTATCTAGAGAGGGCTGGGTTTTTGCATTCTAGTCGCCCGTAGAGCGCGCACTGCCCTGATGTTGACATGGTGCTTGTGTGAGTGCCTCTGAGATGAAGTGTGGTGCTTGTGTTTGCCTGAGCCACTTCTGTGTGTTGATTTGGGTGAATGCTGGTCTGAAGGTGTGCTTGGGATAGGCTGGGTTGAGGGGATTGGGACTGGGTAGAGGAAGTTTGAGGGGGGAGGCTGGAGACAGGGACAATGGCTGCTATCAGTGCGGAGGCCAGAGCCTGAAATGCTCTCTGTTGGGCCGCCACGCCAGAGTGAATGCCCTCCAGGTATGCATTTGTTTGTTGCAAATGCCTTTCGACACCCTGGATGGCATTCAGTATGGTTGACTGCCCAACAGTGAGGGATCTCAGGAGGTCAATAGCCTCCTCACTGAGGGCAGCAGGGCTGACTGGGGCAGGGCCTGAGGTGCCTGGGGCGAAGGAGATGCCCACCCTCCTGGGTGAGCGGGCACGGAAAACACGCTGAGGGGCTGCTGGGAGGGCGGTGCTGGTACGGGGGGTGGCAGCTGTACCTGTTGTTGGGGTGGGCACTGAGGTGTCCGCCACCACCAGGGACCTTCCATCGGAGGAGGAGTCGCTGTCTGTAGTGTCCCCTCCTGTCTCCGTCGGGATGCTCCCCTCACCATCCGTCCCACTGGTACCCTCAACGTTTGTGGATCAGGCCTCCAGGCCCATGTGAGATGCAGCTCCCTCCGTTGCCGGTGCCTCTGCTCCTCCGCCAGATGATGCTAATGCACACAAGGACAGGGTGACAAAACAAAAAGGGGGGGAGAGACAGAGGATACACTTGGTCAATGCCAGCAACAACACTACCGTTGGTGCACGCAACCCACAGGGAACAGCCCTATGCACTAGGCCATGCACTACCAGTTACAAAGATAGTCACCAGTCCATGGGGTACATAGCATAACGCCATCAGCTGCACACCTGAAACAAACTGGACCCTGCCCAGTAGTAGATGCCCACTAACACTATTGGGGTTGGAGTGCTTCAGAGCCTGCCAAACAAGGGACCTACCCTGCCATGTTCGCCCTGGCCTAGGGGAACCCACAGCCCACATCTCCCACCCAGGTAAAACCTTAACGCTCGCAAAGTCATGATTCAGAATCTGTACTCACCCCCTTGTGGCTGCTGTGATGCCTTCAAGTGCCCATGCAACTCTGGATAGGCCACTGCCAGGATGCGGAACATCAGGGGGGTCAGGATACGACAGGCACCCCTTCATCGTTGGGAGGCTAGCCCCAGCTGGGCCTCCACCATCTTCCATGCCCAGTGGCGCAGGTCCTCCCACAGTTTGCGGCAGTGGGTGCTCCGCCCGTCAAAGACCCCCAGGGACTGCACCTCCTTGGCGATGGCATGCCAAATACCCTTTTTCTGATGGGCACTGACCTGCAGGAAAAAGACAGAAGGAAAAGGATTAGTCATACCGTCCGGACTGTCATACTCATGGCCCACCGTATCCCTCCCATCCCCTTACACACATACATTGACCACCATACATGCAGCACTCTGCCCAGGACCCCTAAGCCACCCCCCCCCCCACGAGGCTGACACACACAGCACTCCATACATTCATGGCCCAGGCATCATCCTTACTGTGTACTCACCTGTTTGTCTGGAGGACCATAGAGTAAAGTGTACTGGGGTAGGACCCCGTCCACCAGTCTCTCCAACTCCTCCGAAGTGAAGGCAGGGCCCTTTCCCCAGACACTTGAGCCATTGTCTCTTCCAGACACAGGTCACAGCAGCACTTGCAGTGTAGGTCCACCCCGGTCAGGTAGCAAGTGAGTGAACAGATAGAAAAATGGCGGTCATGTCTGCAGTGGTGCGTACCGTCACCGCCGGTGTACATCGCCACTGGCTCCTGGAACACATAGGGCCTAATGTGTACCAATGCGAAGTTGCGCAGCGGTTATCGACCGTCGACCGATACGGCACACAATGCCAGCAGAATTACCTCATTTCCATTTGTCTCTCCTCAGAGGTCAGGCAGCCGCCATTTCAGGGGGGCACAGGCCATGGCACCTAACTGCATCACAGCAGACATTGGCACATCAACTGACTCTCTAATTCACATACTGTTTCTGTAAAGGAAGAGATGCATCATTATTTAAATAGATGTGTGAATATGACCCTCTGCTCACTGTTTTTCTCCCTAGACTTCAACCGCTGAGGATGAATATGAGATGGAGACATCCTCCCGTGTACAGACCCCTGGTGGACCTGGCGACATTGGAGGACAGACACATTATCCTAACCTACAGACTTGATAGGACCACAATCCACGAACTGTGTGCCAAATTGGAGCCAGACCTGATTTCAGCTATCTGCCAGCCCACAGGTATCCCCCCTCTTGTGCAGGTCCCGTCAGTGCTCCATTTCCTGGCAAGTAGTTCATTCCAAGCGACAGTGACAATGGCATCAGGGATGTCACAGCCTATTTTCTCAAACGTTCTGACCAGAGTGTTGTCTGCCTTGCTGTAACACATGCACAGCTACATCGTATTCCCCCAGGTGGAGGATTTGGAAACAGTGAAAGCTGACTTCTATGACCTGGGACATATCCCCAACATCATTGGTGCCATTGATGGTTCACATGCAGCATTTGTCCCCCCCCCGGAGGAATGAACAATTGTTCAGGAATAGAAAAAGCTATCACTCTCTGAATGTGCAGATGGTGTCTTTGGTGGACCAGTACATCTCCCATGTGAATGCCAAGTATCCTGGCTCTGTGCATGATGCCTTCATCCTGAGGAATAGCAGCATCCCATATGTGATGTCTCAACTCCAGAGGCACCGGGTGTGGCTAATAGGTGAGCCCATGGCCCCCACCCAGTTGATGTATGTATATGGGTGTGTTGTTGTCCCTAACGGTGAGTGTATGTCTAACAGGTATCCCTCGAATATTTGCAGGTGACTCTGGTTAACCCAACCTCTCATGGCTACTGACCCCAGTGAGGAATGCCAGGACACGGGCAGAGGAACGTTACAATGAGACACATGGGCGAACAAGGAGGATCATTGAAAGAACCTTTGGCCTCCTGAAGGCCAGGTTCCAGTGCCTCCATCTGACAGGTAGATCCCTGTACTACTCACCCAAGAAAATTTACCAGATCATCATTGCATGTTGCATGTTGCACAACCTGGCCTTGAGACACCAGGTGCCTGTTCTGCAGGAAGATAGGCCTGGAGATGGTCTTGTGGCAGCGGTGGAGCCTGTGGACAGTGACGAAGAGGAGGCAGAGGAAGAAGATGTGGACAACAGAAGATCACTCATACAACAGTACTTCCAGTGACACACAGGTAAGACACTGTAACTTCACTTTCCATTGCAGTTTTGGGTTGGACATTGTACATGGCAGCCTGATTTTCCATATTGTTAGCCACTTACTGTACCCTTTGGCATCTCTATTTTCAGATCTCTGTGCCCCACTCTGGCTCCTGGTGTGTTCCCTGATGCCCACTACAGGTCATACCTATGTATACATGACTGTACAGTTGAATTGCAGTGTTTATAGCTAGTTAAACTAATACATATTTGAATCAATCGACAGACTCCATACTTGTATTAGTTTCAAGGGTGTTTATTTATATGCAAATAAGTGTAGGGTTATTGCAATGGGCTGAGTTGATGATGGAGGAAAGTCCAGGGTAGAGTCCAGTCTATTGGTATCACAGGTGCATTGTCCAATGGGGCATAGGAAGGGGAGCAATAGCAGTTCAAGGTGGACAGGGTAACAGAGTGGGACAGAAGGGTGACAATCAGGAGAGTCCTATTTCCTGGGGGGGGGGTCTTGGCAATGTTCTCTGGCTTCTGCCTGGATCGCAGGGACCGTTTGTGGGGTGGTTCTTCTTCTGCAGGGGGTGGGGTGCTGGTGGCCTGTTGGTCTTGTGGCGGGCCTCCTGTCCACTAGCGCCGGAGGAAGTGAGGGCTGTTCTTCACTGTGGCTAGTGTCAGGGGCCCGTTGGTGTGCCACTGTCTCCCTCATGGTGTTGGACATGTCAGCCAGCACCCCTGTAATGGTGACCAGGATGATGTGGATGTGTTTGGGATCCTCCCTGATCCCCAGATACTGTCCCTCCTGCATCCGCTGGGTCTCCTGCAACCTGTACAGTATCTGGCACAAGGTCTCCTGAGAATGTTGGTATGCTCCCAGGATCCATGCAAGTGCCTCGTGGAGAGTGGGTTCCCTGGGCCTGTCCTCCCCCTGTCGCACAGCAGTCCTCCCAGCTTCCCTGTTGTCCTGTGCCTCTGTCCCCTGAACCTTGTGCCCACTGCCACTGACCCCAGGTCTCAGATTGTCTTGGGTTTGTGGGGTTGCCTAGGGTCCCTGTAGTGGTGGACACACCGCTGATTGACGTGTCCTGGGGACAGAGGGATGGGCCCACTGGGTGGGTGCTGTGCTGGTGTTTCCTGAGGGGTGAGGCTCTGTGGTGGTATGGGACTTTGGCAGGGTAACCGACTGTCCAGAGGTCCCTGATGGGCCAGGTTGGTCATCCTGATCCAGGCGTGCAGAGCTGCTGTCATCACTGTGGGCCTCTTCTGGGGGGACTGGATGTTGGTGGCACCTCCTCTCCGGTGACGTTGAGTGGAGGTCCTGTGGGGATAAAATTCAGTGTTATTGTATCTACGTGTGCCATCTTGTGCATGGGTATGTTTCCCTCTATGGTTGTTATTGGCAAGGCAGCTTTGGCTTGTGTGAGTTGTGATGCGGTTGGCTAAGTGATGGTCACTAGTGTGCACGCTGTGGTGATGGGTGTCCATGAAGGTCTGTGATGGGTGTCCATGCATTTTTGTTGCATTCAAGGCTTGGTATTGGGATGTGTGGGTTGTGATGGTGGGGTATATGTGAGGTGGTGGAATGATGGGGGTGAAGGTAGGGGTAAGAATTGGTGATGGCATGCAAGTAGGTTGGGGGTGATAAAGTAGTAATGATTTGACTTACCAGAGTCCAGTCCTCCTGCTACTCCTGCCAGGCCCTCAGGATGCATGATCGCCAAGACTTGCTCTTCCCATGTTGTATGTTGTTAGTTGTGGGGGAGGAGGTGGGGGTCCACCGCCAGTCCTCTGTACAGCTACCTGGTGTCTTGCTACCACGGAACGCACCTTCCCCCGTAGGTCGCTCCACCTCTTCCTTGTGTCATCCCTTGTTCTGGGGTGCTGTCTCATGGCGTTGACCCTGTCGACGACTTTCCGCCATAGCTCCATCTTCCTTGCAATGGACGTCTGCTGCACCTGTGATCCGAATAGCTGTGGCTCTACCTGGATGATTTCCTCCACCATGACCCTTAGCTCCTCCTCTGAAAACCTGGGGTGTCTTTGTGGTGCCATGGGTGTAGTGTAAGTGGTATGTATGAGGGTGTGTGGGGTGATGTGTTGGGGTGTGTGGTGTGAGGTGCTTGGATGGTGTATGGGTGATAGTGTTATGTGGCTCAGATTGAGTGGGTGCTCCTGGCTTGTCTCTCTTTCAGTTGGCAATATTTTTTTCATTGTAAGAGATTGTGGGTAATGTGGGTGGGTGTTTTATAGTGTTGTGGGTATGTGGGTGTGGTGTGTGTATGTGTGTCAGGTGTGTGTAGTTTGAATTGCCCAATGTGGTGTAGTTTTATTAGTGTGTGTGTATTTTGAGCACGGTGGTGTGTACCACTAATGGTTTACCGCGGTTGAAAGACCGCCACGGTGATTCGTGGGTCCTGATGCTGTGGGGTATTTCTGTTGGGGTAACGGTGTGGGTTTTGGTACTGCCAATTTATCACTGATCTTTGGGCTGTCGGACTTGTGTGGGTGTCTGTAGAGTGGTGGATTTCTCTGTGTGGGTCATAGTACCCGTAACGGTATACTGCCGCGGTCACTGTGTCTTGGTGGCCGTCAGCATGTCAGTCGGCGGCATTTACCACCAGGGTTGTAATGAGGGCCTTAGTCCCTCGATATTCTGTCCACTACTTATTGTTTGTTGGTTTTCTTCATGTCCATATTAAGTAGTACATACTTTTTTTCTGAAAGGTGAAAAACAATGGTCATTCTACTTCTTCTCAATTAGTTATATTTCTTTATACTATAGTTTCTAAATCCCGTCATCACCCCCACTCCAGGAAACAATTTCCTACTTGGGAGCCTTATGTACTTGGATTCAGTCCTTCGTTCAGACGTCAGTAGCTAGAAGACGCTCAACATGTTTCAGGTCAGGAAGGACCAAGGCCTGTGGTCTGTTAGCCACCGGGAGACTGAGCCGCACTTGCAGCGCGTGTAACGTCATAAAAATAAAAGAAGGCCTCGGCTCCGAAGAATAGCTCTAAAGTTGACAGTTTAACCAACTCGGCTCACATTTTATGTGAAGTATTTTTATGCCGCAGTAACGTTTCATTGCTCTGCAAAGATATACGCTCCAGCATTTTTAATCTTGCTTTGCCATCAAATTTGTGATGCTTACCTGCCAGAATCTGATTGAAATGGAGCGGTAATGGGCTAGGCAGCTCAGAAAGTAGAAGAGATGAATTTTAATTAACCGAACACTTTGTTTGGCATTTCGTTGAGCCATTTTATTGATTATGCTGCATTAGGGATGCATAGGTAAATAAATCCAAGAGAGAGAAGTGTCTATTAAGTTATATTTTTAGGATATATCAAAGAGACATTTAAGATAAAAAACAAGTAGGTGGGTACGTGATCTGATTTTAGAGCATAAACCAAGGATTAAGATTTCGAGGTGCTGGAGGCAAATGACTCTCTTACTACTTTTATTTTGAAAAAGTCACTTCGCCTCTCAAGCAACGCCTGCAACTGGTTTCGTCTTCAGTAAGTCACTTCATCTCTCTTTTGGGACTAGTGAGGGCTTCAGTAAGTCACATGACCTCTCAACCACTTCCTGAACCAGTTTGGTCTTCAGCAATCTTACTTACCTCTCAAACATATCTAGAATTGGTCTGATCGTTGGCAAATTACTTCACCTCTCAATCACTTTTAGCAGTGGTTTGTTCTTTAGCAATTCATTGTACCTCTCAAGCGACCTCTGGAACATGTTTGGTATTTATCAAGTCACCTCACTTCTCAACCGATAGCTGGAGAATGTATTGTCTTTAGTAAGTAATTTCAACTTTCAGACTTCTGGAACTGATTTGGTATTTACCAAGTCACTTAGGGCCATATTTATACTCCGTTTGTGCCGGATTTGCGTCATTTTTTTTAACACAAATTCGACGCAAAACAAACTCCATATTTATACTCTGGCGTTAGACGCGTCTAGCGCCAAAGTTCATGGAGTTTGCGCCATTTTTTAGCGTGGACACCTACTTTGCGTTAATGATATGCAAGGTAGGCGTTCCTGTCTAAAAAATGACTCCGAGGCATGTGCGCCGTATTTACACTCCCGGGCAAAAATGACGCCCGGGAGTGGGTGGGTCCAAAAAAATGACGTCCAGCCGCTTTTGCGTAGTTTTTTAGCGCCTGGTCAGGGCAGGCGTTAAGGGACCTGTGGGCTCGGAAGGAGCCCAGAGGTGCCCTCCATGCCCCCAGGGACACCCCCTGTCACCCTTGCCCACCCCAGGAGGACACCCAAGGATGGAGGGACCCATCCCAGGCAACTTAAGGTAAGTTCAGGTAAGTATTTTTTATTTTATTTTTGGTGGCATAGGTGGGGCCTGATTTGTGCCCCCCTACATGCCACTATGCCCAATGACCATGCCCAGGGGACATATGTCCCCTGGGCATGGCCATTGGGCAAGGGGGCATGACTCCTGTCTTTGCTAAGACAGGAGTCATTTCAATGGGGGTTGGGAGTCAAAAAAAATGGCGCAAATCGGGTTGAGGTGAAAATTTTGCCTCAGCCTGACTTGCCCCATTTTTTGACGCCCAAGCTCCATATTCCCCTACGCCAGCGCTGCCTGGTGTAAGTCATTTTTTTTGACGCACACCAGGCAGCTCCGCCGGCTAACGCCAGCTAACGTCATTGAATAAATACGGCGCCCGCATGGCGCTTCAGAATGGCGTTAGCCGGCGTTAGATTTTTTGACGCACAACTGCGTTGGCGCAGTTGTGCGTCGAAAAGTATAAATATGGCCCTTAATATCTCATCCCATTGAGAAACTAGATTGGTTTATAATAATCACTTCACCTCTCAACTGACATCTGAAATTGATTTAGTCAATAACAATGAAATCACTCCATCTCACAGAAGTTCACACAAGTAGCTGCAAATGCTTTGCTAGATGATAAAAAATATCCTTCAGAGTCATGTCCAAGTAAAATGGTTTATAGCTCTTTAGAACATCCAGGATCCAAGACGTTTTTTATGAAATCATTTTTGGGGGTTTTATATCAACAGTGAATATAAAACATTTTCGTCTGTGAAAGAAACCTTTTAATGTCATGCAGGGAGACATTTAAACCTCCTATTTTACTTAAGTCTTGTATGACGACCTGGTCCATCATTACCACTCAAGAAACAGCAAGTACTATGCAGTCCACACACTCTAGAGCACCCTCAGACCACTACCCTCACCACTTCTTCATCAAAGGACTGGATCCCATCCATGCAGCCTGAACCTGAATGACTCAATCATTGCAGCCATCTGGGAAGACATATGGAAGCATGCCACAGTACTCCCCTTCCTCCAGGAATCTTCAGCAAACTTGAAGATGATAGCCAACTACTGGCTTATTTCCCTCTTGCCCCACCCATCAAGTCATGGAAATGATGATAAAGAAAAGCTGTAGGCTGCTGGCCTGGCTTGTAGTGGGTACCAGAGGTACTTACACCTTGTGCCAGGTCCAGTTAACCCTTATTAGTGTAGAAGAGGTGTTTATAGCAGCTTAGGCTGATAGAAGGTAGCTATGACAAGGCAGTTTAGGCTGAACTAGGAGACATGTAAAGCTCCTACTATACCACTTATATCATATGCACAATATCATAAGAAAACACAATACTCAGAGTTACTAAAAATAAAGGTACTTTATTTTGATGACAAAATGCCAAAAGTATCTCAGTGAGTACCCTCAGTAAGAAGGTAAGTAATATACACAATTATATGTACACAAACCAAAATTAGGTAAGTAAGAGCAAGAAAAGTAATGCAAACAGTTTAGAATTACCATAGGTTGCAATAGGCAAGCATAGGTACAGGGGCAACACAAACCATATACTCCAAAAGTGGAATGCGAACCACAAATGGACCCTAGACCTATGTGAGCTTGTAGAGGGTCGCTGGGACTGTAAGAAAACAGTGAGGGTTACCAAAATACCCCACCCCAAGACCCTGAAAAGTAGGAGTAAAGTGCACCTACTACCCCCAGAGAGCACAATAGTCGTGATAGGGGGATTCTGCAGGAAGAACAAACATCAGCAGTGCACTGACAACAGATTTCCGGACCTGAGGACCTGCAAGGTAAGGGGACTAAGTCCAATAGTCGTGACAGTGTCCAGGGGGGCAGGAGCCCAGGAAACCCCGGATTAAGGTGCAAGGAAGCTGCCTTCGGATGGAAGAAGCTTGGAGTTCTGCAAGAAAGAAGAGGACTAGGAACTTCTCCTTTGGAAGACAGATGTCCCACGTTGCGATGAAGCTTGTAGAGGTGTTCCAACGCAGAAATACCACAAACAAGCCTTGCTAGCTGCAAGGGTCACGGTAAAGGTTTTTAGGTGCTGCTGAGGACCAGGAAGGACCAGGATGTCGTCTTTTGAAGGAGGAGACAGAGGGGGTACTCAGCAACTCATAGAGACCTCACAGAAGCAGGAAGCACCTGCAGAAGTACCCCAACAGGCACTTAGAACAAGAGTGAACCAGAGTCCATACGAAGTTACAAAAGGGGTCCCACGACGTCGGAGGACAACTCAGAAAGTTGTGCACTTCAGGACAGAGTGCTGGGAACCCAGGCTAGCCTGTGCATGGAGGAAATCCTGGAAGAGTGCACAGGAGCCGGAGCAGCTGCAAATAACATTGTACACAGCTTTGCAGTCTAGCGTGGGGAGGCAAGGATTTACCTCCACCAAACTTGGACTGAAGAGTCACTGGACTGTGGGAGTCACTTGGACAGAGTTGCTGTGTTCCAGGGACCACGCTCATCAGGATGAGAGGGGACCCAGAGGACCAGTGATGCAGTCTTTTGGTGCCTGCGTTAGCAGGGGGAAGATTCCGTCGCACCACAGGAGATTTGTTCAGAGCTTCTGGTGCAGGGTGAAGGCAGGCTAGCCCCAGAGCATGCAACACCTGGAAACAGTCGAGAAAGCCGGCAGGATTAGGTGCTACAATGTTGCTGGAAGTCGTCTTGCTACTTTGTTGCGGTTTTGCAGGCGTCCGGGAGCAGTCAGCAGTCGATCCTTGATAGAAGGTGAAGAGGGAGATGCAGAGGAACTCTGGTGAGCTCTTACATTCGTTATCTGAAGAATTCCCCAAAGCAGAGACCCTAAATTGCCAGAAAAGGAGGTTTGGCTACCAAGTTAGGAGGATTGGCTACCAAGATAGGTAAGAGCCTATCAGAAGGAGCCTCTGAAGTCACCTGCTGGCACTGGCCACTCAGAGCAGTCCAGTGTACCCCCAACACCTCTGTTTCCAAGATGGCAGAGGTCTGGGACACACTGGAGGAGCTCTGGTCACCTCCCCTGGGAGGTACTGGTCAGGGGAGTGGCCACTCCCCTTTCCTTTGTCAAGTTTCACGCAAGAGCATGGCTAGGCGATCCCTGAACCGGTGTAGACTGGCTTATGCAGAGATGGGCACCATCTGTGCCCATCAAAGCATTTCCAGAGGCTGGGAAAGGCTACTCCTCCCCAGCCCTTCACACCTATTTCCAAAGGGAGAGGGTGTAACACCCTCTCTCAGGGGAAATCCTTTGTTCTGCCTTCCTGGGCCAGGGCTGCCTGTCTGAGGGCAGAAACCTGTCTGAGGGGTTGGCAGCAGCTGCAGTGGAGACCCCGGAAAGGCAGTTTGGCAGCACCCGGGTTCTGTGCTAGAGACCCGGGGGATCATGGTATTGGGGTGACAATTCCATGATCTTAGACATGTTACATGGCCATGTTCGGAGTTACCATTGTGACGCTATACATAAGTAGTGACCTATGTATAGTGCACGCGTGTAATGGTGTCCCCACACTCACAAAGTCCGGGGAATTTGCCCTGAACAATGTAGGGGCACCTTGGCTAGTGCCAGGGTGCCCACACACTAAGTAACTTTGCACCCAACCTTCACCAGGTGAAGGTTAGACATATAGGTGACTTATAAGTTACTTATGTGCAGTGGTAAATGGCTATGAAATAACGTGGACGTTATTTCACGCAGGCTGCAGTGGCAGGCCTGTGTAAGAATTGTCAGAGCTCCCTATGGGTGGCAAAAGTAATGCTGCAGCACATAGGGATCTCCTGTAACCCCAATGCCCTGGGTACCTCAGTACCATATACAAGGGAATTATATGGGTGTACCAGTATGCCAATGTGAATTGGTAAATTTAGTCACCAGCCTGTTAGTGACAAATTTGGAAAGCAGAGAGAGCATAACCACTGAGGTTCTGGTTAGCAGAGCCTCAGTGAGACAGTTAGTCATCACACAGAGAACACACAAAGGGCACATACTATGAGCACTGGGGCCCTGCCTGGCAGGGTCCCAGTGACACAAGGACTAAAACAACATACATTCAGTGAAATATGGGGGTAACATGCCAGGCAAGATGGTACTTTCCTACACACACACCCCAAACGAAGGACAATAAGACTAGCCATGACCTGAGTCTTCATTGTCTAAGTGGAAATATCTGGATAGTCCTTCTGCACTGGAGTGGGAACTCGCAGGTCTATGTTCCACTGTGAAGTCCATTACCTGTAGAGATATGGACCACCTCAACAATTTAGGGTTTTCACCTTTCATTTGTTTTAGCCAAAGTAGAGGTTTGTGGTCTGTCTGAACAATAAAGTGAGTGCCAAACAGGTATGGCCTCAACTTTTTCAGTGCCCAGACCACAGCAAAGGCCTCCATCTCTATGACAGACCAACGCTTTTCTCTAGGGGTCAACCTTCTGCTGATAAAAGCAACTGGTTGATCCTGGCCCTCAGAATTCAGTTGTGATAAGACTGCCCCTACCCCTAATTCAGATGCATCAGTTTGAACAATGAATTTCTTGGAGTAACATGGACTTTTTAGGACAGGTGCAGAGCACATGGCCTGTTTGAGCTCCTCAAAAGCTTTCTGACAGCTAGCTGTCCATAATACCTTTTAGGCATTTTCATACTTGTGAGATCATTAAGAGGGGCTGCTATGGAGCCATCATTTTTAATGAATCTCCTGTAATACCCTGTGAGGCCTAAAAGGGCTCTCACCTGGGTCTGAGTTGTAGGGGGAACCCAATCCATGATTGTCTGGCTTTTCCCCTGTAGTGGTGCAATCTGTTCTCTACCTACCAGGTGTCCTAGATAAACCACCTTACCCTGCCCTATCTGGCACTTTGAGGCCTTGATAGTGAGGCCTGCCTTTTGCAGGGCCTCCAAAACTTTCCAAAGGTGGACCAGGTGCTCATCCCAGGTGGAGCTAAACACATCAATATCATCAAGATATGCTGCACTGAAAGCCTCCAACCCTTGCAGGACTGTGTTCACCCACCTCTGGAAAGTGGCAGGTGTATTTTTCAAACCAAAGGGCATCACTGTAAATTGGTAGTGCCCTCCTGTAGATGAAAAATGCAGTCTTTGGTTAAGCATCTTCTGCCAATTTGATCTGCCAATACCCTGCAGTCAAATCAAAAGTGCTAAGATACTTGGCAGATGCCAGTGTATCAATGAGCTCATCTGTCCTGGGTATAGGGTGAGCATCAGTTTTTGTTACCTGATTGAGACCTCTGTAGTCTACACAAAACCTCATCTCCCTCTTTCCATCTTTGGTGTGAGGTTTTGGTACAAGCACCACTGGGCTAGCCCATGGGCTTTCAGAAGGCTCAATCACTCCCAGATCCAACATTTTCTGCACCTCTTGTTTAATGCAGTCTCTGACATGGTCAGGCTGCCTATAAATCTTACTTTTGACAGGCAGGCTGTCTCCAGTATCAATTGTGTGTTCACACCAGGATATTGTACCTGGCACAATTGAAAGAGGTCTGACAATTGTCCAAGGCGATTGATGCAGTTGTCCTTCTGTTCTGCAGTCAGACAATCTGCCAACACTACTCCCTCCACTAAGGCATCTGCTTCAGTGGTAGAGAAGAGATCAGGGAGAGGGTCACTCTCTTCTTCCTGCCCCTCATCTGTTGCTATGAGCAGGGTGAGATCAGCCCTGTCATAGTAGGGTTTCAGGCGGTTGACATGAATCACCCTAAGGGGACTCCTGGCAGTGCCCAGGTCTACCAAATAG
The DNA here is from genome assembly GCF_031143425.1 of Pleurodeles waltl. Taxonomy (NCBI): domain Eukaryota; kingdom Metazoa; phylum Chordata; class Amphibia; order Caudata; family Salamandridae; genus Pleurodeles; species Pleurodeles waltl. The sequence goes on from NC_090440.1 coordinate 1,886,354,622, forward strand.
GTAACCTCACCCTTTTTCTCAACAATTAGATGGAGTCCACTCCATTTGTCCTGGAGTGCTCTTGGGGCCACAGGCTCCAATACCCACATCTTCTGTCCTGGTTGGTACTGGATCAGAACAGCCTTCTGGTCATGCCATTGCTTTTGCAGCTCCTGGCTGGCCTGAAGGTTTTTGCTGGCCTTTTTCATGTACTCGGCCATTCTGGATCTTAGGTCAAGTACATAATCCACTATGTCCTGTTTAGGAGCTTTTAAATGTTGTTCCCAACCCTCCTTCACAAGAGTGAGTGGACCTCTTACAGGGTGTCCAAAGAGGAGTTCAAAGGGGCTGAAGCCCACTCCTTTCTGGGGTACCTCCCTGTAAGCAAAAAGGAGGCAGGGTAACAGGACATCCCATCTCCTCCTGAGTTTTTCAGGGAGTCCCATTATCATACCTTTGAGAGTTTTATTAAACCTCTCTACCAGTCCATTAGTCTGTGGATGGTAAGGAGTGGTGAACTTGTAGGTAACACCACACTCCTTCCACATTTCTTTCAAGTATGCAGTCATGAAGTTGCTACCCCTGTCTGATACTACCTATTTAGGAAAACCCACCCTGGAAAAGATTCCCAAGGAGGGCCTTTGCCACTGCAGGAGCTGTAGTGGTCCTCAGAGGAATTGCTTCGGGATATCTTGTGGCATGGTCCACAACCACCAAGATAAACCTATTGCCTGAAGCAGTAGGAGGGTCGAGGGGCCCAACTATGTCAACCCCTACCCTTTCAAAGGGCACCCCAACCACTGGCAGCGGATTTAGAGGGGCCTTTGGAGTGCCACCAGTCTTGCCACTGGCTTGGCAGGTCACACAAGACAAATCTTTAGTGTCCTCTGACATCCTAGGCCAGTGAAACAAGGGGACAAGTCTTTCCCATGTATTGATCTGGCCCAAATGCCCAGCCAAAGGAATGTCATGTGCAAGAGTTAGGAGGAACTCTCTGTACTGCAGGGGAATGACCAATCTCCTGGCTGCTCCAGGTTGTGGGTCCCTTGCCTCTGTGTACAAGAGGTTGTCCTCCCAGTAAACTCTATGGCTGTCACTGACATCCCCATTTTGCTGTTTGACAGCTTGCTGTCTGAGACCCTCTAATGTGGGACAGGTTTGCTGTGCCACACTCAGCCCTTCCCTGGCAGGCCCCCCTCCACCCAAAAGATCAGCAGTGTCTGCTGCCAGCTCATCTGGTGAAGGTTCTGCACAGGGAGGAAATTCTTCTTCCGCAGAAGGAGAATCATCTGTAGAGGGAGGGATAGCGGGTTGGGATTTACCCTTGCTACCCTTAGCTTTAGGGAGCACTTGGTCCATTGTTCCAGGATCCAAGTTACCCTGTCCTTTTTGATTTTTGGCCTGAGCCCTGGTTAAAGCAAAAATATGCCCAGGAGTGCACAGCATTGCTGCATGAGCCTCCAACTCCACTTCTGCCCAAACTGATGTCTCTAAATCATTCCCTAGTAGACAGTCTACAGGTAAATCTGAGGCAACCACAACTTTCTTTGTACCAGTAACCCCCCTCCCCAGTTGAGATTCACAACAGCCATTGGGTGGCTAAGAGTGTTGTTATGAGCGTCTGTCACTTGGTACTGCTGACCAAGTAGGTGTTGTTCAGGCTGGACCAGTTTCTATATCACCATAGTTACACTGGCTCCTGTGTCCCTGTAGGCCTGAACCTCAACGCCATTTATTAGGGGAAGTTGCTTGTACTTATCCATATTAAGGGGACAAGCAACCAAGGTGGCCAAATCAATGGCACCTTCAGAGACTAAAACAGCCTCTGAGGTCTCCCTAACCAGACCAACCCCAACTACATTGCCAAGAGTGAGCCCAGCTACACCCTTGGATTGGCTATTAGTAGGTTTCCCACCACCACTGCTATTACTAGGGGCACTAGAATTTGCAGCAGGGGTTGTGGTAGTGGGAGGTTTGGTGTTTTTCTTTGGACAACTGGAATCAGTTGCCCAATGGCCTTTGACTTTACACAAATAACACCAAGGCTTTTTAAGTTGATTATTGGAAGAGGATTTGGACCCACCACCCCCACCAGAGGATTTTTGTGGGCCTGATGAAGACTCAGTATGCTTAATTTTGTCCCCACCCTTGTCAGAAGACTTACCATCTTTCTTCTTGTCTTCCTTGTCACCCCCTACATGAACTTTTCTGTTCACCCTTGTTCTGACCCACTTGTCTGCCTTCTTTCCCAATTCTTGGGGAGAGGTCAGATCTGAATCCACTAGGTATTGGTGCAACAAGTCAGACACACAGTTATTCAGAATATGCTCTCTCAGAATAAGATTATACAGGCTTTTATAGTCAGATACCTTACTGCCATGTAACCACCCTTCCAAGGCCTTCACTGAACAGTCCACAAAATCTGTCCAGTCTTGAGAGGACTCTTTTCTGGTGTCTCTGAACTTAATCCTGTATTGTTCAGTGGTTAAGCCAAATCCATCTAAGAGTGCATCCTTCAATACTGTGTAATAGTTAGCTTCACTTTCTCTAACAGTACGGAGTCTATCCCTACCCTTTCCAGTGAAGGATAGCCACAAAATAGCAGCCCACTGCCAGTGAGGGACCAAATGTACCATACAGGCCCACTCAAGTGCAGCAAACCCCACTTGTTGATGTCATCCCCGTCCTTGTAAGGGGGGGCTATCTGTGCAGATTCCTGGAATCATGCTCTCTAACAGGATTACTATCAGGAATACTGCTGCTGCCACCATGGGGTCCTAACCCCAACCTCTTTCTTTCCTTCTCAATGTCTAGGGATTCCCTATCTAAGGCCATATGTTGCTGTTTAAGCTTCAGTCTGGTCTCTTCAACCCTCAACTTTTTGAGTTCCCTTTCTAACAAGTTATCCTCAGGGTGGGTGGGTTGGGAATGCTTTGACACAGATGACAAATTGGAAACTTCAGAGGGGGATCTGTCCCTATCTGTCTGGACCATGGTAACTTGGCCTCTAGGAATAAAGGATGCCCTACTGTGATGGGACCCTCCATTACTACCAACATTACTAGGTGTCCTGCTAGGGGGCAGACCCTGTTCAGAACCTTCCCCACCCTTCTCAGGGAATTCTCCTGAATCAGACTGGGAAGCTTCTATATATTCTAACCTCTCATTTGATGGCCAGCTTGGTTCTAGTCATCTGCAATAAGCATGTAAAACAGAAACTCTTTTGTAGGGTTATTTCCTATAACTAAACCTCTATCTAAGCAGAGACTCCTTAAGCTCTTGTAATTCAAAATGTCAAAAATAGCATTGATAGTTTTGGGAGCAGAATCTACCACAGACATGATAGCAAAGGTTTAGAGATAATGAGAAGAGAGAAAAGGTTTCAGAACTTTTTAAAGCACAGAGAAAAAAAACGTTTTCTAACTTTCAGAAATTTTTTAGAGGTTTTAAGAAAGTTTTCAGAACTGTGTAAAAAGTTTTAGAGAAGAAAAGCAAACTTATTTGGTTAAGTGTACATACACTGAACTGTTTGGTATGTGATTCTCTTATGAAAAGTACAAAATGACAAAGTGGTAAGTAGTTACAAGTACTTATCCCACCACTGCACAACCAATGTAGGAGGCTGGCCTGGCTTGTAGTGGGTACCAGAGGTACTTACACCTTGTGCCAGGTCCAGTTATCCCTTATTAGTGTAGAAGAGGTGTTTCTAGCAGCTTAGGCTGATAGAAGGTAGCTATGGCAAAGCAGCTTAGGCTGAACTAGGAGACATGTAAAGCTCCTACTATACCACTTATATCATATGCTCAATATCATAAGAAAACACAATACACAGAGATATTAAAAATAAAGGTACTTTATTTTTATGACAATATGCCAAACGTATCTCAGTTAGTACCCTCAGTAAGAAGGTTAGTAATATACACAAGTTATATGTACACAAACCAAAATTAGGTAAGTAAGAGCAAGAAAAGTAATGCAAACAGTGTAGAATTACAATAGGTCGTAATAGGAAAGCATAGGTATAGGGGCAACACAAACCATATACTCCAAAAGTGGAATGCAAACCACAAATGGACCCTAGACCTATGTGAGCTTGTAGAGGGTCGCTGGGACTGTAAGAAAATAGTGAGGGTTACCAAAATACCCCACCCCAAGACCCAGAAAAGTAGTAGTAAAGTGCACCTACTACCCCCAGAGAGCACAATAGTCGTGATAAGGGGAATCTGCAGGAAGAACAAACACCAGCAGTGCACTGACAACGGACCTGAGGACCTGCAAAGCAAGGGGACCACGTCCAATAGTCGCGACAGTGTCCAGGGGGGCAGGAGCCCAGGAAACCCCGGATGAAGGTGCAGGGAAGCTGCCTCTAGATGGAAGAAGCTTGGAGTTCTGCAAGAAAGAAGAGGACTAGAAACTTCTCCTTTGAAAGACAGATGTCCCACATTGCGATTAAGCTTGCAGAGGTGTTCCCATGCAGAAATACCGCAAACAAGCCTTACTAACTGCAAGGGTTGTAGTAGAGGTTTTTGGGTGCTGCTGAGGACCAGGAAGGACCAGGATGTAGCTTTTTGGAGGAGGAGACAGAGGGGGCGCTCAGCAACTCAGAGAGCCCTCACAGAAGCAGGCAGCACCCCAACAGTCACATAGAAGAAGAGTGAACCAGAGTCCACGTGAAGTTATAAAAGGGGATCCCACGACGTCGGAGGACAACTCAGAAGGCTGGGCACTGCAGGACGGAGTGCTGGGGACCCAGGCTAGGCTGTGCACAGAGAAAATCCTGGAAGAGTGCACAGGAGCCGGAGCAGCTGAAAATCACACGGTACACAGCTTTGCAGTCTAGCGTAGGGAGGCAAGGACTTACCTCCACCAAACTTGGACTGAAGAGTCACTGGACTGTGAGAGTCACTTGGACAGAGTTGCTGTGTTCCAGGGACCACACTCGTCAGGATGAGAGGGGACCCAGAGGACCAGTGATGCAGTCTTTTGGTGCCTGCGTTAGCAGGGGGAAGATTCTGTCGCCCCACGGGAGATTTGTTCAGAGCTTCTGGTGCAGGGTGAAGGCAGGCTAGCCCCAGAGCATGCAACACCTGGAAACAGTTGAGAAAGCCGGCAGGATTAGGCGCTACAATGTTGTTGGTAGTCGTCTTGCTACTTTGTTGCGGTTTTGCAGGCGTCCTGGAGCAGTCAGCGGTCGATCCTTGGTAGAAGGTGAAGAGGGAGATGCAGAGGAACTCTGGTGAGCTCTTACATTCGTTATCTGAAGAATTCCCCAAAGCAGAGACCCTAAATAGCCAGAAAAGGAGGTTTGGCTACCAAGTTAGGAGGATTGGCTACCAAGAGAGGTAGGAGCCTATCAGAACGAGCCTCTGACGTCACCTGCTGGCACTGGCCACTCAGAGCAGTCCAGTGTATCCCCAACACCTCTGTTTCCAAGATGGCAGAGGTCTGGGACACACTGGAGGAGCTCTAGTCACCTCCCCTGGGAGGTACTGGTCAGGGGAGTGGCAACTCCCCTTTCCTTTGTCCAGTTTCACGCCAGAGCATGGCTGGGGGATCCCTGAACCGGTGTAGACTGGCTTATGTAGAGATGGGCACCATCTATTCCCATCAAAGCATTTCCAGACATAACACCCTCTCTCAGAGGAAATCCTTTGTTCTGCCTTCCTGGGCCAGGGCTGCCTGGACCCCAGGAGGGCAGAAACCTGTCTGAGGGGTTGGCAGCAGCTGCAGTGGAGACCCCGGAAAGGCAGTTTGGCAGCACCCGGGGGATCATGGAATTGTCACCCCAATACCAGAATGAGGTGAGAATTCCATGATGTTAGACATGTTACATGGCCATGTTCGGAGTTACCATTGTGACGCTATACATAGGTAGTGACCTGTGTATAGTGCACGCGTGTAATGGTGTCCCCACACTCACAAAGTCCGGGGAATTTGCCCTGAACAATGTAGGGGCACCTTGGCTAGTGCCAGGGTGCCCACACACTAAGTAACTTTGCACCCAACCTTCACCAGGTGAAGGTTAGACATATAGGTGACTTATAAGTTACTTATGTGCAGTGGTAAATGGCTATGAAATAACGTGGACATTATTTCACGCAGGCTGCAGTGGCAGGTCTGTGTAAGAATTGTCAGAGCTCCCTATGGGTGGCAAAAGAAATGCTGCAGCCCATAGGGATCTCCTGGAACCCCAATACCCTGCGTACCTCAGTACCATATACAAGGGAATTATATGGGTGTACCAGTATGCCAATGTGAATTTGTAAATTTAGTCACCAGCCTGTTAGTGACAAATTTGGAAAGCAGAGAGAGCATAACCACTGAGGTTCTGGTTAGCAGAGCCTCGGTGAGACAGTTAGTCACCACACAGGGAACACATACAGGGCACATACTATGAGCACTGGGGCCCTGGCTGGCAGGGTCCCAGTGACACAAGGGCTAAAACAACATACAAACAGTGAAATATGGGGGTAACATGCCAGGCAAGATGGTACTTTCCTACAAATGCCTAGCCACACACCTCAATAACAACCATCTACTCAATACCAGTCAATCTGGATTAAAGCTCAACCACAGTACAGAGACAGATTAATTACTGCCATGGGGGGATATCTGGTTGATCATGGGCAGAGGTAACATGCAGTCCTCATCCCACGACACCTTTCCAAAACCTTCAACATAGTCTCCCACCTTATCCAGCGTCTGCACAAAAATGGCATCTAAGAATCCTACATTGCGCTGGATTTGCTTCTTCCGGACAAGCCACACTCAATCAGTCTGCCTGGCCCCCTTCACCTTGGATGCCGTCAACTTAATCTGTGGAGATCCACAGGGTTCATCACCCAGAGCAACCCTGTTCAATGATTACATGACCCTATTTACCAGCATCATCCATGCTTATGAAATCAATATCATACCCTATGCTGACAACACTCAACCCATACTCTCCCTCACCGACAAGACACCAAACACTCAGACCAATTTCTCTGCCTGCATGACTGAAGCTACCAGGTGGATTAAAACCGACTGCCAAAGCTCAACAAAGGCAAGATGGAAGTAGTAATATCTGACAAAGACACCTTGCTCTGGGAGTTCAGATTGTGGTCTGCCGAACTTGGACCCACGTCCCTCCCAGCAACCCATGCAAAGAACCTCAGAATAATAATCAGCAACAAACTCACCACAACCAATCATGTGAACTCAGTCCCTTTCTCCTGTTTCCACTCACTCAAGATGCTCATGAAGATCTATAAATGGCTCACCACAAACGTCTCCTAACATCACAGCAAAGTGAACTACAGCAAAGCACTATATTGCAGAATGAACGTTTACCTGACCAGAAGACTCCCACAGCATACTCAACAGACAGGCTCACACTCAACATCCCACCCTACACTCACATCACCCTGCACCTCAAACAGCTCCACTGGCTCCCAATCCACAAATGAGCACGCTTCAAATGCCTCTTGCACACACAAAGCCATACACGATGGGTCCCTCGTACCTCAACAACCACAAAAAGTTCCACAAACAAACCAGACACCTCCACTTAGCTGGACTCCTAGTCGGACACCACCAACACCCCTCTCCTGCATACACTGAACCAGATCCCCCAGTTGAGCCTTCTCCTGCCTTGCTACTAAAGCCAGGAATGACCTGCACATCAGAGCCACCTTCTCAGTTCTTGAATTCCACAAGAAACTGAAGACCTGGCTCTTTACCCAGCCCTGGCCAGACCTGCTTTGACTCATACAGCTTTTGCTTCAGCACCAGGATATCCTCCCATGGGAGTTGTGTTCTATACCAATGCACGTGACATAACAGAACATCTTCTTGCCTGTCCCCGTTGTGGAGAGAAGTAGCACATCCTCTATCAAAGCAATCAAAGTCACCAGTAACAAAAGCCTAACAACAACAAAATATAGGTACGCTGGGCTTATTGGTATGCCCCAGCCAAGCTATCTTGCCATTAAGTAGATATTGTGTCTTTCCAAGTCCTGCTTTTCTAGATAATCCATACTGGCAATTCTCAGTAGGTAGTACCCTGTGATCGCAAATTAGTTAAGTGCCTGTGTTTTTAGTTAATCGCCTGTGTTTATCAATGTCACCCAAGACTTCTGTTGCTGCAAATTGCCAGAATTTGTCAGAACGTAATATTTCACCCTCCAGTGATGCCCAATATATCACACCCCGTATGCATGTAGGAACTGCTGGGACCACTACTAGCTTTTAAGTCATAATGATTTTTGCCAGGATATGACCAAGCTGTGAGACAAGAAATCTATTAAGCTTTTCCTTCATGGGTCTGGGAATCAGCCCCAGCAGATATACCACAGGTCTCTTGTCTATGGGTCACTCTAAGCTTTTACTTTTTTTTCTTATGACATTTTTTATTGGTATCAAATTGGATCAACATGAAAATTACAGTAAACACCTCAAGCTCAAGCCACCGGCCCCCTCGTAAACATCAACACAAAGAAGTACTCTGCATGAAGACAAATATAGCAGTGGTAGGAGACACTCAGTATGGTTTCTCAAATTCAAATAATCCAGGCCACTGAAAGCAGGTACATTCATCATGAATCAGATTTTTCAACCCACTCATCCCAGATTCGGTGGAACTTTGTAGGACCCTCCTCGCCTTGTAGACCAGTTTCTCCAACACTGTTCATAGGTCCATTCCATGTATCCATTTCTGTAGGGTTGGGACCCACTCCTCCCTCCACTGCCTAGCAAGATCTCTCTTTGCTAAAATGTATGCTTTTGCTAGGAGTGTGCGAGTCGTACCAGAGTCCCCCATGGAATCCATTATTCCCAGTAGGATAATTCTAGGGTCAAGTTCTAATAGGATACCCAGTACTCGGCCCATATGACTTTTGACCAAGGCTCAATACGTCTGCAACTCCATACTCATCTGTATTATGTAATAAAAGGCGCCCGGAGAGAAGCCACAGTGCAGACACCTCAGGTCTCCATCCCTACTCATACACCAAACGCATTCCGGGGCATAGTAGGTCCTATGTAAATATTTAAATTGCATCAGGCATAGTCTCATTGATCTCGTAGGTGCCCTTGGGACCATCTGTGCCTCCACCCAGTCCTAGTCATTCAAGTCACCAACATCCTCCTCTCACCTGGATCTCAGAGGCCCGAGAGGGCTTGGAGTGTTCACAATCACAGGTTTGCACAGCCTGGATACCCCCATTGCCACCGAGGTCATCAGTCACCAGCTTACTTGCCAGTGAGTTGAATTTGGGGAGAGAGGTCGGCCTGTCCTTGTGGTGTTCTAAGGCATGACAGACTGTCAGCCAGTTCCTGAAAGGAGTGCATATGCCCATCCATCCAGACATCTCCCAAGGTGGAGATACTGATTAGGTCCCGAATTCGAAATCGAGTCAGGCTCGCCATCTCAGACAGCCACAGCCCATGCCACAATGGCGTGGCTACTGTGAGTGCACCAATACATTATATACGGCGGACGCCAAGTACTAACAGCCAACTGGGTCCTGAGTTACAGGCGGAAGAGAGAGCTGACCCCCCGGCCATATAGCAGAAAAAGTAAACCGTGAGTCTGTGTAAGCTCAATTTCCAGTCTGTGAGCAGGGCCCCCTCTGTCCACATGGAACCAATCATTTATTGTGACTAGATATGAGGCCCAGTAGTATAAATGGACATCTGCCCATCCCAGCCACCCTTGGGGAGCAGCAGCACTTTAGAAAAGAGTCCCTTGGGGGTCTTCCCGACCCAAAGAAAAGTGGTTATATGTGACTGGAGGTCACTGAAAAGTGATGGTGGGCTCTTATAAGGGTAGTGCTGGAGCACATATAGGAAGCAGGGAACAGCTACCATTTTAAACAGGGCCTGCTCGGCCTGAAATCAACAGTGGGAGCTTGGACCATTCGCCATGTCCCGCCTTATCCGTGCCACCTATGGGAGGATATTATGGTCCCAATATCATGACTGGGACAATGCAACTGTCATGCTCCGGTATTGGAAGCTATCACCCGCTGTCCACAGCCTGGAATCTACCCAGTCGACTGATGCCAGATCCTGGATAGGTGCTAGAGTAGAATTGGTCCAAGTAACTCATAAACCAGAGGCCCAACTATATATGCCCCGAATTTCGATGTCTCAGAAGGGTACTGGGAGGGTCTTGGACAAAGAGAAGCATATCATCAGCATACATTAAGATGCTGTCGTACGAACCGAACCTCAGTTGAAGCCACGGACCCTAGCATCAATGCCGATAAGTTCTGCAAAGGGCTCCATGATTAGTGCAAAGAACAAGGGCGAGAGGGGACACCCTGGCGGGAACAGTTGACAAAGACCTGGGCCAATAACCCAAAATATAGGCTTGATACCCATCTGCAAAAGCAGGGACCAAATCCCATGTTATGAATGACCCCAAATAGGTAGGGCCTGTGCACCATATTGAATGCCCGCTCTATATCAACAAGGAGCAGCATCGCCTCTCCCCTCAACACTCCTGCTTGGGCCTGGGCAAAGTGAAGCTGTCGAACACAGTGGCAGGTGCTTGTGTGGAGCATAAAGCTGTTTTGGTCTGCATGCACTACGGAGTGGACCACTGTTGCAAAGTGATTGGGAAGGACCTTTGCCAAGATTCTTACCTCTAACTTAATGAGGGATATGGGCTGATAGGATCCACAGTCCTCCGGTGGCTTGTCGGACTTCAATATCAGCCCCTCAGGTCCTAAGGAAGAGAGCCATTGTGGAACGCTCCCTCGTACAGCTCTAATAGATGAGGTATTAACAGGGTTGCATACTGTTTATACAGCTCCAGTGGGAGCCCGTTTGGGCATGGGGCCTTTCCCAGTGGGATGGCCATATTCGCTCACTGAATTTCCTCCACTGTGAGCAGCTCGTCCAGGTCCTTATACTCTAAGTGCAATTATCACCTAATGGGCATTTCAGAAATGAGAGGCAGCCCCATTTCAGTTGCTGGGGGTTCTCTGACCACATAGAGATTCTGAAAGTCTTCGTCTCGCAGCCACCCCACGTTTAGTCGTCCCAAGGCCTTCTCTCCTCAGTCGTTCCCACCCACTGTCAAAAGCACAAGCAAGTGGTCTGAGAGCACTCGGGGAAAACAAAGGACCCAGTGGTCAGTCCCAGGTCTGTGGCTGGGAGAAAGAAATAGTCAAGGCATGAGGATGTACCCGGAGAGGGAGAATGGTAGGTGTAGTGTTGTTCATAGTGGTGGTAGAGTCACCAAACATCTACCAATCCCAAAGCATCCACCCAGTACCTAAGCCTTTTAATTTGAGGCCCTCCCATTTTGGATGTTGTGTCTGTCTCAGGGTTCGTCAAGGCATTGAAGTCCCCTCCTAGTAATGTGAATGCAGGAGTGGCTGCTGTCAGATGCCCTGCCACCTCCTCAAGGGTCACCCCACCAGCAGCTGCGGCACCGCATATATGCTACCCAGAGTCCACGCCTGTCTGTCCATTACGCCAAGTAGAATAATGTAACTCCCTGACTGGTCGTGGTGCACTGTACTAACCACCAGCGGGAAGGTGCAGTGTAATAAAATGACCACCCCCCTGTATCCTCTCATGTAACCAGAGTGAAAAACTTGGGGGTATCCATAGCGGCCAAAGAAGGAGCAACGCTTCTCCTCTAGATGAGACTCCTGGAGAAGGATCACCGTGGGGCATGTCTCCTCACATATGCCACACCGCCTCTCATATGATTTTATCATTGAGACTATTGACGTTCCATGTAATGATCTTGTGTTCTCTTATGTGATCTGCCATTGTCGGTGGTAACAAGAGGTTAAGTAATCCAACATCAGAAATGTGACGAAGTCGGTCGTACCCGTGAGCTCGTGGTACTGTAAATAAAACATATGAACATCCCAATGTGGTACTGAAGGTGGTGGAACAGACAACGAAGAGTTCCTATGCCCTTCCCACTCCTTACCTCCCCCCCTGGAATCATCTGTCATCCCTAGAAATGAAAATGTATAGCAACCCTGACAAACTAAATTAACTGAGGTTGGAATCCCCCAACTCTTAAGAAAAGGATATGGCAGTCTGCAGTGACCTAGGAGGGAGGTGTTCAATATGGAGCTAGGATCATAGTCACTTTTCTCCTCGTCTTTTCCCTTCATGTCGGGAGCCCTTTGTTGAAGTCAAATGCTGCCCCTGAGGGCGGTAAGGCGTAGTGTCCTCAGATCTGTGGCAGCATAGGCCCCTTTTGTGTCTCTTAGTCAGTGACATCAAAACTATTGATGTTTGATCTCTGGCTGGGGTCAGGGACATTCCCCCACCTGCTTCTGGCCCCAACACTAGGCTTTCCTCAACCCAGGTCCAGGCACTCACCAGTGTGTCTAAGAATAAAGTCTTATCATTGTAAATGACCTTGAGACTCAATGGGAACTGCAACACGTATGTGACCTGCATAGCATGGAGTTTCTCCTTAACTGCCTGAAGAGTGTGCCGCTGCTGCTGTACCTTCAACGTATCATTGGAGAACAGCATGATTCATTGTCCCTCACAGATCAAGTCTCCCTGCTGCGGGACTCTCGTGGGATCTGTCTGTGTCGATAAAGTTGAGAAATCGAACAATGGTAGGCTTGAGGGGGAGCACCAGTGGCAGACACAGAGCCAAGGACCTGTGTGCCCTCTCCACCACAAAGCAAGCCGACAGGGAGTCCTGCGGACCCAGGAGTGAAGCCAGTCAGAAACGAAGGCCCTGAGGTGGGGGCCCTCCGAACCCTTCGGAGCCCCCGCTATGTGGAAGTTGTTGCACCTGGACCTGCCCTCAGCGTCTTCCACCCTGGAATCAAAAATGCCCACCGGCTGTAAAAGTGATATCAATTCAGTTCAAAGGGATGTGGTAGCATCCTCCACCACCAACAGCCATCCCTCGGTTTCTGAAACCCTCTCTGTGGTATTACAGAGGTCATGATGGAGTAGGGAGAAGTCAATGCTCAACTCCCCTTAGTTTTGAGGGATGAGCAAGAGTCCTGTATTGCCTGTAGTATTGTTGCTGTGGGCTCTGATGAGGGAGGACCCGATGTCAGGGCTTCATTACTGCCCTCTCTCCTTTCTGAGGCAGGCTTGGTGTACTTATCAATCTTCCCCTGGACCGGGCTGCGGCCTTATTTTTACCCATGGCTCTGTTTTGCTGTCCTCAAATTTAGGCGCCGACGGTGAGCCACTGGTTTCCCATGTTACTCCCCTCCGGGGTAGCCAATGTCTGTCCCAAGCACCAAGTCACTGCCCTTCTTCTGGGTCTTTCCAGTTGCTCTGAACTCCCAGGCAGTCAGTGTCTGTGTGTCTGCTGTGACCCCCACAACAGGTGGCCCAAGGCAAACATTTGTGACACTAATCGTTATAGTGGCCCTTACTGGTGGGTCCACTCTGCTTCACACCCAGCTGTCTAGGGCACTGCTATCCGTCAGTTAATCCCGCTCACAGTGGCAGAGGGGGGAAGGCCCCACAGCCGCTCTGGATGGTATTCCAACAGGTGGAGCCCACAGAGCGCAGATGATTCCCCCTGGTCCTCTCAGTAAGGTGAAAGGCTCAGCAGGTGGCAGTGATCAGGCTAGGTATGCAGCGCCTCTAAGTGGACTGTGCCGCTCACGATCTCTGCCCCAGCCACCCAGGGTCCACTGCCACCCCCAAGCAGGGTATCGGCCACCGTCTGCTCCCTCCCGTGTTCCATATGTCCCCCCCTGGATCATCGTGTATGAGGAATGTTCAGAAGGCAGTGTGGCAGATTGGCTCCATCCAGATGGCAATGAGTGGCTGCAGGATTGCAGGGGGTTCTGGGCTCAGTAAGGTGGCTGCACCGCTATATGGGCCTCTGTTGCCCTTTTGCGCGACTGCTGCAACCACCCAGTCTACCCCTGGTGGCACTTTCCTCTCAATTCACAACAGTTCAGGGGTGGCCATCAAGTGGCATGGCTCAGGACTTCCCAGCCTTTTGGGTCAAATGGCGGTCATACCCAGGCAGAGAAGGCCGAGGCTGCCCAGGACTCTCTACAACTGCAGGAGCCAGCACCGTCCGTCGCCAGGATCTTGAGTCCATGAAGGGGAAGAGCCAGTAGCGAACCTTGCCGCATCCCCCCCATATCAAGAGATGCCCAGTTGCTCTGCTCCCTGTCAGGGCCAAAGAGCCAATGTGCCACTCACCAGCGGCCTCCCTTTCAGGCACTGCATTCCTCCCTGCCGCACAGGCAGCTCACTTGCCATTGGAGGGGGAAGCCCTCTCAGACCTTGCTGTGTAGGTAGACAGAGCCCAATCTGGGCAACGCTGCCCCCAGACACCTCTGGATCCAACCTGTCATATTCAGGCCTTTGAGTCGGGGTCTCCTTTGCTCTGAGACTCATGGTGCAAGAACCGCTGCCAGTGCTGCCAGCAGTGCGGGTCAAAGACCCCTTCTGAGAAGCCGCTTGCCCATCTGCTAGCCCAGGGGGGCACTCCACCATATGCACACGGGGGCACTCGGAGGAGTGAAATAGGTAAAGATTGTCGCAGATTCTCAGGGCGGAGCACAGAGCTCTCCAATTGAGCAGCCGCCATCTTGGCCGCTGGCCACACCTCCCCCAAGCTTTTTCTTAATAGTGTTACAATCTCATGTATGACGTCTGCCTCAGGCATGTTTCATCTAGGACAGCGCAAGGAATACCACAGGGTATATTTCATTTAGTAATATATACAAAAAGGATAACCCCAAAAGAAATTACTTTTAGGTTCGGAAGAGGGGTAATTACATCATTGACATATAAAAAAGCAAATCAATCTGTATTCCTTCTTGACAAGAAAAATCATCTAACAACGATCCATAAAACACAACACCAATATATTTTTCATACAATATTTACAAAAATTCATGTCCTTACCAAATTCATAATAAATAAATTTTTTCAACTATTTCATTACCTTAAGCCCCATCACCTAATCATATGGGTTGACGTATGCAAGAAGTTAAAGTGCAGGACATTATGGGAGACGTGTTAAATTGTCTCTCACTTGTCCGTCTCAGTTTCTGACTTTAGGTTTCCAACCCCTTCTCACATAGACTAGTGAGGGCTCCCTTTCATTTCTTCAAGTAAGACTTTATAGACCAATCTGATGGCCTTTCTGCTCGTTCCTTATCAGTAGTGTCTGCAGCACCATACTCTTGGGGGGTTCGTGCATGTTGTTTTGACCCCAAATAGAGTCTAGCTCTCTAACTGGCCAAATGGGATCTCACAATTCTGGACTATTTTGGGAAATTGCGAGATTCTTCCATAGGTAAGTCGGTCCCCCAAAATCTCAATTTCACCTTGTGTCCACATGTGTAGTTGTCCTTTAGCAATCCAGAATGCCAGGACTCTGTGTTGTCCCCTCCTTTGGCAGGGGACATGATTTGGAACATTTCACTGTGCAGGACTTTGCAAAATGAGCTTGTAGAAGGCTGCCTCAAATAGAATCTAAATCGAAAAACGATGCAACGTAATGAATAGATTTAAATACCATCTACAATATTTTCAATCCATAAACAAGAAAGATTGCGCTTGATCTGTTTCACACTAGTAACACACATTAAAACTTGTGCCATTCGGCTGCAGAACTAAGTAATCCACCCTTGAGCTAAACTATTCCCGTATAACATAAGTAAAAAATCCTGTTCTGTAAATGCGGCGCTATAATAAACTGGAGCATCTACTTGAAAGCAAAGCTAGATTGTGTCAAGGGATTACCATTCGAATAGATAAGAGAACTGAAGGGAAGGAGATAAAACAACGTGTGCAAGACCACACATTGGTGGTCATTGCAGCCCTGGCGGACGGTATTAAAGCTGCTGAAATACCGCAAACAGGGCGGCGGACAAAAAAAGGGAATTATGACCCTGGCGGTAACTGCCAACTAAGACAGCCACTTTAAGAAACCGCCCGCCACGGCGGTACAGACAAGCAGCGCTGCGGTTACCGCCAACAGACAGGCGGGAGACAATGTACCACCCACACTATTACAACTCGCCAATCCGCCACCTTTTCCGGGGCGGATTCACCGTGGATAAAAACACGGCGGAAACAGCTTTTGCAATGGGAAAACGCTCACCTCAACACATCCCACAAGGAAGGAGGACACCATGGAGCCCGAATTACAAATCCTACCTGCCCTTGTCTTTCTGCTCCTCTAAGACCAACAGCTACGTAGGCGCCGAAGACACCGGTGAGTACTGCACCTACGACACGGAGGGGGGGAGGCAAAAGTTAGGGGGACACCCAACAAACACCCCCTCCACCACCCTCGCATATTACAATATACACACCAATACAGTCACAAAAATCACAGTAACAACCTACAATCCCCCCGGAAGAATGAAAACACAAAGCGAAATTCGGGCAAACATTGTAATGTGCCAATATACATGTCATACAAAAATATACATATATATATCTCAAAATCACTCTTATTTACACATACAATCCGAGAAGTAGTGCAGATATGTACACAACAATGTCCGTGCACCAACAGTCCAAAAATGCATGGGTGAGGCCCACAAACTATACCTGACCAAAATCGGAGAGAACACTGCCGGGGCATCAGATAGAAACACTACAGGCACCTGAGGGGGAAGGGAAGGGGGGGCACCTCAGCCAGATGAATGCGAAGCCAGATCCACGACGGGGCTCCATGCCCATTGATGTATCCTGGGGAGTGCAAAGCCACAGTCTCTCAAGTCTCTACAGTGGGTGGCTTGCCCACTGTGCCATCCTGGGGAGTGCAAAGCCACAGTCTCTCAAGTCTATACAGTGGGTGGCTTGCCCACTGTGCCATCCTGGGGAGTGCAAAGCCACAGTCTCTCAAGTCTCTACAGTGGGTGGCTTGCCCACTGTGCCATCCTGGGGAGTGCAAAGCCACAGTCTCTCAAGTCTCTACAGTGGGTGGTTTGCCCACTGTGCCATCCTGGGGAGTGCAAAGCCACAGTCCCTCAAGTAGATGCAGTTCTTTACTGGTACTGGGTGGGACTGGTGCCTAGACTGGATGAGTCTCCCCGTGAAAGTTCATGTCCTGTCACTGTCCCAGCTGCACATGGGATAAGGATGCCTGAAGTGGCGGCCTCTTCATTCCTACACGGTGCATGCCCTGTTCAGCGGTGCTTTGCCATGGCGGTTCTGGACTGTTCAGCGGTGCTTTGCAATTGGCGGTCTTTACCCTGTTCAGCGGTGCTTTGCCATGGCGGTCTTTGCCCTGTTCAGCGGTGCTTTGACATGGCGGTCTTTGCCCTGTTCAGCGGTGCTTTGACATAGCGGTCTTTGCCCTGTTCAGCGGTGCTTTGCCATGGTGGTTCTGGACTGTTCAGCGGTGCTTTGCCATGGCGGTCTTTACCCTGTTCAGCGGTGCTTTGACATGGCGGTCTTTGCCCTGTTCAGCGGTGCTTTGCCATGGCGGTTCTGGACTGTTCAAGCGGTGCTTTGCCATGGCGGTTCTGGACTGTTCAGCGGTGCTTTGCCATGGCGGTTCTGGACTGTTCAGCGGTGCTTTGCCATGGTGGTTCTGGACTGTTCAGCGGTGCTTTGCCATGGCGGTCTTTACCCTGTTCAGCGGTGCTTTGACATGGCGGTCTTTGCCCTGTTCAGCGGTGCTTTACCATGGCGGTTCTGGACTGTTCAGCGTTGCTTTGCCATGGTGGTTCTGGACTGTTCAGCAGGTGCTTTGCCATGGCGGTCTTTGCCCTGTTCAGCGGTGCTTTGACATGGCGGTTCTGATACGGACATTGGTGTGTGGCATGACGATCTCTAAACTGGGCATTGGTGAGTGGCATGACGATCTCTACACTGGGCATTGGTGTGTGGTATGACGATCTCTACGATGGGCATTGGTGGGTGACATGACGTTCTCTACAATGGGCATTGGTGGGTGGCATGACGTTCCATCATTGCCCAGCGGGGCTGTGGCATCCGGGCCCCTCCTGGGCTGTGACTCCGGCGGTGGTCTCTGGACCAGTGACGATACTTGGGCCCTCCTGGGCTGTGACTCCGGCGGTGTTTTCTGGACCAGTGACGATACTTGGGCCCTCCTGGGCTGTGACTCCGGCGTTGGTCTCCTGACCAGTAACGATACTTGGGCCCTCCTGGGCTGTGACTCCGGCGGTGGTCTCCTGACCAGTAACGATACTTGGGCCCTCCTAGGCTGTGACTCCGGCGGTGGTTTCTGGACCAGTGACGATACTTGGGCCCTCCTGGGCTGTGACTCCAGCGGTGGTCTCCTGACCAGTAACGATACTTGGGCCCTCCTGGGCTGTGACTCCGGCGGTGGTCTCCTGACCAGTAACAATACTTGGGCCCTCCTGGGCTGTGACTCCGGCAGTGGTCTCCTGACCAGTGACGATACTTGGGCCCTCCTGGGCTGTGACTCCGGCAGTGGTCTCTGGACCAGTGACGACAGTGCTGGCGGTTGTGTCTGGACTGCCGGAAATGATGGCGCACTTCTCCGCCGTGACACTCACAACAGGCTGGGCAGACTTCCTCTGGACCTTCTCCACCTTTGATGGAGTTACAGCTGACTCACCAATCGCCTTCGAACCCATGTCACTTGTTTTCCCACCAGGAGTCTTAAGACGGTCCCGTCGTCCACTCTCCAATTTTAGAGCCTTTACAGGGGGTGGGCTGCCAGTGCCTTGACTCCGGGTCCTACTGCCTGCCCTGGTGGCCGGTGCACTCCACAAACCTTGAACATGCACCACTGGTAGTGGAGGTTTTTTGGCTGAGGCGCTACAACGGGACTGATGAATTTGAGGGGGGTGAGGTGGTGGCAAAAAGGTCAATTTGACATAGGGACAGTTTCAGATGCACAGTGGGATGGGTAGCTGGAGGGGGCCTGGGAGTGGAGGAAGAGGAGGTGGTTGTAGGAGGTGTCACTTTAGGTGTTTTGGGTGCAGGTGCAGGTACTGGAGGCTGTCGTGAGGTGGATGGATGTTGGGTGAGTGATTGCCGGCGGTTGTGAACTTTGGGAGGGGGCGTCACAGACGCACTGGGAGAGGACACAGGGGACGTGTAAATGGCAGTGGAGGTGGTGAGTGCAGGTGAGCGGCTTGTGGTGCTGGGTGTCCTGGTGCGAGTCCTAGTGCCTGTAGATGTGGTGCATGCAGGTGTGTGTGTAGACAAGACTCGGAGGGAGGAGGGAGGAGGGAGAAGAGGAGGAGGGGGACACAGTGGAGACAGTGGATGTTGCTGTGTCTGTATGTGGGTGAGGCTTGCATGAGTGCCTGTGGTGTGATTGGTGCCTATGTTTGCTTGAACTACTTGTGTGTGTTGACTTGTGTGCATGCTGGTCTGTAGGTGTGCTTGGGATGGGCTGGGGTACAGGGGATTGAGTCTGGGAGGAGGAAGTTGGAGGGGGGAGGCTGGACACAGGGACAATGGCTGCCATCAGTGCTGAGGCCAGAGATTGCAGGGTTCGCTGAAGGACAGCCTGACCAGAATGAATGCCCTCCAGGAATGCATTACCATGTTGCAACTCTCGTTCTACACCCTGGATGGCATTCACAATGGTAGACTGCCCAACAGTGAGTGACCTGAGGAGGTCAATGGCCTCCTCACTGAGGGCAGCAGGGGTGATTGGGGCAGGGCCTGAGGTGCCTGGGGCGAAGGTGATGCTCACCATCCTGGGTGAGCGGGCACGGGGCGAACACTGAGGGGCTGCTGGGAGGGTGGTGCTGGTAGGGGAGGTGGCGGCTGTACCTGTAGAAGTGGGGGGCACAGACGGTGCCGCCACCACAGGGGAGCTCCCATCGGCGGACGAGTCCGTGTCGCTGGTTGGTGATCCGGTGGCCGACGTGAAACTCCCCTCGCCCTCCGTCCCACTGGTGCACTCAGAGTCTGTGGTGTGGCCCTCCATGGCCATGTGGGATGCAGCTCCCTCGTGCTCCAGTGCCACTGTACCTCCGCCTGATGATGCTGATGTACAAAAGGACAGGGAGAGCAGGAAAGTGGGGGGAGACAGAAGAAAGAGAGTTTTAGTGCATGGCATTCCGCTACTGTTGGCGGACAAGACAGGCGCAGCAGCCCCCTGCATCACGCCGTGCTCCTGACCTCTGCACATGCAATTTCTGGGATATGGCCTACATGGCAATGGTGGGCATCTGCGCACATGGATGCCACGGGGCAACTATACCTTGACTTGGTACTCTGCTGAGGTGGGGCATACATTACGGAGGGGCCTTGCCTACAGAATTCGCCCTGGCCTAGGGACACCCACAGCCCACCTCCCCCACCCAGACACCTCCACTGCACGCAAAGTCCGCAGAATGAGGTTGTACTCACCCCCTTGTGTCTGCTGTGATGTCCTCAAGCGCCCATCCAACTCCGGGTAGGCCACCGCCAGGATCCGGAAGATCAGGGGGGTCATGCTGCAACGGGCACCCCTCCCACGTTGGGAGGCCATCCCCAGCTGAGCCTCCGCCGTCTTCTTGCTGCAGCGGCGAATGTCCTCCCATCTCTTCCGGCAGTGGGTGCCCCGTCTCTGGTGGGCCCCCAGGGTCCGGACCTCCTTGGCGATGGCACGCCAAATGTCCCTCTTCTGGTGGGCGCTGACCCACATGACATGCACAAGGGAAGAGGTACAGTCATTACCAACTGTACCATTGTTGTGAGTGGCCCCCTCCCTACTCTGGCCATGTGGCCCATTCATTCCCATGCATAACTGTTCTATGTACTCTGCCCCCTTCCCTCTTCCACCCAGCCCTCTCCACCCAGGCCTAGCCCATACAGCGTGCTCCCTGTGTACTAACCTGTTGGTCTGGAGGACCGCAGAGTAGCGTGTACTGGGGGAGGACCCCATCCACACGTTTCTCCAACTCCTGTGCAGTGAAGGCAGGGGCCCTTTCCCCAGACGCAGCAGCCATCGTCGCTTCCAGACCAAGGTCACAGCAGCACTAGCAGTGTAGGTCCTCTCCTGTCGAAGGTCAGGTATCTAGTGATTGAACAGATAGAAAATGGCGGTGACGTCCGCGGCGGTGTGCTTCATCACCGCCAGCACACCTGTTCATTGGCTCCTGGGACCCGTAGGGTCCAATGTTAACCAATGCAGCATTGCCCCACAATCCCATTGTCCAGGTGTAGAGGTCACGCAGCCGCCATTTCAGGGGCCCACATGGCTTCATTTACTACCACGTCACACATAGCTAGGCCTACACTCAACACACATACAGGAAGGGTTTTGTGTCTGGTGTAGTCTTGTGTGTAACTGTGGGTACATACCTGGAGGAATAGTGACTTGTTCTTCGCTGTTGTCCTTCGTAGGCACCGTCAGCTGGGACATATGAGAAGATGGCGGAATCCTCCGGTGTACCGACCGCTGGTGGACCTGTTGACAATGGAAGAAAGACATGTCATCGTCGCTCCCCAGTTTGACCGTGCCACTATCCAGGAACTATGTACCCAGTTGGAGCCAGACCTGATGTCACCGATCCGCCATCCGACTGGAATCCCCCATGACGTGCAGGTGCTGTCAGTGCTCCATTTCCTTGCAAGTGGGTCATTTCAGACAACAGTGGCCATGGCATCAGGGATGTCCCAGCCTCTGTTTTCCAGCTTCTTGTCCAGAGTGTTGTCTGCCCTGCTGAAACACGTAAGGAGATACATCATATTCCCTCAGGTGGAGGATTTACCTACAGTCAAGGGTGACTTCTATGCCCTTGGACATATCCCCAACGTCATAGGTGCCATTGATGGGACCCATGTAGCTCTGGTCCCCCCCGCAGGAGTGAACAGCTGTACAGGAACAGGAAGAGTTATCATTCGATGAATGTCCAGATGATCTGTTTGGCAGACCAGTACATCTCGCAGGTAAATGCTATGTTCCCTGGCTTTGTGCATGACTCCTACATCCTGCGGAATAGCAGCATCCCTGATATGATGGGTCAACTCCAGAGGCACCGTGTATGGCTATTGGGGGACTCTGGTTACCCCAACCTTTCCTGGCTATTGACCCCAGTGAGGAATCCCAGGACCAGGGCAGAGGAACGGTACAATGATGCCCATGGGCGGACTAGGAGGGTTATCGAACGCACCTTCGGCCTCCTTAAGGCCAGGTTCAGGTGCCTCCATATGACAGGTGGATCCCTATTCTACTCACCGAAGAAGGTGTGCGACATCATCGTCGCCTGCTCCATGCTCCATAATTTGGCATTGCGACGCCAGGTACCTTTTCTGCAGGAGGATGATCCAGATGACGGTGTTGTAGCAGCTGTGGAGCCTGTGGACAGTGATGAGGATGAAGCGGAGGAAGAAGAAAACAACAACAGGGAGTCAGTCATACAGCAATATTTCCAGTGACACACAGGTGAGAACATTTTCTGGTTTAACATTAGATTAACTTTCACATGTCTACCTCTATCCTGTACCTACATTTCACTCACTATTTGTTAATTGAGTTGTACCCTTCCATTTCAGTTTCACAAGTGTGGTAACGGAATCCGCCGAAATTCAGACACCCACACAACACCGCCACACCAAAGGTCAGCGATAAACATGCGGAAACAAATCCTCCACCTCCACGCCAACAGAAACACGCCCATGCCATTACGACCCACGAATCCACGCGGCAGTCTTTCAACTGCGGTATTCCATTGGCGGTACACACCGCCGCGCTCAAAATACACACACAGCTCCAAAACACCGCCACATTGGACAATTCAAAATACACACACCTGATACACATACAAACAACACTCCCACACATCCAACACAATATAAAACACACACCCACATCACCCACAAACCCCTACGACCCAAAATTAGAGAGAACGCCATAGAGAGACAGCACAGAATAGAGAACCCCATCACACAGAGGCACACTACAACATCCCCCACACATCATCCACGCACAAAACACCACATACCACTACACTCACCACACTCATCAACACATACACCACCCCACACCTCACCCACACCACCCCATGTCACGCCAAAGACACCCCTGCTTCTCTGAGGAGGAGCTCAGGGTCATGGTGGAGGAAATCCTATGGGTAGAGCCACAGCTATTTGGCTCACAAGTACAGCACACATCCATAGCCAGGAAGATGGAGCTATGGCAAAGAATAGTGGACAGGGTCAACGCAGTGGGACAGCACCCAAGAAATAGGGAGGACATCAGGAAGAGGTGGAACGACTTACAGGGTAAGGTGCGTTCCACGGTATCCAGGCACCACATCGCGGTACAGCGGACTGGCGGTGGACCCTCACCTCCTCCCCCACAACTAACAACATGGGAGGAGCAAGTCTTGACCATCTTGCATCCTGAGGGCCTTGCAGGAGTCGTTGGAAGAACGGACACTGGTAAGTCAAATCTTAACAATCATATCCCCCACCTTACCTGCATGCAATCACACCCCCCCACCCTCACACCCTCCCCTATCACCCTAACTCCTCACTAATGTACCCATAACACCAACCACCCATCCCAACCCCAAGACCTGCATGACACAACTAAGCATGGATACCCATCACTAAAGCATGCCCACTGCACATACCCAGAGTACCCCCCAACCATCAGCACACAAGCCCCCACACAGGAATGCCTGCACTGGGGTACATGCACACCCAACCATTGCACACCATGAAACACACACATGCAATAATCATGTACTTATACCCCCGCAGGAACTCGAAGGAACGTCACCACACCAGAGGGTCCAGACAACACCACTCCACCCCCAGAAGAGGCCCACAGTGACGACAGCAGCTCTGCTCTACTGGATCTTGATGACCAGCCCGGACCATCGTGGGCCTCAGGACAGTCGGTTCCCCTTGCCCAGCCACAGCCCAACACCGAACTCCCACCCTCTGGTAACACCAGCACATCACCCACCCAGCGGGCCCATACCTCCCTACCCAGGACAGGTCAATCAGCGGTGTGTCCACCACTACAGGGCACCCAGGCTAACCCACCACCCCAACAACAACAGGGACCTGGGGGCAGTGGTAGTGGCCACACGGTCCAGGGGACGGAGGCACTGGAACACAGGGGAACTGGGAGGGCTGCTGTGCGACAGAGGGAGGACAGGCCAAGGGAACCTACTCTCAACAAGGCCCTCTCCTCCATCATGGGAGCATACCACCACTCCCAGGAGACGATGGCAACGGTCCTGGACAAGTTGCAGGAGAACCTGCGTCTGCAGGAGGAGCAGTATTTGGGGTTCAGGGAGGAGCTCAGGACCATCGCCTCTGCCCTGGGCACCATTGTAGGGGTGCTGACGGACATTCAAAAGACGTTGAGGGACACCGTGGCACTCCAAGGGGCCCCTGACACTAGCCACGACGATGAAATGCCCACCACCACCGCCGGCGCTAGTGGACAGGAAGCCCAGCCACAGGACCACCACACCAGCACCCCACCCCCTGCAGACGGACAACCACCACGAAAGCGGTCCCTGGGATCCAGAAACAGGACAGAGCACGATGGCAAGACCCCGCCAGGAAATAAGACTACCCTGATTGTCCCCCCACTGTCCCACTTTGTCATCCTGTCCAGATTGGAACTGCCCCAGCTCCACTTCCAATGGCCAGATGGGCAATGTACCTGTGAGACTGATAGACTGGACTCTGCCATGGACATTCTTCCACCATAACCCATCCCAATTTCACAACCCCCCTTCATTTTTCTGCACTTAAATAAACACCCTTGAAACACTAATAAAACTGGAGTCAGTCTATGATTTTGAACTTTGTATTGTCAATTACAGTGTCAAAAAGGGTTACCCATTGGAAGGCCAACATACCAATGTCACACATCACAAGCCTTTCAAGGGTGCAAGCTGTTGACACGTAGGTTACCACATTTGTGAAACTGAAATGGAAGGGGA
Organism: Pleurodeles waltl; assembly: GCF_031143425.1. Taxonomy (NCBI): domain Eukaryota; kingdom Metazoa; phylum Chordata; class Amphibia; order Caudata; family Salamandridae; genus Pleurodeles; species Pleurodeles waltl. The sequence continues at coordinate 1,886,379,425 of NC_090440.1, forward strand.
CAACTCAATTAACAAATAGTGAGTGAAATGTAGGTACATGATAGAGGTAGACGTGTGAAAGTTACTGTAATGTTAAACCTGAAAATGTACTCACCTGTGTCTCACTGGAAATATTGCTGTATGACTGACTCCCTGTTGTCGTTTTCGTCTTCCTCAGCTTCATCCTCATCACTGTCCACAGGCTCCACAGCTGCTACAACACCGTCATCTGGATCATCCTCCTGCAGAAAAGGCACCTGGCGTCGCAATGCCAAATTATGGAGCATGGAGCAGGCGATGATGATGTCACACACCTTCTTCAGTGAGTAGAATAGGGACCCACCTGTCATATGGAGGCACCTGAACCTGGCCTTCAGGAGGCCGAAGGTGCGTTCGATCACCCTCCTAGTCCACCCATGGGCCTCATTGTACCGTTCCTCTGCCCTGGTCCTGAGATTCCTCACTGGGGTCAATAGCCAGGAAAGGTTGGGGTAACCAGAGTCCCCCAATAGCCATACACGGTGCCTCTGGAGTTGACCCATCATATCAGGGATGCTGCTATTCCGCAGGATGTAGGCGTCATGCACAGAGCCAGGGAACATAGCATTTACCTGCGAGATGTACTAGTCTGCCAAACAGACAATCTGGACATTCATCGGATGATTACTCTTCCTGTTCCTGTACACCTGTTCACTCCTGCGGGGGGGACCAGAGCTACATGGGTCCCATCAATGGCACCTGTGACGTTGGGGATATGTCCAAGGGCATAGAAGTCACCTTTAACTGTAGGCAAATCCTTCACCTCAGGGAAAATGATGTATCTCCTTACGTGTTTCAGCAGGGCAGACAACACTCTGGACAAAACGTTGGAAAACATAGGCTGGGACATCACTGATGCCATGGACACAGTAGTCTGAAATGACCCACTTGCAAGGAAATGGAGCACTGACAGCACCTGCACGTCAGGGGGGATTCCAGTCGGATGGCGGATTGGTGACATCAGGTCTGGCTCCAACTGGGTACATAGTTCCTGGATTGTGGCACGGTCAAACCGGTAGGTCACGATCAAATGTCTTTCTTCCACTGTCAACAGGTCCACCAGCAGTCGGTACACCGGAGGATTCCGCCATCTTCTCATATGTCCCAGCTGACGGTGCCTAAGAAGGACAACAGCAAAGAACCAGTCACTTTTCCTCCAGGTATGTACCCACAGTTACACACAAGACTACACCACTCACAAAACCCCTTCCTGTATGTGTGTTGATTATAGGCCTAGCTATGTGTGACGCAGTAGTAAATGAAGCCAGGTGGGCCCCTCAAATGGCGGCTGCCTGACCTCTAAAATGGGACAATGGAATTGTGGGGTAACTGCGCTGGCGTTGGACACCGTCGCGGTAGGCGGTCGTAGAGCGCGGCGCAATGCTGCATTGGTCAACATTGGACCCTATGGGTCCAAGGAGCCAATGAACAGGTGCGCCGGCGGGGATGATGTGCCCCGTCGCGGACGTCACCGCCATTTTCTATCTCTTCAATCACTAGATACCTGACCTTCGACAGGAGAGGACCTACACTGCTAGTGCTGCTGTGACCTCGGTCTGGAAGCGACGATGGCTGCTGCGTCTGGGGAAAGGGCCCCTGCCTTCACTGCACAGGAGTTGGAGAAACTTGTGGACATGCCACTCTACGGTCCTCCAGACCAACAGGTCAGTACACAGGGAGCACGTTGGATGGGCTATGCCTGGGTGGAGAGGGCTGGTTGGAAGAGAGAAGGGTGCAGAGTTCATAGAATATAAATGCATGGGAATGAATGGGCCACATGGCCAGAGTAGGGAGGGGGCCACTCACATTGACGGTGCAGTAGGTAATGACTGTTCCTCTTTCCTTGTGCATGTCATGTAGGTCAGCGCCCACCAGAAGAGGGACATTTGGCGTGCCATCGCCAAGGAAGTCCGGACCCTGGGGGCCCACCAGAGACGGGGCACCCACTGCCGTAAGAGATGGGAGGACATTCGCCGCTGCAGCAAGAAGACGGCGGAGGCTCAGTTGGGGATGCCCTTCCAACGTGGGAGGGGTGCCCGTCATACCATGACCCCCCTGATGTTCCGGATCCTGGCGGTGGCCTACCCGGAGTTGGATGGGCGCTTAAAGACATCACAGCAGACACAAGGGGGTGAGTACAACCTCATTCTGTGGATTTTGCGTGCAGTGGAGGTGTCTGGGTGGGGGGGTGTCCCTAGGCCAGGGCGAGTTAGGTAGGCAATGCCCCTCAGAATGTAGGCCATGTGGCACTCTACCCCAGCTCAGAACAGTGGCAAGTTGATGTATAGTTGCCCCTTTGCCATCCATGTGCGCAGATTTGTACCATTGCCATGTAGGCCATATCCCAGAAATTGCATGTGCAGAGGGCAGGAGCACGGCGTAATGCACGGGCTGCTGCGTCTGTCTTGTCCGCCAACGGTAGCGGTATGCCATGCACTAAAACTCTCTTTCTTCTGTCTCCCCCCCTTTTCCTGCTCTCCCTGTCCTTTTGTACATCAGCATCATCAGGCGGAGGTACAGTGGCACCAGAGCACGAGGGAGCTGCATCCCACATGGCCATGGAGGGCCACACCACAGACTCTGAATGCACCAGTGGGACGGAGGGCGAGGGGAGCTTCACGTCGGCCACAGGATCACCAACCAGCAACACTGACTCGTCCGCCGATGTGAGCTCCCCTGTGGTGGTGGCACCATCTGTGCACCCCACTTCTACAGGTACAGCCGCCACCTCCCCTATCAGCACTGCCCTCCCAGCAGCCCCTCAGCATTCGCCCCGTGCCCACTCACCTAGGAGGGTGGGTATCACCTTCGCCCCAGGCACCTCAGGCCCTGTACCTGTCACCCCTGCTGCCCTCAGTGAGGAGGCCATTGACCTCCTCAGGTCACTCACTGTTGGGCAGTCTACCATTGTGAATGCCATCCAGGGTGTAGAACGAGAGTTGCAACACGGTAATGCATTCCTGGAGGGCATTCATTCTGGTCAGGCTGTCCTTCAGCGAACCCTGCAATCTCTGGCCTCAGCACTGATGGCAGCCATTGTCCCTGTGTCCAGCCTCCCCCCTCCAACTTCCTCCACCCAGACCCAATCCCCTGTACCCCAGCCCATACCAAGCACACCTACAGACCAGCATGCACACAAGTCAACACCCAAAAGTAGCTCAAGCAAACATAGGCACCACACACACCACAGGCACTCACACAAGCATCACACCCATACAGACACAGCAACATCCACTGTCTCCACTGTGTCCCCCTCCTCCTCTTCTCCCTCCTCCCTCCCAGTCTTGTCTACACACACACCTGCATACACCACATCTACAGGCACTAGGACTCGCACCAGGACACCCAGCACCACAAGCCGCTCACCTGCACTCACCACCCCCACTGCCATTTACACGTCCCCTGTGTCCTCTCCCAGTGTGTCTGAGACGCCCCCTCTCAAAGTACACAAACGCCGGAAATCACTCACCAAACATCCATCCACCTCACGACAGCCTCCAGTACCTGCACCTGCACCCAAAACACCTAAAGTGACACCTCCTACAACCACCTCCTCTTTCTCCACTCCCAGACCCCCTCCAACTACCCATCGCAGTGTCCGTCAGAAACTGTCCCTATGTCAAATTGACCTTTTTGCCCCCACCCCCCCCCTCCAATTCATCAGTCCCGTTGTAGCGCCTCAGCCAAAAAGCCTCCAGCACCAGTGGTGCGTGTTCCAGGTTTTTGGAGTGCACCGTCCACCAGGGCAGGTAGTAGGACCCGGAGCCAAGGCACTGGCAGCCCACCCCCTGTAAAGGCTCTGAAATTGGAGAGTGGTCAACAGGACCGTGTCAAGACTCCTGGTGGGACTACAACTGAAATGGGATCGAAGGCGATTGGTGAGTCGGCTGTAACTCCAAAAAAGGTGGGGAAGGTCCAGAGGAAGTCTCCCCAGCCTGTTGTGAGTGTCACGGAGGAGAAGTGCGCCATCATTTCCGGCGGTCCAGACACAACCGCCAGCACCGTTGTTACTGGTCAGGAGACCACCGCCAGAGTCACAGCCCAGGAGGGCCCAAGTATCGTCACTGGTCAGGAGACCACCGCCGGAGCCACAGCCCAGGAGGGCCCAAGTATCGTCACTGGTCAGGAGACCACCGCCGGAGTCACAGCCCAGGAGGGCCCAAGTATCGTCACTGGTCGGGAGACCACCGCCGGAGTCACAGCCCAGGAGGGCCCAAGTATCGTCACTAGTCGGGAGACCACCGCCGGAGTCACAGTCCAGGAGGGCCCAAGTATCGTCACTGGTCAGGAGACCACTGCCGGAGTCACAGTCCAGGAGGGGCCAGGATGCCACAGCCCCGCTGGGCAATGATGGAATGTCATGCCACACACCACTGTCCAGTGAGGAGATCGTCATGCCACACACCAATGTCCAGTGTAGAGATCGTCATGCCACACACCAATGTCCAGTGTGGAGATCGTCATGCCACACACCAATGTCCAGTGTGGAGATCGTCATGCCACACACCAATGTCAGTATCTGAACCGCCATGTAAAAGCACTGCTGAACAGGGCACAGACCGCCATGTCAAAGCACCGCTGAACAGGGCACAGACCGCCATGTCAAAGCACCGCTGAACAGGGCACAGACCACCATGGCAAAGCACCGCTGAACAGGGCACAGACCGCCATGGCAAAGCACCGCTGAACAGGGCACAGACCCCCATGTCAAAGCACCGCTGAACATAGCAAAGACCGTGTAGGTATGAATAGGCCGCCACATCAGGCATCCTTATCCCATGTGCAGCTGGGACAGTGACAGGACCGGAACTTTCACGGGGAGACTCATCCAGTCTGGGCACCAGTCCCACCCAGTACCACTAGAGAACTGCATCTACTTGAGAGACTCCCCAGGATGGCACAGTGGGCAACCCACCCACTGTAGAGACTTGAGAGACTGTGGCTTTGCACTTCCCAGGATGGAAGAGTGGGCAAGCCACCCACTGTAGAGACTTGAGAGACTGTGGCTTTGCACTCCCCAGGATACATCAATGGGCATGGATCCCCGTCGTGGCTCTGGCTTCGCATTCATGTGGCTGGGGTGCCCCCCCTTCCCTTCCCCCTGAGGTGCCTGTAGTGTTTCTATCTGATGCCCCGGCAGTGTTCTCTCGGATTTTGGTCAGGTATATATTGTGGGACTCACCCATGCATTTTTGGACTGTTGGTGCACGGACATTGTTGTGTACATATCTGCACTACTTCCTGTATTGTATATATAATTATGACAGATTTCGAGATATATATCAGTATATTTTTGTATGACATGTATATTGGCACATTACAATGTTTGACCGCAATTCGCTTTGTTTTTGCATTCTTCCGGGGGGATTGTGGGTTGTTCATGTGATATTTTTGACTGCATTGGTGTGTATGTTCTGATATGCGAGGGTGGGGGTGGAGGTGTTTGGTGGGTGTCCCCCTAACTTTTGCCTTCTCCCTCCCCATGTTGTAGGTGCAGTACTCACCGGTATCTTCGGCGCCTACGTTGCTGTTGGTCGTAGAGGAGCAGAAAGATAAGGGCAGGTAGTATTTGGAGTTCTGGCTCCATGGAGTCGTCGTTCCTCGTGGAGTGTGTTGAGGTGAGTGTTTTCCCATAGCAAAAGCTGTTTCCGCCGTGTTTTTATCCGCGGTGAATCCGCCCCGGAAAAGGTGGCGGATTGGTGTGTTCTGATACTATGGGCGGTACATTGTCTCCCGCCTGTCTGTTGGCGGTGACCGCCGTGCTGCTTGTCTGTACCGCCGTGGCGGGCAGTATGTTAAAGTGGCTGTCTTTGTTGGCGGTTTCCACCAGGGTCATAATTCCCTTTTTTTGTCCGCCGGCCTGTTTGCTGTCTTACCGCCGCTTTAACACCGTCTGCCAGGGTTGTAATGACCCCCATAGTCTGCTTAGCTTGTTACTGCACTGGGTTATCCAATCAGAGATTTTGGAACTGATTCTCAAAGGTAAACTTTCACTTTTGTGTAAGTTTACACCTGTTTTCGAATTCACAAATCTGCATTTTAATACTAAGTTTATAAGTGTGGATACTCCGCAGTGGGGGTGGAAAAGTCCACACATAAAAAGATAGACATAGATTATGGGGGTTATTACAACTTTGGAGGAGGTGTTAATCCGTCCCAAAAGTGACGGTAAAGTGACGGATATACCACCAGCCGTATTACGAGTCCATTATATCCTATGGAACTCATAATACGGCTGGTGGTATATCCGTCACTTTTGGGACGGATTAACACCTCCTCCAAAGTTGTAATAACCCCCTATCTTTTTATGTGCTCAGTTCTGCGCCCCGTCTGCAGAGTCTCTGCACTTGTAAACTTAGTATTAAAATGCAGATTTGTGAATTCTTTATGTTTAGTAAAAAGAAGCACGCTTCTCCTTTCTATCTTGTTTCCCATTTTATTCTTGATAGAAGATAAAGACATCCAGCCCTGGCAGATCACAGCAGCAACTGCCTTCTGCCTTACAAACTACTACAATTCCACATTCTACTAGCTGTTGCCAAGCAGCTTCCCAACATTCTTCATTATATCATCTAAATACAACACATCTTCTCTCTTATAGTTCAGATGAAATTAAGAAAAACATATATAAATCATCCTACAGAAAAATGAGACACTATGGAAGTAAACTATATACAATGCACAAGCAAAAAAAAAAAAGCCTCTACATAATGAACTATATACAACAAGTAGTCTTTAGTCATCTTTATAGAACATTACTGTGTGTAGTAATCCTTCAAATATTCCGGCCTTTTAACCGTCCTCTTCTCCAGACACCACCTTCTGGGCAATGTCTTACTTACATCTCCCGACTGTTCTTGATGCACTCTCAACCACACCCTTATCTCTTGATCACTACATTTTACCACATCACCCATGTTCCATCTCTTACCATCTTCCACAACCACACTACGCCTTTAGGATCTGACCTTTTGGACAAGCCTTTCTTCACATCACACACCAATCTGGTACCTACTCAATCACCAACCTTCATCTTGCACATCTTTACCTTATTCTTCAACCTTCCATCATACCTTCCCTGCATTTCTTCTACACGATGAGGTAAATTCCCACTATCTACATATTTTCTACCTGCTCTTCCCATCCATCCTGGAACAATTTTTGTGCACGGTTTCCTGCCCTTCAATAACATAAACGGTGTTTCCAATGTCACAGAATGAGGTGTTGTACGATAACTCCATAACAAATTCTTTAACTCTGTCTTCCAATCTAGATTGATTTGAAGAGACAATTGGATATGTTCCCCCAACACTCTATTAAATCTTTCCACCAACCCATTCTCTCTGGGATGTGCTACCGCAGTCCTCACATGTTTAACCCCACAACTAATACTCCTCAAATTCACTAGAAGGGAATTGAGGTCCATTATCCGTCACTAATTCTGTGGGATAACCTTCTCTCCTCCAAACTTCCTCACAAAATGCTATAATCATGGACGATCTAATGTCCTTCACTACACTGATCTCTGGCCACTTGGAATGGTAATGAATCATAACAATTACAAAATCTCTTCCATTACCCACCAAATCAAATGGCCAGCAAATATCCATTCCTACTCTCTGCCGAGGATCCACTGGAAAAGGAACAGAAATAACAGTGCTGTCTCACTCTCATGAGTCTTGTCACTCTGCGCACAACTCACATAGGCCCTCATTCTGACCCCGGCGGGCCAGTGTCGGCGGGAGCACCGCCAACAGGCTGGCGGTGCCCCTCAGGACATTCTGACCGCGGCGGTTCAGCCGCGGTCAGAACAGGAAAACCGGCGGTCTCCCGCCGGTTTTCCGCTGTCCTGCAGAATCCTCCATGGTGGCGCAGCTTGCTGCGCCGCCATGGGGATTCTGACACCCCCATACCGCCATCCTGTTCCTGGCGGGTCGCCCGCCAGGAACAGGATGGCGGTATGGGGTGTTATGGGGCCCCTGGGGGCCCCTGCAGTGCCAATGCCAGTGGCATGGGCACTGCAGGGGCCCCCATAAGAGGGCCCCACTATGTATTTCAGTGTCTGCTTTGCAGACACTGAAATACGCGACGGGTGCCACTGCACCCGTCGCACATACCCACTCCGCCGGCTCCATTCGGAGCCGGCTTCCTCGTGGGGAGGGGTTTCCCGCTGGGCTGGCGGGCGGCCTTCTGGCGGTCGCCCGCCAGCCCAGCGGGAAAGCCAGAATGGCCTCCGCGGTCTTTCGACCGCGGAGCGGCTATATGGCGGCTCCCTCCAGGCGGGCGGCTCCCGCCGCCCGCAGGGGTCAGAATGACCCCCATAATCCCTTACAAACCTCTCCACATCCTTATCCATACCTGCCCACCAGAACTCCTCCCTTGCTTTCCTCTTCATGCCAGACATTCCACCATGTCCATCAGGCAACATTTTCAAAATGTCTTGTCTCAATTTGAATGGTACAGCCAATTTGTCCCCTCTTCTCAACATGTCATTCTGCACTGACAACTTTGACTATACATTTTTGAAATTCATTATCAATCCAGAATCTTCTCCTACTTCCGACCACCTTTTACACACATTATTCATTACAGCTTGCAACTCATTATCCTCTTGTACTGCTGATTTCCACACACTTTCACTTATGGTCTTACCTTCCTTGTCCTCTAAACTTGCTACCAACTATTCTTCATCTTCTTCTTCAGACATAATTTAAATCGGTAACCTTGACATGCAAACAGCATTCACATTAGCAATGCCCGGCGCATACTTCACATCAAATGTGTATTCCTGTCATTTGTACAACCATCTTGCAATTCTTGATGATGCACGGCCAGCACCTCTTGTGGTGAATAAATCCACTAACGGTTTATGATCCATACGCAGCTCAAATCTTCTCCCCCAAACATAATTTCTAAAATATGGTATTCCCCATCAACAAGCTAGGTCCTCCTTTTCAATCACTGATTACGATGTCTCCGCACCTTTCAACGTTTGGGATGCAAATGCAATTACATGTTCTCTTCCTTTGTGAATCTGCATTAATACTGCACCTAATCCATACATGCTAGCATCCGTTGAAACAATAGTATGATCATGTACCACATGGTTTCAATTCAACAGCATCAACTATACATTTTTTTAATTTAAGGAAAGTTTGCTGACATTCATCCGACCATACATACAGTTGATTTCTCTTCAATAATACATGCATCGGTTGCGCCAAAATCACAATTTTATTTACCAATTTTGCATAATATTCCGCTAATCCAAGGAAAGACCTTAACTGATCCTTATTCTCTGGTCTGAGTGGTTGTTCAATGGCATCCATTAAATTTCTCTTAGGCTTTATTCCTTCCCATGAAATTGTGTGGCCCAAATACTCTACACAATTACGTGCAAACTTACATTTATTCACTTCAACCATGAAACCCGCATTCTCAAATATCTGACACATCTTCCTCAAAAAACTATCATGCGCATCACATTTTTTCCCCACACCAGTACATCGTCTTGAAAACATCTCACATTCTCCAACTGACCCAATAGACTTTGTATAACTCTCTGGAATATAGCAGATGCAGATGCAAGACCAAACGGCATGCAAACGAATCTACATGCTCCCTCTGGTGTAATAAAAGAAGTTAAATGCCTAGATTCCGGATGCAGCATAATCTGGTGATATGCGCTTGACAAATCTAAGGTCAAAAATATCCTGCAACCCTTCACTCCGGCTAATAACTCGTTTATATTGGGGATAGGATGCCTATCCACCCATATGTTGTCATTCACATCTCTTAAGTCCACACACATTCGAATCCTACCATTTGGTTTACGAGCCAAACTACTGAACTCTATTTTTTCAATCACGCCTAACTCCAACAGTCTTGTGAGTTCGTCTTTCAAAGCTTCCTTCAAAATTATCGGTACACTTCTGACCTTATGTACTTTTGGCAACGCTCCTTCCTTCAATACTATCTTATGTTGATTTTTTTTCAAACAACCTAGTTTATTATTAAATAAATTTGGAAATTGACTTTTCCACTTTTCCGCTTCATCTTTTTCAACAGCCAACACCTGTTCCTCCTTGTTGGGATCCAATACTATCTTTAACGTTCTTTGTTCTCTCCAACCTAGCAAACAACGACCCTTCTCCACAACATACACCCAACACTCAGTTTCCCGTTGTTTAAAAACTACCTTTCCCCAGAAACAAACCATAACGGGAATTATATTGCCACCATATCCCACCAGCTCAACATCGAAGTTGGATAAATCACATTGCTCCAACTCCTTCCATGTTGTTTTATCACATACTAACTACAATACCATTCACATTAATTTCACACTCCGGAGGGGTATACTGATTTTTCTCAAGTTTACAAACTTCACCCCCTTGTTCTTGTACACGCACATGACTGCCATTTATCATGAGTACATCTATATGATTTTCAACATCATCATTGTCTACTGATATATTTTGTTCCTGCATATCCCCACACAAACAATTTACACTCTTTTTCTTATATGAACCCTTCTTTTGATTGCAAACCTTAGAAAAATGACCCACTTTACCGCACAAAAAACAATTGGCCTCTTTTGCACGACAACTGGTAGAAAAAGCCAAATGTTTCATACTTCCACATCTAAAACATTTTTTTTTTCCCATCCGCCTTATCGTTAGGCTTGAGTTTCACACTATTAACCGATTGTTCCAACACATCTTCTGCATTATTATTATTCAATTCTTTGACATATCTCGAAGTATCTTCTACATGCTTTGCTATTGCTATAACCTCATCTAAAGATGGGTCCTTCAAACCTAATAGTTTCTCCTGGATACGTAAACTTTTAGTGCGGTTGATCAGTTGGTCTCTAATTATTTCTTCATGTAAGTCTCCAAACTTGCATGTAATTGCTAGCATCTGAAGTGCACTCACAAATTGATCTATTGACTCGTGAGATGTTTGTGCCCTGGAGAAAAACATATGATGTTCTACCACAATACTTAACTTACGTCCAAAATGATTTCGCAAAGCCAACATTGCATTTGTATATATATCATCTTCATCACCTTCTTCATCTGATCCTGCATTCTCATTCACCACACCATTTTCATATGGTACCGTTTTCAAAACCTTCCTCCCTTCAACCCCCAGATTATGTTTTAATAGTGCTAATTTCCTTTTTGCCATAAAAATAGCTCCACCCAATGCCTCTAAATATGTTTTAAAAGCCTCTTGCCAGTCCTCCCAAGACATACATGGTTCACCAGGAACAGGTAGGAATGTGGCTGGGGGTGCTATAGCCTGCATGGTCAAATACTTCAGTACCTCAAATAATACACTTGTTTTTTCAAACCCTCTAAAATGTACCAAAATGATAAATTAAAACAATAAAAGTAGTCACCGTCATCTAAGTGCTTCTATTCCAATGCTGAAATGAGATCGTGGCACCTTGATGTTTTCATACATTGATAAAACACTGCATAAACATGTTACAGTAACATTTACGCGAACCATGCTGACACGGTGCTGACGCGTTGCTATGGATACAGTCACATCAACACTAAAGAGTCATTTCACTGCCGGCACGTTGCCATGGTGCCGACGCGTGCATATGACACTTCATTGTTGCTGCATCAGACGTACGAGCGTGGTATGTGTTCCGTATGTTCTAATTTACGAGAGAGAAGAAAAAAATCTCTTGTGCTAGCACGCGGGGCGCCTCTCGAATCCTCACAATCTTCAAAGCATAACAACCCTGACAAAGCTAACGCACGGTAAGCGACGCGTGCGCTGCCCAGCTCCTTAATGAAAGTATAACAACAGTTTTGAAAAACAACAAAACATTTAAAAAATATATATATAGCGAAATATCCTTCCCTTGTGCCCTTCCAATCAGTAGTATGTATGTCCTCGTCTTGGCACTTGCGAATACGTTCCGCCACCAAAGGCACAGATTCTTGCAAAAAACAATAATATCCAGTCCTCCAACGACCAGAATATTTCAATAATTGAGTATCGCTGTCCATATCCTCTGACTGTTCCTGCTGCTGTTACACACGTCTCCTCTTCTGGACACTGCCTAAAAAGCACGTGGCCTTCACTTGTATTCTGCCAGGGCACTCACACAATTGTATCCCATCCTCGTCACCAATAAAAAGAAGCACACTTCTCCTTTCTATCTTGTTTCCTGTTTTATTCTTGATAGAACATGAAGACAACCAGCCCTGGCAGATCACAGCAACAACTGCCTTCTGCCTTACAAACTACTACAATTCCACATTCTACTAGCTGTTGCCAAGCAGCTTCCCAACATTCTTCATTATATCATCTAAATGCAACATTTAGCTTTGTGAATCAGGCCCTTTCTGTATAGCTATGGTCCTGAACTGGCATGGTTGAGGGAAAGAGAAGTTGAGACAGGCATGTTTATTATTGTTCCCATATTTGAGAGTCTTTCTGAGGTGTAAAGAAGAGATCAGATTGTACAGATATTTTGGCTCTGTAGTGGTGGACTATAATAGAGGATCTATTTCCAACAATTTGTGACAGATCTCTTCAGTTATTTCATGCAATTATCCATGTAACAGGTTTGATGGTCCAGGCGGTAACAAAACTTCAAGTACAATGGAGGGACAGGGAGATTTCAAAATGGTCCAGTGCATATCCGCTCAAAGTTAGAATACAAATACATAAGATACACTGTTCCAAAGGGATGACCACAGGTCGGAGAGGCACTACTAAAAGTAGAAGTCAGGACCCTCACTCACACCCAGTGGGTGTCATGCTACATCAGACATCATCTGCTCCTCGTCGGGCTGGGGCTGCAATGTCCGATGGGCCCCCCTGTGGGGCTCTTTGCCAGAGATCTTTTTAGATGTGTGCTGTGGTTAAATGTAGGAATACATTCAGACCTACAAGGAGAAGTGAAAAGCTGGAGAGGGTATATTAAAATTGGCTCTAGACCCTACCATCAGTGTGTTGATTATTAGCAAGGGGTTTAGATCAAGATTAAAAACAAGGGGAGTGATCAAGGAAATATTGTTCCTCCACTCTACCAAGAAAGAGAAGAGAAGTAGGGAAAGGAAAATCCATCATTTAACCCTAATTGATGGTTGACATGTTTCATGCCTGTATTGTCCCCACGGATCAGTCGGCGTTTCTTCAGGACCAAAAGCAAATCCAAACAGGAAAACTCCTAGCTTCACTGGGGAACTCAAGTGAGTATATGATGCATGAAATGAATGATAGTGAATGTAAAACTTACATGAGAAGATAAAGAAGAACCTGAATAGTTTTGGACCTGGGGAAACAAAAGTGGAGGACAAGATAAAAACACACAGCTACATGTATAAAAAATACTGACATCCAAGTGGTGCAATATCACTCAGTGATAGCATGCACACATGCTGTGAGCCAAAGTATTGTTCTGATTCTTCACAGTCCCACCAACTCCGTGTGCAAATCATTGTATTGACGGATAAAAACATGAAAGTCTAGATATAATGTGCGCAATATATTACCCTCCTACATTAGGTAATGGGCCCCTTGGAATAATGCAAGCAGAGGAACCACCGTAGCACTGGAATAAACAAATACTCAGAAGTGAATTAAATGAAAGGGACATATATCCAATGCTAAGCAGAGTTGAGAAGGAGGCAGATTGAGTAGAAGTACAAACAATGAAAAGGTGTCCAAATGGCATCAAAAGGCCATTCTAAAATGTACTGATACATGTGTAAATTAATCTGAAGTCACGAGAAAAAAAAACAGATATGTATTCATATTGTAGTTAATGGTGAACATATCAGGGGAAAAAACAAGTATGTATCTTTGGAGATCCCGCGGTAACAAGTGTAAATTATACACAAGTGTTGTTGCCGAAGGGGACATCCTACGATATTCAACAGAACATCCCTAGGTATTGAGAGTGGCCTTTTGTAATGTGGAATGCCGTGGTATTGCAGGAATAGCCAGAACACAGGACCAACCGTAAGTGCAGGGGAGGATGTATATTCTCATCCATATGTGTGCGGTGTAACTGTATCAAAAGCCACCATACAGAGACATGTCCTGACCCCACTTAGCAGGGGACCATAAGTATACAAGTGTAACATCAGAGACTACCCACCGGGTGGAAAAGGAGACCGGAGGGAAAGGGTCTGTCTGTCGGGCACACTGGCCCACAAAAACAGGTATCATTACCCGCGCTAGAGATGAAGGCGTAGGTCAATATCAAGAAAAATACTCACAGTTACTATCTGTAGCCCTCACACTGAGACCTACCCGGCAGCCGCAAACCCAGAAGTAAAGGGATTACGTACGCCCCCGAGTATAAGTAATTGTCGCGGGCATCATGTGGGAGTATTCGGTCTAGAAACAACTAGACCATCAACCCATCACAAAGATCACAAAGTAAAAGAAGCCACTAATGATCGACAAAGAAAAGGGACTCAAAACCGGAAAGTCCCTAACAACACTAACTTGTGCGTCCACATGGGAGGACTGACCAAGAGGGGCAAAACATGGGAGTGAGTGTGGGAAACCAGAAAAATACTTGGAAAAGAAGGGGGTTGGTACTTTTCTGGTGCAGGCAAGATCCAGCTTGACCAAAAAAAGGTCACAATGGACCCAAGATGGACAATTTGTACTCATTTAATACGGCGGTTGCAAATATACTGTACACCATTGTATAGAGGTAAAAAATAATACAATGCACGTAATGCCCAAGAGGAGGTGCAACACTAATGCTAATAAGTATGACATGCCTAACCATGGTAGGTCACTACACAGGTTATTGAAACCCAAACAATAGCCTTCATATACTCTAAGGAAAAACACTCAACCATTGTATATCATCATTCAGTCCAATCACATATGTCTTGAGTCTAAACACCCAGCATTGTTCCCTCTCTAGTAGACTTTTTGGGCTTGTCATCAGGTGACTGAGTGCTTCCAAGATGACCCACCATAGGTCGTCGCGGGTGGCGGTGTCTTCTATCAAGGAAATGTGTACTCAGCTTAGTTGTGGATCGCGCACACCTGATATTGCTACGGTGTTCATTGATCCTTGTTATTACGGGTCTTGTCTTCATCTTTATGTAACGTAAGTTACACAGGCATGTTATCATATAGATACAGTTACGAATGTTGCAATTGGTATGATTTTTGAGTAGTCATCTCCCTATAGGTTCTTAATCTAGGAAATCAACTTGTCTAGTCAGTGGGCATACGTTGCAATTACCACAAGGGTAATGTCCTTGTACAGGTGGAAGTTTCCATAGTGTTTTCTGTATGAGTTTCGAACAGATAGTTCTCAGGTGAGTATGGACCACCAGATCCTTGATATTTTTGGTTTGCTTGAATGCAAACAAGGGTTTGGACATTTCCTCTCCACAGTTCTGAGGACAGACCATTATTTGTTGATAATCTTTTTAATATTGTTACAAAGAGGTGTATAGGTCGAGACACATGTTAAACATGTCTCTGTTTGCTTAGAGTAAGTGGCTACCAAGGTCTTTCTATGGTTGTTCCGTGCCCCCTTACGAACTGTGTTAATGATCAGTCATGAGTAGTGTTGATCACGTAATTTTTGAGTGAGATCATCAGCTTGAGTCTCAAAGGTGAAACTGTCACTGCAATTACGTTGGAGTCTCAGAAATTGGCCATAGGGTAAATTGTCCCATAATGCCTAAGGGTGATGGCTTTCACACAGGAGTAAGCTATTACGGTCCATTGTTTTATGGTAGGTACTGGTCTTCAATGTACCTTGGTCGATGGAGATGAAGAGGTCCAAGAAAGAGATTTGTTTGTCTGAGGTGGTTGAAGTGAATCTGAGAAAAGGGTCCAGACTGTTGATCCAGCAGATGAAGTATTCAACCTTTTTTATGTTTCCATGCCATATGATCAAAATGTTGTCAATGTAGTGACGCCATAGTCTATTGTTGTGAGCACAGGAATTGGAGCTGTTGAGGTTGAGTTGCTGTTCAAAAATGGAACATACAGGCTAGACTAGCGGCGAAGGTACTCCTCATCGATGTCCAGCGTATTTGATGTTAAAGTTGATCCTCAAACTGGAAGAAATTTTCTGTGCGGGCCAAAGATGCACACTGCATGATGAAATGAATTGGGGTCGGTGAGGACCAAGTGCTAGCTGTTAGCATGCCTTTGACGACCCTTAGTGTAGCTTCTTGAGGTATATTGGTGTAAAGAGTCTCAACATCAAGACTAATCACGGCATTCACTTGTCCATTTTCATTGATGGAATTAATAAGATTTAGAACATCTTTAGTGTCTTTTAGGAATGTAGGGGTCTCCCTCATGATGGGTTGAAAAAAATGATCACAAAAAGTAGAGAGGGTTTCTAGAATGGAGCCTATCCCAGAGACAATTGGTCGGCCATGGGGTGGCTCGATGCCCTTGTGGAACTTGGGGAGGCAGTAGAAATAAGGTGTGCAAGGACGGTGAGTATCTAGAAATTCAGCCTCTTTATGATTGATCCATGTGTTGGTCTCAGCTTCATTGATCAAGGAGGGACAAACATAAGTTTTTACCAATGATGACAAAGGATTTTTGAAAGGCAAGCCCATGAACGAGTGATAGTGATGGGCATGCGGTGGGTGTGGTTAAAAGCCAACAGATAGATTACAACACATCAGACCGCTTGTGCAGTAGACCTAAAAAATAAAGAGGGGTGAAAATTGCATAACGTCACATCCCTTCACTTAAGTTATTAGGTTGGTCCCATTTCACATGTTCTAATTTAGGAGGTAGCCCTCTCTCCCTGGCCATCAATGCCTCCACATACAACAGTGTTGGCATAGAGAGGGAGCCTTACACAGGCTGGTTCTGGAAGCTCATCGTATGCTAGCCCAGCAAATCTTTTCATATCTGTCCTGAACATGCGGTGCCCTTGCTCGCTTAGTGTAAAGTGTGCTGTGCAAAGCAGCCAACTGCAGGGGTAAGTTGTAAAGAGATTTTAAAGATTTTAAAGACTGCCTCCATCTCCTTAGAATGTGCTCAGCTCCAAATGCGTCACTTTTAGGACAGGCAGTAATTCATTTTATCCGAATTGTGTTCTGCCCCGCTAGGAGAAGGTGTTCGAAGTCAAAGAAAGCTAAAGTGAACACACTCATTTTACATCCAAACTCAATACACAAAGTGGTCGAGTGATAAACCGAAATATGAAGGGGGTTTACTTAATACATATTACAAAAGAAATAGTTGTTTGGCACGTCACAATAAGTATGTATTACTCTAAACTCAATGGTAGTAAAACAAACTGGAAGAATTAAAGATGAAATTAAATGTAAAACCTTTTAGGATTCAAAGTTAAGCCTTGCAGGTTACTGGGAGCTGTTTGCAATAGGTGATAATTGGTTACACACAGATCTCTGTAACAACACAAGTGCAAAGATCTGCTGAGGTATTTCGGAATACAAGCCCTTGATCTGGAGGAACACACAATGGTCTACATCAGGTGCATTAACCCCCTAAGCTAATTAATGATGGTTCATTCATAGTGCCAGAAATTGCACACACATTACTCTAGCAAGTGTATTAACCACATGAGCTATTTACCATTATTTTATATTTATGCTTCGTTGGATAAAAATAGAATTCTACCACAAGTACCTTAAGCCTGCAATCTTTCTCAAAATGTGGTCTGGTTTTTAACAATACACAATAGCTTCACTTTCACATTTCTGTTCATTTATTTGGGGCGAAGTTTATAAAAATAATGTATATGTGCTAGAAAACCCTTATTTGTTATTTACTCTACTCCTCGCGACTGTGGACCACATGGTTCTGGTCTTTCTAACTTTGTTAATATCAATATTAGAAACATTAAAGTGCTTGAAAAACATGGACATTTTATCATATTTATTTTAAGGGTGCAAAGCATCGTTTGTGGGGTGCGCTACTGCCTCAGGTGTTCTCTGTTGTCTCCTTGAGCATATTTATCTCTCGGGGGGGGGGGGGGGGGGGAGATTCCCAACTGCCTGCAGCATTTGACAGGTTCACCCTCACACATTTTCAATACTATATCTAGCACAGAGACCACATTTTTCTCAAAGTAGGGTCCTGCACATAGTCATCCATAAGCCTGCAGAATTTCTTATAGGCCGTTTTTACTCTCACAACCCCCTCCCTCGTTTAAGGGTTTTTTGATGCTTACAGGCCTCAGTCATCTGTGGTAACTTTTACCCTTCCTGTTATTACTGTGACATGTAGGTGTGGGCGTTTTTACCGTCCAAGATTACAGATATCAATAAATAACATCAATTTCAATTTGGTCAATGCGGTCACTCCTGAACCAGAGGCCGAGTCTTGTTGGCGCTCAGGAGAGCATCTGCATTTATATTGCTTCCAGAGTTGGATGTAATTCAATGAAAGAAGAATTTGTCACTATGGCTCATTCTGCTGTAATGATGAGTGGCAAATAATCTTGTCATTACTTGGCACTCCTATTATCTGAGAGTGGGGAGAAACCAGGGGAGGCGGTAGGATGTCAGCACATTCAGCGACAATATGTCTGACCGGATGTCAACAAAGACACAAAGAAGTGTCACTCAACCCTCCAGGTCCGGCAGCAAAGCCCACTAAAAGATGCTGAATTTCACCCAAGATGGTAAAAAGGCAGATAGGTTTAGCAACAGATCCAGGTGGTATTTCAGGTGCCACTAAAGAGCAGGTTTAAGCTGCAGCCGAGTAAAATACTTAGGATCGATGAAAAGCATGGAGAGCCATAAAAAGGCGGGGACGGAGGCTATGCCAGGGAGAAGGCTCAGCTATGAAGAATGGGGTGCGTTAGAAGGGGTGGTATGACAGTTCCAAGAAATCCGCTATGTGTGCTATTCTAAATTAACCCCAGGGGTATATTATGATTTTTGGTTAGCATTTAACGCACAGGGGAAAGTGCGGGGCAGCAGCTGTGCTGGCCAAGGCCGGACTGTGGCAGACTCTGTGGTGTACAGGTAAATCCTGACTACTACGGTTACTCCACTGCACTCCTTCAAGGGACTATTTCCAACTCTGCATGCCACAACATCCTCCTTGCTAAAACCACTATTCTACAAGTGCCTGATTGACTTACCCAGTCTGGACCTGAAATCCTTGCAAACTGAGGTGTGCTACAGAATCCAATGCCTAGAAATGGGGAGCAGAACTGAACCCCATTGCTGAGCTCCCACTTTGACTACATAGCAAGGTGCGGCAAAAATTTAACTTTTTAGATAGACAATACCAAATGTAAATGTACAGTAGCCAAAGGTATGCTTTGGTAAGGAAATGGTGCAGACGAAAATGTCCCATCACTGGCACAAAAATGGTGCAGTCCACTAAATTGCCTCCATGAGCCATGTGAAAGTAATGATGGCACCACAACTGCAAAGCATGAGTTCAGGGCTAGGATGGCAGATCAACCATTTTCTATACTTTGAGCCTCTGTATCTGTTTTTCCCACCTTTCCTGTAATCTCAGCCTTGCTGTCCATTTCCTCTACTCCTTCTGTAATCTGAGTCTCAGTGTATCAGACCCCTACACTTTCTTTAATCTCAGTATCTGTGATCCTTTCCCCCAATCTTCGTCTAATTTGAGCTTTTCTGTCTATTTTGCCTATCCTTGCTTCACTCTGAGCCTCTGTGTCTGTTTCATCTACTCTCCTAATGATCTGAGCCTCTGTGTTCATTCCTTATGTTTCTGGTAATCTGAGTTTCGATGTTCATTCAGATACCTTTCTTGTAATCTGAGCTTTAGTATCCATTCCCTCCATACTTCATGCAATGTGTGCCTTGGTGTTGAGATCCCTACCCTTCCTGCGATCTGAGCCTCAGTGTTGGTCGTCCCTTTCCTACATATAATATTAGCCTCCGTGTCCATTACCTTCCCTTGCAAACAGTCTGAGCCTCTGTGTGCATCCCCCTAGATTTCCTGTAATCTGAGCCTTTGTGTCAATGTCCTCGCCCTTCTTGTAATCTGCCACTCATTTCATTTTTACCACAGCTCCTGTAGTCAGTGCCTCAGAGCTCCGTTCCCCTTCCTCAGAGTTCCATTCCAGTTCCTGGAATCTAAGCACTGGTGTGGATTACATTTACCCTTCTTGTAATCTCTGCCTAGTTACCCATTTTCCTTACCCTTCCTGTAATTTGATTCTCGATCTTGATTTCCTATACCCTTTCTGTAATATCTGCCTCGGTGCCCATTGCCTCTACCTCACTATCTGCCAGGGGCGTTGCTCCGTTCTCTGCCTCCGCATACTGCAACAAGAATCCTAGGGTATTCCACGTGGAAGATCCTGACCCTAAACCCCAGCTCTCCGCACCGCATCCTATTCCTGTTGGAAGGTGATCAATCCCAATGTAAATTCCAGTATGGCACCGCAGCTCCAGTAAATAAATGACTAACAGGCGTCGATCGTTCCCCAACAGCGGACGGTCAGTTGTGACAACAGCTTTGAGGACGAGTTATGCTCGAGTTCTTCTTATGTGGCTTGACGCATCTGTTTAGTTTTAAATGATTTCTTTTCATTAATTTCTAATTTGCCGCGCTCTGGAATCACGCTCAGTGGTTCTTATCTCTTACAATAAACAAATGCGGTCTCGTACATAAAAGGAAGTTGTGTAAGCTTTGGTTGCATAATTCCACTTTTTATGATTGATTTTTAGCATGCGTTCATTCGGGGATTCAATTCTTTGGCTCGATTTCTGTCTAATCAAAGTACATCGACTTGTATACTCTCTCAGTTATTTTATTTATCCCAAATATGTTCTTCATCAGCCACATTGCCATTGAACATCATTTATAATTCTGTTCTGATGCAGCAACCAGTTACTTAATAAAACTGTAATTTGGGTGTAAATGAGAACAATCCCCCTTTCAGACCATCTTGAATGGGTGCAGAAAACTGACAACCGTAGCAAATCAGATGGAGGGGAACAAAACGGGGAGAGGGGGACCAAAGTGATGGACACCACTCCCTTGTGATGAGGGGTGCTTGGCACAGTCCAATCTGTACTGCAGGAAGTCATCCTCCTGCAAAGCCTGATGGGCACTTGTGCAGTTTCAAAACATGAGGTTGCAGAAGGGATGGGGGCCTTTTTGGTGATGGGCCAACACGTTTTCACGTGGTGCAGTATGTAAAGAGAGCTGAGCTGTCTCTTTGAACAGGCAGCTTAACCAGGGCCACTGGAGTTACGCAATAGTGCGGCCGCAGTGATTATCGCATAATTGTAGATTTGTCGCATTTGCCAAATAATCCATCGTTTGCCCCATAATCTGCAGATTTTAACAAAAAAAATGTTGTTTCAAGCTCCAATGGTTTAAAAGTTAGTGAAATCGCTTCGACGCGTGTTGCTGCGCAGTGAGAGGCACTTTTTAAAGGTTGACAGGTCACTATTCCGTAGTTTATTGCTATATATATGGATGTTAAACTGGTACCAATGAACTACAACTAATACCCAGACAGTGTTAACAGCTTTAGAAATTACTAAATAATGAATACTGTCACAAAGTGTGCTGCATAATTAGCCTTTTCTTGCCGCATAATTTACTCAACCCTGCTGAATATTTTGACCCTCACCTGCCGCATAATTCCATTGGCACTGAGAACATCTAACGTGGAGCTGTTTTCTAGTTGTTAAATGATATTGAGTCTAGAACCGACATAACCGCATTCTAATCCTAGCTTTCCCCCACCTGACCAATCTGTGTGATCCTGGTCAAATCTCTTAGGGCCTGATTATGAGTTACTCGTTAAATTCCGATAGCTGCATAAACCCCTGTTTAAAGGTATTTAATGCATTTTATAATTATCGGATACGTTAAATACCTCAAGGTTTGTTGAATTTCGGCAGGTCAAACCTGCCGAACTATAACAAGGGGAATGTGTGCGATATTTACCGTTCCATGAAGATTTTGGTGTGCTAAACAATCTGCATGTTATTCCCCATTAACTTCTAATATGTTCGATTTATGGCACCTGATAAATAATGAAACCCAAGGTATCACTATTTACCAGGTGCCATAAATAGCACCTTTACTTGTAATGATAGAGCGTTCCGTACTAATAATTTACCTGTATTTGGACGCTCTTTAGGCCGATGAATCTTTTGGCTAAGTGGGACTCTCTTCACCCGAGACCAGCCAACTTAATGTAATTGATAATCAATAATGAACATAAGCAATACCTTGATTAACATAACACTTAACAATTTATCCAGAATACATTTCGGCGAACCCTGACCTTTCAGTCAGGAATAACCACACCAGTTTATTCAAAGTTAGTGAATTTATTTCCCTACATTAACAAAGCTAGCACAATGTAGATGTGTCTCAACACCAAATGATATATGTAAATGAACATTAATAGCTGTCCATAACGGCGAAAAAGATGCAATCTATGCAGCATTTGAATAACAATGCCTTCGATAATAGCAATGCAAATCACTAATACTATAATCTGTAATGAGCTTATTGCATACATTAGTCAGCATAACAAGGTCTCAAATTGCATCGTGCATCAAATGAATCCTCATCTAACCTCAAATTAGCATTAGCATGTGGGTCTTCATGCAAAAACAATTTAGCAACATTAATTTAGAAAACTCCTAACTAGGGCCCTTATCAAAAATCAGCAGTTGGTTACCTAAAAGAAACACAATGCAATTGTACAATTTCCTTTCATATTTACCAATTACAATCAGCATTCAAGGAAGTCTTCGTCTCACAGGTACCGTTTCTCGATCAGCATGGGACGGGGCAAAGGGGCAGGGGTGGACGGGGCAATTGCCTCACGGCGGCAAGATAAACTACTACTTCATGCAAAGGGACAAATCAAAGTTAAAGTCTCTAGGGTCAAAATCATTTAAGTCTCTTTTTCTCGATTAGAGAAAGCATCAAAGTCTCTTTCAAAATGGCGTCGCAGCAAGGTGGGCCATAATAGCTGCAATGTCCTGCAAAATGACGGTAATGTCCGATGGGTAATGGCTGCTTTCTTCTCGTGCACCTGGTTTAAATAGGCAATAGTTCAAATCCAGTAGGGTCTTCCATTGGAGGGTTCATAGGTTGGCTTCAAATTGTCCAATCAAAAACAACAGTTCTCAAGCTTTTACTTAAGCATACATTATCCTTGGAGACGGGTAAGCAAGTTGCAACATTTTATACCAATTAACTCATTTTCAGAGCTTCCATTGTCCGCACCTGCAGATTGACCTTGGAGCAAAGAGAAAAATGCCAGGCTGGCACGAAACCTTAAGATAAGCATGTGAACGATCTCAGTGGAAAAGTACAGCTTCAAGCAAAAATACACGTTTATTAGCACATTGGAAAAATACGAGCATCTAAACCGTGAGACCAGGCAACTAGGCCGAAGCCTGCACTAAAGTTATGCTAAGCTAAAACATTTCAAACAAGCAAATCGTAGCACACGTTTACGATTATGTCGGATTAGTGCACTTCTAATACATTACGTTATATAAAGCACGCTTATAAATGTTGGCAAACTACTCTAAGGGCACATTTTGTCCCCGTACAATCTTTATTAGTTCGGTTAAAGTCACACATGATTATTTCACTCTACGTTTATGCGCTAATAAATGTAAAACCTTCATTTCTGCGTCATCAGTAATCAGGCTCCATGAGGGTTATTTAGAGTGTGAGCATGCAGGACATCTGCCAAAATTTGACGGATGTCCTGTCTTCCTTATTTAAAGCGCATTTCCATATATACGCTATTTAAGCATTCATTAGAGGCAGCCCAGTCAACCGCAGTTTGTTTATATTGCATTTAAATAGCAAAGACTACGCCTGACGGGGCGATAAATGTGGGGTAATTGCGGTTACTGCACATAACACAACTATGGGTTTTGTGATAAATATCTGCAGGTCCCCGATCAGGGAAAAGGTCCGGTATTGACCTGAACATGTGGATTTATGGTGTGGTAAACACCAGAATCCACATGTTATTCCCCCAAAACGTGCAGGCATTTGGAATTTACCGCACTCGATAAATTCCGACTTGGCAGAGTCGGATTTTATCAGGTGCGATAAATATCACACCGTTTACCGGGGTGCTGGTAATGAGCGCTTTTAGAATGTTACTTACGTGGCCCCATACATTCCCCCATGCCTCGGCCCCTCTTCCCCTTAACTCCCTAAGTTACAGAACTGTTGTTATTGCTCTTAAATGTCGTGCTGAGGCCAATAAGAGAAAGGGACAGAGCCTGAATTGAGCTCTCACCTCCAATAGATAGCCCACCCCTCCCCCGTTCAGTTTAAAAGGCCACTTTTAATTACAGTGATGTAGAGAGACGTCTACCTTACTTTATTTTTGTTCCTGGTCTATTGATTTTTAAAAACGAGAGCTCATATAGCACATGCTATAGTAAGAATTGTTTTTCACTTTTGATTAGTTAGTGTTATTATTACCACTGATTGTCATTATTAGTTTATTCCGCTATGTCTTTGCATGAACGCTAAACCCACCGAGCTATCCTACAGCCTTAGCTGATTCGGGAATCCTTTCTCGAATCACAAAAAGCGTTTAGTTAATAAGTATCAATTTGCAGTCGCAAACCCAGAGATTTTGAGGATCGAAGGGTTTGCACTGTGGATCTTTAGAGAGCAACAACACACAAAAAGGTGAACTGGTTGTGCTTCCAGAACACTCAGCCCATGTGTATCCCATAACAGACTTCAAAGGCTTTCCTGTAGTTACCGGTGTAGAAACGGGTCCTTCCGGTCAGGCTGTCAGCGGCAGCGACAGACATAACTGCGCAACAGGTGCCAGTGACGGGAGCAACGCGCGTCACGGTCCTGTCAGGCGACAGTGGCACACAGCCCGCGCTTCTAAAGGTGGAGAAGTCATCAAGAAATCTGTGGGAAAATGGCCCCTTTATTCATTCAAAGATCAGATTTCTCGAAAGCGCTATTTGTAGGCGTGCTGTAATCTTTACCGTTTTGTGCCCAAATCATGTACACTGCTTTACAGGGCGGTGAGTCAAACTGTTAACATATCACTCTGCACATGTTGCTACAATAAATACAGTACACATCTCTGCTCCTAGGGGCACTGGCTATAAATGTTAGATAACTAAACACTCTGTGAGAACCTGTGTCTTTCAGTTCATTACTCTCTGCGTAACTGTAAACATCTTGCTTAATCCAAGTGGTACGCGACTTCCTAAAATATTCCAAATTTGATGGATAACAGAACGGAAACACAATGACAAATGGTGTTTTGACCTGGAGCACACAGTTTGGTGAAATAAGGAAGCTGGGAATGCGGGTCTACTGTCAGCAAGGAGACCCGAACCTTTGGTACTGAAACTGACACCAAAAATACCTTGAGCTGCGTAGTACAAAGATGTAATGTAGTCAGTCAGTCCTACCCAAAAAGATCCACCAGCCAAATCCCAAATCTCAGGGCTGTGATGTGCAGAACACAATGCTAGCTTGTCTGACTTTTATTAAGGCTGTTGTGAGAACAAAACTGTACTCCAAAATGTATTCACCCCAAAAATTTACCTAAATGGAATCTCCCACAATTTACAGGCTCGGAGACAGTGTTAAACATTGATTTTATGAGGCAATGAGTACCTGCATTAAGGCACCTCCACAAACATTAAATCAACAGAGTAACATAACTCATTAAATAATGGGGTTAACTCAATAACTGAGTTCTAGATCAATGAAAAGCTAAATGGTTTTATTACAAAAAATAGAAAATAAGTGATACAGTCAGTGCCATAGAGGCTTTGAAATGCAAAGTTATACAGAGTATGCCAAATTCAGAAAATCCCAATTGAGCAACAAAGTTAGTAAGAAATAGGGTAGCACACCTAAAAGCACGAGTAAGCTAAAAAAAAACTATGGCTCACCCACAGTACCGAGGGTTTTTTACACACAATTCTTGAATACTAAATTACCAATCCTGCAGTTTCATCATGGTGTGAGCCAGTGGATAATTTCTTCAGCAAATCAGAGTACATAGAAAAGCAATGTTATATTCCCTTAGTACCTAAGCATTAGCCCATTTTATGCATAATTATTCAGCACCCTCTAAGCTAATGTCACCTGGAAATGTTTGAAAAAAATATCAAATATTGACAATAAGGATTTTTTTAAATTAGTAGTTCCACTCTAGAAACAATGAATTTACAAGTAACATTTTTACATCCTCATCATCGAACATTCATCATCAGCAAAACAATACAGCAATGAAAATAAACAAATATGTCTTCAGCTTGACTGTGTGCTTTGGAGCTTGTTGGGAGACAAAGGCCCTCATTATGAGTTCAGTGGCTTTTGGGCAAGACTGCTGTGCGAATAGGTGGCACTATACCACCAGTAGTGGCACTATAGCGACCGCTGCATTACGAGTCACAAAACACAAACTGCCCAAAAACAGACACAAAACCATCACCGCCAGGCCAACCAATAGCCAAAGAGTGACTGAGCAACTGGCAGCCCCGCCTTGCCGAGACTATTCCGATCTCCATATTTAGAGGCAACCTCCAGCACAGCGGAACATGCATGGCGGAAACTGTTGGCATTCCGCACTGCAGTCGAACAACAAGGCACAGCCAAAAGAAGCCAACACCACATTGGCAAGTTTGAATATCCCACACCTGAAACTCATACACACATCACGCACATACCACCATATAACACCCCCATACTCAACCACAATCACTTGAAACAACTACGAGCAGCCACATACACATGGGATGCAAAGTACACCCCAAACACAACAAACACATATCACACAGCACACATTGCACAAATCAACACCACAGCACACCAGCACCCACAGCCAAACACTCCCACATCACCACACACCCGCACTGCACCTGACACACACACCACATACCCACCCCACAACATGTCATGTAAGAAGCACCCACGGTTCACCGAGAATGAGTTGCGGGTCATGGTGGACGAGATCATCAGAGTAGAGCCACAGCTCATGGGAGTCCAGGTACAGCAGACATCGATCACCAAGAAGAAGGAGCTATGGCAGAGGATCGTCGACAGAGTCAATGCAGTTGGTACCTACTCACGCAGAAGGGTGGGCATCAGGAAGAGGTGGAACGACCTCAGGGGGAAGGTCAGTTCCAGGGTGTTGAGGCACCAGATCACCCAGAACAAGACCGGTGGTGGGCCCTCACCTCCTACCCTTCAGTTGACATCCTTGGTGGAGAAGGTACTGGACATCATGCAACCCAAGGGCCTGACTGGCATCAGCAGAGGACTCAACACTGGTAATCATCAATACCACCCAAGCACCATCCACCCCTCCCCAGGTTGCCTCCCCATCACCAACCACTCCCCAACCCACCACAACTCATCCCACTGCACCCGTCACAAACACCACACCCACCTCCTCTGCATGCCACACCACCCCACTCCCACCATCCTTACCCACACAGTCCTAATGCATGGATGACAACCACAATGTGAAGAAACACAACTTCCACAATTCAGCACAACCTACACAGCAACACACCACAGACCCACTGCACAGTGGAATTACTGCATGGACAACCATACCACAGCCCAGACCTACTGGCTGCCACAACTCCCTCCCAACACATGGCAATGACAGCAATGCCAACCACCATCCACAACCCCCCATGTCACATGGAAAGCATGCCACAAACACTTACACCGAATCAATGTCTGCAGTGCAGTAGCTGTCATTGACATCACTGGGAAGCAAGTCAAGCCACTGCATGCATCACAACAGGGACATAACAACTACAGTTACACTACTAATATCTACTGTTTTCATCCACAGGTACCCCTGCCACTGCCACCCTGCAGAGGATGCCAGGCGCAGACAGCCCTCCCCAGGATGAAGGACCCACTGGATGTCTGGATGAGGACGACTTGCCTGGGCCATCTGGGGCCACTGGACAGTCCACCAAAGGCAGAGCCACCCTGGACACACCAGACACTCCTACCCATGTGGCAACAACACCACAGCCAGCCCCTGAACCCCAAACCTGTGTCCCAGGGACCTCACAATCAGAGGCGTGCCCCATAGTACTGGGGTCAGAGTCAAGGGAACACACCCCAGGCAATGAAGGCCCGGCTGCTATGGGAGAGGGCACAGGAGGCAGGGGTAGTGGGAGGGGAACCGTTGTCCAAGGCCCGGGCCAGCCACACCAACTGGCTGCCCAGAAGGCCCTTAACCAAGTCCTGGGTGTATACCAGCAGACCCAGGACAGAGTGGCCCAGATCCTCGCTACCGTGCAGGAGACCCAGAGGCTGCAGGGGGCATACCATCAGGAGACCATGCAACAGTGGCAGGCCCACAGTGCCACCATGGCCTCCATCGCAGGGGCGCTCAAGGACCTGACCACCATCATGCATGAGTCCACCACCCACCAGCAGGCCCCTTCCACTGGCCCTCCACGTCAGCGGCAGCCAGTGGTAAGGAGGCCCCGCCACAGGACTCACAAGACACCAGCACCCCTACCCATGTAGCTGAGGAACCCCCACGCAGGTGAAGACATCCAACTAGACATCCAGCGGGACATGATGCCCAGACCATGACCACCGCCAGGAAGTAACCCTCTCCTGAACATTCTCTATTGTGTGTGACTAAGACACCCTGTCAACTGTCCACTCTCATATCTCAGTTTTCTAATGACCAGCAGACTGGACCTGGACTACCCACAGCTGGCCTCACTACTCTGATGATCTCAGCCGCCATGACACCACTTATCACCCCTTGCACTTGTCAATCCCAAATAAACACCAATTGAGCACAGTTACTGCCTACGTCTTTTATTGTCATGAGTACAAATGGAACTGACAAGATGTGCAAATGGCAACCCATCGCCCAGCACATGCATGTGAGGTTGACAGAGGGGGGAGCAAATGCATGGAGGTCGATCATAGAGCAGCCAGTGGCTGGAGATATGTGTCAAGGGAGGCAACAGGCCAGGCAGGGACCAGAGTTCACCACTATAATGTCCTGAAAGTAGAGCAGGACAGAAACAACAATCACTGTAGGAGTCACAGATGCCAATTCAACACAAATTCACTGTAGGAACAGGTATCCAAGGGAGATTTGCCAGTCCAGTCCACGACCATATGTCCAGTCCTAACACACAAAAACAACACATACCAATCCAATGGTCCCACCTGCACAGCACCCAGCGCCAGACCTGACCCCATACCCACTGCCAACAACATCAATGTAGCACTGACACCCAATGTCGACTCCCAGAATAGATGCTGCACTGATGCAACAACCCTGTGTGGCACACACATAGCACATGAACTGGCAGCTCAGAGTACATTGTTCATACACGTTAATGGTACTAGTGCACCAGCACAACAGCTGCCTGACTATAGGCCTGACCTGTACACTGTGACTACCTGAGTCATGGGCACATGTCACACACCCCCAACCCACCCAGAGGCAGAGCTGCAACCAATACCATCAGTGGTCACAGGCAACAGGTGGTTGCAGGGACAAGGCAGACAGTTGTAGAGGACACATACCAGACAGTTGTCACATACCTGCATCTCAGCCGAAGTAATGTCAAATCAGCTCTGCCCTGGAGTCAACTGCATCCTCATCATCCTCCTCCTCATCACTCCCCATGTCCCCTTCATCAGCCAGTGGTACAGCTACCTCCTCCTCTGCATCCAGCAATGGGATCTCACGCCTCAGGGTCAGATTGTACAGCATGCAGCAGGCCACAATCTGGCACACATTCTGTGGTTTGTAGAGCAGGGCACCCCCGGAGACATGCAGACACCAGAACCTGACCTTCAGCAGGCCAAAGCACCTCCCAATTACCCGTCTGGTATGACCGTGAGCCTCATTATAACAGTCCTCTGCAGCTGAAGTTTGATGCCTCACGGGTGTCAGGAGCCAGGGCAGGATGGGATAGCCAGAGGCACCTGTGTGCACAGAGGGAAGAGGCATGTCAAGAACAGGAGGACTATAGGGCAGGGACACAAGAGTACAGAGAGCTGTGGGGCACACATATGCAGGGGTACATACCAATGAGCCAGGCTCGGTCCCTCTGGAGTGGTGCCATCATGTGTGGGACACTACTGTTCCGCAGGATGAAGTAATCATGCTCAGAGCCTGGGTACCTGGCTGTCACCTGGGAGATGTAGTGGTCTGCAAGACACACCACTTGCACACTTACCGAATGGAAGTTTTTGCAGTTCCTATAGACCTGTTCATTCCTCCTGGGTGGGACCAGGGTAAAATGGATGCCATCAACGGCCCCAATGACATGAAGGACGTGTGCCACATCGTAGAACGCAGACTTGACAGTGGGCAATTTTACACGTTGGGGGAACCGGACGTAGCTGCACATATGTTAGAGCAGGGCACATAGCACATCCCTCAGGACGTTGCTAAACATGGGCTGCGAAATCTCAGCTGCCAGGCCCACTGTGACCTAGAAGGAGCCTGATGCAAGGTAGTGGAGGACTGACAACATCTGCACTGTGGGAGGGATGGCATTGGGATGACGAATGGCAGGCAACAGATCCAGTTCTAACTGGGCCACTAGTTCCATGATGGTCATATGGTTCAGGCGATAGGTCTGGATGACTTGACGCTCCTCCAGGGTGGCAAGGTCAACTAGGGGCCTGAACACCAGTGCATTCCTCACCCTCAACCGTCCATTGTACCGGAGAGAGTTGGAATTGTGTTGTGCACCATAAACTGTGTCGACGGTGTTGATGTGGCCACAGTACATCAAATTGTCACCTATGACGCACAAACTTACACACACATTACACATTGGACATGTAAAAATGCAGCCGCCTGTCTGCATGCATGGGACAGGTGGAAGTGAGATCATCCCACCGGCGTAATACATCATGGCGGTAGGCAGTCACAACCGCCGTGCAACTCACCATTGGTTAACACTGTTACCTATGGGAGGCAGGAGCCAATGGTGATCGCCGCCGGCGGTGATGGTGATGTCTGGGGTGACTGTTACCGCCATTTCATGTGCTCCTGCTCACTTGAGTCCTGAACCTCGTGCCCTGAAGACCTCCACTGCATGTGCTGCTGTGTTCTGACTCGGGTAGCCAAGATGCCACGACATGCAGGAGATAGGGCCCCAGCCTTCACCGGGGAAGAGTTGGAGCTGCTTATGGACTGGGTCCTGTCCCTGCACGGACAGTTGTATGGGGCAGCAGGTGAGCCCAATGTCATTGTCCTGTATGTGAGTTGGATGCATATGGATAGGGACCTTGGTATGTGGCAGTGTGTCTGGTGCATGGACATGGGGGAGGGGCCTAAAGCTACTTTGGGTGACGAGGTGTGGGTGTGGAAGTGTGATGTGTGCTGTCCACTGCTGTCCCACGGATGTCACTCTACATGACTGTGTCCTTCTGTCTGTGTCACCCGTGCAGGTCAGCGCCCATCAGAAGAAGGGGATTTGGTGTGCCATCGTCAAGCAAGTGCGGACCCTGTGGGTCCATGCCCGGCAGAGCACCCACTGAAGCAACCGGTTGGAGGACCTGAGACGCTGGCCGCGGAAGACCGCAGAGGCCCAGCTGGGGACGTCCTTCCATTGAGGGAGGGTGCCTGTCGTACCCTGACCCCCCTAATGGCCCGCATATCGGTGGTGGCGTACCCTGAGGTGGATGGCCGCTTGGGGCAGCACAACAGCCACATGGGGGTAAGTACTCACTCTCACTTGCAACATGTGTTGCCATGGTGGCTCTGGGTGGGCACCATTGGGTAGCTGTGGCGTGGGTGCTTAGTACAATGATGTCCACTATGGGTAGTGTCCATCTGGGCAGGATTGGCATCACAGGTGTGGGTAATGCCCATGCAGTCAGTGGTATTGGGGCAGACTCATCCAATGTTGGAACTGTGTGGCCACCTACTACCTAGATGTGCTTGCCAGCTCATGGCAACAGGATGATTGGAACTGGGGTGTCAGGCCATTGTGATTAGTCCTTGCCAACCTCTGTGCCAGGGGTGGATCTAAGGGCCTCAATCATATGGCAGGCACTGCATGTGTAGTGGGGTGGGTGTGCCAAGTGGTCACAGTGCTACTTGACAATAGTTAAGTAGGCCTTCAAACTAGCCATGCAGGATTCTGCTGGGTGTGCAGTCCTTTACATGCCTGTCTCAATGGCCATGGGTAGTGGGCAGGTACAGGACAGGTGTGGTGGGTATGCCACTCCTCATGTACATGTTTGCATCTATCAGACCATCAGCGGTTGACATGTGCATTGTTGTGGTTTCCCCTATGGTGTCCCCTAGTTGTAGGATGTGCAGGGGTGAGCATAGCGTATTGTGGCATCAAATGCTGATGTTCTACCCTGTGTCACTGTTGTGCTGGCATTGACCGATTGCACTCTGTCGCTCTCTCTCTCTCCCTCCCTCCCTGTCCTCCTCTGTCTTTGTGTGCATCAGCATCACCTGGCGAAAGAGAAGGGGCACTGGCGAGTGGGAAGCTCCAGCCCACAGGACCCAGGAGACTGACACCAGCAGAGCCGAGGTGATCAGTGGGACGGAGGGCGATGGGAGTGCCACGGGGGAGACTGGATCGACCACTACATCTTCTGATTCCTCCTCCTATGGATGCTTCCTGGTGGTGGCGGACCCATCTGGGACCATCCCAACACCATCCTTGTCCGCCACTCCCCTTACCAACACTGCCCTCCCTGTAGCTCCCCACCCAGTTGCCGGTGCTCGCTCACCCAAGAGGGTGGGCATCTCCTTCGCAGCAGGCACCTCTGCCCCTGCCCCAGTCAGCCCTGCTGCCCTCAATGAGGAGGCTATTGACCTCCTGAGGTCCATCTCTGTGGTGCAGACAACTATCGTGAAGGACATCCAGGGTCTGGCATCCCAGATGCAACAGTGCAATGTGTTCCTGGAAAGCATTCACGGTGCCTTGTCTGGCCTACAGAGATCGTTTCAGGCTCTGGCCTTCTCGCTGATGTCAGCCAGTGTCCCTTCTACTTCGGTCCCCCCGCCAGCTACCTGTACCCAGACACACATCCCTCTCCCCTCACCCATACAAGGCACACATACTGACCCACATGCATCCACATCAACAGACATGGTACGCAAGGAGAGATATAAGCAGCACAAATGCCACCATCGCCATGCACACACACAACAAACACATGCAGACATGACAACATCCACACCCTACACCGACTTCCCACCACCTCCCCCCTCACAGTCAGTACATCACTCACACCTGCAGTCAGAACCACATCAGTCACTGATCCAGCCACATGTGCCCTCACTGCCACCGTCACCACATTATCTGACCCCCATTCAAGCACCCCATACACCACTGGCGCAGACACCACAACTGTCAACACCCCCACATGCCGCACGTTCACCCTACCTGCATACACCACCCCAACATACACTCACACGTCCCCCTTCCATCTCCTCCCCACCTCCTCCCAGTATATCTAAATGCCCACACTTACCCACCCAGCAGTCCCCCTGCACACACATTTCATCCACCCACGCACCTGCACCCAAGGCACCTACACGTATGCACCTCACAACCATACCCACTCCCTCCATTCCCAAGCCCATACCTTGACCTCCTGTGTGACCCAAAAAACATTTCCTCCAAGAGGTTTCCCTGTTCCCTACCACTGACCCAGCCCCTGTTACCCTCAAGTGCCCTACTACCCTTCCAAAACCCCTGCCTTCCACTTCCCAGTCCACCACTGCTCCTGGCCATGCCCCTCCACCACCCGCCACTTCCGCCCCTGTCACGTCCACTGCTCCTCCTGCCAGACCTATGCCCATGCCCGCTCCCTCCACTTCCAAGGCCAAGCCCGCTCCCTCCACTCCCAAGGCCAAACCCACTCCGCCCACTTCCAATGCCAAGCCCACTTCCTCCAGTTCCATAGCCAACTCCAAATCCCCTTCCTCCCCCAATGGCAAAACCCCCCTTCCCCAAGGGCAGCCCAAGGACCCCACCACCTCCAAGCCCAGACCAAAGGACCACCCCTCCAAACCCAAAGCCCCCACTCCAACCCACCCCTGAGGTGCCTGCATACCCCATTGATGTCCCTGCCCTGTGGAGGCCTGCACTTTGCAGTCAGTAGTCAAGTTGTGGTGTCACCTTGTGCCCAGTGTACTCAGGCACTGTGTAAATTTTGGACTGGCCCTCGGGTCTGTGTGTTCATTGTTTATTATATATAAGCGGCACAACACTGTTGGTGTTGATGGTAGCAACCTAGTCCTGGCTTTCCTTCCACATGTATGTGTGGTGGTTGTGGGTATTAGCATGTATGCATGTATGTGTGTTGGTACGGGTGTTTGCGTGTGTGTGTGGGTGTGGCTTCCTGTGTCATGTGTGTGTTGTGTGTCTGTGCTAATGTCGTTCCCCCAGTGTGTGCTAGGCTGGTATGCTTACGGTTGGTATCTTGGTTGCCGTCGCTGGTCCGGGAGTTGCATGGGCACATAGAGTATTGGGAGGAGCCATTGCGCCTACAGATGTGCCTTTGTTCCTGAAGGTAGGTGTTCCCTTTTATATTGTTAGTTTCCGTCAGGCTTTTAGTGGCGATGGGTCCACCCCGGAAATCCTGGCGGTGTGCAACCTCGTAATATGGTCGTGGGATACTGCTTGACAGCTGGCCTGAAGATGGCTGCTGCCTGCAGCACCAGCCCATCCGCTGTGGCGGTACGGATGGTAAATTGGCTGTGTTCTGCAGGTGCCTTCCCTGTACTTGTGATATGGAGGTCTTGACTGCCCAGCCCGCGGCGGTGCATCCGCCAACGCTACCGCGGTGGTACGCTCACGCCATACTCATAATGAGGGCCAATGTGAGCAGGGGATTGGAGGGGTTAGCATGAGTGAGTGATAGAAATGGCTTCCATCCTGTTCAAGATGGTGCTTCGAGATAATTGTGGCATAAATAAAACACATGAATATACTTTTACACATCATAAGAAATGAGTTTAAAAGGGAATTACACCAATGCAGCCTATAGTTGTAAAATCGTGTGGAAAAATGCATATTACACATTGTTAATTATTCACAAAAATATAAATCTTTAAAGCACTCCTGCGCTGTCAGTGTGGGTTCAGACACCTCTCTACTCCATGCTGTACCCTAGCCTGAAATAGGGCTATAACCTAGTGCCAAATGGGTATTATAAGAACCCTATGGTGATCAGGCCTTTCTATGGCCTCGGGCAGGTCCCAGAAGAGGGGAAACATCACTAGCAATGCGGTCAATGCAACACTATGCATTGACCATGCTGCTCTTACCACGCATATGCATTTACTATGCATGCGTTTAGCCCGCATGCCTTTACCATGCATATGCGTGGTAACGGCAGAGAGAGCAGTCCGGGCGGAACAGGAAGGAGTAGCAACCAGAGGAGAGAGAGGTAAGTGGCGCCGGATTTGGGGGGAGAGGTTGGTTGTGGTAGTTTTTAGGACAGGGTCAGAGGGCCGGGGTAGTTTTTAAGACAGGGTAGCTTTAAGGGTTTAGGGAGGGTAGTTTTTAGGACAGGGCAGGGTGGGCTTTAGGACAGGGCAAGGTAACTTTTAGGGTTTAGGGCGAAGGTGGGGGATTGGGGTAATTTTTAGGACAGGGTGGGGTAGGTTTCAGGGTATAGGGTGGGGGCAGGGGGTTGGGGTAGTTTTTAGGACAGGGTGGGTTAGTTTTTAGGACAGGGTAAGTTTTAGGGTTTAGGGCGGGGGGTCGGGTAGTTTTTAGGACAGGGCAGGGTAGCTTTTAGGGTGGGGAGGGGGTCTGGGTAGTTTTTAGGACAAGGCAGGGTAGGGTTTAGGGCGGGGTCAGGGTGGGTTTTAGGACATGATGGGGTAGTTTTTAGGACAGGGTAGGCTTTAGGGTGGGGCAGAGGGGTCGGAGTAGTTTTTAGGACAGGGCAGAGTAGCTTTTACAGGTTTAGGGTGGGGAAGGGGTAGTTTTAGGACAGGGCCGGGTCGGTTTTAGGGTGGGTGTGGGGTAGTTTTTAGGACAGGGTGGGTTAGGCTTTTGGGCAGGGTAGGTTTTAGGGTGGGGGGTCCGGGTAGTTTTTAGCACAGGGTGGGGAAGGTTTTAGGACAGGGCAGGGTAGCTCTTAGGGTTTAGGGCGAAGGTATGGGGTCAGGGTAGTTTTTAGGGCAGGGCGGGGTAGTTTCTAGGGTGGGGCGGGCCGTCTGGGTAGTTTTTTGGACAGGGTGGGTTCATTTTTAGGACAAGGTGAGTTTTAGGGTTTAGGGCGGGGTTTGGGGTCATTTTCAGGACAGGGCAGGGTAGGTTTTAGGACAAGGGAGGGTAGGGTGGGGGGTTAGGGCTCAGGGCAGCGGGTGCAAAGGGCAGTTTTAAGGGCTTGGGTGGGTGGAGTATGGTGTCAGGTGTAGGGTGCGGGCGGGGGAGAAGTTACCACACATGTTCCTTTACCAAACATGCTTTTACAACAAATTTTGTTGTAAATGCATGCGTGGTAAAGACACGGTTGTTGTAGAGACCGCATTGTGAAGGCATGCGTGATATACGCATGCGTTGTTCCATCATACATCCCCCTAGAAGAGGAGCCCAATGGATATCCAGGAGGGGAGAAATGTCCATCAAGGGAGTGGAAGGGAGGTGGATTCCCTCCAGAGTGTTTCTGTAAGGCAGAACCATGACATGCCCATCATAGGTCATCTATTGAGGATTGAAGCCTTACATGACAGGCTTCCCACTCCTTTTCCAAATAAATGGGAGTACTGGAGGAGACTAGCAAGTGGACAGGGTTTGGAAGAGAGCTGCTTTCTCAGCCCGAGGTTGGGCACAGAGGGAGATGGCCATGTCCTTTATTTTCCAAATCAAGTGGGTGGATTGCTGGAGGGGAGTGAAGTGAAAGGGATGTTCATGGACAGAGACAGACATGTCCTATAAGCATCCCATGCTTTTCCACAGCGAGAATTGTTACAGGTTTAAGGATGCTAACAATTTTAATAGAATGATTATGCATGAACGGCCAGAGTTAATCAGTGAACTGGAGCAATCATCCAGGGAGTTAGCACAGCAGGCGTCAGTGGAGATGGAGTGAGCAGTAGA
Source organism: Pleurodeles waltl (assembly GCF_031143425.1). NCBI lineage: Eukaryota > Metazoa > Chordata > Amphibia > Caudata > Salamandridae > Pleurodeles > Pleurodeles waltl. The sequence continues at coordinate 1,886,416,480 of NC_090440.1, forward strand.
TCCAGCCCCACCACGAGACCACGGAACATATTGAGAGGATGGTGAAGCACAAAATAAGCAACCAGCCATGGACTGACATATATGGATAAAATACATAGGCAGTACAGTACCATTCATTAAACACAATTGCAATTCATTTGTGTTGTGCCCAATTTTAAGGCACTGCATCCAATCTAGACTAGCCTTCATGGTAAAGGTGAGTTTTTAGACATTTTTTAAAAACTTTTAGGTCAGAGGTTTATCTCAAAGGAAGGTAATTTCAACAAACATAGCCGGTTCACTGAAAAGATCGCCCACCAAACATGCTTCGTCCCAAGGGGCTATGGTATGTCAATACTGTGGGGGTTATTCTAACTTTGGAGGAGTGTTAATCCGTCCCAAAAATGACGGTAAAGTGACGGATATACCACCAGCCGTATTACGAGTTCCATAGGATATAATGGACTCGTAATACGGCTGGTGGTAAATCCGTCACTTTTCCGTCACTTTTGGGACAGATTAACACCTCCTCCAAAGTTAGAATAACCCCCTGTATTTGTTATCAGCTCTATCCTCTACAGCCATAAGAAATATTTAGTCCTCTAATTTTCAGCTTTTACACTTTTTTACACTTCTATCTCGAAGAGGAAAGAGACACAAAACCTTGCGGTTATAAAAACTAAAGATTACATGAGAGTTCAGCCGTTTTCTTAATATAAAACATTGCTTCCTCTGTATATTTCAACATGGATGTCTTTCAAAGGGGTGTGTAAAAATGGAGCAGATTTTTTCTGCAACTTAGTTTACTGTTTTTTAAAAATTCCTTTTTAGGGGACATTTTTCTTTCATGTTTTGTTTTTTTTGCAGAAAAAGTCATCCACAATAAAATGTGGAAAAGTGTACAGGATGTCCAAGCTATGAGAAGTGCAAAGAGAACCAACTTCCCTTAACTTCAGGGGCCAAGTTTGAAACGTCACCAAAAGATAGTTTGTGCTGTGCATGTGGGACTCACAGCTGACATTTCCTGTTATTCTGTGCAATAAGTCAAAGTAGTCAGCTAGCAAAATGAAACACCTCAGAAGCAACACAATTCAGTGCTTAATTTGGACAGGTGTTGGGAATCAACACTCAGTTTTGGGAACCAGGACATATTTTTCTACATTTGACTTTGATATAGAACAATAGAAAGAAAGGCAAAAAATTGAGAAAAAAGCGAGAAAAAAGAAATCTAGGAAAACAATGATAAAGAAAGAAAGGAGCAATGAAAAACAACCTGCTGTAGTAAGATAAAGAGAGAGAAAGTGTGGACCGGGCAAAGAAAGAGGCACGAGATGGAATCAAGGCTAGGCGGCTTTAGTACTGAGCAACCCCAGCATTCGACAGCGGACGCCAAGAAATACTTTGGATCTGTGAACTTTTTTTACCTTCATAAGATGCACTGCTGTATTCTATTGAATCCAAATAATTCTAAACAATACGTATTCTACGTCGTAGGTGCATCCTATATTTGTGCATTGGATTACTGGCTCGCAGGAATCATGCCAGTAAGAGCTGCCGCGAGTGCACTGTGCCAAGCATTTACTGGACGTCTGAAGAGCACTTTGACAGGCCACACTGCGTTTCCCGCTCTTAGAAGTGAGCACACCTGACACAGGAGTGTTGTTTTGGGCTCTGCATACAAAACCTAATGAGCCGGTGACACCAGTCTCCCAAAAAAGAGACCTGTCGATGGAACATGTCATGATAAATGAGAGAAGACAGTCTCTGTGGTGAAACGGTATGCTTCACGGCCTTTGATGGGCAGGTCGAGACGCACGGCAGAGCAGACATACAAACATGGCTCCTCCACTCTGACGAGCACGCTCATGAGGAACTCACCGTCAGATCAGACGCAGCCATTGGGAAGCACAGAAACGGATTCACACCAGTGATCTCGGGGATATTTCCTTCACGACGTCCAATGAGCGTTGCTCTAGGTACTGGCAATCTCACGTGCCCGTATTCTTTGACTATATTGAGGGGAACCTCTTTCGACTCCACAAGAATACAAAATAGAGCCCCTCAAAGCACTGGGTTGGCTAAAACTGGTAATCGTTTTTGGCAGTTACTTTTGATGTTACTACCAATAATAAGACCTTGTGGGGTTTCACAGAGTTTATTACTTCCTACCCTGTTTTTTACGTGTCTGTTGTCTGTGGCACATCTGTTTCGCTCACATAGGGTCATAGGTACGAACACTTTTTCCCATAGTCATAGAATGATTAAAAACCTTTGCTACATCTGGCCCATAGATTAATTTTTTACATGCATGCCTAGCATATTCAAATCCTGCTACCAATAAACGGGTGCCAAAGCGACCAGCATTCATGATTAAATTGCACTAGGGGGCAATGAACCTTTGGATGTGCCAAATCTGGCTTCAAATCGGTGACGTTGGTAGTGGACAAGACTGATGGGTGGATGGATGATGTTTGGTCACACAGTTATCAGCTCGACCTCTAGTCTCTATATTTACAGATATGTCAAGATTTTGCTGTGATGTCCAACAGATCCTGATGACAATCTGCCCCACTCCCCAGAATGCAGAACTGCCAGAATCATTGAGTATGTGCCAAGAATAACTAAATAGCAGAAGTAAAGAGGAATGGAATGAAGAGAGGAAATAAACAACATACCAAGGTCTTCTGTGGCACCACTCTCTCTGGTCTCAGTTCTTGTATCCCAGCAAGTTGTCAATATTTTCTCTAGTCTCAACACCCTGAAAATGAGCATGCAAGACTTTAGTAATGAGCATTAACGTAAGTAGCTCGCTATAATCATATAATAGCACATCATACTTACAGGCATCATAATTGCAAGCCTCAGTGTACATAAGCTGTACAGAAGGAAGCTGGTAAGACATCAGCAGAGCAATCCAGGGATCCGTTGTGTACGAAGCAACAGGAAAAAGGAAATAAAGGAAAACAAAGCCAATCAAAGTCCAAGAGTAAGACAGGAAACCAGACAAAGGTCACAATACTGAGGGACCTGTAAAGAAAGAAATTAATAGGGGTGAGGGACAAAAGTTGAATGAACTCCATGGCAATTGATAACACCAAAGCAACACGGAAAGTTGCCAGGCAGTTTCCATTAACCTTATTGATGTCTCAGTAAAGGCACTGCCTATCTTAACCTGGAAGTCCCACCCTTTAACCTTGCTTGCTCTGCTAGACATGGCGCCCTAGGTCCCCAGAGGTTGGCCCTCCACAGCCTTAAAGGGAAATGCTTGAAAGATCTTCCTTTATATGACATGTCTCAAACTCACCATCCCTGCTGACTACTGACAGGATCTATGCATTCTAATTGTTTCTAAACAAAAAATAGCAGCTCTTATAAGTGCCGTCAATCCAAAATATTTACTATAACAAACGGTCCCAAAGCCAGTCATCACTTTCCTTGAGTTCTTGCAAGAAGTTCCACCATCTTTGCTTGGTCACCTCAAGATTGGATTATAAAAGCAGTCTACAGTTAGGCTTCGGTCTGTTGTGATTAAATAATTCTAGAGCGACCAGAGCAGCTCAACATTTATTCTACCATCCCATCCTTAGTATTACACTGTCTGCCAGAACTTGAAAAAAATTAAATCCTTGTGTGTCAAATACCCTGTTTTTCTGTCAATCAGGATCACCTTTCTTTGGAGCCATATCCCTTCATAATTCAGCAAGTTGTCAATCTGCTTCTGTGGAACCTGAGTGGGCAAGAGATGCCAGGGCCCCTCTGTCTTGAAAGGGTCACTGCTGCTGCCTTCACCGCCTACTCTTCCCTTGTAAGGTTTAAGAACCTAATATGACCCTCCTCACACCCGGCCGTCATGCGACGGCCAGCCTGACATGTGCATGTTAAACATCTCTCTGTTGATCCCTGAGAGAGCCCGCACCCACCGATCCTGACACTGGTTTCATGCTGGTTACCAGCAAGAAACCAGTGTCAGGATTGGTCTGTACAGTTTCCTGGGTCCCATGACCTTTGCCGGTCGGAGCTGGGAGAGACGACGCAACGCGAGGAGAGAAGATCTTCAACAGGTAGGTGCCTTTTGTTTAATTTTATTTTTATTGTATCTCCCCTCCTGACTTCCATTGTAAATACAAGCTGGCTGCTACTAACAACTCCACCAGAACCAACTTCCAGATACATGACAAGCGTCACTGACTGGATGAAGAACAGCTGCCTGCAGCTGAACACAGACGAGATGGAAGCGCTGATCTTTGGTAACAGCAGCAACACATTGAACAGCTCCTGGTGGCCATCAGACCTAGGACCTGCACCCATTCCCTCTGACCATGCCAGAAACCTCAGAATCATCATTGACAACAAGCTCACCATGGAATCACAAATCAACGCCGTCTCCTCAGTCTGCTTTCTCACGTTGCACATGCTACATAAGATCTTCAAGTGGCTACCTGTACATGAGATGCACCGTGACATAGGCCCTCATTACCAGCCTACTCGACCACTGCAACACCCTCTACATAGGAATCGCCGCACACCTCCTACAGAGACTTCAGACCATACAGAACACCGCAGCCAGACTCATCATTGGCCTTCCCCATCAAACCTACATCACACCCCACCTCAGGCAACTTCAATGGCTCCCCATACAGAAGAGATGCCAATTCAGGTTACTGACCCACGCACACAAGGCTCTATGCAACCAAGGAGCCATGTATATTAACCACTGCCTGAACTTCCACCAACTGTGGAGAATACTAAACTCTGCATTCCTTTCACTTGCTCATACTCCCCACATCTACCAAAGGAGAAGTAGAGGACACTCCTTCTGTCAACTCACACCAAAAACCTGGAACAGCCTCCCCACGCACCTCTGGACCATCACCTCACTCCCGGAATTCCGAATGGCTATCAAGATCTGGCTGTTCGAATAAGCCTCCAGGATCTTCAAGCGCCTGGATACCCTATCAGGTGATTAGCCGTGCTTTTAACAATCCTGATTGATTGACCTCCTCCTCCTGTGACCTGCCTTCACTTCCTTCCACGTACCTAACGTTTTCCCTATATCTCCAACCACCTATATTTCCCTTTCTCCCTCACTTCACTACCTTGTCGCAGCTATATTTCGCTATGTCAAGTTTTTGAGTGTTCTCCTGTCTTCTCCACGAGTCACAAGCGCCATTTCCTCCATAAATGAGAAGCAACTCATAATTGGCCCTACATCAGGGTTTCCGATCTGAGGCAACAATGTGTTCTGTTTGGTCTTCCTTCAGTGTCAGTGTGCAGTACGTACTGCCTATGAAGCATAAGAAATGCTCAGCTCCAGGTCTGGAGCCTTGATGGGCAGAGATATGTACATTCTTTCAGAAACTTTTCGGTAGCAAAACATTAATAAATGTCATTCTGAATCGATATTTGGAAGGTACACCCTAAACATGTTTCTTCCAAATACTGATTCAGTATTACTAATTAGTAATAGTACTGATTGCAATGCTGTAACATTTTATAGATTGTATTCTTAGATGCTAAAATGCCTTTTTGAGGACTTAAATGGGCTGATTCTATGAATTGGACGTTTTGCAAATAAAAAAAGGATTCGCACATCTAGCCCAAAGTTCTTTGAGCTGAATGTTCAGGTGACTCCCCTTCCAGGGTCTTCAACTGCGTCCAATATGTAGGTATCCTAAAAGGACTCAAGGAGGTGAGAGACTTTTGAGTCAAAAAAAATTCTGAGCAGCTTTTTAATTAACGTTCCATGAAATTTACCTGAAAAATGATTGTTGCCTGACCCTTCATTGTTGAAGTAGTAGTAGTAAAAGCTGTAATCATAGATGTGGTTGTTGTTAAAAATAGGTGCAATAAAGCTGCGTTTTATTTGTTAACTAATTACCTGGTCTGTTCAAACACTGGTAGAGAGCATTCATTTGTGGCTTCAGGCAATACTCCTTACATATTCATCATTAATGTTCTACATTAAAGCCTGTAGATTCAGGCAACAGGCCTTCTACATAGAACGTTGGAGTAACAGATCATTGTGGCTGGGAGAAGGCCTCAGTATTACTGGCTGCTTATGTGCTACCTGGGTAAGAGGTGTTTACGGTGGGAAAGCACAGAATGATTGTAAGAACTTCCATATATGAAAGTGACTTCCGCGTAATGATTACCTAAAATTAGCAGCTTTGTGGTGTTGCTAGCAGCAGGATGCACCTATTGCACAATGTGCATGTGATGTTTATGGTAGTAAGTTTTTTTTTTAACCACATAGTTCTGGTAGACAGGCACATAGTTTGGGCATCCTATCTATAAGAAGAATGTATTTAGAAACTTTAAATACACCTTTATACTCCAAGCAAGCTGGAATTTGATGTCTTGTGTTAATGTGCAAAAGGTATTTAGTTTTTCGGTCGAGCTACCAGAAAGACCTATTGAAAGCTTACCAAGAACTTATGACGACATTAAAGCTGGCCCATTGATGATCAGTGGTTGACTTATTGTCATTCATTGCCTTTCTTCTTATTCAATGGCTTACCATATCTTGTTCCTTCCCTGGAGCACAGCTTCTTTACCATCCTCTTGATTTTGCTGACTTGTGCCCTTCCACTGCTCACTTTTAGGTAAACACTTTGTTCTTTTTGACTAAGCACTCCATGAAATTGCATGCGTTTTACAGCCCTCTCCTTCATGTGCACTCACCCCCAAATGCTCCTCCATGCTCCTTGTTTCGCTCTCATGTACTTTTCACAAACCTGTCCATGTTGTTCTCTCCATATGTGCTTCTGCCCACTCCCTGTGTTGCTTCACCCTTGTGCGCAGTTTGCTGGAGTGCTTCACCCTCCCCCCCATGGTCCATGTTCTTATCGCCCTTCCTCCTCATTCTATTATGTCATTCTGTCCCATGTTGTTCTCACCCCCACTCCTTTGTGTTGCTCTCTAACTCAGGCAGTACTCTTCCTTCCCTCTACCACATGCTCCTCCTGCCCCTAGCCCCATTTGTCCTTTTTTCTTAATTGTATGCTATGACACAACACAATCTTCATTTTTAGGCCGAGCACACAAGCGCTCTGGCCTGTTGTATTATATCTGTGGGCTTTTAACCACACCCACCGCACTCCCAACTCTATCACTCGTTCATGGGCTTGCCTTTCAAAAATCTTTTGTTATCATTGGTAAATGTTTTATGTTTGTCCCGCCTTGGGTCAGCTTTGTTACCGCCTTGGCCATCGACCCTGTTACATGGATAATTGCACATTTGCCAATACTTACTGATGGTGGCCATAGCGCTTTGAATCAGCTCGCGTATGTCAAATGCTTTACTTTTCGTTTTCAATTTATGTGGCAAGAAAAGTCCAGTTAGGAATTTACAACCCTAATAGCTCTTACTCGAGCAAACGCAAGACCCATTGCAAATGCTTGTTTTTTAATTACAGATCCAAATGACATCTTTCATCTTGGATCAGTAAGTAAAAAAACAAAGGAAACAGCACTTGTGTCATTCCACTGGCATGAGCATTAGTTGTAGTGCATGGGAAGTCCAGCAGCATGAAGCGACTGCTTGCGCCAATGTGCTTTTTAAAAATGTTTCTTTATCAATGTTGAACAACATCAGAAAGAAATATTTTGTTTCCTAACCCTAATCCTCCTCCCCCACAATGTTGTACTCTATTGTGAAAACCAGAATGTTCTTTGATTAACACACATTCACCACTTCCATTTCCTGTGGGCACTGTTCAGCATCTCAAAGTAAAGATTAATGCCAGCAGCAGAGGATTTTTCTTGCAACTAACCAATATCTAATACAAGTTTGATCAATTGTCTTTTGTTCATGCTACCGTCTCTCTTCAGGTAGCCTTCAGCATGTAGGCCATTTGTAGGTTTTCACAAAGGTGGTGAATCGAGGAGAATTGGGGCTAAGAGGGTTATTAATCCTAAGAACGTCCTTTAGCCAGCGGTTGAAAAAAAATATGGGAACTGTGATGCTGTATGCAATGCGGACGGGGTCAATGAATGTGGGGGCAGGGTCAAAGTAGCCACATATATAATAGCTCACGAAGTACATTTAAAAAAAAAAACATTAAATAATCAGTGCACCATTGTGTAATATGAAACCTCTATTAGTTAATGCACTGAGAGGTCTATGTGTAACCAGAAAGCCAAAGAATGAAATCTTGGTTGGTGCAATGGAGAATTGAGGTTTGTGTGTTGTTAGTGCTATGAGAACCCAGCCTCTGACAGGAAGTACTGAGAAAACGTAAGTCATTATGTTAAACTTGCAATATACACAGTATAGAACAGACTGCTACTAAGTGTGCAAAAAGGTTTCAGATAAAACAGTGGCTTCTAGTAATAGCCAGCTTGTAGGTAATTATTTATTTATCTGCCCTGAAAAGCACACACTGCACAGCTCAGCTGGTAACTCCCTTGCACTACCAGTCAAAAATAATGTGATTCGATCAAAGAAACCAGTACCTGTTCCCAAACCCCCTTTACATTTGCAGATTAACTAGTTATGCATATTTGCATTTCTTTAGGCGAGGAGCACCCTGGCAAAAGGCCTGTTTATTGTTAAGCTGCCTGCCCTTCCCTCGTTTCAGAGCACAGGAGACTCTGTAAATGAAACTTAAGCTGACGCATTTGCACGATCGGAGTTTGCCATTCTGGGACGGTTGTCTTTTAATAAGTATTAGGGGAACTTTTTTCAAAAATTAAAAAAGTATGGGAACACCGTGCCCCTCCGATCCCTCCTACTTCGACCACTGCCTTTAGCCCAAGGAAGTGTGATCAGTATGTGTTATATTTATGTTACCGTGTATGTGTCAGTCTCTACTTTGCAGACTGTTGTTTATGGCATCTGTCAAAGCTGGGGCCCCAAGGAGAAGGGGTCAGGTCTTCTAAGACACCACTGTATTTGTAAGTGTGATCAGTAAGACTTGTGGATAGTATGTCAGTGTCACCCTGCTGCACAAAACTTTACTTGTTTTATGGTTTTAACAGTGGTGAGGTAAAATAGAGGGGACAGGAACCTGCAAAAATGAGTGTATAACGAGGGTGCACCCAAGAGCTTTTAGCTCTGTGATGGCCATAACTGGCAACTTTGCAACTGGGGAACTAGGTTTGAGCTCTGGCATCGGGTCAATGTCCTATAGTTCAGGGAAAAACATTTATAATCTCCTTGTGCCTCCCAAAAATCTGACCTTTTACAATGTAACCTGGGACTCATGTAAAGAGCTCAATGCCCTTAGGCTGAGTTCAAGCTATATGACTGATAGAGGGAATAGTCTTTATTGTATATGGTTAATTAAAACCGAAACAATGTATAAGATGCAAGACACATATAAATCAAGAGCATAGATCTAAAAATCGACCAAGAATAAAATAGCGCTACCAATTCTTCAGATATAAACAATTTAATGTAAAGAGTCAAATAATTTACAACCGCTTTAAAAGGTGGTGCATAAATTTAACAAAACTGCAGCTTAGCCTAATGTGCTGACCATTTAAGATCTGAATCAAGGCCTGCCAACACCTTCTTATAAGTTGATTAAAAACATTTCCTTAGCAGTTCCCTACATGCCTCCAGTAAAACTGGGCATTATATATACAATGCGCAACAATGTCTCTTCTTTAAAACCACAAATTCAGCAATTTGCATCAAACAATGCTGCTTTCCATCTAGGGACATAGGGCCAGATGTATCATTATTACCAATAGTGATTACCAAATTGTGATTTTTTGCGAATCACAATTAAGTAGTCGCTATTTGAATGAATGAAACTCCAGGAGTTTCATATAGCGATTCGCCAGGGCTCACCAACGGACCTACCTCATTAATACTCATTAGGTAGGTTGCAATTTGCGACCCATTGTGAATGGCTACAATCACAGGGATGGTGGCCTGCTGGGCTCAGCAGACCACTATGTCTGTGATTGCTTTTAAATAAAGCAATCTCTTTTTTAAATTCAGCCAGTTTTCCCTAAAGGAAAACGAGATGCGTTTAAAAAAGAAAAATTAAATGTTTTCTTTTCATTTTTTAAGAGCAGGCAGTGGTCTGTCGGACCACTGCCTGCTCTTAAAAAATGTTTTCGCATGCATTCACGAAGGGGAAGATGGGTTACCACCAATTTGAAATTGGTTGTAACTGCGATTATTTTGCGACCGCATTCACGGTCACAAAACAATCATACATACCTCTGTGATTTGGTATTAGGAAGGGACGCCGTTGACATGCCCATTCCTAATCCCGAATCGGTATGTAGTCGCAAATTCAATTTGTGATTTGATAACAAGTTACCAAATGACAAATTGGATTTGATAAATACCAAAATGCATTTTTGCAATCTCAAAAATGTTTGATACATCTGGCACCAAGTCTTTTGTCGGAAAGTTACCCATCCTTTATTAAAGAAACTTCTGCTTCAGGTAAAAGGATAAGTTAGTTTTTAGATATTGTTGGCAAAAATGGAGGATGTACAAGTTTAAAACGATCCAACTGTGTGCTTTACTGACCATAATATCTGCACAACTGCAAAACTCTTTTTACACTCTTGTTAACCATGCATCTAAGGATCACAAGCAAAGATGCTGAACCCTACAAAGTGTTAAGGTCCAATTCACAAAACAATGAGTCCAAATATTTCTGACAATAGTTATCAGGGCTAGAGTGTATGATTCCTTGCCACGTATGTTGATTCAGAATGCTCCATGAAGCTCCTTCATACTTTTACAAGAATTTATGAATGCACCTTACTGTGCCAGCTGTTGAAGTGCAAGACCAAATTCCAGGTGTACCACTGCTTGCGAACTGTTCATCGGCAGTCTAAACAGTTGTTTGAATATGGAGACTTCTATAGAGCCAATAATATTTCACCCTTCCCTCTGCAAATATCTCATCTGTCAATGTCAATGAAGGATGGCATTTACTATTCATCTCTCTAAGGATGGGGTCCAGTGAGGGCAGCTAAGGTTTTTTGTGGATCTCCAAAAGCAAAGAACAATGATATGGACTTGATTGCTTCCATATGTGCCACACAGGAACCCTGGTTATCAAACGTGATTCCTAAATAAGTGCATTTCATAACAGTTTCCAGCTTCTCTCTTCAATAGTAAGTTTTATACTGATCTCCATTGTATTTGTTTTGATAAAGGCTGCAAAGGGGGTCGTCATTTTCTGGAGGCTAACTGAGGTCTTACTTAGTAGTCTAGTATCATCTACACATTGAAGACTTGAAATTGGCTGAAAATATAATCGTGGAGAAGTGAATGTGGGCTCAGCAAACTAGTAATTCAAGTCAGCAATGTAAAATATGAATAGCAGTGGAGCCAACACATATCTCTGTTTAAGTCTAACACTAAGTCTGGGTCTTCTCAGTTACAGTAGCTCAGTTGCTCTACTTTACAATGACCTATGTGTTTATATATATCACCTTACTTGCCCGTAGGAGCGATGGTGGGATATTCTGACCTTTAAGCTTGTCCACAATCTTTGTCTTGAAATCTTATCCAAGGTGGATTTTTAGTCTACAAAATAGATGTGTGTAGTGCTTTAGAACTGTAAGTATTAGGACCCCATGACTAGGGGCAGATTCATGAAGGAAATTATGTAATCAATCTGGGCGGTGTCATGGTATGGTATTTAATGGTTTTTGGGATATTGAAATTTCAGCTGAATTTTGTATGCTGATGAATAAAGATGTTAACTACGGGTTCTTTGTGGTGTGTTCTTGCGCATGCTATTGGGCTGTGGAGGATGCAACTGGCGATGAATAGGGGATACGTGCCCTGAAGAAACAGAAGTGCTCTCCCTGAGAGTTTGCAAGAAATAGCAAACTGCTTGTGTGTGACACATGTGCCCAAGCTGAAACGAAGAAGCCTGCAGTTGGTGTATGTAGAGTACAAGTGCCACTCAAGGCCTTGTGGAGAAGTTGAAGGCCAAACAAGGGAGCACCGTTGGAAAACCCTGCAAAGATTTGCTGCCCATGCTAAGAAAAAAAAAGGGGCTGTGCCACAACACTGAGCCATCAGTCACACAAAGAAAATTGTAAAGGCAGTGACAACAAGGTACAACATAGGCAGCGACAACCAGATATCACACTAGAAGACAGTGACAACCTGGCAAAGACAGTGAAGTTTACCTATCAGCCTTATGACAAGGTGACTTGAAAGAGAACACAAGGGTTGTGCTCGACAAGTCTTTAGTCCTTGAAGAAGCTGCTGGTGATAGGGAAGATGGCAGCTGGTGGCCTTCAGCACAACTCATAAGCGCTTCAAGATAGTGAAGATTTCCTGTAGGTGCTGCAAGAGACATGGAATACGGTGCTTCTGCATTCTTGAAACCTCCGTCACCATTTGATACAGCTGTAAAACAGAACATTGGCATCAGATGGACCACATGAATTGAGACTTTCGATTATTTCATTGATGCAAGTAAGTGATGAGAAAATCATTAAATACTTATAGAAACTCACAGGTGATAGTGTGAAAAAAGCGATAAAGAAACTCTCACAGACTGAGAGAATGTCTTACCTTTATATCAAAAAAGCGTTAGGAGCCAAGTTCATTCTGATGCCACATATCGACTATGAAAGGTGCATTTTCAATCAAGTGAGACAACAAGTTGGTGAAACAAAGGATGAGTTTGTTGGAAGACTTGATGCGCTCATCAAACATTGCAAAATTAGTGAATTTAATGATGAAGAAGCCCTGCGACTCAGAGTCATTGATGGTTGTTTGTCGGACTCGTTCAGTAGACGCATGTTGTGAGAGACACTCAGTCCAGAAAAGGTATTAATGGCTACTAGAGCTGAGGAAAAAGCCATTCTGCAAGCTGCCGACATGGAAGCGGGAACAGCAAAGGGTATCGTGTAGTTGGCTAGGTTTTCTACATCTATCAAGGAAATTAGCCTTAGTAGAGAAGATGTGGCGTAACACTAGCACTGTCGACTTTGGAGTTGGGGAACCAAGTTCGAGTCTTGGCATCTGCTTAACGTCCTGCGAGTCTGGGCAAATCACTTATTCTCCCTGTGCCTACCAAAAATGAATGTGTTGCTGTGTAACGTAACTGGTGCTCATGTAAAGTGCTCCAATACCTTTAGGTTGGGTTTGTGCTATATTAAACCACAATTACAAACAATTAGCCTGTAGTTGGCAGGGGTTCTGGGAGGACCATTTTTGAAGATTGAATGTAGTGCAGCACCTCTCCAGGACTCGGTTAAGATGTTCAGAAAAAGACAGCGAATTAATAAACAATAGAGTCAGGTCATTTGTCCACAAAGCTACATCTTTTTTAAAAAGGGGTGCCAGCAGACCACTTAGACCAGGAGCAGCATCCCGTTTTCACTTTTTAATGATCATACATAGTTGCTTACCATTAAAAGTGCTACCCAATTCGTCCTTCATGTAAAACGCTGGGCTCTACAATAGATGGATCTAATTTGTCTTTGCTATACAGTTTAATAATAGAATTAATACAACCTTCTTCAGTAATATTCGAATTATTTGATAATTTATAATCAGTAGTTGTTCACAAAGCTCCACAATTGCTTAATATTATTTGAGCTGCAATAAAAATGGATTAGGGACCACTTTTTATTTTGAGCATCAAGTTTTCCGTACTAAATTGCTTATTTTATATGAGGATTTAAAACCTTGACTTCACCGAATTTGTAGTGGTCTCCTGATAGAGGGAGTTTAATCAGTCTTCCAACTCTGCTTTGAGCAGAGAGTTACACTTGAAGTGCTCATATTTTTTTGCTTACCAAACTTTTCCAGCAGAGAACTTGTAAAGTTAATCCAAATGCCAAGGCTGATTGGCTTTATTTGGGATCTATTACACTGATCTTTGAATACACCCCTTGAGTGTAAAAACATTGTGTTGATAATAGCATATTTAATCTGAAATGGGGCCTTGCAACAATAACCTTTTTTAATTAAAGGCATGTGAATGCCTTATCATGAGGAGGTTTTCTCGATTTAAAAGTTCCTTCATTGATATAGTGATCAAATGTGGGAAATGATCGCTCTGCATTCTGATTCTAATCTGAAGCCTCGTCAACAAATATACATGTGTTAAAACGTAATCTATGATGGATCTTGTAAGGCTAGTAGGTCCTGCAAGTTCATCATCTTCAAATCAGATGATTAGTACTCTAAATCTGCCGAATGTAGCAGGTTTAGTAATATTTACCTATATGATCTTTTATCCTTGTTAGTGAGGGATATTCAGCAGAGGGTATGCTCCACAACTGGGTTTGTGTTATTACAAATTCTTACTCCTGGGATTCGGGTATTACATTTAAATTGAAGTCACCAGTTAGAAACCAGTAAGCTTCTGGGTACAACATTTTCAATTCACTTATAGTCACTTTGAGGGTGTTCAGAACCAGCTTTTTATGCTGAGATTTCGTATATATGTTCATAAGTATTAAAGGGGACTCATTGTGTAGAGATGACCTGTTCTAAATCATAATTTCCAGTTATCAAGTCACTTTTGGCTTTCAAGGAACAATCTCCAATTTCAGGGTGGACATAGCGTAAATGTATAGGCCACCTCTTGACCATAGTTTATTATGTACTCTTTTAAAAAAAAAAAAATTTATTATTTTATTTTATCTTGTGCTGAAACAAAACAGCATGCGGGACCGTTATAGTCAAGCAGTCATTACAGTGTGTACGTATCTCTGGTATCTTGCAAACAAAGTTTTGCAGATCACATTGACATTTGACATCACACTTACGGCAGCCAGTTTCAGTGAAATTATCCTTCAGGTATATGGTGTACAACCTCTTCCCTTCCCCACCCCCAGGTTCCCGTTCCCACTTTGGCGAGTGAGTATCATGGGCAGTGGTCAATACTCCCAGGCCGTAGTGCTACCTTCACCAGCCCCATATTTTGTCAAACTTACGGGGACAGCCCCTGTTACGATAGACCACTTTTTCTGCAGACATATACATATCCATTTCTGTGCGCGCTCGCATACATTTGGCCCTTCTTGCGCTCCCCAATGTCTGGCCAGATCTCTCTTTGCTACTACCAGTCCCAGTGCACAGAACAAAAGCTTACATGGTGGGATGTCTACCTCATTCGGAATCCCTAGTAGGACAATTTTTGGTTCTAACAGGATCTGTACTTCTAAGATTGTAGTGGGTTCCAGTGTTATCATCCTCCAGTATGTCTGAATATTTGGGCACATCCACAGTGTATGTTTGAAGGAACCTACCTCAGTCCCATGTCTCAAGCAGAGTGAGCGGGAACTCACCCCATGCGGTGTAGTCTTTGTCTGTTGTAATCAGCTCAGTGGAGGATCTTGAATTGGATCAAGCATAGGTGGGATTTCATAGCTACCTCTCGGGATGCATAAGCACCACATCCTGGTCTAAGTCTTCCAATTCCTCCAAGTCCTGCTCCCATTTAGCTCGTAGAGCAGTCCGGGTGTCCTGCATGTTATTGTTTATCATTTTATATGTACAGGAGATTGCTCCCCTGCCCAGTTCCCCTGTCATAAGTCTCCCCTCAAGGGGGGCATATTTGGGAATGTCTTCGTTTACATGGGCGTTCCATGCATGACGCAGTTGCACATATTTCAGAAATTGTGACTATGCATTTAAATTCTTGTCGTAGGGATGCAAAGGATATGATATTACCTTGTTGAAGGATATCCCCTATTGTGGAGATTCCTATCATGTCCCACGGTTCAAAGCCCATTAGTTTGGTAATTTCTTTCAGTCCAGTCCCTTTCCACAGGGGGAGTCAGTCTAGTAATCTTTTGTGCCCAGCCAATTGTTTTGGTGGCCTTGTGCCATGCTAGAATAGCAACTTGGGTGGCCGGGAGGAGTGTGGATAACCCCGATCCTCTGTATAGGTAGTGTAAATGTGTTTTAAGGCCCAGAAAATCTCAATCCAAGCGGTAGGTCGGTTGGTCTTGGGGGGGCGGGGCATGTATCCAATCATTAATTGCTATCAGGTGAACTGCTTAGTAGTAGCTCTCCATATCTGGGAAGGTGAGTCCCCCAATGTAGGGATTTCGCTGGAACATTCTAATGGCTATCTGTGGGTGCCCATAGGAGAGTTCTTAGTATTGTGTTTATTTTTAGGAACGTGCTTTGTGGGAGTGGGCACGTAGAGTAATTTGGGAAGGGTGACCATTTTAAACATGGTCGCTTGGCCCGTCAGGGGTGGTCATTTCCAGTGTACTGCGTCACTTGAAAATTGATGATAACTCTTTCTATATTTTGGGTAGGACATAGGTCAGTTCTTGGTGTCATAAAGATTCCTAAATATTTAAAACCCTCTGCGGTGTGCCCAAGACCATGTGGCAATGGCAGGGAGGGCTGTAATGTAGTGGGAGTGTATAGCATCAATTTATCCCAAATAATTGTGTAGCCTGAATGGGCCCTGTACTCATGTATTCTGTGTAATAGGAGCGGAAAGGTAATTAATGGATCTGTGATATAAAGGAATACGTTGTCTGCGTATAGTGATATTTTTTCTTTGTGTGCGTCTTCGTGTAAGGCCTGGAATCCACTTATATCTAGGTGGTGTTGTATCTTGTTTGTGAGGGACTCAATTGTGAGGGCAAATAAGAGAGGGGATAGCGGGCACCCCTGTCTGGTGTGATTCTTCACTGTCGGGATTTCTCTAGAGGTTAATCCGTTTATTTTAACTGAGGCCATCAGATCGTGATATAGGAGCACCACCTAATGTCTCAACTTGGGACCGAACCCAAATCTGTACAGTGTCTGCTCCAGAAAGGGCCAGTGAACCACGTCAAAGGCCTTTTCTGCATCAAGCGATAAAACAAATATGTGGTGTGCCTCAAGATTGTACTGTAGTGATCCACTTATGTGGTCTTCGAATATCCTGTCACGTTGATCTCCTTGGCATGAAGCCGGGTTGGTCCCAGTGTATCAGTGTGTTTATGACCCGCAGGAGACGTGTGGCCAGGATTGGATCTTAGTCTCTGTATTTAGCAGGGAGATCGGGTGGTATGATGCACATTTGTCCCTAGGCTTCCCTTCCTTGTATATTGTAACAATTAGGGCCCTTTGAAGGTCTGGGGGAAGTTTCCCTTCCTTGCTTCCTTTCTGGAATATATGTAGCAAATGAGGCCCCAGAAGGCTAATCTATCGTTTATAGAACTCCGCCTGTAAACTATTAGGCCCAGGAGTTTTCCCGGTGCAGAGTTTGTCTATACCTGTCTTTACTTCGGTGAGCGTCAAATCTTGTTCAAGAACCTCTCTGTCAGTATCGTCTAAAGTCAGACTCATCGCCCAATAGTGAGTTATAGTTTCGGAGTCTGCAAGGGCTGGGCATTATAGAAATTCTCATAGTATTGTGTAAATTCCCTCAATATTTGTATATCTGGGTCGTAAGTGTCCCCATCATCTGTCCGAATAATCTGTATCCATCTGGCCTCTTGTTCTTTTCTGCAAAGCCATGCCAGCATTTTCCAGCTTTTTCCCCAGTTAAGTATAGTCTGCGATGCGTAGTCTGTGTGTGTTTCATAATCAGGGACTGTGACAGGTCTCTGTATTCTGCTTGCAGGAACTGTATCTGCCTCCCTATAAGAGGGTCAGTGGTTGCTCTGGGTGAGCCTGGAGCTGCAGTATCTTTGCCTCAAGGTCCTCCAGTTCCCTTGTGTCCTGTTTCTTTTTACACGTTATTGCATTTTGTGCTCTGTCCCGCAGGGCAGCTTTGTAAGCCTCCCATAGTACTACTCTGGAGGTGACCGAATGTTTATTTTCAGTAAAGTATAGTTCCATTTCTGTTCGCAGGGTCTGTGCCACCTCTCTATTCTCCAAGGCCCATGCATTCAGTTTCCAGCTGACTGCTGTTTTACCTCTAGGAATGTGCCCAACACGGGTGAGTGGTCCGAGAGACCTCTAGCTTGGAAAGGTATTTAAAAAAAAAATTTCTGGCTACCTGCATTGCCACTAGTATGTAATCAAGGCATGAGTATGCTGTATGGGCCTCTGAGAAATATGAGTTTTGTCTTTGGGTTCGGTGTGACGAACTCCATATGTCTATTAGTCCCAGCCCCTCCACAAAGTCTGCCAGTGGTGTTGGTTGTGTGGCTGCAGCACGTGGGTTTGATCTATCCAAGATAATGTCTATTACATTGTTAAAATCCCCACTCAAGATATGTGTAGGGGAAGGCAAGGAGGTGATTATGTCTGTGATTGTATCTCGTGAAGAGGCCTGTAGCCCTGGTGGAGCATATATGCTCCACACAGTTATCTCCCTTTGGCCGTAGTGGCTGTGTATCCCTATGAATATGCCCCTGGGTCTGTCCAGGTCTTAAGTCACCTAGAATGGAAGACTTCTATTCACTAGTATAGCTCCTCCACAAGCCCCTTTGGTGAAACCCGTGTGGGCCAGAGAGTAGTAGCTCCCCTTCCCAGGAAGTGGCAGTTCATCCCCTGTAGGTGTGTCTCCACCAAGTCGGGTTGCTGTCTCTTAATATACTGTGGCACTAACCCACTCTTGATCTTGTTGCCCAGTCCAATAACGTTCCACGTAAGGAATACAAAGGGGCAGGTGTTGCTATCTTGGGTCATTGTAGGTGCTGGCGGTGCGATTTATATGCGTTGCCGTGAAGTTATACCCTTTCTTGCATGATAGTAGCATGTATGCTTGTGGTCCCTCTAAATGTAATAACAACCTGTAAACAACTCTTAAGGCATCCATATCCCAATTATCCACCCCCTCACCAACCGTTGTCTTGTGCCCCCTTGTTGTTCCGGGTCTTGCAATCTGGCCTGGTACCAAGGATGGTTTGAGAGGTCTGTCGCCCCATATTTCCATTCACAACTACATTAACTGCTTATAACAAAGTTGAAATTGTAACTAGTTCTGTCCTCTCTCCCACTCTAAAACACAGTCTGACTGGTAGTATGCACACGGAAAAGGTGTTCTCTCTCTCTACTGTAGTAGTCTTAGGGATTCATTGGAGAGTGGGGTTTCCGTGGAACTTGACCATTCTTAGTGTGCTCCTATGTTGGCCCAGTTTATCTATTCGTTGTCCTTTCCGCCCATAGCTAATGATGAGTCTCTTTCATGGGAGGAGGCATTTTGATCATCTTATTCCATGTCGGTTATCCTGGTGAGTAGGGAATGTTTTGTGTTTGGATTCCGAGAGCAAGACATTGGTGGGGTCCTCGGAATTGGATTTGCCTCTCCCCAAACCTTGTTTTGGTGTTCTTCCCTGGAGTCTGAGGACATATCAAGATGGTATGAACGTCGTGCAGTGGTCAGTGGGGTTCAATTTCCTTGTCGCTGTCTTGGCTGCTTTCTTGTTCTTTTATGGTGTTTTTCTCTCCAAAGCCCTTCATCTTCCGCTCTCTGGCTTTTTCTACTGGGTGTGATTTCGTTACTGTGTTTGGATCTCATCGATGGTCTCCCCTCTAGCCATGTCCAAGCCTCCTCTGGAGTGTGGAAGAAATGGGCATGGCCTTCAAAGATGGCTTTCAGTTTTACCGGATATAGCAGCATATATCGTATCTGTAGAGTCCTGAGCTTGGCCTTCAAGGAGTCAAAGGTCCAGCGCCGTTTCTGGATTTCTCAGGGGTAGTCTGGGAAAATCATAATTTTAGATGGGCCGTAATGGAGTTCCCCGAGTCATATTGCTTCTCGCAAGATCATCTCCCGGTCCAAGAAGTTAAGAAAGTGGGCTATTATTGGTCTTGGTGTGTCCCCTGGTGGATGTTTGGCACTCAGGACACGGTGTGCTCTTTCCAGGACAAAGCATGCTGAAAATTGTACACTTGGACGTGTTTCCTTCATCCTCTTAGTGAGGAAGGTGGTCATGTTGGGCCTTTCCATTCCCTCTGGGAAAACTACAAAGTGCAGCTTGTTTCTGCGTGCCCGTTTTTCTGCATCGTCCACCTTCCATTGAAGGTCCTTTGCTGTGGCTTGGAGTTCAGCTACTTCTTTGCGCAGACTAACTGTTGTGTCCTCTGGCTCCGATGTTCTGGTCTCCACTCTGCCTGTCACATTCCTGAGATCTTGGCAGTGTAAGAATACTTCAGTTCCCACTTCCCCTATCTTTTTCTCCACCACCTCCCTTGAGGACTGAATAGCTGACAATAGGGTAGTGTTGTCCGGTACTGGCAATGTTGTTGCCTGAGGTTCTTCTGATGGGGTTAGTACCTTAGCATAGCGGTCCAATTTGTCCTGTCTTGGATTTTCAGGTCTTTATCCTTAGCCATTGTGCCCCAGGGCCCTGGTCGCCCGCTGTCAGCCAACACTCATAGGATTAATGGCAACTGTGCTCTTTGTACTGTGTATGTTGACTTATGTGCCCTTTGAAAATGATGACCAGGGTCACCCCTGCGTGGGTCCTCACGGTCTCCAGAGGCTCCCTTTCTGCTCTTACTGGCTTGATTTATATAGTTTCTTTGATGCAGGTGGAGTGGGGGGATTAAACAGGGGCAGCCGGAGACGAGGATCATCCGGACTGGAGACTTCTGGCCCCGGAACGTCCCGGCTTCATATATTCGGGGGCCTCCTCTCAGATGCCTCATCCATGACCAAGTCTCCTGACCAGGAGACGAAAGGGGGGGGTGGGAAAGAGCACTCCCCCACTTTTCACCTTCTCTTTAGTGTACCTTCGCTGAAAGCTGCCCTCAGGCCCTGGTCTTCCCTTCCGGGCCAGGTCCACCAGTGTGCGAGGGCCCACGGGCACGTCCGCTCCAGCCGGGATGCCTGGGACCACCTCACCACTACAAGCAGCACACCCGATCTGCCTCCTCGGCTCCGCCTATCCCACCGCACCTGGGCCCCACCTCGTCAGGGCACGGTAGGTCTCTTCGTCCACCCCTGCCTCAGGGGAGCACTCGTCCTAGCCAAGGCTCCCGGGGATGATTTCCAGTGCCTCAATTCAAGATTCCGCTCTCACTTCACTCGCCCTGGCCTTGTTAGACCTGCAAGGTGAGGCCCCTTTTCTCGGTGCAACTCAGCATCCCTCGGCCGGTCCGGAGTGCACCTTTGGCTCACAGAGGGAGCACCTTATTACTTCACCATTCTGCGACGCTCAGCACTCAGTATGCATCGGGAGGGGTGTGGCAAATTTCTCTCTCCATGGTCACTACCTCGTAGTATACCATGTTTCTGCTACCTCGTATGTCACCCTTTCCCTAATGTCACCTTGATTTTTGCGTGCCAGGCCTCAAGGTAAGTTTCCCGGCAAGTTCAGGTCTTTGGTGTTTCATGGCACTTAGTTTTCTTCTGAACGAGTGTAAGATTTTCAAGTGGATCATTGGATTATCATCGGATTTTGGCTGGGCCGCCGGAGCTACCCACGAGCACGTCTACTCGGCCATCTTGTTGACCACGCCCCCCTTTACTGTGTACTCTTGATCCAGGAAGATGATATTCAAAGTAGCCTTTTAAAGGCCAGGATATTTCAGCCCACGTTTCTTAAAAGAGTAATATATACATGTGTGCCAAAATGGCATAGCTTCATATAACAATAAGAGGGTGGACCCACCTGAATACCATATTTTCAGTAGTTTAAAAGAACTTAAAGCACCATTATGTCAATGATTCCCCTTATTGCCTTGAACCATAGGGAGCCAGCTCCAGTAACTACCTTCATGTTGCTTATCCACATCTATCTTGCAATAAAAGGTCTGACTTTTTACCTCACAGATTTTTATACCTAAATGCCCTGGAGATTTTTTATTTTCAGGTCCTAGCTCCTCATGCAAAACTACAACATTTTGGTTAACTCGCCGTTGCTCCCCCAGTCTAATGACTTCTGTGCAGAATTTGCTACAGGTAGAATAATATCTGGATAATTAGATTTTGTCTCTAAACATAACTCAATACCCCACCTTTCAAACTGTGGCTATTGCACATAAAATTATTTTGCCATGTTGAACAAATTAAAGGCAACTATGGTAGTTCCATTGCTATTTGGATATATCAATGAGAGAAATTCTATAGATTTGATGTTACTTGCCTTAACGTGGTCAAGGCATTAATTAATTTTAGGAACTTCAGAATGTTGCCCCATTTAAAACCTCAAAATCATCTTTAGATATGTAAACTGGGTATAAAAGTAGTTTATTAGAGCGGACAAAACTCTGATCCACAATTCTCTGTTTTGAAGAGAAATGCACATGATGTATTAGAATTTACTACACTTTTTTTTTTAATCTCGTTTCGCATCTTGCTGCACGGCTGTTTTCTCCTATGCTACACTTAAACCACCGACTGTTTCTCTAGACTGAGCTATTAAATTAGTTTATTTTCCTGTGACCGGAGTATATCGATTTTTATTTGTGTCCTGTTGGATTGCGGTAAGGGCAGTATTTATCATCTTATAATATATTGTTTCATACTAAAGTTATGGTTATAATTGTACAGGGACTTTAGACAGGAGTGAATGCCCCTCTTATTCATGAAAGTCTTGTCTTTTAGCACCTTCCTGTTTTCATCCAAATCAGATGGCACAATAGGATCATTTTTTACCACTGAGTTGAAGATTGGAAAAAGCCTCGGCTCTTTGGGCAATTGACTCAGGATCAATGGCAATGGACCTCCTTAATTGGGAGCCTTACAGTGTCTTTTCTGTTCATGTTTAGACACTGATTTATACAAATCTTTAAGCTTAAATTTATATTTGTTTATGGTGCTGCAATAATGTTGCCATGTCCATTTTCCTTACTTATTCCTTAGTTGCCATGTATGTCGGAACCTTTAGGTGGAATTTCTTTGACATTCCATAGATTAGAAACTTGCACCACGTGAGCGTCAATTGGTTCAAGGGAAGGATTTTTAACACAAAGATTTTGAAGTCTTTTAAAGTTGTTTACCACTAATTCAGATAAAAACTTGCTGGGTTGGACTGATTCCATCTTTATGCAATGAATGGTCTCATCCAGATGATTCAACTTAACATCTATTCCAGCTACATAGGCTGCTAAATTTTGAAGAATGGCGACTTGCATGTCTAATTTATCAGTCTGAAAGTTAAGTGTTTTCACTGTTGCTTCAAGAGACCCAAGCAGGGAATTCTAGTTCATAGTATTTACTATGGTTCCAGAATCTCGTAAATGGGGGTAGGGGGGTTAGATTTTATGGGGTAGATTGAATCTTCTACAGGGCTCGTATATATATTATAACCCACATCCTGATCTAAGAGGGTCCTGATTTACATCCTCTATTTGTAGAGGTGACTGACCGGTAACGGCAGATAGGAGAGAGTCTCTTTCCATGTGGAAGTCCTTGTTCATAGGTGCTTCAGATACACCCAAGGTACCTAGGTCGGTTATGCTGACTGAAAGAGGACTATACTGCTGGTACTGACAATCAGTCTCCATATGTCCTTGTTGAAACGTCAGTTTTTTAATTTTCTCCTCCCATACAATTTCTTTTGCAAGTTGCTGAGAGGACGTATTAGGCTGCTGATTCCAGCTCCCTTTTCCAGATACTATTATAGAATGTGTAAAGAAAATTATCCAGTACATTAGGAAAATGTGTTGTTGTGTATATCTTTGCCTCTGGAGACTTTTTATAACAATCAAACAGCCAACAGGTTTATCTTTAAACCTTCTTTTTCTTTTGTATTTTGCTGATGAGGGAGCAACGGTTCTAAGGCGACCAGATTGCAATTTTTTATTTAAGCTGATCCTTAG
This sequence comes from Pleurodeles waltl, assembly GCF_031143425.1. NCBI lineage: Eukaryota > Metazoa > Chordata > Amphibia > Caudata > Salamandridae > Pleurodeles > Pleurodeles waltl. The sequence continues at coordinate 1,886,440,079 of NC_090440.1, forward strand.
GTGGATGATTCCTTCGGCCATTCTGTTATTCTAATATTATTGTGATAACGTCAGAGTGGAACGTTTGTAGGTGCTGCTCAAGACTTGTATTTTCAAGGTGAATTTTTAGGGGCTACATTTAAAGAACTCTTAGAGATGAATATAACTGCAAAAAATAAAAGGTTACAACTTGTTCTCCTTTTCTTCCTACCTTTTCTTGCCTGTTTGTGGCTATTGCCCTTATAGATAATTCATGCAAATGTCAAAATTTTACTTTTTTGAAATACGACGTTTTTCTATCACTTAAAGGCCATATTCACAATAGTAATTACAATGTATTTTTAAAAAAGTGTCAAAATATGTATGGGAAGCGTTCCTTGCACAGCTTTAATAAGTCTATAAAGTGTAATCAGGAACCCATTAGCCAAGCTTAAAATGTCAGGAGGCATAACTCGCGTTTCTAAATTTCAGACATTACAGCACATTTTCATGCCATCTTTAAGATATGTTTCCACTTGCCCAATGACAGTATAAAGCAACATTTCAAAAAGAGAAATTTGTGAAATTTCTTTTGATTTGCCTAGTTTTAGTACATCTTGTGGTGTTCCTTGTCCATAAAGATACTTTATTTTTAGAACAATCAAGCCTATTATGTTTCAGCGCAAATATCTATTGACAAGGCTATATATACACACTTCAAGTTTTCTTAGGCCCCACATTCTGACCAGGGCATGGGGCAGAAACCTTGTTCCGGATCCACCATCCTGGAGGCTCCTGCTCTCCAGAGATGCCAAGAAATGCCATATATCATATTCTGGCCCCAGTCGTTGCTGCAGCTCAAGATGAGCTATTCGTTTTGCCCTTTAGAACTTCATGAAAGATCTGGCACTGCCTGCAACTAACATACGTTTCAGGTGCCCTGAGGTGGCCTCCTAAATGAGTGCGTAAGGCGAAAATATGGTTCAGTTTGACTTACAGTCATCTTCACTACTGGAGTCCAGCTCTTAATTATCAGTTATGTATTGTTGGCTGCATTCTGGAGGCAAGGCTGATGTTTCTTTACATTTAGAAACAAGATCAACCCTCCAGCATCCAGCTCAGATGTGATTACACTATATTTCACCATGTACCTCCTGTTGGACAGGGGGAAGTATTATGCTTTCAATCCTCCCAATGAATTAAGGTGCTATGGCTGAACAACTGAGCACCATCTCCCTCTCGATATTTCACTAGAGAGTCCCTCTTCTGTCATGCTCCTTGTTTTTATTTCCATCGGCCCTCTGCCTACAGCACCTTTTGTTATATCAGCAGTGATGCACCATATAGACCTTGTGTGCTGTGAGAAAAATAACTGATGAAGTGCAGTACACTTGGCGCTTTGCAAACTGATACTGATTTATCCGACTACTACCCAATCCCTGAACTTCCCATCTCAACAAAAATCCGTGAAAGGTTAGTGATAATTTACAGCAGTAATAGCCCAAGATGTTAAAGGAACCAGTCTATCCATTAGTCTTACTGTGGACAATGCCCTCTTGGTCATCTCTAGAACCCAAACTGGAAAAGAAATGAGTGCATGAAAGACAATTCCCCAGAAAATGATTCAACCTTTGGCAGATGCAATGGAAACCCATTACTATTTCAAGAGTTACTTCTGTGCTGATCTCTTGAGTTTGGCTGCTGCCCAGAAGGAAGGAATATCCTGACCACTATCCTGAGAACTTGTAAAAGGTTATTAGTGAAAAAGTCAACTTCCTGACTCATATGGTATGAAATTAATCTGTGTCATGGACTAAAGGGAAAGTCCTTCGAGGATATATGCTGATCTATTCGACCAAGGGTCCAGTCAAATGCCTCAAGCGCACGTTCTCATTTATGATCAGGCCACACATGCGATTACTCAAGTCAGTGTTCCTGTCCTAATTAGACATAGTCAGTGATTTGAAAGTAAATACAGTCTTTAAGCCTCACTAAAGAAGCACAAACAGGACTCTTTAAAGGTGTTTGCCTTGATTTTCCACTAGAGGAAAGACAGTTATCTCATATTGTAGGCTGAGGACCATGGTTTAATACAACAGAAATACTGTGATTATCAACAATGCCAAGATCTCTGAATATGAACACTGGCATGGCCTACAAACTAAGGTGCTAGTCTGGCTGAGGAAAAAAACTGTACTAGGTCAGGTGACAAAATCTCAAGATCCCAGAATGGGAATCATGACTGCATGCTTATTGGGATATCAGAAATGAAATGGAAACCCTACAACTCTCAGTCTTATTCGGTTCAGAAGTAGAAGTCTACCAGAGGTTATACAGAGAAATATGAAGGTGTCCAGAAAAATCATCTCAGTATAAAATCATAACAGCTCACTTCTCCATTGGCCCGCTTCTCAAAATACCTATAGCAAGATAGGATAATTAAACTTTCACTGAAGCAGACTTTTAGAATACCCTTAATGCCAAGTGTACATGGACATTAGACTCTTATTTACCTTCAGCTTTTCACTCTTCCTTTTTATGGATTTTAATCTACCAAAGTGCACTGTTTACTTTTTCACTCCTGTTAAAAAAAGTAATTCGTTTTGCATGAATGGCGGCGGTGATCCATGAAAATGCTTTAATACAATGCTCATTATCACACGTTTCTGCAAAAGAAAGCTGTGGACAATTGTTTATAAAGAAATAATCAAGTTGTTTCTGTGATTAACAATCTTACTGTCATCCTACTAAAATTGTTTTGTATGTCGTTTCCGATCCTTTTTTTATTTTCTGACAGAAATAGTAATGATGAATTTACAGATTGATTAAAAAATGGTTATTATAGATGTGCTGACAATGAATCTATGATCAGCCACACAAACACCATCTTGGTAGCTACCTTTGGAAAAAAACACTTTGGGAGATTTTTTGCTTGGGGCCTACAAATCTTGTAAGGCCCTAGACTCCGAGCATACTAAAGATTTATAAAAGGAAGATACAGGGTTTGTGGACGTGTTCATTATTTACAAAAAAGCAAAACCTTGGACAATCAATAAATGTAGTTGCATAGCTCAACCTCTGCATTTTTTTGCAATCACAATATGGATAAAAGTGTACAAAACATCGCAGGAAGACTTAACTCTCATCAAAAAGTTGGAAGAGTTATGCCAAAAAGGAGAAACAATCACAAAACAGATTTTGCAGGTACAAACACATTGCTTTATAAAAAGGAGAAAATATTTGCTCATATCACTCAATTTTTATTATTTTCAAAGCTCAATGTAAAATAGAAAAGGTGGACAGTTATTTAGAAAGAGATAACACAATTCTTAAAAGTTTATGTAGTATAAAAACAATCATTTGATCATGGTTTGCTTTCATTATTAAGGCATGTGTTCAATTTTCGTTGCAATACATTTAAACAAACTGACAATCATAAAAAGGCATACATAGTAAATATTAAAAAAGTGGTTTACAAACACATTTTTAGCTTCACACAAATACGTTTACATATCTTGTAGTGCTGTACGATACTCAGGGTTCTATGTGTCATCAGTGTGCTTCCCTCAGCAAATAGGTGCTTTGGAAGACATAGTGCTACCCATGAAAAGCACAGAAACTCCTCCTTAAAATAACACTTAGGCAGCCTAATATGCTTCTTTATTATGTCCGCATTGACCTGACCCCTTCACTAATAATCATCCACTTTCATTGGTAGTTTTTGCTTTGTATAATATTTCGTTTCCCTCCATGTTGTAAAAAAAATCTTTTTGCAATCCATGCATCTCAACATCTTCGTAGACATTATCTTTCTCTAAACTTTGCATTCTCGCCACCTCTTGGGGGTTCTTGTGTTCTGGTTCACAGGTATTTGTTGATTCAGAAAAGGACTGGTCAATAAAACCCTTCATCAAACATGGGAAGATCTGTACTTCTTACGTTTTTAAGTCAGGGGCAATGTGCAGATTTATACGAGTAACTTACTAGCAAAAAGAGTGCTGTGCTTTTCCCTGTGGACCACTGCGTGGAGAGGATTCCTTTCACATTTTCATCATTTTCACATGGTTAAAGAAAGTAATTTTCATTTTAGACACATCTTCTTGACAAGCATACAAATTAGTGCAATTATAAATTATGATTGCTCATCCTTAACTATACACTGTCACAGACCACAAAGCTACATTTTTACAAAATGTTTATTAAAAGAAATATTCCATCATATATTAAAGTGTAAACAGGGTGTTTGTCCTTCAACTGATTATCAGACTAAATGTGTAGCATAACCACAAAAACATATACGAGAGCAACTCTTGGCTTCATTCACGGTCAGGGCACAGTGGTCATTGCCCCAGCCCCGTACATAATGGTTTGTAATATGGGGAAAATGATGAAAATGTAAACAAAATACTCACTAGTCAGGTGGTAAATTTGTTTCTTTTAACAATCTATACAATACTATGCTACTGTTTATACAAAAGCTATGTCTAAAGGTTGCCTCTAATGGTACCTCAGTGATGAACCCCTCCTACAAATGTGTCTATATTGAGCAGAAGATAAATAAAATACTGTTTAAGTATGATATGCATAAGTCATTAAAAAGGCATTTCTTGAACCAGTAGTGTGCCCTCCGAACATACCATTAAGCAAGCACAGGCTCAAAGCGCCCTGCAAGGTCCGCACGTACAGCATAAGGCCATTTGCCTGCCATATTCGAGGCTGCTTTCCTCTATACCTTGGTCGGTGGGATAGAAGAGGGGGAACAAAAAGTATTTCCTCACTCAGGAATGGCCATGGGTCCTTTCTACCTTTTTTGTGCTTTGGGGATGAGCCAACAAACTGGAATCTGAGAAAGCCAACATCATGTCGATGCTGGTCAGAGCATTGCAGTCTACTTATGTGCTTCTATTAACAATTATCATACTGGTCATGCTATCAACTGGTCGAAGTTTGTGCTCCTTTGTCAAATGTAGCTAATGTCAACTAATACAAAACGTGAGTAGAAAAATATATGTGAACATACATATCACTCAATTCTGTTGAACCGCATCCGACTATAAAACCTATATTTCTGTCTAAAACCACATGACAAATGCTGTATGATATCAGCGGAGAAAAGGAGAATGATCCAATGGAAGCCCAGCATTTCAGTGGTAGCTGATAGCCTAGTTCAAGACATTTACGAATAAAAAACAACAAAACATTAAAAAAAAGAAATCATACAGTGGTTTACCTGCTCACCCAGTTGCCACGCGATAATAACTAGGAATGGGGCAGAGGAACCCAGAGGACTTGTAGCCAGAATGGGATGTTGCAAAAGTGAGGCCATATCATTACTCACACTTTCTCAGAGATTGTTTTCTGAATCCAAACAGAAGATTTTTTTAAAGCATAAGGATGCAGCTTTTATAAGTTCCACTTATTAAATCAATTAAAACCATGTCATTTGGACGCAGTCTGCTATTTCTAAGAGGTTTCCTCGCCAATCCTGAGAGCAGCTGGCCGTGGCAATTTTTCAGATGTACATAGTGAAAACTGATTCACTTGCACTGGGCGCAACACCAACTAAGGCACCTCTTAGGTTCCTACAAAGACCATAAATCTACCAGCAATGTTATATCCCAAGATTTTACTATAACCCTAAAACAAAGTACACAAACCACCCATGTGTTAGAAAGGAAGACACAGAACACAGCAAGTACCTTAGCAAAGTCTGAGGCTTAATGCAGTGTTATCTAGGGACAGATGCTTCACTGCAAGAGGACATCTTTCATGCTAAAATGATTAAAAGGCCACCAGAGCCAACACAAGAAAGACCGATTCAATTGATAATTGCTTTCCTATAGTGCTTCTTTTAATTGTATGTGTAAACTTCTCTAACATACTTCTATTTTTATATGCATCCTAAACACTATATTACACAGCTGTCCACTGTCACAGGGAAAACAATGATGAGTAAATCACCAAAGATCATGAATTATAATAATTGTCAAAGAAAAAGAAACATCCAGCAATGTCGATTATGGAATCCTTCGGTATGCCTATTGGATCAATATTGTAATTTAGGGGGACAACTCTGATCCACTCTTCACATTGCATCAAGTACACTACACACATGATTCCATTCATATTTACGTCCTTTACTGATCCAGCAAAAGGTATCATATACACTCCAAGCAGACACTAATAATGTAATTTACTTGTTTTGCTTGTAGCTTTCGAAAAGGTTCTTCTAAAAAACCTTTTGATCATACTTGCAGGAAGCTTTATAACATATCCAACTGAAACATAATTGACATGTGTAAGTTGAAAGCATTATAATGAGTTTACACATTTTTTGTATTACATATACAATTTGTTTGCTGGTGTCTTCTTCCATAGTCAATTAGACGTTATTGCCATAGGCTGGTGCATTACCTTCAGTTAGCATGACATGCAATTTTAGGACTGAGTTCAAAACACAAAAACTCCTACAGGCAGTTGACAGCGGTTAATGCCCAGGAGCATGTGGGTATAAAGATGTTGGGCACCCACTGTTATCTCCCCACACAGACACAAACACCGTCTTGACTCTGTTCCATACTTTTTTTTAACTCAGGAAGGCCCCCATTAAGAACCATAAGACTGGCTGAGCCAAAATCAGTGCTCCAGATAGAGTAACAATCACTATTACAAAGTAGTGAAACAAAAGGCAGCCAAGCGAATAGTAAGATTTTCTGTATGGCACAACAGGTGATATTTCCATAAAAACCCAAGTTTCTGAGTAAGAAGTTTAGATCATATATTCCATCTAGAACAGTGTACTCTATCCAAGAAGCTCTACTGGTGGCACCTAGACTTAGGAAAGTCAAGTCAGGAAGCTGACAAGCAGCAAACAAAGAGCACGTTGATTCTCAGGACAGAAGTGAAGTTTCTCCTTTTGAGAATCCAGTGTGTTGCGATGGAGGACAGAATAGGATGCTGTACGCTGCATCGCCTGGACTACACAAAGAAGCTGAAGACAATAACTTCAACATATCTTAGTATGAAAGTTATAGCAATAGGCCATTTGTATCTAGTAAGAGCAGGGGTAGTGGTCAAAGAAAGGATGGGTTTAGAAGATGTATGAATGGGACTATTACTATGATAGTAGCCGGCTCAATGAAGATACATGGAAATAGTAACTAGGTAACCCTTCTAAAAACTCAAAACACCTTCTGGACATTTTTTACTAATTTCCCTTGATTTTGTGTTCCCTGACACTAACAATGTTTCTCCATCTTAGGACTGTACTGATAAAACGCTGTATCGATTTGCAAATAAATCTGCTCACGTTGTGAAAAGATCATGTGAGAAACAATAAAGGAGCGAGATTTAGCTTCTATACTTTAAATACTGTTTCACATAGGTAAAAAAAAATTATCCAACTAACATATACAAAACAACGTAAAGCACAGGATTTTTATTCAATCCTCCATGGCAAATGGCTACAGCGATTACACCCACTGTCATTCTACCACCCCTGGGTTATTGTGAGTAATGAAACAGACAACAAACTGCAAGTCACCCATAAATAGGTACTGACACAAAGTGGCAAAGGAACTGAAAAGGATGACTCTACACCATCCCTCATAATGCTACCAATGGTTAAATATGCGAGTGCAGTATCATGCAATCACCAAGGCAACCCTGGCACCCTGACGGATACCCTTCAATAAGAGTCCCAATGTGCAGTGAGTTTGACAGACTCCAACATGATGCCCCAATTCAGGAGAGCGTGTTCTGGAGAAAGGCGCTTCTCGCTACTGTGGGGACAGCTGTGACACTCGAAATAACAAAAACACCAAGGAGACTGGCTCTTACCAGTCCTGGAAAGCACTCAAGGCCTCTCTGTTCAAAGCCAGCTGGCAGGAGTATGCAAGAAATCTTAAGCACCCTAAAAGGGAGGAAAAATATAATGATACACCTTGAAGAATGAATATCTAAAAGTATTTTTGTGAGGGCATAAAGTTATATTTAGCGTTGTGCAATATGGTCGTCAGGAGACATTAGTGGAAGTTGTGCACATTACAGGTAAGTCATTCATTCCGTCATCCATGCTCTGCTAGCAGGTGAGTAGTGTGTGCTAACAGAAAGGATGCCAATGGAGGGGGTAAGTGATGCGGGTGCAGACCCAAGCCATGTCACGCCCAAGAAAGAGTGAACAGAGGCCAACAGAGATTCTACATTTCCACAGCCAATCAATTAGCCTCTGATAAAGTGAACTGTTTTCATGAAAAACACAGAACATAAGCCATCCCCCTGAACCACTAATGAGGCAAAGTTTAATACCACAGTGAAGTCACGAGCGCATCTTCCAGGAGTGTCATTTCAGGATCCAGGTGCATGCTGTGGCTTCTATCCAAAGACAGCCCATTGGCCAATCTCAGTATGGTATATGGAGGGAGGTGAGTACTCGTACCTTTGTTAGAAGGAATCAGACTCTTCCTCAACTGATATCATATTCCATATGAAAACTGAGCGTATAGTTGTGCGCGTATAGAAAAAAAACACTGGCTTGTGAGTACTTCTTTGCCACCATTTCCAATATGTGAAGCTTCATGCACTCTGCCACTGTCTTGAGCTTAATTATTCCACATTTTATTAAAATGGTTCTTTGTCACTCTTGCTCCCTGTTACCGAAATCGTTGAGAACTCTGGGTTCTGCGCTTTAGGTCGGACTCTAGTACTGGAATAAATGTAGTTTGAAAAGGGTCTGTTCAGTGTGTATAGATTAGATAATCTCATTGTTTTACTATGAGCTTTCTAAAGCCTGTTCTTTATCAAGAGGTGCCGCACCAGGAAGGACTGTGTTTGCAACATAAAATGTGCATGTATGCCAGCGCTACATTTCCTTGAGGCTGCTTACTTCTGAGGTTGTTGAGTGTGCTGCTGTCCTACAAATCAAGCCATCAACCACCACTGGAAAAGGTTATCTTGTCTTATGCCGTGTATAAATGTAAATGTTGTGTTAGGGGTGTCCTTAAGACTGTAACCAAGCCCCAAAACAATCCTGTAGGTCCTGCTACCTAACAATGGTGAACCAAAAGCAGCGACTGCTCGGGGTAGAAAAGATTACGTTTACAATTCAAGCAGCAGGTTTCCTGAACTGCACGGTGCCTCTCAACCACAGCAGGGACCTATCATGGAGCTGCACCGAGAGGTCAGTGGGTCTTACTAGTTTCTGATTGGACCATGCTGTGTGCCAAAGGTCATCAGCAAGCGTGAGGGTCCATTTGCAGGCACATGTTTGAGATTAGGGATGGTGGGGTATTTTTCTTTCTAGCTGTAAGTAAGTGAAGTAGGACAAAGATCATATCCGTCCTTTTGTGTAAGTGAGCAACAACTTGGATGGAAAACAGAGTCACAATCTGCACTGATTGTGCTATAAATTCCGAGTGAAATAAGCATCAGCTATAAAAATAAACTTGTTGAAAGAAAACACCCGTGTCTGTAGATGTGCGGTCACACGAAGCTCTAATAAACACGTACTAGGTGAGGCGACTATTAAAGAAGCGTAATGATGCAGCTCCGTATGTGCGGATTGTCAAACTCTATAGATTATTCTGAGGGAAGGCACTGTGAAATTCAGAGCGAAATGCAGTCAATTAGTGATGACGGTGGGCATAAGAGGTCTATGCGGTATACATATGTAAATGAACAGACGCATGTCTTCTTTTTATTAATTTCGCATGGTCCACTTAATGTTCTCTTGTAAGACATTTCTATTCATTTTCCAGGGCCCACCTAAGCATGGCAGCTGTTTTGCACGCTAATGTGTATTCAGTAATATCAAAGGCTGAAAATCTCTCCCTCAATGAGGACTAATATTAAGCAAACAAGCCACCAGCTCCAAGAGATATGGGAAATGGGAGATGAGAAGAAAAGCAAAATTATGAGATAGAGCGCGGTGACCGCGTACGCACACTAGCTGTCAGGGTTGAAAGCTGTAACTGAAATGAACAAAATATCACAGCTAATGGGAATAATTTCACGTGACCCACGAGCAAACCTGCATGGTACCTGCGCTCTTTGTGTCTCAGTAACACATGCAAAGTTGATGCCCAGATGTCTGACGGTTTTGTAGCAGCCACATAGGAGAAAGTAGACTAGTGTTCTGCGTTTGAGGCAGTAGAATCTATCAACTTACTATTTTCAGTACCCTATAACATATAGGAAATCGGCAATCGACCTCCATCTTTACTAAGATAGCGGAATTAATTCTCAGTTATCAAGGGAGATTTCTTCCAATTGGAGAACTCTACATGCTCATACTATCTGCCTCCCCCAATCAGTACCAAAAGATTCTGATTCCCTAATTCATGTCAACTAGACTATCCAACACACTATATGCCCATCCATGCATCATCGCAACTCCTAACCACTCAACGATGCAGCCAACCAGCTCATGGCTTTCTTGGAAATTGAGAAATTGTTTGCTTCATACCTTTATGTCTCCGCTCACTACCCACGACGGTTAGGATTACATCCTGAAATCCACTGACTACCATACATGTACCTGGTTGGCATGGACCCTCTCCTCAGTCATCTCTACGAGAAAATATTCCTTTACACAAACACTGCAACACTTTGCTCAGCCAACTTCTCTTTAAAAAAAAACCAGTATGATTCCTGTTTTTTGGGACAAGGACACCAATGAATATGACAAATCTGTCCATTCTTTTTACAGTATACATAGCTGTGCCCTAGCACACCGGCATAGGTATTTTCTGCTATGTGGCATGTCTAAAATGGTGAATTGCACCTGGAGACAATTCACTTTGCGACAAAAAGCTCCAAACATAATAGAGATAACGTAACAGAAGAACCAATCACAGTGAGAGTCAACAGAAAACTTAGAAAGAGAGAGAGAGCACTTGAGGTGTAGCGTCTTGCTGTACGTCTCACTCCTACTAAGACTTTGTATTGATCAAGCCATTGCCCCTAGAAGGTCGAGCTCTCAATGACAGGTGCAGGAAAACTCCATTTCATCAAAGCAGTAAGAGTCACTTTTTTTTTTTTTTTGTTTTTTTTTTTTACATCAAACCCACCCTTACTTCCTTCCAAAAATTATTATGCCACACACAGAGTAACAACATTTGGCCCACTTTGGAAATATATACCATTTTCACAGTATAAGGCTTTTAGTTGTAAGAATGAAAAATGTATAGGCACTGTACCAACATATCCCAATAGACCATGTGTCTTCACACTCTCAGAAAGGAGATACCCCTCTCTGTCGGTGCTTTTTTCCCCAAAGGATCCGGTACTTTCAATTTAACAGATCTATACTGACAGATTATGACGCCAAAGCTTAAGAAACAACTGTGCCTAAGGTTTTGCTATTGTAAGTACTTGATACATGCAATTCCTTGGGTTTATTGATTGGCACTTGTCATTCAGCAGCTTAATTCGTCTGCAGTCAAAGATTTAGGCCTTGTCAATCTATCTGCACAGGTTTAGCTGTATGGTGCGGAGGCTCTTGCAGGTTGAATCAGTGGAGAAACTGCTCTGTGTGTTTTGTATGCCTTGTTTTGTGTATGTTTGTGTCTCTGCCTGTCTCTCCCCCAGTGGAGCATGTACTTTAGCAGAGGAAGTTCTGATAGGAAACGCACATCCAGGCAAGAGCCTTGTTCTAAATTGAATCCTACCTTTAGAACTTAAATTATAAAGTCATATGTTCAGTGCAAAAGAGAAGAGTGGTGCGACGGACCGAACTGCAATATCTATTAGTACCCTTGAACAATAGCATTACAGACCGTGACTATTTCATCCACATTCTATTTCAAATGACCACAGATGATGTGCTTCACCACAATTTCAACATATTATTCTGCTTCTCCTTTTAGTCCACTGTGGACTCTTTAGTTAGTTCAGAGTCTTTAATGGAGAAGGAATGCTTAGTAAGCTGTGCGGGTCTTGTTTCCAGTTGAGTTGATTTCGTATGTGGAGGTGACATTGCCTGAAAATGTCCAGTTTATCTCAGAATGCCACCTTCCCAGAGCATGCCTCTAGCCCAGGAGTGTCTGGCTCTATTTATACTGCTGCCGTCATTGGGTTCTTGTGTCTTGGGTCCTGGGACCGGTAGTGATACTGGTCTGGGCTGGCTCCTCGGGGGCGTGGGACTCTACCCACGTCATTGTAAAGTGGTGCTCGGTGAGGTTGAGGAGGCGAGGGTGGTACATCCTGCCGTAGGGGACCCTTTGCTTGTGGCGGTGGGCCATACGGAGGATAGCGATAGTCGGATACCTTCATATCAGGGGGTCGTGGATACGTGCCCTTAGAGCTATGGGCGACAGGCTGAATTCCTGGGTAGTATGGAAGCTCTCTTTCTTTGTACACTCGAGGTCCAGCAAGGTACTCGGGTGGTTCCAGGGGACCGCGTCTAAAGAGAAGAAAACAAAAAAATTAAATATACGTGTAACAAAAACAAACAACAGTTAAGTACGAAGAAACCATTTACATGAAGTCAGTGAGACGCCTACAAGGCTGTAGAGCAATTTCATCACACCCCATGACTCAAACCAGTTACTAAAAAAGGCCACTGAGCACATCCGTTGCACAACCCATTCCGGGCCCCTCTCCCTTCGTCTAAATATGAAGGAAACCGTGCACATCACATGCAGCTGCCTCACATCATATCTCAACAGAAGATAAACAGACATCCCCAGATTCGCCCTCTGCTAGTTCCTTAAACTGCATGCATCGCCAAGCATCTCAGTCAGTGCCCGGGACACCACACAGCAAGACCCAGGGCCAAAAAGCGAGTTTGCAAGGAGCCATTGAGGTGCCAGGAAGCTGTAGCTGTGGTCAGCAGGCCAGCTGCCAGTGAGAGTCTAACTAAACAAAGCAGGATGTAGAAGCTTCTCTGCGGCGTGTCTAAGTAATTTGGGTTTGACAAGCTTGGGAGCTGCAGGACCATATGTGCGTGGCCCAGGGGTGGGACTGACACTGCCCATGCTTTCAGTGACTACTTCTCGCTTTGATCACATGCTTATAATCAAGTTACATATAAAAGAATCTTCCAGCTCGTTCTAGTGACCGCTGTTCTTTAAGGTATTTGGTATGTACTTATTTGTGGACATTCACAAACAGAATTTTTTTTAGCGTTCATAGCGAGGTGTACATAGAAAGTTAACGGCAGCTTGATAACAACAAGCATTGGCAAATCCAGCAGGTCTTGTTTTTAAAATTGGAGTGCCAATCTGTTGACTTTGCCCTTGTTTGCCTGTAAAGTACTGTTGTAAAGTAAAAAAAAAAAAAAAAATAAAAAATAAAAAAAAAATAAAGGAGGGAAAGCATATATATGTTTTGGTATCTCAAAACTGTACATTAAATTCAATATTTTCAATTGGTCAATCTGTATAAATGGCATGGTTTATTTTTTTAATACTTTTCACTCCGGAAACATTGAAAACAATTAAAAAGGCATAAGCATGTGCAAGAATGGAAAGGGAAATGTGCATAGCCATAATTTATCTTCCACGAGTAGCAGCTCAGGTAGCAGATGTGTGGCCCTCCAGGACAGGTGCCATGCTAAGTACACTTTTTGCCTTAGATGCCAACTCAGTGCAGAAAACGGTCCTTCATCCAGTGCCATAAAAGCGTTTCTGCACCAAAGCTAGTGCTTCCACGCAATATGTGAAATACAGGAGATGAAACAAGACAACCCTTTGAGTCTGCTCTTCGTTCGTACCCCAGCAAAAATATCCCTAGTCCTGTGATTTTTCAGAGAAGCTGGGATAAATGAGTAGCAACAACACATGGTGTAGATAATTGAGGGGAGGAAGGAGGACATGAGAGAGCTAGAAAACACATGCACACATGCGTTACAGAATGAAAAAGAAAGTAGTTAGTGATGAGCAGTGGAAGGATATAAGTTAAAGATTGCAGAGTACATACTCCAGGGGAGGGACAAACACAAGAAGAGGAAGGCAAGCCATAGAAAAAGAAGCAAGCAAATAACAGTGACAAAGTCAACCAATAGTAAGCAATGGGTGGGCTGGAAGCCCGCTATAAATTCACAATACGTTTTCAGCAACAAGTCAACTTGTGCAGCCTGGTAGGCAAGACCACAAAAGTGTTAGTTCCGTTGGATGAAAGGGGGCATGCTGGACACCCATTACTTATCTTTGATGTGATCACAGTGCACACAATGCTAGCCTTGGAAGTCAATGGGGATGGAGAGATGTTATTGAAGGAGGTGGTATTTGGAGAGGTGCTCTGGTTGATCGTCACTTTTAGACTTAGGAGACGAGTGTTCCTGTTTTTTGCACATAAGAGAGGAAAACTACTTGGATCTTTAACAGGCGGATATAGGTTTAGGATATTGAAGCAGCGTCTATATTGGCAGTGCTTGGGTGCCGGAGTGGAAAAGCAACTTAACTATACAATGTAAGAAGGATGAGGAGAACCTATGGTCGCTTTGTAGCTGGAAGCCTGAGACCAGGCCCATTTGATGATCAGAGAGAAGTGAAAATGAGTTTGGAAAAGATAAATAGCCAGAGGAAAAAAGGAGGAATATACTAAAGAGTTTTGTGAGGCAGAGAGGAGACCCAGGAGGAATTTGTTGCCACAATCTAGTGCTACAAAATCCTGGCTCCCCCAATGCTACCAAGGTCACTCAGCAGAAGCCACAGATTGGAAGTCAACACACCTCAGAAATACACAAATCAATAGAATCCTTTCACAAAGCTAGCTGCAGTAAGTAATGTGTTAGCAGACAGAACTAGACCTGACACTCCAGTCTAGGTCTCACTAATGATGCTCACAGAGGTATCACCAGATTCCTTCTGCTGGTTTTGTTGCCTCTTGGCCATGTTAAATGTTGCTTTCTTCCTGACTTTGTTACACACTAGTGACTGCAGAAATGGACGCCTGCCATTTGTTAGTATGCGTATCACCTTAGTAGACACAGCAAAAGCTGTGTGTGGTGTGTGTGTGATGTCTTTCTATGACAGGGCTGGGGTCCAGGCATGATAAGGATGGGCTACACTGACGTCCGAGCTTCACAGGTGGAATTCAATTCACCAATCAACTCTTTCCTTGTCTTTAATTTCTTGGCGGTTCTTTTCGGTCTGATGCATGCTGCGTGACCACACTGGCGTCCTACTCACAGGAAGGAGTGGGGTTCTCCGTCCAGCTTCTGTACCATATTGCCAACCCTCGTCAACCTATGAGGAAACATCAGGCGTCAAGTCATATCTCATGCGTCCTACAGGCGTTGTGGACCAAACTGTGTCTAGTTTAACCAAATCTGCCGAGAGCACGAGCTCTCCGTCAGCATTTGCGCCCCAAGAACAACGCTCATTTGCGCATGTGACTGTGTATTTGAGTATTACGTAGCGCCCCCCCCCCCCACCCCCCCCCCCCCCCCCCTTGAACAAAGAACAGAGCAGCTCAGATTACCTGAGGAAAAGAAACCACGCGGGAACCCTGCAACGTGATTGCAAGCGGCACAGTTGTTGGAAGTATGTAGAATATTACGTTTACCGCGAATTTTATACTAACCCGTATTACTGACCGGTAATACAACCATCTGGAATCGAAATAAACCTATTTTTCATGTTTACTTACACACGATCTGAGAGCTTTTTTCTACGCCTTTTAGCCCAATCTATCACGCCATCCCTTAACTCGCCGCTCCCTCCTGACACAGGCCCATCATGAACCCTGCTAGTAAAACCACTGAAGTCCACGGAGACGCGGACGTCTGACTGACAACGAACCATCGCGCCTTTCGCTCCCCCATCCCCGTCCCTCCGTCGCCCCCTGGAATTGCTTAGCGCAAATGTTTCCTGAGGAGAAGGAAAAAAAAGAAAACTTGAAGAGATGCATTCCAGCTTTCGGACTTGCGAGAACTGGACAGACCCCGGGGACTTTACGCGTTGGAAGCAGAAGGTTGTATTAGACAGGCACTCCTGTTTTCCATGAGACAGTCCAGAAGGCGTTCTGAAGGAAGCCACCCTCCGAGGACCACAAAAACAGGCTTTTAGGCAGCCTGTGTTTAAACAACGGCTATCTGTGCTAAAACACCTCGCTGTGTTACACAGAGCACACTTCCACTGCCAGAAAACGCGTCCAATATTTGTTTGGATTGGTGGTGAGGCCTTGAAGCAGACACGTGAGACTGGACAATGCAGGCACCCTTTGTTTACAGTCAAGGGAAACAGGACCTAAAGCCTTCCGTCTCTTGAGAGGCTGCAGGGAGTGAGCTCAGCAAGTCTTAGAGACCGTTGAAGCGTAATGTAGGCAGCTTCCGGTTTCGTCATCAGTAAACCAATCTCGAGCAACCGAAGGGAAAGAGAACAATATGAAGCAACAGCTCCATCATAATGTTTGTTGTTAACAATCAAAGGTAGAGGCAGGCTGTTGTGGGATTATACGTGCACTTGCAGCCAACAAGATGGCAAAGAGGATACATGCTGGTTGGGGGCATTTGACCTGACATGCAAGGCAATACTTTAAATCCCACCAACTCAACCTTTAGAGGACGCAAACTGAGGTTAAATAGGGTGATAGTGGCAACTGCTATTCGAGAGCAGTGCACGAAGCTCTGTCTGAATTACTTGTTGATTCTTGAATGCTATGTATGCATCACCGATGGAGCAACTTGGTGAAAGTTCAATAGATGTAGATGAGAAGTCCAGTGCAGGAAAGACACAGGTCCTTGGCTCACCTTTGACCTCTTGAGTGTGTGCGGCATACTGAAAAAGCATGCCTTCAGGATTATTTAGGCACAGACTAACTTACCACCGCCAACCAAAAAGCACAAAGACAGTACAAGGGATTTCATCAGAAGGCACAGAGGAAGCGCACCAACAAACCCACGCTTGCTTACAGACAAACTCGCCCTCGCCCTGCTCATGCCATGTCAATGCTGAGCCTCACAAAGTACTGCATAACCCCACTTACCAGAGGCATTTTAAAAAGAGGGCAATTGCCCAAGCCCGCCATCTTCCAAGGGCCACCCTGGGAAGTGATTTCTATCTCTATATCACCTCTTTTTCAACGTATTTCCTTCTCTTTGCCTACCTCCACCTCAAACTCTCTCACTATCCAGTGTTATCATAAGGATTTTAGGGCCCAGCCAAGGCATATTTTGGCTGCTTGTGGGTGACCCCTTTTCTGAAAAAATTAACGTATGTTTCAACATTGTCTGGTATCATGCATGAATGAATTAGCAGAAAATGGGTAATACAAATTCAAAGTAGTTGTGAACCAGGGGCCCCAACAATGCCCTGCTTGGGGACCCAAAAAATCCTAAAGGCGCCACTGAACTTCCTGTCAACAAAGTGCTCCACTTGCCACCAAAATATTGGTACCTGTCACTTCTCCAATGGCAGTCTCTACTCGTGTTTCCCATCACAGATCCAGTCCTGACCACATCCTTTGAGACACTCTCTGCCAGTGAGGAACCAACATAGTGCAGACGTGGCCCACATTGGAACCTCCTTGTTGCACACCTTTCTTATGTATCAGCAAGTGAAACACTTTTTATGATAGGAAAACAGTTTTCACATTGTAAAGTAGGTAAGAGGTTTTTAGCAAACTGATTTATACGAGAATATAAACATTAATGTTGATGAAATATATTTTATACAATTATACAGTTGATTTCACAAATCTAGATAACCCTTTTGGAGTCTTGTTTACCAAGTCCATGAACCAGAAGCATCATTACACCAATGGTAGTTCTAAGCTCATCGTCCGAGTCAAAGGTCATAATCAAATTAAATATTTTTCTTTCTTTCACAAAGTGTACAATTTTCTTTAAAAATATGTGTTGGCGCTCAAGGTGCACACATTTCTTTAAAAATATATGTGTTTGCGCTCCATGTTTGTTATTCTGGAGTAACTTTCTCTATCCAGCTTCATGTTTGTTATTCTGGAGAAGCTGGTTCTATACATCTCCATGCTTGTTATTCTGGAGAAGCTGACTCTGTACAGCTCCACGTTTGCTATTCTGGAGAAGCTGGCTCTATACAGCTCCGTGTTTGTTATTCTGGAGAAGATGGCTCTGAAGCGGACTCTGTACAGCTCCATGTTTGTTATTCTGGAGAAGATGGCTCTGAAGCTGGCTTTTTACAGCTCCATGTTTGTTATTTTGGAGAAGATGGCTTTGAAGCTGGCTCTCTACAGAGCCATGTTTGTTATTTTGGAGAAGATGGCTCTTTACAGAGTGGAGAATGGGAAGAAATGTCATGAATCACAGATATGTTTCTTGCTTAGTAGCTGAATGTATTCACTTCATCCTGTTACAGGAATTATTAGAAGCTATATCGACCACACCTCTGAACAACCTTGAGTGGATTAAATAACTGAGCACTAAGATAACATAAGTAAAATAAAAACATGGTTATTTTTAGGGTGCGAAAAGCAACTCTGCACGTTTCTTTTTAAATGCAAAGATAGCTATGCAGTGTGCATACCTACCCGTAGTTTAAATATAAGTGTAGGGCGCTGTATGCAGCCTTTTGCTGCAGCAGGAAACTGTTCCCAGGGCTGCAAGGACTCAGGGCACAGAGGGGACAGGTTCTACTTGCCAGTCTGAGACCCAGGTTCCCAGCTAGCCGCACCAGCATGCCCAAACAATTCGTTTTTTTTGGCTTGTCCTATGTTGATGGGCAGGGGTGGGGGGAAGGGCTCCCATCTGCAGTTTACTGGACGAGGGACAGCCGGGAGCAGAAAATGGGGGATAACAAGGTGGGACAAAGGTTTTAACTACACATCACAAAGTTATAGGAAGATCATGAAAATTCATACAGTACTACATTTCATGAATTTATACAAATAAAATTGTGAACAACTCCCCCTTGTATTCAACACTAATGAAAAGAAATAGCACCAAAAATATACTGACAGTTCAAATCCAACTCTGATGGTTAGCACTCAAAAGTCATACCCATCTGCCAGCTTAGCCTGCGTGACACGAGCCCAGTCCCAGTTGGTAGGGTGTCCATTTCACTAAAAGCTTCTGCCACAGTTGACAATAATTAGCATCCGTGTTGTGAGTCTAAGCAGAGCGACCAGTGATTGCATGGACATCGATGCTCAGCTATTTTACTTTCTAACACTGGTCCCTCGGGATGAGAATTATTCGAAGAACACTGCTGGGAGAATTCGCACTGTCGCTCCTCACACTACATCTGGTCTGTAAAGGGAAGGAGAGCATTTGTCTTGAGAACCATACCATGGTACAGAAAATGCCATCAGAGCATTTCAAAGGTTTATTGAGGAGACTGCAGCAGAAGGGGGTCTAATGAGCCCAACCTGCTACAGATATTTTACTGACATAGTCGCTAACAAGTCCAGAAATAAAAATAAAAAAAAGTCAACAATGGATGATTGTCTAAAGGGACAGAAAAAGAATGTGAAGTGGCAAATATTCCTTGAGTATTTCCGAGATGTGTAAAATAATTTCTAGGCAGTCAACACTCATCCTTGGAGTCAAATTCCAATCAATCCTTAAATGGGTATGAAGGCATAACCTTTTTAAAAGTGCAGAATACAGACAAATTGCTTGTATATTTTTTTCTATGGTCATGTCAGAACGACTTTTGAATACAGCACTGTGTGCAGTTTATACAATATGGGTCTTTGGCCATGCTATGGTACAGAACAAGCACTTCTAACAAACAGTACTTGAATATTGTGCAGATGTTTTGAGGGTTACAACCCAGGAATGGAGTAAGATAGCAATCATGTAACCTGCGTCATCTAACCATACCCAAAAAGTCCTTACACTGTCTCAGGCACACACCTTGCTAGGTCTAGACAATGTGAAGTTGCACTGAAGCGACCATGCAGACAGCAAATGGTCAAGGTAGAGCACTGGCTTCCTAGACCTGACTGTCTTACTAATAGAGAGTGACATACTTGTGACTTCACACATCAACATATGATGTGTTTTTTTAAAATTGTTGTGGAACAGGGCCATAAATAAAAGTCTTAGAAGGATATACCTTCAATTTTGATCGTAACCACCCAAGTCTCCTACACCGAAGACACCAAGCATGTAAAGTAAGAAGGTGGCACCCCAGCATTTACCTAAATGCTTCAAATGACCCAGGTATGGTTTGTATGAAGAGATGCTTATCTACCCATGGACCCTCAACCACACCTACACTCTTCCTTTTAGATCCACCTAGTTCTCTACCCACCTACCCCCTACACTACCTAAGCACCCCTTCCTATCCAACATTTTAGTCTCTCAGGCTAGGGGAGAAACACAGGAAGCCGAAAGAAAGAACAAAGATGAGAATGTTGAAGAAGGTTAAACTTTCTATGGTCGCAATCCAGCTGTTTTCTGGCAGGAACCTCCACACACCAATGGTCATGCCATCACTTCTCAAAAGCTCCTCATGCTGTACCATCAGGACATTTCCTTTCCTCTTCATTTACTAAGGGATTATGTAAATGACAAGGAGTTGAATCAAGTGGCTGGAGACCATACCACTGAGTGCTTATTGGTATGTCAGACAACTTCACTATTAGAGGTGAAGACGCACACCTGGCTCATCTCTAAACAGAAAACCAAAATACTTACATGCCTGGCCAGTTGGTCATGACACGCTCAACGCCTACAAAGGCCATGATGGTTCAAATAGGTTGCAATATTTAATACATGTAGAAATGAATATCAATAATTCACGTTTCCAATCAAAATGAAACCCTAATGGTACTAGACAGAACAAGTTGTAACCACCATGGAATCCTCATGAAGCCACTCACTGATCCCTAGAAAACGAAGGTTGTACATTGATCAAACCCATACTCCTCGGCCTAGTGATTGTTTCTATATGTAGGTGCTTTAAGTTCCTCACTGCAAACCCTACTATAAATCATAATGTAACCAAAACAAAGAAGCGTTGTTTCTTAGAATCAGACCTAAAATGTACAACTAGCTGCTCAACCAATTTGTGTATACTTAAAGCCACCTTCTATTTCAATCAAACAAAAGCCAAAACTACTTGCATAGTGATTCCTAACAGTACTGAGTTTGCCACATAGACCTGAAACTACGTTTCCTCTTGCAATGAACATGATAACAAATTTAGGGTACCTACGCAAACATTGAACTTGACTCCTACTGAAAACAAGGAGTCAGTGAGTTCTACTAGAGACTGTGCTAGAGTGTATCTACTATTACTGCAACATGACTACTTCGTTTGGTGTTTTAAATTTTGGCATGAGGCGCAGTTGGAAGCAGGTAACAAATAGTATGTAAAAATTGTGGACTGACTTTTTCTGACTTGCCTGTAATTTTGTGATGCAACATCTGTTCTAATAGGTTGCATGACAAAAGTTTGATTCTCAGGATGTCACAGAATGACATGCCTACTGGATATTGATTAGGCTTGTCACTATTTGAAATTGGCTATGAATACATGGATAGCTGCCTGCTAGGAACAGAAGACCACCATCCCTATGTTAACATTCTGAAACGAGAACAAGATATATTTTTAGAAGATGTGCTGCTTTGAAAAAAAATGTTTCCTGCTTAGGAACACACCGAGAGGAGAAGCTGCCCAACAGGGACAGCTTCCCCTTTGGGAATGACTTACCACCACATTTGAGGGATTGTAACTTTTCAGTGATTTGCGACCTCAGTTGTAGTCATAAGCCTTTGATAACTTTCATTGGAAATCGCAAAAAGGAGAGGAAGTTCCTTTCACACCTTTCATAGACTGTTCTAAATTGCTAAATGAGTTTAGCACGTAGTACAAGAGCATTTTGGTGTTGCAAACTAGTCCTTAATTTGTGTTTGTTGTTTTCGATGCTGAGCACCAGCACTTATTTTTGAGCGCCGGCACTTATTTTTCTGCCTCAAGCATTTACTGCGAGCAAAAGACATGTATGGGAAAGACAGAGGAAGAGAAAAATGAAAAAGCGTCACAATGCGAGAAAGCAGAAAGCTGAAGAAGTGATCTAAAGGGACAGGGAGTGGCTGTAAATGAATTAGAGAGGCCCGAGAAGGCTTCAGGATTACTCTACCACAGTATTCTGCGTTTGCACATTTATGTGCAGCAGCCACATGTTTAAGAGGAGGGCTTTGGGCACCGGCGCATTTTTGTTTACAAATTAAGCACCATTGCAAACGCTATAATTTTATGTAGTGCAGGGTTTGTGACCATAAAATAATTTAGTGCATCTGGTCCTTTAAGCCAAGCCATTGAATATCAGTCTAAACAAAAAAGGCTAGAATGTTCAACACAGGGCCGTCTTGCATTCACAAGGAAATGGTAGACTCATACACTTTTCTACATTACTGCTTTTAAAATGGAGTCCCTCTCCAATTTAGAAAGTCAGATATCATGTACCACTATGGAAAACTATTTCTCTCTACAACATAGTTGCCAACAATCAACCAACTGTTTGAAGAATAAGGCTCCCAAAATTACTTCCAACATGAAGCTAGTCTGTCTGACCCCTGTAAAAACAGTGGCTTACTCCAGGTAAGGTATCTTTGCAGGACGTTTCTTGCCTTCACTGTTATCATTTGCTATGTCCTGTCAGGATTTGTGAAGGCTCTCTGGAGTTCTGCATCTCCTCTTTAAAGAGGGCAGGCACTACAAAAACTTACTTTAAAAATACTAGGACCTCCACAGGTCAAACAGACTTGCATTCCTCACTTTGCATTCCTAAACCTTGCAGAGAACAGGGAAGAACTGAGAAATTTAGAGAAAGTAGCCTTTGGGACACTTCATGGGATTTCTACACTCCCATCCCATTTAGTACCACAAAGTAGAGAACAAGTATTGGCAAAGCCAATAGTTTGTGCCTTTGGGACCTACTGCTAAAGAAAGAAAAAAGTATAAACAAATCTATAACACAGAGGCCTGCATCATTTAGTAGCTGTTCATACCACACATCCGTGCACCTACAAATTGACACTGGCGCTTGTTAAATACATTTTATTTACCAATTACAGAAGCTGTGTGACAACCTCGCGGATTTCTTTCACAACAAAATTTCAATCATGTACAGGAACTTTGAACCCCCACATACACCTACAGACTTCATAGACAGAAACGTCACAACCACAACCAACATCAACCACAGACTAATCACCTGGGACCTTCTTTCCACCAAGGACACTGCCTCCACCTGAAATCCATCCACTCAGAAGACCTCACAAACCCCTTCCTGCCCACATTTTCAATCTCAGAAACCAAAGGATCGACCAGGAAGTCACCACTCTACTCAACACCTCCATCATCACCACAACCTTCCCCGATGCTTGGAAACACGCTGAAGTCAAACCACTACTCCAAAAACCCACCGCAGAACCAAGTGTACTTAAAAACCACCGGCCAATCTCCCTGCTCTCTTTCCCAGCTAAGGTACAGGAAAAAATCATCAACAAGCAACTCATGACCTACATAGACCAGAACCAGCTACTCAACACCTCCCAATCCAGCTTCCACAGCAATCACAGCACAGAGTCCGCCCTGATCGCAGTCATGGACATACTCTCCTTGACCAAAAGGAAACAGAGGACCTGATCCTCCTTGACCTCTCAGCAGCCTTCAGTACCGTATCCCACCACAATCTGATAAATAAACACCACCACATCAGCATCCAAGGTGATGCAATTAGATGAATCACCTCCTTTATCACCCAATGAACCCAGAGGATTACCTACTTCCTTTCAACTCCAAACCAAACAACATCACGTATGGGTTCCCCCAAGAACCATACCTCAGCACCCTACACATGTGACCCTGCTGGCCAACATCATCAGAGGCCTCCACATAATCTCCTATGCAGACGACACCCAATTCATCCTATTACTCACTGACGACCCCCACCACCACCAAAACTAACTTTTACAGATGCATAACAAGCATCGCCGACTGGATGAAAGAAAACTGCCTGCAATAAACACTAACTAGAGTGAAGTTCTTGATCTTCTACAAGAGCAGCAACACATGGAATGACTCCTGGTGGCCTTCAGAGCAAGGACCTACACCCACTCCCTCTGAACATGCCAAAAACATCAGAATCCTCATAGATAACAGGCTCACCAGGTAATCACAGATTAACACCATCTCCTCCACCTGCTTAATCACTCTGCACATGCTCTGTAAGATCTTAAAGTGGCTACCCCCACACACGAGACTCACTGTGACACAGGCCTTCATCATCAGTCGACTAGACTACAACAATGCCCTCTAGGTAGGAATCGGCTCCCAACTCCTACAAAGACTTCAGACCATACAGAACACTGCAGTCAGACTCCTCTTCGACCTTCTTCAATGATCCCAAATCATACCATACCTCAGGCAACTCCACTGGCTCCCTGTACAGAAGAGGTGCATATTCAAGCTGCTGACCCATGCACACAAAGCTCTACACAACCCAGGACCCACCTACATTAACCACCAACCATCAAGAAGACTATGCTCTGCCTTCATATCACTTGCCCCCAATCCACGCATCCACCGAAGCAGAAGTGGAGGACACACCTTCTCCCACATAGCAGCAACAACCTGGAACAGCCTCCCCACGAATGAGCTGCAGAGACCTGCAAGTGCCTGGATACCCTCGAGGCTGATTGTCGCTCTTTACAAATCCTCTTTCATTGACTGACTGAAACCAAGTAGGAAATGTAAATAAAAAGAATAAAAGCAAAAGTATTTTTATAAAGTGGGTGAGTGGGAAACAACAAGAGGAGAAGTCAACAGGGTTTGCGGTGGGGCAGAACCAACACAGGTTGATGGCAGAAACATAGAGGGCCGGAGAAAGGGCAGACGCAACAGGGTGGCATGAATGAGGGGAAGCAACATGGATGGCAAGGGTGGGGGTTGAGAAAAGTAAACTGGCAAGAGAGAGCACTGTTGAGCATATGGTGGAGGAAAAAGCAAGTGGTTGGCAGTAAGCAAGGGTAATCTGAAGCTGAGTAGGAGAAGCACATAGAAGGGAAAACAATGCTGGGGAAAAAAGCACACGATGGTGAGCAAATGACGGAGGGCTGAAGGGCAGAAGTACACCATAGAATGAGAGCAACACGGAGCATGGCGTGGAAGAGAAGTACACTTGGCAGGAAATACTTCAGGGAAGGGACAGATAAAAGATGGACAGAGCAAGCCATTGGATAAGAAGCAGGCAAATGAGAAGGACAGTAAAGCCAACCAATGGTAAGCAACAGGCGGGCTCTAAGCCCTTTTATGTTCTTGGTAAGCCCACAACATGTTATTCACAAGCAGTCACCTACACTGTCTGGTATGCTCGACCACAAATTAGTTCTAAGCACATTAGGGCAAAGCTGGAGCCCTTGAAGGAGTCTGAAGTAAAACACAATTAGAAATGCTCAGGCTCGAAGAGGGTGGCTATATATGTCTCCAAATTCAATTCTGCGTTGCTCGTGTCATTTTAAACTTCACGCTACAAACTATTTCACTGTTCCCTTTCCACTGATATTTTGCACACAAAATAGCAGAGTCTGTCACCTAAAGCGGGCCCTGTAAATATTGGAGCAAAATCTTATTTTGAAAGACAAAGAAAGACCTGGTGTTCTCTCAGGGGACATAAGGCACATTGGACCTTCATCACACTAGTTTTGCGATCCCAGCATAGATATTGACATCCAGTGTCAAAGTGGGGAGGTCCAGCAGCCAGGCACTGCCCTAGTGTGCCTGCGCCTCGGAAAAGCCTTGGCATGCAATGCCCCTGCTCCGAGCACGAGACAGAGAGGCCACATAGAATATTCTTGGTCAGAGGGTGGAAGAATGTACAGTGAAAGCATTCCTCGCTGGATATCTCTCGATACGTATACGTGCTTACGTCAGAGCAAGAGAGTGGTTGCATCGCCGAGCAGGCAGCAGATGTCATACTAACCTCAACACCCTACCGCACACGCAGATTTGTTTACGGGCCGAGCCGGTGGAGGTGCTGGCCTCTCCTGCGCTTTTATCAACTCTATGTGCCAAGAGAAGGGGGAAAAATCAGATAACAGCGTCAACTAATACAATCCCAGGCTCTCGTGTAGCACATGCCAGGCGGTAGAGCTGTTTTTAGATTGCGCGCTGTGTTTGGAATTCCTTGGGTATCCGGTTTCCGAGCGGCAGCCCCTCATCTTGGGTCCAGGCACGGCTGTGGTTGGTTGGGATTAGCGCAGCTCGCAGAAATCTCTCTTTATTATTACATTGCTTTGTTTTTCATTAGCTTTTCCGAAATTGTAAAATTCAATATCGTTTGATGAACTGGTTGGCACAGAGAGCGCGTGGCGGTGCTGCGCAAACATATTTTATACGAGATCTTAAATTACTGTTGAGAGGCTTAATAATAATAAGACGCTGTTTTTTTTTTTTTTACGAAGTATGTATAATAAAGTGAGTGCTACACTGAGATATATCATAACCTGGAGCGTGACCCTGGATAGCTAACATTCTCGGGGTGTAAAACCTAATTACCAGAATGTGGTCATATTAGTTACCTCACCGCTCTATTCCCACTGAGTGACATCGACGGTCCCTTATACCCCAAAAACTTCTAGCAAGAACGGCATATGCAAATTTGGGTGCAGGTTGAGTGTAGGCCTCCCAACATAAATCCATGTCCATGCGATAGGAATACGTAGGAGTCTGGATGGGGGTCACCAAAATGTAATTAAACTGGTGCAATAAAAACGCAACCTTGCTTTTCACCAGAAAGGGGAAACACAATCTGTATTACTGCATTCTCCCAGTTCTGAGTTTCTGAACTTACGACGGTCCTGTAAGTGTGTACCGGTAAATACCATACATGGTTGACAGCAATTCACACCAGAAATAGCGTTGGAGTTAGACTGGATTTGGGGCAAAGGTGCGGCCCCAATGCATGGTACCAGTGGGAGAAGTCGGCATTTCCTGTGCGGTGGGCCAAATGGTACCCCGGGTGTGGCCCACCATGCCAAGATATCACAGGACTTGGGGTTTTCGTGGGTCTCGCAGTGCAGCGTAGTGTGGGGTTGGTCTGGGTCCCGGACCGTTTTCAAAGGAGGGTGAGATCAGGACTCAGCCTTTTTGGCATTTAACTCTCACACTCTCATTGCCCGATGATACACCACAGGGAGTCCCATGATTGTCCTCCCTGTTTATATGACCTCCCCTATCCTTCTTTGAGTCGAGCCAGCAAGTGAATGTCCCAACGCATGCGTCTCCCTTGCAAGACTCTGTTGTGTACAGTAATGGCCTTGAAGCCCTCCTTTCGTTTACCATTTGTTGGCTTGCGCAACACTATTCTTTAGAGCCTCGTAATTCATCACTGCAAGCCTGGAATAATTTCCGTTCCTCTGTCTGGAGCAGGGACCAAGCACTGATCGATTTAACTTAATCAGTGCCCGTCCGCTGCTACCGAAGTGTTTGAGGTACTATTTTGTTCTTTTTACCTTCTGGTGCCCTGTAAACAGAAAGCTTGTGACTGGCAAAAACATGCCCAGAAGGACAAACAAAATTGCATAGTTCTATTTTTTATAGCTAACTTTCTTTTATTTTGCTGAGTCGTCCTTTCTCATTTTGCACTCATGATTTCTTTTGTTTTTGCTCATGGGTGCTGTTCTCAAAAGATGACAATTATCTTGTTCTAAATATTGCAAAGATACATTGTTTTTTTGTTCTGTGTAATTTCTGGAATTATGCTTTAACACATAATCATGCTGTACACCCCAATCAACCCTACCTCACATCAACCCACCCCACTACAATCTTCTGAACCTACCCAATCTAGTCTGCCCCACTCCAGTTCACCCCACTCCAATTCAAAACAATCTTCTCCACTCCAAAACAATCTTCCCATTCCAATCCAAAACAATCTGCCCGACTTCAATCCAAAACAATAACACCCACTCCAATCAAAAACACGTTGCCACACTCCCGTCTACCCGACTCCAATCCAAAAGAATGTCTCACTCCAATCTGCCCGATCCATAACAAGCTGCTACACTGCAATCTGTCCCACTCCAATTCAAATCGGCCAGCCCCACTCCAATTCAAACAATCTGTACCAGTCTGCCCCACTCCAATCCAAAACAATCTATACCACTCCAATCTGTCCCTACTCCAATCCAAAACAATAAGCCCCACTCAAATCCAATTCACCTCACTCCAATCCAATCCACCCCAATCCATCCCAATTTACCCCACTCCAATCCACCCATTCCCATTCAATCCATCACACCCGTCACCAAGCCAATCTGCTCCAATCCAATTCAATCTGCAGCATGGGAGGAGGGGAAGACATCCGATTCTGGTTTCGCACATCCAGATCTACTGGCCAGTCTTGCTTGTGTGTTGCCTTGTCTTTCCATGATAAGCAGCCTCGCCAATGTGATGCTAACTGGGCCTACAGCAGGGGCCCCAGAAGGAGACAACTTAGAAAGAGGAAGGAGGCTGGTCGCCTAGTTCTGGACAGGTGATCAAAGGCAGCAGCATCCGGTTCAACAGTCTAATCAGTTAGGGAGTGCTGTGGTTCCTTAAGCACCTGTGGGAGTGAGCTCCGTGGGTGAGAGGGGCCATGGGCCTGAAGTAAGGGCTGCGCCTTCAGTAGCGGCACAGTTGGACAGGGCCATGGACTAGGCGTGGAAGCAGTTGTGGCAACATTACCTGTGATGGCTATCGTATGTAATGTTGCCACAAATGCTGCCACAGCTATTATGGGTCTGGGTGAGATCTGTGCGTGATCTTTTAGGTGGGAGGGCACCTCTTAAAACAGGTAAAGGAGGGGTATTTGTGAAGATATTTGATCTGATTATTGAGAACCCAGTGAGGCAGGACACTAAACGTTGTGAAGAGTCTTCACATTCCAGAGATTGCTCTCATGCCCCAGGGAAGCAGAGGTTGAGGAAACATTATTGAACTGGGTAAAGGGCTTAACTGTTTTTCATTCTGTTATGGTGGAGAAGTTTCCTGAGTTAGGGCTTCAGCTCTGTTGTTACCAAAACAAAAGTGTGTGTGCACACAATGAGTTTAGAGACATATCATGGAAGGATTATGACAGTGGTTTTAGAAGGAAGAAGGTAACCTGCAAAATACTGCTTTGGAATCGTACTGATGTCAGTTCTTGGTTGCACAATATGATGGTCATGAAGAGGGAGTCCAGTGGGCATCAGCCCTTCCAGGCAGGGGCTGGCCAGGGATCAGGGGAAAGGAAGTGGATGTGCTGGACTTATAATAGGAAAACATGCACAGGCCCACCAGGGACCTGTAAGTTCAAACACAATTGCTCCTTCTGTGTGATGCCATCAAATCCAAAATTCAAGTGCTTTAACAAGCATTGGCAAAGCCAATAGGTTTCACCTTTGGTCTATGTAACTGGCTTATAAATATTTGAAAAATGTTATAATAATGTTTTTTTTTAAATTAAATTAAAAACAAACATTATTCTAACATGTTTTTAATATTTTGTAAGCCAGTTACATATAAAAGAAGAGAAAGGCGAAATGTATTGGCATGCGGGAAATACGGCAGAGCACAGAGGGAGACAGAAGACGGCAGAAGAGAGATGACAGAAGAAGAGAGAAGATGACAGAAGACAGAAGAAGAGGGAACATGGAAGAAGAGAGAAGACAGAAGAAAAGAGAAGACAGAAGAAACGAGAAGATGGGAGAAGACGAAAGATGGAAAAAGAGAAAAGGAACGAGAAGACAGAAGATGGAAGAAGACCAAAGATGGAAGAAAGAAGACAGGTGAAGAGAGACGACATGAGAAGAGTGCAGATGTGAGAAGACAGAAGATGGCATGAGGTGAAGAAGACAAAAGACAGTATGCAGAAAGAAAAAAGAAGACAGCAATGAAGAAAGAAGACACAGAAGAAGGCATCGAAGATAGAAGATGTCAACATAGTAAGAAGACAGCATGCAGGAAGAAAAAGGAAGACAGCAACGAAGAAAGAAGACGAAGAAAGAAGACAGAGAAAACTGCTGTGAAGAAGGAAGATGTCAGCAAAGAAAGAAGATGGCACACAAGAAGAAAAAAGTACCTTCAGCGTCGCAGCCAGCAGGAAGGACACTGGCCAGTGTCCAATGCGAAGTGACTGGAAGGAGTACCAGGTTCACAAGCAACTCTTTGGCAAGATTGGTGAAGAAGTCAAAGACGACAACAGGCAGTGACGTGAAGACGACGTGCTGGCCAATCCAAAGGTAAATCAGAGTGACATTGGAGTAAGCCCATGGTAATTCATTTAAGTAAGGGGCTGGTTGCAAGCCTCTTTTATAGTTTTTTTTGTTTACCAACAAAAGATTTTGCAAGCATGCGCTCAAGCGCACATGCAGGCGAGACCTAACAAAGGGAAGTATAAGGGCCAGCATAAGTAGTGATTCCTCTTCCTTTTTCCAGAAGGCTCACTCTCCTGTTGATGTTCAGATCTTGACCCCATGGCCTAATAGGTACAACAACCCGAGGGTGGCACTGACGCTCTGGGATGGTTTTACATATGGCTTCAGGATCCCTGCCTGAGGGGGTTATAGATGGTCACCTCTTGCCAAAATCAGCAGTCCTTGCAGGAGAATAGGTGTGTGGCCAGTTAAAAGATTGCCAAAGACTGCACCCTGGGCAAAGTGGCTGGCTCCTTTGATTCACCCTCTTTTGGTAATTTTGTCTGCTCTCCTTTGGGAACAGTACCAAGCCAGTTCCACTTGATACATAATCTCTGCACCTTGAAAAGAGTTCAGTAAATTAGGCTACTGATCCAGAGCTGTACTCGGTAAGGAACTCCTCCTTTGACCAGGTCCTCACTATGCTTCAACAGTTGGGTAAGGGTGTCCTGTTGTCAAAGGCAGATGCTGAATCCACTTTCCGTATGCTGTCTATACACCCAGATGAGTTTCAATTGCTACAGTTTGATGGAGCCTTCTATTCTGACAGGTATATGCCGATGGGCTGCTCTGTCTCTTGCACATTTTTGGCGACTTTCAGCTCATTTCTGAAGTAGGCTTCTAAGAAGGTGACTGTGGCAAAGTGGGTGCTGCACTACCTAGATGATGTTCTCTTTTTGGGGCCTGCCTACTCTTCACATTGTGGGGAGGTACTGGAAGGTTTTGTTGACTTGATGGGGTGGGTTGGGGTTCCTCTAATCCAAAACAAGACTAGCGACCCTTCCTCAGTAATGACTTTTTGGGCATTGAACTGGATACTGTGGCAGGGAATGCAGGCTTCCTGGGGATAAGCTGGCCCAGTTCAGAAGCTCCCTGAGGGAATGCTTGGTGGCCAGGTTGCCTTGTGCATTATTCCTATGGGAAGGCCCTTTTGTAGATCAATTGCAATTGTAGATCAATCGCAAAGGCAATGACTGGCTTGACATCAGCTGTCGCAAGAGGTAAGGCAGGACTTGAAAATGTGGGATTCATTCCTGTGGCACTTTAACAGGATCATACCAAAGGTATTGCCACCACAGGCTTGCCCTGACTTGGGGCTCTTTTCAGATGCAGCTGGAAACAACGGTTTTGGTGCCATACTTGGTGACCAGTGATGTGTACAATCATGGCCAGTTGACTAGTGCCAAACAGGTTTGGTGCAGAATTTGGCATTTTTGGAGCTGTTACGGATTGTGGTTGCATTGTCAGTCTGGTCTGAACAGCGCAGCGCAGCGCACGCTCAGAAGTGTTTTGGTCAGACAACATGGCAGTGGTTGAGGTGATAAACCAACAGAAAGCAAGTTGCCCCATGGTACTCAGATTGCTTAAAGAACTCATCCTGTTGTGTCTGCTAAATAACATTACGTTTAGGGAAAGCATTTCTCATGGGCACTCAGTAACACAGCTGATTCTTTGTCTTGCCTAAAGTTGCAGGAGTTCAGGCGCTATCTTCTGGAGGCAGTATCACTCCCGACACTGTTCCTGGAGCATCTTTGAAGGGCTGGTATCCCATCCTAGCAAACCTCATGACAGCCAGCTTAGCTCCGAAATCAAAGATGAATTTTGTAAGCCAGGAGGTTGGGGGGAATCTTTGAACAATTCTCATGGGGGCGTTCTTGGCTAAACTAAAGGGAGAGAGACTATCAGTGGCCTACACAAACAGGCACACGGCAGACCTCTCTTTCTTTGCAAAATTAGGGGGTGGGAGTGTACAGGGACTAGTCCTCCTCATTTCCCATCAAAAAGCCCTGCTGGGTTGGCAGAGGTTGGAAGGGGTACAGAAGGATGTAACAAGGCCAATTGACCCTCAGAGACTGTGAGCCTTGGTTTTGAGGTTGCCTGAGACCTGCCATTGGCAGTCTGAGGCAAAGCTGTTTAAGGCAGCCTTTTGCCTGGCCTTTTACAGGACTTTTAGGGTAGCGGAACTGGTAGCACTGTCTAAGAAGGAAATCCATGGGGGCATTTAGCTGGGGCAGCTGAGTTGGCCTGGTGGGTCTTTGGTGGTAACTTTGCTGTCCTCCAAAACTGACTAGCTGGAAAGCGGGGAGCACATAGTTTTGCACAGAGCCCCAGACTCACACTGTTGCCCAGTCCAGTTAGAGAATCTAGGACGGTGTCCACAAGGTTCAGCCTCAGGTCTGTTCCTTCACACGGATGGGACCCCCTTTTCCATTTATCAGCTCTCCTCGGGTGTTGAAGATCGCCATAGCAGCAACCAGGAGTGACCCTTCGCTTTTTAGCTCGCACTCGTATCACATGGGGTGGCAACCTCAGCGGCAGGAGCAGGCGTTGATAGGCAAAAAGTGCAGAAGATTGGAAGGTGGAGTTCTGAGTGCTACAGGCAATGAGTTCGATTGCATTTATTATGACCTCTAATGTTGCTTCTCTTCCTTCCTCTGTGCATGCAGGTGCTATGCCCACCAAAGAGGTGTGGGTCTTCGGCCACTCTTTCATCTGGAGGGCTCGGATGGCTCACTGGTCTGGTAATTTTGCGGCATCGGTTAAAGCTGCCAGCTTCAACATGAGGTAGTTTAGTCAAGGGATGGCTTAGGGTAAAGAGCCTATGGCCAGCGATGGAGAAGCTAGTTCCAAGGGGGCTTCCAGCTCCAGTTCTGGTAATACTGGGTATAGGAGGCAATGATTTGGCACTGTTGAGGCATAGAAACTTGCCTGAGGCCATTGTTGTGAAAGTTATGTGGCTTGCCAAATTATTTCTGGAGGCCTTCATCATGTGGTCTCACATAGTTCCCGGGCAGTCCTGGCATGGACAGCATTCTGTGAGGGTGCTTAATGAGTCTGCCAACAGACAGCTTACTAAGTTGCTGAGATCTCCCAGGTTGGACTGTATCTCACAATGCTACATCAGGGGAGAGTTTTTTCTGCTAGATGGGATGCATTTATCTGCTGAGTGCAATACCATGTTCATGGGTAACCTGTTTGCCTTCACCTGTTTTATTTCTCTCTTGGTGGGGTGGGGGGTCTAGATGGTCTATGAACCATGCTGCCCTCTGGGGGGTGATTTTATGGTTGGCAGTGGCACTTTTATACACTGGCCCTTTGGGGGTTGGAGAGTGCAGTCTGTGCCATGATATCAAGGCACGGCCCAGTTGCACCAGCTGGCTCTATGATAGGTGTGGGGGGCGCCCGAGGCATAACTGCTCTGCGACAACAGACCTTATGCATGTGGCTTAAGGATCCGCTAGTTAGGTCACAGGAGGAGCCTCTTTTTAAGAAATGCTCAGAAAACTTACATGTAACTAGTAGGTTAGGGATATTTCAGGGGTGATCTGGGGGCAAGTCAACCATGAGCTGACTGAAAACTAATTCCCAAGGTGGTAAAGGGGCTAGATGACTCGATGTATGGCGAACTCTGTTAAAACCTATGTACAAATGTTTGAAACGTTGCTGTGGTTTTTACTGACTACTGATTGTTTGTTTTATAGTTTGTGAATAAACAGGGCCTGAGATGTTAAAAATCTCAAGCCAAAAAACAAAGTGAGGTCTCAGGCTGGGTTATTTGTGGGGATGCCTAGTGAGGGTGTGGGGTGCTGCGCTTGGGCTCATCAGTCTTGGCAGGAGGGACTCCACATGTCCACTCCCGTAAGATGCTGATGTCACATACTCTTCAGTGTAAAGCTGACAAGGCATCAGTGTTTACTGATGGGTTTGGTAGCCTGTGAGTTTTTGGACATCTGCTAATGAAATGGAATGCAGCTAGTTAGGATAAAATCCAGGTAAATCACACTGGATACTCACTAATAGAAACAGAACTAACCATGATACACCATTAGAAATCAAGTCATTCATGACATTAGAAATGACTTTCATGAGGTAAACAGTAGTTTATATAACAGAGCTTTAAATAAATAAGGGTATATGTACTTATGATAGAACAGAAGACTGTTGGCAACACAGGCCACTTCCAAGCCAGCAGAGCTCCATTGCTGCATTGCAAAGTACATGTCCTAGTTGTTACTGGAAAGTGCAGCTGGTCACAGATCAATCTTAGAGGTTTTGGACAGGAGCCCCATCCGAGATTCACACACACAGAGGCTTGCCTCAGTGCTGCATTTTCCACTGAGCTTGAAAAGACCAACCATATCCGGACCTTTGCAGTCTAGTGCGGCTGCATGCTCTGCCCAGTTTATAGATGGCGATGAACTAAAACCATGTATGGCAGAGGCTTACAATGGCAACAAAGAAAAGGACCTGGCATCATCTCTGGCTGCAGGCCAAGGAAGGACATTGGTCTGGCCTGCTCCAATGTCTCCTCACTGGAAGCAATAAGATTGGTAGTACCACAGCACTGAAACACTGGATAGAGGTATAATGTACCAGCATACCTCTAGATCTGCTGTGGCACAGTGTCACACTCCTGCCACACTACAATGCTCGCCAGTACACTTGTCTAAAGGCATACAGTAATGTTACTTGTGGCCTAGACGAGGGAAGAGCTCGGGTCCTCTGTGTTATTCTACAGGTAAGGGTTGGAATGGGTGCCACATCCGAATCAAAGCATTGATGCATAGTCATCACAATGACAAATACATTTTTTTAGCCCTCACTTGTGTCCGTGTTCCAATGTATGATACCGAGTAACACGGATCAACAAGTTGAGTGACTTCTGCATCAAATCACAGGTTTGAATCCCAGGTGGGAAGCAGTACACGTTTCGAAAGGTACACACAGATGGCAAAAACTATTCTAATAATTATATGTTATTGTTAACCTTATTAGGTGTCGCATTGGCAATGCCAACTGAATGCTTTAACGTGACATGTAACATGCAGTCCAAAAAGGTTGACTACCAGCAACTTTGAACACTTCTCACTTAGAAAGATCAAATTGAAGCTACAAGACATTGAGCACCAACTCGTAAAATACATCAGTTGTTGAGACAGGAACCGACCACACAACTTCATCGGACAACAAAAGTGTGTCTGACCTCTAGAATTAGATTTACTGCTACTCTATAATAATCACTGTGGCCTTTTAATCCATGAAAGTGTATAGTCTGCAATAACTAGTTTATTTGTCACCTGTCAACATCAAAATCAGACAGGTTTGGCAAACTTAATGTATCATTAGACACACAATTTAGGGCAAACTGAGACCTTAGCTGAAAAGGCCCTTTGATTTTTTAAGGGGCAAGAAAAGAAAAACTTAAGCAACACATTGCAGACTCACTCACAGCAGTGTCAGTCAGTCAATAACATTAGTTACTGGCATACTCCTTACTACTTCGCTTGAGAAGCAAGCAAGGGCACTTGGAAAGTAAGAAATTATATACTGGATAAAGTAGTCCTACCGTACATGAGGTTGTTGGAAGTCATCAATAAGTTCTGCGAAAATATAGAAGGATGAGGCCGGAGGCCATGTTCTTTTATAAGGTCATAGAACTTATAATGTACAGCAGCAGGTACTTTATTCCTTATAATACATGGCTCGCCATAACCCAGCCAACAAACCACTAACGTCCTTGCTCTTTCATATGAAAGAGATAGGATGTTCGTAAACATGAAGATTACAGTTAGAACTTGTAGTGCAACTTTAAAAATACCAAAAGGCAGTTAGATATGTGTTCTAAAAAGGCACTACCAGTCAGGTTTTAAAATACTGCTGGAGCTCAGAATGTGTAAAAAAAAAAATGCAGCAGGATTATAGCTTTCATATAATTACTTGAAACATGGAAAAAAGGAACTTATTGCAATTAATATCTCTGTTCTTCTGATCACTGTTTATCTATAAAACATATCAGAAGAAGGGAAAGCCAGGTTTCATTTCGTTTATTTAAAGTTCAGCTTTAATTATGCTCAATGACTTGCCTAAACCCTCAGCTGCTAATTTTGGCAGCAGGCACTCTGATGTCAGAACTCAACTGTAATAAGTTATTACAGTTAAGCAGTTAAGCGGCTGAAATATTTCTTTATTACAGGTCAGATACAAATTGAATGCGCCAACCCTGTCACTATCATTGTCACACCTACAGTTGGCTGCCTGTATTGGGAGTTATGAATTGTTTTACATGGAATATAATTGGCTGCTCCATTCTCAACATTCCAATGAATATGTTAATTTCCTTCAATGCACTTTCAAGGGTCAAGTTCCAAATCAGAACAAATGCATTCAATGTGTGTGGTGCAGCACCCCAGTTCTGTCTGATGAAATCTTGAGTTAATACAAACATATAATATGAAAGAAACAAAATGGAGAATGAAAAAAGCTTCAAGATCCACCCGCTGGGTCTGGGCTGCATCGCAGGAGGAAAAGGCCAAGGTCAACTGTCCCTTTTATATTAAACTTCTTCCTCCCACGATCACATCCCATGCTCGGTCTCATGTATTACACACCCCACTTCTGGCGGCGTCAGCACCCAGTGCCACCCTGGTGCCAAAGGTGTTGCTTCAACAACAAATGCACGTGCGGCCTGGCCACCACGTCGACGGGCAGTAGAGGGGTACTGCTCCTTGGAAGTCCCTGTCCTTATTCTCACACTGCTCCCTCCCCCCATATTGAAGGGGTATCTTGTTCAGAAACACCACAATTCTGCTTAAGGGCAACTTGAGAGAGCCTTGTGTTATTACAAAATACATAATATGAAGAAACCAAATTGTCACAGCATAACACTTTTTTACAGCAGGAATCCTCTGGGGTGGAGCCTACTTAGGCCAGACTTATTGCTCTGATATTATAATAGTGTCCAATAGGGGTTTAATGACTAAGTTGAAGAATCAATCTTTCTAAAGAGTTCAGCTGTTACTTATACTTTAGGAATTTACAACAGCAAAAATAAATTGTTTTGTTCATTTGCTGATTGAAAGGATGCAGCTAGCTGGTAAACAATTAATGTAAGTCGAGCTGGCTAATTACTAATCACAACTAAACCCACCATTATTCAACAGTAAAAACTATTAATGACATCAGAAAGTAGTTTAAGTGCTGTAGCGTCATTTCAGCAAATGTACAGGGTACAAAAAGAAACAGCAAAAAGCGGTAGAGCATGTAATTTTCTTTCAGGAGACCTGTGAGTGGATCTGCAGTAAAAGACGTTTTCAAAGGTGAGGAGGTCTTTGCTCAGAACAACCACTTCCGTTACAAGCATATCCGCTCAATTGACAAAGAGTGCATTTTCAGTTCCCGTATTGTAAATGAGGGAAGGAAGAGCCTTTCCTTAAACCAGAAAGGGCAAATTGTTGAGAGGCCTTTCTGCGGGTCCTTGGGCAGTCAATGCTGGGTTCCATCCCAGGGATTACATTACTGTTACGCTCCAACTGGATATAATCATCGTGTGTCTTGGATCCCGATAGCTAGCTCGAGCAGCCAAGGGTGGTATATGAAGTGGCAATTCAGAGACATAAAGATACAGTGAGAAAACTAAAGTCAATGTCCAGTCTCAGCAATAATTTTAAAAAGCATCACTCTTTAGTTTTGCAATAAGGTTTCACAATTCATGCAGCATTGGGGGATCTGAACAGTGCTCTTTCATAGAGGAAGGTTTGTGAGTTCTCAATTCTGGTCGGACATCTTTGGGGGACTGTGCTCTTACCACTGCTTTGTTTACAGATCCTATGCGTTTCCTTTAAGAACTGTGTTTTCCCATAGTAAACACACAGGATGATTTGGTGTGAATAATGTTAACCCACGTCACCTCCCCATGAGGTTGGAGCCATGGCGATGTACCTGATTTGACAGTGACCTAAAACTCGTTTGTTTTAACCACGGCTGGAGCAGCCAAATTCCCAGTTTCCACTCCTAATATTCACCCTTATTTCACCCTTTCCTTTTATTTCTTTTGCAGCCCGAGGAGCATTTTGAAGCAAGGATATGAATGTTTGGCTTTCCGTTGATTTGAGGAAAGGTTGCAAGTGGTCACAGCATCTTGCACTGGATATTTTTCACGCCATTATAAGGGCCACACAGATTTTTGGATAGTGTGGGCCACTTATCTTCGTGGGTAAGTCACATAAAGCAATACATTACATTGTGATGACATTTTTTTAATCAGTATACTCATTTGTTTTTCTGACCAATTACAGATACATGTGTCTTCTGTCAAAATAATTGTCCTGATGACCCTGACCAAAATCATCTAGTGGGTCGAAACATCCACATTTTCAAAGTGGACTGGTTGTTCCCCAAAAGATTTGATTAAGGACCCCAACATCCAAAATCCTTGTATGTTGTTGGGTTTGTGTGTGTGATATATATATATATATATATATATATATATATCAGTCATGTGTATATCTTGTATATAGCACTTGTGCACTATTTCACTTGCACTGTGACACTACACCATTAGGAGCACCTGTGTTTTATTATTTCAGTACCAAAAAGAGCATGT
The DNA here is from genome assembly GCF_031143425.1 of Pleurodeles waltl. Classification (NCBI taxonomy): domain Eukaryota; kingdom Metazoa; phylum Chordata; class Amphibia; order Caudata; family Salamandridae; genus Pleurodeles; species Pleurodeles waltl. The sequence goes on from NC_090440.1 coordinate 1,886,478,730, forward strand.
GTTTCGGAGCGAATGTGTGTTGCTTCTAAATCAATTTAAAATTGTAACCTATCATGTGTAGGTTTATGTATAAACTTTACTGTGAAGTCTAGGGTTATACTTCCCCTTCAGGACCCCTTGTCCTATACAGCATGTATATTACCTAGGTCCTAGAGTTATTGGGGAGCCCCTTAATTATTTACGTGTTCCTCTAATATTCATGACCTATTCCTTCCCAAATCACCCTGCGTGACTTCCAGCTTCCGGTCTCCTCTTCTACAGACAACAAATCCCAATAATTTTGTTCGATATCACCCCCAGCCGCCATTCATGCCAACTTTGTAGAAGATGAAAGTGGAAGCTTTTAAAAAAAAAAAAAAAAAAAAAACATAATCGGGAGAATGTATTTCCCCCATCGTCTTCTCCTGAAGCAGAGGCAATTTCAGGCCGGGGAAGGCCAAAACAAAGCCATTTTAGGCTTCGAAATCGGGAGTCTGAAATGGGTCTACTGGCATGTATGCAGCCCTGAATCACACCCTCAAATGGTCGGTATTGCCCTCTCCCGGAACTTGTGCCCTCCTCAGTCATACATGCATCTATCCCACTGCAATCAGCGCTCTGTTCACCGTGACGTATGCACTGTGTTCGAAATATTCCTCTAGGTCAACGGTACTCAAAGTACGGCCCGCGGGCCGCCAGCGGCCCCACGGACCTAGCTTGGCGGCCCGCGAGACGCACACCAAACGCCACATCATAATGAAGGGACCCGCGGAGAGAGAGACACAGTCTAGTCTCTCCGCGGGGGGATTCGGGACAGGGGAAGTGGCGCACTAGGCGCCTGATTGGTTAAGGATAAGTGGGGGTGGGGGTTAGAGTAGTTTATAAGGGGGGTGGAGGGTGGGGTCGGGCCTCTTTGCGCGCCGACTTAGGAGAGGGAAGGATTTATTTTAGGAAGGCGAGGTAAGGAGTATTTAGAAGCCAGGTTAGGCCTTCTTTTCAGGGAAAGGTTCTCACCCGGTTGTCAGGACACCGGGACGCGGGCAGGGGTAGCGAGGCAGGCAGAGGAGGGAAGGGAGGGCGGCCCGAGGCAAGTGACGCAAGCAAAGGTGTGTGGAGCGAGAGGCCGGGGAAGCCCATAAGGGCGGCGCCGCGCTAGTGGAGCCGGCCCCGCGGGCCTTTGTAATTTTGACAGCGCGCGGAGCCGCGCGCACAGAGAAGCAAGCCGGCTCCCCAGATCGCGGACAACAGGGAGCATCGGGTTTTATTAGGGTCAATTACGGCGGGCGGCGAGCACATTTCCCCGCGGGGGCGGCGCAAAGATCAACGGTGAACCGCACGGGGCGGCGAGGGCCCCCTGGGTAGAGAAAGAAAAAAAAAAAAAATTTTCATCACAATTGTGTATTTGGCATTTTGAGATCGGGGTAATTTTTGCCGGCAGTTCCCGCCACCCCCCAATTCATATATAGTCAAAAAAAAAAAAAAAAAAAAAAAACACACTCCCAGGCCCCAGATATAGATAGACATACAGGCACCCAGAGCCAGGCAAAAGGGGACCGAGTGTGGCATAGGACAGGCAACTGATAGGGCAGGCCGGCAGTATGGCCACAGGCCACGACGCTGAGGCGGTGAGGGACGCACTGCGCGTTTTGGGCGAAGCGGGCAGGGCAGATCTGCTCAGGCCAGGGGTTTTAGACCAGGCTTGGGTCGGGATGACACGCCCCACCAGGGCGGCATCTGGCCGGGTCGCGGCCGCAGTAGCGGCCTGCGAGTCGCAGGAGTCTGACGGGGAAAAGGATGAGGGGCCCATTCCCCCTGGGCAAGGCACTGCGGCCCAATTAAGGTACGGGGCTCAGAGCCCTCTGATGTTCGGCGAGGAGACACAAGCCTCTCAGGGCAGGGGCACAGATAGCGCACAGGCGGGTCCCGACCCCGCAGGCACGGGCGGCCAGGCGGCGGGGGAGGCCGGGGGGGAAGGACTAGGCAAGGAAACAGAGCAACACGCACCGGGGACTAGCGGGGTTTGCGCCCCCCTAGATTTGTCATATCACAGAGGGGAGGCACCCAATCCAAGTTGGTTTGGGTCGCCACTGAAGAAAAGAGGCAAGTACGTCGGGAAGAACAGGGGGGGGACAGGCAGGGCCAAGGCGGCGCCCCGCCAGGCCAGGGGGGGGAAAGTCAAGACTCCGCAAGAAACAAGGGCTGGGACGAGCCAGGTTTCGCACACACAGGGGAACTGGGAACAGGCAGATACATGGGATTTGGAGGCTAGAATCAAGGAACAGCGCAGGGTGGTATTAGAGACGGAGGCCAGGTGGGCACAGCTGTGCAAAGACAGGGAAGAGGCGAGCACACACAGCGAAGCAACGCCTATAATCAGAGAGGCCAGAGGGCAACCAGGGACACAACAGACAGGTCAAGAGAACGGATCCTGGGTATGGGTACCACGGGTAAGAGGAGAGCAGGGACAAGAGGCTAGAGCGGCCGAGGGGTTAGTCGGCGCAAGGAGACCCAGTGACGCAGACGGTCATGGGGACAACAGGGCGACAATGTCAACAACAGAGGTTGGCAAGAGGCGGTGCACGCCGACTGGGCGCAAGACGGCCCAAACACGTTGGCACGAAGCACTGGAGGGGTCTATGGCGGCCCTCTCCACACCGAGGGACCAAGGACGCCGTCACAAGGACCTGCCTTACGCGGGCAGGGATGCCAACGAGGGTACATCAACCAATGTGAGAGATGTGGGCCAACACAAGGGCCAGTGGGAAGGAGATGATGTCTTGGAATTGGATTATGAGGAGGAAGGGGACGAATGGGAGGATGGCGAAGTACGCGATTGGGAGGTGAGCGCTGTGAAAAAGGGTGGGGGACGAGGGCGCAAGAGCGGCGCAACCTCTTCTTCTTGCTCTGTGTTACAGGTTACAGCACCTTTGGAAGGCCCCACGGGGAGTAGACAAAGCATGCAGCGTGGCAGGAGCTGGAAAGGAGTACCAAGGAACCTGGGGGACACCGCTGGAGGTAAGAAATGGTGGTCAGTGTGGGGCGAGGGGGGGGGGGACAATACAGGAGGCTACCACCAGTAGGTCCATCGGAGTAGGCGAAGGGTCAGTGCTGGAGATAACAGGCAATAACATTACGCAAAAGGTGTGCGAGAACAAAGAGAAAGAGGGTACCGCCTCGATAGATACGGCAACAGCAGGAAAGGAGGATAAAGGGGACAAGGTGGTAGAAGACAAGGAGGGGGGAAGTCACAAGAAAAGGCTGCCGTACATGGGTTTGGCCATGCCGCTGGGTTCACATGTGGCCGAGAAGACAAAGAGTAAGATATGGAAACACGAATACGTGGATGTGTTTAAACTATTACATAGAGACATACAGGCGAAGGAAGGGTCTAAGGAGGAAGAATGGGAGTTGGCACGCAGGCCCAGGGTACCCATAACAATGGATAACTGGACGTCGGCCTTTTTGATATTCGCAAGCATATACTGCGAAAAATACCCAGACAGGGCTATCGCCCTTTTTAAATACATGGATATAATTAGACAGGCTCAAATGCATTTTGGGGGTTTCGCGTGGTTAAGTTACGATGAAGAATTCAGGGCCAGGGTAAGTGTTAACCCAGAAAAACCATGGGGCGATGTAGACTCAGAACTGTGGATGCAATGGATGGCATCAGCACAGACAGCGGCGTCCACTCATACGGCGAGCGGATTGCCGGTGACCTACAGGCCCTTTCAAGCGCGCCCCGCCCATGGAGGGGCGGGCACTGCAACTAAAACAGCGGGGGCAAACACGGGGGCTTGCTGGAACTTTAACAAAGGTTTTTGTTCCAGAGCGCAATGTAGGTTCAAGCATGACTGCTCCAAGTGCGGGGGCCGTCATCCAGTCACACAATGTTTCTCATTATCCAGCCCAGCGGAACAGTGGAGGGCCTCTAGGGGGAGAGGGGCTCATGGCGCGCCTGCGCCAAAAGGGGCCTACACCAGTTAAACTGGAATTTCTGCGGCCATGGTTGCGCTTATACCCGGATAGGGATAAGGCACGGCTTTTGGAATGGGGCTTTAGAGAAGGTTTTAGATTAGGCTACCAAGGCCCACGACAAAGGAGATGGGCTGACAATTTGCGGTCAGCCAAGGAGCACCCGCAGATTGTGCGCGATAAAATAACAAAGGAGGTAGCTTTAGGCAGAATAGCAGGCCCATTTTACGAGTGGCCAAGTGATGCGCTGATGATATCACCATTGGGAGTAGTGCCCAAGAAAGCGCAGGGAGAATTTCGTTTGATTCACCACCTGTCATGGCCGGAAGGGACGTCAGTAAATGATTTTATTGCCCAAGAGGACTCTAAAGTAGTTTACGCGTCAGTAGATGATGCGATAAGGCTGGTTTTAAGGTGCGGTAGGATGGCGGAAATGGCGAAATGTGATATTCAATCAGCTTTTAGATTGCTTCCTATCCATCCAGCAGATTTCGACCTCTTGGGCATGCAGTTAGAGGGCAACATCTATGTGGATAGAGTTCTGCCCATGGGTTGCTCGATATCATGCGCACTATTTGAGACATTCAGCACCTTTTTGCAGTGGGTTTTTGTGAAGACAAGCGGGCATAGATGGGTGACACATTACTTGGACGACTTTTTATTCGTAGGAACGGCGGCAACGGGGGCCTGTGGGCGGGCACTGGACGCGTTTCAGAAGCTCGCACAGCAGGCGGGAGTGCCCCTGGCCCCAGAAAAAACAGAGGGCCCTGCGCGGATCCTAACATTCTTAGGCATCGAACTAGACACAAGGATGCTGGTCGCCAGGTTGCCAGCGGCGAAAGTGAGGGAGATACTGGAGTTCTTGGCAATGGTGCGCACTCTGCGCAGGATGGAGTTGCGAACAGCTCAAAAGCTTTTAGGTTACCTCAATTTTGCTTGTAGGGTAGTTAGGGTAGGTAGGACCTTTTGCAGGCGTTTAGGACTTTCCATGTCAGGTGCCGTACTTCCGCACCACAGGATACGAGTGTCATTGGCATTACGAGAAGACATTAGAATATGGGAGATTTTTCTGACAAAGTTCAACGGAGTACCGATGTCTTTTGGAGAGTCAGACACAATATGGCAAGTACAAATTTTCTCGGATGCGGCAGGAGCGTCAGGGTTTGGTTTATACTGGGATGGGAGGTGGTGTGCGGAATCCTGGCCAACATCCTGGAGACAGCAAGGGAGAAGCATAGCGTTCTTGGAGTTTTTTCCCCTTTTAGTGGCACTAGCAGTGTGGGGACAGGAATTAGCCAACAGGACAGTGATTTTTCAAATAGACAACATGGCGGTGGTAGAGTTGGTGAATAGACAGAGAGCTAAGGACATCAGAGTTTTGCGCTTGTTGCGGCAGTTTATGCTTCTATGCTTATCCTTGAATGTCATATTTAAAGCTACACATATACCAGGGATTTACAACGAGATTGCAGACTCCCTATCTCGTTCACAGTGGCAGTGTTTCCGCGAATTGGCCCCAGGAGCAGAGCAGAACAAGACTGTGGTCCCGGCAGACATCTGGGATTGGGGGGCATGACGATCACAGGGCTGGTGGAGATGTCGTTAGCGGTATCCACGCGGCGTAATTACAGACTGGCATGGTTGGAGTTTCAATCTTTTGAACATTTTGTGGGCAATTTTTGGGAGCAAAGCTTGTCGGTATTGGAGGCACGGACCAGACGTTTCGTGCTGTTTCTGATCAGGGAGGGTTTATCTCCGGCAACAATTGGCGGAAAGCTGGCTGGAGTGTCTTTTTACGGGAAACTGTTTTTCGGTTATGATCCAGCACATAGTGATTTATTGGGAAAAATGCTGAAAGGATGGAGCAGGGTCAGAACGAGTGGGGACAGACCAGCAAGAGAGCCCATCACTTTCGAAATGTTAGTTGAGATGATACAGGTGTTACCAAGTTGTTGTAGGGATCAAGACGAGGTGGGTTTATTTCGTTTATGCATGTTGTGGATGTTTTTTGGGGCGTTCAGAGTATCGGAGTTGTTGGGAGTGGGTAAGGATGTTGGAGTAATGAGAAAAGAGGTGTGTATACACAAAGAAAGGTTGGGAATATGGCTAAGACGGTCCAAAACGGATCAGCTGGGTAAGGGAAAGTGGATATGGCTAGAGAAAGGGGGCGTGGAAGAGGCTTGCCCGGTAAAGGAATGGGTCAGTTTCAAGGCGAGGTGGCCAGGAGCAGGAGAATCAGGGGTTTTTATGCATGCGTCGGGGAAAAAGTTAACTAGTTACCAGTTGCTACAAGTGATGAGGATGACTCTTATAAGGATAGGGCGGCGCGCAGGAGATTATGGAACACACTCATTCAGAATTGGCGCAGCGACAGAGGCAGCACATATCGGTTGGGATTGGGCTAAGATCAAATCCATAGGGAGATGGAAGTCTAGATGCTGTGAGCGTTATGTCAGGCCGTGATAAAGGCAGAACAATCGGGGGGGGGGTGAGTGACAGTGAGTTTACCAAGGCAGAGGTTACAATGTTTTTTCTTTGCAGGCTGTGTGGCCGGGCCAGAGAAGGAAAAGATGACGACGTGGTTGGTCGGCCATTTGTTCGTCCATTGGGCGGCGAAATTTGCGGAGAAGCAAATTTACGGCAGATCGTTGGGACTGCCCAGCAGAAGCCATGAAGTGCGTTGGTGGGGCAAGAGTGGTATGAGGTGGGGGAGCCTGCTCCCTTTTATCACGGGTAACTTGCCGCAATGGGGATGCCCAGATCTCTTATTGATTCACTTGGGAGAGAATGACTTAGTGAAGCTATCGGGACTCACTCTGATACAATTGATGCAGAGGGATCTGGAGCTCCTGAAACGGAAGCTATGCGGGACAAGTTTGGTTTGGACAGAATTTGTGCCAAGAAGGGCATGGAGAGGGGCGATCAACCATGGAGCCATTGAGCGGGCTAGAAAGAAATTGAACAGAGCCATGAGAGTGTTTTGTTGGGCTCAAGGGATCAAGGTTTTAAGACACGGGGACATAAAAGAGCAGGAGCAAGCCTTATTCCGCGATGACGGGGTGCATCTGTCACAGATAGGTAACGCGTTCTATATCACAGAACTGAGATTAATGCTGGAAAGCATATGGGGTACAAACTTGTGTACCCGAAAATGAAAGGGGTGGGGCAGCGAAACGCCTCACGGGTTTCCCTGGGTGGCAGGAGATGGGGGAGGGTGGAGAGCCAGGTGCGGGTTTGTCCACCCTTCCAGGGGGAAAACAAGGAGGTGAAGCATCCGAGCAGGGAGGGGTAGGCTACAGGCAAGGAAGGCATGGGCGGAATAGGGGAGCATATACGGCAGGAAAATTGAAGGGAGACATTTGTGGAGAAAATGAAGGAGAGGGAGTTCTAAAAAGTTAAAGTTTGCTTTAAAAGATATACAGTTAATGTTTTGAAATATTGTTGTGTTAAATCCTGTTCTAATAAATGACCTTTTACACCAACAAGAGTGTCACGTATGTATGTCCCGATGAAGGGACCCGCGGAGAGAGAGACACAGTCTAGTCTCTCCGCGGGGGATTCGGGACAGGGGAAGTGGCGCACTAGGCGCCTGATTGGTTAAGGATAAGTGGGGGTGGGGGTTAGAGTAGTTTATAAGGGGGGTGGAGGGTGGGGTCGGGCCTCTTTGCGCGCCGACTTAGGAGAGGGAAGGATTTATTTTAGGACCACCCATCCACCCAGCTTAGGAAGACAGGGGGAGGAAAGGTTTATTCAGGTAGGGTAGATAGGTCAGGTAGGTTTGGGGTCAACAGTCATTTAGGACAGGTGAGTTGTGAAGAGGTAGCAGGAGATGGGGGAGGGTGGAGAGCCAGGTGCGGGTTTGTCCACCCTTCCAGGGGGAAAACAAGGAGGTGAAGCATCCGAGCAGGGAGGGGTAGGCTACAGGCAAGGAAGGCATGGGCGGAATAGGGGAGCATATACGGCAGGAAAATTGAAGGGAGACATTTGTGGAGAAAATGAAGGAGAGGGAGTTCTAAAAAGTTAAAGTTTGCTTTAAAAGATATACAGTTAATGTTTTGAAATATTGTTGTGTTAAATCCTGTTCTAATAAATGACCTTTTACACCAACAAGAGTGTCACGTATGTATGTCCCGATGGCAGCAGTATGTAAACATAGAAGAGGGCCGCGGGAGCATGCTCCCGCGGCCCTCCTCTATGTTTACATACGGCGGCCATTATTTATGGCGTTGCCCTGACGATCCTGGAAGCCAAAGCCCCATAAAAGTCAGCGCTTGCAGCTAACTTTTATGGGGCTTTGGTCGTCTGCTGCCCGCCTGCCTGCTGTTCCACATTTGTGGCATCTTTACAGTGCTTTGAGTCAGGTAAGGCTCTTTGGTTATTTATTTATTTGTTTTTAATGTAGTGTGTGTTACTGGGGTAGGCGTGAGAGCAGATTGCGCTGTGTGTGTGTGCGCTGTGTGTGTGTGTTACTGGGGTAGGGGTGAGAGCAGATGGCGCTGTGTGTGTGCGCGCTGTGTGTGTTACTGGGGTAGGCGTGAGAGCAGATTGCGCTGTGTGTGTGCGCTGTGTGTGTGTGTTACTGGGGTAGGGGTGAGAGCAGATGGCGCTGTGTGTGTGCGCGCTGTGTGTGTTACTAGGGTAGGGGTGAGAGCAGATGGCGCTGTATGTGTGCGCGCTGTGTGTGTTACTGGGGTAGGGGTGAGAGCAGATGGCGCTGTGTGTGTGCGCGCTGTGTGTGTTACTGGGGTAGGGGTGAGAGCAGATGGCGCTGTGTGTGTGCGCTGTGTGTGTGTGTTACTGGGGTGGGGTGAGAGCAGATGGCGCTGTGTGCAGATGGCGCAGTGTGTGTTACTGGGGTAGGGGTGAGAGCAGATGGCGCTGTGTGTGTTACTGGGGTAGGGGTGGGAGCAGATGACGCTGTGTGCAGATGGCGCAGTGTGTGTTACTGGGGTAGGGGTGAGAGCAGATGGCGCTGTGTGGGTTACTGGGGTAGGGGTGAGAGCAGATGGCGCTGTGTGCAGATGGCGCAGTGTGCGTTACTGGGGTAGGGGTGAGAGCAGATGGCGCTGTGTGTGTTACTGGGGTACGGGTGGGAGCAGATGGCGCAGTGTGTGTTACTGGGGTAGGGGTGAGAGCAGATGGCGCTGTGTGTGTTACTGGGGTAGGGGTGGGAGCAGATGGCGCTGTGTGTGTTACTGGGGTAGGGGTGAGAGCAGATGGCGCTGTGTGTGTGCGCGCTGTGTGTGTTACTGGGCTAGGGGTGAGAGCAGATGGCGCTGTATGTGTGCGCGCTGTGTGTGTTACTGGGGTAGGGGTGAGAGCAGATGGCGCTGTATGTGTGCGCGCTGTGTGTGTTACTGGGGTAGGGGCATTGTTTTGAAAAAGGGGGTGGGGTGGTTGTTCCCCCTCTAAGCCCTGCCCCCTCTAAGCCCCGCCCCCCGCTGTCACTTCAGTGCGGCCCTCGGCCGCAAACCATACTGCAATTTTGGCCCCCGAGAAAAAGTTTGAGTACCCATGCTCTAGGTAGTCAAACACGAAACTCTTTTTTCACCTCATACCCGGGGATACCAGGCTGCGCGCAGACTGTATATTCATGCTGCCTCTGTCCAAAGGCAGCATGAAAAGTCCTCCCACTTACACCTAAACTACACTACACTGCTGCGGAGAGTGAGTAAAGTGCTGCGCGGAGAGCTGGGGCCTGCCGCTCAATTCACTATTGCTCTAAATATGCCGAACTGCTGCTTTCCGAAGACACAAAGCAAACCAACCCCAGAAGTGGCACTCCAAGGACAACAGTTCCAGAGATTTCACAGCTGACTACACAGCAAGGCTGCGCCTCATTATCAGTAACGTGAAGCGCTCTGGATATGGCACTTAAGAGATTAACCCTCTCCTCCTTGAGTGAACATTCTCTGAACAGATAAGGCCCGTCTGGGCTAGCTTTCTGGGACAGCCCACCCCTTCCATTAGGAGCAGACGGCTCTGTATGCAAATAGCCCTTATCAGGCTGTTGGGCGGGCTGATGAGGTGTGAACACGCCACTCTCTTGTTTTCCTTATTTACAAAGCCCCCCTGCATTCTGTAAAATGGCTGCTCGCCTGCTCTGTGTACCTAGTTGTGCTGTATTCTGCATGGCTAATTAGACTTGAGTGGAACAGTAGACGACGCCTCCAATTCACAATTGCGGTCCAGGGAAACTATTTACAGACAGTGTTTACTACGGCAGTTGCGTGAGCCAAGTGTAAACAGGGGGGAGACAATAGGCCATGTCTATACATGCAGCAATCAGCAGACGATGAGCAATAACAGAGCAACTGCAGAGTCCACGCTGGGAAGTGAAATCGGGCCAGGGAAAAAGCAAAGTGTGGAAAGTCAAGAGTGGGCTGTAGAGCCACGGAGTAAGTCAGTCATTTGGAGACCATCAAGTAAGGTGAGGAGACACTGCCAAAGAATGAGAGCAAGTGTGAATCAGGAAGGCAGCACAGGGCAGGAGAAAGAGTTGTTTGAGCAAACAGGGGTGGGAAGGGAGTCACATCAAGCAGAGGAGAGTGTGCAGTAGTCTAGGTCAGTGAATCACCCAGTGTACTATTATTTACTACCAGTGCTTGTGTTTACTGCAACTAAGTTTCTGTAGCACACTGTAGAAATGTTATCCTACTCTAGATGTGTTTTGCAGAGTTTAAAATTACTAGACACTCTGGCTCTGGTTGGTTGCAGATCGACCGAGAACTGTCAAGAAGGACTTTCATGAACACTCACCATGGAGTTACTTATACCATGAGGGCAACCCCATGAGGGCAGACTTACCGGGTATTACAGGAGGGACGCTGAGGGTCTCCATAAAAATTAGAAATTACCAGAAGAGTCACCAATTCTGGTCCAGAGAACCTCTGGGTAATCTTTATTTCGACTTGAGGTTTCACCCCACAACTTCACCTGCTTTTGGTAGGTTAAGATTCTGGGAGAAAGGCACGAGAGCCATTGGCTTATACACCTTAATCTCACTCTTTCATGTTCAGTTTCATCCCTGATTTCTCCCTTTTTCACTGTTTTTCCACCATCCTCTTCTTTCTTCTATCCCCCTTTTACAACGTTGACACATAGAGCCCCAACATGGCCGGCAATGAGAGCCGGCTTCTGCCAATAGAAAACATTGCAGCCGCCGTCGCCTACCCAACTATCACCGTGGAGGACTCTGGTGGAAAAAGAGGCATGGTGGAGTGGCAAGGAGGGAAGCTGAAAGAAGATGTGATCTAAAGGGACCGAGATGGAGATGTGGAGACTGGACGCTCAAGCAGCAGCAGCGAACAGGACAAGTCTGCGGAGATCGAGGAAGAAAAAGCAGCGGTCGCAAAGGGGGGCGCAATGTGGAGAAATGCACTGGGCCACCTGGAGATTGAAAGCTGCATGCTCCAGACTGCCACGACTCTGCCGATTTGTGGTCACAGGCAAGTCCTGTGCTGGGTTTCCTGTATCATTGATGGGGAGACAGGAGTGCAGGAAACAAATAAGTTACTTGGGACACCTAGTCATTTGTGGCGTGCAGTGCACAACTCACTTTGGTGTTGGTGACGGCATGGACGCTTATCCATGAACGAGGTCTGAGTGTGCATTTCTTTATTTTTTTATCCAAGACTTACTGGCTGCGAGCTCCTCAACTCCTGCATTAAAGGAAACTGCTGTCAAGACAAAGCCGGCATGGCATACGAAATAGTCCCAAACAGGGCCCATGGAACTGATGCTTTGAGACTGTAGGAAGAGCCAGAGTTGGAGCTGCCTTTTGATTTTTGATTTTTGATTTCATTTTCTTCATTTTTTTGGTTTTGTGGTACATCTTGACAAAATAGAAATAAAACCTAAAAACCCCACCCACAAACAAGGTTGTGGGCATCCTTCCACTCTCCATAGTGGTGTCAGAAGTGGGATTAAGTCCTCCCCACGGAGAGCAAAGATGACCCAACCCATCACCATGGAGGACATGGTGAAACAATTGCCAGAGAGGCAGAGACACCTATAGATCGTTAAAGAGCAAGAGGCCCAGTCTGCTAGGCAGGACCATAAGAATTTACAGTCAGTCCAAAAAAACTCATGTCTCCTCAGTGGCTGATGCTCAGCAAGCTCAGAATAAAGCCATCCTGAAGCTGGTGGATGCAATGAATAATGCCAAGGTCCACCCCAATGTGCTCAGTTCTATTCTACAGAGGTATCAAACAGGGGAAGACCCTAATGCTTTCTTTACCAACTTTGAGAGGGTAGCGTCCACAGCGTTTGGGCCTCGCGAACAACAATGCCAATATATCGCTCCTCTGCTATCAGGGGAGCTCCAATCAACACATGAGGCATCCATCCCAGCAAAGTCTACTCCTTATGATGAAGTAAAGCGAGATATATTGGAGAGACTTGGATATGATCCCAAGAATTACAGGATCAGGTTCAGAAAAGGTAGTGAGGAAACAATGACAACCCTAGAGCCTTATTCTACAGAATACAGGATCTACCCCTTAGGTGGTTGAGGCCTGATACATTGTCTGTGAATGAGATGCTAGAAAAAATTGTTAGAACAGTTCTTGGACGCCCTAGAGCCAATGCGCTCTAAGGCAACACCAACATTTGACAGTGACAGGTGCTATAGCTGGTCTGAGTGTGCATTTCTTTATTTTTGTGTCTGAGGCTTACCAACTGCGAGCTCCTGAACTCCAGAAGTTAAGGAAACTGGGTCAAGACGAAGCCAGCACTGCATAGGAAGTAGTCCCGAACAGGGCCCAAGGAACTGATGATTTGGGGCTGTAGGAACAGCCAGCCTTGGATCTGCCTTTTGATTCTTTTTTTTTATTTTTTATTTCCTCGTTTTGTTGTTGTTTTGTAGTACATTTTGACAAAATAGAAATAAAACCTGAACCCCACCCAAACACGAACAAGGTTGTAGTCATCCTTCTGCTCTCCACACCACCATTTATGCATTTTTCCCTTCTGTTTTTGGACAATGTCTGATGAATGAATAAAACAAAAAGTCCTAGCTCCCAAAAATGAGTGCAAGTCGGCCCCACCTGCAACCACCAGCTCAAATTAAGCACTGAATGAGGGTGCAGCCTGTCCTGGACTGTAAGCCAAGAGGAAATAAAAAATGCTTTGCTTTGTGCTGCACGACGACAACATCTTCACTTAGAATTAGTCGTATGATATCAGGCGCCAAGATTAACTGACTAAACATAATATGCCATTGTTGTTTTCAGTTAACTAAGTGTGCTTACCATTAATGTGCAACCTAAATCTCTAGGGTACAAAGGCGTGTTACCTGACACAGTAACATGGCGGTGTATAGTTGCTTAAAGCTCCGGAGGGCTTAATGCATTTATAATTGCCTTACTGCGTGATTCCTAAATTAAAGGGCACTGGTTTGAATAGTATTAATGGTGTGGTTTTCTTGCACGGTCGCTTGAGACTGCAAATGGCCAGCCTGGAGCCTTTGCAAATTGAAAAGTGAAGTTGACTGATTATGCTTGTCCACCTTTATGAGTGAGCAGTGTAATTATATGGCATGTAAAGTCATGTACACGTGCACACAGTCTACACAATATTTCAGTTATACATAAAACATACACCTACCTATCTATTTATGTATAAAGATGGATATATATATCTGTGTGTGTGCTTATTAAACGTTTGGGTGTTATTATTGCACGACATAATCACAAGGAAACGATTCATAATGACAGGCTCAAAACCGCTGTTCAGAGCTTTACTATTGTCTCGAATTATATGGCAATGAAGGAACAAAATATGCAGCAAGGTTAACTAAGGCACGCAGAATAAGAAGGCAAATTATGAAGTACATTCTCTAGTATTATTATTTTGATCTACTTGTAGTATAAACAATATTTTTGTAGGGACATGCTTAGTATGTAAATTATGTCACAAAAGTGGCAAATCTGTAATTATACAGTAAACCCTGCAGCCACATAATTGAATAAACGCACTAACCCTCACCTTAGTCCATTGTTTTATCAACAATTTATTCATGAAAGATATACAAGACAAATATACCAACTCCATGCTGTGCCCATTATTTGCTACAATAGAAGAATAACTTTTTCAAGCCAGCTACCTCAAAATAAAGATGCAATGTAAGAAATACATAATGGGTAATGTGTAATATGGTCGTACATTGCCATCTGAGGGTTCTATCGACATTCATTAACCAACTGGCCTTTGACATCATGGTTTATGGTGTCACCAGAACCAACAGAAGCAACACTGGACTATATAACAATTAATAATTAAGCATTCTCTTTAACAGGGGTTGGCTACAGGGTCTGACCTGCAGCTAGGCCCTGCAACTAAAGTTCTAAAGGTGGCAAACCCGCTGCTCAATACTCAGGAAGCATGCTTTCATTGATTTGGTGTAAATTTGAGACGTCATCATTGATATCAATTAACATGTCAAGAGTGATATAATATGTGAGATCATAAGCAGTGCACAATGCGGACACAAGGCATTGTTAGTTCATTACTCTTTAACTGGTGAATTTCAGTGTTTTTTTGTTTTTAAACATAGGTTCTCATCTCACCTTGGGACATAGCAGGAGCCATTCCTGGGGGGGTGGCAGTCCCTAGGGCAGGTGGTTTGCAACAGTCCCGCTTTCTTACTTAAATTCAGCCCCGGGGAGGTGGCGGTCCCCGGGGCTGTGAGGGACCATAACACCACCACTTTAGTGAATATTTGCCCCGTGGCAGTGGTGGTCCTAGGGGCTCTAGGAGAGGGTGTCTTGGGGGGTGTGGGGAGGATGGAGGGATGTGGCCCGCACTTTATTGAATCTTTGCCCCGGTGAGGTGGCGGTACCTGGGACTGCAGGGGGGAGCACACGCCCACCTCATTTGAATTCTATGTTAGCCCCGGAGGGACATGGCAAGAGCCATTCCTGAGGGGAGGCAGTCCCCAAGGCCATTATTGCCTCCAGGAGGGGAGCCATGCGGTACCCCTCCAACATTACAATTAGTCAGGGGAGGTGGTGGTCCCCAGAGCAGGTGGTCCGTAACGGACTCTCCTTCTTACTTAAGTTCAGCCCCGTGGAGGTGGCAGTCCCTGGGGCTGCAAGAGGCCATAGCACCCCCATGCACTTCATTGAATATTTTCCCCATGGAAGTGGTGGTCCCAGGGGCTGCCGGGGGGGGGGGATGCGCGTGGCCCCCGCACTTTATTGAATATTTGTCCTGGGGAGGTAGCAGTACCCGGGAATGCTGGGGGGGGGGGCAGGCACCCCCACCCCATTTCAATTCTGTGTTAGCCCCGAGGAGATGGAGGTCCTTGGGGCTACGGGGGAGGGGATGGGCATTTAATGCAGCCCCCCCCCGAATTTAATTTTGTTGTTGGCCCTGGAGAGGTGGCAGTCCCTAGGGATGGCGGGGGCCACGCGGCCCCCCTGCATTCAAAATTTCAATGCCCCCGGAAACGGTTCCACCCGGGAGCTGTTTAAAAAACAAGTACGGGAGCCCGCTCTTGTTTTTTCTTTTAGAATTTTCGCCGGATCCGCGGCAACTCTCGCAATTTTTTTTGTAAATGCTTTTTCGCTTTGGGGATGGGGGAGTGTCCTTCTGAGACCCCAGCACCAGAGCTAAGGGGTCAGGGTGTACCAAATTTTTTTTCTGGGACTTGGCTGAAGCCGAGTCCCAAGATGGCTTTCTACACTTCCTTGTTGAAGTGTTGGCAGCCAATCAGATCTCGGCACTAGATCGGGAAGGTTTAAGGAGCCTTCGCTGCCCTATATATACAAATTTATTTTTTCTGTAATTTCTCAAAACCTACTGAACGGATTTACACAAAATAACAAAAAGGGTGCTCTCTGGACCAAGAGCAACTTTTCTGCCAAATTTGGCGTAATTCCGTTCAGTGGTTTGGGTGTGATTTCTGTTCAAAAACCCCTTTGAAAAAATGCAAAGGGAAAATGTGTTTTGGGACCCCCCACCTTTTTCTCGGCCCCTGCTTGATGGATCACCCCGATATTTTCCAGAGAGCAGCTGAAGTGAGCGTCATATTTATTGGGAAAATGTCATGAAGATTCATCAAATGGCGTCAAAGTTATTAGCAAAATAAAAAAAGCCTTTTCTATAGAAACTAGCTCCTAAATATAGATACCTAGTGGTGACCGCCACTAGGTTATATATATATATATATATATGTATATATATATATATATATGTATATATATATAGATATAGATAGATATATTCATACTGAAGGTTCTTTAGTGGCTTCAAAGCTCATATTTCACAGGTTAGATGTCAATTAAATAAACATAGCATCTTTCTTTCAATTCTGGTTTAAAATCTGGTTTTAAAAAATACTTTCACAATGACAGTTGTGCTCTTTAAACATCCTCAGCACACATGAGAAGTTCATCCTTGCAGGCTCATCCTTGATGCGTTTCTACAACGCATTTCTTTACCACGCAAGTCCTTACAACTACTTACATTGGGGAAAGCGCTGGACTTTGGAATAATATAATTTACTATTCCAACTCCAGTGTGTGCCACAGTAGGGAAAGTGTTGGACTTAAAGTCTAACATCAGTCCAACAACGCTTTCCCTAAGGCAAGTCATTGTAATGATTTGCATGGTAAAGGAATGCGTTGTAAAGATGCATTCATGGTTTGGGCCACATTGTAAAGGCACAGCGTGGTATGAGTCGCGTTGTTAAGGCTGTTTCACGACCAGACCAGAAAAGACTGCGGATGACGTGCTCATCTGGAGAAGCCTGCTCCGGTGGAGGCAGCACAGTCTGGAGGCACATACTGGGAGGGCCCTGGTTGGGCGTCACCCACTGAAACTCTAGGAGTGTGTGAGGCCTGAGACCATAGACCCTGGGGATATACCTTACCCCAGTCGAGGAAATCGTGCACTGCAGATTGCCTGGCCTGTCACCGAGCCAGCCTTAATTGATGGGGCCTCACTGCTGTGGTGGTGACCTGATGACTGTGCTTTGGGACCCCTTGAAGGGGTTCACTGACTCTGATGTTAGATGTGACACCCAACTGAGGGGAATACTTACTGCAGCTCTCCCCGTGTCACCCTGGATGGTCTTACATTGGTGGAGACTCAAAACAGAGGCAGTGAATGGACAGTCACACTTTGGGACACTTTGCACAGGCCCATGGGCAATCCCAACGAGCCCTGTGGCAGAAGACAATTTACTGAAACTAAGGCAGAGGAAAAAGGGCCTACCGGAGCTCAGAGGAACAACAAACGCAATACAACCCCATCCCAGGCCCTCTCTAAGACAGCCACACAACAAACTTAGTAACACAACAATCAGGAGCATGAACAATGGGAGGAACCACCCTGGGCAGAGCTCTTGCAGTCATTCAACCCTGGAGGGGTGGACTGAAACATTATAAGTGGATGTTAACTTGTTGTGGGCAGACTTGTGGAAAGTTGCAAAGACAGTGCAGACGGTGGACGGTTCAGTGATGGAGCTGCAGACCAAGTTGAAAACCTTGAAGGAGCAGCTTGCACTCCTTAACATGGCCGCCATGATTCTCAAGGACCATGCAAAGGATTCTTAAATCCACTCCCAGCAGAATAATCTCAGTTTTTTGGGGTTTTGAAGTAGACGGAGGGAGTTAAGTCCAAAATGATGACTAGGTTTATCATAACTTCATCCTCCAGGATTGTCTGTCCTTTTTGTAGTGGAAAGGGTGCACCGAGCACTTGTTGGCACTAACCCACATCCCCCAGCACGACTTCTAACCCTGCTCCTGACGCCGCACCTAAAGCTTTGATCGCTTGCATCCTAATCTATAGAGACAGACATGGACAGTATCTTCAGGGCACTGCAATCGGCCACACACAAAGGTTTTGAAAACTACATGGTCATGATTTACCCAAACTATACTTGGAAAGTCCAAGCATAGAGGAAATCATATATGGGGGTTAAACAGAAACTCCACGCCCTGGGCTTGCAATATACCCTTCTCTTTCCCACCCACCTGAAAGTCCTGCTGAAAGTGAAGAGTCATTTCTTCGACAGTCTGGAGGAAGTGTGGGCATGGCTGGACATGTGAGACAAGATGGGACATGGTTCAACAGGGCCTCCTGATTCACAGAACACCGACTCTTCCTGGAGCATGGTACACAGAGACTATGTCCTGGTAGGCATCGTCACAGCCACAATGGAAAATCCAGGCAGATCACTATTATAGATGATGGAATGATGGAAGGATGGAAAGATGGAAAGATGTTGAGGACTGGGAAGTCCTCATCATATGATACTGACCCCCTTTCTGGGGGCCGGTGCTGTTCCAGGGAGGTGAGGAAGACCAGGTGGTGACAGGGATCATCCATTTGATGGCTTAGGGACAATTTAAACATGAAGATGGATAGAGGACCTGGTACATCACTGATGAGCCACATGGCACAACGTCCTGGCACTGTGTAGCCAGAGCAGAACTGTAGGTGCTATCATGAGTGAGGCCACCAGCTAAGACAGACTGGATCCCCCTACCAGTGGAGGCCCGAACCCTCACATGCTTCTCAGGATGAGAGACAGACTGCAGACATTCACTTGCCATTGAGGCAAGAGCTGGCGGAGTTGACACGCCAGAGGGTCTGTGCTCATGCTTGGCTTCTGGAGGCTCAGGCTCTGTGCGTTATATTTTCTCCACTATCCTTCCTTTCTGTGTTTGAATTTGAAGGGCAGCTAAATTGCTCCTTGTTGCTGTATATATTCACTGTTGGGGGGAAGTACATAGCTCTCCTGTGTAACAGGACTGCTAGCAATACACTTGGATGAGCTGTCAGTTGCAGAAAAGGTGGCTTTGCTTGATGGGTGAGTGGGAAGGGCGGATATGTTTCTCTTGAATTGGGAGTTTGGAAGGGAATGTTGAGGGGATTCAGTACATTGCAACCAGACTGGGTGGGGCAGGACACCATCACATGCGGCCTTGATGTGAAGTACAATAACTTGAATTTCTTGGGTATGAAACATATAAGACTGACCTGGAATATCAGAGGAATTAATAAGTTGCCCGCAAATGTTATAAAGTGGACATCCACTCTAAGCAGTATAACATGCAAATTGCCATGCTGTAGGAAAAGCACCTGCAAGGTGTGGAAAACATGGAGGGACTAATCGAATGATGCCACCTATCTGAACTATGCCAGAGGAGTACTGGCGTGGATTGCAGCAGAAATTCCCTTCATAGAGAGGGAGGTAGTCATAGATCTGGGACAAAGATACTTATTGGTGATTTGAGTGCTGGATGGGTTACAAACATGCCAAGTTAACGCATATGTTTCTAACATACACAACAAGACAGTCTTCCCAATACTGATACAGCTTATTGCCCCGATTCCGAACCCAAGGCTCCTCTGGGTGAGCGATTTTAACAGTGTTCTGGACTGGCGACTGGACCTACATCCACCATCCCCCCTCTTCCTCCATCCCGACCAGGCCAGGACATATAGCCACAACTGAACCTGTATCTCAGGCCACTCACTGCTTCTAGTCACTATGCATCTCAGGGGACCTAGGCCCAAAACCATGCTGTGGACACTGCGAGCTGAAATAATGACAGATGGGAGTTTGCAGCCCACATCGGAGAATTCACCTCCTTGTTCTTTCAAGACAACAGAGGGACTGCGGCAAACAGGGCAAAGGAATGGAAAGCTTATAAAGTGACACTGAGAGGGGAATGTACTGCAGATGTGATTGGAGTGCGGGAGAACTAGAACAGGATCTTCTTAGGATGGAACATATGCAGGCTGAGCTTGATGCTGAGACTGACCTAGAGCAAAACGATTTGCGCTGGCTGTCTGAGCTTAAGCAACCAGTGAGGGAAGTGTGGAGTAAGTTGGAAAACTTCACAAACGACCTGCAGACAAGGACTATTTTGAGAATGGAACAAGGCGGGTAGTATGTTAATTTTGGTGATATGGCAGGAGTGCCAGCAGACACATATACTGCCGCTGAAAGGAGACAGTGGTGAGGACATTATTGACCGGACTAAAATAAATGCTACCTCTACTCAATACTTAATTTCTGGATTCACTGGGGAGCATACTGCAGAGGCTGAGACACTTGGAGAGTACTTGATCGGTGCTGGACTGTCGAAGCTGAAACCCGACCAGCAGCAGCAACTAGAGGTGCCACTGGAACTGATGGAGTTGTGGGAGGTGCTCTAGACCCTTCCACAAGAAAAAGCCCAGGGCCCGACGTCTTCCCGGTGGAGGTGTTTCAAATGATGTCGTCCCATCTGCTTGAGCGTTTAATGGAGGTTTACCTGTAGGTGCGGGAGATTTGTACCCTCAAGCATGGGGGAGGCAATGATGGTGCTGATCGAGAAGGCCGGATGAGATCCAGCTTATCTGGCTTCCTATAGGCTGCTGTTCATCTTAATACAGATGTAAAATTGTTGTGTAAAGTGCTGGCTAACAGGCTGCTTAGAATGGTTGGTTCCCTGATACATCCTGACCAGACAGGGCTCATTACTGGCAGGAATACGATGTACAACACACAGTGCCTCGGCCATGTGATGCATTCGCTAGCAGATTTGCCTGGCCAGGCTGCGTTGGCTGCACTGGACTTGAACCATGGGTTTGACATGGTGAGATGACAATACTTATGGGCAGTCCTGCAACATATGGAATTTAGCCCCAACTATATTAAATGGGTAGAGTTACTGCACATGGGCCCAGCCACTAGAGTGCGCATGGGCACCATGGCATCCGGCCTGTACCTTTTGGCAAAGGGTCAAGGACAGGGTGCACACTGTCCCCAGTAGTCTTTGCATAAGTGTTGGAACTGCTTCTGTGCAGACTAAGTGCAAAGCTGGGGCCCTGGGGAATCGATGTGGGGGGGACAAAAACATGCAGTATCCCTGTATGTGGACGATATCCTGCTGTACTTGAATGACCCAGCTGGGACGCTGCACTTGCTTCTGGGAGAGCTAGATGATTTTGCAGGGGTTGCCAGCTTGCATACAAACAAGAAGGAAGACCACTTTGTCCCCCTTGGGGGAAAGGGGCGGGGGGTTGTGAATCAATCAGAAACAGCAATTGGGAGGTTGACTGATTCTGGTACCTCAGTAAATGGATCACACAAACCATTACAAGGCACTATAGGCCTGATTATGACTTCAGCGGAAGGTATTACTCTGTCTCAAATGTGACGGATATCCCACCCGCCGAATTACGAGTCCATTATATCCTATGGAACTCGTAGTACGCGGCCGGGATACCGTCACATTTGGGACGGAGTAATCCCCTCCGCCAAAGTCATAATCAGACCCTATATGTTGGGGTGTTACTCAAAGGGCTGGACAACTGGATAGAGTTCTGGGTCCAGCTGCTGCTGTCATTTATGAGCCATATGTCAGTGGCCAAAATGGTGCTTCTTCCTAGATGTTTATATGTGCTGCAAAACATTATGTGCCCGATCCTAATGGCAAGATTTCACTGACTCAACTAAATCCTCAATCAGCTGGTGTGGGGTGGGGTGGGCTGAGACTCCCAGATCTGTTTCGTTACTATGCAGTAATGCAAATCCAGCTAGCAGTGAGCTTGTTTGAGGATGAGTCTAATTGGGAATGCTTCCTTCTAGTGGGGGCTTGTGGGCCGTACTTGCTACAGGAGCTCTTTATAATGGGGAGGAGAGTGTTGAGGCACTTCCACTACCTAATAAGGCACCTAGTGGAGGTTTGGCATAGAGTGGTTGGTAGAACCCTTTGGAGGCTTTGCCTAAAATCTGCCACTGTGGAGGCTGTGGCCTTTCACTGTCCTACAAAAGAAATGTCCTATGCCCAGTAGTGGGAGGGTGGTTGTGAAATCGTGGGTGACTTATACTGTAATAATAGATTTATCATCTTCGAACAGGAGTAGGAACAGGTCAAGGTAGGAGGGGTCATTTCTTGCATTACGCAAGGCTGGTTCATGTGGCACACCAAGTGTGGATGACATTCCCTGAAGAGCTGCAGGAACACTCCGTGGTGAGACCCTTGACTGAAGTCCGGTGCGATAGTGAAGTTGATGTCTTCCAATGCCAGGTTCAAAATAATATACTTCACATACTTGCACCAGACCTCACACCTGGCAAGCTGACTCGAATTGACCCTTCTAGGCTGCGGCATGCGGGAGGTGTGGACTACATGCAGCTGACTTCCTGCACATGACCTGGACATTACTCCGGAAGTGAGGCCTTTTTGGGTCTGTCACAACGGAATGTTCGTGCATCCCGGCGCTTGGCCTGGAGGGGTCTGTAAAGATGTGCCTCCTTAGAATCTTTAAGGAATGGAAGAATTGGGAAATGAGAAAACGAATAGTTGTACTTGATCTATTACTAGTTAAATGCAGTATTGCAATCCACTGGGTGGCACCCAGGCCCCTCGGGTCCTGGTGTGGAAAAATACTTTTTGGAGTGGGCAGTTGCAGGCACCCAACACATGAAGCGAGTGAGGCAAAATGATACGGTGGAAGAGAACCTAGTGGACTGGGAAGGGATTATTAATAGGATTATGGAACAACAAGACAATGAAACTTCCCAGCAATCTACCATGGATAGTGCAAAAAATGAAGATTAAAATGTAAAACTGTCACACAAGGAGCCATTAAGCAAATTAAATGTGCGTAAAAACACTGTACTGTATATTTGCAATGTCTTGTACCTAACCACACTAAAGGGGATGGTTAGAAAGACATTATGGGCTTAACTTTTCAAAAACGTAATAAGAATAATTAAAAGATAATGGTGTATAATAGTACATGTTTTCGTTAGCACATTGCTCTCAATAACGTACACAATTTTTAAAACACTGCCAGACATATCCACAGTCTCAGGCAAACAGTGCATGCAACACGGATGGCGCTCAACTGCTGTAAATCTTTCTAAAGATGCAATCAATTACAATCAGCTACAGTCAATGTATAATTCATGTAATTTAAAAACACATAATGACTAACGTGAAATATATTGTCCGATATTGCCATCTCATGGTTCAGATGACATAAATGTCACCAGAATCCCTGAGTGGTAACAAAGGCCCATATGACACAGATGCCCGTTAAGTAGATACACGTATATCATCTCTACACACAGCAATGAATGAACAGTCTGAGCATCCCATTCACAATGTGCGTTCGGTCTGACATTCTGCATCCGCGAGAAACTGATAGGCTAATAGGTGCTATCAGAGACGTATCCTCTGGCGGGAATGGCATGTGCAAGAACGCACAGACAATTACTTGACTTCATCCTGCCATGCCCTCATCTCCGTTTGTGAGACAATGCTCATTTGCCAACCCAGGCACCAGTAAAAGCAAGAAATAATTACAGAGCACTTTAGATTGGGCGAGAAAGCAGGCACGGGCGTCAAGCACACACCGCAATCCTTCTCGCCCAGGACCCCCTGGGAACACCCCAAGGCAAGACTTCTTTCCTGAGAGTACTCCATGGATCTCCGCTTACAGGACAGGAAATCCCTAGAAACCCCCTAACCAGAAACAGGCTGCAGCCTGTCGTCTTACACAGAGAGAGTCGTCAGTCTCGATATTCTGCTCTGAAATGCGGCATGAGAAACAAGAAAATCCGGACTGGCACATTTTTCTGTGTGTTGGACACAACAAGCCCGTTTTATTCTCACCGGAAGATGTCCCGTTCATCTGTATGTTTAGACAACTTGAGAAAGATAAGACATGTTATATAAGGCAAAGTAAAGCATTTACTAGTTCTCCGTTTCGAGTAAATTGTGCAAAAGTTGTGTTTGCGCTCACATTTGATGGCTTCTTTTCATGTTGCAAACAAGAGAAGAACACCGAAGAAAAATAAAACAAGCACTTGCAAAGCGAACAGATCTTGCAAATACAACATCCATTGGCCTTGTCAGTGTTTTTTTTTTAGCCTTGTTGCACATCAGCTGTTCAACCTGGCTGAAAGTAAAGAAAAAGCGCCATGACACGGCAAGCACTGACCGCGTCGTGGCACTTTTTTATTTTTTATTTTATTTTTTACTTTCAGCCATGTAGTAGCAGCGCGACTGCTGTGCATCATGGGTCACAAGCAGCGATAGGACTAGGGAAGGGGCTAAGTGGATGGGGCTCTTCGTGTGGGAGATCGATAATGCTTTCAGTGCTGTTCTTTGTACCTGGGCCCTGTAAAGCTACGCGCTTCTATAAAACACTCGGACTGCCAGAGGCGGCCATGCTTCCAGCATGCAAAGGGCCCAGGCACTTCACTGTATTACGTTAACTAAAAAGATTAAAGCTGCTGCCGCACAAATAAGTGTAGAACCCAAGAGTATCACTTGATCGAATTCCAGAAAGACACCACTCAGCACCCATCCTTCTGAGGTCGATAAGTGGACACCTATCAATTTGGGAGTAAAACAGTCAATTTTATAACTTAAAGGCCACACGCAGGTGTTATTAGGCGTTTTGTAAGTGCCACATACATAATATTTGGTGGTGAGGTTTTGGTATTTCATCCATAGGGCTTTCTGCTTATGGATGCAAAATTCACCGTGGAGCCTCCATGCGAGGCGAACAGTACATCACTACTTCCCAGTCGGACATAGACGTTACACCACCTAAAGCTTTTTTTTTTTGTTTAAAAAAATGCAAAGATTGCAAATTAGGATGTCACAGGTGACTTTTACACAAACACATCCCAAGTTTCTGGTTTGGAAGGCAGTGTTATCCTATGTCTTCACATCAAGAGAAATTAGTTCATGTCTGGCCAGGCCAGACACTAACATTTTCCCATTAATAGGCAAATTGGTTTCCCTCATGATTGCAAGCAATGGGTGGAGGAGGTGGCAAGCAGCGACCGGAGGAAGATGGTGGGCAGCACAGGGTCAACCAACAACAGAATGTGGGCAGGGTGGGAGGGGCGAGCATAGGCGGCATTCAAAATGGTGCACTCTTAAGGAGTCTTACACTATAAGATAAACAAGCATTTACAGTGCAATGGGTCTCGCGTTTGCCCGAGTTGGAGCTTTTAGCCTTGTAAATTCCCAACTGGCTTTTCTTGCCACATATATTGAAAATGAAACCTAAAACAGTTGACATAAGTGAGATGATTCAAAGCGCCATGGCCGCCATGAGCGTGAAGGAGAGGCGCAAAAGGAAAAAGATGTTTGTTCGCAGTCAAACATATAGGCAATCGTGCAATTATCCATGTAACAGGGTCGGTGTCCAAAGCGGTAACAAAACCGCCCCAAGGAGGGGCAAAAGTAAAGCATTTACCAATGATAACAAAGGATTTTTGCGAGGCAAGCCCACGAACGAGTGATAGTATTGGGCATGAGATGGGCGTGTTTAAAAGCCCACAGATAGATTACAACAGGTCAAAGCACTTGCGCGCTCGATCTAAAAAGCACACCTGCAAGCACGCAGCCAGTGGAAGCACACTGGCCACAGGCAGGAAGCTGCACTTGGCCCACAGAAACCAACAGATAGGAAGAGAACGAGAAAGAAGAATCCAGGAAATTAGAGTGTTGTCAAAGCCAACCAATTGTAGGTCATGGGCAGGCTCTAAATGCTTAAAAAAAAAAATCACTTACAGATGACTGGCAAGCGATAGTGCACGTTCTGTCTCAGGCAAGGTCTAATTATGGAAGGGATGAAATAAATATTGAATTGAAAGTAATAAAAATGTCACAGAAGAGGCATGTAAGCAATTAGTATGTTCAGTAAATATAAACAAGAAGTAAAAAATGTACGTTAATATTTATAATGAGGGAAGTAACACAGAAGAAGAAAAGGTAAAGTGGTAAAATTCCAAAGTGCTAGTGCATTGAGATGACTATAGTAGACCTCCTTTGTTCTGTTAAATTGTGACTGTCATTTACCATCAAATTCAATCTTCTTACCTGTGTTCAAAACACAATTATATCAAGGGCAGAGAGTGCCACAGTCTCTACCAAATCAGTCCTCCCTGCTTGCTCTAATAGAATTCACTTGATATCCACAATTCCACCTTCTGTAAGGCAATTCCATGTTCTTGGAACTCTTTCTGAGAAGAACTTTCTTGAGGGGCTTATATGTTTTTTTTCATGACCTTAGTTGTAAGCCATGCCTCTGCTGAAACATGTTTTCTCTTTTACTGTGGTTATAACGCTGAGGTAGCTTAATGCTGATTAAAACATATCACCTTCTTCACCCCTCAGTTAGGGTTACTCCAGTAATGTTTGGTGACTTTAAATCATCACATCGTAGACTACTACTCATATCACATGGAGAGGGGCTACACTTGCTGTCAAACAAGAAGCCATTTTCACATTTAGAACATCAGAGCAGACCTTCTCAAGCAGGCCTCATCCTTCATTTTTTGCATTACAGAAAACTGAAGCATGCAATTTTTTTATTATTCAGATAAGTATCAATATATAGAACCTACATTTCGTCTCCTGCAAACTACTTTCTGAGTAATGTCTTTGCCAAATGATCAACAATCTTCTAATTTCCTAAAATCTAAAATGTTTCTCTCCACTATTGAAAAACAGACTTTTTCTGAAACAGTATTAAAAAAATTGGATTTCTAAGACAACCACACTGATGGCTCTGGATCTACTCAAAGCGTATGCAGGACATATCTGGCTAGAAAGATTGCAAACACAACTAATTTAGCTCCAGAATTCAGTTGCATATGACCCACACTATTTTGAATACATTAAAAGCAGTTCTACCTTCCACTCTTGGTTTAATATGTTCCAGAATTTCCTTCCATTGTGTCTCCATGTTAGGGAAACTTAGAAGCATGTGTCCAATCCAATGCTCTAGTTTGCAGAGTCTTGTAGAGAATATGTTAGCCATTGGATGACATTTGCAAAATTTAGATTGAGTATTATACTAATGAAGACCAGTGTTATAATTCTAGGGGGCTGATTACAACCTTGGCAGAGGCGATTACTCTGTCACAAACGTGACGGATATCCCGCCCGCTGTATTACAAAGTTCCATTATATCCGATGGAACTTGTAATACGGCAGACGGAATATCCGTCACGTTTGTGATGGACTAATCCCCTCTGCCAAGTTCGTAATCAGGCCCTAAATCTTCAAATGTGCTGCAGTTAATAGTTCCTGCATATTTCTCAAAGAGATCCTAACATTGCTTGGGTAAATGATCACCCACTTCCTTACTTTAATCATTTGCAGCGCTTAATAAACTTGCATGGATGTGTTTTGGTTGGCAGACATGCAGATATAATCCAAGTTTCAATTACAATGTGTTAATGGCAGACCATTTCCATCACAAAGTTCCTGAAAATACAGTAGTGATTTTGTAAATATGTGTGTCTAGGTATATTAGTATTTATAACAAGTTATCCAAATGGTACGACGTCATATTACTTGTAGAACTGTCCGAATGTGTGGATTCCATAAAGGAACCATATGTGTGAAGTGAAATATATCCAGGCATAGCAGGAACATGGATTTATTTAGTGAAGTCAAGTCAAATTTTTAAAAGTCCCTAAAATCTCACTAATGTATCCTATGTGAAAAACAGTAATTTGCATCCTTTAAAGGAGAGCTGCCTGTCGTATCCAATATCTGATATGGTAGTTCAATATACAATATGGGTTGCTGTCCATTAATAAGGCCTGAGGTAAAGGATCACCCACTCTTGCCTGTCCATTGTGAGTCAGAAGAATTTGAACTCTCATCCGCGTTTTTATTCTCCCTTAAGAAGGTGATGGTTGATTAATGAAGGCTTTTAAATATGTCTTAGGGATATGGAGTGGTAGCTCCTGGAACATATGATTAATAAAGAGCGGTAATACCATTCTTTTCAGAGTATTGCATCTTTCTAAAACTGAGAATAAGTAGTCCCATTTCTGAAAGGCATTTATAGTATTCTATAATAGGTCTTGAAGCTAAACCAAACAGGAGAACTCTCTTCACTCGCCATCATAATACCACACACGTACAAAAAACAGGATGCCTAAGACACAACAACCCGCATACATATACACAAAAGCAGGCTACTGCAGTGCTCTTATCAGCACTTGCCCACAAGAAACACCACACATTTATCCAAGCAGCCAGAAACACCAGGCCTAGGCATTCTCTAGTTGTTGGGCAAATGTCATGTTGGCTACCTAAGAGATACATAAGCAAGTGGTCGTTGCTCTCCGGTAGACATCTCAAACACCAAAATCAGACATACACAGCTTAAATACACCACCATGTTACCCGAGACCAACCAGAACACAGTTGCCAGGGCATATCACTGAACAACTCAGTACTCTGATCTGTGATGGAAACTCCAGAACTGTGTGTTGAGGCACTATATACAGTGGATAGAGACACAAGGGTAAGATAATGTCAGACTGTTCTCTATACCAATGCCAACAATATAAATAACATGAATCTTTTGTTGCATTACATAGGTTCTCCTCAGTTCTTGTTGCAAATTATTAAGTTTCCATAAGTTGTTTTGCATTAACTACTTTCCCTTGCATTTTCTTGAGCTCATCTTGCTTTGAAGCAGTGGACTGCAGTCTGCATTAAGCGGGTTTCCTTCAGTTTTGTTGCATGAACTCTTTTCGATTATGCTGTTGTTGATCATTTGAGTTCTCATTGCATAAACAAGGTTCCAATGGCCTTTTCACCTTACATTCAGTTTTTAATGTTTTAGCTGCATTGACTAGGCCTTTGTGTTTTTTCTCAGTAATATAGGCATCAACAGCTCCAGTTCCCACTTGCACCAATTTTGGCCATAACCAAGTGGGAGTGTCCATATCCGTCTGCACTGAAAAGCTACCTGAAGCTCTTGTTAGTTCTTGACATATGCGTCCAGCCACAATTTTCACTTACAATTCTTGAGCTGATCAACTGACTTTGATGGAGCGGCAGCCTAGCAAGAACCTACCAGAGGACAGACTACCTGATTCTACTGCCTATTTGTGCATGTCAACAATGTTGCATTTTCTACAGTCTTCCATCCTCAAACAGCATGCCATCTCGAAAATATCCTCTATAGTCATTATAAGCCCTCTGATTGCCACCTCTCCTTTTTCTTTCAACTTAACCCCTCCTTCTCCTTCATCCTCTGCCTGCCGCGTCTCTTAGAGCACAGCCTACACTTGTCATATGCATGTTTGCCTTAATCTCTTTTATTGTATTTCTGCAAATTGCTGACAATGCATTTACAAGATCCCAACCACTCCTCCTTTCTCCAAACGTCATAGCCCTGCAAGCAAAGATCTCCTCTATTAATCCCACCAACCATGTGCATAAACTTACATACCCAGTTCCCTCTATTGATCGCAACTAATTCACCACAAAGAAACCGGAGCGAACGCATGGAATGGTTTAATTGGACAAACAAGGCTAATCACAGTAGCCAATAATATTGGACTAACAACTCACCTTAGGTTCCTGGGAAGCGTTCTGCAAGGCATAAAGTGCTTCAATGCCTCGCTAAGGGTAGTAAGCACTATATAAATGGAATTACAAATCTTTTATTGAGTTTTTGTCTGGATTGATCATTTAGATTTTGTCCACCTGTGTCAATGGCTTGTGCTGTAAGGAGCGCCTTGAAGTAATTGAATTATGAGGTACAGCACACATTTATTTTCGTTGGTGGGGCTCATGCTACAATAACAGTCACATCTGTGCCATGTAAAGAAAAGCTCAATTAAATTAAGTAAGTAACAGGTTATGGGAGGAACGATTTGGATAGTTTTACCCTTGACTGCCCGTGGAAACAGGCACCACTGATCATGCGCAGTGAATTAAAAAAACAACACTGATCATGTGCACTGAATTAAAAAACAACACAGAAGTTACTCAATTAATTACTCCAAAACCAGAAGTCACTCAAGGTTTGCAAAACTAGTGACCAGTATCATGTATGCGTGAAGGGCTAAATTAGCACAACCAGTAGAGTACTAACGGATAGGATTAAAGGGCACAAGATGCTTGAAACCCTGAATAACTACACCCAACTCTTAGCCTTTAAAAGTCCTACAGAAAAGCTCTTAGTATAAAAAATAACAGCAAAGCAGGTTTGTGTTTGAGTTATACTCTTCACTTACACCAATGAATGTTCGCAGAGCTACACTTGGGCGGTGTGTGCTGAGGTATCTCCATATGAACATAATTACTTCAGTGATAGGCTGAGACACACATGGGAAAACCATCCTCTGTGAAGAGCAGAAGCAAAGGCACATTCTTCCCGATAATCTACAGACCAAGGAGTCCCTCCAGCCCTTCATCGAGGAATTTCAGTAAAGAAGCAAGTCGTTAGAAAATGTGAACATGCAAATTCTGGCTCGGGAACACCTTTGCTTCATCTTCAATGATTTCTAGCATAAGAGTGCAATATTTTCATAATTTCACAGAGGTGCTACTCTGTATATGACTTTGCCAAAGAAAGGCAAGACCTACATACATTCAAGAATCTCAGATAAATGTGATCTCTGGGATTGTCATTCAGTGTGATGCAGATGACATGATGTGAAAGTAAAAAACCTCAAAGGTTGTCAGATACAAGTAATCTCAATGATGCACAATAATCATTGAAGAATAGGTTACCCTCATAGCAGCTAACATTTTATTCAATAAAACATCTCAAACAGAAATTATAGCACGCATAATTCTTTATGAAGAAATAGCAGGTAAAATGAAACAGCTAGAATTTCCAAGGCAAACTGTGAGTGCAATCCTGTATTTGTGATCGTCTAATTAAAGTGATCAAGTAGTGAAAGCAGAGCATGTGTCTCTGTGATGGTGTACAATTTATGGCAATGTGTACAAGGGTATCTTCTCACTAATTTGACTTACAGAAGCCACTCATGTAGGGAGATGTCAAGAAATACAGATCCATATTGAAAACAGAGACTGAATCCCCCCATGCCATGTCTGGATGGGCAGTTTTACAGCTTTGATGAGGTAAAGTTTAATTATTGTTCTCTGCAGCAGGATGTCTCACCCGAGAACGGTGAGAGAGTCTGTGTTCTTCCCACTACCTGTGACGGCTACCCCTAGGTCTGCATGGCAGTGAAGTAACACTGCAACTGCAACACCACCTATTCCTGCTGGCTGGAAGCCTCACCTTGAGCACTTCTGGTGGGTGAGAAATAGTCATGATTCACAGAAAAGAAAGATGAAAGGGGCGGGCGTTGCAGCCCTGGTAGAAGCGTGATATAGCATTTGGCCTCATTACGAGGCTGACAGGCAAACCGTTGGCCTGCAAGCCCCGTGGTGAAAAGATCGCTGCAGACATGGAGGTCTTCTCACCAGGCCTAATATGGCTTTCCCACTGGGCTGATGGGCGTGAACAAAGATTCCCACCCATCAGCCTAGTAGGAAAGGTGCAGAAACATTGTTCCCGGCTCACAACAGAGCCGGCGGCAATGCTGCGCATGCGGGGTGCATATATATGTACTGTCTGCACAGCAGACAGTGCACATTTCAAGGGTGCTGGGTAGGGGGACCCCTGTAGTGCTCATGCCATTGGCATTGGCAATAGAGCCCCCTCGTGGCCCCCTGCACTTGTTGTCCACCAGCCTTTTCATGGTGGGGAAACTGTCATGAAAAGGCTGGTGGAGAACAAGGTTGTAACAATCACGTCGTGGCTGTCTACAACGAAGATCACCGTCAGCCCATCAGGATCTTTGATCCTGGCAGGGATAGCGGTCTGTAGGTAGGTTTGCCTGCCTATCTTGCAATGTGGAGGCCGGACCGCCACATACACGGTGGTCCAACCACCACACAGAGGCTTGCGGATCTAGGACTGTCAGCCACGTGATGAGGACATTAGAGTTTAAAAAAAATTATTTTGTTTAAGCTTCAGCTGCTTCACATGTCACAAAGTTAGTAAGGTTTTAAAAAATCCACATGAAGCTGTGAAATATTGAGCTTTGCAACTTCACATATTCCTATTTAAAGTGATCACAGCCACTGTAACGGTATCTCAGATCTGTGGACCTTATCTGTGGCCCTACCTCTACAAGTTAGTGCAATACTTTTTTTGTATATCACACACCTAGGAGTAACGTTTTTTTTGTCTACTCAGGAATAGGGTCATTGTTCATACAAGTCCCAGGCACATTCTTGGTAAGGTAGGGTCCAAAAATCATTGTTGGTCTTGGTAACAGTGGGCAATTCAGAAAATGTCAGCCATTAAGGTGGTCGCTTATATTCAACAGGTTCAAACTTGTAAATGAGTCAACCACTCTATGCACAGTCTAACCAGTGATGTATGCTAAAAATATAAGTTCTGATTCCTGAATCAGCTCTCGAATTATAACTGGGCAGGTCTCCATATGCTTAATCATTCTAAGTCAGTATTAACACTTTTTAAATTGGCAATACTTCAACAATTACTTATTGGATTTAAAACAAAACACCGAATTAGTATATCCCGACATACGTTCTATGTTTATGTCTCGTCTGATGTAAATTTTCCCAATAGTTTTTGCTTTAGTGAAGACTGAAATCTAACCAATCTGTTGCTGTCAAATATGGGGTGGATCTTCAAATGAGCAAAACTAATCAGGGAAATCAAAACCACGTTTTTAATATTTCGACCACAATTACAGAGAAACATTTGATTTTTTTAAAGTGTTAGTGTGGTTGACTGCAATTTCTATTTAAAAAACAATCTATTACCAATTTTGAGCTATAACTTTCAAAATCCTGTGAAGGAAATTAGTGCACACTCGAGATTTTCTACCAATGTTTACACATGTGAAGTGTGGTGACGATTAATCCAGAATAGCATATTTTATAAAAAGTCAGTTTAAAATGATTACTTTTCTGTTGATACTTTGTACAGCACTGAGTGCAGAATCCCTCTCAGACAGGACCACAGTAAAAAAATGTATGCACAGAGGCTCCGCTCACCATTTGTGCCCACTTGAAAACAGGAGAAAAAGAGTTCTGCTACTAAATAGAACGATCATTGGTGATGCTAACAGGTCTCCCCTTTTCAGCAAAAATGCAGTTGGATGAAGCTGTGCAGCATCGGATGGAGCCAGCGTTGGCAAAAAAAAGTGCAATGATGTAACTGCTGTTGCCAGTGATAGAGCGTTCCAGCCTAATAATTTACCTGTACGTGGACGCTCTTAGGTCGATGAATCTTTTGACCAAGTGGGACCCTCTTTACCCAGAAGTAATCAATCAAAATCAATAATCGATAATCAATAACGAACATAAGCAATGCCCTGATCAACATAACACTTCACAATTAATCCAGAATACATTTCGGCGAAACCATGACCTTTCGGCCATGAATAACCACACCAGTTTATGCAAAGTTAATGAATTTATTTCCCTATATTAACAAAGCTAGCACAATGTAGATGTGTCTCAACACCAAATGATATATGTAAATGAACATTAATAGCTGTCCATAACGACGAAACAGATGCAATCTATGCAGCATTTGAATAACAATGCCTTCTATGATGGCAACGCAAACCACTAAAACTACAATCTGTAATGGGCTAATTGCATACATTTAGTCAGCATAACAAGGTCTCAAATTGCATCGTGCATCAAATGAATCCTCATCTAACCTCAAATTAGCATCAGCATGTGGGTCCTCATGCAAAAACAATTTAGCAACATTAATTTGGAAAACTCCTAACTAAGGCTCTTATCAAAAATCAGCAGTTGGTTACCTAAAAAGAAACACAATGCAATTGTACATTTTTCCTTTCATATTTACCAAATTCAATCAGCATTCAAGGAAGTCTTCGTCTCACAGGTACCGGTTTCGATCAGCATGGGACGGGGCAAAGGGGCAGGGTGGACGGGGCAATTGCCTCACAGCGGCAAGATAAAACTAATACTTCATGCAAAGGGACGTATCAAAGATAAAGTCTCTAGGGCGAGAATTACTTAAAGTCTCTTTCTCTCGATTAGAGAAAGCATCAAAGTCTCTCAAAATGGCGTCGCAGCAAGATGGGCCATAAATAGGTAATGGCTAATGTCCGATGGGTAATGTCCGGGTAATGGCTGCTTTCTTCTTGTGCACCTGGTTTAAATAGACAACAGTTCAAATCCAGTAGGGTCTTCCATTGGTGGGTTCATAGGTTAGCTTCAAATTGTCCAATCAAAAACAACAGTTCTCAAGCTTTCACCTAAGCATACATTATCCTTGGAGTCGGGAACGTAAGTTGCAACATATTTTACCAATTAACTCACTTTCAGAGCGTCCATTGTCTGCACCTGCAGATTGACCTTGGAGTGGAAAAGAAGATGCCAGGCTGGCACGAAACCTTAAAGATAAGCATGTGAACGATCTCACTGGAAAAGTACAGCTTCAAGCAAGAATACACGTTTCATTAGCACATTGGAAAAATACGAGCATCTAAACCGTGAGACAAGGCAACTAGGCCAAAGCCTCCACTAAAGTTATGCTAAGCTAAAGCATTTCTAACAAGCAAATCATGGCACACGTTTACGATTATGTCAAACTATTACAATTCTAATACATCACATTATATGAAGCACGCTTATAAATGTTGGCAAACTACGCTGAGGGCACATTTGTCCCCGTACAATCTTATTTAGTTCGATTAAAGTCACA
The DNA here is from genome assembly GCF_031143425.1 of Pleurodeles waltl. NCBI lineage: Eukaryota > Metazoa > Chordata > Amphibia > Caudata > Salamandridae > Pleurodeles > Pleurodeles waltl. The sequence continues at coordinate 1,886,513,212 of NC_090440.1, forward strand.
CTCGATTATTGCAGTACTACGTTTATGCACTAATAAATGTAAAACCTTCATTTCAGCTTCATCAATCCCTCCTCTGATGACTACTTGTCATCACACAAAACTATTCCCACAAATTTATTCCATTAAAATTCTGTCAGTTCCCTCTGCCTTTTAGTTCCCCTTGTCCTTGCTTTGTATTCTTCTGCCATTCTTTTCATCATTTTCTCTTCCTTCCTTCTTTTAATTCTTTCCATGATCATTATTATTCCCCTTTTTATTCCCCAAATTCCAAAGATGCAAATTAGAACTATTAGAATTCCCTGTATTATTTTTAGCAAGATTCCATTCCAAATGCCACCAAGCCAATTTCCCACTGAAGCAAGTCCCTTTCCAACCTTCTCCCACACTCCTGGTTCTTTCAATTCCTTCAAGTCTGCACTTTCTTTTGTTAGATTAGCAAGCATTGTTTTAATCTTCACACTATTATCTGGTATATACGTGCAACAGTGTCGTGCACCAAGCATTTTGCAAACGCCACCATCCTTTGCTAAAAGAATGTCTAAGGCAAGCCTGTTTTGAAGAGTCATAGCTCTTTCCGCTGCAAGTTCAGCATCTATCAGGATTAAAGCACCTGAAAACTTTGTCAACATGTTATCCACTATAGCAGACAACTTTCTTATTTTGATGGAATTCAACACAACTCCCAATGAAGGAATCATGGCTCCAAATATATCTCCTACCACAGCAGCTGCGGTCTCTCTTTTCTGGATACGATGGGATCCAGATGTCTTTGGAATCATCGATAGGTCATCCAGTTGATAAACCTTTGGGAACACTATACCCAAATAACATCTCCCCCACCATCCTTTTGGAAGACGATAATAGGCATAATGCCCACAAATGTAATATACACCTGGTATGACAGGATCAAGTCCGTTCAGCATGAATGTCCATTTGGCCTTAAAGATAAACGTATGTTTACACTCACTCGCTCCTACAAAAATGTTATCATAAGAAGATTCACCTCGATATATACAAAATTTCCCTACATGCCAAGCATCTAAAGCTATTCTCCCTTGTGTCTTTATTGCAGCAAAAGCATAATTATCTACTGAAGTCCTCTTATGTAGTTCTTTTTCTAATTTCGCATTCATTTGTGCCCTTCTATCATCTGTGCGATCTAAAAAGCTTATTTCTACTGCAGAGAGGGAGCAGGTAAGATTCTCCCTATGAGCGTGAGCTGTTTCAAAAGGTAGCATTGGCTCGAAAAATTCTCTCATTATTTTAGCATCCCAATCTTTAGCAATCTGGCTTAGCTGCGTGATTATAGGAACATATGCAAAGGTAACATCATAATTTGAATAAAAATACTGTATGTTTGTTTGACCATAAAATCTAGAAGTTACTATACTACATGTAATCCCATATGTAAGAGGCATGTGATGATAAGTCACCCCTTCCGTTACCGATGTCGGTATCTGTGTACACACATAACAATCTTTCGCATCCATAGTCTCAACATATTCTGTTAGCAAGCGATAGAAAATATTATACGAAAGTTCTTTCTTATCATGCAAGTGTCTCTCATCTAATTCTAGTCTTTTCAGTGCGGTTAGTTCAGTGACAGTAACAGGAGCAAAAGTAGAAGCATCAATTTTCTCATTCTCGCCCTTGCCATGCATTCCAAGCACTATTGCCATTATTATTAGTACACATGCAATTACCAAGCCTATACACACATATTTACAATATTTCTTCCTACTGTTTTGCGTCATGATCTGTATAGAATCAGAGAGCTAGAAGCACTTGTAAAAGAAACGATTTAGCAATCAGTTACAAAGCTGAACGAGCGCAATGTTCACACAGTTTTCTTCAGGAGCCCAGTCACTTATCGGTTAGCAGCATTTGTCTCTATTCGGCAATAACTCTTTTTTTTTTTTTTTTTTTTTTTCAAAGTTCAATAACTCACTCTCTTTTTTTTTTTTTTTTCAGTTGGCAACGTTGTCTCAAATCGTGTTTAAGAGTCAATCAGGTTTTCAAAGTCTTATCAAGTTAGCAAATGTCTCATCCGGTTTAGCAATGTCTCAGCTGGTTGTATCACGTTAGATTATAGCAAGCAATGTCATTTATCAGCTTTTCAATCAACAGTGTCCATAAAACTTTTCTTTTCTATTGGTATCTCTTCTTCTTCGTTCTCGAGGCTGAGAGATACAAACTCGTCAGTCCAATTGCATGGACTACATATGCCCATTCAGGACCGGAATATCTCCTGTTTGGTATCCTTTTCCTTTTCAATTTTGCATCTCTCTTTGACTCTGCCTCACTGGTACTTTCCTCTTTGGTCAAGTCTTTTCCTTCACTTGAGGTTGGTACCACGACAGACACTTCTTTTCTTTTCTCCTTCACTCTTGGCCCTCCGTCATTCAACTTTTCTCTAGTTCCCAGTTTTACTGACGATCTACTTTGTCTTTTCTTTGCACCGTGTCCATTTGATGGACCTGCGATCTCTTCTGAAGAAGTTTGAACAGTTTTGTTCTGTTCTGCCTTGTCTCCTCTTTCTGGGGAGTCAATCAGGTTTTCCTTTTCTTTTCTTTTACCGTCTGCTTCTGGGAAAGCCCTCCTCTGATCAGGCTCTCCTGCTTCTTCACCTCTTTCGAGCCCTTTGTCACCGTTATTTTCTTCAGGCTCTGTGTCACTTTCAGCTGCTTCAGGCTCTTTGTCACCTTCAGCTGCTTCAGGCTCTTTGTTACCTTCAGCTGCTTCAGGCTCTTTGTTACCTTCAGCTGCTTCAGGTTCTTTGTCACCTTCAGCTGCTTCGTCGCTGTCTGAGGTTTCTCCTTGGTCTTCCCCAAGTGAATCTGTTGCTTCGTCCTCAGAGAATATTTCTCTCTCCTCTATCTCTGCTTGTTCGCTTCTAGTTCTGTTTTGCTCTGTCTCAGCGCTCGGCACTTTGTTATCAGGTACTGGCAGTTTCAGCGCTTCAACTTCCTCATCGGTGGGACACAACACTTTCTTTGTGTGACTGGCGTGAATCCAGTTGGGAACCCCCGCACACTTCACAGCGGTAGTTGTCGTCAGGATCACTTGGAAAGGGCCTTTCCAACGGGGTTCCAGACACGACTTCCTCACGTGCTTCTTTACCACGACCCAGTCACCTGCTTTCAGTGTGTGTCCTGGACCTTGGATCGGTGGCAAGGTGGTTGCTTCCACCTGGTGAGAGAAAGAGCGAACCACGTCAGCCAGACCTTTGCAGTAGTCTAACACCATATCATCTGTAATATTCAAAAGCGCGTTTTGCGGGAACTGCAGGAAGTCTCATGGCCCTGCCCATGAGAATTTCGTGCGGAGACAATCCAGTCTTTCTGTCAGGGGTGTTTCTCATTGACATTAACACCAAAGGCAATGCGTCAGGCCATTTCAAATTTGTTGATGCACATATTTTCGCCATTCTTGATTTCAGTGTACCATTCATCTGCTCCACCAGTCCTGAGGCTTCTGGGCGATAGCTACAATGCAGTGTTTGCTCAATGTTCAGCGCTGCTCAAAGTAACTTTATCACCTCGTTATTGAAGTGACTTCCCCTATCTGATTCTAAAGAGATCGGGAATCCGAAACGTGGTATCAACTCCCTCAACAATAGTTCTGCAACTGTAAGGCTGTCATTTCTACGTGTAGGGTATGCTTCAATCCAGTGACTAAAGATGCACACAATCACCAACACATACTTCAGACCTCCATGCACAGGCATCTCAATAAAGTCCATCTGCATTCTGCTGAACGGGCCACTCGCCCTGCCAATGTGGCTCGCGTTCACAACTGTTCCCTTTCCTGGGTTCATCTGCTGGCAAATGACACAACGATGGCAAACTGCTTCTGCAGCTTGACGAAATCTGGGGTTAAACCAATCAGTTTTGAACAATCTTATCATGGCATCTCTCCCTTGGTGAGCCTGCCCATGATAGAACCGCGCTAGCTGCGATAAGAGACAATTTGGTAAAACATATTTTCCCTCATTTGAAACCCATAACTCATCTGGTCTCTGTGTACATTGTGATTTAATCCAGGAAACTCTTTCCTCCTCCCTGACGCTATTCTGCAATGCTTTTAGTTCATCCATTGTATCTACGACCTTTAAGGCAAATGCTTCAGCTGGTTCAAGCTCTGGCTCACTTATTGAATTCCATTCATCCCTGAGCAATATACAGTTCAAGGCACAAAATCTTGCGACTTGATCCGCATATGCGTTTCCCAAAGAAACATAGTCCTGTCCTTTTGTATGAGCACTACACTTCACCACTGCAATTTCGGCTGGCATTTGAATGGCGTGTAGCAATTCCCTTATTCTCTCCCCGTTTTTCACTGGGGACCCTGAAGAAGTCAGGAAACCTCTCTGTGACCATAGTTGCCCAAAGTCGTGCACAATTCCAAACCCATACTGACTATCAGTGTAAATGGTGACCTTCATTAATGTAGACAGTTGACATGCTCTTGTAAGGGCTACAAGCTCTGCTACTTGTGCAGAATAGACTCCTTGAAGCCAGGACGCTTCCAAGACACCTGTTACAGTACATACAGCATATCCTGCTTTCAAAATTCCCATTGCATCTCTTAAACATGACCCATCAACAAAAATAATTTGGTCATTTTCATCAAGCTTAGTATCCTTGATGTCAGGTCGGGGTTTTGTGCAAAATTCAGTCACCTGAAGGCAGTCATGCTCGACGTCTTCAGCGTTCTCAATTTCAGCATTTTCTCCGGGAAGCAAGGTTGCTGGATTCAACGTAGTGCACCTTTTCAGCTGCACATTCGGTGAGCCCAGAATTATTGTTTCATACCTTGTGAGTCTTGCTCCAGTCATGTGTTGAGTTCGGGAGTGGGTCAAAAGTATCTCAACTGAGTGAGGGACCATGACTGTTAATGGATGTCCCATCACTATTCCTTCACTCTGAGTGAGGCTGATACCAACTGCTGCTACGGCGCGCAAACACCCTGGAAGTGCTGCTGCGACCGGATCCAAAGTAGCTGAAAAATACGCTACTGGTCTGTTTACGCCACTATGGGCTTGGGTCAAGACAGACAAAGAACATGCATCACGTTCATGACAAAACAATGTGAAAGGCTTTGTGTAATCAGGCATACCTAAAGCTGGAGCCCTGCACATGCATTCTTTCAATTCAATAAAAGCATCCATTTCATCTCCTTTCAGCTCAATTTCATCCAATGCATCCTTCTGGGTCAGTTTCAGTAAAGGCTTTGCTAGAGTCGAGAAGTTGGGAATCCACTGACGACAGTAGCTCACCATCCCCAAGAACTTCCTCACCTCCCTCCTTGTCTTTGGTGGACTCATTTGAAGTACACTTGTTATTCTTTCCTTCATTATTCTCCGTGACCCTTTCTCTATTTGATGACCCAAGTATTTCACTTTCTTCTGACAGAACTGCAACTTTGAAGGAGACACCTTGTGTCCATTCCTTCCCAAATGGTTCAGTAGGGCAATGGTATCGGCTGTGCAGCCACTTTCTGTCTTAGCTGCAATCAGTAAGTCATCAATGTACTGCACTAGGGTTGACTCGAATGGCAGTTCTAACGCTTCCAAGTCTTTCTTTAGAATCTGATTGAAAATTGACGGTGACTCAGAAAACCCTTGAGGAATTCGACACCAACTGTAGACTCTGTCTAAGAATTTGAAACAAAAGAGAAATTGGCTGTCCTCATGAAGAGGCACCGAAAAGAAGGCTTGTGACAAGTCGATGACTGAGAACCACTCAGCATCGCAAGGGATTTGAAACATTATCACAGCTGGATTCGGTACTACGGGGCAGCATTTGACTATGATGTCATTTATTTTCCTCAAGTCCTGCACTATTCGGACCTTTCCACTCGGCTTTATTAGTCCCATGATTGGTGAATTACATGGACTGCTCAACACTTCTTTCAGTACTCCCTGTTTTACGAACTCATCAATTAGTTGGGCGACTTTCATGAGGGTGTCTTGTGCCATGTGGTATTGTGGGGTCTGGGGAAAGGTTGCATTGGGTTTTATGGTCACTTTCACTGGTTCCACTCCTTTCACCAATCCCACCTCCTTTCCTGTCATATCCCACACTTCTTTTCCGACTGTTTCCCGTAATTCAGCTGGAATTTCTTCTTCAGTTAACATCGGAAGAAGGTTAATCAGAGGATATTTTTCATCGACAATTTCCATCTCCTCCCCTTCTACACTGTCCTCTTCTTCCCCATCACTGCTCGTCTGAATTCTTATTCCATCGTACGAACACATAATTGAACATCCCAATTTGCACAATAGGTCTCTCCCTAACAGTGCTATCGGGCTTGAGTCACATACCACAAAATTATGTAACCCTTGGTAGTTACCAATGCTGATTGGTACTGGATCTGTGATTGGGTTCGTCAGGTACCTGTTTGCTACTCCCACCACTTGAACTGTTCTCCCTGAGAGGGGCAAATTTGGTACTTCAATGCTCCTAACAGTTGAACGTGTGGCTCCTGTGTCCACCAAGAATGAAACACGATGACCCATAACTTTTCCCTCTACATATGGACCCTTTTGATCAACTTCCAAGGATGCTGCAAGCACACAATTTCCCTCCTCATCTGAACTTTCACTCTCCCATACATTGTTTATTCCACTCTCACTGTGTAATGGAAACTGTTGTACAGTGCCATTTGTATTCATCACCTGACTCGAGACCTGTGGAGGAACCATCACTTGCTGCTGATTCATTGGTGCCAAAGGTATTTGCATTTGCTGATTAGGCACCATGGGAAACTGCTGTTGCATCAGCTGCATTTGCGTCATCTGCATACGAGGCATCTGCATCTGCTGCGGCTGCATAGGCTGTAATCCTTGCAGCTGATTTATGGTCTGAAAATTTGGGTTTGGACCTCTCATTTTCGGTCCCCTCATTGTCTGAAATGCATTGACATCATTGTTTTGCTGACCAACACCTGCACCTTCCTGCACCATCATTGGGCACTCGCGTTTCCAATGTCCGACAATTCCGCACGCGTGACACGGCATCACCCTTTTCATTGCCTGCATACCATTCGGAGTTACAACAGTATTCAAATCCGGACCATTATTCACAAAACCTCCTCTGCCTCTGCCTCTCGCCTGTGGCTGGAACACCATATTTCCCTGCAGCTGCGGCTGCGGCTGCGGTATCTGCTGTTGGAACCCTTGCAACCCCTGCAAACCTGTCTGAGCTGCTTTAAGCTGCATCATCATCACTTTCTCTTTCAACCTTTTCTGTTTCACCTCAATCTCGTCACTACAGTATTTCGCATAATTCAACACCTCATCAATAGGTTTCGACTGCCAACAAATCAAATGCGTCTTTATCATCTGACTTATCTCTGGTCTCAGTCCTTCCACAAATCTAAACACAAAATGAAGCATGTCCTTTGCCTCTATTGTTTCCGTGCCACTATAGTTCTTGAACGCCTTCAACAACCTCTCATAGTAACTATGAATCGACTCTTTAGCCTCTTGGGCAGTTCGATCAATCTTCTGCCAATCCACATTTTTCGCGGCAACCTTCGTCTTCAAGTGGTCAATCACCTTGTGGTACAAGCTCATCACCATAGGTGATGGTGCACCCGTATCCCTGTCTCTCTCTGGTTCACTTGTCGGCCAACCTACAGCCCTTTTGCATTCTTCCCACAAATCTGCCGGAACCACAATCTCAAAGAGGGTATTCAGGTCTTCCCAAAGACATTTTGCAAGCTTCACAAACCTATCAGTCTGTTGATACCATTCTATCGGTTTCTCTCTCAGTTTGGGAAAATCATCCGTAAAAGATTGAATGTCGCTTCTGTGCCACGGTACATGTACTAATTTTCCCCCTGCTGTCTCCCTCATTGGTAACATGGTAACTGCATCACTACTCTGTGGTCTTTTCTCCTTATGCTCTGGGACACTGTCTTTCTTCTTTTCCTTTTTCTTTGCCCACCTGCTTTCCCATTTGTCTAAGCACCTCCACACTTGTGCACTCTGCAGCAATTCTTTAAGGTGCGTCTTCATGCCTGCTGACCTCATGTGCTCAAAGTCTGTGGTCCCGAAATCCAATCTATAGCTCCTGCTCAAGTGTTTTGTCTTGTCTATCTCAACCCCGTTTTTGTCAGCTATTTCTTGCAACCTTCTGTGTACCTTATTCACTTCTTTCGTAATCCTGGGACATAGATACCTCAGCTCTTCTTCCGAGTAGGACTCTAGCCTATTCACACCCATAGTCCCTTCCACCAACTCTTCTGCTTCCATGCTCAACCTTACCCTATTCAGGTAGTCTTCCCCCTTCCCACTTGTTGAGCTTTGTGTGGAATTCAGACTGTTGAACCACTGTGTTAGCTGTTGCGCATTCAACCCCATCAGTGTAGCATTCACATCGACTGCCATTGATGGTTGTGGCAACTTCTCAGTGTTCGATGTTAGAGGTATTATCAGTGGGGGACTCGACCTCACCACTGTCGACTGAGCACATATGGGACTAAACTCCATCAAGGACCCAGATCCAGTTGGCTGAGCCGCTATCGGAGTTATCTCTGGAGTGTTTTCTATGCACCTCCTCTCCGTCCCATTCTGCAGCATTGATCCCTGACCGCTCATACCTGAGTTAGGCTGAGTGTACAAAGGTACCGGTGGACCTACAGTAATGGGTAGGGTTATCGCATCTGGGTTCTGTCCATTCCCCAGGTTCTGAGGCATGTTCATTCCCACACCATGGGTCATCATTGCCGGCATGCCCATCTGACTCCCCGTCATCTGAGCATGTGCTGTTCCCCCCTGCATCTGCTTTTGAGGCATCAAAAACTGAGTTGATTCAGCTTGTGCCAATGTTGGGTTGCAACCATTCTGTACTCCCATTACGATTGGATCTAGAATCATTCCTGCACTGTTGTCACTGCTGTAGTACCTTGGGACCTGCGGCTGATAATTTTCTGCTGGTTTCAATATAGGCACATCTGGATATATTCTCCTAACCTGCGGTATCTGCGGGGTGAACAGTAAACTCGGGTCCTTAGATCCCGATGGCATTTCTGAATTCGGAGTTTCATTATTCTGTACCGGTGCCGGAGGGGCAGAACTGGTACTTGGACCTTGTCCACTCTCTGCATAAGGTGGTGGACGGTCGTTCAGCAATTGCATGATGAACTCCTCATCATCTGACTCATCTTCTCTATCTTTGGAACACCTCCTGTTTGTCTTACAGGTAGCTTTCTTGCCTGTCGCCTCTTCTTCCTTAGCAATTGCGGGAAACAATTTTAACCCCTGCAATATATCTGACCTCCACACTTTTTGCGAATTATCCCGCCTAGCGTCCGCTAGTGTCTTTTCTACCTTTCTTATCCTGGTCTCGAACTTCTTTTGCTGTTGCTGTCTAGCCATTAGTTCCCAAATCGCTAGAGCCTCAAACTGTGCTGGTCTTGGAGGTACCTTCATGTCGTACATCGCGAATCTCAAATTCTCTAGGATCCTTATATTGAATGTCCCATGAATCGGGAACGCTACGCTCCCATGTTTCTCTGTCAGCTTGTGCCATTGTTTTAGCCAAAGACACGGAGCTACCCCTTTTTCCTCCATTACAATGTAAGCTGGTGCACCTTCGGGTGGCGTCTCCTCTCCTACGCTCGCTTTAATGTAAGACTCTCCCTTCATTGCACTCTTTAACGCTTTAAAAAATGTCATTTTCTCGTCTTTTATTTCACAAAGTTTGTAATCAATAGGTGACTTTAATTCCCGGAATACTCTTCGCTTGCCTTTCCCCTTCCAATCGAGCCCCACGGACTGCGTCCAATCCGTGCGCGACCCTTCTCTGCAACCAACCTATCCCAGCGCGGCTCCTAGTGACGTCACACTCACACACACTGCGGCTGACAAAGCCTCGCGGCTCGTCCTCCTTCACTCAGCTCCTCTCGTAACAACTTCTAGCATGTATCGCGAGCAACCAAAAATATAAAACAGATCTGTCGGTTTACTACAGGAAGGGTAACACAATCGCTTCAGGACCTTAGGGATTTTTCACTAGCCTCGGCAGTTATTCCATCTTTCTCGGTCCCCACTTTCGCAAGCAAATCTGACCCGCAGACTCTGCTCTCAACTTGTCAATGATCTATTCTAGTGCACTTAGAATTTGTCAAAGCCCGAAGTCGAAGTTTCTTTCACTCCCTTAACACACGTACCGACTCGTTGACCACGCCCGATCAACCTACTAAACCGACCAGACCACAACATAAAACAAGTGTCTCATACACTTTTCAACATACTCCGGAGTCTCTTGACCTCGCAGGGCCCGTCTCAACAACAACAACCACGTGGACCTTTTTCTGCACAAAGCGCCACACGCACATGAAGTTCGACGACTTCCCTACTCTCACACTCGGAGTCGCACCTCCGCTATTCTCTATGAAGTTCAACGACTTCTCTACTTCTACACTCGGAGTCGCACCTCCGCTATTCTCTAAAATCCTCGCAACCTTTTCACACAATCTGCGGCAATAAGCTGTGCAAGCGCAAAACCCTAACTTCACTCATACCGTCACTAGTACCACCAACGCCGATTCCACACCTCCATTCTCTCCATTCGCAAGCTCCGAGATCCCGGGAAAGTCGCGGGGGACTTAGCCCATCATCATTCTCTCAATCTGTTTTATCCAAGAAAAATCTAATTCAACTTCTCGAGTGGGGTCTCAAAAGGCGTAACCGTTAATTCAACACCATGTACTTTAAAGGTACGGGGTCCCAAAGAGCGAAACCGTCCTCTGCTACCATCTACTGATAGAGCGTTGCAGCCTAATAATTTACCTGTACGTGGACGCTCTTAGGTCGATGAATCTTTTGACCAAGTGGGACCCTCTTTACCCAGAAGTAATCAATCAAAATCAATAATCGATAATCAATAACGAACATAAGCAATGCCCTGATCAACATAACACTTCACAATTAATCCAGAATACATTTCGGCGAAACCATGACCTTTCGGCCATGAATAACCACACCAGTTTATGCAAAGTTAATGAATTTATTTCCCTATATTAACAAAGCTAGCACAATGTAGATGTGTCTCAACACCAAATGATATATGCAAATGAACATTAATAGCTGTCCATAACGACGAAACAGATGCAATCTATGCAGCATTTGAATAACAATGCCTTCTATGATGGCAACGCAAACCACTAAAACTACAATCTGTAATGGGCTAATTGCATACATTTAGTCAGCATAACAAGGTCTCAAATTGCATCGTGCATCAAATGAATCCTCATCTAACCTCAAATTAGCATCAGCATGTGGGTCTTCATGCAAAAACAATTTAGCAACATTAATTTGGAAAACTCCTAACTAAGGCTCTTATCAAAAATCAGCAGTTGGTTACCTAAAAAGAAACACAATGCAATTGTACATTTTTCCTTTCATATTTACCAAATTCAATCAGCATTCAAGGAAGTCTTCGTCTCACAGGTACCGGTTTCGATCAGCATGGGACGGGGCAAAGGGGCAGGGTGGACGGGGCAATTGCCTCACAGCGGCAAGATAAAACTAATACTTCATGCAAAGGGACGTATCAAAGTTAAAGTCTCTAGGGCGAGAATTACTTAAAGTCTCTTTCTCTCGATTAGAGAAAGCATCAAAGTCTCTCAAAATGGCATCGCAGCAAGATGGGCCATAAATAGGTAATGGCTAATGTCCGATGGGTAATGTCCGGGTAATGGCTGCTTTCTTCTTGTGCACCTGGTTTAAATAGATAACAGTTCAAATCCAGTAGGGTCTTCCATTGGAGGGTTCATAGGTTAGCTTCAAATTGTCCAATCAAAAACAACAGTTCTCAAGCTTTCACCTAAGCATACATTATCCTTGGAGTCGGGAACGTAAGTTGCAACATATTTTACCAATTAACTCACTTTCAGAGCGTCCATTGTCTGCACCTGCAGATTGACCTTGGAGTGGAAAAGAAGATGCCAGGCTGGCACGAAACCTTAAAGATAAGCATGTGAACGATCTCACTGGAAAAGTACAGCTTCAAGCAAGAATACACGTTTCATTAGCACATTGGAAAAATACGAGCATCTAAACCGTGAGACAAGGCAACTAGGCCAAAGCCTCCACTAAAGTTATGCTAAGCTAAAGCATTTCTAACAAGCAAATCATGGCACACGTTTACGATTATGTCAAACTAGTACAATTCTAATACATCACATTATATGAAGCACGCTTATAAATGTTGGCAAACTACGCTGAGGGCACATTTGTCCCCGTACAATCTTATTTAGTTCGATTAAAGTCACACTCGATTATTGCAGTACTACGTTTATGCACTAATAAATGTAAAACCTTCATTTCAGCTTCATCACCAGTCATGTCATTCTATATGTGCATGCGTGTCAGCATGCGTACATTCCACAGAAGGACGCAGATCCCATTTTCCTCTTTTTTTATTTAATGTTCCAAGGTGGCAGAGACCATTTGGCTCTGTGATCAAAAAATTAATTATTTTTAGCGAAAAGGCGCTAAATAAAAATAAAGAATGACCATGGGGTGGGAAACAAAGGAGGAGTAGTCAAGAGAGAAAAGGAAAGGCAGCACACAAAGGAAATAACAAACAATAAGTGAAGCACACAACAGTGAGAACAACACAGAACACGGGCTGGAGTAGTTTTGCAGGATGAGAAGCACATGAGTGAGAGAGCAACACAGCTACAGGGAAGAAGTATATGAGGGAGGGAGCACACAGAGTGCTCGGGATTAGGAGGAAGAAACACACGGAGTGCAAGCAGCACAAGCGGGAGAGAGCATAAGGGGGTTCTTTGGTAGGGGAGAAGCGCACAAGGGAGAGAGCTGGAAAACACCTGCATTCCCATGAAGTGCTTTACCAAAAAGATTTTCCTTAAAAGTGAGCCATGGAAGGATACAAGTCGGCCAATCAAAAGGTTGTGAAAGAGACTATGCTACAGGAGTGTGACAGACTCAAGAAAAGAAAGGCAAGCCATCAAATAAGAAGCAAGGAAATGAGACTAACAAACAGGCCAACTAATGGCAAGCAACGGGCGGCTTAAATAAATGAGAAAAAAAGTGCTATGACACAGTCAAAGCTGGCCGCGTCAGTGTTGGGCGAGAACTAAAAAATTACACAACAGGGAGTGAAGGAAGAACCTGAGCGTATGTAAAATAGATAAAAGTGCTGCATTGTTGCAAACTAAAATGTGTATGCTCTCACTGGTTAATTTGTAACATAATGAGTGCTGGCGCCCAAAGCACTGCTCAAAAGACTGCGGCTGGTGCTATTAAATGTTCCTGCGCCAAATACCAAGGCTGTGAAGGGTTGAATCCACCTCAAACCCCTTTAACCCACTGCTAGACACCCCATGCCCCTTTAGCTCAATCTTTCAGGCTCCTGCTTCCTCCCTTGTTGACTGACAGTTTTTCTGTCTTCTCTTCCTCCTCCTTTCCCGTTTGTATGTTTTCCCCTCCATTGCTCTCCCCATGAATGTCTGACAAGGAAAAATATGTGCAGGTGGGTACGACCAGCCCCAAAAATGAGTGTCAGTGGGCACACTGGCAAATACAGGCTCAAATCAAGCACTGTATGCACTATTCTTTTAATCCATAGTGGGAGGAAAAGTAATCAGGTAGTTATATGTGTGCCTCTTCTGGGAGTTGTAAGTAATCCTCAACTTAAGTGGCTAAAATGGCGGTCACAAAACTCAATTCATTTGGTAATCAAATCATTAGAAGAAGCTCCTGGAGACGAGGTATTCCCGCAATCTGCAGCTCTGTTCCGGATTAATAAAATACGATGCCGCACAACAACATTTGACAATATCTTGGGAATTTTGTTAACATTTCTCATCAAGTGATATATAACCAAATGTCGATAAACCACAATACATTTAATTAAGTTGAGCTAATGAAGTCCCACATGCCTGCCAAAGATAACAGGTATCTTGTTTATTGCAGTGTATTCCAAGCAGACAACATATCGAATTGGATATATTACTTTCTTAGCAGATTTGGGATTAATAGGAGTAATGCATAATGCTTTTTGACATTCAGGATGAGTTTTCTTTCTAATGGCAGCACGGTCTTTCTAAATGTTCTCTTAAAAAAGAGATTTTAGAATTTTTTTAATTTTTAAAAGTACCTTTACCTAGTTTCCAAAATCCAGCAACACCCAAAATGCAATAACGTACTAAGGCCAATATTTATACTTTTTTTAGCGCTGCATTTACGTCGTTTTTTGACGCAAAATCGGCGCAAACTTACAAGATACAATTGTTTTGTGTACGTTTGCGCTGAATTTGCGTCAAAAAAAGAAGCAAGTGCGGCGCTAGAAAAGTATAAACATGGGCCTAAATGTTTTAAGTAACAGCTGTGAAAATAGTTTTATAATTATTACAAATTCAAAAATGTTTTTAGTAAAAATGCGGTTTGATTTATTTTCATTGTAGGTATGCATTAATGGCTGTTTGCACTTAAGTGCTCTTTATGGGGCTTTGAATGAATGGATGAAATATATCCACTGCATGAATGAATTATTTAAATACATAAAATTATCTGTGTGCAAGTGTTACATTACCAGTGCTTACTTAAAGGCACCAGTTAGCTAGAAAGGGGTATTTTCCAGCTTTGCAAATAAGGTGTAGTGTTAATTTGATCTCCTAAAACCTTAAAACCTTAAATCGTAAAGCTTTGTTTTCTTAACGATGCCATAGAAAAGAATAGTTTAATAAAAACCTCTCCGGATATGCACAGTCCTCTGGCTGTTGTCTTGCTCCTCGTATGTACATTCCCTGCACATCACACCCTCGGTGCATGTTTTTAACTGACTCTAGAAGATGCAAACGTGCTGCACATTCACCTTTTTTGCTTCTAAAAACCTTCTTGAATGTTTTCCACTCAGGAAAGCTGGTTTCTTTCCCTCTGAGCCTGTTTGGTGTAGATGTGAGCAGTGAAGGTACCTGGCATCTACACACTGCTAAATAAGAGGGTATTGGAGATGGGCCTTGATTTGATAAGGTGAGCAATGTCTAGGATGGACTGCACTGAAAAGTTTTCCAAAGCCTTTTTCTTAAGTCAGAAACACCTAGCCTGCGAAGCGAAGTGATGAGGGGTTTGATATGCAAAACATGTAATGACTGTACCGCACAGTGCGTATGTAAACAATATATCAAATGTACAGCGAGAGGAAAAACATATTATTCTACTACACTGAACTTTCAGCTTTGGCTCATTCAGGCATTGCTGTAAGCACAGAACCAGAGTGGACTACAACTGGCTGTACTGTGACCCAGGACTCAGTAAGAAGGAGATGTGGCTTCAGTCTTTGGGATTCTGCTGGTTACTGGTGCCCCTGGGACTCCTAAGGACTACCAGAGGCGTATTAGCAATGTGCGAGCACAGGTTTCTTAGCGGAAGGGACACTGGGATGCTCTGTGAAAGCCAGTAAATACAAAGACTGTTTCCAGCTAAATGGTAAACTAGTGCTTAAAAACATGATCGTGGTGTGGACATTGTCTTATGAATGGATTGTAAACATCAGAAAGATGAAAGACCTGTGTGCCTAGGAGCCAGAAGGGATATAAGCCAGTGATTACATGAATTCATTAATTTCTCCCCTCGCAGAAAGGAAAATTAATATGCAAACCTAACCTAGATAAATCCTTTTTAGTAATGCACATGCACAAGGCCTAGAGCAGTTTATGCAGCTGTCTTGCTGCCCTTTATTATGAGATTTTATCGATCGAGGCTCAGCATAGTCGAGTTCTCATGAAACAATAGTGCAATTGCAGTTTTGGTAATGGAACAGCTGGGCGACAGCTGACGTTGTTGGTATGTTTTGAGTGGCAGAGTACACTCAATGTTCGACAGCATGGGACTGTTACTCCTTTGCATGCCTTGGCGTGATCTTTTAATTTCAGGACATACCAGATCCTTATAGCCACATAGAGAAACACATCAATATATTTTATCTTCTGCTTCCACGTGCTCAGGGCTGGATTGTCCAGTCTGCCATCCTGCCATTTTCCCAGGAGGCTGCGGGCTAGGGAGCTACCTCTATAGTGGGATGGTCTGCCCTGACCCAACCATGTCTTTTTGGCCCCATTACAGCCACAGCCTCCTGAAGTGCGGGCTGGTTTGAATGTGTCTACCAGCACTGATTTTATTACTGCCCACGAGCATGCTCTGCGGTGAATCAGGCATTCTCCCCCCCCCCTCCCTTAATGGCTGACCTGATCACACTGACACTTCTGGATGGAAAGGGCAGCATGGAACGAGGCATCACCACGATAGGGGCAATGGATTGGGCGGGTTGGCATACCCACACCATAGATGTTTTTTTACATCTATCAGGAGACAACCAAATCCCTATGTGACCAAACAACACTGTTTAGACATCATGCTCTTCGAGTCACAAATAGCCAAAGTGCATGATACTGTCTTTGATTTCCCTGCATGTTACTTTACCTCCACGTCATACTTCGCTCCCCGAGCTATTCCCAATAGCAAAGGAGTTGACAAGAATGGTCCAAAAACTAAAACACCCAACTTGACTGCAGAGACATGTTCAGACATGCAGGAAGAAGGAAATTCGGCTCCTGAAGCGGACTTCCAACTGATCTTCACCTGGTTCTACCCCACTAAGACTTTTGGAAAAGAGGTAGTGAAACAATTTTAATATTATGTGGAACTATGGGCCTGATTACAACTTTGGAGGAGGTGTTAATCCGTCCCAAAAGTGACGGTAAAGTGACGGATATACCACCAGGGTATTACGAGTTCCATAGGATATAATGGACTCGTAATACGGCTGGTGGTATATCCGTCACTTTACTGTCACTTTTGGGACGGATTAACACCTCCTCCAAAGTTGTAATCAGGCCCTAAATTACGTGCTGCACGAACATTCACTGAGATTCACAGCGGCAAAAGACGCCTTACATGCCCTGGTTTATGCAAGAAAGAAGTGAAGCTCTAGCTCTCTTTGGATGAAAACAAGAAATCAGTCCACAGACTCCTTGATTTATCACAGCCTAAAACACTGTGCAGTAACGCAATGCGCTGGAAAAGCTTGAAGACAACGGAGGAAAGTATGGATCAATCTCTTCTTTGTGTAACCACAGCCACAATATTTAGATTGGATCATCCGAATTATCTTCACACCTGATGAGAAGCGGAGTCATCGCTTTCGTGACTGCTCCACAATACCTACTTGTGCATTTTAGAACAGCTCTTAGTGCCGTAGCAAGCAACACTCAAATGCACATTTGATTTGAAAACATGCAGCAACCCAGGTCATCCCCAGCATATTCCTGCACAAATTGCTTCAGATTATGAAAAACAGCTTTTTGTGTGTGGGCGAACCGAAGACTGCGGTCATGATGCTGGGTGGAACAGGCTGTGACTGCATACCACTGAACTGACAAACTAGTCCAGAAGCACTCCCATTTCCTGTACTGAGAGTAAGGGACCAAGAAAATCCTAAATTCTCCCTCATTCTTCGTGTCAATGAATGGTCTACAGCAAAACTCTACTCTTTAAAATCCTTTACCGACATGTAAGCTGACTAACTATAAAAAAAGGACAAGAGCGCCTGTAATGGTGGTAAAGACTATTGCCACATATTAAACATTACACAATTTACACAGGACTTCCTAGGAAACAGACTGTCAAAGCCATGAGGATTTGCATTAACCTACACAAAAGTTACTATGTTAAACTCATGTTCAATATAAAGAGTTTAAAGCTCTGAAACCACTGCATATCCTCCCTCTTACCAACACTGAACCATAAAAAAGCAAATAAAATTAGAGTTAATATCATTTCTGCTGTTGTCCCTAACCTACTCAGTAGCTCTCATTAAGAAGGCCCTCACAATAGAGGTCAAGTCCATCTTGATAATACTAATCTATCAGTGTGGTATGAGCTTGCCGATGATAATGAATGCCACAAACGTGTGAGTGAGGCTTCCTCATTCAATATAAATTATTTTGCTCTTGTATTCAGGTCGTTGCACAACAGATATTAACTCTTACCTTCATCACAGTTTTTTCGTTTCACTGTGTCAACCATTTTGAAAGTGCTTCACTTGTTCCTGATGGATGCAAGAATCAAGTTTACATTTCTATGTACCACACAGAATGCCGCTTGGAGTAAAGAGTTAGAAGAGCTTTAGAAACAAGCATCCCTATGTACGTGTAAGAGGCACCAGCATTCAGGAACTGAAGAGCTAGTTACCAAACGAACCTTCAAACGTGAAAGAAAAACCCAGGGAACTCAATACCCAGGCAGTCAGATGCATGGAACCCTAACCAAATTCAGAATCCAAGACATTGTACTACATGACAAAACCAAAGCTGAACTATTTTGTCTCGCCTGCAACTGAAAACCATGCAAGCAGGAGTTGGGACAAAAGAATACTGAAATGACACACTGTTCCTTGATTGACGTCAAATTCCCCATGCACCCCCACATACAAATACCATGGAGTATTTTATAAAGTCACTCAATAACCAAATAAAGAAATAAATAAAGACTATGTCCTACTAAGTTATGATAACTAGCAACAAACTTTGCAGGGAGTATTTTTAATGCCATTGCAGTGAGCCACACAATATGTCCCTGTGAGAGAAGCCTACAGGTAGGTGAAGCAGTATTGTTTTCCCCTACAAACTTCACAAAGTTTAATGGAACTCTGCAATTTTCAGACGTTTTTCTCCTGACCACTTTTGCAACCATAAATGGCAAACATATACTTCATAAGTTATACTCTGCAGAAAACAGAGTATGTTTCCTACATTATGTCACTGGTCTTAAAAAAATAACAAAAGGTAAACTTGAAGACAGCATTTCTGTATAACGTTTCTGGATGGCTGGGTTTCACCAGAGTTCATAAATACATAAAGAAGTAGGGTCACACTATCCCTGCTCTGATGGAACTCCACTGGCTCCCCTTGCTGGCCTGCACCAACTTCAAAACCAGCTGCATCATCTACAAAGCCATCACAGGCAGTACCCCTGCTTATCTCGCAGACAAGCTCACCATCTCTGGTGGTTCTTGGCGCACCCCCAATCATGACACCATTAGACTCCAGGCTCAAAAGTGTAAAAAACTAAAAATAAGACAGCAAGCCTTGTCCATGTGTGCACTCAAGATCTAGAACAACATCTTTGTATCCATCAGGACCGCCCAACTCTGCTACCATTTAGGAAAGAGTTCAAGACTCCCCTCTTAAAGCACTACATCACAATGCATTTACTGTCTACAACCCAACTTTCTGTGCCATTACTCGTTGACTTTACACTGGTACTTGACCAAGTAGAGCGCTCCGCTGTCTCTTTTTATCTAGGTGGTCTGTGCTATAGAAATACCACACAATTATGTTGTGAAAATAATCATGCTATGTGGTGAAAAATATCTGGCGATGCAGAAAAAAAAAAACTTTGCATGTAAATAGGGAAGCTCTGCAACCTTCGTAAAAGATGAAAATTATGAACTCTGCAAAACTATTAAAATAATTTCCTCACCCTTAAGATATTTATTTCCCCCACCAACCTCACAACACACGCCCGAGCCATAGGTTGACAGCATGCCATCACGTGGTTCTCTGCTACTTCTGAAGCATCAGTTATACTCTCATTGAATTATGTATGCAACACCACAAAGCCATCTCTAGTCACTTTCATCCCCTCTTAATCCATCAGTTGAAACTTGAACTGTGAAAATTCATTTTTTTACATTTGTAGACTGGGAAATGAGAGTTTGCTAAACGTGCTTCTTTTACAGACAAGCTGGCGCGAAGCAGGAAACCACCACACCTGAAGGCGAGGGGTCGATTTCATATCACACTGTAGTCGCTTTAAGAAAACTCAAAACAGATGCAAACCGACAAAGCACACTTCATTGGGAAGGAGGGGTTGCCTGGTTCGTGAGCTCAAACATGTTTTTCTCTTAGATTTGTAGTTTTGTGACATTTTTCTACTCGAAAAATAGCACAGACAAATTTACATTTTTGTCATGAATATGCAACTGTCTTGAGAACGAACGCCGTTTACTCATGAGAGGATGTTCACTAGTTGGTGAATACCAAAGCCTTGAATCGTGCAAGGCTTTTCCACCGTGTGTCTGAATAGTGCACCGATACTTTTAGTTTTTTTCCTTCCTTCTACGCACTTCATCAGAATTACATGCCTAAAGCAGGCCCGTTAGAAATTATGTCCACTGCTGTCACAAGGGGTGCCAGCCCTTCACAGAAACCCCAAGATCAGCCCCCTTTCCTGTGTCCAGGGACCACCTGTGATAGGTAGCATGGTGTACTGACACGGTCTGATCCTTATCCTCCTGGTGTGTCTGGACGCTTGACACTTGGTCTCAGTACTTGTCCCTGCTGGTGCCTCAGTCGTGTCATTGTGCAGAGCCATGGTGCAGTTTGTGTCTCCATGGTGGCAGAAAATCCTCTTAAGGCAGAGTTATCAAGCCTTGTTGTCTTTTTGTTATGCTACGCACACTTGTAAAGCACACATTTTGCAATGGGCATGGTCTCCTAGGCCTTCCAGTAGTGGAGAGACACTCCACATAGTCCGAAGTTTACCATAGCAGGCCGTTGTCTGATTGAGTTTGAGGTGATCTCTAATGGGTAACGGCTTCTGCTCATACTGTTGGTTACTTAGTTTGGACAATCACTGACCTATGCCTGTCTCATTTTTGTGTTTAAGGTCGGAGGGTTTTGCCAGTTGTATAGGCAATCCCCCTGTCTGACGGATGTATAGGGGCACAGGGTTAGGCTGTACAAGGTCATGTTGTTGTGAACATGGTGACAGCTATACAAATGGCATATCTGTGTGGTGCTGGTTACAGGAAAGGTGTTTTTTTTTTTTTTTTTTACATCAAAGCCTACCAGACAGTGCAGCTGTCTGGTTGCTAAAGACTTCGGGGGTAAATTCTAAAAGCTGACTTGAGAATGCATTCCGCCCATTGCTTTCCACTGGCTTTGTGGCTTGTAATGTACGTTTGCTTTTCTCTCTAATTGCTGGCTTTATTTGTTTTAGGCTGTCCAAAATGTATTTGTCCATCTGTACAGCACAACCTGTTTACTGTATCCTTCCACTAGTTCTCACTTTCTGTTAACAGGCCTTTAAATTCTATTCTTATCTCATCACATTTTCTGTGCATTCAAAGCCAAAGGTCAAATGTCAAGCTCTGTATCACAAGGGAGCTTAGAGTTTACTTTTCTTTCTCTGACTTCAAAGTGAGAGGCTGTATCTGACACTCTGGGGGTGTGAAAAGAAAAGCTTTTTGTGGCACAAAACAAAATGTAAAAGTCTGTAAATTAACAGTGCAAATATTTCATAATATATCAGAATTAGAAAAGGACAAATGAAGCCATTTTTATCACTCTTAAGTTTGCAAGGAATAAATATTTCAATACAAATCAATACACTAGGTGATGTTTTTTCCACACTTTATTGTTTGCACGCTGCATAGTTTTATCAGAAAAACTGTATGCCTGTGCAAATGTAATGGTCTTTTCTATTGAAAATGTGTTCCCTGAAATGGCAGAGTACTACCACTCAATGCATA
Organism: Pleurodeles waltl; assembly: GCF_031143425.1. Taxonomy (NCBI): domain Eukaryota; kingdom Metazoa; phylum Chordata; class Amphibia; order Caudata; family Salamandridae; genus Pleurodeles; species Pleurodeles waltl. The sequence goes on from NC_090440.1 coordinate 1,886,534,787, forward strand.
CTCCACTCTACTCCACTCTGTGCCACACTACTCCACTCTGTGCCACTTCACCCTGCAACACTCTATTCCATGCCCCTATAGGCCACTCTTCTCCACTCTACAACACTCCGCTCTATCCCACTCTACTCAATTACACTACTCCACGTTACTCTACGACACTGTACAACACGTCACTCCAGGCCACTCCAGACTACTCCACTTTAGGCCATTCTACTTTACTACATTTCATGCCACTTTACTCCATTCTATGACACTCCACAGTACGTCATGCCACTCTGACAATTTATTCCACTCTGCGCTATGCCACTCTACTACACTCCATGCTACAACATTTCCTCCACTCTATGAGGCTTTACAATATAGAAGGGTAAGACTGGAATCTGAAGGGAAGTTGGACAGGAAATGCAACAAAGCAGGTCAGGATAGTAAACAGAAACGGGAAGGGACAGTAACTAATGACAGGGTTTGGAACATTAAGAGGAGTGCAATATGACAGAGAAGAGAGAATGAACTTGAAATGGATTGAGGCAGAACAAAATATAATGGACAGATCTGGGCACTGTAAGAAGAAGGGTGGGACCACTTTTACAGAAAGAGCAGTTTGAATGGTGTACATGGCAATCAAGACTTTAAGGTACAGCAGCTTTAATGTGTAGATAGAGAATCACGGCATCAGTCCTAAGCCAATCTTCCACCTAATGGTCAGACCCAGAAAACTGACGTCACCAGATCAACCCATATCTGAAAAACAGCATTGTACTGTTCCCATATTACTGGGACCCATTCTCAATCCTCTGCCACTTGAGGCCAGTCAGTTTGTCTCCTACATTTAGGGGCTGGAGTCCCCATACTGTCACTGAAAGTCAGACCCTTTCATTTTCTGTATAAAGGAAGTCACTCTTAATTGCATGATGCCAAGGTTCAAGAGTAAACCACTTTTCTGATCTGTATGCCTGGTTCCCTCAGACAATGCATTGCCCACGTAGGGAATGTAGACTACCTAAGGGGCCCTAAATAGGCCCTTTCAGCTAAACAACACACACACTATACTTTTCTCTAAACATGTGGTATTTTTAGGCAGTTCCACACATAGTTAACCTTCTATTTGCTCCAAGCGCTAGCCAGCATGACCAACAATCTTTCACACCAGCAGAAAACCCCTTTGACTTCAGAGTTCAGCCTCACAGGTTTACATGGGAAGAACCACTGAGAACGGAGCATGGATTTTAATGTTGGGAGCGTGAGTAACTTGTGACGGATCCTGGTTTATATCACCCCATCATATATCACAGCCCTGATCCTACAGCGGGCAGCGTGATCCCCAAGACGGATGGCGTCCGTCTTCCTCCTTGACAAAACCTAATCCTGAGCCAACGTGGCCTCATTTCTCTTGTGCTCCCGCCGGAAAGGACGTCGGGTGGGGGGCGTAGGAGTGGAAGGGGGGCGTAGGAGTGGAAGGGGGGCGGCAGAGGGGTGTGCTTAGAAAAACCTTCCTGTGGCTTGAAAAACTTGCATTTACACAACAGACAGTAGAGAGGGGCTGCGAGCAGACAGATAAGCAATACAGCATGTGTTCTGTTTCATTTCAAGAGTACAAATAAACCGCCGCACGAGGGAAGGTAGGCAGCACACAAACAGTATCTCCAAAGCACCCCCTAGTTTCAAAACAGAGCCTACAGGGGTTTACCTAATAAGAAGCAGGTTGTTTTATTACTTCGTAGCGGAGGGGGAGGCGGGGTGTACCATTCCTTCAGAATAACACTCCAGCATCCATCTCGGCTGTAGTGTAGAGGGCCGCGGGGCATGGAATAACTAGGCCGCGGGGCATGGAATAACTAGGCCGCGCGCAGACAGTCCTCTTTCCTACAGCAGCCCTCGGGTCTTGCCCGCGCCACAGAAAACGTTTAGCCACCGCGTAGCAAAACCCTTTTTATTTTTGACAAACTGCACAGTCCTGTTAGAGCTTCAGAGCTCATTGTTCCTGCTACCTCGGGGGGAGGGAGGGTGCCAGGGGGGATGTCAGGGGAGGTATAGGGTAGAAAGACATTGGCGCATAAGTTTGCGCGCAAATTAACCACGAGAGACTGTATTTTTTTTATCACGTAACAAACAACGCGCAGTCATGTATCGTTTTATTTAGTTTAAGTTGCAACCAGTATTGTGAAGAAAAAAATCCTTTAAGGGGCGCTGTGCGCGCAAACGCCACAGTATGCCAGATGAAGCAACGAACACACATCTGGTTCCTAGTATCTGAAGCCTATGCAAAAGCGAAGGCTTGAACCACAAATTAAATTACACCCCCTTAATGCGATATACTTTAAACACGCCCTTTGGGCTGGGCGCCCCAGGCTTTTTTTTAATCCGCTACTTTCAACTACAGTGAGAAACCTCAGTGGAATGGGTAGGCCCGACTGGAAAGCGCTCTGCTGGGCTGCTGTAGCCGCTAGCACTTGTGGAGTTAAAAATGTGCCCAATACTCGCTCTAAACAGTGCGGTTTTAATGAGAGTGCGCAACTTTCCATCCTAGGGAACACCCATTTAACCAAAAGTAAACATACTGCACACCTTTATAAGGCCCTAGTAAACCCGGGGTTAAATGTCGGACGATAAACCTCGATTCAATAACTTCTATTACTGGAAGGCCTGAATATGGAGCATGCCTGCTGCGCCGAAATTCCAGCAGCATAATGTTTGCGTAAACTGAAACAAGGCCTGCGGTGTCTGGTATAGACGAAGGAGGTACCAGAATATGTTTATGTAAGAATATGGCGGTAGGTGCTGCACCTTGGTGAAGGGAGAATCCGATTGGATTATCTGGCTGAGCAGATCAATATGTGTTCTATGATGGAATGCTCAGGATTTAAGCTGCAGTTTCCGCCTGCAAGAGTTCTCAGATGTTTCTAGTCTGTTCATCCTCCTTTGGGACTCAAGGGATCCAGGCAAAGCACGCAGCAAACATGGCGCTTCTCACAAACAGCTCTGAAATATCAGCTGGTAGGACGACTGGTGCATTGTTGTAATGGGTATAGAAGTGGAACCTCGGGAGGTTCCAGAACGTGGGGGCGCGAGGTGGAACGGGGGTGAGGATCCAACGCGGGTAAGAAATATTTCTTACCCGCGTTGGATCCTCATTTATGACATGCATGTAACCCGGTAGGTACTGCAATGACTTCAATAGCCAACTTGATCTTCATGCTTTTATTTCATTTAATGAAATAGCCACGCACACCACGTAACCTCTGCTCTCCACCTTTCTCCGATTCAACTGTCACTACACATTCCAAACCCCAACATTCCTAACAATAATTACATGTTCCAAGTGAAGAACTATACATTTAAAGATACCCTACTCTATAAAAGATCCTAACTTCAATACACCATCACTACAGGTACGTCTGTGAAGCAGCTGGATACCCATTCCTGGCTTACGAAAGAGTTAGGAGCGACTCTTTCACTGACTTGCCACATGAAGTAATGGTAGCAAAAGTCACAATATGTTCTCTTCAGTACGGGGAGGGAGACTCACAATCCTAGTTCTGTGGCAGGCCTGGAGCGAGGGGCACCTCATTCAGAATGTGTCCTGAAATGTTTCTACTGGCTGCAGCCGGACACATCAGGGGTAGCCATTACCTCCCGGCAGCGGGGCAACTTCAAGGAGTGTGCGTGGGGTGTTACCCTCCCCTAATAAATGTATTTTGTGATAAATAGTTAGGTGCAGGTGCTCTTAGCCGGGTATGGTGAGGCATCTGTCGGATTTCATCAGGAATTTTTACATAAACATAGAGAAAAACGCACAGACACTCTCTCCCTCTGTTTGGAAAGACTTAAAAAATGTTGGTTATTTCACAAAATAATACACGTTCTCTAACTCAATACACCTACCAAACCGCATTCCTCTCCCTTTCCGCTGCCTCTTTAGCACCTCTTGTGCGCCTTGCTTGTCATATAATGTATTTTAACACTATATATCAGCATGATTGATGGGAATCTGAAGATAACACCCCCCCAGTAATACTGACCAAGCTACACCCCTGCTTCCCGTTGAGTTACTCAAGCATGATGAAAAAACATAAGCTTTCCTCTAGGACAAGGTCCATGATTATGTTGGAAATTGATTCATACATACCACAGATAAGAAGTTCCGAACCTACGCTCCATGACCACCTGTGGGACTACAACACCTACTTAGGATGTCTGTGAATGTTTAGAAAATGTAAATAATATTGGTAGATGACTAAAGTATATTTGAATAAAAAGCAAAATTGAACATTTTCAAACAATGTGTATAAAAGGAGATTGAAACTGGAGGCTAAAAATTAAGTTGGCATCCTCAGCTTAATTTGTGAGAGCTGCACAATTAGAGCTAACAGAATCTAATATGGGTAATTTGTGGCCTCTACTGAAGCACTAGTATGTGCCCACAAAATGAGGGCATAAATCAGGAGCAAAAAAGACAGAGTCTGTCTAGCGGCATAGCTTCGAGGGTTAGGAGGGTGCTTGGGGAATTACGCCCCCCCACCCCCAAATTAATGTATTTTCTGATGAATAGTTGGGTACAGGTGCTTTCAGTTGGGTATGGTGAGGTGTCGGATTTCACCAAGGATGTTTGCATACACATAGAACAAAAACACACACATTACCCCTCTCTGTTTTGAAAGACCTAAAAAATGTTAGTTATTCTACAAAATATTGAGTTTTCTCTCACTTAGTACTCCCACCAATCCGCATTCCTATGCCTTTTCACTGCCTCTTAAACCCCTTGTATGTGCACTGCTTGTCCTCTATTGTTTTATAACATTATGGCCCTCATTAGGACATTGGCGCTAAATACCGAATACCGCCATGCTGACTGCCACCAGCATACCTCCACGGAGGCAGACATATGTCTGCCAGATTATGACACATACCTACAAAACCGACAGAAAACAGCCACAACCACAAATCCGCCAGACCCACTGAACGTGATAAACTTTCAGTACTACCACCCATACCGTTACACCACCAATACAACACCCTCCAAATAATGACGCATGAATCACCACAGCGGACATTCAATGGCCGTAAACCATTGGCGGTGAAAAATGCCGCAGCGGAAATGGCCACCCAAATACAAAACAAGACAAAATTGGCCAGAACAAAAACCCCACACCTGACACAAATATACACACCCACCAACAGCACTATAAAACACCCACCCACAATCCTTTGCAAACACGAGAAGACGGCCACATTTTGCTATGCCAATCCTAAAGAGAACTGCACACACATATCACAACTACCTATTCATCCAACACCCACCACACACTGCACACCCCACCACTTTACACATCCCCCTCTACACAACATACACCACACAACACCCATGTCCCCACAAAGGTATTCCCGTTTCACCGATGAGGAGTTGCAGGTCATGGTTGAGGAAATAGTCAGGGTAGAGCCACAGCTGTTTGGAGCACAGGTACAGCAGATTTCCATTGCCAGGAAGATGGAGCTATGGCAGAGGATCGTTGACAGAATGAAAGCCGTGGGACTACATCTATGCACAAGGGACAATATAAGGAAGAGGTGGAATGACCTACAGGGAAAGGTGTGTTCCACTGCAGCAAGGCACCAGCTCGCCATCAGGAGGACTGGCGGTGGACCCACACCTCCTCCCCCACAGCTGACAGCATGGGAGGAGCAAGTCTTGGCAATCATGCATCCTGAGGGACTCACTGGAGTAGCCGGAGGACTGGACACTGGTGAGTCAACATTTACAACCTATCACCCTCCCGATACCTGTATGCCACCACGACCCCTCACCCTGACATCCATCACCCCACCCCATCCCACACAGTGCACCACTACAATTACCTAAATGAAATGGCAAGTCCTGCATGCCATACCCACTGCATGCACATCCCTTCCAGCACTGCATGTACACCCACCACCAGTGCATGCACAGCATGGAGAACTAACAATCCCACAACCTATCACCATACACAACCAAAGGTGGCAAGGCAATAACATTGGGAAAGCTAGTGATGCAGAATATGTCACAGACATGTAGCATAATACACCACGTACATCCCCACAGGTGCCCCAGCCAATGTCAGCGGCAAGGAGTGCCACAGCTACCCAGTCCCCCACCAGAAGATGCCCCCGGTGATGACAGCAACGCAGGAGCTCTGGATCTGGATTAACTCTCTGGCCCATCTGGAACCACGGGTCAGCCAGTTACCTCATCCCACACCCAGTCCACTACAGAGCCCCCCTCAGAATCCAACACCACAGCAGCCACCCAACATCCCCAGACCTTTGTCCCCAGGTCACGTCAATCAGTAGTGTGCCCACCTGCACAGGGACCCAAGTCCACACCACACAGGAACGACAATGAGGGTCCTGGGGTCAATGGGAGTGGGTACACTGTTCAGGGGACACAGGCACAGGGGGCCAGGCATGGGCAGAGGACAGCTGTGCACAGGGGGGAGGACAGGCCCAGGGAACCAACTGCCCAGGAGGCACTCACTAATGTCCTGGGCCATACCAACAATCCCAGGACAAGATGGGTCAGGTGTTAAACATCATGCAGAAGAACCAGTTGCTGCGGGGGAACACAACCAGGAGATCAAGCAAGAATTGCAGGCCTTGAATACCACCATGGTCTCCATTGCAGGGGTGCTGGGTGACATGGCCAACATCATGGGGTAGTACATAGTTCACCAGCGGGTCCCTTACACTAGCCAGTGTACTGACCAGCCCTCCACATCTGCTGCAGCTAGTGGACAGGAGGCCCTGCCACAGGACCCACAGGCCACCAGCACCTCTCCTCCTGCAGAAAGTGAACCTCCCCGCAAACGTTCCCTGTGACCCAGACAGACACCAGAGACAGCTGTTAAGACCAAGACCACCGCCAGCAAATGAGCCCCTCCTGAATGTCCCACTTGCGTGAGACTGTATCACCTTGTCCACTGTGAACTGCCATTGCTCCCCTTCCAGTGGGCTCTTGGACACTGGACCTGTGCAAAAAACAGACTGGCCCACTACACTGGACGTTTCCCAACCATCACCCCACTCCATTGCACTTTGCCTTGTATACCAATTTTTAATAAACACCCTTGGACACAACTTGAGTAATAGTGCTTTATCTGAAGTAAATGTACAATGTATTGTACTGTAATGAACTTCATGATCCTCTGCAAATGTCCAGTAATATGTTGATCCATCCTACAAATGTGTTTCAGCAGTCTGTACACATCACAGTATTACAATGATGTAACCACAGCAACATCTGCAATAAGGGAAGGCATATGTGACAGTCAGGTGGGATGCAAAGGTAGTGACTGGCATTGTACTACAGCCACACAGCACAACACTGAAATTGAGAAATATTTAGTTCAACAGTCCTGAGTGTCATTGGAAGTACTGCTGTATCATATGTGTCCTGTTGTCCACATCCTCCTCCTCTTCCTCTTCCTCCTCACTGTCCAATGCTGCCACAGGTGCATTGTCACCCCCTCCTCCTGCACACAGGGCACATGGTGTCTGAGTGCCAAGTTGTGCAACATGCAGCATACAACAACAATCCTGCAGACCTTCTCAGGGGAGTCACATAGGGATCCACCTGTCAGATGAAGGCACCGGAACCTGGTCTTCAGGAGACCAAAGGTCCTTTCAACAATCCTCCTGGTATGCCCAAGAGCATCATTGTACCTATTCTCTGCCCCTGTTCTCGGATACCTAAGAGGGGTCAGGAGCCAGGACAGGTTTGGGTAGCCGGAATCACCTACAAAAAGTGAGGGATACACATTAGCGTTGCACAATGGCATGGAGTATGACTCCTGAAGGCATACACTGACATACACTGGGTGGGGACTCAGCCTCACCTATAAGCCACACTCTGTGCCTCTGTAGTGGTGCCATCAGCTGTGGGATGCTGCTATTCCTCAGGCAAAGGCATCATCCACCGACCCAGGATACTTGCCAGTGACGTGGGAGATGTACTGGTAAGCAAGGCACACCATTTAGACACTGAGTGAGGTGAAACTCTTCCTATTCCTGTACACTTGTTCAATGGCCCCTATACCATGTGGTATATGTCTCATTGCATAGAATCCAGCCTTCACAGTTGGTAATTCATCTACCTGGGGGAATGCGATGTAGCTACACATGTGTTTGAGCAACACTGCCAAAACCCTTGCAAGCATAATAGAGAACATTGGCTGTGACATTTGTAGGAAAGTACCATCTTGCCTGGCATGTTACCCCCATTTTTCACTGTATATATGTTGTTTTAGTTGTATGTGTCACTGGGACCCTGGTAACCCAGGGCCCCAGTGCTCATAAGTGTGCCTGAATGTGTTACCTGTGTAGTGACTAACTGTCTCACTGAGGCTCTGCTAATCAGAACCTCAGTGGTTATGCTCTCTCATTTCTTTCCAAATTGTCACTAACAGGCTAGTGACCATTTTTACCAATTTACATTGGCTTACTGGAACACCCTTATAATTCCCTAGTATATGGTACTGAGGTACCCAGGGTATTGGGGTTCCAGGAGATCCCTATGGGCTGCAGCATTTCTTTTGCCACCCATAGGGAGCTCTGACAATTCTTACACAGGCCTGCCACTGCAGTCTGAGTGAAATAACGTCCACGTTATTTCACAGCCATTTTACACTGCACTTAAGTAACTTATAAGTCACCTATATGTCTAACCTTTACCTGGTAAAGGTTAGGTGCAAAGTTACTTAGTGTGAGGGCACCCTGGCACTAGCCAAGGTGCCCCCACATTGTTCAGAGCCAATTCCCTGAACTTTGTGAGTGCGGGGACACCATTACACGCGTGCACTACATATAGGTCACTACCTATATGTAGCTTCACAATGGTAACTCCGAATATGGCCATGTAACATGTCTATGATCATGGAATTGCCCCCTCTATGCCATCCTGGCATAGTTGGCACAATCCCATGATCCCAGTGGTCTGTAGCACAGACCCTGGTACTGCCAAACTGCCCTTCCTGGGGTTTCACTGCAGCTGCTGCCAACCCCTCAGACAGGCATCTGCCCTCCTGGGGTCCAGCCAGGCCTGGCCCAGGATGGCAGAACAAAGAACTTCCTCTGAGAGAGGGTGTGACACCCTCTCCCTTTGGAAAATGGTGTGAAGGCAGGGGAGGAGTAGCCTCCCCCAGCCTCTGGAAATGCTTTCTTGGGCACAGATGTGCCCAATTCTGCATAAGCCAGTCTACACCGGTTCAGGGGACCCCTTAGCCCTGCTCTGGCGCGAAACTGGACAAAGGAAAGGGGAGTGACCACTCCCCTGACCTGCACCTCCCCTGGGAGGTGTCCAGAGCTCCTCCAGTGTGCTCCAGACCTCTGCCATCTTGGAAACAGAGGTGCTGCTGGCACACTGGACTGCTCTGAGTGGCCAGTGCCACCAGGTGACGTCAGAGACTCCTGCTGATAGGCTCCTTCAGGTGTTAGTAGCCTATCCTCTCTCCTAGGTAGCCAAACCCTCTTTTCTGGCTATTTAGGGTCTCTGTCTCTGGAGAAACTTCAGATAACGAATGCAAGAGCTCATCCGAGTTCCTCTGCATCTCTCTCTTCACCTTCTGCCAAGGAATTGACTGCTGACCGCGCTGGAAGCCTGCAAACCTGCAACATAGTAGCAAAGACGACTATTGCAACTCTGTAACGCTGATCCTGCCGCCTTCTCGACTGTTTTCCTGCTTGTGCATGCTGTGGGGGTAGTCTGCCTCCTCTCTGCACCAGAAGCTCCGAAGAAATCTCCCGTGGGTCGACGGAATCTTCCCCCTGCAACCGCAGGCACCAAAAAGCTGCATTACCGGTCCCTTGGGTCTCCTCTCAGCACGACGAGCGAGGTCCCTCGAATCCAGCGACTCTGTCCAAGTGACCCCCACAGTCCAGTGACTCTTCAGTCCAAGTTTGGTGGAGATAAGTCCTTGCCTCACCACGCTGGACTGCATTGCTGGGAGCCGCGACTTTTGCAGCTACTCCGGCCCCTGTGCACTTCCGGCAGAAATCCTTTGTGCATAGCCAAGCCTGGGTCCACGGCACTCTAACCTGCATTGCACGACGTTCTAAGTTGGTCTCAGGCGACGTGGGACTCCTTTGTGCGACTTCGGGTGAGCACCGTTTCACGCATCCTTGTAGTGCCTGTTTCTGGCACTTCTCCGGGTGCTACCTGCTGCTGAGAGGGCTCCTTGTCTTGCTCGACGTCCCCTCTCTCTCCTGGTCCAATTTGCGACCTCCTGGTCCCTCCAGGGCCACAGCAGCGTCCAAAAACGCTAACCGCACGATTTGCAGCTAGCAAGGCTTGTTGGCGTTCTTTCGGCGGGAAAATACTTCTGCACGACTCTCCACGGCGAGAGGGATCCGTCCACCAAAGGGGAAGTCTCTAGCCCTTTTCGTTCCTGAAGAAACCTCAGCTTCTTCTGTCCAGTAGAAGCTTCTTTGCACTCGCAGCTGGCATTTCCTGGGCATCTGCCCATCTCCGACTTGCTTGTGACTTTTGGACTTGGTCCCCTTGTTCCACAGGTACCCTAGATTGGAAATCCACAGTTGTTGCATTGTTGGTTTGTGTCTTTCCTGCATTATTCCTCTAACACGACTTCTTTGTCCTTAGGGGAACTTTAGTGCACTTTGCACTCACTTTTCAGGGTGTTGGGGAGGGTTATTTTTCTAACTCTCACTATTTTCTAATAGTCCCAGCGACCCTCTACAAGGTCACATAGGTTTGGGGTCCATTCGTGGTTCGCATTCCACTTTTGGAGTATATGGTTTGTGTTGCCCCTATCCCTATGTTTCCCCATTGCATCCTATTGTAACTATACATTGTTTGCACTATTTTCTAAGACTATACTGCATATGTTTGCTATTGTGTATATATATCTTGTGTATATTTCCTATCCTCTCACTGAGGGTACACTCTAAGATACTTTGGCATATTGTCATAAAAATAAAGTACCTTTATTTTTAGTATAACTGTGTATTGTGTTTTCTTATGATATTGTGCATATGACACTAAGTGGTACTGTAGTAGCTTCACACGTCTCCTAGTTCAGCCTAAGCTGCTCTGCTAAGCTACCATTATCTATCAGCCTAAGCTGCTAGACACCCTATACACTAATAAGGGATAACTGGGCCTGGTGCAAGGTGCAAGTACCCCTTGGTCCTCACTACAAGCCAGTCCAGCCTCCTACAACATTCCTGTAGCCAAGCCCACTGTCACCTGGAAAGAGCCAGTTGCCAGGAAATGGAGCACTGAGAGTACCTGCACAAGAGGGGGCATTACTGTGGGGCAACGGATAGCAGGTAGCAGATCAACCTTCTATTGTGCACACAGCTCTGTGACTGTGGCCCTGTCCAGACGATAGGTGAGTATGATGTGTCTGTCCTCCAGTGTAGCCAAGTCCACAAGGGGTCTGTACATGGGTGCTTACCTCCTCCTCCTATTCATCCACAGTGGTTGGTACCTAACGGTCCCAAAAGTAAGAAGGGAGTGACAGCAGGAACTATGAACACACCACATCAGTGTACACAGAGCATGTTTGCATGTTGGACACTGGAATTGTCTAGGTGTGTAGATTTGATAACAAAGTTTGACACTGGAATTGTCTAGGTGTGTACATTCGACAACAATGACGCACTGTTAAATCAGTACATGTGTACCAGCAGTAGAAAATGGCAACTGCCTGGGAACAGGTGGAAGTGACCTCACTCCGCCGGCGTTAGGCCCAATGGCGGGAGGCATCTGCACTGCCATGCAATTCCTCATTGGCTAAAATGGGCCTCTATGGTGCATAGGAACCAATGATGATCAACGCCTTTGGTGACGGTGTTTACTGTTGCGGCCATGACTGCCATTTTCTTTCTACCACTTCACTTGATTTCTGACTTTCCACAGGACCACATCTCCATTGTGTGTGCTGCTGTGACTTGTGTCTGGAACCTGCCATGGCCCGTGCAACAGGAGAAAGGGCCCCACCCTTCACGTCAGAGGGGTTGGAGAGGCTCGTGGATGGGGTCCTACCCCTGTATGGGCAGTTGTATGGGCCTCCAGACCAACAGGTGAAAACACCATGGGTACTTTGCATGCAACATGGTTGCATGGAGATGTGTGTGTGTCTGTGTGTTGGCAGTGTGTAATTTGGGGGGGGTATGACTGGTGGCAGTATCTGTGCAGTGGTACGGGTCATGTGGTGCTTGATGAGGGGCAAATGCAGTATGTGACCCATTTCTTTGACAGGCTGGATTGTATGGTTAATGGTGTCCTTCTGTCTGTGTTTCCTCTGAAGGTCAGCGCCCATCAGAAGAAGGGGTTGTGGGGTGCCATCTCCAAGGATGTGCGGACTCTGGGGGTCCATAGCCGGCGGAGCACCCACTACAGGAAACAGTGCGAGGACCTGAGACACTGGGCCCGGAAGACCGCGGAGGCACAGCTGGGGATGGCCTCCCAACGAGGAAGGGGTGCCCGTCGCAACCTGACCCCCTGATGGCCCGCATACTGGCGGTGGCCTACCCAGAGCTGGATGGGCGCTTGAGGGCATCACATTAGCCACAAGGGGGTGAGTACAGTGTGTGTGACCACCATTTATGCCGGGCATGGGATTTTGGTGCAGGGTTCTAGTTAGTGGATGCCCTAATACACCAGCTTAGACATTGCAGCGTGGTCCGGCTTAGGTATTTTGGGTTTAATGCTTATTTTAGATGGCTAGGTGGCAGGCTTTCCATGTCAGACAGGGCTTATTTAGTTCCAATTGATTTGCAAATGGCTGTGTCTGACTCCTACCTGCTGTGGTACCTAGTCAATGGTATGCCAGTGTGGTCCATACTGCCCATTCTTAGTCCCTGTGTGTGATGGTGATGTGTATGCCATCTGTGCTGTTGTTGCAGTGATTGACCCTGTGCTCCCTTTCTCCCCCCTCTCCTTTAGTCTACCTGTCCATGTGTGCATTAGCATCATCTGGCAAAGGAGCAGGGGCACCAGCGAATGAAGGAGCAGCAGCCCTCGGGACCCAGGAGGCAGAGGCCACCCACACTGAGGGGCCCAGTGGGTCGGAGGGCAAGGGGAGCACCACGGGGCAGGGGAGGGGGACAGGAGCTGATTCAACTGACTCTGATAACTCCTCTGATAGGAGCTCCCTGGTGGTGGCAGACCCCTTTGGGACCACCCCAGCAACAGGTTCAACCGCCTGCCCTCCCAGTAGCCTACCACCGAGTTGCCCGTGCCCGCACACCCAGGAGGGTGGGTGTCTCCTTCGCACTAGGCCCTGCCCCAGTGAGCCCTGCTGCCCTCGGTGAGGAGGCTACTGACCTCCTGAGATCCATCTCTGTAGGGCGGTCAACCATAGTGAATGCCATCCAGGGGCTGGCATCCCAGATGCAGCAATGAAATGCATTCCTGGAGGGCATTCACAGTGGCTTGGTGGCCCTACAGAGATCATTTCAGGCTCTGGCCTCCTCACTGACGGCAACCAGTGTCGCTATTTCTTCTGTCCCCCCTCCAACTACCACTTCCCAGTCCCAGTCTCCTCACCCCAAACCCATCCCACGCACACATTCTGACAAGCATGCACACAAAACAACAGACAAGACTCGCACAGACAAACACAGGCAGCACACTTCAGTCCACAAGCACTCACACAACCAACACACAGATGCACACACAACATCATCCATTGTCTCCCCCTCCTCCTTCCTCAGTCACACCTGCACTCACACCTGCATACATTGTATCAACAGTCCCTGAACCTGCCACCTGCACAGCCTTGCCCACAGTCACCATAACAGCAGACATGCACCCCATACACATGCGCAGTCACCACTATCACCACCTCATGCAGCACACCCACCTCATTGCAGACACCACCACAACATCCACCCACATGTCCTGTTTGACCTCCCCCACCCTGTCTGCCCCCCCTCCAAAGACACACAAACATTCACATTCAGACCCCCAACAGCCATCCACCTCATGCAAGGACACTGTCCATGCACCTGCACCAAAGCCCAGCACACCTCCTCCTCCTACAACCACTCCCTCTACCTCCACTCCCATCCCTCCTCCCACATCCCGCCCCATTGGCCCTAAGAAGCTTTTCCTTTCCCGCCTTGACCGCTTCCCTTCCCCTCCCTCCCATCCAGCCAGTAAGATAAAGAGCCCCCCCCCCAGCCTAGTACCTCCAGCTCCCAGTCTGACCCTGTTCAACCCTCAAAGCTTCAGCTACCACTAAGGGACACATGAGTGCGACTCTGACCCCCCGCCCCAAGCCCACTCCTCCACCCCCAAAACGGAAGGGTAAAGTGCCGTTCCCTCCCAAACCAAAACCCAAAACCAACGAGACACCTCCCAAAGTCAAACCCAAGGAGCCCCCTCCCAAACCAAAAGCCAAGGAGCCCCCTCAAAATGAGAAGCCCACATCACCCCCACCCTCCCACACCCCCTGAGGTGCCTGCCTATTTCCAACAAAATGCCCCTGCATAGTGAAGTACTGATGTTGTCAGGAGTCAAGTTGGGGCTTGGACTTTGCCCTGTGGGCTTACTCAAACTTTGTACTGGCCATTGGCCTTGCATGTGAATATGCATTGATGTATATATTTTGGATTTGTGCTCTTCATTCAATAGGATTACAGTGGTTGGAACAGAGATATGTGTCTTGGTTTTCTTTGCTCCTGGGTTCTGTTACTGTCGTTTAACTCTGCAGATGGTTCTGGGTGTGTGGTGTGTGTGTGTGTGTGTATAATGTGTGTTGTGCGTGTGTGTGTGTCACTCTCTCCTCCCTCCCTCATGTGCTAGGTGGCTGTACTCACCGTTGTCGTCGGCGTTGGTGCTCCAGGACGGCCATGGCGTGGTAGAGCATTGGGAAGACTTGCAGTTCAGGTTCCATGGCAGCCGCTGACTCCTCTGTGTTCCTGGAGGTGAGTGTCTCCTTCTATATGATGTATCTCCGCCAGGCTTTTGGTGGCCTTGGTACCGCCCCCGAAATCCTGATGGTGTGCTATGTCATAATATGATGGGCAGATCCTTGTCTTCTGCCTGCCTGGAGATTATTACCGCTGTGCTCAGTTTTTGTACCACACTGACGGTTGGTGTGGTACATTGGCTGTCTATGGGAAGGATCACTGTCATGGTCATTATTTGGCGGTCATTACGGCCGGCCTAGCGATGGTACAACCGCCATCGCCAGCGTGGCGGTCACCTGACCGCCAAGGCCATAATGAGGGCCTATATGCCAGCGTGATTGGTGAAAAATCTGAAGCTCACTCTACCCCTCCCCCCCAATCTTGCTACCTAAACTACGCCTGAGCCTGTCTTTTAAAAATAAAACATTTTGAAAAGCTCCACCTTTCTCATTCAAATGTTGATTTTTATATTTTATATATTTTTTGCTTGTGAATTAAATTTAAAAAATGATGATTTGTCTATTTGTTTGAAGCATACTTGTTTTTGTATATTATGTATTATTGTGAGGTTCAAATGGTTGAAGTTGGTTAGGCTAGGGTCCCCACATCAACATGAACATCAAAACTTTTCACTCTGATCTTGTTTTCATTAGTCCAGCTCCTTAAGAGGAAATCAGTCAGTCAGTTTAAAGGCCAATGGACACCAGTATCATTGATAATGCTCTAACAGTCCGCTGACTAATGCCTTGACATTATTAACAATGGAGCCCTACTTAAAACATTAGGTGTTGGCATACTCTTTTCTTCTCTACCATGCTATCCCCAAAGTGGTAAATGATGGTGTTCTCAAAGGCTTGGTAGTATTGGAGTCAGATTAGGCTTCATGGTGTGCATTGACCTACATACAAAGGACATGGCCAAGAGTGCCAAATGAGGTGTCAGAATCTTTCATCTCAGGAAATTGTTTCCAATGGTAACGGGTGTTAACCTTCTCCAACAAACTCACACTGTTAGTAACTAAATCACAAGACTTACAAATTCCATAATAATTCCATTATAAATTGGAGCCTGATTAATGTGATTAAAATTACAGACACTAAACTTTATTCAACTGGAATATTTCCACCAAAATGCTCATCATCTAGTCGCCCACTAATAATCAAGCAACACCGAAATTAAAAATGAAAGAAGGTATAAATACAAAAACACATGCTACAATGACAGTATCTGTTGCTATTGGCACTAAACAATATGCATGTTTCCCCAAACTCACTGCTTCCCTGGGACAGATACTGGCTTTTGGATGGCAAAACCCCTGAAGGAAGGTGCATGTAAACAATCCTACAAGCATTAGCCCATTATGGCAAGGATCCATGTCCAAGCAAATAAACAGCCACACAATAGTCAGCCACTCCTCAATAAATGCAAACATTCCCATCACATCCTGATATTTCACTGTTTCTTTTGTGTGGATAGTTGCAGGGTTCCTTCTGGAGACTGTTTTAGATAGCTGAAGCCAAGTGCTATGAGAATCACCCCAGCAAGAGGGCTTGGATGCTGGATTATAAGTATCAGAGCTGAGGAGGTTGGACATGTCCTTTGTATAATAAGGGGTTTCCGGAGTGCCCCCGGAATCCAGTGGCGATGAATTAGTGCTTTGACCAGCAGGTAGTAAAGGCATTATGGGAACAGGATTGCTAGGTATGATATCGATCTGGATGCTGAACAGAATTATAGTAATGCTGCAGTGCCGAAAAAAGGAACCTGGAATGCTTAATACCTCATAACCAATTCAGTAGTAAATGGTGTTCCATGTAAATAATGTGTCTCTAAAAACTTATGGGGTGCTTTTTAAAGAAATATACTGACCGATATATCAACAAAAACCCTAGAGCTTCATTACTGTTTCCTTAGTGTACATATTATGCACATTCCTCTAGATCCTTGATGTCAGCTGCTTTTGTGCACTTGTCTGGGTAACTTTAATTCTGCTAAGTGCTGTGTGTCAGACCAGTGTTTTCCAAAACAATGAAATAAATAAACACATGATCTATAGGGTACTTAACAGCGGTGAACTGAATCAAACATATCCCTACAGTAAAAAGAAGCCAGAAGACAACAAAAATGTTTCCCTTTGTTATATGCTGTTCTGCTGTACTAGAACCCTAAAAAATATATGTTATCACTTTCTATGGAATCACAAGAGTAGGACAGCCAATTAGATTCCTCAGAACCTGCCGTATGCAATTGCTTATTGAAAGCATTATTGAGTGTGGAGCCAGGCAATAGCACTGTTTATTGGTCATTACCCCTTAGTTCTTTTCATAGTTATTAGTCTTCAACTAGTCAAAGGGCCATCATGCCCTACAACCAGGTGATGTTGACAAATAACTATCATTATCGAGTGGTTCTGCTTTCATTAATACATTATTGGACAGGATGTCAACATCACGAATGCGGATTTTTCAACGTCATTTGCAAAAACATTTGAATAGTAAAAATATCCTCTGTTCAATTCTGCCACATTGAAAATGTAATGTCTACTAACTATCCTCTTATAACACACAAACTGGAAAGTATTACCCTGCCCATTTAAGAACCCAATAGGCACAGACTTGCTGAACAAAATCTTTTCACGATCTAATTAGTGGAAAGTTTGTTCAGCAAGAATAAAATGTTGTAACTTGAACGCAATCCTGAAAACAATTCAAAATACATACCGAATAGCTGGCATACAGCCACGCACTGCGTAAAGCTGCAAAGATACACGGGGCCAGTGTATCACAGGCCTGATGCACCCCACAGTTTCTTAGTGCAAAGAAGGAATGTGTATTCTAAAATTACATACTGAGCATGGGTGTTTGAAACAGGGCCCGGGGCTATCCATTATGCCAATAAACCCGAGCATAGGACAGTGGCACGAGTAAGAACGCTGGCTTGCAAAGATGTCCAACGCCGCTGGCTTCCCCTTGGGGTTCACAGCAACAAGACATGAAAACACTTTGTTGGAAATGTTCCTTAGATTTCCTGGCAGCTCAGACAACTTGAGTCATCCAAACAATTGCACTATTGTTTGCTGCTGTTCACCACATATGGACAGTTGTGCCAAAGGCACTGTAGAACGGGTATATTTTCACCTTCCCCATCTTGCTGTTGCCTGGCAATCAAACAGCAGGTAAAGCTTTCGTCCATACCTTGAAGCATCCAGTCAAGATTCTGGCTGGTACACTCTCAGAATAGCCACAACAGCCACTTTGAAGTCAAGGATATCGATGTCGGAACTTAGTGCACAGAAGCTAACAGGCACTTCACGGGTGCTCTCAGGAGGAAGGGGTGCTTCTATAACATGCATAAAAAAGTTCTCCATAGTTTTGAACCCTAATACATAAGACCAGAAGAGTGTGCTGTCTATCAGCCATTTAGTCCACGTATTTGCAACTACAGCAACTAACACAAGCACTGCCATAGTTGCTTTCTCTGATTCACTACCAAACTCCAGTTAGCGTCACTGAAAGCAACCACTTTCGAGTCTCAAAGCAACATCACCAGCAGGCCCAGCAAGTCATTGCCATTCCTGGTACCTTTTCTCCCCCAGGACATCTTTGGTGTGTCTGCAGGTTCAAAGTCATCTTGACTTGCTTTACGTGACCCTAATGCCTTGGAATGTGGTATATGTTGAGCCATCTCAAGGGCAGGGTACAAACCTATGGCATGTCTTCATTTCCTCTACTTGGTAGATTCCCCTGTGCTCATGTCTGTATCTTTAAAACCTCTAAGAGATTAATCTTTTATTTCTAGAGATGTGCTTCACTTTTGGAAGTTACATCCCTTTGCCCCCTTTATGGGCCACGTAGGCAAGTGACCACGGTCTGTCACTGAGCCAATGATGAACATCCAGCCCATTACACCACCCCAGATGCTTACCTTTCTGCCGAACATCTTTTTTGTCATTGCCAATGCTAAACGTTTATTTTCTATTAACACTTAAATATTTCTTGCAGCAGGGAATGTAAAGAAAATAAGGGAACACAACACTCTCGTTGGATACAAATACAGTAAATTTGTAGGGCTGCCAATTTCAACAGAATTGATCAAAACATCAGCGCGGAACAAAACGCAAGGCTGCATAGAGCTATGGAGCTGCTTTATAAACCAGTAAATTGAAAAATTAACTCAATTCATTTAATGGTTACAACACAGTCTTTAAAATATTTTTCTTAAGGTATCTTTTTATTACAGTTTCAATTTTTAGCACAAAATTCACAAAGAAAGCAACTCCTATAACTTGTACCATTCCTTTGTCACCGTGTATCCGAAATGTACAACGCCATTGGGTTTGACTCAAAGGACAGGAAATTACTAATGTCACAGGTAAGTGCAACTACACCAAGGTCTGTTCTCATTTTAAATCTGAAATGAACTGAAAAATCTCAGTCATCCTACCTATAGCATACTTCATTTAGTTGTCCATGTAGCCCTCATACCCAGCAGAATTGGTCTTTACTTAGTAGAAATAAAAGGCGATGGAGCGTTGTCCCTAGGATGCATGGAGGCCAGATGCTGTGATGTTACAACCACCTGTGAAGCACAATCTTCACATAACTAAGTAACCTGGTTATAACTGAAAGTAGCCCTGTACCTTTCACAACCGAAGTATAACCTGAGCCACAAATCAACTGCTTGAAACAGGAATACATTTCTCACTTATGGTCAGACTGGGTTATAGGCAGGCGTGGCTCCTTTGCTAGGGCGGAGGAGCATCACACCCCCACCAGCAGCTACAGCTGCAAAACGTTTACTACAAAACAATAATAAACTATGTTTATTATTGTTTTGTAGTAAAAGGGGCGGAGCATTGGGGATGACGAGCACTGAGGGGGAGTGCTGTGCATGCATGTTTGGCGGGCAGTCTCAGGCGGCCACAAATATATGCATGCTGTGCTCTAGAGCAGGCCACTTTTTATCTATTCCATTAATGCAGGGTCACTTTTACTTTGGTTCCCAGGCCTATTTTGTGTTACAGCTCATAGTGGTGAGACAAGAGATTTGGAGTTTCAAAAGAATGTTATAAAGAAAAGTCATATCATTCCATTCTAAATTGATTGCAGAAATCTCTGAGTGTGGACGATGAGAGACTAAAGCCATATTCGGCCCCATTGAAGGAAGGAACTATATTTCACAAATACATCGCACCATGGAAAATAACAGCTCAGATAAAATGGCTTGGCTGCAATTAAATCAGCTTTGAAAGCAGATATTGGACTACTGGATGAGGATAACTGGCAGGAGGTCAAGACGGCGGCTAGTGCCATGGCAATGGTAGCTAAACTTAAGACTAACCGAGTTCAAATACATTCCTAGAGGATACTACACACCAGAAACTCTGGGAGATGGCTTCTGACCCTTGCCACAGTGCCCGAGATCCCCAACAGGGAAAGCAGACTTTCTCCAGATGACATGGGTGTGCCTGGCCATTCACAGGTATGTAACATCCATAACACAAACCCCAGCAGAAAATATACCACCACGAGTCCACATGCCACCAAAGTTAATGCTACTGGAGGTAATGGAAGAAACTGGATACCTAAGATATGAGTTGCTAATTGGCCTTGGCTGTCTACTTTTGAAAATGGGTATTGACACAATAACCCTCACCTTGCACACCCTGAGTTTGGGAATAGAGGCAAGGTATGGAGAAATGCGCACCTGTCGAAAAGCCAGCATACATTGCAAGAGGAAACACAAGAAACCATGGGATCTTTGGATTACACACTACAGCCCTGACATCAAAGAAAGCTGATACTGGACCAGAGATGCAGTGAGAAACTGATACCATATAAAGATGTGATGATGATGATGTCAATAAGTTGGCATGATGTGTGAGCTCGTGGTTGTTATTATGTAACAATGTGTTGAAACTAACTAAAATAATTACTTTAAAAAAAAATATTAAACGAGGGCTTCCATATTCTGAAAAATTGGTATTTCCGGAATCTATGTCAGAAATTAGGGAGAAGCATCATAAAACGCTTTGTGTGTAACACAAATATAACTCTCTTGTGGTCTGGCGGCTAGTGTAACTCATCCGGAGCAGGAGAGGTATGGCTAGTTGCCTAAAACTTTAGCCGATGCAGGGCAGCAGTGTTCTCTATACTATGGGGTCTACAGACTACATGATAAAAAAATCCAAATACAAAAGCTACTCCCATTGTTTAGGCATGCTAAAATGCATAAACAGCTTGAGGAAAATCAGTGAAGAACCTGCCTTGGCAGAAAGAAAAATTCTTAGACACTTTAGAGCACTGAAAAATCAGAATACGTCCTGAGGTCTAGAAGAACGCTTAGGTTTCTTTACAATGAGGGACTTGCATAACGCTGGTTGGGGCAGGGCCACAAGCCCCAGAGAGTCTCACGGCAGGTGCTGCTGGAGGGCTGTCAGTTCGCACCAGGAGGTGCCTTAAAGGCACTTCTCAGGTCCTGCAGCGTGGGACTCACATAATGCTGGTTGGGGGTAGGACCGCAAGCCCCAGAGAGACCGTGGAGGGATGTCAGCTCAGGCTTGGAGGCACCATGAATGCACTTCACGGGTCTTTCTGCACAGGACGAGTGCAAGATGTGCTCAGGCGAAGACTGGACAGCCTTCACCCATCATCGCCCAAAGGAGGCTGGGCTGAGCCACCCATTTTGTGCCCACCAAATAGGTTTGATACTACATTGTGTACTTGTGTTCGAGAGCCAAGCAAGCAGATTGCCCTTATCTTCTGTGGAAATGCAGAAATGGAAGCTGCCAGTTGGGCTGGACAAACCTCATACCCCCTACTCCAATGTTCCTGGATGGCTTTTTACAACAAGCAATCGGGGTTATTAGTAATGAGATAAAACTGGTGGAACGCCAAATTTTCCTGAAGGGGTGTCTCCTTCTGCTACGATCACAACAGGAGGGTGGAACCTCATTTCTGGGTGCAAATATTGTGAGCAACTTCGATTAAGTGGTTGATAAACTGACTCAACAGCGGCATGATAAATTTGTAGTACCCCTGGAGCCTGAAATCTTGGTCATCTCTCACAAACAGGGCAAGCCTGACTCAGGGAAAAGGAAGAGGGTGGAGGCCGGACAGAGGCCTAAACGCTTGCTCATGAGTACCGTGCCACCTCCTTCAGTACGTGATGCACTAGTTTGAGAAACTGATAAACTGGGACCATTATTGGATAATTTTTATGCTAAAATTATATTTTGCCCTCGAATAGCAAACTGGAACCGATTATAGAGTGAATGGCCACAATTGAATCAAGGCTATCCAGCTGTATATCATATGTGCCCTGTGATTTGTTGGATTGTAAAACCCAAGGTCGTGAATCTAATGTATTATCACTGTAATCCTTGGAGCCTTCACTTCTAATTGGGGGGGGAGGGGTGACGGGAGGGCTACCAATTTGGGAGAAGTACCTAGTACTGATTTGGCTAATGTAACGTATGCCCCAGTATGCCCAAATGGTTATGCTAATAGTGTTGGAGGGAATGCAGCTTAGGACCGAGCATCATTTTATGATATGTCCATGTGATCAAATAACTATATTGACCTCCAGAGAAGGGGCTGGTGCTCAACTAAGGGGGATCCTCAGCAGAGGCCCATTGGGAAAAAGGCTACCTGCTATGGTGAAGAACTTGTTCAAAGTAAGTGCAAACTTACCACCCCCTCAAAAGATAGATTGGACTTGCCACCAGATTGTTGCCCATTTGTGGCGGTACTGATTAATGTCCCCCCTTATGAGCTCTGACAAAAAAAGAGACTACTTCTGAATCGAAGAATAAACTATGTCATTGGCTAGTGCACCATACAAATTTTAGGCTGCAAGAGTCTTGCGACATTTTGTTGGTGAGAAGGGTCGGGTGGATTGGGCCACTATCCAAATCTAAAAATGGGGACTGTGTAGTAGTAGTTAACCGCAGGTATCCGGAGCTTGTGGAGAGGTTGATCTATTGAGGCAACATGCTTAATCACGATACGTTGGATACAGGCATGAGAGATGTTCCGTTGGGGTTTTTCTAATCCCATTTTGGGAGCTACAACATCATGTGAGAGCGAGTGGGGGGTATGAAGTGGGTTCAAAGGTGGTGAGGTCCCAATATAATGTCACAGTTGCAGATAGATTTCAGATTCTCACCGACCATGAAAGCCAGGACTGATGCTATAGGGGTTATTGTAGCAGTCAGGTACTAGCTACTAAGTGCAGCTTGGGGGAGACTTGTTCTGAGAAGTTTGACATGACGCATGGGGTGCCTAGAGGAAATTATTTTTGCTGTAGGGCAGGGGGGTTGAAGCAGACACTTCCTTGTTCAAGTACGTCAGTTGCAGCTTCTCCTTCTAGGCTTCCTGTCCAGAAGGTCAAGTCCAAACTAGGTTTTAAAGCTAGGGTTGAGTTGCAGGCCCATGATCAAGTTTTGGCAACTATGGAGTGTTCTGTATTACCGCACTGCATTACCGTCATGGAACATAGCAGGTTTAAAAGATAAAATCGAAGACCAGGAGTGGGGAATGTTTATAAATAAATGTGATTTAATCTTTATGCAAGAGACGTAGGCCTTGGATAAAGTACATAGATTGGGTTATTTGAACTACAGTATTGGAGCAATATCTACAATAAAGGAGGCGCCCGTCTGGTGGGTTTATTTTATAGGTCAAAAACACTTTGGACCTGGAGATCAAAAGATTGGATGTAAATAGTCAAGATATCTTGGGATAAGCTGTAAGGGCAAGAAGGGGCTGTGGGTGCATATATATAACATCTACAATCCCACTACACAGCGTAGTAGGGAGTCACCAACCTAGTGGCATTGGTTTGCCATCTGTGATACAGAGGAGAAAAGTACCCATTAATATTAGCAGATGATTTTAATACTACCTTCGTACCACTGAAAGGCTTAGCATCAATATGTGGTGTTGAGGCTGCGGCTAGAAGTGTTTTAGGTTCTGAGCCCCTATTGTCTTGGCCCCTGGTTGCTATTCTGCTTTTGTGGTTAATAGTAAACCAAGGAATACATGTGTGTTATGGAAGATTTCCCTCAGTTATGAAGTGCTGCTCTACCTTCAACGATGGGTAAGTAACAAGAAAGACTGATTATGTTTTCCTGGATTTGGACCTTTGGCATTTTGCTGTGGATTCTGAAATCATGAGACAGTTGGATAGCAATCACAATGGGCTGCAACTATTTCTGAGGGGAATTTTCTCAGGTAGTGCAACATCCCAGTGGCCTAGCTCAGAAGTTTTTTTTATTGTTAAGTAACAACGGGAGAATGGTTAAATGGGCGAAGTTGTGTTTAGATAGGGAGTTCTTGATTGGTATCTACAAATGCCTTTATTAGGTGCTTGAGCCCGATTAATGAAGGCTCCAATGATAACTTAACTGTAAGTGATCAGCATGTAGTTTTATTTTCCACCCTAAAAGAACTGTGCACAAAAGGAATTGTGCAAGGAAGGTCTCATTATTGCACTCGCCCAAATGCTACAAAATGGGTGCTGAGAAGCTAAGAGTGAGCGTATTAGGGCCAGAAGAGGGTCAGGACTGCCAGGGAAAAATATAAGAAGCTAACTGTTAGGCAGAAGCAAAGGTGGATTGATGGAAACTAGATAAAGCTGGTAGGGGCTACCCTTTCTAGAGACTCCAAGACGTTTTATTGGCTCACGGGTGCCCAAGATCTAATAGCCCTCTGGAATTTGTGGTGCAACTGTGTCAATGGGTAGATCATTTTTCAGCATTCTCTGCTCCCCCTCCAAACGAGTTAATTGAGGATGGCATAGTAGCTATAGAGCTCCATGGGTCTGGGGCAGGGCCTGAGTCCTTACACTTCAAGCTATTCAGGCTATGTCCCCAGGCAAAGCCCCTGGATGGGATGGAAGTCGTGGGGATTTGTTTAGATCAGACCAATTAGTCTTGGGTGCTTATATTAATTGACTTATAAATTATATAGCTGCAGACGGGGTTCTTCCGATTCCTGGACAAATGCAAAAAAGGGGAGCTAGGAACATCCGAACAACTATCAACTGATTGGTTTAATTGACTGTAGGAAAGTACCATCTTGCCTGGCATGTTACCCCCATTTTTCACTGTATATATGTTGTTTTAGTTGTATGTGTCACTGGGACCCTGGTAACCCAGGGCCCCAGTGCTCATAAGTGTGCCTGAATGTGTTACCTGTGTAGTGACTAACTGTCTCACTGAGGCTCTGCTGATCAGAACCTCAGTGGTTATGCTCTCTCATTTCTTTCCAAATTGTCACTGACAGGCTAGTGACTATTTTTACCAATTTACATTGGCTTACTGGAAACACACTTATAATTCCCTAGTATATGGTACTGAGGTACCCAGGGTATTGGGGTTCCAGGAGATCCCTATGGGCTGCAGCATTTCTTTTGCCACCCATAGGGAGCTCTGACAATTCTTACACAGGCCTGCCACTGCAGCCTGAGTGAAATAACGTCCACGTTATTTCACAGCCATTTTACACTGCACTTAAGTAACTTATAAGTCACCTATATGTCTAACCTTTACCTGGTAAAGGTTAGGTGCAAAGTTACTTAGTGTGAGGGCACCCTGGCACTAGCCAAGGTGCCCCCACATTGTTCAGAGCCAATTCCCTGAACTTTGTGAGTGCGGGGACACCATTACACGCGTGCACTACATATAGGTCACTACCTATATGTAGCTTCACAATGGTAACTCCGAATATGGCCATGTAACATGTCTATGATCATGGAATTGCCCCCTCTATGCCATCCTGGCATAGTTGGCACAATCCCATGATCCCAGTGGTCTGTAGCACAGACCCTGGTACTGCCAAACTGCCCTTCCTGGGGTTTCACTGCAGCTGCTGCTGCTGCCAACCCCTCAGACAGGCATCTGCCCTCCTGGGGTCCAGCCAGGCCTGGCCCAGGATGGCAGAACAAAGAACTTCCTCTGAGAGAGGGTGTGACACCCTCTCCCTTTGGAAAATGGTGTGAAGGCAGGGGAGGAGTAGCCTCCCCCAGCCTCTGGAAATGCTTTGTTGGGCACAGATGTGCCCAATTCTGCATAAGCCAGTCTACACCGGTTCAGGGGACCCCTTAGCCCTGCTCTGGTGCGAAACTGGACAAAGGAAAGGGGAGTGACCACTCCCCTGACCTGCACCTCCCCTGGGAGGTGTCCAGAGCTCCTCCAGTGTGCTCCAGACCTCTGCCATCTTGGAAACAGAGGTGCTGCTGGCACACTGGACTGCTCTGAGTGGCCAGTGCCACCAGGTGACGTCAGAGACTCCTTCTGATAGGCTCCTTCAGGTGTTAGTAGCCTATCCTCTCTCCTAGGTAGCCAAACCCTCTTTTCTGGCTATTTAGGGTCTCAGTCTCTGGGGAAACTTTAGATAACGAATGCAAGAGCTCATCCGAGTTCCTCTGCATCTCTCTCTTCACCTTCTGCCAAGGAATCGACTGCTGACCGCGCTGGAAGCCTGCAAACCTGCAACATAGTAGCAAAGACGACTACTGCAACTCTGTAACGCTGATCCTGCCGCCTTCTTGACTGTTTTCCTGCTTGTGCATGCTGTGGGGGTAGTCTGCCTCCTCTCTGCACCAGAAGCTCCGAAGAAATCTCCCGTGGGTCGACGGAATCTTCCCCCTGCA
The DNA here is from genome assembly GCF_031143425.1 of Pleurodeles waltl. Classification (NCBI taxonomy): domain Eukaryota; kingdom Metazoa; phylum Chordata; class Amphibia; order Caudata; family Salamandridae; genus Pleurodeles; species Pleurodeles waltl. The sequence continues at coordinate 1,886,561,346 of NC_090440.1, forward strand.
ACCGCAGGCACCAAAAAGCTGCATTACCGGTCCCTTGGCTCTCCTCTCAGCACGACGAGCGAGGTCCCTCGAATCCAGCAACTCTGTCCAAGTGACCCCCACAGTCCAGTGACTCTTCAGTCCAAGTTTGGTGGAGGTAAGTCCTTGCCTCACCTCGCTGGGCTGCATTGCTGGGAACCGCGACTTTTGCAGCTACTCCGGCCCCTGTGCACTTCCGGCGGAAATCCTTTGTGCACAGCCAAGCCTGGGTCCACGTCACTCTAACCTGCATTGCATGACTTTCTAAGTTGGTCCCTGGCGACGTGGGACTCCTTTGTGCGACTTCAGGTGAGCACCGTTTCACGCATCCTCGTAGTGCCTGTTTCTGGCACTTCTCTGGGTGCTATCTGCTGCTGAGAGGGCTCCTTGTCTTGCTCGACGTCCCCTCTCTCTCCTGGTCCAATTTGCGACCTCCTGGTTCCTCCAGGGCCACAGCAGCGTCCAAAAACACTAACCGCACGATTTGCAGCTAGCAAGGCTTGTTGGCGTTCTTTCGGCGGGAAAACACTTCTGCACGACTCTCCACGGCGAGAGGGATCTGTCCACCAAAGGGGAAGTCTCTAGCCCTTTTCGTTCCTGCAGAAACCTCAGCTTCTTCTGTCCAGTAGAAGCTTCTTTGCACCCGCAGCTGGCATTTCCTGGGCATCTGCCCATCTCCGACTTGCTTGTGACTTTTGGACTTGGTCCCCTTGTTCCACAGGTACCCTAGATTGGAAATCCACAGTTGTTGAATTGTTGGTTTGTGTCTTTCCTGCATTATTCCTCTAACACGACTTCTTTGTCCTTAGGGGAACTTTAGTGCACTTTGCACTCACTTTTCAGGGTCTTGGGGAGGGTTATTTTTCTAACTCTCACTATTTTCTAATAGTCCCAGCGACCCTCTACAAGGTCACATAGGTTTGGGGTCCATTCGTGGTTCGCATTCCACTTTTGGAGTATATGGTTTGTGTTGCCCCTATCCCTATGTTTCCCCATTGCATCCTATTGTAACTATACATTGTTTGCACTGTTTTCTAAGACTATACTGCATATTTTTGCTATTGTGTATATATATCTTGTGTATATTTCCTATCCTCTCACTGAGGGTACACTCTAAGATACTTTGGCATATTGTCATAAAAATAAAGTACCTTTATTTTTAGTATAACTGTGTATTGTGTTTTCTTATGATATTGTGCATATGACACTAGGTGGTACTGTAGTAGCTTCACACGTCTCCTAGTTCAGCCTAAGCTGCTCAGCTAAGCTACCATTATCTATCAGCCTAAGCTGCTAGACACCCTATACACTAATAAGGGATAACTGGGCCTGGTGCAAGGTGCAAGTACCCCTTGGTACTCACTACAAGCCAGTCCAGCCTCCTACATTGGTTGTGCAGCGCTGGGATAGGTGCTTTGAGACTACTTACCACTCTTGTCATTGTACTTTTCATAAGAGAAAAATATACAAAACAAGGTCAGTGTATATTCACATAGCCAAAAAGTTTTGCATTTCCTCTTTTCACTCTTTTCTAAGTGCTGAAAAGTACTCCTAACTTTCTAAAAAGTTCTAAAAAGTTAAAAAAGTTTTTTTTTTCTCTGTCTTTCTAAAAGCTCTGACAAACTTTTTATCTTTTACTATCACTTTAACTCTCTCTAAAAATGTCTGGCACAGGCCAAAATGTTGATCTGTCCAAACTTGCATATGACCACCTTAGCTGGAAAGGAGCAAGGAGTCTCTGCATAGAGAGAGGTTTGAGTGTAGGGAAGAATCCTTCCTTGGAACTGTTACTTAACATGCTTAGAGAACAGGATAAGGCTAGAAGTGCCCCATCTGTTGAAAAGGTAGCTAATGGTTCTCAATCTGATCCAGGGACTCCCCCAGGAAAAGATTCAGGAAAGAAACGTCCTAGCCTGCCCATTACTAGACAGTCTAGCATAGTTGGTAATGATGATGAGCCACACCATATAAATAGTGTTGTCTCACATCATAGCAAAAGCATTTATTCTCACCATACTGGTAGTGATGTTTCTGTTAGCCAAGCTGTTAGGGTGGCTTCTGTAAGGGACAGGTCTCCTTCTGTCCATTCTCACCATACTTCTGTTTCAAGGCATGTCCCTCCCACCCACCCTAATGACAGATTGTTAGAAAGGGAGCTCATTAGATTGAGAGTGGAACAAACCAGACTGAAGCTCAAGAAGCAACAGCTGGATTTGGATAGACAGACTTTAGAAGTAGAGAAGGAGAGACAGAAACTGGGTTTAGAAAACCATGGTGGCAGCAGCAGTATTCCCCATAGTCATCCTGCAAAATAGCATGATTCCAGGAATCTGCACAAGATAGTTCCCCCTTACAAGGAGGGGGATGACATTAACAAGTGGTTTGCTGCACTTGAGAGGGCCTGTATTGTACAGGATGTCCCTCAAAGGCAGTGGGCTGCTATCCTATGGCTATCATTTAGTGGAAAAGGTAGGGATAGGCTCCTTACTGTGAAAGAAAATGATGCTAATAATTTCCAAGTTCTTAAGAATGCACTCCTGGATGGTTATGGCTTAACCACTGAACAATACAGGATAAAGTTCAGAGAGACCAAAAAGGAGTCTTCACAAGACTGGGTTGATTTCATTGACCATTCAGTGAAGGCCTTGGAGGGGTGGTTACATGGCAGTAAAGTTACTGATTATGACAGCCTGTATAACTTGATCCTGAGAGAGAATATTCTTAATAATTGTGTGTCTGATTTGTTGCACCAGTACTTGGTGGACTCTGATCTGACCTCTCCCCAAGAATTGGGAAAGAAGGCAGACAAATGGGTCAGAACAAGGGTGAACAGAAAAGTTCATACAGGGGGTGACAAAGATGGCAACAAAAAGAAGGATGGTAAGTCTTCTGACAAGGGTGGGGACAAATCTAAAAATGAGTCTTCATCAGGCCCACAAAAACACTCTGGTGGGGGTGGTGGGCCCAAATCCTCTTTTAATCAGAACAAGGAAAAGAAACCATGGTGCTATTTATGTAAAATAAAAGGCCATTGGACAACAGATCTCAGTTGTCCAAAGAAAGGCACCAAGCCTCCTACCACTACAACCCCTACTGCTACACCTAGTGTCCCTACTAATAGCAGTGGTGGTGGGAGCAAACCTACTAATAGCCAATCCAAGGGAGTAGCTGGGCTCACTATTGGTAACTTAGTTGGGGTTGGCCTTGTTAGGGAGGCCACAGAGGCTGTGTTAGTCTCTGAGGGGGCTATTGATTTAGCCACCTTAGTTGCTTGTCCCCTTAATATGGATAAGTACAAGCAGCTACCCCTAATAAATGGTGTTGAGGTTCAGGCCTACAGGGACACTGGTGCCAGTGTTACTATGGTCATAGAGAAACTGGTCCACCCTGAACAACACCTACTTGGTCACCAGTACCAAGTAACCGATGCTCACAACAACACACTTAGCCACCCCATGGCTGTTGTAAATCTCAACTGGGGGGGGTTACTGGTCCAAAGAAAGTTGTGGTAGCTTCAGATTTACCTGCAGACTGTCTATTAGGGAATGATTTGGAGACATCAGCTTGGTCAGATGTGGAGTTGGAGGCCCATGCAGCAATGCTGGGCATCCCAGGGCATATTTTTGCTTTGACAAGGGCTCAGGCCAAAAAGCAAAAAGGACAGGGAAGCTTGGATCCTGGAACAATGGACCAAGTGCTCCCTAAAGCTAGGGCTAGTAGAAGCAAACCACTTCCTACTATCCCTCCCTCTACAGTGGATTCAACTTCTGAGGAAGAAGAATTCCCTCCCTGTGCAGAACCTACACCAGAGGAGCTGGAAGCAGACACTGCTGAGCTTTTGGGTGAAGGGGGGGCCTGCCAGGGAGGAGCTGAGTGTGGCACAGCAAACCTGTCCCACATTAGAGGGTCTCAGACAGCAAGCTGTCAAACAGGCTAATGGGGATGTCAGTGACTCTCACAGAGTTTACTGGGAGGACAACCTCTTGTACACTGAGCATAGGGATCCTAAACCTGGAGCTGCCAGGAGATTAGCGATTCCTCAGGAGTACAGAAAGTTCCTCCTAACCCTGGCACATGACATTCCCCTAGCTGGGCACCTGGGTCAAATAAAAACTTGGGACAGACTAGTTCCATTGTTTCATTGGCCTAGGATGTCTGAGGACACAAAGGAATTTTGTAAGTCCTGTGAAACCTGTCAAGCCAGTGGCAAGACAGGTGGCACCCCAAAGGCACCCCTTATTCCACTGCCTGTGGTTGGGGTTTCCTTTGAAAGGGTAGGGGTTGACATAGTTGGCCCCCTTGACCCTCCTACTGCTTCAGGCAATAGATTCATCTTAGTGGTAGTGGACCATGCCACAAGATATCCTGAAGCTATTCCTTTAAGGACCACTACAGCTCCTGCAGTGGCAAAGGCCCTCCTGGGAATATTTTCCAGGGTGGGCTTCCCAAAGGAAGTAGTATCAGACAGGGGAAGCAATTTCATGTCTGCATACTTAAAGGCCATGTGGAAGGAGTGTGGTGTAACTTACAAGTTCACAACACCCTATCATCCACAAACAAATGGACTGGTGGAGAGATTTAATAAAACTCTCAAAGGCATGATTATGGGTCTCCCTGAAAAACTCCGCAGGAGATGGGATATCCTTCTACCATGCCTCCTGTTTGCCTACAGGGAGGTACCCCAGAAAGGAGTGGGCTTCAGCCCCTTTGAACTTCTTTTTGGACACCCTGTTAGGGGTCCACTCACACTTGTAAAGGAGGGTTGGGAACAACCTTTAAAAGCTCCTAAGCAGGATATTGTGGATTATGTACTTGGCCTCAGATCAAGGATGGCTGAGTACATGAAAAAGGCCAGTAAAAACCTTCAGGCCAGCCAAGAGCTCCAGAAGCAATGGCATGATCAGAAGGCTGTTTTGGTTCAGTACCAACCAGGGCAGAAAGTGTGGGTCTTGGAGCCTGTGGCCCCAAGAGCACTCCAAGATAAATGGAGTGGTCCCCACACAATTGTTGAAAAGAAGGGAGAAGTCACCTATTTAGTTGACTTAGGCACTGCCAGGAGTCCCCTTAGGGTGCTCCATGTCAACCGCCTGAAAACCTACTATGACAGGGCTGATCTCACCCTGCTCATGGCAACTAATGAGGGACAGGAAGAAGACAGTGATCCTCTACCTGATCTCTTCTCTTCCACAGAACAAGATGCTCTTGTGGAAGGTGTAGTTTTGGCTGATTGTCTTACTGCTGAGCAGAAAGATAATTGCATAAATCTCCTAGATCAATTCTCTGAACTCTTCTCTACTGTGCCAGGTACCACTTCTTGGTGTGAGCACACTATAGATACTGGAGACAGTTTACCTGTCAAAAGTAAGATCTATAGGCAGCCTGACCATGTCAGGGACTGCATAAAGCAAGAGGTCCAGAAAATGTTAGAACTAGGAGTAGTTGAGCACTCTGACAGTCCATGGGCTTCTCCTGTGGTACTGGTACCAAAACCCCATTCCAAAGATGGAAAGAAGGAAATGCGGTTTTGTGTAGACTATAGAGGTCTCAACTTGGTAACCAAAACTGATGCTCACCCTATACCCAGGGCAGATGAGCTCATAGATACACTGGCATCTGCCAAGTATCTAAGCACTTTTGATTTGACTGCAGGGTATTGGCAGATCAAATTGTCAGAAGATGCTAAACCTAAGACTGCATTTTCTACCATTGGAGGCCATTACCAGTTTACTGTAATGCCTTTTGGTTTGAAAAATGCACCTGCCACTTTTCAAAGGTTGGTGAACACAGTCCTGCAAGGGCTGGAAGCTTTCAGTGCAGCATGTTTGGACGATATAGCTGTCTTTAGCTCCAGCTGGGATGATCACCTGGTCCACCTATGGAAAGTTTTGGAGGCCCTGCAAAAGGCAGGCCTCACTATCAAGGCTTCAAAGTGCCAGATAGGGCAGGGTAAGGTGGTTTATCTGGACACCTTGTTGGTGGGGAACAGATTGCACCACTTCAGGGGAAAATCCAAACAATTATTGATTGGGTTCCCCCTACCACTCAGACTCAGGCGAGAGCCTTCCTAGGCCTCACTGGGTATTACAGGAGGTTCATTAAGAACTATGGCTCCATTGCAGCCCCTCTTAATGACCTCACATCCAAGAAAATGCCTAAAAAGGTATTATGGACAGCAAACTGTCAGAAAGCTTTTGAGGAGCTGAAGCAGGCCATGTGCTCTGCACCTGTCCTGAAAAGCCCTTGTTACTCTAAAAAAATTCTATGTCCAAACTGATGCATCTGAATTAGGAGTAGGGGCAGTCCTATCACAACTTAATTCTGAGGGCCAGGATCAACCTGTTGCTTTTATTAGTAGGAGGTTGACCCCTAGAGAAAAGCGTTGGTCTGCCATTGAGAAGGAGGCCTTTGCTGTGGTCTGGGCTCTGAAGAAGTTGAGGCCATACCTGTTTGGCACTCACTTCATTGTTCAGACAGACCACAAACCTCTACTTTGGCTAAAACAAATGAAAGGTGAAAATCCTAAATTGTTGAGGTGGTCCATATCCCTACAGGGAATGGACTATACAGTGGAACATAGACCTGGGAGTAGCCACTCCAATGCAGATGGACTCTCCAGATATTTCCACTTAGACAATGAAGACTCATCAGGTCATGGCTAGTCTTATTGTCCTTCGTTTGGGGGGGGGGGGTTGTGTAGGAACCATCCTGCCTGGCATTTTACCCCCATTTTTCACTGTATATATGTTGTTTTAGTTGTATGTGTCACTGGGACCCTGGTAACCCAGGGCCCCAGTGCTCATAAGTGTGCCTGAATGTGTTACCTGTGTAGTGACTAACTGTCTCACTGAGGCTCTGCTAATCAGAACCTCAGTGGTTATGCTCTCTCATTTCTTTCCAAATTGTCACTGACAGGCTAGTGACTATTTTTACCAATTTACATTGGCTTACTGGAAACACCCTTATAATTCCCTAGTATATGGTACTGAGGTACCCAGGGTATTGGGGTTCCAGGAGATCCCTATGGGCTGCAGCATTTCTTTTGCCACCCATAGGGAGCTCTGACAATTCTTACACAGGCCTGCCACTGCAGCCTGAGTGAAATAACGTCCACGTTATTTCACAGCCATTTTACACTGCACTTAAGTAACTTATAAGTCACCTATATGTCTAACCTTTACCTGGTAAAGGTTAGGTGCAAAGTTACTTAGTGTGAGGGCACCCTGGCACTAGCCAAGGTGCCCCCACATTGTTCAGAGCCAATTCCCTGAACTTTGTGAGTGCGGGGACACCATTACACGCGTGCACTACATATAGGTCACTACCTATATGTAGCTTCACAATGGTAACTCCGAATATGGCCATGTAACATGTCTATGATCATGGAATTGCCCCCTCTATGCCATCCTGGCATAGTTGGCACAATCCCATGATCCCAGTGGTCTGTAGCACAGACCCTGGTACTGCCAAACTGCCCTTCCTGGGGTTTCACTGCAGCTGCTGCTGATGCCAACCCCTCAGACAGGCATCTGCCCTCCTGGGGTCCAGCCAGGCCTGGCCCAGGATGGCAGAACAAAGAACTTCCTCTGAGAGAGGGTGTGACACCCTCTCCCTTTGGAAAATGGTGTGAAGGCAGGGGAGGAGTAGCCTCCCCCAGCCTCTGGAAATGCTTTGTTGGGCACAGATGTGCCCAATTCTGCATAAGCCAGTCTACACCGGTTCAGGGGACCCCTTAGCCCTGCTCTGGCGCGAAACTGGACAAAGGAAAGGGGAGTGACCACTCCCCTGACCTGCACCTCCCCTGGGAGGTGTCCAGAGCTCCTCCAGTGTGCTCCAGACCTCTGCCATCTTGGAAACAGAGGTGCTGCTGGCACACTGGACTGCTCTGAGTGGCCAGTGCCACCAGGTGACGTCAGAGACTCCTTCTGATAGGCTCCTTCAGGTGTTAGTAGCCTATCCTCTCTCCTAGGTAGCCAAACCCTCTTTTCTGGCTATTTAGGGTCTCTGTCTCTGGGGAAACTTTAGATAACGAATGCAAGAGCTCATCCGAGTTCCTCTGCATCTCTCTCTTCACCTTCTGCCAAGGAATCGACTGCTGACCGCGCTGGAAGCCTGCAAACCTGCAACATAGTAGCAAAGACGACTACTGCAACTCTGTAACGCTGATCCTGCCGCCTTCTCGACTGTTTTCCTGCTTGTGCATGCTGTGGGGGTAGTCTGCCTCCTCTCTGCACCAGAAGCTCCGAAGAAATCTCCCGTGGGTCGACGGAATCTTCCCCCTGCAACCGCAGGCACCAAAAAGCTGCATTACCGGTCCCTTGGGTCTCCTCTCAGCACGACGAGCGAGGTCCCTCGAATCCAGCGACTCTGTCCAAGTGACCCCCACAGTCCAGTGACTCTTCAGTCCAAGTTTGGTGGAGGTAAGTCCTTGCCTCACCTCGCTGGGCTGCATTGCTGGGAACCGCGACTTTTGCAGCTACTCCGGCCCCTGTGCACTTCCGGTGGAAATCCTTTGTGCACAGCCAAGCCTGGGTCCACGGCACTCTAACCTGCATTGCACGACTTTCTAAGTTGGTCTCCGGCGACGTGGGACTCCTTTGTGCGACTTCGGGTGAGCACCGTTTCACACATCCTCGTAGTGCCTGTTTCTGGCACTTCTCCGGGTGCTACCTGCTGCTGAGAGGGCTCCTTGTCTTGCTCGATGTCCCCTCTCTCTCCTGGTCCAATTTGCGACCTCCTGGTCCCTCCAGGGCCACAGCAGCGTCCAAAAACACTAACCGCACGATTTGCAGCTAGCAAGGCTTGTTGGCGTTCTTTCGGCGGGAAAACACTTCTGCACGACTCTCCACGGCGAGAGGGATCTGTCCACCAAAGGGGAAGTCTCTAGCCCTTTTCGTTTCTGCAGAAACCTCAGCTTCTTCTGTCCAGTAGAAGCTTCTTTGCACCCGCAGCTGGCATTTCCTGGGCATCTGCCCATCTCCGACTTGCTTGTGACTTTTGGACTTGGTCCCCTTGTTCCACAGGTACCCTAGATTGGAAATCCACAGTTGTTGCATTGTTGGTTTGTGTCTTTCCTGCATTATTCCTCTAACACAACTTCTTTGTCCTTAGGGGAACTTTAGTGCACTTTGCACTCACTTTTCAGGGTCTTGGGGAGGGTTATTTTTCTAACTCTCACTATTTTCTAATAGTCCCAGCGACCCTCTACAAGGTCACATAGGTTTGGGGTCCATTCGTGGTTCGCATTCCACTTTTGGAGTATATGGTTTGTGTTGCCCCTATCCCTATGTTTCCCCATTGCATCCTATTGTAACTATACATTGTTTGCACTGTTTTCTAAGACTATACTGCATATTTTTGCTATTGTGTATATATATCTTGTGTATATTTCCTATCCTCTCACTGAGGGTACACTCTAAGATACTTTGGCATATTGTCATAAAAATAAAGTACCTTTATTTTTAGTATAACTGTGTATTGTGTTTTCTTATTATATTGTGCATATGACACTAGGTGGTACTGTAGTAGCTTCACACGTCTCCTAGTTCAGCCTAAGCTGCTCTGCTAAGCTACCATTATCTATCAGCCTAAGCTGCTAGACACCCTATACACTAATAAGGGATAACTGGGCCTGGTGCAAGGTGCAAGTACCCCTTGGTACTCACTACAAGCCAGTCCAGCCTCCTACATTGACCATCTCCAGAAAATCTTTTGTCGCAGTTATTGTGTAGATTGAAGGACTGGATGGATGAGGCCTCAATTCTTTCACTCCTGCAGGCGGGGTTTAGATCAGGAATAAGTGCTATAAATCAATTTTTTTAGTTTCACCTCATTGTTTCGAGATATTTGAGGCAAGCAAGGGGATCACCTATATTTGGCCTTTGTGGACCTAAGGGCAGCCTTTGATTTGGTCCCTCGGCAGCTTCTATGGTCCACACTGGCGAATATGGATATTGAAAAAATGTATTGTATATTGTAATAAGACTTCATGGTAACACCACACCCCAGATGAGATGGGGGACGAATGGCAATCTTACAGAATGCATCCTGGTACATCAAGGAGTCCAACAGGGATGTGTCCTGGCACCATTTCTCTTCTTCTTGCATATATATGATGTTGTTGACATCTTGCATGAGTGTGTCTGTGATTCTCCGAAGTTGCCAGGTACTTCAATCCCTGCATTGTTATTTGCAGATGATACCCTTGATTTCTCGTTCACCGACTGGCTTCCAGGACGTTTTAAAGAAATGTGTTGATTTCTGTGAAGCCTGTGGCCTAGTGGTAAATACTACAAAGGCCAAAATTATGTTTTTTTTAATTGGCATAGATCATGTTAAGGATATTTAGTATGAAAGGGGATATGCTGCAGCAGGTTGATGCATTTGATTATTTAGGGATAGGGATTCATAAATCTACATATTGGAACTCCCATTAGGAGAAAAGTGGAATGGGGTTGTTACATGACCCTCAGCCATTATTAAGCGGGTTCAGAGGGCTAGGCGGAAATCTATTTCTCTTGCGGAAGAGATTTACAGGGCAAAGGCCCAGGCTGCTGCACTATATGGGGCAGAAGTGTGGGGGTATTCAAATGTTAGGGCCTTAGCAGTTAGAGAAAATCATTTTATAAGGTCACCATTTTCCCTCCCCCAGAGCAACCTGATTGTTCCATTATGTTTTGAATTAGGGTCTAAATGGGTGGAGGGATTTGTCAGCAGTAAGACCCCGGTGTACTGGGTTAAGCTATGGTCAAAAAAAGAGCTCCACCATTATCGGTTGGCTGTGGAGGAGGTGTTGAGCTTGAATAAAGCAAATACATTTCCTTGGTTTAGATTTGTTAAGTGTCATCTTTTTAATCTGGGCTTAGGGGAAAACTAGATATGCTCCAAAGTAATAGGCTCAGATGCCAGAGGCCGGATTATTACAGCCTTCTGGCAGCAGAACATTTTTTAGGTCCATCGCAAGGCTAAGCCAGGGAGTTTGGTGAAAGATTTTTTAGATTGAAAGCCACTCCCGGGGAAAGAGTCCTATATAGACGCTATTTATCCTCCAGTAGCTCATATGCTCTTTGTCAAATTTAGGTTGGGAAATATTTTAGTTAATGAATTTGTATGTGAATGGAATACTATGCCATCAAAATCATCTTTGTGTCAGTACTGTGGGAATGCCCGCGAGAACATAGAGCATATTATGTTTTTTTTGTCCAAGATAAAAAATGCCATGCCGATCCTGGATTAAACTCCTATGTATAAACATTGGTGTGGGACGATACCAAAAGGCCTACAGGATCCTGCGTTCGGACCTAGGCCAGCCTATTTTTTGTGGCGGGTGGCGGGGGGGTCAGCCGTTTTTTATATGCTGTTTGGCTGAACAGGAAGAAGGATGGGCTGAAGCTCTAAAGTGAGATAGTAGTGTGTTGTTATCTGATTTTATCATAATATTTTTATAGTATTTATGATGATTTTGTTTTTCTTCCTTTAATGTGATTTTTTTCTTTGTATTATTACTGTTTACTAGGTTTTATTGCATGTATAGGTAACTATGGAATAAGATGTTTGATACAATACAGGGAGCATTAAGGATACAGTTGGAATGCCACAATCATACTACATGCAACATATTACCCTGTTATGGCTTTTCCAGTTTAGTGTATGAATTGTAATTATGTTTTTTGTGTGTTTTATGGGTGACGCCCGAGGTACACGTAGAACTACTACTACAATGAGTGGAGGGTGGAAGCCCCTGTTCCAGAGAGTCAAGCCAAAGGCCATCGTGCCACAATAGGATGCCTATTTTTAAGCAAGGTAACTGACTCTGCAAAGCTGAGCTTTGTAATTTAGACCACATTCTCTACCCATGGGTAGCACAAAGGCATAGAAAATGGTAGCTTGGTCTCTTTTATGAGTCTTAAAATGATTTATGCTGCTTGCTACATTAATCACTTGGTTCCTTAGGCAGACATCAGATTTGCCAAGGTTCTCAGGTAGAAATTAAAGAGAAGATGTTCAAATTACTCTGCTTGTAGCTAAAAGGCAGTGATGCATTAGGCTGGGGTACTTGAGTTTTAAGGAGAGAAGCAAGTAATTGTGTTTCTTGTGAAAGGTAATGCTATACTCTCCATGGTCCTGATGAAGGTACTTAAGGCTGTCGGTCATAAGGAACATGCAATTGCACTGCAGTGCGCTGCGAGCTGGATTTCAAGCATGCAGTCTGATATAAGATCATGGATTTGTGATCTATTCTTAACTGTAGATCGCAGATACAGCAAATGATTATATAGTCTTGAGAAGTTACAGACTTATTTCCAGCTGGGACACCATACTCTTGAAACTAACAAAGAACATGGAGGACAAACCACCTTAGTTTGATACAATACAGGGAGCATTAAGGGTACAGTTGGAATGCCACATTCATACTACATACAACATATTACCCGTTATGGCTTTTCCAGTTAACCCCTCCCCCGACCTAAAGTAGCATGCAACAAGGTGGCAAAGCACCGCATTTTCATGAAGACCACAGCAGACCGTAACAGCTTATGTGAAAGGTCATCTCACAAACCCCCCCCAAAAATCACAGCAAATGTTACTAATCCATGATTCAGAGAAGAGAGGTTGATGACGCCCCTGTAGAAAATTCATTGTACAAATCTTACTGAGGCACTTAAAAAAAGCAAAGGAGTAGCCCTGGAAAAGGAAATTAATTACTGATGCTAAGCCCATGTTTTGTCTATTTCACCCGTGAAATGATTACCTTATGTATACCTTACGATTGAATGCAATATGGAAAATGTGACTTAAGGCCTGATTTAGAAGTCGGTGGCGTCACAAGTGTGATGGATATCCCGGCTGCCAAATTATGATCCTACTCTATCCTATGGGGATCATAACACAGCAGACAGGATATCCCTCACGTTTGTGACAGAGTATTCCCTCCGCCGACACCTAAATCAGGCCCTAAGTTTTAAAATGCTAAAACAAAAAAAGAACTAAATAGAGAAAAGAACTATCAGCAAAGCATTTAAAACAACTATATGCACCCCTCAATGCCAGATTTTAGGAAAGGTCATACTTTGCCTTCATATCTCTGAAACCTGCTTTGGGTGGAGTGGGGGGTCATGCTCCCTTCAGCCCTGAACTACTGCCAGCTGCTAAGGAGCCTACCATACAGATAACATTTTAAAGAGGGAGGCCAGGCACCTGAAGTGACTCAACCCTTACTCTGAGGCCTAACTCTCAAAGGTGCAGCAAGTGCAGTAACACCGGGACCCAGTGATGCACTTTCTCTAGTTTTTCACTACACAACTGGGTTTTGGGGGTGTCATGTATCTTACTTGCTTCTGTCATCCTTGCTATGAAACTGCCCTTAGTAAGGGCAATATGGATTGCTCTGTATTTTGATATTTTCCTGCTGTCCAACTGCAGGGGACTCTCTCTCTGTTGTCCTAGTTCCATTGCAGCAATGATGGCAGCTTAGTAAAAAAGGCGAACAGATAAACTGATACACAACTTAGTTCTAGCACCCAAGCTGTTGATGCATGGCAAGAAATGTGCAGCAGAAGGATGTGGAGGGAAAAAATGAAAGATGTCCCTTCAGAGGCAGCCAGAAATCTGTTCCTTGCAGAGCTCACCAACGAGGCAGGCCAGAGTGAAAAGGAGGACCTGCCAGCTGAATATGAACAGCGGCTGGGGGTGTTGGTAACTGAACCTCCCGCCCACACTTACCCTTTGCTGTTATTAATATTTACTGGCCTGTTGCCTCTGCAATAACAAAAGTAATCAAATGTTGTGGGTAGCTGGCTCAGAATGGAAACATTCATGCTACAGAAAGGGCAACCAAACAATGGCCTTTTTATTACTTCATGCTTCAAGGAGTAAGGATGTTCCAATGAAAACTTAAAAACTCGAGACACCAGTCAGGATAACCGGAAGAGACAGGCTTGGCTGTCAGGGTGTTTTGCAGTGCAGCTCCTACGTCACCCACCTGTAAAGGAGACTCCCCAAACGCTCACAAAGGAGATACAACAGCACCATAAACTACAACAGAACTGATGTGTGAATCAGCAAATCCCAGCTGCTCCCCTCCACACCCCAGCCCAGCATGCTATCCACTCCCCGCATGGTACCTGGGTAATGATGCATACTGGCGCTCCATGCCATCGAGACGCATACCGTGAGAACCTCCCTCCGGACCTTTTCCAGGGACCTATGGGAGGAGGAAAGGTGAAAGCAAGAGTAATTAGATATCAGGTGCACCACATACCGTAACTGCTTCCAGCACTTGTCAATCTCCCCACACTGCTCTGCGCGGCGTGCCAGACCGAGGCAAGGAACGCATTCAGAGGATACAAAACAATCACGTAGAGTGGGCCCTTCAACAGCTCTTTCTTTGTTTACAGAAACAGTTCCAAAGGAGAAGACACATGGCCTCAGATGTGTGCCGACTGCACCCAGACGGAGCTGGTGGCAACGGCAGGCCTTGTTTACTTTCCCCGACCACATGTCTCCGAATCAAAAGCGGACTCCTCAATGAATAGCTCCATTGTCTGGCTTTGCAGTGCACCTGCATCCTTAAAGTCATTATCAAGCTCAGATTCTCATTTATTTTGATTGCAATCTACTGCTCGAAATAGTAAAAGTAGGCATGTGGTAAAGGAGTATCAAAACTGTATCTGTGGAAAATACCAATTTATTTGTGATTGAAAACATGAACCGCTGTGCCCTTTTGCACTTTGTTTACATGTTTGACTCACTAGTACCCATTCACAATCCGGAAATGTATGCACAGTATGTTGAGATTCTCTAGTTTCTTTAGAATGCTGAAGTAATTAAGAACCACTTAGTTAGCCAGTTGTGCCGGGTTTACATCTCCGCAGTGTACTGTTCATTCATCCTTTCATTGTGGCCTGGATTGTTCTGTGACACTTTGCATTCAACATAAACCTTTCTCTTACTTTTTTTATCCTTTCCTTAGTACCTGTGCCAGGTCTGACTACCCAAGGAAGGCAGGACGAGCCTCCTACAATCAGCCCCACTGTGATTCACATATCTAGAGTAGAAATCTGGATCACCCATAAGTGAATGAATTGCTGTCCTGAAAGTGTCACTGGGGTGAAGGAAGAAAACTACAGGAAAGCCTTTCTAGAGAGAAAGACAGGACCAGCAAATCAGAAGAACCCCGCTAGCATCCTCTATGCTCCTTGTGATTGTCCCAGACAATCGAAAAACTACTTTTACCACAAGAATGGCTATAGATGTTGATGGAGCCCCCTACCCCCCCCCAAAAAAAAAAAAAATATGTAGCACTGAATGAGTGACACACATACACTTACTGGGTAGATCATGATGCACTCAAAAGTACTGGCAGTAGTCCATTGCATTTAACATCATAAACAGAGGTATTTTCCTTAGAGGCATCCATCAGTCAAAATTCAGAAAGGGATGTAATACAGACACAGTTATTCTGCAACTCATGGATGATGCTCATTGCCTCCTACATAGAGGGAGTACCTGCCTCTTTATCCTGCTACACATGACTGCAGCATTCAACAGAGTACATCACAAACTCCTTCTCGACATTCTTGAGAAGAAATTGAGGCTCAGAGGTAAAGTTCACAACTTGGTTCTCGTCATAACTGAATAATCACTTGCACTGAATCAAACTCAAGAGGTCACTATCAGATACAGCAAGTAACTCAAGGGCTTCAATATTATCTCCTACTATGTTCAATCCATACGTAGAACCACTAACTGAAATCCTGAACCAGTCAAACCTTTCCTACCACCTTTAAGCCAAGGACAAAAAACTTTACATGAAATACTCATACTCTCTCTACTGACACACATAAATCCCGCCACGAAAAGGGCAGATCTTCATCTCAAAATGTTTTCAAACGTCAAACTTGTAATTCCTAACCCTGACTCTAAACTGCTGGTTCAATCCTTTATCACATCCAGACTAGACTTTGGAAACACACTTCTCAGCAGCTGTCCCAAATTTCACCCTGTGCCTCTAACAGAATCCCCCAATGCTGCTGCAAGATTTATATCAGGATCACTCCTATCTTGTCCACCCTCATTTGGATAACTAAGGAAGCAAGATGAATATTCAAAACAGCCTGCATCATGCACACAGCCATTTAGAGCAGAACCTCAAAATAGCAGAGAAACCTACCAAACCCTTGGTACAGAACCCCGTGCTTCACTCCCCTACCTGAGACTGTGCCAGTCCTCCTGATCTAGTCTGTGTCTGGGATCCTTTTGTAGATAGATGTCTTGATGAACCTACTATATTATCTCATGCCAATCTTGGCTATCCCAGTGTAAACAGGAATGATTCAACCATTCATCACTGTCTGTTGTGTGCCTTGCTTTTTCTCACATGTAAATAGTATATGTTTATTTCTGTGGTAATTAGGGGGAGATGTCTTTCTTTGGCATGTACACTAGGCTACTGGTTTCTTTGTTCGTTGTACAGTGCCCTGAAACCATCGTCTCCAGTACGCACTATATAAAACGGCAATAATGAATAAGAATAAAATACAGCTATGCCCGGGGTTCAGACGAGAACAGTGCACTCTGCATATAATGCTTTCAGCCAACTTTCACCCTCTTCTCCATCTCATCAGCTATGGCTCCGCTGATGGCCCACGTGTTAAGAGCCTCGTTAAAACCAAGATATTATTCTTGTGCTGCTCTGTAAATCCACTGGGCTGGGCGACTGCTTTCACCGTTCCCTGCATTAGGAGCTATTCAATTCCACAGCCCTGCTACAATCAGCAGGTTTCTCTATAAAGCAATACTATTAAGGGAGCATTTACCCCTCACACCGCCCCTCCCTTTGTACAGACAAATTGCAAAAGGGGAAGATTAAATGCTTTTACACACAATTTTAACAATTCATGAGAAAAAGGGAAATAAATCAAACTGTCCTTTCGGGAAATGCTGCATAAAAAACAACAACAAATAGAATTTAAACTCCACTGATGCCAATTATTTATTGGGTGCAAATACCTGGGCGATCTGTGGCTCAGCTGTGTAATGCACTCTATGGTCTTCAGCTGACAATGGAGACCTTGTGGCAAAAAAAAGTCACAAGTGTGGCTTCAGGGCAGAAATCACACAGTGCCTTATCGAGTGCGGAGTCTTCGAGGTAATAGGATTACTTGTAGCAGAACTACATTCGCAGTTTGAGAATACCAAACCATAGGTTAACTTACTACAAGGTGTAAGTTTACCTTCATGAATCAGCCCCATATAGTTTGGTCGTTGGTACTTTCCCCTCTCAGCTCACCTGTCCTGTTTAGTACAGAGTTACCAAGTTGTCTGTCGGATATCCTGGAGTATTGCATCCCATACTGCTATGGGTCTCACAAAGTCCAGATTCCAGCCCTAAAATGTCCCTCACAATTTATTTTAGAGCGTGGGAACACCATCCAAGCATGTAAATTGCTGGGTGCCCACTGGCACAGCAGTGTACCTTGTGGGTCCTTTATCAATGGTTGGGTCACAGAAAACAAACTATACACGAAAAAAGTCCCTGTCTTTTTGACCCCTCACCCTCGGGGTACTCCTTCATGCCACATGGTTTTGCTGTCTGTCTTTTAAGCGAGTACGTTTGCACTGACACAAATCTTAGACTATATGGAGACACCATGGATTTTAGAATCCTTTCACCACTGACTTTCAAGCCCTAAGCTGACTTGCAACACATCACCAGATGGTGAAAGGAGGCTCACACTGCTGTAGAGGGATTTAGCTTATATTTTTTTTAAGGCCTATGAACTCCGGAATACACATAATTCACCACACAATGAAATTCATAATTTATGCTGTGCCATAATACACAAGCAACGGCAAAGCCAAAAGACCTCTCTTTCAGACCCATTGGCTTTGCCACTCTATTTTGGCGATGCTGTGTAGCATCAGCAAAAATAAATAATTTTGGCGATGCTGTGCACCACTGGTAACATATAAATAGGTGTGATAATGTGAAAGTGCACGTGTCATGATGCAGTCGGTGGTCAGGTCTGTTCCAAGATGACTAACTCCTCTTGGAGTGGGAAACAAAAACAAAATAATGTTTACTTGAGCAAAAGCATGTTTTTAAAACTAGAGCAAAAAAAAGTTTAAGGACTTTTTGGGGTTGGAGAGCAATGAAGAAGTGTATGGAGCGGAAGAGTTGAGGGAAGCAATGGGAAGTGGATGTGGAATCAACGAATAAACTTGAAATGGGGGAAAATAAAACAAATATTTTTAAAAAGTCTGGGAGAAGGAGGGAGCAACACACAGCACATGGCATGAGGCCGAATAGTTGAGGGGGCTATGCAAAACAAAGAACGCACACAGTGAAGAGAGGAACAAAACAAATTCAATCACATGCAATGCTAATAACATAAAAAATAGTTCCTTGAAAAATAGCAGCTGAAGATAAAAAATCACCGAGTCTACAGGATGGTAAAGGAGTTATACTCCAGGGAGGGATAACTTCAACTTGTCTATCTTGACAGGAACGTATTCCAACCAGCTCTGTACCATCCAGGGGCAGTGACCATTGATGGACACCTCAAAGGGAAAGAGTTCTGGCAAATCATTCTTAACCAGAAACCATACAGCTTAATGTCAGGCGAAAGAACACACCATTAATTTTGATTTTCATCCCTACTTCCAAACCGAATGACAAAGCAGAAAAATCAATTGCTGCAGCATCTCAAAACGAGGCAATGTTTCTATACACAGACAGTAGTAACTGATTAGTTGCAAGAACCTGTGGAATAACAAAACGGTAAATGTCTCACGTTCTTTGTCTTGCACCTTACCTGCATCCTCGGTTGAAATGTTTCACTCACTTGCCCATCACCTTGCTTTGGACCAATGAACATTTGCATATGTGTACAATGTAGATAATGCATAAACAAATGTACATACCTACTAGATATTTCCCTTTTGGTATAGGGCATAGCACTTGGGGTTAGCCTCAGTGATGTAGCTTCAGAGGGGGGTTTTGGGTGTTACACCCCCTGATAAATGTATCCTGCTGGGTACAGGTGCTACAAGTCGGGTATTGTGAGGTGTCGTCGGATTTCACTTGGGGTTTGTACACAGACAAAACATACGCGCGAACTACCGTCTCTTTTTAAAAGGTCTGAAAATTATTAAATAACATAATATTTATTTTCAAGTACTCCTAGCAATCTGCACTCCCCTCCCGTACTACTGCGCGTAAGCCCCCCTCGGGCCCTGTAGGGACCCGTGGAGAGCAGACGCAGTCTAGTCTCTCCACGGGGGCATTCGGGACAGGAAGTGACACACCAGGACAGGGATTGGCTGGGGCTAGGTGGGGGGAGGGTCTAATGGTGGGAGTATATAGGAGGAATGGGATTAGGGGGACGGCCTCTTCCGCGACAGCCTGCCGCGCTGTCATGAAGTTGGCTGTGGGGGTTTTTTCTTGTTCAATATTGTAAAGGTAGGGGGTGGATTACTAGGTTCTTGGAGGAACTCGCGGTGAGTGGGGGCTGCGCGGGCCGTGCCCCGCGATGTCGCCTGGCCAGCCAGGCAAATTTGCCCAGGCCTGTTTTGTGGGCCGGGCCTCGGGGGACAAGGAGCACTGGAAACATGGCGCAGCGCAAGGCGGAGAGGCGGCTGTACTGCGCGTCGTCCGCGGCTCAGGTGCGGGAACAATCGGTTTTCTGTGGGGCGGGTGTGGCTATTCACCCCCACCTGTTTTTTCACAAATTTGCACACCGCATGTTGTTCTTTCCTGGCCAGGCAGGCCGGCCAGGCAGGGCGTTTTTTCGGCAGGGCGGGGATAGCCCATTCACGCGGAGTAGGGCCCAGAGGTTGGGAGCGGACGGGGTGGGGTGGGGGGGGGGGGGGGGGGGGGAACTAGCAGGGCCCTGCCCAGTCTCAACTTTTATTGGTGGTGGGGGGAGGTGGGAAGCTGGGGAACTGGGGAGAGAGGTTACCCGTTAATACGCAGGCTGTAAGGGCATGTAAAGGTAGAGAGGAGAGGCATAGTGGGGTTTGTGTTTCCCCCCCCCAGGGGGTACCAAAGGAGATGGTTTGGGGTGCACCCCGGTGCAGGTCCCCCCCCTCTGGTTGAGCATGACAGCGGGCGGGGGGGAGTGGTGTGGCGGGGACAGCGGCAACTGTGGCGGTGGCCCCCCCCCACCCCCACCCCTCGTCCCCCTCGGGAGGGTGAAGGCAATGATCTGCGTGGCTGGCAGGGGACATCGGAGACAGTAGGGAGGTGGGCTCGGGTAGCCGGGGGCGGCAGGGGGCTAGTGGACAGGACAAGGAAAGGGGGGACGCTGGCGCCTTGGTCAAGAGGGCCTGAATTAGTCGGAGTAGTAGGAGGGGGTGCCGCATGAGGATCTTAGGAAGGGGCAGATGGCTGGAGCGGCCAAGGGGGCAGGCAGCGCGCAGGTAGTGCATGGCGCACACGGCCATGCAAGTCGACGAGAATCGAAGTCAGCTGTGGAGGCTGGCAGAAAGGTGGCGAAACCAACGGGGCGCAACACGGCCCTCGGACGTTGGCCCGAAGCACTAGAGGGGTCACCGGCGGCCTTCTCTACAACGTGGGAACGTGGACACCACACATATGGCACACGCCATCAGGGGTAAGGAGCTGGGGAGTGAGTGCTTGACGTATTTTCTGAAGGTGCTAGGGACACGTGTGTGGGAAAGACGATGATGTGGGGCAATTCATTTTGAGGTGGTGTAGAGGTTGAGAGGAAAGGGAGATTCATGAGTACGTGGGACTTTGAAGCGGGAAGGGGAAGGGGCGCAGGTGCGGCGTGACCCCCCCCCCTTTTGTCAGTTAATGTTTTGCAGAATGCCAAGATGGAAATAAGGAATTTTTTCGCAACGAGAATCGCGATTGCAAGGCAATGGTGGACACTGGAGCAGGCGCACAGTGGTGCCAGGTATGGTGAATTGGGGGTCCAGTGTGATACTTTGCTGGGTAGCTACGGTGCACTGCATGGCATATTGGGATGGGGGATTACTCCATACACGGAGTGCCTCGGTATAGGTGCAACACAGGTGGAGCGCCAGGAAGGGGGTAGTGGCCCAAGAGTAAAGAGTTACGAGTGGGGAGGGAGAGACGATATCGGTAAGGGAGACTGAAGGTGAGGAGACAGAGAAGGGGACACAGGTTAAAGCTCTTGTGCAGGGGTTGGACAAAGTTTTTGGTTTTTCATTTTGTGGAGTAAGCTAAAGATGAGGTTGCGGGGAAACAGGAAGGCGTTGATGTTGCGGGCTGCTTCCCAGGAAACAAAAAAAAAACAAAAAACAAAAAAACATTAAATTACATTGAACAATTAAAATAAAAATAATATATATAAAAATGGATGCATGGGTATGGTCCTGGCGCACTAGCTGAATGGGGGTCATCAACATCATTTCAGTTTGGGTCACTGGGGCCCGAGTTTTTGACGCTGGGGCTGACAAATTGCGGTCTGCACCAGAAGTGGCAGTTTCGGAAATGACGGAGTGCACAAAGAAAGGTCAAAGGGAAAACTTGGGAACATGCAAGTGAGGCAGTGGGTTGTGTGGTTTCCCTCACGAAAAGTGGTACTTCAGATTTGTACACACCCGTCATGGATGGGGAAGGCGTTGGTGAATGATTTCATCATCTGGGTGGAGACGCAGGTGGTACATGCGCTAGCGGATGAGGCTAATCGGCTCATTTTGGGGTGTGGCAGAGGCGATGAATGGGCTGAAGGCGACAGTTGAAGCGACTGTCGATTTGAATACTTATGGGGAGATACTGTTACAGTGCTGAGAATTGCTATTGGGGGGGGGGGGAAATATAGGGGGCAGGAGTGCTCATGGAATGTGTAATCCACTGTCCTTTCTCGGCAGCCTTTGGTTCATTTCTGATTGGTTTCCTTTCACAAGGGGAGTGGACACCGGTCGGGGCTGCACTGGTGAAATGATTTCTCTTTGAGGGATGGACACGGTTTTGGGGTTGGGGGCTTGAGATTTGCAGGTTTTCAAGCAGCTCACAAAAGGGAGTGGTGTTTCTGTTGGCTCCATGGCAGACAGAGGGTACCAGGGGGGGTACTGGCAATGGAGAATCAAACTGGACACAGTGGCCTTCACGGCAAGATGCCACGAGGCATGGCAGGGATTTTTCTGGGCACTATGCGGTGTAAGGAATTACTGCGATCAAATTATATGCGCATGGGGGGGACAAGGTACGTGGCAGCTGGGTGGGATTTGTTGAGATGCCGGGTGCATACTTTAATTTCCTAAGGGGCCGGAGGAAGGGTATACGGGTGTGGAACACGTTTCTAGCATGGTTTTACACAGGGTATACAGGGTTTTTGGCGAAAACAGGTACTGTATGGCAGGTGCGGATATTGCCTGATGCGACAGGGGCTGCTTGGGTGTTGGCCAATTTTGGGGATGTACGGTACAGCACGGCAATACGGCTGGAACCAAATTTGTTAAGACAGGAGTATGGTGTTCTAGAAGTTTTTTCACTGTTTGTGGTTTGGACAGAATGGGGAGAGAGGTTGGCCACTCGAACCATCAGCACATGTGTGCAATCTGAAGGTAGTGTTTTTTGTTGAACTGACAGAGGGCAAGGGACTTTAGGGTGCTGCATCTGCGGTGGTATTTTCTGCATGCTTCAGGGCTTTGCTCCACAAAATTTTCAAGGCAGCGCGCGTTTAGCTGCCGATGCACTGGATCGTTGGAGGTGGCAATAATTTTGGAAGCCTGGCTCAAGCAAGAACGAAGGCAGGTCAAGGTTTCTGGAGGAATTTTTGGGAACAGGGGCGTGGATGGTCATTAAGCGGGCCGAAGGGTCGTTAGCCCCACCCATGCAGAGAAGTTTCCCGCTTGACATGGTTGGTTTTTCAGATTTGGTAGGTTTGTGACGGGGCAATTTGGGGACTGCTGAGCCGTACTTGGAAAGGGAGGGTTTACGTGGTTTTGTCTTGGGGTTGGAAGGGTTTCCCGCACGTCACAAGGGTGGACAAGTGGACAGGTGTTTTCCATGGGCATTTTGGTTTACAATGCTATCCCGTTGAGAACGATATTGTGGAAAGGTTGATGGGGTTTAAAAAAAAAAAAAAAAAAGAAAGGACCTGGGGTAGGGAACAGCGGTGAACAAGGTTTATTGCGTTTGTCCACCGGTTTGAAATTGTACGTATTGCCAATATGCTGGTTGGGTGCACTGGAAGTGGCATGGTCAGCTTCGGCAGGGTAGATAGGTTTGGGGCTCATATGGGAGTTTAGGAGTTGACGATTGGAGGGAAGTCGGTTAGCAGGTGTGGGGGGGGTTAGTTGAGTGGCGGTTGGCGGGATAATTGGTATTTTTGGTATATATATATATATATATATATATATATATATATTTAAAAAAATAAAATAAAATAATAATATAATAATAAATGGGGGGCCAGGGAAGCAGACATGGGGAGCACAGAGGGAGTTGCAGCAGCATGGCTGGTATGTGAATGGGGGACAGTTTCGGGACGCACAGGGTGACGTGAGGGAAGGAAGCTGTTTGTCGGGCAAAAGGGGAAATATATTATGCATTTCCATTTGATGGCGGTCTTGAGGGTGGCATTGTCTGGGTTAGGCAGTAGGCCAATTGTCTGCGTGTTTTTTCATTTATGTGGAGCAGCCACGGTGGCAGACAGTTTAGGTTGGCACTGGTTTTCCTTCTGGTGGGTTGGGGTGGTGGTAAAACGCAGTGTCCGTCAGGTGGGGGGCATGAGCAGTGAGAGTCAAGGCAAGAGGTATAAGGGCATGGTAGCGGAAGCAGAGGGGGGGGGTTTGTGATAGTCTACCTTTAAACTATGGTGCTTCTTTGCAGATTAGTCCACCATTAAACTATGTTTTCTTTGCAGGATACATAAGTGGCCCCGGGTAAGCGGACGTGGTTCCATTGCATTGAGCATCATCAGTCATGTGCGAGAGGGGATATATGCAGAGGGGCAACTTTACAGAGGTTTGCTGGACCTTTGGGGTGGCCATCACAACATTTTTGTGGGAGGAAAGAGCAACATGGAGTGGGGAAGCTTGCATTCCTTGGATGCCTATTAGGCCAACATGGGGGCTGTATGGACAATTTGGTTACACCTGGGGATAATGGCCTGGTACGGCTCCCTGGGGCTCACCCTACGGCAACACATGCAACGGGGCATAGCGTATGTTGCCCAGAATGGGCATGGAATTTGTGTTGTCTGGACTAAGCGGTCCTCAAAAGAAGATGGTGAGGGGCAATGAAACATACCCACGAAAGGGGCTTGGAGGAAGATCAATCTGGCTATGAAGGTTTTTGGTTGGGATTCATTACATGAGTGATGGAATGCAAGGGCATTTATGGTGAAGGAAGCGGGCACTCCACAGATGACGGGTGCATTTTTTCTGAAGACGGGGAATGCATATTACATTATGGTAATGTGTCAAAATCAACAAAAAAAAAAAAAAAAAAAAAAAAAAGAAAAGAAAATGATGAGCTGAACGGCTTAAGGTTGCAGTGTTACTGTGGGTTCGCTGGTGGGGCAGCAAAACGCCCAAGAGGGGTTTCTGCTGGGTGGCAGTAGATGGGGGAGGGTGGAGAGCCAGATGCGGGCCTGGCCACCCTTCCACGGGGAGAAGAAGAAACAGGTGAAGGATGACAGAGTGGGGGATGCCCGAGACAGGCAGGGGACGGAAGGAAAAGAGGGATTTGTGGGGGAATGCATGTGGATGCTGGAACGGAGGCAAGATTGGAGGAATGAAGTAAAAAGGAAGAATGGGGAGAGTTCAAAGGGGGAGGTTGAAAGGTCGATAAGTTGAAGTTACAGTGGATATCAATGTTATGTTATGTTTGCAATCCTGTCCTAATAAATGGCCTTTTACACTAATAAGTGAGTGTCGACTATTATGTCCCGATGTAGGGACCCGTGGAGAGCAGACGCAGTCTAGTCTCTCCACGGGGGCATTCGGGACAGGAAGTGACACACCAGGACAGGGATTGGCTGGGGCTAGGTGGGGGGAGGGTCTAATGGTGGGAGTATATAGGAGGAATGGGATTAGGGGGACGGCCTCTTCCGCGACAGCCTGCCGCGCTGTCATGAAGTTGGCCACCCACCCGCCCTACATAGGGAATAAGGTAAAGTGAATGGGGGCTAGGGTGATGGGGCAAGAGCAAAGGGGGGAGCATGCCAGAGTTGGGGCAGGTTTGCACAGTGGTAGCAGTAGATGGGGGAGGGTGGAGAGCCAGATGCGGGCCTGGCCACCCTTCCACGGGGAGAAGAAGAAACAGGTGAAGGATGACAGAGTGGGGGATGCCCGAGACAGGCAGGGGACGGAAGGAAAAGAGGGATTTGTGGGGGAATGCATGTGGATGCTGGAACGGAGGCAAGATTGGAGGAATGAAGTAAAAAGGAAGAATGGGGAGAGTTCAAAGGGGGAGGTTGAAAGGTCGATAAGTTGAAGTTACAGTGGATATCAATGTTATGTTATGTTTGCAATCCTGTCCTAATAAATGGCCTTTTACACTAATAAGTGAGTGTCGACTATTATGTCCCGATGCTTCTCATATCATAACTTTTAACACGCGTGATTGTTGGAAATTTTGAAGATCGCACCCCACACCCAAACTTAGTGCTGAAGCTACGCCCTTGGTTGGCCTCTTTCGAGGCCCCCCCTTGTACAATGGATAATGACACCACAGTACGGAGAGAGATAGTAATTTGGCCAGAATCATACAATGTGGTCAGGAGGAGACGTCAGGATTAGGCCCCCTGCTGTCACGGTTATCAAACTCTCTCTAAACAAGAAGATACCTACAACTACTCAGGAGGCACAAAGGAACAAATCGCTTTGTCAAGATGTGAGAAAAGGCAGGAAAAACTTGCGAAGGGACCGGAAATAAATCGGTTTGCACCAGAGGCAGTGAATAGTCAGAAAGCAGCCCGCGCGACAACCTTCTTGACACAGTTGTCAGCATTCCAGCTCTCCTCGTGAGCAAGAAATCCGTTTACAAACCAGGGTGGCTGGTAACTGGGCGCCATTATATGGAGGAAGCCATGCATGTTACTGGCCATGCCTCAATGCATCTAAAATGCGGTCCCAGTATGTCATGAGAAGTGCCGTGTGCACTGCACTCAGTGTGATGGCTGCATGCTCCAGTGGGGCACTTTTGTGATGTATTACAGTGGCGGCGCCGCGTCAGTTGCAAACGGCCATCTGTAAGGGAGGTGAGGGAGGGGCGTAAGGGGTACCGTCGACCGTCGACCATCTTCTCGGCGGGCTTCTGCGGCGAGCCAGGCGGCTAGATGCGTTTCATGCCTCCCAGGCATTTAAGGAGATGGATGGACTGTAGCTAAGCCCCCTGCCTGCTGTGATCCAGGGAGGCAAGTAAGTTTGGCCCGGAGTCTATTTTGGGGGAGGGGAGGGGGTCTTGCACTGTGCTGGCAAGCTCGAGAAACGATTGGCGATGCGCAGCTTGTACAAAGGGAGTCAACATTTCTACGGTATTATCATCGAACACATGCCCTCTTTTGTGCTTTAGAAAATCACAAAGAAAAGCGCCAACAGTGCAACGCTAAACAATATCTCCCACCGAGCCAGTCAGGCTATGCTGATGCGTCTGCGTTCAAATATTTCTTCAAATAACAGAGGGATGCCTGGTGACAGACGAGCTCACAATATCGTATCATTTCTCTCTCTCAGAGGCAAAGAAACACAGTCAGAAAAAGCCAGTCAAAAGATAAAACCCCTGAAATATTCGTTTTCTGATTGCTTTTTTGCAAAGAACACGAAAAGGGCAACTTGTGCTCGCTCTGTTTGTGTGTTCGAAGACGTGGTTGCTATAGAAACCGGGAGCGTGGCTACGGTTTTACTTGGGGTTTGACGGGTTTCTCTGTACCCTGGATTACCCCAGACTTCTATGACATTTGTGATGCATTTTGGATAAGTCCCGGGGAAGGCAAATAATAATGATCAAATAATTAAAAACATGGACTCCAAAATATAACTGTTATTTGAGCTCAGCGCAATCTCAGTTCGCTCTATAGGAACAGACAGTTACTGGGTTTGATACAAGTAAAAGTATGTTCACTCTGTGCAACAAACTGCGCATGTGAACACAAACCAGAATATTTATGCCAGGTTGTAACACAGATTCTACCTAGACTCCAGCTTCATACTTTACATTCAGCGTCTTTGCTGGCTATGTGCTCTAGACTGTTTTCCCTACAGTTTGTTTTAGGAGATGTTTCCACACATTCAAAGCTCTTGCGAGGTGCCAGATGATAAGGTGTGGCACGGAGGGCATTTTCAGACCCATGCAGGTGGCATCTGGAGTCAAGGACAATGACAGCACAAAGAAGTGCCTTCTTGTTCACAGTTTTTTTTTTTTGTTGGTTGTGCCTTACATCTTGCGTCATCAAGCAAAGGCAGCCACAATCGAGTATTGCATGCATTGGTTTGTGAGGAAGAACTTGTGAGGAAGAACTTGTAAGGCGCGTATATGCTCGAAGGCGTCTTGGCACTAGCGTGTGCCATAAACCCCACCTGAGAGAACCTAATAAGAAAGTTAACACGAGAAAAGCCAGGTTTTAAGCTGTTTTCTAAATTGTGATAGGTTAGACTGGGCTCTGACCTGAAAGGGCAAAGGGTTCCACACTTTGCAGTTGGAGAAGCTTCTGCCCTCCCAGCGAGCCTTATTGTTTCTGGGGATAGCCACCTTTTTGGCTGAGGAGGACTGAAGGATAGGACTGGGAACATGCCAAAGAAAGATCTGTTGGAAATATTTGGGGGCCAGCCTCACGGAGGGCTTTATATGCCACGCATAAAGCTTTGAAATTAACCCGCTCACGGATTGGCAGCCAATGAAGGTTAGTGATGGCTTGAGGAATAGAGCTAAATTTAGGAATTTTCATAAGTAGAGGAGAGGCCGCATTTTGGAGAGACCAGAGTTTTCTCAACAGACATTGTTGGAAGCCAAAATAAAGAGCGTTGCAATTGGCAATCATGGAGCTGACTAAGGAAATGATTACCGTTTTCTGGAGCTCCAGAGGAATGGAGGGTATCACCTTTTTCAAAACTTTTAACAAGAAAAAAACAAGATAACGTGAACTGGTTGATTTGTTCAGAAAAATATCCTTTTCCATGGAAGAGGACACCTAAATGTCAATCTGTTTTTGTTTGTAGTTATCACTGAATGCATCAGAGCAGCATAAAGCAATAGCAACCTGTCTGCAATGCAAACAGAAACTCAACACAGACATCCCACACAAAAGTGTGTATTTATTCAGAATTACATAGTTTGCAGAATTTCTGGCTCTCGTTCCCTGTACAGTGCCCGCTCAGTCTCTGCCTGCATTAGCTGCTGAAGCTGGCAACTCACAAGCGTTGGCATACATGTGGACACCTGGTGTAATATCCTTGAGGAAGACTCGCCCTTCGAAGGGATAAGAAACAGAAAATTAGACTAAAAAATTGTGAGAATAGGGAGTATGGGGTATAGAAAGCATCGCAAATATCCACAGCCACCAACAAGTCAACTTGCATAGAATTTTGCTACCTTTGCTCATTTGTTGCAGCTCTTGTGATAAACCGCATGCCTCTAGTTTTTATGTCAACTAAAAATTACTCAGGGCCAATGCTACTTTGCAACCACCCATAGCTCATGGATAAAAACAAGGTCTAGAGAGAGGAAAATAATTAATAACAGGTTGCTTCATGTTGGTATTAGATGGGAAACTGGAGCAGGGACAGGTTCTGTACAGTCTCCAACACTCAGTGATAACTCCATTAGAAACTGGTGTTTTCTTGGTCTGCATATTACATTTCGCTGAGCAGGGGGATCAAAGTCTGTTGCATGCACCAGGATCAGAGTCCGTCACATGCACCAGGGTCAGAGTCCGTCACATGCACCAGGGTCAGAGTCTGCCGCATGCACTGAGATCAGAGTTCATACCACACACTGGTTTCAGAGTCTGTTGCACACACTGGGATCAGAGTCTACTGCATGAACTGGGATGACAGTCTGTCGCATGCACTGGGATCACAGTCTACTGCATGCCCTGGAATCAGAGTCTATTGCAGACATCGGGATGAGAGTCTATCGCATGCACTGGGATCAGAGTCTATTGCATGCACTGGGATCAGAGGTTGTCACACACTGGGATTAGAGTCTGTTGCATGCACTGGTATCAGTGTCCATCACATGGGCCAGGATCAGAGTTTACTGAATGCACTGAGATCAGAGCCTGTATCACGTACTGGGATCAGAGTCTGTCACTTGCACCAGGATCAGAGTCTACCGAATGTCTGATAGAACACCACATGCGGGAACTGCGCATGCGTTAGCGC
Source organism: Pleurodeles waltl (assembly GCF_031143425.1). Classification (NCBI taxonomy): domain Eukaryota; kingdom Metazoa; phylum Chordata; class Amphibia; order Caudata; family Salamandridae; genus Pleurodeles; species Pleurodeles waltl. Next base: position 1,886,590,683 of record NC_090440.1, read on the forward strand.
GGTCAGAACGATCACAGCGTTATTCCCACACACGTTTACACCGATTTGTCATTGCAAAAGCATGCCTAGTAAAGGCATGTGTGGGAATGGCATGAGTGGTTCTATCATGCCCCCCCACCCTAAGGCCCAAAAGTACCACACCCCTAATACTTAAACTACCTCGACCCCCCATCCGCCCTAAAAACAAAACTAGCCAACACCCCTTTCCCGCCCCTAAAAACAAAATTACCCTGACCCCCCACCCCTAAAAACGGAACTACCCGAGCCCTAAAACCTTGCCCGGCCCCCTCATCCTATAAACAACCGACGCTCCCACCAGCCCTAAAACAAAAGTACTCGACCCTCCACCCCCAAAATCAAAACTACCCGACCCCGCCCCTAAAAACAAAACTACCCTGATCCCCCCACTCTGCCCCTAAAAACTGAACAACCCCAACACCCCCCACCCAGCCTGAGCCCTAAAACCTTCCCCAACCCCCCACCTGCCCTAGAAACAAAACTAACCCTACCCCCATCTGACCTAAAAACAAAACTACCTCAACCCCGCCCCTAAAAACAAAACTACCCCTACACCCGCCTATAAATACTGAACTACCAGACACCCCCACCCACCCTGAGCCCTAAAACCTTCCCGACCCCCCACCCTATAAACAACTGACCCTCCCCTACAGCCCTAAAAACAAAACTACCCCAACCCCCACCTCCAAAAACCAAACTACCCGACCCCCCACCTGCTCCTAAAAACAAAACTACCCAGCCCCAGCCCCCCACCCGCCCCTAAAAATAAAACTAACCCAACCCCACCACCCCACCCCCTATAAACTGAAATACCCCAACACCCCCCACCCACCCTGAGCCCTAAAAACAACCAATCCCCCACCCACCCTAAAAACAAAACTACCTGACCCCCCTCACCCCTACAAACAAAACTACCCCCACCCCCCCAAAAAATAGCCCAACCCCACCACCCCAAGCCCTTAATTCACCCCACCCCTAAAAACTACCCCCAACCCTGCCCCATCCCCACTTACCTGATCACGCCCTCTCCTGATCTACCCTAAAAAAAAAAAGCCAAACACCCCCACCTAAAAAAAAAAATAGCCAACCCCTCCACCCCATGCTCTTTATCCACCCCACTCCTAAACACAACCCCCAATCCTGTGCGACCTACCACCCTAAGCCCTACCCTTAAAAAAAAAAAAAAAACCTAAAAAAAAATAGACCAACCCCCTCACCCCAAGCACTTTTTCCACCCCAACCCTAAAAACTACCCCCAACCCTGCCCGAACCCCACATACCTGACAGCGTCCTCTCCGGATCCACTCTGCCTTAACCACGCATATGCGCAGTTCAGCACATGCGTGGTTAAGGCAGAGAAAAAGGCAGTTGTTCTGGCAAGCGTGGTTACGCTTGCGTGGGAAACGTCTGCGTTGTGCCCAACATGTTGTTCAGGACATTTCCCAAATCTACCGCATGCACTGGGATCAGAGTCTGTTGCAAGCACTGGTATTAGTGTCTGTTGCAAGCACTGGTATCAGTGTCCATCACATGGACCAGGATCAGAGTCTACTGCATGCACTGAGTCTAGAGTGCATATCATGCACTGGGATCAGTCTGTCACTTGCACCAGAGACTTCTGCATGTACTGCTATCGTTTCTGCCTCTTCTGTCATTTGTTCCCGGCTTTTCTGCTGTGTCACCTGTGGAAAGTGAACTGACACAACTAGAAATACTAGGTAATGCCACCGAAGATCTGCAAGGAGGAGAATATATTATAATATGATGTAGGATGGGAAAGCCCACTACATCACAATACAATCGCAACTTCGAGTAATCAGAGCATCGCCACATCACACGAGCACGTTTAGCAGCAGCAAAACAGCACCATTTTTTAACCATTATAATTATTTTATGAGACCACCCTCAGTCTGGCAAAGAAGTGATGTCACTGAATATTTTTGTTTTCACAATGAATAAATTAAAGCTATTAATACATGATTTCCTCAGCTTGAAGCACGTGAGTGCAGCAGGACGGATCACAGAAGGCTTGATATCAGGAAGTTAGGGGAGAAGGAGAAACACACAAGCAAACTTTGACAGGCAAAATTAACACATGGGAGGGAAGCGGATGTTATGCTCTGTGCGCACAGAAATTAGCACCTTGGGTCAAATGATTACATGCTTATTGACTAAAGCCTTTAGTAAATTTGCTTACTATAACTAGAATTTTAAGGTTAGCGCTGTCTGGGTCTCATGATAGGTAAATCTATTTCGAGAGGTCTAAAATGGTGTGCACTGTTGCTCAAACACACTGAATAGGTAATACAAATCTTATGGTAAGGTTGACTTCAGCAGGGCTCTGTCATCCGCATTATTATGAAGACTTCTGAAGGAGGTGTTCTGTGATGCAGGGCAATAAAGTGAGATTGCTGACAAAATATTGGTCTTCATCAGTGACGCAGGTAATGACTCTCGATGTTACACGGGGCTTTAAGTAGGATGAAAACGTGTGTGGGGGGGGTCCTGAGCAGGGGGCGCGCACCAAAGCATAGCGTGCCCCCAGGAAAGGTGCGGGCCGGATCGGACCGGTTCCGGGTGGCAGCCCAACGGTGGCCGCTTGCAAAATTTGAAAATCGCGAACCGATTGGTTGAAGGGGGTGTGGTGGGGGCCCTGGGGCGACCAGCAGGGACAGCCACAACTGGCTTAAAAGGGGACTCAAGTCCCTTGTGGGTCAGGTTGTTTACTTGACCCTGGCTGCCCCTGACGATCGGTGCACACCTCCAGAGGACTGGAGGAATTGAGGCATGGCCTATATAATTAGGGCATGGCTAACATGTAAACTAAAATTCTGTGCTTGCCATGGAGTGCCAACCAAATGGTATTTTGATGTCTTCCTGAGCCTTCAGACAGATAACAGAACTAAAATACACCAAAACAAGCCTGACGTTTGGCTTTGCCAACGGTTATTAGCTGTTTAAAATAAATGAGTAACAACAATGATTTGGTTGTAAATAACTAATTTCAGAAATTATGAAACATTACTACGGTCTATAGAAGTGGTAGTGGTCTTCAGAGTGTCTCAGTCAGTCCCATTCCTCCCTTCACACCACTTTCAGTCTATTTGCAGTCTGTTAGACTTGTGCACTCTTTTCCCCAACTCATCTTTTGCCTTATCAGCACCCACTTTTCTCCCTCTCGTGCATGTACTATCTAGCATCTCCTTCACTTTGCCACCTCCAAGCATACAATGCTCACACTCACCTTTAAGCACTGCATTTTCTTTTAATTTCGTCTTATCAATATTTTGAGGACTGTGTCCCTTCTTTACACACATTCGCACAGAATGACAACTTCCACTGCCACATATGACTAATTTGTAGAGATAACAAGGATTGACTAACCATGTTTTCTGAACACCGTTTTTTACTCACTGACAAGCATTACGAGAAATTCGCACTGCCTTAAGCCCCAAATGCAGAGCTTTCAACGGTGGCCTGACATAAGCACAGAAAGTGCCTCAGAGGCACAACAGGCATATGTGCCAGCTTTGTGTGCCCGGGAGCACTTTGCTAATACAAAAGGGGTTGCAGACACTTATGTGTCCCCTTCCTTAATACTGATAGCACCTGCTCTATCATGGGATGGAGTTCCCTCACTTTCATAGTCCTGCGGCCCCCATGCAAATGAGGGTATCATTTTGCCTCTGCACATACACCATATTACTGACATGGGCACAGAAACAAACATGCCTTTAGGAGGCACACTGAAAGTGCACCATAAAAGCTGGTGGACTCTCAGTGCGCCTCCAGAAGGCAGCCCTCTGGTGGTGGCAAAGGGGGTCCCCTGGACCCCTCAGACATCCCCTTGCAAGTTGGTGTAGTCACTCACTGCACCCGCTAGCAAGCTGATCTTTAATCTCTTTTGATTGCAGGTTTCTCGCCTGCACAGAGAATCACGGAGCAGCTTTTAAACAGCTGCTCCAAATTTCACTTGAATACAATGCCCCCAGGGCAGCACGAGTTTGCGGTTGCCCTGAGGGCAGCGCTTTCAGCATAATAGGGCATACTCTGCCTCTTTGCCCACAGTGGTGTAAATAAGAAAAGTGCGCCCTTATCATAATATGGACCGTGGAGGTGACTCAGTCCAAATTACACACTATATAAGAGTAATATGCTGCACAAACAAAAAAAAACAGCATTAGCCAAAATTCTGACAAAAGCAAACATTTTAAAGGAATGCAAGATTAAGTAAAGCATGTGGAATATAAACAGGAAGGCCATGGGTTACCTTAATGTTTTTTACAATCATTGTTCAGACATTGATCAGTGTTTTGCCAGTACAGTTAAATACATGAATACAGGGCCTGAAAGGGACCTGTTTTAACGTCCATTTTTAATTTCTACTAGGTGGGAGATCCGAAGAGACCCGGCCCACCTAGAGCCATGATTTTAGGCGTAGATCTTATTTGTTTTGGAGGGAGTTCCAGAGCTTCATCTCCAGAAGCAATGGTCCTGTACTAAACAACAATCCACACCATCTCTTAACTGGATGTCTACATGTAAACTCATTGGTAATGGTTGAAAGGTTTTTGGAAGTGCCTCAGGGTTTTGAATCACTGAACTATGTAAAGTTTTTGCTTTAAAGTTTATTCTAACCTGCCATGATAATCCATTCTATTCACAAAGAAGTGGGTGCATCCTGTGCACGTCCACTGTTCATTGTGCTCTGGATAGTCAGTATTTCTTCACAAGTAAGGCTGAGACATTATTACAGCAACCCAGTCAAGATGATAGTTTGCATCATCAGCCTATTTAGGAATTTGCAAGTAGCTCATAATCTTTTTGACTAGCTCCACGTAGAGTTGCAAGTTCAAGGGGATGTGATTTACTTGAGTTCTATAGTGGTGGGCATCTCAGACAGATCCCAAATAAAGTTACCATACGATTTCCAATTTCTGCCAAAGACAACACATTTAAGCAGCTGTATTGGAAATTCTAAATAGTAACATGACACGTAGTTTAACGGAGAATACAAAGCACTGACTATGTTTGAAAGAGTTTGCTAACCCCTATTCACAGAGCTACTGATTTCACCATAACTTGTCCTTTGTAATATACTCAAGAAATCAACAGGAGCTGAAAATTATGTGATCTAAATCCAATGCAGCTTTTGTGCAAATACTAAATGTGAGCTGCATACGAGACAGACTAGCTTAAATTCAGCCTCAATATCTTCTGAGAGCTATTGTGCTAGTAGGATATCCGGACTCCATATATATGGACCATGCTAAGTGCATTTAAAGATCTAAGTAAGGACCAAGGATTCTGCTGAAGGACTTCAAGCCCCATAATCCACACATAAAAGGGAGGAGGAGACAGCCCTCTTCAACCACATCAGCACTATACAGTCACCACTGATGCCAATTTTCAGGACATCAAGGACTGCTGGGGGACCTCAAGCTCCATACTGCGGGACCTCAAGCCTCATGAATCACATGCAGGAGGAGTGAGGGGAGGAGCAGGTCGCCCCTTTCTACCACATCAGCGCTATATAGTGTTGTCACTAATCCTGCAAGCGGGATGTGCCCAGGCAAAGCCAGGAAACATCCAGGCTGATCAAAGCCAGTAAAAGACAGGGCCAACCCCCGGCTTGGTTTATTTTCCTCATATATGAGCTACCAGAGAAGTGTAGGCCTCACCCAAGGTACTGGGTTGGCCCTTGAAATCTCATTGGACCTTTGAGTTTTTACAACCTACATCATTTAGACAGTCTCCTCACTCCGATTGTGAGATCTGCTATACAGCTGCTGCACGAGATTTTAATGAAATCTATAAACCTCTGGGCCCAATAATGGATGTTGCAAAATATGAGGAAGAATTTTAAGGTATGCCTTTTCCAACATCTCCCTACAGATAGAAGGGGAAAACTTCGGTCCTTCAGTTAGCTGCTTGATGCTCCGATAAGCCATGCAAGCAAGCAAGCAATGGATGATCGTCATCTGATAACAACACCCAGCCCACACTCAAAAGAGGGTAATACGAGCGATATTAACTACATCTTGTTGGACCTTCGTATCTGGCATTTCATGGTTGATATGGTCACGGATGCCAGTCCAGAGAGCGAACATGAACACCTGAAGTTGGCATTAAGAGGTGATTTGATTATAGACCAGTTAGAAGTCCCGACCTGGGTGCAGACTCCACTGTAGTTGCAAATAACAGAAGAAACGTCAAATGGTTCGATATTGTTTCCTCATCGAAGGTTCTTTCTGGTATATACATGTCTCAGATCCCAGCCCCAGTTTCATTAAGCCAGGTATTTAACACTGATGTGTTAGTGTCTGAAGTACCCAATAACTTACTTGCATCTTTGAAAAAATGTCATACAAAATAATTTAAATCACTTAATGCAGTGTGCAAATCGAATGGGTGCTTTGAGTCATAATGTAGGGCAGCAAAGAAATAACAATAAATTAGAATGCTAAACCAGATTATGAGAGGATTTATTAGACGTCACTCCTTTAATATGCAGGCATTTCAGCATATTATATCACATGGAGGGCGTAATGTGATTGGGAAACCAGAAGTTCACATTTAACAAAAAAATACTGCACTTTATACAGATGAAGTGAGCTATTGCAGCCTTGCTCATCCATAGATGAGTTATGATGTTCTCCCGCATGAACCACTGACAGGTGTATTTACATCAACAAATTTTCTTTAGTGTCTTTATGGCTGCTGCACCAATTTCTGATTCTTGGAAGGATGCTATAATACACAAATAAGGCTATTGTGGTTTGCAGGGAAATATGTTTATTCTCAGCCTTATCTATAATATTCAAAATATCTTTAGTAAGTAGATGCTAGATAAGCTGATATTATGGATGGGAGAAAATAAAATAGTGACTCACCTGCATGCTGGATTTACACTGAAGGTTAGCATTGTGGACCAGGTTTTTATTCTTTTTAAAAGAAAACAGTTGACATGAATCAGACCTATTTGTATGTCGTTTATTTGCATCTGCTGGCAGCTTCTGACCTGGGTCCAAGATTAAAGTTATGGAAAGGGCATCTCTGTCAAGGTGTTCCCATGAATCTACTCTGTATGCAATATGCTTTTTTATATTTAATCTCCGTTTTACTAAATTAATTTAGGGATTTAAACTATCATGGTATATGTATATATATATATATATATATATATATATATATATATATATATTAGATTGTTCCTAAAGTGACTGTGGTTGTTTTATGTGTGTTGATGGGATATTTAACCAGATCTAACAATAATCTTTTATTGAATGAAAGTTCTAAGTAATCAACCTTTCACAGCCAAAGTTTGATCTTGTAAAGTAAACAAAAATCAAAAAAGCCAACACTTCACCCACACTTAACTGCAGTTTATAGACTAGTCAATGGAACTGTTAGGAAATGGTGTAGAGTAGGCAGTGTTGATAACATTCAACAAGAGAAATATTAATGCAGTTGTTAAATGATTCCGAAGACGGATAAGACCTACATGTAAATATGTGTATTGTAACTCAGCATGGAGGGTCACTGTAGTATAAGCTTTTCACTCCTGCCTCGCAGTCTGGATCCTGAGGGAATAGGAGAGGATGACAGCAAAGGAAAGGAGATGGGTATGGAAAGGAGGAATGACGTGAAACAAAGGAGAAGAAGAAGTTAAAGTATATGAGATGCCATTATCAGATTTGATGATGAGGTTAATTAGAATTTTATTTGATTAAAATCCTGTCACCTTCCAAACCAATCAAGGTCCTAGCATCTAGCAATGTCAAGAGTTATGAAGAGATGGATAAGGTTTTCGAGAATCACTATAGAAGAATCGTTCAACTGGGATACTAATTTGCGATTGAAAGGTCTAGAAACAAATTTGCAATTTTTTTCATTTTGGGCAGGTGAAGGATATTGGCTGACTTCAGTGGTGGATATGTGACATAACTCATTTATTTTATGGATTCCTAAAATCTCAGTTCCATGGAAACCAATAGAAAACTTGATTGAAGCAATTTATTCGCATCAACAACAAATTCCCTAAAACAGTGATATTTGAAACAGGCTAATTTGTTTTCAAACTGGCTTATTAGAAAATCTACAATGGAGAACAAGCTAGATTGTCATTATAGCGATATGTTTTTTAGACAAATTATTAAGTTTAAAATGGTATTGTAGAGGCCTATTTAAGGGTTAAGACATTGCACAGTGATGTTTCATGGATCCATGCCAAACAGTGATGTAATCTAACAGAGTAAAAATCATTCCTTGCCATAGTCATGACCTTAATGTATATTTTCATCTGAAACTCTGGGGTTTTTGATCCCATTTAGAAGACAGAGAAAAACGGTATTTTATACTCTGACCTTAATGTTATACATTATCTTGCAGTGTTAATATCCTTACTGACAAATGGGCAGGCCATTAGAAAGCCCACAGAAAGTAAAATGCCTGCCTTTCAGAAACCTGACATCCAAGCTATGAAAGGTTACGCGTGGATGAACAGTACTACATAAAATTCTCACTGCCACAACAGCAGGCTTAGTTGAATATTCAAGTATATTCTAATTAGTATGCATACTCCACGTGTAACAGTTTTCTAACAAGAAATATTGTTATTTTATATTTTGTGTTTACTAATTGAAACACATTGTGCAAATGCAACCAATAGACTAGAACGTTGTACTATTGATTGGCTAACAGGGTGAAGGTTAACATTGTCTCTGCATCATTATACATTTTACTGATGGTAAACATATATAACCACACAGTGGAGAAGCCAAGAGAGAACATAAGACAGATACTGATCTTAAACAAAGAGATGGGACCACCAAACCCTTTAAGAGATGCTGAGCATCAATATACTAAATGTTTATGATCCAGATGACCCTCTGATCAAGGAAACAGGTCTGGGCACTAGAAGCCAATGCACTAAATGTTCAGACAATGGTAGTGCCATTCTCCACACAGTATGGGCATGCTCTTAACAGTGTACATTTCACTCAGTGGTATTGAATATACAGTAGAAGACCTTCCTGGCAACCCACCATGATTTTAGAAGATTGCCCAGACATCTAACCATTTTCAAACATTGTTTCCATCATCCATTTGAAGTAACCACGTGAGATGCAAGAGCGGCCTACATCTTCATTGTTTATATTTAATGCCGCCCAGAGGGCAACAGAAGAGATGGCTAATATTCCATGATAAAAGAGCATGATCTATTCTATATGAAAAGAGTTCTTCAACAACATATGCGAAACCATAAAACTGCAATGAATCTAGTGAAGTGATAATGTGTTTAAAGCTGGGGTTACACCTCTCTTGTCCTTGTAAAGGGCGAACCCCCTGCCCATCTCACTTCAGCCAGCTGCACTTTTTGCTATGCTTCAAAAGCTTCTGAAAGAAACTCCTGTTCTCATATACGATCCTGACAACACTACATTTACATAGGAGACAAAATATAATTAGGCAACTCACCAGCCCAATGACACTTAACACCAACTCTCACCTCATTAGCTCAGAGCGCACCAATAATACCACTGGATAACAGAAAAATATTGCACTAACCAGGAGGCGTTATGGCCATTGACAAAGAGAAAGCACTCCAAGTCTACTTACATTATAAGCACACTTCGAATCTAACAGGGACGTTATGAATCGATTACATAAGCTACTCTCTACTGCATCTCTGTTCCGTATTCCTCTGACATCATACTTTTCTCATGCATCAACTGTTTAACCTAGCAGCTAATCTTTGCTGTGAAGCATCGTGAGGCCCACTGAGTCATCTAAGATATACATAATACACAATTAAACTGACAAAAGTACCGTGATGACGTCTAATGTCATAATGTACGTCTTGTTTGTGATACCTGTTTCTATTGGTTAATGTGCATGAAAACTTAATAGAATCAATCTGGAAGAACGTACCTCAGTATCTCATTGTTGTATAATGCATTTATTGGAAAACTCGCGTCTACCTGGCCACAGAATATTTTGCAATAATTAGAGCTTGGCAACAGGTAAACAATACCCCATGTTTTTTTAACTCCAAAACATCACACCAGTCCAAGAGTGTGAGGACGTGTACTTCCTTGCAATTGTACAAACTATTTCGAATCATCTGATCCCCCCCTTTAAGAATCCCAAACAAGACTTGAATAACTAAGGGCCTGATTTAGAGTTTGTCAGACGGGTTACTCCTTCACCAACGTGACCGATATCCCGTCCGCCATATTACGATGTCCATAGGATATCATGGAATCGTAAGACGGCGGACAGGATATCCGTCAAGTTTGTAATGGAGAAACCCCGTCCACCAAACTCTAAATCAGGCCCTTGGTGTCTCAGTATGTACACACACTGGAAAAGACCCCAGGTATCTGCCTTTCTTCTGATATCCTTGGAAGCTAGCATCCGGGATCCTCACCTCCACACATTTGCAAACGGTAAAGCTCTGCAAGATGAGTAAAAGAGTTTATACTCCCTGCTGACACTCACTGCGATCTGCAGGTTACGAGTTCAAATCAATAACTGCATCTAAGACACACGGGTGACCCCGGCATCACTGGGGACCTGGGGCAGGTATGTATATAAAAAACAACAACAACAAGTCAAATCTGATTTTTTTTAGGGAAACAAAAGTGTGTTGTACCAAACTATTGTTAAGAGGCTGGCCCAGGAACCCTTTTAACCAGTCTATGAAAACAGCCTGTTTTTACGCCAGAGAGATCGTTCTACTAAAGAAAACCTTTAAACAGAATTGTTTGTGTTCCCACGTTTTCTCCTGCATCCAGTTGTATGATAAAACGTATAAAAAAAATACACTGGCATTTCTTGACATAAGGCGATCTTGAACTCCCATGTTTGCTTTTAGGAAAAGTGAGGACCTACAAAACCATTTTTTTTTGGGCCACCCTTCCGCCCACCAAACTGTCTCACACCGTCGTTGACATGTGAGGTATTGCACCAATACATAGACACTACAAATGTAGTGTCTGCCAATTCCCTATTGAAACCAAAGAATTCACTTATGGCAACATTGAACTGTCACTCAGCCATTTCTCAAACTGTAATAGCATCAATATAGTGATGGTATATTTTGCCAGCACAGGAGCAGGCTCAGGTGCTAGGATCCACAGGTCCCGCTGAGGGGGGCCGGACTACTTCTTTTCTAGCCCCCAAGCTCTGATATTCTCTTCTGCTGGAACTGTGTCTTCTGGAGCATGAGCTCTCCTTTTGCAAGGCTCTGAAGACCTGGCCTTATAGTTGATATAACCATCCGTCCTTTTCCATTGTCTATAACAGTGCTAGAGGCCTCTGGGTAGCCATGCGCTATATAAGATTGCAAGAATAGAACAGAATAGCCTAGAAAGGTACTCTGGGCTCCCCCCTTCACTTATCTCCTCCTCGAGCTCCCTTCATCTTGAGTCCTGGTGATGAACCCCTATTGCAACACGACAGAAACGTTTTGGTCACAAACCCTTATTACTAGTAACGTTTAATGTATGGAGTCGGACCTCGCAGAAACTTTTGTGCGATACTTATAAGCAGATTATTAATATTCGTGTGTCACTTTTTGGGCACCAAGCACATTTTCATCACTGGCACTTTGCTAATTTCCTTATTTGTTGTTGCTTTTGCGTATGTTTTTATTCTGTTAGCAAATCTTTATTATACTAACAATTCACCCTATGATTTAGAAATGGGGACCGTTGTTGTTTTTTGATGAACCCAAACCTCAGCAAGGCCAACACTGTCTTTCAGCTTTCAGATGTTGATAAATCGATTATCATTTAATTTAGGAAACAGTAAACACTGTTTTTACAAGGGTTAGAAATGGTATAAGCATTGCAATAATCTTTACATAAAGACGATGTATTACTGCATACAAACAACGTTCCTAAAATGTGGGGAGGATGGTGTAGTGAGCTAAATGCTGGCTGGTGGAAAAATATGTAGAGCAGAGGACCATGAGTTCGATTCTCAGCAAGGCAGACTCAGCCATGTATCCTTCTGAGGTTCGTGGTTGGGTACGATATACTGCATAAAAGTAATAACTGTTTTCACAGTGCTTAGAAACGGCAGAAATGTGATATGTAGTGCTATATCAATAAGTTATTAATATGTAAACTATGGGGCTTTTATGTGAAAGGGACAGAGCCGTTCTTTTCATTACGTCTCTTGTACGGAGGATGGGTCTGGGTGCGGTGTGCGGCTTCCGGGTCTCTGAGATTGTGCCTCATCTGGCCTCCATCTGTCTTGCACTGTTTGTGTTATCCCTCCATTCCTCCAGGTTGGCTTCCGCGGCCGGTAATTTTGGGCTTAGCTACCCAGGTATTAGTCTAATGCCCTTCTGTTTGTGGGTCAGGGTTTAGGCACGTCCTAATCCTGAAAGGGCGGCGCATTTAGGCTCCATTACAATTGTCTCAGCATTAGCAGCTTTCGGCCGGACACCCGCGCCTTATCCACTGTTTTACTGTAACCAGAGGAAGCGTCCCAAGAAGCTCCACAGACAGAGGTGCGGGGGTCTCTCTTCGCCATCAGAGGATGGAGAGCTCGGACACTTTAGAGGGGTTAGGCAGGCGGCCTGACCTGTTTCGAATTCCTATTCATTTGCGCCCCCCCACACTCCAGTTACATCAGTCCGGGAGGGAACGGTTTGCTTTTACTCACCACATGCCCTAGGACGCTGAAGGTAGCCCTAGAAGCTCTCCGTAAAACCCAGTAAGACCCGAGGATATAAAGCGCTGTGTATTCTGCATCCCGCCTTAATGCGCTATCAAATTGAGGACAAAATCAGCTGAATAATGTGTGACTTAATAACTGAGAGTTGGGGGGAAGAACCCTCTACTAGGTGTCTATAAATGGCGCCCTGCGTGAACCATGGAATCGGCGACCACCCAAGTCAATGAATTTACTTGTTTTAAGATTTGATTTCCCCCTCACGTTTGGTGCCCACCTGTGTTGGAAATAGCAAAAAAAAGACAACCCCTGGAGCCCATAAAGTGGGCGTAAAGTGTGGCAATAGAAAAGGGAGAGAGTCTAGAAGCGCAGAGTCGGAGAGCTTCAACAAAAACTACCAACAAGGACAAATGTGACAATAAATCATCCATTCATCCATGCATTATTCAACTGGTCAGAGACATACTGCATTTTAAAATACATGGGGTTTAAACACCTGCTGCAGTTATCTTTGTATACCCAAAAGTAGTAAGATATCACTGTAGTAAGATAACTCTGGTGGTTAATGCTTGCTGGGGAGATCCCTGCATCCTGGGCACAGGCATGACTCTTCAGAACCGACCATAGCAGGCCAGTGTGCCTGCTACAAAGCATTGCGTGTGACACGCAGGTCACAGATTTGTGCTTTGTACAGATAGCTCAGTGAGGTACTGCTTTTGCTGCAGATTCTCCTGTTACCCGAAGCTCCCTTCTTAGGTATTACAGTTATTAGTATTATATCTCAGTGAGTTAAGAACCGGCAGCAAGGAACTCCATGCAGCCAGCAAGGTAAAAGTTTAAAACCCTATTGCTTATTTTTCTAATCTTTCATTATTGTGCTGCCAAAGAGGTTTCCGGGGGGAGAGGGCTTGGGGGAGGTAAACACGTACTATATGAGTGGTTATTAGTATAATCACCTGTATAAACTGATCCATTCTACATTACACAGTACATGCATATCACTTTCATTTAAATCTTGGAAAAGTAAACAAAAAACCTGCCCCCAATTCATAATTCATATTTCAACTTTTAAGAGCTTGGAAATGAGAAGGTGAGTGTATTTGTTTCCTTGATAATATTGGTTTCAAGGCATTAGGCTCCTGCTAGCTAGCAGCCATGACCAGACTTGAACATTGAACATGAGGCATTTGTGTTGGGCTTGGCTGAAAAACCAAACAAAGCCAATGAGCCTGGAGTTGGCAGCCAGCCCTTAGGCTTTGTCAAAGTCTGTTTTGTTCTGTCATGGGTTTTGCAGAACTTTATTGGTGGAGAAGCTGACGGGCCTCATCAAGCTAACAACAGTGGCTAAAAGCAGTAGCAATGTTTACTCTCAAAACCACATATTGCTAGAGTAGTGCTTAGCACAGAGGGAGCTACTTTGTGTGTGGATGTACACTTTGTAGAGGGTGAACTGCCCTCCCTAACTGTAAAGTCTACCAGTGACTGAAGTTATTGAAGCACTTCCTTACGTTGTATGCTGTAGTGGGCGGAAGAAAATGTGAATGACATAATAACTGACCAATGGATGAAGAGGATTGGAGGAAAGCCCGTCTGAGTAATTACATTTTACATATCATTTTTGTATGAACAAAGGATGTTGGCTAACACCAGAAGTAATAAAAAAAAAAAAAAAGACAACTGGTCTGGTGCGGACCACGTGCCATTTGTTTTTGTCAATGCGCGTTTAGTTACGTAAAAGTTTTTGCTCAACTTTACTGTCAGGGCTGGGCCTCATCAGTCTAAAAATAAAATAAAAACACTGGCTAAAAGCCAAACAATCTTTTGGTCTTAGAAAGTGCACATTGACATAGTAGTGCCTGGCACTTAAGGGAAATGCCTTGTGTGGAGGGGATCTTTGTGCAAGGGGAGAATGCTGTCAATCTCAGTGAAGTTAACCAATGGCTAGAGTGGTCTGAAACACTGCCCCATGCCATATGCAGTAGCGGGGGGATGAAATACGTGAATGACACAACTGCAGACATATGGGTGACAAGGGCTGGCTTAAAGTCGCTATTTATACGTATGTCATGTACATCATTTTAGTAAAATCAGAATATCTAGCCTAGCCACAGACCACAAAAGTAACTGCCTTCACTCCATCAATGTTGCTGCTCTGAACATAAAGCACACAAAATGGAGGGACTGCAGAATGTGTCCCTGTGTCTGGCAATTGCACCAGGGCACATTCAACACCCTTCTCTGGGGCTCACTCAAATTTGACTCAATAATAAGAGCTGGATCCAGTATCCGACTGGGTTTCCTTCTTTTGCAGCACCAACACCCACTAGGCGACTACCGAGTTCACCCCGTGATTGGATCTACAGTGGTTGTAAGGGCTGAGGACAGATGTTTTATATTATATGTAAACAACCGTAGAAAAGAGTCTCTGAGTTCTGAAGATAGAACGTAATGTATGTAGAGCAAATTGCCTCAAAGGCATTTAACTTTTGATGGTAGCAGGTACGCGGGATGTCTAACTCAGGTTCCCTGACCCCAGCATCTGTGGTTTATCATCTTGAAGTTCTGCGAGGTCTGTAGATGAAGAAAGCTGTTCATCATGAAATATGCCTGCAAAATGCCGTGACGCCAGAGAACAGAAGGACTATTTCATTTTGAACGCTGCCTCGAACGTGCCAATGTGTGTGGTCTGTGCTGCATAATATGAAATGAGTGAACTCTGCGTAGCTCTGCAAGGACCAGTTTGGTGGGTAAATCTAAGCAGTGCCTAAAACAACCCATCCCTGTGCTTCAAAAACTATAAAAATAAGTATATAAAAACAGTATATTTTCGAGGTGTAAAATATGAAAACGTGTGACTAACACACAATCACAGGACATGAGGTAAAACTGCCTTTGACTTGCTCACATACCTCTTAACATTTTAATAACTATTGATAAACAATCATAACTGTTTTACCCCTTTATCTCTGTTATGCTCACAAATTGGTAAAGTCTTCCACGTCCAAGATATAGCGGTTCCAGGAGATGTACGAACATAGAGGTGGCCTTTGAGACCTACCGGCTCTGCCAATGCCTTTTGTTCGTGCTGTACACATCAGCAATAGTGCAGTGCCGTGACAAATGCACGGGGCGCAGAAGCCACATTTTTTTTTTATTTACGATCCGAAATGAAGTGGTAAAAAATAAAAAAATGAGGTAGCATAAAAGTGTTTTTGTTTATACAGTAGAAGGACCAGCAACAGTTTGCTGCTTGCCCCAGCCCAAGAAAATAGTGGAGGCAACCGAGAAGGGGGTCAGGATAGTGGGTGAGGGGATGAAGGGAAAAGAAACACATGAAAGTGGGAGCAACAAGTACGGTGGATGGAGATGCACAGAAGGGAGAGAACGACATGGGTAGAAAGGAAAAGCACAGAGGTGAGAGCAAAATGGAGCGTGGGGAGCACAAGGGAAAGAAAGAACACACTGAGTGCAGGGGGAGAGAAGCACACAAAAACACATGCACAGTCGAGGAGTGCTTACGCAAAAAAGAAAAAAGCAGTTCCCTAAAAGTGGGCAGTGGAAGGACACATACAAGATGGACAAATTAAACCATTGAATAAAAGCAAAAAATAAAAGAGACAATAAAGCTATCATATGGTAAGCAGTATGTGGGCTTTAAGTTGCTGCTAAGCTGACAATATGTCTTCTGAAACCAGGCAGCTTGTGCTTAGGTACTCTCAACCTAAAAACTGTGGTATGCATAAGTTGCTCTTGTACATACTAACAGGCTGCAAGGGAAAGATTTGTTGTCCGTAGAGAACAACAACCTTCAGTATTGTTTTTTTTTTAGAGACTGTGGGTTGATTTAAAGGAGGGAGGTAGAGGAATATAGAGGGCCTACTGCCAAGGAGGCTCAGGCAGTGGCTTTTGCTATACAGGCTGCTAGTACCTTGGGTGATGAATACCATCAATACCAAGGGAAACTCTAAAGGTGGCAAGTGGCATTAATTTACAAGTCAGTCTCCACATCCAGGGTGGTGATCCAAGGAATAGATGTTTGGGTGGGCACCTTGAATGCAATCGCTAGATTGCACGTGCGCACAACCAATACTGCCCTTGTGCTTAGATATATGTGTGGCAAAATAATACTTTATCAAGGGTACCAAGCATCTTTGCATTTGACATGCTGTACCCTATATGGTGGTGCTCTACATGAAGACCTTCGCTATACAAAACACATGCAGTACTTTGGTAAGGAGAACAAATGGTAGGAAATGTTCCAAGTGTACAGTTTTATAAACCCTTTAAAATCAATGCAATATTTATCCTTCTTAACAGAGAGGAACAAAGTATTGCGTTTTTGCTTGAATATTTTTTTTTCTTTTCATAATTGCAGCCAACAGTGAGCTCTTCAAATGACATCGGAATAGTGCTGTAATGACATTAAAGGTTCATTCGCTTGATTACAGGCTACTGCTGATGCCACTCCTAGCCTGTAATCAGGAAATTATAATCTACTTTTAACTGGAAAATTACACTTCTGCTGGTACTAAAAGAGTAATAAAATCTTACGCATTACATTTTTCAAATTATTTACTTAGCCAAAATGGAATTCTAGAAATAGAAACCTCATCATTCTGTTACTCATGCTCCAACAGGCAGACAGGTTAGGCTGCTTTCAATGTCAAGGCATATAAGATTATCAAAATACATCACAGATGTGTCAGCTTTCGCTGTTCCCAAAACGTATACTAGTATGAGTTTTCGTTTCAGCAAACAGTACCCACCACTTTGAATCTCCTGTTATTTCAGTATATTTGGAGAGCAGAAAATATATTGTTCTGCACTGAAATAGCAACCCCCAAACATCTCTCTTCTGTTTTCCATCAGTTATGCATAGCTCTAAGCTTTTAAAGAGTTTCTGTGTCTGCCATTGTTGCTCATGTCTGGACTCTTCTGTAGTTCTCTGGCAAAATCTGCTGAGAGTGAAAACGTGCCAGAGTCAGTTTCTTTATGCTAGTGGACATGCTGATTTTTTATTAATCTACATGCTGTAAAGCTTTACATGGAATTGTAAAAAGCTTTTGTTAATTTCCGGTCAGCAGGAACATTATTTCATCATACCAATTTTTGAAAGCATTTGCCAGAATTTAGATATTTGAGCAGGCAAAATAATACATTCAGTGACTAGCAGATTCCACTGTAAAAATATACACCGAAAACAGAAGTTGTTTGGCTTAGTTGTCTACACCTGGTAACTATTCTGTTGCAGAGCCATGTCAGCAGCCATCGTTTACTCCTAACAGGAACTGTTGAGAGAGCCCTCCTGTTGAAAAAATAGTCCACTGTTGTGATAAATTATTAAAACATCAATAAAGTGGGTCACAACTTAACTGGACCTGCTCTGTCAGAAACAAGGTTGGAAACTTTGAAGAGGACATGAAATGTGATTTGGGTGCAGAGGGCAAGGCGAGACACTAAATAGTTGTATGTGAGAAAAAGATCCTGCCCATCTAATTTGTCACCAGTGTATTGTGCATAATTAATAGCTAGTAGGTGAAATGGTGAATGGACACATCCAACCGATTCACAAAAGCATGTATGAGTGCGGGAAGCAGTGTAACGGGAATACATTTTATGTACTCGTACATGGCTTTGTGAATAGGTCCCAAATGCCTAACTCCCTAGTAACAAAATTGGAAAGAGGACACTGTCCCCTCTATGTGTCCTAATTATATATGATAATCCCCTGACTATTCTGATTTTCTTCCCATTTGAGATGTTTTGGGGCCACTTCACAAAAGCATGTGAAAGATAATGAATTACAGGGCTGCGATAATACATATTCCAGGACATGCCTTTCTGAATAATCTCCACCGTGTTTGATTTACCAAAATGTTTCCCGGTGGAAACAGTACTTCTAACTGTAAGAGGCATGGATTTCTCATGACTGATAACACTGAATAGACCTCTAATGCATGCATGTGACACTTAGGCACAAGTCATGTAAAATGATTTTGGGTCTGGTTCCCCAGATCCAACTATTTAGCCAAGAATGCATTTATTGGGGAGTTTCACACCCCAACCACCACCTGAAGCTACACCCTTGTACATACTATTTATCAACTAAGAACGTACTTCCAGGGAAAAACAACAACTGAAGAAACAAGTAAAATGGTTGGAAATTTCTAATGTGGCTCCATTTTAAAATTGGCCTGCACAATTTCTTTGTAGAGATAACAAAAAAGGAAAAATGCATTGACGTTTGTCTAGAAAAATGATCACAAGAACATAGATCATTTACTTCCCGATCAAATGAGATTGTTTTTGACAGTCAGTAATGAATTGTACCACATCTAAATCTCGGCAATAAATATCTTTCATAGGGATTCCCGGTTAGCATCCAATAGGTTCCATCCCCAGGGCAGTCTTGCTTGAAGGATTATGCTCCTACCAAGTATGGAGTCCCTTTTAAATGACTGATCTGTAATGCTGGGGTTTCTTCTAATAATGTGCCTAAAAAAACTGATGCAATGGCCTCTGACTTTATCAAGCTTATGATAGCTACAAGGTAACTAAATGTTATATAACTGTTTCTAGCACACTACATTAAAGCAGCCTCTATAAAAAATCTAGATTTTAGTAAGGATATTGCCACTTTCCCCAAGGCAGTCTCACTGCTAGCACTCCATGGTGTTTTTGAAGGCCTATGAGAAATGCATGGATTCATCCTTAGCCCATTCGTATGTAAGATTATTCTCCACCAGACAGCAGGTTAATGCCAAAGGAAATTCTCTCCTACCTTCTATATTCTCATACACTCATTTTCAGTATTTTCTGTGAGATATCAAGTGCAGAGAGGGTGCAAGAGGAAGTCACTTCACTGACTGTCAGAGCAAGGCCCTCAACTGTCTCCTCTGCAGGTTTCACAGATTCAGTGTGCAGAGAATGGCAGGGAATCAGCAGTCGTGACTATGCCGCCTGGATCAGTCTTGGAAGTGTGTGTGGTCTCAGAATTCTCAGCTTATATCCATATTTGCTTTCTCCTACCCAAGAGAAGCCCTCCAGCATCTTAAATCACAAGGAGCATATCTTGTCCATAACCTCGAAGGAGCAATAGTACTCCCCACTGCCCAGTGGTGTGTACAATGTGAGACATGTGGGATGCCTAAACTTAACCTCTACTGAAATAGTCATTGTTATGTTATGTGTATTTGTGAAGAGCACTGCCACCAGTGAGGGTATCCTGGCGCTGAGCAGGTGTGTGTTCCGACCCCTGCCTATGGTAAGTTTGTTGACTGAAAAGCCAGGTCTTCAGCTTTTTGTTGAATTCAACATAAGAGGAGGAGGCTCTGGTGTGGAGTGGGGGTTAATCCATGCTTTAGGAGCGATGCTAGAGAACGCCCGCCCTCCTGATCTGGTTCTGGGTATGCACAGGATGTGTGTGAGTAGGAGTCCTGCAAAGTGGAGATGTCTGGGTTGTTGTTGAAAGAAGCTTAGACTTTTCAGGTAGGTTCCTGGCATGGATACTGGGTGTGTGCCGAAATTCAGCCAAGCATCGGTAGCAGTCCCATGATGAGGTGTTCTTGCCAAAGGTCACTACTTTTGTCTTGTCAATGTTGTGCTTGAGACTGTTGGCTGTCATCAAGTTAGCAACTTCGGTCATGCAAGTGGCAAGCATGTTTCTTGTACTGTACTGTATTGTATTGTAGAGGGATAGTATGAGCCGTGTTTTCTCAGCGTAGGAGGGGTTGTTTTGTGTGCAGATGACATTGGTCAGAAGGATCATGTATGCATTGAAGGGAGTGGGTCTGAGTGATGAACCTTGAGGCACTGCGCAGGTGAGTTAGCAGGCTTCCGAGGAGTAAGGTGCCAGGCTAATAGCTTGTGTTCTAACCGTTAAGGAGCAGATTCAGTGGAGAGAGGCTCTTTGGATGCTAATCTTATGAAGGCACCTGATGAGGATGGGATGTGGGACCGTGTCAGAGGCTGCAGGGAGATCCAGGAGAATGAGGCCTGCCACGTCTCCTCTGTCAAGAATCATGTGGATGTTATTGGTAACAGCAATGAGTGCCATTTCTGTCCCTTGTGGATGGGCCTGAATCTACACCATGTAGCATCGAGAAGCTGGTAGTTTTTGTGGTGGTCGGTTAGTTGTTGGCTGATTAGTTTCTTTAAGAAATTTGCCAGTTATGGTAGGATGGAAATGGGTCTGTACTTTGAAAGCATGGCTGAGTCAGTGGATGGCTACTTTAGCAGGGGCATGATGGTGGCATTTGTCCTTTCTCCTATCTGGTCCTGCACCATATACTTGTGTGCAGCAGTTCACAGCTGAGCAGGGAATGTTGCTGCTTCAGTCTTCCAGTATTCAGACTGAAAGAGGGATTTAGTTGATGCGTCCACCTCCACGTAACGTGTCAGCTTAGACAGACTGTGCATGACAGTAAGGAGAGTGATCGGTGAAGAGGCATACCATGTGGACTTTTAGGGCCATGTCATGCTGTATTTCATTAAATTTGGTTCAGAGATTTAAGTGTATCCTATGCTGACACATTTCTCTTTTGAAATGTAAGATGACTTTATGCTGAAATTCAGATACCATCATGTCTAGTTAAAGACCATTCATGATTACGTTTTACTTTTGTCATTCATTTATAGCTATTACTTGATGATATTGGGCAGACAATGCTGAATTTTAGAGTATTTTATAATACATTACCTGATTAGGTAACACTTAAAAGAAATTTCCGGTAGCATTTTGGGATCACTGCATGTTGGTAGAAGGTGAATTTTGGGTCAATTTCATGCAGTTTCTTGGAGAATTATAAGATGTATATGAGGTATTTCATATGGAATATTATTGGCATTTACTGCTAAAATTCAAGCACAATAAATAATAAATCTACATACTTGGTGGGAGGTTCATATTGAATTTGCTTTTTAACTGCTCAACAAATGAGACCTTTTACAGGCATTTCAAACTGTCAAATTGGATTAATAAATGTTGAATTTTAGTTAATTACACGCTGAAAGTATCACATTTTAAGCTAATTAAATTCGGAGCTATTTGTGAACACTAGGACATTTAATATTCATAGCATGGGTATAGTTAACCTAGATTATTGTTATAGGCTAAAAGGTAATGCTGGCTTCATTGCGGTATGTCGTTGAGATCTTGGCTGATCAGCATCAAATTAGGTTTTGTTTTGCAAACCTCGCCTCATAAATTGCTGCAATCTCTCATTTTCGTCTCGGCTTTTTGTTGCTGGGATTTTGACATACACAACAACTAGGCAAAATAAATATTTTTACTGAAAATCTGAGCAAAAAATATGGTTAGACTGGAGAACCAAAAGCAGCACTGGCAAAACGTTGAAATCAGCCCCTTCTTTTCGTGCTCTCTCTCTCCTTCTGTCCAGCCATTCTGTCCCTCTTCTCCTTCTCCGATCACTTTTTCTCTATCTTCTTCCACTCCCCTTTTACTATGAAACCTCTCCATACCTGCTGCAAACATCAGGAGCTTTGGAAAGTGAAAGAGGCACGAAGAGAGGCTGTGGCTTTCAAAACCGGCCCTCAAGGGCTCCAGCCCAGTGGGGAAATGCCCAGTGGAACAAAAGACCCGCCCTACACTCAACGAAATGTAATGGATCCCGGCTGTCAACATCCTCTGCTCTCTTCCACCATTTTAATTTTCCAAGACAAAGGTACAAAACTGTCATGCTGAATTATTTTAACCCCACCCAAGCTATTAAAAGGGAAAACTCTTTTAAAAAATGAGCGAAAAACAAGTTCCACATTTAATCCACACACATGTTGCAGGGGCTCGTTTGTTCTAGTTTCTAGGGGTCCTGCGTGGAAAGTACTATCCCCAAGATTGGCACTGCTGCCTAGCCCTTTTGCCCTCTATCCATCATGGATCAGCAAATTGGACATGGGCAGTTAAGGTAATCCTGATGTGATGAGGACACATGAATTCGGAAACAATGCAGCCAAGATCACATGGCATACGACCTAAGTTTCACTTCCAAAAACTGGTCTGTAGACTGTGCTGCAGGAAACACAGTTCATAATTATGTAAGGAGCCAAAAAAATCAACAGGAGAATTTCTCACTGGGTAAAATTAAGGTAACTGTTCAATTGACATGTAATTGTAAAAAGATGAATATTCTTGCCATTTGTCATTTTCTTCCTATTAAAAATTTCCATCACGAGAAACGCTCCCGCGACACCAATTTCCACATATCCAGAGACACAGCGTCTCCACTGAAACTTTTAATCATAATAATGACAATATGCAGGAGGGAAACAGCAAGAGAATGGGATG
The DNA here is from genome assembly GCF_031143425.1 of Pleurodeles waltl. Classification (NCBI taxonomy): domain Eukaryota; kingdom Metazoa; phylum Chordata; class Amphibia; order Caudata; family Salamandridae; genus Pleurodeles; species Pleurodeles waltl. The sequence goes on from NC_090440.1 coordinate 1,886,613,691, forward strand.
CAGTGAAATCATTTAGGGCCCTGCGCCTGCTATCTATTCTGGAGACATTCACCCGGGACTCATTGAACTTGTCATATTTACTTTAAATGTCAAAACTTTTGTATGCAAAATTTCTCAGCCACAGGTGGAATCGATGTTCAAATATAAAACAAAGGATGTGCGTCACTTCCTCCCCACAGACAGACAAATACACACTAACTTATTCTTCTATTATCCGCTAAAGTACATGGAAGTGAAAGGAGGCAAATAACCTGGACAGATGCAACCCCAAATATTAGCCGGATTGTTGGCAAAACGGAAGACCAATAGGCCTATTAATATTGACAATTTACATAGGGTACCCCAAAAACTGACTTGCCTATTTAGGTTTTATTATTAACTAGTGGTACACATTTGTATGATCTCAGAAGGTCGAAAAGCATTACATTAAACATATTGATTAATGCACAGATATTCCTTGTAAAACATGTAAGTTATTTCGTCAAAGGAACTAGACGAGACTAGTCAGAAGAAGGAAGATGAAGAGGGGGAGACGTGGGAGGAATTAACAAATCCACGTTGCTGCTGAAGGGCCCCAGGATGCCTTCCACCCAAGATTGCTGAGGTCATCCCTTTGCTTGAAAGTCATGCTCAAGGGCTAGTGAGAAGCTGACGTCCAAATTCAGCATTATATGCAGGGAGGTTTCAGATCCCATCAGTGGCCACAAACGAATTTTTCGTCCTATGCAATTGCTGTGGACATCAACATGTGGGCAAATGTTCCAAAAGTGATTGAGCCATAGGACCGAGGTTTAGCCACATTAAGTGTCCAGATCCTATGCACTGCCTCCTTCACATAGAGGGAACAATGCCTGAATAGTTCCAACAACAAGAAAATCCTTTATGAATCTGTAGCCCCTGTCCCAGTCATTCATACATTTCTATCTACAGGGCCTTGTTCCAAGAGCCAAGAATACAGACTGGATCCTGAGAATCACAGCTGGTGAAACCAGTCGTTACAGTCACAACTAAACACTGTTCAATGGTCTTCCTTCAGCCACCTATGGTAAAGTGCCCCCCCCCCCCCAAAATGGGGGGAGCGCGGCCCCTTAGGAATCGGGCCGCCGTGGCCCAACCTCCCAGACTAGTTGTGAGTCGGGCTGGCCATAGGGACTTCCGCCCTCACGCCTTGCAAAGTGTGGGGGTGGAAATTGAAACTTGGGGGGCGCACAGGGGTAGCGTCACTTCCGGGCCCTGGCCGCCGTACACCAGAGAGGGGTGATATTTAAGTGCCCCCCCAGAAAGGCTCTGCCTTTTGAGTACGGACGGCGGTAGGGGCTCCCACCCACCCAGTCCCTTGTTTTTTTAGGTTGGGGAGGAAGCACTAAAGTCACCATAACCAACAGAGGGGTTCCCAAGGCTGGGGACCCGGGATAACACCAGAGGTAGGATGCTGAAGTCCTGAACCAACCTGCGGATGTACACACCAGCTTTGGGGGTAGGGAGCCCAGATTGCTGGGGAGGCCATGGGGCTCCCGCTCCTGGCCGCCCCGTTACACCCCCTTGGCAGATTGGTGTTTGAGGAGGGGGCGGAAACCTGAGCATGAGGACAAGGAACGGTGAAGTCAGGGGAGCCACCCCCCTCCCAGGGATACAGGTGAGGTATGGTTCACCTGTGTGGTCCAAAGGAGGTTCAGGACAGGAAGGGATCCTGTCACATTGATTTATGGTTGATGAATAAACCTTATTGAAATGGTTTTTTATAAATGGTTTTTATAAATATGTTTTTGGAGATTGTTTTTGCAGATGAGTTATTACTGTTTGTGTTTTTATGAAATGCATTGAAAAATATATAAATAAAATTCCTTCTAACAAACAAGTTTTGTCGGTCTGCATGTGGCAGGTGTTGGGGTAAGGGCTCTCTGGTGTCTCCGGGTTCTAAGCCTGCACAACTGGCTGACAAACTCGCTATCTCTGGAACTCCTGGCACATCTAAAGCTTCCCTGATCCATCTTAGTAAAGACCTGAAGATACACTTTTTTAAAGAACTCTATGCCATGATACAGTGACAGGCCACTTACACTCCAAGAACGCAGCTACTGCTCCAGTCACTCACAGCTTTGCTGCCTTTCAGCAAGGATCATGCTATATGAGAACCACATCCATACATATGTATTAAATGTCCTGCTACACAGGCTTTCACTACTTCTTGCATGGTCATGACTGCGGCACTGAAATGTATACTAGTTTACTAGTGTAAACACTAAAGGAAGTACAGAGGGTTGAAACTACGCAGTCGGACTCAACTTGAAGTTAAAGTGGTTCGATCTTACCACCACCACACTTAAGTCTTTGAACAGACAACAAATAAAAGCAACCCATCGACTTTAAGATAATTCACTAAGCGATCTACAGCCCCTACCTTAGTAACTTGCTGATGCTTTGCAACCTCATCAGATGACCATCGTCTAGCATTGGCTTCCCAAAACCTACTGGCTATTCTCATAACTAAGCACAAAGGTCATTGAGGTAGATCTCCTATGGAAGTCATGCCTGCAACACTTATATTGGACTAGACAAAGTGAAGATCAGAAGGGCATTGAAAACCATCACATTCGGCGCTGCATATTGCGTGTTTTTCTCTATAGTCATTAAATTGGTTCACATCTGAAACTATTTACTCTACAAAGCAAAACCTGCAGTAGCAAAGAATCCATGGAGGAGTTTCACTACCTAAACACTTTAAGAGCTGAAATTGCTTTCTTCATCCCTCTCTTCATTTCAATCTGGATAATCTATTTTATTAAAAAACATGCTTTATGTGAGTCCCAGTTCATTAGTAAAATGTGTAATATTATGTGCCTTGCTATTCATCACAGTGTATCAATTGTGCTTCCCTGGGCTATTCTAACCCCTCAAGCATGTCTGCAGTTGTGCCAGGAGACATTTGGTCTGGAGGTACATTGGAGACAGAAAGCTGCACAACAGACTCTTCCCGGACGCGAATGCCTCTTAGCTCCTACATTGAGAATCTGACTCACAGTTCAGTGAGGCAGTCTGGAAATGTCTCTGCACCCTACATTGACTGGCGGAAAGCTAAGAGGGAGACGTACTATCAGGTTCTCGCCATGTAAGTCAACAAGATGTGCTAACAGGAGTTTCTGAGGAGGTGTTGGGCAGTGACAAAAGCCAAGGAAGCCTGAACCCAGTCAATTGTATTACAGGGCTCTGCAGCATTATTACATGACTACTCTGTCCACCAAAACTCATTTATCTACTGCCCTTACACAACATGGAGTCTGTATCTCCATTTGCCATTTTGACATCTCTGTAGATCCAATTCAATGATTCTGACTAGTGTTGCCCAGTTGTCCAGAAAGATAACGTTATCTACTAAATGTAATTTCCAATGATTTTCAGAGAGGCTCATTTTGATCACCTTCCTCGAAGGTGTGTCATCCACCAATCACAACTATGTTTTGTGTCGTTTGCCCCATTAACAACTTTAGGTGGCAGGCGGTTCTCTGTTTGAGGGTCACTCCTTTGAAACCCAAAGTGCCGCCCTCTGAAAGAAAGTATTTCTTTTCAATTAGTGAACAGGGAAATGAGGAAAGCAGGAGTTCCGCAAGACACAAGTCGTTTTTAAGGTCAAGCTTCCCAGACAGTGCAGTTGTCTGATTGAAAAAGATCTATCGTCAGCTTACCAAGCACTTACAGTGGGATTAAAGCTGGCCCCTTACTTACCATTGGGTGACTTTTTTGTCACTTTCATACACTTGCTTCTTATGTGATAGCTTGCCTTGACTATCATGTTTTTGTCCCTCTCCTGGAGCATAGTTTCTTTACTTGTGTCTTTCTGCTGCTCTGTTCTAGGTAACCACTACTCACTTTTTGCTAAAGCACTAATTGAGAGAACGTGTGTTTCCAGTTGTCTGGCTTGTATGCTTATCACCTCTGTGTTTCATATTTTTCACTCACATCTGTGCGCTTCCTTCCCACCTTTCGCCAAGTTGCTAACTCTCTCACCCATGTGCTTATTTCTCTCTGCCCCCTCCCCTCGATCAGTGTTGCTCTCACTCCCGTATGTGCCTTTCTCATGTCTGCAGTGTTGCTCTCTCTTGTGTGCCATTTTTTCCCTCACCATGCCCACCCGTTGTTGCTTCATGCCCCACCTCTCCTTTGTGCTCCCATCCTGCAGTCCTACTTTTGTAATTCATTTTTTAAAAACATTTTTGTACTTAGAAAAGAAAGTGCTTTCGTGCTACTTCTCTTTTTAGGTTGCAGCCTACCAGACAGCACATCTTTCTAGTTTGCCAAAAGGCATCTTCGGGGCTTTCAGAAAGTTGACCTAGGAATGTATTCCGATCGTTGATTACCATTCGCTTTGTGGTTTGTGACTCACACTTTCAACCTTTCCATCTGCTGTCTTTATTTGCTTTAGGCTTTCCAGGTTTAGTTTGTCCCTCCCATTGCCTAAACCATGTTTATGGTATCCTTCCACAAACTCACTTTCTGTTAACATGCCTTTAAATCTTGTTCTCATATAGTCGCATTTGCTGTGCATTCAAAGACCGAGCTCAAATTTCAAGCACTATCTTCAGAGGACGATTCTTTACTTTTCTTTTATCTGACTTCAAAAATGTGACAATGTTGCTGGATACAGGGGTAGGAAAGATTTTGTTTCTACCACTAAATTAACTAAATGAACTGAGTAAGTATTTCAGAATTATGAATGCACAAATGACACACATCAATACAAATCATTAAACTAGATGATGCAATTACCACACATTGTTGTCTGTGCACTATATAGTTCTATTAGTAAAACTGTATGTCTTTGCAAATCTAACGGTCACTTCAATTGAAAATGTGTTGTCTGTAATGGCAGTGAGCTACCACACCATGGAAACTTCACTCTACACCACTCCACTCTACTCTGCACCATTCCACACCATTGCACTCCACTCTGCACCACTCCACACAACTGCACTTTGTACCACTCCACTCTATGCCACTGCACTCTACGCCACTTCCTGCTATGCCTCTCTTCTCTGTGCCAATGCACTCCTCACCACTCTACTCTACACCAGTGCACTCTACACCACTCCAGTCTAGGCCACACCAATTTACTCTGCACTACTCCACTCTAAGCCACTTTACTCTATGCCACTCTGCAACACTGCACTCTATGCCAATACACTCTACAATCTATGCCAATACACTCTACAATCTATGCCAATGCACTTTACTCTGGAACACAACTCTATACCTCTGTACTCTATGCCAATCCACTGTATATCACTCTAATGTACTCTGCACCATTGCACTCTATGCCACTGAACACTAAACTATTTTACTCTACAACATTACACTCTATGCCACTCTACGCAGCTGCACTCTACCCTGCACCACTCCACTCTATGCCACTTCAGTCTACTCTGAAACAATCTACTCTACTGCACTCTTTGCCACTCTACTCGTAAACACTGTACTCTATGCCAATGCAGTATACACAACTGCACTCTATGCCATGGCACTCTACTCTGCATCACTGTATTCTATGCCACATGCTCTCTCTGCACTCCACACCACTGCCCTTTGACACTCTACTCTGCAACACAGCAATCTCTGCCACTGAACTCTATGGCACTATGCCCACACTGCACCACTGCATGCTAGGGTAGTGTGTGGTGGACTGGCGTGAGTGGGGTTGATTGGAGTGGGGTTGATTGGACTGGAATGGGGTGGATTAGATTAGATCGAAGTGGGGTGGGGTGGATTGGACTGGAGTAGCGTGGGGTGGATTGGACTGGGACAGAGTGGGGTGGTTTGGAGTAGATTGTGGTGGATTGAAGTGAATAGGGCAGACTGGATTGGGTGTGGTGGGCTGCAGTGGGATGGGTTGGATTGGAGCAGGGTGGGGTAGACTGGGGTGTGTTGGATTGGATTGGAGTAGATTGGTGTGGGTGGATTGGAGTGAGGTGGTTTGGATTGGGGTGGATTGGAGTGGGGTGGATTGAAGTGGGGTGGATTTGATTGGGAAAGAGTGGTGTGGATTGGAGTACATTGTGGTGGATTGGAGTGAGTGGGATGGATTGGAGTGGGGTGGGGTGGAGTGGGGTGGCTTGGAGTGGGGTGGATGGGAATGGAGTGGGGTGGAGTGTATTGGACTGGAGAGGAGTGGACTGGGGTGTGGTAGCCTGCAGTGTGACTGGTTGAATTGGAGTGGAGAGGGGTTGATTGCGGTGGGGTGTGTTGGATTGGATTGGGGTGGACTGGATTGTGGTGGATTGGAGTGGAGTGAATTGGATTAGGGTGGGGTAGGCTGGATGGGTTGGATTAGACTGCGGTAGACTGAACTGGGATGGTGTCAGCTGGATTGGATTGGGGTAGAGTGGGATGGATTGGAGTAGAGCGGGGTGATTTGGATGGGGTGGACTATATTGAAATGGGGTAGGATGGAGGGATGGAGTGGAGTGGGATGAGGTGGAATGGGGTGGATTGGTGTAGATTGTAATGGAATGAATCGCATTGAGGTGGAGTGGATTCGATTGCCCTGAGTGAACTGGATTGGAGTGGATCGGTTTGGGTGGATCGGAATGGGGTGGATCAGATAAAGGTGGGGTGGAGTGGGATGGATTGGAGTCGGGTGGGATGGATTGTAGTGGGGTGGGGAATGATTGTAGTGGGGTGGATCGGAGAAGGGTAGATTGGAGTGTGGTGGATTGGATTGGGATGGATTGGTTTGGGTGGATTAAGGTGGGGTGGATTAGAGTGGGATTGTATGGATTGGAGTGGGGTGGTATGGACTTGAGTGGGGTGGGCTGAATTGGAGTAGGCTGGATCAGATTGGGGTGGATCAGTTTAAGGTGGGGTGGACTGGAGTGGGGTGGGATGCATTGGAGTGGGTTGGATTGGGGTAGATCAGACTGGAATAGGGTGGATCGGAGTGGGGTGTACTGGAGTGCAGTGGATTGGGGTGGGGTGAATTAGTTTGGGTGCATCAGATTAAGGTGGAGTTGATTGGAATGGAGTGAGGTGGATTGGATTGGGTGGGGTGGATTAGATTGAATGGGGTGAATTAGGGTGGTGTACAGTTCAATGGATTGGATAGAGTATAGTGGATTGATAGGAGTGGGGTGGATTGGAATGGGGTGGGGTGGACTGGAATGGGGTAGGTTGGGCTGAAGTAGGAGTGAGGTGGATTGGAGTAGGGTGGGGTGGTTGGGCTGAAATGGGGTTGATTAATGTGGACTGAATTGGACTGGAGTGGGTTGATTAAAGTGGATTGTATTAGAGTGGGATGAATTGCGGTGTGGGAGGACTGGAGTGAGGCGGGCTGCATAGCCAACCTGATGGGATTGGGGTGGAATGGATAGGACTGGGGTAGACTAGAATGGATTGGATTGGAGTGCATGGGTTGGGATGGGATGGGATGGAATGGATTGGGTGGGTTGGATTGGAGTGTGGTGGATCACACTGGAGTGGGGTAGAATGGACTAGGTTTGGGTGGGCTGGACTGGAATGGGTTGGATTGGAAAAGATTAGGATGGACTGGAGTGGAGTGGATTGGAGTGGAGTGGATTGGCGTGGGGCAGATTGGGATGGACTGGATTGAGACGGATTGGTGGGAGGTGGACTGGAATGGCGTGGGGTGGACTGGAGTGAGGTGGATTGTGGTTGATTGAAGTGGGGTGAATTGGGGTGGAGTGTGGTGGATCAGATTGGAGTGGGGCAGATTTTTTGGATTAAAGTGGGACAGATTGGAGTAGGGTAGATTGAAATGGATTGGAGTGGGGCTGGTTGTTTTGGATTGAAGTGGGGCAGATTGTTTTGGAATGGGGTGGGGCAGATTGGCGTGGGACATATTTTTTGGATTGGAGTGGGGCAGAAAGGAGTGGGGCATGCTGTTTTGGATCGGAGTGGGGCAGACTAGAGTGGGCTAGACTGTTTTGGATTGGAATGGGGTAGATTGGAGTGGGTGAACTGGAGTGCGGTGAATTGAATAGGAGTGGGATGGATTGGATTGGAGTGGGGTGGACTTGATTGCATGGAGTCGACTGGATGGGAACACAGTGGATTGAGTGGGATGGATTGGAGTAGGGTGGAATGGAGCGGGGTAAATTGGTGCAGGCGCTTTGCTTTGGAATGGGACAGGTTGTTTGGATTGGAGTGGGGCAGACTGGAGTGGGGAGGATTGGAGTAGGGCATACTATTTTGGATTGAAGTAAGGCAGAGTGGGGTGGATTGTTTTGTTTATTAAAGTGGGGCAGGTTGGAGTGGAGCTGGTTATTTTGTACTGTTATGGGGAAGAGTGTGTTGGATTTCAGTGGCAGATTGGATTGGGGTAGTCTGTTTTGGATTGGAGTGCAGCAGATTGCAGAGGGGAAGATTGTTTCGGACTTGGGCAGATCGAAGTGGGACAGATTATTTGGATTAGAGTGGGGCAGATTGTTTTGGATTGGAGTGACGCAGATTGGAATGGGTGAATTGGAATGGGTGAACTAGAGTGGGGTGGATTGAATAGGAGTGGAGTGAATTGGATTGGAGTGAGGTAGGCTGGATGGGTCAGATTAGAGTGCGGTGGATTTAACTGGGATGGTGTGGGTTGGTTTGGATTGGGGTACAGTGGGATGATTGGAGTAGAGTGGGGTGATTTGAGTGGGGTGGACTGTATTGAAATGGGGTAGGGTGGAGGGGTGGGATGATGTGGGGTGAAGTGGAGGGGGTGAACTGCATTGGGGTGGGGTGGATTGGATTGGTGTAGATTGGAATGGGATGAATCGCATCAAGGTGGAGTGGATTGGATTGCCCTCATTGAACTGGATTGGAGTGGATTGGTTTGGGTGGATTGGAATGGGGTGGATCGGATTAAGGTGGGGTGGACTGGAGTGGAGTGGGATGGATTGGAGTGGGGTGGGATGGAGTGGGGTGGATCGGAGTGGGGTGGGTTGGAGTGTGGTGGATTGGACTGGGGTGGATCGGATTAAGGTGGGGTGGACTGGAGTGGAGTGGGATGGATTGGAGTGGGGTGGATCGGAGTGGGGTGGGCTGGAGTGTAGTGGATCGGATTGGGGTGGATTGGATTAGGTGGGGTGGATTGGAGTGGGGTGGTTGGGGTGGGTGGGATGCATTGGAGTGCAGTGGATTGGATTAAGGTGGGGTGGATTGGAGTGGGGTAGGATGCATTGGAGTGCGGTGGATTGGATTGGGGTGCAGTGGATTGGTTTGGGTGGATCAGATTAAGGTGGAGTGGATTGGAATGGAGTGAGCTGTATTGGATGGAATGGGGTGGATTAGATTGAGTGGGGTGAATTAGGGTGGGGTACAATTGAATGGATTAGATTGAGTATGGTGGATTGGATAGGAGTGGGGTGGACTGGAATGGGGCGGGGTGAACTGAAGTAGGGGGAGGTGGATTGAGTAGGGTGGGTTGGATTGGAGTAGATTGTGGTGGTTGGGCTGAAAAGGGGTGGATTAATGTGGACTGAATTGGACTGGAGTGGGTGGATTAAAGTGGGTTGTATTGGAGTGGGACGAATTGTGGTGGTGTGGGAGGACTGGGCTGGAGTGAGGCGGGCTGCATTGCAGCCAACCTGATCGGAGTGGGGTGGATTAGATAGGGCTGGGGTGGACTGGGTTGGATTGAATGGGAGTGGGGTGGGTTGGCGTGAGATGGGATCGATTGGGTGGGTTGGAGTGTGGTGGATCACACTGGAGTGGGGTAGAATGGACTAGGGTAGGGTGGGCTGAACTGGAATGTGGTGGATTGGATAGGATTAGGATGGAGTGGAGTGGATTGGGGTAGGGCAGATTGGGCTGGACTGGATTGAGATGGATAGGTGTGAGTGGATTGGAATGGCGTGGGGTGGATTGGAGTGAGGTTGATTAGAGTGGGGTGAATTGGGATGGAGTGGGGCAGACAGGAGTGGGCATGCTGTCTTGGATTGGAGTGGGGCAGATTGGAGAGGGTGAACTGGAGTGGGGTGGATTGAATAGGATTGGGGGGGATTGGAGTGGGGTGGACTGGATGAGAACGAGGTGGATTGAGTGGTATGGATTGGAGTAGGGTGGAATGGAGTGGGATAAATTGGAGTGGGGCGCTTTGCTTTGGATTGGAATGGGACAGGTTGTTTGGATTGGAGTGGGGCAGACTGGAGTGGGGAGGATTGGAGTAGGGCATATTGTTTTGGATTGGAGTGGGGCAGACTGGAGTTGGGTGGGGTGGATTGGGGTGAGGCAGATTTATTTATTTTTTGTGTTGTACTTTTTTATTGTTTTCACAACTTTAAACAGGTATACAAAAAATACAAAGCTTAGCCCTTCAAGGCTTATCTGACACATAAAGTCTGTGGTCTGCCATATTTACACATGTCAAATTAATAAACAGTTTAAGCAAGTATTTATGTTCATGGCGTATAACTATCACCACCGGCATATTTTTATAGTAGAGAGATAGTTACAGTACAATAGTACAAGAGTATTCTCAAACAATATCTTATTATAGTAGAACCATGAAGGAAGAACACACCTGCTCTATGATATAGCTGTAGTATAGTATCGTTATACTAGCGGTAGGGTCCAATAACAGTCTAATAATCTCTCTCTGCTCTGCCCCAGATCTTCAAAAAAAGGGGGCCAGATAGTTGCTTCTTTCCAGAATAATCCTTCCCTAGATAAGCAAGGTAAGCGGGGGGCAGGTACAAAAAGAATGTTATAGGAGAACAACGGTTGATGGTGAGAAGAAGGTAACTCAGAATGACCTCCGGTTAGGGGATATAAACTGAGGATTAGGTAAATCGTTTCAGCATGGTGTAGGAGAAAGTATGCCGAAGAGGAAGAGATAAGGGAGAAAAGGAAAGGATGAACAATAAGAATAGAGGAAAGAGAGAAGAGAAGGAACATAGACAGAGGCAGGAATGTATATAAGAGAGAGGTTAATGTTGATAGGGGTGATGGTAATAATAGCATTAGTAGTAGTAGTAGTGACCAAGGGGGGGGAGAAAGAATCACATATAGAGAGGGAGGTGGTGGTAGAACTGGGGTCATAGGGCAGGCGGAGCGATGATACCACATAAGAGGGGAGAGGTTAATGAAAATGGGAATGAAGAAGAAGAAAGAGAAATGGATAATGATGAGGGTGGGGGGACGATACATCCACGATAAACTGTATGTGAGCATTCAGTAGGGGGTCAATATTGGATCGGGGGGGGATATAATTCAATAGGGAGCGACATTGAATGATTCAGTGAGGTGGAGCTTCATCTGTGTAGGTTGGTTGTGGTATCTCATGGGGGGACTTAGTTCGTTGATCCGGAGAGAAAGGGCAACCAAGTTTGTAAGAACACATCTGTTCTATCGAGTAGGTCATATATAAGTCGTTCATGGGAGGCCGCCTGATACATTGCAGCGATCCATTCTTCGTGAGAGGGGACGGCCGCTGCACACCAGTTGCTGAGGATACATAATTTTGCCGTGGCCAGTGCGGTATGCAGTAGTCGGCCTTGTGGTCGGGAAAGATTGTACAGCTCTCTAGTATCATGCAGTAGCAGGAGGGATGGGGTGAGGAGTAGCGGTAGGAGCAGCTCTTCCCTAAGGGTATTTCCCACCGACCGCCAAAAGGGTTGTATGGCCGGACAATCAGGTAGAATATGGGTTAAGTCGCAATGCGTGTGCGGGCATCTCCAGCAAGATGCATGGGATAATAATCCTGCTGTGCGCAGTTTCTGGGGGGTCCAATACCAATCACGTAAGGTCTTAAAAAGACAAAATTTCAGATGGGCCTCACGGGCTCCTCGGTCTCTGGCTTCGATCAAGTCGGCCCAGTCCTCTAGGTCATAGTCAATCTGTAGGCATGTCTGCCATTTATTCTTAAGGGAATTAAGGAGGGGGAGTAAGAAAAGGTGCTGGTTCAATAATGCCTGTAGTCTGGATACGGCCCCCTTCAGTTGACCCCATGTTTCCAGATATTCGAGTACTGGGAAGTGTGCAAGTCGTCGGGGAAGGTGCCCCAGCCGTTGTACAAGACAATGTCAGAGTTGAAGATAACGCCATGAGTGATGCTCAGGGAGATCGAATTCTTCCTTGAGTTCTCCGAACATCTTCCAGGTATCTCTGGAGATGAGCTGGTCTACCCGCATGATACCTTTTAGGTTCCAGTCCTTCCAGAAGATAGTCTTCCCCCTCAATCTGAAACACTTTTTTGCCCCATAATGGGGCTCTATCATGTAAATGGGGGTCTACTTTTAAGGATCGATGCACCTGCCGCCAAGCTTTCCTCATAGCTCCAATCATGGGATTGGTGGGTCGTTGATCCACCGGACCTGTGTCATAAAGCATCTGGAGGCCGTATGAGGCGCCTGTAAGCGTTCGTTCTACTTCCACCCAAAGTGGCTAATCTGGTGCGTTCGGGAGTAAAAAGACCAGTTGCAAAAGATGTAATGCGGAGGCACAGTGTTCAACTGAGAGGAGGTTTAGACCTCCAAACTCACGTTGGGCTAGTAGTGTGGATCTGGGTAGTCGTGGGCGTATGGATCTTCAGGCGAAAGCGCGGATACAGCGGTCTATCTCTCAGAGGAGAGATAAGGGTATATGCAGGGGGAGCATGCCCAGGACATATAGAAATCTCGGTAAGGTCACCATTCGCACCGCCTGCACTCTGCCCCACATAGAGAGTCCCAACTGATTCCCCTTCTCAAAATCTCGCTTCATATTGCTAAGCAAGGGATCTAAATTGTCTGTCACTATTTTATCCAAACCTTTGTTTATGTCAATGCCCAGGTAGCGAAGACTTGAGTGTTTCCATTTGACCAGGAGTCCTTGTGCTGAGGTGCTGACTGTTACAGGGGATAATGGTAGCGCTTCGCTTTTATCCCAATTTATCCGATAGCCCGAGAGATGTTCAAATTCCGTTAGTATCTCTCTAAGGGCTGGGAGGGAGTTGGGTAAGTCGGTGAGGATGGGTAGAATATTATCCGCGTATAGGTAAATGATGGAGCTCCCGCCTGGGATAGAGATTCCCGATATAAGACTGGAGCTACGGATAACTGCTGCTAAGGGTTCTACAGCCAGTAGGAACAATAAGGGGGATAGCGGGCAGCCCTGTCGTGCCCCTCTGTGGATCGGGAAGGTGTCCGAGAGGAATCCTCCGCAGTTTTCCTGGGCTGTCGGGGAGTCATATAGTAGGCGCACTCTATTAATGAAACTATTCCCTAGTCCAAAACGTTTTAGGATTTCAAAAAGGTACCACCATTCTAGTCGGTCAAATGTCTTCTCAGCGTCCAATGAGAGGGCAAGGGCTTCCTCTTGTGCGTCTCGTGCCGTACAGATAGCATGAAAAAGTGTGCAGAGGTGGTTCCTTGAGGAGCGGCCCGGTACAAAGCCTACTTGAGTGTGGTGAATTAGGGAGGGGTGACTTGTTTGAGGTGAGATGCCAATATCCCTGCCAATATCTTGATATACCCATTGTGGAGGGAGATGAGGCGGTAGCTTCCACAGAGAAGAGGATCCTTTCCTGGTTTGGGTAAGACTGTGATGGAGGCTTTATTGGAGCGAGGGTGTAGGGAACCTGTCTGGTCAGCCCCTTTGAATGCATCGTACAAGGCTTCCACAGTGTCAGCTCCCGTCCATTTATAGAATTTGGATGTAAACCCATCCTCCCCTGGTGCTTTATGGTATGATAAGTTGGCTATCGCCTGTTGGATCTCCACTTTACTAATATTGCACTCTAATAGTGCCCTACCTTCAGCCGAGAGACAGGGTATATTTGCTCTCCGCAGGAAGGCATCCAGGCGATTAGTGTCCTCAACCGTTTCAGGGCTTGGTAATAATGGGCAATTGTCTGAGGGTGTGTGATAAGTGTGTTGTCTCGGTTACGTATTGCTGGTATGGCTAGTGCAGCTTCCCTTTGATGGAGTTGGGCAGCTAGCAGGCGACCCGCTTTCTCCCCGTGTTCATAGTGGCGGCCCTTCAACCTTTGTAATGCATATTACGCCTGTGAAGTATAGAGGGAGTTGAGCTCCATTTTAGCTTGTTCTAGGTGGCGACGGTTGAGTGAGGTGGGGGCTCTAGTGTACTCCCTGGTGGCGTGGGCTATACTATCTTCTAGTTTGTTCTGCTGATCCCTCCTTTGAGCTTTGGAGATGGCCGCATCTCTCATTAGCTGTCCTCTAATAGTTGCCTTCGTCGCTGCCCAGAGAAGTTGGGGCAAAGACATCGAGCCCTTATTGTCCTTAAAGTATGTGGCTATGTGTGCTTTGAGTTGTTCCTTTCCTTTCTGGGTTCGGTATCTGGGATTGGGGAGGCACCAAAGCTAACAGCCAGGTGTGATCATCCCGAGTTCTAAAGTTAATAAGATCGGGGAATGATCAGACAGTGCCGCTGTGAGAATTTCTGACATTCGAATCGATTGCACCATCCGGGGATTGATCAGAAAGTAGTCTAGCTGTGATTGAGTACCATGGACCGAGGAGACAAAGGTATATTCACGATTGGAGGGGTGTGATAGACACCAGCAGTCTAGTAGACCATGATCTGAAAGGATATCTTGTAGGAGGGCTCGGTCTGCATTGTTGCCCATATGCAGACCGCTTGAGCGGTCCAGGATGGCGTCTTGAACAATGTTCCAATCTCCTCCTTGTATATATTGTGAGGTGCCAATCTGCGTTAATAGGCGGTTGAGAGAGAGAAAAAAAGGAACGTTTGGAGCCTGTGGGAGTGTATATGGAGCCTATTCAAATTGTGGAAGGGCCTACCGTGAGTTTGGCAAGGACGTAGCGTCCTTTCGGGTCATGCCATGTTTTGAGTAGCCAAAAGTGTAATGAGCGACGAAGGAGTATTGCCATCCCGCACCTCCTCCCCGTGCCCTGTGTTCCGTCATGTACGGATGGCAGTCCACTGAAAAGTACCTTGCCCACCCAGTCTCTACAGAGTTTTTCAGATTCTGATGAGGAGAGCTGTGTTTCTTGTAGTAAGGCAATGTCGGCATGTTTGGAGCGGAGATAGGAGAGCACCTTCTGCCGTTTGATGTAGTAGGTCATACCGTGTACATTCCAGGACAGGACTGTGAGTGGAGTCGTCTACCCCATGGGTGTGCGTAGGGGGGGGCCTAGTCTACGAGATGCACAGGGTTCTGTGGTCGATGATAACGAGAGAGAGAAGGGGAAAAGAGGTGTTAAGCGTAAAAGAACTCCGCCCAAGAGTGAGATGGGGAGGGAACTAGGAAGAAAAAGAGTGTGATGGAGATAAAGCCCTCGGTCACAGAGGGGGAAGAGTTAGATAGGTGGAAGGGCAAGTCAGAGGGATAGCAGATATTGTATAGAGAGTAGTATAGGGAGATAGGAGGGAGGAAGAAGTAGCCCCCAAGTAACCGGGAAGAGGCTAGTGCTCTAGTAAGCACAGGGGTGAGGAGGAGGTATAGAGATCTAAGAGTAAGAAACAGGAATAGGTGACGTTAGGGAAGGGGAGAGGGATGAGAGCAGTAGTGAAGAGTAGCTCACTACCGAAAGTCCTTTTAAACTGCAGGTCTGAACCTGTAGGGCCTGTGCACCGGGAGGGCATTGAGGGTGAAGTGGGGAGATTGGCAGTTCTCTTGCAGTCTTGTAAGTCCGCCAGGGAACCTCCTTGTTAAATACATTTTGTATGGTAGTGGGTAGGACGCTGAAGGTTATGGGTATGGGGGCAGAGGTTTGGGGAAGCGGAGATGATTAATCATGGGGTATTTCTTAGGATATAAGCAGTGAATGGTATGTATGTATCAAAGTGGTGCAGGGTGTAAAGAATTACGGCGGGCAGGGCGGTGTTCTGTGTGGGCGTTCAAGTAGATATTCTGAGGGTGTAGTCCCAGTGCTGTCAGAGACTGGGTGAGGGTGGTGCTGCCGTTGTCCCCATCTAGGGAAGCTAGTACCAGAAAAGCCTGCTTTAGTGGTTGGTGAATGTGCCCTCGCTAATTTAATCTCAGGGGCTAGGGACAGGGTGTTATCTGTGGGACTTCTTCTAGGGGATGTCTAGGGAGGGCAGGTAGGTCCCAGGGGACTTAGTGCGGGTGCTGGTGGTTTGTTGTACTAGAGCACTGCGCACCCTTCCAATCTGTCATATGTGGGGAAAATGATCTGCTGGTGTGGGGTCGGCCTTCCCCTTAGCCGGAATGTGAAAAATATTGAGGGGGGCGTGGGGTGTGTGCTTGTCATAGGGGGGAAGCTTTTAATCTTGTAACAACTGTGTCAGAGAAACCACATCATTAAAAATAAAGAATATGCAATAACAAGTTAACAGGACATTTGCCGCCGCTGTGGTTTTTCCTTTGTCCACTCATAAGTTTGATCCTGGACTGGTATGGCAGCAGCATTGAGAATAGGTAGCGGACGTTTTGAGCCTTTCACTCACAATAGGATGAGGTTGGGGCCCAAATCCCTCCCAGATCCCCTCCCGCAAAAAGGTAGTCATGACTTAAATTAATTGGGTTTGCCACTTAGCTGTCCGAAGGTGGGAGGATCTGGTGACAGGTTTGAATCCAGAATTCCTCCGGGTCTCTGGGAGATCAATGTCCTGGATGGTCGTCTAGTAATGGTTTCAAGGGAGAACGGGATTTGTCTCTGCCCGTGTCCTTGGTGTGGTCAATTACTGCTTGAAGGACATGCTCATGATTGTCTTGAGATTTAGGGGGACGTTTGTATATTCTGCCTCTCTTTTGTGAGGATGTGCGCTGGGGTTGAGACCGCGGGGATGGCGTAGCGAAGGTGTTCCCGATATGGAGAGAGTCAGAGTCCAGGTGTCCG
This sequence comes from Pleurodeles waltl, assembly GCF_031143425.1. Lineage (NCBI taxonomy): Eukaryota > Metazoa > Chordata > Amphibia > Caudata > Salamandridae > Pleurodeles > Pleurodeles waltl. Next base: position 1,886,630,445 of record NC_090440.1, read on the forward strand.
GAGGTCACTGAGAAAGGAGCCGAGGTCTTCTAGTTCGGTAAAGTCTCTGGATTTGCAGTGATATGTGATCCACATACGTGCTGGTTCGAAAAGGCCATATTTAATATCCAGGTTCCTAAGTTGAAGACGTAGAGCCAGAAATGCCTTTTGTTTTTCATTTGTCAGTCTAGAGAAATCTGCAGCCACTCTGATCTCGGGACCCTCCAAGGAGACCGGGCCTTTGGCTGCTGAAATGACTTGGCTGGCTTGCTCATGGCGCAGAAAGCTTGCTATGTTAGGACGTGGTTTGTCAGAGGTCGCTTTATGGAGTGGGCCAATCCTGTGTACTCTCTGAAACTCCGGCGGTGGCGAGAGCTCTATGCCGAAAAGGTCAGACAGAAGTGATTTGAGGAAGGCCTTGATATCAGATCCCTCTTTATGTTCTGGGACGCCAAAAAAGCGTACATTGTATCTGCGACTACTATCTTCCAGATCGGTGATCTTTGCTCGAAGGGATCTTAACTCTGCCTCCAGATCGTCCAGTACCGCTACTCGGTCTTCCACAGCTGTGAGGCGTTGGTCCAATGCATTTGCTGTCTCCCGGAAGCCGGGAGTGTCAGCGCAGATGGAGGAGGAGGCCACAGTTAAATCTGTTATCTTTAGATCCATTGCCTCAAGGCAGCGTCCTACCGAAGCAATCTCCTGCAATATGCGGTCTGTCGCTTCCAGCGCAGAGGGGTCAGCTGGCGAGGGTGTGGGGCAGGGTGGGGCCGTCTGTGCCACCATGGCTTTTGGTTGTGCAATTGCCTCTGAAAACAGCAGCTGGCAAGAGTGTTTACCTGAAGACTTCCCATTTGGCATTTCCCCAAACGTACAAAGGTCTCAGGAGAAGGGTATCTAGTAGGTATGTGTGTATTGGGCACAGGTCTTGCCACTCGTGGCCCTTGGTTCAATCAAGCAGGCTATTGAGACTGCAGCCCTTGCAGAGGGATAGTTCGGTAGATTGTGGCTGGATGGGGGGGGTTTCACATGGGGTGAGTTAGTCATTGAGCTGTGCAACCTGTGGATGGCGTTCTCACTTGTCCTTCTAAACGATCTGGATGTCCATAGGCCCCGATTCCTGTGCCGTCTAAAGCATTTTGTGCTATGTCTGGATCTGCCTCCGGTCCCCTCCAGGTACTGAGGCAGAGGTTAAGAGAGCAGTGGTCGCAAGGGAGAGTCCGGAGGGGGAGCGGTGTACCTACTACTTCAGGTGTAGCGCTGCTGTAGACCAGTGAGAGATCCCTCCCCTTTGTGTTGTCCCGTCAAGACAATCCGTCTCGTCACCCCAGCGAGGAGTTCCCTGTTAGGATTACTGAAGAGGATGCCAGTTTGTTTCAGAAAGAAAGCTTTGGTTATGGTTTTGTATTACCCTCTTTTGTTTTTAAGCCAAGGGTGTGCCTGGTGAGTCTTTCAACCTTTCATCCACGAATGTTAGGGAGCAAAAGTCCAAGTTTCTTTAGTTATGGGAGCCCATAATTGCTTGTTAGTTTAAGGGCCTCATGGTGCTGGGCTCTGTCATGGCTCTATGATCGAGCCCGAGCTTGAGGTTAAATAGTTAATTGCAGCGCTGCCCGTGGGGGGGGAAGGAGGGAGGAGAGATATGTTCCCCCTACTCCTTACTTGTGGGCTCCGGATGTGTGGTTCCGTTCATCTGTCATCCGTCACGGGGTGCAGGGGTAGTGGCGTCCTCGGCTTCCCCTGTGATCGCTCTCATTCCCCGGTTCGTTGCGTGCACCAGACCGCGGCTCGGCGCACCACGGTAGGCCGCGCGTGGTCCGATGCCTGGTTCTGCTGGGGCGGCTGTTCTGAGCCGCGAATTCCCGCTGTCTCTCAAGCCTGCATCTCCTGCGGTACCGAGAGGCCGCAGAGGAGGTTATTGACGGAGAATAGTACCCCGCTGAGGCCTTAATCCAGCCCGGCAAGCAGAGCTTTTCCCTCAGGCGGCCATTCTCTTTGGCAGCCAGACCACGCCCCCAGATTGATTTTTTAATTAAAGTGGTGCAGGTTGGATTGGGGCAGGTTGTTTTGTATTGGTATTGTGCAGTGTGTTTTGGATTTCAGTGGGCAGATTAGATTGGGGTAGACTATTTTGGATTGGAGTGCAGCAGATTGCAGTGGGGAAGATTGTTTTGGACTTGGGCAGATCGGAGTGGGGCATATTATTTGGATTGGAGTGGGGCAGATTGTTTTGGATTGGAGTGATGCAGATTGGAATGGGAGAACTGGAGTGGGGTGGATTGAATAGGAGTGGGGAGGATTGGAATGGAGTGGGGTGGGGTGGACTTGGTTGTATGTAATAGACTGGATGGGAGTGAGGTGGACTGAGTCAGATGGATTGGAGTAGGGTGGAATGGAGTGGGGTGAATTGCAGTGGGGCACTTTGCTTTGGATTGGAGTGGGGCAAATTGGAGTGGGACGGGTTGTTTGGATTGGAGTCGGGCAGACTGGAGTGGGGAGGATTGGAGTGGGACAGATTGTTTTGGAGTGAAGTGGGGCAGATTGGAGTGGGGCAGATTGTTTTTGATTGGTATGGGGCAGAGTGTTTTGGATTTCAGTGGGCAGATTAGATTGGGACAAACTGTTTTGGATTGGAGTGCAGCAGACTGCAGTGGGGAAGATTGTTTTGGATTTGGGCAGACTGGAGTGGGGCAAATTGTTTTGGATTGCAGTGATGCAGATTGGACTGGGGTAGATGGTAGTGGGGTATATTGTTCTGGATTGGAGTGGGCTTTTGTTTCGATTGTAGTGGGGCAGATTGCAGTGGGCAGTTTGTTTGGGATTGGAGTGCGGCAAACTGAAGTGGGCCAGACTGGAGTGGGGTAGATTAGATTGGAGTGGGTTGAGAGGACTGGAGTGGGGTGGGATGGAGTGGATTGGGTTGGGGTAAGTGGTTTGCATTAGAGTGGGGTGGATTGGTGTGGATTGCAGTGGGGCAGATTTGAGTGGGTTTCACTGGGGTGTACAGCACAATTATGTGTTAAAGCATCATTTCAGAAATTAAACGTAAGAGAGAAACAATATTGCTTTGTAATATGTAGAACAAGATAATTGTCATCTTTTGAGAACAGCGTCCACAAGCAAAAACAAAAGAAAACATGAGTGCAAAGTGAGAAAAGATAGGCTTGGCTAAATAAAAGCAAGTTAGTTATAGTAAATAAAACTTTGCAATTTTGTTTGTCCTTCTGGGCACATTTTTGCCAGTCACAAGCCTTCTGTTTACAGGGCATTATAAGTTAAAATAACAAAATAGTACCTAAATCACGTTGGAAGCAGCGGAAAGGCACTAATTAAGTTGAATCAATCGGTGCTTGGTCCCAGCTCAACAGAGAGGAACAGAAATGATACTTGGCCTGCAGTGACGAATTAGGAGACTGTAAAGAAGAGCACCACGCAAGCCAACAATGGCACGCGACAGGTAGGCTCCAAGCCCTTTAATGTGCATTACAGAGTCTCGCTAGCGCACGTACTCGCAGGCTCGACCCTAAGGCACTTGCTTCATTTTGGAAGCACGCATGCGTCCCTTGTAATTACGAAGCGGCACATGAGCGTACATGTCATCACGCATACAGATGCAGACAAAATGATGTGGCCACGTTCATAGCCCCTTTTTATTTCTCCTTTTGTTCATACTGTATAGTGTACACCATGTACAAAAGGTATTGGAAGAGCCAATAATTCTCAAAGGCGAGACCTTTTGGCTTTGCCAGTGTCTTTTTTTCCTGCTATACAGTGCTCTCCACCGAAGTGTCTCAGTCACTCAAACTCCTTAAGTAGTCTGCCTAAAAAATTGACAACACTTAAATGTCATATTTAAAACTCTAGCTCTACACTTGCACCGCCCAGAAAAATTGCCTGACATTTAAGTACATCTGAAAAGATAGGGCACAAAATGTGATTTTCATACCCCATCCCCTCGGTAGAAAACAGAGCAAAATGTTTTGCTTTTCTTGGCCCACACTTAACGTTGAAGGGGTGATTTGGTACTTATTATAACACTCATCCACCCTCCATGTAATTTGGATGGTTTTTGATAAAGCACCATTGATTCCACTGAATGAAATCCCTCCAGGCGCAGGCAGCACACACTCTCTTGATTGCTAAATATGCAGCAATTATCATATTCAGCAGCACACTTTAATATCGTATTTATAGATGTATCTATCTGTAATTTGCTTTAATTAAGGTGCATTGATTTAGATGACAGAAGCAGTGCACAAGGCGGGGTGGGTCTTATGGGATCTAATTTATGCTGTTGTGCATTGGTTAGCACAGAGGGCCTGCCACCTCTGCAGTCTTTGGGAATACTGAACTGACAACTTTTCCGACTGTGCAGGCCGAAGAGAACATCTAGACATAAAACAGAAAATAGACATGTTTCTGTTGTGACACTACTTGTCACCAGTAAAGGACGTGGCAGGGCCAAAAGGAGAATGAACGCCATGTTCATATCACTCTGTTAATTAGTGTGAATGTTATGATTAATACACCCAGAGTGAACCCACGCACTGGTGAAATGAGTGTGCCTCATTTTGAATGATTTACAAGATGAAGACAAAAATAGAAAGCAAAGTTGAAGAGCTGCTGCCATATCCTAGCAGTTTGGCGGTGCTAAGTCTGCGTAATTTTAACATCAAGCTAGTGTTCGTAGTATCAACATCAGAAGGATGAAATGCTGAATCAACTAGTCAAGAAAAATCCAGGATCTGAATCCGGCAGAGTGGGAGGCATTATGTGCCATCTCTGCAGAGCTACCAACGAGCGTGAGTGAGAAAGTGCATTTATACCAAATAGTGCCATCTGCTGAACAATGACCATTTATCCAGGTACCAAGCCAGAGTATGTAACCCAGGGATCCAGGACAGGCTCATTCATTAGAGAGGAGGGTTACACTCTCACGGTGGCTCACAAGATTCCATTTTTGCCTCAGCACTTTGCTACTTGCCTTCATGCACAGTTACACATCTTCCTATTAACTGCTTGGGAGGGTGAAACTGCACCAGTGGAGAGTGGGAGGAGCACTGACATAGACCGATTTGGGCGTGCTCGGGCTGAATGAATAACTGAGAATAAATGTTCGGAATGATCATGGCCTGCACTGTCTAAGATGGCATTACTCTTTATCTGCTCCGGATTGATGACTTCCTTACAGCCAGCAAGACGGCTCTTACAAGACCCATCTATTGTAATTAAGACCAAAGCACAAAAGGCAGCCTATTACGCATCGCTTGCGAACAATGCAACATTTACTGAAGCAAAGTAACAATTCTCTGGTAGATCCTCAGATGGACAACTCTAGTGCACAACAGCTGCAGTGCAAGTACGAAGTGGGATGAAGTGGGATGTGTATTTATCAGTCTCGACCATCTGCTCCAATTCTGTGGTCAGTAAGGAGGAAGCTAAAACACATTTCCGTTGTGATGTACAAAGTATGTAATGTATCAAATCTCACCCCTCTTCTTCAGAGCACCATACATTCCATCCAATTGGTGTGTACCACTCACAGACAGCTACTTTTGGAGATGCTGTTTCATTTGGCATGGCACATAAAATCCTAATTTCCCAATGCCTTTGCTACTGGTTTACACACTCCTCGCTATTGGTACCCCAGGCCTCTGCCCAGAGGATGGAACCAGACCTCAATTGGCATGAGACCACAGATGGCACAGATCTCTGGAGGGTACAACATCCATTTTTTTTCTCTGTGGCACCAGTGTTCAGCTCTAATGGCGGTTAACAGCTGGGTCATGGAAGAAAATATTTGAGCCACTATCTTGGCCCAGTAATGTCATATTTGTTTCCTCTGTTCATCGGGAAAGAAGCACACACAGGCTGACCAAAACATGGTTTGAGCTGAGCTGCACAGATTACAGACACACAAATATGGCAACAGAATAAGACCGTGAAATTATTTGCAGCCAAAGAAAGCTAGACACAATGTCTGTGCACATAAGTGACAGCAGAGCAGTAGGCAGATGGCCAACTAGGCATCTTAATCAAAGGAACTATCAGTGTGGGAAGAAGGTTGGGGCGACTGCCTCCTCATCCCACAATGTGCACTGCCATTCCATTCCCTGGTGCAAACCTTTAGGCTCAGCACTGTGCCCCCTGATGCACAGTGACAGGAATAACAAGCGCTGCTCTATGGCAGTTCACTGCTGTCTATGTACCTCAGCGAAGGTCTTGTTCTAGGCCAGTGAGTGCCAATGAGAAAAGCAAGGGCGGTTCCTCCATAGGGGCGGAGGAGCGTCACCCTCCTCCAACCCCCCCCCCCCCCCCCCCCCCCACTGCCAGCAGTGGCAGCTGCAAACCTTTTACCAAAAAACGATCATAAACTATGTTTATGATCGTTTTTTGGAAAAAGGGGTGGGGCCACGGGGTGACGAGCAGTGAGGTGGGAGTGCCCAGCACTCCCCCTCACTGCGCATGCATGTTTGGCCGGCCACCTTAGGCCAGTCAAACACACATGCGCACAGGGCTCTCTCTAGCCCAGCAACACTGAGAGAACCTGCACAGGCTCCCAGTCTGCCAGCCAATCCGGACGCTGCTCTCAGCAGCATCAGGATTGGCTCAGGGCCGGCTGGGAGCGTGTTCCTGCCTGCAGCAAGACGAGAGGAGGCAGAGGAGTGGCGCAGAGGTAAGTGTGTTTTTCATTCTTTTAAATTATTGTTTATTTAATTTAATTTCCCTCCACTTCCCAAACACCCCTTCCTCCACCCCCACCCCCCGCGTGCAGCCCCGCCCCTTTTAAGTAGGCCGAGCAGGGACTGGAGAAGAGGCGTGCAGAAGGGGCTCAGCACTCACATGAGGACTTCTTTCAAAAACACTCAGTGGGAGAAAATTCAGGTACAGCATTGAAAAAGGCTTGGACAGAGGCAGAGGATCATTGTTCATGGAAAAACCAAGACTCAGCTGTTGACAAAGACTAGTGCAGGGTGTTCTAGCCGCACAAAAGAAATTCCTGCACTGTGTGAAAATTAAGATTATTGAAAGTTGGAACAATAGGTTTACTTGGTGCAGATTTACGTCTGTGCAGCTTCATCTACATATTCTCCTTCAGCCAGATGAAAAATTACATATTTGTGAGTAAAGCGGAAAGGGCATCTACAGAGACAAACACTGCACGTGTGATGTCACTCCTTTGAATTAAAGGGGCCTTAATATAAAGCCTGCCTGGCTTTGCCTGTAGGTGTCAAAGCAAGTCAACGTCTGAGGACAGTTAAACGTGGGAGAGTGCCACGGGTACATTTTCATCTACTGGCCCCTTGCTGCCTTTAATCACAATGTTACCACAACAACAGAAGCTTACCCCCAGCACTGCAGCTTTGTCAAAATTAAGGTGATTGGCTTTCCAGATGTATGCACGAATAAACATTACAAGATGAAAACAAGGTATTTTGTTTTCGTCCAGTAACAACTGCAAAGAGCTGGGAAAAACGTTCAGTGCATAGCAGTCTGCTTGCAGTTAATGCTCCCGGGGCCTGGATACAGCACAATGTCCACGCTAAAGGGGCATAATGATTGGCACTGAACCTGTCTGGTGGAGGCATGATTCCATCCACAATAATTCTCTGACAGGGTCGGCATTGTGACAGAGAAGCTAAGTGGACCACTGTCTCAACTGTGGGGATCTGCGTGTAACCTAAAGCTGAAGGTTTGATTTGCAGTGGATCCACTCACCGTTGAAACAATGAGTACCACTGATTTGGGTAACATTTAAAGCCGGCCAGCAGTACTTGGGCGTGGGCAAAATCAGAAACTGCCATTAAGGACTAGCATAGGTCTGAGATCACCCACATTTCAGAATCTCATGGGACCCCAAAGTGTCCCCTTTTCCACTGTGTACAGCATGAATGTACTACGTATTATTGTGAGGTATGATTAACAGAACATGAACTGCATCACCTGATGAAATTTCTGACACATGGCTGTAATATAAGGACATAACCAACATAATAACTAGGCTATTTTGTTATTGCATAGGCCATCATTCCGAGTGGCCTTTTAATGATCATGGGGCAGGTAACAGGAGTCGCAGAGCCCACTAGATTAAAGATCCACAGTAACTCTTTAGACCTCTCACCTTGCCCTGGGATACTGAACCAAAGGCAGATGGAGTCCCTGGGTGAAAAAAAAGGATGCTACGATAAGAACAGGAGGTCTGGGGACTGAATTACAGATACAACCAGTACTTCCTCATTTCTAAGGGGAACCTCAAAGTCTCACTTGTTATTACCTAGAGCCTGGGTACCTTCGAGGCATAGCTGCATTACTGACATATTACCAGGACACTAGTCATAAGGACCATAGGGAATATTGTCCCTCTCAATTCCTCAAAATTCCTTTCATAGTACAATTATATCTTCTTTTCAACGGTACACCAATGAAATATTATGCTATCATTTCAGTTTTGTTTTTTTAATTAATAAAAAATAAAGTTGCACACACTAGCTGGAATTTCAGCATAAACTTCAACTAACAGAGGGAAGATACCAACAATATAAGTAAATAGTAAACATGAAAACGAATGCCACAGAATTCTGATGCCAACATGTAATTGTAGGCTCAGATGACAAGCTGTTCTTTGAGATGCCTAAGAAAACCGGCCTAGGGGCGGAGGGAGCAGAGGATGCCCGAGCACACATTGGAGAGCTGTGGGAAGCTTCTGGGCAGCAGCAGGTCGCTCCACTGGGGTGCCTACCCCACATTCTAGGATCACTGAGTGACCAGGGGCCGTACCCTACTCCAGATCCCAGGGCCCGAAGCTTCCTTTGTCCCCATGAGATCACTTCCTGGGCTTTTTCTCTCCAGCTCCCTGGGTGGCGTTTGTCTCCTTTAATCCGTTAATGTGATTTTCTTAATTCTCCCCTCTTAATTGCCCTTAATGAAGACCAGCTTGGAGCCTCCCAGGCTGGCAGCCGCCCCTCTGTGAGCCCAGCAGGGAGAGCCCTCAACAATGCAGGCGGGCTTTGGAAGTCAGGGCAGAGCCGCAGTTCCTTCACTCATCTCCCAGCTCACTTGCTAAGTGTGGAAATTGATAATGGCCGCCCTCCTCGGCAGAAGGGGGAGTTGGAATTATCAGTGGGCCTGGGGTGCATGTATTCTCCCCTAGTTCCCTATAATTCGCTTCAGTTTACCGTAAACACTAGAGGAGCACGCCCACAATACATCACAGGGAGCGCCTCCTTTCATCACTTACTACAAAGGACTGGAATAAACGAGATTCGTTCCACTGTTTATACTTCATGTGTAACACGTACACTTTGTAATCCACATCCCTGCGTAACTATATATGCACATCAATGCATACTACTTGATGACTGGGGTTCACGTTAAGTTTCTAGTGCTTTGTAAAGTGTGATTCATATATATTAAACCGATTGCAAACACATCAGTATTCCGTCCCCTGATATTTAGGGTGACCTTGAATTTGGACCCTGTAGCACCATCTCATGGTTCTGTGATATGAATATAAACCCACTGTGATATGCAAAGCCGACAGTGTCTCAGACATCATAATAGCCTCTTATGAATATTTTTATTTTGTCTTTCTCCATCTTCTCCTCTCTATCCCCGCAATCTATCCTTTTCTCTTCCTCCAGCTTTGTCTTTCTATTCCATTCCTCCCTACTCTCTACCCGTGTCTCTAGTCACTAAACGGATTCTTGGCTCCACTAGCCATCATTTTCATCCTCTTCATCCTCCATTTAGTATGCATAGGTGCCAGCTGGCCCCATTTTATGAGGGTGAACTGCTATCTGTCTACACCCTAAAGCATGCTGGAACTTGCAGTCCTATACTTGTAATTTGAAAGCTCATCATGCTTATTGCTGCTGGCTGAAACACCTATATAGGCTGCAAATTACTCCAACGAATAGTTCCAGTTGCCAGTAACAAAGAGGAGGGACATTTTGAAGGCACCTGCAGATTTAAACAAAATGAAATTGTTCCCAGCTCAAATGGTTCAAAAGTTACTAAACATGCAGTGGCATATGCTGCTGTGCAGTGAAAGGCCCAAGGTAAAAATTTATTGGTCACCTTTCTGTTGCATATTGCTATATTTGGGTATTCAATTTGTACTAATGAGGTGCAACCAATGCCCAGACCGTACTATCACATTTAAAAATTACTAAATAGTGAAGTAATACTGTTACAAAATATGACACACTATTTCACATAATTTGCTTTGTGTTGCTGCACAATTTACACAACCCTGCTGCATAATTTGACCCTCTTCTGACACATAAATCCAGTGGCCTTTCCAATACATTTCCACATATAGGAAGGGAAATTTCTTAAAGGAGAAAGAGCTGTACTTCCATATTCTGTTACCTTTCAGCTCTCCAGCAGCAAAGACCAAATGAGGGAGTTAACTAGAATTTGGAATCACCTACAACAAGAGAGCAGAACCAGACCAAAGAAATAGTCATATTCACAAGAAGCTTGGGTCACTTCTTCTTGAATGACCAGAAGATACTGAAGAAACAGTACCTCCTGGGCCTGAATAAATGTAGCTCGTTGAAGCTACAATTATCTAAAGGAGTTCAGGAAGCGGAATCTGGGTGAGGCAGTATCGTAGAAGTTTTTCTCGAGTATCGTGACCAGAAGATGGATCTCCTGCCCACACCAAACCCCAACAGATGAAGGCACAGCATGCACATTTTGTCAATTGGTGGCTAAAGCCTTCAAGCGTCAGTGGTTTGTTCCAGCACAGGTCATGCATTTTCTCTTTAACAGTATTACCATAAATCTCTTGTTTGTTCGGACTGAAAGGTATTGTATTGTTTTGGCCATGCCTGTTGTGGTTTCTTGTGGCTTTGCAATTTGAATCATCTGATCTCTTGCTCACCTTTACTGGCCACCTGTTTCTTTTGAAGTGGAGCGTCCCGGTTAAGGCGCTGCTCTGTCATCTTCAACTTGTGGCAGGGAGGAATTAAAAAGTTACTAGTGTTTCCAAAATGTTCACAGAATTCTGTCAAGCTTGTTTAGGTTTCTTGAACTCTAGGCACCAAAAACCTTAATGCAGCAACCTGGAAGACATTGTTTAGCAGGCGCACCTGAAAGAATGTGAATGCCTTTAGAGCACTTGAGGTGGAGTTAGAACATTTTATGAACTAACTTTTTGGTGAGGGAAAAAGTCCTAGGACAATTTACTGCTTATGGTTGGCAAAGTAATCCCAAGGCCACTCAGAGAATGGGATAACTTGGAGAATGGGATCAGAAGCTTTTGGGAAGAAACTCTTCAAGAGAAGCCATTTTTGTGGTTGCCTTATTGCTCGACCATGAAGCAGCTGTCAGAGAAGTTGTCCAAGTTACCATGCCTTGCCTCATGTAGAGAATTAAGCATGTGAGAATTCTGTGCATTTCTTATAAATCCAGTTTTCCTGAGTTTGTTAGTTTGCTTCAGTGTCACAAGGTGAACAAAGCCCTGATTCATCTAAGATTTTAACCTTTTTCGAGATCTCCCTCAGTTGTGTGTCATGAATTGTCTGAAAGTATACGAGACAAGAGTATCAGAATGTATGCCCTCATGTGAGAACTGGCTACACATCTCTTTCAGAAAGTATTTTTTATTCTCATGCACTTTATGCAATGTGGCCTTCAGCTGTGGGTGTGTTTCTGGGTGCAGTAGTGAAATGACGGTGGGCTAGCCTTCCAGTGTCCACTCTTGATTTCAGATGTTCTCTTGCGTTCCGATGTCTATTCTTGTCTTCCATTTACCAATCTTGTCTATGATAAGACTGACCATTATTAGTTTGAATCTGCGACGTGCTTTTGAAAGACATATACCAGTTGTCAATGCAGTCACTGAGATATCAGCCGATGCCTAAAGTTAAATAGCATTGTACACGGATCCTGGGGCCACACATTAATGTTTTTCTCTGAACCATTAGGTTGCCCCATGACATTTTTGTCACTGAAACAAAAGTCATAAACTTTTGATACAATACCTGGTAAGGAGCCAGCTGGGCAACCTCATAGCTCAACCCATTTGCCCTTAGTCCAATCAGGTGCATAAGAAGGAACAGGGAAGTCCCATCACTTGGTAACTATTAGTCTCTTTGCAGGGACTACCAACACATTGCACAAATGTGTGCCAACTGATGTTTGAGGACTGAATTTTAGAATCAAGAAAGGGTGCAGCAGGCCACAGATTGCTGAATTAGGGTGCATGGATTTTACTCGTGGGTCAAAGTGTAGAATAATATATTTCAAAGCTGTTTTAGGGCTCATTTCGTAGCTTTCTGTTTGAGACACCATAACCATGCACAAGCACCCAATAGTAACGTCATTCTTAGCACTTAAGTCCGCCCTAAAACTTGGCAGAGAAAAAATACCAACAAATACCGTCCACATCTGCATTTATGTGTAAACCTAACAATTCTAGATGAAAATGCTTTAGGTATATGTTGCCCGGCTTGGCAGGGCAGTTTTCTGGCATGTTTAGAGCTGGACACGCAGATGCACACTAACAATAGATAATATGTACACTTTATTAAAACGCCGAATACTGTTCCCTTTCTTCTTTCTAAGCACTTCCACGTCTGGTAGCTAACCGATAGGCACAGGGTCACAATGTGTGTTACAGCGGGGTACCCAGGATTACAGGCTTGGAATCATTGTTCCACATTCCGAGGTTGTGCCTCGACCACAGTGCGGCTTAGGGAGGAGGAGAAGGGAAGTCCGCAGCCTCCTGCCTTCCCCGGCCTCTTATTCTGATAACTGTCCCTCTGAGACAGCGCCTGGTGCTGAGGTTGCAATGCGCAGGGCACAGGCACTGGCGCAACAATATACTTAATGAAAGCAGACAATGAACGCCTCTCGTTTGACGGGGCTCTTGACAGCCAATGGTCCCCTCGATTGCCCACTGCAACCCCTTCCATTTTGCAGGTCAGCCACTGGAAGAGGGGTCATCCCGAGGGGCGACAATCCCGACAAACCCTTTTAACACGTTTCTTTTCAATAAATTAACTTCGTAACCCCGCGCCCCCGCAAGCACTCTTTCCCTCCCTCTGAACCTACACTTCTGTCATTCACTGCTAACCTGTCACATTAAGAGCCACTCCCGCCCTGACGAACGAGGCCGAGCGATCGAGGCGCCGGAACAAATCGAAAGCACAGATTCTGCATATTTATAACATGGGGAGTCTCCCGCCGCCGTAATCTCTTCGTAATATCTCTACTGCTTCCACGAAAATTATATGCTTTTCGTATAAAATATACTTTTCGTATAAAAGTAAATTCTTCCACGAAAAGCTTATCTATAACGTGGGGCTGGAATCTTAATCTCTTCGTAAATATCTCTTCTGCTTCCACGAAAAGTACCGGCGACGCCTCCCTCTCCCACCTTGCACTCGCTTACTTCCGGCCTTGATTTTCACATATTTTTCACTTTTCACAACACACCTCCACGGCTATTTCCTTTCACCGTGCAGTCATCAGCTGCCAATTTACCGTCTTGCCAATCCTTTTTTTTCTACTTTCACACTTGATGGCTGTTTCCGTTTCGCCCACCCCTTTCAAGGACCTTAAAGTTGCAAGCATGCAGGCAGCTTTTCTGAAGACAGCTACATTTCTATTTTCCACTTGTTGGCCCTTCGCAGAATAAATGGCATGTATCTGGTCCCTGTATTGGAGCGGCCGGCCCAATCTTGAAAAAACGCCTCCGCCTTTCCTTAAGGTCATACATTGTTCCTCTGTATTTTACATAGATATTCCTAATGAGAGAATAGCTTCTCCCCACATGATCATTTGCTCGCTAATCCTTGATTCAAAGAGAAAAATCATCAATCTGTGCTTTCTGCATTGTTTTCAAAACACTTATTGGTACAACAAAACATTTAAATGTTCTTTTTACTGCAAAAATCACTCTACAGAATAGCGATGGAATAATAGTCCACATTTATTCAGGTGTAGATATCTTACAGTTTGTGTTTTCAGTAACAATATCTAGCATTACCCATCAATCACTAATAATAATAATCAGCCCCCTTCATTAATTGTGTCTCAGACTGATATTGTGCCCGTAAGAGGACTCCACACGTCACATCTTTTGGACCAATAATCAAGCCCAATCAGAAATATACATGCATTGCGCTAGTGGTCCCAAATGAGACCTTTAGTTCACCAGTGTTCAGATGGTTTCTTTGTGATGCCCTCCATGAGATAACGAATATGTCACGAACTGGAACCCAATTAGACAGTAATTTATGCAATTAAGTCCCAGCAGACATATGCTAGATTTGTGATCTTGGGCAGAGGAACAAATTTGCCCATTGTTATGCAACAACTAAAATCATGCCCAGGAGTCAGTTTCCAACCCACTAAGTGAGATTCCCACTAAACTGGCACTGTGCCAGTAACCAAGCATTAATGTATATATATTTTAAACCAATGTTATTAGTTTTCATTATGACGCATCATACTAGTTATCTTTATGGATGCACATTCAGAAAGTGATAATGAATAGATGATACATTGTGTAGAGACTACTGGTTCAACTAAAGAGTAACAGTAGAACCTCACAGATCACAACAATGACAGTCATGCTCTCCAAAGTCGGGTCATGCACCCAGTCCACGCCACCAGTCATGACCCACCCGCTACATTCCCTGCTGGTTAATGTGTTGTACTACGTGACCTTCTACGCAGCTTATTCCCCCTTCACTCAGGACCGTGTGTAGATTCAGGTTCTCCCTTGAGTGGGATCCTGGTCCATGGATAGGGATACCCAAGGTCTTCCAGTTGAGGGGTTCTATAGGGTAATGAGCAAACTGGGGGACGGGAAGGAAGCAGGGGGCTCTCCCCACCTATTCTATAAGTGATTCTTGTAATGTCTGGAGGTCATTAAGTAGACCGTCCCAGCAGGCGGCAATTGGGATCCTAGACAGTCCCCTAATCTCTTCTCTCTGCAGTGCAATTGCCTCAGCCCTTCCCCGCTTAAGCATTGCTGTGTACCAAAGGAGCAAGGGCGGGATGGTATGCGCATTCCAGTGCACAGCTATGGAGAGCTGTGCAATGAGGAGAGCCGGATCCAGCAATCAGGTGGTTGCTGTGTTTTGTTCCTATTTGAATGTGTCCAGAAACACCCCTTCTATGATGAGAAACCCATTGCGGCCTGTCACCTCTGCCAGTGTCCCCGCCACCCCCAGCCAAAGGTCTCTGGCTGCTAGGCAGCTCCAGAAAATGCGTGCTATATCTGCAAGTGATGCTCAGCACTGTGTACATCGAGGGGAGGATCCGAACATGTGCAGTTTCGTGGAAATGAGGTAGGCTTGGTGCAGAATGTTGTGTGGTATGTACTGGAATTTCACATTCCGAGACACCTTCCTTGGACAGTACAGAGCTTTCTCCCACTCTCTGGACGTTAAATCTCAGCCTATATCTCTTTCCTAACATTGACGTGTTGCTTGTAACGGGTCAAGTGTGGTGTGTGGCAATGCTCATGCGAGCCAAGTAATTATCCCCCACCCATTTTGTATGATGTTGAGGAAGTGTACCAGTGGATGTTCCTCCGGTTCCAAGTCTTTGATACCCCACAGCCTTCCGAAGTCAGTCAACACCCTGCCATAAGCTAAGAAATGTCTAAATGGTAGGCTGTACTGCTCCTGCTGTGGGGCAAAGTGGAGGAACGTGCCATCTCGAAACAGGTTCCCCAGTGTCCTCACTCCGTCCCTGGTCCACGTCGCCACTCCCTCCTGCCCAAGAGCCCTGCAAAAGGGTGCTATGGCATTCAGTCTAATTTCTGAGGAGTAAGGTGTGATTATCGGCATGATTCTTATTCTCCTGCGGTAGCTTTCACAGACTATGAGTAGCAAGTTGGTGACCCCTTGGGGAGGCTGCACCTGTGGGAGTAGTGCACCACCAAATAAGGCCTGTGCTTGGTTCACATCTGACAGCAATGTTCTTCCACCTGGCATCCTGCCAACCATCTCTCAGGCCACTCGCTGTGCTGCCAGATAATAATGCTTGAAGTTGGGTGCTCCCAACCATCAGTTACCTACAGGCAACTGTAACTTCCTCAACACCACTTGTCTCCTTCCTTTGTTCCATATAAAGATACCCAGTACAACATATAGTGACCAGAGGGTGGACTAAAATGCGCACTGGAAGATTATGGAAGAAGTACATTAGGCGTGGGAGCTCACCATCTTCAACAGTGATATTCTTCTTTATCTCGTCAGAGGAAGGGTGCTCCAGAATATCATCTGGGGGTGCAGGGAGGATATGGCACTGGCAAGATTCCCTTAACAATATATTGTGCGTTACGGGAGATTCAGATCCCTAGGTACCGGAACGTGCTGGGCTCCCACTTAAACAAGTGGGTGTCCACTATTAGTTGTTGCAAAGGGCAACTTGCTCGCAGTGGAAAGGTGCATGACTTGGTTCAATTCACTGTAGTCCTGTAGCCCTACGAAAGTCCTTGAGAATCTCCACTATCCCAATGATCCCTTCTCAGCCGTCACAGATGTAAATGAGTAAGTCATCTGCCTAAATCAAGACTGTGTGCACACTCCCAGCCAGGGGGATCCCACATTCATCGCCGCATTGGCGAAGCCATTGAGCTAGTGGCTCAATCACTAGAGTGAATAAGAGCAGTGAGAGGGGGAAGCTCCAACATGCTCCTCTGCTTACTGCAAACAAGGGTGAAATGAGTTGCCCAATTTTTACTCCGGCTGTGGGCGCGGTATATAGAAGGCGGTGCCTGCCGAGTATTGGGCGCCAAAAAGATAAACCGAGTCTACTGTGTCAAACAACATTTCCAGATCTAATACTAGACAAGCCACATGTGGCCACTGGGCTGGTGCTTGCTCCATGACCATGCGGAGGCATCAGACATTGAGGGTGGTGGACCTCCCAGCGATGAAACCATTGTCCTAATATATTAGTTTATGTGCCATTGAGTAGACATCATCAGTGTAGTGTGCCAGTGTTTTGATTACAATAAGACTAGCTATATACTGTGCTGGCAATCATCCACCAATCAGTTTGCCACTCAGTTGAGAACATCAGTTGGGATGTATATATCTATATTGCAGTATCTGCAGTGGCTTGGGGTGCGAGAGTTGTCCACTGCATTCCAACCAGGCATCAAGAGAGAGGAAATTTTGCTTCTGTTAAAAGGTGTGTGGCATCCATGCCACACCTTTGCCTACAGTCATTCATTGCTCCAGTAATCTTAACTCAACAGAGACTCATTGTCCTTGGAACACATCCCCAATTAAATAATTTCTGTGCAAGTAACCAGGACCCTGTCTGATTCCTGCAGTTGTTACTGTACTCACAGTCGTTTCAACCAAATAGCTGCAAGCGTATATCATAATTAGCAAAAAATGTTAGCATCAGACTAGACTTTATTTTTCCAGGAACCATTGTCTAACAGTCACTTATTGCATCTCTTCTGCGAGTAACTAGGCCCTTACCAGACTGGCATTGCAGCAGCAATCATGTCCCAAATAGGTAGTTCTATTATCCACGTCAATGCTATTCATTTTTAGGCCGAGTAAACCAGGCAGCACAAACTGCTTGGTTGTGAAACGCATTGTAGGATTCCCAAAAACATACTGGGGCCTGCAGCCCACCCAGTGCCTATTATTGGTTACGTTTCTGTAACAGTTCTTTACTTTTCTTGTTTCAGCCTGTCCATCTTGTGTTTGTCCCCTGAAGACCAGCTTCTTTATTATCTATTTGATAGGTTGGCTTGTGTGTTTCCTCTGCTCGCTTTTAGTCAAGTACTTTTTTTTGTTGTTGTTGTTTAAGCACTCACAAGAGTGCGAGTGCTTTCTAGCTGTCTCCCTCATGTATTTTTCTCCTGTCCTCCATGTTGCTCTCTATTGCCCATGTACTTCTCACTCCACAACTGCATGTGGTGCTCTCTCACCTGTGTGCTTGTCACCCACACTGCATGTTGCTTTAATCACCCCATAGTGTTGTTTTTCCACCCACCTGTCCTGTATGTTGCTTCACATCAGGCCCACCATGTTTCTTCATACCCGGCCCGCAGTGTTGCTTCACCGCAACCAGCTCATGTTTAATTAAAAAACAAAAACTCTTTCAGGCTACATTATAAAAGAGCACTTTCACCCTACCTTTCTAAATGTAGATCTCAGATCGATGAAAAATAGGCGGTGTCCACTTGTATGCGCGCTCCTACAAAATGATGCAGCTGGCATGTCATTGCATCTTTTTTGTTTTTAGTCGTGCAGCACAGCAGCTGCATTGCTGTATAGCATGGGTAAAAAATACTGGCAAAACCAATCTGTCTTGCATGCGAGACCCCTAGCTTTGCCAATGCCTGTTATCAGTCATTGACCAGGGTAGGATAAAAGGGTGAAACAAGTTCTGCCAGTTTCACACAGACCTCTGCTGCACGCACAGTAACCAATGGGCTACGCACCGCCAGTCATCCATTTAAACCTAGACAGGGGGGCACGGCAGGGGCGGTGATTACTGCTAGGACACTGGAATGTTAGGCTCCGCATTTAATGATATGAATGCCGCTGTGGCGTGGAATTAGGAGGGGCTCACAGGGCGGCTCTGCAATGGGTTTCAATGGCCAGTCCTTCTCAAAGGCTGCTAATCCACAGTAAGCCGGTTAAATACGGATATGGCCATTAACACGACTGTCTTTTTCAATGGAGTCCAGACTCCCTCCTTCTCCAAAGATACACACCACCGAACAGCATCTTCCGTTCACAGCAGGCAAGCAGCGGTTTTCAAGAACAAATTCCAAAGACTTTGAAACCTAAACTTTTTTTCCATTAATGACCAAAACATACCCTAACTATTCATCTCTCATTGCTGCAAAATGTAAACAAAACTCCGCCTCACTACAGTCTATTCTTCCTTGTAACACCACAATATAGTTTTGCCAAACCTGAGACCAGCATCTCCTTTCTCCAGCCTAAATCACTTTGCTGAAGACCCCCCACCTCCTTCAGAAGTTTACTTCTGATCCTTGATTTACAAGTGGGTGGAAGCATAATGCCTGACCCCAGTCACTAACAATGTACCGTCTCCTTCCTGCAGGGGCGACAGCACCAGGGGGTGCATAGGTTTCATAAGTACTGTAATGCGAAAGTGACGTATAGAAGAGCACAGGTAAGCAGTTCAGAAGTAAAGAAGAGTACAGGTAAGCAGTTCAGAAGTAAAGAAGAGTACAGGTAAACAGTTCAGAAGTAAAGAAGAGTACAGGTAAGCAGTTCAGAAGTAAAGAAGAGTACAGGTAAGCAGTTCAGAAGTAAAGACGAGCACAGGTAAGCAGTTCAGACGCTTCCTCTTCACGCCTCTACCTCTGTATAGAACACACACCATGAGTAAATGTAAAGAAAAGAGCCCCGCGCTCTTGTTTGGAAAACAACATTTAAAAGAGAGCTGCAAGACGAAGCTCTCTGAAAATCACAGAACCAAGCAGTGCACCTCTGCTTTGGACACGGAGGAAGCAACCAGTGCAACTATCCAATTGGGCCAGTCTCTTTGAATAAGGCTCAATCCCTTCCTGACAAAACACCAGAGCAGAACGGGCCACCATAAAAGACAACACACACTTACAGGGAGTGCAGAATTATTAGGCAAGTTGTATTTTTGAGGATTAATTTTAATATTGAACAACAACCTTGTTCTCAATGAACCAAAAAACTCATTAATATCAAAACTTAATATTTTTGGAAGTAGTTTTTAGTTTGTTTTTAGTTTTAGCTATGTTAGGGGGATATCTGTTTGTGCAGGTGACTATCACTGTGCATAATTATTAGGCAACTTAACAAAAAAAAATATATACCCATTTCAATTATTTATCATTACCAGTGAAACCAATATAACATCTCAACATTCACAAATATACATTTCTGACATTCAAAAACAAAACAAAAACAAATCAGTGACCAATATAGCCACCTATCTTTGCAAGGACACTCAAAAGCCTGCCATCCATGGATTCTGTCAGTGTTTTGATCTGTTCACCATCAACATTGCGTGCAGCAGCAACCACAGCCTCCCAGACACTGTTCAGAGAGGTGTACTGTTTTCCCTCCTTGTAAATCTCACATTTGATGATGGACCACAGGTTCTCAATGGGGTTCAGATCAGGTGAACAAGGAGGCCATGTCATTAGATTTCCTTCTTTTATACCCTTTCTTGCCAGCCACGCTGTGGAGTACTTGGACGCGTGTGATGGAGCATTGTCCTGCATGAAAATCATGTTTTTCTTGAAGGATGCAGACTTCTTCCTGTACCACTGCTTGAAGAAGGTGTCTTCCAGGAACTGGCCGTAGGACTGGGAGTTGAGCTTGACTCCATCCTCAACCCGAAAAGGCCCCACAAGCTCATCTTTGATGATACCAGCCCAAACCAGTACTCCACCTCCACCTTGCTGGCGTCTGAGTCGGACTGGAGCTCTCTGCCCTTTACCAATCCAGCCACGGGCCCATCCATCTGACCCATCAAGACTCACTCTCATTTCATCAGTCCATAAAACCTTAGAAAAATCAGTCTTGAGATATTTCTTGGCCCAGTCTTGACGTTTCAGCTTGTGTGTCTTGTTCAGTGGTGGTCGTCTTTCAGCCTTTCTTACCTTGGCCATGTCTCTGAGTATTGCACACCTTGTGCTTTTGGGCACTCCAGTGATGTTGCAGCTCTGAAATATGGCCAAACTGGTGGCAAGTGGCATCGTGGCAGCTGCACGCTTGACTTTTCTCAGTTCATGGGCAGTTATTTTGCGCCTTGGTTTTTCCACACGCTTCTTGCGACCCTGTTGACTATTTTGAATGAAACGCTTGATTGTTCGATGATCACGCTTCAGAAGCTTTGCAATTTTAAGAGTGCTGCATCCCTCTGCAAGATATCTCACTATTTTTGACTTTTCTGAGCCTGTCAAGTCCTTCTTTTGACCCATTTTGCCAAAGGAAAGGAAGTTGCCTAATAATTATGCACACCTGATATAGGGTGTTGATGTCATTAGACCACACCCCTTCTCATTACAGAGATGCACATCACCTAATATGCTTAATTAGTAGTAGGCTTTCGAGCCTATACAGCTTGGAGTAAGACAACATGCATAAAGAGGATGATGTGGTCAAAATACTCATTTGCCTAATAATTCTGCACTCCCTGTAATGATCCCAACAACGTGAGAAAACGGACCAGCAATTCCCGAACTACTCACATAATGCAGCGCAGATGTCCTTATTAGTTATTGGCGAGCAAGACAACAAATTAACAGGGAGATCCGAGCCCAGGATCTGGATTGACTCAAAGACACGTGTGAGAGTCCAGCCAAGAAAATAATTGGCATGTAAGTCATGCAACAAATATCATGTAAAAATATGATAAAGTTTCTGTAAAACTCAAAAAAGTGCATTTTACTTTAACGCTTCAGATTATTTCAATACATTGAAAGACATATATTGAAAGTAATAGTTTTTAATAATTAATTTAGAAATATTCCTGCTGCAATCCCTGCCCTAACATAAATGAACCACCAAACTAAGAGGCAAGTCAGTTGTCCTGTGTTCCTTATATGGGGCCAAGATTCTTATTAAACATGGAGCAACATTATTGTTTCTAAAGTCAAACACACGGTTTTTGTAAAGTACAGATCCCAAACTAACATATTTGAGGATGCTCTCATATGTGTAAATAAAGAAAAAGGGGTCTCAGTGAAATAAAGTATTCGCCTGGGATTACACACAATTTGGTTAATCAGTGAAGCTGGAATTGATGGCACTTTTTTATTTTCGTATAGTGTAATTCTGTCACTAGATTGGTTATCCTTTTTGCCTGTTTTACATCATAGGTTATTGCTTTGCCTTTAATTCTTGGCAAATGAGATTAGAGTATGAGTGGCAGGCAGAACCTGCATGAAAGCTCATCTAATTTTGGGCACAAGTCTCCAAGAGGACCTTGAGCTAAGACGAGGCTAGGCATCTAGTTTGAGCCTTCAGTGGCTCCCCCATCTCTGTAAGTAGCATGAGTAGTCCCGTCCCGCACGATGTTCTATGAAGAAAAGTAAATGATTGGATACCACAAGTGACCAGTAAATACATTTGTCTCTGCAACACCACAGATCTGTCGCGGCTCGTGGGAGAGAGACGGGGTGAGACAGCGTGGCACGTGGCGTGGGGAAGGAGGTGTGGTAGCGACAAAAAAAAAAAAAAAAAAAAAAAAAAACTTACCTGTTTCGCCGCGCCACCATCGTACCACTCCTCAGCTGCAGACACAGGCTCAGGCTCCCAGCTTGCCCTGCGTCCAATCCTAACACTGCTTTCATGCTGCTGGCAGCATGAAAGCAGTGTTAGGATTGGGCGGAGCGCCCTGGCTGGGTGCTCAGAGGAAGAGTGGGAGACTCTGCTTGCTCTCTCCAATCCGGCACTGAATTGCCAGGTTGGACAGAGCCTAGTTCACATGTATGTGCACTAGGCACACTCTCCCTCTGTCAAGCCTGTGACTCTGCCCCTTTTGCAGTAAAAACATAAAACATAGTTTAATATGTTTTTCCTGTTAAAGTTTTGCTGCTGCTGGCAGGGGGGCAGCGCTCATCGGCCATAGCGGAGGAGCAGCCCTGCAGGAGAGAAATGTTAACCTGGTTATGCCTGGACAGCTATGTACAAAACCAAGAACTCTTCTTTCTGACAACCAGAAGAAGTGTCATCCTAATTACATTCATAATTGACCAGGTATTATGTATCTCGATCAGAATGGAGCCCCATTTGTGTAACAACAATGCCCTTTATCAAAAAGAAGTTCACACAAATTGCATCTACATGCAAATAACCCCTGCCATCACTGGGATGCCCACTCATTACATCACAGAATACAAATATAAGCTAGCCATCATAATAATTTTGCTAATTCCAAGCAAGCTCATAGTCGTCGTTCTTAACCTCAATGATGAGCAATCAACCTAACTAGATACTTATTTAAGGCACTAGCCATTTCATTCAATTACACAGCAACCTAATCATCACTATAATCATCACATCAGAACTCTGATTTGTATTTTTTAATTTGTAAAGCGCAATAACTCACCTGGGCACAAAAGCGCTGGCTACTGAGTGAAGCTAAAGTGGCGAACAAACAGAAAAAGGAGCAGAAAGACCAAATAAGTAAGGCCCAGCCATTAGACTGCCGCCAACAGCCAGGTTTTCACCTGCCTACGAAAAATCAGATATAAATCTACTCCCTGATGGAATCAAGCAACTTATTCCATAGCCTGGCAGCTGCCACCATGAAAGCTCTTTCCCCCATCTCGCCTTCCGAAACCTGGGGAGATTCACTTTTTTCCGTTCTGTAGATTGCAGCAATCTGCTGGGAGCATACCAGGTGAGCCTGGCTGATGGAGAGTCTTAAACACCAGACATAAAGCCTTAAAGATAAACCGCTTCCTCACTGCCAACCAGTGGAGAGCCCTAAACCCTCCCTTCTCAAACTGAATTTAGGTAAGCCTAAGACTAACCGGCTGCAGCATTTTGGATAACTTGCAAAAGAGTACTGGATGACATTTAAGTACAGGGCATTACAGTAGCTACAGTAGTCCTAGCGAGATGTAATAAGCCCAAGGACCACTGACACTCTTAACTCCTCCGGTATGAACAGGAGAATTTTTTTCAGAGACTTTATAATCCAAAAAAAGAACTCACTTTTCTGTTCCCCTGGCTCTCAAAGGGCAATGTAGTATCAAAAATAATACCCAGGTTCCTTGCCGCATTCACTAGAGAAGGGGGCAGCTCACAAATGTAAGCCCACCAGCAATCATTCCAAATCAAATTCTCGTCTCAGAAGATCATTTTCAACCAATTCTTCTTCATCCAAGTGCTGAACTCTACCATAAAAGACCAACATTTTTCTGCCACTACTTCCTAATCGTCCACGATGGACACAATGATTTGGTATCATCCACATAGGAGGAAACTTGGAAGCTCTGTGAACGTACCAAATGTGCCAAAGGAGCGACATATAAATCAAATAAGTGGGGCTGAATGAGGAACCATGTGGTACTCCACAGGAAAGTTGAAACGGTCTGGTTGTAAAGTCTCTACAACTGACTATGTTCATCCTATTCACTAGGAAAGACTCTAGTAAGTTGAGAGCCTCATCCCTCAGACCAGCCTGTTGCATCCTCTGAACCAAAAGGGATGGAGAAATGTTATTAAAGGCTGCAGAAAGGTCAGGCATGACCAGAATAACCGTTCCACCTTGGTCAACTTGCCGGCAAATGTAGTCAGCTGCCATAAGCATAGCAGATATGGCATTATGGTTACTTCTAAAACCATTCTAGGAAGGATCCAGGTTTTTCCAGGGATTCTGAAATAACATCAGGGGCACGCTGCAGCACCCTAGGTGGGCGGTGATCATCTGGATATCCCGAAGTATTTTGCGCTAACAGCAATTTGATCTTTGCCCATGCAGGAGGGGCAAACCTAGCTTAAAAGCCACTGGAGGACTGCTTATAGGAGCCCCCTTCCCCAGGCTAGGCAGTTAACTGATCCTCACCTTCTGGAAATGTAAGAAGATATTTAAGATCTTGTCCCTAAATTACAGGGCCACCGTGTCTCACAATTCCTGGGAATTTTCCAGCATTGTCAGAGATGTGGGATGGTTCACCATCTTGAATAGTTCTTTGGGGGTATCAACGGCAGATTTGATCTTCTGAGAGAAAAAAATGACAGCCTCGTTAATGGCGCTTTTGTAGTTTCTAATTAACTGTTTATGCATGTTTTCTCTTCTAAATTAACACCATATTTCACCTTCATTCCTGCCTCCGACACTGTCTTTGTAGCTTTTTCAAATCCTCTGAAAACCATGGTGAGAGCTTTTGCTCCTTCACCCTTTCTTAGATGTAACTGGGGTTAGATCATGCATTGATGACAGAACCCACTTATTAAAATTTTCTACTGGGGAACCCTGACTACACACATCTCACATCATTTAATCAGGGTTTTCGTTAGTTCACTTGCAGAGATTTTACTCCAACTCCTGACCCTGATGATGTTACCTTGATTGGACTTTCCTGACATTTCCATATATATCTCGAACAATAGCTCATCGCAGGCAGATCAGCTAAGTAGTGTACACCCATGCACTAATAGGACTTCTGGATTAGTAAAGACCCCATCCAAGGTATGTCTGGCTAGATGGTTAACCCTTTGCGAGAAGCCAAAGTTGTCCATCAGATCTAAAAGACCTTAACATCTTCATCGCCCCCAGCTTCAAGGGGCAGATTGAAATCCCCCAGAACGTTAAAGTTGCTACAAGCAATGAAAGGATCTAATGTTTGATACCAATTTCTTAAGAACTAAGTTTTTGAGCCAGGAGGATGGTATACTAAAATTCATGCAAGGTTCTGTGCACCCTACCCTGCAGCCCTCAAAGGCAGGGGGTTTCTAGCTTCAAGAGTACAATTGAGCCCTAGTCTAAAAATAATTGTGAGGCCCTCGCCTCTCCATTCACCCCCATCAGCTCTTGTAATTGCATACCCCCGAGAAGTAGCCATCGCAAAGTCAGGTACTCAATCTTCCCTAGCCCAAGCCTTTGTGATAAAGAGACAATCTAGCTGATTTGTGCCAATAAATGTATTAATTTCCATACAATGCTTAGACAAAGAGCAAGCAGTAATATCACATTCTAGTCTACTCCTCTCTGTGAGTTCCTCTGCTTGAAATTTGACTTCTGGTGAAGCGCCCCCCCCCAACATGGGGGAAGCGCGGCCCCTTAGGGGTCGGGGACACCGTGGACCGGACCCTCACACTATTTGTGCACGGGCTGGCCATCTGCTTCCGCCTTCATGCCTCGCGAGGCCGGAAGTAGCGCCTCAGAGAACATTGGCCCGACGTTAGAGCCGGACCGGTTTAGGCCGCCGCGAGCCAGTGGGAGGCTTAAAAGTGCCCCCCAGAAGGCTTGGCCGCCTTCTTCTTGGCGTGGAGGCCTGAACGGTCATCCTAGGGTCCATCAGATCACACCCCTCCCTACTAGCTTTAGAATTCACCTTGAACAGGGTCTGCCTAGAATAAACCAAACAATCTTTACCTGAAGCCAACCCAGCAGCATCCCTGGCACCATCCAGGCACAGATGTGCTTGTCTTCGGCACTCCTGTGGTGCGCCCACTGCATCAACGCGATTTAATGGTATATTCAAGTTCATGTGACCTGGCACTAGAGCGCTGCGTTTCCTCACCGCATGGCCTGTTCAAAATGGCCACAAAGGTGGGAAACGGGGTCTAACACGCCCTTCAAACACAGCCTTTGTAAAAATACGCCCGCAGCCCACCACACCCAAAACCAATAAAACAATTTAACTGACAGTCCCACCAAATAAAATAACATAAAGTACCAAAAGTCAATCGTTAAAAAAGAGATTGAGCCACGCTGAAGTCACCAACTCTCTTCACCTTGCTCCAATGACAAGGACAGAAAACATAAGAAGAAGCTGAACACAAAAGAACTTTCAAATACAAGAGGGCAAACCACACATCACCTTCCTGAGCCTGTGCATAAACAAGCATAGTTGAGCAATCCCCAAATCCTGCCTGGTATTCCACTGTATGTCAAAGCTCAGTGAAGATCTCACCCCTTCTCACAGACACCTCTTATGGCATGAATTCAAAAACACTGCTAGCGCAGTAACAAAATCTCTTATCTCTCAGCAAACATCATGTAAACTTCACTGGAGGTTAACAGCATGAGCATTTTTTTAATCTAATGCTACACAACAGAATTCTCCTGCTTCTATCCAGTTATCCAGTACAGTAATGGATGGATACCACTACTCACCAACATGGTGCCAAATACATCAACCACACAACTATGATGGCCCGGTTAGCCCTTCCAGGACTGGACCAATGACTACAGTCCCAATTCAAATCTCAAAAGCAGTCACTCAATAAAGATACCCATCTCACTGGCTTTTTAGAAAATAAAGTTGGAGCTGACATTCAAGCCACAAAAAGCTTTCAAAGCAGAGGCCTTGGCAAGAATCAGGCATCCCTTTGATTATAGCAGAAATCACATGATAATAACCCAATGGGAACACCTTTTACCTGACAGCTATTGTGGGGATGGCAGTACATGGTAGAATGGGACCCCAAGGGAATAGGACAATTTAGACCTACAAAGGCTACATCCAAGTCTCAAACGAGAGGGAAGGGAACCCATTAATTGAAGCAGTACCAACAGCTTGGCATTTCGGTCCACCTTCCAAAACTCCACAATTGAGGTAGAAAAGGGGATGCATCCTGTGCCGTCACACTCAAAACACCTATGAGCCCTTTGTCCTTTAAAAATAACCAGAGGGAAGATTTGCCCTTACTGAAGCACCAACCATTCTCCACAAAAAAAAACACACTTCTCCAACCATAAACCCAAATCAAATGCAGAGACAATCCTACAGGCTTCACCCAAAATCCTTAGCTCTGGAGTTACTGGCATCTGACGCAAAGAAGCCTGTAGGCATTGTGAGAGGAGAAGTATTGTGAAGAGAAAAGAGGCCTTAACTAGAAATCCTAAAACAACATGAGTTGAGTGTCTGCAGGTCTCTAAGATTTGAGAATAACTTCACGTCTTGAATGACCTATGGTCAATGAGAAAGAGTAGGGTCCAAAGCCAGCTAAATCCTGAGAATAGGCACCACCTACAGGCTCACGCTCTGAAGCCAGCAGTGAACTACCAGTATTACTTTGAATCTCTAGAACTTGCCACAAAATACAGGGACTCTCCTCTCCAGGGACACGCAGATGCTCTGATCCTTATTCTTATTGTAAGATGGAGCAATATTGTAAGATGGAGCAATATTATAGCCCATTAAAACAAACCCAAGAGAGACTTTTGTACAGTTCATATCCTGAACTCACTTATTTGAAGGTGCTGTCATATGTAATAATCAACAAAAACGGCAGTCAGTGAAATAAAGTATTTGCCTAGGATCAAACAACATTGTCAAGGAGGGAAGCCGTCACTGATGCCCAATGTTGCAGTTTCATGCTGTGCCATTTAGCCAGTAGTTGGTTAGTTATCTTTTCTTCACCTCAAAGGTTAATGTTTTGTCTTTATTTTTTGGAGTAAGAAATTAAAGCATGGGTGACTGGAAGAATTCAAACTTTATTTTTGGCATTTTTACATAGCCTGAAACTTGGCTGAGAAAATAAGAGTGTTTCTCAACAGACACAGGTTCTGATACATGTTTTTTTTGGCACAGGGAAATTTGCCAGCATTCACAGGAGGGCGAGGCCAGGATTCACACCTGGTTCCCTTTGTTACATGGGCAAAAGCTGTAGCCACTAGGCCACCTCATCTCCCTTGAAAGTTCATCTTGTTTTGGGCTCGAGGTTCCAAGAGGACTATTTTTTAGTGGCTTGCATTCCTTTAGCTTAACGTAGAACTTCATTTTTATAGGATTTGGAGTAGAAGGAGAGGACTGGAGAACTTGTCAGCATTTATCGCAGAACTCTGTGACTGCTTCGAAATCCCTAAGTGCCTTGTTGGACTTTTTCTCTAGCACAACTAAACAAGGCATCTCCAATCACAAATCAAACCCAATGGCACAGTAAGGATGCAGTGAGCCTTGAAGCAAGCAAGCAAAAAGAGGCCTCAGCTCCACAGCTGGGTAGAACTAGATAGACATATTTATGGTGCAGTGCGCCCAGAACAGCACAGCATTGCCCCTGCACCTACTGCACTATGTAATATTGATCCACACACCTACATATAAAAAGATGATGTTACCATATGATCCAGTTTAATATAAGGAATTGTGTTTCTTTTGGGCAGATAACTTTATGATCTTTAAGGAGAGGGGGATGCATAATATCTGGATACTTTTCTTTTCTTTCGCTGTTTCCAACACCTGGAGGGAACCCTTATTCGGCAGTGAACTGAGCAATTGGAGAAACTGGACATTTCCTGGTAGGAAGAGCTGGGGCAATGTCAGTCACATGTCTGGTGACCCCACAGGCCCGGCAGCTCTTGGTTGAGTCTCCCTGGTCCAGGAGGTTTCGGATATAGTCCTTGGAGATCATCAGGGCAGTTTTGGTGCTGTGGTTGGAGCAGAAACCGGATAGGGATGAGTCCAGGAGTTTGTATGCTGGGAGTAATTGGTTGACTGCTTTCTCGAGTACTTTAGCTGGGAAGGGGAGCAGGGAGATCAGGCGGTAGTTGTTGAGATCGTGGGGGTCGGCAAAGGGTTTCTTGAGGAGGGCTTTGACTCTAGCATGTTTACAGTCATCAGGATAGGTTTCTGACATGATGGATGTGTTGAGGATGTCTGTGAGTTTGCTGCCAACGGTGCTGTTGCCAAGGCTGAACATGTAGTGAGGGCATGGGCCCTTGGGGGATCCTGAGTGGATGGAGCTCATGATGTTGGTGGTGTTTTGAGTAGTCAGCTGGTTCCATTTGACGGTTCTGCAGTTGATGGGGTGTCTGTATGGTCAAGAAGGTTGACAGTGTCAGCTGCAGTGGGTTCGGGCGCAAAGTTTCTGTAAATGGTGGAAATTTTGTTGTGGAAGTAGTCAGTGAGGAAGATGCAGTAGTCCTGGGAGGGGCCGGTGATGTTTTCTTTTACTGAAGAGTTGGAGAGCTCCTTGATGATGTTGCAGAGTTCTTTGTTACGGCCGAAGTTGGCTTGTATACGAGTGGCTGGGTCATGTTTTCTGGTGTCTTTTAGGAGGATGTGGTATTGACTAAGTGTATTCTTGAAAGTGTTTTGGCCGTTGGGATTCTTGGACGTGCACCATCTCCTCTCAAGCTGTTTGTCGTTGCGTTTTGTGGTTCTGAGTTCTGGAGTATACCAGCTGGCTTGTTTGGAGGGTCTGTTAGGTGTGCTGTGGGCGACTATGTCGGCGCAGTCTGAGATCAAGGTAGTGAAGATTTTTACAGCTTTTTCAATGTCCAATGTGGTATGTGGGTGGTAGGAGTTGAGGGCATCGGTTCACTGGCTTTCGGATGCCTGGATCCAGCACGTCTGGTGGCATGCCTGGGAGTTGTAGTGTAGGTGAAGTGCACAACGGAGTGGTCAGTCCAGGTGAGTTTGCGGAGTGACTGTTTTGAATCTATTGCTCGAAGAGAAGATGGGGTCTAGTGTGTGTGCATGGGGTCTGTGACTATCTGACCGAGACTGATGATATTGATGCTGTTTATGAGATTGATGGTGCTGCCGCTGCTAGGTGGAAATTAAGGTACCTGAGAAAGATGCAGTGTTCGGTGTCGATCTCTAGGGGGGTGATGAGTTTGGGAATGGCATAGTAGAAACTGTGCAGAGTCCCAGGGGCCTGTGGGTGAGGGTCCCTTTGATGATAGTTTTGTCACCTATCTTGAGCTGGAAATTGAGGTGTTCCATGAACGGTGTGCTGTTGTCTGTCATGGTGGAGCAGTGGATGGATTCTTTGTGTATTATGGCGATATCGCCTTTGAATTTGTTGGTGTGGTCGCAGCTGATGATCTTTTATCCATCAGGTGTGGGGATGGTGGGTGCGGAGGTGGTGTTGAGCCAGGTCTCTGTGAGGAAGACGATGCTGGGTGTGAGGGTGGTGATGGTGTTCCATATGTCTGTCACATGCTTGCAGGGGGAGGGACATTGATCAGTATGAAGTATAGTTGGTAGGGGCTCGTGGTAACTGGGGGTGTTGCAGGTGAGCTGACATAGGCGGCACTCACTGCTGTGGAGTGAGGAGAGGTGAGGCAGCAGTTTCTGCTGGGAGGTCGGGCATTGAGTGCAGTGAGTTCTGAACATGAGTAGTGGTAGATGGTGGGAAATGCAGGGATCCTGGTGCTGCACGAGGTCAAGGCACAGATGGGCATGCCTTTGGCACGCCAGCATCACAGCCACACAGAAGCCTCCATAAGTAGCCCTGAGAGGTTGCAGGGGCTGGCAGGGAGGCAGGAGGGTGGGTGGGGAGTGGAGAAAATGGCGGGCTTTGGTGGCAACAGAACCATAATGCAACAATTACAATGTGATAACAGCAGAAGCTATAAAACAAGACAATGACAATGTGGGCAATACAGATTACAATGTGAAAGCAACAGAGGCAATAAAACAATGACAATGTGGCCAATACAAAGTACAAATGCAGGAAACGAAAACAATCACCTGTGCAGCAGCTTTGCATGAGGGGGCTCGAGGACTGTGGCCTTGTCACACTGCCTGGTGAGCTACCAGGCAGCAGTGGGGGAGAGGTTCCCTTGACGGCTACTCACTGGAGTCACGCAGCGGCCTCCGTAAGTAGTCCTGGGAGTTGGGAGGAGCTGGCAGGGAGGCAGGAGGGGAGTATGAAAAATGGTGGGATCAGGCAGCAAAGGAATGATAATGCTACAGTTACAATATGAAAACAGCAGAAGCAATAAAACAATACAATACAGGCAATACAGATTACAAATGCACAACAAATGCAGGAATGGAAAACAATCACCTGGGCAGTGGGTTTGAACGAGGAAGCTCGAGGACTGTGGCCAAGTCACAGTGCCTAGTGAGCTAACAAGAGGCAGCGGGGGAGCAGTGCTGTCTGGCAGTTGGTTTCATATTGTGCAGTTCGGCTACAAGATGGCTATCTCCAGTAATAGGGGCGTGTGACCTAGGAAGTGGGAGAGTGTCCGTAGTATTTAGGAGGGAGCAGCAAGGATGAAGGGTTAGAACACTGATGCAAGGAAGAGGGTGTGTGAGAATGGGTGACACCTATCAGTCCCTGCAGCAGCGGCTCCTCTGCTATGGCCCAGGACAGTCACCCCCCTGCCAGAAGCAGCCGCTGCTGCAAAACTTGAAAAATAAACCATGTTTATTATCATTTTGTTTTTCTAGGGGACGAGGCCATGGGGGAGGAGTGGTGGCATTGTTGTTACTGCGCATGTGGGTTTGGCCGGCCCTCTCAGGACAGCCAAACCGACAAGCGCACTGAGCTGTCTCTAACACGAGCTGTGTCGTCAGGTTGGAGACAGCAGGCACAGTCTAGCTGGGAGCGCCAATCGAGGGCTCTCAGGCCAGTCCTAGCACTGCTCTCTTGCTGCAAAAACAACAGTTGATGGACAAGATGCAAAATAAATAAAATATTCAGCCCCAGTCATAGATCTGGGTTTAATCCATCAGTTTTTTATGCTTGCCATTCCATTCCAGTTTGGACCCAAACATATGCAAGTCAGTCTTGACCCTGTTCCCCATGGAAACAGTCCAGCCCGAACTGCCAGGTCAAGTCCTCTCTGGACCAGAAACAAGCATCTTGGGACCAGTTTCAGGGTATCACTGCCAGCAGCATGACAGCAGCATCAGGATTGGCTGCAGGGCAGTCTGGGAGCCTGTGCCTACGGTGGAGCGTGACGAGCTGTGATGTGGCAGCTAAGTTTTTTTTTCTTTTTCTGTTTTGTGCCCCCTCCCCCACTCGCTACTTTGCACTGACACCAACTGCAACTAGGACTCTGCCATGTTTTAATTCGCCTCCTCTGTAGGCTGAACCTGCATCATTGAAACAACATTCTTTGGGGTTTTTTAGGCCTCTTAACCCAGAATGCACTGGGGCATTGTGTTATGAAGATGTTGCCAAATGTTGTTTCAGGAAGCTAGCTTAGGGGGCCACTGTGCAGCAAATGCGAATACTTACGGATGCCATGTCATCAGAATACATGGTTACAATGTCTAATGATCTAATGTACATATTAAAAATAAAGACTGGAATAGAGTAGGACTATGCAGGACTGGGCGGTATACTAGAACGGAGTTAGACTGGAACAGGTTTCTTTATTTTAGTTGGACGGTCTCTGTAAAAGTAAATCACAGACCATGGTCCCTGACCTAGAAACTATGGCCCTCATTATGACATTGGCAGTAAATCCCACTTACCGCCACGCTGACTGCCGTCAACATACCGCCGCTGAGGCGGACATCCGCTCACCATATTATGACACACACACCAATCCGTCACTATTCAGCCACATACACAAATCCGCCACACCAAAGGTCAGTGATAAACTGGCAGTATCCAAACCCATACTGTTACGCCAAACAACGCCCATCCCTTTATGACCCACGAATCACCATGGCGGACATTCAATGCCGGTAAACCTTTAGCGGTATATACCGCTGCACTCAAAATACACACACACATACAGAACACCACCAGATTGGACAATTTGAATAACACACACCTGACACCCATACAAACACCACACCCACACCACCATAAAACCCACACCCACATTACCCACAACCCTTTACGACTACAAGCCATTGGCACGAGACAGACACCACAGGCAAAACCAGAACCACACACCACCATCACCTATACACCACTCACACACCCCACATCACACACCCCAACACATCACCCTACACACCCCCACCCACACAACACCCATGGCACCACAAAGACACCCCCGATTCTCAGAGGAGGAGCTAAGGGTCATGGTGGAGGAAATCCTCAGGGTAGAGCCACAGCTATTTGAAGCATAGGTGCAGCAGATATCCATTGCAAGGAAGATGGAGCTATGGCTGAGGATTGTGGACAGGGTCAACGCTGTGGACAGCACCCAAGAACCAGGGATGACATCAGGAAGAGGTGGAACGACCTATGGGGGAAGGTACGTTCCATTGCAGCAAGACACCAACTCGCTATACAGAGGACTGGCGGTGGACCCCCACCTCCTCTCCCACAACTAACAACATGGGAGGAGCAAGTCTTGCCAATGATGCATCCTGAGGGCCTGGCCAGAGTAGGAGGAGGACTGGACTCCGGTATGTCAACTCTCTACTACTACTAGCCCCCTACCTGCATGCCATCACATACCCCCACCCTCACCCTCACTCCCGTCACTCCACCACCTCCCACACACCCCACCATCACATCCCACTCATTCCAATGCCAAGCCCTGCATGCCGTACCAATGCATGGACACCACTCACAGACCTGCATGGACACCTATCACTAAAGCATGCACACTGGAGAGAATCAGCTAGCCCACCACATACCACGTGACACAAGTGAAAGCTTCCAGGGCAAATACAAAAAAAGAGGGCAAGCCACTGATGCACAATATGTCACAAACAGAAACAATAATAATGCATTTACATCCCCACAGGTGCGCCAGCCAATGTCAGCGGCGAAGAGGTGCCATTTCTATCCAGACCCCTAACAGAAGAGGCCCACAGTGATGACAGCAACTCTGGTCACCTGGATCTGGACGACCAACCTTGCCCATCAGGGACCACTGGAAAGTCAGTTACCCAGCCACAGTCACCCACCACCACAGAGCCTCCCTCCTCAGGAAACACC
This sequence comes from Pleurodeles waltl, assembly GCF_031143425.1. Classification (NCBI taxonomy): domain Eukaryota; kingdom Metazoa; phylum Chordata; class Amphibia; order Caudata; family Salamandridae; genus Pleurodeles; species Pleurodeles waltl. The sequence continues at coordinate 1,886,664,701 of NC_090440.1, forward strand.
ACCACAGCACCCACCCAGCGTACCCATACCTCTGTCCCCAGGACACGTCAATCAGCATTGTGTCCACCACTAAAAGGACCCCAGGGCACACCTCGCCCCCAAGACAATCAGGGACCTGGGGTCAGTGGCAGTGGGGGCACATGGTTCAGGGGACAGAGGCACAGGACAACAGGGACACTGGGAGGACTGCTGTGGGCCAGGGGTAGGACAGGCACAGGGAGCCAACGCTACAGGAGGCACTCACCGAGATCCTGGGAGCATACCAACATTCCCAGGATACGCTGGGCCAGATCCTGGCCAACGTGCAGGAGTACAGGCTGCTGCAAGAGGGACAGTAACAGGGGATTAGGGAGAACTTGCAGGCCATTAACACCACCCTGGTCTCCATAGCAGGGGTGCTGGAAGACATGGCCAACATTAGGAGGGAGGCAGCCTCACAACAGCAGGCCCCTGCCACTAGCCAGACATCTGAACAGCCTTCCACCTCCACTGCTGCTAGTGGACAGGAGGCCCCGCCACAGGACTCACAGGACTCACACTTGCCAAGACCCTGCCAGGAAATTAGACTCTCCTGATTGTCACACTTGTGTCCCACTCAGTCAACCTGTCCACCTTAAACTGCCATTACTCCCCTTCCTATGTCCCCTTGGACAATGCATCTGTGCACCAAATAGACTGGAACAATATGCTGGACTTTCCTCCATCATCACCCCATCCCAATGCACTTGCCCCTCTACTTCTTAGCACTTAAATAAACACCCTTTGACAATTTTCAAGTATGGAGTATGTCAAACTTATTTAAGTATGTATTTGAATAACCATGTTCAAACATTGCAATTCAAATGTACTGTAAAGTTCAAATTGGAAAGACCTGTAGTTGGCTGCAGTGATCACACCATGAGCGATAGTGGGACACCAACATCTGCAAAATGAGTTGCCAAAGGGTACAGTAAGTGGGTATAGAAGTTGGAAATAACAGCATGCCAGTGCCAAAGATATACAAATAATTGTCAATGAAATGTGAAGTAACACTGTCTTACCTGTGTGTCATTGGAAGTACTGTTGAATCACTGCAGTTCTGTTGTCCTCATCCTCATCCTCTGCCTCCTCTTCCTCGCTGTCCTCAGGGTCCACTACTGCCACATGGCCATCTCCAGCCTCCTCCTCCTGCAGAAAAGGCACATGGCATCTCAGAGCCAGGTTGTGAACCACGCAGCATGCCACGATTATCTGGCAGACCTTCTTGGGTAAGTAGCAAAGGGATCCACCTGTTAGATGGAGGCACCGAAACCTGTCCTTCAGGAGGCCAAAGGTACGTTCGACAATCCTTCTTGTTCTCACATGTGCCTCACTGTAACGTTCTTCTGCCCTTGTCCTGGGATTCCTCACAGGGGTCAGTAGCCATGATAGGTTGGGCTAACCTGAGTCTGCTGCAAATATCGAGGGACTACATTTAGCCACACACTATCCCATATGGCCCACACCATACTCAAAACAATGTAGCTGCATATGTGTTTAATCAGGGCAGACAACACTATGGTCAGCACTATTGAGAACATTGGCTGTGACATTCCTGCTGCCAAACCCACTGTCACTTGGAAGAAACCAGGTGCCAGGAAATTGAGCACAGAATGAACTTGCACAAGAGGGGGGATCCCAGTGGGGTGATGTATTGCAGATATTAGGTCAGGCTCCAAGTGGGCACAAGCTCCATAATTGTGGCCCTGTCAAGTCTACAGGTGAGGATAATGTGCCTGTCCTCCATTGTTGCCAAGTCTACCAGGGGTCTGTACACTGGGGTATGTCTCCATCTCCTATTCATTCGCAGTAGTGGAAATCTATGGGGCAAAAGAGTGAGGAACCGGTCACAAATTGTACATTGTAGCCAGAACAGTACAATGCATTATGTTCATTTTTAATGTATAAGTGGCATTTGTCCTGTATGTCCAATTTTAAACTATGACACAGTTTTTATCCAGGGCCTGCCACCCCCCCCTGAAATGGCATCCGCCTGTCCTGTGTGGAGGGACCGGTGGAAGTGAGGTAATTCCGCTGATGTTGTGCACCGGTGCGGTAGACGGTCGGGATCCGTCGTGCAACTGAGGAGTTGGTTATTATTGGGCCCTATGGGGTACAGTGGCCAATGGTGATGTACGCCGGCGGTGACGGTAGGCACCGCCACGGACGTAACCGCAATTTTCTATCTGATCACTCACTTGCTACCTGACCTTCAACTGGAGAGGACCTACACTGCATGTGCTGCTGTGACCTGTGTCTGGAACCTACCATGGCTCGTGTGACTGGGGAAAGGGCCCCTGCCTTCACCTCGGCGGAGTTGGAGCAACTGGTACCCCAGTACGGACTGCTGTATGGGCCTCCAGACCAATAGGTGAGTACACTGTGAGCACGATGCATGGGGCATGAATGCATGGAGTGGTGTGTGTGAAGCCCTTGTGTAGGGGGGTGGGTGGATGTCCCCTGGGTGGCAGGCAGCTTGAGTGCTGGGCCCTGTGTGTGCAAATGGCGATGTGAAGGGGTATGGTGGGCCATAAGTGTAACAGGCAGGATGAACTGACTGATACCTTTTCCTGTGTGTATTTCTCTGCAGGTCAGCGCCCATCAAAAGAAGGGTATATGGCGTGCCATCGCCAAGGACGTGCGAACCCTGGGGTTCTACGGCAGGCGGAGCACCCACTGTCGTAAACGGGAGGACCTGAGGCGCTGGGCACGGAAGATGTTGGAGGCCCAGCTGGGAATTGCCTCCCAACGAGGAAGGGGTGCCTGTCGAACCCTGACCCCCGTGATGGCCCGCATACTGGCGGTGGCCTATCCGGAGCTGGATGGGTGCTTGAGGGCATCAACGGCCACAAGGGGGTGAATACAGTGACCATCATTACAACTTACGCATGGTAGGTGGGTACCGGGGTGGGGGATGTATGTCACTGGGTGCCCCTAGGCCAGGCCTGACATTGCAGAGTAGGTCCAATGTTGGGCAGGGTTCTGATGTGATAATCCTGTTACCTAGCTTGTAGGCATCCACTACTGGTCAGGGCTGTGTGGGTTTAAGGTGTGCTGCAGTTGGCGGTATGTGCCCCTTCCCATGCCCTGGTGGCTAGTATTATTACTGGTGGTGTGATTGACGCTGTGTATGCCAACGGTGGTGTTGGTGCAGCCATTGACCCAGTGTATCCTTTGTCTCTTCCCCTCCCCCCCTTTTTGTTTTGTCATCCTGTCCTTATGTGCATTAGCATCATCTGGCAGAGGAGCAGAGGCACCGGCGACGGAGGGAGCTGCATCCCACAGGACCCAGGAGGCAGAGTCCAACAACTCTGAGGGCACCAGTGGGATGGAGGACGAGGGGAGCACCACGGCGGAGACAGGAGGGGGCAGTTCAGACTCTGATACCTCCTACGAGGGAAGCTCCCTGGTGGTGGCGGACACCTCTGTGACCATCCCAGCTACAGGTACAGCCGCCACACCCTTACCAGCACCGCCCTCCCAGCAGCCCCTCATCGAGTTGTCCGTGCCCGCTCACCTAGGAGGGTCAGCATCTCCTTCGCCCCGGGCACCTCAGGCCCCGCCCCAGTGAGCCCTGCTGCCCTGAGTGATGAGGCTATTGACCTCCTGAGAACCATCTCTGTTGGGCAGTCAACTATTGTGAATGCCATCCAGGGGCTGGCAGCCCAAATGCAACAGACAAATGCATTTCTGGAGGGCATTTACACTGGCTTGGCGGCCCAACAGAGATCAATCCAGGCTATGGCCTCCGGCAGCCATTGTCCCTGATTCCACCCTCCCCCCTCCAACTTCCTCTTCCCAATCCGATTCCCCTCAACCCCAACATATCCCAAGCACACAGGCAGACAAGCATCCACACAGGACAACACACAAGAGTGTCACAGGCAAACACAAGCACCACACATCATCCCACAGGCACTCACACAAACACCATCCGGATGCAGACATACCAACATCCACTGCCTCCACTGTGTCCCCCTCCTCCTCCTCCACCTCTCTCCCAGTTGCGTCTACACACACACCTGCATGCACTACATCCTCATCCACTACCGCTATCACCACCACACCTAGCAGAACACACACCTCACTGGCTGACACCACCACAACAGCCATGCACACGTCCCCTTTGTCCTCTCCCACTGTGTCAGTCCCCCTCCCCAAGGTACACAAACGCAAGCACTCAGCCACCTACCTCACAACAGCATCCAGCCCATGCACCTGCACCCAAATACAGCAGACAGGCACCTCCTACAACCACTCCCTCTTCCTCCACTCCCAAACCTTCTCCCTCTTCCCGCCCCAACGTCCCTAAGAAGCTTTTCCTCTCCACCATTGACCTCTTCCCTACCCCTCCCCCCGTCCTTCATGTCTGGCCAGGGTGGGAATAACCCAGGCAAGGACCTCAGCCACCCAGTCCACGGGACCAGTAGTCTCCACACCCACTTGTGGTGGAAAAGGATCCAGAGCACCAGGCAACCTCAAGGAAAGGGTGCCTGCCCCTAGTGCTGCCAGGAAGGACAAGGAGCCATCAACAGCTGCTGCCAGGAAGGGCAAGTAGCCTGCCCCAAGTACTGCCCAGAAGGGCCAGGAGCCTGCCCCTTGTGCTGTCAGGAAGGGCAAGGAACCATCAACAGCTGCTGCCAGGAAGGGCAAGGGGCCTGGTGCAGGGACTCAGTCGGAGCCCCAAACAACAACCATGGTTGTGCAGCCATCCGAGGCCGCAGGGGATGGGCTGGAGCTTCCCCCCACTACCACCACCACCAGCAGCAGCATCACTACCACCAGCAGTGGGTAGCCGTCCGAGGCTGCAGGGGATAGGCTGGAGCTTCTCCCCACAACCACCAGCAGCAGCACCACTACCACCATTGAGTAGCCGTCACCGCTGGCGGACGGTGTGTAGTCCTGCCTCCATAGGCTGCTGTGCAGCCTGCCCCCTGCAAATCCTGTGGGAATGACACCCACCTGAGAGACTGTGACTTTACACTTCCCAGGATCAAGAGCACAGGGCGCGATGTCCCATCCAGAACCAGTAGGTATGACACCCACTCACCCCATCCTCCCCAGGATCAAGAGCACAGGGCACCCTGCCCCCTCCAGAACCAGTGGGTATGACACCCACAGACCCCAACCTCCCCAGGATCAAGAGCACAGGGCACAATGCTCTCTCCAGAACCAGTGGGTATGAGACCCACTCACCCCATCTTCCCCAGGATCAGAAGCACAGGGCAAGATGCCCCCTCCAGAGAATGTGGGCAAGCCACCCACTTGAGAGACTGTGGCCTTGCACTCCCCAGGACCAAGCACAGGGCATGTTGCCCCTCCAGAGCATGTGGGCAAGTCACCCACTTGAGAGACTGTGGCCTTCCACCCCCCCAGGACCAAGCACAGGGCATGTTGCCCCCCCAGGACCAGTGGTGGTGTTCCATCTGCCGGCTGAGGTGCCCTCCTGTTCCCCGTCCCCCTGAGGTGCCTATTTTCCAACTGATGCACCTGTAGTGTTCTCTCCGTGTTGTTGCAGGTGACAAGTGGGGCCTTGGACTTTGGCCGGTGGCCCACGCACATTGAGGACTGGGCAGTTCCCCTTGAACTGTACATATGTATATACCATTAGACTGAATTTTTATTTTCTACTGTATTTATATTATTACACTCGCTTTCATCAATTCCCTTTGTCCTTGCATTATTCCTGAGCGGTAGGGGTAAAAAAAAATGTATTACTGCATCTGATTGTGTGTATGGTGTTGGGGGTGGGTGTTGTGCGTGTGTGTGTGTCACTCTCTTACCCCCCTCCCTTGTGTGCTAGGCAGCTGTACTCACCATGGTTGTCTTCCCCGTCGTTGGTGTTCGTGGTGGAGCAGGACGTAGAAAATCACTGGAAAGATCTGAAGTTCAGGCTCCATGGTGGCGTGGTTGTTCCCTGTGTCTCCAAAGGTGAGTCCTTTCCCTTCCTGAGGTCTGTTTCCGCCAGGCTTTTGATATTGCGGCACCGCCCCGGAAAAGGTGGCAGAATGTGGTATCATAATATGGTGGGCAGAACATTGACTTCCGCCTGGCTGTAAGCGGCTACCTTCGTGGTGCCTGTTGTTTCCGCCCTGGCAGTCGGTGTGGTAAAGTGGCTATCTATGGGAGTTCTCACCGCCATGGTCATAATTTGGCGGTAGTTACCGGCACTTTATCACCGACAGCCAGGGTTGTAATGAGGCCCTATATGTTTATCTGAACATTCAGACTGTAATAAACTATGATATGAGATGCTGCTGCCACATCCAGTGATATCAGTGCAGCCAGTTCCCATGTTAGGGGCTTGTTAAGAAAGACTGCTTTGGTTCCTCAAAGATGAAAGGATGGTTCGGATCAATAACACTGCCCAGCCTCAGATAACCTGTCAGCATGACTCCACCTGCACGTGCAATCTCCTATGCGCCAGTCAGACTTGCTAAATTCCTGAGAGGTGATATGAACGCTGCAGCATTATAGCATTAAAAGACGACACTAAAGGGGTGCTCCCCAGCGGTGTAGGATTTTTGACCCCCTTCACTTTGTGGCTGCCCTCCCATTAATGGGAATTGCATGTCTTCAGGCTGGGGGTGAAGGGGCAGCCGGACGAGTGTCCGGCGGGCTGGGGCTGTCCGTCTCGCTCAAGGGCTGTGGCAGCTACGCGGTCCGGCAGCCACGAGGAAGAGCCGCGTCAGCACTGTGCGTAAAGTGTAATCAATACGTCCCCCTCCGCGGTACCAGCACAGCCCGGCCCGAGAGTTCAAAGCTGGCTTTGGGGAATGAATTGTTTCAGCAACAAATGGAATAACAAGCGGCTAGAAATGCTGACAGCGCCAGAAGCACAGGTGCTGAACGGACGCCACCGACAGTATTGGCATACAGAGGGCAAAGGAAAGGCGTTTAGCGCGGAAGATGTTTATTTTAATATTAACGCCGTGCAATGACCCTACCACTCAAGAAATTAGACAAGCGTACAAAGTTCCGCCTTTCCTCCCTTTACAGTTAACACAGACCTAGGGACGTAGCCTAGGGCATTGGAGTGGTGGGGAGGAATGTACTCGGTGGGACACCCCCCTTATTAAATTCTCAGCCGAGCCTTGGCCTGGCAGTTAAAGTCGGGGGTAGCTAGCTGCAATAAATGTGATATTAAGCCACTGTCGTTGCACACCGGGTGGGGAGGTCGGAGGGAGAGCAGGGGGGAGCTTGGTGGCTGGGGCAAGAAAGCATATTAATAAAGAGAACCAAGAAAAGGGTCTATCTTGGCTCAAAGAGCCCGTGCAAATATTTGCCATGTAAATCGTCGAGCAAACAATGTAAAAATATGATAACTGTCGCTTCAAAATTCAGAAATAGTACATTTCTTTAACAAGCGGAAATATTTCATTTTATATCTTCGGCTAATATCACTGCTTTAAAACTCATTTATTAAAAGTGATAGTTGTAAAACAGCAATTTAGAAATATTCATGCCTCATCCACACTGATGACAAAGACACGAATGATTTCAGAGGCAAGTAAGCAGTCATGTGTTCCCTACACGCGGCTCAGTTTATTACTATAGATAAAGCAACATTATATTCTGTTAAATCAGTGCAATTCCCGAACTCATGCGTTTGGAGGTACTCTCATATGTAAAAATAGAGAGGCTCTGTGAAATAAAATATTTGTCTAGAATCGCACAATTTATTCAATCAGGAGCTCTGTGAAATAAAATATTTACCTAGAATCGCACAATTTATTCAATCAAGGGCTCTGTGAAATAAAATATTTGCCTAGAATCACACAATTTATTCAATCAGGAAAGCCAGGATTGATCCTAGAGTTTCTGGTTTCATATTGTGCAGTTCAGCTACTAGATGGGTATCTCTTTCAACCATATAAATGGTCACTGCTTTGTCCTTAAAGTTTTGAATGGTACATAAAAACTGCCACCTTCAGGGTCTAAGAGGACCTTGAGATGAGTCAGAGACAGGCATCAGGCTTGGGCTTTTACTGCCTCGCTCCCCTCTAAACCTATGCCTGGGATGGCAGAGTAACCTACGAAGGTGTGTGTGTGATGTGCAGGCATGGCTTTGGGCATGGACCTGGTTGGCAACCTGCCTGTTACTCATTCCACATTAGTGTTCGCTTATAGGGCTCTAAATTAGTTAAGTCCTGCCAGGTCTCAGATGTGGAAGTAATTAAAAACTGTCTCTCAAATGGGTACCCTTTGGGTACCATTCAAACGAATGCTTGAATTCCCAACAATGACAGCAGAAATCTCTGAGGTAATCCATAACACCAATGCAATCCTTCCATCTTGCAATCCCTAAGAGTATTTGTTTTTTCCATACATTGTATTTCTGTAGTTTTTTTCATGCAACATACAACTCGTATGTGAACTGAGTCACCTCTAGGCATCAGGTGTTAATGATGGGGCACACGTGAGAGGTCTGGAGAGGAGTTTGAAGGTTGTATGAATTGATAACAATAGGTGCTACTATCCTTTTCTGGTCTACAAAGGAAGTAGTAAGATAACAAAAGGCATTACCCATGGAGACTACATAGGTGTCAGCATTAGAAAGCTGAACATGGGAGTTGCGTCGTCAACAAAATAATGTAATTTACTCATTTATATTTCAATTGAAGGTATCACTAGATACATTTCAGGCTAGGTTTTGTAGTAACAGATGGGCATTATTAATTTGGATGCCAATTATCAGAGCTCATGAGGGCCTCTATGCTTCCAATAGGTATCAACTAGCAGAGGCTCATACTGCTCCCTCACTCTTCCTCCTAAAGCTTCTCTGTATGTATTTCTGCTGCTTGGTGTGATAACAAGATTTGGAAAGTTTGAGGAGCTTTTTAGATATATGAAATACTAATCTTGTGTTAGAATTCTGTGAGCTCCACACAGAAAATCTGGATGGTCATACCTCCTATTTTATTTTGATCATAAGTAAAAACATCTGTTAAAGGCGCGTACATTTGGAGTGAATGATTTAGCATGTGAATTATCACAGAATATGGTTTTCTTCACTGTTGATTGACTGCTTGATATTTGAATAGTGCAGGCCTAATCCGAAATTAATTTGGTGGACAAATAGATTCAGCCTGGCGACTAGACTCGCCAAAGTGTTTTGCAGTACCTTGAGATGGTGTTACTAGAAGATCCTATTAACTGGCAATTAAGTGGCCACAACTAAGCCCCTTATTTGTGCGTAAACAGAATTTCATGCACAAATTTGGATTCTGAGTTCTGTAAATGATGTACATTGTACATACAACACACGCACGAGTTTTGGAACGAAAATCTGGCAAAATTGTCTGGTTGAAATGGTCAATCAATCAATCAATCAAAAAAATGTAAAGAGTGCGCTACTCACCCGCTAGGGTCTCAAGGCGCTTAGCGGTGGGGGGGCAAAAGGGGGGGAGGTTACTGATCGAACAGCCATGTATTCAGTTTTTTTCTGAAGAGCAGGAGATCTTGGGTCTTGCGGAGGTCGGTGGGGAGGGAGTTCCAGGCCATGGGGGCAAGGTAGGAGAAGGATCTGCCTCCTGTGGTGGTGCGTTTGATGCAGGGAACTGTGGCGAGTGCGACGTCGGCAGATCGGAGGTGGAGGATGGGAGTGTGGAAGTTAACTCTATGGTTGAGGTAGGTTGGGCCGTTGTTGTGGAGGGATTTGTGCGCGTGGATGAGGATTTTGAAGGAAATCCTCTTGTCGATGGGGAGCCAGTGAAGGGATCTGAGTTGTGGTGAGATGTGTTCATGGCGAGGGAGATCCAGGATGAGACGTGCGGCTGTGTTCTGGATTCTCTGGAGTTTGCGTTTGAGTTTGAGTGTCTAGCCTGCTGCTGATGAGTGCGTGGGTGAAGGTCTTTCTGGTCTCTAAGGGAATCCATTTAAAGGCTTTTTTCAGCGTGTGGAGAGTGTTGAAACAGGAGGAAGTGAAGGCGTTGATCTGCTAGGTCATGGAGAGGGAGGGGTCTAGGATGATGCTGAGGTTGCGTGCGTGGTTAGCAGGGGTAGGAGCGGGGCCTAGGGTGGTGGGCCACCAGGAGTCACCCCATATGGTTTTGTTGGGTCCAAAAATGATTATTTCGGTTTTGTTGGAGTTTAGCTTGAGGTGGTTGGCTGTCATCCAGGCGGCGGTGTCGAGGAGTGCAGCGTGGAGGTTGGTTTTGGCGGTGGTAGGGTTGCGGGTGAGGGAGATGGTAAGTTGGGTGTCGTCTGCATAGGAGAGGATGGTGATTCCGTGTGGCCGGAGGATGTTGGCGAGCGGGGTCATGTAAATGTTGAAGAGGGTGGGGCTGAGGGGGGATCCCTGGGGGACACCGCAGATGATTTTGGTGGCGGTGGAGTGAGAGGGAGGGAGGTGGACTTTTTGGGTTCTATCGGTGAGGAACGAGGTGAGCCAGTCTAGGGCTGTGTGTCGAATCCCTGCTTTGTGGAGACGTGTGCGGAGTGTGTGTTGGCAGAAGGTGTCAAAGGTCTAGGAGGATGAGTGCGACGGTCTCACCCTTGTCGACTCTGGTTCTGATGTCGTCAGTGCATGCGATGAGGGCGGTTTCCGTGCTGTGGTTTTTGCGGAAACCGGACTCGGAGGAGTCAAGTGTGTTGTTTTCCTCCAGGAAGTGGGATAGGCATGTGTTTACAAGTTTTTCGGTGACTTTGGTGGGGAAGAGGAGGAGGGAGATGGGGCGGTAGTTGGCGAGGTCGTCCGGGTCAGCTTTTTTTTTTTAGGAGTGCGGTGATTTCTGCATGTTTCCAGGGGTCTGGGAAGGTGGCGGTGTCAAATGAGGTGTTGATTATGTCGCAAAGCTTGGGGGCGATGGTGGGGCTGGCTTTGTTGTAGATGCAGCGGGGGCAGGGGTTGGTGGGGGATCCGGAGTGGATGGAGTTCATCATTGTTTCGGATTCTTCGACGGTGGTAGGGGCCCAGGTGGTAAGTAGGCTGGGTGGGTAAGGGGGTCTGTGTTGGGTGTGTGGGGGGTGTGTGCAGTGGGTGTGTGTGTTGTGAAGCTACTGTGTATGTCTAGGATTTTGCGGTGGAAGTGGTTTGAGAGGGAGTCGCAGAGGAGTAGTGTGTGTGTGTGTGGGGGGGGTCTATGTTGCTGGCTTTGGAGAGCTCTTTGACGATGTTAAAGAGTTCTTTGATGTTGTGGGAGTTGCTATCTATGCGTTCTTTGTAGTATGCTCTTTTAGTGGTGCGTATGAGTTGGTGGTGAGTGCAAATGGTTGTTTTGAGGGTGGAGAAGTTAGTGATTGAGTGATCCTGTTGTCAGGCTTTCTCAGCTTTGCGGCATTTGCGTTTGGAGTCGTGGAGTTCAGTGGTGAACCATGGGGCGTTCTTGCTGTTGCAGGTGGTGATGTTTTTTCTGAGGGGGCGAGTGTGTCTGCGCAGGTGGTGATCCAATTTGTGAGGTTATGGGCAGCAGTGTTGGGGTCGTTGGTGTGGGTGAAAATCTTGCAAAATTGTCTGGTTGAAATGGTCAGAAAAAATTGCAACATTTTTACCGGTAAGCAAAACATCCATCCCACAATATATGCTTTATTCCAACATTGAAGAATTAGAATAATTGCTAATGACTACACTTGGTAAATTCTACATCCTAGGATAGTGGGATTTACCAAGTGTGGTGGTTACCACCCATTTAATTCACAACTCAGAATGTAGCGCTAAATGTCAATACTTGTGTGATGAAGCTAATATTTTACTGACATTTGCAGCACATAAAAACAAGTACCTATGTCTCAGAAGAAAGGGTATACTCATGTCTCATAAACCTGACAGAACGTTTTGATTAAATTATGGGGGGTGGGGGAAGAGGCAAAAGCAACCACTGCAGCATGCTGCATGGAAAATTTACTCCGAACGCGTGCATTTCACAACTCTTCTCATGCACTAACATTTGTCTGTAGAGTCAACTTATCATCGCTGGGAGGGAGCAGTTCTGTGCATCTGTGGACTTATTGAGAGGTTTCCACTGTATGACACCTAACTAGAGCATCAATCTAGTAGTCACCGTGAGCCAGGTGCTGATGCAGGGATATGTAGAACCTGCGGGACTTCACATGAAACTACATGGGCCCCTTTTCAGTTAGTGGGTGGAACAATGAATTACAACATTTTCAGTTGTGCTTTGTACGTGAAGAGCAAGAAGTGCAGATAAGATCAGTGCCAAAGGGATTCTCTCCTTTCATTGGGTACCAGGAAACATCATGTGTTGGAATGCTTACCTTACACGCCCAACCCATTGGAAATGACATGGGGACACATTTCCATAAATATTTAGCTCTTCTGTGCCTCTAAAGAGAGGGACAGACTATGTAAATTAATCCTAGCTCTTCTCGGACGTCACTACACTTGAGAAAAAAACAGGTGTAAAGTCTGGGATGCTCACATCCATTGTCTTAGTCTAGACAGAGGATGACGACGGATGGATAACAACTTTAAGGATGTAAAATAGAAGGGACTTGTGATTTTACTGCTGCTGGGAATACGGGCTCAAAATGAACCATTAAGGAAATAACAAGCAAAAACAAAGCTGTTTACTAAGTAAATAAATACTGGTGCAATCCTGTTACGAACTTGCCTAGACAGCACTGCACCAAAAAATACAACAAAACCCATCACTTCTTGAAGGAGAAGATAAACAAATTCGGACTTCCCATCTCCACAAAATAGATCACCCCTCTATCTACCATCGCACCATGTGTCAGCACCATGTGAACCACTACTCTCAGCTAATGTTAAGTCCATCTCTAAAGAAACGCCCAGTCAGTGCTTCCATCACCCACACAAAACATATTTCTGAATATGGAGTAAACTGAATAGATCACAGCATTTTCAAAGAAACCAATACAGGATTCTGAACAGCTTGTAACCATGGAGAGATTACATAGGTGCTGTTCATCAGAAAGAAAAAACAATAAATCTTTCACCATTCAGCTTCTTGATGAGGTGTGTTGGAAGCTGGTTCTTTCCATGGTCGTCTATAATGAGGTACACTGTGCAAAGAGTCCAAGCAACACCCAGAGGAATCATAGAGGCACAAATGACATCCCAAATGCTCTCTTTTTGGGTAGTGTGGTTGAGCAATTAGGCATATCAGAGGGTAGTGCTAAGCATGTAAGGCACACACTCATGCAGTAAGTGAGACACACTCTCAATAAAGAAATCTGACACCAATTTATAAAAATAATACATACTTTTATATAAACTTTGATACAAAGATCACCAGAGTCAGGTGAGTACCTTTCGAGTTATGAATGTTTAGAGTGACAGTGCATTTTTCAGTTGAAGTAATGTTATCCGATGGAGGATGAATAAGCACTGCATACAGGTATAGTACAGCGACATACGGGACCAATCTCCTGGACGTAGGGTCAGAATGGAGCAAGGTTCAAGGCCACACCAACAGGTCACCTGGGGCAGCACAGGAGCAGCCAGGTGCAGAAGTGATGTTCAGCGTTGGGTGCCCTGTGTAAGTCTTTGGGGATCTGTACACACAAAATTGCTGCAGGGGTGGACTGAGAGTCTAGTCCGAGTGAACCACTGCAGGGGTTCTGTTCTTCTGATGCTCGGGTATGTAGGGACAACAGTGGTCCTGTTCTCCTCAGTCTGGGACTTCCGGGTTCATAGGTGGTTTGTACCGCTGGGTTTACCGTCAACAGAGGTGGTCGCGGTGCAGGGAGTCCACAGAAACAGGCTCCGGATGAGGACTGGGGGGGGATCAGGCTGGTCGACCAACAGGTGGGCTTGGGTCTCATGAGCCTAGGGGACATAGAGACACCAGTGGTCCTCTTCTCCTCAGTCCGGGCGCACAGGTGCAGTGGACCGTCTGTCTCCATGACTGGAAGAGGTCACGGTCAAAGCGGGTGGGAGGGTCTGCAGAATCAAGCTGAAGATGCTGTCGGGAAGTCCACATAGAGCAGCTCGGATGGGCTTCGTCTCTGGAGGGCCTGTGAACCACAATGACATCATTGGCCCACTTCAGCTTGGGCTAGGCAGCCCGGGTGAAGTGTGATGTCCGGTGTCTGTTTTTTGGCAGTCTGAGGCCTCACAGTTCTTTTTTGGTGCCTGTGGATGCAGGGGAACAGCTCCTCTACTTTTAGGGCATTCTTCGTGGTGATTTGTGGAGCACTGGCAGCCCTCCCAGTTTTGAGGAGGCTGTAGTGGCAGGACAGGTTAGTTGCTCCTCAAGGGTCAGATGCACCAGGCAGGCAAGCTCTGGTTCAGCAGGCATCTTGTCCACGTCTCCTTCTGTGTCCAATAAAGATCTGAGGGTGTGGTATCAGGGGGTCCCCTAAATACTCAATTTAGGGCGAGTTAAGGGGAGTGAAGGGTAGTAGTCAATGGGCTACTTGACCTTGGGGTCACTACACCCCCTAGATGACCACTTCCTGTGGGGAGTGGGCATCACCCTGACCAGAGGCCCTAATTCCATCACACCCAGGATGGTGAAATTTCCAAAGTGGTGTCCACCTCAGGCTTGCCACCCTAGGGGTGTTCCCAGTCTGGAAGTGTGACATGCCTCCTGCATAACTAAAGATGGGCTCTGGGGCAGAGGGGTTGGCATCTTCCTCTGAGGAAGGCCAGATCTGCATACTAAAGGCGGTGAGCTTCTTTGAATCTCCTGCCTTGAAATGCAGGTCATCCTGTGGGGAGGGGTGGGTAACACCCTAGCCCGGACACGTTTTTGTTTCTGATGTCCCGAAAGCAGAGGCTCTCCCCCTGGGAGGTAAGATTCTCATCTGTTGGTTGTAGGCTGGCCAGAACTGCTCAGTGAACTCACCAGCAGTTGGTAGGTTTTTCAGGGGGCACCTCTAAGGTGTCTTCTGGGTGCATGTATTAATAAATCCATCAATGAAATCAGTGAGGTTTATTAATACAAGATGTACTGCAAGCAGGGGGGTGCTGCAGCCAGAAGCCTGCTCCCTACAAGGTGGATTTAAATCCTAGATTTGGATGTAGTAGACTTTAAGAGCATATAAATGCACGCAAAATGAATTGTTTTTTAAGTCTTGTCTACAGACAGATCTTAGCTCTCTGTTGTCTAATACTTATTTCAGACAATACCAATACTTACAGTGGGCTTCGGGTCATCCTATTGTTTCCCTTTGATTGTTTTCTTGCTACTCATTTGCTTGTTTCCTGTTTGATGGTTTCCCCCTCTCTTCTTGGTTTTCTCCCTCCCCTGGGGTATAGCTTCTTTACATTGATTGTGATTGCATGACTTGTAGCCCTCCACAGATCACACCAGGGAATTACTTTTTTATTTTTGATGGACTACTCCATGGGAGTGCATGTGCTTGTTGCTGTCTCATTCTTATCTTCCCTGCACATCCATTACATTCTTTGAAGTAATCTGTGTTAATTTTTCAATGGATCATGAGCAGCACACTTTTTAAATTCAGTTCAAAGTTTTCTTTCTGAAACGTGAACAAAATACTAGACAGTTTACTGAGAACATTCAATTCAAAGTTCAATTTTGAGATACTTTAGATGTGTCCACTTTGCCTCCAGTATATCCAAATGTATTTTCTTTTACGTTTTAAACAATACTTTTCAAACAAACAATGGCAAAGCCAGCTGCTTAGCTGTCACATCAGATATGCAAGACTTAAAGCTTTGCCAGTGCCTGTTCTAATGGAGCAATTATTTCAGTAAGGAACGTATTTAAATTTCAGATGGCAGTAACGTTCATGCATGTGTGTTCCAAATTTTGCAAAATAGTTCCTGTTACCTTGGGAATCCGATGGTTTCATAAGAGGGAGCAATTCTCTTGAATCAAAAACACTCCAGAAAAGAAAAATACACCTGACAACATGCTTTTGCACTGGCAGAGCGAATCTTTGTGGTGGTGTTTTAATTAAAACCAAGGTCATCCGAAGTCCTCCCACTACGGTTCTATGCAGCAGTACCTCATCACAAGTGACTTTATCGAGAACCAAACTCACGGAGTGAACTGTTTCAGGTAAACATCACAAAGATGGGGCCCCAAGTGCAACAACAATGAATATGGCTTGATGAACCGCGGTCTTGGCTAACCCAGAACACATCACAGGACACAGACTGTATTGTCTCTCTAGTAAATGTATTTTATGGCTGCGCAAACCTTTGGTGGATATTTCACAGAGCGGAATACAACTCCAAACAACAGGAACCACAGTATATGCATAAATACAGTCTTGAGTGCATTCTCTTGGAATTCTTCAGCTACAGCCCTAGAGTATAAAGTTAGATCTAAGATGGGAAGCAGGATACTAGACAAGGTAGCAGACGGTGTAGGGTGGCAGATCATGGCTGGAGAGGGACATGGGGGCAGATTTGATCTGGTTTAAATTGCAGCACAAGCAGGATTCCTTTCTGAAACATTTGTGCCGCCGAGGGGTAAACCTCTTCCCCCCCAAGAGTCTAGAACTGTGTGGGCAGCCTTGAGCGAAGCTGCTGCTATGGAGAACATACTGCTTCCCAATCACGACCAGCTGCTTGACTGGAACTCCATTTGGGGAAGTTTGCTGCAATTTGATCATTATCTTTTTTAATAGGCCAGATAAATAACTTTTCTTTCTGTCTGTTTTCTGTTCTGTGCCAGCATGCTGCTGGCACCATGTCCGTTCATGGAACTATATAATTGTTAATGTCGCACGAAAATAATATACACATGTTGTGTCGATAAACTTGAATGAAGTTTGGTTAAATTACTATTTTTAGGTAAAAAAATCATTGCAATCAATCATCAGTAAAGCTAAGAGCACTTCTTGCACACCAAGTTCACATTAATGAAATATAAAATAGCTAATGGGGAGAAACGAATTAAAAATACAATGTAGGTGGGTCTGGGACAAATGTCTTTTTACTAGAGGGCCGAGGGTTATACTAAGTATGTTGTCATAATCGGACCACTAGAACGATCAAACTACCTTTTAACATATTTCTCAAAACATAATGTACTTAACAAACATTATGGTACCAAGGCAGATCTAGCCCATGTTTCTAAGCACCCTTATTCCGTTGCAGACGCCAGGAAAAGAAAAATAAATAAATAATAAGCGCCCGACACTAAGGCGAAGAACTCCCATCTGCTCTCTCCTCCCCACTTTGTGAAAAAATATGATAAACAGGTTGCTCATTTGCTATTTGTTAACGTTGCTATAGAAACCCTTTCTGCGGCGACCATCCACTCACAAAAGGTAAGATTAGCATGAAAATATGTCAAAATTAGATTTTGTGCCCCCAAACCCAAGTGGGGTCAGGCTATTGTATATTATAGCTGTTATTTCAGAATTCAGGAACACACAGCGCCGAATGGAATCTATTTATCTGTGAAAACACCTGTGTGAGCAATTAACTCATTAGCCTAATTGTAAGGCTGTCAGAAATCTAGAATGTTGTACCATGGACACTATCAAAATCGAGTGTCCTGCGCCAGTATAAACGCTGACCCACCACGTGTCTCTGTCAACATACGTCGCACACAGCCCACATCCACACTCTAGGTAAATCCTGGATTTCAATGACACATACAGGGAGTGCAGAATTATTAGGCAAATTAGTATTTTGACCACATCATCCTCTTTATGCATGTTGTCTTACTGCAAGCTGTATAGGCTCGAAAGCCTACTACCAATTAAGCATATTAGGTGATGTGCATCTCTGTAATGAGAAGGGGTGTGGTCTAACGACATCAACACCCTATATCAGTTGTGCATAATTATTAGGCAACTTCCTTTCCTTTGGCAAAATGGGTCAAAAGAAGGACTTGACAGGCTCAGAAAAGTCAAAAATAGTGAGATATCTTGCAGAGGGATGCAGCACTCTTAAAATTGCAAAGCTTCTGAAGCGTGATCATCGAACAATCAAGCGTTTCATTCAAAATAGTCAACAGGGTCGCAAGAAGCGTGTGGAAAAACCAAGGCGCAAAATAACTGCCCATGAACTGAGAAAAGTCAAGCGTGCAGCTGCCACGATGCCACTTGCCACCAGTTTGGCCATATTTCAGAGCTGCAACATCACTGGAGTGCCCAAAAGCACAAGGTGTGCAATACTCAGAGACATGGTCAAGGTAAGAAAGGCTGAAAGACGACCACCACTGAACAAGACACACAAGCTGAAATGTCAAGACTGGGCCAAGAAATATCTCAAGACTGATTTTTCTAAGGTTTTATGGACTGATGAAATGAGAGTGAGTCTTGATGGGCCAGATGGATGGGCCCGTGGCTGGATTGGTAAAGGGCAGAGAGCTCCAGTCCGACTCAGACGCCAGCAAGGTGGAGGTGGAGTACTGGTTTGGGCTGGTATCATCAAAGATGAGCTTGTGGGGCCTTTTCGGGTTGAGGATGGAGTCAAGCTCAACTCCCAGTCCTACTGCCAGTTCCTGGAAGACACCTTCTTCAAGCAGTGGTACAGGAAGAAGTCTGCATCCTTCAAGAAAAACATGATTTTCATGCAGGACAATGCTCCATCACACGCGTCCAAGTACTCCACAGCGTGGCTGGCAAGAAAGGGTATAAAAGAAGGAAATCTAATGACATGGCCTCCTTGTTCACCTGATCTGAACCCCATTGAGAACCTGTGGTCCATCATCAAATGTGAGATTTACAAGGAGGGAAAACAGTACACCTCTCTGAACAGTGTCTGGGAGGCTGTGGTTGCTGCTGCACGCAATGTTGATGGTGAACAGATCAAAACACTGACAGAATCCATGGATGGCAGGCTTTTGAGTGTCCTTGCAAAGAAAGGTGGCTATATTGGTCACTGATTTGTTTTTGTTTTGTTTTTGAATGTCAGAAATGTATATTTGTGAATGTTGAGATGTTATATTGGTTTCACTGGTAATAATAAATAATTGAAATGGGTATATATTTTTTTTTGTTAAGTTGCCTAATAATTATGCACAGTAATAGTCACCTGCACACACAGATATCCCCCTAACATAGCTAAAACTAAAAACAAACTACAAACTACTTCCAAAAATATTCAGCTTCGATATTAATGAGTTTTTTGGGTTCATTGAGAACATGGTTGTTGTTCAATAATAAAATTAATCCTCAAAAATACTACTTGCCTAATAATTCTGCACTCCCTGTAGAAGAAACAAATGTTTCCTTCTGAAGAACTACCACCACCATTAGGATTTGCCCAACCTGGGTTTTTGAGATGAACATTTGATTCATTAAATAAGTGTCTTCCTCAGGAAGGTCAGCTTTGACATTTTCTATGGTGCATTTTATTTTATTACATTATAGAATATTTTTCTATTGAGTAGGTCAGTGGTTCCTATCCTATGGTCCATGGAGACTTGAAGGTATGCAAAACAGACTAGGCAGTCTGCCACCGATTAGAAAATTAAATCATATTAGCAGATTAATAAAGTATATGTACACAGAAAAGCAAAATATAAAATCAAAACATTTAAAAATAGTTTGCATAGGTGAAGGTGTCAGAAAATATAGGCTACACATTAAGTGGGCATCCTTAGTTTGAGTCTAGTAGCAGCACATATAATTTGGAACAAACAATTGGGGCCTGAATTGCAGCCCTGACATGCTCCCGACAAAAAGAGAGCATGCATTAGTAGCAAAAAAAGAAAGTAATATGGAAGTGTCTAGCATATTGCTTTATCTTTTACAAAATAAAATACAAAATTTGACAAGCACCAAAGTTCCCACTGAAATTAACATTTCCATTTTTGTGTATTATTTGAATGAAATAAAAGATGTAATAATTTGTGTAGTTGTTTTATATGTATTTGTTTCCATATTTTTGTGCATATTGCTTAGGTTGGGATCACCGGCTTCTAATAGTGATTCGTGAGGGTCCACTGAAGTCAAAAGGTTAAGAACCACTGGATTAGACCCACAAAGGTTACAACAACATGAATGAGTGGCTTCATAACCAAAGGCTAGTAAATGGGACACTGAGTGCCCCATTTACCATCCTTTGATTACTATTATATAGTGAATTCAGGAATCAGTAATATTCCAGAAGTCCAGTATTGTCTTTACAAATCTGTCTGACTTAGAGCCAAGGTATTTCTAAGAGATAATGATCCACCAAAAGTCAAAGGTAGAGGTTCCTATCCACCTTAGGCCGTACTAGGGTATCTGTGTAGATCACCCCAAATGTATTACAACCTACTTCGAGAAGTGGAACAGTCTTGTGTGGCTCTACTTCTCAGCTGCCTACAGGGAGTCAGGTTGATCACTCTAAGGATATCTTAGACTTCCCCTCCATTCCTGCAGCCTACCCTCTTTGCTGCAGTACTCATTCCTCTGTCAGCGGTGCTTGGCTCACACTTTCTAAATCTCAAAATTCATTTTAAATTTCACTTTCACCCAGAAATTATCTAGGATGACTCTTGCAACCTCACAGGTTCATTAAATAGTAGTCTCACCATTTTCATTTTCAAAAACAGTTGCAGCTACAAGTGTCCCCCAGCTTTTGTACATTCCGCCATGATGTTTTTAGCATCAGGGAGTGCAATTCCACTCCATTATTTTCTGCACAGGTGAAAGCACCTACACTCCACCATTTGGGAAACAATCCTGGGCAAATGACTGACAGCTCCCCCACGAACAAGTACTGCTGTGTCCTTGAATAAATAAATCCGAGGCTAATGCCTGGTGGCCTACATAGTCTTGACAAGGTCAAGGTTGCCTGGCCTTCAATACTTTAACCTTCCAACCTGCAGCCCAGCCTGGCCCTGATGTCACCATGCCCACACCCTTGTTCCTGGGGTGCTCACCCTGAACAGAAGTGGTTCTCAGGAGAGGGCCGGCCTGATGAGTTATATGGATAGACCGATCTCATCCGCCCCTTGCTAATGCTGCTGTTATCATGCAGAAGGGTTGTTCCATCAGCAACCACAGTCCAGCGGAAGCAAAACTCTGGGAGATAAGGGAAGAGCAGCGAGGACCTGAGAAAATTCCGTGAAAGGTAGGTAAGATTGGCAGGACATCAGCTATATTTTGAAACTAAATAGGAAGGTGGGGAGGGAAGCATATTGGGTGTCAGGTACTTCTAAACATATGGAGAAGGGGAGAGGGTCCAGAGGATGGGAGACGGTTACAGGATCCCAGATATATTTCTAATTACTCCATGGGAAAAGACAGGATGTTAGGCAAAGTAGTAGACTGCAAAAGGACATTAGGTACCTTTATAAAAAATATTTTTTAAGGAAGAAGTGAAGACAACCCTGAGATATATGGGCAAAGCTTGCAAGACACCAAGTCTCATCTCAGTGGTGCAAGGGGGTGCATGGAAAGGTGCTAGACGGTCACCAATTTTAAGAGATCATATTTTTTAGGGCCCCTCGTAGCCTCATGTCTGGCTGGAGTTATGCTTCAAAGGTATCAAAATGGATAATTGTCCAAGGGTATCAGCAAAGGTGCATTTTAATGACATCGGGGCTTAAGTGACATTGCAGACAACTTGAGCATCATTCTTGATGTCTATTAATTGGGAACCCAACCCACTGATACCTCATGAATGCCATTTAGAGTTCGCAGCTGCAAACAATAGCTTGCCCCTTGCGGCCCCTGGCCTCAGAGGTGGCAGAATCAGGGGCAAGTGTCAGGCTCCACCCATATTGTATGCTCTTTTTTAAACATTAAGAGTGAATAATAATCTATTATTCACTATTAGGGTTTTAAAAAAGTGGAACAGCAGGACCTTGACCTTCACTAACGTCTCAGGTAAGAAACATAAAATGGCTTTAAATGTATGTTGTGTGTCAGCATGTGGGTGAGAGTGAGTTTGAGTGAGATAGCGTGTGTATTTTTGGGAGCATGTGTGTTTGTATGTGGGGTTGTGTGTGTGCTAAAGAGTGAGTGAGACTGAGCATGAGTGAATGAAAGTGAGTAAGTAAATCTAAGTGAGAATGTATTGTTATACTTGCAGAAAGCTGCTGTTGGACTTGGCATGCTGCTTGGCTTATAAATGCAGCCTTGATGAAATGTTGGTACCGGCATACTGGAGGCAATATTTGCATTTGGGGTACCCACATCAAAATGCTAGCACTGGCACACTGCAAGTAAAGTTTGGCAAAGGACATGGGTAACCAGTGGAAAAATGCAAATACTGGCACACTGGAGGAAATCCTTGGCCTACTGGAGGACAATTGTGGCATATGTAAGGGAGCCATCCATAACACAATGCGGCCCTTGACGTGCTAGACTTAACTTTTGATATGAGGGTTCTCCAAGGTACATGGACAGCAAAATTCTGGAACTGGCACACTGCATAATGTTTGCGCAAAAGGAGCACCCATGACAAAATGCTGTCCCAGCAATGGAGGTGATGTTTGATTTATGGGGCCACACGTATGACTTTTTAAAAACACATTTGGGTCACCTCATGGGAACTGTCAGGTTTAATTAGCTTTGCACACTGTGAAAATACTTGAATATTTGATGAGTGTCTTTTCAAAGCCCATGGCTTTTTGGCAAATGTAAGTGAAAACTGTGTGTTAAAATGCATTAACAGAGCCCATATTTTTAGAAATTTTCTCAAGGGAGAAAAAAGGGAGACTTGATTTGATTGCTTACTACTATTCAGGTAACTGTTCGCTTGATATAACTTTACAGAGATGATATCTACAATAGACATTTGTTTGTATTATGTTGCTATATTAATTGTGCAATTATTATGGAACTTTAGCAGTGTTAATTGGTGTGATGTCATCAGGATTAAGGTCATGTGACATCACATGATGAGAAGATTCTGGGTCAAAGGTCATATGATGCCACTTCATGTGATATCCTGAGGTCTAAGGGAATGTGATGTCACTTCCAGTACCCTTGGCATTATGGTGAATCGATATCTACGACATACCTACCCATGCGCACAACAATATACGCATGTCGAGCTAGAATATAGCATAAATGTCCATCAATCCAAGCAAACGATTAGAACTTTTAGAACGATGTATGCCTTTGGCTGGCATAGGTCACCCTGTCTTGCATTGGGATCCCTTTGGGAGTGTCTTCCTTCAGACATTTGCGAAGGGTTTCATGATCACAACTTCTGCTTGTGCTTTCCTTCTGGCCTGAATACTGCTAGTAAAAGGACAATAACCTCGTGGGGTGTGATGTGAAAAGGGTCAAGGTGAAGAGTTATTTTCTGAGGCACCAATAATTAAATAATTAAGTACTGAGGGTTTAGAAAACTATCATTTCAGTACTCCAGTAGCTTGAATCGTTTGACATGGTGTTTCATGTTAAGGTCCTTTTTTCAGAAGTGTGTGCGTGGTAGCATCACAAACCCCACCAGCTCGGTCCTTCTTGTTGTGGAGGGACTGTGGCCTACAAGGACGCCTGCTTGAAACGCGCACGTGTTTGCTGAGCCGCCTGCTCGTGACGTCTCAGACAGGGAGGCACACAATGCCTGGCTGATAACACCCTGCATGAAGCAAGATGCCCTGACCACAACCAGTGTATGATTCACAGCCAACACTTTTATCAGCCAAGCTGGAAGAATAACTCTTTGCATCAAGACATCTTTTCCCTCTCTTATCTCCGCGCCCCAACATACACTTTATGGATGTTTTGAAAACACATTCTCTCAGCCGCTAATCTCATTTAAATGGTCAATTTAGGTGATTGATCTCAGTCTGGAGTGGGTTTAACCGCCTAATCTCTGCAGATAGCTGCCATTGTCTCGCGATTGCGTTTACACACCGGTGTCTACAACTACCTCAAATTAATCTATTGCACAAGGGGAGCCTTGTTGGTTTACTTCCCCATTCTATGCTAACGAGGCAATACATTACCTATTGCAGGCCAGGTCAATGACCCACGCAGATATATGCAGATTACAAAGAGGTCTGGGTATTTGTTTTGCCATTGAACGTGCGTGAAATACTTCTGCTCCTGCCCTGTTGTGATGGCCTTACGAACTGCAAACTGTTATTCACTTTACAAGGGTGAATCTAGTCTTGCAGATTCACACCTACGAATGTATATGCCTATGTTCCATAAGGAACATCAGGTACTTTCGGCACAAATCTTTCTAATCGTTTTGAAACACTGTTGGGGTGGCCAAATGTAGGGCTGGTGTTGGCTTAGATCTTTATATTTTAGTAAAATTACTTGCAGGGGATTTCAGCGAGTTCCTTCATCCAGTAGTCTGTAACTGTTTCATTCACATTTTTCTTGCGCCCACTGTGGCATAAGGCAAGGTGCTATTGGTAAGTCCACTTCATGCATTGTATAACTTCCCTGCGAGTGACAGCATTCTGCCCCTTAACAAGAAGCATGGCAACTACAAAAAAACAGGAGCTACTATGTAATTCTGCTTCTTGCAACCAAAAAATCTTTTGCTTTCAGCTTTTTTTTTTTAATTAATGAAGGCCCAGCAGCTCGCTCAATAAATTTTTGCAAAAAACATGACAAAGGCAAAACAACCCGAACAAAGCCAGAGCTGGCAGCTAAAGTCAGACTGTCTTTGCCAAGGCTTGTTAAATTATATGGCCAAAAGAGGAGCATGCCATGTGTGCACTATCCCTCTCTCTCAGTGAAGGTGGAGCTTGGGTCCTCATGGTCTGTCTGCTCTAAGCATTACAAGATGGATGGAGGAGTCAAACAACCTATCATGACCACCACAACGTGGAGAAAAAACTCTCAGGCAGGAGATTCATAACCTACCTGAACTGTGCACCTCCAGACGAGTCACACTTACAGAATACCTGTACCACCACACAATGAAAACAGGATAACATCGCTGTGCACCCCTCACACACCCTGGGGAAGCTGTTTCAATTAACAGATCCAGAGACAGGCACTAAAACTAGTCCAAAAAAGGGCCTACCACACAGGCCACATAATGGAAGGGTGAAGCCAGGATAAGCAATGTGAATAAAGATGGAGTCTCAGAACAGCAAGGCACCATCAAAGGATATACAACACATGCCTATGGCGATGCCTACACATTGTACTTTCTAGTGAAAGGGGATGGCGTCCTTCTTTCTTCTGCCTGTAACTCTACCGTTATACTCCCACGGATGGATCAGTGGTGCTATGTATGTAAGACAGTTTAACTGAACATAGTGCACCATGGTCACCCGAGGACATTAGAATGTTCCAAAATGAATTAATATCCGAGGTTCTGTGCAGCCTTGGGCACACCTTCAAGAGGGGCCCTCATATGCCAAGGACCTTATTCTAGTTTTAATCAAGTATGTCCTGCAGGTTAAGAGAAAACGAGGCTGGTCCAGCATCTGGTGCCATTTAGTGGCATTAGCCATGTCAACTGCCTCGTCATTAATACATTAAGCAGATGTAGATTAAACTATATAAATTGCCCCCTCTGCACTCCTCCTTTGACTGCCATGTTAACATGGGCTGGTTGAAAACTGTGATTCCCATCATTTGCCTTTTTTATTTGCGAGTACCCACATCAACCCCTCTGCTATACGTTCTAAAATTCAAAGATGGAAAGCAAAGGTTATACAGATTGGATTCTAGAGTCCTTCATTCATGCTCCCTTTCATAATACTTTTCATCCTATACAAGGCCGGGACTGCCCATATTTTCCATTGGCCATTTCCCAGGTAATTTGGAGTCTCTGGAGGCCAGTCCTTCGGGCATGGACCATTGCTGGTGTCTCTCTCACTTTCTCCAACTTTCCCAGCAGGCACAGTGGGGGGTTCGGGAGAGAAGAGGAGAGAGAGAGGGAGGGAGGGAGGGAGAGAGAGAGAGAGAGAGAGAGAGAGAGAGAGAGAGAGAGATGAGAGAATGGTGAGGAAGGAAGCGGGCTGGTTTGAATATTTTTGCTAGGACTGCTTTTGGTTCTCAGTCCAGTCTTCTCCTTCACCTGTTATTTAATGTAGTCTGGATGCCCTTAGTCATTTTAGGATGCAGGGGTAGTTAGAATTGGATGCTCAATGCACTTTAGGGTATACACAGAGTAGTTGGAATGTGATTCCCTGCTCAACTGGTTGACAGTAGACCGCTCAAAATAAGCGATTAATTGGCTGCCTTTCTCTTTATTAACAGAAATTTAGCACATTTATTCCCAAAACTTAGATACCTTGTGGTTTTAGGAGCTGCAAAAATGTAATGGTAATAGAAATCACTTATATGGAGAACTGCATAAACAGTCTTAATGAGAAACTCTACTTCAGCCAGAGATCTCTTGTTTTCTGGTCTATCTCCTGCTCCCAAACTTATAGCCATTCGCAGGGCTGGAAGTGCTAAGGTAGGAGTGTACAAGACAGAGCCCATGAGATGGTTGTCTGGCCAGAGCACAGTGGGTCTGTTTGTGTGATTCATAGTTTTGGCCTGTACAGATGCTTCCTGAGGCCATGTGTTCCTTTCTTTGGGCATGTTTTATGCAGGAGTACTTACTGAACTGCATGCCAGTACTGGGTTCACGCTGGCCCAAGTTCCCTCTATTTTGTGGGAGCAAGGTGGATCCCTCTTGTAAAGGAAAACTTATGGATGGACCTTTGTGTGTGTGTGTGTGTGGGGGGGGGGGGGGTGTTGAGAGGAGAGCATAGGGGTGGTTTTCCCAGGACCAAGTCAGTTTAATTAGACAGTGCCACAAATGACCAGAGGGGAGGTCAACCATGACTTCAAAATCTTTTGAGAAATGTGAGAATGTGGTAGGATATTTTCATGTATTAGGTGTTTCCAAACCAGCGTCCATAATGCAGTGCTGTAAAATAATAATTGTTGTCTATCATTATGTCATGTTTATGACGTAATTAATACAGCAGGAGAATGGTTTATATTCTCTAACGCAAAAATAGAAGTGATTGTTGGGTCATTTTTGCAGGATCAGCTGTATGATTTGGCAAAGGTCATGTCTGTGTTGATTAGGATATGAATGGCCTCGTGGCGGTTCTTCCTCCTGTGGAGATATGTGGCAGGGTAGCGCATAATTACAAGGGTTAACTAAAGCATATGGTAAGTAAATGAAAATTGCGCAACAAAGAATGACTGATTATGCAATTTACTGTACAATCCTTGTAAACTTGCAGTGCCCTCTTGGATCAGCTGCTGCTTTGAGACAGCAGTAATACAAACACGGATTTGCACTCACAAGGTAAAACACATATTTTGACATTTTCAGAATGATACGTAAACCTATGCAGATCTTTTGCTTCTTGCTGTAGATAAATGGTTCCTCCAGTCCATCATTTGTGGATAACAGCAGCATTGGAGAAACAACTCGCCTCTTAATGTCTTGAATACACCACTGAAAAGGTGAAAGTTGGTCAGTTAACTTTTGTATATGTTGGGAATTGTGCTGCACTGCCCAAGACCAACGCTGCCTTTCATACTTTGTGCTCATTAAACTAAGTAACCAGTACTGCTAAATAGAATGAAGTTATTCATCGGAGCAGGCATGCTAGAAAAGATGAATGCTTGTAAACTGAGTGTCATAAATTGGGTGATAGTAGCAGCTGTAATTTTCAGCACTTAGAAAGGCCAGGTGTACTGTATGAAGAGTTATATAAAACAAGCTATTTTCATGTAACTGAGCATCAAAATGTGTTTAATTACTCACATGTACTTATGTCTCCAAGTGTTTTTTACAAATTCCTACAGCCCATGCAGCAGTGTATAAGAAGACCTTGTCTGCTGGCACTTATATAACCGTATACTCTATTTGAGTTGGCCCACAGCATCCATGTGTCATATAGATATAGCTCTAAAATGTGAAGTACCTGTTCTTGATCGCAAAACATTTACACCTTACAGCCTTAGCTTCTACGCAAAATGTGAGCACTTTTAATTGTACTCGTATATATGTGTTACAGCAGTGTCTCGCTGCCAAGGCTTTTTACCAGCGTTAAAAGATTCAAACAACAATGCTCACTCTAAAATGTAGGCGGAAGTACTGGTTACAGCCACGGTGGATTACTTGTAGATTCAGCTGTTAAAAAAGCTTCAAAACCAATGTTCTTGAGAAAGGGGTGTGGCCTTGGATGGGGCAGTGCTTTACGCTGAGAACTACCTTTGAGGCCCATCTGCCCCCATGGCCTGCCACGATCACCTCCTTCACCCTGCAAGAAAACAATAACACAAAGGTTGCTGGGGCTGCAGCCATGCCCTTGGGTGCTTTCACACCTCTTAATGGATATCAGCTGCTTACAGCCTCGAGAGAGGAACTGGAAATCCACCCTTTCCAGTGTTTCCAGCTCCTCTTGCCGGCCACCATGTGATTTTGGCTCCTCACCTGATGACTGTACGAGAAGAGATGAAATCGTGTGACACACAGTGGCACTGTGTGAGTTGGCAGGTCTGGAATTACCCAAGATTTTGCTCGTGTTAGCAGATGGGTGGTTGCACTCTCTGGTTCAATAAGTTTGTTGAAAAAGTACAACAACTCATCTTCAGGGGTCAAATGTCAATTCCTGTGATGCCATTAGGTATCAAGTGCGGCTGCTTCTCCACGCGTCTGATTTCCAAGTCAAAGCTCTCACATTTTTAAACATGTGACACATGCACTGCTGGCTTTCATTAACATGAAACATGGACTGGAAAAACACAGACTAACACTGGCCGTTTCTTGCCACAGACTGTGCTGAGAAACCAAGGTGCACCTACGTTTATCACTATTTGGAACACTTCAAGTGTGTTTTGGCCTCACTGTGCAACCTATGGGGTGCAAATGCACTTCTGCCTTTTTTGCGATGTGACTTATTGTTGCAGTAGAGTTCTGATGACACTCCTTTTCTATAGTGGTATACACTTAAACTCGATCATGCCAACATCCCCTGTGATAGATTTAAAAAGCTTGTATTTTTCACTTTTTCATACTGGTTCATTCACTTCAGAAGGAATGCATTATAAAATCCTCTATAAAGTTGTTGAGTTAATAATATGCACATAATCAAGCACTGACAACGCCAAATGTTCTGGCTTGTGTTTTTAATCCTTGCTAAAATGTTTTAGAAAACCTGGTGAAAAAACAAAACATATGATGCTTGCCTATTGTACACTTAATGGGCGATGATTCAGTGTTCTTCTGAAATGTAAAATAGCTCCTTCTACAACATTGCAACACAAGCACTCAAAGAGAGACTGAATGATTCAAACAGCCAATTGGAAAAGGTGGTAAAGTAATACTCCTCCGGATGGAGCTAAAGCCCACCCTTTGAATGTTTTAAAGAACTGGCAACAATATGTTAGGTCAAATCTAACTCATACCACAAATTAGAAACATTCCTTCAACAGGAACTAATGGCAAGAATGCTTTGAAGGGTCACTGCTGCATTGGTTAAAGGCTAATCACCACTGATACTCTCAAACATTTGACCATTATCCATGTAGGTGCCGCTAGGGGTGACCAACATTCCACCTAATCAAAGACTACGTTTGTATCATCCCAATATTTCTGAATCCAATAAAGCACATAATTAGGCAGCAAGGTTCAATAAAAAAATCGAGGTGCTCTCACACAGCCATAGATAATAATTTAAATTAAAAAAGCAGGCCTGCTTTGTACCTAGTAGTGCATATTTTTGAAAGAGAAGTACTAAACCTTTTTGTCCTCCTTAAACAGCAATCAGAGTACCCCTGGTGGTGTTGTGCCGCATATGAGGCTGCACCAAAATAGATCACCGAAGCAGTAGCTGTGTCAATAGGAGACAGAGTATTATATATCCATTGCAAGTCAATAGATCGTGCCTACCAGAGAGCGTAATTTATCCATTTACGCAAGACATATTATGGGCTTACCAAGAACATAAAAGGGTCTTGATGCCCACCGAATGCTTACCATTGGCTGCCTTTAGTGTCCCTATGCTTTTGCTTGCTTTCTATAGGATGGTTTTCCATGTTTCAATCTGTCCACCTTGTGTTTGTCCCTCCCATGGAGCACAACCTCTTTAACATGACTTTGATTGCCTGGCTTCTGTGCGTCCTCTGCTCACTTTTGGGGAACTACTTTTGTCTTTTTGTTTAAGGACTCATGAGGGAGCATGTGTTTCCCAACTGTCACCCTAAATGTATTTCTTCACCCACACTCTTTCGTACCCATGTGCTTCTCTCTTCCCAACTGTACTTAAGTTATGCTTCTCTCTCTTGCATGTGTGCTTCCGAAAACCACACAGGACGCCCCCATGTGCTTCATGTTGCTCTATTTTGTCTATATTCTCTCCTCTTGTTGCTTCTCTCCCGCCTGTGTCACTTCTCCCCACACTCACCATTTTGCTTCACTTCCACCTCCTCCCTCAGCCTGTTCATTCATGATTTTTTTATTTAAGTGCTTTTGCACCAATGTTTCAAATCAGTGCTTACCTGCTAATTTTTCCAACGAGATTTCAAGACCTGCTGTATATACTTTGTGTAAGCTTCTACAGCCCACCCACTGCTTTTTGTTTGCTTTCTAGTGGTCAATCCTTCCTTTTTGTCCCTCCTTATTAGGTCGAGCCTAGACAGCATGCAGGCGCTGTCTGCAAGACATGTTAGAATGAGTAAAGGATGTTGCTTCCACCTGCCGGTTACCATAGGTTGAAGGCAGTGTCGCTCTTGTTTTACTGCCTCCTAACTGGTTTGGCAGATGATATATCACCTCCTGTTCTTTGCTGAGAAGCACCGGCCAAACACAGTTTAATTATGCCTGGATTTGCTTTTCAGTTGTTTGGAGTAACTTTTTTTTTTGTTTCCTGCGTCTATGGTGCTTTAAAGTTTTATAGAGCGGGACTGCTGATGGAGTTACCACCGTATAAAACTTGAAAGTATCACGAGCACAACTGAAAAGCAAAACAAATAATGACAAGTAACTGGTAGTTACTTGTCATTGTTTGTTTTGTCTTGTCTTTCAGTCGTGCTCATGGCACTTTCAAGTTTTATACAGCAGAACTGCCGATCGAGTTGCTTTTCAGTCACGCTCATTGCGTTTTCAAGTTTTATACAGAGGGACTGCCCGCTGTACAAAACTTGCTCTCCTTTCCTTTCCAGCCTCTCACCCATCATCCTTTCTTTCCTGCCCCTACTGACCCGCTCTACATGGCAAGAAAAGTCTGGTTAGGACTTTACAAAATTAATAGTTCTAACTCGAGCAAATGCGAGACCCACTGCATTGAAAATGCTTGTTATCTTTTGTTTGCTTCCACGGACCAGGGACCAAGTACTGTATCTTTAAGCTTTGGTTGTTTATCTGTTCATTTGGGGAACTATTTTTTATTTCTTTTCTGCTGATGGTACACTGATGGCTGAAGAAAGCTAGCGGAAAGATGTTCTAGGTAATATAGCAAATGTATGATTTTAGTAAAATCAAAGTGCTTTTGTTAACACTAGAACTAGGAATAAATATCAATGCTCGCACATTTACTTTGGAACCTGGACATGTTTGGATGTCTATGGACCTCGTTAGTTGTTTGCTTTCAGTATGTGCTCCTACTTTCCCGATTGTTAACTTGAACCTCAGGAAGGTAACCTACTGCACTTCACAGCAACATTACTCCATTGAAAATGTCATTCACTTGGTAACCCCTTACCAGCAGTATTATTACCTAAAAAATAATATCTCAGTGATACTTCCCAACACCCCTACTTCACCTAGGTAACATGAAATGCTTATGACATTGCCTCATTCCTTTAATGTCATCCCTAATTTTACAGCCCTACCTTTAAAGCAAGGGTGGTTGACCCATGCTCCATCTTCAGTCCCAGTGTGGTCTCAAGATCACCTACAGGCTTGATTGCAAATCTGAGCCCCATATCTGAGGCTCTCTCCAGGGGTCCCAGTGGCTCATGAAGCACCCAACTTGCCGGCACCTCACAGAGTACTTGCAAGTGCCATCTTCTCTGTGGGCACACTGCTCAACTTCAGTGAATGGCTTAATACGAGATGATCGCCATGCTTATTGAGGCCAATAATTGCAATGGTAGAGAAAAGTAAGTGGAGGTACAAGGGAAGAAGTCATGAACAGTGGAGGCTGACAGTCAATTTATACAGATGTTTAAATCAGCCACAAAAAATGGCAACAAGGACAAATGCATATGTGCTAATAGACCCAATTCAGCTGGAGACCCCTGACTTTTGAAGCCAAAATGGCTTTATTCTGGCTGTCTCCCACCTGAAATTAAACCTCCCTCAATAGAAGTCAATAGGAGAAATACATTCCCCCAATTATTAGCTCAGGCTTTTGAGATCTGTTGTATATACTTTTTAGGTTGGGCTTTCAAGAACTGTTGTATATACTTCTTTGTGGGCTTACATTTTGTCCTATGTTTGTTTCAGTATCCTTTAAAAAACCTTGTTTGCTAGTCTCTCTTTCCTCCTCATCCCTCAGTTTTGTCTCATTTCCTTCCACGGAGCAGGGACCAAGTACTTTATCTTTATGCTTTGGTTGTTTATCTGTTCATTTGGGGGACTATTTTTTTAGGTCGAGCTTGCAAGAGCTTTGACCTGTTGTAAGTATTATGGGCTTTTAACCAAGCTCACCTCACGACCATCACTTTCGTTAACTCGTTAGCTTGCCCTTCAAAAATCACTTGATGTAATGGGCAAATGCTTTACGTTTGTCCTGCTTGGGGCGGTTAGGTTACTGCCTTGGACACGACCTTGTTACAGGGATGACTGTACGATTGCCAATATACTTCAGCGTGGGCAAACTACTTTTTTCTTAGGTCCACGCTTTGAGGCTGCCATGGCGCTCACAGCGTTCACATCGCGAACTCGATCGGGGGATCGTTTTCACATTATATGCACTCTGATCTGCTTACAACACATTCTTTGCAGCAGGCATATTAACCCTCTGCGCTACCTTATAATGAGTCCAAACTTCCACTAACAAAAGTACACTCTCTCTCCAAAAAGAACATTAATCAGCAGAGTTATTTTGACATTTTTACAGTCTAGCCACTCTGATCTGCTTAGTACACGTTCTTTGCAGCACACATATTCATTCTGGGACTTGTAGCTTTATTTTTATAATGTGATACAAGCTGGATACCAGCCCTTGGAGTAATATTTGTAGAGTTGCCCAGCTCCCTAGTTTGATGTGTGATTCGCTCATTTAGTTTATGTTTCAGTTTTGCATTCTGGGATTTGTAGTTTTATTTTTATAACATGATACAAGCAGTGAATACAAAGCAGAAACGTGACTAGATGAACACCACATGTTTGAGTCTGTGAAACTTGAGCTGTGTGTGCGTGTATTTACAAAACTAACCTTCAGGAGAGTTTACAGTTGATTATGCTGTACAATGCTCAATATTTTATAACTAATATTTCAGTTCAAGACTGACTGAGGATAATCATTCTCATGTGAGGTGGCTCTCCTCAAGTGTGTAAAAAATCATGGGCGTTTTGCTCGACTACCCAGAGTGCGGTAAAGGGACAGTGATCCAGTAATCAAGCATTCTTAGAGTACAATTATTTATTCATTGCCCTGTGGGCAATGTCACCTGTACCAACTGCCAAGTAAATCTGTTTTGCACCTGGGAGTAGTTTGTGTTTTAAGGGTCTTGTTTAAAAAGATATTCCTGTAGGCCTAAAAGTCCTTTAGTTATATGCAGGGCCACTGGAATTATGTGGCAGAAAGGACCAAGATATGCAGCAGGGTTGACCATTTATTGTGGCAAAAAAAGTCCAGTTATGCATTTAAAATGACAATAGCTCCAACTCAGGTAAATGTGAGACATATTGCATTGCAAATGCTTGTTTTATTTCTTTCTGCCCCTTGTGTGCAGGACTTGGGCCAACCTCTGCTGCTTTTGCTAGTTCTGTTCATTACGTTTCATTTTCTTACTATTAGTCTCTTGTACATCCTAACTGTTAAATGTTATGCAAGAGACCAAATTGATATTTTATGGAGGCCACGGCCAGACTAAGGGGGTCATTCCGACCCTGGCGGTCCATGACCGCCAGGGCCGGTGTCGGAGGAAGCACCGCCAACAGGCTGGCGGTGCTTCGGGGGCTATTCTGACCGCGGCGTTACCGCCGCGGTCAGAAAACGGGAACCGGCGGTTTCCCGCCGGTTTCCCGCAGCCCCAGGGAATCCTCCATGGCGGTGCTGCAAGCAGCGCCGCCATGGGGATTCCGACCCCCTTACCGCCAGCCTGTTCCTGGCGGTTTAAACCGCCAGGAAGAGGCTGGCGGTAACGGGTGTCGTGGAGCCCCTGGGGGCCCCTGCAGTGCCCATGCCACTGGCATGGGCACTGCAGGGGCCCCCTAACAGGGCCCCACAAAGATTTTCAGTGTCTGCATTGCAGACACTGAAAATCGCGACGGGTGCCACTGCACCCGTCGCACGCCTTCAACTCCGCCGGCTCCATTCGGAGCCGGCTTCATCGTTGAAGGCGCTTTCCCGCTGGGCCGGCGGGCGGCCTCCTCGCGGTCGCCCGCCGGCCCAGCGGGAAAGCCAGAATGTGCACTGCGGTCATTTGACCGCGGTGCGGACATTTGGCGGCTCCCGCCGGCCCTGCGGTTACCGCGGCCGGCGGAAGTCGGAATGACCCCTGAAGTGATTTGTCCAGAATCACAGGATGTTGTGCTG
Organism: Pleurodeles waltl; assembly: GCF_031143425.1. NCBI lineage: Eukaryota > Metazoa > Chordata > Amphibia > Caudata > Salamandridae > Pleurodeles > Pleurodeles waltl. The sequence continues at coordinate 1,886,699,158 of NC_090440.1, forward strand.
GCACTTGAACATGGTTCCCTAGGTCCAAAGGCAACAGATCTGTTCATAATAATATACATAGCAAAAGCTTTATTTCTAGGAAAACATACATTGCAGGTATGTGCTTTGCCTTACAGACACAACGTACTCTGGATTATGTTAATAAAGAACGTTGCCCTTTTATGCAATGATGACGTTTTACTTCATTTAGTTTTTTTTAACATTGTCTTCTTAAAGCGTGAGTTTGACATTTGGTGTAGCTTCGAAAAAGCTAGCCTTTTATTGTCTCAATCACACTGTGCTTAAATGCTTGCAAGCAATTTCAACAATTGCCTTCATGTTAGTGTTCTTTATGTTTCATTTTTTTTTATTTTATTTTTTACCATTAATCCCCTTTATGTACACCGCGTACAGCCCTACATTTAAATGTATTGCAAGGGCTCAAATTGATGTTTTTTGCAAGGGCAGGTTAAGTGAATTGCCCAGAGTCACAGGATGTTGAGCCAGCGCTGGGACTCAAACATGGTTGCCCAGCTCTAAAGTCAGCAGATCTGTTTGTACCGATGCACATAACTAAAGCTTTCTTTCTAGGAAAACATACACTGCTAGTGCGCGCTTTGCCATACAGCCGCATCGCACTCTGGATTATGTTGGTTGCCCCTTTAGGTCAGGATGACATTTTACTTCATTTTTTTTTTTTACTATACCTTCTTTAAATGTGTGTGTACAAACGTTTAGTGGTGCTTGGAAAAAGCTAAGCATTTATTGTCTCAATCACACATGCACTTAAATTTGTGCAAGCAATGACATCATTTGCCTTCATGTTCTTTTAATTTTTGCTGCACTTTCTTACCATTAATCCCCTTTATGTACAAGGCGTACATCCTTATATTTAAATGCCCTCCTCCTGCTGTCCATCTTGTTTCTCACTCACTGCTGTCCTCCTGCTATTATCCATGTTGCCCTTGTCCTAACCCACCATAACAAAACAAAAAAAACAACAACAAAAAACGCAAAGACAGCCAGCTGTGATGGGTCCAGCACTGATTTGACTTGTTTCTCTTCGGTGCTTGCTGCGTTCCTCTATTTTGTAAGAGTTTGACCCCATCCCTTCCCCACCCACCCACCCGATTGCCAAAGGCAATTGCTCGCCCATAAGCTAGACATATTGGCTTTGCCAACGTTTGTTTCTGTTTACCTTGGATCAGTAAATAATTTGTAGGCGAGCGCATGTATGTTGATCAAATACACAAACATACAAATTATGCAGCGGTCGCATCATCCCTTCTTTTCTTTTAAGTTATCCTGCGCAGCAGCAGAATGCTGTACAGCATGGCTAAACAAACATAAGCAAACACCATACGTCTTAAAGGTGAGGCCTACTGGTTTTGCCAATGCTTGCGCTTTTTCAGCTTCTGAGTCTGATCCTTTTTTAATGTAGCCAGTGAAGCTAGTGCTCACATTTGCTGGTGTGCTTTTCAAAAAAGTGTTCAACGTTAGGACTGCCACCGAGTTTGATGTGATCAGGACACCACATTTCATGTCCTGGAATGTTATGTTACAAACCACTGGGTGTCAATCCGGTTGGTTCAGTGAAAAAAATGGTGACCAAATTCGTAGAACATGTTAGGTTTGTCCTATCAATGATAACATAATGTCATGATGACATGGAGAGGGGTGGCACCACTGTTCCACGTTGAGCTCAAGCTACTTAAACATATACAGCAAAATAGTCCTCGGGGGCAGCTGTAAATGTTTTGTGAACAATCATCACAGTGGTGATCTAAGGAATGTTGTGAATTGATCTTCTGTTGGTGATACTGCATGGAAGAGTAAGAAATACAAAGCTGAATATGTATATTTCGTAAGATCTTGCAGAGGTTAATGAATTATGTTCATTTTTCTTATTTTAATGAGAATCGTTCTCGGGCAAAACACCATTTTGTAGAGTAAGATGCTGGGCTTCAAAATATAGCTTAATTATGTATTTTGTATGAAGCCACTGTTCAGAATAACAAAGGCATACAGATACCTTGTGGTCCTGAAGAGGTGAGGTTGTGCACATTATTCTTTTTACCAGTAAAGCATCACAAGATTGACACTATTGGCCATCTGCAATTTTTCCAGGTATAATTTTGCCCCTGCAGACTTTTTCTGGACATTGCAAAATAAATTTCACTATAGTCAAAACCAGTATAGGTGGGAAACATTCCAAGGCTGTAACTTGCCATATTTTTCGGTCTAAATATAGCACAAACATGGCACAAGTGCATAGCAGTGTTTTACATGAGCACCTGATTACATTTCACAAGATCAGATTCATTTTTTTATATATAAAAAAATCTGCTTTTTCTGCAAAGTCACCTCGGATTTTTCACCTGTGTTGGACCCTATTTTTGTTTGCTAGCTTTAGAAAACCATGCACATTAGCACAGATGCGCAGTAGTAAAGTTTGTTTAATCCCCATTTAAACATGGATGAATTAGGCAATTCTCAATTGCTATATTCAACTTGCCCCTGAGTCCCAGATATATGGTTTAAAAAGTACACACAGGGTCTGGAAGTTAAATGACACTTGTGGAGGGTAGCACTTTGTGTGGCATCCACTAGTGTGACAAACAACATGGCTTCAGGCTTATTAATGTAGTTTAAAACTGCAGTACAACCTACTAAAATAAGCATTTTTCACGGGTATTAACCTCCCTTTTAAAAGATAGTAAGTCACCTCTAGCTGAGCCTTGTGGCCCAAAAGGAAGAGTGCATGGTATTTAAAAGATGGACTTGTAGAAAATGAATATTACCATGTCCTTAAAGTGACAAGACCCTAAAAGTTATTTTTGCTACTTTCACAGTGACAGGCCTCACTGTCCAATGTAGAAAAACATATTAAAATACGAATGCTGCATCTCAGGTATGGGACCAGTTGGAAACATAAATAAGCCACTATTATTAATAGTTATAAAAAATCCAATTCAATGGTGAAGTAATAAATATTAAGGAAGAGTAACTTTTAGAAAGTTACCATTTACCTGCTTGAACTGTCAGAAGGCTAAGTAGGCTAAGCCTTTGCCAGTTCTTAGTTTGTGCTCAGCATTGAATAGGTGTTAATTCCATCTGATTATCTAATAAAAGGCTGAGTTGAATGGGCAAAGATGACTCCTCTGAACTCCATAAAATATGTGGGTAGGGACTTTGAGCATCCTTTTTAACACCAGAGTATTAAAGCCCGCTTGACAGGACTGTTGAGCCACATATAACACTTTGGGCATACTTGAAAGGAAGATAACAGGATGCCAAGATAATTCTTGTAGAACCCCCATCTGGTTGCTGGAAGGCTCTGCTTTTGTCATACCAGACTGCTTTCTCTGGGAAGGATTATCATAGAACACTCACCAAACACCCCCTCAGCTCTCAGAGCCCAATTTCATTGTTGCTAAATACTTTTGCCATCTTGGATTTGCCCTGACACATTGCATTTTTTGGCCTGTTTGCAGTACGACAAACAGGAACTACTGCAAAAGTAGGTAGGTCATGAACTGTGACATTTAACCTAATTGTGTAGGGAGGGGTAAGGAGCCACTAACTCATGCAAGGCATAAGAGTGGCTTCTCCAAGTACCCGCTTCAGAACACTTTCTGGACCTGTGGAAGATCAGGAGAGGACTAGGCCACTATCTGTGACCTGAGAGGCCTGAAGAACTGGACCTGCTCCATCTTATAACCAGGATAATGAAGTGGCCTCCAGGAGTCAGTTGGCTGGTCACCTGGGTAGCTTCAAAGATACAACAAGCTGCAAAAGGCCTCTTGCTGGAAGTACCCAGGTGGCCAGCTGGACCTGAACCGGACCCTATTGCTGGCCTCTGCCTGACACCCTGTGAGTCTTAAAGTGCCTCTCTTAAGGTCCTGGGTGGCCTGTGTTAGATTAGAAATTAAACAACTAAGTCAGAAGGTTCAATGTTTGGCCAATACAAACATGGATGGTGTTTCTGATGAAATCTCTATCACAGTAAGCCTCATATTACACCCAAGTCCAAGTCTACCATGACCATCACTGGCATTTTGTGCTCTTTAGTGCTATTTCCACTTAGAGCTTTACAAATTCAAAACTCTGGTTCTCCTCATTGGATTTTTGTCATTTTGTTTATTAAATTTTACTCTATTTTTGTAACTCGGTTCGAAATTCTTATTGTTCTGCATTTTAACTTTATTACTGTTTTGTCACTGTTTAAATAATTTCCACATTGCCGTAAGTTAAGCCCATCATCTCTGTAAAATAGCTACCAGTGCTTAGACTAAGGTTAATTTAATGACTTAAGTATTCACCCTGATAAGGGTTGTGATTACTCTTCAAAGAAGGCCAGTTTCCACCCCAAATAATAGCCCAATTTCTTCCATTCTATGTTAGGCATGGGGAGATTAAGTGATTTGCACCAAATCACAGGATGCAGAGTGTCCGCAGTGACTCAGACCTGGTTCACTAGTTTCAGAGTTGGCAGCTCTGGAGGTTAGGCCACATTTCCTCCCCTTTGCAAAGTTATTCCCTGAAACTTTTTACGTTTTGCAATGTAACTCATCACAAAAAAACATTATAGAGGTGTAAGTATAAGGAAAAGGATAAAACTTTGGAACCTCCACAAACCTTTCCATAGAACGTTGTGGAGGTTTGCAACTTTACGCATGTAGGTACATGTGTGATAGTAGAATACAGGTTCTGAGATCAGCTTTGTGTACATTAACAATGCCTTTGGAAAAACATACATAAAAAATGAAATGCATGAAAACAATCTCCATCAGGAGTCAGAAAAGAAATTTAACACAAAGGCCCTGATTATGAGTTTGGCGGATGGGAACACCTGTCCGCCAAACTCCTGACGGGGTGGCCGCCACTGTAGTGGCGACCTCCATGCCAGCCCCATTATGACTTCTTGCTGGGCTGACAGAGGGAAACCAAGGTGTCCGCTCATCAGCCCAGCGGGAAAGTGGCAGCAGCATTGCCGCTGGCTCGTAATCGAGCCGGAGGCAGTGCTGTCGCCCGCAAGTGGCATCAGCACCCTGGTAATGTGCGTCAGTGCGCATTACCAAGGTGCTGGCCAGGGGAGCACCTGCACTGCCCATGCCAAGGGCATGGGAAGTGTAGGGGACCCCCTGTTGCCCCCTGCTCCTGTTCTCTGTGAGCTTTTTCTTGGTGGCGAAACCACCATGAAAAGGCTGGCAGAGTTCCAGGTTGTAATCAGCAGGGCGGCACTGCATGCAGCGCCGCTTTGGCTGATTGCAACCTGCACCCACCATCGGCCCGGCGGTATCATCGATCTCAGTGGAGACAGCAGTACCCTGGCGGTCAGACCACAAGGGTCGTAATGTGGCAGTCAGACCCGCCACAGCAGCGGCAGCCCAGACCGCCACCACAGGTCTGGCGATCTAGTGACCACCAGACTCGCAATTAGGTCCAAAGACTCGGAGAAGACACAGGTGAGGAATCATAATGTATGAGTAAACACAGAGCTGGAAACCGAGTACAGCGTGAGGTGATGCAGCAATAAAGGATATGGATGATTAGATGAGCCTAAGGCTCTTGTTTACTAGAAGTATTATTGAAAGAATATGCTATCTATGGACACATGGTCCATAAATAGCAAAAGAGTAAATAGTTTATTAAAGTGCATAAAAATGACTGCTTCAAAGCATCTTAGTTATTTTACAAACTTGCAGCAGACTCCACCTGACACATTTCACATATCTGAACACAGCAATCCATTGAAAGGTTGTTCTCTGCAAGGCCAGACAACATTGGAAAAAAACAGTTTCTCTCAACATATATTTTCTTTACTATTAAATAAGGAAAGTGTTTTTGTGAAGAAATGTGTGAAGTGAGGACTTTCCTCCGAGTTTCTTCATTCCAAAGTGCTGAGTTGTTTTTGGAGCGTTCCTCAAATTGGTTTTATTTGAGTAAATGAATAGTGAAGCTTTTATGCCCACCAGGTCCACACTCATGTACTTCCACTTTGCACTTCAATATTGTGAACAACAGCAATTTGATTAAAAGGCTTTTAAAATAAACAAAACTGCAAGTTAATGGAGCTCGTAAATGCTCTCCAGACAGGACTGGATCCAGCATCACTTTGTTAAGATTGTACTTAATGGCGGTGCTTTCTCTGGTTATTAGATGGCGTTCCAAGGCTGCTCACAAAGTGGCTTACAGTAATGCGGAATCTGCAGATTCTCAGGGAACAAAATGAAAGGAGGTAATGCAGGAAAGTGTACGAGAGAAAGTGCACAATACAGGATGTGTGCGGAACTTAAACAGAGCAGGTAAGAAGCAGCCTATGAGCAAGACAAAGCCAAGCAACACTACAGAAGAGAACGTGTATTACAGAGACATCCCCTGCTTAGGTACGGGCTGCTATGAGGCGTGATGTTCACCACATCCGTAAATATAAATACAACATGATTATATACATGATTATATAGCAAGTATTCCAAGTACATCATATTCCAAATTTTCACATGAGACATGGGGATTTAGTAATTATTATGTAAGAATTTTTAAAGTTTATGATTACCTACATGTGTGCCTTCTGCAAGGAATTACATGCAGAATTGATGCATTCACCAGGAATTCCACATATATCAGAGGTTTTCCACAATAAATGTCGGAAGATGTGACCTGCTGAAATCTATCACGGGAAAATTGCAGGGTTTGCGTGTACCACGAAACTCACGCATGCACAAGCATCAGAAGTTACTCCTGTGGTTAGGAGCAGGGCAGCAGTTCATGAACTACAGAGCAGGAGTAGAAGAGACTGAATGAAAGAAAGAAAATGAGAAAGAATGTACGTGCAAAAGAACTTGTATGAAGATGATACATACAAGCCTAACAATGAAAGATGAGATGAAGCAAATTAAAATAAATGAAATAATTGTAAGAGAAATATATTGAGAAAAACATTATCAGAAAGAAAGAGTATGGTATACAGAAAGCTCATTAAACAGAATGAATAAGAGAAACAGAATGAGAAAAAAGTGAGCAAGATTATGATGAAGAAAATGTATTTAATGTGGACTATGAAATAAAATAATGGAAAGTGTATCAGATGAAAGTATGAGAGATTGTGTTCAAGAAAGACAAAGGCCCACATTACGACATTAGTAGTATAAACCATCTACCGCTGCGGTGACGGATACCAAAAGACCGTCACCACGGCTACCATCCGTTCACCAGATTATTACCATAGCCGGACTTCCGCCACAAGAAGGGTGGAAATCTGGCGTGGCCATACTGGCGGATGGTGGTAAGGTGGCGCTGCTACCACCAGCACAGCCACGCCAGTAGACTGCCGCCAGCCATATCTTGACACATGAAACGCCTGGCGGTGTTCTGCTGGCTGGCGCTGCTGGCGGTAGCAGCGCCCCGTTCCATTCCCTGACAGAAGACTACCTGGATGCAGGTAAGTTGGGCTTCCGACAGGAGAGGAGGGGTGGGGTGTGTTGTGTGTGGGGTTGTGTGCCTGAATGTATGAGTAAATGCGTCTGTGTGTGTAGTGTTGTTTGCGTGGGTGTATGCATGTGTCTGAATGTGTGTAAAAATGGAAATGTGAATGCATGTCTGCATGTCAGTGTGAATGTGTGTACGGATGTGTACGAACATGAATGGATATATGCGTGAATTAAAGCGTGTATCCCAGTGGGAGTGGGTGTATGCGCGGTGTGTGTCTGTGACTGTGTGCGTGTATGGGGGAAGGGGATCAGAAGGGGGGAGCATGGATGGAGGGAGGGGTGGGTGAGCCTCCTATCAGTGACAGGGAAGGAGTTTATGCATTGGCTTTCCCAAAAAGTCAAATGAGTGGACCTGTTCTCTAAAAAGTGCTGAATTCCACCCCTGAAATCTGACATGTATCATTGAACCGATGGCTGAAAATATATCAATATAATTTTAATTAAAAGCATGACTTTCACACCTATGCAGTTTGAAGTATGCAGATAGGAGAGAAGAGTGATAAGAACGTAAGTCATTAGAACACAAGACTCTTCCATGCACGTTTTAATAACACGTTGTATTATGTAGTGTACTTTACCACACATACACACACACACAGCTATGTACATCGATATATACTGATACAGAAATATGTATACACATTTGTATATTTTTTTTTAGTACATATATATTTTATTTTTTGAGTGTTATCCTCAAACCTCCTTTTTATAAAAGAAAATAGTTTTTTTTTCTTTTTGGGGGGTAATCTTTAAACTCTCCTATCCTAAATTGCTTACCTCAATTTACCCATCCCTTAACTCCGAAAACACTTACTACCCCGTAACCCTAACCCAACTCTGAAATCTAAAAAACACTTTTTATCACTTTAGCCTTAACCATCTCTGAACGCTAAAAACTATTAATACCCCTTACACATCCCTGAACCCCAATAATCCTTTACTAACTCTTGCCCCTACCCACCCATTTCATCTAAATGCCCCTTATTTTATATAAATGCCATAAGAAATTTTCAAAATGGAATTCACCAGTAACATTAATCTCAAGTGACAATATCTCTTGCCTTAAAGTAGTTATAACTTGAGCGCACAGTGTTGTCAGTCAATGCTGTCATTTCAGATGTCATTAGGGATGTAATCAAGAACATATTGTAAGTGATGTAATATACCAGGAATAAATTATCACTCAGGAAACCATGGGACGTTTGGATTTTTAAAAATGAAATGTCTACAAACTCTGCAGAGTTTTTAGGCATTTCCATTTTAAAAATCCAAATGTTTGATGAGTGATATTTTATTCCTAGTAATCTCGTCCTCAGAGGTCACTCGTTTTAAGAATTGTAAATAGGGGAATCTATCCGATCAATCTTTCGACCATAAGATTTTACCAGATTTTGAGCCTGCTGTAGATGCCATTAAGGGCTGCTTTCCGAGGCAGCTGTATGTAAAGTTTGGCTATGGGATTGTTCCCACACTACAGTTTACAGTGAGGTGGGGTGTAAATAGAGTCCTTAGTATTGTTTGTCCAGCTTGTGGCAGTACCCCTGAAACAACTTTGTATTTTGTTTTTTTTGTGTGGCATACAGGCTTTCAAGGATGTAGTGGATTGTTCTACTGTGAAAGCTTTTGGGGGTAAGAACCCTTGGATCAGCTTTTAGGATGCTTAAACCAGATACATGAGGTGGTCGTTATTAGTTCAGCTAAATGTTTGCATGCGGCCTGGAACATTCGCAAGCAGCAGGAAACTAGTGCCGTGACACAGGTATGGCATGAAAGGGCTGTATCCTATTGATGTGCTGTTCGTTCAATGTTGCGATTTTATGGTTTGTGTTTTTTCCTAACCTAGGGCTTTGTCTGATTATTGTGAGTACTGCTTTTAACTGAGTAAGAGAATTTATTTCTTGGTGCATTTTTTATGGTTTGTATATCTTGTATGTTCAACTACATAATTATTGCATATTTGTAATTGTGTTTATATGGTTTTAAACCGAAATAAAGCTAATTGACTGACTGATACTAATTTTTAGAATTTATATTTTGGATATGCCCGGCTAATAAAGGCAGGCATTCCCAAAAGGACAGCACATAAATGTGTGTGTAGGTATGTGAGTACAGATGTGTACTCGTATGGGAAGTGATGCATACTATTTCGGAAGGCATGTGGCCATCAATGGACTAGCATCAATGTATGGCACATGTATTCGTGTACAGGGAGTGCAGAATTATTAGGCAAATGAGTATTTTGACCACATCATCCTCTTTATGCATGTTGTCTTACTCCAAGCTGTATAGGCTCGAAAGCCTACTACCAATTAAGCATATTAGGTGATGTGCATCTCTGTAATGAGAAGGGGTGTGGTCTAATGACATCAACACCCTATATCAGGTGTGCATAATTATTAGGCAACTTCCTTTCCTTTGGCAAAATGGGTCAAAAGAAGGACTTGACAGGCTCAGAAAAGTCAAAAATAGTGAGATATCTTGCAGAGGGATGCAGCACTCTTAAAATTGCAAAGCTTCTGAAGCGTGATCATCGAACAATCAAGCGTTTCATTCAAAATAGTCAACAGGGTCGCAAGAAGCGTGTGGAAAAACCAAGGCGCAAAATAACTGCCCATGAACTGAGAAAAGTCAAGCGTGCAGCTGCCACGATGCCACTTGCCACCAGTTTGGCCATATTTCAGAGCTGCAACATCACTGGAGTTCCCAAAAGCACAAGGTGTGCAATACTCAGAGACATGGCCAAGGTAAGAAAGGCTGAAAGACGACCACCACTGAACAAGACACACAAGCTGAAACGTCAAGACTGGGCCAAGAAATATCTCAAGACTGATTTTTCTAAGGTTTTATGGACTGATGAAATGAGAGTGAGTCTTGATGGGCCAGATGGATGGGCCCGTGGCTGGATTGGTAAAGGGCAGAGAGCTCCAGTCCGACTCAGACGCCAGCAAGGTGGAGGTGGAGTACTGGTTTGGGCTGGTATCATCAAAGATGAGCTTGTGGGGCCTTTTCGGGTTGAGGATGGAGTCAAGCTCAACTCCCAGTCCTACTGCCAGTTCCTGGAAGACACCTTCTTCAAGCAGTGGTACAGGAAGAAGTCTGCATCCTTCAAGAAAAACATGATTTTCATTCAGGACAATGCTCCATCACGCGCGTCCAAGTACTCCACAGCGTGGCTGGCAAGAAAGGGTATAAAAGAAGGAAATCTAATGACATGGCCTCCTTGTTCACCTGATCTGAACCCCATTGAGAACCTGTGGTCCATCATCAAATGTGAGATTTACAAGGAGGGAAAACAGTACACCTCTCTGAACAGTGTCTGGGAGGCTGTGGTTGCTGCTGCACGCAATGTTGATGGTGAACAGATCAAAACACTGACAGAATCCATGGATGGCAGGCTTTTGAGTGTCCTTGCAAAGAAAGGTGGCTATATTGGTCACTGATTTGTTTTTGTTTTGTTTTTGAATGTCAGAAATGTATATTTGTGAATGTTGAGATGTTATATTGGTTTCACTGGTAATAATAAATAATTGAAATGGGTATATATTTTGTTTTGTTAAGTTGCCTAATAATTATGCACAGTAATAGTCACCTGCACACACAGATATCCCCCTAACATAGCTAAAACTAAAAACAAACTAAAAACTACTTCCAAAAATATTCAGCTTTGATATTAATGAGTTTTTTGGGTTCATTGAGAACATGGTTGTTGTTCAATAATAAAATTAATCCTCAAAAATACAACTTGCCTAATAATTCTGCACTCCCTGTATGTGTGTGTAGATGTCAGTATATAAGTGTGAAAATGTGTGTGTCTGTTTCTGGTGCAAGTTAGCATATGAACCAACTTTAAAATCTTGACTATATTTCATCACTGGTATTACAATACTTTGGTTTGTCTGAGTTACTTAAGAAATCAATACAATAGAGTCAATAATAAAAAAAAAAGAAAAAGTAAAACAAAAAAGCCTCCCTGGCACTTTCCTCTAACAAGCTCATGTTCCTTTGACTTTACTAGAACGCTTCCACTCATTTTTTCAAATTTTCCGAAGACTCTCAGAGAAGTCTGGAGTTGACATGAATTTCCATACTGCGCAAATGCATAATTATTTCCATTGTCAAAAAAAGACATAAATGCTATTTTTTAGTAACTCAAATTTGTAGTTCCTGATCATGCTGAGTCTAAAACAAAGGTCTTTGGCTTTGGTGGGAAACCAGCGGAGCTGATACAGAAAATGATTTGCTAATTAAATCACACACGAGCCTATATTTCAGGCTCTTCGGGTAAGTTTATAACAGTCTCACTGCCTACTGATGCAAAATGACTGATGTGGACCATGCTTTCCAGTGGTGACTGCTGGCAGACCGCATAGTATCTGGTATGTGTGAAGGCAGCAACCAATTTCTTAGCCCGGAAGCAATGCCTACACCAAACACAAGAAATAGGCAGAAGTGTTTTTGGCAGCTGTTAATAGTGTTAGAAGAATGAGGAAAATAGTTCTTCAGGAAATAGGGAGATGTAGGTTTGAATCATCTATGGGAACACTGATGGCCGTATCCGTAGATTAAATCAATGAAAAAAAACCTTCTCCTATTTATAAAAGAATATTAACAATAAGGTTCGAATGTAGTACAAAGTACTTACAGGTTATGTTATTCCAGAAAATAGGGAGACATTTAATGCTAATTTATAAGGTATTTAACACACATTTAAATATATATAAAACCAAAATAATACCAAATTTTTTAAATAAAGTGATTTGACATAACCACAAGGCCCGGTCACCCAACCAAAAAGAATGTAACATATGGCGACACTGTCTGTATTAGGAAGGAAGGTGGTAGAGTTGTAAAGTATTAGTTACTTGAAATGTTTACAGGGTAAATTGTTTATTTATATATGTACGTCAGTACTGGCTTCAAGGCCGTTTTGGAGGACTTAATAAATGAACAGTCAACAATGTTTGCATAGGATGACACACTTTAGATCAGTGAGAGACTAGTGATTATACCTCAGACTACTTAGTTTCACAATTTACCAGCTCCTCCTTCAGCCTACCTCTCTTCAGATTTCCTACCAGCTCGGTTTTACGCGTCCTCGCCTGGTACATAAGTTCATCTGGGGTCAAAATATATAGGCCCTCATTCCAACCCTGGCGGTCTATGACCGCCAGGGTGGAGGTCGCCGGAAGCACCGCCAACAGGCTGGCGGTGCTTCATCTGGCATTCCGACCACGACTGTAAAGCCGCGGTCACCCAGCCGGGTCCGGCGGTTTCCCGCCGGATTACCCCCAGCTGGGAGAATTTTCCCGCCAGCCTGTTTCTGGCGGTTTTCACCGGCAGTAACAGGATGGCGGGAACGGGTGTCGTGGGGCCCCTGGGGGCCCCTGCATGATTTTCACTGTCTGCATAGCAGACAGTGAAAATCGGGACGGGTGCAACTGCACCCGTCGCACCCCTGCAACACCGCCGGCTCCATTCGGAGCCAGCTTCTATGTTGCAGGGCCTTTCCCGCTGGGCTGGCGGGCGCTCCTTTGGCGGGCGCCCGCCGGCCCAGCGGGAAAGCCAGAATGGCCTCCGCGGTCTTTTGACCGCGGAGCGGCGAAATGGCGGTGACCGCATGGCGGGCGGCGGTAGCCGCCCGCCGCGGTCAGAATGACCGCCATAGTCTTTAATCTCCATATCCAAGGATGAAAGCTTTGCTCAGACTCAAAAGTCATTATGTTTCTCAGAAGATTCATAAGTGTTACTAGAGGTGGTAATTTGGTGGGGGTTGCCCAAGCAAAACTTTGGAAAGAGTCACCTCTTGGAAAGTGGTAGGAATCAAACTTCCTCAAATTGAGGAAGACATTGAAAATTTTTCTTCTTAACTATCCAGTACTGTTCACCTCCTCCTCAAGCAAAGTGTCTGATGGGCTGGAAGGGCTGAATAATGCAAAATAGCTTTGGAGGTAGTTTAGAAAGTAACAGGTACATGGATGCACCCCTCGACCCCAAGCCGCATTTTGCTACTGGCATTAGAGTAATGGGTGGGCATCAGTAACAGCAATTATACAAAGACAGATATCCACTTTATTGAATGTTATTTCACATCTACATGAAATCATCAGTATTTCTACACCAATTCACGCAGTTTTCCTCCATTCCCGCCCGTGTTTATCACCTAGACACTTTGAGTAGCTGAGGTATCTGGTTGAAAAACACCGGGCCCTTAATGTTCGCCGTGATCAGGTAATACCGATTTGGGTGGGGTGGGGGGGGGCGGGGGGAGGGCTGTTACAAGCAAATTGGGACAAGCAGTCCTCTTGCAATGAGGGCTTAAAGGTTTTAAGAATTCAGCCCAAACTTAATAGCACAGGGAGCACAAGGAAAAGGGATAGGGGCATCTTTGTGACAATGAAAGTGCCCCCCGTTGTTGATAGAGTGGTGCTTGTGCCTGCATGAGGGGAGACGCAGAAGTGCCCTTTTCTTCCTCAAAAAAGAAAAAAAGAGGCTTTGTCTTTCTTCCAAATTAATCCTTTTTAAAAGCAGAGTCCTGAAGAGACCTTACAATTTGGAGAGAGAGGATGGAGGCACCCCCTCAATGAATGCACTACACCGATTCCGTATTTATTTCAACAATCACGGCCTTGCAGCATACAAAGTGCAGCACGGCGGAAGTGTTGCCCCAACAGCGTTCTCTTGAAGAATATGCAATTATAACACATATACCATGGCAGGTACAGACAGCAGTAAGGAACTCGGCCAGTAAACCCTTCAGATATCGGCTAAACCTGTCCAAGATCTCATTAACCCAACAGGGATTACACAAACTGCATCTTGTGCTTAACCTGACAATACAGGATTAGCAATGACAACGGAGGTTTGCCACTGCAAGGGTGGGGGCTGGGAGCTCTCTTGTTCATCTGCTTTGCAACTATACATATTGTTTGCGAGTACCAGTTAAGCCAAGGATTCAATAATCAAAATGGGACATTTTCACATGTAAAAATATTTCATTTGTTTTTCGGATGTAAACAGAAACAGTAAAAATGTCTATTTTTTATATGCATATTCACAATATACTTTTGCAGTTTCATTTTAAAGACAGTTTAAGGTTTGAGAGACCATGAGATGACATGGATTTAGGCTCTTAGTAAACTTTGACATTGCCGCAGTATCAACCGACTTTTACCCTCCATATCGAGTATTATGTTATGGTGGATTTTTTTTTTTTTTTAAACTTGGCATTAGGGTGCCTTTTTGGGGGTAGAAATAATAATGGACGTAGGAGGGCAGTGGGGCACTAGCAGACAAGAAGGCTGTGCAACATTTTTTATTTGAGTATTTTTAATATAATTCTACCAACAGTTAGTGGTGTTACAGTCTGATAAGAAACCAACACTGCAGGTTACACAGTTTCATGTACTATTGTGAGCCGTGCCTTCTCTAGGCACCCTGGCCTTTGTGTTCAGGAAGGACCCAGACACAAATATACTTTATGCAACTGGATGACATTGTTCCTGGGTCCTTGTTCAGAAAGGGGCAAATCCCTTATTTTTCTTATGCACAAATCTATCCTAGCGGAATACAACTTCCCAGTGGTGGGTCCCAATGTCGGCTCTTTCGGTTACACAAGTCGGTCAGTCCTACGGCAACATTGCAGTTTGGTCGTCAAAATTAAGCCTGTGAGTAGATGATGATTGTGATTTTGCACGCACAGGTCATGCAACAGTTAGCCATAACTTATTGACTCCAATAAAGTTTGATGCTCTTGAAGCTAGGTCATTCTGACTGGTACAACTAGTTGGAAAGTTGAGAATCAAAGTGCAAGAATAAGATAATTTTCCCCCAAAACAAAAAGGTAGTACTAAAAAGAAATCCAAAATGACGACACAATTCTTAAGTCTTTACAAAAGACAAGCTTGACATTCAAGACAACTTGCAGGCCCTTATTTTTGCCACTTTGCTGATCTTATAATGGTCTTCATTTGCCAAATCGAGATGCGGATGGAGTTTCACATAATGTGAGCAATGTAAATGATTTGTTTTACTTTATTCAAAAAGGCAAGACTGGGGCGCAAAATACTGTAGTTGACAGACTAGAGAGAACACTAACAAGCACAGAATGGCTCTTGGGAGCAAGGAAAGAGGGTATGGGAGTACAAGGCTCTTGACTCCATGCATAGCGATTACATTTGTAAGTCTGAACATGTTTAAAACACACACACAACATGACACACTCATAATTATGAGGACCGGCCATTGACCGTAATGAAGTGTGTATTTACTATTCTAACTCCACATGCGCTTTGATAGTAAGGAAGGTTATAAAGTGAAGCAAGGCAAATATAACTGCACTTTTAGTTTTTTGATATTTTTTTGATGCACTCGCTCGAAACTACCTAAACACACTATGGCTCTCACACGGATAGTGTTTGTCTGGAACTAACAGTGTTTACCCACACTATGAGGACCGAATCAATCTCAAAACCAATATATATATATATATATCAGCAGACTTTCCTAAATCCAGAACCAGGAGCTGGACACTGTCAAGTGCATCATATGATGTTTGTTTTTCGTGTAGGTAAAAAAAAATAAAAAAATAAAGTCAAGGGCTGGTGGTGACAGGATGACAACATGAACAATAAAAAGAAAATAGGAAAGAAGTGGACTTCATACAAATTGATGCAGGGATCTTTTTCTCACCTGCCTATACTCAATTGGCCCTAGTCGTCCCGTGTCACGAAACTGAGGACTTACCAGGGACTCTGGTGTGGTCTCCCAGGTTGGATGTGAAATTGAGATTGAACTGTTCATTCTACAAGATGGGACGTCCTTATCTCTGGACTTTAAACATTGTCTTTCCTTTGGGCAGGAGGTGTGAGCAAGGAGCAGAGTCAGGAATCCGAAGGAAATAAAAAGGGAGTAACCAGAAGAAGATCTCGTCATCGTCGACTCCGAGACAAACGCCATCGAGGTAAGATGCCGAGTAGAGCTGCTGGCTACGGAGGAAGGGACCGCCGCACCGAAGGACTCGGAAGACTAGATATGCCCTTGGTTATATAAGGTTTCCAGCCACGCTCCAGGAGGAGCATGGCTTTCGCAGGTGCCTACCCAATTAAGAACCTGTGGAACCTGATTTAAAGTAAAAGATAGACCCCTATAGAAGGGGATTGGAGGCGGTGGTGATATTGGGTTATTTTGTTTGTTTTGGTGCAGTTCTAGCTCATTGTTTGGTATTGCACTTCTCGCCTGGTCAAAGAACGTTCCTCGCCTTAGTTTATTCCCCAATTTGGTTTGTTGTGTGTGATTCGGTAAACATGGCACAATAAACCCTCTTTCTAACCCTGCATGTCCTGGCATATTCTGAGCATGAGCACTTTGTTCTTTTGGATCACAGATGTAGTTTCCTCACATCAAAAGGCACGTTGCAACTAACCATGATAGGGAATTAGTAACAGACCGAAACAATGTCCTTACCTGCTATTATCTCCCTTATACCGATGGAAACAAGTGGCTGTCCCATGAAGACCTTTGCTAACTTCCAGATGCCCATTTTAAGAAGATCCTCACTTACGTGACCTAGAAGACCAGGACTCTACCCACATCACTGAAATACAATAAAAAGAAAACTGCTTCTCAGAAACAAGTATCTCTGCTCCCTTATTTAACCCGGGTTAAGCCCTGTGGGCCACAAATCTTTCTTTTTGTGTACTACATCAGGAGTGGTGTAGGTGGGCCCAGGAGCACCTGATTTAAATAGATTGATATACATACTAGTTTACCTATTCAGCAGGGGAGCAGCTTGGGGAGAAGGGGGGCAGGTTCAGCTGTTACACCCAAATAAATAAATACAAGTGGTTTCAGTCGGGTATGCTGAGATGTGTGACGGATTTCACCAAAGTATTTTTACATACACAGAAAAAACCGCACGCACACTCTCCCTCTCTCTGTTTTGAGTCTTCAAAAATGGTGGTTGTTTTTACACAATCTTGTGTTTTCTCTAACTTGGTAACCCTACCAAACTGCACCCCTCTCCCTTTCCGATGCCTCTTAAGCCCCTCACATGCACCTACTTTGTTGTATAATGTATTTTAACATTAAATGCCATTGTGATTGTTGGAAAAACCGAAAGCTCACACCCTGCCAATCTCACTGACCAAGCTATGCCCCTGATAGTCAGTGGTAATTACATGGTCAGTTGATCCTGCCTTTTTTGACTTATGTTAGCTACCGCTGTACTGCTACAGCAAGGCGTTCTATTCCTACTCAGATGTACACTTATTCACCCGATTTATGTCACCACAGAGATTCCAAATGTCAGCAGTGAGGCTTGTGTGATCTCTAAACTGGTATACTGGTATGAGCAACTGACTCTTCTGGTGTCCACAAAACATCACACCTATATGTAAAGGGAAACTCCAAATCCATTATAACTCATATGTTCTGTAGAAGTGCCCATGGGATTAGTTCAAAGCAACACATCCTGGAACATATGGTGTCCTCTCTTGCCGAGCAGTTGCCCTAGTGGTGACCTGACCTGCATCACAGACCAGGTTCAAGCTAGAACACCTTCCTAAGGTGTTAGCCATCAAGAATGGTCAGTTTGGGGACAGGATGGTCCCAAAGAGTTTGGTGCTGGTGGCTCAATATAGCCTAATTGTGCCCTATCTATCTATTGAGTAATAGAAGGTACTGGTCCATTCATCGAGGATGCCTGTTTCCGGTCCAGGGAGGACATGGCTTTGCAGTTTGGGCTTGACTATTCCCATAGGGAGCAGGGTCAAGCCTTATATGCATATGGCTGGGTCCAAACGGGGGTGGAGTTGTGAGCAAAACACTATGGATTAAACCTCAGTCTTTGCCTCGGGGTGAATGTTTGCATTGTTCTGCATGCGGACCATCACCTGCTCTTTTTGCACTTGTTCCAATAGACCAGAAGGAGGTAGAATGTGAAATATGAATAGTGAATGTGGGGTGTCTGTCAATACTTCAAGGTAGGGATAATTCAAATTCTGTGGTGTCCTAAATACTTTACTAGACCCTTAGGTCCATGGGTGATCCACAAGATACATATCGCCTTAGGTCAGCAAAGCCTGTCCCCCTGCTTCGTCTGTGGTCATGAGTGTTATCAAGGTTATCCTTTCCTCACCTTCCCAGTAACAGGACTGCACTTCGGTGCAGAGCCAAAGCCAGCCTTTACAATAAAGTAATAATGTGCATAGTATAAATAAACTCTGAATTTGCTAACTTATCTCCGGTATCTCTGGAACATCATTATGTCAAGTGTTTTAATCTGCAGCTTCAAGTAATAATTTAGAAGCAGCTGAGACTGATTATCAATGCATGCTCATTATTCATTAAACTAACGGTGACATAACATGATTATTCAACATGAGATTGGCAAATGATGAACTTCATGTTTAAATGTTTATAATAAACAATAGACTATTCATCATTAAAAAGCCGTAGTAGGTTGCCTCAAGCCCATATTGCTCTAGTTATTTTAAGGTGCTGGGGTTTCTCCTAGTTTAACCTTCGTACACCTTACGGACCAGGAAGAGACACGCGTGAGAGAAAACTACTCCCAGCACTACTCAGTCGTGCTACTCAGTCGTGCACTTGTAAGAAAGATCCGTTTTCCCATAACCATCTTCACTGGTGGTAACCCTGAGTTTCTTACCCTGGCTTCGAGTTCAGAGCAAGAACCTCCCATTCCAGCCATTGCCACATGATACCGTCTCCAATTCAACGTAGCGCTTCCAGTACCACATGTACAGCATTGAGCAACATTTCAAGGTTTAAGTGGTTTTGCAAACACCTGCATCACCAGCTAAAGTGTCGACAAAGCCAAGTACAGCCTCATAGTATAAAAAGGCAGGAGCAACAGTGATTGAGGAACATAATGCGCAGAAAACATAGTCTGTAGGAAGAGAACAGGCAGGGAATATTAGCAGGATACTGCGGCTGGTGAGCACTTATCAGCAAATCCGCTTCATATTTCTGCAAAAAACACTTTATGATCTTGAAAAAAGTGTGACTTATCCCTATGTCAATCACTGTAATGGTTCAAATCAATAAAATGTTTCTAAGAGGTTCCCTTGGAGGAAAAAGCTCACAAAGGCCTCTTTCCATGGTTATAGACAAGAGAAAGAGCACTCAATCACAGCAGGAAACTGAGAAAAAGACCTCACTGGAAGCGACAAAGTCTTGAATTCAAGACGCTTTACTGGAATCTGAAAGCAGTTTCTCCCCTCCTGAGCTTTTACCCAAAATGTACCACTCTCCAAAAAAGATCCAGCCTAATTGCACCCTAGGAGCGATCTCCCTCCTATCAAAAGCCTTTTAGTCTGTTCGCGCTGGACGTCGAATAAAGTGCTGTCGCTGGCAGGGTAGGCCAAAGCAGCAGGGCTCTCTGGGCAAACACAACAGTAGCCACTTACAGCCGGGGGTCTGCAGCCGCCGAGGCACGTTAGCCCGCACAATACTGCACCAACTCCAGAAATTGCCAAGCAACCTCTGCGCTAAACTTCACAGCTGGTTTCTCTTTGGTCCATAATTTTCTTGCTTTCTGCAATTGTGGGTTCTTATTTTAGGGGCATCTCCGCCTACTGGGGATCTTGGGGCACTCCCAACTAAACGCCATGCATTTTCCCTATAATACATTTCGCACAAAGAGGTTAGTCAGTTGCCACAAAATAAGTGAGTCAGGGAGTCATAAGGTTTGAGTGACTAATTATGAATTTGCAGGACTGAAAACAAAATTTCCCATCAAAAATGGTTTCATTATTCATTTGTTTCTCACAGCAAAAAGAGATGAGGAACTAAAAAGAGCATGATGAGCTAACACCACCAGTATACAGCAAAACAATAAATCTCACCGAGCAGAAGGGAAGAATGTGAAAATACGAACCTAAGTGTCAGGATGTGGTGTAACTTCATTTTTAGAGTTATGACTCTTAACAAAATGTTATAATATCCTCTTTTTAGTGGCTTGTTCCCATTCCAAAATATCACAATTACTGTACAATTACAACATATGTTAATATAGCGTTTGTTAGACCAGATAGTGTTTCTTTCATGGCACTATGAAAGAGACATGGTGGAGAGTAAGGTGTCTCTGTTTGTCATTCTGTCTATCCTGAGAATATGTTCTTCTTACACAGAGCAGTTGCTGCTGCATAGCACTGGAATCAGTGTCAAAAACACAATATGGGACAAGCCGGGTAACACTGCAAACTAATCTATATCCCATTCCCACAGATCTCCCTATCCTCACTCTTGGAAGGGGCCTTCTTCAATGTTTTAATATTTGAGACCGAGGTAGAGTAAAACTTTCTGCCGGATGTAGAGCTGAACCTGAACAATGATATCTAGTACCGTCAAAAAGGTTTTTGATATGATTTTCATCTCAATAACCCTGCAACTGTCAATGGACTAGAAGGTCCCAATAACAATTAATAACCGATGTGTATAATCACTGCAAAGCATGCCCTAGACCTCCAAGACTATGTCTGTACATTTGCAAACAGCATAATAAATGTAAGCTGCTTAAGTAGGAGATATCAACAACAATTGGGATTCTGAAGCCAAAAGACAGAAAAAAAACAGGCTGTTTCCACTATTAAACAGATAATGAAGATTAAGTAGTGGGAAAACAGTCTAGTCATAATAATAGTTACTTAAATGAAGAAACTGACATGCTACATGCTTGAAACACATCACTTAAAGCTTTGATTAAAACGTTAATAAATCTGCCCATTGACCTCAAGGTGGTCCCTTTTCACAACAGGCAACAGCAAATAAAGATCCAATGTTTCCTTCTAACTCTACAGTCCTAGGATTCTGCAAGGCTTGTGAACAAAAACTGACTTGCCAACGGTATTGGGATATTTTCCAATATTCTGAAAGCTCAGAAAAGGCAGCCTGTTGGGGGATCTACCAATTTCTCAGAGGGTCAGTCAGCCAATGCTTCTTTGAGCTGTTATAGATAGGAATCTTAAGTTCCAACTGCCAACAGCTTGCACAGCAATAGATGCCTGACGTGTACAGAGTCTTACCCAGTATTGTTCATATTCAGATGGCCTTCCTCTGTCTTCATCTTCCTCATACAAATTGAAGCCCTCTCTCCGTGCCTGGTGGTACTCCATCCGTAATTGCTGAATACGGTCTGTGTTACCAGTGGATGGATGAATACTAAAAAAAAAAAAAGAAGCCATAAGTATAGGTACCATGTTTTCAGGGAGTATTATTAAATAGTGGTTCAGCCTAATTCACTATAGGTCTGCAAATCATTGTTATATGCACCAAATCCAAATCAAACAAATTTACAGTAGCTACAGTATACCTGTTTCACAGACTCCTCTAGATTGCCCACCACTTACCAAACCTGATCCATGCATGAAGACTTGGAAAATACTTTTTATATTTAAAAAATAAGTTACATGTGCTACTTGAGAATATAGAAACAACCTGGCTAACCATTAATAGTTGGGATGAAACTCTGATACTGATCAACATGAAGGTAGCCTTCCAGGTTCAGGCAATGATTTCGTAAGAATAATATGATGAGGTTTCTCTGTGGGCAGAGTACTCCCTCAAAATGTCTTTTAATGACTAGATTTGATAGTACATGCTTACCAATTCTTTCTTTCAGATAAAATGTATTTTATATGACTCAATGGAAATGACACTTTCACAAGATACAAAATTAGAGCTTCTTCACGACAACAAGGCACTGAAAAATCGTCTTTTCATCCTAAAGATCTTATTCTTTGCTTCTGAGACAAACAATAAAATTCTGGGGAAAGGGAAGAATCCTGCCCTGTGCCAGGGCAGAAAATCTGATTCTATGACTGATGCACTTTGGTCGGTCAGGGAGACTCAAGAAGTAGTCTGGATTTAGATTTAACTTCTGAATAAGTCACTGGGTCCCCGAAAATCTGTGGGAAAATATTAATTAATACCAAGGATTGGGTCAAGATTTGCTTAGCACTGAGACTCTCAGACCTCTCAGATGGAAGTAAGCAAGGAGATGGCCACTGGGGGTTACGGGCAAAGTGCCTGCAACACTAGGTAAAGTAGGTGGGTAAAATGAATTATTTGAAGCAACATAAGCTTCTAATATTCTCATCTTTTCCTGCTTAAGGTTATCAATTGTTTTACAATTTGAAGGCACATGAAGGGTGAGTAATACACTACCTAATCGAGATGCACCTGATGGATGGACATCTTGTATGAGATGAACGATCCAACAGTTAGCATGAGTTCATTGCACATTAAAATGTGTGCTTTCTATCCCAATTAGGGCTGCTGACATTTTGAATGACTTTGAGAGATGCACAGCTTCTGGATATGGAGCAAGCTGCTGTATGATGTTACCGTTACGGGAAATGTACGCCGAAAGCGGGCTAGCAATACCAACTTATTTTCCAATATAGTCAATTACAGTTCCTTGTGCAGCTCATGTTTTTATGACTTAATTGGACATTCTTGACAAGGCGGGATATTGCTTCTAAAATAACCTTTTTTCAATGTTGAGCATCAGCTAATTGTGCCTTCTTCCAAGGGATGGACTATTTCACTGAGGATGATGGGAGTGGACAACAAAAGTGATAATTATGCTTGCCATAACAACCACGAATATGGAATTTGGTGAGTGCACCTGTGCTTGAGTTTGGCTCCTTCACACTTATTAGTAGCAAAATCATCAACAAAACTGCAGTTCATTTTGAAAATTGACTAGAGTTTAATTTTTCCTAAAGTGACACATCTGAATCTTCATGACTGGATGAATAATGAACTGAAGGGCTCCAGCTACTCCCTGAAAGTTAATACTGGCCTTCGCTACTCATACGGCTCTCTTTGGTCCAATGGGCAATTCCGGAGTATCTATTCTGGGCTGGAACTAAGATGTAAGAGCTTTGGTGCACTACCTTTCTCCTGCAGAAGTATACATGAGACTGAAAACTGAGGCATGATTTTTTTTGGTGAACCCACATTTTCTGCTGTGGCTCTTGGGTTTCCACCAGCGCCACACAATTTCTGATTAGTGCTTGAATATTTTTACTTTCACTGGGGATTAATGCTCTTGGTCATTGTGAGAGACTTCGAATTATTCGTTTATTTCTTTAAGCGCAGAACTCTTTCTAAGTCGAACAGCACTTCACTTTAAAATGAGATTATTAACGGGGGGCGGGATATGGAGCTCTGGCACTGTCCGAACAGCCACACCTCCTTCCCCAACAACTCAAACAAAGGTAACTGAGGTCCCCTTCCAAGTCCAGGCAAAGTCAGCATACTGATTAAGACAGTGCAAAAACTCCACACACGAGCTGGAAACTTACTCTTTGCAAAGATTTTGCTGTCCTTAGTGCAATAAATTATCTTCGACAAGTGCCCATATGAAGACTGAAGAACCCATGTCACACACAGGCACTTTGAGTTAGAAGATATCACATTTGCTCCACAGTTTCTCACCTGCCGAGATCCCTACTAAACCTGTCAAATGATACCTGTGTGACTTGTGTCATTCATGGTCCATTACTGTAGCATCCACGAAAGGATTACTGGAGGTTAGGATATTACGGCCAATGCTGCGAGCATGCTAGATGCTGCTTAACAAACTGACGGAAGGATACAGGGCTGAAACCAGCAGGCTACGTTTCTTCATTGCGTTTTGTTTCTGAAAACATTCATATGACGTCTTACACTCAGGAGTAAGAAACCTTTTTTTCCCTCCTCTGGTTTCTGAGGGTTATTCAGTCAATGGTGAAACCAAGTGGCTCTGAGCAAATGAAGCGGAATAAAAGAGGCTGTTATATCTGGTTTTCTTTCCCTCCAGAACCCAATTATAATCCCTTTCACTGTTAAACATCTCTGAATGCCTTTTGTAGAGCGCTTGAAGGGCCTTGTGAATGTCGACGTTCACAGTACTACAGATGTACACGCTAGCGAAAGCTGGGCTTTTATGCCGAGACCCATAGAAAGTCTAATGCCGGTCAGTGCAAACGATGCGCTGATGAGACCACCGCTTCTGTCCCCAATTTGGGACCGTAGCATGAACAATACCCAATCAAGGAGTCTGAAAGAGACAAGTGGATCATCTGGCATAGTCACAAAGATGAAAGAAAAACACATAAAGCAAGAACATTCATTTCTCTGTTCCAGATGAGATGTGCTTTGTCACTATCCTGTTGACCATTTTAAATTCGCTTATCATTTTGCCAACATACGGAGTTTCAGAGCAGTGGGACACCTTTTACCAGCAGTAAACTGAAATCTGGCGTTTGGCATAAGGTCAGCAGAAAGGTAAATACCTTAGTCAATACTTGTTTACCTTTTTAAAAGGACACAAGTCCGAAGACAATAAAGTGGGAGGTGTTTAATAAGCATAGGCAATGAGGTATCATTGAGTGACATCACCTGACATGATGTCACAATCATATTAAACTCCTCACTTTAATAAGATTGAACCTTTTCCTAATCAAAGCTGAGGTGCGCACACAGGGTCGAGGCGGGTGAGTTAGGGGCTGGGTGTGGGTGTATGTAGACAGAAATTATAAATAAATAGTAAACTGTATAATCTGACTATTTTACTAGCTGATAATGATCTGATTATTTGATAATCTGATCCATAAACAATACCGATTTAATAATACAATGCGGAGTCAGGTTGTTCTCTAACACCTACCACTTCCAGCTAAGGACAGAGTAAAATGGAATACATAGTCCAGGTCAACCATATGGGTGTCGTGTACAATCTACAATCATCCTACTATAGAGTTTTTCTATAGAAGCATAACCAACAACACAAACTGGAGCGTGCAAGGCACTAGCAAGTCTTAAACTGGGGCACTGTCGACATCTCCCAGAAAGGCTAATAGGTGTGTGGTTGAGTCAGTACTTGTTATGCTTGCCTTTAGGCTCTCAGGTGCCAGGCACAGATATTTAAGGTTCACTTCCAAGAGACTGGTATCACGGAGGCAAACTGAAGCTGGTAATGATGGACCACAGATGATCCAGATGTTCTGGAAAGGCCACAAGGACAAAAGCCAGCTAAATCAGATGCCTGTACGTCTAGAACGTTAGAACATATGGGGCAGATTACTGGCTTGCCTGCATGATGCTTCTAGGCGGCAGGTACAGGTCAGAACAGCTAATTTGAATTAGAACATTGGAACGTTGGCAGCTCCATTGAAAACAATGGAGTGCTCCGGGCTTTTACTGGCCGGTAAAAGCCCGCAGCGCCAACATTCCAATGTTCGCTTTGTTCACAGCAACAGCTGTGAACAAAGCTTCACGGAGCCCAAGGGGATTTTAATCCCCTCGGGCTCCATGAGCAATTTGTTTTGTTTAATAGAACATTCTGCCCTGAGTGGCAGAATGTTCTAATAGCCTTAGAACCCGCCGTAGCGGGCTCTACCGGCTATTAAAGGCCCTTTCCCTTGTTAAATGCCCTCGCCTTCGGCTCGGGCATTTAACGCGGGAGCGGGCCTTTAATAGCCGGTAGAGCCCGCTACGGCGGGTTCTAAGGCTATATTAGAACATTGGAACGTTGGCAGCTCCATTGAAAACAATGGAGTGCTCTGGGCTTTTAATGGCCGGTAAAAGCCCGCAGCGCCAACATTCCAATGTTCGCTTTGTTCACAGCAACAGCTGTGAACAAAGCCTCTCGGACCCCGAGGGGATTTTAATCCCCTCGGGCTCCGTGAGCAATTTGTTTTATTTAATAGAACATTCTGCCCTGAGTGGCAGAATGTTCTAATAGCCTTAGAACCCGCCGTAGCGGGCTCTACTGGCTATTAAAGGCCCTTTCCCTTGTTAAATGCCCTCGCATTCGGCTCGGGCATTTAACGCGGGAGCGGGCCTTTAATAGCCGGTAGAGCCCGCTACGGCGGGTTCTAAGGCTATAGTAAACCACGAATACAAGCAATTAATTGCAAACAAGTTTGGGTCCCACCAGGAGTAACTTACAAGTCCAAGTCAGAAGTCCTGCAAATGATTGGCAAGGATTTAACACCTATTCTGCAGCATGACTGCAAGAGACGTGCCATCCAACCTCATAGGTCGCATTGCAAGATGCCGATTACCCCCTATACTATGGAGAAAGGAACAATGCTATACAAAAACAAGAGGTGTCTAACTTGTAAGGAGATTCATATTTGGAAACAATCAAGACATCAAACGAGACAGCATTACAAAATACAGGGCATGTTCATTTGTGCCTTACTTAATCATGATTGTGAAAATCCCCTGAAAGTAGCTACTGGGAAGGAGAAACGGGCCACGAACTGACTGACTCACCACCACCACAACCTCACGAAAGCCAAGGTCACAGTACTGGGTGAACAGTTTTTGGGATCCAGTAATAGCCTGTCTTCTCTGATGCACCTATAACCAGCTAAATTGGCCCTGACTGTACCTCCTTTCAAAGGCTCTGGCATGAAGAGACAACCTCACCAAGACCTACTAGCTCTCTAGGGGCAAGATCACAACGCATTTGGACTGGAACCCTGCAAACCAACCACATGCAAGGGCTTGAAATATGACTACCTGTGCGCTCTGATCAGTCCCTCTCTCTCCTACCTGTTTAACAGCGATATGGGCCTGATTGGTGACTGATTACACCTAACCCCAAACTGGACGTCAATACAGAAGTATCAGGCTGGCTCTTTCCCTAAACTGCTGGCTACCAAGAGTTATAAGCATTACATGCAGCTAACTGTGACAAAGCTGAATAGCCGTGCAGAGACACAGGATGGATGACTCTAAGGAAGGGGCTTTGATGACCCATAAACAAACTATTTGTATGATGACTTACATGGCACCCTGTTTCAGGATTCTGAGACTTTACACTTTGTGTTTTATTCACTCAAACGTTTATGAATTTTATTCATTATGATTTGACTATTGAGTATCTGCACAATAAGTGGATTTCCCATCACAACCTGCACAGAAAGTGACATCACTGGGTTTCCTATCATTCATTTACATAGTAAGTTACATCATTGGATTTCTCATCAACCATCTGTACAGGAAGTGACATCACTGGTTTCCCACAAAAACTGTCTTCACTTAACGGAGGCTGGAGTGTGGATGCAGAGTAGTGTTGGTGTACCAAAGGCATGTAAAAAGCAAGCCGGTCTATACATGTTCATGTCGTTTACGCTCCCAGTGCTAGAAGCTTTAGTCCTCCTCCCACCCACCTACCCCTGTCTCTACTGCACCGCGACCCTCCGCAGTCAACCAATGGGAACCAATGTGTCATGAGCACTACAAAGTCCCATTACAGAGGCAGCAAACATCACTAATAAAATAACACAATAAACTGATCCCTGTTTCTGTTTATTTTATAAGTGCGATAATTTGTTATACAATTCCACACATAACTAGGGGGGGCAGAGTCCTTCACACCCTTGTGGGAAATTCACCTCAATGTCAGGAAATGGAATATAATTCAGCCAAGCCACTTCCTAACACCAAAATTCAATCCATATAGATGCTACAGCAATACCTTTTCCTAATCTATGCCTTGAGCAATTGGGTAATACATACTCGACCTGTTGGAGAGCAGTTGTGGCATTGGCAACAGATAGGAAAGCACTAGAGAAATACAACATTACAATAAAATGAAGGAATGTCTGTCTTTTTCCATATTTCTACTCACACACATATTTCTAGGTACCTATATTTTATGTTTTACACACCCAACCACGTTTACCTTATTCTTCTTTACAAAGCGCCTCTCAAAATTACCATCCTGTCCAGAGACAACACACCCTTCTGTCCAACACACAAAGCTTTTTTCTAACAAACACATCCAAACCTAAGGACTTCGTGAATGGATATTGTTTTATTTGATGAGGGAATGGCGCGGGGGGGGAATGCCCCCTCTCACACTCCAAAGTGTGGGGAGAAGGGCTGGACAAAGGGCTGTGCTAACAATGTGAGATGAACAACACTGCCTGGTGTGTAGCTCAGGCAAGCAGTCTTGAATCTTAACTTGGCGCCTGACAATTATGTGAATGTATGAACTGCAATGAAACTCACCAGATGAATTCAATCAACTCCCTGCAAATATCGCATACATAATCTATTAGTTTACCCCGAAGAAAGTGAGGCATTGAATCCGCACAGAATGAAGTCATCAGTAATGAAAAAAGAAACTGATAAGGTAATATTAAAAAAAAATGCGTTTTTCAACATGTGAAGTAAAAAAATTAGACTCTGACGTTAACCTATTCTCCATCACCCTTTAAATGCATAAATTAAAGGATGGGGATTTGATCAGATAGTGGCTGCCGAGTCGAAGAGCGTGGAAGACAAAACCTCTGAGCTGCTTAGAATGCAGGGGCTCACCTGAGGTTTGCAAAGGTACCTGAACTCTCAAAACAAAAGAGGGAAAGAAAGAAAGGAGCAGCGCGGGAAAAATCACTGAATAGCGTTCACCGTCTGCTGACCCTCGAGAAGACCTTGCACAGTGGCAGAATTAATATGTTTCGATGGATAAATAAATGGCATCCCAGGGGGAGCAACGCTGCAGGCGGCCCTCGATGTGTGCTAATTAATTATAGATGGAGTGTCCCATTCATTCCACCATCTCATCACGACTGAATGGATGGATTGACCACGTCTAGGTGCCTCTGCCCTCTACAGAGAGGATCCACACAGGCAATGCTGTGCAAGAGCTATAGAAATACAATGAGCCGGGATGGGTCAGTCAAGCATATGCTTGGATACTGTGGACCAAGTTACATTATCACACCTGCCAACTCACACAGTGTCACCATATGTCACATGGTCTCTTCACATGGTCACCCATGTAAAAGGCAGAGATCACACAGCTGGAAAGTGGAAACCCAATTCCCATCTTTTGTAGGAAGCTTTGCACTTCTGCCGGCCCTCAATGGTTTTACGTGTCCATATAACACAACCAGTACTGACCTCGGAAGGGTTTGTTAAGGGGCAGAAAGACCGGAGAAGGTGTTCTTGTACTCCCCGGAACACAGCTCCTCCCCATGGCTTTCTGTGGCCCTGCCCCTTCTACTGCGTCTCCATTGGTGGAAAGCCCCACCATGGGCCGCACCACCTCTACCCCACTCTAAGACAGTGAAAAGTGTGATGGGGCT
Organism: Pleurodeles waltl; assembly: GCF_031143425.1. NCBI lineage: Eukaryota > Metazoa > Chordata > Amphibia > Caudata > Salamandridae > Pleurodeles > Pleurodeles waltl. The sequence goes on from NC_090440.1 coordinate 1,886,728,742, forward strand.
TCATAATGAACACAGAAGGCAGGGACTCTATTAAATAACAATGCAAAGAAGCACAGACACGTGGCACTCCAGCATCGCTGTATTATATAGGGTTGTGCTGATGCGGTAACCTCACCTCTGGTGTCACCAATTTACCATAATTGGCAATTAATTCAACATGATGAAGATCTCCTGAAAATGTTTAAAGAGTGAACTGGAGATTGTCTACAAAAGATAGCAAATATAAAGGCAACACTGTAACGTGCTGAAAGATCCCCACTAAGAAGACAGAAGTTTCTCAAAATAAAGGCATGTTCAATGTTTAGAATTGCCACATTATTTGAATATTTTACAAAGTGATCTTTAAGGTCATCCAAGTACAGGTAAAAATTCTGTTCAAGCAATAAACGATATACGATTGAGTTTCTGCAGTCATTTATTCAAGTGCCTACCCGGTATAAGCCCGTTGTAGTCATCCTTGGAAGGATACTGACACAAGCATTGGCAAAGCCAAAAGTTCTTGCCTTTATTATGTTAGTGTCGAACTGATGGCTTTGCCAATGTTTGTCTGTAAACTATTGTTTAAAAAAAAAAAAAAGTAAATAAAAAAACATTTTAAAATACTGGTGGAAAAACACCCACGTATCCAATGGCTTCACGAAGCTGTACACTGATTCAAAGGTTTCAATTTTTAGAATTGTCTGGTTTATTTTCAAATACTTTTCCCTCGAGAAACTCTGAATTTAAGAAGAAAAAGGAAGTGTTAGAATGAATAGTGAAATGCTTGCCAAGGCCTAAATTACTTTCCAGATGATTCAGCCATTTGGTCATCTGCGGTAGCCCAGGAAGGATATTTATTTATTTTACATTTGTTTGTGCTTTTCAAAAACATGGTAACAGGAATTGCACGAAACTTCAACAACTACATCACATCATGTGCTTTATCACAACTGACAGTTCAACAGTGCATACAGGAGCCAGTTCACTTAACATTTAAAAAATATCACATCTGCAGTACTACTGTAGCATTAGGTGTGTTACCAAAATCAGCACAACCATAAATGCAGGAAAGAAGACAATGGAATCTGTGCATAATACATTAGCTAGTTCCATCATCTCACAATGTCAGTAACAAGTATTGCTTAACGGGTGACCAAGTATCCTAGATTTCACACGTAACAATTTACTATGTGTCTGCCCCATGGTTACAGTAAACAAGATCTTGAATCCACTCGTGCATGGACTAAATCGGGGCCTTGTCCTATCTCATTACGAGCCTATGCTTGGCAACTAGGAGTGCCAGAGGTATGTATTTTCTGGTAACAAGAGGGACCTCTTTGACATACCTCAATAATGCTGACTTAGGAGACCACTGTAATCTAAAACTCAGCTCTTATTTTCTGAATACTTTGTGCCAATACTCCTGTATACCAGGAGACCTCCATGCCAAGCGCCAAAGATCCACCCCCTCCAAATCACATCTCCACCATCTTCCGTCAGCAGTCAAACCATATTGCTGCAGTCTAACCAGTGTATAATAACGCTCTATTAACTCACATTGTATAGGTGTATGCCTGCTATTGAGAGAAACAGCTAGAATTAATGAGCAGCAATATAGCCACGCCTCCTCTGAAAACGGAGAATAATTATGGGCCTCCAGGGGAAATTTCATGTTACAAAACTAGTGTGTTTTAACTGTAAAGACAGAGCAGTTTCATCAACTTTATGGCAGTGGTTAGGTGTTTGCTCAGAGCCTTCAGATGCTTATCATTCATTATGTCAACCCATTAATATACAACTTGAGCTTAGTTTATGAGGGAAGATGAGGGAGTCCGTGTTACATTACTATATCACGCTTGCTCTTTTTCCACTACTTTTGTTGATCTCTTTGCGTACTCCGGTGACTGACTTGATTTTCAGACTCTGTCTAGAGACCAGGATCCTTAACCAAAAGATGTGTGTCTTAGGTTAAAGCTAGCAGCGGCGGGCAAGTACTTAGAGTGGGACGGCAGGCAAATGGGTGGTGGGTGGGTGCATGCATGAAAAGTGAGTGGCAACAGTAAATTAAAAAAAAGAAATAGCCAATTACCTTACTTGCTGCACAACATCTTCGCTCCAGTCCGTGTTTTTCTCTGTCTCCTCCAGGCTTGGGCAAATACCGCTAATCAATATTGGCGCTGCTTTCATGCTGGTAACCAACATGAAGGCAGCACCAGGATTGGAGGGAGTGGCTTCTCTCGGCACTTCCAAGAGCACTGGAGGCCTGCACTTTATCTAACCCAGCTGAATTAGACAGCTGGGAGAGGTTTAAAATGCGCATGTCTGTCTGGCCGTCTCAAGACAGTCGCTCAAACAGATATGCACACTTTAAACTAGTGCACAGGCAGCACACCACTCCTCCCTGCTGCTGCCGCCACTCAGCAGGCCCCGCCCCGTCCTGACACTAAGGGCCGTATTTATACTCCGTTTGCGCCGAATTTGCGTCGTTTTTTTCGACGCAAATTCGACGCTAAACTAACGCCAACTAACGCCATATTTATACTATGGCGTTAGAGGCGAATAGCGCCAAAGTTCCCGGAATGTGCGTCATTTTTTAGCGTGAACCCCTTCCTTGCGTTAATGATATGCAAGGGAGGCGTTCCCGTCTAAAAAATGACTCCCAGCCCTTTACGTGGTATTTATACTCCCGGGCAAAAGAGACGCCCGGGAGTGGGCGTGGCTAAAAACGGCGCATTTGCGCCGCTTTTTAACGCCTGGGTCAGGCATGGCGTTAAGGGACAAGTGGGCTCAAAATGAGCCCAGAGTGCCCTCCCCTGCCCCCAGGGACCCCCCCTGCCACCCTTGCCCACCCCAGGAGGACACCCAAGGACGGAGGGACCCACCCCAGGGACATTCAGGTAAGTATTTTTTTATTTTTTTTTTATAATTTTTTGTGGCATAGGGGGGCCTGATTTGTGCCCCCCTACATGCCACTATGCCCAATGACCATGCCCAGGGGACAGAAGTCCCCTGGGCATGGCCATTGGGCAAGGGGGCATGACTCCTATCTTTACAATGATAGGAGTCATGTTGATGGGGGATGGGCGTCGAAAATAAATGGCGCAAGTCGGGTTACGACGATTTTTTCGACGTAACCTGACTTGCCCCATTTTAAGACGCCCATGCGCCATTTTCCCCCTACGCCGGCGCTGCCTGGTGTACGTGGTTTTTCTCGCGCACACCAGGCAGCGCCGGTCTGCTTGCGCCGGCTAACGCCATTCAATAAATACGGCGCCCGCATGGCGCTTCAGAATGGCGTTAGCCGGCGCAAAACTTTTTGACGCTAAACTGCGTTAGCGCAGTTTAGCGTCAAAAAGTATAAATATGGGCCTAAGTACGGGACAGGTTAAGGAAAAATAAAATGCTAATGAATTGACTTCATAAGAATTTGTTTTCGTATCTGGGACTTTTCTGGGGGCATTTCAGTGGGGCAACGCTCCTCCGCTCTAATGGAGGAGCCACACCAAGGGTAAAACAGTACTGAAATACAAATAAGCAGATGTGTACATTTTAATGTTCTTTATTTTTTTTAGTATTATACTTAGTATTTTAGTATTTATATCATTTGCATTTCAAGTTGTCGCTTTTAATACTGTATTATGCTTTTTTTTATTAACCATTAGCTGTTTTAGGGCCAATGCAAAAATCACAACTCTGGTACATTTTCCTGAAAATAGACATAATTTAAGCCAGATCCAGTTCCCAATCACAGAACGTATTGGGAAACTACATTGAGGTGAAGATTGGGAAAATGTATTGTCAAAAAGAGAACGATTTTGATACATCAGCACGAAACAAACCAAAATGTATATATTTTTTATTATTTTGGTTTCTGGATTATATATTTTTTACTTTAATATATTGTATTGTACTTAGCCTTTCTGTATTGCCTCGTACACCATTGAGGACGTCTGAACCCATAGAAGCAAGATAACACAAACGCCTTTTGAGAAGTTTTTTCCCCCCATTAATAAATATTTACAATACAAATAAACTATCATAGAAATAATAAAACATAAAAATAAAACTTCAAACCAATGAGGTGACCAGATCAAACAGGAAACCCAAGGTGTGGGGATTCTGAGAATAAGAAACTATGGAATAACGAAGGCTGTTTGACATGCAATGGATCACATGTCTTACTTGTGAACTCTTGTCAGTTAGATTTCCTGAACATAAGGCTGGTGGATATTCTAATCTTTATATTCGAATTTTGTTCTTCTATTGATGTCTTAATATAATTGAAAGATGAAATTAATTTTAGACTGAACATTTTATGCCATCTTTCCTTTTTTCCTGAGGAAGAGCCCGAGTGACTTGAAATACAAAACACTTAAAGAACGAGAACTGGTTATTCTATGCACATATTAAATAAGGAATAGTTGATGTTTGAAGAAACTATGAAAGGAATACTTTATGATAACAAATACAGTTGAAGAAATATATTGAATGCCGCAAGTCTTGACTTCAATGATAGTGTATGTTCCATGTCAGGAGTAATCCTAAATTGTGACGCTTTGTATTGTATCAACAAAATAATGTTCTGAATAGAGAGTGCACTAGATTGGTGAAGATTGTAATGCCACTACAAGCCTCGAATGTTTGCTCAATTTATGACCAGATTAGGGAACTGCTAGGTGGTCTTATTTCTGGCAGGAGGCCGTTGTGAGCTTTGTAGGTTGGGTCTGCTCTGATGCCATAAAGCACAGATAACACTTGCAGCCAGGGCTCGTTTTCCATGTGATGGTGAGGAATTCACATTCTGTATTTCCACTACTTCAGCTAACGTGTTAATGGCAGAGCAATAATTCATGTACTGGGACCCGTGTCACTCCGGGTTTCTAGTTCAAATTAATTACAGGAGAGGAATGATTACAATCCCTTAATGTGGACCTCGGTGCAAGAACATTGCTCTGTAGCTAGATTTCCACTATGGTCACTGGCACAGGGGACACGTTTGACGTCCTTTACAAAGCAGCCAGGGATAGAAAATGTATAGTTTTAGTGTTTAGTGTTATTGATCTGGCAACTGACATAAAGAATAACTTTAAAGAGTGTCGGTAGTCATTTCGCTACACATGACCCCATTCTAACTTTGGAAGAATGCCTGGTTCAGCTGAAAACAGAGTAATATTCTGAACTGTTCATTACAATTGATGCAATAATGGCACTCTCCTTATTTTTACCACCTGGTGACATTTCTGTGTAATGCAAGTGACCAAAAACTGGGGATTACAGTGGGAATAGCAATACTTTACGTTATTTGTAATTTTTAAAGGTATTTTAAGGGTGTCCCCGAAGATACCACAGAATTCCAGCATTGTAGTATTACCAAAACCAACATCATCAGTAACTCAAGGAACAGGAATACCACTGTGGTTATCCTGACCCTGCTGCCTTGGGGATTTTCATATGTGTTGTACATGTCCCACTCCCACATCCAGAATAAGATAATTTGCTGCTAAATACACAACAAACAGTGGTGTTTGTTGATCACTCTGTACAGAAGCTGCGTCAGCCATGGGCAGCTGATATTGGGGCCGACTCAGAAAGGAGAACGTAATGGTTTGCATACAGATGCTCTTTTTTAAGAGTCTTCAAAATCCCAAAGACTTACTTTTAAATGTATGAAACTCATATTTCTGAGTGGTTTATAGTGAGGGTTAATTTGAAAATATTCCTTAATTTTTTAATTACTCATAGTGAATACATTCTTTCCACCTTTGCCCACAATAAATATTGGGGTATTTGTACGTTTTTGATACTCTATTTGCATACTTACTCCAGCCTTTTTGGCACTAAAAAAAATTGGTTGTGGAAACTACTGTGAAGGTTTCATACGACTTTGTGGATGCTTTTCACCTTCCCTTTGGCAGTCCTCCACCCTCTTTCTGGGAACTGTCATGCTATAACCCTTCCACGTAAGACTGGAAAAGATCTGCCACACCTACAGAGATACTGTCCACAGCCAATAATACCTCTTTGGATAGAAATAACCTCAGAACGTGACTGTGTGATCTAGGATCTGACATTTCAGCCAGGAGGTGGCGCTTATTGCGCGTTTGTGTGGAACTCGAGTGTATCCGCAATGTTGTGAAGTAGGCCCTGTGTGCCGCACAGCACATCTATGGAGTTCCACTTATAATATCATCTTCACTTCATTACACATGATCCTCATTTAATAAACTTCAGAAAGATAAAGACTGGCGCGTGCATGTGTCAATTATGGAATCAACGTAAATAAACAGCAACTAGAGTAAGCAGACTCCTGGCACAGACGGACTGGTGTGATAGACCAGTTATCTTCTTCTGAACCGGTGATATACATGCTAGACAACAATTATGCCTGCCCCACGCTTTCTTAGAATTTTCACTTTTCACACTGAATGGAGAGCATACACATTCCTGGTACCACATGTATTTACACAATTACCTTATTGTAGGTATCACATTTAGGACAGTATTCTGCTGTCTAATGGGTACTTTATGCCACATGCAATAACGAATAAAAAAAAAGCATTTGCAATAGGTCTTGCACATTTCTAACAAGTTGTCATCTGTTGACAACTGCGCCCACGAGCAAAAAAAAAAAAAAAAAAAACTATTGGAAACTGAGAAAAGACGACTTAATAAAATAAAATTTGCCTAAAAAAAAAAACTTTGCAATTTTGTTTGTCCTGCTGGGCACTTTTTTGCCAGTCACAAGCTTTCTGTTTGCAGGGCACTGAAACTTAGAACAAAATAGTACCTCAATCACGTTGGGAGCAAGGTATGGGCGCTAATTAAGTTGAAATCAATTAGTGCCTGGTCTCTGCTCCACACAGAGAAACACAAATGATGGGAGACATGCCTTGATGAATTATGAGGCCGTAAAGTAAAGTGCCATGTAAACCAACAAATGGTGAGCGACAGGTGGGCTCCAAGCCCTTTTACTGAACACAATAGAGTCTCTCATACGAGACGCATGCGCAAGCACATGCACTCGCAGGCTCGACCCTAATAAGCAAATTAGAGTTACAATAAAGCCTACCAATGTTAAGACAAGAGCAGACGCTAAGCCCACTGTAAGCTGACAAACGGTCTTATGGCAACCAGACAGCTAGTACAGTATGGTAGGTGAGACCTAAAAAGGAATAGTCCATGCTTTATATTGCTCAAGGCACATGTCCACTGTCCCACAAGCAAAAGGGATGTGCACTGTCTGGTAAGTGAGACCTAAAAAGGAATAGTCAATTTTTTTATTTTGCTCAAGGCCCATCTCCAATCTTCCACAAGAAAAAGGGGGACTGGTCCAAACCAAAGAGCCCAGTGCAACCCTTTGAATACAATAAAAAGCCAAAAGAAACAGAAGCTGTTTGAGTGACAGAGCTATCAGCACAGCTAGGATGCTGCCAGTCCCTGCAACTGTCCTGGGAGTACTTCTGACAGGTAAAAATCAATGTGTTTCATTCATCAGCGAAGGGCAAACCGAAGAAGGAAGGAAAAAAGGTTAATAAATGCAAATGTAAAACAGCAACATGAGGAACAGCAAGTAAATAGGTCTCTCCTGTGCACACCTAAGAGCCCCTATCAGTACTGTGAGACAGATAAAACAATGCACTCCAGTGAGGAGTCAATATGTTTCATCCAGGTCACAGATAGGGGTTTAGTTTTAAAACAGATTTAAAGGGCAAGAGTAGGTATCTGTCTGGACACTGGAGAATCACCCTATCTGAACAAAGGACATACTATTGAAGAATGGAGAAGTTGCAACAGGCCCAGTTCTAGGAATTTGCATGTGGATGGGCCAAGGGTAGGTTCGGGTGGGCCAATGTGTGCCTAATTTTTGTAATTTCTGGAGGTAACCTACAAGCTCAGTATTTAGGTCATATCTTCTTCCAAACAGGCATAGAGTGCATGTAGAGCATATTTGAGAGTAAGAACTGATGTCTACATTCAACAGCCCCAACCTTTATAATTTCCAGCAGACCAGGCTTCAACACAAGCACCTGGATTCCATGCAGATTGTAATAGTAGTTCAGACTAAGGAGTTGCCCATTATCATACCTAAGCCTTGATGTTTCCCATTAGGAAGACTGGTTGCTTGCTCCTAGCACTTTGCACAGTACCTATTTCTTTGCATCATGTAAACTTTGTAACTGTTTAATCTCATGTCAGTCATTCTTTCATTGATAAAAAAAGTTTAAAAAACAGCAACATTTTTGGAAAAAAAGAAACAGTGTTGTTGACAACTGAGAGCAGTTTTTTGGTAATGGCAGTAAAACAGGTAACCTTCTGGGGCCGCACTATAGAGCTAGCTCCAGTTGCAGAAGGGGCAGCAGATGCTTGTAAGGCCCCTGCTATAATACTGATAGCGCTGGCAAGCATGTATAGCCAGTGCTATATTTGGAGGTTGTTCCCTCATATCCATGGGGCATGACCCACACATGTAGGAGGCTGGCCTGGCTTGTAGTGGGTACCAAGGGGTACTTACACTCTGTACCAGGTCCAGTTATCCCTTATTAGTGTAGAAGAGGTGTTTCTAGCAGCTTAGGCTGATAGAAGGTAGCTATAGCAGAGCAGCTTAGGCTGAACTAGGAGACATGCAAAGCTCCAACTATACCACTGGTGTCATATGCACAATATCATAAGAAAACACAATACACAGATATACTAAAAATAAAGGTACTTTATTTTTATGACAATATGCCAAAAGTATCTCAGTGAGTACCCTCAGTATGAGGATTCCAAATATACACAAGATATATGTACACAATACCAAAAATATGCAGTAATAGCAAAAGGAAGTAATGCAAGCAATGTAAAGTTACAGTAGATTGCAATAGGAGCACATAGGTATAGGGGCAACACAAACCATATACTCCAAAAGTGGAATGCGAATCACGAATGGACCCCAAACCTATATGAGCTTGTAGAGGGTCGCTGGGACTGTAAGAAAACAGTGAGGGTTAGAAAAATAGCCCATCCCAAGACCCTGAAAAGCAGGTGTAAAGTGCACCTATATTCCCCAGAGAGCACAGAAGTCGTGATAGGGGAATTCTGCAAGGAAGACCAACACCAGCAATGCAACCAAAGTGGATTTCCGGACGAGAGTACCTGTGGAACAAGGGGACCAAGTCTAAGAATCGCGACAAAGTCGAGAGTGGGCAGATGCCCAGGAAATGCCAGCTGAGGGTGCAAAGAAGCTGCCACCGGATGGTAGAAGCTGTGGATTCTGCAAGAACGAAGAGGGCTAGAAACTTCCCCTTTGGAGAATGGATGTCCCACATCGTGTAGAAGCTTGCAGAGGTGTTCCCACGCATAAAGACCACAAACAAGCCTTGCTAGCTGCAAGGGTCGCGGTTCGGGTTTTTGGATTCTGCTGTGGCCCAGGAGGGACCAGGATGTCGCCACTTGGATGAGGAGACAGAGGGGGTGCCCAGCAAGTCAGGGAGCCCTCACAGAAGCAGGCAGCAACCGCAGAAGTACCGGAACAGGCACTTGGAAGAGGAGTGAACCAGAGCTCACCCGAAGACACAAAAGGGAGTCCCACGACGCCGGAAGACAACTCAGGAGGTTGTGCACTGCAGGTTAGAGTGTCGGGGACCCAGGCTTGGCTGTGCACGAAGGAAATCCTGGAAGAGTGCACAGGAGCCGGAGCAGCTGCAAATCACACGGTACCCAGCAATGCAGTCTAGCGTGGGGAGGCAAGGACTTACTTCCACCAAACTTGGACTGAAGAGTCACTGGAGTGTGGGAGTCACTTGGACAGAGTTGCTGAGTTCCAGGGACCACGCTCGTCGTGATGAGAGGGGACCCAGAGGACAGGGGATGCAGTCTTTTGTTGCCTGCAGTTGCAGGGGGAGGATTCCGTCGTCCCATGGGAGATTTCTTCAGAGCTCCTGGTGCAGAGAGGAGGCAGGCTACCCACAGAGAAGGCGGCAGGATCAGCAATACAAGGTTGCAGTAGTCGTCTTTGCTACTTTGTTGCGGTTTTGCAGGCGTCCTGAGCAGTCAGCAGTCGATCCTTTGGCAGAAGGTGAAGAGAGAGATGCAGAAGAACTCTGATGACACTTGCATTCGTTATCTGAAGAATTCCCCAAAGCAGAGACCCTAAATAGCCAGGAAAGGAGGTTTGGCTACCTAGGAAGGAGGATAGGCTAGTAACACAGGTAACAGCCTATCAGAAGGAGTCTCTGACGTCACCTGCTGGCACTGGCCGCTCAGAGCAGTCCAGTGTGCCAGCAGCACCTCTGTTTCCAAGATGGCAGAGGTCTGGAGCACACTGGAGGAGCTCTGGGCACCTCCCCTGGGAGGTGCAGGTCAGGGGAGTGGTCACTCCCCTTTCCTTTGTCCAGTTTCGCGCCAGGACAGGGCTGGGGGATCCCTGAACCGGTGTAGACTGGCTTATGTAGAGATGGGCACCATCTGTGCCCATCAAAGCATTTCCAGAGGCTGGGGGAGGCTACTCCTCCCCAGCCTTGATACCTTTTTCCAAAGGGAGAGGGTGTAACACCCTCTCTCTGAGGAAGTCCTTTGTTCTGCCTTCCTGGGCCAGGCCTGGCTGGACCCCAGGAGGGCAGAAACCTGTCTGAGGGGTTGGCAGCAGCAGCAGCTGCAGTGAAACCCCGGGAAAGGCAGTTTGGCAGTACCCGGGTCTGTGCTAGAGACTCGGGGGATCATGGAATTGTCTCCCCAATGCCAGAATGGCATTGGGTCCCAATGCCAGAATGGCATTGGGTTGACAATTCCATGATCTTAGACTTGTTACATGGCCATGTTCGGAGTTACCATTGTGACGCTATACATAGGTAGTGACCTATGTATAGTGCACGCGTGTAATGGTGTCCCCGCACTCACAAAGTCTGGGGAATTTGCCCTGAACGATGTGGGGGCACCTTGGCTAGTGCCAGGGTGCCCACACACTAAGTAACTTAGCACCCAACCTTCACCAGGTGAAGGTTAGACATATAGGTGACTTATAAGTTACTTAAGTGCAGTGGTAAATGGCTGTGAAATAATGTGGACGTTATTTCACTCAGGCTGCAGTGGCAGGCCTGTGTAAGAATTGTCAGAGCTCCCTATGGGTGTCAAAAGAAATGCTGCAGCCCATAGGGATCTCCTGGAACCCCAATACCCTGGGTACCTTAGTACCATATACTAGGGAATTATAAGGGTGTTCCAGTATGCCAATGTGAATTGGTGAAATTGGTCACTAGCCTGTTAGTGACAATTTAGAAAGCAGAGAGAGCATACCCACTGAGGTTCTGGTTAGCAGAGCCTCAGTGAGACAGTTAGTCATCACACAGGGAACACATACAGGGCACACTTATGAGCACTGGGGCCCTGCCTGGCAGGGTCATAGTGACACATACACTAAAACAACATATATATAGTGAAATATGGGGGTAACATGCCAGGCAAGATGGTACTTTCCTACAACACAAACAAGGAAATAACGTTGCCTCTTACTCCACCCATATTTTGGATGAGACATGAGAAACAAAAGCAATCATCCAGACTAACCTAATACTCCTGCTTGGTTGGGTTTTGTATCAGTCTGAACTGAATGCTCCATAAAATGCATTTGCTCCTCTTGGGCCATGTCATGTCATGTTGGTTTTTAAAGCACACTCTTACCCAGGGTGTCCTGGTACTGAACAGGTGTGAGATTAACCAGGCCTAGGTCCTAACTTGGTTACTTGAAAAGCCAGTACTTCAGCTTCTAGTGAAATTCAGGATGTGAGGAGAAGGCTCTGTTGTGTAACACCACCTCATTTCATGCTTTAAGAGTGATGCAGGAGAAAGCTCAACTACTAGATCTGGTTTTTCATATGTTTGGGATGTGTGCAAATATGAGTCTTGCCAAGTTGAGGTGTCTGAAAGGTTTATGAAAGCAGATGGTATTGTTGAGGTATACTGGGCCAGGGTGCCTTAAAATGTTAGGGTGAGGAGTTTGAAATATGCTCATTTGGGTATGGGTGGCCAGTGTAGCTCCTTAAATAGAGTTAAGATGTCTGAGTGTCGTGACAGGTTAAAAGTGATTCTGGCTGCCGAGTTCTGGATGTTCTGCAGCCTCCTGATGAGATACTTGTTTATCCGGCAATGAGAGTGTTCTTGTAATCCAGATTGCTGGAGGCAAGAGTGTGGGTGATGATTTTCAACGTGTTGACTGGGAACCACTGTAAAATCTCAGTTAGCACCTTCAGTATGTGGAAGCATAAAGCAATGATGGCATTGACGTGAGTTGTGACGTTGAGTTTGCATTCGAGGACGATTCAAAGCTTCTTGGCTTGGCTTAGTTAGTTTTGTGGTGAGTCTAGATAATTAGCATTAACTCCACCATGTGTATATTATCCCACATTGCATAACTCATGGTAGCCCTTTATTGAACTGAATTATGATCAGTCCCATTGTTAGTAGATGTAGTGAGACAGAGTATCACACCAGGGCCACTGAAATGTTGCAGTAGGTGAGGATCAAATAATGCACCAGAGTTGACTGAATTATGCCGCAAGTAAAGAAAAATGATGTAAAGTAATGTGGTGAAATTTTGTGATTACTTCATTATTTTGTCATTTGGTTTTTACATGTTAACACTGTTTGCGCCTGTGTTGCACCTCTTTGGCACATTGTTAACAACTAAGTTTATCAATAGGCAACTGAAAGGTGAACAGTCAACCCCTGGAAAAAGGTCTTCAACTGCTCTGCAACATGTATTGCAACATTTTGTTTTATCTTTTGGTCCCTTTAAGCTAGAAACTGTTATTAAATCTGCAGATTGTGCAGCAGATGATAGATTATTTGACAAATTTGGCAAATCCATAATTTTGGATAAAGCACCACAGTCATAAAACTGCATGATTCCAGTGGCAGTGACTGTAACCTGGGAATGTGCAGTGTACTGTAGCAAGATATCAGATTATCAAATGCTCACATTTGTAATTCTGCCATACTGGTGAGAACAAATTCAGCCCAACACAGTATCTTACTTGAGATAGCAGTTTGTTACTTAACCCGAACAGAAATCAGACAGACATGCTTGGGCCTGATTCACAAAGCTAAATGTACACTTTGTGTAAGTTTGCTATTTTTTTGATATTCCTAAATTACAAGTTTAATTGTACAAATAGTAATTTTATGACTATAGAGACTCCGCACTCATGGCAGAGACTCCACACATAAAAAGTTGTGCCTGTCCTATCTTTTTATGTGCGGAACTCTTCACCCCAACTGCGGCATCTCCTGAGTCCTAAAATTATTGTCAGTAAAAGTACACTTGTAGTTCTTGAATACAAAATAATAATAAACTTACACATAAGTGCAAGCTTACTTTTTTGATCAGACTCTTACTCTTTTAGGTATTGTAATTCCACATTACGTTTTGGGGGACATGTATGATTCTCTGCCCTGGAGGTTTCTCATCCAATGAGGCATGTGCTGCTACTATGTGAATAATATAATGCATGCCCCATCCTACAGTATATTACGGCATGCACCTTGCACAAACTAAAATAGATAAACACTCTCAGAGCTCCCACACAGGCCATTATTGAGGTGCAGAAGGCTGTTTATAGGTTTGGGCCCTGGTGTCACTGTACCTGCTGTATCATTAGCAGGTAAACCTCTGTCTCCAAATAAAGATGGGGGACCCACTGAAACCTCAATCCAGGCTTGAGACTGAAGCAAGGCTCATCATGAGGTCCTGTTGGAACTTTAAGTCCATAACAAGCTAGGCTTTTATGCACCTTCTACCTACAACCCTCAATCTACCCAGATATGATGTTACGGTGAGAGTTGCCAACTTCGAACAAGCTAGGGATTAAACCTCAGCACTGGCTCAACATCCTGTGATCCTGGGCAAATGACCAGTGCATAAAAGAAATGAATGCGACTCTGTGTAATGTAACTCGTGTTTATATAAAGTGCTTCAGTACCTCCAAGTAGAGTTTGCACTACATAAAAACTGCAGAAAACAGCACAAAGAGCTAAAAACAAAGCATTAACATAAAAAGAGAGACAAATAGATAGCCATTTAGTGGATGATTTGTACAAAGTGAAAACATAAAACCTAGGCAAATTGCAGCTTCCCGATTTAATTGTGTGATCTTGGGCAAATATTTTATTTCTTCAAAAGATATTTTTGTTCATATTTGCGCATGAAAGCACAATCAACTATATGAATCAGAAAACCAACTATACAAAAACGTACTGTGTTTGATTTAATAAACTAATGTTGTTCTGTAATAATCTGAGCCACATACAGGGGTCACATGACAACTGTCTTGACTGGTGGTTCACTAATGACATTGTCATCAGTTTGAGAGCAGGGCCAGGAATGACTTTGAGCTAATGTTTAAAAAGTATAACTTTTAATAAGTCATTTTCAGTGCAGGACTGTTGTGACGTTAATTTCAAAGCTTTCACGTGTTAAGGAAATACTCTTTTTGGAATTCTGAAGATAATTTATCGTATTTTACGTGGTTTTGTTGTTTGCTTTACATAGTAAACATTTTTAGAGCTCGGCCCGTGCATGGGCTCTAAGATCCAAGCCAGACCCTTAGCTCGGCTCTGGCTTGGCTCTCCCTGTTAATTTTGTTGTCTCACCCACCTCTGCCCCAACACACAGAGTTCAGTTGCAGTTTTAAAGATAGAAAACAACATTTGAACGTTCTAATGTTGGGATAGAGGAAGTGCTTAATAGGTGCCTTCTCCATGGCCTCTTCTGCCTTGACAGGGTGGGCCAAAGGTCTTGTTTGGGTGGGCCTGGCCCTCCCAGCCCCCCCCCGCTAGAACCGGGCCTGAGTTGCAATAAGGATAAGAGGCTGCCTAGGTGTAGTGTGCCCATTCCCTCTGTTGAGGAAAGTGGAAAGTGATGAAGGACAACAGGCGATGGGGATGAAAGAGGAAGATATGACGTGTAGAGACCTTGGAGAACATTATTAAAAAATGGGTAGTTGCAGTTGGGTAACAGGAGCCCCTACAGGCCCCGCGATGTGGGGGCTCAGAGCTCAGGGGGCCCCCTTTGTGTACTTTGCAGGGGGAGTGCTCAAGTTTTGTTACGCCACTGGGTAGTTGGTGGGCCACTGGGTAGTTGGTGGCCTTACAGAAGGCGTGTGGGGTAGAAGACTTTGAAAAGAGTGAAAGAATAATTGTGGATTTTTAACACATGAGGTAAATACAGTCTACAGAGGTGGAAGAGCACAGACAGTAACAACAGCAAGGATTGCGTCACAGCAGCTGGCTTGATGCATCGTATATTACAATACCAAAAACAAAAAAAGCAACAAACACCTAAGAACCTAAATTCAGAGCACCACAGACTAGCAGCAGACAGATTTATTACAACAATTCACTCTTGCTAAGTCGACAGGGGTCGAGACCTATTGCAACCTTAGACAAATAAAGCAAAGGAAGCAGATATGATGTCAGAATCTATTTTCTAAATTGAAATGTTAGAAGATTTAAAGGGGAGGAATAAATTAGTTAGCCACTGAAGGGAGGCAAAAAAAACAAGAAAAACCGATCACCTGGAAATTCATCCCGAGAATGCATTCCAATAGCTTTGGTTGCCTTTGTTGTCAAGGCGGTAGTAAAATAATGGCACAGGACTAAATTAGCTTTAATCCCACATTTTACATCAGCACCTAAGGAGAAAAATCACAGCCCCGGCATTATCTGTCAGTACATGCATGGGAACTCTACAAACTGATAAAAGTAAGATTGATGGCACAGGTTAGCCTCAGACAAACCTGATATTTTGCTATATGAATCCATTGCTTAGTCTGTAACTCAGTGACATCAACATCTAGTTGTATTTTCCAAAGACATTCAAACAATAAATTATGTTCTATTTATGTGTGGGCGCATCTTCTTGCCATGGTAGATTTAAAGGGATTCAGGTATGCTAATTTATTCTGAGGCACTGTTTCCAGATGGCACAGTCCTCCTCTATGCTTGATGTACACAGTGGGGAAGATCATGCAACAAAAAATAAGATGCAGGGCTGTTTGTCCAAGATACTGCCACTAGCTATATGGAGATGCACAAGTGCAGTAGCATAGACAAGGTATAGTGAAACGTTATGATGAAAGTAGGAAGTTAAAATCAAAGCTACAGTACAGAGGGGTCAGGACCCAAACATCACATCAGGTTAGTAAACAAACATGACTATTTAGTAAACAAACATGACTAGGGGTGAGGCGCAGAGCAGAATCGAGGTGCACGATATGTGGAGACAGTAGTCAAGTGGAATGCCGAATAAATAAAGATTTTACAAAAAACGAGATCTATGGTAGGCAGAGATGTTTTAATACATTGGCAAAGTGGACATTTTCCCAGGACTCCAACCTGCGTGTGAAATCGTTTTTTTTTTCTCTACCTTGATTCTATTTCTCTGGCTCACCCTTTGACATATTAACATCTTATTCAATACTGTTTGGCATTATGTGGCTTGAATAACCAAAAATGGATAATGAAAAGATGTTCTGAACAGGAGCCCCCAAAATCTTTAAGATGGCACAGATGGTGGGTCGTAAATATGTTGGAAACAGCCACCATTGTGGTGGGATCTTCTCACACAGACATGTCAGAATGAGTCCAGTACGGAAGTGAGGTTACTTCATATGTCTGAGTATACATACATCATTTTTCAAAGGCAGAAACTGACAGGTTAATCAAGGGAAAAGGGCAAGGGGCCTCACAGTATGTCGACTCTTGCTGCTATGATGTGAAGTGGTGCTAGCAGGCCCTGTATTACGTGCAGCCAGTGCTTAACATGTGCTTGTTGTTTCCGTTGCGGGGCACCAGCACTTATTTTTGAGGGCCGGCACTTATTTCTCTGCCTCAAGCATAAACTGCGGACGGAGGAAGAGAAAAACGAGAAAGTGTCACAATGAGAGAAAGCAGAAAGCTGCAACAGTGAGCTGAAACGGCAGGAAGTGGCTGTAAATGGATTGAAAAGGCCTGAGATGGCTTCAGTATTACGCTGCCTCATTTCATGTTCGCACACTTAATTGCAGCAGCCAAATGTTTAAAAGGAGGGCTTTGGGCACCGACACGTTTGTGTTTACAAATTAAGCACTGTGTGCAGCTAATAGGCTGCTAGGAAGACTGATGTTTTGGGAGTATGTTGGACATTACATAGTGCAAAACTACTTTGAATATAGTGGAACGCAGTAGACAGTGAGGACTGTAGGGTGCAATTCACATTTATGTACAATCAATGGGAATCATTGTTCGGCTGCATCTAGCAAAAAGACCTGGAATTTTTCTAGCTGAGGGTCATTGAAGGCTCTTTGAAGATATGAGCTTTTAGCTCCTCTCTGAAGATGGGGAGCGAAACAGCAAGCCCCATCTCTGGTTCCAGATCCTGCATGCACGACTTGTGAAAATGTGCCTTCTGAAAATTTCCTTTTTGCATTTCTTGATTTCAGGTTTAGTGATAGCAAGGATTTGCATGTTGCATTGTGCTTCTAAAATGGTGACTTTGGATGACACTCAAATTCGAAGGACTGTGTAGTTCTTAACATTATATAAATAACAGATGATGGACAGAATGCTGAACAATTTAAACATTCACCCCCAGTCACAAAGATCTGGGTTTAACCCATTGTTTTTTTGCCCACCACGCCACCCCAGATTAGACTCATCCATATGCAAATGGAAACAGTCCAGCCTGAACTGCCAAGACAGGTCCTCCCTGGACCGGAAATAAGCATCCTGGGACTTGCTTCGGGGTATCACCCCTCATCAGCCAGGCCAGCTTGATTCCTGTGGGGGAGTGAGCATGGGACCCACGTCTGTGCATACCCTTCCCATTTAGGGTGACAAAAACATAAAGAACAGACAATGGACATAATGCCGAACAATACAAACATTCACCCCAGTGACAAGCATCTTGATTTAATCCATTGTTTTTTTGCCCAGCACGCCTCCCCAGATTGGACCCAGAAATATGCAAATCAGTCTTGACCCTGCTCCCCATGGGAACAGTCCAGCCAGAACTAATTTTATTTTGTAATGTTGCTAATTCTGAACTTTACCAGATGAAATTCTCATCAGCAGTGATAATGGCAGGTGAATGCAATGAAGCTCTTGAATCTTGACTACTAAAACACAGCTTCTACCACCAGCCTCATTCTGCACAGTAGCCAAACAAGACTGGTGACCAAGGGACCCAAGCTCTTCCTCGATCAACACTTTTCATTTATTTTTGTACATCTACATTCCAATTCAGGCCTCCTCCATATCCTCTTTACACACTGACAAAAGCAATAGTTCAGGTTTTGTATTTATAGTTAGAAGATGTTGTGCAGAGAGCATATATTTTTTATTTTTGTGTATGATTATGATTATTTGAATAGGTTGTCTATGTGCAATCGGTCACATGACCCCGACACAGGTGGTCAAGCGCCTTTACGTTTATGCACTTTGCAGAGACTTAGCATTGTATAGAGTAAACAGGAAAGGGGTTTTCACTTTTCCACCAAGGCAGGATTACTAACAGAGAATCCTCACATTTACTAGGGGGCCTCACTACAGTTAGGTGTTAAGCGCTTACACCTATCAGACAAACGTACACTCCTTTGGGATGTCCTGGTGTCTTTTGTAAGTTACTCTCTTTTACTCTAGTGTATCAAAGTCACCTAAGAGAGATCCGGGAATAGGCACAGTCTTTCACTTGGTTGCTGACATAATCTTCCCACCCAAGTGCCCATGTACATAATGCTGTCCACACGCTAGCTATGTGAACACTATTCCAGATTATTTAACAAACCCACAGTATTTGCCAACAATGATCAGCTAAAGCTCTGGACCTGGCCACACATGTCCATTTACCAGATTACTTCTTCAGGTCTATCTATTTCCTAATGGAGCCAAAGGATACACATGTTTTGCTTCAAATCTCACACAAAGTTATATTTATAGCTCGGTGCAACTATGACCTTTGGTGTCCGCCTCACTCAAACTATTTGATTCTTTGTGACTCATTTTGGCTTTCACTTTGCAGCCTCGGGTCCTTTACTGTTAAATGTCTCACAAATCTGGCATCATGTTGTTTGCCATTCATTTAAAAGGTTAAGTAGTGCATTTATCCAGCACACTTACACCCTAGTGTCTCATGGCGCTGAAACAGGGGACATCCTGATCCAAAAGCAGCTTAAGGCGAAGAAAGGTAGGTCTTTAGTTTCTTCCTGAAAAGTAAATAGGAGGAAACAGACTTGAGACCAGCTGGAAGACTATTCTGCAGCGTAGGTCCAAGAAGAGGAAAAGATTTACCAACGAGCTTTGATTTATTAAATCGAGAAATAACAAAGAGGTTGTAAAATGAGGAATGTAAAAAGGGAGAAGGTGATGACTGATTAGTTTATCTTTGAGAAAGTGAGGTGTTGACCAGAAAGACATTTCTGAACCAAACAGACGACTTTGAAAATAATCCTATGACAGAGCAAGAGCCAATGAAATGTACGCAAAAGCGACCGAGCCGACTGGGCAATGTTTTACTTTGAGTGAAGAAAGTGAGTTGGCTTAAAATAGATTCATGGTCCTTTGGTTATTAACCACTTGCATACATAGCCTTGAAACCTTTATGCATACAGCCAATACATCTGCTTGTGGTATGTTGTGGTGGGCTTCAAATCCCCTTGCGGGAGCTGCTTTATTTTATGTCATAGCAATAAGTATAAAGAGTTAAATCTTGTGCTACATCAAGATGAGAAATGAAAGAGTTATCTCTCCAGGCTCCTAAGGTACAATGTTGGAACATGAGGAAGGTTAAGGATACCTTCTCTAATCTACGGGAAATGAGGGGAAAACACACAACACACCCCAAGTCTGGGGCAACAGTAATTCAGGTGTGTTTATGAATATTTGAAAGGATGCAAGCATTGGTGAGAGGGGATGTGATTAAACACAAACTTCCCAGATTAGTTAGAGACAAAGTTGTCTCTCCCAAAAGAGCAGTCCCCAACTCATCCAGGATCATTCCGTCTTCATTTGGAGATGGGACTGGTGTCGGCTTGAGTGGTACCCCATATCCGCCATGTCCACAGGTTACAATGGTGTCCTGCTCCTATTTGTGTGTTTGTCTATCTCTAAAGCATGGCAGATGAACCCTTTCTGGTTTCTATTGTGTATTTAAAGCAACACATTACCCAACATGGGGACTATCCCAAGAAACATATATGTGGTGTTCTCAAAATGGGTTAGTGTTCAATACACTGCTAGGTGAGACTCTCAAGCGAAGAAAAAGAAGCAAATAATCTATGAATATTGCAGGTCATTGTAATGGACAAATTGTTAGTTCAGTTGCTCAATATTCACTTTATGGCTTATTAATGTGCTCCAAATGCAGAAGTGATCACACAGTGGGGCACATAGCAGAAGGTGAAAGTGGTCACCCATGGAGCTAGAAGACACAGGTTTTAGACCAGGCTTCCTCAATTCTAGCACCACAAAACATCTGTTTGGAGTACGTGTTCGTTAGGAGGAACTGCATTCATTTGATAATTTACTTATGTAAGGCACAGTGCTAGAAATTGGGTTTCTGGTTGCCAGAGATATGCACCCTGATCAAGCAGGAACCACTATCCTAATGAGGGTAAGTCACAAACACACTCCAAATTAACCTGTGCTCACCCTCTGGTAGCTTGGCACAGAGCAGTCAGACTTAACTAAAGAGGCATTGTGTAAAGTATTTGTGCAACACTTCAAACAGTAAGATTCCACACCTGGTTAGAAAAATATAACTTAATTGAATGAATAAAACAAGACCAAAACAACAAAAATCCAATAGTAGAACTTGAGATATGAAATTTTAAAGAATAAACTGTAAAATAGAGCTTAGAAACAAGGAGCCCTAATTTGGGAAATCTGGTCGCACTGGACCAGGACAAAGTCAAAACTTCAGGCCAACCACAATGGAGTGCGGACCGGCTACAGAGACCCCGTTGGGTTCACTGAACCAAAGTACCTTAATCCTGGGTGTGTTAACACCGTAGAAACGGGCGCAGGCTGAAGCCATGCGTCAGTGTTGATCTCTGCAGTGGCGGCAATGCCTGGATCCTTCCCACGCAGTAGCG
Organism: Pleurodeles waltl; assembly: GCF_031143425.1. NCBI lineage: Eukaryota > Metazoa > Chordata > Amphibia > Caudata > Salamandridae > Pleurodeles > Pleurodeles waltl. The sequence goes on from NC_090440.1 coordinate 1,886,749,822, forward strand.
AAAATGCATTGATTTTCTCTACACAACAGCAGCGATGCATCAGGTCTGAGAAGCAGCATTTCCAAAAGTGATTCATCAAGGTCAATCCATGCTGGAGAGATGATGCACCAACTCTGATCCAAGCAATGGGGCTGATACGCTGGTTCTGATCCAAGCAGCAGGTGAGATGTGCTGGTCCTGATCTGCGCAGCACCAACGATGCGTTGTTTCTGCTGCAGCAAACACCTTAAGCCTACTTACAAGGGTCCAGGACTGGGGTGGCACCACCTGGCAGGTAAACTAACAGATGGCAGAGTCCAGGTATAGATGTAGGTGGTTTGGAAGTCTTATGTCACCTAGACTTCAATACTTCAATCAGGAGACCCATCACCTGGGCCTTGGAGTCACTCTGGGTTCTGGGTTGGAGAGATGAAGGTCCAGTCCTTCTCACTCTCAGGCAAGAGGGCAGTAGGTCAGCACAGCAACGCAAGAGACCAGCAAAGCGGCAGGGACTTATAAGTATATTAAATATGCCAATTAAGGATAAGTCAGTATTACCATGTTTAGGGAAGAGAGCACAAGCACTTTAACACTTGTTAGCAGTTCTAAAGCCAGCAAAAGGCAAACAGAAAAGTGGGGGAGGTGGACAAAAAGTTGAGAGAGAAGAACACCCTAAATGCTGTGAGGTCTAACACACAGTCACTCGTCATTCCGTGCACCTCATGGTCCTCAATGCCAGGGGCGTAGCTATTATTGCGGCAGCATGTGCAGTGGTACCGGAGCCCGGAGCCCAGGGGAGTGCACTGAACTCTGATTGCTACTCCAGAAGCTGTCAAAGGAGCCGTTTTCCAGTGCCTGGGGCATCCTTGCTACTCTACTGCTCAGTGACTGACCTATTCTTGAAGTTGTACAAAAAGCTGGACGATTCCTGACCCAGTGCAGACCTCATTTACCATTCCAGTCATGTTCTGCCTTATCATGCCTCAAAAAGTGCCAGGGGAAACTCAGGGAAACTGCGAAGACAGCCTCGACGAGCCAGACCCCTCAGGTTTTCGGATGAGGCTTCAGACAAACTAAAAAAAACTCCCGATCAATTTCAGAAAACAAAATGTCCCATTTCACTGGCGTCAATGTAATGAAAAGAGATGGCCACGCGCTGTCTCGCGAGATACACCCACCAGCAGGTAATGGATGGTGGCACGCGGGGATGGAAAACAGCGCAGATTGATTCGGGGCTCGGCTTGTTTTTTTATCGTTTGTATTCTGGTTCCAGACGGCGAGGAGGCCGCGCGGTATCTGCTGTGACAAATGGAAAAAGACACGAGCGCTTGTGATGTACTTGATGGCACAGCAAACGCTGTCATATTTCACAGACAGGATGGGAAGGAGGAAAGACGGCTGCAAATGTATTTGCGTGGGTGATATCTTTGCAAATAGGCCTTGCAGGACCCTCGAGCAGGTCAGTGCATAAAGACAAGGCACTCCTGATGTGCAATATGGGGCCTAGTGCCAAGAAAGTCAAGAAACCCTAGTTCTCTTTGCCTTATGACTGAAATCGCTTATTTGTCAACATTGAGAGTGCTTAGAATCAGGCTAAACATGCGTTCAAATTGCTTATAAAATAGATATCTCTGTGTTCGGCTATAGAAGTATTTGTCTTGCTTCCTTTATCAAACGTAGGCCAGGATTGGAGGCAGCTTCTGCCGCCTATGCCTCATATAGGCCCAAATTTAAGAAGGCCTAGCGCCACGTTAGCGTCATTCTTTTGACACTAATGTGGCATAAGGCTTGCAAAATCGCTGCGCCATATCTACAAAGCGGCGCAATGCATGCATTGCGCCACTTTGCGACCCTTTGCACCACATTATGCATGCACAATGTATGCAAAAGGGCCATTCGGGTGCAAGGAGGCCCGCAAAAATGGCACAAAGAAATCTACAAGATTTCATTGCACCATATTGGCGTCATTTTTAACGCCTGCTGAAAGAAGCCATTAAAAGGACGCACCCCTTGTAATCAATAGGCCTCCTTGCACTTTGCCCCAGTAGCGTCAAAGTGCCACAATAGTGTAAAAAATGCTGACGCTATTGTTCCTAATACCACCATGATGCGCTGTATCATAAATACAGCGCACACATGGTGGAGTTAGGGGGGGCACAAGAAAAGTGGAGTTGCATTGAATGCAGCAACACTTTTCTGAAATTCTGCCCATAATTTTTCCATTCACAATATTCGGGTCTGATTCTCCTACACTCAAAGAAACCGGGTGGGGGAAATTACCTACCAACACAGAAACCGATGGAGTGGAATTCCATGCAGTTAGTTGGCTCCCTCTGACTTAGGATCTAGGCCGCAGCCTCCAGCTCAGCGTTTGCCCTTAAACAAATGCTGAGATGACAAGGGCCCGTTGAATAAAATGTGAGGTCACTGATTTGTTTAGTTTGAAGGTCTGATTTAAGGTTTTCTTACCATGCAAGAGGATATTTAACATTGGAGTTAGTAGCACAAATCCGACCCGGGAGTGAGAGGCGGAAAGTCGTGTATCTGCTGGGCGTGGATGAGGTTTGCACAGTTAGATTAGTGGCACTGTTGAGTCTGCGGTGAGCAGGTGTCCTACAATACAGATTATCACAGTTTTCACTAAATGCCATGCGCGTAGCTGTTAGCAGATAGGATTCATTGGCGAGAGGCCATGGATTAAATGGGCGTATAGTAAACTGGCCTCTGGCTCTAGTACAAGAGACTTCAGAGCCACAGCGTCTACAGGCAATGATGGATCATGGACCAGAAGGCGCTGCACCAGGTCGGAGGAGGCACAGTGGCCTCACTGCAAGGGCACCCACTCTGGAAGCTTCTGCCCCAATCATAAGAAACCCAAAGGCGTATCCTGCGCCTCACAATTCAGTGCAAACTACTGATCTGGGAACCGGTGCACCACTTATAGCACAATCACAAGTCAGTGTCCTTTCTAAACAAACAAGTCAGTGCTTTTTCTATTCATGTTCTGTTTGTGGAAAAGCACCCCGATAATAAATAATAAACTCGACAACAAACTCCAGTCCTCTTTTAACAAACAGAGAAAAGAAATGCAAGAAAACAAACATGGGCAATTAAATTACATGAAAATTGCAAGAATGTTATACAACTGTATTTGATTTAGCCGGGCCCTCGCCTCACGTTCCCCATCGAATCAACATACCGGGCCACAAAACTGAATATTAGGGCCAGTTATTAATGAAGAATGATTTCGTTCATATACTAGCCCCTATATCTTTAAAAAACATATTGCCACAATTGGGAAGATTCTGCACTTTCTGGTACATAAATAATCATCACTGTTATTATCTAAGATCTTGCCACACTTTTCGTCTATTTGAAAAGGATGAAAGGCTGGATTGGCCCAGCCAGTAGCCAAACACTACGGGACTACTTCCACACGTTATTTTATTTTTGCAACTTAAAACAAAAAGCAAAAAAAACAATACAGGTCTTTATCACTTAAAAAAATAATAATCATAAAATGCGTTTTCTGCACGATTGGTGCAGCATGAACTTTCGCTGATTGCCAAGGCGAAAGTGCCTCCTTCACTTGAGGACAGTGAGAGGGAGGTCTCCATTTTTTCCATGCAAGCCACAGACTAGTGCCCTTATTTGCTTAACAGAACATGAGTATGGGACAAAACATGAAAATCTGCAACCTCCAAGAGGAGTCAAATGTAATGCTCTACAACAGACACAAATCCTAGCCTGGCCTCCACTAATGGGCAACAGGTCAAGGGATCCAGGTCAGAACACGAGGGGCATTTGTCTGAAACCCTAGTCTCGATGACCCTGATGACTTCTCAGATGACCCCTGGCATCATAGCATGGCTGGACACGAGACAGCTAATCTTCCTCGAATCCTATTTGAATGCGTTTTTTTTTTTTAGTTCAATTGCCTTCCAGTCCCTTTGTTCAGCGGTAATCACTGGCATTTTACTAATGTCTCCCCAGAAGGCTGCACAGTGTGCTTAAACGTCCAGGTAAAACCAGAAGGTTTTTCAGAAAATCTCCTACTTTGTCTGAATTAGGCAAAATTTGTATTTTTAAACGTAATCCAATGTAGCATTAGTGAGCATTTTAAATCCCATGCACCATCAGGAAGAAGGTGAAAAGAAACGAGAGATTCACGAGAATGAAGACAGACATTTCCACCAGACACAAGGCAGAAATTGTGGTAATTTATATTTTTTCATGTACACTGCTTGCAAGGTATGAAATGCACCAGTAAATAGCCTCAGCCCTGCTCCTTCCATCAAGCTATTACTCCAGTCCTGGCATCACTACACTGTCCATGGTCAGACGCGTCACCTTCTTGTCAGCTTTACCCACAGGACCACCACATCACATTTCATCCAAGTGAAACTTCAGCAGTACACAGCGATTAGGACTCTGCCCTCCAGGCTGGCACTGCTACTGACTGTCCCATCATTCACAAAGACGTTCACTGGTGGCACATCATTTTCTGCAGCAAAACTGTGGAGTCAAAGGCGTACCCACCAAAATAAAATACTCTCCACTGTGAACCATAGCCCAAACAGCAAAGAGTGAGCTTGTGATGCAGAATGCAACATTCGTTCGGTTGCTTCCCTGAGTGAATTCACACAATAATCTGACCAAATGGTGAAGCCATGAATCCGTCCATCCATTTATTTCATGCTTTTTTGTTGCATGGGCTCCCCGACTCCACAGGTCTACTATGATCTTTCCCTGCAGTTGTTGTATTAACCTTTGTTGGGAGACCTGTGATTTCAAAAGCAAACGAGCAATACACATGTTTTTAATGAATTCCTGTTACACACAGTCCCCTAGGGGAGTCATCTACCTCTTGCAACCCCTCCCACTGCTTACACTGATAGGGTAGGGGTTAATGACGCCCATGTATGAAGTCCCCTGCTAGCCCCGCTTACCTGGAATTGAGAAAGGTGGTAATGCCATGGCTGTTCCCTAAAAAGTGATACCTTGCAGCAAAACTGTAAAACCTTTGTCAAACCCTGATAACTCAATGAAGAACTAGCAGTCATACATGGGAAGATGACACATAGGAAATATGCAGCTGTATTAGTTATCTCTCTTGGCTTAAATTCATTCTCAAGCACAGATTCAATTTCACCATAACACAACAGGAGCACAGCTCCTATCCTTGCACACACCAAAACCCACTCTACTACCGAAGTCACAGTGAATATATTTCCTAAACACGTTGTTCATAGTTTCATTCGCTCAACTCCATGCTTAGATGCACCCACACTATTGCTGCATTACCACAGGAGCACCCATACAGTCCTCAGGCATGATGCCAAACAATTTCCACATATACCACACTATAAAAAACACTCTTCCTACCAAGCACAACCAGCAGTCATGTGCAACAACTCTACCAACAAGCACTTTTAGGTCTTGACTGGTGTACCCAGTACATTGTTTTGCATCTTGCTTTGTTGCTACATCATGCAATTAGGTGCCTTATGCCATCTGGAGAGATTATGCCCACTGCTTACATACAGTCCACTGGCTGGACTTGCTCATCACATACTCAAGTTCATTCAGTGCTTAATTTGTAAATAAAAAGGTGGCGGTGCTCAAAGCTCTGCTCTTAAACACACAGCTGCTGCAATTAAAAGTGCGAGCACGGAATTCTGAGGCAGCATAATCCTGAAGCCATCTCGGGCCTCTCCAATCCATTTACAGCCACGCCCTGCCCCTTCAGCTCTCTCTTGCAGCTTCCTGCTTTTTCGATTTCTGACGCTTTTTCGTTTTTCTCTTCCTCCAGCTTTCCCAGTTGTCTTTTGCTCACAGTAAATGCCTGAGACCGAAAACTAAGCGCCAGCCCTCAAAAATAAGTGCTGGTGCTCCGCAAGGGAAACAACAAGCGCAAATTAAGCACTGAGTTCATTACATGGCCAAAAAACAGCAGCTTTCCCCCCAGTAATGGTGACAGGTGAAGGCCCTGCATCTGCAGTCCCTACTGGAGATTTTTTTGAAGGAGTCATATGTTGAGATGGAACATCAGGTTGAACGATATCACTCATCTCAACTTCATACTGAGAGGCAGCCTGGTGGGAATAGGCACTTAATTAGGACAACTCTTAATGTTTGCTAATTGTTCACTCCTCGTTCAATAAACCTCACTGGCAGTTCATCACCTTCACAAAGACATCTTTACAGAGTTGGCTTACACTGTAGCACACGTTTGTCTATTATGTCCCCTTCACCTAAGCAGGTAAAAAAGAACTTCCATTACAATGACCTTGGTTAATGCCAGTGTTTGCTAATCCGCTCCGAGGACCAAATGTCATTCCATTTCCATTACATGCTTGAACACTACACTGGCCTACGCCCTGGTGGGCAGAGAAACAGACAAAAGACAAACTATCTGGATTGAAGAGTTCACTGATTGTCACAGGGTGAAACAGGCATCCAAACTTAAAATGAGCCTTGTAGGACACTCGAGCAGGTCAGTACATAAAGACAAGACACTCCAGATGTGCAATATGCAGCCTAGTGCTTATGTTACTTTCATTGGTGTCGTGAAACCATAGTTCTCTTTGCCTTCTGACTGAAATCGCTTATTTTCCAAAATTGGGAACGCTAGGAATCAGGCTAAAACCTGCTTATAAAGTGCTTAAAAACAGATATCTTTGGGTTCCACAATTCAACTATTTGATTTGCTTCCTTTATTAAAAGTAGGCCAGGATCGGAGACAGCAGCTTCTCCCACACTCGCAAAAACAGAAGTTTGTCTTATAGGATGTCCAAGGATATGTTTCTACCTTCTGATTCGTGTCTAATGACCTCAGGAAAAGGAGTTAGCTCAATTTCCCGCAAACAGGTGCCTAGTGCAAGACAAAAAGTAACAATGCAAGGCCGTAAATATTGATAGCCTCAGGGAGAGCTCAAAGTTAGAAGACAATTTCCCATTACTGTTGTTCATTGTCAGACTAATTATTAACAATAATAATACAGTGACTTATAAAGCACCTGGCTTCTTTAAATGAAGAGTCCCAGTGTTGAAGTCCAACTCCCGAAGATCCAGGTCACTTCCAATGTATTGTAAATTAAGCCCAAGCTAAATATACAGCTGGAGGGGCTTCCACAGTTTTGACACTAGGTAACCAAAGGAGGCACCCCAATATGCACTCTATTTACTGTGGGGATGCTGGCCAGTAGTGCCTGGAAGATCTGAGATTCTTGGCAGGGAGATAAGGTTTGAGGAAAGAGTGTAGAAAGCGCGGACCCTTATTTGTAAAAGCCCCATAGCAAATGCACAGAGCTTTAAAGGAAACTCTTTGTTTCAGGGGCAACCAGTGCAGCTCGGAGAGAGCAGTCCCCATAGAGGTCCGCCTAGGGCGATTCAACAAGTGACGGGCTGCGTGTTCTGCCCTTGCTGCAGTCTTTTCAACAGGGTTTTAGACATTCCCAGGTACAAGACATTGCAGTCGTCCAGCCAGGACATAACCAGTGCCTGGGCTACTCTTTTCTTTGCTTACTCTGGCAGGAAACAAAAGATTTTTTAAGGGTCTTTAAGACTCCAAAGCATTTCCCTGCCAGAGCTGTAATTTGACTGGCGAAATTGAGCTTCCCATCAAACGAGACACCCAGGTTTTTAACCTTGGGCTTGGGTATGGGAAAAGGGACAAAAGAGTATGGCCACCATGTGGTGGCCTAGGTGATCGGTTGTTTGCGCCCACAATAAGAACCTCTGTATTCCCTGCATTCAACTTAAGACAATTGAGATTCATCCACAGGGCAACCTCCTGTAAAACAAGATCTCAGTGCATTAGCCACGCTGGCAGAGTTTTGTGTCGGGATGATAATGAGCCTAGTACCATCCGCGTACATAATGATGTTAAAACCATGATGCTTGATGCCCTCTGCCAGGGGGTGCAGATATAGATTAAACAGTGTTGGGCTCAAAGATGAGCCCTGAGGCACACCCTGCTGCAATGGGAAGATCTGAGAATTGAAGGGTTTTTAAAACACCTGAAACGTGCGATCCTGCAGAAAAGATGGATCTCATTGCAGGGCTCTACAACCGACAAGTCTAGAATGTTAAAACCTCCATTTGTCCCTGATGTTTGAGTTTATGAAAGAAGTAGTAGCTACCTGCCTGCCGAACAATGCTCAAACTATGACAATACATTAAACGATATTGTACTTAAAATGAGTCTTTTTTCTTACTTCAGTGTTTCACCATATTTGAATACTTTGCCAACCAGGGCTCGGTCAATGGGGAGACCAGGAAAGGTAGAGAACGATCTGCAAAAAGAAACGGCCAACTTCCTAAAACACAGAAGTGCGGCATTTGCAGAAGAATGAATCCAGGAACATAGCTCTGCTGTAAGCTATGCTGAAGATTTGGTCTTAATTGATCTGATACAGACAGGACTCCAGCGAGCTCAAGATGGCTTGCTTTTCACATGTGGAGAAGGTCCCTGCAAAAGAGGGGTAGTCTTCGCCTCTTCAACATATTACAATTTAAGGTGCAGAGACAAAAAGGCCCCCAGAAGCAGACTAACCGTGTGTCACATAAGACATGGTGCAGCTAGTGACCTCGAGGACCCCTTTTAGGAGGGGGTATATATATTCCTCAGGGATTCCCCCTAAGGTGGGCAAACTTATATTGAACCCATGAGAAGTCCCTGACACCCCACCAAAGGAAGGCTACTTTGAGCATGCAGTGTAAGGCAGAGCCGTGAACTGAGCCTCCCTTTCATGTTTCATAGCATGGCCCTCTCCATCATATGTACTAGCTCACACAGCAAGTGCGTGCACTTTGGCCAGTCCCAGTTTGTGTAGAGCATCCCCAATCAGGGAGCGCACCAGAACAAACAGGTGCCTATCTACCCAGTTGTATGTTTCTCCGCCAACAATGATTTGGATAAGACTGGAGTACATGTGTGGAAAAAGTATTTATAATTCAAGAAACATCACCCTTTACAACATGTGTACCTGGCATTTGAATCTGTTAATTCCCGGCACTCTTACAGACATTTTCACATTTGAAGGAAACAAACTGCTGTACAAACTTTTTGAAAAGATTGCAAAAAAAAAAAAAAACCAGAGACATAAATCCTTGTTGAAAAGTTAAAGAAATATTTTGAACTGTTGCAGCTGTGGGGTTTGCTAACAGATAGGGGAATCTCACGTAACGACTTTCAACCTTGATTCTAGGGCAACAATTTCCACATGGCATCCAGAGTGTCTGCACCATCCTCTTCCTTCCTTCCTGCTCACACCCACACTCCTTTAAAGCTTAAGGCAGGCAGCTGGCCAGGGCTGAAGGATATAAACATGCTGCTGTCTCCATAAAGCATCAGCATGTATGGCAGGATTATGGACCACTAAAAACGTACTTCATCATTGCCACAGAAATGCTTTCCCTCCAAATCCATGATGTCACTGTTCCTCAGCCAGTCTTCAATTGTCAGAGATGCTGGCTGTCCACACATTAATTATTCTATAAACATGGTCTTACGTTTACTGATATGTGAATAGGGAGTTAATGATGGGGTCATATTATGATAACTCTGCCTCCAGATTGATGAATTTTGGCTCCAAGTTAATAATTTAACAAGTTAAATTTATCACAAATAAATTGCTGGATTCTATATAGGAAATATATAGGAAATATACACGCAATAATGGGCGCTGCAATTTACAATAAAGTTTCTAAACGGAAAAGGTAATTTGCATTGTTTATGATAATGGTTTATTATTGCGTTATTTTGTTACTATGATGCAAGGGCTTTTTTTTAAATGTGTGCAAGCTACATTTTAGATTTCAAAATACCTGATATGGTTTGTCTCCAAGATACTTTGAGGTTCATGCAAGAATGCTAGCTGGGCTGCTGAGGCGCACTGCCATTATGATCAAGCCAAGGCTACCATAGAAGGAATGATCCCAGTTTGACAATCCGCCCAATCTAGTGAAGCGAAGTGCATTTGTCCAGCAAGGCGTTTGGCTGTATTTGCAAAATCCTACAGAGAATTATGAACAACAAATGACAAACCACAACAGTTTCGAATCACAGGTTCCATTCCATTATTGGGTAGGGTCCAGGAAACGTGAATGAGCAGCAGTGATATGGCATAAGTAAACCAAAGAGGGAAGACGGCACAGAAATATGTTCGACAATGTGGCCTGCAATTGTGTCTTGAAGGAGAGCACAGAAGAAGTCGCTCCTTTTCAGAGTGAAGCATTAAGAGTCACAGACCCAAGGATTAATTACGGTAATGTCTGATGAACGACATAGTTACATCTAAAATATGGTGTTTTTAAATTTCCCAAGCTGCTGTGTGTTTCTTGCATTTCTGTCACCTTACCCACAAACACTTTTCTGTGGTAAGTTCATGAGATACTGATAAAGGTACATTTCAGTCATTTTCAGCAGAGATGTAATTAGTTCTCTGAATCATGAGAAGATGCTTGTCAATGGTCAGGAATTGCAATTATAATTATCCTGCTTAAGTCCTAGGCTGCCAAGTTCAAAAGGACAGTAAGTACAGATGAGTCAGTAAGAGGAATGCCCAAAATGTACCAAAACCCGTGGATCAGAGTTTTAAAGGCTTTCTCTTACACAGCCGGTGAAACCTGCCTATCGACACCGTTAGCAGGGTTCGCAGCAGAAGGATTCATTGCATAGCTGACACACAGATACATTTTGGGTCTTTGAAACAATTTGGTGGAACATAGACCGAGTTTGTCTGAGATTTGAGGGCCCACTACATAAATGCAGTGCTTAATTTGAAGAAAAAAAAAAAAAAAGTGGCAGGACCCTCCTCAGGAGACCACCCCAGCTTGCACCACATAATGGCACTGTCAGTGCTGCCAATGGCAGTACCAACCCAACTCCTAGCCATCACATTGCTACACGTATGACAATTCATATTGTTCGAAGCCCCTAAAACTATAAGAATGGCTTGGGTGGCAGGTATTCGTTGTTTACAATGTATATTGCATTAGTAAACAACTATTGTTCGGCTCATCTTTAAATTACAAAAATCAGCGCTACCATGTGGCAGCAGTCAAGTGCCAATGTTGACAATTACCTGCATAACTATGACAAAACTAACCAGAGATACCTAACTTGGTGGTCCCTACTCTACTACAAATACACGATCTGCCTAAAAAACATGTAGCAGTACTCATGGTGCACTATGTTGTCATTAAGGATCAACTGATCTGGGGAAGGCCAGGTACAAGATGGCAACCGTATGACTACCTAGTAGGGTATGCATTCTCCAGGTGAGAAGAGCGCCCCAACAAGAACTTTTCTATAACCAAAACGGAGCAGGTTTGGCAATCAGGTAGACTAATGAACTTCAATTTGCTATTTGAACCTCTACATTAAGCTTGGAAGTTCTGCTCTTGTGGAATAAGAGTGTTTTTCCTGAGTTCTAAGATCTGACGTTACTGTCCGCCTGCATCAAGCGACCAGGAGAGATTTCAGGTTGACTTCGCACAAGGAGCCAAAATATCAGTTAGCATAGAGCCAGGCACATCCAATGTCATCTCTTAAAAGGCCTGATTTTGGTACCCAGGTTCAGGCACTGATGATCTAGGGATAAAAGCAAGATGTTTACTCATGACAGTGCTTCAAATAGCCCACACAAAGTTAATGAGGAACGTGGTTTGTTGATGTGCTTGGTCATCTTCCTTAAGATTTAAGATTCCTCTTTTTGAGAGATTTCTTCTCAATCATGGCGAGAAATGAACTTAAACTATACAAACATTTGTAGAAAAAGGGAAAACACAAAAATAAAACCTAAATACTACTACAACCATGACAGAGCATACTGACAAATAACAATATTGTTTTAGGAATGTAGATTTACATTCCAAAGTGCCCACTCAGATTATGGTAAAATAAAGGAATTGAACTGGTTGGCTTCTGAGACAAGGCTGGTGAAAACATATTTAAAGCACTAATTAATCTGAAATGCTGTCAGCCCCTGGCAGGAATGCACCAGAGTGGGTGCAACACGAGCTATCTGAAGGTAGCAGGCTGTCATTAAGTTGCTGATAAGCTTTACAGCTACCTACTAGCAGAGTAGTGGTAGAGGTCAGCTCAGATGGTACCATGGGAAATGGGTTTGCAGGCATGACTTGGCACCGGAATGATGCGATGTTGGCATGTTTTGTTTCAATTATGTAGGGATTTATTTGACCAACTTATGCTTTGGGTGCAGGTAGGCACTCATGAGTGTGACAGCATCAACAGGATGACTAGTGAAAGGCAGCGATGGGCTACCTGAAGTCACCTGCTTGAAAGCTTAAAATTGAGGTTTCTGCTTTTTTTTTTTGCTTTTTTCAAACTGTTCTGTATATTGATCTATAGCCGATAAACACTAACCTGGGAGCCAAAAGTGCTTCCTGCTAAGAATTACTAGTCGGTAGGGACTTCTTGCAGGAAGTGACTGGAAACTATATACAAGTTTAAACAGGAAATGGGGAAGCATTTTTCTATTTTTGAAATAAAAATGTTAAACTATTTAGAGTCTCCCAATTAGGACATTAGGAAACTTGCATGACTAATATTTGTGATGACAAAGCATGATTTAGTTTCGCTATTTCAGTTTCCTTTTAAATATTTTGATTCATTTTTCTTTTTTTCCTAGAAACATAACTGTTCCATCTGTCTTCACTATAGAAAGCCACCAAAATGATATATTTCATCAGGCACCATATTTCTCTGTAAGTCTATATGATCTTTGGATCCCTTTTATTCGGTTTGTAGTGCACCCCATAACCAATATCAGCTCCATTTATAAGTAAAGCTCTATGTTTCTCAATTTTTACTGATTTTTACAGATAAATACAGACAGAAAGCCATTTATTTTCCTTATCAGTAATAATTTTTAAATGTGAATAAAAATAGAAATCAGACTCTTTTTTGGGTGATTCTCAATACTGTCTGTCATTATTGTCAGGCCTATAGCTGTGCGGATTAACAGGTAAGAGGGTTAAAAATCAAAAAAACATTTTAGTAATGACGCTTAAACAGCGGTATACATGCATACGAGTGATACTAAAAATGTAATATTGTAATGTAATGTAATAAGTGTATTAATGTATCAGCTGTGGGTTTTCAGATCATTGAAACCTGGCAGCCATTCAAATAGGAATGCACATTTATTGGTTAAATAAATGTGGAATTATGCTAGTTTTGCTTCATTTGTTTCACACAATCTACAATAAATACAGATAGAGATAAAATTAGCAAAAACTACATATAGATAAAACAGAGAGAAAGGTCAAAAAATAAATACCATAAAACTGGGAGCCCTAATTATAATCAAGGCAGTATAGTCTTTGGTTTCCAATCTTCTCTAGTTTTTTCTTCTTGAGGGCAGTCAGACCCATTTAGCAGTATTCACCATTAAGAAATGCACACTCTAGCAGTTATTGCTTTCCACAATAGAACATTCTTTCTATTTTCATCCCCTTCCTTTTTCACCCTCTAATGGTGATTTTTCTCTCTTATTGACTATTTTGGGTCTGTTATCAGGACAACTACATTTATGTGTAAACTGCATGAGTACAATTCTGCTGATACTGTCATTGCTCTGTGTAGTGTTATTTGTGAGTAACAACAAAGCACTTTATCAGGAATGTACTCCTTAATGCTAGAACCACTTACAGAAATAGCAGTTAAATATTTAGTTTTGTGCTAAAAGTGTACAGACTCTTTCAAAACATGTTTGAAAGATTAGAGTATAAGTGTAACACATAACACTAGTTAACACTGTGTACACAGGCGCATTAATTCATGTATTCCACTTTTTAAAATGGAACCGCAGCTCCTACCACTCATTTGTTCTCTGCACCCAACCTGTGCACGGCTGTCTTTGTTTAGCTGGGAATTATCTTTATTGGGGTAATGCGCCTTACCCTTCGCAGCACCCTAGAGATTTGAGGAGAGACTCCGGGGTTGTCTGTGCATGAAAACACAAGAGATAGAGCTAACCGTAGTCAAGCCTTCAAAACCTTTCTTACTGACTTTCAGGTAAGATGACGTCGGAGTAAGATGCATTAGGAACCACTCCTCTCTGGGCTGTCTTTCCCCATGACCAGGGAACTCAAATGAGAGCCCCATGCTCACTAATCTGGCTGGACTCCAACCCCGTGGGATGTCAGATAGTGGCCATGAGAGTCATAACCAATGAATCAGGATCTGAACATGGTACCAAGGAGGCAGGGTGGGGCTGCCCCGGTGGAAAGGTGCGCAGAAGGCCCTGGGAGTCAGTGGCCCGAAAAGAGGCAGCAGGATGGCAGACCACCCTCAAACTCAAATTGTACTTTCTTGAAAGCAATCATCTATTTGTGTGCACCCTTGTCCTGATGATGACCTGCATTAACCAGGGTTGAAACATGTGAACATTAACTCAGCAGATTGCACAGCTAATGATGTAGGACATGATTATTTGAAATTGCCCATCCACTTCTCATGCCTAATACATTTTAGCAAGCCATAACAAGAGCAGTGAAGGAGTGGGTTTGAGGGAGGGCTAGACCAGCACCACTATACCCGACCAGATACACAAACACACTATGCAAACCAGCCTCACACCAAGACCTGGAAGACAAGTAGATCAGGATGCTAATCATGTTCGCATAGGGACAAAGGTTTCCCCTATAAAGGGATACACTAGATATGTTGGCTTATTAAGTTCTACTACAGGGGACTAACTACAACACACAATGTTCAGGTCGGGAACCAGAGGGGCACACCGCCCCCTTAGCAAACACACCGCAATTGGCATCCTTAAATATATTCCATGGAATGTATGGGGTCTTAAGTTGCCACTATAAAGTTGCTTAGTTTGGTGCTATCTGACCCAGCAACAAACAGATATATTTTTACAGGAGACACTTACATGAAGCAGGACCCCTTTAGGACGAAGCACAAGGGCTACCCGATGCAATACTGCGCCTTTGGGGGCGATCTTTTTCAGGGGAAACCTTCCTATACAAGTATAACATATACAAAAAGATAGGCAGGGCAGAGGTCTACTGATGCAAGTTTTGATAGCTGACTCCCCACAGGCTTAGCAATATTTATGCACCTAACACCCACCAAGAAGCTTTCCTAGGTCGAACACTGTCCACACAAGTGGGGCCAGGAGAGCATCATCATGGGAGAAGACTTTAGCCTGATCAGGCACTCAGAATGAGACAGGACACCCCACAACATACATGCCACAAGGGTAGCTTCCCATAACCTGAAGACACTTCAAAGAACTGGGCATTACAGATTGTTGGAGACTCTTCCACCCGCATACAGAGGAATACACATTCTACTTCCAGGTCCACAAGTCATATACCAGATTAGACGTGTTCTTCCTTTCCAAGGATCAATCAGGCCGGGTTACAGATATTCAAATGTGGACACTATATCGGACCACAGTCATGTGAACATGTGAAGGGGAGATCCTCAGATCATGGAGGTTTATATCAGACATTGTGCGAGATGTAAATAAAAGAGAACAACTGGACCAAACCATATGCAAATATTTTAATGACAGTGACCTGAATGACACCTCCCACAACACACACTGGGATATGTTGACAGCAACCTTTAGTGGAGCAGGTATATCATTAACGACTGAGAAGAGAAGACAACTATGACACAGTGAACAGCAGTTCCTAGTGGAGTTTGAAAGAGTAGATGGACTGCACAAACGTCGATCTACCCAGCAGACCGAAAGAGAACGAAATACACTACAAGAGCAACACAGAGTCCTTAGAACTGCAAACATAGAGATAACCCGACTGAGACTAAAACAACCATTCTGTTAGAAGGGGAATGGAATGGATAAATCACTGACCAGAAAACTCTGCGAACAATGTATTAAGGACTACATCTCCACACTGTAAACTCCAGAGGGAAGCAAAGCGTTGGATGAGGAAGGGAAATAAAGGATTTCCGTAACTTCTATAAACAGCTCTATTCCTTGGGAGGTGAGGGCCTGGAAGTGATTGCCTCCTATTTAGATGAACTCACACTGCAACAGGTTCCCTAAGAGTGGACAACCCTTTTGGAAGAGCCTATTTCATACCATGAAGTACTGAACGGAATCAAATCCTTCTAATCACACAAGACACCAGGACCGGGCGGCCTGACAGGGGCTTTCCATAAAGAATTCTCAGTAGTGCTTCTGAAACATCTATCTGCCCTCTGCAACTTCTTTCAGGAAGCAGGGATAGTGAGCCCCCACAATCAGAGGCAGCTATGTAAGTGATCCCTCGGACAAATTGAAAACAGAATGTAAGTCATACTGACCCATGGCATTACTAACTACTGATAAGATTTGCACTAAAGGTTTGGCCAAATGCTTAAGCAAAATCCTTCCATTCTCTGTAGTGCCAGCCTAGTTAGGGAACGTCAGAGATAGACAAAGTGTGGATAATGTGAGGAAAGTTGCTCATATAGTGGAGAAGTGCAAAAAATCGACAAATACAAGCTATTTTGGCATCTCTTGATGCAGAGAGAACATTTCATCTACGAGCCATCCTAGTGAGAATAAATCTTGGGCCCAAATTCAACACTGGATCCTAGCAAACTATGTGCAACCTGAGGCCCAAATCGTGGTCAACGGGATGGCATCAGACTAATTCACACTACAGAAAGGCACACACCAGGGATGCCCACTTTCTCCTCTCCTGTTTGTCCCATCGATAGAGTCACTAGCAATGCAAATCGGAATCCACCCATAGATAAAGGGAGTGACCTTTGGCAGCAAAGAGCACAATTGCCTGTTTGCGGTTTCTATCCTATTGACCCTAAGAGGCCCCTAGAGGCAGTCTAAAGCTGCCTGAGAGACTATGAAAGGATTTCGGGGTTCAGGATAAACCCAGATAAATCAAAGATAGTCAATCTGTCTCTCCCTGCCAGTGCTTAATTTGTAAATAAAAACATGCGGGTGCCCAAAGCCCTCCTCCTAAACATGCGGCTACTGCAATTAAATGTGCGAACACAGAATACTGAGGCAACGTAATCCTGAAGCTATACTGGACCTCTTCAATCCATTTAAGCCACTCCCTACCCCTACAGCTCACTCTTGCAGCTTTCTGCTTTCTCCCATTGTGACGCTTTTTCGTTGTCCTCTTACTCCGTCTTTCCCATATGTGTGTTTTGCACGCAGTAAATGCTTGATGCAGAAATATAGGTGCCAGCCCTTAAAAATAAGTGCACCAGAAACAACAAGCATAAATTAAGCACTGATCCTACTGCTGTGAGAACCATCAGAGTGCGATGCCCAATGAAATGGGTAAAACAAACAATAAAATACTTTGGCATCCAGATCACCTATTCAAAGAACACGTGGAGCAAAGCTAACTGACCTAGATTAAAGGCGAAAATCTTAGATGATCTAACTATATGGAAGGGCACTACATCTAATGGCTGGGGAGGATCAATGTGGTGAAAATGAATATACTTCCAAACTTTTATATTTGTTCCAAACAATCCTCCCAGCCATACCTAAAAATTAGCTGCAACCCATAAAGAATCACGTTATTGAACACGCATGGGGGCATAGAGTGAGACTTAATGTAAACATACCTATGGCTTAACTAGAAAAAGGAGGTTGGCGCTTTCAGACATCCCTAATATTATCAAGCAGCTATTACTAGAATGGTCAATGTGTGAGTCCAAAAAGCAATAGCGTTTTATGGGCAGAGTAGTGGTAGGAAGGGATGTTTGGGACCTGCCATGGATACTCAGAACTCAAAGACCCAGATTCCTCTATATGCCCAGCATACTCAGAAGAACACTGGAAATATGTGATGGCATATCCACAACACAGGTTTTCTCTCCACTGGTGGACCCATGTATACCTATCCATGCAAACCCCAGTTTCACTTTGGGTCTAGGCACAGGGCAGTTTCAGAACTGAGATCGCCTTACAATAGGTGACATGTTTTGTATGGGAATTTATAAAGATCTTCCTAGACAGCAAAAACGTACTTTGAGCTGTCCAAATTGGAAAGACTGCAATTTATTCAAATATGCCACTGGGTTATGCAACCAGGGATCAAGGACCAGGCAACCAGAAAGCTCAATCCATTTGAAAACATACTGGATAGATATGACTCTACAAAAGGCACCACTACAAAATCTTGATGGACAAAACGACTGGACCAAAATGGGCCTATCAAAAAGCACAGGAAACTGGCTCAACCATATGGATACAAAGTGTGGGTGTCACAGGGGAAAACTCTCCATGAGAACTTTAAGAATCTACAACCCAGAGCATAATTACTTATGAGGGGTATCTCACACCTAGCAAATTTAAGACCAAGTACCTATCTGCATTAGATCACTGTTGGTGATGTGGAACAGACAAAGGTACATTTACTCACGTCTGGTGGACGTGCTTGGTGATCCAGAATTCTGGAAACAAATTTTGAGCCACATGGACTCAATAATGGGGTTCACAGTCACCAGATAGCCTGTCTTGTTACTGTTTACCATGGCAAGTGGTGGCACATGGGGTGTTAATTCACTGAGTTGAAGAAGGGGGTAGACACAAAGCGCTGCTAAGACATCTTCTAGGACCAACCAAATGATTGATCACAGCATTCTGAAATAACAAATGGCACCACCAACAAACTTGTGGGTACGAAATATCTGGCAAATGATGGCCTTAGAGAAATTGACAAACAATTTGCTGGAAAATAGTAACAAAAATCGAGAGGGTCTGGTCCACCCTGCAACACTACCGCACCTCTCTACCGATGACATGGTCTATACCAGGGTATGCCATTCCATTGAGTCTAGGACCAAACTGACCACCGAGAGGAAGCACAAGACAGTGGAAACATTGTTAAAGGTAAGGACTGACCATCACAGCAGTGGACATGGACAAAGGGAAGCCCGAGAGTTGCGTGTTGTGGAAGGAATGGAGGAGAGAGGGTGGCCCAGGGGGCTATAATTTTGATGTTCCTCTTATTTGTACTGCACTATACAAGAAATGGGACATTGACGATAAGCATTGTATGCTAACGAGACCCGCACCATGCCCTGTTTTGTGAAGCAGCAGTGTTTCTATTAAAAATCAATAACATTTTTTACACAAAAACCTTTCTTACTATTGCACCCTGGGCCCAAAGGCTGCTGGTATAATTCTTGGGGAAATGGCCACCTAACAACTGGCCCAACGAGAGAAATGTAAGAGGTTGAATTTAGCAGAAGGTAGGGCCTTACCCTCTTTAGAGCACCAACACCATCAGATCTCCTTTTCAAACCCCATGTTGCTTAATGAAAGAAGCACCGAAATCAGTCACCCTGAAAGGGACTGCACAAAGTGTTCTGCAGCTCTGTGGTTGAAAAGCAGCAGATATCGGAAGACAAGCATTATTCGTTAAAGGAGACATTTCTGCTGTGATTACACAGAGGAAATGGAACCATACATCAAATACTGATGTGCACACTAATTATGAAATTATGTTTCTTATTCCAAACGAAAGATCAGTGGTTGGATAACATTAATCTTAAACTTTTGCTTAAAAATAAAGAAAACCCAAATGCCATTTATCTTTGTGTCGTTTGCATTTCCGAAGCTTCAGAGGTTGCAGCTTCCAACAGCCTTTTGTCTTTCTGCCATGGCAAGAATCTCTTGGACAGCCGTAAGAGCTTTGCAAGCTCTCTTCCTCAAAATCCATTAGCTAATTCAAGGAACCTAATTAGAGCTGCCATTTTGATGGAGGATACGAGTGCTTAGTACAAACTAGCAACACCATCAATGTTTATTAGAAATTGCAAAGACCCAAGCTCTTCACTATGCATAAATATTAATAGGCAGGTGGTGATGCATGTAGATTCTGCTCTACGAGTGAACACAAATATTAGCCATGCAATATACCATGATTTATGTAGACATTGCATTCATCTTCAGTATAATGCACAGATGCATTCATTAATAAAAAGGATCTGGAAAACCTTGGCAGACACTGTAAACATTTTGCATCGATGAACGTCATGATTCACACCAGCGTGTACTATGCGAGGTCAGGCTTAGCCCGAAATGACACAAATGTTGTGCTCTTCTGAATTTTAAAAGTAATAGCTTCGCTCTCTCCAACCATGACCCATAGAAAAAAGAAGAGATACTTACTCGACTATACTGAAGGTGCCTCGAGGCCTCGTTAGAGGTATAACAGCGCTGTACAAACGTAAAACACTACAACAGCATGTAGACTATAGAGCACTCGATTACAATCATTCTGTTGCACTTGAATGAAGCAGCACAATGGCAGAAATATAATAAGGCCACTTGTTAGTGCTACGAGGCTTTAACAATGGGAGAATGAGTGCTAAACAATTTAGGAAATTGTAATGGAGATGAAGATTTGGATTGTGATGGCGGATAGCTGGACTACAGTAACCAAGATGACTGGCATGTGATCTGCAGATTACCTGGAAGTCAACATCACAGTTTGCAACACATTTAAAGACATGAATCAACGCATTAGCACTCAGCTGACTCTCTTGAGCAACAGGCAGCTAAACAGGGAAACAATGGAGGCAGCAAGCGAGTGACTGAGCTTGAACTTTCATGTGCTAATAGCATAATAGGACCCGGTCAATAACACTAGCAATTGTCCTATACTAGAAGTCTCCAACCTTTTCTGTAACAAGATCTACTAATGTTCAATAACAAATATACCAAGCGGCTCTACACTACCGCCTAGACACAGCCCTGGATTCTGTGCAGGTTCTGTATATCAGCAGTTCAACACAGTTGGGCTGGAAAAACCTAAGTGTGTAAGTATGTTTGGCCAGCCTGAGATGATCAGTCAAACATACATGCGCAAACACACATGCACACTTAGGTGCACTCTCTCCCCCCTCCCACCTCCCGTGACCCAGCCCCACCCTGCACTGCTGGCTGAGCCAGCAGATGGAAAATAAAACTATAGTCAACAATCGTTTTATATTTTATGTCCTGTCGCTTGGCCGGGGGAGGGAGGCGGGGAGGAGGGGAGGTGATCCTCCGCCTTAGCGGAAGAGCTGAGCCTGCAAAATCCCTCCCTTACTGGAAGCCAATACAACAGAATGGTTGCCATGAGACGAAGTTCAAAGACAAATGCAGGCATGAATGTGTGGCCCAGGTGATTAGGTAGCCCTGGTCATTGTCCACAACACAAATAAATCATTAACATGTGAAAATGTTGAGTGACACACCATAGCCAAATATCATAGAGTGTAGAGGTACACAGACAGACTCCAGACTCCATCTGTTAATAGTAAAGAACAGTCAAGTAATATATTTCTCAGGCACTCATTTACATGTGGGTGCTAAGTTCTAGGATAGCACAGCAATGTGGTAATAAAGTCACAACAGTTAGAAAAAAATGGTTGATATCACACAAGTAAGAGTCCAACCACATTATTGTGGTCAAACGTATACAAACAGGAGCCAATACCTGCTGTAAAATACTTTTCTATTTTATGCACTCTGTTACCACCAGCCATTTGCTGGTGGCAACATGTGTGAATTAATTTAGTATTATTTCATTTTTGAAAGTCAGCTTGACAGACTGAACTATTTCTAGACATAAAATAATCCTTCTGTAGTGCTCTAGATGATAATGCCCTTGTAAACATCGCTGGACCCCCTTCATTGTCAGCCCAGGGCTGAGTGGACATGCTAGGAAAGGCCCCACAGGTCAGAATCTGCAGGGAAGTTCACAGTTAAGGGTATGACTGCACTTAATGGTGAAATCCAGAACCACAAATTTAGTATTTTACAGCAATGAAGAACAACAAAGTACACTGCGTGTGCACAATCCAACACTCAACAATAAAATAACACCCGATACCAAACAACCAGGGCGTTGTTTAATCAAGCCGTAGATTATTCTCACTGTGAACTGCACCAATATCTCTAACTCTTGTGGATGTGCTTCATGTTGGGCAGTGTGTGTCAGTCATCATTCACTCCTGAGAAGAATACCTGAGTACTGTGTGACATGACTAGAAATAAGAAACACGTGTCACTTGTTGTGTGAAGTGACAGACAGGATATTATCTCCAAGGAGGTGTATACATCTCAACAAGACTCGCATCACTCAGGCAAAGGACGAAAGGCCAATTGTTTAAAAATCAGGTAAAGGAACGAACAGCACTGAGTGCAGTTTTTCACAAACAGAACACCGTGCATGTATGCAATGCCATGTGCATCTTCATCTGGAGGAATGCAAGAACATCTACCATTAAAAACTCAAAAAAAAGAAGATTGGTTCAAGATGTAGCCCAGGTCTGCACAGCACATATGCCCCTGAAGACCAGTGCCTTGTTCAGGGGAACATGGAAGCGGAAAACATGCAGCCCCTTCCTACGTGCGGTGCTCAGCCTCACAGAGTATAGTGTATCTGTCCTGGAGAGAACAAAATTTGTGTTGTGTTATTTTCTCCCAGCTGGTCTTAGTACAGGATCACACGACCATCAGCTTCAGCACGTTTACTCCTGCCCGCGACAAGCGTGGATTTAAGAGCTTAAATACATTTTCTACTTGAAGAAAGTGAGCCTTCTTTGAAACTTACCATCATGTTTTTCGATTCGTACTTCATTATCCGTTTTAAACGACCACTTTGCATCTAATTCTGCTGTGAATCCCTCTCCCTTCCACGAATCACAGATTTTTCCTATATTTTTGAATAGACGGTCTATTTCTGCTTTTGGAACAACTATTGTGTTCAGCTATTTTCTCTACTGAAAAGATATTTATGAGCTATTTGGGGCTGGCGGTGTTCATTGAAAATGATGCCAAAGACTTTGAACTCTACTCTGGCTTTCAACAGCAGCAATACATGAATTTAAATGCAGGACTCCAGGCATCCATGCCAGTCCCACAACACAGACAGGTAATGCCCTGCGACCCATTGCACAAAAAGGTCTTGTGAGTATACCATATCCACCAGTGGGAGCCTAACTCAGTAATGCAATAATGGCGGAGTTCAGTTTACAAAGGAAAACGGTCCAATTGTTGCATAAAGAGGTAGATAAGCAGTCCGGAGAGGTGACTGAGGAAGTAGTGGGGTTGTGGTGCTCATACTAGGCCACTGATGCAGAAATAGCACAGATGTGTGTGCAACAAGATAGAGCCTGGTTTTATCTTCTCTTCCCTGATTCACAGATGCTCTGGCCAGAAGAGCATGCTAGTGATTTTTTTTTGCCCGTGTTTTTTTGTATTCACATGGTGTGTGGTACTGCAAGCCCAAGCTGTGCACAAACCTGACTTTATACAGAAATGTAAAGCTTTTAGCCTGTGGAGACAGTATATCTCTGAAGGATGTTATTAGCAGCTCGAGGCACAACAGAGAACAGAAAAAAACAACATGAGAAATTGTGATACACAGGTGCAATAAAGAGTATGATGAGTGAGAACCGCTGTAAAAAAGATAAGCATACAACTTATATTAAAAATTAAAAGTCTGTCTGATAGAAAAGGAAAGAAGGTAAGAGAGTGATCTACAACTGAATAGGCAGCATAATCTATCCTGCTGTCTAAAGGAAAGGGCTTATACTGAGAAATCTGTAAGTTATAGACATGTCATGGTCATAGTCAGTGAAGTACTCACAGCCACAGAAGAAAGATACAACAATGAGAAAAAGTTCATTGGGTAAAACACAAAAGCTTAATAGCAGATAGTGACTTCTTGAGAAAGAAAGAAGTCTGTCTGAGCTTCTGACTAGCCCAGGCCTTTAGGCCAACTCTGCATTGGGCCGGGTGGGACCTTGGATAGGAGCAGAAGGGCCAAGAGGCAGGAGGAACTTTCCCTTCACCGAGATCAGGTTTTCAACAGTGCACCCTCTATTCATTTTGACTAGGGTTTGTATTACGGCTAGGTGCACAACAGAAACCTGTCCTTGGCTGCTTGCTTAGAGTCAGTTTGGAGTAAGCAGGGATGGATCAGCACTCTCCAATCCATGTAGCATACATTATGGTGGCCTCCTTAGATTAAATCACTGAGAATTTTTTTAAAAAAGGCAAGAGAACCTCAGAGGCATGGAAAACAATTGAGTTTGATGCACATTTTGGCTTGGTGAGATTTGGAATTGGAAATCAAATCTTGGCGGCACTCACACCAAAAAGCTGCAAAGGGTGCATCTGGAACTCATAGCTGATGTCTAATATGCAACAACACTTGGCTGTGCTGCCAGACTTTCTTGAACCCTGTGGTCTGACTACTCTCCACGTTCTGAAGATGAAAAGCAGCATACACGATGTGCAGAGGGAAACTCAAAACCTTGAAATGGTCATACAGTCAATCAATGGAGAATAAGACCAGACATTCAGATTCCATGCTACAAACAGAGTGGGCGTAGAGGCGTTTGTCATGCTCCACCTGGAGTAGCGATCTAGTGTAGGTAGCCTAAATACACAACCTTCGATAAGCGCGGTAGGTTAACAGCGGCTGCCAGCTCTGTGTGTCAAAGACAAAATAAACAGCATGACTGGCTAGCCATAGAAATTACACAGGGTTTTCCAGACGTCAAATAATGTTTTCCTTAACCCCCCTGAAACTCTATGTGCAGCAACCGTTGAAATAAAAGTGAAATAATGCCTTTAAGAACACCATGGTGATATACAGATGCCACCTTTATCCAACGGGTGCAAGAAGGTAATTTGGGTATGAGGGTGAAGGGGGTTGAATATTTTTCACCCCATCACAAGCAGCGGCTCATATTCTCAAGCAAAGGTAAATGGCTAAGGCACAGCATTTCCTAAGTGACTATCTTTCAACCACTGCACTAAAGGGACCCTAACGCAGAAGAGACATTCAAAGATAAGAAGGAACATAAAAGCTAGGACTAAAAACTAGGCTACAAAGAGGGAAAAACGATCAGCGCTCCAATTTGTTCTGGAAATCATATTGCTTTAGGTTTCCCTGACTTTAAAAGACTAACAGAGTTTAAATAACAGTAGATGGCCTGGGAATCTTTCAGACAAAGTATTGTTTGACACCATTGAGCCGAGAGGTTCATCGTGAAGGTGTTTTGTTCTTTGAGACACTGCAAGGAGCACTAGACACTGTTTGTGGTAGTAGTACCACTTCCCACTGCCTCCTCCACCCCTACTGCCTAGCATCAGCAGCTGCAACATACGCTTCTGCCTTGATGGGCTCCATCCCATGCTCCCCTGCTTTGCGAGCAGTAGTATGCTGTAACAATCGCAGTGCGATGCTCTGCAAGAACCTGATGCAGATGTATTCCCCTCACAGCCCACATCACCAAGGACCAGGAGCTCTGCAATGCAGAGATTTCAGCAGATGCAGCGGGGTCGCGAGAGTCTGTCTGTTGAGCAAGCTGACATTTGACTCAGCATAAAGTACCAAAAAACCAACATGGCGCCAAAAATCTTTTTGGAATGTTGCCCTTGCGTATCCTCCTCTTCGGAAAGCACAGGGTTTTAATAAAAGGATTATGGGTTTTGTGCATTGAATATTTTTGCCAACTCAGCAAACGACTAAATGAGTGCATGGCTGCAGCCACTCTTCCCGGCTGTCCCTCGGGTGCAAGTTCCAGGCAGGTTCTTCCAATACAATCAGGATCCCCCGGATCCTGGATGTATAAATGTGCATGTCTTCAGAACAAATGGCCCTTTTGCCATTCCGTAGACGCATTTCGCAAGCCATTCGCTGCGGGTTCTCTGGCACCCTGTCATGGGAGCCGCGTACCTGCTGATGGATGGAGGTTTACGAGTTTTAAATTGGAAGCAATTACAAATTCAATTGATGCAGCGTGGGGATAGGAGAGACACTTCTTTTATTTTATCACTCTTATGAGAAGCAGAGTGAATGCTAAAGACCCCGCTGGATTTGAGCATGCCTGCATCTGTACATACCATGGAACATAGAAAGAGGGGGTACAGCTGCTACTCTGTGAACGCACCCCTTATCTGCAAGGGGGCAATGGTGCACCACTTACTTTGGCACCCTAAAGAGGACATGCGTCCTCTCTTGGAAGTCTATTTATCACATTATATCTACTTATTTATTATAGATATTTATGGCAGTTATCTAAAGTGCAGACCCGACCCAGAGGTGTGTCGCAAGGGCAGATATACATTGCTACAGAGATACTTATAGCATGAGACGGAATGATATATGCAAGTACAGAGACAATCTATTGGTAGAGAACCATAAAATAAGCTAGTAGAAAGGGGGACGGAGAGAGTGCATGACTGTAGAATTTACAGCACAGTTGTACTGGATTCTGTAAGAAAGGCTAGCCAGTAATTGAATACTAGATGGGAAGAAGCCGAGACCACGATGTAACTGGACTAAGATGGACAGCAGAAGTGAGGGCGGATGGAACAACCCATGAGGTTGTAAGTCAAGGGCCAGACACAGAAGCTTAATTTACAGCAAGGTGAGGTGGAGAATGAATATACCTCTTTTGATCTCGAACCTACCCATCCACTCCCTGAGAGGAAAGAGCGGGGAGCTATACAGTGGAGCTTTAGGAAGAAAAAAAAATTGGAGATGGAATTGAGAAGCCATGAGGGGTGTGGTCTAGTAGCTGGTTTTGGGACCACGGAACCAGGAATCTAGAGGTGCTTCCTACAAGGTGCTCACAACTTCCTTTTTGTGTATGTCACTGAACCCAATGATAATGTGACCGATCTGCAGTGACAGTGGATGAATGCACAGGGTTTATCCATCCTGTGATTCCTCCCCTCTGTCCCTGCATTACCATTTGGGACCAACTACAGCCAGCAGACCATGCCAGCCATGTACAGTAGTGTGCCTTGATACATAGCTGGTGTGTCACATCACATCTCTTACCCTTGCCTCCGTGTGTACACCAGTGGAAAACGAAGAGGCAGGTGTTTCTGCAGGGTTCTCTCCATTCACTCGGGGAGGGTTTAGGGTGGCCCTGCAGGTGGTATCTCGTGATGCTGCTTTGAGTTGACTACGATGCATTGTGAACACCCGGAGACTAATAGTAGATTGTAAGCAGTGAATTCAGCAGGCACCTGAATCAAGCAACCGAGAGTTGTAATCCAGCCTTGTCCACATGGTGATAAGTGCGTGATGCTTGAAAAATAACTTAATCGAACTGTGTCTCGCTTGAACATAAGTACAAATTAATATTACACATGCATGAAGGTACAGTGTTTTATATTTTATTATAAAGAGAGGGGTACCTTTCTATTTGTGAGACTGGGGTAAATGGCATGGCAGAGGATGCTGCTGCCAAGACTTACAGCAAACGTTTCTCACAGAAATAAAGCATTATAACACGAGGCTCTAGAATGGGGGAGAAGCAAACTATCAGAGTATAAACTACTCCACAACTACAGGTAAATCCAGCTACAACACATAGGGGGTCATTCTGACCCTGGCAGTCATGGACCGCAAGGGCCAACGACCGCGGGAGCACCGCCAATAGGCTGGCGGTGCTCCCATGGGCATTCTGACCGCGGCGGTACAGCCGCGGTCAGAAACGGGAAACCGGCGGTGTCCCGCCGGTTTCCCTCTGCCCAAGGGAATCCACCATGGCGGCGCTGCAGGCAGCGCCGCCATGGGGATTCCGACCCCCTTACCGCCAGCCTGGCTCTGGCGGTTTTGACCGCCAGAACCTGGCTGGCGGTAACGGGTGTCGTGGGGCCCCTGGGGGCCCCTGCAGTGCCCATGCCAATGGCATGGGCACTGCAGGGGCCCCCTAACAGGGCCCCACCAAGATTTTCAGTGTCTGCCAAGCAGACACTGAAAATCGCGACGGGTGCAACTGCACCCGTCGCACCCCTTACACTCCGCCGGCTCCATTCGGAGCCGGCATCCTCATGGAAGGGGGTTTCCCGCTGGGCTGGCGGGCGGCCTTCTGGCGGTCGCCCGCCAGCCCAGCGGGAAACTCAGAATGACCGCCGCGGTCTTTCGACCGCGGTACAGTCTTCTGGTGGTTTCCGCCGCCCGCGGAGGTCAGAATGACCCCCAAAGTCTTGGGCGCACAACACCACACAGGCATGATTGTAATGCATTTAGTTGGCAATCTGATTGAGCCACCGTTTGGGAGAAAGTCTGATTTGGAGACAGAAAGCTAGCTAGTTCGTCAGTTTGTGGAGTCTAAAGAGGGCGCCCGATTAGTGGAAATAGACAGTTCTCTTGACCCTGCCCTCCAACATTAGAAGTAACAGCATTAAGCATTCTAGAGCGCCTTTTGTCTTGATGCCAGCTTGGGTTTGGAGACATGCTGTGACATCACTCACTGGAAGGCACCTTAAGAGACTACCACCCAGTGCTTAATTTGTGCTTGTTGTTTCCAGTGCTGAGCACCGGCACTTCTTTTTGTGGGCCGGGGCTTATTCTTCTGCCTCAAGCATTCGCTGCGAGCTCTTGTAGCAAAAGACACATATGGGAAAGACGGAGGAAGAGAAAAGTGAAAAAACGTAACAAAGTTAGAAAGCAGAAAGCTGCAAGAGTGAGCTGGAGGGGCAGGGTGTGTCTGTAAATAGATTAAAGAGGCCTGAGATGTCTTCAGGGTTACCATGCCTCAGTATTCCATGTTCGCACATTTAATTGCGGCAACCGAGTGTTTCAGAGGAGCGCTTTGAGCACCGGCACCTTTTTATTTACAAATTAAGCACTGCTACCACCATTGTTCACGTAGTTCTTTCAGATATCTCCTCGCAGACCAAGGGCTTCAGGGGAGATACCCACACACCTTTCTAACCATAAAGCAGTTAGCCCCGGAAAGAGTGCCCCGGCCAGCCGTCGAGACGCATTTTGAAACCCCAGGAATTAATAGCAGCCAGCTGTAGTAATCTTTGAAAGCCTTGCAATGTTATAAAGGTGCATTGGATTTTGCAAGCAACTCTTTTTTTCTGTTCAGCATATTACTATTGTAGAGTACAAGCTTTGAAAAGAGTGGCCTCCAGGCGTTTATAACGGCAACCATTAAGAGGGCTAGAGTTGAGGCTAAAGGCAGTGGAGTTTCTCGCAGTGCCTGTCAGTGGGTCGAAAAAGTGGTCAGAATACATGGTCAACCAATCCTGGGCCTCTCTGCAGATTGCAAACAGACAACCATTGACAAAACCAATAGCCAAGGGTGGTTTTAGGTGTATATCAGTTGTTGTGTTACTTTATCTTGATTCAATAATAGAAAGCTCAGACACCACAATACCGGTCCAATGGCACACAATGAGAATTGTAGTAAATTAGTTTTGTGGTTATGCAACGCCTATAACTCCACAGGCCACGCCTGTTTTAGAGACCCCTGCCCTACTTTTTTCATGAGACTTAAAGCCATGACTATAACTAATGTACATTTCTCATTTAGAAATGTTGCAAATGCTGCCATCAGACTGGTTGTGGACATTAAAAGGCACAGAGCGGGACATTACTATGTAAACAACATACATTTAATTTTTGTATCTACATTCCACTTTACCATAAAAAATACATGGCTTGGATTTTACAGCCAATTAACTCTGATGTATAGACCTGTAAAGCAAGTCAGTGAAAGAGGGCACTAGCGAAGCATATCCATGCACCCCTGTTAGCAAAGGCGAAACAAAACTTCAGGGTGGGGGCTTGCAAATCACATGGAGTGGGCTTCCTCTCCGGCCCACCACCAATCACTTTGCTTAGTGTACTGTGCTGAGTGGGACCCTGGAGCTCAGGGGCCCCCCGCACCACATGGGTTTCGGGAGCTAATGTTACACCAGTGCTTGTTAGCAAGCCACTCCAGTGCATTACAATGACAGACTGGTAATGGGCTTTGTTAGAAACTGGGAATCTAGTTGGCAGAGGTATGCACCCTGTCCAAGTAGGGACCACAAGCCTACTCAAGATAAATCAGTTACACATCATAAATTAACCTGTGCTCACCCTTTGGTAGCTTGGCACAGATCAGGCAGGCTAAACTTAAGATGCAATGTGTTAAGTATTTGTGTAACAGAACAATAAAACAGTGAAAACACAACACAAAAATAATCCATACTAGGTGAGTAAAAAAGATCTTAAATAATGAACAAAAGAAGACCAAAACAACAAAAATCCACCAAACAGAAGTTGAACTATGAATTTTTAAAAAGTATCTGCAAATACAGTGCTTGGAAACGTAAAGCGCCAACTGGGGCCCTTCTGGTCGCTCTAGACTTGGGTAAATCCAGAAGTTCATGCTGATCACGATGAAGCCTGGGCCAGCTGCAGGGACCAACCAAGTTCTGCTAAAAAATTACCTTGTGCGGAGGGTTGTGTCGGCATCTAAGATCCGATGCGAGGAGCAGAGGGGACGATGCAAAGGTGATGCGTCAGTTCCAATCCATGCAGTCAGGGATGTGTCGTCGAGCCACGCAGTTGGTGATGCGAAATCCTCGACCATTGGTGCGGCGTCGAACCATTTGTGGTGAAGGCGATGCATCTCCGTCGAGCCGTTCAGCTGGTAGATGCAAAGGCAATGAGTGGGAACAGAGTGCAATGTGCCGGTTCCGAGCCATGCGGTTGGTGCTGTGATATCTTTGTCCTTAGTGGCGATGTATTAGTGTTGATGAGAGATGTGGCAGTTCTGATTCACGGAGTGACAACGATGCATGGATTTCTATAGAGACAGCTGCAGAAGCCACTTCCAAATGCACAGGACTGGATTGGCATCGCTTGGCAGGGTAGGACTCAAAGCTGGCAGAGTCCAGAAGCTGTAGCAGAGTTGAGTGAAGTCTTTGATGTCCCTGAGACTTCAGAGCAGAAGTCAAGCCAGCAAGCCCTTGCAGTCACTTTGGGTCTGGGGGTGTAGAGATGCAGGTCCTGTCCTACCCACTCCCAGGCAAGGAGGGCAGGCACAGCAAAGCAGGAGTTCAGCAAAGCCCAGCAGAGTTCCAGAAGAGTGACAATCCCTTCAACAGCACAGCAGTTCTTTTTCCTGTCAAAATATTTTCAGGTCCAGGTGTCTACTAATGTGGTAGGGTCAGAAGTCCAGTTCTTTTACCCAGTGGTGGTTCTGAAGTGGGGGAAACTTCAAAGAGAGGACTTTGAAGTGTACAACGTGCCCATTCAGGTGTGTCAGCTCCTCCCTCCTATCCTTTCCAGGATGGGCCATCAACATGCATGTGGCCATTCAGTCACACCTAAGCTCCCTTTGTTTGTTGCTGTCTGGAGGGAATGCGCTATAGTGCAGCTGGGCTGTCTGGCGGGAATGCACCAGAGTGCAGCTGTCATCCACCCATATGTGGATTCAGAGGTAGGCAGAAGGCACTAGATGATTTAAAGTGAGAAAATACCAACCTTAAAGTGGCATTTTCGGAATTGCAATTTAAAATCCGACTTCAGAATAAGTTATGATTTTAAACTGTGATTCCAGAGACACCAAACTCGTGAGTCCCATCTCTTTCCAAATGGAAATTACACTTAGAAAAATGTAATAAGGCATTCTCAATGTTAACCTAGAGTTTTTCACTACCTGGACATGTAAAACTTAAAATTACCTGCCCAACTTTTTAAATATGCTGCCCCTTGCCCCTGGGGCTGTTCAGGAATGTTTGGGCCTGGCAAGAGGGTTAGCTTGCCAGGTCAACATGGCAATTTAAAACCACACACACAGACTCTGCAATTGCATGCCGGAGTCATGTTTCAAGGGCTGCTGAAGTGGGTGACACAACCAGTGCTGCAGGCCCACCAGTAGCATCTAATTTACAGGCCCTGGGCACATGTAGTGCACTTTGCTACGGGCTTATAAGTAAATGAAATATGCCGATTGCGGATAAGCCAATGTTACTATGTTTTAAGCAGAGAGCACATGCACTTTAGCTCTGGGTATCAGTGCTAAAGTGCCCAGAGTCCTAAAGCCAACAAAACAAATTCAGCAAAAAGGGAAAAAAAGAAATAAAAAAGTTTGTGGATGACCCTGCAGAAAGGGCCCCGTCCAACAGTCTTTGTCATCTTCTAAAATGCTCCTCTTTGCTGCTTTAAAATTTAAGCGGTATTTAGCCACAGCAGGTATACCCAGTGCAGTGGCACTTTGTGTAAAGGAGTGGTTGGGTATATATTGTACACATTGAGCATAATCATTTTACAATTTTCAGCCTTTAAACGTCTTCTCTCAATTTTGAAACATGTTTTTGCCACATAAATGTTTAGCGGGTTAATGTCTTGTTTTAGGTAGCTGCAAAAAAAAAGTCTACAAAGCTTGGCTTTAAAGTACAATGCAATGTAATTACAGCTATCAGCTCAGCAGGCCTTTGACTCACTGGATCACTTGCCTGTAGGGTTCAACCAGCATTTAGGGTGATGGCAGGGGTTGGATACTGCAGTGGCTTCAGTCGGCAGTGACAATGTTCGGAAGTGGTAAGTGGTGCAATTTATCTGATTTATTTATAAATATTTGAGAACATGCCTAGGGCCACTGTAATTATTTGATTCTGCAGCTGTTGTGTTTTTTTGCATAAATATGGATCTGCCACATAACCCATCATTTGCTGCATAATTTGCAGTTTTTAACAAAAATATTTTTTCCTATCTCAAACATACCAAAAGTTGAAAAAATTCAGCAGCATGTATTGCTGTACACCGGAATGTGCTTCCTGGGGTTTACTGGTCAACTTTCGAAACTTATTGGAGTATTTGAGAGTTGTACTAATAAGGTGAAGCTTTTGCTAAGCCAGTGTTAACATGGGGAAAATGAGTACATAATGGAGCTATACTGTCACAAAATGTGCTGCATTACTCGTTATATTTTGCCTTCTCTTTCTGCATAATTTATTTAACTCTGCTATTTAATTTGGTCCTTTCCTGACGCATAATTCCAGTTGCCATGATTATGCACTTGCAATACCACTCGCTCGCCAGAACCATAGGACAGATCCAAGGGTGGACTGGAATGCCTCGATTGGGGCAGCGCTCCACACTTGAACATGAAGTGTCTGCAAACTGTCAGTACTGGTTTACACTGTGACTATAAGATGCAGGCCTTGCATAACGCAGCTTTAGAGACAAGTTTATCTTTAGTGATGCTAATAAGGGGAAATGTGAACACCTGCAGTGTAGTGGGCCAAAAAGAGTATGGCACCAGCAGCACACCTCACACAGGAGCAGCTCCAAAGCCTTTAAAGTGGCATAGACCATCCAGCAATAACATAGTTGGATCAATGGGCACCATTTCCTAGACCAGTTTCATTGTCTCTGGACCTGAAGTGCACCCGATGAAATAAGCCTAGCAATCTGCCCTGTTCTGAATCCAGTGATAATACAGCAGCGAAGCTGACTGACGCTCCCATCATCCTCCTCTTTGTACAACAGGACTAACAGCGCAACTGAAACAGCACCATTAACCTCAGGGTCCAACAAACCTGGGAATGACAGCAGCACTGCAGAACTGCTTTAACTGATTACTCACTCTTTTGCACATCAGCCTAGTGCTTCCTACCACGAGGAGACGCAAGCCGTTTGGCCTGTACTATTGTGGCTCAGCAACCTTAGAGAGTGGCCAAGACGTGAGGCTACCTGCCTTTCCAACTGGGCCACCTCAATAACACCAGGAGCAGGTGCATACAGGGAATAACAAAGTTCTGAACAAATACAAACTTTGATTTTTATCACTACAGAAAATTCTTAGTAAAAATTGAGAAAAACAAAACAAAAGATAATTGCAAACTTTAGAAAATAATATAAAATGGAGAACGCTGTGGCCTGATGCTTCTTTAAGTTGACGTGTTGTTGCTGCAGGGCTCATTTTAATGCCCAGAATCTGCATAATGATCTGAGCTGTTCTGATTATCCGGTGCCATCTATGTAAGAACCAAACAGCTGCAAAGCAATCAGCATTATACCTCGCACAGATACTCGCCATATGTTCTCATGACACCGCCAACATGTATAACATGAAAGGGCTCCACTTAAGAGACGTAATTACTAAAGGAAGAGAGATGGCGGTCCGTGAAGCATATCTTGTGCATGCATAATTTCCTCCTCATTTATAACGTGCAGAGAAGGCTAAGGACAGCACTTTGTATGATGACGCAAGTGTAACCGTGGGGACGGGTGCACTGCACAGTGCTCGAGGCGCACTGGTCTCCTTACGCGGATGCACACACAGCCTGCTATGCACATGTGCACACAACAGCCTCCTTTGGGATTAGGATGAGAGCATGGTGAAAAGGATGAGACTATCTCAAAGCAATGGCTTTCCCAAGCTGCAATGCTCTATCTGCCTAGCCCCTTATGTGGGCACTTTAAACATCTGACATTTATAAGAAACCAGGCAAAATCTTTCAAGTGATTTTTCATTCCTAATGGATTTTCCTTAAGTGTGTTGGAGAAATAGGCAAAGGGCTGGAGAACCTGCCTTAAGTGCTCTGGGAACGATCTGCCGGAGACTGGGACTCATAAATCCCATGAAATGGCGGACTTGAACAATGGGCTCGGAGGCTCTCTGCCCCAGCGAGGAAGGAGCGTGGAGGTGAGAGGGTTACAATTCATACTTTCATTTCCAAAATGGACTATAAAAGGAGCTGCACTTCGCTGTCTATCAACCTCACTTGACACGGGCCAATAAGGCCGGGGCTCTCAATGTCATAAAAATATCTATACCTCTATATATTTCTTCCTTAAATCTGTAAAAAGAGGACTCTGCGGCCAAATGACAGACTCGGGTTGTCATAGCGATGACCAGACTCTACTGTGAGCTTCCCACTGCATCCAGTCATGAGATATGATTAATCCGTGGAGGCTGAACTGTAAAATAAGCCTGATCCCGAAAAGACAAGGAGGCATGGTTAGCACTGGTAGCTTAGCATTGAAAATGCATGCGTCCATCTTTGGAAAAAGAGCATTATAATAACTTACCTTGTTATAACATTTCATACTGCACGGTACATGACAGTTGTTACCCAATATAATGAACTCAATTTACTAGCCTCAGAAGGGTGAAAGGCTATTTTGGAATTTTCTAGGATTAAAACTGATATTTAGGTTCAGGAACATGTTCATTGCTAGCAACTCACTCGGCGAGACATCTTGTGTTATGATCTACTCATATCTTTATAACATTATACAATTCCAGTGGCCATCCTTTTGAATACATCACTGAATTGTAGTCTGTGGTAGCCACTGTTTGTGTGGCAACCTTGAATTTGCGTTTTTATTAGCCTAAGTGTGGAGGAGAATGTCATTTTACATAGGTTAACCGTATAGAGAATCGTGATTTTATTAAAGACAAGGAAGCTAACATTATGAATAAAACCTTTATTCCTCAATTCTGAGCAGCCCTTTAAAAGCTCCAATAGAATTCAGTATGTAGTCATGAAGAATAGCACTACATGTAAGCCCCATGCTCTGTATTCTCTTCCTCTTTTGTTCTGCTTCTCAACCCAATTTTTCTCCTGTTCATCTTGCTCCTGATGTAGCAGAAACTTTAGTACTGTCCCCCATGTCACAGTGATCATCTATATGTGACAGTTTATGTATTATGTTGACCAAAGTACTAATAGTTTGACTGTAGAGTGATGCACTGAGTGGCCATTTTAGTGTGCATTTGTTTATATTAATTCAATGTTTGAAGGATTAAACTGATTTTATATTGTAGTCTAGAGTGTAAACTGATAGTCTGTATTTAAATAACATTGAATTTCTAATGATTATATTTTAAATATGTGTGGAAAAATAAAGAAATGCAGTTCTGCATCATACAGAGTGAAATGTATTAACAGAACTATTGTTTCAAGTTTTGTAACATGAATGCTAATGAATATTTATTAATGCAGAATCTATAGTTTGCATAATAAAATGTGTTTTTTGAATGTATTAATGTGCTGTTTTAATTCACTTGCACTAGCCTAAGTGAAGCCTTATAGGCCTTGCATTTCATGACTGTTCAATCATCTTGTTAACGTATACCTTTCTCTCAGACCTCATTCCCAAGATAGTTTGGTAATATATGCCTATTGTTTTACGCATAGAGATTTGTGAAAATCTGACCTTGGATGCAGAATATCCTGCATTGTGGACTGGCAATTTAAAAAGTTGTTTCAATCTTGCGTGGAGCTACACAGAGGGACGCTGTTCTCATGACAGACTTGGGGAGACATGGAGAGGTTTCAAGTTGGAGTTGTATGATTGATTTCTATGGACATTGCGCCTTCAATGTCAAATGAACTGTTGCTTAGATGAATTAGATTGTCTTATGAACATTAATATGTCAATAGCCAGCAGGATTTTGTTGTATGGTTCTACCACATCCTAGGCAGGGTCCAAAGACCCAATGACCTCCACGAGCATAGATTCCTGCAAAGGATGAAAATACTCCAGCACTCCTGAACATCTTCTTGCACTGACCAACACCTACATATGTGACTTTGAAAATTCCAAACATAAATATGTAAACTATTCTCCTTTCTATTTTCTTAAGTAAAGAACCTTGTACACATTGGGCCTGATTACAACTTTAGAGGATGGTGTTAATCCATCGCAAATGTGACGGATATACCACCTACCGTATTACGAGTCCATTATATCCTATGGAACTCGTAATACAGTGGGCAGGATATCCGTCACATTTGGGACAGATTAACACCGTCCTCCAAAGTTGTAATCAGGCCCTGTGTTTCCTTAATTTGCATGATCAACAAAAAATAATCCTTATCTCTCTGTTTCTCTGTGGGTGGGAGGGAGGGCTAATGGTAACCACAATTATCTACACAGTTATTCTATGAGAATTAATATTTTATGTCAAGGCAGGAGGGTAGCTTCATGCATCTTTAAAGCCTTCCATCGCTAGGCCACCAACATGATCCATTGGTTTAAAATACAATCTTCTAAACACTTGATCATTTGACCAGTCAATCACTTTCACAATATTTTCCAATCTTCCCCCTGCATTAAAGACTTTTGAAGCCATTGCTCCTCTTATTGAATGCGCCTTGAACAAATCCATATTCACTCGTGCTTCACTCATTGTGTTTTTTACCCATCTAGCAATCGTAGCTGACGACACTGCAGCATATGGTCTCACATACAAGATTAATAATTGATCCATACCTGCACTCCTGTGCTCACTCATTCTCCCTTCATACCATTTTCTACAATTCATCACACACAAATTAGGATGATCATCAAACCTAGGATAAAACACAGAATCTATAATAGTTTTCATCCTTTTCCTCATCTCAATTAATACTTCATTTGGTTGATACAATCTGTCAATCTCTTTAGTGCTTTCACATCTAAAACTTGTTTAAAAGAAACCATACATAATAATGTTGCTAACTTCCATGTCAATTGCCTGGTTGTTAAATGTTTGTTTCCTTGCCACCTTTCAAACAAGGAAAAAACTAAACCAACACCCCAGAGTGTTTTATATCTAGCTACATTTTATTATCCTTATTCTTTTCATCACCTTACATATTATTAATAGACTTCTTCCCACAGATACACCATCCACAAGACAATGACCAGCTGCTACCCAGACCTAAAACAACTCACTGTCCTATAACTCAGACCTTTTTTAATGTATTCTGATAAGAAATTTGCAATAATAGGATTCAACGTACCCACACACTCCATGCAGTCCTATATCTCTTTCTTGTTCCTGGTGCCCACGTCTTGTTTTTTCGTAGCCTCTCCTGATAATTCTTGAATCATTCAGATTTCCCTAGACTCTCCATACTAGAAGGTTGAACACTCCTGACTCTACTAAGGGATGTTTCCCTCCTGTCCACATTTTTTTTTAGAAGACCTCTGCAAGCCTGAATCAATAAAGGATCTTCCTTTACCAATTCCGACACTGACGAATCCCATGCTTGAGTCACCCACAAGGGTGTCACTAAGGCCAATGGGCATTCCTGCCTCCTCATCTGCATCAATACCCTCTGTATCAGAGAATGGAGGAAACGCATATCCTCTCATGTTCTACCAATTGAGACTGAATGCACCCACTGCAACTGCCCCTGGCCCTCAACTTACATAGTTGAATAACTGAGTTGTTAGCCTTGAAGCAAATAATTCCACCTGCAAAGGGTGTGATCTTTACTTTCCTCTAAACTACTCCATTTCCACCTGTTATCTCTGTATGTAATGTTGCTGCCACAGCCCAAGTTGCTTGCACCACACATAATCTGGTGTAGAGACAGAAAATGCATGGCCATTCCACGCCTGTACATTTTCTAACCACCATTTCAGTTCCTTCTGTGCCTCCATGGTAATCTTGACATGGTACATGTTTGTATTATGGATTGGGAGTGAGTGGGGGTCTTAAGTGTTGTTCCCTTACCTCTCTGGAAGTGACAGATAATCTTGACATGGTCCCCATACCATAAACCTCTTACTAGACCTATCCTTTTGAGATGTTGCAACACTCTGTAATTCAATAGCCCTGGAACTATTATTGCCTGTATAGAAGATGACAGAAGGCCAATCACTCTGGCAAAGTCTCTCAAGGTAATTCCCTCCTTCATCCATTGTGCCTTTACTGTGTCTACATTAAAACCTAGAAATTCCATTAGTTGAGAAGGCTCAAGAATAGACTCTCCTGATTTATCACAAAACCTAATCTTTCCAAGGTTTCTAGCGTCATATGTACATATTTTTCTAAAACAGATACATCTTGATTCATTATCAAAATATCACTGAAATACATTATTAGATTTACTCCTCTCTCCCAGAGATAACCCATTACTGGTCTCAAAAACCTTTGAAAAACACCAAGGAGCGGAAGATAGACCAAATGGTAGACACTCAAACTGGTACAACTGTCCTTTGCATCTTAACTGTAAATACCATTGACACTCCAATTAGTATTTCAAAATAAGCATCCTTCAAATCTATTTTTGCCATCCAATCATTTTCCCATAGAATACCCCTTAACAGATGTATTCCTTCTGTTCTGAAATGTGTGTAAATTACAAAGAAATGTGCATTTCTTAAATTTATTACCGGCTTCCAACCTTTGTCCTTTTTCTGTTCCACACAGAAAAGACATAACTTTTGCGTTCTTCTCCTATTTCTCTTATGGCCTCTTTTGCCAACATTCCACAAATATCTTTTGTCACAGTATCTCTTATATTTTCTTTTAAGAAAATGTGTCTTGGTTCTTTCTTTTGTCCGGGGTCTTACTGGAACTCTATCATATAAACGCTTACTATCTCCAGCACCCACAAATTTGTCATCTTTTCCCATTCCTTTGAGAAATATTTTGATCCTCCTCCTATTTTTATGGGGTAGAACCAATACCAGTCTTCATTCTCACATTGTCCTGAGAGTGCTCCTATATGAGATCCCTGGGATGTCCCTCGAACTGATCTGCTTCTACCTCCTCTTGCTTTTTGTGGATAGATACTGGAGTTGTGACCTCCTCTGTGTACTTCTCTTCCTTGCTGATATGGACCCCTGTAACATGATCATCCAAAATAATGGCCCCTTCTTCCAGACCTGCCATATAAATTAC
The DNA here is from genome assembly GCF_031143425.1 of Pleurodeles waltl. Lineage (NCBI taxonomy): Eukaryota > Metazoa > Chordata > Amphibia > Caudata > Salamandridae > Pleurodeles > Pleurodeles waltl. The sequence goes on from NC_090440.1 coordinate 1,886,789,225, forward strand.
AGTCTATGAAAACCTTGTGCATAGAAGCATGTGCTTTACCTAGACGAGTAAAAGTGTGGACACATTTCCCCAAAGTTTTAATCTGATCTTATCCAAAGAGAAGCCCTTTTGACTCTTCACTAGCTTCTTTTATAGCCAAGTCCCCTAATTTAGGACTGCTTTTTAAAAGAACTTCCTTATGTCTTTCTGCAATGAGGCCTGCATTAACGTTGCAGAGAAAGCAAATGGCTCTTTAGCTCAAGCCCCTCAAAAGATGTATGTCCAAATCTGTTCCTTTAATGTATGACTCATCAACCACGTCACAAATTCTTGCTAATGGTCCCAAAATATCAAGTAGTTTGTCTTCACATTGGTTAAGTATATTATAAGATGTGGGCCCAAGTTTGGAGTAACAGTCTCCTTATCGTCAATAGTTGAGATTGAACACCCCGCACTCATTACATTCCTTTCTCCTCATTCTAAAGGCCTCCATATTCTGGGGTAGATGTAATCAGCAACATGACTCATAGGCCAACACTCTGAACTGCGAGGAAGCTTATCATCCAATGGATTAAACACATTTTACATTTTAAATGTACTGTCTGAGCTTGTAATTTCATCCAAACCATCATCATAACCCAAATCTAGGATATAGTCATCAATGTCTGCATTTAAATCTTGCTTCATCCAGTTAGGCTTATAGTCCGTCACCTTTGCAGGGATATCCTGCTTTTCCTTTGTGCCACTTTTGAGACTCCTTCCTTCACATTTTATAGGTCATCCTCAATTCTATGTTTTATTTTTTTCAAACATTTTCCTCCTGGACCTCTATTCATTGTCGCCTCATCTGAAAGTGTCCAATATGCCTCACCGTCTATCATCCTACACTTTGTTTTATTATCTGTAAGTGTTTTACACATAGTTTCTTTAATTGTTTCACCTATCTCCTTATTAATCAACTTTCTAATGACTTCCTCCTGAACTTCCTGCTGTGAATTCATATTCCCTTCAGACATTGCCAAACTATCTCTCTACTATTATTTGAAAATGGATACCAGTTTATTATTCTGTCTCAACCAAAATGTTTTAAACTAACCCTTATAATTTGTAATAAATATGCCTACATTATTAATTTGTTTTCAAATTTTTTCTTCACTCCTATTTTTAGAAATAAAACGTTTTTTTTTTTGTATCCGTGTCCTCAAACTCGTTTTGACTGTGTAAACGCTCATCAGCTGGAAACGGTCAGGTGTTTAGTATTGAGCGTTGCTAATGTATGTCAAGCATTGCTAAGCAACCAAAGTGACTTCTTCAACATATGTCTTCATGCAGACTAGCATATCTAATTCTTTTGGCGTCTATGCCCAAAATGCAAAATTAAAATGTTTGTATATGTATTCATTGTATTATTCATAACTTCTTATATTGAAGTCTATAAGTTTGAACACTTCATCGTTTTTTAGGCAATTCAACAAAAAATACATAGCCTTTTGTACTGAAACCAACATTTTTTTAACCATTTAACAGTTTTATTAAGCATTCGGCCACCAGGCCTATGTGTACAAAGAAAACAAAGTAACAAAAACATAAATAGAGCATTCAAATAGGAGAGTTTCTATTTGTAGATACTTCACTTTGAGTAAAAAAGAAAAAAACAGCTTTGTTGGAATTTGACCAGTTTCAAATTTCAGTTTTCCACTTTCTTAAAATACTCCTCCACTGAAATTCTATAAACCTTTAGAATAGCTGAGGGACATTGAAAAAAGAAAACACAGGAATGGCAGATCAAACAAACGGAGGAGCGAATGAGCACACCTAATGTCATACGGTAAAAAAGATGCCTTTTGACATGGTGGCTAAGCATGGATTGCAGCAAGGTGGTATAGGTGTGATGTCTGCAAATATCCTAAACGACTATCCAAGCCTCCGTTCTGACGTAAGTAACTTAAAGTCTGACGTGGGTGGTGGGCATCTCTGACTTCTCAGGAAATCTGGGAGATACCCACTATCACAATACATCTAGAGGGATATGCCTACCCTGCAACAGTCATCCTGTTGATGTATTTCAAGTCCTGCACCAGGCATTAGTGTTGCCCACCATGTTGTTCAGTCAAACGAGAGTTTTGTTCCAAAGCGCACCATAGGGTTCCCTTATTGCTGGTCTTGGAACATTGGTGGTCAACTAGGTACCTTGTGCTGTTGACCAAAAACAACAGCATGATGACTTTGGACTGTAAAGGTAGTGTGTAGGCCCCAGTTATATTTCCTGCTCTGAAAAGACAAAAGCAGACACTTCCTTAACTTCACACCAGTATCTTTTCCCATTTAGCACAAAAATAGGCTTTCTTTATATCCTAAATCAAGATCTTGAGTTACTGAGACATCTTCTGAACTATGGACAATTTGTTGCAATTTAACAGCTAATTACTATTACGAACAGCTCATATTTGTATCAAAACATGGTCTGGCACATCCTAAAATCCCAGCCCATTCAATTTTTTCTGTTTATTTTGACTACTCACCATTACATAGTTGTCTAGTTTTGCCTACTGGTAGCCAGAAAGGCCTTGATAATGTTCAATGAACCACATACTACAAGTTTTCATTTTCAATTTCTTATGCCATAACTCTTGTCAACACTCAGAGTTCTACAGGTTCCCCAGCTACTTAAGTCAATTTTTAGACCATTCAATACTTGGCATCAATTGTTTACCGCCAATGCATGAATCTTAAGTATGATTCCTCATCATCATGAGGGTGCCTTGAGGGATGTGGCCACTCTCCTGCTGGGCTGAAATCAGGTACTGAGTAAATAGCTGGAAATAAATAAAATGCTGTTATAGAATATTAGCATGGGTGGGTTTTATGGTAGCAGGACATGAAGTGCCACCTTGCACCTTTAAAAGAGCATTCAAAATGGAACATCAAAAAAGCACGAATTTGTGAAATCAACATGCCCAAACTGAAGCCTGTCTTCAAATGTAGCATCTAAAATACCCAGGAAGTTACTGTCCGGGACGGACAAGACTTATGTCAATCAGGAGGGATTCCTTTCCAGTGGCTAATCTTGTGATGGGTTTGAGAGGGTCTGTTAAAATGTAGACTGATTAAATGGCTGCAACAGAGATATCATAGAAGTATTCACATGGACCCATGATAGTCACAATTTAGGGATGTGCAAAGATTTTTTTCTGCAGAATTGTGAAACGTGGCAGATTCCTGTCATCACCCGAAGCAAAGTTAAATATGCCTGTTCCTCAAAGGAGATGATTTCTTGCAACTGGATGTTCCATGGTCAGCACACCCTGCAGCAGGGATCATGTGGCGAGTGCTGCAGCCATTTCTGCAAATCTTTGTGGAATCAACAGTTGAGGGGGTGGCAGGGTGTCACCACAGGCAAAGCTTAGTAGGCATGTGGGTAGTGAGGGTAAAGCACAGAGCTGGGACACTACTTGAGACTTTACCTATCAAGGGAGTCTAGAGCAGGGTGCGGCTGGCAAGTAGTGCCAATCCATTTAATACCCCCCTTGGCTCATTGCAGCCATGATAATGGTTTTCTGCGGCAGTCGTGGCTTGCAGGGATTCCGGGGGGCAGGGAAGGGTGGCATGGCGGGGAGGTAATAATTAACATTAAAAAACAAAAAACAAAAAACAAAATACTTACCTCTGCTCCTGCGCCGCTCCTCTTCTGCACGCAGGCACAGGCTCACAGCCTGCCCTGAGGCCAATCCTGACACTGCTTAAAGCAGCGTCAGCATTGGCTGGGAGTGCCCAGCCAGGGCGCTCCCAGGCAGACTGGCGTTGCTGGGCTGGAGAGAGCTTTGTGTGCATGTGTGTTTTGCCAGCCAAACACACATGCGCTCTGAGGGGAGTGCACAGTGCACTCCCCTCTGCTCATCACCCCCAATGCCCCGCCCCTTTCACAAGGAAGGGATAATAAACACATTGGGGACACGCTCCTCCGCTCTTATGGAGGAGCCGCCCCTGCTCTGCTGGAGAAAAATCCACTAAAAGGCACCTTAAATTAAAAAAAAAAACTCTGAGTGACTCGCACTTCACAAAGCCTTACTAAGGTTTCAATATAGATTGCAAAGCTGAGAGTGGAACAACATAGCACTTCCCTCCAAATACTTTTATGATACATGATCGCTTTAATAGATTTATGAGCCAGGTGCAGTATCTATAGCAAAACATGCATCAACAGGGCACGTGAAGCAGAAAACAGTACACTTTACTATGAATTACATTGTGTTGTGAGACAATCCGCCTCTTAAAGACAAAGACCATAACCATGGACCACGGAAGAAGACAAATAAAATAAGACATAATTGAAGAAACCGGAAAAAACCTTCCTAGGCGCTAAATGAACAAGCAATAGAGAAGCCAATAGGTAACGCCTATGCAAGATCTAGTGGCTTCGTCAATGTTTTGAGAAATGTGCAGCATGGTTTAAAGTCAAGACAAAAAGCGCTATGACATGATCAGTTGTGACTATGTCATAGTGGTTGTTTTTTAAGCCATTTTGCTTTAAGAAAGTGGGAGTCGGAGCAATACAAGGTGGAGGTGGAGGGATCAGCAATAAGGGAAAGAGAGAGGAGTGGTATGGGGAAACAGAACAAGGGAGGTGCGATGGGTGCTTTTCTCAAGCAAGGAACAAGAAATCATCTGGCAATGGTGGAACTAAGCATTTCCAATTATTGTAAATGAAGAAAGCTGCTTGCCAACATATCTCTATGCCTTGCTGTCATTGCTAGCCATCTGATGTGTGGAGTACCCATCACTGCCACAGGAAAATAGTTTCTTTCTGGTGCCCTGACATTCGCAATCCACCTTTATATTCTGAAGGCAAATAATACACTCAAATAATATCAAAGACATCAAACAAGCGGTGGTGTGGGGGGAATAGGTTCTACAAAACAAGATAACCCTCAGCGATAGCAAGTAGGTTTTACTGCGTAGTTGCCAACACGCCTTTGATTCTTGTTACATTTAGTTCACAGGTTCTGAGCTATTTATTTTAGAGGTAGGAGAGCCACTTAAAGCTCTAGAGCTGAACGTTCTCTTGGACCCACGAGCCTTCTGCATAGGACCCATGCTCTACCACTATGTGCCAGGAATTAAAAACAAAGCATAAAGGGATAGAAAACAATAGCCATCTAGTCAGTGAATTGCATAATGGGAAACAAGAAAGCCTAGGACCAGGGCCATAGCTCCATGAGGGCAGTGTTTAATTTGTAAATAAAAAGGTGCCGGTACTCAAAGCTCTCCTCTTAAACACGCGGCTGCTGCAAATAAAAGTGCAAGCATATAATACTGAGGCAGCATAATCCTGAAGCCACCTCGGGCCTCTTCAGTCCATTTATAGCCACTCCCTGCTTCTTCAGCTCAATCTGTCAGCTTCCTGCTTGCCCCCTTTCTGACGCTTTTTCGTTTTTCTCTTCCTCCGTCTTTCCCACGTGTCTTTTGCTCGCAGTAAATGCTTGAGACAGAAATCTAAGCGCCGGCCCTCAAAAATAAGTGCCAGTGCTCCGCATTGGAAACAACAAGCACAAATTAAGCACTGCATGGGGGGTGTTTGGGGTGTTTTACCCCCTAAAAAATGTATTCTGTAGCAAATAGGTCGGTACAAGTGCTTTCAGTTGGGTATGGTGAGGGGTCTGTTGGATTTTAACCTGGGTTTTTACACACACACACAGACAAAAACACACACACTCTCTTGTCTATGTTCTGAAGGCCTTAAAAATGTTGATCCGTTTGAAAAAAAAAAAAAAGTGTTTTAAGTAGCCCAAACAATCTGCACTCCTCTTTCTTTACACTTCCCCAAAAACTCCTCTCATGTCCTTCTTCTCATATAATGTGTTTTACCATGACGTCCCTGCGTGATTGTTGGGAAATCTGCAGCTCACCCCAAGTCATACTAACCAAGCTACGTTCTTGCCTAGGACAGGTCCTAAATTCCCAGCTTGACAAAACTGTGTGATCCTAGGCAAAAATTTAATTTTACAGAGCCTTATTATTCTTGGTGATCAGATATGACAGCAACTTCAAATACATGAGTTCAAGATGTGTACCGTACAAAAATAATCTGATATATTAAGATGAAACTCTTCTGCACGTTAAGGGTTTTAAAAAAAAATGTAAAGAGAAGATTTAATATTCATATGATGTTTTTTGTGTGATATAGCTGCCAACTATTTTTAGGGCTTGGCTCGTGTTTGGCCTATGGGAGCCCACCCAGACCCTTGGCTCGGCTCTCCCTGTCAACATGTAGGCTCACCCGCCTCTAGTTTATTCTGGTTTATTTGTGCTGTATTTTTACAGTGGCTCATCTCTAATTCACCTACAAAATACTGAATTAAGGCAATATTTCATTGTTTTCCAGTCTGCCTGCACTTGTTTCAGCTAGAGAGCATTTCAATGTGATTAGTGTGATTAGTATTAAGAAAGTATTTAATTCACCCAATACTATTAGACTAGATCTTCTACTAGGTAGTCCATGTCAGGTCCCCACATAGAGCTTCCGTCCATTTCCAGGGTTGATGCGTCAGTAAGAGTGTCTCAGATTATCAGAAAGTGCAGTAGATGCACTGGAAACAGGAACCCCTGTTGCCCCACCCATATATTCTAACATTATCGATCCAGATGCACTAATTTTGATTTGGATATAAAAGCATTAACTTACAGCTCTATTGTACTGTTTTCGGTATAAAAGAAACAAAATCACTTGTTTTGTTAGAATTACATATGGAGATCACACAAAATCTATTTTGAATTAGAAAAACTCGCTGACTGGTCCCAAACTTCCTTGGTAACCTATTAATAAGTGGTCATCCATACATCTGAAACATGAACTTAAAATATTAATATTTACTCAACCAATCTCACTTCTTCTCGGATTTGCATAGTCACCTATTCGACTGCATCCTTTGCATATTTCACGCAAACAAATTTGCAAGAAAAGCCAGACTTTTAGTTTTCAACATTTTGTACAGATGCAGTTACTTGCAAGGATAATCTAAGCAATATGTGCACTCCCGTACCAAACACTTAAGGTACAAGCGCAACACAGACTAACAGTAGTCACGAAAAAATAGGCACATTGAATATCAACACTAATTAACACTTGCAAATGAAAGACTATGTTTGGGCAGAGAGAATTTGGGGTTCTCGAGAGTTGGGTTGGAACTACACAAAACCTTACTTATGTAATAACATTTTACTTTCTTCTACTCATCGGCATTTCAGATTTGATGTAGGCCAGTGGTACCCAACCTTTTGACTTCTGTGGACCCCCTTTTTATCAATACTGGAACCCGAGGGCCCCCACTTAATCATTATTGGAATCTGGAGACCCCTCATTGAGTCATTACTGAAAGCTGGGGACCTAATCTGCTAATATTATTGCATTTTCTAAGCAGTTGTGGAACCCCTGAGGAGGCTTCGCAGACCCCAGGGGTCCCCGGACCACAGGTTGGGAACCACTGATGTATATTTTATGACCCAATTTCCTTCTGAGTTGGGGACAAGCTAATTCACCCATTTAAAACATTTGGGACGCATTTAATGCTGCATAGATAGTTGGCATCTGGTTACCAATTCTAGGTGAAATAAAATCAACTCATAGCCCAAATGATACGATAAATAGGGAGCTTTCCACATCAGAGTAAACAGAATCTAATTGCATTTCCTGGCAGAGCCATAGCAGCATTTTTAAAAGTGGAGTGCCTTGTCCTCAAGCAATGGGGAAGTCGGGAATACTGAAAGAGATTGCATTCAGGTGTTTAGTTCAAGTCTATTAGAAGGCACATGCGCTGTTTGTTGCTAGGCATATTGTGGATTACCAAAAACATAGAGGAACTTTAAGCCTGCCCATTACTTACCATTCATTGGCTTTCCTGTCACTCTCATTTGCCTGCTTCTTATTCATGTTCCAGCTTGTGTAAACCCTCACATGAAGCACCATCTCTTTGAATGGCTGGCAACTTTGCTTCAACTGGAAACAGCCTTTACTATGCTGCCTTTACCATGCATGCCTTTATTGCACAGGTACGTATTTAGTGTGAGTACTGATAAAGGGTGGCAACAGTCATTTTAGGGCTTAGAGGTGGGTACTGCTAAAGGGTGGTAAGGGTCATTTTAGGGTTTCAAGATGGTGAGGTAAATTATAGGGTTTAGGTCTGGTTAGTAGTAAAGAGTGGTAAGAGTATGTTTAGGGCTGAGTGCTGGTAAGGGCAATTTTAAAGTTTAGAGGTGGGTAGTGGTAAAGGGTGGCAAGGGAATTTTTAGGGTTTAGGGGTGGGTAGTGGTAGGAAAGTTAGGAGTAAATTTAAAAATATGAGGGGTTTGCGGGTTCCTACGTATAGATATATATATATATATATATGGGTTTCACTTATGTTATAATACAATGTGTGGAAAAGGCCTGCATGGTAAAGGTATCTACGTAGTAAAGACCTTGTGGAAAAGGCATGCATGCTAAAGGCACGTGTTGTATTGCAATATATCCTGCTTGGTTCTTAAGCACTACCTTTTAGTCTTGCCCGAGAGATTGCATGCATTGTTGCTTGCGAGACAGTGGTTTAGACTCCGACCACTGCTTATCATTGGTTGGCTTCATCATCACTCTCAATTGCTTGCTTCTCATTAGTCAGAGCATTCCGGCTTCACTTCATCTGTTTGACCCTCTCCTGGAGCATCCCCAAGGTACTTGTGTCCTTCTACTACTTGCATTGTGGGAGCAACTTTGCTCTTTTTGTGGAAACACTCACTGCAAGAGCTTGTGTTTGTGAAATGTGTACCTCATATGCCCATTCTTGTGTCTCTCTCAGCTGCATGCTTTTGTTCCCTGTGTGCACTCATTCTCCCCTCTCTCACCCGTGTTTGCCTTTCCTTTGCTTCTGCCGTTCCGCTGCCACCCTTCCATTCCACTCCTTGTTGCTACTTACCCCCACCCTCCTGTCCTGTTGCTTGCCTTCACCCTTCCATCCCATCCCACTGTGCTGTTTGCTCTACCCTCCAGTCTTGCTCCATATTGTTGTTTGTGCCATCCACCCTCAAGTCCTGTTTTGTGTGGTTGTTTGCCCCTACCCTCCGTTCCGTTCTGTGGTGTGGTGTGTTGTTGTTTGCCCTATGCATAATCCCAACTCACTCCATGTTTCTGCTTGCCCCTCCCCTCATCCTGTCCCACTCTGTGGTGTTGCTTGCCTTCACATTCTCACCCTGATCTATGACGTTTCGTGCCTCTACCCTCCTATTTAGCTCCATGTTGTTGCCTGCACCACCCTCCTGTCCTGCTCCTTGTTGTTGCTTGCTACTACTCACTCTACCATCCTGCTCCATGTTGTTTGGCCCACTCTCCCATTCCTTACCGCTCCATATATTGCTTGCTCCATCTCATGATCTAGCTTATGTACCTCCACCCATCCTCTCACACTTGTGTCATTTGCCCCACCCACCCTCACGTCTCATTCTGGGTTGATGCCTGCCCCACGCCACTCTCAATGTTGTTGCTTGCCAACTCTGTTGTTGTTGTTTGCCTCACACTCTCAATGTTGCTTGCCCCACCTTCCCATCCCACTCTACTCTGTGTTGTTGCTTGTCTCATCCACCCTATCCTCTTATTTCAAGATGTTGTTTGTCCCACCTTCTCTCCCATCCCACTACCTGTTGTTTCATGCCCTCATGCACCCATCTCCTATTCAGCCTGCTTTGTGTTGTTGCTTGCCCCCACTTACCCTTGTGCCCTTCCCATGGTGTTGCTTGACCCCACTAATCCTCCCGTTCTGTTTCATGTTGTTGCTTGCCCCCATGTTTTATGATGTTGCTTGCCACCACTTTCCTCCTACTCTGATCCGTGTTGTTCCTTGCCTTCACCCTCCCATTACAGTCCCTTTTGCTGTTGCCCCCCAGCCACCCACTCATCCTGCTCCGAGTTGTTGTTTGCCCCACCAACCTGCCCTACACCATCTGGGTTGTTGCTTGTCCCAACACACCCCATGTTGTTGCTTCCCCCTAAACTCCCGCTCATCTCACTCTGTGTTGCTGCTTTTTGCCCTCACCCTCCCTTTCATCTTCCTCTGTGCTATTGCTTGCCCCATCCTTTATACTATTCCACTTTGTGTTTTTATTTATACCCACCCTATCTCCAGGCCCGCTCTGTAGTTTCACTGTAATTACATGTGACAATGTAATCAAAGTCCAAGCTAAATTATCATTTTTTTTAATCATGATGCCATAATTTATTAAAAGCGTCAAAACATACCCCCAGCCAGCCTCTTGTTATGTGCATGTTGTTGCTTGCCCCCACGGACCCTCCAACTCATCCCAGTCTATGTTGTTGCTTCTGCCCACACATTTAATCATCTTGCTCCACGTTGTTTGCCTCACCCACCATGCCCCTCCATGTTACTGTTTGCACCCACCCACAATTCTGCTTTGTGCTGCTGTTTGACCCTACCTACCCCCCCTACCAGGTCTTGTTGTTTGCCCACAAAACCATCCAGTTATACTTAGTGATGTTGTTTGCCACATCCAACTTGTGCATCCATTCAAACAAAAGTTAAAAAGGCACCCACTACAATTGCCTTTAAAACTAACATGTGCTCAACCTTTAAAACACACATGTATTCTATCACATTAGAACGACACAAATCACACAAATTAAAGGAGGGATCTATTAGATTTGCCAGTGTTCCTTTCTTTTGCATTAAGCACTTAGGGCCTCATTATGACCCTGGCGGGCGGCGGAGGCCGCCCGCCAGGATGCCGCCCTCCAAAATACCGCGCCGCGGTCAAAAGACCGCGGCGGGTATTACAAGTTTTCCCCTGGGCTGGCAGGCGGATGCTGAAAAACCGCCCGCCAGCCCAGGGGAAAACGACCTTCCCACGAGGATGCCGGTTCGTAATCGAGCCGGCGGAGTGGGAAGGTGCGACGGGTGCAGTGGCACCCGTCGCGTATTTCAGTGTCTGCAAGGCAGATACTGAAATACTTTGCGGGGCCCTCTTACGGGGGCCCCTGCCGTGCCCATGCCATTGGCATGGGCACGGCAGGGGCCCCCTGGGGCCCCGCGACCCCCCCTACCGCCATCCTGTTCATGGCGGCTTTCCCGCCATGAACAGGATGGCGGTAGGGGGGGTCAGAATCCTCATGGCTGCGGAGCGCGCTCCGCAGCCATGGAGGATTCACACGAGCAGCGGAAAGTCAGCGGGAGACCACCGACTTTCCGCTTCTGACCGCGGCTGAACCGCCGCGGTCAGAATGCTCGTTGGAGCACCGCCAGCCTGTTGGCGGTGCTCCCGTGGTAGAATGACCTTCTTAATGTGAATTTGTGTGTTTTTGAGTTGTCTTCTTCATGTACTTCTCTTTGCCTGCACTCGTGTTGCTCTCTGTTGCCCATGTGCTTTTCCCAGCACACTGTCCCAGCAAAGCTCACCAGTGTTCTTCTCCCACTACCTCCCCGGGCCCTGCGCATTGCTTTTCTCCACCCACCCTCCTTCTCTCTCTCTCTCTCTCTCTGTTGTTCCTTCCCATGACATGCATTCTCTGTGTTGCTTTCCCCAATCCCCACGTGACTTACCCATCCCTTTCACCCTTCCAGTGTTGCTTTTATCTCTCTCTCTCACTCTCACCATGTTGCTTATGCCTTCCTCCCACCATCACTCTGTTACTTCTTCATTTCCTCCACCCTCCAGTATTGGTTCTGCATTCCGTAGTCGTACCCTGTGTCTTCACCATCCTATTGTTTCCATCCCCACCCCTATGCTTCAAAAAACCTTTATTGCACATTCTCTTTTCTTTTAGTCAGTGAGCCAACTCGGATTGGCAACTAAAAAAGAAAAAAATAACAAAAACGTCTGTGTTGTTTTGTCACCGTACAGGCTTCTGCAAAATGGCAGGCAGCTGAATCAAAGGCTCTTTAAACTCAAGCCACTCCGCTCAGTGTCCCCTAAAAGAAATTGGAAAGGGAAGACCTATTGGCTTTGTCATTGCTTTCTTTGATATAGCAGATAAAGTAATAGTGCAGGAAGGGAGCTGTCCTCATTTGGGGTTAACCCATTACAGTCTCTCTTTTATTAGCAGCATCTAGTAGGAGCATCGCCTCCAACTAAGTAATGAAGAACACTTGATGGCCACTCACACATGACTGCAGGCGCTTGAAATGCAAATATTTTGTTAACAGGAAGTTCTTGAATACTGTAGTTCGTCCAGCACGGGTTTCCTACACTAAGCATGGGGCAGAAATCATACACCATTTACTATTCTCTTTTTGACTTAGTATAAGAAGCAAATATTTACATGAAAAACATGATGCTGTTGCAGCTTTACTTTTATATTTAAAGGTTAAACAAATTGATGTGAAGTTCAAATGTTGTGCTAGTTGCCTGTGTAATCCAATCTATCTCCAGAAAGGACCTTCACAATTCAAAAATAAACCTATGCTTGCTGTTCTAACTATTAATCCTGGCCTCCTGATATACCTCTGTAAAACAAAATTGTTGTCCAGAGATTTTCATTCTTGATTTGTGTTTTTGGATCATTAGAGAAGTAATTTAGCTTGGGTAGACATTGCTGATCTAGGCCGAATGTTTTGGGCCAACATTTTTAAAAATGGTGAATGTGTGGCAGTGATGATGTAGTATTTCAGGAACCATGAGTTCTGTATACTTCATTTTGGTGTCAACACATATGGTTTGGGGGTCAAGTAGTCGTACCGACAGGAAATAACTCTTCATAGCAATCCTTCTTCCGTTTTCCAAAATGGCAGCTCTATAATGATGTGTTTTAGCCATCATACTTGTAAGTTATTTTAATATTGTTTTTGTTTAAGGCTTTCCACTGATTTAAATTTGTAAACATGAACAAAGCAGGTGGTGGCAGAAAATCTTTACCTCCTGACAGTGTTGCTAACTACAAAATCTGAGGACTCCTTCAACAAGAAAAATGTGTCATATGCCAAACTAATCCAAAAGAAAAGCTAACATCAACTGCAGCTGGGCAGAAGAGAGTTTAAGATGTTGCAGAAACACAGCAAGATGAAGTTCACAAAAGATTGAAAGTCAAAGGTGAAGAGGATCAAACATTTTATCATTGTAACAAGTGCTACAAGTCATATACAATGGAAAAAAGTCTGGTAAAAAATTGTCAAAAAATTGCAGAAACCAGTGAATCACAATAAAAATCCAAGTCTTCTGAGAAAGTGACCCGAACCAAACTTAATGCTCATCCACGTAAAAGATCGAGGGCTACCCCTCGTCCACCTCCAAAAACTGATCAGAAAGCAGAGGATCTTCAATGCGTTATCTGTGGATTGTGAGAACAAGGGCCAAAGAGATTGACGAAAGTACAAAGTATGTGAGTCTCAAAGGGCAAACATGGTTTTATCTGCAGCTTTTTTCTTCCAACATTATGTTTTCAGCAGCGCAGCTGTTCTAAAAAGCGAGGTGAATGTACGTGCAGCGGATATTTATGCCCACCCAAACTGCATGTGTCCACACATTTGAAAATATGAATGTACAATGAGCTCCAGGAACAACGTAACCTCCAGGCTTCAGTTAAGTTTGCACTCTTTGAAAAATAAAATGAAGTTTTAAAGCCACTTTTGAGTGCTGACTACAGGTTCACACCCTCTGTACAACATATTTCTCTGGAGGTATATGAAGGGGCAGCACTATATTGTTTGTAAAGGGGGGGGCGGGTCTTGAAGTCTCTTCTCTTTGGCAAACCACTCACAGGGAAAGGGGGAACGAGGTCTTAGTTAAAGGTTTATCACACAGAGCTTTAACACCTGAATCAGATATGCAATTAAACACAATTTACATCTCTAGTTTTACTAAAATTACAAGTGATGAGGTCAAATAAAATCTGAGATTTTTAATACCTTTTTATTGCAAAACTGTGCACGATTTGGAAGTGCTACTATGAAAACAGGCTTCTTAACATATAAGGCAGCAGAGCTGGTGGGAGTTGAGACGTTACCAGAAGACTCAACTCTGCCCTCCATCTGAAGTGGCTGTGTCTACTGGGTGAATGTTACTGTCTGTGAACCAGCCTTCCCTCCTCCATCTGTACAAGATGATACTGACTACCACAACCGCTCCCCCTTTCAATGCAAACTCACATAAGCTTTATTCTTAATTTAGGCTTCAATCTGCAGACAACATAAGGCTGCACAAAAACAAAGCCTGACAAAAAACAAATTCTCACGATCAAAATTACTTCAGACAAGGACGGTGTAAGAGATTTTGAGAAAGCCCACAGCAGAGAAGAACTGGGTTTCAGCTTCTGCCATTTCACGTTCACTATTATTATTAGGACTCTCGTGGTTTATTGTTCCAAAAGGCTCATTATGGTTGGAGCTTCTAGTTTAATACAATCCTATGAGATAGGGTTTCTTACTGTGACGTCATACAGTACATCCTGCTGCTAAGATTTACCAGAATAACAAACAAGAGGGCCGAACGCCGAGCACATTGTTTTGCTTTAAATAACCAGTAAGGAAACCCACACTCAGCCTCCGGAACCAGAAGGCCACTGGACGGTGTTTAGATACGGCCAAGACTGGTGTCCTCCTTCAAACATGTCCTATGTATTCACTCTCGTAAGACCGTCCTCCCCTCTGGAGGTCGTCTCCTAAAGCGGACCTCCTCCCAGACAAGGCTATCCCAACAGAAGGTCACCACAGTAAGAGTTTAGAACTTTCTATTAGACTACTTAGTTTCTTGACAGCGCTCTGCACACAGAAACTGCATTTCCCAGAACAGCCTTTTCTCGGAATGTCAGTGATTAAACAGGAAAGAATGTACCAAGAGCACAGGAGAGCAGACCTATGATTTGGCCTGGGTAGCACAGTCATCGTTTGCTTTTAATTTCTGCAGCCTGATAATGAAGGAAGAGATGGTCGAATTACATTTGGTTACTCATCTGGTCCTTGAAAGGTGGAAATTTGGCTCACATTCCAGTGTTCAGAGGTAGCATTATATCATCTTGATGGTGGCAATGCTCCTCATAACTTTCAACAATCACCTGAAAAAGGAACTCACATTCCACATTCTCAACTAGAAATGAATAATGCAGTTGATTTGAGTATTGGGAAGAACTAGGAGTATAATGCTGAAACAAGCAAGAAATGTGTGATGTTGGCACTTTTCTAATTCTTACAGGCAATCCGTCATACCAGACGCATTCAACCCATTTTCATGTGGCTTCGGTTCTACAAAACTATTCGGCAATCGCGTGGAAATGTATCAATACTTAACTATCTCAGGATTTAAGGAATTTGTGCCGGAGCATCTGATAAAGGACGGAAAAACTATTGAGGGGAATATATGTATCTCGCATATTATTCTACAGATCAGAACGAAGATTCGATGTAGCAGGACAGACTTACAAATGCTTCTATCATGTTCTCGTAAAACTCACATACAGCTCATTACTGTGCTACTGTGCAAGGCCACCAAGAACACTCTCTCCACAGGTTAGGTGAAGTGGACATCTACACCGTGAAGCTTGGACATGTGCTATTAAAACATGTTCCTCCACTTGTTAGGAGACCATAAACCTTCTAAGAAAAGGTAAGAAGTAAAGAGAGGATTGGAGGTCTCTTCCTTTGACTGGAGGAGAGAAGAGATATGCAGTCTACACATCGTTGGGCAAACACCATGGTCAGTATTAGCAATGCTGAGTGCTATCAAGGACACAGTGATGTCAACTCATACCGTGTCAGTCAGGCATACACGCCAGCTATAGAGTGCTTCTGAAAGGATCAGATGCTAAACCAGTTGGCTTTTCAACATGAAAGTTCTCACACAGGAGCAGACATTCAAAGTATGCTGACTACATCAACGCGAGACAAGACTTAGGTGATAACTTATCCGCAGCTGCTCTGGCACATGCATGTTCATATTATTCAGTTTTAAGGCCAATCTGTGTATGTTAACAGGACCCTGAGCCAGGAATCACACTTATCGTCAATTATGGGCTAGACATTCACCTGAGAGTGTCTTCCATATCCAATCTGATGACTTGGGTGACTCAACATCCCTTTTTTATCCCCATTGTTGCGAATGATGACCTGGGCTAAGTCTCACCTATAACAATGCTGTTTGCTGGCTGTTCTTCAGTTGCTCAGTTCCTTTTTACTGGATTCAATTAGTTCAGATCTCTCATTGTCACAGGTAGACCGAATGCTAAATATGGGTGATTCCTCTTATTTGGATTATATTCTGTGAGGTGCAATATTCACCTTAATGGTATGGGTAGGCAGTCCCGCTGCTGGATTTGGGATAACAAGCAGACATAACTACTAGCCACCATCTCTTTTGTGATTCTGTGTCATACACACCACGTTCAACCATATTCTTTGGTTGTGTCCTTCATCAAACACAATAAGGATGCACACAACCAAGTTGGGCTTTTACTAGTTGGCTGGTGCTTTGAGCTTCTTGTTGCTGTGTGGTGATATTTCTCCAAGGTCTGACCATTCATGCTAAACATGTTTTTCAGCCCATCTACTGAAATTGTACTTAATTACCTGAATTTTATCACAAATAAATTTGACATGTAACACAGATAAAACACCTGCTTAGAATAATTATGGAAGCACTGAGGAAGATCAGTCTCAAGGGCATGCAGGTTTTAACAAAAGCCGATCTTGGTGCCCATAGAAGTCCACCTTCTTCAACTAATGGGATACTACCATCAAAGAGGAAGGCAAGTTCCATTGCATGGCATCAGAGCCCGACCACAGGCGGCCATTACAAAAAGCCTTCACTTCCTGACTTAAACCAAGCACCTGGTGAGCTAGTGTAGTGGATCTCGGGAAATACCATAACAATTGAAAAAGTATGATTTTCTTTTTTGGGGGGGGGGGCTAATGAGCAGATGTCATTGTTTGTACCCATGAGAATATGAAGGATGCATGCCTCCACCTGTCAGAGTTACCCCCACTCTTGTACTTTATAAAACAGAGTAAGAAACACAGCTCTTTTACGGGGTAGAGGTTCAAGAACTTGGATGAAACATATCAGTGAAATAACCTGGAATCACAGTGACTTCGAAAGACTTTAAAAACAAGGTAAATACTTCAGAGTGCCCGGAGTGCACAATATATTAATGCAGGATGATTTTCTCCTCACTTGAAGTTCTAACTCGTTGCTTCCACCTGAAATCTAGAAAGTTGGATGCAATTGGTTCACTTTAAGTTTCTTTCTGAAGTCTCTCATGAATTGCACAGATCAAAACAAACTTGACAGTACTTAGCAAACGAGGTGAACATAGCATGTCTTGTTCCTGGCATCTGCAGTGTCTGTAGAAGATGCAAAGACACGAACATATGGGCTTTTATAGCGGCACTGGGATTGCTTTCATCTTAGGGGAACAATGTGTCCTGGCTAGGGTGGGTGCCCTGTTAGACGAAGCTTTTAATATGGTGGATGCTGTCTTAGTCTGGGGTATCTGGAGAAATTTTTCCTAAGAGTGACTGCCATCTTGGAATGGAATTCCTGTTTTTTCCTAATACTGACACAATTTATTTTTTTCCGTTGCAGTCACCATCTTGATTGTGGCCGTCCTGCATTTGGTTTGGGGTTTTCCTTCACTTGTGTTGTCTGGCCATCTGCTCTCAAGCTACAAAGATCATTGGGAGTGCATTATGGATTATGGAATACTTTTCCAAGTCCCTCGTAATGCCTTTGCATGTCTGATAACCCCCGCCTACTCCACTGCATCCATCTCTGCTGCCTTGATCTCCAGCCTTTGTGTGTAGTCGATCTCTGGTATTACTGGAGACCTTACAAAGGTGAGCAATACCAAGCGAACCAAGAATGATCCCTAACACCAGAGTACTTGCACTTTCTGGACACTGGTGCATTAAAAAGAATCAGGAAATTGTAAGGAAACAATTAATGATACAGTGCACTAACGAGAAGGGAGCTTCTCGTGACAAACAGTATCCTAGCATCAGGACCTTGCATTCTTAGCTCCTTTTAGCATGCATACATTAGATAAATATTTCACTCGCTCAGTCATAGTAAGTGAAACAAGGGCTGTAAGTCTGTGAGTGCCCAGAGAGCCACAGCTGTACATGCTGTACTAATTGCCAATAATCCCTGACACTCCCTGGAGACCGTTAAGACCACTGCAAGCCATGTTTGAATTGCCCGAGGAAAGCCACATTGGCTGGTTTATGTGTAGCTAGTGTCCTCTGAAGTGCAGCGGGAGAACACGATGGGAGGGAGTTCTGGCCTGCATGAGACCTAAGCCAGAAGGCTGCAGGGGCGATAAGGCATCTGCTGTACTATGCCTCACTGAGGTGCAGATGGTACATTAATAAACCAGCTATGGTTTCGATCATATTTCACAGGCAAAGGAGATCATCTTCCAAGAACTGGAAAGCATTTGAAGTAAAGGAAATCTCAAAATGAAAACATAATCTGATCTGAGAGGACTGTCAACAGTGGCAAAGTATTGCTATTCTGGGTTAGAATATGGTGTCAGCCTTTGTACAGGGTACTTCGAGCACTTAGAGTACAATTAGAATCTAGCCGCGCTTTCAGCATGGTTCTGGGGCTAGTAAATGAAGATCGATCTGATCAAAGTACTGCTTGGTTGTCTTTTGGGTGCTGGCTTAGAGGAATGACGTTGTAATATCCGAGTCTACCATTTACCATGATTTGGTGCTGTGTCACACAGAGGTATGTTTTAGGTAGCATATTGTGTAATATCTGACCCGATTTTCAAATGTTTATTATTTTCCTTTTTTTGTGATGGGGGTGGTGTGTATGTGTTCCTTCAACTCATCCACTGAATCCAACATGAAAGGAGAGTGGGGCACTAAAATCCATGTTAGCCAAAGATTTGTGTTTTATTTCACCTACTGTACATGAGCATGCAAAACAATGACCAATGCGTTTCAGCAATTTGTCTTCTACTCCACTATAGAGTCCACTGAGAAAAATAGACTATTTAAAGTGACAAGATACAATAAGGTCTTTTACCATTTTTAAAAACTAAAATGCTACAGACATATGTATATGACTCAAACCGCCCATCAGTGCTTAATTTGTGCTTGTTGTTTCCGGTGCTGAGCACCAGCACTGATTTTTTAGGGCTGGGGCTTATTCTTCTGCCTCAAGCATTTGCTGGGAGCTATAGACACATATGGGAAAGACAGAGGAAGGGAAAAACGAAAAAGCGTCACAAAGGGAGAAAGTAGAAAGTAGAAAGCTGTAAGAGTGAGCTGAAGGGGTAGGGAGTGGCTTTAAATGGATTGAAGAGGCCTGAGATGGCTTCAGAATTACGCTGCCTCAGTATTCTGTGTTCACACATTTAATTGCAGCAGCCGCGTGTTTAAGAGGAGGGCTTTGGGCACCGGCACCTTTTTATTTACAAATTAAGCACTGCTGCCCACCATTTAAAAACTCCATTGTCCTTTTTTTTTTAACAATCAATATTTTACGTTTTACAAATGAGGAATGTTTTCAATCAATCCAACAGAGCATATATTCAAAGCTATAGAATATCGAGGATTTCAACCAAGGATAGTGCTTGCAATGTACATTAATGAATTGATAATGTCCTCTGTAATATTTTCTGTAAACAACTTTTCAGTTATTAACCCTTATTGTACATTCAACTAATACAAATGACACCAAAATTCTTCAAACAAAAGAAATGAAAAGAGAAGAGTGTTTGGGGGGTAGGGATGAGGTTGCAACTAAATATTGATTTAATCAATTCATAAAGGTCTGGCTCAAATAGATTGCATCAAAACGATTTTAAATTAGAAAAGTGCAAACAAATCCGAAAAAAAAGCAATACTATATCCAAAAAGTGAGTTTAGGAAAAACTCAGATACTGGGATTCATAAGTTTGGGAAAAGTATTGATTCACGGACACAATATGGGTTCTGTAGTTTCATATCCAAATCAGATATACCCATCTATCCATTTATCAGCCTTCTGCATTAAAGTGCCTGAGATAAAAAAACTATTATTTCAGATCAAATTCCTCAAATCCATCTCTCGGCAGAGAAAACATACCGTCTATATGAAGATATAGGATGCCCTTGTTTACGTCTTAGTGCTGAAGACCCAGCGAAAAAGGGCATTTAAATACCAAGCCAGCACCACAAAACCATTACAAAGTGCCAGTGCTAAGTGACAGTGCTGAAAAAAATCAATACATTTGATGAATAAATATCTAAGAAAGCAAGGACATCCCACATGTAGTGAAATATGAAATATAAAACGTAAAATGTCTATGCTGGAGGCAAAGACTGTTCATAACAGATCACATTACATGATTCATTCACATCTAAAGGTAATACACAGGTTGTTAAAATCCGCCAGAAATTCCTCAATTATTTAAAAAATGTTATATAAACATTCTAGATTATGATTTACTAAATACTAGATTTAACAAATCATATTGTGTAAGTATAACTGAGAGTCCTTATATAGCTCTCTCCCTTAATGCATATATCTATATTCATTTGCCTCTATCTGCTTTACTTGTATTTTTGCGCATTCCAGTTGAAGTTTTGCATTCAACATTAAGTACTTATGCCAATGGCATGCTATTTTGTAGCTCCTGGACTACATGATGTGATCCACTGTGAGAAAACAGGGCTGATTGCAGAGGCCCCATAACTTTTTGCCCCCATTTTCCACTTTTTGCTGGTGTTTTCCTGACTTTAAAGGTGCCCTGGGTACTGCTAACCAGGGCCTGTGCTCTGTGTAAAATGGAAATGCAAATTAGGCTAATTATAATTGGCTAAGTTAACCTACCTATAAGTCCCTAGTATATGGTAGGGCATGTAGGTTTAGGGACCACAGCATAGGTGGTGCACACCTAGGTGCACTGCTGAGGTGCCCAGTGTCATTTTAAAAGCAAGCCTGCCTTGCTGGCTGCTTTTAAAATAAAGTTATATGCAAATTCGACTTTGGAATTAAAGGTACTTCCAAAGTCTTAAACTACCTTATTTTTACATATAAGTCACCCCTAAGGTGTGCCCTATGTGCCCCTAGGGCTGGGTGCCATGTAACTATAAGCAGGGACTTTATAAAAATAGATTTATAAGCCCTGGTGAGGTAAAAACAGCCAAATTTGTTTTTCCCTCATTGAAGTAAATGGCCTTCATAGGCTAGAATGGGCAGACTTTATTTTAAATTTTAAAGTCTCCTTAAATGTTACATACCAAGAATTTGGTATCAAATTAATTGTAATAAATCCCACAACTTCCAGTTGTTGGATTTAATATAACTTGTTCAGGTAAAAAGTTTAGACTTTACCTAAAAAGTTGCCAATTTCAGCTCTGCATTGTTTTTGCTGCTGTGCTCTGATTGGCCAGCCTGCAGCAGCTTCTGCCAGGCTACTTTGATGAGGTGTGAAGTGGCCTGGCTTCACACAAAGGAATGTGCTTGGGGGAGAGAATCTCCCCTCAGCAGATGGTGAGGCAGGAAGGGGGAGGGCTGCCAAACTGGTCTTCAAAGGCAGAGAAGGACATTTGCAGCACCCAGCAACACCCCTACATCCTGCAACCCCAGACAATTAGGTGCCCCCTTGATTAGATTAGGAGAGGGCAGGAGAGGGGTGTGTTTATGATTTTTAGCCACACCAGTGGGTGGGCTCAGCCAGATGTAACCTCCAAAAATCAGATTCATCCATGTTGGATTTTTAGAGACGGTTGCCTTCTGGGATGGATTTTTGCCACACTTCCCAGGAAGTGGTCATCACAGGGGGACGACCCTGTCCCTGATTGGAGAACCAGGGCCCCCCTGCTTTTCACCCAGGAGCAAGGATAAAACTGGCAGACCTGCACCCACACCTCAGATCCCCTCCAGAATTCAACAAGAAAGGAACTAAAGAAGAAGAAGGACTGCCCTGCTGGACCCCTGGCCTGCAACTGGACCCTGCACTCAGAAGGACTGCACCAGCTGCACACTTGGGCTTCACCACAAGAAGGACTTTGCCTGGCTTCAACTGGTTCAAGGAGGGACTCCCTGTTTGCTACAGGTGAAAAATTGCTAAACCAGAGTCCCCTGCACCAACTCCTGAAGAAAGCGACCAGCTGACCACTGTCCAGTGGCCAAAAAGGAGTTTGCGCCAGGTGCATTCTGGGAGTTGAAGTCCGCACCCCCCAAGGAACATCACAGAACTTCTGGACCCATGGGGTGAGCTGTGGACCCCAAAAGAACCTTAAAAGAACATCTGGGTGAAGCCCCAGAAGTTTGGAAAAGATTTGAGAATTTTTGGAAAAAAGCTCCAGAGAGGGACCGACCCGCCGCGGAAATTCTAGCCGGCTTGCCTCAACCGCGACCCGGCCTGACTTCGTGGTTCGTCCCGGTAAAGAAAAACATCCAAAAAAGAGACTAAGTCCGAACGTAAAAAGTTGACCGGGACCTCCCAGCCATCGTATCCGAGAAGGGCTCCATGGACGTCGGATCAAGATCCAGGTTTACCCCGGTCGAAGGATTTTCATCTCGAAAAAACGACTAAGTCCGAAGGTAAAAGTCTCCACCGAGGAAACCCACATCGCGTATCCGGACAAGGGCTCCAGGAGGTCGGATTCAACTGGCAGGTTCGTCCCGGTGAAGAAAAACTTCAAAATAAAGACTAAGTCAGAAGGTAACTTTTTAACCGAGGCCTCCCGCGACCTGTAGCCGAGCAGGGCTCCATCGCGGTCGGCCTGAAAGTTTGACTTTGCCCTGGTCGAGGTGCAACCAGATGACCCGATTGGCGCTTTTTGTTTCTAAGCGCTAGAAAAGTAATAATTCTTTAAAAATTCATATCTCCGGTTCCCCTGAACCGATTTTAATCGTTTTTGTGTCATTTTAAAGATAAAAATATAAGCTATTTTTATAAATTGGTTTTGGATTTTTAAACTGTTTCCTGTGTTTTATTTAATTACTGTTTTGTGATATTTGAATGCTTTACACTTTGTCTCCTAAGTTAAGCCTTGACGCTCGTTGCCAAGCTACCAAGGGTTGAGCTGGGATTAATTTACTGAGACCTAACTGTACCTATGTGGAGGTTAGTGGCTTGTTGCTAGGTGTAGGTACCTACCTGCCCTACCAATAACCCATTTTCCAACATAATTGGAAGCAGCGACGGGATCCTGTACTTGTGTTCAATATCACGTTACAGTTTTGGGTAAAACAAATTAAAAATCCTTTAAATTGTCCTAGTGCAAAAATTGTTTTTAATTTTTAATTTGGATTAATTTCAGTTATTGAATTTTTGTAATTTTTCTAAATTCTTGTTTCCAATTTTTGCAAAAAGTTTTTGTTGACACAAAACTAGGGAACCATGGAGCTTGATCTGGCTAGCCTACCCACACTGACAGTAGTCCAGCTTAGGGGGTTGTGTATTGAAAGAGGGTTGCCTGCAACCACTGATCTCAGGAAGCAAATCCTGATCACATCCTTGACAGCATGGGCTGAGGCCCAAGAGGTAGAGTCAGAAGAAGCTCCAGAGGAGGGAGAAAGTAGGGAGGATGCAAGCTCTAACCACTCAGGGGAGGGAAGGCATCTGAGCCTAAGTGAGGATGAGGAAGAACGGTCCTCAGTAGATACAGTCACTAGGGGCAGACCCAAAGCTAGTGGTGGGAAGGGGGTCCTTTCAGGAGGAGAGAACCCATCCATCAGAGAAAGAGAGCTGGAGGCCCAGCTAGCATACATAGCTTTGGAAGCAGAGAAGCTGGCCCTAGAAAAGAAAAAGTGGGCATACAAAGAGAAAAAAGATGGAAGCAGCGATAAAGAAGCTGAGGTGTCCATGGGTGGGGGAGTTTGCCCCAGATTACCCAAGGGGGTAGTTCCTGCTTATGTAGAGGGGGATGACATAGATAAGTGGCTAGGGGCCTTTGAGAGGGCACTCCAAATGAGAAGGGTTAGGCCTCAATACTGGGGTTCCCTTTTGTGGGAGTTGGTCCCCAACTCAGGGAGGGATAGGCTTCTGACCTTAAGGGGGGAGGAGGCAGATTCATACCCTAGTATGAAGAGGTGCTTTGCCAAGAAGTTTGGTCTGACCCCAGAGCAATATAGAATGAAGTTCAGGGACACCCAGAAGGTCAGTACCCAGTCTTGGGTTGACTTTGTGGACATTTCACTAAAGGCACTAGAGGGCTGGATTATTGGTAACAAAGTAGATACTTATGAGGGGTTATACAATCTGATCATGAGAGAGCACATCTTGACCAATTGTATCCAAGAAAGGTTACGCCAGCATCTAGTGGACTCTAAGCAGACCAACCCTAGAGAGCTAGGGGAGGCAGCTGATGAGTGGTTGAGAACCAGGGTGGTTGTCAAGTCCCAGGGGGGAGACTCCAAGAAGGGGGGGACAGGTCCCCAAAAACCTAAGGAGGGAGGTGGTAAGCCCACCACAGAGACTCCCTCTGTACCCCAGAACCCTAAGAAGGAGGAGAGTAAATCCCACTTCCACTCTGACAAGCAGAGACAGGGAGACCCAGGGTTAAAAAAACTCTTGGACAGTAGGGCTTGCTTTGACTGTCAGCAGACAGGTCACTTCAGAGGAGATGCAGCCTGTCCAAGGAAGGTGGTTAGCACTGGGCTGTCCAGTGTAGCCATAGAGGAGGATTACTCAGATGATGAAGTCCTCCTAGCATTGTGCTGGGAGACAGGACCAGATGGTAAGCTGGTGATCCCTGAGGGTGGGAGTAGGCACTTCCACCACATTCAAGTGAATGGGATCCCTACCACTGGCCTGAGGGACACCTGTGCCAGTCACACTATAGTGAGTGACCGGTTAGTGACGCCAGACATGTATGTCCCAGGAAAGACAAAGAAAGTCAGGATAGCCACAGGGGAGGTCACCTCCAAACCTGTAGCCATAGTGCCCCTAGAGAGGGAGGGTATCCTTGACTGGATTAGGGTGGTAGTCAGTGCTGACCTCCCCCTAGATTGTATCCTGGGCAATGACCTCCCAGAGGTGAGTCTGGTCACAGATGGGGTGGTCGCCCAGGGCACCCCCCCAACCCAAAGTCCTGGGGAGTCAGTCCCTACAGTTAGGAGACAGGGGTCCCCATGAAAAGGAAAGAAGAAAAGGAAGGGTAGGCCACTCTTAAAGAGAGTTCCAGGGAGCCAAAGGCCTTCTGCCCCAGTAAGGGGGGAGCCCAGAGTTGGCACTGGTGAGGCCTCACCAAACCCCAAGGAAGTCCTGAGTAGTCAGGCAGCTGTCCAGATGCAAGGTGTTGCCCCTGCACTGACAGAAGGGAGAGTGGAAGGAGGGTGTCTGCCACAGGAGGTGGTAGCCCCCCACTCTAGACAGCAAGAGGGGTGCCAGGACCCCAAAGTTGCCCCTAAAGCAGCTCAGCCACCTGTCAGTGGAGAGCTTAGGGTGTGGTTCTGGGTACTGACAGCTGTCAGTAGCCTCTGCTGGGTGCTAGCCTTCCTGGCAGCACTGTACTTGGCCTGGGAGGCAGACCCCAGGGCCAATAGCAAAGTAGGCCCCCTGACCCTATTGGTCATGGTGGGGTTGCTCAAGTGTTGGGTGACCTCTTTGGGTAAGCTAGGTGTTGCCCTAGCAAAGTTAGGAGTAGGGGAGGTGGGCACCTCACTACCCAAGTTGGCAGACAGAGAGGAGGAAGACCCCCCTAGAGGGAAGTTTCAGTTTGAGTTGGGTCCTTTTACTGTTGGGATGGCTTCACTACCCAGAGGGAGTGACCCTGACAGGAGGATGTAAGGCAGAGTAGGCCCTGCAAAGGGACAGCCAGTTTTCTTCACTGTCTTCCTCGCCTAACAAGCCAGGAAGACTCTCCCAGGGTTGGGCTGAGTCTCCTGGGCGTGTGGGCTGGGGGGGGGTTGTGTGAGAAAACAGGGCTGATTGCAGAGGCCCCATAACTTTTTGCCCCCATTTTCCACTTTTTGCTGGTGTTTTCCTGACTTTAAAGGTGCCCTGGGTACTGCTAACCAGTCCCAGGGCCTGTGCTCTGTGTAAAATGGATATGCAAATTAGGCTAATTATAATTGGCTAAGTTAACCTACCTATAAGTCCCTAGTATATGGTAGGGCATGTAGGTTTAGGGACCACAGCATAGGTGGTGCACACCTAGGTGCACTGCTGAGGTGCCCAGTGTCATTTTAAAAGCAAGCCTGCCTTGCTGGCTGCTTTTAAAATAAAGTTATATGCAAATTCGACTTTGGAATTAAAGGTACTTCCAAAGTCTTAAACTACCTTATTTTTACATATAAGTCACCCCTAAGGTGTGCCCTATGTGCCCCTAGGGCTGGGTGCCATGTAACTATAAGCAGGCACTTTATAAAAATAGATTTATAAGCCCTGGTGAGGTAAAAACAGCCAAATTCGTTTTTCCCTCATTGAAGTAAATGGCCTTCATAGGCTAGAATGGGCAGACTTTATTTTAAATTTTAAAGTCTCCTTAAATGTTACATACCAGGAATTTGGTATCAAATTAATTGTTGTAATAAATCCCACAACTTCCAGTTGTTGGATTTAATATAACTTGTTCAGGTAAAAAGTTTAGACTTTACCTAAAAAGTTGCCAATTTCAGCTCTGCATTGTTTTTGCTGCTGTGCTCTGATTGGCCAGCCTGCAGCAGCTTCTGCCAGGCTACTTTGATGAGGTGTGAAGTGGCCTGGCTTCACACAAAGGAATGTGCTTGGTGGAGAGAATCTCCCCTCAGCAGATGGTGAGGCAGGAAGGGGGAGGGCTGCCAAACTGGTCTTCAAAGGCAGAGAAGGACATTTGCAGCACCCAGCAACACCCCCACATCCTGCAACCCCAGACAATTAGGTGCCCCCTTGATTAGATTAGGAGAGGGCAGGAGAGGGGTGTGTTTATGATTTTTAGCCACACCAGTGGGTGGGCTCAGCCAGATGTAACCTCCAAAAATCAGATTCATCCATGTTGGATTTTTAGAGACTGTTGCCTTCTGGGATGGATTTTTGCCACACTTCTCAGGAAGTGGTCATCACAGGGGGACGACCCTGTCCCTGATTGGAGAACTAGGACCCCTCTGCTTTTCACCCAGGAGCAAGGATAAAACTGGCAGACCTGCACCCACACCTCAGATCCCCTCCAGAATTCAAAAAGAAAGGAACTAAAGAAGAAGAAGGACTGCCCTGCTGGACCCCTGGCCTGCACCTGGACCCTGCACTCAGAAGGACTGCACCAGCTGCACACTTGGGCTTCACCACAAGAAGGACTTTGCCTGGCTTCAACTGGTTCAAGGAGGGACTCCCTGTTTGCTACAGGTGAAAAATTGCTAAACCAGAGTCCCCTGCACCAACTCCTGAAGAAAGCGACCAGCTGACCACTGTCCAGTGGCCAAAAAGGAGTTTGCGCCAGGTGCATTCTGGGAGTTGAAGTCCGCACCCCCCCAAGGACCATCACAGAACTTCTGGACCCTTGGGGTGAGCTGTGGACCCCAAAAGAACCTTAAAAGAACATCTGGGTGAAGCCCCAGAAGTTTGGAAAAGATTTGAGAATTTTTGGAAAAAAGCTCCAGAGAGGGACCGACCCGCCGCGGAAATTCTAGCCGGCTTGCCTCAACCGCGACCCGGCCTGACTTCGTGGTTCGTCCCGGTAAAGAAAAACATCCAAAAAAGAGACTAAGGGGCTGATTCTAACCTTGGCGGACGGCGGAGGCCGTCCGCCAAGGTTCCGCCGTCAGAACACCGCACCGCGGTCGAAAGACCGCAGCGGTGATTCTGAGATTTGCCCTGGGCTGGCGGGCGGCCGCCAAAAGGCCGCCCGCCAGCCCAGGGCAAATCAACCTTCCCACTAGGATGCCGGCTCAGAATTGAGCCGGCGGAGTGGGAAGGTGCGACGGGTGCAGTTGCACCCGTCGCGTATTTCAGTGTCTGCTAGGCAGACACTGAAATACTTTGTGGGGCCCTCTTACGGGGGCCCCTGCCGTGCCCATGCCACTGGCATGGGCACGGCAGGGGCCCCCAGGGGCCCCGCGGCACCCCCTACCGCCATCCTGTTCCTGGCGGGCGAACCGCCAGGAACAGGATGGCGGTAGGGGGTGTCAGAATCCCCCATGGCGGCGCAGCAAGCTGCGCCGCCATGGGGGATTCTAAGGGCAGCGGTAAACCGGCGGGAGACCGCCGGTTTGCCTCTTCTGACCGCGGCCGAACCGCCGCGGTCAGAATGCCCTGCGGGGCACCGCCGGCCTGTCGGCGGTGCTCCCGCCGACCCTGGCCCCGGCGGTCTTAGACCGCCGGGGTCAGAATGACCCCCTAAGTCCGAACGTAAAAAGTTGACCGGGACCTCCCAGCCATCGTATCCGAGAAGGGCTCCATGGACGTCGGATCAAGATCCAGGTTTACCCCGGTCGAAGGATTTTCATCTCGAAAAAACGACTAAGTCCGAAGGTAAAAGTCTCCACCGAGGAAACCCACATCGCGTATCCGGACAAGGGCTCCAGGAGGTCGGATTCAACTGGCAGGTTCGTCCCGGTGAAGAAAAACTTCAAAATAAAGACTAAGTCAGAAGGTAACTTTTTAACCGAGGCCTCCCGCGACCTGTAGCCGAGCATGGCTCCATCGCGGTCGGCCTGAAAGTTTGACTTTGCCCCGGTCGAGGTGCAACCAGATGACCCGATTGGCGCTTTTTGTTTCTAAGCGCTAGAAAAGTAATAATTCTTTAAAAATTCATATCTCCGGTTCCCCTGAACCGATTTTAATCGTTTTTGTGTCATTTTAAAGATAAAAATATAAGCTATTTTTATAAATTGGTTTTGGATTTTTAAACTGTTTCCTGTGTTTTATTTAATTACTGTTTTGTGATATTTGAATGCTTTACACTTTGTCTCCTAAGTTAAGCCTTGACGCTCGTTGCCAAGCTACCAAGGGTTGAGCTGGGATTAATTTACTGAGACCTAACTGTACCTATGTGGAGGTTAGTGGCTTGTTGCTAGGTGTAGGTACCTACCTGCCCTACCAATAACACATTTTCCAACATCCACTTTAAAAAAAGGCACAATAGCACACATCGCCGGTTTCCAGGGATTTAAGTCAGTGGACAATTGCTCCTTTCCATGTGCCAGAATACTGCCTGTATTAATTAACCTTATAACAAAAATGACCGATTGACATGTGTATGTAATGAATTCTTCAGTTTTATGAACACTTTTCTTAGCATATTCCACAAAATACATTGTTTAGGCATACAAGGCTTTAAACAAAACATCTGCCTCGCTTAAGGTGAACTTAACAGAATAAGGATCTGCAAATTTATGTCTGCAAATGTCCTGTACTGGAGATTGGCCAATTTACTTACATCTCATTGTGCATTAAAGGATTCTCTGTGAGCCCTCATACACATAAGAACTATGCACACTGTAGTGTAAAAATAGGAGGCATCGATTTCACACTTTCTACAATGCTTTTGAGAACCAGGCTCATTGAAACTGACCTGCCCAATGATGGCTTCCAGTAGGAAACAAAGGGCTCATGACAATTCTTTTTCAACTGTTTAAGTGAGAACTACCTGATTCAGGCCAATCAATGAATGAATCTCCAATCAGAAAGAGCTGGTACTTTCTTAATATTATTTTAGTTCTGTATAATACTTGTAACCTGTAATTAAATTTGTTATGAAAAAATAAATACAAGGTGGAAGCCACTCAATCTATATATAATGTGTTCTCTCAGAGATGTATTGTTGCAACTTTTATGTTCTCAGTTTTCAGCATGCATTCTTGCTGTTACCTGTGTCACTTAGTGCTGAAGAGTTGCTTGGTTTGGTCGTAAACAGATAACAAAACTGGGAAACATAAAAAATTGACCATGACTTATTACCATTTAGACCATCTGTCTCCTTTATTTTGTAAACCGCGTAGTTTTGCTACCTTCCACCGCACACCACAAGCACACACTACATTGCAAATCAAACGCACAGTAATAACCACCTCGTATAAACAAGGAGCTATTAATCTTTCCAAACCACTCAAAACCCACGCAGAGAATAACATCTAGTCAAAATATCCTACAAAGTATGGCTCCCAAGAGGGAGGCTCAGCCTGTGGCATAGCAACAAAAGGATTTCGACGCATCCAAAACAGTGACAGAGAAATAGATGTATTTGGTTCCTTGAATAGACTCAACAGCCGTTTCCTCATACGAATAATTGCGCGCATCTGGATGCAAGCGACGCAGCAGCAAAGAGGGTTTGACAACAATGGAAGGGTCTAGGAAGCTAAACAAGAAGTGACAACCCCATTTGAAATCCGTCCCTGGAAGTGTATTACGCACAGAAATTATTTGTGACAGTCGATCAAAATAGACTTTGCGAGCCACATATTGGGGATACGGACCATAGATTGGCTTGCTTACTCGTGATCCTGTTTCCTGTTGGTTGAGTCATTTTACTACTATTTGTGAAAATAAAAACATTTTGAAATTCAGTCCAAACAATGACTTTTACCTTTATTCTAGAGGGTAATATTAAAGCATGCACCGCTGACCTAATGGTGCGGCCCAAAAGCTGTAATCAAAAAAGAGCAAACTAGTTAGAGTCCAAAGCAGTCACAGCAAAAATATAAGGTCATATCAGGAAGTGATGCAACCAACAAGGAGTCCGTCTACATCAGAACAGTTCAGCTAATCCTTGGTCAGCTGAAATAGAGAGGTCATTTCAAATCAGTACTATGGCCCCCACATTCCAGTAGGGGACATATGCTTTAGAAATGCAAATAACATAGCACAACGTAAAGTTAAATCAATTAAAGACATAAGGTAATTAGTATTGATTATAAACATTGTGCTAGCATCTGGGGTGGTGACCATAGCGCATGTTGCATACAGCCAGCATACCCGCATCAGGAGCTGCAAGTTCAATGTTAGAACTCCACCCCCACTCCCTAAGATGCTGGATGCTGATGGCCCTCTTCAGGTGAAAGGAATGAAAAGCCCTAATTCCGGCGCTGGGTAATCCCATAAATAGATAAAAGATCAGGCCATTCTACATGGGGTCTACACGGAAACATATAGTGGTACAGCCCCTAACCACAATACACCATACTAAGATGACCCTGTGTAAAGGGGAAGTGTGAGTGTTATGAAGGAAGTTGTGGTCTTCTATAAATATAGAGAGATTTCCTTTAAATGACAAAAGCATTCACCAATCGACCTGGTGGAATGCTTCATCATAGGGTGTGGGCTACAGCCCTGCATAGCATGGGAGCACTTTGAGTGTTCACCTTGGGGTCCTAGTTTGAAGGGATTGTAGTGGGTCCACTGAACCCTTGGGCATGTAAACAGGTGCAGAAAAACAATTAAATTACCTTTTGGTAGACTTACTGTCTTTATTTATGTCTCCTGACATGAATGTTAAAGTAATTGGGGGATAATTCAACCCTATATTCAGGTTGGTATGTTTCAGCCCAACTTTAAACCGCTCAATTAGGTGCAAGTGGGCATTCTTCAAAACCATAAAATAAAAAGACAAGATTGTTCAGTTGAAGCATGCCACCTGGTCAGTGGGTGAGGGCTTTGTCCTTTAAAGGGAATCTCCTCATATCTATAGAAGACCACAAGGTCCTTCATATCACTCATGGTTCCCCATTCCACGGGGTACTCTGAGTGTAGTGTATTCTATTAATATGCTTGCTAAAGGCATGGTCAAACTACAACTACATAAGTGTGAATAACTACTCACATCACCCCACCACCACTCTCACAATCACAAACTAACACCTGCTTATGCAGGGCTAATATCAGCTCACTTCACACCAGCTCTAGTGAAATCACCTACCAACACAAGCTTGCACAGGGTTAATAGCAATTTACATTGCCCACTACCGCAATAACACACCAACACCTGCATATGCAGGGCTAGCCGCAACTCATTTCCCCCTTCCGTCGACACAAGCAGATTCACCCACCAACACCGGCATGTGCAGTAAGGGTGTGGGTAAGACCCCAGGTGACTGGGTACACTTTCACAACTGACTGAATAGGCAAGTCGTCAAATGTCCTTCACTCTCAGTGTGATGCACTCTGCAGAGAGGATCCATATACATACCAACTCCATATGGCTTTAGACAGCTCATCACTGGACCCACCCACACCCGCTCCCACAAGCCAGATGTGAAAAACACTAAACTCATTTCACCCCACCACTTACTTTACTCATAAGGCCAGGTCATATCTATGGGCATCCTTTCACAGAGTCCCACCCCTTAGCTGTTCTGTGCATGCCACTCACCTGAATTCCAGGCTTTCCGATGGGGGGAGGACAATTTCACATTTACGGTGAGGACTAACATGACCGCGATGAAGAGTACATTGCCCTCTTGCAAGTCCTCAAAGGGAAGGGGGTTTTGGGAAGAGAAAAAGATAAATACCAGCTTCTGCTACATGGACTGTAGAATCAGACTGCTGGACCCTGGACTGCATGTCGTGTTGGGCGTCAAAACTTATGATTTCCCAAAATATTGGGTTATTGGATTTTAGGATTCTGGGGTTTCTATAAGGCTGACAAGTCTCTTCCTCTTTTTACAATACTTTCGGAGTCTTTGAAGCAATGTCCAAACTCAAAAACAATCAACTTGACTAGAGGGCTTCTTTGTGTTCTGGTGTAATCTTTTGCCAATAATAGTTTTGATAAACTTGCTCTCTTTCCAGTCTCCTAATTCTCAGGGGAGGGCTTGCTACAGAAAACACATCTTTCCTTAATGTCTGTTTAGCAGTATCTTGAATTCCCACTACAACAATAAATCACACTTGCTCTTAATGTCATAAATGATTTAAAAGACAGAGCTCTGTTTTGTTCCATTTACGTGATTAATCTTTCTTTACCTTGAAATGAAGTTACTTGCTTGAAAATTTCAGAAGAGCTCAAACTGGGTTTTTCTCACCTTTCTTATTTTCTCTCTTATACAGGAAATACAGACTCATCTGCAGAAGATGGAAGAAAAGAGGTGGGACTCGCTGAAAGCTGACCGGAGGGCAAGGATCACCAGATTTAGAATGGAGGCTGTCTGGAGGACGATAAATGCTGGAACTCTACTGGAAGCTGGTCGGAGAACAAGGAACACTGGACATGAGGCAGGCTGGAGAACAAGGAACCTGACTTGCACTGGAACTTGACTGGCAGAAGGCTGGAGGACAAGGAACTTGACTTGACTAGAAACATGTGAGCAGAGCAATAGGTATGAAGCCAAGCAAGGCCTTAAACTCACAAGCATCCTTAAATAATCAAATGTGCACATGTGCCTTTTCGCAGTTGACTGCTTGTTAAGGAAATGAGCAATTATCCTCCTGGTTGTGGCACATGTTCAATACAGATCACATTGCAAAGAGCACATGTTTTGGAAGTTACAGTTGGCACAAGTTTAGCAGGTGGGATACAATGTGCATAATCAACAAGCAATGGTTATAATAAATGAGACATTTAACAAGCATTGGTTATTGCAAACTTGATATTCAAGGATGTAAGGAATACACCCCAAAAAGTCTGAATGTTGCAGGCAACCACATCTTAATGTAATCAAGCTCTTAGATCGGCTAGTGTACCCACAACATTAGCCAAAACATCAACCAAAGTCAAGACATCTACCAATGCACAAAGAAGACAATCCTGACAAATCAAAAAAATGAAGAGGAATTATGCAGAGTTGATGACAAGCTTCCCTTGACTACTGCTATGTACGCCTAAAGGATGACTCCATGCTCTTTTGTCCATGGTGAGCATTTCAGCTTTGCAATAAAGATATTTATTTTTTCTTAGAAGTGACACATTTGTGAGCTAGAAGCACCAATTTTCACTGTTATAAATATCTAAGTTACAAAAACAGCCCAGTCTGCTTGTTCCCTCCATCCATCAGCACTGAAAAATGTGTAATAATAACAGGCTCACATTTGGTAAATTATTCTAACTTCGGAACTAAAATCTTCAATTTTTAGTGTGTTATTCAGCTGTGCAGCACTTCTGGATCTTTTACATCGAGGTCATCATTTCTAAAGCACCCTTAAAAATTGCAACTGCCATTCTCTGGATGATGCACAAATTACACAATTGTAACATGGGCCATGTCAGCATGTTCAGTTCTCTGTGTGAGTGAAATAGATAAAAGCAGGGCAGGAAGAGGAAGTGAATATATGCCTCTGCATGTTGAAATAGTACTTACATTGTTTATGGCCTGCTTCATAACAAGGTTGACAGCCTTATTATAGCATATTGGCTTTCTACATTCACCTTAGCATAGTGCCCACCTGAAGGACACCTCACATAGATGAGGTGCAATACGTGGCATAGCTTCAGAGGGTGTGTTTGGGGTGTTACAACCCCCTAATAAATGTATTTTCTGATATATAGTTGGGTACAGGTGATTTCAACTGGGTATGATGAGACATCTGTCGGATTTTTACATAGACACAGACAAAAACAAACACACAAACTCTCTCCCTCGCTCTGCTTTAAAAGCCTTAAAAATGTTTATTTTACAAAATATGGTGTTTTCTTTTACTTAGTACCCATACCAACCTGTATTCCTCTCCCTTTCCACTGCTTCTTTAGCCCCTCTTACGTGCCCTGCTTGTCATATAATGTATTTTAACATTACATGGAAGCGTGATTTTTGGAAAATATAAATCTCCCCACCCCCAAGTCTTACTGACCAAGGGCCACATGTATCAAATGTTTTTGCATTCGCAAACAGTGCGAATCACTAAATTCCACAGTTTGCCAATGCAAAAGTGCCTTTCCAAATGTATGAAAGGCATTGGCAGTCCCGTTTTAGGGATTCGCAATCTTTTCTGATTTCCTAAAACTGTGCCTCAAATAGGGAATCGCAATCAGCGATTCCCTAAATAGGAAATCACAAATAGGGATTTACTATTTATGATTTCCTAAGCACATGTAATAAGCATTTCCTAAATGTGAAATGGTCACTTAGAAAATGCTATTACCAGCAACTCCAAGTTGGTGGTACCATGTGCACAAATAATTTTCGGGGTGCAACAAAGGGGCCCTTAGGCCCACGGCATCCTTGGTTGTGCATTTCCCAATTTAGCGATTTCCTAATAAGAAATCACAATTTAGGTAATACAAAACCATTCGCACCTATAGGCCTTCAGGCCCATAGAAACAAATGGAGTCTCAATCCCAAATATCAATTCCCTAATAACAATCGCAGTTCTGTAGGAATAGCTATTAGGGATTCACTCTTTTGTTACACACCATTTTGCATTCCCTAAATAGTGATTTCTTAAAATTCGCTATTTAGGGAATGCAAAATGGGATTTTGATACCTCTGGCCCAAAGTTACGCACTTGGGTGCAACGTTCAAACCACTCTGAACTTTTGGTCTGACAAATGATAAGCTGTTGTGTTCGTTTCATAAAGAAATATTATATACTCATTCCGAAATGAACTTTAATACAGGTGCTGCTATTAGACTGGGCTGGTGTAGTAGTGACATTTATTTATGTCTTTTATTTAGACGTGGGAAAAAAGTATTGTTTCAAACCAGGTCTAACGCTGCCAATATCCCATGAAGCTTTTGTCATGACTGCAGATAATTTTTGTCTTTAATTACAAGGCTGACCAGGTTGTGTCAGGGGAATGGTGGTGCATTTGACAACACTTTTCTGACTGTGCAAGCAACACCAAACTGATGCCCTTGTTCAATGCAGTGGAAACTGTGCCTCAGAAAGCAATGGGGTTTCTCCTGAATGGAGCACCACAATATTCCTTAGCACTATCCTGCTTGACGTACAATTCTGGGAATTTACCCTTTCTCAGAGGGTTGCCAGCACACCCCAGGAAGGTAATCCTAAGAACTAATGGGGTGCCTCAGGATGAAGTGGTGATGAGTGCCACCTCACACTTCCTGGGTATAAGGAGTCCTCCACAAATGCCCTGGGCCTGTGTGTGGGTGCAACAGGAAGGGTGGTAGAAGTGCAGATGGAGTGGTTGTAATGCTGCAGGTGCAGTGGCACTGGGTCCCAGGGGTGTGAGAGGTCAAACTACATCACAAATAGTGGCTGCTTTTTACTACCAAACCAAGGGACGTGAGACCAAGTTCTTTGCTTGCATTAAGGCTCATGGCACCTTTACTAACCCCCTGGATGGGAAGGAGGCATTCCAACAGAGGAAATACATGACAAGTTGGCTTAGCAAAACTGAAAGACATCTCACAAATAAACAGCAATTCAGATTCATTTAAGAGAAAGGTTGCTTTTCCTAAACTCCCAGCATAGTCAGCTAACAAGAAAACACAATGAACTCACTGAACTGAGTTGCAACATTTTGCAAATGGAAGGCCGCCTCAAAAACTGTATGAATTAATCTACTATTTGAGGATCTTAGCACCAGTTACATTCTGAAGTAAATCAATTGTTGTGTGAATCAGTTTACGAAAATAGATCCGAAATAGACTCTTCTGGAATGATCATCTTTTTGAGTTGTATTTATTTGTAGAGCACAAACTATTT
Organism: Pleurodeles waltl; assembly: GCF_031143425.1. Taxonomy (NCBI): domain Eukaryota; kingdom Metazoa; phylum Chordata; class Amphibia; order Caudata; family Salamandridae; genus Pleurodeles; species Pleurodeles waltl. The sequence continues at coordinate 1,886,825,625 of NC_090440.1, forward strand.
CCCGCAGGCATCCTCTCAGTAGAACTGCAGAGAAACACATAAAAAGACACATAAGGAGACGCAAACTGTGAAAAGAAGATCAGAGGTATGAAAAAAAAGAATGAAAACATAAAAAGAAAAGCCATCTCACCAGAACAGGGAAAGTGCGGGAGTGGGGGCTGTGGGAAGCCTCAGAAATAGGTTTTCAGCGTTCTGACATGTTTTTTTGTTTCTTGCTCAGTTGTTAGAAAGCTATCATCTTGTAATAAAAAAATTAAACTGAAATGTTCACGGCTGAAGTTTCCTTAACATGCAGTGATGAATTGTAATAGATCCACTGTCCTCTCATTGTAACTGTTCAAGGTAATACTAATCTGGTGTTTTTTTGATCAAGCGCAAGTGCTCTGAAGTGTTGTAATCTATCTGTGGGCTTTCAACCATGTCCACCACACACACATCACTGTCACTCGTTCATGGGCTTGCCTTTCAAAAATCCTTTGTTATCATTGGTAAATGCTTTACGTTTGTCCCTCCTTGGGGCAGTTTTGTTACCGCCTTGGCTATCGACCCTGTTTCATGGATAATAGCACAATTGCCGATAAATTTGACTTGACTCATGCTCTTGGCGTGGCACTTTGAATCAGCTTGCCAATGTCAACTGTTTTACTTTTCATTTTCAATTTATGTGGCAAGAAAAGTCCAGCTAGGAATTTAAAACGGTAGGTATTAGCTCTAACTGGAGCCAACATGAGACCTATTGTATTGCAAATAGTTGTTTTTTTCTCATTGATGTTGTAGCACACCATCTGCCCGCTCTCCTCCCTGGCCGACCAAATGGACTAAGCCGTTTCTGAAATACTTGTTGATTGACCAAGTGCAACGCCTTTTTCAGGGCATCTACAAACGAGCTCAACCTCTCTGCTCCTTTTGGGACTCAGCAATTTAGTTCGCATTTGTTCGTCCCACAATGTTTAGTTTCTCTCTCAGGGCAGATAAAATGTGCTTGTTTTTTTCAGTGGCCCTTATAAAATATATTCTACTCCACCACATCTTGAATTTATTCCATCTGGAGTGATTCATTGCTTTGCTTAGGAAGAGGGTGTTTTAAATCGGGAACACTGACATGTGGAGGAGACCCAGTAAAGGGTCTGAAAAGACAGACTCGTGACAGTTTCATGTATCCCAGAATCTTTGAAAGGAAATGTGAAGACAGTGGCACCTGCAGCGTCCAGGTTTTAATTCTTAAAAAGTAAAACCGTTCTTCTGCGGGCACTTGGCACTAATCTATGATCCGAGGAGGAGCTTGCTTGGCTCTGGTTTAGCCTTTTCATGTTGCAGAGAAAGCCTAAACATGTCTTTGTATGAAGTGTTTGGCAAATCCATTCTTTGGAAACAAACACTTCACACAGAGTTTCAGGTTTAAGCCATTTCCACCCACTTGGCACTTCAGGCGGAATATCCTGTGTTTTCATCTAATACTTTTGTCTCTTCAATTCTGTCTTGACACTTAATATTTTTCCAGTATATGTAGGCTTAAGTCACAGGCGGATTTCAAAGCCAGTCACCCTAGCATATATGAAGCAACAGAAGACTTTCTTTTCTGTTTGAGACATTTGAGGATAACCTCAAGTACAGATACAGACTCTGGGCAGTCAGAAGAACTTTACTCAATCTAATCTGTGATCACCACAGAATATTTAACTGGAACATCAAATCACATATCGGTAGTGTGCCGATGAAGATTGCGTAAGTAAGGCAATTAATCAGTCGTGGCTGGCGACTCTGCAAAGTGGCAGAGAGGGGGAAAGCAAAACAAAAATAAAAAAAATATATTAAAAAAATTACATTTACCTAGTCGCCGCTGACACCGCACAGTCACCACACTCCAGACACAGCCTCCCAGCCTGAGCCAATCATGACGCTGCTCGGAGCAGCGTTATGATTGGCTGGAGAGCCCTGGCTGGGCACTCCAACACAGACTGGGAGCCTGGACCGGCGCCTCCAACTTAGCATTAGAGTGCGAGGTTGGAGGGAGCCCTTATGTGTTTAGAAAGCCCGAGGTGGCTGGCCAAACATACATGCGCAATGAGGGGAGTGCTCTGTGCACTACCCTCACTGCTTGTCACCCCCATGGCCCGCCCCTTTAAAAATAAAACGGTAATAAACAGCGTTTTTATTTTTTTTATTTCTAAAGGTTTGCAGCTCCAGCTGTTGTTGCAATTAATGGAAGACTAATAATGAACAAACAGGTGTACCATTTCTTACCACAGAACTATTTGATGTTTCTGAAGATGAACATATTTTTAAGTCAGACTGAATGAGATGATACTTCTTATCTTGCAGAAAAGGTAGCGCCTCTGCCAATCAACTTATCAGAAGTTAGCAGATAGTAAATATTTTTCAGGACAAAAGAGGCAGCAGGGAAGGGATAGCATGATCTTTGTATTTGACCAATATAGTGCTTCACTGCCTTTTAGCGAGGTTTATGCTATACAAATACCATTTATGCACGTACATACATCACAAGCTGGTCTCTCATTCTTGTACTTCAATGATCAGTACTTGCTTCTTTCTTGGAGTTATTTTGCAGATTTATTATATTGCTGTATTCTCATTAACAGTTCAATGATGGTGTGTGACTTATAAAGTAATAAATTAGAACACACTAAACCATACAGTTTCTCACACTCACCAGACTAGACAACATTTTTGTCCAGAAAGGAGGCATTACTAAAATGTTAGACATTGAGGAGGATTGTTTTATTGTTAACAGAAAATGTAAAGCAGTGTTCAAAACATTGACAACACATTTAGGGTCTGATGTAGCAAGGTATTTTGTAGGTGTAAAACACGTGGCTCTCAAAACCACAGTGTTTGCAACAGCAACGTGCCGTTTTTTACTATTTACCAAACCCATTTTGTGTGATTGAAAAGTCATTCCAACTCCTGAACGCGTTTTCTCGACCCTCTTTCAAATTGCAAATAGGAGCCCGAAATCGGTGTAGTCCTCCTAGCTCCAATTTGGTAAGGCATTTAATAATGGTTTGTGACTGTAAATGCAGTCTCAAACCATTGACCAGATATGAACACTTCAAAAGTGGTGTCTGATTCTTAAAGCGGAAAATGTCCCCATGAGTTATCTTTCCTTTTGACAATTGTGTTCGTAGCCTCGGGAAGAGCGGGCAGAGGTCCTAAGGACCACCGCCTGTTACCCCTTCAGCATCTTCCCAAAGAGGAAACATGTTTAAGCAGCACCAGTGATTTTAATGTATAAAAAATGTTTTTTTTTTTTTTTTTTAACGTTTCCAGGTTGGCAATGAAAATGCAGGGACGGAGGTATGTTGTCCCTTTCAGTCCTCCATATTTGCATGTGTAGCCAATCATTGAGTCACAAACAGTGGCCTGCCTAATTAATATTCGTTAGGCAGGAGATTTTTCAAACTCATGCAAATGTATAATTTGTGATGAAACCTGTACATATGTCACATCTCAAACTGCATTCCCATTCGTAAAGCAGTTTGTGTACAAATTTCACTTTCCTGGTTTGCAAACTGCACATCAGACCCTATATTCACCAAAATAAGTTAGTTAACCTGACCTTACATCATGAAAGTTAACCTGTACGTAGCATGGTATCACATACATAAACTATGTGTCTTATTTTTATAAATGACTTTGCATAGTATCATAAATGACACCTGCAATGGCCTCACAAATTAATCCTACCACACATGTCAATGTGGCTTCAAAGGCTCCACCGCCATTCTAAACTACGCCCCAAAAGATCAATTACAGTTGACTTGGTGCCATACTCCCTACATAGTTCAACTCTAGTGTGCTTGGTTTCACACTAGGCGCTGTGCAGAAATTTCCCCACCCATTTTCAATATTACACAGACTAGACTAACGTGGGGCCTTCTCCAAAGTTTCTCTCATTCTGCAGAGACTGATCCCCATGGCTCTAGGTTCTTAAAGGGGGTGCTCATACAGTTTCTACCAGAATACAGTGCTTATGGCCTAAGCTATACAGGAAGACACACAAAAGAGGTTTGGCCCATTACAAGGACCCTCTTAGCGATTAGTACCAAATGGAGCAAATTCTCAACCTTTTCTGGTCAGTGGAATTATCTTCTGTGAACTTTTGCTTGACTTGACCTGGACGGTTAAGTTCTGTGATCTGGGGGGGGAGCTCATAACAGAGAGCTCACTTGACATCTTTGCAGTGGAGGCTCATGTGAAGGAAAAGGGGCAGCGTGGCGTGTAGCAAGGGGGAACAACAACAAAAATATTAGAATAATAAAAAAATTTAAAGTACCTTTCACGATGCTCCGATCCGCTCCTCTCCTCCACTGTAGGCAAAGGCTCCTAGCCTACCCTGCATCCAATCCAAACGCTGCTTTAATGCTGCTGGCATATAGGAGTGGATGGTACACTCAGCCAGGGCACTCCGAGGCAGAGTGGAAGTCCCTGCCTGCTGTCTCGAACCCGGTAATGCAGCGTCAGGTTAGAGGGAGCCTAGTGCGCATGTCTGTTTAGCCGGCCCGAGATGGCCAGCCAAACATACATGCACACTGAGGGGGGAGTGCTGTGCACTACCCTTCCCTCCATGTCATTTCCCGTGCCCCTTGTAAACGTTTTGCAGCTGCTGCTGCTGGTGGGAGGGCAATGCTCCTCTGCCATAGTGGAGGAGCCGCCTCTGCATCTTAGTTTCATGTCATGTCAAGATTCTACCTCCCACTTTAGAGAACTTTAGGAAGGGAAAACCACAAAAAACGCAAACCTCACATCTGCTGCAGCCTGCTATAATACTAATGTAGGTATAATATTAAAACAGTCCAATGTGTGGCACAACTAGTTGCACGTTAATCAGTGGAACCTCTTTTCTGCAGATCTAATCAGATCAATGTTCCTACCTCCCTTTGGCCTCATGATAGTTTGAAAGTTTGGTAGAGATGCCTTTGGGATCTACGCCATGCGCAGCTCTGACCTGACCCTATAGAAACCATAACCTTTAGTAAGTGATGCTCTGCTTACTCAATGAGCCCTCACCAAACTACACGTGCCCGAGGACCCTGGCCAGTGCTCGCCTGAGAACCAACAGCGCAAAAGTATAAGCAACTCTACTGGTGGATTTAATATTCACAACCAATTGGCGAACTGGAGGAGTGGCACTGGAAACAGTGGAAATGCCACCTCGGTGGCCACATTGTGGGCCGTTCAGGCTGTATGTGGACTAACAAAGAAACGGTGTGGCCATTGGCTAGTAGCACTTTAGAGAGCCGGAGATGAAAACCTCTGCACCATGCCAAAATAGGGAATAGGGAAGGTACCAACACGCAAGTTACATTTGCACTTCAAGTTACAGATTTGTACACAGTGGTTTATATTCTTTTTTCTGCACTTCAAATGTTAGCTTGCAGCAGTCAACTACCATGACAACACTTTATGATGAGCCAGTATAGTTCAAAGGTATAATTACGTGAAATGTATTTTATAGATGCATTTTACCCCTCACTGGAGCGACCTTTACTTTACTTGGAAGAAACTGCTAACATGCTGTCACAGTAAAGAATGGAAAATGGCACTCAGTCCGTGAGAGACTCTTCTTTTCACTTCTGCTGAATACAGCGGACTCCCTGCTGAATGGGAAAAAAGGGGCCTGCAAGAAAAATAATCGAATACACAGGCAACATAAAAACACTCGGGTTCCTTTGATACTCATCGTGTGGCAGGGTAGCTAGGAAGGCATGAGTATTTGAAACAAAGTAGAAAAGATGACAGGTAATACAATTAAGCGATGGGAGTAAAAATACATGCAGTAGTTACAAGCTTTTAATAAGATTAGAAGCTTTAGAAAACGAAGAACAAAACTTAAAAAATAATGCGGATCACATAAGTATGATTTAGTTGACTAGTATTACTACCCTCATCCTTATTCAAAGTGCACTATAACAGAACACAGAAGATAACGTTGACAAAATCAATATATTATGATGCAGACAAAACGGCAGCAAGGATGTGCAAGGGGAAGAAGTCTAGAAAAATATACTTCATGGACACAACAGACAACATACAAAAGTCCAGGACTGGAAATTGTGTCTATAATGACCCAGATGGAGGTTGTCACTTTAACCAAAAGGGACTGAATTCTTCTATCCAGGAATCTGCTGTCTAGTAGTCGTTCATTAAAGACAGTGGCCCTCATTGGACTTTGGCTGTCAATTTCACTGACTGCCAAAGCCCAACCTGCCAGACGACCATATTATGAGTGCTGGCTGCTTTCCGCCATTATTGAGGTGGAAAGGAGGCAGCAGTCGTGCTGGCGGTCGGCGCTGCAGAGACGGTTCCCTCGCCGGCACTGCCACGACAGCAGGACTCCGCCTGCCATATAGCTGTAATACAGCAGGCGGAGTCCTGCTGGTGTGATGCTGGCAACCAGGGAAGACCACCAGGACCCATCCCCTACTGGACATCCCGACTGAGATGGCATCTGAAGGAGGGGCCTATGTGTGTCTGGGTGCGTGTGTGTGTTTGCTGAGGGGGGGTGCTGAATGGATGCACATCTGCGAGTGAGAGTGAATATGTATGGGTGTATGTGCACGAGTATGGGGGTGTCTGTGTGGATGAATGCGAGTGAGTGGGAGTGTCTGTGTGGATGAATGCAAATAAGTGGGGGTGTCTGTGTGGATGAATGCGAGTAAGTAGGGGTGTCTCAATGCATGTATGCGTGTGCTGCATGTGTGTGTATGTCAATGCACGCAAGGGTGAAGAGGTAGGGCAGGGGTTTCAGTGTGTGGACAGGTGGGGGGATGTGTGGGGAAGTGTGTATGTGGGTGCCAGTGACAGAAATGTAGATCCCTGTGGCCGGGTGCATGACCGCCAGGGTTTTCTTGATGGGGTGTGGCTGTGGAGGTGCATACAGGAACATGTTGAGATGGAGGCAGTGTGAGGGAAATACAAGACAACACAAACACATCTGTGAGCAGCTCCATATTTCCCCATTGGGTCCATGCTCACTGCATCACAGGAGTCAAACTATACCTCAGTGATGGGGACTAAGGATGTCGAAATGGCTCGGGGTTGTGTCACTGTCTGGAGGTGAGTTGGCCTGATAGTATGGGATGGACTTCTCCTATTGGAGCAGGACGAAGACTGATTTACATGAGGTGGGTCTCTGTCTAGCGTGGCATCGTGGTAAAAAACGATGAACTGGAATGCCAGCCAAGCAGTGCTTAATTTGAGTCAAAGGCTTCCGGTGCTCAGCACCTGCGCTTAATTGTCAATACCAGCATTTATGATAGTCTGCCACATCGTGGCACTGTTTGTCATATTTAAAGTAGAGCACAATGCCAGTTGTTTGTTAATTCAAAATATATTAAAAATTGCACCCAAGCCATTCTTATAGCTCTGGTGACCTGGAATAGTCTGAATTGTCACACTTGTCGAAGTGTGATGGTTACTAGTGTTTTAATACTGTCATTGTCATCACTGGCAGGGACAATGGGCGGTGCAAGCAGTAGTGGCCTCTAGACGAGGGCACTATATTTTGTCACTTATATATTTTACAAATGAAGCACTGCACCCAAGCGTCTGTCAGTGGCTGAGATTATTTCAAGCATTTCTTCTATCATCAGGCTTCCAGGTTGGCAGACCAAGTAAGATATGTGGCAGGCTTTGGGTTGTATCTCCATGCATCCATTCTGAATATGAAGGGAAACTGAATCTCAGAACACCAGTGGCTGTGGTGTGCTAGCCAACATGGACACAAGACTAACCAACATGCATAAGTTTTATGTATGTTGTTATTGTTCTAAAACATTGCTGTGGTATAATTTTGTTGTGTTGGCCCAAATATATCACAGAGTATGTCATTTGGACTTGTATATTATTTTCATAATAATGCAGCAAGCATAGGCCTTCACTTATCTACTGTATAATAAGAAAATGTTAGATGGCATTACTCTGTTGACCCGTATAGTCAGTACAAGTGGATGTTTCATCCCAAACCTGTGAATGAGCTGCTGTGGGAATGAATAAAAAACGCAAATTGAGGTACGGTCATTCCATAAGAGAAAGCATTCCAAGCTACTAAGAACACATTCCTCATTGGCTTACTTCGGCTATCACAATCACAGAGTTATTCATTGACCCTAGTCAACGGGAACTGAGAGCTTTCCTGCCACAGGAGACTAAACATAACACAAATTATCCTATAAATTATATTGGCAATAATGGAACTCATGATGGGTCTTGATATAGAGGCGCTCCACATAATTATACCACATGAGAAAAGCCCCCACATCATTGATACATATATCTTTTTTTTACCACAGGAAGAGTGGCCTTATAAGGCCCCCAGCCAATGGATCAGGAAATTCGCCAGATTGGCCTTGATGAAGAATTCGAAGGTACTACCTACCTACAACAACATGATAAATCTATGGGTAGTACCTTTGCACTCAGCCTGGCCTGTTTGTACGTCTATCAATTTGAGCAGGAATACATATGAGATCATAATAATCCATTTGAAACAAAAATAATAATTTGGCGTTGCTACACTGACGTCTTTGTGATTTGGCACAGAAGGGGCCTATGACTTTATTGAATGGTTAATCTCTTGAATCCATTCCTAAAATTCACCGTGAATGTGAATTCAAATGGGATGTCATTTTTGGATGTTACAATCAGATCAGTTAATGGGAAATTAAAAACGAGTACACTAAGCCAGTAGACAAAAATAGTCTGCTGGAGGTGTGCGCCCTTGCTCCCAAAAAAATAATTTACCTATAGCCCAGCTCCTCCACATTCCAAGAAACTGTTCCAACATTAAACACTATAAACAGAATCAGAAATCCTGACAAAGAAACTTATTGCACATCATTATCCTAAGAAATTGATTGGAAGGGCTAAAGCTAGGGCCGTAACAACCACAGAGAAGCACTCTGGGAACATTAACAAACAGAAGAAGCCACAACTGACTTGTCTCAGCACATATGGTTCTGCCACTAATAAAGTCAAGATATTGGCACATCTAAACAGCAGTAGATTAAGATCTGCTTATTCACACCAGACCTCACAGGAAATAACTGAAGAGCAACAAACCCTCTGGAACCTCCCAGGATCACTTGCCATTTTCCTTGTGGAAGGTGCTTGATGTGCAAATTCACCACACAGAGCAAGACTGTTGGTGTAGGACTATGAACTCCAATGGAACAGAGTTGCCACACTAACAGCAACTCTATAAATATAATGTATACCTCACTAAATGCCCATGTAGTAAGATATATATGGGAATAACCTCGAGAAAAGTCAAAATCAGAATTAGCAAATGTCAAAGTAATATTCGTTGTCAATGCCACACAACAAGATTGACAGCAGGGGCGGCCCTTCATGAGAGCGGAGGAGCTACTCCCCGCTAAATAAAATGCCCCTAGAACTGAAAAATAAAATGCTAATAAACTTTCTTTTTCACCATTTTATTATTTAGCACCCCGTCCTGAACTGAGTGTCAGGACAGGATGGGGCAATTGCTGCCAAGTGGCAGCAGGAGGCTATGCACTTGCTTAAAGTGCGCATGTCCCTTTGGCCCACCGCCGTGTGACAGCCAGCCTGACATGTGCACTTTAAACTTCTCTAACCCAGCAGTCGCAAGACAGCGGGGTTAGAGAAAGCAAAGGCCTCCAGCGCTCTTGCGAGCATAGAGAAAGCCTGCTCCCATCAATCCTGAAGCTGCTTTCATGCTGGTAAAAAGTATTAAAAATAAATAATAAATAAATATTGCGTTACTCAATGTCCAGGCTTTACTGAAAAATTAAATATTTTAACCTCATGTTTTCTTAAATTAGACACATAGGCCCTTATTACGAATCTGGCGGTCATGAGACGGCCAGACTCGTGGTGGCGGTTGGTCCACTGTCAAAGCAGCGGTCCGGCCTCCACATTATGACCGTGGCAGAGCCACTGTGGTCCAACCGCTGACACCACCAGGTAGCCGCCGGTCGACATAATGACAGTGCCGGCGGTCTTAATCCGCCAGGGCAATGCTGCAAGCAGCGCTGCCCTGGGGATTACGAGCCCCCTCTCTGCCGGCTTTTTCATGGCGGTTCGACTGCTGGTGAAGACAGGGTACTGGGGGCCCCATGGGGGCCCCTGCACCGCTCATGCACTTGGCATGGGCAGTGCAGGGGCCCCCATGGACAGCCCCGTCATGCTTTTCACCGCCTGAATTACAGGCAGCGAAAAGCGTGACGGGTGATGTTGCACCCGATGCACCGCAACATTACCACCGGCTCGATTACGAGCCGGCATCAGTGTTATGGCCTGTTTCTGGCTTGGTGGAAACACTGTTTCTGCCCATTGGCCCAGCGGGAAACTCCCAATAGGGTCAGCGGGTGGAAAACTGGAGTGGTGGTTTTCTGTGCTAAAGAGGACCACCCGCAAAACTCAAAATGAGGGTCAAAGTGCTATCTGGGCCAGCTAGGGTGCAGTGAACACAAAAGAGATATGACCACACACAGCTTGAGATGGAATGATGCATTATAGGTATAGGGGACTGACATAGCAAGGAGCTGATCATCTATGCTTCAATCATGAGGAGGAGGAAGTTCAGATTTACTTTTAGAAAAACAAAAACCCCTCTGCAAATATAGCGCAAACTCGACCCGAATGTATTGGAGCGCTTTACATGAGCATCAGTTACTTTACACATTTTTTGGTAGGCACAGGAAGATTAAGTGATTTGTCCAGAACGACAGGATGTTGAGCCAACACTGAGACTCAAACCTGGTTCCCCAGCTCCAAAGTCAGCAGCTCTGGCTGCTTGGCCACATGTTCTCTCCATTATTTCTATCATGCTAGTTGGTGAGGCAGGCAGAAATAATACTTGTAAAGATGCTGCACTCCACAGCCTATTCACAAAACCATTCTGGAGTACATTAAGTAGAACTCCGGCAATACTCTTTTAAATACTCTTATAGACCTTTTTGAATTACCCCAAAATATCACACAGGGGAAAATCTGAATTTTCTGTTAATATTCATATGTGTAGCACAAAGGGAGTGCAGCCTCTGTGCACTTTTACAGATAAGGGTTTTGAGTTCAGGGCAGATTTCCTAAGACATAAGAGAGCATGTAAAGGACTCCTGTAGTACTATTTCTCATACTTACATGTTTCTGCGAATCAGCCCTTCTGTGTCAAATGCGGAGTGTGTAGACACACAGCTAGACAAATTGAAAATGCTGTATTGTGTATCTAGTGCACACAGCTGCCGTACACAGGCTGAAAACACTACACTAACTTTATATCATGCGTAGTGCCGACAGGCACAAAGAGTAAAAAAAAATGCAGGATGTGTATCATGTGTTTAGTAAGGACAGATTGAAACACTGTACAAATGTTTCGCGGCATTCGGCCAGCCTCACTGTTCTATTTGTACTCCATTTAGCTAGTTCCCTCGAAGCTGATCACATTGTGCCCCCCCTATGAACCATGGGTTTGCATCCTCATTAAACTGTAAGCAATGTATAAACAAACATGACACGTGGTATTACGTGGGCACCTGAACCTACGGATCACTAGGAGCATAATATCCAAGGACTTCCTGTTACTGCTTGCTTAACTTCCTGTCTTCATTGTCACCTTACAATTAAAAGATCTAAATGATCAGCCAGACCTAAAAAAACAACGAATCTGGCCCGTTACCCTCCAGCAGGTGCACACACGGTATTAGTGAATCGGTAGCATAGGTCCCTGGTACTCTGGGCATCTGAGCGAACAAACATTTTGCAACGGTCTCAAGAGTGAGGCCAGGAATAACTCTGGGAAACGGAACAAAAAGCACATTAAATGCAGGGACTCCCAAGACGTCCCAGCGATTAGTTCACTTAGTCACTGCCCATAAGGGGCAGGCGGGCCTGGAGTGGCGGTCATGGGCAGACCCGCTAAGCACACCTGTCCGTCACAAGAAAAGTGGAGGCTGATTTTCTAAAGCGAGCTTCTCAGCGGTGGCGGTCCGGCTCTGTCATTACCTGCAGTGTGGAGCAGCACTCCAGGCACCCCGGCTTGTAGCACACTTACCGCACACAAACGCTTAATTAGAGCAAACCTTTCAAACAATTATGGAGCATTACGGCAAGCTCAAGCATCAAAAACAAGCACAAGAAAAAAAAAAAGGAGGGACATTGCTCCGCCCGCCACCCTTCCCAACCATTAAGGAAGTTGAGATTATCCCCTTTATCTTTTTTTTGTTTTTGTTTTAAATAATGACAAAGAAACGTAAGAGGCTCTCTAGGCCTAAAATCATTTTGTGCCACAAGTTTATTTTTCACCTTTACACCAGTGGTGCACTTACAGTCTGACCCAGAACACTCCACGGCAGAGGATAAATTGCTTAAACCAAGAATGCATTTCCCAAGCGGGGGGTTATATTGCAGTCGTGGCCAATTGTATACAGTTAGGGCTGCCCATTTAGCATGCGTACTGCGGCCCCACCAATCCTTACGGAATAGCAGCAAAGCCGCTGCCTTCTCCCCTTCAAGGATTACATCGTAGACAATGTTATTTTTTTTAGGGGAATTTCATTAAACCCCTTTTTTTATTAGATTTTTCTTTCAATTAAAGTAACCTACATAATGGAACAAAGATATAACGATCGCCATATGTCAAAAGCAGGGAGAGGCGGCTGCGAAGGAAATGGAAGAAGATGTAATAAAACAGCCAGTTGGGAAAATGAGAACTAGAGGTTACATGATACAGAATAGGCAAATATACAGTAGAGGCATACTGCTTCTAACAGAATAACAATTTATTCTAGGCGCCTCATAAAAGAAACATTATAAGGATAAACGCCTACATATGCCTCACTTTATCCCTTATAGGCGATGCTGATGTCACCACTCTTGGCTTCAAAGTTCTTAGATGCAATTGAGTTATTAGTGTTTGTTTTCCTCTACCACTGTAATGGAGGGTCCATTTTTTGTACATATACAATATATATACAAAATATACACACACACACGTTATATATGTACATTATGCACATATGTTTACACCTACTTATTTTATTATTTCAAAATCTCAAATGCAAACAAGCGACAAGATAGAGTGAGGAAAAATTAAAAAACACATATATGCCTCCATGCAAATCTGCTACTCAGATGTGCAGATTATCGTGTAATAAACATTCATTCTTTTAATAACCACGCTAGAATACATTTATTTGTAAACCAAAAGGCGTTGAAGAAAAAATACTTTAATCTCATAATCTATCCTGGTTACACTTTTGTTATCTAGTTAAATCAACACAATTATTGTTCACGTGCATTCATGCAAATACACATGTATCCACTTCATTTCTAGAAAGTAAAGATTTTTCAACATTGTGACATTTGTGCTTAAAGCACCCACAAACTGGACATCATTCTTTTATAACTATTCAACTAGTTGCAGATGAATAGTCACAATTTATTAACAAGAGGCTCTGTGGTTATATCAGGCACATCAAGTTAAGCTTCATTTCAGCTCTTCGAAAACAAGAGGTCTCCCACCAGTTGAATAAGGACAGTCTGCTTGACACAACTACATTCCCGATGAATAAATAACTTGTTGAACGTTTTAATGCAGTGATCTTATGTGATAAAACATTCTCAACAGTTAATGATAAAACGTAAGTGCTACATCACAGGAAATCATATAGGCCTTCATTATGAGCCGCCTGCCAAGATCTGTCCGTCAATGCGGCTGCACTCCCGCTGCGGTCATTTTGAGATCCCCGCCGGCCCAGCGGGGATCTCGGCCGCAACACAGGAGCCGGCTCCAAATAGAGCCGGCGGTGTTGCGGCCGTGCGACGGGTGCAGTTGCACCCGTCGCGCATTTCACTGTCTGCTATGCAGACAGTGAAAAGCTGCACGGGGCCCTGTCAGGGGGCCCCGCGACTCCCCGACCGCCAGCCTTTTCCTGGCGGTTCAAACCGCCAGGAAAAGGCTGGCGGTCGGGGACTCGTAATCCAAATGTGGCGGGAAACCGCCGGCCCCGGCGGTGCGCGCCGCGGTCGTAATGACCCTGGAAGCCCCGCCAGCCTGTTGGCGGTGATTCCGTCAAAACAGCCCTGGCGGTCTTGGACCGCCAGGGTTGTAATGACCCCCATAGTATTTTAGGCAGAGGTCTGGGATCCCAGCAAACATAAGCAAAGATTTTGAATATGTAAAATAAAAATTAATTTGTTTATATATATGCTCTTCCCTGATTTTTGTTTTTTTCCAATGGTAGAGAAGTGGGATCTATTAACCTTCTGCTTATTGCATGTCCAAGGGGTACTTCTTTATGTGTTAGTGTCACTGGTTTCCAAGTCCCTTGCTCATTTGAAAGCAGGGCACATCCTATTTGGTAGTTCAGACCGCTTCTAATTTCTGAGGGTGAAGTGAAATTAGCGATCAAACGTCTAAAATGACAAAAGTCACAATCACCAGGCCCAGATGGCTTCATGGCCAACTTCCATAAAACCAATCCCCTCTCCCCCTTTAAGTTCTATATCTTACTAAATCTTACTAAAATGTTCAACTCTTTCATACAAGTAGGAGGGGTTACGGCAGTGGCCACAATAAACCTAATCCACAAACAAGGGAAAGACGCAAAACTTTGCTCCTCATATAGACTGATAGCACCACCCAATATGGACATAGGATTTACTCAAAGATGTTGGCCTTAAGATTGGACAATACCTTACTAAATTTAATCCATCCACATCAATCAGAATTTATTCAGCATGGACAGACACATGGAAATCTGAGAAAGCTGATCCACTTGGTTGAAATGATACCAAAGAAAAATACATCAGCTATGCTAGTAACATAAGACCTTTGACTGCCTGGGCAGGAAATTCATGACACAGGTTTCCATGCCAATGGTCTCAATTTTATTAAAATAATTTTAGTTAACTATCACCACCTCACAGCAAGAATTTCCCTTAACAGAATGCTCTTGGTTCCCTTGTCCCATGCATGAGGTACCAGACAGGAGTTTTCTCGATCACCCCTCTATTCACGCTCACTGTTGATAAGATAATTGAGGGGAGACAAAGACCTGGAGCGCCTCACATTTGGCTGTGATATACATAGGTGCTATTATTTGCTGATGATCTCCTACTCGTCCTCAGCAATCCAGACACACCCTTACCCCGATTACACGAACTTCTAAGAGGCTATGAAAAAGTGTTGGATTTCAAAATTAATATGACAAAATCTGAAATATTAAACTTGATACTACCGTAGGTAGTAGCCCCAGAGACTACATCCAATTTAGAAGGGCAACAAAATGTATTAGATATATCGGCATTAACATCACTTCTAAAATACAAGATTTATACCAGGCCGATATCCTGACTATATTGGCTAAGATTAAAGTAGAGCTTCACAGCTGGCAACCCCTGCCCATCTCGTGGTTGGGCAGGGTAAATGCTATAAAAATGAAAATTCTACCCATACTATTATATCAATTCCAGACTCTTCCCATCATCTCCCCCAGACTCTTTTTTTCTCAGACCATAAGAAGGCGAATCTGAAATTCATTTGAAAGGGGACCTACCCTCGCATAACTCACAAAACACTATGCTGTTTGAGGAAAAAGAGTGATTGGCCTTGTAGCATCTTAAAGCATACTGTTGAGCAGCACAGACACGACTGGTGTCTGAGTGGAGTGCGCAGGAATCCGAGAAACATTGGCTGCACATGGATATAGCCATAGCCGGTACCACACCAAGGGACTTATCCCGGAAACTTAAAGCAGATTACCCACACAATGTTTACTTAAGGACATCGACAGCTACAAACTTGCTGACCTGGGTTGCTGCCATAAAAAAGCTTTCACTGACCACTTTTCCCTCACTGCATACTCTCATACACTTCAACCCCTCCTCACCACCCCTAACATCATGTCCCTCTACAGCATGGAAAGAAGGTGACTGTCTAACAATATTTGATCTGTTTAGCTAGAGAATGACTAAAACATTTGAGGAATGTAAAAAAAGAGTTTAGGTTGGGAAATACACTCATTTTCCACATGAAGTATTACACCCTGACCTCTAGGAGGCTGCAAACACAGCCCATACTCCCTTTGAACACTATGAGAGACTAGAAACCGGATTGAAAGGAGCCCTCTCACAGATATGCACTGTTTTGCTAGAGTCATGCCTGGATAAAACACATCCTCAACATGAAAAATAGGAGAGCCAGATCAGGACTAAACTCACAAATACACAATGTCAAAAGATATGGACACGTATTTAGCATCCTATGCCAGAAGGCTCCCTATAAATTACTACTAGGCTGGTATCACTACCCCTCTATCATAAGGTTATCCTGTGGAGGGGATATAACACACTAGGAGATATGAAGCACATATGGTGGGACTGTCCTAAGATCAACCATTCAAGTCTGACATCATGGGAAAATTACGAGCAATTCAGGGCTAACCAATACCCATGACAATTGACATTATCCTATTGGGAGTGAGGCCTCCATCATCCAAATCCAGGCCAACAAAATCGTGATGTTGAACTGCCCAGGTGCAGCCAAACAACAGTTGCCTCCCACTAGAAGAAGACATAGCCTCCTCCAAATCACGTACAGGACCACCTATCTGTGAAAACCTATAGCACTGGAGAAACTGTCCATCAATATGACAGACCAGAAAGTTAGCTTGGAAGTGGTTTGGTAGCCAGTGTTATCACATTAGTTGAAGGGTATTGCAGTAACTATTCTCCCTCCTAGACTGAAAAATTTAAATCTGCTGTTATGATATAGCACATTTACAATCCTAAAAAGAGGTGGCAAATCCTCAGTCATAGTTTGTTGGGATATGCTTTTGAATTGGACAATAAATCGCTCTTTGTAGAATAGATGGCCTTAACTGAAGGAAACAGACCTCAGGTGCCACACTACATGCTCTACAAACAAAGAAGTTTGGATTGATAGCCAAAGACTAAGCTAGGGCAGTGCATGTTTAGAGTCACATGGACCTCTATCTTTTTACCTGTTTATACTCGCGCTTGTCAATGAACCTTCAGTAATTTCACTGCTATATTATCAAATTGTAATTTGTACATAGACATTATTAGCCGTTGGATCTATAGCCTGTGCAAGCTCTTCTACTGGACGTAAATTGCTACCCTTATGCTTACTTTAGGCGTGAGCAGGGGTCATTTTATTATTTTACCAAATGTGATTTGCACACAGACATTTTCAGCCACTGCCCGCGCTAGCTGTTTTTATTGAACGTAGATTGCTAACCAGGCGCTTGATTCGGGCATGAGAGATAGGCTGCTGCATCTACTCCTCGCAGCAAACAGTCTGCCATTGTTCCCTGCCCTGTATTTTGTGCAGTTTGACTCCAGTCACTGGTTAGGCTCTCCACAGGCTCCTCTGCTACTACCAACGCCCGAACAATGTGTTGACCATTAGAATATTTTATGCTACACTTCACTGCTTAGTGTACGCTGAGATGCTTGATGTAATGAGTGGACTCCCAGGCCTCATTGACACTTTTGAAGAACCAATACAATTACAATGATTAGAAAACAAAATTCAATTAAAGGCTTGAAGATTTGAAAAATATTATTTTTCTGTGTGTTGACCACACTGAAAATTCTCTTTATTTTTCCCTTCCCTGCATGTACTTGCGTCATTTAGCTAGTGCAGTTTTCCTGAGGTGGTTGTTACGTTTTTGCTGGTTACCAGCCTACAGATTCAGACCTACAAGGGCACTAGATGCAGCAACCCTTTCCTACACAAGGCTGTAGCCTATAGCCACTCATCATTTCCTTCTCTGTTGAATTGCCATTATTTTCAATTTCAGCTTTTGCTTCCTCATTCAAATCAGAGGGCGTAAATCGCCACGAAGGAGGAGCGTACTTTATCTTGATGCAAGGGATCAACAAGAAAAATATGAGGCAGATGGGGGTTACTGGAATAAGGTTTTAATTTGCTGGAAGTATTTTAGGAGCAAAAAATCTAGGACTATCAATCGGAAGGCCAAATTCTGCTATTGTAATACAATTAGTATCTTCGCTCTGTCACTGGGATGGTTAATGTGCTGAATTTAATTCAATCTGGGATCCGGGATGCCTGGTCAGCACACAGTAGCACTAAGTGCCCCACAGCAGCCTCTTCATGGAGGCAGAGGAACAGAGCAGGAAAAAAAGGGATCCCCCTGGATTTAGAGGGGGATTGGTGACGATCAGTACTGAAAGAGTCAGAGAGGTACTTTGACAGCTACATTTGTCAGATTCCAGTTCCTGCTTAGGCCCGAAGGGGATTTGGTTGTTCATGCTCTCCGTTACCTCTAGTAGCTTCCTGCTGAGTTCAGAAGTGCTCCAAGTTTGGATATTTCAACTGCTGCTTTGTTGTCAAGTAAGGAGAGAGTTTTTTGTTTGTTCCATTATCCATGGTAGTCAGAACTGTGAAAAGTGCAGTACTTTCATAGCTGCATTAGATAAATCAGAGGTAATGCTTACTAGGCTGAGAAGCCATAGTAGGAAGAGATGGTTTTCACTTTGCACGCTGGAACCGGCAATTGTCCATTTATTCTCTCGTTGCTGGGCTCAGTTTGGGCCACCCCTCTAGATTTCTAATCCTAGGGGGTTGCTTCTGTAGATTACGGTATCTATGATATCTGTTTCCTTCAGTAAGCAGCAGCAATCTGCTTGCTCGACTAATAGACACTTTCAAACCTCTATGCTTTGTGGAATGTATGTTGTGTAATAAAATGAACTCCTGGTTCGGTTGGTAGTCAATGTTAGGATTGAAGTGCTAGATTGCTGTTCTCTGATCACTTCAGTGTCATGTCTTTCCTGGCTGTGCGTCTGAAGGAGTTTGGGATTACCCAGTGACTTTGGCTACTGAAACAGTAGGAAACGTGACATTGCCAAAGGACTGCATGCTGGTCTTTAGTCGGGTAAAGCACACACTGCTTTGCCTTTTCTATTCCTCCAAGTGGAAGAGACACTGAGGTGATCTGAGTAGGTCGTGCTCGCCCTCATCTGCACTCATAGGAAAAGGGCATCTCATATTGATCAACCATTTTCGGGTGGGAGTGCGTGCGGACATTAAGCAGCTCCTCGTGGCATAGATTATCCTCCATAATTAACAGGTAAACAATTGTGAGGGAAGGAGGGCCAACCACTGAAGCCGTTAAAAAGGGACTCGAGAAAGATCTGTCAAAAAATGGCTCACATGGTGGGGTTTGGGGCTGCTCCTCGTGCCCCACTGACTGAGCACTACATAGGAGGCGCCTAGAACCTCTTCTAGAGTAGTCATAAACTCACCAGCCTATGGAGTAGAACAACTGCACAGCAGCGCAGAGCAAGAGGCAACTTCGTGATTAGCGCCAAATACATAATTCTTTCAAATACTTGTAATGCCTACGATTATCTTAAGACAGGTGGTTAAAAAGCCCTCTTGTGCAAAACAAATACAGAAATAACACAGAGGCAATTAGTTTTACACTTCCAACATTTCCACCACCCACCTACATACCATAGTTTAACAAAATCTTATTTGAACAACTCTGGCTGTGTAATTAATCTTCGCCCATTAACCATTCATTTAAAATGCTAGATCTTAATTCTGCACATTATCAGCCGGTTCACATTTCATGTTCTAATAGCTATCCAGGAGCAGCGGCATAATGATCTTTCTCTGCTGCTTTCACAGCTCACCAAGAGTCAAGCCCATTCCCGCTTCCTAATTAGCTATGCACATATTAGCATTTAAGCCGATGACAGTTTCAAGAAAAACGAATTAATGCGCAGTGCTCAAAGAAATTGGTCATTAATATCAAGAAATGCTCACACATTTGTTGCAGGTTCAAATGTATTGCTCTTCGCCTTGAAAGATGCAAGAAAAAATGGAAACGACATTGGCTTTCAAAAACCACTAATCCAATGTTGCCCAAGGGATGCTCAGGCAATCCACTGCTTTGACATGCCAGGCTGGAGAGGTTTAACACAATGATCTATTAAATCACCTGGCTTTTCAAACAATTTTGACACACTTGCACTTATCCGTGTTGTGCTTCAAAGCAGTCGTTGTCGACCACCAATAACCCAAGAATTGGCAAAGCCAATAAATCTACACTGCATTTTTAGGCCTCACTAAAACATTTAAGACTGATCCTAAGTACTTTTGACATGTGCAATGCTCACAAATACATGGTTAAGCAAGGGGGAATGATATACTAAACAGGCAATAGCATGTCGTATGAGAGTAATACTCCTGTGTGTGTGGAGCCAAAGCAACACTGTTTACATTAAAGAATTGATAACAGTAAGTAATGCAAAGAGATGAGTTGTCAAACCAGACCTAAAAATAAAGAGACAGCCGATCACCCTCTCCAGCTGCAGTCCAATCTCCATTCTGACCCTTCCTCTCCAAGATCTTTGGACAGTGAGTTTGCAATAGACTCACACTCCATAGCTTCACTCATGATATATTTGGGAACCTGCAAAGATTCGGCCAACCAAGCTCAGGCTCTCCAAATGCCTTGGCCTACTACAACCATCTGCCATCCACTTTCATACTCTTGGCCCTCACTGGATTCTTCAATGGATCGCGGTACACTCCACTATAGATTGTATCTGCGTATCTCTGGCGAGGCACTAGGATAGCTCACTTTTTGCCATTCTGGCTAGTCCTTCTCAGTGTTTTGATGCTTCTGCAATGCTTCACCCACCCCAAAGCCAGGTAGTATCTCCGAAGATAATGTCTCAGTACTCTCCAACCACAGGTATAAACAGCCTTCCAGGCCAACTTAATCTCTTCATGCTGGCTTCTTTGACACTATTATTCTGATATTGCCAATATAATTGCCCCCTTCACCCTTCCTTAGGCACGGTACAGCTGCCATTTGTCAATGGACGGACATGTATTCTCGACCCTTGGTCCTCCTATTTGCTTCCACTCTTCAACTACCTAAACCTCAAAACTGATAAAGTAAAAAATGCTGGCATAAAGGTTGACGTTGCACACAATCTTCTGCATTGGCTACCTAAACACCACGGCCTGCTATCATCGTCATCCCAACATCTGTTTGCCCCAATACTACCCACTCCTTCCAAGCAACAAAAACCCTCTTTCTAGCCTTCAGAATGGTCCATGATCTGGCTTTACATTGGGAAGCAATCCATGGACATTTAAAGGATTTTGGGGACCCCAGGCCAGACATATTTCGTGGGCCTCTGTTCGAAACAGCCTTGAAATTATGATAAAATGTCGTGCCCTTTCTGGCCATATCACGACAGTGCCCAGGCACACGCCTTCAAATTCTAAATGTGATAACATCTAATATTCAGGGATAGTGACCTGATTTCAATATTGTAACACAGCAGCAGCTCACTAATAATACTGCAAGTAATCTCTGAGACCTTCTGACAATTCTCATATGTGCGGTTCTGTTTTGATCTAAAAGAAACTTTTTTACGAATGTTGAACGAAACATAAACACAACACTTCTTTGCACAATGTCTGTAATAGACTCTCACACATCACCCACATTAAAAATAAATTGAAGAAAAAGGTATTTAAAACAAGTTGTTTATTTTTCAAGGTCATTAGGACAAGACTCCCTGAAGAACAAAGCTGGCTCTATGAAGGGGTCCCTGAATGACTGGGGGCCTGGGCCCACTTTGCCCCATGCATTAATATGTCTCTGACGCAATCGTCCACTGCAAAATGCACAGGCCTGAGATTAAAGTGTAGTGTTATGCCTCATGAGCAGCGCAAGTCCAATGTAATGTGCTCGTGAGGAAGCACAAGCCCAATGTCATCTGCTTGTGAAGTGTTTTGTGACGCAGCCTCGAGTGTTCGAGTAGCTGACGGTTAACGTTCAGTGGAAGAATAGCTGAGAGCTGACGGTCTGGAAAGCTGTCTGAGGGATGGTGCATTACATCTAATATGGGATAAAAACACGTATAAACCACAACGTTTCCTTACAACTCCTCATTACTACATAAGGGTCTACCACCATCTAACCACTCACACCTCTACATTGGGGGGGTCTTTCATCTCACACTAGAGCATGGGAAGACTGACCCACTCGGTGCAACATAAGCTGCTTCCCTGGTGGCATTGTAGGGTGCTCATAGGAAACACTTAAATGACCAAGAGATATCTCTGTGCATTATGACTCCCTCTGAATTAGCTGCATTGACCAGGATAGGATTCCCTCAAACACTGGACCTCTCAGCAAAACCCATACCCTAGACACCACCATCAGGAAATCTGCAGTCCTGTTGCAGCAATTTTGTTTGTCTGTCGCCTACGTCCTTATGCAGCACCTCTAACTAAAGAACTGGTGTTGAAGTGAAGTTCTTCAACTAATAAATGCAAGTGCTCATTCATTAAACAGATGCAGTTGTGACTGTGTCTACACATGTGTATACAATGATAAATGATACTTAATGCCCATTTTAACAGCACTAAATTACAGTGTTAAATTCTGAGAAATACAGGTTTCCTGTGCTGTCAAATTATTGGTGTGAACCATTTAGAAATAGTTATTGATAAAAATTGGAAAATGTAGTCTGCCAATGGAGTGGTCAATGAGCAGTGTGCACACAGGGGAAAGGTGCTTAAATCTGTTGCTGCTGCTGACATTTACTGTACTTAAGCCCACGATCTTTCCAGCCAAGCACATCATTAGCTGTGGTTCAAGAGGGAACAAAGGTCAATGAAGACAACATGGTTTGTCTCTGGGGGAAAGGTGCACTAGAAATTCTCCCATTGTGCTTAACGAGTACCCATGTCAACTAGAAAAAGACTTATCTGAAACCAGGCCTTCAGAGAAGCAATCCTCCAGTGGGTACAGATGCAATTTCACATAAAAGATGTAGGGCCTGATTTAGAGTGTGGCAGAGTGATTACTCCATCACAACAGTGTCGGATATCCCATCTGTCAAAATATAAATCCTATTATATCCTATGGGATTCATATTTCGGCGAACAAGATATCTGTCCCTTAGGAATCAAACCGCCTGTATGGTCCCCACGTAGGTGCTGTGTGACCCTGTCTGAAGCAGTTTTGTTTATTGATAGAGAACTAGAACTACAAATAACCAACATAAACGATTCAATAGACACTGCAGCTACTCCAGTGCAACCATATGACATCATGGTGATATGACAGCACCTAACAAAATATTACAAAAAAATGAAGTTGAGTCTGGGTGCTGACAGTATGACTTCACTATGTGGAGTTTGCTGTTCTGCAAGAGTGGGCCTGAAAAGTCTCCAAAGACTGAAAATCTTATCTGATGGAGCGTGATTCTGTAACTTGCTCTCTCTGTATAGAGCCTTCTTTCTGATAGCTTTGTTGGGTACCTTCTCGTTTTACATTGCTGTGTTATTGAACTTTAAGTTAAGCTCGGCAGCATAGGCATCTCCCGCATTTTGTAACTGTTTTACCCAATTAAGACGAGAGATGATGGTGACTGTGGATGTCAGCTGGAACTTTTAAAAATCCCACCCTTATCCTGGCTGCGTTTGATGCATTTCAGATGGATGAGCAACCTGATGACACCGTACTGGAATTCCTACTACTTGAGTTGTCAAAAAAACAAACAAGGAGCCCATTTCAAGCCTGTTCCATGCATGTTAGAGCAGCAAGCTGCAGCCACGATTCCCTCTGCTGTTTAAAAACCACACATTTATTACACCTTGAATTTCCCCCCCAAAAAGCTTTGAGGCAATACATGAAATCTCAGCCTCTTCTGTAGTTTGTTGCTTTCGTGGGCACTGCAAAGGATGGAAAGGCTGATTCTCCTAAAGACATAATGGGCCCACAAGACGCACTTGTAGGAATTTCAGTGGCGGCTTTTCACCAGAAACTGATGTTGAACACTGCCCTAAAACCGGACTAGAGTGATGGAGTGTAGCAGGGCGACTGGTGCAGTGAGGGACTGATTTGCATATAGTGGGGACCAACCCACGGCTTAATATTGAAAAATCTTAGGTGCTACGGCTCTACGGTTTTTGCAGAAGGTACTGCGAGAGCTGTTGAATATTGGGGTTGTGAGTATGCCACTTTCATCCACCACCTTACACTCCCAGCACTTTTATTTCGCTTTTGCAGGTTCGTTCTCATCCGTGCCCTTTCCCTTTGTTACTGTTTTCCTCTTCCTCCTTGTTTCTCAGTTTTCTCTCTTTCTCCCTTGCTGGGAGTTAGAGTCTAAAACAACAAGCATTTGCGAGGTAAACAGGTTCCATCTTTGGAACCCATTGGCTTTGCCAACGGTTTTAGCCATGATGATGTACTGCTTGGCTAAATAAATGTAAAAAAAATTCTTTAAAAAAAGGTTTTGACGAGGCCGGCTGTGCCACTTTGTAGGCACGGGCACCACACATGCACACGCCTACAAAATGAGGCGACTGATCTTTTTTTCTTTTAATTACTAATTCAAGTTGGATCCGTAACTAAGAAGAAAAATAAAGCGCAAGCGCTCCTCCTTTTTTAATGCAGGTGGTGGAAGGGAAACGGAAGCCTGGGAGGGGAGGGTGGAAGCAACACAGATTAAGCAGATGGGGACTAAAGCAAAACAGGGGTGCGGGGAAAGCAACATGGGGGGGAAGAGTAGGAAAACCAAAACAGAGCTTTCAGCAAGAAAACACATGAGCAAGAAAGCAAAGTGGAGAGCGTGCAGGATACATACGTGTGTGAGAGAGAAACAGAGTGTGATGTAGGGAAGGAGAGAAGTATATGAGGAACACACCGGGAAACACAACCACTCTCATAGAGTGCTCAAACAAAAAGAAAAAAATACCACCTAAAAAAGTGAGTAGGGGAGGGACACACTAATGCATTCATTCTCCCAGGGTCTCACAAAAGCACCTAAAAAAGTGAGTGCTGGAGGAACACAGTAATGCATCCATTCTCCTAGGGCCACACAAACATGAGAAGATGAAGGACCACCCACACAACTGATGAATAGGAAGCAAGCAAATTAAATTGACAATGAAGATGAAGACAACCAATGGAAACTAATGGGATGACTAAGTCATCTGCAAGCTAACAAACCTCTCACAGCAGTGTCTAGTAGGGGAGACCTAAAAAATAAGTGCTGGTACCCAAAATGAGTGCCAATGGGCCTCACCTGCAACCACCAGCTCAAATTAAGCACTCTGTCAACTGGTAATTGCACAGTTAATAATACTCTGTTTTGCTGCTAGAGCATTAAAGTAACATATGTACTAGTTAGGAGGTGCTAACACGAGCATTTCAATTACCTAGAAGTGTCCCCCTGCGCTCTGTGCATCTAGACACAAGCTACCCTTCACTGCCACAACCGAAATGGTTAAAACATGTCCGGGCTACCTGCCATTTCGTCTATTAAAACACACACAAGAAGAACGTGATGATAACGTTGCCAGAGGCATCAAAGAAGATTTACAACATTTCTATTTTAATTTTGTTTATTTGTAGATATTGTAAGACACACACACAACAAAAAGCCCAGGGAACCTGAACAACATAATAAGAGTAATAAGGCTCGTATGTTTCTAGTCAGTCTCTCAAGGGAATATGCCTGCATCTGTTTTCTGAATGGCAGTAAAACATCCAGGTGTTGGGCTTATTGGATAGTGGAGTCATTTTGTGTGTGGTGGGGGAAGACGCGCCAGGTAAGTTGGTGCTTTTATGTGGCGATTTTCAAATGTGCACTAAACATAGCGCCTTAAATAGGATCACTGCAGCTTCACTGTGAGCCAATGATGACGGCGGTCCGGGTTAAATGTGTGTGATCCCGAGGACCAGAGATGGCGCAAATGTTGCCACAGAGTTTTGGAGCAGCTAGAGTGTCGTGGGAGGGGCGGGTACTAATGACATGAGGCATCAGTCCTGTTATGGAAACAACTTCTCCTAGGGACATTTAACTTTCCATTCCCACTACAGTTCTGATTGAGTGATTTGAGGTGTTAAAGCCACCTCTCTATCAGCTCCCCCCACCAATGATATGTGCACTTATTTTTTTGCTGATGTACAGACCCGAAGTCTTGCTTACAAAGACAAAGGGTTTCTATGTAACGTTATACATTCCACAAAAGAAACACCACTTAAAACTTAACACGACTGCTCCCGCTCCATAAAGTAATGACACTTAAGAACTGGGATTCCCAGACTGGAAATGAGATCATCCATGAGAAAAAATGTCTTTCTTACAAATGCACTTCATTTACTGCCTTAATCTGCAAGTGCTATATTAAAAGTGATGAATTGCGAATGTGAGGCACAAAGCGCATTAATCAGTATTGAACGTATGCAGAGAATGCAGCACATGAAGACTTAATCTGTGGCACCCCCTGATTAATGAATTCTGGAGCCTCTTAAAAGCATCAGCATTATTTTTCATCGTGGTGCTCCACACTACACTTAATGTGTTAAGTCTAGGAGTACTCAGGTCAGCGTTCAAGTGGAGTACTGGGGTCATCATTATACTTGAACGACAAATGAGGTGAATCTACAGATGCAAACAGGGAACTGCTCGTGTTAGGGTTTTCCTGGTTCTTTATTCCGGTTTATTAAATCCAGACAGTTTCTCATGCTCCTGGCAGATATCTGACCTGCTTCGTGCATTCACAGAACAGTCTGATATATGCATTATGTAGGGTATCTATTTTCAGCATATGAATACTTCTCAAACTCCTTTTTCCTTTAGTTGCCATTCAATACTATCATGCACTACCTTTCAAATGCCTCAATGCCTGACCTTCTCCCGTTCTCAGCCTCATCATCTTCTAAGAAGCACAAATAAGGTTAGGAGCTTGGTCGAAGTGGCACGGGCAGAAAAACAACCAGGGTAAGTCGGCGTGTGGAGAGGAGGCCGTGGTGTCTCCCTGCTTTACTGGCCTCTGACACCAAATACCTGAAGTAGAAGCACAGCTATTTTCTAAAGATAGGAGGTGCGCCTCCCTTTCACATCACCCTATTTTTGCCACAACCTGCGCTTGGCCGAGCTTAGTTCTTCCTTCTCGGCAAAGGGAGGTGCAAGTCAAAGAGAGGAGTTTTTTTAGCATGTGTATAGTTTTCTACCAGCCACGGACTGCCAACTTCACTACCCTCATCACCATTTGGTTAATACATCATCAGACCTTGGTCACACAGGCCCAAAGACACACTATTAACTTCCCAAGCCCCAATCCTTGACCCTACACTCATAACACTGAGGCGATCTTGGGTACCACCAACTATGCCCTCTCTAATCTCAGTCTAAAGATCAGGGCTCTCGCTGCCTCATTCAGATTTGGGCGATGACCAACTGCAGCTCAGAAGTTGTTTTCTGCAAGGAGGGATTGAACTGGACAATGTTACCAATTTCAGAAGTGCGGATTCAGTTGTTTAAAGGCAGATTCCTTCCACATAAGTGGAATTGTGCATTCACCTCCAACTGCCAGCCAGCTAAGATCATTACTTATCAACAACCGAAAAAACTTTGGCCCAAGGATCAGAACCTTCTACAGTGGGGCTCTTTAAAGTTTTACATTATGTAAATCAGGTGCTTAGAGTGCACATATCCAATCTGTAAAGCTCTGTTCTACGTTCTCTGTAGCAATAATTCAACTTTCACACTATCAAATACACAAGTGCCTCAAGACAATCTTGGTTGTAGAGAACTCAACTGAAGATAGTGAAACCCTACCAACTTTAAGCCTAGGTTGCTTGTGAGCTGTAGAAATGTTTGCAGACCTTTAAACCACATTCACTTTTTTAAGGCTGAGCTTCTCCTGTGGCAACTGGGAGCGAGCAGCATAAGAACACCGATACCCAGAGCTCACCAGTACCCATAGCTCGAATCTCAGAGATCACTTTAAAATGGCATCAGACTCCTGTGCTACACGGCGCGGACACAGGAAGGAAGCACAACAAAGAGAACTGAGATGTCATGGGCCACCACAACCCTCTGGTGCAGAAAGTTCTGTGGCACAATTTTAAAGCCCATGCTGCACATAAAGCATTCCAGAGTCCCCTTTGATGGTCACCACTTTTGGCTCTTTAATTCCTTTTTGCACCCAGATGCTCAGCATGCCTCCAGTTCCAGAGATCTGTCAAATGAAACCCCTCTAATTTGAACCAGGAACACACTAGGCATTTTTCATGATCTGGCCAGGAGACATGGATGCAGTGTTGAGAGGATCATTGGAATGATTGGGAGAGTGAGAAATTTACTGTAAAGAGAAAATATAGATAATATTAGGAGACAAGATGGTGTGGGGGACTGTAGGAAAAGTGTGTGTTTGCATTTATTTAAATAAAAGATTAAAGAAATCTTGTTGCCAGAGTTGCTCTGAAGACCAGCAGAACGGTGCATATTTTACCTGTAACAAAGGCCTCTAGCTAGGGGTAATGGCAAGAATCACCTTGAAGCTGTTATTTCCTTCCTTAGAGTTGATGTCTTCTTGGAGCTTCAGGCATAGCAGAGCCGTCAGAACACTGATTTTACAAGGCATGGTGGAACAAGTTCTGGCACGGATTATAACACAAAGAAAAACATCTAGGTGGTCAGTTTTAACAGGCGAAAGATGCCTGATGCAATCTCTACAGCTGTCGCTGCTGGTTTTAGGAATGACAGCACTTTTGTTTGTAGGTGACTAGGCCAATCCTACAACAAGTCACAACTGTCAGCCCAACCCTCCCGGCTCACATGCAGTACCTCACCAAGCACCCAAACAGTAAAAGGTGATTTCAGGCAGCCTTTACGCATGGACTCAGGAGTGCGATATCTCAGGAGAGCCGTGGTTGAACGGAGAGTACCCTTTTCTCACATGAGCAATAAGTCTCAGTCACACAAAGGCAGTGAAGGAGATGCAGGAAAGTTTTCAATAGGTTTATTAACAAGAATGCTATCTACTGTAAAATGCATGATCTGGAATGAATGGGATAATGAACAAGGCAAGAAGCCGAATTGTAAAGACGAGAGTTGTGAATACAAATACCCCCAACATCTTGCAATAACATGAAATGTAAAATATCCCTAAAACTCTAGCATGGAGAACCTAATCTTTAACCTAAAGAGAGCTAGGTGTGACAAAATGAATCTGCTAGTACTGTGTCCATGAGGAGCGCCCCCCAACCGTTGTCACCTTGGAATGAGGTCCTTAGATCAGACTCCCTGGTAGCACGAAGGCTGGGTCTGCATCAAAGCAACATGCAGCATAGATGGCATCAATAGCATCTTGTAGTAATCATTCTAATAACCTTGTCTGGGTGAGATGTATTTATACAGTTCTTGTAGGACCCCTGACGCAGATATGTTCCCAAACAATAGATATGCGGCATGCTGGGGGGGGGGGGGGGCAATTATATAAACAATTCGCTCCAAAAGTACATTATGTTCCTGTCCCACTTAAGTGGGAAAGGGACATGATGTGCATACCTACGTATCTCACTTGACTTTGACGCTGATAGTGACACCTTCACAGGATGGCACTGATAACGTAAAATCAAATAATTTCACTAACTATAAACATAGCAGTCATTTTGAAAGAAATAATCAAATAAATAGGCTAAGACAGAGCAAGCTAAGGAGGTTAAAAGTCACTGGGCGACAGGGGCACAGGTCTGCAGGCCAGAAGGCTATGCTAAACTCCTGATTCCCATTAAAATTAAATAGGCTCCACTACACAGCATTTGGTGATTCTGGTGCATGATGTCACAGGAGACACACTCCCTAGTATCACTGCTGAATCCTTGCTTCAGGGAAGGGCCAAATGACAACAAGGGACGCATCACACAACAAAACCACTACACACTACTGGCTGACTGAAACCTGTCCATAACTGCTTTACAACCATACATAGAACACTGACTAGCCTTTCCTGAGATGGGCTGATTAAGACTTTTGCTTTCATTCTTGTAGCCAGTGATAATCTGGCTATCAGACATTTCGAACTAGAGGTTGGAAGCTTCAACTAGTCTAACCTCCTGCTTTTCCAGGAAGCGTTATGTTCTATGTAGTCAGTAAGCGCATGTACAGAATGCAACGCTTTGAATACAGGTCCGTGTGATCAGAGCCTATTCATTGCCTTTGTAAGTGCCATGATTCCACCATAACATGAACTGTCATTGCGCTGGAACACTGTGCCACCAGTGCAAGTTTGAAAATACGCACCATCTACACGTGCATGGTGCATATGGTCATGCTGGTAAGAGCTCCTTGGCAGAAGGAGTACTCTATGCTAATTGTTGGCCACGAAAATAATTTCTTTCAGTTAATATTGCATTGCAGGTAGTACACCTCCTGAAAACGTACATGCTTAAAACAGTGTAGTTAATAGCGTTTCTAGAATAGAGCTCAAGGGGGGTATACCAATAGGTTTAAATGTGGTGGGAAAGTAGAGTGCCCTAGGTTCAGTAAGGTCCCCGATTTAGAGCAAAAAGCAGGGGTAATGAGAAGACAGCAGATACAAATCCACCCAGGAGTTCATCGTTTCTGTGCCAAGCATATGTATGGAGGCTGCTAGCCCATCATAAGTGGCGAAACATCTACACTTCACATGAGCCAAATGCGCACAACTGTTTAATGAACCCCCTGCACAGAAGTGTTTTGTGGACTTACCCGATACATACAACTGTTTAATGGACTGACACCAACTACAAAAGTAGCTAATGGATTCATCCAATGCACAGAACTTTTTAATGGTCTCACGCCGTGAAATAGTTTGCTTAATGTACTTAATGAATGAAGAAAAGTGGCTAATGGACTCAAGCCACGAAGAAAAGTGTTTTATGGATTCTAGCTTTGAAGAAAAGTGTTTGATGGACTAAGACCACGCAGAAAAACGTTTCATGAACTTTATGTACTATGTCTTGCATATCAATGAGCAAAAGAGTTTAATGGACTCAGCCCATGCAAAAAAAAGTGTTTTACAAATTTTGTGTACCAAGACGTTCTATAGCTGATTATTATCCTATTTGGAAAACTAGGAGGATGTATGTATGCCATGCAGAGGTACAACACAGTAGTTCTTCACCTTTTGATTTCCATAGACCCCCCATTTGAATCATTACTGGAATTCATGGAACCACCCCCACTAAATCCTTATTGTGATCTGGACCCCCCCACTAAGTCATTATTGGAGTCTGGAGCCCCCCCCGAGTCAGTATTGGAACATGGAGACCCAACCTAAGCAATATTGATGATTTGAACTGCAAAACGATACACAAAAATACAGAAACAAGCATTCATCGGAAATACATAAAGAAGGACAATTTATGTAACTCACAAACAAATATAAACTAAACAATATTTATAGGAAGGTTGGAGCTTTTCTAAACTCAATTAAGACCACCCATTATCTACTTTATTCTCTGTTGGGTGCACTTTCATTGCTCCCACAAGTCAATCTGAGGATACCAACTGACTTTATTTTTAAGTGTCATTTGAAAATCCTTCATTTTTACAGATTGCTTTAAAATTTGCAACTTCACATTTTCCTTCTTTATTTTATTTATATACATTTGAATAATCTCTTAATTTTATTTACATTTTCCTAAACAGTTGCATACCCCCTGAGTAGGTGTTGCAGACTCCCAAGACCACAGGCCCACTGGTCTAACAGAAACAATTGTGCTTCTCATTTTGTTTTGCTAAGCATGCATCTCAGCAATAAGGTGTCTTCTCAATGGGCTTTTAAGATTCTTTGGTTTGAGAGTGAGCTCCAGAGATTAATGTCCCCCCCATGCAGACTTGAAATGGCGCTGGACTGACTGAGAACTGTCTTGTGCGTTCAGCTCTTCCCTTCTACTTCCGCAGTCAGGCCTGGATCCCCACTTCAGCTTGAACCACTGCGCATGCCATCAGTGATGTAGCAGTCAGGATAGCGGCATTCAAAAGCCCAGGGATGCGCGTACTCTACGGGCGACAGAGAGGACGCAACATGATACAGTGGGTGTCAGGAGGGTGCACTGCACACAGCACCTCTTTCTCAATCCGAAGAAAAAATCTCTAACCTTTTCCTTTAATGCTCTCAACCTGAAGCTCAACAGTAAGCATTAATAAAAATCGCTCATTCTTTCCCTGTTGGTTATTGGAAAGCGTGTGAGAGGCAATCATTCATGTGGAGCTGCGCAGCGCACTCTGCATAAAAATGCCATGGGCCACCCCCTCCCCTCGCCGCTCTGGAAGCGCATAATGCGGCACAGCTGGGAGAGGTAAACTATAAAGCGTTGACATTTCTCATACTGGCGTCTGTGTCCAATGGCAACCCTCCCAATCCCTCGCTGCCCTTTCTGCAAAACAGCACAGAGTAAACAAAAGTAGTACATTAGAAAAAATTAGACTTCTATGGCTGGAGTTTTATTTATTTTGTGAAAGATTGCGTGTACATCCTCATTGATTAGGAGTCCAAAACCCTAACCATTACAGTTCGAGTTTTTAGCTGATGTCTTTGGTTCAAAGTGAAAATATCCAACTGAGCATACATGCCAACATTTTGAAATTGGGACAAACAAAAAAAAACAGGCTATTGTATTTTCCCTATAGGTTCTTAAAAGAACAAGTTACTTTCCGTTGGTAACGCTCTTTCTGGCAGAGTCTATCTAGCCACATATTTCTCACCTTTTGATGATTCTCCAGAAGTCAGACTGGATCCTGGAACTTTTAAGCAGTACCTCGGCATATCTTCAGGTGGCGCCTTGAGGTTGTGCACTGATGCCGTTCCACTCTGTAAATGACATGCAGAGCCTATACAGGCTCCACCCTTACAAGTTAAAGTCAATTGCTTTCAAGGCTGTTTGTGCCCCCCAATCATAGAGCCCATAGACCAAAATGGTTGTGACCAATGCGCAGATTCCTAGACTTGCAATCTCATTCATGGATAGAGCCCAATCACAGAAAGGGGAGGATGGGAGGATCAGTGATGAATATGCAGCTAGATAGAGTCTCTACCAGAAAGAATGTTACAGAAGGTAATTAATTTGTTCTCCTGATAGAGACGTCTAGCCTTCAGTAGATGTTTGCGCCGACTAGAGGACTTCTGTCAATACATTAGTCTAAACCTTCAAGGTGGGAATCTGGAGGTCAAGTGCTTCAGCTACCTTACTAATTACCATGGCGCAGGACGAAGATGCTGACATGGTTGGGCCAGGGGGTGGCAATAGGCCTATTTCTGGCAATGTATTGAGACCACTAGTTTCCTTTAAGTTATTGTACCAACTGTCACCCTGGTAGGCTTGAGCAAACTTATCACCCAGGTCATATTTATTGTCTGAGTCCATATTGAAAAGGGAATGTAGAGTGTGTGTCCTCCATTGTGGAGGTGGTAATTCAAGTGGTGAAGTGGCGCCACAAGCAGAATCGGGAGTGACTTTGGCCAAGGTCAGACCAGGCTTGATTTGGCATCATAAAGAACTATCGCAGCCTTCTCTGGCTTCAATGGAGATGGAGTCGGTATCGGCATCAAAGTGCAAGGGACCAGCATAGTTCATGGTGCTGGAATCAGGGTCAGGACTGGAGCCAGAGGCAAGACGGGCTGAGAGGGTCCAACTGGTGCAGAGGGTGAACCCGCATGGAGTAAACCAGATGGGGGGAGGAGCTCTTGCCTCCTTGGTACCAGAAAGTGCACTAGAGGGAGTTGGTGGTGATCCAAAGAGACAGAGAACAGATGATGGAACTCCTCTACCAGCTGTCGAATCGGTTCAAAAGTTGGCCAATTTCGGGAGCAAGATTAAGAGTTGTGGTGTCACTTCTGTGCCTGTTCAGGCGTACACAAGTGACATGAGGGGACCGAAGCCTGCTTAGATTTCTTTATCTTCTTTTTGACTTACCTGATGATTTGGACCGTGATGAAAACCGGCCTTGAGAGAGGCTTCATCGACTCCAGGAACGGGGACTGGGATAGAACTTTTGATGCCAACCATGACTTGGAGCAGCCCCGACGAGGAGACTTTTTATGCTTGCCAATGTAAAGCTTTGCCTCGTGGTCCCTGATGACCTTGGGGGTTCACTGGCCAGCAGTCAATGCAGGCCTTTGAGTCATGACCCAACCCCAGACACCTCAGGCATACCTGGTGGGAATCCGTGACAGACATTTGTTTGTGACGGTCCCTACATGTCACAAACAAACATGTTGTTTTTAGGGCTGACATCCTTTAAACACTGAAGAAACGGTGCACCATTGTAATGCTGAAAATGTTCTGACTCCTGGGGAGTATTCAGAACATGAGGAATCGCTGTCTAGAAGTCTCTGTCAGAATAAAGCTATTTTAACCTTCAAAACTTTGGTAGCCTTCCATCTGAATCCGGTCTATTGTCATGTATTCACTGAGCACCTCATTATGATGTAGCATGTAACAGGAGGGGAGAGACCGGATCTGCAGTTAAAGATGTCATTCAGTATCTCTGCCACAGTCGCTGGCCACCACGGTATTCAGGATCCAGAAGGGAGACCATCACGTTGGTCCTGGAATTACCCGAGTCATTTTTGTAATGATTCTTTGTTTTTGCACTTTTGAGAGCAGGTAGAAAATGTGCGTAAAGGCATATTTAATTTTTCCAGGTTTGCTTTTGCACCCGTGAAAGTTCTGATCGGAGCATGGTGATATCGCTGGCAGAAGTACTCTACACAGCTCAAAAATGGCTCTTAAAATGTGGGTAGTCCTTGATACATTTTGTTCATAAGCAAGATCATCTGCCTATTAAGGTCAGTACATTTACTTACTTCCAATAGAAACATCCGATGTTCTTCTTAAAAAGGATCTGTAGCTGTCCCCACTTTTAGACTCTGGGGAATCACTGAGCTACTGCTCCGCTATCGACTGGTTTATCTTTGTGTGTAGGTGTCTGGAGGGTGAATTTGGTAGAGACCTCAGGGATTCACAGTGAGAGGAATCCTATCTTGCCAGCCCAGAGATTCTGTTCCTCTGTAACTCTTTTTAGTGAACACATTACCATCGGAGATGCAAGCTAACCATACGCTAGGAGCAATGATGAGCACAGGCCTGCCCAGTAAACAAATGCTCAGTTCCCCAGGTGCTCAGCTTTCTGGGTCTTGAAGGCCACATCCTCACACTCCCATAAAACAAGACTGCCTGCCCCTGCTTTCCAAAGCCTTAGGACGGAAGACGCAGTTACTCTGCTGTGGCACCAATGGCTCTCCCCAGACAATCCCTTTGCCAAACAAGGGCTTTTGAATCAAATAAGGCATAGGTACATAACAATGCCCGTTTACATACAGGACTTTAATGGCAACAGGTTGCTGCAGCAAAGTCCTAAACCGGTGAGGGCTAGAGGGGGATGTTTTAAGAAGGTACAGGGCAGAAAGAAACCAGAGTATGCCCAATCATGTGGCTTAAAAATAGATGTCAAATGCCGCAAAAAAGAAAGTGCAAGATGTAACCACCGTAAAGCATAACCCTGACCCTAAACCTGGATGGTCAGAAGGGCTGGTGAGAGGATGCATCATTTTCCCAGGATCAGGACTTCTTCAGGGCCCTGCACTTCCGCTGCAAAATCTGCTTATAGATTTTGAAAGAATCATTTTATGCTTTGTTCATGGCATCTGGCATAGCTTCAAAAAGTAGATGATGGTGAATTTTGACATGTGGGCCTAACATGGGATTTTTGTCCTCAGCCATGCACAACCTTGTGCCTGCCCCCGCCAAGCAAAGTTGCATGACCCATCACTCATACTGACCCAAGGTGCAATCAGTATGTTTGTTTCCAGATCTACGCGGTGCCTGAAGGCAGAGGAGCAAGCTTATTCAGAAAAAGAGTGGCAAGCCACAGTCAGACAGGAAAAATGATACTGAACTGGATAGTGATGGAGATTCTGAGCAAAGCGTGAGAGCCACAATATTCCAGACGTAAAAGTAAGTTATGCCATTGAGTCATTCCTGCACCCATTTTCTTTCTTCCACTTCTACATGTGCATTTCTCTGCTGCTTGCGCTTCTGCAATAGACATCTCTTCCAGTGGTGTAACAAAGGCCCCTGCAGTCCCCACTCCTCCCCTCCGGTGCAGGGGGCTCCCCGAGCTTCAGGGGGCCCCCTCAGCACAGTACCCTGGCCTGCGAGCTCCTAAGTGGTTTTAGAGGGGGGCCCAACCTTGTACTTTGCTGGGGGGGTCTCAAGTTTTGTTACACCACTTATCTCTTTGGACTGCTGGCTCTACATTCAGTTTCAATTTTTTAGGTCACCTCAAACACATACCCAAAAGAGTCATAGTTGAGTGTGTGATCTTCTGGACGTAGCTACCCCCAAGGCAAAGTTAGGTAATGATCAGAGATGGTTCATGTTTTGCTATTTACCATTGTTAGAAGCTAACCCTGGAACTCAAATTAAGGCCGGTAACAAGGGGATATTATATTTGCTTACAATTGGATGGAAATATTAATTTCAATTCAACTTGATATTTCAGAAATGTAGGTGTTTATTTTTCTGTTTATCAGCTGCAAACACTATTCCCTCAATTATTACCCCGTTTAAACCATTTTGCCGAAATAGACCAGGTAGCTTTAGAAAGGGCTGCGCTGAAAAGCCGTTTTAATATGAATAAAAACATTTGTGTCCTTTAATTATTGTGTTGAGGAGTATGTGGAGCACTGGTAAGCTCGTTTATTGGTGCATCTATTGGCTGGATTCACAGTAGGGTTTCCATTTAATTAAGACCTGGTATCTGTCATTCTTTATAATAATATATAGTGTTTTCGTTATTTTTAAGTACCCTGCTGAGGTTTGATGGAATTTCCATTCAGTCATTTCCCAGCTCTCAAAAACAGGGTATGTTTTCTTAATAAGTGGAATTGAAAAGTTTTGTTTTTCAGGAAAATATGTGTATGAACAATATTTTTGAAGTCACTGCTTACTAGGATTTAGGCTACTCCCATTAGTTGTGTTGAAGAAATATCTACCCTGGAACACAGTAATCGGGCTACTGGCCTTTCCTGCAGATGTGCGAATGTTTTGATGTATAGACAGTCTAATGCAGCAGTTCCCCACCCTCTGGGTCGGTTGCATTAATATCCAAGAAAGTAGTCAGCAGGAGTTGATTTAAGTTTGTAGAATACCTTACTGTATCCTACTCCATAGACCTCCAGTTTAGCCAGTACATCTTCCCAAGCAGTTTAAACAAATCTCAGACATGGGAAAAGAAGTAAGTTGGGTGATTTAGTTTGCATCTGTAAATTAAATATATTTTATGCCCAACTGACACTCTAAAATCGTTTACCACAAGTGATATTGAACTAATCGTACTACAGCCTAATCCGCAGGTAAAGGGATGTGTAAACAATCATTGGCAAAGATACAGGTGTGTGTTTAATGTGCTAACAGATGCAGCAAATTAGAGCTAGACACTTGAGTGGGAGCCAGCAGAAGTAAACAGAGAGGGCTGCAGTTTAAAAATAGTCTCTCATGCAGTTCAATGCAAGCACTGACGTTGAGGTAGAAAGATACACCGAAACAGCAAATAACATTAGGTGAAAGATTAATACTCCATCTGCCAAGCCAAGCCTTGATTGACAGTCTTGTATCCAATGGCTGAAGGAAGCTGCCCGAAGAAAGGGAAAGCTTGAAATTGGACGGACCCAAATAACACTCTATTTATATTGTTAGCAATAGGAATGTTTGAAAGCAAAACCCAGATCAACAAAAAGTATGCCAGCTACAATATACAGTACTGACCTTGTCACCAAGTCCATATTACACGGAATATCATTGTCTCCCCAATAAGAGCAACTCATGGGAAAGGAGTACAGAGATGCAACAAGAAAACTTCAACTCTAACAACAGCTGCTCCCAGTCTCCACCGTTGCCCAGAGGAGCACCCTCAGACCCACAACACCCAAAGGACGGACATGCGTCCACAAGAGAAGTACATCCATACACCCGCAACAGGTCACGCCAAACCGAGGCAGGACCCAAACACTCCAGGAAGACTATGACTAGTGTCCTATTGAAAAACCATGAATGCTTTCCCATTATGCATCATTTTCACAGGAAAACCCACTTAAGCACAGAGTTCCTTCTCCAACATCTACCATTTAAAAGGCACCAGGCCCGCTTCTTCCCAATTATTGCAGTTCTTTTCTGTACACTGTACTAGGATCCGATCCACCCAATCTCCAGAGTGTACCACTACCAGCACTATACCACCAGAGAGAGCGACAAACGTCTTCGACTAGGGAGAGAGTCTATTAGCCTTCTTTACCCATTCCTTCTCAGCTTGTAGATCTAGCTCTAATAGAGCTGGTAAACCTCTTGCTTCTCGTCAGGAAAGGCCTCTTGAAGGGAATTGGAAGGTAGACGTTGCACCACAAGACAGGCATCCTTTATAAAACGATCAAGAACGCCAATCTTCCCCTCTAGGAGCTCAATGCCTTTTGTTTGAAAGTATTCATGTCACAGAGCACAGGTATTCCAGTCCAAGTTTCCACTGCCCGAGTTTGAGCCTTCATGGTCTCCAGCCATTGCTGTACCTTCGGTGCTCTGCCACTGCAACCCTCATGTTACTCCTGCAAGCCCTGCACCACCTTTTCGATCGCACCACTCTTTGCACACAAGTGCCATGCATGAGAATGACCGTAGGATGTTGTCTCACCTTCTGTTATCTGTTCTGATTCAAATGATTATTAGGTAGCTCCATGAGCCCACTCTTAGATCAAGTGAAACAGGGGAGCAAATACATTTTCCGTCTCCTTTTTTCTCCTAGCTGTCACATAGTGTGTGAGGTGTTGGGGCAGATAGTACCCAGCAGGGCGAAAGCAGAGCAAATGAGAGGAACCCATGCACGGCAATAATCCAAGGCCTAAAGGACTAACCAGCAATGTTATAGCAAAGCAGGGTGGTTTAGTGATACAGTAATTCCTTATCCTCGCACTGATCTCAGGGTCTCAAAAAAGTAATACCTTTTAAAGCATACCTCAACAAGTTGATATTCTTAACATAGGAGTCCTCAGAAGTGTTACGTAGGTGCACCAAACCTCCGATGATTGGAAGGCCGCAATCTGCTGATCATGAAAGTGCAATCTACTTCCCACTGTGTTCATCCACCCAGCAGCTCCATCAAACGCCATCTTGCTGTGTCAAGGGCTCAAAGTTGTTATAAAAACTCAGCTGTTGAGTGATCCCACCACTCCTATTGTACAACAAGAGACCTTTTAGTGGTCCCCATAGTACGCTGATCCTAACACTATAGAACAACCATGTGAAGATGCCACTATCACCTCTGCTGTTGTCAGTGCTGTTATGCTGCACTGTGGATTAGGCAGGAAGTGGACTGTGAGGAGCAACTCCCATCATTACACCACTGCCAGGCACGAATGACAGTGCCTCAGTGGGCACTGCAAGCTCCAAGAGCTCTTCTTGCACTAGAGTTGCACCTCACATCCAAAACAGCATGAAAGCACAGAGAAATAGGGGGAGAATCAGGAAATCACAGTAAGTAAGGCATCTTGAGATCACATGTGCCGTTAATAAGGTCTCTAGCACTGTCAACAGTCCAGGGGTACCTTTCTACATTATACTAATGTTTAAATTGAAGACAGTCTGAGTCATCCTCTGATGATAGATTACGGGTACTGTGTTCTGGTCACTATGTAGACTGTGGGGTGTAAAATACTTAGGGCCATATGTACTAACACATGTTCCCATTGACACAGAATGGGAAAAACCCTTTGCTACATCTGGCCCTTAGTTCTGTATTCATGCACCAGGAGATCAGACGTGGTCATGTTGGATGGCAAGAGGCAATTTTTATTTATTGAGATATATAATGTACGGTTTTACTGGTAGGGTGGTGTGGTTAGTGGATTTTACCATTTAAGTATGCCTCGTGCAGATTGACAAAATGCCCGGTTTGTGCCTAGAGAACAGCCTGGGCATGGTGAAAATGGGGCACGCTTGGGCTGTTGGATGTTGAGACTAAGGTGTTCTTTGTATTTATAATGTGATTATCTCCATGGTGGTTAATACTATTTCTGTGAATGGATTTATGTGGGATTTTCTACCTAACATGTTTTGTTGTGTTTGTGTGCGGCATCTCCCTCAATAGTACAGTTAGTAATGGCACGACAGATCAATAAATGGCATATATGTCCTGAGGTGGATATATGTATAATGTTTTCTCCATCGTTATATTAATGAGGGATCCGATACATTCTAATGTATTTGTGTGGCATAATTAGATGAATAGTGCAATTGGTAGTGACGTGAAAGCCACCCATATACAAAATCTATGTTGTGTTGCGTGTTTGAGATGCTCTGTCTAAAGGATGTTGTTAGCTGGGAACATGTAGTCTAGAGTGCAGATAGAAGTAAAATGACTGCAGCATGTAAATGGCACAGCAATGTTGTCCTGAATGTATGTGATATATTTGGAACACTGTGCTATGTGGGATTTTTGCATGTAGTGTATCTGTGTTGCTAGTGCTATTGGGCACTACACAAAAACTGCCCTAAAGGTAGATCTGGGTTGTGGCAGATGTGCGTGAAATATTCTTGCTCATATGTCCTGTTGGCTGGTTGATTGCCCTGAAGGAACAGTGCAAACGATAAAATCATTTTAGTGATGCCACCACTTTCCCATGTGGAAATACTAGATGCAAGGGGACTAGGTTGCTGGCAATTCATAATACTCTATAGCTGCAACAGCCTTGGCGCAGGATCTGGTCTCTGTAAGGCGTGTGTCTTGTGTTGGCATAAATAGCCACAGGTGGTGATGGAGAAGATTTAATGTGCCCCTGTTTCCAAGCATGGCTCATGCATATCTGAACACCCTCCTTTCAAAAGAGTACCATGGGAACTTTGGGAGGGAGATGGGAGAGACGCCATGGTGTGAAGGGAGAGAATGCACTGATTACCTGAGTATCATTTCCTGTCCTTGAAGGAACCTGGAGTACAGACAAACCATATTAGACAGAAAAATGGAGCTTAAGCAAGAGATCGCAATCTGTTTTGCCAACAAAATCTGGCTACCTTGGAAGATGCATGCCCGACGTCTTTATGAAAAGATCAACTTGAGGTTAAAGACGTCCTTGGGAAAACTATCAAGAGCCTGTCCTCATTGGTTAAAGCTTCGTCATTATTCATGCTAGGGTTTGCAGCCAGACCTCGAGTGCCATGTTTTACACTGTCATTTGTTACAAACCTGTGTTATCAATGTGGTCATTGATTAAACCTACGTGTTCAGGCTGCAGGTAACAATACCCATAAGTTACACACTTTTGAGCTTTATCAATTACAGTGGAAGAGGGGGCGCTGCTGACATTGTCATGAGTCATTTCAGCATTAAAAGTCCTTAATAACTTTAGACTCTGTGGCTATATAAAGCGAAATAATACAACATAAGATTTATAAGGTCCAACAATCATGAAACAGGTCTCGCCAGGGCTGGACTTCAGCAAATGTTTTTCTATATAGAAGGAGTCTGTGGTCAGACACTCTGCTGAGTACTGACCAATGTATATGGCCCAATGACAAGCAATACAAAGCTTTCTTATCAGACGTTTTTCTTTGAGAGTAATACACACTAGCATTGCATAGTCAAAGGTGAGTGCTTGCGCTTGCTGGATTTACTATTCCCAAAGCAGAGGTTAGGTGCTGCTCACAGGTCAAAGATTTCTCAGATGTGGAAGGAGCAGCCAAGGCCAAGAACGTCAAAGTCTAATGATAAACATGATAGAAAGAAAGGGATGGTACTTCTTTCCAGTACTCATAGAAAGTCACCAGCTATACATCTTCGGTTAATCTTGGTTGTCTGTAAGGCTCTAAGTCCCAAATGAGAGACAAAACATTTTCTCATGAAAACTGAAGTTATAAATTGTAGAGCACAACCCGATTGTAGTTGACCTTGAAATTTCCATTGTTAGCCATTCTCTGTAGGTGCACGACTTTCAGCATAAAATGCAGTGT
This sequence comes from Pleurodeles waltl, assembly GCF_031143425.1. Lineage (NCBI taxonomy): Eukaryota > Metazoa > Chordata > Amphibia > Caudata > Salamandridae > Pleurodeles > Pleurodeles waltl. Next base: position 1,886,867,489 of record NC_090440.1, read on the forward strand.
GCAACGCCAGCTAAAGAAACTAAACATGATAGATAGATAGATAGATAGATAGATAGATAGATAGATAGATAGATAGATAGATAGATAGACAGACAGACAGACAGATAGATAGATAGATAGATAGATAGATAGATAGATAGATAGATAGATAGATAGATAGATAGATAGATAGATAGATAGACAGATAGATCGATAGATAGATAGATCCTTGCCCTAGTGACCAAATTAATGTTAGGATACGGCTGCATCAAATATGAAATTTGTGTCTGTATTTTAATGCCAACAAGAAACCCTGAAATAATCTCTAAAAAATGACTGCACTTTTTATAATAATTAATTTTTAGAACCAGTCTTTAAAAACACCTTCTAAAATGTATGGCAATCCAAGATCTAGGGACAATTTCCAAGCAGTGGTGTGTCTGCTCAGATGTGTATCTCACGTGTTAACTGGACACCGCCAGCTGAACTCAGGACCACTCAGTTGTGCTTTTCCACTCTCATATCCAGCACTCAAGTGAGAAACCATTACCACAGGAGTGAGTTGCACAGTTAAAATTCAATATTAACATTTTAAAAAGGCAATAAAAACCGCACTTGTTAAACCGAGTTCTTATTGCAGAAAACTCATAAAGAGACTTACTAAACGAAACCTTAGCTTTCCAGTCTGGAAGGGAGGACACTGGTACCAAAGCTCTTTCGAAACTTAAAAGCCATTAGTGCTGCTCCAAATAATACAAAATCACTAGACTGATAACACCGTGAATCGGGCAGATGGAGTGTAAGATGAACATCTCCGTATTGGTTTTCCATATGAGAGAAACATTTACATCTTCCACTTTTCAATTAATTGTAGCTGTGTAGCGCTCAGCAAGTAGCCTGGCCAGGGGGCGGGCACACAAATTGAAAGACAGAGTGATCCTCATCTACGAGCCAATGAGAAACTATGGACTCCCCGTCCATGCCGCAGTGGATTTTCCTTAATGTACTGTGCAACATTTCTGCACTGCCCCTTTAAAGTCCAAACCTAGCAGTGCATACTCTACTGTAAAAGTGATAAAGCTGCTACAATTTATGCAGTAGAAGAACCAAAATTCTGCAGGTGTATGGAAGCATGCAATAGCTGAACAAATACAGTGTGTTGGTGCGCGGAATACACAGATCAGAAATGCAAGGTGCAGCTACTCGAGGGGAGGTAGACATCACTTGGGGTCCTGTAGGAACGAAGCCAATTTTCCCCTTGTGCTTCCTTTTGTGTTTACCTTGCACCTTGACTGATCTGTCCTTATAATGGGAAAGAACTAAACAAAGGTTCAGTTTGTGCATTGAGAGTTAGCAAATGTTCCATTTGCGCATCCTGAAACAGAGTTTCTGTTCAATGTACAATGTGAATGATTGAGGGAACTGCTCCTCAGACATAATATATTACATTTTTCCCGGGACAGAGTGCTCAGAAACCACAGGTTGCACTGTTCATTGCTGTCCATTCATGTCTTACCTTTCATTGGGAGCTTGTGTATGGTGTGGCTTGTTGACCCTTGCGTATATGCCCTCCATGTGCTCCCGCTCTGCTGGGGTCATCTGGACATCACGCAGATACCCCAAGGTTCCTGGTGGCGAGGAGGGCCTGTAGGCATTTGAGGGTGCAGGAGGCTCCCTGAAGTGATTCACTCTGGCATAACTAGGGTCCATGTCATCATCAACCATCTCTGGTATCGGCCTTGGATCCGTCAATCCTCTCGCCTGTTTTTCTCGAAGCTCCTGATGTTTTGCCACAATCCTAAGATGCAACAACAAACACAGTTCAAAGTTAAGATTTGGTGTGAGCACAGTGACACCTCCATATAAGTCCATAGGTATTTTTTGTGAGAGAAATGTCTGAAAAATAAAAGGAGACAGGTTTGCCAAATGATAACCCCAGATCAACGTATCTAATGTATTAGTGTAAATATTTCCCAGTAATTTGTAAAAGGATTTTGGTGATTATTTAAAATTGTCAGCCATTTGAAGTGAACTGACATACACAGACTCAATGGGCTATAGAAGACCATTTACAGCTTGGGTGGTGACATGGGGAACCATGAAGATACTTGATAATTTAGGACGTGTACTCGGGCAGCAACAAATCAAAGACTTAGGGGCTCATTACGAGGCTGGCAGTCATGAGACCGCCAGCCTCATGGTGACGGTTGGATCAGCTCTCTCCAGGCAGTCCGATCACCACATTTGACCCTGGCACTCGGACCATCAGGGGACCGCAGTCCACATCAGAAAAATTGTTCCCAACAGGCTGAAGGTGGTCTGAGTTGTGGTCAACCACAGTAAAGCTGCACTCAGCACTGCTGTGCTGATTACAACTCAGCTTTCCACCAGCCTTTTCATGGCAGGGAACCTGCCATGAAAAGGCTGGTGGAAAGCCACTGCAGGGGGCCACAGAGGGGCCCCTGCGCTGCCCATAGCCATGACATGGGAAGTGCAGGGGCCCTCCTGCCCAGCACCCTCAGGATGCGCAATGTCTGCATCCTGAGGGTGCTGGTGTGCTATGGCATTGGCCTTGGCTCTCTTAAGGCAGCCGAGACCTATTCCGTAGCACTGTTCCCGTGGGTCAACCCGGCAGGAACATCGTAATACAATGTTACCAACGGGAACATTGTAATATGATGGGGTGGATGCTGCTGGCATGACAGCAGCGTCCTCCCTGCAAGTTTGGCAGTCAGATTGTCTGACCACCAAACTCATTTTGAGGCCCTTACTATTTGCTGCATATGAAATATTTACTTGTTGCAATAAAAAGTCTGCTGGAAGATAAACATAGATTTGTCTTGGAACTGGACTTACAATCAGGTTTGCTAAGCGTCAATCATACTTAAAACAACATGATTGGAAGGAATTAACTATAAATAACATTCATTCTCGACAGCTCATACCACTATAATGAACACATGGGCTGACCCTCAACTACACATTCAGTCACAAGGTCAGCAAGAGGTGTTCCCTTAAGCCGAAGGGGGTGCCTGAATGGCCCAGATGTCAAGGAGGCATTAGCCATGTAAGGATCCACGTATGACCTTGTCCAGTCATTGATGGGTCCTAGGAAGCATGAGAGCCTTTACTCACCTCCTTGGCTGGAGTGAGCAAGTCTCCCTCTTACACCAAAAAAGGCACAGGGCTGGCCAAGAATGCCAAGACAGCAGCCAGGGAGGCCATAACATGGATGCACAGCAACAGCGCTGAGCGAGCAGAGGGTGAGGAAGAACAACAGGCGACTGCAGAGCTGCACATAACACTGGGTAGGGTTGTCTCTGGTCCAACTGGAAGATGGCAGCAGGAATGGGACAAGTAGGGGAGGGCAGTAAGGGGTAGTAATGGAGAAGTGTGCATCTGTTTTTAGTAAGTGCTTTGACTTTTTCAATAACTGTGTGCAACATTAGTTATTACATTCAAAGCCTCTGGCCAGGTTTGACTCAGCTATTTTAATATGCTTGTTTGTATGTGCTTCCCATTAAAGCAGATGGCAGGTTTGAATTTCGGCATATTAGTTTAGCCTTCCATCTCTCTGACGTCGATGGATGAGGACTGCTGCGGACAAAAAGGGCCCTTTCATCACTAGAAAACGTCAATATATTGAACAAGTACATCAGAAAATGAAAGTAATTATTTTATGTACGGATGAAGTTACTATTCTACGTACAGTGAAAACAAAGACAGTTTCAAACTTTTGGCAGTATCTTTTCCTACATAACGAAAAACACTTGAAAAAACAATACAGGTATCATCTGGATTGAGTTAAAATCTGGATTTGAAATCTTACAAAATGTGCAATTTATTAACATTGATTTCATGTAGACGTCTTGTGGAGTGCATTCTTGCAAAAGTTGTACCTAAGGCCCAACATCTATACTGAACACACTAAATTGATCACGTGTGGATTAGTCGATCACTTATGGGAGAGTTAATGGTTTTGCAGTGTACAATTTATAAAGAGTGAGTATTGACATTTGTAATTCTTTTTGATACCATAAAATCAAAGAAAGTATGCGGAGAGCTATAGCTTTTTTTTTTTATATTATGAGATTAAATGTACATACATTAGTGACTTAGATGGTTTAAAGCATTCATCCCCTGCATGCAGGGTCATAGATATATATAGATAAGGGAGCAGGACATCAAAGCAAATGGAAGAAATATGAGGCAAAGATCCGATATGAGTTTTACATTGAATAAATTATGCTCCCAGGGCAGTGCCTTGCGTTAATTTCGTTCATTCAGCTGTCCTCGAAAAGTCTATTTGTTTATTAATTTTCCTCATTTCCCATCTTTGGTCCTTTGCCTTAATCAACTGCCCACCTTTCTACCCCTTAGGGAGAATTGCTTCTTCACTAATATTTTGAATGTTAATTAAAAAGTCATTTTTATTACTTCCTCGTCTATTATGCCATAATATTCCATTTTGTACTAAAGTGTTTAAAATGCTCTCACTACAGCCTGTATTTAGCTCTCTGGGTATTCATCAAATTAAATGAATACAGTAAAGAACATTTATTTTCATCCACAGTGATTTATGATAATTCAAGGCAGGATGGAGGTAAATAACCACAGACTAAAGAAGACAGGTATCTGGGAACACAGCCAGGAAGACTAAAGATAATCAATAAAAGGTAATCGGTACCAGCAGTTTCTCCTCACTTAAGTTCAGGAAGTCAACTTCTAACAGAACAGCCACCAGAAAGAGTCTTGCACAACACAACAACATTGTAGAAAAGTTAAAAGAGGCTAGGACATGACGTTAAAAGTCTTTTATAGTAGGCTTCAATTCGCATACCTAGTAAATCGAGAACACAGTGCTTTATCTGTTTGCCTTGAGAGCTTTCATTTTGACGCCAGTGGTTCATAAATGAGATTCCATTTCACTCCAATCTTATACTCTTTTGGTGCACTGTGAATCTAGGATGTAGAAGAGCATCCCTGTATCCATAAGGACCGCCGCAACACTGTGCTAATTAAGTAAAGAGCTGGAGACTCGCATCTTCAAAGAATACTACATCACGATGAAGTGATAATCAACGTCTACTCCCATAAGTCAGCTAGCGCATCAATCAGTTATCAGCTGTATCTTTGACTTTGACGGTGTATAGTGTCTGTTGCCATTGGATAGGCTTGGGCCACATAACTACAACATCCATACACACTAGTGGTCTTTTGGCCTAAGTGTAGATCTCAGTAGACAAATGTCCACTTGATTTAAAACATTGTCAACACTGGCACTCTTGTTGGCAGTCTTTGAAATAGTCACACACCTATTTACCGTTGACTCTAGATTATTCTGATCACTAGGAGGTGTGTCAGTTTTAGGCCAAAAATGCTCCCAGTACAATCTTTCTAGCGACCCTCCAAACACAGACTGTGCCGTTTTGGGTATTTTCACCTTCAGGATGCTCTTGTGTGGAGCTGCTATCCATTTCAGGAGCAGAGACAGTGTGCGTGTGTGCACCAGCCCTCTTGTAGGACCCAGAATCCGGAGTTTAATGGCAGCGGCCCAGAATAATAATTCATTACCCTGTATGTGCTAACAGTCGGAATTATGGTAAGGGGCACAGCACCATGGCATCATCCTAACATACACGGGTAAGCGTCATATGCACAATAGCAGCAACATTGCATACCACCTCATAAATACTGATGGTGGATTATTCCAGAGCACTGACATTTTTATGAATGTCCACACTGATCCAGGAACTGTGGTTGACATAATATTCGCAGGCAAACCACAGAAATTGCTGCAGGCTCTTGCAAAAGGGGCAATTTGTCAGCTGACAAGCCATTTGGGGTGCACCCGATCTCGGCCAGGTTCTTGATTGCGGCCACGTACTTGACTGGAGAAACCCCAAAATAAAGGTCTGCTGAAGAATGCCAAACATCACGAATGATGTGTCCAGAGTGTCCACCTCTGGCTGCACCAATACTGGATGGTGAATAATTATGATTGTATGTACAGGCTAAAAGTGTACTGCACACACCATAATGCACTTTGGAACATTGCTTCTAACATGGTAGCGGTGCATTCCCACTCACTAAAAAAATTACAACTGATGACTGGCACTGAATTTAATATGACCCCTTACTCCCTGTGGTGCAAAAAATATCAGTTGGTAATACTTGTCTTGTGGCATAAACAGTTATTTCCAGTAGTTCTACCAGGTACACAATTTTATTCAGTGCTTAATTTGTAAATAAAGAGGTGCCAGTGCTCAAAGCCCTTCTCTTAAACACGAGGCTGCTGTAATTTAAATCTGCCAGCACTGAATACTGAGGCAGCGTAATCCTGAAGCCTTCTCGGGCCTCTTCAATCCATTTACGGCCACCCCCCGCCCCCCCTTCAGCTCATCCTGCAACTTTCTACTTTCTCCCTTTATGACGCTTTTTCGTTTTTCCTTCTTCCGCCTTTCCATATGTGTCTTTTGCTCGCAGCAAATGCTTGAGGCATAAGAATAAGCCCCGCCCTCACAAATAAGTGCCGGTGCTCAGCACCGGAAACAACAAACACAAATTAAGCACTGATTTTATTATGGGTGGAATTTGTTGCTAATAAGACCTAAAATGCTTCTGTGTACTCAGGTAATGTTCTATGTCATACCTGCCAGTAACATATCCAACAGCTACATGATTAAATCTAATACATCTGGGAAACGTGATTTAAATGGCTCCTCTTGAAGACCTATTTTCTAAAGTTTTGGGGAAAGTTTCACCAAACCCACTCAGCTTTTATTGCACATTATTAGTAAGTGAAATCCAAATGGTTTTCTCTAAAAGTCTCCCCTACATTAGCTACTTAAAAGTAAACTATAATGAGTCATAATGCACAGGGTTTATTTAGTATTTATAAAAAGACACATACCCTTCAGCCGTGAGTATTTGGAAAATGGTTCTTAATCTGCCGGTTTGCTATCAATAAATATTTAGATGTATTGACGTGTAGGCTTTTTTTCATGTGCTCTTTATAGTAAGTTATTATAAATGCATACTAAACAGATGTTAGCATGACTTCTTGTTTTCAAAGAGGGGAGCATTACATCCTTTTTCCTCAATAACCGATAAACATGGGAGATAAGGGGATCGCAGTCTTGGCAACTTCCGTGGCCTGGAGGGGCAGGGGATGGGCGATGATAAACTTGGGGCATAGTCTGTTTCATGTTTTCACAATCAGGACAACTTGGACATGAATCGAACTGTGGCATGTTGCCTGAGCACTGCTCTCTTCTTCCCCAGAAGCCTGTTTTTAGGTCTCTAGTTTCTAGCCGCTTCCAGTGCAGCAAGTGGGATCATTTAGAAGCTTGCAACATTGTAAGCAATGGGTGAACTTCGCGTCAGCTTCTTTGGTTCAATTGACCCCCCCAGAGGATTAGCTTGATCACGTTACATACAGGCTCTGGCATGTGCTTGAGGGCCAATAAATGAAGATCATACGGTGTGTGTTTGCATTGCCACTGCTTTCTATTTCCATGCACACTGCCCCTGATGCGGCACTAGACCTGAACAGTCGCATGACAGGATCTTGCATCTTACGGCTATTCACGACAGGCATGTGTCCAACACATGTGCAACTGCTCATACATGCCTAACATAATTACTCTACGAGCTACTTGAGTGCTAATGACCCCTGAATAGGTAATTACCTACCAGATGAGCATAGCTTTGGATACCATAACCTGTTCACTGAGGGTCAAAGATCGGGGAAAAGAGCTGCATTTGCATGCTTTCAGTAGACCCATTAAGTTCAAAGCCAGTCCTCATCTGTTCCTAATATTAACTCAGGTTATTTTGTTACTGAGTGACCTCTCATCTTACCCAGCACTGCCAGAAGATAGAGTGCATGGAAAGCCTAAGGAAATCAAAGCACGAATACTGAGACGGTAAGGCTGTCCGACACAGCGGAGACCGGATAGGAGCCTTCGAAGAGATTAAAATTTAGCAAGCTCTTGGCAGAAGGAATCAGAACATCTGACCGAGGGGCTCGGCCTTGGCACGGCTCCACTGCGAAGAAGTGACATGCAATGGCACGACGTACCATCATGAACAAGGTTCTGATGACCTCAGTGGAATGACAACATAATATTTTCCGAACATAACTAAATGGGCATTGGGAACCAAGGAAAATGCCCTCAAGTGGAGCTGCATTTAGTCAGACCTGCACAGCAATACCATTTTTATGAATATCATTGAGGGGTCGCAAATGCGACCTATTGTAGGTGGTATTAAACATATACATTTGCCTATGTTGAGTTATAATAATCATGCTGTTAATACGAAACTTCCCAAAATCAATTATTGTCATGTCTTCAGGCCAAAGGTCCTGTGACATCACTTACTGGGGACATCCAGAGCCAAAGGCCATATGATATCACTTTCTGAGATGTCATTAAGGTCAAACGCTGTATGATGTCACTTCCGCTATGCCTTGCATATTGGTTAATGACATCCATGACCTTTTACATATCAGCTAATTCATTTAGAAAAAGTCACAACAAATACAAAATAATTCCCATTACATTTCTGTTAGAAATGGGGTCTCTAGTTGGCAAAGGTATTCACCTTTGTCCAACTAGGGACCACAATCCTAGTCAGGGTAAGTCACACACAATCCAAATTACCCTGTGCCCACCGGCTGGTAGCTTGGCACTGAGCAGTCAGGCTTAACTTAGAAGGCAATGTGTAAAGTATTTGTGCAATAAATCATACAGTAACAGTGAAAACACCACAAAAAAACACCACACAGGTTTAGAAAAATATAAGAGATGTATCTGGTTAAATTAAGGTCAAAACTATAAAGATTCAATAAGTACAAGTTGAGAAATCACTTTTGCAATATTAAAAAGAGTCTTAAATCTTAGAACTCAACAGTTGTCTCTTGGTTTAAAAAAATACCTGGTTTGCGTAAAAAATATCACACAAGGAGACCGCAGAGGAGAAGATGCATGGAAAAATAGGCTGTGCATCGGAATTTCCAGTGCGGCACAGACAATGTGTCATTCCTTTCCACACTGCAAGTGGCTCTGCATTGATTTCCAGCGCGCAGTCTTGGTTCCTCACTGCGATGTGGGGGGTCTTTTTGACACCCAGGGACGATGCGTGGAAATCCTGGGAGTGCAGGAAGAAGTCACAGGTGTTGTGTTGATCTGGTGCAGCGATGCATTGAATTTTCTGTCGCACGGCAGGCACTGCATAGATTCTTCCCTCGGGAAGTCGGGCTGTGTCATTCCAGTTTGGCTGTGCGTCGAACCAGTAGGGCTGTGAGTCAAATTTCTGGTTGCAAGGCAGGCGCTGTTTCAAATCTTCACTTGGGAAGTTGGACTGCATCGTTCCAGTTTGGCTGTGCGGCGATTGTCTCATCGCAAGCAGGCTGTGCGTCGTTTCTGGCAAGCTGTGCGTCAATTTTCGGAGCACAAGGAGTTTCTTGAAGAGATTAAGGCCCTCATTCCAACCCTGGCGGTCATGGACCGCCAGGGTGGAGGGACACTGAAGCACCGCCAACAGGCTGGCGGTGCTTCCAGGGCCATTCTGACTGCGGCAGTAAAGCAGCGGTCAGAAAAGCGGATCCGGCGGTTTCCCGCCGGATTTCCCCTGGCCCAGAGAATCCTGCAGCGCCGCCATGGGGATTCCGACCCCCTTCCCGCCAGCCTGTTTCTGGCGGTTTACACCGCCAGAAACAGGATGGCGGGAATGGGTGTCGTGGGGCCCCTGGGGGCCCCTGCACTGCCCATGCCACTGGCATGGGCAGTGCAGGAGCCCCCTAACAGGGCCCCATAAAGATTTTCACTGTCTGCTTTGCAGACAGTGAAAATCGCAACGGGTGCAACTGCACCCGTCGCACCCCTGCAACTCCGCCGGCTCCATTCGGAGCCGGCTTCATTGTTGCAGGGTCTTTCCCGCTGGGCCGGCGGGCGCCCTTTTGGCGGTCGCCCGCCGGCCCAGCGGGAAAGTCGAAATGACCCCCGCGGCCCGCCAAAGTCAGAATGACCCCCAAAGTCTTTTTGGCCCTTAGACTTCAGAAAACAGGAGGCAAGCCATTGGAAAGCACTTCTCAGCAAAGTCAGAGGGCAACAGGGCAACAGCAGGGCAGCAGTCCTTCTCAGCAAAGCAGTCCAGATGACTCCTTTTGTGGCCAGGCAGTTCCTATTGCCAGGTTGCAGGTTCAGGTCCAAAAGTTTCTGATTCAGTGGGGTCAGGGACCCAGTTTATATACCCAAAAATGCCTTTGAAGTGGGGGAGACTTCAAAGAGTGGTTTTGAATTGCACATATTGTTCAAAGGTAGAGGTCCCCTTTCAGTACAGGTAGGTCTGCCAGGGTTCCAGTAGTGTGAGGGCAGGTCACTCGCCTTTGAAATGTGTCAGGCCCTCCACCCTCCCAGCCAAGGACGACCCATTCAGTATGCAGATGAGTGCAGGTGTGACTGAGTATCCTGTGTTTGTGGTTGTCTGGGTAAAATGCACAAGGGAGCTGTCAACCATCCCAGCCCAGAAGTGCAGAGAAATGCTCACTTTCTAAAAGTGGCATTTCTGAAATAGTAATATAAAATCCACACTCACCAATAAGTAGGATTTTCTATTACCTTTCTGGCCATACTAAATATGTCCTGGTTACCCCTTTCTGATCAGAATTTACCACTCAAACATTATATGAGGGTAGCCCTAATGCTATCCTATGAAAGGAGTAGGCCTCACATTAGTGTAAAAAAATGTAGGAGTTTTCCACTACCAGGACAGATAAAACACACGTGTACCTGTCCTGCCTTTTACCTACATAGCACCCTGCCCTATGGGTTACCTAGGGCCTATCTTAGGGGTGACTTATATGTAGAAAAATTGTTGTTTAAGGCTTGACAAGTACTTTTAAATGCCAAGTCTAAGTGGCAGTTAAACTGCACACACAAACCTTGCAATGGCAGGCCTGAGACATGGTTAAGGGGTTACTTATGTGGGTGGCACAACCAGTGCTGCAGGCCCACTAGTAACATACAATTTACAGGCCCTGGGCACATGTAGTGCACTTTACTAGGGACTTACAAGTAAATCAAATATGCCAGCTGGGAAGGAACCAATGTTACCATGTTTAAGGGGGAGTGCATATGCACTTTAGCACTGGTTAGCAGTAGTAAAGTGCGTCGAGTCCTGAAACCAGCAAAAACTGTTGCAGAAAAGTGGAGGGAGGCAAGCAGGCAAAAAGTTGGGGGATGATCACCCTAAGGCTGTCAGGTCTAACATGTTCTCTTTGAAATTCACAGCCAAATTAAATTAAATTTCTTTCTAATAATATATTTCCTGCCATATTGCGTAATTCCCTAGAGAAGGCACGAATAGTGAATCCTCTTCAGTACCTGAAGTAATGGCCATCAATACTGTTGTGCCTGTCAGAGTGCATGGTAATGTGGTGTGCTGATGCAGTGGTAAATGATGCGCATAAGTGAGCTGTGTGCCCTCTAAGTGAGAAGTGAGCATTTGGAAACATCATTTAAAGGGAAGGGCTGCCAGATACAGGAGGGTAATATTATTGGCACATTATGTTTTCCTACCTAACTGGAACAGTGAAACTACTTTTGAACTGCAGCTGGGAGTTCACTTTGTTCAACCTGAGAGGGCAGCTGGTTGTAACAAAGTCAGCATTTCACAGGCAGAGCAAGCTTTATTTGCTTCACTGGGTTAAAAAAAGAGTATGCTTATGGCAACAGGTAACAATCACACATCATCATTATCTACATTTACATTACCGTTTCTTTTTTCATGATCAAGTTTCCCTTTCAGGGTTTAAAAATATTTCTTTCCGGAAAATATTTGTATGTGGCAACTAATGCAACAAGCATTGCCACAGCCAATACAACAAGCACTGTCAAAGCCAATAGGTCTTGCCTTAGGGACCTATTGCTTTGGCAATGCGTTTTGGCAACGCTGTACAGTTTCAGTCCCAAGCAGCATTGACAGTCACATCATTCTGTTGGTGCACACTTACATGGTGACCTAAGCGGGCACTTAAATCAGTTCGCATGCGCTCCAGTGGTGGATACCCTGGGTGCCATTTGCTTTGCTTTTTATTTACCGATCCAGGATGGCAGATGCCACCTGGGGAAAAACGTGGGGGTGAGAGGAGAAGCACAAGTGAAAGTGAGTGAGAGCAACAAGGGAGCAGATAGAAGCAAACGAGGGAGACAGCATTGTGGGTGGAGAAGCACAAAATGGAGAGAGCAACACAGAGCGTGGGAGGGGGCAGGGAATAAGTGCACAAGAGACAGCAAAGCATGTGTGAGAGCTACATAGAGAAAGGAGGTGAGCATTTGTGGGTAAGCATTTGGGGGAGAGAGCTGGAAAAGAAATTCACTCTCACAGAATGCTTAAACAAAAAAAGTGCCTGATAATCAAAGAGGTATAAAAAAGGCTATGCTGTATAGGAAGGACAAGTACAAGATGGACACGCTGGGGAATGAAAATCAAATAAGATGCAAGCAAATTAGCGTGACGATCAAGCCAACCAATGGTTAAGTAATGGGTGAGCTTTGGTAAACCCATAATAGATCTTTTGCAACCACATAGCTTATGGTTTCTGGTAGATGAGACCTAAAACCCAGCACAGCGTATGTTTGTTTGTAGAGCAAAGATGATTATCATGCGCTCAATGGAAAAGCTCTCAAAACGTAACCATTGGTAAGTCCCAATTGTAAGTTCTTGTGACCTGAATGCGAACGGAAGAGCCAAATGGAAACAGTATTTTAAAAGTTACCACAAGCTATCGAAAGGCATCAGGTGATGCCCATGTCTAATCTGCTAATTCTTCTGCTGCCAATTGATCAGGCGCCTGTAATGCCTTGGTCGGGGGTCTTCAATCTTATTTCTTTCTTAGGATGTTTCATGTACAATCGATGAGGAGGCTGCAAACTCACCCAGACTAGAAGTTAGACACAGCTTGTGAATATGCATACATTGAGCACCAAAACACTGACAGAGTGTCTACAATAAAAAAGGATGAAAGGAGCTAGTTCTACGTTTTCAGGTTATTTACAGTCTAAAAGGAAGCATAGTTCTATCTTCCAACACTAATACTTGCTTTGAAAACTACAAGGTGCCACCTTATACCAGATGACCTTTTTAAGCTGCCCATCCCATAGGCACTGTATCTCCTAGCACTGTCCACTCCAGAGTTTGACCTTCAAGTTCCTAAGGAACCATGGTGAGATTAGAGTCAGTATATTTTTTATTTTTGGTCAAAAACATATACAAGTCAAATTCAAGACACAAACTGTTGTTGTGGCTCTTCTATTCTTATGCAGTTAATGAATGTCCTCATTTGTAACACCTTGGCTGTTCTATCAGCCAGTACGCTGACACCTCACTTGGCTTGCCATCACCTAAGACCCTTGCTGTTCTTCATAAGTACTTGAAGGTCAGCACCCTTTCTCAAGTTTAACCCTTTGACAATCTGCCACTCACGTACATGCCAACTAGCATCATATGCAAGGTCTAGCCATCTAAAAGCCTACACATCTTCCAGAGAAGCTTACCGCCTCAAGTAGAAGCTGTACAACAGGCAGGCAAGATCTCACCTGTGTGTTGATATCAAGGTGCAAAACGGAAAAGATCTGACACAAGCTTTCTTCATCCTTTCTCCAAGTCTGTGTAACACCCTCCCTATTTTCCCTTCCTAGCAGCAAATCCCTGTACATTAGCAAAAGCTACACGTCCACTAGATCTCCCCAATTGTGATATTCCTGTGCCAACCTTACATTTGACTGTTCTTTGAGGATCATGTGGAGCAGCCCTGAGCTATGTCAAGTGCTAATTGAAAAGAGGTCTAATGTCACCTTCTATAAGTTCTGAAATACCTTTTAATGACATGCTGTAACTTAGTCTCTTCTCATCATTACTTGCAGAAGCGCACTTCTCCTGCTACCTCGGATCAGAACTGGTATACGAAAACAGGCGCAAGGAGATGGAGACCACAATAATGTCCTGAAAAGGAAAATGCAATGGTGACAGAAAGTGAGCAGGTGCCCAAGAGAGGTTGTGATATACTGAGTGAACTCACGCAGTGCTTTATTGAGAAACCCCTTTGCCCTGGAAGTATATATTACTCATGGTGGAGTACTCATGAAGGAGACTCTTTGCCCTGGAAGTATATATTACTCATGGTGGAAGGGGACTTTTCCCTTGGGATAAAGTCCCACAAGATGCCCCGACAGAGGGATGAGTAAGGGTTGAAAGCTACTCATTCCTAAGGGTTCTAAGATGTTGACAACTGATTTCATGACAGGCCCCGGAGAGTGAGCTACACCAAGAACAGTCATAGTTGATGACACAAGTGGCTCTCCGAAAAGGATTAATGGGGGCAGAAACAAACCGATTTCTGTGATGCCCCGAAAGAGGAGGTGTGGGATGGAGGAAACCAAATTGTGTGGTGTCAAAACTGATATCTTGACAGCCAAGTGACAGGCTGTCATACAACGAGGTTTGTATGACAGCCGAAACTTATTAGATAAGGTGCCCTGGATGTGAGGACTGTAGGATACCCACTGTGGAGTATACAAAGTACACACAGGGATGCAAAATCATCTTTCCTTTGTATACTCTACTAAGCATATGTGTAAAAATACTCTTGAGGTTCGGTGTACGGATGTCTGGTTTTGCGCTGTGTGAAAACCCTTTGCTGTTGATCTTCCATTGTTTTGCCACTAGTGTTAGTTACTTTGCTCGGTATATGGTCTATTGTAATTGCATGAATACTTAACATTGTGTGCTTCACGTTCTCTATATGGTTTTGAGGTATTAGTGGTGTAAAGTGTGCATACTTAGTTTCTTTCTGTTGTCATTTGTGGCTCATAAAAGCAGGTGATATGATGGTTATTACCTCTTCCTGTTCTCTCTGTTCCTCCTTAGCCTCGACTAATGGCGCTGTCGTGGAAATGTGAGTGTTTAACAGAGTGTGAGATGCTGATTACAACAGCTTGATATGAGATTAAGCCGTCAGATACTTCACTCCTAGTCAAGCATCCTGAGTGTAACAGATTGCTCCTCAAGTACCTGTTGTGTACTTCAGTTTCATAATAAAGAAGTATTTTTTGTACTGCACTAGTCTTCTCCAGCTCCTGCATCCAGTGGACTTCTTTGGGATGCAAGTTGGCCATATTATCAGGGGAACAAGAAGTTGGCAGAACTTACTTTGTCCCCATTTTGTATATGAGGACAATGCTTAAACGTGATCCCTCTATCCACTTAAAGATAGCCATGGTCTTTCTTTCCCGCCTTCCTATTTCAACCCTGCTCTCATCTCACCTTCTTCATCCATTGAGTGCTCTCCCCTATTCCCTTTCTCAGTCTCCCTCTTCCCCTCTTCTGTCTCTCACTCATCCTCATCTCCTCCCTCCCCTCTTATTTCTGGATCCTTTCTCTACCCTTGCCCACTTTGCTCATCTTTATCTTCTTTCTCTTTCAACCTTATTTCCTTCTCCCGTTCTATCCGCTTTCCCGGCCCTGCTCCCAATTCTTTCACTCTCTCATTTTCCTTCATCCTTTCCCTCACTCTTCTTTATTATTCCCTTATCCACTTCTTCCTCTGAGTCCCTCCTGAAAACTAAATGCAGCCAAGCCCCTGGCATGCACTCTATCTATAAAAAAAAGAATAATAATTAAAAAAAAGAATAGGCAGCCTTTGGTGCAAGGCAGACTGTTTCCTCCCCATCTGGCCTGGTGCATTGCACCTGCTGCAGCAGTGGTAGCTACGCCTCCTGGGTAAAACCACATGCAAACTGAATGTTACCATGTGGTAACACAGCACCAGGACAGAGCAAGTAAGCACTGGACCACATGGAATAGAAGATTACCATGTGGAAGTGGATTCATCCAAATGGACACATGGAATTACAAGTCCTGTGGACCCTCAGCCCGACCCTCTTCAACATCTACATGCCCTCCATGGCCATCACTGTCAGATCACACAGACTCAACATCATCTACTACGCTGACAACACACAGCTCATCCTCTCACTGCTGGAAGATCCCTCCTCCACAAAAGCTAACTTCCACAGATGCATGATGAACGTAGCAGAGTAGGTGAAGGACAACTGTTTCGATCTCTACACTGAAAAAACGTAAGTCCTCATCCTAGGGAACAACACATTGCCAAGGACTGACACATGGTGGCCGCAGAGCTCAGCACACCCACACCGCAACAGATCATGCCCACAACCTCTGCATCTTCCTCGATAGCAAGCCATCCATGAAGAAACAAGTTCACGCAGTCTTATCCATCTGCTTTCACAACCTTCACATGAGCCGCAAGATCTTCAGGTGGCTTCCAGCAGACACCAGTACGCAGGCCATCATCACCAGCAGACTGGTCTACAGAAATATTGCTCTATATAGGAATCACAGCATGCATCCTGAAGAGACTCTATACAATGCAGAACTCGGTGGCAAGACTCATACTCGACCTCCCCAGAAGGCCTCACATCGCACCCTATCTCAAAAAACTACACTAGCTCCTGACTCAGATGAGATGTCAGTTCAAGATGCTGACCCACACCTACAAGGCCCTACACAACAAAAGACCAGCACACATCAGCAAACACCTAACCTTCCGCCAACTGACCAGACACCTCCATTTAGCTTCCCTCGCCCTTGCAGACACCCCACAGACCGTTGAGCCAACAGCGGAGGACGCGCCTTTTTGCACCTGCCAGCCAAGGCTTGAAACAACAACTTCCCCCTGAACATCAGGACCCCACTGTCACTCCAGAGATTTAGAAGAAAACTGAAGACCTGGATGTTGGAATGATCATTCTACTGCAAAGCAGCGTACAGCTCCAGCACTTCGAGACCCTCATAGGTGACTTCCTGGGATTTATATATGTTTGGTTGATTGATTGAGTTCTTTGTGGTTTAATGGCCCTTTCAGAGGTTTGCGTAAGGTAAAAAATATATATTTGTTAGGGATGCGGCGCAAGAACATTCTTGCATGCCTAGTCAATTAATTCCGCTCTACCATCCAAGCACAATTAAGACGTGCACACTGAGGATAACCCGACTGAACGTGCTGGAAATGTGAACAGATGAAAAAGCTGTCATGTTTGACTGAAACATTTATCAAGCCCAGCGAAGTTTTCTCTTGCCTTAGTACTCACTCAGCGGTTCAAACATGCTTCGGACACGGACATCTCCACCGTCCATCAAAGAAAACGAGATAATTAATGAAGGGAATAAAAAAAACACTAAAACTGAAGCAAAACGATTGAGGAAAAAGCGCACGACATATGGGAGAACCTCAGCTGCTCGTGTCAGCAAGAGAAACGTGCCCGAGAAATGCTTTTTCATAAACATTATATCCTCACAGATACTTCAAATGGGAACAAACAGCCCTGGCAGGCAGCGAGTAGACCCCATTGTGCCGGAGCTCTCACTGCAACAGGCAGATAAGGGCGGATTTCCATCACAAATAGAGCGATCACCGCCACTGTCAGAGCGCGCGCGAGAGCGCGCCGTGGCCCGCGCCGTCCCCCAGCTTTGTACACGACGTGTCACCAAGACATTCTTTCAGCCCACTAAAAGATTCATACTTGACACGGCGCACACGGAGGTGAATGCTGAAATCGATCGCAGGCGCATTTTTTCACGTCTCCCGACAGGTTGGAAATAAAATGTATCGAGTGGCTGAGCCGGGTGGATTTTTCCAGCTGTTTATTTTTGCATCACTCATTACTTAATAATAATAATAATACTATTGGCTGCTAATGTGACGCATGGGATAAATTAGGTTTTCTGTTGGTACTTTTATTAAAAGGCGAAGCTATTTCTTAATAGAAAGTTGGACATTTAATCGACATTGGAAGGATAAAACTCTCACTTGGTTCAGACAGAATTTAAACCTGTGCACTGCAGGCTACTGCAAATGCAGTCAGCCCGCAGAGCAATCTCACTCGGTCCCACAAGTGTGAAACAGCACAACTTCAATTACAGTATCCTTTTGCTAGCTTCGAACCTTTAGTCAATCAAATGGGTCAGTTATCTTTAGAACAAATTAATTTGTAATGAGAAAAGTGCCACCCCAAAGGAGCTTTTTTTTAATGAACAACGACCTCATTTAAAGCACCGAATCTACCTCCAGAGAAGACGGCCCTGATCATAAACTATTTTTGACGCTTCACGCACGATTTTATATATGTCCTTGATATTATGCGAGGCAATACTTAGTGTAAGAACATTTTGCATCCATATTACGAAAGCTGATTTGTGGAAGTCCTAATGTTTGACAAGAATATTGGTGCATATTTTTGTGTGGAATTTTTGGGGTGGCACCGTGGTGTACTGTTTTGTACTGTTGTGTCTTTTGTGGTGAAGTATTACATTGTGTTGTACTGAAGTAGCTGTGGTACATTTTGCTTTGCTTTCTGCCACGTTATGTTTATGCTGTGGTGTTATTTTTATTATGTTGTTGTGTTGCGTTCCGTGATTACTTTAGAAATGTAAGCACGTGATGTTACGTTTAGTTAGAGGAAAGCTTCAATTAATTTCATTAGTTGTAGAGGTGCAGAAACAGGAGGTGCCAGCCAGATGCCAGGTTCTGGCTCAGCTCCAGGTCCCCTTGGACCCTCGACCCAAAAAGGAGCTGAGTTTTCACATGGCTTCTGCGTGCCACCCACGCTGTAACCTCAAGCACAGAGAATTAAAAACAAAACATGTGAAACAGGAGAGAGAAAGATACCCATCCAGTGGCTGAATTGCACAACGTGAAACCAAAAAACATGGGATCAACCAGTTTCCCAGCATGACCACATTGTGTGATCCTAGGCAAATATCTTATTTCACCAAATCCGTTATTGCATATCAGAACACCTTCAAATATTTGAGTTCAAATGTGTTCTCTTGTGTTTGATTTAACAGAATGTAAAGTTACTCCATATATAGTAAGAACCTAGGTCACATACACAGTGCACATGACAACTGAGGCACCTTCTAGTTCACTGATGGCATTGTCATCTGTATGGGGGCAGCCATGTTTCCAAGTTCATGTTTAAAAACCATTGTTTTTAATAGCTGCCACTCATTGCAGTGATATCACTTGACGCACTAAGGTGCAAAACAGAAACATCAACAATACAAAGGAGCAGGGCAACCTAAGCAAATATCAAGCCTCATAGCCAACCGGCAAAGCAGTTACTCAACTATTACCAGGGGCAAAGCGGACAGCAGAGGCCCACTGGACGAGATGAGGTCACAGTGACATTGGCACAGTACAGCATGGGGCCAAGTGGTCAAGAAGAACATGACATACCCCATAGATATGGGATATAATTACAAAGACGATTGCTGAGCATTCTTTGACCAAGGGTGTAAGTAATCTGGATTACTCATAAAGTTCTCATTCTACTGAGTAAAGTGGCCACCCACTGAACACCGCCATAGCCTACACAGAGCGCTCATGGCTGCAGTTGGTGGGTACCGGCACTCATTTTTGTGGACTGGCACTTAATCTTCATCAACAGTCTGAGTCGGAGCAAGAGAAAGACAAAAAAACAGTGACATATGGAGAAATCAGGGATGAAAAAGAAACTGGAAGGGTGAGTTAAAGAGTTGTTAAAAGTGTTGGGAGGTGAAAAGAGGCTTGAGGTGGAAGCAAGACTATGCATCCTTGGTATACGACAATTCTGCTATCCTGATTGCTGGAGGTAGGCTCCTAAAATAAACTTTAGGCCCATGTGTTCTTTAAAAAAAATATATCATCTAAGAACTGACCCTGCTCCATATGTAGTGGGAAACGAATGAGAATAATTTGACATAACATGGTCAAATTATCCAGCTCCATAAGTGGAGTAGCAATTTCGACAGCCACAACCCCTGAGTGTATTAGTGGGAAAATTGCACCTGGAAAGGACATTGAGCCTTTTTTTCTCATTATTTTCTTGAAACATCTCATTTTTTTTCCTTACTTCCTTTTGCTCTAAGCATTTTTTCTTACAGAGGTGGACAGGACTATTAATTTATTTGAAAATAATAACTTTGTACTGTGCTGCCAGATGCAAATCCCCCCCAAAATACCTCCTTGTTACTATTTTTCTAAAGATGTATGCATATACTTAAAAATACATCAGGAATATTAATATATAATATAGTCCAAAGTTATTATCAAGGGAAGGCTGAAGGGGGTGATATCTATTTTGCCTTTCCAGAGCATGATGTTAATGTAACGTAAAGATATGTGTGTTGATGCAGTAACCACTGGACTATATCACAATGCCTTGAAGGTGTGAACACTTTCTTTGTTGCGCAGTCAAACAGCCCTGATGTGCAAGGGTGATTTGTATTTACAATTGGGGTATGTCCTGTTCGCCTTGAGGCCCCAAGACGTATTATTTGTGGCATTTCCTACAGCTCCAAAGAATGCTCTGTGATTCCTTGAGAGCACTTGAGGCCACTGTCAACAAAAGAAGATCCACAATTCCAATACTACAGCTCAACAACCTGTTAATCTGAATATGTGTCGCAATACTATTCATTGTTCTTTAACAGTTTCATCCTAAACCTCAATTAGTTCTCCCACGAGGATCTGCATCTTGGGCAAAAGGTCCTTCCAACTACGCTGGAGTTGCAACATAAAGTGATCCACCTAAATGTTGATGTTTTGATTGATGTCAGAAGTCGGGGAATTACTTCTTGCAACAAGAACAGTGGAGAATTGGCCCAAAGCATCTCCTTAGATGGAGCTTGGTTGGTGATGGGCACGGTTTCTCGTGGTAAACGGCACTGCCAATGTAGAATCTTCCATTGTAACAAGTAAACCCTGTCAATAGTGAATTAGAGTCAACTCAAGCCCGAGTCATGCCACATTTCTTCTGTGCTTCAGGAAAGAGCTCAACACCTCCCGTCTAACATCTCACTACGCAATGATAACTCAGGAGCCCTATCAGAATGCATTGCACTAGGATAAGAGATTCAATTGAGGAGGCTCCTCTGGTGACGTATTTCAGAAACACTTTTTTTTTCTCATCCTTTCCAACACCATGTTATGTTCTTAGCCTCAGTCTAATAAATAGAATATGGTACACCCAGAGCATGATCAATTTGGTGCACCCACAGCATGATTGAGCAGGCATTGGTTCTCTGCGGAAGGGACAATGGTAACTGGAGCAGGTGGTATTTCTTTTCTACCACCTAGAAAGCTCCTAGAAGAAGAAGAGAGTAGGGTGCATATGCTGTGAGTTAAAAGGCGAAGCTATTTCTTAATGGTTCATAATGCTTGTAGTTGATTTTTAAAGTATGCATAGGTAGCCATGATTACATTGTTCATATTTTTGTCCTGTCCCCTGTGCTTAAGTATAGAGATCTCAAGTCCACTAGTCCAAAGCAGACCGAGAGAGAATCCTTCTCTGGATACTGATGAACGAGGGCGGCAACGGTGGAGGAAGTAGGACAAAGGGAAAAGCAGGAATGTTAGTGAGAGTAAAGGAGCTCTGCATATGCATGATAGATAAAGTGTTAAAAATAACAGATTATTAGGGAGCTAGAAGTATATGATTCTTTTCTGTTTACTTTGTTGGTTAGTGATTTCAACAAGATGCTATTAGCACTTTTTAAAAACATTCTTTATTGTAGCATCTATTTTTGCCATATCTGCTTAATATATTTTGGGTAGAACAATCGTCCGACTGATTGCAGACAAACATTTCTGTATCTTTTTTGACTTGGCAGAGAAGAGAGAGGCATCCTAGTATCAGGTGCCTCGTCAACCTGAGTCACAATAGGTGCCGTGGCTGCATCTAAATGTTTACAGCGAGCCAACAAATAAATTACTTATAAAAAAAATACTCAGACCAACATTTCTTAACTATGAGGAATTCCTCTGGGCAGCCTTTAATTCCATCGGTTTTAGCTAAACTGAAGAAAGCTGTTAACCACGAGCAAATCAGTCCAGGCCTCTTCGGAGAGGAAGTCTAGCATAAATTGTTAAGGACATGTCCTGAATGCACAAACACATAAGCAAGGTTGGGGGCAGGTCCTGAATGCACAAGAACACAAGCAAGCAAAGCACAGAAACACCCTTTCATTGCCTACAGGAGTTTCTGAGGGAGTGGTATGTCCACTTTTGGGTAGCAAAATCTCTTTATCTAGAAACTCGAAATTAATGGGTGTTTTTAACTTTTTTTTAAATTTTATGTCAAACATACAGCTTAATATGGCATTCAGTACAATGGCATGGCTGTGAGAATGGATATACAGGTTGCACCAACAGTGAATAATAGAAAATAACGAAGTGGAGAAGACACTGACAGCCAGGTTGAGCTGACTAGCAACATATGACACCGTTTTCAAGGTAAATCCCACATGTCATTACTCACGATCACGACAGTACTAGTCCTACCAGGCACAGGGAGAATCTAGCCCATACAGCAAGAAATCACAACAGCAAAGAATCGCTGCAGCAAGTAAAGGTGTACTTGTTAAAGCCATCTCCGCAGCATATCGAATCACAGATGTCCCCATTCAAAAAAGATCCAGGCATAGTCTACAACCCATTAGGTGTCGTCTACCCATCAGTCCCACCTTTAGCATCCTCTTCAGGTGGGCTCTTCCGCCTCGGCCCTGGACAGGTAAGCCCGACAGGGTCCCCAGATATCACTCAGATGGCTACTAATTGGGAGCAGTTCCCAGTAGGTATCTCACTGCGTGTTACAGTAGGCCATACCCTTGTGCCACTCCCTCAAGGTCGGGAGAGAGATGCAGGCCCAGCGCTATCCTGTACCTCGCAAGCAGTCAGCTGATGGCCACCAGTCACCTAATAGCACTCTGCACCTCTCTATCATACCCCAGCATCACCAGTAAAGGCCCTGGCTCCAGCGATTTACCAGTGATTGCCTCTATTTCCCTGAACATGGCTTGCCAAAACCCCTGCACTTCGGGCAGACCCTGGTTGGATGCGCAAATCCCGCCTCCTCCTCATCGCAGCATGGGCAGTCTGCATTTTTATGCAGTTCATATCTAAACAGGCGGGCCAGTGTGTAGTAGGCCCTACTGGCGTATTTGAAATGCAAGAGTCTATGGGCCTGATTCTAACTTTGGAGGACGGTGTTAAACCGTCCCAAAAGTGGCGGATATACCACCTACCGTATTACGAGTTCCATAAGGAACTCGTAATACGGTAGGTGGTATATCCGCCACTTTTGGGACGGTTTAACACCGTCCTCCAAAGTTAGAATCAGGCCCTATGTCTGCTATTCAGTGAGATTAACTTTACAACCGAGTAGCAATACCGCCACTGCTTATCACTAATAACAACCCCCAGGTTCCTCTGCCATTCAAACCTGGCCCTTGAGACTCCACGCCATTACACCTCCTGCGCTAACGCATGGAATCTCGCCACTATTTGGCAGGGGGCTGCAGTTTGAAAAAGAGAGGACAGCGCCGGCATTTCTGGAGGTTCCAGGACATTGTCTTCTAATAGCCCTCTCAGTGTATGGTGTGCTCTGTACTAATGAAATTGAGTTAGGGCGGTGGGTCTTGCACTCCAATCCCAATCTACATCCCAGCTGCACATTTTGCCCTCACTAAAGAAATCTCCCATAGTCTCTATTCCCAGCTCCCTCAGTGCGTTTGTAGCTCTCTGCTCTTGTCCCGTAGGAAACCACAGTGAGTACAGCAGTGACCCAGCCTGCCGCTCCAGGAGGCGCTGCCAGGAACAATTGTGTTCAGGGAGTCAAAGACATAATGGTGCCGTAACGGCCTCCTGAATACCATCTGGGGCAACATGTACAGTGCTGCAGCATCACGTTCCAGCCACAAATGAGGCAGATCCTGGGGACCATGACTCCAGTAATGATCGAACATGCACTGCTCTGCCTTGTGGTATGTTTAGAAATCTGGGGCATTAAGCACCCTCATGTCATAGGGTAAGGTCAAGGTCTCCCAGGACACTCGTGACTGTTTTCCCTCCCATGTCAGATGAACCATAAGGACCTGTAAGTTATCAAAAACCACAAAGAGTAATACCATCGGAATATTCATGGACAGAAATGAAAATCGAGGTAACGCCACCATTTTCATGATAGCTATGTGCCCAGCAAATGACAGAGGCAAACTAACCCAGCAATCCACTTTACTGTAGTTGTCTAGCATCACAACTGCCGGGTCCATGTGTATCTGTACCCCCAGATAGCATACTGAATTCACTGTCATTGGAAATGGTCCTTACTGCGGGATTATCCCTAGACTTTTTGCCTTTAACGCCTGTTTTGCTGTTTTATCTTTTTATTGGCCTTAGGACTGTGAGCACTTCACCACTGCTGATCAGTGCTAAAGCGCAGGTGTTTCTCCCCTAAAACAAGGTAACATTGGTATATACTTAATTGGCATATTAAATATACATTAAAGTCCCTTGTAGTCTGGTATACCATACACCTAGGGCAAATAAATTAAATGCTACTAGTGGGCCTACAGCACTGATTGTGCCAACCATTTAAGTAGCCCAGTGAACATGTCTCAGGCCTCACATTGTAGGGCCTGTGTGCGCAGTTTAACTACCACCCTGACTTGGCAATTATAACCTCTTGCCAAGCCCAGAACTCCCATTTTCTT
Source organism: Pleurodeles waltl (assembly GCF_031143425.1). Lineage (NCBI taxonomy): Eukaryota > Metazoa > Chordata > Amphibia > Caudata > Salamandridae > Pleurodeles > Pleurodeles waltl. Next base: position 1,886,892,086 of record NC_090440.1, read on the forward strand.
ACAAATAAGTCACCCCTAAAGTAGGCCCTAGGTAGCCCGCAGGGCAGGGTGCCATGTAGGCAAATGGCAGGACATATACTTTTAAGTCTCGTCCTGATAATGAAAAACTCCTCAAGTCATTTTTCATTACTGTGAGGCCTGCCCCTCTCATAGCTGCATCATGGTTAGTACCATTGGAATGGTAATAATAAATACACTTTACTGGTAAAGTCTGATTTATTATTACTATTTTAGAAATGCCACTTTTAGAAAGTAGGCATTTCTCTGCACTCACTGCCTTGTGTGCCCACAGCTTATCCAGAGTATACGTCTGGCTTGGGCTAGGTGACAGCTACACTTGTGCGTTCCCTTCAGGCACCCACAACACAGGATTCTCAACTGTGTCTGCATGTATCTGCATACCGATGGGTCTTCCTGGAGAGGAGGTTGGGATGGGCTCTCATCCACACCTCATAGGGTAGTGTCTATAGTCTACATAAAGGAGAGGATTACCTCCCACTAATAGTCTGAAGCCAAGGCTGACCTGAGACCTGACCTGACCCTCTGCACTTCCCAAGAACTCTTTGTAGACATCCCCCAGATCAAAAGCTCTTTCTAGTATAAGTACTGGGTCCCTGACCCCCTAAAATCAGTACATTTTGGACTCAAGAAACGCTGCTGGAGTAAAGACTGTTGTCTGCCAGGATTGCCGCTCTGCCTGCACTGCCTGCTCTCAGGAACTGCTGCCCTGTTTTGCCTTGCCACCCTGCTGCCTGCTGATCTTTGCCCGGTAACCCAAGACTCGTCCTCCAACTCTAGAGTGACTCTGAGCAGCCCCACTTTCTTTCACCACTCACCTTTGATCTCAACCCAAGCAGCTTTTGCCCAGCATCGCTGCTCACATCTGTAACCTGCCTGGAGCAGCCTGGTTTTCCTTTGCCGCTTACCTTCAACTTCAACCCATGCGGCTTTTGCCCAGCTTACTGCTCACATCTGTAACCTGCCTGGAGTATCCCGCTTTCCCTGCCGCTCGCCTTCAACTTCAGCTCAAGCAGCTTGTCCCAGCATAGCTGCAGCCCGCTCCCCGAGAAGAACATAACCAAGGACATTGCACACTTGTGCCGAGGAGTCCCCAGCACCACCCCTTTGATCCATTACCTTTTGCACATTAATTTGACTACTTTTGAGTCTGCAAAGCCAATGCTTCACTATTTGTGAATTGGATCTGTATTGTGTAATACTTAGGAATAACCATATAAACAAGCCTTATTTTTCAACATCTGTGTGAAGTCTTTTTCTTTAGTTTATCTCTTGTGATTATTGTGTGTTGCACAAGTACTTTACATTTTACCTTCTAAGTCAGGCATGCCTGCTCTGTGCCAAGCTGCCAGACGGTGAGCACAGGCTAATTTATGATGTGTCATTGACTTGCCCTGACTAGGACTGCATTCCCTACTTCGAAAGGGTGCATACCTCTGCCAACTAGAGACCCAATTTTTAACAATCGTCCACTGTATGGGGCATATGATCCTCCTTAAACATCTCCTCATACAAAGTGACCAGATGGGGAATAGGTTGGTCCTGGTAGGCCTTATACAAGACAACCATGAGCCCATCGGTACCTGGAGCCTTCCCGGATGGCATATCCACAAGCGCAGCGCGTATCTCCTCTGGACACAACAAGCCATAAGGTGCTCCCTGTATTTCCCAGCGAGCCATTTCATTGCACTGTGTGCGAGATACTCCGTGGTAGAATTATCATCACAGGAAAGCTGTGACATGTATAAGTCTACATAATACCCGCGAAAACGATCTGAAACCTGCTTGGCTGTGCACAAAGGTAGCCCCTGGTCATCCTGCGCTTTTAGGCTTGCGTCATGCTTGAATGATAAATGACACTCTCGGAAACCATCAGTTCAGTTTATAATTAAATTGCCCCACCGGGAGCTTTGCTCTTTTATGGAGACAGGACCAAATGCACTTGAGGTTGTTTGTGCTCCCATGTAAGCTGGACGTTGGCACGATATACATCAATTTAGGCAACCGAACGACACCACAGGTAGTCTGAAACAAGTCTTCGTCCAGAACCAATAAATATATGCATTGAAGCAGCCAGCCATTATGGAAAAATAAAACAAGACACTATTTGCTGGTATACACAGCAAGGGAACTTCTATACAACTTCAAATATATAATGGCAAGTAACGCTGTATCATTGTTTAAGCTTTAAGACTGTGATTTCCTTCTCTTAATGGGGTTCACACGCTAAGAACACCCAGAACTGCATTCAACTCACCACAGCAACAACATGTCAGCACACCCGATTCAGGCAGGAAACTCCCGATTTTTGAACCCAAAAATGTCTTTATTTTGGCTGCTTTCCACCTGAAATTACTTTAATGCATGTCAATGGGGAAAATAAAGTCCCCCAATTCAGACGCTTCCTCTTTGCCCTTTCCAAATCTTAAGTACAGAGCAACTGACTAAGAAGTCTCCTTAGCTGCAACCACCTTAAAGTTCCAATGAGAGAACAATCCGTGTTTAAAAGTAAGTAGCCAGAGCACCATCTTCTCTCCGAAACGATTTTTCAACAAGAGTATCAAGAGATGGGCCATAAACTGCAGTGGCGTAACCAACTGGAGCATGGAGCCACTCCACCCTCCCCCCCCTCACCCCCCCCCCTCCGGTCTCACTCAGGCCAGGTGCTGAGTGGCCCTCTTGGAGCTCGCACACCCCTACAGCAGGAGCTGCGGGGACCTTTGTTACGCCACTGCTGCAGTCCATTATTCGGAAAGGTACAGCCCCGGTATTACTGTTGAGCGCGTCTGCGCAGCTTTTATTTCAAGAGGGCCAAAGGGGAACGAACACAACCATATTCATGCGTCTCAGCTGCCACATAGACCTCTGTCCTGAAGAAGGGACAGCTCGTATCTTTCTTTTTTATTTCGCTTCCTCTAAGACATTTGTCTCTCCCTCTCTTTTTTCAATACTCATGCCCTGCTTCATCAATCGTTCATCATAAATCCATCCTTTGATGGGCCGCCCGCCATTGTGGCTGCGCCATGCTGTACTTGCTCGAGGGCTATTATAGACGCGCGCATCTCTTTGGAATGGTACTGACCAGTCAATAACAGGATAAGTGGAACAACTTTTCACGATCAATGCTTTCTCTTTTCAGCAGCTCTGCTTTCGATGCAGTCATATTTGTGGGCTCTTTCATTCTCCCCGGGTAGCCCATTGCATGCTTTAACGATCTTTTTCCTACATTTTTCAGAAAATTCTGCTCGGTCTATACCATCCGTGATATGCTCGCTACACTACAATAATTGCACATAATAGCCACTTCATTGGCCTCTGAGAGCAGTATTATTATGTTCTTTAGTTTAGTTGCTTGCTGCAGACTGGCTTGGATGCCTCTTAGTACAGAATCTCTCATGTCATTTGCAAATGAACAATATCGACCGGGAGCCCATGCCGCAGACGCTACTGGTCTATTTATGACGACAGCACTGCAGGGGTTCCAGAGGGATCAGTGTTTAGAAGGCGGCAGCTAACCAGTGGTTTGGCTCTAGTATGGTCATCATCGTGGTGTTTGGCGGTGAATCGGACGGAAGTGACTGAAGAGTGGTGAGACTGTTGCCTTCCATGATACGACATGGTCCTTGGTCTCTGAGGAGGTTGGTGTTATTGGTGAACCATAAAGGTTGAGATAGAAGCGGATGATTTGGTGATTACTCTACTGTTAGGCTTCTCTGCTGTAATCGTAATGTTGATAGTTCCTAGAGAAGAGGACACTGTCTGAAAATATGTCCGGCTGAATGGTTGCAAAGAGAGATCGACTGATGCAGGCTCAAGGTGTCGAAATTAGATAGGGGACTTCAATTTGAGATGGTTTGGGTTCTTCAAACGAGGTTGACAGTGGTCAGTGTGGTTGAGGGTGATATCAGTAATGAATTAAAGGAAGGCGCTACAAGTCTATCATATCATATATTTTCAAAGGGCCCCAAACTATGTGGAATGTTTTAATATAAATCTGAATTATCATATACTGTAGTAAAAAAAAAAAAAAAAAAAAAACAGTAGGTTGACCCCCCCCTAATCATCTGTCTTGCATGAAGAGAAAACAAATGGGGATTTAATTAAAGTATAAATCATCACTTTATCAAAGACTGCCTTGAATGAGCTATACACAAAAATCAGACTCAACATTTCTGAAATAGAGTTCATGCTTCTTGATTCTAGAGACACAACGATGCATCCAATTGTTTGTCCATCCACTATAAGTATTCACTAACACATTCAAGATCTCTCTGAATCCCAGAAGGACCTTGTTGACACAGCCTTCATCTATATCCATGTCGTTTGAATGGCTGCTGGATAGTACAGTGTTGAGCTAAAAAACATCTGTATGGTCCATGAAGACACTCACAGAGGGGATCAGAAGTACCTGTCCACATTAACACTTTGACGCGACCCACTGAGATATGAAAAGGTCACATCCTAGAATCAGATCTCATTAATCCCATCGTAATTCAAGTGACTTGGGGAGAACATCAAGGGTTGGTCTTCTTGAGGTAGGATTCAGAAAGCACCATAAACCAAGTATACAGCTCTGGCTACATATAGATCTAGTGAATGCGTACATAACTACCTCTTCGCTAAGGATATACAATTGACTTAGTATAAGCCTGTTGTTTCTTTTCCCCCATATTGTCTCCACAAGCACTTTGAAGTATCAGTCCAGATTCACTGGCATTATACAATAGAATAAAATAAACTGATATGTTTATCACCTGCATTTTCCCGGATCAGTACGTTCATTGATTTTTGTGAAAAAGTAAACTACTTTTGAATGTGATTATTTTTGAATTTAACAAAATAGTAATGCTGTAGTTGTAAAGCAATATGGTAGAGAGTGCACATATTCAATACAGTTGCTTTCAAAATTATGATTTATAACACACTTCCACACAGTATGCTTTTTATACTATAGAACGTGAAGTTGACAGGTACATATTTGATAAGGTGACAAACTTTAGGTGGGTAAAATTTAAGTGTGGTGATCACACTTTTGCAGAATTTAAATAGCATTGGCAATCTTCACAAAACTGAGCATGCAGCTGAGCTTCAATTTCATGAGAACTGTTTTACTTTTGACGAAGTTACACGAAACTGAAAAAGTAGAATCTACATTGTGGATATAAGGGGGGAGAGAAGAAAGGTCAGTGTTAGACCCCGAAAGCCCTTGCAGACAGCAGCTCCCGCTTACCGTGGTCTTCAGTACTTCACAGTTCCATTTGCTAAGTCTGTGGCAGGCTGAGGAGACCTCATGATGAGGGGCTTCGGTGGTGATATCACACCCTCTAAAGTAAGTCTATCCCCGTAGAGGTGCCGTTGGCTCTGAATATTGGACCAATGTGCAATAACCATCTGAGCTAACAGGATGCCGTCTTCTACAATCATGAAAAGTAACAACAGCATGCACAGGAGAGTAGTGTCTTTCTCATAGGGGAGTAGTGTCTCTCCAGCAAAGCTTATCTGGCACCCTCTGAGCAACACGCACCCTTCAAGCTATAAACACTACCTACAAAGACAATTCCTGATTTCTAGATTTAAAAGGTAGCATAACTCTTATGCGTTTATTAGTTATTCTAAATTACAGCATTTAAGAAGCCCCTGATTGTCAGTGCATGTTACCCTTCTCTTCTGTTATCCTGGTACTCCTTACCCCTTCTTTTTGTTCCCTCCAATATGAGTTCCATTTCTCTTAACTTTTCCTAATTCTACTTCTGTCTCAGCTACAGTTCATTTCACTCCTGCTGAAGTCCCACCCTCTCCTGCTAGCGGTCCAATGCGCTGAAAGGATAGCAGGAAGGACAGAAACATGTGGAGGACAGATGAATTGGAGGGCTGTAACTGTGGTTCCTTACATAGATTTACTTATATTGCTGATTCAAGAGGGAGGATAAAAGCTGACACAAAGAAGCCTTCTGCACTGGCTTGTAGAGCTAAGTAGGGACAACATGATTTGGGCAGTGGCGTGTGCTGCTTTTCAATCCCTCAAGTAGGTGCAGCGGACACTGAAAGCACTAGCGTAACCTTTGAAACACCTAGGCCGTGTGAAATTGAAAGTACTGCATGTGGCATCTAAGCCCAGTGTCCACAGAGGGTATCATTGGGAAAGGTACTAACCAGACTTGCGGTGCACATACCTTTGATTGTCAACACTTTGAGTTCTTAACTTGCAACAGCAACTTTAATTACTGCTATTTCAGTGCACATATACATATGCATGTGTGTGGGTGGGTGGCTACACGGCATTATAAAAAAAATGAATATGCAACGGACTGGAATCTATTTTTAAGAAAACTTGCAATAACAATTCTCCCACCACCATCTGTCGGCAGGGTGCAGGTGGATGTAGCGATTCCAAAAGAAAGGAGGGTAGAAAGTATTTTATTTAAGTGGTAGTCACTGTGGTTATGGGATTCACTAGCACAGATACAAAAATGTTTAGAAGATGAGGGCATTAACTGTGGTATTTGGTCAATTATCCCACAAGAGTATCATTAGAACCTAAAGCTTTCATCACTAGAAAAACATTCGCCCAAATTAGGTCCAGATTTTTCTATAAGTGACACTGCTGCACTCTCAGAACGAAAAAGGGCTACTGCTCCTCCTATTTATTTAATGATGTACAATGCTAACTGTGCTCCTTTACAGCGACTTGACAGTGCTTTCTTGATTAAATATTAGCAAGAGGACGGCGGATTAATATAATGTGCCAATGATACCTAAGGATTTAAGGTTAAATGGTTAGAGATTAGAAAAAGTATTTTTGCTGGGCTGGCAAAACTCGAGCTCATTGATGGGCTTTGGTTATTTGACAAGTTATTTGGAGAGGTGGTTGATTAAGTATTCAAATCTGATTCACAAAGTTTGTTTTCTGTGAGAAATTGCAACTTACTGCTAGAAAGTCTGGAAAAAGCACTCCAAAGTCAGGGGCATGTGTAAGTCACGCTCTTTCACTGAAAATAAACTTGTGAATGAGGCCCTGGTGGAAGAACGCAGCTAAAATCCAGCAATTTTTCAAAGAAGGTAGTCTGTCCAGGTTTCTTCATTCAGTGTGCCTGCCTGGTTCCGGGCCAGAGTAAGTCCACACCTCCAAGATCTGTTCAGATGCTACCAACTTTTGCTGAGGAACGAGGAGTTATGCGGGTAGGTCCTCATTGGCAGTGGGTGATTGGCTTGCACACAAGAGAGTCACACCAGAATCCTGCATCCATTATGAGTGGAGTAGATGTTCTTCAAATACATTTTACAATTTTCTCAAGAGTATTTATTTGGGGAAAAGGTGTTGAATTTTAAAGGTTTAGGCACTGAACATTTAGAGACTCCTCCCATATTTAGGTTCCTGATCTCTGGTTGGCCGGTTCATACTTTCAGGCCACTGGTTTCTCATTGGCACATAATTCAAGGTGAGCTTGTTCAGATAATGTGGTCGTGTGCACCAATAGACATTATGACTGTTGTGTGGGACTTTGAACTTGATCCTCGAATAACCTGGCACCTCTAAGGTTGGTTTCATGTTTTGTTTTGATTAGCAGGCTCAGGCACAATCTAACATTTTGCACTCAGTATATTGCGTAGAATACTTTCACTGTGAATCAAGCATGACATGGCCAGGGATCAGGTGAGCTTCACGCAATGACTAGTTTGTCAGTATGTTAAACTCTCAAGAGCACTGACAACTGAAAGTTGGTGCCCTTGCCCAAGGGGTTTATTTGCGAGACCGTAATGTCTCCATAGACTATACCAACCATCTCTAATTTCTGTGCTGGAGTCCGAACTGAGTGTGTGAAGCAAATGAAATAGATGTCAGCCATCTCGCATGCCACTGAATATGAGGATCTAATGGTTTTACACCAAAGAGACAGACAAAGTTTACATTTCCAATAGAAGTTCGTACAGCTCAATGATGAGTATCAATTAGCACAGGGGAGAAGTACAAACTGTAAAGAACGATGCAGGGACTATAGCCTTGAACAACACAGATGAAGGACTGAACTGTTCCACATCAGGGTTGTGCCTTTCATGCACCAAGATAATAAAATGCAGTTCTGTAATCGACTTTGTGTAAGGATAAAAAAAAAAATCAAGCACTAATGCAAGTAAGTAGTGACCGCAATTTAGTGTGAAATGAAGATCAACTGTTATGTTTGTAAGATTCCTGTCCATTACAAAGGTCTGGAGCTGAGTTGGTGATCACTGTGAGAAAGCAGAATATTAGTTAGGGGAAAGATGGTAGTTCATTACAAGTAGTAATGCCATTATTCTTGATAGGTCCAGTAAATGCTTCAATAATGTAAAACTGAGCTCAAGCCCTGGTAGCAATGGCACAGAGCAGACAGGCTTAACTTAAGAAAATGTGTAAAGCATTCAGGAGTGCCAAAACAGTAAATAAGTCAAAAATACAACACAATAAAACTGCCTGCCAAACATATAAAAATAGAAAACAATTTAAAGAATAAACTGATACCAAAACATCAAAATCAGAGATAGGAATTTTGAAAGTTTTAAATAAAAATAGCATCAAAAAACATTAATTGCCAGCCACAGTCATCTAGTTGCGCTTGACCTGGACAAAGGTAAAGTTTAAGGCTGACCGCAAAGGAGTGCGGGTTGCATACAAGGACCAGGGTCATCCCGGCAGTAAAGTTACCTCCCAATCTTGACAGCCTTCTGTGGAAGCAGGCAGTGGGCTGGCAGCAACAAAAGGGGGCTCAGTATTGACTGATTCAGACATTGAGACAGAGCCTCAGCAAGACTGTTGATTTAGGAAGGAAAAGCTCCAGTGAGCAAGTTCAAGCTTTTGTGTCCTGGTGTTCTCCAGCATCGATCATTTCTACTTTGACAGAGGTGCAGATAAAAATGTGGTTTGGAACAGAAGAGGGCTTGGCATTGACTGATTCTGGGGGTCAGAGAAGAAAGTAGCTGGAGTTACAGCAAAGTCAGTCTAGCAGCTTGGCTGGTTGGTCCCAGTAACCCAAAGTTCTCCAAGTAAAATGTTAGCAAATGTTTTTAAGTCACAAATTTTAGGGTTCAGCAGGAGAAGCACACACTGACACTAGCCAAGAGTTCCAGGAGTTCAGGAACAGTACTTGGGGGTCAGGATTCACTCCAATAGAAGCCATCAGCAGGATCCAAGGCAGCTCCAGTTGGAACTTGCCAGCGGGGCTCTTCCAGGTAAGTTTGCATCTTGCCAATTTTGTGTCCCTGTAGCTCAACAGGAGGTCAACCAACTGACAGTTAGAGTTCACTTCTTTGATGCTATGGAAGCAAACTCAGACCAACGGTTATCCTCACAGGTCACATCAACAGGTGCAGTCCTTCTTCTGTCTTCCAAAGGTCCATTAGTATTCTGAAGAGGGTGCCCATGGGTGCCAGAGTTATGGGGGTGACTCCTAGATCCTCCCTAGACAATAGAGAAAAAGTTCCCAAGGGTAACTCTACCAACTTCTGCAGCAGGTCCTGGGTGCTCTACTCTACAAATATCTCACAGTGTCCCTCTCTATCAAAATCCAACATAGCAGAACCGTTCTTCCCCATGTAGAACTTCTGTGCCCAGTCTAGAGGTGTGGCCAGGCAAATGAGCAACACCTCCTCTGTGGCCACTCAGCTGGTTCTGGTGGCAGCTCCTCTCCCAGATGGAATGGTGTCTGGCTGGCTAGAGGAACAAAGGAGGGACAGGCCCCTGTGTAAGCTACATTGGCCTGTGACAGGGTAGGCCTTCTAGAAGTTAATTATGTTTCTGGGTACTGCCAAGATGGTCATCCCGTTAGAGGAACAGAACACATTCTTATACCCAAGGCCCGTGTCTCAGCTCAGGGAGTAAGTTCATACTTCATCAAGGAGCTATTCAGTCCAGGCTGGCAGTTGGAAGTTCATGCAAATGGACTTCGATCAGCTTTAGGCAGCTGACCTTCTAAAAGTACCTTTTGTAAAACATTAAGTACAAATCTGACGTTACCGATGAATTGGACTGGTAATAAAAAATAAAAAAAAATCTAAGGATTAACTTTACAGCTTGTTACCAAGTGGAGATGACATTATTCAATATTAATATATTAATATCCCAATGCTATCGTATGGAACAGCTAACCTTGCTACAGTGAAAACAGTGTTTGGGGCCTAGTCACAGTAAGGGCCTGTTTTACATTAAACTTTTACATGTCCTACTTTCGGGTGACTTATTAACATTTACAAGGAGGGTTTAGACCTGTCCAAAGAGGCTATTTTTGACAGATTGAATTGTAGTTTTAAAGCTGCACAGACGGACTACAGTGGTAGTCCTACAATCATGTTTTGCACTGCCACTCTAGTGGCTGCAGAATTTGCACTATAGTCCACTAGTGACATTTAACTCACAGGCCCTGGGTATACATTGTACCTTATGCTATGGGCTTACAGGTAGGTCAAGTATACCAATTAGGAACATAGCCAGTTTCAACATGTTTTAGGGGTTAGAGCCCATGCACTGGGGCCTGGGTAGCATAGTCCAACAGCACAAAATAGAAAAAAAACCAACAAACAATTCTAGTAATAAGTGAGGGTGACCTCGTAAAAAAAGAGGGATTTTCCTACAATCATATTTTGGTATGCAGATTTGTTGAGCGCACTATCAGTCCGGAGGGTATCCTGGTGCTGAGCAGTTGCATGTCTAGCCAAACCTGGAGCCTAGTGGGACGACTCAAATAGCCAGGTCTTAAGCTTCTTGCACAATACAGCAAGTGAGGAGGAGGATCTTATGTGTAGCAGAAGGCTGTTTAGGAGTGATGTAGGAGAAGGCCTGACTGCAAGATCTGGTTTCTGTTCGTGTGGGATGTGTGCAAGTAGGAGTCCAGATGACCGGAGGTGTCTGGAAGGTTTGTGAAAGCAGCTGTGATTGTTGAGGTGTGCTGGGCCAGTGTTATGTAGTGTGGGTGAGGAATGTGAAGCAGTTCAGGTTATCCTCCATATTCATAAAGCTGTTTGATAATTTCTAAGTCAAGAATTGTGCTAGGCTTTGGAGATAAGATTAATTGAGTGGGAGTACGTACTGCTGAGTCAACCATTATTTTCTTTTAGTAGGGTTGTAACATTTTCTGTCTTTTGCATTTCTGTTATTAAGAGCTCATTTACAAAGTCTATGATGTTAGGGGCCAGAGTGAGGAAGAATTACTTGACCTGAGTCACTGGCCACGGCTCTGTCCGTAGATTACAACACTTGACCTTGAGCACTAACTTAATTTCCACATCCTTATGCATTGAGTTTAAGGAACATAGTGAAAACAATGGAGGAGGTATGATTGAGTAATGAGATAGTAAAAGTTTGTTTGCTATCATCATCATGATTTTTTAAATATTTTATTCGTCAAAAATATTTTATTTTTGCATTACAAAGGCCTTCGTATGCCAATGATGTTGTAGTATTATCTGAATGGTGAACCCTACCCATGAGGGAGTATGTATGTTGAACACATGGATTTTGATTGAGGACTCTTGTATCTGCATTCAGAAAGCCTAGATGGCTTAGGACATCAACAATCTTTATTTTTGGGTTGGTTCCAGTTAAGTTTCTGCTGCCTGCAATTTGTTTTTAGAGCCCGTTTACTTGGAGAGCGATAACTCCTGTCAGACCATCTAGCATCCACTGAGCCTTCCATTATTATTTCATGTTGTAAATTTATGCGGTTTGGTTTGTCAAGGTGAACCTCTCTGGGTATGTGTTGATATGTATGCAGACAGAGCAAGAGGGCTTGTTAAGTTGCATAGGGTTGCAATGTGGTTGCAAGGATGGCTCCCATCGGACATTTGTTAGAGGGGTAAGGATAGCTATCATCCGTGGTCTATACTGATATGCCCTTTAATATTATTCTCATTGAAGACTGTCATACCTCAGGCATCACCTTTATGAGCCTGAAGTTGCTGCACGATTATAGAGGCAGAGTACCTGGTGGTGCTGGACCAGAATATTGCATGGTGTTCTGTTTCAGATTCTGTATTCTCTTTGTAAGGTGGAGTCTGAGGGTTTTTAGAGGTGTGGAACCGACTGCAGTTCTGTGCTTTCTCACGCTGAAGCCCTTGTGTGTGATTGGTGATGGGTTTATGCACTGAGAGATGTTCATTCTTAAGTCTACGTTTGGCCTTTTTGTAGGCTACTAAACACTCTTCCAAGGATCTCTGGCAGGGCGTGAGCATTAATGTGCAGTAAACCAGACTTTCAAGAAGGAAAACCCATGGTCAACTTAGGGACTAGGACCAAAATATTAGGCATCTGCCTTTATGAGCATGACTAATTGCTAGCTTTATGCTTGATATGTTTTGCCGATTTATTCCTTCATATTTTTGCTCCACACACACACCTGGCAGCCCCCAGAGCCACAGCCTTTTTGAACACATTGATTTATGCACATCACTCAACACCTACCTTTGGGTTATTTAGCACAAACAATAACAGGCAACCAACACAGGGCTAACGTAGTTTTACGCAACAAATGCACCGAGGAGCTTAAGTTAACTTTAAAGGTGGTCTAAAAAAGGAGTCTTCATTTGATTTGAAAAAGGGAAAAAAGCTCGACAAGGCCATCGCTGAGAAGAGTGAGGGAGTCACAAAAATATTTAGGGCGAACAAAGCAGTCCATCACTTTCTTTCATGTCTCTTGCAGGTTCACCTGTAATGCTTGGTCAGGTGTTAATAACACTACTTCTAATTCCGACAAGAACGCATCCTGTTCTCTGTGTGGCCACAGTCTGCACCTCACGCTGCCAATACGAGCTGTGAGGGAGTAATATTTTTTAATTTCTTTTGTGGAAATTCCACGCCACCCGATTAAAAGATTTACTCGGTGCAGAATCCAACTGGATATTACCGAGTGAAAGTTTGCAACATGTGATCCCGTAGTCAGTAACACCAGCCTCTTTTGTGGTCACATCTCCTAAAAACAGGTAAAATATGTGACCACCAAAAGACCCAGTATTCATGTGCCACATAATATTCTCCATTCCAGGTTCACAACTTGTGATCTTTAGGTAATAGGGTGGTAATACCACCTGGTACCGGTAATACCATGTTCGATACCACCACCCCATTTTTACCGAGCAACCCGAAATGAGGTTCAAAGACAGCGTCTAGTGAATTTACTTCGCTCACCACCTTCGTACTTTTCGAGCCAGATGGCTTGGGAAAAACTGCTTTGTGGATCTGATTTGTATTCACAAAAAGACACTTAAAAGGCAGAAAACAAAGGAATAAAATTATTATTTGACTAAAATGCATATCCAAGACAACACGCTTTAAAGCAATTCAGATATTACAGGAAATAAACCAGCAAAGTAAACAGGCAGGTGAGAAACACCACTGCCTGTCTAAACTAACTGTCAGAGGATGGCTCTGAGTAAACAACAGGGCCAAGCTGGCAGCTACTGATACCTTAGCGCCCGTTAAAAGCAAAACTGGAAGAATAATTAACAGAGGGCAGAGGTCAGGGATCCAGCGGCTCTTTTTACCTAAACAAAATTCCTGGTGAGAAGTGAAAACAAGATCAAGGGAAGTACTTCAATTTCTATTTTGTTTTCACTGATTTAACAATGAAACAGTCTCATTGCAAAGTTTGCTTTTTGTTAAGGTATTTGTTGGCCTGCAAATCTCCGAAGTGAAGTTTGCACTTACATAACATTTAATGAAAAATATGATAGCCCGAAACATAAATAGAAATCTGTGACATTACGTTTGATAACAACGAAAGCGAGCAACGACTGTTTTATTTTTTAACTTTGGGTATCTCTCACATCCCCTTTGCACATTTCTTTGAAAATGCCTTTGTATGAGTTTTTAAACATATTGTAAACGCCAGCTTGGCAAAAGAGTCCCAACTTGCAACCGGACTCTTGAAGGATCCGAAACAAACACTAAAGAGGTGAGGAGTGAGCAGGAACAGAAGTATGGCTGCATTTGGTCAATGGTGGTTTTATCCAGAAACAAGCATTGATAAAGCCAACAGCTAGGGTGTTTTATTATTTAAAAGTTAGGTGTGTGGCCCAGATCTGTCCTGGAAAAATAAATCAGAATAAGAAATCACATCTGGAGCTACAACACTATGAAATGTGAAAACAGGGTTCCTGTTCTAAACAAAATGCATTTGCAAAGTTAACCTTTACCTTCAAAAAAGAGTTTTATAAAAATGGACTTAGACGATGATATTTGTTTTGTAAATCATGAAATTAAAACGCATGCACAGTAAACGCTTTAGAGTAGACAAAGGGCCAGTATTTTAATTGCATATGGAATCTCTGATAATGCAAGGCTTTACTTTGAGAACAAAACAAGCTGTAGGTCCAAGATGTTCCATCCATGTTGTCATGACATCAAAATAAAGCACATTTCTGAGCATGGATAAATAATACATAGCACTGTGTCTTTATTGCAGGTTATGGTATCCAAATAACAAAACAAAAAAGCAGTAGAAAAGCAATATAAATGTTGATGTGTTGATAGCTTGTGATTTATAGCCCCACTTGCTATAAATCACAAACTACATGTCGTGTCGCATTTGCAGTCTAATGAAACTACTTGATGTCCCATCACAAAAATCTAGTCGAAAAGCAAATGGGACAAATATTACAACAAAATGCTACAGCCTTGACTGACAGGAAATTGAAGCAATGGCAAACCGGGAGACCCTGAAAGTCACTGGCAAAAGGGGCCAACTCCTCTGTCATAGTACTACTTTTCATTGTACTTATCTTAAGAATTGATGAACTGAAGTTTCTCGAAATATAAAGGTGTCTGTCTGTAGCTTGACCTTAAAGACAGCACAGAAATGACTTGGCGCTTGGCAAATAGTGAGAAGATTGCAACATCCACACAGGTTCCAATATCTGTTTTTAACTATTCTTGCAAATGTAGTTTTCCTTATTTACATGTCCTTCAATATTAGGGACAAAACTACCGGGGTATGGGACATAAAACATGAATTTAGCTTGCAGGGTCTAGGTTAGGTAACTGTATGCTTTCTCATGTAATCCTTCGACCATCTGATGTGATATGTCCCCCCACTTAATTCATCTATCATCTGCACATTTCAGCATGCTGCTCTTGGTCCTATGCAAAGTGCTCCACTGTCATCCAAAAAGGTCTGTGACATGTTTATAGACCCAAATAATATACGAATTAATAAATAATTAAAAAGCAGCTGTGGCACGGCCAGGCAGCTGGAAGGAGAAGCAAGCACTGCCAAAGCCAATAAGTCTCACCTATGCAAGAGCTGTTAGCTTTGCCAATGTGTTTTACCATGTTGTCCACCAGTATGGCTGCTGCTCAGCATAGTTAAAAGTTAGTGGTGAATAGGAGAGTGGTGTGGAGTGAAGGGTCAAATAGTGGAGTAGAGTGTTGTAAAGTGGAGTGGAGTGTCAAAGATTAAAATGTTGTAGAGCTCAGTGGAATAGATTGTCTGAGTGGAGCGGCATAGAGTGGCATACAGTGGAGTGGTGTAGCGTGGAGGAGTGGAGTTAGGTGGCCTAGAGCGGAGGGGCATAGAGTTGATGGGCTCAGAGTGAAGGGGCACAAAGTGGAGTAGAGTGTCAGAGTGGAGTGGCATAGAGTGTCGTAGAGTGGAGTGGCATAGAGTGACATACAGTGGAGTGGTGTAGAGTGGAGTAGGGTGTTGTAGAGTGGAGTGGAGTGTCATAGAGTGGTGTGGTATAGCTTATAGTGGAGTAAAGTGTCAAGGAGAGGCAGAGTGGAGAAAGGTGGCATAGAGTAAAGTTGGGTGGAGTGGTGTGAAGTGGAGTGGTGTACAGTGGAGTACTGTTGTAGAGTGGAATACAGTCGTACAGTGGAGTGGTGTAAAGTGGAGTGGTGTAGAGTGGAGTGGCATAGAGTGGAGTGGGAAAGAGTGGCATAGAGGGAGGTAGCAAAGAATGTCAGAGCAGAGTGTCATAGAGTGGTACAGAATGCAGTTGAGTGTGACAGAGTGGAGTGGTGTAGGGTGGCCTGGATTGGAGTCGAGTGTCGTAGATCATAGCAAAGTAGAATGTCAAGAGTATAGTGAAGGGGTGTAGAGTGGACTGCCATAGAGTAATGTTTCTATAGTGGAGTAGATCAGAGCGGGGTAGAGTGGAATAGTGTATAGTGGAATAAAGTGTCAGAATGGAGTGGCGTAGAGTGGATTAAAGTGGTGTGGAGTATGGCAGAGTGGAATAGAGGGTCGTAGAATGAAGTGGATGATCATATAGGAGAGTGGAGTGCCTTAGAGTGGAGAAGTGAAGTGTGGAGGAGCTTAGAGTGGAGGAAGGTGTAGTAGAGTGGAGTAGAGTGGAGTGGTATAGAGTGGAGTTGAGTGGAGAGGAGTAAAGTATCACAAAATGGAACAGCATGGGGTGGCATAAAGTGGAGGGGTGCAGAATGTCATGAAGTGTCATGGCATAGAGTGCAGTAGAGTAATTGAGTGGGGCGGTGTGGGTGGCATAGGCAGGCATAGAGTGGAGTAGAGTGTTACAGAGGGGAGTGGTGGAGAGTGGCATAAAGTGGAATAGAGTGGCAGAATAGAGTGAGGGGGCATAGAGTGGAGTGGCTTAGAGTGAAGTGTCTGACTGGAATGGCATTTTGTGGACTGCTGTGGAGTGGAGTAAAGTGGCCTGGAGTGGAGTAAAGTGGTGTGAGGTGTTGTAGAGTTGAGTGGGGTAGAGTGACAGAGTGATGTAGTGTGGAGGGGAATAGTCTAGAGTGAAGTGGCACAGACTGGCGTAGCATGGAGAAAATTGGAGAAGACTGGAGTAGGGCAGAGTAGCATAGAGTAGAGTGTCATGTAGTGTCAGAATGGAAGTGTTATAGAGAAGGGTGGCATAAAGTGGAGTAGAGTGTCCTAAATAAAAGTTTAGTGTCCTAGAATGGAGTGGAGTAAAATGGAATATGCATAGTGTGGTAGTGCACTGCCATTACAGACAACATATTTTCAAAGAAATGATCTTTACATTCGCAGATACAGTATCACTGCTAAAACTATACAGAGCACAAACTATAATGTGTGAATATGGCGTCCACTAGTGCAGTGGTTTCCAACCTGTGGTCTGGTGACCCCTGGGGGTCCGCATAGCCTCCTTTGAGGGTCCATGGCTGCTTAGAAAAATAAATAAAGTTAACAGATATATGAAGTGTATATAAATAAAGTGGCTAATGTACAATTTACATTTTTAAAATGTACTGTAAATCTCAAAGAATTGGAAATTGGAGGATAAAAATGAAATTATCCTCCTCAGATTAGTGGGGGCATTGCAGGTTCATCAAAAAGAATATGGTATGAACAATGTGTAGCTTCAATTCAATTTAGAAAAACTCCATCCTTACTATTAACATTTGTAATGTGTTTATTTATATTTGCAAATTAAAATTAAGTGTTATCATTTGTGTATGTGTTTGATAAATGCTTGTTTCTGTATTTTTTGTATTCTTTTGCTGTTCAAATCATCAAAAATGTTTTGGAGTAGTGACTCAATAGGCGTGGGTCCTGAGATTCTAATAATGATTCAGTGGGGCTCCCCAGGTTCCAGTAATGATAAAATAAGGGTCCACAGAAGACAAAAGGTTGAGAACCACTGCCCTAGTGTACTGATTTGTTTTGATCATGTTAAAATATTGGTTTCCAGCACTTCAGAATTGCAACAAAAATGCACTTCATTTGTGCTTTCCTAATTCTAATATATTATAAAATATTTGCACCGTTCATTTACAAACATTTGAATTTTATTGTGTGCTAGAAAAAACCCTTTCCTTTCTCACTCTCAGTATCCCGCAAAATAGTCACATAAATCCTCTCACTTTGAAGTAAGTAAAAGAAAAGTAAACACCACGCTCCCTTGGAAGACAGAGCCTGACATTTGACTTCTCTCTTTGAATGCACAGCAAATGTGACATAATTACAAAATATAATTACAAAATATGAGAACAAAAGAACAAACTTTAAAGGGTATCGTACAAAATGCAAGCACTCAAAAGGATACAAGGAGCAATGGTAAACAGACTATATTCCACAGGAGAGACAAAAACATGCTGGACAGCCTAAAACAAAGCCAGTAAATAGAAAAGCAAGCAAATATGAGTTACAGACCGCAAAGCAAATGATAGGCAATGGGCTGAATGCCTTCCAAGGGAAGCTTTCAGAATGTCCCCAAGAAGTCACCAGACATCTCCTCTGTGTGGTAGGCTTACACCTACAAAGCAGTAAGAGCGCAGGTCATTCGAAGCAGTTCATCCTGCCTCTCAATAGTATTCTTCCCTATCACTGCTACTTAGTAAAATGCCCTGCAAAGCAGTTACAGGTAATGAGACAATTTGTCTCCAGAGAAACAGTAAGTGCCTCTCATTGCTGAACCTTTTCAAAGCCATTATACATATGGCTCTCACATGAGCCACTGTCATGGATTCCTTATCTAAAAATAAATGAAATATTTAGCATATAAACCTTAGTCCTGTTCAGTATATTCATGAATTCCAAGAACACAGTAAACTCTCCAAGACTGCCAAAATGCATCCTCTTGGCTTTCCCCACTTTTCATTCTGTTCCTCCGATTTCTGGTTGTGTTGTCTAGGTCTGTAGAATCAAAATTATCACAATCACCAATGTTGTTCAGGCTGTAGGTCCAGCATCATTACACCCCAGAGCATTACAATGGCCTCCCTACAATGTTGCTATGGATATGATTGAGTTTCTCGTCCCTCATGGATCTTGTCATCTACATGGATACAACCTTATGAACAAATCAGGGTGCATCTTCTAGCCATCAGTGTGGTTATGCAGGTATTTTGGAGAAAACAGAGAGTAAGAACTTGGGACAAGGAGAGTGTTCCAGATTCGTATGAGGTCTAGCTTTTGTGAAGGATCCTTGGTAAAAAGGAGTTGGGTAAAGTCCAGGTGTCTAGTTATCTGCCCTGTGTGCCTGATGTGAGTCTTGTCTGCGAGCAAAGGAAGATTGGTGCAATTGCCTAACACGTGAGTCTTCATCACCACTACTCATTAAAAAATAAGTCAAAAATGCATCACTGGGGCAAAATGAAAGCACCTAAAATTACCGTTCACATCCCTGAAACGATTCAATGAAACCCTCGAACAGGCATGTCATGTTAACTTGATTTTGCAGGCGCTACATCAGGACTCATTAAATTGGGAGTATTTACCTCACATGTAAGTTTGTTTTTCAGTTTAAGTCAGACCTGCCAGGCGTGAGGCTTGGGATGGCAAAATATGCAGCAAGGAAATGCAAAATTTGTGGTCTTAAACCCCAACATGTGGCATTTTGGTAGTTGGCAGAAAAAATGTCTGTCCTGAAAATACAGTTCAAAATCACCGGAGAAGTAAAGGGTAATTTGAGATCTCATGTGAAAATGGAAGAGCTTTTGGTTAAAGATAACTATCTTGCATTCCCTGGCTGGGCTGTATTGCATTTTGCTGTTTTGTGATTATTGTATGCCGCTGATCACACCCGCGGCCATGTCTGGACGTGTTTTACAACACAACGATTTTAATTAACATACATGTTGGAGCAGAGCACTGGCCAACAGCATGATAGCACCACAAAATGTCACTGTGATGGTCCCATATCACACCTGTGTCCGATCAGTGTTGCTAAGCTGCATTTTGTTTTCTGTCAAACTTTTGCAAGCCCCAAGACAAAACTTTTTCCAAAATATCTGCAGAGAAATGTACCTGTGCGTTATGGAAAACTGTTTTCCAAACAGTTGGATTGGCAAACTCCCAGAAAGGCTTTCCGCAACACTTGTTGCAGGAGACAAGGGGACGTGAAGAGGGAGAAGACCTGGTGAGATATGCAGGGAGCCAGGACTGCAGCATGCTCTTGCAAACTGTTAACAGGCAGGTGACAGGAAATTCACACCTCTGCTGCTAACTAGCCTGTTCCTCGCCTTCCTTTTGTTGGTTTGCATGCCTGCACAGAGCCAATAAAAGGAGGGTCAGCCTACTTTGTAAAACACATATAAATATGTTTAAATTTTCATGGGCATTTCTGTAAAAATTGCAGGACTTTCACAAAAGTGTAGGTTTTGCTGTTATTTTTAAAAAAAAATTTGCATATCGCAAAATCGTGATATTATGAGACGTCTGTATAAGTGACCTAGCCATAAAAGAATAAGGATGCAGATCTACTGATTGATCGATGGCTGTATTAGTCCATGTTTCAACACACTTACTAATCATAAGACTTTACTATGTAGTTTGTTTGTGTGTGTGTATATATATATATATATATATACACAGATATATAGTATATTATAAATGACCACGCCAAAGGGAGGAAAGGGTAGAGGAGCAGGACAAGGATGCGGAGGTGCAGGACAAGTAGGGGCAAGAGGAAGAATTGCCAGCACATAGGTAAAGATCAAAGAAACAATAGGAAATTAAACAAGAAGCCATTGGTTGGTAATATATTCAGGGCTACATTAACATCAACTCAAGAAAAGATTTTGAACTATGGATTGATTTTTTGCCCAACATCCAGTCCTGACTATGTGAATCTAAGGATAAAAATGTGTAAATTCATAAGGAAACTAAAACTGTGCAAATATCATGCTATCAAAACCCATAGTTCACAACTGAGAGAGTCAGAACCCACAACCCAGAAATCTGAATTTACCATTGGAGATATTCCTGAACTATGTGAATAGATAAACTGGCAATGAAACATGGAGATGAGGCTATGACCACACAAGAAGAAAGTGGTATGGGAACTGGATATCTAGAAAGAATAGGATTTTCAACTGATTCCCTCATTGCATTAAGAGTGACCTAAGAACACAAAGTGAATTCTGTCCCCAACTACCGATTGGAAACAAGATAGATGTATTCTGCACACTGGTTGTGGATGACATCAAAAGGTTAAGGAAGCGATTGAAACGTAATTATAAGAGTAATGTCTCATACAAAGAATGGCATGATCAATTATTATTAAACCCTCTGATAAGGGAGGAAACATCTTTATCCTGGACAGAAAAAAATATGTTATGCAAGCACAAAGACAACTGTGTAAGAAAGATCGTTTTGAAAATTGTAAAATGAATCCTATTTGGGAAAATCAAAAAGAGTATTATGGTCTTTTAAAAGATTGGTTTGACTCAGGGCTTCTCAACCATGGAGAACAGATCTACCTTAAAGTGGATTATCCTAGAAGCCCTATAATATATTTCATATCAAAGATTCATAAAGACAAAAAAAAGTAATGTGGAAGACCAATTGTGAGTAATATTGGGTCCCTATTAGAAAACACTTTGAAATATTTAGATATTTTCCTGTGTGCGCATGTAATAAGCTTGTCATCCTATATAAGAGACACCAATGATTTCCTAGGTAAAATTAATATTATCAGATCATGATGACGATGGATGTGACATCTCTATAAACATGAATAAAAAATGACTTTGGGATGCATGCATGCTCGTATTTTTTATGAGCTTGTCCAATCAACTTCTTGCAGCATACTCAAATGATCATGACCATGCTCCAATACATAATCATAATGAATGCCTTTTTGACAAAAAGACATACTTGCAGAAACAGGAAATTGCTATGGGGACTGCATTTGGGCCCACATATGCCAAGTTATTTATGGGATGGGGGAAAAAAGAGATAGCAGGGTCAGATTAACACACTACCTTCATGAAGAAAATAGTACTTTGAGTGTGTTTCATCAACGATTTATTCATTATCTGGGCTGACGAGGAGTCATCATTAATGGAATACATTGAAAGGTTGAATAATAATGAATTCAACATTCAATTAACTGCTACATGGAGTAAAACTAAACAAGAATTCCTATATATTGAAAAGAAACTGCTTATAATTCACAACTACATAGAAATAGTGGGCATCCCAAAACATTGAAGTGGAGCATCCCCTATAGCTAACTACTGAGAGCACAAAGAATATGCTCTTCCGATGAAGAATTTGGGGAAAAAAGCTGATATGATGATAAGGACATTCTTAGAAAGGGGTTATCCCAGAAAGGTTCTCTGTGAAGCATATCAACGAGTACATGCACACAAGAGAGAGGAATTAATATACAGAATAGATCAGAGAAATCCTCCTGAGGTACATTCAAGAAAGGATCCAGATCATAACAAATTTCAGATTAGTTTCTTAATGGGTTATAATGTTTAACATCAACATATAACGTCTGCTCTAGAATTAACTTGGCACATTCTCCAACACAGTGAACATTAGAAAGACAAATTGAGTCAACATCACGGAAAGCCAGATCATTGGGCAATAAGCTCAGATGTAGATGTTTATCTCAGAAGAAAAAGGAAATTGGTTGACAAGCAAGAACAATGGAGTCTGGAAAGGTGGAAAGTGCAAAGCATGCCTCTACGGAGTTAACAAAAAGGAATATGAGACATTTTAGAGGAAAATCTGAGAGATTAGGGAAAGAATTACATGCAAAACATAATTTGTGGTTTATGTTTGGAGTGTGAATGCCAAATGAAATATGTTGGAAGTATCATTAATAAAGTAAAAGTCCAGATCTTGCAACATAAAAGAGCTGTAAAAAACAGGATAGAATTATCCAGTGGCAAAACATGCCTGGGATGTGCATGGTGGAGACCCAATGGCCCTAAGTAATATAGAGTTAAACATATCAGGATGCATCCACATAATGTAGATTGTGAATTGGAGCTATGGGAATGTCAATCAAGTATGATCATTTCACTGGGATCTGAGAGATCTTGAGGTCACAACTTGGATGCTGAGCTCCATGTACATGTGTAATCCCAAGATGCTTTTCTAGTGGATAGCTGTTAAAGAGATGACCATGAATTGAGTAATGAGTGTAGCTGCACAAAGGGATTAATGATTTGATTTCTGTTTCCATGAATACATGGATGTTTTTTAATCTCCCCCATTTGAGGTATTTGATCATGTTGCAAATGATGCCCCACAGTTGGATAGCATGAGCTTGAAGATGTCATGGCCAAGATACTATGAGATCCAGAGGTTTGAGCCTCTAGCAATATATAACACTTATTTGATGTTTTTTCTCTCTTTCACTTTGCGAAGCATTTTATTTTTAATCTATGCAGTATTGTATATTGTATTTTACATTGTAAATCATTGCAACCAATTTTGAAAAGAGAGTTATTTTGAAGGTATTAGAAACAGCACTTTAGTACTGGATATGAAGATGTTGCTTTTCTCTAAGAACTGCTTGCACGTTTCTGCACTAGGGCACTGCAAAATGTTGCACTTTAGCACATAGCACTTTAAGAAGAAAAAAAAAGAGAAAAAAAAGATACAATAAAATGGATGAAAAAAGGGAAACTTATATAAGAATTGTCATAAGCAGTATGATAGTAATTTGTATCTCCCGACAATATGAGAAATGTACACTACCACAGAGAATCATTAAGTGAAATATTTCGCAATTAACACAAAAGTATTGTATACTCATTACGGATTGGTGAACATCAAGGCACAATATGAGGTTAGCAGTCAAGATGTCTCCTTAAGTGTATTGGAGAAAGGACTGCATAAAACACAGTGTGTGATGTAAGCAGGTTAATCCAAACCGGCAATGCTGAAAGCATTTGCCAAAACATGTTGGCTTCCTGTTATACGTGGTTCTATGGATAAATAAATGAATATCTTTTCACTATGTCTCGTGAATGGATGGTTTCTGTGGCAGACATCTGGTGTGGGTGGTCCCTCCACAGCAATGCTCTGTAAGACACTATATTTTGCAAATACAGTGTTCTAAAGTGCATTTTCTTTTTTAAACACATTTAAATATGCACATAAAAGTGTATGGAGTAGCATGTTAATCATTACAAATTATCACTTTACTTAAAAAAACATAGTTCATCCTGACTGCTAAAGAAAATGTATAGAAATGTATAAATAAAAATGTTAACATATTAACACTGAAATAAAGTGGCTACAGGTTGTCAACTACATTAAACTCTAATACTTATATATATGAAAGACCCTAACCCAGAACAGTGAAGGGAAGACTGCAGAAAACAGCAAAAGTGTGATTTAAACTAGATGGCTGCCCTTTACCTTTAGTAAACACAGCTATTAGCCACTGACATAATTACTTATCAGCTGCATGTACAATGGTATACCGTGAACACGTGGCACATAACTATACTTTATGAAACATAACCTTACCACTACTTACACTATTTATATATACTACAGAAAATGAACATTTACACATTATTTGGTAGATTCTGGCCACATACCATTTGCATCCTTTCACACACTTTCATGGCATGTCTGCTTCAATGTAGACACTCCCGCTCTATGCTACTTTACTCTATAACACTTCACTTTACGCCACTCCACTCCACTCTATGCCGTTCAACTCTACAAAACTCCACGATAGTATATGCCACTACACTGTATGTCAATCCACTGTATGGCAGTCCAGTGGAGTACAGTGCCATCCCACTTCATTCTATTCCACTTCACTTGACACCACTCTATGCTATTACACTATTCCCCATTCTTTTCTATGACACTATATTGTATGCCACTTAACTGTACACCCCTCCACTGTACTATATGGTATTCCACTGGACAATACTGTTCGCTATGCTCTGTACTGTATGCCATTCTACTTAGCACCAATTTATGGTACACCACTGCACTCTTCACTATTACAATGTATACTACTCAACAGCTCTTCATTGTTCTAAACTGCAGTATATGCCACTACACTCTACCACAATCGACTGTATGCTATTATATTTTACAACACTACATTCTACGTGACTACTCTAAATGCCACTCCACGTCACTATACTGTGATTCTACAGTTAGCCCTATTCCACTGTAAGACACTGTACTCTCCGCTAATCCACTGCATACCAGTCCACTGTTTGTCACTAAACTTAAAGGCACTAAACTGATCAGTATTCCATTCAACACTACTCCACTGTACACCACTGCAGTCTACACTATTACAGTCTATTACACTCCCCTGCATGCTATTCCGCTGTACGCCACTTATCTGTACACCATTTGACCGTACACCACTCCATTGTACATCATTCCATTGTATGCTATTACACCTGACGCCACTACTGTCTACCTCACTCCACTCTAAGCATGTCCATTCTACATCACTCAACTGTACAGCACTCCACTGTATGCCACTCCACTGTAAGCTATTCCAATTTATGGCACTTCACTTTAACACACTCCACTGTATGCCACTGCACTGTATGCTCTTCTAGTATGCGTTATTCCAATGTATATCGCTACAATGTACAACACTCCACTCTACCGCACTTGACGGTACACCACTACACTCTACGCCATTCCACTGTAGACTATTGCACTGTATGTAACTCCAAGCTATGCTATTCCACTGTACGCCACTCCACTTTACAGCTCTCCATTTTATTCAACACCAGTATACACCACTGCACTCTACCACAATCCACTGTTTTTTACATTTCAAAATACTACATTCTACCCCACTGCACTAAATGCCACTCCACTGTACATGACTTAACTCTACACTTCTACAGTTAACCCTATTCCACTGTATGACACTGTACTCTACGCTACTCCACTACATGCCACTCCACTCTGTGTCTCAACACTTAACACCACTACATTCAATATCATACAACTCAAGACTACTCCACCATATGGTACTCCACAGTATGACACTCCACTCTATGCTATTCCACTACACGCCACTGCACTAAAACCTATTTCCCCTTAATACACTCCAGTGCATGCTATTCTGCTGTGCGCCACTTCAGTGTACACCACTCCAATATATGCCACTCATCTCTATGCTCTAAGGCACTACACTGTACCACACTCCACTCTACACAAGTCCACTGTACACCACTCAACTGTATGCAACTCCATTGTATGTCACTCCACTTTACCCCACTCATGTCTACGCTATTCCTCTTTACGTCACTCCACTTTACCACCCCGCATTGTACCCCACAGCACTGTACACTATTTCAGTATACGATATTCCAATATATGCCCCTATACTGTACAACACTCCAGTGTACTCCAATACACTCTACAATAATCAAAGAATGTAACTCTACTGTACCACACTCCACTCCATGCTACCCGAGTGCAAACCACTACAATGTACACCACTCTACTTTACGCTCTTCCTTTTTATGCCACTCAACTGTATGCCACTCCACTCTACTCTATACAACTTGACTCTATGGCACTATATGCCATTCCAAGGCACTTCACTGTTTGTCATTTCAGTCTACACCACTCTAGTCTACCTAATTCTACTCTACTCCACTGTACCACACTATACTGTACCACAGTACACTATAGAACATTATTCTCCACTATATTGTGCTGCGCTCCATTTAGTGGCACTCCACTCAACAACAGTAAATTGGTTAGTTATTAGGAAATTGTAATTAAAATTATAAAAACCATTGAAATGCCAAGAAAAAAACTGAGGTCAAAGCTAAGTTATGGTTAGGAAAGTTTTATTTATTCTTGCTATACAAACCCAACTTAAACTACACAAACATTATAAATTTTATAGTTATCTCTTAAATTTACAATTTAAGCAACACTTGCACACTTATTTTTTATTTGTGACAAACCCAGCTTATACTAGTCAAACATTAGAAATTCTAAAGTTATAGTCATTTCTTACATTTATCACTTACGCACAACTTTCAAATTATGATGTCATATTTATAGCTCACATTTATACTTAAACACCACCTTCAAATTAATAGAACTCGTGCTTCTCCATACACAAGGTCTGATTTACATAAAAGAATTGGGGAGGTGAGCGCGGTTACAGATTATTACCTGTTATATGGGGCTTACGGACAGAACACAAACTAGAGATCTGTATGAAAGAAGGGTGAGCTACATGGCTGGCTGAGGCCACAATAACAGCAGACTAACCACATATCACCTTGACTAGGCTAACATAAGCTCCTGCTTCGAAGACAAGCACAGGCAGGGCAAAATAAAGCACAATTTTGCTCTTAATAATCTCCACAATCTCATACAGTTACTGCATCCAAACTTTAAGACAAAGTTCAGACCTACTATTGAGTCAATGAATAAATGTCTATGTCTTAAAGCAGAAGCCTTTATCAAATATGATCCAGGACACCAATAAAGCAGGGCTTGAATAATTAATTATTTGGCTAATCCAATGCGTGAGCTGATCAAAGTTCAATGGGAATAATAAATTGGAAACTATTAAAGCTGGGATCCTATCCAAGAACGACTCGGGTCTAACCACAGAGAGCCAGCCGTAATTTTAAATCAGAAATATTCCACTGCCGTTATGCAATGCTGGGCTCTGGCCAGTTTATCATAAAATGAATCACAGTTGTCGGTAACGATTTGGATCCTCTGTGAATTGTGGAATGTCAAAACCGAGCACGGCACATCACAATTGTATTAGTCTGATCAATAGCACACGAACAAATTACTAGTGTACTGATAGATGTCACGCCACGGTAATGGTGGCGCTCTGAGTACAGAATTCCTATCCACGTGCTCCCTAATGTAATCACTGGTTTGTAATAACTATCGACAGTGTAGGCATCTTCTATTAAAACTGCTTTCTTTGAAAGTGTGATGCATCAAATGCGGAGCTCTAAGGAAAACAAAAAAGTGTTTGAAGGATTGTTTGGATTCATCTCATCCACCGGTGATTACTGGTATTCCAGGCCATTGTTTTCTTTACCCACCATGCCACCTCCGACAGAAACCAGCTATATGCTAATAAGCCTCAGTCCTGCCTAAACGGCACAGACCACAATGAGCTGCTGAGGCAGGTCCCCTCTGAATGGGAACACGAGCAACATCAAACCAGTTTTGGCTTATCTGGGCCTGGTCAGTAAGGTGCAGGATACCTCCTACAGCACAGTGAGTACTGCACCCATCTATGGGCATGTCAGCGGCACTTAGGGCATCGCACAGATGAAAACATAGACGTGATGGGTGGATTGCTTGTATTAATCTCAGCCACTGTTAGTGTTGAGCAGCCCTGTTTAAAAGTAAACTCTTGACATACTCTGATCTGCTTTTTCAATAATTAGGTAGACGAGCAGCAAGTCGAGAAAGAAAGGGCAGCATCAGGGTAGTTCCTAGAGTTTCTTCTATAGTCTGATTGCTTTAGTAGTGGGCATGAGTTTTCGGGAACTAAAAAGGACAATTTGATCAGAATGTAGATCGAAAGGTATTGTTTTGGTCCCCATTCTGCAAGAACGTTAATGATGTGTTTTCCGATTAATATATGCGGTTGTGTTGTATTAACAAAAAAAGACAAGAGTTTCAGTCTCACAGGCCTTCTCTATAATAATTTTCTGAAATTTTAGTTTTTTTCACACCATCAGAAGCTCTCTATGTTGATTTACAATTCTGAGAACCTCAAAATGTGAGCAGATCCCAGAGCGGGCACTGCCACAATCCAAGGTTACCTGGCATTAATCTCAGCTGGTAGTTCCACTGACAAGGTCCATTGGCAATGTTTCAACTTGAGGTCAGTTAATGTCAGTAAACACATATACAGAATTTAAGACTAATGGTCGTTTTCCAGTGGCCCCCCTATGTCAGAAGCTTTACCACCGTTACCAGTATTTTACAGACATGGCTAACATTATGTCAATGCATGCAAATAAAATTGGTGAAATCAGCAAAAAAGGCCGTAGTTACTTTTGAAACAAACATTAAAATAGAAAATACAAGAGAACATCACTTTAAAAGTATTTCGGAACTGTTAAACCTGTTCGTAAATGATTTTATTTGAACAGAAACCGAATTGGCATGTTGAACAAGGATACAGAGGATTTCACACCAAATCTTCAATTACCAGTTCCTGAACAAATGGTCTATATTTTCTCTGAGAAATATGCAAACCCCAAACACAATGAAGTCCAGCCCAGTCCATAGAAGCCAGACATAATTAAGACTCTCGATTAACCAAAAGATTCAGGTCGATACGACTTTTCAGAGTTATTTTAGTGCCTTAAATCATCCATGGATTCGAGTAATAAGGTAAAATAACTCATTTTCCCTGAACGTTTTGTCATTGTATACATTGATCAGTAAGTGGATTCACTTAGTGATTTAGTTATCTCTTTCATGTTGCAAAAACTGATGTAGCATGATGCTCAGTTACCCTAACCAATTAGCCTAATTTTGTTTAAGTGAAGGAGATTGTTTTAGTTGCATAATTTAATCTAAACAACAATGGGAATTATGGCCCAAAGCAAGCTGCTGGATGTCAATTAACACTCGGCCAGTTCCACATGCACAGCAGCATGTAATACAATACCGCTTTGAGTGACAACAACCTACATTTGGGACCAATTAGTGTGTTCTCATAATCAATTCTGTAGATAATTGGAACATGGATCAATAGTTTTAGGCCAGCCTTGGAGATGAACAGTTTTACTTTTTTAACATCCTCCTTTGGCATGTGACCGCTTTTGCTATCTCCTTAATGTGATCGTTGAAGAGAAACCTATTATCACGGTAACTGGTATTATGGGATTCTGTGGCCACAGCGTTTTCAGAATTTTTCTGGACCTGCTGCATTTACCACGTAATCCAACATCTGATGCATAATCTGCAGAATTTTAACAAAAAGAATGCTTCTAGCTCAAACAGACCAAAAGCTACAAAAAATGTGACGATATGTGTGAAATGACTCTCTAAAAGCTTGTCTGGCCATCTTTCAGTTGCTGTTTGCTGTATTTGGTTTTGGTATACTAGTATTAAGGATGCAAAATACTTGCACAGAGTGTGTTACTATGTTTACAAACTAATAGTGAAGTAATACTTTCACATAATGTGCCTTGTTACACCACATTATTTGCTTGCTTCAGAAATTAATCAACCCAGGCGCACAGTTTAGTTCTCCCCTGCAGCACGATTCCAGTGGCCTTGCCTTTAATCAAAGATGAATCCCAAAGATTTCACCATAATAGGCAAGATTTCTCAAGGAGTGAGGTTTTTATCCAGCTTTGAATTGAGATGTTGTCACTCAATGGCAAGAGCAGCAATCAGTGTTGTCAGGGTTAGGAATGAGTTTGTGCGGAGACATCCAGCCTCTGATTTTATTCACACAATTCGAAAGAAAGTTTATTGTGAACCTAAGCTGAATGTATTCAGAGTTGTGGTGATAACCATTACCAAGATTGTTCAGGA
This sequence comes from Pleurodeles waltl, assembly GCF_031143425.1. Lineage (NCBI taxonomy): Eukaryota > Metazoa > Chordata > Amphibia > Caudata > Salamandridae > Pleurodeles > Pleurodeles waltl. The sequence continues at coordinate 1,886,922,298 of NC_090440.1, forward strand.
GGAGTCCCAGAGGTTGTCAATATAGTGTGAACAGCTGGGACAGGAAGATAAACCCCTATGGTACATCATAAGGAATAGGGTAAGGTGATGGGTTGTCCATATGAATTTCCTTTCTTCTGCTAAGGAGTTCTGAGCAATTTCAAAACCGAATCCAAACTTTCCCAGTCATTTCTGCAGTGTGTTGAGGTGAATGCTCTTCAAAGGTGTCAAAGGCTGCAGAGAGAGCCAGAACGAAAGGGAGAAAGGACTCTTCATGGTCTAAAATGTTCAGGGCATCACCAACTACTTGAGGGTAGAGGTTTCTGTAATGCGGCCTTGTCTGAAACCATAAAGGAAGTTCTGACCACATAGTTTTCTACTAGAAAGTTTTTCAATTTGCTTGCTACACTGTTTTCAGGGGGTTTGATGAGGAATGGAAATTGGTGATGGGTCTATACTGTTTTTGATCCTCTAGGTAAACAATCTGGCATAAGAAATGGCATAACACTTCTAGTTCTTAGTCTGGTAGTGTGAGCTAATCGAGGAAGGCATTTTATGATATTAAGCCATGCTAACATTAGTTTGGGCGATTTTCTTTTTGCTAGCTTGGCCAGCTTGAGTCATAGATGTAAGAATTTTTTTATTTATTTGTAAGCGCATTGGAGACAGAATTGCAGTTGACAGGTTAAAATGTCAACCCTTGGATGGATGCTGGATTGCAGTCGCCGGAGTTTGTGATTTTTTGGTGTCAATAGCTTGTCGAATGTTGAATATATTTTGAGTGAAGTCCTTTCCAGCACTTTTCTTTGGCCACTGGATTTTTCAGTACTTGGTACTTTATCTTTTTTTTTTAGCAGACTTGAAAGTTTTTAGGGTCTGTTTTTAGCTTGATTTATCTGAGCGCTTAAGAAAGCAGTATTTGGTTTGTAAACGTTAATTTTAGAACAACCTCTGCCTGTGAATGAAGTGTTGGGGTGTGGTGGGAATTTTACCATTACTTTTTTGAACATCTGACTTATTTTCTCTGGATATTTATCTCTTTAGAGTAACATTTTGCCAAATATGTAGCCAGTTTCCTTTCTTTTTGAAAACGAGCAATGAAATGTATAACAGAGGATAAGTTCTTACTGGTTTCAGCAATCAAGTGTGACTTATCTCACTGGTCTAAATGCCTCCTTTTCTAAGTTGATGAATTGTTTTACTGAGTTCATAGTTTATCCACAGAGTCCAAACCGATGCCAAACCATTTAATGGGTAGTGTTTCTGATACTGCTAGCTTTTTTTTCTGCTGATACGATTTGTTTAATAATGGAACTTTTCTTGTGGATGGAAATTAGAAAACCATGCAAGGTTGTATCAAATGCAAGTAGGTTAGTAAGAACTTGCACTCTTTGGAGTTCCCAGTTAATTAAAAATCCCTCAGGAGAATACTCAGACATCAGTGGTCTTGGACTGGAGGATGACAGCCACACCTCCCAATGTACTACCTTTTCTATCCAATTGAAAAATCATCAAGTAACATTAGCTTGAAAGAAGGTAGTATAGTTTTGTCAAACCAATTTTCTTTCTGAAACAACCTATCTAGGTTATGGGCAGCTATCAGATCATGGATTTCAGTACCATGGGAAGGGGCTGAGCAACATTTTAGAAGTGCTACTTTTAGATAATGCCTTTGGGTCTAATTTAGAGTTCAGCAGAGGGCGAATGTACTCTCGCCACGGTGTAGTACTTTACTTCCACCATGGCGACGGCACTCCACCTGCTAAATTTAGAGATGTTTGCTGGTCCACCAGGCATCTCCTGCATTTCCAGGAACTGACATTATGGTGGTTCCTATACATGGATAAAAAGTTTGACGGACAGCTCCATCAACATGACAGAGTCTTAAATCAAACTTTCAATGTTCTTATATTTTAAAAAATAACATCCCAGAACAGGATTTTGTTTTTGAAAATAAAAAACTAAATGACCCCTCCTCTGTAGCTATTTACCCACCCACTCAAAATAAGATGGACAGATGGTAAAAACTGTGAAGGCTGTTACTCCGTTGGGACGTCGGAGGTGTATGTCATCAGCGGAGACAGAGTAGTCTCCATGGTCGACACCATGAAGGTCCGTCCGACTCTAAAGGAGTGGGGCAGATTATTTTGGTGGAGGGGGTACTCCATCACTATTGTGATGGTGTACTCTCTCCGCCAAACTCTAAATCAGGCCCTACATATGATGGTGGTCCTGAGGTTGGGCATTAAGACAAATATGGACAATCACTAGTTGAACTTCCATGATTTGTTTCTACTGTTAACAGGTAATTGTAGGGAAACACCAATTCACCAACCATTCCAGGGTAGTAGAAATAATATCAAGCCCCCTTCGACCACTGAAAACATCATAGAGTTGACTCATCTTATTCACCCTTGGCTGCTAAACAGACTTTTGTTTAATATTCAGGGGCTTGCTGAAGGGCAATTAGTGAAAGTTCAGAAAGTAAACAGGACTCCACCTTTCTATTCCTGATGCTATCTGAGAAGAGGGACAGCGACATAGTGGCATGGGTACCAGAGCAAAATATAGTGATGGTATCCTTGACGTTTAAGAAATTACATCCTGGGACTTCAACAACTTTTTCAGGATGAAGTCAAAATGGGTCATCACTGCACCTAGAGAAAGAATTTCTGGCACCAGAGGGCCTTGCACTGGTTACAAGTGGCTAAAAAGTATGCAATTCAGTGCTTTGTCAGAAGTGTCCACGGCATGCTTTTCATAGCTTCATCCATTTGGTGCCTAGTAACGTTCGCTTGGGTTGGTTGCCCTTGGAGTTATAGAGTTTAAGGAACTTACAAAAACAAAACTTAAGTCAAACATTTAACTTCCTTTTCATCCCACGATGGGGACTGCCCTAAATTAACAACTAAAAACACACTCGGATTAAAGTCCGATTCATTTAAACTCTCCACTGATATAATATTCTATAGCAAACTCATCTTGTCAACTTCTAAATTCACACTATTTCTATTTCAGTGTCAGAAATCTATTAACAGCAAGGGAAAGAGGACTAAAATATCTCCAACACATCCACTGAGCAAACAGGCGATGACATGAGTTGTGCTCTCCACCCAGAAGGTCAGACAGTTTCCATTTCAGAAAAATGCTTAAAATACTGTTTGCAGAGCTCCAGTTCTGCAGTCTCTGTTCTGTGTCTGGCTGGGAGGGTGTTTAGAAAGCAGGGCCTCTCAAAGTTTAAACAAGAGGTGCATAAAAAAGTAAAATGTTTCAAACCAGAATTTTGCACTGGCCCTTCAGCGCACTTCATAACATACACAGGATAAACCCACTGAAAGCCCAGGTGGCAGAGCGGGCTAAACAGCACCTATTATTCAGTGTCACTTGCTCGGTCTTGCAGTTTCAGCTAAGATTGTGCTGTACTTAGGGCCTCTTGGAATAAAAATCCTTTGCAACTAATAACTAGGCCTGGGCAAAATGTCCCTTATGTCAGCGTAATCTCCCATAATTTGCCAAATGTCACGTTATGCTTCTGAAATCACGCCATTGTGACTGTATGTAATTACACTGCATTTGCAGCAACATTTCAGCACAGGATCAATGCCATCTACTACAAAGTCAGCTGCTGCTTTTCGCAGCACTTATGTTTTTTTCATTTTTTTTTTTAGCACTGCGCATCCAAAATGATCGGTTTTGGATTTTGCGTAGTTTTATGTAATTTTGTTTATGCAAATTAAACGAATTTCACGCACCCCTACAAATGACCCATTTGACTTGCCCTGAAGAGAAGGGCACCTCAGGGATTGAAACTCAGGTGACCGGGAGCATAGAAGCGGTTTGGGGTTATGGGTGTTTAGATTTAGAAGCACAGTAGTTTTTATTTTCCTTACCCTCATCATGCAATTTTCATTCATAGGAGACGTGTTCCGATCAGAAAACATCTTGCGGGAACTGTGATGCTGGGTGTGGGTCGTGACTGAGCATGTTGCAGTAGAAACATGCAAGCATGACTTTAGAAACTTTATGAACAATACATTCAGCTCGAATCTTGCGTGCCTTTTCTACCAGAGATCAAAACAGTGGCATCTGCCACTGAACGGGGGTGGCAGGGTGGGGCAGAAATAAAAGAAAAGACATTTTTTTAAAAACCTGGTTTGTCGGGGATGGCTTTGTCTCCGTCCCGAGCAGCCTCGTCCTCTTCCCACACTCCCCTCAGCCAATCACGACGCTGTCACCAGCATGACAGCAGCGTTGTGATTGGTGTGAATGGCCTCATTCGGCGCTCATACAGGGAGTGAGACCCTGTGCACTTAGTCCTCTCGGCTGTGCAATATCACCGGGTGGAGAAATGCTAAGTGCGCATGTCTCTTTGGTCGGTCCAACACGGCCGGCCAAACAGACATGAGCACTTATGGTGCACATACCACTCCTCCTCCAGCCCCGCCCCCCCAACCTTGCTCCAGATAAAGTTCCACTTTTATCATTTTATTTTTTCTTCTCCCCACAAGCAGTGGGGCGACACTCCTCTGCCTTAGCCGCCACTGGATCATACCTCATGTACAGGTTTCATGCAGACAACTGCCCTAGAATTCTAAGCATACTTCTCACAAGAATTGTGCGTATCATGCATTAAGAATTATTTCGTCCATCCAGACTTATATTGCCAGAACAGTCCAGCGAAGAGCTGGCTCCGCGATGTCCGAATAATATATGGACAAGACTTGGCAGAAGATAGTCAAATTTATTGCAGGTGAGCCAAGTAACAGGAAATAGAGGCCAGATGCTAATGAAATAAACAACTGGACAGACAACGACCTAATGGCCGGGTTCTTAACAACTCAGAGACTTCATGGGCAGAAAATAGTCAAAATAGTTGTTCGACCAGCATTGAAGCAACACGGGGCGGGTATACCAAAAAGGGGATTTTTTTGGTACTGTTTGTAAACAGGGGCCCCTAAAATCCGTCTGGCCCAGGGCCACAAAAAGCCCTAAAATGTCCCTGGCAAAAAATGCTTTTTCCTCAAGCACTTAATTATTTCAGCTTCTCCCTGCTATAAATCAGACGCGCTACTGTTCTAATGCAATGGTATTTGTTTTATTGGCCTCATGAAGATGCAAGGATGGGTGGGTCTTGCTGGGTTTGAAACCAGCGTGTTGCAGGCTGGGTAGAAACATATGCAGCATGAGCCCTAATCCCCTAAGGTAGCTCACTCTCTCTAGCTACGTAAGAAAGGGGTGAAGACAAACCCCCCTGCTTGTGTTTGTGTGCTCGTCCTTTGTCCTGGGAACGATGCAGCTGATTATGTCAAATCTTTAAGTATTGCTCATGGATCTCTGTCTTGTAGACATATGGTCATGTGGGCAAAGGGTGGACACACTATAGGCGGGTGTGTGAGTAAGGGACAAGCTGCACTGTCGCGACAGGCGCTCTATCTCCAAACCATCACTACAGACTATCCTCCATCCCTAACTCTATCCCTTCTCCACTCCGGTGGTGCAGATATACTTTTGTGACATGAGGTTATGGGGAAATACACAGGCAGCTCCTTCTCTCTCATCCCACTACCCTTTCACTCAAGAAGGTGCACATGTGAAGGGTTGTTGCATACGTGTATATATACCACAAGCCTACCTGAGGGTGTATGATAAAGAAAGAATGCGCTCAAAGGAATGTGTGTGACACTGTAGATGTAATTATGTGACTGAGGAAGTGACTCTGAAATGGTTAATGCAAGTGAAAATCTGAGTATATGTGTCGTAAGTGTTAACATATCCGGAGTGTGTGATCATGTGAGAATGTGTTCAAATATGTGTGTTTGTGACACAGTAAATATATGCATCTTAGGCCAGGTGTACATACCTCTGTGTTTGCGATTCGCTATTAGGAAATTGTAAACTGCGATGTACTAAAGTGTGTTTCACACGGTTTGCGATTCCCAAAGGGTCGCAAATGGACCTGCCTCATCAATATACATGAGGTAGGTCGCATTTTTTGACCCATTGGGAAAGGCCAAAAATCACAGGGATATTGGCCTGCTGGGGTCAGCAGACCACCATGTCTGTGACTGCTTTTTAGGGTCGAGCCTGCGTTGCATGCGCTCGCGCATGCGTTTCGCAGGGAGACTCTTTTGTATTTATAAAAGGGCTCGGAGCCCTGTCAACTTCACATCAGTGTTTTTTATTGGTTGGTGGGCTTCCCTAGTAAAATCTGCTTGCTTTCATTAGTCGAAGGCACGCATATGGCATGCCTTTTCCGGTGGCTAGCCCTCCTCCAGCGCAGCGACCAAGTACAGAAAACATGCGAGGCTCGCTGTTTTCCATCGGGCTCGTGGACTTTTTTTTCTCTAATTTACGAGCCCGATCTTGCTTGGCAGAAGTCGAGCGCTTTACGTACTTGATTTCACTTTTTCAGGTTATGTACATAAATGCACTTTTGCCCGATAGGTGAAAAGTCGGGTTAGGAGTTTACAACGCGATCAGCTCTAACATGAGCAAACGTGAGACCCGATGCATTGTAAATGCTTGTTAAATAAAGCAATTGTTTCTGAAATGCAGCCTATTTTCCTAAAAGGAAAACAGAATGCATTTCAAAAACAAAAATGCTAAGTTATCTTTTCACTTTTTAAGGCTAGGCCGTTGCTCATAAAAAATGTTTGCATCCACATTCACAAAGGGGAAGAGGTCCTTCAAGGAGCCGGTAAAATGTGAATGTTTTGCAAACCGCATTTCAGTTGCGAAACATTCACACATACCACTACAAGTCGCTATTAGGAAGGGACTTCCCTAACACTCCCCTTTATTATACTGAATTGCTACCCCATTTCACAGTTCGGTAATAGGTTACAGAATTGCAATATAGGGTTTGGTAAATGGGAAAATGCTTTTCAGCGGTCGCAAATGGCCCAATTCTCCATTTGTGACTGCTAAAAACTTTTGTACATCTGGCCCTAAAATAAGCTAGCAATACTGAATGAGTTAGTTAGTGTATATATCTGAGAGCGGTAGCAAGAGTGAATGGGTTAGGGAGTGTATATGTCTGAATGAGCTATCAATAGTCAATGTGTTAGTGAATTGGTTAGTGAGTGTATGTATCTGAATGAGCTAGCAGTAGTGACTAGGTTAGTGAGTGTATGTATCTGAAAGAGCTAGCAAGAGTCACTAGGTTAGTGAGTGTATGTGTGTGAATGAGCTAGCAATAGTAAATAGGAGAGTGTACATATCTGAATGAGCAAGCAAGAGTGAATGGGTTATCAAATGAATGTAGCTGAATGAACTAGCTATTTGAATGGGTTAGTGAGCGTATGTATCTGAATGAGCTGGCATGTGTGGATGTGAGAGTGTGGATGCATGCAGGAGAGTGTCTGGGTCTCTGTAAGCCTATTTTGTCTCTGGTTGTCTGATTGCTGTTGAAATGCCATGACACAACAACCCGAACCAACTGATTGTACTAAAAAGTTAACTAACAATAACCAAAGTAAAATCTTACAGGCACTGATTACACAGTATGAATTTGAAGTGTTTGCTGAACTTGGAGCAGGGTCTCCATATAGAGGGAATATAATAACAAGTTGAACTGCACACTTTGCTGCTCTTGAAGGGAGAGAAATCTCACCAGTCCTTCTCGCAAACTATGGTAAGCAGGTGGACTAGGACAGGAGGTAGGTTTGGGAAAATTAAAGTGGCCCCAATTAGTGAACTAAATAGCTAAACACGTGGCCCACGTTTGCAAATCAGGGAAGTTTTGATCTTGTAAAGACACGTAATGTGGGCATTTTGTAATGCATCAGAGGCTGCATGCACTTGTGCTTGCTGAAGGCAATGTTTGTGGTAATTTCAAGAAAATCAACAGAAAAGACCTGCCCATCAGATCTTAAAACAGGCCAACAAACAGCAAAAACCAGTAGCAGCTTCCCTATGGGGGTGTCACCCCACTGCGTTGCTCTGCCACTACTGCTGGGCATGGTCCAGCTTTTACATATGAACAAACAATCTTTGTATATAAAGGTTATAATAGTTCTTTGCCAGCAGATGAGGGATCCACTAGCTGTATTGTGCACGTGCCAAGCAGGGGCTATTACAGCCCGGGCCTCGCACAGACACAATACATATCTAACATGCTGCACTAGCATCAGGCATTGCAGCATGTCACGTAATGGAGCTTCCGGGATTGTCAATCACATGCCCTCTTGCCCTATCAGAAGCTAGGATAGAGGAAAAAAGGTCTACCTTGGTACATTCAACCCTATTCCAGCTTCTGATTGGGTGGAAGCCTGCGGGTCTGCCTCTGGTATGCTGCAGATGGACAGAGGTAAACTGAAATCGTGAAACTGCCCCAGATACGTTTTTGTTTGTCTATGTGCTGGGGAGTGCATGTGTGTTCTATGTGACTGTTTTTATGTGTGAGCAGTGGCGGCTGCCACTGAGCAGGAGTAGAGGGGTGGGACAGAGCGCAAAGGGACATGGGGAGGGGGAGTTTAAAAAAAAAACATTAAAAAAAAGTACCTTCGAGGGGAGACGCATTCATCTCCCCTCTGTCCTCTTTCTTTTCCCGGCTGCACAGGCTCCCAGCCAATCAAGACGCTGCTGAAAGCAGCTTTGTGATTAGTCTGAGTGGCCTGCTTCACTGCTCAAACTGGCAATGAGAGCCTGTGCATGTTCTCTACCCGGCTGTGCTAGAGAATATGCAAAGTGTTCATGTCTTTTTAGTCGGCTGAACACGGCCGGCCAAAAAGACATACGCACTGTGTGTGCACATAGCCCTCTGCAGGCCCCCTCCCGCCAGCCCAGTCCCGCCCCGCCCTACAAGGAAAAATAAAATGATAATGTAATGTACATCATTATCATTTTATTTTTCCTTTTTGGATAAACCAGTGGGGCAACGCTCCTCTGCCCTAGCGGAAATGCTGCCCCTGTATGTGAGAGAGAGTGTGGGGAGGGTGAGTGAGAGAGAGAGATAGAGAGGGAGAGAGAAAGAGAGAGAGAGGCCCAAGCCTAGCTGCATAATGCTTTGGGCTTCCAGCGGCCACGCCACTTCCAAAATCCACCAGCCACTAACGGCCAAAACACCAGTCCACACACTGACCTGTTAAGCCCAGCCCCTCTGGCACTGCCGGACTACCCTATAGGCTTGTCCGACCCGGATGGTAAATCAAGTCACGAAACAGCGATCACGAGACAGCACCCAGTGCTGATAAGTTCCCCTTTTGTGTGCCAGTGATGAATATCGTACAAGGAGCATGGCTCTTATCTGGGCATTTGATGGGTAAAAGGTTAAAAGCTACAAACAAATGGTGACAAAGATCGGGTTATGTGCCAGCTATTTAAAGGAAGATAAACCCAGTGCTTAATTTGTGCTTGTTGTTTCCGGTGTGTAGCCCCCGCACTTATTTTAGAGGGCCGGCGCTTATTCTTCTACCCCAAGCATTTGCTACGAGCAAAAAACGCATATGGGAAAGACGGAGGAAGAGAAAACGAAAAAGCGTCACAATGGGAGAAAGCAGGAAGCTTCAAAAGTGAGCTGAAGGGGCGGGGAGTGGCCTTAAATGGATTGAAGAGGCCTGAGATGGCTTCAGAATTACGCTGCCTCAGTATTCCGTGTTCCCACATTTAATTGCAGCAGCCGCGTGTTTAAGAGGAGGGCTTTCAGCACCGGCACTTTTTTATTTACAAATTAAGCACTGGATAAACCTGTATGGCAAGAATTCTAAGATTGACAAGTAATTGCTGGAAAAAGGAAAATTGAGTTGGAAGGACGAAGGGGTTAGAACAAATCACATTTCGGGGAAACGGCTTTAGGGAGAAGCAGACGATGTTAAAAAAAGTATTGCCGGCCAACAAGGAGGAGAGATGTCAATGCCTAATTTGTGCTGGTATTAGCCAGGACTCACTCCGAAACCTTTGGGTAGCTCTTCCACAGGGATCGTAATTTAGCACTGAATTTGTAACAGGGCCTTAGTCTTCAGTTTTGCCTTTATTCTACCATTATGAACAATTCGGCTTGTTCTACCGGAGGCCTTTCTCTATATTGTGTTACTGAGTTTGCCTTCAACACTCTCCCTAGTGAATAGTTATGTGTACTTAAACTGAGCCGAGCTGCAGTGTAAATACAGCCACAATGCTGAAGTGCCTCATTGAGTCGTGCTGCGAAGTGATTACAGTTAACAATGCTGAAGTGCAAGTACAGCCACAATGTTAAAATGCTGCATTGAGCCATGCTGCAGTGTTAAGTACAGTCAAAATGCTGAAGTGCTGCAATTAGAGATGCTGCAGTGGAACTACAGCCACAATGGCAAAGTGATGCATTGAGCAGTGCCGCAGTGTAACTACAGTCATAATGCTGAAGTGCTGCAACGACCTATGCTGCAGAGCAAGTTCAGTCACTATGCTGCAGTTCAAGTACAGTCACAATGCTAAGGTGTAGCAATGATCAATGCTGCAGGGCAAGGACAGTCACAGTGCTGAAGTACTGCATTATGCCATACTGCGGTGCAAGTACAGTCACAAAATAATGTGCTGCACTGAGCCATGCTACAGTAATAGTGGAGTCACAATGCTAAAGTACTACACTGAGCTGTGCTACAATGCGAGCACAGTCACAAGGCTAAAGTTCTGCGTTCAGCCATACTGCAGTGCACATACAGTCAAAATGCCGAAGTGCTGCATTGAGCTGTGCTTAAGTGCAAGTACAGTCACAATGCTGAAGTGCTGCATTGAACTGTGATGAAGTGTTGCATTGTGCTGTGCTGAAGTGCTGCATTGAGCCGTGCTGAAGTGCTGCACTACAAGTATAGCCACAATGCTCAGGTGCAGCAATGATCAATGCTGCAGGGCAAGGACAGTTACAGTGCTGAAGTCCTGCAATGATCAATGCTGCAGAGTAAGTACATTTACAATGCTGAAGTGCTGCGATGACCCATGCTGCAGTGTAAGCACTGTCACAATGCTGAAGTGCTGCATTGAACTGTACTGCAGTGCAAGTATAGTCAAAATATAAAATGCTGCATGGAGCCATGCTGCAGTGCACGTTCCGTCACCATACAAAGTACAGCACTGAACCGTTCCGCAGTGCAAGGAGTCACTAATATTATGTGCTGCGTTGAGCTCTGCTGAATTGTAAGAACTGTCACAATGCTGAAGTGCTGCGCTGTGCCATGGTGCAGCACAAGAACAGTCACAATGTAATGTCCTGCACTGAGCCATGCTGCTGTGCAAGTACAGTCACAATGTAAGGTCCTGCACTGAGCCATGCTGCTGTGCAAGTACAGTCACAATGTAATGTCCTGCACTGAGCCATGCTGCTGTGCAAGTACACTTACAATGTAATGTCCTGCATTGAACCATGCTGCTGTGCAAGTACACTCACAATGTAATGACCTGCTGCTGTGCAAGTACAGTCACAATGTAATGTCCCGCACTGAGCCATGCTGCTGTGCAATCACAGTCACAATGTAATGTCCTGCACTGAGCCATGCTGCTGCGCAAGTACACTCACAATGTAATGTCCTGCACTGAGCCATGCTGCTGTACAGTCACAGTGCTGAAGTACTGCATTATGCCATACTGGGGTGCAAGTACAGTCACAAAATAATGTGCTGCACTGAGCCATGCTACAGTAATAGTGGAGTCACAATGCTAAAGTACTACACTGAGCTGTGATACAATGCGAGCACAGTCACAAGGCTAAAGTTCTGCGTTCAGCCATACTGCAGTGCACATACATCCAAAATGCCAAGGTGCTGCATTGAGCTGTGCTTAAGTGCAAGTACAGTCACAATGCTGAAGTGCTGCATTGAACTGTGGTGAAGTGTTGCATTGTGCTGTGCTGAAGTGCTGCATTGAGCCGTGCTGAAATGCTGCACTACAAGTATAGCCACAATGCTTAAGTGCTGCATTGCACGTGCATGTGTTTGCACACATTTCTATAGAATTAAATGAACTTGCGGGCTCACTTCCTGTTGTCCCACAAGATAGGACTCATGGTGGCACTCGTGGTATTATTATGCATTAAAATATTATTTTGGGTATTACTAGGTACCCCTATATGATTATGATGTATTTGGGAAACTTAAGTTCTGAGGTGCTCATTCCGACTTCGGCGGTAACAGAACTGCCACACCGGCGGGGGTCTATTGACCGCCACCAGGGTGGTGGTGCAGACCAACAAATAACTAGTGTGGCGGTTTGGCCCGTTGCTACCGCCAGGGTGGTTGGACCCGCTGGGCCGGCGAGGACCGTCTCCGACCCGGCGGGCCACCCAATATTGCCGGCGTTATTCCGATTCCCCATTCTGCAAGGGATTCCGTGGCAGTAGCACCGCCGCAAAATCCCTGGCGGAAAGGCTACCTGCAACAGGAATTTGCATTCCTGTTGCCGGTAGATGATCCCCCCACACTCGTGACTTCCCCACCTCCCCCTCCAGTAGAGACCCCCTGCAATCCCCCAGAAGAGACCTCACAACCCCTCCAGCAGAGACCCCCCCGACCCCAATACTGAACCCAGCCCCCAAATACACACATGCACACCCTGACACACAGTCACAACACCCTTACACTCATGCGCACACATATGCATCACCACAATTACACACACACACAAACACTCCCCTTCCACCCCCATTCATTGCACGCATAAAAACACTCACACAAACCCATTCACACACCCCACCCCTCTCCCCTTGCAGAGGACACTTACCTTGTCCGACAAGGTGCTCCTGTCTGAAGGGGCAGGACCCGGCTCTCCCCCGCCGGCCCCGCACCGCCATCAGGTCACCGCCAGCCATATTACAGGTCATAATACAAGTGGCAGAGTCCTTTAGGCGGGGCGGGCCTGGCAGTGGGACAGCCTCTGCACCGCCGACCACCAGCACAACTACTGGAGGATTTCTGCCCAAATTGAGGCGGAAGTCCGTCAGTACTCGGAATATGGCAGTCAGAGGACCGCCAGCACTGGCGGCCCTCTTGTGTCCGCGTCTTCGGCGGTCTCACCAGAAGACCATCGAAGTTGGAATGAGCACCTCAATGTTTACATCAGACTTGCTATGAGCTTAAACTACAATCCATCTGTTTTGCCCTCGGAGACTCTCATTCACGTGCATTTCATTTTTCTTATACCGGCTCCCAAATGTGGACAAAGTGACAGTTGGAAACATGTTTTCATCAGTTTCACAGTGTTCATCAAAACCTTACCGGTCAACCAAGCTTAGCGGTGATGAGCAGAGCAGGCAGTGATTGTAAAGGAAAGGGAGAGGAGTGAATGCAGTGGTAGTAGGTGCAGTGGCGGAGGCAAGCTCTGGCGGTGGTAGAGTGCAGAGTGAGGAATGTATGTGGCGGCAATAGCACTGTTTCAGCAACAGCTGCATAAGTGGCCTCCTAAGACAAATCTGAGATGGGTACTTTTTTATTTCTACAAATTAATCAATGGCAAAGTCTTACCAATGACCAAGAATGACTACGACAGGGCGCTCTCCAGGTGGGAGCATAAAGACAACAGAAGCAGATCCTGATGCTCGCTGTCAAGCACAAGAACTGATTTTTTCTGTTTTCTGACTAAGGCCGGGACATACTGCACTGTGATTCAAACTCGCACACTTTTGTGGAGAAGCATTAAATAGCATTTATTAGCTTTTTCATAGCACATGGACAGCAAGCAGAAAACAATAAAAACGTCAACATACATCTTCTCCTGGTTATGGACAAAGATGGGAAGGCTGTGGTGGTCATTTTGGATCTCTCCACGGCTTTCGACACTGTGAGTTATGTAGTTTTACATGAGCGACTAGCTGAAATTGGGATCACCAGATCTGCTTATGACCTTCTCTCCTTGTTTCTGAAGACCGTGAGCACAGGGTAAACCTTGGGTACTTTTATTCTAGAGTGTTTACTTTGCCTTGTGGGGACCCACAGGGGTCTTCCCTCAGCCCTACGCTGTTTAATTTATATGTGGGTCCTTTAGCCAAACATTTATTCTCTTTGTTTTATCACTATAGCGTATGCTGATGACAAACAGATCGTAGTTTCAATCTCTGGCAATACCAAAGAAGTGGCAGACCGGTTCAACAACTGTGTTCGGGCTATTGTCAACTGGATTAAAAATAATTGTTTAAAACTAAATTCACAAAATATTAGAAGCATTTTTGTTTGGAAAAGATTGCACATTCTTGAATCAATCTTGGTGGCCCCAGTTCCTGGGTTGACCCATTGTGACAGCTCCAAAATTTGGGAATTTAGCTATAATTTTTTATGCAAAATTATGTTTTGTGGATCAAATAAACAAACTGTCATCATCCTGTTTCTTTGTTCTAAAAATGGTAAGGAAAATTTTACTTTATATTCCATCAGAGCTGCAAAAATTGGTGGACTTATCCTTAGTGTTATCTATGGTAAAATATTGTAATGCCATATATTTGGGCATTAATCAGAGACCACTAAATAAGCTTCAATGACTGCAAAACTCTTCTTGTTGCCTGCTTGAGAAAGTGCCACAGCATCCTTCTGTTAAGGAAGCTTTGATGGCTCTTTATTGGCTTCCTGTCAGAAAGAGAATTGCGTTCAAAGCACTATATTTGGCACATAAAGCACTCTATGAAAAAGGTCTCGAGTACCTCAAAAAGAAATCTACGTGGTATGTGCCATCAAGGCCACTTCGATCTGCCACAGTAAGAACAGTCTAGATTCCTGGGATTAAGAAAGTTACCTGGGGAGGTCGTGGTTTTGTTCACATTACTGGTCACCTTTGGAATAGACTTCTCTGCCACTTAAGTGCCAATAAAATGTAGTCTGCTTTGGTAAGCAGTTGAAACATAGCTGAACAATATCTATAACCTCTGCATTTTAAATACGTTTTTTTTATTGTTGGCCGTAGTTATGTTGCTAGCACCAAGACGCCCTAGGGCATTTGCACGCTCTATAAATTCAAAACTCAAAATCTAATCAAAATCCTGGTGGAGGACAAGAATATGCCACACATTAGGGAGACTGGAAATATTCCGAACAGAGGCCCTGGAAACTGTGCTCCGGTGCTTGGACCTACGCCAAATATGTATGCATGCTTTACTAAAAACCGGCACCAGCAGAGACGTCATTGTTGGGATCAACACTTCACCAGGCTGCAGCCTAAATATACTCAGGGCAAGCTGGCACGAGGGGCACGCGGAGGAGAGCACTGCCAACGAAAACAAATTCATGGTGAGTTCTTAAAAATGATTACTCATTCCATGGCCCTGAACACAACTCAAAGCGTATTCGACGAAAGTCAAGTGCTGATAGTGGCATATTCTGTCTTCAACGGCTGAATAAATGGAGGTCTCTTTGCAATGCTATGGTGTCAATTGTGATTTCAACTTACCGTGTACTATACTGGCTGCACTGACTAGATGCGGAGCCGGCGAAACTGGGCTGCCAGATCAGTGCTTAATTTGTAAATAAAGAGGTGCCGGTGCTCAAAGCCCTTCTCTTAAACACGAGGCTGCTGTAATTTAAATCTGCCAGCACTGAATACTGAGGCAGCGTAATCCTGAAGCCATCTCGGGCCTCTTCAATCCACTTACAGCCACCCCTGCCCCTTCAGCTCATCCTGCAACTTTCTACTTTCTCCCTTTATGACGCTTTTTCGTTTTCCCTTCTTCCGTCTTTCCCATATGTGTCTTTTGCCCGCAGCAAATGCTTGAGGCATAAGAATAAGCCCTGCCCTCACAAATAAGTGCCGGTGCTCAGCACCGGAAACAACAAGCACAAATTAAGCACTGTGTCAGATTCATGCTTGATCTTTAGCCAATACAATGGCATAGATTTATCCTGAAAACATTCTACTGGCTCATAGTAGATGTGAGTTCAAGCTCAAAGTCACTCAGTTTTCACCATGCATAATGCTTGTAGGGGCAGATCAAGTTACCTGCAGAGACCAGCAACAGGATATGCCCTATCTAGAAACCCATCAGCCAATGACCCTTTCAGTGGTTGAACAATGGGGCAGGACCACATCATATCCATATTCAGAAACCCCTGAAAACTAAACTGCACAAACTTGTCTTCTACTCAGCTTTTGCGTAACACAGGCTGCAACTGAGTAAAGTCGGGCAAGGTCCAGACTACATGCATCTCAACTTCAACGTCTTCTGTCCCTGTATCAGAACAGGCTGAGAATGCACCAAAATTAAGGCTCCGAAGCGACCTGACTGAGATATGCAGCAATTTATAAACGTTACTAAACAAACAGAATCTGTGGATTACAAGGTATGGACACTACAGTTGAGGTTCCTTTAGCATCCAGATTCTAAGAAACATCCACGAGTCTGGGTTTGGAGAGATCATAAACATGCTTGCCACAGTTGAGCCTGTCACCTGAACATACTCAGCAGATGACTTTACCAGTAGACACAGAACATGCCCAGGGTATGTCAACATTAGTCCAGTGCACGGGGGAAGAACTAGGTTTGGCAGTGAATCCCAAAAAGGGATCTGATGCAATTATTATTCTTTATTCATCTTCACTGCAATCCTTAGCAAGACCTTTTGAGGAAAGTCATGCATTCACTGTGCGATTGAGATTGCCCCTTTTGTTGCTGAGAACATTACCTTTGGTTTCTTCTTAGCAGTACATGATCAAGAACAAGGAATCTGGGGCCATATGTATGAACACATTTTCCCATTGACACAGAATGGGAAAAACCCTTTGATACATCTGGCCCCTAGTGTTTTAGACTGCAGATAAATAGGCCATGCATTATGAGAAACTACATATAGCCATCGTATTACACTCCTAAACTTTCATGTGAGTAGAGTAGCCCGAATATCACTGCAACACCCACCCTTTTGACAGAAGTTGAAAAAAGAATCCAGCATTTTGCAATTTTTGCTCGGATTGCAGAGAAGTTAAAAAATGAAAGTCAATGGGGAGTTATTGCGCCAACCAGAATATAGGTATCCAATGGTGCATTACATGCAATGTCCCAGGAATCTGAAAGCACAATTCTCAATCTACATTGAAGAACTAGCAGTGACTTGGACCTGATGCAACCCAACTATGAGTGTTATGACCAGAGAGCTATGCAAAAAAATAAATGACAAATCATTCAAAATGTAAACAAAACAAAACAACGAAAAAAACAACATTACAAGATAGAGGAGTTTGGACGCTTTAACAACCGAGGAGTAGCTCTGAGGCAGTGCTTAATTTGTGCTTGTTGTTTCCGGTGCTGAGCACCGGCACTTATTTTTGAGGGCCGGGGCTTATTCTTATGCCTCAAGCATTTGCTGCGATCAAAAGACACATGTAGGAAAGATGGATGAAGGGAAAAACGAAAAAGCGTCACAAAGGGAGAAATTAAAAAGCTTCAAGAGTGAGCAGGAAGGGGCAGCGAGTGGCTTTATAAGGATTGAAGAGGTCCGAGATGGCTTCAGGATTACGCCGCCTCAGTATTTCATGTTCGCACATTTAATTACAGTAGCCACATGTTTAAGAGGAAGGCTTTGGGCACCGGCACCTTTGTATTTACAAATTAAGCACTGTCTGAGGCAAAACTTTAGGAATAAGTTTACCTACAATTGTTCAATAGCAGAAACTAACTATGCACACAAAGTAGAGTGATATTAAGATACTTCTGAATCAGAGCTGACAATCATCATGCCACGCAGGGCCATTCAAATGACATGTTTTTAGGATAATGGCTGACTACACAAATTACTCCGAACTATATGCAGTGCATGCAAATTTATCTTGCATGGTTCTCTTGAAAATCATGCATTGATCGGCTTCCATTGAACAAAGATGGACGACCCTGCTGTAGTTTTACAGCTAGGTAGGTAACTACAATAAGTGCATTGATTAAAATGATTGAAATGAAAAGTGAACACAAACATAGAAAATAATTCAAATATGAGATACTTAAAAAAACTGATACAACCAAAATATATAAAATAATAAACATAAGTGAAAGCTAGCAATCAAGGTCTGAGAATTTAGAAAAGTCATGGCCAAGGTAACATTTCTGCATCATACAAAAATGGGGCAATATCATGAAGAGAGGGTTAGAACACAAAAGGAACACACAAGGAAATTGATCAGACTACCAAACACTAATCAATTGTATGACTATGGTATTGCCAGATGGAAGTTAACTTAAAAGTATCAACGCAGCTAATAATGGTTCTATTTCAGTTTTTATATTATTATATAAATAAGTGGTTCAATTTGAGATTGAAAGGTAAGAAGAGAGCCAACAACAAAGATGAATTCCCTCAGTATCCCCTAAAGAAAAGTCAAACAAGCAAAATAACTTTTGTTATTCTCACCTAAAAAAAACAAAAAAACGAGAGAGTGTTATATCGATGACAGGGCCTAAACATTCACAAACGAAAAAGACATGTTGAAGAGAGCAGTGAAACACACCCAGATTAATATTTTCATCAGTAGGGAGGAGCAAAAGAGAGGCAAATGTGAACCCAAGTAACTGTTTCCCTGGTTCTAGACCCTTGGAGATAGTATACAAGCCCCATTTTAGACAGAGAACAGGTTGGCCAACCGAGCAGGCCTGTTTGAGACCCCATACCGCTAGTCACGTAGAGCGTCTATGAAAAGTGACAAAAAACAGGCTTCTTTGTGATTCAACCAGAAAAGTCACTTAACAAGACAAGACGACTTACTGAAACCATCATTCAGGTTCTACTACTGGCTCTGTATCAGAGGACAAGGTACACCAATAAGATGAAACGTGAATCCTTCCTTTAAGTTCAACTGGTTTCTCATCCTCTTGGATATCTAACACATATCTCTACAGACACCGCACTGAGAGATTGCAACTAACATCCATCTGGAATAGATGTCTAATAAAGTTTGAGAGACAAGTGAGCACTGATATGCCTTGACCTCCTGGGAGTATCAATAGTACTCTTCCTTCAGGAATCCATTGCACTGCCTGTCTTGGGAACACCAAAATGTAGCCTTGGTGGACTCCAAGGAAGCATTGCGGTTGTGGTCAAGGGCAGTCCATTAAGCCAGTTCTAGGCATTTATCCTACACATGTTGCTGATGGACCAGAAAGCATAAAACAGTTATTGAAGCCTGGACGGCTGCCCAGGCTGATTTAGGGTTAGAACATCCTTTGTCGCAGTTGCAGATGATTAATCATGTAAATTAGAAGCCCCAATGTCTGTGACAACCCACATGGTCATAATCGCAAATGGCCACTGTCCAGACATACATTGAAGGGCTGGAGATGAAAGATAAAGTGATATGATAATTTCACAAACAGGGGATGTTGCATAGGAGAACCCTGGCCCCCAGTCTACACATCACCTTCATTTCCATAGAAGCAGATTGCTAAAAACAGTCTTAGCAAGTAAACTAAGTTTTATAAATTATTTCTTCAATAGTTGTATCACCCCCAAATTCGATAATTCACTGTCACTGTGCCTGCTTTTAAGGTACAGATGTCTGTCTCAAAACATATTTTGCACTTTGGAATCTGTTAAAAGAAAACACTATTCAAAGGTTGCTGTATACAAACTTCTAAATATGAATACAGTGAGAGAAAATGAGACGTAGCTAAAATTCACACATTGCAAGCATACGAATACGTATGCATTGGCAAACCAAACATACAATGTAAGAAATATTTTTATGTATAGGGAAAAAAAAATAGACTCGTCTAAAATGCTAAAAATGTCTTCTCTACTTTAGTTTGGATGGTTTTCACAACCTTAAATCTATTCCACCAATATCAAAGCTGCAATTTTGATTGGTTGTCAGCACTTAGCAGGCATCTTTCAGCATGATCCTCCTTAGTGGTTTTTGGTGACTTTAATCATTAGAGCCATAGAGATACTGAAGAGCCTACAATTTCTTAGAGCCTACAATGTCTTAGATTATCTCTCATCAGGACTCTATAATCTGCTAAGCATCAATATATTTCTTCTGATTGCTTATGGATAAAGACCCTCTAAACTGTGTTGAAATCACCTGCAAGATTCAAGATGGCCAATATATACTGTTATTGTTACACAAAACCAAATTTCATTACATCTAATCGGAATTGGAAGTAAAACAACACTTAATGCCGCGGGTTGCTAGAACAGGTTGTACGTTTAAGGTAAACTGAAGCCAAAAAGCAACTTCCCAATTAAGTTGCAACGAAAGTTTTGAGGGCAAGAAACGTCTAACTTGTGGGAAAAGAACAGCAGTGCAAAATAAATTACCAGCAACAGAGTCAGCCAGGTGGCTGGAAAAAAAGAACATTTCCTATTTTCTCTAAGAAATAAAGCTGGGAACGCAGCCATGTCATCAAGGTCTAACTCTGGAAGAAGAAAAATATGAGAAGATATGGTGTAGGCCGTACGCCCAAGAAAATGAAAGTAATTGACTGATTTGGAAGGATATCACGCTCCAACGTTTAATAAACAATTTATTTCGTTTATAAAGCACTCTTATGCCAATTAAGGATTCTTGCTTCTGCTCTGATTACAGACGATCCGAACTCAAATGTTAATCACCATCAATAAGCTTAGTATATGGTCTGTGGACAAATGCACACCTCTGTCTGGCCTTGGTGTTGTCATGTTATCCATAGAAAGAAGCGATGCAACCTTGAAGTTTATTTCAGAAGGTGTTACTTTTTCAATTGTTTCTATCTCAAGGGAAAAGCGCCTTATGGCCCAGAGTGTCCCCTAAAAGAGCCAGAATACAACTATACTTGGTCCAGCTGGACAACAATTATTAGAGCAATCATTCTTGTTGGCATCATAATTAGAATTCCAATCACATTACTAAGCCCCTAAAATCTGTTGCTCTCATGAAGAATTAAAGCAATGAGTGCACAAAGGCCACTGCTGGAGAGGCACATGCCCTCCTGGAGGGAAGTTGTTCATTCAAGCAGACCTCCTGTGCTTATTGGTGCTTCTAAAAGTATAAGCACTATACAACTCTTTTCAAAGATGCCACAGGCCAAGTGATGCCAAAATTTAACTATAAAGAGTTCAATAAAAATAAAAACCATCAAAGTTTAAGAAACCAAGACATAAAACAGGACCACTGGTCTTACAAAAAACAAATCTTCATTTTGGGTCAGTAAGGGACAGCTGGCCTTTGCTCAAGGGGACCTCCAGGGTTTCCTGGAATACTGAAGTTTACAGTCACATAAACCTGTAGTTGGAACCTGGACTACCAAGAAAACAAGGCAGGCCATATCCAGCTGAGCATATCTGGGACAATGCAGTCACTACAATGGCCTCTGAACACGAGTGAAGAGATCTGATGTCTGGCACCGAACACCAGCCTGGTTGAGGAATTAAGAAGGGCTTTCGGGAAGAAAGAGTGGATGTGGAAAGACTGCCCAGAACAGAATTACAGTTGCCAAAATTATTAGAAAAATGCAGAGTTCATACTGTACAGCCCATGAAAAGACACTCGTCAGGATCAAGTGTTCAATGGAACATAAATAAATTAAGCTGAATATTCAGAATTAGGGATCATGTTCAGAGAAGCTTCAGGTGGTCAACATACGAAACAAAGTCCAAGGATTTTGCAATTGTCATCAGATTTGGGTTAACGTCACTGCTACCCAGCTCAATGACCAAATATTGAACAGGAAGGCTACACAGTGGAAACAACAGTGATTTTATTGTGGAACTAAGTTCTTATGCATGCAAAACTTTAAAAATAATCCCTGGTATATCCCAGGTAAATGATTTCTATTTATATTCATTGTAAGCAAATTCTTTTTTTGAGAAAGTTGTATGGATCCAAGTTTGGCACAGTCTATAGACAAGCAGAGGTTGATGTTATTTCATAGAGGAAGGACTCTCTGCTGTATTTTCTGAGGCAGGTAAAATGTAAACCATTTGGAAACAGCTGATAAGAATTCCAGCACAGTGCAATCACAACCAAAAATAGAGTGCCATGCGAATGCTGCAGTATTGCAAGTCTACCCGCCATGTCTCCCAACATTTGAGAGTATACAGTAATCTGACAAACAGATCTGGTAATGAACATATGGGTAACCTTTACATTGAGGGTGCAGTTACGGCCTCACTAAGAAATACTAGTTACAAACAATGGTTCCCTCGGAGTTAAATGACAAAAGCCGACATAACAGAGGGCAGAAATAGGGTGGGGTATTTTTCCACACTACACTCCTGCCTATATATAATCAAACTGTAGTGTATATTAAGTTGATGGTTTTTTTGGCTCCAAAGGCACAATAAAAGAAAATGCAGGTGCTCCATGTGATGATGTAGTGCTGGTGAATTGTGACATAAGTATAAAAGTGCACAGCGGATTAGTGAAGTAACAAATACAGCTCAAATACAGCTCACATTCTAATAAACTGACTGCAGTGTTCAGCATGGGTATCCTGTACAGCACATTGACTGTCTACCCAACAAGTTCAAAAGTACAACGTATGAACCCAATTATTTAAATATATGGTCATCATCAGTAAAGACATAGTGGTAGCATCTTCGTAAAAGGTATCATGAGGTCAGAAGGATGGTATAGTACATGCCCATATGCATCGATTGGTGGAACATGATAGTTCTTCCAAAAATTAAAATCAGAGCTGCTGCATCTCATCTATGTCACCATTTGTCCCCCTCTGACTAATTGTACCCAGGAGTGTGGTGTGGAAATGTACCTCACCCCGCCCTATTACTGCCATCTATTATAGTAACTTTCTTAATTTAGATGTGAGGGATCCTTTGTTTTATTTATTGTTTATTACTCATGTTCCCAGGAATACTGTGTGGCTCTTTGTTTTGTTCTCAGTAAGAAATAGTTAATTTACTGTTCAGGAAATATTCAGCTTCACATGGACGCATGTCCCCAAATCGGCAGATCTTCGCCGGGGGTTCCAGAAGGCTCAGTGCGTCTCCCACTTTATCTAGCATATACATGGTACCAGTCTCTCTTCCTCCATCCTAAATATAACTTCGAAGCAGATGACACAAAACTTTCCTAGTAATCGCTTCTTCAGACGATACAGATAGCCTGGCCAAAGTTCTCAACAACATATAATCATGCATGTCCTAGCATCATCTGAAACGTAACCTGCTAAAAAGATGGTAAAACACATTCCTTCTCGTGGTACCTTCAAACTGCAATAGTCTGGAACAAAACTGCCTACAAGAAAAGTCTGTTCTTACCACAAACTTCATCATTGTTGATTCTGAGGAAAGCAATGAGTCTACAAGCGCACACCATCAATATTGCAAAAGGAGTACAATTACAACTTAGTTTCCTTCCCAGAATCCTTCCTGGAACCAGACTTCAACCAAACACGCTAGCTCTATCTAGATTGACACATCATGGTAATTCTGTAGCAGTATAGATTACCAAAATTCACCTGGCTCCCCTAAAGGCAGCAATAAATGCAGCAGCCGGACTTTAATTTCAGAAGCATGTAAATGGAGTCCTACTTGTTCCGTTCTTAACTCAGTGAAATTATGCCCTTTCGAAGCAAGAAATGCATTCTAACTAGCATGTATCGTTCATGGGGTGCTGCATGAAGCACACCGAGCTAACTCAAGTCAGGTCAAACAAATCTATATTCGACCTGTGCAGGTCATAAAAGAGAACACAATGTAAAGTAAACAAGCACTTTCAATGCAATGGGTCTCGCATTTGTTCGAGTTAGAGCTATTAGCGTTGTAAAGCAAAAAAAACGCAGCGCGATCGCACTATGTAAAATGCAGCGCGATCGCGCTGAGTGTAAAATAAGCAGATAAAGTAGTCCGGACTCCAGGCTGAAAACATCGAGCCTCGTATGTTTTTGGTACTTTACCAGTGCTGTGTAGGTGGGCTAAACACCGGAAAAGGCATGATGTATGCATGCCTTTCACAAATGAAAGCAAGCGGATTTTAAAAGGCAAGCCCACAAACCAATGTAAGTGACTGACGTGGCATGGGCGTGGTTTAAAGCCCAATGAGAGATTACAGAATGGACACAGCACTTTGTGCTCGCCCATAAAAAACACACAGATTAGACAAAAACAATTCGTAGCAATACATGGATGATCTTAATACACACTTAGGTAAAAAAAGAAAAAAAAAAAAAATTACATTGCTCATAAACAATCACAACATCCTCTCACAACAGTCCTACATAAATACACATAAACGCATGTTAATCAAGATTACACGTCTATTGACTTTCTAATTCTAATTGCAGATTTAAACAAACATTTGCAATGCAATGGGTTTCGTGTTTGCTCGAGTTAGAGCTATTATAAACTCCTAACCACACTTTTCTTGCCACATAATTTGAAAACGAAAAGTAAAACAGTTTCACATAACTAACCAAACTTTTCTTGCCACATAAACTGAAAAGTAAAAGAGTTTCACATGAGCGAGCCAACGGCCACCATCAGCACAAAGCAGACACACAAAAGGAAACAGAAGTTCGCTCGCAGCAAAACCTATCAGGGTCGATGTCATGCAAAGCGCTCGACTACTGCCCAGCGAAATCGCGCTGCAAAATAAAGAGAAAAAGTAGTCCAGAAACCACACAGAAAACTTATGTTTTCAGTAGTTGGTCCGTGCGCTCGAGGAGGGCTAAACACCGTAAAAGGCATGATGTATGCATGCCTTTCACTAATGAAATGAAGCAAATTTTAGAAGGCCAGCCCACGAACCAACCAAACTGATGGGAGTGACATGGGCGTGGTTACAAGCCCATAGAGAGATTACACCAGGGACAGGGCGCTTTGCGCTTGACCCTAAAAACAAACTCACACTAAAACATATGTCCTGAGAACCCAATAATTGCAAGTAAAACAAAGCTTCTCTGTGCCCACGTGCCATAACCTTTTTAAAAAGAGCTTTAGAAAGTGCTTACGGAAAGTTTAAAAAACTACAGAAAAAGATAAAGTGCAATAGTGACTGTTCAGTTGCATTGTCACAAGGGTTTGGCAGTGCTACATTCCCCCTACCCCACATCAGACACCCTTTTAAAACATAAAAGCCACCAATTGGTACTTACTCTAAAGCGGAAAAGAACCGATCTCTCCAATATGTAAGATCTAAAGGTAAATAGAAAGCTGGTTCCACAGGTGCTAAAGATCTGTAATATGCCAGCACTGTCTCTTTAGCTAATTCTGCTTTCAGTCTCGTTTCCTCACAATAATAAAAAAAAGTAGCTTTAACCTAGCTTTTTTTAAAAATGTTTCTAGGGTCTCAAAATAGAAAGGACAAACCCAGGGCATCCAATGTTTTATGGATGTAAATCAGCCACGGGGCAGAAAAACGCTTCTCGAAGCTGAGACAGCCCATGATAATGTCCCTACAAAGTGGCGTCTCTGGGTTGGACCATGTGCTAACCCACAACAGCAAAAGAGCCAAATACACCTTATCTGCAATGTGACCTTGACTGAGCTCTGAATGGATAGTGAAACTAGGGGATGGACGGCGGTAAGTACAGTAATCTACGAAGGATTCAATTTCCCTCCACGTCCAGAGAACAGGTGTTTTGAAAACCCCATATCCCAGCCCCACGTATGGCAGCAGTTACACACTGAGTACAGTACACTCTAGGAACAGGAAAGATAGTGCCTTTTCCTCTTGGGCTAGTGAGATTGAACATCGTTTCTGCTGATCTGCTAAGTTTAAGGCAGGAGCTCTTAAGATGGGACTGCCAAGACCCCGAGGAACTGAAGGTTAATCCTAAATAGCTTAAATCGCTGGTGCTAGTTAGTTGCTGAGCGTTAATTTTGAGCACACTTAACCTATATTTACCGGGCCCACATGTCACAATAAGTGATTTCCCATAATTAGTCACTAGGTTGCTCATAAAATAGACAAAACGGTCCACCAATAGCCTCAGAGAATTAGGGGTGCGGGCTAGGAGGACTGTGTCATTGGCATAGAGAGGAGCGGGCACCTATGTGCCCGAGATCCTCAAAGTGTCTACTAGGTTAAAATTTCAGATGGGTACATAATCCATTAATGTAAAGAGTAAAAAGCTGGAGAGTCAAGATACATCCTTGGCACACCCCCGGCTTAAAGGAAAATTCGGGAGACATTTCACCATAGACGCTCACGCACACTTTAACTATTAAATCTGCATGCAGGGAATGCAAAAAAGTAACTAACGGACGATCCACCACTAAATCCAGCATCATCGTCCATAACTTTGTCCTGTTAACTGCATCAAATGATGTGGACAGGTCCATAAATGCCAGATAAATAGGGACGCGCTTGGCATGGGTATATTTGCATAGTACCAAACCCAAGTTCAAGCACTGTTCTGCCATGCCCAACCTTGGGCGGAATCCAAATTGAAAAGGGGAAAGAATGTAATTGCATCAAATCTATGTCACAAGGTGGTTGTAGACCACTCTTTTCATGATTTTGATTGTATTATCTATAAGGGAAATAGGTCAATAGCTTTTGGGAGATGAGCGGTCTCCCTTTTTAAATATAGGGACAATGGAGGATAGGGTCCAAGAGCTGGGAATGTTTACATTAAGGGTCCTGTTGAAAACGTTTGTAATCGGGGGCCCCATAGATCAGCCATACATTTTATCAGATTAATTGGGACCCCGTATTGACCTGGTGATTTCCCTCCCATACACTGCTATATTACCAGTTCTACTTCAGGTAGAGTGATAAAAAGGGGCAGAGAATACTGCAGCCTATTACAAAACACATGTGCCATGCCCCGGTTCTCCTCTATATCATATATATCAGCGAAATGCGAGACCCAATCATATACAAGGATGATACCCTGAAGGAGGGGATTTACTGGGGTGTTCCTAGATCTGATTAATTTTACTAAACTCCAGAATAAGGAACTATCATTCCCTGCCGCAGCAGTTTCCAATAGTTCCCCGTCCCTCTTGTGTAACTTCTCTTTTCTGGATTTAATAATGGATTTATATTCTTGGACATCGGGCTACACCCTCGGGGTGGCGGTCAACACCTTCCTAAATCTGTGAATGGCCGCTGAGCAATGCTCATTGAACCGTTGCGCCGCCCCTTTATCAGGACGAAAATGTCTGAGCGAGGCTTGTTTGACATATTGAGTTAAGCTGTTTTCGTTGATTACCGTGGTGTCTCTCCCATTCTCAGCCAGACAACTGAGAAACGGTCCCTGGTACGATTTTAACAATGTTTCCAAAGTTTAACAGGTTCTTTAGGATGCCAAATAAGCCTTAGACCATTAGTAGAGTGTTGGGTAATAGAGATTGTTTTAGTATTGCGTTGATGTCTATTCAGGAACAGTTGAGCTGATACACAAAGGGCATTAAGATCGCCCCACTCGGTCAATAAAACTTCCCCTTTTAGAAACCATGTTGCAGAACCAGAGTTTGCAAGCATATAGTCAATAGTTGAAGCATGACCTAGCCCTCTAAAAGATGGCAATGGTGTTACCTCCCCACTAAGTCCCTGATTATGACACCAGAAGACGGAAAAGCCCGTCTTCCAAAGTCCCGACGGGTAGGTTGCTGCCAGTATGGCAGCCTCCTCACCGTGGCCATTACCAGTTTCCCACCAGGTCCTCCAAACTGTCCAAACAGGAGTGGCATGGTGAACAAAAGAATTGATGGATTAAACCCAGATCTGTGACTGGGAGTGAATGTTTGATTGGTTCCGCATTCCATCCATCATTTGTCTTTGTTTGCTTTTGTCGCCCTAACTGCGCCAGGTATGCCAAGACGTGGGTCCTGGGATCACTATGTCACTAGATTCAAGCTAGCCTGGCTGATGAAGGGTGATACCCTGAAACCGGTCCCAAGATGCTTGTTTCCCTGTTCAGGGAGGATCTGGTCTGGCAGTTCGGGCTGGACTGTTCCCATGGGGAACAGGGTCAAGACTGATTTGCATATGGCTGGACGCAAACTGGTGTGGCGTGGTGAGCAAAATAATTGATGTATTAGACCCAGATTTGTGATGGAGGGTGAATGTTTGATTTGTTCCACATTCTGTCCATCATTTGTAGTTGCTTGATTTTGTCACCCTAAGTGCACCAGGTATGCCCAGACTTGAGTCCCGGGCTCACTATGCCACTGGATTCAAGCTACCCTGCTGATGAAGGGTGATACCCTGAAACTGTTCCCAGGATGTTTGTTTCCAGTCCAGGGAGGATCTGACCTTGCAGTTTGGGCTGGACTGTTCCCATCGGGGACATGGTCAAGACTGATTTGCATATGGCTGGGTTCAAACTGGGGTGGTGTAGTGCGCAAAAGAATTGATGGATTGAACCCATATCTGTCACTGGGGGTGAATGTTTGATTGGTTCTGCATTCCGTCCCTCATATGTGTTTGTTTTCAATTTCTAAAATAAGTGGAATTCAGCTCCTACCTCCTGCTCCAGGTATCCAGAGTTCATTTGCCTGATCTGACAATAGTGGCGCCGGGGCCCAGCTCTGCGAACGGACCTACAGGTTAGCTTCCTATTGGTGCAGTGCCCCCCTTAGCACTTTGTGAGATGCGCTGTAGACTGCTGAGTACCCACATATAGCGTGCCTGCCACATAAATATTATCCCAGAAGCCACGGACGCCTCTCTGACTGGCCTTAAGATGCCACCTGCTAAATGAAGAAGTGGCGCACAAAGGGACACTGTAAATGTTACACGCCAACAATTACCCTACCCAATGCACCTAACAGGGCTCATGCAGCCACGGTTAGAAGCTTCAAAATGACTGAGTGGAGCGGCGACTGCCATGCATAGCTAAAATGCCTGTGACGCTTAAACCAGCAGACGATGGGGTCCAGCGCAACTGGGTGGCATTGATGACCCAGAGAAACACTCACAACTGAAGTGGTCAATGGGATGCTGTAGGGCCTGACAGTCTAACAGCTGAATGGGCCTCTGTGGTGCTGACCTACACAGCCTTTGGCACTGCAACTACCAGGGCACAACTGGAAAAGAGACAGACAACTTGGAAATTGGGGGAGATTTTGCCCGCTCAGGTGTACGTAGCTCTATGCCTCCGAAAAATCTCCACACCAACAGAGTGTCTGACTATTTTCCCTCAACCGAAACCTGTGACATACTCTAACCCATATTAACAAGGACGCCCTGGCACTCACAAAGGAGGATCTCCTTTCCTCCCTTCAAGACTTTAAACATGAACTGCAAGAGGAAATAAAGGAGGACCTGACTCCTTCTTTGACTTAACTTCAATCCGATATCAATTGCAGGTTCTCTGTACTTCAACAAGACACTGACTCAGTAGGCACACGCAACCTGGACCTTGAATCAAGTGTCAAGGGATTGGACAAACGCTCAGCTACAACTGAAGAAACAGCTGCTACCCTCTGACTGCAACTGCAAGCCTCTCTACTGAAGTGCGAAGACCTTGAGAACAGATCGTGCCATGAGAACATATGCATCCGCAATCTGTAGGAGGGAGCCGAAGGTCCAGACCTGGAAGCCTACATGGTGGGC
This sequence comes from Pleurodeles waltl, assembly GCF_031143425.1. Taxonomy (NCBI): domain Eukaryota; kingdom Metazoa; phylum Chordata; class Amphibia; order Caudata; family Salamandridae; genus Pleurodeles; species Pleurodeles waltl. The sequence goes on from NC_090440.1 coordinate 1,886,951,653, forward strand.
CTATTTGAGGAGCTTTTAGGAGGCACTCACTTGAAGATCAAAGTTGATAGAGTCCACCAGGTGGGTGCTCAAAATGCCAGTAGAGGCGCCCCCGTGATGCGCTAGTAAAACTACATTCTTTTACGACAAAAGAGCCAATCCTCCAAGCGCCACGGTCGAAGGAAGACAGTTCCTTTCAAGACTCCTCATGCTACCTCTTCCAGGGTACAGCTCTGGCGACCCTAGCCCGTAGACAACAACTAAGGCTGGGTATGGACAACTTGAGGCAAGAACACATACGGTACAGGTGGACCTACTCATTTGGTCTGGCATTTGAATATTGCAATATCACTCACCATGTTACTCATCTACATTTGACAGTTAAGATCCTTGAGATCCCCCTCTCCAGTGATCACTGTCAAGAGGGAAGAGCAGACTCTCCCCTTCCAGTCAGTCGGGCCTGACGGAGGGGAACCCGTGGAGCACCCAGCATTGGCCAGTGGCTGGTGATGCAGACATAGAAAGTGATGAGTGGCTGCTGATGCAAACATGGAAAATGATGAGGCAGATTAGGATGGTGCAGCAGACTCTAGGACTGAGCTCATCAAACAGTACTTTCAGTGGTATTCAGGTATGCTGACTGTGTATTTGCAAGTAATGTGTATCCACATTGATTACTGACAATGATCCTTCTGATTAGTTTCATCGGTGGTGTTATATGTGTTCATTTCCCTATGTTTGTATTGGTGGAGGTGAGTGCTTGAATGTAAGGTGCGGAGTTAAAATGTATCTTCTCTGACATGTGTACTCACTGCAGGTTGGTAGATGCACATCTCCTATGGACAGACCTATGTTGAGCTATGTGTCCTGCATTCTCCTGTCCTCATGTTATTCCACCCACTGACTGTCATCCATGCAGGTGAATGTCCATCAGAAGAAAGGGATCTGGCGTGCCATCGCCAAGCAAGTGCGGACCCTGGGGGTCCACAGACGGCGGAGCACCCACTGCAGAAAGTGGTGGGAGGACCTGAGATACTGGGCCTCGAAGGTGGAAGAGATGTCCTCCCAATGAGGGAGGAGTGTCCATGGGAACCTGACCCCCGCTGTAGACTGGGGGACCACTGACTCTAAGGGAACTCTATATGGTCACATACAGATGTGACCCCCTCACGGTGAAGGACTTCAGAGGGCCCCGCACACCAAGAGCATGAACAGCATCTAAAAAGCTTTGCACTAGCGGCTACCGACCACGTGTCCTCCATACATCATCTGGCTACAAAGGAAATCTGTATTTGGGGATGTGCTGTCTCACGAGTTGTATGCTTGGTTTCTCTAGGTTTCCTGTTTTTTAGTATTGGTATTGGGTTCTGTGAAAGACACAAGCTCATGCTGTGCAGGAAGGGGGGGGATCAGGAGGGATTCACAGGACAGTGTGGTGTTTTCTAATGCTGGAATGGTAGGGGAGGGATTTCCAGTCCACAGGCATAGTCCACAACTGGGGATCCCCACAACAAACCACGACACACCCATATAGGCTAAGTCATAAATCCTACCCTATTATGTATAAGTCCTCAGCAACCACAAAACATAATGGGGTGGCACTGCTATTTCACTCCTCCCTAGGCTTCTCCCCAGAAGATTATAATTCAGACAAAGACAGAAGACTTCTAATAGTGAAGGGTCATATTGCGGGGTGCCTCTGTACTTTTGCTTCAGTCTACGTACCATATGTTAACCAGGTCCCCTTTATCCAGACATTCCTGACCTTGTTGGGAGAATTTGGTGAAGGAGTGATTATCTTATTAGGAGACTTTAACCTTACATGAGATTTAGTGATGGATAGCATGCAGTCCCATAGATCACCCACGGGGTGCTTTTCTAAAGGGGTAAAGCTAGAACTACAAAAGGCAGGGCTTGGAGGACATTACACCCACCATTAAAGATTATTTATTTTTCTCTCACACTCATCATACGTTTTTGCAGATAGACTATCATTTCCTCAGCCAGTCGCTTACACCAGCGATACTCACAGCTTCCTTTCATCCCATCAATATGGTTCATGCCCCACTAAAGTTAACCTTGGATTGCCCTCTTTCCCCAAGCTACGTCGTCGGTTTTTCCCTGCGTCCCTGACAAGGGAACGCCTTCTTAGAGACAAACTCAGTAAAGACATCAGGGGCTTCTTTAAATTGTATCCCACCAAGGACGCTAGTCCACTATCACTTGGGACACATTCAAAGCAATTATTAAAAGTAAATGCATTGTTCTGATCTCTACACTTAATAAGCAAAGAACAAAAGACCAGTTAACATTCGAGGCAGAACTTAGTAAAGCCAAGCAAGCACACAAACAGCAACCAACACTTCTATTGCAGTGGAAGGTCACAACACTCAGAGGGAAATTAAACACGATCTGTAGCAACAGAGCTAAACACACCCTATTATGACTTAAACGCTCTTCCTATGAACATGACAATAAGGTAAGACCACGACTGGCGAGACAACTCAGACTTAAATGGGAGAAGGAATATATAAGGGATCTAATGACAGAAAAAGGCAAAATAGCAACCTCTGATGTGGAGAAAACATGCGTCTTGAGAGAGTTCCATGCACGATTGTGCACTGCCACTCCTACGAATGCTCAGTCCCGAAGGCAATATCCAGACGTGGTGCACCTCCTGCAAGTGACTGCAGAACAGAGAGAGCTTCTAGCCACACCAGTTTGTGAGGATGATGTTTGCAAAGCCGTTAAGGCCTTGAAACCCCATAAACCACCGGGGCCCGACGGATATATTGCCCTTTTCTATAATATGTTCAGCTCCGACCACATCCCATATCTGGTTTCCCTTTTTAACAATGTGATCCAGTCAAGGGCGGTGTCACCCTTGATGGGTGATTCCCTTGCCTCGACAATCCCCAAGCCAAGAAAAGACCCTTGCTCTTGTGGCTCATACGGTCACATAGCTTCACTCAACCTGGATGCCAAGCTCTACACGAAGATATTGGCCTCCAGACTGGAGGACCTCAGCCAGATCTGATCCACCCAGATCAATCAGGCTTTATTAAAGCCCAGCAGACACACAACAACCTGAGGAGGATGGTCCAATTGGTAGAAAAGGCAACAAAGAAAAAGATACTTGCTGTATTGTTAGCCCTAGATGCAGAGAAAGCTTTTGACTGAGTGGATTCCCCCTTCCTCTTCTACAAACTATGGCAGTTTGGCTTCTGCAACCAATTTATTACCATGATCAAGGCCAACTATGCTTCCCCAAGCTCTAGAGTGTTGGTCAACAGGGTGGGTTCTGATTTTTTTTTTGCTCCACAGGGAACACAACAGTGGTGCCCCCACACGGCATTACTATTCGCCCTTAGTGTAGAACCCCTGGCGGCTACAATACAAGACTTGCCTGCTATTCAGGGGTTGCCGTTTGGATCCCAGATCCATAATATTTCCCTCTTTGCAGATGACGTTCTCTTGACCCTGACTTCTCCACAATCTTCTTTAGAGGCTCTACAAAGAGAACTACAAAGGTTTAAAAGGGTGGTGGGGTTTTCTATTAAGTTAAATAAGTCCTTTATCCTTAACCGAACACTTCCCCCCTCTAAATATGGAAAACCTGATATCCAACTCTCCCTTCCAATGGGCCAAAAAAGAGATGCCTTCTTAGGTATAAAACTTACACCCAAAATCTCGGACATATACAAAGCTAATTATCCTCCACTCCTACATCAACTCAAATTCGACTTTAAACACTGGGCGTCCATGTATAGTTCCTGGCTAGGACATATTCATGCCATCAAATTGTCTGTTCTGCAAATGTTAGTTTATCTCTTTCAGGGCCTTCCTGTGGATCTAGCTCGTGACTGTCTCCCATCCCTCCGCTCCTTGACAACCTGCTTCCTTTGACAAAATCGTAGTGCGTGTCTATCTCACAAACTACTGAGACAGCCGAAGGACATGGGAGGGAAGGGTCTTCCAGACTTTCATCTCCATAATAAGGCAGCCCAACTACAAGTTATATCGGAATGGCCCTTGCAGGAGTCCGACAAGCACTGGCTCCACCTGGACAAAGCAGTAGTGGGCAAGTACATCTGGGACGTCCTGTGGAAACTGTAGACTGACAGATAGCCCAGTGCCTACCTGAGTGCACCTACCTTGACAACACTTAAAATTTGGGATGAGGTACATCATACATAAGATTGGACTACCTTCCCCTCCCCCTTTACACCAATCCACTTTAATCCCCCCTTTCCCCTTGCATTACACAAAGAATGCTTGATGCTTGAAGGGAGGAGGGCTGTCTCACCATAGCTGATTTACTCCATTCGTACTCTGGAACACTGTCAAAGGGATGTTCATCTACCCCCCACAGAACACTTCCGCTACTTGCAGCTAAAGCACTGGGTCCTTCAACCCGACATCAGGGACCCAGAGCTCACTCTAATTGAAAGATTTGCAAAGAGGGCTGGGACATCTAAGGGTTGTATATCCTTTCTGTATTGTCTCCTGCTATCGACCACACACTCCCCGCAACCCAGATACAAACGCTTTCGGGAGCAGGTACTTGGCCAGGATATATCAGAGGCTAGCTGGAGTTGGCTCTGGAGGGATATTCCTTGCTTTAACCACTCAATTGTCATGCAAGAAGTTCATTATAAGCAACTGTTTGATTGGTATCTGTAGCCCACTAAACTCAAACATTTTTTCCTGACACATCAGGTCTTTGCTGGAGAGGATGTGGGCTACGAGAGGACTTTCGACATATTTGGTAGGACTGCCCGACTCTCCGCCCCATTTGGTCTGAAAGTATCACTCAGATCAAGGAGATCCTGGGGTACCCCCATACCAGACAACCACGCATTTGCACTTCTAGGTTTAAGAGATGATACCCTCAAGTGCCAAATCAAGGGAGATAGAGCCATTGTGTAGCTATGCATGGGAGCTGCTAAAGTTGCCTTAGCAGCGGCACGGAAGAAAAAATGGGCGCCATCACTTACGCAATGGCATGCTAGACTTTTTCAGGCGATTATCATGGAAAGGATGACCGATATCATGAAAAACAAATATAAAAATTTTGAATTTATTTGGGGCCCCTTAATGTTGTATCTATCTAGAGGCCTCACCCTCTGTGCATGCCCCTCCCACACAAAAGTGATCTAGCTCTTTCAATTTTTAATGGAGTGCATTGATGAGGTACCTGACCCGGAGGTGGTCCCTTGGAAGTCTAACATAGGCTAGTTCCCCCCCCCCGATACCACTGCTTAAACCTTTTGATGCTACCGCTACATAGTTTCAGTCACAGACATTTTTTCTTTTTTGTTTTAGGGTTCTGGGTTTCTGGGTGGGGGGGTAGGAAGGTAAGATATTTACATTAGAAACACTATGAATAAACATGGTGATGATGCTTATGAAGTATATAGGATATTCTCCCCCAATGATTGACAAAGGGTTATGACAGTCGCTGTATGCTAATATGAGGGGATTTGAGTTATCTGCTGTCACCGATGTTGATGCATGTATGATAAAAACAATAAAAAGAATATTGTCAAAAAAATTCATTAGGCAAGTTATAAATTGTGACTTCCTCTGACTGACTGCACAGAGACAGACGGTGGCTTGTACGGGACAGCACACACTAATTTTTTCTTTACAGCAGTTAGATTTCTTTTAAGGAAATAGGGCTGTTTATTTTATTTTTTTTAAGTTCAGTTTTAAAAAACATCAGAGAGAGATGGCAGTGGTCCCCTAGACCACTGCCTACTCCCAGTGAAGCTGCCCCCCAGTTTGCAAGAGGGGAGGGTTGCTAGGGTAACTCCTTACCTTTTGCAAATAAGTTGCTCTCCATCTTGATAGTCCGGTATCTTATCTATGGTTTGCGGCCAGAATTACGGTTACAAACCATTGATACACAGCGCGCTCATTGGGTATTTGGAAATGACGTCCAAACCAACAGTTCCAAATACCGAAAGAATAATCATTTCTAAATTCATATTAGAATTTGGAAAAACTTTTCTGACTCATAAAAAGGGTTTATAAATAAGAAAATCTTTTTACCAGTCACAAACCCTCTGGTTTCAAGTTTGCGAACGGTACAGCAAGCCCCCATAGCTCAAACAACAACTCCTTCCACCTTAAAACTCTGTGAAGGCTGGCTTATCTTCGTTTCAGCAACACAGCAGGCACGCTTGTCCCAGAAAATGTTCTTTGTCCCCCACCTGGTAAGCGCTGAATTGTTACCTTGAAAGATGTTCTTAGTTCACATAGACGCCTTGTTGTTCTATGGACAGATATAAAGGAACTCTAGTCTTCTGTAAGTCCCTGAACTGACATTGACTAATATCCATTAGTGTGTTTAATCCCTTGAAATTTATAAATGTACCACTCTTTTGTAAAGCGCTATGGTACCTTCGGGAATAGTCAGCAACATACAAAACTAATAAATAAGCACATTGATTTAAATAAATATCTAACTTCTGTCATCGGCCAAGTCCATTACAATAGATGCTCTGCTCCTGGGACTTGGGCCAAAAAAAGCGAAACCTGCTCTCGCCTATTATGCTACTAAACCAGCAAGGCATCTCAGTGAGTGAGTCACCACACAAAGATTTATGTTCAAACTGGACTTCTCAGGTTCTAAAGGCAGAATGGCAGGCTTAACCTCTCACCCCTCTGGCGCTAGCGAAGACTGTCACTGACAAGGGTGGGAAAAACACCTTCAGGATGTGGTGTGAACTGTATCAATTGTCAATATTAAAACTAATACTATAAGAAAGCAATGGTATGTATCTTCAGCGATTTTCAATGTATCTTTGGAAGTCGAAGAGTTAAAAAATGTTTTTTCTGTTTCACTTCTTTTGCATGTCCTTTCTTAAATGTGGATCTTGGAACGTAAGCCGGTCTGTAATCTTGAAGAGATACAGTTTTAGTTTATGAGCCAGACACAGGCTCTCCATTCCTTGGTAGCAAAAATAACATTACACTGTCCCTATTAACAGATGGGATGCATACTTCTTATCTTGCCAGAGGGCTAATAAAAGATACTGGCTCCTTTAAACTGAAGGACACATAACTCATGGTTGCCAGAAAACAAATCAAGAATCTGCAGTTATAAATAGGAATGGCAGTCACATGTATAGTATAAAATTAAGTCAGGGCTTAAGGAATGTAAAACCGGAGAAGTCACTTCCTAGGGAGTGTGACATCACCCATTAATCATGACAATGGGGCAAGGAGAATAAGTACACTTGTCACCTCCTGGAAAACATTTAATCTGACTTGGCTGTAAGTAGACAACAAGTAAATATTGGGATTCCTTAACTGAGTGTCCTCTTGCCTTCAGCTGCCAAATCTCTCTTCCCTCAGATGTAGATGGTAGTTATCTTCCGGCAACTGAGCTTAACAGTATAGCATCCTCTCGCACCATGCTGGAAAGAATTCTCTCGGACTGTGAAAGTATCCTCTGGCGGGGCTCTGGAAAGAACATCCTTGCGCAAGGTATTCTTTCACAGTGCAAGGTAAATCACAGGCACAGTCAACCATGGAAAGTATCCTCTCGCACTGCGATGGAAATCGCCTACATCATCAGCAATAGAAAATACCATCACGCTGCAACTGAAAATACGCGCAGCCTTAGGGATGGAAAGCATCCTCTCACTGCAGTAAAAAGAATGTCCCTACACTCTGAAGGAAAGTATCCTCTCACCCTACGATGCAAACTGTGCACCATCAGTGATGGAAAGCATCCTCCCACACGGCAATGAAAAGAATGACCCTACACTCTGGAGGAAGGGTTCCTCTCACATTCCAATGGAAATCACGAGCAGCCTCAGCGAAGGAAAATACCCCCTCAGCAACAGCAAATACCCTCACACTGGGATGGAAATCACGCGAAGCCTCAGTGATGGAAACCATCCCCTTACTGCAGTGAAAAGAATGCCCCTACCCTCTGGAGGAAAGTCTCCTCTCACATTGTAATGGAAATCCTGTGTAGCCTCAGGGATGAAAAATATCCTCTCATACAGCCATAGGAATCACATGCACCCTCAGTGATTGAAAGCATCCTCTCACACTCCAATGAACAGCATGCCCCAACACTCTGAAGGAGAGCCTCCTCTCACAATGGAATTGAAATCACACACCTCCAGTGATGGAAAGTTTCTTCTCACAGTGGGATGGAAGTAGCGCGCACCCTCAAGTGAAGGGAAGCATCCTCTCTCACTGCAGTGAAAAGGATGTCCCTTCAATCTGAATGAAAGAATGCCCTACAGTCTGAAGGAAAGTCTCCCCTCACCCTACGATGCAACTTGTGCACCATCAGTGATGGAAAGCATCCTCCCACATGGCAATGAAAAGAATGACCCTACACTCTGGAGGAAGGGCTCCTCTCACATTCCAATGGAAATCACGAGCAGCCTCAGCGAAGGAAAATACCCCCTCAGCAACAGCAAATACCCTCACACTGGGATGGAAATCACGCGAAGCCTCGGTGATGGAAACCATCCCCTCACTGCAGTAAAAAGAATGCCCCTACCCTCTGGAGGAAAGTCTCCTCTCACATTGTAATGGAAATCCCGCGCAGTCTCAGGGATGAAAAATATATTCTCATACAGCCATGGGAATCACATGCACCCTCAGTGATTGAAAGCATCCTCTCACACTCCAATGAACAGCATGCCCCAACACTCTGAAGGAGAGCCTCCTCTCACAATGGAATTGAAATCACACACCTCCAGTGATGGAAAGTTTCTTCTCACAGTGCGATGGAAGTAGCGCGCACCCTCAGTGAAGGGAAGCATCCTCTCTCACTGCAGTGAAAATGAGAATGAAAGCATGCCCTACAGTCTGAAGGAAAGTCTCTCCTCACGCTGCGATGGAAATCACACACCCCCAGTGGAAGTTCTTCGTCACGTAACTTCGCCATTTCACAAGAATTTCAAAGGCAATTAGACAGCCCTTGGAACACTTTAGTAAAATACTTGACACGTTTATATACTTTACAATTCAAACCACTGCACAATACATATAACCTTAGAGTAAGTTACGTTCTAACCTAAAAAAATAATGTATGAGCACAATCCGACTTCTTTATTGCTGCATTCGGTGCTTACTCTTTAGGAGCTAACACCAGTGTGTATGATACCAAACAAGTAGTCTAGGGGTGATGCCTGATGTAGAGGATGGGTCCAGAGAGTACTGCTCCGCGCTCATTGCCTGCAGTGATGGGCGCCTGAACAAGTGACTTGGCTACACTAACCATCAATGTAGAGGGGGAAGCCATCGCCTCAGAAGGACCAAACTGTACTTACCAAATGTGGTGTAGTCAAGAATATGCCAATCCACAATGGCACCCATTTCCTTAGAACCAGGTGAATCAGAGGGAATTGTGGATAAAGTGTACAAGGAGGACACAGATATATGTGGCACTCTCAGCACAAATATAACAGCCAGTGAACACCATCAAATAGGAGCTCTGATTTTTGTGGACGAGAAGGCAACTTTATAGAGCACTCCTCAATATAATGAGGAGTTATAAAATAAGGTCCTATTTAGTCACGTAAACATCTGAGACCAGAGAATCTTGGGAAAACTGGTTGGGAGGGTTCTACCTTAAGGCTAATGACCTTCAGTAGGTCCAGAAATGATGACTAGATTCCTGAAGGTGGTCAGATATTGCCCCTGTTCGTATGGAAGCCCCGCTTATAAAGTTACCTCTAAAAAACTACACGTACACCTCACCAACAAACAAAAAAGATGCATAATTGGGCCTTTGGCATAAGGCCAAGAGGATTAAAAAGCATCCCCAGATAAAGATCGGCCAGCAGATGCACCAGCAAGATAGTCTCCCGGATGTGCACAATTTTCTCCTCTGATGCAAAAGCACCTCCCCCAAAAGGTCTCCAATTAAAAAAGCCCTATGAGTTGCTTCATGCTGCAAGATGTAAAAGCTAAACATATTGGAAATTTGATGGACAACTACAGATGGTGTACCTGAATCTGGTCTTGTGATTCTGGCAGGAATACTCAAACCTTGAACAGCAACAACTGCCTGTGATCTGACATGTGAGACGTAGGTAATAGGGCAGCTTCTCTATATAAGGCAAAAGGTAAGGAACTATCTGAATCGATTGATTTTGAGGACCTACTAGCCATCACTTTGTGCCTACAGAAGCCAATGCCCAAAGTCACTTCATGAATAAAAAATTGTGCCAGAGAGTGGGGTATCCTGCCACATTTAAAGTACCTTGAAGAACACAAGGTAACTAGAACTGGTATATGTTAAGTTTGAGGATGCATGATATGTGGGTCAAAACAAAGATGTATTCAGTACTCTAAGAAAGACAAAGATGTTTTTGTTTTGATTTAACTTTAAGAATATTTATTACATGGGACTCAGGTGATGAATACAAAGTCAAAATGCTATAGATGATCTGGTTAAACTTTTTGTTCCTTGACAGAGGGGAATGGAGGTGGTGATTGTCTGTTTGGGCAAGGCACCAAATAAAGGAAGGACTGGCTTCTGATAAATGTATGTTTTCTATAATTACATATAACATAGTCTGTGATCGGCGCTTCCATTTCCAAAGCATTAGCTGCCTTCCTTATAATCACAGGCTTGAAAAAACATTCAGATTGGTAGACAACATATGTACTCCCAGACACAGGTGGCACTCTGACACTTAACCCAAGAGGCATGGATCATCTTCCCAGGACTCTTCTTTAGAATCATATGCAAACATATGTTTCTGTAATATTTGTGTGATTGTGACAGGACTTAGCAGCAGTAAATTGTAAAGGATTCTACGAAAATTGCACCAAGACAGATGACATGATCATTCAATTATCAACGTTTGCATTGCCATTTTTGCCATGGTTCATGGTTCTTAGGTAAAATTAATAACAACAGGCTAAGTCCAAGTAGGCTAAAAGTGGTGCTATTGGAGAGCGAGTGAAGACCAGGTTGAGGTGAACAGGGCTAAAGTAACAAAGTTTATAAAGTCAGTCACAGAAATGGACAGGAGATTAATAAACCTTACCCATTGGCCCAACTGCCAAATGTGTGCACTGCAGGGTCACATGTTTATCTGTGAGATCAACAGAGTGCCTCATGGGGCGTCCATTCAGATTTTCAGCCTTTCAGGGTTGATAAAAGAATACCACTGACTTGTGTCATATCAGTTTTCAGCGCAAAGAAAGGCCTTCAGTGGTGAGCACGAGCTTTACAAGTAGAATGTTGTGATACTGGAAGAGGTTAATCAAATATCAAGAGGTCCAAATATGTGCCAAAATTTAACAGCTGTGAGGAGAGGTCAGATTCACTCAAAACTGGAGGCAGTAAGGACCCCCAGATTCAACTCATTAGTGAAGTGGGGAGACATCAAATATATACAAGAACAGATGGGACCGCTTGAACATCTATTGTAAAACCTCATGCACTGATGTCTTAAACTTCTCGTGATATGCAAGAATGGTCAAAGAATAAACCTGCCACCAGAGTAGAGGAGGAGCTCACCTGCAGAGTTTGAAACAGGAAGGACCATAAGCTGATTGACCAGCCAGTTTCACTTGTATTCAGTTCTTTGTTAAGAGGGAGTGACTGAGGTGACTGGAGCAAGGCCAGCACTTACTCTTCTTATCTTTTTTCCTGGAGTACGCCTGCAGAAAACAGAGCACTACAAATGGAGGTATGTGCTCTAGACTCTAGCATAGACCTCAGTGGTGAGATGCAGCAACTGAATGGACTCTGGTGTCTGGTCTCAAAGATTAACTTGCAATTTATCTTCACAGATTTTTCCAAGTCTTAGTAGTATAAACTAGAAAATCGGTTGCTTATAGTTGTGGTTGACATGGATTCTGTAGGATCCACAGCAAAATACTCATAATCAATGGCCAATTGCTTGCTAACTGTTTTGTTTCCTTTCTTCTAACGTGTCATTTTTTTTCAGGTACCTTTCACATGAATTGTTAGTTTGGAAATAAATATGCTGTTGTCTTACTCATAGAGAGCCTGAGAAAGCAACCTTGAGAATGGTACAGAGAGAGACTGAGAATGTGAAGACTGGTTGTGGTCATATTGTTGCAAAGTCATAGAGGAGACCAAGGATGGGCACCTTCCCAGGACGGTCTTGGGAATACTCAAGCATGTTACAGATGTGTGATGCGAAGGGACTGGACAATTAAATCTTTCGATCCATAGGTGTTACCAATGAACAAATCATTGTTTACTTTGGACATTAATTAATCAATCTCAGTCAAATTCAAAAGGAGATTCCCTTGGACTTTGACAGGTACAGACCTCTTTGCCCTTGCCCCGCACTTTTCCCAAATGCTTGCTGAGAGAACTTAGATTTTCTTGGACCCACAAGAAGACTCTTGACCGAGCTTCTGATATGCTGGCACCTTCTCTTTTTTATCTACTTGTTGCCTACTGTACTCTCTTTTTGCCCCAGATGTCCTTTTGATGGTTATTTTTATTCTTAATTTCCTTTTTACTTTTTGTCCCCATGTTTTGTAGCCCAACTCATGCCAATTAGTGATATGCCAACTTTGGAGGATTTCTTTTGTTTTAGCTAGCAATTTAGATCATTCTACTTTGCACCAATGTTTAGTAGAGTTGGTCAAAGATTATTTTCCGAACACCAAATACTGTTGATGTTATTCTGCATAGCTGGCATTGATAGCTTGGTTTGCTTAATGTTGATTAGATTACGCTTCTTCCAAATGTTCAGACACCTTATGGTGTTACTGTACCTTTACAGGCTGTTCTTGATAATTGTCTATATGAATCTGAGTATTAGTTTGTAATAAAACCATTTAGTTTTATTTCCGATTTTGGTTTTTATTGTTTGGTCAAAGTGGTCATATTATAAATTAATGCTCATTAATGCCATGCTTAATTTATTTTACCCCCCCCCGCTAGGGTGAAAAGATTTGTTGACCTTGTTTTAGAGCATACCAAAATGCTCCATCAAACTGAAGAAGATTCCCAGAATCCTAACATCTGGAGAACGGAAGGAAGAGTTAAAGGACAACAAGGGATGTGGTGCCTGTAGTTATGGAGTCATCATTATAGGTGATTATATCAGAGGGCCATGGGAGGTACCTCTGGAACCAAGCAACACCTCTCCTCTGGCATGCATTCTTGGTCTTCTGATTCTTAGCTTCTGGGAACATGGGAGACGTGCAGTGTAAAACATGAGGTCTTTAGTGGAAGGAATATCCGTTAAACAAAATTTCATAATTGTCCGTAAAGTAAGCATAAATTCAAAGAATACTGAAACACTTAATTGAAAACTACCCGCTAGTTCCCTGGAGCAGTAAATGTTGAACTCACCTGTCTCGCTCTTCCTTCATTTTCTCTAGTTCTTCTTCTTTTATAGTGGCATTCTTTAGATTCCCCTTTGGCTCTGCTTTTCCACTTTTATCCTCTTTTTTCTTGCCAAATCTGATTCAAGCATTAGGAGTAGGGAAGACACAAAGGGATGCAAGTTAGTTGCAGAAGACAAAGAAATATTGACTTCTCAGGGAAAAAAATGACACCAAATATTAATTCATACTATGAAGGACATCAAAATAAATAATACAAGGTTCCGACTCTGAGATACGACTGTTGGCATTAGCAGCCAGAGGAAAATGTGAAAAGGGAAATATCTATTACTATCAATATAAGTTGTGGAGATTTCACATCTATGCAAAGCACATATCAAACATAGCATCAAATATCTGTAGAACTCAACCTGGCACTATAACGTCTACTCATACATCTATAGACATTTCGGAAAATGCTCAGTCTTTTAGGGGGATACAGATCATATAATCAGAATGTACATTTGTGACCCAGCTTATCACAAAAAAAATGAAAGATAATGACATGCGTAATATCCTATACTAACTTACATTCTAGACATATTTAGACAATCTACCAAGATCAAATGTTAGATTGTTCAGAATTACTTTTTTTTACAGCTTGCAAAAAATGACAGAAGAAAGGACCGCCCCAAATGCATAAGCTGTTGTTGAAGGATACTTTTCAATCATATTATAAAAGGAGAAGCAGGAACATATTCGGGAACTGAAGCTGTAGGTTTACAGTTTTCATGGCAAATATCTTAGGAAGGAGGTTAAGTAATGTACAATGTGAAGATAAAATTGGAAAAAAACTAAGGGCCTGAATTGGAGTTTGGTAGATGGGGATACTCTGTCACACATGTGATGGATATCCCGTCAGACCATATTACGGTCCCTTTATATCCTATTGGAAATGTGATATGGCAGCTGAGGTATCCGTCACAATATCCATCATGTTTGTGATGGAGTAACCTGTCCACCAAACTCTAAATCAGACCCTAAGTCATTGTTGTCTACAAGTACAAAAGTTCCCCCTTCACATTGTTTTACAGCAATGTTTGGTATTTACAAATGCCATGTGGGCACATAATATGTAAAAATGTGAAATCGCAGCACTATTTAAACTCAAAGGAAACAAATGTGATTATCTTAAATGCACTGCTATATAAAGTATGAGTCATTACGTAATAGTTGAATCTCTAAAAGCAATTCTTAATGTAGTTGTGTGTTCTTTTTCTGCATGCTTCTTTTGGTACTGATTAAACAAAGGCCAAACTGGTTAAATCAATTAATGAGCTCAGAAAGGTGCTGAACTCATGCAATACACCACTTTGTAAGTGACAACTAAAATAGACATTCCATGTATGAATCAGCAAGTTACTTTGATTTGTAATGTCCTTCGAAGATTGTTGTTTACATTTTGGGCATACCCGACACATGGTGTCACACTCAATCTACAAAGTAAGGAGCTGGGCTGGATTATATTTAAAATTATATGCTGTCTATTTATTAAAACATCAGGTTGAAAGTAAAGTGACAATGCAGGTTTTATAAGACTGGTATCTCACCCTAGCAAAAAACAGTAATTACAATTTAAAATCGAACTGAAAACTCAGCTTTTGCACTCTGCTAGCCCATAAATCCTGAATTACCTAACAATAATCCTGACCACTTCAGTCTTGCCTTGCTCAACCCAATCCTTTGTTTGGGAAGTGATCTGCCTGCCAAGCATCTCTTTCCTATTTGCTGCTGAAACCTTGAACCAAGAAAGCATACCTCATGTCCAAGCAACTCATCCTAAAATGCGATACCACAAGAGCCAGTTCCTGGGAATCTACCAAACTCCAAAGCCTGTGATCAAGATAGTCCCAGGTGGATGTGGGGGGGAGGTGTAGTAAGATGGGATCAAAGAACTGATTATGGACCCAGAGTCAGGAGGCCAGCTGTTCATGTCCACATTTGAGGAGGGATGTCAAAGCCTTCGTTTTTTAAAAGGAGGAAGACATCTAATGGGATGGTGCCTAGGACAGATCATGCTCTCCTTCCATGGAACCTTTCACTTAGACTTAAACTGGGGAGTGCATCCACCAGGTCATTCTTAAAAAGTCATGTTACGGCATTGGGGAAAAATAGATCTCCTGCACACCACTAACTTTCCATTCTCCAAAGAACTCTTGATGGCAACCCATCACAAATATTACAGCAGCTTGATGCTCCTTGAGCTACACATCTTAAGGTGTCTCTATATCTATACAGTTTTCACCAGCATGCAAACTGCTTAAAAAGTGTCTGAAATTCCTTGGCCAGTGACAGAGCTCCAGATATAGTGGACGTCCTGGTTCTCAAGGTAAACCTGAGATCTGAATAGGCAATATTCTCATCTAGTTCCACCTTACAATCTACCAACTGCACAGAAATGCCCAGGTCCCCTGCCACCATCAGTGTGTTACATTGTGAGCCATTAAAGTTGCAGATATTTTGGGCTGGGAAAGCTCCACTTCACCCTTTGGCGTGAGGAATGTCCTGGCCAGAATTCATGAGAGAGAAACACATTCTGACCCCTTAATTCGCAAAACAGGTCATCCTTGACAGGCAGACATATGGGAAGTTGGAGTAATGAGGTCCTCTGAAATTGATGGAAAAGCAAAGAACTCTGGGATTTTCCTAATCAAACTAGAGGCCCAAATTGTTCCTCAGATGGTAACACAGCAGTGCAGACTGGTCTAATGTCTGAATGAATGTCCTTTGTTGGGAAGAAAAAGGAGGGGTGGGTAAGAGACTTCTCTCTACCATAATCAGTCCTGGATAACTTGACAAACAAGGCTCACATTGGTTCTTCAGGCACCATTACACTATTATGGTAATGAAACTCAGTCCTCTGTCCCTGCTTGACCATCTTTCATTCTTTTCTTCAGAGGGAAAGGAAGCTCTGTGACACTTATTGTCAGAGTGTTTTCTTATGTTCACCAGATGATTCTCCACTAGGATTGAACATAGACAGAGGAAAGGAGGAGTCAAAAAAGATGCAAAGATCCCCCCGGTCCCCTTAACAGGTTGTTTTGTAAATGGATGGTGACACAATACCTGCGCGACACTGGCAGAACAACATTTACCACCAAAGAACATGTAAAATAAATATAAAATATAAGAGCAAATTCATACACAGTGAGCCACCATTGCTCACAGTGAAATCTGCACAGACTCCATGGGTGGCCTTTATTGGCCTTCCTGCTTCACAAAAACAAGCCCCCACACCTGTAGTTAGAGAGGGCGAGGGTCATGCGGTGTCATCAGCCTATCTACCATCCAAGTCTATTGTTAGGTCCTGGAGGTGCCAGACACGCACCAGAATAACAAGGGAGATCCTGTCTCTCAACCCAATCAGCATCTCATTAAGCTGAATAAGGCATACTGTGCTCGTGCAGCCTTTTTCAGGGGGAGACTGACACCATAGCAAGCAGTAGAGCCTACATCTGTACCCAGCAACAATAGGTGTATTCCCACCAAGCAATGCTCATATCTTACTTCAGCAATGGGCCCAGTCAAGCTAAACCCAGACTTTTCCAGAGAGAATAGTAAAAGACACACAAATAGAAACACACATTACATGTTTTGGTGCTTTTATTGCGCAAAATGCAGAGGGATAAAACCCACATATCACAGGGAACCATCAAGAATGGAAAATATTCAAATGTTAGCTGTGGAATGCAGAATTTAATCGCCACTGACAGCCCCCAGACAAATATGACGAGCTTTAACATTGTGAGGGCTACTAGAATTAGCCATTATGGAGGATCAATTTATGGGGGAAGGTTGTCTAAAGTATGTGGCCAAAAATGCAAATTATGTGGCATATTCTCTGGCAGTATTATGTTCATCCATTTGAGTTAGAAAGAACAATTCTGATGAAAATGACAAATTCGGCAAATTATGGGAAAAGTTATGTAGCAAACATGGCAAAATCATAACTATACAGCTAGCCCTGCTGCCACAGATTCCCTAAAGTCATTGACCATCACCATGACCCCTTGCTGTATAAAAAAAAATCAGCTCAAGAAAAGTAAACGCAATCTAAACTTTATCACTCCAATCAGTGCCCATTCCAACTTGCATTTTGCAGAAAACATCCTTTTCAAGCTACATATCCCAAAATAAACATGTAATATAAAAATACATAGCAAGTATCACATATACTATGTGACCCTGCCCCAGTCCGACCAGCCTTTGATAGACTTTGGTCAGTCAAACAATCCCCATTTCCCAAACTGGCCAGTTCACCTCTGCCTAAAACCTAGACAGTTAAGGCCTGAGGATGCACTTTCATTGTCATCAGTGCACAATTTGAAGCCTGTTATAGACATTTTAAGTGTTGGAACTATTTTTATGAGGCAATTGATTTCAGTGAGAAAAAAAAACAATGTTTCAGGACAAAAATCGATTCCACAGGCATGTTTCACTTAAATGAAATCCAATGCATAAAGAGGTGAAATATGACCACCAGAGCTGTCACTGACATTAAGGTCAACAACCTGGACCTTGCATAAGCCAATTTAATTCCATTAATGGAACAAAACCTCTAGTGTGTTTTCCAATGATTATATGGTCCTTATAAATGGAGGTGCACACCTACTGCACACTCCTATATGATGTTTTTTCCTCTGGCTGGTCTGTCAGTCAATAGATACTGGGCAATTATTGTGGAAGAACCTTTTGTTCACCATTTTTAACCATGGACAGAGGTAATTTTGCATGCCGAAATGATAATTAAGGTACTCCTTTGTACACTTTAATTACAAAACCTGCTCGTTAAAGGCTTACTCCAGTTAGTGCTAGGGCAATGTGAGCTGTATGATACAAGTAAACTCTAAAACTCAATTCAATGTCCAGTCAAAGCTGTGCTTAATTTGTGATTGTTGTTTCCGGTGCAGAGCACCGGCACTTATATTTGAGGGCCAGCACTTCTTTTTCTGCCCCAAGCATTTGCTATGAGCAAAAGACACTTAAGGGAAAGACGGAGGAAGACAAAAACAAAAAAGTGTCACAAGGAGAAAGCAGAAAGCTACAAGGGTGAGCTGGAGGGGCAGAGAGTGGCTTTAAATGGATTGAAGAGGCCCAAGATGGTTTTTGCATGAAGAGGCCCAAGATGGTTTCAGGATTATGCTGCCTCAGTAATCCGTGTTCGCACATTTAATTGCAGCAGCCGCATGTTTCAGAGGAGGGCTTTGGGCACCGGTGCATTTTTATTTACAATTTAAACAATGAGTCAAAGCTATATATTTTAAAATGATTTGAACTTTTAGGTAATAAGACCTTTTGGGACAGAGATATGGCCACAAACACAATTACAGTTATTATACTGAAACGCTCTATATTACACATTTCATGAAGCCCATGATATACTATGGGGAAGGGTTTGGGTGTCCAAAGCAGACCTCATCAATTGGTAGGTGTAGGATGCGAGGTGGTGATTTTGAGTAACAGGAATCTGGTAATCTGCGTACCACTGTAAGAGTGAACTAATTGGGGTCAAACTGGTCAAGGGTCACAGTTTAATGCACTACAACTACTGGTGCTAGATTAGGACTTCCACCTACTTTCCAGGAGCTGTATCTAAAAGCTGGTAGAACACCCTTGGTCTAGCTGTAGACCCAATAGGACTGGAAGCACTCTGAGATTACTAAATGAGACTGAGAAATAGAGACACGGGGTTATGGTCCAATGACAACTCCAAATATTGACATATCTGAAATAGTAAGGGCTGATGAGGAAATTAAAATGGTTTCACAATTGAAACTGTCCATAGCCAATGTTTTCTACTCTACGCCCAAGAATGAGGAGGAAAAACGTGTAAGTCTCTCTCAGGTGAAAAAGAGGCAGACAGGATTCACACGAAGACATGAACAGTAAGGGGGTAGCAACAATGCAGGCTCATCAAACTTACAGTATTTGAATGCTCTCTGCAGCGGTCACACAAGATCTCCCTCCATTGGCTCTGCCACATGGGGCTTTTTATCTACCAAGCAGCTCAAGTAATTGAGAAAACCTCAATGCAGACTTCCATCAGCTGGGTGTTGTAATTTCCTTGTCAGGGTCTACTCTTAAAAATAAACAGTACAGCTTCCTCATCTTTTAATTGAAGATGCAAGAACAGAGTGTGTCTCAAATTCTAAGGTCTGGTCTTGCCAATGAAGGGAAATCAACAACAATCCAAGCCCTATCCCTGGTAAAAGGCTTTGTGGCCTGGTTGACAAAGCCCTATTCTAAAATCCAGACAAAGTGCAGAATACTGGGCATGGAGACCAGTGCTCTGCTTTGGGAGCACAAGCAGGAAGCCAACGGCAGTCAAATCCCAGGCCTTACTTAAGATTCAAGCACTCTTCCATCCATGACAGGGTGTATCTTCCCAGGCTTTCTTTGCTCCTCTTATGTTAGGAAACAGAATGAGGATTTGCATCAACAGTCCATCAGTCAAGGTCCTATATATTTGCAAGGTAATACCTAACACAGACCATGAGACAGCAGGAGTTCAGGTGCTGTTACTTGCAGATGTTGCTCTAACACATTGAAGATATGCATTATTCCAGTTTATCCAGAGATTTCTGGGGTCTCCAGAGTACAGCTGCAAGGACAGCTGCATGAAGGTCTTCTCATTAACAAAGTAAGTAACTTGGGGAGAACTGGCAATATGTGCAAGTACTCAGAGGCATCCGTGGCACATAAGACTCTGCACTTCACACAGTCTCAATAAAACCTACAGGGGTCTCAAAGTTTATCTCATCCACTGGTGGTAAAAGAGAGGTCAGAAAAGAACTAACAGGGGAAGTGTGGCACAACCAGCTCACAATGCAATAACTTTTGTCCAAACATTCTCCTGTTTTCTAGGTTCTGCAGTAATACCAATGTGACATTATTATCTAGCAGACATAGCTACACTTAGGTGCACATTGCCAGTAAAGTGTGTGTGTGAGCCTAAACACAAGAGTTCACATTCAAAATATGTTGACAAAAGTATACTTTATGGCAGATAAAGATCCTGAGCACCGGCACCTCTGCTACAGGAACACAAAATCAGGCAGCCGGTTAAGGTACCACCACCAACAAGGCATGAGATTGCCTTTAAATGTTTACAAATGAATAGATCCTTTAAAATATGTGCAATAAAAAAAACTGAAAACAATCATGGGTGGCATTCTTGATTTTATCACAGTAACTGGTAATTACTCAGGACCGCATAACATTCCAATGTTTTTTTGCCCAACGTGCCATCTCAGATTAAATCCAGTCATATGCAAATCAAACTTGGCCCAGCTCCAATAGGAATAGTCCAGCCCGAACTGCCAAACAAGATTGGCTCTGAACCGGAACACATTCAACACGTTCTGTGCTCACTGTGCCACTGAACCAAAGCTGCATCTGACTAAAGAGGTCCAATTAGACTCAAACTGGTCTTAGGTTGCTTGTTATGAGACCTGGCAGTTTGGGCTGGATTATTTGTATTGGAGCAGAACCAAGGCTTATTTGCATATGGGCGGGTCTTAACTGAGTTGGTATGGTGAGTAAAAAAAAATATGGGTTGAGATGCTGCCCCAAGTAATCACCACTCTGAGATTAATTCGTGTATTCCATCCATCACTTTTTTGTATTTTTCATTAAAATACACACAATCGTTGTGCACATGAGCAAATTCTTGAACAATAAAAGGCATCATTTTCTGATGTGTTTTGAAAAAATTAATTATGCGCTGTACCTACTTTATTTATTTAGTTAGGTTTGTGTAGTTAAGACTAGGGTGTACTGAGTCATTATGGATGCTGAAAATATGCAAATAAATGTTATGAGGGGCTTCAACAGCATTTACCTATTGTAGTGCATTTCCCACCAAAGAAGGTTATTTTTTGGGTCCATTCTTATAATTTGGTGGCACCTTAAGGCTACTATTTTATTTTATGGAAGCATAGGACATAAATATATAGTTACAATTGTGCAATATAAAAGGAGAGTAGAAGAACCGACCCATTACATGAAAAATCTGATGAACAGTCCTTTGATAGCATCAGCAGTCAGAGGGCGATTTGCGCAGAACATTGTTCCTCATGCTCGGAGAATGGATGCAGATTATTAGTCTGTAGATGAAACAATCTTTGAGAACTTTAGTGGAATATAATGACATGCAGGTAGATGAGGGTGATCCAGGGCCCATTGAGCGTGATATAGAAAACCAATGTTGGGTTAAACGTGCCATCAATCAACAAAAGCAAGAAACACTCGGCATAAGAATGAGAGACGTATCTATTCACTAGAGTCAAAGGCACCTTGGGGCCTAGCACAGGACGTGTATGTATGCACGCCTGGGCTAAGGACATTGCAGGTGAGCGGTGAAATGGGCAGAGTGTTTATAGGATAGAGAATGTTGCACTCAGAAGGATGCGAGTGACCGACTGAAGGCTGGCTTGCTTCAATATGAAGGTTTTTAATTCTTTAAATAGGAGGATTTGGGGGGAGGGGGGGTGGTGTAGTTCTGGTCGCGCTCATTGGACACCATGTCCTGTTTCTTGAATTTTTAACATCAAGATTTTCCAGTGCGGGTCGCTTTTACTTTAGTGTGCCAGACAAAGAGCTTGCCAACTAAGTGTTGTTGTTTTTTTTTTAAACTAGACAGATTGTCTAGAAGACACAAGAGCGTGTTTCAACAGGGGAGTAGTATGGGCAGACTCATAAATGACCCTGTAAACGTGAAATCAGTATTTTTCATCCCCATGACCAGAGGATTTCGAGGCACTCCTAGTGATGCGGGATAGTGAACTAAGTGACCTGGGTTCTAATCCCGACTTCCTCACTGATCAAAAGTGTTTAATTGCTTTATCTCCAACTGACAAATCTAGAGTTAGAACACTTGAAGATGGGCAAAGTGACAAAATAATACAGTAAATTATGAAAATAAAAACAAATATTTATTGTGACCAAAACCCGCACACAAATACAAAAAAGATAGCGAATAAAGGACAACAGGCTTTTTCTCTGGGGGGCAGCGCTTAAAGAACAAGTCCTGAGTCTGTGACCATGGCAACATTTCATTCGCGCGTGGTGCGGGGACCCTTTCATATCTCCAATGTGGTGATATTTGCTTCCTGGATTAGAAGGAAGCAGGGCGCTCTGCTCCAGTCCCCAGGTCTCTAAGTGGGAGAAACATCTGGCGGCCAGCGCTAAGCAGCTTGTTAGTCGAAAGCTGCCACCGGGAATCACGCAGACAATTAGACGCACGTAGCCACGTCATCAGCAGGTGTCAGTGCGGGAAGCCTGCTACGCTCTCTCACTGAAGCTACAAGAATTAACAGGTGCACCTGATGACTGCAGCACCCCCATTAAAAAGTAGTTCGCCTCACGACGAGAAAATCTATACACGGATTACAAGTTTCCACTGCTGTTGCCGGCAGTAATGGGAAGGCCATTGCTTCACCCATTGGGTAGGCATTGATTTTAGCACGGGAGCGCCCCTAGCTGCGTCAGCACCGAGACGCAGCTTCCCAAATGAACTAGAAATTAGAGCGAGATAGTGCAAGTAGGATGAGTGAATGGGTTAGCCGGAGAGATAACGATACTAATAAGGTATGATTTTCAGGTCCACACGGGGACTATAAAAGGCTTATTAGCTGCCACCACTGCCGCGTGTCTTAAGTGATTTTATCTCAGGGCTCTCCAGCAGAAGAAATACTCTCCAGGAGCGGTTCTGTGCTTTGATGAATTACTTTCATACATACACGTTTCCAGGGCATCGCACACTGCTCTGTAGGTACTAACAAGGAAAGCTGGCTGCACGGCACGGTTGCAGACCTGCGCCCGTGGGTCTGCAAAACAGCAACTGGATGCGTTTTGCTTCATTTTAAAAACATGGTTGGATGAGTTATTAAAATTTTTTTTTTTTTTTTTAAATAAGAATCGAAATATTTAGGTCAACGAAAAAAAGCGTGACGAACCAATGTGCGCCAGATTAAAAAAACAAACAATCTATGCTGACAAATACTACCTATGCCTACACAATGATGGCAGAAAATAACTACCACTACCATGTACTTTTCCACTGTTGTCCAGCACAGGCAGGGAGACACACATTAATACTATGGGTGGGCGTTTAATTCACGTAATTTCGGGTAGTGTAATTCCACAAAATTACAGAAAAAGTATGCAAATTTAAAAATAATTAGACGAACTGCACCTTGCATTGAATAAATTACCCAGACAGTCTAATGGAGTAAATATTTACCTCAAATATGTAACTGTGAGTTGATTTCAAAACTCTGCTGCTCGTGTTTCAATTTGTAGTTTTTCATTAAAAAATGTCCAGAGCCTTCTGCTACGCTAAAAAGTCTACCTGAAAAGTTTGTTGACCACCCACATTAGAGGAACTGCCACTCGCATTCAAACACTGCAATTCGTGCTCAAAAATTATTTTAAATTATCCACTTGGGCAAAATATCGCTATCCAAACACTACCTCTTGTGCTAAATTTTGTGATGTGAAGGAATGCGTAATCTCTTTAATTTTGCATAGATTTTGTTACGCGAAATTACCAAAGTTACGCCAACTACGCCGGCGTAAATAAATATTTGCCCAGGCCTATTTAATTCACTATAGGTGTAGAATAAAGATCATCATCCACATGAACACAGCTTCACAGGTTTGATACAGTTATATTACCAGACTCCACAAAGACGATTACACAATTTGACGATAGAACAGTCACAAAATAGAGGTACAAACATGATACGGAGATTGCTGCACATTATATAATAGATAACGTAACCCAAGCAATTTCCTTCATTTAATCACAGATTTTGCTACCTACTGTCGCACATGCAGATAAAATGTACCACTCAATATTTTGAACAGGTGCAACACTGAAGTTTGGATTTCACAGCACCTGGTGCATTCGCATTCAAAACCTTTTCGAAGAGGTTGCCATCTGTGTGCATGAACTGAGCATAGTTAATTAGACTGTGGCTGAGCTGCTCCATATGAAAATGAACTACGATTAAAAAGCTACTTCTCAGTATGTAGAATGGAATTTAATAATGTTGACATGGAATATCACGTAAGTGAGAATGGTGTCTAACTCGCAAATTCACTCACTCCTCCACTTCTACATTCCCACATTGAGTTAAGCATCTGCTCCATAGATCTGTATCTAACCTGCATGCCGCTCTTGTCTTAACTGTACATGTTCTCTGACTGATTGAAGCTTTACTAGTCTGGCCTGCTGGATCTGTTCATCTGGGAATGGAAGATTGCACTTGCTGCCTTCTGTGAGAGTGGGAAGCTTGCTTTGCTACTGTGATCCTGTACCAATTCTGTGAGGAAGTAAAAATTGCACTGTTGCTGCCTGATTTGTATGTGTACTGTGACAGGGAAAGCATGCCCTTCTGCATGCCTACCCACATTTGTCCCCTATAGGAGTGATGCTTGCACTATTTCTGCACCTAGGTGTACCTGCTCTGTGAAGAAGAAATGTTCCACTGCAGTATAAAAGTGTTTCCGCTGCCTATTAATTTAAAAAAGGGTAATATAAAATATAATTTTAATATAGACCTGAGAGCTTAACTAATGGACATCATACATGGTGACAGAAGGGACAACACCTTATTAAAACTAGAGAACCCATAACCAGGAGACTGTAGAACCAGTGAACAATCATTCTTTTGAATATTATCAAAGCTAGATGTGGAACCCACTGATGAACTATGCCACACCCGGTAGGTGGGTTTCATCATCCTCTATGAGCACATGAATGATAATTCTTAAAGGTATGGCTCTTCTTTCAGGTGTCTTGTGCTTTTTGTATGTTTATATATGTTTTCGGAGACTGTACAACAGTCCATTAGTCCTCTCACTCCCTATTTTGTGTGTTAGCTACCTGGGTTGTACTAAGTGAGAGAATCCTGCAATGTTCATCCTCTTAAGCCATCTGCCTATTACTTATTTTTTGCGTTGGTGAAAGAAAGACTGAACCCTCACAAAAAATCTGAGCAGAGTTTACTTTTGTTTTTATGTGTGAAGCAAGTAGGTTTTGAAATGGACTAGATGACTGTGTAACAGTTTAATTTATACCTGACAAGTGTCTCCATGTCTTGTATAATGCCTCTGGTCAGTTCTGGTATCTTAGTCAAGATCATTTTGCACTCTGGGGCTTTGACCACATAAAGAAAGTGTTAAAACAAAAATATAAGCCCCACAATGCAACAGGCTGTTGGCTGTAGAGAGACAAATGACTGTTATGTTGTAGTGCAGTGGTTCCCAACCTTTTCATATCTGTGGACCCCCACTTTATCAATACTGGAACCCAGAGACCCCCATTGAATCATTATTGGAATCCAAGGACCCTCTACTGAGTCATTACTGAAAGCTCGGGACCTAATCTGTTAATATTATTAAATTTTCTAAGCAGTCGCGGACCCCCTGAGGAGGCTTTGTGGACCCCTGGGGTCCCTGGACCCCAGGTTGGGAACTACTGTTCTAGTGCACTTGACAAGTGAAATGGAAAAGAACATTTTTTCCTGACTTTCTGCCTTTTTTCTTCAGCGTTAAATCGCTTAAGCGGGTAAGTGGTCAGAGATAGTCTTTCCAATGCAAATATTAACATCTCACTGCAAATGAGCTGACATTAACATTACTTAGGGAAAAAACAGCATGGTAAATATATATTGTTTCCCAGAACACTACGAGCAGCAGAGACAGTAGGAAAGGCAAACCAATGTGGTGGAACCTCTCATTCAAAGCACCTGCCTGTGACCTGGCCTTGAAATGGAGCAGCACTTGCTGCAGGTGCTGCCCCATGAGGACTGCCAGTGAAATGCACCCTGGCTTCACTTTGATTCACGCATTTGTTCACTAAATGATTTTTTTGTTATGGCTGCTGTCTACTCTCAAAAGACTTCTTTGGACCATAGCAAAAGCTCACAGTAGGCTTAGAACCAGTGCACTAATTATTATTGGTTGACTTTCTTGTCACTTATAATTGCTTGCTTGTATTCAATGTTTTTCCTTCCTCTTCTTGTGTTTGTCCCTTTCTGGCAGCACAACTTCTTTACCATCCTTTCACTGCTAGGATTCATAGCGCTATTTTTTCTTTTAGCACTTTATGCGAATGCATGTGTTTTGTTGCTCTTTCTCCCATGTGCTGCTGCCCACACAAATACTGCCCACCTCCATGCTGCTTCCTCTTTCGCAAATCCCCAACTGGCCCATTGCTTCCCTCGTTCAGTCTTGTTTTGGTTTTAATTGATTTTTTCTTCCCACCTGCTTCTCTTCCATTGCTCCTTGTCTACTCACAGATGCCTTCCACTGATTTCTCTCCATCAGCTCCTCCTTCGTTATCCACCCATCCTGCTACAGTCCTTTAAGAAACATTTTCTTTATTTTTTCCATTTACAATTTTTTTGAGGATGAGCAGATGCCATGTGCTGCTGCTGGGCCACATTATTTTTGACAAATGCTTTTGAACATGTTTAATTTTTATTTTTTTATTTACCCCTTCAAGTGGCATCTACCATTTTGAAATGGTAAATATTAAATAAACTGAATGGTGGGTCCCTCGTGCATAGACTGAGACACGGTGCATACATGGTGATGTATGCATGACCATGCGTCACCTCGCTGGACCACAATAGCACACGTTCTCTCGCACAGGCACATGTATGCATCACTGCACTGTGTTTTTTTTAATGATTATTTTTGACAATGCTATACTGCACAGCATCAACAACAACAAAAAACTTTGGTGTAGCCAATAGATCAAAAGGCTTTGCCAGTGATTTTTTTCTGTGTTTTGTAATTCTGGTGCCAATTTTCATGCATTTCATCAGTGACGAAGCAGTTTTGAAATGGTAATAAGGCCATTTAGAATGGGCATTTACATTGACTAAAAAGTGCAAACTGTTAATGTCAGTCAGTGAAAATGAAATGTGTGTATGTGTTTTCAGCAAACATTGACTAGGACAATGCCATATGACTATGTTGGGTACCTGCTGGTGCAAGGTGTCTCAGGGAGTAATTTGGACTTTTTAATTTTAAAGACAACACCCCAGTCGAAATAGTGTCAGTATGCGCCTCAAACCCATCAACAAACGGATGGGGAACTGAAGCTCGAGGACTAGGTGGGGGAGAGCACTCAGATCACTAGCAGTCCCCAGAGGGGTCAAAGCACGGTGGTGTTGCTTGTGTTCCCATTTCCCCCATTCTTATCCAGTAACACGTAGCCACCTTGGTGCCAACGATTACACTGGGGAAAACATACACGTTATAGTTTCACGGCAGTCTTTTGGTCTCGGTGGAAGGCTCAGCTGCTTGAAAACCTAAGTGGTTTGGGGGTTCACCCTCTGTGGCCCTCAGACACATCAGTGATCTTCGGCAGCCCCACCTCCCACTGTGATGTTAAACTCAATAGAAGAGCAAAAAGAAAAGATGTATTCGTTGATGATAAGGGGACATGTAAAGGAATTGATGGATTGGTCCATTGAGTTTCTCAAAACTCTGATCATTCAAATGCAAAGTAGTGGCAGAGGTTAAAGGCTGAGCAGCAACAAAGTACCAATGCTCTCTTTAAACTAATCCCAGCTAGAATTAGGATTCTTCATGTATGGTCTTCTGGCAGCTTACAAGGTCAAGTCTTCCCCCTCCATTTGAGGATTTCATATGCTCCAGGTTTGGAATTATCCCCAAAATTAACACGGCCGGACAGGGAACCAGATAAGCTTTGGTAAAATGCTCAACCATTCTTGCTCCTCTTCCTCCCTTCTCCCTGTCTTCCCACCAATACATTTTGCGTCTCCTCTCCTCCTCTGTAACGTCTCTGATCTCTCTCACTCATCTGATGCTCCTGCGGCAATTAACCCCGGGGATCAGGATAAAGTGACAGAAGTGCTAGGAGCGGCCTTGGACCTTCAAAAACTGATGCCCAATAGCTTCAGCATCCTGGGAAATGCCCGATTGAATAAATGGCCAAACTTGCCCTGGAAAAGAACCCAGGAGAGTTTTGACCGTTTCACCCTTCTCAGTCCTAAGCGATTGAGTCTTCAGTTAATGACATGATTGACGCGGATCTGTGTGCAGTGAAATATAAATGTTGCCCTACTTTAGGAAGAAGGACACTCTTGGAAACAGCTGAATTTGCGTCATCTTTCGAGTTTCAAAGCTTATTTTACTACGGAGAGTTCATGCCTATGGGTTGTTTAGCTTTCTACACTTACGTTGGACATTATAGCACCTTTTAAAATGGGTTTGTTCTAGGTATGTGGTTTAAATTAGATCATTCTTTATTTTGATTTTTTGTGCGAAGATAACCCTATAAGTGGGATATGAAAGAACGCTCGAGATGTTCTCATGGAACTGCAAGTATCTGGGGAATTCACCAGGCAAAAGAGAAAACAATGGACCCAGCTTCCGTTGTGATTTGTTTGGGGCTAAGGGGTTATTCAGTATCAGGGGTAAATAGATGACCTTAGGCAATGTTCCACGCTTTCAAGACTTCCAATGATGCAGCTTACAGGCCAGAATGAAAATCCTTCATCTCCATCATGGACAGGTAAACACATCAGATTTACTGTACAGGTTGTTTCCCCTTTTCCGGTCCATTGTGTGGGATATATGTCTTGAAAGCTAAACTTCATAGGGCTTGTTCTCCTGCTGTCATTCTGTATGAGCTCCCATAGTGATCTCAATCACCCAACGCTTTGGCGTTTCTCACCTATTGATACAGAGCGGTCAGGTTTACACACAGGCACCACAGACAGGTGGCATTGGTGGAATACTTGGCAGAGACGGGTGCAGGTGTTTTTGGCGAGCTTCTTATCAGGAATCCTGGTTAGTTCAGAATCTCCCTTTCCTAGAGCTGTTCCTAACATCCCTACTTGTTTCAAGAAAGTGCCTTCATGACAGGTCTCCCATATTCTGTTCTGAAAGCATGACTGTAGTGAATGCTGTCAATGACCAATCTCAATTAGTTTTGAAGTCACTGAAAAGGCTGATTCTGCTTTGCTTGAAAGACAACTTTGTGTTTAGGACAAAACACGTACAAAGGGTTATGAACATTTCTGCTGATGTTTACCTAAATTCAGGATGCAGCAATTCCATGCTTTTCACTCAGCAGCAGCCAATAACACGATATATAATTCACGAACCAGGGTCCTTCGTACCTTCATTAGCTCCAAAAACTAAAAGGCCTGTGAGGTGACGTTCAGACTTTAAAACCATGTGCGGAATAAAGGAGACGTGGTTCACGTACATAGGATGCATGAGGGAAGTGGGCGCTTTACCACATCTGCACATAGGCATTCTCCAACAAGTTTCTAGGCCAGCCTAATCTCTCAAGTGAGAGAACATGAGAAAAACGTTGGAGGGGGCTGTATTGAAGGAGCCTTAAAAGAGAATGGCTTTAAGAACCATTCATTCAATATTATTACTTGTCTGCTACCATCCCATATGCAGTGGAGGTAATTAAATAAAGACCAGAAACACATTTTTAGGAGCAGAATAACAATAGAGCATATGACAACAAGTGCTAGTAAAGCCAACACTTCAGGTGTTGGCTGCCAGACGTTTGGCTTTGTGAAATCTGGCTTTGTGAGTGAAGCTTCTGCGCCTTCTTCTATCTAAAAAAAAATAAAAAAATCTAAAAGCAAAAATACATATTGCCATAGCAGTCCTTGGCACTTAAGGGAACTACTTTGTGTGGGGATATGCAGAATGCTGAAAGGGCAGAATGCTGTCACTCACAGTGACGTTAGCCAATGGCTGAAGTGGCCAGACTCACTGCTCCATGCTGTCTAATGTAGTATCAGACATACAAAAAGTGATGGGAGGAATCCTTGCAAATAATCTAACCATTGGCAACCGCTTGGTGTAGCATTCCAACCCATCATTATTTTGCCCACAATGCCACCACACATTAGACCCAGATGTAGGCAAATCAGCCTTGGTCCTGTGCCAATAAAGTATATATTAAATGTAATCTATGCCAAAATGTGGGTCCCATACTCATGTGCCACTGGAACCAAGCTGCACCTGACTGCATGCCGAAATTGGATTTGGGTTGCTTGTATTCCAGTTCAGTAAGGACCTAGCTTTACACTTTGGTCTGGCCAGTACCTATTAAAGCAGGACCAAGTCAGATTTGCATATGGCTGCATCTAACTAGAGGTGGCATGTTGAGCAATAAACGATGGACTGGGATGTGGCACAGAGTACCAATCCATCCACCACTTTTTTGTATTCCTCAGTCTCGGCAAATGAAAATGTCAATGTCACAAGAATAAACCAGTGGGCAAAGAGAGCTGCCTGAAAGCCCCTGCAAGAAAGTATATTACACATATAATTTTAGTACATTCAAAAGCTCTTGACTCCTGCCTTACCTAAAAGAAGTGTATAGTGCTCCTCCTATTCAGAGGAGAAAGAAAGGAGCAAAGACGAAAACTATAGGGTGATATATTCCAAAAATACAACAAAGCTCACATTTATAATTACCATCAAAATGAAAATGTCCTATAAGCCACCATGGCAGTACTGTTTCTAATCAAGATCACACATTCTACAACTGAAAAAACTACTGCAATAAAACCCCTCTACAGTTCAACTGGAGGGAATACAAACAACATTGCTTTTCCCAGAGACAGTCCTCAGGGAGCAAAAGTTATCTCCACCACTCTGATTAAACAAACAAAAAAAACACTCCTTTGATGCACACATTAGCATCTCTTTCTCTAGCATGCGGAATTAATTACTTGGGTGACAAAAGCATTTGTGCAGATAAGATCAAAGAGGAAATGGTATTTTATCTGGAATTTAAAATAAGGACATTAACACACCGCCGCCCCATCTTCATGCCTTTTTAATTTGCAAACAGAATAGATTCATTCACTGTGCTCAACCACTGTCCACAACACCCCCCCCCCCGCCCTTCAACAGGGTGTTTTTTAACCAAGAACCTAAGCAGATATTCACAGGAAATTGAGGCTTCTTCAGACAAAACTCAGGGTCAGGGCCAGGCTCAGAAATTAAATATTCCAAGACTGTCACATAGGCCAGGAGCCTATATGCCATCCACCCTGCCAAGAAGTTGGACCCCACAAAAATATGATGAATTCGTCCTGAGACACTTTCAGCACCGCCTGAAAGTTCTCTGCTTTCCTTCCGAGAAGCAAACAAGCAGGCGGGAAGGGGTCTTTCTCATTTTAAGTTTCAGCTGGCACAAAATAGAGGCCGAAGTTAAGGGGGCCATCAGACCTCTTTTTGTTAAAGTATCCTCTAAAGGGAGCTATCTGGAACCTCAAACCTAATGCAATGGAGGGGAAACAAAAGGCATACTGCTTATCACTACACAGGCACTTAAGAGAGGCATGATTGTCACTTTGTTCAGTCCCTGTATATAAGAGATATGTATGCATGGTAGGACTGTCATATGTGTTGGTCTGTTCCAGAATTTCCACAAATAATTTAAATATCATTATTTGGTTGTATCTCTTTTACAACACTACTCATCCCAATGCAGGGTGTCAGAGCGCTTTACATCACACTTAGACACTATACATTGACATCATGTGTGTAAATCAATGTACAAAATGTGTTCCATAAGACAGAGAGGGTTACCTGCCCTTCATAGCTCACTGTGCTATTTTAGAACAATTACAATTTCGGAACCACGAGTAACAAAAGGATTTTTGTCTTAAAAGCAGTAATCCACTTAACTAGCTACATAAAATAAAAATCTGTCATCAGCATGCTACATGATGTGTTCGGCAGGGGACACATTAACCCTCTATGCTACTTTGATTCAAAACTGGGGCTGAACAAAGCACAGATCTCTCCAGGAAATTCACTAACAACTTCCAGAGTTATCTTACATTATTATTATTCTCTGAGATTTACTGGGCACACAAATATCTCTGCAGCAGCTGCGTTAACCCCATAAAATAAAATGCAGACTTTTCAACCAATTTAGCAGAACAGATTTCCTACCACATTTCTCCATAATACCAATTTCTTTGTGGTATCGTTTTAAAAAATACATTTATAAATTGAGGCCTAGATATTGTGTCGGTTTGCCTCACTTTTTTGGTACAACTCCAATGCAAAATCTCACTTGTTGACTCTCGTAATGCACTCTGATATACTTGTGATGAAACTGCTAAACATAAGTCTGAGGTGTTAAGATCGGGTGACACTTCTTGTGACGTCACTTCCTGTGAGGTCATCGGTTGTGATGCCACGTGCATACTGCCAAACATGGTTAGTCCACCCCAGTGCTTCTTTTTTTTTTTTTTTTTTTTAGGACTTGTGCCCTGCCAGGAGCACCTTTATTCCATAGCCACGGATCATGTATGTGCCTTTGAGGAATCAGGGCCTGGTAGAAATAAACATTATTATTATGCATCATTAACATAGTTAATTAGTCCAGTGCGTGGTTTTTGGCCATTATTGCTATAATTATTCCGCTATACCTAGAATATGTGGCACACAGCACACAATGAGTAGACATGATGGAATTGAAACAACAGTATTTTCCCTGTCATTCTGTACACGTTTTGCTCAATTGATGTGGAAAAGAGGTTGTCTTGTCGGAGAAAATCTACTCGTAATTGAGGGGTCTAGCAAGTCTCCAGAAGAGATTTTGAAGCCACCCTTGGTCCATTGCAAATTCTGCCCTGATCCCCATCAATGTTAACCTTCACCTGGAATATAACCCCTGATCAGTATTATTCTAGTGCCTTGAGGTCCAATACCACGAGCCCTACCGCTACATAGGAGCCACTACCTCACAACTACATTGTCCAGCTCAAGTGTGACTATACTTTACCTTTAATCCCGCCACATCAACCTTTAATTAAATTATATTCAATTAAGATATTTAATTACCCTTAATGCTAATTGTAATCTTAGCCTTAAATCAAGTTGATATAGCTTACATTGTATTACTAATTTTAATTTATACCTCAAGCCAACCCTGCCCCTTCTCAATTTAAATTAGTTTACATTAAACTAAATTAGAAACCATAACCTGACCTTAATGCTAACCTTAAACCCCATTCCTATAATTTATTTGAATTAAATAAGCTCAAACTTAACCTAACCTTATTGCAAAAACAATTTAAACATGTGACCTTACCTTTACCCTAATGCTAAGAATAAACTCTAATTCATTTACATGAAATCAAATTCACCATATGCACTTTTTTCATATTACTTATATCCTATTCGTTGTATGGATACATTCAGCTGTGGTTATTAGTAGGTATTACTTGAGATGTAGTGGATTCAGGATGGTGGGGCCCCAGCATCCTCCTTGGGCTTGTTAGAGTCTCTTTCTCTGCTCTTGCAGGCCAGCTGTGCTCCCCTCTGCAAACAGCCTGGATGCCTTTACGCTCTATGTACGTGCATGCCGACAGTAACGTCACATTCAGTTGTTCTGTCAAAAATGTGTTACAACCACAGACACGTTTTGCCACGCTGGGAGCTCTTCATCATGATGAAGTTGACTTGCCCTGTGTTTAAGGATACTCGAGATGTCTTTAAAACCAAATTACTTTAAAGTCACCAGAAAAGGCCGTGGCCTCTCCTGAGCCTACTACTAGGTACAAACCTATGTACTGTAGCGACTACTACAAAACGGAAAGGAGCCTTTTTATAACTACGTCCTTGCAGGCTCGCGACAGCAGCTTTGCTGCATGACTTGGAGTAACACTGACGTAACCATGGGCCGTTTCAGGTGTGGGGGTTTCAGTTTGATAACCAGCGCAGCGACTGGGGCATGATGAACAATATTGTTTTAAAACTTTTTAAAAGTTCTCTAGCAGTGGCATCGTGCTGTAGCGAGCCGCACGTGTACAACATATGCCGCGAGCAGGTTAAACGCGGCAGAAACGAAAATAACATCGCAGATGTTCCTCTCAAAATGTTCATGTTATTTTTCTCTAAATATATGTGTTTACTTGCCTCCGTATGGCAGGACAAAAAAACAATTTAATTTTCCTCCTGACAATGTACAAGAAATGAAACAGAAGGGGCTGGGATGGGAGGCCCTGAAACCCAATTCACAGTCTCCTGGCTGTATAATATTTACTGCTCCGGTGAAAGGCAACACAGTCCCCACAACACGATGTGTTTGGCTCTTAATATGAAAAACAACTAAAGGCTGGCGAGAGAGGTTGCTTCCGACCAGCAAAGTGAGAGGAGGATAGGTAGGGGGGCCCTCGATATGGCGTAATTACCTATTTTACAGCAAATGGGGTTTCCAGTAGAATTGTAAATTACAAGGAATGTGGGAATACAACTAAAAGCTGGTTTAGTCTCTGAGTGAGAAAGACACACAAAATGGGGGATTACCACAAATGTTAGGTGTGGTATTCCTTAGTACAGTGGTTCCCCACCTTTTGACTTCTGTGGACCCCTACTTTATCATTACTGGAGCCCGGGGACCCCCCACTGAATCTTTATTGGATTCCAGGGACCCCCCACTGAGTCGTTACTGAAAGCTGGGGACCTAATCTGTTAATATTATTTAATTTTCTAAGCAGTCGCGGACCCGTAGGGGTCCCCAGACCACAGGTTGGGAACCACTGCTTTATTACCATTGTAGTTCCTCGTTTCTTGGGGATAGTCAAGGTCTTACTCATAATTAGGATTTAATTCAACATCCTGAAATTAGTGTTAGAAGTAGGCGATAAATTCTGCCCTGCCAGAGGAGTTGGCAGCACTTTGGCTACTCCATGTTATGCTTGTAATGCGGAGTTCAAGGCAAAGTCTGCCCACCATCGCGTTACAGAGTTTTTCCTCACATGCTGCTCGTCGATGGTAAATTGGCATGTGCAGGCGAGAATTGGCATCCTGTAGCTTAATTTTTGAGCAACAGGGGGGCACCCAGCGAGATTTTCCCACTGCGAACGGTCACAGGCGGTCGCGACAATTCTCAGGGAGAAAGCAGACACTCGAGTATGGAATATACACGAGCAGCAGCAAAAGTAACTAGACCAGCAGCATCATGTAGCGTGCCACATGGGGTCATTCATGCTGATTTTTCAGCGCAGAACGAGCTCCGGGCACTAAAATTCAGCTCAAGCGGCACAATGTGCAGATTTCAGCCCGTTCACAGAACTCCACAGAATCTCAAGGAGTTTTCCTGTAACACTGCGGAATTCCACAGTGAAGCTCCACATGTTCTGCTCACCCCTACATATACCTATGGAATCGGTAATTTGAGGTGTGAGATTACCAATGTAGTGTGGTTCCGATTTGGGATTGGGGAAGATGGCAACATGCTTGCTCTTACATTTGGTGTGATGTTCTGTAGTAGAAACACCACTTCATTGAGTGCAAATGATTTGATTTATGTAGAACTTGGGAGTCAGGGATATATTTGGAAATTATAACATTTGAGTAGTCTTTGCTGGCTTGTTGAGTCACACACATTACGTTTAATGATAATAACCGAGTGGGCATTAAACTTGAAACTTTGATTGTGCTTGGATTCCAATAATGGTTGTGGTCAGAAGTGGTGCTCTGCTTTCCTGTCTGGAAATAAGGTGGTGATACGAGTTCCACTGTAAAGTGTGAATGTTTTTGATAAATTCATATTACCCTCTTAGTTTACTTTTGGTTTGCAGTTTTTCTCATATCAGTATGCGAGTATCTGACTCTTTGGGCTCAAAACAAACCATTATGGAGTTCCATTGCAATTCATGAGTGAAAAGGGTGAAAGGACAGCAAATGTTTGCAGCTGGTCTAAAAAAACTCCAAAATAAATTGTGGAATGTGAGTAAAGATCATTCCAGATAAAAGGAGAACTTTATCATGACTAAATTAAAACTTTTCTAGTTTCATAAGCCTCAATTTATTGACATATATAACAAAAGTATACTGTTCCAAAAGTGTCTGCCTGTGCAAGTTTTTTCGGGCACGTGGTGTCATTAGGAGTGCCCTCAAGCATCAATTTTGACGCTAGGCATCATCATCGGGCTAACTCCTCGCCGGACCGGCGCTGCAATGTCCGACGGGCCACCGCTCAGAAGGTGGTGGCTCTTATGGCCGAAGATGATGTTACTGATCAAGTGAAATCAGAAGGATGTGATAGAGTGGAAAAAGGAGAGTAAGAGGTGTGTTAAAAATGGCTCTGGACACCAAATGTCTTTAATACTATATCTAGGGGTCAGGCCAAGATTAAAAATGAATCAAGGAGTCCAAAGGGAAATAATGTGCCCTATACTCCTAACATGAAGTGAGGAAAGAAGGAGAAATACTC
Source organism: Pleurodeles waltl (assembly GCF_031143425.1). Lineage (NCBI taxonomy): Eukaryota > Metazoa > Chordata > Amphibia > Caudata > Salamandridae > Pleurodeles > Pleurodeles waltl. The sequence goes on from NC_090440.1 coordinate 1,886,988,254, forward strand.
GATCCTAGCACTGGGAGGTCGACATGTTTCACGCCTAAAATGTCTAAAAAAGATCCAGTGGCGTTTCTTCAGGACCTTAAAAAACAACTTCTCCTTAAGAACAGATAACAATAAGTGCTGGAGGGTCACTTACAGTACATGGACTAAATAGTCACAGTCAGTCATCTATTGGGTCGCCCTAAAAAAGAACACAAACAGACATAGAGAAAGGCAAAATATATATTGATATATGCAGGTGAGTAAATAACCCAGCATCAACATGGTAAAAAATCATAACTCAGAGACAGTAATCAGATTCACTCAGCATGGCGTGAAGAGGCTTACCATCCCATTTCGAGATAAGGCATCATGAGGACGCTAAAACCTCCGACCAAAGAAGGAACCACTATGTCAAAAATAAGTAAAAGTAGTACAGTGTATAGTCAGAAACATTCAAGTCATAAATGTGATAAAACATATATATTCAATCATTTTGATTAGTTAGTTGTCCATCAAACCCTTTGTTAAAAATTCTTAATATTCAGGTAGGGCTCAGTATCTCCCTCCAGTCAAAACTAAAGCAGAATCATAACCCACACGTGCCCAAACAGTAAGATGATCAACAAATAGAGGCAAATCCCTAGACAGAGAATCCATTATCAATAATTCTGTCTATGTGCCGTCCACCTTACATAGAAGGTGAAAAACGGTGTTGATCTAGTACCCCGACTTTGTGCTTATCCGATGTGTGTAGTCGCTTGCAAATGAAAGGAGAGACGGCGCTCGGTCAAATGCTTCCGTCTCGGCCGTTAATGCGCTTTAGTGGACCATCGAGTGTGTATAAAGGAAGCGGCGAACGCTGCACACGTCTATTTATAAGCAACTTACTTCCGTGCGTACTCTGGTCCGTGATGCACCTACCCTGGGGCGCGTCCTCGGGAACAGAGATACGGAGAGCCGGTCAGTTTAAAAAGGGGATTTTCGGCAATTAGCACGTAACGTGGCAAGGGAATGTCTCAAAGGGTAGACACTAAAGAAGGACTAAAAACAAAGGGAGATGGTATGGAGAAAAAATGGCGGCCGCCATCTTGGAGTGAATCGGCCCACATTCGCAACAACACCAAGAACATAAAAATAGAAGAGATTAGAACTCCACTTACAGGGAAAAGAGGCAAAAAACAGAACATTGGTTCAAAAGTAATCATCTAACTCGTGCTGGTGGTTGTTCTGGAGACCACTATGATATGGTAAAATATTGTCTATCTCAGGATTGCTGTAGCACTAACAGGAATCTATGGCATTGAGAAAGGTAAATAGTGGAATAAAACTGTGCATCATGGCAGGTGGTAGACAGTGTATCGAAAGGTTTCGTTCGTCCTACTGGCGGGCCAACCCTAGACTGTCTCATAGGCGGCAGGTCAGTTCAAAAAGGACTATAGCCAGAGCCATATCTCTATCGCGGTGTTCAGTGTAGATGGCTGGACAGCTACGAAGTCAGAGTACACCAGGGGATCTCGTCATTGAGGCCTATATAAGCTGTTTTCAGTTTGAAAATCCAGCGTTGTTCAGTCCTCAGCAGATATTTGGGATCCCTATCATTGAATCTGGGTACTTGTAAGACGATCCACCAAAGGTCATTAGGACCGTGGTTGGCTTCCAGAAAGTGCGCACTCAGTTTTGTTGTAATTCTAGAGCATCTAATATTGCTACGATGTTCATTGATACGTTGTTTAACTGGTCTTGTCGTCATTCCCACATATTGTAAATTGCAGGGACAGGTTATCAAATAAATGCAATTTCGGGTATTGCAATTCGTGTGTTTAATCAATCGCCATGGACCTACATGTTTTAGATCTATTGTATCTATCTTTTTAGTTAGAGGACATACATTGCAGGAACCACACGGAAAATGTCCAGAGACAGGGGGTAAATTCCATAAGGTGGACTGCTCATGTGGATTATCTTGTTCGTGTGGTCGTGTATGGATCACCATGTCTCTGATGTTCGGAGATCTTTTGAAAGAAAACAGTGGTCTGTCCAGATGGACCCCTCCACTCTGTAGAATGGTCCACCGTTTATTGATAAGTTTTTTAACAGTGTTTGACAATGGGGTGTAAGTGGAGACACAGGTCAACCGTGTTAGGTCATTCCGTGTAGTTGGTGCCAGTAGAGCTTCACGGTGGTTATTGCGGGCTCTTTTGTAAGCCGGTTTAATGACCTTGGTGGGATAATGTCGTTCCTGTAATTTGGTTTTCAATTCACATGCCTGTGCTTCGAATGATCCTACCGTAGAACAGTTCCGACGTAGTCTTAAAAACTGGCCAAAAGGTAGATTATCACGTAGAGCTCTAGGGTGATGGCTCTCGTAAAGTAGCAAACTGTTCCGATCAGTGATCTTGTTATAGGTATCAGTAACCAGTTTACCCTCCACAATTTGAATTCTAAGATCTAGGAAAGGGACTTGTGTCCTAGAAACATGAGCTGTGAATCTTAAGTAGGGATCTAGAGTGTTGATCCATTTGGTAAATAAGTCAACTGTCTGTAGGGGTCCTTGCCAAATAATCAAGATATCGTCTATATAACGACGCCATAGTTTGATGTTGTCAAAATAGGGATTAGATGATGGTAAGATAAAACGTTTTTCAAACTGGTACATGTATAAACATGCCAGGCTGGGAGCGAAAGTGCTGCCCATCGAGGTCCCTCTAATCTGGTGATATAGTGAATCTTCAAATTGGAAGAAATTCTGTGTCATTGCCAGGTCAGCACAGTGCATTATAAAGTGTACCGGAGTTGTGGAAGTCCAAAGTTGGTGAAGTAAAGCGGACTCAACAACCTGCAGAGTAGCTGCCTGGGGAATATTCGTGTATAAAGATTCAACATCTAAAGTAATCAAAACTTCGACCTGTATAGTCAATTTATTGACAGTCAGTGGACAACCAGGTTCTTACAACGTAACATCCGTGCTTGATATGAGGCAGCAAGAGATGTGGGCAATGTTGTCTGCAAGGAGAGTGTCACAACCCAGCCAAACAACGAGGATCATGGGTTATCCTTTCACCTTCATCCTTCACAACACAGTTTTCAGAATGTGTAAGGGAGAAAGTGTTCAAATAGTTGCATGTTCAAGAGGATTCTCTTTAGAGAATATTTGCTTTTGTTTTTTGTTAAGAAAAACTGCTCAACCTGAAAATATTCATTCCATGCTGTGTATGTAACTGGCATTTTGTAGAGGTTAACTACAGTATCACACGTTGTTTCTTCTTAACACGTGTTGGCAGCCACTTTTCCCATGTGCATCACATCTTATGTTTGCCACTTCTTCTTGGTGCACTTTTGCCTTGAACCACTGGAACACCTACCTTCAAAGCTAAGGAGAGAAACCAAACTTCTGGCCTAGTTACAGTTACATGGCCGATCATGGAGACTCTTTTATCATCAGTTAGAATGCTGGTTGAGTTTTGTTGAAGTAAACTCTGACTTCCAGTTTTAGGATGGATCTGAAAAGTGTATTGCCAAAAAAAAGTATCTCTGAACCACAGAGCAAAATCAAAAGGGGAACCCCCCTAACATCTGCAGTGGAGACAAGTTCCCTGGGGTGAGGTAACATGAATATATATATATATATATTGCCAACAATCCGCCTGTTACATACAGAAAGTTCCCGGACACCAAATGGAGGTCCAAAAATGTTACTCACCAATGCTTCCTCCCAGAACAACACGTCATTTTTTAAAGTAAAATCCTTTTTCTTTCCCATCTGTTTTTTTGAATTTTGTGTAAATGGGTTTTATATATATAGATATTCTTATTTTAAACAGTTTCTAGGTACAGGGCACATGGCCAATTTCTCCCTGAGATACAGGCAAGTGCATGGGTGAGGTCTTGGGAGAAGACACAAATAACCTTTGGATAGTAACAGTACAAGTACACTTTTGGATGTTCAAGCTTAATCCTCGCCTCGGGTGCCAAGGTGTTTCACATCTTGCCTCGGAGACGGGTGCATCCAGCGAGAAGAGTTTGCATGAGCAAAAAACATAGCTGTTACAGATTCCTGCAGTTAAACTTATTAAAAACAAAATAATGTGTTTAATTTTATATTTTCCTAAACTCAAAGGAGTGTGTTGGTGTTATTTTATCTGACTGAGCAAATGATGACACTTGGTTCTCCTCACCTGTCAGATCACTTTTTTAGGTTACATGTTTTTTGGGGGAAGGGATTTGGACCCTCCCATTAGTACAAAAAAATACAGTTCTGGGTTTCGCAATTCACACAACTACAGTAGGTTATTTTATCTACTGCACCTAGACTCTACTCACGTCTCAAGCAAACCTGTATCAAACAACTGCAAAAACTAGGGGGGGTGGGGCGGGGAAATCAACTGAAGCACACAGAAGATTTCATCATGACCACACACAAGGCCTGGTTCATCTCCGAAACCCGTTTATCAAAGAATTTCATTCCAAAATATGAAAGCTTTGGGTGGGAAATTTTCACATAGCAAGTTACTTTTCAAGGATGAGCATGTCTTGTTTCAACGAGGAATTATAGTATATTAGCATTCAAGATGAACATGGCCCTTGCTTGGTTGTGAACAAGACTTTTTATAGTCTCAAAAACGATAGCTTTGGTTTCGTTAGAGAGTCAAATAAAGCGTATTACTATTTATGGCCAATATCATTGTTTTTGGGCTGACACATTGAAAACAACCTTATTCCGAATAATGCTGGCTTACATCAAGTGAAAGAGCTTATTAAATAAGTTATTTATTTCAATGAAGCATGCAGAGTGAAAAGAATGGGGGTTGCTTTTCTGGTTATGGGCCGCACAACAATTCAACTTTACCTACACCAGCAGCCAAATCACTCGATGACCATCTTCACAGGCATAAAAGATTTATCCCTACTGACCACAAGGCAGAATTGTGAATACAAGACTTAGGATATATTCTTTCATTTCACCTCTTCTGCATCGTTTGTTCAATATATGCAGGTCTATAACACCATGGAAACTTTAGGATCAAAAACTGTGATCACTGAGAAGCAGTCAATATAGCCTAGCAATGCCAATAGGTCTGCTTTATTTGCAATGCACGCTTTTGTTGGAAAAGTTAACCCTGTCTTGTCAACTTATGTGGCATTTTTTTTTTTAATTCTAATGATGTCACTGCTCATTTAGCTATGTATTTGCCCATGCAGCCCCTTGCCCTCATCCTTTATATGAAAAGTGCGCCTCATAATTATTTCACAAGTTATAGAGAAATGCATTTCAACAATAAGTATAGATTCCTTTCCACACAAACATTTGAACCCTATCCCCACTTCACGCATGCCCTTTCATCTGCTGTCTACCACCATATTAATGTATTAATTCCAGTTTCACAGCCTGCAAATTAAACGATGCATCTTTTCTGGCGGAGGTTCACACTGAATACTAACGAGTACATCGTGCAATGGATAGAGAAATATGGCTGGGGCAGTCAGATCCAGTGTGTTCAAAGCTCTTTTTTTAAGACCTAAAGAAAGAACTTTGCAGCCACCAGCTTGTAGGGTGACTGCTGCAGCGTGATGTTTCTCTCCCTGAGCCAGATGCATCTCATTAAGGCCTGGCCCGGCCATCTGAACCACATTCACTTTCGTAGGACATCACAGAATTTAAAAATAAAAACCCGGACCACTGTTGTCCACAGCACAACAGTTTGAGTTATGCAAGAAGCATTCCCAAGGGTGCAGTTTGCAAAGTGATTTTGTGTACTAAAAATAATACTTTTGTGCACAAACTGTCAAAGCCCAGGGCAAGGCTGTTGGCTCAGATGCCGTTATAAAGATTAATGATCTCCCCTTCCTTGCAGTGGCTTTGGCCTACACTACATTTCTAATTAGACACACCAGGACATGGTTAGCCCAACTCCCTGGGGACTCGTGATTAGTTTGTAGACTTTTATAGCAGTGGAATACTGCTAATATTGAGTCTGCGCTAAAGACCTTATCATATGCCGCCTTGGGAAGGCGAGTCAGTCTACCTGCCAAACCAGAGCGCGTCTAATGCAACTGCAGGAGTCGTTGCATCAAACGTTCGAATGATGCAACGACTCTAATGGGCTTTTTTTGATTACCCGCTCCAACCTGCTTAAACCAGGGAGGCATGGGAAGAAACTAAATCTGGTTTGGATCTTTTTAATTCATACAAGCCTCTACAGGTCGAGAACATTCTCAGCCGTTGATGGGGCTAGATTTCAAAGTTTTCTGTGAATCCCAGAAAATGATGCCCTGAAATAGTACATTTGTATGTTACGCTGACAGAGATCTATATAGAGATGTGTTCTGTAAGAATAATCGCGCAGCGCAGTCAGCTTTGGGTGCCTTCGCGCTATAGCCTTGAGAACTCCCTCACAGTCCAGAGTCTCTTTACTGCTGGGTAGAATCATTAGAAGTTTGGGCACGGTTAGCTTTTGTGTATCTGTTTGGCTCTGTATGGGGTGTGTAGCCGAGATCATTACCACTGTGTGTCTGTCCCACCTCAAGGACTGGAAGAACTGCCTGGCTTGAGTGATGACTATGAGGTAACTATCGCTAAGGTTTGTCCTCAGAGTCCACAACATATCTTTAAATCAGTCCAGCTGTGGGCTGCTGGTTTACTGATTTATCTTGGAGAAGTGAATATAGATTTGCTTTGAGGAGTGGAGTGCTGTTATGAGCTCAGTGATGCCAACTCTATGGTGCTTTCACCTGTGCTGCTCTCTAATGTGCTCTATTAGTGGTTGTGAATGCTTATTACTATGGTGGGTACTGCTGATAGCTTGGTGATGCCCAACTACATGCAGTACTGGAGTTGTGCTGCATGTGTGCTCAGTGTTCTATTCAATTTGTTCTACAGTCTACTAGATGCAATCTGTCACCTACTAGAATGGAATACACTGGGGTGCGCACAGCAACTTTTAAGTCCCGGCTACATCTACAAGGCTCTACACTACAAAGTGCAGCTTTGGGTATTATGCATAGTTTTTTGTGTGTTGTTTTATATCATCTGAAATAGTGAACGTGCTTATATCAAAGTAAGAAGATATCTGAGTTCTGCTGGATGGATGTGAAGTGTACAGTCTAGTGAGTTTTGTTGTGTGTTTGTTGTTGCCTGGGGATGAGTTATGAGAGCAGCAATATTCACCTATATGGCTTACCTGTGCTGCGTTGGTTGTGTGTTTGGTGTTCTGGTTCCTATTGGATGCATGGTACACAGGTATAGATTTTCAGCACATCAACTGTCTTGAGAGTATATTTTAGATGCCAGCAGGAAAGCTCATCTGGTTAGAGCCCGGTTTTGTACAGATATATTTTGCAGTGTATACCATCTTTGATATTAAGAACATCAGTATGTTTGTTCTTCTTCTGACCCAGGTTTGTTTTGCTTCTTGTTAGCTCTGACTGAATAAAAGATTTAACTTTCTAACTTGTTCACCTTTTTCTTATAAAACAAAATCCTAGGTTCTGTTTGTTCTATCCATGCCAGAAACATTAAGGATGCCTATCCCTATCCATCGCGCATTCCAGATCTTGGAATGTGGTTTATTACTAATCAGAGACGAGAGCATTTCTCAGCATAAAATGATTGGAAGAGAAGAAAATGCAAAGACTGCAGCCAACAGCTGACTACATAAAAGTAAAATATAATAAATAAACAATGCATCGCCTGTAGACGGCAGGAGCCTGGACGTATTTCTTTGTAAAAACTTGCAAAGCTATTATAAGATAGTACATTTGCAGAGATGTTTGCTTTAAGGCAGCTCGTTATTATTACAGGTGGCATTATAGCATATCCCTTTTTCTGGCTGCTACGAAAATGTAGTAGAACCTACATAGTCTTCATTACTGGGGTTCCCCTATGAATTGATGCTATCTTGATAAAAGCCCTGTCTGTTGTGTTATATATGCAGCTTCTTTTACAATACAGTTCTTTGCAAATAACTTTGGAACTAGGCATGGGTGAAATTTTTTTACTGAAAAGCGAACTGTTGAAATCAGCCCTTTGGTTATTCTGTCTGTGTAGTAAAAAATTGGTTTCCAAAACCACTAAAGTCCACTACATCAAAAGAGCAGGTAAAATGGCAAATTCCATGTATGAATACTGAAAACCACATGTGTTCCGGCTCTCCTCACCTCCTGGGTCAAAATGTAGTCCTGGGAAGTGCTGGCTATCCAAAGGGATTCTAAATAGCTCCCAGCAGCCATGAAAGTGGTCCTAACACAGCAAGCCATTCTGTTTGTTTGAAAGCTTGCCCTTTCAGATGGCAGTTGTGTCAGGAATCTGATTAGCATGTATTACTGCATTCTGTGTGGTTGTGGTTTGGACTTCAAAACCTGGAATGTAGAATGTGCTGATATGTCGCGGAGTATTCCAGCAGTGAAAGATGCTACCTGACTTGTGTACTAGTTCTCTTCTTTAAAATATTCATCTTACATGTTTGACTGTGAGAATTCCCATCATTTCTGGTTGGCTGCAAGTAGACAATCACAATAGCCCTTTCACACTTGGTTGCCACTCCTGGGTGGGCCAGTAATCTGGTAGCAGTTCATTGACCACTGCATAATACCACCGGCTGTTGGCAGTTTTCTCTCAGTCCTTGGCAGGTGCAAGCTGATGCCTCACAAAAAATGGATTGACACAGGTTACTTCTGCTTACCACCGAGTGAAAGAAAATTACTTACCTCTACTTGTAACAGTCAATGTCAAACACATCTTGGGGGCTTCATCTATAGCTTTTGACTACAACACAAATTCAGACTGGACAATTGGCAGAATCAGGAAGAGGTCTGAATGTTAAGAAAGGCTGCTTTATGAGCCTTTTTTGTATAAAAAAGGTCAAACATGGGTTTCAAGGATCAATATGACACGGTTGAGTACCACACATAAAAGCCTTCTGTGCCCATTACAAGGGTGTAGTCTCTCATTACTTGCAGTGTACGAGGGTAACACAGTATGGCGTCCAGTAACAAAATATCTGTGTTACAACCTGCAGATCAGGTTTTTCTACAATGACCTCTTTGTACCAATAAATGACTATAGGACTCTTCCGAAACTGCGGACAACTGAAAGTTCACGTTATATTATTACCAGAGGATTGGCTGGCCTGAATATAAATATGGATATATTCCCAAACCTGTAGAGGATTTTGTTCAATGTTGACATTTTGTGCAGTGAATCCTGTTCCATTGAATGAAACCATTCACAAGGTGAAAATAAAGGTTGACAACGGAAAAGCTCTATTTCACCTTTCCAAAAATATTTAAAACAAGCATTTTTATGCACAAATCTTAGTTCTTTTACTGCAGTCTGTGTTAGGATATTTGACATTGATATTACTTTTGTACTGAGAACCACAACTTGCCGAATACAACATATGTCATTTAATGCCTCTGGAAAATGTGGAATGGGATCAGAACCAGACTGCCACAAAAAATCTGTTTAATTATAGCCAAGAAACCAAACTCGCTTAAAGTATAAACCCAATACAGTAACTATAATAGAGGGCGTAATACTGAATTTAGCCCACTTATAACATCTATGAACTTTCAAAGGTGTAGGAAGTAAAGTATATAGTTTAAAGTGATTAGCCAAAGTTCCCCAAGTTTGCTACTGTGGTGGAGCTGAGACTAGACTCTGGTCTCCCTCTTATATGGTACATGAGTGGATCCCAGCCTGTGGTCCAGGGACCCCTGGAGGTCCACGAAGCCTCTTCAGGGGGTCTGCGTCTGCTTAGAAAATTAATTTTAACAGATTAATAAAGTGTATATAAATCAAGTGGCTAAATGTACAATTGAAAATTTGAAAACATACTCTAAATGTTAAGGAATTAAAATGGGCAGATAAAAAATTAAATAAGTATCCTCAGATTGATTCTTGGGAGCAGTGCTGGTGCATTAACCAGAATATAGTATGAATGATGTGTGGCTTCAATTGAATTTAGAAAAACTCCAACCTACCTATTACAGTTACCTTTTTTATATTAGTTTTCAAGTTAAGTACAATGTGTAATCATTTGTGTATTTGTTTGATGATTGCCTGTTTCTGTATTCTTTGTGTATTGCTTTGTTGTTGAAATCATCAATAATTTTTAGGCCGGGGTCCCCGGCTTCAGTAATAACTCGGTTAGGGGGGCACTGGATTTTAATAATGATTCAGTAGGGGTCCCCAGGTTCCAGTAATGATAAAGTGGGGGTCCACAGATGTCAAAAGGACAAGAACCACTGCAGTACACAATTTCACCATAGCTCCCGTGCTTCCAGATCCATCATGTTAGTCCATGTTTTCTTCTTTCTGATCTGTTATATGTAGTCCCGTTTATCCAGTTTTAAATGTACAGCTACAGTTATGAGAACGTAAAGGTTAAACTCAGACTTCATGAACAACCCCACATGGATCTAGGAAACAAGACAGCTATGCTTTGCCAGAAGACCACATCTCTTTAATACTTTCATGGGCTTGGTTATGTGGAAAAGTTAACCGGCATAAATAGGCTTTATTTTGTTCCTATTGCAAAAGTAAGAAAACCCACAGACATCCTGTTATGGACCGAGGGACAGCAAACTCACCACCTCATGTCAGTAAAGCCAAGAGGCTTGACATTTGCATGCAAGCAATTATGCAAGCATAAAGAAGTCTGCTGCATTACAAAATAAAATATATGATTACAGTTTACTTTTCGAATCTGAAATTGTCCTTCACGCATTCCAATAGAAGCTGAGGAATTCATCCATACAGCTAATAGAAAGAAGGTGAGACTAAAGTATTCCTGTGATCAAAGGTGTGGTTTATGTTTGTAGCCAGTTGCTTAAGTTTCCTGAGCCAACGATGCCAGTAGTTAACAGAGGCCGCCCAAAGCCCCTCAAGAGTATGCATAGATAATAATAATAATGTGTTTGCCATGAATGCAGCAAGCACGATCATAGGTTAAACCTATACAAGCCCCCTACCTATCCCATGCGGCCCTACTCCCTCTGGTCAAGTCTACACTGGAGCAATGGTTGCTCCTTCAGTAAAACGCACATCTGTGTCAGTTTCCTTATTTGCTTAGTAATGGAGTACATGTATTGCCAAACTGGACTAGACTCATAATTTTTATTTTTACTGTAAATTGTCATATAGGTCAACAATGGCTAAGATTATTTCCAATGCAGGAGAAAGGACATGTGAATCTCCCTTAAACATTTTAATTTTAGGCAGGCTTTGCAACGTGTCATCATAGCGTCAGAATGCTGTGTGTGACATTTCAGGGACCAGGGGTGTCCAAATAAAGCTCCAATCCCACAGTTCAAGAGGACCTGTTGGATGACCTTTAGGACAGGAGAGTACCCTTAGAAGAATGGACTGTGAAAATCAAGGAGTATTTTAGATAAATATTCCCTGTTCTGCTTCAAAGTTTTTCATTATACATCTTGCACACTCAGGTGGCAGAAACAGTGCTTAATATGATCTGGTGGTTGCAGGAGGTGGACGCCAGTGCTAATTTTTGAGGACCTAGATTCAGCATTTTATCCAAACGAGGAGAAAAAGGAAAGGAGGAAGAAGTAAGAAGAGCAAGCCTACAGTCATGAATGGAGGAAAAAAGGACGAAAGAGAACCTGTAACACTGAGATAGAAAGAGCGGAGGGTGGAAGAAGAAAAAGGCACACATTTAAGTTAAGGCTATGCTGCCTTGGTATTTAGAAACCTACAGAATTCTGCAGCACCAGGCTCCTAAATGTTTTTTGTGGAAGGGTGCCTGGCAGCCAGGATGGCAACCACAACTTCATATCAAATGCTGTCAACTGATTTTCTTCAGAACTCTGGGCAGGAAAGGTAGAGGAGGGAAGGTAGATGTGAGAAAGCCTACAGATGTCATGTGCTCTACCCCCGTTGAAATGTATGCCCTATGGAAGACCTTTGCCAGAAATCTCAATGAGCATAGATTTGGACATTACAAGTTCTACATAGTGGCAAAAATATCTAGTCGGTGTTGGTCCCACTGTCTGAAGATACCCTGGTTCACCTCGGGGTGCAGTCACCATTCGTGATCTGCCACATCCCGCCAAGCGGTTCATAATGAGGGAGGTGCTGTGAAGTTTTAACTTTCTCCAAAGGTGCTAATCCTCCCGGAACAGGACCCAGGACCCCACTCTGCCCTGCTTGTTGCAGTACCACATGGTTGTGGTGTTGTTCAGAAGGCCCTGTACCAGCCTCCACTTGATGGATGGTGGGAAGGCGTTCAACACCAGGCAAATAGCTTGCAACTTCAACAGATTGATATAGAGGTGGGTTTCCGCCAGAAACCACAGTCCTATGACCTCCACCTCTCCCAGATAACCTGCCCAACCAAGCAGTGAGGCAACATTCACATCGTCAGCTCTCGGTGGGAAGGGGAGAGGGTTGCTGGGCAGGCTGCAGTTCAGCAACCAGCACGTAGATCTTGTGCAGTCTCCGACTAAACCTGGATGACATCTGACAGGTTTCCCTAGTGCTAGGCCCACTGAAACTTCAGATTCCACTGCAGAGACTACATATGGCATCTGACAAAGTGAACTAGCAGAATGCATGAAGGGAACAGGCCAAGAAGCCTCAGAGCTGCTCACACCAAGATCCAAGGCTGAGGCTGAAACAAAGGAGTCATAGTACAAATTTCCTAGACTTGTTACAACAGAGGAAAGGCCCCATGAAAAAGACAGGTCCTATAAGAGGAAGTCTTTGCAAAAGAGTCAGGTAGATTTTGACACACTGATCGAGAACCTCAACGATTTCAGGAGGTTCACCGTCACCCTAAGGTGGTCTGCAACTGAGTCTGGTGAGCTTGCCTTCAACCGCCAGTCAGCCAGCTAGAGGTATCCCCAACCCTGAAGAAGAGTGGCTACCACCAACATGGCTTTTGTAAACACTTGTGAAGCACTGGTAAGGCCAAAGTGGAATAAAGCAAACTGAACATGCTTTTGGCCAACACTGAACTACAGGTAACATCTGCTGGACTGCAGGTCTGGCACATGAAAGTACGTGTCCTGGAAGTCCAAGGCTACCACCCAGATCCAGGGCAGACAGAACCTGGGGCAGTGCAAGCATTTGAATTTGTCCTTTCAAAGCAAGGCATCAAAAGGGTAAAGATCTACAATATGACAAAGGACACCATCCTTCTTCAAAAATGAAGAAATAGCGGGAATAACAACCTTTCTCTATTTCTGATTCTAGAACCCTCTTGATGGCCACTTTAGACAGTAAAGTTTGCAGTTCTTGTGGTAAGATGGATAGTCGTTCTTCTGAAAGCTGCTCTGATGTGGGAGGAAACTGCAGCAGGCCCGAAAGGAATCAGAGGGCATAGCCATCACAGTCAGATGTGATGGATTTGCACCCTTGGGGAACATGTTGGCTGCTGCCTCCCACAGGGCCGTTGTGTGCCACTAAGGGTGAACTAAAGCAACATTGATACTGACACCACATGAAGATCTGTTCACCTGGTGATCCGATTATTGCCTGCCTGATCCATGGCCACAAAAGTACTTGGGTGGCTGTAGTGGGGCAGGGAGCCATTGTGCTGCCTGTACACCAGCCCTTTAGCATAGCCTCAAAAAGACCGACACTGATGGGGAACTGTCTGGCAGGGGTAAAGAGGCCTAAAAAAATGTGCCACTGCCCAACTTCCCTTAAAACGTTCTAAGGCACAATCAGCTTTTCTGCCAAATCCATTAAAAGCCATAGCCATAAGGGATGTCTGTACATCATATGAAAAACCCATGATCTCATCTGTGCATGGCAATGGAGCACCACATTAGTGTTCACCACTAGCCCCAAGCAATCAGTAGTACCTAAGCCAGCCCAAACCATATTTTTGGCTGTATCCAGGCCACCCTTTTATGGTTTGAGCCAAGGAAGTCCTAAACTCTTCAAGGAGTACTGGCAATATCTTGCTGGCCATGTCCCAAAGAGGATGCTTAGAATGGCCTAGTAGGCAAGCTGAATTGACTGACCTCAAGGCTAGGCTGGCTTGTTTCTCACACACCTGAATCATTTTCAACTCTCTGTCCAGGGACAGTTGTGTGGAATGCATTAGGATTCATCTTACTAGTGGAAGGTTGGGCCACCAAACTATCAGGAATAGGATGCTGCTCAATTAAATCAGTCACTAGGTGCCTTTCTGTGGCATCTGGCCACCTGCTTATTCACCGGAGGGCAAGAGCAAGGATTAGACCAAGTAGTCATGGAATATCAGTTACAGCTTTGGTGAATGGGAGCAAGGCCTCAGAGGAAGCAGGCCTTGGTTGCGGGACTTCAGAAAGGACATTTACCTTAATTTCAACAAAAGGCAGTTGTAGGTCCAGCACCTCAGCAGCATGAATAATTACTACAGCAAGTGAAGCACTCTCTACTGTTGGCATCCCAAAGGGGGAAAACAACTCCATATAAGGGAAAGTAAGTTCATTAGCCTCCTATAAATCCATGTACAAACTGTAATCGTTAATGTGAGAGTAAATCATCTCCATTATTACCATTGTCATCTTCTGTTGGTGGTAAACTCTGGCAATAACCAGAATAGAAATCACCACCAGAATTGGTGCAGAGACTGCTTTTAGAAGCTTTAGATGATGCAGAGGATGGATTACCCTTCTTGAGGACCCTAAGGATCTTTAAGAACCAAAGGTGCACTAGAGGGAGCGGGGTGAGTGCCAAACATATGCAACAAAGCCTTACTAAAGGCCTCGACTTGCTGCAGCATCGCAGATGATCTGGAGAAATGGGGGAGCATTCAATCAACCAGGGGGTTCTTGTAAAGCACAAGCTTGTCACCCAGGGGGGTCTGCGGGTGCTGGTTTGGTGCTGTGGGCCTAGCTCGGCTGGCAGAGGTGGTGGTCGAAGAGCCAAGTCTTGAGTTGTTTTCTCAAATCCTTCAGGGAGGGAGAAGTGCAAAGGTGGATGGGGAGGTAGTTCCAGGACTTGGCAGCAAGGTGGGAAAAGGAGCGTCCTACGAAGCGTTTGTGGCAGATGCTGGTGTGTGGGCCAGGGCAAGGGTGGCTGATTATAGTTCTCTGGTCAGTAGGGGGAATGAAAGGCGTTTGTTGAGGTAGGTGGGTCCACTGTCGTGGAGGGCTTTGCATTTGTGCATGAGGAGTTTAAAAAGGCATCTTTGCTGTACAGGTAGCCAGTGGAGGGCTTTGAGGTGGGGTGTGACGCTGGTTCTTCTGGAGAGGTCAAGGATGAGTCTGGCTGCAGCGTTCTGGATGATCTGCACGAGGAGCTGCTTGGTGGTTCTGACATAGGACACGTCATAGTCGAGGTGGCTGGAGAAGAGGGCCTGGGTGACTCTTTTCCTGGTAGAGATGGGTATCCAGTGGAAAATCTTGCGGAGCATGCAAAGGATGTCGAAGCATGCTGAGGAGACAGTTTATCTGTAGCTTTATGGCCAGGCGAGTGTCTAGGATGATCCCCAAGTTGTATGCATGGCTGGGGGGTGTGAGTAGCTGACCGAGGGTGGCGGGCCACCACCAGTCATCCCAGGGAGAAGGTTTGTTTCTGAAGATGAGGATCTCTGTCTTATCTGAGTTCAGCTTGAAGCAGTTGGGCCTCATCCAGGCGGCAATGTCTGTCATGGTGTTTTGGAAGTTGGCTAGTGTGGAGGTGGCGTCTTCTGAGAGGGAGAGGACGAGATGGGTGTCATCGGCGTAGGAGATGATATTGAGTCCTTGTGTGCAGGCGATGTCAGCTAGTGGGGTCATGAGGGCGTCAAAGAGGGTGGGGCTAAGGGAGGAGCCCAGGAGTAGGAGCACTGGGGGATTGCGCAGATTATGTCCTTGGGGGAAATGATGTATGGTGGGAGGAAGATTCCCTGTGTTCAACCAGTGAAGAAGGAGGATATACAGCTGAGTGCTTTATTTTGGAGCCCGGTGGTGTGGAGTTTGGTGATTAGGGTGTGGTGGGAGATGGTATCAAAGGCTGCGGAAACGTCGAGGAGGATGCTTCCCAAAAGCAGCTACTGGATAGGACCGCTCCGTTTTTCTAACGGGATGAGATACAAATAAACATCCCTAGTTCTTAGGGTTTAGCTCTCTCCAGTAGTCCTGAAGAGGCCCATATTTGGAAAGGGGCCGAAACGCGTCGACTGTTTACACATGGAGAGGTTGTATTGAAAATTGAAGTTACCATTTAAGGAATCTATAGTACAGTCCTTTTTTCTCCCTGAATTGTGTCATAAGTAAATACGTTTTAGGACTGGGACTGAGTAGAAAACCATCTCCCAAATGTGGATTCTCGGTTTAGTTCTAATTGAGTACCGGTTGGTTACATGAAGAAAAGGAGAGGAATGTTGGACCAATAATTTACAAGCATTGCTGAACCATTGATTTTTGGTTAATGTTGAATATGTTTGTTTGTAATGTTTAATGTTTACACCATATGTGTGAATTATTTCCTATTAATGAACAAAGGGGGTCATTCTGACCCTGGCGGCCGGTGACCGCCAGGGTCACCGACCACGGGAGCACCGCCAACAGGCTGGCGGTGCTCCCAAGGGTATTCTGACCGCGGCGGTTCAGCCGCGGTCAGAAAGGGTAAACCGGCGGTCTCCCGCCGGTTTACCGCTGCCCCATTGAATCCTCCATGGCGGCGGAGTGCGCTCCGCCGCCATGGGGATTCAGACACCCCCTACAGCCATCCTGTTCATGGCGGGAAACCCGCCATGAACAGGATGGCGGTAGGGGGTGCCGCGGGGCCCCTGGGGCCCCACAAAGTATTTCAGTGTCTGCTTTGCAGACACTGAAATACGCGACGGGTGCAACTGCACCCGTCGCACCCCTGCAACTACGCCGGCTCAATTCTGAGCCGGCGTCCTCGTTGCAGGGGCATTTCCGCTGGGCCGGCGGGCGCTCTTTTGGAGAGCGCCCGCCGGCCCAGCGGAAATGTTTGAATGGCCGCCGCGGTCTTTTGACCGCGGTGCGGTCATTTGTCGGCGGTACCTTGGCGGACGGCTGTCTTACCTGTTGGGAATGAAAAAATTAGTGAATTTTGAGCAATTAAATTGTGTCTTCAATGATAGATTTACGGTCTCATTGAAAGTGAATCAGAGACTTTATCTTTTCCTACTAATTGACCGTGCTTTTGATTTTGGCCAAAGCGTAGCACATTTTGATGCAAAGAAGCACCCATCGAGAGATGGTACGCTTTTGCACCGCCTTCCCTTTTTTCACACCCACATACCCAACGAAGAGTTGATCGTCCACCCGGAAATCTTTAGTACGATTGAGGTAGAACACCAATGCTCTTTTTGGGTCCAGACGGTGGAGTCTCTCCTCCTCATGGGAAGGATGTGGGGGTCCGTAGAAATTAGCCAGAGTGATGGACTGGCCTACATGAAAGGGTGTAACCACATTAGGAAGGAAGGAAGCCCTAGTGCGCAACACGACTTTGTCAGGGTGCACAGACAAGTATGGAGGTTTTGAGGAAAGGGCCTGAAGCTCACTCACCCTGCGAGCAGAGGTGATAGCAACCAGAAAGACAGTTTTGAAGGTTAGTAGCCGCAAGGGACAATTATGCATTTGCTCAAAGAGGGTACACATCAAGTAAGTAAGTACAAGATTAAGGTCCCACTGAGGCATGATAAATGGAGTGGGAGGAAATAAATGGGTGAGCCCTTTTAGGAATCTCCTCACAATAAGAGATTTAAAAAGTGAGGGCTGATCAGGTAGCCTAAGAAAGGTTGAAATGGCAGATAAATACCCTTTAAAGGTGCCCAAAGCAGAGCCCTGCTGGGCCAATGAAAGAATGAAAAGAAGAACCTCGGATAGAGGGGCGGAAAGGGGATTAACAGATTTGTTGGTACACCATGCCACAAATTTATTCCAACGACAGGTGTATACAGTTTTGGTTGATGGACACCTGGCTGCCAAGATTACATTGCAGACTTCGGGTGGAAGGGCAAAAGCCGTCAACTGGCGCCGCTCAATCTCCACGCATGAAGGCAGAGGTTAAACAGGTTCGGGTGAAGAACCGCACCCTGTTGCTGCGACAGAAGTTCCGCTCCGAGAGGCAGTCTGAGTGGAGGATCAATGGACATGCTCAATAGCTCTGGATACCATACTCTCCATGCCCAGTCCAGAGCCACCAAGATGACTTGGGCTCGGTCATTTCGGATTTTCGTGAGAACTCTGGGCAGAAGAGGTATAGGCAGAAAGGCAGAAAGGAGGCCAGAGTTCCACTCAAGACGGAAAGCGTCTCCGAGCGAGTGCCGCCTTGGAAACTCCAACGCGCAAAACAGCTGACATTGCACGTTCTCTGGGAGGTGAACAGATCTAACCAAGGCTCTCCCCACTGCTGAAAGAGACTTTGTGCCACCTCCAGATGGAGATGCCATTCGTGATTGGCTGTGCATCGACGGCTGAGTTCGTCCGCTCTGGCGTTGAGGGAGCCCGCCAGATGTTGAACCATCAGTAATGCCCTGATGTTCCAGCCATGTCTAGAGGTGTAGTGTCTCCTGACAAAGGGTCCAGGACCGTACTCCGCCCTGTTTGTTGGAGTACCACATGCCGGTAGTATTGTCCGTGAACACCTGCACCACTTTCCCTTTGAGAGAGGGAAGGAATGCTTTCAACGCAAGCCTGAGCGCCCAGAGCTTCAGCAAATTGATATGGAGGCCAGACTCCGCCGGAGACCAGAGTTCTCTGATCTCCGTCTATCCCATGTGGCCGCCCCAACCCAGAAGTGATGCATCTGTCACTATAGATAGATCTGGTTGGGGAAGGGAGAGGGATCTGCCGTGGACCCAATGCAGATTCGAAAACCACCACTGCAGGTCTTTCGCAGTCCCCTCCGAGATATGGACCAGGTCGGAGAGATTCCCCTGATGCTGTGCCCACTGGAACATCAGGTCCCACTGCAGGGCCCACATATGCCATCTGGCATGTGTCACTAGCAGGATGCAGGAGGCCATGAGGCCCAGCAGCCTCATAGTCAGTCTGACCAAAACCCAGGACTGAGGCTGAAAGATCGGAATCATAGCCTGAATGTCTTGGACTAGTTTTTCAGGAGGACAAGCCAGAAACTGCACTGTGTCCAGAACCGCTCTTGTGAAAGGGAGTGACTGAGAGGGAGTCAGGTGTGACTTCAGCACGTTTATAGTGTGTGCAGGAGGTTCGCCGTAGTCTGAAGGTGGGAGACGACTTTCAGGGGCGAATCTGCCTTCAACAGCTAGTCGTCGAGGTAGGGGAAGACTGAGACTCCTAACCTGCGCAGATGAGATGCAACCACCGCCATCATTTTTGTGAACACCCGAGGGGCAATGGTAAGCTGAAAGTGCTCGTGACATACCAAGAATCATAGGTAACATCTGTGGGCAGGCAGGATGGGGATGTGGAAATAAGCGTCCTGCAAGTCCAGCGCTACCATCCAGTCTCCTGGGTCCAAGGCAGACAGAACCTGAGCCAGGGTGAGCATTTTGAATTTTTCCTTCTTGAAGAAGTAAATTATGTCATGAAGGTCTAGGATAGAACGTAAGCCCTTGTCCTTTTTAGGTATCAGAAAGTAGCGGGAATAACAACCACAACCTACTTCTGTCAGAGGGACCTTTTCTATAGCTCCATTGGCCAAGAGAGCTGCGACTTCCTGGTGGAGAAGTGCCAAATGATCCTCTGGAAGGTGATTGAAGGATGGTGGCATGGGTGGTGGAGCAGATTTGAAAGTGAGGGAGTAGCCCTTTCGAACGATCTGCAAAACCCACCTGTCCGTGGTGATACTTTCCCAGTAGGGCAGGTGATGGCGAATCCTGCCACCAACTGGACGGGAGTGACTAGGAGGGTTTGGAGGCTGCAGCAGGGGCAGAGGTGGACTGGGCAGACATCTGGTTCCCTGTCCCACGGCCACATGGGATTCCACGTCCCCGACCACGCATAGGTTGAACAGCGTGTGAGGCAAGATGGCTGGGTAGAGGACATGACAGGGAGCCCCTTCAGTGGCCACGAAAGGGGCGAAAAGTGGACTGTGGTGGGCGAGGGGCAGAGGAAAGACTGAGCCGTAACCCGGGAATCCTTGAAATTCTCCAAGGCCGAGTCCGCTTTGTCTCTGAAGAGACGGGAGCCATCAAGGGCCATGTCCATGAGTGACTGTTGGACATCCCCCTAAAAACCAGAAGTACGTAACCAGGCGTGGCGTCATAAGGTCACCATCGTAGAAACCGATCTGCCCAGAGTCGGTTGTGTCCAGCCCACAATGGATTGTGAACTTTGCCGCATCTCTCCCATCGTTCACAGCTTGGGAGACGATAGCACAGGCCTCCTCCGGGTATCTGCAGCAGGACTTGCGCAACCGTATCCCACTAACAGTGGGTATAGCGGCCCAAAAGGCATGCGTGTTCACAGACCGCAGCGCGAGACTGGAGGAAGGAAATAACTTCTTGCCAAACTGTTCCAGCCTTTTGGATTCCCTATCTGGGTGTGTGGAAGGGAATGCGCATGAAGAAGAGGAAGCCTGGATAACAAGACTCTGAGGCGTGGGGTGTTAGAACAGGAATTTAGGGTTGTTCGGAGCTGGCCGATGGAGGCGTGCAATAGTCCTATTCACAGGAGCCCCTGTACCCAAAAGGACATCGGTGAGGGCCTCATTAAATGGCAAAAGGAGTTCTGAAGTAGAAGCCCCAGGCTGAAGCACCTCCGTCAGGAGATTAGACCTGACCTCACCAGTGGGAAGCTCGAGACCAAGGACCTCAGCTGCCCTGCTGACCACCATACCATAAGTTGCTCCCTCCACCTTAGCCACGGTAGGAGGAGACAGCATGCCAGCATCAGGAGAAGTATCCAGACCACTAGCTTCGCCCAATTCCTGAGCCCAGTCCATAGCAAGGTCATCCTGGTAGTTATATGGGTCCAGGGACCCCTCCAATTCCTCCCCATATTCATACCCATAAGAAAAAGGGTCCGAATCTGACCTGGGGAAAATAAGCCCCATAGAAGCCGAAGGCTGCGTCAGCCGACGCCGCTCTGACTCCGAGTCGTCGGGGATAAGAATTGGGTCGATGTCGATAGTGGGCACCACCGACGTCGGGAGCGTCGATAATCGACCCGGCGCCGGGGAAGGTCTCAAGGGTGTGACTGGTGCCGGTGCAGATCCGCGCACGGATCCGGAGGTGACCTCGGTGGCCAGAGCCAAAGCTGCCGGCGTGGAACCCGAAGGCCCCTCAGCCGAACCCCTTGGGCCCAAAGGCACCGTATCGTGGTCAGACCACTCAAATATGAGCCGCACGGCCTAAAAAAACTTTTTAAGCTGGGCGGGGGTCGCTCCGACTCCAGGAAACTTGGGGAAGCACGGAGCCAACCCAGACGCAGGTTCCGAGGACGGAGGCCTTGTGCATGGACGCTCTTCCTGCGTCGTGTCGGCCGAGCGACGGGGTGAAGTCAGAGAGCGATGGGACTTCTTCAACTTCTTCTTCTTACCTTGACCAGAGGATTTAGAAGGAGATGAGTGGTGATGACTCCGCAACCGATCTCAAGACCTTCCTCTCGAGCGAGACCGGGACCTACGCGGAGTCGAGTGCCGGGCCGCCATTAGCTTTAGGGACCACTCCCTCAAAGCCTTCGGGTGCATGACCCGGCACTCTGAGCAGGACACGGGACGTGGTAGTGCTTGAGACACCACAGACAAACACGATGAGGATCCGTCACCGACATCAACCGATGACAGTCCTCGCTTCGGGGACATCTTCGACGCAGCAAAGTTTCACAGAAAAAAGTCGACAAAACAGTCGAATTTGGCCAAAAAATAGCCAGGGTAGCTCTTCTCCGGATCAGTGCGTGGCATGGAAAGAAAAGAACTGACGTCACTGCGCGAGGGCGGCATCTATATACTACTCCCGACGTCATCACGGCGACCACGACGCCCGCGGAGTCGACCAACGGCACCTGTCAACGTGCAAGGGTATTGCACGAAGAAAAATCTCCGGATCCAGTCTGACGCCTGGGTGAAATTCTAAGGTAAGGAATATGCAACTAGAAGTCTCTATCAGATTATATATTTACATGTTTTTTTACCTATTTTAATTCATCCTTTGTCTGTGATGACTGTGCTAGTTTCAGAGTGCTCTGCACCTGGAACTGGTTCCTCATGAAGGAAGCTAACTGGCTCCTCACTGCATCCCTTATACCAATCTCTGTTGGTCTTTGGAGGAGTGAGGTATGATCAACCATGTCAAATGAGGCTGAATGGTTTACAGTTATTATGTCCACTGTGTACACCTCGTCCATGGTGTCTTCAACTTCATCTAGAGCAACCGCCAAGGAGAAATCAGAGCCAAAGTCTAAAATCAACCCTATTTGCCAAGGGCCAAGAATTTTGAGCTTTCCAGGTTAGCGGACAGCTGTTTAGCCACAATCTTTTTTGGCAATTTACCAAGTGCTGGAAGTAGCGTTATTGGCCATATCCATAGAGGATGGACCTGGTTTATTTAGGAAAACTGATACAATGCAATAAATGAGTTAGATCACACCTTAATGTCTGAATTTTGATTCACTGCCATTCTGGCAGTCACCGTTTTTTACCTGTCTATTTATGTGTCCGGGAGAGACAAGACTGTAGTTTGTAGGATTAGGTGGGTAACCAAGCCTAGCACGAAGACCTTTATCCCTGTCAAACACAGGTACAGGTACAGAAACAGACAGAGACTCTGTCTTCAGATCTCTATATCAACTCTGTTTTCCCAAGGCAGATTGCCAAGTAATAGCCTGTCCCCCAGATAAGGCAAGCTTTCTAGTCCATTGAGGACAGGAGTGTTTGTAATCGCCATGATCCTGTAAGGGGACCACATGACATAAGTTCTTAGAACGGCCTGCTGTCATGTCCCCTTTCGCTGTTCGTAGCTCTTCCTTGGTGAGGCCTTCCTTGTTCTGGGACTCTTCTGAACTAGGAACTCTTGTAAATGCTCTACCTGCCAGGAAGATATCCTGGTGATGATGGGTTCCTCCTGGCTTATTCTGGTTGATGCCAGTGCTGTGGACGAGTGAACCTCTGTGAAATTGGACTCTATTCCCCTCACCTGCACGGCGCCAGATGGCAATGCGCATGGCAATCGCTAATTCCCTTGAGTCCAGACAGGTGCTATGAGGGGTGTGGGCAGATGAAGCAGTCGCACTCCGCCCTCAACACTATCATGCGGCACACTTTGGGGCCATTAAAAAATATATACTCCTAACATTTGTCTCACGCCTGTTGTGTAGTACCTTCTCTCTCCACAAAGCCCAGAGCCGACACACCTCCTAGGACGAGTGAAAGTTAAGCATATTAAAGTAAGTTAAATTTCACTTCAATAAACGGTTAGTCAAATTCTTTTGACTGTTGTAGCATTTATAACCTCTCTTTGAAGGGTGAGTTATTCCCTCCTTTCTCGTCCATGGAGGCCTTTACATGCAAAAGGCAACTTATGCAAAGAATGGCAGCAAAGACATTCAAGAATTGCTTCGCTCTCTAGTCCGCGGTGACAGAAGCGCTAGATGGGCCCACCCCAGCTTCTTTATTTCGGACTTTTCTGTTCTTTTTATGATTGAAAAAAGCATGTACTTTACTAACGACTAAGCACAAGCACCATAGAGGGTAACCACAGTGCAACACAGGCACAGCTTTCCAACTGCTGCCCTAATGCACTTAGTGCTGTAAATGGCAGTTTGCCACTCGATGAAAGCTGGCACCATGTTGAAACAACTGGACCTCCCTGTCCTTGGCATCAATGAACACTTATAGGTATTGCAATAGAAAAAGGGTTATCATGCGTATCCAAAGCCCATGAGGCAGGCAAGCGATCTTCTCTTGTTCCCACCCCTTGGCTGCTGGTCTTAGTACAGTCCTTGATACAGTCTGTCACTCACCATTGGCATATTTCACTGTGCACCAAAGGGGGTCCTGATCAAAGAATATTAGAAATGTTCCCAGCCCATCCTACCGGACTCTACCTTCACATTTCCCTTATAAAACATTATCTCTGATTTTACCTTAAATGCTCCAGTGCTCAAAAGGTGTTCTGCAGCGCTCTGCTAAACCTCTAAATAAATACCTCTTTCAAAAGAAACTTGCCTATCAAAGTCAAATATTAAGCAGATAATTGAAGTTCTGAAAAGTAATAATGTATCATCACTCAATGCATTTTCAGAGTTCTTTGTAAAGAAGTTTAATCTTTATTTCTTTATGCGTTTATTTATTGTGCTCCACGCAGTGCCACACTCCAGCGGTGGGCCGCTTCGGTGTGCTAGTAGTGCACTATGAAGGTGGCCTGGCATTTGATAGAGGTTACTGGGTACATGTTAAGCACACGTGGGAAGCAGAGGCAGGGGTAACGGAGATGCTGTACTTCGCAGATCATTTTGGTCATAAAAGTCTGAAACAGGTGAATAACTGATGGAAAGGTAGGGTTTGGCACTATTGTTGGTTTTGAGACGTCTAGTGAGCTCAGTCTCCTATTGGCTCCAGTGAGCCACCAATACCGGTTCGACACTAGGTCGCGACAGAGATTTAGTGTAGGCCCTTGAGTCTCAGCATCAGTTGTGTTGAGACATGGGAGATGGTTTTGCAGAGTTTGGGGTGAGGGGCTTTTACCAACTCCCTAAGGCTGTTGGCAGAGACATTGTTCAGTTCTTTTTAGGACCATTATCCGCTGGCCTCTACTATTTTCTCTTACTGGGGACATCAGAATTGTTTTTGGGAGGTATAATAAATAATGAGGTATGACAGACCCTTAGCAGGCACTGAAGTATGGAGTGCCCCACTGAGGCCCATGAGACCTAGGAAGCTCGGGCCGCACACATGGCGAGCTCTGCTCCCTGTGTGGGCTTCATTCAGCCTGTGTGGCAGAGTGCAAAAATAGATTAAACAGCCTACAAACAATGCTCGTCCCAGAGCTCAAGCCTTTGATGCCGCAGTACCAAAAGTAGCAAAAGGCAACATCTTTTCTAAAGCAGACATTCTTTTTAACGGTGCTGGAGACACGCTTTATTAGCCAGAGACACAATGTGATTGCGGTTATGATCAAGGGAACGGTGGCACGTGCGTGACAAGACAGTACGGACCTGAAGGATTGTGTTTCGTATGCCAAGAAATCCTGTTAGCTTCTAATTTCCCACTTCGGGACGGCACACACGTTTTCAGTGAACAAGCTGCTCGATCTCCATGACTGGGCCGACAAACCACCGGAGGGGTCCAACTTACAGGCATTCAACCTCAGACATGAAGGTGCAACTCATTTCTGACCAGCCGGATTCAGCAAATATTCCAGGGAGATTTAAAACAATCTAAACATTTCATTACTTTCAGTGCTCAGGTATGTCACCATCACTGGTGCAATATGTGCTGTGGCGTCTGAGTCTAGGGGTGGCTGAAGCCAACAGCACCCTTCGGTCTCTGAATATTCCACCGAGGGGTACGGGAGGCCATTTTCCCTGCTTGTGTTAGGGCTCACAACATTCTTCCTACACCGCAGTATTGCTCCACATGAGTCATCTCTCTCCTTGGTCATATTCATGGAGCGCACAAAGCCAGCGCACAACCTCTCTACCCTATTATTCTTTAGGCACATGAAGCCAGTGCACAACCTCACAGCTGACCTGTATGGTGTGGCATAACTATGGGATGGCCTGACATTGTACAGTATGGTATGATATGGTCTGGTCTGCCTTTGCAAAGTGTAGTATATTATGGCATGCTGTGCTATGGCCTGTCATTGCATAGTGTGGTATGGCATGGTATGTTATGGCCTGTCATAGTATGGAATGGTATAGCTTTTCATAATATGGTATGGACTGTCATATGATATGGTATGGCTTGTTATTGCATGTTATGGTGTGTTGTGTGGTAGAGCATGGTATGCTACGGCCTGTCATTGTACAGAATGGTATTGTATGTCATGTCATTGCATAACATGGTATGGTATGGCATGGTATAGTATGGCCTGTCACTATATAGCATGGTATGGGACGGCCTCTCATGGTATAGTTTGATATGGTATGGTCATTCATTATATTCATTCATTGTATAGTATAGCATGGCATTGCATGGTCTGTCATTGTATAGAATGGTACTGTATGGCCTGTCATTGTATGATATGGTATGGCATGGTATGGTATAGCCTGATACTGAATAGCATGGTATGGCATGGCCTGTTATCGTATAGTTTGATATGGAATGGTCATTCATTATATAGTATAGTAAGGTATGTTACATTATGGTAAGTCCTGTTGCTTAGTAGGGCATGGTCTGGCATTGTACAGTATTGTATGACCTGCCTTTGATTAATATGGTATTGTGTGGCTTGGCGTTGTATATGGTATGGCATGGTCTGTCATTGTATGGTACGGTATGGTAGCCTTTATCACAATATACATGTTAAGCTACAGAAGGAAACGCAATAGGAGCAGCCAAACAAGCAAAAAGCATTTTACAATATAATGTTATTTTCACACTAGAATGTTGTAATCAAAACGTAATTGTGAAAACATAAATCAATTTAAAGCATATCCTGTTTTTGCATACTACCTTTTAATCATGCCCAATGCATCCTATAGCTCATGAAATAAGTACCAAAAAACACTTTGTTACAAACTAAACGAGTGATTACTTAATAGCAATAGCAGGAAGACATTAATGTATTTCGAAATCATTGTTAAAAACAAGGGAACCATCCTGTGGTCTGCTGGTGTTGTTATGCTGCACCAAAGAGAAGAGGATGAAAGGAAAAAGAGAAGACATAGGAACACTGGAAATCAGCCGGTGAAAGCAACAGTGTGGAACAAAACCAGAAGCAAGACAAGCAAAAAACACATACACTCTTACGAAGTGCTGCAAGTAGAAGAAAAAAGTAGGCTGAGACAGAAAGCGAAAGCAGCTAAAGAATATTCACAAACATGCATTTGCAATGCATTGGGTCTCACATTTGCTTGATTTAGAGCTATTGAAGATCTAAATTCATAACTGGACTTTTCTTGCCACATAAATTGGTCAACTCTGCCTCATAATTTGGTATTTTCCTGCCACATAATTCCAATGGTCCTGCATATAAAATAAAGCACTTCCATTTACCTTCTTGCTCTATCAGCAGCCAAAAATTAACATGTTGCCATTTAGCATCCTAATTTATATCTGCCATGCTAATTCCAATAGAAAACCACTTTCACCACTTCACCATTAGAGTTACTGGCTGGTTAACACAATTCCCCAGAAAGGACACATGACTGCCACGGAGGAGTAACAAGAGAAATAAACTAAACCAAGATATATCAAGAGTATTGAAACAGTCAGTGTAATAAGGATGTAAGTTGGCCTGAATCATGGTCATAATTGCAGTAAGGAGAGTTTAATAAAACATATACAATTATCATATAAACCCAATAAAAGCCTTTATCAGAAAAAAAAACATTTTGGTATTAGACTGTAATTCTGAGAACAGCCCCAAGAGGACACCACAATAAAAATAGCATTAGTAAAAAACATAGTAATGTAACCATATAGTTAGCCCCTAGAAAACAGAATGGCAAAAAGTAATGCAATGCATACATTTAACCCCTGCAGGACATAGTGCATTACACATTCTCAGAGCTAAAAGGCCTGATAGATTATTATTACAAACTAGGCCCTTAAAACACAAACTACTCCCAGCTGTGAAACAAAAGTTCCAGCTATTTCAAAACTTAAAAAGATACTGAATGGTGGGTGAGGTTATTATTTTGGGGTCCCCACTAACCTAGTGCTGAGCCCCAGAGATGACCTAAATAGGAAGAGTGTGCCCTGCTGAATGATTTGGCGGTGGTCCCATTGTCCTAGGCCCACCACAGGCTGAGTTATGCACAAAAATGTTTTATAAAAGAATGCTTGCAAAGCATTATGGGGAGACTTTCCCTGAGTGCAGTGAATATTGTGATATCTGCTCTGTCTCCATGGAGCACGAAGGGGAAAGAGAAAATAAAAAAATAGTTTGCCACACTGAAGTATATCAGCAATCGTGCAATAATCCATGTAACAGGGTCCTTCTGCAAGGCGGAAACAAAACTGCCCCAAGACAGGACAAACGTAAAGGACAAAGGTAAAGCATTTACCAAGGACATCAAGGAATTTTTGAAAGGCAAGTCCACGAACAAGTGAAAGTGATGGGTTTGAGATGGGCGTGAATAAAGGCGCGGAGAAGATCACAACAGGTCAAAAAGCACTTGCGCGCACGGCCTAAAAAGGAAGCAGTATTTGGACCATGCAAACAGAAAGTGAAGCCAGCATGTGCTGACCATACATAAGCCAGCAAATAAGAATGACAATGTTATCAACCAGTGATAAGCAATGCGCGGGCTCTCTAAGCCCCTCAAGTCACATGCACAGTGATATTACAGACTTCTCACATTACGTGTTGGAAATTAGTTACATGCAAACTGGGATCTCATAGAAACCACCACAGGATGCCAAATAGTACTCATACACACTGTCATTTCTGAACGTATCACATAACTTTGCTACACAAGGTTTAAACTTTCTTCGGCTCTTTGCAAATGCATGAAATAAAGAATGGGCTATAAGAATATAGAAAATAAACCATGCCCAAAACATAACTCCTGTCTAAAGTAATACTGTTGATTGAAGCTTCTGAGTTCCATCCTCATCCCCAAAGGACAAGTTATCATATAGTGACAATCTAGGAACAAGGTTATGAAGTGGGCCAACCCATTGAATATTTGGTGCTATAGAAAATCTCAAGATTGGAAGCTAGCAAAGGATGAGATAGTGT
The DNA here is from genome assembly GCF_031143425.1 of Pleurodeles waltl. Taxonomy (NCBI): domain Eukaryota; kingdom Metazoa; phylum Chordata; class Amphibia; order Caudata; family Salamandridae; genus Pleurodeles; species Pleurodeles waltl. The sequence goes on from NC_090440.1 coordinate 1,887,016,969, forward strand.
AAATAAGGTGTTTTAATTTGACATCAGTGTCTCTGGTTATTAGCGCGATACCTGTCTTGGAGATAGCGCCTCACCTAAAGCAATGGAGCAAGTAACGATCAGACGCTTGTCAAATGACAAAACGAGACACACATCCCTGCTTCTACAAAGACATCCTTAAAAGTTCTCCTCTTCTGGTTGCTGGGAAACGCTTACACTTACAGGTCTCAGAAAGGAGAAAACCTTGACCTCTCTGGACTGGGAACCAATAACTCTTTATACGCTTCTGAAAAGGGCAATTGTACCGTCAAATGCTGTGCATGAGGGCTCAATGCAATGGTACTGAACTTTCTTTCTGGATCTGAAACCTCTTTGATGAAGGACCTTTGCTGGCAGGATCACTTTCTGATTGATTGCAGGGGCTGGCCAGGCTGAGGCACACTCATAGTGACCTATCCATGATGCAATATGGAATCCATCGATCTGACACCCTGTCACCATGTGTTTTCCCTACAGGGTTATAGATAATCCAAAATCTTGTCATGTAACCACTGTTTGTCCGATAGTTGGAGACAGCATTCTCCCTGCATGCCCTCATTGAACCATAGAAATCATCTCCAATACATCACCCATCCTAGGACATCCTCACTCCCCATCCATACTTCTCATCCCTGCTTCACATCCCTGCTTCTCATCGATCATCCATACTTCTCATCCATCAAACATCATCCCTGCTTCTCATCCATCATCCCTACTTCTCATCCATCATCGATCATCCCTACTTCTTATCCTTACTTCTCACCCATCATCCCTACTTCTCGTTCATCATCCCTACTTGTCATTCCTCATCCCTGCTTCTCAACCCTACTTATATGCCTTCATCCCTACTTCTCTTCCATCATTCCTACTTTTCACCCCTCATCCCTGATTCTCATCCATCATACGTCATCCCTGCTTCTCATCCATCATCCTTACTTCTCATCCCTGCTTCTCATTCATACCTCTCATCCATCTTCTATCATCCCTACTTCTCATTCCTCATCAATCATTCCTACTCCTCATCCATCAACCCTATTTCTCATTCCTCTTCCCTCAGTCATACCAACACATTTTCAGTTTTGTGAAACACACCTTCACACTGATTGATTGGCAACAGCCAATCAGAGTTATGAGAGAGGCCTCCATTCTATTTCACTGAAAAACAGCCTTCTCATTGCATGTGCTGGGTGAAGACTAAGGAGAGGAAATACAACTGTGTGCTTGATTCCAGTGAATTCAAGGCTGTACAACATTTCATTGTATTTAACTAAGTGTTTTTCTGTTTACACAGGCCTCTGCAAAAGCTCTGCTGATTTGGGAAATACAAGGGCCTGCATGCCTGTACACATCCACACTAGTATCTGATAATTTTCCTTTAGGCCAATCATTCTTTACATGAACCATGACTTGATTAAGAACCACATCTTTCTCAATTGCTTCAACCCACTCACTCTCTGGTATCACATTTTTTAGTTATGGAGGATACCTCAGTGACCGATATCTCCTTGTTGTGCTTGTCTTTCAAAGGCAATCTGGATAAAAAATCTGCCATTATGTTTTTGACTCCTGGAATGTACTCCAACAGATAAGAAAAACCCTGGAGCCTATCCTGCCACTTAGCAATCTCAGGGGTAGACTTGGTAGCTCTCTTTGTGGAGAACATGTCAACCAGTTGTTTGTGATCGACACGGACAACAAGCTCTGAATCCCATAAATATTGGTGGAAAGGATATACACCCCACCGACATGCTCAAGCTTCACGTTCCACCCGTGAATATGAAGATTTGGCACCTCTCAACCAATGACTAGGAAAAGCTACTGCTTCTCTCTTTCCATTTCTTTTTTGCAATAGTACAGCCCCTAAGCCATACTGAAAGGCATCAGTAATTACTATACTGATGTCTTTTGTATCAAAAGGGTTAAGAAGAATGGCCTTGGAACATCACTTCTACAAACTCCTTGTCACATTCTTCACTCCACACAGATATTTCCCCTTTTTTTTAATAACAGGCGCATGTTATATGTTCTCTCAGCACATCTAGTATGTGTAAATATACTGCAGACTCTGGATAGCTCTCTAAGTGGATCTTTATTCAAGTTTCTTTGGTATGAACTGACGGGGACGCAGGTTTACAGTAACTGGTGTTCACTGTACAAATGCACATATTCCAACCTCTCACATTCTACATGACACAGAACAATGTGTCATTCCATATTCTATTCATCCTCTTTAACTGGGATCCTAACACATGACACACTTAACTTTGCAGACAGGTTAAAGGAAATCTACAAGACAGCTATTTGTGGTCTATATTAAAGTCATCTAAGATTGGAAACTGGAAAACCCAACACAAGTTTGCAATGGCCACAACAGTTTTCAAGTACAAATGCCAATTATGTAAGTGTTTCTTAGTACCTTTGAGTATAAATGTATCTTGTGTGGATAAAAACTCCTCCTATGAATCAGTGTCTGGAGGTCTGGAATTGGATTCCTCAGTATACAATTACATTCTGATCACCACTCTCTGGGGGAAGGAGGGATAAAGGACTGAGAAAGTTTAATCTTGTAGTGCTGCAATACTTTTTATGCATACATTGTTAAATGTAGCTAACTCAGAATAGAATCTTAAAATTAATAAGTACCTACATCTTTCCCCGAGACACCAAGATAATGCAGTGTTGGGGAGTATAATCTTCATGCTTCATGAAACCAGAGTCTGTCTTTATCATATAAAGATACTGCCCTTTTATTATTGGATTAAGGCCAATTCCTACCTAGACTTTGGGCATTCTCTATGTTCAGGAGTTAAGATTATCAAGGACTCAACACCCACCTAAAGGGAGCAGAAAATGCAGTTCAAGTCTGGCTCATGAACTTAAAGTGGCTGATAGAACAGACCTGGCATCTTATCTCAAATATAGGAGGATCGCATTTAAATTCATGTACCCTGTACATAAAGATATCAATCAATCACGTAGATTTATATAGCAGGACTAATCAACTGAGAGGGTATTCAGGGACTTGAGGGTCATGGTGATTCAGGTGACTCAGTCAAACAGCCAGGGTTTGAGTGCTCTCTGGAATTCCAGTAGAGGGGTGGTAGTCCATAGCTGCGGAGGGAGGTTGTTCCAGTATTTCTCAGTGAGGAAGTGGTAGCAGCATCCTCTGCTCTTGCTTGAATGGATACAGGATGTGCGGGCAAGTGAGGGAGGTAGGGAGGTTGAGCTTAATTGTCTGGTAGGGTAGTGGAAATTCAGGCAACGGTTGATGTAGGCTGGTCCTTGGTTGTGCAGTGCTTTGTAGGTGTGGATCATCAGCTTGAACTGGAATCTCCTCTGTATGGGGAGCCAGTGGAGGTTTGTGCTTAAACTGAAATCTCCTCTATATGTGGAGACAGTGGAGTTTTCTGAGGTGGAGGTGTTGTGGGTCCATCTGGGGAGGTCAATGATGAGTCTGGCAGTGGAGTTCTCTATGGTCTGGAGTCTCTACAAAAGGTGTGTGGTGATCACAGTGTAGAGTGCGTTGTCATAGTCTAATCAGCTGGTGATTAGGGCCTGAGAGACAATACGTCTAGTGTTCAGTAGGAGCCATTTGAAGACTTTTCTTAACCTGCAAAGTGTGCAAAGGTAGGCAGAGGTGACTGCGTTGATCTGGGACTTCATGATCAGTTTGTGGTCCAGGATCATGCTGAGGTTTGTGGCAAGTTCGGTTGGTTTGGGTGATATTCCTAGTTTTGATATCCACACAAAAGTTCTGTCCTATCTTTGAAGAAACGTTTAAAACTGTTTGGCCCACTACAACACTGGAGTTCACAAACTAGCTTTTTATAGGGTCACCCGAGAGTCCACTGATAATCTCCAGAAGGCAGATCTTTTCTCAGTAATGTACCCATGTCACTGGAACATGTTCCCAGAAACATTCAGAAAAACAGCGTCATTTTAGGAAAGCCCTGAAACTATGCTTTTCATTATAACAATCCTTGGCACATGTGATGATCAGAAAATGGAGGCTGTTTGTGGAGTATACTGAGGTTAATAAAAGATGGGCCACAAAAGGACTTCTCTTTGTTGCTGAAATGAAGCTCTACTCCAGTTGCAGAGCTAGTCTTGGGAAAAAGCGAACACTGTTAAAATTGAACTTTTGCTATTGGGCCTTAACTATATACTGAAATCCCCTTAGCCCCCTTGATACTCCCCCCAAAGCTTCTAAAGACATTAGGAAACAAAAACACCTGTGAGTCAAGTAGGGTTACAAAACAGTTTGAACACAAAAATCAGTAAAGATGGAAAATTATTTTTCAAAGACAGATGCACCACATTCTTTCACAGTCTGACTTCACCAATGCATTCTATGATGGCATACCAGAATATCAGATGGATTACGTGAGTGGGCACTAGGGAACCCAAACACACTTTCCTCCTCCTGTGAAGCCCCCAATGGATACAGATGAGAGCTAGAAACAACTTTCAAGTTATTTGCCCAGCCTATTAATGTCCCACACCACTAATAAAACCTGGATCCGCAAAGCAGATCCCCATTTCCAACCTTGGGATTTTTATGTGCAATCTGTGGGGACAGGTACAATGAAGATCAGATCTTCAAACTCAGAAACCAATTACATCCATGAAAGTGCACGCACACTCAGGCCATCAAAAAAATCCCCACAAATGCACCACTTAATGCACCCCACTGCTATCTTATCCCACAGGCAAGTGAGTTTACAGCGTGCTTCTTACAAGCCACATACATGAAATAAAGCATCCTTTGCTGGTGTTTAGTCATTCGAGTAGGCCTTCAGAGACCAGCATCCCAAAGATGCCAAGGTACAAGGACAATGTGTCATAATGCATAACACGCGTTCTTTCAGCCCTGGCACACCGAGACACAACATGGGCGAAAGCCGCTTTCTGCAGCAGCAGAGAGACTTCCTACGGATTCCTGGCACTCCAGCTGAACTGATCTGAACAGCACGCCTGCCACTACTGATACAGTGCAGCGGTGTTCATCCCGCCAGGCCCGCACTCTTCCTGTCTAGCCCCGTTAAATCAAAGTGGCAAAGCACCATCAGCTGCCAAATATTTTGACTGCATTTTGCAAAAGAACTGAAACTAGTTATCTCCTATGTAGGAAACTCGGTACCTGAAATTAATATTTAATGTCAGATGACAGCTTGTGCACGTACTCCTGTCTTACTACGAGGAGAACCAAACAATTGCAATTCCTTTTCAAATCATCTTTCGACTACACTTAAGTACTGATTCCAGCCTTAATTTGGGGAAATCTCGAAGCAAATGAAACTACTTACAAAATAATGGAATGAAAAAGATCAAGTAATACTAGGAAATGCAACCAATTTTTGTATGTTCTTTATTAAAATCCAAATAACATTTGACACAGGTATCATCATTGTACCCCAAATGGATTTTACATACAGAAAAAGCAAGGAAACCATCGCTAATTAAATCGAGTATTTAAAAAAAAAATCCAAGTACTGCATTGTGGAATGCTGCTGTCAAGACAGTACATAATGTACCAGACCCACGTGCATTAACATTAATGAGAGCATCCTGTTATTGTCAGTGTAATTCCTATTAGCATAATCATAATACTAATGTACTCAATTAGAATAATCATCACACAAATAACAAAGAGCCTAATTATTAAGGGAGAAGAGATCCATAGTACATACTTGCAAAGACCGCCGCCCTTTCACAGGTTATTTACCACAGCCATATTTAAAAATAATTTTGGTGCGAGGAAAGAGAATTAGCGTTAAAAAATGGTGGCAGTCAGGCAGCTGCCCCGACACCAGCAAATGGACCCAGGGGGCAGGCAAGCCATACTGCTCTTCTGGCGTCTCGCCCTAGGCTGTATGCTAAGGCAGTGCTTAATTTGTAAATAAAAACGTGCTGGTACCCAAAGCTCTCCTCTTAAACTTGCAGCTGCTGCAAATAAACGTGTGAAAACAGAACATTGAGACAGCGTAATCCTGAAGCCATCTCGGGCCTCTTCATTCCATTTACAGCCACTCCCTGCCCCTTCAGCTCACCCTTGCAGCTTTCTGCTTTCTCCCTTTGTGATGCTTTTTAGTCTTTCTCCGTCTTTCCCATTTGTGTCTTTTGCTCGCAGTAAATGCTTGAGGCAGAAAAATAAGTACCGGCCCTCAAAAATAAGTGTCAATACTCCGCACCAGAAACAACAAGCACAAATTAAGCACTGGGCTAAGGGGCTGCTCTCAACGCAGGTTGGGAAGCACTGACTCAGCCATGTCTGCGAGGCCCCTTTCTAGTTGTCTGCAGAATGGGGTAGGTCTAAACGTTTTTGTAAGGTCTGATTTTGTGTTCCAGTCTGGCCCAGAAGGGCACGGGATTAGAAGAACTGCCTCTTTACATTGACACTTACGGTGATAGGGGCTGCAATGCCACTGACCATGAACCTTTGCAATACTATAAGGCCAAGAAGTAAATGTAAGAGTTGTGAAGGTTATGCAAATTGAGTTCTTTGAAAAATAAATGTTTAAAAATCAGCATGAGTAACTATGTCAAGATGGTGTAGAGAGCTCGGAAATATTTTACGCCTGCATCCTACTTCCGTTTCTGGCCCCAGCATCCTAAACCGAGACAATAACTGACCCCTCTACTCTCCTTCAGATGTCTGAAGCCTATAATTGTAATATCAGCTCACATTCTGAGTAGGAGCGTAACCCAGACCCTTGCAGCCTCTGCGGTGCACAGGAGTCCCCAAACCTTCATTGTGGATGGGTAGGAGACATTCAGCCCAAGGCCAATAAATGTCTCTGGAGGGAAAGATGTGCAATCTACTGGTAATGCCTTTATAGCGGGCAGCAGAAACTGGACACACATACTGGTATGTCACTAAGTCTCATGGAGTGGTCTCGTGCGACCACTCCACCCTTTATTTATCCCCTTGGGCCACGCCCAGCCCGCAGGGTGTGGGGATGTTGTACATTTTATAGTAGAGGCCGGGTGGCACTCTGCAAGAGACACAGGGGTCCCTTATCATATTCTGGGAGCTGAGGGAGTGTGGGGGCATGGTGCTGAGTGGATGTCATTTTATGCAGCGGCCACCACAAATCTCAAGGGGAGGGATGAGCAGGTGGAATGGGACAGGGACGAAAGAATACTTTTTTTTTTTTTTTTTTAAATGTACCTGTTCCTGTCACCGTCGCCTGCCGCCTTGCTCCTCTGCTCTTCTCCTGGTGTCCCAGCAATCACTGGGACACCAGCACAGGCTCCCCACCAATCCTGACACAGCTCTCATGCTAAACCTAGCATGAGAGCTGTGTCAGTATCGGTCTGAGCGGCTTGTTCTGCTGCTTCAGACAGTGCACTAGAGTCTGTGCAGTTTCTCCAACCCAGCTGTGTACCAGAGCCGGGTTGGAGAAACCTAAGTGCGCATGTGTGTTTGGCCAGCCTGAGACGGCCAACCAAACACACATGCGCACTTAGAAGTGCACAGACTCCACTCCCCCCGTTCTCTCCCCCCTCCCGTTGCCCAGCCCTGATCCTCCCTTCACATACTGCTGCCTGAGCCGAAAAATAAAACGATAATGATATATCGTTTTATTTTCAGCTCCTGGCTTAGCCGGAGGGAGCTGCCCCTTGTTCTTTGTTATGCCGCTGATTGTGAGGAACGTTTGTAGGTGGTTCTCGGAATGGCGGACTCCCACTTTCTTAAAAAAAGAAATCTGATATGAAAGCCCAATCATCAAAGAACAGACTTTCCGTGTCCTTTGTTTGTGCAGTTTAGAAGCAGGGCCTACAAGCATTCTTTCCAGAACAAGGCCAAATCTTAAATTCATAGTTCGACTTAGGTTTATGAAGGGAGCCGTCTAGAACATCTGGGCTGAACTCTGGAGGTCCGGGTCACACAAGGTTAGCAAAACGCTGCTATCCCAATGTATGACAAATCATTCACATTTTCATACCTTAAGAAAGCACTCGATGCGACCCAAGTCCTGAACCTAACAGCTGCGCCTTGCTTAACCCTTTCTGCTCCTGCTTCAGCTGCAGGTGACATTTGCAGAGCAACAGCCCGGTAATTGCTTCCAATTATGTGGCTGAATGTAGAAGGCGTAACCTATGTAAAAGCCTTTATGTCACGAGTGATGCGCACTTCAATGTTCTGAAGCAAACCATCTTCCCACTCTTTAATCTCGTGTGTTATGGTGAAAGCTTGCTCGTTCAGAAGACCGAAAAATAAGAATTTAATTAAGATTTTACATTATTGTAAATAACTGTTTATTTTTATTTGAATAGTTACCAGTGCCACTTTGGTCTTAATACTTCGGTGGTCCATGTGTTTTTTTTTTTTTTGCATTGTTGAGACCCGTGGTTTAGTCAGAAGTGATGTTCATGGTACAAGCAGTGCTTAATTTGTGCTTGTTGATTCCGGTACGGAGCACCGACACTTATTTTTGAGGGCCGGCGCTTATTTTTCTGCCTCAAGCATTTACTGTGAGCAAAAGGCACATATGGGTAAGACGGAGGAAGAGAAAAACGAAAAAGCGTCACAATGAGAGAAAGCAAAAGATGCAAGAGTGAGATGAAGGGGCAGGGAGTGGCTTTAAATGGATTGAAGAGGCCCGAGATGGCTTCAGGATTACGCTGCCTCAGCATTCCGTGTTCGCACATTTAACTGCAGCAGCCGTGTGTTTAAGAGGAGGGCAGTGTTGTATTTAACCGGTGGTGCATTATCAAGGGCGTAGCTTCGGGGGGTTGTTTGGGGTCTTACACCCTTCCACCCCTCCCCCATAAATATATTTTGTGATAACTAGTTGCGTACAGGTGCTTTCAGTCTGGTACGGTGAGTTGTCTGTTGGATTTCATTGGGGATTTTTACACACACAGACCAAAATGCACGCACACACACTCACTCTTTCTGTTTGGAAAGACTTCAAAAACTTGGTAACCACAAAATAATTTGTTTTCTCTCATTTAGTACCCCTACGCATCTGCCTTGCTTTCCATTTCCACTGCCCCATTAGTGCCTCTCGTGCATCCTGCTTGTAATATAATATATTTTAACATTAAGGCCCTTATTACGACCCTGACGGCAAGCTGGCGGTAACACCGCCAACAGGCTGGCAGTGTTCCGCCAGCTATTATGACTGTGGCGCAATAGCCATGGCCATACCGCCGGCCCCTCCACTATACCACCAGACTTCTGCCTGGCGGTCATAAACCCCAGGGCAGCGGTGCAAGCACTTGGCAGGGGTCCCGAGGCACAGCCCCATCGCACATTTTACTGCCCGAATTCCGGGCAGTGAAATGCGCGACGGATGCCACTGCACCCACTGCACATTAACATTGCCGCCGGTTCTATTACAAACCGGCTGCAATGATAATGTGACTTTTCCACTGGGCCAGCACTGTTACTGTGGCCAAGACCACCGAAGTTGTAATGAAGGCCTATGTGTATGATTGTCGGGAAATATGAAGCTCACGACCTCCCAATCTTACTGACCAACCTAAGCCCCTGTGCATAGTGTGGTAGTGCACTGTCATTTACAGACAGCACATTTCCTGTTGTCATCCAATTTAATTTGCACAGACATGTAGCTTTAATGACAAATACAATGCAGTGCACCAAGGATAATGTGTGGAATTGGATACCAGCCAGTGGCATAGCCAGTGTCTCATTGGCCTGACTGCAAGGAAGGAAACCTGTTTGATCTGTGAAATACAGCAATAATGTGGTTTCATTAGGCCTACACGCCTCTGTGCCAGTGCACCTGCTGCACCAGAGGAGGGTAAGCCCCTGGTTTCAGAGAACATTTATCCTTTGAGCATCACCCAGTAGGAGTATCACACTTTGTTTTGATCCTATTAAATACTTCCATGACACTTCATTATAACAAAATAACTGCTTCATTTTTCCTTTCTCATTTCCAATTCTGAAATATTTTTACAGTTAATTTACAGGTATTTATGTTTGCAAACTTTCAAAAATCCTCTCACTCTGCAGTCAGGGAAAGAAAAGGAAACATGAATTTCCATGTTAAAAGAATAAGCAGCACTTTGTCAGACGGTATCACCAGACATACAACCTTTATTTTATCTCTTCTCACAAAGGCATCTTTTTGCTCTTTTATGTTAACTCCAGCACGGTCATTTAGGATGTTCCCCCCGTACTTCCTCTGGCACTTCTCGGCGAAGGGTTAACAGCTTGAAGCAAATAAAAAAATTAAAAAAATCAGCAGCCTGACAGTAATACAAGGAATAGTGCTTACTGAGCACTAGTATTGGCCTCGCTGAAAGGGGCGAGCCTAACTTATCTTTTTCTATCCTTTGAAGATCTCTTCAGCAGGCAAAGTCGGACTGTGATCAGGAGGGACTACAGCCAGAGAGTTTTCAGTAGCAGCGGGAGTGAGCTCTGCAGGGTCCCAAGGAGGGAGGGAGGGAGTGAGCTCTGCAGGGAGAGAGAGAGAGAGAGAGAGAGAAAGAGAGAGAAAGAAAGAGAGAAAAAGAAAGAGAGAGAGAGAGAGAGAAAAAGAGAGAGACAGAGAGAGAGAGAGAGAGAGAGAGAGAGAGAGAGAGAGAGACCCCACCAGGGTAGAGGCCTCCTCTAATCTCCCCTGGGCTCAGGTCATCTCCCCCCAACTCCGCCCCACCCATAATGGGCTCAATGTTCCAGCTCAGCAGGGGGCCAATGAGTCTGGTTTAAGATAGTCAGATTCCAGTGGTGGGTGGGCTAAGGGGCGAAAATGGACCATCTAACCTGGGCTCCTGTTTGGTCCCTCATGCTCAAGCCCCCCCATTTAATTTGCACATATCAGTGTGCCCATGGTGACCAATGTCCTATACACTAACACGCCGGCCTGAAAATGAGAGCCCCTATCTGGGTGAGGAGGGAGCTCAGGTCCACTTCCCTTGTGGCAGGCCTCACGCAGGGCCACTTAGGCGCCATTTGGCCCTTGCAATATCCCATCCCACCTGAGAACATCTGCATCACTCCAGGAGTTAAGGAAAGGCCTCAAGGCCTGGCTATTTGACTAGAGCACAGCAGCTTTACCAGAACCTGGATGCCCTCACGGGTGAAAAGTGCAACATACAAATCCTCTGATTGATTGAAATGATAAGGGAAGAGCACCCCCCCAAATGGGGGGGCGCAGCCCCTTAGGAAACAGGGCCGCCGTGGCCCAAACCCCCTTCACACTAGTTGTGCATAGGGATGGCCACTACTTCTGCCCCCATGCCTCGTGAAGTGTGGGGGCGGAAGTCCAAAGACTAGGAACGTCAAGGCTGCGTCGGCCGCTGATCCTATTCCAGCCGCCGCGTGCTAGTGGGGGGGGCTACATAAGCGCCCCCCCCCCCCAGGAAGGCTCGGCCTTCTTGTTTCCTGGCAGCTGGGACCCAGAATTATCACTGCTTTTAAAGCTGGTTCTGGCAAAATTGGGAAGTAGGATTCTGACAGTGGCGACGCAGCATCTAGGAATGAGGATAACGAGGCTAGTAGTAGTCGCCCTCGTCGATCGCATGTAGCCCCACACGCTGTGTTTCCCCCAGTGAAGCGCAGGAATAAAGGGAGGGCGCCAGCCCCACAGTTACCTTTGCCCTCTCCTGCAGCGTTTACTCTCCCCAAGCAGTGTCCTATGCCGGTTACTTTAGTACCCTCCTCGAGCGCTAATTCTGAACCCCTCAGGACAGGGGGTGGCGGACACGTTAGCAGATATACGCAAGTCATTGGCCACCCTGGCAGCGCCTTCTTTAGGGCTAGTAGTGCAACCATCACCTCTACCACTGGTTTCAGTGCTAGCAGCACCGTCCTCAGTGGGACATTCAACCTCCTCCCCTACCCCACAAGTACCCAAGCAGGCGCAGGACCCAACCACACAAGCCTTGGTGGCGATGTCGCAATTATTAGCGACTATTAATGTCCCAGTAAATAACCCCCCTCAGCCTACAACTCCTTGAATGATTCTATGCAGAATTCAGTGTCAGAACTGAAGCACCAGGTAGATGCGTTGCCAGCAGCGCGTAGTGCTTTGCCTTTGCAGGTGGCTGGTAGCCTGAGTGTCAATCTGGCACCAGGCGTTTTGCCTTCTGTTACACTTCTGGATAAAAATAGGGTGAATGGTACAGACACCGTTTCAGCAAATGATAGTTCGTCAGCGGAAGGGACAGGGCTCGACGCATTGTTGTCAAGACCAGGTAAGCTTGCTGCCCATGTGAGTGCTGAGGTAAAAGGAAAAATTTGGAAAGGGGAATTTGTGGACTTTTTTCTCTTATCAGGGCAAAAAGGAGGGAAGTAGAAAACAAAGATAAGGAGGTCAAAGCAACTTCATCTGGGGACAAGAAACTGTGGGTGGAGGAGAACATCACTAATTGGTTGTTCAGTTTTAATGTATTTATGTCTGTTATGCTTGAGAAGAAACCTGATTTGGGTATTTCCATGACTTGTTATGTGAACAAAATATTGAAGGCGTGCCACATGTATGGAGGTACCTCCTGGTTGGAGTACGACAGGGATTTCCTGTGGGCTAAGGTAGAAGAGCCATCCATTGGGTGGGACCAAACGGAAGTAACGTCTGGTCAGAATGCGTAAACAACAAAGTACCTGGGAAACAGCCCTTTCGTTCACAATATTCCAGCTATAAGAAAGGGTCATGCTGGGCATTCAATAGGAAGATATGCTGGTGCCCTGCTGGGTCCTGCAAATTCAGACACAACTGTTCCTTTTGTGGGCATCCCTCTCATCCTGAGTTTAAGTGCATTAAAAAATCCAAAGAGAAAGTCAGAGACAGGAGTAAGCCCAGTAATTAAGTCACATTTGCCATCACCCATAAAAATTGACGCACTGCTCCCATGGTTACAGGCTTATCCGGCAAAAGTGTCATCCGAATTGCTAGCAAACTGATTTTCTTCTGGTTTTAGGATCCCTGCCACCAGCGAACAATCAATGTCTTGGTGCGTAGACTCAATGCAGAGATGACCTGATTATGCATGGGGCGATTATGGAACATTCCGCATAAACTATTGAAGGGTCCTGGCATGTTTCCCAAAGATATGGTGCACTTGTCAGATGCAGGTACTGACCAGTTTATGTCTGACATGAGGTTTTTCTCTTGCAGCCTGTTTGCGGGTGGGGAGGGCGAAGGAACTTTGGTCCCATAGTCGCCCTTGTGACGGAAAGTGAGGTATTAAAGTAACCAGAAGCAACAGAGGGGTCCCCAAGGCTGGGGCCCTGGGATAACACCAGAGATAGGATCCTGAAGTTCTGAGCCAACCTGCGGATGTACACACCTGATTAAGGGGTAGGGAGCCCAGATCACTCAGGGGGCGATGGGGCTCCCGCTCCTGGCCGCCCCGTTACACCCCTTGGCAGATTGGTGTTTGGAGGGGGGCCGAACCCTGAGCGTGTGGGCATGGAACGGTGAAGTCAGGCCAGCCGCCCCGCCCCTGCCCCGTAGGGATACAGGTGTAGCACGGTTCACTTGTGTGGTCCAATGGTGGTTCAGGACAGGAAGGGATCCTGTCACAAGAAAAATGATTTATGGGTACAGATGATATCTTGGGAATGTGATTTATATTTTGTAAATATGACTGAAGATTATTTTGAAGTGATTTATGGTTTAGATATGTGTGATAAAATATCATGACAAAATTTTTTAATAAAACTTCTTCCAACAAATAAAGTTTGTCGGTCTGCGTATAGCCGGTGTCGGGGGCAGGGCCTGCTGGTGGTCTCTGGGTTCTAAGACACCAAAATGGCCAATCATGCAGCTAAAAAATGGCACACAGCTGGCCCTCGTGCACCTGCCCATTGCGCGATACCTGAGTGCCAGCTTTATGAATCTGATCCTGGCAGCAGATGCTGCATGGGTGCAGAATCCACCAGCTGAAGGAATCCTGCCCTGTGTGATCGGCGACGCTGTATGGGAGGGGGCCCAACTGCAGAAATCTAACCCTCGCTTCCTGGGTCCCAGATGGCACTGTTTGCAGGAATACAGTCCTGGGGCCCTGCCTGGCACTGGAAGGAAACCTCTTCTGCAGGTGCTGGTCCTGGCTAGCTCCTTCTTGGTGATCCTCCCTGCTGTATGGCAAAAAAGGAAGGAAAAACCACTGCAAACTTCAATATTTAAAGGGCTTCCTTTCCTTCCAGCCATATAGCGACGACGGGGTGGTGATGTCATACGTTTTGCTGATGGCAAAATGATTTTCACTGCCAGTGTGGAATGCTAATGACGTAAGCATTCAGTGCAGAGCAGAAATGTTGTTCATACTCACATGATGACCATTTCTTTGGGAACTCCCTTCATGCTGCAGCAAGTTCCAGTACTCTCTCTGGGCACAGAGAAGTTCCTGTACTCAGTACCTATGAGTGTTGGCCCATTTAAAGCACTGTTTTATAGATATCACCAGGGGTAGCCCTTTCAGGATGCACTGACCCTCACCCACCTAGGTGGCATCCTTCATCATTGAGTCCTGCTCCATGCTGGGTGGGTGGGTGGTTCCACACCCAGAGGGCTCTTTGGTGGAGGTCTTTTTCTACCCTTGAGCGTATAGTTAATCGGTGGTGATAGTGAATAGTGGGTGTAGTGAGGAAAATGTGAGTCGACTATGGATATCTAATGTGTGCTGCTTTTATTGTTTGATGAGGATCTATGGCAAGATTAAAAACTGGTGCGGACAAATCAAACATCAGTTATTCTTTGGTCCTTGTGTTTGGTCTACGTGTTTCACGGCTTGCTGTTCATCTGGGTCACATGGCATAGCATTAATGACTAACCATAGCGAGGACTACCCAGGTAAAGTGGAAGAGAACAGAAAGATCTTTGGCTCCTGAATATGTCTCAAGATAGTATTCATGGTTTTTATGGTGCATCTCTTTCAACCAAAACAAATTTTGCAAGCTGAGAGGTAGGGACATCACAGCTACGGAAACACTGCAAGGACATTTCTCCCAGATGCCTTTGGGGCCCAACAAAAGCTCAAGCCAAACTGTAGACTTTTATATGATGTTTCATGTTATGCAGACTTTAATAGGCTATTTCTAAGCACCGTGTTCAGACCTTGTTACTATTACCCAAGTTAATATTACCCAATTCAGCACCCTCGGAAGGAAGGAGGGCCGAAATGGCCTCGAGATTTTAACTTCCGATTTGCAGGTCTCAGGAGAGCACTTAACTCACTGAGCCACCGCCCCCAGTGGCAACAAAGGATCGGCGGCGCTGGAAGTAGGCGCGCGGGAGATGCTGCAGCACCCCCAGCAGGCCGCAAAGCAACGCACCTGGTGAAGGAACAATAACCATGTCTGGGAAGCGTTTCTGTGTCCTGCAGCTCTTCCTACGTGCTGGTAAAGTCAGGCAACTTTAAACACCTTCTTCCTAATTCTTCAATCGGGGAAATCTGGATTGAGATTTCTTTTCTTTTGGCTGCTAAGTGAGGCAGGCGTGAAAGGAAGAGGCCCTCAGTTTGTCAGAAAATGTGTCACATATATGCTTCACACGCTAAATGTTAACATTATTTCAGAATATACCAGCAAAAAAAAAAAATGGGGTAACGTTATCTAAAGTGTATGCACAAATTAAGTCATATTTTAATTTATGGCGAAGATGCGTGAAATGCTATCACTGCCTTATGTAGCATTTCTCTATTGAAGACACTCATCTTAGTTCACGTTAAAACATTGGACGGCAAAATCCAATAATCACTGTTTCCTCGCAAGCCCAAAGTACAGCTGGTATATAATTCTATGTATCTTCCTTCATATATAGTTGAACTGATTTAAAGTGTCACGCATTCAGCACAGATACGCCGTAAACGGATGTGTGCGCACCGTTCCCCGTGAGCGCATCATTAGCTAAGCTCCGAAGCCACTAGACTAGTGGGATGCAGTTTTACCACATCAGTAACTATGTAATGCTGCATCACAGCATGAGAAGACCATGCCCCATTGCCTCTGGAATAATGCAGATGTTAAATGCGCCCGTGTAACTTTGTGGCAAAGCACCCAGTGATCGTGGTACTTACCACATGGCATGCCTCGTTTTCCCACGACCCCCCCCCCCCCACGATCAGAAAACAAAGCATGGAAGAATGTATTTACGCATGTTAGCTTTACATCTAGTTTTGGCGCAGTGTAGATGCGAGCACCACAGCATTTCCATTAACTTTGAGGCCTTAGATGTTCCTCCACGTTACCTCTACGGGTTATCACATTACATTATATCTTTGATCTATAGCATTTGTCTTCCCAGAGAAATATTGTGTGGTCTGTGCAGCAGGCACACAGCCCACTCAGCTCATGTACCATTCATTGGAATTGAACAGCTGGTTCAGAGTTGGCGCCAGGGCCTTATGTCCTAAATTTAGGTGGCCTGAGCCTTTTGTTATAAAAAGGGTGTGAAAAATACAGTTTGCCAAATTCTACAAAGAGGAAGGTCCAACAAAAAAAATGAAATAATTAGTTGCCTCTTTCCTGATATCTGGTGGTGGCAAATAAAACAAATACCTCTTAAAATCACACTCCTTCTGAAAAGGACTGTCACACAACGCAAATTTGGTGACTCCAAACTGCCAATTTTGTTAAACGCAAATTGAAAATTGATAGCATAATCTACACAATGTAAATAACTAATTAGTACAGACTTGTAACCAGTCACATGGAAGAGAGTAAACCTCGGTTGGCAGGTGGCAGGCTGGGATATGTCCACCTTCTCAGTGCAGGGTTCTGCGACAGCCTACACCTTGCAGGTACCAATGCTGGTTCGGCTGCAGTGGCGGCCATTTGGCGATGGCGTTGGTCATGATGAGCTGTGCACTTCAAGACCTCTGCATGGTGTTAGCTCTGCGGTGTTTTGAATAATGATGTCATTATTGCCCAGGGTCAGCAGAACACCGTAGTTACAATTCTAGTCTTGAACAAATCACTGGATCACGCGAGGAGCATTCATCTTATGTAGTGGGATCAGCTGTATTTACGTGTCACTCAGCATTAATGTGTGTGGAGAAGGACTTGGAAACATGGTGTTTCTGCTGATCTCTGATTTCTAGATAGCAGGCATGAAATGGCTTAGGCAACAAAACCTTGCTTGGTTGGCACTCACCTTGAATATTTTCTTTGCTAAACCTTTGGCCAATATTCCACGGTGCAGTTTGATGGTTCGTGATAGTGTGGAGAGGAATTATTCTATTAGCTGGCGGCAGTATGGGAGATGATCGCTATTGTCACATTGTTCCCGAGATGTCACAATTTGATCTGCCACATTAAGCCTTCATGTGATTTTTAGTTTACAAAAGAGCAGGATTATTGATAGCTATTACTTCTTGCACAGTATTCGTGGAGACAATTACTACCGCCGTTGCTGTACGTTTCAGCATGGGTCAGTTTCTGAAACTAAAGAAGCAGGACAAACAGTGTTTCATTGAACTTGTAAAGCTCGTGAAATAATGCATTTAGGGCATGCCGTGAAATGTTAAGTGGTTTCTTGACGTTGCTATCACTAGTAGAGAGACAGGAAAGGATAGTGAAGCCTGAGAGTTAGTTCACCTCTACCAACAGAATTATACACATATGTCTTCCACATTCTCAGGTGCAAGGGCCAGTAACACCCCACCTGCTAATATCTGTGCTACAACGTCTTTGCTTCGAAGACTGCACAATGGAAAGAGTCCCTTACAAAAGTGAGTTCCAGTATGTAGTCATCTTTCATGTGAGTCACAAACAAATTTGTAGATGAGACGTGCCGGTGACTCCATGATGGGCATATTGATATACAAAGTGGCAAAGCACACCAACCAGGGGGGAAACTGAAACAAACATTGGCAAAGTCAATAGGTCTCGCCTATACAAAAGGTATTGGCTTTGGCAATGTGTTTTGCCATGATGTACACCAGTGTGGCTGCTGTTCAGCATGGCTAACAGTTAGTGGCGTGGATTGTCAGAGTGGAGTAGGGGAGTAGAGTATCATAAAGTGGATTTGTTGGGATGTCTTAGAGGGGAAGAGGAGAGTATATTAGAGCTGAGTAGAAGGGAGAAAAGTTTAGTGGTTCAGGGACAGTATGTGTTGTGGCATGGAGTAGGGTGGAATAGGGTCAAGTGGGTTGGAGTGGTCTGAGGCAGTGAGGTGGATGGGATTGGAGTAGAGTGAGGTGGATTGAGTGGAGTGGATTGAAATGGTACAAGGTGGAGTGAAGTGGGGTGGATTGGATTGGAAGGGTGGTTTGGATTGAAGTGATAGGGTTGGGGTGGATTGGATTGGACTGGAGTGTGGTGGAGTGGGGTGAATTAGATTAGACTGGAGTGGGGTGGTTTTGGATTGGAGAGGGGTGGATTGGAGTGGGGTGGATTGGAGTAGGGTGGATTGGATTGGAGAGGGTTGGATTAGGGTATCTGGATGGATTAGAGTGGGACAGGGTGGATGGATTAGAGTGGGACAGGATGGATTGAGTAGGGTGGGCTGAACTGGGATGGGGTGGGGAGGATTGGACTGGGATAGAGTGGGTGGATTGGAGTGGAGTGGGCTGGAGTGGAGTGGGATGGGGTGGAATGGACTAAACTGTGTTGGACTGGTTTGAAGTGGGGTGGATTTGATTGGAGTGGGGTGGATTGGAGTGGATTGTAGTGGTGTGTATTGCGCTGAGGTAAGGGTGGATTGGAATGCCGTGTGGGGTGGTTTGGAGTGAGGTAGACAGAACTGGGGTGGAGTGGATTGTTGTGGGGTGGATTGGCTGGGTTGATTGAATTGCAGCGTGGCAGATTGAACTGGAAAGGAGTGGAGTGGGGTGGATTGGGGTGGATTGGAGTGGGGTGGATTGGAGTGGAGGGGGTGGATTGGAATGGGGCGGGGTGGATTTGAGTGGGTGACGTGGACTGGAGTAATGTGGGGTGAATTAGACTGGAGTGGGGTGTATTGGATCGGGTGTATCAGGTTGGGGTGGCTGGAGTTGAGTGGATTGGAGTGAAGTGGACTGGATGGAGTGTGGTGATTGAGTGGGGTGGATTAAGGTTCAATGGAGTGGATTGGATTGATTGGGGTGGATTAGATACAGGTGGATTGGTGGATTGGACTGGAGTGGGATGGGGTGGATTGGATAGGAGTGGATTGGATTGAAGTGGGGTGGATTAGAGTGGGGTGGATTGGATTGGGGTGGATTGGATTGATGTGGGTGGATTGGTTGGCGAGGGGTGTACTGGATTGAGCTGGGGTAGATTAAGTTAGTTCTGGAGTGGGGTGGATTGGACTGGAGTAGGGTGGATTGACGTGGACTGGAGTGGGGTGGATTAAAGTGGATTGTATTAAAGTAGGGTGGATTGGATTGGAGTGAGGAGTGGGGTGGATTGGCATGGGGTTCATCGGATTGGAGTAGGGTGGATTGTACTGGAGTGGAGTGGTAGATTGGACTGGACTGGAGTGGATTGGACTGGAGTGGGCTGGAGTGAGGTGGATTACATTGGAATGGAGTGGGGTGGATTAGACTGAACTGGAGTCGGGTTGGATTGGAGAGGGATGGACTGGATTGGAGGGGGGTGTACTGGAGTAGGGTGGATTGGACTGGGGATGGGTGGACTGGATTTGAGTGGGGTGGAGTGGGATGGAGTGGGGTGGATTGGATTAGGGTGGGCTGGATGGATTAGAGTGGGGCGGGTGGATGAATTGGAGCAGGGTGGGCTGAACTGGGAATGGAGGGGTGAGGGGGATTGGATTGGGATGGAGTGGGCGGATTGGAGTAGAGTGTTGTGGAGTTAAGTATGGTGGATTGGAGTGGGATGGGGTGGAGTGGAGTGGGATGGGGCGGACTGGGGTGTGGTGGAATGGACTAAAGTGTGGTGGATTGGTTGGGAGTGGGGTGGGGTGGATTAGGGTGTGGTGTGGTGGGGTGGTCTGCAGTGGGATTGATTAGAGTGGGGTAGGGCAATTTGGGTATGGTGTGTTGGATTTGATAGGGGTGGATTGGATTGGGATGCCTTAGAGTGGGTTACAGTGGGGTGTATTGCTGCACGGACGTGGGGTGGATTGGAATACAGTAGGGGTGGATTGGAGTGGAATGGACTAGGGTGGGGTGGATTGTTGTGGGGTGGATCGGAGTGGATTGGAGCAGATAGGAGTGGAGTCGGCTGGAGTAGGATAGGCTGGATGGATTGGATTGCAGCTTGGCAGATTGAAATGGGATGGTGTGGGGTGGATTGGGGTAGAGTGCGGTGGATTGGAGCGGAGTGTGGTGACTGGAGTGGGGTGGAATCAATTGAAATGGGTTGGGGTGTATTGGATTGGGGTGGATTGGACTGGATTGGGGGTGTGTTGGGTTGGATTGGTGTTGGGTGGGGTGGATTCGATTGGGGTGGGGCAGATTTGGATGGGGTGGATTGGACTGGGGTGGATTGCACTGAGGTGAGGTGGGCTAGATTGATGTGGGGTGAATTAGACTGGAGTGGGTTATATTGGATTGGGGTGTATCAGGTTGGGGTGTATTGGATTGAGGTGGGTGGAGTTGAGTGGATTTAAATGGATTAGATCAAATGGGGTGAACTGGATTGAGTGAGCTGAATTCAGGTTCAATGGAGTGGATTGGAAGAGTGTGGTGAATTGGATTGGGGTGGACTGGATAGGGGTGGACTGGGGTGGGTCGGGTGGAGTGGATTGTGGTGGATTGAACTGGAGTGGGGGTGGGGTGGATTGGATAAGAGTGGATTGGATTGGAGTGGATTGGATTGGAGTGGGGTGGATCAGAGTGGAGTGAATTGGATTGATGTGGGTGGATTGATTGGAGAGGGGTGTACTGGATTGAGCTGTTGGAGGAGGTGGATTGGACTGGAATAGCGTGGATTGATGTGGAATGGATTGGACTGGAGTGGGGTGGATTAAAGTGGACTGTATTAGAGTAGGGTGGATTGGAGTCAGGTGGAATGGGTAGTGGTGGACTTGGTTGAAGAGTGGGTTGGACTGGAGTGGGGTGGGTTGGACTGGAGTGGGGTGCCTTGGACTGGAGTGGGTTGGATTGGAGTGGGGTGGACTGGACTGGAGTGGGGTGGATTGGGGTGGAGTGGGGTGGATTGGGGTGGGGTTTATTGGATTAGAGTGGGGTAGATTATTCTGGGGTGGATTAGATTGGCGAGGGGTGGAGTGGACTGGCCTGGTGTGAGGTGAGGTGGACTGGGTTGTACTGGGATGGATTGTGTTGGAGTCGAGTGGGGGTGACTTGGGAGGAGTGGGGTGGATTGGATTGGATTGGGGTGAGGTGAGATTGATTGGATATGAGTGGGGCAGATCATTTTGGATTGAGTGGGTTGTTTGGGATTGGAGTGGGGCCGGTTGTTTTGGATTGGAATAGGGCAGATTGTAGTGAGCAAATTGTTTTGGACTAGAGTAGGGCACAATGGAAGGGGCAGGTTGGAGTGGGGCAGGTTGTTTTGGATTAAAGTGGGGCAGATTGTTTTGGATTGAAGTAGGGCAGATTATGTTGGATTGAGGGGTGCAGATTGGAGTGGGGAAAACTGTCCTGGCTCGGAATGGGGTAGACTGGAGTTTGGCAGACTGGAGTGGGACACGTTGTTTTGGATTAGAGTGGGGTAAATTGGAGTGGGGCAGATTGTATTAGGGTGGACTGGAGTGAAGTGGGTTGGGCTGTGTGGAGTGGATTAGATGAGAGTGGGTGGATTGGGTTTGGTATATTGGAGGGAGTGGAGTGGATTGTGGTGGACTGGAGTGGATTGGAATGAGGATTGGAGTGGGTTGAATTGGATTGGAGTGGGGTGGATTGATTGGAGAAAGGTGTACTTGATTGAACTGGGGTAGATTAGGGTGATTTGGAGTGGGTGGGTTGGACTGCAGTAGGGTGGATTAATGTGGACTGGATTTGACTGGAGTGTGGTGGATTAAAGTGGATTGTATGGGAGATGGGTGGATTGGATTGGAGTGAGGTGGATTGGGTAGTGGTCGACTTGGTTGGAGTGGGGTAGATTGGAGTGGGGTGGGGCGAGGTGGGTTGGATTGGAGTAGGTTGGGTTGGGTTGGATTTGAGTGCGATGGATTGGACTAGAGTGGTGGAACGGACTGGTTTGGACTGGAGAGGGTTTGACTGGGCTGGAGTGGATTGGATTGGGTTGGGGTTGATTCAATCAGGGTGAGGTGTATTGGATTAGGGTGGGGTTGATTGGACTGGGGTTGATTGGACTTGTGTGGGGTGGATTGGATTGTAGTGGGGTGGATTGGAGTTGGGTGAATTGGAATAAGTGGGGTGGACTGGGGTGAGGTGAAGTGGATTGGATTGGAGTGGGGAAGACTGTTTTGGACTGGAGTGGGTTGTTTGGGATTGGAGTGTGGCAGATTAGAGTTGGGCAGATTATTTTGAATCAAAGTGGGGCAGATTGTTCTGGATTGGAATGGGGCATATTGGAGTGGGGCTAACTGGAGTGGGACAGATTGTTTTGGATAGGAGTGGGTCAGAATGGAGTTGGGCAGATTGGTTTGAACTGGAGTGTGGCATATTGGAGCGGGCAGATTGTATTAAAGTGGATTGCAGTGTGGTGGATTGGGTTGGTGTGGTGTGGGACAGGGGTGGATTGGGTGGGAGTGGGGCGGATTCATGGGAGTGGGGGATTGGAGTGGGGTGAACTGGGATGGATTTAGGTGGACTGGATTGGGGTGAGATGAATTGGATTTGAGTGAGGTATATTGTTTTGGATTAGAGTGGGGCAGATCGGAGTGGGGTGGACTGGAGTGGAACAGATTGTTTTGGATTTGAGTGGGGCAGATGTGAGAAGGACAAGTTGTTTTGGATTGAAGTGGGGCAGATGGGAGTGGGGCAGATTGTTTTTTTTATGTAAGTAGAGCAGACTGGAGTGAGGTAAACTGGAGTGGGGAAGATTGTTTTGGATTGGAGTGGAGCAGATTGGAGAGGGGTAGATGGGAGCGGGCATAATGTTTTGGATTAGAGTGGGGAAGAGCTAAGCGGGCAGATTGTTTTGGATTGGAGTGGAGCAGATGGTTTTCAAGTGGTGCAGATTGTTTTTGATTAGGTTGGGGCGAATTGGAGTTGGGCAGATTAAATTGGGTTGGGAGGATTGGAGTGGGGTAAATTGGAGTGGATTGTACTGGGGTGAGTGGTTTGGAGTGGGGTGGATTTGTGTGGGATAAAAAGGGACGAACTGGAGTGGGTAGATTGGGTTGTACTGCACGATCATGTGTTAAAGCATCATTTCTGAAACTACACATAATAAAGAAATAATGTCACTTTGCAATATTTCACATTGTCTTCTTTTGAGAAGAACACCCACGAGCAAAAACAAAAGAAAACATGAGTGGATAGTGAGAGAAGATGATTTGACAAAATAAAAGAAAGTTAGCTTTAAAAAAAAAAAAACTTTGCAATTTTGATGTCCTTCTGGCCTCATGTTTGCCAGTCACAAGCCTTCTGTGTGGAAGGCACTAGAAGCTAAAAGGAACAAAATAGAACCTCAATCACGTCCGGAGCAGCGGACGGGCACTAATTAAGTTGAACCAACCAGTCCTTGGTCCCTGCTCCATGGAGGAACAGAAATTATATCAGCCCTGTCTTAATGAATCACAAGGCTGTAATGAAGGCTGTCATCAAATGGTGAGTGACTGTCAGGTTCTAAGCCCTTTCCTGTACACAACAGTATCTCACAAGCGAGACGTATGCACTAGCATACGCACTCGCAGGCTCAACCCTAGAAACAATAGCTGCTTCACAGGTTTACATGGTCCTTGCTCTTCCACAGTCAAAACTGAGTTTGTTCTCCAGTGGTTGTTTCTGGTGGTTTAGTTGCACAAAGTAGCCATTCTGAGTGAGAACGTGATCTCACAAATAATGCAATGCCCTACCACATTTTAGCCATATATTTGTGAAAATTAAACTCAAATTACAGGAGTTCCCATCCTCATCATTACCCACTGAACTGGACAGACTCATTTGGTGCACTCTGAAAATTGTTCCAGCACCACTGCTAATGACTGTTCCACAAAGCCAAGTACTACAATTTGGTTACCTCTGTCTATTAAAATAAATAAGACACTCATTAGAAAGCCAACAAGATATTTCTCTCTTCATCACTCCTCAGTTCCCCATATTGTCAGTCTTCCCCTTACCGTAAGCAATTTTCGACCTTTTTATTACTGCTGCCAATTTCCAATTCATGCTTCATCCTACACACACCACCTACCTCTTGGCCTCTACTGACAAGCAGGTGATATAGGTTTGATTGCCGGTTTTACCAATGAAAGGCAAGAGTTTTGGGGAAGATCAACTCATTTAAATGGCCCCCACCGCCTCTTATTCCTGCCTTTCATCTCACCTCACCTCACCCTTCCTTTACTTTTTTCCAGTCCACCTACAGCACTTTGACACTGACTGTGTGCAACATGGTTGAACTGGCCTATGAGGCAATCTGGCAGAGCCAGCAGGGCTGATCTGACAGGTCAGTGTGCAGGCACATTTTGTGCCTGTTCGAAGGCCTGTTTTATGGTCCACTGAGATGGTTTTTATTGTTGATTCCCCTGATATTTCCACAAGCATTACCTCAGCCCACATAAATGCGTGCAGTCTCTCATACCTTCATAGCCGCCAAGCTTCCCAGGTCCATGCATGATGTGCTGCTCCAGTCCAGTTTTTTCTTCTCTGAATTCTGGGACTTGCAGTCCTAGTTTATCATGGTATGGACCAGACCACAAGTAACAGAGTTCAAAGGAAAAAACAGGACCACATCATGTTGTCATGCACCTGGGAAACTTGGCAAGGCTGTACCCTGGAACACATCTACGCAGTGGGCCTGATTACGGCTCTGTCGCGGTGGCGGTCGGACTGCCGCCAATTCGGCGTTCCGATCTCCACATTACAACTGCAGCGGTAAAACCGCCACATTATGACTGTACATCGGTCTGGCGGTCCTAATCCACCAGGGCAGCGCTGCAAGCAGTGTTGCCCTGGACATTACGACTCCCTGCTCTGCCAGCGGTGTCATGGCTGTAGCATCACTATTAAACGGCTGGTGGAGACGGGATGCAGGGTGCCCCTGCACTGCCCATGCAGTTGGCCTGGGCAGTGCAGGGGCCCCCTTGGCCAGCCCCATCGCAATGTTCACTGTCTGCTTTGCAGACATTGAACATTGTGAAAGGTGCTGCTGCACCCTATGCACTAAAACATTGCCGCCAGCTCTATTATGAGCCAGAGACAATGCTGTAGGACGTTTCCTGATGGGCCAGTGAGTTTCCGGCCGCTGACCCATCGGGAAACTCGAAATGGGCCCGGCAGGAAGGCTGCCGCATTGGCAGTAACCTACCCGTCTGGACTTCGGCAGATTGGCTTTTCCATCCGCTGAAGTCATAATAAAACCCAGTGTGTCTTTACAAGCTTAAAACTGATTCGCACAATGTAGGTCACTTTTTTAGTGATCTGAGTCACTATTAGAGACTAAAGGGGTTCCCAGGTCTATTTTCTGACCCAGTACTACCCTGTTATGTAGCATACAACACTATAGAAGAACCCATGTTCATTCACAGCAAAACATATAAACACTGCTGCAAACGATTATCTAGATAATGCAGAAAAACATAAAAGCCACTTCATCTTCTACAAAGAAACCGCTATGGTTTCCTTATCCTTCAGCATCTTTATAGCAACCCTGCCTCATCATCAGCATCCTTAACCCGCTGGCCCAGAGACAAAGAACACACACGATATTTGTCTCACGCTCAGGGATCAACCGCTCTTCGGCGTGGGCACACGCTAAGCCCCTAGACAATTGCCTGACAAGATCTGCAGCACGGTGCTTAGGAGGCTGTTTAGTTAACAGTCAGAATGGATTCTGCATAAACCTTCGGGGATTACGTGACCCACTTGTGGCGGCTCCACGCGAGGACGCGCAAGATGGCGATGAGCGTCGCCCTGTTGAAGCCGCAGAGTTACGCTGGCGTCATGCGACGGATACTGAGTTTCACAAAACCCCTAAAAGGCCAAGCGCCTTCGTAAGCTACAGGAGAGAAGAACGGGCAATGATTTTTCTTCACCTGGCCTAAATCCTTCCGGCAAAAATAAAATTCTGGTCTTGAACAATAATGGCCTCGCTGTTTTACGAATGTAGCTGTGTTTGTCGGCTTGGGCGCTAGAGGATTTATGCACAACTTTGAGTTTTGAACATTTGGGAACAAGAAAGAGTACACTGGGGAGAAACAAGTTACGTGTACGATTCATTAAAAGAAATACTTAATGAAGTAAAAGTTGGAGTACGTCTTCAAGACTCCCCCAGGTTCCCAGAGAGAGTAGCTCTCAGCCCTCTTGGGGCAAGCACAGTGAGATAAATTTTATTTCCGGATTCACCTGCGACTTTTATTAGCTAGTGCCAAGGCTTCTTAAAGGCACCTGGGCGGCTAGCAATTATTTTAAGTGCAGGAAACAAAAGACAAACATGGACGAAAGAGTCAACTACTGTGGCTGGTTTTAGGACACGGATTTAAGTTCGGTTTCACATAGATGTAGACCTGGCTCTGTCCTGCCTCTGATGTTCACGATCCATTGCAATATTTATTGTTAATTAACATTTCAGTGGGAAGCAGCATTTGAAATACAAATAACGTGCAAGCCAATGTTTTAGAATAGGAAATTGGGATATTAAAAAAACACATAATCGGGAGAATGTATTTCTCCCACTGACTTCTATTGTTGGAGAAGCAGTTTCAGGCAGGAGACAACCACAATAAAGCCATTTGTGGCTTAAAAATTGTGAGTCTCCCTTCTGAGTCTGGTCCATTGGCATGTATGAAGGAGGGAAGCAAGTTTCCATTAATGGTACCGGAGCCAGTCAACAAAGCAAAGGAAAACTGGTTAACAGTGAGGGGAAAAGTTGTTGATATGCACTGAAAAGGGGTCCAATCTTCACAGTGCACAACTCTATCATTTAACCCTTGAAATAAATTGTAGTGCCCTTAAATTAACGTGCTAATGCATGAAATACTGTGTTAGCACATCAATGCCAAACAAATGTAAGAAACACAATCTGGACAATATCTAAAATTCCCTTGCATTCTTTACAGTTCTATTTTTGCTTCTGTGTCAAATGAAGAATTGACGGCAATGTAGTTTTCGTTATAGTCCTTTGTTTTTTCAAAGTAATAGAAATTAAAGAAGGACGATAATTAAGTCTCCAGCGAACCCTCATTTTGCATAGAAAGGAAAACAGGACAAGGATGACGCCTGCACTATAGCCAGAGCCACTGGAATTATGAGATTCTGCAGCTTTATTAGCATAATTACGTATTTGCTGCAATTGCCACATAATCCATCATTTGCTGCATAACCTGCATATTTCAACAAAAAGAAAATTGTTTCTACCACAAACATTTCAAAAGTTTTCAGTTTCTAATTTCTGTATTTGGTTGTTAAACGGCTACTAACGAAGTGAAATAATTGCCGAAACAGTATTACCCGTGGGTAAAAATGACAAGTTAATGAAGTAATCCTATCAAATATTGTGCTGCGTAGTTTGCAGTTTCTTGCTGCATAATTCAGTCAAACCTGCTGCATCATTTGGTGATCCACTGCCACATAATTCCAGAGGCCCTGCCTACAGGCTGACATTCGTTTCGGAAGCACTGATCCAAAACTGAAGACAATGTTTGGCTGGTGTTTCCAGGATAACCAGGATGTATCTTTTACTTCTGGGGGGAATGTACATGCTTGCTTGTTTACTAGAGATGGATGCGCCAACAAATTAACCGGGAGAGCCCAGCCAAGGGTATGGCTTAGCATGAAAAGCCCTTTCACCAGCTGAGGTTTGTTGGAATACTTGCCATGTCAATCATGTAATCAATATAATTAAAAAAATAAAAAGTGAACTTGTTTAACATGTGGAAAAGTTTCATTTTAGTACATCGGAAGATATCACTTCCTTGAGAGGTGTGTGTTAAAGTGCTATTATCTAAACATTAATTTAGAAACAGTCCCCAACCATGACGAAAATGCCACCAGTAAACTAAGAGGCAAGTAAGTCGTCATGTTTACTCTATATCTGGCCTATATTGCTATTATTCATGAAACAATATTAAGCTGGGATTGATCCCGGGTGTCCTGGTTTCCATTGAGAACTTCAGCCACTCCTTTTTTCTTTTTAAATCAAAAGTCACTCCTTTTTTTCATTAATCCTTTGTGCATGAGTTTAGAGCGTGGGTGGCAGGTAGAAGCCACGTGAAAGCTCGGCTCCTTTTCAGCTCGGCCGTCCAAGAGGACCTCAAGCTGAGCCAGCGCAGGACATCCGGCTCAAGCTTTCAGTGCTCGTCCACCTCTTCATTTCTATGGATTACAACACTATATATGTTTTACACAATTGTTTTATTCTAGTGGAAGAAATGAAACTGTTCATAAAATGACAACCTAAACAGATTTCGAATAAACCTACTAATTAATGTGCAGTTTTCTAAATTAAGAACATTTTTCTTTCCTGTAGCATTTGGACCTCTTTTGCATCAGTGTGTGTAAAAATATTGTGAAAGATACACAGTAATAAAGATACACCCCAGAGTGCACACGTTGGCTTTTGTTGTCACACAGTTTGCCATCCTTGCTGCGGCATAACCTAGTTAACATTGCCACATCCCCAACAACCTTGCCTCTCCCCCACGGTGCCCTGAAAGAACAGATCTCCATATGGGCCAGTTATCAGCCACACAAGAATTTAGGAAGCCAAAAGAAGCTGCAGATGTTTACTTCTCAAATCAGCATTGGAAGCAATAAGGGAGAGATTTTTCATTCCAAGCTCTTTCCCTTCTTCCCCCCTCCACCCTTTGCAGGGAGCGGCAAATCATTTGTCTAGGTCTCTGCAATCTGCATACTTGGTCCTCTGTGTCCTTTTGAGAGAATGAAAGAGAAAGGGTCAGAACAAAAATGGCGACAGTGCAATTTTTCCTGCCTCCCCCTTCGCAGCACAGGCCACATAGGAGAACAGAGCTGCGCGTGCCCCATTTTAGTCTTATTTTTAACATTTTCCGGGACACCATGTGGTCAGGCTTTTGCTGCCACCTGTTTTCCATGCCTGACAAGAGATGACAGGATCTCAGCTGGCCACTTCTGGAAAACATATTTTGCGAAGCACACTGAATCCAGCCCAGCACATAGGTTAACCGATCCCCACAGCTCATCTCCTGTCACGAGCAGGATTGTATCGCCCCCATGAATACCTGCTGTCTCCGCTCCTTACCCTGCCAGCCTCTGCCCCGGAGACAAAAGCACGCTAACTTCAAACTAAACTGGGTAGCGGGAGACCAGTGAAATAAGAGCACCACAAAGCACATTTCAGAGACATGCACGTTCACCCTCTCTTCAGAACTTCATGTAGTCTTTCCCCCACTGTTTTTAAGAGCACAGGGAGCCAAAAATGTCGGCGGTTTCCTGTATAAGTAGTTCTTTGTACAAGCAGATGTAGCTGAAAACTACATTTCTTTTTGTCAACAAAAAACTTACCTGAATTGACACCAAATAGGAAAAAAGCCATTTGAAACAAGCATTGGCAAATCCAAGGTGTTGTACCTTTGGGACCTATTTATGGCCTTGCTAACATCTTTTGTGCTGCAGAGTAAAAACAAAAGGTACGCTAATGCAGCTGCAGTGGCTGTGTCATTTTATAGGCTGAAGCACACTTGATGCATGTACACATGTTGGAAGATAAAAGGATATGCGGAGATTGGGGCAGAGGGACTGAAATAACTCAGGAGGCATAACTATATTATCGAAAGAGGGGGGACATTTAAGGTAAACTACCTCTTCTGTATGAGCAAAGTAGATGAGACCAATATTTTCACGTGGGAGAAAATTAGTCCTGGTAGTTGGTCGGCTCAGTAGATGCATACGGGCTTTCCTTTCAGCAACTGTTCAGTCCACTGTAAGTGAACTGTGCTTTGTCAGACAACTTCCCCCACAGAATAGCCTACAACTAGGATAGAACAGCCTTGGTGAACAGGGTATTGCCCTGCTCAAGCTGTCTGTAATAAGAGACTCAACACTTTGGCTTAGGAGGACAGCACCCTACTGGTGGCACTTAGGTAATCTAAAAGGACATGCTTATACGGAGCATACTTCCCATGGTGGCACTACTCAACAAAATCACATTTCATCCAGCATAGATGTGCCCAATCCATTTTTTTGTAGAGGGCAGAACATGATGTAGCTGGTGAAAGGGGATTCTCACCACCTTCATGCAATTTCTACAGACTGACCACCGATTACAAATTTCAACATTGTTTTTGCGATGACTCAAATAGTCAGTATGGCATACACAATCTAACACACACGGTTGTCTCTGTCCAGCCTAGTTGTACTCTCACGCTCCTTGAAGAACAAACTGAAGTCACTTTGGGGCAAAGGACAGGGTCCTATGTACGTGCAAGTCCAATTTATATGTGTAAATGATTTACAGCAGCAAGGTACTGAGACTATGTGAAATCCATTTACTCATTGGCAGTATGATGGTGTGCTATTTATGCTTGAAATAAACTTATCCTAGGGGCAATGCATGGTAGACAGTCTGAAAATTTTGAGAATGTCCACAATCCTCAGAGTCTGTGTGTACTTACAAACTTGCTTCCAACCCATTATCATCCGGGAAATAGTTGTATATTTACAGAATTCAAAGAGCTGGAGAATAGGTCTTTCTAGGGTGGAAACGGGATCAAGGTTGGTGGGAGACATGGAAGAGGTTTCTCTTTGGGCGAAGCAACAATAATGTAGCTGAACACATGAGAATGAATTTCAACATGAACAACCGCATATTATACAATCAGCCATGTGTAATTACATCTTCGATAGATGCATTTCAAAATTTACAGAAAGGTTCCTATGATAGGCATCAAAACCTGAGCCCTTCATGGGTTTCAAGAATATTCTGCAAAACCACTTATGTTCAGAAACCTGGGGCAAGTGATAGTTCTCAGCCCTCAGTTTCACCAGTGGTTGGAGAAAGGTGAAATATACCACTCAGTGTCCCTACCCAGTCAACCCCATTATACCTGCCAATTGAATAGTACCATTCCATCTAAGCAGCTTCCTGCATCCCACCTGCAACAGCCGATACCATTTCCAAGTTCCGTTAGTCAATAACCAAAACTCACAGGCTATAAGGGTTCCAAAATCAAGAATACAGTTTTCGAATTAATTTAGGCCAAGACGTTCACATGTGTTGAGTTTATTAGTCACTCTTTGATCCACACACACAGTACAGATTAAGAGAAGATGAATGTCAGCAGCAGCCAGGCGGAAAAGGCATGAACAGACTGCATCTGAAGGTTTGAGACATCAATGTTAGCAACCACGAAGCATATCTGGGATGTGGCTGTCCATAACAGATAAAACCACGATGAGAGTGACACTGTCTTCAGATTATAGCGTTCTAGATAGTGGATTGACATCTATAAAAATAAGGCAAAAGCTACTTTTGCACGTTATATATCTGGGGATATCCAATCTTCCCAGAGATTCCTCAATTTATGAATATTGCACTGGGGGTGCAACAGGCGTGGGTACCTACCTTCTGTTCTCCCATGACACTTTGGTATTACAGAAGAGGCAGCAGATGCTTGCGCGGCTCCTTCAGTGATACAAATAGCACCAATGCACATTTAGCTACCGATCAATCCTAAAGGGGCGTTCTCTCATTTACATGGTATCTGGACCGTGCAAATAAGGGAAACACCGCCTCATGCGCCTGTGCCGTATTACAGACATGGGCACACAGGCAAAGAGGCAAGTCAGAAGATCCCCTGAGTGGATGCCACAAAGAGATGGTGCACCATCACTGCGTCCCCAGACGGCTACTGATTTGAGAGGAAAAGGGGTCCCATGGACTCCCAAGACCTCCCCCTGCAGGCCAGTGCGGTCACTCATTGCACATGCCTGTAGGAGGATCTCTGTCTCCCTTGAAAGTGCAGGCTGCATGCCACCTGCACTGTGAAAGGCAGACCATCTGCTTCAATAATCTGGTCCATCTTTCACTAATGTGCTGCCCCCTGAGCAGCATGGGTTTGCTTTCCTGGGGGCAACACATTATCAGTAATGAGGCGTACTGTCCTTGTTTTGACAAGGTGTGCCATATTGCAACCAGCGAGAGTGCGCCTTTACTGTAATATGGCCCCAGGTCCTGAAACTTTTCCTCTGTAATAAGTCTTTAACGGTGGCACCATGTTGCCTCAGCTCTGAGTCAGTCGGCAGTCACAATATCAGAGTAGCTAAGGCACCAACCAGTGTGCTGTGTCACTTCCTGGTACGTTTTTCACCTTCCATTGAGGCGTGCAGACAGGAACTGAGGAAGCAACAACAATCACAGCCCTTAACACGTATGCATCCCTTGGGACCATATTGTCACATACTGTGCTGACGTATCATGGGAGGAAGGAATCCAATGAATAATCTGTAGAATGATTATGTGTCCGCTAGAAACATCATTAATGAAGTCAAGTAAGTTTTACTTCTGGTGTATACAGATTCCTTACCTTGAAAATGAGCCCCAAAGAAATGTCTTCCTGGGAAGTATGATTAACCCATGTAGTCGTGCAACACCGACCTAGCAAAGCACCTGTCACTACATATCTGGATACTGAGGTAATTATGTTTGGCAAATTTATGCAAGGATGATCTATGTGGTTACTCAACAAATGTCAGCAAGAGGAACACTTCTGGTGAGTGCAGTAGAAGCAGCCATCGCCCTAGGGGAAGGGGCATCAATGCCCTCCATTGGATTTTCCTTGGTTAAAGCTTTAGCAGATCTTAATGCAAATGATAACCCAATAGGAAACGGCCTGTTTGGTCAATACCAGGCCATTTTTAGGTGCAGTAAAGCACACAGAGAGCTGATTATTCACTCTGCTCTGTCAAGCGTGATAGATGTAATAGGCACAAAACATCTGGGTCCAATCTGTTTAGCTGCTCCTCTTCTTTAGTGGGATGGTGGGAGGAGAAGAGGGTATGGCAATGGACTGGTCCATGTAAAAAGGCAGACAGTGCAGTAAGGATGGGCATGTCCGAAGAACCATCTTATTTGGATACATAACCATCACGGTGGGCACACAGAGTGGCTGAAGTTCTCTGAGCCACCGTAGCATGTACCTGCAGCAACCTGAAGGGTCAACCGACCAAAAGGTTGAGCCACCAGTGCAGATCTGGATGAACTCCTTGGAAGAGCTGGACCTCATCTGGGAGGCTCCCTTGATGTTGGAACCTCTGTTTTCTCAGACACCACCTAAAGGATGTCTTCTTCCATCTGATGTTCAGCACTAACAAGATGCACAAGGCCACGAGACCAAGGACATTTAAGGTATGCAGGAGTCGTCATCTGAATATCCATAATCCTCTGAGGAGGGAAATCCTTCATTTATAAGGGTCGTATCAGATACACTTCAAGGAAGGCTAAACTCTGAAATGGAATGAGGTGAGATGTCTAAGCACTGAAAGTAAGGCACAAGTCATGGAGCACAGTCACCATGCAATGAAGATAGCCCTTCTCCAGTGATGAGGACTCTGCCTTCACCAGCCAGTCATCCATGTATGGAAATACATGGAATCATGATGTGGCAGTGAAGACACCACAACTTTCAGCACTTTTCTAAAGCTGTATAGCGCAGTCACGTGTCCGAACAGTAGGACCATCAAATGAAAGTGCCAGAACTCCACTGTTTATCTAAGGCACCTGTGGGCACGGAGGACTGGAAGATGTACCCAGCTGCCCTGGCAGTTCAAGAACAACAACCAGTCCCCTGCATTGAGAGGCAAGCAGAACTTAGTTCAGGGACATCATCTTTTACTTGTCCTGCCAAAAGAACAAACCAGAGGTGAAGGTTGAGTATGGGTCTGAGACTCCTTTCCTTCTTGGGGACCAGACAGTAAAGGGAATGAAATCTAGTACCTCTTTCTCCTAGAGGCACCACCTCTATTGCCCTTTTTTCAATTAGGTAAAGAAGTCCGCCTTTAAAATTGGTGTGAGTTACAGAGAACCTCTTGGTTGAGGGAGGGCAGCCCAGAGGGTCAGAAAATGTAGGGAATAGCCATTGCGAATTAGCTGGATCACCTAGCAAACTGGTCAGTGGCGGCCCGTCCTTTAGGGCAGAGGGGCCACACCCCCTCACCTTTTGCCCCTCATGAAGAGTGTCTGTCAGGCTGAACAAAGGCCAGCCTAACAGACACTCTCCATGTTCAGCTCAGGCAGCCAGGAGCAGACATGCGCGATTTCCGCACACTCCTGGCTGCCTGAGCTGAACTTTGCTGGGCTGGGGAGGTCACAGCTCCTATGGGTGTGACCTCCTCGGCTCAGCAAAGGTGCCCCGAGGCCCTCCCCTGGGTGACGAGGAAAGCGTCACCAATTGACACTCTCCCTGGGCGCTTCACGTTTAAGCCCTGAAGTGCCCAGGGCAGGTGTCAATCATTGACACTTCGTCACAGAGTAGGGTGGGGTCAGCAGTCCCACTGACCCCATCCCACTCTGTGACGAGGCTGGTACTGCTGCCTTCCCTCATTGGCTGACCTAAGGGAGGGAAGGCAGCAGTCCCAACCCTCCTGGGACCTGGAGGCTGAAGGTAAGTGTGTGTGTGTGTGTGATGTTTTAAACTGAATGTGTGGTGCGCGCGTGCATGTTTGAGTGTTATGAGTGTTGTTAATGGATGTGCGTGCGTGCATGCTTGTGTGTGTGAAACAATGAGTGTGTGCGATCTTTTAAAATGTTTGTTTGGTGTGTGTGTGCATGTTTGAATGGTATGAGTATTGTTAATGGAGGTGCGTGCGTGTCTGTGTGTGAAAGAATGAGTGTGTGTGTCCTGCCCGCCCCCCTCCCTCCTAAAGCTGTCGGCCGCCACTGAAACTGGTGTCTTCATCCTCCAACTGATCAAAATTGGGAGATCTCCTCCCAGAAGATGGGGGCGGAAAGGGGGTGGTCTGGAAGGTTTTGAGACAGGAGAACTGTCAAAAGATGACAAGGACTGGATCTGCTGCTGCTGATGGCATCTCAAAGATACACCCCATGCTCCTGATGTATTTGTAGGTAGTTGTTGATCTTCTCTCCAAATAACCCTCACCATCAAAGGGCATGTCCATAAGGGTTCCCTGGACATCTCCTAAGATGGCAGTAGAACACATCCAAGCCATGGCAATGCAGCAGCCCATGGACTGTATTCTGGAGTCTAGAATCCCAACAGCACTAGTCCTGATCTAATAAATTATCAATGGTTTACTTATCACAATGAATGAGTTTGCATTCAAGGATTAAATTAAGAAACCCAAAGGGGACACCAGGTGGTGTCAAAGGGGAGGCACTATCCTAGTTCATAACTAGTGGTATTGGGATACTACAAATTCACACCTAAGATCAGAAGATGACACCCAATGAGCACACCATTAATGTTTGACACAGGATCGTTGGAGTTACATCAAAGGGGGTGTGGTGATACTCACATTTAAATTGTAGAGTCTAGGCCACACTGTAAGATCTGCTTTTTAGGCATCCGAACCAATGTTGAGCATATAGAAAAATGTCTTTTCGGTGTGGTCTGACAGGTTGATGGCTATGTTTTGCCAGCTGCTACAGTGTCTGGACTTATAGGCCCTCATTATGAACACGGCGGTTTTCACCACCGTGTTCAGGCTGGCGGTCTTTCCATCGACCGCCAGCCCCCCTGGGACCCTGCCGGCCATATTACAAACATTCTGCTAGGCCGGGACATTGCCGGCGGCTCGCACCCGTCACACAGATCGTTGCCTGTATAAATCGGGCAGTGACCTGTGCGATGGGGCCCCGGAGCACCCCTTCAGCCAGCCTATCCCTGGAGGGGAAACCTGCCAGGGAAAGGCTGGTGGAAATGGGATGATTATCCGAGGGGCAGCAGCGCTGCCTTGTCGGATAATAATGCCATCCACCGCCAGGCTGCCTGTCGGAGGCAGCCTGGCGGTGGAGGAGGGCCGCTTATGGTGGCCCTCCCTGTTATCAATTTGTGGCAGTGTGGGCCGCCATGCCGGATGGCGGGCCACACCGCCAAGAACATAATGAGGGCCATAATCTCAGGAGACAGGTGGTGCTTGCCATTTAAACTGCATGAGGTGAACACTTAGGCCCTCATTACAACATTGGTGGTTTTGGCCAACATACCGTCGCCGTGGCTACCAGCCGTCTACGTGTATCATGACCGCCGACGGTATTCCGCCAGTGAAGGGATTCCCTGGCACTGATAGTGCCTACCGCCATGGTTTTTGTGGCGGTAAGATTGGGACGAAAACCATG
This sequence comes from Pleurodeles waltl, assembly GCF_031143425.1. Classification (NCBI taxonomy): domain Eukaryota; kingdom Metazoa; phylum Chordata; class Amphibia; order Caudata; family Salamandridae; genus Pleurodeles; species Pleurodeles waltl. Next base: position 1,887,053,213 of record NC_090440.1, read on the forward strand.
GCGGTCGTAATCTCGAGGGTGGGATTGTGATGGCCGCCGGGCTGGAGACCTAAGTCTCCAGCCCAGCGACCGTTACTACCCCGGTGGTCGGTGTGTTAAAGTGGCGGTTTTAGATGGCGGTTACCGCCATAGTCAAAATCCCATGGTTTTTTACTGCCGGCCTGTTGGCGGTATTACCGCCACTTTAACACCGACCGCCAGGGTTGTAATGAGGGCCTGAGTTCGCAAAGCTTTGACTCTCTACTTGGAGGTGTCATAAGAAAGGCATTTTTGTTCAGTTTTAAGAAAAGTGCTTGGACCACTAGACTTTTTGTTGACAAGTGTGATGACAGAAATTGTGGGTCACCTGGGGCAGCGCTATGTCTTATTGCTATTTGTCTGTGGACTGCTGGGACTCAACAGTGTCCCCCCCCATGAAACCCAAACAGGTTCCAAAAGACACTCTTGAATGGGAATGAAAGTGAAACGGAATCAAATGGTTTCAACATTTCAAAGTGTTTGATTTTCCTCCTCAGAAGGCAGGGTCAAATCTCAAACTTCTATAACACTATAGTAAACAAAGAAACTTCTACTGTTGGGATAGAGGGGTACGGAATGTCTCTTTCTGAAGTGATATCCAAGCCTCTTGAATTTCGTAAATCAAGAAATAAGCCAGCATCAGTATAACAGCAGAAAAGCATATTATCAACCTCAGAGACATCATCTTCTATTTGACTGAAACCCCTATCAGACTTGGGAAGGGCCTCTGAGCCAGACCAAATAGCTCTTACATTGAGCAAATCTATGAGATTTACAAAAGGGCTCTGCTACACCATCAAAACATCTTTTGACCTTCTTTGTAAAACAATTTGTAAAAGATCCAACCTAGTAGGTGGTGCTGTAGTTGGCTCAGAGTTCAGCATCTGTGTTTGTGTCAAAGGTGGTGCTCACCTTGGCAGGCTTCAACATTTTCTTGGGCATAAAGGTGCAGAGGTGTGGAGGTGGGAGGCATCAGGGTTGTAGGCACTGGAATAGCCAAGACCATTGATTCATCTTGTCTTTAGGTGTGCTCTAGAGGGCAGAAGACATTTTCAAGAAATAAAGCATCACCAGCCAGAAGGCCTTGGCCTGCACAGGACAGGTTGACGGAGCTGGAAAATCTTGCTTTGTCTTTTTTCAATGTTGCAGTTTTAACTGAAAAAGAGTTCAGTGTTGGGGAATGGAATCAAGACTCCAAACGGTCCTAAGAGTGGTCCTAAGAGTGGGACAATTTCCTCAAGGAAAACGAAGTTTACTTCTTCCAATGGTGCTTATTGCACTTTTGTTTGGAAAATCTCTTTGGAATTTGCTTTCTGTCATATGACTTACTAGAAGATAAAGGGGAACACTCTGGCTTATCTCTGTGGGCCTTGAGCAAAAATATTACGCTCTTCTGTTCCCTGTTGGATTTCGGATGCATCAATAGGAGTCACAAGCCGTGGCATTATGCTCTGAGTAAACACCACATGCAGATGCCATCAGCGTGTGACAAGGACATTTTCTTGTGGCATTTGTATGGTGGTTTAAACTTTCAAATCTTTGGAGTACATATTTGACCAAGTTGCTATAGAAATGCAGAGGTTTTCCTTTGGTTTAGCCCTGACAGAACTTTGGACCAGAATCAATGATGCATGGAAAAACAGGAAATTATGTCAGCGCTCCATTTCCCACTCTGTATACTCAAATGTGGTCACATCCAGCGAGTGGAGTCAAGAATGGAGCTGCATAGCACCCCCTGGTGGCGCTGGAGAGATATTGAAGGGGAAAAGATTGCGGCCCACTTTGGCACATGGTGGGATATTGGTAGGCTGAGAAATCTGGGGGAAACGTAGCACTCAGAAAAGTGTGCATTAAAGTTAATAATTTTAAGACATACACTTCTGCTAATAGTTCAATACAGGAAGAATTTTCGATCAGGGCTGCACCAGATAGCAGATTATAGCAGATGGATTGCCCCATTGTCAGAACATGCATTAGTATTACACACCAAACCTAAGATTTTGAAATATGAAATAGTAGGACCGCTGTGCAGGGGGAACTTTGATTTAACATCAGCTCCAGACTCTCCACCTTGCTGTTCAGTTAATACTTCCTTCCTCTGGCAAAATTATCATGACAGAGCTTGCATGAAAATATAGTGCATGAGAAGGAAGCAAGAAAATAAATGGCCCACATGAATACCAAGATATTTCCAAAAAGACTATGCCTCTGAAAGCCCCTCTTGGTTCTAAGGTAAAGCCAGTCAAATCCTGCTTGACCCTTCACCAGCTGTACCAACCAGCCACAAAGGGCAGCCACCCTCCTTGAAAATGTCCCTATCTCCCCTACACGACAATCCACATCTGGGGGAAGACATTGTCTCAAGCGAGCGAGGGAGTATATCCGTACTTCTGGTTTTCTGAATATAAGTGCAAAGAATGTCTTTGAAGTTTTCACCGAGGGCAGCAATTTCGAACATGGCAAAAAAGGGTGCCTCAATTGCTATCATCCCTCTGCACGGTCTATTAAGTCAAACAAAGGTGAAGAGGAAAAAGGAACGAGGAGCTAGTGAGGAAAATAAAACAAGATTGTGCAAACATTTGAAGGATTCCCAGGGCAGACAGGAGTTACTGGACACAAACTGTGTCGTTCAGAGCCCTTTATCACTTCTTTCTGGGGGTGTAAATGTACTAATGAGCCCAAAACTGAGCAGCAAGTACACTTTTAGCACTTGACTCTCCGAGTAGCTAAGTCCAGCAGTTCAAAGCTTACCCTAGGAGGTGGTGTGGGGTCAGAGACACAACTCAAAGTACTGATACAAGTTAACACCCCAATAGCTAGTCGGTGTTTCGTCATTAAAAAAGAAAAATTACCTTATTCAAACGACACCACAGATAGAGCTATACCTAACATTTAAAACAAGCATTTACAATGCAACGGGTCTCGCGTTTGCTCATGTTAGAGCTGATCGCGTTGTAAACTCCTAACCCGACTTTTCACCTATCGGGCAAAAGTGCATTTATGTACATAACCCGAAAAAGTGAAATCAACTATGTAAAGCGCTCGACTTCTGCCAAGCGAGATCGCGCTCGTAAATTAGAGAAAAAGAAGTCCACGAGCCCGATGGAAAACAGCGAGCCTCCCATGTTTTCTGTACTTGGTCGCTGCGCTCGAGGAGGGCTAGCTACTGGAAAAGGCATGACGTATGCGTGCCTTCGACTAATGAAAGCAAGCAGATTTTATTAGGCAAGCCCACGAACCAATAAAAAACACTGACGTGAAGTTGACAGGGCTCCGAGCCCTTTTCTAAATACTAAAGCGTCTCGCTGCGATACGCATGCGCGAGCGCATGCAACGCAGGCTCGATCCTAAAAAGCAGCATGTTTTACTGGGTATTACAACCACTCCTCAGCAATTAATGGGGAGACAGCCTACTGTGCTTTTGTGGGACACTTTCCTATACTTCTTGTTCAACTGCTTACAACAAGCCTGTGTGATTCGCTCTTCCAGGGGCATAGAATGTTTCAGGGTTTTGGGATTAGGTGACCTCGGCCTTACATGTCAGCAATAGCGATTATTCCTTCCTTATTGATTGAAACATTTTCCCCTTCAGGAATTTCCCAATTTGCACAATACCTCTTAAGTTATTCATTCAATCAAGCAATGCCTGCTTTCTCTGGTGTTTCAGCAGGGCAGCGCCGCTCAAACACAAAACCCACTACCCAAGCAAGGTAGGTGCCTACCAGGTTGTAACGGTGAGTACTAAGATCCTTGATACAGGCCTCTCTGTTGATTCTGCTCCTTCGGGCACTCTTGCTTACACCCCTCTTGAGAACCGCAGACTGGGGTCCAGTTTTCTAAGTTCCTCGCGGGCTCTTGGCGCTTGTTTGTCACGACAGAACTCAGGTAGAATTCAGATGCTCAGTACCGTCCATCCATGTGGCACACAGTCTGCTCACACCTCATACACATTTCAGGGCTTCTGCACCTCACCTTCAGAGAGCGGTGCAGGTCCTTTCCTGGTACTTTAGTGGACTTCTTTGGCTCATCCAGTCTTGATCCTTCATAGACCCTCTCCTTTTGAGCAGTGTCTCAGGCATGCAGGGCACCTTCAATGAGCCCTGACTTCAGCAACAGGTCCGCTCACTCCCTCAAAACAGGGTCCAGAAACCTCCTCTTTGCAGTCTAGCCCACAGTTCTCAGGTTTCTGTTCTGGAACATATCAAGGGGAGTTGATGGTGAATACCACAACCCTGGAGCACAGTTTCTTGGTCACCACTATAGTGGAGATGGCAGATTCTGGTTGGGAAATCCTGACACACATCCTGGAAGTCCCTGCCCCGTCTCTACTGTAAAGCCAGTAGTTGTGTATTCCAGCAGTAAGTTCTCAGACCAGCTCTGGGCAGTTCTGTCCCTTTTTCTTATTCCACTAGCTTGCAAGGAGGTGGGATATAGCTGGGTATCTCCTGGTATAGGCAACCAAAGCAAGGCCACAAAAGAATATCCCACTTAACTACTGGTTAACCTATGGAGGAGGAGCCCTTCCAGTAAACAATGGCTCAGGAAGTGTCAGCTAAACGTCCTTAAGTTTCAATGGGGCCCTCTGTCTCTGCCACACTCAAGACTCTGACCCACTACAAAGGATCCCTGGAATGTTTTAAAGGAGGGCTGCAATCCACATCGGCTGTCCAACTCTCCATCTTAGGTACCACTTACACGGGACCAAATACATAATAGATGTCAGTGGCGCTATGGCCTTATGTATCACGCATGTACCACACGCTTTCTCCACTTATGCAGATAAGTATACACAAATGACCTCCCTCCATGTTCCGCATGGTTGAGGTAAAGACCCAGTTGCAAGGGATTGGCAGGCCAATTCAAAAAGGTTGGAGAAGCCAGTAGGTGACTCCCCCTGCCATAACCAGGCAAATGAGGTCTGCTTTGTAACCACACAAGGTACTGCTGAAAACACTATCAGTCCCCCTATACACAGTATGCAGATGGAAGGAGAGTCCAGATGATGTGTCTCTCAAGACTACTGCCCCCACTCTGGCTCTTCATCAATGTCACAGATTCCTCCATGAAATATGCATGATCGTCGAGTGTGCTGAGGTGGGATCAGTAATATAGAGCTTGCTATGACAATCTTGGTGCAAGGGCGGACATTCACCTGAGTCATCCAGGTTAACTTTCTCTGACCCACAGTGATACATAGTGAAAAAATATTTCACAATGAAAAAATTCACTGTGCATGTATTTTTGCAGAGTTGAGAGATGCCCTGGATCTCCTTTATTATTCTTTTTGAGAGAATCAGCACAACTACATTCTACCATAAAGCCATGTCACTGGCTCTGTCATGGTTCTTCACAAGACTGTTGGATGGGTCTCGAGACGTGGTGCTCGTCCTTTTCTCTCTTGTGCCTCTTATGGAGGTGAAGCCAAACACAGGCTTTCATAAATTACTGGAGTTTGACAAGGCCCTTGCAAGGTCCATAAACGGTTAACCTACCATGTTTTTCTGAAAGTTGGCATGCATATTCACTTCACTCATAGGTTCCATGTAAAAACAGTGATATATCTTAGAATAGATTACATAGTGATCCATAGTCGAACGATGTATGTCTCAAACTAGGCTAGAGAAGAGCATGATCTTGATGAAACAGCTTTTTGGATTGATGTAATCAAATACTGGAATTGGTAAACGTTAAGTGTTTGGTGATAGCATTAGGCAAATTTTGAGCATATGCAGTTGTTGGACTATAATGTGGGGGCTAAATAAATGATGGTGGTGTCAGGAAAACATAGATATGGGGTGCCCGCACGAGGAGCATTATTTGGAAGCAGTGATGTTTGACGCATCTGATGCCAGCTCGTAGCAGGATGTGAGTTTTAACATCCTCCGTACCAGAACGCAGCCCGGAGGACTTCATAGCAAACGAGGCGCATGCAGCGTATCAGGTTCCTTCCACGCCCACATCATGAGAACATTCTACTTATCAGCACATACTTTTGGTTATCACAACATATTTTCTCCCACAAGACTGATTCACGTCGTTTAAATATTTAAGCTCTGAGTTCATTTTTATCGCAGTTGGCCCCAGCTTCGACGAAATCAAGAGGAACAGAAAAGTACACTGTGGGCCGAGGAACCCAACAGCCGTCTTTGCGCCCAGACCATCAACCCTTGGTCCAAGGAACCACTCTACGGGGTCTTGACCTCATGCTCTCTTCTGGGCGTTAGCCTTCCATGCACAACCTCACACGCATGCATATTTCAGATTATGAATCCTTTGCATGATTAATATGATTGAAAAGTGACACAATGCAAGTTCTCATTCCCCTGTTGCAGGCTGCTCACCAGCTGTCATTGTACAAGTGTCTTGCCCTCTAGTACAGCTTCTGGCTTGGACGCAGGTATGGAAATATTCCCTGTGATGAGCCTGGTATGATCTATGTCAAACTAACAAAGAAGGAAGAAAAGCAAAGAGGTTGGAAAAATGTCTGACTAGACCTCGGAGTTGACTCACCATACTACTCTGTGTTTGCAGAAGATAAATCCTCCTGGCCCCGTGGGTGGCCCAGAAACTGTCATCCAAACTTAGGTAGTGACATGAGAGCAACCCTTTCTTGCACCTGTTCCAGCACTAGGCCTGAATACTACTCGAGCATCCAAGCATCCATCACCCACTTTTAGAGCAGTACGCATTGTTAGTGAACCCAGGTGGCTAGGTGATGGCGTGGCAACACCACAAGGCAAAATTTGGAGACATTAAATGTTTTTTTTTCCCTATGTGGCACATTAATAAGGAATGCTGACATCTTAGTATAGTGTGCTTTATTCAGGGCCTAGAACTGCATCTTTGACTTAATTATCAGGAATCATTTAGGTTCCTGTCTGAATACAGAATGAACTTTTCAATATCCATGGTCTCTACAGTGCTGATGATCCGGGGATTTGGAGCGTGGATAGAAATGCACCTGCCTTCGTACCTCACACATGCATTCAAGAAACCAGCAGGAACATGAAGGGCAGCAAGGCTGCCTCTGGGCACAGGTATATCCTCCAGCAGGTAAGGGGACAGTTAACAGAAAGGGAAGGCAAGGGCACCATAGTGTAGATATGATAGAGCCACATGACAGTACATGAATTTCATCAGAAGTAGAGGAATAAGTGTCAGTGAAGGTAACTGCAAATGATACAAGCAAAGATTACACCACTGCATCTGTGATTGTTTGCTTTACAGCCCCCTGAAGGAAGCAACATTCAGAACACTGTACAACATGGATGTGATGCGGAAGTTTGCACACTAAAAAGAACACATTTTCTTAATGATAGGGGTTCTCTAGTTGGCAGTTGGTTTGAATCCTGTCCAAGTAGGGACCCTCACTCAGTCAGGATAAGAGAGATATCCGCTCAGATAACCTTTGCCCACCCCCTTGGTAGCTTGGCACGAGCAGTCAGGCTTATCTTAGAAGCAATGTTTAAAGCATTTGCACATAACACACATTAACACAGTGAAAACACTACAAAAGGACACCACACCAAATATTTATCTGTGTAAAACAAGACCAAAACAAGAAAAATCCAACATAGAGTATAGATATGAATTTAGCAAGAATTACTTAAAAATATAATTCCTTGAAGTGGATAGCTCCACCTGGAGCTATCACGGCATTGTGATCAACCAAACCAAAAGTTCAAGCCGGCCATGGCGTCATGGACCAGCTGCGATGTTGGGAAGACCCACAAACAGTACCTTTGGAATTGCAGGGCATTGTGAACCTTGCAATGAGATCTGGAGAGTGGTATCGCTGGCGGTGCGGAGGTCATCGGGCCCTTGAAGTTGAGGATCAAACTCCGGGCTGATGAAGTCAGGAGCGCTGGCGTGGATGCCGTCGGGCTGCGGTGCAAAGCGGGATGATGCAACTTGCAGTGCCCACAGTGCAGGCAGCAGCTTGGTGACGGCGTCCAGCGGCGTCAGTGAGACCAGGGCTGCGGTGTGAAGTGGGGCAGTGTGACGTGCAGTGTCACCAGGCCGCGGTGCACTGTCGTCGGTAGGCCCAAGTTGGCAGTGCAGCGCAAGACGGGCTCCGTGCGGCGTCCACGGGTTGTGGTGTAGACAGGGACTCCTGGTGACGACACTGGAGTCGGTGGTTCTGACGTTGGTGGACCAGGGCTGCGGTGCGGGACGAGATGGTGCTTTGTTTACCTCACAAGCGATGTCCACAGGCTACGGTGCAGGCAGGGGCTCCGGTGTCCACAGGAGCGGCGGCGGTGGGGATGCCCAGGCTGCGGTGTGAGCAAGGCGATGCCAGAGTGCTGGCCCACAGGTCACGGTGCAAGCAGCAGCTCAGTGGCGGCATAGGTGAGACCAGGGTTGTGGTGCGAAGTGGGGCAGTGCGGCTCCGTGCGACATTGGCAGGTCACAGTGCAGGCCAGTGGCATCATTGGCGGCATCGCAGTGGTTTTTCTTCTTGAACAGCACAAAACACACAGTTCCTAGTGCTGTAGGCAGATGAAACTGAAGTCTCTGGTGTCCCTGTGGCTTCCAACAGGAGGCAAGCTGTACTCCAAGCCTTTGGAGAACGTTCTCAAGCAGGATACACAGCAAAGGTCACCCTTTGCTCTGTTTTAAGGCAGAAGCAGCAACTGCAGGCCAACCCAGCAAGGCATACACAGCAAAGAGGCAGTACTCTTTCTCCAGCTCTTCCGCTCTTCTCCTTGGCAGAGGTCCCTCTTGATCCAGAAAGATCTGGGGTTTTGGGTCCACTACTTATACCTTTTTCTGCCTTTGAAGTAGGCATACTTAAAAGGAACGTCTCTGATGTTCACAGGATCCTGCCATGCCCAGGACTGGCCCCAAACACACTCTAGGGGGTCAGAGACTGCATTGTGTGAGGGCACGCGCAGCTCTTTCAGGTGTAAGTGATCACTCCCTCCCCTCCACTCTAGCCCAGATGGCCCTTCAGGATATGCAGGCTACACAATCCAGCTCCCTTCGTGTCACTGTCAGAGGGAATTCTCAGCAGCCCAACTATCATTCTGACCCAGACGTGGAATACATAAATAGGCAGAGCACACAGAATGGTTTAAGCAAGAAAATGCACATTTTCTAAAAGTGGAATTTTCAAACAAACAATTTAAAAAACAACTTTACCAAAAGATGTATTTTTAGATTGTGACTTCAGAGACCCCAAACTCCACATCTCTAGCTGCTCTCAAAGGGAAACTGCACTTTAAGGATAATTAAAGGCAGCCCCCATTTTAATCTATGAGAGAGATAGGCCTTGCAATAGTGAAAAACAAATTTAGCAGTATTTCACTGATAGGACATACAAAACACATCAGTACATGTTCCACCTTTAACATACACTGCACTCTGCCCTTGGGGCTTCCTAGGACCTACCTTAGGAGTGCCTTACATGTAGTAAAAGGGAAGGTTTGGGCCTGGCCAGTGGGTACACTTGCCAGGTCGAATTGTCAGTTCAAAACTACACACACAGACACTGCAGTGGCAGGTCTGAGACATGTTCACAGGGCTACTCATGTGGGAGGCACAACCAGTGCTGCAGGCCCACTAGTAGCATTTGATTTACAGGCCCTGGGCACCTCTAGTGCACCTTACTAGGGACTTATTGGTAAATCAGATATGCCAATCATGGATAAACCAACCACCAATACAATTTACACAGGGAGCACTTGCACTTCAGCACTGATCAGCAGTGGTAAAGTGCACTGGTACAATAAACCAGCAAAAACAGATCTGAAAAAATAGAAGGAAGAAGGCAAAAAGTTTGTGGATAACCCTGCAAAAAGAGCCATTTCCAACAAATAAGCCTCACGCTTTACATACATTACTTTGAACCTGGCTCAGATGCAAAGTGGTGACTAATTTGGAGCAGCCAACGGGGAAAAGATCCGGCCCATCTATTAAATGTCTTTTAAGAATAATGCTGCTGTTTTTGCCTGGTCCACCTACTACAGTTCTTTTTTTAACAAAACATGCTGTCCTTTCTCCTTGTCTATCTAGTAAATTTATTTTCTTAGAAGGCATGTCGGCGTTTTTCCTGCATCGAGTTTCCTCAGAATGAAGGCTGTCACACAAGGATAATGGCAGCTGCCATTATTTCGGCACAAGAAAATCACAGGATACACCAATGTTGTCTTTTCCTGGAAAGCAAGGGATTAAGGGGGCTCCAACACAGTTTTCTTGTCAAAAATTACAGGCTCTGGTGACCACACTGACTTGCTAATTTAAGAGGGAATGTTTTTCACGACAAAGGCACAGACTTTTGTAGATACCCTAGTAGGCATTCTCAGCACCTTTTCAGAATGCTCCGAACATTCAGTCAGCTGTTTTGCATCTGTCTGTTGAAGAGCAGAAATACGCTTTTAGTCTTACCAATAAGTCTTCTAGCTGCTGATGCATATAGTCAATGATTTGTTTGAAATATTTTTTGGGAGCCGGAGTGCAATTTGAGCCAACTAGCAAAGGGTGAGACAGCCCCCTAACACTTTTGTCACACATGTTTGATGGCACCGTCACAAGAATTTACATTCTTGACCAACCTCCCACCTGGAAGGACCAAGCAGTGGGAGGGCTTCTTACAAGGGCCAGATAGGTATGTAAATAGTTATATCAGTCCTACTAAGCAAACTTGATCTGTATGTTATCTGCTTACGCAGAAAATATCAAGACCAGCTGGAGTGACCAAAGATACAAACGGATTGAGATAATTGATAAAAAGAATGGGTGAAAGGGAGGACACTTGGGAACACCCAAAGGGGAGACTCTGATAAGCAAGGTGCCAGAGTGAGAGCTGAAAAAAGTCAGGAGCTTTAAAACAATACTGTTTTATATACACAGTACAAAATAATCAACATAGGGCAATGCTAAAAAATTGTGGAAGCAAAATAATTCCTTTAATCAAAAATGTGTAGGATCCTAATCATGAAATGTCTTACTTTCGTTTTTAAAGCGTAGCAATAGGTCTTAAAATGAGATCAATGAAAGCCAGATTATCACACTCTTCACTTGAGCGGAATTCAGAAGGCAACCACTTCAAAACAGAGCATCACGGTGTAACTGCAAGGGCTGGCTGAAAACGGGAATGTAAGGAAGAAGTTCGGCAACCAGCTCTAGCCGAATCACAGTAAATATTCAACACAAGGTATCAGGAAGTCATATAAACTTCGGGTGAGCTGCAGCCAAGTCGTTAACAGCAGGGCTTCAGCCCTGCCGAACTCAAGGTACCTCTGTATTGTTTTGAGAGGGGTGACTGCCGAGTGTCTGACAGCCGGATGCTTCTGCTGTTAGAAACTCTCGACCTGTGCTAGTGATGTGCCATTGTGGCACTGGCCTGCTCCATCGAGAATGCGACCATGGCCGCTGATTTTCCCTGATCAAATAGACCAGTCTGCCAAGAGAAGCAAATCAATGAGCCAGACATGCAGGAAGAACGATTTCTGTGCAGCAGTCATCATTTTTCTTCTAAAATCTGATTGGGGAGTTTGTTTGCAAAAAAAGCGAAAAAAGGAATGACAAGCAGGTAAGACAAAAATGGCATCTCCTTAGCATTGAGCTGTGCCTATGATGTATCTGCTTCATGTGTTGGGTATTCCAGGACCGGGGGAGCAGAGGCCATGCCATCTGCTGATATGGTGGGATGGTTGGTCCCCTCAGGATCTTAAAAGGCGTCCATATGTAAAATAATGACCAATCATCTACATTTCTACAAGGACTATGAAGGGTACTACAATTGTAATACTTCTGTCAAGAACGGGGACAAGATTAACAGCAAACTGAAAACCCAGGGAACTTGCCCCTCAATGAAAAAGTGGGTACTATGGATACTTGGAGAGATCTCACAAGTGGGGAATCAATGTTTTTTTTCGTTTTTTTTACAGCATTATATACTAGCTGTCTTAGCGGAGAAAAGATCAACACAAATCAAAAATATTGGGAATTATGATAGTAGTCAAGAGAAGCTTAACCAAGGAAAATTAGAGAGCAACAGCAAACAGAGGTGCTGATTTGTCATAAAAACATAATTCTAGATGTGTAAGAATCAAATATTCAAAAATCAAATAAAGAAATTGATATTTTCAAACTGGAAAAAAATGTTGAGTTCAAAAGAATAAGTCTAAATTCTGATGCTTTGGAATATTATACCATGGTCCCAACATTTGCGTGTTAAAACATATTTATAAGCACAAAACCTACAGAAAGTCTCCACGTCAGAGTTTTGATCAATTTAATTTACTTAGTATTAATTAACTACCAGTTTTGCATAGCTGTTTTTCAATATGGGTCCAAATTGTTCCGCGGGTTACTTAAGTTTATGAACACTCACTGTATGCTACTCTTAAAACGAGACGGTTGTTTGAATTGCACAAAAGTCTGTGGGTCTTTTCTCCAGTAATTCTAGTTCATTTACAAGCATTTTTCAGTTGTAGCGCTTCTCTCCCTTTGCATGTATCCGTTTTTGTTAATGCTTTCTATTTACTGCATCATACATTTATCACTGCCAATTAGGTCTTCTTGGGTGCAGCAGGGACTTTGTATTCCTTCTTCTTTGGACGAGCTGGGTCGTAGTGGTTTTTAAAATGACATCCGTGTTAAACCATTAAGATTTCTATGAATCCTGGAAGAAAGAACACACTTCCCACAACTGCCTACTATTAAGTCCACCAAGATTTGTTCGTAACGTTCTATTGCTTTAGTAAGCCTTCTCGGTAGATAACATACTGCCTGGTTTCGACCCTGCCTTACTGTTTTGTCCAACTCTTACTGAAATGGGCCCATCTTGCTCTGTGCAGTGCACCCTGAACGGCTGCCCACACCAACCTCTGTGCACTAGACCCAAAGCGACAAGTCCACACCCTTCTCTGTGTCTTGTGTCCTAGGTGACTTGGACACTTTGGGGGTCATTCTAACCCTGGCGGTAAAAACCGCCAGGGCGAATGACCGCGGTAGCACCGCCAACAGGCTGGCGGTGCACCGCTGGGCATTCTGACCGCGGCGGTTCAGCCGCGGCCAGAAACGGAAAGTCGGCGGTGTCCCGCCGACTTTCCGCTGCCCTTGAGAATCCTCCATGGCGGCGGAGCATGGGGATTCTGACACCCCCTACCGCCATCCTGTTCCTGGCGGGTCTCCCGCCAGGAACAGGATGGCGGTAGGGGGTGCCGCGGTAGGGGGTGCCGCGGGGCCCCTGGGGGCCCCTGCAGTGCCCATGCCAATGGCATGGGCACTGCAGGGGCCCCCGTAAGAGGGCCCCAAAAGGAATTTCAGTGTCTGCCTAGCAGACACTGAAATTCGCGACGGGTGCTACTGCACCCGTCGCACTCCAGCAACTCCGCCGGCTCCATTCGGAGCCGGCTTCATCGTTGCTGGGTCTTTCCCGCTGTGCTGGCGGGCGGCCTTTTGGCGGTCGCCTGCCAGCACAGCGGGAAGGCCAGAATGGCCGCCGCGGTCTTGTGACCGCGGTGCGGTCATTTGGCGGTAACCGCATGGCGGGCGGCGACCGCCGCCCGCCGCGGTTAGAATCACCACCTTTATACTATACAGTGAGTGGCTGGTCCATACTTTTCTCTATGTGCACCCTTGAGAGACTCCTCCGCACCCTACTGTGCACGATACCTTTAGGGATTGGTCTGAACCATCCTACGCTGCGTATATCCTGAGTGACTGGTCCACACCCTTTGCACTCTATACCTGAGGTGAGCGGTCCACATCCTCCTCTATGCCTTATACGCTGAGGGTGTAAAACATCCTTGTTCGATACTTTCCTTTCTGCCAGCAGAGTTGAGTACTGGCCTGTTAAATATGGTACCTTCAGATATTTTATAATCATATCTTGAGGCACGCCAAGAATGGTTTATATTTTAACATTATGAAAAGTTGCATATCAAAGTGTCTTGTAATTTACATGGGGCTTCTCTCTGGCTAAGGTTCATTCTTTCATTCCCGTTTCATAAAATATTAAAAATACCTTACAGTGAGACAGCTCATAAGGAATCCTGTGATTTAAAACGCTATATAAATCCCATACCTTTCTCTTTTGGCTACCTTTCAAATGCAAAACTTTCTGAAATTTCATTTACATTACTATAGCATTTCACAGGGCCTGTTCTCGAGGACCTGTGTGACATAGCAGAGCCCTGTGTCAAGTGGGAGGAAAGAAGCAAAAACTGCTGCAGGTCTGAAATGATCATTTACAGCAGCAGAACTGATGCAGGCCTGCTGTGTTATTACACCACCTCAACAGTCAAAGGAGCAGTTTTCATAGCACCAGTGACTGTCAAGTGCTTAGCACTTTCAAAAGACGTTTTTATTAATAAAACTATTGTGTCCCTTTTCATATCTGACATTTCCAACATCTCACTTACTTGAGTCCTTTGTAAACCACACAGCACTGTACAGAGCTGATAAAACCCCTCCACAGAGACTGGTTTCCTAAACTCAAAGGGATCAGCATTCGCCATGAAGAAACAGGGTCTGGTGAAATATAGATGCTGCACGCTTATATCCAAATGTTTCCTAAGGCTTACCACAATTCCAATAGATACTTGTCACGCTGAAGCCTCTCGATTCCTTCTTCGCCAAAATCAGATCCAAACCTGAAAGGACGACTATGAAACGAAGAGACCACAGGGTGTCATGTATGAGCCTGATGTGAAGAATTCTATCTGTTCCCTACAGGACCCACATGTGACCCTGGATCTTTTTAAGTCTGGCTGGAAAGTGGAGCTATCTGCAAGACCTACTGTTAATACCAATTCTTCTAACTATATAGCGAGCGAGTCATGCAACTGTCTGTTCTGTGGGTGGATCATTCCGGTCTTGAGTGCCTTGCATCATATTGCATGAAGGAATACTGGATCATAACACATTACATTCTTCATCTTGTAGAGCGATTGTAAACTGAATGCTGTTTTTTTTGTTTTCTTTTTCTCACTGCAGCAGACTTACCTTAAATGCTTTAGTTAGGACTCAAGATGGACGCCAAATCTATTATCTTTGCCAATGTGTTTTGCAAATAACGGGCAGCCAAGTCCAGGACACACTTTTAAAGGCCATAAGTTCCTAACTATTATTTTACACAGGTGGAGAATCATTTTGTGCTAAAACACAAAGAGTCATTTGCAGGAACAGACAAACGTTCCTGGGGTGCAAACAGCAAAATGGTCTAAGGAACCTTTCTGATAGCAGACGCCACACATCTCATAAGATAGACAAATAATGGTGTTTCACAGGGCCAACTATGTAGTGTCGAGAGCCATGAAGGGAATATACTCAAATCACAGTCACATCATCCTCGGTCCTCCATATTGACAGCCTACCTACCCATTGAGGGGTTTTTGCAGCAGCATATCTCTGGGCAAGGGATTTGCCTGATTGCTAATCTGGAGCAGTGGAGGCTGCTGACATTTAAAAGTGGCACAGCATGAATGACTGTTCCAAAGTTAAAGGAACAAGCAAGCATTACTATTTTTGTATATATATAGCACAAACTTGGCCCAAGGACATTGGACTGGAGAGCTTTACATGAGCACCAGGTCCGATTCTTTCTTTTTTAGGCATGAGGAGATTAAGTGATTTGCCCGGAATCACAGGATGTTCAGACAATGCTGAGACTTGCCCCTGGTTCCCCAGTTACAAAGTTGATGTAACACCACACTATCATACTGAAAATTAAAAAATGTTGTCCCACATACTTTTTAGGAGACAATATGTATACTGTGATGACCCTGGAGCTGTTTTTCCAAACTTTGTTTTTATGTTGGACACAAGCTCTGTTTGTTCATATGACGGAACCTGGGCTGATCTTCATGCTTTCTAACCATGGAGCCACAGCATATTCCTTTCCACCTGGCCAGCCAATCCAGATGCTGCTCTTTAAAATAAACGGCAAAATGATTTTTTTTTTTTACAGTATATGAAAACAGCTTCAGGATTGGCTGTGCAGGGTACCTCAGCATTCCATCTGGAAATGGGGGCTGCCATCACCGTCCACCTGGCTCTCTAATACAGTGCCAGTTCTGAGATTTCTAACTACGCATGTATATTCGGCAGTGCCTAAATACTTGCCCAGCCTGACATGTGCACGTTCATTACAGCAGCCCCCGTCACGCACTGATCAGTGCGAGGAGGGCTACACATCCTGCTTTAAGTGACTGCAAAGTTGTAGCACTGACTCAGCCTAAAGTAAATATGGGGCATTTACTGCTGATATTTGACAGTGTCTATCGCAGGTCTCAGGTGACAGGGCACCGCTCAAACACTTCTGAAAAGGAACCGCCACTGACCTGGAAAAAGTCTAACTACTGGTACATGCTTACAGCACAACATGAAATAAAAGAAATTAAGCTGTTAGCCTGCCTCAATATTCTGATTGAAAACTGTGGTGAAACATAACTTTAGGTATAATATCTACTTTTCTGCAACATAAATAAATTCTTAATAGATCTTGCATTACTTTTCACACTAGCAAACTTTCTACTTAGAAAACCAAAATAGTGATAAATTGAAGGCTTCAATAAATCTAAGCTACAGGTGGCCCACATTCCAGTTTATAGTTTTTGCCAACTATGCGACTCCAGACAGAGGCTGGCTACATGCAAATCCCTCCAGCCTGAGCTGACAGGCCAGATCCCCTCTGGAATACCAGCAACCCCAGACCAGATTCAGCCATGCTGAGAGTTCTTAGTAAGGTGCCTTGAATCGTATGGTGCAGTCGAGCACAGGACCCATGTTTGGCTAATGTTTAGATGGCTGGTTTCTGTCTGAAATGGCATTATGGACAAAAACACATGACTTGAGTGTGATCCGGATTAATTAATAGCACTTGAGAATATTTCAAGTACCCCACCCATTACTTTTTTGTTGTTCTATGCCTGCATTCTGCGGCATATTCCTCCTTGGATCCCCCAGATGGCTAAAAATAGTGTACAGACTAATGCAGTGCCTAAAAGAGCCCCAGTCATTTCTCAGATGTGAGACAACTCAATCTTAGATCCAACTTCTATTGGTGGTATTGATAAGGGGACAGTCCTGCTTCCCCTTTACATACTGTACAACCAAAGAATGGGGAAGGATGTCCGATTACATATAACGGGGTCTTAGCATCATCCATTCATTCAGGTCATGTAAGCCACATGCTATCTTGAGGAGCTATGGTATCTACGGCTCTGACTACCCTTCCAGCAGTGCTTAATTTGTGCTGGTGTTTGCCAGTGCTCTGCACCAGCACTTATGTGTAAACACCAACATATGTTTTTGAGAATCTTCCAAATGGTCTGCTGGGCTTGTATTTTTTAACAGAGGATATTAGTGAAACATTCAACTATTTAACATACCTTAAAAATATGACAAAACGAGGATTTAAATCTACAGCTTAAAGTGACATGTGGGTACTACCAGCTGCAGTAGACCAGTGTGAAATACAGTGGGCCCTGGAACTTATTTATTTATTTTACAAATTAAGAATGCCTCCTGGTAATATAACAGAGCTACCATGACCACTGTGAGCAAGACAGAAAGGTCAGGTGGGAAGGATCATGAGTTGCCGATGGTGCCACACAAGTCTTTAGAAACACAGAATAATCCATTGCATGTCTGTCTTTTCACTTCTGCTGTAGGCCTGGACATCGCTATGTAGGGACGAAAGCCTTTCAAAACAGCTGATAAGTGATACAATTACTTATTTAAATTACATATATAATAAGGTAGCCTATAGCAATGGACAACAGTTTCCTTTTCTTTTTTATGCATCTTATATGGCTCCATAGGTGGTGAGATTTCTGGTCTCGGTACCAGATTACAGAGACACTATCTGCTCAACATGGAAGGTGAACCTAACACAATCTACTTATGTAAATTCACACGCCAGTCTTCCCAGGATGCCAGATGAAAACCCCCCCATGCCTCCTCCGAAACAGAAATCATTTAGTGATGTTTGAGGTTAAGTACTACAAGACGCCAAAATACAATCCAGGACTTCTTTACCCACCAAAACTCAACAGCATGACCATGACAGTTTATTTTGCAGTGAATGAAGTACATATTTCTGACATAAGAAGGAATTTGAGCATTAGTAGTATGCTACAATCTTTTCTCACATGCCCGCCATGATACAATGCACTCACCAATAGGCAAGATGGCTCAGCGAGTGAAGTGTTTACACCTGGGTCTAAATTGCATGGCACATTTAATGAGTTTGGACTCCAGCATTTTGCACTTTGGCTATTATTTAAACACATTATTTGCAGGCCTTAGTGACAAGGCAGGATGCTGAGAGAGTCTTTCCTTTAACCTTCTTGATTGTTAGAGGACAGGACTACTCCTCCCTATAACCACGGTCCCATCCTGAACTAAGTTGCATATGAAAGATGTCAAGTGTCTCCTTAAGAAAGTCCCAAAAGGAGAAAAAAAGCCAAGAGGCAGGAAAAGCTTACTAAGTAATCAAAAATATTGATACAAGGTGGAGTTGAAGAAAAGAAGATAGCCATCAAAGTACCCTAAAACAAGGAGGAAAAGAGTTTAGCAGAATATTTCTGGAAGAATCCAGACAGAACCTGAAAGAAAAGTGAAAAAGATCAATGGCAAAAATCACAAGAGAAGAGGGGATGAACGTAATAAGAAAATTGGCTTTGAATACATCTCAATGCATCCAATAAGTACAGCAGGCCCTCTTACATATTGATATTTCAGGAACCAACATCACAGAAGGAAACTGAAGACCATCTAGGGTTGTGAGATGCAGAGAAAGAACACAGAGATAGTGGCCATCTTAAACTGGACGAGAACTAGGGCTGGCCACGCAACTCTTTCCTTACTGTGATGGTCAATTTGTGGTGACAAGGCACCAAGGGCCAGATGTACGAACCGTTTTGCATGGCGCAAACTGCGATTTTCTCAGTTTGCGCCATGCAAAACGGCCATTGCGATGTACATTCCCATTTTGCGAGTCGGTACCGACTCGCAAAGTGGGAATGCGACTCGCAAATAGGAAGTGGTGTTCCCTTCCTATTTGCGACTCGCACCGCAATGCAGAATTGCTTTATGACCGCGAAAGCGGTCGCAAAGCAATTTGCAGTTAGCACCCACTTAAAGTGGGTGCTAACTCATTTGCAAAAGGGAAGGGGTCCTCTTGGGACCCCTTCCCCTTTGTGAATGTCGCAAAAAATTTTTTTTACAGAGTAGGCAGTGGTCCATTTATGGACCACTGCCTACTCTGAAAAAACGAAACCAAATGGTTTCATTTTTTTTTTGTATTGCAACTCGTTTTCCTTTAAGGAAAACGTGCTGCAATACAAAAAAAAACAAAAAACTGCTTTATTGAAAAAGCAGTCACAGACATGGAGGTCTGCTGTCTCCAGCAGGCCACCATCTCTGTGAGTGCAGGGAATCTCAAGGGGGTCGCAAATTGCAACCCACCTCATTAATAATAATGAGGTGGGTCTTTGCGACCCCCTTGAGATTCGCAGAAGGTGTCTGAGACACCATTCTGCATACGATTTTGCGAATCGCAAAATCGCATTTTGCTACATCTGGCCCCAACTTCTTTTCTTTGACTGTCCACAACAGAGGAACCACACAAGGGAAAGATTTTGAAGGCGGGAACAGGGATAAAGACGCTGGTGCACAGCTGCAGTCTCCCTGAATAAACAAGTGAGCTCTCTAAAGTGCAAGAACACTTTACCCCACAAACACACCTCCGAAAGACATGCCAGCATGGCATGTTAAAGGGATGAGCAAAAACCAGCATGGCATGTTAAAGGGATAAGCAAAAGATTACCATTAATTTTATATCAAAGCATAAAATAGACGAATTTGTGCTCTCCGCATTTAACTGAAAAATATTTGTGTACACCATACTTCACATTTTCTGTACTATTTCCGGATCTAAGTTAAGTCAAAATGGTATCTTTAGAGCTCAGAACAATGTATAAGTTCAGAGTAAGCATTCTAAAGAGGTATTTGAACCTTTTTCATTTAATTTCCAGATACCTCAAGAGTGAGGAGATTAATGCAGGCGATATAATCTAACATGGAATCAATGTGTAGTCCCCTGTGGTGCGGAAGGTGCGCGTGACTAAAAGAAATCCAATAACATAATAGGGACAAAGAAGAAAGAGACATTTTTATTTGAGAGTGTATGGGGAGTAGGGTACAGAATTCAGAAACAACACACAACTGAACAGGCTACGGTCCGATGGGGTTTTACCACAAAATATGTGCTTCTTCGCAGGCCACTTACACGTCAGGAAGGCATTAAGGGTTTGATGTAAAAAGATTACCTTAAAAAAAATTGGTGCAAATTGCCACTGACGTTTTGCGAACGGAATCCGCTTTTGCAAACGAATCTGTATATTAATAGGTCGGTTCACAAATTAATGAATCATAGTTATTCACAGCCTGTCCCGCCTAATGAACATTCATAAGGTAGGTCGCAATTTACAACTCATTAAAGGAAACGGGGTTTCTTTTTAAAAACGTTTTCTATTTGTAAAACTTTCAATGAGAGTTGTCAGCGGTCCCCTGGTCAATTGTTTGCAACCAGAATAACAGTCGCAAACCACTAGTACATCAGGAAATGATCCTAATTTGGAAGGGACGGAAAATGTGTTCAGATAAATTAATAATCATTTTTAGCTGTAACAAACCCTCTGGTTTAGCGAACTTCAGAGTTTAATACATCACGCCTCTCATTCCGCAGTCTCATTGTAAGGCCCTGTTCTTTGTTGCCCTGCCAAAGCCCTTGCCACCCATGGCCTCAAGGGGTGCGGGGGACAAAGCACGAAAAGAAAGTAAACTGGACTAACGAGCTGCTTTACTTTCACTGATTTCCACTCTTTGTCCCTTTGCCCCTCAGCAGCAAATGGAAGCTTGAAGCACGGCCAAGGCTCAGACATGAGGTCATCCCAATGATGTAATCAGAGGTTAAAGGATGTGTGATGTCACTTCGACGCATAGTATTTCGGGGAAGCAAGGTTCATGAGGCTTCTCTACTCCACAGCAAAGGGGCACCACAAACAGACCTGCAACAAGACCTGCCAGATCGGACATCCTCAGACACTTTCCAGTGCTGGGCTACTGCACATTGCCACACAATCCGGACGTTGCCCACCCACTCCATCACAGGAACACAACTCCCAGTTATGAGCGTGTCATGCGATTGAACCTCTTTCTAGCTGGCACCAGTCCAGTGCTATACTTGTGACAGTGGTTGCAGATGGTGGACACAGGCTTTCATTTTTAGGATCTGGGACTTTTTTCCCAACATAAGACTGTGACCCAGGAGAAGACCTAAAAAAAAAGGGCAGAAAAGAGAAATGAAAGAACTAAGAAGAACCACTAGGGCGAGATAAAGAGATAGGAAGTGTACTGTAGTGGAAGAGATGCATGTGATGGACTCAAGACTAGGTAGTTTGCCTTAGTGTTCAGCAACCATGTAATCAGCAACAGTGGCGGTATGCACCTAAGAAAGTCCTGGTATCCTACACTTAATGGTTATTGTTCCACATTATATGCATTGCACACACCACACAAGGAAGCCATCCACCACCGCAGAAAACACACCAACTGCCCTCTGACTCATGAAGTCACAACTGCACTGAACTTGAGCTTTATAAAATACTACTCGCATAACACAATACAGTACGCGGTCTTTAAATAACTGCTTTTAAGATAATTCGTAAAAGGTTCCATGAGTTAATTCATGAATGTGTTTATTTCGCTATTTCTATGAAACACAAACAGTTCATCACAAGTGCAACAGAGCCTTGGACAGGAGTAGAGATAAATTTCTTATAAAATGATCGGAAATGAGGAAAAGGTTCACAGCCTGAACTAAAAAGCAGTCATTCCCGAACGGAGACAGAGAGAGGAATTTAATAAACAAGCGTCAAGCCATCTACGCAAACTGAAGACAAGCAGGCACTGTCCTGAACTCAACTACAACTAAATGCTGATTTCAAACAGACTGCAAAGACAGATAAGCTATGGTACAGTGTGACTTTTTCAAAACTTCTGGGCTTCCACTGAAAACGATCACAGCTTCTGAGACCCTGAGTCATCCACGGCCCTTGAAATGACTTGCCAGGGAGCTAAGGGATGACTCAAAACCTCCATCAAGCAATGTGAGTCTGGATCTGGCAGAGAGCAAAAAACACAAATCAAACGTCTGAGATCTAGAAAGAGGACTAAATTATTCCTCATCAACAACCACTCCTCCAAGATCCACAATGCTAATAAGGCCCAGAGAGCACTGAACCGCCTGTTAGTAATCCAGTGAGATCAAGCCGTAGGTGCCTGGAAAACACTTATGAACCACAGTCTAGCACTGGTTCTCACCCCCAGAACAACATCAGCACCTTACTCCTTCCGTATCTCTGACCCAGCCCTGCCCCACTGTAGTGTTACCCAAACATACACTTGTTAACACTTAATTTGCACGCTCCCTACCTTAATTTCTAGCAATGGGGAAACCATAGAGAAACAATGTTTTTCTTAATCTAGACATTTTTGCCCATTATAAAGCTAACTTCACATGCCATCTGTATATGACAGCCAATCTATTATTTACACTCATTGACTTTGTCCACAAAGTTTCAGCTACACATCATTCCAAGTCTTCAACAGGATGCACAGAATTTTCTGGCAGGAGTTAAAATCAAATGCAGCATATTCTATTAGGTCTTCTACTGCAGTCCTTGTTTTTCATTAATAGATCTTATGCAATTAATGCAGTCTTTTTTTGACATCTCAGTTGGCTGACTTATGACTCAATCTTTCTCTTTGTATTGGTTATATAGGCTATAAATAGTCCCCCAGATGCGAGGAGAATACTCCTAGCATTTCAAGGATATTCCTTTTTGGAACTAAACTCCAGCTTAGAGAGTTTGTTTTTGAAAAACAAAACACTTTGCAGAGCGGGTGACTTAAGCATTAAACCCGCACTTCAAAGCTTCAGTACCATCAGCAGAGCCACCACAATGGCCGCTTTCCTGAAGGCACAAAGATCTCCAGCTGCCTGGCGGAGATCTATAAGTATATCTTCCACCAAGTCAACATAGTACAGCTGCCCTGGCAGTCCAGCAGCCATATTCTAAATAAAGCCTATAATCCCTGAATAGAGATGTGACAATTAATTTCAATATGTGAGATAATTCCTGTTCCCGTAAATGTCACACATTTGTGATAAACACTGCACCCACTATCAGCGGCGGCTCCTCCATAAGGGCGGAGGAGCGTCGCCCCCTGCCAGCAGCAGCGGCTGGAAAACCTTTTCAAGAAAATGGTAATAAACTGTGTTTATTAGCATTTTCTTGAAAAGGGGCGGCATTGGGGGTGATGAGCACTTGAGGGGAGTGCTCAGAGCATTCCCCTCAGAGCGCAAGTGTCTTTGGCCAGTAGTCTTGGGCCGGCCAAACACACATGCGCAGTAGGCTCTCTCAAGCCCAGCACTGTGTTGCTGGGCTGGAGAGAGCCTGCACAGGCTCCCAGTCTACCTGGGAGCGCCCTGGCTGGGTGCTTCCAGCCAATACTAACACTGCTTAAAACAATGTCAGGATTGGCCGCAGGGAAGGCTGGGAGCCAGTGCCTGCAGCCTGGAGCGACGAAGGACAGAGGAGTGGCGTAGCGGCAAGGGAGAAGGTACGTTTAAAAAAAAAGTGTTTTATCCAATGTCCCGCCGCCCCTGCGCCCGCACCCGCCCCACACCTTTAGAGGTCAGCGAGCCACAACTGGCCACATGCTTTTTGCCAGTAAACCTGTCGAAATTGAATGGAGAGAAATGCCTGGTAAATACCATTGCATGATGATTTTAGTGTTGTGCAGTGGCGTAACAAAGGCCTCCGCGGTGTGGGGGGGCCGAGCGTGAGTACAGGCTCATTGAGCATGGGTGACAGGCCCCTGACTGTGTCCGGGGGAAGGGGCCCACTCAAGATACTTTGAAGGGGGGGTTCAAGTTTCATTACGCTACTGGTATCGTGAACCCCAAACTAAGCATGTTGTGCCTAATTTTTGAGGCAATAATCATAAAGTGGTGGTCTCCTGATAAGTTCCAATGCCTGAGGTGCGAATATGTGGGGTGCGATATTCTTTCCCATGCAGATCATAACTGAGGCCTTAGTGTTTTCCGCTTGCTCAATACCACAAAAGGTTTTGCAACAGGTTAATCTGCAGAGAAAAAATGCAGTAGATTTTCCAACCTGACTAGGTTTGTTAAAGTGAAAATGTCTCTCTATGCCGTAAAAATATCTCGCAATTGATAGAAAATCTTCGGGGTGCAAAAGAAAAAGACAGTGGCGGCCGGCAGCTTTAGGAGGGAGGGAGGCGGGCGGAATATACACACACACACACTCATTCTTTCACACACAGACACGCACGCACATCCATTAACAACACTCATAACACTCAAACATGCACGCGCGCACTAAACATTCAATTTAAAACTTCACACCCATATACACACACACACACTTACCTTCAGCCTCCAGGTCCCAGGAGGGTTGGGACTGCTGCCTTCCCTCGGTCAGCCAATGAGGGAAGGCAGCAGTCCCAGCCTCGTCACAGAGTGGGATGGGGTCAGTGAGACTGCTGACCCCACCCCACTCTGTTACGAAGTGTCACTGATTGACACTCGCCATGGGCACTTCAGGGCTTAAACCTGAAGCGCCCAGGGAGTGTGTCAATGGGTGACGCTTTCCTCGTCACCCAGGGGAGGGCTTCGAGGCACCTTTGCTGAGCCGAGGAGGTCACGCCCATAGGAGCTGTGACCTCCTCAGCCCAGCAAAGTTCAGCTCAGGCAGCCAGGAGTGTGCGCAAGTCGCGCATGTCTGTTCCTGGCTGCCTGAGCTGAACATGAAGAGTGTCTGTCAGGCTGACCTTTGTTCAGCCTGACAGACACTATTCATGAGGGGCAAAAGGTGGGGGGGGGATGGCCCCTCCACCCTAAAGGACGGGCCACCACTGGAAAAAGGTTTGCACACATCGCAGGAAATGTAACTGGCTAATGCATGTGATACAAACAATGGGCCATTCAGCATACAGAGGCACGAGTCTAGCGATGAAACTAGTTTATGAAAGTAGAAAACACTGTTTAAGAATCATTTAATGCAAGCAAATGAAAAAGTATTGGTCATAAATATTAAATATACAAGATTCCATCCAGAGTTGAGAAACTGTCAGGTGAATATGTATTTAGACAAATACTACTATAACTCAAATGCAGGTTTGCAAAGAGAATATGTAGATTTGTATGGGATACACGTGGACCAGACCCTCTGAGTTTGGTTTCAAATAAGAGGTCTTTATGCTAATCATTTTATAAAGTTGACTAAAAAGCTCCTATCTATATATTTTATGTCATTTTTCTGTAAAAATCAGAAACGTCAAAGAATACTGTACCATTCATGCAGCACAAGACAAAAGGAACAGGTTTCTGGTTTCAGGCGGGGTGCAGTGGCTAATTTGTAAATAAAAACGTGCTGGTGCCTGAAGCTCTCCTCTGAAACACGCAGCTGCTGCATTTAAATGTGCAACCAAAGAACACTGAGGCAAATCCTAATGCAATCTCAGGCCTCTATAATCCATTTACAACCACTCTCTGCCTCTCTTGCTCACTCTTGCAGCTTTCCGCTTTCTCCCTTTGTGATGCTTTTCCGTCTTTCTTTGCTCCGTCTTTCTCATATGTGTCTTTTGCTCACAGTAAGTGCAGGGGCGACGCTCCTCCGCTATGGCGAAGGAGCGTCGCCCCACCACCAGCAGCAGCAGCTGCAAAACTTTTATAGTAGAAACATAATAAACTCGGTTTATTATATTTCTACTATAAAAGGGGCGGGGCAGCGCATGTGTGTTTGGGCGGCCTTCTCGGGTCAGCCAAACATGCATGCGCAGTAGGCTCTCTTCAGCCCAGCAACACAGTTGCCGGACTGGAGAGAGAATGCACAGGCTCCCAGTCTGCCTGCTCCCAACCAATCCTAATGCTCCTCTGAGCAGCCTCAGGATTGGCCGCAGGGCAAGCTGGGAGCCTGTGCCTGCAGCCTGCGATGGAGGAGCGGAGCTGTGGTGGCACAGCAAAAAGATAAGTTTTATCTTTTTTTAGTTATTCTTTTTTTATTTGGTCCACGCCCCCCCTCCTCCCACCATGAGCCGTGGCTGAGTAATTGCCTGATGCAGAAAAATAAGTGCCAGCCCTCAAAAATGAGTGCCGGTGCCCCACACCGGCAACTACTGCCTCAAATTAAGCACTAGCGGGGTGACATTAGAGAAAGGGCTGCTCCAGGCATAATTTCCATACAGATGCGAGTATGGAACACACTGGCAACTGAGACATCCTCCTAATTGAGACCTTTTCTAAAATCATCAGCACTGTTTTTCAGCAACTCATCCTCCAGCAGAAAATCTGCCCTAAATTGGTGAGAACCTTCACATTACAATTATCGTGTCGCTGGAAGCAGTGCTTAATTTGTGCTTGCCGTTTCCGGTGCAGAGCGGCAGCTCTTATTTTTGAGGTCCGGCACTTATTTTTCTGCCTCAAGCATTTACTGCGAGCAAAAGACACGTATGGGAAAGACGGAGGAAGAGAAAAACGAAAAGGCGTCACAATGGGAGAAAGCAGAAAGCTGCAAGAGTGAGCTGAAGGGACAGAGAGTGGCTGTAAATGGATTGGAGAGGCCCGAGATGGCTTCAGGATTACGCTGCCTCAGTATTCTGTGTTCGCACATTTAATTGCAGCAGCCACATGTTTAAGAGGAGGGCTTTGGACACTGGCACGTTTTTATTTACAAATTAAGCACTAGCTGAAAGAGTCCAGTCTAGATTATAGCAGATGCCTACCCGTATTATGATAATTACTCATTCCTCGGACTTGCTGACAAACTCACAAAACAGCTTCATCAGGCAGCACGGCTCGTAACAGGTACCTACCTCTCCCCCCCAATCCTGAACGCCTTCATTAGCCAAAGTGTTCTTTTTTAAAACCCTAGAAAACCGTGCAGCAGGTCATCCCTGCAAATGCTCCTCACTTTATAGGATCTAACCTTCATCTTCCTCACCATACTTTGCTCTCCTGTGGCAGTTCTTTCTAAACATCCCCAAAACTCAAACTGTAACTTTGGTGATACATCTTCAGGGGCACCTGCAAAGGTATGGAACAAACTCCCAGTCTATCAGCATTCAATACACTCACTACTCAGACATCACAAGTGTTCAAAGGCTTCCCTTTTTTAACCAATTCTATCAAATGTCAGAAATTGTAATAGTTTGCTTTCAGTTTATATTTCCTATAGCGCCAAGAAACTCCAGTGAATGCACACATTATAAATACTAACGGGACATAGCCACTAGTTCAAATAATACATTTACACAAGGCGTAGTGCACAAATACAAACATGCTATGTGCAGTTTGAAATCCACCGCAGAACAATGGCACTTTATTCCAGAGGGTGTATCATCCCCCCCTACGCCTGTCCCTCATCACTACGTCATAGGGTAACCATCTGGATGCTGGTGTACCACTGACGGTGTCCTACTCCCGTCCCTTCCAAAAGGTCTACCACCGCAGTTCTGCAATTCCCTTACTTCCAACCCTCCCTTTAATCCTCACCCCATCATCCTTCCACTCCTTACTGCAACCCCACCGTGGATGCTGTATCCCTGCTCCGCTACAGCCCCTTCTCTGCCGTCCTCTGTAAAATTCCCACTATTATCCCTTTTCTACACTACTCACTGTAAAACCCTCATTATGAACCGGGTCTGGTGGCTCAGTGGACTACGGCCTCACTCCAGAAAACTATGTTTAACTAGGGTGACTAGATCTTGAGAACCAAAAACAGGGACATTTTGACAAAATAGAAGACTACAATTTTACATCAAGTAGTGCCGCAGAATGACAGCTCTCATTAAGATAGGCATACAGAAGAGGCACTTTGAAAATAAATAAAATGTAATTTTTAAAATCAGCATCATACCGGTTATTTAAATTGCTTACTTATAACAGCTGATAACTAGTACAACTTGAGAACACCTATAAAAGTGCCTTTCACAGTTTTCAATCAACCCTCTCTAAAAACCGGGACATACGCCAAAATTGCCGAAATCTGCGGAGACAGCTGGTGAAAAATCCAGGACCTATGGTCACACTATGTTTAACCTCATGGCCACAGGGTCACATCCCAGCAGGGGCACTCAGCTTTTTATGTTTCCGAGGTCGATAAAAGGAGTAACACAGAGCTGGGTAACAATAAACATCTATTTCAGCACGAGGCGACCCAAAGGATGAAAGTTCACTTTGCACATACAGAAGGTATTTTATGTATAGAACCCCGTTGTGCTGTAGTTGGGGTTTCACAATTTAATGGAACATAAATGCATCAAAACACTGGTGTGAAGATTTTCAGCATCGCTTCTTAAGATGGTCTCATAGATAATCGGAGTAAGGCTCGAGTTTTTTTCTAGCTAACATGCTTGGAACCCTTTTGAATGTATGTTGTGTGCTTGCTCATTGGTGACAGTTGAATGTGTGTGTAAAACGTGCGAGTGAAGGTCAAAGGATGTGTGATGTCACTTCCACACCATACCTGCTCCCTGCTACTGTAGTTCCTCTCTTTTTATACCCCTCTGCCTTCCACAAATATCTCTGACTGAAGCACTTATCAAAATATGTGACCCTGTGAAAATCCAAGAGCCACAGTTCTTATATCTGACTAAAACTAGTTCTGTTGCATTCCACATGACTCCCACTTAACTTGTCAAATGACTTATTTCTCTGGACGTGTGATGGACTGTTGGTACTCTTGAACTTTAGAAAAGCAAATCTATTTATAAAATTTAAGCCTTAGTTAATATAGTGCCTGGTGGAGGCGGATGGAAGTATTTCCTTTTCTAGGTGGGGTCTTGGTCTCCAGGGTTTGCTCTGCCCTGCTCTCCTGCTGTGTCAGGGAGGATGAGTGGATGGAGGAGGAAGGATGGTCTCTAGTTATGGGCCCCGGAGGCTCATTGTGTGTCAGTCTGCAGCTCACTGTCACTACCCTCCTGTCATCACTGGCGGTTAACCCTGACCAGCCAGGTCCAAGGCCATGGTTGCCGCAGGACTTCCTGCCCCAAAAACGCAAGCGGGCAGCTCTTTGAACAGGGCCCGATTTTTATTGCTATTCCCCACCCTTTCTTATTATTGCTGATTCTCAAATTGTGACAAAAACATCCCTGTTTTGATCAGCGGGATATTCAGTGACTGTCGACAATGACATTCAGCATTTACAACACCATAATCACCCTGACTGTGGCAGACAACGCATTGCGTTGCAGCATCACCAAATAATGAAAGTCCTAATGTGAAGCAGATCGAAGGAGGACAACCCCAGCCCAACCATCAGAATCACAGGCCTATGGAGCGCATAAAAGATGCAGGCGAAAGGCGGCCATCTTTACAACTTATTGCTGCTTGCCGAGGAAGCTTGCAGAGCAGGACACAATGACAACACCAGTATGATTGTGTGAATACAACTTTAATAGCAAATCAAGGGGTTCGATCTCTGATTTTAAATGGCTGCTTTCTGCAGGTGGTGCCCAAACTGTCAACCCGCCATGTTAATTACCTTAAAATGGAGCGGTTCTCCCATCTGAAGCCTACTTACGGCCACGCAGCTCTAGGGTCAGAGACAAGAGCAACTTAAAAATGTCTTCAATTACGACCTTGCCAGTGCGGGTAGACTGCACACTTAGAATGCACAGAGAGATTCGCGGTGATCTGCCTCCTTTGGTACCCTCAGCTTTGGTATTTACACTCTCCATATGCTGTTCCTTGCACTCTGCTGCGATATTCTTTCAAAGAACATGCATGCTGTGCAACCACTGCCTAATGTACAAGGATTATACACGCCAACTTCAGAATGCCACCAATGTATAGCTCCTTAATAATAGGTAATGCGCAGGAAACACGTAGGGTGCCATTTCTGCAATCATAGGACTATTTTGTTCAACAGCGCACCTCCATCTGTGGTGCGGTAAGCTTCTTACATACAGAAAAAGCAAATATTCATGTGTTATCATCAACTGTATGTGCAATGAGAAGAAAACTCAAAGCAACAGACACTTAGAGAAAGATTCCCTATTTATAAGGAGACATAGCAAGATGATGACTTGAGCAAAGGTCGGTGACAGTTTCAGAACAGAAGCCAGAAGAGGTTTGTTGAAGTATTATCTGAGTAGGGAATGTGCGCACAAACCTAAGAAAAAATTTATGAAATTTGATGTTATCCTGTACCCGATATGAATCAATAAGGAAAATGAAAAGCTCAGGACACTTGAGGAGTGAACAGACCATGTGAGTGATGCCACCCGGCTCTTACTTGCCATGCAAGAGCCAGGTATTATGATTAATGTAGCTTGTTGCTGCTCTAGTCTTGCAGAAAAAGAACATCTTATTAACAGAGTGAACCAAGCCATAGTTTAGGATGCTGTGCCAAAGCTAAGAGAGCGTTTTACAGAGATCTCCTTCCTAAAGGAAGTAAAAATGAAGTTGGGTAGGTTCTAATTGGTCCTTGCCTTCACAGGTGGACTGAAGACAGATAGGATATATTCACTACTAGATTCCTAGGGTAGAGAGAAACCCATCAGGATCTATTTACTTCCCGTCTTACCAGCTGGTAGGAAACCCGATAAGTTCTACTCAGCTTTGGCCATCCGAAGAAGAAGAAAACCAGCAATTTTCTACTCTCACCACACACTCTCAGATAGAATGAAGTCAGCAAACTTTTGTTCATTTGTAGACTTTGCTTGTGGACAGATGCCAAGTAAGCTTTGCTCACTCTTTGTACTCCTGAGTGGTAACAGAACACGCTAACCTCTCCATTTATTCTTATACTTTGTGGATGGAGTAAAGTCTGCTACCCAGAGGAAAGGAAGTAATCCAAGCTTGACTCACTTCTTTTTTAACAGAAGCATGGAACAAGTCATCAGAACGGGGTTTTGATCCTCCCCGGGAACTGAATGACGAGCTGAAAAGATGCAACTTTCAGATGAAAAGAAGCTTGCCAGAGTGAGCAAACATCTGAGCCACTTTAGGATGGGAGGCAAAACCTAGCCTCCAAAACAAGGAAGGAGAGGTTGGGTCGAAGCTATTTTTCAGAGATTCCCTTGTAACAATCAAAGGTTTCAGACTATTGATGAAGGAAAGGAGTCAGCAGCTTCAAGTAATTTACGGTTTATTCCAGTCGCTCTTACCTTAGATTACGAGTAATAACATATTTAAGAACAACCTTAATTAATCAAAGGATGACCGGCCCTAGAAAAAAGGACTTAAACTAGCACCATATTTAACCCTCTCAGGTGCAGACTTAAACCTTAACAAAAAAAACCTTAATCAGATCCTCATGCCAAAAAGATAGAACAAGACACAAAATAGATCATACCTGTCGCCTTCACAACAGAATAGGGCACATTGTCTATAGAAATAACCACAAAACACAATAAACATGAACCCAGGTGTAATAAGGGTCTACATAAGGATATAATTACATGTGACTTTAGGTAAGAGTAAATGGAAGAAACCCCAGGTTACATGAAGCTGCTAAATCTTATTCTCCGTCAATCATGTATTCTTGATTGTAACAAAGACGATGAAGAGAGGTTTACAACAGAGCTTGACAATAGATATATCAGAGCACACGTCAATCTGACATCAACTTTCATTCATCAAGCAAGAATGTAGATCAGTTCCTGCCATGGACTTTTAACCACCTCCTGGACTGCATAGTTCTGCAGGCACTGACATCTTGGTTTGTCAAAGCGATTTCTTCTTAATATAGATAGTCTGGAACAGTTTAGTGTAATCAGCTAAGATAGTTAGACTAGCAGGGTTTATAATTGCAGTTTTACAATACAAATTTCGCTATTCTGTATCATGTCATATGCTATATTAGTGGCTTATACAAAGCTGAATGTGTTAGCAGAGCAACTCTATTTCGGGCAGGAGTTGGAGGTACAAGAGGTGTAGCAGTCTGAGATATTGCCAAAGTCGGCAATTTGTCAAACTATCTATGACTAATTATTTCCCGAATATCTTTCGGAACTATTTCAGTGGAGGCAGCGTATGTACGCCTCTCAGGACTTGGAAGCCAAATAATACTCCAAATGGATCCCTCTTTAACCAAACCAATCCACAAAGGTAACCTCTAGGACGCATACAATGCAGAGAGGTAGAAAAGACTGCAAGGTTAGATTTCTAGCAGGTAGAGAATTACTTTAATTTGGCTAAGTATAAATGTGAATGGAAGCCATTCCTATGGATTGTGCGTGACTGAAAGCCTCAGAGACATACACTGTCGGACCCCATATGGCGGGTAGGAAGGAATGGGACTATGAGGTATGCAGGAACTACAGGGCCGCAGCCCTGGGGACTGATGTTGTTTGCCTCCCATGTCCTGGGGTCATCCTACTGTGACTCTGCAAACTAGGCCAAGTACCACCCCTTCATCACTTGACTCTGAGCTAGCTATGAGCAGTTACAGACTTCTGAGGGAGGTGCTGTGGGGGTCCCTGACCTTTGAACTCAACAATCACCCAGCAGTACAATATCGGATTGCCAAACCAGTGCTTTATGTTATAAGAAGAAAGGTACTTTATTATATACTTGTAACAAAATACCATACACACAATACAAGTACAGTCCAATGAACTGGTGCTTGGGTTATTGTGCTTCAGGTATGCTACCCACCCGTTCTTCACTCTGGGCGTCCCTCCTTTTCTGAATTATGTAGGACTCCCTGTGGTTTAAAGTGTCTCCGATGGCATGTATCATGGCTCAGTGCAGATTACCCCTTTTAGTTGTGGAAGTGCTCAGTTCAGTACAGTTGCCCTTGAGTTTCTTGAGTTTGTAAAATTTCAAGTAGATTTCCCTTTAGCCGGGCCTGAGGCCAGTGGTGGACAGGCAACATACACAGTCTCTCTCTCGCTTCTGAGTGAAGGTGCACTCTTCAAACTGGTGCAGCCTCCCCCTATCCAGTGGAGGCTGTGGAGCAGAACAGCAGCCCACTCCGTGGTTGGGAACCCCTCCGCTTGAAGCTGAGCTAACTGGAAGATGCAGTGGCCCTGAGGGAAGGTGACGGTCATGGGTTACTTCTAGCCAGCTGCTGAGCAGAACTGTCAGAGGTGGGTTGATGAAGGTCACACCATCCTCGTGTCACAAGGGAGAAAAGCAGTGGGCACCATTTCTCTGGTTACACTGCTGTGGACAACGGAGGTTGCACTTCCCTAGGTCACAGTGGTGAAGACAGCCACAAGTTCCACAGCCACACTTCATTAGTCACAAGAGCATAGGCAGCAGTAGATCTGTCATTCCAGTTGGGAACCACGGCTCATGAGTGTCCTATTCTCACCAACAACTAAGGACATAGATCGTGCTGGTCAATTCTCCTTCTTCTCCACACTCCATTAGCATGGGGTCTCACTGCCTCGGGTTCTTCTTAAATAGTCACATCTCCTACAGGGTTGTCAGACTCTTTCCCTCTATTAGCACCCAAGTTGGTGCCTAGGCACTTCGGGTTAGATGGGTAGCTTCTTTCAGCAAGTTAAGAGTCTGGGTGATGTCCCCTCACCCCTGGGAGTCTGCCTGTGAGGCAGACACTAGCTCTGGTTGCACAGTATTCCTCTGAGTATTCTGCAGTACACTGCATTGCTTGATCAAAAAAACCTGGATGTGGAGTCAATGGCTCCCACTTTAATTTAGTCAAAGTAGAAAAGAGATGTGGATGTCTGCATTTTCAGAACGGGTTTACAATGTTTCTCCTTTCAAGTGTCCTTTCTTGGCTGCTCTCCATAGAGTGATTCACAGCAAGGTTACCTCCAGCACGGACCACCAACAAAAAAGGCCTGGCTGCCACCAGCCACAGTGAACAGTAATCAGGGAAAGACCAAAGAGTGCCCTCACCGAAAGGGCCCACGTTCCCTTGATCAGCAGAGACTGCAGTCCCACCCTTCGACCTCTCCATCTGCCAAATGGCACGGCTATAGGAATACTAATCTGCAGCTCCTCTCAGCAAAAGGTATAATCATATTACTAAAGGAGCCTTGTCTCCTCTCTCTCCATTCTAGGATATTGGGCTCCTCCCTCCACTTTCAGGAATGTCAGCAGTGCACTTCCCCTGTCAGAAGAAAAAAACAATCTCACCCCCATCTTGTGCCTTGGGCATCAACAATGGATCCCACAGACCTCCATTACACTGGCTCACCCATACACATAAGTCATGTAACATAGAAAGCACATACACAAACATGCACATCATACGCTTGGGATATTAATGCCAGTATCTGGGTTAGCGCACAGAAACAGAACTTTACATGAGTTGGCCAGTATGCTTCCACTCCAATGTCAGATACAAAGGCCTGGTCACATTATTGATTCACAAAACACAGTATGAGCCATCAGTGCTCTACATCCTCTACCCATGATAGGGACATTAGTCCACTATCAATGCAATGAGGCCATGCTTCAGGCCACCCCTCTGCTCTAGACCACAATGCTGGTCGAGGACCCACTCATGTTAAGGGTCAGGTCTAGACATCTGCACACACACTAGATTAAAACGAGGAGAGGGCCTTTCATCAAAATACAGAATACCCGATAGTTTGAGTTGGGAATCCAAGGGAAGGGGAACAGGACTGCACATCATGCAGGGCACTTTCCTGTCCCAACACCGGACTTTCCGATCCCAATATAAGCATTTTACTAGACTGATAAAAAAAACTTTAGCACTAGGAGTATGACCAAGGGACTTAAGGATCGTATCAACAAAGGAATGTATTCACAATGAAAGAATCGGATGGCTGAAGTTGGGGAGTTCCATCTAGATGACGGATGCGGTATAAATAATGACAG
This sequence comes from Pleurodeles waltl, assembly GCF_031143425.1. Classification (NCBI taxonomy): domain Eukaryota; kingdom Metazoa; phylum Chordata; class Amphibia; order Caudata; family Salamandridae; genus Pleurodeles; species Pleurodeles waltl. Next base: position 1,887,088,098 of record NC_090440.1, read on the forward strand.
TGGCAAAGAAAGGCTATTTCAGGTTTGTATGGGATGTCCCCTGTTTTAATTAAACTAACAAGTAAGCATTCAAAAGTATGAGATATATGATTTGCAAAAATTCACACTTCAAAAGTAAAGCACAAGGTGTACTTGTCTGTACAATATTCACTGCTGTATATCTCTCTCTGAAATCACATGAGCCACATATATGAGTGGAAGTGGTCCTGAGAGGTCAAGATTAGTGCTGCCCAAAAACACTGCAACAACTTCCACTGGCGTAATGAAACTTAAGGGGGCCCCTTGCAAAGAAATTTGAAGGGGTTCCTCCCCCCCTGGACCCAGACAGGGACCTGCTGCCCGTGCACATTGTACTGTGTTGAGGGGATCCCTGGAGCTCGGGGGCTTCCCCCACACCCAAGGGGCTGCAGGGGCCTTTGTTATGCCACTGCAGCCTCTTGACATTTTGTGAGCTCAGTAATCTCCAAATTCAAGGCAAGCAACTACAAACTAAAGCCATCATTCCCCCGTTTATGTGTTATTCTCAACCTTCAAACTAATGGACGTGGGTGGGGGCAGTACCCTAAAGCATCCAACTTGCTAGTAGAGTTGTGTCTGCATCTTGCATGCAACAATTTCTTCCAGTACTATTGGAAGCATGGTATATGCACTCCTCCTACAGGAAATTGTACCAGGACTAATACAACACATCATGATCACACCCCTACTCAAGACAAAATTGGCACATTCTTAGGGAATGGCTAAATGTCAATCAAATTTCATCCAGCCATCCTCATCAAGATCTTGCAAAGAGGGGTCAGAAGACAGATGAAATAATTAATTGAGTAAAACTACCATCTACGCAACAGTAATAGGGTATTAACTTTCGAGACGGACAGAAAATTCCCAGGCGAAGGGAAAGCATGAAGCAGTATCAGAAAGAAAGGACGACTTAGCAGGGCCTTGAGGCAAGCTGCGGTGGCAGCTGTCAATATTGTCTAGTAAGCCTGCTGATGCTTAAGAAGGTACAAATGTATTGTACTGGAAGGTGAATTGCAGGCTGAATTGAAATGGGGAAGCAGCTTAGTAAATCTTTCCATGTGTTCTGACAACTACTAAGTCGTTCAGTCACCTACTCCTCCTGAATGTGGCAAGCGCACCTGCACTCTTAAAGGCAGAAAGAAATGGAGAAGTTAGGTAAGGGAACCTGGTATAGGAATACAATGTAATGAGAGATGTGTGTAAGTGGGAAGGGGGGGACTTACAAAAAAGTGAGAATGATCAAACTAAATAGAAATAGTGTAAGTATTTAAAAACATTTGTCGTTATGTTGGCATTAAAAGGAGGAAAATACATATTTATTTTCTTCACCTCCACAACGTTTCGGGCTTTCTCCACTGATTTAACCATTTTCCTTGGTAAAAATAACAATATTTTCATCTATGTTGCAAAGATTTGGATTGCCTGTACTTATCACCCTTGAAGGAGGTCAGTAAGTGTCTCTAATACAACATGACTTTTAGGTTTAGGCAGGTTACAACAGCGCAGTCAATGTTACAGTGCTGCAAAGACCTGAAGAAGTGCTGTGATGTCTTTACAGGACATCCACTCGTTGCTCCTCAAAAGAAGACTTTCAATAGAGAATTGCAACAGTGGAATGATCCATACAAGAGTGCCACGTGGGCTTTTGCAGGGGTGCTCACTCTCATCCCTGCTGTTCAATGTCTATGTGCATTCACAAGCACAGCTCCTACAACTGCAACAGGCTCACTTGCACACATTTACCATGCTAGGCTTATACTGGCTCTTCAAAAAAAACAAGCAGTCTAAAATGATCAGATGGCGACACGTGGCGCTTTACAAAACTCCTAAAACAATAAATAAAAACTGCTTTCCATGCCTACGAAGCCAACAATGTGCCATAATGGAAATTGGTTCTGTAATGCACTACACTGCATGATTTCTTCAAGGGTTCTACAGCGGAGCACAAATTTGGCAAAGGGGCATGGCGCTGTGCCGATATGACATTCAATTTGGATTTTAAACATAGATGGGGTCATGTAATTGTCAATAATTGTTCACACCCAGCAACATGCCCATTCGAAGCCTCCACTGGGCCATTCCTGTTCAAGGGCATCTCCCTGAAGTGTTCAGCTCCACTTTAAGCACAACATGATAATACTTAAGAAGTTATCAACCTGAGCTAGCCTTTCAGCTTACTGATGTGGTTTTCTCTCGGGTTTATGCTACAATGAGTCTCTTTCTGAAAAGGAGCTATTTTTAAAAAGAGTACCCTATTATCGATCCCATACAAATAGTATTGTTTTACTGGAAAACAACATTTTTGACATGCACATTGTGAGTACAAAGAAGGTACTGCCCTAAATATTGATGCTCATTTTTAGGTCAAAGCTAGTTTGCTAACAACATCTTGGGGACATTACAAAAGCTTCCCTGCGAATGCATTCCACCAATTGCTTACCATTGGCTTGGTGGTTTGTAACTCACATTTGCTTGTTTTCTATTTGTTGGCTCTATTTGTTTTAGGATGTCCAGCTTGAGCTTGTCCCTTCTCTTGACCAAACCCTATTTACTGTATTCTTCCGCAACCATTGGATTTCTGTAAACAGTCCTTTAAATCTTGTCCTTATCGTGTAACATTTGCTGTACGTTCAAAAACAGAGGTCAAATATAAAGCTGTGTTTTCCAGGGAGTTTGGTATTTACTTTTCTTACTCTGACTTCAAAGTGGGAGGATTTAGGCCACAATCATGCTCACTTCTGGGGTGTGTTTGAGGAAGGCTGCACAATGTAATTTTTTTTTTGTAGCACACAACAAAATTTAAATGTCTGTAAATGAACTGTGCAGATATTACAGAATATATCAAAATTAGAAAAGCACAAATCAAGCCCATTGTTTGGTAATTATGAAGTGTTGTGGAAACAAATATTTTAATGCTTTCAAAACAAATCAATAAATTAGGAGATGACATTTCCACACTATTGTTTGTGTGCTGTATACTTTTAGCAGTAAAAAACAAATATCTGTGCAAATGTAATTGTTATTTTAATTGAAGATATGTTGTCTGAAATAACAGTGCGCTACCACACCATGCATACTCCTTTTTGCCCAACTCTAATCTGCACCACTCCACACTATGCCACGCCACTCCACACTGCACCACTGCACTCTACTCTGCACCCCTCCACTCTATGCCTCTTCACTCTATGCTTCTCTTTTATACACCACTCTAAGCCTCTCTACTCTACACCACTCTACTCTGTACCAATGCACTCTATCCCATACTACTGTGCTATGCACCACTGCACTCTTTGCCAGTGAACTCTACACCAGTCCACTCTGCGCTACTCCACTCTATGCCACGACACTCTGCAACACTGCACTCTATGAAAATGCCCTCTACTCCATATCACTTAACTCTATGCCACTGTACTCTACAGTGCACCAAACTACTCTGAAACAATCTACTCTATGCTACTGTACTCTGTGTCACTCCACTCAGTACCACTCCACTCTACACCAGTGCACTCTACAACACTTTACTCAAAACCAATGTACTCTACGCCAATCTAATCTACTCTGCCACTAGGCTCTACTCTGCACAACTGTACTCTACACCACTGCTCTCTGTCACTCTACTTCACACTAATCTACGTCACTGCACTCCACACCAATGCACTCTACTATACACCGCTACACTATATGCCAGTCTACTCTCCAACACTGTATTGTAGCCCACTGAACTCTACGCTGCTCTTCCCCACACTCTACTCTGCATCACTCTACTCTCAGCTACGCCAATGCACTGTACGCCACAACACTGTTTGCCACTCCACCCGCTAAACCACTGCACTCTACCCTGCATCACTCCACTCTACTCTGCACAACTCTACTCTGCAACATTGCCCTCACCACCACTGAACTCTATGCCACTCTTTACTGCACCACTGCACTCTACTCTGCTCCACTCTACTCTATGCCACTTTACTCTACGTTACTCCAATTAATCTGCACCACGGAACTCTATGACACGCCACTGTACGCTACTGCAATCTACTTTGAAGCAGTTTACTGTTTACCATTCCACTCTATACAACTGCAATCTACTCTGCACCACTCCACGCCACACTATTCTATGCCCCTGCACTCTACATCACTGCACTTGACGCCAATGCACTTTACACCACTTTACTCAAACCCAATACACTCTGTGCCAATCTACTCTGCAACACTGCACTGTATGCCACTATAGTATATTCTGCAACACTCGCTTTACTCTATGTCACTTTACTCTACACCACTCTACTCTACACCACTCTACTCTACACCACTAGATTCCCTAACACTCTACTCTGCAGCACTGCATTTTCTGCCACTGTACTCTACTCTACACTACTCTATGCCAACGCACTCTACTCTACTATACTACACACAACTCAAATCTACTGTGTACCACCACACTCTATGACTCTGCACTCAATGCCACTTCAGTCTATGCCTCTTTTCTATATACCACTCTACTCTATATTAGTGCGCGCTACCATGAACCACTGCACTCTTTGCCACTGCACTGTACACCACTCCACTCTACTTTCCAACACTTCACTCTACACAACTGCACTCTGTAGCACTGCATTCTATGCCACTGCACTCTACACCAGTGCACTTTTCGCCACTACTCTATGCCACTGCACTCTACTCTCCACTCTACCCTGCACCACTCTACACCACTTCACTCTACTATGAAACAATCTACTCTATGCCAATGCACTCTGCACCACTCTACTCCACTCCGCACCACTCCACTCCACTCCATGCCACTTCACTCTACATGGCACCATTCTCTGCCACTCTACTTTACACTACTGTACCATATGCCACTGCACCACTCACCTCTATGGTACTCTACTGCACTCTATGCTAACACTCAGCATTGCCCACTCTAATCTATTCTGCACCACTGCACTCTACACCACTCTATTCTACCGCACTCTACTCTACACCTCTGCACTCTTCAATGCACCACTCAACACCAGTTCACACTAATCTGAAACAACCTACCCAATGCCACTGCACTCAATGCCACCACACCTTACTCTGTACAACTCTATTCTATGCCACTGCATTGTACTCTACATCACTGCACTCTATGTCACCTCACTCAACACCACTTTACTTAAAACCAAAGCACTCTGCGCCACTGCACTCTCGGTCAATCTATTCTGCACCACTGTATTTTACGCCACTTCACTCTAGGCCACTGTAGTACACTCTATAACCCTGCACTCTATGATACTCCACTCAACAACCCTCTACTTCATTAAACTCCACTTCACTGCATGACCCTTTACTCCACTCTATGCCACTCCACTCTACAACATTCCTCTCCACTCCATGCCACTCCAAAGCACTATTCCAGGATGCTCTACTACAACTCCCTGTATTCCACTTCATGCCACTTAACTCAACTCTGTTCTACACACATTACTCCACTCTACACCACTCCCCTCCTCTCTACCCTATGACACTCTATCCAACACCAATCAACTTTATGCCACTGGAGTCTACAACACTCTATGCAAATCCACTCTGCTATACTACTCTACTCTATGCCACTCCACAACTATCTATTCTGCTCAACCACACTGTACTCTACAACACACCACTCCACAACACTCTATGCCACTCCACTCTGACACTCTACTCCACGCCACTGAACTCCACTCTCTGCCCTTCCACTCTACGACACTCTACTCCCTCCACAACACTTTACAACACTCCATTTCACACCATGTCACTCAACTTTACTCCACTCTGTGACACGCCACTCTGCGACACCCCACTCTGTGACACTCTCCTTTACCCCACTAACTTTTAGCTATGATAAACAGCTGCCAAGCTGGTGTACGACATGGCTAAAACATATTGGCACGGTCAACAGCTCTTTCATAGGCAAGGCCTATTGGTTTTGCCATTGCTTGTTTGTAACAACTGTTGACTCCTTTTCTCCGGATTTACGATATACCTTATCCAAGCCATAGAGTTTGTTTGCTCCTTATGCAAATCCAGACAAAGTAAAAAGTGACTATGTTGTTTGAGGTCGCCGTGTTTGATTTTCTCTGTGCGAATGTGATCTTTCTTCTGCTGTTCTTATTATAGTCTCTTTATCACTGCACCTTGGGTGAGCATTGGCTATCTGTTTCCACAAGATACGTCTTACATTTATTGGAAAACCTCAGATGGCACTCGCCCCCGGTCCACCTCGCTTTTGTGTTTTGTCTGATGTCTTTATCCCCTGCTTTCCTGCCACCTCGAAAAATCGTTAGGAGAAGAACAAAACGAGCTCTTAAATCTCCAAAGATGCGGAAAAAAGAATTTGTCTGGTCTTCATCGTTCATATTCAACTCGGCTGAAGAATTGCAGCATTGTTGAGACATTGATTAGATGATCCAGCGCGCGGCGTGGCCTGTCTCCCTATATTTATCTTTCCTTAACTGATGGAGGAAACTGACGAGAGAAGACAATCCCTTTGGAGTCCTCGGTACCAATTGATCACTGAAAAATCTGTCTAGTTCTGTAGCAGGACCCAGACTAGATTTACCCATTAAGAAAGGTAATTGTGTTCTGATGGTCACCTCCAATCTCTTTTGCAGCGCTTTGTCTCAGGGTAATGTGGCGGCCTGCTTAAAACCAGGGCACGCTTCCAGCCTGCTCACCTAAATCAGCGCTTCACAACAGCAAATGAAACATGAATATGAAGCAAACGGCCTTTGGGGGGTTCAGACTCTTCGCCTTATTCCTATGATGATGCTGGGGCAACCTCCTGTGCCTTTGAGCCCACAAAGTGAAAGTTCTGTTACTGTATCGTGACATAAAAAGTTAATATTTTTATTTATTGTCTGGACAATGAGCTATGGTGGCTAAAAGGGTGAACCTTCAGTGTCAATTTGAGCAAAACAATGAGATGCTGCACAAGCTAAAATGATAATTAGACTAATTTGTAGCTTAAAATGCACAGTTTCAGTAAGATGTTTCTTGCTTTTGGTTGTCTAAAATGTATTTACCCAAAGCAATTTATTCCTTAAAAAACAAAAAGAACTGATTTTAGGTGCACATGTTCTATCTGAGTTACAAAGAACGGTGCATATTCTAGTCTAGCAACAATCCAATTTTGGAAAGAAATGCCAATTAAATTATTCGCAGGGTTTGGAGAAGACCCCAATGAAACCAGTACAAATTCGTCAACTCCACGTGCCACCAGAGAACGAAGCAATCTTCCACCTTTCAGACTCCTTCCTGGGTTGGCCGCTCATCCGGAAACGCCGCTCTCCTGGCGACTGGGTATTTTACTTACTCTACAGATCTGCCGTGTTAAATAATCCGGGCCACTTATTGCTATCATACATCATAGTCAAAAAACGAGTTCTTTTGTTCGGGCACAATACAGCGCTTCCTGTTTCCCTTCGCCGTCCCTTGCCACATGTTGGCAGGTTGACTGACATCCCCTTTCAGAGGTCTCCCCAGCGTGACCCCTCGCATTGTTCAAGGCGGCCTGCATAATATGATATGGACGTGAGGTCTCCCATGTCACTGGACCCGGAAGGAAGCACTGTATGTGCATGCCTTTTCATACCACCTCTTGCAATGGCATTTACTGCCATCACAGCTTTGCCCCAGTGTCCCTTTGTTACTATACATCCCATTTTATTACATGCCAACACTAAAGCGAACACTTCCCCTGGTGTCTCGTTCAAAAGCACCACTGTCTCCTTTTCCTTCTCCTAGCCTACTCAGGTACACCTTCTGTTGACGTCATTTCGTCTGGTCATTAATTAAACTGCATGTGTCAGCTAAGGTGCTGTCACGTTTTAGTTAGCTGGAGAACCTAAACACGATAGCAAAATGATTGAACCGCTAGAAAAAGGCCCATGCGGCGAAGACTGATTTACAATTCCATAACAGTTCCCTCTCAGCTGCCAAAAGTAATCGCTGCCCAAGTGGACACAACAGAGACCAATCATGGGACGTTTTTCTAGGACCTGGAGGTAATCACTTGCACACTGCTAGCTCAGGCTGTTCTCTTTAAAAAGGTTCCTTCCCACTGAAAAACTTGGTGCTTTGATTTTTAAGCCAGCCAGAGGATTGGAAGAAATGACCAGGAGTTCCACTATATTATTGTGGCTAGCTCGTAATAACATCGTTGCCCAAATTACGAAATGGGCGCATTTTCCCTGTTTGTGCCACAATGCACCTTTAAGCAGATGCGTTTGTTGGATCCAGGGAATGTTTTTCCTATTATGAAGAATGTGGTGCCCTTAAGGGGGCCACAAATTTGCGCTGTGCCAAGGACAGGGCATTCAAGAGAAATATGGAGCAGCTGTTTAAAAACTGTTCTGTGTTTACCTGTGCAGACGCCAACCCGCATGCACTTTCAAAAGGGATTAGAGAACCCCTTACAGATGGGTGCAGTGAGTGACTGCACTCGCTTGCAAGGGTAGTCTGAGTGGTCATGGGACCCACTTTTCATCCACTTAGAGGGCTGCCCTAATGGGGCGCACAGACATTGCACCACTTTTTTGTGGTACATTTTCAGTGCACCTCGTAAGATCATGTTTGGCCCTGCACTCACATATGTAATACCATGTGGGTACATAAATAAAGTGATTCCCTCATTTGCAGGGGGCCAACACCCCTATGCAAATGAGGGAATACCCTCTCTCAATAGCGCTGGCACTACATGTGTGCTATCTGTATTACAGGAGGGGCCGCACAAGCATCGGTGTCCACTTCTGTAATACCAAAGTGCCCTGGGGACATGCAAAGCGGGTGCACACACCTTTTGCGCCCTGGGACACTTTCTGTAATACAGCCCCTGTTAGTTAAAATAAAGATTTCATCTGATGAAATAGTGCTATTGGCACCCTCTCTCCAGAGCAGGAGCACAAAAAGACTAGACTTTTTAAATTGAAGCTTCAGGCTTGGGAAAGAACACATGGGGTCTACTGGATAGGATTTGGGCAACATTTTGGGGGAACACAGCAAAATGATGTAGTTACATTAATGGTTCAATAAAAGTACAGCTAGTGGCACATCGAAAAGTCTTTGCTTGTCCAAGACCTGAGGGAAACTTGGGTGGAGCCTGAAATCCTATTACGTTTGTCAGGAACCGTGCAGTACATGCTTGCGCTGAAGGCCTTCCTGAAAAATTAAGGTAAACTTAGGACAAGGACTAGCATGCCATGCACCTAACATTCTAGAACTGTTTAATCAAATAGACATCAGAAAGCAGAATCCAGTAACAGGCCAGAGATGCATCTTTGGTTTGCCACAACAAATGGTGGAGCCAGGTTTGGGTTAGAAGACTTCCTTCTGTCAGAACAAACCAAGATGAAGAAGAGATCACCTGTTTGAGAGACTTGTTAAAATAATGATCCACATACCTGAAATCAACTAGACCTCTTCTGTTTCCTTCCTAAAACATTCTTGAAGATTCCATGTGGTAGTAAATCAAAATGTGGAAGGACTCTAGAGAGTTCAAAGACTGAACGAGCTGAAAAAGGGGGAAAGAGAGTCGTAGAGGGTGCAGTCCATTTATTAATGTTGGGGCTCCAAGCACTGCAGGCACAAACACTGTGGGTCTAATTTAATAAGCTGAAGCAAGCATCAGCTTTATGTTTGTATATCCATCGCAAGACTCATGTGGCACAGAGGAGCTGAATGAAATCCAATATGTGGCTCACTATAAAAGAAACTCACACAACAGGAGCTGCAGGAAATTACTGAAGGGTTGTAGAACCAATGGGCACATTAGGGGCTGGCCTGTCACATGCACGTATTGTGCGTTTATACAAAAGCTTTGTTTTGCAGAGGAATATATGATCTGATTCTGCCACAAGTTGGCAGACATGGAGGTAGCTATTTGAGAAAGATCCAATTTGAGAAACATTCCAATGCTAAAGAAAGAGACAGTAAACTTAAATGTTTCAAAATGGACTACAGCTGGCAACCAAAATTGAGCAGTAATTGGGTACACATGAAAAGCCCTTCTTACAGAGAATAGCCATGGGCTCAAGTGATCTCATGAAATGGACTTACATACAGGACAAAGACTCATCTGGTAAAAGCTTGCAATTATTTTCGTGAAAGCACTGCATCGATGGAAGAGCAAAATGTCTTCAGCATTATTTTACTGAGTGTAAATTTACAAAGGTGACAAACAGAACAGATTCTCCTTGCAAAGGAGATACAACAGTTCCTCTTCAGATTGCTTAACCTTGGCCTTGGAATTAGTAGTGGATATAGGATTTTAATTATTGTGTTCAATAAATATTCCAATAGAAAAGATCATGAAAGTTACGAACACTGATCCACTATTGCCTAAATACCGGTCACAAATTATATCAACCTAACTCCCTCTCTTTCCAGAGTTACAAAGACCCTCAGCAGCAGCCATCCAGATAAGGGGATAGTCATTGCCATGGACCAGCGGTAGCAAATGCAGGAGTGTAGCTTCAAGGGGGGGTTACATCCACCTAAGAAATGTATTTTGTGATAAATAGTTGGGTACAGGTGATTTCAATCGGGTAGAGTGCAGTGTCTGTTGAGTTTCACCTGGAATTGTTACACACATAGACAAAAACGCCAGCAGCGGCTCCTCCGTTAAGGTGGAGTAGCATCGCCCCACTGCTCTCTCAGCAGTGAAAACATGAAAAATATAATTTTATTTTTCCTTGCTGAGTCGAGTCAAGGGCAGGGTGGGGCGGGCCGGGCTATCCTGATGAACAGCAGCTGCAGCAGGGGGAGGAGTGGTGGGCACTGCTGCAAGAGCGCATGTCAGTTTGGCCAGCCGTCTCAGGACGGCCAAACTGGTATGCGCACTTAGATCTCTCCACCGAGCTGTGGCGCACAGCCGGGTGGAGACCAAGCACAGGCTTCCTGGGCCTGACTGAGCATCAAACCAGACCACCCAGGCCAATCACAGTGCTGCTCATAGGCTGGCAAATAGTATTACAAGCAACAGAGCAGCATCTGAATTGGCCTGGGAGCCTTGCATGGACTACCAGGAGTTGAGAGAAGAGGTGCAGAAGACCACAGAGGTGGCGGCCGGCAGGTAAGTGTTTTTTTTATTTATTATGTTTTATTCAGCCCCCCATGCCACCACTAAAAAATGCACACACAAATAATGTGTTTTCTCTCACTTAGTAGCCTACCACGCCACATTCCTCTTCCTTTCCACTGCCCCTTACAACCCTTGGGCGCCCTGCTTGCCCTATAATGTATCTTACAACTATGTGCCATGTGACTGCTGGGAAATCTGAAGCTCGCATCCTCCCAATCTTACTGACCAAGCTGCATCCCCGAGCAAATGCCATACCAGGCCTGCCCGTCTGTACCCCACTCTGGCCTCGCTACTCTTCCTGGTTTCAGGGGGCACAAAGGCATGGCAGAAAGAGGTTTCTCTGCCTCATGTTTACGTTTCCCTACCTTCCACATCTGTCTCTTTCCCTGTCACCTCGACAGAGCACTGGAAGGGGCTGAAGGGCTGACAGCGAGATAAGGAGTGAACCTGTTATATGATCAGGTATCATAAGAGTGTCTGGGGCACTTCCGATACCCACGGCCTCCTGGTGCCTAGACTCTGTGCTTTGTTTGTAATTTCTACCGTGGCAAGTTTTTCATTTAAAGTGCCATTTATCCCTCAAGCTACCCAGTTACACTTCCCATGCCGAGTTCAACAACAAACATGCAACCACGCTGTCTATCAGGCTCGGTTCAAAGGCTAGAGTTTTTTTAACTTTCAACTGTAATAGCTGAACTCGCCCTCGGCAAAACAGTACATTTCTAGGCATTTGGTTAGGTTAACTTTCCTTGCCATCTATAGTTGCAATCTAAACTAAACCCCGTCGGAACATCATGGCCCCAGGCTACATTTTTTGACATTTCCAAAGGTTAACTTCGGACCACATATTAGGTTACGAAGTGCTGGTGCCCGGCTGCTCGGCCTCAAACTGTGCAGTAGCGCCACCCTCTCCCCATCATAGCAAATGAAGACAAATGGAGGCATTTGAAAGGCTTGGTGACGCTATATTTCAAAGAGAAGTCCGAACTCTCCAGTCAAGAAAAGGAACCTAGAACTGCTGCAAGGATGGCGCCTGTTATAAGAAGCGCATCAGGGTGACCTGCTGGACACTTTCTATGAGGCAGTGATGGCCCCCCGCAAACCCCCTAGCACCCCACCGGGTGCCGCACAGTTTAAATACAAATTGGACTATTTTACAGTCAGCGAGATTTACAGGATTTTCAGAAAGAACGCCAAGCAAATCTGAGTTTTTTTTTTTTTTAAACTCGCCATGAAAGTGCTTCCCGTAATCTGACATGAACGAGGGGGAGACGCAGATCGGTCAGAGAATTCAAGGGAGGAGACCCTTACAGAAACCAAGGGCTATGTGGTTGGGAAATCCCTCCTCAGGAACATCCTTCATTCGTGGAAACAAATCCGAACTGGTTGCCTGCACTCCGTAGGTGGAATTAAAAAACACAAGCGGCTCAGTTCACATAAACATTGACTGTGAAATTGAGATAAAATAGCCAGGGTCGGTTTGGGACGAAAAATTGTGCAGGGCACCCAAAAAAAGTGACCCATATTTATGAACGAATGAATCCATTTTTGTGTGGTTAACATCAGGGGCTTATTTAGGGTAGAAATGTATGGTACATTTGTGCTTTTTAAAGTTAAAAAGGCCAGTAGCATCATCCAAGATTGAAAACAGTGTCATTTCATTACAGATCACTGACATGTCTTCTGACACATACCTTCAGGTCAATAAAGCTCCCACCATCAGGACTCTGAATTGTTGCTCTCCCTTAGATCCCCAAGTCCTGGTTCATCATTGAATCTTTGGATCCCCGTCAGGACCTAATACTCCTGGTCATCCTTATGGATTCTCAGTCACTTCTAACCAACATGGCCTCAGAGTTTCACACTCAAGTCTGTAGGCATCTGCTTACCTCAAGGACGCCTGGATTCTGCGCATCCTAAGGCCTTGAGGCTCCTTACTCCCTTTCAGTTGGTTCCCAAACTACCCACTTACCAAGAGAAACCTTAAGCTCATTGTAAAAAGCCACGATGTTAAAAATTCATAAATCTTCTTTATTTGTACAACAGAGTACAGTATGCCTCCCAGAACTATTATACATCACAAAGATAAACATGTAACATGTATTTCCGCCTTAAAAAAACACAAAACGAAAGAAATTAAACTTACTAAAAAAAATTACCCAAGATATAATGAATACAACAAAAAAAAGTTCACCATCATTTACTCAAATAGGCTATGGCTCTTCCTTTGAACATCTGCTTCTGCATTTGTCAACTCTCCTTACATTCCTCACTTTATCATCCTGAGTGACTACGCTGTTCTTATTAACATTCACTACTTTGAGAGTACGACCAAACTTTGAACCCCTTTCACAGTAAAATCAGGTTTGAGAATTATCACCCAATCTCCCACAGCAAACGTAGGTTCTCTGACTCTCCATTTCACATTATACCTCAACTTAATTTTACCTTGATTCTCTCTCACTCTCTCAGCTACCTTACTGAGATCAACCACATTCTCAGTTTTGCATTTTCTTCCACCAAGGACATAGTTTGGAAAAGACTGATTTGCATATGGCTGGGTCCAAATTGGGGTGGCATAGTCAGCAAACGAATTGATGGATTAAACCCAGATCTGTGACAGGGGGTGAATGTTTGATTGGTTCCGCATTCCGTCCATCATTTGTGTGTGTTTGCTTTTGTTGCCATAAGTGGGCTGAGTATGCCCAGACATGGGTCCCGGGCTCACTGTGCCACTGGATTCAAGCTAGCCTGGCTGATGAAGGGTGATACCTTGAAACCGGTCCCAGGATGCTTGTTTCCAGTCCAGGGAGGACTTGGCTTGGCAGTTCGGGCTGGACTGTTCCCATGGGGAACAGGGTGAAGACTGATTTGCATATGGCTGGGTCCGAACTGGGGTGGCATGGTGAGCAAAAGAATTGATGGATTAAACCCAGATCTGTGACTGGGGTGAATGTTTGATTGGTTCCACATTCCGTCCATCATTAGTGTTTGTTTGCTTTTGGAAATGGGATCCCTTCCTTTAAATAATAGGAAAGGACTTACCTCAGTAACAGAATATGGGGCAATGCGATACATCCACAACCTTTCTCTGAGAACACTTTTCCACTCAATTCCTGAATTATATGCTACTTCAATGCCATCTTTGAAACCACGATTGAATCACTCAACCTGACCGTTCTCCCATGGCTCATATAAAGATGTGGTTACATGCTTGATGCCACACTTAAACAAAAACTCTTCCATTTCTCATGACTTGCGTTGCAAACCATTATCAATTACCAACACTTCTGAACATCCTTATCAAGTAAAATTTCTCTAAAGAATTCAATCACCACAGAGGACGTGGCATGTGCAACATACAACCCTCAGGCCACTTTGAGTGATGGGCAATCATCACCAATAAAAATCTGGCTTGCTGGAGCAACTCATTAAACACACCAGAAATATCAAAAGCCACATTCTCCCATGGTGAACCTGGCCACAACACGAGTTTGAGAGGAGCAGGATATGTTTTAAGCATTCTGGCACTGTTCACATACACCATACATTCACTTACCAACTGGTCTACCATACCATCCATAACAGGCCACCAAAAATTAGTCCTGATAAATCTTTTCATGGATGATATTCCTTGGTGCCCTTCATGTGCCATCTCCAAAAATTTGCATTGCGACCGAAGCAACACACTTCCCCTCCTTTAACAAATTAAGTCCCCCCCATTTCCAACTCACTCGAAACTTTCAAAAAAAGGTTGCATCTCAGCACTCAAACTCTTTTCCCTTGGCCATCCTTCTATCAAATATTTCTTGATCAGCTGCCACAATACATGATTACTTGTCTCTCTTTCCCATACTTCCTCTGACAAACCTTTGAATTCGGCACTCACAATATCACTAACTGTTGCAATCATTTCTATTTCATTGTGTTCTTCACTCCTGTCATTGGGGCATGGTAGTCTTGAAAGACAAGCAGCAGTGACATTGCAGTTTCCAGGCAGATATTCAACAGATATTGTTCAAGCAACACATCACACCCAACTTCACCCTAAGCAGCACTCTCATCTCTGGACCACCTGGGCCACACACCAACTTAATTGGCGCACCTGTAGCATAAACGTTTGTGCCCAGTTCTTCCTGTCATATCTCCAGAACCATAAAGACAGATGGCACAATGTTGAGGAGATAACTACACATGTCACATTATCTCAATAAGTATCACAATCACAAAATTTGAATAAGAAGCCACAATCATAACATCTGAACAAGAAACCACAATCAAACAACCCAAATAAGAAACCATAGTCAAAAAAATCGGAATTAAAAAACGAAATGAGGAGGATTTGCTCATGTGTAGCTTGAAAGAAAGGGCAACAAATATTCATACACATCTCTGGAGTAAATGCAGTGGAGGAGGGGGTCATCTTTCAACAATCTTGTGGATGTAAAACAAAAGATCGTTAGTTAAGAAGCGTGGGTGTAAGAGAACAAACCTCACAAGAGTAAAATAACAAAGATACAAAGAAAGTTGGTTAGTACATTGAATTGCCCTAAAAAATGAGCAGAGGGGCAATTTCAGTAGCAAAATTTACACTAGTGAGCAGTCATAGTGCAAATGAAAACACAACGAACCATAAGCACCATCTGCAGTAATGAAGTACACCAGCTGGTACTTGTGTTCCACACCAGCTCAATAATATTTGCATGCAAGAGGTGAGAAATACGCGGTTAAGCTGCCCCACCTTCTGGGTACCACCGCTGCTTGAATAGCGTAGGAGAGTACACTCGCTCCTCCTCCCATACTTTGATTTTGGTTTGACCAATCCCAATTTGTACGCCGGGCAGTTTTTATTAAATGCAGCATTTAGAAATGCATTAACGAGAATGCAAGAGCCTCATCAAAATGGTTTTTGGTAGGCGGGCCACCGCAAGCGAAGGTCTGCCCCCTGGGGACTTTAGAAAGAGGGTGCACTAAAAATTGACTGCACTCCACATTGTATCAAGCGTTGAGGCCAAAGTTGCCCAAATGGGACATACATTGGGCTTCTTTTGGGCTCCCAGTCACTGTTGGGTTTAGTAGTGAACCTGGTGGATGTAGTCCATGTAGTCTTTTTTTTCCCCCTGCCATCCCTCCTTCGGTGTTTTTGGCTTTCTGGTAGTCATCGTTTTTTTCGCTTTCAGGCCGTGATGTGGGTACAGGTGAACAAGAGACGGGTCGTTTTGTGCATAGCTTTGTGGTCAGGGTGGTTCAGGGTGATGTGCAAACAGAACATGCAAATATGTTTGTTATTCTTTAAAACTTTATTCTTTTTAAAACCAATACTTCTTTGTTAAGGGATAAAGAAAAAGGTCATGTTGCTGAAACGGTGGCCAGGCCGGAGTGTTTTTAATTTTTACAGACTCGTGAGCAAAGTTTGCCTTATACATAACAGCTAAATAAATGACTGCCTCGTCACAGCTCTGATTTAAAATGTAATTTGATTTCGGAAGAAACGATCATTTAATCACTGTCTGTAAATATTACTCGGAGCCCACTGTTTTACCTGGCATGAGCCTTAATGCAGTACAGCAAGTGGCACGCGCTCTCTCGGAGGATGCCTGTTAATGAGCACACTTACGTATAATGCGCTTCTGAGACAAGATGGAGAGATAATACGGTGAAATTAAGCCAAATAGGAGTAAAATAGGCTGCATTGTGAAACTGTTTAATTACACTGCAGTGTCATAACCCAAGCTCTTCTGGTGATGCGTTCAATGCCTTTTGAATTCAAGTGCTTCTTGATGGAAACGAGACGGAGCACACGAGGCGCTCAATGCGCTTGGCAGCGGGCGGCATCGCCCTTGAAAAATCACGAAAGACAAAGAGGGCCAGGCACCAAGGCGAAGAGGCTGCGGCAGCTGCTGATGAACGTAAAGGGACCACATTGTGCAAACAACATTCCCAGATTGTCAGGCGTGAAAAATAAAGGATTACAGGAAATATTACATCTGCAACATTTATGTTCTGATCGCTTCCAAAACAGGTATAACTGGAAAGTTACCAGAAGGCGAGCTGGTGCAGTGAACATGCAATCTTTTCAGGATTCAGCAGACATGGGCCCCAATCTTGGCTTCCCCACTTTGAGCTCATTGTGCTGGGAAGGCTTAGAAACTAGTTCTATCTTTTCCTTTAATTAGGCGGTGGAGGCTCTTTCGCTATGGCTAAGGAGCGTCGTCCTCCTGGCCAAGAGCCAGTACATGAAAAATAAAACAATAGATGAACTATCGTTTTATTTTTCATCTGCTGGCTCAGCCAGCAGTACAGGGAGGGGTGGTTCTGGGCCTCAGGAGGTGAAAGGCGGGCAGAGGGTAGAGTGCACCTAAGTGCGCATGTGTGTTTGGCCGGCCGTCTGAGGCCAGCCAAACACACATGCGCACTGTGTTTAACAGCTGAGCTGGAGAAACTGCACAGACCCCAGGGCACTGTCTGAGCAGCAGTCACTGCCGCTCAGACCAATCCTAATGCTACTTTCATGCTATGTTTGGAATGAAAGCAACGCCAGGATTGCTGGGGAGCCTGTGCTGGTGTCCCAGCCACATGGAGGGAAGAGAAGTGCGAGGCGGCAGGAGACGGAGACGGCGGTAAGGTACGTCTACTTTATTTTATCTTTTATTCCTCCCTCTTCCATGTCTGTCCCGCCCCCCCCACCGCCGCCCTCTCCTTGAAATTTGAGGAGGCCGCTGCTGAAATTAAGTGGGCATTTACAAAGGGGAATACATTGCCAAGGAGCTGTTCAAAGTGCAAAGATGACAAGACAATTTTTCTCCATTTGCTAAAAGGGAATGTGGAATTTCCTGCACTACATGGGATCCTAACACATAGAGCATGTCACAAGTCACTAAAGGATGGTTGCTTATGCAAAATTTTACATGTGTTGGGGAAGGTCAGTTGTACACCCTTTAGCAATTTCAGCCAGGTGGGGTCGAGGCCCCATTGACACAAACCAGGCATTAAATACATTAATGAAGTCCTCTCTGAAATGGAGAGAAAGAGCATCACCACTTAGAGAATCACACAATAGACTGGTGATCACATTAGTACAGTGCACTGAAAAGAAGACACACTTTCTCATAACAAGATGGTAGCTGTTGTGTTCAGGCACTGCCAGGTCACCAGCAAAAGAGGCAACTACACCCATGCACGAAAGCTAACAACTTATGGGGTTTTTTGCAGGTTTTCTCTGACTGCTCAGATCTCTCTCAACTAGGGGTGGCTCCTCCGCAATGGCGAAGGAGCATCACCTTCCTCGCTGAGCCAGCAGCAGAAAAATAAAAATAGTTCACTATCATTTTATTTTTCTACTGCTAGCTCAGCCAGCAGCATGTGAAGGGAGGGGTGGGGCTGGGCCACAGGAGGGGCGAAAGGGGGAGGAGGAGAGAGTGTACCTAAGGGCGCATGTGTGCTTGGCCAGCCGTCTAGTTTCAATCCAAGCTTGTTGTCGCCCCATTAATCAGTTTTTACTGAAACCATGACTTTCCAATGGGAGGTTGAATGAAAAATTGAACCTTTCTTTACCCTGCCACAATCATTCCCTCCATGAACGGATCTGCAGGAAACTAGACATGCCAAAATTTAGTTAGATGCACTAAGCCAGTGATTCTCAACCTGTGGTCAGGTGGTAGCGGGTCCGCGACTGCTTAAAAATGTAAATAATATGAACAGAATGTACAACTGAAAATTGTAAAACATACTTAAATGTCAAGGAATTTGAAATTGGAGGCTAAAAATTAAATTAGTATCTTCAGAATAATTTGTGAGAGCAGTGCCGGTGCATCAAGCACAATGTAGTATGGATTATGTGGGACTTCAATTGAATTAAAAAAAGCTCCAACCTTCCTTTTAATATTATTTTTGTTTATTTTTTACTTATAGTGCCTCTGACGTCCTAGGGGTGCTCTGAGCAGTCTCGTTATGCGATACAGGCCCCCCCTCCACTTGTTTGTGATCCAGCCTCTATTCTTAATTGTAGTCAATCCCCGATACACTGTGGCTAATACAGCCTCATGAACGTGAGCACATTTTGCTTCATACAGACTCATGGGCACTGGAATTATGTAACTGTGCAGCGATTTTCACATAATTGTAGATTTGCCGCATTTACCACATAATTTATCATCTGCTGCATAATCTCCAGATTTTAACATAAAAAATGTTTCTAACAAAAACAAGTCCAAAGTTACAAAAAATGCAGTGATGTGTTCCCGGTCACTGAAAGGCCCTTTGCAAAGGTTGACTGGTCACATTTCTGTAGCTTATTGCAATATTTAGATGTTAAACTAGTACTAATGAAATGCAACTAATGCCCAGACAGTGTTAATAAGTTTCAAAATGACAAAATAATGAGATAAAACTATCACAAATGTGCTGCGTAATGCCCCCTAATTTGACTTTTCATGCCATATAATTCATTTAACCCTGACACATAATTTGGCCTTCCCCTGCATCATAATTCCAGTGGCCCTGTCTATAATGTCTAGAAGTTCAGAGTCATAGAGAGACCCGGGACTGAGGTCTGTGAAGAGTGTGCGTGGACTGTAAGGAGTGGCTACAATTTGATGAGTGAAACCTATTTCCTAAAGTGAGTATGGGATTATGTTTAGGATTATATTTAGATTCACAGTAAGTAGAACGAGGAACAGAGTAAGGCTTATGATAAGAGGTAAGGTTAGGAATAGAGTACGGTTGAATGCGTGGCTTAATGTTAGGTTGCATGTTAGTGATAGGGTAAAGGTTAAGGGGTATGATTAGATCAAGAGTTGAAGCCAAGTAACTGTTCCAGTGATCATGTGGAGCTCAGGTACCTGCTAAAAGTGACTTTATCAATGTTCCTACATGCCGCCTGTTCCTTAAACTTCATTTAATGAAACATTTCACATTGAGTTCTGTTTTCAGATAACCTTTGGCATGCACTGTGGGTTCTGAGAACATGTGCCACACTGTACACAGTCTTGGGCCATGTATAGCCGTATGATGATTTTTTTTGTTTAATTTTTTATATTATTACCCAAAAATGTTACATTGCGTGAAACAATTTTCAGAATCGAATCACATGACTTGTGGTTCACAGAGGCGTTTTAAAGCATGGGCAAAGTGAGCAACATTCCAAGGGGCCATAGGAAAGTATACTTTCTCTATAGTTAACTTTTGTCTATTCCTGTCTCAACATTTTAAAGAGAATTCAAAATTGTGGGATATCATGGGACTTGAATTAGCAGAAAAAGGGTAATATAATTCAATGTTGTTCAGAACAAGGGACCCCAAAATATTTCCTGCCCAGGACCCCCAAAATTCATAAGTTGATGCTGATGGTTCCTGGAGGTTCCTGGAGCACAAACCTTGCAACACGTGTGTTTTTATTAATCTCTGAGGGCTATTTGGTCCTTTTAAACCTCATCACCTCCCATCTCCGACCAATACTCCCTAGGTCAGGGGATGCTCCCCTTACATCGTTTGATGATAATTTTTAGGATGTAGGTATCGGTGCCTGACATCAAGTTAAAGCCACAGCAACAAAATGTTTCTATTGTTGCTAGCCAGTGCAAATGGGCAGATAGTCAAATCCTTGTAGGTTCTGCAGTCCCCGCATTGGATAAAGGAAAAAACATTTTCTCATCTAAGGGAACTGAGTTTTAAAGTCTTCTATGGATCAAGCACAACAAAAGGCCCACAAATTAAGAGACAAGATACACAGAAGCACACCTTTTTATTACACGACTGTCTCAAAATCTTATGATTAGACAAACCTCTAAGCAACACTACTTTAAGAAAAGGTCTAGTTTCATTCCAAGCTTGTAGTTGTTGTTCCAATGAGAGGTTGAATGGAAAATGAAACATTTGTTTCTGTTGCCATAATCATGCCCTCCATGAACGGATCTGCAGGAAACTAGACATGCCAAACTTTAGTCAGATGCACTAAGCCAGTGATTCCCAACCTGTTGTCCTGGGACCCCCGGGAGGGGGGGCATACCCCTTAGGGGTTCCTGTTCATATTATTTACATTTCTAAGCAGTCACTGACCCCCAGTAGTGCAACGAAACTTGAGGGGGCCCACCTACAAAGGACCTGGAGGGGGCCCCCTCCACCCTGGACCCAGACAGGGGCCTGTCACCCGTGCACAGTGTTCTGTACTGAGGGGGCCCCCTAGAGCAATCCCCCACACACTTCCGGGGGCTGCGGGGGCCTTTGTTATGCCACTGCCCCAGTTATATATTCTATATTTGGTGTTATGTACTGCATTCCATTATCTCCATCCCACCCCAAGGCTAGGAGAGGGCTAAAAGAAAACACTACATTACTCAAATAACACTATAACTGTATGAAGTATCAACTTGGATGGCATAACATAAATGTGCCTTTTGTGTCTTTTTTCAGTGGCCCTAACAATTAGTTAACCTAACACATCAACCCTATAAGTAAGCCTACCCCACAGAGCGTGCACACAACAGATTCCAAATTATATTTTAGCGGGTCTCCCTGATCTCCGCCCTTTGCCTCATTTTATTTATATCAATTGTAGTTCTCTACCAGTGTCCAGCTTTCCTCTTCTTCCATTCTAAATACTTTTTTTATTTTATTTCTGTAGTAGTTTATTTCCTTATCTAGTCCCGCCATATTGCCAACCTTTACCACAGTACTCAACTCTGCCAAGTAATACGGCTTTAAAACATATATATTTCAGCCATTACCCTGACACGCTTAATGGAAGTCAATATCTGTATATCATACTATCCACTCTGCAATTCCATTACAGGCTCAACACCGCTGGTCATAAAAGAAAAACGTCAGTCTGAGCAGAAAGCCTATAATAGGGAGGTTGGAAAAAACAAGCCATTCTTCTTTCTCCAACTGGAATGAAAAATGTAAATCACTGTGGCACTTTGCTCTAAGGAAAACTGGCAAATTAACAGGGCCAAAAAAAGATAAAATATTCATGGCTCACATTGTAAAAAGGAAAGTAAATAATTTAAGATGGATTGTCATGTAGGAAAATTTAGCGCCCTGGAGAGCGGCAAAGAGAGGAAGCATGGACTAGGGATGTTAGCTCAGTCTGTGCGGCTATTATGTCTCTCTTCCAGGAAGCAGATGCTGTCTGGTCTCCAGTACCAGGGCCATGCTCTTGGTATATTCATGGCAACTGGTCATACATGGCAATGGCAGTGGAAAAGAACACCCCGAAACAAGGCAGCTCAACTCACATACGTGCGGTAATTAGGTAGCTGCTGCGGCTTAGCAAAACGAAGGTCACTGCAGGCATCCAGCATTAATTAATCATTATTTCCCTCTCCTCGAGGCATTAATAAAATGTATTATGGGTTCACCTATGAATAGTGAAGCATAAATAGATATGGTCGCAGGCAAAACAGTCAAAATAACACTAAGAGTGCATCTGGGAATTAACATGAAATTGTCTGTTTACACTGAATATTTCGAGCTTCCCATTCCAAAAGAGGCCCCTGAACTTAAAACCTTTTAGGACAAGCAAGTTACTTACCTTTGGTAATGCATTTCTGGTGGGTATTCTATCGGACTTCTGAATATTATTTCTAACCACAGATTCCTCACCTTTTGAATAGATGCTAAAGCTTTACCTCCCCAAAGTGGAAGGTCTGTGGAGTAGGCTTAAATCAAAAAGACCTGCGAGACCAAGAGGGAGAAGAGACCCTTCCACCACAGCGGGCTGTCAAGGAAATAGTGCTTTGTGAATGTATGTAACAATACCCATGGTGCAGCTTTATAGATGTAAAGAATAGGTATTCCCTATGACAGTAACACCTTAACCTTGATCCAACTGGAAGAACCCGAGGCCATCTGCGGTTTGCCTGTTTGCCAGGGCGTAGCAGCTTTTGATACAAAGGACTATCCATCTTGACAAGGGCCTTTTCTGCACCTTATTGTCCTACTGTGCCCCTGAAAATCCGAAAAGAGTTGATTGAGGAGACACCTAGAAAGAAAGTAATGTGATCAATTTGAAGAGTGTCACGACTTTAGTAAGGAAGGCTGTCCCGGTTTTCAGCAACAGCATATCTGGAAAAAGGGTGGCATAAGGAGGATAGGCCAACAGCGTTTGCAATTTGCTAACATAGCATGCTGACCTAATTACAATGAAAAAACACTGTTTGTAGTGCCAAGATTCTTATGGTGCAACTTTTCCTTTTGCTGGGGTGTAAACAAAAAAAGTCAAGACCAAATTGAGTTTCACAAAGTCATCATAACTGGTTTGGGGGTAACATATGGGTCAAACCTTATATAAGATGTGTCTGACTTTTTTTCCTTTTACAGGGTCATCTCCAATCTTTTTGCCTCCTGCTTCCTATTTTTTCTGACCTGCGTTTGTTGGCGTTTGAACTCTGAGCACATTACCACTGCTAACCAGTGCTAAAGTGCATATGCTCTATTTTTAAATTGCATTGTTGATTGGTTTATCCATGACTGGCATATCTGATTTACTAGTAAGTCCCTAGTAAAGTGCACTAGAGGTGCCCAGGGCCTGTAAATTAAATGCTACTAGTGGGCCTGCAGCACTGGTTGTGCCACCCACATAAGTAGTTCTGTAATCAGGTCTCAGACCAGCCACTGCAGTATCTGTGTGTGCAGTTTTAAACTGCCAATTCGACTTGCAAAGTGTACCCACTTGCCAGGCCTAAACCTTCCCTTTTCTTACATGTAAGACACCCCTAAGGTAGGCCCTAGGTAGCCCCAAGGGCAGGGTGCAGTGTACATTTAAGGTAGTACATATACTAATGTGTTTTATATGTCCTGACAGTGAAATACTGCCAAATTCGTTTTTCACAGTTGCACGGCCCGTCCCTCTCATAGGTTAACATGGGGGCTACCTTTAAATATGATTAAAGTGTAGATTCCCTTTGGGAGCAGATGGACATGTGGAGTTTGGGGTCTCTGAACTCACAATTTAACAAATACATATTTTAGTAAAGTTGGTTTTGAGATTGTGTGTTAGAAAATGCCACTTTTAGAAAGTGGGCATTTTCTTGCTTATACCATTTTCTGTGACTCTGCCTATTTGTGGATTCCCTGTCTGGGTTAGTTTGACAGTTGGGCTGTTTGCACCTCTCTCTAGACAGTGACACAATTGGAGCTGGGGTGTAGCCTGTATATCCTGATGAGCCATCTGTGCTAGGAGGGAGGGGAAGAGTGATCACTTACAACTGAAAGGGCTGTGCCTGCCCTCACACAATGCAGTCTCCAACCCCCTGGTGTGTGTCTGGGGCCTTGCCTGGGCAAGGCAGGATCTCACAAACAAGAGACACTTTCCTTTGAAGTAGGCCTACTTCAAAGGCCATAATGCGTATAAGAAGAGCACCCAAACCCCTGAAAATTAGATCACTTCTGGAAATCAAGAGGAACCTCTGCTTGGAGAAGAGCTGAGGAGAAGTGCTGCCCTGCCTGTGACTGTGCTTTGTGGAGCTATCCTGCATTTGTTGCTTCTGCCTGTGCAACGGGGCGAAGACTGGACTTTGTTGTGCATTCCTCCTTGGGAAGAAATCTACAAGGGCTTGTCCTGAGCTTGCCTCCTGTTCTTGAAGTCTCAGGGCCATCAAAGACTTCCCCTGCCAGCACCTGGACTCTCTACTGAGACTCCTGCCCTGCCATGTGGTGCCCTCTCCAGTTCCTGGGCCCTTGAAAGGTGACGCTGGCAGATCAAGACTGAAAATCCACACACAGACCGCTGTGCGGGCAAATTTTTGATGCACCTTCCGAGACACGGCTGAGAAACGACGCGCCGCCGGCCTCGCGGCTGGAATCAATGCTCCACCCGCATCGCGGCTGGAAGATCGACGCATGCGACTAGGGAAACGATGCACAACACCCTCTAACGGAGTTAGTTAATGTGGCAACCCCACATAGCTCGGTTTTCTGATACCGTCCGGCAGGATTTTTGACATAAACCTTGCTGGGGGCAAAAAAACAACGCAAAGCCTGCCCAGACCCCAGGTGCCTGTCTGGATTGACGCACTGCTCTCCTGCGGAGAGGAAAAAACACACATGCTGACCCGACCAGAGGAGGAACGACACAGGGTCTCGCTTGTGAGTAAGAAATCAATGCATCGTTGGCCTTTTCCGATTCACACTTGCCCGTGCGGTGTTATTTTGACACAACCCAGGTACTTTTTCACGCTAACAGCGTTAGCGTTGTTTTCTAAGGATTTAAGACTCTTTTTTGCTTTTTTAATTCATAACTTGAGTTGTGTATGGTGGATCTTTGTCATTTTGGTCTTGTTATGTTTAGATAAATATTGCCTATTTTTCTATACCTGTGATGTGTCATTTTGTAGTGTTTTTACTGAGTTACTGTGTGTGTTGGTACAAATACTTTACACCTAGACTCTGAAGTTAAGCCTGCCTGCTTGTTCCAAGCTACCAAGGGGGTGAGCAGGGGTTAACTAAGGGTGAATCTCCTTTACCCTAAATAGAGTGATGGTCCTTATTTGGACAGGGTGTAACCTGACTGCTAACCAAAGACCCCATTTCTAACAAAATGCTTCCCCAAAGGCGATTTGAAAAAAAAGGTTTTTTGTCTGACAAACATAGAAACGCTACAAGGAACACAAGTAATCTTGTATAGTTGCAACTGAGGGGCCCTGCTGGACCAACAAAAGTGCAAACATAAGAATTTCAAAAAGTCTAGACTGCGAGAGGATAGTATACAATGAGAACAATGCAAGAGCCCTTACACAGATGGACTTAGTTGAAAGCCTCACCCATGGCCAACTAGAATTCAAAATGACTCTACATACCTAACCTTTCCCAGCTAAATAACTAATTCATGTTTGTGGTAAATTACTTTTGCTCTACTTTATCCATCCTACTACCTTTCACTGCAATCAAGATCTGGGCAAGAAATAGGGATAGATGGGTACCTACCCACTCAAAAATGGCAAGTATATATGAATGCGACTAACTCCCTTACAGCTCTCAAACTCACAACTTGCTTAAGTGCAGCTAAACACCACAATTCTTCCCGAAAACTACACTCTGTAAAACCATAACACAACCAATGGAGTAGCTTCTTACTCGGCCATATGGAAGTTCAGCAACATATATTCATAATGCCATAGCTATGTGGGGTGTAAATGGTCCTCCATATCCTGACTGTTGAATCAGTTTTGTAATACTGCAAAATGACTTCACTGAACTGAGACAGGACCTGGTCTGTATCCACCTGCAGGCTGCATGTGGCTGATGAGTGATGTCTGGGTGACATGTTGGCATGGGAGGGCGTCTTTGCTCTCTCTTCTGAAAAGAAAGAACTGTGAGAGAGGCTAAAGAAAAGGGCAGATGATCAGGCATGAACGGAGGTTGCTAGGCCCACCAAGTCTTAGCTGCATGTCTCGAGAGTGCCACTGTGCAATAAGATGTGCATTCATACTGCACACGGGGGTAGCGATGCTCTACCACTATTTTTATCTGCAAACTAGTCACACATAAAGGTCACTAATTGCACAGGTCGCCAGATGAAGAAGCCCCACCCAGGACAAGGACCTGTCACATGCTGCCTTCCTATGTACCACTATCCTCAGACTGCCGCTAGCCATATGCAGCACCACAGGTCACCCTCAACGAAACGCTGCCAATGCCTCACAAGCTGCATCGCAGGCTCAGGCTACAGCCATCAATAAGAGGACCACTGGCAGAGAGCGAACTGGCAGCTTGGGCAGGAAAAGTGCTGTCAATAAATCCACCAACTTTCATTTTAAGGTGTGCAGAAGTGCAGGGCTTTGAAGGGGTGAGATCTGATGTTGAGGGTGGGGCTTTGAGCCTACCAACCCACTGGTCAACCACAGAGGTGTGCGGGCCAAGGCCAGGGTTAGGGCACTGTCCGAGAACACCACTCACCACCCTCTCTACAAATTGGTAAACAAATTACCAAGGCTTTTGAGGATACTACCAATGTCCTGGGAATATTTTCAAGCCCCTGGTGGAAGTCAGTTGCACAGAGCCTCCACACAATGTGCTGGAAACTCGCTCTTTGCAGGGGATGTCCATCCTACTATTGTGTTCACTATATGATATCAGCTCATCACTGGGAGACTCTGTAAGAAGGTATATATTGTGTGACACACAGTGGCACCATGTGAGTTGGCAGGTGTAAATCTGGGCATTTACATAGCCAGTGTCACACTGAGCATGCCTTCATTAACCTAATATATACAAACCATTAATGATTTTCCAGTCTACAACTTATTATTCTGTCTATTCAACATAGAGGAACCTGTTATGCTGATAGGAATGTTTGTAGGTCTGATATCTTGTTTTTCGTCGAGTATTGTGAGAGCATAGCATTGGAAACCTGCATATTTAGTTTCATAAAGCTTAAGGCATTAAGCAGGTTCTAGTGTCACCTTGTGTGCGATCTGCAGGTCACAAGTGTTGAAACCTACCTGGTCAACTCAGCCTTTCATCCTTTTTTGACGAATAAAATAATTATTGTCTTAGCTTTGTTAGTAATAAATGCTGCTAAAGAGTTAAATAGGTTAAATCAAGTCAGAGGAAAAAGGGGGTAAATACCCATGGCAGGGGTCGGAGAAGGAAAAGATAGGGAAGAGAAAGAAGGGGAGAAACAAAAGGGAAATCATGATTAAACAGAGAAACAGAGCAAACACACATTTAAAGGAGACGGGTCTATACCAGAAAATGTAAATTTATCACATTACATTTGAGCAGCCTAGCCCCGAGGTCCTTTCTGCTTTTTCCTTTGCTCTGCTGTGACTTGCAGGTCGAGTTTCAATCCCTGACAGGGTCAATTCAAACCTTACTCTTTCTGAGATCATTAAAGTGTGCACTGTTAAATTTGGTAATAATTACATATTCTACCCATAGCACTTAGAGGCCGCAAATTGCATTATTAGGTGATATATAAAAACAAGCATTGTCAGAACCAATAGGCCTGGCTTTAATGTACCAACAAATGTAAACACAGGCATTCGCAAATGCTGTTTGTATGCATTGTATACACAAATGTTGTTTATCACATTAAAGGCTATTTTACTGGCCTTGCAAATGCTGGGGAAAGTGGCAAAAATATTGTTTTCTATGTGGAATGCATGTATGAGAAAAAAAAACTGAATGTGACAAACAACATGGTTCAATTTATATTTCAGATTATAATCTCACAGGCATAAGAGAGTAATACTCTTCTGGGTGGAGCAAGACAAAGCATACTCAATGCAAATGTTAAAGAATTGTCATCCAGACATCTGCACTGTCAAGCCAGACCTCAAAAGGGGCGTCTACTTTACCTGTGCCGACCATTCTAACAAAATGTGAGACTAGTCTTGCAATAATATTTGGAATTTTGTTATTTGCCGACAAACAAACTTAGGGTCATTTAGAGTGTGTGGGAAACTGTAAATAAAATCCAGTGAAATGTAAGGAAAGTGGGTTTTAGTGCATTTGACACTATATTTGCATTAAGAGAAAGGGACTGTATTCTGTGCCTATTAGTATAAGAGACAAGCAAACACCTGGTGCTAATTTTACACCACTATTTATGGAAAAAGAGACAGAAACAATGCTTTGCACATTTAACACTAAATGTGTGGTAATGTCATTATAACTGGTTGCGGTGACATTTTACCCAATTGTGGAATAACAGTAAAAGATATAACATCTAGCAAATTACTCCATTAGTGTGGTGGTGCTCATTTCGTCCAAATGGCAATGCAGCAGAGCTCCATGTGGCATGTAGTCCTGAAAGTGCTTCCACTGATGCCCTAAAAACATACCTGTAACTCTTTAAAGAGGTACGTTTGTTCAGGTTGCTCAATGCAATGGTGAAAAAGCAGCCCATCCGGGTCACTCACCTTCTTCAGGGCACAAACAATTGACATGCATAATGTAATTCCAGGGTAAAATCTACTATTCACATGGTCTATATTTCTGAAATACAGAAAACAAGATGAATATATCTCTAATCTTGAGACCTCCTAATATGTAAAAAAAGAACAAACAAGAAAGAAAAAGAAGAAAGAGATAAGAAAAGAGTCCAAGAAAAAAAAGAAGAGAAAGAGTGATAATAAAAAAGAAGAAAACCGAGAAAAAAAGAGAAAAGAAAAAAAGAAGCAAACAAAAATCCAATATTTCCACTGCCTGTGCTGCTCATGCAGGAAAAGGCAAAAGAGAGTGTCCTCAGATCACTCTGTGGATAATGTACACCCCTAAGTCCAAGGTGTGTCTAGAAGAAAGGTATTCTTCTTGATTTGGAAAAGCATGCTCTTAGTGGTTTATCACAACCGGGGTGATCTCTTTATTTGTGCCCGAGGGCTCTCTATTTGAAAGTTGATAAAAAGTAATAGTAATGCCTTACTGTAGAACAAAGGGCTGTTGGAGTTTCTATCAATAGTCTCCACTCAAAATAGTCACCTCTCTTTCCGTTTTGTGACTCAAAATGCCTAAACGAAATCAAACAAATTGTTTAACATATTTTTTCCAAGAATGACCGAATCTCTGCAAAAAGTCAAAGGATATTGCTAACCCTTAGACCCATTGGGATGACTCAAGCTTTCAGATATTCTAGGTTGAAGTTGGCATGTGCCTCAACTCTTTTCATTTTCTGTTTTAAGTTGATGAGCGTCCACCCCTCCTCATCATTTTCTTTAAGGTGACTATTTCTGTTGTCAGCATTTGTATCTTTACCTACCAATGCTAGAAATTGGTCTTCTGGGAATCCAAATGTTTTCAAAGATTCCATGATATAAGTCTGCAAACTAGATAAAAAAAGAAAGAGAAAGAGAAAAAGGGAAAGAGAAAAAAAAGAAAAGAAAGCACAGACTTAAGCAAAAAACAAACAACAACCGTAAGCAGCAGGGCTTGTGTTCCTTCTCCAGGGGAGTCTGCTGTTCTTAAAGCTCATTAATGTACCCACTGCAGGAACATACTTTTAACTGTGCATTCACATTTTTGAATACTGGCAAGTCAATCGGCTTTTATTCCTCACAGATGGATAAAGTAAGCACAATTGTTGATGGTAATAATATAAAGAGCTATAGTTGGGTAACAGTAAATTACGGGGATGTTTTTCACCGAGGGGTTCTGAGTGATGTCAAATAGATAACGAGTGTGAAGCTAGAGTTGTCTATGATGTCACTCATACTTCCTCGACAGCATTTCCCGGTTTCTTTGCTCACTCTAGCATTTCCCTGACTCTCCGTCCATACTCACATTTCCATAACCCTCCCTGCAATCTAGCATTTCCTATAACATTACTCTCTGTAAACTCCCTTTTTTTGGAGACGCTGCCTGCCTTGTTACAGTTTCCATTATTTTGGACTCAGCTTTTAATTGAGAGAAGCAGTTTGGCAAGTTCTTTCTACAGAAGAGTAAATCATTTGACAATATGAACTAGGATCAGTAACTTTACCCTAGTTGTTATTTTTCTTAATATAATAAGGTTTATATATTAGAACTAGTCTTATTTTATCAAAACTTTATGAATCAAGGCAGTACACAGCATCAAATAAAATTACATTCTTTAGATCTATGTAGACTGTTACTGTAAATAAATGCTCCTCTACATGGTGAGAGTTACTTAATTATGAGGATTTAACACACAGTGAGTTCTCTTTGTTGCAGCATTCACTGCAATTGATCTGAATGCCTTTGATGATCATTTATGTTTTGCGCATTACGAGCAAGCATCCTTGCTAGTGGTAAGTTAAGATCTTGAAATTGGATTTAAATTGGATGTATATCCCACTTGGGGAGGAAAATAATACCTATTTTTGAAGTCTGAATAATGTCTAACGCAGATTCCTATCGTAGATGATTCAGGAAAAGTAAGGTAAAATATTACTTATCTGTACTGAGACCCAAGAAATTTAATTTACATAATCCACGTTCAAATACTTTCACTCACTGTGATTCAGACATTACACGTGTTAACCTTTGCACCCCCCATCCCACAAGGAAAAATAAAATGATAACGTGTATGTTATCATTTTAGTTTTCCTTTTTGGGAAAACCAATGGGGCGATGCTCCTCTGCCTTAGCGGAGGAGCCGCCCCTGCAAAGCATACTCATATTTTTGTCTCCAAGTACTCATTGGAATCAATGGTGAAAGCCCCTCCATTTTTCCCTGATGCTTCTAGTCATACAGGCTAAAAAAGCTCTATTTGACAACTTCCTCTTTCGCTCCCCCCCAGACTAGTACATTCTATCCAGTTTTGACTAATGCTTCACCATGCACTATTTGCCATGAGGGTTGACAAACCCTCTCTGATGTCTTTAAAAGTTATCCAGTTTTGACCACCATTTTCTATTTTTGTCTGATGTTTGAGTACTACTAATCGGCTATTCAGCTTTATACTACTCCAGATGTCAAACACGTTTTATGTGCCCCTTCTTGCTTCCCGCCGTTTAATTTCTTGCGTCTTGATGATACATTCTTTATGAGATGGAAACATAAATTAATGACCTGGCCCTCGCCAGTGAAGAAGAATAATGATCCAGAGACCTCCCGGACTGCTATGCAGGCCAAAAGAGGCTCCCCTGACTGCACAGCTCCCTGTCAGAGCACAATAAATCATGGCTTGAGTTTAACGCTCTATTCATCAATGTCCTCTACTTTCCCCTGATAAAGATAGAGGGGAGGTCCTTGAGGAGTTTCAAGCCTGAGGTCAAGAGAGCCCAAGGAGCAGAAGAATGTCATGGCCAATGCAAAGGCTCACCACTGTAGCACTGGTGAGTCAACTGTACTTTACAGCTGGATGGCGAAACGTCTGTCCAGTCCAACATATACTGAATAGCAATTCCCAAGAGTGAAGTCAAATGAGGGGGACGCGTAGCATGGTTCTTTCTGGGACTGAGACTGTTGTCGTTTCTCAACAACAAACCACTTACAGAGAATTCAGGTAGGATTTTTTCATTGTATTGTTCAAATATGGGCATTGTGAGTAACATTGTGGCTTAGTACTCCTCCTACCTCTAAGGCTAGTTGAAGTGCCTGAAATCCTAGTGCCACAGAGTGAACAGTATCCTCAACGTTGGGCTAATGAGGTATAGTAACGGGGACAAAGAATTGGTTTGATTACATGCACCTACCACTAGGTCAGTAATTGTTGGGAGGTAGTCTGAGTAAAGTTTGAGTAAAAGTAGGGTAATTTGGTGATGTAGTAAATAGTAAGTGAAAGTGCTGAGTAGATGTGCCAGAAGATCTTTTCAGTGGTCACCTTCTAGGCACCCTGCGTGCATAAGTAGTGTGTCAGAGCAAGTTAGGGCACTGGCACCAGTTTATCTCTGATGTACACATTGTGTGCCGAGGTGAAGGTCTTTAAACTAGACAAGGGAGGACATTAGAACTCTAGATGACCACCAAAACAAAAGCATAAAATCTGACAAATAATCTAAAACTGACTTTGAAGGGACAGCCAGAGAACGATAGCATTAAATTTTCAAAGATTCTTTCAAAGAGATACTTTTCTTTGTTTGTGCTGCTTACCAAAAAGTTGCAATCTGCACTATAAAGAAAATTGCACATATCCTGTATGACACTCCCAAAACACGTACATAACCTAAATTAACCATCTGAATTATCTAAACCAGTGGTTCCCAACCTGTGGTCCGGGGGCCGCTGGGGGTCCGTGAAGCCATCTCAGGGGGTCCGCGAGAGCCTAGAAAATTAAAAAGTATTAACAAATATTGACAAATTAGGTCCCCGGCTTCCAGTAATGACTCAGGCGGGGGTCCCTGGATTCCAATGATGATTCAGTGGGGGTCCCTGGGTTCCATTAATGTTAACGTGGGGGTCCAAAGAAATCAAAAGGTTGGGAACCACTGATCTAAACCGTTCCAGAATGTTAGCCGTGTGTAAACTGCTTGTCATACCCGCAAGGCCTCTATGTCTAAAAATCTACTATGATAGCAGTTCCTAGTTTCAATGGACTAGCTACAAGTCACTGGATACCCTTTACTCAGGGAGAATGACGCAGGGCGAGGATAATGCTGTGCTGTCAAGGCAGTTCAGATGGGCACAGTGGGATTAACAGGAGGATGTTAGCAAATGATACTAATGTCCCAAAAACATTTTTTGGACTTCACATCAATTAAACTGTTTTCAACTCAACTGATGTCAAAGATCCTTTTTGAGTTTAATCATTGAGAAAGAAATCTGCATTTTGATGGAACTAAATACTGCAAGCACAGGGGTCTGACATTGTTTTGATGCTTGCTGATCTAGTTAATAGTGAAACAGTCATAATGACCAACTGAGAGGGATATTTTGGTAACTCACCAACCTCGAAAATCCAGCTAATGATTGGGTCGCCAAAGAACTACTCTTCACTTTGAGGTCACAGTCCATGTCCTGTGATTTCTTTTAAGAAACTGTTAAAACTGATGTAAATTCATTGTTGTTGGGCCATGATGCAGGATCACAACAGTTTGGTTAAGGGAATCATAGGGCTGTAACTGCGGTGCTAATGTGATGTGGAGGGATCTGCACCCTTTACTACTGGCCTTTGGCTACCTTAAGGCCGGACTTAAAAAACTGTGGTAATGAACAAATCTCTGAAAAGCAAAGCTAACATAATTTTCTCCATATGTGTAATTGCCAGGAGGTCGAAAGAAGTTCCTCTAGTATAAATGATACTTATGGAGGAAATTCCTTCCAGACTCTTTTTAAAGACTTACACGCTATCATCGCTCTTCAAATCAGACCTTTATTCCGTATATACCTGATCTAGATTAAGTCTTCAGCGTATACATAGAAAATATTACATCCTAAGCCATGTATTCAGTTATACTGGACAAATATTCGATAGTTTGGCAAAGAGTTGTTGTGATATATTTGAACTCCCACTTTGGCAAGTATTCGTCTGTAGTATACTGTTGCCCATATATCACAACCATTCACTACTTAGCACATGTTATCCGACTGCTGGCTTCTTTTGATGCCACGGTTGGCTGTGAAAAATGAATGTTTGTAAAACATGTTAAAATTGTATACATAAATGGGACTTCCAGCTACAGAATTTTTAAAAACTACATTATACATCCAGCACAGCTGGAAATGAGACAGTTATTGTAAAGACATTAATTTGGCAGGTCTTTATGGTATACAGTAGTAATTGCTGAAGGTAATTTAGGGAATTTGCCTAGCATGGAAGCCCACACACCTTAGAAAGTAGGTAATTTATTGCAGGTTGACACACTGTGTTAGTTTTACCATTAATTATTTCAAAGTTTTATGTGAGACCAGTGTTGGCTACGTCTCTGGACTTGCAGATGGGAAAATGCACAGCTGTTAGGTGCCCCTAGGGTTCATCCAGGGCAAGCTATGCCTACGTATTTTATCTTGTAAGGCAAATGTGTCCCAAAGGACATGTAGAAATTCCACAGGCAGGATTAAGCGAACTATTAAAAATGCTGCTTTCCAAAAGTAAATTTATGAGACAGTGTTTCCCCTTAAGTCTGCCTAAACACAGGTTAAGCATATTTAATTCCGCTGAAATCCCTTGGAGAAATCTTTTGAAACAGCTCATTATTTCATCCTCCTCCGCTGCCAAGTGTAGTCAATGTTCCAATTTCTCCACTTTCTATGTATTGTAAAACCAAACAATATTCTAGTAGAGAACCTAATGGACACCTCCCTAAGTGAAAGAAGTTTCATTCAGACTGTTAATTACTCCAGATGTTCCAAGATGCTAATCCGACTGATCTCCATTCTCTGGGTGTGTACTTTTTTTCTTTATATATTCCATAACCGAACTGCCAGAACTTGCTTTGTATGCTTTATATCTTACGATAAGTAACATAAAATAGGAATGGCTTGAGATGTTTCTCTAGTTCGTCTGTTTAGAGGTTTTAGCTCTTAATCAAAGTTTTATCCAATGATGCCCTCGAGATTAAGTAACTTCAGGTTCCTGGTTAGCACTTGGAAACATCCACAGTGTACAACTCTATATGAAAATTGGCTTTTCCATTAATTTGTTTTTGGATGTGTTTATCTGACCGTAAAGAGTTATGGATAGCTTTTTTCTCGTAGTTGGTCGGTAAGATGTACCTGGAATCAATTTCTATTGCCTTATCCATGTACAAGTTCTTAGAATGAGTTTGAATGGCACGCCTAAGGTACTCCCATCTGTGCTCGTCCATGCTCTGCCAGACCTTAGCACCAGCCTTGCTGCCCTTTCCCCTAGGATTTGCCAGCACTACTTTTATACTGAGCTTCATTCTCTACGACAGCATCATCTTTGTGCAGGTAGGCCCATCTCCCCCTTCCTAGCCTCAACCTACACCTGCAGCCGCTGCACGTTTACTCTATCATTAAGTGTTACCCTTCCGACATTTACATCTGTGCCTCCCCACTATCCCAAAAAAAATCAATAAGGGTCTGGAGATATGTGTACTTTTATGTAACATTCGCTCACTTCATTAAAAACGCCCAACATATACATGACATTTAAAGTGAAGACATTGGTTACATCTTTTTACTCATTGAAACTTGGTTGTGTGACAGTTCTGCGCAGGATGTCACAAAGGCTATGCCGACAGGGCATGGAATGCTACACTGCGACAGGGAAAGCAAAAGAGGGGATGATATTGCAATTGTTTATAGACACACTTTTAATTGCACCACTTGTGATTCCAAGAGGGTCTTGGAGGCCGAGTCAATGGGTTTTTGCATTACACTTTCTGCTAAGTCAATCTTGGCAGGTATGCTGGTATTTTGTTTCCCTGGTCCTGTACGTGACATTCTAACTTCTTCAGACATATTTCTTCGGAAATGTATGCAATTACAATTTTAGGAGATCTTAACCTACATGTGGATGTTCCCTTGGGCCCACACGAGAAGTTTCTCCTAGTCAACATGTCGTCATGGGACATTCAGCAATTTGTGACACAGCCCTCTCACGTAGTAGGCCTCACACTAGACACAATTTTCTCTAATGGACCAGTCTCAGTGTCCACCATTGTTCTCTTCCTCTGGTCAGATCATGCTCTCATCTATTTCACTTGGAAAGTGGATTATGGCCCATGGGGACGTAGACTTTGTACCCGTGTCTCACGTAGAAAGTGGGCCACAGTTTATCACACGGAGATTAGTAGCTCCCTAAATAAATCCCCTCTGCATATGATCAGGGACATTGAGGTGGATGCTCACTTGATCAATACATGGCTTTCCCACACAGCTGACATTATTGCCCCTTTAGAACTCTGTTACATGAACTCAGTGGCCAAACGTCAATCTGTGCGCTGGTTTAATGAGGAGCTCAAAGCTCTGCATAAAACATGTAAGAGACTTGAAAGAAGTTGAAGACATCAGTACCTTCCCAAGGATAAATTAAGCTGTAAGACAGACTTACATAAATGCCATCAGCAATCAAGAAAACTCAGGCAGACTTTCTAATAACTCAAATTGACAACATTCAAAATAATGTGGTGAACTATTCAAAAAAGTCAAAAATCCATACACCTTGCTGTGCAATCAACTCTCAGATGTTTTTGATTGCAATATAAAACTGAGTGATGATGCCCTTCAGCTGCCCTTCTCCAAATCTTTACGCAACAGTGAGCTTAGGGTTCAATCAGTGACCTGGCCTTCTCCCAAGAGCCCCTCTCTCTGTTAGAGTTTGCTCCTATCTCTATCGAATAACAGGCGCAGGCCCAGACATCTTGTAAATCCGGGTCTCCAGATGATCCATGCCCCCCCCCACATCCTTGTTTCTAATACTGTGACTATAAACCCCATTCTAAAACAGCTATTAAACTTATTTTTACAGTCAGACACAGTCTCTAGCTGCTGGAAGCAGGCCATGGACAAATCAAATTTGTCCAATCTCAGACCAATATTCTTGCTGCCAGCTTTTGCTAAGATAATGGGAAAATTTATAAACCATCAACTTTCGTATTTCTTAAAAAATAACAAGTTGCTACATCCCTCCCAGTCAGGTTTCTGTCCTGGTGTCAGCACGGAAACCACGTTGTTGGAGGTCACTGATAGTGGAACAGGGGAGTCAGGTAGCCCTGATTCTCCATGATCTATCCACAGCTTTCATCACTGTCTCACATCATTACTAATACCGCGCCTTGGCGACATTGGTGTAGGCGGCCCAACACTGGCCTAGCTGAGTTCCTTTCTTACAGACAGGCACCAATCTGTGTGGATGGCTCAAGTCATATCCGAACCAAAGCTCCTGGGCTTTAGGGTACCCGCAAGGGTCAGCACTGAGTCCTAAACTCTTTATTGTTCATATAGCTCTTTTGGGAACCCTTTTTGAATAGCTCAACATACGAATAGTTTCTTATGCTGACAGTACTCAACTGCTCCTCACACTTGATAAAAAAGCCCCTAATGCACTGAGCAATCTCAATGCCCATATTTCAGCAGTGTTCCACTGGATGCATACCAGCAACCTACAATGCAATGTCAATAAGACCAAAATACTGCTTTTCAGGATCCCTCTACACGGGTGGTATAATAACATCTGGCCCAATAGGGCCCTGCCTCCACCACCTTCTGACATGGTGACAGGGAACCTGAAAGTGAAGTTTGCCAGCTCAGCCACCTTTGCCCTCCATATAGCAAGCATTGATGGCGTCTGCTTCACACTTCTGAGGGCCTAAAGAAGTTCTTCTATCTTCTTCCTACCCCACAGCAGAAAACAGTGATCCAGGCATTGATCACCTCAAGGCTGGATTACACCAATTCCCTTTATTTAGGTCTACTGGCCTATGTTTTAAGAAGATTGCAGCTGGTGCAGAATTATGCAGCACGTCTTCTTTCATGAATGATTACCAATTCTGATCCCATGTTTACATCAGCTCCTAAAAATCACTCCCATTTCATAAAAATCATTTGGATAGAAAAAGAGGAAGGAGTGTATTGCTACATTTATTTTACAATATAGAATCCATTCTAATCAAGTACAAAAGTGGTGAAAGACGGGGATTGATAATACAATCAAGTTAACTACAATAAGTCATTCAGTCCTTATTGTATATGTGTAAATCAAGCAAAAACATTTAATGCACAAACATTTTTTATATTGTCATCATTCATCATATCCAGCAGGACTCCATAATCCCCGAGTACAATTTAACATTTACAACAAACACAAAAACAATCTTTATCCATACGATTCTACAAAAACACAATCTTTATCCACATAATTTGCCAATAAATCCTTCTTCTCTTGTCCTCTCTGATATTTTGTGTAATGGGTGTCCAATAATTAAGTCCATGCAAATATGCACTATCGATGTCAACTAAGAAAATCACAACAAAATGTCCCTAATTT
Source organism: Pleurodeles waltl (assembly GCF_031143425.1). Classification (NCBI taxonomy): domain Eukaryota; kingdom Metazoa; phylum Chordata; class Amphibia; order Caudata; family Salamandridae; genus Pleurodeles; species Pleurodeles waltl. The sequence goes on from NC_090440.1 coordinate 1,887,126,510, forward strand.
GTATCTCCTTTTTCTTCGCCACTTAGTTGATTCATTTTAATGTGTAATGGACTCCTCTAGATACAGCTGACACGTTTCGGCTAGTTCTATTCATGGTCTCTTCAGGACGGGTTAATGTGATTGATTGTGTATAGCCCAAGGTGCTTGCGGTTACATGGGTAAACCCCTTATTTGTAGCGTAGACTTCAAACCTATACAAAAGGTACATACTCTGTCCTGTATTAGGCAAAACACTAGGGTTAGTAACCTCCAGCCTCAGGGAGAAAGATCATGCTTTTGAAATCTGAAAAAGACTTCTGTGCCACATGTTGATTAACGCAGGGTACAAGGGTCCTTGCATAGGTGCCTTTAAATCAACTCTCCACATACCCTGACAAATTCAAAGGTGAAAAGAGCGAACAAAATATTATGCACACTAATGACATTTCCACATTACATGGCAACAAAAGTGCCAATTTATGAAATGTCTTTTCTCAAGCTAAAACTTCAATGCCATTTCCCTAAATGAACCTCTATTACTTTACCTAGAAAAAACATCACTTAGAAACAGGGTAAGCAATAAACATTAGTACTAAAAGCTATGTGACTAATGTAATAACTTTCCAACATTTCTGATACGATAAGTACGTTATGTACAATGCTTTACATATGGGCACAGTTCATTTTAACTTGATTGCAAACCCAGTTCATGAAATTAAGTGCATCAGGCAGCTATGGGACAATTCAAGAGATCTGGACTAATAAAGATGTTCAGAAGCCTACTGAAAACATATTTAAAGGCAAGAATTAGGCAAGAAGGACGCTGAGATTCTGTACTGGCTGATAAAAAAGCATGGTTCTGACATCAATTGAATCAATAGCGGAGACACCTGACCAAGTCAGAAGGATAGCGACATCACAAGCCTCGACTCCTCCAATCACATTACAAGAACTGATTTCACATGATTCTTAACAGTGATGACCTGACATTCCATTTAATTAAACTGTAATTGATGTGAGACACAAACACCCAATTATTAAAAGGAGCAAATATCTGTCTGACTGCAAAGCATCCCCTACTGCACTAGATTAGGAGTGCAAAGTATCGTTTTTTTCCTGTCTTTTTTCTGTGTCTAGAAGATCTATTATAATGAAGCATTATGCAGAGTCTTGAAAAGATTTACATTTTATTAGTTCCATTTGCCTTTAGAGCCTCAGAATGTCTTGCTTGGAGACACCTGAACTAAGGCTGGGTGATTGGCATTAGGCGGGCAGAAGCCAACTGTGTGCGCTTTGAAATCCTCCTATAGACTCAGTTATTTAGATTGCCCTTTGATGAGACAACCGATTTGAGGGTAGCAAATGAGGAATGTGGGGAAAGGTCTCGAACTTGAACAAACTCCGTTTACAGCTTCATTCTGGACTAGAATTCGAACTGTACAACATTCTAAAATAAATGTGGCTATGCACGGCAATTAAAAAAAAAAAGCAAATAATTAAAAATGAACCTTGATTAGGAGGTTTAATCTAGCAAAACAAGACTGCGGGGAGGGGGTGTCCATAGTCTTGGGTACCGTGTCTTGTCCACGGCACATTGTGCGCTGGAAGACCAACGCGAACCAAGAGAGGCTGAGCTTGTATCTGCATCTGTATTCACGCCCCCGCTTCACCTACTTGTCTGCTCATTTAATCTGAGAAAAACACACATAATCTTGACCTGAACCTTGGAAAACATAGACTCCCAACACTAGCTGGCTGGACGCGGTCTTTAGGGACCGACCCTATTAAAATTTCATTGGCGCGGCTGCAGTCCATTAGTTGATTTTACTTCCATAGCATGAAGCCGTAGGGCTACCCAGAAATCCTTTTACAACCACTGTGCGCATAAGGCAGCAGCGGGGCCGTTCCCCGTTACGTTGATTACGCAGCAGGCAAGTAACAACTGTAAAGGGACCGGGGTCCTGTGCGGTAATGGATAGTCTAATAGATTTCCTTGTTCCCCAGGCGCAAAAAAGGTGCAAGTTCTCCGTCTCGCGCCGTCACTGCCTCTCTATGTCTGAACATTGCTTAACATTAATGTCAAAGCTTCCTTTGTGGGCAAAGCAAACGAGGAGAGCTCGAGTTTCAGGTTAGTGTACAATAAAAAATGAAAAACGACAAGGTAAGAAGCTTTGAATTAAATGTCTCAAAACACGGGAGACCATATGTCTTGTAAGGTGACTCGATGGTGATAGTGGTCCACGACCTCCCATCCTTAAACGCTAAAGCTTTCGTCTTCAGTGGCTGGTTATCCAGCTCAATGTGTTAACCAAACCATATGACTTAAAAACAGCCCGGGACCAAACCATAGGACTTAAAAACAGCCCGGGTGTAAAAGAGCAAAACATGCCTGGAACGCAACAAAATCAGCATTCACAAAGGAAAGAAAAAGCAAATAATTGTACTACTGGTGCAAGCCTTCCTGTGTGCTTGTGCATTATATATATGTATATATATATATATATGTATATATATATATAAAAACGTTACAAGGACGTTATAGTTGGGCTCACATTTTAAACTTACAAAACCATAGAAATTCACCTGTTAGAGTTATCTCAAGTAACTGTAAATTGTGCCCTAAGATAACAATAACACATTTTTTCATATTTTTTTTTTACAGCAAATATTACATTGACATTATCAATGAGGTTATCAAAGATTTCGAGTGCCGTAATTTGTGGGGTAATTAGCAGTGCATGGTGAGGGTGTGAGTTATAGTTACCTTAGGGCAAAAGTGAATTTCTATGGTTTTGTATGCTTAAAATGTGAGCCTAAATACATTGTCCCTGTAACCTTTGTTTTTTTCCTGTGAATGTCTTTTTTTTTTTTTTTTTAACATAAAGTAATATTTATTACTATATGTTAATCCAACCACCGCCTCGCACTCGGCCGTGTGAGGCGGGTGTTGCATAATTTGCAAATATGGGTCACTTTAGTTTTGGCTATCTAATGCACTTTTATTTTGGTGCCCTTATTTCTGTCCCAGTCCGATCCTATCCAGGTAACATAGTAGCTGGAAAGGGAATGGACAACAGGCAATCTAAGGAGCACAGTTACTGGTTGTGTTTAAGGTAACTAAGGCAGAAACCACATGCTTCACCTACAACTTTACCCAGTTCTAACCATTACCATCATGGATGCTCATGTTATACATTTCAAAAACATAATCCGTGTGTTTGAAGAGTATGCATTTTATAGGAGCTTCAGATTTACTAAATCTCTATATGTTGTGAATAAAAGGGGCGCTACACTGGTTGAATATGGACAGGCAGCATGTTCACACTCAGATGCTGTTCCATCTTCAATCAACATTAAAATGGGTTGAAATGACATTTCCTGTCTTGAAAAGCACCACAAATTGAACACAAACACAAAAGCCATCTTTAGTAACCAGCACACAATGTGACCCCCGCCCCAAACCTCCCGCTTAAGCTCTCAAAATTCAGATGCACACTTGAAGCTTGATTGTTTTTCTCGTCGATTGGCTGCCACCCCCTCCGTACAAATCAAAACTACTTAAAAACATCAAGTGAACGGGAGATTAACAATAAGGCAATCAGCCTTCAAGAGAGAAGTAAACAACAGCTGAGCAACAGATGAAGAAATTCTGCTCAATCAATTGCCACTGTCAAAAATCTCAATATTGTTTTGTGCCATTTGCGTTTGGAGATCCGGTTCCAATATTTGCAGTCAAGGGACGCATATCCACAGGAGACGGGAGGTAAGTTTTACACTTTATTTCTAAAGTACAGGGAGTGGCAGGCCATGAGATCTAAAGGAACATCCTACCGGCCTCAGTGTAGTCTAGGATCACAGGCGTGGAATTTCAACTAATTTGTTTTGATCGATTCATATACCACAAACTTTGCCCCAGGGAACCACACCTCCTCACACTATGGATGTGACAAACTATATTAGTGACCTGAACAGAAACATACAATATAGGATTACAATAACCATTAAAGCAGCTTGTGCTAGCTCCAAACCTCACTCATAGTACTGTGTGGTTCTACACGGTACTGCACTGGAAACAACGGTTCGCTTCCCTCCTCTTAAGAACGCTGCACTGGATACACTGGAGGACTTGTTACAGGTAGTCCATTTCTCGAGACACTTCTAGCCTCAATTATTCATGGGAAGGTACACGGCCTGGGTATCACCCCTTCAAACATAATCTATGCTATACCTTGGGGTGCAGCGCCGCTTCACTGAAGACATCAAAATCCATTCGGGCCACAATTGATACTTCATTGGTCAAAAACAGGAGTCTCACACGTCCTATAGAATACATCATGGAAATCATCCGGCCTACTTATTCCCACAGTCTAAATCAATTTGACTGCTCTTCCTTATATGAAGTGATTTTATCTATCCAGTCATGCAAGTTAGGATCACAGCTAGACGTGCTACAATGAACAGTCTTGATAAAGATATTGTGGGACCTAGTGACTTGATTCACAAGATAATTGATTCTCCTTTGAAATCTGGCACCATTTCTGAAGAGTTTAAGTTGGAACCAATTAGCCTCTGTTTAAAAAGTCCAAGCTTGATTCAGGAAACCCTCACAGCTATCTGCCAGGTCGCTCCATTGCTTGTGATTGCCAAGATATTGGGAACTATTTAAGCTAAACAGCTATGAAAGTACTTAGAAACAAGCTCTATGTTGGATGATCCCCCAAGTGTTCTTCAGGCCCTGAAGAGTAATTTTGCCAGTGTATTATTATCATTAGATCTGTCAGCAGCCTTTAACATAGTGGAACACAATATCTCGATCACCACTCTTTTTGACTGTGGAATCAAAGGACTGGGAAGAGATTGGTTTCAGATTTTTTTTTCATGGACAGAGCCCCGAAAGTCACCCTGGGGAAATTGACCACACCCTCTTCCACAGTGTTCATTGGTATTCCCTGGAGATGAACTGTAGCATTTTATCTTTTTAAATCCATATAATGCCCCTCAAATCCATCATTAGGAAATCAGGCATACATTACATTCGTAGGCTGACGACACCCAATTCATTTCTGTATTAATGATATTAGATGGTGGTGGAATGCCAACAAGTTAAAATTTAATTTAGACAGAACAGGGATTTTGGTGGTTGGAAATGATCTGTTATCTTGGCTGTCTCCAACCCATCGCCCTCAGACGTAGACCCACAACTGGAACCTAAAACTTCCATAAAAAGTCTAAGTGTTAAAATGAATACTAACCTGAAACTTAACTTGCAAATTTCCTCTGTCATCTCTTCTCGCTTTATGATCCTCCACAGTCTTAAACCTATTTACTCATAGACACTTGAAAACCATTGGGCCAGTCACTACTGGTTTCTGTCTTGATTTTTTTTAACTCCCTGTATTGCGTAATTTCTAAGAAACTACTGAATAGACTGCAGTGTACCCAAAATCAAACTGCACAAGCAATTGTTAGTACATCTGAATGATTCTAGTCAAAACCTACCCTCCACTTACTAAATTTGTTTTTGATTCACAAGAGGATCCTCTCAAAGTCTTTGGGCATAATAGATATTTATCTTTATGGAAATGACCTCCATTTTCTGAAGACTCGTTTCAAGATGTGAACCTCTCCTTGGTACTTTGTTCACCCAATACAAGTATTTTATCTGTGCTGAACACAAGACACATGTATTCCCAGGACCTTCTTTCCTTCAGAAAACTCCTCAAGACTTGGCTCTTCGAGCAGTAGCATATGCCTTAAAAATAGCCAAAAGAATAGATCACAGATCATTTGTCTGTCACTATATAATTCAAGCAATTTCAGCAATCTGGTGCTTTCGGAACAAAAAGGATTCCTAAAATAGTTTTGTAGCCGTAGAAACAGCTTTGCTGACCTAGACCAACCAATGGCCATTACAAAAAAATTGATGCCTCGTGCTTTTTCCAAAATCAACGGTGTCCTTTACTGGCTCAACACCAGACCCAAGAAGGAGCTCTTCTAAGTTTGGCAGAATGCATCAGGCAGATAATTCTGTTCAGAAAGTATATTTTATTGCAGGATATCCATAAAGGGTTCCTTTCAATCATGTCACACAGAATGTGTTCTTAGCAGGATATTAACTCACTGGTATTAGATACTTGTCTTTTTTATTTAATGTAGCACATCAGGCCACGGTAAGCATCAATGGAACTTTTCTATGACGAGAAGTAAGAAAAGTCCTTCAATGCGGGCTGCAAACCTACCTTGAGCATCAGGAACAGTTGGGTTGTGCTTAGAGCACAGCAAATCGCCTTAATGTATGCACTGTCTGATGCACATTCGTTTACAAGACATTTCTCCGAGTTGGTGTGCGATTTTACACCACACAGCTCAAAACCAAAGAGGTGCACCCCTGCTGTCTGATAATCAGGCTCCAGGTCAGGTTAAATGAATGCTCTTAGACAGTGCAAGTGCATAAAAACAGACAAGGCTCTGTGCTGAGCCAACACAGCTGTTCATGATATGGCCCCTGGTGTCAAGAGTCTAGTAGTGGAAAATAAGGGATTATTAGAAACTCCTAGGTGACCGCATTGTGCCTTCCGAAACATGTTTGGGGGGAGATGCCATCAGTCAAGAAGACAAAATGCCTGTTCAATGCCCTCTTGTACAACCAGAAAAGTATGTCAATGCACCATTTCTTGCTCCGCTTCTCAGATGAAATCCTATTTTCTTGCTGTCCCTCTGCTGTGAGAGAGAGCAGCATGAAGAGAGCGTGAGGATGAAAGGCAGATCAATATGGCATTTTAAGTTATTGATATATTCAAAGCCCCATGCCTTTCCCACAACTTGCTGCTTGATGGCGCAGTGGACTGCTTATCTAAACTGTTACACAGCTTCGAATGACATTCCTATGGTTGGCTTTGAAAAAATATCTTCTACTACACCTACTCAAACTTAAATGGTTTGAAGGAAAGATCCTGAATTCTCAAAGATATACCCATTAAAACTCCATACTCCTACCTTTTCACCTTGAAGCAAATTTCCGAATGCAACTTAAGCACTTGAAGACCCACCTCTTTTGCTAAGTTTATTGTCTTCACCCCGTATAAGTAATTTGAGGTCGTTCCTACATTTCTCTGAAAAGTACAGTTAACTTTTCTAGCACTAGAAGGTTTTTCATTTCTTCTATTGTCAGAGAAAACAACTTTCCTATGGTGTCCCACAAAGCTCCTTGTTGCTCCAGCGACTATTCAATGTGTCTCGGCCAACTGGCCTATCTCACGTTGTCCTATGGATTTCAATTCTATTTGCACACTCGTAACAGTCTGCCAGGGACCCTGGAGCTGTGCTGTGCAGCTTTCAGCACTGCGTTTTGGATGCTCAGACAAGATGGAATGCTATTAGTTTATGTTCAAAACAGACAAGATTAAAGAGATGAGCCTTTGGCGTAGAGATTACCTATGCGAAGTGTCTTTTTGGGGAACAGAGTTGGGAGAGATGCTGCAGCCTGTCAAGGTGGTGATAAGCCTATGCTTTAAGCTGTCCCAACTCCTGCCCCTTTCATTCTTCTGGTTCAAACATTCAATAATAAATAAAGCATTAAAAATACGTGGTCTCCTGTGCACGCTTCTATCAAATTAGGTTGCAATGCAAGATTCAACCCTTCATCATGCTTCTCAATGCACTGTTAAATTATAAAAGAGAGCATTCTTCTTGTCCATATTTTGGGCTCCCAAAGTGATCTTCCTAAAAAGGCCCCACCCCAATGATAAAAAGCCCTGTTGGTGTCAGGACCAGATGTTTCATATATCCCACCAGTTCTTCTGGAAAGGCGCTACCTGGGCCAGGTTGTCTGTAGACCACTCCCATGATAAGCAAACCCTTGGGGTCATTACATCCTATAGATGACAAGAAGGGCGGATGCCGCATGATTAGATCATGAATCAGGGATGCCCCACAGAAGAAAAAACTTACGTTGGGACAAAGTCAGAACTGAGTATTAAGTGGAATAGGGATAGAGGGAGGAACGTAAACTAACATGGTGATGTTGTTTGAAAGACTACTATAGTTTAATGCATAACATCTATATTATGTAGAGATTTTACTAACTTATGATACCAACTGAGGGGGAATTGTGACTCAGTAGCGGAAACAGGTATTTTCACATTTGACACTATTATTTGCTTTCTACAACCAACCGAACCTACAGACAAATCTTGACAACGCAACCAAATGCAGCCTTTTATCCAGGACCTTTTTTAAATTTAGGAAAGAAAGGGCTCGCTTCCCAAATTCATGCCAAAATGACCTCACACAGGTGTAAACAGGAGGTATACCAGCAATATCTCTACCCTCCTTTTAATACTATCAGTGTATCATCGAGAGTCATTACAGCTTCCAGTACACTTTCTTTCATCCAAACCGTCGAGAGTAACGCTTTAATGCAAAACATTTTTTTGTGACGGTAGAAAAAATGAAGTCCTTTTTATTGCAATAAGCGTACCTCAGCATGGCTCCAAAACCCTTTTTCTTGGCTTTCTTCTCCTGCTCTTCATTCTCTTCTTTCTTCTTTTTCTTCTCTTTCACATTTGCCTTTCCCTTCTCCTTCTTCTTGTCTTTGTCTTTTTTCTTTTTGTCTTTCTTATTTTTCTCTATGTCTTCTGGCTCTGGGTTCCCTTGGGCGGCTGACTCACTGCTGGGAGTATCACAGCCAGATGGAGAACTCGCATCTGAGAGAGCATCTGCACGGGAGGAACACAAAAAGGGAGACCTTGAGGGTTAAAGTAGACATTTATTAAACTATGTTTCCAAATAAAGCCAACCATGCAATACGATTGACGGCCTTGACAGAAAGGCTTGGTTATTAGTGAATATATTTGTACAACATTAATTAAAGCAAGTAGATTGGTTGAGCATGAATTAAGTTGTCATGAATGGATTTTATTTTAGTACTGCACATATAGAAATTTCCTCTTGGAATCCCTGAAACCACTGTTATAAATGGCAGGGGGAAAGAAAGGGAGATGGTTTTCTACAGAAAAAGATACTGGTCATCTGAACAGAAGATGTGAGCTACATCCATGTGTTGTATCTTGATTTAGGTATTATGCATTCTCTCTCCCTCGTTTCCCTGATACCTGCTGCTCAGCCAGTGTGTCTGTGCTGTCATTGAATGTTTACGTATGCCTGGAGAAATCAGTTAGAGAGAGCGGGCTGAGCAGCAGGATGCTGCTCCTGGTGGGGTTTTGATGTAGCTTTGAGGTGATATCTGTAACCCATAACTAAAACTTTATTCTTCTAATAAACTTCAGCATAAAATCTACGTTACCTGCATACCGAGGATTATCTTTGATTGTAACAATGGCGACGAGTGGAAACTGACCTATACGTGAAGGGAATGAGGCATGGTAGGAGATGGAAGACAAAGATGAAGTTTACAAGAAACAAAGAACAATGAGATGAAAATAACTTAACCTACCAAAGTAAGAGAAGAAAGAGTGAAACCTGCAAAAAACGCTTTGAAAGCCCCACCAGTATCATTTCTATCAGACAGCCTGAAATCAATGGAAGTTGGAGAGCGTGTGATCTGTTTAACTTAACCCCCTGGGTGCCTGGGGCGAGCTAGTCTCGTCCTGGCACACGGTTCTCGTGTGCCTGGAACGAGACCAGCTCGTTCTGCACCCGGCACACAGGGGAGAACTAGTCTATTTTTAGGCCATTTCTTCCCCCCGTGGGTGCAGATCGGCCTAATATAATTAAGCCGATCTGCCCACAGGGGGGGCAGAAACTAGTAGACACCAGGATGTTTTTTATTTATGCTTACGCATAAGGGGAGCGGATTCTTGGGCAAGGGCTGCTCCCCAGGGGGAACAAAATATTTTTAGGCCTGTTCTGCCCCGGGGGTGAGGGGGCAGAAACCTCTAGACACCAGGGATATATTTTTTTTAAATTTACTTTATGTTGTTATGTATGGGGAGTGACTCCTTAGGCAAGGGTCGCTCCCCTGGGGGTAAATTGTATTTAGGCCATCGGCCTATTTTTGTTAGGCTAATATGCCCCCAAGGGAGGCAGAAACCATTAGACATCCGGGATTGGTGTGTGTGTGTATGTGTGTGTTTTGTTTGGGGGGGAAGCCCCTTGGGCAAGGGTCGCTCCCCGTGGGGGCACATTACTGTTGGCCACATCTGCCCCCCTTGGGGGCAAACTGGCCTAATTTTGGAAGAGCCATCTGCCCCCAAAGGGGGCAGAAAGCCCACCAGAGACCACAGAAGATTTTTTTCCCTCAAAATAAGAGGGTGAGGGTATGGTCCTAATAAATGGAGCCAAAGTGGTTCTGCCCACCAGCAATTACCCCCGATCCACACCCCAGGGGGGCAGAAAGTCTATTAGATGCCAGGGAATTAAAAAAAAAAAAAAAATTGTGGGGTGGTGCCTACCATCCAGTATGGGCCTGGTTATGGCTTCACCCCAACTGAAGGGGGTAACAGTCTTTCAGCTCTACCCAGCACACTAAAACATCTTATTCCACAGCAAGCAAGAGGACATTTGATTATTTTGGGTTTTGGATTTACATTTGGGCCATGAGAGCTTCGTAACTCACAATCGTTCCACTTGGAATGGTGAGGACTACACTTTTTTGACTTTGGGACTCTGCCATGTAGAAAAATCCACAAGACCTAGACACATCTGAAAACTAAACATCTGGTTGATTCCAGGGTGGTGTGCTTCACATGCACCCGCACCATTTTCTTACCCACAATGCTCTGCAAACCTCCAACTTTGCAGGAAATCCAACATTTTTGTGATGGAACCTTTTGAAATCTGCAGGAATCTACAAAATTCCTAACACCCAACATTGACTGATCTATACTGATAACAATTCTGCTGCACTTGTCAGCCTAAAAATGTTTTTTTCCAAACTGCCCTTTTGAACCCGCTTTGGTTCCCCCTCAATTTCAACATGTTTTTGGCTCTTCCCTGTCACAGGCACTTGGCCCACCTACACAAGTGAAGTATCATTTTTACCGGGAGACTGAGGGGAACGTTGGGTGGTAGGAAATTTGTCCCGGTGTGGTGATCCCACACAGAAATGTGGGAAAATTTTATTTTTTAGCTACATTTGAGGTTGGCTGAGGATTCTGGGTAAGAAAACACTGGGGGATCCACACAAGTCACACCTCCCTGTTCGATATTTTTTCATTTCAGCTGTTATTTTCTGTAGGAATCCATTCTAGGACCTACACAAATTACCCCTTGTTGAATTCAGAATTTTGTCTTCGTTTTAGAAATGTTTAGCTTTCCGGGATCCAGCATTGCTTTCACACCCATTTCTGTCACTTACTGGAAGGAGGCTAAAAACACAAAAAATAGTAAAAATGGGGTATGTCCCAGTAAAATGCCAATATTGTGTGGAAAAATTGGGTTTTCTGATTCAAGTCTGTCTGTTCCTGAAAACTGGGAAGATGGTGATTTTAGCACCGCAAACCCTTTGTTGATGCCATTTTCAGGGAAATAAACACAAGGCTTCTTCTGCAGTCCTTTTTTTTAAAAAAAAGAAAAAGAAATTCGCTGTATTTTGGGTAATTTCTTGATCTCCTTCAGGGGAACCCACAAACTCTGAGTACCTTTAGAATCCTTAGTATGTTGGGAAAAAAGGACGCACATTTGGGGTGGGTGGCTTATGTGGACATAAAGTTATGAGGGCCTATGCACGAACTTCCCCAAATAGCCAAAAAAAGGCCTGCCACCTGAGGGGGAAAAGGCCTGGCAGCGAAGGGGTTAAAGGCAAGTTATTTAATCTTCTAGGTATGCAGTTGGATTGTAGCCAGTACCTACTAGGTGTGCAGTTGGAAAGCACTGCATTTGTTTATGTCTGCAGGACGTACCAGTAGCGAGCATACCAGCAGCAAGCCAGGACTGTACGGACAGTGAGTCAATTGGTTAAAACCACTGTGGCAGGAGATGCTGTATTATTTGTCTTAAAGGCACATTAATGAGCCTGTGAAGGGTGAGGGAGCGCGCGCTCCCATGCCATTGTACAGCATGTATCCTTCACATTCAGGAAAGTATACTTTTGAATTTGCATCGTGTGAACAACTTTTGTGTGCATGTCATTGACTGTCTTCACCGGGCTCAATGGTGCCGTAAAGTACAGCGTGTGAGTAATACTGTGTGTGCTCACCCCAAGAAAGGCAGGCACATGGGTGTTGTCCTGGTTGTAACGAGTCTGTGTTACCGGGTTGGCATAGCTGGTGTAACAACAGAACGGAGTGAAGAGGCATGCGTGTGGGTTGTGGTGCCATGTTCTGGATGCAATATTAACAGCACCACTGGGGAGGAGGCACTCTACACACAGAAACTTGAATGTGACTTGCTGATGTAACAGATTGAAGGCTAGAATGCACACCACTGTGACTGAGGGAACAGGAAGCTGACTGCAACGTGTGTCGGAAGCGTGAGGAGGAGAAAAAGAATTATGTCACGTCTCTGGCCTTCATTCAACTGCAAGCGTGAGGATGAAGACTTAAACAAACCCCACAGCTATTGTCAATGTGAAGTACAAACTGAAGCAAGGAGAGAGGAGAAAAGATAACACTGGAGGAACTATACAAAACTGATGCGTGCAACTGGAATTGGATATACAAAAGGGAGAATATTTGTATGTTCAGGTGAGAGGTCGCTCACCAGTGAAGGAGATATTGTGTTAGGTACTATCGCTATGTGTTTGTCAATGCCATGATAAGTTTGCTACCTAAGTATAAGTGTCATTGCTATTCTAGATTTGTGGCCTGTTTATATTGCGCTATGGAAATTGTGCTCGATTTTCAATGCCATACCGAACTTTAGGAATATTTTATGAGGTTGTATACTAAAGTGTACTATGTGCCTTGTGATTTAAGGGTCACAAGGATGAGTAGTTTCTGGTTTTGTCAATTTCAATTTTATGTAGTATCCTATTGTTTAGGATGAGTGAGGGTGAGTTACCCTTCACCTACTGTATGTTTGAGTGTGGTTAAAAGATACCTATTTTGTATTAGAGATTGTGAGATTGCATACTGTTTGAGTGAGGGTGAGTGGAAGACATATAGTTGAGTTCAATTTAGTCTCCTATGATTAGGATGAGTGAGGGCTGAGTTACCCTTTGCCTGCTGGAGTTGAAAGACACACTATTTGTTATTACAGTAAGGGTTGAAAGAGACCCATTTTGAAATGTATGTAGCGTCCTGAGGTTGGGGATGAGCGCGGATTGGAAGACATCCTTTCCCTACTGTTTGTGTGAGGGTTGTAAGAGACCCATTTCGTTGTTACAGTGAGGGTTGAAATAGACACATTTCCAAATGTATGCAGTATCCTGAGGTTTTGCATGAGCTAGGGTTGGAAGACCACTTTTGCCTGCTGTTTGTGTGAGGGTTGAAATGTTTGAGTTAGGGTTCCAAATACCCATTTTGTTGTGTGCAAAATGCCCTGTGTTAGTGATGAGTGCTGACGGTGAGAGATTCAAGATTCATTTCTTATTTCCTTATTATTTTAGTAATTGTAGTGTGTTTGTGATTTCCAATATGAAGGGATTTTCTTTCGTTTTCTGAATTATTTTATTATTTCTACCTTATACTTACTGGTGTATGTTTTATATTATTTTCTGAGGAGGGAAATGTATTGTATCTTGATTTAGGTATTATGCATTCTCTCTCCTAAGTTTCCCCGATACCTGCTGCTCAGCCAGTGTGTCTGTGCTGTCATTGAATGTTTACGTATGCCTGGAGAAATCAGTTGGGGAGAGCGGGCTGAGCAGCAGGATGCTGCTCCTGGTGGGGTGTTGATGTAGCTTTGAGGTGATATCTGTAACCCATAACTAAAACTTTATTCTTCTAATAAACTTCATCATAAACTCTACGTTACTTGCATACCGGGAATTACCTTTGATTGCAACACCATGCAATGAGAACTTTCAGTGAAATCACGATGAGCATGAACCTTTTTGGTGATTTTGTTTGGAGAAACTGTCAGATCTATGGGTGGCTAAAAGAATTAGGGGCTAGATGTATGGAAGTGAGAAATAGCGATTTCCTAATTGCACTTTCCTGTGAATCGCATTTAGGAAATCACTATTTCTAATGTATGCAATTCTTTTGAGTTTCATTTGCGATTCATAGTGGGTCACAAATAGACCTACCTCATGAATGTTAGTGAGGTAGGTCATAATTTCTGAACCATTAGAAATCGCTTCAATCACAGGGATGGTGAACTGCTGTGGTCAGCAGATCACAATGTCTGTGATTGCTTGTAAATAAAGTATCTTTTTTAAACTCAGCCCATTTGTCATAAAGGAAAAATGGGAAGTGCTTAAAAAGAAAAAAAATGAAACTTTAAAGTTTCATTTTTTAAGAGTAGGCAATGATCCGTGGGGCCACTGCCTGCTCTTAAAAATATTTTTGCAACCATTTTCAAAGGGGAAGGGTCCCTGTCCCCTTCCTTTTTGCAAATAAGTTAGCACCAATGTTAAATTGGCAGTAAAATGTGAGTGTTTTGCAATTGCATTTCAGTCTCAAACCATTCGTACATACCATTACAATTTGGTATTAGGAAGGGACACCCTCAAGACGCCCTTTCCAAATACCAAATCTCAAAACTTAAATTGTGATTTGGTAGCAAGTTACCAAATCGCAATTTGCTTTGTAGAGACCAAAAAGTATTTTTGAAGTCACAAACGGCCCGAATTTGTAAATCAGGCTATTTACGACCTCAAAAATGCATCATACAACTAAGAACGATCACCAGCCAACGACACATGCATCAGATGTCAGTAGGCACATACGCTATAAAAGCCAGAGGAAGGGAGGATTATCTAGCATCCTGGAAGCAGATTTAAAAAAGAATAAAACAAGCTGTACTAAACTCCGGAAGCAGGTTGTTGGGTCATATGTACAAAAAGACCAGGTTCAAATCTGTCTCATAATTCGTGCACCCATGTTTTGCAACTTGCAGTTATTTTGTATTTCAATCTTTGTATTAACAGGCCATTTCACAAAATCTGTAGGTCCAATAGGTCGCAGAACAGTCTGCGTAATGAATACTAACTATACCACTTTGCTATTTGCAACTACATATGATTGGCTACAATCATAGGAACGGGGGCCTTTAAGGAACAGCAGATAACCATCCATATGTTTACATAACCAAATGGGATTTTTTTAAAGCAGCTTGTATTCCTTTCTGCAACCGGTGACTGCTCCCCTTGTGTCCATCTACCACAGAATCCCCAAAGTGGAAGTTGCCCAATGAGCGCAACCTCCCCTGTGTGAATTGGTTACCACCTCCTTTGAGGAGTCCTTAACTTATCAATGATTTGTGTTCTCAAATGCAAAATTCTTTAGTATTTCAGGCCTGATGAGGGATCACAGGGCAACTAGGACTAATTTATTTGCCCCAAATAGCATTATGGAGCACACTGCTAGAGAACTGTGAAAGAAGGGGTACAGAAATGATAGTCCTAACCTAGGAAAAGTATTGTTTGAGTTTGATTAAAATAATAGCTTCCTTTAAGCGAGGTTCCTTGAGCGAACTAGAAACATTCTAGGGAAATAATAAATCTTGCAAAAATAGTAGGAACATTAAACTACAGAAGCTATTAGGGCAGATGGGTAAAAAAGGAAACTTGAATTTTGAAATACTTTGCTGTGCTAAAGTCCAGGAAAAGATAATTTCATATTTTGGAAGCAGGAGCAAATGGCGATAGGATGCAATACAGATTGGACAATGAAGTTCCTGTAGACCTGGGTAGTTCACTAATGAAGAGTGAATGACACCAGAGAAGTACTAATAATAATTTTCCCTTAGAGGTTTGCAGCCCGCAAGAAAAATAAGATATTGAAGGGTGGTCTTCTTACGTGAAAATGTGTTAGTGAGTTATAGGTGAAATATTACAAATCTAATTTAACGCAAATCAATCGTGGATACTTCATTCATAACTTCTCCTTTTACAAAAGTCAATTTTCTAATCAGCCATTCTCCTAAGCACTTTGCCACCTCCGTGTTGTCTCCTGCCTAGCTTAAAAGCTTCATTGTTCACTTCAGTACTTCTAGCTTCTTTGTCATTTTGGGTTACATATCCCAAACTACTCCATTAAGTCCTCTGACTAATCTGTGTACAGTTTGTTCATTTTTCATTGTGCCCTTAGCCCAACACATAATTGAGGTAAAAACTATTTCCAAGTGCTTATGGCTCTTCATGCTCAATATTTATTTATTGATTGCTATAGAAGAATAGCTTTGCTGGAACCTCTTAACAGTCTTTTTGATTGACTGACTTGTACTGTTTTACTGCTCCCATTAAGAAAGTATTCTTTTTATACAGCACTTCTTGGGAGTGCATGTGTTTTTTAGCTATCCCCCTCTTGTGCAGGTCCTCCCCTTCCAATACTCACCCACCCCTGCACTGGGTTGCTCCTTACCCCTCCCAACTTGACGCTAAAGACACTGCACCAAAGTTGTTTTTTCTGAGGTGTGGCTGAAAAGCAGAAATTAAGAGTTATTTTTGCTTTTTCTCCTGCATTGTACTTAATAAATGAAAGCACAAGCATTGGCATACAAAGGTTTTTATGGTATTGGAGGAAGGGCCAACTGGTGTACGTAGCATGACACTTCTCCTGGAGGCATATAAGTATGCTTCCTGTGCTACTGCAGAAGACCAAATGGCTGAGCATGATTTGTGGAGCTTAACAAACTACATATAGCTGAAAGGACTTTTGTTAAACAGTGACCTATCATTCATATGAAATTCCTGTGAGCATTACCAGCACAGCAGATTGAACACTATGCTTGGAGTAAGCAACAATTCATGTTTAGTAAAGGGCAGTCCAGCTACAATTCAGCCATACCAGTGGAAAGAGCTGCTAAAATCTGGCAAGTGCAATATTTAATTGAATACAAGACCACTCGGATTCTCACAGGCATGTAAGCATTCAGAGTGGTCGGGTATAATCATTAAGTAATGTATAACCTATTACAAGGGGTCAGCTGAAGATTCTGAACACAGTGCTTCCTAATGCAAGAGTCAAATTAATGAAAAATACGTAATTAGGAAGGACCATCTCCAGGTCTGTGCCACACATGAGCAAAAATTGTAATTGCACACTACTGACATCACAAAGTGGTAATTGCACACATTATCCATTATTACTGGGCCATTACAGCTCTTCCTTCTTGACTTGTCTTCCCTCTATGCCCTCCTCTGATCTGTCAACTCTCGCCACTCAATCAGGTCACATTAGGCAGGATGTTTTGATTCACCGCACACGTGAGATTATGAAATGTTGAACTAAAAAAAACGAAAACCAAGAAAAAGAACGTGGGACAATAGAGACAGTGCTGCATTTCTTCATATTATGTCTGTCCATATGTATTTATAGAACATTTTATATTGTGCTCCTTTCTGACAATGGTAGCATTATAATAAAAACAAAATAAAATATAAAAATATATTCATTGTGTATTTCTTTTTTAAACCGCTCTTCTAGATGTTGGTTTGTTTAACCTATCAAAGTGCCCCATGTTGCAGGATGACCACAGAGCTCACACCCTTCCTATCAAATTGTTATTACATCAATGTGCCTGCAAGCTTCCAGGTCTTTTGTGACTATGGCTGCTACTGTGCTTTTACTTTTTAACCAGACACACTTTAGTGAGTACCAGTTACAAGCTTCTCACAAGATGTCCATGGGGCTCATTATGAGTTTGGCGGTCTTAAGACCACCAAACTCAGGATGGCGGTTGGACCGACGCATTCCTGGTGGTCCGACTGCCAGATTACAACCCTGGTGGCTGGACCGCCAAGGGACCGCCTCCAGAATCACGGATCCTTGCCATGGAAAGGCTGGTGGAAAGCCAGTGCTGGAGGCCAAGGGGGCCCATCCACTGCCCATGGCAATCAGACTAAACTCGGGCCGTCAGACAACAAAACTCGTGATGAGCCCCTATGTCTTGAGGGCTTGGTAGAATCAAGGGCCCGGCAACTTTCCATCCTCTCATATCTTGCCCTTCAGCCCTCCCCTCCACCCCTTACCACCACCACTAAATGAGTAATGGAAGGAAGTGGCATTACTGAATAGCTTTTGTTTCAACAGGCCATGCTTTCATCCGCACATACAACTAATCTGTCAGTAACAATTAAATAATTACTTTCACTTTATTGCAGTTTCAAGGGTGAGACTGTCCCCTTTGTCTGAACACCTAGTTCTACAAGAAGGGGTGGAGACTCTGCCCTTTCACAGGAGCACAGCATGGCTTCTCAACGGCCCTTAAAAACACATGTGCGTGCCTCACGGTACTTAGAAACCCAGTGGCCGCTTTACCGTGGGCTTATTCAAAGCCTAGTGAGGCCTGTCCTCAAAGCCACGAAGCGAGCTTCATAAATATTTAGCGCATCTATCGCTCCAGTCAGCGGAAAGCTACAATCCAGAAGAAATTCTTCAGCTCGCACAAAAGGACAGGGAAGAAGGGGCTGCCTTCAGGAAGGAGTCCTCCATAACCGGGACAAAGAATTAAGATTAGATGCATGACACTGATCAAGAAATACCCCACCCGATGCACCTGTTACCTACAGATATTTCTATTTCGCAAACCGAGGTATTGTTTTACTTTGGTCTAACTCTAAATATCCAGTTTATTGTGTATTCAAATATTCACAAGTCCCATCGAAAATGGTCTCAGCAGACAAGATCTTTAGATGACAAAATATTTTCCAGTGATGAAAAACCCACTGCAACATATAAATAACTACTCAACTGAGAGTCCTGTGCTTTTTACTCCATCTCGTAATTTTTACATCCAGATGTCAAGCAAAAAACCTTAAGCTTTCACTACAACAGTCATTCCAATTGCCCGGCGTGTCTCATCTCTAAAATGCCGGGATCCCAGTCTCTCTGGTCCTGGAGACACTTGTCCCAGTCTTGTGTGTGGTGCTGTGGGGGGGCTACAGGCAGCTGCTGCTCTTGGCCCCCGCCTGTTTACACACAGAAGCTGCAAATGAGGCCCCCAGCTCTCCCCGAGCCCCCACCATCAGCAAAAAGCACCAGCAAAATAACCCCCAAGGCAGGCGTTCAATGGATGCAGACAGGGGCCTCTTCTATCTCCCAAAATTGGAAAAACAATGAATTGGTCCCGGCACGCATGAGTCTATGTGTTACTCCCCATTCTGGGGGATACTAACTCCTAATCCCTGGATCAGGTGCAGGGTGCCCCGTTACGCGTAATGAGGGCCTGAGTGCTTTTGATGCAACTGGCTATTTATTTTACCTTGATGTCTCTCTTTCCATGTGTGAGGAGAGTGTTGACTACATACTAGGTTGAAGTGCCAGATGTTTCATAACGATGTCCTTTTAAACGACGTATCAGCTGCCTGAGCCCCAAATATTTTGCGGAAAAAAACAGCTTTCAAACTTTTTTGCGGGTGACTTTTTTCTATTTTAGTAATTTATAGTTGCATTCTTGTTTTTTTGGTTTACGGTTTGTGGATGTAAAGAAGCAGATAGAGAACCCAGAGGGTACAATTTACTAATCTGCTGTTCTAGTCTCACAGTAAGAGGCCCATTGGAGGGCCCCTAAGAGAAGTTCGAGGTAGAAGGAGGCAGAGAGCAGCCTCTGTAGGGAAATGCTCCACAGATAATCATAATGGCAGTATGGACAGCTCCCATGCCAGGGATCATGTGATGATTCAGCCCAGGACCACATCTGTAACAGAAGCAGCACTCAAGGACCACTGTGGCAGCCACAGGTCAGCGGGAGAAGGAGAGGTGAAAGCTCTCAGATTCTCCCTGTCCATTTCTCGCTCATATGCTCTCTCTCTCTCAGCCAGTAGCCGACACAATAAACATAAACATCTGCCCATCAACCACCCAAGCTTGTCTGCCAGTGTGGGTGACTCTGTATTATAGACAAGGTTCTATGACAGCTAACACTCAAATATGTGAATGATGTGAAAGATTATGAAAGTTTAATTTGAAGAGGACTGTATGGATATACATTACAGCTGAGCAAAGAACTCTCTTACTAGGCTCTAGAACCAGTTTACAAGAACATGAGAACAGTAAGCCTCTCCAAATTCAATAACTGTGTAAGGGAAGTATATCACAACAACACCAGCATCCTAGAAACTCGATCTCAGTGCTTAATTTGAGCCAGTAGTGTCCGGTGCTCGGCACCGGCACGTAATTGTCAACACTGGCGCTTGTCACAGTCTGCCACGAAGTTTAGAAATGAGCGTAGCAACAGTTAGTTATTAATTCAGAATACATTAAAAATTACTATTAACTGCTGCCCAAGCCATTCTTATAGCTTTGGGTGGCTGGAATAGTCTGAATTGTCACATTTTAGGAGTGTGATGGTTAGTAGTTGTGTTGTTATAATCATTGGCAGCATAGCAGGGGCAATGTGTAGTGCAAGCTTACGTGGTCTCCTGACGAGAGTCCTGTCACATTGTTCTTTTTTTTATTTTTTTTACAAATTAAGCACCACTTGACCTACAACAGTTAGAAAGGCCTTATTGCAGGACATGTACACCAAGTGGTCGAATGAAAAACAGTGTGCGTCTATGAGAGAGTTGATTAAATGAATGCAAGATGAAGAAGTCCTAGCATCTGGAGAAGCACTTATACTTAATGCAGTCAGATCAAGTTTATTGGTTTAAGACCACCTCATTCCCTGATTTGAAACAATGACTTTCTGACATCTCTTTGGCTCTGGGAGTTTATTAACTTATTTGAATGTTTATAAAGCACTGACACAACCCTTTCTAGCCTTCACTTGCTTTCATTATCTATGTAGCAAATAAAGCATAGATTGTGCGAATGGAATGCAAGAGCACAGCATAGATGAAAATCATGCAACCTAATACTGAAAAGTGAGGACGCTGATGTTAAACGTAAAAGGAAAGCATTCCCTGCCATTGAGAAAAATAAGAAAGTTTGCACTGTCCTCCTGGCAAGCTTACAGAGAGAAAGCATCCCAAGAACCGATTTTCTTTGTAGAATGTGTGGTCACTGAAAGACAAGCTTTTTTGCCAAATAGAATGATGCATGTTTGCCTAATTTCACAAAGAGTAAGTAAGAACTACAGAACAAATGAGACACTATGTGTCACGTGTGCATACATGTCAATGGGAAATTCTGATTAATCTCATCTAACTGAATTTTAAATCATATCTCATGTCCGGACCTCAGACGGCATGCGGGGCTGCACAGCCCTATGCCTCACGCCATGACCCATTCCACTCAGTCCTGCAGTTCCCCCAGACGTGTTTTAGGAAAGGTGTGACACTAACACGGGCAACATACATCTCCTCACTGTTGCCCCATGACAAGTGAAGGAACTACAGCCCATCGACCCTAGTGGCATCTGCAAACATCCCATACTCAGGGCCCAACCACCCAGCCTATCAGGGACCTGCACCTAGAGAAACAAGTGATGCTCACAGAATCATCCTGCTGTGGCGCCTCTGGTGCTATCCTGCATGAATACTGTGTGCCAAATCTATGATCGTGCTGCATTCACCTAACTTGCATATATCTTTGCTGCAGTATTCAGTCTCGAAAGAGCCTAAGGTCCCTGCTAGTACTGGGGAGTAGCTGTAGTGATAACACCTCTGTCTCCCCGGGTCACGAACTTGCATGGCAATTTTCTTTCCCCTTCTCTGGGAACCAAAATGTGAAAACGGAATCATGACTATCGTTCACTAAGCGGGCCTCATTCTGATGAGAAGGGAGGCGTGGCTGCTCTGTGTGACTCAGGGGCAGTGACTGTCCCCGCACTCTCCTGTGCTGATTCTGAAAGCTGTTGCTTCCCTTACACAAACGTAGACTATATATTTGCTGATCCCTGCGCGAGGTTAGCTTGGCGCACGGTGGCTTCATCAGTTTGCCTCGACATGTTTTCCTTGCCTGTATCCGTATGCAGCGGCGGGAGTGTCTCTAGTACCATTAACCCATGTGCCCCACGCGCTGCCAGTAGATGAGTACATTACATAACTAGACAGCCCATTCCGCACCGCTCTGCTATATTTTCTTTTGTGGCACATGCATATACAACGTGAAGATTCCAGTAGCCAGAAGTACTTTCTCCAGAGTGAATGCGTGTGAGTCGCAAATTGAATCGTCAGCAGCTGACACGTACCGAATCATAATATACACAGGTTGACAGGACAGAGGTTTCTGCATCAGTCTGCAATACATGGTCACCTTTGGTGACCTAACATGTACATAAGCCTATCCGGCACTCCAGCTAAATTAAAACCATATCATCTCTTCCTGTATTGCATATGCAGGACAGCGAGTCGTGTGGCCATGAGGTTATCATTTCCCAGTCATATCCACCTACAACTGGAGTTTCCTGTGTCCCTCTTTAAACAGGATTAAACAGAACAGTACTCAACCCTCTCTCTAGCTGCTCCTGAAAGCTCCCCTACCCGATCCTACCCCTACCTGTCCTCGGGGGTGTAAAGCAAGCCCCTGAAGTCCCTGCAGCTCAGGGGAGCACCCACCCCTAGGACGGCCCTTATTCATTCTACAGCTTATAGATATTTGTGAGATATGGAAGTCCAGGGGAACCCCTCATCACATTTTGCAAGAGGAGGCTTTATCTTGTGTTACACCACTGCCTACCCTACCTGACTCTTTCCACTGGCTGTTACCAAGAGAGTTGCACTTGGTTGACGTTGGATTACTCGGAAAGTGCAGAGTTGCTTTCTTGTCCTACATCATTATGTAGATAGTGGTGCACTGCTATGGTCACTAATTGTGTCATCATCTGAGAACCTTACGCATTCTCTGACAGAACCTGACACAAAGATTTCATGCGGCCAACAAGGGGAGTGACAGCTCTGATGTTTAATGTCTCAAATTCACCTGTCTGGTCTCAGTAAAGCACACAACATAACTTGACTCAACACCACCTGGTTTTTGATGTTGCAAAACAATGGAAAACTCTTAAACAGGAAGGGATCCTGTGGAACTGAAAGGGAAAGTAAACTACATTGACGCTTGGATTATTTCACTTTGCAGGTCACACGAACCATTGAATAAATGAAAATGGTAACTGATATTGAATGAGATAAAATGTTCAGTACACGGCACAGCAAACAGTCAGTTACTACACTCTATTAAAGAAGACATACCTACTAGCAATATGCAAGTTAAAGTTATTGATCTTTCATCTTCGATACTATTTTTAAAGTCCCATCCGTATATTTTATGATTAATTTAGTTTTTGAGTGGGGAGTTAGACTTGTTTAGCACATCTTCAATTGAAACACCTCTATGCAACTTTTGCCTGAAGCTTAGTGAGGTTCTTTTGAGTTGTTTTCAGAGTAAAAGGTGATTTTCAGGTCACTAGATGTAAACGTCATCTACATGTGAAGATCATGCTTGAAGAGAAGAGGCACCCCCTGGGAAAATAAAGCTAAAAAAAATAGTCATCACATGTACATTTGCCTGGGGAAGATGTACTGATTTTCCTGTGTAAGAAAAATAGAAAATGTAACTTTGAACCTAGCATCAGAAAGCAGTGATAAGAGGCATAATTTATGCAGACCCAATGGTGAGTTAAACTAAACATGTACACACACAAACACTGAAATGATATGTAAAATGAAGAGTTCATATATGTTGGATGCAAATAGTAGGAATCATTGATTTGAAAACGAGGAGTCCTCAGCCTACCATCATCCTGTTCTTCAGGCCCATCATAGGATTTGTCAATGGCGGTTCTGAAGCTCTCGTTGCAGCCACGCCCACGCACCATGTGAGGCCTGGGCCGGTGGAAAGGCAGTTCATTTTTTTTCACTTCCGCCACTGCTGTCTGCAAGCTCTCCAGTGAGCTTGACTTCTTCAGGCCTAAAGTAGGACCAAGATCCTTGCTTGGAGATTCTAAAGGAGAAAGGATAAGAATAATTAAAAATCAGAACAAGAACTAGTACCACAAACACCAACTAAACAACAGACATTAATAAAACAACAGTTTCTCCATTTCCACTAATGGCCTTCATAGGTCTATACAAAAGGGCAACCAGTTAGAAAATTCACTATGATGCCAAAGTTGGCGCTGCACAATAACTGAAGTTAAACTCTTAGAACCTTCTCAACATACTACTTCGAAAATACATTTCTAGTAATTGGTTCTCACTATAGCTTAGCCAGTGTGTCATTGGCTCGAGTGCAAGAATTCAATGGGCCTCCACACCGCTGACTGAATTGTAAAAGATAGCAAAAATCAGAATTGACTGGGCCCCTCAGGCATCTGGGCCCTGATGCTTCTGTGTTTGCTACACCAATAGAAACCACACACATGGGCCCTCACTTTTTATGAGGTATTGGCAAGAGGACAAACATGCACTCCTAAACTCACGCCTCGCTGCAAAACCACCTGACCTCTGAAGACATATTCTTGTGACTCTACCAGAAAGTGCCTTTGTTGGTCAAGCGTCTTCAAATGATCCAGTGATAAATATTTGCCTTTTTATATAAAAAAAGGTAATGCCCCAAAGTTAATGTAACAAAATCTTCCCTTCTCGGATTTGGCAGTGCCCTGTTATCAGGGTATGTAATGTGAGGTCTATAAAGGCCCCAATTGCTGTGGTGTGGCTGATTGGCAAACTTAGTCAGCGTTAGCTCACTGTCCTTTTTATGGTATGGTAACAGATCTCAATTTGCCTGTCACAAGCCTTAGTTTTACACTAATAAAGACACTGAGATCTTCCAAGTATAAGAGACCTACTGCCATAAACCTGCATTCTTTGAAGAAGTGGGAGCACTTATTCATATCTGTCTACAAAATTGTGTATCCGCCTGCCTTTAGGATGTGGCTATTTCAGGAAATAAATTACACTCTGGTGCTACTACGCATAAATCTGCTTGACTGCGGTTGGTACCCGTTCTGATGCATGTTTTTCTAGCATCTTTCTTCTTGTAGGCTGTACTTTATAAATGGACATGAACAAAATATTTTCTGGCCTTCTGTGTCCTAATCTGCTCAAGAGCACTAACATCTGCACTCTGCAAATGTAATGCAAGTAGGTTTTCCATCGTTGTGACATCATAGATCTCAAACGATTCCCAATGTGGCTTGTAATTTAATATACAACTTCATAATATGTTACACAGAATTACAATCTTTCTTCAGTTTACATTATCCAGGGCACGAAACACTCTCTAGGTGGGCAGACTAAGAAAGGCAGCCGACCACCCCTGATTCCTCATTATATTTCAACATTCGGTTCTAGATGTTGCATCAGTTCTGTGATCTACCCTCCACACACTCCAGCTCTCTTTTGTTGTATCACTGGGTGGCTAGCGGAAGGACTGAGCTAAGCCACAGCATCTGCAAAGAACACAAGAACGCTGAACAGGATCCTTCATAAACATTTAACTATCTGCAGCAGAAGGAGTCTGGGTGGTTGGCATCAGAAGGGTGGTCCAAAACAGCACAGGCAAGGGTTTCTGACAGTACTGGGCCACTTCTGTAATCAGCACAGAATTTGGCAGTGAAGGAAAATAAACAAACTCAGGTCATTTCATCCACTGATTCCTCTGCTCTTAACTCCCACCTTTTTGAAAGAGTTGTCGCCTAGAAACAACAACGGTAGAAGAGATATAAGATCTGAGTAGAGTTGAAAGGAGAGCAATAGCTCTACATTAAAGACCAGAAGGGGAGATAAAGGGACAAAGGGAGTGAAGGGCAAAGTATGTGATTGGCCCTAACCAAGAGCAGGGAGTCCCCATCTACCTTCCAAGGGCAGTAAACGTGAGAAAGAAACTTGCAGTCTCTAATGTTTCACAAGGCCTTTCTAGAAGAAACTAGAATTTCTTGAAGAGTAAGGAGGGAAACAGGAACACTAGTTTCACTCTGTTCTTAGGTTTCCATGTAGGCCACAAAGCTTATATTTCATCTCTTAAACACAGAGCAATCTTCACACACACTTTGCATGAAAGACGATTGGGGGAACAAAGAAAACACAGTCAGAATATTAACATATCCTGCATACTAATGTATTGAATGCTTTATATTCTAAAAAACAATTATGAATATATTGTACCTGCGACAATGTAAAAGGACTATGGGTACTGGAAAGTGAGAGGCTTTTTGTACCCTTAAACATTGCCAAGGAAATTTACAAAAAAATAAACAAAAATGAATTTTTACACAACTTCACAGCTTGTATTTAAAAAAAAAAAAAAAAAAGAATGTTGTTGTGAGCGTTTGTAAACGCATAAAAATTACTGATAATTAAATATATAGGTGGGAGAGAATGGAGATATTAAATGCCCAGAGTAGGTATTGGCATTCCCCTATATATTATTTAATTTTAACTCCAGTCCCTTCTGCGGAGAAGTGCCCGTGGGCAGTATTTTATTGTTCTCTTGCAACTACCAACAGTACATGATAGAGTTTTAGCTTTTTTCCCTGTACTTCTACTGTCCTTCCTCAACCCTACTTAAGGTCATCAATGCTTCCACGATGAACCTCAGGTTTTCTACTCTAAATAGAAAAGCAAAATGTGGATAAGCCCAGGGATCGTGGAAGAGTTTACTCTACCAACCCATCCAGGTTGAGGTATGTACTGTCTACAGAAAGGGACTATTCCCAGCAAAAGTTTTGATGCCTAAAAACATACTGAACTGACCTACGGAACAGGCTATCAAGAGTATCGTAAATCTCATGTATAATGAATTTTACATTAGTTGCAGAAAAGCATGATTCTAGAAACCCTGTCTTACCTGCGTTTGACAGATAAGCCTCACTGCGGGTTTTGCATTTCATACATGTTGCTGCTATTGTTCTATGGGATTCTGGATAATCATCAAGCTTTTTGAAGCTAACAAACTGTGATATACAGCAGATTAAAAACCACACAGAGAAAAGTAATCTACAACTCATAAGGAGTGAGTTGACAAGTAACAAGCATTCTTGTCACCTAAATATGTACCTCATATTTAGATAATGTGCACATTCCTTCAAAGGGCATACAAACCTGTTACAAACTGAAGTCCCTTAAAGAACAGTAATGCTAACACACCATGACTGGTGTGCCATGAAGCAAGCAAAAAAGCTATGCAATCAAAGCTTTACACATTTTCATTGGTGCAAAAATTAAAATGTAGTCATTCATACTCCCAGTGACTCAAAAGAGGGTGGAGTAGGCTAGCCAGCAAAGTGATCAACGCTCAAGTGCAGTCTTCCTAACAGCTAGAACAGTAATCTATTTCACCTCTCAACCCACCAGTTTGTTATCTCCCTCTATTAAAGTAATGGCAGACGTAGGGAGGGACAGTGTGGTGGGGGGTCGGGGGGCTAACCAGGTTAGGCAGTATGCAAGAGACATGATGTCATGTGACATCACAGCTTGTGACATGGCATCACAGGAGGTGGCACCACAACCCATGACCTCACAGGAAGTGACATCACAAGAAGTGACATCAGATCTTAAGACTTCACACTTTTGATTAGCAGATCTATCATGAGTACATTTGAGGGCATTACAATATTTAACAAATTAGATTTTGCGTCACGTTTGTGTCTAAAAGTGATGCAACTGTGATGCAAAATCTGGGCCTCAATATTATACACTAAGGGCCAGATGTAGCAAAGGTTTTTCCCCATTCTGTCTCTATGGGAAAAAGTGTTCGTACATATGGCCCTTATTTTTTAAAACCTTGCCACAAAGAAATTGGCAACGAGTAGAAATATGGCAGCAATTCAGTTCTGCTTAGGTGCAAAGTCTGCATTTTAAAATATCTGTTGAGGTTAAGCCACCTGCTGAAAAGATCTTTGTCTGCCAACTAAATTTCAGGGGATATTAAAAATGTTGAAATAACTCTGGAGATTAGTATTTTCTGGAGATATCTGTGTGTGTCTAGTCCCAGTTTTAACTCAAAGTAGCACAGAGGGTTAATATGTCTCATGCAAAGCACATTATGTGACATGCAGATGACAGATTAATATTTTATGTAAAACGGTAATTGGGTTACTGCTTTTAACACAGAGATCAGTTTGTTATCTGCAGTTGATAAATTGCAACCCTTCTAATAGCACAGTGATCTATAAGGGACAAGTAACTCCTACAGCTTGGAACCCTCACTGTCTTATGTAACACACCCTACACACTGATTTACACACATATGATTTATTGTCAATGTATAATGTACAGGTATGATGTAAAGACCTCCGACACCTTGCATTGGGTTGCAGAGCACTATAAAAGAAATAAAACAAAACTGCAGCATTTAAATTGTTACATGTGTAAATACTGGGATAGATCAACACATCTGACATCCTTACTGTGCATGCATATTTCTTTTTACAGGGACTGAACAAAAGTAAAAAAACATGCTTCTCTTAAGTACCTGCCAAATGATAAGCTGTCTGCATTTGTTTCGCCATTGTGTTTAGGTGTGAGGCTCTCAATAACTCCCAGCCAGGATACTCCAACAAAAGAGGCTTGATGGCCCCTTAACTTTGGCCTTTGTTATGGACTGAGCTGGAATCTAATAAGCCCCCTCCCTGTCTGCACAGTTGCTGCTCTTAACAAAAGCAGACAACCTGCAGGCGCTGCTGAATGTGTTCAAGTGTGTACACTGGGACAAGTTTAGCATACTTCTGTGAGGCCGAACCTCTTAGCAGGGTAGACGGAGTCCACTCTGTGAAAAGAGTGGGTAGACGCTACACACGTGTGTACCCTCGACTTGTGCCCTGACTAAAGGTGAATTCAGTGCTGAAATTACGAATAGCCGGAGCAGAACTAGTTGAGTAACTCTCTAACAATGTATTGAGTCTGTCACCTTGCAGATATACAACACCCGAAGTTAAGCAGGATGCTCCTGGGGAATGGGGGCATCTTGAACCCTTAGCGTAGCAAGGGTACTATGCAAGCAACAAAAATGCTTCCACACCCTGGTTTGGAAGCAAAAAACACCTAAGATTGGAGCTGGGTAGGCCCCCTAAAGACCTGGACTATAGTGCCACTGCGCCCAGAGACGATTTAAGGCATGGGCAAAGTGGGCAATTGCCCAGAAACCCCCACCTTCCTAGGAGCCCAATAGTAACAAATTACATTAGTCTCACACTATCTTTGTTGATTTTTCTATTATAAACTCTCTCTGGCAATTCAGAGTCATTTTGGGCCCTCAATATAACTGCGCTTGAATATTGTTTGGCATCATACAGGCATCAATTAGTACGAATTATGCAATAAATTTCGAATTAGTGCCGAGCAAGGGACCTCTAGGTGTGTCTGGCCCAGGACCCCGAAAAACCTTTAGATGCAACTAACTGCACCTGCTGCACAATTGATAGCTACGTCCCGGCCTTGAACCCCTGGCAAAGCAGAGGTCTCAGTACGCCCTTGAGGGTTTAGCGTGTTAGAGTGTCCGACCACTCCTTTCAGAAATAGCTCACACGCACTGCATCATACTGCATCATATTTTCTGCTCACCACTGAAATTAAGTAAAAAATGTCTTGGTTTCTCCTTCGAAATCCTCTCTTGGTCAATCATTCTCAACATATGTTGCATTATAGTTAAAACTAATTGTATAAACCTGACAGTGCCTTGCGCGGTGTCTGAACTCAAGTCATGAACGTGCATCTCTTCTGCAGTCTCATCTCCAAATAGACATAAAGTATGTTATATTTTAACTCCTGTTATGTTACGCGGTTTTGTACAGTCCATCACTCGCCAAGGTTTGCCCTCTTGGGGCTGACCATCGAGAGAGGGAGATACGTAGATGCACAATATGTATAGGGATGAAGCTGTAAAAAAACAAAGTAAATTAAAAAAAAAAAGACGGCCCGAAATGCTCAGCATCCACCAGAGGAGACTCCTGACACCGTCTGAAAGACACGAGACAGAAAGCCTCTTCGGGGAAAGCAGGTTGCTAGGTCACAAAACGCAACCTTCCTTTGTTCGGTAATTGCAGTTCTGAAGTCTACCATTATTGCTAAATTAGCAAGTATGGAAATGGGTTCAGATCAATGAGTTGCGCGGTGGTTGGAGATGCTCACTCAGTCAAGCCATGTCACGTGCTGCTGCGCAGGCACGGCTGCAAATGACAGGGTGCCACAACAGACAACACAGCAACAATAGGAGGGAGGCGAGGAAAAGTGGCAAAGTTCGTGTTTAGAAAAAAGACAGGTGTTCTTTGTCTCTTTTTTTTGCTATCAAGCAGTTTTTTAATTTCAGGAACGCGGAAAGATGCTTTTAAACAGTCCCTCTTCAAAATGCATGAGATAGTGGCGCATTAAGCAGAATTAAAAGATGAATGTTAGCATCTGGAATCTATGTCCCAAAATGTGGCGGTGCCAGTGCCCTTCTTAAGACAGCGAACCTGTAGGGTTTGCTAAAGTCGATTCATTGTTTACTTTGTTGTAAATTCTCCTGCCAGAGCACGAGCTGAATTGTTTCTTCGCCTCCTACAAATCTGGAAGAAGAGGTGCTTCAGGTTTAGCCTGACCCCCACTACCTCCCCGCATTGCCCCGACACACGGTGGTTATTGCCCACAAATACAGTGGCGGCCCAGTTGTGACAGGGTGATGTGATGTTGGAGATGGTGCAAGCACTGCCATGCTGATGTCCCTGTTCCACCCGGAAGGCCCGAGCCTCTATCTGGGAAAGAACCTCAGCGCCAAGGGATTTCAATGATAGATGATATGAGAAATACCATCCATGGGGTGTGTAAGCTCCCACGCACAAAAGGAGCGTCAGAGGGATCCATCCTTTGTCAGAGTGCGCTAAGGCTTTTCATAGTGCCGCCGGGTGGGTGTTCTGGAAGCTGCCTCATTCTCTCCACCTTTTCCTTGAGTCCTGGAGAAGAGAGGGCTTCTGCTAGCGCTGAGCTGGCATACTCCCCACCACTTCTTTCTCTCCTCCCCACCAGGCCATTTAAAAACTGTGCAGAGAAAACCAACCCCCAACTCTTACATAGTGGGAGCTTGACAAGCTGTTGGCAGCATAGAGGCCAAGTTAGCATCCTCGGTTTATCTCTTGTCCTGCATAACAGAGAGAGCACGTGTGTTCCTGTGGTGGGCTACTGGATATAGAGGTGAAGTGTAACAGTGTTTAGCTGTGCCATCCTCCCCGTAATTTTCCTGTCTCTAGCCAAAAGAAATAACTGAATGACAAAAGCAATTGAAGTGGGGCACAAATGTGAGGGTGTGTTTTGTATGGTGGAGGAGAGAATAAAATCCCTCTGTCTTGTTAGAGGCTGCAGACCTCTGCTCAGCATGGCATACAACATGCCTAAAGTGCTTCACCAACTCTGGGCAACATACCGCTATGTTCCAGTGTCAGCACACTGCTCTGGGACAATGGGGATTATTAGCCAAGGCCAGAAACCAGGGCCAGCAATACAATATCTTCCAAAACAAAAGTCTGACCACTCCTAGTCTACAGCAGCAGTTCTGTCAAATAAAACAGCAAATCCAGTAATGGGAGAAAATGTGATAAGTAGATTAGCAATGATACATCACTTATATGGCTCTCAGAAGGCAATGTCCTCTGCATGCATAGAGACATGTTCCCTTGCCCTGACTGCCCAACTATATGAGTATATAGTATCTTGGCTTATTTTGTCCCTGTCGTTGCACTATTCTGGCTTGTGTACAGAGGCATATGCCTCTCCCTGGTAATGTGATGTTCTGGACAAGTCAAGTGACCTGGAGGGACGC
Organism: Pleurodeles waltl; assembly: GCF_031143425.1. Taxonomy (NCBI): domain Eukaryota; kingdom Metazoa; phylum Chordata; class Amphibia; order Caudata; family Salamandridae; genus Pleurodeles; species Pleurodeles waltl. Next base: position 1,887,158,171 of record NC_090440.1, read on the forward strand.
ACCAACTGTGCCTTCATTGTCTGCTGTCCCTGTCCTGGGTATAGCAGCGTATCATGTTTTGGAAGGATCAACAGTGTGAAAATACATTTTTACCTGGATCACTGGGGCGAGGCCTACCAGCACCAACCATGTAAAGTTCTACTGTTATGTATGTGCCCAGAACCTTGTGCTGGTATCTCACGTGTATGTCAAGTGCATGCATGTGAGTAGTGCATGCAGCACATGTATGGTAGCAAGCCTGTGGAAATGGGAGTAAGCCTGAAGCCTGTGGATGCCCCTTGCCTGACAGCACAAGAAGGAGGGTGGTGACTGTTTCCCAGTGAGTCAATGGAAGTGTATTGCCTGCATTCTTGTGGCTTGTGGAAGACGTTACAGACACTGAAGTGAGGAGGATGGAGACAGAGTTACCTTTAGAAATTCTGTAAGGTCTGTTTTTAGTAGCTAGATGATGCTCAGTGCTTCCTGGGCACTGCATTTGATTGATGACAAGGGTGTGGTGTGTAACTGCAGATGCAGTAGTGAAAGGAAGTTGTTAGGTCAGACTTGCCTATTTTCCCACCCCAGATTGCTGCTTCATTTAGGCTGACAGTCAGGTGTAGTAAACTCATACTTCATTATGCTTATGTTATGGCTGCTCCGATCTGTAGACAGACCCACTGCTACCTGCTGTGGGAAGCTACACTCTACACAAAGTGGGACGCAAACCACCCACTTTGTTCCAGTGGAAGTCCTTTATGACAAGGGAAGGAAGTGCTCAAGAGAGTACTCTAAGGACTGTTGTGAAACCAGGGCTGATGCCTGCCTAGCAGCCAGTCTTCGAGAGGTGAGTGTACATAACCGGAAGTCTTCATTTTATCCAGGAGGAGCTGAGGAACTACCTGAAGTGGCTAGAAGTATGTCTGCCTCTTGAGAGAGGTAATGAGTTTGTCCCTGCAAGAGTAGAGACTGCCTAGGAGGAGAGAGGCCCAGTGTGTCCATATAGTAATAGTGTATATGGAGCCAGTTAATAACGAAGGGAAGATGGCATAATCTGTAAATAAGCATCCACAGGGAGCAAGTGCTTTGGTTACGTCTGGGTGTTGTGGGCAATATGCTGAGTCCACTGTCCATCCTAGATGACATACACTAAATGAGGCATACAAGGAAGTTTCCAAATACCAGTAGTACACGCCCCTCGAGATGCAGTGATCACCCTGCTCATCCCCAACTGAGACATAAAATGACCCCAGTAGAACACTTTCACATCAACATACTCCCACATCAAACAGTTTATAAGTCAGTGACATCACAGCACATGCATAACAGACCAGGAACAGCAGAGAAAAGGACATAACACCGCTCATGTTTTGCAAAACCAAGAAACAACCAACAAAATGTCATAAGAAACATGCCACAGCAAATTCATACACATCAAAAATCAAGTACAAAATGCAATGACCATCACCAATCAAAAAATAGTCGGTAAGACATACCTGAACGTTTTTGAATGATCATATTGTCAGAGTTTTCTGAAATCGAGCTACATTGGGCTATATGTTCAAATATGCAAAGTTTGTTTTACATGTTTGAAATATTACAGATAGAATGACTTATTGTACCCTGACTTTTTCTGCAACCAGGAATCAACTAGCTTGTTTCGGTGGAAAAGATTAAGTTTCCCAGGAGGGATGTATTAAGAGATGCAACTTTGAATGCATAGGTTCCATTTTCTGTGATGGCTTTTGTGCATTTGGTTAGAATTACAAAATTACATTTACACCACACAGCCCATGCTTGGTGTGGTCAACAAAGGTAGTATAAATCACAGCAAGCGAACGTGGAGACCATTGCAAAAAATGTTGCCGACCTCACTGAGTTTACAGACAACAGGTGTCCACTTCATGATGTCACCATCACAAGGGGCACAACAATTGCTGCTAAGCCATGTTGGTCAAATAGGCAAGTATAGTTCAAGGACAGGTAAATAGAGTCGGACAGCAAAACAAAGAAATTGTTCCTTGAAAGGAAGAACATACCCTTCCTAAACTACAATGGAACAATTTAGCATGTATAACACGCCTGCACAAAAAAACACAAACAAAAAACTCAGAACTGTTTTAAGACAAGGAGACATATGTTCGGATCTTGATGAAGTGAGACTATTACATCATTTCCTGGATATAACACAAAAGTTTCCAAAATGTTTGTTTTTGGATTACTGTGATTTAGTAGCTTTGTAAAGCACAGTATAATGGCGGCCCAGACAGATTTATAGAACTATAGTTGGTGAAGGACACTGATTTTCACATTACGGCAACAATGTTTAAAAATGATGCATTTGAAATACTCGGGTATCTATTTATCAATTCATAGGAATACTTCATGTTGTCACAGCGAAATTCCATCATTTTGGTCCTCACCAGTGACAAAGGAAAACAGCTGTGTATTTATGTCGATGTGAATACTCAAATGAGAACGTGTGGGCTGAACTGCACAGTTTATTTCTCCTTATCACTACCTATTCCATGCATCAGTACACCACTTGTCGCTCCTCGGCCCAGTGGCGTGACAATAGCCTCCGCAGCCCCTGCGGTGCAGGATAGTGCTGAGCTCCAGGGGGCCCCCTCTGGCACTGTGCATGATCGACGGACCCCTGGTCTAAGAGCTCTTGACGAGGTTCAGAGCGGGGGACCTCTCCATGTACTTTGCAGGTGGGCCCCCTCAAGTTTCCTTAGGCCACTGTGTTTGCCTCTGGTCTTTCTCTTTCAACTTTCTCTAGTTTAATCTTGAGAAGATTAGTGTCTGGGATCTGGCTGTTCCATGCCCAAGACAAAGTTGTTGATATCCTTTTATGCCCGTACTTAACCTCGATAACACATGTAGATATTATTTCCACACTCCCTAGCATCCTCATTATATTTAACTATTGTTTTTGTCAGTCTCCAAAAGAACGTCGGAATTCTTGAACAACTTGCTGACTGCAGACCAAAACATGCCATTGATTGCAATGTGGGACAACCTCAAACTAGGGAAAAGCACCTCCCAAAATGGGAGGGCGCGGCCCGTTAGGAGACGGGGCCGCCGAAGCCATGAACCTCTACGCACTAGTTGTGCGTTGTGCTGGCCTGTGACTTCCGCCCCCGCGCCTCACGAGGGGTGGGGGCGGAAGTCCAAGGGGTTTGGGAACGTTGTAGCTGAGTTTTGCCGCCGGCCAGTTCCAGCCGCTGCATACTGGTGGGGGGCTACATAAGCGCCCCTCCCCCAGGAAGGCTCGGCCTTCTCTTTCTTGGTGCGCAGCGGCTGGGCTGGCAGACGACGCGCTGTTGAGGTGCGGATTGAGGGTTTTCGATGGATCTTCCTGGAGCTGTCCTCACCAGTCTTTGCATGCTGTGGGGTTCGCCTGCTGTTCGGCGGTCTTCAACAGGAGTCGAGGAGCCGGAGAACAGGTTTTGCTGCAGCGGCGCGTAAGTGGGGGATGGGGGCTGTGGTAGGGGAGCGACCGTGTCCTTTGGAGTATACTCCAGCAGTGCGTTTATAAAAATCGTGCAGCTCAGTTAATGTAACTCATTTTGGCCTCCTGTATACTTCAGCGTGTTCATTGGCCAGCAGCACGTTGAGTTGAAGCGTAACGCATGTTCGTTTGGTTGTTATTGGTCTCCTGTATACTCCTGAAGACTCGATCTGCGTGTGCCAGGAGTCCAGGAGCCGGGGAACAGGCCTTGCTGCCGCAGCACGTGAGTGGGGAATGGGGCCTGTTGACGGCTATAGGTCAGGTGTAAAATCAAGTGCCTACTCCCCTACGGGGGCTCGAGTCCAGCCGACGCCCTTTAAGTACTTGAGGATCGACCGCGTGCTTGTTCTGGAGTGTACTTGAACGACGCGCTTATTTATTTAAAGTTGCGCGGCCCATTTATTGTTACTGTGATTTCAAGCCAGCAACACGTCGATTTAAAGCATGTCATTTGGTGAATAGTGGTCTCCTTCATATTCCTTGTACGGATATTGTTTTCATATTGTGATTGTGGTTGATTAACCTTGTGATAACTGATTGTTTCAATTACAGGAAATGAAATAAGGCTCACTGTTTGTTACAGGGTATAGTCAGTGTTAGGTATTGATAGTTTTGAATGAATTTTCTTCGCCATGCCGTCCAACAAGGCTAGTGCAGGAAAAAGAAAGGGGAGCGCCTCAGAGTTATCCAACTTTTGAAGCTGGTTCTCGCGAAATTGGGTAATGACGATTCGGACAGTAACGAGGCAGTGTCTGATAATGAGGTTAATGGGGCGAGTAGTAGCCGTCCAAAACGGTCTCATGTAGCTCCTCACGCTGCGTTTCCCCCAGTTAAACGAAGGACTAAAGGGAGGGCTCAGGTTACACACTCCTCCCCTACAGTCATTCTGACCCCTGGACAGTCTCCTATGCCAGAGTCTTTGGTTCCCTCCACGGGCGTGGCACCTGAACAGCATGTGGGGGGTGGTAGTGCGAGCGTGACGCCAGGGCTAGGGGTAGCTGATGTATTAGCTGATATACGTAAATCTCTGGCCTCTCTGTCTGCATCTTCAATGGTGCCGGTGGTCCCAAAATCACCCCTGCCAGTGATTCCAGCATCAGCAGCGCTACCCTTGGTCCCCCTTACACCTCAAGTACCCGCGCAAGCCACACAGGCGCAGGACCCAACCTCCCAAGCCTTAGTGATTAGTAGGTTACTAGCAACTATTAAGGTCCCAGCTAGTGGCCCCCCGCCTACAACTCCTTGGAATTTGAATGATTCTGTACAGGGTACAGTAGCAGAGCTGAAGCGACAGGTAGATGTGTTAGCAATGGCACGTAATGTTATGACATGGCAGGCAGCGGCCAGTAGCGTGAGTGTCTCCCCGGCACCAGGCGCGGTGACCCCTGCGGCTCCTTTGGAGAAAGATAGGTTGAATGAGACTAACACTGCTCCAGCAAAAGTTAATTCATTGTCAGAGGGATCAGGCATCGACGCACTGCTGTCACAACCAGGTAAGCTGGCGGCACATGTTAGTGCCGAAGTGAAAAAAAAAATATGAAAAGAGGGGTTTGCCAAAACATTTTCTTTGATCAGGGCAAAAAGAAGGGAGGTAGAGAGTAAAGACAAAGCAACCAAAGCATCTTCATCCGGGGACTAAAAAACCAGGGTAGAAGAGAACATTACTAATTGGTTGTTTGGTTTTAATGTATTTATGTCAGTGATGCTAGAAAAGAAACCTGATTTGGGTATTGCCATGATTTGTTATTCAAACAAAATATTGAAATCGCACCACGTCTATGTAGGTGCTGCTTGGCTCGAATACAACAGGGATTTCCGTTGGGCGAAGTTAGAGGATCCTTCTATCGGGTGGGACCAGACAGAGGTAAACGTCTGGTTATAATGCGTAAACAACAAATTACCTGGGAGGCAGCCCTTTCGGGCCAGTACTCAAGTGAGAAGAAAGGGTCATGCTGGGCATTCAATAGTGAGACATGTTCCCGCCCAGCTTGGTCTTGCAGATTCAGGCATAACTGTTCCTTTTGTGGACATCCTTTGCACCCAGAGTCTAAGTGCATCAAAAAATCCAAAGAGAAAGGCAGAGAGGGGAGTAAGACCAGTAGTTAAGTCTCCTTTGCCTTCTCCCATTAGGATTGACGCGCTGCTCCCTTGGTTACAGACTTATCCTAAAAAGGGGAGAAGGGGTCTTCCGAATTACTAGCACACAATTTCTCCTTTGGTTTTAGAATTCCTGCCACCTGTGTACCTCCAGTTGACCATTGCAAGAATTTAGTATTTGCATTAAGGAACCCGGGAGTGGTGGCAAGTAAGTTATCAAAGGAACGTGCCTAGGGTAGATTGGCAGGCCTTTCCCCTTACCTGCCTTTAGAAGGTTTCATGTGTTCCCCTTTGGGGGTTGTTCCTAAGAAGGAGCCCGGAGAGTTCAGGTTAATTCATAATCTGTCGGCTCCTTGGGGAGGATCGGTGAATGAGGCTATTGATCCACAGCTTTGCTCAGTTCGCTATGCGACTGTCGACCAGGCCTTAGTAAAGTTGAGGGCCTTGGGCCAGGGTGCGTTGTTAGCAAAAACAGACAGAATCAGCCTTCCGACTTCTCCCCTTGCATCCTGATGATTACCATCTACTGGGTTTCCAATTACAGGGAAAATACTTCTATGATAAGTGTATGCCCATGGGTTGTAGTGTGTCATGCAGCTACTTTGAGCAGTTTAGCACCTTCTTGCAGTGGATCTTCTCAAACCTCACCGGGCACCTGGATGTGATACATTACCTGGATGATTTCTTGGTGTTGGGTCCTCCAGGGTCAGAAAAATGCGGGTGGGCCCTTCAGGCCTTGGCCGCAATGTTTAAGGACTTTGGGGGTTCCGCTGGCTCCTGACAAAACAGAAGGCCGCACCACTTGCATTACTTTCCTAGGAATTGAGATTGACTCTGTGGCAGGGGAGTGTCGTCTGCCTGGGGATAAGCTGCGGGTCTTCAAGGACTCCATTAAATTGATGTTATCTTAGAAGAAAGTCACCATGCATCAGTTGAAGGTTCTAGTGGGGCAGCCGAATTTTGCTCTGAGAATCATTCCCATGGCTCGCCCTTTTTCAAGGTCTATCGCTAGGTCAATGGCCGGTCTGTCCGAGAAGCACCATCACACCCGGTTGTCTGCTGAAGTCAGGAGTGACTTAAAATTGTGGGAGGTTTTTCTAAAGGATTTTAACGGGGCAGTAATTTGGCCTCATCCGGCAGTCTCAAGCCCCACTTTGAGGTTATATACGAACTCTCCGGGCAGCATGGGTTTTGGGGCCTTTATGGTGCAGGGCGGACTGGCCAGCTGAATGGGTTAACAAGGGCATCACAAGGAACATAGCCTTTCTGGAACTGTTTCCTATCATTGTAGCGGTCACCATTTGGGTTGAGAAATTTAAACACAGGTCGGTAATCTTCTGGTCCGACAACATGGCGGTGGTGGAGGCAATCAATAAACAAAGGGCCACATGCTGGTTGGTGCTCCGCCTCCTCAAACACTTGATTTTAACATGCTTAAGGTACAACATTACATTTCAAGCTAAACATGTGCCGGGGATATATAACAATGCCGCTGATACCTTATCTCGTTCATTGATGCAGGACTTCCTGAGGTATCATCCTCAGGCGGCAGAGAAGATGATGGAGTTCCCAGAATCTCTGTGGAAGATTGGTGTCCCGCCCTCCCAGTCTTAGTAGCAACATCTCTGGCAGCACGTACCAAAGGGGCATATGAGAAAGCTTTTCACCAGTACAGGCTGTTCTTGAAAACACAAAGAATTTCAGGCTTGTTTTCAGAATCAGCTATATGTGCCTTTTTACAGCATTTGAGGGACAGAGGTAGACCGGTTTCTTGCGCGAAGGCTTACCTGGGTGCTATCCGTTTTTTCGCTAGACTCAGAAACTTGGAGTCTCAGCTAAACTCATTTATCATTAAACGGGCTATAGCCGTTTAGGCTGGGGGGACACTACTAAGGCAGATGTGAGACGCCCGATAACAGCAGTATTATTAGAGAATCTTTTGCAGTCTTCCTGCGGTGTGTTCCTCTCATTTTGAGTCAGTTTTGTTTGCAGCAGCACTCACGGTAGCTTTTTACGGTGCTTTCCACATCGGGGAACTAGTGGGCTCTTCCAGGAGCGATCACGCTGGGGGGCTACAGCGGGGAGACGTGCTGGTTAGTGCAGAGTTTTTGTCAATAGTGCTGCAGAAGTAAAAAACAGACCAGCTTAAAAAAGGAGAGCGCATCACACTCAGCGCAGCTAGCGGGTCCCCCCTTTGCCCGGTGAAACTAGTAAGATCCTACCTGTCTGTCCGGCTACCGGCAGAGTCTACCGCATTGTTTATTCACGCTAACGGCGAATGCCTATCTCGCTACCAATTCTCTGAGGTTTTCAAGGTATCGCTGAGGGCAGTGGTGGTGGACACACTGACCTTTCGGAATTGGGCAGCTACATTGGCAGCCAGCGCAGGGTTGCCAGTAACCAAGGTGAAGTGCATTGGTCGCTGGTCATCTAATTGTTACAAACGGTACATCAGGCCTGAATTGGTTTAGCGGTACTTCCTCTTTGAGCCGGTTATTATAAGTATGGTCTTCTCATGTAATTTTCTTTCATTTCAGTTAAATGGCACCATGTGTGGTATTGGTCTTGGGGCATTTGTTTGTTCGGCGGGCGGCCTACAGGGTGCAACAGCTCCGTGTGCCGAATCCGGCGGACCAAAGCGTGGCTTTCAGATGGTGCGGGGTTGGCGGAATGGGAATCGCACAACTTCAACAGCTCGTCACATTGGCCAGAGGATCCGGGGGGCTTCAGTCCCCGGATCTCATCATTATTCACCTAGGAGGTAATGATTTGGTGTGAATGGGCTGCAAGGCACTGAGAGAAGTGATATTTATGGAAATCACAAAGTTGGCAAAACAATACCCGAACACGGCCATTGCATGGTCTAATATGGTGCCTCGCCACAAGTGGGGCCCAGGAATTAAGTCAAGAACAACTAATGTTTCGGTGAGACGACTCAATGCAGGAATGGCAAAACTATGCCCAGGCTCGGGGCGATTATGGAACATTCCGCACAGACTTTTGAAGGGCCCCAACATGTTTCACAAGGATATGGTGCACTTGTCTGACGCTGGTACTGACCAGTTCATTTCTGACATGCGGTTTTTCGCTCGCAGCCTTTTTGCTTGTGGGGAGGGCAAAGGACCTTTGGGGCAAGTGAGGTATTAAAGTAACCTGAAGCAACAGAGGGGTCCCAAAGTCTGGGGCCTCGGGAGAACACCAGGGATGGGATCCTGAAGTCCTTAGCCAACCTGCGGATGTACACACCAGATTAAGGGGGAAGGGAACCCAGATCGCTGGGGGTGCCATGGGGCTCCCGCTCCTGGCCGCCCTGTTACACCCCTTGGCAGCTTAGTGTTTGGAGGGGGGGACGGAATGCTGAGCGGGTGGTCAAGGAACGGTGTAGTCAGGACAACCGCCCCTCCTAGGGATACAGGTGATGTATGGTTCACTTGTGTGGTCCAATGGTGGTTCAGGACAGGAAGGGATCCTGTCATAAGTAAAGGATTTATGGTTACTGAAGTATATCTCAAGAATGTGATTTATGGTTTCTGTAAATATGACTGACGTTTTAAGTGAAGTGATGTATGTTGTACATATGTGAAAGATTATCATAAAAATTGATAATAAAACTTCTTCCAACAAGAAATTTTGTTGGTCAGCGTATGGCTGGTGTTGGGGTGAGGGCTTGCTGGCGGTCTCCGGATCCTAATGGAAGAAGATAATACATTATATTTCAAGGGCATTTGACACAGTCCGCTATGCCAACTCTTAAATGCTGATGACAGGAACCTGAAATCCGAGGAACCACACTTCCAGAGTGTCTCCAAACAATCGTATTGCCAGCCTTATAATCATCATCTTGCAAGCTAGGAGGTGTCCCTGCGGCTTCAACCATTGCACCACTATTTTTCAAAGTTTTTCCGAGACCCCGTCTAGTCATAATCAAAATGTTGACTGTCTCCTGCTGCAAGTAGGTTGACCAGACATTGTGAAACATGGAAACCTCTGGACATGGGCGACTGCACACTTGGCCCTTGCCTCTTGGGATTCAAGAAGTGGGCGACCTGTAGCCTTGTGAAACTCATTCATCCAAAATTAAAATCCTAATGCTATCTATCATCAAGGTCATGAAAATCAGAGTCATCACAGATAAAGAGATCTCACTAACAACCAAATTAAATAAGGTATTTAAATCTTTCCATACACTCATTTTCCTTTCCATGTGGTTCACTCAAATGATTCAGACCAAATGAAAACTCATACCATCTTGGTTACAGTACGCTAATAGTATATATCTGAGGGCTTCTGCCTTTCTACTACACAGGATGATCAGACACAGTACACTACTGGCGGACTCCTACGACACCGCTAAAGTCATTCACCGACTCCCTGTGGCCTGATAGAACTCCCTCTAGGACCTCTTCGTCATATGTTGGGCAATCCATCTTGTTGCATACCAAGCTTAAATGCTATCTCTCAAAGAGTAACCCAAGATCAAGGGCAGCATTTGTACTTATTCACATGTACAGAAGTGCAGAAGGGGCAGCCGTGTCGTTTGTACCCTTTGTTATTGGAGGCGAGTTGTCAACTCTGCAATCTGAATCAAATAAATGACTTGCAGCACCATTTAGTGATCCAGATAACAAAGGACATAAAAGATGGATTGTGTCTACAAACGGTTGAGGAACTGAACTGTGTTGACCAACAAAGTATGATTTAAACTAATAATATAAAGTCATACAAAATGATTACGTGGACACATTGCATTGATTGTGAACAACACTCTATCGACAAAGAGAACAGACACATATTCCTTCTTAAAAACTGATTTTTCTTTAGTTTTACATTAGGGAGCAGATGGACCATTACTTATGAATTTCCTGTTGGGTCCAGAGGATCCAAAAAGATGGAGGTATATTCCTGGCAGCTTTAGTAATTAAAGCTGTCTTTGATATTCAGCAGTACTCCCATAGGTTTCATGTATAGGTTATAGGTCATTGGTGTGATTATGGATCCTAAGAGCAGACTTCAGAAATGCATTTGTATAAATTGATGCCTGTATGAAAGGAAGAGGTGAAGCAGTCTAAATCTACTTTGGAAGTGGACAACAGAGTGTATGTTTCCCAATATTATGTATTTTAGAACAACACAACTTTGCAGTTTTGAACAAAGAATCATTCAGAAACATGAGACATAATATTCAGAAACATACACCCTATATGGCACACTTTCAATTACTTAGAGGCCTAGTAGGCCCTACCCTCATTAGAGTACAGACATTTCCCAAAATTGACATTATTACAATAACAAATTAAAGGAACTAATAGGGAGGCTCCAAGTATGTTGGGCTCATAAAAGGAATTAGAACTATTTTGGAGCAGCCCATGCATAAGACGAAGGTTCTTAGTAGGACCCAATGGTCACACTGCATCAAAGATCACGGACAAGGTTAGGAGTACTTTTTCTAGGTATTTTGTGCGAAGTCTGTTGCTCTTAACCTCTTCGCTTCTATGCCTTTCCCCCCGCACTAAGCCTATTTTTGTCTATTTAGGGTAGTTCGCGCTTAGGCCCCCATAACTATTTGTTCACATAAGCTATCCATGCCAAATTTGCGTCCGTTTTTTTCTAACATCCTGGGGATTCTAAAAGTACTCAGGTATGTAGATTCCCCTCAAGTGGAGCGATATATTAGCCAAAGCACAGCTAAATCTTGGTATTATGGGAAAAAAGTGCTGCAGAAGAACGCATCTGTTTTTTTTCACAGCAAATGGCATCAATGAAGGGGCTAGTGGTGCTAAAATCACCACCTTCCCAGAACAGGCAGGCTGGAATCAGAAAACTACATTGTTTCAATACAGTTTTGGCATTTTACTGGGACACATCCTATTTTTCCTATGTTTTGTGCTTTTGACCTCCTTCCAGTTAGTGACTAAAATGGCCATGAAACCAATGGTGGATCCTGGAAAGCTATACATTTCTGAAAAGTGGATAACACTGTGAATTCAGCAAGAGGCCATTTGTGTAGATCCTTCAAGATTTTCATATGTAAATTAATACTTGAAATTAAAAATATTGAAATTGAGCTGAAAAAAAACAGCCATTCGTGTCTACGTTTTCATCTGTATCTTTTGCTAAGTTTGGCATATTTTCAAAAGCAATATACTGTTACGTCTGCTTGACCCTTTTGGTTGCAGGAATATATAAGGCTTGTAGGATCTCCAGGAACCCAAGCTACCCAGAGCCAATAACTCAGCTGAACCTTGCAATGGTTTTTCATTGTGTGCCAGTTATACAGCAATTCATTTGGTAAAATATCAAAAGTGAATAATAGGTATCAAGGAAACCTAAGTATTTTCAAAATACTCACAATATATAGAGTTTAGAAGCAGTGATTACTTGCACATCTCTGAATTTGGGGGTGCACAAACTAGCATGTGAATTAGAGGGCATTTCTCATAAAGACTTCTTCTTACACACTGTCTTACAGTTCGAAGGCGCAAATGCAGAGAAAGACAATGTGTAATAACACTTGTTCTATTATTCTGTATTCCCCCATGTCTCCCAATAAAATGGTACCTCACTTGTGTGGGTAGGCCTTGTGCCCGCAACAGGAAATGGCCCACAACGCAACATGAACACATTACATTTTTTCACCCAAAACTGACTCTTTTTTAGCAATGTGCCTACCAGTGGGGTTTGGTCCCTAGCTCAGCTGGCACCTAGGGAAACCTAGCCAACCTGTACATGTTTGAAAACTAGACTCCCAGGGTAATCCAGGATGGGGTGACTTGTGTGGCTCTCACCAGGCTCTGTTTCCCAGAATCCTATGGAAACCTCAGAATTTGTACAAAAAACATTTACTCACATTTCTGTGGTGGAAAGTTCTAGACTCTGAGGGGAGCCACAAATACCCTACCAATCAGTGTTCCCCCAGGTCTCCTGACAAAAAATACTATCTCACTTGTGTAGATGGGCTGAGTGCCTGCGACAGGGAAGGGCCCCAAACGTATTTTGAAGACATCAGAATTTTCTATCACAAAATTACATGTTTTTGCAAGGGGAGCACCTCCGTTTTTGGTTCCGGTCTTTAGAACCATCTAGGGAAACATACCAAACCCACACATTTCTGCAAACTAGACACCTGAGGGAGTCCAGGGAAGTGTGGCTTGCATGGATCCTCTAATGTTTTCTTACCCAGAATCCCCTGCAAACCTCAAATTTATCAAACAAAAATCACATTTTCCTCACATTTCTGTGTGGGATCACCATACCCAGCATTGCCTTTGGTCTCCTGATAAAAATGATACCTCACTTGTGTAGGTAGGCTAAGTGCCTGCGACAGAGAAAGGCCAAAAACGTGTAGAAATTGAGGGGGAACCAAAAGGACAGCTTTTTTCATTTGTTTTGTAGGCTGACTCTACTTTGGGCACCCACACAAGGCAGAATTTTATTGCTACAGATGGGGCAATGCTGGGTAGAGGAATGTTGTGGATTCATGCGGGTTCCGGAAGTTTTCATCACAGAAATGTAGGGAAAATGTGTGATTTCAGGCAAAGTTGGAAGTTTGCAGGGCATTATGGGTAAGAAAATGGTGTGAGATGCATGTGAAGCACACCACCCTGGACTCCCCCAGATGTTTAGTTATTAGAAATGTCTGGGTCTGGTAGGTTTTTCCATGTAGCAGTGTATCCAAGTCCAAAAGGTGCAGCCCCTCACCATTGCAAGAGGGTCAATATTGGGAGTCAGGCATGCTCTTTTGGCCCATATGTAAAGTCAAAACCCACAAGAGTCAAATGTCCTCCTATTTGCCTTTGGGATGAGATGCGTTAGTCCTCGGGGGAGGGGAGGGGAAAGACTGGTACCCTCTTCAGTCGGGGTGAAGGGCATAACCATGTCCATGGTGGTGGGCATCCCCACCCCTCTTATTAAAATAAAATAAAAAACCCTGGCATACAGTGGGTTGGAAACATTCCCACCCACCCATGGGGGGCAGATTAGGAATAATTACTCCATTTGACCCCCAGGGAGGCAGAAAGACTGTGTCCGGGGGGGACAGATCAGGGGTAATAATCCCCATCTATATCCCCCTGGGGAGGACAAAAAGACTGTGGCATTCATTTGGGGAGAGGGCTAGGGTGTTGCAATGTCCAATCTAGGCAGCACCCCACCCCTAAACTAACCAAAAAAAGTCCCTGGTGTCTAGTGGGGTTGTGGGCAGATTGGAGGTAATAACCCCTGAGGGGTGGGGGAGAAAGACTTAAATGTGTCAAAAACATTATAGGGGAAGCAATAGCCCTTGCCAAAGTGGACGCTTCCCCTCCCTGGTGTCTAGTGGAGTGGATCTCTGGGTGATCCCCAAACAAGGATCCACTTGGGAGGGGTACCATTAGAATGGGTATATTCTCTCCTTTCCACTGATACCTCTCCCATCCGGATTGGTGCTCAGGGGGGCTGAAATAGCCCACAAGCACCGATGCAGAGATAGTGAAAAAGGTCGATCAGCTCATTTCACTTTCGTTTTCAGGGAAATGAGATCAGCATGCTGCGTGCACTGATCGTCATTTCCCTGAAAACCAAAAAAACAGCTCCTTGAGGTTGGGAAGCTGTTCCCCACCTCTTGAGGCTGTTTTTTGCAGCAGGGAATTCATCTGGTGGCAGCACCTGAGGGATTTTCTGGCTTGTGTGTGAGGGCCACTGGGAACCATCAAACAAGCAAGCCCTGCATCATCGGATGGCTCACAGTCATCCAACACACACAAGGGGTTAAGGTGTTATCTGCTACACACATTGTTTCACTTTCAGTGCAGGAGAAAAATGGGAGGCAGGATTGTTAGGTTTTAAGCAGCAGGCAGTATCTGATTGCTCGTGCAGATGGGTGATATCCACTCACTCATTTTTTTTCCATATAAAAGGAAGGATGGTAATGCAACAGAAACTGCACTAGAGTTTGTCTTGGTCCATGTTCTTTTTCATAGAAGGTGGGTGACCCGACGGTTGTTCGTGAGATTAGGGTGGTGGGTGCAAACCACTGTTCTTTACCATTTAGATTATGGGAACTTTGTACATGTAGGAGTTTCAGCGTTTCTTCTTTACAGACTGCAAATTATCCAGGACATGGTAGCTCGACTCATTTTAGATGGACCTGCGCATTGCGCGATATGAGAACATCGTAAAGCACTACAATGGCTACTTGTAGATAAATGCCCATATTTGAGTCCCTCTGCATTTGTCACCATGCTATTCATCACCCAAAACCATTCTATGGCTAATCTTTCTTCATCTACTATATTCCTATTCATGCTCTGTATTCTGTGTCAAGCAACCTTCATGAGGAACCCTCTTGTGCAAAAGCAGATTTTTGAGGAGTGTCCTTTTTCGTATCCCAAATACTGGAACTCTCTTCCTCCTAGCCTTGAAGCATGGGACAATCGCCTACACTTCAGGCAACAACAGGGTTTTTTTTTGTTTTTTTTTTTACTGGTTGTACAGTGTAAGAATCAATTCAGTCTTCAGTCTGTTGACAGAATCCTAGCAATGACTTTAAGTATTTGTCAACTGGAGTTGGTTCAGGGAAACCTGTACTCAGATTAGAGAAAAACAACTCTTTTCTGGTTGGCTAGTGGCTCCAGATTTAATTGCTTATTTTGCTATTTAGTTTCTTATTTTTGTTTTTTCTACACTCTATAGGCTTTCTCCGGCTTATTTTAAGATCAATGAAGGGTAGGGGGTTACGGCGCTGGGAAAAGATTGTTTAACTTGTTTTTTCTTCCACCCTCTGTCGGGATATGCTCACGCTCTTTACAATCCTGTGCAAAGGGCCTTGATCTTGGACTTTCACTTCTCTGTCACCGTTTGGGTTCATGAATAAAGTTATTCAAATCGAAATAATAGATAGTGAGACCCAAGCGAAACACTGCATACCCTCTTTCATAACATGTAAGTGCACGCCATGGGGAGGAGGGCATTTTACTTCATCCACATTAGTCTCAGCTCTGAGATTCAACCTGGGCGTGTTTCGAATCTGTATTTTTAGCATTTAAAATGAATGCAAGATACTCCCCCCCATAAACATTACTTTAGAATAACAGTCTTCACACAACCCTGTTAGACAGATGTTAAATCTTGAAATAGAAACATCTTGCACTTATATCACTACCTAGATGTGAGGGCAGCACACCTTCTAAACAACAGATAAGATTGTGTAAACACCGGAAGCAGTCTAAGAAGGGCGACAGGCCAAGAATAGGCCGAGAGCAGGCAGTGCCGCGCCCTCGCCTTCGGGGTGCTAAGGGCAGTGTGTGGGCTTTGGAAAGGAGGACATGACATATAGCAGTAGGCAGTGTGTGAGAGAAAGACAGGAAATGCAGGGGAAACACTGGATCAAAAAGGTTATTTTACAGGATATTGTAATTTTGAGGTTCCTTAAAGCTATACACAACATGCATAATTCACTTAGGCAACTTAATGGTACTAATTGTGCCGATCCTAAAGGGTAATGAATCATCCGGAAATACACAAATATCCACAACCAGTGTTTAACTCACTGAGCTACCCACCAGCCAAAATTGTGCCTACCACAAAATGGCAGGAACACAAGTCATATCTATGAAACATGTTTTATATTTACAGTATTTCACCCTTCTACCCCAACTCCCTACTTGGCAGTTCTGATTGTAACCATCTTTTTTCACACCGACATCTACCACTCAGCATCAACCAGGGGCAACACATCCCCTTAGGAACAGGGCAACGAGTGAAATGAGCATAATTTTGCCATTCGTCATAGCATTCAATTAGAGGAGAGATCGTGCTAGTTTACTGTATTAAGGGCATCCTCCAATTGTTGCACCGTTTAGACAAGAAGGGAAAGAACATTCACACATAGCAGACTCACTGTCCCCTAAAGATCAGAAGTAAAGCGACTCTTTCTTTTCGAAATGCAGTACACTTTAGCCCTCAAAATTGATGCTGAAAAAAACGATGTTAAAAATAAGGAAATATAAAGGAAAGGGCCAAATGTGTTGAAACTGGTTAGATAACTCACCGGGTGCAGCACGCCCTGCAGAGATCATCAAGTCCAAAACTGAAACCCCACTGGGGCCAACTCAGTGATTCCTCATTTCAATGTCTATAAAATTAAGTAGGGCTTCGAAAACTACCATAAAAAGTGCCAGGAGTCAATTATGCCGTCTTGCCCAAGGCACTGTAGGTAGAATATTAAACAGGAACTTTAAAGTGATGAAAGCCATTGCACTCGGGTGTTGCACTGAGCACGTGTGCATGTCCAGTTTACCTAAATTACACCTGTATTTCAGTTTAAGTGTCCGTTGGTAATCCTTGTAAAACAATAAAATGAAACCTGTTGATGTAAAATGCACAGTGGATGACTGGGAGCCTGCTCAAGCTCAGTGTGCAGACCACCACCAAGCACCATTTTACAAAGTGGTGGATGTCTGAAAAAAACTATCAAAGTCTGCACATCAGAATGGGAATAGCTTTAATGGGCCCTGTGGCGGCGGCCGCAAACCTTAAGGGGTGGAGACGGTGGTTGGAGCGCAGAGATGGAAGTGTGAAGAAAAAAAAAAAAAAAACATACCTCAATGAAGCCAGTCTCCTGCTGCCTCGCTCCTCTTCCCTCGATGTGGTGTCTCAGCATTCACTGGGACACCAGCACAGGCTCCCCAGCAACCCTGGCGCAGATTTCATGCTAAACCTAGCATGAAAGCAGCGCAAGAATTGGTCTGAGTGGCTCAGAAAATTCAAAGCCTTGTGTCACCTGAGCCTTATAATATCTAACTGCCACCTCCTCTAGTTGAACAGCCCCTTAATGAAAAGCCACCACTTTAAGATCTCGGCCACAGCAAGCACAGCTGTCTGTTGCCAAAGACTTTTTTGAGGAGACTGTCAATACATAAAGTGGGCTTTGGGTCACCCATGGCTTACCATTGATTGGTTTTCCTGTCAATCTCTTTTGCTTGGACCTTAATGTCTTTCTTTCCTCTTCCTGTGTTGGTCCCTCTGCTGTAGCATATATTCATTTACCAACCTTGAGACTGGATAACTTGCAATCTTCTAAGTGAAATACTTTTTTTGTATATCTGATACTGGGATTGTATGAGTTTTTTTGCTCTGTCTCTTGTGTGCCGCTTTCCAACTCAAATCAATTCCCCCGTGCTCTCTGTGCTGCTGTTCACAGCGTGTATGTTGCTTCCTCACTCCCCCTCTTGTTTTTCTTTTAAACAGAGTCTATTGCAAAAAAGAGTCCTTGGTAAGCAAGATCTTTAAGTATATATCATAGCTAATGAATCCCACATCAGAAGAATACTGTATTCATTGAAATTACTGCAGAGACCTGCAGACACCAAGTGTTACTTGGATCACTGACAGTCTTGTTCACGATACTCGCTACAGATGGGAGCTTATCAAAGTGTCTGCAGTAATTTCAATGAGGACACTATACTTTAGATGTTGGATATACTACCTATGATGTGAACTTGTAGATTTGCACTTACCAAGGACTGTTTTTTGCAATATAAAAGAGTATCTTTAGTGGGACAGGCATGCTTCTCGACTGGCCATTTGGATACTTTAGGACAGGATACTCTATTTCCCGATCCCTACCACAGGATTTGGCCGTTGCCTTTAACTTTCATAAATATACTGGCTCAGGTCCTTCCACAACTACTTATACTAGCGGTTTTCACCTAAGTGTTTCTTGCCTAATCTGGGACCCGTCATATATTTCTATTAGGTTAGCCTTGAAAAAGTCACTTTCATTGACAAAATAGGTCTCAGGTGTTGCTGTGATAACACATCCATTGGAGAATACAGAACAAATCAAGATTTAATAAAACCACTATATTGGACTTACTGCCTACGGACTCTATGTAATGGCCTTTTATTCTCACTTTGAGTGCTATGGTATCTTTACTTAAAAGTTGATGTACAGAGTGGATCTCTCTGGCCTACTGGAGTTTGCACCCCTGGTAGTAGGGTGCAAGATACCGCATGAGCACCAATCCTGAGTGTTAAAGTTAATTGTACTTACCCACAACTGTATGTACTGATAGGAGATGCAACATAGAAACCATTACTAGCTAATTTTTTCTACTTCATCTTTTGTTGTTTATGGTTGAAAACTCCACTTGACAGAATTGTGTATAAATGTGCAGACTGAATTTATTTTCCTGAAGTTCTTTCTTGGAGTAGGTTTATTTTTCTTACGGTGTGCCACAAAATTGGACAAATTCCCATTTCATGTAAACTTGTAAAATGTTAGTATTTAAAATTAATTTAAAAATTAATGGACGGCTTTTCTTATCTACAGTTAAGTAACTGATCATTTTGCATAGCATTTGCTAACGTTTGACATTTTTACTCATATATTATTTCTCAGTTTAAGCACAACATTGTTTCTAATTGTCACATTACTTCTTTGGTATGAAACATATCATTCACTGAAATTGTATTCATTCACTTATGATACAGATCTTATTGAGCCCACACATTTTTCTAACATATACAATATGGTCCTTGTTCGGAAAAGTTTGGAGACTCCTGGTCTAAAGCATAGTCCATGGCCAGAAAATAAATGATGCTTTTTTTTTTATTACCAAGCTGGACCAATTGAGTTTTTATCACAAAATACATTTTCAAGTCAATGCAGCGACCCTCACCATTGACTTCCAAATCCAACATGCAATGACAGACAGGACAGTATACTTTACAATGTTTCAAGACCTGCCTTATTATTAATGCTGGTTTCTAAATTTTTCCTGAAAATATCAAGTTGGGTTGATGGCATTTCCATTAAATGTTTGGGGAACCATTTAATGCCCTCAACGATATGAATTATTCAATTTTATAATTGTTCAGTGAGGTCTGTACATAATCGGGAACTGAATAAACACTAAACATGCTAAATGGGTACTTGAATTCTAAAAATGTCATCCTTTCCATCCTCCTATTTACATGTTTTTTTCAGCTCCTACCCCCTAAGGAATATGGGACCACGTTGATCAGCTTGCCCAAATAATAATCACTGCTCTGCAAATAGAGCCTGTTCCATCTCACTGAAATAGGCAGTAACAGCATTGGAATTTGTGTGTCCCTACTACACGGTTCTGCTCACCTCACAGACCTTTAAGTGTTCACCATCCCTCGTAGACACCCCACCTACCCATTTTTATGACTACGTAAGCAGGGCAACGGCCTTTAAATTTATCTAGTTTAGAGTTACCTCCACGCAATTTAGGACTTAGTTATGTGTTTTTTCCAATGCTAGCTTGAAATTATCAATTGAAAAGTATGGCTTGGGCACAATCATGTCTATTTTTCAATGCAGTAGGGTGTAGTTAAAAAGTTGCCTAGTCTGGAACCAAAATATCTGAGTTCTAATCCCTACTAACCCTCGTGATCATTGTGTGATCTCAAACAAATGCTCTTACATAACTCATTTTGCTTTTCTGCAAAAAACCTTATGCTCTATGTCGAAGAGCAGACATTCACCCTCACACATAAAAATATGTGAGCAAGAGGAGAGCAGACGTGCATCAAATTTAGTAAGGCAGATTGTAACAATTAAACAAAATTCTCCTAGGAACGAGAAAACAGGATATTTCCACATCCTGTTGTCTTCCAGTTAAGGATCCCTAGAATGAACATCAACAATTTATAAAAATGAAAGCATGAGTGATTGCACAGCAAGTTGTACAGAAAAGCTCCCTGCTTTACTTGCCAGCGTTATATTTTGAATTTATTCTTTTCAGATTGCAATTTAGCTCACACCTGCTATGGATAAATTTACCACCGCGAAGATTGGCACACCTCCTCCACAATTTCCAGGCCCGGAGAGAAAAGATGTTTTTCCTCTAAACGTTAATCTTGAGAAAGGGCTGGAAATGCGTGCGCACGTTGGCCATCACTTGTTAATGGACCACGCCGCGGGACCCTGGTTTACCATGGGAACCCAGTGCTAGGGACGTTGTTCTGCAATTTTCCACGGCATGCTCAGCAGCAGTAGGGGCGCGGACTGAAATGGGACCCTGCTGGGGGCAGTGATGGCTGAATGGTTTGGCACATGGTCACAGCCTTTCCCTCATGCGATCGTCCCTTGAAAGCCAGTCGGTGTTTGATTGAAAGACATCTGGCAGAGCTTCCATGGCCCTTGTACAATTAGAGGGAGGAGGCCAAGCCATTGTCTTGACTTCAACTGAAGTTACCATCAGCCTTGGCACAAGCATGGCAGCCCCAGCACCTAGACAAAGACTGAATGTACACTGACGATTAACCAACCACCTGACCACAGGGTGTTCAGAGCAAGGGCTGAACACATCCATGGGCAATGTGGAGAAATGAGCCTGCTATTTACACTGGCAGCCGTGCCACTTCTACATTAAGGACAGACTGGACAGCCACCGAGGGTGCCTACAGCAGTGGGGCATCTGATTGCCTCTACAAGAAGCCCAAGGTGTCCCAGAGCCTATGGGAGGGTGTATGGGGACAGGAGATGTCCCTGTTTAGGTTGTAAAAATAGTTCAGACTGGCTATGTCTGATTTGCAAACGAGAATTGCAGATCCTGGATACAAGGCGGTGATAGTGTGCTTTACAAATACACATAACATTGCAATGCGTCTGTGTGTGTCTGTCCCTCTCTATCTCTCTCTCTCTTTTGCATTTGGTCTGCACTTTGTTTACGGCACAGCTCGTGCAGGAGTATATACTACTTCTAGGAAACTGTCTGTGCAGTAGAAAAGACTAATTTCTTGTCCTACAACAATCCATCCTCTGGCAGTTTTTTTTTAAATCTATGGCATTCAAACATTGGGTGCATTTTAAAAGAAGGAGTGTAGTTTTCACATCAAAAATTCTAATCAGAAGCTTAGGTGAAGGTCCTAATCTAAAAAAATGTGAGGCAGACACCGGCTGAACATCTTCAACAAGAACAGATTTACTGAAGTAAATCCTAAAAGACTCCAAGATCCCCAGAGAATACAAATGGAAATCGTTGTGCACAACCTAAAAATTATGACCTAGGAAGATTGATCTCCAAGGACAGTGAAAACAAGAACGTTCAAGATGGCAGTTAGTTGTCAAATCATTTGCCCACTTAAAGCAGATACACTATCACCACTCAGAGATGTGATTACAGAATCACCATCTAATAATTTACAAAGTATAAGGATCAATCTGGACACTAACGATGGAGAACTGACATGACCAGGCTCAAGGGAATGCTAATATGTAGTTTATGATTAGTATATCTGTGCCACAGCATGGCATCCTGGTCACCTGGTTATATTCCTCTTTCCCTTGCCCCACCTATAAAAAAACACTGAGCTAGGTTTGCATTATACAAAATACAACTGATACATGATTTCTTATCCACATATATACATATCCTTGCCAAAACAATTCTTACACCAGCGAGGGTATTCTGGTGTTGAGTAGGTGTGTATGCCTAGCCCTACCTATGGTAGGTTGGTTAATTGAAAAGCCAATTCTTCAGCTTCTTGTGGAATTCAGAAAGGGAGGAGGAGATTTTGATGTAGATAGAGAAGTCCTTCTGCTCTTTAGGAGCTAGGTAAGAAAGCAGTCATCCATCTGATCTAGTTCTGTGTATGTGTGGGATGCTTTTGAGTAGAAGTCCTGCGGTTTCTGGATGGTTGGTGGAAGGAGATGCAAAGTTTCAGGTTGGTGGGGCCTAAGTTGTAGAGCACCTTGAATGTCTGCATGGGGAGCTTATATTAAGCACATTTGTGAATTAGAAGCCAGTTTCGTTCCCTGAGGTGTGGTGTAATGTGAGGTTTGTGTGGGAGGATGAGTCTGGTTGCCAAGTTCTGGTTAGTGTTCTAGTGAGTTGCTCAGTGTTTCTGGCATAGAGGGCGTTCCCCAGTGCTTAATTTGTAAATAAAGAGGTGCTGGTGCCCAAAACCCTCCTCTTAAACACACAGCTGCTGCAATTAAATTTGTGAACACAGAATACTGAGGCAGCGCAATCCTGAAGCCATCTCGGGCCTCTTCAATCCATATAAAGCCACTCCCTCTCCCCCTCAGCTCACTCTTGCAGCTACTTTCTCCCTTTCTGACGCTTGTTTGTTTTCCCCTTCCTGCGTCTTTCCCATCTGTGTCTATTGCTTGCAGCAAATGCTTGAGACAGAAGAGCAAGCCCCGGCCCTCAAAAATAAGTGCCAGTGCTCAGCACCGGAAACAACAAGCACAAATTAAGCACTGGCGTACCCATAGTTCAACTTGCTAGTGACTAAGGCGTGAGTAACAGATTTTTCTGTTTTTCTTCTGAGTCATGTCTAGTACTTCCTCAGCATCTTCGGAGTGCGGAAGCAGGATGCAGTGATGGCGTTGACTTGTGCAGTCATATCCAGCTTGCCCTCGATGAGTATTCAAGGTTGCTGGTGTTGGTCCAAGTTCGGCCGGATACCTGTTGGAGTCCAATTGTGAGGTGTTCTTGTCAAAGATCACTACTTCTGTCTTGTCAGTGTTGAGCTTGAGACAGGTTTCTTTCATCGGTTATCTACTTCGGTCATGTAAGAGCTGAACTTTTTAAAAAAAATATTTGGGGTTTTGTCTGAGAGGGAGAGTATGAGTTGTGTGCCATCTGCATAGAAGAGGATGTTGATGTCCTGCGGGCAGATGACACTGGCCAGAGGGATCATGTACGCGTTGAAGAGGGTGAGACTGAGAGATGAACTCTGAGGGTCTCTGCAGATGAGTGTGCGGGCTCCCGAAGATTAAGGTGCAAGGTTTGCAAATTGTGTTCTATAGTAAAGAAGCGGCAGATGCAGTGAAGATCAGGCCCTTGGATTCAAATATTGTGCAGGCGCATGATGAGGATGGGGTGTGAGACCATGTCAAATGCTGCACAGAGGTCCAGGAGAATAAAGGCTGCCATGTCTCCTCTGTCAAAGATCATGCGGATGTTACCTGTCGTGGCAATGAGTGCTATTTATGTACTGTGGTTGGACCTGAATCAAGACTACTTGGCATTGAGGAGCTGGTGGTTGCTGAGGTGGTCAGTGGGGCATCTGTTGATTAGTTTCTTTAAGACTTTTGTTGAGTATGGTAAGAGGGAGATGAGTCTGCAGTTGGAAAGAGTAGCTGGGTCAGCGGATAGTTTCTTAAGCATGGGCATGACAGTGGCATGTTTCCAGGTGTTCAGTAAAATGTCAGAGTCAACGGTGACATTGAAGATTGGTGTTAGTGTTTCGGTGATTGGTAGGAGTCCATTGGTGAAAACGTGGTTGGGTCAAGGATCAGATAGAGCCCTCAAGTGGATGGTCTTCATGGTAGGAGCAACTTTGACAGTGGTGACGACAGGCCTTCAGGACAGGGTTTGTTAAACAGCTGTAATGGTCTACCTTATCTTATTGAACATGTTGTACAGATCACCTCAATCTCACTGGACATGTGAATAGACCACCACCACCACATTGGACATGCAGCTATACCACCTCCATCTCAGTGGACATGTGGATAAATAACCTCCATTTTACTGGAAGGTAGGGAATCAGTAACATCTTATCAGGAAGTCCACACTTGCACTTCACGGATCAGTTTAAAATTCAAAGTGTTGTCCCAAAATACAAATATTTCCCTATATATCACGGTGAAAACAAAAATCACTCACTAGCCCTCTCCTGCCAATGGAAGGTCCCTTACAACCACCGTCCTTCACACTCAGATTCAGGCTTTTGGGATTCAGTGCTCACGATTTTGCTGTCCAGGATTCCACTCAGTGGTAGCAACAATCCATTCAATTCTGATCTTGCCCTTAAACGTCCCCCACACAAAAGCCATAGCCTTTATCTGCCTTGAACTTTAGGGCTAACAAAATAAAAAGGTATGCACATCTTTGTAACATATGCATTAAAGTTTCATGCGACAATACACTTCTTTCCTTTTGACGTAGCTGCATCACTTAAGCAAAAATGCAAGAAACCCAAATGGCTTTTCTCCAGCAGTAATAAATGATCTGACACAGGTGACAACAAACACACAAACTTCCAAAAGAACACATTAGGCGACCATCCTGCATAAACCCAACATAGCACAGGTATGCAATATAGTTGGCTCACAACAGCACTTGCCACCATGACACACGATACATTAACACCAAATACAACATACCGGACAGACTCCTTAAATACATTTAACATGGTACAGGTAAGCCACTCAGCCAGCTATCATACTACCCAACAGCACTCAGCGTGAAGAAAGACCACACACATCACATCTACCAGGCAGTAGACATGACTATCACCCTAGAAAATGCCTAAGGAATTGACAAAGCCCCTCAGCCTTAAACATCTAAATAATCCAACCACAGCTCAATGTACAAGAAAGATCCACTCATCTGGGAATATGATCTGAACTCATCGCAATTTTAATAAGACTTCGGTCTCCAGCAATAAATCAAACATCATGCTGGAAGTCTCTTGACTGCTGAAAGTGTTAGGAAGACATACCATGGCAAGATGTTTGTTACTCAAATGATGAAAACTTAACATAGACTAATCTGGACACTTTACCAAACAAGAGGATGCTCTTAATCTGGAAAACTAATCACAAGTGTGTTTCGGGCCTATAAAGTCGGCAGTGATGGAATGAGGCCAGATGGGAGAGCCGAGGTCTTACTATGGGATTTTTTTTCATTCAGCAGGCATCTTCCTTTCATTGTTTGTGTAAAGCTCAAAATCACATCCCTGTTCAGGCTCATTTATAACAATGGCCTTGCTCTTGTAGAACAAGACAGCGAAGAAAGGATACACGAGTAGACAGAAGATCCTGGAAGCCCTCCAACTTTAGGAAATATGACTCCCGCGCGAGTGCCGCCACTTTCTAAATTGGACTGACTCAAATGGAAAAGCAGTAAACATTACGGTGACCTGTGATTACTTCTGTCTGGGCCACCATTTCCTCGGCTACGGTCAACAATAGCTTTCCCAGATTCAATCAGGCATGGGAAACCGTAGCCATGACAGGAGCCAGCACTTTCCCCAACATGATAAAACAAAACGGTGTTGCAAATTTGATTGACAAAGGTGAAGATGCTAAAAACATTCATTTGCCCATAACGGATCCGCATTATTGTCAGGGGAGTGAATAGAGAGCACAGAATTGTAAATCCTGAACATTTTATATGAAAATGGATTGTTTAAGTCAGAACGCTAAGTCATGTTAACACTTTGAATCCGTGGTCTGCAGTTGGGTAACAATGCTGTGTATAAACAGCCGTGCATGTTTCATATGCGTAAAGTGCATACAAGCGTTAGCGAAGCCAAAAGGCCTGGGTTTAATGTGCTAATGCCTGTGGCATTAGCACTTGCACCAGGCTCTCCTATATTGGGGGGGCTACACATAAGGTGGGTTGCACTGGGCCGGTGCATGTGGGGTCAGAGGGGCAATCTGCCTCTGGACCCCTCTGTAAGGGGAGCAGTGATTGGCTACTGGGTCCCCCGCTACACCGGAAGCACTAGTAGTGTTTTCGGGTCATGTAGACGTTTCTTCCAAGTCGGCGGCACCCATAAAAGGAGTGACAGGGTAGCAAACGGGCCTTTTTGCTCCCACTCGCCTCCCTGTCATGCCCACATTAAGGTTTGTGTTGCTCCTTTCTCTCCCTCACAGATACGCTCCACGCTCTGCATCAGCTTCGGCGTCAGCAGCCGAGCTTCCCGTATGCCTCCAGTCGGGGAGCCTAGGAGAGCAGGAGTGCCAGGCATTGCCCCGGGACCAAAGAGGGCCCGTGCACAGGGTAGGCACAAGGGGAGTTTGCAGGAGCACACATCAGTTGTCCCCAGTACATCAGGGGTGCAGGATGCAAGCCATTTGGTTGCGGCACCAGTGGGTCTGACCCAGGCTTTGGATAACTCTGGCCAGGTGGTGGTGGTGCAGCCCTGATCGTGCAGGTAAATGCCAGGGTGGTGACGGGGCCTGCTTTGGTGGTGACGCCAGGGGGTTTGACCCCGGTTTTTGGTAAAGCGGCCCACAAAGGGGTCTCAAGGGAGCTTGGTGGGGACTGTGTCCATCGTGGGGGCTAGTGGGTCCCTTCCCTCTCCTATTGCAGCTCAGACAGGGAGTCAGGTGCAACAGACTGAAGGCGCTTCCGCGCAGCCAACTAACCAAAGACCGATTGTGTTTGGTACCTCTGCCAGTGACAGCGTACCCAGGGGAGCCACCACAACAACATCATCTCCACCTGCTCAGGGAGCAGCTATTTCAGGTACAGGGTCCTGTTTGCCATCTGCTGGTTTCAGTGATATTGACTCTGAACATAAACAGCTGGGTATGCACGTGTCAATGGAGGTGAAAGAGAAAATATGGAAGGGGGTGTTTGTGGACATTTTTGACTTGTTAGTGAATAAATGTAAAAGTAAGGAGGCCAAGCGCTGAAAAGAATGTTCACACTATAGGGATTGTTGCCATTGGCAATACAAGAAAAAGGTGGAAGAAACTCTAGTGAATTGGGTCAGAGCTTTCTCAATTTATCAGGCCATTTTGGCAGAACACTTCAACGACCTGGGTGCTCAGCTGGGGTGTTATCAGAATAGAATTGTGAGTGTTCATGATGAATGTGGTGGGTCAGCCAAGAAGGACTATGATAAAGAATTCAGGAGGATTAAGGCCCATAGGCCCACTCTGGGATGAGACCAGACTGATATCATCACCTCTACGTTATAGGAAGCATCCCCGATGCTACCTATAACCAGCCCTTTCGGCCAGGACCAGGGTCCGCTACTAGCCCAGTAGACTCATCAAAGAAAGTGGCTTGTTGGGATGTCAACCTGGGTACATGTACCCGGCCACAGGGAAGTTATAGATTCACATATTGCTGTTCGTTCTGTGGATTGGCATCCCACCCAGAAACCAAGTGTTACAAAAAGTCCAAAGAAAAGGTTGCTGAGAAGCAGGAAAGACCAATTTAGCAAAGCTCCCTCACCAGTTAATTTGACAGCAATTATCTCCTGGCTCAATACTTACTAATCGTTTGGAGGCGCAGACATTGTATGAGGGCTTTAGGGAAGGCTTCAGGAGTCAAGCTGACAGTTATGTTGGTTCCCCTTATTGTAGAAATCAATAAAATCTCAGGTCCAACCTGGGGGTTGGCCAGGGCAGATATTCAACAGGAGCTGGGTCGGGGTCGGATGGTGGGTCCCTTCAATTTAGCCCCACTTGATGGCTTTGTTTGTTCCCCTGGGTGTGGTTCCGAAAAAAAACCCAGAAGAGTTCAGATTAATTAATAACCTGTCAGCCTCCAAGGTTCACTCCATGAATGAGGCAATCGTCGAGGCTCTATGCTCGGTTATGGACCTTGAACCCTTGATCAGGCAATTCAGTTGATGCAGGAGCTGGGACCTGGAGCCCTTTTAGTGAAGTCTGATATTGAGTCTGTTTTCCATTAGCTCCCAGTACACCCTCAGGATTTTCATCTGATAGGTTTCCAGTTGGGGGAGGCCTATTTACTTCGATAAGTGTATGCCTATGGATTATTCTGTGTCCTGTTCCTACTTTGAGACGTTTAGCATGTTCTTCAAATGGCTTTTCAGGCAGAAGTCAGGACACCAATGGGTGTTGCACTACCTAGAAGATTTTCTCTTTGTAGGCACACCATACACTGACTGATGCTCTATGGCCATGGTTTTTTTTTTTTAGAACTTGATGAAGGAGTTTGGGGTCCTGCTACCACAGGGCAAGAAACTGGGGCCTGTACCCATGATTGAGTTCTTGGGAACTGAACTGGAATCTGTGGCTGGGGTGTTTAGACTCCCGCTGGAGAAGAGCCACACTTTTTCCCAAGCTTGTGTGCATGTCTGGGAGCTAAGAAGGTCACACTACACCAGTTACAGGTTTTGGTTGGGAAGCTTGATTTCAGATTGCAGATCATTCCCATGGGGCACCAATTCTCCTGATGCATCTCTCAGACCATGGCAGGGATAAGGGTAAAATATCATCACATTAGTCTGACCTGTGAGGTCAGGCAAGACATGAGAATATGGGAGTCATTCCTGCGTGAATTCAACTAAACTGTGGTGTGGCCAAGGGCCCCCAGAACCAATGAGGAACTGGGTCTTTTTATAGGTGCGGTGGGCAGCAAACGGTTTGGCTCAATTTTGAGATTAGCCTGGTGTGCATAGTGGTGACCCAAGGTATGGGTGCAGACAGGCTTGGTGGCTAACATTGGTTTTCTTGAGCTGTTTTCAATCCTCATGGCATTGTCTATTTGGCCTGAGCAGTTCTGCTATCACTCCATAGTGTTCTGGTCAGATAATATGACAGTGGTGGACTGCATCAACCAGCAAGCTGCGAAGTGTAATATGATACTGAGGGTTCTGGAAGATATTGTACTACTATGTTTGAGACTGAATGTACCCTTCAAAGCTAAGCATGTGCCATTGTATTGAACAATGCTGCTGATGCCTTGTCTCATTTCAAGATGCAGGTTTTCAGATTCCATCATCCAGGGGCAACAGAGTCCCCTACATCTTTCTCAGACTGTCTGTGGCGGCTTGGTGCCCAAGATTACCAGACCTCTTGGTAACCAGTTTTTAGCACCCACGACCGGGGGGCCTACAAGGGGCATTCAGCACTTATTGTGAATTCTTGGGCCGCAATGGGACTGTGGATTTGTTTGCTTCATCTTCAGTTGTGGCATTCCTGGGGATGCACAGAGGAGAGGGCCAGTCGGTAGCTTGCGCCAGGAGCCATGCCACAGCAATCTCTTTTTGTGCAAATGCTAGACACCCAGATGGGACCAAGTCCTTTTTGGTTAAAAGGGACCTGAGGGATTGGCAGATGCTGGAGGGGTCTAGATTGGATGCTAGGCACCCCATTGATACAGTCAAATTGGCAGCAATTCCTGATGTTTTGAGAGACATCTGTAGCTCCAAGGGGGAAGTCATCTTGGGGCTTTCAGGCTGAGTGAGTTTGTCGCTAGGAACAAGGAGGACAAAGGGGGGGCTTCAACTGGCAGATATTCAGTGGCTGGATGGGGCTAGGGCCCTGGCTATCAACATACCCTGTTCCAAGGAGGACCAGGTCGATAGGGGCAACCACATCCTGTTGCACAGGGCCCCAGGTAATGAGTGCTGCCCTGTCTATATCTTGGAGTTATTCATAGCTCAAAGGGCTCAGGGCATTGGGGACCCCATACTGATCCATGTTGATGACACCCCTCTGACCAGGTACAAGTTCTCAAGGATACTGAAGGGTGCTCTGCGGGTGGCGGGTTTGACTCATCAGAGTTTAGAACTCACTCAATTAGAATTGAAGCAGCCACTGCAGTGGTGCCAATGGGGCTTTTGAATGCGGCAGTTTAAAAGATTGGCAAATGTTCTTTAGACTATTACAAGCACAATCTGAGACTGCATAAGTTGCAAGTGCTGCACCTGATACCTGTTGCTCTCTCCCCACCCCCCTTTTCATGCCCTTAATGCAGACAGTGTGCGGAGAGCCGAGTGGGTGATTTGGAGTCCTGGCAGCCCCTGTACACACAGGGACAAACGGGATCACAGATGTGCGGGTCATCGGCCATTCTTATGTGTTGTGAGCAAGGGAGGTTTGCAACTCGTGCCACTGAGGTCAGTACTGGAGACAATGCTGCCTAGGGGATGCACGCCCCCTGGCATCATCATACTGCATCTAGGTGCAAAGACTTGATTCATATTGGTCGGAAACTCCTATTTGAACTCGTTATCTGTGAGGCTTCATTGGCTGGCTAAGAGATTCCCTCAGGTAGTGCTGACCTGGTCAAGTATCACCCCCAGGTTGCAGTGAAGGGGTGGCAATTCAGTTAAAGCCCTGAACGACTCTGTGAGGCTGATAAACAACTAGATTAGTAAGGAGTTCAGATCGTCCAGGCTGCAGACTATATCCCACCAGTACATAAAGGGCGAGCATTTCTTCTTGCAGGATGGGGTGCACCTGTCGCAGAATGGCAATGAAATGTTCCTGGAGAACTTGTTGACCTGGCTGGCACACCGCCCCCAATGGAACAACGGTTTGGGAGGGAGGGGGCCTGATAATCAGTGAACTATGCTGGCCTGTGCGGGGTGAGATCATGATTGGTGGGGCAATTTTGTATACCTTTCCCCACTTAAGAGTGATAGCAATGTCAACAGACCCTCCAAGGGGTGCTGGCAGGGAACCAAATCAAACACCCAGGGCCATGGGTAGCTACAGGCATTGGTTGGCACCCAGTCCTTATGGCTAACCACCTGTACATGTGCATTGGGCTTGGAGCTAGCACATGCCCTTGGGGTTGATGGAGGGGAAGAGGGGGTGTCCAAGGTAGGTATACCGGCAGGTAGCCCCTTTGGCAAAGTGTGCCCTAGGAAGGGTTGCTTGCAGGAGGTGGGGTCCTCCCTTAAGGAGGGACCCATCCCGGGTCACACAGGTGGAAGGGGTGGATCTGGGACCAGGAGGCACCATTGGGACCAGTCATGATCTCATTTATAGCCATTGATTTGTGATACAGAGGAACATGTTTAGTTAGTGTTAGGTGGCCAGATGTATTAGTGTCTCTGTTAAGGCTAGATATCAACACTTTGTAAATAAAGCTGTAAAATTGTAAGGGTAACTGCGAATAACGTTGAAATGATGTGGAGTTTACCACATGTTTTGTTAAAATAAAATGTGGCTGGGGGTTACAACCCCTAACCCAAGAGGTGTATGTATTATTGTCTATAGTGATACAGGCGGTGTTGGGGATAGGGTGTTGTGGGATTGGGAAGGAAAGCCCCAGTGGTATCAGGCCATACAAGAGCAAGTCACACAGGATGAAGCCAGCCAGCAGGAGCTTGTAAAATAGTGCCTTATGCAATTCAAGGCAAGCACTCAATTGGAAAAAGGAAGGATACACTCAAGAATTTTAGGTAAGAGACGACTACTCGGCTAGACTGTGCCACGTGTAATTGACAAAGCCTCAAGCCAATTGATGAAATGTTTGGAAATTTGTGTTGCATTAATGATAGTGGACACTAGAAGAGTTTATATCTACAATAAGATTTAACATTCCTGCCTCATCAATGTCAGTGTTACTTGTATGCTGCACGACTGCCAAGTGCACACTGGTATGATTGAAAAGTTTGTGAAGAGCTGAATGTTCAGTTTGAGGCACACAGATATAGATTCCCAACAGGGCTTTAAGTGCAATTAAAAAAGAGTGGGGTCTCTAAAAAGAGTAGTCTATAGAATTAAGGGTATGGCTTAAACGTGTAAATGTAAAGCCTGCGATTACTATAGCATGCCACTCGAATTTTATTTTGGCACCTATTTTGGGGTTTTCTGTTATTTCATTGAGAACACCAGCACACCATACAGTATAGCAATAACACATGATAGATAGATTGACTTTGCCAATGGTTATCTGTTTAACATAAATGAGTAACCACAATAATTTTGTTGAAAGTGAATAATACTGAAAATGTTTCATATCTCAAAATATAGGACTGTGAATTAAACATTACTAAGGTCTGTGAAAGGGGTACTGGTCATCAGATTGTCATAATTACTGCTGTTCTTTCCTTTACACCACTTTCCTCTACAGTCTATTTTAAACACGTATGTCCTTTTTATCCCCACATCCTTCTGAAATACCCCATCTACATATCTCACATCTCATCTCTTTCCTCTTCAGCACCTGTTTTCATTCACTCCTACATGTACTTCCTGATATCTCTGTCACTTCAACTCCCACAATCACACAATGCTCCCACTCACCTGTAAATGTTGTATTTTTTGTGTGTTTGCCTTGTCAATACTATGAATCACAGCTGCACTTGCACACATGCCCATCGCTTGTGTGCTTTGCAGAGGGAACAAGGATTGGATGACTATGGACCCTGAACACCTTTCTGATCTACTGATATGCACTGTGAACAAAATCACACTGCCTTCAGCCTCAACTCCAGAGCTCTCAATCATGGCCAGTTACAAACCCCTTTGAACATCTCCGTTCACAGTAGGCATATGCTGCATGTAACGAAAAAATACAGAAAGACAATATCCTGGAAAAGCTAACACGCCATTGGAATGGCAGAGTAAGTAAAATGGAAAATATGTGAAATATAAACAAAGCACTACAACTGTGACGTGGATTACCTTAACATTTTTAGTAGTTATTTTTCACAAATCAAAATGTCTTTTTGCCAGTGAAGTTTCGAATATCAATACAGAGCCAACTCGTTTAAAAAACCCATAATCTCATGTATTAAGGTGAAATGCTCCGCTTGCACTGCAGCTGACGTGATACTGTACTGATATGAGCCATTGTGAGTAAGACTGAACAGACACCCTGCATTAAGGTGCGAGTATCCATTGTGCAGCAGGCACCAGGGCCACTTGGCCTGAGATGGGGCCTACTGAACCCTGCATATTGCTGTATTTCCTTCCTTGCACGAGGACCCACAACACACTGACTAAGCTCACAACACAATGGAGAAAAGGATATTTTTGTAGCAAGCCTTGTCTCTACAAAGTTTGTCTAGGTGCAGTGTAGAAGGAAGAACATTCTGCGGCTACGACTATGCGGCTACCAAAGTACCAATTGCTCATCACAAATCACAACAGAGACCATGTTATTTTATACTCACAGGAAGATGTAATCTCGTTTTTAAGTGCTAGACTGTAGAACTAGCTAATCGAACTTGGCCACAATTAGTTGGAAAGTCCAGATTTCGAAAAACAAAGTGTTGCACCCGTTTAGAATTAAAAGAACAGAGACCTGGATGCAAGCTACACTCAGAAGTGGGTTCTCTTTGAGAAATCGCAATAGCTGAACTCTGAAGCTAAACAAGAGCAGGTATGAGAGGGCCAGGCCACACATTGATTTCAAAGAGCCTTCGGTTACACGTGGGCAGTAAAAGAAGGAAAACGCCCTTCGTGAAGTTGGAGACCGAGTAAGCTCTTGTGTGGTGCTTCAAAGGGGAAAGGGATAGGATGCAGGCTCAGCCACTGTGGCCTTTCTTTCAATGAATCTAAGTAAATCTTACATACCCTAATGCACTCTGCATGCCTTTATGTCAGATGGATGCCCACAAAGGCTACTGCAACCATCTACACTCTCTGAATCCTAACACCGTTCTTATTTGGCTACATTCGCCTAAAGCAACCTTGGCACATCTGAAAGATGCCATAATGATGCTGTTTAAAGTACCAAAATACCCTTCGTAGTGATAAAGCAGGTGCTGGCTCCTGCCTGGATCACAAACATACACATCTCAGTTGTATTTTTCCTAGCTCACATGTTTCATCAAATGATGCAGACCGAAATATTATTTGCTGAGTTTATTGATTGAACTGCTCTGATACCCACGTCCTGATTGTCCAACCTGCACGCTCCTATCGGGCCACTAAATATGGCTGCCGTTGTTGACATCTGCACAGGGAGGAAGGCACAGATGCACGAATAAAAGGGCTTTTAGAACACTTCAGTCCCTTTATACACAATGAAAGTTACAATTTATAGGCTTAAACTACTGGGTCTGGGATGGAGGTCATGTTGGGGGGCTGCAAGCGAAGGAGGAATCAATAGGCAGCCACAAACTCAGGCAAAATAAATACACCGTTAATCCAAATCCACTTGGCTCTGACCTAAAACGACATGAAATAGTGTCGCTGGGCTGTTTGTCACCCGTCATTGCGCGGCCTGCTTTGTTGCTCCACCTGCATTGCATACAGAGCACGAAGGACAAGTGTTTGATGGGCGAGCGGCAATTAAGCGGCATGTCACAGCTCCCTGAGTGATTGCCTGAGAACTGTCCTTATCACAGAGTCCTCCGAGATTGGGAGAGTTGGGCCAAGGCCCTTAATGCGCCTCGGCCCGGGAAGGCCTCACCTTCCACATAATGAGTTTACTAAGGCTCAAAACAGAGCGCCTAAACACATGTATTATCAGCACAGGCCGTCAGACCCTAACAATCATTAGCAAGGGTGATGGGTGAAACAGACCTTACGGCGTCTCAGAGTCCTCCAGGAGTACCATAGAAAAACAGCTGTTTTTACAGGGATTGGAATTATCCTGTGCTTAATTTGAGCCAATAACTGTGGGGCCTGGCGGCACTTGTTGCTAGAGACTGACACTTATTTATTCTCAGCAGACTTTGACCCAGAGCAAGACAGAGAAAAACACACAAGGAGGGAAAAAAGGAAAAAGAGAAAGGTGGAAAAAACACGTGGCAAAGGGATAAACAGTGCTTAATTTGAGCAGGTGGTTGCCGGTGGGGGGTTCTGGCACTTATTTTTGATGGCCGGCATTTACTGCGAGTAAAAGACACATATGGATTAAAGAGGCCCGAGATGGTTGTAGGGTTAAGCTGCCTCAATATTCTGTGCTGGCATATTTAAGTGCAGCAGCCGCGTGTTTCGTAGGTGAGCTTTGGGCAAAGGCACGTTTCTGTTTACAAATTAAGCACTGGGGAATAAGTAGGTATAAAAAGGGTCTTGCATGAAGAAGATAATGGGGCAGAGAGTACCTGGGGGTTGATTAAAGAGGCATGAGGAGAAATCAAGTTTACAGAGCTATGGCATTCGTAAAATGACATTCAAGAGCATCAGCAGCAGATTTCTGGCAAAATTCTGGGTCCTGCACTTATTCATTTAGAAATACATCATGGGAATTACCCCCTACACTCGGGAATCAGGGCCTTAAAGAGAATAGGCTCTAGAATGCTGTGTTTTTTGCACTCCCATTAGTGATGAGAACATGTACCATAAATGTAGGCAGAATGGAATCAAATGAAGGTCAAAGACGTCCCTGTTTTAAAATGTTCCGTGTTTGTTCTGACCAGATGTAGGGAGTGACAGGGAGTGGGTAAGACCAAAGGTGAGCAAAATCCCTCCACAAACTAGCGATATACTGAAAGGCTGGAAATGCTCCTCCCTCTACCCGCAAACATAAATCTGCCCAGTCTCCAAGGTAAAAAAAAAAAAAAAAAAAGTATGGCAGGAAGAGCGAGGGAGACCAGGTTCCTCAATGATGCAGCCATAGAGAAATTAGAGGCGACCAAGGGGTCATAGGTGAACCTATCTTCATTGGAGTAGAAAGGTTTGTGGGACATCGAAAAAGGGACCAAAATAAACAATGCACGTAGGCCCTCATTACAAGTGACCTCAGAATTCGGATGAGGCTGGTAACAGAAAACTGAAGTTACTAGTACCTTTGGAATTGGGAAATAACTTTTACAACACAGGTGTTACCACACAATGCCTTTACCATGCAATGCCTTTACCACGCAAAGTAACTATATTTAAGGTGTGTATCTATGTGTGTGGGTGTGTGTAAATATATGTAGGGTTTAGAAGTTGGTAAGTTTATAGGGAGGTAAGGGTATTTATAGGGTTTTTGAATGGCTAAGGTTAGAAGGGTGGGAAGGGTATATTTAGGGGTTATGGGTATACGGTGGTAAAGTTATTTTCAGGGTTGAATAGGGTTAGGGGTATAGGGTAGTAAGGGTATTTGTAGTTTTTTTTTGGGTGGGTAAGGGTATAGGATGGTAAGGATATTTTTTCAGGGTTTAGGAGTGGGTAGGGGCATAGGGTGGTAAAGGTGTTTTAGGGTTTAGTGGTAGTTAGGGGTATAGGGTGGTAAGAGTGCTTTAGAGTTTAGGGGTGGGTAAGGTATACAGTAAGAAGTGTGTTTTAGGGTTTAAAGGTGGGTGGGAGTATAGGGTAGAAAAGGTGTTTTAGGGCTTAAACATGGGTAAGGGTAGACAGTGGTAAGGGGGTTTGGGGTGGGTGGGGGAATAGGGTGGTAAGGGCATTTTAGAGTTTCATGGTGGGTAGGGGCATAGGATGGTAAGCATGTTTTAGGGACAGGTAGGGGTATTTGGTGTTAAGGGAGTTTTAAGGGAGGGTAAGGGTATATGGCAATAAAGTTAAAAAAGGAAGTAAAAAATGTTTAAAAGGTGGGACTCCTTTTCCAGTATAGAAATAAAATGTACATTTATAATCATGTAAACAAAAATTATTAATGATGTCATGTCTAATAATGTAAAAAATACACAAAAAAGATATATACATGTATGTGTGTGTGTATATATATATATCTGGATATGTGTGTTAATGTGTAAATATAAATATATATATATATATGTATATATATATATATATAGATATATATAAAATAAAGGTTACAGGGACGTAATAGGTAGGCTAACATTTTAACTGTACAAAACCATAGAAATTCACCTGTCACAGCTAGAGTTACCTCAAGTAACTATAACTTGTGCCCTAAGGTAACTATAACTCACGCCCTCGCCATGCAGTTTTTTAGCCAGAAATTGTACTGCAAATATTACATTGATGTTATCAATGTTCTTATCAAAGATGTCATGAGTGCCATAATTTGGGGGTAACACGCTTTTTAAAAAAAATAATTCAGCGGATATGTGGATCTGCCAAATCTACAGCTGAACATTTTTTAAAAAAATGCCTTTTTCCTCTTTGGGAGGCGCAGGGAGGGTAGGCCCCCTCTGGGTCCCCAGCACCATAGCTAATGGGTAATGGTATCCCTACCCTGGCCCTTTTTTCTTATTTTTAATCTTTTTTTCCGCAACACGGCAGAAGCTGAGTCCCAAGATGGCTGCCAACAATTCCTTGTTGAAGTGTTGTCAGCCAATCAGATATCAGCACGAGCACGGGAGGGTTCGCAAAGCCTTTGTGTCCCTATATATATTCAATTTTTTTTTCTTTAATTTCTCAAAAGCTACTGAATGAATTTACAGCAAATAACAAAAAGGTCGCTTCTGGACCAAGAGCTACCTTTCTGCCAAAATTGGTGTAATTACGTCCAGTGGTTCGGGCGCTATTGCTGCTCAAAATCCCTACGGAAAAATAGGTGAGGAAAAAGCGTTTGGGAGCCCCCATTTTTCTTGGCCCTGCTTGAGTGATCACTCCAAAACTTTCTGGACAGCAGCTGATGTGAGTGTTAAATTTGTTTGGAAAATTTTGTGAAGATTCGTCAACTGGTGCCACAGATATAAGTAAGGTAAAAAACACTTTTTCTGCATGGACTCGGTCCTAACTATAACTACCTAGAGGTGACCACCACTAGGTGTTTTATATATATATATATATATATATATATATATATACACACACACACATATATATATATATATCGTTGTTTAACGTACCTTTAATAAACTTACCTTGCAGGGTAAAGGTATATCTGTGGTTAAGACCCATGGAAACCCTGCGGATCTCTTAACTTTTAACTGGAGATTTTGCTGGTGAAAACAATTGAAACGTCCAGAGTGAGGTGGGGAATTAGACACAGAATTACCGAATACCCTGGTAAGGTTTCATTTCTTAGCAAACCCTCAGGGCCCAACTTATAAGTGGCTGGATTCTACCCACCCACAGAGTTATTAATATGTCCAGTATTGGAAACTCTGGGGTGGGAGAATCTGGCCCATTTAACATGCCACTCACAAAAGGGGCATTAATGGCATAGCACTGTGAAGAAAGAAAGTAGAGTGAAGCCAACAGATATATATCCCCATTCATTTCTCATTCAGCTGAATTTTGGTAAATTGTTGGATGAATGAAATTAGACCTTTGGAAGTTTTGAAAAACATTTCTGAAATTTTGAGAAGGTAGAAATTTGTTGCTTTCTGCTGGTATAAAGTTTCATTGGCGTGATTAAAAAAAGCAATCCATAGACAAAAAAGACATTGGGAATAAGATAACTATTTCCATGTGTTCACAAGCAAGGCTGCAGGAAGAAAATGTAGAGGTTCCACCATGAATTCCAGAATATTAAGGGCCTGATTACTACCATGGTGGATGGGATACTCCGCCACAAACGTGACAGATATCCCACCTGCTGTATTACAAGTTCCATTATATCCTATGGAACTTGTAAAACTATGGCCGGGCTATCCATCACGTTTGTGGCAGGTTATCCCATCCGCCAAGGTCGTATCAGGCCCTAAAACTGTGATTTAGTGCTGGTAATATCAACATTTACCACAACAGCTTATTGCTGCCTTATTATAAAATCTTGAAATATGTTGTTTCACCTAAAAGTTTATTCCGTTTTTTTTAACAGCTGTTCATACTGGTTTTGAGCCTATTCCCAAGAGTTCCAGATACAAGAAAAGTAAGGTAACTAAGACACCTAAACAAAAATGCCAAGGATCACATGGGGATCCCAGGATTCGATCCCAGATATCCTGGTTGCAGTCATTATTTTACCCACCAGACTAAGGCAATGGTTTTGAAGCATTAGGTCCCCTCAAAACGTGCTTGAATAATTCAGAGTGAATATGTTCCAAATGGGTATAAATACATTTTTTGCCTTGCCTAAAACAGCGCATGCGCAGTCACTTGTAAGAAAACTTGTGTTTCTTCTTCCCCTAGAGCATGAACGCATAACTTGTGTCCACTGCTCCCTTTTCAGGTGCTACTTTTTTCTTTTTTTAAGCACTCAATTACAGTGCATGCGTAAATACCAGAAGTCCTCCTTGTGTACTTCTTCCTCTCTGCCATGCTTGTGTTGCTCTTTCTCTGGCCTTGTGCTTCTCCCCCACTCACATGCGATTATCAAACTCGAGTAGCTTTTTCACCCGTGTGGTTCTCGTCCTCCATTCCGCACACTGTGCGCTCTCTTCTCTGTTTGTCTTCCAACCCACTTGCATCCTCCACGTTGCTTCCATCCTAACTACGCACTCAGTTTTCTTTCGCCCCTCCTGCACCCCATGTTGCTTCACCCCATCTGCCCTATTTTCCTTTTTATTTTGTTTTTTACAGATCCAACTTGAATCTGCAAACAAATTGAATAAAATGCACTCTTGTCATTTTGTAGGCATGCGCTTACTTCGTGCTTATGCCTACAAAATGACAGCTGCTGCATCATAGCATTTTTTTCTTTTTACTTTTTTAAAGCCATGCTGCACAGCATCAAGGATGTTGTGAGGCTTAGCTAAAACCACTGACAAAGCCAATAGGTCTCAAAGGCAAGACCTGATAGCTTTGCCAATGCTTGTTTGTACTTAAGAGCCAGGTTACATGAGATTACTATCCTAAATTAGAACTACCATACATAAACAGAAGAAGCAAGCATTGTGCAACCAAAAGCCTAATGATGGTTACTTCCTTCTATTTCCTCTACAATTTGCTTATTTAGTTGACAGTGAATACTCTAAAATAATTTGTTTGATAAGTGACCTTTAAGTGGTTGATTTAGCAGAGGCCCTCAAATGAATACCTAATGTGAGAGCCCACGAAAATTACCGCATAGCATAGTGTGCTGATATCGTGCTCCTAGTGCTACATATTAGTTCAGGCAAGTTCAAGTTAATTGTCAAGAAACTCCTCTTAGTAGAAGTGATTGATTGAAGACAGACTCTAAATGGAAGAAACGAGTTTACACACGCCCTAATTCCATGTTCTAAGTGCTGCACTTTACCCTCACGGGCTCTATAGAGGGTGCAAACCTTCTACCAATGCATGCAAAGCTCCAGTGCTTTGGGACACTAGACCCCTCCTAAAGAGTCTTTTGAGAAACAATAGTATTGCTGAGCATTCTTGATTGGACACGAGGGTCTCACTCTCGTCTCCTTATTGTTTGCTGAGGTTCAGTGGTTAGGACAACCACTCAAAGCAATATCAGTGTCCAAAGTGGTACTTCTTATGGTGTGCACACAGGGATTTTATGCCAAAATATAAATGAGAAAAAAAGCTAGAAGGTAAAGAGATGACTGACCCCAGTGCTGTAGAATGGTGAAGATGTTAAATAACTAACTAGAAAATGGAGAACAGGTTTATGGAAACAGGGCACTAAGGTGCTCATTTTGAGTGCTACCACATACACAAATTGGCCGGTATAGGAAGCGAATGACTAAAGTGGGAAATCACAGCTGTGCAGTGATTTTGCATGCAAAAGCAATGCACCATTAGGATTCTCTGGAAACATTTTAGTTGGGTATATCCTGGCAAAATATATCTCCTGAATGTGGCACACTAATAGGAAATTCCCTGTGATAACCAGTATGTTAACATTGATTTCTAAGATACCTCCTCAGTCTGAGAAGGATAACTTGGGTACTGTTGCATCCAGAAATTAGTTATCACCATTGCACTGGTAATTTCTGAAGCAAAATTACTGCATTTGAATATTTAATGCAGTCAGACTGAGAGCTTTATAAGTTCTACAATTCAGCTGAACTGGAGTAAGAAAAAACATAAAGCCAAGACTCTCCAGCTACATGGAACAAACCGGACGCATTACAATGCCAAAATGAGCGGTAAACAGTCTTTCGTTTTTCCATGCTGAACTAATGTCAAAGGAAGGGTATAATTCATAGGCGGACACCATTACTGCTTGAAAAATGGTAGAGAATGTGTTTTGGTCATCTTAATGGTGATGGGAATTATTTATAGTGGCCTTCTTGGAATTGCTCCTACACAAAATGGCCACCACATTGCAATAATGACCTATTATCCTGCAAATACCCACTCTGGCCAGACTAAAGAAACCCTCTGAACCATTACAACGGTCCACAAGGGCCACCCTACACGTTGGTAGGAAGGAGGACCTAAATTCAGAACCTCGCCAACTTTCCTGCCACTGATTCAATCATCTTCCATGGACCTTTTAAAACTTCTACATCTTATGCACTTTTTCTCATAAAGTGCTTTGACTAAAGACATCCACCATTTAGACAGTAACCCCTTTTATAAAGGCACAGGGGATAGAGTTCAGCCAAACCAATACAAACGTTTTCCACTAGACTTATTGTTAAAATCCAAATGATTAACACAAGAAAAATAGACATAACTTAAATCTCAAACAATAACCAATTATGCTCCAACCACAATATTTAGAATCTCCTAAATACTTAATAAAATACTAGTGACCTCAAAGGTGGCATTATCAGATAAATAATACCACAACTTTAAAGACCAAATGACCCTATACTGTATCTCACGTTTATAGTGCAGAACATACATTATTTTTTGCTGGTACCCTACTCAACTACACTCATTTTACCAACAGTAGAAGGATGTAAGTATGGGTAGTTTCTGGAATCAGGCCTGTAATTGGTAGCTTGGCCATCTGGTTTCATAGACAGCAATGGAAACTAACAATATACAGAGACTTGGGAAGACCAGTGCTTCTGGAGGCCCTGGCACCTTGGCAGAGAATGCTGCTGCATTAAGGACATAGACGTGGAAAATGTCTGACACAAAGTCACGGTGACACAAGAAAATTCTGTCCTAGGTAGCACAGGCAGAGACAGACACACACAGGAAGAAAGTGACACAAGAAGGCCACGGAAATGGAGTGGCGAAAAGATTCCAGAGGACAAGGAAACCAAGAGATAGAACACTGGAGGAAATGCAAACTGGAAGACAAACACTGGGAAACAGGGCCAAGGGAAGACATGATCTTGATAAGCCACTGAGGGGAAGGAACATGAGTAGAAATGTAATGAAAAGACAAATCCACTGCAGGACTCATGCACAGATGAAAACATGGACATATAAAGACACATTGAAATAGTGGCTACAAACTGTGGGAGACCAGGGTGGCAGCAGATGGGCACAAACACAGAGAGTGAGTGTTACTGATGGCACGAAGAGGGACACACAGACATGGAGAGGTGAACACTTGGTGAAAAGCACAAAAATGTAGAGCCAGGGTAAAATAGACTCGGAGACACGTGCAGCTAGAAACCCATGCAGGCACCTGACATCACAGCTCCAGCAGGGAGTCCAAGCAAGGCACTGGCAGATGCTGCCCTCTGTACACAAGTCAACAAACATGAGCTAACCAGCTTTCTGCAGGAGGTGCCTTAACCCACTGATTAATCTTTACATTTATGCAGCCAGAAAATGCATGGCCCTAGCATGTAAAAATTGGTTTAATGTGTGCCTATCTAAGTACCAAAATTATGTACATTTCAAGGCATCTGCAGGTCTTAATTAACACATTGATGTGTCCAAAAAGTTCAATTTATTGCAAAAGGATGGAAATGTGCTTGTTGGGCAGCCAGGCCACATTCCTTCGCCATGCTGTCAGTGGCTGGACAGCCATACCTTTGGTCAAGGTCTCCCCGACAGGCATTCCGTCTAATCTCATCTCCGGTAAGAACATAATTGCCTCTTAAACAGGCGGTGTCCATTTCAAGACCTCAGACAGCACAGAAAAAAAACACACAGCGGTGTCTCGAGGGAAGGGGTGCCTTGCTCGGGAGGGCCGCCGCGGTATCTCTCACCAGTTGCTCCACGTGTCTGCCTTCATCCACACATTCCTCTTCAGCTGCCAGGCGCTGGCGTCTGCCTACCTCCGACCCTGAACTCTGCACATAAACTGCGCCCTTTCATCTGCAATCCACTGCTCTGTCGAGCTGATGAGTTTTCATTATCACCCACACCCACGAAAACCTGCTAGTTCCCTCCCAAAAAACCCATCACTGGACGTTTTTTTCACTCGGCATCAGCTTACTTGCGGCCTCTTGGCTTTGATGCTGCTGCCTTTATGGCCAGATTGCAGATATAACTATTTTGCAGCGGGTATGATGTGAGGAGGAGGGCAGTGAGTAATGCTCTCGGTCATTAGCCACATCTGGTACACGTTTATGTAGCTAAGAGCACTAGTTCTAGCTCCTAAGCACAATAATGCAACTCATTTGGTTCCTGCCGCGTTCATCAACAGAAAAACTCGAGTGTATTTTTCTGCAATAATTGGAAAGTGAAGTGTTCCAAACAAGCAGATCATTATCTGAAATGAGTTCGGCTGGGTTCGGTGCATGGCCCCTCTCGATTTCCCATTCACACAAGCTGTCTCTAGTTTAGTCAAATCAACCTGTGACCAGAAGTCAAGAGTACACTGATGGATGCCGGCCCTGCAAGGACTCATCTGAAGGGGAGTATATTTGATTTACAGAGGTAAATAAGTTCAACTGTATTGTATGTAGTCCAAGACTGCAAATCACATATACAAATCAGTTGCGGCCAAATGGCAGTATTTCTATTTATTTTATTTTTTTTGCAGTTTTTTTATA
The DNA here is from genome assembly GCF_031143425.1 of Pleurodeles waltl. NCBI lineage: Eukaryota > Metazoa > Chordata > Amphibia > Caudata > Salamandridae > Pleurodeles > Pleurodeles waltl. The sequence continues at coordinate 1,887,201,762 of NC_090440.1, forward strand.
GTGAACTCAAGGACATGAGATCACCTTACCAGAGAACCATCCTATGTGACACAGTTTTTCTTTTTGAGGCACCCGAAGATTAACTGACTTATCTGTAATCAAAGGATGTTGAGCCGAGGCTGGGATTCAAACATGGGGCCAGATGTATAAAACCATACTGCTTTTGCAAACTAAACTCATTTTGCGAGTTGGAAATCCAACCAAATTACATGTGCAAATAACTGTAAATTCCTTTCCATATTAAAGTAGTATGGGTGCATGTCTGGTCGCTACCAGTTTCAAACCTGGATCAAGAGGTGGACTCCACACCAAGTTACATGTCAGGTCTGCAGCTAGATTTATGTTTATTTGAAATCATATGAAAGCAACCTCAATAAATGAAGACAAAGGTGATTTCAAATCTTTTTCAGGTCCACACTGGCTCCGATGGTAGCATCTTCCAGCAAATGGGACATCTGGGATCTCCTGGGGCTAATGGACAGGGCCGTTCTCACAAACCCCAGGAGGTGGTTTGGACAACATAAAAGGAAAGAGCCTAGAGGCAGCGGAGAGGTCCATCTAACTCTCTGTAGTCAATATTCTCTCTTGCTCTCCTCTTCCCAGCTCACTCTCAGTCCTGGCAACTTGCATACTCTCTTTCTTGATGTTAGCTTACTACAGCTCCCTGCACTAACCTGAAACAAATGTGTCTATTCATGTCTTTCCTGCAACTTATTCAATCCTCTCCCATGACCCTCTACAGACCTCCACATCATATGCACCCTCTTCTTCAAAAGTGATTTAAATGAAGACACCACAGAAATCCAAAACACGCTTCGAATAAGAAACGCAGCAGACGGTGTTATGTTCAGCAAACAATACATGACATACTTTGTCGGAGGGCACTTGGCACCAAACTTGAGGGGTACATAACACCTACTTCATGAGCTGCATAGCAACACCCCGAGTTAAGGAAGATAAATCAGTACTTCACATTGTCCTAGCATCATACATAGTTCCAGATGGCCACCAAGATTGCTTGCGGCAAAGCTCTGCATAGCCAAAAGTCGGGTAAAGTTTCAAAGACATTGGATTTGTGGCACATCTTGCCTTCGGTTTTCCTCGATTCTCTGTGGTGTCAATGCCAAAATCACCTGAATTATTGGAGATGTTGCTGTTCTCAATGCCAAGCTATTACAAATACATCATTTGAGCAACACGTTAATCTAAGGTTTATATATGATACCATTAGAGCAATTTACCATTTCTGGTAAGTGATCCAGCAGCATCAACAAACATGCAATGGACGTTTTAAAAAGTCGTTCGTGAAATGTGTTTGTGCTGCACCTCGAGGTTCTTTTATCTGGGACATGTTCACTATATGTAGTTGCTCTCATCTGATGTGGCGTTCTTGCACCTCATCTTGAGCCTCGAGGAGCTGTGGTGAGAAATTAAAACACTAGCGCTGCGTAGTCGGAACATCGGTCCAGTACCGACCAGCTCCGGTCCATGACTGTACAATTAAGGGTGATATCCTCGCACCATCACCTTCGTCATTTTCAAAATCTAAGTGACAGTCACGTTCATTAGGTCTAGCTTTGTGGCAAATTAAAAATGTGAGTGGCACTGGAAGAACGTAATATCTGCAGTTTAATCTGAAGTAATTAGCTTGCTTACGAATCCTCCTGGACAATATAATATACACAGCTCGTTGCACGAGGCTAAGGAAGAGATTCATAATTTGTTTTTGTAATTTAGCCTGCGATCCGCAGCCTATTAGGGCCTTGATTTATGCAAAGCAGCAAGGTACTGCTTTGAATGTCACCCAAGGATATGAGTATAGTACAGGTATGTGTATGATGTACAAAAATGCCGCAATCTATAAAATTGCCATCGAGTTTGAGATAGACACAGATCGCTCACAATATGTTGCTATGGGCCATATGTACGAACACTTTTTCCCAGAGACACAGAATGGGTAAAAACCTTTGCTACATCTGGCCCTATGTTCGGTAAAGTTCTATCTTTTCCAGCCAAGATTGTGCACTAAAGCAAGGCTACGAGCCCCACCCAGCAGCGAGAGCACCTTTGGGTGCACAGCGCTCTCTGCCAGTCTGGCTCCCCTAGGGTGACCAGACGTCCCGTATTTCCCCGGACAGTCCCGGTTTTTAGAGGACTGTCCCAGTGTCGCTGCTTCTAATTTTAAACAAATGTCCCAGTTTTGGGGACAAAGGTTATATTATTAAATAAATGTCCCGGTTTTTGAGACAAAGGTCAGATCATCTAGGAAAGCATAAGTTAAAGAGACCTACAAAGTATGAAATAATTAAAGTATGTTATCTGTTACTGTCAGGCAACCCAGTCCCTTGTCTGCTCCCAGCAGAGAGACGAGTGGGGAGCAGAGAAAGGTGGGTGGGGCGGGTTGGGGGTGCAGGGTGGGAGGTCAAGCCATAGCTCATTTTATATATGTAGTTTTGTAAATGTGTGTGTGTGTATATATATATATATATATATATATATATATATACACATACATATACATATACACACACACACACACACACACACACACGTATAGGCACACATTCACAAAGCTACGCAAAAGAACGGGACAGGCCAGATATAAAAGTGAGAGTAATTCTTTAGTCCTTCTTTTATGTCTGACCTGTCCCGGTTTTTGATTCTCAAAATCTGGTCACCTTACTTAAGAGAGACACCGGCTAATGACTCGTATCCATTCACGGTGCATTAAAATTCGACATATGAACGCCGTCTGTGGCTAGAATACCACAGGCACAAAAGCCAGCAGCAGCTGTGTGGGTGACTCAAGTTGTCAGATTATTCCAAGCAGGTGGACAAGGGAGTAAACAAGTCTCAAGGTAGGGACGGACCGCTAGCCGTTGGTGAGTGAAATACTCATGGAGACTCGAGACACTGCACTAGTGCTTCCATCACCAACGAATGTGTCCTTGTGAGGGACCCGTAGGATCCTGCAATGCAAGCCGTTGAAAGGGAAATCGGCGAAACATGGAGGTTACCATTTGTTGGTTGTTTTTCCTAGTAAATGTTATATCAGGAGGAGATGGTCCCAGTTATGGAACCACCTTAACTCGTCTCTCCGGATGTGGTGTAGAGTGCTGAAATTTAGAATTTTTTTTTAAATGAGGATAATTTCAAGCTGCACTCAGCAACGTTGTAGAAGAGAATATTGAATTCACTGTGGATTCTAATGGCTAGGGGGCCTCTAAATGGCAGGAATGGTGCTTGAAGCTGATCTGCGGCTAAACTCATTGATGACAGATTTCACATTAGTGGTGCTTTTTCTAATTAAAATGCTTTGAAAGACTCCATTGTCTATAAACAGGAACAATGACCAATGGACAAGGGGCGAAGCCGCCAGGTCACGGGCACCGAAGACAGGTGGGGGCCGGATCAGACTGGTCAGAGGCAGGGGCCAACAGTGGCCACTTTGTGAATTTCTCACGGTGAGCAACCATTGGTTGCTCACATCAGTTGCGGGGTCGGCCGGGCAATCGTCAGGGGGCAGGGCATGTTAAGTACCAGGCCAAGCTGGCCCAGGTTACACATTGCTGCCTGGGGACCCACCCCTCGACGCTGCTGTCCACCTGTTTTTTTTTTGTTTTTTCCGAGCAACAGTGTGCTCACACTTGTATTAGAGACTACTCATGTTGCTGACAACCATACAGAGCTGGGGAATATTGTAGGAATCTTGGTACTGACCACAGGACGACAAGGGCACAGGAGTCGTGTAAACATACTTTAGTTGTGAGAGGCTGGCCAAACGCACAGGGGAGCTCCCTTTGGGTGGCTCGAGGGCTGCTAGTTCTCCATGAGCCACTACCTAGAGACACCTGGTTTTTCAATCATTGTTGACACCCACTAAGCTCACCCCCTGTTAGGTGTGGGAGAGGGTCATTCCCTTATTCTCAGGAGAACAGAGCTTCACCCAGAAGGCCTGAGTGAGAAAGGGACTCATGCTACCTAAAAAGGTGTAAGTGCAACTGACTTGCAACGTTTTTATATGTCTTCTGATGTTTATTTTATCTTCTTCGAAAATCTGATTTTTAGGTCACGTGGCTACCGCCAGTGCAGTCAAAGTCGACTTTCTGCCCAGAACCAGGGAAACAGACAGGGCAGAAAAAGTGGACCTTTTCTTCTACTGGGATGTGAAGGGAGGTCCTTGTTGGAATGGGGTACGCTGGCTTGCCCAGGTGTTCCCAGACAGGGAGCTACAGCACTCAACCAATGTGCATACCTCCGGTGGTCCCAGGGTGTGGTTTCTAGGTGGGGCCCCCTTTGGCATGCCAATTTTTTGGCAGTGGAATGGTTGTCCTTCAACAGGGATGAGGTTTTTCAGCTGCAGTCCACAGTAACAGAACCTGGGGGGGGAGGCCTGGTTGGTCGGGAAACCACCCAGGCCTGTGGCAGAGGAGGAGTCATGTTTGGCCACTAAAAACTGGTAGACAACAGTGGCATCAAGAATATGTGTAGGCGAATTCGGTATGGAATTGGATTGTTTAAGCATTATAGCTCAATCCGGGGCAGAAATACTGTGGTCACTACTGGAAGGCTGGGGATACCCGCTACCGCGATTGTCCATAGCCAGCTGGGGTACTCCATCACATGGCCCTGGGGTTACGGGGGATGGTGGGCTGGTATCGGGACCAAGGTATGGCCCCAGTTGGTCAAGGCCCACCTCCCAATGGGTGCTAAGGGGAATCCCTGTATTGGGTAGCTCTGGCATGGTTGTTTGGGGGTACAGCTGTTATGCTGGCCCAAGCTCCCTCTGTTTTGAGGAGGCAAGTGAGTTCACCTTGTAGAAGACAACTTATGGAGAGACCGGCAGGGTCTTGCCCTGGGTCCAAGTCAATTAAGTCAAGTCAATTGAATCAGTCAACACCACAAGGGGCATGAGGGTGGTCAAGCATGACTCCTTAATTTGATGTACATTAATCTATTCATGCATTAGTTATGGAATATTTGATAGGAGAATTTATGTATTAGATATGGCCATGTGGGCACTATGCTGTACTTTACTTATTGTTGTATTTATGTGGAAAACAAAACATTTGTCGTGTTTGTGAATTGTAATAAATACGTCCGGAGAATGTTATATTCTCTAACGCAAGAAAAACAGCTTGCATGGGGTCCTTCTTCTATAATCTGCCATATGAAGTATGAGTAATTGTATGTCTGGTTGAGATATGACTGGTCTCGCTGCGGTCCCATACCTGTAGCAACTCACTGTGTAAGCAGAGACCTTTGTCAAAGCTGTATCTCAACACTTTGGCTTGGATTAAGGAAAAAAGCCTCATCTAATATCTCTTCTGTTAGTGCTGCTCTGGATTTTCATGGGGCACATATGTTGGGCTGAGTCTCGTTTCTAATACTGTGCATGCACAGGCTATACACTGCATACCAAATGATGAAACGTTCTACTCCATAACTTGAAAACTTAGATTTAAATTTAGCTAAGGTGACCAGATTTTGAAAACCTACAACTGGAACATTAAACAAAAATGGAAATAGGGCTACAATTCTACATCAACTGACGGGACAGAATGGCTTAATTGACTGTGCTCCACAACATAGAATACAATGACGATGAGGCACTAAGTGAAATTAAAGGCAATTATTTTTAGGTCAAAGTCTACCTGACAGCCCAGCAGTCTGGTTTGTTAAAACATCTTGGTAACGTTCTGGAAGCTTCACTGGGAATGCATACCCCTACCCCTCCCATTGCTTACCATTGGCTTTGTATTTTTTACCTCACATTTGCTTGCATTATATTTGTTGGCTTTATATGCTTTATATCTATTAGGCTGTCCAACTTGAAGTTGTCCCTGCTGTGGAGCCTAGCCTATTTACTGTATTCTTCCACAAGTGCTCACTTGCTATAAAGCAGGCCTTTAAATCTTATACTTTTCTTGCCACATTTGCTGTGCATTCAAAAACAGAGGTCAAATGTCAGGCTATGCATTCTGAGGGAGCTTGGTGTTTACTTTTCTTTCTCTGACTTCAAAGAGAGAGGATTTATGTGGCAATCTTGCTGTGAAAAGAAAGGCTCTTTTTCTAGCACACAACAAAATGTTAATGTCTGTAAATGAACCTTGTAGATATTTCAGAATATATCAGAATTAGGAAAGTACAAATTAAGCACCTTTTTGCAATTCTGAAGTGTTCTGGAAACAAATATTTTAACACGATCAAAACAAATTAATATAGTAGGTGATGACATTTTCACACATTAACGTTTGTGAGTGTATACTTTTATCAGTAAAACATTATGGGCTTGATTACGACGTAGGCGGATGGGATAATAGGTCACAAACGTGACGGATATCCCACCCGCTGTTTTACAAGTTCCGTAGGATATCGTGAAACTTGTAATACAGTGGACGGGATATCTGTCACGTTTGCGATGGAGTATCCCATCTGCCAAGGTCATAATCAGGCCCAATGTCTCTGCAAATGTAATTTTCAATTCAATTGAAAATGTTTTGTCTATAATGACAGTGCACTACCACACCATGCATGCTCCACACTATGTCGCTCCACAATACTCTATTCCACTCTATGCTCCTCCACTCTACGCCACCCAATGACACACCACTCTATTCTATGACTCTCCACGACACGCCAGTCTAATACACGACACACCATTCCACTCAACTCTACGACATGCCACTCAACTCTACAACATGCCAGTTCACTCTAAACCACTCCACACCCCATTCTAAGACACTCTATGACATGCCACTCCACGACACACCTCTCGATGTAACACCTCTCCACAACACTTCACCCTATGACACTTTTCTCCACTATACACTACGCCACTCCACTCGGACACTTTACTCATATAATACACTGTATGCCCCTGCATTCCATAACACACTATTTCTCTCTGTGCCACTCCATTGTACAACTCTCTGCTCCACTCTACATCACTCTAAGCAACTCCTTCTATTCCACTGTACTCTATGACATATTTTGCCACTTCACTCTACAACAACTGGGGCCTCATCATGACCCTGGCGGTCAGCAGACTGCCAGGGCCATGGTCAACCGCCACCAAAGTGACGGTCCGACTGTGACATTATGACCATGGCGGAGCCGCCACTGATCGTGGCCACTGATCTGTTTCCACCTTCCAGCCCTGTGGTGAACTCCTAATAGGGCCGGCGGGGTTCAGGCCGCAAAGGCGGCCCGATGGCGGGAAGAGTTTGCCAAACTCATAATGAGGCCTTTTATACCACTGCACTCTACTCCACTTCATTCTATAACCCTCTACTACATTCTGTGTCACTTCACTCTATGACACTCCACTCTGTGACAATCTATTCCACTTCACTCTATGACACTACACCACTCTGCACCCTACGCCACAACTTAATTTGTAACTTTCTTTTCCTACTCCACAAAGTCCATTTTTACATAAAGCAAAACTGCTTCAACGATGATGACCTAAAATCGGCAGATAAAATGCGGCATCGATGCTTATCCTCAACTATTTCATCTTTTAGGCAGAAAGCATATCCACTCCACGACACTCTACACCACAACAACTGCACACTACTCCACAACATTCTCTACGCCACTCTATGCCATTGCACAATACTCCACTCTATGCTTCTCCACTCAGCGACACTCCAATCCACGCAACTTTCCTGTTTGCTAACTTCATTAACTTTTAGCCATGCTGAACAGCATTCATGCTGGTGTACAACACGGCTAAAACACATTAGCTCAGCCAACAGCTTTTTCAAAGGCGAGACCCATTAGCTTTGCCAATGTTTGTTTACACACTGTGATCACCTGTGTTAATAGATTTTCTCTCTGTTAAGGGCTGCTAACTGATCTCCAATGGAATAGATGAAGAATGTGGCTCACACTATTTTCAGTCGATCGTCTCTGAAAACCACAACGTGATAATTTTACTGAAAGTTGCTTGGACAGATGGGGAAAAACTGGGACTCCACCAGCAAAGTTAGAACACCTGGTCACCTTAGATTTACCCACTGCGTGTACGAATACCCTTCTTCAAAGTGATGTAAGCAAAACAAGAATGACATTGTTCAAGAGGGAAGGATGTGTGTGCAAAATATATCCACCTTGCTACAGTGCTTAATTTGTAAATAAAAACGTGCTTGTGCCCAAAAGCCCTCCTCTTAATCACGCGGCTGCTGCAATTAAATGTGCGAACACGGAATACTGTGGCAGTGTAATCCTGAAGCCACCTCTGGCCTCTTCAATCCATTTACAGCCACTCCCTGCCCCTTAAGCTCACTCTGGCAGCTTTCTGCTTTCTCCCATTGTGACGCTTTTTCGTTTTTTCTCTTCCTCCGTCTTTCCCATATGTGTCTTTTGCTTGCAGTAAATGCTTGAGGCAGAAAAATAAGCTCCGGCCCTCAAAAATAAGTGCCGGTGCTCTGCACCCACAACAACAAGCACAAATTAAGCACTGCCTTGCTACATGAAGGAAGCAAACTCCTGGGAACAAACCACAGCAGAAACAATCCTCAACTGCCCCATAAGGTAGTCAGCTTTCCACTTCGAACTTGCTCTCTTTAACTAACTTCTATACCAAAAACAATAACTTAATGCTTATCTTCCACTGGTGGTAGAAAATAATACCAAATAAAGGAGTAGGTATGGGCAAAGAGGTGGCCAGAAAAGTGTCTTTTGTATTTCTGAGAGAGAGGATGAATTAGCTACATGGATGGAGGCCATTGCCTGAGTCAGCCTCCATCCTCCAGGTCTGTCCTCTTTTCTTAGTGCACAAGGGATGTCAGTGAGACCATCAGTACCTACGTGTAATACCCACCAGGGCCGCTCTTGTAGCTTCAGGATTTCGAACTAACAAACAGAATATGAAATGCAGCTAGGTAGAAATGGTGGTCACGGGGAACTAAAGCTGAAGCTGGAACCTGCTGTGCGCAAAGACCACACATGAAACAGGCAAGCTAGAGAGATTAGGTCTTCCTTGTCAACTTCTATCTGTACATAAGGAAGAACTTTGCTGACATGTCAACAACTGAATGACACTATGGTTATTCAAAAGTGGTGACATGTTAATAGTACAGCCCCAAACTTGCAAAGGAGAGAGGCATCGCTGACAGGTGATCCACTGTACTATTTGGAAAGAGCTTTCCTGCGCCTAATATATGGTCTCGAAGGGCTTTATGTGTGGACGAGTAACTTTTCAGTCTGCCGAGCCTGTTCGGCAGAGTATGTGTGTTGTAGTGTATGTGGGAAGTATTCTGGGACCTTGCATGAGGCTCGGAGCTGTAAAATGGTGGCTGTGAGGTGGAGACAGATGGGAGGGACGGAGCCGCATGTCAGTGTTGGCTAGCTACCACATAACACGGTGGAAGCAAGAGTGAGTGAATAGTACACAGAGAGAACTCACTGATGGAGTAGGTGTTTTAAACTAGTGATAAACGGCCAGTGCTTAATTTGTGCTTGTTGTTTCCGGTGCTGAGCACCGGCACTTATTCTTCTGCCTCAGGATTTACTGCGAGCAAAAGACAAATAACGAAAAGACAGAGGAAGAGAAAAACGATAAAGCGTCACAATGGAAGAAAGCAGAAAGCTGCAAAAGTGAACTGAAGGGGCAGGGAGTGGCTTTAACTGGACTGAAGAGGCCCGGGGTGGCTTCAGGATTAGCTGCCTCAGTATTCCGTGCTCGCACATTTAATTGCAGCAGCCGCGTGTTTAAGAGGAGGGCTTTGGACACCGACACCTTTTTATTTACAAACTAAGCACTGCAAACAGCACAACATTGGAGGCAGAACACAGTCTTGTTGAGGTTCCGCATTTCACTAGAGCGGTTAGAAGGAACAGGACAGACCGAGGAAAAAAGTGCGGTGTCATTATCTAAGGTGTGTATGGGTGAGACGACCCATTAATCAAAGTATGAGGATCGCTCACGAGACTCTTCCTAAAAATATCAAAAAAATGTAAACTAACAATCTGTATCGATCATTTTGTTTACTCCTTTAAAGTGGGAGGTAATTCGAGAAAGAAACCAGCTCTGTGTCTCAGTCACTCCACACTCTAAATATGCACAAAATGACAGCTCTTGTCAGCAGGAGGCCTGCACAATGCAATTGTAAACATATAAAATATGCAACCGTGACATTTTGTCACTTGGAGGGCTTCTCGCCTTGCCCTTCTCAGCTACAAAGCAACTATTAGCTTACCCAGCGCACCTGTTAGCAGCATCCCAGGGTTGTGAAATGTGTCGAATTTAATGAGACGACCCATTAGAAGATGACAAAATGTTAAACAATAGAAGAAAAGTCAGACATAGCGTGGCCTGACTAAAAATATCACTGTTCAAAAGAGGGAACAGTAGTTTGAGTGAGGTATTCAACCCAAAGACACTAACAGTGGCCAATGTTGAAAAATCTCAAGGTAGCACAGAGGGTTTTACGCATGTGTCAAAGATCTCTGTGTGGCCCGCAGCTCGGGACAGAGAATTCCCGCAGAACGACTTAGCTATTGATTCTTCCCTTGTTGATAAAACGTGCACTTTTAAACTGAGTGGTAATTAAACCCTTCGCTAAAATGGAAGGAGTGAGTTTTATTTATGGTGTGCACTATGGCGTTCTTCCGAACAATAATAATATTAGTTGTTGCACAAGTCTTATAAAGAAATAATGCAGGCAGCTCAGGGTCACATGCAGCTCTTCCCTTGTAAGCAGAGGATCACATCAATGTGCAAACATTGTGCAAATTCCTCAATGTATGTAAATTCCTAAAAAGCCCGTACACCAGTAAATAAGCTAATGTGCGAACATTCTCTAAATTCAATAAAACATGCAATCTCTACATTGCTCACTAAACTTTGCAATCACTAAAAGTAACAGAGCCCTGGACTCTATGCCCCACACCATAAAAATACCTTGTATTCTATGCCCCGCCCTCTTACACAACCAACTCCTCTACTTTGCTCCTGTAAACATCATACCATGTAAACGTATGATGCAACACACAGCAGCACATTTTTCTCTGCCCTATGGAAATCATTCTACTGGAAATCCCCCATACCCTCAAACCCACGTAACGTGTTCCGGTAGTGGGACGATTCACAAAGATGTATTTAGTCATAAACGTGACCCACAAAGGGATTCCTGCATGTATTTACGAGTGTGTATTGCTCCACATAAAGTGTAGATTATTACGCAGGGGTGGCTCCTCAGCTATGGCGGCGGAGCGTCGTCCCCTCTCCCCTGCTAGCAGCCGCAAAACTTTTACTATAAAACTAAACTAAGTTTATTATTGTTTGATAATAAAAGGGGCGGGGCTATGGGGCTGTGATGAGTGGGCAGCACTCCCCCCTCAGTGCGCATGTAGGTTTGGCCGGCCAAACACACATGCGCACTGGGCTGTCTCTAACCCAGCAACACAGGCACTGCGTTGCTGGGTTGAAGACAGCAAGCAAAGACTTCCACTCTGCCTTGGAGTACCCTGGCTGGCAGCTCCATTCAATCCTAATGCTGCTTTCATGCTGCCAGCAGCATAAAAGCAGCATTAGGACTGGACGCAGAGCAAGCTGAGACCCTGTGGCTGCAGTCCAGTCGAGGAGCGGATCAAAGCGTGGAGGCTCAGTGGGCGCAAAAGGTAAGTTTAAAAAAATATTTTTTTGATATATATGTATGTATATATATATATATATATACATACATATATATATATATGTCTACATATATTTCTTTTTTTGTCATACCACTCCCTTTTCCCCGCCATGCGCCGCTCTGCCCTTTTTTCCTCCTGTGAGCTGCCACTGGTATTACGAGCTCTTAACTACCTCTAAAGGAGTGGGAAAGGGGCATTCCAAAGCGTGGCTTGCCTTGGAAGTTTGGGAAAATCCCACAAGCATGTACTTTGGATGGCATTCCCAACCTCCTGTCGTTCACCTTTTACCCTGCACATGGTCAGAGATTAAACTCTAGCACAGGGCTGGACTAACTTCCCTTCCAGGGTGAGGAGGGCAACAGATCACCATCTCATATGGTGAGGAAGGATTTTCTCATCAGGAAAAATGTTTTACTTGTGGAAGAAAAAAAATGTGCGTTTGTACGGAGAGATCTATTCCCCTGTGTGAATAGATGCAGAACTCCACAGAGGAGAAAGTCATCAATATGCCAAGTAGTACACCGGAACACCTGCACCTGGCACAACTTTACAGGCGTACTGCCCAGGATGTTAGTGAACAGGTATGAAATGGAAGAGTATGTTCAGGTGGAGATGATCACTTTATCCATTTGTCTTTTTTTTTTGACTCGGGTTCACAGTTTGCACTGTCCCCAAACGGCGATACCACACTGCTCTAACTACAGAAGGGATACCGCCATTCAGCGCTGCTTCTTTACCTACTGAAGGCATGGATCATGTCTGCGCTGCACAACAGTGGGTGTTACACACAGGTAAGGACTGCATTCCAGCGGGCTGACTCAGCCTTTCCTTCACCTGAACAGCGACAAATAGGTGCCAGTGAGCTTTGAAGTCTAACACCTGTAGTTTACAGTGCTACGAAGCCATATCTATGGCAGGAAGCATTATCCTAAAGTCATACCCATCATATCACTGATGACTTGCAGTCCTGAGATACAATATATTTCGTAAATAAGAATTTTTAGGGTCGAGCGCGCTCAAGCGCTCTGGACCATGTTGGAATCTATCTGTGAGCTTTTAACCACGCCCATGTCAGGTCCTCCTCGAGCGTACCAGTAAACTGCTGAAAACATAAGAGGCTCTGTGTTTTCAGCTGGTTTCTGGACTACTTTATCTTTTCATTTCCTGCACATCGCGATCTCGCTGGGCAGAAGTTCAGCGTTTCGCATGACAACGACCCTGTTACATGGATAATTGCACTTTTGCTGATTACATGGATAATTGAACTTTTGCCGCTAGCAAGGATAATTGCACTTTTGCCTATAAGTTTCATTGCGAGCAAACTTCTGTTTCCTTTTCTGTGCAGTTACCAAAACCATCGGCTCGCATATGTGAAACTGTTTTACTTTTCATTATTAGTTTATGTGGCAAGAAAAGTTTGGTTAGGAGTTTACAACGCTAATAGATCTAACGCGAGCAAACGCGAGACCCGTTGCATCGCAAATGCTTGTTTTTTTTAGCCTCCAGAGTGCCAGCTCTATAATTCCCAGTAGCTCTGTGATTTCTCTTCTTTATAGAACTTCTGGGTTGTACAAACTGACTTTGCAGGAGGATACTGAATGCAGTAAACTTATTTATGCTCCATCTTTCATATGTAACAAGGACTGGCCAATCAATGTTATAAAGCCAGGTCAAGGCTAGAGCGAGGGTCATAATCAAAGCCATGCTTTAGAGAAACTGAGTTTGCATACATAGGAAAGAGTCATCCAGTTTTCGGTGCTTTAACCTCAAGACGCCTTATGGTCCACAAAGTGCTGTATTCCATTCACCAATCAGTACTAACAATCTGTCAGAGCTGTAAGGCATAGACCAGTACAAACACCAGAGGGGCTCACTTCCAATCTTAGATCATCAGGCAGGTTACGGTGAAGTGTGGCACTGGGGTCAGTATTATACCACTGAGTCCCCTGCCTGCCACCTTCAGAGCTCATTCTATCTCATGCTTTCCGCCACTGCCAAGAGTTCCATATTTGCTGGCCTTCCCAAGTGCATAACAAAGGCCACCGTAGACTCCGCAGTTGGGGGAAGGGGAGGAGGGGTGAGCTCCAGGGCCCCCCTCAGCACATCACCTAGCCTGAGTGAGTCCAGAGGGGGATAACCCCGTGTTCTTTGCAGGGGGACCCCTCCACCCCTCCAGTTTCTTTACGCCACTGAACCTTCCTCTTCCTTGTACACCTAACAGTTTAATTTTCTTGAGATCATTTTAAACAAAACAGTCACACTCTTCCTAAAGTTTTAATGGTCCTGATTCCGTGGCAAGTAACTAGGACAGCAATTCCACAAGGGCCAGACTCAAAAAGCCCAAGGAAGCAAAAAATTGAAATTTCGCCCAAGGCGTTCACAGTGGCATCAACGGCAGTCACAGGTTTTCTTCCGCATCCAAATGAAACCCGCTGCCCTGAGTCAGTAGGGGCCAGTCTTCGAAACCACTCAGTTTATCAGACACAGACTGATGATGGACTGAGGCACCTTGAGTGCACACAATCCTTCTTGTCAACGAGGGAAGGGAAAGCAAAGGAAATGCAGCCAGAGCCTCGTGGGCATTTCCTTTCGCGTTTGGGTTTATTTCTAATGATCAGCACTTTGAAAAGATTAAAAGAACATGTGCATGTGGCCAGGTTACACAGAGGTACATGAAAATACTTGATGATATGAGTAGCGTGCGGGGGACACAAATAGAAAAAAACACACTGACAGTTCTGTATACATTTTGAGAAATTCGCATTCTGTGAAAGGGGTGTGCAGATTGCAATAGTAGATTTGTCGCGACACAGGATTTACAGCTACGTTTTGCTACGAGTCTGGGATGTCAAATTGAAGATATGGATTTTTATAGCCAAAATTACAGCTAACACCGTTCCTCCTAGCAACAGCGCCCTTTAACTCTGATACCTTTATGTCTCTGGAAGTGAACGCAATGGTTTTGTCTATTCTGTTTAAGATCAGAGATGGAAATTCTACTACCAGGCTGTACAGGCCATACTGGATGGGAGAGGTGGGTCAAGGTGGTCCAGCTTATGTACTTGCTTTATCCACCGCTTTACAACGCTGAATTCCACTACGTTCCCTCCATTTTGTTTATCCAGACTTTTTTTCATCACTTTCCTTAATTCGACTGTTTCCATGGCGAAATCCTTAGCAAGCTTGGAGTAAAATTTGAAAGACACGGAAATGTCAAGATCCTCCCTTTTCTTCTATGCTCAGGTATTTCCACATTATCTGCACCCGGATTTCTTTCAGGTTTACTCCATGGCTAGTAATTTAATACCCAAAGGAGCCGACTATCTTAGACCTCATTCTTCATGTCGTGATCATACCAGGAGCCCCTTGATTTGCAGAATGCTCAGCAACCCCGTGAAACTGGTAGATTCCCTCATCTCCCTCCAAAAGACTAAAAGTTAGTTAAACTGGCAGTGTACAGGGAAATCACCATCTAGAGGGGCTGGGAAGAATTAAACTAAGAATAACACTGTCCAGCCCATCTGATAATCCTCAGGAACACATCATGGCATTAGAACAAGCAGTTACAATTGAATATTTTAATTCCCCGGAAATCACTGCCGCGTGCTGGACTGCGCGCTCCTGCGCATGAACCTCACGCACCCCAAGGTGTCAATCAACCACTAGACTATTTCTATTTTTAATCTCCTTTTCGTGACACGTGTAATTCACAAACACCGTAAGTATTAGAAAACGGAAATCAAACCGCTCAAAGCCTCGAATGCACTTAAGTCTTCATTTTCACATGATCGGCTGGTTTCTGCCTCATTAAATGTTGCCCCGGCACAAAGGTCACCCGCCCGCGCTTTGAAAAGCCTGTCGTTTCCAAATTGCAGGTTGACACGAAGAGAGATGCCACGTTCCGAGAGACAAAGCCCGTCTCTGGCCTCAGCAGGCAGAAAACCACTCGCTTCATTATTCCCAGGCTCAGCTCTCGTCAGAAAAAAAATATTCCGCTATGGGTGGGAGGACAACAAAATGGGGGTTATAGGAGGGATCGCGAGCCTCTGACTCTGACGACTCCCCCCATAAAAAATACAATAGAGGATGTTGCAATTCCTCAATTTTAAGTTATGATCAATCCAAGCTTTCCAGCTTTAACAAACTCCATTCTAGCCTCCTTTGCCTGTCTAAAACATCAATTGTAATCCAATCAGACAAGAAAATCAGAAATCAATTTTTTCATATTGACCCACGTGCCTTCCATGTATTAAGCACCGTTGCCCGTGACTTAAAGAAAAACTGTACTGATATAGCAAATACAAATTCAGCACATTAATAATAACGCTTTGGTAAATTGATTATCTGATAAGCCCTAACACCAGGGGAGCCCTGGACTACAGAAAGAAGGACTTTTACAGAATTTGCTGTCTAGTTCAAGAAGTGCAGTCTCGCAGAGGCAATTAATGACGAAGACTAGTCAACTTGGACTAGCCGGGTGCATTCTGTTTAATCGGTCCATTGGGACTAAGCAGCCTGCACGTTCTCATGTAAAAAACATTAAGCCGGCAGAGCACAGATGGCAGGATAGTCTAAATAAGTTGTATCACATGACAAAATAATTCCCCTCAATAGGCACAGAGGAAATTCGGCTAGAAGCCCCCCCACCTTGTACCAATTCATAGGCAGCTGAAAAGCCCAAAGTCCCTGGATGACTAGGCAGCTGGGCCAGAGGAGGGATTCCAGCTGTTTCCCTTTGATTTTCCACTTTTGCCTGAGTTTGAAGAGCTCTAAACTGGTGACTCCCCTTTTCCACAAACTGCAGACCTAGTGGCCCTTACAGATACCCTCACTGTGCCAGAAGGTACAGAGGACCCTAAATTGATCTTCTCAGCGTGCAGTCTTCATAGGGATACTGTCAAATGACCCTTTAGTCCATGTCCTAGTGCCAGACTTTGGGTCCGATTGAGATATTGGCAGACGAGTTACTCCGCCACAAATGTCACGGATATCCCATCTGCTGAAATATAAATCCCATTATATCCTATAGGATTTATATTTTGGCAGACGTGATATCCGTCACCGTTGTGACAAAGTAACTTGTCCCCCAGGATCTCCATCAGGCCCTTTATCTCTGATGCAACATGCCCTGACGGGTGATGCCCGCTTGTTTCTCCTAGTATTTTAAGTTCAGTTACATCTGGTAAAAAGCCCCTCTTGTGTTAATTATTTTCATGACTGCTAATGTCTGCAATCATAATCTAGAGGGCGTCTGCAAAAATGATTGCTTACATCTGAGCAAGCATAGATGAATGACAAATTGTGACCCTCTTCACTGCACCTGCCCTTTGGGCTATTCTAAAATGATCACATATGCCTTTTTATGTTAAAGCTGAAGATTGAAGATAGATGTTGCTCACAGAGTACCAGCAAGGATAGGCTATCCCGCACTTCTTCCTCTCGCTTGATCCTTTGTTCAATCAATAGTCTGTTTGAAGGGAATACCCAAAGGAATAGATGTTAGAACAGCTCAGTGAGTTGACCACTCACAGCAGGCAGGTTGACCGATCTGCAGACAAGCAGGTCATATTCCAGTAAGGCTAGCTTTGCTTTCCATCTACAGAGGGTGGTAAATTGTGTACCATTAAATTACGAAATGGTGAAACCTCTACTGTTAGAGCAGTACTTCTAAATAGCAGACAAGTAGCATAATGCTCTATATAAAAAAAACAGTTATTTCAAATTAAGATTTGCTGCCTAGGTAGACCCTTGCAGAATGTGTCTGCCTGGTATAACAAAGGTATTAGCCACCACATTGCATTCTGAAACCGTGCAAGGCCTGCTCACCCAACCATCCTCTCTAAATGGTTGGATAATTGAACTTAAAGGATGCGCTTCAACTAATTGGCAATGGACTGGTGCCCAGATACCTAGAAGAAATATGAGCCTATTTCCCACTCAAGGAAAGAAAGAGCTTCTGTTGAGTTAGACAATGTGGATCCTACAAAAGTTCCCCTGAGTGTGCAGCGGTGTGCTGTATATTTTCTCAAGGCTCGGACTTTGCCTGATGCCCTACTCAAGCTTTGCTGGCCTCTACTGTGGTTGCTCACCTTAATTGCAAGGAAACCACAGCCAGATGAATAGTCCAGAAATGAAGACACAAAATGCCATGAAGCACTCTTTATTCGTCATCAAAGACTAAAGTAGCACTGTCCAAGAGCCGTCTAGAATTGCAGGGGAACTGGATTCTACACCTGTCAAGCACAGCCCTCCCATTGAACTGCTTGCTTTGTTCAGTTTTAACGGGCCCTGTTCCCCCTTGCCATTTTTCCAGTACCCACTAGCCCACATCGGACGTACCATGAGCAAAGGCCCATCAGTATTGTTCATGACTGGGTGCTGGCAGAAGCTTACTGAGCGCAACTTAGGAGCCTTGCTGAGGATACGGCCAGTAACTGCCTCGCTTGGATGCTAACCAAATTCAGAAGTATGGAGGTGCCCTGTGTACTACATTGGTGTGCTTTTCTATCAATTCTGCATCACCCTCTTCAGCACTAAGATCTATTCTCCAAGGATTTGGAGCTCCTGAACCATTGTTATTCACACCTTCAAGTCTCAAAATATCAAAACTTTTAGTTAAGAATAAACAAGTAATGCCTAGAGTGATTTCAAGTCAACACTAAGGCAAAGCAGTGTTGTTCACTAAAAGCCCACTTCTGCTGCCTCGCAAGCAGTCTGAAAGTGATAACGGCTCTTGATGCTCCCTTGTGCTTGAGTAGATCATGGACTGCTCAACTCCTTTTTCGGAAACATCTGCCTGTTCATTGATGGCCTGATTGTTGTCAGGAGCCTTAAATACAACAGCATTACATAGTGTCTGTTTCAGAGGATCAAGGGTTTCTGACACTCCTCAGTCTAGATGAGTTTCATGCTCTCAAAGGGTCATCTATTGTCCCATAGGAGGCCACCAAGTTCCTGTAGTCCCTCATGTGGCCCAAGAGTGCCCTCACCCATGTCAGGGTAGAAGGAACTTCATAGTTCAGCACTGCTGGACTTTCATTTCAGAATGTCTGTGGAGAAGTTACAGATGGTAATTCCAGGAACTGCTGAACTGAGCAATGTCACCAAAATAGGATACAAACAAAGACAAGACTCTTGACCACTAAGAGCAGACTTGGGAATGAAGGCTGGAGAATACTTCAAACCAAACAACATTGCATTAAATTGGTAGCGGACCCTCAAGTGCTCAGAATGCTACATATTCTTCGGCTCAAAGCACCAGGCTGAAACTATCCATGAGGTTACCTGTTCCAGGAATGGGATTGGCGTCAGTTTTTGGGACATTGTTGAGATACCTATATTCATGCAGAAGTGGTGGTCTACCAGCAGTAATGGGGAGGCGGGGTTCAGCATCTTACCTATGTCTGCCTTAATGCTTTCTTGGATTCAGTCTGTAAATCTGACTTTTCACATGCAGACACTGCCCATGACAACTGGGGTTAACCAGAGGGTCCGAGGAAACAGGCAAGAAAGCCGTACACCTCTGCCGCCCACTCTGCCTTTTGGTCATGTGTTGGTTCTCAGGTGACACTCACTCCGTCTACAGAGCCATCCTCTTCCTCTGCCTGCAGCATGTTGGGATGAGAGGGGAGGAGCTAAGAGTCCTCCTCAGACTGGCTGCTGGATACAGGCAGTGCTCCCAATACCTCCCTCCCAAGGTAAGGCTTAAGTCGAGTGACAAAGCACTACAACCCTTCGTGAGCACTAGGCGAATGCAACTACAAAGAACAAATGTGAGAAGTTATAGAAAATCATCACTATACAGAATGTGAGGAATAATTCACCTCTAAACAGCACTTATTGATTCTGGAATATGTCAATTTTTTGTATCAGCTGATGCCCTTTACAGACACCTAGCCTCGCGTGTGCAAACGCTCGAATCCTTAAAAAACATAAGAATCTTCAAGACACAAGCTCTGTTGACTGACAGCCCCAGCCACTTCATACCAGACACAACAAAAGCAAACGCCAACAGCTTTTAAGGCTTTGCAAACACCCTGATCCGCTCTTAAGGAGGACAGCTGCTACGAAGAAGGCATTTTCTACCGGTCTATTGCTTCTTGCACCAGCATGATACCTTTCATTTGATTGGCTTTATTAAATATCACAGGTCACAGCCTCCAGCATCTCCACACATCACTGTAAATACCAGCAGTGTTGGCAAAGCGCGAGATGCAGAAAAAGCGCTGCGTCCATTCTGCTATCGTAATTCAGTGATACATTTCCTTCACCTGAACGAGAGGGTGGTGGTGGCTGGGGGAGAATAAAGCAATCTTTTGGATTCATGAGCAGATCCCCAGTGAACCCATCTGCCCCAGAGATGGATCAATACAGTAAAAAGGCAGGAGCATTGGCAGAAAGAGCTGCATTGGGAAGGAACTGTTCCGGCAATCTGGAGAGATGAGTTTTTTCTCACTCTCTTGGCACAGTGCAGCCATGGCAGGCGTGATGCCTTCCAACTAAATTACATTAAGAAGTGCTGAGCAATCCAGCAAAGAATTAAGATGAACAAAGGGCAGGAAAACTTGTGCAGCGCAAGCACTTCTGCAAGGCTGCAGTCCCGTTTACGCAGGTTCGCTTCTGCAAGCTAGAGCCTATCGCCTGAAGCCTGGCTGCGCAACCAATGTAGGCCTGCATAGAGGGTCGCATCACCATGGTCAACCAGGTCAATGGAGAACCGAATGTCTTACTTACCAGAAATTATTACACTACATAAGTACACAATCTGCAGTGGAAGGATCCCAAAAGCCTGGACAAAAACATAACTATACCAAGAGGTGGTAAATCGTATTGAAAATGTCACTTACCCAGTGTACATCTGTTCGTGGCATCAGTCGCTGGAGATTCACATGTTCTGCATAGCTCGCCATCTGGTGTTGGGTCGGAGTGTTACAAGTTGTTTTTCTTCGAAGAAGTCTTTCGAGTCACGGGACCGAGTGACTCCTCCTTCTGTCTCCATTGCGCATGGGCGTCGACTCCATCTTCGATTGTTTTCCCCGCAGAGGGTGAGGTAGGAGTTGTGTTGTAGTAATAGTTCCCATGCAATGGAGTGACTAAGTATGTACCTATTTAAGGTTAAAATAATATATATACAAATGTACAAAGTTGAAGCTAACTTCCAAACTGCTACAGGCTCCCGGGGAGGTGGGTGGGCACATGTGAATCTCCAGCGACTGATGCCACGAACAGATGTACACTGGGTAAGTGACATTTTCAGTTCGATGGCATCTGTCGCTGTAGATACACATGTTCTGCATAGACTAGTAAGCAGTTATCTTCCCAAAAGCGGTGGCTCAGCCTGTAGGAATGGAAGTGGTTTGAAATAATGTTCTTAACACGGCTTGACCTACTGTGGCTTGCTGTGCGGATAACACGTCTACACAGTAGTGCTTGGTGAACGTGTGTGGCGTAGACCATGTGGCTGCCTTACATATTTCTTGCATTGGGATGTTTCCTAGAAAGGCCATGGTAGCACCTTTTTTTCTGGTTGAGTGTGCCCTTGGTGTAATGGGCAGTTGTCATTTTGCTTTAAGGTAGCAGATTTGGATGCATTTAACTATCCATCTGGCTATACCTTGTTTTGATATTGGGTTTCCTGCATGAGGTTTTTGGAATGCAATAAATAGTTGTTTAGTCTTTCTGATGTTTTTCGTTCTGTCAATGTAGTACATTAATGCTCTTTTGACATCTAATGTATGTAGTGCCCTCTCAGCTACGGAATCTGGCTGTGGGAAGAACACTGGTAGTTCCACTGTTTGATTTAGGTGGAACGGTGAAATAACCTTTGGTAAAAATTTAGGATTAGTCCTTAGGACGACTTTATTTTTGTGTAGTTGTATAAAAGGTTCTTGTATTGTAAACGCCTGAATTTCGCTTACTCTTCTTAGAGATGGAATGGCGATGAGAAATGCAACCTTCCAGGTTAGGAACTGTATTTCGCAAGAGTGCATGGGTTCAAAAGGTGGACCCATGAGTCTTGTTAAGACAACATTCAAGTTCCATGAAGGAACAGGTGGTGTTCTTGGTGGTATAATTCTTTTAAGGCCTTCCATGAATGCTTTAATGACTGGTATCCTATATAGGGAAGTTGAATAGGTAGTCTGCAGGTATGCAGATATTGCCGCAAGGTGTATTTTAATGGAAGAGAAGGCTAGGTTAGATTTTTGTAAGTGAAGCAAGTAACCCACTACGTCCTTTGGAGTTGCGTGTAAAGGTTGGATCTGATTATGATGGCAGTAGCAGACAAACCTCTTCCATTTACTTGCATAGCAGTGCCTAGTGGACGGCCTTCTGGCTTGCTTTATGACGTCCATACATTCTTGGGTAAGTTGTAAGTGTCCAAATTCTAGGATTTCAGGAGCCAGATTGCTAGATTCAGCGATGCTGGATCTGGATGTCTGATCTGTTGGTTGTGTTGTGTTAACAGATCCGGCCTGTTGGGCAATTTGATGTGGGGTACTACTGATAGGTCTAGCAGTGTTGTGTACCAGGGTTGCCTTGCCCAAGTTGGTGCTATTAAAATGAGTTTGAGTTTGTTTTGACTCAATTTGTTTACCAGATAAGGAAGGAGAGGG
This sequence comes from Pleurodeles waltl, assembly GCF_031143425.1. Classification (NCBI taxonomy): domain Eukaryota; kingdom Metazoa; phylum Chordata; class Amphibia; order Caudata; family Salamandridae; genus Pleurodeles; species Pleurodeles waltl. Next base: position 1,887,224,018 of record NC_090440.1, read on the forward strand.
AGAGGAGGAAAAGCGTAGGCAAATATCCCTGACCAGTTCATCCATAGGGCATTGCCTTGGGACTGCCTGTGTGGGTATCTGGATGCGAAGTTTTGGCATTTTGCATTCTCTCTTGTTGCAAACAAGTCTATTTGAGGTGTTCCCCAGAGTCTGAAGTAAGTGTTTAGAATTTGGGGGTGAATTTCCCATTCGTGGACCTGTTGGTGATCTCGAGAGAGATTGTCTGCAAGTTGATTCTGGATCCCTGGAATAAATTGCGCTATTAGGCGAATGTGGTTGTGAATTGCCCATCGCCATATCTTCTGTGCTAGAAGGCTCAACTGCGTTGAGTGTGTCCCCCCCTGTTTGTTTAGATAATACATTGTTGTCATGTTGTCTGTTTTGACAAGAATGTATTTGTGAGTTATAATTGGTTGGAAAGCCCTTAATGCTTGAAAAACTGCTAGCATTTCTAGGTGATTTATATGCAGTTTTGTTTGATGTACGTTCCATTGTCCATGTATGCTGTGTTGATCGAGGTGTGCTCCCCACCCTGTCATGGAAGCATCTGTTGTTATTACGCATTGTGGCACTGGGTCTTGGAATGGCCGCCCTTTGTTTAAATTTATACTGTTCCACCATAGAAGCGAGAGGTAAGTTTGGCGGTCTATTAACACCAGATCTAGAAGGTGACCCTGTGCTTGTGACCATTGTGATGCTAGGCACTGTTGTAAGGGCCTCATGTGTAGTCTTGCGTTCGGGACAATGGCTATGCATGAAGACATCATGCCTAGTAGTTGTAATATCATCTTTGCTTGTATTGTTTGTGTTGGATACATGCGTTGTATGATCTTGTTGAAATTTTGAATTCTTTGTGGACTTGGAGTGACTCCTTTTGTTGTGTCTATTATGGCTCCCAGGTATTGTTGTACTTTGCAAGGCCAAATGTTGGATTTTGCAAAGTTGACGGTGAACCCTAGTTTGTAAAGGGTTTGTATGATTTGATTTCTGTGTTGTAAGCACTTTGTTAGTGAATTGGTTTTGATTAGCCAGTCGTCTAGATACGGGAATACATGTATTTGCTGCCTTCTGATGTGTGCAGCCACTACTGCTAGACATTTTGTAAAGACTCTTGGTGCGGTTGTTAAACCAAAAGGCAATACTTTGAATTGGTAATGTATTCCTTTGAATACGAACCGTAGGTATTTCCTGTGCGACGGATGTATTGGTATATGGAAATACGTGTCTTTGAGGTCTAAGGTTGTCATGTAGTCCTGTAGTTTTAGCAATGGTAACACTTCTTGTAGCGTGACCATGTGAAAGTGGTCTGATTTGATGTAGGTGTTTAGTATTCTGAGGTCTAGGATTGGACTCAGTGTTTTGTCCTTTTTTGGTATTAAGAAGTACAGTGAATAGACTCCTGTGTTTGTTTGTGTGTTTGGTACTAATTCGATTGCATTCTTTTGCAATAGTGCTTGAACTTCTATTTCCAGGAGTTCGGAATGTTGTTTTGATAAATTCTGTGCTTTTGGTGGTATGTTTGGAGGGAATTGTAGGAATTCTATGCAATAACCATGTTGGATAATTGCTAAGACCCAAGTGTCTGTAGTTATTTCCTCCCATGCTTTGTAATAATGACCTATTCTTCCCCCCACTGGTGTTGTGTGGAGGGGGTGAGTGACATCTGAGTCACTGCTTGGTTGTAGGGGTTTTTGGGCTTTGAAATTTTCCTCTATTCCTAGGGAATTGCCCTCCTCTGTATTGGCCCCGAAAGCCTCCCCTGTACTGTCCCTGGTAGCTGGACGGTGTTGCCTGCGAGGTGCTGGCTTGTGTGGCCTGACCCCGAAACCCCCCTCTAAAGGGTGTCTTGCGGAAGGTGCTGTAGGTTCCTCTGCTCTGCGGGGAGTAGAGTGCGCCCATGGCTTTAGCAGTGTCAGTGTCTTTTTTAAGTTTTTCGATTGCCGTGTCCACTTCTGGTCCGAACAGTTGTTTTTCGTTGAATGGCATATTGAGCACTGCCTGCTGTATCTCTGGTTTGAACCCAGACGTTCTTAGCCATGCGTGCCTTCTAATGGTCACAGATGTATTAATTGTTCTTGCAGCTGTGTCTGCTGCGTCCATAGAAGAACGTATCTGGTTATTTGATATGTTCTGCCCTTCCTCAACCACCTGCTTTGCCCTCTTTTGTAGTTCCTTGGGAAGATGCTCGATGAGGTGTTGCATCTCATCCCAATGGGCTCTGTCATAGCGCGCAAGTAGTGCTTGAGAGTTAGCGATGCGCCACTGGTTTGCAGCTTGTACTGCGACTCTTTTCCCAGCTGCATCGAACTTGCGGCTCTCTTTATCTGGGGGTGGTGCATCCCCAGATGTGTGGGAGTTGGCTCTTTTCCGAGCTGCTCCTACTACGACGGAATCTGGTGGCAGCTGTCTGGTGATGAAAACAGGGTCTGTAGGAGGTGCCTTATACTTCTTTTCCACCCTTGGCGTTATTGCCCTACTTTTGACCGGCTCCTTGAATATTTCCTTTGCGTGCCGAAGCATACCTGGCAGCATAGGCAGGCTTTGGTAGGAGCTGTGGGTGGAGGAGAGGGTGTTGAATAAAAAGTCATCCTCGACTTGTTCTGAGTGGAGGTTTACGTTGTGGAATTGTGCTGCTCTAGCCACCACTTGAGAGTATGCTGAGCTGTCTTCTGGTGGTGAGGGCTTTGTTGGATATGCCTCCGGACTGTTGTCCGACACTGGGGCGTCATATAAGTCCCAAGCGTCTTGATCCTGGTCACCTTGGCTCATGGTGGTGTGAGCCGGGGAATGTGACGGAGTTTGCGCTGGTGAGACGTTAATTACAGGTGGAGGAGAGGGTGGCGGAGTCACCTTTTTCACCATTTTTGTTTGTGGCGCCTGGTCTGTTTGAAACTCCAGTCTCCTTTTTCTCCTAATAGGGGGAAGGGTGCTTATTCTTCCCGTTCCCTGCTGTATGAAAATACGTTTTTGCGTATTGTCCACTTCGGTGGATTGCAGCTCTTCCTCAAACCTATGCTTTCGCATCTGAGAGGACAGTGATTGTTCCTCTGTATAAGAGCTTGGACCTGGGTCGGTTACGGGTTGTTTCGGCACCGAAACCCTGCCTGTATCTCTTTTCGGTTCCGAGGTGGCTTTTTTCTTTTTTGGCGTCGAAACCTCTCGGCGTCGATCTTCGTCGGTGCCGCTGTCTCGGCGTCGAGCCGCTTCTACACCGCTATCTCGGTGTCGTTGCTTTTCTCCAGCACTTTCTCGATCCCGAGAAGGCTGCGTGCCGGTGTCTCGACCGGAGTCGGACGATCTCGGCACTGTTTTGGCCTTTTTCGGTGCCGATGGTCGGTCACCGAATTTAAGGGTGGAGCCATGGCCTGGTGGCAGTGGCGTCCCCTGGGCCTTGTCACTTTTCTTCTGTGTTGTTTTCGACGTCTTACTCACGGTTCTTTGATCGTCGAATTCCTCTGAGCCCGATTCGTGGATCGAAAAGGTTTCTTCTTCCTCTTGTTCCTCGAACTCTCGGTGCGCTGTCGGCGTGGACGCCATCTGAAGTCTCCTGGCTCGACGGTCACGGAGTGTCTTTCGGGACCGGAACGCACGACAGGCCTCGCAAGTCTCTTCACTGTGCTCAGGCGACAGGCACAGGTTACAGACCAAATGTTGGTCTGTATACGGGTATTTGTTGTGGCATTTGGGACAAAAACGGAACGGGGTCCGTTCCATCGACGTTGTTCGACACGGGGTCGGGCCGACCAGGCCCCGACGGGGGATCGAAAACTACCCCGAAGGGCACCGGAGCGCGTCGATCCTCGATGCGGTGTTGACTCTAACTACGCCGATCCCGAACGCAACAATACCGACGAAAATCTTCCGATATTAACTAACTTTCCGTTCCGAAACTCGGAGCGACAGGAACACGTCCGAACCCGATGGCGGAAAGAAAACAATCGAAGATGGAGTCGACGCCCATGCGCAATGGAGACAGAAGGAGGAGTCACTCGGTCCCGTGACTCGAAAGACTTCTTCGAAGAAAAACAACTTGTAACACTCCGACCCAACACCAGATGGCGAGCTATGCAGAACATGTGTATCTACAGCGACAGATGCCATCGAACGTTCATTTCCTGGGATCACCACTTTTTGAATTCAGGCCTCTCCACTAAGACTGCAGCGGCGGGGATCACTGAAGAGCAATCTTTAGACGGAGGACTCACCATGCTGAAAGATCGCTTCGATGACATCCAATCAATGCTCGAAAATAGAATGGTAAGTAGGATCCAGAGAGAAGACTGAAGACAAACAAGTTTTTGTTGCTAATTATTTTATATCATCGCAGAAAGCTCTAACCTATTTGTAGATTAAGTGAAACGCAGCAAATCTGCTCAGCTCTGCACAAAACACCACTGGTCGTTCACTGGCCAGCCCTGAAGCACAATACAGGGTAAACACGTCAAGAGCATTTTTACATTGGTTACTACTTGAAAACTACGAGTGACGTGCACAACACAGACAACCCACAAAGCAAGGACAGGGAGCATAAAAATGAGACTAGGAGGAGCAGGAAGGCAGAGGTTCAAAATCAGAATGCAAATAGCCCTACTAGAAATAATAGTTTAGGAAGGAGGCGAGGGGAGGAGAAAACACAGAAAGACAAAGCAAGGAACACATGGTATTACTGTGCAGTGTGGCAATGGCTTCACAAATAACGCGCGTTGAACAAGTTGAATGTTCTGTGTCAACTGCATTCCTCTGTAGAACTCTCAACAAACCACTGGCCATTGCTTTTAAGTCTAATCACGTGCAGAATGATGTCAGCGGAACTTCCCAGTATGCATGCGGCTGAAAGACATGAATCAAACACCCCTTTGAAATTCGAATGAATTCATCAATGATGGTGTGAATCTCAGAACAACAATGCTGGGCTTGGGATTTTATTATGATATTTACAAATGGCATGAGAAGATGACTAGCGCGCCAACCTGCATGTATTCAAATTACAGACCCTTTGATAAACACTGCCAAATGGAGAAACGCAAAAGAATATAATGCTCTCTGCATGTACAGTAAATTAATGACATTTGTATTACAGTCAAGCAAAATAAGGTATTTCGAATTCAGACACTGTGCAGTGTCAAATTGATCAGAAAATCACTAATCTACCCTTTTTAGACCCGGGCTTTGACAGCGTTCCTTTCAAACAGAAGTAGGACTAAAACATATTTAGTGAAGGCTTTGTGTAGGCTCCTTTCAGCCACAGGCTTTCTGCAACCAGTCTCTTTCATCTATAGGCTTGGCACTTTGTCAATCATGTTGTGGAACATCCCAGTGATGTAGCCTACTCTTACCTAATGCTATTGGCTGTTTGGATGTATCTTTTTTCCTCTTCTCGAGTGCTTGCACTGAACTGCATGAGGGACTACCTTACATCCGCAGATGTCTCTGTCTGTTCCTCATGGCTCCAGTCTGTGCGTCTCGCTCTAATGTGGAAACATTGCCTGCATTAATACATTAAATCCAAACCTATTGGCTTTGCCAATGGATGTTAACTATAGTGTTTACATGGAGGGATTTGCCTCAAGATTGTCAGAGCACAGATCCTCTCTAAAATGTGGGTGGTCATCACTCGGGTATACATTCGTTCAGCATGAACTCAGGAGACCTTCAAAAACGTCTTATGAGCATCCTGCAGCCAGCAACCATTAACCCCAGGATAAATACAGCAGTGGTAACCTTCCTGCACATCCATGTCAGTTTCTGCTCTCTTTGCCCCCTCAGAACATACATACACATGCATGCATATCTACGTGATTCTTGACCCCCCCCCTCTATTAGCAGTAGGCTGTCAATGGCTCCTCCATCTCCAATGAATGATGACTCATGACTCATTTGAATTGTGGCTCCCGGTTTCAGCACCAGACTTGAAATAAAATTCAGCCCTCAAAAAAATGTTGAAATTAGCACCCCAATGTTGGAATCGTGCCATGGGGGCATGGCTGGGTCATAGCAAACCATCCTGCTCTGAAAATGACCCCCTTATCCTGCAGCCAGGGTGAAATGCCACCGTGGTAGGATGGTCTGAAGCACTGGTTCCCAACCTTTTGACTTCTATGGACCCCCACTTTATCATTACTGGAAGCCGGGGACCCCCAATGATTAATTATTGGAATCCGGGGACCCCAAGTGAGTCATTACTGAAAGCTGGGGACCTAATCTGTTAATATTATTTAATTTTCTAAGCAGTCGCGGACCCCCAGGGGTCCCCGAACCACAGGTTGGGAACCACTGGTCTGAAGGATTACCCTTAGCTCTGCTCCCCGCTGCACACAGTCCCAGCTTATTACTGCACACCTGCGGCTTCTCACAACCATTGGGTCCTTACTATCAACTCTATAACCTTCAGGGGCCATACCTTAACTCATCTGCCAGACCATACAAGGCAGCATATGGTTGATGCAGCAGTAGTAGTAGGCCTGTTCTTGCCACTGGGCAGCCAATGTGATTTTTACGTAAAAATATAAGAACCCACAAGACCAATGACCATCGATGTGTTGCCTTTTCAGAGATTAACTCTGTCTGACCACATCTAATATAAAAGTAGTTCACTTTATTAAGATTTTATAAGAAACAGATACACTGCCAGTATGCTAATACCATCAAGCTCTGCTCTGCCATAGTTGTACAAAGGCAAGAAAAAAATAGGGAAAACGATCTATTGTTAAAGAAAAGCTATGACAAAACCAATACAACCCAGAAGAGCCATCTGCATGACAGACCACACCACTGTAAACAAGCATTTGCAATGCAATGGATCTCGCGTTTGCTCGTGTTAGAGCTAATAGCGTTGTAAACTCCTAACCGGACTTTTCTTGCAACATAAACCATGTACGTAACCGGAAAAATTCCAATTAACTGTGTAACAGGGTCGACATTATGCAAAGCACTCGACTTCTGCCAAGCGGGATTGCATTGCGAAAATAGAGAAAAAGTAGTCCACAAACCGAATGGAAAACAGCAAGCCTCGTATGTTTTCTGTACTTGGTTGATGCGCTCAAGGAGGGCTAACCACCGGAAAAGGCATGACATATGCGTGCCTTCCACTAATTAAATCAAGCAGGTCCTAACAGGCAAGCCCACGAACCAATGAAAGACACTGACATCACGTGGACGGGGCTCCAAGCCCATATTAATTCCTAAAGCGTCTCGCTAGCGAAACGCATGCGCAAGGGCATGCGACGCAGACTCAACCCTAAAAACTGAACAGAATTCTTGGATGCATTTTTCACAATGAAAGGTTTGAACATAAGTGTGCCGAAAGCAAATATCCTAGTAGCAAGAGATAACTGTGAATACTGCAGGCACTTCTGAAACACACACCAGCCAGTGGCGTAACATAGGGCCCCGCAGCCCCTGCGGTGCTGGGTCGGGGGATGGGGCTGAGCTCCTGTGGGCCACCTCAGCACTATACCCGGGCCTGAGAGCTTCTGACTGAGTCGTAGGAAGGGGACCCTTCGAGTACCTCGCTTGGGGTGGGCTCATGTTTCGTTACGCCACTGACAGCAGTACTTCATTATTCAGTGAAACTGATTTGAGTGCAATGTGACAATCAAGGACAGCATTCAGACCTATGTCTTTCAATTATACTGAGAATCCACTGCTGCCCTTCGAGAGGCCATCCTAGCGAGATGTATTCGAGTCACTGAACAACCAATAAGCCGCTATTAGCACTAACACATCAAATCTGGAATGCTACAAAAGGATAGGACAAGGAAGGCCAGGGGAAGGGGCCAAGCTACAGTCCTGCCGTTCAGGTCACGAGGGAACAGCGGTACCTGAGGAAGATGCACATGATGTAGGCAGTAGCATTGGAAAGGGTGTGCACACCGGTGTGTTAGGTTCCATACCTCGGTAGATACGCCTGGTGTGGCCTCAACAATAGGAATCGGACCAAGCAATTAGCTTGTGATTCAGACAGCAATCACTGCCAAAGAGGGCGAACTCTGAGCACCTTAGAACATCTACAACATCAGGGGGGTTATCACTGCCCCGGATGTCTATAGGTCCAAGGTTAAATTATTGCATGAGCTCTTTACCTTTCCCAGGTTGACAAAAATTCAGACTGTTACATCGGTTAATAATGACAACCATTTGCTTAAGTGCCTCCGATAATTCGGTAGTGTTGAGTATGCGTGCAATACTCTTTATTTTCATAATGTATGTTTATTATAAATAAAAATACTAAAGTTTCTATTTGATACCGTTTGACTTCTCCACTCCCAAAAAACCTGGTCTGCATTAATCTGTTTTCTTGTTCTGCAAAGCCCTTTGTAAAGCAGCGCAGCTGTGTTAAATAAACCTATGCTGAAAATAAGGGCTCATCCATGAAGACTAAAATAACTCTCCTTCACGCTATGAAATTAGAGTACTTTAGTCACAACCTTTTTTCTGAAGATCATTTTTTGGTTCCAGTTTTTTTTTTTTTCTCTGGTGTGTAAATAGCAGCCTTGTCAAGATAAACATCTGATGTAAGCACAGCACACTGATTAAGCTAATACTTTAATTACATAGATGTTTTACAAGGCACTGCTTGGTCACACTGGGAGCTCTAAGAGAAGGCGGGAGGACACATTTTCACTTTGTACTTCTCCATACCTGAGAAGTCTCTCAGTTTTAGAAAGAATTTTCATGTGTGCGCCTTAAAAATATTTTACAAACTTTTGGTGCACCTGGGTGCAGATTAGATACGTGGAAAATACAATTTCTGAGCGCATTATCCTACTCCCAAATCATATAATCAGGAGTGGCAGATGTTGTCTACGCAAAAGGGATTTGCTCAGAAAGCGATCTGGCCAATTTTATAGAAATTTCATGGGAGAACATTTGTGACTAGTTGAAGGTCTGTGGGCATTTCTAGGAGGGCCTGCTAGCAATGTTGGTGAACACCCACTCCAATGTTTTGCCAGTTTCCAAGTTTGAAAATATTTACAAACTTATGTATAGCAAAGGATGGACTAAATGTGGTTCCAGATCCAAAGGGCAAGGAATCACTCTCAAAAAGCGGGTTGTATGGTGAATGGGTTCTCCAAGGAGATAACCAGGTTAGAAGTCCAAATGTACTTTGCTGTTAACTTGCAGCATGTGAAAATATATACCTGTTTTGTGTCTGGAAATATTTCTTCCGGGGAATCTATAGGCATTGAAGTGTTCCAAAAGAAATCCAGGGACACCGTTCATAAAAGTCGAAAATTGCTCCACAACGAGACCAATATTAGGACTTGAGGGTAATGCTAGTCTTTACCATTTTTGTGCTCTGAACAGGAGTCCCAGATTGACTGTTGCTATTATTTAAATCCCACCTCTGTAAGGTGGTTATTGCAAGTTTGATGGTGCCGTGCCATGACTAATGCTGCTCAGGATGAGAGGGACTGTGGTTCCTCTTTGGTTGTCCCGATCAGCAGGATCACGCAGACATTAGCCCCTCAATGTTCTGAAAGAGTCAGTCATGAGTCCTCTTCTAGAGAAATCCACATCATCCCGGCAGAGCAAATTCTGCCCTATTTCTACACTCATCTGGATTTTTTGAAAGTGTATTGCCTCCCACCTCCATTACATGTTTGAACATATAGCACAGTGGCGACTGTGTAGGTTGTGTTTTTTAGCTTTGGAGCCACTGACAATGGGAGGGTCACAACAAGTTGTAATGTTACTCTGCTGTTTTGTAATATTGATAGAAAGATACTCCCAATATTACCAATATAAGAATGCCTCTGCTGATGACATCGCTACATCGAACAAGATAAATTCCAAGGCTTTCCTTAGTATGTACAACGTTACTAAACTCATTTATATTATTTTAATCTAAAAATAGAGTTAAAATTAGGGTTAAATTAAGGGTCGTTTTTAAATTAAATTCAGTGCTATGTATGAATACGATTATGGTTAGGCTAAGGGTTCTTATTTTTTTTAATTGAATTGAATTTAATTTAAATTGAGGTTCACCTCAAGTTAAAAGAAAATTTAATTGGTAAGGTAATTATTTTATTTGATTTAATGGTACAGCTTGCATTTGGGCTGTTTTCGTTTACTGTTTTCACACAATAAAATATAATTGAATTGTATTTATTTGCCTGTTATTCTATAAATGTTGGTTTGGTTAGAGTTAGGTTCAAATAAGTAATTGCAATTAAAGTGTTATATTCAATATAACATAACTTATTTTAAATTAGGTCTAGGATAAGAATTGGGGTTAAGGCTACCTATTTATGTTCCTTATGTTTAATTTCATTTCGTCAAAGGGGCAGCTTATAGATAAATGTAATGTTTGGGCTGATTTCAGTGTAGGATTAATGTAGTGGGGTTGTAGCAGTCACATTAGTGGTAGTCAATGTAGGGGCTTTGATTATGTGTTAGCTGGAGGTAGCGGAGATCGAGGTCATAGCATGAAGCAGAGCATACCTAGGTAGTGGATAACATTTTCTCTAGGGTTGCAATGTCACTACTCTCTAGGGTAACAATGTCACTGCACTCATTTGGTCTACCATGGCTGACTTGCCATCCATTAACGAGAGACAGGATCCTGGCAATATTTCAGAGACTGCCACCTGAATATTAATTTTTATTTCATTTTCAAACATACAGACTAGTGATCATATTATCATGGGTCAAGAACACACACTCAAAGAACAAATAAATCATAGTAGCACCACAAATTCAACAGCTTCTAATCAATCCCATTTTCAATATCTTCCTTTACTTTGTAGGTAATTGGTGGCCCTCCAGCCGCTATTTGGTGGCTCCTCAGTCTTATTTTGTAGAAAATCATTTTATTTAACAGTTGCTCAGTGAACAAAAACTGGTACAATCTTGGATGAATGATTTGAAACATCATGAAGAAAATGTACAATATGTTTATGATTACAATTAGTATCAAACAACAATATTAATTCCATATTTGCATTTCCAATCCAGAATCAATACAATCTACATAAGACACACTCCTAATACATAAATGCCTCCTAACCCCCACCCCTACAGTGACCAATCATGTTTCCCTGTAAGTGCTCCATTGACTCCATGCTTTCTCATGGTTTTTTGGACAGCCACGACTTTGATATATCATCTGCTCCGTTCGCTGGCACCAATACCAATCATTATCCCAATCTTGGACACTCAGGGGTCTGCTCACCCGCCATGCCTTTGCAATGTTCCTCTTAGCCACACCCGCCACTAACAATAACCAGATCTTCCGATATCTGGTCCATACTTCTTCTCCCGCTATATGTAGTATGTGCCATCTGACCTACAGTGGTAGAGTGAGATCCGTAACTTGGGCCATAATTTGCATTACCTCCTTCCAGTATTACTGAATTATGGGACATTCCCAGAGGATATGGAAAAAGGACCCCACCACACCTTTCCCTCTAGCACACAGATTGGAGTCGTACTGCCCAAAACTGAGTTGTATTAAACAGAAGTGGGCCCGTATCGCAACCTCTCTAGGACTCTGGAGGGCCTCCACCCAATCGTCATCTTCAATATGTCACCCTCCCAGGCTTCCCGCACTGACTGCGGGGGGTCTGGAGAATTGTTCATTATTTTTTTTATATGTCAGGGAGATGGCTTTGTCCAGCCTGGGGTCTAAAAGTAGCCAGTCCCCCAATGGAGTCAATTCAGGTAATTGCTCTCCCTCCAGCAAATGGCGTCTCAACACACGTCGTAAGTCCAAATGCTTAAAATGCTTTCATTCCCCCATCTCAAAGTCCTTCTTCAGGTCCTCAAAGGTCAGCAGTGTCCCTCCTCTCTAAATGTCCCCTAGATACTCCATACCTATCAGCCACCATTTATGTAAACCCTTCAGGTTTCTGACTTCTCCTAGCTGGTCACTATCCCAGAGTGGGGTCATATTTGTAGGCTTGTCCTCCCATCCCAGAAATGTAATGGCCTCTCTCCATGCCCTTACCACTGACTGTGTACGGGTAGGGGACCCTCATGTTTCTTGGTATATGGGATTAATCCCTTCTGTTTCTTTGTATATGGGATTGATGGATAGATGTGGCTTCCCATAGCTTCTCTGTCAACTCAGTAAGCTGGGTCCTCCATATCTAGAAACACCAGTCATTAATTATGGTCCATTGAGCCACCCAGTAATAGGTGTGTATGGCTGGGACCCCCAATCCACCTTCAAACAACCTTTGCTGAGGCTTAATGAGGTGAAATACGCGAACTACCCAGTCCCATAGGATGTTGCGCAGCTCGCTGTTGACCCTTAGAAAAAAATTGTGCGGCACCTTGTAGGGGATATTTTAGAGGACATATAATAGATAGGGGAGGGCCATAATCTTCAAAACTACACCCCGTTCCATCAGTGAGCTCCAACAGAGGAAGGAGGTTCCACCCAATAACTCAGCACTTTGCGTTACGTGAATGCCCAGCTATTGGAAAACATAGGTCATGCCTGGAGCCACGCATCTTGATGGTTATGCCGGGCTACCGCCTGCAAGAGGGAAAATGAGGGACTTGGCCTAATCTGGTATCTAGAATAATTCTCAAAGAGCTGAAAAATATGAAGTATTCTGTCCACCATGATGCAAGGCCGCATAGAGTATAATAGGATGTTGTTGGCATGCAGAGCTCCCCATAAGAGAAAGTCCTGGTGAATTCAGTCAGCCAATGGTTCTAATGCTAAAGCAAAAATCATTGGGGATGGGGCAGTCCTGCCTTGTACCTTTATGAAGGGCAAAAGGACTAGATAGCACACCATTTACTCTCACTGTCACCAAAGGGTCTTGATGCAAAAGTTTAATCCAGTTAAAGACCTGAGGGCCAAATACTAGTCTGTCAAGGGCAGCGAACAAGTATGACCATTCAATGCTATCAAACGACATCTTCGTGTCTAAGGACAGCAGAACAGCAGAACAGCAGAACAGCATTCTCATTACAGGGAGCTCTGTTCATGTGCAGGACACTGTAGAGATGCCTCAAATTCAATCTAGTACACCTATGCAGCATAAACCCAGACTGGTCTGCGTGGACCACTGTGGTTATCACTGTCTTCAATTTATTAGCCAGGACCTTCGCTAAGACCAGGAGAGATATCGGCCAGAAGGACCTGCAAATTGCAGGCAGTTTACCTTTTTTGTGAATTACTACAATGATAGACAATTCTCGGGTCTATTGGGAGGGTGCCCTCCTTTCTAGCTGCCTGGACCATGTCTAGCATGTGTTTTGCAATTTTGTCAGCCATACATTTATATAAAATTCTATAGGTAGGCCATTAGGCCTAGCCTCCGTCTCAGATTGTAACTCTCGGATTGCCCTTCCCACCTCTTCTATCAAGACCTGTTCCAGTGCGTTCATATCTTCACTGGAGAGGACCCAGAGAGAGAGAGAGATCTTTAAGGAGGTCAGCACAATTAGCACCTTATTGGTTAGTCTTAGAGGTGTATGTTTATTCATACTAAGTGGCAAAGGCCTCCGCTATGGCTTCCCCTGTAGTGTGTGTTGTCCCATCAGAGTCCTGGAGTTCTACTACTCAATTCCTACCCATGTCTCTCCTTTCCAGCCAGGCTATGAGCTTACGGGCCTTGTTGCCAATGTCCGATAGGTGTCTTTGTGTGGCCAATGCGTATGCTTAACCTTTCTTCTCAGCCAGGTACCTCAGCTCTAACTGCTGGAGCCTGTGGAACTGGCTTGGGTCAGGAGTCCCTCCCCCAAGCACCTCTAATGCCAATGTGGCAATTTCTTTATCCAGCTTCTCACACTAAAAAAGTCTTTCCTTTCTCAACCCCCCTATCAGAGCCTGGGTTTGGCCATGCAACACTGCCTTGAAGGCCTCCCATCGGATGCAAGCTGAGGTGACTTTCTTCATTTCCCTGAAATTATTATCTGTTTGTTCTCGTATTCTATCTTGAAAATTTCTGTCTTTAAGATGCAAAGGATCTATCCTAGGGGGCAGAGCGGAGTCCCTGGTGGGACCATATAATGACACTTGAACAGGGAGTGATCAGAGATTCTGTGTACCAGGTGTGATGCTTTGTGAAACTAGCTCACATGCATATGATGGGTAAATATGCAGTCTAAACTGGAGAAACTATCATGCATCGCCGAGAGGTTGTTTTCACGCTACAAGTCCACTAGTCCTAGTGCACCCGCAAAGGCCCTGAGCAGACTAGCATTAGTAATCCGCAAGGTGTTGGACACCCTGTCCCTTTCCGAGTCCATTGTGCCATTCATATGCCCCCTAGTATAAGGGGGCCAGGTGGCATCTCAAGCAACAACGCATTAAGTGCTGAAAAGATTTACGCATTTTACCTCCGCTGCACACAGACCGAGCTAAGTTAAGTGTACGGCCCTCTCAGGTGCTGATCTGTGCCACAAATCTACTGAGTGGGTCATTCCATGTTTTGCTTTGTGTATAGGGTACTGATGATTTAATTAGAATGCCTGTGCCCCTGTAGTTAGAGGTGAAGCCTGCATGTGCTAGTAGGGAGTAGCCTATTCAATCCAGTGTCCTATAGTGAATTTCTTTCAAATGGGTTTCCTGCAGGAGGATGAAATCTGGGGCATGTCTGCGGATATATTATAAAACCATGGAGTGTTTAATTTTATTGCCTAGGCCATTGACATTCCATGTCATGACCTTTGAAGCAGAGTTATTAAGGGTCTCCATGTGGTGTTGTGAAGTGCGGCAGTCCCACCTAGTATGTGCAAATGCAAGTGTCATCTCCCCTTCTAAGTGATCCAAGTCTCCTCTGATGCATAGTGTCACTGAGCAAGAACACATAAACCATGCAAAACCATCAAAATATAGCAAAATTGTGGGCCCCAAGAAACTCCCCCCACCCTGCTACCCTGCACAGTAGGCTTTGAAACGCCCATCACCCCAACCTCAGAACGCCTCTCGCCCAAATTTTAGCATAGAGACTGTTAAGGGTTAGCTGGCTTCATCAAGACAAACAGAATTACTGTATTTAGTATGCATAACCCCATATAGCAACAACATTTTCTCACATCTTCAGTGTCTGAAGCATTATTAATCATTACCGCTCCCTGCCCTTAGAAGCAACCAAAGCTCGGTTCATGATATTCACACATTAACCTGGAATGCCTGGACTCAGACACCACAACCAACGCTTCCCCCATCCGACTGTCATCCCACAGTTATCAGTTCTAGCAACCAGAGGTCATATCTTGTAAGATCATCAAAGTCAGCGAATAGACCCCAGTCACATCATCTTCAGCAGGTTGTTCCTGGTTTTGCGCCAACAAATCGTCCTCTTGTTGGCCTGTCGGGTGTCCCCCTCTCATCTCTCGGGGGGGGGTCACTGTCCTGGAGTGTGCCAGCCCTCGACCCAGTCCCACGCCTTCACCAGTGTGGTGAAATACCATGATTTACCCTCTGCCACCAACCGTAACCATGCTGGATAGAACATCATATATTTAAGTTCTTTGGTGCAAAGTACCTTCTTGACTTCATCAAAATTACGGCATTGGCGTTGTACCTGAGTTGTAAAATCGGGGAAAACAAATTGTGGCATTGTCATAGGGCAGATCTCCATGGGAGTGAGCTGCCTGGAGGACAGCATCTCCATCCCTTCGATTAAAAATCCTGGCTATGACTGTCCACGTAGGGGCCCCCGGGCTTTGGTGATGGTATCTGCACCCTGCGGGTCCCCTCAATGGAGAAGAATTTCAAAAGATGCTTACTTGGGACAGAGGGTGTTGACAATTAGGTCTTTGAGGAAGAGGTCCACATTATGTCCCACCATCCCCTCTGGAACCCCAACTACTCTAATGTTATGCCGTCGTGCCCTGCCTTCTTGGTCTTCGAGTTTAGCCACCATGATCATGTGCTGTTAGTGAGATACTGGACTTGTTCCTCCAGCTTTCTGGACATGGACTGCAATGAGTGGATGTGTGTTTCAGGTGCTGTGACTTTCTCTGACATTTTCTTAAAAATAAGCCCTCAAGAGAGTTACGTCTACAGTCACAGCTTCTAATTTAGGTTCCAGGGTACTCTTAAGGTTATGGGTTGCTGCCATAATGGCACCAAGGGGGGGCTCTGCTGCCCCGAGGCCATGGTCCCCAGCTAATCAGTCTCCAGAGATTGTTTGGTCACAGCATACTTATCCATCTTATTGGACCGTGTTTGTGATTATCTCTTATGTTTCACCATGTACACGGAGTGAAGGTAGCAAAGACGGGGCGGGTTTGATTACCATTGTTGTACAACAAGTGATCAGTGGCGCTCAGGAGGGCAATGTAAAACCAGCTAGTAAACAGCAAGGTCTCCGTATGTAGACAGGTTATGGCAGGGGCCCACGCGCCGCACCACACCACGCATGTTTCGCTCATCCCCCCAAAGTCTCCTCCACAGGGCGCTCGCACAGCTCCATGATGACCAGAAGGCCCACATAAATTGTTTGGTTTTGGCCCGGTGTTGTGCACACAAGTTCAATGAGGGCCCGCAAATTTCAGTCCTCAGTTGGTGGGACGACTCCCCTTATGCTAGGGGTATGGAAATCGTCGTGCTTGCTATGTGGGGTGATCATCAAGTGTCTCATTACACCCAAGCCGGGTCTGTGCAATCAAGCACCCACTCTTGCTGGGCCAGGTAATACAGGCCGCAACCAGAGCAATAAGCACTAACACAGACTCGGGCTCTCCAGTCCAGTAAAAATGCCCCCTTGCCTGCAAGTGTGCCACACTTGGATCCGCACCAGGCTCATAATGTAAGTTCTCTGCAGCGGCGCCCTGCCCGCCCTCCATGCACCTCTTCTCCTCAGCACAGCATCTCTGGGTCCGAGTGCGCAGTTTCCGCGCCCGATCTCCCGGCGCGGCTTCTTGATCAGGAAGTCCGCCCTGGTAACAGTAGTGCAGTTCCGCCCCACCAAAGCCCCACAGCTCCATCTTCCTCACCTCTGAAGCTGTGTGGCCAGTCGCAGCAAGCCCCGGCAGGTTGAGGCCTACTGTTGGCATGGCAGGCTCGCTCGGGATCCAGTTTGTCCAGATGACGGCGTGGGCAGTCGGTAGCAGTGTCCTCAAATCTGCCTGGCTCCGTGTCTGTCCTCAGTCAGCACGCCACACTGCTGCAAGATCTTCGGCTCTCTCCCATCTACTAGCCGGTTCCAGAGCATGCAAGGTGCGGTGCGGCATGCGCGCCCAGCTCCTCAATCTCCCGGATTCCGTTTCCCAGGGCAGGTGCAGGCTCCGAATACACCCCTGGGTTCATCAGGCACCCAGGCGTGCCGGGTATACGCCCTTTCAGGACAGATGTGTACGGATTTAGGGACATATTTTGGGGTTTAGATTTTTAGGTGCATCCGAGCGTTCTCAGTGTGTGGCCATCTTTGCTGGAGCCAAGCCACACAAGACCATGGCTCCTAAGTCTTGGCGAAATGTAGGTCCCCTTTTGAAGCTGAGAACCACTCACTATTACACGGGCCATGTCATGGGGCTTGTCTGTCTGAGCCAACAGGAGAGCTGCACCACAAGTCTCAGCGTAGTCCATAGTGTAGAGAGCCACCCGGGCTCTCCTTTTCTTTTTGGTGTCAGGTTCCGCGTATCCGGATGGAACGCGGAACCGAGTTGTCCTAATAAATCAGGGGCTGCGCTGACGCAGTTCCTTTGCAGACCCCAACTGGTGTGCATATGTCTTTAGGTCCACCACGTCGTGCAGCATGGTCCCACCGCACTACAATGGCGACGAGCGGGATTTCGACACTCCCGCGTCGCGTATGAGTTGAGGAGCTGCCCGGAACAAGGAAGTAAAAAAAAAAACTCAAAACGCTGACAGAGTATGAGAAAAAAAACGGCGCTCGGCCGCATCGGAAGAAGGTACGTCCCACCTCCCTCTCCCGGGGAAATCCTTACTCGAGCCCGGGGCCCCGTGAATCCTTGCCGCGGCCCGAGCTGGGTGACAGGAGGTGCATGAAGCCTCACCTCCGGCACCCACTGTGAAGGGTAGCGTCTGTGCCGGGAGGCTTGGCAGCACCGCGGGGGTGCATCTCACAAAATAACACACGCGCACGCCCAGCACGAGGCGACGCGACGCTCAGGCTGCATTCCCCTGGGAGGGGAACACAGCACAGGAGCGAGAGGGGCAGGAGCCCCGAGCAACAAGTGAGGAAGGGCAGAAAGCCCTAGCAGACCCTGGGAAAGGGTCAAGAAAAAAAACATTAATTAAGAAATAAATAAAAGACTGGCCATTAAAGGAGAGAAGGAGGATAAAGAAAGAGGGGTAGGCCCCCCCAAAAAGAAAACAAAGTAATAAAGAAGTAAAAGACTGGCCATTAAAAGAGAGAAGGTGAATAAAGAAAGAGGGGTAGGCCCCCCCAAAGAAAAAAAAAAACAACAACTTTTGATATAAAGAAGTGGGAAAAAAAACAGAGGTTTCTTTTCCCTCCTTTGTTGGAAACAACACCTACAATCAGAAGTGGCCTTGGGTGAAAATAAAAGTGGAAAATACACTAACAAGGAGAACAAAACACTAATACCACAAACATTAAGGAACAACGTTAAGAAAGGCTATACATTAATAAAGCGTCTCCAGACCGCGAGACATGATGAGTGCCCCACCGCAGGAAAACCCCCAGCCGCCGGCGCAAGTAGGCGCCAATGCTCATTCCTCAGTCACTGCGCTGCCCCCATTTAGCCAACTGATTGATCCGGCCACAGCTTCGCCACGATGGCGTCTATGGTTAAACCGATTAGAAAATTACTTCTGCGCCACAAGAGAGACAGACGGGGCCGTGCACAGATCTCTCATGCTACTCATGGGGGGTGATGAACTGCAGGAACTATTCGACGCACTCCCAAACACAGGTGATAAGTCGGATTTCAATGCGGCAGTGGAGGGTCTGAACAAGCATTTTGATCCACAGTTGAACTCAGACTTTGAACGCTTCAAACTCCGGCAGGCTCAGCAGACGGATGTTGAGTCCATGGACATGTTCTATGCCCGATTAAGGAAGCTAGCAAGCTCGTGTGTAGGCCTCAATCAACAAGAGGAGATTAGAGCACAGATTATTCAAGGATGCCAGTCAAACGCACTAAGGAAGCTCATTCTACGCCAGCAGGGCATGCCCCTTGATGACATCTTGGTTTTGGCACATTCGCACAAACTATCTGCGGTGCAGGCGGATGCCATGGCGGCAGTAAGAGGACAATCACTGGCCGCTGCGTCAACCACCCGTCCCATCCAGGTGAAAGAAGAGCAGATAGACGTCATCCAGACTTGTCAACCGCCAGGACGGAAAACAAACTTTGGCAGACAGAGCGCGCGCGCCTGCAGGAGCTGTGGGTACGAACACAAATCACCAATGGTGTGTCCAGCAAAAGGGAAAACGTGTGATAAGTGTGGCAAAGACAATCATTTTGCGAAAGTGTGCAGGTCAGGAAGAGGTTGGCATGGAAACCAAAAAGGAAGGGACACCAAGGTTAGGAGCGTAACCAAAGAGACGGAGGAATCTGGTGAAACCGTGGCTCGGGGGATGCCAGTTTTCGAGGAAGATGAAGAGGAAGACGTCTTTGTGATCTCGTTCACTGGTGGGAGACAGCAGAAAAGGCGGCCGCCACCTATGAGCAGCATCCAAATCAATGGCAAGTCGGCCACGGTGCTCATAGATACTGGAGCATCGGTGAATGTGATGGATGAGACTCTATTCGAGCAACTGACCCCAACACCATCACTTGCACCAACCACCACTAAAATTTACAATAATGGGGGCCGAGAGCCGCTTCCTCTAAAGGGCACGGTGGAGGTGGCAGTGTCCAGCGGGTAGGTGTCAACACAGGCAAGGTTCTATGTGGTGACTGGGGACCGAGGCACTCTGTTGGGGTGCCATACTGCGGAAGAGCTAGAACTAGTATTCTTTGCGCGACAAGTATATGACTCCCACGCTGAGCACCTAATTAGTGAATTTCCGCAGCTTTTTGAAGGGTTGGGGCGACTCAAGGGCAAACAGGTCAAGCTACACATAGATCACTGAGTTACGCCAATTGCCCTTAGACACCGACGTGTTCCGTTCCACTTACGACCAGCAGTGGAGAAGGAGTTGCAGCTACTTGAAGACCAAGGGGTAATTGAGAAGGTCGAAGGACCTACACCGTGGGTGTCGCCGCTGGTGATAGCGCCAAAACCCAAGCAACCTGGTGCTATCTGTCTCTGCGTTGACATGCGCCTTCCCAAAAAAGCAATTAAAAGAGAAAGGCACATAACCCCTACGATGGATGACATCATAGCTGACTTGAATGGGGCACAGTGGTTCTCAAAATTGGATCTTAATGCTGGGTATCATCAGCTGGAGCTGGAACCCAACAGTAGGAACATCACCACATTTTCAACTCATATAGGGCTTTGGCGATACAAGAGACTGAGTTTTGGGGTATCTTCGGCTGCCGAAGTATTTCAAAACATGATTAGAGAGACACTCTCTGGGCTGCAAGGGGTGATTAATTTGAGTGATGATATCCTCATTTATTCCAAAACAAGAGAAGAACATCACCGACATCTTAGGGCTACCCTGCAGAGGTTGTCGGAGGCAGGGTTGACACTCCACAAGAAGAAATGCGTCTTCTATCAGACGTCGGTGGAGTTCTTTGGCTATGTCTTCTCAAAAGATGGTCTACAGGTAGACCCTCGTAAAGCTGATGCCATCCGTCAAGCACCGATTCCGAAAAGTCCTACAGAAGTGAGAAGCTTCTTGGGTATGGCAACCTACTGTGGAAGGTTCATTCCGCAGCTCGCAACCATGGCGGAACCTCTCAGACAGCTCACCAAAACTGGTAATCGGTGGGAGTGGAGCCCAATGGCAGAAAAGGCATTTGCTGACATCAAGACAGCTCTACTGGACAAATCAACCATGGCTTATTTTAACCCTCGCAGACGTACCGAAGTGGTGGTGGATGTAAGTCCAGTAGGTCTTGGCACTGTTCTTCTCCAAGAGCAGAACCTGCGGGAGTGGGTTCCGGTTGCGTATGCCAGCGGAGCATTGTCTGCAGTTGAGACACAATATGCCCAGATAGAGCAAGAAGCTCTGGCGATTCGGTGGGCGTGCAAACATTTCCACCTATATTTGTATGGCCAGGAATTCCAGGTGGTGACTGATCATAAACCTCTAGTCGCATTGTTTGCTGGATGCCCTCGCTTGCCGCGCACGCGAATAGAGCGGTGGACTGTTCTGTTACAACCTTACCGGTTTACTGTCGTTTATCGACCAGGCGTGAATAACCCGGCAGATTACTTATCTCGCCACCCATCCCCAATCACGATCAATGACTCACAAGACAATGACGAGGAGAGCACGGAGGTGTTTGTCAACATGGTGGTGCAAGTGGCATGTCCCAATGCCCTTAGTGTAAGAGACATCGTAGATGCCACCAAGGTGGACGTGGTACTCAATCAGGTCAAAGAAGCATTGAGTCATAAGAAGTGGAAACTCTTTTTGGAAAAGACTAGAGTGGCCAATCATGAATGCAAATTAGCGATGCAAGGAATGTGGAGGGTGCGAGATGAGTTGTCCACAGACTGTCAAGGACTGGTTCTCCGAGGAAGAAGAATCGTACTGCCTCAGAGTTTGTGGGCCCGAGTGGTGGAACTAGCACATCAAGGCCATCAAGGCACTGCGAAAACCAAAGCGAGATTGCGGGCCAAGGTGTGGTTCCCTGGCATGGATAGACAGGTCGATGAATTGGTGGGGAAGTGCCATTCCTGCGTCATCACATCAGGGGAACCACCCTGCTGCCCGGTGGTCACTGAACCTGCTAGCACAACACCCTGGACAAAAGTGAGCATGGATTTCGGAAGTTTCCCAGATGGGTGGCTGACTGTCGTCCTCATTGATTCGTGTACCAGGTTCCCTGTTGTTGAGGTGGTGTCGTCAACTGCATTCGAGAACGTGAGGCCAGTACTCCAAAAGGCTTTTGCAATGTTTGGGCTCCCTGACGAAGTCAGAACAGACAATGGTCCAACGTTCAATGGACAGGAGTTCCGGTCTTACCTGGAAGGTTTAGACATACACCATCGCAAGGTCATGCCTTACTGGCCGCAGGCCAATGAGGATGTCGAGAGGTTCATGCGAACTTTAAACCGAGCCCTGAGAATAGGTGTTGAACAAAGAGTAGACAGTGAGCAATGCCTACAGCAATTTTTAGGTGCGTATCGCCAGACGCCTCATAGTACCACGGGGTGTGCTCCGGCTGCCCTTATGTTCAAAGTTCCACCTCGAGATTGCATCCCGGCTGGTCCTCAGTGGGCATCCCCAGAACTAGATGTGGAAGCTACCCAACAATGTAGAGAACGCTCTAATCAAAAAGCTACTGCACGACGGCGAGGTCGGTACCCGAGTTTTCAGGAAGGAGATATGGTGGTAGTGAAGAATCGCCGGCCAGGAGGGAAGTTCCAAACTCCATTTGAGCCTGAACCCTGGCAAGTCATCAGTGTGCGGGGTGCCATGTTAACAGCCGCACGAGGCAGACAGAGAGTAACTAGGAATATATCACACTTCAGGAGAGCTGGGGTTTTGGTCACATCGGAGGGAGAAGAAGAGATCGAAGATTTGATGGTTGAACCCCCAAGCTACTGAGGTACAGATTGAAGAGGCTCAGGTAGCGGCGCCAAGCGCACAACACCATCCAGGTGGAAATGCCAGCTTGGAATGATCACTTCCCAGAGGTGGACATTATCATCTCCGCCCCAACCCGGCGCCAAGCAGCCAGCTCAGAGATTTTGCCTGCACCCTGGGTCCCTCGTAAGCAAGGTTGGACTATCATTGCCTGGTCACCAGAGGAGTGTTGTTCCTGGACCTTGTCTCCTTTTGCTTAGTTGTGTCGTTATAGTGTTTCCGTCTCAAATCTTGCATTTTTAGTTTTCTGGTATGTTTTCTCTTTTTCTTCTGTGTGAATTAAAACATGGGAGGGATGTAGAGAGCCACCCGGGCTCTCCTTTTCTTTTTGGTGTCAGGTTCCGCGTATCCGGATGGAACGCAGAACTGAGTTGTCCTCATAAATCAGGGGCTGCGCTGACGCAGTTCCTTTGCAGACCCCAACTGGTGTGCATGTGTCTTTAGTTCCACCACGTCGTGCAGCATGGTCCCGCCGCACTACACATAGGGGAATTTACATCTAATCTGACAACTACTTTTTCCCACTCACTTGAAGGAATTAGAATGTGAGAGTAAAGCAAATGAACAAAAGCAACGGGCACTCGCAGGTGACGCACAGTGTCAAGGTTGAAAGATGAGTTCCTGGGGACCGAAATAATGTGAGTATATTTTAGTACTCAGGGGAAAATGATATTTCGCCACTGGATCGCTCCCAATACACAACAAAAGCCCAGTTTGCAGGCCTTTTGGTGTTATTTTGTACTACCACTAGAGGCTGGTACATTTCCTTGTCTTATGGATGCATCATCCCGACCAGAAGACAGGCGACACTGAAAAGATGTGTACTTATGGGTCAGCCTTTGTGACTCTGGAAAAGCTGCTTCGACGCATATGACTACATATTTTAGTCAATTAAAAGATAAAATGAGATCTTACGGGCAAACGAATGGCATTCCTTCAGTGCGGGCAAAAATGGAGCTCATGTTACTGTAAAGGTCTCCTGATTTAAATGCCTTCCAGCCTCCAATGAAGACTCGTGTTTAGAAAAATGCACAATGAAACACGAAAAGTATTTTTTTAGAGTCCATTTTGCTAATTAATATGTCAAAGCTCATAACGACGAGCTCATCAGCTTTTCTCCAGCACTGCATCATCGCAAAGAGCTGCGTCGGCAGAAACCTGGGCAGACAGTCGATACATATTAAAAGAGAGCCAACCTCTAAATCAAAGGGAAAAATGAACGCAGGAGAGGGGATGAAATGGAGGGAGGGGAGAGAGGGAGGGAGGGGAGAGAGAGGGAGGGAGGGGAGAGAGAGAGAGAGATGAGAGAGAGAGAGATGGGAGAGAGAGAGAACGAAGAAAAGCGAGGTGAGAAACAGAAAAATAAGAGGGATGTTGTAGATGGAAAAAGGAAGATACTGGTCCCCGAAGACTGCTGCAATCGATAAAGCATCCCCCTAATGCGCATCATGAACCATACTGGATGTGTGACTAGTGGCACCGCAGCGGCGCTCACTTCCTCGTGTCTGTGTCTACACCAGACTTTAATGGATGGAAATAATAATTTAATTTATTAACTAAGGATAGAAAATGCTATTCTCGCACAGGTTTCACAGGAATCTCCTTATAAATCGACCTTCTAAAACCGACCCCCAGGGCCGTATTTGTACTGGAAAAGTATCCTCAAACGCGGACATTTAAAATATGCAATGTGCACCTTGGTCCTATGAAACAGTGCGACAAGTTACTCACGTCCATAAATAGTTTACAATCCAAAAACTACCAGCGACTTCGTTTTACTGGATGAGACCAACTCGAGCATGAATCTGAGGATGGACCAGGACATGGGAAATCAAGTGCATCCAGATCTGTGGGAAGTGCACCAAAGAACCCTACCCATCTGTCTCAATCCTTCGGAAATTAGCAAGCAACCCTGTTTCGATTTGTGTGGGTTTGGCTCCTGGTTGGTGTATTACCAAGGATGGCATGTGTACTCCCAGCAGAAGCAGTCCAGATGAATCTGTGTTGTACACGGGTAGGTTCATAGTGGCAGAGGTGTTAAGGAGAAGGAACGGGCCAGATACTTCCTAAACAGAGACTGGCCAGCACATCAACTCGATATTCTACTGTCAATTGTCTTTGGTCATTCCATAACACATCTTCCGCAAGGTGAGGTCTATTCTTTACAAGACCAATGTGCTAACCACCTGACATTATTTGTTAATGATTCACTCACCATTGACGTAGGGGGCATTTTGAATTTATGTAAATTTTTCATGTTTTTGAATTTTGTGTCTATGGCACGTTGTTTTTTCATGGTATTTCTTATCCTGGAACTTTGGTCTGAACATTTTAGACCTCAGAAAAAGGTTTGCGATTATCACTGCCCTGCAGGATACGATTTGTAACAACTCTGGTGCACAGAAGCCAACACCTGGGCCTAGAACTGTGGTCTCACCCATTCCATAGGCACGTTTTTCTTTCTGGTTCCACCATGTTCAGAATTCATAATGTTAGGTGTGGAAGCGAGAAATTAATCTCAAAATGGACACCTCTTGAGTGGCCACTATGACATCATCATAACTTCATCGAACCTGCTTCCCTGTCCAAACTTTAACTGTCTCTCGCAGTCAGATGACTGGTAGATTGGTTTGGAACAGCAAATCCCTTTGAACCCAAGCAGTGGCATGATAGCACAGATGCCATGATGCAAATTGGGGTGGACAAATCTTTTTACTGAAACCCTCTAGTTGGGTGGACTGAGGAACCTTTGACTATGGTGAAGCTGGAAAAAGTTTTCTATCTTCGCCAGGTTAGTGTAGTTTAGGTTTTATAAAGAGCTTCATAGATTGAGCCAAATTATTATGCCAAGTCCTATTTCTGAAGATGATGCTACCTCCAACAATATTGAGTGAAGACATGGCTGGCTTGGATACAAATAATACACATATGTGCTTATCAACAGAATATGTCAAATAGGATCGTCTTATTGTACCAAATCTGATAACTATTGGATGCATTAAATAAAACCAAACTCATAATTCTGTCCCGTGCGTATTCAGGGGATTACACACGGGATGGAAAGACCAAAGTTTACCGCCAAAGTTTTAATCAGGGCCTATATCTTAACCCTAGATGTAAGTGCACGGGGCTGAGAAGGGCAGCAGATGTTTGGATTCTAAGATCCATGGAAGAACTAGTCAGCTATACTACCTTGAGACATCTATCTGGGTAACTTAAAGAATAGTTCATAGGAGAGCAATGTGTTGTACATGCACTCAGAGACCTATACCTTACAGGTTTGAATTCACAGATGGGCTAATTCAGACTTTTCATTAAGTCTTGTCAGAGGATTATATTACAACTCCCTCATAGAGTTTAGATCCTGCAATCAATATTCACCTAGAACCTGCAGCTTTCAGTGAATTAGCTTTTTATATAAGTTGAAATCATATGTAAGTCAAAAAGAAGGTTTTATAAAAGAGTCTGTACATTTTAGAAATATTTTCTTCAAGAAAATTCTCTTCCGTGAGGTGAACGGAAATCCAAACTTCTTCAGAACCATCTAGTGCACAATCTCTTTTTTCCTGCGACAATCTCCTTCTCACTTCCATTAGCAGATATGAAATTAGTGGCTATGGGAATGTCTTTTTTTGGCAAGTGGTTCCAGATACATTTGGCCATCAAAGTTGAAATTCACTCCTGGAGAGCCATCGATGACTTACCTCTCATTACCCAAATTCACTTAGAGACATTGGCGACTGAACTGGAAGCGTCTCCTGATTGGCTGTTAGTCGGAGTCATCACAATGGTAAACATCCCTCTTATTCTCTGTGCTGACCATTATCTTCCTTCGATTCAGCTGGTTCTCTGTGCTGTCCACGGCACCCTCCAGGATGGGGATTCTTCTTGTTGGCTACCTCGAGATACTCTCACGTCTCTACTATTGTCCTCTTTTTTCGGGATGCACAGTGGCAGCAGGCCTAAATCCCATCGGAGGTTGTGCAAGGCCCCTCTGTCTCACACGTCCTCTCCTGCCTAGCGACAGTGTGGGAGTACCTGCACGTTTAACAGTGCCTGTACTTACTGAAGATATGGGTGCTGGAATTTTACCTGGAGCAATAAAAGTGGTTGAAATTTTGTCACCAGCAATTTTGAGTGTCTCTGGGCCAAGAATTAGCAGGACAGTAAACTCTGGAACCAATAATTCTGGGTCTGGAGATTCCAGACCCTGTTACATGCTGGAGGAGGGGGTTGCATGCAAGAGCACAGCCCTTCCCCAGCTGATTCCTGTAGAGCATAGGGGGGGCAGACAATGTTTCCTGGGAAAGCTCAAACCTGCCCTAACCCCGCTTCCCTGTCTCAGCCACCTCACACCTCCCAGGTGATTGTTTCTGCCTGGTCAGAGAAAGCAGAAAAAGTCAGATGTTTCCTCCAAAAACTGGGGAAAACCACACAAAAAAGGACATTGTATCTAAAGGTTGGTGAATTTATTCTCCATTCTTGGGAAGAAAACGTACAATTGGCAGTGTCTTGTGCAGAGATACCGTCTAGAGTAGAGGACATGGAGCCCCTGATATCCCGCACCAAAAACTGACAATCCTGTCATCAAGACCTATGTCTTTTTCACAAAGAATCAGAGAGCTAAGTTAAAAGCATGATACATGGGGAACTCGAGCCCTGCCATGTTCTTTATCTGTGTATCAATTTTGTGTGTTTTCATGTGATATTCAAAGATGGTTCTGACAAGCGTTAAAGAATTTGCTTGATCAAAGACAACGGGGGATGGATTAAAAGCTTTGGATTTATGAAGCAGAATAAGCATTTCCTTTTTTGTCTGATTAAGTGGATGCCATACTTAATTAGTTTCATATATTCCTAGGTAAAGGGACAGTTTTGCACCCATTGGTTGAACGGTCAGCTGACCATCAAAAGAGGAGCAGCTCACTAAAGTGAAATCAACCAGGGAAAAATAAGATCACCAGTTTGATTAGTTTCTGCGACCTTAAATCCTATAAGCACTTAGATTATTTTCAAATATTAACACTCACACTGTTTAAAACATCTCAACAAAGGTTCTACGTTGCACCCTCGGGGAATCACTATTTCCAGTTTGGAATGTTTCCTGGTAGATATGTTTAAATATATTTTAAATATACCTTCATTAAGCATGTATACACAACGGAAATACATTAACTGAACAAGAGTAGCATTGTGTGAATCATATTACAACAGAGAGCTCTTAATGAAAATAATGCAGCATGCTTTTGTATTACGGGGCTCTTTAAAGCAAAATAACCTAAAATATCAGTATGCATCAAAGGAAGGGACATCAAAGGAAAGCTCAGATCATGCAAACTACAGCCTTCAAATATTACACAAGCACCATTGTGCCGAGAACAAAGATGAAACTTGAAATGGGTAACCGAGTGATCAGGATTGGTTTTCAGCTCTCCAGTTGCTCCTTGGCGAGGGACGATGCATAAGGGAAACAAACTTCCCAGCGCCATCTATTTGTTTAATTCCAAGAGTGTGAGTATGGGGAGCAAGTTATTTGCAACTACTGGTGCCCTCCGTTCTGTAGAGTTAAAGAAGAGTGTGACTTCAGCAGAAGCACATTCATGTGTTCTCAAACAGCAAAAACAAGTGGTCACCTGGCACCCAAACTGTACGTGTAGCTCATGGGCACTACTGACCTGTCTAGTAACACACTGTGTCCTAGAGAAGAACTTCTCATGGTGTCCAACGGCAAGGCTTCTAATGCATCAGTGGAATACTGAGCAGTCCCCAATAATCCCGGCACTCTGATATACTGTCGTAAAAAAATTGTTGTTCAGAGATTTTCATTTTTGATTTGTATTTTTACATCATTAGAGAAGTAATTTAGTTTGGGCAGATAATGCTGATCCAGGCGGAATTTTTCTGGATGACATTTTTAAAAATGGCAGATGTGTTGCAGTGATGATGTAATATTTCAAGAAACATGAGACCTATATACTTCATTTTGGTGCCAAAACATAGTTTTTGGGGGGGTCAATTAGTCTTACATAGACAGAAACTAACTCCTCAGAGCAACCCTTCCGACAATTTTCCAAAAATGGCGGCTATAAGAGAGGAAGAAGAGGCATACATAGAAATAAAACAAATAAAAGTGTTTTTTAATCTTTTTATGTATACACCAAACAATGTTTATGGTCTGAATATGAAGAGATAAAGGTGATTATTCCTGTTTTAGAAACATTTTCATAGTTCACATTATTTATTTGGTTCAGCAATCGCTCATGGTATATTTGCAGAATGTTGAACATTTGTGAAGAGCATATCAACAGGGACATCCTTTTGTAGCACAGGTTTTGCAAGTACATATACGTGTACAACACAAAGGTCAGCTTCCTCCAATTTGCTGTTAAGCTCTTGAACAATATAGCCCTTGTCTTTTGAAAATCTCTCTGCAGGCACCAACTCCTCATCGACAATCATTCCACTTGCAATAATTGGAAATTCAGTGTTGACTGAAGCATCAGCAATGTTTTGGCGAGTTAACATCTCCAAGTGCATCTTGTTCAATGTTGATGACAAAAATGTATTAAGTTGCACAGGTATAAATGTCAATTGTTTGACACAGGCAAGGTCAATTGTTTCACTTGTAGACATTCATCTGATTCTCTCACATTCTTTGACAGTTCAAGATAACGGACAAAGACAATGTGCAGTTCTTCCAAGATGCACACTGACTTTATCTCAGTAGAACAGTCTGAACGAACTCTGCATGGATGAAATCTTGACCATTCACAATTGTGACATATAGTCCACAATATCAGCCGTTTTCAATGAGGACACCTTTTCCAATTGAAATTCTTCAGGTGAAAGATTATTTTTAGCTCTTGTATGAGTTTGTGCTTCACTAATTTGGTTGCAGTATCTCCATCAAATAATGCATTTATTGGACGAAGATCATGCGACAGAATGTCCTTGATAAATTCACCCCTATATTTTGCTACATCCATCTCTCTATGTGCTTGCAAAAGTTGTTTTTTGTAACCTGTTCTGTGGTGGCTGGTTGGACAAAACTCTTAATATGGCAATTAAAGCGTGGAAGTTTAGCTTTAGTGATTATGTCAAACAGCTTTTTCTCTTTCAAAGCTCTCCTGCTTCAGTTATTCGTATACATTCGTTCCATGTTCCAGGGCATCTAATAGATGTGTCTTTATATCATTATCCACATATTGTTTGGTCACAAAGTTGTGTGGTCACGCAGGCTCAGTCATTTCAACGGGGTTTCCTTGCTGCTGCATGAAATGAAGAAGGGTATCAACATGTTTATTAAAATGTCCTCCTCTCCTCAAATTCGTGGTGAGGAACAGTTACACAATGGTCCATTAATCTTGAATTTGTCATCTCCCTGAAAGCATCGCAAATAGAAAGAACTTCATGGTAAATTAGCTGCCACTGAGCAACATAGTCACTTATATGCGTCTGTTCCAGTTTCATATCTGGAGCCATAGCATTGAACCATCCCTCTCTGTCTTTCACCACAAAATGTCCTTAGATTAATTTTCTGTAGAGGTATGGGTTTTCCACCTCTAGCTTCTTCACTCTTTCCACATAAACAAGACCCATACCTCAGGTAGTTTATGCAATCTAATGCACGAAATACAGTAACCAGTGATACCACAGTCTGCACATGCAGCTCACAATCACCTTCCCGATCAGCATGTACCAAGTTTTTTACTAGCGGTATCATGTGTAAAACATTTAGCAAGTACTTGCAAAGTTCAGATTTTTCTTCACAGTATTTGACAGACTCTACAAACTTGGTTTTCAGGTTTTCCGATTTTGAACTGAGTGTAGTGAACATTGCCTGACTTTGTATTATGTCTTTTGAATGAAGTGCACTCTGTGCCTTGTTCACTTCTGAGCTAAGATATGCAAAACCTAATTTGTCATTCTTGTTCCAGAAAGCATTCCAACGTAATGTTTCTATAGCCTCAGAAATGATTAGCAAACCTTGTAAAAAACAAACATAATGAGTTCCGCTCAATACGGACTGGATAGTTTTGCTTCCAAAGATTTCAGCCTCAATAAGTGCATCGTCTATGTCATATCTACGGAGCTAACTTCTTGCACACCGCAACACAACTTTTGTCATGTGGAAAACCCATCATGTGGAAGGCCCATCATTGGACAAAGATCATCAAATTCTACTGGACTGCTCATAAAAATGTCGGCTAAAATACGGAAAACGCCTTCATTGCAGAAAATTGGCAGGAAAGTCTGGTCAAGTTGAGCAGGTACCATTTGGAGATGTTTTAGAGCTGTGTATAATGCTGTATAGTTTGTGACTGGAGATGGTATTACTGATAAAAACCCAAAATTCTTCAGTGGGACGGTATTCTGGGACCATCCTTCAGTTTGCACCGAATAAGCGATATAACAAATTCAGTTAAACCAGCTTCGCGAACCGCAGCATCAGGTAGAAGATGCATATCCTTAGCCGCTTTGAAACTTTCTGGTAGACTGGGACGTGTCGATGGCTTGTAGTGATTTGGCACACGTTGGTAAGACACTTGGGTTATAAGTTTGCAGCTTTGTTTGTTTATGCTAACAGCTGACACAGTTTTCCAGCAGCCACTTCATTGGTACAGTCTTGAAAAAGCACCACGGCAGTATCATGTGTGCTGGATGTTCCAGATAAAAAAGAGCTGTCTTCAAAATCAAATCATCAAGAGTAGCAATTGTAAATCCTTTCTTGGTAAAGTGACTTGGAAGTGGTGTGCTGTCAGATTCACAAGATTTTACAGCATGAGCTGTTAACAAGTTCCTGCTCCGTACTATGACATTATAAGTTGTCGATGCACCAATCCTATTAATTGAAGTGATTAGCTCTCTATCTTTGCACTTGTCAGAGTGTGTGGGTAGTCATCATGTGTAGCAGAGTTTTCTTTTTGCTGTGATGTAATTCATAAATCATGATTTGGAAAAGACAGTACATTTGCAAGGCATAAGCCTGTCGGTTCATTCCACTTCTTCGCCCTTATCTTCAAAGCCATCATCAATGTTGTCAGCTTCTGTTCCGAAACTGAAGAACTTTAGTTTGTAACAGTTTTTCTTTGCTGATATTAAACAATGATGTAAAAAATGTTAAGACAACATCAGGCATTCTTGTTGACTCCCATGATTTGCGGAGCTCTGGGGCATCGCAAAATTTGACATTAAGTCCAAAATCAGAATCTTTCAGGATGTTTCTTAAAATGGTTCCTGATGATTAAACTGCATCTTGTGATCTTAATTTGGCAGCAAGAACGTCAAGAGTCAGATCAGCTGAGAACACCATAAGGGGCTCATTCCTTTTGTTAGACTATCAAAAAGTAATTCTGTTATTGTACATTCTCGCCAAAAAAATCTTACTTTTATTAGTATGGATCAATACAGCTTCATCAACGTTGACCATTATTTCTCTGATCTCACCAAGTGTGAACCCGTAGCCAGCACTCAAGAGTGGCTTTAAACCTTCATTTGCTTTATCAAAGAGTGCAAACTTAACTGAAGGCTGGCAGTTATGTGGCTGCTGGGAGCTCATTACATTCATATTTTCGAACGTATGCATGCATTCAGTTCGGGGGGTATACAAATACAATTACCTCGCTGTACAGATCAGCTACTCGGCTGAAAACTTAATCTTGGAAGAAACTAGCTACAGATAAAAACATGTTTGCCCTTTGAGACTCACATACTCCGTACCTTGTTCTTTCATTAATCCCTTTGGGCCTTGTTCTGGCAAAACCATAGATAACACATTGAAGATCCTCTGCTTTCTGATCAGTTGTTGGAGGTGGATGAGCGGTAGCCATCGATCTTCTAAGTGAATAGGCATTGGGTTTTGCTGTCGTCGCTTTCTCAGAAGACTCAGATTTTTGTTGTGATTCATTGGTTTCTGCTATTTTGTGAGAATATTTTTCCAGGCTTTTCTCCATTTTTCTTTGTTGAAAGAGTCCTCAGATTTTGTAGTTTGCAACACTTTGTCAGGAGGTAAAGATTCTCTGATACCATCTGATTCACTCATATTTACGAATTTCAATCAATGAGAAACCTGAAACAAAAGCAGTAATAAAATAAATTGGCTAAAACACATCATTATAGAGCCGTCATTTTGGGAAATGGAGGAAGGGTTGCTCTGAGGAGTCATTTTTCGTCTCTATAAGACCACTGGACTCCCAAAGGCTATGTTTTGACACCAAAATGAAGTATATAGGTTTCAGTGTTCCTGAAATATTACATCATCACTGCAACACATCTACCATTTTTTTTAAAAGTTTCCAGAAAAAAAACTGCCTGGATAAGCAATGTCTACCAAAGCTAAATGACTTCTCTAATGATACAAAAACAGAAATAAAAAATGAAAACCTCTAGACAACATTTTTTTATGGAGTTATATCAAGGGGCCAGGACTACAATCAGGAAATGTGGAGGGATGTGCAGTGTCCTAAGTAAAATATCATGGTGTCCTTGGAACATTCCCCATCGACTAATAAGAAGCCAAGTTCTTGAGTAGTAAGTGAAATTTGGCACCCCATAAGGACCTTGATTTATCTACCTCACCTTATAGACAGACATTGCCTATAACACAGAGAACGAAATTATGCTGCACCAACCAAGGTGGTCCCTACGATCGTGTGATCTACATGGTCCAGCTGTCCCTTCATGAGACCAAAAGGAAACATAGGTTTGCAAAACTTGTATCATGCTTTTCAAAAACCCCACATACCTTTGAATGGTCATTGACAAATGGCTTTCACTTAGCACTATTATTTAAGTAGAAACTTCCGCTCAAGTTCCTTCAGGCCAGTGGACTGTGCCCTCGAAAGCCATTTAGAATGTTGTGGCATGCAAAATAAATAGATAAAACAGAAAATTGGTAATCCTTTCAACCTAAGTTGAAAAGAGATTGCCTAAAGCACTGGAGTTGCCAGTAAGCTATGATGCATCACCTGGTGGTATCAGATGTATCATCATAAGTCATGACCAACCTGGAGGATACCACAGTGAGAAATAAGTGGCTTTCTGTCAACAGTAGCAGATTGGAAACAGACAAGTTGTTAAAATACTCACATGTGTGGCAGTTCAAGTAGGAAGGATGTAGCAGTTGCAGGTTTCAGGCTGCCTTCTAAAGAGGAAGTCAACTTACCTTCCAATATGAGCCCACAAACCTGGAGTCTGGAACACTTTCAAGCAGAGTAGGTAGGAGGGATGTTTGGAACTCTAGGTGTCAGAGCAAGTGGCACCACCCATTACTTTACAGAACAAGTCCAGTTCAACATTGCACATCCCTTGTTCGTGCCTGGACAATCCTATGAATGTTTAAATGTGCAAGGTTCCTTGCTGCACCTGAGATTTTTCATTGGGTTTCAGCGGTTCCTGTCTCTCGCTTACCATGCCCTCGAAAGCAAACCTTTCAGGCACAGATCTGAGCTACACCACACACTCTATTGTGTACAAGCACGTTACTTCAGAGGTGAGAGTTTAATGGAAAGCCAAAAATTCTCTGATTTCCTGCAGTTTTGTATACGTAACAGGTGATTTAACACATGGGGCTGGCCCATAAATAATACTGTTCCATAAATAATCTCAGAAGACACACTACTACTTAAATATTTCTACTTAGGGCCCCTGGGCGATCTGAGAGGCTGAAAAAGTGAAAGCTGTAATCATACAATTTCACCGAATTCATAATTAGAGCAAATTCAGTCCTGGAGTTGCATTGGTCACGACCTGGACACAACGACCTAAACCTAAGGATTTCAATGAACTGCTGGAACACAGCAGAAAGATCCATCAAATTCGGCAGGTTGTACACAGATACCCACATGTATACAATTCACATCCAGGGCCCACACACTGAGCAATACCTTTAAACACTAGCACTACTGTGACATATTCCTAACATGCCAATTCAAGACACCTGTGTTCTCATCTTAATGCAGGAGCTCGGTTATCCAGGCCCGGGCCTCTATGCCTGTTGTCTTTGTGTCTCTTGTGTTCGGAATGCCAAACCTTTGCACTCCATGTGGCCAAGGCTTAGGAATGCAAGCACTTCATATTTTTCATAATACTGGAAAGTCACATTAGAAATCACTTTTGAGCAAATGGCCAAGATGCTAATGAGTTACGAGTGCTAGTTGAGTAGCTGAGTTTCCTCCATCCAGTGCTGTCTAGTCCTTTACAATGTAAGAGTTTGGTGTTGGTCAAATGCACAGAGGAGTGCAGGCCATATCTAGCCTCATCCATATGCACTAAATGTTCCTAAATTGGACAGTGTCAGACCGCTCATATCCAAATCTTTCACCCTACTCCTCTAAAGAGTTCTGGCCAACCATTTAGCCCCAACAGCATACGTGACATCGCCACGCTCCACATGTGGTTTGTTTACGTGTTCTGACTGATGAGAAGGGAGCATGGTTGGTGGGGCTGGTCTTGACCACCAACCACCTGACACCTCTACTCAAATTCTACTTCAAAAATATCCATTAAAGCGCATATTCTGTGAAGGTTAGCTGGATAGGCCTGAGCCACGACTAATGTAGGGCATCTCCAATCTCAAAGGTCAATGAATGTGTTGCTCTGAGCCCGATATTGCCAGACTGCTTTAAATTCCTGCTGGAGGGCGTACAGGGAAGTCGGGAGCTGTGGACAGAAGGATCCACTGATGGCAGTATCAGACTCTAATTGTTTACTTACGTATCCAGGCCTGGTGACAATCCTACAATTGCATTCTGTAGCTAAAAGAGGGCTGTAGAATTAAAAGTGCATAACTGGACTTTACATCAGTTATGTGAGAGGCCCGTCCGGCGCGTTACCTAAGGATCTGGGAATGATTGTATGATTCAGTGGAACGCTTTGGAGTGGTAGCATAAAACCAGGACCTCCAACAGTAGGATAGAAAGAGAAAGACCACAAGCCCATTCTTCAATCAAACTCTCAGCATTTGCCCACAAGATATATTTTTACACAATAGGTCAGTTCTACACACGTAAATACACAATTTTTTTTTTTGTTACTAAGCACTGTCAATTTTCGCAGATCAGAGGCACAGCAATATAATGATTTGTCCAGGATCACACATTCGTTCCAGAGGTAAAGCAGGGTTTATTACTTTTGTCTCATGTTTCCACAATAAATACCTTAACCACCAGAGTAAAAGTCTTCCTCTATGCTAATGTAAATATATTTACTTGGATGTTGCAGACCACACTCATCGGACACACAAAGGCCAAGGATCGAAGCATAAAGTATGGTACTGATAGATCCAGCATGAAGAAGAAAGATTACCAGACTCTATGCTTTATTGATATGTTGTCTCATTTTAATTCATAGTCTTCAAACACATATACCACAAAGAAGAGTTATGGCATTTCCATCGCAGACACGAGGCCTGAGCGTGCACATGCAGCTGAGCGCACGCTGCCAGGCATTAAGTCCTAATTTATCTTTGTAGAGCTTGGAGACATCCCATGCATTAATTAGTTAGCCTTTCAGTCACCACAGGGGCAGGAAACTAAATCTATAGCATGCACATATTGACATTTTTACCAAGCGGGTGGAGAAATGGATCACGGAGATGGGAAGGGGCAGGAGCTGAGTTAAGTTGCAAGAAATTCCTTACCTGACTTGTGTCCAGCCAAGGAGCTAATGTTACTTTCATCTTCCACTGCAATAGAGAAAGTAGACACACTGATCAGCAACTCCCTTGACTCCTCCGGCCTTTGAGTAAATGTCAAATCATTTCAGACACATGATATGTTGAACCTTGAATGGCAATGGGCTCGAGAAAGTCAATTTTTCCTAAAGCTTGTGGGATCCCTTGAGCAGCCTGGTGCGGAGTGAAGTGTGTGAAGGGGGGGGGGGACACAACAGTGGGTAGAAACCCTAAGGGAGGCCATCGGCTCGACCTTAGAGGTAAACAGAGAGGTGGCTAAGGGATCGAAGTCAATGCATCTTAGTGGGTTCACAATGTTATTTAACTGCTCAATAAGGAGAACTCCTTCAAGGTTTTCAGCAGGAATGAAGACACATGAAGGCAATAACGCACCAGTAATATTGATAAAAACAGACTGGTGGCATTGCAATTTATCGTGTGTGGTCTGCATCACCATCTTTACAAAAACACCTCATTGTCCCAACCTATGCAATGTTTAAGCAAGTACTGAATTCAGTTACTGAAGTACTGAGAGCAAAATACTAGTATGATTACTCGTAACGCCTTAGTGTTTCCCAACCTGTGGTCTGGGGACTCCTGGGGGTCCGTGAAGCCTCCTCACGGGGTCCACGACTGCTTAGAGAATTAAATAATATTAACAGATTAGGTCCCTAGTTTTCAGTAATGTCTTAGTTTGGGGGTCCCCGGATTCCAACAATGATTCAGTGGGGGTGCCATCTTCAAATCATTCAGACAGCTGCAGCTACAGTAGCTGTAGGAAAGAAATTATGCGGTCTGTTCATCCCCACACAAGCAGGTGTCATCAGCTCGCCCTGAATACCCTGCCATTAACAAGACCCGCTACCTCAGCCACTGATGCAGTCACAAAAATTCCACAAACAGCTCAACAAAGAAATAAGACACCACGCCAAGGACACATGCTTCAGTCCACCAACCAAAACGTCCTCCGCATTAACATATGTCATAGCACCAAATGTGAACCGTTAAGATACAATGATTATGGAAGTTCCCACCTACAAAGCCACGTCACCAGGTGTGCAGTATAAATTAAGAACTAATGTCCTCAAATGTCCTTGCTACAACATTTTAGCTGGAATCACAAGAAAGGATTCAGTTAATGGTGTTACCATTGACGGCAATTCACCAAACTGCCTGGAGTAGTGGGAGAGGCAATATACAATTTGACCCCTAATGCCATCACTAGTGTGAGCCCATTCATAGCCTCTCTAAAGCCTCAGTTTCGCTGCTGAGGTGGTATGGAAAAGGCAAAAAGTAGGCACACAAGCATAAAGGTACCAGTTTTTTTTCTGTCCCTACTCCTGACTGGCTCCATGTTCCTTGTGACCAGCGCCAGCAAGGGATGCTGCTCTTGAATAACGTTTACGGGTGTCACATTATGCAAGGCCTCTAACTCAAATACTTAATCACAGCTCCAACATCCGCTATAATAGGATAGCGTGGGAGCCAAACCCCAATAGTTATCTGAACTCCAATATTCAGATCAACCCAAAATTTTGCCTTCAGTGGTTTCGCTCCAATATCCTTGATCTAGTGATAATAGACTCCATACTCCTTAACATCAGGCCCAACAAATAGCAAAGTAATTAATAATGGACTAGGTCCACTCAAAAACAGAGTTCTACTCCAAAGAAAAAGTTTAAAGATTTATTATAAAATCTCAAAAGATATAATATTGGAAATAAGAACGTAGTTCCATGAAGACTCAGATACAGAATTCGTAGTCACAAAATCAAAAATCATAAAAAACCTCAATTAGAAGCAAAGTCATAAAGACAGTATCCTAAGGATAACAAAAGAATCTAAAGCATAACTGTCAGATTCACAAAAGCACACTGACAGCATCTCTAGGGGAAAAGGGAAAGACTCAACTAGTCAAATTCACAAGCAACGCTGACAGCATCTCTAGTAGTAAAAACAAGCATTGGTAAAGCCAACAGGCCTCGACTAATGCAAGAGCTATTGGCTTTGCCAATGTGGTTTAGCCAAGTTACACACCAGCGTGGCTGCTGTTCAGTGTGCTTAAACATTAGTGTTGTAGAGTGAAGTGGTGTAGAGTGGAGTGATATAGAGTAGAGTGCAGTAGTATGGGGAGGCATAGAAGGGAGGGGTATAGAGTGTTGTAGAGTGGAGTGGCATACAGTATCGAACACTTGGGTGGATATATAGTTGAGACTGGAGTAGTGTGTCATATAATAGAGTGTAGTGGAGTAAAGAGGCATGGAGGGAGTTGTGTAGACTGAAAAGTGTTGGAGGGCGGCACTGAGTGATGTAGAGTGTAGGGACAGAGGGACAGTGTGGAATGGCATAGAATAGTGTTAAGTGTTGTGGAGTGTTGTGTGGAGTGGCAAAGTGGAGTGTCATGGTAGTACAGTGGAGTGTTGTTGCGCAGAGTGGAGAGTGTCAGGATCGTGGAGTAGAGTGGCACAGAAAGTAGTAGAGTGGCATAAGGTACAGTAGGGTGGCATAGAGTGAAGTAGAGTGGAGGGGCATAGAGTGTAAGGGCACAGAGAGGTGTAGAGTGTCGTAAAGTGGGGTGGCATGGAGTAGAGAAAAGTGTTGTGGGGTGTTGTAGAGTAGAGTGTCAAAAAGTGAAGTGTCATGGAGTGAAGAGTAGTGGAGTGGCGTAAAGTTTAGTGGCATAGAGAAGATGAGAGTGGAGTGGAGTAGCCTAGAGTGTGGTAAAGTGTCAGACAAGTGGGGTAGAGTGGTGTAGAGTGGTATGTCATAGCATGTCATGGAGTGTCGCAGAGTGATGTAGAGTGGATTGGCCCAGAGTATCATGGAGGGGCATAGAGTGTCAGAGTGGAGTATTGTAGATTGGAGTATAGCAGAGTATCAGAGTATCAGAGTAAAGTGGGGTGTCATAGAGTGGAGTGGTGTAGGCTTGAGTACAGTGGCATAGAGTCATGTAGAGTAAAGTGGTATAGAGGGTCTTGGACTGTTGTAGAGTAACGTAGAGTGGAGGGACATAAAATGAAGGGGCGTATCATGGAGTGAAGTAAAGTGTTGTATGTTGGAAGGAAGTAGAGTGAAGTAGAGTAAGTATCAGACTAAAGTGGAGCGTC
This sequence comes from Pleurodeles waltl, assembly GCF_031143425.1. Taxonomy (NCBI): domain Eukaryota; kingdom Metazoa; phylum Chordata; class Amphibia; order Caudata; family Salamandridae; genus Pleurodeles; species Pleurodeles waltl. Next base: position 1,887,263,407 of record NC_090440.1, read on the forward strand.
TTAGAGTGGAGTGGTGTAGAGTAGTGTGGAGTAGAGTGGGAGAAGTCCTGCAGAGTAGAGTTGAGTAGAGGGTCTTAGAGTATTGTAGAGTAACGTGGAGTGGTATAGAGTGGAGGGGCACAGAATGAAAGGGCGTATAGTGGAGTGAAGTAAAGTGTCGTAGAGTGGAGGGGTTTAGAGTGTTGTAGAGTAGAATAGAGCATTGTAGAGTGAAGTGTGGTAGACTGGAGGGGCATAAAGTGGTGTGTCACACTGGAGGGTGGTAGAGCAGAGGCGTACAGAGTGGAGAGGTGAAGCGTGGTGTAGAGTGGAGTGGAGTGGCATTGAGTGGAGCACAGTGGAGTGAAGTAGAGTGTCAGAGTGGAGGGGCGTAGAGTGGTGGTGCATAGAGTGGAAAGAGAGTGGAGGGGCATAGGGTGGAGGGGCATAGAGGGGAAATGCATAGAGTGGAGGGGCATTAAGTGGAGGGGCATTGAGTGGAGTAAAGTGTATTTCAGCAGAGTAACATGTCCCAGAATGGAGTGGCATAGAGTGGAGTGGAGTAAAGTGGTGTACAGTGGAGTGATGTATAGTGGCATAGAGTTTCATAGAAGCATAAAGTGTTGTAGAGTGGAGTGTCGTAGTGTAAGGAGGAGTAAAGTGGCCTAAAGTGAAGTGGCATAGAAAGTCGTAAAGTAGAGTGGTGTAGAGTGGAGTGTGGTATAATGCAGTAGAGTGGAGTGACTGAGTGGAGTGTTGTAGAGTGGAGTGGATAAAGTGGCATACAGTTGAGTGGCATACATTGGGGTGGAGTAGTGTGCTGTAGAATGGAGTGAAGTAGAGTGGCAAATAGTGGAGTAGAGTGGCAAATAGTGGAGTAGAGTGTCAGAGTGGAGTAGCGTAGAGTGTAGAATGCATGGTGTGGTAGTGCAGTGCCATTACAGACAACAGACTCTTAATTGAAATTACCATTACATTTGCACAGAATATACAGTTTTACTGATAAAACTATACAGCACACAAATGATAATGTGTGCAAATGGCATCACCTAGTGAATTGATTTATTTTGATTGTATTCAAATATTTGTTTCCAGCACACTCAGAACAAAATTTAAAGGCTTGTTCACAGAAAGCAAGGACAAGTGGAAGAATACAGTAAATAGGGTATGCTCCACAAGAGGGATAAATACATGGTGGATGGCGCAAAACAAAAACAAAAACAGCAAATAGAAAGCAAGCAAATGTGAGTTACAATCAACAAAGCCAATGGTAATCAATGGGGGAGAATGGATTCCTTGGTCAGCTTTCCAATTCCCCCCATGATGACTTTAGCAAACCAGATAGCTGTGCTGTCTAGTAGGCTTCAACCTAAAAAGATTGCATCAAGGCTCACTCCCAAAATCTGAGATGTTTATACACATTTTACATATAGGTAATATGCTAAAACTGCAAATTCAGCATGGCATGACAATTGCTAACACATATTGGACAAATAATAATGCGATTGTCACAAAAATATAGCACTAACTCATTTCTAAGGCAGAGGAAATCTTCCATTAGCTTCCACACTCTGGAGACGTACAACACAATATGAAACATTTTCAGACATAGAAGGACTCTTATATCATTGTGCTAGAAACCCTGCATCAGAACTTCCAACTGAAGTGTACTTCAGAATGATACTTTGGGAACACGAGGAATACTTTGGGAACACGAGGAAGTTTATTCACAATACATGCTTTTTAAGGAAAATAACCAGTTGCATCGCAGTGTCCTGTGCTCTACAAAAAACTGTGAGGAGAGAATACACACACACAGGGATATTGATAATGAGCAGTAGCAAGATGAACAAAACCCCAGAAACAGTATCCATTTTAATAAAATGGTGTCTCTATGAAAATGTGGCATAACTAAACTACATTAATTAACACACTTCTAAACCTTTAAATACAATTGTTTCAAATGCAACATTATTAATTAATCGGTTACAACCATATTTTTTATGAAAATCATTAATATTCAACAATATTATGTCACCCGAAATTGTGCAAGTCAATAAAGCTTTAACAATAATATCAGTTCAATTCGACTTCGGATGCAGATTGTCTAATTGGGTCAGTCCACCTGTAAGGTGATAGGTTATAGTTTGGCCAAATATGAGCTACTTGACTAGCTATACAGTAAGCACCAAAGGCATACCGATTAATGAAATCAACATAAACATAAAATAATGAACTTCCTTTGTATTTTTCCAGAGATTTGAATATTCCAGAGCGCATAATAACCGGGAAAAGGGATAAGTAATGGAAAAAGACGGTACATATAAATTCCAACAGTTAAGAGAAAACATACAAAGATGAATGAACTGAATACCTGAAACCCTAGCAATCATAATCCTCTTATCAATAGGACTAGCGTGCAGACTAAGAACACTCCCTACAGAACTAAGCCCACTTCGTCAGAGCTTATAAAAAATATTACAAACTCTCCTAAGCGCTCACTAAGAACATTGATGAAACTCATCCTAAACGAGATATCATATCATCCACACATTCTGGAATTTCCCTTAATGTTGGACTATCTCATTACCAAGACATAGCTGTGTTTCAACGTGTGGTGCTCTCACATAGCTGGCTTAACAGCATGCAGAAACGGGTCTTTGAAAATTGGTTTACTAATATTCCAATTTGGTGTCTTTGAAGCAGAATGGCCTATGTTTTGATCATCTACGACCTGATGACATAAATTCTTACCAGGAGTTTCTGGTTTCAGATCATGTTATTAGTAAATGTCCCAAAGATACTGGAATATGGAGGTATTTTACCCACACCCTTCCACTCCCTTGATGCTTTTTTTTCCTCTAGGGCTTATGGAAATTCCCCATTTATAAGTCCAGTCTTCCCCTAGCTGTTAATTGAATCAAACCTTTATTTAGAACCTATGTTTATTAGTGAGAATGTAGGATGCTTCCATGTGAAAAAAATAGAAAGCAGAAACATTTTCAACATTCTGCTGATGGCTGAAATAGGCTTCTGCAGTATACCACTTCCTTTCTGCCAGTTAGATGTTTCATTGTAATTGAATATGCATTGTTGTTGTCCCTCACTAGTTAACCCGTTTGCTGCCAGGCCTTTCCCCCCTCAGTTGCCAGGTCTTTTTTTGGCTATTTCGGGCAGTTCGCAGTTAGGCCCTCATAACTTTTTGTCCATATAAGCTACCCATGCCAATTTTGCATCCTTTTTTTTTTTTTTTGCAACATCCTAGGGATTCTAGAGGTACCCAGAGTTTGTGGGTTCCCCTGAAAGAGACCAAGATATTAACCAAAATACAGCGACAATTTTTTAATTTTTTTTTAAATGGGGAAAAAAGGGCTGCAGAAGAAGGCTTGTGTTTTTTTTCTCCCTGAAAATGGCATCAACAAAGGGTTTGCGGTGCTAAAATCACCATCTTCGCAGCTTTGAGGAACAGACAGGCTTGAATCAGAAAAACCCAATTTTTCAACACAATTTTGGCATTTTACCGGGACATACCCCATTTAAAAAAAAATTTGTGCTTTCAGCCTCCTTCTAGTTAGTGACAGAAATGGGTGTGAAACCAATGCTGGATCCCAGAAAGCTAAACATTTCTGAAAAGTAGACAAAATTCTGAATTCAGCAAGAGGTAAATTTGTGTAGATCCTACAAGATTTTCCTACAAAAAATAACAGCTGAAATAAAAAAAAATATGAAATTGAGGAAACAAGACAGCCATTTTTCTCTACATTTTACTCTAACGTTTTCCTGCGATGTGAGAGTTTTGACAGCAAAATACTGTTCCGTCTGCTGGATTGCTCTGGTTGCGGGGACATATAGGGCTTGTACATTCATCAAGAACCCAAGGTACCCAGAGCCAATAAATGAGCTGCACCATAGAATGGGTTTTCATTCTATACCGGGTATACAGCAATTCCTTTGCCGAAATATAAAGAGTGAAAAATATGTATCAAGAAAACCTTTGTATTTTCAAAATGGGCACAAGATAAGGTGTCGAGAAGCAGTGGTTATTTGCACATCTCTGAATTCCGGGGTGCCCATACTAGTATGTGAATTACAGGGCATTTCTCAAATAGACCTCTTTTTTACACACTGTCTTACATTTGGACGGAAAACATGTAGAAAACTACAAGGGGCAATAACACTTGTTTTGCTATTCTGTGTTCCCCCAAGTCTCCTGATAAAAATGGTACCTAACTTGCATGGATCGGCCTAATGCTCGCAACAGGAAACGCAACATGGGCACAACACATTTTTACATTTAAATTTGACATGTTTTTTGCAAAGTGCCTAGCTGTAGATTTTGGCCTCTAGCTCAGCTGGCACCTAGGGAAACCTACTAAACCTGTGCATTTTTGAAAACTAGATACCTAGAGGAATCCAGGATGGGGTGACTTGTGTGGCTCTCACTAGGTTCTGTTACCCAGAATCTTTTGCAAACCTCAAAATTTGGCAAAAGAAAACACCTTTTCCTCACATTTCGGTGACAGAAAGTTCTGGAATCTGAGTGGAGCCACAAATTTCCTTCCACCCAGCGTTCCCCCAAGTCTCCCGATAAAAATAGTACCTCACTTGTGTGGGTAGGCCTAGCGCCCGCGACAGGAAATGCCAAAAAACACAACGTGGACACATCATATTTTCCCAAAGAAAACAGCTGTTTTTTGGAAAGTGCCTAGCTGTGGATTTTGGCCTCTAGCTCAGCCGACACCTAAGGAAACCTACCAAGCCTGTGCATTTTTGAAAACTAGACACCTAGGGGAATCCAAGATAGGGTGATTTGTGGGGCTCTCACCAGGTTCTGTTACCCAGAGTCCTTTGCAAACCTAACAATTAGGCCAAAAAAACACTTTTTCCTCACATTTTGGTGACAGAAAGTTCTGGAATCTGAGAGGAGCCACAAATTTCCTTCCACACAGCATTCCCCCAGGTCTCCTGATAAAAATGGTACCTCACTTGTGTGGGTAGGCCTAGTGCTCGTAACAGGAATTTCCCCAAAACACAACATGGACACATCACATTTTCACAAAGAAAACAGAGCTGTTTTTTGCAAAGTGACAAGCTGTGGATTTTGGCCTCCAGCTCAGCCAGCATCTAGGGAAACCTACCAAACCTGTCCATTTTTTAAAACTAGACACCCTAGGGGAATCCAGGATGGGGTGACATGTGTGGCTCTCACCGGGTTCTGTTACCCAGATTCCTTTGCAAACCTCAGAATTTGGCAAAAGAAAACACTTTTTCCTCACAGTTCGGTGACAGAAACTTCTGGAATGTGAGAGGAGCCACAAGTTTCTTTCCACCCAGCGTTCCCCCAAGTCTCCCGATAAAAATGGTACCTCACTTGTGTGGGTAAGCCTAGTGCCCGCAAAAGGAAATGCCCCAAAACACTATCTGGACACATAAAAATGATCAAATACAAAACTACCTGTTTTTGTGGGGGGCATCTTCGTTTTTGGTTCTGGGCTCGGCAGCCATCTAGGGAAACCTACCAAACCCAGACATTCCTGAAAACTAGACACCCAAGGGAGTCCAGGGAGGTGTGACTTGTGAGGATCCCCCAGTGTTTTCTTACCCAGAATCCTCATCAAATCTCAAATTTAGCTTTAAAAAAAAATCACAATTTTCCCACATTTCTGTGTGGGGTCTCTGCACCGGGACAAATTTCCTGCTACCCAATGTTCCTCTCAGTCTCCCGGTAAAAATTATTCCTCACTTGTGTAGGTGGGCCAAGTGCCTGTGACAGGGAAGAGCCAAAAACATGTCGGAATTGAGGGGGAACCAAAGCGGGTCCAAAAGGGCAGTTTGAAAAAAAAACATTTAGGCTGACAAGTGGGGCAGAATTTTTATCGGTATAGATGAGACAATGCTGGGTGGTAGGAATTTTGTCGATTCCTGCAGATTCTGGAAGGTTCCATCACAAGAATGTGGAAAAAATGTGTGATTTCCAGCAAAGTTGGAGGTTTGCAGGGCATTGTGGGTAAGAAAATGGTGCAGGTGCATGTGAAGCATACCACCCTGGACTCACCCAGATGTTTAGTTTTCAGATGTGTCTCGGTCTTGTGGATTTTTCTACATGGCAGAGTCCCAAAGTCCAAAATGTGCAGCCCTCACCATTCCAAGTGGGACGATTTTGAGAGTTAGCCAAGCTCTCATGGCCCAAATGTAAAACCAAAACCCTAAATAATCAAATGTCCTCTTGCTTGCCGTGGGATAAGATGTTTTAGTATGCTGGGGGAGAGCTGGAAGACTGTTGCCCCCTTCAGTTGGGGTGGGGGCATGACCATGCCCATACTGTTTAGTAGCCACCATTACACTATTTTTTATTTATTTTATTCCCTGGCATCTATGAGACTTTCTGCCTCCCCCCCCACCCCCCAGAGTATGGATCGGGGGTAATTGCCCCATCTGCCCATTGGTGGGAACAACAACTTTGGCCCCATTTATTTGGGGTGGGGGTATGGCCATACCCCCACCCTCTTCCCTGGTCTCTGGTGGGCTTTTTGCCCCCCTTGGGGGCAGATGGGCCTTCCAAAAATAGGCTGATCTGCCCCCAAGAGCAGCAAATATGGCCAACAGTAATGTGCCCCCCACTTGGGAAGCGACCCTTGCCCAAGGTGCTGCCCCCCAAACAAAACACACAAACACACACAAACCAATCCCTGGTGCCTAAGTGGTTTCTGCCCCCTACCCGGGGGCAGATTGGACTAATAAAAATAGGCTGATCTGTCCCCAAGGGGGGCCAAAATGGCCTAAATACAATTTGCCCCCCAGGGGAGCGACCCATGCCTAAGGGGTCGCTACCCATATATAAAAAAAATAAAGTAAACAAAAAAATATATATATCCTTGGTGTCTAGGGGTTTCCCCCCCCCCCCCCCCCCCCGGGGGCAGATCGGCCTAATTATAATAGGCAGATCTGCCCGGGGGGGCAGAAAAGGCCTAAAAATATTTCACCCCCCCCGGGAGTGGCCCTTTCCCAAGGGGCCGCTCCCCTTATGCATAAATATAAATAAATAAAACATTCCCTGGTGTCTAATGGTTTCTGCCCCCCCCGGGGGCAGATCAGACTAATTATATCAGGCCAATCTGAAATGGCCTAAAAATAAATTGCCCAAGGGGCTGCTCCCCTTATTCAATTACAAAAAAACAAAACCTCCCTGGTTCCTCTCCTTTCATGCCTCTCTCGCCCCCTCCGGCTGATCGGAGGAGAAATGCTTCCAGCACAGAGAAGTATGCCTCTTATCAGGTCAGCGCGCAATTGCGCGCAATTGCGCGCTGACGTTATTGGACGTCAGGGGGGCCACAAGGGGGGAAGGGGAAGCGATTCCCCTTCCATCCCTCCCCTGGGCGTGCTGAGGTGAGGCTAATAGGGGCAGCACTAGCGCTCCCCCCATGAGCCAGTCCAAGGACGTAACGGTTACGTCCTTGGTGCCTCAGCGCCGCACCAAGGACGTAACCGTTAGGTCCTTGCCTGCCAAGTGGTTAAGATGGCATTGGTACTGAGAACAGACAATGCAGTGGCGTAGTGAAAATTGAATTCCCCCCGCAAAGTTAATGGAGGGGCTTCCCTGTCTGAACTCAGTCAGGAATTCTCAAGCCAGGGTACTGTGCTGAGGGCCCCTCCCCCGAGCTGAATGCACTGCAGGATCCTATGTTACACTACTGACGACATACAATCCGGACATTTTACTCAAAACACAATGGCATTCTAAGTATAAACAACTAGATTCCTATGCATATGCATAGAGTCTGGAGAGTGTGAACCATAAACACTGACCAGCAATACAACAGGTGAAATGAGAGGTGTTGTGACACCACAAAGGTTTTCACACTTCCCTGGATACACTCTGATTTGTAGTTTGAATTGCAGTTTGACATTGTGTGTCCCAATTAGTCCTCAGCTAAATATTTTACTTTGTCAATGAAAGCATTTGGATTGGTATTTCACACCCCTTCCGAGGCTGGGCCACCTCGAAATTCATTTTAAGCAGCGGTGGCTCCTCCACTCAGGTGGAGAGAGATGCCCCGCTGCTTTCAGCAGGAGTAAAAAATAGAACGATAATAACGGAATGTTATTGTTTTATTTTTATATGGAGCCATGTTAGGACAGGGCTGGAGGAGGAGCAGTTTGTGCACCATTAGTGCATATGCCTGTTTGGCTGATCATATTGGTCGGCCAAATAGACTTGCGCACTTAGCAATTCTCTATATGGCTGTATTGCACAGCCGGGAGGAGAAAGTGCACAGGGTCCCACTCCCTGTGTGAGCGATGAACCAGGATCATCCACTCCCTTAATGACACTGCTGTCATGCTGGTGGTAACAGCGTCGTGATTGGCTGAGGGGAGTCTGGGAGCCCGCGTGCTTCCTGGAAGAGGACGGAGGAGACGAACCTGTCTCCCAACAAACCAGGTAAGTGGTTTTTTTTTTTTTATCCCCGCCCCACCACTCCCGGTCAGTGGCAGCCACCACTGATTTTGAGCGATTTATTACATTATCTACAACATCAGTTGACGGTTCCAGGTAGTTTTGCACCTAAATCTGTAATCGAAACAGGGTATGAAGCAAAAAACAATTTGGTGGCAAACAGCTATAGGGCAGGCTACCTTGAACTCGAACCATAAAAAATTACATTTGGGCGTTTGGTATGCCAAGAACTAACCACAACTGTGTTTCAAAGCATACATTGTATTTTGAAACACCTTACTTTAGTTCTTTCGATTGCAAGGTATTTAGTAACTCAAGGTGATTCTTGGGCCAGTTTGCTCTGGGCTGCTTTGGCAGAGTGGGGAGAAACGCACAGCTCCTATGACCATTACATTTCCTTCTGTATGGCTTCTCCCTCTTCAACGACTCGGTGATCACTTCCCTGCTAAGGACCACTAGAAAACAAACTTTTTTCCTGTAGTTCTAAAGTTGTTCCTTAGCCTCAGGAGAGCTTGGGTCCGGTAGCCATGCCTCACCTCTGGGCAATTTTCCAAACCTCCCCTCTCTCCCCACCAGAGACTGCTCAAAGTGACAGTTCAAGGCGGGGCTCTTAGTACAGAAGTTCATTCAACAGCGCCTCAAGCAAGTTTCCGCTTCTGTAGCTGAGAGTCTGCAGGGGCGGGTACAATGTGAGTGACGCAATGTCAAGCGAGGCCCTTGCTCTTCCGGCTTGGGATGCTGCTGTGTGCCTCGGGAAGCGGACCAAATGGACACAGCCTGGAACACGGCTTTTAGTGACATGCATCCCTATGCATGTTATGACTTAATGGCCACAGAACCAAAGGAGGGCTGAATACGTGCGCTGTGAAGTCCTATGCAAAGAAAACAAACGGGAATCACGCAAGACGGTGTGTTTCTGCAGCAGACAGGGAAACAGACTGCGGCTAGAGCGCACTTCAGTCAGTTTCACGGGGATTTTGCAGTTTGCAAAGTTGGAGGAAGCTGGAGGGTTTGATTAACACTATTACGACAATACAAACGTTATTAATTCACATATGACTCAAAGTAAAATTAAATATGATGCTGTTGCTATCTAATTAGTGTAAGCAGTCTAGATGTAGTGATGTCAAATGACTGCTGCGAAGTGACTATTTGGAGTAAAAACCAACTGTTAGTTCCCTTAATCAGTCTGCCTGTTCTACATTCACTCACACTATTCTTTGCACGAACGAGTGTTCAATGACGGCACAGAAAGTGCCGAGAGGCGGTTCCATCTGCGCTGCTTATGCGGGCTGCTCGGGGCTGAACCTGGGAATGCATGGAGACACCGGGTATCACATTAATGACGTGTATGTGACATATCCTGTCTATACAGGTACCCTGTGACTCAGAGAATGAACGGTCATATTTTCTACAAGAGGTATCAGACTTTGCAAATATTTTAGAAAGACCCTTATAATAATAACAGATAAGACAGAAGGCAACATAAACAAATACGCATCTCCGATCAGGAACACATGTTCTCAGCCAATAAGCGTTATTACTTTCAAATAGTGGACATTGTACACTGAATTGCTTTGACTAAATAAGCACACAACAGATTGATCACAATTATAATGAAGGATAATCACCTTCTTAGAAATACTTCCATACATCAACACAGGCAGGAGCATGGCATGCAGTTAGACGAGTGAAGCAGGATTCCACTTAAGTCATGCTGAAAGACTCCCCTATTCTCAGCAGGTCTCTCACACCATATACCTTCCCGAGAGACTACACAGAATTGTCACGGAATTCCACAATCCAGAGTACAGCAGCACAAAGAACCCCCACTCCCGATTCTTGTATGAAGGCCATCACAGACCTCATTATTTTTAATGCAAAGATCCTGGATCCTCACCTCAGGAGCAAGATGCCCAACAATCTGCCAAGTGAGGTTTAGATTAACATGACTACTTCCACAGGAGTGACTCAGGTGCTGGCCTTCCTAAAACAATCCTCTGACTTCCATCCAATTTAACTAGCCATGGGAGGTGCAGAAGCTGACTGCCCATCAGAATCCTGTCCTGATCAAACCACCAAGGACACTCTACTCTCAACAAGTGCCATGATACCAACTAGCATTGTTAAAGTTATATCCCATCAGGCATCTACCACCCTGCCCTTTGGATATCAAGATTTCCTGAATCAAACTACACACCAAGAGGAAAATTCTTGATTCAGGAGACAGAGTCTGCTATAAACCACTTGCCAATGGCCCTTTCTTAGGAAAATGGATTTAAATTCTATCTTCACTTAGTTTTCCGACTTCTTGGGAGAAAACAATTTAGTTTCAGGGTATTGGATGCATTTCTGCCTCTGCAGATGGATCAAGTCTGCCCTGTTGTCCATTTGCCTCTTCAGGGACAACAGTGGACAGAATTAGAGTTGCTGCACTCTTATTCCTGGACATAAAGTTTGGTTATCTGCCTTCAGCCTCTGACCACTGGATGTTGAGTAACTGACTGAAACTAAACTTATCTGAAAAGGAGATTGTAACCTATGGCAAATGAAAGAGCTACCAGCATTCAATCATCTTCCCACAGGTAGTTGGCTGACTGGTAATATCTTGCACTGAAGTAAAGAATCCTGGAAGCGGACTACAGCCTACCACTCAAACCCAGATTAAACCTTCTCTCAAGAAGTGTTTTCTACAACATACAAACCCTTTAACACATCTTCCTATATCTAGGTTTTCCACAGACATTTCAGGATGCAATGGCCTTGTCCTTTCTTGCCTAGACTACACAAGCTGACTCTATCTTCTTACTCCAAAGACTTCAAGGAATTCAAAATGCAACATTAAGACAACTTGTGACCACATCACACCAGCGTTCCAAGCACTTCACTAGATACCCATGCCCCAATGCTCTTCCACCATAGCACTCAGCATTACCTACATAGTCAATGATAGCAGGGGCTAAACCTTCATTTAAATAATACTGCAAGATACATCCAAAATGTGACCATTCACACTAGATGGTACCCTTGCTGACCATCCACCCTAAAAGAAGGCACACATTGGTGGGACCGCCTTCTCCACGCGTGCTGCAAACTTATAGAACATCCTGCCAACAATGACAAGAAACATGGAATACCACCTCAACTTCTCAAAAGATTTAAAGATCTGGTTCTTACTAAAAGATAGAGGCTTGCACCAACCAAAAGACTGAACCGCTACTCGTCACAAGGAGGGTGTGGATGGCATAGGACTAAGGACCCACACAAGTCTTGGAACCAAACCTCCCACAAGAATGGTACCACATGTCTCGCCTCACTCTCTTCACTTCACTACACAAATAAATGTAGCTACATGATTACAGCAACACAATAAAAGCTACCACCATTTGTGAAGCTCAAGAATAAAACAATCCACATACAGGAAAATGCATGAACAACTCCCACCAGTCCAAAGAGAAACAATGGTTTTGGGTTTAAGCAGTCTATACATCACTTTTCTTCATCAAATTACACACCAGAAACAGTGAATTATGACACGATAAGAGGACAATTTTGGTAATCAGGAACAACATCAGAAAACTGCCCATGTAGATCTTCAATGCAATTATGTATATATAATTTCTTGGAAGAGATTATTTTGCCCGAAGTGTGAATATCTGCAACCCCACCTTCGTAAGCAATAGCAACTAGTAGAGTAACATGCTGCCTGTCACATCAAAGTGCTTTGATGGATTTGTCAGGGGAGTGAAGCGTTATATAAGTACAACAATAATAAAGATGTACATTATAATAACTATGGCGGTCAGGCTGTGAAAGGCACGTGATTAGCACACCAAGAGCAAATGAATAATGAACATTTTAAAGGGTTCACACTATGAATCTGTTATAGCACGGTTAAGCGTGTAAACGTCATGCTGATACAGCCAGTGCTATGTGTTAAAAAAACACTTCCACAGCCCCATAACACATAGCAGGAAACCACACACCTTTTAAAAAGGTAATATTCACAGAGACTATTCTTACACTCAGAAACTTTCAGGACACAGAATATTACGTATGCTTTCCCAGCGTGACCACAGACTCGTGCTATATTACTGTTAAACGGGTATCTTTCATCTTGTCCGGTCAGCTTAATGTTCTAAGCAGAGCTTTCCAAAAATGCTGAAAATTATTTAAAGTCCCTAAAATGCTGTACCCTTGGAAAAAGCTACTAAGGTTGGTTGCGGTTCAGATGGAGCTTGGTGACATTCTCCTTGCTTCTAGTAAAGGTCATGGACTAATGATTAAAACATATGTGGCTACAGAGAGAAAACCAAACATCAATAATAAAAGTAGCATTAATAAAAAAAGCGAGAAAGGCTTGAGTGTGGGACAGCTTGCAAAGCTGTCGCCGGCATCTCACTAACAAGCTTGTTGGTCATATCGGTCACAAGGCCAGAGAATATTCATTAGGGTCGAGCCTGCGTTGCATGCGCTAGCGCACGTGTATCGCAGCGAGACGCTTTAGGGTTTAGAAAAGGGCTCGGAGCCCTGTCGACATCACGCCAGTGTTTTTCATTGGTTCATGGGCTTGCCTAATAAAATTTGCTTGCTTTCATTAGTCGAAGGCATGCATACGTCATGCCTTTTCTGGTGGCTAGCCCTCCTCGAGCGCATCGACCAAGTACAGAAAACATGCGAGGCTCGCTGTTTTCTGTCCGGCTCGTGGACTACTTTTTCTCTAATTTAATAGCGCGATTTCGCTTGGCAGAAGTCGAGCGCTTTACATAGTTAATTGCACTTTTTCGTGTTACGTACATAAATGCACTTTTGCAGGTAGGTGAAAAGTCGGGTTAGGGGTTTACAATGCTATCAGCTCTAAATGAGCAAACGTGAGATCCGTTGCATTGCAAATGCTTGTTTCCCGTAGCTTCTCCTCGCATCATGCGATGCACCAGACATCAGCCCGAGCTTTGGACATACCCAATCCAAGCCCTGGTTAACATAAAGAATTATAGATGCGTAACTGTGAATAACAGCAATGTTTATCACCGAGGGGTTCTGAGTGACATCAAATAGACAACAGTAGTGAAGCTCGAGTTGTCTATGATGTCACTAAGAACGCCAAGATGAAAAACATCCCCGTTATAAATGCATAAAAAATCTAACCTCCTGCTACCCACAACCACCATAATCGACATGCAGTCTCCCCCTCCTCTAAATTAAAACATAAATGCCTAGCCTGCTGCTACTCACTCACCCCACCCTCTATAAAACCTGCATGCCCCCTACAACTAAAAACAAATACGTGACCTCCTGCCAACAACCCACGCATATATGCTCCAACAAAACAAAGTGAACCAAAGAAAATACCTAGCCTCTTGTTCCCCCTCACTACCTTCTGCAAACACCCCCCACCCAATCTGATAAAAAATATCCTGGGCTCCTTTCACCTGCCCCCACCAACAGGGCAGCATTAGCACTGGGGGCGTCTTGCGCGATAATGTTGTTGGAGCCTGAAACGCCCCCTTCCTAAAGACCCCCGACTCCACGGATTGCCTCACTATCATCCTTTAACAGTGCCCCTGTAAACTCCGATCTCTTTCCAGGCGCAAAATTAGTCGGAGTTATCTTGACATTTTTATTCCTGCCTCCAAACTGTTGGAGACAAGGAACCGCTGCAGCAGGTGCTTCTAAAAATCATAACACACTTGGAAACACGGTGCGCCCACCCTAAGTCAGCACCCGGTGCGGTGGCACTGCTCACACCGCCCTAGAGCCATCCCTGCCCACCAATCTCTACACAATCCTACCCCTCAAAAGTTAAAAGCTGCTACGCGCGATCTCACACTGAGCCAACATCGCACTAACAGTAGCTCTCTGAGAACCGCTGTCTTTGCGGCTTTGTCTCCCCTAGAGAGAACAAAAGAAAAGGTAGAAGCACAAGCAAGGTGCGGCCCACAAGCTCCCATCCCGCTCGGGTCTGATGAGACTCAGGAGAAGGAGGATAAGACCACTAACCGCTAATCCTCTGCGGCACTTGGGCCTCTGGAAACCCGGACTAGGTGACGGAACCAAGGGTAAGCAAGAGCTTACCCTCAGTGATATTACAACTGGGTTAACCCCTGCAGTGAATAATCTGGTTTCAATCTGATTATCCACAATAAAGCCACATGCAAATAAATAATTGCTGCCCCTATTGAAAAGCAATTTTACATAGGAACGCCTATCATACCCTACATTTACATTCATTTTAATGGTGCATCTAAAGGCATGTTCTCAGAAAAAATAACTTGCAAAATTGCTCACCGCTTCAACACCCACCACAACAGTATGTTCTGTCTCTAATTCTAGGTGCATATTTATAAACCACAACTATCCCCTGCTTTGTGGTTATTCCAGTTAGAAAGCTGGATTTACAATAGTTATACACATTTCTTAACCCCTGCTCACAGGACTTGTGGTTTAAGCATGCATCACTTTGGTCAGATATCTGTTGGCTGTCTCCAGTCTGTCTCCATGTGGACTCTGATACTAGCCAGAAGTCTCATCAGCGATGCACTACTGATTATAACTCTACCAATGCACCTCAATATGTCTCCCAACTGTCTCTTCAAGTGATGGTACCCCAGTGAGGCCGCCAGAGAAGGATGACAACAAGAGCCCTTAACTCTCCAGTGGCTTTTAAATGAACAAGATGGACTGTGAACCTTGACCCGCCGTAAACACATGTGAGAGGGTCAAAATTACTACAAGAACAAAAATGAAATTAACCTGTAGTAAAGTGGTTTACAATACCTAAACCCACTTCTACTTTTCCACAGTCTAGGTATAGGGAAACGTCTTGTAAATAAATAAGGGCAAACTCACAGCATTTCTATTTGAGGAAAAAGGAGGTAGTCCACTGGTTATACCATTCACCACACATGTAAGGACAAAGCCATAGGCTAGTACTTGTATATATTTGCAATTAATCTGAGTAAGAGTAATGCTTGTTGTACACCGAGATGCAAAACTGCAAGATTCTATCATGACATTTCCATCACCCCCCACCCCCAGGTAGCTCATCTTGCTAACAATACATTGTCATTCTCTATCTATGAAAAGCAGTGCCGGCTGCCACTGAACGGAAGTGGTGGGACGGGACAGGGTGGAGGGGGTTAAAAAAATCACTTCCCTTCTTGAGGAGAAGTGTTAGTCTCCCCTCCATCCTCTTCCCAGTTGCTCACAGCCAATCACGATGCTGCTGTCACCAGCATGACAGCAGCATCGTGACTGGACTGAGCAGCCTGCTTCACCACTCAGACTGGGGAGTGGGAGCCTGTGCATGTTCTTCACTTAGCTGTTCAATACAGCCGGGTAGAGAACATGCTAAGTGTGCATGTCTGTTTAGCCGGCCCAACACGGCTGGCCAAACAGACATGCATACTTTGTGATGCACATACCCCTCCTCCAGACCGCTCCAGTCTAGACCAGCCCCGTCCCGCCCCTTAATGTCAGGAAAAATAAAATTATAATAACATAGCGTTATTATCATTTTATTTTTCCTTTTTTACAATCCAATGAGGTGATGCTCCTCCGCCTTAGCAGAGGAGCCGCCCCTGATGAAAAGCATATTTTCTCCCCTCATGACAACTTATTTTGGAAAACTCTTAGTGAAACTCTATATACCCCAAACTACGATTCCAGTACAAATAAAGAAATAAAGACTGACATCTACAAAATACAAACCTACAAGATATAACCTATTATTAATACTAATTTCATGATTAAAAAACAAAACATTCGGCTCCAGGAATCATCATTCTGGATGGACACAACTTTACAAAAGCAAGTAAAAAGTCAACTAATTGGCTTTGTTGCATTATGCTTTAAAATATTAATGCTTCTTTCAGATGCCATGGTCTCCTCAGTTGCAAAAGTAAGACAGTAGTTTATGGTTACCTAAAGATAGTATACATTTTCCTATACAAATAATTGACAGCAGTAAAGGTGCCTCAATTATGCTCGGACAGCACCCTCGTTTCAGCATCAGAGCGTTCGATGAGAAAGGGTACCTGGAAACGCAGACCTAGTTCAATTTCTAACAAGGGAATCTTGTGCTTCTAGGCAGCAAAATCCTGCTTGTCTCTGAATTTCTATCAATAAACCTGTAGAAAGATTTATCATTTTGGTTGCTCCATTTAATCAAGTGGTGCTGTAGACAAGCCCTTGTACTCCAGGAGATCAATTCCACGCTCAAGGATACAGAATTGAGTGGTGCATCCTTCAATGGAAGAAGTGCATGCTTTTTCCCAATCTGGACACACATTTGCTGCGAGGTGACAAGGTCTACTCCCCTGAGAGTGCAATATATTCCAGCAAAGTTCTTTTCGTCAATTACAAGAGCAAGAGTATCTATGAGATTGAATGGAGTGTGCAGAGGCATACACAATGCAAGGCCGCGCTGGACCGGGGAGGCTGATGGGGCACTGACATTCAACTTCAGGATTCACTTCCATATTTTAATGGCATTGCAGTTTTTAGGGGACAAAATGCAACAGGTTCAAATAATTCTCTTCAAAGATTGAAGAAATATGTTGCATTGGGCTCCTAAAAGATTCTTAAACAAGGAATACACATCGATGTCAATTCACAGACTCATAAATGCCTTTCTGAATTAGCACTGAGTGTCCAATTTCCTATTAGTAAAAGTGCAAAGCTGGCACAGTCCTTTCCATTAGTACTATTTTTGAATGAGTACTGCCTGAATATTTCTATTTTAGATGCCTTGGCTCCAAGTCACAAAGACATTTACTGTTCTGCTTCAGTTCAGAGTCAGGTTTTCTAATATTAACTCTTTGACAAATAAACTAGGAAAATGGTTTACACTGTGAACTCTCTGACAAATGCAAGTGGAGTTATGAGCTCCTTAAGGAGCTCCTCCGCCTAATGGAACAGCCCCGCTGGCTGAAATTAGTAATTTTCCTCAAATAGCTCTTGTTAACATAAACCCTCTCCAAAACTAAGCAAACTAGTCAAGTATTTTTATTGTTGACAGCATTTGCTACAAGGATATAAAATATCATAATTGTATATTTTAAAACGGAATAAAATACAATTAGTCTACGCACCGAGGCCTAGCGTATTTCAGAATATCATGCAGATACTCACAGAGGAATAGGAGTGAATAAAGGCTTTCAGTACTCTCTTGGGTCAGGAAGAGGACAAGTTAAACTTGCATTTCTTTGAAGATTGAACACACGAGACACAATTGTTTCATTTAAAAACACCCACATAATTCTGGACTGTACAAGGGCTAATCAGTCTAGACATGGCAGCACATGACGATCACAGGGCCACAAATTCACTGTGACATGCTGAAACTCCACTGCACATTATATTCTGGCAGTACCATTAATCACAGTTTGGAAAAAAAAATATGAGACATGATTTTATATATTTGGGTTGTGCGTCTATGTGTCTATGTGTATATATATATATATATATGTCTACAATTTCACTTCTGATCTGGGGCCTGTTGTGGTAATGGGCTTTACACTTGCGAAGCTCCCGGTACACAAAACTGCAGGATTTGAAGTGCAAAATGCTTAGGTAAAGCTACCCTGCAAATCGCAAATGCAATGCGCAACTCCAGTGTCCACATAGTGTCACCTTGCAATTTATAAGGGGGTGTGAAAGGCACACCCTCCCTTTCTTGACACGCATAAGAAATGTATCAATTATTTCCGACCACACACCATTGATTGCATATTGAAGCCTCAAGTGCGGTGGCATCCATCTGCGAAGCAGAAGCCCTTCATAAGGGACAGTTTCCACACACGGAACGCACACGACAGGCGTCTGGGAACATACAACGGTCCAGGGGACCACTGAATGCTCCATCTCAAGGTCCTTTTCTGTCATGACTTTTTTTTTTTACACCTTGATGGCAGCTCCTGTGCGTTTGGGCGCAGAGCCTGTGATTATGGCTTTTTCCAAAAGTGATTGCTTTGCACAGAGGTCCTCTGTCCTTCGCAGGCATCCATGCATTCATTTGCAGGTACTCCACTGGATAGAACTGATGTGCAAGTGACAGGATTTCAGTGAATACTACCAAATGGGCATCTGGGGATTGGAAAGGACTAGTAAATACATTGCAGCGCGGAAGTGTCCGGTTCCACTGAAAATGTTGCACAAAAATAGCCCTTTCGATGTAAATTGGTAATAATACACCAGGCCCTAGAATCAGAGAAATATTTGTCAGGTTTTAAAAAGACGCAGAGACCTGCTCTCTATCCTCTCTATAACAAAACCAGAGGGGCACAATACATAACAAACTTGTGCTGGACATGATAGAGGCTCACAAGTGGTAACCTAGCTTAGAGAGCTGTTTCCCACCTCCACGGTCTGAGTGTTGGAGTGTGGAGTGGTGCAGAATGGAGTGGCTGAGTGTGGAGTATGCATGGTATAGTAGCGCACTGAAATTTGACCTCTATCTTTGAATACAAAGCAAATGTTACAAAGTCCTACACAACACATGATCAGAATACATGAACACCCACATACACTTTCACCAACACACCGCACACCTACGCTTTGCCTCACTGTTGCTCGCACATATTCCTTGCATCTGCAAAAGCAAAACTGGAGGCCTCTCATTCTTCTACATCACACCCAAGACATGGAACGACCTCCCTCAACACACCAGAGCCGCCTCCTCACTTTTTGAGTTCCGCAAGGAGGTGAAGACCAAGTTATTCGTATAAGCACCTTGGGGATGAGAAACCTACACACCTACCCAAGCATCTGGATACCCTCTCGGGTGATTACTGTACTATACAAATCAATGTAACATAACAAGATGAGAACAAGATTTAAAGGCCTGTTTATAGAAAGTGGCCACTCATGGAAGAATACATTAATTAGGCTATGGGCCACAGGCGGGATGAACTGAAGGAGGACAGCCTAAAACAAATAATGCCAGCAAACAGAAAGCAGGCAGATTTGAGTTAAAGAACACAAAGCTGATGGTAAGCAATGGCACAATAAATTCACAGGGAAACTTTCAGAATGTCCCCAAGAATTTGTTAGCAAAATGGACAGCTGCACTGACTTGTAGGCTTCGACCTAAAAAGGTCTCTTCTTCAACAACAAGGGAATAGCAGCAATTGACGCAGGCTCCTATTTTCTGAACAGAGATGGGGATGGTAAGGGTAGATATATCAAATACACCCGTTTCATGGAGAAATACATATTTCATTTGATTAAGGTTCATGAACAAGTGCGAAAACAGAAGTCAATACAGCAACACCAACCTCCTGATAGCTCAAGACCAAGAAGAAATTTCTCGAGGCGCTAACCCCATAAAGACAGTAGCACAGTCAAGTCTTTAAAATAGGATGCAGAAGTACAGTTTTTCATTAGTTCTAACCTTCGGAGTCAACAGAGGCAAAATAATAATAATAATAACACTTTATTTCATGCCTGCAACTGTCCCTAGATTACTGTATGGTCACTGTGTATGTTCTCTCCAAGCTGCATGCCTGCATATCTGCTCACTTGCTGCTGCCTACAGCATGTCCAATGTTGTGCATGCGCACATCATAAAAATCACTGCAGAACTCTGCACTGTGTCCAGAAGTCTCGGATCCTCCAATGTTTGTGTTTTCTTCCTTTCCTCTTTTTTCCTTCTTTGCCCATTTCACATTTGTTTCTTCCCAACATCTCTAGGTTATGTCTCAGCTGCACTGATACCACCTGTTCGCAGGCAGCATCCATTCGTTTAACGAGTTAACTATGCTTGTTGCTTCTCTTATACCTCATGCTCGGTGCCTGACACCTTATCACTCAAAACTTAAAAGGACAGATCTTTGAAATGTACTTTTCTCCAGGGTAAGAAGTGATGTCGGCACACACCACTCAAAACATGCAAATATGGCTCCAGAAAGGGGATTCTGGCCATTGCTTTCAGCTTTTAACTACTGTGGCTCAGCAGCACTTTTGGAATTGTGGGGTTGTCCATTAGCGTTTGCAGCACCCCACAACATTTTGCTGGTTCTACATGACCTTTTTGCTTTGTGTGTTTTTTCTGTTGGTGTGACTAATGATTTTTATGCTATTCTGAAACGGCAGCCAGGCTGGAAATGTGAAAAAAAAGAAAAAAACAAAAACGGCCATCATATGCATCAAGAATAAAACATTGTACACAAATGCATTGTGATATTATGCATGGAAGCATAAGATGGCCATCTTGAAATTAAACCATTCCAAAATGGCCACTGTGTGCTCTCATGCTTCTGCATATGTCGCCACATATGCACACAATGCATATGTTTTGATGCACAGTTGTCATTTTGTCTTTTTTTATTTTACCGATCCAATATGGCAAATGGCCATATTAGAATGGTAAAATGAAACGCATTGACAAAGCCAATACACTAACACTTACTTGTTATAGGCTAAACCTTCTGGTTTTGCCAATGCATGTACAATTGCAGTTTCATATAGCATGCATCACCCAAGGCCACTTCATTTTGGCACATAAAAGACTTGTCAAAGGGGTAGAACGTTATTTCTTTTTTTTTTGGAACATACTATCGAGTTGAAGTAGGATGTTGGGTTTAGAACGTATTTTTTTATTTTTTATTTTTTTATTTTTAGTTCTGCCTTCATTTCCACAGACCAGCTCTCCCGTCATCTAAAACAGTAATCATATTGGAGGAGGCAAGAGTCAGAACGAAGAGGGAGTAAAGAAGCAGTCGGAAGCAGACAGCAATAGTCCCCTGGATCAGAGATGTTTTAGGTTTTCAACCTGTGCAATGCAGGTAAAGGACAGGCGCCAGCATTAATGGTACGGCTCATGCTACAGAGCAAGAACAAGCTCAGCCATTAAACATTTTTCTTAAGAGAGTGATTAAATGTTCAGAGTTGGTTTTCAAACAGACAGGAATAAAGAGTGAATATATCACATCCATCACAGCATTTCAAGTCAAACATTTCGTCTCCAACTAAAAGAAAAACTGAATATAATGGAGACAAGAGAACCTAGGTAAATGTTATCCCCAGGAGAACTTCAGCAGAGCAGAAGAGAGGTCTCCTTGCAAGATTCTTAATCAGTGTATGAATAAAAAGTTATGAACCCTAACAAGAGATTTAAACCCCAAATCGTCTGCAGTAGACACTCAAAAGACCACCATGAACGATGGCTGTTAATATAGCACTGTAGGAGGCCAACGACTCAACCCAGCAGACCTAGTTCCAACAAATGGTTTCAGACGCAGTCTATGGGTGACTGCTGACCATACAAATATGTCTGCACCTGACTGACAACAAAGCATCCCTAATACCAACACACTGTTTCAGTGGAGGTATTGAGATGTGGCTACTTGCAAAGCCAGGTTAAAAGGCAAATTAAAGCTAGAGCACTCATCACTACCCAAAGCCCTGGAGATGCCATTTGAATATGTTGCTAAACTGCATGCACCAAGCATGAAAAACTATGTCAAAATGTACAAAGGATGGTTTCCGGCTAAAGGGCAGATGATGAAAGCAAAGACGGCGACCGACTCCAAGCCCTGGCACTGCATTTGTGCCTCCATGACCCTCAAAATGCTTCCAACAGTGGGTGTACTGGAGTACTTGGTTTCTTACAAGTGTAGTTTGTGGACAGATGTGAGTGTTGAGATAAAGGTATGGACATTGATGTGAACAGGGGAGTACAGGCCTGTCATCTCTGAGTGGGGCAAAGCAGCAGTGCAGACAGTGCTCTACTCTCCAACAGGCAGGGTGCTTCTTATGGGTTTATGGGCTCGCCTTGGGTGCACTTCTGATCTGTGGCATGGAGAAGCGCCAGGATAAGGAACAGAAACATGATAAGGAGCCAGCAATAGAAAGAGTTTACGGCCTCCACTGAAGTCTGTGCTCAGGTGCTAGAAAGAGGTTTGTTTTCATTAAATATAAAAATATCACCAGCTGTCTTCATTTTGTCATTTCATTGTTCTATAAACAACAGGTACTGCTTTGTCCTGTCTCACAGGTACTCAGCAAGGAAATAAAATTACTGCCTTGGAGCACTAAAGGACACCAGCGGAATTCTCTTGTTGGTGTGGTCCTGTGTACTCAGTGACATACCAAAAGCAATATGGGCCCAGGTGCAAACAATGAAAATAGGCCTCGTGTACCCTGGGAGAGTTGTAAAATATACCCATAACTGAGGTGCTGTTGGCTCGTAAAGCCCCTCGGCTCTCTTGCCATGCACCTGGTGCATTCTTATGGCCCTTATGGGACTGCATTAAGGAAGACAGGTATGATCTAGGGTATTTTGTCTAGGAGCTTAGATGCTCAGGTTCCTTTCTGCAAACATGGATTCCATTCTCATTTACACATCATGCTGTCTTCCCTGTGCCCCAATTTGTAAATATGTTTACTGTGCAACGGATGCTATAGAAACTAAAGCAACCCTATTTCTCTAGCATCCATTTTCAGATGTTTTGTTTGCACTTGCTCCCCAGTACACAAAAAAAGAACTGGCCGAAATACGCCAAGCAAACGTCAAACCTATGGGCTTTGCCGCTGTTGCTGTTGCTGTTTTCTAGGTTTTATTAAATGCGCAAACACAAAAGTGCTACACACACAGCACCTGTTTACGATCCTTCTAAAGAAATACAACTTTTTCTACAAAGTGGTCGACTGCTCCTTGCTCTAGATTTCCACCATGTAAAAACATTAACTACAAATGATAACTAGATAAAAGCGATGCTTCAGGTTGGATCCACGTGCCTAGTTCACATAGTAGAACATGTGACACAGTGATGTTCCTTCCTCTGAGGACAGAATTTGATGCAAGATCTCACTTTCCACAGGGTCGTGTTGCTCTGCACCTCGTCTCAGGAACTGGGGACTGAGTGCAAGGATGGATATGGTTTCCTATGGTTGGGAGCCTGATGCTTTCCGAGGGGGGAGCTCCGTCTATAGGGCTGCTCTGTGGCCTTACTTTTGCTCCTCCATGTTCCAAACAGATCAGAGATACAGGGCCGGTCTCTTGAAGGAGGTGCCGGATGGTGAGGGCAGCAGTGACATCATGCAAGAGCGCCCGAAGTCTTTCGCTAGCTCACACTGTAGAGGTTGCACTCGTTGGGTCCGGCGTGCCAGGGCCCATGGTATTTCCCAGGAAGGCCAATGTGGTTGGCACTACTATTACAGGCATGATGGTTTGGGCCATTCTATGTCTCCTCAAGATGTAAGGACGCCTGGATCCGCTGGTGTACACGTTTTTAAAGCATATTCAACGCAATGCTAATGAGCTGTGCTTAATAATAGACGTGAAGTACAACCATGTGGTCGATTGTCATAAATGCTGGTGGTCAGTGGCGGCTGGCAACAAATGAAAGTGGTGGGGCGAGCAAACTGGTCAAAAAGGTGTGGCCTTGGACATAGGGAAAATTACAACTCATGCATGCAATAAACACTAACTAAATTGCTGACATTTAAAGTTAAAATGTTTACATTGATTACATGTCTGAAGTAAAACGAAATATTCACTTACCTGGCTGCAGGTCCTGTGTTCCTGGTGTTCTTTTCCAGTCGTCCAGCAGAGGCCCCAGACAACTCCCCTACCCAGCCCAGATGCTGCTTTCATGCTGTTAATCAGTATGAGAGAAGCCCCACGACTGGTTGGAGCTGGCTGTCTCAACGCTCCTACAAGCACTGGAGGCCTCTGAATGCTCTCCAACCAGCTGCCTGTGACAGCTCAGGTTGGAGAGGTTTAAAGTGTGAATGTAAGGTTGTTCGCGGCAAGAGAGGCAGCCAAAGTGATGCGCGCGCTTTAAAGTGCGGCAGTCAGCCACCACTCCTCGGTGCTGCCAATCAGCAGCATTGGCTCCGCCTCACCCTCTCAATTGGGCTGGCAGAGTAAAAATAAAATAGTAATAACTAATATTACCATTTTATTTTTAACTTTTTCTGCGTCCTTAGCAGGGTGATGACACTCCTTTGCCCAGCTAGTGGGTAGCATTAGTGCCGGTGGCCAGGACCAGCAAACACTGGCACAAATTAAGCACTGGTTGGGTCCTCTGGTGAAGATCTACTCAGAGTTGCTGCTTCAGAGTTCACATGTCAGACTTGACATTCATCCCCAAGTATAGGGCGGGCACAGTCCGCATCACAAGAAGGGCAGAACACATTACTCCTGCGCCTTCTCCTGAGGCGCAGTGCTTAAAAAAAAGCCCTGGCATGAATCGAGTTATACATTCATTATTGATGAACATTAGTCTCCAAACATTCTCATCAGAAAGTCCAGCCCTAGAATTCAACCAGAAATTAATATGCCACGTTAGAATTCGCCTTCTGAATATCTCCCAATTTCTGAGCACTTGGAAGCCCTTGTAACGCTAAGGTAAATAATATTAAAAAAATAAAACTGAATCCTATTAAAGGGTATTCGTTTGCAAACACTGAAGAAAATGACAAAGCATAGCCTGCTGTGACAGCACTAAGCATGCTACAGCAAGCATGCTGCCGCTAACTGAGGATGGCAGGCGTAGACACGTAGTGCATGAAAAATACATCACTGAATTGCCTGAACCCAAGCTAGTCTTGTACTCTTCAGTCACTTCCAAGAAGCATGAGGCTGACAGAGCATGTGTGCTGCTTAGCCACGGCATACCGACAAGCCCCAAAGGCTCCATCCTTGAAGGAGCCGGTGCAGAGGATTCTGGAAGAAACTGAGCAACATTAAGAAGGCTTAATTGCGGGTCCGTGTGTGCTCTTTCGGTGGCAAGTTGGCTGAGAGTGCATTAGCGGGATAAAAGCATTTTGCTTTCCCACAAAATGATTTTGTGCTTGCACTTTTCCTCTTCTGACAAAACTGACCTCCTTTCTCTCCCTACCTAGTAAAGGAAAACACATAAAATGAACATTGGCAAAGGCAATAGGTCTGGCGTTAATGTAATACACCCTTCAATCACAAAAGCATGCGACTCATTGCTGCATTTACACATGTACATCTCACCCTGCACTGATATGGGCCCACCAATCATCCGGCAACCACCCAGGCACACCGCTCACTCTGCGCAAAGACCATACCTCCTACACTCAAGACACTGCTCATACACCTCTCACCCTGCACTCTCATACACCTCTCAAATTGCACTCATGCACCTGCCACTCTTTCCTCACCCACATGATCACAAACCTGTCATCCTCCAGACACACATAACTCACCTCAACTGTTCACCCCGACTCACATACCACTCACCCATTGCTCATCCTGCACACTCTGCAATGCTCACAATTCACAGGCCTCTCAAAGCACGCATGCACCACTCGTGCACTCGTGCACTCATGCACAGTCACCACACACCTGCATTCAAGACACTGCCAAAGCTGCACTCAAGAAACTGCCCACAGACCTCTCACACTGCATACATTCACTAATACCTCACTCATGCGGATTCTGCTGCACTTACATATCACTTAACTTGCCATTAGACACCCGTCATCCTGTACACTCACCCTCCACTCAGACACTGCTCACCCTGCACTCACCCACCATTCACCCTACGCTCACTTACCACTCACAATGCAGTCTTCCACTGCTCACACTGCACTCACATACCACACCCTGCACTCACCCACCATTCACCCTAAGCTCACTTACCACTCACAACGCAGTCTTCCACTGCTCACACTGCACTCACATACCACTGCCCATGCCCTCACATACCACACCCTACACTCACACACTACTCACCCTGTACACACACAACTCATCCTGCACACTCATACACCACTCATTCCGGTCTACTTGTGCACCATTCACTTTGCACACTCACGCACTGCTCACTCTGTACACTCACCTTGCACTCAGACATAACTTAGCATATGCAGACACTGCTCATGTGTATAGCTCACCCTGCAATCGCACACCATTAACACATCATTCGTGTTGAGCACTTACACCAGACACACTTCCACCGCTCACCCTGCACATTCACCCACGTCTCAACCTGCACATTCACACCACACTCACCCTGCACTCCGGCACCATTTGTACTGCACATTCACACTGCTCCTGGAGATCTCCCTAGAACTAAATCATCATTTCCATGCACAGACTGCATTAACGCTGCACTGACACTGCTCACACAGCTGTCACTTTGCCCTCACACTCCTCAAGCTAGACTCATCCTCTGCTCACCCGCTGCTCACTCTGCACTTACAAACTACTCACCCAGTAGTCAGTCACCCAGCACTCAGTCACCATTTACCCTATGACCAGATACAGCCCATGAGTGTGAAGGCATTTAAAAAAAATAATTACAACATGTTACACTTCAAGCTTCAGGCAACACAGTATATCACATTTAATTCCAGCAATTATCTCAAGGCATTCATTCTAAGAATTCAAAAGTGAAAACACCATTTTGTCAAGGAGTGCCAGGTAAGGGTATGTAAGATGCGAGCAGATCAGGGTAGCCAGGCGTCCCATAAGCATTTCAAACACACATCTCAGCAGCTGGTGACGGAAAGAAGAGGGACAGTGGGCTGGGCCTCCTACATAGCAGCTCATTCCTCCTGACTCTGCCCCTCCCACATGTGACGTTGTCAGAGAAGAACAAACCCCGTAATTACCTAATTATCTAGGACAAGTTGTTAAGAGCTTGGTGATTCATGGGTGAGACCTAAAGGGAAAGCTCCAGCCAGTGCAAGAGCTGACTGCCTCACCTAGCTTCATTAACAACAAAGAAATCACAGCTGCCCTTAGGGTAAGCACTCTGCGTAAAAGCGCATGGCTTTTGCCAAATCAAAAGCTCTATTCGGGTGAGCCAGCATCCAGCTGGAGCCGCACTGCATCTCTGTAGCACCTCTGAAAACTATTTTTTTATCACATAAGGTCTGACAACAAATGCACTGCCAAGGCAGACCTAATGACTCCTCCGTGTCAAAGGTCATATGAACAGTATGTGATAAGAATGTATGAGATGCATGTATAGATTTTTGTAAAGTAATTTATTGAAAAAATATGAATGTAATATCATCAAACTATTTACACCCTTATTTCAAGAAATAGCTTTTTATGAGATGGGTGAGGGCTGAATCTCTTAAATTCCTTAACCTCCTCATCTGGAACATTTGATAATTTGGGAGGCTACCCAGTACTCACCGCTCCCTGACATTCTGCTTTTTCTTTTTTTGGATTTTGCCTAGATAGCACATGCGCTGTATCCGCAAGACATGTTGTTTACATCCACTGGGCTGACAGAGCTCCCTTAGCTTACCATTTGTTAGCTTCAGCGTCACTCATTTCCTTCACCCACATTTTATCACGGCATATTGGTGTCATGTCTTCTTATTGGGCTATGCCCTCCTCTCACTCAATGACACGCTACTCTGCATCACTCTATGCCACACCACTCTACTTTAGGCCACTGCACTCCATACCACTGCATTCTACACTGTGCCACTGCAGTCTACCCTGTGCCACTGTACCCCACACCATTCTAATCTACTCTGCATCACTGTACTCTGCAACACTGCACTCATTACCACTGCACCCTGCACAACTCTACTTTATGCCACTTCAATCCACACCACTGCACAATACTCTGCACCACTGTGTCGCTGCACCACTCTAATCTATGCCACTGTACTCTACGCTGCATTCTATGCCACTGCAGTCTACGTCCCTGCACTGTACTCTACACCACTGCACTCCATGGCATTGCACTTTATGCCACTCTACTCGGCACCACTCTATGACATTGCATTCGATGTTAATGCAATCTTCTTTATACCACTCTACTTTATGCCACTCTACTCCACTCCAGTGCACTATACGCCCCCTACTCTACTGTGCACCACTCTATTCTGTGCATCTGCACTCTATCCCAGTGTACTCTGTTCTATGCCACTTCAATCTGTCACTCTATGCCACTACACTTTACCCCACTCCAAACAATGGAACTCTACTCTGCATCACTGCAAGCCACTCTACGCCACGCCACTCCAATCCACGCCACTTTAGTCTACCCCACACCACTCTACTCAACTCTACCCTATACCAATCCATTTTATGCCACTGCACTCTCTGTACACCAGTCTACTCTATCCCAGTGCACACCACTTTACTCTACTCCACTCTACTTTATGTCACTCCAGTCTATGCCACTTTACTCCACTTTATGCCTCTTTATGCCATTCAAAGCCAGTCCATGCCAATTAACACCACTCTACACTATGCCATTTCACTCTACTCTACTACATGTGGCTAAAATACATTGGCAAAGTCAATAGATCTTGTTTACATGAAACCTACTGACTTTGCCAATGCTTGTTTATATTGTTTTAGTACCCCTATGCTAAGAATGCAGCCTTTTAAAACTCTTTATTTTAGTTGCTGTAAGATATAATCCTCTACCCTCCATTCTCATAGAACAGCAAATTTATTCTGTTACATTACTGTATTATATTGTATTTGCAACACACCTGCCATGCACAAAGTTTATGGTCAATTTACTGTTTTTAAGTCTCTCATACTAGACAGCATTTAGGTGTCTGGTAAGCGAAACCCTATTGAGGCAATACAAAACAATTACAGTGGGCTTTGGCCCAGTCCATTACTTACATTTGGATGCCTTTTTCCCAGTCTTATTTGCTTGCTTTTTATTCAAGGGCTTTCCTCATCCATCTTGTGATTATCCCTCCCCTGTAGCATAGCTTATTTACAGTTAGTTTGACTGGGTGACTTGCATCCATCCACTGCTCACACTCGGGAACTACTTTTTTTACTTTTTTGTTTCAGCACTCTACAAGAGTGTCTGTTTTCTAGTTCTCTCCCTTATCTGCTGCATGCTCCCCCGAACATTCTCTGCAATCCACGTTACTCCCTCATCCCTCCTCCAAGCTTGTCCCTTGCTTTTCCCACCCTCTCCCTCACTTTATTATTTTTGGATCCAGCCCCGGCCATAAGCATTTCTATTACCCCCTTGACCCAGCCTACTCCCATTTGCTTTCCCCACCGACTCCTCTGTTGCTCCCTCAAGCCCACAGTCCTTTTTTAATGTAATACTTGTTGCAGAGGGCCTGGCATCAAAATGCATTAAACACTTTCATGCTAGTCACATTTCATTTGCTTTAATTTGCTGATCCATCTGGGATCAGAAAAAATGGTTTCTGTGTCATTACATAAATGTGCCCTTACATTGTGACACATGATCAAGCAGATGATATGAGGTGACCACGTCATCGGAACCTTTTTTTTATTTTCTTTTATTTTGGGCGATGGTGTACAGCATCAATAAAATCAGTTAAAAAAAATATATATATGCGTCGTGCCAACTCTGCACAACTTTGGCAATCCAAACTGGCAAACCAAATAGGTTATAAAGACGAGGGCAATTGGCTTTGCCAGTGCTGGGTGTCAGTGAGTTTAGTCTTGTGTTGTCCAAAGAAACACATGCATTATCCCAAATTGTCTGTGGTGAAATCGGAGGGAGTTATATGTCATATTGTGGACTTTTCTTCTAAAAAACAGGACAAAGTCTTACCCCTTACATATGTTTTCAATTTTTGAACTGAAATATTTTTATTCGCTATTTTTTCTCTACTTTTTACTTAGCTTTCCTTTTCGCTAGATTTAAGCTGCAAGAAAAGTAATCAACCTTGGAAAGATGAAAGTTTAAATTGACCTAGTCAGGATTAAAATCTGTCTCCTGTAGGCCACTCCAAAGGTAAGCAGAGAGCACTAAAACCTTGGGGCACTGGCTGACTTGCATTCTACTAACAAGGGAATCTATTTTTCCATTTCTCTATAATGTTTTGCAGAACACGGTCATAAATTTACTTCAGACCAGCTGATGTTCCATCGAGATTGAAAGCTGGGTAGCTTTAATTACTACAAGAAAATATCTTTCTATCTTTGGAACTTGATTAAAGGAGAGTTCCAGCTTGCACAAGAGATGCATTTTGGAAGTATTGGTCAGTGCTCTGTATCTTTTTAACTTTCCAAATATCCACTTCTTTTTTAATCAAGTCGGCCAGTTCATCTTTCAGAACCATCCATAACTGATTTTGTAGATTTAAAGAGACATATTTTTTCAAAAGGTTGCCAGTTTATGCCTTAATCTTAACACTTCAATTTCGTCCAAATTATCCCATTAAGAGCCCTCTTAATTTTTGGAAGCATTCACCTTACTTAAGGTATTTTCTGGTTTGTTAACTGTCTTCAACTCTAAAACAGGAAGTGATATCAGATGAATAATTCAAGTGCACTTGGCAGATCCATCACAGACAAGCATTCGCAGAGCAAAGAGGTCTAGCCTGAATTCTAAGTACAGTCTGCAACATAAAAAATAGTCCTCTAAGTGAAAAAAAAACAATTGTTTTAAATATAAAAAGCATCTATGAGAAAAATAATTTAATGTGTGATGATTGAGAATACTTTTGAGACTAAAAAAAGAGTCTCATGCATTTCAAAACAAGCACTCCAAAGAAGGCGTAATGATATCCCAAACAATCAATAGTACGAGGTGAGAGAATCACTTTTCCATCATCCATCCAGAAATGACACCACTGCATTTCCTATTATCCATCTGCACAGGAAGGGACATCATTGGATTTCTCATCATCCATCTGCACGGGAAAGGACATCATGTCTTGACTTCTGTCTACCTCAATCAATTCCTCAGAGTGTTCCATCATTCGGGCATCCTGACCATAGGGCAGACACACATAAGGGCAATGCCTCTTTGGACCTATTAGATTCAGACAGGACCTTGGACCAGAGGCCCTGCTGGTGTGAAAGATAAGATGAAATCAAGAGCCTAACACAACACTCCACAGTGAAAATCCCTAGAATCTCCCACATAGATGACCCCGACACTCACATAGCATTTGCACAACACAGACTAAACCTCGTACACATACCACTATCAATACTCTCAAGCTTCAGAACACACATTCCAACTCATACTCATCAACACTCTTGCTGAAGTATTCTGTCCACCACAGATCGCAGACCTCTTCACCCATCATAAGATTGAATCCTCTTTATCACAGAAACAAGGTCTGCACACATCCTTCGCAAAAGCTACAACATCCATTATGTGACCATGCACAAAAGCGAGGATGCCTCACTGTCATTAGTAAGTCCTCTTGGCCCTGCATGCTAGGCAAGCAAGTAACACTTAACTCCAAGGAGATTCTGACACGTGTAATTTCCCACTCCATGAAATTCAGATTACCACTTTCTATCTCATCAACAGGTCTCCTGGCAGAACACGGAATGTATTGATGAATTCTCAGACCTTCTTACCATCTCAACCATCTGACATGCTCACATCATCCTCTTGGGTGATTTCAACCTCCCTGGCAACACAAGCTAATAACAAAAAAAAGAAAGCAGGAGACACCTTCCTCAAACTCATTGATACACTCAAAATGGCACAGAATGTCACACAATCAACACCTTCCAAAGGCCACACCTTCAACCTTGTCTTCTTATCATCACCAACAATTCAGTGCAAGCCACCCATACCCTGGACTAGACTTGCCCACTCTGCCATCTTTATCTCTCTGCTCAGTTAACAACTAACAACTCAAGGTCTACACAAAAAGGCCAAACCTTCTGATCCTTCAAAGACTTCTCCATAGACAACCTGGTTGAACTCATGTTCCACACTATCAACTCTACCTCCAACATCAACACCCTTCTGAACATCTTCAACAATTTTTTGGAAAGCTATGTGATTGTCCACGCCCTATTTACTACATACAAGGACAAGTCAAAGGAATTAGCAACCTGGTACTCTAAAGATCTTGCTGACAATGATAGATCCATTTGGTGACAGTAGAGAAAATAGAAGAAAAACCAAACTCCTGAGGACATCTTATTAGTGAAGCCCTTCAGCTCAACATGCAGACAGCTCATCACAAAAGCCAAAGTAAAGTACAATACCATCACCATCAATGAAGCTGCCAACAGAAGCAGAATGCTGTTCAAGACAATCCCCTCACTCCAAAGTGCAATGCCATCTACCTTTTCTTCAAAGAAAAATACAGACAACCTGCAGCACATCGTCGACACCAAGCCTGATTCAATTCTTAAACTCACTCCTTCCCATAGAAATCCCATATTAGGTCAGACTTTAAAGCCACATCTATCCCACATCTCACTCACATGCTCAGATAATTCAAAACCAATTCTTATGCAGATGATGTCTTACCATTGTTGTCCATCACAGCTCTCTCTAGGATGCCCTCTCATCCTTATCCACCATTGTTGAAGCCTACTTCAACTCAAGTCATCTTCTAAGACTCTCTTAAGATAGGCTAGATCCTCCTACTCCTTAAAAAAACCTAGGCTACACCCTGATGAACTCACACCACACACCTACCATTCATCTGCAAGCACACTGAAAAAGCAGTCTATGTTCAACTCCAAAATGACATAAATGCGAAATATCTTCTGCGTAGGTAACCATCTGGCTACGGATCACGGTGCAGCATGGAGACTGCAACCTTATACACCCTAAACAATGTCCTCTTGACCATAGATGAAGATTACCACTTCCTCCTGATATAGATAGGCCTCTCAGCTGCTTTCAACAAAGTCCGCCACCGCACCATCATACGAACCTTGGAGTCTCGAAAGGGATTAGCCAGCATTGTCCTTCACTGGTTCTCCTCCTACCTACCCAAGTGACACCAGTTTCTTCACATGGACACCTGCAGATCAAAAAAGATCCCTATCACTTATGAAGTCCCCCACAGCTCCATATTGTCTCGTCATCTCCATCCTTTACTTGGAGCTGCTTGGTGCTCTACTCACGGATACTAGCAGCAGGATTCACCAAAAGGCTGATGATACACATCTCTAATTGAAAGTCGCCTCTGCCTCAGACATCCAATGCCTCAAACACTGCTTGCACATCACTCTGACCTAGGTGTCCAAAGCCTACCTGTAGCTCAAGTCAAGCAAGACAGAATTCCTGTTATTTGCCAAGAACAATAAACAAGATAGAGTACATACCTGGTTCAATGGCATGTACCTTAACAACTTCAAATCCCAGCTTTCGCCAAATGCCAAGTTACTTAGAATCATCCTGAAAAACAACCTTACCCTCAAGGAACACATCACCAAAAAACACAAATACGGATGGTAGCAGCTATCTTTTCTAAAGAAAGCCAAACCATTTCTTCCAGAAAGTGACTTCAGAACTGCTGTTCAAACCCTCATATTCTTGCATCTGGATGGTGATAACACCCTACTCAATGGCCTCCCAAGCTCCCCAGTGTCACC
Source organism: Pleurodeles waltl (assembly GCF_031143425.1). Taxonomy (NCBI): domain Eukaryota; kingdom Metazoa; phylum Chordata; class Amphibia; order Caudata; family Salamandridae; genus Pleurodeles; species Pleurodeles waltl. The sequence continues at coordinate 1,887,297,099 of NC_090440.1, forward strand.
CCACAGGAACTTACTACATGCCACAGAACATCTAATGCATTGCCTGAAGAAATATGATCATATTGTTTTATCCTGATGGAACACCATTGTCTCTCCTTGCTGGCCCCCACCATCTTCAAACCCAGCTGCATCATCACCCAAGCTATCATGAACTGCACCCCCATTTATCTTGCAGACAAGCTCATCATCTTTGGTGGAACTCTGCATACCCATAGCCCGGACACCACCGGACTGCAGATTAATAAGTGTAAACAGGCACTGGCAAAACCAATAGGTCAGGCCTATGCAAGAGCTGTTGGCTGTTAATACATTTTAGCCATGCTGTACATAGAGTGGAATGGTGTAGAATGGAGTTGGGTGGCATGGTGTGGCACAGAACAGAATGATGTAGAGTGGCACTGTGTGGAATGGAGTGGTGTAGAGTGGAGCAGAAAGGAGTAGCATAGAGTGGAGTGGCATACAGCGGCATAAAATAGAGTGGAGTAGGCTTGAGTATCAGAGTAGAGTGCCAAAGAGTAGAGTTGCGTGGAGTGGCAGAGTAAAAAGGAATAGAGTGAAGTGGCGTAAAATGGAGTGGCATGGCATAGAGTGGATTTGCACAGAGTGGAGTAGCAAAGAGTGGAATGGCAGAGTGGAATGGCATAGAGTAGAGTAGCGTGGAGTTTTGGGTGTAAATAACAAACAAAGAACCAAAATTAAAATCAATGCAAAGGTAGGAGGCATAAAGGGGATGAATGGCTGAGAGGTAATAAAGATAGCCTTGCAGTGGTAAGCATCTTGAAAGTATAAAGGTGCTGTTAGTGTGGCATTTACACATTATAACAGCTTAATCTAACCCATGTAACATGTAATTTCATTTTAGTTGCAGAAGTAAGCCAAAAGATGCAGGCAATGTCTAAAAATGTGTTTGAAAACAGAACAAATGGAGGAAGCAGCATGAGAACTGGAAATAGAGAAAGTGTCATGAAATGTGTACATCAATCACAGCGCAATCAGACGATGGAAGTAATAAAGTTGAATCAATCTGTGCTTGTTCAATGCTCCAGTGACAAGAAAGTGATGCCCAGCACAAACTGCCAGTTAGGAGGCAGCAAAGAAGCATGACAAAGAAGCCAACAAATGGTAAGCAATGTCCTTTATTCTAAACAATATACCTTGCAAGCTGGAGCGCATGCAGCATATGTGCTGTCTTGAGCAAGAACTAAAAAGAAAATAAGGGAGCAGTCTTTTCTCTTCTATTGTATTTTATTATATAGTGCTCACTACCCTTATGTGGTTTGTGGAAGAACTTACCTACTTGGGTAAAAGGCTAAACAGGCTAGAGTGTGTGAATGGAAGGGTGATGTCTTGTTTTGATCCTATGTGGGAACTGCTTCCATGTTTGTGAATAGTGACCACTGAGGTGCAAGCATTGTATTATGGGAAGCAGCTCTTAATGGTGTGATGGATGAGTACATGTGAGAGTCAGGTGCACAGTTTATGGTTTTCAGTAATCTGGTATTTTTCAGCAGGTCATCTTTTGTCAGTTTTAATGTTCATAGATCACACGGCTGGCTGTTGCACTTGGTTGTGCATTCAGAGATGTTGTATTTAAAGTTTATGGTACAGAGCAGGCATAGGTTAAGGGGAGAAGTGGTGGAAAGATCTGATGGGATGGACTTATCACCATCTCAACTTTGAGACGTCGAGAAGTGGCCGTAGCATGTTGTTAATCTAGACCTGAAGTGCTGGACTAAATTAGAGCCTTTCATTGGCCAGAAGTATATGTCAGATCTCCTCAGTAATCCTGTGCCAGTTCAGTTGGAGATGGGTGGTTTATTGCTGTGGACTGGTATAGTACTGGGCGGTGGATATGACCACTAGCAGTTTTGTCTTATCTGAGTGTAAGAGAGTCAGGAAGAAAAAGGGAATAATTAAGCAGTTTCTGTGATCTACAATCACCTGTCTGGCTGTTGAGTGTCATGGTATTACTTTTAGTGTGTGTTATATTATCTATTGTAATTTCATTAAATAGCCCTGACAGGGTTAATGGTTTTTTGGTAGTTTTTGTTGGTCATTGGGATGAGCCTTGTGCTCTACAGGAACCTGCCTCTACTCCAGTTTCTCTGATAGATAATTGTTGGGGCGTATACATCCTCTGCATGATAAAAGATGTGTAGCCCTGCCCTGAGTGCCCAAATGTACTATTGTTTGGATTCCTAAAGATTATTTTTTTGTCATAGGCGAACATAGTTTACACAGATTATGCATGTTCTCTATGACATGGGTTTGTCTCACTGATTGTGGTCTTGTTGGACTGGTAGGGGTGCCCAAAGTGCTACTCTTATAGTGGTGAATGGCTACTGTCCTTCACCAAGTGTTAAGCAGCACAGCATGGTGGTGGCAGAACGCAGTGTAGTGATTAGTAGTAGTGAACAGGTCCTTTTTGCCCTATGTCACTGGAATAAGATCTACATAGTCACTCACCTTTTTAAAAGTTCGCTGCTTTGTGCCTATTTCACACTTGGCCTACATCAGGTAGATGTGCTATGCAGCATAGGAGTAGTTACTGCGCTGGATGTGTATGTGCCTGGCAATGGTGCAGTACGGGAATAGAGTAGTACTGTGTAGCACATGTGGGAATAGTGCATATATTGGGTGTAGGCATGCTTGAGAGGAATACAGTGCATGAGAGATGTAATGTGGTGCAGTGTGTGAGCAATGGAAGCATGTACTGGAGTATGTGTGTCTGCATGAAGTACAATACATGAAGGCTGAAATGTTGTGCAGTGCGCACATGGTAAGTGTGTGTGCTAGCAGTGTGTGTGTTTGCAAACAGCACACCTGGTGCATTATAGAAATGCTTCAGTGCAGAACAGTGCTCCCAGACAACGTGTGTACTGAATGTGTGTGTACATCTAATGGTGCAGTGCATGTAGGTAACAGTGCTGGACAATAAGTGTACAGTGAATGTAGAGCGAGTAAGTGTTCCTGCATTGGTACACTAAATAGGTGATCCTGGGTTCCATTTCAGGAAGCCCAGGCCTGCCTGGTGAAGTCATGAGGAGTGGAGGAATCACTTTAGACTGATTTGTGTATTGTTGCATTCCCGTAAGCTGGGTGAGAAACACTAGAGTAAAGGAGGAAGGAACCCTATTATTACATTTCAAAAGATTTCTATTTGATTCAGTGATAGATGACCAGGAAGGAGCCTAGATTCATCTCAAGAGAGGAAATGGGACTGATAAGGGAGACATAAAGAGTAGGGCTGGGAGCCATGGGTTAATATTTTGATGCACATATCACTGTGGCTGACATCCAGGTGTGAACTCTGCTCACTCTCATGAATTGTGTTGTGGGTCAATCACATTCAGAGTCATTCCTGCTGTGACGGACATTCTTTCAAAGGGAAAGAAGAAAAAGAGATGTGTACGCTTCAAAAGAAGCAGAACCCCAACATATAACTTCAAAGACTCAGACCCTAAATCACATATTGGTGATTGGTGTTTGGTGTCTGGAAATGGATTATAAGAAAGGGAGGTTGAGACTGGGCTTTGTTAAGAAGAGAAGATCTGCAAGATGTCTGCCTGTGCCCAGGACTGAGGGTAAAGGCCTTCTAGTCTCTCTGCTGAGTAAGGGTACATCACCCATGAAATCAAGTTCCCCTGTCTTGAAGCCTGGAGCACTTGCACCTGCCTACCTGCCAAGGCCAGTGTGCAAGTAAAGAAGTGGAACAGAGAAGTTGGAGGGAGCGAAGTTCAGTTAGGAGTCCTTCCGAGCGGTTTTCCTGAGTGAGGTGTGAGAGTATGGCTGTGAACTGATTGGGTTGTTGCCATTGAGCAGTATCGGCTCGGGGACCTCCATACAACAGGAAAGGATTGCTGTGGATTGAGCGGAGAGTTAAGCACCATGTGGGACTGGATGTTCCTGTATCGCCATGCTGGTGTGACACTGTATGCCATAGGGGGCCTTCGGGAAAGATGTTACTATGAGAAATGCTAAGACTTGTAACCATCTTGGCTGGGATGCTTGTACCAGAGGAGTTTGCACCCATACTGTCCAGTAATGCTGCAATCCAATATGCCAGGAGAAGCTACCAGTACCAACATTTCCAAAGGATTCGGGCCACTGCCCAAAGGAGAGACTGAGGCTACGTTCAGTGGGTTGGACACGCACTGCAAGGTAACTTCCTCTGACTGACCACTGAGAACTGCCAAGAACACTGTGTACAACTTTGCACCCTCCCTGGGCTCCAGTGTGGAGCAAAAGAAAGGATTCCCGCCCCTCCCCCGCTGGGTAAAGCCAAGTTACAGTGTCTTAGTGAGCTAGGAGCTACTTCAAAAAATTAGAGAACTCCAGCAGGGCTGCTGAGGGATGAGAGCATGCACCGCTGTGCGCTCCCGCTTAGGCTGCGGACAGCCTGACTTCTCCGAGCAGAGCAGGAGATATGGGTGCTCCCGCAAGGGGCACTCGCTGCACCGCATAACTTTTCCGGGCTGCAAGAGCAGGTAAACGATGAACGAGGATAGTTTGGCGCTGGGAGACTCACTGTTAATAGTGCTGTTGCACCATAGACACTTTTCAATAAATCCGGATGAGTCAAAGTTGAACTCTTGAGTATGGCCTAATAGGGAGCATCCCCTGGATTTGGCCACCAGTGAATGGGGAATAACCTCGAACATGTTGCATGAAGGAGGGTGGGACAAGGATTCCCTTGACAACTATTAGAGACCTGACCTCAAGGGGATTGTGTTGTTGCTTCTTCATGTCATAGTCCTTTGCATGTGTAGAGTAAGAAATAAAATACCTTTTTTTATTTTTGAAATAAAAGCGAGCACTTGACTAATTGATTTATTGTTCATACTGGTTACACTTTCAGTTATGAGTTGTGTTCATTGACCTGTATCTAACACATCCTCACCTAACGAGGATTGACTCCTCGACCACAGTTACCACCGGGAGTCAAGTGCAGAAGGGACATCGGTCTCCAGCCAGGCAGCTTTCACAGTCCCACCTCGGAATCATGACCCCGCCTACTGCCATGGTTTTCGTGGCAATGTTACCACCACGAAAACCATGGCGGTAGGCACTATCAGTGCCAGGTAGTTCCTTCCCTGACACTGATAGGGGTGTCCCCTGCCCCCCTTCCCCTCGCATCCCCCCGACATACACACACCTACAAGCAGACATACACACGCATACACACACTCATATCCACATTCACCCACGCATGCATACATACATCCATTCACACACACATCAACACACACTGACATATATCCTAGCACACACGCATTCACACCACACAACATACACGCACATTCATTCATGCACACAAGCATTCCACACGCCTCACACCCACATGCACACACACACACAAAAACAGTCACATACAGCCCCCCTCACACACATAACAGCCCCACCCCCTCACCTATCGGACACCCAACTTACCTGCTTGCAGGGGGACCTCCGGCAGGAGACGGGATGCGGCGCTGCTGCCAGCAGCAGCGTCCGCCAGCAGAACACCAACAGGCCTTATCATGTGTCGTGATACAGTCGGCAGCGGTCTACTAGCGTGGCACTGCTGGTGACAACAGTGCCACCTTACCGCCGTCTGCCGCCATGACCATAGCTGGAATTCCACCAGCCTTCTGACAGAATTCCGGCTACGGTCATAATATGGCGGACGGTGTGTAGCCACTGCGACGGTCTTTTGGAGGCTGCCGCCATGGCAGTAGGCGGCATTTACCACCTAGGTCATAATGAGGGCCACAATGTTTGTGAAAACCTTTACAGTTTTAATGTTATCTGCAATACAAACAAATTTAATGATGACTTCATGGTACACTCTTTCATGCCCTTAAACCTCACTCACTCCTGCATATGTAAACAGCCTTCCCCACATGAGTCACTAGAGTTTCACATGGATATGATTTTGTGACTCTTGATCCCAGTCTTGACTGCAGAAGTTCAGTTTTTAAGTCAAGCCTATGAGACAGTGCAAATGGTTGCAAACGAATTATAGAGGGCTTACCAAGAAATTACAGGGGCTTACATCCCTCCTATTGCTTTCCACTGTGTTGCTTTATGGTCACACATTATTTTCTCATTCATTTTTTTTTTCTTGTCCTAAATTGTTCATCTTGTGTGTGTTCCTCTCCTGAAGCACAGCCTCTTTATCATCTGTCTAATTGGCTGCCTTCTCTCCTTCCACTGCTCTGCTCATATTTAGGGAACGTTTTTTCCATTTGGTTAAGCACTCCATGAGATTGCGTGTGTTTTCCAGCTCTCTCCTTCTCTAATTCGTGTACTTCTTCTAAAGACCCACCCCCTCTCTCCATGTTTCTCTCTTTTGTGCTTCTCCCCATGCACTCAGTATTCTTCTGGCCTTTGTGCTTCTCCCCAGCTTCCCGTGCTGCTGTCATTTTTGTGTGATTCTCACTTTTCTATGAGTTTCTGCCCCCCGGCCCATGATCGGTGTTCTTCTCTCCATGTGTGCTTCCTCCCCAGCCACCATGTTGCTCTCTCCCTCATGTGATGCTTTTCGACTCCTACCTCGCACCTACTTCCCATTAGCTCCTCCATTAACCACCCCACACCTACAGACCTTATTATTATTTTTTAAATATACAGTTTTGCATTGTAAAGTCATTGTTTTTTATTTACCCAACAATGTCATCTGCGACCCTGAATCAGTCAATTAAAAGGAAAGCAAATGGCATCCACACCATTCTACTGGCATGCACACGTTTTCTGACACAAGGAATGGCAAAGCTGTCAGCAGTGGCTGCATCATCGTGTCTTTTTATCTATTTTCAAAGAACCCAGTTCTTTTTAGTATTTCCAAAACAAATGACTAGTATGAATAAAATAGTTTGTCAGTCAGGCTGCCAGCTCTTCCACCTATATAAGTTGAAATCCTTGCTCTGCAATATGGGTGTTAAACTCACTGATAGTTCCTGTCTTCAGTATAGGAATACTAGAGGAGCAGGGCTACCTGCCCATTTCCGCCCCTGTACCCACTTATTCACTCCAAGCTCTTCACCTCAAGGTAAGATATGTTGTGTTGTATACTTGTTCCGTAAGCAAGGACCAATGCTGCCTTTAGTGCAATAGGTGCAAGAGCCCCGGTACCTGGAGAGGGAAGGCATTTCACTGTCCAACATGGGGGTCCATTTCCTTGCTTGTACCGGGGGGGACGGGACCATAGCACCCTTGCAATGCAAGTGCAGCTCACGGGAAGGAAAAAGGGGTGTGGCAGTACGTGGCAAGAGGCAAAAAAATATATATATCTATATAATAATAAAAAAATACAACTTACCTTTTTTCCACGCCACTCCATCCGCTCTGCTCTGCTCCATCTTGCATTGCAGGCACAGGCTCCCAGCCTGCCCTGCATCTAATCCTACCGCTGCTTTCATGCTGCTAGCAGCATGAAACCAGCAGTAGGATTGGACGGAGCGCCCAGCCAGGACGCTCCGAGGCAGAGTGGGAGCCTTTGCCTGCTCTCTCCAACTCGGCAACGCAGTGCTGGGTTGGAGAGAGCCTAGTGCACATGCATGTTTGGCCGACATGAGACGGTCACTCTCCCTCTGACCCCGTCACTCCCGTGGCCCACCACTTTTATAGTAAACAAATTATAAACGGGGTTTATATTTTTACTATCAATGTTTTGCAGCTGCTGGTGCTCGCGGGGGGCAACCCCTTTTGAAGTGTCACTGTAAGCACTAGATCCGAGGCTTCCACCACAGCACACGTTTCTCCCAGCACTTACTAGGAATACCACACCACATTCGTCACATATACATTAAATTCAACCTGTTCTACCCGACACCTCAACATAAACTCCAAACATAAACCGACTCAAGTCCTCACTTTGCAAACGCTTAAGAAAAAGTCTCATACTGCCCCCCCTGCTCCGAAAAAAACCTGTTGCCGCTGCCATTGTTTACTGTTGAAAAGTAACGTAAAACTATTTACGACTCTCAAAACATTCGATACAATTTGATCACTGAATCTGCTTCGTGGCGTGAAACAGGGATTATCCCCAGCAACCAGTACAGTGTCTCACTTCACAGAGCACCCCAATATTGCATCTTATGTTCCACAGCTCGCCAATACTGATAATTAATTCCTCCTGGGTTTTTTAAACACATGAAAAAAACAACTTCAAAAATAAAACAGTAATTGTCCAGTTCTACGCTTCTTCTATAATACATCGTATAATCAAGACTAAATTGCTGTGTGCCCACCCTCTCTGAGTCGACCTATTGCTTTATAAACGGTATGCCCTCCAGCAAGAGGCATTAAATACGTGCAGGTCGTTATGTCCTGGCATCCAGCGAGCCTTATTCACATTTCATTTTTTTCTTGTCATTTATTGCAAGAGAATTCTTAAAAACAAATCATCATGGCTCTCACCCCTGTTCACAAGCAGCGAGTTAAGCTCTTTCATTTCCCCCCAGCTTGGAAACCACGCAAGCGCTGACTAATGTGTCAGGGACTACTTTGTGAAAACAAGCAACTAGAGTTTCTGAAAACAAACTCAGCAGAGCCAGCCGCACACTGTTTACAACAAAAAAGTTATGACCTTAACCCCCTTCTGCTGACTTTCTCCTTTTTACTAACCAAAATTGCAATTACCATTTAGTGAGTGCGTGCCGGGTAAAATATCACACCGGCCTGCTCGTCTGACCGCGCGCCATGGGCACGGGTTTGAGAAAGAAAAGAAGGAAACTGGGCAAGCGATGTGGTCAGGATGAAAAAGTGACCTTGGTGTCCCCCACCTCGCGCCCCCACCCTTCCTTACCCAGATCCATGCTCTTGGAAGCTTTCATCTTAATTGATTCCGGCTGCTTGGCGGTTGCGTAGGACCCAAGGCTCTTGTGCTGATCTGTCAAGTATGCTGCAGAATGTACTCCTGGGCTGTGGAGAGACGCCATGCAAAATATTTAGGCAGGAGTACAAAACCAAAAGCACACAACATGTACACAGGATGAATAGATTTTCCTCTGCTGAGTGAGGACGCTCGCCCTACAGTTCATCACATGCTTGTGTCTGGGAGTTTGTTTTGCAGGAATAATCCATGCTCTGCTCAGGCCCAGCTAAGTACTACCAGAAAGTTTTCTTGGGATGCCAACAGATGTGTTTTGTTCTCACGAGCTGCTGAGTCTCGCTGAATGAAATGCAGTAGAGGTATATTATCCCTAGGTCTTTATCCGCACCTTGGAGCGGCCACCCACCCCTCGTGGTTTAGCTGACAGTGTCACTCAGACCCTCATAACAGATGGACCAGAGCACTGAAAGGAAGCTAAGCTGCCTCTAGAAACAGAATTTAGTTGACAAATCGTGCTCTATCTTATCTACTGAGACTATGGGGGTCATTACAAACCTGGTGGTCTTTGACTGCCACGGTTGTTTTGGCGGATTTCACCACCAGTAATCCTCCAGCAGCGCTGCCCAGGGATTACGAGTCCCCCTCCCGCCAGCCTTTTTATGGTGGTTTGCACCGCCATGAAAAGGCTGGCAGAAAGGAAAGTCTGGGGGCCCCTGCCATGGCCCCGTGCAGCTTTTCACTATCTGCTATGCAGACAGTGAAAAGCGCAACGGGTGTACCTGCAACCGTTGCACAGCCGCAACACCGCTGGCTCCTGTGTTGCGGCCGAGATCCCTACTGGGCCGGCGGGTGGAAACCAGGTTTCCGCCTGCCGGCCCAGCGGGGATCTCATAATGGCTTTGGCACGAGTGCGGCTGCATTGGCGGCCGTCCGGCGGTCAAACCTTGCCACCCGCCAATGTCGTAATGACCCCCTATGTTTTTTTTAACCGGATAAAAAATGAATCCCCTCTTTATCCCCGCTACCCACTCTACAATATTTGTTCTTGGCTTCGAGGATCTGTGGAGAAAAACCTTATCTAAGAAATTAGAGAGAATGGGGGTCATCACATCACATTTGCTACTCAAGTTCTCATCAAGGATTCTACAACTGCATTACCAGGCTCTGGTGCCCTAACTGTTGCTGCAGGTGGAGAAGAGGCAGTCTGACAAACTGTGTGGGCACCAGAGTCTGGCCAGTACATTTCATGCAAGGACTTCCACCATGTGCCACTATGCTGCCACGACGACCATTAACCATTACTATTCCAATGTTTAAATTGACCCCCAGCACCACACAAAGTTATCTTGATTATTTAAAAAAAGAATAACAAATAACATTTTCAAGAAGGTATGCATCGACTTTTTTAAGTCATGTCCTGATGACTCATTGACAGAGAAAAAACAGAAGGGAAATGTGTCAAGTGCAGTGGCCTTTTTAAATACACTTCAGTCACCTATACAAATTGCCACATTAATGACAAGCAGAGATGTATAAAGTATTTCTGGACCCTTCTATTACAGCAGATAACTTTCCTGGTCTGAATGTCTTTTGGGAAGTTTAATGGTTTAGAAACTTAAATTGCAAAAATGGGATGAAATGAGATGGAATGATGGTCTCCCTGTAGCTGACTGAAGGAATGGCTCTGGATGCCTCACGGTTCTGTTCTGTTGCGCTAACAGAACATGTGTAGCACTAATGGCAGCCCACTCTATGGAGCATTGAAAGGAACATCACTTTTTAAGTAGGACTCCCTTACAATGGTTCACAGAGACTAAACACATGGGGATAATGAGCTTATTGTGTGACACATAGAAGTCAGGGGATGTGTTTAAGATATTTTAAAAAATGTGGAAATAGCAGAATAATATGTGTGACATTCTCCACTTTGACCCCATTTACTTCTCATGCCTGAGGGTCGAATAGTACAGTTGGGCTGCTGATTCTTCTGGTATCTGGGACGTGGCTCTGTTCCATCAAGCATTAGTACATTCCTGACTCTGTTTAGAACTTGAGTTCCCAATGATCACTGTGCACTTTAACTGAGATCATTATTTTTCTCCTTCAAAAACCTCAGCCATGGTTTTGCCCTAATACAAATAAGGCAGATTGTTAAATCAATTTGCACAGGCTAATTAATGTACAAGTAGGAAAAACCCATCTTCACTTATTTCCTGAAGCAAAACCCCCTCATTGCGCTTACCTAAAAGGATGATGCTCTGTAAGCATGTCTTCAGTGGGATGTGGTGGCAGAGGTGGTGTGACGTCATTCTCGTTGTCTTCCTTTGTCATCAGCAGCTCTGTACCTGGAATAGAATCAATACTTACATTGATTCATTTGAGTTCATTGAAATCGAATTCAGCAGCAGCAGTTAATCAGGGCAGGAAGTAAAAAAGCAAAGGCACGGAGATGAGACTAATGAAATCTGATTAACAAAGAGATATTGTTTAGATATTTGCAATGTCAGTGTAAAATGTATCACTATGGGGTGCCCCTGTCAAGTCCTTCAGGGGGACTGAGGGATCCTAAAACCAACTTTACAGATTCCTTTCACCTACAGGAGTCCAATGACACATGGCCTTCCAGTTTCATTTCCAGTCCCTCAAAGTGTTCCGTCTCATGTGGAGATCAAGATAGCAAACTCTCTCTTGTTGCAACCAGATCCTGTCCCTGGCTAGCATGTGGTTGGAACCTAGCCCCTTTTACAGATGCAGAGGATCCACAGCCAATGTGATGATAGGATTTATGTGATGTTGGCATTTCCAATCGGGTTCTCCAAAAATTCTAGCCTTTCTCCCTTCTGAAGGATTCCAGTTACATGCAGTGTCTGCCTCAGAAGAGTTGCCTTGGTTTCCAAAGGTTTGCTAAAATTGGATCTATCAAAACGGGCGCCCAAGAACTTTATAACAGAACACCCTGACATACGCATAATGCGTGCTGTTCAAGCTGCTTTGACCTGGACCAGTTGCTTAAACTCTTATAGCTCCATCTTCTTCAAGCAAACCTCAATAACAGAACAAATACTGTTCCATGGGTCCCAGAACTCGTTTTTCAACCAATGGAGATACTTTTCTCTCACCACGAGAGAACACTTTCCACTGGCCACAGTGGCCTTTTCTGTAACGTTTATAAAAGGATTGAATCTGTGGCACAATGTTCTGCAACTGCACTGCTTTGACACTTTTTTACATTATTGGTAGCTCTTTTCCCAGTTCAAGTAGTGCTGTTAACATTTCCTGATTTCTTATTGGTTTGCGTCCTTTTGTCTGATTACCATAGGTAGACTCCCTCATTTTAGGTTACTCTTTCACAAAGGGTTCTTCTGTCTCTAAGTATAAGGCTAAGGCATCACCCAGCGCCAGGGCCATATTATGCAAAGTGCCTTGGGGCGCACCGGGCGTGTCTCCATCTAGCACTTCCCTGGGGCACTCTGGTATTACAGAAGGGACTACAAATGCAGTCCGCAGCCCCTTCATTATACTGATAGTGCACATGCCGCACCAGCGCTATCTTCAGAAGGCATGCCCTCATTTGCATGGTAGAGTGGCTCCATGCAAATGAGAGAATCGCATTGCCTCTGTACTCACATCCCATCACTGACATCGGCACAGAGGCAAACAGGGCCTCAGGAGGTACACCCACAGTTAACCACAAAGAGGTGGTGTACTGTCATTCCGTTGCCTGAGGACAGTCCTCTGGAGAGAAGAAAAGATGTCTATGGACCCCCACCAGACAGCCCACTGCAGGCAGGTGCAGTCACTCACTGCACCCGCCTGCAGGGGGATCTCTGTCCTCTCTTTAAAGTGCATGTATCTGTCACCTGCACTGTCAAACATGGAGTGGCTTCTAAGCAACAGCTGCCTTTCACTGAATGCGCCACCCTCTGGGGGCAGCGTATTCATGACCACAGGGTGCGCTGTCTCGGTCTGCGCCAAGCCCACCCATTGAAATAAAGACTGCATGAAGGTATGCCTAAGGTGTTCCACAGAATATTAGGAGTTTTAAGAACACAATCATTTTCAAACTGTGGGGTGCTTTTAAACAAACTGAGATCGGACTTTAGGCCAGGAAATGTGCCCAGGACACCTCTGGTGGAAATCTAGGATGAAGTTCTGGGAATTGTGGATAATGGAGCGAAGATACTCTTAGTCCTGCTCGATCTCTTGGCTGTGGTCAAACTATAGATCACAATTTTTCTGGATTAACTGGCTGCTAACTTCAATGCTTCCTAATCTACTATTGCCTCGTTTTGTTCATTTCTTGGTGGCAGTACCCACAAGGTCTGACTGGCCCAACTCTACTCAGCGGGGTATGCTCGATAGTCACTTCATTTTATGAACTCCAATAGTTAGTGGAGAATGCAGTCCTGACCAGATTGGAAGTGACAGGGCTGTAGAAGATTTAATCGTGAGAAGAATAACACAAAGTAATTCCAGATCTATTGGCATTGCTAACGGTTCTTAGGGTTTGGCTCTTAACCATGATGTTGCTTCAAACAAGCTTCTGTACTTTTTTTTTTTTTTAACTATTGATCTTGGTATAACTAACCTTAGAGGTTTTTTTTTTTTTTTCATCAAATTTCTTGGGATTTGCAATGATGCTCTTTTGCAATTTCCCAGTTTTGTCTGTACTCCTACACCCAGTATGTCCTCAGGGGCATGGTCTACCCATTGGCCTTTCGGGCTAAACATTGGCACAATTTCACCCGTCATGTGCCCTGTTTCAGGGATTGACATTGCAGAAAAAAAGCCAATGCATTTAGCTGAAATTTACATTCTTACCTTTTAAAGATCAGAATTTGGATTGGCTGAACTACAGGGGTTGCAACATGTGACTGCTCGCAATCCTTAATCAACCGAAACAACCAACTCTTGTCAAAATGCATTAAAAACTACTGGCGCTACAAGTCCTAGAGGAGAGACTTCAGGATCCAAATATGTTGAAAGGAAATGGAGACTGTGGAAATTTCTCAAGAAAGCAAACACAGCACAAAGGATAGAAGTTATCAGATGTCAAACGTCAAGGAAAGAATCAAAACAAGATGGAAGTGAGAAATCGCAGGACTAACATGAGCTAATAATTTGGCAACGCAAACCAGAAAATGAATTGAACTGCGTACCGGGGTTCAAAACCGAGTGACTTAAAAGACAATTTTTTACTGAAAGAACAAACTGGTAATATTGTTTACTAATGGAAGTGTTTGTAACAAGTGACAAAAAAGGCAAATAAGACCTACGTTTGGAAATGGATAGATAAACTTTTGATCTAAATATAATTGAGTCAGATAGATAATTATGATCCTTGTGCAAACCCCTAGTTATACAGGGAATAGAATTAAAAATTGGGCAGAGCTTACTGCAACCAGCAGTTATCAGGAGTGATAAATTCTGTATCCCTGCAAATTATCCCAAGCACATTATGGTAGCTTAAACCTGCCACCATATACCAGTGGGAAAAAGCCAATTAAACATCAAGACATGATAATTTTGGTGCAGAAATCACCAAATGTTGCATTGTATGCCTAGGTTTGAAGAACAAAACTCACAATTAGAAAGAATTATCACATCTAATAAATACTGAACCCAGATGTGTTGTGTTTTTTCTGGTGAGGTGATGATCTCATCCACCTATATGGCACTCATAATTAGGGCTTTCGGAGGCAATCAGAGACAGGTAGGTGGGTGATATTAAATATTACAAGTTATACAATAAGTTAATAACCATTCAAAGGATATTCCAAAACGGTTCATATTAGGATCTCTATCTATAAGTCTGTGGTGGTTCTGAAGTGGTGGGTGATCATCTACCATAGGGTGCCCCCAGAGGGTGTATTTGAAAGGGAGGTGGCCTGTTTGGCTGGGATGTAGTAAGAAGGAAGTTCCAATCCAATGGTGCTAGAAGGATAAACAATTAGAATCTCAATGTGGGGAAAGGTTGTTCATGGTTGGTTAGCAAGGACCAGTCAATGTAGCGCTAACTGGGTTCTGGGGTGTACGGAGATTTTGGCTGAGGTGTAGGCAAGACACAATATTTAGAAACCTGATTACTAATAACACCATCTTATGAAGTGCCTAGGATAAGCTGCTGCCATCCACAATGGTGCCAGTATTGAGAAGTGGCTGGAAAAGTCAGTATCCTTGTCCAGAAGTGCAGCGCCATACAGAGCAAGCTCAACATAGGGAGCACAAGAATAATCAATTGTACTGTTACATAAGTATTTATTAGACCAATAGCTGTGTCAAAGGAAGATGAAGACAGATTTCATAGACGTTCATCACCTGGTACTTAGTTGCTGCGGTAGTAGTAGAGATTACATTTCCCAAGTTCATGGTTGGTTTAAAAATACTTGCAGTCTTTTGCACAAAATGTCAAATAGACACAGTGTAGGATTTTTCAGTCAAAGTGGGGAAAGTAATGTATTTCTGGGATGGATAAATTGAACACCATTAAAGAGAGATTCATCAAGAGGCATGCATCTGTTGGGAATCTGACATAAAATGACTGCAAAATGAGGTACAGTATGCAAATGAAAAACACATTTGGTTGATATCAGCATGCTAGTGACGGGAGAAACTGAATGAGGAAACAAAGGTGGTCATTATGACCTTGGCAGTAAATACCGAATACCGCCATGCTGACTGCCGCCACCATACCGCTGTGGTACAAAACCAACAGGAAACAGCCACAACCACAAATCCTCCAGAACCATTGAACGTGAAAAACTGTTGGTACTAACACCCATACCGTTACGCCACCAACACTATGCCCCTCCAAATAATGACCCAAGAATCACCAAAGCATACATCCAACGGCGGTAAACCATTGGCGGTGAACACTGCCACGGCAGATATGGCCACCCAAATACAAAACAAGACAGCATTGGACTGAACAAAAAACTCACATCTGACACAAATACACACATCTAACAACAGCACCATAAAACACACAGCCACATCACCCACAATCCTTTGCTAAAACAAGAAGACGGCTACACTTTGGGACGCTAACCAAAAGAAAACCTCACACACATATCACAACTACCAATTCATCCGACACTCACTACACACCCCATCACACATCACCCTCTGCACAACGTACACACACCACACAACACCCATGTCCCCCCCAAAGGCACCCCTGTTTCACTGATGAGGAGTTGCGGGCCATGGTTGAGGAAATAGTCAGGGTAGAGCCACAGCTGTTTGGAGCAAAGGGTCAGCAGATACCTATTGCCAGGAAGATGGAGCTATGGCAGAGGATCGTGAACAGGGTGAACGCCGTGGGGCTACATCCACGCCCAAGGGATGACATCAGGAAGAGGTGGAATGACCTATGGGGGAAGGTGTGTTTCATTGCAGCAGGAAACCAGCTCGCCATCCAGAGGACTGGCGTGGGCCCCCACCTCCTCCCCCAAAGCTGACAGCTTGGGAGGAGCAAGTCTTGACAATACTGCATCCTGAGGGACTCAATGGAGTAGCCGGAGGACTGGACACTTGTGAGTCAACATTTACTACCTATCACCCCCCCATACCTGCATACCACCATGACCCCTCACCCTGACACCCATCACCCCACTCCATCCCACACAGTGCACCGCCACAGTTACCAAAATGAAATCTCAAGCCCTGCATGCCATACCCACTGCATGCACATCCCTTCCAGCCCTTCATGTACACCCACCACCAATGCATGCACAGCATGGAGAACTAACAATCCCACAATCCATCACCATACACAAACAAAAGTGGCAGGGCAACAGCAATAATATAGGGGAAGCTAGTGATGCAGAACATGTCACAGACATGTAGCATAATACACCACTCAAATCCCCACAGATGCCCTAGCGTCGAGGAGGTGCCACTAGAAGATGCCCCGTGATGGCAGCAACTCTGAAGCTCTGGATCTGGATAAATTACCTGGCCCATCAGGGACCACTGGTCAGTCGGCTACCCCAGCTCACACCCAGTGGACTACAGAACCTCCCTCAGAATCCAACACCACAGCAGCCACCCAACGTCCCCAGACCTCTGTCCCAAGGACACGTTACTCGGTAGTGTGCCCAACTGTACAGGGACCCCAGTCCACACCTCACAGGCAAGACAATGAGGGTCCTGGGTTAGGGAGAGTGGGCACACCGTTCAGGGGACACAGGCACAGGTGGCCAGGGACGGACAAAGGACAGCTCTGTGCCAGGGGAGGACAGGCCCAGGGAACCGACTGCCAAGGTGGCACTCACTAATGTCCTGGGGGCTTACCAACAGTCCCAGGACAAGATGATAAACATCATGCAGGAGAACTAGCGGCTGCAGGGGGAACACCATTAGGAGATCAGGCAAGAATTGCAGGCCCTGAAGACCACCATGGTCTCCACTGCAGGGGTGCTGGATGACATGGCCAACATCATGAGGGGCTACACAGCACACCAGCGGACCCCTTCCACTAGCCAATGTACTGACCAGCCCTCCACATCTGCTGCAGCTAGTGGACAGGAGGCCCTGCCACAGGACCCACAGGACACCAGCACCTCTCCCACTGCAGAAGGTGAACCACCCCACAAATGTTCTCTGTGACCCAGACAGACACCAGAGACAGTTGCCAAGACCAAGACCAAGACCACTGCCAGGAAATGAGCCCCTCCTGAATGTCCCCCTTGTGTTCCACTGTGTCACCTTGTCCACTTTGAACTGCCATTGCTCCCCTTCCTATGGTCCCTTGGACACTGGATCTGTGCTACAAACAGACGGGTCCAATACACTGGACTATTCCCCACCATCACCCCACTCTATCACACTTTGCATTGTATAGAGATTTTTAATAAACAACCTTGGACACAACTTGAGTAATAGTGCTTTATCTGAAGGTATTGTACAATGTATTGAACTATAATGAACTGCATGAACCTGTGTAAATGTCCAGTAGTATGTTGATCCTTCCTACAAATGTGTCATAGCAGTCTGTACACATCACAGCATTACACTGTTGTAAACATAGCAACATCTGCAATAGGGGAAGGCATAGGTGACAGTCAGTTAGAATGCAAAGGTAATGACTGGCATTATGCTACAGTCACACAGCACGACACTGAAATGGAGAAATGTTTAGTTCAACAGTCTTACCTGAGTGTCATTGGAAGTACTGCTGTATCATGTGTCCTGTTGTCCATATCCTCCTCCTTGTCCTCCTCCTCACTGTCCAGTGCTACTACAGCTGCACTGTCACCCCCCCCTTCTCCTGCAGATAGGGCACATGGTTTCTGAGGGCCAAATTGTACAGCACGCAACAACAATCCTGTAGACCTTCTCAGGGGTGTAGCATAGGGATCCACCTGTCAGATGGAGGCACCTGACCCTGGCCTTCAGGAGACCGGAGGTCCTTTCAATAATCCTACTGGTATGCTCATGAGCATCATTGTACCTATTCTCTGCCCCTGTTCTCTGATTCCTAACAAGGGTCAAGAGCCAGGACAAGTTTGGGTAGCTGGAATCACCTGCAAGAAGTGAGGGACACACATTAGCCCTGCACAATGGCATGGAGTATGACTCCTGAAGGCATACACAGACATACATTGGGTGGGGACTCAGACTCACCTGTAATCCACACTCTGTGCCTCTGTAGTTGTGCCATCAGCTGTGGGACACTTATATTCCTCAGGACAAAGGCATCATGCACCGACCTAGGATACTTGGCAGCGATGTGGGAGATATACTGGTCAGCAAAGCACACCATTTGGACATTGTAAACTCTTCCTATTCCTGTACACTTGTTCATTGGCCTTGGGGGAGGGAGGACTGAGGCAATATGGGTCCCGTCAATGGCCCCAAAAACATGTGCTATATGTCATATTGCATAGAATCCAGCCTTCACAGTGGGTAAATCATCCAAACTCTTCCTATTCCTGTACACTTGTTCATTGGCCTTGTTGGGGGCGGGGGGGAACTGAGGCAATATGGGTCCCGTCAATGGCCCCAATAATATGTGGTATATGTCATATTGCATAGAATCCAGCCTTCACTGTGGGTAAATCATCTACCTGGGGGAATGGGATGTAGCTGCACATGTGTTTGAGCAAGGCTGCCAAAACCCTTGCAAGCACAATAGAGAACATTGGCTGTGACATTTCTGCAGCGAAGCACACTGTCACCTGGAAAGAACCAGTTGCCAGGAAATGGAGCACTGACAGTACCTGCACAAGAGGAGGTATGACTGTTGAGCAACAGATAGCAGGTAGCAGATCTGGCTCCAATTGTGCACACAGCTCTGTGATTGTGGCCCTGTCCAGACGATAGGCGAGTATGATATGCCAGTCCTCTAGTGTAGCCAAGTCCTCAAAGGGTCTGTACACGGGTGCTTGCCTCCTCCTCCTATTCCTCTGCAGTGGTTGGTACCTAAGGGACCCAAAAGTAAGAAGGGAGTGACAATAGGCACCATGAACACACTACAGCAGTGTACACACAGCATACTTGTATGCTGAACACTGGAATTGTCTAGGGGTGTACGTTTGACTACAAAGAGGCACTTTTTTATCTGTACATGTGTAGTAGCATTAGAAAACGGCAACTGCCTGTCCTGTATGCAGAGACAGGTGGAAGTGACCTCACTCCACCGGCGTTTGTGTCATGGCGGGAGGCGGTCTGCATCGGTGTGCAATTTGTCATTGGCTAACATGGCCCTCTTTGGAGTATGGTAACCAATGATGATCAACGCTGGCGGTGATGGTGTTCATCGCTGCGGACACGACCACCATTTTCTTTCTACCACTTCACTTGATTCCTGACTTTCCACAGGACGACATCTCCACTGCGTGTGCTGCTGTGACCTGTGTCTGGAACCTGCCATGGCCTGTGCAACAGGGGAAAGGGCCCCAGCCTTCATGTCAGAGGAGTTGGAGACAAGACCATAGAGGGTCCCTGTTTTGGTAAAGTAGCTCATCCAGGGAAGTAAACACTAGGAAAGCAAAAAAATTTATATAGAGCTACTATTGAATAACACTCAAAGGATGTATAGAGGAGTTGGAGAGGCTGGTGGATGGGACCCCAGCCCTGCATGGGTAGTGGTATGGGTCTCCAGACCACAGGTGAGTACACAATGGGTATGTTGCATGCGACATGGCTGCATGGAGATGTGTGTGTGTGTGCTGGAAGTGTGTGATTTGGGGGGGTATGTCTGGGGGCTGAGTTTATACAGAGGTACGGGTCATGTGTGTGCTTGTTGAGGAACAAATGCAGTTTGTAGGCCATGTGTGACAGGCTGGATTGTATGGTTCATGGTGTCCTACTGTTTGTGTTTCCTCTGCAGGTCAACGCCTATCAGAAGAAGGGGTTGTGGCATTCCATCGCCAAGGATGTGCAGACTCTGGGGGTCTATAGCAGGCAGAGCACCCACTGCAGGAAACGGTGGGAGGACCTGAGACGCTGCGCCCGGAAGACCGCGGAGGCCCAGCTGGGGACGGCCTCCCAATGAGGAAGGGGGGGCCCATCGGAGCCTGACCCCCATGATGGCCCACATACTGGCGGTGGCCTACCCAGAGCTGGATGGGCACTTGAGGGTATCAGAGCAGCCACAAGGGGGGAGTACAGTGTTTTTGACAACCATCTCTGTTGCCTGGCATGGGATTTGGGAGCAGGGTACTAGTCAGTGGATGCCGCAATATGCCAGTTTAGACATTGCTGCGTGGCACAAGCTAAGGTTAATTGGGTGAAATGCATGTTTTGATAGCTAGGTAGCTGGCTTTCCATGGCAGACAGGGCTTAGATGGTCCCAGTTGGTGTGCAGATGGCAGTCTTTGGTTCCTACCTGCTGTGATATTTAGCCAATTGTATGCCAGTGTGGTCCATACTGCCCATTCTCAGTGTGTGACAGTGATGTGTATGCCATCTGTGCTGTTGGTGCTGAGATTAACCCTGTGCTCCCTTTCTTGCCCCCCCTCCTTATGTCATCCTGTCCATGTGTGCATTAGCATCATCTGGTGAAGGAGCAGTGGCACCGTCGAGTGAGGAAGATGGAGCCCACGGGACCCTGGAGGCAGAATCCACTGACGCCGAGGGGACCAGTGGGATGGAGGGCAAGGGGAGCACCATGGCGGGGACAGGAGCTGATGCCACAGACTCTGATTCCTCCTCTGATGGGAGCTCCCTGGTGGTGGCGGACCCCTCTGGGACCACCCCAGCTACATGTGCTACCGCAACCCCAGTACCAGCTCAACCCCCACTACCCCCCCCACTGAGTTGCCCATGCCCGCTCACCCAGGAGGGTGGGCATCTCCTTCGCCCCAGGCACCTCAGGCCCTGCCCCAGTCAGCCCTGTTACCCTCAGTGAGGAGGCTATTGACCTCCTGAGATCTATCTGTATAGGGCAGTCAACCATAGTGAATGCCATCCAAGGGCTGGCAGCCCAGATGCAGCAATGCAATGCCTTCATGGAGGGCATTCACAGTGGCTTGGTGGCCCTACAGAGATCGTTTCAGGCTCTGGCCTCTTCACTTACGGCAGCCAGTGTCCCTGTTTCTCCCACACCCCCCTCCAACTACCACTTCTCAGTCCCAGTCTCGTCACCCCAAACCCATCCCATGCACACATTCAGACAAGCATGCACACACAACATCACACAGACAAACACAGGCATCACACTTCAGTCCACAAGCACTGAGACAGCCAACACACAGATGCACACACCATCATCCACTGCCTCCACTGTCTCCCTCTCTTCCCTCACAGTCACATCTGCACTTACACCTGCATGCACTACATCACCAGACCCTGAACCTGCCACCTGCACAGCCTTGCTCAGTCACAACAGCAGACCCGCAGACATGCACCCCACACACAACATGCGCAGTCACCACCACCACCACCTCATGCAGCACACCCACCTGACTTGCAGACACCACCAGAACATCCATCCACACGTCTGGTTTGACCTCACCCACCCTGTCTGCCACCCTCCAAAGACACACAAAAGCTCACACTCAGACCCCCAACAGCCATCCACCTCATACACGCACACTGTCCATGCACCTGCACCCAGTTCCAGCACACCTCCTCCTCCTACAACCACTCCCTCTACCTTCACTCCCAACCCTCCTCCCACATCCCGCCCCACTGGCCCTAAGAAGCTTTTCCTTTCCCATCTTCTCTCCCCTTTTTCGTCTTGACCTCTTCTCTCCCCCTCCTGCCCCGTCCTTCTCATAAAAGGAAGGTCCCAACCCCCGGCCCAATACCTCAAGCACCCAGTCTGACACTGTTCACTCCCAAAGTCTCCAGCTGTCACTAAGGGGCACATGAGTGTGACGCTGGCCCCCCGCACCAAGGACACTCCTCCGTCCCCAAAACAGAGGGCTAAAGTGCCACCCCCTCCCAAACAGACAGCCAAGACCATGGAGACATCTCCAAAACCAAAGGCCTAGGAGACCCCTCCCAAAACAAAGGCTAAGGAGACCCCTCCCAAAACTAAGGCCAAGGAGGCCCCTCCCAAAACTAAGGCCAAGGAGGCCGCTCCCAAAACTAAGGCCAAGGAGGCCCCTACCAAAACTAGGGTCAAGGAGGTCCCTCCAAAAATTCAGGCCAAGAAAGGCCCCTCCCAAAACTCAGCCCAAGGGGGCCCTTCAAAAATGTAAGGCGAAGGAGCCCCATTCTGAACCAGAGGCCCAGGAGCACCCTCCGGAACCAGACGGCATGGGGACCCTTCAGAACCAGAGGGCAAGGAGCCCCTTCCATCACCAGAGGGCAAGGAACCTCCCTCCATCACCAGAGGGCAAGGAACCCCCCTCCATCACCAGTGAGTAAAAGCCCTCCTCCATCACCAGAGGGCAAGAAGCCCCCCCCCCCTCCAGAACCAGTGGGCAGGAAGCCCCCTCTTGAACCAGTGGGAAAGGAGCCCCCTCCCAATGAGATGCCCCCGGCCCACCCCACCCCACCCCCTGAGGTGCCTGTCCATTTCCAATATGATGCCCCTGAAGAGTGGAGTTCCAGTGTTGTCAGGAGTCCAGTTGGGGCTTGGACTTTGCCCTGTAGGCATTAGAGACTTTGAACTGGCCTTTGGGCCTGCATGTAAATATGCAGTTGTTTATGTTATTGGATTTGGGCTTTTCATCCAACAGGATTACAGTGGTTGGAACATGTGTAAGTGTCCTGGCTTTTTTTGCTCTTTGGTCCTGTTATAGTCGATTTACTCTGCAGCTGATTCTGAGTGTATGGTGTATGTGTGTGTCACTCTCCCCTCCCTCCCTCCTTTGTGTGCTAGGCGGCTGTACTCACCGTTGTCGTTGGTGCTCTAGGACGGCCACGGCATGGTACAGTATTGGAAGACTTGCAGTTCAGGTTCCATGGCGGCCGCTGACTCCTCTGTGTCCCTGGAGGTGAGTGTCTCCTTTTATATGATGAGTTTCTGCCAGGCTTTTCGGGGCATTGCTACCGCCCCAGAAATCCTGGCGTTGTGCTATGTCATAATATGGTGGGTGGTGTGAGAAAGTAGCCTCTTTCTAGCCTTGTTACCCCCACTTTTGGCCTGTTTGTGAGTGTATGTCAGGGTGTTTTCACTGTCTCACTGGGATCCTGCTAGCCAGGGCCCAGTGCTCATAGTGAAAACCCTATGTTTTCAGTATGTTTGTTATGTGTCACTGGGACCCTGCTAGTCAGGACCCCAGTGCTCATAAGTTTGAGGCCTATATGTATGTGTTACCTGTGTG
This sequence comes from Pleurodeles waltl, assembly GCF_031143425.1. NCBI lineage: Eukaryota > Metazoa > Chordata > Amphibia > Caudata > Salamandridae > Pleurodeles > Pleurodeles waltl. The sequence goes on from NC_090440.1 coordinate 1,887,320,637, forward strand.
GTGCCTAACTGTCTCCCTGAGGCTCTGCTAACCAGAACCTCAGTGGTTATGCTCTCTCATTTCTTTCAAATTGTCACTAACAGGCTAGTGACCAATTTTACCAATTTACATTGGCTTACTGGAACACCCTTATAATTCCCTAGTATATGGTACTGAGGTACCCAGGGTATTGGGGTTCCAGGAGATCCCTATGGGCTGCAGCATTTCTTTTGCCACCCATAGGGAGCTCTGACAATTCTTACACAGGCCTGCCACTGCAGCCTGAGTGAAATAACGTCCACGTTATTTCACAGCCATTTTACACTGCACTTAAGTAACTTATAAGTCACCTATATGTCTAACCTTTACCTGGTAAAGGTTAGGTGCAAAGTTACTTAGTGTGAGGGCACCCTGGCACTAGCCAAGGTGCCCCCACATTGTTCAGGGCCAATTCCCCGGACTTTGTGAGTGCGGGGACATCATTACACGCATGCACTACATATAGGTCACTACCTATATGTAGCTTCACAATGGTAACTCCGAATATGGCCATGTAACATGTCTATGATCATGGAATTGCCCCCTCTATGCCATCCTGGCATAGTTGGCACAATCCCATGATCCCAGTGGTCTGTAGCACAGACCCTGGTACTGCCAAACTGCCTTTCCTGGGGTTTCACTGCAGCTGCTGCTGCTGCCAACCCCTCAGACAGGTTTCTGCCCCCTGGGGTCCAGCCAGGCTTGTCCCAGGATGGCAGAACAAAGGACTTCCTCTGAGAGAGGGTGTTACACCCTCTCCCTTTGGAAAATGGTGTGAAGGCAGGGGAGGAGTAGCCTCCCCCAGCCTCTGGAAATGCTTTCATGGGCACATTTGGTGCCCATTTCTGCATAAGCCAGTCTACACCGGTTCAGGGACCCCTTAGCCCTGCTCTGGCGCGAAACTGGACAAAGGAAAGGGGAGTGACCACTCCCCTGACCTGCACCTCCCCTGTGAGGTGTCCAGAGCTCCTCCAGTGTGCTCCAGACCTCTGCCATCTTGGAAACAGAGGTGCTGCTGGCACACTGGACTGCTCTGAGTGGCCAGTGCCACCAGGTGACGTCAGAGACTCCTTCTGATAGGCTCCTTCAGGTGTTGCTAGCCTATCCTCTCTCCTAGGTAGCCAAACCCTCTTTTCTGGCTATTTAGGGTCTCTGTCTCTGGGGAAACTTTAGATAACGAATGCAAGAGCTCATCCGAGTTCCTCTGCATCTCTCTCTTCACCTTCTGCCAAGGAATCGACTGCTGACCGCGCTGGAAGCCTGCACAACTGCAACAAAGTAGCTAAGACGACTACTGCAACTCTGTAACGCAGATCCTGCCGCCTTCTCGACTGTTTTCCTGGTGGTGCATGCTGTGGGGGTAGTCTGCCTCCTCTCTGCACTAGAAGCTCCGAAGAAATCTCCCGTGGGTCGACGGAATCTTCCCCCTGCAACCGCAGGCACCAAAAAGCTGTATTAACGGTCCCTTCGGTCTCCTCTCAGCATGACTAGCGAGGTCCCTCGAATCCAGCAACTCTGTCCAAGTGACTCCCACAGTCCAGTGACTCTTCAGTCCAAGTTTGGTGGAGGTAAGTCCTTGCCTCACCTCGCTAGACTGCATTGCTGGGAACCGCGACTTTTGCAGCTACTCCGGTCCCTGTGCACTTCCGGCGGAAATCCTTTGTGCACAGCCAAGCCTGGGTCCACGGCACTCTAACCTGCATTGCACGACTTTCTAAGTTGGTCTCCGGCGACGTGGGACTCCTTTGTGTAACTTCGGGTGAGCACCGTTTCACGCATCCTCGTAGTGCCTGTTTCTGGCACTTCTCTGGGTGCTACCTGCTACTAAGAGGGCTCCTTGTCTTGCTCGACGTCCCCTCTATCTCCTGGTCCAATTTGCGACCTCCTGGTCCCTCCCGGACCACAGCAGCGTCCAAAAACGCTAACCGCATGATTTGCAGCTAGCAAGGCTTGTTGGCATTCTTTCGGCGGGAAAACACTTCTGCACGACTCTCCACGGCGAGAGGGATCCGTCCACCAAAGGGGAAGTCTCTAGCCCTTTTCGTTCCTGCAGAAACCTCAGCTTCTTCTGTCCAGTAGAAGCTTCTTTGCACCCACAGCTGGCATTTCCTGGGCATATGCCCATCTCCGACTTACTTGTGACTTTTGGACTTGGTCCCCTTGTTCCACAGGTACCCTAGATTGGAAATCCATCGTTGTTGCATTGTTGGTTTGTGTCTTTCCTGCATTATTCCTCTATCACGACTTCTTTGTCCTTGGGGGAACTTTAGTGCACTTTGCACTCACTTTTCAGGGTCTTGGGGAGGGTTATTTTTCTAACTCTCACTATTTTCTAATAGTCCCAGCGACCCTCTACAAGGTCACATAGGTTTGGGGTCCATTCGTGGTTCGCATTCCACTTTTGGAGTATATGGTTTGTGTTGCCACTATCCCTATGTGTCCCCATTGCATCCTATTGTAACTATACATTGTTTGCACTGTTTTCTAAGACTATACTGCATATTTTTGCTATTGTTTATATATATCTTGTGTATATTTCCTATCCTCTCACTGAGGGTACACTCTAAGATACTTTGGCATATTGTCATAAAAATAAAGTACCTTTATTTTTAGTATAACTGTGTATTGTGTTTTCTTATGATATTGTGCAAGTGACACTTGTGGTACTGTAGTAGCTTCACACGTCTCCTAGTTCAGCCTAAGCTGCTCTGCTAAGCTACCATTATCTATCAGCCTAAGCTGCTAGACACGCTATACCAGTGGTTCCCAAACTTTTTCGACCCGCGGCTCCCTTCATCTATATTTGCCATTGCCCGCGGCTCCCCATTATGTTACTTTTTTTTTTCTTCGGGTGGGCAATGTAAGCCCAGCCTCAGGAGTACTTTAATTATATCAACGAGCATAACATGGATGTTTTGTATGTTTCCTCCTCCCTGCTAGACCACATCTCCTCCAATTCAACCTCTCATTCTTAAACGTCTAAACAATGTAGCCACATCTCCCCCCTGTGTCACAATTGCTGTCCTCCATGCACGTGTTTTCTTCTCTGTTTACAACGTCATTACATTGCCTTGACCATACACACATATCACACCTCACCTTTGGTGCACACATTCTGCCTTCAATCTGGACACTTTCTCCTCTAAAACTACTTAACAGTACTTGATCATTCACCAGTGCTTAATTTGTGCTTGTTGTTTCCGGTGCTAAGCAAGGAAGAGAAAAACGAAATAGTGTCACAATGGGAGAAAACAGCTGCAAGAGTGAGCTGAAGGGGCAAGGAGTGGCTTTAAAATCATTAAAGAGGCCTGAGATGGCTTCAGTATTACACTGCCTCAGTATTCAATTTTCGCACATTTAATTGCAGCAGCCACATGGTTAAAAGGAGGACTTTGGGCACCGGCACGTTTTTATTACAAATTAAGCACTGCCGTTCACACTCCCACTCTGCAGTTTCTTGAGAATTTAGGAGGCACCGCTGCCTTAAATTATTTCAAAGGCTTCAGCTTTTGATAACTGTGCTTTCCAAGTTCCACTTGGTCTGTACCTCCCATAGCCGTTTTTCTGGCATCCCAACGAAAATTGCCTTCCCCTGGCAGTAAGACTCAGTAAGTAATCTGATTTGGGCATGCAAGTGAGGGAGGACTGTGGTCCTATAATTTATTTTTAACAATTTACTAGCATTTAGTAAACACAAATGGGGAAAAAGGAAAGGTGTGCTTAGTAATAAGAAAAGGGTGGAAGGTTAATCTTTCACAAAGCAGAAATGCTGCAATTTTCCCCTGGACTTGTCATCAACAAGGAACTAATAATTCTAATAATGTCTTCTAACCTAAATAAACAAACTCAACCTCTGTGTGTGTGCTGAATCAAGCTGTTAGCAGTTTTCTTCTGTCCCGAAACTACACAGGGGCCTCGTGCTCGCCCCTGGGACATAGCCATCAGTTTTAAAAACAGAACATTAGTTATTAATAATACTATATCGGTTCTGCTTAGGAGAATTTCCTGCACATTCCTGTGATCTCCGGTCCTGCGGTGCCCTCTCTCTCACCCTAGATTAGAAATCCTAATAATAATAACTATAATTACCTGATTATTGTAAATTCAACAAGGAACACGTCCGATGTGCACTTCAAGAGGATCCCACGGGAGCAATAACATTCCAGTGCTTTCGGCTTTTATTTAAGAACTAATCGCCGCAAAATACTTTAAACTTGTCGTAAACAGGTCATTTATAAACTGCACACATAAATCTTTTTAAAATGTTCAATTCATGTTTCCAAAATGTGCGTGGCGCCCCTGGCAACTTTTAACGGCGCACCACGGTGCCGCGGCGCACAGTTTGGGAACCACTGCCCTATACACTAATAAGGGATAACTGGGCCTGGTGCAAGGTGCAAGGACCCCTTGGTACTCACTACAAGCCAGTCCAGCCTCCTACAGGTGGATCCTTATCTTCTGCCTGCAGGTGGCTACCGCAGTGTTCAGTGGTCGTACCACGCTGGTGGTTGGTGTGGTACATTGGCTGTTGATGGGAGGTATCACTGCCATGGTCATTATTTGGCAGTCATTACCGTCGGCCTGGCGACGGTACTGCTGCTGTTGCGGCGGTCACCTGGCCGCCAAGGTCTTAATGAGGGCCAAAATCACCTACAGTGATAGTAAATGAGGAGCAGGGATTTCAGTACTGGGCCTTAGCGTATACCAACAGGCAAGAACTATGGTGAAAAGTGTAGGACGCTCTAGGAGGATAGGAATAGTTAAAGGGATAGGCGAGAACCAGTTTAGTACTAGGATAACGATGGCAAGTGATGCAAGAGCTGTTAGTAGCAGTGGGTTTGATGCTATTGAAGAAGTTGGAAAGGGTTGAGTTAAGTATAGGCAGTAATGAGGTGCAAGGATAATAAGTTTGACACATGGTGGAGAGGGAGAGGCATGCCAGGAAATAAAAACAAGCATTTGCAATGCAATGGGTCTCACGTTTGCTCGAGGTAGAGCTAGTAGCATTGTAAATTCCTAACAGGACTTTTCTTGCCACACAAACTGAAAATAAAAAGTAAAACAGTTGACATAAGTGAGCCAATTCAAATTGCGGCCGTGAGTGCAAAGAGAGAGACAAAAGGAAAAAGATGTTCGCTCGCAGTCAAGGTTATCGGCAAAGGTGCAATTATCCATGCAAAAGGATCGTTGTCCAAGGCAAAACTGCCCTAAGGAGGGACAAACATAAAGCAGTTACCAATGAAAACTAAGGATTTTTGAAAGGCAAGCCCATGAACGAGTGATAGTGATGGGCGTGCAGTGGGCATGGTTAAAAGCCCAGATACATACCAACGCATCGGAAAAACAGTGCTTGCGCGCTGCTATGCTCGACCTAAAAAGGGACAGTGAAAAAGAGAGGTGGAGGACCAGTGGAGTACCATGTTGGAGATGGCACGACAGAAGAGAGTTGAGTATCAGGGTATTCAACGGTATTGAAGAAGGTCGAGAAGTATGAGATTAATGACAGGCGTTTGTGAGACACAAAGTTGCTTTAACAGAAATGAGAAACAAGAATAAAACAGGAGATTGGAGAGAACAGGGACATTTAAAACAGAGTGAGCTGTCCTTATCTGCTAACAAACTCAGTTTCTTTGTTTAATGACAAAAGGGTGGTGGGGGCAATGCATGTATGTATTCTGTGAGGCTTCATCACATTAATAGCACAAAGATCTGAACGTACTGATCAGTATTTACATGTTTCATTTACACCGAGCGTTGTGAATATGATTCAGCCTATTTACTAAAATGCATGTAATTGTGGTACTTGGAAGCATCTCAAAGGGACAAAAAGGTGGGTGTGAATTATTCATCTAGAACAACGGTACTCAAAGTACGGCCCGCGGGCCGCCAGCGGCCCCACAGACCTAGCGTGGCGGCCCGCGAGACCTACGCCAAACGCCATATCATAATGGCAGCAGTATGTAAACATAGAAGAGGGCCGCGGGAGCATGCTCCCGCGGCCCTCCTCTATGTTTACATACGGCGGCCATTGTTTATGGCGTCGCCCTGACGATCCTAGAAGCCAAAGCCCCATAAAAGTCAGCGCTTGCAGCTAACTTTTACAGGGCTTTGGTCGTCTGCTTCCTGTCACCGGCTCCACGTCTGCTGCCCGCCTGCCTGCCTGCCTGCTGTTACACATTTGTGGCATCTTTACAGTGCTTTGAGTCAGGTAAGGCTCTTTGGTTATTTATTTATTTTTAATATAGTGTGTGTTACTGGGGTAGGCATGAGAGCAGATTGCGCTGTGTGTGTGCGCTGTGTGTGTGTGTTACTGGGGTAGGGGTGAGAGCAGATGGCGCTGTATGTGTGCGCGCTGTGTGTGTTACTGGGGTAGGGGTGAGAGCAGATTGCGCTGTGTGTGTGTGCTGTGTGTGTGTGTTACTGGGGTAGGGGTGAGAGCAGATGGCGCTGTATGTGTGCGCGCTGTGTGTGTTACTGGGGTAGGGGTGAGAGCAGATGGCGCTGTGTGTGTGCGCTGTGTGTGTGTGTTACTGGGGTGGGGTGAGAGCAGATGGCGCTGTGTGCAGATGGCGCAGTGTATGTTACTGGGGTAGGGGTGAGAGCAGATGGCGCTGTGTGTGTTACTGGGGTAGGGGTGGGAGCAGATGGCGCTGTGTGCAGATGGCGCTGTGTGTGTTACTGGGGTAGGGGTGGGAGCAGATGGCGCTGTGTGCAGATGGCGCAGTGTGTGTTACTGGGCTAGGGGTGGGAGCAGATGGCGCTGTGTGCAGATGGCGCAGTGTGTGTTACTGGGGTAGGGGTGAGAGCAGATGGCGCTGTGTGCAGACAGCGCTGTGTGTGTTACTGGGGTAGGGGTGGGAGCAGATGGCGCTGTGTGCAGATGGCATTGTTTAGCATTGTTTTGAAAAAGGGGGTGGGGTGGTTGTTCCCCCTCTAAGCCCCGCCCCCTCTAAGCCCCGCCCCCCGCTGTCACTTCAGTGCGGCCCTCGGCCGCAAACCATACTGCAATTTTGGCCCCCGAGAAAAAGTTTGTGAGTACCCATGATCTAGAACAATAAACTTCCCTAGATAAATTAGGCACTGATCGTTCATTACCTACTTCCGTCCGAGCGATGGATGTCAGGATGGCTAAGCAAAGCAGTCTCATTTTCAGGTTGAGCGTAGCAGCGCGCAATCTCTGCTTTCCGACGTGTTGTTATCAATCTGTGGGTGTTAACCCTGCCCCCCTCACGCCCATCACTTTAACGAAGCACTGCATGTACCAGGATACATCAGAGCTGGACTGGATGAGGTACTGACTTCTGCACTGAGGCATGCCGACAAAGAGATTGGTCTACAACTTCCAGATAGCGCCTACACCTGCCCCTGCATAGTGAGGTTTTGGGAAAGGAATAAAGTTCCTATCGCTGGATTGTGTAGTGTTGTATGCTGAGAATGAACACAGATCCCACAATGCAATATTTGCCCGGCGCACCAGCGCACCATGAGACTTTGATGGTGAGCAGACTGTGGAGATTACAATCTAAAATGGCAGGGTGAGATGATCCGAATGGATTTGTCTGTGTTTTACATTAATTAGTTATGCATAACAGCCTTTATTTAGGATGGCTAAATTGCTTCATAGGCTGCTGTTGTTGCTCCATATTAGTTCAGGGAAGCTTCCTCGCATTATCCATCTATTAAATCACAGATTACTTAATCCGTCATATTTTTCCAAGGGATTACTTCACTACATTTCAGATTACAACAAGTAATTGCCCATATTATGTTCCTTTGTATTACAATGCGAAAGTAATTTACTCCATGAAGATTACTGCACAAGAATAAAGAAGGTTACTGTGATTACTTTATCCGTGCATTTCATTACAGATTGTGATAACTTTGGTTACTCTAGCATGCAATATACACCAAGAGATTATTATGATCACTTTGCAACATCAAAGATTACAGAAGGATTGTCCAGTTTACATTGTTATGCCTTACACTGCTAAAGGGGATTGCTCTGATTAGATCTCCTCAGTAGATTAAAAAAGTTACAATCTGGACTGGTTTGGGGCCAGAAGACAGGCACAGGCAAGTGGGCTACAGTTCTGTTGTTTGCTTCTGCTGAAGGTAAATTGAAGTGCTTTGGTTATATGCAGGGCCACTGGAAATATGTGGCAGGGTTGACCAATTTATGTGGCAAAAAAAAGTCCAGTTATGCATTTACAATGCCAATAGCTCTAACTCAGCAAATGCGAGACCTATTGCATTGCAAATGCTTGTTTTCTACTGGCCTCACGTTAAGCGGCAGAAAATCAGAACAATGCTTAAGAGATCTCAGGACATATCACAGCACAGTCAAAATGTGCAGTTGTTTGTCTCATGAGCATCATTAAGAGTAAAGATGTACAACTCACGCACTTTGTGAAGATGTTGGAGGATTGTTTGTACTTTGTCCACTCAAGAGTGTGAAGCAAATCAAATAGAAGAGCCCGGATAAGATCATAATTTTGTTTTTTAGCACTTTATATATGCCAGATAAGATTTCCCCAAGGCATTACCTTTTTTCCGTGCCCTGCCTAAGAAGCTTACACCTCACTTCACACATTTTGTGACCTTGCTCCTGTGGTTGGGAAGGGATTGTGTGCGGCCTGCGTGAGATTATAGCCCTGCATCAGGTACTCTAATCATGGCTCCCTATGTCCATATGAGGAATCTTGCAGTTCTCATCGAGTTCATATTTTTAACCTCTTCACAACCCTACCATTATTATTGATGTTTAATCACTGAAACATACTTCATCTACCTACAAATCTACTTGACTAGACCCTCACCCCACGAGCCCTCTCCAGGATCCTAAATTGGCCACTGAATCACTACGCCTGCCCACTGTGTTTGTTGGAATTAATTGAAATCAATTATGTCTGTTGCATTCTTCCCCTTCTGTGGATGATGTAAAACACCTGCTACCTGGTTGTCTGTATAAGTACGTTGGAGTGGCCTCTGTGATGTAGGGATGTATAAATGACTAACACTTAATGATCGGATCTTTCAAGACTGCAGTTTTCTTTTGTTTGTTAAGTATTCATTCAGCCTTTTTTATTGTGTCCTGCTTTTATACATCTGTAGACTGTACATACATTTGCACTGTTTCTAAACACTCCTTATTTTGGCAAAACACTGAAGTTCAAGTTCAATCAAGTGATTTGTTAGGTATCAAGCAGATTTCCAAGTGCTGAAACCAAGATTAGAACCTGGATCTCTTGTCAGTACAGGTACCTTTGTCGCCCTGGGCTTCACCTGTCATGCCAAGACCACAGTGGAGGAATCAGAATACGATTTTGTAGTTGAGGATTGCATAGTAAAATCCGCAGAACTATAGCTGATGGTTAAAACTAAGCTGCATGTCTAGCAGGCTGCAATTTAGTCTAATTGCAGAAACTCCTATGTAATGGTCAGATTTCCAAGGATATTGTAACCAAAGTGTTTATTGTAAATACAAATATAGACCGATTAGCCAACTTAAAATAATCAATTAAAATTAAAAACGCATTTGCTGTAATGAAGCGGCTTCCTTCACAATCCAACCCTATGCAAATTAATAAAATAGAAAAAAATAAGTATGGTGAGTAAAAGTAAATTTACAAACCCCAAAATGGTCCGCGCCTGTATGCAGGTAACCATAAATTAAGGGTTTTGCTCTGTCATTTTCTACTGTCTTCCAGATGCAAGAATAAGAGGATTGTTGTGATGAAGACAGGCCAAAAACGTTTCTGCGAGGCAGGAAGGAAAAAAAGGTGATCCGTGAAGGGCACAATTACTTCCCGTTTTGGGATCACAGTGGACGTATTATATCCATCACTTCACAAAGTGTTAGAAGCTGTACCAGGACATGATCAGTAAATAAAGGTTTAGGTAAGACTTGTGCATTCATCCAAAGGCTTCTTGGTTCAGTGACCGTCCAAACTACTACACTCAATAGCCACCTTTTCTAGCACGGTTTCAGACCACCTACGGAGCCACTAAGCTAGCCCAGTGAACAACCACTTGACAGCTAGTTGATTAAATGATACATAAGTACCCAGGTATTTTACTAGCGTTGAACAAGAAAATTCAGTGGTTACGTCAGGATTCGAGATCCAGTTGCCATAATGACCAATATTCCAGCAGATGGTAAGTTATTATCTGCAGTCAATTAACAAGAATTCCACTGCCAAAATGCAGATTTAGCATGACGTTTTACTTGTGTGAATTACAGCGAATTCTATGAGTGGAGGCAGTAAGGGAGTACAGCTGGACTGGTGGTACTCAAAGGCATACATGTGTAGTACTGGCATATTGGTAGGGTCAAAAGCAAGGGCACTGGTTTTAAAATTCATCGTGGCTACATGAACTGAATGCAGCACGTAGATTGGAGTACTCATCTGGCACTACACGTCCCAAGGTGCGGTAAGTGTAATAGTATGACAGTGTTCTCTAGAAATATCCATATAAACTGTGCTTGGAGATCCTGGGGCCATGCATCCAGCACGAACCTATCACATAAAATCCCCTTACAGGCATCTAAAAGACAAGGATCGTATTGGATCTTTTGCTGAAACCTTGAAGATAAGTTGAAACCTCTCAGGTCACTGGTACTCAACCTCCTGGGTAACCTTGAAAGAGTAGCAATTTATTCATAAAATCGTAAAGGGCACCACTAAACTGTACGTCTGTAACAGGATCTGCTCCTATTTATCCCAGCCAAACTGGATTCTTCCAACCAAAACATTTTCAACATCCCAACAGCACAGTGCTTTTGCAGAGGAGGTAGATCCTTTCCAACCTACAGCCACATGTCTGAATCTCCTGCACAAATTTGCATTCTCTATTTCTGCATGAAGTTTAACCTTAGCACCTTCCCAGAAAACGTCACATGACACAACTGTCCTAGAATACTTGCACCACTGGCACATGACTGGTAATTTAGTTCGCAGGGCACACTGGACAGATCCTGATAAAATATCAACGCCACAGCAAAGTCAATACTACAAGAAAGAAAAAATCTGGATGGCCAAAACACGAACAAGAACCGCAGATCCCTCCAGTTGGTCATTTAGTATGTAATTTTAAATGCTCTCAACCCTAAAGTCAGACTGACAGGCATGCAACAGTATGTGCTCTACAAACCATTAAGGAGGCAGCCAAAGCATGCTGCAAGATATGGGGGCACATCTTCTTTGGGACTGGCCTGCAAGAGATAACAAACCAAACCCTAAAATAAAAACTAACATCCACTACACATTACTGCCAAAAATAGAAGTAATCTCCACCAATGTGGGCTACTCAATAAAGGCCATCCAGTACACACAGGACTACATCAGTACAGCGAGATCATAGTTCATTACACATTTAAATGGCTGCAGGCACATTACAAGGTTCTACTAAGAAATGTTTAATTCAGATGTGTTTCAGTTGGAAAAGATGTTGCCAATGCTATGTTTTGCATGGATTACGCGTGCTGTCAAAAACGGGAATAGAGATTCAGCATTCATTGCCAATGGTTGACCAGTTGTGCTGTATAAGATTTCAAGACCACAATGAGTGGGGTATTCCTGTTACAGCATTCTTAAAATCCAACTCCAGGAAGTGAAACCTACTTAAAGAGCTACAGAATACATAAAAGTGATTGGCATTAATTCAGTACACACGTAAGTAACCGTGAGGCAGAAACATGTCTAAAAGACTTCTACAAGTGCTAATGCTGGTGTTTGTCCTTGGGCCAAGCTTGTCTCACTAAGATGCCACCGGGGAGGAGGGATATGGCTTTCAGCTATGTGCTGGGCCAAAAGCCATATGAAAACATTCTAGGAGGCTTTCCTGCATCCACCTGCCAGGATATTTTTCGCAACTGTGAAGAAGATAACTTCCACATTTAGCCCACTAAGTGCAAATATCAAAAGATTTTAAGAGGAATCGTGCACCACTTTGAGAAAGCTGAAGAACCCAGGCCAGGATATGGGGGAAAACATAGGAGTTTTATGGGATGATGGAAGAACACTACATAGTTCAAAATCTAAACTACTCTTTGGACAGACAGTGTGAAAGATACAAAAAAATCATATTCGCTGATTTTTTTGACTGCCTTGAGGCACTCCTAAAATCTGAGTTCCTTGTAGGCTACTGTTCAGAACAATGCAAGCACGAACACTTCTAGTTTAGTCTTTAAACACCAAATTTGATTGCTTGTTAAAAATGTGCTGTACATATCTGGTTGAGCTAAGAGTTAAGCATATGATCCCGCCTGGAACGTGTTCGTTTTTATTTAGTATTAACGCCCAGGCAGAGAGGACACGAAAGTGAGGTAGGACTAAGTGTAAATTTAGTGACTTATTTTTGGTTGACTGATTGGGTTGTGGGCAGAAGTGACTTTGAGAATACTTTGTTCAACATGATTTTTTCCCTTTTTTACCCATTTTGTTGCACCAAACGTCGATTTGATTAAGCTTTTACCTCACTTCGCTTCAACACAAACAGTAAAAAAAAAAAAAGCTGTGGATAAGGAGCGACTGCCAAGAGTGTAATTCACATCTTCTGTGTCAGCGCTTCAAACACTGCCTGTGCATTTTTGTGTCTAGAGTCAACAGTGTTTGCTTTCATTCTAATTAAATCTTTTCAAAGTGAGAGAGGATTTAAAAGTAAAAAAAAAAAAGAAGAGAATAGTCAAATCATCAGTGTTGCCTCTTATGGATTTAAGGAGGAGACTTTAGCCTGTGCATGTAACTCACCATTCGGTCTTTCTTGGGGGACATGTTCATTGGCCGTGGTGTTCTGTTTGGAGACGGGTGAAAGTGTGTAACTTCCATCAAATGCAGAATTGGGTAAAGCTCCAAACTCCAGACGGTCCTGTGGAGGAAAAGACCCGCAATCTTAACAGCAGAAAAATACATACCACAGTGCATGCATTTCGCCAGTAAAATCAACCCCAAACTAGCAAATTGCAATACATTTCTAAGCAGTAGCTGTAAAGGTAAAATGCAAATGTTTACTTTTGGCTATAAATAAGCATTCTAATATTTTGATTAAGTAGAAAAAGTGGGATTTCGGGAGATGATGCTATATTCCCAGGAGCACACAGCGTGGTTGCAGAGAGAAGCCAGGATGGCTTCCAGATCCTAAAGTAGAACAAGCAGCCAACTTACCCAGATCTCAGAGCCAGACTTTAAAGATAATAGAACAATGGTCAACACATACACAACATCCTGAAATAAATCATCTACGAAGGTATTGCTATGCTTTAAAAGTTATTCCTAAAGCCCTACCTCTCAAGAGTAGAAAAAAATAAGTGCCAAGGATGGCATCTTTTATCGCATGCCTGGAAGGAATGTGTCCTCTAATGATGATGTTTCCCCGTTCTTGAAAGCAAACAAAATGATGCCTGCTAAAAATTAATAAATGGCTACTTCACTTTATCAAATGGTTGCCATCTCTGCTGTTATGCCCTCTACAAAAATTTTTTTTTTTCAAGCAATTAGCACCAGGAGCAAAGGTTTTCCCTGCCTGGTATCCTTTCCGTTGAGGTCACACCTTTTGTATGGTGTGTTCGAAAAGGAGGTACTTCAAGGATATGTAGTACCGATAAATGTCTACCTTTAAAAAAAAAAAAAGTATACATTATTAACTTCAATTGTCATTTTTCTAAAATGGAGTTTTCCGTGGACATTTACTTTTACCCCACGAATTGTTCACAGATGCACTCTGATGTGCCTCATTTTGAGGACTTGTTTTGATCACTCCGTTCGCTTTTAGCTTCTTGGGTTCAGAAGCAGAGATCTCCACACAAGCACTGGAGAAGCCAACAGATCGCTACTGTCACCGATTAGCTTTGCCAATGTTTTTGACGATGCTGTGCAGCATTGATTTAAAAAAAAACAAAAAAAAAAAAAACGATTGATGCGTGCATGGGCGTCTACATGTCACAATATCCATCAGCTGCATCTCGCAGTTGCGCGTGCACATGCGACAACGCATTCGCACACATGCACCAGCACCACCACCCATGTGCACGCCTCCTGAATGATGCAGGGGCCATTTTCGTTTTTTCAAAATGTGTCAATCAAATATGGAGGATGCTACTTGGAGAAGTAAATAAAAAGAAAATAAGTTTCACTTGTGTAAAAGCACATTTGTTAAAGGAGAGCAGGCTAGCAGCAAATACTAGCTGCGGGCCCTCCTGAAAAATTGTAAATATGTGTTTTAAGGAACGCAAGGGGTGGGGGAGAAAAGAAGGAACGGGTGAAGAGGCGGCGATGGGGGAAAGCAAAAGAGAATAGTCCGGGGAAACAAATGACAATGGGAATTACATTTAAAAAAAAATGGGGTGGAGGGAGAAGGGAGCAACACCGAGCGCGTGGTGTGGGGACAAGTATCTAACAAGGTGCAGCACATGAGGGGAGAGAGTGAGTAGAAGGTGGGGGGAACAACAAAGAGCGCAGGGGGGCAAGTAGAGTGACCACCTGTCCGTAATTTACACGGAAACTCCGTAATTCTAGCCTGTTGTCCGTTGTCTGTTACTGAGCTGACAACTGACAGCTTTTGTCCGTAATTTTGACACTGTCACTTTTTACAGTTTTCTGGCATATTATTCAACTGGCAGCTCCGTGGTGCAGATTTCAGAACCTGCTTTCAGTACAGTGTCCAAGGTTATTGAGCACTGAATAACTTAGGACATTTGAACAGCTCTAGCCTGTTGCTTGTGTTTTTTTTTTCCTGGCTTCTATTATGGTTTTCCCATTTATTTTAATGTTTTACTGTTTTCCGCTTATATAATTTGGCACTAAGATTTTTACTTACATTGCAGGTTTTCATTTGACCTGGACATTTTGATGTTTTCATTATTATTGATTAAGGTGGATAAGTGTTGGGATTAATGGATTGGTGGATCAGCAGAGGCATAGATGGATGACTAGGTGGTTAGAAAGATGAGTGGGTGAATAGTGTGGGTGTGATGTAGAGGGTATAAATGGGAGGATGGCTGAATAGATAATTGGAGAATTAATGGATCTTGAATAATGCCTAGGTAGATAGATGAATTGATTACTAGCTAGATAAATGGATAGACATGGGTGCTGGCATGGATGAATGAACAGATGGACGGATGGGTGAATGGATGATGGAATAGGGGCTTGGGCAGATGGGTGAATGAATATGGGTAGATGGAGTGATCTATGAGGGCGGATGGATCGATGCATATTGGTGGGTGCAAGGATGGCTAGTTGGAATAATAAATGGATGGATGCTTGGATAATGGATAAAACAGGCTGGATGGATGGAGTTTTCTGGGTCAGTGGATGGATGGATCTTGCTAGGTGTGTGCATGGATGGATGGATGAATCTGTGAAAATGGATAGATCTAGGTGGGGAATAGCTGGATGGGCAGATGGATGGATCTTAGTGGGTGCATGGATGGATATGTAAGAAAGGATGAATGGGTGGGTTCTTGGATAAATCTAGACAGCTTGATGAATAGATGGACCAAGTGTGCTTGGATGGATGGACGATGGATGGATGGATCTGTGTAAATTGATGGATCTTGAATGGAGGGATGGATACACAGAAGGATGGATGGATGGATGGATTTAGGTAGATGGATGAATACAGATGGATGGATCTTGGGGGCCGGAGGATGGATGACTGGACGGTTGTTCAATGTATTATTAACCTTTATATGAACCTTGGTATTACATGAGCTGAAGCTTGTTGTTATCAGATGAAGGGTGAGGGCTTCTGGCTTGGACATTGATATAAAGATGGTGCTCATACACATTTGAAGGTCTGTGAGCAACACTAGAGGTAGTTTCAAACCCTTCATTCAGGCACATAAACATTTTCTCTAGATTTCTTGTGATACAATCCAAGTGAGCATTTGACAGTGGTAACGTAAAACTCCAAAGATACCATATTGTTTAAGGGGTTGTTATTCTAAGGTGGCACAACCAAAATAAGCCAATTCCCTTCCCTGTAAAATGCTCTTGCACCAGCTCTGCAATATTTCAGCTGCATCAAATAGGAAGCTAGAATTTAGCTAAGACCATACTCCCATTTTACGACCAGAAAATACTTTATAGAAACCTCAAATTAGCAAAGGGGGAGAGAAAGACGTCCATATATTGAATTATGCTAAAAATCTCATGTCCAACTTTAGAGTTGCATTCTGGCAACCAATGTAGCTCTCTTGAGTGTCTTCCTGAGGATGGTTGCCCAAATGTCCACCAATTACACAAACTATTTGTAACTTGAACCTAAAGTCCATTGTCTGTTATTCATCCGACAACCAGAAATTGTCCACAATTTCATCACTGTTCCACTTTCTGTGAACAGACTTTATATTTACGTTACTACCGGATACAGCAAAACTCCCCGTCCATGTCTGGATGTCAAACAGATATGACCACATTACAAATTATTCTCATTATAACTATCATCATGGTAGTGTCCTCTCCAGGGTGCATAGCTGATAAAGTCTCCATTGATATGGCAGAGTTATCTATCAAAGATAGTGATAATTGTTCATTTTTCAACAAAAACTTAAACATTCAATTACTAAGGAAAAGTCCATAGTATGCTTTAGGGTTCTGCAAAAGAAAAATGAGGACATGAACTGAGGGTAATTTGAAGGACATAGCATCAAGAAAAAAGTAGTTGTGCTTTTCAAATGTGTTAACCTACCATTGCTTCAAAATCGGGATCAACTAGGTATGGTGGAAGAAAGTGTTTGTGGTGTCAAATGGTGCACAGTGGATTCGGTGCACTGTGCCACAGATTGTTGTAAACTGTTCCGAGGGTGATGGCGAAGAGTACCAAAGGTTGGAGTTCACTGTGCTCCTGGTGATTGTCCACTGCTTTTCTGGTGGCAGAGCATTGGACTGTGCATGATGGTGCAAAATGACACTGGTGGGGTTACACTATACAGTGAGTTTTGTTGCACTTTGCTAAGGGTTTGGTGCACTGTTCTGAGGGTGGTGGTGCAATGTGCCTAAGGTTATAGTTGAATGTGCTGAGGGCGGTGGTGCACTGTTCTGTAAGTGGTAATGCTCTGTGCTAATTAGGCTGGTGTCTAATACCATTGGTTGTGGTACTTAACACGGTGTGTAATGTGCACTCTGGAGTGCATGGTGGTATGCTGTTTTGGCACATCTCTGGTTTGATGATCAAAGTGAACACGTGTGGGATTTTATAAAATTCACATATGTGCTCCTCTTCTGCATCTCATTCAAGTTTTTAGGTTTGGCCTGTAATTAGTTGAGCTTCTTCAGCCAGTAACTTATTTCTCCCAGGAATCTACCGCTATTGAGGCAAGACATTGTCAATCGTATCTTTGATTTGACCACAGAAGTATTAGATTCACCTTTTTATTGGCTGATGGGTGTATCCAACTGGTTCATTTGAAAACGATGAGGGGCGACTATACTACTGAAAAGTAAACACTGTCATCACACATTTAATTTTGTGTCTCTTTCATGCACTGTTTATACAAAGTTATACAATTTTAATTGCTGTGCTCTGCAGTAGACATTTTTATCGCTTTGTCACCTCTCACATGTAAGCATCATGCCAGTTGGCTTTGCTAGTGCTTGTACAGGTCCTTGAAGTTACCACAAAGACTGATTCTAGGCTGATGGATACAAGGGTAGACCATGTACCATGGGGGGTAGGTTGTCTAAACCCATACACTACTTTTCAGAAAGATTCACAATTAAATACACACACTTAGATTCTCTAACTCCTTCAAACTTGCTCTAGTCAGTTACAGAAACACACAAAGTTACATAGTTGGATTTAACTCATACAAGATGTGCCTGAGAGGATAGACAGCCAAACCTACCTATATAGGTCTGGGTTTTTGAAGGTCAACTCCAGCATACTAAATAAATAGAATAGCAGACAAAAAAACATTTAAATTACTGTATAAACTCAAACATATGTACTGGGTGTCAGGTTGCCGCCAGTGCAGTCCCCTTCCCGCGGCCCCTATTGTGAGTTTCCCGCTGGGTCAGCGGAGGGAAACAGGGTTTCTGCCCACTGGCCCAGCGGGAAACAGCCCACAACGTTGCCAAGTGCATGGGCAGTGCAGGGGCCTCCATGGGGCCCCCTCCACCCCGTCTCTGTCAGCCTTTACATGGCGGGGCTACTCTTAATCCCAAGGGCAGCGTTGCATGCAGAGCTGCCCTGGCAGATTAGGACCGCCAGCACCTCCAGTGGAGGAGAAGTGGCCGTGCTGGCGGTCGAATCGTGATGCAACAGCCACGGTCGTAATGTGGCTGTCGGACCGCCACATTGGTGGCAGTCCAACCGCCACCGCGGCCCTGGCAGTCTTAAGACCGCCAGGGTCGTAATGAGGCCCATAGTCCGACACAGAACTTATTTTACCAGAATTAATAACAATAATGTTTAGAAAAAATGCTCAGTAATAAAACAATTTTGATTGTGAATTAGTTCATTTTGTGCTGCATATCATGACAATTATTTCCACCAATCAAGTGGTTATACATCATCTCCCCTACGTTTAAAAGTGAATGCACCCGCCCCGTGGCAAGATTTCAGCTTCAGGAAATAATGATACAGTTCAGTACATAGGCCCTCATTATGACTACGGCGGTCAAAACAGGTGAACCGCCAAAGTCACGCCAGCCAGGAGACTGCCAGTGTTGGCGGTCTTGAGACTGTCATATTATGACTCCTGGCAGCTCTCTGCCATAAATTGGGCGGAGAGCCGCCAGCAGCCATACTGGCGGTTGGCGGTCAAGGGGAGGTTGCTCCGCTGGCACCGCCGGATCTTCACAACACCGCCCGCTGTATTACAACTTTGTAATCGGTGTGGCGGTGTTGTGGTGACGGGGCGGTGCCGGCGGAGCAGGCCCCATGGCCCCCATTCCCTGCCCGAAGACCTCCGCGAGCAGGTAAGGTGATCGTCCGACAGGGAAGGGGGAAGTGGATGGGGGATTTTGAGTGTTGTGTTCGTGAATGGGGGGGTGAATGGAGGGCAGTGTATTTGTGTGTGTGTGCATGTATCTGTGGGAAAGTGCGAAAGCGTGTCTGTGGGGGTGCGGGGTGTCGTGGACATATATGTGTGTGTGGATGTGTGAGTGTGTGTGGTGTGTGCATGCGTGGATGGGGGTATGTGTGGGGTTCCTGGGTAGGGGAGGGTGGTGTCTACAGGGTTCGGGGAGGTGGTAGGGGAGCTGTGGCTGTTTCGGGGGTGGGGTAGTCACATACTCGCAACAGGAATGTTAGTTCCTGTCGCTGGTATCCTTTCTGCCAGGGATTTCCTGGCGGGGTTGCTGCCAGGAAATCCCTTGCAGAAAGGAGACTCATAATACCATCAGTGGTATGAGTCGGAACGCCGGCCGAAGGTAGTACACCTTCGGCCTGATGGTCACACCGCCCTGGTGGTACAGGCGGTGAACTGGTTGCTTTGCAGCCCATTCACCTCTGTGATCATAGTTTGGCGGTCGTGCTCTGCCACGCTGTCGCCCACCATAGTGTCTTCTGTTGACATGTGTAGGGGACCTGCATGCCTCTGGCTGCAATTTCAGCAAGTCCATTAGTACCTTCACTCTTTTGTGGTTGATAAAATGAGGACCAATCAGTTGGTTAACAATATTACCTGCTCCTCAACAAGGGACTATGGAGCTTCTCATGTAAATGGTCAAAACCTGTTTTTATCACAACACCAGAGACTGCAGCAAAGGTCTGAATTTGGTGGACCTATGCTGGTTCTCACACAAAAACAATCTTCCTTCTTTCAGAGTGTCTTTCATTTCACCTCCATCAGCAGACCTTCTGCTATATCTCTACGGGCCCTATATGTATTCAGTTTTTAAAGACACGCTGCATGTACATATATCGACTAGACAGAGGGCTTATAAACTTCATACTTTTCCACAAAGGGGAAAATGAAGGGACGGGACAGCAGCGACATGGTCTTTTTTGTGGAAACAAATAATTTCTTCGTCTGTGCATTCAGAATCAACTGGTTGGCTCAAAGGCAGAATGTTCTTAAATTGCAGGTAGGTGGCACCTGTGCCCTTGCCGTCCTGAGACTGTTTTTGCAAATAAACTTACATAGAGCTTTATAACCCTGATGAACAACTGAAGGGCTGTCGATGGATAGGTCGCATGTTACTCTTATCTGTTGGCCCGTGAGTGAGAGTGCATTCGGTTTTGAACCTTCTATGCTCCATTCAGATAAACCAATGCAACTACAGACACACATTTGCCCTACGATGTGGATGGTTTAAAAAAAGCAGTATCCTTCTAGGGAACCAATTTAAATGATCAAGATATCAAATGTTTATTTTGACTCGACATATCTGCAGTTGTTGAATTTTTGCTATGGGGCAGTGTTTTGCTCCCTTCCTGACTGCCACCACCACTGAAGTATCAGAACCTCAGGTTGGATAGGTATGAGGTTAAACCAACCGCTCTGCACTCATCCATCCACTGGCAGAAGGAATTAAATCATGTTTTTTTGAGTTTTTCTACCCTAGAGGGCATCAAGAAAGCTCCATAATCATATGTATTCGTCAGCGTCCCCTTCCAATTGAAAATCCAGGCTGTGGCAGAATTCAGCAGGACTTGCAGTTCAGATCACTGTGCTCTGAATGAGCCAGCAAACATGCAGAAAAAGATCTCTTTTTCCCAACTCTTTGATAAATGACACAATCAATATCCCAACAACTGATCAGCAAGCAGCCTAATTAAAGTGTTCAGCTAGTAAAACAAAGCTGTCATGCAGGCCTCCATTAGTGTCCTGGCCAATAAAAAAATAATGGATAGTTTGAAGATATTCACCTCGTAAGATGCCAGGATGCACCGGTCGGAGGGGGGAGATGAATTGGGGGAGGGGTAGGTGAAAGGACAGCTCGCAAACCACTTTTTTCCAAGCTAGAAATTCAGACCTAAATGGGATTAAAATTGAACCTACAGAATATCCTACGCAATTAATTTCTGCTTAAAACGAATTTGATTCAATCACGAATTCATTATGTATTCTTTATGAGGAGCTCGTCAAAGCTCTTTAGATAACTCATACATCAAAACATTATATATATGTTTTGACTGGGAAACGCGATATTTCTCAGTAGGATCTTTTATTTTTCTAGCAGCCTGATGTTAAGCATTTCGGTGCTGCTGCTAACATCTAATGAAGTTATGAATTTGGGTCAGAGCGAGAGATGGAGATATTCACCAATATTTGCTATTATTATTGGAGTATAGTAGAAATGCACAGGTCAGTAACAATGAAACATTACAAATACACAATAAAGTGGAAGAAAGCAGGGTCTCTATCTAGTTTTAGTCCAGGGAAAATAGGATGTGAAACTCCCCAGGAGCAACCTATCTTTTGGGCTTAGAACAAACAGGAAATGGGTCATCCGTGGGGAGAGGTGAGCAAAAAAAAGCATGAAATGCAAGGCATAGCCAAGTGAAACTGGGGACAAAGGATTGGACTCAAGCACAAGAGGACTGCAATGATGGTCATGGCCATGCGGGAGGGTCTAGAAATATCTGTCAACCAAGTGAAAGGGACAAAGCTCATCAAGAGTAGATGATAACCCTTCACCAGGAAAATTACTTCTGGGACTACAACAGCCAGCTGAAACATTACAGTACAGCTCCCCACTCCAGCTACACATGGCCTTTAGGAAAATAAACCAGAGTTGGCTATCTCAATCCACCTTGAGGACCGGCGTACATAAGTTGACACAGGTTAGGCGGCTAAAAGACCCAAACTCTCAATACAAACCACCATGCAGACTACACAACTCACATGGCTTGGGTTGAAAAGTTACAACACCTACAACTACCTTTATGGACTCCACCTATAAGAATAAACAATATTCTATCAGGGATGCACCAATAAATGGTAACTGTGTCTTCACTCTGCACTATCAAGAGTCTTCAAACACAAAATATGATGGCGAGGTGGTGTTCAATGTCTGTAAACTCAACAAGTTTCAGGTGAATACCATTCTCCCGACTGCCTACACTTTATCTTCAAGGACATGTGAACAGGCCATTGAGTCTTTTATGGTCCATGCCCCTCTCACCCGCCTCTTCAACTTCCCCCGCACCCTTTAAGAGACATTGCACCCTTTCCAGTAATTAAAACCTACATTGCACTTCGGGCAAAAAAGCTCTGTAAATTGAACATCTTTTCAGAAACCTGCAAGCCTGGGACTCAGTCCTAGGGCTGATCCAGTCTGTTTCTGAAGCTGATAAAAAATGAGTACCATTGAGCTGATTAATGTATCACACTTATTCTTCGAGTGCATGCAGCCTAGCTGTGTTATGCAAATTACTATGTTAAAAGTGTTAATTAATTTCCGCACTGTTGCTGCAGATGAATGCCCCAAACCTAGCTTTTTACTCAAGCAGACCAATGTTGTCAGTTGGGCTGAAACAGTGAACATACACAGAGGATCTACTGCCTCTTATGAGCAAACCTGCACAGGATTATAGGTGGGAATGTGATCTGGACTGTGGCTCATCATTGACGAATGTACGTAAATGAGCATCCTTTTACATACATTTGCCAACCAGGAGCCATATTCATGACCACATTCATTACAAAGGGGTCACTTCAGCCTTAGGCAGGATCAATCATACGAGGGAGTATCACCTTATCGTTTGCTCATAAAGCAGTTGGGAGGGTGTATTACAGCTTATTGGCTTATTATCGACTCCCTAAACCCCCCTCTTGTTGCATTACAAAGAAAAACTGACAGGATTTGGATAATCCCATGTCTACCGTGGCCAATATTAATACAGTAAAGAGTTCGGACTCCTTTTATTTACAAAAAGCATGTTTCGGGAAATTCCAAATGTATATATGTTGTTCATGAATGGAGTTCTTTAGGGAACTACAAGCTGCAATTTCAATCTGTTAAAGGGTTATGAGAACCTAAGAAGGGCAATTACCTTCAAGAACCTAAAGGAAGTGGGTTCTTTCAGGCCTTAAACTCTAATTTTGGTCATCAGTTGTGACTCACCTACTGTGACCATGTTCTGTCCAGAAAAACAGACCATATATCGTTCAATCATGATCTACTCCTGAGTAAAATGTGGATAAGCATTTGTTAAATATACTTTCCTACTCCTTTTCAAGCAAATGTGTCTAAACGCTTTATAAACTCTGGCTAAGATGTGGCTGATCTCTGTACATTTCTCAGGACACCACTGGTATCTTGCTATACACAATTGCGGTTAAAAGATTGCTTATGTATGGTCTTCAAGACCCCAAACAACAGACTGTGGGTAGAAATGTAATCCCTAAATACCTGTCAAATTAGATGGCAGTATTCTATGAACTGATTGATGATATCAGCTAGCTGAAAGAAAAGCTCTATTCTTGCAGTTATTGTTGATGCAGGATTTCCTAACAAAAATAATAGGGACACCCAATGTTCTGAAGGAATGCCTTTTTAATACAATGCTAGCAACTGTATGAATACAATTATTAGGTGAGTTACATTTGATATTTGGACATTCGAAGTCAGAGGAAATAAAGACACAGTCATGGTCAAAAATAGTGAGGGGACAGTGATCTGGACAAACACAATTTGCACTCAAAAAACACAGAAGCTCAATACCATGCAAAATTAAGTTATGGCTTGTCAGGGCACTTTTTGGTCTGCATTACATACCTCACAAACTTCCGCAAAGGGGACAAAATGACAGTGTTGTCTTTCCAAAATGAAAAGAGCCAGAGGTTGACTTGATCCCGATCCCTAGCAGAGCCTTAAACTCTAGTTTAGAGCTCCTCTCACCATCTCTAGTTTAGAGCTCCTCTCACTCTACCTGTCCCCCCCCCTCCCTCGCGCTTTCCCGCCGCGACCTCCTGCACGCCCCCGCCCCCCAGCTCCCATTCGCCCCCAGCTGACCCCTCCCCCCCCTCCTACCTCTTATGGCGGCCGCTGCGCGACAGTGGTAGCGACCCTTGACCCAAGGGTAGGTCGCTCCCCCTGCCGCTGCAGCTCCTCCAAGTTCCCGAGTTCCTGTGTTCCTGAGACCCACCTAACTGTAAGTACCCCCCTCCTCCCAGCCCCTCGCCCTGCCCCGCGCCACTCACCTTCTCTCCTGCTCCTGCTTCTTTTCCTCCTCTCTGTCTCTTCCTCCTCGCTCCCCCTCTGCAATCTTCTTCTGTGTTCTTCTGTTCTTCTGTTCTTCCCTTCTGTTCTTCTGTGTTCTTCCGGTCTTCTGTGTTCTTCTTCTCTGTTCTTCTCGGTGCTTCTGTGTTCTTCTTCTCGGTTCTTCTGTGTTCTTCTCTGTTCTTCTCTGTTCTTCTCTGTTCTTCTGCTCTTCCGATCTTCTGTTCTTCTGTTCTTCTGTCTTCTGCTCTTCTGTTCTTCCGTCTTCTGCTCTTCCGGTCTTCTGCTCTTCCGGTCTTCTGTTCTTCTGTCTTCTGGTCTTCTGTCTTCTGGTCTCCTGTCTTCGGCTCTTCTACCTCCTCCGTCTTCTTCCCCCGAGCCTGCCCTCCTGCTCCTTCCTCATCCCCCTCCCTCACTCGCCTCCCCCTCTCTCACCCCTAGCTAACCCGTTCGCTATCTACCTCCCTCACTCCTCCTATCTTCCTATCTCTCTAGCTCCCTATCTCACTATCTAACTCCCCCACTCTCCACCTCCTCCTACCTACCTATCTGTCTATCTATCTATTTCCCTATCTATCGACTTCTCTATCTATTTTCTCTATCTATTTCTCTATCTCTCCCCCCCTCCCGCCACCCCCTCTACTACCTATCTCCCTATCCTCTCACTCTACCTCTCTCCCTCACCCACCTCTACAACCCCCCCTCCCCTATCTTCACAACCCTACTCCTATCTCTCTCCCTAATCTCCAAACCTCCTAACACTCACCCTCCTCCACCCTAAACCCCCTCCCCCAGCTCCTCTCACTCTACCTGTCCCCCCCCCCCTCCCTCGCGCTTTCCCGCCGCGACCTCCTGCACGCCCCCGCCCCCCAGCTCCCATTCGCCCCCAGCTGACCCCTCCCCCCCCTCCTACCTCTTATTGCGCCCGTCCGCGCCTGGCCCGCGCCCAGCGCCACGACCCCTGGTCCCCAGCTCCCCCAAGCCCCGCTGATCCGCTACGACCCCACCACCCTCCACTCCCTCAACCCAGGGCGCTCCAAAACCTGCTTCCTAGCTCACCCCAAACACACCCATGGACCCTTCGCCTGCAACTCCTGCAAACGCATCTTCCACCACGCAACTACCACGACCACAAGCCCACGCGCCATCAACCACCTCAAGTGCATCCTGATCAACGCTCGTTCCGTCCACAAGCACGCCGTTGAACTTTGGGACCTCCTGGACTCCACAGCCCCGGACGTCGCCTTCATCACGGAGACATGGATGAACGCCTCCTCTGCTCCAGACATCGCTACCCGCCATCCCCGAAGGCTACAAGATCTCCAGAAAAGACCGCACCAACCAAGTAGGAGGAGGTGTCGCCATCATCTTCAAAGACTCCATCAGCGTCACCACCTCCACCGAAGACCCCCCCCTCGCCGCTGAACACCTGCATTTTCAGATTCGCACCGACCCAAGGACCACCCTCAGAGGATCCCTCGTCTACCGTCCTCCCGGACCTCGCGCCTCTTTCAGCGACGCCATCGCCGACTTCATCTCCCCGCACGCCCTCGCCTCACCGGACTACATCCTCCTAGGCGACCTCAACTTCCATCTGGAACAAAACAACGACCCCAACACCACCACCCTGCTCGACAACCTCGCCAACCTCGGCCTCAAACAACTGGTGAACACCGCCACCCACATCGCCGGACACACGCTCGACCCTATCTTCTCCGCCAGCAAACACGTCTTCTTCAGCCACACCTCTGCCCTACACTGGACCGACCACAGCTGCGTCCACTTCACATTCCGACGCGAGACCTCCCACCTCCGCACTCAACCCATCCCTCATCGACAGTGGAACAAGATCCCTGAAGAGCAACTCTTCTCCGCTCTCGCCGCCAACCAACCCACCCTCACCACCGACCCCAACGACGCAGCTCTCAACCTCACAAACTGGATCTCCAACTGCGCTGACAACCTTGCTCCCCTCAAACGCACGCATCGACAGACCAACACCAAAAAACCTCTCTGGTTCTCTGACACCCTCAAAGAATCAAAGAAAACTTGTCGTGCCCTTGAGAAGGCCTGGCGCAAGGACCACACCGCTGACAACATGACCGCCCTCAAGAACGCTACACGCGAACACCACCACCTGATCCGCACTGCCAAAAGGAACTTTTTCACCGACAGACTAGACAAAAACAGCCACAACAGCAGAGAACTCTTCAGCATCGTCAAAGAGTTCTCCAACCCCAGCGCCAGCGCCAACGCCGTCACGCCCTCACAGGATTTGTGCGAATCCCTCGCCACTTTCTTCCATCGCAAGATCAGCGACCTCCACGACAGCTTCGGACACCAGACCCAACCATACACCACTGAACCCGCTTCCCCGGACATCACCCTCAACAACTGGACCCACATCAACACGGAAGAAACCAAATCCATCATGAACTCTATCCACTCCGGCGCCCCTTCGGACCCCTGCCCGCACTTCATCTTTAACAAAGCCGACAACATCATCGCCCCGCACCTCCAGACCGTCATCAACTCTTCTTTTTCTTCTGCTACCTTCCCCGAATGCTGGAAGCACGCTGAAGTCAACGCCCTACTAAAGAAACCTACGGCTGACCCAAGCGACCTGAAAAACTTCCGCCCCATCTCTCTTCTACCTTTCCCAGCCAAGGTAATAGAAAAGACCGTCAACAAACAGCTGACCACCTTCCTGGAAGACAACAACCTGCTCGACCCTTCACAAACCGGATTCCGAACCAACCACAGCACGGAAACCGCCCTCATCTCAGTCACAGACGACATCAGAACCCTGATGGACAACGGTGAAACAGTCGCCCTCATTCTCCTCGACCTCTCGGCTGCCTTTGACACCGTCTGTCACCGCACCCTAATCACCCGCCTACGCTCCACCGGGATCCAAGGCCAGGCCCTGGACTGGATCGCCTCCTTCCTCGCTAACCGCTCCCAAAGAGTTTACCTCCCTCCGTTTCGCTCAGAACCCACCAAGATCATCTGCGGCGTACCTCAAGGCTCATCGCTCAGCCCGACACTCTTCAATGTCTACATGAGCCCCCTCGCCGACATCGTACGCAAGCACGACATCATCATCACCTCCTACGCCGACGACACCCAACTTGTACTCTCCCTCACCAAGGACCCCGCCAGCGCCAAGACCAACCTACAAGAGGGTATGAAGGACGTCGCAGATTGGATGAGGCTCAGCCGCCTAAAGCTGAACTCTGAAAAAACGGAAGTCCTCATCCTCGGCAACACCCCGTCCGCCTGGGACGACTCCTGGTGGCCCACGGCCCTCGGCACCGCACCGACCCCCGCAGACCACGCCCGCAACCTCGGCTTCATCTTGGACCCTCTTCTCACCATGACCAAGCAAGTCAACGCCGTGTCCTCCGCCTGCTTCCTCACTCTCCGCATGCTCCGCAAGATCTTCCGCTGGATCCCCGCCGACACCAGAAAAACCGTGACCCACGCCCTTGTCACGAGTCGCCTGGACTACGGCAACACCCTCTACGCCGGGACCACCGCCAAACTCCAAAACCGCCTGCAACGCATCCAAAACGCCTCGGCCCGCCTCATCCTCGACGTACCCCGCAACAGCCACATCTCCGCACACCTGAGACACCTGCATTGGCTCCCAGTCAGCAAAAGGATCACCTTCCGTCTTCTCACCCACGCACACAAAGCCCTCCACAACAAGGGACCGGAATACCTCAACAGACGCCTCAGCTTCTACGTCCCCACCCGCCCCCTCCGCTCCGCTGGCCTCGCACTTGCTGCCGTCCCTCGCACCCGCCGCTCCACGGCGGGTGGGAGATCTTTCTCCTTCCTGGCGGCCAAGACCTGGAACTCCCTCCCCACCAGCCTCAGGACCACCCAGGACCACTCCGCTTTCCGGAGACTCCTAAAGACTTGGCTGTTCGAGCAGCGATAACCCCCCCTTTCCCCCCTAGCGCCTTGAGACCCGCACGGGTGAGTAGCGCGCTTTATAAATGTTAATGATTTGATTTGATTTGACTTGATCCCGATCCCTAGCAGAGCCTTAAACTCTAGTGGGACATTATCTTTACATTTTTTATGCAATTTAACATCCTACCCAATTTAAAGGCCATTCTTTGGACCCTTTCCATGAAATTGCCACCTTCGAACAAGTACTAATTCCGTAAGTACTTCCCATTACAATTCTTCAGGAATGGAGTAAATCAGGAATCTCTCAAATAGACCTGCTATGAGGCACGGTATACAACAGCTCCTGAAAAAAAAAATCGACCATTGTCTCTGTTTTGCTGAAAGAATTAGTGACCAGATTGTATTTTACTACTGAAAACATCTGAACTGTTCTGATCCATCACACACCAAAAAAGGGCGAGATAGCATGCCAGGGGCACGCTTTCAAGACAGACAAACCCTAGTGTGCACTGTCTTTACCAGGAACTTTCCTTATGCCTATAGACCTTCAGAACACCTATTTTGACATCTCCACCTATTGATGCATAATGGTTCCTTAGGATCGCCATCCTGATAGTTCCAATTTAGAATACGGCCTTCACAAAACGTTACTGGCACCCTTGGTAGATTTGTCACCCTTTATCACAAAGACTGGCTAGGCCTCGAATCATCTTATTATCTGGCGGACGAGAACTCAAATAATTTAGCAATTCTCCTTCTGCATCATGGATAGCTCCATAATCTCTTAAAATCCCCACTCTGTTCACCAGTGCAAGGTTAGACACACTGTCTTGTATGGTTTCTCTTCTTTATCAGCTCTTGGTATTACAAACACATTTCTCCTCGACGTTACCAGAGGCAGCTTGTTGAGGAAGTGGCTCAAGGTCAAGTGGCACACAGTGACGTGTCTTTTTCTGAAACCTAGGTCTGGGCTATGATATGATTTGATTTGCAAAATTTATAAAGCTTAGAGAATTATTTCTTAAGAGGTGTCCTGGTGTGTGAGGTGGACATATGACATTGTAGCACCGGCTGCTTATCAAATTAGAAAGAGGGTGTATGACAACCTCTGGCCAATGACATCCACTCCCATGGGCAACTGAGTTCAGAAGCCTACAGCCAAATGGCCACACATGGACCTGTTGGTCTCCTCTTTTTGGATCTGCACGTTTGACTGTTGCTGGATGATCCGGTCTAGATTATGGATCTGGGTTAATGATAAAGATCAGGGCAATAAGGGAGTAAAGCCATGCTCCAGAATTATCCAGAATCTTTGTCCTCTTTAGGAGCACCCAGCACATTAGACAGCCAAGGGCTTTATTAGGTATAGAGCCCTTTGGGCACAATGGCTGTGTGAGCCCGCTCTGTGTGCCCACAGGCACTATGGTACAACAAAAGTGCTACAGATGCATGTGAGGCTCTTTTCTGTAATACTTCTGTGGCCCCGTGCAAATAAGGGAATGACTTTGCCTCTGCACCCACATCCTATTATGGATGTGGGTGTAGAATTAAACAGGCCCTTGGGTGTCACGTTGTCAGTGCACCCCTCGAAATCAGCTCTCTGGAGGGTAGAATGGGGGGCCCCATGACCCCCACCCTGATAACCCCGTGCAGGTGGGTGCAGTCACTCACTGCACCTGCCTGCAAGGAGATCTATGCCCCCTCTTCAAAGTGCAGGTGGGTCTGAACTTGAGACATGGAGCTGCTTGTAAGCTGAAGCTCCATATGTCACTGAATATGTAGATAAATTAAAGTGAATCTTGTAAATCTCCATGGGATGATGAAGAACTCTTGTGGTTGTCTTAGGTATATCTGCTGTTTTAACATAAGGTTCTGACAGCAGCTTTCTTTTTTTAAATTAAAAGAGTTACTATCACCCAGGGTAAAATAGTTTCTGATAATCCATTGACGGTAATGTATCCAAAGAGATTGTGGTTGATGTTCTGGAGCGCTCAACACGCTGTTGTCTGCCAGCAGGGCACAAGTCGGGGGTAAATATGGGTGGACGGCGTCCATCCACTATTTTCAAAGGGTGGGCAATGACCACCCTGCCAAGAAGAAGTTGGGCCCTACCGTAAAACTCTGAATGTGTCTTGGTGTAATTTTCAGACCTAACATCTAGCTGTAAATGCAGTGGAGGGGAAACAAAGGCTCACAGTTTTTTAACACTTCACAAGTACTTAAGAGAGGCACAGTTTGACTTTGTGCAGTACCTGTATGTAGTGATATGCATGCACTGCTGTAAGAATATCAGATGTGTGGGTCTGTCCCGGTATTTACACAAAACAACAATTTAAATACCACTATTTTTTTTCCTGTTGTAGTGCTACTCATCAAAGTGCAGGGTGTCAGAGCGCTTTAAATCAAACACGCTCATTACATTGACATTCAATCACATATTTGTACATCATTGTTCAGGATATGTTACATAAGACAATAAAGGTTACAAGGTGTAGGAGTCACATCATCATTTATAGCTCACTGAGCTATATAAGAAGGAATACCATTTATGAAATGTCTGTGTTAAAAGCAGTAGCGCACTTACCCGTCTACATGAAATAAAAATCTGTTGTCTACATTTTACATGATGTGCTTTTTTCAGGATACACATTAACAATCTATTCTACTTTGAGTTAAAATGGGCACTAGACAAAACACAGATCTTTCCAGCAAATGCGTTAACCACCAAAGTTATCTTTCCATTATTATTATTCTCTCAGATTTACTAGGAACCCAAAGATCTCTGCAGCAGGTGCCTTAACCTCATAAGATATTTAAAAATTCAGACTTTGTAACCAATTGAGCAGAACAGATTTACTATCCCATTTCTCTTTGTTGCCAATTTCTTTGTCACATAGGTTTTGAAAACAAATGTTTAAGTTGAGGCGCAGATTTTGCTTCAGGGTTGCATCACTTTTCACTGTAGCCTCTCTGAGACCTAATGATGCTCAACTGAAATGAACGCCCGAACAAAGGCCTTGTGGTGCGGACGGGTAGTTCCACTCAATCTACCAAAGCTGCTGTAGGAATCTACAGCTAGGACAGGAGAAAGAATGTTAGATTCAATCTGGCTCCTAGCATTGCAAAGCTGTAGAAGCAACGCTGCCTATAGGGCTGACTTCTGTAGAGCCTGCAACTGGGATACACCTGTAATTGTCAGCGCCAGGAGCCTACACAGCACAATTGCAGATACTGACAGTTTGACATATGCATGCTGCTGGGCATTGGAAGAATGCAATACCATAGCAAAAAAGCTTGCCCAAACTCACTTCATAGCTGCCAAGGCATTGACATCGATAAAGAGGAGACAGGCAAGCTGTGTGCACTGGTGGCTTTCCTAGGAGGAATGCGCTCTGGGGGGCTTGCAAGGGGCACACACCGCCTGAAAGCAATCGGAAACAGACAAAAACTAGCGCATATTCATATAGCGAGGAGATGGGTCTGATTACTGGGGACTCTGATGAAGTCAGTGCCACACTGCCATCGGAAAACCAGTGAGCAGCCTTTAGCAAAACACGTGGAATTGTAATCCGAGAACATTCCTAACACCAGCGTGTACATTTCCTCTCAGACATGGGGACAGAGCGGAACTTGTGATCCAAGCAAATATAGACTTCAGAAATGCCTTCACAGGCTGTGGCGCGAGGACACCGTACTCACGCGGGTCTGTCGGCAGGGCAGCTCTGGCGGTCGCAGCTGCTCGCGCCATTCTCCTGCCTGCTCGCGCCATTCTCCTGCCTATCCGCGCCATCTAGGTAGCGGGCCACGCGGGCGGCACATTATTGTGCTTATCAATCATGCTCCGCGCATAAATGCACCTGCGATGCAGAACCCATAGCCATAAATAAAGAAAATCGCTCATTAAATTTACAATATTCCATCCTCGGACTGCAGCACGCTCAGGAGGAATTAATCAGTTGCATCACCAGCGGATATTAGTTATGCCAATAGTCTGTAAATATGCCTCATACAGTTATGGCAACACTAAATAAAATAGTCAAATAAATTTTCGAATGGAGGAAATTTGCATAAAATATGCGGGATGCATCCGTCCCAGCGAGGCAGAGGTTATTTTTCAGGATATGGAGTTATTGTTTCAGTTTAGCACTCACAGGGGAAGCAGTCTGCAAAAATAATAAAGACGAATCAGCTGCCGCTCGCTTCGGACGGGTGCTTTATTGAGGTGCGGCTGAAAGAGTGGCGAATGAAAATCAACAGGCTACCCTGGAAACATTTAGAAGAATTAATAACAAACATGGGCTCTGTGACACACAGGTGCAGTGCCTAATTTGTGCTGGTGGCTTTGGGTACAGAGCACCAGCATTTATTTTTGAGGGCTGGAACTTATTTTTGAGTCTGGAACTTATTTTTGAGGGCCAGCACTTATTTTTCCTCCTCAAGCATGTGCTGCGAGCAAAGGACACGTATGGGAAAGACAGAGGAAGAGAAAAACGGCAAGGCGTCACAATGGGAGAAAGCTGCAAGAGTGGGCTGAAGGGGCAGGGAGTGGCTGTAAATAGATTCAAGAGGCCTGATATGGCTTCAGGATTATGCTACCTCAGTATTCTGTGTTTGCACATTTAATTGCAGCAACTGCATGTTTAAGAGGAGGTTTTTGGGCACCAGCACATTTTTATTCACAAATTAAGCACTGGGAACAGCACTGGGCCAAGGACACCATATCAGGTGTTTTCACCGGCGATACCCAAGGTCACCGGCGTTATGTGTCAATGGTAAAACGAATTATGTGGCATAGTGATTAAAATTATGTAACAAGAAAAGGCAAATTATATGGCGTTCCGTACAAGTACAGTTTCAGTATTTTACCCTTGCAACACATCTTCACAGAATGTGGGCAGGCGTTCCATCACTTTAATATTAATAGTTACCATCTGAGTTTAACAACTCAGAAACTAAAAAGTGACCAGGTAACCTTTGTAATGAGTCTGCCAATGCATGGTAGAAGGTGTATGTATTTTTTTTAAATAACTTTTGAGCCGTCTGAACTCAAAACATTTTTAAAATCTGCGAATTATGTAGCAGATGTTGGGTTATGTTGCAAGTTCAGAAAATACATAATTATGTGGAAAACACTGCAGCCACAGAATCCAGTTTTTCGGTGGCTCTGGCAATACTCTACGTCAGTCCAGTTTTACGTTCTACAAAACCATGAGATGTAGAACAACACCCTGATTGGGTCAACTGAGTGAAGGACTCCCCCCCACACGCAGAATGTACTGGACTGGCAAATGAAAGCTCAGGAGAGGAACAATGTGCTCCCTATCACATGTGGCCACCTGGTACATGGTACCACCTGGTAACCTTACACTGGCGCATAACCTTACTCAGACCCCAGGCACCCCACACATTCACAGTGCAACTGCCTGCAGGAGGTACTTTTTTAAAATGTGAAATGCAAACAAAGTAAACATATTATCTCTGCGGGGGACCGAAACTGCAACAGAAGAGCAAAAGAACCACGAGACCCAAAATGCTTTCAATCATTTCACACACCAAAAGTTTTGTAAGGAAGACGACCTCGGGGTCAATACTGAAAACGGTGCGACCATCCTACCCACTAATGCAGGGGTGCAATTGTAATCAGGTGGGGCTCAGCAAAGAGCAGCCCAGAGCTTGATGCATAGTGTGATCTTCTAGCAAAGATCAAGGGAACCTCAGCCTACCAGACAGCAGAAGACCAAACAGATAACCTTGAACATGAGTCAGACCAAACTGGAGAGAACAGACTACATAGTCTCTTCGATCTAAAAACCACTGAGCAATCACAGCCTTCTCAGTTCTAAATGCACTGCTGGCCCTGGCCTTCTCGTGAAGGGGGCGCTAGAGAAAAGGTTGTTTATGGCTGAATTGCCCACCTTCATAGGTCTTGTTGATCTAGAATGGATTTGTGTCTGCTTTCACCTCAAGAATTCCCCCAGGCGACTTCCAATATATTTGGAAAATATATGTACACATTCCGGCTACCTTGAAAACCTGTTTTTTCCCTCAAAACCTTGGCTGAAGATTAATAAACTCTTTGTGACTGTCTTATTATCAGCTGTGGAAGACTGCTTAAAGCACCTTGTTAACCTGCTTCTGACAATGTCCTTATTGTCTAAAATATTCAAAAAAGCACACATGATAGCAACACGCATGATGTGGATGAAGGGCTACATCATAAAAATAAGAAAACATCCTTCCATTATCATGGCATTTATTTTTCCTGTTTTCAACCTGTCTACAGGGTACCACATGAGGTTACTCAGCATGCATGCGCTCGCTTGAAAGTCATGCTTGTAACAAAGCCAATGCATACTACTGCAGTTTAGTGAAGAGCAGGTATGTGATGGTCCCGGCAGGCCAGCAAGCCAATGAAGACTCAGAATTCAGCTGAACTGAACTTCCTGCTACAAGGTTAAAAAAGCCTGGTTTGCAAGGATTTCCTCAAATGCAGATGTTTGCTTGGCTGACAGAGGACTAGTAGCATCGCACCACGAAGTAGGGGTGTGAGGACAAAAACAAACAAAAAAATGTGCCCTTGCTCACAAATCTCCATGATGGGCCACAAGCAGAAAGCCACCCTTAGGCAAGGAGCGGGTAGAAAGAAACTACATCACCTGAAAAATCAGACCAATTTCAGTAACAGTAAATGTATATGGATATTACCTTGTGGTTTCCGTCGGTATGTTTATCAACCTTCCTCAGTATCACTAACTGGATCATGCCACGAATGTTTCCCTCCATAGACATGGACCTTCGAAGCGTCTCCATGGCTTCGTGGTTCGACTTCCCCAGGAGAGACTCTCCGTTCACTGCTAGCAGCTTGTCATTCACCCTGAGGCGACCATCCTGCAGGAAAGGAGTAAGAGAAATGAGAAGGACATCTAGTGCAGGTCTAGTAAATCTTAGAGAAGTGCCAATGCTGCAAGATAGTTACTAAAGAGTAGACTGAGGAGTGTATTACTTAGTGAGCTCGTGTGCACGTGGTCAAGCTCAGAATCTTTGTAGAACATGTGCATCTTATAAAAGGTAACAAGTCATATACTGTTCTCTTTCTTTTCAAGTTTTTGTCGAAATAATAACAACATCTTTTCTAAAGAGTTTATAGTTGGTGGCTTGGTTGACTGGGCCTCTAACACTTCAGACCTATAAACTGGAAATCGAGTGGTCAAGTAGTTTGACATTTTATTGACATTTAAGACTACCCGAATGTGTACTTTTCGAAATGTGTGGGCAACAATACAATGTGTTCACTGCAATCCACACAGGCTGTGGCAAGTGAGGCTTGAGCTTTCTTGTAGAATGTGATTCAGCCCCAGAATCCACACTTTCTAGGAATATTAGGCCTTGAGTATCAGTAAAAAGGGCAAACCTTACAGGGCAATTTGTACTGGCATTATTCATTTTACCATATGTACATATAAACTACAGATGCTACTATCAAACTGGGGTTGTGTGTCTTAATGTTGTGACCTGCCATTGTCTATTTATTAACTTAAGCTCTCTTTATGCACACAGACCCAGAGTGTGATGAGCAAGAACACAGCAGAATTTGCCTTTATGCTATCATCGTACTACAAATTTCAGAGTGGAAACGTTTTGTTTGAGAAGGCCACAGCCAAGTTCTTTTCGGCCTTCTCTCCTGCTTGCATCTTCTCCCTGAATAGCTTGCAGAGGCCTTATATTAGCACACACACACAAATCCATTTGATAAGTTGTGGGTCTTGCAGATCCATCCATACAAGTAAATGTGCCAGTCACCTCCCTCACCCCAGATTCCTTTCCTGATCCGTTATGTTCTACCTGGAGCTTCCCCTTAATTTCAGTATTGTCAGTAGGGAGTAACTTCGGCTGTTTCTCTGAAGAACGATCATCAACATATGTATAGGTGCTTCAGTCTCCTGAACAGGCATCATGTCATCTTGTGTGGCCAGGGCTCCATCTCCCTCAGATCAAAACATACATGGGGTCGGAATGAAAGTAGTGAAACGTTCAAAACTGATTAAAAGTATTTGTTTATTATCACAAACCACGGATACACTTCAAGAGCTACATAATCTATCTTAATTAAGAACGTAGCACTAAACAGCAAAGAGTGACAGGCAAAATTACACAATGTTTGCCTTCGCGGATCGGTGGTAAGGCTTGGGTGCCTCTACATTCGTGAATGGACTTGTGGCTACCAACATGAGGACATGAGGCACAGGTACGCCAGTGACTTGGTAGAAGAACAGAAGGAGTATATAGACTTCCAACCTCATGTGGCAACCGGAAGGCTCCTTTGGTGGACATCTGTTCCAGGGTGGTGTTCCAAAGTGGTCTAGAGTTGTAGTGGGGCCATTAGTGTACGGTGTTACATACACCCTCTCGTGTTTACAGGAAAGGGAATCGTTCTCAGATTCAAGTTAGACCAGCCAGTCCCGTTTGTTGGGGTGATGTGGGAGATGGACATGTGGAAAGCCTCCTTAGGTGACTACCTCTTGGTTTCCAAGCTGTGAGTTTCTCTACTGGTCTATTCAGATGCCAAGGCTGGGCAGGTTTGCCAGCTTGAACAGTCTTAGCCCCGGGGGTACAAAGCCATCACTAATCTATAGGCTGCTCTAATTTAAATATTTCAAGGAATGCAGTGCACATTGTTCTTAACTTTACTTACTCTTTTACAAGTGATTTGAGTCGGTTTAGTTCTCAGCTACTAGACAGCGCATGTGCTGCCTGTTGTGAGACATATTGTGATCTAACGTGCAGCCCACTTATTGCTTACTGTCTGTTGGCTTTCCTGTCACTCTTGTTATTTGGGTCTCTGCTTGTCAATCTTGAATTTGTCTCACACATTTGGCACAGCCTTTTTACCATATCTTTCTATTGTCGAGCTTCTACACTTCCAATGCTTGCTTTTCAAGTACTACGTTTGGCTTAAGCTCTCCACTGGACCACATGTATTTTCTATTTGAGCCCTTGCGTACTTCTCTGTTCTCTGTATTGCTCTGCATCACGTGTGCTTCTCCCTCGCCATGTTGTGCTAGCCCCTATTGCTTTCTCCCCATGTGTTCCTCTTCCACCTGCTCCGCGCTGCTCTCTTTCGTGCATTTGTTCTACCCAGTGCTCCATTTTGCTCTCTCTCTCACTCTCTCAATCGTCTGCGCTCTCTCTCTCTCAAACATCTGCTTGGCCCCCGCACCCTCCACATTGCTTCTCACCATGCGCTACCACTCCACACCCCTGCCTCTTTGTTGATTCCATGTCCTCATGTTGCTTCTTCCCTCCTCTCTCATGTTGGTTCCACCCCCTTCCGATGCTTCCACTCCACTCGCTTACAAAAAGTTAGCATGTTTTCTCCTTGTAGTTACTGATCCAAATTAGATAGTTTATCGCAAATTTAAAAAAATGGCTGTGCCATAATATAGACATGTGCATATGCCTACAAAATGACGCAGCTGGCCACATGAAAGGCATTTTTTTTTTTATTCTTCATAGATGCCGTGCACAATTGCTGAAAATAATTGGCAAAGCCAATCGGTCTTAAAGGCAAGGCCTATTGGTTTTGTCAGTGTTTGTTTTTATAGTGGCACAAATAAAAAAAGATCAATGTGTTTACTTTTTCGGATCAATCATATGAATCCTTAATCTGATGCGGATCCTTAACATGATGCAGGGAGGAGAGGCTGAAAGGCAACCTATTCTAAGAAATCCAAAGAATTAGAAATTGAAGTTTGTCTTTACAGTGGAGGGAGAGAAGGATCAGCATTTAAGATTGTCTTTTTGAACCAATTCCTGAGTATCTAACTGGTGGTCTCTTGGAAGTGTCATGAACCTGGTCACTCGGCAGCACCAGTCACTACCTTTGCTTCTTGGCCTTAATTGCAAGATGCAGGGATGGCCCAAAAAGTCATTCTTTAACCAGATTCCCCAGGTGTTGAAATAGACTCCACAAGTAGCCAATGCAACGTAATTTAACTTGCCCCTGTATTTAAAAAACACAGTTCTCTTGGCCAATTCCTTCTATCTAACAACCACCAGCAACAGGCATTCTAGGGTGTTAGTTTGATGGCATAATCTGGGGTTTTGAGGCCTATTATTACATCACTGATAAAAGTGTAATTAAATCGGCATCTCAATCCTAATGTCACTCCTGCTTTGAAGGCCGTCTAAGAACCCTAAAAACAAAATGGCCTTTCCTTCAACTTGCGGCAAGAATTGTTGTGCTTGAAGTTTTATCCATGGATACAAATGATGGAAAGAGTTCTCTGTAAGTACCATATCCATTTGCTGTGCTGTGCTTACTGCCTTCGCGAGGAGGCGGCAGACACATCTTCATTTGCCCGAGGCCTGGTACGTGAACAGGAAATATGCAGGGTGAAAAAGCGATGACTGCTTTAAACTCATGAGCAATGATGCTATTCAAGCTCATCTGAAGACAAATTGTTATGAGGCTATATCTCTTCTCCTCACCGAGTCAGTAAGTTGATTTTTGGAGCTGCGCTGGGTAACAAAGAGCAGACTGGTTTTATATTCTGACCACAAAAGTGAGATATTGTGAAACAGCTCGCAGGCCCAGACAGGGTTATGAACTTTAAGATTTCATTCTGGTCACAGATGCACAATGCAATCCCCAGTCCACTGGAAGGCACCGCATAGGATTGAAAGGCGTATAACAGAGCCCGTTTTGGGAAGGTCAGCTAAGTGCTAGGGCTCGGTACATGGACTGACTGAGAGAAGGTAAGTAAATGAGTGAGGATCACAAGCGCAGCAGAGGTCTGACCCTCCTAAGATGGAGACCTCTTCTGGGTCAAAAGACATTATATGAAAGTGCTTATAGTGATTAGGCCACGGCTCGCTGCTCCTGGTGTGATCGCACTTTGTTGTTAAGTGTGTGATTTGAGACCAAACAAACTCCTTGATAAGGAGGGGAGAAGGTTGCAAAAGTAGCATTCAATGCAGGAGTCTAAAAAACGGGTTTCAATATTTGGCACATTCCTTGAGAGCTTCCACAAAAGGGAAACTCATGTATGTAAAGGGGTGGGATGAATGGACACGCAACTTCATAGTGATGCGTTAGCTTTATGGGTTTATGTACTTTAAAGTATTCTATGTATATAGTTTGCAAAAAGAAAATCTTCTGCCTTTCATTGGTTCAGTCTAGTCTTTTCAGTTTTGTTCCAAGTAGGAGCGTTGTGTCCCCCTGTGGGTGTCATTCCTAACAGAACAGGCTAGCAAGTAAGCGTGCTTATGGGGAAAAAAATCATTACTTCTGGAGAGAAAAAATACTCTTCTTTTCTTTATTTCCATCTTCTTTCGGCTTCGTCACGTTGCATCCGATTTTCTCTAATGTTCCTTTCCCTCCTTACCCATGGACAGAGGAAAGAGGAGGAAAAAGCTGTAATCAGTAATCTCAGGTTTTAAGGAGTAATTAGGGTTAGTAGGGTGATGATGAGCTGACGCGCTATTTTCTCTTTCGGTGCCTGTGAAGAGGTGCCATTAAGGCAGTCTCCAATCTGCCAGAGTTGTGGCAAGTACTTACGTGTCAGCCATCCCTGGAGCCAATCACCATTCCTCATATCACTCGTCTGGTTCGTTGTCGGGCTCCTCCTCCATTGGACTGCTTTTGCTCTAGATCTCCGAGTCCGGTCCTGAATCCCAGAATCTGCCTTTTTCCACGATTTCCCCTCCTCTGTGCCACACACTCTATTATCTCTCTTGCTTTCCATCCCATCTGTCTGCTTGTTGGTCCGTCCTTTTACTTTCGGGTTGCATTCTCTGGAGAGTGCCGCATGACATCTCCTTTTGCTTAGGGAATGTGTCATCTTTTTAGTCCTCCTCTTCTGTCTCTTTCTTTACTTTTAGTCATTCTTCTGTTTCCTAAATATGTTGTCCTTCCTTTTGCAGCTTCACTGCCAAATTTGGCCCGGGATCCACACACCGCAGACCATCAGCTATAGTGAAGTCCTTCCTTCTATAATGTGGTGAATAGTCAAATATATACCTGAATGCTTGCCTTAAGTCTCAATTAATATTTATGAGACTGTTGCAGAATGTAGCCTAGCAGTAGAAAGAAAACCTGAAACAAGACTAAGGCCTAATAACTTAAGGCAGCAACTTCCGCACTGACCTTTTCGTGGTAGTAGTTGAAGAGCTGACTGTTAGAGCTCTGGGGTCTGGTGGAGAAGGACGAACAAAATTTAGTGGGTGAGGTTGGGCTATGCAGATTTAGGGAGGGTTTTGACTCCCCCCCTTGAAAAGATGTCTTTCAATGCACACAGTGTCTAGTGCTAACTGGCTTTGATTGGTCAATGGAGAGGAGAAGGTACAGATCACTAGTGCATGTGTAATAAGCTACAGTATGTGACAAACATGTGGCTTTTTGGTAGTGCATTGATTCAGTGACGAGGTGAGGCACTTATAAAGCTCAGACTTTAACTTGAATGTGGTGAATGTGAGCAGGGACAGGTTAAATACATTCTTGTCCGCTGGTCCCAGTTGTCGGTCATGCTGCAGATTCTGTAGCTGCTGCAGAAGGTTGAACATTTATTGAGGAAAGCCCACGTGGAGGCCATTGCAGTTGTCTAGATGAATGAGAAAAAGGAGGTGGTGTCTGTAGGCCGATGCTCAGATGCTTGGTGGATGTGTGTGTTTAGTGGGGTTACAAGGCAGTACAGGCCACCTGAGTTTTCAGCTGAGAACATTGTGGGGGTGTTTTCTGTGCACTTTTTACATTGGGTCTCATGACACCTATTGAGGAGGATACGTGGAATGCGTCACAGAGGTGAAAGGTCACAGATTTATTTGCCTACATTTCTCAATATAGCATTTTACGATGCAAATAATCTCTAACAAATGAGAAAAAAAACTGGAAATCCTCTCCACTATTTTTTTCTAGTTTTGACATAAACAAAAGGTGTAATTTAGATGACTGCAAATCTGTTGTTGTGGTTTATGCCTAGGCAGCAGATCTTTTCTATCTATTCATCAAGGAGCTGGAACAGCATCCCCCATGCCAAACAGGACCAACCCAACCCTTTTTCAATTTAGGAAAAAGTTCAAGACACACCTCTTTAAAGAACACTATGTTGCAATGCATTAATATTCCACATAATACCCAACTCTCCTGATCTGTCTAGTCAGTATGCCTGGTTTTGGATGGACAACTCAATGCTGGTTGAGCAGGGTGGCGGGAAAGGAGTCACATGTCTCTTAAACACTGAGAAGGCAGTCCTGGGCATCAAATCCTTGCTCTCAGCTGCACTTCGAGAGACAGAAACAGACCAGGAACTTTGGTCAATGAACTCTGGATATCAAAAGCAGCTGCCATTGAGACTACGCAATGGTAGCTGTCGTAACGTTGAAGGGGGTCACACCGGCAACCGATATTGCTGATAGAAGATATAGACCACCACAGACCATAGTTTTAGTGGGGTTATTGACTACTCAGTGATAGTCAACATCTTCAAGTACAAAGCTGGAAGTGTACCACCTCAAAACACTTCTAATCTGTTCAGGGCATCCGCAAAGCAATCTTGGCACAGGCAGTGCCAGCGCGCACAAACAGCACAAGGTGACTTGCAACGCCAAAGCTTACTACACATCAAATGCATTTGCAATAGGGCAAACCGCAAATTTTGCAACCTGCAGCTTTGTTCACTTGCAAAATGGTTTAGTTCCTAGGTCCCGCAATGTCTTTCCCGCCTTCTCCCGTACTAGCCATGTGACATGCCCGCCTCACTTTCACAGAGAAAAGCTTAATAGGGGCAAGGGAGTGTAACACATTTACATGATAGCTCAGTCTTGATTGATGCCATGTGCTGCTTAACATCCACTATAAAATACGCTGTCGCGCATTTTTTAATGGCAAGAACTGGCTGACTAAGCAGGCGTCAGGGCTACAATTTACATGTACCGAGTACAGCAGCATTCTCCAGCAGGCACAAATCCGGGTGGGACTGCTGAGACAAGGAGAACTACGAGACACAAAAGAAATGACAATACAAATAGAAAATGATAGCGAATGCCACCTCGCACTGAAGGGTCGGGGTGCTCCTGATTTTTAATTTGAAGACTAATCTGACAGAATTAAACTGTGGCAGGAGAGGACGCCCTTGAATGTGATGGGGTTAGGAGGGAGAATTTCTATGAGTGGTATAGGTTTGCAGGACCGTGATTCGGACGTGCGTGATGGTTGCGTTACGCATCAAACCACGCGCCATCACCTGCTCAACCCTCTTCAGCTGGCTGCGGAAGACGTAGGCATGACGACGGCGTATTCACGGCCTACACGCGTGAAGAAGCAATGGCGCACACCTTCCAATAGGACCTCAAGGCATTGCTTTAAACCCGCCTTGATTTTTCAAAGACAATTCACTTCCCTGAAAGGGCATCTTCGGCACGTTCTGACCTTCAGACGAATGCAGGCACTGGGCAGAGTGCCCTGTACCCATTTGTCAATTACCGGCATCACAGGTGCCCGGTCGACTCGGAAATAATGCTGAACTAAACAGCTTTTCTAATTTACCACCAACTAAAATAGCTCCCGGCCTCGAGGTCTGAAAGCTGGCGCGTGGAAACCCGCGTTGACGTCTAAAAAAAGGCGACGAGAAACCCATTTTGTCCTCTCGACACATCGCTTGCAAGAGTAGGAAGGAAATTAGTGCTAGCAGCGATCGGCAGGAACTCACTGCAGGAAATGCTTTTAAGCGACGTGCACCCGATCTGCCCTGGAGCAGTTACAGCGAATTCCTCCCATGGTTTCAACAGTCTCCTTACTGTGAGATAAAAACAGATATATTGCCGTACTTAGCAGTGAGATTGGAGCACAGTTTGCCGGTGAATACATGTAGCAAACTGCAGTACGTATCTCCTCGAAGACAAGTGGGGTGCGGGGCAGTGTTTAGTTTTAAAATAAATTGGTGCAGCGGTACAACGTTTTTCCTAGGAGTACACATCTGCCAAATGTCAGGGTTGCCCCATACCAAGGCTTCCTGGCCTTGGTTCAATCTCATCCTTATTTGTTCTGCCATCCTACATTATTCACTTCACCTCACCCCTTTTAATCAGGCTTTCTCTTTTTGTCACTGTTTTCCGATCTTTTTCTTCCTCTTTTCTTCTTTTTCAGCCTTTCTCCCACTTGCTCTAGGTCAAAGTCTGAAAAGAAAGTCCTGTTGACCAAAACTACCTGTCGCTTCAACCAGTGGCACAACTTAAGCACCGGGCGTGGACTAGGCATCCCAATCCCTTGTTCTTAAAGAGAGAAGGGAGGCTTGCATGGTGTAACTAGATTCTGGTCTTCAATAGTTAGTTATTTAAATGATTTGGGTGAGCAGCCAATCTTGTTCCAGCATATCAAAATTTTCCCACAGAGCAATCGGCTTTCCATCTGTCTCCGAGCCCTCAAAACATGCTTACAGGATACCACAGACGCTGGGGTGAATAACCACCAAATAAAGCTACCCCCCAGTATGAAGCTTGTTTCAGAGAGATCACGGGGCGACAATCACAACATTTTTCATAGAGTTTTGGAGGTATGTACCAGAGATTAGAGAGAGATGAGTGTTAAGAGAGTTTGTGTCAGACATCCAGGAAACACAAGCCTTTGAGTTTAGGAGGCGTGTGTCACAAAGTTTAGAAGGAGTGTGTCACAGTGCCCAGGAGGCATGCGTCACATAACAGCTTTTTTTTTTTTTTTTTTTTACTCAATGGTAGAGGCTATAATGCTGATCATATTCTCGTTCACTCTTGGCTCCGTATGAAATATGTTAGTGTCATCACAATCTGTAAGAAAAGCAGCTCAAGCACCCAAAAAACAGAGCAGTTCTACTGAGGGGGCTAGCAGTGAGATAGGACTAGTGTTCTAC
Source organism: Pleurodeles waltl (assembly GCF_031143425.1). Lineage (NCBI taxonomy): Eukaryota > Metazoa > Chordata > Amphibia > Caudata > Salamandridae > Pleurodeles > Pleurodeles waltl. Next base: position 1,887,364,570 of record NC_090440.1, read on the forward strand.
TATGCGACTGAGGAGCTGAATGTCACCAGAAATTTTCTGAGCTTCAAGCAGCATAGATGAACTCTGATTAAAGAAGAGACTTTCACAACCAACAGATACGTTTACACGTCTGAGTACATTCTCAAGAGGTTGACACAGGACACGTAACCCATGAGCACCTGGTGGGTAGATACCTTCTGTCATCAGGGCACAACCTTGAAAGGATGGAGCTCCACAGAAAGCACTAGAAAGGAGTCAGCACTACTACAAAGATCAGAGCATAAGGAAGTTGTTAGAAGGGAAACTCCTTTTTTCTGGGTCCCTGGGAGTTGAATGAGAGTGAAGAAAGCTCTATCACAAGTAGGAGTTGAAGAGCACAAAATGCAACCTTTGTGTGCCAGTACCAAGCCTGCGAATCAATGCAATGACCGCGCTGGAAGAGCAGGGGGTTTACAAATACACGTTCTAATACGAAAGGGCTCGACAAAATGGTACACACATCCCACTTGACCTTATCAAAACTAAACCGCAGTCCCACAGAAGCCCACCAAAGCCTGTAACAAGGAAAAAAGCTGGGAAAATACTAATATGTATAATAATTAAGACAAAGAAAGAGAAATAAAGCACAAGATACCAAGGCAACAAGCACCTCATCCCAAAGGCATATCATAAGAACTGGAGACACATCACACAAAAACCATAACACACATAAGCTTGTTCCACAAACATCCACTTCACAGCTGAACCACCTTTTCAACTGAAAGATTTACACCAGACACCTTATTCCAAATCCAAATGTGTTAAACTGCAATATTCTTGTTTTCCTACTGCTTGGTATAGCACTCCCAATACTGTAGGTGGATACTAGCATTTCTTTGCGTTTTTTGTTGAGATACCTATAGCTTTTATTTGTGTCTCTTCATTTTTCAGTGAGCACTACTCTGATGTATATATAGTCAACATATTGGCCCTTTTTTGCACTCAAATGATGTACGGTCTGTTTGAACCTTGCTTATACACATCATAGTTATACCTTCCTTCTGGCTGTTTTTTTTTTTCAATTTTTCCTGATCACGATTTCACTCCTCTCTACCCTATCTGTATTTCTGTATCATCATCCTTGGTTCTCATATCACCCTAAGCAGTCCTGTGCATGTGACTTTCTATGCATTTAGAATACTTTGCATTCAACCTTTGCATGGGTAATTCACCCAGTCCAATTATTTCTAAGGCTCTCACCTTGCATCTTCTCACTGGTGATTTCATGGGGCCCTGTTGGTGCTCAACATGTATCGGGTGATGGTGATCCCAATAGTCACAAAGTTTATCCCTAGGTCATCAAAACATTTGAAGGAGAGACTATGTATATAATTTTGCAGCCTTATAAAAGTCTCTATGATGAAACACATGTTGGTTGCCTGTTTGTATTCGATATTACATTTGATGCAAGAACGCTGAACTACTTTGGCAAGAATAAATCATAACAAACAACAACTATGAGTTCGTAATACTGCTTTATTGGGTGTATTTAACGACTATTGGACTTCCTCTGTGTGCTCTGGTATACTGCTGAATCATTAGTCTGCTGGACTAGGGGGTTCCCCTGGATCTGGCTATTTTGCCGTAAGTGGCAAGGTGTATACACCAGGATAGCACCAACCCAACTTCTTGTGTTTTCCTATATTTGATTTCACTCAATTTATGTACCGCATAGCCATCATCACTTTGTGTACATAATTTACTATGGTAGTAAACATCACTGTGTGTTAACTAGCAGCAAGGATCATTTGCCAATCTGTAGCAGTACTAGGAAAAGCTCATATTACCCGATGGTAGAATGTTTTGGAGGTTATCTTACATTAATGCAATATCTCCTGTGGTCTAACTTCTTGACCAAGGCACCAGACTCCTCATGTGACTGGTGCAGCAGCAGCTATTCAGAATTAAACCTAAATTACTTCTGTCACTGTGTCCCACTATTACAAGAGCCTGGGATGTATTCCCAGTGTCATCCGATTATATCTGTATGCTATCTAATCATACCTGTCGAAAGACATCCACCCTGCACACAGGTAAAGCACCTTCCTGATGGGCCCTTCGAGATAAAAAGGACTCTAGACTAGAAGCACCAGATTAGATCAGAGTCCTAACAGGCCATACAGCAAAAAATGTAAGCATCCCCTTCCATTTGTCATACCTTAAAGGCTGCTCCTCCATGGATGATGGACTTGATAAAGATGCCCAGATCTGCTCCAGTGTCCCGTGATTTGTTCCCCTTTAAGCTAATCCCTAGACCAGCAGAACCAGTGTCGTTCAGAGGAATTTCAAAGGTCAGCTGTGCCTTGCTCTCCGCTGAAGGGACAATTACCTCAGGCTCTCCTTTCTGTATGAATAAAATGAATTAAAACAATTAGATGTTAGCCATATGGGTGTCACGTAAATATGTTTTGTCTAAACAATTCTGTTTTTAAAACAAAATATTTTAAATTAAACAAATACACATTCAGAGTGTTCTTAATTGTAATAAAAAACACCAATTTGTGCTATAGAGAGAACAGATTGAAGAATTGAAAGCAGCAACAAAGCTAGAGTGGCACAGGTTCTTTCAGCCAAGGCTGGTTATCCACTCGACTTCCAACTTTAAATATTTTTTACTGTGAACAGGTGTGCTCCAGTTTTGACTGCATGCATATCGCTAGTGAGACACTGTTGTAGCTACAAAGGGCTTGGAGCACCCCATGGCTTTTCATTTGTTGGCTTGTGAGGCACTCTTCTTTACAGCCTCGTAATTCGGCACTGGAGCCCATATCCTCATTTCCGTTCCCGTCTGTAGAGCAGGGACCAGGCACTGATTGAGTCAACCTAACCAATGCCTGTTCGATGTTCTTGACATGACTGAGGTACTATTTTCTTCTTCTAACTTTTTAGAGCCCAAAAAGACAGGGCTTGTGACTAGCAAAAATATGATTGCAAAGTTGTATTTTCAATAGTTTTTTTATTTTTTTGCCAAGACTTCTTTTCTCACTTTGCACTCTTGTTTTATTTTTTCAACTTCTAGTGCCCTGCAAATTTAATGCTTGTGACTGTCATAAACATGCCCATCAAAACAAAAGAAACTGAAAAGTTGTATTTTCAACAGTTAACTTTTTTATTTTGCACAGTCTTCTTTTCTCTATTTGCACTCATGTGGTGTTTTTGCTCGTGAGCGCTTTCCTCAAAAGACGGCTATTATCTTGTTCTAATCATTGCAAAGCAACATTGTTCTTTCTTCTGTGTAATTTTCTAAATTATACTTCATCACGTAATCATGCAGTACGCCCCAATATTCTCCACACCAATTCAATCCGTCTCTCTCTAATCCAAACCGCTCACCCCAGTTCACTCTAGTCCACCAAACTCCAATCCTCCCAGCCCATCTCACTCTGCTCCGATATCCAAAACAATCTGCCCCACCCCAGTCCACAAACATCTGCCTCACCCAATCCAAAACAATCTACCCAACTCCAATACAAAGCAATCTGCCCCACTCCAACCAGTCCGACTCCAATCCAAAGCAATCTGCCCCAGTCCAATCCAAAACAACCTGCTCCACTCCAATCTGCCCCACTTCAATCTGCCCCAGACCAATGCAAAATAATATGCCCCACTCCAATCCAAAACAATCTGCCCCTCTCCAAAAAGCCACAGTACAGTCCAATCCACCACAGTTCAGTCCAATCTGCCATACTCCAGCCCAATCCACCCACTCCAGCCCAATCCACCACACTACAATGCTCCCACCGACCCACTCCAATCTTCCTCCCTTCAATCCAGACAATCTGCCTCACTCCAATACAGCAATCCAAAACAATCAACCTCACTCCAGTTTGCCCTACTTAAATCTGCCCCACTCCAACCCACAACAATCTGCCCCACTCCAACCCAAAACAATCTGCCTCACTCCAATCCAAAACAATCTGCCCCATCCCAATACAAAGTAGTCTGCCACACTCCAGTCTGCCCCACTACGATTCACAAAACCTAACCCATTACATTCCAAAACAGTATGTGCTGCTCCAATTTGTCCCAGTACAAACCAAATCAATCAGCCCCACTCCAGTCCAAACCAATCTGCCCCACAGCAGTCCAAAACAATCTGCCCCACTTCAATCCAAAAAAATCTGCCCATTCCAATCTGAAACAATCTGCCTCACTCCAACCCCCCACTCTACTCCAATCCACTTCACTCCAAACTGTCACAAACCAATCTAAAACAATCTGCCTACACCATTCCAAAACAGTCTGACCCACTTCAATCTAAAACAATCTGACCCACTCTAATCTAAAACAATCTGCCCCAGTCCAATCCAAAACCATCTGCCTCACTCTAGTCCAAAATAACATGCTCCACTCCAGTGTGCCCCATTACAATCCAAAACATCTACCGCACTACAATCCAAAACTGTCTGCCCCACTCCAATCTGCCCCAGTAGAAACAAAAACAATCTGCCCCACCTCAATCCAAAACACTCTGCCCACTCCTATCCAAAAAATCTGCCCTACTCCAATCCAAAACAATCGGCCCACTCAAATCTGCCCCACACCAACCCACAAAAATCTACCCTCCTCCAATTCTCCCACTCCAATCCACCTAACCCCAATCCGCCCCACCCCACTCTGTCCCACTCCACTCCAAAACAATCTTCCCTACTCCAGAGCACCTGGCTCCAATCCAGTCCACCTCATCCCAATCCAATCTACTGCACTCCATCTCAATTCACTCCACTCCAGTCAACCACAAAGTACACCACACTAATCCAATCAACCCCACTCCAGGCCAATCCAGTCCACCACAATCTAATCAAACCCACTCCAATCCCATCTACCCCACTCCAATTCACCACAATCCAGCCCACTCCAGTCCAACCCAGCCCACTATAGTCCAATCCACACTACTCCAGTCCAACCCAGCTCGTTCCAAACCACCACATTCCAATCCAACCCACCCTACTCCAATTCAACCCATTTCAATCCAACCAAACCCACTCCAATCCAGCCCACACCAGTCCAGTTTAACCCAATCCACCCACTCCAATCACCTCACCCCAGTCCATCCCAATCCAATCCACCTTAATCCACCCAGACCAATCCAGTTGACTTTAATCCACCCCACTCCAATCCATCCCATACCACCTTAATCCACCATACGCCAATCCAATCCACCGCATTCCACACAATCCACCACCCTCCACACCAATCCACTCTAACCCACCCATTCCAATCCAACTAATTTCACTCCAGCCCACCCGCTCCAATCCACTACACCCAAATCCAACCCACCCAAGCTACCCCATCCAATCCACCTCACCCCAATCCTCCCCACCCCTCTCTACCCCACTCCAATCCAATTCACCCCACTCAAACCAGTTCTTCACACCCCAATCCAATCTAATCTAATCCAACCCACCTCAATGTATTCTACCTCACTCCAACCTACCATATCACACCCAAACCCAATCCAATCCACCCCACTCCAATCCCACACACCCCATCCTGCCCACCCCACCTCAATCCACCCCACTCCAATCAACCTCACTTCAGTACAGTCCACCCCACTGTAGTCCAATCCACCCCATGCTAGTCCAATCCAATCTACCCCACCCCACTCCAGACCCATCCACTCCACAATCCACTTCTGTCCAATCATCCCACTCCAGTCCACCTCACATGAATCAAATAAATCCAGTCCACCCCAATCCAGTGCACTCCAATTTTCCCCACTCCAGCCCAGTCTAATCCACCCCAGTCTAATTAATTCCACTCAAAACCACCCCAATCCAATCCACCCCAACCTAGTCCTATCACTTCAGTATATTCCACTCAGCCAATTTAATCTAATCACCACACTCCAATCCACCTCACCCCATTTCAATCACCCCACTCCAATACACCCTGCACCATTCAATCCACCCCCCTTTACTCTAATCCAATCCAAACAACTCTAATCCAATCCACCCCACTACCTCAATCCACTCCAACCCTCTTCACCATACTCAACCCTACGCCACAAGACTCGCTGCCACTAAACCATTTAACTATAATCTCCTCCACTCAACTCTGACACACTACTCCCCCTACTCTAATCTACAACACTCTACTTTCCCTCTCCACTCTACGACACTCCAGCCAATAATTTTTAGCCATGCTGAACAACAGCCAAACTGATGTGCAACATGGGAAAGACACGTTGCAAAAGAAAATGGCTCTTGTATAGGTGAGACCTATTGGCTTTGCCAATGTCTGCTGGTTCTGTTCGTACCAGACATCCCCAGTGGCTGGAGGGAGAGACATTAGACGTATCAGTAAAATGATTCCAATTGAAAATATGTTTTATTCCCCACTGAAATCTACTTTTTCCTCATATACACGTGCCCACTTTGAAACAAACCGATTTGTTACTGTATTGAATTTGCAATTAATTTGAGTGTCATATCAGTGTCGAGGTGTCACAGGCAACAGGCTAATATTCCATGTAATGTGCTTGTTTGGGAGAGTGCGGGTTAGTAGTGCGGCCTATGTGGGAGTGTTTCAGTTGTTTGTGTGAGGACCAGAGTTCTGCTGTTATTGTGTTTTATGTTTACGTGCCTTGGCTTGCAGTATAGGACAGGTAAGCTTATCAGGTGTTTGTGTTTGGTTGGAAGAGTATGGAAATGTAGTAAAGCCTCTGTGAGCAGTGTTTTGGTCTGATGCATTATTGACGAAGGGTGCTATGGTCATGTTAAAACAAACCTGCAGCTGTATTTGAGTATGAAGTGTACTGAAGGAGAGTGAAAAAATAGGTGTGCACGTGACTGTGCCTACCAGTGGTGGCCTGCAGGTCTAAAATATGGTGGGGCGCCATGGCACCAAAGTCACCATATTTGTGGCTCTCCCCGGTGTGGTACTTCTCCTCCATCATCCATGAGCAGGAGTGGAAGGACTTCCTCCTTGCTCAGTGGGATGGGATGCCAACAAATCCTGGAGTTCCTCTCATGCTGTTTCCAGCATGAGAGCAGCTCCAGGATTGGTGGGAGCCGGCTAACCAAGCGCTCATTTTGAGGCTTAGGGCCTGTGCCAGCAATCGCCCCCAACCGTTTGACAGCCCTGGGACTGCTGGGTCTACCGCGCATGTCAGGCTGGCCATAGCTATAGAGCCGGCCACCCCGATGTGCACTGAAAAGGGCAGCAGTCATCCTGCAATTGCAGGATTCAGCCTCACCCCATACCCTCACCCTCAGGCCGTACATAGCACGAGCGTGAGGGAAAAATAAAATGGCATTGTTATGCCATTTTATTTGTGTTTGCCTGCTGCACTCACAGCAGGAGGGGTGACGCTCCTCCGCTCCTTAGGAGGAACCGACCCTGGTGCCTACCATCCTAGAGGGAGATTTTGTTACAGCTGAGGTTGGATACATGGACAAACTAGGAGCTGTCCTGCTCACTTGCCTTCATCTGCCAAACCCCACGGAAAATGCAGCAGTGTCACAAAAAACACTAGGGATACAGGATACAGCCCATTCCTCAGGAAGGCCAATTTACATACCAGTAGTCCCGGAACAATAAAAATCACTAGGACTCCTAAAAAAATCCAAGTGTCATTTTAAGTGTCCTTCCGTACAGAAAGACCTAGGGATGCATTCTCCTCATGTAAGGTTGCGGTTGTCCTTCTCAGGGTGTATCAAAGGGCGTTGTCAACAAAGGGCAAGCCGGGATTACCTGTTAGGAAAACCTATGCATATGGAAAGTGGAGACAGAGAGCCTGTTTTCAGGGATCCGATGGTGTATGTCAGGCTTCACAGTCTGTCCAGCACACATGTCCTTAAGGTGACAAGAAGTCTGCTGACTGCATCCCTGTATCTTTCCAGGGATAATAAGGTTTTATACCCCTTAAATGTAAATGTGCATGAAACTCTTCTACAGAGAGGATAACAGCAATTGGCAGGAGGGAAAGCTGGACTCAAATGTAAAGGAGGCTGTGCAATTGAACATTGTATTGGACTTTGGAATTGTGAAAGAGACTCAACGATTTTTACTTAATTATGAACCTGAGGGAAGAGGCACCCTTATTTCCTATCATGTAAATACAGACACAGCTATAATGGCAAAAGAACATAGGTGGTCTCATCATGTCACTAACACCATTAGACCAGATAAAATTTGGCGGATCTCCTGCCTTGCCCCGCAGAGGTTTCTTCCCCTAGAGTGTGCTGAAGGCAATAAGTATAATGGAAGATGGTGCTGCTGCAGAGAAGTCCCAAAAACCAGTTGAACATGGACATTTTGATAGGGACCTGTATAGAAGTTATGGGAAGCCCTACCGGCTTCTCAAACCCATAGACCTGTGTCCGATATCTAACATGAAGATAGCAAAGTTATTGGAGACTTAGAACAAGCTCACACTTGGTGGACCAGAACACCAGTGACAAATTTAACCAAAATATGTAACAATCTTGACTTAGTTGTAGCAGTTTTTATTAATACATTCTTTACTTCTGTAGTCCTCTAATTGGAGCACTTTTATGATATGGTTATCAAGCTTTGAAATTTAAGTAACCAAACTGTATTGTTCTTTAAGTAAACTGCACATATAGGAGCAGCATTTCTCTGAGGAGACCCTGTCTGCTTTATAAAAGGTAATCAGGGGATTCTTCAAAGGAATGTGGTTCCCTTTTAGTAGTGGAATTGTTTGGAGTGCATGGAAGCTCAGTCACAGCCCACATCGGGATTGTGGACTATTTTTCCCAGAGCTTAACAATGCACTTCCCTTCTGATGGAAAGTACACATTCTGTTACACTGAAAAGCAGAGGCATGTTAAGTTCACTGGATAAATAAATAAAATATGCACATTTTCTCCGTTTACCCCATCCTACAGACATTTGTATTCTCAGACACTCGATCATCATGCTATCACTATGAGGCATCACGTGTTTTGACCCATAACATCACAGAAAAAGTTTCATACTAAGCATGCAAGACTTATTCTTTCGAGAAATACCAGTTTGCATTTCTCCCACGTCTCCTCCCCAAAACCTCACAAATGTCTTAACATCACCATAGTAGTCAAACTACTAGAAACTTCTCATAAAATATTATTTTGTGAGACTATTGTGGGGGTAAAATATGATATAATAGTATTATGGCAGTGCTGTACGACCATACTTTCTCAGAACTAATCAGAGTGTGTTTCGGAGATGAGATATGACCGGCAAAAAAGAGAAAATAATCTTTTCTAAATCAAAAATGTAAAGAAGAAGAAATTTGATTTTCATGGCTTTGAAATATTGATCTTCCAGAAGGTTATTCTAAAATGTTTTTATTAGGGCTCCAAAGCTCTTGCTTCTTAATTTCTAATTGCTGTTATTTCCAATTTCAATTAAAACCAAGGAGGGGTGTTAAGTGGCACAAGTAGAAAGGGAATAAATAGCACCATTTCAAAGGTACCTCATAAAAGAATGATATTCTAACCCAAACGATGAATTAGGAGCCCACTGTTTGCGAAGACTTCCAGGCAGGTTTAACATGTTCCTCGTGACCAGGCTACATATGAGTCTTGCAGTATGCTAAACTTACATAAAGCATTTGAATGATCTTAACAACATAAACTTGTAGGCCCTTACATCTTCTTCAACTCTATTTTTTTAATAAATATTTTTTATTATTATTAATTAACTTTCACTGCATTACATCTGCAACATTCTTGATGGCATCAACAGATTTCCATTTAGTACATATAATTGATCATTAAATATACAGCACACTCTTTCATTTTCTAATGCTCCCACCTCATTTCTTCTTATCCTAGATATGCATAGGTTCCTTGGGGATGCAATGTGCCTAGATTGTTTCAGTGTCTTAGGGGTACATCCCTATCCTGTGGTCGTATTTAATCTGGAGTGCCCACTTGTCCGTATCGCAAACTTCTCTAAAACTACTTATTATTTTAACTTGATGGCGCTATTTCAAACAGACTACATTCACAGCCATGGTGGGTGTTACTCATTGTTTCCTTGTTCTTCTTTTTTTTTTTTTCCTCCCTTCTTTCAATCAATTGAGACCAGGCCGGTACCTTCCTATGCTTATTGTCTCGGTTTCCTCCTACCGAGACGGATGTGCTTGGGGGCTGGGAACATCCATGTTCTGTCTCTTGGGGTTCAGTCATCCTATTCCCCTAATTGCCTGTTCCAGATGGTCCTGGTCACCCTCTTTCCACTCCTTTTCTCTTGGTTCCCCCATCATGCCCCATTGTCTGTGCTTTACCCAATTAGTCACTCTGAGTTTCCACTGCCACCCCCCCCCTTCCTTAGTCTGACTATACCATCTCAGGAGTATTTCTTCCCACGCCAGGGCAATGGGGGTTTGGCGCATACCCCTTGCCTCCTCATTTTTCAGTACTTGCAATTCTGCTCGGGCCCATCTTGACACATCCCGCCTCCATTCACTCGACGATGGGCAGCTGGGAGATTTCCAACCTATCGTGATTTGTCTCCTATAGAGGACAAGTGCAAGGTCCAGGAAGCGTCCTCTCACTTTCCCTAGAGGCGCATGCGCTCTCAAACCCAGTAAGCATGACGCCGGGGATAGACCAATCTCCACCCCCAGCAGCCGCTCCTGGTCTGCCAGCACCGCAGCCCAACCCCTCTGGAGCTCTGGGCAATTCCATACCATATGGTCAAAGTCTGCAGTTAAATTTCCACATCTAGGGCATGTCTTGGGGGTTCCCCCATAAATTCTTGTCAGTCTGTGTGGGGTGAGGTATGTTCTGTGCATGTAGTTGTACTGTATGTATCTCAACCGGGTGTTTCTGGATACCGTCCGAGGATAGGCTAGTGCCCTGCTCCACTCCACGTCTGTTAATTCCCTGTTCACTGTCTTTTCCCACTGTCATCTTCGGGCTGTAGTGCGTCCAGTGATTCCTCATTTTGGGACCTGTAGATCCTATCTATTAAGTGAGATTCCCCACCAGACGTTAGTAGTAAGTGTAGTACTCTGTGGGTTGGGGGCTCTGCATTTACCGTTCCCCAGTGCTCTTTGAGTATGTGTGTTAGTTTTCTATACTGGAGGAACTGTCCCCTTGAGATGCCCATTTCTATTAGGTGCGAGAAGGACCTCAGCAACCCCTCTTGAAACAGAGGGTCCGACTGTCTCTACTCCTGCTCTCCTCCAGGGTCCGAGGCCAAAGCCCACCAGATTCCTATCATCTGTTCCTTCCCCCAGTACTTAGAGTGGGAGCTCCGGGGAATAAGGCTGTCCCACCCCTACTCTTCTCGCACTTTTCTTCCAACATGCTGCCGCTACTCTCGTCATCATACTGTCCGCGCGCTTGGTCACTCTCATGTTCACCATCCGTGCAATGATTCTTTCCATTCCAATTTCTCCTTGAACAGTGTATCTATCCAATTGTCCCTTTCCTCCCATCCACGCTGCAATCCACTGCAGTTGTGATGCTAAATAATAAAACTCGAAGTCAGGGACTCCCAGGCCCCCCATGTGTGTTGGCCTGTAGAGAATCGAAAGAGCCGTACATCTACGGCCTTCGTCCCATATAAGCTCCCTGAACAGCGTTTTAGGTTCGTGGAACCACGCCAAATTGATCTGCAGCGGCAGGTTCGCGAAATAGTATAGTAACCGGGGCAGGATTATCATTTTGGACAGTGCAACTCTGGCCATTATGGATAGCCTTAGAGAGCGCCAGAACTTTACTGAGGAACGCAGGGAGCGGAGCGCCCTCCCAAGATTGCCATCCCGGAGGTCCCCCACCTCGTGGAACACCTGTATCCCCAGGTACTTAAATGTCCTCGACGCCCATCCTACATCCTCGGGGCACGATGCGTGCCGGTCACATCGCGCCAGTATGGGAAAAACATATGTTTTGCCCCTATTGAGACGCAATCCCGATAAGGACCCAAAGTGCTCCAGGGCATCCAGAGCCCAGGGGAGTCCTGTCTCTCCGTCCCCAAGGTAGATGAGTATATCATCTGCATAAAGGGAAACGATGTGCTCCGGTTGTCCCCATTGTATCCCTCTGCCCCTGCCATCCCTTCGTAGCTGGGCTGCCAGCGGCTCGATGGCCAGTGCGAATAATAGTGGCGATAGAGGGCAACCCTGCCTAGTGCCCCTGTGGATTGGGTAGGTGTCGGATACCGACTTGCCTGTCCTCACTCTGGCCAGGGGGGATGCATATAGCAGGTCCACCCACTTTACCCTACCCTCTCCCAACCCAATCTTCCTCATCACTGTCCTCAGGTAGTCCCATCTAACTTAATCAAAGGCTTTTTCGAAGTCCACGGCGAGTAATACCCCATTCAAAGGTTTAGCTTCCCTGGGCATATGTAGAATGGCAAATTGTCGTCTCAGGTTAAGGGACGTGCTCCGGTGCGGGACAAACCCGTTCTGATCCTCGTGTATCAGTTTGGGCATGTGGCTGAGCAGCCGATTGGCCAGAACTTTGCTGAGTATTTTAAAATCATTGTTCAGCATTGACAAGGGGCGAACATTAGCGACAGATGTCTCTCTAGCTTTAGACTTGGGCAGTGGGACCACCAATGCATCCCTCAGCGTGGCCGGCAACACACCCCGGCTCAATGCCTCAGAGTACACCACCGCCAGTCTGGGGGCCAGTAAGGTTTCGTACTTCTTATAGAAATCCATAGTTAAGCCATCCGTTCCTGGTGTCTTCCCGGGCGCTAATTGCGATATGGCATTCTTTATCTTATCTGCTGTCACAACTGCCCCAAGCCCCTCCTGTTCCTCAATTGTCAGTGTTGGCAATGGGAGATGCTGCAGAGTCGGATCCTGTTTCGTCATCTTCCCGAGCCCCGGCGTACTCCCCCATTTGCATGTCGCACCATTTGGGTCCCTCGGGACTCCAGCCAGTCCCATGCCTCCTCGGGAGTCTGGAAAAAGGTGGTCTTGCCATCCATAGTCACCTTTAGTTTTGCTGGGAAAAGGAGCGAGTATTGGATTCCTTCCTCTCTCAAGGCTCTTTTGACTGTCAGGAATGAAGCTCGCTTGGTTTGAACATCCAGTGTGAAGTCGGGGAAAAGTGTCACCTCCCCGTTCGCAACTTTAAAAGGGCCCGCTTCTCTGGCTCTTTGTAGAAGAATATCTCTGTCTCTATAGTGGAGGAGTCTGGTGATCACCACGCGTGGAGGACGGCCCAGCGCCAAGGGCCTCGAAGGCACCCGGTGCGCCCGCTCCAGGGTGTAGAATGGGGTCAGGCACTCCGGGGCCACGACCGTCCGCAGCCATTCCTCTAGAAACTTCAACATGTTCGCTCCTTCGGCCCCTTCCGGCAGCCCCACCACCCGCACGTTGTTTCTCCGGCTTCTGCCTTCCGCGTCTTCTGCTCTTTGTTCTAGGCGCGCATCCCTAACTACAAGGCACGTCACCTCGGCTTTTAGGTCTTTTTGTTGCGGCGCAATTTCAGCCAGGACATTCTCCGTGTCTTTTACTCTATCCACTAACTTGTGGTGGTCCGCCCTCAGCAGGCCAACTTCAACTGCGACCTGGTTAATGTCACGTTGTAGAATAGTTTTAGTGTCCTCGATTGCACCCAAGATCTTATCTAAGGTGTCCTGCATTTTAAGCTGGGGAGGGTCCAGCAGCTCTCCCTCTTTGCGTTCAATGGGTGTCATATTGCCGATTATTTTGCCTTTATGGCGATTCTTAGGGGACATCTGGCACCTGGGTAGGGCCACCCACTCAGGCTGGGCCAAGTTCTGGGATCTCGCAGGTTTCCTTTTGACCTCTCACTTCGTTCTCCTCCTCCGGCACCCCGCGGGCACTTGTCGTACCAGGTCTGCCGGGGTCGCTCAGATGGTCAGTGTCTCTTTACTCGTCACCGTCCGAGGCCAGAGTTCTCTTTGGTCCAGGTTCCGCTACCGCCCGCCAGGGTTACTCTCTCTCTGTTTATTATATTTTAATTTATTTGTACCCTTCAGGGTGCTGATCTTTGGGAGCACAGGTGTATTTCAGCGGGGCTCCGCCGGAGTGCCAGGAGAATCAATTGCAACACTCACCCACCTCTAGGGCGCCTATTTCGGGTCTCCACTATCTCATTTCTGTTCCTCGGTGCGGCCCCGTGAATTTCTTATGTGTCCAAAGGGTCAGATTCCGTGTTCTCTCTGCCCCTACTCCAAGCGAGATTGTCCGGTGGTCGGGGCCCACTGACTCCGCCCGCCTCCTTGCTGCCGTGTTTCTTTGGGGTTCGCTCCTCTGGTCTCCGCAGCACGCCTTTGGCCCTCCTTCGGCCTAGTGAGTGTCCCCCGGCCCCAGTGCCGTCACCCGCCAAGCCGCTCCGCTCCCGGTCTCTCTTTTTCGGACCAGGTTCAGCCACCTCACGCCGGGGTTTCTCTCTCTCCGTTTATTATATATTTATTTAAGGGCCCCCTTCAGGGTGCTGATCCGATCTTTGGGGGTGCAGGTATGTTCCAGTGGGGCTCTGCCGGAGTGCCAGGGGAATCACGTGCAACACTCACCCTACTCCGGGGCGCCAGTTTCGGGCCTCCGCCTTCTCCCTTCTGTTCCTCAGCGCAGCCCCGTGTATTTCTTATGTGTCCAGAGGGTCAGATCCCGCGTTCTCACTGCCCCAACTCCGGGCGTAGGTGCGGCGAACGGGCCCACTTGCTCCGCTCGACTCCCTGCTACTGTGTTTCTTTAGGGCACGCTCCTCGGGTCTCTGCAGCACGCTCTCGGTGCTCCCTCAGTCCAGCGAATACCCCCTGGCCCCAGCGCCGTCACTCGCTAAGTCGCTCCGCTCCCGGTCCCTCCTGTTCCTCGAGCGCAGCCGGTCGTCTCAGCGCTGGCCGCGTGTTTATACGCGGGTCCCCGGCTGCGCTGGGCCCACCAAGTAGAAAGCCCTTCAGTTCCCCAACCTGCATCGGAGCCTCTCAGCCTCGCTCTGTTCGGGCTCCACTGTTTTGCAGTGTCCTCCACAGCTCTCCCGCACTGCGATTGAAGTTTGCCCCCAGGGCTGGGTGTAGATTTAACAGGATTATTTGTAGGCCCCTCCGGAGCTCGTAACTTATGCGTGTGCCATCTTCGATCGTGCGGCCATGCCCTCCACATCTTCTTCAACTCTAAATGTAATTTCATGCACCCTACACCTTTTTTGGAGGCCTTCATCTGGAATCATCCCATGTTCTTGAGGTGATCTCCAGAACTGCGGGTCTTAAAGCATCAGAGAACTCACCTTCTAGTAAAAAACCTTCCTTTTTTTAGGTCAGGAGTTGTACATATAACACACTTCAAGGGGCTTTGAGCCAATCCTCATCATCCATTAGTCTGTTGTGCTATTAACATTTTCTTTCAGCCCACTAAAGCATACAGTATAAGGCAATTAGTAAGTCTACTTCAGTCACTGGCTAACGCCAGTGTGAGTGATGGCATTCTGCTCTTTCCCAAGGAGTATATGCATCCACCAGGTAATTCCCTTACTATGGCAATGTGTGGTTTTGGGGACCAAAAACAATAAATGGTTACAAAAAACAGTTCAAAGCAAAACATTCACTGACAAAGCTGAAAAACATAAGGCCCATTGTCTTTGCCAATGATTGTTTGTAAGATGATTAGCATTTCAAAGCTTCACGTTAGGAAATGTCATCGTTTCTCATATCGGTTATCCCCCTTCAAATCGGTTGAAATGATCAAGCACAGGAAACGCTCAAGTCTGAAAGGTATCCATGACATTCTTCCATGATAATGATCTTTGTGTTTATGTTTCCCAAAACATGACTTTGCCGTCTCTTTATGACAGCTGACTTACCACACTTTTCTTTTTTATAATTTCTCAAATCTGTGCTTCCTCTAGGGTTTTCAGAAGTGTCAACAGTAAGGCTGATCTTAATGTTCTGAACCTCTGTGAGCCATCCATCTTTCACTGGGAAAAACACTATTTCAACATATTTTTCTGGTTTTTAACTTAACTACTTAATGTTCGTTTTTGTTTATTTATAAACGAAAACAATAACTGTAGAGTTCACCGTATTATTCAATGTACTGTACAGCACTACAAACCAGATGAAATATTATAGTGCCACAACCCTATTTACAAGTAAACTAATCTTCACCTTTAGATTTGTGGCATGCACTTTCTCAGCACCATTAAGCTGTGAACATCCTTAAAAAACATTTATCGCAGATACCATGTCCTTTCACAAAATGTCTTCATAAAATTAGCTTTATGTCTTCAATTTATTATGACAATAAACATCATTGTTCCAAATTCAGGGTGATCTCGTCTCACCAAACTCATAATGGAACAACACATTTCTGAGTTCTTTCCACTCTTCCAGCCCCACAAATTATATAATTTTCCTCCCTCAACTTCAGTTCACAGCATTTCTTTTTCACAGCCAACTGAGGCAGGTGCGCACATTCCCTGCACAGAAATGTCCCGCTTTTATCCTCTGATAAGACCACTGAAAAACAGCGACGTAGCGTTGAGTAATTATAATGGATCCTATCCTTCCCTTGGTACCACAGCTCCCTTCCATTCCACGTTCAATTAAACACCAAGGAACGCGTCAGGGCCTCCCCTCAGCAGTGCGTCCCGCTTGCACCTCCAGTGAGCGCACTCTTTTTCCATGATGCCCTCCTAGGAGATGTTTATCAAGGTAATTATGTTTTAAACGTCCTCTGCTGTGAAACACTGGACAACAAGGTGACACCACCTACGTGGCGCTCAGAGCAATTTAAACCCATGCAAATATTTACATATGTCAGCCAGTCTACTTTAAAGTGACTTCCCCTACGTGAATAGATGTCACTTTGAATTCTTGTCGCCTTAGAATTCAAGGTGTTTCAAAGTCACAGTGGTTCACACTTCTCTGCCTTTACTCTCACACACAACAACCACGGAGAGGAAATCCCTAGAACCGTTTTCGCATAAACAGGTAGAATTCGAGCACAAACTAGTTCAGCTCTTGGGCGGCGCTTTCAATTCCGACACCCGCACCCGCCTTCAAGAATATTCCCCGCGCCCATGACTAACTAGACGTGTTCTCTCACTGCGCATCAAAAACACGACAGGCCTAGTCCTTAGTGAGACAAGGGGAAATCCTACTTCAAGTGCTAAAAACAGGGGCAGTTATGTCTACTGACTGAAAAAACATCGGTCTTCTGTGGAAAATATTAAGTGCTTTTCAGGTAGTACCACTGGCTGTGAAACGCTGGCAGTGTCAGTTGATGGTACTGTCCATTAATTGTACAACATCCCAGTTGAGGATTGTCGGTACTGTGCATTAGCGTTATATCACCCTTCCTGGCAGGTGTTAGCAATGTTCCATTGAAGCTGCGGCAGACATGTTGAGATGCCCCGGTAGTAATGCAGTGGTGACAAGATGGAGTTCTGAAATACAGGGAGGGGTTATCTGTTTAGCATAATGACGTCACACCTCTCTTCACACACACACCTAGTAGCCCTGTTTTACAGGAGCAATAAATGTCATGAAGCTACTGACCAGACGCCAGGATTAAAACAGATTCCAAATTACTTCATCATTTTTATAGCAACGGCAAGAAGCTTCTGGGAGCACTAGTCAAAGCTACAAGGTTCATAAAAGCGAACGTGAACACAGGATGCCACAGTACATTTCTAAGAACTCATTCTTGCAGCTATGCTTTCATTTCACCATAGAAGATATACCGGAAACCTTGCAAAAAACGTGAACCTCGAGGTCAAGGAACGTTTCACATTTAGACACTTGTTCATTTTTGTAAATTTGATAAGGCAAGAAAACGAGCTATTAAATTTCAGAACCTCAAAAGCAGGAAGCGGCCCTTTCTCTTTCGACTTTTGAAAGGGCCTGTGCTCTCACACAAGCAGATCTATACCCACAAGAAAGGCCTACGGTCAGGGGAAGTGAAATTCATGGTTGGGCTGTGAGGGTAATCTGACTTCCGTTTTGGGTTTCCCACAATGGCCACCGTACGTTCTGTCCACATGAGATGGCACACATAAACAGAGAGGAACTGAAACAGAAGGTAACGAGAGGGCTGCTTCAGACAATAAAAAAACAAAACAAAAAAAACATAGGGTTTTAGGACTGTTAAAAGAAGAAGCACTTACGCATACCAACTCACTAAACAATGACTGAACTTGGATTGAAACCTGCGTTAGTTCCCTGGGAAGAACTTCATATGAATATAAGTTTATGAAGCTATGTTTAAATCCTTTGTTATGTTATGTGTACTTGTAAAGCACACTGTCACCCACAAAGGTCTGGGTGTGGGCCCAACGTCAGCCGGCCACTTGGTCTTCCATGGCCCAAGATTACTATTTCTGCTTTGTCAGTTTTGCAATTGAGGCAGTTGTATTACATCCAGGTAGTGACTTTGGTCATGTAGGTGGTGAACTTGCATCTTGTGTTGGGGGTCTTGTCTGAGAGGGAGGGTATGAGTTGCATGTCAGAGTAGGACAGGATACTGACATTGTATACTCAGATGACGTTGGCCACAAAAGGCCGCAACATATTTATTCAGCAAAAACACTCACAATTTCACATTCAATAGGGGACGTGGAAACTGGAATGGAAGCGAGCCGGCAGAAAGCAGTAGCTAAAGCCAGAGATACCTAGACAGTTCTTTCAGCCTTAAGTTGAAAACAGCAGACACAAAGGCCATTCCAATGCGGATTTAAATACAAGTATTTGATTTTTGATTCCCTGGTTTCTATAGGTAAATCTACCACGAGGTTTAGAATAGCTTGTTTAAGCAACTACACTAAGAAGACGTTCTGACAGCTCATGGCGGCGCAAATATATACGAAAGCACAGAATTGATGAGACACTGAGCACACACTTGTTCCCAGAACCCAGGAGAGCTCCTTTCTCTGCTTCAGCTTTGGTAATTTAAATGTTTTCCACAGAGGAAGCGGAGTGATTGTTGCTCATATATACTCTGTTGTGACAGCTGGCATTATCTGGCAGCTTCATGTGAAATAACTGAAAGCAGCAGCTTTCAAGAACAGGAATGCAAGAAAAACAAACTTATTCTGATCACAGCTTTGCTGAGCGCAGGATAATCAAGATCATGCAATGTGCAACATGTTGGTATCCACTCTCATGCGTAACAGCCAAAATGGCCACCCTGGGAGACTGCAGCTTGGGTTGCCTTTCAAACACAGTCTGCCTTTACTTCATATAGCATGCTAAAAAAATGTACTTTTTATAGACTTTTAGACTCGCCCCTTGGGATCATTTTCTCTATTAGAAGCAGTGGTCGAAGTGGGCGGGATCGGAGGGGCATGACGTGCTCATACTTTTACGGTTTCACCTACTTTTTGTAAAAAAGATAACCGTCCCAGGATAGTGAATTCCAACAGTTTGAATTCCTTGGCTGAAATGTCATTCAGTGAGTCTCCTTTCATGTGAAACCGAAGACAGCTAAACACGCTTCCTGCCAGGGTGCCTGCTGCCGGAAAGAAATGCAAATGTGGTCAACAAATTAATCTGAAAGTGTAAGGGATGCTTTGGAGCCGGTAGTAGCTTTAACTGACCTAGTCACTGGAAGATTTGTGATGACAAACATACAGTACTTTGGGGAGCATTGTCATTATAACGACTGCCATCCTTTGGACGTGCAAAGAGTTAACAACTGGGCTGGGATGTGCATGCTTTTAATTAATTGTATTTATATCGCTCCTAAAACACGTGGAGGAGTTTTAGGGGCAGTAATGTAAATAAATTGTATTACTAACACCCTGGGTACTACTAAAATCTATATTTTAGAAGTAGTGGTGGCTCTTCCGCAACGGTGGAAGTGCATCACCACACTGGCTCAGAGCCAGCAGCTGAAAAATAAAACAATATTTTATTGAACAGCTAAAAAAATAAAACAATATTTTGTTATTGTTTTATTTTTCAGCTGCTTGCTGAGCCAGAGTGTGCAGGGAGGGGAGTGTCGGGGATGGGACCATGGGAGGAGGAGTAGAGGGGAGTAACTGGAGTGCATTTAAAAGTGCGCATGTCAGTTTGGCCAGCCATCTTAGGCCAGCCAAACAGACATTCACACATAGGGCCTGATTCTAACTTTGGAGGACGGTGTTAAACCGTCCCAAAAGTGGCGGATATACCACCTACCGTATTACGAGTCCATTATATCCTATGGAACTCGTAATACGGTAGGTGGTATATCCGCCACTTTTGGGACGGTTTAACACCGTCCTCCAAAGTTAGAATCAGGCCCATAGTTTTCTCCAACCCAGCTGTGTTGCACAGCCAGGTTGAAGAAAGAGCACAGACTCCCATGCACTGTCTGAGCAGCAGACCAAGCCACTCAGACCAATCCTGGCACTGCTCTCATGCTAGGTGCCAGGACTGCATGGAGAGCCTGTGTTGGTGTCCCAGGGACTGCTGGGACACCACCAGGAGCAGTAAAGAAGAGGAGAAAGGTAGCCAGCCGCGTAAGCAGCAGGACAGGCATTTTTTTTATTTTTATTTTCCTAATCCCCTGTCACCCTCCTGCTCCCTCACTTGAGATTTGAGGCAGCCACCACTGTTTAAAAGCACCACTTTATCTTAAACATTTTGCACATTTTGTAGTGGTCTGTCTCTTATTGTGTGTAATGCAAATGTAAAATAATGAATAACATTCACAGTGCTTTCTGTCGCAGGCTATGACTGTGAAGAACGTCACCTTTCTCAACTGCACCAACCAAGATTTAATTCTGCACCTCTCAGACCTCTGCAGTGTACTAATGGAATTGTTCCTAACGTACTATAGTTCATTTCTCAATGAGTAACAACTTTTTAAAATTAATTTTTCATTTAAGCTGCATGGTATTTTATATGTGTGTACCTGATGGTGAAAGACCAAATATATACAGGATATTATATTTGTTTGAGCCACGCCTTTGACCCTGCCCCACGCTCACTGACTCCGATCTCACTTCGACCACTGATTAGAAGTCATGCTGGCAAACTGAACTGGGAAATACTTCATCCTTAAGAACAAAGTTTGAAGGTTTATCGTAAGAAGGGTCGCCTTAGGAAGGGCTTTGCTTGGATACCTAAGGAAGGAAGGAGACCCATCTACCTGTGATGCACGGGCCACGCTCACCATCTGCATCCGTGGCTAGGTGGCTGCAAAGACAATTCCTTCTTCCAGTGACAGAGCATGCCAGTGCACCGATCCTTTTAATGCTGGAAGGGCTGGGTCTGCCTGTAATTGCTCCACTCACCTTGTCAAACAGTGCCCAGTAAAAGCTACAGTCTGTGCTCGGTCTTCGGTTTTCGTTTGGGTGTCAGTGCTCCCTTTACATTTACTAATATGTTTCTGTGTCCATTTGATACTCTATGGACCATGAACAAAACATACATCAAGAGTCTATCTGTGCATTCAATCACAACCAAAATATTAACCACATTATGTATATCACATTGCTGTAAAATCGGGAGAGCAATAAGCAGGGCCCAACTTACATTTCAGGCATACTCTACCATCTGTGCCACAGCATATCATTAACTAGGTGTGCCAGGCGCCGACTGGGGAGAGCGCCCAATTTATTTCACCAAATGTGTCAATGAGATCACATTAGTGAAAGACAGAGCCCGGTTTGAAACTGCAGCACCACCTCCAGTACTGAACCATTCTCCCATTGGAGGAGGACCAGGGACCACCTTGCAGGCTGGTGCAGGGGCTTCTTGTTCCTGCCTTGTGGGGATGCCTGGGGATCTCCTGGAACCCCACAGTAGTCACGGCGGCTCGGATCATGTGCCACTGCTATGTAGCCCACAGTCAGTGCACCTCTTAATAGGTTGTTGGCCGTTGCACTCATGTTTGTAATACAGCTCTGGGGCAATGGGTAAGGCTTCCCTCATTTAACTGGAATCCAAGCCCCATGCAAATACGGAAAAACCCAGTCATGATCACACGGGCACAAAATGTGTGCATATTACTGAAGAGGCCACACAAGCATCTGCAGCCCCTTCTACAATACCAATGTGCCCCAGGGGCACAACACATAAGCAGAAATGCCTGTGTCACCCTTGGGACACTTCTGTACTATGGGCCCGGCTGGGTAAAACAGCAAGCGGATATATGAGTTAGATTCATTTGGAAAAATAGCCACTACCAGTCTGTCTTCCAAAGTGTAGCCCACACAAATGTTAACAGGCCACCAAAAAATGTACCAGTATCTCCTCATACAGCAGAAAAAGGTCAAACGTGATTATAACTTAAACTACAAAGTGGGATTCAGCCATGCTGTGTCTTGAGTGCAGGCTGAACAGTTCACATGGGCAGAGGGTTGGTAATGTTGTATTCTTAGTTTCTGGTGCCAGGTCTGTTAATTTTATTATTTCCTTTTCTGGGATAGCTTGTCTTCACCCAGGCAATAGCAGTCCTACCCAAATTGGGAATGACGTGCCCTTCTTAAACTTCCTGTTCTACCCTGGGGCATGAGATAGTGTCTGGTGTCCTGGCTGTGGACTCCGTTTTCAAGGGTCCTACTGCCCAACAATTGCTCCAGATGCACAGCTGATGGAAGCCTCCCCACACCTCTTCTACATAATGGGCTGAGAGGTCCAGCAGATGGTGGTGGGACAGATGACTCTCCACAGGGAATGTTTGAATTCAACCACTAGTGTGCATAATAAAGAGGTCGAATCTATCAATTGCACCACCTTGGGTGAGACTGTCTTTGTTGCATGTTGTAGCTCTCCTGAAGCACCCCCGAACATCAAATAGCATTTAGGATGTTTGCACTGCAATGCACTAACACCTATGGCAGTTAAAAAGCTGAGCAATGGAGGAAGCAGGAAAAAAACAACATTCAGCGTAAAAGTTCTGCACTATGTAAGTGGTCTTAAACATGAGGAGAGAAAGAAACAAATTATCTTTCATCTGCAGAAACACACATCTGTTTCTGTTCAGATACAAAGGTAACCCTTGTTCACAGAGGCAACAAATATGACTGAGGCAAAAGGATTGGTCATGGACATTCCTTCAACAGCAGAAAAGGTCAGAAACGAACCACAGCACCCTGGAGGAATGATTATCTAGAGAGAGCCACAGAGACAGGGGCTTTCATAAAAACTGTTCAGCAGAATGACCCCCATGAATATTGCAACTGCTAGATACTAATCACATTATGAGTAGCTATGGAGGTCAACAGGAAAATGGCCTTCTTTTAAGCCGCACAGAAAATCATTTTACAGCTGGAAAACAATGTGAAAAATTCAACAAAGCTGGAAATGCTTACATCAATGCATTCGGCTTTGATATAACAGAGGCGTATGACTTCTAAAATCGCTCCAAAGGGGTGCTTAAGGAAAACAGGGGAGCCTCACTTAGCTTACCACCCCTTCCAGCCTAGCTTGAGGAGAGGCTTAGACTTCGTGGCCAAAGCAGTAAAGTCAACGGGATATTCACCCGACCATCTATTTCACCTGCATTTAGCTTCCTGGCCACAACAATGCAGTCACATCCACGTAAAAGGTAGGCACACTTTCTTCTACAAACCTCCAGAAATTGGAAGTTTCCTTCCGACTACGGCCACATTAACCAACCCAGTCAGAGGTAATCCTAAACTGGCCTCACATTTGATTATCCACAGGTCCTGCATTCCTTCTTGGGTGATTTCACTTGCTGCAGAGGGATCTCAACCGCGAGTAGACTATAATACGGGATGTTTCTTTCCTGCTGTACCTCACACTTAGGACTATTGTTAACATTCCTGACACATAACCAACAGAAATCAAATCTGCCATAATTCTAAATAAAGAAACTCTGAAGCATCCTGATTGCAGGCAGCTGCTGGATTACAAGAGGCGGGATGCAAGAGCTCCTGCTCGGCTACATTCATGACAGCACGGAGAAGACAATCTTCTACGGCTCTTTTCAACGACAAGACTCTTTGGTTGATAATCTGCCTCCTAGTTTCGGCCGTCCTCCATCTTGACTCTACAAAGAGAAAGGCTGCTCCCGGGCACTTAACAATAATGAACACTAACTGCTTTAGAGCCCCAGTGGCAAATGCAAAGATGAATCTTATTAAGTCCCATTGCGTCCCCAACCTGGAGAAGGAAACACACAAATTAATGGATTCCGTGACAGCCACCGACATAATTGTTCCTCTGGGAACAAATATGCCATCATAATCCGTTTAGGGTCCCAGGATGCACACTAAGTTTGTGTTCATTCTTTCTAATATTCCTGTTCTGTTTCGGAAAGCTGCTGTTTGAGTGTACAGGCATCTTTCGAAAGACTACCGTCATTAAAAGCAGATGTTTCTGGTATCTGACAAACTCAGCATATCTTAAACCAAATGCATCCAGCCTACACGCTACCAAACAGCATGGGTGCAGTAGACTGCACGCTACCAGACAGCACGGGTACAGTAGAGGGTGCACACTACCAAACAGCACGGGTGCACGCTACCAAACATGATGGGTGCTGTAGAGGGTGCACGCTACCAAACAGCATGGGTGCAGTAGAGGGTGCACGCTACCAAACAGCACGGGCGCAGTAGAGGGTGCACGCTACCAAACAGCACGGGTGCAGTAGACGGTGCACGCTACCAAACAGCACGGGTGCAGTAAAGGGTGCATGCTACCAAACAGCACGGGTGCAGTAGAGGGTGCACGCTACCAAACAACACGGGTGCAGTAGAGGGTGCACGCTACCAAACAGCACAGGTGCAGTAGAGGGTGCACGCTAACAAACAGCACGGATGCAGCAGAGGGTGCACATGCTTCGATTCCGAGGCTTCAGGTCTCTCAGAGTAAGTGGACGAAACATAATGGAGCAATGCTGCAGAGGTATGAATTTTGCACACAAGGCTATGCGCACTGACGCAAGAGTATAAAGACTATCAACAGATGACGTCTCTATGCACTGTTGCAGGGGGTTGCGCCTTAACAAGTATTCTGGATAATTTACAGACAGTAAACACTTTCACTATACGTATAGAGCGCACTAGAACTCAAAAGACCCTTTAACTCAGTCAAGACATCTTTTAGGCTACAAATAAAGAAGTGAATGGTGAAAGCTCAGATGTTAAAAAATATCAAGCCTTTTTGCTGAACAGCTGTAAGAATATTTCAGGACTTCGCACTAACCATCTCTCTCTGTGGTTCTCTGTGTGAAACCAAACGAGGAAGGTGGAAGTCTAGGTGGCCAAGGATGAAGGACACTCAGCTTTGCATATTTTATTTGCTTACATTTTATTTTAGAGCACAAAAACACATTTCACCTCTAGCGAGGGCGCCTGGAATTACAAGGCAATGGATGATCAAATTATGTGGCAGGACTGACTAATGTGTGTGGGTAGAAAAGGCAAATAAAGCAGCACAATTTCTAACAGTGATTTTGCTATTTTGTCATTTAACAAAAGTGTCACATCATCAGTACTAGCTTAATAACTGAATACAGCAATTAGCTCAAGTTAACACAGTGTGTACCTCCTGTTTCCACATTCTACACATGCTGCAAAAAAATCTTCAAATGATTACCTCAGAATCATCACACAAGTGCTCATCAGCAGCAGGCTGGGCAACAGGAACACACTCTAAGCTGGAATCTCCAAACAACTCATACACAGACTTCAGACGATTCTGAACACACAAGACTCCTACTCAACCTCCCACGCCACACCTCAGGAAGCATTATGGGCTCCCCATTCAGAAGTGCAGCCAATTCAAACTTCTCACGCACACATACTAAGCCCTACACAACACAGGACCAAAATACCTTAACAGCCGCATACAGTTTCACCAACTCTCCAGACACCTATGCTCTGCCTCACTCTCACTCACACACGTTCCAGGCATCCCACAAGCAAAAGAGTTCTGCAAGAAGCTGAAGACCTGGCTCTTGGTATAAGCACCTTGTGGACCACACATCTACACACCTGCCCAAGCACCGGGATTCCCTTTCGGGTGGTTAGTGCGCAATACAAATCAACATAACATAACAATCGGCAAATAAAAAGAGACTAGTAAAGTATGCAAAAGGAAGTCATCTGTGTCACTTCCAGTTGAATTAGGAACACATTTTTTATTTTTCAAAATCCACATATTATGCAGTAGATGGTGGATAATGTGGCAACTGTGGTAAGCCCATAATTATGCAAAAATACCGCAGATGCAGAATTGCATAACTTCAGTGGTCCTTTCAATGATTTTTAATACTGCTGAAAGGGTGGAGTTATTGTATTGGAATACAAAAAAAGAGATGAGCAGAGATTCCATTTGTAGTCTGCGCTACAAGACTCAATTAATTCACTCAAATGGTCCCAGAGAAGCTGGGGCAAAGTCGACGGTGAGTAGAACTACTTTCAACCACTGATAGAGCTGCACCAGTGAACGGTGGTGCAGTGATCCTAGAGAATATAGAATTCCATAACTTAGTTTCTCTGACAATACAACTTTGACTTGCCAAAACATTGTTGATACTGCCAGTCGGTGGAGACCTACGCTAATATGCCAAGCATCAACAGAGGGATAATCACATTTCATTGGCATTCGGCACATCAAGTGTGCTCGTAACAACACATATTTGTGTGACTTGCTGCTGTAGAGATGAGGCTACGGATTCATTTCCCACCTCAGAATACGCAGGAGAACCTATTCAAAATGCTATTAATCAACAACTAATCATTTTGTTTTGCAATCGAAGCACAGGAGTGTAATTTCATTAACAGTGTCCTTTCAACCTCCCAGTATAAAACAGATTGTGTGCAACAAATACAATGTGGCACTCAGAATAAAACAATTCTACAGGCACACACTGCCTGTATCTAGAGGTCCACCTCCTTTATTCAGCACACCTCAATTAGGTCATAAAGCAAGCTTTAGGTTTGTGACCTAGGCCACAGTTTAGACCTCCTGGAAGTAGCCGTTCCAATGAAAAAATGGTTTTGCAGCACATTATAGTGCATTCATATGTTTTTCCAATGCACTCCATTGGGAGGCATGTTAGGATACAGGACAAAGGACCATTAAAGTAATGCAATATACTGGTGATTCTTCTTACGTTTGAGCAACTTCTTGAAATAATCGCTACTGAGTTCAGCGTTTGTGATGCAAATATGAATGTGTAGAAATAGTGAAACAAAACATTTTAGGGGCAAAAAGGAATTGTCATTTATACATTGTTGGAATTGTATTCAGGTTTTATTTTCTTTTGCCAACAAAAGAACTACCCAGTCCATCGAATGGGAATGTTCACGCTATTTGGGCAAAGTTTCCTCACCTTTGGTTACCTGAATACAGCAATCAACAGCTGACAAGTCAGCAGTTAACTTGCAGAATATCAGATTCAGCATTACACTTCATGTGCAGTGGTTTTAATAACGTTTAATCCACTTGAGATAGAATCCAAACTTCGTTATTGTTTCAACTCTACAGTTTGTGCACTAAAAGGTGAATTATCAAGCAGGCATATATTTAGGTGAGATAAGCTGTAGCGCTGGGTTAGCTCAATTCTTGTTGCCAAATCAGTACCCGTGATGCTTTTTCAATACTCTAAATATAGTTTGTGAATTAATTAAGAATTGGTTTAAAGCCCACAATCTGATGGTTTTAGTTAATGGAGAAACCTTCACGTGGTGTGATATGTGTTGTGAGGTTCCACAAATTTCAGCTTTTTGTCTATTTCTTCTAACATATTCATAATCTATTTAGACATGAATTAAACACAATGCTCCACATGGCGACACATTTGGCTGGCACAATAACAGCAACATTTACCCCTCTAATGCAATAGGTTGTGGCATCTTTGCGAAATGGTGGCCACTATGGAGCCAAGGTTTCTTGATCTAGATGGAAGGGTGCAGTTAGGTACTTGTCAAATTATTACCAAACAATGTGACATACAGGGGTAAGAGACAGAGTAAGCACCTATGGATATCACAAACAACATTCCCAGCAGGTGCATGAAACGCAAGGTTGCTGCCAGTAAAGAAGGTTCAGTGGGTCCTATACTGAAAGGGAAATAGATATTTGGGGGAATAGACCTCCTCCGGCTATATGTACAACTTAGGTGTGAGCATGTATGAGAAAAACAGCAGCTCCAAACTAAACAAAGGGACGGGAGAGTTAATTTATGCATGTGTCATCCAGTGTAATATACACATCTATTGTGTGTCTGACACACACAGTCACAAATTCCACTTGTGGGAGAGGGTTAGAAAATCTCTGGACACTGAGGTGCAGTCCCCACAGTGGTGACTGTTGGGGAAGTCATCTATGCAGTCTTTTCAGGTACAGCAGTTTTTTTTTTTTTTAATCTGCTTCTGTCTCCACTGGATGACCGCTCAGTAGTGCAGCTCAGTGCTAAACAGAGTTTTATCAGTACCAGCTATTTGTAAGATCTCCAATACCATCCAAGGACCACATAGGGTACTTAGAGTGTTATACTGTTCCTAATAATTAAGTAGGACTTTGTACCAGGTCAACAGAAACTTTACATTGTAGGGACTAAGTCTGCCTATACCATCAGGAAACACTGAGAATCCCTAACTAGCTCACAGTACCCCATCTGAACCCCTAAGCTTACCAGGGTAACAGATGGTATTTGCAACCTCGAACATGGGAACTCAGATTCCCAAGGAAATCATGGAAACAGATCTACCCTTTCGTTGTCACTCTGCATACCCAAGATAGGACACAAGAAAGATACGAACATGTATTTTTAAACATTTATTACAACAATCAAATTCTTGTATAAAAAGCATGAACTGCAATTATTATGCAGGTGAAGCAAAGCACGGTAACCAGCATTACAAAAATAGTGAAAAAGATAAACAGTTCAACCATGATAATGTTACTGAGTTGGTATACTTCTATCTGTTACTACCTACACACTTAAGAGCATAGTGGGTGTACCTTCTGTCAGATCCATTGGGATAGCCCAACCCTCCTATACCTAGGTAAGGTGTACAGGGAAACGGGGAAGCCAGTCTGGTGTAGTGCAGGCTATTGTCCCTTGCAGGATGGAGGTCAGAGCCAGCAGAGCTGCATCACAGTCACAGTGTACCATATTCCAGGATAATCCCAGGAGAAGTGCTCCTCTGCTGGATGTAGCACTGAGGTAGTTTTTATAATGAAAGCACTGTTCATATTGCACAGTGTCAGAGGTGCAGAACTGATGAGATGATATGTCCAAAAGTATTGAGTTGTCTCTGACAGACAATCACGATAGAAGGGAAGTGTGTTCTGTGTACCTAGCCTTGGACGTGGTGTACAGACTGCATGGCAGCAACACTTATAAGTAAAATGCTGCATGTAGTGTTTTCTCAGTACATTATTGCATGAATGAAAAAATATGTAAAAAGACGGCATCAGAAAGAAAGGCTAAGTTAAACTGTGCAATTTAAAATGGAGGCTCTACTCAGGCCGTGTTGTGCTTTACCACAAGAGGAGTGAGGGATCAACGAGTTTTAGAATTGACAGATGGATAATCCATCATCACATTCCCCAAATTGGTTTGTTAGGAATATACTTGCTTGAACCAATCCTTTCGAAGATACAAGAGAGATACACGGCCCTTAAAACTAGGAGTACCCCCTTACGGAGAACAAGGGGCTTTACATTAAAAAAGATACCACACTGTTGGTAAACTAGCAGTAAGCATAGAAGATCCTATGAAATGTTGCAGAAGCATTGCTAAGCATATGCTCCAAGATTACATCCAAGGTTCGCTGTTTTACTCCAAAATATATCAGGCTCATTTTTCTAAAGCATGTTTAATATTTGCACGTAAGATGACAATAATACTATGCACATCCTATTCTTGAATGAAGCAGTACCAAATCTTTGACATTATACTTTCCACCAACGACGTAGTGCAAAATTAAAGAAATGCACTTGAATTTCTTCATCACAACTGCTCCGTAAGGATGGAAACCAGATTTGGCTCATACCGCAGCAGAACATTGAGTCCCACCGGTTGTCTCGTGCGCGCATCCACGCTAGACAGCAGATGGATGGTCACTGCTGCTCATGAACATTGCATTTACTTCCAGGCCAGCATCCAATCTTTCAGGAAGTGTACTGCCTAGCAGTTACGACGACGGGAATCAATTTGCGCTGTTTTTTTTTTTCTTTTAATCAATGTTCTTTTCCAGACTGAAAATGCACCCTGGAGTTTTTTTGTTTAAATAAAAAACAAGTTTAGGGGGAGGTTTGGGCAAGAAACCACATGGCGAGGACTGGACACCATTAAACCTATTGAAAGTAGGCTAAAGCAGACTTCCACTTTCTTGGTATCAAGTGACAACCAATTTTCATACTTGCTGACAATCCACGACCAAAAAGAGGTAGGAGTTTTCAGAATTCAAAAATGTGATTCCCATAACGATAACATCACGGGCCTGAGCAGCACACGGTTTTGACCTCTCAGTACCATTATACGGAATTTCATCACATGATGTTCAAGTCCAACCAAATCCAGTGTCATCCTAAGGATTTTGGGGACCCTTGTACCGAATGACTTTGAATGTTATTACCCATTTCAAGTCCACACAATACCAAGCAATACTAAATTATGTGTTACACTTTAACAACGTCATACAAATATAGATAAAATATGTTTTGTCCGGGACCTGAAAAATCCTTAAGATGACACTCGTTGGGAGAGACAGACTTAGAAGTAATGTTCTGTAATGTAATGTTAGACAGGCAGGGAAAGAGTTATAAAGAAAAAAGAATAGACAGGAGTCAAACAGAGAGAATGTTCAGTTTCCGGGGGGCGGGTGGCTTGCAAGATGGGGGCCCTGGGGAATTAATCGTTTTGCCCAGGTCCTAAAATGTCTCTGACCAGGTCAGATCAAAGTATATGACTGTGTGTGATAGTATGAAAAACGACATAATATCAATGACCTGTATGGACGGTGGGAAGCCCTATCGTAATAAGACATGCCACTGACATGGACCAAACAGCAGAGAGTGTTCCTAGATGTCATGCACATGCCTACAATGATAGTTTATTTATTAAATAAAAAACACCAGCATTTAACAAGAATGCAGTGGCTCAAGGAACCTCTCCCTGTGCAGTGGCATGCAAGGGCTACCAGTCAGTGCAATGTTCCTTAAGATATCCCACTGCAGTCCCCCTCCCTGTGCCATGCTCCTCTGTGGCAAGGAAGAAAGAATCGGGGGACTGATGGTGGTGGTGGTGTTTTCTTTTTTGTGCCCTTTCATTTCTTCCTTCATCTAGCTTCATCTCTGTTTCACTTCCTTTTCCCTTTAACTCTATTCCTTTCCCTCTCTACCTCTCCATATCCACAGCCCTCTGCCATTCCTCTATTTATTACCCACTTAATTCTACCCCTCTCCCCCGTTGATCCCTCGTGTTCCCTTTTCCTTTCCTCATCGCTCGAGAGTTGTTCAATGACAGACCAGGCTCCTGCATTGCACTTGTACCTTTGTGACATTAAACTTCAAATGACAGAATTAAAGCTGTCTGTGGTATATAAGCTTAGCACAAATTATTGGGACACCTTCCCAACTCCTTCTCTGCCCTACCAAGTCATCATTCCTTTTTCCATGTCTCTGTTCTTTCTGTATATCACGCCTTACTCTCTTCAATTTACTTTTTTCTCCTTTATTCTGAATGTTCCGCTTCTTCTCTGTCCTCTACCCCACAGCAAAAGTTTTCCTCTCCCCATCATTTACTCTGAATTGTCTCTAACTCTCTATCACTCCTTCGAACTGGCTCACTTCCTTAAGAGATTTCCAGTGGACCCATCTGAGATGTAACTTGTTCATTCATTTTAGTTTACATTTTGGAATATCCAGTTTTTTAATTACAACTGAAAATGAAAAACTATAAATACCAGAACAGGACAATCACAACCTCAACGTCCTGCATCTTCAACTGTGTTCAAAGCCCCCTTTGGCATTTCAGCTGCAACCCTGCAGCAGTACCAGGGTCCCTGCTTTATCTTCCATGCCATTACTGTTCCTCGTGACTACTTGGCTCCTTTACAGGAGGGGCGTCTTCCACACCCAAATGACTTTTCTTTGGGATACCATTGGGGGGTCACACTCCTCCAGGTCCAGAAAAAAACAGTGTCACACATCAGGGGGCTTGAGTCCAGGGGAGTTAGATAATGTTGAGAGATGCTGCATTTTTGGTATGGGGCCACATGTGACTCCATCTTATACAGAGACTAAGGAAGATGCTGGGTCTCCTTGCAGAAGGTGATGAGGGACCACTGAGACTCGGTAAATCACATAAGCAGAGGCTTTGGTTGAATGTTTCCTCCATGAGGGGTGAAGGCTCCAGTGCACCACAGACTACAGAGGCCTGTGTTATGCCCCAGCAAGGTCTTCAATCATAACTGAATGAGGCAATGACTGAGCCCACTTCTGCCACTCGCTAACTTCACTTGAGCGACAACATTCTGCTACTTCACAAAGTGCATGTCCACACACAATGTAGTTTCCTTTAGAGCCAGGGATTATATGTGTTTTTTGAGACCAGCAAAATAAGTTTGCTTTCAGCCACTGTTATTTTTGTATTTATTTATTTGGTTAGGATTAGCAGGGGGCCAGCATCTTCCTCAGCAATAACGTTTTGTCAAAACTGTTACAAACCAAACTAAGCATTCATAGAGCCAAATGTCTTACAAAACCAAAGCCACACCTTTTAGATTTGCCCGAGTTAGTTTCCTCTGGCATGCGAACTGAAGCACTGAGAAGTGGCCTTGATGACACGTTTTTGAGGGGAAATGGAGGGGCCCTTTTATAGCCAGAAGGGGCTGGGCATGCAAAACATGAATAAAAACATAGACCCACAGTGTATATATATGTCACACACCTGTACTAAGAGCAAATAAATAATCTGGAGTGTTTATGCGCCCCAAGCCTATATAATCTCTTTATTTTTTTGTAGTTTGGGCCATTCTAGTGCCTTACATGGCAAACACATTAAAACACACATTTTTTTCTAGGGCTTGGGGTGATTAAGTGATTTGGCCAGAACCACAGGATGTTAAGCCAAGGCCGGAACTCAAACCTCAGTCACCAGTTCCAAATCTATCAGCTTTAGGCCATTAGGCTACATCTCCTCCTCTGTGTTTGTGCAAGGGGAAACACTCCACATCAAGATCTCGCTGTGCTTTAAAGGCTAACGAGCAGTCTTCAGGGAACATGGGATCAGGGTTAATGAAAATGTCCGATATTTTGAGAAATAATAAGGAAAACTAGAGCATCATGAGCCTCTGATCCCAAAGGAATGTCAAACTACAAGTCAGCTAGGGCTACTGCTAGCTTCAGTATTTATGTGCAAATCCAACCAATGAAGGACCGGGATTAAGCTGTGGTTTTAGATATGTGGGAACTGTAATCAACAGATACCATATCAGACAACTGCTTACTCTGCTCAAGCACAGAAGGGGAGTCCCTCATAGGATGCTCTCCGTCACCTCATATTAGTGATGGAGAAGGAGGAGAGTTGGTTTAGAACAATGATACTTTTCACCAAAAATGGAAATGAAAGAACCGCTAAAAATTTTGTTGAGTATTTTACAGCGTCCACACACCCTGTCTTAAGATTTGATGGAAAAGAATGTATTATGTCTTTATCTAGTTGGTCCCCTGATATTCACGAGGGGTGCATCGGACGTGCTATTGCCTCAATACCACAAACCGAAATGTAATCAAAATCATGCTATTAAAAAAAAAAGATACTGAATGTAGACTGGAGAAATTGGAAAAGAAGGTATAAGAGACCCTAAACAGAAGGGGAAAGTCATGTGCTAGACACTAAACCTTTAGTAGCCACTGAAACAAATTGCTCTGGTTAATGAAAAGTCTAGGTCTAGCAAGAATTAAATAAGATGTGGAAGATTAAAGTTTGGTAATAAATTGCACTACAAAACAAATATTCTGTTTGGAAGTCCATCTCACAGCACGCCATTGGCACAGAGGGGCTATAGACCTAGGTAAATGAACAAAGTGCATATGCAGCCTTCGAGAACCAGGCTGGTATCCAGCTAACCCCCACTGCGAAGGAAAACTTTAAATTACATTGGCTGCAGTGAGCAATGATTTTTTATAGCCTTCACACTATCATTAGAGCACAGAAGCACCAGTAATCTCCAAGCATGAAAAAACATTAGTAGAGCCAATTAGTTTTGGGTTCACAGCCAGCATTTTGGCTTTGTCAATGCTTATTTTGTCATGGCTTTTGCAGAATATTATTGCTGGGAAGTTGCTGGGCCCTCATCTATCTTAAAAAAAAAAAAAAATCGTTCAAACCCAAAAATGTATTTTGCTCTCAAAAAGTACAAATTGACATAGAAGTCCCTGGCACTAATGGGAACTACCTTGTGTGTGTATGTGCTCCTCGTGAATGGGGAGAATGTGTCACTCACATTGAAGTTTGCCAATGGCTGAAGCGGGCTGACCTATTGCGCCATGCTGCATACTGTCATGGGTGCAAGAAAAACATGAATGACACAATAACAGACCAATGGGTGTGGAGGGCTCGCTGAAAGCCCCTATAAGTAAAAGAAGTTTACATATAATTTTAGTAAAATCAAAAAGCCTTGAATAATGCCAGAGCTATAAATGAAAAAAGGGTATTGACGATGGGGGTTATTGAGGGAGCCATACTAAGCTTTCACTCGGAGGTTACTCCTTTAAAAAATGATGAACTAGTCGAGTTGCCAGCAGCGGCCCGTCTGTACGGGCTGGGGGGCCATGCCTCCTACTTTTTCCTGACATGAAGAATATCTGTCAGGCTGAACTAACGTCTGGCTCACAGATAATGTTTTGGTTCAGGTCAGGCAGCCAGGAGTTTGACATGCGCTAAATGCACAGACTCCTGGCTGTTGGAGCTGAACTTTTGCTGGCTGAATAAGTCACAGCCCTATGGGCGTTACCCCTTCAGCCTAGCAGAGGTGCTTCAGGGCCCTCCCTCTCATGACAAAGGGGAACATCACTGATTGCTTCGAACCTGGGCGCTTCAGTTTTAAGCACCCAGGGATGAGTGTCAATCAGTGATACCTCTTCACAGAGTGAGGTGGGCTCAGTAGTCTCACTGACCCCTTTCCAGTCTGTGACGAGTTGGGACTGCTGCCTTCCCTCATTGACTGACTTTAGGTTAGCCAATGAGGGAAGGCAGCAGTCCCAACCCTCCTGGGACCTCCGAGGCTTTCCTGTCAGAGCTGTAAGATTTTCTTTTTTTTTATGTTTGATTCGTGTATGAATGTATGTGTATTTGTTAGTGAGTGTTGTGAATGGGTGTGTGAATAAATGGATGTGAGTGAGGTTTATGTGTGCGTGTGTAACCTACCACCTCCACCTCCCCCCTCTTAAAATCACCGACCGCCACTGCGAGTTGCACTAGTCCTTTGACAATTGCTCCTCACACAAGTAAATGCTGTCGACGATGACGCAGCCTTGATATCCTGTGAGCAAGTCCGAAGAAACCGCGAGGAAAACTACTGAGTGAATGATGTGGCCAAAAACGTAAACCGAAATGGTAGCGTCGGGAAAAAAGTATGCTAGTTATGTTTTCACATCTTTGCTTTCTATTGTACGACAATTAATGTCCATTCAATGAAACTGCGCCTGGTCAGGCTCCTCCCTAGCGATTTGAATGAAATGTTTTATTTCTTCCAAGAATGCCTGATCTCAGGGGCCGCTGCACTTTGGATCGGCGGATTTATGACAATCTAACTCGCATCTCCATCCCTGGAAAGGGTTGTCTTTTTTCATTCCAGCTGCTCTTGTGCCAGAAGGAGGCCTGAAAATGGACTCATAAAAACTAGGAAGGAAACTGTATTTGTTTGACACAGCAAGAGCCCCTTTCACTGCCTGTTTAGCGGCCTTGACCGAGTGCCCAGCTCGACCTCTCAATGTGTTGGGTGCACTGCGCCGATAAGAGATGCCTTCTCCGAGGAGGGCTCTTCAGACACATAGGAAAGAGGCAGCACGGGCGGCGGGGTTATCCTCAAAGACCCGCAAAGGAAATCTGATATTTACACGCTGTCTTGATT
Organism: Pleurodeles waltl; assembly: GCF_031143425.1. Taxonomy (NCBI): domain Eukaryota; kingdom Metazoa; phylum Chordata; class Amphibia; order Caudata; family Salamandridae; genus Pleurodeles; species Pleurodeles waltl. The sequence continues at coordinate 1,887,400,518 of NC_090440.1, forward strand.
CTTTCCTGCAAGGGACCCCGTGGGCCGGAGAGCGCAGTCAAAAGCCTGCCCGCTCCGCCTCGCTGTTCACAGGAAGGCCTGAGGTTTCCAGCTCGGGAGCCAGCTGTCGGGGCGGCCATTCTCTTCGCTTTAGGGCTTGGGAACCCGCGTATACGTTTCCTAGTGACCGAATTCATGCATTTTTTCATGTCAGTTAAATTAACTCATCTAGTTTTTCACAGGAAAAGTATTCGACACTGATTTAATCCATTAATTGTCACTGGTCATTTACAGAAAAATCAATGAACCATTCCATTGGACTTCAGTCTATCATGACCAAGAGGATCACCCACGTGACCGACACCAATCACAGCATCAAGAGGGCTACAGCATGGGGGCAGCTCCCCATCGATGAGAGGGCTGCCCTCTTGTACTTGGGGGGGAGGGGTGGAGCCTTAGTAGATGGCTGGGGGAAGGGACAGTGTAAAAACACAGAAGAGGGATGGAAAACAAAGCAGATCAACAAAACGGATGAGACTTATTTTTGTGGACAAACAGACCTTCACTTGTACCCGAGTCCACAACTACACAGCACAGACCTTTCACTTAAATGAAACTCACGTTCTTTGGAGCCCCATGGAAGCACCCCAACGATCATTAGAGTACATAGTGGTATTGTAAACACAGAGCTGATCTGGAAATGTAATTGATGAAAACGACTTTCTAAGGTATGAAAAGGAGATGAATGGTTAATCGTTGCCTTTCCACTTTCATCAATCAGCAAAAATTGTAATCCTAGCCTGTTCTCTGTTCCTATTAGTTGTTCTTAAATGAAACACGGGGGATCAATATATGAACAGAGAAGATACATTTTGCTGTAGGTGTTTACATTGTTCGTACTGGAAGTAACCAACCAAAATCACCTCAGGTTTAGGGCTAATGTGGGGAAATGATTTGTGGATCTTTTTTTCTTTCTAAATTCTTGCTTGTTCCCACTATAGGTAGAGCAGCACAAATCCTTGATGGTCACACTTTCATTGCATGCCACTTGGTTGTGATGCTGGCATAGATTCATCTTCACCCTGGGTGCACTTTTATCTAAATAGGATCCATAATATAAAACATGATCTATAATGTAAACCATATGATCTATGATAGAGCTAGAAGCAAAACTTTGGGCTTACTGTGTTCTAGATAAAGGTAGTCCTGAACCCTTCATTATGTAAACTACTCTTACTAAATGCTGGTCATGAAGAAGGTGGTCACACTGGAATTTTAGCCACTGAAACAGGAGTGAAACTGCTTGTATTGGATGTATAATGGAACAATGTATGCTCTTACAATGCATGCGTTTACAATGCGGTAAGTACAACGCATGGTCATTACAACACATGCACTTACCACAAAATGTTTTTCCCATGCATATACTTTTAATTTCGTGGTAAAGGCATATGCATGGTAAAAAGTAGAGGTAAGTGTAACATACTATATATATATATATATATATATATATATATATATATATATATATACACACACACACACAAACAATCCTTTCCACCCAAAAACCCTACCTACCCTAAACCCTAAAAATTACCTTACAACCCAAAACCCATCCCATCCCCACCCTAAAACCTAACCACCCCAAATCCCATACCCACCCTAAAACCTAAACACCCCTTACCACCCAAAAATCCATACCCACCCTCAAATACAAATAATGCCCTTACAGCCCCGAAACCTATACCCATCTTAAAACCTAAAAATGCCTTTACCACCCCAAAACCCATGCCTACCCTAAAACCTAAAAATGCCCTTATCACCCCACAACTCATACCCACCCTAAAACCTAAAAATGCCCTTACCACCCCGAAACCTATACCCACACAAAAATCTAAAAATGCCCCTAACCACCTGAAAACCCATACCCACCCTAAAAACCTAGAAATGCCCTTACCACCCCAAAACCCATTCCCACCCTAAAACCTAAAAAATACCCTTACTACCCCAAAACCCATACCCACCCTAAAACCTAAAAATGCCCTTACCACCCCAAAACCCATACCCACACTAAAACCTAAAAATACCCTTACCATCCCAAAACCCATGCCCACCCTAAAACCTAAAAATGCCCTTACCACCCCAAAACCCATAACCACCATAAAATTTTAAAATGCCCTCATCACCCCAAAAACCCATATCAACTCTAAAACCTAAAAATGCCCTCATCACCCCAAATCCCATACCCACCCTAAAAGTTAAAAATTAATTTACCACCAATAACCGTTATGCACCCTAAGCACTATATATCACTCTTAATACTTACCTATACTTACCTTTAAAACCTTTACCACGCATACACCTTTACCATTCATGCCTTTACAACTAAATTTGTTGTAAAGTCATGTAAAGTCATGCTGCGTGGTAAAGGTATATTCGTGGTAAAGGCATTCATGGTAAAGCCATGCATGCTAAACGTATATGCGTTGTAAAGGCATCCTGGTAACAGCAACAGCCCACAACAGCAAGAAACAACCTACACAAGGGACTTCACGCTATCGCCGACTGGATGGTTTCAAGCCGCCTCAGCAGCAACCTCTCCGCCTGGAACGACTTCTGGTGGCCTACATCCCTCGGAGCTGCCCCCACCACCCAAGTACGGAACCTGGGAATCATCCTTGACTCTGCACTCAGCATGACTCAACAGGTCAACGTAGTCTCCTCTTCCTGCTACAACACCCTCCGCATGCTCCGCAAGATTTTCAAGTGGATTCCCGTAGAAACCAGAAAAATAGTCACCCACTCCCTAGTCAGCAGCCGACTGAACTTCTGAAACGCACTCTATGCAGGAACAACGGCCAAACTACAAAAGAAATTGCAACGCATCCAAAACGCCTCCGCCCGACTCATCCTTGACATCCCACGCCGCAACCACATCTTAGCCCATCTCAGAGAACTACACTGGCTACCCATATCGAAGAGGATCACCTTCAAACTACTCACCCACGCACACAAAGCCCTCCACAACACAGGTCCGGCCTATCTCAAAGACAGACTCACCTTCCACACCCCCGCCCGCCAGCTCCGTTCCGCCAGCCTCACCCTCGCCTCCGTCCCCCACATTCACTGCTCCACCACCTGAGGAAGATCCTTCTCCTACCTCGCCGCCAAGACCTGGAACTCCCTACCGCTCAAACTACGCCAGACCCAAGACCTCCTGGCCTTCAGAAAACACCTCAAGACATGGCTTTTCGACAATTAGCTCCCCCCCCAGCGCCTTTAGACCCTAACGGGTGAGTAGCGCGCTTTATAAATTGTTTGATTGATTGCTTGATTGATTGGTAAATGCATCTCGTTGCATTTACCACATTGAAAGTGAAGTTTCCCACTTGTATTTAGGCTCAGCAGCCATAGCCTACCAGTGTTAAAATGGTTAAAACAGTAAAATGTACACTGTGTTTTGGAGATCCTTGATGTGGTCCTTTACACATTGTTTTTATTTAGTAAGATGGTGTAGTATGAGAGTGTGACTGAGGGGTGTTAGGGTTCAGAAGCTAAGATGTAAAGTTAATTTTGTAAACTATTTCTTGATAATTAAATGAATTTTTACCATATAACCTATTAAAGCTTACATTAATTATGGTAAAAGACATGTGAAGAGTAATAAATATTTGCTGGGAAATTATGTGTGGTAATGATGTGTCATCCATCGTGCCATTACTGAAGCAATAAAGGCTATAAGGAACTGTTACTTATTGATGGTGCTACATAACCCCTCTCCCGAAACCAGAAATATTATTTGGAGGAATCCTATTATTTGTGTGATGCATCAGATTAAAGGACTGTAAACTGTCTCACCATTATAGAAATTAAGTATGTGGTTTGCTGACGATGCCATCAGCAAAACATCTCCTTTGCTTCCTTTGGAGGTGATGCAGATACCACAATGCTCCAGCTACCATTATGATTTCAGTCAGGTGTCCGTTGCCCATTTCAGCACTGGCAGACACAAACATTAATGATGCTATACATTAAATGGTCTATGCAATCTTTCCTTTGTTCCACCACTCTTGCGGTTTCATACTCTGGGAGTTAATACATAGTGATGAACCAAGGTAAGCAAACACTGCCTTGCAAGACTTATCCTATCCACTTTCTCTAAATGTCAACCTTATTTTGATCCTCTTGGATTCATACTCTAAAACTGCTTCTTTTGCATTGGTTGGCGTTTTATGCATGCTTCTGTTACAGTGATCTGACAAAGACTACCTTCTCAGAAAGGGATAGATTCGCTAGATTTCTTGAACTATCATGAAGTTAACACATACCCTTTCGTTACCTTTGCCTTCATATTTGTTTTTTGACTTCCTTTAATTATTTGCCTCTCGCCCTGCCTGTAAATTGTTTGATGCACCATTTGTATATTAAGTTAACTAAAATATATTCGCCATTATCTTACAGTTACTGCAATTGTCATCTCTTAAAAGGAGGTTTGCAATGTCTTCCAAAGCAACAAGAAGCCTAAATAGGAATGGTGAATCCACACCATGAACCTAAAATGACATTTCTAACTCGTGTGTTTCCACTGAAGTGCTAGCAGTGGTTTTGAGGTTTGGGATGTGCCATACATAATCTGTGTACTGTGGTCGGGTGTAAAATAGCATTAGGTGTTCTCCTCATCTAAGCGTGAATTGACCTTCTTAGGTTAGTAGGTGCACATCACATTACCAAGAACCTCCAAATACAGCTTATGTCATATGCAGCATGGTGGAGGCCACCATCAGTTACAATTAGCCTAAACACTGTTTCCTACTCAGCCTGATGGATGCTAATATCATCTGGGAAGCTTTCTCAACCATCAACTGCTAGCGCGATACACACACCTTGTGTGCTCAGTCTACACATTTAAGGTAATTGAATTATATTTTAATAATTGTGAATCCATTTTCGATTTTATCCATCCACTGTTTTTTCTCCATGTATAAGCGTCACATTTTTTTAAACAACACCTTTCTTCTGGCAAGTGCAAAGACATGAGTTAAGGATTTTTCAGGTAATCAGTTTAACATTGTTTCCTTTAGCTACAACTTTAGGAATCCACCATGTCCTGCACCTGTTTTTTGGTGCACCGTTATTGTGCTGAATGAAGATGTTTCAAGTTCTAATCAGATATTTTACTGTCTGATCTGGTGGAAAGCATTTTCTAGGAAGTGAAATCATTTAGTAAAGAAGACTTCTCAGTCATCCTTACAAGTCACAATTCTTTCATTTCATTCCTTCTTTGATATGATGTAGTATGGTTCACTTGTAAAGAAAGCATAATACTGCAATTTAAAAAGTTCAGCTTACTGGTCATTAATGCCTTTGTTACTTCATCAATGACGACTACTGGTACTTTAAGATTCGAGCTTGAGCCGACAAAGATTTAGGAATACCTGAAGGCTCTAAATCCAAAAGGCTGAAAAAGCAGGTGGGACAAATTAACAGGTAAAATCTTTGAATTTTACATCTGACTGAAACCTGGCAAATTCTCTTTTGAGCTTAAAGTCAGTCAAGAATGAACCATAACGTGCATGCCTTTACAATCACTAAGCAGTCCTATGGTTTTATTTCTCACAATAGTACTTGTAAGGCTCACTCTGGAGAATTCTGGGTTACCATAATTGTCTAGCAATGCAAGAGGATTGTAGCAAATGGGAAACAGCATATTTCTGGTTCTACTACATTGCCCTGAAGAATTACAAACATATGAAATACAGTAAACTCCCTTCCACTTATGTTTTTTTAAATGTAGCTTCTGAATGTAATCAGATTGTTTCACATGGACTACCAGTTTGACAAACTGTCGTTCAGAGTTTGTTGGTGTCTCCAAAGAAGAATTGCTCAGGAGGACCGTTGATGAAAAGCTCTTTGGAAAGCCTTACTATCTTCATTCACGCTGTCATTAGACCCTCCTATTCTGTTCACCTAAATCTTCAGTACTGTGTGTTTATCATGCCATTACAGAATCTGCTCATCATTGCGGTAAGGCCGCGAAGTCAATCTTCAATGGAATCCTGTAAAGCTTAGAGCACAAGCCAGCAGCCAGCGGAACCACAATCGGATGATGTCAAGCGGCCAGCGTCACAGTGAAGCAAGCCATGGTTGGATACCCTAATAGTCACTTCATCCTGGCTCCTAGAAACTAAACAACACCTTTCTTCTGGCAAGTGCAAAGACATGAGTTAAGGATTTCCCAGGTAATCAGTTTAACATTCTTTCCTTTAGCTACAACTTTAGGAATCCACCATCTTCACCAAGTATCTGTAGTACCATCAAAGGCCAATGGAATCTCCTTAAAGCAATACCGTTTTTTCTTCATATAGTAAGTGGACAGTAACAGCTGCTGGGAACAACTCTGAAATTTCTTGTATCATGACCTTTGCAATAGGAATCAAGGGCCTCATCAAAGTTGCAATACGATTATTGGATAATGAAGTAGCACATCCTTTCAATGAGCTGTCATGCCCATTAGATCCCCAATTTGAAATCTAAATAAGAAGCAAACAGTATGCCAGTATTGATTATTAGATAAGATGAGATCAGTTATATACTATTTAAATTTCATAATTTGACTCGGTGCAGGGAATCATATAAGTGTCATAGTAATGAGATGATCATTTATTGTGACTTAACCATTTTTGGACATCCAATGACAGACAGCTGGTTGACTGACAACCTGAAATGAGTTCAACATAGAGGTAATTGTCAGTTAATTAGATGATGGCTAGTTGATTAACTGACTTGACCTAGAGATGAATTAAGGGTTGCACTAATTAGGAACAGAATCCAAATTCTGATCTCTTATTCCTCACTAAGTAAAAAAATATATTTACATAGAAGACCTAATTAACAATTTGACGTTTTAATGACAAGATGCTCCTGTTTCCAAGAAGCTGGATGCAACAGCCAAATGAATACATTAATTACCTGTTGAGAAGCAGCTGGCTGTTAATAACATTACTCCTAGTAGCACATTATTGTGGTGATAGTGTCGGTAGCTACAGCATGTTGGCTGACAACTGAATGTGCAGATACCACTGCATTCTTGTAAATGTCAATACACTTTCAGCTGTTGCTAGTCAGGAACCGGAGAAGTCACTGACATTTTCACATCTGCTGGTGTTCCCAATATGCTACATATTTCCTTGGCACCCAGCTACTCTAAGATTCTATTATTCAGCCTGATGAAAACACTTTTTGGTTAATACCAAACAAATAAGAAAGCAAAAATAACTAATATTACCATTTCACTTGAAGGAAAGGTACTATATTAGCAGAATTCTAGCCATCCCAAAATAAATTAAGGAAATAACACAACAGGCAAAGCGCATCTGAAAGTCTTGGAGCGGACAGTGATAACTAAGCAGTTACAAGGTCCATGGTATACATTTCCTCGACAGTGTAACAAACTAGAGGAAGTTGGGCAATAAAGGTCATCCTAACACAAAGAATGGCACAGAAATCACAATGAATCCATGCCATACATCCTACCATACATTTCAAATACAGAACCTTCAAAGCCGAATTCCACATATGACCTTCCTTTTCAATGCAAACCCTGCACTACGCAATGATTAAAACCAAATGCTATTTTTTTTTTTTAAAGATTACCTTCAGGGGAGACGCATTTGCCTCCCCTCCGTCCTTGTCCTCTTACTGGCTCACACAGGCTTCCAGCCAATCATAACGCTGCCGTCACTAGTATGATAGCAACCTGGTGATTGGTCTAAAAGGCCTGCTTCGCCGCTCACACTGGGTGTTGGAGCCTGGGCATATTCTCCACTCAACTGTGCAATACAGCCAGGTTGAGAACTTGCAAAGTGCGCATGTCTGTTTGGCCAGCCTAACACGACCGGCCATAACAGACATGCACACTTTGTGCAGCAAAAGCCCTCCTCCGGCCCCCTCCCTCCAGCCCAGTCCCGCCCCTTACTCCCATGAAAAATAAAATTATAATAGCATTGCGTCGTTATCATTTTACTTTTACTTTCCCCAGAATCCAGTGGGACGACGCTCCTCCGCCCTAGTGGAGGAGCTGCCCCTGCTGATCTTTCATTAAAGCACGCCATTTCACACAACATAAATCCTCTAAATAAATCAGCAGTTGTGGAGGTTGAAAAACAATGCACAATATCACCAAACAGAAAATTGTGCCTTTCAATGGAGAGCCAGGCATTCGTTTTTTCACTCTTAATTTATTTCTGGCAAACTGAAGACACAGATAGCAGTTTCGGTAAATAAGTCAAAGAAGATGTATGTTAGCACAGGGGCCTAATGCAGCTGATGTGTCCTAGCCCCCCAGGAGGCCCTTTCAGACCATTCCAAATAAATATCTGTGATACATGGGAGACTTTGGGGCGCTAATAAGATTTTTTAGGGGGGGGGCATCTTTTTGCATTACACCCCTGCGTTTGCGGCAACCACTCAAGCTAACCTGACACACCTGTAATGGGGAGTGATTTGGTGAACAGTACCAAGTATGCATAGATTGAAGGTCTATTTTAATCAGACTAATATATTTCATGAATGGCATTTAAAACCAAATTACTCCCACCAGAATAAATTATGTCACACAAACCCAAACACAAGAATATGTAACCAATTGCAAGCATGATGGTTCTTAAAACTAATTACACACGTTAGAATACCTTATTCTGGGAGTGGAGGAACTCTGAAGTCAGCATATGTAAAGCTCTCTGATAATGGAATGAGAAGAATAACTTGTTTTGTCACATCCCAGCAAATCCCATCATACCACTATTTCTAAGAGCTGTAAGTGAGAGCTGTTGCCATTATTACCCACCCATGGGGTACACAAGGAGTGGTGGATTGTGCTTTGTATCTTGGCACCCCGCCTTAGAACACCACCATACAAGAAAAAGGCTATAGGTGGTACATCCTTCTCCGTTCAAGCAGCCAAACTATGGAATTCATTACCCCCAACTATAAGAGCCACAGATAACTTTCTTGTCTTCAGAAAACGACTCAGGAGTTGCTTCTTTCCTTCATAACCACCATATTCAAACAACTATGGACTGCATATGCCTATGTTGATGAATCTTTTTTTCTGATTATGTGTATATTTCTAGTTATGTATAGTTCTTTAAAAAATATGTATCGCTACTATGTCATAACAATAAAATACACACACACACTCTTTAAACCTGTTTGACTAAGTATATTTACCCATGGTTCTAATTATGTATTTTATGTGCATATGTGTGTGTATTCATGTGTGTGTGAATGTGTGTATGTATGTGTATATATATATATATATATATATATATATGTATGTATGTATGTGTATATGTTGTTTCTGTGCTTGGCATGTTCGTGGGTCATTGCATGGCTCCTGGATGGGTTGTTATACTAGATATCTATGAATTCCTGCTCTCAACTTATCACACTTATCTACCCATCATCATATGTCATGTCTCTATCAAACTATCCTCCATTCCCACTCTGACTCATCACAAATCCTACTTTCACCTCCTAAATAACTCTGCCTAAGCTCTTCCCTCCGCTTCCACATCTAACTCACCAAACCTTACTTCTACTACCATGACCTCCCACACAACCCTACTAAATTCTCCCTCATTTATCTCACCCTGCTACTATGCTCTCCCTAACCCTTCCACAGACTCTTCCCTCCTCCACCCTCCCTTTACTCATCCCAAGCCTTTGGGTTGAGTAAATGAAGGATATACTCCCAATTAACACTTCTGGATTTCTTTCCTCCTCCACCCCTCCATTACTCCAGTCAATCTAACTAACAAACTCTCATATCCGCAGCTCAAATTAACTCATAATAATACTAAAACTGTACTCATTATTTCCCGATACTAATCCATCACTAATTCTTGTTGGGTTCCAGAGTAGCGTGCTACTCACTCAAAAGTGCGTTGACGCCTCGTCAGGGAAAGTACACGCTATATAAATACTATCACAATACAATACAATATACTTTGTGACCCTTTGGCCTTTAAACACACTCTGTGTTTCATCTACATTGTCCAGTTCTTTGTTCCCATTTGCTTATGGAGATAACAGTAGATGCTGGTAATATAGTACTTAATTGAGGCGAGCAGTTACAAACTTAATTTATTTTCTAAGCTGAATGTGCACACTTTAAAGGCTTTGGACCTCATTACGAGTCTGGCGGTCCACGAACCGCCAGACTCGCCCTGGCACTCAAACCGCCGCCGAAACGGTTGGTCCGACCGCCATATTATGACCGTGGCAGAGTCACCATAGTTTGGCTGCCGGCACTGCCAGGTTGCTGCCAGCAGATGGCCTGGCGGTGCCAGTAGTCTCAATCCGCCAGGGCAGCACTGAAAACAGCGCTGCCCTCAGGATTACGACCGGCGCTTCCGCCAGCCTTTGCATGGCAGTCCCACCACCATGCAAAGGCTGGAGGAAAGGGGGTGCGGGGGACCCCGTGGGGAACCCTGCACTGCTCATGCACTTGGCATGGGCAGTGCAGGGGCCCCCATGGACAGCCCCATCGTGCTCTTCACTGCCCGAATTACAGGCAGTGAAAGCACGACAGGTGCTATCGCACCTGACGCACCACAACATTGTCGCCAGCTCTATTAAGAGCCAGCGTCAATGTTGTGATGTGTTTCCCAGTAGGCCAGCGGGTGGAAACGCTGTTTTCGCCCACCAGCCCAGCAGGAAACTCGTAATAGGTACTGCAGAGGGACAGCCACATATGCGGTCATCCCGATGCGGGACTTTGGCGGGCGGCACATAATAAGGACCTATGTCTTTGCATGAAATTATATTTCATAGCAAAACCGTGAAAAAGTTGGATTTGGAAGCACACTGCACCATAATGAAACAAAGTTACTTATACTTAGGGACAATGGAGTTATGAGGCAATTGAGGACCAAATGATGAAGCAGGGCTGATTAAATTACGTTGCAAGAAAAGGAAAATATGCATTATATTCTGCAGCAATATTATCTATTATGTCACTTCAACACAGGTGAATATGAAAGGGATCCCAACTCAAAGCAAAATACTAAGATTTCTTAGGAAAACAAAGTACGCGCTTTCACCACACCATATTGAAAATTGTATGCATCAACAATTTGTCTTGCATGGAAGCACAGTAACACTATGTAACTACCACATTTCCTTCTCAATCCAAGAGTAAAATTTATGGGGCAAAAAGTAATTATGCATTCAGCAGAAGAAAGTCTCCATGTAATAAAAGGTGTGTTTTTTATTTTGTACATCTCATCTATGTTTATGAACTAGTCTTCGCCTCTAGTTTTACTTTGTTTCTGCACTATGGCCCTTTAAAAGGACATTTCTGTTAAGAAACAGCCTTGCATTCAATACTTTAAATTAAGTACAATAAAACCTCAAACTCGTGTATTTGTGGTTAATTAGTAACAACGTTGCAGGTAGTTCCTATCCTGCAAATCCATACAAATTAGGCCCTCCAGGGTGTGAAAGAGAAACAAAGACCCCATAATTAATTTATGTTTAAAGAAGGTGTTTTCAGTGGGCATAATATTTTACCTGTGGGAACAATAAAAAATAAGTTACACGTGCTCATGCACATCTGTGTTCCATACCGGTATGCTGAACTATACACGCTGTATAATTTCACCATGCTAAATATGTGAGTATTCCTAGGTTTTGAAATGTAATTTTTCATGAGTACTTCAAAATTTCTTTGGCAATTCTAAAAAAAAAAATCAGCAATTCTATACGTAATTTTTAGTAACACCACAGAAGAAACCCCGTGGTATGTTTTTAATTGCCTTCAACAAATTAGGACGTGAGAAAGTGTTCTCCAAGACATGTTCTGTTGCTGTACTGCCATGTACGCAATGACACATTTTATGATTGAGACTACCTCACTTGGAAAAGCATGTCTGATATTGTGTCTTTCCTGTTCTTAGTCTGCACAGTTTGCAGGTTAATGAGCAGTTTAATGTACACTTCCGGTAAAGGAGAATATGGCTGTAAGAAGAACGCTCAGTGGACCAATGACAGTGGCACCTAATATGTGGCTTTAGAAGAATGGATTAGCCCTACCCATGGTACAAAAGTATGCCATACACATGTCACCGGGGAGAAAAAAAAACCTCACGACTTAAATACCTACCTACAAATATATCCTTGTTAGCATATTTTACAAGGGTTACATGGGAGGTTAATAAAAAGAGAGATTTGATGTTTGTTGAGATAGATAGATAGATAGATAGATAGATAGATAGATAGATAGATAGATAGATAGATAGATAGCCTCAAATTACTCCCATCATATTCACACAAAACCTTTGTAAAATGTGTTGACCATGTCGAGGAGTAGATAGTGAGAATGCCTGAAGAAAACAAGGTAGGACATTTTTGGCTTTTATCAGTGTAGGTGTCTTGCAGTACTCCTACATAATGTTTAAGTAACTCATCAAAACAAGCACTGGCAAAGCAAATAGGCCTCGCCTATGCAACAGCTGTTGGCTTTGTCAATGCTATTTTAGCCACGTTGCATAACAGTACAAGCTGTTGTGCAATGTGCTCTGAAATCAAGAGACGCCATCATAACACTTTTTGTAAGCTATGTTGCACAACAGCCCGTGCTGCTGTGCAATATAATTAAAAAGCACAAAGGGGGACAAGCAAAATGAGGGAAAAGCAGGGAGGAAGGCGGGAGCAGCAGCAACTGAAGAGGAGAAAGCAACACTAAGGATGTAAGGGAGAAGGAGAAGCAATAACAGACAACAGGAGGAGTGGGATATGGGGAAAGCAAAAAGAGGGAGGTGTTGGGGAGGAGGGAGGGCACATCAGACATGACAGCAACACAGAGAAGGGGTGGGTAGAAGGGGAAAGAAGCACCATTCACAAGGGGGAGTGGGAGGTAGAAGGAGAAATAGTAGCTCAATCACAGCGGATGCTTGGTCCAGGCACAACAGAAAGGAAAGGAAGTGATGCTTGGGTTGTACTGGCCAATTTGGAGTCAGTGAAGAACCATGACAATGGAGCAAATGAATGGTAAGCGAGAGCGCACGGAGCACATGTACTGTAAAAGGCTAAACCTAACAAGTTTTCACTCTGTTACTTGAAATCCTGCCTGTGACTGGACAAATAAAGCTCGATGTACCAAGACACAAAAAACAAATGATATAAAAAGAGGACTGAACAATTCATTCACACCTACCATGCCAACATGAGATCTCGGCTACCACCCCATCAGGGAAGCACTTACTTTCACATTGCAGGTTAGAAGTATATTTTATTTAAAAGCGCGGATAACAGTCAGCAGGGATCTTGTCGCCTTTGACGAGGAGGCACTTCGCATGGAGAGAGTCGGGCACTTTATCATGTTCCGAGCGCGGCGCCATCTCAGAGGGGAAATGCATTCAGTAGTTACTCTTTGGTATCAGATTAAAGATCCTGGCATTTTTTAAATTCAGATTTGTCACAATCAGCGGACAGCCTTTTAACCATGCCCTATGAAGGAAGCACATGCAATGAACTTGCCGAAATACACAAAAGAAATTTGCTGGAAAAAAGACTACTCACAGGCCACTCTTCATTCTGGGATAATTAGGCAAATCGAGGTCACCCCATGAGTTTTGTAACCAGTCCCTTATCCAGCTGCTACATGTCAGCAGATGGCGCGAATTATTAACAACATTTGGCTAATTGGTTAATAAGTAGGACAGTCTGAGGCTGGCCCTCGGATTACTTTACTAATCAACTAAAAAAAAGGGAAAACCTCTCAAGATCATCCCTTTTCACAGCTGGCAGCGGAGACAATAAGATGGCAGCGTGAACGCTGCTGGTGAATCCGAGACGAGGCGAAAGCAGGCCTCGCACGCGCTGCAGCTTATCTGCGGACTCCGTCCCCCACCCCCAACCCTCCCAAAGCAGACTTAAATATTCGAGGGAATTAAACGGCGTGAAAAATGAAATTGTGTCTTAGAGACGAGATCATTGCATTGTAGGGGATGAGAAAACATTAAATAAAAAGAAAGTAATAAAAAAGCAGACGGTTTGGTTTAAACGCTTAAGCTCACAGGAACTTGAAGCAATTATAACATGAACTGTGATGTAAAAAAGTTATCCTATATTGAATACACGGGGTCCTGTTCTTGCTGTAGGTGCGTATTCGGGGGAGTGGGCTACGTGAAAAAGGATATGGGTTTTCAAAATGTATCAACATCTGCTCATTTCATGGTTCGCCCCTCCAACCATCGCCTCTAAGAGTATAAACACCCTCCTCCTCTCCAAGGCCTGTGATATAAAAGGGTGCTGCTCTCAGTCTATAAGCTTCAATCATGCATAAGGAGCCATGAGCATATACCCACAGACAGAGAAGAGTGTAGACATGCTGCACAAGGGTACTGGACAACTGCAGAATGGAATATTCCACATTACAAAAAAGAATATTCAGCAATAGTAATGAAAATATAGTCTCAATATGGGTAAGATGCAGTCGCGACTCTTGGGAGTTACAGGGGGCAGGGCGGCACAGCGGGATAGGGGGGGGGGGGGGTTAACCTTTTTTTTTTAAACGTACCTCCAGGCCGCCCTGAGACGCACCACTGCTCGTCCATCTCCTGACAGGCACAGACTCCCAGCCTGCCTTGCGGCCAATCCTGACACTGCTCAGAGCAGACTGGGAGCCTGTGCCTGCTCTCTCCAGTCTGGTAACACAGTGCCGGGCTGGAAAGAGCCCTGTGTTCATGTGTGTTTGGCTGGCCAAACATACATGCGCACTGAGGGGAATGCACAGTGCACTTCCTCCGTACCCGTCAACCCCAATGCCCACACCCTTAACAATGAAAGGATAATAAACTAAGGATCTGCAGTGGTTGCTGCTGGTGAGGAGGGGTGGGGTGGGGGTGGTGACGCTCCTCCGCCATAGTGGAGGAGCCGACACTGGTAACATCCATAGTCAGTTCCTATTTTTATACACTTTGGGGAGCTGACATTCTCTGACATGCATCATCTTATTGGGTCTCGGAATAGCCAGCTTTTGCTGTCTGTTTCAACACATTACACACAGTTCCAGTGAGTGGGCTTTGGATCAGTTTCTTGCTCATGATTGCATGGTTTACTTGTCTGAAACGCTCGTAGACGATAAAAGCACAAGAATAGAGAGAAAAGCCATCAAAACAGGAACAGGAAAGTGAGATAGTCTCACAGAGTTTTGTTTGTTTTATTTATCCTTGTGGTTGTTAGGGCTTGATTTGTGGTGCATGCAGGAGACTCATTTTACTGCTCGTTCTCTTTTCCCTCTCAACAATTCCCCATTCTACCCCCAATCATTACCTCCTTTCCACCCAAACCTCCTGACTTAATCAGTGGGTGGCCATTAAAAAAAACTTGACCATTCCAAAATGGTCACCCAAGTGTAAGGATGCATGTATGGTGAGTGTCTTGCAAGACATTTCTTTTTCTATTTTAACCATTCCTATTCAAAAATGGCTACTGAGAATGTGCATACATCTATGGTGACCATCTTTGAACCAGAGTGGTTGTGAGCTTATGGACTATATCCTCAATTCTGGCTGGCCTTTCATCAATTACCGGTCAATTCAAAAAGCTAGAGAGGAAAACAAAGCAAACCCTCCATACACCTTCTGAGACAATGCAGCTCACGATTCTAGAAAAGTGAAGCTTTCTACACAGCCGTTCAAGTACACATCTTTCAACCAAGATCACACCCCAAACCCCAAGATATTGACCAGTTTCCATGATGAACTCATAAAACACTTGACATGTTGTCATCATTCAATGATTAAATAAAAATATGTGGTTTAACACAGATTTCGGTTTCCTAAAACGTCATGAGAGTAGGTTAAAAGTGCACTGGACACAATTTGGTTGTAGAAAGACCACCAGGACTCGAGAAGGCACCAGAATGCAGAAGTGTGTTAAAAAGTGGACAACAAAAGGTAACTGAGTCAAACTACGAAATTCCTGAAATAGTCAAGATTATAATAATACCAAATCAAGCAAAACATTTCGGTATCCTATTACAGAAGCTGGCCAATGAACTATGCCTGTTCTTTTTGAAAAGTGAAATCTATCAAGCAAAGATTTGCCATGCAACCACCACAGACCATTGGTAAAATAAGAACTCAACCTGGATGCATAGTGCATACCAACATGTGCAATATTCTCTCCCTTATCTATAGAAGCAATTACAAAAATTGATAAAAATACAAAAACCCTACCAGCTCCTACATATCCTTGCCCAGCTAGCAGCCTCAAAAATCAGATTATCTTTCAGGTCCCAGGATTAACGTACAGTTTAAACTCCATTCTACATCATGGGATGGTCCCTTACCAACTACAAATTTACTAATAAGCACTGCTCCAAAAAAAAAAAAAAAAAATGAATTACTTGTTCAACTATTGACCATCTCAAACCTACTGGTTAAGGCAGACATAACACTAAAGGACGCAACGTGACAGTTGCAACAGCGTAGCCAAGAACTATCCCTCCTACATGACCAGCAATCAAGAACTTGGCTCAAGTAGAGGCACAGAATCAACACTCATTGATATATGTGAAGAAACATGGCAAACCCTTGATGAGAACCAACCATCAGCCGTATTAGTATTATTATACCATGTACACAGTTTATGAGCACATGCAGGGTCCCCAACTGGGCATTATTACTCTGTTAAACTACTCCCAATCAACTACCTTTCCAGCGTTCACCTAAGGTGAGTCATCCCCGTTCTCCAAGATGCAAAGTAAGGACACTGGGTGTTTCCTTTGATCCATCACTTTTGTTCACTGCCCCAAGTAAATGCTATGATGAACATGACAACGCCACCTTTACCTGCGTAGCAAACTCACACCAAAGGTTAGTCTTCACACATTATTCCACTGTATTCTCTCTCAATAACCTTACAACCTCGACATGGACCTAATGCACAAGCATTGTAAGGGTGGGACCTATCTTAATTCCTGTGCTGCTTTGTTGGACATGTAATAGGTCAACATAGTACCACGGTATACGAATGGTGCTGCTACTATCACAGAAATCGTGAAACAGGAGCAGGGGGTGAAGGGATATTAAAATAAACAGGTGTGGGAGAGAATGCAGATGTTTTTATTTTTTATGCATTATTCAACAATTCTACTGTCAGTAAAGTACAAAGGGGTGACTTTACCACAGTCCCTCCAGGATTTTTGAGGCACAACCAGTTCTAAATCAACTCCCCATTTCATATTAGCTGCCCTTTGTTTACTACTAGCAGCAAGAGTACAGAAAATACACCATTTAACAAAACTTGTACCATAAGTGTTTTGCAGAGCACATTCCCACCAACTTCCAATCAAGGAATCTTCCATGGAGATTCTCCCATTCAAAAGTTTTGTGCAATCTTTTTCTTACCCCCTACTTCTTCAGTTTGAAAAGTTACACAGAACCATGTTACCCTAACCGTATTCCACAATGCTAGCTCATCAAAGCCCAGCGTTGTTTCGTATAAAAGTTTAAAAAAAATATTCGGTCGTCCTTCCATATGTGTTCGGCTCATTTTAGCTCTAATCTGGTAATACGTGTTACACAGATTACCGGCACTTCATCGCACATGACAAAGTACCACAATAGGTGCTCGTGCGGTGTAGTTATCCTTCTCATAAGTCAAGTTTTATAAGTACCCTTTACACTATTATCTGAAACTGGACGATCTCTGCTAAACCTCTCCACACACAGCATGGCGGCTTGCAGGATAAACTATTCTGTCCTCGTGTCCACACAGTGACCTCTTGTTTTTCAGCAGGCTATTAATTCAAAAGGCTTTCCGCAATCAATACATTGCTTTCCCTTCAGTATTCGGGATAGCTCTGGAAGGTCATCTCTTTTCCTTTCATGCTATAGATGTCAGGTCTGGCTGCTCATTCATCATAACCTGAACCTTTAATGCACTTGCTTGCCCTCTCTTGTGCATTTTCAGTTTGTTAAAATATCCTTTCAATGTGTGGATAACATCTCTCCTATGCGGCGCATAACAAAGATTTGTTGCCTGGCAGCGCGCGCTAGATCCATTGTGATGTACTGTATGAAAGTTGGGGGAAGGGGGGGTTCAAATAAGGCTGTCACTCAAAGGATTACCGGAGTAATTGACATACCAACCTGCAACCCAGAGGAAAACCTTCGCGGCTCCTTCAGGCATCCGCCGGCGGAGAAAGGTCAGCAAGCCGACAAAGGCTGCCTCTTAAGGCAGGAGACTTACAGATTTCAGCTTTACTTTTCTAAAATGTGATGGATGTCCTCCTTCTCAGGTCAGAAGAACCTAGTCGACAGCAACACTCCTCTCCTCTTAAACACCTGCAGTTTTAAACACTTCAGATTTTGACAGATACAAATAATTGGATGAATTTCTGTTGCAGCAAAGGTAAAAAACGTCCAACAGTAGTGTACAGCACTGGTTCCCAACCTTTTGATTTATGTGGACCCCCTACTTTATCATTACTGGAACCCAGGGACCCCCACCGAATCATTTCTGGAATCCAGGGACCCCCCACTGAGTCATTATTGAAAGCCGGGGACCTAATCTGTTAACATTATTTAGTTTTCTAAGCAGTCGTGGACCCCCAGGGGTCCCCAGACCACAGATTGGGAATCACTGGTGTACAGCAAAGAATCCACACTATGTGGCATTCTGGAATGTATCCCTAGAGGCTCATGTCAAGCACTCAGTCTGGGCATCTAGGAATTGTCACATGGTTTGAGGTCTGGCGTTACCAGGGCCATTTTGATCTTGCTAAAATTATATGTAATATATACTTTTCGAGCCTTTCATCCAGCCTTCTTTATTGGTTGGTTTGTTTTTGCTGCAATTCACATTTTTCTTCTAGCCCTTATACCATACAGCATGTGGTAGATGGCCAGCCCACTTCAGCCATGGGCTAAACTCACTTTGATTGATGGCATTCTGCCCCTTTGTGTGGAGGACTTTCACTTACAGATGAGGTCAATTAAGTGTCAGTTACTACAGTGGCAATGTGTGATTCTTCTTTAGCTTTTATTTAATTTTGTTTTTAAATTAATGAGGGCTGAGCAGATTCCCCGGCAATAAAGGTTTGCAAAAATAACTACAAAACAAAACAGGTTTTGAAAATGTGGGCCACCATATCCTACTGAGCAGGTTCTCATCTTAATTTGAGGTGTTGGATCTTGCCTTTTAATTGCTGAATTCATTTCTATTGCACTCAACAACACAAACACTGCATTAAAGGCAGAAAGATGCACCCTAACACTCAACTGTTCTACTGTACAGATGTATTTGGGTCACTGCAGTTAGACCCACTAAAACCAAAAAGAAGGGGACAGCCTTTTCAGAAAAAAAGGAGAATTGGCACATGTCACCCCCACTAAATTAGACTCGAGTGGAAGGGAGTGTTATGAGTTAGAGAAAGTTGTCTGAGAATATAGAGCATAACCCTACACCCCTGAAATCCGTGCACAACATTGGGTGTTTCACTGAATCATTATTTATGGGACATTGTTGGTCGATAAACCATATGCATTAGTACAACTTTAAATATGATGAAAAGTTTAGCAATAATCATGCAAATTAGGTCAGAGGGCAAGTATGCCCCAATAATATTGCATCACTTATTCCTATCTTTCTGTTTTTACTTAATTTGGTTGTAACCATCCATGTAAAGGCACAGCTAGGTAGATTTTATTATAAAAAATATTTTGATATACGGTGCATCCAAGTCGTGCAATGCTTGTCCACTTAAACTATGATGCCTTCAGACAAAGTGAAAACTCCACGGTTCAATTCTCCCGGCAGAAACTGGTCCATGAGTGTCTAACCCCTCCCCTGTACCAATACCATGTGCATTTGTTAAGGAGCGAGGAGGGGTCAATTCAGTCTTTGGTCCTGAATATTTTATTGGATAGCAGAAGAGCAATTTATTTCCAAAACAACCCTTATCCAAAATTGCATTCAGAAACCTACTCGCTACTTTCTTTCCTTCAAGTTAGAACACACAAGATCACCTTCCTCCTAGCCGCCTCTGCGGCTGCCGGGTTAGAAGCAATGAATGCAACAGAAAATGTAAAATGTCCTTCTTGGCCTTACTACCATGAGTTATAAAGTAACATGGCAAGCCATGCATACAATTGCTAGCTGCAAGAATAAAAAATAAGAAGGCTCGTTTTCACTTTCAGGCTTTTCACTTGCTCCTCACAGTATATGAATGCAAAAGCACAGTTAAATCCGCATACACTACATGCAATCAGGCCTGTATTGCATGTAACACAAAATACACATAAAAAACCCACCACATGTTACAACTGCATCAGGTGAGGGAGAACTATCTCTCTGGGCTGAGCTAAGCTATGAGTGACACAGTCTTCAGATAATGGCTGGTAGTGGTGGGTCAAGAAGTCAGTGGTTCAAAGGGTGAACACAAAGCCCTCTCTAAAGCAACAGAACTGTTTGACAGCTGTGCTGTCAAAATGCAGACATACCAAATTAAAAATGTCAACCTTCAATGTAGCCCTAGACTCGACTGGTTGAATTATAACCATTTCACCTCACATGTGACAAAGACGAGCAGGAGGACTATTTGCCTATTTCAGGAGCCTACCTTAGGCAGAACATGATTTAGATACCTTCTTACTATAAATACATGTGCACCCTTACTGCTAATGAACAGATTATGCTGTTTACATAAACTAAGCATATTCTACTTAAATACCCATATTCATAACTGTTTTGAAACCAAACATATCCCAGACAAAAAAAACTGTATTTAGATAGAATGCACCCACCTCACCTAGACTACAAATACACCAAAGTTAGATTAGGCACATCACCTCTACAACGCTAGCCCCTATAACAGAGGTCCTCGAACTGTGAGGCGCACCCCCCCCGGGGGTCTGTGACTGCATTCTCAGGAGGCACAAATACGTCTGTGAGTACTTGTAAATGAAGACGGCAGGACTGCAAATAAAGATGGGGTCCTTGACTGCTTAGAAAATTAAATAATATTAACACACAAATAAAGTGGCTAAAAGATCAATTGAAAATTTTAAAACGTACTGTGAATGACAAAGAATTTGAAATTGGAGGCTAAAAATATAATTAATATCATCAGATTGATTTGTGGGAGCAGTGCCGGTGCAGCCAAATGAAAATAGCATGGACGGTGTGTGGCTTCAATTGAATTTAGAAAAGCTCCAACCTTCCTATTACATTTTTTTTTAATTTGTATTTGTTTGCAAATTCAATTAAATGTGTTATCATTTGTGTATGTGTTAGATTGAATGCTTGTTTCTCTATGTTTTGTCTATTGTTTTGCAGTTAAAGTTATCTGCAATGCTTAGGCCAGGGTTCCCTGGCA
This sequence comes from Pleurodeles waltl, assembly GCF_031143425.1. NCBI lineage: Eukaryota > Metazoa > Chordata > Amphibia > Caudata > Salamandridae > Pleurodeles > Pleurodeles waltl. Next base: position 1,887,421,885 of record NC_090440.1, read on the forward strand.
TCCAGTAATGACTGGGGTGTGGGGGTGTTGTGGGGTGCCTGAATTCCAATAATGATTCGGTGGAGGTCCCCGGGTTCCAGTAATGATAAACTGGGGGGTCCACAGAAGTCAAAAGGGTAAAAACCACAGGTGCAGGAAGCATGACGGTGTAAGTGGAGCTGGGCAGCGGGGTCTCCTGAAGAGGGGTCATCACCAGGTGGGAGCATTCAGTGCCCTGTAGCTCCTCTCACCCACATACAGTCCGATAGTCTCTGAGCAGAGAGACTGCTGAGAAACAAGATGAAGAAGATATTGCTACTAAAGATCCCTGACTCTTCCCTGCTGCTGTAACTGTTTCAGCATCCAAGGGGCTCAGAAGCAGTGACATAGGCTGCACAGTAGCTCGATGGAGGTTACAGATGCCATGCTTGAATATCGCTAAGTGACACAGATCGCAGGGGCACATGGAGAGTTTATAGAATTGGTAAGGTTGGAATGCTACTGACCTAACACTAGTGTTATACATAGCAAGTGACATTCTCAGTGTAAGTGTGATCTCTCTTTTGATGCAATATTGTTTTACCTGCTTACATGAACCATAGAGAAGTACTCGGATGCTTGAACAAATGGGCATAGAATGTCAGTAGAAAACAAGCATTGGCAAAGCCAATAGGCCTCACCTTTGTAGTCTATTGGCCCTGCAAATGTTTTTAGACATGCTGTACCGCATCCCCCAATGCAGCAATACAGTACACCGTGGCTAAATAAGAAACAAACAAAAATTGGGTATGACACGGCCACTCTTCAAAAGCATGTGAGCAGAAATAACGTGGAGGGAGCAGGTGTGGAACGTAACACAGAGGGTGCAGGAGAAGGAAGCAACACAGAGGGCAGGGTAGAAGTATATGATGCAGGCAAGAGTGCAACAAGGAGAATGGGAGGGAAGAGAAACACATAGACAAGGCAGAGCAACATGGAGATGGGAGGCACAATGGTGAGAAAGCATTGGTGTAAAAGCACACAAGGGTTAGGGCTAGCGCAGGCTTCTCCGAGTAGCTCGTGAGCTACTGGTAGCTCTCCAGATACCTTAAAGTAGCTCTCTTGTGGGCACCCCAGCCTACTAAACTGGAACATTTTGCTTGGTTGAATTAACATATGTATGACAACGTTGTGTATTCCAAGACGAAAATATGTGCATTTTCATAACTCGCAAGCTGATGTTTGGAGACAAATGAATTAATTTTCAAAAATATTTAAAGCTGATTTGAGTGATAACTCATGTGGGCAGAATAATTACTAATATAATTACATTATGCCTGGGACACTGCAGCTGTGGCTGCCATGTATTGCCTGCCTACAAGGGTTCGTAATTGACAAAGCCGAAGGAGATCACTGCTGCTAATCTTGGATGTGGTGGCCACTAATTTAATCTTGTCTGATGTGGTCACTATTACATTACCAATAATATTAGTTGCTCACAATGATTTTCAGTGAATATAAGTAGCTCTTACTACACAAAAGGTTGGAGGTCCCTGGGCTAACATAACAGATAGGGCTTGGGGATGAAGCACACAGGCGTGAGAACAACACAGCACACGGAGGGAGGAAGAAAAGTACACAAGGAAGAATCTTTAAAACACATGCACTCTGATGTTGTGTTTACCCAAAAAGAAAAAAAATAGTGCCTGAAAAGTAAGCAGTAAAGGACAAAAGTAATGAGGCCATGCGAGGGCCAAGCACAAGAAGAGGTAAGGAAGCCGACACAGGCTAGCATATAAAAAGCAAGCTAAGAGAATGACAAAGTCAAACAATGGTGAGCAATGGTACAGCTCCAAGTGCCATTTAAGCTGAAATTAGTTATTTTAGCAAACAGACAGCTTGGGCTGTCTATTAGGCGAGATGTAAACTCTACAAAGTAAAATATCTGAATGATAAGAACCACATTTGCATAAAAATCGGCGTTGCACTGAGTCACCAGGCAACTACAGTCGGCCCTTTGATTCAAGAAGGTACACGATGGTTGTGGCTCGTGACCATTCTCTCACAGTATGGGCTAAACCTGTTGACTTACAAACAAAGAATGCGCTATCTTATTTCAGCAGGTCGATCTTTCTACAGCCTTACTTTCTCCTTTTCCGTCTAACCAAACAAACACGCACGCACGTCCAATTGCCTAAGTATCAGAAAGCAACGAGATAAGTGAAATGCACACTCCACACTAGGCCTCAGACAGTGATGTACAGGAAACTGAGGCTCATGGGCGGTAGATTAATGCCGGGTCAGATCAATGTGGCGCACTTCTCAGCAGCTTCCTGTACAGCTGCAGGCAGCACGCTCCCTCCGATGGCATGAGCAGGACAAACAGGCCCAAGTGATAACGGAGCAATATGTAAGCAATTTGACGAGCGTTGTCACCGCTTGCGAGGGGGGAAAGCAGGAGGGAAACCAGCGCTTTTACTGACTCAACAAGGCACTGCTTTCATTGCCATAGGAAACCAATAACCGTCGTTTGTTTTCTTGAGGGGAGATGGGGAGGACAATGGCCGGAAGTGCTCTGGTCTTCCTGCTTTCAGGGAAGTTCTCAGGGAAAGGTCAAGTGTGCACGCTGGTATTTAACAAGATAAGTAAAAGGCACAGATGGCAGGGACTTTTCCAGTGAAGGGAAAAAGCTCTTTTCGTTTAACCAGGAACTCCGTAACGTGCCCCAAAACACGTTTTGCAAAATCATATATTTAATGTGAACGACTAACTTCCCAGTATTCTATGTCTAATGTAAATCCAAAATGTTTCTGTGACACGCTGCCTGAAATAAAAAAAAACAATTTACAGCCTTGTGTGTACTGACCTGCTAAAAAACAAGCGTTTGCAATGCAATGGGTCTCGCATTTGCTCGAGTTAAAGCTATTAGCGTTCTAAACTCCTAACTGGACTTTTCTTGCCACATAAATTGAAAATGAAAAGTAAAACAGTTGACATAAGCGAGACGATTCAAAGCGCCACTGTCGTCATGAGCATGAAGGAGAGACACAAAAGGAAAAAGATGTTTGCTCGCAGTCAAACGTATTGGCAAACTTGCAATTATCCATGTGACAGGGTCGATGGCCAAGGTGGTAACAAAACTCCCCAAGGAGGGACAAACATAAAGCATTTACCAATGATAACAAAGGATTTTTGAAAGGCAAGCCCATGAATGAATGATAGTGATGGGTGGGCGTGGTTAAAAGCCCACAGATAGATTACAACAGGCCAGAGCGCTTCATGCTTGACCTAATGAGCAAAACTATCAAATAAATGCATCTTTTTGTACTCTTCAGCCTATAAATTCATGAGTAACTGCCTCAATCAGTTTTGTTCCACTTGTTGTTATAGATCTGTATAGGGACGATTACATTTTATCCCATATAAGGTACAAAGACTTGCGTGGACAGGGCACTAGACATGGGCCAAGATTCCATCAAAGAGGTAAAAGCTTCAGTTTCACATTAGCTCCAATACTGCCAGCAGAACAGATGTTGTGCCCATATGAGACAAACCAGGCAGCTTCAAAACTTGAATAACGCCAACAGAACTTTCAATTTACAAGGTGAGGTGCTTTGTAAATATTCTACAATTAACAAGTGTCTGAATTCAGATGAAACCTTTAGAACGTGTCCTTGTGCTGTGCATAGGAAGGCAAGCATGAAATAAGACTGAGACACATTTTTCGTAGCCTTATAGGACTCTCTATACATTGCAAACAGGTTCAACATTGGGATTTCTTAAAGCCAACAGGCACAACATTTTTAGTTCTTAATGGAAGGAGAACATCCATGTTGGAAAGAAAAAGAAAATACTTTCTCTCATGCACTTTCTCCAATATTTTTAGAAGTTTATAAGGTCTTGGGAAGAGCTGCACACCTTAATAAATCAGGATGGGGAAGATCTCTGGAAGACCCCATTAAGCAAGATGGATCTTCAACACTGCCTGCCCCCACCTCATTCCAGTGGGCACAAGTGCCCAGGTTCACCCTCCTCCCCTCGTAGAAACTAATATGCACGAGAAGTGGGGAGAGCAAGGTCAGTGGGAAAACACTCACAATTGAGCAAACGGAGGACTAAAGGAGGGCTAGGTATCAGCTTGATGGTGCCATTACCTGCCGACATCCCAAGTCAAGCTTCCAGAACCGTTCAGAAAAAGTCAAAAGCGTGGTGGGTGAGACGGCTGAAAGAGGTCAGATGGCAGAGAACTTTTTTTTTTAGGTGGAATTACCCATTAATAGGTATCACAACTAACAGTACAGTGTGGTTCATTTACATTCCTCTGTATAATTTATTCACATCATGATTGAGAGTGCAATGGAAGTACCTTAAATGGAACCTTCAGTGACAAAGCTGACTTATAACGTCAAAAACAGCAAGCACAGATAAAGCCAATAGCTTCTGATTTAGTATAAACACAGAGGGACAGAGTTTATGGATGCATTCACACACATATATACCGGCAACCTTGGACACAGGGTAACGTACAAACACCTATAGGTGCCTATCTATAAAGAAAACACGCAGATGTGCACGTATAAATTGTACATGCATACACAAGTTAGATGGTTAGATTCCTTGGTGTTAGTGGATTGATAAATATTTTCATGAGTTTGGCTGAGTACTCATATGCATAAATGACGGAATATGGATGCTTACAATTATGAGTAATGAAAGTGATTTAAAGGGATGGATGACTGGGTAGCCGAAAATGCAAGTAACGTGCAGTCAGTGGATTACTAAAATACACATATTTAGCTTCCCTCGAGTTGTGTGTCATTATTACATTTTTAAAGTATGCATGTATTGGTATTTATATAGCGCGCACCTAGCCAAGATGCAACTGAGCTCTGTACATGACATGTGGGTTGGGGATGATCTTAGCATGTGTTCACCAAGTGAGGATTACACAGATAAATTTCACACATTTCACTTTTTTTTAGGTACTGGGAGATTAAGAGTTCTGCCCAGAATCACACGATGGAGGCTGAACCTAGTGCTTCACATCACAGGGTATGTGGGGGACAAATCCTGTAGATGTTAAGTATTTGGAATCTAGCTGCTGGTGCAGTGAGAAAAGGAATCACTCAAGTCTTGCTGTGGAAATCATAGTACTTTGATAATTCTTGGGGTAAAGATAAAAGGAGGTGGCAGGGATGTAGATGCAGAAGAAGTGGGGAAGCAGGTGAGCTCAGTTATGGACGGACTTCCCATGAAGGGGTCGAAGCAAATCTAGTACCTGACAGCTACAAGGCAGAGGTTTTTATCTGAAGATGGAATGAAAGTGAGGAAGGTAACGAAACATTCTAATGCTCATTGGAGCTGGTTCACGCTCAAAGGGAATTGCATCATGGCTCACGTGGAGACACTTTGGAAGTTGGCGAACTCAATTACCCAACTGCTAATGGCACCTATAATTAAAACTGCCAATGGATCATGCAATACCCCAAAGAGGATCATCACCAGCCTCCAGACCAGAAAGTGTAAGAAAGAGAAGATGTGATGTCAGGCCTTCTTTGCTAAACACTTAGAGGGATTGAAGCTCAGTCTTGGGTCTGAACCTGGTAGACTAAATCCTCTGTTTCCTTGTTAGCAGATTACTAGCCTTTTCAAACAACACACAGGATCGTAGCTTCAGGGGTGGGTGTTTGGGGTGTGACCCCACCCCCAATAAATGGGTTCAGTTGGTTATGATGAGGTGACTGGCAGCTTTCAAATAGTATTCCTTTTTTTGCAAGCGCACACAGACAAAAACGCACACACACATTCTCTCTCCTATCCGTTCAGACATTTTTTTAAATGGTGGTTATTTTACAACATATTGTCTTTTAAGTAACCCTAATCCGCACTGCTACCCCTTTTCATGGCCCCTTAGGGTACCTCCATGCCTTGCTTCTTACATAATGTATCTTACCATGATATGCCAGCATAATTGTTGGGAAATGTGAAGCTCACATCCTCCCAGTCTGACTGACCAAGATATGCCCCTAACAGCACCTTATCACATTGCAACAGCCCAGTTACTGCACACACCCGGAAGAGACTCCCACCTGATCCTCGGTTATACTACTTTGTTCCCACCTACCCTGTGCTGCGCAATTAACTTTGGAAAACCCCACTCCCCCATCTGATCCACTGGCCCCCTCCCTTCTGCTTCCTCTCTCAGTGTTCTCCATTACTCTAGGGTATATCCATCCCTCCATGCTTTTAGTTTGCCGCTACGTGGTGGCAAATCTTGCACTATAAAATCTTTAAATGCTGTGTGTATGAATACAGGTGAAAAACAAGAAGAATCAATTCTGTGACTCAAACGTGGTGATTATGAGTCATTGGTTCAATGTCATGAGAAGGTCGTTTCATGGTTCATGCTGGCAGTTTTATACTTGGTAATGTCATGAGCGCAGTTCCATATTCAATTGAGGGACAGTTCAAAACTGAAAAGGCATTTGGAAGGCAACTGCAGATCCCCAAGTTCATCTTCATGGCTCATTGAGACATTTTCTCAAATGAGCAATTTCCATGCTTGTAGTTTTATAGTTTACGGTGGCCATTTGAATACTTACTAGGACTAGTGGTGGATTGTAGTATTTGTACAGAGCTTACGACCTGTATGTGGGAGGCTGACACACTTTCTCACTTTGATAGCAAGCTACACCATTTAGAGTATGTAGTTAGGAAGGTGTTGCTTTTTTTGAGGCACTTATAGGATGTATTTTCATGTCATGCGTGATAACCATGAGGAGTGGTAATTATGTTATGGAATGCAGCGGCTGGAGGTGTGATGGGTGAGTGTATCTGAGGGACACACAAATGATAATAAGGACTAACCAGCTTAGCCAAGGAGCAGTGGGATGCTGTGTGCCTGTACACCAAAAAGGGGTAAACAGCGAAGGCCCGGTAATCCCATACTGCAAAATGTACCAAGCAGAGATGCTGTTGAATGCAGAAAACAATACCAAAGTTTAAGATTAATAACAGGTGACATAAGCAGTAGACATGTGCCATTATATTTAATGTAATTATTTTTTAAAGGCAGGGGACACTATCTAATGCTCAACAAATACACTCATGAAGGAGGGAGTAGGTGGAAGAATAATCAAGGCTGGAAACCTTAGCAAAAATTACACAAACTCTAAAAGGCCCACCTTGCAAAGGAATCAGAAAGTTCGAGCAGGGGTTCAAGCCCTTTTAAGGCTCTCAAAGGTAGGTGCACCAGGCATGCATGCCCTAGTGAGGTCCTAGCTCAGACACGCACACCCTGCACATGAGTGAATGAGAGATGAAGCACTAGTTGGTTGCTGCCCCGACAGCACAACAGAGAATCGACTTGCTTGTGTTACCCTGCTGTCCTCAACCCTCCCTGCACACCCAATACTTTTATTGGTTCTCAGGGACCCTTGGTCTTCCCAGTTTATAAAATAAGGCATTTTCCTGACCTTCTTGAATTTCCTCCCAGAACCACTTCCACTTTCATTTTTAGTAGTAAATGATGTTTCGGGGTACACGAGAGACAACATGTGTTGATAGGCCAGTTACCCTGCTTCCATTATTTTGGCTAAGACAGCAGCATGGCACCAATTTGGTAGGTCTCAGTTTGTTCAGTCTTAGCCCAGCTCCTTTCTGACCTGTTATCCTTGTGAAAATTAGTTTTTTACATATGCCTCCACAAGTTACCTTCCCATCCGAGCTCCTTTGTCAGGTCTATTCCCTCCTTATCCCTCGCATTCTGGCCATTAACTCTGACTCTCACCTCTAGCCAGAGGCCTTTCAACTAAGCCATTACTAACTGATATATGTCATTTCTTGCCTTGGACTAATGCTAATTCAACCTCTCTGAATACTGGCCCCAGCCAGCAAAGGGTGTTGTTCGAGTCTACTGGCTAATGCAGCTTTGGTCTGTTCTGGCCAAGCAAGTGTTGCTGTCAAGCTGGCTTGACTTTCAAGCATGCGGGGGCAGCCATCTCAAGCATGATTCAGCTTTACAAAATTATTATTCGCTGAAATCTAAAATGCAATCCTGGCATTTCAAATACATTTAAAAAGCAGCCTCAAACTCCAGTGCCTCTAGCCACCTTTTGCACCACTTCGCAATCATATGAACATTTAATTAAAAGGAAAGTGTGACCTACTGTAGAGCAAGGTCAAACAGTCTACAATTAGTGGCCCTTTTCAGCACAGAAATAGAATTAAATGCCTCCTGGAACTAGAATGCAAGTCCCCTATGTTAATGTTTAACAAGTAGATAGCTAAAGGGCATCTGCTCCCCCCATTTGTAACTTTTTAGCAACCTAAGGGAAATATTCCCCTAACTCTGTGTGATCTTTAAACAAGTACTTAAAAAAAAAAAAACACTCAACTATTTAAGGATTTTTTCTAAACAGCAATATGCACCCTATTCATCATGTTTTCCTCTAAGCCCCCAAGCCCCAGGGTCATGAGCCCCCAGCCCTACAGTCACTGCCTGGTGAAATTTGCAGTCTTGAAAAATCTCAGTCAAAAGTAACAACTGGCCTGTCAGACACACGCCTGCGAGCCTCTCTAGAACTCATTACCGAGCCAAGAACCAATAACCTACCAACAACCTATGACTGCAAACACCAGGAGGCAAGGCTTCTCCATCACAGACCCAAGACTCTGGAAGGTTTTTCCACTTTTACCCCCACGCCTGTGCCCTCTTAACTTTCATGCCCCTACTCCTGCCAAAATTTATCCCAGGGTTCCTGACTTGCCTAAATCCCATTTATATGTGCCTATTTCCCCGGAACTCCTGGAGTGTATGTAGTCTTTTTTTTGATTGAGTGCACCTTTATCTGTTAACTAGCTAATTAACGCCCAGCACACCAATGCGCCCCAAGGTACGCTGTCACTCCATACATAACCTATCAATAAAAAATAATAAATGCTGCTTCATGGCTCTCGAATTTCACTTACTAATCAAAGACGTCTGTTTGCACAAAGAATGAAAAGAGCCACTGAAAGTGCAACTTCGTATGCTTTACTCCTCCAAACTTACACCAAGCCTGCCACATACCCTGCTTTGTCACTCTTACAGGTACTCCAGCTTGATGTGTTCGCAAAGGCTGTGACTTGAACTCCAATGAGAGCTAACAGCAGTATTGTACTGTCCTCGTCTTTTGAGGTATGATCTGTTTTGTGGATACAGTCAGAGCTGTACCCTAATGCGGCTGTTGTTCTTTTAATTTAGAAATGTTTTTCTTTCAAATATTTTTAGACCATTTCTATCAAATTTCTCTTCACCCTTACTATCCATCCACAAAAGAGGTGAAGATGTGTCATTAAATTGGGAAGAGGACCTTCAGAATACTTCACAAGAAGATAGATCCATCTTCACATACCCATTTTACTTAGAAAACAGCACAAGGGCTGGAAAATTATAAAGAGGGGGATGAGTGAAGGGAATTGCTGGCCTTAGGAGGCTGGTCTTAAATGAAACTGTCGGTTGCAAATGCACGCTTGACTTTAAATACACAAGGCACATTAGGATGATTCGAAATTTGTACAAAAGAAATATAATTTTCTGAAATTCTTTAATATAAGATGCCATAACTTGCAGAGTGTAGCAGGAACCCGGAGGCACACACGTTTAGGAAGAACTCTATTACCGAGGCCATTGATATGGCCTACATTTGAAATATGGAAATTTTGATTATAGTCAATGCATTTTCTATTTCACGCCACAGAAGTAACAATTATCACTTACAAACATTATTCAGTGCTTGGGGCATTACGGCCTCACTATATTATACTTTAGTTCGACTACCCAAAAAAGAAAATCAGACGCCTTCCGAAACATGCTCCCTATTTTACCTACATTGCTCAGGTAGCTTGAGAGATTTCAGAATTCAGCTATCAAGTCATGTATCTTTTCTATTAAAAGATCCTCATACGAGGACAGTACAACCAGTGCTCATCTGTAATAAAAAAAATGGTACACTAAGAAGGGAGACATACATTATCTGCACAAGATACCCTCGAAGGTTGGCCCACTATGAGGCCAGAGGTTACAAACTTGATGAGCCCCTCGGCAAACATCAAATATGTCTGAGCTTGATTTACACTCTTTTTAGCTGGTGCTCTGCCATATACGGCCCCGACCACTTTGTTAAAGCACAAACCTCAAATATTGTGTCACTGCTCACAGGTACGCCTGCTCAATCGGGATGTTGAGTTGCATTACCAAAGTAATAAAAATAATAAATGAAAAACAATCCAACATTATAAAACATATACCTGTTGCCATAAACTATTGATGGCCCATATGAATAAAGATGTGTGCGTAGCAAGATTTTAAAAACATGATGACGTCACTATTTAGCAAGTTCAGTTTTTAGAAAAAAAATACGAAGATCTGTATTTTTTTAAATGAAATAATTGTTAGCTATCATGAAGGAAGATCAGTGCTAGAAATGCAAACAGCTGAAAACAACAAGTTTGTATTAAGGCATAATAATGCTGCTTGAAAGAGAGCAGAGCCTCTCCTGCCCAGCAGCCTTGTAATTTCTAACTCACCTTACAACAGCACTTATGTCATTGTTTTCATGGATGAGAGAAGTAACAAGTATTGGCAAAGCCGACGGGTCTTGACTTTGGGACCTATTGGTTTTGCCAATGATTTTAGTAATGCAGCGCAACAGGGCTGATGGGCGGAAGCAACATGGGGGTGCATGTGGAGAGTGGGGTTTTAGAGTGGGTGGGGAGAAACTACATGTGACAGAAGCAACACAGCGGCAGAGGAGGGATGCAAAAGCAAACAAGCATTTGCAATGCAATGGGTCCCGCGTTTACTCGAGTTAATGTTGTAAATACCTAAATGGATTTTCCTTGCCACAAATTGAAAATGTAAAGTAAAACAGTTGACCTAAGCGAGCTGATTCAAAGCACCACAGCCGCCATCAGCGTGAGCACGAAGGAAAGACACAAAAGGAAAAAGAAGTTCGCTTGCAGTCAAACATATCTGCAAAATTCCATTATCCATGTAACAGGGTCAGTCCCCAAGGCAGTAACAAAACCGCACCAAGGCGGGACAAACCTAAAGCATTTACCAGTGTCATCAAAGGATTTTTAAAAAAGGCAAGCCCACGAACGAGTGAAAGTGAGGGGGCGTGAGGTGGGCGTGGTTAAAACCCACAAAGATAACAACATGTTGGAAAAGCAGCGCTTGCCCGTTGCTATGCTCAACCTATAAAGGGGTGGAGGGGGGTGGAAGCAACATGGGAGGTGCGGGCAGTGGGGGAGGGATGAAAAGGGAATTGGTGAGGAAAAAGCACAGTGTGAGAGAGAGGAACATAGAGCGAGACAAGGGAAGAGAAACACATGATGGAGACCAGAGATAAATACATGGAGTAGCACCTGAAAATGGCGAGCAGTGGAAAGACACAGGAAGGACACAAGAATACATCTATTCTCCAGAAGAGTACAAACACAAGAAAAAGAAGTAGAACCCCCACAGCTAACGAAAAAGAAGCAAACAAATTAGAGAGACAATGAAGTCAACCAATAGTAAGCAATAGATGGGCTCTGCGCCCAGTGCAAGATGGCAATATATTGTGCAAAAAGACAACACATGCGGTCTTAAGGGAGAACCAGAAATAGAGTCGCAGCCTCTTTTATCAATTGTGGAATTTCAGTTGTTGCTAACAACTCCTACATTTGCAATCTTAGCAACAATGATTCACTGCCATAGAGCACAATATTAAATTGTGAATACGTTTCTCTGTAACTAAATATTGTACTGTTGAATTAATGTTGGAATTAATCTAATTCTCCTCATCTCTTATGGGTGTTTATGAAGAGGAAGAACTTCTCTAATGTTTTCTCTCATGTGAGTTCCCGCTGTGCTAAACTTTATACATAGCAGTTTGCTTTTCAACTAAAATAAAATAAGGAACTTGCAAGAGCCTCTTGAACTTCACATTACTGGCTTCAGAGCCTCGGATTGCACAATATTTGACAGGCCGGACACTCTTGATGTGCAGCTAAGCAAGTCATTTAATCTTTTAGTGTATTTCATAAAACTCATGCTGACGGTGCCTTAATATTGCTCTATATATGATACAAACTCTAAATAGAACTGTAGGAAAGAACTTCAAACAACACCCTCAAACACGAACCACGGGTTTCAGGGTGCTATTAACATCATGGTAAGCATTGATGCACCTACAATTGAAATTAGTGAAAATTACGATTGTGTGTCATAAGTAAGAGTGGAGACATAACAGAACAAGGAAAAGTTATTCAGGTGCACTATTAGGCACACGGACAAATAACTGAGACGTAGTGGGCTCCCTTCACCATACATACCAATATCTACGGGTGAAAAATAAACCTATGTCATAGGTAAAACTAGGCAACAGGAGCAAGCCGCAGGTCGGGGTTGGAAACAATACTTAGTGGAGCGAGAAAGGGTCATCAAACACAACAATATAATTACAATGTGGGATTAAGCATATGGCTCAGTGTTCAGGTATTTACATTATTTGATTAGGCATATGTTTACAAATTTTAGGTACTGGTAGTATGGAAAATAACAATTTAAGGAAAAAGAACATAGACTGTTAAGGATTTGATTAAAGACCGTCCTAAGTGGGAGAACAATTTCACTGGCAAATCCACCACGTGAATGGAAATGTATTCTGCAATATATTCTTGAATCAACTCTAAATACCAAGACAGCACAACAGCTATGTCCTGATGATTTATTGAAGGAAAGCTGCACCATTTATATGGATTAACCAGAAATAGTATAAAGGAAAAAGGCAACAAACATTGCAATACAGATGAGAAAGATCATTGAACGTAGATATATGTGACCAAAACATATACACTCATGTACCTGGTAGGCACCTGCAGATGTCAGTCAAGTACATATCCTATATGGTGTGAAATGGCCCCATACACACTAGGTGGTCATTCCAAGGTACATGTGAATCCACAGTTCTGTTTAGAATGCTTCCTTTTAGGGTTTTATCAAGAACTTCTTTCATTCTTGAAGATTTTGGTACAGATTACTTCTCAACCTAAAGCATTCACTTCATCTAACGCTCTGGTTATGGCACTCTAAGAGTGTGTCTGATTCAATACAGCATTCTGCCTCATAGCTCTAGTACTGGAACTACAGATGAGTAGCTGAATTCCACCTCTTACTGTAGAATCTTCAAACAGGATTCAGAAGACAGCCTCTTCATGGAGCTTAGAACGACAGAATCATTGAAGACACCAAAAACTCTGCTTTAGACAGTGCTTAATTTGTAAATAAAGAGGTGCCGGTGCTCAAAGCCCTTCTCTTAAACACGAGGCTGCTGTAATTAAATCTACCAGCACTGAATACTGAGGCAGCGTAATCCTGAATCCATCTGAGCCCTCTTCAATCCATTCACGGCCACCCCTGCCCCTTCAGCTCACCCTGCAACTTCCTACTTTCTCCCTTTATGACGCTTTTTAGTTTTTTCTTCTTCCGTCTTTCCCACGTGTGTCTTTTGCTTGCAGCAAATGCTTGAGGCATACGAATAAGCCCCGGCCCTCACAAATAAGTGCCGGTGCTCAGCACCGGAAAGAACAAGCACAAATTAAGCACTGGCTTTAGAACATTCACAACACTCTTCGGAGTATCAAGGAACACTTAAACACTTTACTGTTTGAAAGTGAAGGATAATCTAAGAATTCTAAAAAAAAAAAACATCAGAGCTACTGAATTGTGCCCTGGCTTATGATGAAAACGAATAATTATAATGTAGATTGGATGGTAGTACCATAGAGGACTGCATCAATGATGGTTATTTGTATTTTAGGAACTAGTTTGTGTCTGCTAAGGTTTAATATGTCAAGCAATATTTTTTTACAGTCGGTGCTAATATTGACCAATTCAATAGCACTCATGCTTTGACTGATGAAGCATGGTCTGCGACGTTCAGACCTGTGAATTCCTGCTTACACCCCAATCTCTGTGGTGTGCCATGCACATGCAGAGATAGTTTATCATCTACACATATGAAAGCTGCCACAGACACAAATACAGCTGGGCTCTGTAGTCAGCTTGGAGACATTTGGATTTAAGTTATACATCGATTTCTGTGGTGTGCGGTGCACTTGATAGCAGACCACACCCCCATATAAAAGGATCGGACTTGGCTGCAAATGTGTAAATTCACCTGGCGATATTGCCACCTGAATCCTGCAAGGCACACCACTATGTGTGCTGTGTACTCAACTTGATGAGGTAGCTGACAAGCTACCCATATGAAGGAATTGGGCTGTGACCCATGTGTATTAGTCATTGTGGTAACATTCGGACCTGTGAACTGCAACGTACACACTGATCTCTGTGGGTCTGCGCTGCACTTGCAGAGCTGACCAGCTACCAAATGAAGCAAAATCAGGCTGGCCTTCATATGTGTGAGCAAATGTGGTGACAATCGGACCTGTGACCTCCAGGACACACCCCAATCTCAGTGGTGTGTGTTGCACGCGCAGAGAGGTAGCTTACCGTCCGCACATATGGAAAAATCGAGCTGCTAGAGCATCAGCTGCGACACAAGTGTTTCCCCATAGCGGTGGTACATTCCCATTACTATGCCTATTTTAAAAATCCTGTCAAGCCACAATTTATGGCATTCCACTGCCTTTGCCTCACTTGTTCATTCTTATGAAAATTAAATATATTCACGGTCTGCTCCATAAATCAGAGATGATATAGCTGCTGTGACAAAGACATTGAGTTATGCGCGGAACGGCATATGCACAAAAGTCACAGCCCAGGAAAAGCCAATGAATCTTTCTCCATGCATAGCACTGGCTCTATTACTGAGGTCTTCAAACTGGAGGACGCCCCCCCGGAGGGAGCGGGTAGGGGCTGGATGGATCTCATGGGGTGCGCCAAGCTCTGGACAAGAAGAACATTTATTATGCTGTAGGAAACAGAGACAAACACCATGCTTAAAACAGCGCTGTTCTTAGTGAAAGAAAACAGATCGACAGTGAGCCTCTCTGTAATGGGCCATCAGTAACACCTTCTGTCACTCATATCCTGGCTGGAAGTAGGTGTCAAAGTGGGACGCGGACTAGTGATGGAGGGCTGCAAATAACCCTCAAAGTCCCGCTCCCCTTTCTGGTAAAGGATCACACTGTGGAGGCTTTTACACTTTTAGATGGTCCAGGATATTATTAGCATGGTGGCAATCATGTATTTCACTACATTTTTAGAAGGAATGCGAGAACTTAACTGCAATGTTTGAATTGCTAAATATGCTCAGAGTTGTCAATTTTATAAAATAATAATGCTAAAATATGTTTGTCATTCTTGGGGGCCAGAATACTTTTTTTTTTTTTTTTTTAAACGAGTGAGGGAGGGCACGACATTAAAATGTTTGAAGACCATTTCTCTATCAATAGCTTTCCCCAATTACTCCTGTGTGGACACAATTCCAAAAGGTCACCCTTCAAATAAACTGGTGGTGATCTATGATGCATGTGCTACCCCTGATTCATTCACAGTGGCGGCCCGTCCTTTAGGGCGGAGGGGCCACGCTCCCCCACCTTTTGCCCCTCATGAAGAGTGTCTGTCAGGCTGAACAAAGGTCAGCCTGACAGACACTCTCCATGTTCAGCTCAGGCAACCAGGAGCAGACATGCGCGATTTGTGCAGACTCCTGGCTGCCTGAGCGGAACTTTGCTGGGCTGATGAGGTCACAGCTCCTATGGGCGTGACCTCCTCGGCTCAGCAATGGTGCCTCGAGTCCCTACCCTGGGTGACGAGGAAAGCGTCACCCATTGACACTCGCCCTGGGACTTCAGGTTTAAGCTCTAAAGCGCCCAGAGCAAGTGTCAATCAGTGACACTTCGTCACAGAGTGGGGTGGGATCAGCAGTCTCACTGACCCCATCCCACTCTGTGACGAGACTGGGACTGCTGCCTTCCCGAGGGAAGTTCAGCAGTCCCAACCCTCCTGGGCCCTGGAGGCAAGTGTGTGTGTGTATGTGTGCGATATTTTAAATTGAATGTTTGGTGCGCGCGTGCATGTTTGAGTGTTATGAGTGTTGTTAATGGATGTGCGTGTGTGTGAAAGAATGAATGAGTGTGTGTGTGTGTGTGTATGTATGTATGTATGTATGTATGTATGTATGTATGTAGGTATCCCGCCCGCCCCCCTCCCTCCCTCCTAAAGCTGCCGGCTGCCACTGTTCATTCACACCCTAACTCTTAAAATCCAGGGCACAAAACATATCTCCCATAAAAACAACACACACTCAATATACACTTCCAAACTACGGGTCAAAATACACCTCTGAAACTAAGCAGATATTATTAAAAGAACATGCAGGACAAGTGTAATGCACAGGGCTCCCTCATATTGGGAGAGCCCCACATATGGTGATCTACGCTGGGCCAAAAGCAGCTTGTGTGTGGCCCCCAAACTAGAGACTCTGGGATTAGAAGGTTTAGCCAACGAAACCCCGGAACCCTTTCTAGTGCTTCCGGGCAGCTCCTACGACACTCACTTGTCGCCCACCCATAAAAGGAGCCGTGGTCAGCAAGCAGGACTTTCTCTCCTGCTCGCCAAACCCAACAGGATCACCTTGCAACACCCCAAAAAAGGATTTCAAGCCCAAGGATCTCCTTAAATTCCTTGTTTGTTTTCTTTTCTTCCCTTTGCTAGGTCCCTCATGAGGAGTGTACTCAGCAGTTGGGGCACATCTGGAATAGCACATCTGGACAATATTTGCAACAGCAGCCCAGCGTGTCTTGCCGGGAGCCACACGGGTTTGAGCCCAGCTCATTTGACCCAAGCGTTGCTCGGTGGCGGCTCCAGTAAGGGCCCTGGCGGCTGCAGGTGAGGGAAACACTGGGAGGTAGTTGTGTTGTGCAATCTGCAAGCAGCTTGTGAAGGTTTTGAAGATGGAGGCGAATAGGGTTGTCTGAAAGTTGCTAGTTCTGCAAGGGGGATGGGACCTTGGGAGCACAGCCAAGCTGAGACATCAGCTGGGGATTATCTTTATTGGTGATCATTTTTTAGGGTGATAGAAGTTCATTAGGGGTCAATAGGGTTTGGATGCCGGGTTTGATTGGAACTTTGCTTTGGAATTTACATAATAGACTTAATATTAACCATAATATATGCTGGTAGAAGTGCATTTCTGGCTGAGTTGAATCAGGGGAGTGTTTTGTTAGGCACTGTTGGTTAGTGAATTGCACCTTGCTGGGCTTGTGGAAAGTGGCCAGCATTGCCTTGATCTTTTAGGGGGCTGCGTTGCATTGACAGGTTTTGTAGGCTGCTTGTTACTCGGGTAGTGTCTTTGTCTTGGGGATTCCTCCAGTATTGCGGCAACTAGGCATAGGGGTACCAAACATTTGCGCACTGAGGCGCTGTTAGAAGCATCAATGCTTAGGATGGATGCTATGGGTCAGGTCATAGCATTGCTGAAGTCACAGCCACCAGTCTCAGGTGAGGTTCCCACAGAGCAGGCAGACAGGCAGGCAAAAGAGGGCAGGAGTGCCTACCAGGGAGGAATTCCCTCCAGTTCTAAAGAGAGTTTGCGGACAGAAGAATACTAGGGTGACACCACTGGGCATGGCAGGCTGTGTAGGAGGCTGGACTGGCTTGTAGTGAGTACCAAGGGGTACTTGCACCTTGCACCAGGCCCAGTTATCCCTTATTAGTGTATAGGGTGTCTAGCAGCTTAGGCTGATAGATAATGGTAGCTTAGCAGAACAGCTTAGGCTGAACTAGGAGACGTGTGAAGCTACTACAGTACCACTTAGTGTCATATGCACAATATCATAAGAAAACACAATACACAGTTATACTAAAAATAAAGGTACTTTATTTTTATGACAATATGCCAAAGTATCTTAGAGTGTACCCTCAGTGAGAGGATAGGAAATATACACAAGATATATATACACAATAGCAAAAATATGCAGTATAGTCTTAGAAAACAGTGCAAACAATGTATAGTTACAATAGGATGCAATGGGGAAACATAGGGATAGGGGCAACACAAACCATATACTCCAAAAGTGGAATGCGAACCACGAATGGACCCCAAACCTATGTGACCTTGTAGAGGGTCGCTGGAACTATTAGAAAATAGTGAGAGTTAGAAAAATAACCCTCCCCAAGACCCTGAAAAGTGAGTGCAAAGTGCACTAAAGTTCCCCTAAGGACAAAATAGTCGTGTTAGAGGAATAATGCAGGAAAGACACAAACCAGCAATGCAACAACTGTGGATTTCCAATCTAGGGTACCTGTGGAACAAGGGGACCAAGTCCAAAAGTCACAAGCAAGTCGGAGATGGGCAGATGCCCAGGAAATGCCAGCTGCGGGTGCAAAGAAGCTTCGACTGGACAGAAGAAGCTGAGGTTTCTGCAGGAACGAAAAGGGCTAGAGACTTCCCCTTTGGTGGACCGATCCCTCTCGCCTTGTAGAGTCGTGCAGAAGTGTTTTCCCGCCGAAAGGACGCCAACAAGCCTTGCTAGGCGCAAATCGTGCGTTTGGCGTTTTTGGACGCTGCTGGGGCCCAGGAGGGACCAGGAGGTCGCAAATTGGACCTGAAGAGAGAGGGGACGTCGAGCAAGACAAAGAGCCCTCACTGAAGCAGGTAGCACCCGGAGAAGTGCCAGAAACAGGCACTACGAGGATGCGTGAAACGGTGCTCACCGAAGTTGCACAAAGGAGTCCCACGTCGCCGGAGACCAACTTAGAAAGTCGTGCAATGCAGGTTAGAGTGCCGTGGACCCAGGCTTGGCTGTGCACAAAGGATTTCCGCCGGAAGTGCACAGGGGCCGGAGTAGCTGCAAAGTCGCGGTTCCCAACAATGCAGCCCAGCGAGGTGAGGCAAGGACTTACCTCCACCAAACTTGGGCTGAAGAGTCACTGGACTGTGGGGGTCACTTGGACAGAGTCGCTGGATTCGAGGGACCTCGCTCGTCGTGCTGAGAGGAGACCCAAGGGACCGGTAATGCAGCTTTTTGGTGCCTGCGGTTGCAGGGGGAAGATTCCGTCGACCCACGGGAGATTTCTTCGAAGCTTCTAGTGCAGAGAGGAGGTAGGCTACCCCCACAGCATGCACAAGCAGGAAAACAGTCGAGAAGGCGGCAGGATCAGCGTTACAGAGTTGCAGTAGTCGTCTTTGCTACTATGTTGCAGGTTTGCAGGCTTCCAGCGCGGTCAGCGGTCGTTTCCTTATCAGAAGGTGAAGAGAGAGATGCAGAGGAACTCGGATGAGCTCTTGCATTCGTTATCTAAAGTTTCCCCAGAGACAGAGACCCTAAATAGCCAGAAAAGAGGGTTTGGCTACTTAGGAGAGAGGATAGGCTAGCAACACCTGAAGGAGCCTATCACAAGGAGTCTCTGACGTCACCTGGTGGCACTGGCCACTCAGAGCAGTCCAGTGTGCCAGCAGCACCTCTGTTTCCAAGATGGCAGAGGTCTGGAGCACACTGGAGGAGCTCTGGACACCTCCCAGGGGAGGTGCAGGTCAGGGGAGTGGTCACTCCCCTTTCCTTTGTCCAGTTTCGCGCCAGAGCAGGGCTAAGGGGTCCCCTGAACCGATGTACACTGGCTTATGCAGAATTGGGCACCTCTGTGCCCAACAAAGCATTTCCAGAGGCTGGGGGAGGCTACTCCTCCCCTGCCTTCACACCATTTTCCAAAGGGAGAGGGTGTCACACCCTCTCTCAGAGGAAGTTCTTTGTTCTGCCATCCTGGGCCAGGCCTGGCTGGACCCCAGGAGGGCAGATGCCTGTCTGAGGGGTTGGCAGCAGCAGCAGCTGCAGTGAAACCCCAGGAAGGGCAGTTTGGCAGTACCAGGGTCTGTGCTACAGACCACTGGGATCATGGGATTGTGCCAACTATGCCAGGATGGCATAGAGGGGGCAATTCCATGATCATAGACATGTTACATGGCCATATTCGGAGTTACCATTGTGAAGCTACATATAGGTAGTGACCTATATGTAGTGCACGCGTGTAATGGTGTCCCCGCACTCACAAAGTTCAGGGAATTGGCTCTGAACAATGTGGGGGCACCTTGGCTAGTGCCAGGGTGCCCTCACACTAAGTAACTTTGCACCTAACCTTTACCAGGTAAAGGTTAGACATATAGGTGACTTATAAGTTACTTAAGTGCAGTGTAAAATGGCTGTGAAATAACGTGGACGTTATTTCACTCAGGCTGCAGTGGCAGGCCTGTGTAAGAATTGTCAGAGCTCCCTATGGGTGGCAAAAGAAATGCTGCAGCCCATAGGGATCTCCTGGAACCCCAATACCCTTGGTACCTCAGTACCATATACTAGGGAATTATAAGGGTGTTCCAGTAAGCCAATGTAAATTGGTAAAATTGGTCACTAGCCTGTTAGTGACAATTTTGAAAGAAATGAGAGAGCATAACCACTGAGGTTCTGGTTAGCAGAGCCTCAGTGAAACAGTTAGGCACTACACAGGGAACACATATATATAGGCCACAAACTTATGAGCACTGGGGTCCTGACTAGCAGGGTCCCAGTGACACATAACAAACATACTGAAAACAAAGGGTTTTCACTATGAGCACTGGGCCCTGGCTAGCAGGATCCCAGTGAGACAGTGAAAACACCCTGACATACACTCACAAACAGGCCAAAAGTGGGGGTAACAAGGCTAGAAAGAGGCTACTTTCTCACACAACCCCCCCCCAAACGAAGGACAATAAGGCTAACCTTGGCCAGTTGAGACTTTATTGTCTAAGTGGTGATAAGTAGAGAGTAGCTCTGCAATAGACTGGTTACTCCCTTTATCATCCACTATATGGTTACTTCCCTGTGGGGATGTAAACCACCCTGTTTGAAGTTTTTTAGCTAAGCAACAATGTGAAGATGTATTTTCAGAGTTTCTATCAGTAAGTTTTAGTTTAGAGCAGTGGGAATTGTCCACTGAACCTATTTGTAATGATGGAAATGCCAGACAGGGATGCTGTCTCAATAAAGCCATAGCTGGGCAAAAACTTTGTCCATATGGCTGGAAGAGAGAACAGGGATGCTGTTTCTCTTTAGTTGGAGCAGGGCAGGGATGCTGTCCTATGAGCTCCACACTAGGGCAGGGATGCTGTCCTAAGTGTTGTGAGGCAGTGCAGGGTTTCTGCACTAAAGTTTCTCTGGGAGGGTTGGAGGGATGCTGCATGTTAACTAAAATGGTGCTCTTTTTGTCACCAATGTTAGTTATCCCACAGAGAGGTACTTCTACCTCAGGGAGTCCAGCTTTGCCAGCTGATGATTCCCTTGGAACAGGTGCCACCCCAGGAGAGGTTTCTCCCACCACAGGAATGGTATCCTGAATGGTAGGGTGGTTAGGGGATACTGTGATACCCTTTTTACCTGTTGATGGAGAGGGATCCTGAGTTTTCAGGCCTTCTCTCCTTTGCTTTTTCATTTCAGTAGAAATGAGAGGGAACAATTCCTCAGGGATGCCCAGCATGGCTGCATGGGCATAAAACTCTACATCAGCCCAACCTGAGGCCTCTAGGTCATTACCTAAGAGACAGTCTACAGGTAAGCTAGGTGATACCACCACCTGCTTAGGGCCAGTAACTCCACCCCAACTAAACTGAATTATAGCTAAGGGAAGAAACTTAGTGGAGTTATGGACATCAATAATCTTATACTGTTGTCCAATGATGTGTTGATCAGGGTGCACTAGGTTTTCAGTCACCAAAGTGATACTGGCACCTGTGTCCCTGTAGGCCAAGGCCTCAACACCATTTATTGAAACTGTCTGCCTGTACTTATCCATTGTAAGGGGACAAGCAGCCAGTGTGGCAAGGCCAATGCCACTAGGTGTGACAGAAACTGTCTTGGGACTGACTACCCCAGTTTCTACTATGGACCCAAAAGTGAAACCAACTACACCCTTAACTTGACTGTTGCCAGCAGTCCCACCACTAGTACCACTACTGCTAGGGGCACTAGAGCTTGATGTATTAGTGGTGGTAGGCTCAGGGGGTTTACCTGGACAGGACTTATCCCCTGGCCTATGGCCTCTGTTTTTACACACAAAGCACCAAGGCTTTTTAATGTGTGCAGGTTGGGAAGAAGAGGAAGAATTTGTTTTATCCCCACCCCCTGAAGAGTGTTTAAGATTTGAAGTGGGATCTTTGGTTTTACCCTTATCCCCATGCTTATCTTGAGATTTGTCACCATTTTTCTTCTTATTGCCATCTTTGTCACCCCCTGTATGAACTTTTCTGTTCACCCTTGTTCTGACCCATTTGTCTGCCTTCTTTCCCAATTCTTGGGGAGAGGTCAGATCAGAGTCTACCAGGTACTGGTGCAACAAATCAGACACACAATTATTAAGTATATGCTCTCTCAGGATTGTGTTATACAGGCTTTCATAATCAGTAACTTTACTGCCATGTAACCACCCCTCCAAGGCCTTCACTGAATGGTCAATGAAATCAACCCAGTCTTGTGAAGACTCCTTTTTGGTCTCTCTGAACTTTATCCTGTATTGTTCAGTGGTTAAGCCATAACCATCCAGGAGTGCATTCTTAAGAACTGTAAAATTATTGGCATCACTTTCTTTCACAGTAAGGAGCCTATCCCTACCTTTTCCACTAAATGATAGCCATAGGATAGCAGCCCACTGCCTTTGAGGGACATCCTGTACAACACAGGCCCTCTCAAGTGCAGCAAACCACTTGTTAATGTCATCCCCCTCCTTATAAGGGGGAACTATCTTATGCAGATTCCTGGAATCATGCTCTTTTGCAGGATGACTATGGGGAATACTGCTGCTGCCACCATGGGTTTCTAAACCCAACTTCTGTCTTTCCTTCTCTAATTCTAAAGACTGTCTATCCAAATCCAGCTGTTGCTTTTTAAGCTTCAGTCTGGTTTGTTCCACTCTCAATCTATTGAGCTCCCTTTCTAACAATCTGTCATCAGGGTGGGTGGGAGGGACATGCCTTGAAACAGAAGTATGGTGAGAATGGACAGAAGGAGACCTGTCCCTTACAGAAGCCACCCTAACAGCTTGGCTAACAGAAACATCACTACCAGTATGGTGAGAATAAATGCTTTTGCTATGATGTGAGACAACACTATTTATATGGTGTGGCTCATCATCATTACCAACTATGCTAGACTGTCTAGTAATGGGCAGGCTAGGAAGTTTCTTTCCTGAATCTTTTCCTGGGGGAGTCCCTGGATCAGATTGAGAACCATTAGCTACTTTTTCACCAGATTGGGCACTTATGGCCTTATCCTGTACTCTAAGCATGTTAATTAACAGTTCTAAGGAAGGATTCTTCCCTACACTCAAACCTCTCTCTATGCAGAGATTCCCTGCTCCTTTCCAGCTAAGGTGATCATATGCAAGTTTGGACAGATCAACATTTTGGCCTGTGCCAGACATTTTTAGACAGAGTTAAAGTGATAGTAAAAGATAAAAAGTTTGTCAGAGCTTTTAGAAAGACAGAGAAAAAAAACTTTTTAAACTTTTAAGAACTTTTTGAAAGTTTAGAAGTACTTTTCAGCACTTAGAAAAGAGTGAAAAGAGGAAATGCAAAACTTTTTGGCTATGTGTATATACACTGACCTTGTTTTGTATATTTTTCTCTTATGAAAAGTACAATGACAAGAGTGGTAAGTAGTCTCAAAGCACTTATCCCACCACTGCACAACCAATGTAGGAGGCTGGACTGGCTTGTAGTGAGTACCAAGGGGTACTTGCACCTTGCACCAGGCCCAGTTATCCCTTATTAGTGTAAAGGGTGTCTAGCAGCTTAGGCTGATAGATAATGGTAGCTTAGCAGAGCAGCTTAGGCTGAACTAGGAGACGTGTGAAGCTACTACAGTACCACTTAGTGTCATATGCACAATATCATAAGAAAACACAATACACAGTTATACTAAAAATAAAGGTACTTTATTTTTATGACAATATGCCAAAGTATCTTAGAGTGTACCCTCAGTGAGAGGATAGGAAATATACACAAGATATATATACACAATAGCAAAAATATGCAGTATAGTCTTAGAAGACAGTGCAAACAATGTATAGTTACAATAGGATGCAATGGGGAAACATAGGGATAGGGGCAACACAAACCATATACTCCAAAAGTGGAATGCGAACCACGAATGGACCCCAAACCTATGTGACCTTGTAGAGGGTCGCTGGGACTATTAGAAAATAGTGAGAGTTAGAAAAATAACCCTCCCCAAGACCCTGAAAAGTGAGTGCAAAGTGCACTAAAGTTCCCCTAAGGACAAAATAGTCGTGTTAGAGGAATAATGCAGGAAAGACACAAACCAGCAATGCAACAACTGTGGATTTCCAATCTAGGGTACCTGTGGAACAAGGGGACCAAGTCCAAAAGTCACAAGCAAGTCGGAGATGGGCAGATGCCCAGGAAATGCCAGCTGCGGGTGCAAAGAAGCTTCGACTGGACAGAAGAAGCTGAGGTTTCTGCAGGAACGAAAAGGGCTAGAGACTTCCCCTTTGGTGGACGGATCCCACTCGCCTTGGAGAGTTGTGCAGAAGTGTTTTCCTGCCGAAAGGACGCCAACAAGCCTTGCTAGGCGCAAATCGTGCGTTTGGCGTTTTTGGACGCTGCTGGGGCCCAGGAGGGACCAGGAGGTCGCAAATTGGACCTGAAGAGAGAGGGGACGTCGAGCACGACAAAGAGCCCTCACTGAAGCAGGTAGCACCCGGAGAAGTGCCAGAAACAGGCACTACGAGGATGCGTGAAACGGTGCTTGCCGAAGTTGCACAAAGGAGTCCCACGTCGCCGGAGACCAACTTAGAAAGTCGTGCAATGCAGGTTAGAGTGCCGTGGACACAGGCTTGGCTGTGCACAAAGGATTTCCGCCGGAAGTGCACAGGGGCCGGAGTAGCTGCAAAGTCGCGGTTCCCAGCAATGCAGCCCAGCGAGGTGAGGCAAGGACTTACCTCCACCAAACATGGGCTGAAGAGTCACTGGACTGTGGGGGTCACTTGGACAGAGTCGCTGGATTCGAGGGACCTCGCTCGTCGTGCTGAGAGGAGACCCAAGGGACCGGTAATGCAGCTTTTTGGTGCCTGCGGTTGCAGGGGGAAGATTTCGTCGACCCACGGGAGATTTCTTCGGAGCTTCTGGTGCAGAGAGGAGGCAGGCTACCCCCACAGCATGCACAAGCAGGAAAACAGTCGAGAAGGTGGCAGGATCAGCGTTACAGAGTTGCAGTAGTCGTCTTTGCTACTATGTTGCAGGTTTGCAGGCTTCCAGCGCGGTCAGCGGTCGTTTCCTTATCAGAAGGTGAAGAGAGAGATGCAGAGGAACTCGGATGAGCTCTTGCATTTGTTATCTAAAGTTTCCCCAGAGACAGAGACCCTAAATAGCCAGAAAAGAGGGTTTGGCTACTTAGGAGAGAGGATAGGCTAGCAACACCTGAAGGAGCCTATCACAAGGAGTCTCTGACGTCACCTGGTGGCACTGGCCACTCAGAGCAGTCCAGTGTGCCAGCAGCACCTCTGTTTCCAAGATGGCAGAGGTCTGGAGCACACTGGAGGAGCTCTGGACACCTCCCAGGGGAGGTGCAGGTCAGGGGAGTGGTCACTCCCCTTTCCTTTGTCCAGTTTCGCGCCAGAGCAGGGCTAAGGGGTCCCCTGAACCGGTGTAGACTGGCTTATGCAGAATTGGGCACCTCTGTGCCCAACAAAGCATTTCCAGAGGCTGGGGGAGGCTACTCCTCCCCTGCCTTCACACCATTTTCCAAAGGGAGAGGGTGTCACACCCTCTCTCAGAGGAGGTTCTTTGTTCTGCCATCCTGGGCCAGGCCTGGCTGGACCCCAGGAGGGCAGATGCCTGTCTGAGGGGTTGGCAGCAGCAGTAGCTGCAGTGAAACCCCAGGAAGGGCAGTTTGGCAGTACCAGGGTCTGTGCTACAGACCACTGGGATCATGGGATTGTGCCAACTATACCAGGATGGCATAGAGGGGGCAATTCCATGATCATAGACATGTTACATGGCCATATTCGGAGTTACCATTGTGAAGCTACATATAGGTAGTGACCTATATGTAGTGCACGCGTGTAATGGTGTCCCCGCACTCACAAAGTTCAGGGAATTGGCTCTGAACAATGTGGGGGCATCTTGGCTAGTGCCAGGGTGCCCTCACACTAAGTAACTTTGCACCTAACCTTTACCAGGTAAAGGTTAGACATATAGGTGACTTATAAGTTACTTAAGTGCAGTGTAAAATGGCTGTAAAATAACGTGGACGTTATTTCACTCAGGCTGCAGTGGCAGGCCTGTGTAAGAATTGTCAGAGCTCCCTATGGGTGGCAAAAGAAATGCTGCAGCCCATAGGGATCTCCTGGAACCCCAATACCCTGGGTACCTCAGTACCATATACTAGGGAATTATAAGGGTGTTCCAGTAAGCCAATGTAAATTGGTAAAATTGGTCATTAGCCTGTTAGTGACAATTTTGAAAGAAATGAGAGAGCATAACCACTGAGGTTCTGGTTAGCAGAGCCTCAGTGAAATAGTTAGGCACTACACAGGGAACACATACATATAGGCCACAAACTTATGAGCACTGGGGTCCTGACTAGCAGGGTCCCAGTGACACATAACAAACATACTGAAAACATAGGGTTTTCACTATGAGCACTGGGCCCTGGCTAGCAGGATCCCAGTGAGACAGTGAAAACACCCTGACATACACTCACAAACAGGCCAAAAGTGGGGGTAACAAGGCTAGAAAGAGGCTACTTTCACACAGGCTGTAATCAGGTTTCTGCGAATCCGGGCACTAGCTGTTGACGGTGACGCCGGTGGATCTAACCCCAGCCCTGGTTGCTCCTGGTCAGGTTACAGTACAGTCCGTGGCCGCAGTTGCTTTGACCACTTCCTTGGGTGTCGTGCAGGTTTCAGGTTGTGCTGACCAGGTTGTTGTCCAGGGTACCACAGCGACTGTCCCTGGGGCAGCAGCATCTAGTAGCATTGTGCAGATTGTTGGCTCTGGTATGGCTGTAGCAGGTGTTTTCTCGGGGGGACTGGCTCAGCAGGATTTGGTAGCTCATGTGGCATCCGTGCTTCTCTGGCTTTCAGAGATTAGTATGCTATCTGCCCCTCTAGTGGGCCTTGCTATAGCAGGGATTGGTGAGAGGGATGTTATGGAGAGGGCCCGGCGCCTGGTTTCTCACATAGGTACCACGAAAGATGGTCAGGGAGCACAGGAGAGCGATTCAGTGCCCAAGCCTACCGCAGGGGCTGAAAGATTTGATCCCCCTACCTTGGTGGACCAAGTGGAGAGTCAGACACCACACGTGGCAGTGGTGCCATCACAGCCACTGAGTCAGGCAGTGGCAAGTGCCACAGGGAGCATCATCAGCCCAGAGGTAGCGGCAGCTGCATTGGCATCTCCCCCTGCCCAGGGTACGGTGATTACAGGTACTGGACCCTCTTTGCCTCCTATTGGTCTAGGTGATCATGAGCGGTTAGGGCTTCATGTGGCAATGGAGGTGAAAGATAAGATAGGGAAGGGGGACTACATTGATGTTTTTTTTACCTGTTTGTTGATAAGTCTGACAAGGAGGAGGTTAAGCGCTGTAAAGAATGTGCACACTCTCGGGAATGCAGCCACTGGTCTCCGAATAGGAAGGTTGAGGAGACCCTGGTTAACTGGGTTAGGGTTTTCTCAACCTACCAGGCCATTTTGGCTGAGCGTTTCAATGATATGGGTGCTCAGCTGGCTTGCTATCAGAACAGAATAGTGGGTGCGCATGATGAGTAGGATGGTATGGCCTGGAAGGATTACAAGCGAGAGTTTAGGAGGATCAAGGTTAACAGGCACACCCTGGGGTGGGATCAGATTGATATAGTCACTTGGCTCCATTATATGAACAGGCCGCAGGTTAAAGGGAGTCAGCCCTTTCAAGCTGGGACGGCAGCTGCACAGGTGTGGCTTGGGGTGGACAGAGAAAAAGGGCATGTTGGGACTTTAGCCGGCATACCTGCTCCTGGTCCCCGGGGTCCTGCAGGTTCAAGCATTGCTGTTCATTCTGTGGTCCAGCCTCCCACCCTAAATCCAAGTGTCTCAGTGAATCCGGAGATAAAGGAAACAAGATACAGGAATGAAGACTCGATTTTTGGTAACGCTCCTTCCCCAGTTAACCTTCTGGCAATGGTTCCTTGGCTAAATACTAGCACCAATCCTGTACAGGTATTTTACGAGAGCTTTAACTATGGCGTTAGGATCCCCGCTTTGGGCTATGTTGGCTCTTCCCACTGTAGGAATCAGAAGTCTCTCAGGTCCAACCCAAGTGCTGCAAGGACAAAGATTCTCAAAGAACTGACCTTGGGTTGCATATCTGGTCCCTTTGAGGTAGTCCCCAAGGAGTGTTTTGACTGTTCGCCCCTGGAGGTGGTCCCTAAGAAAGATCCAGGGAACTTCAGGTTGATCCATAACCTGCCCGCTCCAAGGGGCCATTGTGTAAATGAAGCTATTGACGGGGGTTAGGTTACGTCAAGTATGCGTCTTTTGATCAGGCAATCTAGATGCTGCTGGAGCTGGAGCCCGGGGCTATGATAGCTAAATCAGATACTGAATCTGCCTTCTGGTTATTACCCGGATGACTTCCATCTATTGGATTCCCAGTTAGAGGGGGCCTTCTATTTTGACAAGTGTATACCGAAGGTTTGCCCTGTGTCCTGTTCCTGTTTTGAGAAATTTAGCACGTTCCTGGAGTGTGTTTTTAGGCCCAAGTCACAGCACCAGTGGGTGCTCTGCTGCCTTGAAGATTTTCTGCTTTTTGGTCCCTCTGGCTCTGAGCAGTGCGCAAAGGCTTTGGGAATCTTTCAGGAATTGATGGGTGAGTTTGGGGTCCCACTGGCACATGACAAAATGGTATGCCCCTCCACCATGATTGTCAAGGTATCAAATTGGATTCTGTAGCAGGAGACACCAGGGTTCCAGTGGGCAAGGTTGGCGCTTTCTCGCAACCCTCACGGGCATGTCTGCAGGCTAAGATGGTCACGCTCCTTAAGTTGCAAGGGCTGGTGGGGCAGCTCATTTTCGCTCTGCTGATCATTCCCATGTGATGCCCCTACTCATGATCTATTGCTCAGGCCATGTCTGGCTTCAAGGTAAAGCATCACTACACCAGGCTCTACAGAGAGGCCAAGCAGGATATGAGGATTTGGGAGCCATTCCTGCATGATTTAAATGGAGCGGTCATGTGGCCAAATCAGCACAGTTCCAATGAGAAACTAGGTTTCTTTACTGATGCAGCAGGCAGTGAGGGGTTTGGTGCCATCTTTGCTATTGCATGGTATGTGCACCGCGGGCCCAAAGAGTAGGTGCAGTCTGGGTTGGTTGCAAATATAGTTTTTCTGTGATTTTTTTGTCCAATAACATGACAGTAGTGGAGTGCTTCAATCAGTAAAATGTAAAGTGCAGAATTATCCTCAGGCTGCTGAAACAAATTCTGCTACTGTGTTTACGCTTGAATATCCTGTTTAGAGCTACGCATGCGCATGGTGTTTTGAACAATGCCGCTAAAGCCCTGTCCCATCTTAAGATGCAGGGTTTCAGGTCCTACAACCCAGGAGCACAAGAACTCCCAACCCCCTTCCCAGAGAATCTGCGTTGGATTGGTGCCCAGATTACCAGACCTTGTGGCAGCCAGTTTAGCTCCCAGGACCAGGAAGGCTTAAGAGGGGGCTATTAATGCCTATACAGAATTCCTTGGGCGTGTGGGGTTATCTGATTGGTCTGATGCTTTGGCAGTCATGGCATTTTTGGGGCGTTAAGGGAGGAGAGGGGGGTCAGTTGTATGTGCTAGGCACCAACCGCCACCATTTCCTTCTTTCCTCAACTGCTTGGGTCTCCTGGTGAAGAAGGTTTTGAAGGGCTGGCAGTGGCTGGAGGGGACCAGACTGGATTCTATGTGCCCTATCGATGCAACCAAGCTAGCTGCTATTCTGGTGGCTCTCTGCGGTATATGTAACTCCCCGGGGGAGGTAATTCTATTCAGTGCGGCCTTTAATTTGGCCTTCTATGGACCTCTTAGGCTCACTGAGTGATGGCCAGGAACAAAGGAGAGGTCATAGAGGGTTTACAGCTGATAGACATCCAATGCGTGGAAGGGGCATGGGCCCTGGTGATCAACATCCCTCATTCTAAGGTGGATCAAGGAAGGAGAGGCCACTACTTACTGCTACATATGGCTCCTGGCAGGGAATGTTGTCCAGTTTATAATTTAGAGGTCTTCCTAGCTCAGCGACCCCGGGGGACCGAGGGCTGGTGTTTTGTACATGCAGAAGGCACCGCATTGAGCTGGTACCAGTTCTCACAAGTAGTGAAGCGCGCTCTGTTGCCCACGGGGTTTGACTTCTCTGAGTTTGGTACGCATTCCTTTAGGATTTAGGAAGTCACAGCAGTTCTGACAATAGGACTCTCAGCTCCAATGGTAAAGAGGGTTGGTAGGCTGTTAGAAACATTATGTGATGCTGCATAAGATTTAAGTGTTTTGCCTCCTACTGTTGTCTCCTTTCCTTATCTCCCTCTTAGGTGGCTGGAGCTTAGGAGTCCCGGTGGACGCAGGAGCTGAAGGGATCACTGATGTTTGTGTCATCGGCCAGTCTTATGTGTGGCAAGCAGATGAACTGTATTCAAAGAGTGCCTTTATGTCACGCGCATTACAAGCAGGGTTCTCTCTTGCCTTCTATGGTTGTGAAGGGCTCTGCCTCGCTGAGTTGAGGATGGCGCTGGACTTAATGCTGCCACGGGGGTGCTCGTTTCCAGCCATCATCATCCTACATCTATGTGGTAATGACTTGGTTCCACTAGGAAGGCAGCAGCTTTTTTGAGCTGGTGTTCTCAGAGCTTGGTTGGTTCGTTAAGATATTTCCACATGCGGCGTTCACCTGGACGAATACCATCCCCTGGTATTCGGTCAGGGTGCTTAATGACTCAGTGAGATGGATAAATAACAAGGTGACCAAGTTGTTCAGGCCACCCAGACTGGCTGTCATTCCACACAGTTACATAAAGGGGGGTCACTTCTTCCTGCAGGACAGGGTGCACCCATCACAGGCTGTCAATTACCTGTTTTTGGAGAATTTCATGACTTGGTTGGTTTACCGCCCGTGGCAGGGAAGCGATTGCCACAGGAGTGGGGGGCCAGATAGTAGGTTTATTATGCTGGCCTGTGGCAGGGTGAGATTGGTGGGGCAATTCGGCTTACCCTTCTTATCTGAGCAGGACACTAAAGTAATAGGACCCTCCAAGGGGTGCTGGCTGGGAATCGAAGGTGACATCCAGGGGTGCGGGAGTTGCGAGCGGTCACTGGCATCTGGTTCCTAGGACCAATCACCCACACACACAGGGCATGAAGCTAGCACTGGTCCTTGGAGGGGAGGAGTCTGATGGTGGAAGGGGTGCCCGAAGTAGGTATGCTGGTGGGCAGGTGTTCTGCTTTTCACTAATGACCGAGCTGAGATACTCATACACTGACCAAAAAATCTCTGGAATGCACTTCTTAGTCCAAAGAAAACATTTATTATTTCACTATGCAAGGTTCCTAAAAGGAGATTAGGATCTTAAAAACACACGTGTAAAAATAGTCACAACAATGTAATGAAAATAAACCAAAATGATTCTCCATTGCAATATACACAGCAAATATATGTATCTATATTATAATGCAAAGCAAATAATCAATTAAAATGCATCACCGTATGGCCTCTCATGTGCTTCATCTTTCTCCTGCCAGCAACCCGATGACTCCGTTCGACTGCGAAAGAGAAAGAGATCTCTACCCTCACGGGAAATCTATATCAGGCATCCTGATTGAGGCCTCTGAATCCCTCACTGTCGCACTGGGTCTGTTTTATATTGTAAAAAACCAAAGGAGCTTTCTGGAAAAACCCCTTCTGTTACGCAAGAAGTATTCAAACATGCTGGCTAGTTTAGGTATGCTTTGAAAATAACACATTGGGGTTTGGCCACAATCCCAAGATGTTAAGTCAAAGCAAGGCCTGCGACCCGGAGTACATCCTTATCAACCAAAGCCCTTAGTGAGAAAAAGCACGAAAACAGACAGACAACGTGGAAAATCACTGGCAGCATTTAACATGGCAGTGTCTAATGATTGATAAAGTCGATAGGCAGAATGAATCTAAGGCTAAACTGAGTCTGTAACTAGTGAACACTAATGTGACGGTGGGCAGCTAAGCCAAGTTCAAAGTGGTGAAACACGAAGTCAGTGGTCAAAACACTAATTTCACTACAGCAGGCAAGCCCCTTGCACCGAGATAGCCCTCTGAAGGGTTTGACAGAGGTGGTAGGGCTCTCCCATACGGAGGACCTACCCCAGGACCACCTAGCCATGGGTGGAACAGGGCTGCGGTGTCTTCATGTGAAAACTGTCATGATCTCATCCGCAATGAATTAAGTCAAGACGCAGGAACTGATTTTCAGATAATGATAGGAAACTGGATGTATTAGCATACTCTGTTAAGGCTAGGTATTTTCCAATGTAAATTAAGCTGTAAATATGATGGGGTTACTGCCTAAAAGTGTGTTGTATTGATTGATTTATAGTTTTATGTTTGAAAATAAAATACGGACGGTGGTTTACGATCCCTGACCCAAAAGATGTGTTTTTTATTATCTATGGGAATTTAGGGGTGGGGGCTTAGGAGGGAGGGCTCTGGCAATTGGCGGG
The DNA here is from genome assembly GCF_031143425.1 of Pleurodeles waltl. Taxonomy (NCBI): domain Eukaryota; kingdom Metazoa; phylum Chordata; class Amphibia; order Caudata; family Salamandridae; genus Pleurodeles; species Pleurodeles waltl. Next base: position 1,887,454,591 of record NC_090440.1, read on the forward strand.
AGGCCTCGGAGGTACTTGGCCATATTGTCTGAATTGCAGAGTCAGCATTTGGAAAAGCAAGCAGTATACACTACTATATATACTCAGGATACTTGTGTGATCAAAAATAAAAAGTCATGTTGGCGCAGGACTAAATATCCAAAACGTATTAAATGTTTAGGGAAGAAAAGGGAGACAATCTTTATATTTCAGTGTAAGGGTGTAAATGATTACTCAAGGCCACCTAAGCTCACACATGCTCCACAAACCTCAGAATGGCGCAGAAAGGAAATAAATACGAATGGCGGCTTGGTGATAGCAACCAGTGCAGATACCTACCTCTAACTTTGCATCCCACCTAGAGGGCCACGCCTCTAACTAGCGTTTTTGGGCCATGAATAATAATTAAGATAGCAGGTACCATTTACCAGGGAGTGATGTAAAGGTGCATGCTAACAAAGGATGCCACCAACAGTCATGTGCCTGCCAGCACCAAAGCAGGGAGATATAACAGAGGGGGATAAAGATGAACCCCAGAGGGAGAACCAAAAGGTTGCAGGCGTTACTTTATGCAGAGAGTTGTCTCCTGAACTAGATAACCTTCAGTTACTTCCTGGAGATGCAGACTTATGGAGTTAGCTGGATCCTTACTAAATTGCTGTCCCTGATCCTTTAGACATCTGTGGGAGAAGCCTTGTTTTTTGGTCCTCTCCTAGTACTGTTTAGTCTCTAGCGTGGTAACGTAAAGGATGCATGCGTTTCACTGATCATCTCTCCCTGAGATACACTCTTAAAGACAATCATTTCATGGAGGGAGAATCTGAATATAAAGTACTACAAAGGCCAAGAACAAGAGAGAAAATGCCCACCTTCTTATCAAGCAGCAGGTTTACACCAAAAGAACAATGAGAAAGACAATTGGGGGCGCTGCAGACACCTCATCTGAAAATACAAGAACTATACCACCAAACTCTGAAGCCTTTCTAAATTTGAAATAAGATAGATGTGACTCAGAAAATGGGAAGAACTAACCGAGATGCTTAAAATAAGTTAATGCACCAGCACTACCAGCGAAAGAAGGCATTTGCTCAGCTGGTGCTAAACAAAACATTAACTCAAGCAAATAAAACATTTCACTGAAACAATTCTATTTGTCACTTTAGTAAACTGTTTCCAAAACTCCACTGATAAACTGAACTTCAATTAATTCTGAGACAAGCTAAATTATGTGAAGCATCAACATAAAAACACAATTGTCTTCAGAAAATTACCTTAATGTATTTTAGAATGCAGCACCGCCCACCTCCCATATCCTTTCTAAACACTCAAGCACATGAATCTTTTTCACAAACATCGTCAGGTAGTATTCGTACTGTGCTTTCTCTGAACATTACCAGCTCTCGCGGCAGGAAGGCTTCATCTTGCCTGGCTACGACCATGGACACGGTTTCCCCTTGCTTGGTGCTCCGTAACATGGCGACCAGCTCCTCTTGGGTTTTGCCGGTGATGTCTCTGCCATTCACCTAATGGGGGAAATTAGAAGAAGTCACAGTCGGGACTGGAGCTCGCCTATGGAGCAAAGCCCTGTCATTAGTGGCAACACTTCTCCGAGGTGGCGCGCTGAGATCAGAAATCCCCGCAGACTGATGATCCAGCGAAAGCATGTGCAAAATGTAAGAACACAACATGAACTACTCAATTATAATCAGTTTCACATACCAGATAAGCATTTTGCCTAGCATGTTCGCAGACTTACTCCGATTTAAATGAATGGGAAATTTGAACTGTGAGTGCTTCTCAGATTTTTACTTTTTCTCTTGTCAGTAGCTACTGTTCTTGAGTATGCCAAAGTGAACAAGCTGCAGTAACTCAAAATCATCTATTTATGCTTTTTGGGTGTTATAAAACTAGAGGCGGCTCCTCCGCTAAGGCAGAGGAGCGCCGCCCTGCTGGATTTACCAAAAAGGAAAAAATAAAATGATAATAACGTACACTACGTGCTGAAAAATGTTTTGGATCAATATGTCTTTGTCTTTGATATATGTGATCATGTTGCCTGATACCGGGGACATATTGTTTGGAGTGAGGACATATTGTTTGGAATCAAGGACATCAAGTTTTCTTATTTATTTTGTACTTTGGACAAGTAGGCCAACACCCTGCAGCACAAATCGATTTGCCGCCAGTTTACCCCACCAGATAATTGATTTGTGAAATAGCACTGTCTGCAGTTGAGGTAAGGTTTGTATCCATATGTTAATGTTGTTTGAACTTGTATTTATGGTTCATTAATGCCAAGTCTTTAGTAATAGGAAAACGGCATTAAGGAAAAGCTGTGAACTCAGCATACACGTCTGACAGTGGGTCCAATATAAAACATGTGCACCCATATTTGCAAAGTTTAGGAATTTGAGGCTACTTTTAATGCTCCATGAATGATCTCTGATTAGAGGCAATTACTCGCAGAAGACTGAAAGCAAAAGCGATGATTCTTTTCATTCAAATTAAATGTACACAAAAAAGCAACTAGAAGAGCAACATTTTGCTAACTGTGCAGTATTAAGAACCATCTCTTTGAGCTACACTTTAGTGTTTGCTACATGCTAGTATGTCCAAAAAGTAATGGAAAACCAGTGTAAAACCAATTTCAACAAGATTATGGGAAACATGAAAATAAACGAGCATTGACCAAGATGATCAGTCTGCTGGTGGTTGCCAGTTTTTAGGTCTTGTCAATGTGTGTTTCTCCATCAGTTTTGTAAAACTGTATTGTTGTGGAGGCGGCCGGCCTGCGCCGATGTGACAAAACCTTTGGCTAAAAGCAAGAATGTGTTTTGGTCTCAAAAAGCAAGCATACATTGCCATAGTAGTCCCTAGAACTACAGGAAACTATTTTGTGTGCCAAGGTGCTGCTTGCAGAAGATCAGAATGCTGACACTAACACGGAAATTAAATATATAGATTTACAGAAGTACGACTGGAAACAATACTCCTTAGTGGACTGCATTTTTACGTGAACAAGCATCCATGTGCATGTGCTCCTGTGAGAATCTGCGTGTTTGTGTTCACTTTCCCTATAACCCCTTTTTTCACAACCCTGGCAAAGATTTTACTTCTGCCCTTGTCAAAAGTAAATTTCTACAATGTCCCATTGTGGGAAATGACTAGAGAAGAATTTGCACGCAAAAAAACATTATTCATGCACGTTTGTAGGTGTCTTGAGGCTCACAAATATATTCCAAACTTAGACCTAGCAGTCCCACTACTTCGAGATCGGGTATGCAGATTTGCAGAAAGATAGAAAAATCAAGGCATTGTTAGAATACAAACCCTGCCCTAATATGAGCCTCAGCAGAACCAGAAAAGCTATTTCCAGAGCTCTGATTCAATGATAACGCTGCCATTATTTGTCACCTCACTGCATGGCACCAAAGGGACACATGGCATTTTTTAAGAACAAGTAGATTTATAAAGCATCTTGTCTCATGGACAAGCAGATATTTTATAAAATTATAAAATTACACAACTCTGTTAAACAATTCTATGTTCAATTGCTGCTTAAATTCAGTTTGATACTGAGGTTCATTTTCAAAAATTAAACAGTTTTGTGTGTATGACCATATTCTGTCTAGAGAAATATGTAAAGGTTTGCTTTAAGCCGGAACTGTTGGCTGTTTCTCGAAAGTACCTGATGCCTGTCATGTCAAGAGTCCTGTAAAACTGAAAGTTGTTTTCAAACAGCTATGTGTTCGCCTGCTTTATAAGGAAAGACTGCATACAAAGTGAGAAAGATTTCCATTTGGTATTTTAGGGCCATATGTACTAAAGCATTTTCCCATAGAGACAGAATGGGTAAAATCCTTTGGTACATCTGGCCCTTAGTTCCTAAAATACATATTCAAGTTTCTCTAGTAGATCAGTAGATCATTTTCTTCAAATGCTGTCTAATATTTCTAATAGGATGTACGCCACCATTTTTTAATCTAGGAGGTGAAAAGAGATAGAAAGAGGATTACCCTTATAAAGCAATTAAATAACCAAATAATACACATCTGTACCAATTAAAGTGATGAGGGGTCCGTCTTTTCTCTGTCTTCACTTAGTTCTTTCTGCTTTTTTCCTGTCATTCATTTACATTTTCTGTTTCTTTCCCTTTCCTTTTTTGCCCCTCCCCAATTTCACTTGTGATTTGGCAGCTGTGCCCATGTGACCACAGGTATAATAAGGCAGCGACACCAAGGACTTTTGTATATCTAAAATGCCTACGCACAATATTTGACAGTGGGGAACTGGTGGGCATTTGTTCAGGTAGTGCTGGCCAGGCCCAAAATGTAACCCCCTAAATTTGCTACTGCCTGAAAGGTAAGGCAGTCACCTGCATAGCAGTGGAATTATTTTTTTCAAGCTCTGTGGAAAAAGCAGGCATTTAGGATAAGTTTCCCTCTGGTTTTACAGTCGGATCTAAACAGAAAATTGTATTTCTTCAATGTTGATAACACACAAAAGCACCATAGACATAGAAGAGAGCTGTTTATGTTCACAGAGTGAGTAGTAGCATTGTCCTTGCACTTTACAGGTGGATGTCCTTTCATTTATCTAAGTGTGCTCCATCTATCATCATAAATGTAAATTGAATCACCACGATTCTGCACCTCTCGCTCCTCCTATTCCTAAAGATCAAACACAAATGATGGACGGAATGCGGGACCAATCAAACACCCACCCCCAGTTACAGATCTGGGTTTAACCGATTCCACTGGAGTCAAGCTAGCCAGGCTGAGGAAGGGTGATACCCTGAAACCGGTCTCAGGATGCTTGTTTCCAGTCCAAGGAGGACCTGGCTTGGCAGTTCAGGCTGAACTGTTCACATAGGGACCAGGGTCAAGACTGTTTTGCACATGGCTAGGTTCAAACTGGAATGGCGTGGGTAACAAAAAACGATGGATTTAGACCCAGATCTCTGTATGGGGATGAATGTTTGACATTGTTCAGCATTCCATCCATCACTTGTTCTTTTTACATTTCTTCTAAAGAACTTCCTTTGTAAAAGGTCAGACTGAAGAGCGTTAGAGAGAGGAGGCAGAGGACCCCACTAAAGCTAGCAAGTTCCCTTTGCCCTTTGCTAGCCCATTGTTTTCTGGAAGGGCTACCCCCACAGGATAATAGGTATTTAAATGAGGCAGCCTGCCTTGCCTTTGTGCTCTTATTTTGGGTTAATCTTGACAACTCCATCACACCTTCCTGCTCACATTTTATGATATATACATTGGCTGGGCCAGTGTATGTGGAATGCAAAAAAAGGCAGAACTGCCAAGAACCTGGCTGAAAACTGACAGTTGAAACTACGGGCCCCCTAGAATTGCCAAGCAGTGTGAATCTGCAAAGCATTGCAAGTGCCTCAAACTAATGCAAACCTGCAGGAAACCAAATCGATGTCCACAGTCTACACCAAAAATAAACCAAAGTGCTGTGAATGAGAGGTCAACATAAGGAACTAGGAACTCACCTGGGTTTATCACCTTGTTGTTTGGATAGTGGGTTTGTGTCTGTACCCAAGAAGGTTTCGCAAAACACAAGATCTTCTAAGAAGCAAGCATCCTGACCTACTGATCACCTCCCCGAATGGCGCTGCCGCTGCTCATCAAACATCTGTGCAACACCACAGATCCTGATTACACACCAGCCAGTTAGGCTCGAAAGGGACAAGGACCACTACGCCCCAGATTTTGGGGGCCATATGAGGCACACCCCAGAAGCAACACAGACTAACAAAGGATGCTCAGCTGTACAGATGCAGCCTGTGCAAGAACCATTTTGACTCCACAAAAGCCACGGTGTGCTACAAAAGAGCAAGCACTGGGGGGGTACAATATCCGAGCCCTTAGAGAGATGGAGAGCTCGGTGAAGTTTGGACAGGACCGTTTAACCTGCCCCCCCCCTCACCCCTATGAAAAAGCGTCACAATGGGAGAAAGCAGAAAGATGCAAGAGTGAGCTGAAGGGGCCGGGACTGGCTTGCAGAGGCCCGAGATGGCTTCAGGATTACACTGCCTCAGTATTCTGTGCTTGCACCTTTAATTTCAGCAGCCATGTGTTTAAGAGGAGGGCTTTGAGCACCGGCACATTTTTATTCACAAACTAAGCACTGGTGCCCACAGCCTATCTCCAATACATATCTGGCTTGGGCTAGGTGAAGAGCTACACTTGTGCATCCCTTCAGACACCCACAACACAGGACACTCAACTGCATCTGCATGCCTCTACATACTGATGGGTATTCCTGGGGAGGAGGTTGGAAAGGGCTCACACTTACATATCAAAGGGTAGTGTCTAGAGTCCACCCAAAGGGGCTGATTACCTCTCACTGATGGTCTGGAGCCGAGGCTGACCAGAAAAAGGGACCTGTGCACTTCACAGGATCTCTTTATAGTCACCACCCACATCAAAGACACTTTCTGGAATAAGTATTGGGTCCCTGCCCCCAAAAATCAGTACACATCTAGACTTAAGAAAACACTGCTGGAGTAAAGACTGCTGTGTGCCAGGATTGCCACCCTGCCAGGATTGGCCCTGCTTTCCTTTCCTGAGCGGCTTTGTCAACCTTTGCCGCTTGCACCTGTGAACCATCTGGAACATCCCTGCTTCCCTATGCATCTCACTACTTCCAAACTCAACCCAAAGCAGCTTTGTCAACCTTTGCCTCTTGCACCTGTGAACCATCGGGAACAGCTTTGCTTTCCTTTGCCACTTGCTGCTCTCTGTCAACCCGAGTGGCTCTGCCCAGCCTAGTCGCACACTGCTCCCCAAGAGGAGCGCAACCAGTACAGAACCGGAGTCCATCAAGACATCACACAAACATGGCGAGGTCCTCCGCCACCATCCCTTTGATCTTTATATTTGTTCATCAACCTTGCTATTTTTGAGTCTGCAAAGACAATACTTCGCAATTAGTGAATTGGATCTTTATCGTGCTGAGCTTAAAAGTAACCAGATAAACAAGCTTTATTTTTCTAGATCCACGCGAAGTCTTTTCCTGTGGTGTACCTCTTGTGGTTGTGTGTGTGTTGCACAAGCACTTTACACATTGTCTTCTAAGTTAGGCCTGCCTGGTCTGCACCAAGATACCAGAGGCTGAACACATGCTAATTTATGTTGTGTTATTGACTTGCCCTGACTACGATTGTGGTCCCTACTTGGACAGGGTGCATGCCTCTGCCAACTCAAGACCCAATTTCTAACAGTCAATATTTGAAGACTCACTTGTTGGTCTCCTGGTACATCACAAGTATCAAAAGATATTGTGAGAAGACATCCCACCCACAATTTGTGCCATGCTTCGTCATTAGTGTTTCCTACCCATCTGAGCAGCAGTGACCCAGTTGTTAAAAACATTCTCTAGGTATAGTAGAAATATTTGTCTTTTATTCATAGGGTACCCACAGCAAAGTTTTAAAATAACTTTTAGAAATGATGTTTCTTGAAAGCAATATTTCAAACATCCACTCAGACTACGCCTACATATTACAGATGTATCTTGTGCCCACTGGATCATTGACCTTCTTTAGGCAAGAAACCCTACATAATCTGCCAAAAGTAGAGGCATAAGGCTGGTATACCTGGTCCATCACAGCAGATGGGAACAGGTAACAAAAAGGTGTTATACCCTTGACAAATGTGACTTCAGGAAAGTGCCATCCTCTTCGTGTCGAAGAAGTGAAAAAAGTAAGAGTAATCTATTGTTCCACAAAATACAGGTATGAGAGATCTATGCCTCTACTTTTGGTTTGCATGATAATAAATGCAGTTTAGGTAGGAATCTCCCTAGCCCCGGAAAGGCTGAAAAATGAACTCCCTCACCTGTTGTGTTTAAGTATCAATATTACCCCTTCAAACATTTACTCTGTTGGTAGCACAGATTATTCTAATAGGACAACCTCATAAGATACTGTTGTGCCACAACCCCTTTAGCCCCTCTGGCTGCCTGTGGGAGTTCCCCTGGGAATGCATTGCAAGTGTTAGGAAGTGGGAAATGCCTACTTTCTAAAAGTGACATTTCTAAAATAGTAATAATAAATCCGACCTTACCACTAAAGAGATTTATTATTACCATTCCAATGGTACTAAATATGATGCAGCTACTCTTCTCAGATCAGGAATTACAGTTTAAAGGTATTATAAAGAATTCCAGATGCTGACCTATGAGAATGAAATACGAAGTAATGAAATACAACTTTGTGGAGTTTTTCTTTACCAGGACATGAGAACTTAAAAATATATATCCTGCCTTTTGCTTACATGGCACCCTGCCCTATTGGCTACCGAGGGCCTACCTTTGGAGTGACATATGAAAGAAAAGTGGGGTTCTGGGCATGGCATGAGATTTTAAGTGCCAAGTCAGGGTGGCAGTTAGGCTGCACACCCACAGTGGCAGGCCTGAGACATGTTTACAGGGCTTCTTAAGTGGGTGGCACAATCAGTGCTGCAGGCCCACTAGTAGCATTTAATTTACATGTTCTGGGTATATGAGATACCTCCCTACAAATTACTTATAGGTAAAGTAAATATGCCAATTGTAGATACACCATTGTTACTATGTTTTAAGGCAGAAACACATTCACTTTAGCAGTGATCAGCAGTGCCAACGTGCTCAAAGTCCTAAGGCCAACAAAAAGATACGGCAACAAAACAGTAAATAAAGGCAAAATGTTTGGGGAAAACCCTGCAGAAAGGTAAGGGCCCTTTACAACAGGGACCCACACACCTATTGTGTTTAAGTGTTAACGTTAGGGAGGACGTGTGAGTGTATTTTCTCCCTCTGTATGTAAGAGGGTAGTATGTACGCCCAAAATAACTTGATGCTTCTGCAACAGTTATGTATAGAATTATATTGTGTGCGATTTGCAGTAAAGCACTTTCAACTGACTGAGCATTACTTAAACATCTAGGGCCTGATAAAGTGTTTGTCAGACTGGTATTTCTTCATAAATATGATGTATAGACTGCATATTATATTCTTATGCTCTTCTAATAAGATGTATGCAATATTTGTCCCTCTTGGGGCAGGAACATCCCTCGCATGGTGATGGACGTGTACCCCTGTCCAGAGTGCCCCAGCTACAATGATATCTGGGTCCCTGGTGCTGATGTTTATTGTCATGGGCGAACACAGGTTATGCATGTGCATCATGACATAGGCCCAGGAGAGGTGCCCAAAGCGCTATTCTCATGGTGGGGAAAGGCTACTACTCTCACACAAAGGACAAGGAACAGAGCTGAAATCCCTGTAACAATGGAGTAAATCACCAAATAACAGGCACAAAACAGTTGTTAAAAATTGCCCTCACCCACTAATCGTGGCACAAATGGGGCTCTAAACTGCAGAAAATCACTAAAAATCTCTCATGGGAGTCCACTCCGTGTCTTTATTATGGGACCCCCCCCGCCCCAGACCCCCCAAAAGGTTTAAAAAAAGGATAAGCTCATGGTGATGATCTGGGGCTACACTCACGCGTTCACCCAAAGTCTCTGCGATCAAGTCAACATGTTTCATCCGTTTCCTTTGCAAACACAGGTCAATCGGCCTTCATCAGGACTTTTGATCCCCTATAGGTTTACTCCCCTACCTGTTGTGATACAAGGCTTTCAATCAACAAGATTGCTTAGGCTCAACTGTCCCCAGTCGGTACACAGACTCTGAATTATCGAGTTTTCATCATTAATCTCTTAAACTAGAGCTCAGTGGGCGCACCTCCCTGTAGCCATACATTCATCAAGGGACCCGTGCCTCCATACCGCCAATCGCAGCTTCGTAGAGCTATGATTGGCGGTATGGAGGCACCAGTTTTCTGCAGTTTTGTATCCCCGTTTGTTCTTTGGTTTTGTATCATCTTGTTTTGTTTCCCCTCCCTTACTGCTCTGTCCCAATTGTTGGTTACATAGGGATATAGTAGCAGTAGCTCGATGATGAAGGATGCCACGATTAGTGGGTGAAGGAAATTTTTAACAACTGTTTTGTGCCTTTTATTCAGTGATTTACTCCATTGTATCAGGGAGTTCGACCGTGTTCCTTGTCCTTTGTGTGAGAGTGGTTCTTAGGATGGGTGGGTGGACAAGGGATTTCTTTTCTCCCACCCCTTTTTTGGGGCTTTGACTTGAGGTGAAAGGCTACTGCCTTTGCCAGGAACTAGGCAGCACAAGGGCAGTGGTGGCAGCATACATTTCAGTGAGCAGTAGAAATAAGCAGGGCTTTTTATCTGTCTCACTGAAGAAAGGTCTAGCGACTCACTAATCTAAAGTTCAGCTGTTGTGTGTTTAACTCATCTTTGGCCTACATCTAATTAGTATGTAGCAATGTGCAGCGACAGTGTGTTGTATGCATGTGCTCGTGTATGTATGTTTGAATCAAGTAGTTCTAAAGGGAGAGAAGGATTGTGTATCTCTCAATTTTTCTTTTCCTCAAGGTCAAGTGATGTGCTGATGGCTAAAGACGTTCTCTCAGAGTTAAAAAGAGATCTGTTGACCATTTAGATGGGCTTGACTTGGAGCACTACATATAAGTGTACGGCCTATTACCATTGTTTGTTTAGCATGGATGGGGGAGAATGCTTTCTTTTATGTACAACAGACTCGGAAAAGGACTGACCAAACCTTTCATGCCAAAACCCTCCCTAAAAGTTAATAAGAAAGTAGAGAGCTACTCATTTTCTACACATATGCGGGCTACAGCATACAATCTGTTACAGTCCCAGTGAGCTTATTCTGGTTTGCTTGTTCAAAGCTATTAGTTCGGATTGGAGAGAATTGATTTATCATCACAACTAATATGTTGATAGAACTTTTGGACATTTATTAAAGCTTTCCCTGGAATACAAACCCAACAATAACAATGAAATATCTCGTCACCTCTAGTATTCTGTCTCCTGACTGTAGATTGCCATCTCTAACAGCAGCTCCTTTTGGCAAAATGTTCTTCACAAATATAGGGCCTGGACCATGCACTGAGGAGTCTTTGGTAACCACAGTAAAGCCAAGCCCATCTGGACCTAGGGGGTGAAAAAAAAGCATCAAGCGTTAACCTTGTGTTGATGGACAAAAGGAGAGGTAATGCAAATAGAAACTACATTTAGGCAAAATTTACAACCAAAACCCATTCACATTGTAACCTGCATTAAAGTGTGGTCCATCTTGGTACTATTTCGTTCAATATAAGATGAACTAAGATTACTCTGGGCCAAAACTAGCTGTTGGTTCTCAATGTACTGCAGTGCTGTAGTATTTGACTATTTATAGACTGGATATGCATCTGCTCCAGTTGGTCACGCCCTGCAATGCAGCCCTGCAGGTGAAGGAAAAGTTATTTACCTGTAACATCAGGTTTTTATTGAATGAGTTCCACATTGTTTGAATACTGATTCGGAACAGTTAAAAAAAGGTTTTAAATTCACAATTATGTGGGTCTACTAATGTTTCCTTTTCGAGACATCACATGATTTCTAGTGCACTACCCTTGCCCCTTGAATCAATCCAATTGTATTTATTTCTTTGTGTACTATTGAGTTCAGTCCAATCATCATCATCTCTCAAAAGGCAGCCAATAACAGAATATTGGAGATGTTACCTCAACATGACCTAGAACTGGCAAACAGAGAACATTACTATGTCATAGCACATTATATTTTACAGTACTTAAAATATAAATAATATTATTGTAATCAAGAAGACATTTCCATTTAAATGATTATTGAAAATGGTGAGCTGTGCATACACATTTGATCAGTGGTTCACAACCTGTGGTCTGGGGACTCCTGGCGGTCCGCAAAGCATCCTCGGTAGGTCCGCGACTGCTCAGAAAATTAAATAATATTAACAGATTAGGTCCCCAGCTTTCATTAATGACTCAGTGGGGGATTCCCAGATTCCAATAATGATTCCGTGGGGGTACCTGAGTTCCAGTAATGATAAAGTGGGGGTCCACAGAAGTCAAAAGGTTGGGAACTACTGCATTAGATCATCTCAACAAAATGACTGCTCAGCAAGGTAACGATTGTGCTAGATTTTCTTTCAAAACAATGTAGTATGTCTTCTTATGTCACTCTAGAAGGAGGGAGGAGATTGTGATGCTGTTCCTACTGCTATTGCTCTAAGCAGATGTATAATGCAAATGCCACAGTTCACTTCGTGCTTTCTAATTACAGAACTAGTAATGAGTCTGAGCAGTAGTTGCGTAGAATGTTCTGCAAAACACACTAAATCCACGATCTCAGGGTGTTTCCTGTGTAGTACCTGCAGTTGTGCATAGATGATACTGTGAATATGTCCACAATACATGTGCTGCTGCCGTCCTCAGGTTTGTAAGGTGAGCTGGACAGGCCTTAGAGGCCCATTGCATTTATTAACACGAATATGCTGATATACAGTCTGAAATTATTAGCAAAGGCAGACCAGAGTGTGTTTCTGATCATGATGTTTGGACACAGGAAAGAATAATCCTGGCTTGCTTCTTTGAAACAATATTGAAAAGGGTTTCGAATAAGTTATTTTCATCTTTCTTTTGATCACTGGTAGGAAACTGTCAAATAAAAGCGCAGAGGAAACAGTTATGTCGTTTTGTATGCCATACCAATTAGGCCTCTTGGAAAGTGGGGGTACGCACATTCGTACTGGTTTTCAATATCACACCTGGCCATAAAATATGCAAACTTTGACAACAGTTAAAATCCACGTGTTCACATTCATCAGAGAGGGAATGGACTTTTTCTGATAATTAGTGAATCCACTGTTTTTTTAAGCACCAACATATTGATTTCCAGCAATGCAAAGCACTTTATTACAGAGTGACATAAGCCAAAATCTAGTTCATGGATATAATTGCGCGTGTTAAATCCAAAGTGTAATGGCTACGTAAATAAAAACAGTTTAGGGTAATAAAACATAAACAAATATACACTCTGTAAAATGTGGGCTAGTGCATTGGAGTTTGGCTAAATCACTTTAAGAGCCCTCTTCAATAGTCTTGCTGTTTTGCAGTATCTAGGGGTTTTAATGACCGCTGAACACTTTTTGAATTTCATTCAAGTTAAAGATTTGTTTAAATGGTCGTAGATCTGTTCAGCTAAATATAAGCTCTGTGAACCTCAATCTTGCACAGCGCAGCATTCATGAACAATCAGTAAACTGCACTTCTTCAACAGGGAATGGAAAAAAAGAGTTTGGTGGACTCTCCTCAGTAAGGGCATTTAGAACACCCCAAACTAAAGGATAGACTAAAGGTTAAGTGGTGGATAATGAAAGAACAAAAATGATATTTAGAAGAGATTTCATCATAAGTGCCATACATAAGAAGATCTTAGATGTGCTACACTAAATTTACAGAAGCTGAAAGGGTTGATGTGAACTCAGAATGTCTAAACTGGTGTTTTTTTTTTAGAAGATTTCTTATGTGGTGACTGAGCTCATGAAAACAGAGATTAGTCCGTACCCCGAGGCAGGGACCAAAGAGGGTCTGCCACATGTTCCTGTAGCCTGAACTTTGAAGGATTTACAAGCGTTACCTCATTGTAGGTCCTACTGTGTTGCATTATAAGAGGGGTGGTGGTTTCTGCAGTTACCCAAGGAGGGAGAGGAGGGCCTTCATAGAGGGTTCCCTATGCATTTTTAATTCCTCCTGTTATCCAACCCAACCTGCGGCCTTGATCTTACTTTAATTGTCTTCCTAAATATCATTTTTAGAATCATTTTTGGTGGTGTTACCCAGAATGTAGTTACATAAACAAGGTTGTGGAAATGAAAATAATACTATGACGTGCACTAATTTTATGTTTTTTTGTTGGCAAGTGCCCGTTTTGTATGATCACCCCCACTCCTTTTCTCCAGTGCTGATGGGTATGACTTTGAAAGTGCCCTGGGGCCTGCTAAACAGGCCCCAGCACAGTGCTTTCTCCCTAAAATATGATGCATCTGAATTGGTATCCCCAATTGGCAAGGACCTTAACCCCCTTATAGTTCCCTGGTAAATGGTACCAGTGGTACCCAGGGCATGGCAGTTAAAGGGGCCACCAGAGCCTGCGGTACTGATTGTGCCACTCTGAGTGACCCAAATGAAAAGATGACAGCTGTCCTGCTATTGCAGACTGCATGAGGAGTGGACACTGTTCAGCCTCGACTTTGCCCTCAACAGGAATGGCAAGGCCACATCACTATATCTCAGTCACCCCTAAGGTAGGCCTCCTGAGCCCAACAGGCAGGATGCATTTTATTACAGATGTTGACATATAAGTGCAAGCTTGTATGTCCCTATAGTAGTCTCTTTCCATTAAGGGCTACTAAAAGTGTTCAGAGGGACATAGGATACCAAGGACTGGCACCCAGACATATCCAGGTTGCCAGCTCCATTGTAGTGTCCCTGAAACATGTCATGTTTGCTATCAAACAACTCTCACCAAACCCGGCTTGTTCCCCAAGTCGGCTTTAATGTGACATGCACCCAGGTTAGAGATGCACACAGAGAGACGCAGATAGGCAGCCTTCCAGGGGAAGACAAAGCCACCCTCCTGCCCCAAGCACATCTGCAACCTGGACAGGAGGGAATTTCAAGTAATTAGGCGGCATAAAGCCCTAGACGGCTAGCGACACCACTAAGGTGGACTACCAGGTCTGTACAGCAGAAAATTGGCTCTGCAATTTTTAAAAGTGGCAGAATAGAGGCTTCTGGGTAGAAAAGGTGCCAAACTCCACAGGAAGTGGTCACATCAGGGGTGGATTATCCACTGGGGTTAGTAGCCCATTGGCTACCAGCAACCACATCCCTAACACTGCTAAATCTGGGATTTAAGGGGCTCCCCTGGCACCAGAACCTCAGATCTGATGCACTTTGAACAAAGGACAAAGAAGAGAGCCGTGACTGAGACTTCAGGACCAGCACAAAGCAAAGATGTGATAACCTGCACCTGTGGCAACCATCCTGCAACTGCACGACCATGACTCCTCCTGGACCAAAGACTGCCTCCAAAGGATACAGGAATCATGCTGCAAGCCAAAAGCAGCGAAAGAAATCCCTTTGACTAGAGGAACTAGTCCCCAGCAATCCACTAACAAATCACACTCCTGGAACCAAAGAATCACTGGCCATTGGATCTGCTGAGGGATCACCAAAAAATAAATGGTTCAGAGCGTTGAGGAAAATACAGTCTTGACCTCCTGCAAGTATCAGGCAGCTACAGGTTTCCAAGACTCCGGGACGTTGAAGTAGCCAAAACTGCATTTGCTTCTACCAAGGATTGTTGGTGGGCAGTCATGCTATCACTAACTTTGTTCAACGCTGTACCTCGATGGAGCCCTGCAGCATCTTCAATCCGGTGCCCCAGGGGCCAGTTGTTGAGATTTTGCATTCTCTTCCTCCCCAGCACTGTCCCAGCAGCAAATCCAGCACCTGTGGCTAACCGCGTTCCGCACCAGGGACAGCCGATACAAAACTGCAACTGGGCCTTACAACCCAGGTAAAATTCTACTGACTGTCAGACTATGGTCTTGGAACCCGCCTCACCTTACCATCCAGTGGTTTTCACTGAACTCGCCCTGCAGGTGACAGGGTGTCACTAGTGTAATTTCCCATTGATTTCAATGATAACGTTTTGCAAGAGGGAAAAGCATTGATTTATTTCCCCTTTAAAAATTCAAAGCTCTGGTTATACTCATCTGATTGTCTTCATTTTGGCATCTAAAATCATGTAAAAATCTGTCTTATGTTTTATAAATTGGTGTCAGATTCCTTTTGAGTTCTGTCAATTACTTATCATCCATGCTGGTACTCTGAAGTACAAGTTACTTACCTTCGGTAACGAAATATCTGGTAGAAACATATTCTAGTTGCAGATTCCTTACCTTAGAATTTGCCCCAGGTGTCAGACTGGATCCGGAGATTTTTCTCCGTGCAATACCCTTGCAGGTCGGTAGGTGGCATAGGTCGACTCTACGGGCATCGTTGGCGTCGTAGTCGGCGTGATGACGTCAGGAGTAGTATATAGACGCCGCCTTCGCGCAGTGACGTCAGTTTCTTTTAACAACTTTCCACGGCAAAGCGCAGAGCCGCTAAGAACACTGAGATTGGTGCCCCAGAGCTAAGGACCTGAAAGGGGAATCCCTGTCCCTAGAAATCAGTTCACAAGCGGGGAGGATGGGAGGGCGGTAAGGAATCTGCAACTAGAAAATTTCTCTACCAGATATTTCGTTACCAAAGGTGAGTAACTTGTACAACTGATAGAGGCTTCTAGATGCAGATTCCTTACCGTAGACTAGATACCCAAGCAAAGCCATCCTTGGTGGTGGGCTATGAACCAAGATCATACTAGGAATTCCTCAGGACCGAACAAACAAAGTAGCTGTCCTGACGGCAGTAATGTTTAGCAAACGTGTTCAGGGACGCCCACGTAGCTCCCTTGCAGATATCCAAGACTGGAACTCTGCATGCTAATGCAGTGGAAGCTGCAATTGCTCTGGTGGAATAAGTAAGCAAGCCCTCAGAGGATTGCTTCCTGACCAAAGCGTAGCACATTTTGATGCAAAGAATCACCGCCTTCCCTTTTTTCGCACCCACATACCCAACAAAGAGTTGATCAGTCACCTGGAAATCTTAAGTAAGATAGAACGCCAATGCTCTTTTTGGGTCCTGATGGTGGAGTCTCTCCTCCTCATAGGAAGGATGTGGGGGTGCGTAGAAAGTAGGCAGGGTGATGGACTGGCCTACATGAAAAGGCATAGCCACCTTAGGAAGGAAGGAAGCCTTACTGCGCAACACCACTTTGTCAGGGTACACAGACAAGTATGGAGGTTTAGATGAAAGGGCTTGAAGCTCACTCACCCTGCGAGCGGAGTTGATAGCAACAGGAAAGACAGTTTTGAAGGTGTGGAGCCGCAATGGACAATTATGCATCGGCTCAAAGGGAGTACACATCAAATAAGTAAGGACAAGATTGAGGTCACATTGAGGCATGATAAATGGAGTGGGAGGCAATAAATGGGTGAGTCCTTTTAGGAATCTACTCACAATAGGAGATTTAAAAAGTGAGGGCTGATCAGGTAACCTAAGGAAGGCCGAAATGGCAGATAAATCCCCTTTAGGGGTGCCCAAAGCAGAGCCCTGCTGGGCCAACAAAAGAATGAACCGAAGAACCTCAGATGGAGGGGCAGAGAGGGCATCAACAGATTTGTTGGTACACAATGCCACAAATTTCTTCGGGTGGAAGATCAAAAGTCGTCAAATGTCATCACTCAATCTGCACCCATGAAGGCGGAGGTTGGACAGTATCGGGTGAAGAACCGCCCCCTGTTGCTGTGACAGAAGATCCGTCTGAAGAGGCATTCTGAGTGGAGGATCGAGTGGACATGCTCAATAGCTCTGGATACCAGACTCTCCGTGCCCAGTCCGAAGCCACCAAGATGACTTGGACCCGGTCGTTTCTAATCTTCTTGCGAATTCTGGGCAGAAGTGGTATAGGCGGAAAGGAGTCCGGGGGTCCACTCGAGAAGAAAAGAGTCTCAGAGTGAGTGCCACATTGGAAACTCCAACGCGTACAACAGCTGACATTGCACATTCTCTGCGGAGGTGAACAGATCTATCCAAGGCTCTCCCCACTGCTGAAAGAGACCTTGGGCCACCTCCGGATGGAGACGCCATTCGTGAGCGGCTGTGCATCAACGGCTGAGTTTGTCCGCTCTGGCGTTGAGGGGACCCGCTAGATGTTGAACCATCAGGGTAATCTCCTTATGTTCCAGCCATGTCCAGAGGCATAGTGCCTCCTGACAAAGTGTCCAGGACCCTACTCCATCCTGTTTGTTGCAGTACCACATGGTGGTAGTATTGACCGTGAACACCTGCACTACTTTCTCTTTGAGAGAGGGAAGAAATACTTTCAACACAAGACTGATCACCCGGAGCTCCTGAAGATTGATATGGAGTCCAGACTTCGCCGGAGACCAGAGGCTTGTGATCTCTGCCTCTCCCATGTGGCCGCCCCAACCCAGAAGTGTTGCATCTGTTACTATAGAGAGATCTGGTTGGGGAAGGAAGAAGGATGTGCCGTGGACCCAATGCAAATTCGGAAGCCACCACTGCAGGTCTTCCACATTCCCCTCTGAGATCTGGACCATGTCAGAGAGATTCCCCTGATGCTGTGCCCACTGGAACTTCAGGTCCAACTGCAGAGGCTGCTTATGCCATCTGGCATTTGTCACTAGCAGGATGGAGGAGGCCATGAGGCCCAGCAGCCTCAGAGTCGGTCTCACCGAAACCCAAGACCGAGGCCAAAAGATCGGAATCATAGCCTGAATGACTTGGAGTCGCTTTTCGGGAGGATAAGCCCAAAACTGCACTGTGTCCAGAACAGCTATGTCCAGAACAACTACGATGAAAGGGAGCGTCTGAGAGGGAGTCAGGTTTGACTTTGGCACGTTTATAGTAAACCCCAGCGGGTGCAGGAGGTTCACCGTAGTCAGACGGTGGGAGATGATTCTCTGGGGCGAGTTCGCCTTCAACAGCCAGTCGTCGAGGTAGGGGAAGACTGACACCCCTAACCTTCGCAGATGAGCTGCAACCACCACCATCAATTTAATGAACACCAGAGGGGTGCTGGTAAAGCCAAAGGGGAGCACGGTAAACGGAAAGGTCTTGTGTCCTACCACGAATCGCAGGTAACGTCTGTGGCAGGCAGGATGGGGATGTGGAAATAAGCATCTTGCAAGTCCAAAGCTATCATCCAGTCTTCTGGGTCCAAGGCAGAAAGAACCTGAGCCAGAGTGAGCATTTTGAGTTTCTCCTTCTCGAGGAAGTAGTACAGGTCCCGAAGGTTTATGATAGGACGTAAGGCCTTGTTCTTTCCCATCGTTCACAGCTTGGGAGACAACAGCACGGGCCTCCTCCGGTATCTGCAGCAGGACCTGCGCAACCGTATTCCACAAAGCGGGGGTATAGTGGCCCAAACAGCAGACCACAACGTGAGACTGAAGGAAGAAAACAACTTCTTATCAAACTGTTCCAGTCTTTTTGATTCCCTGTCCGAGGGAGCAGAAGAGAATGCACCTGAAGAAGAGGAAGCCTGGATGACAAGACTCTCAGGCGTGGGGTGTTGGGACAGGATTTTAGGGTCATTCGGAGCAGGCCGATGGCGGTGTGAGGTAGTCCTATACACAGGGGCCCGTGTTGGGTTTGGACCAGGTACCCAAAAGGACATTGGTGAGGGCTTCATTGAATGGCAAAAGGGGTTCTGAAGTAGAAGCCCCAGGCTGAAGCACCTCCGTCAGGAGATTAGACCTGACCTCTACAGTAGGAAGCTCAAGGACCTCAACTGCCCCACTGACCACCATACCATAAGTCGCTCCCTCCGCCGTAGCCACAGTAGGAGGAGACAACATGCCAGCATCAGGAGAAGTATCCAGACCACTGGCGTCGCCCAATTCCTGAGCCCAGTCCAAAGATGGGTTATCCTGGTATTCATAAGGGTCCAGGGAACCCTCCAATCCCTCTCCAATTTCGTACCCATAGGAAAAAGGGACCTGAATCGACCTGGGGCGAATAGGCCCAATCGAAGACAAAGGCGGCGTCGGCCGATGCTGCTCCGACTCAGAGTCGATGGGGATAAGGATCAGGTCGACGTCAATAGTGGGCACTACCGACGTCGGGAGCGTCGAAAATCGACCTGGCGCCAGGGAAGGTCTCAAGGGTGCGACCGGCACCAGTGCGGATCCACGAGCGGATCCGGAGGTGACCTCGGTGGCTGGAGCCAAAGCCGCCGGTGCGGAACCCGAAGGCCACTCAACTGAACCCCTTGGGCCTGAAGGCGCCGTATCGAGGTCACAAAGCCAACGGCGCGGAACCCGAAGGCCCCTCAACCGAACCCCTTGGGCCCGAAGGTGCCGTATCGGGGTCGGTCCGACAAAAGATGAGGCGCATGCCCTCATAAAACTCTTTAAGCTGGGCGGGGGTCACTCCGGGAAGTGCAGAGCGACCCAGGAGCTGGCTCCGATGAGGGAGGCTTTAAGCATCGACGCTCTTCCGCCATCGCGTCAGCAGAGCGACGGGCGAAGTCGGAGAGCGATGGGATCTCTTCGACTTCTTCTTCTTCTTCTTACCTTGATCCAAGGATTTTGAAGAAGACGAGTGGTGATGGCTCCGCAAACGGTCTCGAGACCTTCCTCTCAATCGAAACTGTGACTTACGCAGAGTCAAGTGCTGGGCCGCCATTAGCTTTAGGGACTGCTCCCTCAAAGCCTACGGTGCATGGCCTGGCACTCGGAGCATGACTTCGGGTCATGATCGCGCTCGAGACACCAAAGACAAACCCGATGAGGATCCGTCACCGACATCGTGCAGTGACAGTCCTCGCACAGCTTAAAACCGGTCTTTGGGGACATCCTCGAAGCACCAAATATCTCACTCGAAAACTCGACAAAACGGTCAAAGTCGGTCCAAAACAGACCAGGGTAGTTCTTCTCGGGATCAGCGCTTGGCGTGGAAAGAAAAGAACTGACGTCACTGCGCGAAGGCTGCATCTATATACTACTCCAAACGTCATCACGGCGACTACGACGCCAACGGAGTTGACCGATGCCCCCTACCGACACGCAAGGGTATTGCTCGAAGAAAGATCTCCGGATCTAGTCTGACACCTGGGGAAATTCGAAGATAAGGAATCTGCAACTAGAAGTCTCTATCAGATATGCTTAACATATGTTCCTCGAGTGAAGCCTGACTACTCTGTGTCACACTAATAGGACTGAGCTAGTGAAGCCAAATGACCTATAGGGTGTAATGTGAAGGTATTACATAATGAAGCCTAACCAGCCTGCTTAATACACCACCTTCCTACACTGGCATCCTGAACTTGTGTTTGCAGTACCACTTGGTCAAAACTGAGTTTACACGAGAAATCTACTATTGACATTAGAACCAATTTTCTTTTTTGTTGTTGTTTTTTTTACAAAAAAGTTTAATTGGAATTGTTAGGGGCCTATGTCGACCCCATTCCAAAACTAAGTACAAATTGAGAAAGTGAGTGACGAGAGCCTCAACCTGTCCATCCTTCCAGCTCTGAAGATCAGTGATCCAAGAGCCTTGTGCAAAATTAGGGACATTCACTGCCAAAAGACAGTGAAAAAGGAGGAGCTTCATAAGGCCCTCAGCTCTTATGAGAAGGAAACATTAGAGAGGGAAGACCATTCCTCAGAAGAAGATCCTGAAGAGGATGAAGATGAGGCCTTGGCCCAAGTGGAAGATGGGGAAGAAGGTGAAACCACAACTCTACACCCTTTCCCAGCCCCCTTCACCAGCAGGAAGTGGCAGAAGTACCTCTAGTAACCTGAGGAGGGAACTGTACCTGAGGGAGCTTGACCTGACCTGACGGAGCTCCTGGGCATAGGGGAACCTCCAGAGTGAACCTATGCCAAGGGCAAATGACTTGCCCTACACTCTTGAGGGCCTTAAGCAGCAGGTTGCAAGGCATGAAGAGGGAGATGTCAGTGGTACCCTCATGGTCTACTGGGAATATGGTCTCCTCTACACTGAGGTTAGGAACCTCAAATCAGGTGTAACCAGGAGAGTGGTGGTCAAAAGTACTGAGAGCTCATTCTGACCTTAGCCCAGGACACCCCCTTAGCTGGGCATCAGGGACAAACCAAAACCTGGGACAGGTTGATAGCCATTTTTCTTGGCCCCACATGCCTGAAAAGATTTTTTATTGGCCCCAGATGTCTGAAAAAGTACATGAGTTCTGTCGCTCTTATCTCCCCTATATCAGGCCAGTGACAGGTGGACAGTCAAAGGCGCTTTTAATTCCACCTTCAGTGGTTGGAACTCCCTTTGAGAGAGTACGGATTGACATTGTTGGGCCCCTTTGCCCTCAAACTGCATCTGGGAACAGATGCATCTTAGTAGTAGTGGACCATGCTACTAAGTACCCAGAAGCTAATCCCTGTAGGACCACCACTGCTCCTGCAGTGGCACAGGACCTTCTTGGCATCTTCACAAGATTGGGCTTTCATAAGGAGGTAGTTTCTTATAGAGAGAGCAACTTCATGTCTGCGTACCTAAAAGCTATGCTCGATGAATGTGATGTGACCTGTACGTTTACTACCCCTATCTATCCCAGACAAATGGTTTAGGTGAGAGATTCAACAAAACAATAAAAGGCATGAAAAGGCTTACCTGAAAAACTCAGAAGGAGATGGGATATTGTGTTACCTTGTCTCTTGTTTGCATCCAGAAAGGTGCCACAGAAGGGGTTTGGCATTAGCCTCCTTGAACTTCTGTTTGGCCATCATATAAGGTGTCATTATGTTTGGTGAAGTACGTTTGGGAGAAACCCCTCAAACAGCCCCAACTTGATATAGTGAACTATGTACTGGGCCTGAGTTCTTGCATGGCTGAGTACATGAAAGGCAAGCAAAAATCTGGAGGCCAGCCAAGAGCTTGTCAAGCTTTTGTATGACCAAATGTCAGCACTGGTTGAGTACAAACCAGGTCAACTGATGTGGGCTTTGGAACCTGTGGCTCCCAGGGCCCTTCAGGTCAAGTGGACTCAACCCTATCCCAAATTTGAAAAGAAAGGGAAAGTCACCTGTTTGGTACCCCTAGAGATCCTCACAGATTACTCCATGTAAGTCGCCTATAACCACACCAAGACAGAGCTGACATGACCATGACCATGGCCACTAATGGAGGACAGGTGGAAGAGGAAAGTGAACCCCTCCCACACTTACTACCAAATAACCCAAAAGATTAGTTTAGTAGCGGGTGTTGTCAGACTATCTTATTGCACAACAGCAAGCTGATTGAAGGCAAGTCCTAAACCAATTTGCTGAGCTCTTCCATTTGACCCCTAGTAAGACAACATGGTGTGCTCATGATGTGGACATAGGTGATAGCCTTTCCGTCAAAAACTAAATTTACAGACTGTCTGATCAAGTCAAAGCATGTATCAAGGCTGAAGTAAGCAAGATGGTGAAGCTAGGGGTGACAGTCTTCTGACAGTCCCTGGGCTAGACCAGTGGTTCTGGTCCACAAACCTCACTCAAAGGATGACAAACCAGTGATGTGGTTTTGTGTGGATTACAGGGGTCTCAATGCAGTCACTAAAACTAATGCACAGCCCATAACCAAGAGCAGATGAACTCACTGACAAGTTGGGTGCAGCCAAATTCTAAAGTATCTTTCAAACATCAGGATATTAGCTGAATGGACTCACGCAGGGAGAAAAGGAGAAATCAGCTCTTTCAACCCCTTTCCATTTTCAGTTTAAAGGGATGCCTTTTAAATTGAAAAATGTCCCTACCACTTTCCAAAGGTTGGCGAATTGAGTTCTCCCAGGTCTGGAGAGCTTTTGTGCAGCATATCTGTGTGATATTGCTGTATTTATTGCCACCTGGGACGATCACTCAGTCCATCTGCAGGAAGTTCTACAGGCCTTACAACAGGCAGACTTCACTATCAAGGCCAGTAAGTGCCAGAGAGGACAGAGTTTAGTGGTCTACGTGGGCCACCTTGTGAGAGGTGTCCAAGTGAGACCTATCCAGCCCAAAATCCAGACCATCCTAGACTGAGAGGCTCCCAAGACTCACACTCAGGTCAGGGCTTTCCTTGGCTTGACTGGGTACTATAGGGTGTTTGTGAAGAGGTGTGGTACCATTGTGGCCATTCTCACTTAGCTCACCTCCAAAAAGCAGCCTAAGAAAGTCATCTGAACCAAAAGACCTTCAACACCATGAAAGCAGCTACATGCTCAGCATCTCTCTTGAAAGCACCAGACTATGGAAAAGAGTTTATTGTGGGTTTGGGGCAGTGTTGTTACAAACAAATGATGAGAGCCAAGATCAACCAGTTGCCTCAATTAGCAGGCGACTCCTCCCTAGAGAGCAGCGTTGGAGTGCCATTGAGAAGGAAGCCTTTGCTGTGGTTTGTTTCCTGAAGAAGTGGAGACCATACCTGTTTGGGACTCACTTCAAGGTTCAAACCGACCACAGGCCTCTCAGGTGACTGACGCAGATGAGAGCAGAAAATCTCAAGTTGTTGAGGTGGTCTTTTTCCCTACAGGGTATGGACTTTACAGTCTAACACAGACGTGGGAGTGACCACGTCAATGCAGATGGCCTTTCCAGCTTCTTCCATTTAGACGATGAGACCTACCAGGGTGGTGGTTAGTTGCTCATCAGCTTTCATCTGTGGTTTGGGGGTATAGGAAAGTGCCCTTTTTGTATGGTCACCCTATACAAATTCTCCAATGCTGACTGTTATGAACCTGTAAGTGCACTGGAGCCTGCTAACCAGGCCCCAGTGCCAATGCGCTCTCCCCAAAATATAATGCATGTGAATTGGTAAATTAAATTGTAGTGAATCCTATGTTGTTTTAATGGGAAGCAGGAGTTAGCTTAGTCTTTCAGCTTGCAGACTTGTGCCCCATCACCCAGCGACTTTTACCCTACTTAGTTTGCTCTGTTTTAGCGCACTTATTTAATTACAGCTTCCCAAGATGGCTGCATTGTTTCTGGTTAGGAAGATGTTTTAGTTTCATGTTATCAGTGCCACTCTGCAAAGTCGTCACTATAAGCATCAAAGATAAATATGATGTAGATATTCGCATTAGGTACTTTCCCACTTTGTGCTTTCTAGGGAATTGTTTATGTAATTGCCGCCCCCAAGCATGTCTTCTTATCTATTGTTTGAGAACATACCAACGTCAGGGGTCCGATCAGATCTGTATAAATACATCTCACACAGACAGTTAGAGGGATTCCTACCACATGCCATCGACGCTATCCATGCAATAGGTCGTCTTGACCCAGTCTTCGTATCCCTAGGGAGTCTGAGCTAGAGACCTCATTCCAAGGTAAGGAGGGATGAGGGGTTCTTCTCATGGACCTAGGATTGGCAGATTAGGTTTATGACACCTAGCTCTCTTTAGGTTAGGAATTAGGTTTTCCATGTTAGGGTATTAGGACATCTTTTCACATCTTGTGTCATTTCATGCTATTGCACGATGGTGGGGATCTTGGTATTAATGACTCTCGTGTTCACAATTCTGTTTCTTGCACTGTTCATTATTGTAATCATTGCAACCCATGCAACTTATCGTAGATTGCAGTCTTGTTAATAAAACCTTTTGAAAACCTTACTGCATCTCCTTCATTGCCTGTGTGTTTGACTGAGACATGTTTTTCATGTGAGAAAGGGGTAATCTCCCTTTAACCACGACCTCCCTGAGATGTTGCATTCTTGAGTCCATGTGTAAATGCTGCCACAAATCACCTTCTACTGTTTGGGTTTTGGTGAGGTGCTGCTAGTGAGCCGGAAGCGTTTTAGACAGTTGCAACTTGTTGTAGGATTGGCTTAGTCGCCTACAAACATAAGTATTGTCCTCCTTAAACGAGTAGTCTTGCCTAGAGTAAGAGTCAAGCTATGACGCCATCTACATTCACATCAGCCCATGTGATACGTCCTGCCTTACGAACTAGAGCACATAATTCTTTTGAACTGGGATGGTCACCACGGTCAAACATACTTTCACTAGGAGTATCCAACACCACCCATTATTCCTCTGAAGAGTGTTTGTTGTGTAGAAAAAAATGTTCTTCATCTTCCCAAAACCTATCATTCACTGTAATAGTAAAGAAAAAAATTCAAAATATGTCTCTTACAGAACCGCTATGCCAAGTTTCTTTTTTCATAGAAATGGGAACATTAGTTAAATCGTCAAGTCTCCCCTTCATGTTTATTCTTTTTCTTAAGCAGCAGATGACTCCTTTTCTGAGTAAATTAGTGACCAAAACTCTTTATCCTTGTCCGAGAGGACGCTGTTAGTGGGTCACTTAAAAAATTATTTTTGCTAATAAAGCATAAAAGGGATTTTAAATGTCAACAAATGTAACTTGGCAACAATTTCTTTGTATCCTTTGCTAATAGATATGTTCAATTTTACTCAGTGCTTGATTTAGAGTTTGGCGGTGAGGTTACTGCGTCACAATGGAGATGGATATCTCATCTGTTGAAATATAAATTCCATTATATCCTACGGGATTTATACTTCGGCAGACATGGTATCGTCCGCGTTGTGACAGAGGAACCCCTCTGCCAACTCTTAATCAGGCAATAGGTCTTATTAATGAAAGCACCTTTGCATTTCCCAGTTCTCCCGATTTCCTTACATTTCCTCTGCAATAAGTCTAAATCTTGGAAAATACACATGTTTAAATTATTTAACAAGTGCCCAATGCTGGAGACTTTCACTAACTCCAATAACAGAGCTATTTTCTGTAATAAGCCTGACTGAACTAATTATACTGTCTCCTTTAATATTCCTTGATTAAAATGTCTCTCTCTAAATGAAAGGGTGTCTGGGGACAGCTTTTCTATCAGATGACAAAACTTTATCAAAATGGGTCACAATCCAAACTGAACACGAACATGACAAAAACCCACAGGTTTTCTCAGAAGAGAAGACTGTCAACCTGACTCAACTGTGGCAAGATCATGCACGACAGTCCATCAGTCCTGCAACAACAGGACCTGTGAGCCAGCAACAAATCACAGAAGACACAGAATCAAGTCCTACACACCACATTAGAGTGTCTCGTTCACTGCTTTTCCCAAGAGGCAACTGCACAATCGGAGGCACACTGAGAAAACATGGCCCAATTAATGTAGCAATCTGCCTACAGCCCACACACACTTTAGCATTTCAATAAAGGCAAAAGAAAAGCGATGAAAAGTTACATAAAACTAAAGGTACACATTAAGATGATACATGATCCGCCTACTTTTTTAAAGGAAGACAAAATCATTAAACAGCATTGTTCAGCTTTACTTACGTTTCTACACTACATAAGCAAAGATGCTTTACTTAGCAGCAAGTATATGACATTTAAGCAGTTAAGGTGGGCACAGCATGATATTATGAGTTTCTGTACATTATTGATTCAGGGAGAGTAGAAACAAAATGGATTTTAAAGGAATATGAACTTCGTGGCCCTCACATAAAATCCACCTTCCTCACAAAACTACTGAATGTCGCCATGGGAACACTTCTTGCATCCCATCTTTCTGAAACATATTGATCGCAAGAAAAACACCGGTTTGAAAACTCCTCTTCTTGGGCACAAGTTGCATAGGTGACTTGTGCGCTGTGGATCCACAATTTGTCATGTGCTGTCGATGTCTAATTTATGAGATACTAATGCTGGGTCACCAAATTAGAATGATGCAAATACACAGCTTCTCTAAAGGACTCAGACTAGAACGTTCTGCATAGCTTATATCTGAGTTATACGACCTCCATCTCAAAGAAAAACAGGCTGTCCTTCAACACTTTGCATCTATGAAGTGTAGGTATCTCATCTGTTAAGTCTCTGAAACCAAGGAAGTTGTATAAAGTATTAACTAAGAGAGACACACATCCAAATCTTAACATCTTGTGTTGTGAATATGGACTTTCTTTTTTATTGTACATTGCAGCTTGCTTGTGTTCTACACTCATACTTTAGTTCGCCACCTATGATCCTCATATGAACCTTCCTTGATATTATTTCAAGATTAAGAATTCACGGGACTGTGACACTTTGTATTATATTAAATAAAGTGCTTGTGGGCATTCAGCAGTGCTGAATTCCCCTGTGAGTCTGCTGAGTGCATTGTGTCCTGCAGTTACCTATCAGGCTCCACACTGCAAACTAGGGGCCGTATTTATACTCCGTTTGCGCCGAATTTGCGTCGTTTTTTTCGACGCAAATTCGACGCTAAACTAACGCCAACTAACGCCATATTTATACTATGGCGTTAGAGGCGAATAGCGCCAAAGTTCCCGGAATGTGCGTCATTTTTTAGCGTGAACCCCTTCCTTGCGTTAATGATATGCAAGGGAGGCGTTCCCGTCTAAAAAATGACTCCCAGGCCTTTACGTGGTATTTATACTCCCGGGCAAAAGAGACGCCCGGGAGTGGGCGTGGCTAAAAACGGCGCATTCGCGCCGCTTTTTAACGCCTGGGTCAGGCATGGCGTTAAGGGACAAGTGGGCTCAAAATGAGCCCAGAGTGCCCTCCCCTGCCCCCAGGGACCCCCCCTGCCACCCTTGCCCACCCCAGGAGGACACCCAAGGCTGGAGGGACCCACCCCAGGGACATTCAGGAAAGTATTTTTTTTTTTTTTTTTTATAATTTTTTTGGGCATAGGGGGGCCTGATTTGTGCCCCCCTACATGCCACTATGCCCAATGACCATGCCCAGGGGACAGAAGTCCCCTGGGCATGGCCATTGGGCAAGGGGGCATGACTCCTATCTTTACAATGATAGGAGTCATGTTGATGGGGGATGGGCGTCGAAAATAAATGGCGCAAGTCGGGTTACGACGATTTTTTCGACGTAACCTGACTTGCCCCATTTTAAGACGCCCATGCGCCATTTTCCCCCTACGCCGGCGCTGCCTGGTGTACGTGGTTTTTCTCGCGCACACCAGGCAGCGCCGGTCTGCTTGCGCCGGCTAACGCCATTCAATAAATACGGCGCCCGCATGGCGCTTCAGAATGGCGTTAGCCGGCGCAAAACTTTTTGACGCTAAACTGCGTTAGCGCAGTTTAGCGTCAAAAAGTATAAATATGGGCCTAGGTTCCTAATTACTTCTAAGCAAAAAACAACAAGTGATGGATGGAATGCTGAACATTGTCAAACATTCACCCCCAGTACAGTGATCTGGGCCTAAATCCATCGTTTTTTTGCTGCCCATGCCATTCCAGTTTGGACCCAGCCATATGCAAATCAGTCTTGACCCTGTTCCCCATGGTAACAGTCCAGCCCGAACTGCTAGTCCAGGTCTTCCCTGGACTGGAAACAAGCATCCTGGGACCGGTTTCGTGGTTTCACCCCTCATCAGCCAGGCTAGCTTGAATCCAGTGGCATGGGAAGCACGGGACCCACGTCTGGGCATACCCTTCACACTTAGGGCGACAAAGCAAAAAACAACAAGTGATGGACGGAATGCTGAACATTGTCAAACATTCACCCCCAGTACAGTGATCTGGGCCTAAATCCATCGTTTTTTTGCTGCCCATGCCATTCCAGTTTGGACCCAGCCATGTGCAAATCAGTCTTGACCCTGTTCCCCATGGGAACAGTCCAGCCCGAACTGCTGGCTGATGAAGGGTGAAACCCTGAAACCGGTCCCAGGATGCTTGTTTCCGGTCCAGTGAGGACCTGGCTTGGCAGTTCGGGCTGGACTGTTCCCATGAGGAACAGGGTCAAGACTGATTTGCATATGGCTGGGTCCAAACTGGGGTGGCATGGTGAGCAAAAGAACGATGGATTAAACCCAGATCTGTGACTGGGGGTGAGTGTTTGCATTGTTCAGCACTCCGTCCATCATCCTTTTGTGTTGCTAATGTTGCCCTAAGTGGGAAGGGTATGCCCAGATGTGGGTCCCTTGCTCACTGTGCCACTGGATTCAAGCTAGCCTGGCTGATGAACGGTGAAACCCTGAAACCGGTCCCAGGATGCTTGTTTCCGGTCCAGTGAGGACCTGGCTTGGCAGTTCGGGCTGGACTGTTCCCATGAGGAACAGGGTCAAGACTGATTTGCATATGGCTGGGTTCAAACTGGGGTGGCATGGTGAGCAAAAGAACGATGGATTAAACCCAGATCTGTGACTGGGGGTGAGTGTTTGCATTGTTCAGCACTCCGTCCATCATCCTTTTGTGTTGCTAATGTTGCCCTAAGTGGGAAGGGTATGCCCAGACGTGGGTCCCTTGCTCACTGTGCCACTGGATTCAAGCTAGCCTGGCTGATGAAGGGTGAAACCCTGAAACCGGTCCCAGGATGTTTGTTTCCGGTCCAGTGAGGACCTGGCTTGGTAGTTCGGGCTGGACTGTTCCTATGAGGAACAGGGTCAAGACTGATTTGCATATGGCTGGGTCCAAACTGTGGTGGCATGGTGAGCAAAAGAACAATGGATTAAACCCAGATCTGTGACTGGGGGTGAGTGTTTGCATTGTTCAGCACTCCGTCCATCATCCTTTTGTGTTCCTAATTACTTCTAGCCATTCTGCACCCTTTCTTGTGATAGGCCATCGCTATCTTCTGAATGACCCACGCTAGCCTGGAAAAGCATATAACCTCCATTTTCATATGCAAACCAGGATGTTAATGAAGAACATGCGGGAGGTCACATAGGATTCATACACCTGCCTGCATGAATAAAAAGAAAGTTGCATATGACACAGGAGCATCAAAACCCACTCTTATTAACTGTCAAATTGTGTTTTCTTTTATAGCACCAGCCATGTTCCAATCCTGATATTATAAAGTATTGTCATAACGATGAGGCCCGCCACTGCAGTAGCAGTTCTACGTGAGAATATGAATTCTACAAAGAAAACTGAGGACCCTGGAAACTGAACACTTGGGTTCCAATAACAACTTAGGCAAATGATCAAAAGGAATCATGTAATTTTATACGAACACCATAATCACGGATCCTTAATATTTAAAAGGAGTAGTGTTAAAAAATATCACTTCCCTATTTCTGTCATTTACTTTCAACTAGGCTCCACAGATTCCATCCTGTTCTGTGTAGTACACCTCGTCATGATCGCAATACTGGAGATGCAATAATATATCAAATACTTTATATAAATCAAAAAATATATATGATATATAAGATTTTTTCTGCCCTATACACTAAACTATTCCGGTCATGTCATGATGTTTATTACAGTAGTCACATGATTTCTAATTGTCTAAGATTGCTTTAAATATTCTAGTTCCCAAGAAATACTTTAAATCTTTCAGAATGGATTTCTTCTATCGTTTATATATTAATATTTTATAGGTGTTGAAGTGATATTCACCCATTAATACTGTATAGCAGTAAATCTATATGCTCATAGTTGCAAACATGCACCTTCAGTGGGTGCGAAATATAACCCAATGATTTGTAGTATTTATTTATATAGTTAATCAAACATTTCCTTGACGTGGCCCTACCTTCCATTGATGACACAAGCAAGACTGTCGCAACCATGCTAGCTTAATGTTCACCATTAGTAAAATGGCAGCTATTTATGAAAGATTGTTCTGACCTTACCAGACTACTCTGTCCCAGACTTCTGCACTCTTTCTAGGGACACAAGACACGTTTCAGAACTCCTGTTCAAGTGGTGTGTAAGAAACAAACTCGAACATTTGTAGATCATGAAAAACATTTCCATTCTTTCCCTTAACAAGATGAACTTCTAACTGCACTGCCATGGTGGTATCATACTTTGGTCATCGGTCAATAATTAGATCATCTCTAAATATTTACCACGTATTTAGCTGTTAAATTAAATGTTATGTACATTGATTGGCATTGTATTATTACCTTTTTTGAGGTCTATCCTAAGCCTCCTTGCATTTATCTTGCTGCCAAAACCAAGAGGAGAGAGCGACGGTGAGGCTGGCTTCTTGCCCATAAACGCAAGTTCAGGACTTCGGCGTGATGGTAGCGATGCCCGCCCGCCGGACTCCAGGCTGTTTGGTCCACTCAGGTCCTCAAACTTCACGGTTGGCTTCACATGAATTGGAGGAGGGACTTTTGTTTTTGGCACGCACTCATCTCCGTAAGAAACCAGAGGGCCAATTACACATTTTTCATACTGTTCGCGGTTCTCAAGGGGTACCACTTCAACCAGGACATTTTCGTACTTCATTGCTTGTCGGAATAAATCCTGAGCCCTTTGGAATACAGATGGAAAGAAAGAAACATTAGGGTTAGCAGGTCTGGAGTCTGCGTCCACACAATGCACAGTCGAGCAATTCCTGGTCATTCTAAAACACAGATCTAAGAAGACACTGGTGACGTAAACACAAAGCAGTTAAAGCAAAACTGAGATCACTTCTGATTACTTCAGTTACAAGGAGTAATTATTTTACTTATAGATGCAAGTAGCAACAAAATATTTTCAAGGTTATAGAGAAACCTCATGGCATAAGGACAAAGCAGAGTGTTCTACTAAACTGCTGCACTTCGCAGAAATGCCTCAATTTTCCCTTTGTCAACACAGGCCAGGGTGGTCTGTGACAGATTCGCATGGAAAGAGGTCCATTTTGGGGATGACAATCCAAGTAGGATTGTTTCATTTTCCCTGGAGTGAAGTCCATTACAGAGGTTTGTTATGTTTTCCTGGTCTCCGTTTTTGGTTCTCGGATGTACGCAATCCTAGTTATACCCAAGCACCACTGGATTAGGGAAAAAACACACAAAGGTGCCTACTGAGCCCAAGTTTGAGGAGAATCATGCTCTGACATCTGTGTAATATGTGTGATGGCAGGTCTTGGAGCTCTATCACTGAATGGGCTGTGACAAAAACCTACAAATGGTGAGAACATTACAAATCTGTGGGTGTAGAACAAATTAAAAAGTACCCTTGCATTACAACTCTACAATGCATTTGGGTCCAAACGGAACTGTAAATAACTGTTTATGGCACATCCAATCTATAGTCCAGCAAAGCTTGCAAAAGGTCTGTATCTAGTAACTACTTGATCGTAAGAATTTACAGCTGTGCATTTGTGCACAATTGGATTAAGGCCTTCATTAATAGTTTAGCAGGTGGAAAAGGCCACCCGCCCAACTCTGGCAGGTCAGGAGTCCGCCAGTGTGGTCTCCTTCCCACTGGCCCTAATATGAGTTTACCGTTGGGCCAGTGGGAAACGCACAACAACATTGATACCAGCTCATAATAGAGCCGGCGGCAGTGCTGTTGTGTGTCGGGTGCACCAGGACCCATCTTGCAAATTACTGTCTACAAAGCAGATAGCAATTTGTGTGGTGGGGATGGTCAAGGGGGCCCCCACACTGGCCAGGTGGGCCCGTCTCCGCCAGCATTTACATGGTGATAAAACTGCCATGTAAACACTGGCAGAGAGAGGGGTCATAATCCCCAGGGATTGGGACCGCTGGCACCACCAGGCCATCTGTCAGCCAAAAAGTGGCAGTGCCGGCGGTCCGACTGTGGTGCTTTCGCCACGGTCATAATGCCGTGGTCAGACCGCGACTGTGACCCTGGAGGTCTGGTGACCACCAGGGTCATAATGAGGCCCTAAGTGTTCTGCATGTACTACATCAGCAACCTAGACACCAATCCAGAGGGTACCTGAGCTAATAAAACATTCCTGCAGAAGAGGCTTACTGTGCAAATGTTCTGTCGGTGAGATCCACGCTGTTTATCTTCACAATGCTCTCGTTTTCATGAAACAGACCATCCCGCTTAGAGCGGCTGTGCTCCTCGATCCCTCGAATGTGGAGGCCCAGAATTCTGAAAAGCAACACGAGGTATAAATAAGGAGATAATCAGATGATATTGTGTTTCTATAAGCACACACTCATTACATTACCCGCTGCCTTCTACAATCTACTCATTTTTGCTTCTGGGGCCCTTAGGCCACAGATGCCTTCTGCTAATTTACAATGTACCACCATGCAAATTTCAGAGGAGAGATTTGTAGAGGTAATTTGCCAAATGTCACCCATGTAGTCCCAATGCCAGCAGGTTCTGACACCAGACGAGATAATTCCTCCCCTCACCCTTCCCCTGCCACAGTTTTTAATTCATGCAATCCTTCAGGAGGGACAAGCCAACGACTCAACCAAGAACAAAAGGGCAATACAATCACTGCACACCCTGCTTTGCTGCATGCTGAAACCCAATTTCAGCACAATTCAATTTGGACAAGCTGTGAGCGGAAGCCCTAACTAGCGACCAATGCAAATGTGTTGGTAAGTCAAACAGCTGTGGTACAACTTCGTCCTTCATCACAAGATGCATAGTGGTTTCAGCTCTGTGCTCTAACATGTACGTGGTATGCAAACCACGTGCTTTCTGACATTCCAAGTCTTTGTTCTGTGCATTTATGTAGCATTTTCCCGTCTCTCGCAGATGCCCTAAAGCTTTGCAGTGTGAGAACTCTGTATTGATCGACATAAGTTTTATTGGCATACATATTACTTTGGGAACATTTCTGCATTTTCAACTCATCATTCATTTTCTGAAAATCAGTTGCTAGGACGGAGGTGAAGTATCTGAGTTGCTTAGGGCAATGGGGTAAGCACACTAGCTGTCTGTCGAACACATTTAATAATACGACATTTTAGGGCACCTATACATATGACTATCAACGCAAACATAACAAGCAGTGCAAGCACCTGCCTTCCTGCCTCCCTTAGGCACACTGTGCATACCTCTGCTTTATCCAGCTGTAGGCCA
This sequence comes from Pleurodeles waltl, assembly GCF_031143425.1. NCBI lineage: Eukaryota > Metazoa > Chordata > Amphibia > Caudata > Salamandridae > Pleurodeles > Pleurodeles waltl. The sequence continues at coordinate 1,887,488,834 of NC_090440.1, forward strand.
CGTGCTGCAGGTGACTAAAGAATTGCTTAAAATGCCTGGCTGACCAGTTGAATCTCTGCAGCAGCATCTGCTCTTCTCAAGGTCACAGAAGGACAATGGACAAAAAGTCTCACACTACTGCTCTGCACTTGGTCACAGAAGAAAATCGCGTTTACAGTTCAGTGTTTATAAACTACTGTGCTCTGGTACTTTTGGACAAGGTGACTGGTTCAACAGACAAAGTCCCTTATCCCAATACAAAGAATTCCTTTCTTGTTTAAAAAAAAAAAAAAAAAAACACCAGAACGGAAAATTAGTGACCGTGGTAGATAGAGTCACCCGGTCACCATAGTTTGGTGAAAGCCTGCTCTGGCTTTTTTGCAATACAAGAAAAAAATACAAGTGGTTTATTTTATGCACACCACTAACTGGATTCCCTCTTACTGTTTAAAATTAGAGACCTCAACCAAACTCATCTGATATCACTCGAAAGTATGAACATCCAAGTGTTAACTGGTAGAATTCAAATTAGTGTCCTGGAGGTTGCTCATGTGCTTTTGCACAATGACTATAACCCACTCAGCTAACTTATTAGGTAATAAAAAGCAGCGGCGTAGATCACTTAATACCATTTTATTTGCAGTATTAGCACTTTATACTTATGTCTCTGTGGCTGGCCTTGTATTAACGTGGGCTATCTGCGATTTGTGTCCCACAAAGATCTACAACTTCTTGAAGACTGGAGTCTGGATTGGGGGTTGTTGTGTTAGTATGCTGTTTGATCTGATTGTTGTGAGGTGTGCTTGCTGGTGTGGGCCAGGACCAGTCTGGTATGCGTACTGATTGTTGGCTCTGGGACTCCACAAGCTTGCCAGTGTTGGCTGGCTTGGTTGGGTTTTATCTTCGAGGCGCGTTTGTTTTTATTTGAGTAGGTGACTGAAAGTCTGGACTGTTTTAGTGTAACTGTTTTCAGAGAACAAAACATCTCCGTATCTGTAAGGAAAAGAGTGATTTTGAATTGAAATGTATAAACGTTAGGGGAGCAGTTCCAAACCCTTTGACTATTGTGGACCCCCACTTTATCAGTACTGGAACCCTGGGACCCCTCTGAATCTTTATTGGAATCCAGGGACACCCCCAAATGAGTCATTACTAAAACCTGGGGGCCTAATATGTTAATATTATAACATTTTCTAAGCAGTCCCAGACCCCTTGAGGGGGCTTCACGGACCCCAGATGTCCACCGACCACAGGTTGGGAACCACTGCGTTAGGGGTCTTATTGGGCTGACCCGAGTTCAGTGGATCACGTTATAAACATCCGGTTACTATTTGACTGCGGGTTGCAAACGCACACTTGGATGTTTAGACAACACACAGGTGGATATTTCTAAGCACTGACTAGAAAGCAAAGGGCAGCCGGGAGAAGTCGGACGTAAGCGAGCCAGGTGAAAAGTCATTCAATCCAAAGGACGCGGCGAAGGAGGGGGAAATATGTGTTCTCCTTCAGTTTGTTTTTCCATTTCTTACAGTGGGCGGCAGTTGCACGTGCTACGGTGCAGCCAATGAAGGAGAGCTTTCCGGATACAGGTAGTTTATTTATGGCAATGGCTTTTTTAGCTGTCTCCTGCCTGAAATTGCCTCGTCTTCAATAGAAATCAATGGGGAAAATACATCCCCACGGTTTTTTTCAAAATATCCCGCTTCTCTGTTCTTAAAAGTTGGCCTGTATAGTAGTGGGTTTTTTGAAGGTTCATGGATTTGTGAATGATTTGAATTACATGTGAGATTGTGGTCACCTTTGCATTTTCGCCAGAATCTGTAATACAGAAAGAATTTAACAGTCGCTCTTTATATCCTTAATGTATTCTAATGGTCTCTTGTCTGGAAAATTCTGCACTAGGGCAAGCCATATGTTGGAATATATATATATATATATATATATATATATATATATATATATATATATATATATATAAAAACACACACCCGCACCTATACAGTAACTTCCCTTTTAGAAATGGTAACATTGGCTATAGAAAGCAACACTAGCTGCTGTCATGGATTTTGGAGGATACTTGGAAAAAGTTACTGTTTTTAGCAACTTTAGCTAAAAGAACCTTATTGCTGAGATTCCTGGGTTCGAGCTACAGTATAATATCAGACAAGACAGATGCACGCATCAATGCATTGCTGCGACAATATTAAGTCCCTTCCACTTGGTGTGATCTTGCTGTGACAGAAAGTGGTTCAAGCTACACTACACATTTTTAATATGTCTCCTCTTTCCTTCAGGTCCTGATTTGAAAGGTTAATAAGTACTGCACAGCTCAGACATGGCAGACAAGCGGGCTGTTTTGTCTGCCTGCGCCTAAACCGCCAACGAGGTCTATTTTGGAAGGGTCCCAAGTGCTCCCGTTTGGCGTTAACAAGAGAACAGCAATCTCCTACTGAGGCAAAATACAGCTTCCAAAATCATCTTACACGTTTTAAAAATCCCAAGCAGGTCTCAGAGGTGAAAAAAAATGTTTTTTTTCTGCGAGGCAAACAAGCTCGATTTTGTTTCTGCTAACATAGACCAACTTATCTTGAAATGCCTGCCTGAATTTGTAGGAAAGAAACATATTTACTTTTGGGGTTTTATAAGGTGTCGGTTTGTCACCTCAACTCTAGTTCATGGTTCTCTGGCATATATTACAGTGTCATTTCATTAGTAGAGAGTGGATCTCGGTGAGGTACAATAGACCATAAGATATCTATGGTATGGTATGGTACACAGTTGGAAGTATAGTACGTTAGTCAGTCGAAGGCTTGTTACAATAGATGAGTTTTCTCAAGTGTCCTGAAGAGGTGAGAAAGAAGGTAATCCAGAGCTTGGGCTTAAGGATCCCTTCTGCTGACAGATCTTCTCGGTTAGGCTGAACACAGGTTCCTGGTTATAATTAAAGAGATGTCGGCTTCCGTAAGCAGCCTGGGTGACTGATGCAGAATGCCCAGTGTATTGTATGAAAGAAAATAAGAGCTATAGGCAGAGTAGACCACGTGGCAGCAATCTAAGCTACCCCTGACCAAAGATGCTTTCAACACTATATGAGGGTATAATGAAGGCGTGCAAGGTTCTAGCAGAGTAGCTATGGTCATAAGAGTGTCTTCTTGAGACAACAATGGTGAGACCTGGGCCAATGATAACACCCTAACTGTGGGCTTTCTGATCCAGGGACAGGGCAATCGTCAGTGGTGTGGCACTGTTGAAGCAGATATGTTAATTAGAAATTATTAATGAATGTTTGTGTTTTGATTAACAAAGAAAATGATAGAAAAAGTAAACATAGAAAAATAAATGTGCACTTTGAAAATGTGCCCACGAAGAGTGGTTGCCAGCTTATACAAAGTTGTACTAAAATGATTAAAAATGCGCGAAATATTGAAAATGTGCAATACCAGTGTAGTAATATGTCATATTAAGATGTAAAATGTATGTTTCACATTATATTGTAGAGTTAACTTAGCTGAAGTTGTGGCCTAGTTTTTCCAGGCCTCATGCAGAAGCTGAATAATCGTGCAATGTAGAAAAGCTGATGCATTGAACTGACCCTGACCGCTTGTGTTAATAAAATCTGCTTAGCTAGAATATTCTGCAATGAACCGACGGACAGGAGATGAGGGAATCAAAATTGTATCAAACCCGATGTAAAGCAGATGAAGTGTACTTTCCCAGGACTCGAACAATATAGACACTGACTGGAGAAGAAGATACAACTTTCTCGATACCTGATGAGCTGGATAACGAGGACATCGTACAAGTGAACCAATCGACACCCTGAGGAAGGCAAAATAATAGAATCCAAAGATTTGTAAAATAAAAGTCATTGGCTAGGGCCACATATGGTAACTAATTGACCAATTAGGTTTTGGAGGATAGGCTGGGTAACTTTAATATAATGCCATGACAGAGGGAAAATTCTTCAGACCAAATTCCGAAATTGATGCGATATTGAGGGAGAAGAGATTCGAGAGTCTGTCATTGAGCTCATGCTCTTGAGAGCGTGATGTGTTGCTGATCGATGCAATGCTGAAGATGAAGACTGACTTTGTTGCTGATCCATACCCGTGGATAGGTAGTTATGACAATGTGACTGATTGACTTTTGTGCCTTTTCTTTCTAAGTGCCAACTGCGCTGTTTTATAGTTTTTCTCCTAGCTAGATGTTTTTCTAAATTCATGTTCTAAATTGTTTTCGCATGAAGTCCCACATGCAAATGCTAATCTGGGTTAGGTGAGGTTCTTTTGGGTGACACTGACAGTGACAAATGATTGACAAACTGGTTGCTGAACTCTGTTATTAATGTTGGTATATTATTCTTTATTGGCTTAGTTTGAGGCATTAGAATGCATGTTTTCTCAAGTTTTGATTAGATTTTGTTATTGGTGGTCACTTATTAATTTATCTTGAGTGAATTGAATAAAGCTTGAGTTAACCGTATGACTTAGCATTGTAATGTATAGGGAAATAAACTTGATAAAACGTATTATTGAGTGTGGTTATTCATGAGATGATGACATTATTCACTGATGATTACTGTCTTGCATATTGATTATTGATTAGAACATTGATTGTTGATGGGCATCGATTGCTACATAGCTAGGATACTCCATGCGATCCAAAAGGTTCATCGTCCTACACGCGTCCCCTTGTACGTTTACTTACTAAGGACCAGGGACAATAGCAGCACTATGAAGGCAACTGCCTGGGGATCTGTTTTGCCCAACCCCACAATCACTGTTTCAAAGCCATTAAGGTAAAGGGAGCGCGCTTCCTCATTCAGTGGTAAATACGCTTCAACCACCTTCTAATGCTGTTTTTGGCTTCACACTTTCTTCTCCAGCTGAAGGATACTCCAATGGCCATCCACACACACCTGAACATTTACGTATTTTCATTAAAACTGGGGGAATATCTATATCAGCACTGAACAAAGGTGACAGGGATTCACCTGCGGTATACTCATCCCCTCATATTTAACAAATGTTTAATCATCAGGATTGAGGCAAAATGTGTACCTTTATGTACGGAACTATCGCATGAGAAATATCCACCATGTGCTTCGAACATTTACAAGCACAAATTGTAAATATGCCATCGCCTAAGGGGAGGCCAGCTAAAATACTTGTTGGGCAGACAAAGCCATCACTCCATAAAATATGTTCAACAATCACACACATATTCACACTTATCGAATCAGCTGCAGGTGGCATATTTTCAGACGAATGTAGTTTGAGGGTTGGAAAACACCATATGCTCCAAATTGTGTTTACAAAAAAATAAAACCGAAAAGGACAAACTTGAGTTACAAAATGCATGTGTTCTCATTTTACAGGCACGAAAAATTAATCCCTTCAGTTACCTAGTGAGATACATATTGACACATGTAGGTATCAACAGCAAGTGTGTCTGCGGAATGTCACAGACAATGACAGCGAGGCCTAGTTGCCTCACTTAGAACCTTGAGAGACAAACACACCGTTCGTTGATTAATACCAGCAGTCATTTGGAAAGATCCTGTTGTTTTGTCTGTGGGCAGCAGCTATCCTGCTCACAATAAGTTTTCAAACAAAAAGATGTTCACAGTCAATTAAGGGTAACCATAATGTCAAGTGCAGTTAAAGTCATCTCAGTCAGTCTTGCAATTGCAGTCGATTTGTATAACGTTTGTGAAGAATTAGTTAAAAACATAACCACAAGACATAGGAATGAATTTGCATGTGGAACAAGAAGGTACCACCCCGCCTGTAAATATTGCAGGCCAAACCCATATAAATGCTTCCTCCAGCTAGGACCAAGCTACAGCAAAGGACTCTGGGGGGGATCCGACACAACCCCTTTGCATGGTTCTTGCCTACTGGAAGACCAGGTTACCTTCTCCTCTGTTCTCAGATACGCCAAGTGTGTCACTGTGGAGCAACACATTTGCTGCTTGAAGGATCCCTGTGGACTAGAAGCTCCTCCCACTGAGCCCAAAAGAAAAAACAAAAAACAACTAATTGTCAAAAGAAGAATTATAGTGATGGGATAGTTGGTAAAGTCAACTGGTAACTATGTTCCCTCGATCCATCCTTAATTCTTAAAAAGCAAATACCTGGCATCCTGCTACCCTCCTTCACCAGCATCCTTCCCCTCACCTCCATTTCAAGGTGTGGTGCTCCCACAAATTACTATGGAGAGGGAAAAGGTGTTGTGCTTGGTGATGGCTCTCACAGTCACGAGTGTTCCCTGCAGGTTTGTACAGACTTTCAGGAAGCACAGAAGGCAGCTGGAGGTGACAAAGTATCATCTTCTATTCTAGCAGGGTGCTGGAGACCTGGGGGAGGCAGAGAAAGACTAGGGAGATCGTGGATCAACATCTGCCAGTTCATCACTTATGCTTGGATCACTGAAGGCACGGGGAGGTAGAGAGGGACCAGGACTAAATCTGTTTCCTAGTGCTGACTCTACCAAAGTGAAATCACTTTCATAGTTCAGTGCTGTGATGTCGCAGCTTTCAGTAGCAGAGAACTGATTTGCGATGTCCCTTCATATGGAAGCCACTCAAAAGACATTTCAGCACGATGCAGCCAGTTCATTTTCCCCAGTCACTTTTCTCATCACAAGAGTTACCAAACAATCTATTTATGCCTCCATCTGGACATATTTATGGGACACTGCACTGGAGATGCCCAAGAGACATAATACTGTTACACAGGATAACAATGTGTTACATCTCAGGGCCACTTAAAAGCCAAGATAGTGAGGTCAGGTTACAGTGGACTGCAATACAGAGGCTGGGACCTGGCGAAGCTATTGTTTGGTGTTTGCCCAAATACAGTGTGAAAACAGAGATATGAGTATAGTTTTGGGCATTTCTGTACTCAGGGACTATGCACAAGAGTCTCGGATGGAGCTGCCACCAAGAGTGGGGTTCTCATGTATGTTAGTTCTATAAGCAATGCCCAGGCTTGGCCTCTGGACCAGATGCAGTTATTACTGATTTAAGTACAACCTTCAGTTCTACTCCCCGTTTTCCTGCAAGATTTGATATGCTGAATTAGCTACTGGCTTTCCAAGTAAAGCTTCAAAAATGTGGGTCATTCTGCCCACCTTTAGCAAAGATTCAAAGCGAGGGCCTGAATTGTACTGCCCAATGCCCATAATGAATGTCATAAAGAACAGCCTCCAAGAGGGCGACTGAGACATCTTTTCTTGTGGCAAACAGCGAGTTATTGTGAGGGGGCAACGTTAAGCAAAACCTTATGCTTTTTGTTTGTTCATTATTACAACAGAGGGTAATTAACACAGTATATAAATGTGCTTCAAGGTGCTATAAAGGGCAACCGTATAGTTTCACCTCATTTTTAATTTGAGTATGAACAGCCGTGCAGTTCATTTATACGAAGTGACATCAGATGACTACAGGCTTATGGCGTGGAAATGCTGATGCACCTCTTTACCGATGATGGTGTTCAACGTGCTAGAACCCTCAAGGCACTGAGAAAGCAGGAAGGGGGCTTGGAAACTTTACACAGAAATCATGGTAATCAATACCGCTAAATCAAAAAGTTATGAAAACAGGAGAACCAGGTGCAGGTAAAGACACCCACTTTCTGTCTCACAAGTAATCTTGGAGGCAGTACCTTTTAATGAAGATCTGAGGATTAGGTTCTCTGTGTAACAATATTGACTAGAACAGATTAGAAAACGTAGAAAGTCCCTGAAATAATCTGTGAGGTGGTTATAGTGCTCAAATGAACCATTTTTGTATCCGTCATCAAGGAAGCTTTAAAAGTAAATTCATCGCAGAGGAGTCAGTCGCTTTGTACTGGGCTGAACACGGGGTGCAGGGGAACACCAGGCAGCTGGAAAGTATGGAAAGTAATCTTTTGAGGAAGCTGTTTTGAGTTTCTTAGAGAACATAGTTAGTGTACTGTGCGTCGAGACAGAAAAGGACCAACTGCAATGGAGTGGGAGTTATTGTTCAAGGTGAGAAAAATGGTCAGACCCCTGGGCTGCTACTTACAAGGGTCCTCTTACTGCAAAGCTCTCCCTAGGGAGACACCACTGGGTCCCATGGCTGAATCACAGCAGAGCAACTGTTTGTTCTATGAACTAGTGAACATTGTATTTGGGACTAACCTGAGCTGGCTCACCTTGAGGTCATAAAGAACCTAACACTTCAAAGAGAGGCCCTCATAGTAGAGATGAGAGCGAGCGGCTAGACTTTGGTGTACATGGAAATAATGGTAAATGAGGTTGTGGAAGAACTCTTGCTATAAATTAGAAACATTCTCTGTCCAGAGATGTACCAAATTTCACTTTGGCCAAACTCACAGAATTAATAAGATGAGAGAGTGACCAATGAACCCACTAAAGTGTCTGTGAAGACAAAGCAGCAGAAATATTTACTAGTTTCTTACACTTCTATGCTCAGGAGGAGAGATTACTCAGGATGTGGTTTGGGCCAACCCTATGAGTAAGGGGGCTGATTGATTTGGGTGAAGGATGTGGGCATGGCTCTGATGATATCCACTCACAAAACTGCGGTGCATTTTGCAATAGTGAAACTCATCAGCTAGGGGTTGAAGTGAGGGTCGCCAAGCAGGCCCCGCACACATTCATGCTGATGGCCCTAACAGAGGCACGACCGATTAATGTAAACACTCTGGTTAGTAATTTTAACGTTGTTCTATTTGTTACATGTTTTATTGAAGCTAATAAACCATTTTAGTGTAATTGATATTTAACAATATAACAAAATAAGACGTGAAATTACCACCGTTGTACTTAGTGCAGAAGAACATTGCTGCTCTCTGTAGAAGCATTTCACCACAAATTCAAGACACAAGTAGTGTGTAGATTGCAAACAACTACTAAAGTTTGGTTTATCCAGTGCTTAATGACATTTACTCAAGGCGACACGAGCGCCCTACTCCCTGCAGGGCAGTGAGCAGAGCTCAGTAGAGACCCAATGTTGCACTCCCTTCTCCAACCCCAGAACTTCCTCTGAATAGGCGAGGGAGTGGAATTGTAGGAGGATGGAGAAAATCCACCTGTCACTGTCTAAAAGGGAGTTTACAGTCGTGGATATAGTGGTAAAATCAGGGAAACCTCGGGCGGATCTGCATTCATTTCCAGAGCAGCAGGAAGAGCAGTGCCAATCCTTCTGTAAAAATTATCCATTTAAATAGAAGGACTGCCAATACAATAATTCGTTCATAATTAAGTCCACTGGTAGTCCGTACTCTATTTCTACCAAAGACAATGGAAGTAAGAGAGGCGTTATTACTCTCATTCACTACCAGGAAGCTGGGGGGGAGGGGGAAGCATTAAAGAGTGAACAACATAATTACTTTTGTATTTGTCCATTTCTCAATAATAGATGCCTCACAAACAGTCAGCCATTTTGTGGTGGGATCCCATTCCCTCTCGGTAAAGGCAAGTGGGCTTAGAAAAGCAAAGTTAAGCGGGTGTGGGAGAAGGTGGTGAAATTAGTGGAAAAGTGAGAGAACATAAGCTGCACACATTGGTTATTTCAATTGCATTTCCATTAAATTGCTTAACAGGTACCAGTCTCGAATGATTCTCTTTGAAACTGTAAAATCGTACATGTAGTCATCTGTATTTTAGAATATTGAAATGTAGTAGGGGAACCAGTATTCTGTGGCACACCGCTCCATTTATCGGACATCCCAACAGCCGGGCAATATTTTGTCATGTCAGCCTCATGGCAAAAATAGTGAGCCCTGGCATTTATTTTTCTACAAATTAATCAGTGGGTCAACTGAATGCAAACTTTTAGAACAACCATTCCAGATCCATATGAAAAATAAGCAAATAATGGATCTTAACGTAGTGCACTGGCATATTTGTTGTCACCATGAGAAGTGTTCTGTAGCTGTGTAGATGTCAGAGGCCAACGGTGCAAAACCCTAAGACACAGTGGCTTTCTTAGGTACATTCCAAATAAGGGTCTTCACCTTACCTTCCACTGAGAGATGAGTAGAAGGGCACCACGTGGATCCCCAGCGGGCCGTCTTCCCCAGCAATGTTTACTGTTTTAGTAAGACTTCCGGGAACGTGAAAAAGAAAAAAAGACAACATGAATCACACAACTTTAATAGCAGCAAGCTTTGAAAAGAATTTTATCACTTGATATATTCTTTGAGCACACCTAAGCGTAGCAACGTACTAGGCAACCAATCATCTATGGACGTTTCACCAGCCTCAATCTGATTGGCTTGACTATTCGAGGCAAGGACGCTGAATTAAGATCGAGCTCCACCTAATTATTGAAATGTCAAGACTTTTACATTTTGAAACATACTTACTTTACCTAGGAAAGAGCGTGGCGGGGCGGGGTGATTGGAATTCCTTGACCTTCAATCACCCACCATATAGAACCAGCAAGCCATGTGATTTTGTGTTGCCATTCCCTACTTAACAGTAAAAAGCCTGTCCCACTGGCACATCTGCAGTAGGGTGCCAAGCTGGCCGTAAACCCATTGCTGTGTGTGATTCCCCACCTGACGCTTTACTAATTCTTTTCTTATAAACATTACTTGGTTTTAAGGTACAGATGGGAAACCTCCCAGTGTTTCAGGAAATTGGCATGTTTACTTGCTCTAAACAGATATGTAACACATAGATGTTATACAGACGATCAAAAACATCTCATTTCTATGTGTGCAAGATGATTATTTAGGAATGGTTCAGAAGGTTAGCACCTGGTACGACTTTAGGGCCAGAGGGGATCTCTTCATATTTGGATATGTTCTTTCAAAGGAATAATACATCTTAAGAACCTTTCTATGTTGTTTTTAAAAATCATTGATTTCCCTGTAATGGAGTGCACATTCCAGGCCTTAGCCCATCACATACTTAAGGAAGTGCCTCTGGTTTGCTTCCTGGGTGAATCAGAGCCTAAAAAGAGAGACAGACTGACCCTGTGTATTCATCCCCTAATCCAAAGCTATTTACACTTTATGGACTAAAAGTTCTGAGGGACACAAAAAAAGACCAAACAAAGCCTCTGTTCAAGCCCATTTGGACAGGCAAACGGATGTTTTGTCTGCTTGTAAGTGACAGATACCTTTCAGTAGCACGCAGGAGGTAACCAGTAGAAATCTAAATTACTTTAAAGACGTATGCATTGAGTGTCATAAAATGTAGAATGTGCTTTGAAGTATAGTTGAGAGTCTTACCATGTCATCGCGCTGGATAAAATGACTCCATTAAGCAACATGTGTCCACACATCTGTTCGTAAAGAGTACAACATCCTAGCACCGATTAGCGAGACAGCCGGTCCACAGTGCACCCAACAAGGTACGGAAACTACAAACACATATGGTGACAGAGACCTTTGCATGTTGAGATACCGAGCTTTTATGGGCTCAGTCCATCACGCTTCATGCTGCCCTCAAGAGGCGGCTAACTCTCCATGAGAGAAATGACTGAACTCACTCACAGTGCCAGGTGAACCCACTTAAACGCACTAATACACTAGTGCAAATGACCCACGGAAGTTAATATTAGTGAAGACAGATCACAATTTAAGGAAAGATAATACCTCAGTTATATTTTACAGCTAACCTTGTGCCAGAGAGCAGATAAAGGGGTTTTGGATACTTCAAACAGTAATGACTTGAACATGTGCATCTTAAGTTTCATGTAGAAGGTAAAACATCACTCAGTATCTGAGATTTTACGCATGAAGAGGAATGAAGAAAACATGGGCCACAGCAGACTGCAGATACTGAGTGTTCATACTTCAGTGTTTTTCAAGTACACATGGAGGACTGGGCTTACCATAAGGGGCTGCCATTGTGGACACCGCGGGTAACACTAAAGAAATTATTTTACCGCAGTTGACAGCACCATCGCCTGTTCAATCAGGAGCTGGGCAAGTGATGTTATTGACTGCCCAAGTCCTAAAATGTGTCCTCACTGATGTCTGTAATGCGGGAGTCATTAGGAATATCACACATGATGTGGAGAAAAAGTCAATGTAATTCACAACGTTAAATGAAACTTCATGGTTATATTACCAGCATTTATAATGCACTACAGTTTGTGTGAGGGATGCCATACGTAATTCCATCAGTGTCGTAAATGAATGTTTTAATGGTGATGCCATATGTGATGTAGGTGAAGTCATGAATGATAACAGCATTGCACTAGGCTGGCAAGGCTGCCACATTTCTTCCTAGCTGTATATTTCACCTGTCACTCAAGCATGGAATCTGTATGCATAGTAAAAAGAAGTTACATTTAATTAGCGCCAGGCTTTTTGGGTTTGGCTACATAGCCTTAGCATTGGTGAGGAAAGGCATTTATGGAGATGGGTCAGGTTATGGTTACAGTGGTCTGTGTGGACCATAGATAAATGTCTTTGGATACCATGACTATGTTTAGTAAGCATTTGGTAAAGGAACCTTAGACAGCAACAAAATACAGCATATTTGGTGGATGAATGTGTGAGCTGCAACAGGTGTGTCTTGAATTTTGCTTTCAAGTACCTAATTGTTTGGGCATTGTATATTTTCCTGTGTAGAGGGTCAAAGAGGAGTGGAGCTGTCTCTGACCAGCGTTTGTCAGCTCTGTGCATTTAGTTCCAGAGGTGACCAGGGGACTCTCTTCCACTAAGCATATGTTCAATGTGTGGGTGCAATGTACACTTTGTTTTGCATGCAATTGGGCCCTGTGTAATCATGGCATATAAAGTGAGCAGGAGACTCTGGAATGTTATTCTCTCTTTTACAGGAAGACACTGTATGCTTCTGATGTAGGATGCCAGAGGTTCATGCTTTTTTAGACCAAAGAGTGGTCTTACTGCTCCTTATGCACCTTTTCAGCCTTTTAACGTGGTAGGCTAGTAGCCTCAAGCACAAGGCTTGAGTTAACCATACCCATCACTATCATTGGACAGTGGTGAGGAGGTTGAAAGGCAGGGGGTTACTCAAGAGGTTGATTTAGTGGAAATAACCTTTTACTACAGCTCCTACTTGCGAGTTCAGGCTAAGGTCAGCATCTCATAACACTCTGAGCTTGCACACTAAGGTTCTGATAAAAGCAGGTTTGCCAAAAAAGTAGGGGCTAGGCATAGGATGTCAGTGCTTTTAAGACAATCAGTTTATTTGTATAAAAACTACTCTATGTTTCATCTGTGCATCAATAATGTTTATGTGTATGCTAAGTTTATTTGTTGGGGAAAAGTAAATAAAAATGTTTAGAAGAAATACTTTAAGGGAGTGTGCTGGGCGTGGGACCAGGATGTCTCTTTTTGAGCCATTTAGTTTGAGTCTGTTTTGTCCCATCCGTAACTCAATATTTTTGAGGCCTTCGCTTGTGGCTTTATGATTGGTAAGCCCTGCGACTCTGAGGTTTAAATGTAGGAGGACTGGAAACGGAGATGTTTGGAGTGGACGAGGTCCATTAGGAGACAGTTAATGTAGATGTTGAAGAGAGGTGGTAAGAAAAGTGAGCCTTCTAGATCTACGGAGATGACCTTGAGGACATGGGAGATTAGATCACCCATCATCACACTATGTGCGCACTTCAGGAAGTGACTTAAACCATGTGGTTGCTTTGACTGATGTGTTGGCCACTTTTTAAATGCTGTTAAGTAGGGTGTTGTAGTCTACAGTTTAAAATGTAGTTGCGATGTCTAAAAGGGTCAGTATGCTGAAAAATAAACTTTAAAAAATGGTTCACAAAAGATAAAGAGTTTATAGAACCTGTGGAGATCTCATGTGAATGCAAAGGATAAAAAAAAACTCTCCAACAATCAGTCGACCAAGGCTGGAGAGTTACTGATCATATTAACAGACAGGACCTGGATCTAGTGGTGGATGTATCATACATTTTCAGCCAGCAGCAATATAAACTGGCATAGTGCCAAAAGTATTGAAACTGCCCTGGGGATAAATCGGTAGCCCCCTCACACATCTGTCACAATATAAGCCCTAAAGCCTGTGCGCATGTATGCCGGCACTCTACGTGTGATATGGAGCCCCTGCCGGGGTATGCACTGACCGACCAGGAGGTGTTCTGTGGGGGCTGGAGGGGTGATAACTAAGCAGAAGGCTCTTCTCCCCTAAGCATTCTAGTAAGATGGAAGAGCGCCCACTGCAGCTCGTACCACCTCACTAACGCATCCGGGCCTCCTGCAGCAGGGGGAAAGAGTGCCCTCTGGAGGACCTGACCTGTAACCGCAAGGCGAATCTGCGCTCGGGCAAATCTTTCCTACATCACGATGGAAGCTGTAAAAGAAGCGTCAGGCAAGACAAAATCACAGGCAAAAAATGTCTAAATATAATCTCCATGCCAATACAGCCAAAGTGACTTAACTGATGTACGAGCAGTAAAGAAAGAGGAAGGGCGCGGGCTACGGAGGATATATATATGGACACATGGAGCATGAACGGATTGGACAGTGGTTTCCATGGAGATGCATTGGATTTATGGGATATGTAGTGTTTGTTTTAAACTTTGAACTTGCTGTTAATAAAGAGTTAAGGAAGAACTGCCTAATCCTTGCCTCCGTGTCCTTAATAGAATTGAAACGTTCCTTCTCCATAGCTAGGAAATTTGTCAATTTCCATCATTGCTGTACCATGCCACTGCGTGCTTTTTAAGACTAAAACATACTTTGGCTTTCAGCCAGTGTTTTTTTTTATTGATGAGTGCCTACCAGCTTCCCCAACAATTAAGTTTTACACATAGCATAACGAAGCAAAACAAGCATTGACAAAGCTAAAAGGCAGCTAGCCAACACCTGCCCTACTAACTTTGCCAATGCTTACTTACATTTTGGGGCAGCAACAATGAATGCATTGTCATTCTACCAGCATACTATCGGCTGATATCTGTATGTCACAGATCAATCCCACAGACATAATGCGCACCTCCCAACTAGGTAGCGCGGCTGGTTAAAAAATATCCTTCAATCTAACCCTGTTCCTGCATGGCGCCGGCATTCAGGTAAATAAAGGGAGTCGTGTACCCTTTACAACACAGGGAAAATACCAACCGTCAAGAGAACTCTCCGGCTATGCTCACTCCTGAACAAGTAAGGATGTTTTTCACAGAACTCAATTTTTATCCATGCCACACAACAGCGCAGGCCTATTTTTTGTACCTTAAAGAGCTGCAGTGTTAACCTGTTCTGAAAGAAACACTATTAGCCTAATATTTCAAACAGAGGGAAAAACGCTAAAAGAGGTGAGACTTAACCCATTTCTTTGGTAAATAGAGAAGGGACAGTAATACCGCTCATTTATACAAGCATGGGCAGGATGAGTGTGGTTTTTAGATTAAGTTTGAGAGTGATGGCCCTAAAAGTAGTCTTCAACCGCATTTCAAATGATAGTCTTCTGAAGCATATTCTGCTTGACCTAGATTCCCTAATAGTCCAAATGCAGGTAAATTCTCCCAGAATCGTTGTCAAACAGACTTTTTGCTGAGTAAATAACTTGACTGGGTTTTGGGTCGCCCCCCTTCATTTACAGACTGATGTTTGATAAATTTCTTTCAGCTATGGATTTGAGACTGTGTCAATAACAATCTGGCTCAGCCGAGAGGAGGATTTCTTTGTCACCTGATGCTACTGGATGTGGTAGTGTATTTTCTGCCTCCAATGTTGTGTTTGCATTGAAATGCATGAAGGACACCTTTACAAATGTAGACTTTCCTACGTACTCCTGCTGGGTCCCTTCTATGTGATTTTCTCTTTGTTTCTCCCGCTTGTCAACCCCTCATTTCTAACACCAGCCCCCCCACTCACCCACACACACACTTTCTGCTGTGTGTTGCTCATCCTGTCACTCACCAACCTTTCTTCTTCCTCCTTTCAGTTTACAAGTCTGCTTCCTATTTTCCCCACCTGCCAACCCTTTAGTTGCTCCTCCCCCTTTCCCCGTGTGCTCCTCACCCCCAATCTGCCCTGCTCTTTCGCTTCTCCATCCTAGCCCTCCTTCTTTCTTCATGTGATCCTCATTCTGACTCCCTGCCAACCTTCTCATTCACTCTACCTGTTCTTCCCTCCCTGCAGCTTTTCCTTAGTTCCACTTGGATTGAGTATATATTTCTTCTTCTTCTTTCCTAAAAATGACAGACGGACAATGAGCAAGTCTCCCTTGCCTTCAGTGTTGTTCTATTTTTGCTTCAATGCCAAAAGAAGGTTGAGTGGTCATCAGGCCTTCATTATAGTGCTTTCCTTCTTTTTGTATCAAAGAAACTAAATAAGGACTGCAATGAACTTGCCGCCTGACCTTTGACATGGAAACAAAAACAAAGGAGCCTTCGATACAGACCATCATTTGTTTCTTTTCATTTAATGTGCTTATGCTACATGTGTGGGTATATTAGACCCAGGCCTACTGACTTTTCCGGTGCTTGTTCTATAGTGGCTTTGTAGCTCGCTGAGTAAAAGGTGTTTCTATTACCCAACTCATAGTAGTCACATGAACAGGTTTATACACAGTAAAGGGTGAGTTTTCCACCACAGATCTGAACCAGTGTCCTAAAAGTTAAATGCAAATGATTGACGTCTCTGTACAAACAAGGATAACTATCTCCCCAGCACAAATGTACATAAATAATCTGATGCTCATTTCTGGCACAGTTAATACAGAACATTATCTCAAAGGAGAGCCAGATGCTGTCCTAACAGATAAGAAACTACCAATTTAGGGACGAGGTATTATAGGCTCTGGCGTTGTACAGTCAGCCCGCGGATATCGGAAAAGTAAGAGCTTTTAAGTATAGCGGTGGTCTCTCTTCAATTTCTACATTTGTGCTAGGCTTCAAATTAAAAGTTGAACATGTTAATTCCCCACAATACAAATGCTCAACAACAGGCCCGTTAATCCTGATAGCCGCACATATAAATTACTGGCTTTAAAAAACACGGGGTTTGAGATAATATTGAGGGCGCCAAACATAAGAGGCTGACAGACAGCATCGAGGCCGGGTTACAGGTCCAGGGTGTGCGCATTTCGACAGAAAAGGGGATTCTCGGAAGAGACCGCTTCTCTCTGACAGTGTCAGTGGCTTTTCAGGAATTCTTCAGTTACTCGATTTGTCTGTGCACTTGGGGAGTCAATGGATCTCACGCGTGGGGCACATACATGCTGTACCCCCAAATATGAATCACTGCCTTCTGCCACCAATCATAAAAAGTGATTGTAAGGTCAGTTCACATCCAGGTTCAATTGAAAAGAAAGCCCTTTTGTTCGCTCAAACTGGGGTACACCTACAATTATGGGGCCCCTCTGCAGAATGCAAGGAGGAGCCTCTGAGCATCCAATATCTCATAGATATTCATTGACTTTGACCTGCTCCCCTACCGCACCCTCTTCCCTCAATAATTGAGAGGCCCCAGAAGTGGTGGACGCCCCCCTGTGCTGCAGGGAATGCTGGGGCTCTAGGCTAGGGCTTTCCTGGGAAACATTTGAGTTTGTGTAGCAGTGGTCTCTTAGAGAAGTGTCACCAAGATACAACAAAAAGGAAACCCTGTTGACCTTAGAAGGAAGCCAATATAAAATGGCAAAATGAGACAATTGCTATACACAGCTGTGGGTTTAGGAAAACTATTGGGGCTAGCAATAAAGGCTATTGCTTCAAAGCTCTCAAATCGTGCTCTATGCCATATGTTTTAAGCCCCAAACAGGGCAAAATGCATGGGCGTCAATTCACCAAAATGCCGGGGTTAGCGGACGTGACATCACACGCCTTTTGACCTCCACTTTCACTCACAGACACATGCTTACACATACATTCACACAAACACACTCACCCGCAAGCACGCACACAACATAGATTTAAAAGCAGTCTCAATTACCTCAGGTGCCATGGGGGGGCATACTCACATTTTTGTTTTACTAATAGTGAATAAAAGTTATTCACTATTAGAGTAATAAAAAATTGAGAGCAGAGCCTGACCTGACGTCTATTAGGACGACCTTCCACTGTGTTCCGGACAATGAATTTGCCAACTCTGAAGCCAGGGCTCGCAAAGGCAGTGCCAGGTGTCGCAAAAGGCATACCAGGGGTCGCAGCTGTCCTGGCGACCCGTAAATGACGTCAATGGCAAAATGTGTCTGTAATTGTTCATCATCTCTGAGAGATATTCCTTTTTCTTTTACTTTTGAAGTAATTTCAAGATTTTCCTTGAAATTATTGAAGTTAAAAGCCTAGCTTCTTGGGGTGAGCAGTTTGAAACTCAAATATTGGGCATGTGTCTTGATTCTAAGGTGAAAACCTTGTGGTGGTCACTACGATGCTAACGACAGAAGGGACCAGTCTAACAGGATTCTCCAAATGTGTCTTTTTTTTAATAGCCTGTGGCTATACATGCTTTCCACATTTTTTAACTTGTCATAATAGCAAAAGACACAAACTATCAACCATGGAAAGATACCCCAATCCTGCTTAGCAATAAGGTGCCTGTTACAAATGTAACCTTGTCTGATCATGTCTAACAAAAATAAAATCATCCAGTACTTAATTTGTGCATGTAGTGGGCATCCCCTCACTTATGATGAGCAAGACTTATTTTTCATCATCGGACTTTGACCTAAAGCTAAAGAAAGTAAGATACTAAATGGAGAAAGAGAAGTAATAGGACATAGTAAGAAGAGACGGATGAAAAAGAACCACCAAGAACGTTGCAAAAAGTGCAGGATGGTGGAATGAGGAAGCATAAGTTCAAATCATGACTAGGCAGCTCTGCAATTTGGTAAACTCAGCACTCTGCTTTGGTGGGCTCCCAAGAACAACCCTGGGATCCTGCACTTATTTTATGTATTTTGCAAATTATGCATTGACTTTTTTTAACCTAAAACACGGGCTAACATAAACAACTTCACTAACTAAACTAAACCCACTCTTCCCCTCTGAGCGCCTACCATAATACCACCTAACATAATGTACTCGCATATTCCAGAATACTCAGCTTTGTACCTGATTAAAAATTAGGCACAATGTTCATTGCTTCTTGCACACCCGTTAATAACAATGTGCGTGGGATGTGGTTATTTGTAATTTTTAGGACTGAAAATTGCCCTGTTCCCACAAGCTTTCCGAAGCTTACATTCAATACAGTAGGCCTGAGTTGCAGCGGCGGTTCCACTGTGAGGGCAGGGGAGCATCGTCCCGCTGCCCACTGTATGCCACAAGTGACAAACAAAGTTGGAGGGTAAATAATTTCATTGCTATTTTATCTTTTCACCCGATGTGGGTTCCGAGGCAAAAGATACGGGGGCATTTCCTCTGCTGCCGATTGGCTGGAGAGGACTGGAGCAGTGGCTGGCTGGATGCTCCAAAGTGCGCATGTCACATTGGCCAGCTGTTTTTCACCAGCCAAAGTCACATGCACACTTTGACGCTCTTAAGACAGCTGCTTGGAGACCAAGCCCAGGCCTCCAGGGCCTGCTAAGAGTCCAGCCAGCCCACTCCATCCAATCCAGACACTTCTCTCATGCTGGTTAGCGGCATGAGTGCAGTGTCTGGATTGGTAAGGGGAGCTCCACGGCAGACTTTAGTTTGCAGAACACTGAAGATGATGTGCTGCGGATGGTAAGTACATTTCTTTTATTTAACTTGGGGTCTTTGACGGAGGGGTTGTTTTATTAGGGGCATTTACAGGGAGGGGTTGTTGTATCTTGGGCTTTTGAGGGAGGGGGTGTTTTACAAGAGCTTTTGGAGGGAAGAGGTGTTTTATTTTATTTTTTGGGAAGTGGTGGGGCACTCCGCTCACCACACCACTTTTTAAGGTTACCAACCACCCCTGCTGAGTTGGTTATGGTGACAAACAAATAATGAAGGCTACAAACCTGACTGGTTCACTGGGAACATTGTCTCAGAGGCCATAGGTCTCATCTGTTTATTTCAAAAGGTTATGAAAAATGCAGTAAAACAGACCTATTTATTTTGAAACTACTTTGTTGAAACCATCATACTGTGTTTTATTAAATCTCACTCCTTACTGCAGTAGTCAAGATGTTTTATGTTAATTTTCCCCCTCAGACAAACTCTAGTTGTAGATGGTTTTTCTGAGATAATCCTTGTTAGGCCATTTTGAGAGTAGTTGTCTTTTTTGCCACCTGTAATTTTCCACATATTTGTAATTTTATAACTACATACATGATGCTTGCCAGTTTATGCTTAGATCAGTAGGCTTGTGTTGTTTATGGTGACCTACTATAAGCGGTATTGGTTTACTGAGCTTCATTTGCTTATTTTGAAAAGTTATAACGAAGCCAGTGAGCCTAACGTACTTATAGTGTAAAGTGGATGCTAAAGAAAATAGACTTTTAAGGTTGGGATATTATTACACTGTGCAAAAGCTTGCAAACAGGTATTTTTTGGTATGCGATTGCACAGGTTACCATAGTAGGAAAAGGATTTGGTGTTGGTGACCCACTCAAACAAACCATGGAGGTAGAAGTTTTGAATTATGATACTCCATAACAGGCCATTCTAGGATAGATTTTATATTATTTTTACAAGTGTGAACATAATTGTAATTTAATTACAGTATATCTAAATTGCAGCATTTTTTTTTCTACTGTCTTTTTTTATTTTTCTTGCATATGTTGTTGGGTTTCTGTGTTTTGTCGGTTTCTTTTCTGGCTGTGCAGGTGGGTGCATGTAAGAATGATTCAGTGGGTTGATGAATGTATGCATGAATGAAAGGATACGTGCCAAAGTGCATGTACAGGTACATACTAAGTACCTAAGCCAATTGATGAATGAAGAGGCATTTTAGTTCCTAGCCAGACCAGTTGGAATTATCAACGCTTGTTGACATACAGTCCTGTTTCGGGAAGAAATTAGAGTTTGGACTTGAAAGGTAATTAGGAGGTCAAATGTGATCAGGGTCTATGTGTTCAACACTTACGAAACTCTTGCCAAACCAGTATCTAATAAAAGATATAGGGCACTTCAGGTGTGTTTCGTTACTTCTTTAGGATACTATGCTCAGACCTTGACAAATAACCCTAAAATCTACTTTGCTATATTCGCTTTACTATTTATATGGTCGCTTGGAGCTCGTGGAATGTGTGTGTAAACTCTCCTCTACTGATCCAGACCTTTGAAGACAGGAAGACTGGTGCTAGAAAAACCACTTGTCCTTGAAGCTGGCAAAACCAAACATAATGATATGTCTGGCTGGGCTTTCATGGGAGCAAACCTTTGTAATCACTTTACAAACAAGTATTTGCAATGCAATGGGTCTCGCGATTGCTCGAAATAGAGCTATTAGCATTGTAAATTCCTAACTGGCCTTTTCTTGCCACATAAATTGAAAATTAAAATTAAAACAGTTGACAGAAGCAAGTCAATTCAAAGCGCCACAGTCGCCGTGAGCGCAAGAGTTATTGGCTCCCTGCGTGAACGTCTAGAAAGGATCGCATGGCTGGGATGAAAGGCAAACCGAAACCGGAGGAGGGGCCATCACACACTGTAACAGGAAGAAGCGTGACGTAGTGTGATGGCCAACAAAAATGTTCACTTAGTAAAATCGCCTGGGAGGGAACTGTGCTTAATTTGAGCCGATCGGTGCCATCAGCACTCATTTTCAGGGACCGGCACCTATTTTTTTCACATTAGATGTTTACACAGCACAAGAAAGGCAAAAACACAATGAAATGATAGAGGGCGAGAAAGGCAGGAAAAAAGTCTCAATTGGAGCAGCATTGGACTGGGAAAGAAAGTGGCCCTGGGCACCATAATAAATGAGGCACTCATTTGACAATCCGATGGCTAAAAACGTGGTACGCATTTGAGAATCTGGGCAGTTTTGGATGTGAAAAGACAAGATATGTATGTGATTTGCAAAGATATGGGAGACTGCATGCATTTGCTGCAGTCAATAACTGTAGTAATAACACAAAAACAAAATGGCTACTAGACCATAAAACAGGTCCCAATACAAGTCAAAAAAGGCCTCCCACTGAACTGGCTAAACAGACCCTTGGGGACTATCTGATTGCCATGTAAGCCAGTCCGACCCCGAATGGAAGAAAGCAGGTACCTCAAAGAGCATGAGATAAAACAGCAGGACATGTCTGGTAGTGGAATAAAGAGGCACAAGGTGGATTTGGGACTAAGGAGCCCCTAGTATGTGGTGTCCTGACATCAAATTGCACCAGCAGCGGGTTTCTGAGCAAAGCTTTAGGCACTAGCACTAATTATTTCCCAAACTAAGCACTGCCAACAACAGAGCAGTGATAAGGGTAGTGGGCCAGAGGTACAGAACGCACCTATTTGGCTCTCACTGGATTTCTATGTATGAAGATGTTCAGCCAAAACAACAGTTGTCAATATTTTGAGGCAAACACTGAGGAAGGACTAAAGAAGGCTTTAAGTGGCAGCAGTGTGCATGCAGGTGACACATCTTGGGAAGTTGTCCTACAAGTGCACCACTGTACATTCAAGTCAGGAAGTTACCTGTCCTTTTAGACCTGTTAGACACCTCACAGTGTTGAGTGTCTGATGTGAGTGATCAGACAGAGAATAACAAAGGTGGTAAGGAGCCTCATCTTGAGATGTCCACAGAATAAAGCATGATTAGATTGTATGCAGAACCAAGGGGGCAAGTTGTTCCAAAGCTTAGCAATGACACAAGAAAAGGATCTGCCTCCTTAATATGAGCGCCAAATAACCACACCAAATGAGTAATGGAGGTATGAGGCATGAGACACGTAGCAAACGTACACTCTTTTCAAAAGTGCAGTGTTACCAAATCTACAGGTTCAAATTCCAGAAGCGCAAAGTCTGTCTCAATCAATGACTGATGGAGGTGCAGGAAAAAGGTCTGTAAGCAACACACTCTATAACAAATGCTCAGTCGTGTTATCATCATTCCTAGGAATCCAACACAAAATACAATTGGGACACTACATCATCTCTACGATCTCCAAAAGTCTTCAAAAGATCTCCAAAAGTCTCCTTGGTCTCTGGGTGTGTGCAACATGACCTACTACTGTACTAGGGTGCTAGGATATGGACTCCCCTAAAAGGGTCAGATGGAGAAGGGTTTCCATCTAGTCACGAGTTATCATCATCTCAAAATATGAAACATTGCTGATGAAATGTCCGCTGTTGTACATACATTTAATCAAATCAGGATTTAGTAATCACAGCAGAACCGTTAAGGCATCAATAAATAATAAAAGGGTCTATGCCACCTCCTTCCGACAAAGATGAGGAAGATTGAGAGTATTATGTATGGCTCAATAACGTGACCAAAAAATCATAAGTTGACAAGAATTGGCAAAATCAAAAAGTCAGGCTTTAATGCGCTAATGCATGTTAATACAGCCAGGCACCAATTCTTCTTGAAAGCACTAGATGTACAAAATGCTTTTCAGGCCTTAGAAGTCAGACCTACTGGCTTTGCAAATGCAGTGCAAAAGTAGGAAAAATTGATGCTTTTCTTTACAGAATGCATGTAGGAGAAAAAAAAGGGAATGTGAGTAACAAATTAATGATTGTGTGTTCTGTTCAGATGTAAAATATAATGGCAGCACATCTTTGAGAGGAGAATTATGTATCAAATAACGTGAGAGTGAAATACTCTTCTAGGCGGAGCCAAAAGCCACTCTGTACTAAGGAATTGATACCAGTAGGTGATAGACAGTTGTGCTGGTATGCCAGGCCTAAAAGTCAAGGAAAACTGGTTTTGACATTCTAGAGTAAATCTTTGTCCTCAATAGCTCTATGTATGTCTGGCAAATTTCAAACAGATTGAAAATCAAGTAAATACAATTGAATTAATGATACATTTGAGAATAGTCAAGATGATGCTGAAATTGTATTCTTTACAAAAAGATAAATTACCTACTTTTATCCCACACTTGAATCAGTAAAACAAAATCCACATATTCTGCAGTTACTAACACATAAGTAATTCAAATAATAATTTAACACAATTTTTTTAAACAACGAGGTTAGGGAATTAGGGCATAAAAACGAACCATGTTAAATTAGTATGTCCATTATGTCTACTTTAGCCCAATAGCAAGAAGGAAGAGATAAGGAGAAGGGACAGGCAGGATAGACAAAGAAGATTAGAAATGTTAGGAGGAAAATAAAAAGATGGACAATGAACAGGTGCAAGGTAAGCAAACTGTAGGACCTAAGAGAAGAGGCAAGCAACATCTGCATGTTAACCTCCTGATACGCTGACGGCTTTGGCTCCCCTACTACTCTATAGCCTGGACTGCTGGGGTACAGGCAGGCGCACATGAATATGGAGGGGATTCGTCAAGCAGATACTGAGCACTTGGGAAAATAAGGAATTGACAAGAACGATGATGATTTGAGACTATCATTGAGTTTGTATAAGGATCTAGCTACATTTGATGCTATGCCCCCGGCAATGACATCACTTAGCAGTGTTTTTGATGTGCAGAATGCACATTACAAACCATTAAAGACATCTTGAAAGAGTTTGCGGCGTGTGTGAGCATCTCTGTCACGTTTCTAACGTTCCACATGGCCTTGAATCTTCAGTGGACCGGAATCGTTTAGATCAATCTGGTAATTGCATAGAGGCTGCTAATTACACACACGCAGGTTTACCTAATGCGAGCAGGTCTAATTGGGAGTTGGAGCATCGGATGCTCATCAATTCTCTCATGGATAGGGCACCTTTATATCGAAGGGATAGGGCCCATTTGGACGAGTCCCTCTGGCCAAAGACTCTTGAGTTACCAAATGAGCCAAAGGATCCCAATGGACCAGAGCCTAGAAGTAAGAGCGGGCCTGGAGAGCCCCGTCTCTTTGCGAACGATGCTGTAACGGTGGGTGGTAAGGAAAGGGAAAAGAGAAACACTCACATCAAATCCCAGAGGAAGCTGAAATTAGATTCATATTAAAACACAGCAGGAGCTCGAGGAAACAAGCACTGAAAGCAGTGCCGCTGCTTAACTCTGGAAGGATGGGACTGGATAGGCGAAACATTGCTGACAGCTGCCCATAGTACCGGCGACAAAGATGGTCCAGAGAAGTGCTAATGAAATGAGACTCTGGCTAGCAGCAAAGAAAATGAGCTAACGATATAACCAAGGAGGACTATCAAAAGTGATAGCAAGGGGTTAAGGTCAGGACTGGACTGTGATTCTTCCACTGGGCATTTCCCCAGTGGCTGGAGCCATTGAAGGCTAGTTTTAAAAGCTCAGGGCAGCTGTTTGTGTCTCTGTCGCTTCCCCAGCTCCAGGTAATTACAGCAGGGAGGAGAGAGGGAAAAGGATGGAGAGAGGTGAGAAAGGTAGAAGTGAAAATGGGTTGCCTTGAACGTTTTCGCTTAGGCTTTTTTTTGTTTCAAATCCGGCCTCGATTAAAGTATAGGGTATACCCACTGATACACATTAAAATAATATCACGTGTACAGCGACAAACCTTTTCCAAGAGAAAAAGCCAATATTTGGGCATGGTAGAACTTGTGAGAAGGCAGATGTGCAATTTCTTGTTCAACCCACGAGTTTGATCCCGGTAACATTTATGAATAAATAAGAACCACTACTAATAGTTAAAAAAATCTTAAATTGATTCAAATAATCCTGTAACATTGGGTAATAAGCACACAGGATCTAAGGGTAATTTAATTTATGTTGCTGTCCCAAATAACAAAGGTGTAACGAACTAAAGGAAATTTTATCTCCCCTTTCTCTAAAAATATAACTGAAATTTACACTGAAATTTTTCACGATGCAGGATCTCAGTTTTTGCTGGACCCATTTTGTCTAACAATAAAAAAGGCTCAGTTTAGCAAGAACGAGAAAATTGCAGCTGATACAATGCATGCAAAGCCAGCTGGTCACATGCTTGAAGCCTAGCAAGGCTAACTGAGCTGTCCATTCTTCTGAGGCCGGCATACTTACCATTTGTGTGGTACATCGCTTAAAATGTCAGAATGCAAACTATGGGGTTCATTATGATTTTGGCGGTCCCAACGCAGGACCGCCAAACTCGCAGGGGGCACCCCATGGAGGTGGCATCCCTCACCGTCCTATTACAAGGTGTCCATTGGCCTGACCTGGCTGACTGACGGAAACCTTGAAAAAGAGTGTTCCCGCTGGTCTGACCAGTGGGAACACTACTACGAGATAGCACTCAGCTCCCTTAAAGGAGATAGGCGCTGCCCTGGCTGATTACAACAATAACCGCCATCAGCCTGTCAGGAACTTTGATCCTGGCGGCGATGGCAGTCTTTAGGCGGGTCTGCCCGACAAACTTGTAATGTGGTGGTCGGCCAATCCACAGCCGTGACGGCCCGACCGCCACCGCAAGGCTGGAAGTCTTGTGACCACGAGCCTCGGAATGAGGCCCTAAGTATTATTATTATTGTTATTATTATTATTATTATTATTATTATTATTATTATTATGATGCCCATCCTGTAGTACTACCAAGATGTGGCAAGAAAATCTAATTTTAAAATAATAGCAGCCACATTCCAGTTGAACTTTGGATGGACGTATCTCAACCTTGAACATTGTATGCATGATGTAGAATTAGAGTTGGGGGTCCAAATGATTAAAGAGGGCAAATGTTTTTCAGGAGAATAGAGAAAATGGGATATGAATGGTAATAGCTACCTAGGGTAACCCAAAAACAGTTGGCAAAGGTAAGACTATCCATGTTTGCCCTCATGAAATATTGCTGGAATGTATTTCTAACATCCTAGAAATCACAGATGTGTCTTCTAGGAATTCGGATGCCCTCAACGAGTAATAATATTGTCAATAATTTGAGAAAAATGGGGTACTGGTGGGGTGGGTGTACCAAGGCTGTTGTGTGTTTTGAGGGAAATTCAGATTTAAGTAACTCAGTGTCAATCAATCAGTCCATTACCAGTGGTAATCATGTTAGATTTGACAATAGTGGAATGTAGTCAGTCATGGAAGGTTCATGAACCTGTTTCACAGTATAAGGTGGGGATCAGAGTGGAAAGACAGAGACCCTCAGTATGCTCGAGCTTTAGGAATTTTAAGCTTTGTAATAGGAGAATGTAGAAATAGCATCAGGCCAACCTTCGAGGTAATCAGGATCATCTTATTTCCACTTAGCTTACACAATAGGTTGGTGAGAACTTTAGCGGAAACAACCACTATTTAGAAAGAGAGAGAAGTGACCACCCACAAAATCATGGTGTATGTGTGGCAAGGCAATTGGCGAGCAGTAACATTTGGGGAAAAAGAATAAGGTGGAAATGTTAGCGGAAAATATATAACTTTCATAGTGTCCAGTGGCTCTGCTTGTAGCTGGCTGTCTTACATTAGTCAGATAGATCAGCCTTGGATCAATATCAAGAATAAAATTCTGCCTTTTTAGTTGAGGTCACAACTTTTAAAACATGCATATGTATAACTTCATGTGATAGAAGATCACTAAAATGGTTTGTCTGAGACGCCAATCAACACAAACAATTGTGTGAACAAAATACAAATAAGTATCTTTAATTAGAAGAATGTACCTGATAGGTTTTATTTTTATCTTTCCCTTGTATATTTATTGTTCATCCTATTCTTCGTTCCCCATCTCCTCTTGTCTTTTGTTACTCTCCCATTCCTTTTTAGGTCGAGCCTAGGCAGCACGTAAACGCTGTCAGTCGACAATCTGTAATCTTCATCTGTGGGCTTTAACCACGCCCCTTTTGCGCCCATCAGTTTCATTCATTCCTTGGCCTGCCTTTCAAACTTTCTTTTGATTTCATAGGTAAATGCTTCACGTTTGTCCAGCCTTGAGGCTGCTTTGTTACTACCTCGCAGACTGACCCTGTTACATGGATTATTGCACGATCAGCCATGAAGCTTAGTGTGGAACACCATTTTTGTTTTTCCTCGCCGCTTCGCGCTGAGTGGCGGTACGTTGTTTCCTCCTCTTCCTTGTTTTGGCATGCTGCTGTTCCCTTGTGGTGTCCGAGTGCCTTACACGAGGACGTGAAATTTCATATAGTGAAAACTCAATCGGAAGAGCGCTTTACATGACTACGTGAAGTTTCATATAGCGCAACCTCATACTTATTTTTTTATTTTTAAATAGCATATTACTCAGGTATCCTCTCCATTATAACCTGAATTTTACACCGTAATACTTTTCTCCAACAGGACGTCACGCTTCATTTTTCAGCACAGCGCCTAAAACTCATTGGGGATGTGTTGAATTCAACATTACCTTATATGGCCGAAAGAGGTCCCAAAGGACACCTAGGGACAGCCTGTGGTACTGCACCCTTTCCTTGATTCATGCACATTACATGAATGTTGCAGGCTTTTTCAGCCAACATATTAGAAGTATAAAAGTGTTAACATAACCAGGTTGTTCCTGTTTCCATTGCACATGCTTTACTTAACCGTGCATTCTCTAGGAGTGTTTGCTTTTTCCAGGATTTTGTTGCTTATTATCTATTTTTTTTTTTTTACATGACGACGTGAAGTTTCATATAGCACAAAAAACGATTGGAAGAGCGCTTTACATGACTACCTGAAGTTTCATAGAGCGCAACCTCGTCATTTTTTTTTTTTCAAACAGCATATTACTCTTCTCTCCCATCTGTCATAACCTGAATGCACAGCATAATTCTTCTCAAAAACTGGTGCTGCGCTTCATTTTTCAGCATGATGCCCGAAATTCATTAGGGATGGGTTGAATTCCACATTGTAGGGTGCAGTACCTTATGTGGCCAAAAGACGTCCCAAGGGACACCTAGTGACAGCCTGTGGTGCTGCACCCTTTCCCTGCTTTGTGCACATTACAACAGTAAATGTAGCAGGTTTTTTTCAGCCAGCATATTAGAAGTGTAAAAGCGTTAACAAAACCATATTGTTCCTGCTTACATTTCACATGCTTTACTTAATCTTGCATTCTCCATGAGTGCTTACTTTTTCCAGGATGTTGTAACTTGTTTTTTTTTTCCACAGACCACATATTACGCATTTCCTCTCCCTCATAACTTATTTCCCATTTTCTGGTTCTCCAGCACCACAAGGTCAAACAAATGGCAATAGCGCTATGCAAATATCATCACTCCCCTGCATACAAAAAGCATGAGGAGAGTGAGGTGGCCCTCTTGCCCCCACTGGTTTATAAGACTGCACCAGATGCTACTACCCCATCCACAAACTGATCTATATGACTGCAGCTGCCACAGTATAGTATAAGACAGCCATGTTTGGAGTGCAGAGGACACCTCACTCCTGGGCCCCAGTGCCACTGCACCAGTTGCACTATTAGTAGATACGCCCCTATTTTGCAGCGGCAGATTTGATGACTAGGCAGTGGGTCATTTTGTTTAAGAGGCTTGGCTTTAAATGCAAATATGGCAATAAAGACCTCATCTAGAGGGCCGTCCACAAATCGACTACCTATTTTACAGCAATACTGAATTTAAAAGGATGATTCAGTTTGTGGCCCATGGAAGGGAGTAGTTCCTGGAGATTCTTTGTTTCAATGCATTTTATGGGTGCCAGCTTGTAACAAATTAAGTGCCTACTGAATATAACGCAAAATCTTAACTGTTGTGAATATGGGCTGTGCTAACTTTACCAAAGTGACAAAAATATTATGTCAACCGTTTTATGTTTTATTGTAGAAAAAAATAATTGATTTATTTTTTTAAATAAAATTTAAAATGATCGAGTAAGAGGATGCAATTATCCGTTTAATGATTATATAAATATAAGTACTGTATTTAAATATTTAAATATTTCTTGACCCGCAAAAGTCGCAGGTGCCACGACTTATCCTGGGTATGGGTTTCAGCAGGGGGATAATCTTGTACCTGTATAAAGTACTCAAGATAGACCGATGTAATGTCACAATACGAACACGTCTACTGTGGGATGCTAACCTTGGTGACCCCTTGATAGACCGGATGTGAGACAGGGCTTGCATGTAGGATAGGGAGGTTGCGAGAAATGCAAGATTTAAACTGACGCAATTTCAGTATCTACCCTGCACATATCTCGCTACCCAAAGACTACATACAATTTTCCTTGCACACCACAAGGAGTGCCAGGATGCAATACCAGCCCGGCGATGTTCCTGCACATGACCTGGACCTGCTCACTGCTGAGGGATTATTGCCGTAGAGTCCTGGAAGAGCTTGGGGGATCACGGCCATTCACCTAGATGCTGCACCCAGACATTGCCTACTTGGTCTCCTGTGGACCCGGCGGCCCAAGGTAAAGATTTGCACCCGCTTCACATCACTAGGACTACAATGGGCTACTTGGCACATAGCGATTCAATGGACGGCACCTGCACTGTCTCTACACTGGGGTATTTGCAGGAACGGGCCCTGGTAGATGAAATAAGGTTACACGTGGTCAAAACCGATGACAACCCTGAAGGGACCTGGACCGCAGGAGGAGATGGTCAACCAATTGACAGTAACTGAGCCAGACACTATACCCCCCCAAGGGCAACCAGAGATGGTTCCCCTAGGGACAATGCCTGAGGATAGAGAACATGGCCTACAACAAAAGGGAGGAGGTAGAGTGCGTAAGAGAAGGGGAAGGGAGAGTGTCTGATCAGGAAAGGCTGGGGGAGCTGCGATGACTTGACCACACATTAACCAGGAACTGAGCTGGGGGCCCCTAGGTCCCCTTTAAACATGAGGAGAGAGAGTTGGCCCTCTTGCCCCCACTAGATGATACGACTGCACCATATTCTAAAACCCCACCCACAAATCTGATCTATATTGCTGCAGCTGCCATGGTTTATAATATCTTTTATTGTTTATTAATCAATGTCTTACATATTCTGCTTTATTAGCACACTTTATTAGCTGACATCTCTGTTTTATGAATGATGTACAGTATGTCTGTCGTGCTCATTACCACCACCTCACACTCGCCTGGGTTATATGACTGATGTACAGCACACCTGTTATGCTTCGTGTTATAAATAAAGTCTTTAAAAAATATTTATTGACAAGTTCAAGATTCTTTATAATAGACTAACTTCTCTACATAATCAACCTTACATATAAATTCTAGTAATTTTTTTTAACAAACTTTTATTAAAAGTAATAGTAAGCAAGAGAAATCACTGGTATAGAATTTTTTTTACTAAGCGCTATATTCTGTCATCTGGAAGTGCCTGTGCCTATGAGAGTTCAGTGTGCCCTGAGAACACAGAGAATGCACTTTTGACAACTCTTACGAGCATCAGCTGCTGAGCCAAGGGCTTAAGTTCTGCTAGAGCAGGTGTTTTAATAAAAATATTAATAAATATTCATATATTCCGAGTAATGGATTTACATAGAAAAAGTATTAATATAGAGAAAAATAATGCACACATTTGAAAATGTGTTCATGGAGTGGCCGCCAATGTTCACCACGTGTACTTATTAATGGCTTATTAATTTGAAATATGGAGCTTATGTTTGATTAATATAGTAATATGTCATATTAAGGGTTATGCATTGTGTATTAGCTTTATTAATTGTAGGCCTTAACTTAGCGGAAGCCTTGGCCTAGTTGCATGGCCTCATGTCAAGCTGCATTTCTAAACTGATTAATAAAACGTTTGCTTAGAGAATTAAATTGTGATATTCCACTGTGCTGACCAAATGTGCTGATAGCTAAAAGTCTTTCTCATGAGAACTGCTTGTTAGAAGATGCTGTTCTTGTAAAATGTAACATTATAAGTGTAATGTGTGTAAGACTGACTTTCTCAGGAGGAGAACAATAGAGACACTGACTGGAGTATAAGCTGCAACAATATTGTTACCTGACGAGCTGGATAATGAGGACATTACAAGAGAAGCCAATCAGCGACATGTGAACCGAGTACTAGTAGAAACTATAGATTTGATATTTTAGTTTTATTGGACAAAGTGTGAACATGCGATCCCTTGACCAATAGGGACTGGGGAAGTAGTTTTAGGAAATCTAACTTAGCCAAACTTCAACAAGAGGAGCTGCACCATTCTACCCATTCTTCTCACGGGTTTACCTCTATTCTTTCGAATTGCTTAAATACTGTGTTTCTTGAATTTGATGTTGAATCCTGATGCCTTGCTGACCAAACTGATGTCCTGATGACAAAGACTATTTTAGCTTGCCGATCCAATTGAGGTACCAACTGCACTATTTTGATAGAGCCATAGTTAGATGTTTCTAAATTTGTGTTGACTAAAATGTTTTGCATGAAGCCCAACATGCTAATGGTAATCTGGTGTTAGATAAGGATCCTCATTAATGAAAGTGTGCTATAGGGAGTAATAGTCAATGTCTTTCCTTTGCTGACTATAAAGGTATGTGATATCGTTTGCGCAATTGTTCTAGTTATTACTTTGCACCGTAACCTTAGAGTGTGTAATTGTTCAAGCTTTGATTAGATTACGTTTCTTTCGCCGCTTTAGGCAGCCAGTGATGTTTCTGTATGTTTATCATTTGTTTTTGAGATTATTTTACGTGACATTAACATTGTTAATATAGGGAAATAAATATTTTAACTTTTACTAAAAGGTGTGGTTATTCATGACTGAAAGGTCATGGTGTGTGGTAAGTACTGACTCCAATTGATTACCAATGCTATTGATCATCATTGAGTATTGATGTTAGTGACTGTTTATTGATTAGTGATCTGCATGTAATGAATCTATGGTGGGAACATCTTAAATGCGAGTCAAAACTTTCATCGACCTATTCGTGTCCCTTTGTAAGTTTACTTATTAAGGTCTGAAGCGCTAACAGTTCCACAGTCCTAGCTCAGGAAAGGCAAGGCAAGCATTTTGGGTACTGGTTAGACTGAGGTCTTGAGAGAGACTGGCAGTTCTTAATTTGAGCTGGTGGTTCAGTGAGGCCCACCAGCAGTCATTTTTAGAGAAAGGTACTTATTTTCCTCATCAGATATTGATCACGAGCCAGCGAGAGAAAAACACAAACAGAAAAGAAAAAGGAATGGAAAGACAGAAAAACGGGCACCAAAGGGGGTAAGCAGGAACCAGAAGAGTGAGATAAAGGGGCAGCAGTGTCTGGGAGGGGATTAAAGAGGCCTGAGAGGAATTCAACACTACGCAGCCTTGGTATTTTGTGTGCTGATGTTTAATAGCGCCACCTGAGCAGAGCTTTGGACATTGGTACTCGTTCCTTTACAAATTAAGCACTGGAGACAGATTCCACTGCCTAGCCCCAGAAGGAGATTGGAGTTGAAATCCCCTACCAAAGCCAAGGACAACAGAGAGATTGGCATTAGGATATCGGAACGATTCCTGCAACCTTAGATATTTATGACTTGATTCACCAAGGGCCTCCGTACTCATGGCAGGGGCCCCCACAAACATGGCCATACCCCTGCACTGCAGTCACTCAAAGCAGAGGTCCCACCAAGAGTGTGGGGCCCCACCACAACTTTGGAAGCCCTTTGTGAATCAGGCCCTTAGTATCAAAAAACTTGAGTTCAGAGGTCCCAATTAAGTCCTGAATGAAGATTACATACCAAAGGCATCAGAGGTTAAAAATTATTTTAATTAAAGGAAAGGCTAGCATAATGCACTGCTTTTAAAACTACTGCATTTGTCACGCAGCATCTGGGATTCAAGAAGTCAGGCTTCAAATGGCCTTGTGGTGACAGCATGCAGTAATGAAAAAATAGACCGGTAATCAAATATTTCTATGCTAAGCGTCAATAATTAAAACTTTTAATACATTTCTTAGGTTGTCAGTTGTTAATCAGAAATGCAGCGCTAAAAAAGTATAAATATGGGCCTGAATTACATTAAGCATTAAAGTGGATTTACAGAGTGTGAGTAGCTTAGGGTGATCTTTGCCGGATGTCCAACGTTATGCAGTGGCACCTCCTCCGCTGTGGCAGAGGAGCTCTCCCCCCGCAAGCAGCAAGCACTGCAAATCCTTTCAGAAGGAAAGTATAATAAACTCTGTTTATTGTCCTTTTCTTGTGAAAGGGGCAGGACATTGGGGGTGATGAGCAGAGGGGAGTACCTCCATCAAGGATTTCAAGTAATTTTTCAAGGTTGAACTACAGAGAAAACACACTTGCTTTGCCTTGGCCAAGAGCAGGAAGTTAGGATGATTTGTACTTTACAGAAGTGAAGCTTCAAATGGGGCAATTGCTTTGTTTATATTTGTAAGTGCTTCTCGTTGGGGTTTAACTTATGTGAAATGAGCATTAGTGTCAGAATGCATCCTAACCTGCTTATTTATCTGACAATAATCTGCATTTTTGCCTAAAATGTCTACCCAACTGGAGTACTTTCTGCTGCTTAATTAGTAAGTGCTACCTCATTGGATAAATGTATAGTGCATCTCTTACACTACAATTGTGTAAAGGACCATGAGCCAATGTCTCCAGTGACCTTGTGTGTCTGTAATTTTGGCAATATGATTGTTCCTCAAACTTCTTCATACAGAAATATGGAATAACATGAATCCTCATGTAGCGAAGACACAGTCTACAAAGAGTTGGATCTCCAACAAACAAGGGTATTTCCTCTTAATTATATGTGTTAAGTGCTTCTGTTTTGTGGAGGCCTGCTCATATTCCTCTGCTTCAAGAACACATCTCCAAAATTGGTGGAAAATGCGCTGAGGGGGCCTTCTGGTAAGCTATCCATCATCCTGGAAAAAAGCAGGAAGAAGTCGCATACCACTAACCTATATGTGGAGGGGCCAAACAGGCGGGGCTTCTAGGTCATTTCACATGCTCGTAGCGATTAAAAGGGAGAACGACGAGATCTGTTATCAACAGGAGATGACAAGAAAGAACCCACTTGTCATAGTCACTACATAGGCTTCAGCGGGAGCTGCCATTGCTCTGCATGCTGGGAGCAGCTACAAATGCTGCTCCCTGCATGCAGAAGCAATCCGTTCATCTGTTTTACTGCCTGCTTGAGAGGAGGCAGGAAAACAGATGAAAAGTCTACTCCCAGTGAGTGGGAGCAGTTTACCTGCTCCCGCCCACTGGGAGAAGACTTACAGTTTGCTATTGGCTTGGCAAACTACTGTCTCCCGAGGGTGGGCACATCGAGATATAGGGAGCCAGCCCTGGGCAATGGCAGTCCCCAGCCCCATAAATGATTCTGGGACAGGGTCCGCCCAGCCCCCCCCCCTTTCAGTTTCCATGGGCTGGCCCGGGGTAAGGTGGTCGTTCCCGGGGCTGTATTTGGCCCAGGAGGAGGGTCACAGGGCTTCCCTCCCCCATATTAGAATTTCTGTTTCCAATGAGGTGGTTGTCACAGGGTGTCATGGACCCAGCACCAGGGCTAGGGGGTCAGGGTATTTCTACCTCACCCCCTTAATTTATTTTTCAGTTTTTTAGTTTGGGGCTCAGCTGAGTCCAAGTTTCAAAATGGCTGCCAACATTTTCTGGTTGAAGTGATGGCAACCAGTCAGATATCAGACTGTTGGATCCGCCGAGGACCAGTGTCCTTAGATACCTATATTTCTTTTTCCCTTAATATCTCAAAAACTGATGAACGGATTTACGACAAATCACAAAAAGCGCGCTTTCTGACTCAAGAGGTATCTTTCTGTCAAATCTGGTGTAATTTCGTCCAGCGGTTCGGGCTGTAGTCACGCCTACAAATACCTATAGAAATTGCATGGAGAAAAAGCGTTTTACCCCCGTCCCGCATTTTTCTTGGCCCCTGCTTGACAAATTACCCCAAAACGTTCAACACAGCAGCTTTAGTTTTAGAAATTTTGTGAAGATTCGATCAAATAGCACCAAAGTCATTGGCAAAACAAAAAAAAATAATTCCTATGGAAACTAGGTACTAACTATAACTACCTACTGGTGACTACCAGTAGGTAATTGATATATATACACACACTAATATATATATATATATACGTGTATATATATATATATATATACACATATATATATATATATATATATACATGTATATATATATATATATATATATATATATATATATATGTATATATATATATATATATATATAAAGTTAATCGCATAGAGGCGAGAGGCATGGAGTGTCCTAGTGTGGAATGGTGAACAGTGGCATGTACTGGAGTGGCATAGTGTGGAGTCGAGTAGAGTGGTATAGAGCTGTGGCATAGATTAGAGTTGTGCATAGTAGAGTGGAGTGGCGCAGAGTAGAGTGCTATAGAGTAGAGTGGAGTGCCATAGAGTGCAGTGGCATAGAGTACATTGGCATAGACAAGAGTGATGTAGAGTGGAGTGGCACAGAGTTGAGTGTTGCAGAGGGCAGTGGCGAAGAGTGGAGCTGAGTGGCCTAGAGTGGCCTAGAGGGTAGAGTAGAATTGAGTAGCATAGAGTGCAGTGCCGAAAAGTGGTGCAGAGTAGAGTAGAATAGAGTGGCACAGAGTAGAGTAGCAGAGTGCTGCACAGTAGAGTATAGTACCATAAAGTACAGTAGCATAGAGTGCAATGGTATAGAGGGGAGTAGTGCAGAGTGGAGCGGCGTACAGTTCACTGGCAGAGTGTAGTGTTGCAGAGTAGAGTGTCAGAGTGCAGTAGAGTGGCATAGAGAGCAGTGGCTTAGAGTGTAGTGATGCAGAGTAGAGTACAGTACAGTAGAGTGCAGCTGTGCAGAGTGCATTGTTTAAGGGTAGAGCAACAGAGCACAATGGCACAGAGTAGAGTGGCACAGAGTGGCGTGTAGATTCAGGGTGGAGTGAAGTGGCGTAGAGTGGTGTGGTGCACGGTATAGTGCAGCTGTGTAGCGTGGCATACAATGTAATGGCGTAGAGTAAAGTGGTGTAGAGTGCAGAATGTGCAGAATAGATTAAAGTGGCATACAATGGATTGGCATAGAGTACAGTGTTGCAGAGTACAGTGCACTGGCATAGAGGGCACTGGCACAGAGTGCAGTGTTGCAGAGTACAGTGCCCTGGCGTAGAGGGCACGGGCATAGAGTGCAGTGGCGTAGAGTGCAGTGTTGCAGAGTGGGGTGGAGTGGAGTAGATTGGTGTGGCCTAGGCTGAAGTTGTGGAGAGTGCAGTGGTGAATACTGCACTGGCATAGAGTAGAGTACAAGGTAGGCTAGAGAGGCATAGGGAGCAGTGGAGTGGTACAGAGTGGATTGCAGTGGTGTGGAGTGGTACAGAGTGGAGTATTCATGGTGTGGTAGCACACTGTCAATACAGACAACACATTTTCAATTGAAATGACCATTACATTTGCACAGACATACAATTTTATTTATAAAACTATACAGTTCACAGATGAAAATGTGTGGAATTTGCATCAGTGTAGTGTAATGATAGGTTTTCATCATATTAACCCCTTGCATGCCACAGACGTAACCATTATGTCCTGGCTGTGACCCGCGGGGAGCATAACGCTCACCTGTGGGCCACCATCCCACCTCCTTCCAGACAGGGATCCCCCTGTGACATCTGATGACGTCAGTGAGCATTACCCACCGACTTCATCAGAGGTCGCCCCATCGCGCTGGATGCTATGCTTCCATCTCATCCAGAGGAGAAACTGATTACTTTCTCCTCTGGAAGGGAGAGGTCAGAGAGGCAGGGAAGGAAAGGAAAGGCTATTCCTTTCCTTTCATGTCTCTCTGAGCATTCCAACAGCACGATCGCATAGCGATCGTGCTGAAGGAATGCCCACTAGACACCAGGGATTCTCTTAGACAATTTCACATAAGGGGAGTGGCCCCTTAGGCCAGGTTCACTCCCCGGGGGGTGGGGGCATTATAATTTAGGCCATTTCTGCCCCCCTTAGTGCAGATTGGCCTATTTTAATTAGGCCTATCTGCCCCCAAGGGGGGCAGAAACCACTAGACACAAGGGATTTTCTTTATTTTACATAAGGGGAGCGGTCCCTTAGGCAAGGGTCACTTCCCGTGGGGGCATATTATTTTAGGCCATTTCTGCCCCGCTTGGGAGCAGATCAGCATATTTTTATTAGGTCCATCTGCCCCCCAGGGGGGTAGAAACCACTTAGGCACCAGGAATTTTTTGTGTGTTTTGTTTGGAGGACGGCCCCTTGGGGAAGGGTCGCGCCCCATGGGGGCACAATACCTTTGGCCATTTCTGCTCCCCTTGGGGGCAGATCAGGCTATTTTTATTAGGCACTTCTGCCACCAAGGGCGTCAGAAACCACTTAGGCTCCAGGGATTGCTGTGTGTTTGCATGTGTGTTTTGCTTTCGGGGGACGGCCCCTTGGGCAAGGGTCTCTCCGCATAGGGGCACATTACTGATGGCAATTTCTGCCCCCCCTAGGTGGCAGATCTGCCTATTTATATTAGGTCCATCTACCCCGAAGGGAGGCAGAAACCACTTAGGCACCAAGGATTGTTGTGCAAGGGTTGCTCCTCTTTGGGGGGCATTCATTTTGGGCATTTCTGAGAAATTTTCCTGGTGTCTAGTGGGCTTTCTGCTCCCTTGGGGGCAGATGGGCCTTACAAAAATTGGCTGATCTGCCCCCAAGGGGGCAGAAAGCCCACTAGATACCAGGGACATTTCTTTTTTTGTTTTAAAGATTGTGGGTATGGCCATATTTACCCCAATAAATGGGAGAACAAAGTCAAGAAAGCCCACTATATGCTAGGGAGTTAAAAAACAAAAAATAGAGGGGTGGGGGCTGCCAACCACTATGGGCATGGTTATGACCCCCCACCCCAACTGAACGGGGTTACAGTCTTTCAGCCACCCCCCTGCAAACTAAAGCATCTCATCCCAAAGGCAAGCAAGAGGACACCTGACTCTTTGGGTTTTGATTTTACAAATGAGCTAAGCGAGCTTGGCTAAGTCCCAATATCGTCCCACTTGGAATGGTGAGCCGCTGCTCATCTTGGACTTTGGTACGCTGCCACCTAGAAAATCCTACAACACCTAGACACATCTGAAAACTGAACATCTGGGTGAGTCGAGGGTGGTGTGCTTCACATGCACCCCACACAATTTTCTTACCCACAATGCCCTGCAAACCTCCACCTTTGCTTGAAATCACCTATTTTCTTTACATTTTTGTGATGGAACCTTCTGGAATCCGCAGAAATCCAGAAAAATTCCTACCACCCAGCATTGTTGCATCTATACTGATAAACATTCTGCCCCACTTATCAGCCTAAAAACATTTGTAAAACAAACAGCCCATTTGGGCCCACTTCGGGTTCCCCTCAATCTTTACATGTTTTTGACCCTTCCCTGTCTTAGGGACTTGGTCCACCTATACAAGTAAGGTCTAATTTTTAATGGGAGATGGAGGGGAATGCTGGGTGGCAAGAAATTTGTGCCAGTGCAGTGAACCCACAGAGAAATGTAAGGAAAATTGGATTTTTTTTAGCAAAATTTGAGGTTTGCAGGGGATTCTGGGTAATAAAATGCTTGGGGATCCACACAAGTCATACCTCCCTAGACTCCCTCAGATGTCTAGTTTTCAGAAGTGTCTGGGTTTGATAGGCTTCCCTAGATGGCTGCCAAGCCCAGGACTAAAGAGGCTGGTGCCCCCCTTGCAAAAACAGGTCGTTTTGTAATAGATAATTTTGATGTGTCGATGTTGTATTTTGGGCGCTTCCCTGTCGCAGTCACTAGGCCTACCCACACAAGTGAGGTACCATTTTTATCTGGATAAATGGCTGAATGCTGGGTGGCAGGAAGTTTGTGGCTCCCCTCAGATTCCAGAACTTTGCAGCAACAAAATATTACGAAAACTTTGTTTAGCCCAATTTTGCGGTTTGAAAAGGATTCTGGGTGACAGAACCCAGTGAGAGCCCAAAAAGTCACCCCCTCCCGGTTTCCCCTAGGTGTGTAGTTTCTAAAAATGTATAGGTTTCCTTTGTTTTCCTAGATGTCTGCAGAGCTAGAGGCCACAATCCACTGCTAGGTACTTTGCAAAAAACACATCCGTTTTCATTGGAAAAATGTGATGTGTCCATGTTGTGTTTTGGGGCATTTCCTGTTGCGGGCACTATGCCTACCCACACAAGTGAGGTACTGTTTTTATTGGGAGACCGGGAGGAATGCTAGTTGGAAGGAAGTTTGTGGCTCCCCTCAGATTCCAGAACTTTGCAGCAACCAAATGTGAGGAAAAAGTGTTTTCTAGCCAGATTGTGTGGTTTGCAAAGGATTCTGGGCAACAGAACCCAGTGAGAGACCCACAAGTCACCACATCTAGGCTTCCCTGAGGTGTCTAGTTTTCAAAAATGTACAGGTTAGGTAAGTTTCCCTAAGTGGCCGCTGAGCTAAAGCCCAAAATCCACAGCTAGGCACTTTGCAAAAAAACACATCAGTTTTCATTGGAAAAAATGTGATGTGTCCACGTTGTGTTTTGGGGCATTTCTTCTCGCAGGCACTAGGCCTACCCACACAAGTGTTGTACCATTGTTATTAGGAGACTTGGGGGGGCAGAGAATAGAAGAACAAGTGTTATTGCCAATTCTCTTTCTCTACATTTTAGCCTTCCAAATGTAAGACAGTGTGCAAGGAAGAAGTCATTTTGACAAATGCCCTGTAATTCACATGCTAGTATGGGGACCCTCGAATTCAGAGATGTGCAAATAACCACAGCTTCTAAACTCCATATCTTGTGCCCATTTTGTAAATAAATAGGTTTCCTTGATACCTATTTTTCACTCTTTATATTTTACCAAATTAATTGCTGTATATCCTGTATACAATGAAAATCCATTGCAAGGTGCAGCTCATTTATTGGCTCTGGATTCCTTGGGTTCTTGATAAACCTACAAGCCCTATATGTCCCCACAACCAGAAGGGTTCAGCAGACGTAAGAATATATTGCTTTAAAAAATCTGCCATAGATGGAAAAAGTTACAGGAAAACAACGTAGACAGAAATGGCTTTTTTTTGTTTAACTCAAATTCAATATATTTGTATTTCAACTGTTACTTTCTGCAGGAAAACTTTGAAGGATCTACATAAATGACCTTCAGATAGTGGTCTACTTTTCTGAAATGTTTAGCTGTCCGGGATCCACCATTGGTTTCACACCCAGTTCTGTCACTAACTGGAAGGAGGCTGAAAGCACAAAAAAAGTAAAAATGGAGTATGTCCCAGTAAAATGCCAAAACTGTTGAAATTTTTTTTTTCTGATTCAAGTCTGCCTGTTCCTGAAAGCTGGGAGGATGGTGAGTTTAGCACCTCAAACCTTTTGTCGATACCATTTGCAGGGAAAAACACAGATGCTTTCTTCTGCAGCACTTTTTTTCAGATTTTTCTAAAAGAACCCAAATTTTAGCTGTATTTTGGCTAATTTCTTGGTGCCCTCCAGGGGAACCCACAAACTCTGGGAACCTTTAGAATCCCCAGAATGTTGGAAAAAACAGGGCGCAAATTTGGCGTGGGATGCTTATGTGGACAAAAACAAAAAGTTATGAGGGTTTTAGCGCAAACTACTCCAAAAAGCCCAAAATAGGCTTGGCACAGGAGGGGGAAAAGGCCTGGTAGCAAAGGGTTAAAGAATTTGTTTACAACACACTTCAGAAATCACATAATATGTGCTTTATTTGTGTTCCTGATTCTGATATATTCAGAAATACTTACACAGTTCATTTAAATGCTGGTGTGTGCGAGTAAAAAACTTTTTACTAACCAAAGTATCCAGCATGAGTGTCACATAAATCCTCTCACTTTCAAGGCAGAGGAAAAAATAGTAAACAAGCACCCTCAGAAGACAGTGCCTGACATTTGACTTCAGTCTTTGAACACATAGGAAACGTGATGAGATAAGAACAAGATTTACAGACCCGTTTACAGAAAGGGAGCTCTTAGAAAGATACTGTAAACAAGGTTTTCGGCTTGGCAAAAAGGTAAAAACTCAAGCTGGACAGCCTGTAGCAGATAAAGTCAGCAAATGGAATGCAAGAAAATGTGAGTTGTAAACCACGTAGCCGATGGCAAGCAACGGGCAAAATGCATTCCTAGGTCAGATTTCTGAATGTCTCCAAGATTACTTTTGCAGACCAAACAGCTGCACTGTCTGGTAGGCTGCAACCTAAAAAAACAGTCCCATCAGTAACGCATGCAGTGTTATGAGAGGCTGGCAGAGTACTGAAGCTGCAGAATGCACTCTCAAGGGTTGAGTGAACCAGCGTGCAGTTCCCATTGCTGCAGCAGTCACCTGGGCGGCCCTGTACCAGCATGCAGCAGTCCTGTCTTTCTAATCTGGATCCTTTCCCAGACTAATGCATTCCGGTGGCTGCCAACTCAAATTAGTGCCTTCGAGCTGTCGCACCAAAACAAAAAGTGTAATTACGACCTCTCGCCAGCCCTTCAGAGGTGCACTCAGGACTGAAGCTCGAATGAAAATGCATAAATTATTTAATTCAGTAGGAGTGCCTTAAGTGGCACTTGCTTTTTAGATGTCCAGGGAAGGTGATCTGTAATGACCATTGGCTTTCAGAAAATGGCTGCTTGTATTGCAAGTACAGTGATCTTTCACTTCCAACATCCTCTATACCCCGTGTGCCTACATCCATGTCACAGGTTTACAAGATTCAATTTTTTTTTGTTTCGTATCTGCTTTACCGGTTGGCATATTTTATTATTTGGAAATGCTGTGTGTTATTCGAGCTTATTTCCGGGGCTTCTTTTCTTTTCTATTGCATTTTTTGTTACTTTCCTTTCGAGGGTCACCAGAGTACTCCTTTTCACGAGGGAAGTCCTGATATTTCATTAAAAATGTAAAACATTCTAGAACTGCTACTGAGGACTCCAATGACAGCAGCTAAACAGAAGGAACAGACACTAATATATTGTAAAAGGAAAGCCAAGGACTTGAGTACTGAGTTCCTCGTAAAGAGGGCCCATTTGACAACCATCTTTGTCCGATTCTGGTGCCAATTTATCCGCCAAAAGACCATTCCCACTCTGCTCCATTAAGATCAGCAACTTTTGAATTACTGGATTTCTAGTTAACCATGATTTCAAGATGTTTTATTCCCAGTGACAGTAGTTTACACTCTAGAATACATAATTTGGCATTCAAAAGGCAGAACTGGAAATGCCAGAACGGAAAGAGAAAACAAGAAATGAAAGAGAAAACAAGAAATGAACGAGGAACTCAAATTTGAAATCGTTAATCTTAAAATCAATTGGGGTGTTCAAGAGTACAACGCTCAGAACACATGGCAATATATTCACATGCCCTTTCTAGTACTTACATGAGGGTATGTAAGTGTTCGGGGTGTATGATGTATATGTTATGTGCTTTCATTTCTCAATTAATGTATAACATAGTCTGGTGAACTAATAGCATGCAACTATCTATAGAGCTCTTTTAGCACACAATGGAACTTTACTAATGTTTGATCAAAGGTAACTGCAGGCAGTAGCTATGGATTCAGCAAGATGTTCTACCTTGAGCTAAGGGGATAGGTTCTATACCCAAGGTCACAGAATACAAGATATTCACTAGCAACAATTATCAACCCCTTTGCAGGGACCGGTACTTCGCTATGGCAAAGCTGGCCAAGAGCTATTGTTTTATTTTTCATCTGCTGGCTCAGCAGCAGTACAGGGAGGGGTGGACATGGGAGGTGGGAGGGGGAGGAGGGGAGCAACACTCAAACAAACAAAAAGTGTGGCTTGTCGCACTTTTTTTTATTTTTTTTTACGTTATGCTCCCCCCACCTAGTGGGCCAGGTCCTATGGAGAAAGGGGAGATAGATATATTTGGGGGAAGGAGAAGCATGTGATCTGCCTCCCATGCCGATTTTGGCCACAGGCATCCCTGGGGCTCAGACAGATATGTAAAGGAGGAGGGAGGCAGCATGAGCGCCTCCCCTCCGGGAGCCATTAATGGCCCTGGGGACCTCATCTCTCCCAGGCTGCCTCAGGCTATGTCCCAGGGTGCCCACCCCCAGGACACAGCAGTTTCTCTGTCTGCACTGGCATGGGCAGGGAAACCCGTGTTTGCTGTAGCTTGGCGGGAGATATTTCAAAACTCAAGTGTGCTCCCAGCGGGCAGGAGCATGGAAAATGCTCATGCACCTGGGAGAGGACTTTTGATCTGTTTCCCTGCCACAGTGAAGCAGATGGAAAGATTGCTTCCGTCTGCAGGGAACAACATTTTTAGCTTCTCCTTGCGGGCAGGAGCAATGTCGGCTCCTGCTGTAGGTGAGGAGCAGGCTGGACCCGCACAAGCCGTGGGACTCCCCCATGACCCCAAATATAGTGTGGTGGGTGGGCTTTGGTGGGCACCGGGGCACCAACCCTTTGTTGGTCGGGACCTGGGGGATGGGGTTCCTCCATCCAAAATCAGCCTGGGGAGAGGGACTGCGTGGCCCATTCCCCCTTTGGAATGGGTTTCCCGGTTCCTAAATTGATCCGGGAAGGGGGCTATGCGCCCCTCCCCTCTAATTATAGTAGTGGGACTGCATGGCCCATCCCCCCTTCAGAATATAGCTGGGCCTAGGGAGATGGGTTCCCAGGGGACTAAATTGGTCCGAGAGGGGGGTTGTCTGCTCACCCTCCCCCACAAAATGTGACAGGCCCGGGGAGTAGGCCCATGTTCCCCCTCCCCATTAAATATGGTGCTAGGCCACGGGATGGGGATCCCGGGGCCAAAGGGGGCCCATGGAGGTGAGTCCCCTACTCCCTCCTTCTAAAAAATGCACCAACCCCAGGGGATGGTGTCCCTGGGTACAGAAGCCACCCGGGGAAGGGGGCCAGCGGGTTGGCCACAGGGATAGTACGTGGCATTGGGTTAGTTGCATGATGGGAGCTGTTGAAGCTCCCAATAAATCAGATAGAGCTATGTCCCGGGGTGGGACTCCG
Organism: Pleurodeles waltl; assembly: GCF_031143425.1. Classification (NCBI taxonomy): domain Eukaryota; kingdom Metazoa; phylum Chordata; class Amphibia; order Caudata; family Salamandridae; genus Pleurodeles; species Pleurodeles waltl. The sequence goes on from NC_090440.1 coordinate 1,887,533,567, forward strand.
GGACATATTAGGATCCAGCCCTGCAGGGTGACAGTTCCCAGGGCCATGTATTGCTCCACAAGGGGGCCTGCATGCCCCCCCTCTCCGATGTTCTATTTGCCCGGGGAGGTGGTGGCTCCCAGGGGCCGGGAGTCTGCAATGGACCCCCTTCATTCTTTAAATTCAGCCCTGGGCAGGTGTTGGTCCCTGGGCCTGCAAGGGGGTTGCATGGCCCCCTCAATGTAAATCAATGTTTGCCCTGGGGAGGTGGCAGTCCCTGGGGCTGCGGATGGTGGGGGAGCGGCTTCCCCACATTCATTCTGTCTTTTGCCCCAGGGAGGCACCGGTCCTAGGGGCTGTGGTAGGCCATGCGGTCCCCCACCCATATAATAAAATATTTGCCTCAGGGAGGTGGTGTTTACCGAGCCCATGGGGGGTCCACAGGATCCCCCCCTTATATAATATACAGATTTTTCCCTAGGGAGGCGGCATAGTACTGAAATAAAGCACTGGGGAAGTGGGACCCCCTGGGGTATGAATAAACCTAGGAGGGGAGCCCCCTGCACCCCCCTCCTTTATTTTTAACATGCTCCCGGGACCAGGCCCACCCAGGGGCTTTCTTAAAACAAGCATGGGATAACACGCTTTTTTTTTTTTTTTTTACAGAATATTTGCAACCCTGTCGCAAATTTGCAGCATAATTTTTTTTTTAAAGTACTTCCCCCCCCCCCCCCCCCAAGTTGGGGGTTACTCTGGCACAAGAACCAGAGCTAAAGGGTCAGGGTGTCCCTACCCTGGCCCCTTTTCTTAGTTTTTACCTTTTTTTCTGGGACTCCACTGAAGCCAAGTCCCAAAATGGCTGCCAACACTTCCTTGCTGAAGTGTTCCGCCACCAATTAGATCTCAGTACGAGATCAGGAGGGTTCACGGAGCCTTTGCGTCCCTATATAAACAAAATTGTTTTTTCTTTCAAAAGGGCTCTTTCTGGACCAAGAGCTAGCTTTCTGCCAAATTTGGTGTAATTCCGTCTAGCGGTTCAGCCTCTATTCCTGTTCAAAATCCCTATGCAAATTAACATGGAGTATACACGTTTTAGGACCACCCCCCCCTTTTTCTTAGGCCTTGTTAGATGGATCACCCTGAAACTTGCCAGAGAGCAGCTGAACCGAGCATCATATTTATTGGAAATTTTCGTAAAGATTCATAAACCGGAGACAAAGATGGGGGGGAGAGGAGAGGTGTGTGAGAGTGTGTATATATGGGTAACTTTAGCAACACAAAAGGATGATGGACGGAGTGCTGAACAATACACTCATCCCCAGTCACATATCTGGGTTTAATCCATCGTTCTTTTGCTCACCATGCCACCCCAGTTTGGGCCCAGCCATATGCAAATCAGTCTTGACCCTGTTCAGCATGGGAACAGTTCAGCCCAAACTGCCAAGCCAGGTCCTCCCAGGACCAGAAACAAGCATCCTGGGACCAGTTTCAGGTTATCACCCTTCATCAGCCAGGCTAGTGTGAATCCAGTGGCACAGCAAGCACGGGACCTATGTCTGGGCATAGCCTTCCCACTTAGGGCAACTTTAGCAACACAAAAGAATGATGGATGGAGTGCTGAACAGTGCAAACACTCACCCCCAGTCACAGATCTGGGTTTAATCCGTTGTTCTTTTGATCACCATGCCACCCCAGTTTGGACCCAGCCATATGCAACTCAGTCTTGACCCTGTTCCGCATGGGAAAATTCCAGCCCAAACTGCCAAGCCAGGGCCTCCCTTGCCCGGAAACAAGCATCTTGGGACCAGTTTCAGGGTATCACTCTTCATCAGCCAGGCTAGCTTGAATCCAGTGGCACAGCGAGCACGGGACCCACGTCTGGGCATACCCTTCCCACTTAGGACAACTTTACCAACACAAAAGGATGATGGACAGAGTGTTGAACAATGCAAACACTCACCCCCAGTCACAGATCTGGGTTTAATCCATCGTTCTTTTGCTCACCATGCCACCCCAGTTTTGACCCAGCCATATGCAAATCAGTCTCAACCCTGTTTCACATGGGAACAGTCCAGCCTGAACTGTAAAGCCAGGTCCTCCCTGGACCGGAAACAAGCATCCTGGGACCGGTTTCAGAGTTTCACCCTTCATCAGCCAGGCTAGCTTGAATCCAGTGGCACAGTGAGCACAGGACCCACGTCTGGGCATACCCTTCACACTTAAGGCAACTTTAGCAACACAAAAGGATGATGGACGGAGTGCTGAACAATGCAAACACTCACCCCCAGTCACAGATCTGGGTTGAATCCATGGTTCTTTTGCTCACCATGCCACCCCAGTTTGGACCCAGCCATATGCAAATCAGTCTTGACCCTGTTCCTCATGGGAACAGTCCAGCCCGAACTGCCAAGCCAGGTCCTCCCTGGACCGGAAACAAGCATCCTAGGACCGGTTTCAGGGTATCACCCTTCATCAGCCACGCTAGCTTGAATACAGTGACACAGTGAGCAAAGGACCCATGTCTGGGCATACCCTTCCCACTTAGGGCAACTTTAGCAACACAAAAGGATGATGGTCGGAGTACTGCACAATGGAAACTCGAGCTAAGGGGTCAGGGTGTCCCTACTCTGGCCCCTTTTCTTATTTTTTACCTTTTTTCTGAGACTCCACTGAAGCCAAGTCAAAAGTTGGCTGCCAACACTTCCTTGTTGAAGTGTTTGGCTGCCAATTAGATCTCAGTACGAGATCAAGAGGGTTCACGGAACCTTCGCGTCCCCATATAAACAAATTTGTTTTTTCTTTCAAAAGAGCTCTTTCTGGACCAAGAGCTAGCTTACTGCCAAATTTGGTGTAACTCCGTCCAGTGGTTCAGCCTCTATTCCTGTTCAAAATCTCTATGCAAATTAACATGCAGTAAACGCATTTTAGGACCCCCCCCCTTTTCCTCAGGCCTCGCTTGATTGATCACCCTGAAACTTGCCAGACAGCAGCTGAAACGAGAATCATATTTTTGGGAAATTTTCGTAAAGATTCATAAACCGGAGCCAAAGATAGGGGAAGGGTGTGTGTATATATGGGTAAGACTTCTTGTTAAATGTTTCAGTGGTTTCAAAGCTCATATTTCACAGAAAAGAGGTCTAACTTTGAAAGGTTTTCCATAATTAACTGTGCTGAATTACTTTACAGGATATTTAGCTTCTCTAAACAGATAAAAACCTTAAACCGCATTTTGTCTTTCTTTCAGTTGTAGTAAAAAAAAATTGATCTAAATGATAGTGCTCCTCTTGAAACATTTAATCAGAGCTCTCCTTTGCAGGCCCAACTATCTACTAATGAAGCCCCCCCAGTGTGTGATATTAAACATTGTAAGCACAGAGTAAACGGTACACTGTTCCATATTGCTCTTTATTTTCTTTCTTTACACGTCATTTTAAACTTATCCTATAGTGCCAATGTACTACAAAAGAAAAGCATATTTTAAATTGCATGTTGTTAACTTCCTTTCAATGCACTTTTCATTTAAAATATGATTTATTGTAATACACATTGCAGACATATCTGCAGCCTCAGACAAACAAAAAATGTTAAATGTATGGCATCCAAATGTTATATATCTTTCTAAAGACTACTACAAGCAATTAATAAATCATGCCATATAAAAAAAATTCATAATGAGTAACGTGTAACATTGGGCCTATATTGTCATCTCGGGGTTAAGGTGAAAATATCACCCTATTTGGCCTTAGGCCTCAGGGTTTTTAAGTGCCACCAGAACCCCTCTATGGCAATAGAAGTCTATATTACATTATATTAACAGTGTGTGTTTGTCTTTTTCTCACATGAGTCTGTATTACAAATATGGTGCTCTGCCCTAATATGCACCAAGTCACACCCTCAACTGGAAGTGCGTGGCGCAGGCCGCGACGCTGCGCCCTATTACACTGAATGCGCTGCTCTTAATAAAGGTACAAATTCGCACCTGCACTGGTGGTAGAGCATTAGTGAAAGGCTACTTGAAGCCATTGATCCACCTTTCACTGTAGGTGGCGACAGGCCTGCATTAGGTGGCGCAGGGCGGAGATCCCCCTGCAGGCAGGTGCACTGAGTGACTGCAGCCAAGAACAGGAGAATATGCCATGCTGGGGTCCATAGGACCCCTTTCCCTCACTTTCAAGGGGCACCCGCAGGGGGCACATTGATTTTTTGCCAACTCTATGCCACGCTCATTCTGCCCATCTCCTGAAGCTCTTTTTGCTGCTACTCCCACGTTTGTATTACAGACATGTGCAGTGGCAAGTGTTTCTGCATGACCCCACAGTTAGAAAGCTCTTCGAAGTCTGAAAAGTCATCCAAGATCGGCATTAATATGAATTTTTTCACAGATTAACTTTATGTTTGTAGCTCATAGGTGATACTTCTTCACGGCGTGGAGCAGAAATAACACTTGTAACATGCTACCACTGCAAACCATGGGGCCTTACAATAGATGGTGATTAATTGTAGACCGCGAAGGTGCAAATCAAGGAAAAGCCGTCAGCAAACGTGTTTGAATAATCAATGCAAATACTAGAGGTGCTTGTGAAAGTGTGTCTGAGTGCTGTTGGGATTATATCACAGTTTTATTTACTTTAATTGCCACGTGAATTTTCTGCACATTTTCCGGGGAGCCTTGCATCCGGTTTCGCTCAGTGGAACTGCGGACCACTGCCAAAGTCTCATTACACTAATGAAGCACTGAAGGGTGAAGGCGCAATCTGCCAGGGACATTCACTTGCGTGTGAAGGCGGTCCTGGTCCTACCTGTTGGTGTGTGTGATCTTCTGGGGTGGCAGGTACTCCGACTGCCAGATGCAATCCATCTCCCCATCTTCTGCAGACCCTTGGAGCGAAGAACCCTGTGCCGGGGATGCAAAAGGGCACATATTAAAGACTTGTTCTTCTTTAGATTTGCAGATGAACAATACATTGATGCACCTCATAATTGAATCTAAAATCGTTACATCGGCCACTTTGCTTTAATAGATTAAATGTCTAGCTTGTCTACAGCCCCAGCAGGTAAGATCAGCCTCCTTCCAAGCGCTCTGACTTTAGCAAATTACAGAAATAATGACGTGCTTCACTCAAGATACACTGAGGACAAAAGAGGAAGTAGGTGTGACAATCCGGGTCGCCTGATCCTATCAAATAAGTCCTCATCCCTTCCCCTTGTAAGGTGCTCTTTACTTGAATTATTCACAACACACTTCCTCCCTCCATATATAAATGTTATGAATAATGTAATTGTTAAACCCCTTTTCCTGCCTGCAAAACAGAATTCCAACCATTCCTCCATTTTTTTATTTTTTCTACATATCCAGAAGTCACTGACTTTTCCTTAAATCTGGAAAGAACATTTTTTAGTATCCGCTACCATTCAGGGCAACAGATCCATTCAAAAGCCACAGCTCAGCTTCCTGCTGCGGCTCTTCACCTTTTGTAGTTCTCTTGGCACCCTACAATTACTACCTAACCACGCGAGGCGCTAGAACCTCGTCCTCTTTAGGCCTGCCTTCAACTGAAACCGGAATAATATGGGACTGGTTACACACATCTATCAACTGGACATTAACCGCTCTTTCCAATAATCAAGCTGTATCTCTCAGCAATGTGAAGTAAATGAAAGACAAAAACACAGCTCTATACAAAACTCCTCAATTTATAGGTAAATACCTTAAAAAGGTGTGAAACAGTGCACGTTGCTGCTCAGCACTACATCTGTTTTGATTTTTTTTTTTGTAATCTTATTGCCTAACACAAGCACAGAAACACCTGAAAACCGACCCCTTCAGATTGCCTTAAACTGAAGCAGAGATGGAATATGGGCTCTGTGGACAAACACAGGGCACGGTTATCCACCTCACCCAACTGGATGTTAAGTTGCTAACTTCCTTTAACGACAAAGAAGCTAGATCTGTCAGTGTTCTAAAGTACGCAGATTACGCTTTCGCTTATATGGTGAAAATCAGTCCATTACTTTATGAGATATTAAAGGGAAAACTAATTTGTATATCTGAGCTTGCGATGACTTTACGATGATCGCGACGTATTCGCGAATGCACATGAGAACAGAGATACTGTGATTGCCTTGTGTTGAGCTGACTAGAAAGTTGCGGCTGCCACTTTAGAGAACGAGTTACGTCCTTGGGGCTGAAACTTGAGATGGAAAGTGGCATAAGGGTTTAGGGTCGAGTTACCCTGACCCCAGGGCTGTTATGTAGGACACTATGGAGGTCTAATTATAATTTTTTAATATTTTTTTTGTCGAGTGTTGCAATAATCACAAATGAATTGCAACGCTCAGTGTGGCCCCCTGTGTAACGTTGCAACACCTTCAAGAATGTCGGTGACAAAAAAAAAAAAAACACGTCATCCACTCAGACAGCGATGCACTAACTCACAGCCCAATGAGGCTCTTATGGACCCACTCACAAAGCCACTCAGCCTCCAGTGCACCCACTTACAGACCCACTCAAGACTCTCATGCCCACTCACAGACCCACTCAGAACTTCATGCACCCACTCACAGACCCACTCAGACAGTGATGCACCCAGTATATATACACATATATACAAAAACACACACAGACTGACCTACGAAATACTTACTTTTTCGTGGTTAAGGCATATGCGTGGTTTAGATGTGCGTGGTAATGCTTGCGTTAACAACTGCGTGGTTTTGACGTCTTTGTTAAGGCCGTTTCTCCTAACACTGTATGATGCTTAAAGTTAAATGCACTTCATTGTGGCATATACCTAAAAAGAGCAAACATCCAAGAAGCCCATACTGCCCTGTGAGATGCAGTTTATTCAAAGTCTGATATTGGGGGCAGCCAGACACAGATCTTGAACTAGTATGTAGACATAAACATGGAGCATTCTCCACCCTCCATTCGAACTCAAAGTTGAGAGTGACTTGTATTCGTGTGTTTTTGTAATGTGGTGCAGTGAGTGCATACATTGCTGCAGAACATGATTAATGTTGTCAAGAAAAGTTAAGAGCACATGAGTGCACTTCTTGGGAAGAAACACCAATTAGATAATTACTGCTAAGATGGAAACAGGCACACACAAAAATGAGGATTTATTGAACGTGCTTCAGGTTCTTCCAGTAAGAACGTGTTGAAGCTGAAAATCCAAACAGACAGAATGAGAACAAGCATTTGCAATGCAATGGGTCTCGAGCTATTAGCATTGTAAATTCCTAACATAGACTAGATTTTTATCGCCACATAAATTGAAAATAAAAAGTAAAACTGTTGACATAAGCAAGCCAATTCAAAGCGCCGTGGCTGCCATGAGCGTGAGTGCGAAGAAGAGACACAAAAGGAAAAAGAGGTTTGCTTTCAGTCAAACGTATCAGCAAACGTGCAATGATCCAAGTAACAGGGTTGATGCCCAAGGAAACTGCCTCAAGGAGGGACAAATGTAAAGCATTTACCAATGATAACAAAGTATTTTTGAAAGGCAAGCCCATGAACGAATGATAGTGAAGGGCGTGCAGTGGGCGTGGTTAAAAGCTCACAGATAGATTACAACAAGCCAGAGCGCTTGCGCACTCGCCCTAAAAACGCCACTTCATGCACATCTTGGTTTCTGATACCTTGTTAAATTTTGCTATGTGTAATTGCCTCTCTTGGCTGATGCGATTCTATATCAAGAATCAAACAGCACAAATCGAATACCAAAAACCCATGACAGTATTTCAGACATCTCAGACTTAATCAGATTAACTGATCTAATTTAGAGAGGAAAAAAAAACAATGATAGGTCCGTTGTGAAACGTTGTTTTTTTACTTTACCACTATAAAAAGGGAATAGGTCTACAGAAAGCTCATCGCCAAGCAGGCTTCCTACTATTTAAAAGGGAACACTGAGCATCCTTACGAACGGGAGTGACAATATTTGGAGAACCCAAAGTAGACCTGGTCTCCTGGTTATAAAGCAAAATGCCTGATATGGGGGAAGTATTCCTAAGACTCCCCGTGGCAGGGACTAAAATATCTCTAGTGTTCTTGGCCTTGGGGATGCAAGCTGAAATTCATGCTAAGGTGGAATTCTGGAACCTAGCTGAAAGGGTAGTTTGTGATCTGACACTGAATTACACCCACGGTTTTGCCTATTCACAACAACCATGCTCTTAACAGGACGCTTTAGACAGAATACATCTAGCAGAGAACAGACATGCCCTAATTGTATATCGCTCACTACAGAACACATCTCTAAACGTACATCACGTGCACATCCACCAACTGTGCACTTCACTCAGAACACCGCCCACATAGCCAAAGCAGCAGAAACAGTCCATCTGGTTGTTCCTTTCATCGACAGGATCTCATGAGCACTCTCCACAAGGGCACCTCATGCACCATCACCGGAGAGAGCACAAAGACAGACCGGTTACCTGTGCTCAACCAGCACAAGTAGGTCATTAATGAGCTCCTACAGCATCCAAAACACTTTCTAGCATTTGTTTTACTGTCGAGCAATGGGCATTTATAGCACACTACAATACCTATAGGATTCAACACATCCCTCTAGTCTCACCTTCGAACAATCAGAACATTTTCCCACCACTCATTATGTTGCCACATTCACCTCACAATTAAGCATGTCCATTCCTGGTGATAAAATATCTTCACAAGTTGAATTAGACTCCACTCCCCGATAAAACTGTTTAGAAAGTCACACCAGAACTGCCAAAAGCACTGCAATGCCATGCCCTGCACCAATTCCAATAATAAAACAAAAGGAAGCCAGTATTAGGAGCCACAAATGACATAATAAAATGGATCCAGCATTTATTGGAAAATAGACCTCAGCAGGTCCAGCTGTGTCCATTTCTCTCTGAGGTTAGCAGAACCAACTGTGTAGTTCCTGCTCTAGTCAATATATATTTGCACACACGTTCTGATCTCTTTTGGGAATGCAAGCAGGCAGTCTAATTCTGTCCTGGCGACAGGCGATTCACTTCAGGTGCTCATCTGACCTACTGGAAAGTAGAGATTTCATAAAATGCATAAGAGTCATAATGAGTCTGTGCAACAATAATTGCATTCCTTCTGTCCACAAGGAATTTAACTGACTTCCAAGGTCAGACCACACCTTTTAAGCTGCCATTTATATGCCTTATGTAGTTGGACTTGGAAACAAACATTATTTGCATTTGAATATAGAGCTGCATTAGATACTTCTTGTACTGAATAAGGTAGACACCTGCTTTGCAAAATAGTCAAGCACCTTCACAGCAGATTTCAGCAGTGTGTGTGATGGTAGCAGGCATGCATTACCCTCCACTAATCTGTTATATCCCTGACTTGATGAGAAGCTCATATTTACCCCTTTTGAACTTGAGATGGACTTGAGGGGCTTTTTCCAATTTTGGACTATTGCCATACTATTTGAGGCATGTCTGTCACCTTTCCTATATCTTTCCAACCCTTAAAGATCTAGAATATCCGCGTTTAAAGTCAGAACCTGTCCTTAATCCTAAATTCTAGTTCCCCAGTTTATAGTGGGAACCAGCAAGTTTATAGGTTGCACATGTCCAAGGGATGACCATGCCACCCCACTAGCAGTCTATCATGAGATAGGGGCCATACATTTGTGTTTCCCCCGCGACACATATTAGGTAATAGCACAATTCCAGCATCAGTTCCTGTTAGAACAATTAGCTTTGCTGCAACAGAGTCATTGCACCCTGTTCTGTGTCTAGTGCCCCTACCACCACAGCCCCTGTTACCCCGTTAACTATCCATTGTCCTTTCCAATTCAGCCCTTTGACAAGATGATAGCTTAGTTCATCTACATATACATGGACGTCATTTAGTAGTCGCCGGGGTAGCAGCTGCGACCCCTGGCTTGCCCTTTGCTACCATTGGCACTGCCTTTGCAAGCCCTGGCCTCATAGGTGGCAATTTAAGTGCCAGGAACACAGTGGGAGATGGTCCTTATGGACGACTGTTGGGGCTCCACTCTCTTTGTATTCTGTAAATTTTCTATAACACTAATAGTGAATTATAATATATTATTCACAATTTGTATAATATAATTGGAGTACAATTAGGAATATGCCCTTAAATGGCAGCTGAGGTAAGTAAAAAATGCTTTTAAATGTATGTTGTGTACATGCTTGCGGGTGAGAGTGAGTTTATGTGTGAGAGAGTGTATGTAAGTGTGAATTTGTGTATATGTGTAAGCATGAGTGTGTGAGAGAAGGTGGAGGTCAAAGGGCGTGTAAAGTCACTTCCGCTACCCCGGGCATTTTGATGATGTGACGTCCATGTGGATATACATATTCTAGTTCACTTTTAAGTAGGGTTTTATTGGGGTATTGGAAATAATTAGGGTTTGAAACAATATTGGCAGATTTTCCATAGCACAGGCTTAAACTGTCCAAGTTGTTTCCTGTTTCACCCACAGCCACTGAGAGACAAACGGCAGACATAGCACAGCACAAGTGATGCATTGTATCATTGCGATATTTTGCTTAACAGAATGCAGGCAGTGACCAAGGCCACAGTAAGACTAAGAACTAAAGGATTTCTCAGACAGCCAAGAACTCTACACAATACAATATTGTCCATAGATGCAATGAGCTCCAACAATCGTAATTATTTTATATGCATTATATTTCAATTAAGTGTTTTATAACACCTCATAGCACACTGCCGCCATTTCCAAGTACTGCAAAAAACAGGTACTAATATAATATTACGCAGCCAATGGTACTCAATTTACTGATGTGTAGAAGGGTGGAAGTCAAGCCTTGTCAATATTTGAACTTGTGACCAGCAGATGACTGTAGATTTCACCAGCAACTTTTCACCTCATGAGCCATCTTGTGGGCTATTATAATACTGGCACCAAAAGGAGATAGGACATTATACTTTATTTTGTTGTTTGCCACTTTAACTGCTCCCCCCCCGCCTGCCTCATATCCACACAAGCAAGTCTTTGATTTGAAGGATACAGCTCTGTCTAAATATAAAGTTTGTTGAGTGTTAATGCTATCATACTGTAGCCGAGTTCCATGCCTACTACCAAGTCCAATATTTAGCCTTGGCCACTACTCTAGGAGAGTACAGTGACAAACGAGGTAATGTGGATTTCCACTTGTGGGCAATAGTACCTCGGGCCTTGAGGCACCAGTGGTAAATGACCCTAGTCAACAGCATTATGGGTACTACCCATGAACTGCCAATCAGCCAGAACAAAGATAAAAGGCATCAAATGGTACAGGTTTATTTTCAGCCTAAGTATCGAAAAATCCCTGTTATGGTCCTGGCCACAAATCCTAAGGAGAATTAGCAGATGGATGGTGTAGGATGGTGTAGGTGTCTCTATACTGTAGAGTTGTGAACTGAATTCTAGCACTTTTATTTTTTATTTTTTTTAAGAGTTCAGCGTGTTCTCCCAAAAATACACCAAATGCTAGACCTCACAGTTTGGTGCCCTGACAGCAAGAATATCATGATAGCCTTAGCTGTGTCAGACTTGCTAGGTTGGCTCCTCCGGGATTTATCCAAGCAGTGTTCTTACAACAAAAAGCAAGTCAAGTTTTCTTTCCCTTGACAAGATAATAGGGAAGAGTGGTCTTGCTCAGACTTATCTTGTCTGAGCCATCATAGGTTTTAGAGCGCAATCGTCCGCATACTCCTTGTGAAATGGTATTGATCGGCACAGCGTCCTCCAATTTGCAACTCTTTTGAACTTATCCCAAAATGTACTCTGTCAGAATTGGGTTGTCATCTTAAGGTGACTGTGGACAATGTAGAGCTGAATGCACAGTATATTTAAATGCTACACTCTTTTACTCTCTGCTCTCAAATCAATAACTTACTGAAAAGCTTCAAAGCTGTGGGTTATCAATAATACCATGTGATTATAGCTACAAAGAAACCAGTTGACCAGCCTACTAATCCAGACAGGCCTGACGTCATCACTGACACCAACATAGGCCTAGAAAATCAATTCTAAATTTCCTATCTGTTGTATTCAGAAGCAGACGACCCTGTCAAGTAAACATTTTACTTCACAGATGGGGTAATGGTCATATTCACTAATTAATATAACCGCTACTGAGTGCTTGATCCTCGAAATGAAGCCCGCAGTCTAAAGGGAATGATGGAGGTAGTTTAACTGAAAGATAGCTATCTATCTTTGACTCTGCACGAATTCCTGGGAGCAAACAAATATTTCCATAATTTGGCAATATATACAGAATCATAAACTTGACACTCCATTCTCACCAATACTCACAGTGACCTTAGCCAAGGCATACAGATCAACAGGGTCATCACAGCCTCCATCCAAGTATGTGGTCCTCTGGGAAACACTCTCCAATTCTGAGCCTCCCTTATTGAATCGAGATGATCATCATTTATGTGTTGTCAGCATTGGCCTGCGCAACGGTTTTCTTTGCCCCAGTGGTTTAACAAAACTGGGGGGAGCCCCCTGCAAATTACAGGGAGGGATCCCCCTACGTACTCACTCAGGAGCTCTCAGGCCAGGGTACTGTGCTGAAGGGGCCCCTGGAGCTTGGGGGGGGGGCTGCACTGCGAGGGCTGCAGGGGCCTTTGTTATGTCACTCCTTTGCACAGATATCTGATTTGTAGAGTACTACAAATTAAAAACACTGCATCAAGTCTTCTGCATCAGCAACCACAGGACCACGCCAGCTCACCTTCTGTGCACTACACTGGCTTCCAGTTGCTAGAAGGGTCTCCCCTTCAAGGCCCTGTGAAAAGCCTCTCATGCCTTACTTCAAATAGGTGCCCACCAACGTCTAGAAAAAAATCTGTACACTTCTCAACAACCTAAGTTTCTACTCAAAATACACTTGAAAATTGAAGAAAAAAAAAAAGAGTACAACAAAACTCAATTGTGGGTTGAGAGGGGTGGTGAGAGGGGGTGATGAAGGTGGGGTGGTGAGCTGAGGGAGTGTCGAGAGGGGTGGCAATTGGGTTGGGGGGAAGTGGGATCGACTTTCTTACCAGACTACAGCATTTTGGTCCATGCTCGGGTAAAAATCTTCACAAAACCAACATTTTTGCAACACTCTCCCTCTCTCTCCCTGCCCCTCCACTCCTCCTCACCACTCTCAATTAACCAGAATAGCAGAATCTCTTATTTGCTGCTGCACGACAAAGAACATATTTGATCCTCATGCAAGTCACCAATCATAAGCCTCCCTCAATGTTTTGGAATAGTCAAATGGAAGAGGTTATCACAAAATATTTCACAGAAGCTGGTCAATGACGGTCATCTGGAACTTTTCTGATCTTAGCAACCACGGTTGAGAAAGAATACCCTTGAAGAAGGGGGAGCAAAGCAGTTTTCAAGTGAATATCATTAACTCCAAGTATCTGAAATTGTAGTCATTCATTTATGCATTTATTAAGGGTTTTATCAGCTGCTGTTTTTAAGGGAGTGTTAGAGGCACTCCTGAAGGGTCAGAACCAAGCATTGATTTATGTGATCATAGGACAACTAGTGTGAAATGCATTCTACGACTCAGCACACCTTGCGACAATCACATGTCCTGTCCCAGCAGTGACTCATAGGCAGCAGTTCCCGGATCACAGCTCCTGCAAGATATTTATAAATAATGTCACTCCAACCCCCAGAGACCCTTACCCCTGGCTCTCCGATGCAGACAGTCTCCTCTGTCATATTGCCCTGTGTGCAATACCCAACTACCCTTCATATACTAAATATTTCAGGACACCCCCCCCAGCACTAGTCACATACGGTAGATCAATGGCTTAGACTTGGTTTTGGCAACAAGGAAGATAAATTGTGCCTCCATCACGGGTTAAAGTCATCTGTCTGGAGCAGCAGGCAATATTTGGCCTCATCTGCAAACCTCCAGAATGTGCCTTTAAATCAGGAACCTGGTACAGAAGTATGAGATACCTTCTTTGACTTCCGCCCAGACCAGGGTTCTCAAAAATGCTAGTGTAGGCTTCACACCAACTTCTAAAGCAGGAACAAAGGAGGATCACGCCTTATCCTGCCTCAAGCGAAGAAAGATGTACCTGAGATATGTTAACTTGGCTTTAAATTGGTTCCCTGGTTCTCTATACTTCTACAGAACTGTGCTTATGTGATGGAGGCAGCATCAAAATTGAATCCTAAACAAAAGCAGATGTACAGTACAGGTGCTTCAAAACACATCTACAACCAAAAAACACAGCTTTATAACAGGCAGTTTGTGTGAATCTGAGCGCCTTGCTTACAATGTCTCAAAGGATCCAAATTGTTAAGAGGGGATCCCAGTTGTCTCGAAGAACACATAACCACTGCTAGGAAACACATTTATTTTAATTACCTGCTGCATCATAGACCCCACCAAGGTTCACTCATTCATCCACACCTGAGATTTCATCTGATATTGCCTAAGATGCATGAACGTTAACCTGTCCATCTGTAGGAAACGATTGGGTAGTAGGAAAGAAAAGCTGATGCATTTACTTTGCGTACAAAAGAGTCTACAGTGATGTATTTTCTAGCCTCTTGTTATTGGCCTTTGGTCCTTTCTGCTATGGAAAGGGGAAGCACAGATAAACTCACACTCTTCACAAAGTCATCAGAAACTGATATCTACTCTGTAGGTGTGCAAAGCAGCGGCTCCTCCATTAGGACAGAGGAGCGTTGCCCCCACCCCTGCCAGCAGCTGCGAAACCTATTCAAGAAAACGACAATAAACTTCATTAAGGTTTTCTTGACAGGGGCGGGGCATTGGGGGTGACGAGCACTTGAGGGAAATGCACAGATCACTCCTCTCAGTGCGCATGTATGTTTAGCCGTCTCGGGCCGGCCAAGCACACATGTGCAATAGGCTCTCTCCAGCCCAGCACTGTGTTGTTGGGCTGGAGAGAGCTTGCACAGGCTCCCAGTATGCATGGGAGCACCCTGGCTGAGAGCTCCCAGCCAATCCTAATGCTGCTTTGAGCAGTGTCAGGATTGGCTGCAGGGCAGGCTGGGAGCCTGGAGCGACGATGAGGGAAAGAGGAGCGGTACGGCTGAAACAGAGGAGGTCAGTTTTTTTTTTTTTTATTAAATGTTCCACGCCGCACCCGCCCTGCCCCTTTAGAGGTCAGCGAGCTGCTACTGGGTGTGCAGGAACAAGACAATCTTCAAATCATTCTAAGTTAAATATTGAAAAGGTAGCAACATGGAATCCAAAATAGCTGAGTTAGGCATTCCCCACACCTCTATGGCCAGTCATGAAATGTATATATTCTATAGAGTCTAACTGCTGATGTTGTGAATGTGTATTTTCAGCCAGTAAAGAACAGAGTATGGTTAAGTGGTTCCTGCTGAAGTTCCTTAAGGAAGAACACCACCACACAAGCCTGTGAATGCATGAACCACCCTATAAGAATGGCTATAATTTAAAGGAAAGACTGGCCATTTTCTCTCCAGGTAGAGTGCGCCAAGAACACAGGCAGCGCTCTTTTGGATTGCATGGGACATGCAAAAAAGAAGGGCTCAAAAGAGGGCTTATTATTTAATTCATTTCCTTGAAACGCTTACTAAAAAAGGCTTATCAAGGCAATTCTTGAATGGGGCTAAAATATTTGGAGAAACTATCCTTCAGCCTATGGAAGTGAGCCCTGCCCAAAGAAAGCACGCGCAGCTTAAAAACCACCTAGCTGTATTCCGCACCACAATCCACCCACTAAGGTGTTGACCGAGAATAATGCAGAAGCACTTCAGACGTCACACAGAGAATAATGAGCAGAACACTCTAAATTACAGCCTTTAGAGAAAAGTCATGAAATTGCCTCTGCGGCTGCAAATACATGATATTCATGCTTTCTACCCATTTAAGCAATTCACTGAAAAATTATGCTGAAAAACATTTTTACAGGTACAGCAGTTGGCCAGGAAGCGCACGCGTGGGAAGGCTTAATCGAGCCTTAGCTGCCTCTAGGTTAGGAGGTTTAATGCTGTAAATGAAGCACCACAGCTTTTATTCCATTGTCTCGTTATATCATTGGGCAGTATAATAGCTCGGACAATTAAACAAAGAGCACACTGCCACTCAGACCCTATTCCACTACTTAAGCCTAATGGAAATCCTTGTTTAACATTTTCTTTATCTTAAAATTGCAGGCCCTCTCAAAAAACATCATCTATACTCAAACATTTGGCTTGAAAAAACGATCACTACTTAAAACTTCTAATTGTCACCCTGCTTTTATTTTTTAACATATCGCCAGACACAGCTTAAGCTGTCACTTGCTACATCTTTTGTTAACTTAAACTTAAAGGGGGTTTAGAGCTCAACAATTACTTATCATTGGTTGGCTTCATTATCACTCTCATTTCCTTGTTTATGATTGGTCAGGGCGACCAGTTTCATTTTCTCACTTCCTGTGTTTGTCTCTTTCATGGAGCATGGACCAAATAGTAATTAATGTATTTATTAGTGCCTTCCCACTGCTCACGCTTGGATTGAGGAACTTTAACATTTTAGCCCCAGACTTATTTAATGCTTAAAAGCTCCAGGGTGATAATGCAGCAACTGACTTATTTAATGTTTAAAGGCACTTTGTTCATTTTCAACATGCACTTATACCTTTTTATCAAAGCAGTGTGTGTGCCAGTGCATATTTTTGTCAGCAGTGCCTCTTCTCCATGATAACACTTTAGCCAGGAAACGTTTTGTGCCACTGCATGTTTTTGTCTGCTGTACCTCTTTTCTGGCCTACCACCATAGCCATGGGCTTATTTATTGTAAAAGCTACAGGACAGTACTGCAGTAACAGACATCGTCTTCGTTACCTCGCAGCGTTACCACGCGCACGCCGCATCTTTCTTTCCTCCCTGCCTCTCGGGACCAGCGAGAGGTCAGGTGTGGGCTTATCAGGGCCCGTACACGTGCCTTCCCTTAATTTTCGGATGCCTTTGATCTATACAGTCCTTACATCTTCAAGGACTGTCACTTCCCTGCGCAATAAGGGACATCTCTGGACACTATTGTCTTCAACCATCTTTATGCCTTGAAAAAGTCCGTGTGGACGAAACACGTGTTGGCGGTCGCTGAACATTGATGTGATTTCTCTCAAACATGAAGATATGGCTATCTCTGAACATTGATTTGATGTTTCTCAACACAAAGGAATAAAGAAATCTGCAACTTTCTTCATCGTGGACTTATTATTCGGAGTGCCCTGGTTGTGTTTTGTTTTCACTGCAGTAACAGACATGTTTAATGTTTAAATATACTTTGTTCTTTTCCAATTGTATCTTTACTACAACATTGAATTTAGATATTTCATAGCCACATTGTACCTATAAAGGTATTTAATGTTTTAAAGCATTTCCTGTTTTTTTCAACATGCAATTTTACCTTTTTGATTAAAGCAACTTGTGCGACAGCATGTGTTTCCCTGCTGAGTCTCTTCTCAGAGCTAACTCCTCAGGCATTATCCCATCAATTAACCGGCCATACCATACAACGACAGCCCATACCATACCATATAAAATGACAGGCCATACCATATTATACTATAAAATGATGGGCCACACCATATTACACTATAAAACGATGGGCCATACCATAACATATTATTCTATAAAACAACAGGCCATACCATATAACACATTGGTTCCCAACCTTTTAACTTCTGTGGACCCCCAATTTATCATTACTGGAGGCTGGGGACCTCACTGAATCTTTCTTGGAATCCGGGGACCCCCCCATTAAGTCATTACTGAAAGCTGGGGACCTAATCTGTTAATATTATTTAATTTCCTAAGCAGTTGCGGACCCCCTGAGGAGGCTTCGCGGACCCCTAGGGGTCCCTGGACCACAGGTTGGTAACCACTGATATAGGACAATGACAGTCCATGCCATTCCATACTAGACAATGACGGGCCACACCATACCGTACTAGACAATGGCAGGTGATACCATATCATACCATGCTAGAAAATGACAGGACATACCTTACTGGCCAGGCCAGACCACGCCAGAGACCAGACCAGAGACCAGGGAAGATCAGAGGCCCGGTTAGACCAGAGGCCAGACCAGAGATCAGATGAGACCATACCAGAGGCTAAACGAGAGGCCAGACCAGGTCAGGCCAGACCAGAGGCTAGACTAGGACAGACCAGAGGACAGACCAGAGAACAGCCCAGATCAGACCAGAGTCTAGGTCAGATCAGACCAGAGGCCAAGCAAGATCAAACAGAAGCTAGGCCAGATGTCAGGCAGGACTAGGTCATACAATGACAGGCCATACCATTCCATACTAAGCAATGACAGGTCATGATATTCCATGCCATATCGTACAAACACAGTTAATGCCATAGAACAGTATGCTAAACAATGTCAGGCCACACCATCCTATGCCACAACATACTGTACAATGACAGATTATTTACCATACCATGCCATGCCTTTTCATACAATACCAGGCCATACCATGCCATGCCATATGGCAGGCCATTCATATCATAATATACTATAAAATGACAGCCTACACAATGCCATGCTATACTGTAAAAAAAGCAGACAATACCATATCATACTTTACTACACAATGACAGGCCACAGCATGCCATATCACACAATGACAGATTATACCATACTCTCCCATGACATTGCATTTAATAACACTCCATACCATAGTATACGACAGCCCATACCATACTGTAAAAAAACAGATGATACCATACCATATCACACTATGCAATGACAGGCTGTACCATACTACATCATACCATGCAACACAATACTATACAATGACATATCATACCATGACAGGCCATATCATACCAGGCTATACATATCCTAAAATACTGGCCACAACCCACTACACCATGCTATACAATTAAAAAAATATTTACAAAGCCCAAGTTGTTGCATAGGTGAGACCATTAGCTTTGCCAATGCTCGTCTCTTTACTTTTCATGCCCTGATTTTATGAGATCCTCCTCTCCCTGCATTATGTGCACGTTGGCCTTATTCTCTGTTAATGTATTTCTGCAATTTGCACACAAACCATTTAAAAAATTCTCATCCTCTTTCTTTGAAAAGTATACACCTGCAAACCCGCAATACCTAATCGCCGTTGCCCCATCTTGTCTCCATATCAACCACTTGTATGACGTCACGCATCAGCCCCCCCCACCCTGAAAAAATTAATGATCACACCTAACTAGTATTCATTTAATCCGCCCCAAAGGAACTGGAGTGAATGCATGGAAAGGTTTGCCTGAGCGCACAAGACCAATCCTAATGCACAGCAATCAAAAACCATTGCATTAACTGCTAACATTGGGTTCAGGAGCAGCGTGCGACCCCGGAGTAAAGCGCTTCAACGCCTCAGCAGGGGTAACAAAGGCTATACAAATGCAATAACTTTAAAAAAATACCTTTTCCACAAGAGGGGCATTATTTGATGACAAATAGCAATAGAAAAAAAAACAAAAAGAAATGCAAGTACAACTAAAATAATACCACCGCGGTGGGCTAGCCCATGGTGTTTGTCCACTGCCGCCAACTATCTCCTAATTTGGCCAATGGCATACAATTACTTTTATAGTAAGTTCAGCAAGAGGTCCGAGCTGACGAATGGAAAGTGAGGAGGCCCAAAGCAAGCGAGCTTCTGCGTTTCCCTCTGCTCCGAGGGCCACGAGCTGGGCTCTGTACTGCGTCAGTGTTAATTGTCAAGATGAAAAGTACCATTCTTAGCAGCGCTCGAGAGGATCATTGCACCACATCGTGCCAGCCAAAGTGCGCTGGTTTTAAACATCTCGGCTCTATATTTAGCTTGAAGAGCAACACATGCATAAACAGTGCCAAACCAATTAGCAGCAGCTGGGACGGCAGGGCCTTTACATTTGGTTAGCAAGTGAGCCAACAAGGTGGCACGTGTCAGAGCTGCATAGCAAAGACACATGCCCTGCAAAGGGGGTGGTCTCCAGACTGTCAGATTATATTGGACGTGATTAATCAGTTGGTCGTCAGAGGGCACTGGGCAAGAGACAAAACGCTGCCAATCCTGCAACCCTTACACATTTCTTTACGTGGGGATTACGACTTCCGTTCGAGTTCTTTTGGAATGAGGAGTTGCATTCCGGTTTCGCTGCTCAAGCCTCGAGGCCTTAGTTTTCGGTCCGTTGTTTAAGTTTATAGTGACCCTGCCATAGGTTCCTTGAGGTCGCTGGCGCCCTGGTGGTCGGATCAGCAAAGGGACAGAAACCAGCTGGTGCAATATGACGTAACCCACGCGGCACAGCATGGCAAGGACAACGCCTTCTGCGAGCTACAATGAATCAGGCAAGTGTTTTTGTGTCAATGTGCAAGACTGCTCCATCAATAAAAATAAATGGCTGGAATGCCAGGATTCCAACGCGAACATGTGGCCAAAGGCCAAACGTCACCCTCAAAGTGGCCAGGATACGAGCTGCACCGTATATTGTCATTTGTTCTCAGCTGCAGAAAAGCGACTGCCTTCTCCTGAAGATGAGAGAAAAATATTCATGCCACCACCTTCACAAGTTAGCTCACAACCTTATTAGTGTACAAGCACTTCACCGCAGCTAGAGGAAAGGACACCAAAATACCCCAATAACAGATTACTATGGGTTTTAGTATTTTTGAAATACAATCTAACACTGAATAGCTTTCTCCTCTTTTGCGTCAATTTTATATTCATAACCAGTTTTTGATATAAATTCTCTCTATTGCCAACTTCACCTTGCTAAGTTACTCATCCTCTTAATGTCAGTGTCATTTTCAATTCCACTTTTTTGTTAATCACCAGAATCTAAATGTTTGTGCCATCACGTAAAAAAAAAAAAAAAAACACTCCTCGTCTACACATAGCTACCACCAGGGATGGCACCCTGTCCGACAGTCTTTTTTGGCGCCCTCCACCCCATGACCACCTCCTCGGATTCCCTGACTACCACCCCGCAAATGTCCTCCTCATCTCCCCTTTCACATACATTCATTTGTTTTAAAGCACTTGTAAAGGCTGGCTTTAGTAATTCACTTAGCTATCAACAAAAAAATATAGGTCTGTTATTTGCAGCAGGCACTTTAACCCTCTGTGCTACTTCATGCCAACTCAAAACTGCCTCTAGACAAAACTCAGATCTCTGTCTTTTGCAGGAACATTAATCACAAGATGAATCTTGACATTTTAATTTCTTCCTGAAGGCTGGACGCACAAAGAGCTTTTTAGCAGGTACTTTTAAATCGCACATTTGTGAGTTATTGCTACACAGCGCTCCCCTGAGGTCAGCGCCTCCCTATCCAGGCCAGTAGTAGGTGCGGCCACACCGTTCGCACCTCACTAAAGCCAGCCCTGTCTACCACTATTCCTCACGTGCAAAAAAATGAAGGGATGACATCTACAATCACTTCCTGCCAGCTTTGTTCCTATCCAAGACGTAGACCTTATCCAGACTATGACAGCCTGATGCATAAAATGCACTACCCATGGTCACACCTGTGGTCATGGCCAAGATGGTGGTGGGAGCAGTCGCACAAGCGCGAGCTCTGTCTTACGCTGCAATTCTCTTGGCCCAAACCAACACTCTGTACCCTGCCACCCTGCTGCAGACACCGTTTGGGCAGTCGCTTCACGTGGGACCATCACAGAGGAGCAGAGTTCACCGGCATACAATGCATGCGATGTCGTAGGCAGCGAGCTGTGTGGATGACCCGGACCCTGCAGGACGTGATGGGTGCCCAACTGGAGGCCTGCCAACCCGAAGTTATGGACTGCTGCAGAGCAGCAAGAGGAAGCGCGCCCCGGAGTACACGGACCTCCACCAGACCACTTCGATCTTCGGGGGTGGGGGATGCCACGACCTGTGGTGCTGGGTCAGCTCCTCAATCTTTGCTACAGCGATTGCCACCGCCATTATGCATGACCGCCTCCGTGAGCCCCTCTCCCTCCTGCATGGGAGAGAACCTCGACTACATGCACACTGGAACTGAGGGCCCCGATTGACCTATTAGGGGCCCTCCATACCATTAGAGCAGTGGATACATACGGAGAGGGGGTCACATCCAACTCCCTCCCCCTTCTCTTCCTGGATTTGTGACTGCAGCACCATAAGTCTGGTTAGCCATCATCGCTGTGGGACAGAACCCAGGCTACCAAAGACCTTGAGGCATACTGAGATAAGAATATTAACAAGGTTCTGTCTAGACTGCCCCACACTCTGAGAGAACTGCAAATCATATAGGGGGCCCTGATAATTTTAAGACAACACCTCTCCCAGATTGAACAAAAAAGGGGATATCCCCCACGCTGCTGGATGATGTCTGATAATCTGTGAGTCTCGTCAACGAGTTGCACTCTTTTCCATTCTCCCTTACACTCCTTTTGCTGTTGTATCTTCTAGCTGACTGCCGGAGGGAGAGTGGCTGAACAATAAGCAACGATTAGGAGATGATGGATTACTACACACTAGGTGAGGCATCCTGTTTCTAGAGACACATACAGGGGTGTGTGATTATTCACCGCTTGACTGTTATAGTAAGGGTGAATGTGGGAAACCAGCAAAATTCTAATACTGCCTCAAGAAGAAGGGGACACTGTACGCACTGCCCGCCGCAGCAACCTCAACACACTCAACGCCATGATGGTGCGACCTAAAGGCTCCAACCAACAGGTTCGCTCCCTGTCTGAAATGGGGGCACCCCCGATGGGGCTGCCACCCAGGGGTGACCATGTGCTGCAGGACAATGATGTCAAGTTCGCTCATCTTCTTGTGGCTGTACAGGACTTGGAAGTGACACTGGAGCTGAAACTGGACACTATCAACAAAGACATGGGTCACATGCACGAGGAACATAATAAACTGAAGGCAAGAGTATCCACGTGTGACGTGACCATAAAGGAGATGCAGCCAGTTTTAACAGATGCACAAACTGTACTGGCTTTCTGCAGTAGCAGTGGACCTTATGAAACTTAAATCCGAAGACACGGAAGGAAGGTCGCGACGGAACACCATACAGGTGGTGGGCCTACCCGAGAAGATTGAGGGCCTGGACATGGACCTATACCTAGAGCAATGGCTGATGCAAACAGTCCTAGGAGGCAAGACATCCATTTTCTTTTCAGTCTCCACAGAAGACACGCTTAAAACAAGGAAGTCCATACACTCTGGGGCTCCCACGGATCAATGCCCCCATCACATCTTCAACAGAGCTGCAGACACCGTTGCCCCCAACCTCCGCCTCACCATCAACTGCTAACTAGCAGCTGCAACCTTCCCCTTTGACTGGAAACACGCCAAGATCCACCCCATCCTCAAGAAAACCTCAGCAGCTGACCTCAAAAACTTCAGGCCCATCTCCCTACTTCCATTTCCTGCAAAAGTAATTTAAAAAGCAGTCAACAGGCAGCTCACCACGTTTTTAGAAAACCACAACATCCTCAACATCTCCCAATCCAGATTCAGGTCAAATCACAGCACCAAAACAGCCCTCCTGGCCGCAACAAATGACATTCACTCCCTACTGGACAAGGGGGAAGATGGCAGCACTCATCCTACTTGACCTCTCTGCAGCTTTTGACACAGTCTCCCAACACACCCTGATAAGAAGACTGCACAAAGCCGGCATCAAAGACAAGGCCCTCAACTGGATCCAATCCTTCATCTTCGGCAGAACGCAACAAGTGAGACTCACCCCTTCCTTGCAGATCCCACACCCACCACCTGCGGAGTGCCCCAGGGATCCTCCCTCAGCCCCACTCTGTTCAACGTCTACATGGCCCCGCTAGCCACCCTCTTCAGAAGCTAAGGAATAAACATTATCTCCTACGCCGACTACACCCAACTCATCCTCTCCCTCGAACCCGACAGGGCCAGACACAACTTCCACAAAGACATGAAAGCAGTCGCCAACTGGATGAGAGACAACTCATGCCTTCAACTCAACACAAACAAGACAGAAGAACTCATCATGGGCCCTCAACCCAATGCCTGGAGCAACATCTGGTGGCCACCCACCCTCGGAAACCTGCCCACCCCCGCCAGCCAAGCCCGCAACCTCGGAATCATCCTGGACCCCGACCTCAGCATGAACAATCAAATCAACTCAGTCACCTCCACCTGCTTCCGCACCCTCTGCCTCCTAAGCAAGACCTTCAAATGGATCCCACTCAAACATAGAAAGACTGTCACATACGCCCTCATCACCAGCAGACTGGACTACAGCAACACACTGTACGCCGGAATCAACAAAAACTCACCCGCAAATTGCAAAACATCCAGAACGCCTCCGCCCGACCTGCCCCGACACTGCCACATCTCGCAACACCTACGTACACTGCACTGGCTCCCCATAGAGAACAGAATCACTTTCAAGATCCTCACCCACACACACAAAGCCCTCCACAACACCGGACCAGCCTACCTGAACCAACGACTTAACTTCCACGTACCCCACAGGGCCCTATGCTCAGCCCAGCTCTCTCTTGCTGAAGTACCCCGCATCAGGACAACCAGAACAGGAGGACGCTCCTTCTCCTACTGCGCAGCCACCGCCTGGAACGCCCTACCCATCCACATCAGACAAACCACCTCCCTCCCCAGCTTCACAAAGGAACTGTAGATTTGGCTTTTTTAACCCACCTCACCAGTACACGCTACACTTCCCCCGCACCTTGAGACCCTAACAGGTGAGTAGCTGTACTTTACAAACTGATTGATTGAATTGAGCGGGCTCACTGGGTGCCGGCCTGACCACAACCTCCTGGAGCTCCTCTACGCCCAGTGGTGGTGCATCTTTCACTTACTGGGACAGGGATAACATTCTACAGATTGCTCGCGCCCATGGCAAGTGGAGAACCAGTCACTATATTCCCAGACTACACAGATGACGTCCAGAAACATAGGGTTTCCTACTACACAGTGAAACTCAAACTCTGACACCCGGGGATCAAATATGCTTTCATTTTTCTGGCTAAACTCCCAGATTTGGATGGTGACAAGGCACTTTTTTTTCAATCTGCCCATAAGACCTGGGACTGGCTGGAGTCCAAAGGGGAGCATCCTCCTTCAGGCCAGCAGAACACTGAGGAGGGTTGGAATCTGGCATGGAATCGGCACCAATCAAACCGTAAATACCACTCCAGCACTTCCCAAGATCAGGCAGCACAGAAAAGTACACAGGTGGTGGCTGTCCTGGTTCTGGTGAGGTCCCCTAGCTCAAGGATAAACACTGGAACATTACACAATTCAGACACTCAATCCATGGGGAGGTCAGACGACTTACTGGAAATGCTGCATCGGGGTTCTATGGCTACCCCGATGACTGCTGATCTCCTCAGATGACTCTCTTGTGACCATATCCTTTTCTTAATTATGTGACGGTCAGCTGTCATGGTTGCCTAATTGTACAGGAACAATGGGGAGGGGAGGGACTTATCTTGGTTATGGCTCTACAGAACAAGAGTGACTTCTTTGCTGTAACGAACTATGGTTACCATGTATTACCCCCTGCAGTCCACTTGACTCTTTCATAGCTTGGTTTACACACTCATTGGGATTTATGGCCTTTTGCTACACTGTTGCACAGCAGCCTGGGGAAGGGAGTTTGAAATAGACACTGAACTACATCTGAATGGACAGGTCAAATCGCACAGTGGCAACCTGCTTTTGGCTTGTAGGGAAGTTAAGGAAAATCTCTCCATTCCTTTCTGTGCCGGCACTAAAGCAGGTCACACTGGCTTTGATCATGTCTAGACTAGATTATTGCAACTCCCTTTACTTTGATTCCAACACCAGTACCTCGGCAAAATTGCAGGTTACACAGAATTCGCTCACTAGAGCGGTTCTGGACATTCCCAAGTGCCAGTCAGCTGATGCGGGGCTAGGTGAGTTGCAGTGGCTCCCCGTCCAAAAGCACTTTATGTTCAAGGCCATCTGTATTGTGCAAAAATTGTTCTACCATCCCAGCCCTGCTGGAATTAAAGATATGTTTTATTGCTACATTCCAAGCAGAAACCTTCACTCTTGCCTCCGCAATTTGGTCACCATGCCCATGGTTCGGAAGAAGAGATGGGGAGACAGATCCTTTTCAGTTCCTGCCACCAGACTCTGGAACTCGCTCCCCCAGTCTGTGACTGCAATCTACAAGCATTTACCTTTTAGAAAGGCATTAAAGACCTGGCTCTACACCACTTAGGTTGCATTTCTTAGAATAAATGATGGTTCTTGACACTAATCTGTTCTACATGTTCATGAGTACAGCGCCTTGTAGGCGATGGGTAATTGTTGCGCTTCATAAATTAAAAACCAATCAATAAATCAATCAATCAAATAATGTTGGGGACTGTGAACGTGTGTTTGTGGCTCTGGGTGCTGATGTAGCTGACCCCTTCACTGATGTACGTTTCTCATGACAGTACCAGAATATAGGTTTATCACATGGAATAGGAGAGGTATTGGCTCCTATGCTAAGTGACACAAAATATACGGCTACCTGAAGAGACGCAGGGCCCAATTTGCTTGTCTCCGGGAGACACACCTTACATCACTAGAACTCACTAGACTGAATAGAAGATGGCGGGCCGGGTCTATCGGAGTATGTACTCTAGTTATGCGAGGGGTGTACTTATATGGGTGGCCCAGGGTGTGCCCTTTACGGTGCTGCACACTAAGATTGACTCTGACAGTCGCTATATAGTAATGTGGGGGGTACTTGATGGAATACCCTTAACAGTTGTAGTAGTTTGTGTCCCAACTGTTAGGCAATCAGCATTCTACATGACTGTAGCACCCTTCCTCCTCCCAGATCGAATGGCATGCACACTTTGGTGCAGAGGCTGCAATTGGGTGTTGGAATGTCAGGGGGCACACCCTTGCTCCATCTCACAACACCTCAATATGTGGGCTCATGATTTACAGGTGGGGAAATTTGGTGCTTATTGCACCCAACTGATAGGGAATTCTCCCCACTGCTCAATGGTGCACAAATTACATTCCAGGCTAGATATGATCTTCACATCTTAAGCGTTGGTTAGACAATGCACACTAGCAGAATACTTGGGCAGGACCCTGTCAGACCACAATCCCTTACTGGTCTCACTTAGTTGGGGTAAGTCCAGACCAAAGATTCCCACTTGGCGCCTACACACTGATGCCTTGGCAGACATAGGGTTCAGCTCTCAGATCAGCAAGGCCAGTGATAACTACTTCCAGGACAAAAAAAAGGGACGGCATTGAATGCATTGGTTGAATGGGAAGTGTTTAAAGTTGTGCTATGTGGTTTATGCATGAAAACAGCCTATGGGGAATAAAAGCGGCTGAATGTTGAAGTGACTGCCATGGAGGGCTACTTGGGAGAACTGGAAGGAGCCTGTCTGACAGATCGTGATCAATACCAGACTCTTTCTGCCTTATAGAAAGAATACAGACAATTAGTAACTAGGCTACCCAAAATCTATTATAAAGTGTACTCACAGCAACAACACAAACATGGGATTATGACGAGTCACTTATTGGTATGGTTACTGGACTCCAAATCCCCCAGATTCCCGATCGCTACGATCCAACTACAGGCAGGGCAGATAGTGAACACCCAAGAAGATATCAATGGTGACTTTGAAAATTATTACAGGGGTCTGTATAGGGAGCCGCCTATGACAGACCCAGATGCGCTTAGTGAATTTTTGGCACGTGAACGCACTTCCTCAGTTAACCCTCTGCAGTGGCAGGAAGTAGATAGCCCGTTTACACTGGTAGAAGTGCAGGAGTTGATAGCCCAGCTAGCTCGAGGGAAGGTTTCAGGCACTGATGAGTTCCCGATCGAATTCTATGCTCACTACCTTATCCAGCTAGCCTTGCTACTCCTTAAAGTATATGAGTGTGTGTTAGCTAGTGTAACCATACCGACTTCTAAGAGGGAAGCGTTGATTGAAGTCCTCCTCAACCCGGGACAGGGTCCTTTAAATGTGACATCCTATCAGCCCCTGTCTCTCCTGAACCTTGATTACAAGGTTCTTGGGAAAATCCCAGCCAACCTTTTGACTGCAGTGGTCCCATTCTTATTGCACTCTAATCAAAATGGCTTTATACCCGGGTGCAATACTTTTATTAATTTATGGCGTTTATTCCATGTTATGGACTGGGCAAGTCGCCCTGGAAAGGAGGGTTGGGCCGCCTCTCTTGATATTGAAAAAGCACTGGGATGGCCTTTTCTAATGGCAGTCCTGGTGCACATGGGGTTTGGGACTTCCTTCCTACGCTGTGTAGCATTATTGTACTCTAATCCTATTGCCAGGGTGTACACAGGGAATGTACTATTCGACCCATTCCAGGTGGCTAGAGGCACACAACAGGGCTGCCCCCTCCCTCCGCTGTTGTTCGCCCTGGCGATGGAGCCATTGGTGTGCATTGTATGTGACCGTGCGCCGCACTGGGGTATCGGGGTGCTTGGGCACCCCATGCAGACAATGCACTGATCTATCTGAGGGGTAGTCACACAGTGCTTCCAGAGGTCATGGCAATGTGGACCCCCATGTTAATAGGGATAAATACTGCTTTTTCCCATTGTTACCCACTCCTAAGGGCCGTCGAGTCGCAATGCCACACACACAGCTGAGTTGGAAGTTTGATTCCATTAAATATTTAGGCCCACAAGACCTACTAAAAGGGAACTTAGGGAAGGCAGTGACTGTGGTTCATCACTTCCTCCCCTTCTGGACCAGACAATGCTTGTACCCTATGAGCAGAATCACCATCACGAAAATGTTGGTCCTCCCACAACGCTTATTCCTCTTTGTGGCTCTTCCATTGATCATTCAGAAGGCCTTCTTCACAGACCTATGGAGTGTGCTGACAGACTTGATTTGGGGCAATGGAAGAGAGTGCTGACTGACTCGATTTTGGGCTATGGCAGAAGGTGCATTGCTCTTCATAAACTATTTACCCCTTTGGGCGAAGGTGGCCTTGTTGCCCCTGACTACTAATAATACTATGCCGCAGCACTACCACAGTGGACAATGCAGTGATTGCAGGAACACCGTCCCTTAAATAAGCAGCCATTCTGGATGAACTATACTAAAGACAATTGCTGCACAGGCTCTTTGACACCGCCTCTCCTTGAGATACAGATAGTGTGCTGCTACAAACAGCATTATATATCTGGAAAGGGAACACTGGCAAAGGGTAGCGTCATAAGCCCTATGCACCCAGTCTTCAGATTTGGGCCACACCGGAATGCACAGGCTTGAGGGCCACACATCATGTGGGAGACTGGGAGGAAGCAGGGATCATAACGTGTGGACGTGGTGACCGAAGAGGGATTCTGTGCATTCGATGCCTTGGCATAAGAACATGGACTGAGACCGGAGACTTTTTTTGTAATATTCAACTCTGTGGGGTGCGATGCATAAGACTTGGGGATCTAACCAGGAAAAGTCTCCCACAAGGGTGCCTCCCGAGGCAGCCTTGACGGGGGAATACCGCAAAGGCCAATACACACCTATACTTTGCGTTGTGGGGAATACCAGCTGGGGAACATACAAAGCTCTGAGATTGGTAGAAATGGATATTGGGGACAGACATTACAGAGAAACAGTGGGACTTATGCTTGCAATCGGTCAAACAGGTAACGTGAACCGGGCAGTTTTGCCTTATACCGTTACAGTACCTGTACCATGCATATCTCACCCTAGACGAGCTATTAATTTCCGCTAGACCCGCTTAGGAGCTTACTTGATACAGGGCATACAACCAAAAAACAAGGGTCTACCGAGATTCTAGAACTTGCCAAAAATGTTCGCTAAACAATGCATCGCTATGGCTTGGAAATCAGCTGTGACACCCCACTGAAGCATTGGTGGGCAGACATGCTCTGATGGGCCCAGGCCGAGCTAGTGGCACACAAATGACAGGGCACGAGGGACGATGGGCCAGATCCACTGGAATGTTGGAACACTTACCTGGAAAAACTTGAAGCAAAAACAGATGACCGCTCACCACCCTCCCCCCCCCCCTTCATCTCCCTTGAGAGCCTAGTCTCTAACTCTGGGAGACAAAGACGGGATTCCATCTCTTATCTGTCACCACCAGACGCCTCACTTAGAGACATCATTAGGAGAATGCTAGTGGAGAACTATCCACCCATAGTGAAGCATTTTGTGATTACCAAAATAATCGCTGGAGATTGAGAACTATTGGACTGTGCCATGACCACAGACACAAACACACACACATTGGGGTGGGGAGTAGGATATTGTTTTTCTATTTTTGTTGATTGATACAATTCATATTAAAATGTGATTACACCTGTGGCATTTGTTGAAATGTTGGTACAAAAGTCAAACAACAGAAGAAAATGTGCTATTGGCAAGTGGTATATCTTCACTGGACAGGGAATTTGAGCCAATCCAAGAGTTGGGTTCTGCCGGGTGGGGGGGCAGATCCCAACATGCACATATCCGGTGGTTATATGGACATATTTGACTGAAATGTATGACTTCCTTCCCCTCAAACAAAGTGAAAATATTGTATGCCAAATGTGTTTAGTTTGTTAAGTACACCAATGAAACATAAAAAGCAATAAAGATTTTTACAAAACAAAACATGTTAGCACCCAACATCTTTCATTTCTTGAACATCATGAAACAGATCAATTAATATAATTCTCTCTTCTGCCACCTATCAATGGCCTAGCCTTGTTCCAATCTATTGTATCTTGAAGAACAAACTATTATCCCTAATCAACCTTTTGCATTTTCTAAATATTACACACCTCACCAATCATTATCCTTCTCCCCATGCCACCTGTGGGTGACCTAGAACCGTTTCAACCTATCACATATTGATGTATGAGCTACAAATAAGCCTTTTGCTTTTCACATCTTGTTATATGAACCATTGACTACTTTAACATATCATGCATACAGCTACCTGCCCCCTATATAGTGCTGTTTGCTTTGCTACTCTACATAACGCCTGCTAAACTCAAATCAAGCCCTCTACTAAGTAGCTGCTCAGTCCCTCGCCAAGCATTGCTAATTACCCCACATATTACATCACTCATGACATGACTTATGACCATCGATAACATGACTACAACCTTACTCAGTTGATGATAAGACTGTGCATGGAGGGGGTGTGAGTTACAGTTATTTTAAGACACAAGCTGTAATATGAGATAAATATAACTGGTGAATTTCAGTGTGGTTCTGATTCTAAAACATTACGTTTTCACTGAAATTATTAGCTAACTGTTACTATATATATATATAGTGTGGTTAGGTCAGATTTTCTATTGAGAAGGCATTTTTTATGACAACTTTTATGGTGATCAACATATGTGCATCAAAAAATAGCCTGGCCAAAGTTACCCACTTTGAGTTTTCAACGCAAATGTCATTCAGATCTGTCAAACAGGGACCTAAAAGTGACATTTCTTATATGATTCTCTGCTCGAAAGTTACAGAAACAAAGGCTGAACAGTCATACAACAAATCTAGAAAGTAAGTACAACTTTATTTAAGGAAGTGTGTTTGCTTGGGTTTGTGTAAATGTGTTCAATAGATTTCAAAATATTAGCATTGAAAATGTGTTCTGTCTGGACATAAAAAGGTTACGTTTTTGAGCCATACGGGCCATTAATTGGAGGATCCTCTCCTGATTCGGAAACCCACGAAGTGTTCCTGAATCCAGTTAAAAAGTAAAGATACACTGTTAAAGTTGGTAACTTTTTCTTCTATTTACACCAATGTGCAGTACTCTGACTGGGTCACAGAAAACAGTTTCTGTGAAACATTAGGCAAAGGTATGAACAGTTCTGTAGTCAGGGCCAAGAAAAATTTGGGTAAAACCAGACAGTTTAACCTTTTTAACGTGGATTGTCAACACAGTGGCCTGCCCAGACGTTTGTATTTAAGAATGCTGTAATGAGGTGCGCTTTATACAAAGGAAGACAATGCAAGTCTAAGGGCTCCTTTCCTCTCTCAGAGGGGTCGTACAAGATAAAAAGACTAGACTCTACACACAAGTGCATACTCGTTGGAAGTTTAAATCCACCAACTTGTATTTAAAGGATCATGGGGCAGCTTGTGTTCAACAGGGCTTGCGGACAGATGATAAAGATTTTACAACACATGTTGAACAACTACAGAGTTTAGATTAAACCGATTGTGGATCTGGAAGGGAAAACGGGTTTTTATTTCAGAATTCAATTCAGAATAG
Source organism: Pleurodeles waltl (assembly GCF_031143425.1). Classification (NCBI taxonomy): domain Eukaryota; kingdom Metazoa; phylum Chordata; class Amphibia; order Caudata; family Salamandridae; genus Pleurodeles; species Pleurodeles waltl. The sequence continues at coordinate 1,887,565,774 of NC_090440.1, forward strand.
CAGTCTGTTTTTTGCAATAAAGATGAAATACCCCTCAAGTTTGTTTTCTGAAGCAAACAAAGAGGATGCAATAAAATCCTGCCTGAAATATTTGCTCGATACTTGTTTTCAAGAAACTTAAGTGCAGCTAAATCGACGCCTAGGGAGATGCACTTCACAGAGAAGTTATTTTTTCAGCTTTATTGCCATTGTTTCACCGGGATTCAAAGAAAGGCAAGGCAATACTTTCAGAAGCAATAAGTGCAGTGGTAAATACAGCTATTTTTATCGCGTTTTCAGTAAACAATTACAAACCTACCCTGATGTAGGGGTTAGCATCATAGACAGGGCACAGATGCACGCTGTCAGATAACATTTAATACAGTTCAATTGGAGATTTTTGATAGTGAATCTGCACTGTGCAGATACACCTTTTCATAACTGTAAAGACATTTTCCAGACCAGATCACAATGCTACACTCCCAATGGGACCCCTGGGGGGGTTGGGGGGGCAGAGGGAACTGCAGAGCGGAGAGATGTCTCTCCCCCCCCCCCTGGTATTTTTGGGGATGTTGGTATGGCCCAGGGCGACGTTAGGCTGTTTGGGATATGTGTTAGGGCTGGGGATATATATGGGAGACATTTTAAGTCCCGGCCACCAATTTGTCATTAGGTGGCACAGTGGCCGGTTTTAGGTGGGGAGAAAATTTTGTGATAGCTCAGGGACTGTGTTTTCAGCCTTCGGTGCCATACGCACGTACATTGTACTTTGAGCTCTGACATTAAGAGCTTAGAGGCTCAAAAAAAAAAAAAAAAGGAAGAGTATTACTCTTACCTTGATCGTCGGGCTGGTCGTGGTGGTATCTGTCGCGGATGAGACGGTACAGCGGTTGGGCATGGCCGACGAACGCGTACAGCGGGCATTGCTCCTACTGGAGGAAGTCTGGCGCATGGACCTCGTGAAAACAGAGGCCCTGTCACAGTTGCACCCAGCAAGGAAGGCGTTGCGGTGGCGCTGTGTGCTTGTTCACCACCGCGCCGAGGATGAGGCTTGGATGCGCAGGTGAGGTGTGGGGGGGCAGGCAAAGGAGCGTGGGGCAAGTGTAGGGGCGGCACAGCTTGCCCGGGGTGCGCACAATAGCTCCCCGCGGCTTGATGACACGCCAGGGAAGACTCAGTGTGTCAAGTGAGTCAGGCAGGCAGTTGTGGTGGGTGGTGCTCGGGTGCGAGACCTGAGCGCAGCCACCACCTCTTTGCAGAAGGAGAGGGGGAGGGGCCATACACGGCGGGGAAGCCCGGTGCCGGCCGCTCGTCAGGATGAAGTGCGGTGAGTGGGAGGAGGTGGAGGAAAAAGAGGTGAGTCTCTCAGGAGGGCAATGAGGCACAGGGAGGGCAGAAAAGGGGTGGGGTGACCCAAAGGGCAGGCAACAAGGCTCAAGGGGACCAAAGGAGCGGGGGGGGTCACACAGAACCGATTGGGACAAGGGTGGGAAGTGGTTCAAGTGGGGGGAAGAGGAAAAGGGGGGGAAAAGGGGACCCTGGGGTGAAAAGACAAGCTTGCTGGAGCATGGGGTGGATAGCAGGATTCCGGTCTCTCAGAAGTGGCATACGATGTTGGTTTAGAGCGATTCTGACAGTGAAGGGGGCCGAGGATGGGGGGGCGACAGGAACCAGGTTGAAAAGCGCTCGCCGCCTATGCAAGTAAGAGCTCCCGAGTGCATGTATGGTACCCGGGATCAGTGGTTTTTGGGGGGGGAAGATCGGGAGTGAGTTGGAGCGTGTGAGGAGAAGGGCAGTCTCCAACAGTTTTGGGGTGTCCAGCGGAGGCGGGATCACTGGTTTTGTATGTTGCGGAGGGAACAAGAGACAGATTTCATACCGGCACATCGGACCTTTTTTGGCAGGAAGAGGCAGGGACGAGTGCCGACTACCCAGGCGACCACAGTGCGGCTCGGCGGCGCTGGGGAGAAGAGAAGGCGGGCCCATGGGCAGGCAGCTGGATGGCGTCAACAGAGGATGGGATGCAGCAACATAGGGCCATGGACGCTCCCCAAGGTAGGTGTGATAAGGGTTGTGCGCCCACTGATGTCGCTTTCCCTGAGGGGTAGCATCTTGGTGCGTCAGGAGGCTACAGAGGGCTGAAGGTGGCCCCTAAAGCGAGGTCCGAGGATGGTGAGTTGGGTCCATTTGTAAGCAATGAGACAGAGATGTGGGGTCGGGGGGGGCTGGAGAGGACAACGGAGCGGCTAAGGCGGATGCAGAGTTGGATTTTGGGGAACAGAGTGTCGAGGAAGGGGAAATTTCAGACTGGTTTGGGGAGGAGGAGCAGGATTGGTGGGGAACCAGCAGGGGGCACTGTTAACCCTGTTGGTCAGTCATTCCAGGAATCCCGGATGGAGGTGCGGTCAAGCAGAGTCATGCAGGAAGGAGCCCAGTTGGTTAATGCGGAAGGCACAGGAGCGTCCGCCGTCCTTGGCGCCAGGTAAGGGCTTGTGCGGTGGAAAAGCACACACGGTTTTGGTGCATATTAAGGCAAACAATGGTTCGGGTATGGGGGAGGCTCGGTTGGTCAAGGGTGTGTATGTAGCAGACATGGGGGTGATGACAGACGTCAGGACATCGTTGGCAGAACAGGGAGCAACACAGGCTGATGGGACCACCAAGGGAGAGGAGAAGTCGGATAAGCGAGTCTTGAAGAGCACAAAGTTGCCCTTGATGGGCACAGCCAAGCCGTTGGGGGCACACCTCATGTAGACAACGAAGGACAGGATATGGAAGGGAGAATATGTTGAGATTTTAAAGTTGTTACACAGGGAGGTCAGGTCGAAGGAGGGATCCAAAGAAGAATATGAGCTCGCCAAGCATCCGAAGGTGCCCATCACCATTGAGAATCAGATGGCAGCCTTTTTGATTTTTGCTAGCATCTATTGTGAATGCTAACCATGACAGGTCAGTGGCGCTTTTTAAATATATGGACATCATTCGCAGCTCAGATTAATTATGGTGAGTACGCTTGGATGCAATATGATGAGGAGTTTAGGGCAAGAATGGCGGGTGACCCAGAAGTGCAGTGGGGTGAGATAGACGCAGACCTTTGGCAGCATACCATGGGTCCGGCAAAGTTCGGGAGGACCATTTTTCCGGTGAGTGGTCTCCCTATTACTTATCGGCCCTTTCGGGAGCACCCCACCCAAGGGGTGGGAGCAGCAGGAAGAGGTCAGTTGTTCCCGGCTACTAGCGCGAACGCGAGGATCGGGGCGTGTTGGGATTACAACAAAGGTACATGCACTCGAGAATACTATAAATTCCGGCACGAGTGCTCGAGGTTTGAAGGATGGCATGCTCTCATACACTGTTACGGACAGCCCACCCTGCGATGCCGGGAGCAGCACAGGGACAGGCAAACCTTGGGGGACAGCACCCAGGCCCGGGAGGACAGCGAATTAGGCAGGGCCCTGCGGGATAAGGCACATACTCCGGTTAATGTCGACCGACTTACAGTCTGATTGAAAGGTTATGACAAGAGACATGACGCGGACATGGTGATACAAGGTTTTACCCAAGGTTTCTGGCTGGGATATACAGGACCGAGAGAGTGTAGGTAAGCTGAGAACCTCAGATCTGTGAGAGGCAGGGAGGAGGTTGTGAGACAAAAGTTGGACAAGGTGGTGGCGAAAGGGTGCATGGCTGGCCCTTTTACAGCGTAGGCAGATGCAGAACCTTATTGTGTCCCCGATTGGGGTGGTGCCCAAGAAGGAGGCTGGTAAATACTGGTTAATTCAATATCTTTCCTGGCCGGAAGGCTCTTCGGTCAATGATTTCATCCCGGAGGAGCTGACAAAAGTGTCCTATGCGTCGGTCGACGTGGCTATTGACATGGGTGGAGGCGCTGCGGCCGTGGGCTTTGATTGCAAAGACAGATATCAAGTCTGCTTTTTGCCTGCTGCTGGTTCACCCACACGATTTTGAATTGCTGGGTATCCAGTTTCAGGGGCGGCAGTATGTGGATAAGGTGCTGCAGGTGGGTTGTTCTATTTCCTTCTCCCTCTTTGAATGTTTTACTACATGTCTGCAATGGATTTTCACATCGGTCACAGGGCACAAACACGTGACGCATTACCTTGACGATTTTTTTCTTTGCGGCGCCAGCGGATTCTCTGAGGTGCGCGGAATGTTTGCAGCAATTTCAGGATGTGATTGGGGACCTGGGCGTGCCCTTGGCCCCTGAGAAAACCATGGGCCTCTGTACAGCTTTACAGTTTTTGGGAATTGAGCTGGAGACGGTGACTGGGATGGCAAGACTTCCTGACGAGAAGAGGGTGGGGATGTTACAGAAGATTCAGGCCATGCTGCAGAAGAGTAAGATAACAGTGAGTGAAGTGCAGGTATTACTAGGACATCTTAATTTTGCTTGTAGGGTGGTAAGAGCTGGGAGGACTTTCTGTAGGTGGCTGGGGATGGCTTTAGCAGAAGAGTCCCTCCCCCATCATCATGTGCGACTCAAGGCAAGTGTGCGGGAAGATTTGCGCATGTGGCCCACATTCTTGGAGTCCTTTAACGGCATACCACTGCGACCGTGGCAGGATTATGAGTGGGATGCGCAGATCTTCTCAGACGTAGCAGGGGCACATGGATTTGAGATTTACTGGCAAGGCAGGTGGTGCGCGGAGGGTTGGCCGGCGGAATGGAAGAATGGAGGCACAGCATAGCGTTTCTTGAGTTGTTTCCTTTGGTTGTGGCAGTCTGTTTGTGGGGGCATTTGTTGCAGCACAAGCGGGTAGTGTTCCGGGTGGATAATTTGGCAGTGGTGCAGATGGTTAATAGGAGGTGGGCCCGGGAGGCACAAGTTATGCAGCTACTCAGGGTGTTTGTGCTGCAGTACTTACATCAGGATATCTTGGTTAGGGCGCGGCATGTGCCAGGAGTGAACAATGACATTGCGGACGCTTTGTCTCATTCACAGTGTTAGAGATTCCATGGGTTAGTATTGGTCGAGGTTCTGAGCAGGACGAAAATGCCAGCCGCGATGTGGAACATAGGCACAAGAGGATGCTTCAATTGGTGATGAATTCTTTGGCCCCATCTACGCATAAAACGTATGTGAGTGCCTGGCAGGAGTTTTTAAGTTCTGGAGCATGTAGGAGGGATCTTCATAGTGAAAGAGTGGAAGATATGGTTCACATTATAATGCAATGAATTGGCCAAGTGCAGTCCAGGGTAACCATAGCAGGTAAACTAGCGGCGCTGGGGTTTATGGGAAAGCTTCGGTGGGGCTACCACCCATCGCAGGAGAGCTGGGGCAGCGGATTCTTGAGGGTTGGGCAAAAGAAGGGGGTAGGAGAGAGAGAGAGCAAGAGAGCCACTGTCGCTGAGCTTGTTGAAGGGCATTTTGGGGATCTTGGGAGATGTGTGTGTGTGGACGACCGGGAAACTTTGCTGTTTAGGACCCTTATGGCTTGGATGTTTTTTGAGGCTTTCACTGGTCTCTGAGTTATTGGGTTCTGGGCGAAAGGTGGGCCTTACATGGCAGGATGTTTATTTCGACGAGCGCAGAGTAACAATACGGCTGCAGTGTTCCAAAACTGATCAGCAGGGGAGAGGGGTTGACGTGGTCCTATGCGGTGGCTTCTATATGCCGCTTATTACACAGTAAGCGGTGGAAGTCACACAGCAGGTCATGGGAGGGGCCGGCATTTCTGCATGGTGATGGGCAGAGGGTGACATCATACCAGCTTTTAGCTATCATGAGGAAGGGTCTGGCAGCGACAGGCCAAGATGCAGGGCAATTCGGTACTCATTTGTTCAGGATTGGTGTGGCTACAGAGGCTGGAAGGAGGTGATAGGGTAAAGAGGAATTAATGGGCTTGGGGAGGTGGAAGTCAGACAGTTTTAGGAGGTATGTTAGAAAGGGGGGGGGGCAACAGGGGTTCGGAGTGGAGTCTAATGTTTTTTGCTTTTTCCCCACAGGTGTGGTGCCAGGTCCAGACATGTCTTTTCTTTCTATCTGGGTTGTGGGACATTCTTCCATGAAGTGTGCACAGTGCCAAGCACGCCGAACAGCCATTGGAGAAAACCTCGGGTTCGATGGGACACGATATCATGTGCGCTGGGATGGTAAGGGGGTCATGAAATGGAAACCCCGTTTACAGAAGTTAGTGGTACGAGGTGTTTGTCCGGACGTTTTGCTTTTGCATGTGGGATAGAATGACTTGAAAGACGGGACTCGACCTAATGAAGGGCATGAAGAGGGACTTGGAGGAGATTCTTTGCCAGTGGCGGGGATGCCACGTGGTGTTCACAGGTTTTGTTCTGCGGCGGGTTTGGTGAGCGGGCGAGGAGGAAAATTAAAGAGATGAAGGGTTTATGCGCCGGACGGGGTATTACTTTTATGGAGCACAGGGACTTAAGGTTTGAGGATGTGGAATTCTTTAGGGGGGATAGAGTTCATTTGTCCTTTATGGGGATGGAGCTTTAGTTCCTACATATGAAGGAAACACTGAGGGAGATGCTTCGGGAGGTGTGATACAGTGGAGAACAAAATAAGCGGGACGGGGGGGCAGAAAAAGTCAGGATAGCTGACTTTTTCTAGTGGCGGAGGCAGAGAGACTTTACATGACAAACGAAATGCATACGGATAGCAAATCTTGCAGGACACTCTCAGATATTAAAGGGAGGGACAACAGCAGGACATGACGGACAGGAAGGAAGCTTGGCATTAGCAGTTATGATACTTTGAAGAGTTGATTGTCAGGTTGCATTAGGAACTGGCTAAGGTGAACAAATAGGTTTGACAGGGAAAACAGTATGAAAAACGTGAACAGAGGAAGAGGCAGCAGAGTAAAGTTAAAGGAAGGGGGAGGGCAGAGTCAGGGAAGGGTAGGGGATGATTTTAGATGTATAGTGAGGTTTTAGTTTTGCAATGCGAAGGCCCAGGTTTGTTAATTGTAAGTGCACCTGTTTCCAATAAGGCAGCCTTTTCCACACAGCAACGGTGTTGTGGCATTGTTCCCTCTTCCCCAATGGGGACCCGTGGGGGGACTGCCGACCGGAGAGAGGCCTCCACTCCCCCTCCCCCGGGATTTTTGGGAAAGGTGGTACGGCCCAGGGCGACATTGGGCTGTTTGGGCTTTTTGTTTGGGCTGGGGGTTGGGCGTATATATGGGAGACATTTTAGGTCTCAGCCACCATTTTGTCATTAGGTGCCACGGTGGCCGGTTTTAGGTGGGGAGAAAATGTATCCCTGCCCACCCACCCCCTTTTTAAGCCAGAAGGGGGATTCTACTGAGGTGACTGGTGTGGGTCAGGGCCTGGCAGAGGAGAACGGGTGCACGGGGAGCAAGTTGTCTATGTTGTCGCTTGGGGCAGGTGCTAGCGGAGGTAGAGAGAGTTTACATGACAAATGAATAACGGATAGCGAATCTGGCAGGACACTTTCAGATATTAAAGGGGAGGACAATAGCAGGACATGACGGACAGGAAGGAAGCTTGGCATTAGCAATTATGATACTTTGCAGAGTCGATTGTCAGGTTGCATTAGAAACTGGCTAAGGTGAACAAACAGGTTCGACAGGGAAAACAATATTAAAAACATGAACGGAGGAAGAGACACCAGGGTAAGGTTAAAGGGGGGGGGAAAGAGAGGGTATAGGATAGGATTTTGGATAGGTGATTTGGACGTATAGTGAGGTTTCAGTTTTGTAAGGCGAAGGCCACGGTTTGTTAATTGTAAGTGCACCTGTTTCCAATAAAGCAGCCTTTTCCACACAGCAACGGTGTTGTGGCATTGTTCTGGCTGCTTTAGCTTTAAGCAAAGAATATCACTTATATATGGGGTCTTTTATAATATTGTACTGTATTAAGTTTCACTTGTGTCACCAGCAGTGCTCTTAGTCAGACAGTCAGATATCAGTTAGGACAAGGAGCCACTTGGAAGCTAAATCAACTTAATTATTAGTCTAGGTATAAGCTTTCTGCTTTGTTAATGCACATGTTGATTTGAGAAAAAGTAAACATCATTCAGTCTGTCCTTACCTTTTAACAAAATAGTATTTCTTATTACTAGTAAAACCAAATTAATTTAGGGACTTAATGAACAAATGTTTCAAAATGGTTAAAAAATCCACAAACCGGGTGACCGGCAAACAGGCTCCCAATTGATTGGCCACTTGAACTAGGGGATGCCCAACTCCAAATCAATCTATGAAAAATCTTGCAATCTGGTTGATGAAGACCTTAGTTTTAAACACCAGATGTACCAGCTGTGAAAAGCAGGATACTGCATGGGTACTGATCCTAACTTGTGTTGACTACTGCAAGATAGGAAACACAGAAACATATAAAAGGGACTTACAAAAATCTCAGAGGATACAAAAATTAAGTGGAAGAATTTGCCTCAGTAAAAAAAAAAAAAAAATAATAAGCTGAACACATCACACCAGTTCTAAAATGTTTTCATCAGCTCCAGTGGCAGAGGTCCATATTAAAACTCCAATGCATGGTTTTCAAATCACAAGAGGGAATAGGCCTGAAATACCTATAAAACCTAACTTCAGACTACACACTCAGTTGGGCCTTCAGATGTACAGCAAACTTGATCATTCAAAATAGTTTCATTAGGAAATCCCATGGAGGACACACAATCAGAAATCTAGGCATGTGTCTGTAGAAGTCTTTATATCCAGACATAAGATGTCAACCAAACGTGATATCCTTCAAGAGTAACCTGAATAACTACCTCTTCAAATAGGCCTAACCCATCGTTTAGACATCCAGAGACCACCTTTCCCTCTAGTTAAAGGACAGGGCTCCTTAAAAGTCTTTCTCCTGGACAACTGATACTGCAAGGCCTCTTAAGTACTACAGGACATTTCAGTCACACCCCTCCATCTGACATCACATGACAGGCCACTGGACTGTAAAGTTCTAGCACTATGAAGTTGCATCATGTCACAGATCAGTAAAATAATAATATTTCTCCTACTCTCATTTACCAACAATCAGCAAGTCACTTTGTCTGTATGCCTTGTTTTGCTGTCTGAAAGCCATGTGCATTGAGCAAGGACATTTTCCAAAATGGGTGAAATAGGGTACCGCCACCTAGCTCACATTACCTTTTGATAGAAGAAATATATATTTTTTCCAAATGCCTGACAATGCTTTTTAGGGGCGAGCGCAAAGCGCTCCGTCCCCTGCAGTAATCTCTCTTTGGGCTTCTAACCACGCCCATGTCCCATCAGTCACTTTCATTGGTTTGTGGGCTTGCCTTTTAAAATCCGCTTGCTTTCATTTGTGAAAGGCATGAATATGTCATGCCTTTTCTGGTGTTTAGCCCACCTACACAGCACTAGTAAACTACTGAAAACATACGAGGCTCCATGTTTTCAGCATGGTTTTCGTACTACTTTATCTTTTTATTTTCCACGCAGCACGATCGCGCTGAGGTTTACATAGCGTGATCGCGCTCTGTTTTTCTGTTTTCAATTTCAGCACGATCGCGCTGAATTTTACATAGCGCTTCATTTTCTTTTTTTTTATTTGTGTGGCAAGAAACGTTCGGTTAGGAGTTTACAATGCTAATAGCTCTAACTCGAGCAAATACGAGCCCCGTTGCATTTCAAATGCTTGTTTACTCTTGTTTATTGGCACAAAATGAGCAACTAATGGTTAAGCAATTTCAAAACTGTAGTAAACGAATTATTGCCCTTCCAAAATTTCAAATCAGTGGTTAAAAAACTCTGCACATTAAACCACTGTTAAGTATGTACCCTGCAATTTGGGGCCCTAGAAAAAGGCCAGGGAGCACAATGAGGGAAAAAACTCTATTAGCACATATTAATACTGGACAGCATATGGCTATTAGCAACTGTTAACACTGGACAGCATATTGCACTGGAGCATTTCAGCACCCAACCTCTAATTTCACGTACCATAAGAACAGTATCCCTGCCCATTCATGTCACACGTTCACACCCCTACTGAACTTAGAATGTGGGTAAATAATAATAATAATTAATGACAGTTTTCTAGGGATGCCTACTGCCTTAAAAAAGGTATTATTCCATGTAGGGAGTTGGGAGGTGCTAATTCTCAAAATGTAACCTTGAATGGTAGACCTGATCTACAAGTCATACTTTTTATTGAACTAGAGATAGGCATTTCAGTGTATATAAGCTACTTACTTGCACTACCAAACTTATATCTAAGAGGTAACTGATGAGAACTGAAGTCAGGTTGGCCTATAAACACAACATAAAGGAGAAGATGAGACCTAAAGGTTACGTTTTTTGCAGTGAAACCAGAAGTCCAGAATTCTGTTCCTGTTGTGTGGTCCTGGGAATCTTACATCCTCTCCCTGTGCCAAAATTGGCAAAACAGGTTTTTACCAGGCCTTACATAGATATCTGGACATTCAACTTAATACTTACCCTTGTGGTAGCCTCCCTTTCACCTAATTATGGAAGGGGATTTCTAAATGCACACAGAAAATCAGTCATCAAAGGCAATCGAAACTCAGCTAGAAACTCACCACTGGACTTCTATCCTCTCTTTCGTGCCTCAGAACTTCTCTGACACATGTCAGCATAACATGAAGCACTTATCGAAATGTCTAAAAGGACAAAGTGTACATTCTCCACAGGCAGCACAATATACTTTATAAACCACACCAGAAATTACAATAGAATGCCAAAGACATCTAAAAGCAATGGTAAATTCTAGTTTGTAAGAAACTGAGTTACTGTTTGAAGGGGGTGAAATTGTACTCAACCAGCAACTACAATCCTTGTCAGGGTGAAGTCACAAGCAAACCCCAAATTAACCTGTGCTCAACCCTCTGGTAGCTTTGTTTATAGCACTCAGGCTTAATTTAGAGGCAATATGTAAAGTCACAAGTTCAGGATGGCCGCAATGGAGTGTGGGCCAGCTACAGGAACCCACCTTAGAGGTCCTCTGAACACAGAACCTTAATCCTGGCTGTGAAGAGATGTGAAGTCCTAAGCTCAAGATGCATCAAGCAGCGGTGGTTCCCGGGGAGCTGTGAAGTGCGCTGCAATGTCCTTACATGGAGATGTGTCACACAGTGACGGTTCTGATGGGTTGTGTTCGGTAAGGCAATGTCCTTGTATGGAAATGTGTCACACAGCTGTGGATCTGATGGGCTGCATGAAACCTTGCATGAGGGAAGTCTGTGAGCCAAAGTGATGCATCGAGCAGCAGAGGTGATGCCCCAGCTCTGCATGAGATGGACCCAGCAACAAAGATATGTCAGTTCTTTTGAATCCACAGATGGGCTGCCAGAGGACCTTCAGGCCAACTTTCAAAGGTCAAGGACTGAAGTAGCATCACTTGAGATTGCAGGACTCACAGATGTCAGGTTGTTGGAAGCCTGTTATGTCCCTGAGGCTTCTGATCAGGAAGCCAGAAAACTGGCTCTTGGAGTCACTCTAGCGTCCTGGGTTTAGAGATGCTCACTCAGGCAAGAGAGCAGCAGGTAGGCACAGCAGAGCAGCAGAGTATCAGTTCTTTCAGCAGCATAGCAGTCCATAGAGTCCACAGGTCCAGAAGTGCACTCAAGAGTTGGGGTCTGAGGTCGCTAGGCCTACCCACACAAGTGAGGTATCATTTTTATCGGGAGACTTGGGAGAATGCTGGGTGGAAGGAAATTTGTGGCTCCTCTCAGATTCCAGAACTTTCTGTCACCAAAATGTGAGGAAAATGTGTTTTTTTAGCCAAAGTTTGAGGTTTGCAAAGGATTCTGGGTAACAGAACCTGGTCAGAGCCCCACAAGTCACCCCATCTTGGATTCTCCTAGGTCTCTAGTTTAAAAAAATGCACAGGTTTGGTAGGTTTCCCTAGGTGCCGGCTGAGCTAGAGGCCAAAACCTACAGGTAGGCACTTTGCAAAAAACACCTCTGTTTTCTTTCAAAAAATGTGATGTGTCCACGTTGTGTTTTGGGGCATTTTCTGTCGAGGGGGGTAGGCCTACCCACACAAGTGAGGTATCATTTTTATCGGGAGACTTGGGGGAACATAGAATATCAAAACAAGTGTTATTGCCCATTGTCTTTCCCTAAATTTTTTCCTTCCAAATATAAGAGAGTGTGTAAAAAAGACGTCTATTTGAGAAATACCCTGTAATTCACATGCTAGTATGGTCACCCCGGAATTCAGAGATGTGCAAATAACCACTGCTCCTCAACACCTTATCTTGTGCCCATTTTGGAAATACAAAGGTTTTCTTGATAGCTATTTTTCACTCTTTATATTTCAGCAAATGAATTGCTGTATACCCGGTATAGAATGAAAACGCACTGCAGGGTGCAGCTCATATATTGGCTCTGGGTATCTAGGGTTCTTGATGAACCTACAAGCCCTATATATCCCCGCAACCAGAAGAGTCCAGCAGACGTAACAGTATATTGTTTTGAAAAATCTGACATTGCAGGAAAAAGTTACAGAGTAAAACGTAGAGAAAATGTGCCGTTTTTTTCACCTCAATTTCAATATTTTTCTTTTTCAGTTGTTATTTTCTGTAGGAATCCCTTGTAGGATCTACACAAATGACCCCTTGCTGAAGTCAGACTTTTGTTTACTTTTCAGAAATGTTTAGGTTTCTGGGATCCAGCATTGGTTTTATGCCCATTTCTGTCACTGACTGGAAGGAGACTGAAAGCACAAAAAATTGTAAAAATGGGGTATGTCCCAGTAAAATGCCAAATTTGTGTTGAAAAATTGGGTTTTCTGATTCAAGTATGCCTGTTCCTGAAAGCTGGGACGCTAGTGATTTTAGCACCGCAAACCCTTTGTTGATGCCATTTTCAGGGGAAAAAACACAAGCCTTCTTCTGCAGCCACTTTTTCCCATTTTTTTTAAAAAAACGAACTTTTCACTGTATTTTGGCGAATTTCTTGGCCTCCTTCAGGGGAACCCACAAAGTCTGGGTACCTCTAGAATCCCTAGGATGTTGGAAAAAAAGGACACAAATTTGGCTTGGCTAGCTTATGTGGACAAAAAGTTATGAGGGCCTAAGCGCGAACTGCCCCAAATAGCCAAAAAAAGACCTGGCACAGGAGGGGGAAAAGGCCTGGCAGCGAAGGGGTTAAAGGTGCCTACCATACTCCAGAAGCCAAAACAATATATATTACACAGGGCTCGGCTCCATATGCTGGAAATTAGGAATCATGTTAGAAGTAGGAATGAAGTCACAAACTGCCAAGATGTAATAATGAGGAGACGTTTGACTAGCCGGCCAAATGAAAACTGCAAACAGCACACTTTGTAACACTGAAAAATGTTCCTTGAGAAAATTTAATTTACAATGTGTCTTTAAAAGTAAAAATAATAAATTAAAACGTAGAAATATAATGTATTTCATTTTTTGAATTTCCTTCATTTCAACCACTGAAGCAATACAGATGTATTTCTTTGTGTTTCCTGTTGTTTATCGGTCTTTTGAGATCAGATACTAAATTAGAATTTGCTAACCTTGCATGGGAGAAAAATATACAGTAGTCTTAAATGGAGAAAAGAAAGAAAAATGGCAGTAATCCTTACTTGTTTCATTCATTGTGTTATTTGGTACATTAACATCATGTGGCTTGGCCTGGCTTTGACGGTTATACCTGTGACCCAAATTAAACCAGAGGGTTTTGTGTCCAGGGGAAGGCAGAGAGAATTCTAGGGGGACAAAGATTACTGTTTCCCTAGTATCATATATTACACAAAAGGTACCTTACAACCCTACTTGTTGGGCATCCCTTTACAATTTGAGTGAGTGAAATCAAAATAACCCACCAGGGATCTTCATAGGCTGTTTTCATAGATGGCCACTACCCAGACTCTAGTAGTGGCAAGTTTTATCATCGGGTCTCACTCTGGACCCTATAAACCAAGGAGGGCTCAACCATCTTCCAGGGAGCACTTCTGATAGTTTACTACTGGGCTCTTCAAAGGTAAAAATACTTTTGGATCACCTCAAGTGTTCTCTTATAAGTGAGTGCCCGAGATATATTAAGAAAAAGATCCTCGAACTCCTTCCACTGCTGTCAGCCTTGCGCACTGCCTCAGACCAGTTGGCTGTGACCAGCCAGATTCTGCCTCCAGTCCTAGGTCTTGTGCCCAATGTTGCTTCTGATATTAGGTTATTTTGACAGCCCCTGCCAGCACACGCCAAGACACAGGTTCCTGAGCCCCAGGGTTGCTTTCCTGCCTCCCCTGTTTAATGCCTCCCATGCTTCACACCTCCCCCATATCCACCCCTCACAGGCCTATTTCATGGAGGTCACAGCGCGGGCACGCCGCCGGTTTAGCCGATATACAAAAGGAGCCCATCACCTGCACTATCACCGGCGACACAATCACACCAATCAGGGCACACCTGAACTTACAGCTCTGCATTGACAACAGCTCCACCTCAAAGGCACCCTCGCATGAAGACTGCCAGGACCACACACCTGACAGATCAACAGCATCTTTGATTTCATCACCCCACTCGCCATTGATTCCGAACACAGCGTCTTCCTGGGAGACCTCAACTTCCACTTAGATGACCGACCGTCACCAACTCCACCGAGCTCTTGTAGAGGCTGGGCAACATCAGCCTCAAGCAACTAGTCACTGATCCCATGCACAAAGCAGGTCACATGCTGGACCCCATTTTCACATCAAGCAACAGGATTCAATGAAGCCAAACCTCGGAACTCAACAGGCCAGACCACTTCTTCGTACATTTTACCATTGCCGGACACACCCCACCTCCCCCAACCAACTCAGCACCACCCCACGCTGCTGGTCCAAGGTCCAGCAGTGGATGCACGCCCTTAACAGCACACAGCCCGATGCAGCCACCAACCTGGATCTCACAGTCAAGTACTTCAACGGCTGGATCACCAACACTGCCGACGTAGTCACACCCACCAAAGCAGACAAAACCCACAGACCCGCAAAACAAACCAACTGGTACACACCACAACTCAGCAAACAGCTCTAGAGACAACAGTGCACCAGCAAGAACCACACCGACAGAGCCACTTTCAAATCAGCCCTCAACGAATACCATTGACAGATCAAAGCAGCAAAGACAGAGGACCTAATCCATCGCATCAGCACCAGTTCTAACCAATTCAAGGAACTCGTCACAATCGCCGGAGAGTTCACCTCCCCAGCAGCCACAGAAAAAGCTAACCCTCCCAATCGCAAGAACTCTGTGACGCCTTCGCCGACCATTTCCACAAGGTAGCAACTATCTACAAGAACTTCGATACCCAACCCGCCAACCAACCACCACAGCAGACCTCACGCTCAACACATGGAGACAGCTCAATGCACAAGACACAGCCACCCTCATAAACTTCATCCACTTGGGAGCATGCACCGACCCCTGCCCACACTGACTCTTCAACCTAGCTAAAAACAAAATCAGCCATCAACTCACCGCCATCATCAATGCTTCGCTCACTACCGCCACATTCCCCGAGGCATGGAAACATGCGGAGGTCATACCCTCCTCAAGAAACCCTCGGCAGACCCCAGCTAACGCTAGAACAACCATCCTATCTCTCTGCTCCCGTTCCCTGCCAAGGTATTGGATAAGGCCATCAACCTACAACTCATCGATCACCTGGAAAGGAACAACTTGCTGGACCCCTCCCAATCAGGATTCAGAGCCAATCACAGCACAGAGACAGCGCTGCTCACCACAGCCAACAATATTCACACCCTACTGGACAAAGGAGAACAAGTCATGCTGATCCTGCTCAGTCTTTCCACCGCTTTCGACATGGTCTCACAACACACCGTAATCGGAATAACGAAGAACACACTCGGATGGACGGCATCCTTTCTTACAGCACGCACCCAGCAAGTCTGCCTCCTCCCCTTCACATTGCTAGCCAAGCACATCATTTGCGGTGTACTCCTAGGCTCATCCATCAGCTACAGCCTTTTCAAAATCTACATGACTCCACTTGCAGACACCGTCAGAGCCCATGAAATCAACATCATTTTCTATGCAGACGACACCTAGTTAGTCCTATCACTTTCCGCCGACCCCTTCGCAGTGAAAATCAACTTCCACAACTGCATGAAGAGTGTCTGAAAATGGATGAGGGATAACTGCCTAAACTCAACTCCAACAACACAGAAGTCCTCAACTTCAGCAAAAACACAACCCTCTGGAACGACTCCTGGTGGCCATAGGAACTCGGACTCACCCCCACACTGAAACACCATGCCCGCAACTTCGCATCATCCTAGACAGCAAGCTCCCCATGAAATGACATGTCAATGCTGTTTCCTCAGTCTGCTTCCACAAGCTCCGCATGCTCCACAAAATCATCGAGTGGCTCCCCATTGACACCAGGAAGACAGTAACCCATGCCTTCATCACCAGCCGACTGGACTAGCGCAACACACTATAAGCAGGCACTCCACCCAACTCATGCAAAGTCTCCAATCGATCCAGAACTCAGCCACCGGACTGATCCTCAGCCTACCCAAAGGAGCCCCAGAACCTGAAAGACCTTCACTGGCTTCTGGTCCAGAAGAGATGCCTATTCAAACTCCAGACCGGTGCCTACAAAGCCCTGCATAACCAAGGACCCGCCTACCTCAAACACCAGCTACATGGCCACCACCCCTTCAGGAACCTCTGCTCCACACACCTTGCCCTCGCACAGATCCCCCGTGCTCGCCAATGCTGCACCCGAGCACACTCCTTCTCTCATCTTTCCACAAAAGAATAGAA
This sequence comes from Pleurodeles waltl, assembly GCF_031143425.1. NCBI lineage: Eukaryota > Metazoa > Chordata > Amphibia > Caudata > Salamandridae > Pleurodeles > Pleurodeles waltl. The sequence goes on from NC_090440.1 coordinate 1,887,582,494, forward strand.
CACCCTCCACCTCTGCACCTTGCCCATGCTGACGGACGCCAGAAAGGGGTTAAAGACTTGACTCTTTGAATGAGACTGACAGCAAGTGCCTGGATACCCTCACGGGTGAAAAGGTGCATTATACAGATACAACCTGATTGATGATTGAAAGAAATAGGGGTGTCTGCTGGATATACTGCACCTACTCCCTATACAAGGTTGGCGGGTTTCCACTTCATGTGTGCCTCTAGGGGTCCAAGGCTTTCTCCAAGATTATAGTTACTGCCCCAGGTGTTTGTTGGTAAATGTACAGTAAGAAGTCTGATCCTTATTTGTCTGGACATAACTGGGAACCTGTATTATGCACAAAGGTTTGCTCACCCTCTTTTGTTGAGTATATGTTGATCCCTTTTTCTGGAGGAAAGTAAGTGTGCAATGCAACATGGCACTATTGATGATAAAGTGACTATAGGGGTAAGTACCTCATCTTCTTAGGAGATAAAAAAAAAATCCCAAAAAATTCAACCATATTCAACTGTTGATTTGGGTTCTTGCTTGAAGCTGGTTTTGTCCCTCCAACTCCTAGTTTCAGATCCCAGCATTTGGGAAACTCAGTGCCGATTTAAAGTTTGGTGGTGTGGCGAACTTGGCGCGTAGTGAACACTCATGAATCGGTTGCCAATTAGGTACATAGTATTTATTTCATGGTAATAGGGTTGAGTCTTTTTTTTTCTCCTCCTTCCTTTTGGTTCTTGTTATTCTCCTATTTTCTTTCTTCTAGCTTTGTAGGATGCTGCTCTCCTGGATCGCACTTCTCATTCTTTTCTTTGGTTCCCTTCGTCTCACAGGTTCCCCGGGAAATGCATGCGGAGAGACAGAAAGATATAAGTGCTTTATTATACACTCCTTGGAATCTTCCTCTTGTCTATCTCTTCCCTGTCTTTCCTTCTTCCAGTTTTCTCTCCGGTTTTCCTGATCTCTGTCCCTCTCCTTTGTTCCTCCTGAACTGTTTTTATCTTACTTCTTCCTCTCCCTTATCTGTTGTTGTGTCTGCTTTGGTCTATTTTACCTTCCTCTAGTCTCCTTCCTCTGTCTCTAATCTATCTCCCTAGGGTGGTATTTCCTCTTATTTTCTTCTCACCGTTGTCCTTCTCCTACTTCAACAACCAGTCGTGCTTCTTGTTATCTAGTTTTGTGCTTTCCTGTGTGCAGTGTTTTAGTGCTGCTCCATACATTAGTGCTTATCCTGTTCAGTGCTTTGTAGTGCGTCAGCTAATAATCGTGCTCTTTTGTGTACCCCAACAAACACCCCCTTTTCCCTTGACCCTCCGCCCTCCCGCTCCTCAGGATTCTTCCGACACACACCTGATACTGCCACGCTTCTCCAGAAGCGTGGCGGGAGGTATCGCTCCGTTTCCCCAGGTTCCCACGGTGCTTGGGATTCCGTCTGTGGCATTTGGTCCCCGTCGCTCGTGTGGAATCTTATCTCCAGACCTCGGGCTCTCCTCGATTGTCGGGCTTTCCTCGACCTCACAATCGGCTTCTTCACCGCCTCCTGTCTCGCTCTCCTCGTCCTCCCGGTCGTCTGCTTCTTCTCCTCGCTCGCTCTCCTCGTCCTCCCAGTCGTCGTCTTCTCCTCCTCGCTTGATTCCTTCTGGTGCCAATGCTGCTGCTTTTGACCTCCCGGCTTCCCGTGGCGGGAACTGAAACAGCGAATCACGGGGAGGGAAGCCTGGAAGGTCGGGAGCAGGGATGGCAGCAACAGCACAAGTCCGGTTCCTGTGCGGGCGGAGCTCACTCAGCCTGTCACATACACTCCCCCTAGAAAGCGGCCGATCGGGACGCTCTGACGAAGGATATCGGGACAGGAAATCAGCGTTTGCCATGCGGCTCCCCGGGACGTGCTGAATCTGAAAGGAAAAAGGCTGTAAGGAAAGAAACCATCGCAACATATGGGAATTTTTGTCCTTGTGACGGGCGAGCCAGGTGAGAGGAGCATGATCGGTAACCAGGGTAAATGTCCTTCCAGACAGGTAGTACCTAAGGGATTCTATAGCCCATTTTATCACCAGGCACTCCTTTTCGATAGTGGGGTAGTGCCTTTCCCTTGGAAGGAGCTTTCTGCTGATGTATAGAATGGGATGTTGTGTCCCATCTTCCTGTCTCTGGGAAAGTACCGCCCCTAGACCCACATCGGAGGCGTCAGTTTGTAAAATGAAAGGTCTAAGGAAGTCCGGGCAACATAACACTGGACCTGAGGTGAGTATGGCTTTTAGTCTGTCAAAGCTTTTCTGTTCTAACGCAGTGGGTGTGGACAGGTTATTGGGACATGTCTTTTTTAACAGGTTAGTGAGCGGTTCTGCTATAGTAGAAAACTGTGGAATAAACCGTCGATAATAGTCTATCAATCCTAAGAAGGCCCTGACGTCTTTCTTTTTCTTAGGGAACGGTATGTTCCTTATGGCCTCTATTTTTTCTACCTGTGGGCTAACCTGACCTCCCCCCACTACGTAGCCCAAATATTTGATGCTGGTTTGTCCTAATCGACATTTCTCCGGATTTGCTGTTAACTGAGCTGTTCGTAAGGCCCGGAGGACGTTGTCTAAATGTGCCATATGGTCACCCCATGTTTTACTATATATGACAATATCATCAAGATATGCCGCTGCATATTGATGATGAGGCCGTAAGATCCTATCCATGAGTCTCTGGAAGGTGGCAGGTGCCCCATGAAGGCCAAAGGGTATAACCGTGAATTGGTAAAGCCCTGATGGAGTAGCAAAGGCTGTTTTTTCTTTGTCCTCTGTTCTCATAGGGATCTGCCAATAACCCTTTGTGAGGTCAAGAGTGGATAGGTACCTGGCTTGGCCTAACCTTTCAATAAGCTCGTCAATACGTGGCATGGGGTAGGCGTCGAAATGGGTTAGTTTGTTGACTTGTCTATAATCTACACAAAACCGGGTACTCCCATCCGGCTTGGGAACTAGAACCACCGGTGAGCACCAGGGACTGTTTGATGGTTCAATAATACCAGCTGCCAAAATGGGCTGGACTTCTTGTTCTATTATTGCCTTCTTGGCTTCCGGAATACGATAAGGCCTCTGCCGGGATACCTTATCAACTTTGAGCTGAATCGGATGTTGCACCAACTCTGTTCTACCAGGGAACTTAGAGAAGACGTCTTGGTGATTGGTTATCAGTTGGGTAAGTTGTATATGATAGGGCTCTGTTAATGTGGGATTTAGCCATGGTCTTGGCGTATCATGACAGGTTTGGGTGGAGAGAGAGGGATATGGGATTTCTTCTGTAGTATCATGTGCAATGTAACGGATAGGCTGCCCACCTGAGGGTTCTTGCTATTTTTTTAGGAGATTAATATGGTAAACCTGTTCCCTTCCACTTCCTTGGGGAATGGCCAGTTCATAAGTGGTGGGATTAATTTTTGCAATAACGTCATAGGGTCCCTGCCATTGAGCTAACAATTTATTACTACTAGGAAGTAGGACCAGCGCCTTGTCTCCTACTGTCAAGCTACGAACTGCGCTTCTAGCGTCATACCCCTGTTTCTGTTTCGTCTGGGCTTCTCGTAAAGCTGCGTGGGCTTCTTCCCACACTGTATGCAGATTGTCTTGCAAGTCTCGAGTATATGATAGGAGGTCTTTTACTTCTTCCTCTGTGGCTTCCCATTGTTCGGCCAACATGTCAAGCAGCGTACGTGGTTGTCTGCCGAATAGCATCTCGAAGGGGCAATGTCCCAGGGAAGTTTGGACGTGGGTACGTATTGTGCATAATACAAGAGGCAATTTCTTTTCCCAGTCCTTACCGGCGTCCGAGATGCTTTTTCTGAGGAGAGACTTAATCGTCCTATTGTACCTCTCTACTAGTCCATCTGTTTGAGGGTGATAAACAGATGTCCTGATTTGTTTCACCCCGAGTGAGCAACTCACCTCGGTCATGAATCTGGACATGAAAGGGGTCCCTTGGTCTGTGAGGATTTCTTTAGGGAAACCTACCCTGGAAAAGAACTCGATCATTGCTTGGGCAATGGCTTTGGTGTGCATGCTAGGTATGGGAATTGCTTCCGGATACCGGGTGGCGTAGTCCACCAATACTAACACATATTGTCGGCCCCTGACTGAGGGTGTGAGAGGCCCAATAATATCCATCCCAACCCTGGAAAACGGGGTGTCGATAATTGGAAGGGGTTGGAGGGGAACGGGTCTATGCGGAGAGGGATTATAAAGTTGGCATTTGGGACATTCCGTACAGTGTTTACGGATCTCCCCGAATACCCCAGGCCAATAGAAGCGTCTGAGCACTGCTTCCTCTGTCTTTTCCCTTCCCAGATGCTCTTCCCCATTGTCTCCATGGGCTAGGTGCCACACTTGCTGTCGGTGACTCCTAGGAACAACTAATTGTTCGGATTTTCCTCCCGTTGTTGTGGGTTTCCTATATAATAAGTTATTTCGGATCAGAAATCTAGGACCTACCCCCTGTTCCTCAGAAGACAATGCTTTTTGCCAAGCAAGTTTCAAAGAGGGATCCTGGTGTTGGTTCTGCTGAAAGTTTCCCACCACAGTGCAGACTCTACTGTCTTTCTCTGGTCTGTCCCCTTTTAGGTTGTTCTATGCATAACAATGTCGTTGCTCTTGTTTCTGTTTCCTACTGAGGACAACCCGGGTGGTTTTTTGTTCTTCCGTATCAGATCCAATAGGTACCTCCTCCCACCAGGTTCTCAAGGTATGTTCCTGTCCTGCTTTCTCTAGGAGAGCGGGGAAGTCCTCATAATCAGTTCCAAGGATTATATCCTCGCCTAGTTGGGAAAGTACCACCACCCGCAATGTCTCATTTTTATTTCTCCAATTCAACCATATGGTAGCCACTGGATAATACCTTTGATCGCCATGCACGCATGCAATTAAGACCTGGGTTTGTGGATCTTCCTGACCGGGTAGCACTAGAGGCTGCTGGATTACACTCTGGCTACATCCTGAGTCTCTTAACGCTGTTCTTTCCACCTCATTGATAAAGATAGAGAGGGTAACCTTGGGTTTCTCCCCTCCAGACCAGAAAACCCTCCCTCTCGTCAAACCGATCTCCATGGGTTCCTCGGCCTCTTTTCTGTGTGGGCAATGTCTGGCAATATGGCCCCATTCTGAACAGTGATAACACTGGAGACCTGTGCTTGGATAGCTGGGAGTCGCCGTAGCGGCTGGTTGAGAACGTTCTGGCCCATGTATCGGGGCTGGTCGATGAGTGATGCGTTTGGTTATGGTGGGTCGTACAGGGGAAAGAGGTGGTGGTCTGCTGGCGGTAGCCCGGAAGTCTGGGCCTCTATGATAGGCGCAAGCAAGATCTACAGCGGTTTCGTTAGTTAGTCCAGGATGCTGCCTGACCCAGTTCCGTGTTGTAGAAGGCAAGGCCTCGAGGTACTGGACTACCTCCAGGACTATGGTATCAAACATTTCCTCCCTGTTTTTTTCTGTTGGGTGCAGCCAACTCCCCGCTGCATGCTGGACTCAGTAGTACAAGGTTCGAGGATTCTCCTGATGTTGCCACTTTACTTGGCGGAACCTTGTGCGATAATTTTCGCTATCCAATCCAACCCGTTCCAATATGGTTTTCTTGAGTTCTCTATAAGATAAAGTGCCATCTGGATTGATAGCTTGGTAAGTGGTCTGCAGATGGCCTGTGAGAAAGGGGGCTATATACTGTCCCCACTTCTCCTCTGGCCACTTTGCCGTGCTGGCAACTCTCTCAAAATTTGTGAAGAAAGCGTCTGGGTCCTCCTGTTCTTGATAACGCTGCAGTACTCTACTTGGTACATTTGGGTGTACCTTTGTAGGGGCGATGGTGTCTGTAATTTTTCCCAGAGCCGTTTCGTGTACCAGCTGGTTGTTTGCCATAATTGTCGCTTGACTCTTCAGAGCTGTCTGTAATGCCTCACGTTCTTCTTTGGCTTCTTTCATCTGTTGTTCCCATACCAGTTGGTGGTGTTGCTGCCGCTCGGCCAACTGGGCTATCATATCTGCCATGGTTGCCTTTTCTTCCATGATGGTCCTCAATATCCCACTTCGGATACCACTTGTGGCGAACTTGGCGAGTAGTGAACACTCATGAATCGGTTGCCAATTAGGTATATAGTATTTATTTGTTGGTAATAGGGTTGAGTCTTTTTTTTTCTCCTCCTTCCTTTTGGTTCTTGTTATTCTCCTATTTTCTTTCTTCTAGCTTTGTAGGATGCTGCTCTCCTGGATCGCACTTCTCATTCTTTTCTTTGGTTCCCTTCGTCTCACAGGTTCCCCGGGAAATGCATGCGGAGAGACAGAAAGATATAACGGTAAGTGCTTTATTATACACTCCTTGGAAACTTCCTCTCGTCTATCTCTTCCCTGTCTTTCCTACTTCCTGTTTTCCCTCCGGTTTTCCTGATCTCTGTTCCTCTCCTTTGTTCCTCCTGAGCTGTTTTTATCTTACTTCTTCTTCTACCTTATCTGTCGTTGTGTCTGCTTTGGTCTATTCTACCTTCCTCTAGTCTCCTTCCTCCGTCTCTGATCTATCTCCCTAGGGTGGTATCTCCTCTTATTTTCTTCTCACCCTTGTCCTTCTCCTACTTCAACAACCAGCTGTGCTTCTTGTTATCTAGTTTTGTGCTTTCCTCTGCGCAGTGTTTTAGTGCTGTTCCATACATTAGTGCTTATCCTGTTCAGTGCTTTGTAGTGTGTCAGCTAATAATCGTGCTCTTAGGTGTACCCCAACAAACACACCCTTTTCCCTTGACTTCTCCAGAAGCGTGGCGGGAGGTATCGCTCCATTTCCCTGAGTTCCCACGGTGCTTGGGATTCCGTCTGTGGCGTTTGGTCCCCGTTGCTCGTGTGGAATCCTATCTCCGGACCTCGGGCTCTCCTCGATTCTCAGGCTTTCCTCGACCTCACGATCGTCGTCTTCACCACCTCCTGTCTCGCTCTCCTCGTCCACCCGGTCGTCGTCTTCTCCCTGCTCGCTCTCCTCGTCTTCCCGGTCGTCTTCTTCTCCTCCTCGCTCGACTCCTTCTGGTGCCAATGCTGCTGCTTTTGACCTCCCGGCTTCCCGCGGCGGGAATGGAAACAGCGAATCACGGGGAGGGAAGCCTGAAAGGTCGGGAGCAGGGATGGCAGCGACAGCACAAGTCCGGTTCATGTGCGGGCGGAGCTCACTCAGCCCGTCACAGGTTGTAACAGAAAATACTCTAATTTGTGAAGGAAGCGTTAAATCTTCTGTTGGAGGATTTGTCTCCTCAGACCCCTCTTGTTTAATTACCTCCACTAGAAGGTTAGCATGGTGCAGTAATTCCAAAAGAGGTATCTGTACAGCAGAGAATCCACTAACAGATGATTTAGTACTTCCTGCACAAATCTGAGGATTTCCTGTTGCCACTCCACTCTAAATCATGCCTTCTCTTTCTTCATTGCCCAATTTCGTGCTGTGGCAATTGCCCGAATGCCCTCAACTGTGATTCGCTTTGCATTGGCCATGTAACACATTCATCCCTCTGGGCTGTGATGGCCCCTATATTCAACTGCTGACACCAACTGCTGATTCACAGTCATATTTCTCATCACAGTGAAAAACCCTGCACGTGCATTCTGCCTGTTGCCCAAGTTGCTTCATTACCATAATACAGTGTTTAATTCCACAAATGCTCCAGGTATCTGAATTGTGCTCACTCATGCATTATAGATCTGCATGCCTTCACCCCTTCTCTGTTCTAATACAGATATTCCAAAGCTCAGCAGTCCACGGCAATCTACTTAATATTTTCATGCGCCGGACAGCTCCTTCGATTTTTATACATTGCTATTTATTATTTAAACCCATTTCATCAATCAGTCTAATATGATGTCTTCACTATCAATTCACATTACCTTCATTCTATATCCAAATGATTTTTTAAGTGCAAGAGCCTCCTACTCTTCCATGAAATGTCACAATTCATGATATGCAAAAAAACAAAATTCCATTATTCAATTTACCCGCAGGTAAACAATTGCTCTTCACAGTTGGCTATGCTGTTAAAACTGTAGACGCATACCTGATAGGGTCAACCGTTTTGTCCTTGACAAACTCTAGAAAACTTTTAATAAAACATTTTAAAACTATAACAATTATAGCACCAAATTGACAGCTTACCGCCTAAAGGATAAAAGTGATATTTTATGGCATCCATAAGTATACTGAGGTAAAAAAGGATATTTACTGTAGGCATAATTCAAGGCAAAAATAGTAACTTCCTCCTGCTGCTTCTCAGCCTTTAAAAAACTAAATCTGAATTTGAATTGTTGGTAATCAGCAGAGATCACTAAGGGCTAGCACCATTGGTCAAAGGGGATGATCAGAATATTGAGCATGGTGGAGATAGCTTTGTGAAGTTCGCCATTATAACGTGTGCACCTGTTAAGTCGTAAAACAAGTGAGGACTGTGTTTTAGCGCCTTGGAATCGCACCAACCGATGAAGATTCTACAGAACCTCTTTGAATGCACGAGGTTTTAGGAAAGCAGAATGGAGGAACAACTTGTGCTTAGTGTAGAATTCAGACCGAGAGAGAGAACAAAAAAAAAAAAAGGAACTCGAAAGATAGGAGGTTGAGTTGAGTAGGGGGACTTGTGGATGACATGTTTTCCAAATTGACACCACCTCGTTGGACTCTTTTTAGTTCACAATGAGAATTCCAATTGCCATGAGGGAGGGAGGCACAGAGAAGGAAAGGTAATGAAGAAAGGAAGCAGGTGATTAGCGGAGGTAAATGTCAGTAGGTAAGAAGTGACAGCGAAAGAAATAAAAGTATGACAGAGGGTTTTTAATTAATGTAGATTGAGAGGTAGCTGGCACAGTTCTGTCAGAGCCTCATGTGGTCAGAGGACTGCTCACATTTGTGTCTACAATCAGGCTTCATATGAAGCCTCTTCCAAGTAAATACATTTTTCTGTGAGCCAGCAGTTGAAGAGTGAGGAAGAGGAGAGCTGTGGACGAGTCGCTTACACAGGTACTCGGACGTCTGGGAGGAGGGAGGCATTGGCGTTCAAGGAGAGGCATTCCACATAGCACTTTTCCATATCTACAACACCACTGTGGCCAGATCTAGGCTTTCAGGGCTTATGATCGCACCCCAAGATGTCTATCTGGCAGCTTCATTGAAACCTCTGAGCTATTGTTCTAAAAGGGCAAGGGGTGACAAGGGTTCGAGTATTGAGGCTGAGATAAAGAATAAGTGTCTGTAGCCAAGAGGTGATGGTTGATAGAGGAACACCGCAGCTGTAATGCTTGTCAGAATCCAACTGTAGACGTCCCTTGACAGATAGGATTCAGACTAAGAATAAATGTGACCATTATATTTTATAAATTCTCCAAAGTCTCAGCGGCACCCACATTGAGTAATTGAACAATGATTACAACAACATTTCACACCCAAGGAGTCTAATACAATTACTAGTGATACATTTATTATATCGAAAATACTTGGGTTCCACACAGTTTAAATTGTTCTTCACATTACATTGTCAATTATACATTCAAATTGTATTATATGGGATGGTGGCGACAGGAGGTCCCTTCAGATAGGGATGAGATTCTCCAGTTGTGCAGAGCCACAGTCATCATGTTTCCCAGGTAAATTCCAGCTTTTTCAAGGGTCTGTTGATCTTATTTTGAACATTTTTGATTTTATGAAACATGGTTCATAATATCTGAATAGTAGAATGTAAGACACCCACTGCAGTCGTAAAGAATTAACTACAACAGATCAGTCACATTTGTCCCATGAGTAATACTGAACAATCATCAAAATGGATTGTGCTTCAATGCCGCATAACCATTTGGTGCTTTAACAAGGGCACTAACTAATAATTATACTGAGGGAACTAATGCCACTGATCTGTTGGAATTAAAGTAAAATTAAATACAATGTTGTATCTGTGAGTCATATTGTCTATGTAGGTCACTAACTTACATTCGCTACAAATTATTGAATAGTCTGTGCCTAGGACATACTGTTAAATGTCAACGAAAGGTATCTCTCTTCAACTGTCAATAACTCCAGACTCTCCATCTCTACCAAGAAGCTATCTTTCTCTTTTTAAGTGAAGCCATAATGGCGAGAGTAGGGAAGTGAAGTAACAGATGTGCATAGGCAACACTAAGATGAATGGTTATTGATAGAGTAAGTCCCCTTTTTCGAGTTCAGAGACAAGAAGCAGTTGGAAGCAAAGAGCCATGAAACAGCTAGTGCTACTATAGTTTTTTCACATTTGGGTGAAATGTGGATGTGGAAAATTGAGACTGGCAGGAGTAAATGTCCTTGATTCCCATAATCAGGATAAGAGGATTTCACCCAGGCAAATTCACTGTATTCACACAGAAAGTCTGCCAGTGTGGTGAATTTTCTGAGGGGGTAAATCTACTACTACTCCTGGGTTTGTAAGTGTTTCCGTTTGCGTCTCCCTGTTAAAGCTCAAACTTGCAAGCTTGTTCCGATTTGGCAATCACGTGCCTGTAGATATCTCCTCTCTAAAAAAATCTTAAAATTACCCCTCTCAAGGGAAGGAGGAAATATATTTTCATGGATGACAAGAAGCACCCCGTAATTCATGGAGGAGTGGTGGGAGAAGGATATCCAAGGAAAAAAATTATGAAGAAAAAGCAGAAAAACGTTCAAATGCTTTAGAAATACACTTCCTCAAACTACATTGTACATCTGCTACATTCAAGTATGAGGAAGCATTTATGGATATCTAAATCTTGCAAAAATCATTGTAACGCAAGAATACTGCTAGAGATCTAAATAAAAATAAAAATAACTAAATATACTCCAAATGAATGAGTAACCTCAAAGTAGAGTACTTGTCTGTTTTTTTCATGATTTTGTGAATTGGCTCAAAAAGAATGTTTAGTATTGACTCGGAGTATTTGGCATTATTTTGACTACAACAGTTGCATTTTCAGAGTGATGCCCGTGTGAAAGCCCACCACAGTGCACCTGTGGTGGAAATGGCATGATGGTTGCATCAAACTCACCACTCTGGCTGAACACACGATGTTCTTTTGGCATTACAGTTATAATGCCTTGACTAACAGAAGGACTAACCTTGAGGAGTTTGATAATCAGAGATAGCCACAGACTACTTCCAATTTACTATCAGATTTAGCTCTCATGTGTTGGTGTGATCTTGGCTTCATGGGAACATTTCTAAGGTTGTACAACCCAAAATGACACCGGCAGTGGTGGTGACATGTTCCTGGAGGTTACCAAGCTGCCCCAGGTGTTGGAGAGATCACCAAAGCATAGTGGACAGCCACTACCCAGGATCCAGACCAAGAGACTATGTGGTAGTAGAGCCAGTCTTCTTTCTTCCTCACAAACAAACTTCACAACATCAGTGCTTCTCCACTGGTGATTCTTTTCCAGATTCACTCATGCATTCTTCTTGTGTTTCAGGTTCTTTCTATCAATTGAGCCTGTCTTATGTCCCGGTCTGTGTTTGAGATTTCCTCGGACAATGAATATCTACACATAGATAATTGGTACATTTTATTTGGGGGAGTGAGTAAATTACTACACACCACATTGTGATAGCCTCAGAGAAGACATGTCTAATTGCCCCCCCCTCAAGGAAATTAGTTGAACCTGGCCCTTTTTGCAGGGTTATCACCAAATGTTTTGTCTTCTCCCTCCTATTTCTTCTGAGCTGTTTTTGTTGCCTTTAGGACTCTGAGCACTTTACCCATGCTAACCAGTGCTAAAGTGCATATGCTCTCTGTCTAAAATGTATTGGTGATTCATTTATCCATGAGTCACATATTTGATTTACTAGTACGTCCCTCGTAAAGTGCACTATGTTTGCCAAGGGGCCTGTCAATCAAAAGCTACCAGTGGGCCTGCAGCACTGATTGTGCCACCCACATGAGTAGCCCTGCAAATATGTCTTAGGCTAGGCCTGCCACCGCAGTGCCTGTGTTTGCAGTTTTACACTGCCATTTCGACCTGGCAAGTGGACCCACTTGCCAGGCCCAAACCTTCCCTTTTACTACATGTAGGTCATCCCTAAAATAGGCCCAAGGGAGACCAGTGGGGACGGTGCAGTGTGTTTAAAAGGTAGGACATATACTGGTGTTTTTTTACATGTCCTGATAGTGAGATACTGCTAAATATGGTTTTCACTATTGCAAGTCCTATCTCTTCCATGAGGTAACATGGGGATTGCCTTGAAAAAACTTTTAAGTGTAATGTTACATTGGGAGCAGATAGAGATGTGGTGTTTGGGGACTCTGAACTCACAATTAAAAGATATAGCTTTTGGTGAAATTGGTTTTTAGATTGTAGGTTCCAAAATGCCACTTTTAGAAAGTGGGCATTTTCTTGTTTGACCAGTCTGTGCTTCTGCCTGTCTATGGAATAGACGTGTGGGTCAGGATGACAGTTGGAACATTTGTGTATTCACTCTAGACAGTCACACAAGGGGAGCAGAGGTGTGCTCTGCATATCCTGATAGCCCATCACCAGGCTCATGGGTCTTCCTGAGCTAGAGTGGTGGGAGGAGCTGACACTTGAACCTGAATAGGGCTGTGCCTGTCCTTACACAAAGCAGTCTCCAACCACCTGGAGTGTGTCTGGGGCTAGGGAAAGGCAGGAACGTGTGCACTAAAAATACTTCTCTTAGAAGTTTGCCTACTTTAAAGGTCTACTTCAAAGACAGAAATGTGTTTAAGTACTGGACCTCTGACACCACATAGTTAGAACACTTGTGGACTAAGGACATTCTGGCAGGAAGAAGAGTTAGATGCCATAGGAGGAACTGCCAGTCTGCCTGTTGCTTTGTCTGCCTGCTGCTTCTGTCCTGGGAGTGAAATGACTGGACTTTGCTTTCTACATCCTGCTTTCCAGGGTTCTCCAAGGGCTTGAACTGAGCTTTCCTCTTGTTAAGAAGTCTCGGGGACATCAAAGACTTCATCTGCCAGTGCCTAGGCTCTTCTGCTGAGAGTCCTGACTTGCCAAACAGTGCCAACTTCAGTCCCTGGGCTCTTGGAAGTCAAAGCTGGTGAACTGGAGAAGAAAATCCATGCACCGTTGTGCTGTGGCAGAAATATCGATGCAGTGCATGTCCTGCGGCTGGAGGATCAACACAGAATCTGTCTAGCAGCTGCAGAATCGATGCATCACCTGTTTCACTGTGGCTCCACTAACACAGCATGTGTAGATTTTCCATGCATCGTCCCTGGGGTGGCAATTTCTCATCGACCCTGCATTGCAATAAGGAACCGAGGCTGCGTGTCTGGAAATCAACGCAATGCCTTTCCTGCGAGGAAAGAGTCGATTTATCACGTCCCCTACCAGTAAGGAACCAACGCATCGCCTCTTCTGCGAGGGAAGAACCAACGCATCACCTCCCCTGTGCAGTAAGGAACCAGTGTATCACTTTGCTTTTCGGCACCTCACCTCCCCTGCGACCCGCATTGTCTTTGTTATTGACGCATCCCAGGTACTTTGTGCAGAAAAGATACAACCATTGATTCCTATGGGTTAAGTTTCATTTCAACCTTTAAAAAGTGATATCTTTACTTGTGTATGTTGAAGTTTTGTCGTTTTGGTCTTGTTTTACTCAGATAAATATTGACTGTTTTTTTAAACTGGTATGGAGTACTTTTGTGGTGTTTTCACTGTGTTTCTGTGTGTGTGTATGTACAAATACTTTACACATTGCCTCTGAGATAAGCCTGACTGCTCATCCCAAGCTACCAAGAGGGTAAGCATGGGTTATCTTAGCTGTAGACTAGACCCTGACTAGAGTGAGGGTCCCTACTTGGACAGGGTACAGACCACTGCCAACTAGAAACTACATTTCTAACAAAATTTATATCACTAGTTAAGGGTTCTTTCATCTCTTAGCCGGTCCCTATATTCTCCCCCTACTGCCAACCCAGTGTAAGTCTATGTTCCCTTCCTGTATGTTCTACTAAAAGCAACGTCTTTATTTCAGGTATATCCCATATTTAGGTAAGGTCTGCCTTGGGGCTATTACTTAACTCTCTTCCGGTTAACAGTTGATGCACTTACTGTCCAGCTTGTAATGCACTGTGATTCCTAGTTCCTCACAAGTTCGCCTGAGGTGTTTTTTAGCCGGGAAAGCAACGGAAGTTAGAAGTTGTAGGTTTGAATGATCCTTCCAACTCAATATCGGATCCCTTTTGGGGGGGGGGCATGGCGCGTGCACTTCTAATCACAGGTCGTGTTAAATGCTGAGAACACGTGTTTTTCTTTATTAAACACAGAACCGGGTACTTTCCTCGATATTAACACTTTTCATGCCATGCCACGTGAAATAGGTTGCTTGTGTGCAGTTGGATGTTTCAAACCACTATAGAAAAAGGGGAAGGAAAAATGGGAGCAGAGACTGAAAGAGGACAGGAAGGAAAATTAACTCACTCATAACTAGAACCCTGGTGTACGCCTTTTTTCTACTCTGCGGTGCAGTGCCCTGCCAATAGGTAAGTCAAACAGTGTTCAACTGGAAATAAATATTCCTGGTAATGATGTACACGGCACACCTCCCTCTGCTCTTCTTTATGAAGGGTTTTGACGCCAGGATCTTGGCACATCGTGAACCTGCCAGGGTTCCACAGTGTAACACTCATGTTTTAACCTTCGTGATTTCCAACCATCTTTGAATGAAGTTTCAGAGACACGTCTCAAAGGTGCATTTAAATGGGCATTGGCTTTAGATTTTAACATTATTCTAACCTTTGTTAATAAACATTTACGCTAAAGAGCTTACACACACCTTATACAGCACCAGGTTCAGGTGATCTAGGGAATGCTAATTTGCCATAAATATGAAACAGCCATTCAAATGGCAGCATGAATGCTGTTTTCAAATAAGAAAGATAGTGCTATGTATGCAAAGCCCATAATTTGTAAGAAGGCAGCAGGTGTTCTGATGAAACTCAAAAACTTGTGCTAAAGCTGAAAATTATATTCACAAAGGAAAGATGCTGGAAGTGGGAGTGACGAATTATCTATCTGGAAGAGTCGCAGACAGATTAATTGAATGATCCTTCCAACTCAATATCGGATCCTTTTGGGAGGGCACGGCGTGTGCACTTCTAATCACAGGCTCAGCCAGGGTTTCAATTACTTACTGCTTGACACATCTAGAAGAGAGGTGATTCCAGGCAGTTAGGCATGAGCAACGCTCCGCAAACATCATAGCCGTGCGCCTCTCCAAGGGACCGAGGCCCGGTCTACAGAAATTGATTTACGTGTGAAACCATTTTCGTTGATCCGATTTGTATAGAAAATATTTAGAAGGGGGAAACCAATATGATCTGCCTCCGTTGAAGCAAAGGAAGAAGCGGCCATCTCAGAATTCAATACAGTTGCCTTTCATGGATCAACGCCTTAGATGCACAGCTCGGGATGAAATTTTGATTATGCATGAAATCAGGAGCCGGATGGAAATTTTGTTGAAACCTTCACATAATAGCAAATTAATTGAGGTTGAAAATGCCAACATTAATTAGTTGAACCCTGCATCACCCAGAGCTCAGAGATAGCCTGTAAGTGGTCGTAATCTGCATCAATTAATTCACTAATGTGGACTTTTATTAAAGGAGGATTCGAGCACAGCTGCAGGAGGTTTGGCCTAAAAAAGCCTCCTCTGCTGTCCAATATACACTTGATTACTCTGTAGCCAAAATTCCATACACAGCAGCAGCTCTAGCAATCTCTCTAAAGGATTTGTTGAAGTATATTAGGTATTTATGCACTATGGGGTCAGAAACCAGATGGGGTCTGCATAATCAATAAAAATGCAAAGATGACCTTTCAGTTATGCAAGATTCATAATAAGAAAATGTATTTCCAGGATAATGATAATAGCAACGCCAATCATAATAACCACAACTGCAATAGTAGAACAAATAACAATGACAGTGCATTGTCTAATTTTTTAGCACACAGTACAAGCTGACATGTCTCTGGGTGACTGGCTTAGTATTAGCTGATTAATGGTAATGGTAATGGGTGGACCAGCAGGATGAGACTCTGACCCGATTCCAGCCTACTTTTGAATGTGTAACCTGCAAGTTTCTGGCACATAGTTTTTGCCCAGGTTGTTTCTGTATACTTTGCCAGTTCTGAATCTTCAAGGAGAGAGCTGTACACATCTTTGTTGATGTAGAAGTTAATGTGAATAGATAGAAAAGAAAACTCTCCACAAGAATCTACTCTCCAGATCAGGCTGCATGTAATGTTGTATCAAGAGTCTGAACTTACAGATCAAGATACACATTCAAGGTGTGGTCATCCGCATTGATACTTAGGGACAACCACTTTGGAATATCAACCTTTCCAAGCAAATACCATTCACACCAGACTTTCTGCTGTTGCTTGGTTTCTGGATTGAAATTAATTGATGAAAAGCCACAGAGGCAGATGATCGAAGGAATTATTTTTTTCACCGCCCTGTATACATTTATGTTTACTAGCAATGATTTTCAAATGGTTGGGTGAGGAACACTGTAAAGGTACAGCCACTCATTTAGGAATACTGACGCTGTCGGATTCAGTATTGAAATGCAGGAATTCAACATGCCTTCTTGGAAGCTCTTGGAAAGTACCATTGTGGACACCCCTTCTTTCTATTATAGACATCACGGTGTGTAATTGGAGCACAATGCTGAGGTAGACATATCTGGTACCCAGTGGCATAACACAAAATGATACCACCCACCACACAGAATGTGATAAGTGGCCCCTGAAACTCCCATACCTCACAGATATTCATTGAACTTTGTCTGAATTGGGTCCTCTTGAATGGTTGGGAGCTCTTTAGATCATTTTCTTCTAAAAGAAATAACAGTGACCTGCAGTAGCACCACAGCCACATGGAAGGAAAGGATGTCTCAAGACATAACGACCCGAGGCTGAGCGATGCACTGTACATCACAGCAGAATGAAACTCCACTGTACCTTGGCACACACATCCATGCATATAATGTTCCACACAGACCCATAACAGAGTATAGCCATCCACTACCCAAAACATTCCATCACTAACCACTATAACAAACTAAAATAACTACACTGCACAATATGTCCCTTATGAAGAATTGGAAATACAACGAAATACAATGTTCACCAATCAGTTACGTGAATCCCAGAAAATGGGCCCAGGTTGTGAAACTGCTTTAGAACCATCCACACGGTGGGGATGTGCTACACAAACGCAGAAAGAGAAACATGGCTAGGACGCTTTCTCCAAATATTCAAGAAGCACCCCTTTGAAGGATATATTCCTTAAACAGTGTATCTAGAATGTACGCTACACAACTAAAAATAAAGGGCGGGACGAATGAAACTCGTATTTGAACGATCAGATATTTCACTTATATCACGACACCAATAACCACTGGTGGGCAATGCAATGAAGAACACTAAAATGCTTTAAAGAGCTAATCGGTGCATAGGTTGAACTGTGAGAGCAAACACCATTACACGGGCCCTGGACTGAGCCTCCAGTGGGAAGCAAGCATTTCAGAGCAGATACACGCTCGGTACAAATTAGGAGCTGTCTGGAGCTCCGGTTCAGGCCTGTACGTTACCGAGCACAGCGGATGTCACTGGAAAAACTCTTATCTTCATAAAACCCCTGGATCATTCTCACATTACTCTGGGGCTTAACTTTAAATCTACGAGATAATTTGAACCAGAGGGCCCAATCACCTCGCAGGATATTATATTACAGCCAGTAAATCCTTTATTAGGCTGGACAAAGGACTTTGTTTTTCCGAAACTTCTGGTTTGTGCACATGCAAAGAATGATGTCCACAGCAGACAGCTTTCTGCAGCTGCACACTGTCTCCTTTCTCTTAAAGGCGGTTGTTAAATTACTCATGGATTGCAGGTACGGAAACTGCAGCAGACCGAGGTCACAGGTCAGCCTTACAGCCTCGCTTGATATGCACGAGTGTGCAGAGAAACTGCAGTTTGTGCTTTTAGTAGCCGCAGGAGTGATGGTGCCTCACCAAACATGTATGCATCCAAATGGCATTTAGTCCACCCAAGGCTTCTGCTTGGGATAAGATTACCACATGGCTCCATGTCATCAAGGACACCGTGTTTCAAGCCTGGGTACTCCCTTTGCAAGTATACATCTGTTTGTGCTTCATTAGAAATTAACCAAGATTACAGCTCTGAGGATGCGGTAAGTGGTGGAATAAAAACTCAGGACGGAAACATGATGTCCCTGATGACCAAGAGCCACCTCGTAAGAGAGGGAGCCACTGGCAACAACACAGAGGAGACTGGAGATAAAGCTGGGCGAACACTGACAGAGGCAAGTCTTTTTAATGGTACCAGTCAAAAGCTTTACCTTCAAGATGCAGTGAACTAAGGACAGGGCCACAGGGGATGCAAAACCAACAGTTCATGATCTTTGGAAATGAAAACCCCAGACGTTCTTGCGATGGTCCACTCGGAATGTTAAACGCATATCTACACAGATTTTAAAAAATATATAATTATTGATTTTTAAAATTCCAGTACTCCTTAAAAAACAAAAAAGTTATTTTAATACAAATCTGTTTATACTCAATCATATTTTGGCGTCCTCATCTAAAAGCCCAACTTTCTTAGCCACAGGTCCCACAGACTTCCTTCCATATCATTTGGCTCTACCCTTCTAACTTCTTTTCATCCCTTCACTTTCAACTCATGTCATTCTCATAAAGGCTACCTATAATCTCTGTTGTACTATATATATATATATATATATATATATATATATATATATATATATATATATATATATTCATATTCCTTTCTACAACAGTGGCTAGCCTCCAATTCCTTGCCAACACTGATTTATTATTTTTAGAGGTATGTGATGGAGACACAGATGGCCATTTATTCTCAAATATTGCTGGCTAGCCATCCCTGGCCCTGATTTCAATTCTGTTTCTTGGTGGGAATTAGTGTAAAAGGGCCCCACCCCTAGTATTGCCATTAGTGATCTTTACATGCAATTATTTTCTTTTGCAGTTAGTATTACTTGTACTGCACACCAGAAGTCCTGAACAGAATTTATTCGCACACAATTAGGTACAAATAGTCAATTTTATATAAGGCTTGCATTTTTTCAGATCCTCCTTTTTCAAGGTTTTTAGAAGCTGCACCTACGAGCTAAGTAGTCCAAAACTGTGGAACAACCTTTGCTTGTAACGTGAAAGAAAATATTCACAAAGGACATATTTGTAAAGACTATTAGTCAACCACAGATTAAGATTAGATGTTCAAGAGCCTGATTGGTTTATGGTCAATCTATCATGGGATAAAGATCTTTTGAAAATATAATCTGTCACCACTGCAGAAGACTAGTGCATCAGATTTCATGGAGGTGGCATCCATCCATACACTCACATTTTTCATAAATTATTAACTGAGTGTGACAGGACTTTCTTTGGAAAACAAAGTTGGGAAGCCCTCTATTTTCCAAGTACGGCTGATCAAGGTATAAGCGGTCTCAATTCACACATGGGATAGCACGTAGAATCTCAACAAGGTAGCTAGTTTCCAGCTCATAGAGATTGTGAAATGTACAGAAGGGCACTATCTTAATGAGACTAGATGATCCATACCGCAGGGTAACCAAATGACAAATATGACTTGCACTACTTTTGTTTAAAAAAAAATCTGTTTTTATCTTCAGGATTTCTGAAGTTCTGTTTTCAAATAACAAACGATAAGAACAAGCTTGAGAAACTATAAATCAACCAGTAGTGTGGCGACGGTCCGGTTTGCTATTGAAAAAGGACACACTAGGAGTAGGCCCACTAAAATAAATGCTGGGAGCCAAAGCGCATTGATATACATATGAGGAAATTAGAAAAATAAAGAAAATTGGCAAAAAAATATATGTATGAATGATGAACAGTCGCAGACAACACAAACATATACTGCTGAACTCATTTGCCCCATTAAAGCAACACATACACCAAATAATTGGTATGGAGCTAGATTAAAAAAATACGACTTTCCTTCATTTTTAAACATTTCTGTGGCTAAATTGTAATTGGTTTCTGTTTTAACCTCTGTATGATATGAATCATTATGGATTACTGACTTTTTTTTAACCATAGAGTGGTGTAATCCAGTTTCATGGGAAACAAAATAGTCTGTCCCTAGAAAGATGTTTTGTTGATCAAAAATTATTTTTGTGATCAAGGCACAAGAAATCTGTAAACAATAGATGTGTTACCATATGATTTTGTATAATCCTTTCAGTGCAGTGAACCCTGTTAAAAATAATTTACTATTTCCCCTTTCTCTTTATATGGTATGGCAGACCCCTATACTGCAATTTACACATGCTTGTGCATGCATAATGACATACTGGACATTTTATATTATAGCCTTATAGCCCACAGTAGCGAACTATACCGCCCATTAAAGGCCTGCTCCAGCATTCGGCCCGGACCTTTAACAAGGGAGCGGGACTTTAATACTGGTATATCCCAGCTAGGGCTAGAAGGCTATTAGAAGATTCGGCAACAAGAGGGCAGAATGTTCTAATAAATAACAGCTGTGACCAACATTGGAATGTTGGAGCTCTAGGCTTCTACCAGCCATTGGAATCCCAGAGCTCTCCATTGTTTTCAACCGCGCTCCCAACATTGCAATATTTTAATTTGTTTTATTGTACAGTTCCAACATTGTGAGCACCTACAGTACTCTAGCTGCACCCTACTGACAAGGCAGAAAGCAGTCTGAGGTTGCTTGTGTTGCTGTTCAGAGGTGACCTGACATAGAAGTTTAGGCTACGGGAGCAGGAATAAGGCTGATTTGCATAAGGCTGGTTCCTGTTGGAAGTGGAAGTGACATAGTGGGTGAAATAAGGTGGACTGGATTGCAGCCCAGAGTAGTTGCCAGTGGCTGAAATTAGTTCAAGCAATCCACCCTTCACTTTTTGTATTACTCAGTGGGATGCATTTAAAAAAAATACAGAAAAGAATACCAAACTGCATTTTTCTTTTCTTTTTTGGACAGAGGAGGCCCACTTGAAAATTATAGCTGCCAGGCCCTCCAAATCAGAAAAATAAACTTTGAAAAAAAGATTGCGATGGGGGCAGTGGAGCAATGGTGGAGTGGGTGGGCAACCAGATGGATGATGTAAGTGCTGGCAACCAACAGGATTAGTGGAATGATAACACTGCTTATTAAACGGATATCATATTCTTAAATTAGCCACAAGATCATTTTCCACATTTAACTACTGTATGTAAGGTAAAAACTAAAAAGATCTGCTAGGAATTCACATGCATTCAGCTCTGACAAACTTGATATGATTATGAAAAGTGAAAAATGTTTAGCAAGCCTTCAGATTTGTAAAGCATGCATGCTGGTGGGGAGTTATTTTCAAAGTGACAGTGGGATAAATTCACCCTGGTTCCTTCTTTCTGTCTCCCAGCGCTTAGGAATTTGAGAGATCACTACAATATTTAAACGGGAATGGGAGACATTAGCATCACAAAACTAAAAAAAAGGTGTAAAAATACTAGGTAAGGTGTATGGAATATGGTAATTCTAAGTAATTCATGCATGTTTAGATAAAAGTGCCCCCAACATTACCAACCACTCTTCACCCCGCTCCTGCTTTCCATTTTTCCTGTTTTTTTCTTAAAATTCTGCTGTGACTTTGACGTACATATTTTGGTAAGCGTGTAAACATATAATAAAGCAAACCATACCTTCTCAAAACTTTTGAAGATGGCATTTAACTCCATCACATTTTTTTATTCAACACTGCACTGTACTTTAAATAAATGTTTTTATTACTCCTTGATCGTCACCTCAGTGTCTTAAGCTCTGGATATGTTGTGGTACATTTTTATACTGTGTGGAATGAAAAAAAACTTTTTTCTGTGACTACAAGAGATTTTCTTATACTTATTTAGCTTTCTCCAGGACTCTGCGTTGCTTGTGGCTGCAATATTTACCTCTGGCTTTAAGTTAGCCATTATGTGCCCCTCTCGTAACTCCCATACCAGGCACAACTCAGACAGTGAAGATCAGCCAGCTTCATGTAGAGAGTTTAGGAATTGCGATTTCCTAATTGCGATTCTTACCGAATTGCAATTAGGGAACCGCAGTTCATAATGAACGAAAAAGTTCCTAAAGAATCGTAAATCGACCTATCTAATGAATATTAATGCTGTAGGTCACAATTTGTGACCAATTAGGATTGATAGCCATCACAGGAATAGTAGCCTGTTGGGGTGAGCAGACTACATGTCTGTGATAGTTTTTTAATAAAGTAATCTTTTTTTTACGGAGCCCATTTTCCTTCAGAGAAAAGGGGATGCGTGTTTTTAAAGGAAAATGGAACTTTGAAGTTTCATTTTTAGGACGAGCAGAAGCGTACAACCTAGTGTATACTTTAGTATGCATCTCTGTGGGCTTAAAGCCACCCCCCTGATTCTCATTTGTTTCAGTGTCCTTTTAAAATTATATGCTTGTGAGTGATAAATGTTTCCTCTTTGTCCCACCTTTTGGTCAATTGTTTACTCCCACGGAGCAGCACCATAGAACTTGTACCCTTCCAGTTGTCCCATGCTAGTAACTGTAAAGGGACAACTTTTTT
This sequence comes from Pleurodeles waltl, assembly GCF_031143425.1. Taxonomy (NCBI): domain Eukaryota; kingdom Metazoa; phylum Chordata; class Amphibia; order Caudata; family Salamandridae; genus Pleurodeles; species Pleurodeles waltl. The sequence goes on from NC_090440.1 coordinate 1,887,605,142, forward strand.
CTTTGGTCAAGAGCACTGCATGCAAGCACTTGATCTTTCCAGTTGCTCCAAACTCCGATTCAGCAAACAGCATGCCACCTGCTTCAAGGCCACGGCGCTTCATACTTTAGCCTGGCAGCGCCTAACTTTTATCTATACAGTGCACATTTGCACCCGATTCAGGGTCACTGTTTAATTTATTTTTTTATTTTTTATTAGTACCTGTTGGGACAGTGAGTCTTCTGCATGTCTCTGTAGAACGTGCATCCCCTACTTTATGGTGATTGACAGGCAAGTCACTTAAAAGTTACTGTATGGTTTCTGGATCCCTACCTCAGTGAACATGACAAACATGTATGTCCACTGAGGATCTCCCTGTTTACCTGGACTGCGACCCTAGAGCTTAGCTCTGAGGTCGAGGGGGACATGCATAGTGCACCCCTATTTCACAGAGTGGCTAATGCCCTCTCTACCAAGGCGGTGGTAGACTGACAGTGGTGACAGTAATAAATATATAGTCAGGGATATCTGCATCCTTGTACCTTTGGTGGGGGGCTACCATCCACCCTCCTGATCAAGTCTGTGCAGTCTTCTTTACCTGTGGTCCTGTTGCCTTCATCTACCTGGGATATGTGTTTGACAGCCAGCAGGTTCCCTAGGGGAGAATGGTGAGCCATTTTGTTTAATGTGAGCTGAGTTGTTCTGCTTGACATTCCAGCTTCCCCGTGCCCCTCCCTATTCCTTGGAGAAGCTTGGTGGGCTGGGGTGGACACTCGTTCTTATCTGTGTTTAGCTGCGCTAACTCTGCTAGGAGGGATGATGGTCAGTGCCTCCTGGTCTGGAGTTAATTAGAATTCCTCTCTGGGGAATAGCCCAGGCTGATACCAAGAGCCTGTCCTGAAGCCCAGTAACTCATCCTATACATGTCTTATATAGGCAGTGAGCATGTCACAGTTAGGCCTCATGATTGGAGGGGCACATAGGAATCAAAAGTAGCGGACCCTCTTATTGGATCAGCCTATCAATCAGAGGTGATAAAAGTCTGGCTTGAGTGGCCAGTTGTTGTTCAAGACTGGTCTTTGGTTCTAACAAGCATCCACAGAAGACAACTCTGGGCCTGGGGTGTCAAGGCAAGGAAGCTTGCTCATGGTGTCTGAACTTGAGCGTTTTCTCTGTGATGGATGGATTCTGCTATGAAGTAATTTGCCAGTTGTGAAAGAGCTAAAGGATCCATCGGCAACCTGATGGCAGATGCACAGGACCAGTTGTTTGTGGAGCTTGTCGAGCAGAGCAGCATCAGCTTAGAAGACAAGCAAATTGCAAACACCTGCTCAAGATAAGGAAGCTTGCAGCACATCAACAGAGGCAGACAGGGAACCTTGATTCCACCAAGCCTTTGAAGGCGAGGTCACTTCTGCCCAGTCCCCTCCTCTGTGCTGTTGCAGCCTGGGATACTTACAGTTACAATCTGTAGCTGGGGAAAAGTGTCCTGTCGTACAGACTTACCTTTCTCTTTGTGATACGTGGGGCTACCAGGGTGTATTTGCACTCTGGCCAACTAATACCCTCCTACAGCTAACCAATGGCCTCTGGTCAAATGGGACTTCAATAAAATGTGCCAATACATCGGGCACCTGTGATTAGATCCCGGACGCCACCAGAGTGGTGTCCTTGCTAAGGATGGGTGGACACTTTTGTTCTTTGGGTGGTGGGTTCTGAAACTGATCTAGAACATTTGACTTCACATTATATGCTGTAACTACACCACTGGCATGCAAGGATTGGTTTTGTGGCTCTAGTAATGAGAGCAACCCAGTGCAACATGGTCTGTAATATGCAATGCTAATTGTATTTCGACATGCTGTGTTTGTATAGTGCTTACTGTTTAGGTGCTATAATACTGTTTCGGGGTCAGAACTTTGGCCAAGAGGGTAGTAGAGACGTCTAGTTTGCCCCGTTTATCCTAATTTTATGTCCAACATATTTACCTCATGTGTATTAAAGTACTTTCTGTTTTAAAATGTAAAGCACTGACTGGACATCCTTTTAGCTGGTAGTACAGGGTACCCTGTATTCTGAATGTCTAAACCCACCTCAACTCCTTGAGTGAGCCTTGGACTGCCCTGCCTCGATAACCTGAGAGAGCCAAGTGCTGCAGAGGAGTACTTGGTTATCCAGTTTTGGGTCCACTATTACAGAGGCCCCAGGACACCAGTGTGGGACACTCCAATTGATGCGATTGGGGCGGGGTAGCCACTGAGCGCCCTCATGCCCAGGAAACCGGGTCCAACAGTACCCATTACAGAAGAGAGAAACATACAACTGTGCATCTATCTCTGTGCATCAGCAAGGTTTCCGGCAGACACGGGCCATTTTAACATCAGAAAAACATCACGCTATTCACTCCCTTCCTGCATCCTCCCAATCTCCGTTTGGTATTCACCTGCATTGATCAATATGTATTCAGTTGCTTTGTGTACTCCTCTCTTCTGTGCTCTGCTGTTTCTGCATGTTCTCACTGACTAGGGACAAGCTCAGCTCTCCATCAAAAGTTGGTGTTGTAGAAGGCGCAGCAAATTTCCCACGAAGAGGGTTCCATTTGCTAGCTACTTTTTTTTTGTTTATTGCACAGGTTGTTACAAATTCAGGTTTGAGCTCCACATTGCAAACTGTACAGGATGCTATTGCTCTTAACATTCTCAACTTAAAATATGCTTTTCCTGCACATATTAGCTTCACTTGGCGATTTTGTAAAATGTAAATTCCCACAATTTTTTTTTGCTGGACTATACCTTTTTAACAGGCTGCACAGAACACATGCTGCTCTACAACATACCTTAAAGACATTGGCAAAGCCAATAGCTCAGACTAAATACCTGCAGGAACCCAAAAGCGAGACCTAATCGCTATGCCAATGCTTGTTTAAGAGTAGGCAGTGGTGTGTGGGACAACTGTCTGCTCTTAAAAAATATTTGTTTTCCATTTGCGAGTTGGTTACCATCACCTTTAAGGAGTTGGTAAAATATGAATGTTTTGTGACCGTAATTCAGTCACAAAATATTCTTACATCCCATTGAGATTCGGTATTTGGAAGGTACGCCCTAAAAATGCCCTTTCCAAATACCGAATCATAAAAACAAATTGCGATTCGGTAACTCGTTAGTGAATCAAAATTTGTGTTTTGTGCATATGTAAAAGCACTTTTAGAGGTCTGAAGCAGCCTGATCAGGTGCATCTGACCTCAAAAATGGTTTGTAAGTATGGCCTCAAAGTACTTGCCTATAATGTGTGTTTGCTTAACCACTCTATTAAGTAGTGGAGCCTATAAAAGCAGCCTTTGAAGAGGACCTTTGAAGAGGCCATGATTAAAAGTCAAGGGAGAAGGTTAAATATTAGTTTGCTTTGTTGTGCCTGAGAAGCTTGAAGGAATATTCAGAGTTCAGGATGCGACCATTTTGCTTTAGGCTCGTTCCTCACCCAGAGACCCCCAGTCTCAAACAATGAGCAGACAACTACTGTTGTGTGGTTGTTTGGGAAGGGTTTCTGGATGGCAACAACCATGTTTATTCCTACACTGTTTATTGAATGCAAAACCACTGTCCCTTCCGATGTGCATTCCCCTTCAGTAACGACTCCTGTTCGGGGGATTACCTAGAAAAATCCCAGGTGACATACGGAAAATGTGGCCTCTCACCTTTAACGGGGTCACATACGTTTTTACTGCAACAAATCAGTAGATACCTATTAGGATTTTAGACTGACACTGTGCCTTATTAAAACAAACTTGCCCAGGAATGCACTCAGAGATGCCTGGAGTGTCTCTAGTTGCTCCTGTGGAAATGGGTTTTCAAACGGTTTGTTCAAGTACAACTCAAGATGCATGAAGTATGCAACAGAAAAATGACATCGCCAGATCTGCACCTGTGCCAGCTTTCATAACACAGCAAAATAATGACATTTTCAAATTTGCCTTAGCTTAATAAGTGTTTATGAATGCAATATCAAATGATGTCTCCTTATTTGTCTAAGTTTATCCAGAGAAGATTTTTGAGAACTGGAGCTCGGGTCACTGGTGTCTCTACTTCCAAGCATATTTTACCTCATTGCTGGAGAAGTAGAAAATGCTGAAATGATTTCAGTTTCAGTTGCACCATAAACTCTCTGCTACCCTAAGCGAGGAGAAGTGCACAAGAGGGACTGCATCTACCTGAACCACATTGGTGGCACGAAAGGGGAGAGGGAAAGCTTAAACTATTCAGGTCGTGGATATGACCAAGAAACAGGGGACTGCTGCTGCAGAAAAGGACAGCAATTCTCCACCAGGAAGACCCCACGCCAGTGAAGTGTTGTCACAGAAAATGTGACAGTCCTCGAGCGTGACAGCACAGCAGAAGGGACCGGCTTCAGGACTCGCCTTCGTATCTGTTGGCTGAATCACTGTACACACAAATCACTGCCCTTCACCATTTGTGTGAAGGTGGTGCTGAGACGTCTCATGATGAAAACCTGAGTGAATCCTGAACTCACAAAGACCGTCACAGACACATACTCTGCTGGTGGGAGTGTGGATACAAAGGTACAAACCTCACGTTTCAAGAGGGCAGCACCACTTACTGATACACCTTTGCTCACTGTATAATTTGCTTGTTGACCTGAAGTTCAGGGCCACATTATTTATAAAAAACCTATTGAGTTGGTGTTTCCAGCATTATTATGCACTTTAAAGCACTTGCCCCCTAACTCACCATCTTCTACATAATTTTCAAAGTTGAACAATTATTTGTCACCCAAACAGATCAAAAGATACAAAAAAAACGACAAATATGGTGCAAAACGGCAGGAGACCCCCTGCCAAAGTTAAGTGGTAACCTTTCAGATTGAAGGATGTATTCAGGTGTAAAAGTGCTACTAATTCGGCTAACCTTATTCATAGATAGGGTTAAGGTGTGTAAAAGTGTCAGAACAGTGAATGCGCTGCATTATTCCTCACAATGTGCTTTACTTTTCTTGCTGCATAAATTATAGTCAACACTGCCGCATAAATTGGGCTCCCATTACCACACAATTTCGGTAACCCTGCCGAACTAGCAAACCATGCAAATGTGACACAAAGGCGCTGAATGGATAATGAATATACATTTCTTATATACCTAGGGAGCACATTTTCCGAGAAGGAATATTTTTGTAACCACAGACGTTCTAAGGTTGAGTCAGGCACTGGCATGATCAGCTTCAGAGCAGCAAATTTTCCTGCACTGTTATTGGCCTCTTAGTTTCTGGCACCGACTGCTCAGTCTGCGATGTTTTGTACTTGAGGACAAAAAAACTGCAGCTGGAGCCCTAATATCTGCGCTCTAGTACACACATGACTTGCCTGGCCCGGAGTCCTGCGTCTGCATGCAGATGGACAGTTTCCAAGACACATCTGTAACCGTGGGAGAGCCGGCCAATTCCGATCAGCAGTTTAAGCCAAGCTTTGAGGGGTAATTGTGCAACCAAACTATGCGTACAAAAAAGTATGAAGTATTAGAGTACTTGATAAAGATTGCATGATATATCTAGACAGGGCGCCATCATGGCGTGAACAACAATTTGGGAGGACCAGATCAAAGTAGATAAAAGGAAAAAAATGCTATGAGTTGCAAATAAAAACAACAATTTTGGCAAGGGTCCCTAATGTGGTTTTAACCTTGTTCCTGAGCATTCACAAATTTGACAGAAATGTAACAGGAAGATAAAGTGATTTCCCCACTCATTATGATCACAATCTTTTGGTTCTGCGATGTTGGCCAATCTGTCACTTTTAACTGTTGTTGGGGTTGCGAGAGAGTCAGGAGGGTGGTTTGGGGTTAAAATGAAAATAAAGTGCATCTCTTTAGATGTCAATGAAGGTGCAGATGCACGTTCAAATGATCCCTCACTCGCTGTTTTGATAACCTTTCTAATAGTTTAGGTTAGAGTGGCTTTGAACTCACCTCTGGGGTGCAGTTATGATGCACAACTCGGCCAAACTTGTAATAAGTTATTGTAGAATTGTTTCAGAGAAGTTTGTCATTTTGTGATTTTTCTTTTCTCTCGGTTGACTTAAGAGGCAGGGGAGCTGAACACCTGGTCAGAAATCACTACTATTAAATGCAAGCATGAATGCTGGCCAGTAGAGCACCAAATAATGTTGAATAACAGATTATACAAAACAACGGTTCAATTTCTTCCATTAGCTGCCAAATCACTTTTGAAATGCGATGCACTAATTGTGAATACTGATGCTGAACCTGTTCAGCTGATCAGATACATGAAGGCGCTAGTGATCCCCACCAACATGGCCGATGTTGGGGCAACGGGAGAACCCATTGCACGGGACAGTCATGACACAATGTGCCATCTCCAAAGGAACCTCCTCCACACCTCATTTGAGAAACTCTTTTTACTCATAAATGTGCTTGAAACCAAAATAAAATTGTATACCTTTCTTCCTTCTGGATTCAGGTTCTGTCCACCCAAGTCACATGCGTCTGCTAGGAAGAGCTGTCTTGAATCTCGTGAGAAAAGAGTATCTCCGGAGCCTCTGTGCTCTGGCAACCAGTTTCAACTCTCGACCAAAGGTATTGTTACAATGGCTCTTCTTCTCCTTGCCCATGTCCATAAAAGCTGTACAATCATCTGCTCTCCTTGGAGCCCAGGTGCTCATAACTGCAAATATTTCGTAACAAAGCTCTATCCTTCTGTACTACACCCCACATTTTAAGAAACCATCAACTGCTCTTGTACAGAAAAAGCATACATTGACTCCAACTGCCCGTTAAACATATATCACTGTTTGGCCTGTCTTCTTTATATCACACACCTACTAGTAAATTTGGCCACAGCTCATCCCCAACAGTCTATAGAAAGCAACAAGCTGATGCTAACAATATCTGGAACTTTAGAAATTTAAAGCGTGATGAGGGGCGACTTAAATCAGAATTCTTCAATAGATGCTATGCCAAAGTAGGCTAAAAATAAATCACATTAAAAAATACAAGCTCGGTTTGTTGAATGTAAGTCAGATAATTGGAATAGTGGCTGGTATCCCAGTCAATGGGAATAATTACAAGTCCTTCTCCCCAAGTGAAAAACGTGGGTGTTCTTTTCAATTAGAACTTTCAACACAAATCATATTAATACTAGGGCCCAGGCGTCTTTCTTATCCAGCTTAAAGTCTTGAAAGACATTCTCTGTATTTTACATTAATGACAAAAAGGTACTGTGATGATGATGTGGGAAACTATGTTCAACAACAAGGCATTAGCAGCCAGTCCATAAAGAGATTTAACACAAGTCACTGTGCATCATGTAAAAAGCATGTCTTAAGCAGAGGGCACCTTTTGTGGCAGCTACATTTTACCTCTATGTCCTCACATCTTTGCAGCATCAGGCACTAAAGTAGCAGAGGGCACACCATGGTGGTTTGGCATTTCTAAAACAAATAATGAAACGGAGATAATTAATTCTTTCCTTCGGAAAACTTAAGGGTGGTAGATGCCATGAAAAATCAACCTTGCACACTGCCTTGAACTAGTCCTAAAGCTGACTGATTCCCAGGAGCCACACACCCTAATCTGCCTGACCCTTAAACTTTAACATAGGTTTCTTGTAACACCAAAAAAGTTATCCAAAACTCGGAACTCCTCAAGATCACGTATGATGAGTCATGCAGACAAACTGTACACATGTGGCTGTGAACTCAACAGCTATCTTATCTAGTCTAATCACAACTGGATGAGCGAAACATGTGTCAATTAAGTTAACTGTATGATAATCTGAATAAACATTCAAAGGACGAAATCAAAATGCATTAAGCATGCTTATTTTGAGTTGAGGACCCATGTGAAACATATGTATATGTTTTATATTTCACCTTCAAGCACTTACATAATAACATAAAATGTTATTGGGAGATGAAGTTATTTGACCAGAGGAAGACGGAACCAGAATCCCCTGGAATCCCAAAGGGCAACAAGTGCGCCTAAAGCAGATTTATTTTACTGAGATTAATTATATAACATTAGCACGCTGGTTATTGTCTAAGGACGGGAACGACATACGCTACTTTGAAAAACGTAGCTGGCTACTCGAGGGGCAGTATTCCCTTAGAGGCTCATTTAATTCATCTTCATAAAACATGTCCTCGTCGCAGGAGAGGAGGATGACACAAACCAGAGGTTTGTTGAGAATGTGCCCGGAGGCCAGCAGCTCAAGAGTTCAATTCAATATACAGGAATCAGCGCACTAGCAGCGCTCAACAGAACATGAAGCTTAGTGCAGGGGCGAGCCTGGGGGCCACTGTCCTTGGGGAAGAAAGGCCAGCAGTGCCAGGTACCTGCTGTCATCAGACCACCAGCACGGAGGCTGTGCAAACACGTGGGTTTTAGATAACTGGCTTTATTTAGAAGTCACACCACAAACAATTACAGGCTCTTTTGGTGCAAGCCTCTTTTGAATCAGGAGGACTTCCCTTACACATCCTATTTTATGCTATAACTGAGTGAAGTAAGCAGGATTATCACAAAGCTATTTTTGAGTAACACTATACTGCTAAAGCATAACCACTTAAGAACACTGATTGTCTAAATATTTAAATATTTTATTTCTATATTATTTTAGTATCAAATCTGACAATTCTGCAAAACCATGCTAAGGGCAATGCAGCACTATGCAAATCTCTCTTAACATAACACACCAAATTATTCTGTCAGAAACCTGTGCATTGTAACAAGGTGGTGCATCAGATCACATGCCGCAGAGTAATTACGGAAGGCAGCAAAGGAGGGGATTGTTGAGGAATATAGCTGATCCAAGTGTCATTTACAGTACACATATTAGCATTTATATTACAAGATGCCTATTTACGCGTTCAGGTATGGGGAGGTGAAATGCTTTGCCCAGAGTTTGGCTCTTTTATAAAGGCCGTTCATAAATTAGCCTAATCTCACTTTGCACTGGCCCTGTAACACAACCATTTAAGTAGACTTCACATTTTTACAGTGTTAATATGCTGTTCTATACAAAGTGCTTAATTTGTAAATAAAACTGGTACCCAAAGCTCTCCTCAAACACAGGGCTGCTGCAAGCACGGAATACTGAGGAAGCGTAATCCTGAAGCCATCTCAGGCCTCTTTAATCCATTTACAGCCACTCCCTGCCCCTTCAGCTCACTGTAGCAGCTTTCTGCTTTCTCCCCTTGTGATGCTTTTTGTTTTTCTCTTCCTCCGTCTTTCCCATTTGTGTCTTTTGCTCGCAGTAAATTCTTGAGGCAGAAACATACTACCCTCAAAAATAGGTGCTGGAACCCCACACTGGAAACCACCAGCTCAAATTAAGCACTGTCTATATGTAAGATGTAACGTGATTAAAACCAGACAGACAGACACTTCAGGCAGTAGAGTTATGACACATAGATGGATTGAGTGAGTTGGAGATTAGTCAGAGAGTGGTAGTGTCAGGGGGTAAATAATATTATTATGCGCGTCCACCAACACTTTTCTCTGAGGTGTTGATGTTCCTCTCACAGCCACATGTCGCTCGATCACTCACATACTTACACTACAGTCATGCTGTTTCTCTCCTAAACACCTGTTTCACCATAGATGGGGGGCTACTGCCACAGTCACTCACTAATTCTTGGTTTTGAGACTAGGAAAGCAGTTGTATGACCTCTTTCCTGGACATGGTATGAGCCAAAGACCCACTTCAGCTTCTGTTTCAACCACCAGAGCAAACATGGTGCAGTGTTTGTTACGGAAAGGTCTTCTATTACTTATGTCTGTCTGTTGAAAGCAGGAAAGTGCCTATTTTCTTGCACCTATCAATACTGCTCAATACTATGTGAAAATAATGCGAAGTGTTGGCAGAAAGAAAAACAAGCATTTGCAATGGAATGGGTCTTGCGTTTGCTCGAGTTAGAGCTATTAGCTTTTTAAATTCCTAACTGGGTTTTTCTTGCCACATAAATTGAAAATGTAAAGTAAAACAGTTGACGTAAGCAGGCAGATTCAAAGCGCCACGGCCGTCAAGAGCATGAGGGCGAAGGAGAGACACAAAAGGAAAAAGAAGTTCACTTGCAGTCAAGCATATCGTCAAAAGTGCAATTATCCATGTAACAGGGTCGATGGCCAAGGCGGTATCAAAACTGTCCCAAGGAGGGACAAACGTAATCCAATAATAAAGGATTTTTTAAAGGAAGCCCATGAATGAGTGATAGTGATGTGCGTGCAGTGAGCGTGGTTAAGCCCACAGATGGATTACAACAGGCCAGCGCGCTTGCACGCTCAACCTAAAAAAAAAAAGAGACACAGCCTGCACTCCAGCCAGGCAGGGAAACTCACAGCCCACCTTCTGTGGTGAACTGTACCCTATCCTCCCCCTTTCGAAGACCACTATGCTTGCTGTTCACTCACCGCCTGTCTTTCAGCACCGACATGGTAAGTGGTAAGTTAGTGCTGTTTTAAAAAGCTAAATTTACTATTCTGAAAACACCAGAGCCCAATTCACCAAAAAGTAGACAATCTGCACCTGTAAAGGAACTCCTACAAACAATGCACGTTTCGCAAATGCACAAACATCTGTAGCATCACGTCTGGAAACATTTGGTCGTCAGAGTTTGCCACACGTATTCCTCGAAATTCCACGTGAGATTTTCAATAGTTAAAATTTCCCCAATAGATAATTGTTTACAGAGTAGAATTGTGCACTGGGAAAGGGAAGCAGTCCCACTCTGCAGTGGCGTATATTTTGATTCTTTTGTTTTTTCCTACTCGGGGAAAAATATGTTGCTCCGTGAAGAAGCCTTACCCTACCAGCCCCTGCACAGTTGGACCTGTTCTGTTCTCCTCCCTACCACGGGTGAGGATTCTGATTAGTCCTTTGCTGGAGGGACTCTCAGATTCTTTTCTGAGTAGGAAATGGTTTGAGAGGAGTTTGCAAGTGGCCATACGTTCACAGGTTTGTGAGCATTCACAAACTCATAAGGTAAACAATGCCTTGATTCACCCACCCCTCCACCCGATGCAGGGCATTTACTATTATGTTAAAGTACACATATGTGGCATACAGTACTAAATGCATTTGTACTTGCTAAGCATATCGGATGCACATAAATAAATTAATTTTCACTTGTAAGTATAGATTTACAACCTAAAATGTATTTGGGAATTGGGCCAACTTTCAATGAATGTGGTCCACTGAAATAAGAATGGTCTAGGAGTCTGTATTTAAAAAGTATGACTATATACATCTTTACTAGCCAAGCAGGAACAAAGGAGCCCTTTGTCCTGCTTACATTAGGACCCGGGCACTCTTGCTCCTCAACTCAAAGATGTGCATGACGAAGTAAGAATCAGAGGTGTGGTCATCCCCATACTAAAACCTCGCTTTTTATTGCCAAGACTGGCTTAACTTTCAGTCTCTAGGACAAAGTACATTTGAATATAGTAGAAAGTTGACTGAGCAGAAAATAGCGGCCATTTAATAATGTTTGAACACGTTTCTCTGCAATTTCCACATACCTAGGTCAGGGTTATGCCGTGAGGCACTAACATACTGCAATACTGTAGCCTAGTGGAACCAGTAGGAAGGGTGCAGTTCACACTTCCTAGGGGCCAGTCCTAACGCAGAGATAAAGTGCAGTCTAAGTTTAGCCCATATGCATGAAATTAAACCTATGTCCTAATCTTATGCCTACTAATACTCTAAAAGTAACCCCCTCACTAAACATAAGAGTAATGGTAACCTGGAAGCTAATGATAACTATAGGCCTAAATTTTCCCATGGGGCACAGCCTAAGCAAAAAAACATGTGCCTACTCCTAGAGCTGAGAGTATGGCTAAATCTAGCCTTAATCCTATACAAGGAGTACTCTACATCTACTTGTAGGTACAGGAGAAAGGGTGTATGACAAACAAACAAAAATATATATATATCTTGCCGCGCAAGCTTAAGTGTTTCTTATATTTGTACCACATGGTCCATGCCAAAGAATGCATCATATCAATTCATATTTGTATTTATTTTCACCTAATTTCTTCAACAATTTTTTCACATCTCCCACCACTCACTTTTAACAGTTATTGCAGTATCAAGAATAGATCTCCTGTTGTAATATTTCTTAGTAGAAAGTCTAAAATGTTCATCACAAAAGCCACCAAAACACATTACAAATACATATTATAAAAAAAAAAACCTTCTAAATCCACTCATTCATATTTATACATAACACGAATTAAAAACACTGGGTCCCAGATCAGTTCTTTATATATCGTTGGCTGGGGCAAGTGAGCCTAAAAATGGTTGACAAACATTTCGGTGGCTATTTCACTCATAATGCCCCTTACCTCATATTCTAGTGGCCTTAAGCACCATATATATGTGGGGCTTGGTGTTTTAGTTATCTACAAATCAGCAATCAACAATAAATGTTAATGTCACAAAAAAAATATATATTCAAAGCTGTAAAACAGGAGTAGAAAAATATGCTAAGATCACTTTGTCAAAGAATAGAGAAAATCTACAAAAACTCTTTGCAAAAGAAAATAAAAATAAAAGGATTTTTAAAAAACTTTTACTCTAGTCCTACACCTCTTTCTAAGCCCATAATTAACCCTTGTAATAACTCTAACACTAACTGTAAGCTGTAAGCCTAAGTTTAATGCTAACATTTTATTTGATATTTCGGCAAGAAAGACTTTAAAAAATGAAAGTTTATTTCAACTTTAAAGTTTTCATATTTGTTGTTTCATACCATGGAGTGCAGATGTAGGTGACAAGCTCTCCTGTAATACCTTCATGAAACCCACAAACACTTATGAAAAATAAACAAAAGTGTCTCTGAACTGCCTGTAAAAAATAGAATCTAAAAAGTAGTTTAAAAATCCCTGCAAATTGTAATTTAGCTTTCATGTATTCGAACAGCAGACTTTGCACAACTGATTATATGAAAACCTTCCAATGCCACTTCTTAAGCCATAAGGCATTACAACCTAATTACAACACTGGGTGTAACACAGATAAATCTCAATAACAGGAAAAAGACACACTGGAAAATATTTACATTAAATATGCACGTTAAAACGTGCCTGTATCTGACCTGATAAATTATAAATGAGTGTATCCTGTGTATGTTTGTATCAGTTGTATGGTTCTGTTGTGTTTTTTGAATCTGGGAGCAATTTAGGGTTCTGGGGGTACTCGCTGATTGGAGCAGAGATGGTCCATTGCGCTTATATTTGGTTGCGTTTTATACAGAGTTCTTTCTAATAGGACAGAGAGGCCAAGTAACTGGTGAACACTGCACAATACAAAACAGATAGCACTCATACTTGTTGAAGCACTATTTCCACATTAGTTTAAATAATAAAATGGTCTTCCTCCCCTATGGCCACATAACCACTACTTTCATCTTTCTCATGAACCTGGTTCTTACATCAAGAGGATAAAAGTCCTGTTGGATCCTGATGAAGCTGAAATGAAGGTTTTACATTAATTTGACGCATAAACGTAGTGCTGCAATAATCATGTGTGACTTTAACCGAACTAATAAAGATTGTACGGGGACCAAATGTGCCCTCAGAGTAGTTTTGCCAACATTTATAAGCGTGCTTTATATAACGTGATGTATTAGAATTGCACTAATCCGACATAATCGTAAACGTGTGCTATGATTTGCTTGTTTGAAATGTTTTAGCTTAGCATTACTTTAGTGCAGGCTTCGGCCTAGTTGCCTGGTCTCACGGTTTAGATGCTCGTATTTTTCCAATGTGCTATTAAACGTGTATTTCTGCTTGAAGCTGTACTTTTCCACTGAGATCGTTCACATGCTTATCTTAAGGTTTCGTGCCAGCCCGGCATTTTTCTCTTTACTCCAAGGTCAATCTGCAGGTGCGGACAATGGAAGCTCTGAAAATGAGTTAATTGGTATAAAATGTTGCAACTTGCGTACCCGTCTCCAAGGATAATGTATGCTTAAGTAAAAGCTTGAGAACTGTTGTTTTTGATTGGACAATTTGAAGCTAACCTATGAATCCTCCAATGGAAGACCCTACTGGATTTGAACTGTTGTCTATTTAAACCAGGTGCACGAGAAGAAAAGCAGCCATTATTGGACTTCGCCCATACCCGCCATTTTGCAGGACATTGCAGCTATTATGGCCCACCTTGCTGCGACGCCATTTTGAAAGAGACTTTGATGCTTTCTCTAATCGAGAGAAAGAGACTTAAATGATTCTTACCCTAGAGACTTTAACCTTGATTTGTCCCTTTGCATGAAGTAGTAGTTTATCTTGCCGCCGTGAGGCAACTGCCCCGTCCACCCCTGCCCCTTTGCCCCCGTCCCATGCTGATCGAGAAACGGTACCTGTGAGACGAAGACTTCCTTGAATGCTGATTGAAATTGGTAAATATGAAAGGAAATTGTACAATTGCATTGTGTTTCTTTTAGGTAACCAACTGCTGATTTTGATGAGAGCCCTAGTTAGGAGTTTTCTAAATTAATGTTGCTAAATTGTTTTTGCATGAAGTCCCACATGCCGATGCTAATTTGAGGTTAGATGAGGATTCCTTTTGTTGCACGATGCAATTTGAGACCTTGTTATGCTGACTAAATGTATGCAATTAGCTCATTACAGATTATAGTTCTAGTGATTTGCATTGCTATTATCGAATGCCTTGTTATCCAAATGTTGCATAGATTGCACCTGTTTCGCCGTTATGGACAGCTATTAATGTTCATTTACGTTTATCATTTGGTGCTGAGACACATCTATATTGTGCTAGCTTTGTTAATATAGGGAAATAAATTCACTAACTTTGAATAAACTGGTGTGGTTATTCCTGACTGAAAGGTCAGGGTTCGCCGAAAATGTATTCTGGATTAATTGTTAAGTGTTATGTTGATCAGGGCATTGCTTATGTTCGTTATTGATTATTGGTTTGATTAGATTGACTGATTAAGGGTGGAGAGGGTCCCACTTAGCCAAAAGATTCATCGGCCTAAAGAGCGTCCAAAATACAGGAAAATTACTAGTACGGAACGCTCTATCAGTAGATGGTAGCAGAGGACGGTTACGCCTTTTGGGACCCCGTACTCTTAGAGTACATGGTGTTGAATTAACGGTTACGCCCTTTGAGACCCCACTCGAGAAGTTGAAGTAGATTTTTCTTGGGTAAAACAGGTTGACAGAATGATGATGGGCTAAGTCCACCGCGACTTTCCCGGGATCTCGGAGCTTGCGAATGAAGAGAATGGAGGTGTGGAATCGGCGTTGGTGGTACTAGTGATGGTATGAGAGAAGTTAGGATTTTGCGCTTGCACAGCTTATTGCCGCAGATTGTGTGAAAAGGTTGCGAGGATTTTAGAGAATAGCGGAGGTGCGACTCCGAGTGTAGAAGTAGGGAAGTCGTCGAACTTCATAGAAGATAGCGGAGGTGCGACTCCGAGTGTGAGAGTAGGGAAGTCGTCGAACTTCATGTGCATGTGGCGCTTCGTGCATAAAAAGGTCCACGTGGTTGTTGTTGTTGAGACGGGCCCTGCGAGGTCAAGAGACTCCGGAGTATGTTGTTTTATGTTGTGGTCTGGTCGGTTTAGTAGGTTGATCGGGCGTGGTCAACGAGTCGGTACGTGTGTTAAGGGAGTGAAAGAAACTTCGACTTCGGGCTTTGACAAAATTCTAAGTGCACTAGAATAGATCATTGACAAGTTGAGAGCAGAGTCTGCGGGACAGATTTGCTTGCGAACGTGGGGACCGAGAAAGATGGAATAACTGCAGAGGCTAGTGAAAAATCCCTAAGGTCCTGAAGCGATTGTGTTACCCCTCCTGTAGTAAACCGAAAGATCTGTTTTATAATTTTTGGTAGCTCGCGATACATGCCAGAAGTTGTTACGAGAGGAGCTGAGTGAAGGAGGATAAGCCGCGAGGCTTTGTCAGCCGCAGTGTGTGTGAGTGTGACGTCACTAGGAGCCGCGCTGGGATAGGTTGGTTGTAGAGAAGGGTCGCGCACGGATTGGACGCAGTCCGTGGGGCTCGATTGGAAGGGGAAAGGCAAGCGAAGAGTATTCCGGGAATTAAAGTCACCTATTGATTACAAACTTTGTGAAATAGAAGACGAGAAAATGAAATTTTTTAAAGCATTTAGGAGTGCGATGAAGGGGGAGTCTTACATTAAAGCGAGCGTAGGAGAGGAGACGCCGCCCGAAGGCACACCAGCCTACATTGTAATGGAGGAAAAGGGGGTAGCTCCGTGCCTTTGGCTAAAGCAATGGCACAAATTGACAGAGAAACATGGGAGCGTAGCGTTCCCGATCCATGGGACATTCAATATAAGGATCCTAGAGAATTTGAGATTCGCGATGTACGACATGAAGGTACCTCCAAAGCCAGCACAGTTTGAGGCTCTAGCAATTTGGGAGCTAATGGCTAGACAGCAGCAGCAAAATAAGTTTGAGATTAGGATAAGGAAGGTAGAAAAGACACTAGCGGACGCTAGGTGGGATAATGCACAGAAGGTGTGGAGGTCAGATGTATTGCAGGGGATAAAATTGTTTCCCGCAATTACTAAGGAAGAAGAGGAGACAGGTAAGAAAGCTACCTGTAAGACAAACAGGAGGTGTTCCAAGGATAGAGAGGACGAGGAAAAGTTGAGAAGAGAAGAGGAGTTAGAGGATGAGGAGTTAATTATGCAATTGCTGAACGACCGTCCACCACCTTATGCAGAGAGTGGACAAGGTCCAAGTACCAGTTCTGCCCCTCCGGCACCGGTACAGAACAGTGAAACTCAGAGTTCAGGAGCATCATCGGGATCTAAGGACCCGAGTTTACTGTTCACCCCGCAGATACCGCAGGTTAGGAGAATATATCTAGATGTGCCCATGTTGAAACCGGCAGAAAATTATCAGCCGCAGATCCCAAGGTACTACAGCAGTGACAACAGTACGGGAATGATTTTAGATCCAGCCGCAATGGGAGGACAGAATGGTCACAACCCAACAATGGCACAAGCTGAATCAACCCAGTTTTTGATGCCTCAAAAGCAGATGCAGGGGGGAACAGCACATGCTCAGATGACGGGGAGTCAGATGGGCATGCCGGAAATGATGACCCATAGTGTGGGAATGAACATGTCTCAGAACATGGGAAATGGACAGAACCCAGACGCGATATCACTACCCATTACTGTAGGTCCACCGGTACCTTTGTACAGTCAGCCTAACTTAGGAATGAGCGGTCAGGGATCAATGCTGCAGAGTGGGACAGAAAGGAGGTGCATAGAAAACACTCCAGGGATAACTCCGATAGCGGCTCAGCCAACCGGATCTGGGTCCTTGATGGAGTTTAGTCCCGTATGTGCTCAGTCAACACTGGTGAGGGCGAGCCCCCCACTGATAATACCTCTAACATCGAACACTGAAAAGTTGCCGCAACCATCAATGGCAGTTGATGTGAATGCTACACTGATGGGGCTGAATGCGCAACAGCTGTCACAGTGGTTCAACAGTCTGAATTCCACACAAAGTTCAGCCAGTGGGAAGGGAGAAGATTATCTGTATAGGGTCAGGTTAAACATGGAAGCGCAAGAATTGGTGGAAGGGACTATGGGTGTGAATAGGTTAGAATCCTACTCGGAAGAAGAGCTGAGGTATCTATGTCCCAGGATTACGAGAGAAGTGAACAAAGTACATAAAAGCTTGCAGGAAATAGCTGACAAAAACGGGGTTGACATAGACAAGACAAAACACTTGAGCAGGAGCTACAGGTTGGATTTTGGGACCACAGACTTTGAACACATGAGGTCAGCAGGCATGAAGGCGCACCTTAGAGAATTGCTGCAGAGTGCACAAGTGTGGAGGTGCTTAGACAAATGGGAAAGCAGATGGGTAAAGAGAAAGGAAAAGAGGAAAGACAGTGTCCCAGAGCTAAACGAGAAAAGACCACAGAGTAGTGATGCAGTAACCATGTTACCAATGAGGGAGACAGCAGGGGGAAAATGAATACATGTACCATGGCACAGAAGCAACATTCAGTCTTTTACGGATGATTTTCCCAAACTGAGAGAGAAACCGATTGAATGGTATCAACAGACTGATAGGTTTGTGAAGCTTGCAAAATGTCTCTGGGAAGACCTGAACACTCTCTTTGAGATTGTGGTTCCGGCAGATTTGTGGGAAGATTGCAAAAGAGCTGTAGGTTGGCCAACAAGTGAACCGGAGAGAGACAGGGAGACGGGTGCACCATCACCTATGGTGATGAGCTTGTACTATAAGGTGATTGAGCATTTGAAGACGAAGGTTGCCGCGAAGAATGTGGATTGGCAGAAGATCGATCGAACTGCCCAAGAAGCTAAAGAGTCGATTCATAGTTACTATGAGAGGTTGTTGAAGGCGTTCAAGAACTACAGTGGCACGGAAACAATAGAGGCGAAGGACATGCTTCATTTTGTGTTTAGATTTGTGGAAGGTCTGAGACCAGAGATAAGTCAGATGATAAAGTCGCATTTGATTTGTTGGCAGTCGAAACCTATTGACGAAGTATTGAATTATGCGAAATACTGTAGCGACGAAATTGAAGTGAAACAGAAAAGGTTGAAAGAGAAAGTGATGATGATGCAGCTTAAGGCAGCTCAGACAGGTTTGCAAGGTCTGCAAGGGTTGCAAGGGTTCCAACAACAGGTACCGCAACCGCAGCCGCAGTTGCAGGGAAATATGACGTTTCAGCCACAGGCGAGAGGCAGAGGCAGAGGAGGTTTTGTGAATAATGGTCCGGATTTGAACACTGTTGTGACTCCGAATGGTGTGCAAGCATTGAAAAAGGTGATGCCGTGTCACGTGTGCGGAATTGTCGGTCATTGGAAACGCGAGTGCCCAATGGTGGTGCAGGAAGGTGCAGGTGTTGGTCAGCAAAACAATGATGTCAATGCATTTCAGACAATGAGGGGACCGAAAATGAGAGGTCCAAACCCAAATTTTCAGACCATAAATCAGCTACAGGGAATACAGCCCATGCAGCCGCAGCAGATGCAGATGCCCCGTATGCAGATGACGCAAATGCAGCCAATGCAACAGCAGTTTCCCATGGTACCTAATCAGCAAATGCAAATACCTTTGGCACCAATGAGTCAGCAGCAAGTGATGGTTCCTCCACAGGTCTTGGGTCAGGTAATGAATACAAATGGCACCGTTCAACAGTTCCCATTACACAGTGAGAGTGGAATAAACAATGTATGGGAGAGTGAAAGTTCAGGAGAGGAAGGAGATTGTGTGCTTGCAGCATCCTTGGAAGTTGATCAAAAGGGTCCGTACGTGGAGGGAAGAGTAATGGGTCATCGTGTCTCATTCTTGGTTGACACTGGAGCCACACGTTCAACTGTTAAGAGCATTGAAGTACCAAATTTGCCACTCTCAGGAAGGACAGTGCAAGTGGTGGGAGTAGCAAACAGGCACCTGACAAACCCGATTACAGATCCGGTACCAGTCAGCATTGGTAACTATGAAGGGTTACACCAATTTGTGGTATGTGACTCAAGCCCGATAGCACTGCTAGGGAGAGACCTATTGTGCAAATTGGGTTGTTCGATTATGTGTTCGAACGAGGGAATAAAAATACAGACGAGCAGTGATGGGGAAGAAGAGGACAGTGCAGAGGGAGATGAGATGGAAACTGTCGATGAAGATTATCCTCTGATTTGTCTGTTCCCGATGCTAACTGAAGAAGATATTCCAGCTGAATTACGGGAAACAGTTGGAAAGGAAGTGTGGGATATGACAGGGAAAGAGGTGGGATTGATGAAAGGAGTGGAACCAGTGAAAGTTACTGTAAAGCCCAATGCAACCTTTCCCCAGACCCCACAATACCACATGGCACAAGACACCCTCATGAAAGTTGCCCAACTCATTGACGAATTTGTAAAGCAGGGAGTACTGAAAGAAGTGTTAAGCAGTCCATGTAATTCACCAATCATGGGACTAATAAAGCCGAGTGGAAAGGTCCGAATTGTACAGGACTTGAGGAAAATAAATGACATCATAATTAAATGTTGCCCTGTCGTACCAAATCCAGCTGTGATAATGTTTCAAGTCCCTTGCGATGCTGAGTGGTTCTCGGTCATCGACTTGTCACAAGCATTCTTTTCTGTGCCTCTTCACGAGGACAGCCAATTTCTCTTTTGTTTCAAATTCTTAGACAGAGTGTACAGTTGGTGTCGAATTCCTCAAGGGTTTTCTG
Organism: Pleurodeles waltl; assembly: GCF_031143425.1. NCBI lineage: Eukaryota > Metazoa > Chordata > Amphibia > Caudata > Salamandridae > Pleurodeles > Pleurodeles waltl. Next base: position 1,887,625,367 of record NC_090440.1, read on the forward strand.
AGTCACTGTCAATATTCAATCAGATCCTAAAGAAAGACTTGGAAGCATTAGAATTGCCATTCGAGTCAACCCTAGTACAGTACATCGATGACTTATTGATTGCATCAAAGACAGAAAGTGGCTGCACAGCCGATACCATTGCTCTGTTGAACCATTTGGGAAGGAATGGACGCAAGGTGTCTCCTTCCAAATTACAGTTCTGTCAGAAGAAAGTGAAATACTTGGGTCACCAGATAGAGAAAGGGTCACGGAGAATAATGAAGGAAAGAATAACGAGTGTACTTCAAATGAGTCCACCAAAGACAAGGAGGGAGGTGAGGAAGTTTTTGGGAATGGTGGGCTACTGTCGTCAGTGGATCCCCAACTTCTCAACTCTAGCAAAGCCTTTACTGAAGCTGACCCAGAAGGATGCCTTGGATCAAATTGAGCTGAAAGGAGATGAGATGGATGCTTTTGTTGAATTGAAAGAATGCATGTGCAGGGCTCCAGCTTTAGGTATGCCTGATTACACAAAGCCTTTCACATTGTTTTGTCATGAACGTGATGCATGTTCTTTGTCTGTCTTGACTCAAGCCCATGGTGGCATAAACAGACCAGTATCGTATTTTTCAGCTACCTTGGATCCGGTCGCAGCAGCACTTCCAGGGTGTTTGCGCGCCGTAGCAGCAGTTGGTATCAGCCTCACTCAGAGTGAAGGAATAGTGATGGGACACCCAGTAACAGTCATGGTCCCTCACTCAGTTGAGATACTTTTGACCCGCTCCCGAACGCAACACATGACTGGAGCAAGACTCACAAGGTATGAAACGATAATTCTGGGCTCACCGAATGTGCAGCTGAAAAGGTGCACTACGTTGAATCCAGCAACCTTGCTTCCCGGTGAAAATGCTGAAGTTGAGAACGCTGAAGACGTCGAGCATGACTGCCTTCAGGTGACTGAATTTTGCACAAAACCTCGACCTGACATTAAGGATACTAAGCTTGATGAAAATGACCAAATTGTTTTCGTTGATGGTTCATGTCTAAGAGATGGGATGGGAATTTTGAAAGCAGGATATGCTGTATGTACTGTAACAGGTGTCTTGGAAGCGTCCTGGCTTCAAGGAGTCTATTCTGCACAAGTAGCAGAACTTGTAGCCCTTACAAGAGCATGTCAACTGTCTGCATTGATGAAAGTCACCATTTACACCGATAGTCAGTACGGGTTTGGGATTGTGCATGATTTTGGACAACTATGGTCACAGAGAGGTTTCCTGACTTCTTCAGGGTCCCCAGTGAAAAACGGGGAGAGAATAAGGGAATTGTTACACGCCATACAAATGCCAGCCGAAGTTGCAGTGGTAAAGTGTAGTGCTCATACAAAAGGACAGGACTATGTTTCTCTGGGAAATGCATATGCTGATCAAGTCGCAAGATTTTGTGCCTTGAATTGTATATTACTCAGAGATGAATGGAATTCGATTAGTGAACCAGAACTCGAACCAGCTAAGGCATTTGCCTTGAAGGTCGTAGATACAATAGATGAACTAAAAGCATTACAGAATAACGTCAGGGAGGATGAAAGAGATTCCTGGATTAAGTCACAATGTATAAAGAGACCAGATGAGTTATGGGTTTCAAATGAGGGAAAATTTGTTTTACCAAATAGTCTCTTATCGCAGCTTGCGCGGTTCTATCATGGGCAGGCTCACCAAGGGAGAGATGCCATGATAAGATTGTTCAAAACTGATTGGTTTAACCCCAGATTTCGTCAAGCTGCAGAAGCAGTTTGCCATCGATGTGTCATTTGCCAGCAGATGAACCCAGGGAAGGGAACGGTTGTGAACGCGAGCCACATTGGTAGGGCAAGTGGCCCGTTTAGTAGGATGCAGATGGACTTCATTGAGATGCCTGTGCATGGAGGTCTGAAGTGTGTGTTGGTGATTGTGTGCATTTTTAGTCACTGGATTGAAGCATACCCCACACGTAGAAATGACAGCCTTACAGTTGCAAAACTATTGTTGAGGGAATTAATACCACGTTTCGGATTCCCGATCTCTTTAGAATCAGATAGGGGAAGTCACTTCAATAACGAGGTGATAAAGTTACTTTGCGCAGCGCTAAACATTGAGCAAAAACTGCATTGTAGCTATCGCCCTGAAGCCTCAGGACTGGTGGAGCAAATGAATGGTACACTGAAATCAAGAATGGCGAAAATATGTGCATCGACAAATTTGAAATGGCCTGACGCATTGCCCTTGGTGCTAATGTCAATGAGAAACACCCCTGATAGAAAGACTGGATTGTCTCCGCAAGAAATTCTCATGGGCAGGGCTATGAGACTTCCTGCAGTTCCCGCAAACGCGCTTTTGAATATTACAGATGATATGGTGTTAGACTACTGCAAGGGTCTAGCTGACGTGGTTCGCTCTTTCTCTCACCAGGTGGAAGCAACCACCTTGCCACCGATCCAAGGTCCAGGACACGCACTGAAAGCAGGGGACTGGGTCGTGATAAAGAAGCACGTGAGGAAGTCGTGTCTGGAACCCCGTTGGAAAGGCCCTTTCCAAGTGATCCTAACGACAACTACCACTGTGAAGTGTGCGGGAGTTCCCAACTGGATTCACGCCAGTCACACAAAGAAAGTGTTGTGTCCCACAGATGAGGAAGTTGAAGCGCTGAAACTGCCAGTGCCTGATAAAACAGTGCTGAGTGCTGAGACAGAGCAAAACCGAACCGAAAGCGAACAGGCAGGAACACAAGAGAGGGAAACATTCTCTGAGGACGAAGCAACAGACTCACTTGGGGAAGACCAAGGAGAAACCTCAGACAGCGACGAAGCAGCTGAAGGTGACAAAGAACCTGAAGCACCTGAGGGTAGCAAAGAGCCTGAAGCAGCTGAAGGTGACAAAGAGCCTGAAGCAGCTGAAAGTGATAAAGAGTCTGACGAAAGTAACGGTGACGAAGGACTCGAAAGAGGTGAAAAGGCAGGAGAGCCTGATCAGAGGAGGGCTTTCCCAGAAGCAGACGATAGAGAAAAAGAAAAGGAGAATGTGATTGATTCCCCAGAAGGAGGGGACAAGGCAGAACAGAACGAAACAGTTCAAGCTTCCACAGAAAAGATCGCAGGTCCATCAAATGGACACGGTGCAAAGAGGAGACTAAGTATATCACCAACAAAACCGAGGACTAAAGAAAGTTTGAATGACGGAGAAAGGCCAAAAGTGAAAGAGAAAAGAAAGGAAGTGACTGTCGTGGTACCATCCTCAAGTGAAGGAAAAGACTTGGCCAAAGAGGAAAGTACCAGTCAGGCAGAATCGAAAAGAGAGGCAAAATTGAAAAGGAAAAGGATACCAAACAGGAGATATTCTGGTCCAGAATGGGCATATGCAGTCAATGACGATTGGACTGATGAATTTGTATCTCTTAGCCTCGAGAACGAAGAAGAAGAGATACCAATAGAAAAGAAAAGTTTTATGGACTCTGTCGATTGAAAGGGTAATAAATGACATTGCTTGCTACAATCTAACGTGATACGAAACAACCAGCTGAGACATTGCTAAACCGGATGAGACACTTGCTGAACTGATAAAGACTGAGTTATTGCCGAATTGAGACAAATGCTGCTAACCGATAAGTGACTGGCCTCTTGAAGAAAACTGTGTGAACATTGCGCTCGCTCAGCTTTGTAACTGAATTGCTGAATAGTTTCTTTTACAGGTGCCTCCAGCGCTCTGATTCTATACAGATCATGACGCAAAATAGTAGAAAGAAGTATTGTAAATATGCGTGTATAGGCTTGGTAATTGCATGTGTACTAATAATAATGGCAATAGTGCTTGGAATGCATGGTAAGGGTGAGAATGAGAAAATTGATGCTTCTACTTTTGCTCCTGTTACTGTCACTGAACTAACCGCATTGAAAAGACTAGAATTAGATGAGAGACACTTGCATGATAAGAAAGAACTTTCGTATAATGTTTTCTATCGCTTGCTAACAGAATATGTTGAGACTATGGATGCGAAAGATTGTTATGTGTGTACACAGATACCGACATCAGTAAAGGAAGGGGTGACTTATCACCACATGCCTCTTACATACGGGATTACATGTAGTATAGTAATGTCTAGGTTTTATGGTCAGACTAACATACAGTATTTTTACTCGAATTATGATGTTACCTTTGCATACGTTCCTATAATAGCGCAGCTAAGCCAGATTGCTAAAGATTGGGATGCTTAAATAATGAGGGAATTTTTCGAGCCAATGCAACCTTTTGAAACGGCTCACGCTCATAGGGAAAACCTTACCTGCTCGCTCTCTGCAGTAGAAATAAGCTTTTTAGATCGCACAGATGATAGAAGGGCACAAATGAATGCGAAATTAGAAAAAGAGCTACATAAGAGGACTTCAGTAGATAATTATGATTTTGCCGCAATAAAGACACAAGGGAGAATTGCTTTAGATGCTTGGCATGTAGGGAAGTTTTGTATATATCGAGGTGAATCTTATTATGATAACATTTTCGTAGGAGCGAGTGAGTGTAAACATACGTTTATCTTTAAGGCCAAATGGACATTCATGATGAACGGACTTGACCCTGTCATTCCAGGTGTATATTACATTTGTGGGTATAATGCCTATTATCGTCTTCCAAAGGGATGGTGGGGGAGATGTTATTTGGTTATAGTGTTCCCAAAGGTTTATCAACTGGATGACCTATCGATGATTCCAAAGACATCTGGATCCCATCGTATCCAGAAAAGAGAGACCGCAGCTGCTGTGGTAGGAGATATATTTGGAGCCATGATTCCTTCATTGGGAGTCGTGTTGAATTCCATCAAAATAAGAAAGTTGTCTACTATAGTGGATAACATGTTGACAAAGTTTTCAGGTGCTATAATCCTGATAGATGCTGAACTTGCAGCGGAAAGAGCTATGACTCTTCAAAATAGGCTTGCCTTAGACATTCTTTTAGCAAAGGATGGCGGCGTTTGCAAAATGCTTGGTGCACGGCACTGTTGCACGTATATTCCCGACAACAGTGTGAAAATTAAAACTATGCTTGCTAATCTAACAAAGGAGAGTGCAGACTTGAAGGAATTGAAAGAACCAGGAGTGTGGGAGAAGGTTGGAAAAGGACTTGCTTCAGTGGGAAATTGGATTGGGGGAATTTGGAATGGAATATTACTAAAAATAATACAGGGAATACTAATAGTACTAATCTGCATATTTGGAATTTGGGGAATAAAAAGGGGAATAATAATGATTATGGAAAGAATTAGAAGAAGGAAGGAAGAGAAAATGATTAAAAGAATGGCAGAAGAATACAAAGCGAAAACTAGGGGAATTAAAAGGAAAAGAGAACTGACAGAATTTTAATGGAATAAAATTTGTGGGCATGGTTTGGTGTGATGACAAGTAGTCATTAGAAGAGGGATTGATGAAGCTGAAATGAAGGTTTTACATTAATTTGACGCATAAACGTAGTGCTGCAATAATCATGTGTGACTTTAACCGAACTAATAAAGATTGTACGGGGACCAAATGTGCCCTCAGAGTAATTTTGCCAACATTTATAAGCGTGCTTTATATAACGTGATGTATTAGAATTGCACTAATCCGACATAATCGTAAACGTGTGCTATGATTTGCTTGTTTGAAATGTTTTAGCTTAGCATTACTTTAGTGCAGGCTTCGGCCTAGTTGCCTGGTCTCACGGTTTAGATGCTCGTATTTTTCCAATGTGCTATTAAACGTGTATTTCTGCTTGAAGCTGTACTTTTCCACTGAGATCGTTCACATGCTTATCTTAAGGTTTCGTGCCAGCCCGGCATTTTTCTCTTTACTCCAAGGTCAATCTGCAGGTGCGGACAATGGAAGCTCTGAAAATGAGTTAATTGGTATAAAATGTTGCAACTTGCGTACCCGTCTCCAAGGATAATGTATGCTTAAGTAAAAGCTTGAGAACTCTTGTTTTTGATTGGACAATTTGAAGCTAACCTATGAACCCTCCAATGGAAGACCCTACTGGATTTGAACTGTTGTCTATTTAAACCAGGTGCACGAGAAGAAAAGCAGCCATTATTGGACTTCGCCCATACCCGCCATTTTGCAGGACATTGCAGCTATTATGGCCCACCTTGCTGCGACGCCATTTTGAAAGAGACTTTGATGCTTTCTCTAATCGAGAGAAAGAGACTTAAATGATTCTTACCCTAGAGACTTTAACCTTGATTTGTCCCTTTGCATGAAGTAGTAGTTTATCTTGCCGCCGTGAGGCAACTGCCCCGTCCACCCCTGCCCCTTTGCCCCCGTCCCATGCTGATCGAGAAACGGTACCTGTGAGACGAAGACTTCCTTGAATGCTGATTGAAATTGGTAAATATGAAAGGAAATTGTACAATTGCATTGTGTTTCTTTTAGGTAACCAACTGCTGATTTTGATGAGAGCCCTAGTTAGGAGTTTTCTAAATTAATGTTGCAAAATTGTTTTTGCATGAAGTCCCACATGCCGATGCTAATTTGAGGTTAGATGAGGATTCCTTTTGTTGCACGATGCAATTTGAGACCTTGTTATGCTGACTAAATGTATGCAATTAGCTCATTACAGATTATAGTTCTAGTGATTTGCATTGCTATTATCGAATGCCTTGTTATCCAAATGTTGCATAGATTGCACCTGTTTCGCCGTTATGGACAGCTATTAATGTTCATTTACGTTTATCATTTGGTGCTGAGACACATCTATATTGTGCTAGCTTTGTTAATATAGGGAAATAAATTCACTAACTTTGAATAAACTGGTGTGGTTATTCCTGACTGAAAGGTCAGGGTTCGCCGAAAATGTATTCTGGATTAATTGTTAAGGGTTATGTTGATCAGGGCATTGCTTATGTTCGTTATTGATTATTGGTTTGATTAGATTGACTGATTAAGGGTGGAGAGGGTCCCACTTAGCCAAAAGATTCATCGGCCTAAAGAGCGTCCAAAATACAGGAAAATTACTAGTACGGAACGCTCTAACAATCCCACAAGCTGAGTAGCCTACAACTTTGTAAGGGCCCGAGCTGCCCTCTTCGATGTTTACGTTTATACACATCAGATACTTACAACTTGCAAGGTCTTGAAATCAGCAACCCAATTTAGAGAACATTCAATTACTACCTCACCCTTCATGCACCTAATTCCTGAACTTCAAGATATTTAGGCAATAAATATGGCGTGCTGCTGTGCACAGCTTTTCTTTAAAGTGTGCTGCATTTACCAAGGCGATGCTGGTCACCAGAATGTGATTACCAGAGGTGTTTGTTAAACCCAGGGATCTCTGTGCAGACTACAGACATGTCTTGGGTTTCAAACATCTGCACTGTATCAAGTTCTTAGGCACGTATGTCCCCCTCCAGAGCACCTCACCAGAGCTCAGCTGCAAACCTGTGGTCCAAGGGATTTAATAGGGTTCAGAAACAAACAAAAAGGGGAAAAACATAGCCTGTTCCCTATAGATCGGTCTATACATCATGGATCTGTTAGGGCACACATTTGTGCGCAGGCATTTATGAGCAACACCAGCTTTATTACATAAGACAAGTTAGCAGAGTTTTGAAATCTGATCTGCCTCGACCTACATGGCCCTGGGGTATAAATTGAAAACACTCTTGAGCGCTAGTCAAAAACAGACAACCAAAACGTCCAGTTCCCCTTCTGTGGTGCATGAGCTCTTGACTTTTATAATTTACCTACTTTTCAAATTGGGTGTAGACACCGAAGCAGCCACGACCTTTGCATGATGTCTGTTTCTCACTTTTACATTTGGAAATACAGAAAGTGCTTGGGACTTATTACATTTTGCAGGATAAACATGAGGTTTCATTTACAGACAACGAACGTTAGGAGGAAGCGGCACTCATCGCCGCAACATATGACATCCATTACAGCCTACGTCTTACGCACGTCAGTTTAATTTCATTTGATATCCCGCACCGACAGTAAGCACAAAGCGGAGTAATGTTCAGAAAACTAATGCAATGCAGCACAAGAATTGGTTCCTCAGCCCACGTGACCAACAATAAATGAAAAGAGGTCACAATGCCATAAATGGTATAGAATTTACTTCAAATACTAAACAGTGCACAATCGTAGACAGTAACACAGAACAGCCTGTTCTAGCTCTAGAGATCTGTGTGTGACCCGAACTAACACAGGTAACGGTGGACAACATATGAATCTTATATTTGAATAATAGTAATGTAAGGGTGCTATATAAGCGTCCCTAATGTTTTTGTTTAAAAGCGGCACCGGAAATGATTTCATGGAATAGGGTTCCAACTTCTGAAAACATTTCATGAGGGCAAGCGTCTAGCTGGGAATGCTTTCAAAGTTACTATCGGTGTGCACGAAAATTGTATTTTTTCCAGAGGTGTTAACCTGCAACAAACAACGCTCCGGTCGTTCTGGCAGAGATACTTCACTGTAACTCGCTCTATGTAAACCTGCCAAAGCCCACCACACCAGCCACCACTAGGCCAGAACTCATCTTCGAGGTAAGTGACCAGTCTGTTCCGTGGAAACTACCTCATCCTCACTTTTAAATTCACTGACCTGACTTCAAGTTGCCCAAAAAATGTGCGCGCTTAATCTTGTGCATTGTCCACCAAGCTGCTCACATCTACCCCAGAGCTCCAGCCCACAAAATCACCTCCGAAGTCATTAAGTCAAAGATGACTGTACTTGGAGGGCCCGGTCCGTGGAGCAACCTAGCACCACACAAGACACCAACTTCTGCAGGAGGCTCGCAGTTTAAATCATTTCACCATCATGCGCCTCAGTTCTCTTTTTGCCTGAACTGGACACAGGTAGAGACAGCCTAGTTGCCATTATCATGTGCCACGTTAAAACTGGAAGGATGCCTTCTAAATGTTTTGTAGTAATTACAGTGATTATATGAAAAACAAATAATGTCAACTTTTTTTTAGAACTCTTTTTTTTTTTATGGCAAAGAATGCTCTGAGGGAAAATAATTTTCTGAAAACAAGGTGACAAAAAAAGTTGCAAAAAAAAATACCAGGAACTGAAAGCTGAGACTGGCCCACCGATATGGCACGGATGTGAACTACTGTTCAGGCAAATGTGTATACGTGGGCACAAAATGCCTTAGCTCACACTGAAGAGAGTTGAGGGCTGAAGTAGAATGCTATTAGCCCACTAATTCAAGCTGAAGGCTGTGGTGGGCGGAAATAAAATCTGACTGACACCTGAACAGACCAATGGGTGACGAGAACTGCCTGAAAGGATATGTATGCTTTTGCATGATGAACTTTTTAAAAACATTAGACTGGCTAGAGGTGAAGCGGTCTCTCCTTAAAAAAAGAGGTTGGCAGGGTTTATAGGTGTGAGCGCTGAAATTAACATTAATAATTTTTTACATGTATTCCTGTATTTGATTTAACATATAACGGTTGAGATTAACTTGTGACACATAATGTGCCTACCTTATTGGCCACCATTTAGTGGAAGTTTGCATGTGGAAGTTTCCATGTGCACTTTATAAATAATGTACTAATGCTGTATTGAAAGTCTGGTTTCCTTAAAGCATTTCTCTGTCAAATTAATAGCTGAAATAATATGAGTATTTCTTGTTTTCTGCTGGGCTTCTAGTAGACAAGGCCACAGCGGGAAGTTATCTAACTGCCAATGTTCTAACAACTGTAACTTTGAAAAGATCTCATCTCCGTTGTATAACAAACTTCTTTTGTTCAAATCACAAACTTGTTCAGTGCATGTATTGATGAAATGTATTTCTCTCCAGGAAATGGTGCAACACAAGAATGTTTCCACATCTTTGTAACTACTGTCCAACACCAGTGTATTTGGAATGTGCCAAACAAAAGAGCCTACTGATCGTGAAAGAAGAAGAGACCAATCGGTGTCCTGCCAAGATTATAACGAAACTTCTTAATGCATTGCTGATATCTAATGTTTTTGTAATTGAATGTTCTTTATTTGCCTGATGTTTCTGACCAATAGCAAATGTGTCACAATTGTAATTTAACAATTGTGCCCTGAGAGTTTGGGTCTCTCTCTCTCTCTTTGTCATTCTAGTTTGGTCTGATCTGTCTTTGACACTTCAAGCTTTGCCAAATAGTCTAATGATGTTCTGGTGCTTTATGTTTTTCTGAGTTTACCTTGCCTGTTCAATGCTGAACTAATGCTCTGATGGTTTAGTAATTTTATAGTCCAAACTTTACACCGTCCCCCTTTCCCTGTCCCTGTCCTGATGCTGATGTCCCCTTGACAAAGCGGAAGCTGTTTTGCTGGTTTTCCTAGGGATAGGTAAAATTAATGATCTGTGCATTGTTGATTGTGTTTTGTTTTTCAGATATCAACTGCTACTCGTTTGATACTGCTGCTGTTTTGATAGCACCATAGTTTAGATGTTTTCTAAATTTGTGTTACTAAAATGTTTTACATGAAGCCCAACATGCTAATGCTAATCTGGGGTTAGTGCAATGTTTATTCTTCACCTATTATTTGATGTTATTTTAATGCTGAACAAATGTATGTTATTTCTCTTGCTCAAATATTGCTGCTATTGATTAGTGTTCTCACTATTGAAATTATGATTCTCATTGCTTTGTTTGAATTGAGATTCTTTCCAAGGTTTTAGTCAACCTGGAATATTTCTTTATTTGTACCATTTGGTTTTGAGATTAATCTTCGTGACCTTAGCGTTGTTAATTTAGAGAAATGAACATTTTAACCGATAAATAAACGGTGTGGTTGTTCATGGTCAAATGGGTCATGGTGTGTTCTTTACTGACTCTCTAATGAATTGTATTATTTATTGTTGATGACATTTATGTGCTGCATAGGGTATGATTATCTTAAACGAGTCAAAAGGTTCATCGGCCTTAGGACGCGCCACTTATAAGTTACTATAACTAAACAGATAAGCCTAGGCGCGCTCACAGTTTTGGTAGCAGAGGATGGTTATGTCCCTTTAAGAGCATATCCTACGTAGCTGATTTTGATTGAAGGGATTTCCTTGATTCAGTGATGCAAAATAGAGAGAAGATATGTTCTTAAACACCCAAGGTGACTTTCCGCGGTCCTTGGAGTTTGCCTTTGTTTGTTGGGAATGTTCTCAGCGTTTTATTGATAAGGTGAATGAAGTAGATTATGCGCTTGCACAGCTTTAGCTAATTTGTAGGTGCACTGAGTTGTTTGTGAGGGTTTAGAGAGTTTGGGACTCCAAATGATGTTAGAAATATTTTGCTTACTCTGAAGTGTGAGAGTAGAGAAGTCGGCAAACTTCACATGTGTGTGGCACTTTGTGCTAAAAAATATCGTCCACCTGGTTGTTGGTATATGGACCCTGCAAGGTCTAAGACTCCGGAGTATATTGAAAAGTGTAGTGAGACATTTGGTTTTTGTTGTAACCTGTCAGTTTAGTAGGCCAATCAGGCGTGGTTGGCAAGTCAAGGTTGTGTGCTAAATCGAATGAAAGGTCTTTTTGACTGAGATTTGGCAAGTCCTATGTTCAACTGGGCAGAATCCATTGATCAGTTGAGAGTATAATTTGCAGGTCAAGGTTTGTTTACTAATCTGCAGAACTGAGAAAGAATAGCTGCTAGATCGAAAGTCGTCAGTGAAAAATCTGTAAGGTTTCTGAAGCAATTGTGATTCCCCTACCCATAGTAAACAGACAGATTTGTTTTATTTGGTTTTGTTGACATGCTTGCAATGACTTTGCAATAGTTTAGCATGAATCTGAGTTTAGAAGGACAAGCCACAAGACTTTGTAAGCCGCTGTGTGTGGGTGTGACTTCATATTGTGCCGCTCTAGGTTGGTTAGTGAGAAGGGTCATGCACGGATTGGTGGACAACCGTGATGCGCAATTGTTTGAGAAGGTAGATGAAGAGAATTGTGGAATTAAAGGCCACTTCCTAATTATCGATTTTTGACATAAAATTTGGGAAAATGAAGTTCATAAAGGCTTTAAAAATTGCTCTTAGGGGTGATGAATATATTCCAGCTAGGATAGGGGAAATGTGTCTGCCAGAAGGTACTCCGGCATATATCGTAATTGGGGAGAAGGGTACTGGAGCATGCCTTTAGTTGAAGCACTGGTGCAAAATCACAGGGAAAGAAGGAAGCTTAGTATTTCCTGAAAATGGAACCTTTAATTTGAGAATATGAGACAAGTGACGTATAGTTTAAAACCTCCGTCAAGGCCAGCACAGTTCGAAGCATTTGCGATCTGAGAGCTAGTAGCCAGACAACAACAAGCATTGAAGTTTGATAGAAAAATGAGGAGAGCAGAGAAAAAACTAGCGTAAGGTAGGTGGGATAGTGACCAGAGACAATGAAGATTAGATACCTTACATGGCGTTAGGATGTTTCCTGCAATTTCACAGGTCAGTGAGAAAGAAGCAAAGAAAGCTTCTAGAAAATCAAACAAGAGCCCATCTGAGGATGGAGAGCAGCGCTCACACAGGCAATTGGTTTTATAGAGTCTTTTTCTGCACAGCATTAAAATGTTCTTCCACAAGACAGTCAGAGGGTGGATCAGTCAGATAGTTGACATAGGTGCTAATAAAAAGGTAAACAGGAGAGAGCAAAAAACTTCATGTCCATGCAACAGCTCACTACGGTGTAAAATATCTTTGCAAATGTAATACAGCTATCCTAAAATAACTGGCTATGGTGAACTATGTAATACAAAGGGAGCACCTTAAATAAATGTTACAATTTGCAATTTAGAAAACAATACTTGAAAATGAACATTAGCTTTATTTTAACATTAAAAACTGGATTATTTATGCCGTGTTTGCCACCACAGCCATCTAATTATTTTAGCACCATGATAAAAAATAATGTTTATGTGCAAATGAATAAAATTCAATGCATCCACCCAGTAATGATGCAGGGCTGGGGCTGGTCTGCCTGAATTCAAATCTGGGACCTGCCCTTGCTGAGCTTTCTTACTCAGTGAGAAAAAAAGGAAACATGCATTGAGAATGGCGTAGTCCTTTCCTCCTTAACACACACATTGGCAAAGCTAATAGGTCTCATATTTGTGTCCTATTGGCTTTGATACAGCTTTGAGACACAATTAAGTGATGCTAACGTGACATATGCATATTTTGCAGTCATGTCCTGGAGAAGATGCATGTAGACATCACCACAAATGCACTTGCGTACTAACTGATACGGTTGCTGTTTTCTTTTTTTCTTTACCGATCTAAAAAATGGCAGATGCCACTTTCAGATGTGAACAAAAAATACAATTTTCACTTGCTCAAAAGTGCATTTCCTAAGTGAAGTGGCCCAGCAGCAAATAAAATCTGGCATGCTCCCCCCAAAAAGATAAAGGTAATTGGTGGAGGAAGCAACAAAGGAATAGTTGGTGGTAACATGGGGAAACAACAGGAAGTGTGTGAGAGGAGTACTGTGCAAACTTTAGCCTGTGGTGAGAAACTAACTAAAAAGAAAAAAAAGAAAAGAAGGGGTAGGAAGAAGGGTTCAAAACTGAGCACATGGGTAGGAGAGGGCAACAAACAAAAAAGCAGCACATGAGGGAAGGATGAAGTGGGGGGAGGGGAAGTAACAGCACATTGGGGATGCACGTGGGGGTGAGAGGAGACAGCAGTACACAAAACACAAAAAAGCAATTTCCAAACTGCGAGCAGGAGACGGATACCAGTCAACCAATCAAAGGAATGCTAAAAAGGATATACTTCAAGGGAAGGACTAAAGAAGTGGAAAGCAAGCCACTGAACAAGAAGCAATGAAATGAGAGTGACAAAGCCAACCAATGGTATGTAATGGGCGGGCTTTAAGCCCACTGTAAGTGTTTGGTATAGCGCCAAAGAGGCTTTCAGCAAAGGGAACTATAGATGTCTGAAAGGCATGGCCGCTGGAATTATGCAGAATCAAAGGACCAAATTATACAACAGGATTGATTAAATTATGCAGCAAGAAAAGGCAAACTATGTGGCTAATGCCGCACATTTTCTGATAGTATTACTTCATTATTTTGACAATTTTACACATAACTGGGCAAAGATTTCACATACAACACTTGCCACCACATTTTTAGGAATTTGATGGGTTTGAACTAGAAACAATATATTTTGTTAAAATCTACAAATTATGCAACATGTGATTTATTGTGTGGCAAACCCAAATGTATGCAGGAAATGCAGTGGCTCCAGAATCACATAATTCAAGTGGACCACCTGACAGGCAAGACCTAAACAAGGGCCGATGAAAGTCCTCAATGTATGTCATAGCAAATCTACCGCTGGTAATACAAAAGGTTAGGCCTGTCTCAACTGCCTAAAACATAATTTAGATCGATCTACAGTATTGCTAAGTTACCCATATACCCTTACAGGGGTAGCAACACATTATCCTCAGAAAGAAAGTTCCCAAAATGTTTGCTACATTTATTTCAGTCTTTATAAGGAACCCATCACTTCACCAGCAGCCTCTCTTTAGGTCTATTAGATCACACACCTAACATTCTGACTTCGTTGGTTAATCAATGTGTTTTTTAATTCACTCATCAGATGTCAAAAGTAAGCTCAGCTTTGAATGACAGTTTATTCCATCACCATAAACTACTGAACTTCAATGGTGGTGAGTTCTACACAAGGGGGTTCGGGCAGCGGTCTATGCAACAAGCTATAGGAGTTGGGTCTAAACATCAATGTTCACAATGTGCACTAGGAGAAATTTGTGAATCAGTATCAATTGTAGTTGGAGTGCAGGGAGAGAGTATTATTAAAAAATATATACATTTCTGAGAGAAAGTTTTTTATAGAGCAGAATTCAACTCAATGGAAGAATTCTTGCTGCAGACGCAAATGAAGTCTAGAAACGTTAAATGAGAAAGGTTGAATGGCACAGATAGGATAGAAATTCACCTTCTGACAACTCATCAACTTAAGGTGAGAAACCTTGGTCATCATACGCCACTCACCATACCGTGGGTCTCAGGCCCCATACCCAAGTCCCTAGCCCTCACCCAAATTATTACTCTTTGCTGAAAACCCTTGTTGATAAGAAGACAAGTTCAACTATAACTGTAGCCCTGTCTCTCAGACAGTGTTGTTTCACTGTGGAGTGCCCTTCCCCCAAAGAGGTAGGGTAGTGCTATATAAAAACCCTAAATAAATAAACACTTGGTAATGCACACATATTGGGAGAAGTTATCTTCTAACTGAAAAAATCAGTGTGTCGCACAAACATTCTATGAATTTCTTGTTCAAGCAGAAATTATTTGATCTTATCAACATATGGAATGAGGAAGTTTAATGAGAAGCAAGAGTCATGGTGAAAAGGGCAACATATGGCAACATATATGTTCACCGGGTACAGCCCTCAGTTAGGCGCAAACTATAAAATACCATATACATTAATATAAATACACATGGATCTGCTGGAAACAAGCAAGCAACCTATGCCAAATTAGCACAGTGGTGAGCAACTGTTTCATGAATTGTGATATTCCTAGCAACTTCAACAGTGGTCATGCCCAGCTAAGCCAGGGGTCTAGGAAAACAAAGATTTTCTGGGATCTCCAGCAGACAGAGTGCACTTATGAGTGGGATCCGGCTTTACATTGTCATAATTTCGAGAAAGAATGATTTCTGCATTTTTATCTGGTTCACTTTGCTGTCTGGACAGCAAGAAGTCAGGAATTTGTGAAATAAAGGTGGAAATCAGATGAGTATTTGAAGAAACATCTGCAGGGGTACAAAAGTTTATTACCATGGATGGATTATAAAAAAATATAAATATTTAATTTAATAAACTGTGCAATTCACACCAAAGAAAAACTCAGCCGTGCTGAATTTTGCTAGAAATCTCAATCTCCCAAACCCTCTTTTTTATTCTCATCTTCATTTAACCATTTTCTCTTTTTTTGGCAGGTAACTTCTTAAAAGACTTGCGTGCAGTGTTCCATTAAGTATCATACTGGCCCTTTGTCTATTAAACTCTCTCATCCCTTGCCAAATCCTCTGGGCTTTACATCCCACTTCACTAACTGTTTTCTTTTTTAATGGGAAGCCTACTATACACCTTTCACCTAAGCTGGCCACTCTGGTCTCCTGTTCACTCCCTTTCAGTTTCCCCTTGTGACCCTGGTGTTAATTCACATGCCCCTGTGTCTCGCCCTATAGAGCTTCTACTGTGGTCAGAATTAACCCTACTGGCCCCAGTGCAGTTTCTTCACACCTACCCCATATACTCACATCCACCTACATTGTCATCACCTTCGCTCTTGTGACGTACAGTTTACTCATAGTCAGAGCCCATGTGGCATCAGCCTTAGATTACAGACTTAGGTGATTGCAAAGGTTCATCAAGTGGCATCTTCTTCGGGGGCCCACGTAGCACCATGGAAGCCTTCCTGATCGATCGCAGGTGCTTTCGAAGACACACTGTGTCTCTCTTTCACAGAATCATGGAGGGCCTATACAACACCCCAAGGCAAAACTGCCAGGATTTTCTCCAAAGAGAAATCTGATTGAACAATTGTGGACTGGGGCTCGAGTACCTAAAATTTACCTGTAACCTATAATGCTTTCCTCTTGAAAGGCGGAACACACCAGAAGGATTTTGTGAGCACAATTACATGGCAATGCTCTTTGAAACAAAGACAACCAAAAAACGTTTCTAGCAAGAAACCTAGTGGCTGACTATTAATCGGTTTAGAGAGCCCAACTTTTTAAAGAATGCATTGAAGAACCCAATAATCATCTCGCAACACTCTTAACAAACTACATTTATTCAACAGACACCTACATCTTAGGAGGTAGAAGCTGCTCTTTGTTAACAAAGCCGTGCATTTTAAAAATTCAAAGTTTCAGAACAAAGAAGAGATTTATGTTTTGTTGTACTGTACTAATACAGTAAAAATGCTAATTTGAATGCTGTTTAGGTTTTACATTCTCCTCTTAAGCAGCACAAATCCTAAAACCACTGATTACACCCAAATAGAAACAAGAATGTCTCCAAAAATGGAGAAAACGTTACTGCTCGGAAAGGCCGTCCCAAATGTTTATTTAAGAATATCCAGTAGGGTACTGCTCTGTCTACCTCAGGCGCAGAGGGTGGATGTTGTGCAGTGAGTTTACACGAACTGCCCCTCGCTGCAGCAAGGCTTTAGCTCGTGTATATTGGGAAACTGAGTCGGGAACTGTGCCCCATAGAAGAGAATTAAGATTACCCGGTTATTGCAATGTGTATCGTATGTTATTGTTGTAAGTGTATTTAAATTGTTCTTATCAGACGAAATAATCCTATGCTTCGCCTTACATTTTAGATAAATTCTCCTGTTTTTCCATTGCTGGTTTACTCTCGTTTGTCAAAAGGTAAATTTTCGACTTGAAACTACCCATAATTAAAATATTTCTAGTAAATGTAACAAACAAAAGACTTGAACAGGTGAGAGACAAGAAGGGGTTGTAATAGGATTACTGGGTAACTGCTCATTTTATGGCAGGATGGCTGCACACCCCAGTGACTGCCTCCCAGATTGCCAGGTCAAGGGTCACGGAGCAGACTGCTGATGTTCAGGCACGTGTGACCAGGGACAAGACCCAATGAGCACCTCACTAACCGCTGACAATGAGGCAACAATGTCCCCCCTCGTGTTCTTTCCTGCGCTGACATGACCAGGCCCATGGCCCACTGCTCAGCATTGTTCAGGCAGGGGCGCCCACAGATGACAGAAGAGCGGACGGACACACGAGGGGCAGTGTAAAAAATGTTCAACAAGTGCCCTCACTTTTGTTGGCTACTTCCTTCGGGGCCCTGGGGGCAGGTTCAGTACAGATGTCAATGGGCCGAACACAAAGAGGGCACCTCCCTGAAGTGCCTTTATCCGCCCGATCTTACCAGATGGTGCCATGCCCTGCCTGCCCCCTCCTTATCACCGGGAAATCGAGGCTGGGTTGAGGGGAACAGAAAAAGCTCTGCCGCTTCAGTGGGAGCATGACGGGACCTCTGTTTTCCCAGTCAGTTACAGTGGTATTCACAGCTCCTCACACAAAGAATACAGGCCTGCATTGTGTCAGGCCAGCGGGCACCCCCCGCCCAGCAGCAGAGAGGAAAGGGGGGCCCCAGGGTGCTTGTTACTTGGTAATCATCAGGGCGCAGGTCTCACTCCACGAAAAAGATCTGGCTCTGGTTTAGAACCGCCTCAAAGTGAGATCTCGCCCGACATCTTTCATGGAACCAACAGACAAGGCAAAGGTGGTGTCATGTCTGAATTATCTTGTGACTAAGCTGTTCACTTTGGAATCAGGGGGCCTGGGTTTAAATCTCAGACCTGGCACTAATGAAGTGCAATTATAAATATAAGTAATGTAATTGTAGAATTCAAAGGAGTAAAGCCCCATTTGATGTAAATCTCTCCATACCCAATAATGTCCGGCGCTCCATTGCCCCCCCAGCTAGGCTGGCATTAATGCCAGTGCCTACCCTGGCTCCATGATCTCTACCACTCATCATCGAGGAGCAGGGGATTACTTTTTTAAAGCACAGCAAGCACGCTGACTGACTGACACTCTGTGCCAGTGATTTCCACCTTTGGGCCCAACCACCGGAAATGCTTTGCATCCCAAAGTGCTCTTCCTCAGCCATAGTGCTGTGGGCATTTATTGAGATTCTGCACTCAAAGTAAGACTAGGCTGCACTTCCCCCATTAATGTGTGTGTTTTTGTTTAGGGGGGGGGGGGTGTTGTTAAGAAATAACAGATACCAAGGTACAGCCAGGTACTGAAATGAAGCTCTCACTGCACTCAGAAGACAAGCGTGCATTCTTGGGGTGGCCGGCAGGTGCCCTCTTCCAGCCACAACAGAATGTACTTTTGCAGAGTAATTCTGAAGTCCTGGAAGACAGAATATGATTTTCTTTGGGGGAACCACTGTGAGTCTCAGTGCGGTCAAGGCAGGGGCCAGATGTGGTGCTCATGTTGCGGTCCTCTCACTCTTCCAGGTGAGGTCCTAAGTTTGCTAATGCTCTTATGTGAAGCACATCCTTTTTCGTTGATGATTACCGTGGTCTTCCATTACGAGCCTCTGGCGAAAGAAGACTACTAAAGCCTTCCCTTTGGCTGGTACAGTGATCATTACATTGCTACTTTCATATGCTTATTATTGTTGCCTTGCTTTGCCAAGGGAGCTTTGGTGCCCCACAGCACCCACTCTCTTCTGCTAGGATTTCATGCAAGCAGTTCTGATCCAGCCCTTCACATTCAGAGTGCTCACCTTCTGTTAATAGCCCACAAAAGGTGAAAACGACATTGGCTTAGGCATGCATAAGTTAACCAGTAGATCGTTCAATTATTTCATGTTAACAATGAATAAAATAATGTTTGGGACTTTAGCAAGATATGCGTGTTGTATGATCTGCTGGTCAATTAAAAGTCATCAAGGCCTTGAGTGATGTGTTCAGTTGGTTAAGAGCAGCTTGCATTAGACTCTTAGAAAGTAAAAGTAGCTCTAAATAATGTTAAAGAAACATTTTACATTGATAGACAATAATGAGTACAAAGACGAAGAAAGAAAGTTAGAAAAATATCTTTAGATTGGGAGATTCATTCAGTGGTTAAATACAAAGGCAAGGGAACATGGGTATTTGAAAAGAGAAGTAAAGAGAGATGGAAATAGAAAGAGGAAGAACTGATGGGCATGCTTGCTTACTCAATTACTCCTCAAAGTGATCACTTGTTCTCCAGTCTGACTAACAAATGGCTGGTAAAATACCCAGAGAAGTGCCTGGAGCTTCTAGCAACAGTACTAGTCATAATTCTGACGATATGTGCCCACACAAGACCATGCACTACTGATAATATTAATCTGTGATGGGTTATTTTTGCTCAAGAGGAAGCAAACTTCCCCAAAAGCTCACACAGATGTTACAACATTCAGAAAAAGGGCATTCAGGATTCTGGGTGCAAAGATATGATGACGGAGGCCAGCCCTGATATCATTCCACTAGCTCTCGGGGGACACGAAAATCAGATATAAAACACTCTACAGCATGCACAAGCCTTCTGGAGCAAAGGTCCTGGCTACATTTAAATGCTGATGGGCCACTACATCCAGCTACGTACTCTCTATCAACCTCCTCTCACCATTTTTGTTCTTCGGCATGAGTTCTGCTGTTCAACCAAATGCTCTGAATTGGGTAGTCGGTGACACATCGTGCTGTACAAAACTCTAAAATAAATAAAAAAATGCCCCCATATCTCACCGGAATCAGTGAGTTTCAGTGCATATGTGTGCGAGAGTGTGCATTAATATAGCGAATGCAATTCCGACTCAAGTAGAAGGTTTAGAATTAGAGCAATAAAATCATTGATGGCGGAGGAGGTCAGCTGAACTGCCCACATTCTCACAACATGCCCAGTGATTGAGTTAGAACTGAGACTGCTGACAAAATGCCTCTCAGTGGGTTAATGCTTCCACTACTGTATTCTAGATCTGCAAGCACCTGCTGAAGAGATATTATCACAGGTGAGTATTAAAAATGATCTAGAAGCCCTTACACAGAGTTGGAGGCCATCACGTGCAGATAAGGCTCTCAACTATGGCACTCCATTTCGATTGCCTCAGGACACTGAGTGAGGCGCATTTTCCTTTGTTTGTGCAATTAGAGAATGGAGGTGTGGTAGTACTCAACCACTCAAAATAAATACACACACATATATCTATATATATATATATCTATATATATCTATATATCTACATATATATATATATGTATATATAAAAGTCACCTAGTGGCGGTCGCCACTAGGTTGTTATAGTTAGGACCATTTCTTTTTGCCAATAACTTTGGCGCCGCTTGATGAATCTTCATGAAATTTTCAAAAGGTGTACTTTGGTCAGTTCAGCTGCTGTCTTGAAAGCTTTGGGGTTATCCGTGAATTGGGGGCCAAAATAAAGGGGGGGTTCCAAAGCACTTTTTCTCCATTCTGTGTCTATGGGGATTTTGCATTCTTTAGACACATCCACAGCCCGAACCGTTGAACGGAATTACACCAAGTTTGGCACAAAGCTAGAATCTGTTCCACAGATTACGCTTTTTGTGGTTTGGTGTAAATCCGTTCACCAGTTTTGGAGTAATTTAAGGCCAAACAATATAGCTATCTAACACCCTGGATTCCTAGCAGATCCACATGCCACAGGGAGAATCTGATTGGCTGGCCGCAACCTGATGTTGTGGCCGCCATTTTATTTCATTGCAAAACAGTCCCCGAGGCTGAAATCTTAGCTGAATGTAGATGAGGTGGTCAGGGTAGAGGTTCTCTGACACTATGGGTGTTATATACTTGTGATAAATAAGTAAAATTGGTCTTCAGATTACCCAAAACCTATTTTGTCTTATGGTTTCCGAGATCCGCGGGCCCATCTGCGGGGCTCAGCACTGCCCCCGTTGTAAATCCAAGGGTGGATCCTCAGATTTTGCAGAACGTCAAAAAAATAGATATAAATTCATTCACCTATTCAAACTCCCAGAGAAACACCCTAACATCCACTCTCACACCCAGAGAGACACTGTCACATCCACTCTCACACCCACAGACACTCTCGCACCCTTGCAGACACTCTCAGGCTCAGAGAGATAGACTCTTACACCCACTCTCACATTCAGGCACACACTCTCACACTCCCTCTCACACCAAGACTGATACTCCCACACTTACTATCACACCCAGTCAGACATTAATGCACGTAGTCTGAAACCCAAAGACACACTGTGACACTCACTCTCACATCCACACAGACACTCTCACACTTAGAAAGACACTCTTACAACTATTTTGACATGTAGGCACACACTGTCACATTCCCTTGCACACCCAGACACAGACTCCCACACACACTCTAACAGCCAGTCAGACATTGTCACACCTAGTCTCAAACCCTGCCACACTCTGACACCCAATATCACACCCACACAGACACTCTCACGCTCACTCTGACACTTCTAGAGACACTCTTACACCTACTCTCATAACTAGGCAGACACTGTCACACTCCCTCTCACACCCAGAGACTCTCACACTCACTCTCACACTTAACACTGCTAATTAATCCCAAAATTACAGCACTCATGATATCTTTGATAACATCATTGATAATATCAATGTAATATTTGCAGTAAAAGTTTTGATGAAAAAACTGTGAGGTTGGCAGGGGCGCAAGTTATAGTTGCCATAGGGCACGAGTTATGTTACTTGAGGTAACTCTAACTATAACTGTTGAATTTCTATGGTTTTGTACATTAAAATGTGAGCTTAAGTATAGCATCCATGTAACCTTTGTTTATTTAAAGTGAATTTCATTTTTTTATCAATTCTATCTCCTAACTAGAACGTTCCTGTAACCTTTGTTTTTTCAGTGAATATATATATCCCTGCCCTTCCACCAACATGGCACTGTTGTTTCAAAACTTCTGCGCCTTCCGAAACTCTCTGTCCACGTGCGTGATGGAAATTTTTCTTATGTTTGAAGGTCAGAGAAATTTGTGTGAAAATCTTAGGTCGAAATTTCTAGCTAAGAGACTCAACCTTTAGCTATCTGATATTTATACAATTCTCATTTTAGTATACGCCTCTGATTTATAGTGTCACAAAGTCCTAACGCTCTGTAAAGTAAACGTATCATGATTCAGTGTTTATTCGAGGTATAAAATTATATCCCTTCCCTAGCAAAGCCAGTGCTCCAAAGGTGCAGCAACGGCACACAAAAAATGCAATGGCATGAGGTGAAATAGGAATACTCCTCTGGGCCGGGCCAGAGCTATAATATAGGTACATGTTAAATAATTAGTAACAAAAGGTATGAGGACAGTTGTGGTGTCTTGCCAGACCTAACAAAAACAAGTACTAGTAGGAGTCAGGATTCCACAACCAGTGCTTCACATAAGTCCTCCAGTGCAGCCTTCTTTCAGTTTACAGTAATGGTTAAGCTGTCTGTATTTACCATCAGTGTTGTCAGGTACATATTATGTCTGCATCCACCTCACAAGAAAGATTAATTGACAAAGACTTGTTTCCCGGTTTAGTTTCAGGCCTGCCATACTTGTACCTTTTAGTTGGTCTGTCTCTGCCCAGAGAGCAGTTTCTGCCACTTCAGAACTGGACCAGAGGTGCAACTAAACCCAGCTTTCGGGGTAGGAGAGGCTGCGAGGGGAGCGTGGCCTTTATGTTTATTTTTTTTATTATTTATTTTTTCAATTCCATATAGCGCAGACATGGCCCGAAGGCATCAGAGCGCTTTACAAGAGTAGTAGGCTCCATGGATTACAGCACGTTCCAGTGAGAGTATTTAAACTCGGGGTTCGGTAGATGTGTGCAGGAGTTACCACATGAGACAATTACAACAGTTGGTCAAAGGCCGCACACAGTTAAAGCATAGATTAAGATAGTGAGATCACACATGTTGTTGTAAACTTAAAGACATTATTTGCTAACACACTGGTTAAACAAAACACATTTTCAGATAATTATAAAAAGGAGGAGTGGATTTCAATGAATCTGCCCTAATTTTGTTTATTTATTTATTTTTTAAACAAAAAGGCTTGGTCGTGCCTATTGTAAGCAGTCTACAGCCAGCTGTTAATTTGCAACAAATAAATTGAGAGGCCTAAAGTTTTTTCTTCGAGGCGTACCCGGGTGCTGCGGAAGCCTGGGGATGCTGAATTCAAAGCCTGTGGAGTGTTGATTCAATATGACGCCTCCTCCTCTCACCCCCTTACACTTACACTCTCTTTACCTCACTCTTGCATGTTGTGTTTTTAATCCCTGCTTTTCACCTTTTGCACTGTTTCCAGTCTTTATCATCCTCCATCTTGCTCCCTTTTCTTCATTGCTTTCTCTTCAGCTCTCGTTAAAAGTCTGATGAGGAAAAAAAAAAAATTCCCATCCTCAAAAATGAGCGCCGGTGCTGACCACCTGCACCAACTAATCACTGGCTTTCGACCTTGGATTAGTCGAAGCAAGGAAGCTTTTTAAGGAGAAGACGGGAGTTATCCCCCAAAACCATATCTTTATTAGCTCCATATTGTGAAAAGTTAGAAAGACGATAGAGCGGGTTCAGTATGTAGTGGCGACTTAAAACTCTACACAGCTAGTTCAGCCTTTTACTCGATAAACCATGTACCACTGTACAGCATAAAATGAAGAGGAGTAAACCAATTTTCGCCAGACCAAAAATGAATAAAACCGCCACCCAACCATAAAAAAATATGATGGTTCTATTTTGATTATAAATCATAATGTTGATGTAGTAATACTGTTAACGGAGTATACCTGGTAAATAAACAGCCTTAGTTGAATGAAGCAAAATGGCCTTGCACTAATTTTGCAGCTAAAATGAAAAATGATGGAACAAGCAGACTTTACAAATGAATCACAGAAAAAACATAACTCTAAATCAATTTTCTTAATTTTTGCACATATGATGGAGCAAAATTCTTGGTTGCTCCATTCTCTACTAGGGGGGCAGAATAAATGGCACCAAATGTGTTTGTTACATTTTGTTTGCATTGGTGAAAACCAATATGAAATCTGCTAACACAAGTTAGCACACACCTTTTCAAAGGTCGCCTGTCCTTTGTGTCTTTTTAGATAGCTAGCTAACAATCACACGACGCTGATTCACATCTAAAGTCCTGAATGTGTTCCCATATGAGTACTCTTATATTCATAACAAATTTCTGACTTTCTTGGAATTAACAAAGAATCCTTAGAGTAATTCTACGAAGCCAGACCAAGACTGTCAACGTTTCCCAGAACTACTCACACCCGCTAGTAGGCCGCTGTGAACCTGCAGACAGGTAAAATGGTGTCTCTCACTGTGAAGAACAGCCAATGAACGAAGAGAGCTGGCCAGCTGGGTGGAAGCTTGACACTTGAACAGCCCAATGAACAAAGAGGGCTGATCGAGAAAGTCTCTGTATGTGTGTATTTATTCAGGTACCTTTCTCAACAATTTTGTGGAAAATTATAGGTTGGCGAGACTATTAAAGCAGTCTCTAAGCTAGGCATAGTGATGCCTTTCTTAAAAGAAATGCTGAACAAATTAGTTTGTTCAAATAGATAGTGCACAAAAGGTGACACTTCCGACAAAGGATGCCTTCACATCCAAGAAGATGGACGGGACTTTCCTCCAGGATCTGATTGTGGTTATGTAAAGATCCTTAGACTGCCATAGGCTTAATCACTTTAGCTGGCATATCATCCACTAAGAGACACCCAGCGAGGACAAAGTGCCGCTAGGTATGCTTAATGTTCCGCCATCTTGGATTTTCTTAAACTGCATACACAATGATTCGCTTGTTCCCTTGCATAACAGGCTGCGAGGTCGACAGGCGGCTACACTGTATGCATCTTTTTCTGGACATTACAACTGTGTCTTCACATCTGTCTGAGTTAATCCATGCTACTAACCCAGTACACAGTCATAATTTTGTTAAAAGGAAAACGAGTTTATTTCGTTTGTTCAAAGCAAATAGGGAAGGTCTGGTCCATATAAACTAATTTCCACCTGTTTCCGTCTACTGCAGGCACGGTAACTCCATTTTGTTTGATCTGATTATATCTGCAGACTTCCTATGGAAGTGCAAGACTTGCTGGCGCACATACATCACTTGAAGACTGCTGTAAACGAGATGAAACGTTGCATGCACTTCTTTTCATTTTCTTTTACTGCCACATTAATCTGGTCTCCTCCCAATCATGTTTCAGCTTCTAACATGGAGGCAAACAACGTAGGAAGGGGGGGGGAGAACACAAAGGCAGAGCTTGCCTAAAGCGCCTCCATAAAGCAAAAGCAAGCGTAAGAAATCGAAGACCAATACCATAGACTGCGAGAGGCCGTTCCCTGACGACCACAAAAATTGCCATTTACAAGCCACAAATCGTATTAGTATGGACGACGCTTTCCCTCCAGCACTATTTATCATGCTCAACGGGAGACTTTCTGCTTCGTGAACCCAGCTTGGTGCAACGGTGAAGTACCTGCCACATTTTTGTGTGGCTTCACAACAAATGCAATTTACAAGCCCTACAATCAATTACCTTGTTTAACAGGCATGTCTTTTAATTGCTCGTATTGTCAGTCACATTTCCGCGCCAATATTTTCTGCAACAGTTTCAAATGTCAAGTCTAACAAGCCCAGGCCTTTCAAATAAAGAGTACAGTCTGCCACTACCAGGGTTAATGGCAGCCCTGCTGGTTAACATGATGCAGTTCAACGGGCTTCGTTCTCCCTGCGCAGAGCAGCCTCTTGGTACTGGAAGGCCTCAGCTTCAAAGCTACACAGAGCCAACGCAGTCTTTCATGCTCCCGAGGTAGGTAAACTGTGTTACAGAGTTGGCTATCAAGTAAAACTGTTATCTGGAGATACAACACTGTGATGTTTGATGCGTAAAGCGCAGTGCTTGAAATGGAAAAATAGAAGTGCATGTACCCTAAACCAGTGGTTCCAGGGGCGTAGGAGACACTAAATTTCTGGGGGGGACAGGGACAACCTTGAGGTGGGCCCCCTGCACAAAGTTTGTACCCAGAAGGGTTGCCGTGGTGGGGGGAGATGGGGAAGACGGTCGCTTCCAGTCGAGTCCTGTGTGGCCTGCAATTCCCTGTCTGCTGGGCCCTTTGCTGCCTGTTAGGCAGCGACAGGCTCTGTGATGCTGTTCGCCTGTGTCAAGTCCTAAGAGGCCTGTACTGCCTGCTGGGCGCAGTGCTTCCTGTCGATTCCTGTGCTGCCTGCCAGACACTGTGCTGCCTGTTGGGAGCTTTCTTACTAGTCAGGCTGTATAAGTCTCTGGGCCTCCGCCTGCCTATGAAGGCCAGTAAGGCCTATGATTGCTGCTAGGTCCTTGTCTGACTGTCAAGTGGCAGTCTCTGTGCTGCCGCGTTCCTGTGAACTGCTGTGCTGTCTGACAGGGCCGGCCTTAGTGCTGGTGGCGCCCTGTGCGACATTGTTTGTTGGTGCCCCCCAGTGACCACCTCTGCCACGGATTCCCTCACTACTATCCATCACCACTCTCTCTCAGATGCATTTCATTCATTTTATAGCACCACTCATACCGGGAAATATCCCTTACAACGCAATCAATGCAATGCAATGCATTGACCATGCTGCCATTACCACAAATATGGGTCTAGCACACATGCCTTTACCACACATCTTTACCACACATATGCGTGGTTACAGCATAGATAGCGGTCTAGCTGTCCGGGTGGAACAGGAAGAAGCAGAAGAGAGAGAGGTAAGTAGGGCTGTGGCCGGGTTTAGAGTGGGAGGTTGGGGTCATTTTTAGGGCAGGGTAGGGTCGGGGTAGTTTTTAGGACAGGGTGGGGTAGGTTTTAGGGGTCAGGAGGAGTGCATGGAGTTCAAGTAGTTTTAGGACAGTGTGGGGTAGGTTTTAGGGTACAGGGTGGGGGTCATGTAGTATTTAGGACAGAGCGGGGTAGGTTTTAGGGTTCAGGGTGGGGGCAGGGGCATCAAGGTAGTTTTTAGAGCAGTTCAGGGTAGGTTTTAGGGTTCAGAGTGGGGATCGGGGTAGTTTTTAGGACAGGGCAGGGTTACTTTTAGGGCTCAGGGCAGGGGGGTTTAGGGCTCAGGGCAGGGGCAGTTTTAAGTGCTTGGATAGGTGGAGTATGGTATCAGGTGTAAGGGGGCAGGGTAGGGAGAATTTACCACGCATGTTCCTTTACCAAACATGCTTTTAGAATGAAATTCGTTGTAAAGGCATGCGTAGTAAAGACACGGTCATTGTTGAGACCGCGATGTTAAGGCATGCACGATATACGCATGTGTTGTTCTATCATTCATCCCTCATACCAGTCTAGGGTGTCAAAGCACTTTACATCACACAGACATTACGCAGAGACAATCATCATATATGTGTAAATCAGTGTATATGAAATGTTACATAAGACAGATGACTACAAGGTGTAGGTGTCACAGGTCATCCATACTGGTAGCAGGTATAGTTTCAGAGTGCTTTATCTGGAGAAGCGCAAACTCAGAATTTAAAACATAACACCATGGTTGGGGGCTCTCTTTAATAATAAGAACTGCACTCAAATCAACTTGTTTTGCAACATTAAGTTAATGAAAAAGTGGGGGGAAATCATGACGCTCTAATCTATACCTTGATGTTTGCATGCAGCTCTTTGATGAGTTCATTGCTCACTGTTCTATATTCAGTTTTCATTTATAAATTGCAGGGGACAAAAAAGGAGCTCTCTGATGTAGGAAGCTGGCCTTGTGTGTGGTGAGTACCTGTGGTATTATCACCTTATACCAGGTCCAGGTATCACCTTATTAGTGAAGTGTAGGCAGTGTCTAGAAGCCAGGCTCTCTAGAGTTAGCTGTGGATGAGCAGCCAAGACTTATCTAGGACACATGCAAAGATCATGCAATACCACTGTAGTCACACAGCACTTACACACATGAAAGAAACACGTGTTACGAAAATAAAGGTTCCTTATTACAGTAGCACAAACACTAAAACACTAGATAGGCAATACTCCAATAGGATGTAAGTAACACACTATTATATGTACAGCAGCAATCACAAATTGGCATAAAAAGCAATAGAAAACAGTGAAAAGCAATAGGCAATACTGAAGGCCTAGAGGGGACCAGACCATATACTAAGAAAGTGAAATGCGAAAACCGGGTCCCCACCCAAGGAAGTGGAATTGGTAGAGGGGAGCTGGAGGAACTAGGAAACCCCAAAGGTAAGTACCAGAGTGCCCCCGAGCGACCAGGAGAAAAGAGGTAAGTTACAGTTTTTTCCCTGACCCACCAAAAGGACTTCAGAGAAGGATATTGCAAAACGCAGACAACACTGCAAGAAACTAGAGGTGAATCCAGGAAGAGAAAGACCTGGAAAAGAAGGGCACCAAGTCCAGTTTACGTAGGATGGTCCGGTCGTGGCAGGAGCCACTACCCACCCATCCGTGGATGCAGGAGTTGGTCGACGGGGAGACGAAGATGGTCAGCAATGCAGCACTGGAGCAGATGAAGAGTTCCTAGGTGATGCAGTTGACGTCCCACGCCAGATGAAGAATTGCAGTCAGTCTGTGGTGTGGAAAACCCACCAACAAGCCTTGGCAAAAGCAAATGTCGCAGTAGGAGAAAAGTGGAGCTACCGGGGACCAGCAAGGTCCAGGGGGACTCAACCCATGGAGGGGAGTCTCAGGTGACCATCAGCAAGGCAGAGAGTCTGGAGGAGGAGAGACAGCCCCCACAGAAGACCTACAGGCAAGGAGCCCAGGAGCTGTAGAGAGGCCCACAGCACACCTGAAGAGAGATCCCACTTCACAGGCGAAGCACATTGAGGGCTGTGCTTCACAGAGAAGAGTGCCGGGGGTAGCTGCAAGAGATGCAGTGCATGGGGGTACTGTCCTGCATGGGAAGGCAAAGACCTACCTACTCCAAAGTTGGGCAGCTGGTAGAGAGGACCAAGGAGACCACTCCAGACTACCACCCCTGATGCAGGATCCACGCAGCTCAGGAGGAGAGGAGAGGAGATCCACGCAGCCGATTTTTGTTGCAGTTGGTGCCTGCGGATGCAGATAAGTGACTCCTTCACTTCAAGGAATTTTCCTTCTTTCTTCTCATGCAGACTGAAGACTTGTTGCCCTCAGAGGAAGCACAGCTGGGCAAATGTTGCAGCTGCTGGAAGGAGTCGGAGAAACAATGTTGCGTGGCAAAGTCGTCGCTGGAGCTGCAGATTGTAGGTTCCTGTGAAGTCCAGTTGCGGTTCCAGTGGCCAGAAGTCAAAGTAAACGTTGCAGAGGAGTCCTGCTGGAATCTTGCACGTCAAATCTGAGGACCCACCCAAGAGGGAAACCCAAAATAACCCAGAAAGGGGGATTGGTCACCTAGCCGGGTGACCACCTAGGAGGGGGCTGTGATGTCACCTCCCTGACCTGGCCACTCAGATTCTCACAGAGGCCTCTGCCAACCTTAGATTCAAGATGGAAGAATCAAGTGGCCACCTGGAGGAGCTCTGGGCACCACCCCTGGGGTGGTGATGGACAGGGGAGTGGTTACGCCATTTCCATTGTCCAGTTTCACGCCAGAGTAGGGGCTGAGGTCCCTGAACTGGTACAGACTGGTTTATGCAAGGAGGGCACCAAATGTGCCCTTCAGAGCATCCTAGTAGCTTGGCGAGGCTACCCCTCCCAAGCCTTGTAACGGAGAGGGTGTTGCCTCCCTCTTCCAAAGGAAATCCTTTGTTCTGCCTTCCTGGGCATGAGCTGCTCAAGCAGCAGAAGGAGGGCAGAAATCTGTCTGAGGGGTGGCAGCAGCGTGAGCTGTTCGGAAGACCCCATAAAGCTGGTAGGAGCAATGCTGGGGATCCTCTAAGGAGCCCCCAAAGTGCATGGAATCATACAATCAATACTGACAATAGTATTGGGGTATGATTCTGACATTTTTGTTACCAAACATGCCCAGGTTCGGAGTTACCATTATGTAGCTGGACATAGGTAGTGACCTATGTCCAGTACAAGCGTAAAATGGCGTCACGGCACTCACGAGGTCCAGGAAAATGGAGCTGGAGTTCGTGGGGACACCTCTGCTCCTGCAGAGGTGCCCTCACACACAGGTACTTGCACCCTACCCTCTGGGCTAGGAGGGCCTACCATAGGGGTGACTTACAGTGACCTGGTGCAGTGGCCTGAAGTGAAAGGGTGCAAGCACCTTTTCACGCAGGCTGCAATGGCAGGCCTGCAGACACAGTTTACATGGGCTTCTATGGGTGGCATAGTACATAAAAATGCTGCAGCCCATGGGAACCCCTGATCCCCCAATGCCCTGGGTACCTGGGTACCATATACTAGGGACTTATAAGGGGCACCAGTATGCCAAGTGGGGGGTGTGTGTGGTCCGAGCAACCAAATTTAATGGGAGAAAGCACAGGGGTCCTGGTTAGCAGGATCCCAGTGAACACAGTCAAAACATACTGACAACAGGCAAAAAGTGGGGTAACCATGCCAAAAAGAGGGTACTTTTCTGCATCTGACAAAAGCAGAAACCCACTGACCTATTCACATTATATACACTTTGTGATCTGCATGTAGACGGCCTTTGTAGCAGGCATAGTAACCCTGTACGTTATGATGAGTCAAAACTTCCACTAGACAAAACTTCAGTCTCTCTCCAGAATGACCATTAATCACCGGAATTATCTTAAGATTTTTATTGTTGCCTGAAAACTGTTGGTGGCAAGGAACATCCAGCAGGTGCTTTTAAAGTCACAATATACTTGCAAACATAGCACCCCATCCTAAGTCAGCACCCAGTGCGGCAGCACCGGTTGCATCGCCCTAGCTGCCTTACCTTGCCCTGTCCATCTCTTAGGCCATCTGGTTCTTCCTGGGACCCATGCTGTGTGCTGGTCTCTCCGCTGTCTATCCAGCAGTGTCAGGCTCTGTTCCACCATAGCCTGTGAAGTCCTGTAAAGCCTGTGAGCTGCCACAGTGCTGGCTTCGCATCCACAGGCCATTGGCAGGAAATGAGATTTACAGACAGCCCTTGCCCTTCAGAGTGGGCTTTCACAAATACCAGGAAGGCTGAGGGAGAGACAGGGGACAGAAATGTTGGGGGGGGGCAGGATGTCAACTTAGGGGACAATAATTAGCACTGGGGCAGGCAAGCTGGAGACAGAGGAGAGAAGAGAGTGAGAGAGAGGCGACAGAAAGGGGGGCCCTAACAAACACTGGCGCACAGGGTGCCACTAGCGCGCTAAAGCCTGCCCTGCTCATATCTAACAGTAACTCAACAATACTGTTTTTAGAAAGGGAGATACTCTGCAACACAGCACTGTATTTAAAAAGAAAGGGAGTTACTTAGCAATAGTTTATTTAATTACCCAAACCTCCTTACCTTCTCAAATCTTGCTGCTGTCTTCAGGGTTCGATCTTCAAGGGACAGGAAGGGTCGGGCTCAGGAGGGACTGGATGCAGACAGCAATCAACAAAGGGCCTCTCCTCTCCCTTTGTTCTCAGAAGTGCAGACTGCAGGAAGCTGTGGCGGCAAGGTGAGAAAGAATCCCTTGTGTGCTGCAGCACAACAAAAGGGCAGAGGGCGAGTGTCCTGGAGCCAGGTCACAGGTCAAGTGCAGGGCCATATAGGTAGCGCTTTCATGCGCTAATGGCCCTGCGAATTACAGGAGAAGGGAAAATTCTTCTGTCCCCACGTCCCCCCCACCCTTGTCCCCCGTGTCCCCCCCACTCCAAAATCTGGGGGGGGACATATCCCCCGCGTCCCCCACACTTCCTACGCCCATGAGTGGTTCCTAACCTTTTGACTTCTTTGGACCCCCACTTTACCATTACTGGAATCCGGGGACCCCCACTGAATCATCATTGGAATCTGGGGACGCCCCACTGAGTCATTACTGAAAGCTGGGGACATAATCTGTTAATATTATTTCATTTTAGTGACCCCCTGAGGAGGCTTCGCGGACCCCCAAGGGTCCCTGGACCACAGGTTGGGAACCACTGCCCTAAACCACAGTACATACTTCCTTTTGAGAAGCGCCACTACTCTCCAATAAAAAAATATTGCACTACTGCTGAAAAGTACAAGTGGTCTCCCTCTCAAAATAAAGAAACACAGGAACACAGTACCAGCCCATGTAAAGAATGGCTATATCTGTGCTCTGAAAGAAGAGTATTAGCATATCGGTAGACCTTGCATCTCACAGAGTGCCTCACGATATTGACTCCCTTCACATAGTGAAGAGGCAGCAAGATGAAGACCCCTGCACTGAATGGTTTTCAATTTGTCTTTGGAGGATCTAGACAGCCATGTCCATTATGGGTTTTGAAAAAACTCCCAGGACATCAGAGGCAGACTCAGCAAGCTTTTATATTTTTTTTTTTAGGGGGGGGGAGAAGTTGAAGGGGGTGGGGCAGAAGTGGCTCGGGCTGGACTGGGAACCCAAAGCAGCCCTGGCACTTTTGTCGGAACAGCCCCCGGGGTTGAGGAGGCGGGGTTCAAGCACAAAGCTCGGCTGCTTTTGTTACTGGGCACCAATACTGCAGCATCATTGTAAAACCTGGGCCCATTAAAAAAAAAACGGCCCCAATCACTGGAAAACCAGCTCATACACTTCCAGCCTCCCAGGGAAATGCCCAAAGCTGGCCAGTCCGGCCCTGGAAGTGGCTCCTCTCAAGGCCCCAACCCTCATCACATGGCGATTTTTATTTCAGTTGGCAGGTTTGCATTAGATAATAACTGTTACAAAGAGGATGCACTATCATTATATTTGTAAGGATTAAAGTTCCACACTCTGTGCAGCTGGCCTATCCCTGCCATTTCCTTCTTTTTTCATGGAGGCATCCATGCAATTTTGGCTTTTAGCACAATCGGTGGGCTATTCCTTAGGGGTGCCCTTGCTTCTCACCAAGACAGAATTAGTTTATTTTCCTTCCTCTCTTTCTCTCTCCCCCTTGTTTTCTTTGTACTGGCAGGTGACTGAAGGTTATAATTGTTTTTAAGGTTGCAGTAGCTGCACGCTGGGGTGATGCCTACAGGCCACATGTAAAAATAGCTCCAATATGGCTCATTAGTTTTTAATTAATGAAACTGCTTATGTGCATGATTTTCTGCAATAATGCAAACGCCTCAGGATGGAAGATTGAGGTTTGGTGCACCTGTCATTAGGGTAGACATAGCGTGATCAGAAACATCCTTTTGTTTAGACTGCTGAGTGTAATGTGGCTGCTGTTACAGAGCAACAGCGCGGACAGCCCCATTTACCACGCACTGCCCTCTGCAGAGAGGAATACACGAGCTTTCCAAGCAGGTCAGGCTGCAAGAGATTGGATCTGCCATGATTAACATAGGCACCAGACCCAGCAGTGCATCCTGGGCGAAGGGTAAGGCCTTCCCCTTCTTAGAAGCCTCTTTGAAGAGTTTAACTGTACGTACACCTCGAATGTTTGGGATTTTCACGTTGGAATGCCCTTGCAATATTGGCATTAGCTATCTGGTCACAGTCGAGAACATGTACCAAAATGACTAGCACACAAATTATCTGTGCCATGAGATCACCGTGTAAATCAATGTACACGCTTGCAAATATTGACCCTGCATCAGGCAAAGGGGGAGCGTGTACTGAAGCGTCCCCTTTTAAGGGAATGTAGTCACTGTCTCCCATTAAAGTACTCATGTGTGGTCAGTGTCTCTAGGCACAATGACATGTCTACGCAAGATGGCACGAAAAAAATCAGGTGGTTATTTATGTTTTATGTTACATGTGTTTACAAGTAAAGCATGCATTGCTTGTTTAAGGCAATAAAGGAATATTTCTGTAGCTACCGTTTATGATTTTGTAAACTCAAACCTGCTATGATCCAGATTTAGGGCTGCAACAGTGTGCATTGGGGACCATGGAGGACTTCAGTGGACTGGATGGGTCAACCACTTAAATGTTAATAACTGGAACTGTGGCATGGTAGGCCTTAATGCCCGCCAAGAAGACATTTTAGGAGTGACTACTGAGAATTCTAAGCCAAACAATGCTACACCGATGTTAATAAAAATGAGTCAAGTTTGATTGTAAGTGCTATATTTTTTTCTCCATTTTTTAGTTTCTTTTGAATTCATTATTCACGTAAATTTTGCTCTTAATTTGAGGGTTTTACAGTGGTTAATCTGAATCTTGATTTAATTCTTCGTAATTGACTTTCCAAAGGTTCTAATTTCTTTGTAAAAATTATTGTCTTTAACTGCTTCGTTGTGTATGCTTTTTATTTCGCAATTGCATGCAGTGGACTTACATTATTCATGTTAAATAGACCAACAAGTTTGGCGCTGCCCCTCTGGAGCCTGGGGCTGCCGGGATCACGGGACCAGATTTGCCACAATCCTCCCACGCCTTATGCATAGGAGGTGAGAGACCTGGCCAGAATTTGGCAGACCTAGGGGGCAGGGTTTTGGAGCTTGTCTAAGGAGAGTGACAATTTTTGGGCGAGTTGATGTGGTGAGGAGACCATTCCTTCCACCCACGACCTGAACTGCTCCAGCTTCTGGAGGGGTTGGCCTCGACCTGGATGCAGGGGCGCACCTGGAAGGTACTGGGTGAGGAGTGGGGTGGCTCACCCCTGCCTTGGTGCCCCGATTTGCCTGGCTGGGCACACTCTTGGAACTATCTGGGACAATGATTCAGAGGGTGGACCGGTCTTCCTAAAAATGCCCCCTACCCCTTTGTTACATAGATGTTTAGAGACACGATGATCACGCCCCCACACTCTGCCCCAGGCTGCCGGCTGCATACTCTTGGCAGCTCAAGCAGATCATGCCTCCCCATGTTCTATGGGGCAAACAGGCCGAGATGGGATCTGCAGCTACCCTCTTCTGTTCTCTGGGGCAGGCGGACCGAGAGGGAATATGATCTTGACACTACTTCCCTTTTTCTCTCCAATAATGGAAGCTTGGGGCTCCATGCTGCTCCTCTGAGCCACCTCTCTTGGATGCCCTTGGCTGCTCGTGCTGCTTCCCTAGTGCCTGGCAGCAAGCAGGCCAAGTGGGGGCCGCACTGTCGCCTCCTTGAAGATCAACCCAAACGACTGGCCCTGGTGACTCCACACCGCAACATGGGGAGGGAAAAGGGACTGTCAGTGCACGCCCAGATCAGAATGGGCAAATTCATGACTGCCACTCCCCCGGCTGGTGTGGGGCACCAGCCAGCTGCTTCACTGGCACAGAGGGTGACAGAGCCCCTAGATCTTGACACTTTACTGTAGATGATCAAGGCATCCCTGGAGGAGACTGAGACCAAGATAGGGGAGGTTAAGGTGGATATTTCCCTCCTCCATCTGAATGTCAGGAACATCACTCAGAGAGTCATTTAAACAGAGGACAAAATATTGATGGTGGAGGATGAAGTTACCATGCTGAAGACCAAAGTGGCCATACTGCAACCCTTAAAAAACAGGCTGAATATCTGGAGAACAGATCTCAGTGAAATAACCTGAGCTCTGTTGGATTCCCAGAGGGATCCAAATTCTTAGATCCCACATGTTTCTTGCAGGACTGCCTTTATTCATGGCTACTGGGAGGTGCTGTCTCACAGTGGTTTGTGATCGAACAAGTGCACAGATTGATGGCCTTGCTGCCCCCTGCTGGGACCGCCTCTGTGGCTGCCAATTGCCAGATTCCTCAACTACCAGGAGAGACAGAGAGACCTTTCTCTATGAGGCATGCAAGGTTGGGGAGCTACAATTTAATTCATCCCAGATACTGGTATTCCCAGATTATACCCGGGAAATGCAGAGGCATAGGCAGCCCTTTGATGGGGTGAAGCAAAGGTTTAAAGCCCTTAATCCACAACATATGCTCATCTTCCCAGTGAAACTCAAGGTGATCCATTTTTTGATACTCCGTAGGTGGCATGGGAGTGGGTAGCACAGCAGCTGTCTCGACGAAATTCAGGGATGGACCCAAGAGGCCTCAGTTGAGGCCATTGAGGTCAAGAGATCCCACAAGACCCCAAGCTCTGAAACCTAGATGACAACAGCATACCAGATCGTGCAGGGTGCGTGGATGATCCACTGGCTCCCAGACTCTCTCCATTGCAGGGGCTTTAGCAATGGCTGGATGCACTGCACTGCAGTTACCAGCAAATCCCCCAAATGCTGAGGGGGGACCTGACCTGGCTGGAAGCCCCAACTTTGGAGCTTCTGAGGCACTGGATAGTGAGCCACAAGAAATCATCACAGACACCTCACTAGCCATGCAACAACAGCAGCACTTACTATTGGTCTGTTCACTGCATGTAAGCCACCAGTTGACAGCTCCTCAAGACTATACATTCTGTTTTGAGTCACATGTTTGGTTTGTTTCAATTTATTGCAGTTTAAGGGTGACAGATACTTCAGGGGAGAAAGAGAGGGAAGGGGGTAAGATGGGGGGTAAAGGGTTTTCTTAGTGTTGTTCTTGCTTTGTCGCGCCCTGCCAGTATTCAGCTGTGACAGACAGTGCATCTCAGACACCTGAACACCAAATACACCTTTCGGATACCTGTGATCTTACCTCACCACCATTGGCTGCTCCGGGTGGGGAGTGACATACTTGCCAGTGAATATACCCCAAGGCAGCCCATATGGTCGTAACATGGAACGGGAATGGGAAGTTGGATTGGATTAAGTGATCAGCAGCCTTCTGATATGCTAAGCATCTTGGTCCTTATGTTGCAGGAAATGCACCTAGTGGGATTGAACTGCCCCTTCCTAAACCAGTTTGGGTACACTAGAGCTTACCACACAGGGTTTCCCAGGGGCTTCAGAGGTGTAGCCATATTACTACATAAGTCTTTTCCCTGCTTTAACTAAGATGGTCATGCATTCCCTCAGTCGCTTTATGGAGATAGAGGGCAAACTGGAAGGGCATCTGTACAATCTCCTGAGTGTATACGTACCCCCCCACCGCACCAGCTCACTTAAACGTTTTCAGCTCTCTCCGAGACACTTCTGGCATTTCTTGCGAGCACGACCATTATACGAGGGGCTTTAATGCCCACTTGACCTCGCCATGGACAATATGGTAATCCCTTCTCAGCACTTTAGTACAAGGGTGAATCAATTTAGAGGGTGGCTGGACTCCATGGGCCTCTGATGTATGGAGGGTGTGGCAGCCGAACAAGAGATCCTATGCTCACATGTCAGAGGCACACAGGATGCTTTGTACACAGACTTCCTATTGATGCCTGCTATGGCATTGAAATTTATCTTGGGGTTCTAGTGGGCAGGGTGCATCCATGTGGTGATCTAATGTCTGGTATCTCCAGGACGAGCATTGCACAGATCTCCTGACTGCCGAGCTGCAAGCCTACTTTGAGGTTAATACTACGTCCTAGGGCTTGACTGGCATACTTTGGGCTCCGGGGAAAGCCGCAATTCAGGGAGTGGTCAAGGGATGCAAGTGCCACGCTGACTGAGACTGGAGGCAAACACTGGCAGATCTGGAGGCCCATACTGCTACTCTGGATTGTCCCCACTTTTCCAACCCCTCTGAGCCTATGTTGAACCAGTTGGCACTCGCCAGGTCTAACAGACAGCCCTGGAAGAAGCCAGTCAGTGCTGGAGCGCCTCTACACAATGGGTGTATGAAAGTGGGGACAAGTCTGGTAAACTCCCTATGGATAGCGAGGATGAAGTCTCAGGTGTAGTCACAGGGGTGGTTGTGAGGATGTAAACATTGAAACATGGACGCATCCTCACATTAAGGCAAAGGGAATGGCACACTTAATCCAAGTGCTGAAGGCTTGTCTGGTGGGGGGATGACTTGAGCTTTAATTCATTGAATTGTTTATCCTTTTCATAAGTGCTACCAGTGCCTAACTGTATACCTATCCATTTGATGCCGTATGACACAGCTGTATGTTTTTGATAAAATATAATAAAGTATATGAAAAACAAAGTCTGGTAAGCTCCTATACTGACTCACTAGCCACAAGGAACACAGCCAACATGGTAATGCCTGGGGTCCTTGTTCTAACAGGTGCTCTCACCTCTACCTCAGTGCAAACAGTGGTGGCGATCAGCATGTACTAACCGAACCGTGTAAGAAGGCCCAACCCCGTCTTCCAAGCGAGCACAACCAACACCTCTTGGTAGACATCCCCCTGCCACACCTATCCGAATGGGACATGCAGATCTGGACGACCCATCTCACTAGAGAAAGTTTAGGAAAAACCCTAGACCAGACAGGTATCCTCTGTAATATTACCACATATTTTGGGACATACTGTCCCTGCACCACCTCAACCTTTACCTGGAGGCAGCCATGACAGGACACTTTATTTTCAGAAATAGACACAGCCACGATTGTGGTGCTTCCTAAAGAGTGTTGTCCTGAACAGGGCAGCAAGTCCTATTGGCCCATATCTCTCATTAATGCAGAGATAAAGTTCTTTGCAATTATTATAGCCACAAGGCTTCGTCAGCTCATATCCAACCTGGTCCATCCAGACCAGTGTGGCTTCATGCCTAACAGGGACACCCATCACTGTATACGTGGGTTACAGATAGCACTAGCAAGAGCTTATGAAGTAAGTGAGTCCTGTGTGCTCCTCTTTATTGATTTTGAAAAGGCCTTTGATACTACTAACTGGAGCTTTATGAGGCTAGCCATGGCCAAAATGGGGCTGGGCCCCCGTATACAGGGCTATATGGACCTACTCTAGTCACAGCCCAGAGCTTGGGTATTAGTCAACGGAGTCCTCTCCAACTGCTTTCCCATTGGCCGGGGAACCGACAAGGGTGCCCTATGCCCCCACTTTTATTCACCCTTGCCATGGAGCCCTTAGCGTGTCTTGGGCATTGTGGCACCCAATTGCAGGGTGGAGGTGGGAGAATTCCATGGAGGAGAGAACTGCACTATACGTATGTGACGTGCTTCTTTATTTAGCAAGCCCACATCTAACAGGGCCATGATATCTCCACCTCTTTGAGCTCTACAAGGGTGCCTTGAGTCCCAGAGTGAATATGCATAACTCCCTCCTATTACTGGTCAACAGTGATAATTCCACAGTACAATTGCAATCCGCTATACCACTGAAACAACTGAGCTTTAAAAACTTGGGAATTCACATCTCCCTAGTCCCCGAGTTGACCTGGAGCCTTAAATGATACCCATTTTATCACAAACTAAAGCGGACCTCTAGCACTGGGCTTCTCTACCACTCAATATATCGGGGTGCGCGGTCCTCCCATGCTTTCTGTATGTTCCTCAGAACTTCTCCTTAGTTATTTCAGACCAGTGTTTCAGGGCCCTTTCCTCTGTGACCCCCAAACTACTTTTGGCCAGGAGTCCACTTTGGTTCCACCAGCCTGCCTCTGTGCCCCTGACCCCGCCGTTTGCCGCCAGAAGGAAGTTCGAGGCCCTCCTCCACCCGGAGGCACCCACCTGCGCCTCATCCCTGGTGCCTACTGGTAGGCGTATCTAGTGTACTCTGCACCTTGTATTTGTATTTCGCTTAGCATTTCTCTTTTGTTATATCGTTTTTCGTTTTTGTGCCTTTTGTCCATTGAGTTTTGTTCTGCCATCCGCATTTCCGCCTGTTTTTCCAGCCAGCTCTTGCCGGTTCTTCCGATCCCTGCTGCTGCGTCCTCTGCAGCCCCGGCCCCCTCGCGCCCCCATTGGTCTTTCCCTTCCGCCTCCCAGCTGCTCCTCCCTCCCACCTCCCCTTCTTAATGGCGGCCGCTGTGCGGAGCCCTGTGTGACCCCCCTGACCTGCCTTTGGCCAGGAGTCCACTTTGGCTCCACCAGCCTGCCTCCTTGCCCCTGACCCCGCCATTTGCCGCCAGAAGGAAGTTCGAGGCCCTCCTCCACCCACAGGCACCCGCCTGCGCCTCATCCCTGGTGGCTAGTGGTAGGCGTATCTAGTGTACTCTGCGCCTTGTATTTATATTTCGCTTAGCATTTCATTTTTGTTATATCGTTTTTTGCACTGCTTCTGACTGTTTTTGTGCCCTTTGTCCATTACGTTTCCTTCTGCCATCCGCGTTTCTGCCTGTTTTTCTAGCCGGCTCTTACCGGTTCTTACGATATCTGCCGCTATGTCCCCTGCGGCCCGCCCCCATTAGCCTTTCCCTCCTGCCTCCCAGCTGCTCCTCTCTCCTACCTCCCCTTCTTAATGGCAGCCGCTGTGCGGCCATGCAAGAGGCGTGCCTGAGTCAAGCCCGTCTGCGCCGTCCGTGCCTGGACCGCGCCCAGCGCCTGTCCCCCTGATCCCCCTGATCCACGCTGCCCGACCCCCCGAAGCAGCACTACTCCTCCACAGAACTCCATGCCCTCAACCCAGGCCAGCACCCCACCTGCACCCAAGCCAACCCCAATCCCACACATGGACCATTCACATGCCACTCATGCCATTTTTCTTGCACTCACTCTAACACCAACAACACCAGCACGCACAGCAATAACACTAACTGCATCCTCCTTAACACCGGCTCCGTCCACAAACACGCCATCGAGCTTTGGGACCTGCTCACAACATACTCCCCTGACATCGCCTTCCTTACGGAAACATGGATGAACCCCTCATCAGAACCCGACATAGCCATAGCCATCCCAGAAGGTTACAAAATCACCCATAGAGACCGCATAAACAAGCCAGGAGGAGGTATCTCCATCATACACAAAAACACCATAAAAATCTCCACCAACACCAACGATACCCTAGACAGCGCAAATCACCTACACTTTCTAATACACATCAACGCCA
This sequence comes from Pleurodeles waltl, assembly GCF_031143425.1. Classification (NCBI taxonomy): domain Eukaryota; kingdom Metazoa; phylum Chordata; class Amphibia; order Caudata; family Salamandridae; genus Pleurodeles; species Pleurodeles waltl. Next base: position 1,887,666,639 of record NC_090440.1, read on the forward strand.
ACACCACCCTTAAAGGACCCCTCATTTACAGACCACCAGGACCCTGCCCCCCATTTTGCAACGCCATCACAGATACTATCAGCTCCCACCCCCTCACCTCCACAGACTACATACTCCTTGGTGACCTCAACTTTCACCTGGAAAGCACCCACGACTGCAACTCCACAGCCCTGCTGGACAACCACATGAACCTCGGCCTCAAGCAACTGGTTACCTCACCCACTCACTCAGCAGGACACCCGCTTGATGCAATTTTCACCTCCAGCAGCCACGTCACCCTTACCCACACCACCGAAGTCCACTGGACTGACCACCACTGGGTCCACTTCTCCTTCATGAAACCCCCAACCCACCACCAACAACACACCACACCCTACCTCAAGTAGAACAAGATCACCAAAGAACACCTGATCGCCAACCTCACACAAGCTCCACCTCCCATCACCAATGACCCCAACACTGCCGCCCACAACCTCACACAATGGCTAACAACCTGGGCAGACTCCCTCGCCCCATTGAAAAGAAACTACAACACCCGCACCGTCAAGACCACCCCCTGGTTCACCACAGAACTCCAAACTTCCTAACGAGAATGCCGTAAAATTGAGAAAACCTGGCGCCAAGAACCCTCAATGTGCAATTTCTCGACCCTCAAAACAGCCATGCGCAATCAACACCAACTCATCCGGACCACCAAACGGTCCTTCTACAAAGAACGCATAGGCAACAACACACACAACAGCAAGGAACTCTTTGCCAACGTCAAATAACTCACCAAACCCAAATCCAGCACCATTGACCCTCCTCACACCCAAAACCTCTGCAACTCCCTCTCCAACTACTTTCACATCAAAATTTTAGACATACACAACAGCTTCACAGCATCAGCACCCACCATCACCACCACGACCAACAACACAGCGCCCTCCCACACCAACCAACTACACACCTGGACCCCCACCAACGACGAATAAACCGAAAAAAACATGAACTCCATCCACTCAGGCTCCCTCACAGACCTCTGCCCCCACCACATTTTCAACAAGGCCAGTCAAATCATCGCTCCCAAGCTCGGCGCCATTATCAACAGCTCCTTCTACACCGCAACCTTCCCAGACGTTTGGAAGCACGCCGAAGTCAACGCGCTCATCAAAAAACCCAAAGCAGGCCCTGAAAACCTCACAAACTACCGTCCCATCTCTCTTCTCCTCTTCCCCGCAAAGGTCGCTGAGAAGATAGTCAACGCCCAACTGTCTCACTTCTTAGAAAAAAAGAACATACTCGACGCCTCCCAGTCTGGATTCTGCAAGAACCACAGCACTGAGACCGCCCTCATCGCCTGCACAGACGACATCAGGACCAGAGTGGACAAGGGCGAGACAGTCACCCTCATCCTCCTAGACCTCTCCGCAGCCTTCAACACTGTATGCCACCAGACCCTCCGGGCATGGCTTTTTGACGCCGGAATCCGACACAACGCTCTGGACTGGCACACCTCCTTCCTCATCGAAAGAACCCAAAGAGTTCGCCTCCCTCCCTTCCGGACTCCAGCCACCAAGATCATCTGCGGGGTCCCCCAAGGATCCTCCCTCAGCCCCACCCTCTTCAACATCTACATGGCCCCCCTCGCCAACATCCTCTGCCCCCAAAGAATCACCATCATCTCTTACGCAGAAAACACCCAGCCCATCATCTCCCTCACCAGGAATCCAGCCACCGCCAAGACAAACCTGCACGCCGGACTCCTCGACATTGCCAAATGGATGACACCAAGCCACCTCAAACTCAACTCAAACAAAACAGAAATCATCATCTTCGGCCCCAACAAGACAGCATGGAATGACTCCTCGTGGCCCACCACCCTCGGACCACCCCCAAAACCCACGCATGCAACCTTGGCATCATCCTAGACTCATCTTTTTCCATGGCCCAGCAAATCAACACCATATCGTCCTCCTGCTTCAACACCCTCCGCATGCTACGCAAGACTTTCAAATGGATTCCTTTAGAAACAAAAAAAACGGTCACCCATGCCCTCATCAGCAGCAGACTGGATTACGGCAATGCCCTCTACGCTGGGACCACAACCAAGCTTCAGAAAAAACTCCAGCAAATCCAGAACGCAGCCGCACGTCTCATACTCAACCTCCCCTGCCACAAGGACATCTCCGCTCACCTCAGATCCCTACACTGGCTGCCCATCAGCAAAAGGATAATCTTCAAAGTCCTCATCCACGCTCACAAAGCCCTCCACAACACTGGACCGGCCTACCTCAACGAACGAGTAAACTTCCACATACCAACTCGACATCTCCGCTCTGCTGGCCTCGCCCTCGCCACAGTCCCCCGCATCCAACGCACCACCTCTGGTGGCAGATCCTTCTCCCACCTCCCCGCCAAGACCTGGAACTCCCTCCTCACCAACCTACGCAAGACCCAGGACGTCCTAACTTTCAGAAAGCACCTCAAGACATGGCTTTTTGAGCAGTAACGGCAACCCACCCCCACAGCAGCTTGAGACCCTAACGGGTGAGTAGTGCGCTTAAGAAATATTTTGATTGATTGATTGAACTTTCTTATGGGATACCCCGCCCACCTTGTATTGCCTGGTCTGAATGCTGACAATCTATGTATGATGGGGGCATGGCAATGGTAGACATCCCTCATCAGATCACTAACGCAGTGATCTATTTATCGACATGGGATATGGTAATAGTGGCCATGTGCTCAATAGGGGAATGGGGGTGTTCCGCTTACGGAATAGGTGTTAAAAGAACTCTGTGGGAGTGCTGAAAAATCATTGAGACACTCCTGAATATAATGGTTCAAGGTGTCATCTAAAATTATACGGCCATATAATTTTAGATGACACCTTGAACCATTATATTCAGGAGTGACTCAATGGTTTTTAATCTTACCAACAAACACAGCCCTTAAAGTAGTAGGATACACCGGTGATTTGTTAGGTAATTTTAGCTTTATCTTCCGATTCAACTGGATCCCCACTCTATCCAGCAAGATTGAATTTCAGCACTCCCTCAGAGTTCTTTTAACAACAAGGTTGAGTCCGCCCATGTGGTGCCATCCTACCTGGGTGGGGATAGGTGGTCAAATGATGAAGCATGACATTATAGTGTATGTGAGACCACCTATTCCGTAAGGAACACACCCCCATCCCCTACTGAGCACACTGCCACTTTTACCATATCCCATGCCGATAACTAGATCGCCACGTTTGTGATCTGATGATGAACTGAACGGGTCATATTTGCCTGTTCACAGTATTCCCCATATACTTTGTGTTGTTGTTGCTTGTCTTAGGGATTTTGTATGGGGGAGATATACTCCCCTTTCTCTCTTTGTGTGTAATACGAATGGCAGACATCCAACTGTACTACTGGGCCCTACCTCTGCTCGTGGTCGACAACTGGCTAACCGGTGGTTGGGACGACCCCACGTACTGTGCTGAACTTGGCCTCCTGGACCTAAACAACATAATGGGGATCCTGTATGATGCCCCGCTTCCCAGGCATCTCCCGGAAGTAATTAGAGTTGTCTTTTTGACATGGCATGGGGTACTCCACTTTATGGGGTGGCACGACAAACTCACCCAACAAATCGTACTTGAAACAGGCCCCCGGCTTTGGCACATGGCTGACCTTCAGTGCTTCTAGTATTGAGACAAAGTTGGCATTACTGTCTTAGGTGATGTTTGGCAAGGGAATCACATTCAATTCTTTCAAGATCTTCAGGCACACTTTCTCCCTGCCACAATCCAATTTCATGAGTAACTGCAGCTTAGCCATGCCCTTGCTGTGTACAGGGTGCAGCATTTAACTGAATTTAACCTGCTACAGGCCCAGTTGTTTATTGGGAAAATGGGGAAGGGGGGATAGCCCGCATACACATACTGTGCAGAACAATGCACCTGATGTCCTCACTCCACTGAGGAGGAAGGCATTGAAGGATATGTACTGGCAAGTAGCCCACATGGCTTCTCATGAAATTGCCATGTCCTCTTGACTGAGGCTGTACAATTGAATTATCTTCACTATACATACCTCACCCTGAGGAGACTCTGGCATGCGGGGAGTATGAGCATGCCCACCTGCTTTTGTTGCCCCAAGAGGGACACAGATTTCTTCCACATGACATGGTCATGCCCACTGATCGCTACCTACTGGAAACAGATAATATCCTTTCTGTCCGTGGTCTTGGGAATACACACTTACACTGGCCCCCAAGAAAGCCCTATTTGCAATATTGGACAATCTAGAACACACATGAGAGGAGAGCTACCTCATTGGCATGGCGAAAATAATTGCTAAATGGGACGTTGCCTGCAAGTGGAAGGTGGCTGCAGCACCCACAACCACTGACTGGAGGGCTGGAATGGACTGGTGTGTGGCACTGTAAGAGCCAAAGACTGAGGCTGCCCAGTAGACATGAGAAGTTTTTGGGGAAACGGCTGGACTACTATGGTGTGCGGTCGCTTACTATTGATGATTAATCCTAGAATTGTACTGCCGATTGATTTGTGTTTGGATAGGGAAATCAATAAAAAATGTTTTTCACAAAATAGATCAACACATTGCTGGTAGCTACATATTTGTGTAAGTCCAGCATTAAGAGTAGACATTTGAACACTCTGAATTCTCATTATTTTTATTCTGTAAACATTTTTATTTTGTATTTCTTCATAAACGTGCACAACCGTCTCTGGTCTTTTGCTGGCCAGTTTGTGCACAGTAACTCAAATGGCTTCAGTTCTTCAGTGGCGAGTAAAACTAATGTCTTTCAATTACAAAATAAAATGTCTTAAAATGTGTATCAATAAGAATGATTAACAATCCAGGTTTTTTTGTTTCCTCCTAGCATGTGTTATTTGAATTATCTAATCATCTCAACTGCTTCTAGATATTGGGAAACCTGCCAGAGGATCATGGTTTCTAGCTTCTCCTGGCTACAACATTTACAAAGAAACATGGTTAACTAAAGAAACGGGAAAAAGGATAACGGATAAATGGGAAAAATTATAATGAATAGCTACAAAATGAAACAAGCATTTGCAATGCAATGGGTCTTGTGTTTGCTTGAGATAGAGCTATTAGCGTTGTAAACTGCTAATCGGACTTTTCTTGCCACATGAAAATGAAAAGTAAAACTGTTTCACATAAGCAAGCCGACGGCCGCCATGAGGGCAAAGAAGACACACAAAAGGAAACAGAAGTTTGCTCGCAGTCAAACGTATCGGCAAAAGTGCAATTATCCATGCATCTGGCAAAAGCTCAATTATCCACGTAACAGGCTCAATGTCATGGAAAGCGCACGGTTACTGCTCAGCGAGATCATGCTGCCTACGAAATAAAAATAAAAAGTAGGGTAGTCCAGAAACCATACTGAAAACATGGAGCCTCGTATGTTTTCTTTAGCTGGCCAGTGCACTCAAAAAGGGCTAAACACATGACGTATGCATGCTTTTCACTAATGAAATCAAGCGAATGTTAAAAGGCAAGCCCATAAACCAACCAAACTGATGGGTGCAATATGGGCGGGGTTAAAAGCCCACAGAGAGGTTACAACAGGGACAGAACACTTTGCGCACTCGACCCTAAAAAGGGTAATGAATAAAATTCTTCCTTTGTGCCTTTGGTAAACAGGTCTCACCTTAGTCTTCTAAATCACAGTCAGCCCGACATAAGCTTTAGATTATCCTTTAATGTGGATTTTCTACTCGCTCACAGTAATCACTCCTCTCTTAAGCAATAACTTTGTACCTCCACATCCCACCATATGACATTTAGAACTCAATGTTAAACAAGAGGAACAGAGAAAGGGTGATAGCTGTGCAGATCTCTGAAATGTTGTGCAATGAGCCTTTCTCATCAAATACTCAGGAGTAACATAATAACTGATCCCCAGAGCCAACATCAGGAGTGTCATATCATAAATACTGAGCTGTCAAGTCAGATTCATCTACAAATAACTAACCTATGAATATTTACATGCGTTCACACCTGTTGTACATTAAGTTGCACTGTGCATTTACATCAGTACTTTGATGGCATACTCATATTTTTACCTGAAATCATGCACAATTAGTATCTCACAGCCATGCATAATGCATGGTTCTCATCTATAATGTAGACCTTAACCTTTGCAGAAGTCAACACATTTTCGCACGTCATACTCAACAGAAATTCTTTTAACGAACACATGCCACCTACCCACCACTTCTGACTCAAATGACACTTTTAGCCTGGGCAGATATCTGCTAGACATATTTAACCTCTTCTCGTCAGCAGGGTGAGGGCAAAGTCTTAAATTGAAAGTGAAGGCTATGGTGGTCTGAATCCGGATTCTCCACTGTCCTTCTCAAAGAGAAACCCAGTAACTTCAATCCTATCAACCAACGCTATAAGTTGAAAAGTTATCAAAGGAAAGAGCAGAAGGAATGATTATTAACATCTTTTTTAGTAGGTTTAGATGGGCATAGTAAATTAAGACTGTTTTCTTAGATTCTTAGAGTAAATATGTCTGTGGATTTCAGTGTGAGTTTAGAGCAGTGGTGCCCAACCTTTTGACTTGTGAGGACCACCACTTTATCATTACTGGAACCCGGGGACCCCCAGGGAATTATTTTTGGAATCGAGGGACCCCCCCACTCACTGAGTCATTCCTGAAAGCTGAGAACCTAATCTGTTAGTATTATTTAATTTTCTAAGCAATTGCGGACCCCCTGAGGAGGCTTTGTGGACCGCCAAAGGTCCCCGGATCACAGGTTGGGAACCACTGGTCTAGAAGGCATAGGTTGGGCATCTAAATGTGTGGTCTGCCAGACGTCATGATTGGGTCAATTTGTACATGCACGTTCGTGTGGTCTAAGGGTAGGTCTGTGAATGAAAACCGTAAACATGTTGACAGTCTGGTTGAGTCTGCAGTTGGCCATTAGTGTCATTGTGCTTGAGTGTGCGGCGTGGCCCAGTTTGTGAGTGAATCTTGATGCTAGTCTGGCCCACAGGGAGTTGAGTGAGATCCCTTGCTTAATTGGATTTGCAATGCAGACTTTTTCCACTGTTTTCAGTTATACAGGATGACGCATAGCGTAGCATATGCTGACTGGCCAACCACACTTCCCACTTTTAAACTCAATGTCCAAGCTTGCAAATGCGTATCTGATTTATGGGAACTGAGCTCGCGATGGCACCGTTTATGTAGCCATAAAGGGCGGAACAGCCTGTGAAGGACTTCAGACTGTAATAATATTTTACAAGGCAGCCACGATGCGATGATCTGAGGAATGTGTTAGCTACAGAGTGACTCTCTCTCCTGCCTACACTTTTACTCGTCTTTCTTTCAGTTTCTTCATTTGTTATACTCAAATTACTTTTGCAGATGCCCACTATGGAGCAGAATAAGCAGTAACTCACCATTTCACATTTTCATTTTTGCCAAAGGCCACAAGTGATTGAGCAAAAACACAGAAACTGTGTTTTCAGTTATAAAACAAACTAAAAAAGTAAAAATGTGTGTTTGAACACAGGAATTTGTAGATTATGATATTTACTCATATCGGCAAGGCGGCAAGGTTACAAACATGTGACATCATTTGCACAAAGCATCGATCATGTGATTGGAGCAATAAGTTGCCAGCAACAACATTATAGTGAGAATCAAGATCCCCAATGTAGATAATGTATTAGGAATGGACACAATAAGGTTATTGAGATTTGTGTTTGGATTTAAAAGCCATAACAGCATATTCTGGGGCATGTCAGGCACAAAACCTTAATTAAGGCATCCCACTAGTGAAACCTCCATGGGACAAGGGGACAGACACTACCTATGAGAGATACCTGAACTCTGCAGATTAATTCACATTTAAAATGACTCTGTCTTTGATAATCGCATCTCTTCAAGCCATTATCTGGATTCACAGAAGCTGCCTACAGTTTATGCCTTGTTCCTGGCTCTAGCATTATTTCATCAACATCTTAGCTGAGGTGACTTCCGAAAAAATAAAATCAACTGACTTGATTCTGATGGAATGAAAGACAATTGACAAAAACAACCTTACAATAAATATAAACGAAGTACATAAATTCAAAATGTTACACAGACAGTAAAATGGCAAGTCATGTAGTCTCGGGATCATAGAAGTCACCGTGGCAACCTGTTTGGACTACTTAAATTATGTCACTGTCTTTAGTACAAATGCCATAAAATGACTGCTTATTGGTTTCTGGATAGTCGCTGTAGCAAGACCTGGGTTTACAAATGTGTAAATATCTCTTCTTCTCTAGGCGCTAGAGGCATTGACAATATCTTAGTGAAAGCCGGGAGTCTCAGAACTAAACGGGAAAGAATAAATCCAAATAAAGCCTTTGGCAACCTTACAAGTCATCCTTGGATCGTGGGTGAAATCCTCCCTTTGGAGATGGAAAACTGCGTCTGGTGTGTACGATTTCTAGGCACACAAATTTGAAACATCTGATTTTACTGTGTGACACAATTGCAGCAAAGATCGGTACTATATTATTTTGTGTGCATCATTTATTTAACATAATCTCGGTATTGGCAGCCGAAAGTGTAGGATGCACTTTCCCTGCTCAGAACATTTTGATATCCCCAGTGTGCAAACCAAGATGGTGCAGCAGAACTAGCCTGAACCCTTAACCTTGTAGATCTCCTTATGCCATCAGGAGCGCAGACATTCTCAAAGATGATTACATTTGAAAATGTATCTCTGGCGTGCTAGAGTGATGTATAGCGTGTATGCGGACGCTGACCTCCCTAGTAGGGCAACTTGTGGAGCTTGCAAATGTCCTTGTGAACTGGATGGAGATCATTTAAACATTTTACATGGCTCACCAAGTTCCCTTTGCATGTTACTGTCTATCGAGGGGCATTCAAATTGCTGAACCACTGAGCCATCAAGTCGTCCAATCAATTTAAATTCCTCCAAGCCAAGCTAGCTGTTGGTTGATTAATCTTTTTAGCTCTTCCTTGAATGAGTCTCACAATTCAATCTGTGTATTTGGACACGTTCCGCTTGTATACTTTGGAATGCAGAGGCCTTAGGTCGACCTTGCCAAGTTATTACCTTGTGAACCTCCACTAAGAACCGATTTTACAGCTGGTGCTTCTGACTGAGATCCAAGACTCCGTTCTGGCCTCACATTGTGCCTGTTCATGCTGGACTAAAATAAACAGGCAGATAGCAGAAGTAAGAGCGCTCAGCGAAGAGTCGGGGTCACAAGGCAGATATGTACACCATCACGTACAGCTGCTCTTTGAGGGGGCTGCTTTCTTCTGGCCGCACACACTGCCATCTTAGAACTGAACATGTTTTGATCTGTGGGTGGTGGGCAGGAGGTCTCCTGTAAATGATGGCATCGCAAGCCTGGTCCGCTTAACAGCATTAAAGATCAAGCTGGTGCAATCTTCTCCAATGAGCATCGGGGCATTGTCTACATGTAGGGAGCTTTTATGCAGAGTACGATGTCACGTTGCAGACATTTATGGCTGCTCAGATGCTTTGAAAGCATGATTCAGAAGCTGCATTGGGCATCGAAGAGAATGCAATGGAAGTGATTTGAGGACTTGCACCTGTGTGCACACTACCTCTTTAAAACAATTAAAGTCCTGTCAGTTTACAGAAGTTGTCTCAAGCAGCTGATCTGCACTAGCCAAGTAACTGAAGTGAGACATGCTAGGGAAGTGTGAGGTAGAGTCCAAAATAAAGAATTACTGCCTGTCATGACCACAGCTCCTTTCCCAGGCGACTCGCCTTCAAAAGTGCATTTTAAAACCTGGATATCTCTTCTACCTCCAAATAAAATAATTGCTTTCCAAAATATACCCTGCTGTTAACAAATTTTAGTCATGAAAGCTAGAATCCCTCTTTTCATTGTGTATAAAAACAAAAACCATGTCTATCCTTTTCAGACCATATCATGAATAATTACAAGAATGAAAAATTACAGATTTAAGAGTAATATTAAAAGATTGGCTCCAAAAAACCTAGTGCTCAAGACACACCCAATCAGCAGTAAAGGTGGCACCACATCCATGGTAACCTTCTGCCAGATCCATAGGCCACATTGTGGTAGCCACTCTAATTAAAAAACAGAGTAAGTCATGTGTAGCCCAACATTTCAGGTCAGTGACCTAATACTGAACAAGTTGCAATAGACACAAAGTGAAGCTTGGGCCAAAGAAGAGCTTCTGGAGAGTGTTGCCGGCCTAGTCCAAAACAACTCAGATCACTGCTGTGATGCTTACCGGAACTGGACAGAAAATACACAAAACATCATTATCATGACAGCTGCATGAGGGCCCAAACATTATCCATTACAAAGTGCCACCAACAGTGCAAGAAGTAGAAAGCACTGAATAACTCACTTACCTGTTTTCACAGCAAACAATACAAGACACCTCAGTGAAAGAGGTGAAAAGAAACAGATTTAACAATATTCTAAATGGGTTTCTGTGAATTTCCATGTGCCCATGAAACCAATGACTGCAACACAGCTATCACTGGAGTTTATTTTGCCCACCCTATTGAGATGCCACCTTGCCGATAATTGAAACCTGAAGTCATCACTGGGTTCAATTTGCACACATGACCAGCACACATGGAATCAGGTTACTGGATAGCCTTGCAACATTAATCCTTGCTCTGGTCCAGTTTTAGCTTCCACAAACCAATGTAATTTAGAACAACTGGTGCATTGATGTGAAACAGCACCAGAAGTCCCAAAATACTTTAGTTGTTAAATAAAATCCCAGGACTGGAAAATGACATCCCCGATGACATGGAGACATTTGGACACCTTATTATGGAAGGTTTGTTCTAAACTGAATGGCATCAAAGACACAACACAAAGATAAGGTGAGGAAACTGGGAGAGTGAAGGTCCAATCACGTCTGCTGTGACTGGAAGGCCTACAGTAGCCCTCGCGTCAGCACCTGGGGTTTGATAAGATCACTTTTAGATCTTACAAGGGCTCCTTCTCCCGAACATCAACAAAATCAAAACAGCATCACTCACTGAGTGAAACAGGGTTGCAGGCAGAGAAAGTACTTTCTCCCGAGTAAACTCAAAACAACAGGAATTACTTTCAAATTGTGAGTACTCACAGCTATAACTTCTTCACTGTACAGAATGACAAAATGGATCTTCTTGGTGACCCAGAGAGCCGATCGTCACCCACAGAGTGTTGCGTAATGTGCAAATCCAAGGTCTAAATCCGAGTAATGTCTACTCGATTTTAATTGCATAAGTACTGCTTGGTTTTAACATGCCTAGAAACAATTCCGTTTACTTTGCACACTCTTCGATGGTGACTATGGGATACAGATACTAATAGCAGATTCTCTTTCAGACTCTTGCTTGATCCACGCATAGTATGAAAGCGGGATAATCTCTCACTGAAATGCAAGGACAATAATTCATCTTTCAGAGGAAACGGCATGTACTGATATTCAGTCTAGTGCCTAAAATCAAATCATGACCCCCCCCCGCCAAAGAGGGGAAAATCAGTATAATGAGGTGTTTAGCGTTTCATCTGCAAACACCTGACATAGCTCTCAAGAGTAATCACACTGCGGTGCAGCGCTACAGCAGTCCAACCTAATACCTATGATAAATCTCTCCTGCAGATGGATTAGGAATTATATAGGATAGCAGAAAAAGAGCTGAAACCACCACCGCATACGCAACACAATTAAGTTATGAATTCTGGCTATTTATGCCCCAAGGATGTCAAACCATGGTCTATTGAGTGAATTCAATGCAAGGTAAATCAGCTGAGTCTATTGTATTCCAACCAAACCATAGCAGATATTCTTACAAGCAGCCACACAAAGTCAAGCCACAGGTCACTACTATGCCGAATAATTCACACCTGCGAGGCAAGTCAGTACGGAGCTACAGTTCTGTCACTATTATCTAAAATCAACGAGAAGGATTCGCCCTGCCTTAATAGAAGTCAACATTAGCAACTTCACATGAGCCATTGGCCCGCCGCCTCCAGAAAAGAACTCACTAGTTTGCCTTACAGTACAAACCAGGGCCACCTTCAGCTTACAGAGTAAAGGAAGGAGCCAATGTCCAGGGACTAAACTACTACTTGTGAAACCTAGATATCAGAATATCAGTCCCAGCATTCCTACTTCGTGAACTGCGTGAAACAGGGCGCATTCCCTCCATCTGCCCAAGGCTTAATTCTGTTACAGGCCCACAAAACAGACAAGCTTAGAAACAGAAAACTCTGTCCTGAAGGGCCATTTAAAGACTGCGACGCTCATCAGTAATTGCTCATTACTTAGTGTGCCATCAGGGACCCCACTTGTAGCACCCTGATAATTCTAGCCATCCAGATTTACAAGTAGTTCCGCTATTGTTGACTTTGGGGCATAATTACCAGGAGGATTACTCGGAATGAGGGCTTGCACATGCAGAATTCACATACTGCAAACCCATACACCATCTCAGTCAGCCAAAGATCACCGGATCGCCGGATCGCAGCATGAGCGACTTTCGGTTGACTTATAACATCTATCATAGGACTGAGAAATACCACAGAAAGATTCGTCACCAAGTAAACAGACCCCAACAAAACTGAAAATGTGAAGTCAGTGAGACCTGTGAGCCACGCCCAGCATAGCCATCACAGAGCCCAGAACATGCAGCATCACCTGGGGGAAGAGCCTACCTCCCTCTCATTACATATAATCACTCATCATATTCTCTGGAAGAACCCCAAAGCTTTCCATTCAGAGACAACCAGCAGAAGCCTGACACAAAGGTGAACCAAACACCCCCACTGGGAGGACTGCGCCTCACACCTACAGAGAGCACAGTACAGACACCCACGGGTGTCCAAGGGCTGGGAAGAGATACTAGGACATAACAACTCCTTCAAGATGGACAATTTTAAACTTGATTCTAAATATTATGCATGGCGCCTATTAAATGGTCTGTACTCCCTGGGATTAATACTTTCAGGGGAAAGTACTAATGCTGCTCTGCTCCCAAATAAAAGCGTTTCTATGAAGTAGATTGTTATTTTTACTAGATATACTTGAGCAACGCACCGGTGGAGGCAATATCTGGAGTTTTGAGGGCACAGTGCGGGTTCTACTTGACGGATAAAGCCCAGATATATTTGCTTTAATATCTGAATGTTATTTGTTGTTTCAAAGCAAGGTGGCTTGAGTTTTACGTCCGTGGGTTGATCTCCGAGTCGGAGGCAGCAGACAAGCCAGATAGAAGGCATACATTATTGTCTGTGCAGCACTAGAAACAGGCTAGACTCTGCCAGACAACGTTGCTGTTAGCACCTAACACAGGTTGACCAGAATTCTAAAGTTAAAAAACCGGGACATTTTATAAAAATAGAAAAGGGACTACATTTTTACTTCAACCGAGCACGGCATCGCTTATCAGCATAAAATTAAAAGCAGAGGCACTAGGAACTTAAATAAATCTAATTTTTAAAGCCATTGCCATGCCTGTTGATTAAACAGCGTTCTTAAAACAACTGTAAACTATCCATGCTTTGAAAAATACAAAAAGGCATCCCCCACCGTTTTCAGTCGACCCTCTCTAAAAACCTGGACGTGAGCTAAATTTCCTGAAATTTTTCGGGACAGCTGGTGAAAATCCGTGACTGTCCCATCAAATCCGGCATGTCTAGTCACCCTAACCTAACTCCACTGACGGCAAAGTTACCCCTCTCCAAATGCAGGTGCGATCATCTCTTCAGAATTCAAAAGTGGTGAGCTGACAGCCTCCCGTGCTCATCATCAGCATTCCCTGGGCCTCCCCAGGCACCGAGATGTGCACACACAGGAGCTACTTATTAAAATGAGATTCATCTAATCAGCATCCCATTTGACACTAGCTGTCAAACTTCTAGTTCATCTGCATCTTGTTAAGCAAAAACATTCCTTTTCCTCTACTAAGCTCAATAGTTTCAGCCTGTGCCCTGCACATTCCTTTGATAGGGCCCTGTCGGGAAGACCGCTGTCTCTGCTGGGGTCCAGGGAGAGAGGCCTAACCCTCTGCAGCTTGTGGATCCTTACTAAAAAACATAGCACGCACTGACAAAGCCAAGCGGCCTGGCATCAGTATAGTGCAGTTACACATAAAGGTACACTGCATACAAAGACACGTGCACATATAAAAACACATGACTGCAGACAGGGCATGTCAATTACAGGCCTGCATCCATCTAGAGATCAACAGACAACACTCGTGAAACCACACACAGTGAAATTCTTCTGTACACAGACAACCCGAAGGAGACACATTCAGACTGAAGCTTCATCTGTAGGCACTATCTTGTGTGAGACCTACTACTTTTTTTAAATCTTCATCAAATAGCATTTTGACATGTTGAAAATTGTATGCCTATATATATATATATATATATATATATTAAAAGCAAAAGTATGTCCCAAAAAAACGTTCTGCTGACTAAAAAGGCAATATTGAGTGAAGGTCTCACACATGATACATGCAACTTGGCAGCTTTGGGAAACATGAGAAATGGGTACCTGTGGTACCCAAGCACAGATGCACACCAGGACAGATGGCCCGAAAGCAGAATACAAATATTTGGTCTTCAATATATTTAGGATTTAACTTACCTTTGCGTTGCCACTTTGGGCTTAATCTTTCTTACCTATACTACAGTTTGCGTTGAAAGAGCCGTCACTAAAAAAAAGTTAAACATTTCTTGTTTTTTTCCAGAGTCTTATAAGACAATAATTGTTTTATACTGATAATTACCACTTTGCATTTTCTACAAGGTGTTTGTGGCGTTGAAATTCTAGTTTGTTTTCCAGGCATTAAATGTGTTTTTTGCACACAAGAGATTTAAAAAAAAAAACGATAGTTAATTTATGTTCATTTATTTCACTATCCTGGCCTACTGAACTTTTCATTAGCCCCTGTTTACATTCAGTGTAGACCCAGGCAATAAACCTTTGCAGTGAGACATGAGGGAAACCTGGTACCAGGTAGTAAAACGTCCACTATCTATTACATTAAGTGCATGACTGGAACGATTTCGGTGAGGAAGGGATTACACTCTAACTACATCATCGCGGTGCAAGAACTCACCGTAAATACAAATAATTCCAATTACGACGCAATAGCACTTTTCCTATATCTCCAGAAGAGTCGGTGTGAGGGAACGCCAGAAACAAAATTCAGCTAACCCTAATCCATGAACATGTTTCCTTCTAAACCTGCAATTGGTAACAAACTGTCCGCGGGATATGTAACAAAGTAGGTATACCTGTTGTGTGCACGTGCACTTAGTGAACTACTTAGTAGTTCTATTTGTAAGGACTAAGAGGTAGAGCTTTATTTTTCTGTGATTATTGTACTTTTCTACGAATGTCAACATGATTTGTTTATTCCTGCTCTGCAGTGGGACTCACTCATCAAGTGATGGGGACGATGCTAGATTAATGTTAAGCCTGGCTCGCAACCACCGGTCCCTGGCCAACTCTAGGGATCGAGTACAGGGTGATCATCTATTTTCATCCTCTCCCAGGATCCTGAAGGGCCCCCTCCACTTTGACACTTTACCCTATGTCCTTGGGACTAGCAGGAATTCTATACTGTTGGGTGTTTTTTTTACAGGCCCTCCATCCACATCAAGTCTGGTGATGTATGGTAGGGTACATTATTTTGATAATTACTTTACTTTTTGTAAAAATGAAAAATACTGTTTGCAATTAATATATGAACTGCGATTACAATAACGTTCATGAACATCGTAACAATTGTGGAGGCAAGTCTGGTCGTGGCCCAGATTGGCACGCCTGTTGTTACGATTAGCCTCACAGGATCGGGAACATCTTTTTGCTTGAATGCAGAGTGTAAGAATGAGGTTGGCGCCTGACGCGCAAAACAGTCATCACCTCCATTCTGTCCATCATCATTCTTCTAGCCTCATCTTGCTACTTTGTCACAAGGGCCTTCTTCGATGAGACCGCATATCCGCCCAGAGTTGTACCCTGGAAAGTATATATACCTAGTGTTCAGTTGCGGCTAGTGACTCGGCATGGTGGCGGGGAAAATATCATTGTGGTTTGTACAACACATGGATTCCCAGATGAAGCGGTTTGAGACCCACTCTAGGCACTTGAAATAGCGCAACGAAACTCAGCACAACAGAACTTTTCCAAGAAACAAACATGAAAAGAAGAACATTTTTACAAAGTATTTCCCCCAATATACTTACCTAGTCTCCGTGCTGCTCCCGCGTTGCCGCGGTCGCACTCCAGGCACAGGCTCCCAGGCTACCCTGCGCCAAGCATGACGCTGCTCAAAGCAGCATTATGATTTGCTGGAGAGCCCCGGCGGTCGCACTCCAGGCACAGGCTCCCAGGCTACCCTGCGCCAAGCATGACGCTGCTCAAAGCAGCGTTATGATTTGCTGGAGAGCCCCGGCTGGGCGCTCCAGCGCAGACTGGGAGACTGTGAAGGCTCTTGCCAACTTGGCACCACAGTGCTGGGTTGGAGAGAGCCTTTGTACGCATCTGTGTTTGCCCAACCCAAGACGGCTGGCCAAACATACATGCGCACTGAGGGGAGTGCTCTGTGTACTCCCCTCGCGCTCGTCACCCTCATGGCCCCGCCACAGTAAACAGCGTTTATTGTCATTTTGTTTCTAAAGGTTGCAGCTGCTGCTGGCGAGGGGGGTGGGGGGCCCATCTTCCTCCCTCCCGGAGGAGTCGCCCCTGCTAGTGTTACAAAGGAACGACCCATATAATGTATTTACCCAGCATTCAATTTGATCATGAAAACCTCCCTTATCCTGAATAGTTGAGCTTTTAAACTCTAAACGTGCCCCTTAACTGACTGGCCGTGGGCTGCAGTCCAAACACCAGGGACTGTGGAATTAGGCCAAAGCCAAGCTGCAGCACTTTGAAGAACTACACTGAGGCAGAGCTGCATGTCTTTCTGAACATGGAGCTGGGCGCTGCCTGTTTTCTTAGAATACGTTTGATGCTGTATTGAAGGTCTGCTGACCTACCCTGTTGTAGACCTTGCCTACTGGAAAGTCTTTAGAAGGTCCAAGGTGTTCAGAGGCACTTTCTTTCTTTCATCAGATATCAGAGTGGCGCTGCCCAAGACTAACCTACAAGTGCAAGTAATGCTGTGTGGTGAGCCTATGCTCTCCTCGTGCCCATATTTGTTTAAACCTTGTGAGACAGCCACCCCCATGCTGTCTTTTCTCAGGCTCCTTCCAGTGTGGCACTGAGCACATGCCTCACAGTGGTCCAGGTGTCAGGCAAAGAGTCCCTGGGCCAATTCGACAGGTCCCTTGACCATGCCTAGCTGTGCAGGGGTACAACGCTCTGCTAGCTTGCTTTGTATTTGGACCCAGACTTCACTAAAGGCCCTGGATAATTCTTATTATTGTGGAACATAGTCTAACTTGGGCTCTGCACCCAGGCTACAGACTCCAAAAGAGAGAAGTCGGACAAGTCACAAAGGTCTGGGGTGTGGGGGCAGAGATGCACAATGCTGCCTTCACTTCACACTAGTACCCACCACTGCTTGCTCCTGAATCAACATTCACAACACTGGAGTAAGAGTGCATCAAAAAACATGTATTACAAAGGCACACAATCACTCTGGATCAAATTGGAATAACACGTGGCACTGGTCACTTGTCCAACAGGGGTGACAGCCTTCATAAAATCGTACATTGAGGTGGGGCGTTTGTAGATACCAGTTTCTAATCTGCCTTGTAGATGTAAGGGGCGGTGAATACTGGGAGGACAAACACTTGGAACATAGTTATTCAGCATATTGTCTGAATTTAGTTTCTGCACACCATGGGAGCGTGCACTTGTCAATGGGTGTAGTAATTTTCTTCTCCCGTCAGTAGACTTCTTTGGCAGTGTAAAGGCACACTTCTATCAACAACACAGCAAACCAGGAAGGATCATACATTTACCAGCATATATTCCCATTAACTAAACCTTTGGTGACTTCAGTCATGTGAATAAAACAACTAACAGGTGAATTTTCTGTCCGTGTAGATTCACAATTCCAGTTTCTCCAGAAGGTCAGAACTCTGTTCCACTCTAACTCAGTATCAAAATGCGTCTTAAATGGATTTGGAGGCGATCACTTGGTATCACTAGCACATTTTAAAGTACAGTGAAAATCCCAAACCAAGCCACCAGGAGATAAAGCAGGATTCCCAGATGAATAAATCTCGAATGTGAATATTGAGAATCTAGATATTAATTTGGTGGTGTCTAATTTCTCCTTGGACCACATTCATTACATCATCTCTTGCTCGTAATTTCCCTAAAGGCAGTGATCATCAAGTGCGCCATGACAGGACAGTGGGAGTCCAATTTTTGTCTGGAGTGTCTCCATCCGCATTATGAACCGCAGTACAAACAACATGGAGGTTGGGATCACTGTAGTGGTCACACGGAGTATGTTAAGATTGTCACTTCAGAACCAAGTGTAAGAGTATTGCACAGACTTTTTATACTATGTGTGATTTCCACTTCTTAATTATACACGTTTCTGTGCATATATAAAGTGTTGATCTCAGCAAGTAAATGGCTGCAGTGGCTTGGTATCCATCCTGATTGTGATGCAACAGCTGGGTTATACTATATTCAATATCACACATGGCTATTGCCTACTCTGAGTGAGGCTTCGACTAATGTCCAACCTAACCCAGGAGCTCACTTTCTGACAAGGTGCCAGCATTCCGGTTAGTATGGAAAACATGAAACTTGGCCTGTTGTATAGCAAGGTGGACCCTACAATTTTGTACACTAGTGGACATGCGTGACACACTGCTTGCGAAGGAATCGCTAGTTGTATGGGGCAGAAAAACGAGGGATGCAAGGATAGAATTTTGGCATGGCTTGCACTTTAAGTAAAGGACATCACCAGGATGCCATTTTCTTTGCACAGAAATAAGTGTTCCTTGGGCATATCCAATTCATCACACAAAAGTTTTCTCAGTGGGGGAAATGGATATAAAAAATAAACAAAAATCAGTTGGCTTTGACATTGTCCATGCATGTTCAATTTGGTAAACTCACGAAACATCAAGCCAGCCTGGCTGAACAATCAGCATTAGTCATTTCTTAACGTCAACTTCTCCAGGGGCCACGACCTTTAGAGCAGCTACACTGCATTGGCATTCAACATTACTGATAGCTATGCAAAATAGCAAAAACGGAGTTATTTACACCTTCATTGTTGGAAAGTTGTTGAATGGAAAACCACTGGTTGAGTTAACCTGCTAATACAGTCCACTCCAATTGCACCCACTAAACTCTGGCACTAGGTACCACGTAAAATATAACCACAATTCCAGAAGGCACATATGGGCCAAAGTCAAGAGGTGTTGTTGCAAAACCCTTAGATCCAGTTCTTGAGGAGCAGCATTTGTATTCCTCTTTCAAGTGCTGATATGATGCTTCTTGCGTGGGATACCTGAATGGCATCAGCTGATGCGATAGGTTGGAGGCTATTACCAAACTGCCCCTAAAATCTCCCTTGAATCATCTTCCTTCATTACGAAATGATGTATTTCCTCCCATGGGAAACTGCAACCTAGCTGGAATTCTCCCACAGGCCCCGTGTACAAGAAAAGCCCAGTACAGTGGGTGAAAGGTGAATTGGAACAGAGTTCTTTCCAAGCCTTTTGACCTTTGGATATCTACCTGTCCCAAACCCATGGAGCACAAAGAGAATCTCGGTATTTTGCTGCCAACAAAAGCCATATTTAATGAAGTGCCAGCGGAAAGCTGTAGAGTCTGTTGGACCTTTAGTATAAAGAGAAAAACAGTATCAAGTGTGAAAGTAAACGGGAAGCTTCCTCTGCAAGATTACTACTCCCAATAAGTCTTCCTGGGTGCAGGCAACTGGTCCACTGGCAGAAGGTGTAATGCTTAAATAAGCTCCCTGTCACCGGCAGAGACTTAAACTCACTTTATCCATCGTGAGTTTGAAAATAGGATAATCTAATAACCCGCAATGTTATAGGAAGTGCACTGAAAATAAAGCACGCCTCTGGGACTATTTCAATACGCATCTTAAACAGCAGATTCACCACATAGAAAACGTTTTTTAAAAATTGCAGATCTTCAAAGAGAATGGAACGCTTTAAGGATGGCAGAGGAGATTGCTCACACATACCACTTTAATGACAATAATAATGACTATTAACGAGGGTATTCCACAAGCTGAACTGTTTTACACATTTTAACAATGCAGCTCATGACAGCCATTCCATTAACTATTGTGCACCTTTCAGACTTTAAACCTCGGACCTCGGATTTCTGGGCAGGTAGATGGACAGGAATTTGGCCAACGGAGCCTTTTCAGGTCCAAGCCTATATCTGGTTTGCTAATGACATCTTCAGCACATTCTGAAAGCATCACTGGGAATGCATTCTGCCCATTGTTTATCATTGATTGGCTTTGTGTTTTGTAATTCATATATGCTTTCTTTCGATTTGCTGGATTTATTTGTTTTAGGCTGTCCAACTTAAGTTTGCTCCTCCTGTGGGGCATAGTATATTTTCTGTATTCTAAAGCAAGTGCTCGCTTTCTGTAAGCAGGCCTTTAAATCTTGTTCTCATCTTGTCACAATTTGTGTGCATTCAAGGACAGGGGGCAAATATAAAGTTGTGTCTACTTGTCTTTCTCTGACTTCAATGCGGGAGGATTTAAGTGATAATTTGGGGGTATGAAAGCACAGGCTTTTTTCTAGCACACAACAAAATGAAAATGTCTGTAAATTAACTGTGCAAATATTTTGGAATGTATCAAAATTAGGAGAGTACAAAAGAAACACTATTTTTGTAACTCTGGAGTAGGGCACAAACAAATATTTTAATATCATTAAAACAAATCAGTGCACTCTGTGATGCCATTTCCACACATTATTTATTGTGCGCTGTATACTTTTATCAGTGAAACTAAATGTCTCTGTAAATGTAATGGTCATTTTAATAAAAAATGTGTGGTCTGTAATGGCAGTGCACTAACACACCATGCATACGCCACTCCACTCTATGGCCGTCTGCTCTATGCCACTCTACAACACAGAACTCTATTCTATGGCACTTCACTCTACTCTACTCTACGACACACCTCACCACACTGTGATACGCCCCTCCACTCTGCGACATGCCACTTCACTTATTATTCCTCCACTCTAAGATGCTGTACAACACATCACTCTAAAATACGCCACTCCATACGACAGTCCACAACACACTCCTCCGATCTATGCCTCTCCACTCCACTTTATGCCACTCCACTGTACTCCATGCCTCTCCACTCTGTCACTTCACTCTACAACACTCTATGACACTCTATTCAACTCCCTCTACACCACTCCACACAACTTTACTTCAATCTCCACTCTACTCCCCTATCCCCACTCTACTCTATGCCACTCTATGACAATCTGCCACTCTAGGCAACACCTTCTATGCAACTTGACTCACTCTACGCCACTCCACAACACTTTACTCAATTCTATGCACCTCTTCTCTATGCCCTTCCACTCTACTCCCTCCACAACACTTTATGCCACTCCACTCTACACCACTCAACTCTATGACACTCTATACCCCTCCACTCTAAGACGTTGTACAACACACAACTCTAAAACAAGCCACTCCATACAACACTCAACACACTCCTCCACTCAACGCCCCTCCACTCCACTTTATGCCACTCCACAACATTCTATGACACCCTACTCAACTCCCTCTGCATAACTTTACTCCAATCTACTCTATGGCATATTACTGGACTCCGCCACCCTAATCTATGCCAGTCTCTGCCACTCTACGACACTCCCCTCCATGCCACTCCACTCTATGACAACCTATTCAACTCTATGCCACTCTATGCAACTCCTTCTATGCCACTTTACTCCACATTATGCTGCTCCTCAACACTCTACTCAACTCTGTGCCCCTCCACAACACTTTATGACACTCCACACTGTCACTCCACTCTATGCCACTCCATTATATAACACTCTAGTCGACTTGACGTCCCTCCATTCTACTCCACTCCATTCTATGTCACTCTACAACACTCTATGCCACTCCATTCTCTGACACTTTACTGCGCGCATGCCACCCCATTCAACAACAACCTACTACGCTCTGCACCACAACACGCTAGTCCACTGTATGCAACTCTAAGCCATTCTATGCCACCTTACTCCACTCTACACCCCTTCACTGTATGACACTCTACAACCTTCCACTTTACTCTCTCCACGACACTCTATGCCCTCCACTCTACGCCCTCTGACGCCACACCCTCCACGACACTCTAGGCCACTATAAGACACTTCTCTTTACAGCACTCATCTTTACGTTACTCCTCTCTGCAGAACTCCTCTCTACAGCACTCCACGCTACTCAATGCCACTAGCTTTTAGCCATGCTGGACAGCAGCCACGCTGGTGTACAACATGGAGAAAAGATATTAGCAAAGCCAGTAGCTCTTTTATGGGCGAGACATATTAACTTTGCCAGTTCTTCTTGAGTTTAAAGTTTGTGCCATGGCTAAAGAACGCCAGTCTTATGAGATATTTATTTGTGTTCAAGGGGAGTTTAAACAGCACTAACACAGATATCACCTCATAGCTACTTCTGAGTGCTGGGTAGTTGAGAAAGGGACCGAATGTTGCTATGAACGCCAAGATTTAGGTTTCTCTTCTAACGTAATGTCATATAAGTGATATGAGATCGCCTACTTTTGGCCATCATAGATAAAAGGTAAAAGTACAGATTTTGTTCAACATTTAGGAGAGAAGGTCGGAGTTGTTGGTTGTGCGTTGTGGCCCAGTCCCAGAGGCATTAGATGAGAAGTTCTCTTATAGGTTCTGTACCATATTGCTTCCATTACAAAGGGGCCATTCAGTCTTTCCTGATCTTGTGGTGTATTGCTTACTCTCTTAGGGAGAGCTGTATATCATTAGACTGGACCAAATGCCTTGATTATCCTATTAATAAAGAGTTTTCAATGTGCACTTGACGTAATACATTTATGCAGACATGAGGTTCCAAGACAGCTTCTAATGAGAAGCCAAGTTCTGAAAGCATACGAATATACATTCCAAAATATCCTGTGCATTGTACCCAATATCTTAAAATAGATCACTGTTTGAGAGGCTTAAGAGACCCCAATGAAGACGTAACATGACAAAACTTCTTAAAATTCAGGATGTGGCAACCAAATTGCGGATTCTTCTCAGTTTTTAAATGTGTGGCTTGGGTAGGCTAGCATAAGTTATTTACAAATGCCTAGATTATCAAAACGCCACGAAACAAAACTATAGTAGCCCACTGTCTAACAGTGCAAAAGGAAATGCAATAATATGACTAGGTCACATTAGATATAAGTGATCTGAAATAGTCCCCATCTGGCCAGCATAGATACAAAGCTAAAATAAAGATTGTGTTCATCATTTGTGGCACATCAAATGCTACATTTAGCTGCACTAAACTCTGCTATTTTATGTACACGGTCCTGGCACATGCATCCCAGCATAAACCTCGAGAAGAAGACCGTCAGTGGTTGGTAAACCCCAAGATATAGTTGGGCCTTTGTGATGGAATAATAGGTGAGAATGACCCAAAGTAACTGAGTCACATGCCGCCTGTGCAGCATAGCCAGCCTTTTGTTTCGAAGACCTAAATACATGGTCTTCCATTACACATGGACTGCTGCTTTGCAGAACAACAGGAGACTGCACAAATGTCAGTCAGTGGAAGCATTTTAATTCTTACCCGAATATCTAATGTTACTTCAGTATTTGCATCAATATTGTTTGCGAAAAGAAGAGCTTTGGATGTCTCTATGACACGGATTATGTGATCAAGGCCTACAAACAAGGTCACAGAATCCTCTAACATGCCCAGTGTTATCACAAGCTTGTTTCTCAATTTGCCTCATCCAGCACAGCCGCTCCATTCCCTTCCATTTAAATCTGAATTACGCCCCCTTTTGAAGGGAGGCCTTCCGCAAGCCAGGTTTGTGGAGAAGCCATAATGGCAATCAACGCTTCGTTGTTTAACGAGCCTTTGCCTGGCACACAAAGGCGACGAAAGCATTGCACGATTCACCAATCAGATCCCATTATTACCACAATATGTCATGTTGGCATCGTTTTGAATCACTGGGAAAATGTCAAACAAAAGAGAACCCACCCTGGGTCCAAAGCTTATTAGTTCCAATAACGAAGCCTGTCCCAGTCGTGCAGACAGCCCCGATCTGTCCCTGTAATAGGCTCTGCCATGTCCTGCCCCAGGCGCTCCGCCTGTCTCGCGCTTCTCCTGCACTACGGTGCTTACAAAGGCACCAGACGGACGAAACCAACAGGAACCTGTCCTGTAGGGGAGGCGATGCTTTCATCTTTGACCCGGATGGACACGCTTAATTCTGGGGTGAAGGGTTATCACTGAAAAACAAAAGGCACTCAGAAGGAAAGGATGGGGAATTTGCCATGCAGTCTCCTGTTTCTCCGTCTTATCGCGGTACAGCTTGCACAGCTGGGGTAGCACGTTATCTCTGTTATTAAATCTCTGTCCCCAAAAAGAGAACCCTTTGGTGTGGTGAAGTGCTGTTAAATCACATGATAACTCTTTTTATATTCAATCTACAGTCATTTCTCTTTCTGACTCCTGAAGAAAGGAGAAAAAAGCTTTCATAGATGTTAGCAGCGGGTCTTATCTCTAAGTAATGGCATGTATTGTATATAACGTAAGGTGTACACACAGGCAGGTCCTTGGTGCTCTGTAACACAGCCTTTCACCAGTGGCGGCTTCTCCATATAGGCGGAGGAGCGTTCCCCCACCCCCCGCCAGAAGCGGCAGCTGCTGAACCTTTTCAAGAAAACGACAATAAACTATGGTCATTATCGTTTTCTTTAAAAGGGGTGGGGCCACGGGGTGATGTGCAGTGAGGGGGAGTGCTCAGCTCTCCCCCTTAGAGCGCATGTGTGTTTGGCCGGCCGTCTCGGGCGGCCAAACACACATGCGCTATAGGCTGTCTCCAGTCGGCAACTGTGTTGCGGGCTGGCGAGAGCCTGCACAGGCTCCCAGTCTGCCTGGGAGCGCCCAGCCAGGGCACTCCCAGCCAATCCTGGCGCTGCTCTGGGCAGCGTCAGGATTGGCCACAGGGCAGGCTGGGAGCCTGTGCCTGTGCAGCCAGAAGGGAAGAGGAGCAGAGCGGAGCGGCGTGGGACCATGACGAAAAAGGTAAGTGTTGTTTTTTTTTTTTAATGTACTAATTTTAGGTGTCCCCCGCACTTTCTTCCCACCCTTTTGCGGCCCACGAGCCGCTACTGCCTTTCATGTCTGACATATATCCGCAATAAATAGTACTTTCAAATCACAGAAAAGTCGGATGTGTTTTTAATTTGTTGCAAAGGTTTGCTTGACCACCCTTGCAAACACAATGCAAGTGAAAGGGGAACGCAGTTACAATTTCAAATTCAATTATCTTATATAAGTGGCTTCTTTCTTTTCCAAAAAAAGACCGATGTATATAGAGGTGCAGTAAGGCACTGGAAGTGGAGCAACAGATATGTGACAACACTGGTAAATCTTTTATGTTACTGTGAGAGTTGGTCTAAAAATAGTGGTAACCTTGTCTGCCCAGAGCTCACCATCACAGGCCACAGGCACTTCTTTAGACCATGAACTAGATTACATAGCTGGGTGCACGGTCCTTGTTTTCACTAATGCTCACCAACGTAAGGTGACCAGGACCATACACCTGATTGTTCAGAGCTGTGCCATACAAGCATCACTATGACGTTATTCACTCATCCAAGCAAAAAACTGTTTAGGTCTACCTCTTTTGATGAATGATAGATCAGCATCGAAGGTGACCTCTGGAACCCCTTTCCCCCTTTACAAGCGAATGGCACATCTGTATTTAGGGAGGTAAGAACAAGAGAGGGATTCATATGTCCAATTCTCATTTAGTCATCTTTTTTACGGGGTCACCTTCTGGCTGATGTTGCAACTTACAGGTATATAAGCCTGGATGGGTGACTGTTGCCTTTATTGTAAGGAACGAATTGCAGCAAGTTTTTTTTTTTAAAGGCAGCTTTGCAGAAATTTAATTTTGGTCCTCAGAGTCCAGTAGGAAAAGAGCTCAAAAGCTTTTAATTGTGGCCTGGACTTGCACCTACGCTGATTGTATTGTGAGATCACTGAATCTGCGTGCATAGCTGGCTCCCCCAACTCCTTCCTAGTATTACCATCAGTAATCTCGTTCCCCCTTCACAACTCCACTCCCTCTTGTGACTACCCATCCCTTGGAGCTGTTGATAATGTGCCTTCAGCTAGACCGTCTCAAATGTTCACTGCAGAAACACCTTCATCTACACCACCTCTTTCTCTCCACTGCCATTTTGTGGAAAAATACTAACCTTACTGGTTTGCTCCTGGCTAACTGTACCCTTCTACACTTCCTCCCCTTCCACTCATCCTTCTCTCTGTGCATCAGGGCATACAAATCACCTCCAACTCACACATCACTCACTACTTCTGACGTTTCTCCTCATCTGATTCCCAACACCCTATCATCCAGTTCTCCTCTCTATCATAACCTCTCTCTCTCTCTGGATCTAGCATCATAAAGCATAATGTGTTACACAGAACACTCCAATTTAAAATCTGCTCTCAAACCTTTTGTCCCTCCTTCCTTGAGTGTCACATGAATCCTCCTCCACCTCACCTTAACAACCCCTCTCAATTCCTGCTATTCCCACCCAATGCCCATAATTCCATGCCCAAGAAACCCCACCCTCCTCCCAGTGGAGTAACATAAGCCCCCGCAGCCCCTGCGGTGCAGGGGCCCACTCAGCAAAAGTGGCAGGTGGTGGGCTATGGAGGGAGGTCCCCCCTTCATGTTCTTTGCAGGGGGGGCACTAAAGTTTTGTTACACCACTACTGCCTCCTCCCAGACGATCTTGTTAAAAAAACCTTATTAAGATTAATGTCATCTCCAGTTTCTCCTCCTATGTCACCAATCCACTTCTCACCCTAAAGAGTGGTCTTCTCAACTGCTGATCTGCTGACCCAAACTGTGCCAATATCTACCGTCCTTCTTGACCCTGATCTCAATATTATTGTTTAACGGGAAACATGGCACTTCTAAAATAGAAGCAAAAGCCCTCACACACCCTTTGGATGTCATGCTTCATCATAGGGCCTGCCCCTCGTCAGACTGGCGCTGCAATATCTGATGGGCCCCACAAGGGGGCCCTTTGCCAGAGATCTTGAATAGTTGAGCGGGCCGTGCTAAGAGGATGCAGGAACAAATTAGAACCTATAGTCAGAGAGGAGCTGGAGAGAAAGAAACTGAAATTGGCTCGGGAACCTCAAAAATCCATGTTTTATTGATCGTGAAGGGTCTCGGTCAAGGTTAAAAACATCAAGGAGTGGGATGGGGATAAGCATAAGAATATACGTTCCAGAATATTCTGTGCATTGTACCCAATATCTTTAAAAAGATCATTGTTTGAGCTGCTTAAGAGACCCCAATGAAGAGGTAATATCACAAAACGTCTTAAAATTCAGGGTGTGGCAACCCAATTGTGGATTCTTCTCAGTTTTTTTAATGTGTGGCTTGGGTAGGCTAGCATAAGCTATTTACAAATGCCTAGGTTGTGGTAACCTACATGGCAGCTGCATTCCAGTCCGAGAAGATTACCGGCTCCAGACCGTCGCTCTAACAAAAGCGACAATTGTCCTCTGGTACAAATTTTCCAAAGGAGCCCCATCCCTAATAGAGGAGGGCCTCATCTAATGAGACTGTTAGATGCGTAGCGTTTTGAGTAAGTTAAACTCATGATTTCATTCAAAAATCCTTTCACACATTTTTGTATATAGTGGTGCTTAGGAGACACCTTTTTTAGGTCCTGAGGAAATGCCAAGTGATCCGTAGCGACTTTGTAGGTGTTAAACATGTTGACCTTGATCAGTGGCTGAAGGAAGATTTATCTTTCATCCCTCTGTATATTGTTAGAGTGGTGGTACATTATCCCCATCCCACTCTTTGATGTTTTTAACCTTGACCGAGACCCTTCACGATTCAATAAAACATGGATTTTTGAGGTTCTTGAGCCAAAATGTAGTTTATTTCTTTCCAGCTCCTCTCTGACTGTAGGTTCTAATTTGTTCCTCCATCCTCTTACCATGGCACGCTCAACTATTCAAGATCTCCAGCAAAGAGCCCCCTTGTGGGGCCCGTCAGATATTGCAGAGCCAGTCTGACGAGGAGCAAGCCCTATGATGAAGCATGACATCCAATGGATGTGTGAGGGTTTTTGCTTATATTTTCAAAAGTGCCTGGTGGAGTCGCACCATTTCTTGGCAGACAGTGTACCTGTTTGACTGATACTATGAATAGGGAGGCTGTACACTGGACCTTATAATTTCCCTGTTATGTGTTAGGTAAAGGGAAACATGGCCCAATCACTCCTCCCAACCCATCACAAACATGCTCTCCCCCCCCCACATCTTCTCTATTATCAGACAGGATCACCTTGGAAAGCCCCTTTGGTGGAATCTCTATCATTCAAAATATTAATGCAATTTGTTGTTATGTCCCTATGCTATGATTCTTCTATTTTATCAGCTATTTCTGTAATTCTGTAAGAAACAACCATGAGGCGGGGTCAAAACTAGACTTTATCAACAACAAACAAGTCTATGCTCATGCTCTTGATAAAATCATCTTGGGCTTGGATGAGTGTAGTACTGTGATGATTAATGTGATGTAATAAATTCTGGTGCTGGGCTGTGAGTAGGAACATATCTTAGAATGTTGATACTGGAAGTGTTGGACAGTTATTGTATGAACTGAAGATGCTCTGGATGTTTGCTGGATGTGCTGCTCCAAAACCGTGTAGCCTCTACTAATAAACCAGTACTTATCATCATCCCATAGTCAGAGTAGTTACTACAATGACTTCTTCATTTCTGCTATCACAACACAGCCCACACTAACCACAAATACACTTAATGCCACAATTGCAGACTAATTGATCATACCCCCTAACTACTTCCATCTCTGCAACTCTCCTAGCTCTACCTGCAAGCTGTGATGCTCTCACCTTCGAGAAATTCAATTCTACCATTAAGGCCATTATTGATGAAATCACCCCTCCATCCAGGAAAACCATGCAACTAACTCCTCCTGCTGACTCTCATCCAGCTTCAAGTCTGAATGGCTGTAGAGAAGAAATCTCCTCTGTCACTCTCCCAGTGTAAACAGAAAGAAGTTACAAATTTGCCACTCTGCTGGATGAGGATTCCTGCTTCAACTCTTAAATCAGTCTCTCCAAGAACATACCCAAGACACTGTTTGAAATCATTTGCTCTCAAAGTTTAGCTTCCGCATTGTCTGGAATTGATGATCCTGAACAAAACAAATGCTTGTCATTTTTTGAAATGACAAAATGAACCTATGAGGTAATACTAAAAGGGCTTAAAGTGCATTGTTTCCGATTTTAGCACAAACTCCCATTAAAGAGAATAGGGCAAATTGCACTCCTCTTGGGTTAACCCTGACATTTACCACTAGGTTGCATCTGGTGGTACTCACCTGGGCTAACCAGGGCAGAAACTGTAAGAGTGCATGCAAAATGGGCACAATTAGTATATGCACAGGTTATTGGTCAGTATTTTACAAACAGGTAATATTTGCACTGGGGCTAACACAGCATGGTATGTACACATTGGCGTTGAAGTCTCCTTCAGTGGGCTACAGTATAGTTAGAGTGATGTTTACAGCTATCAGCCCCTTCTGCCATTGAGTTCAGTCCTTTCAGTGTGATTAGGTGAACATCGGAAGAGGAAAGTAGATGGATAATATTGGATCTTTCTTTTATCAACTGAGGTGGCAATAGTGGCACTGAACACCTGCAGAGGCTTACGGATAACCTGGGGGAACAGAATCCTAATAAGACAGCTCACAGGTAAACTTTTCAGAGTATACGAGTGAGTTCATGTGCTTGATCTGAGATGCTTACCTGAGAAGTAGCCATCTGCAGTACTTGGAGCTCTGAGTTGGGAACAAGAATAGCTTTGCCGACAGTGAAATTGAGACCTTGAAAAATATAGGCACAATGGAATTTACCAATGACCTGCTGCTGTGAAAGAACAAGCTTAGTAAAAATTGGGATGGCCAAGTCAGGACTCTGCTCAACTGCCTTGATGCAGGCCCTATCACAAGTCATTGCATATTTCACCACTGGGTTCTAAGGCCCTAGCAGATATATTTAAGGTTTCTATCTACGTCAAGGTGACCCTGTGTCAAGCAGAAGTTTGGGTCTATTTGTAGGGATTTGACTAAAATCTCATCAACATGCCCTCGCATTAAAGTCTCACAGGCGGCCTTAATGTCACTCTGGCTATTGCTCAGTAGGCTTCAGGTTGGGAGGGCAGCATTCACTGATAGACAGGGCCGCACTGTGAAACCAAAAGCAGCTCTGGAGAAAATGCTCACACAAGCCCTTCTCTCTTGTTCTTCTCTTTCTCTTTTTTATTCTTTCTCTCTCTGTCTCTCTCTCTCTCTTTTGTACAATCAATTTTGGGGAGCTGGAGAAAGTGACAGAGGTCCAGCAATGGCTGGCCCCCAATTGCATCAGCCCACAGAAGAAAGGCCTGATGGAATTAAAGGCCAATCTGGCTCTGCTGATGGATTGACTACTAAATATATTTATTTATTTGCAGTTTTATATTGGTCAAACTTGTCCCAAGGGAATTAGAGTGCTTCATACGAGCACAAGATGAAATTTCACTTTATTTTATTTTAAAGAGCAGGAACATAACATAGTTTTCTCGAATCTCAGGATGTGGAGCAATGGCCAGTATTTAAACCTAGCTTTCCAGTTCCAAAGTTGGCAATTCTGGCCGTTAGCCTCATGTCCAATGCATGGCTCAATGGACCAACTCTGGTTCCCGCTCCTGCTGTTAGGGGCTGGTTTGAATATTTTTGCCAGAGCTGATTTTGGTGTTCAATCTACCATGATAACCATCCTTTTTTATGCATGATCAGAGGCAGGAGGGACACAGTGAGGTGTGCACAGAGGACAAGGACGGAGATGCAGGCAGGAGAGCACATTCAAGAGTGAATTTCATGCCCGGGCACATGCAGCATCAACATATTAAGCTGTAAATACTTTTTTTTTCTGGCATGTATGACACCTGGTCAGGACGCCCAAGAGTTGGAATAATTAGTTCATGTAAATCTGCCATGCCCATCAATGTGAATCTAACCAGAATTATAAAATACAGTCTAGGAAGGTAATAGAATTGTTTCACTAAATTGAATACACGATAGCAATTATAAAAAAAAAAAACATATTCCTTTAGCTAGGAAGTCCACTGACAAACTGTGGCAAATCTAGTTGCCCTGTGTAAATACGAAATCATATAAACCTGATATGATCAGAACATTATTGGCTTAAAAGTTTCACTGCTCAACAACGAACACCAGGATAGGAAAAAGTGCATAGTATTATCCCCGCGCCCCGCCTCGGACCCTACCGTGACAGGCGGCTTCGGGCTCAGCTCGCTGGGGTGGGAGGCACCTGGATGGAAGGCGACAGGTGGGCCCAGCGCCGGGTCACTGCTCCGCCTGACCAGCAGCGGCGTGCCTAGGAGGGAACAGAGGCCAGAGGTCAGCACAGCCCTGGGGAATACTCCATGACAGCTGACGTTTCAATCAGGAAGGCATGCACGCTGTTGTGTTTTTTTCTTTATTCCGGTTTTGATGGAGTGTGAGAAGCATTCTAGGTACATTAAAAGTGTCATACATCATTATTTAACACACAAAAGGAAAAAAAAAAAGAAAACAGGGTTTAAAGGGACATTCAGTGAACGACGTCACAATACACTTCAAAACCCCGGCTGACCTCATCGAACAAAAAACATCAATCTAAAAAGCCTATTGTTAGGGATTGTTAAAGATGCAGGACTGAGTAAGGAGAAGCGTCCGTGTGCAGAGAATCGTGTTTTTCTCTACACTGGATGGACCCTTTACCTACGGTCTCGATCGGACTAAGCCTAAAGAAAAACAACAGTAATTATGCAAACATTTCTTCCATTAAACGATGCTAAAAATAATACAATTAATGCACTGTATGTTTAACCAGTGTGCTTGCGCGCTGAAAACTCTGATAGGCGAGAGAGGGACACTGTCTGTCTCAGATATCCCACGGGCTTTTACTAAAGCTATCTGTTCTGAACATATGAATATATTAAACACCAACAAAAATGATGTCATTCTCGAGTGAAATCCCAGACTAAAATCAATAATAACAAAAAGACATGTTTATGCTTCTGCAGTCCACCTTTCTCGGCACGTGAAAGATCAGCCCAGCAGATCAAATGTTTTCTGGTCGAACACAAGAGACTGCACAACTGAAAGGCCGAGACGTGGCCACCATTTTAAAGTAAGATTTTATCTTTCCCTGCAGGGTTTGCAGACTCAGCACTTTTGCTTTAACTTCAAAAGATGACTTCATGTTATCAGTGACACTACTTTCCCATCTCTGACTTTGATTTACAAACCTATTGCATTCTGGGATTTCTATTCCTGGCAGTGGCATAGTAAGGATTTCAAGTGTCTTAATACCAGCAAGAAAGAAGAGTCCCTGCCCTAGGTGTGTTTTACAAGCTTGCCATATTTTTGCTGTGGTGCATCCCTCACACACCAGGACAACTACTAAACAAATGACTGTATGTCCATGGGGTTATAAATTCCTCATTCTACTGGTCTTTCCTCTCCCTTCCCTATTTCTATCCATCGCATCTCTCGTCTTTATTCTTTCTTTCGCATTTGCCTCTCCCTCACAACATCCACTGACTCTTTCCTCCATCCTCTGTTACTCTAGTTGTCTTGATGACCACCCCTGGATTTGCCAGTGCCTGACTGGAGCCAATGTTGCTCTCTATGGCAGCGACCCTTCTCTCTGTCCCTTCTCTCTGTCCCTAGGAAGAATCCACTGAGCCATCACTTAAGGAGGCACTCACAAGAAGAACTCTGTTGAATAAACAGCGGTGGTGCAGTGCGCACCGTGGCCACGATTACCACTGGGCCCTGGTGCCACGGCTCTGGCTACTCCACTGACAACCGCGCCCGATTCTTCGGCCTTTCTGCTAAATTGATTGCACTAACACATGAAAACAGGTATCTGAGAAAGGAATGCCAAGGACTGGAATATGATGTTCCTTGTCATGGAGTCATCTGAACGTGGCTCTAGATATCCGTCACTGCCTTACACAGTCAACTTTTACAGTCAGGGCCAGGAAAGGGGCAGGAGTAGTGTTGTCAGGTAGCTATGTCAGGAGGACTCCGGGTCCAGGATTACTGTCCTGGCTGCTCAAACCCTTTTGCATTACTGCACACCCACAGACTCTAGGACATGCACTCTTTTACCATAATAATGCGCTCAGAGCGATACACTAACTTGCGGTGTTAACGCATGTGATAAATAGCATTTAGCAGGAGAGCACGAAGTGGTGGTTTAAATAGCTGCTCAGGGTTTGTCTGCAGGATGCCCACCCTAACCCTTGAGCGGGGCTCTGAAGGCCATGTCATGCAGTGTCGCCCCCCTTCTGGGCCAGAGGGTGCTGGTCATGTCAGCCTTGGCACAGCACTCATTCTGATAATCATGCCCCGTGTCTCAGGCCTGGGCTTTCCCTTGAAACGTCATTGATATTAGATGTGCTAGATAAGTCGTTTTAATAGAAGCACACAATAAGTGCAAATTAGTGTTTTAACGCTTTTGAACACAGCACCACAGAGTGTCTCGGGAGCAGGACCATACACACCGATGGCAAGACCCATAGTGCACACACATGTACCAGGAAAACCAAGCACTGTATACATGAGGTTACCTTTCAATGGCACAATAAGACCAAGGCAGGTTTGAACAGGTGACATGAAGTATGAACCTGAAATGCATTGATGGATGATGCTCAGTCATCCCAGAACATCACTGTTCCAGTCCTGGTCTATTACTTAGAAACCAGTGCTTGCTGGGAGTTGAAGTGCTGAATGGCTTGGAATTAACCAAGTGCACTTGAAAGCAATGTTTTCTAAAAGGGAAGCCGATTGGTAACCACCTGCTCAATTATTTGGCAAACACACTTACTAAAGGGTTTTCATTTGAAATCAGATGTGACTACTACTGCAGCAGGTTTAGCTCAGCAAAAAACACTTAGGGCCAGATGAAGGTAGCCTTTTGCACGCCACAAACTGCGAAAAACGCAGTTTGCGACGTGCAAAAGGCCAAACGCGATGCACAACCGCAAATTGCGAGTCGGTACCGACTCGCAATTTGAGGCTGCGACTCGCAAATAGGAAGGGGTGTTCCCTTCCTATTTGCGACCGCATCGCCATGCTGAGTTGCTTTGTGACCGTGAATGCGGTCGCAAACCAACTCGCAGTTACCATCCACTTGAAGTGGATGGTAACTCATTCGCAAAAGGAAAGGGGTCCCCATGGGACCCCTTCCCCTTTGTGAATGCCAAAAAAAATGTTTTTTCAGAGCAGGCAGTGGTCCTATGGACCACTGCCTGCTCTGAAAAAAACGAAACCAAATGGTTTCAGAAGTTTTTCTTTTTGCAGCTCGTTGTCCTTTAAGAAAAACGGGCTGCAAAAAGAAAAAAAAAACTGCTTTATTAAAAAAGCAGTCACAGACATGGTGGTCTTCTGTCTCCAGCAGAACACCATCCCTGTGAGTGCATGGACTCGCTATGGGGTCGCAAAATGTGACCCACCTCATTAATATTCATGAGGTGGGTCTTTGCGACCCCATAGCGAGTCTGCATTTCGTTTTGCGAGTTGCAATTCGTGAGTCGCTATGACTCGCAAATTGCAAGTCGCAAATTTATACCTACCTACATCTGGCCCTTAGTTACGCATTGAATGACTGCCAGTAGTTAGCCCCACATTTTGGCAGCACTGACTGAAGCTGGCAAGTGGTCCTTTGGTACCCCAAGCAAGTTCAGCCAGGCCTGGAAGTTTTAGGCAGCTGCACTTTGCAATCTGGGATGCATAGTATAGATCACCCTATAAGAAATACGGGTTAAAAAATGACAGTCCGTACAGCACTGTTAGTATGACTAGGCATTAGAACTAAGGTGTCACACAAGACACTGAGACACGTCGATGCTGTGTCATTAGCATGCAAGTACAATTCTTTTGTCCCAGAATGCAACTTTGTGTGTTTTTATTAGCTGACAAACCGATGAAACAAAGACTCAGATAGAAAGACTTTGAATGCAAGAAATGTGAGTTCCCTTATGTATGATTGTATGTGGTCGAACTCAGAATGCGCCCCTAGCACACAGTATCAGCAGCACTCATACATCCATTATGTCTCAGTTCTTCTACAGTGCGCCAATAAGGCAAGCAAGCAAAGTGGCCTCCCTTATCCTGATTATGTACTGAAAACCAACATTGATTGAGATGCAGAGACCCCTTAAGGCTCCTGGACCGCTGGGGCACTGCACCTGCTACTACAGATAGCTCTTCCCGATACATCGCTTGGCCCAGAGTTCAGACGTTTTACAGTCATTCTGTAAGGGAGGGACTCAAAGTAAATGAAGAGATCTCAGTCCTTTATTTTCTACTCTGTGGAAATCTGTGTCCAGCCTGCAGGTTACAGGTTTCGACAAACCCATCTTTCATCTTTC
Organism: Pleurodeles waltl; assembly: GCF_031143425.1. Classification (NCBI taxonomy): domain Eukaryota; kingdom Metazoa; phylum Chordata; class Amphibia; order Caudata; family Salamandridae; genus Pleurodeles; species Pleurodeles waltl. Next base: position 1,887,702,411 of record NC_090440.1, read on the forward strand.
CAAGGTTGACAGAAGGAGAACCACTCAGGTTATGAACAGTAACATCGCGCCTGGTTATTGCACTGCCCTACAACACTCTGGCAGCACTGTAATATGTAAAAAAAAAAAAAAAAAAGGAGGGACTTTCTATCTCAGATCAGCCATCTTGTTTCAAGGGTGAGAATTTACTTCACAGTAAAGGATTTCAGAGACACATACGACCCCTGACCTAGCAACATGGCACACCTTAACGTGGTCTGTTGGAAACTACATCCTCGTACAACACCATCACTTCCCAGCTACCCCATACCTTTCTTCATTTAAAAAGGATGATATTTGGAATTTAATATGATATGCTATGAAACTGCAAACATTCAGATGAGTTAAACTTTTAGAACCCACATTTGATGTGCACTGGGTTGTTGACTAACTTATCAATTTCAGATATTGTTGTACAGCGTGGTCAGGCACGCATGCATGTATACTTATTGGAGTAAATATTAACCCGGTTGTGATTTAGGAAAATGCTTCGCCATTAGGCAATGGAATACGCGAATGGCACCATTAAGTACCCACTTAAGGTGCCTGTGGACTGAAATGTTCCATTCTAGGATTACACCGTTTGAACTCACCAAACAAAAGCTCTCACCCCTGGAATTCTGGAATCCTTTTTGAAGGTGAGGTCATGCAGGGAACTGCAGCACATGTCAGTAGACCTGTCTTTTAAAAACAGTCTAAGAGAAGGGAATGCGCGCTTTGCAATTACACACCGTCTGCAGACCCCCAGTCACAGAAAGGCCTGTCTCCCACCTGCCTTTGAGATAATATTGAGTTGGACACTTTTCCCCTCCCCCTGTACATCTTTCATCAAATACAGAAAATGCAGCTCTGTAAGTAATCAGCGATGGCGTCATGTTGATATATATAATACGAACAGCAGGCTCCCCTTGTAATAATGCTTCGCTTGCTTTAAAAACTGAAAAAAGGCTGGTGTTATTCTATGCTTCTTTCTAGGACTAAGAATTTCCAGGACCCCTGCTGCAGTCTTTTAGAACCGGTATTTTTCCAAAAGCCAAGGCTCTTCTACTCCTTAGGGTTGTAAGGGGGACGTCCTCCGAAGCTGTTTATTCCAGTTATCAGATCCCACCATTTGCTTTTACGCCATTATGTTCACGAGTAATTTGCTTTGTGTGTATTTGAGTGGCCCTTAGCCCAAGCAGGCTACCGAACCCCCAAATCCAAAGCGCCCCACACATGCACTGTAACATGGGAATTCAAAGGCCCTAAAAGGCGTAGCACAGTATTTACTTTTGACGTAGCTCCACTCTCAACCCCCTTGGAGAAGTGACCTGGCCAGGGCCAGTGCTCACTGGGGATGCCGTGTGGCCGCACATCAGGGGTTGGCCCAACCAGGCCGCCTTTATACTAAAGTCCAGCAACCCTCAGTACTTGGGAACTGGTTCTGCCGATGCTTGTTCTTTTTGTTGTTTGAGCCTGGTACGAGCCCCCGCCTGATCCCTCCAATTTTTACCCACCAGCACACTTTTTGTTTACCCTTTCAGAACCTCATCCCTACAGGGCCTGTGATAGTCCTTCTGAGCAGAGTCATAGTAGATATAAAAAGAAACTATAAGGCCCTGTGTTTCTGCAACATGTTTTTATTGGAAACGGATTGTTCTTACATATCCCAATATTTTAGTTTTCATCCTAGCTAAGGTAGTGTGAGGGGTGGGTGCGTGATCTGGGCTACAGAGAACACGTACGCGAATTTAGCAACCCTTGATAGGGATTTACGTGATTTATTTAAGGTATGGAAGTGATGTAACAAGAAATGTCTTTTGGTGTTTTTTTTTTCTCTTCTCTCCGTCTGTCTCTTCCCGCGTTTTCTTATGTCTCTAATGTTTTTCTTTTCTTTTATTGATGTCCAGGTGGCGAGCTCCCGGTGTCCTCCTCTGGTCGTGGTTTCCCTCGGGAGAAGCAAAAAGAGGGAAAAGCCGGTAAGTGGGACGGTAATTTTTTCTTCTATTTTAGAGGGGGTTTGTGTGGGAAGGGAAGGAGATGTGAGGGGAATAGGAAGTGATGGGTGGTGTTTTATTTTTATATTAGTAAGGAGGTTAGGGGGTTGTTTTATCTCTCTCTGGGGGTTAATGGTCGAGTGGTAGGGTGCCCTGGGAGTTCCCCTACTCCTTGTCCCCTTGTCTTCTACCCTTCCTCTCTCTCTTAGTTGAATTGCCCTTGAGGAGGACACGTACCTTGTCCAGCCACGACCCTGGCTGTCTTGTCTCCTCCCGGTCTTGGCAACCCGGCCGTCTCCTTGGGTTCGGGGTCTGTTGTCGTCGTCTTCTTCTTCTCCTGGGCTCTCGGTTCGCGGCGTCCTCTCTGCTCCGGTTCCTCCTCCTTGCACCGTCTGATCGCGGCGTCTTCCGTTTTTAGGGTCTCGGCGATCCGGAAGTCAGGGGCCGATTGCCGTCTCCTCCCCCACGCGTCTCCTGGACGACGGGGCTGGAAGACGGAAGAGGCGTTGGATGAACGCCACTGTTCAGCTTCCGTAGGCGAGGCGAGCAGCGCCCGCCTACACACCCCTTTCCATGAACGGGACTGGTATAGGACCGAGGAGTCCGGGCAGCGGGAGAGGAAGTCAGCGGGACATTGACGTGTCCCAGGAATGTGACGGACCTGGAAGGTAAAGGGTTGCAATTCAAGAAACCAGCACAATAATCGGGAATTGGTATCCTTATGGGAAGACAACCATGTCAAAGGTGCATGATCAGTGTAAAGGATGAATGGACGACCCAGGAGATAGTATTGTAAACACTCTATCGCCCACTTTATGGCAAGACATTCCTTCTCGATGGTAGGATAGTTCGTTTCCCTAGGCAACAACTTCCTACTGATATATACGATTGGGTGGTCATGTCCTTGATCGTCTGGCTGTGCCAATACGGCCCCCAACCCGACATTGGAAGCGTCGGTAAAAAGATGGAAAGGTCTGGTAAAATCGGGACATCGTAACACGGGTTCGGTAGAGAGGGCTTCTTTGAGCCAGTGAAACCCCTGTAGTTGAGAGGGGGAAAAAGGAGGAAGGGCATTTGGGTATTGCTTTTTTAATAGGTCAGTAAGGGGGGCCGTAATGGCCGAGTACTGTGGTATGAATCGTCGGTAATATCCTACCAATCCCAGGAAGGAGCGGAGTTCCTTCTTAGTGGTAGGAAGTGGTATCTGTCTAATGGTGGCTACCTTATCTTTTTGGGGACTCAACATTCCCTTACCGATTACATAACCAAGATAGGCGATCTGGGTCTGACCTAGGACACATTTTTTGGGGTTGGCGGTAAGACCTGCAGCTGTCAGTGCTGAGAATACTCTCCCTAGATGGAGGAGATGATCGGACCAGGTAGAGCTAAAAATGACAATGTCATCGAGATAGGCAGCCGTAAAATCATGGAAGGGCCTCAATAGTTGATCCATCAGGCGTTGGAACGTAGCCGGGGCACCATGGAGACCGAAGGGGAGGACGGTAAATTGGTATAAACCCGAAGGAGACACGAATGCTGTCTTCTCTTTGTCTGAGGGGGCTAAGGGAATCTGCCAGTATCCCTTCGTCAGATCAATAGTGGACATATAACGGGCATGCCCGATTTTCTCTAAGACTTCATCTACTCGAGGAATGGGGTAGGTATCGAAAAGTGATATCTCATTGAGTTTTCGGAAATCAATGCAGAAGCGGACCGAACCGTCCGGCTTCGGTACTAAGACGATAGGAGAGCACCATGGGCTGGTGGATGTCTCAATAACTCCTAGAGATAACATTTTGGTTATTTCTTCCTCTATAAGGGCTTTTCTTGCTTCAGGGATTCGATAAGGACGTAGGCGCACAACCTTGCCTTCAGGTGTTCGAATATGATGCTGAACCAACGAGGTTTTCCCCGGCAGTTCGGAGAAGAAGCAGGCATGACGGTGGACTATCTCCTTTACTTGCCTTGTCTCCATCTCAGAAAGGGACTCATTGATTCTGGGGAGTGTTTGTGGGTCACATTGGGAGGTAGGACATAGTTCTAACCCTAATGGGTGGGCCGGCGTGATCAGGTACCCTCTTGCAAGTGCATTGTTACCATTTGCCGGGTCCTCCCATTTCTTTAATAGATTGATGTGATAAATCTGGGTTCGCCTTGGTTGGTTATGTAGTTCAACTAAATAGGTAACCGGGGTGATTGCTTTTATTATCCGATACGGCCCTTGCCATTTGGCTATTAGTTTATGTTCAGAGGTGGGTCGTAGGATTAACACCTTATCGTTGGGTTGTAGTACCCTAAGTTTGGTACCCTGATCATAGTAAGTTTTTTGATTATCCCGGGCTTCCTCTAAATGGCGTCTTACATCTTCCCATACTGTCTGAAGATGGGATTTTAATTTGTGAATATAGTCTAAGATGGGTCGCTCCTCGTTATTCTCCTCTTCCCACAATTCTGCCGCCATGTCTAGTAAATTGCGAGGTTGTCTCCCAAATACAAGTTCAAACGGGCTATGCCCGGTAGAGGATTGCTCATGTGTCCTTATTGCATACAACACTAAGGGAAGTTTTTGATTCCAGTCCTTTCCCGTCTCGCTCACTATTTTCCTTAACCTCTTGGGTGCCTTGGACGAGATGATCTCGTCCAAGGCTACAGTTCCCCTGTGCCTTGGACGAGATCATCTCGTCCATGGCACAGGGGAACTTGGGGGCGCGCTAGTCGGGGATGGAAGGGGAAGACCTTCCCCTTCCACCCCCAACCCCCCCTGTGACGTCAGCGCGCGCGCGCGCTGATGTGTCACAGGGGCCTCCCTCGTCGCGCTGGAAGCTCTGCTTCCAGCGCGATTGAAAAAGAAATGCAAAAGCATTTCTTTTTCAATCTCTTGGGAGGCCCGGAGGGGCTTCAAAGGGAAGGAAAAGTATTTCCTTCCCTTTGAAGTCCCTCCGAGGGTTTCAAAAGCCGGATTGCTTGCAATCCGGCTTTTGAAACCCCACTAGACACCAGGATTTTTTTTTTTTTCATTGAAATTGACAAAAGGGAGCGACCCCTTGGGCAAGGGTCGCTCCCAGGGGGGCATATTTTCAGGAAGGCCTTTTCTGCCCCCCCTGACGGCAGAAACCTCTAGGCACCAGGGACCATATTTTTTTTTTTTGTTTAATTTTTTTTTTTTTTGGTGGGGAGCGACCCCTTAGGCAAGGGTCGCTCCTCTTGGGGGAAAATTATATTTTGCCCATTTCTGCCCCCCTTGGGGGCAGATTGGCCTATTTTGATGAGGCCAATCTGCCCCCAAGGGGGGTAGAAACCACTAGACACCAGGGAGTTTTTTCTTTGCGTGAATTTCACGCAAAGGGAGCGACCACTTAGGGAAGGGTCGCTCCCTGGGGGGGGAGGGCAATTTATTTTAGGCCATTTCTGCCCCCCCTGGGGGCAGATTGGCCGATTTTAGGGTCGCTCCCCTGGGGGGCAAATTGTATTTAGACCATTTCTGCCCCCCTGGGGGCAGATTGGCCGATTTTAGGTCAATCTGCCCCCAAGGGGGCAGAAACCACTAGGCACCGGGGATTTGTTTTTTGGCACCAATGTCACGCAGGGGGAGCGACCCCGTAGGCAAGGGTCGCTCCCGGGGGGGGGGGGGGGGGGGGGTAGGAGGGGCAAATTTATTTTAGGCCATTTCTGCCCCCCTGGGGGAAAGATCGGCCTATTATTAGGCCGAACTGGGGGGGGCAGAACACTCTAGGCGCCAGGGCAATTTTTTTTTTGTGTTTTTTTTTTTTTTTTTTTTTTTTAGAGATGGGGAGCGACCCATCAGGCAAGGGTCGCTCCCCTGGGGGGGGCAAATTGTATTTAGACCGTTTCTGCCCCCCTGGGGGCAGATTGGCCAATTTTAGGTCAATCTGCCCCCAAGGGGGCAGAAACCACTAGGCACCGGGGATTTGGTTTTTGGCGCCAATGTCACGCAGGGGGAGCGACCCCGTAGGCAAGGGTCGCTCCCGGGGGTGGGGGGTGGGTGTTGGGGGGGCAAATTTATTTTAGGCCATTTCTGCCCCCCCGGGGGGCAGATCGGCCTATTATTAGGCCGATCTGCCACCGGGGGTGGGGCAGAAACCTCTAGGCGCCAGGGGAATTTTTCTTTTTTTTCATTTTTTTTTTCTTTGTTTTTTTTTTTTTAGAGATGGGGAGCGACCCATCAGGCAAAAGTCGCTCCCCTGGGGGACAAATTGTATTTAGGCCATTTCTGCCCCCCTTGGGGGCAGATTGGCTGAGTTTAGGTCAACCTGCCCCCAAGGGGGCAGAAACCACTAGGCACCGGGGATTTGTTTTTTGGTGCCAATGTCACGCAGGGGGAGCGACCCCGTAGGCAAGGGTCGCTCCCGGCGGGGGAGGGTGGGGCTTGGGGGGGCAAATTTATTTTAGGGCATTTCTGCCCCCCCCCCCTGGGGCCGGCTGAGCTACAGGCCAAACACCACAGGTAGGCACCTTGCAAAAAACACCTCTGTTTTCTGTGAAAAAATATGTTGTGTCCACGTTGTGTTTTGGGCCATTTCCTTTTGTGGGCGCTAGGCCTACCCACAGAAGTGATGTACCATTTTTATCGAGAGACTTAGGGGAACGCTGGGTGGAAGGAAATTTGTGGCTCCTCTCAGATTCCAGAACTTTCTGTCACCGAAATGAGAGGAGAAAGTGTTTTTTGGGCCAAATTGTGATGTTTGCAAAGGATTCTGGGTAACATAACCTGGTCAGAGCCCCGCAAGTCACCCCATCTTGGATTCCCCTGGGTTTCTAGTTTTCAAAAATGCACTGGTTTGCTAGGTTTCCTCAGGTGTCGGCTGAGTTACAGGCCAAAATCCACAGGTAGGCACTGCTTTTTATAAAAAAATGTGATGTGTACACGTTGTGTTTTGGGCCCTTTCCTTTCGTGGGCGCTAGTCCTACCCACACAAGTGAGGTATCATTTTTATCGGGAGACTTGGGGGAACGCTGGGTGGAAGGAAATTTGTAGCTCCTATCAGATTCCAGAACTTTCTGCCACAGAAATGTGAGGGACATGTGTTTTTTTAGCCAAATGTTGAGGTTTGCAAAGGATTCTGGGTATCAGAAACTGGTCCGAGCCCCGCAAGTCACCCCTCCTTGGATTCCCCTAGGTCTCTAGTTTTCAGAAATGCACAGGTTTGGTAGGTTTCCCTAGGTGGCGGCTGAGCTAGAGGCCAAAATCTACAGGTAGTCACTTTGCTAAAAACAGCTCTGTTTTCTGTGATATGTCCACGTTGTGTTTTGGGGCATATCCTGTCGCGGGCGCTAGGCCTACCCACACAAGTGAGGTATCATTTTTATCGGGAGACGTGGGCTAACGCTGGGTGGAAGGAAATTTGTGTCTCCTCTCAGATTCCAGAACTTTCTGCCACAGAAATGTGAGGAACATGTGTTTTTTAGCCAAATTTTGAGGTTTGCAAAGGATTCTGGGTAACAGAACCTGGTCCGAGCCACACAAGTCACCCCTACTTGGATTCCCCTAGGTCTCTAGTTTTCAGAAATGCATAGGTTTGGTAGGTTTCCCTAGGTGGCGGCTGAGCTAGAGGCCAAAATCTACAGGTAGTCACTTTGCTAAAAACAGCACTGTTTTCTGTGATATGTCCACGTTGTGTTTTGGGGCATATCCTGCCGCGGGCGCTAGGCCTACCCACACAAGTGAGGTATCATTTTTATCGGGAGACGTGGGGGAACGCTGGGTGGAAGGAAATTTGTGGCTCCTCTCAGATTCCAGAACTTTCTGCCACAGAAATGTGAGGAACATGTGTTTTTTTAGCCAAATTTTGAGGTTTGCAAAGGATTCTGGGTAACAGAACCTGGTCCGAGCCACACAAGTCACCCCTCCTTGGATTCCCCTAGGTCTCTAGTTTTCAGAAATGCATAGGTTTGGTAGGTTTCCCTAGATGGCGGCTGAGCTAGAGGCCAAAATCTACAGGTAGTCACTTTGCTAAAAACAGCTCTGTTTTCTGTGATATGTCCACGTTGTGTTTTGGGGCATATCCTGTCGCGGGCGCTATGCCTACCCACACAAGTGAGGTATCATTTTTATCGGGAGACGTGGGGGAACGCTGGGTGGAAGGAAATTTGTGGCTCCTCTCAGATTCCAGAACTTTCTGCCACAGAAATGTGAGGAACATGTGTTTTTTTAGCCAAATTTTGAGGTTTGCAAAGGATTCTGGGTAACAGAACCTGGTCCGAGCCACACAAGTCACCCCTCCTTGGATTCCCCTAGGTCTCTAGTTTTCTTAAATGCATAGGTTTGGTAGGTTTCCCTAGGTGGCGGCTGAGCTAGAGGCCAAAATCTACAGGTAGTCACTTTGCTAAAAACAGCACTGTTTTCTGTGATATGTCCACGTTGTGTTTTGGGGCATATCCTGTCGCGGGCGCTAGGCCTACCCACACAAGTGAGGTATCATTTTTATCGGGAGACGTGGGGGAACGCTGGGTGGAAGGAAATTTGTGGCTCCTCTCAGATTCCAGAACTTTCTGCCACAGAAATGTGAGGAACATGTGTTTTTTTAGCCAAATTTTGAGGTTTGCAAAGGATTCTGGGTAACAGAACCTGGTCCGAGCCACACAAGTCACCCCTCCTTGGATTCCCCTATGTCTCTAGTTTTCAGAAATGCATAGGCTTGGTAGGTTTCCCCAGGTGGCGGCTGAGCTAGAGGCCAAAATCTACAGGTAGTCACTTTGCTAAAAACAGCTCTGTTTTCTGTGATATGTCCACGTTGTGTTTTGGGGCATATCCTGTCGCAGGCGCTAGGCCTACCCACACAAGTGAGGTATCATTTTTATCGGGAGACGTGGGGGAACGCTGGGTGGAAGGAAATTTGTGGCTCCTCTCAGATTCCAGAACTTTCTGCCACAGAAATGTGAGGAACATGTGTTTTTTTAGCCAAATTTTGAGGTTTGCAAAGGATTCTGGGTAACCGAACCTGGTCCGAGCCACACATGTCACCCCTCCTTGGATTCCCCTAGGTCTCTAGTTTTCAGAAATGCACAGGTTTGGTAGGTTTCCCTAGGTGGCGGCTGAGCTAGAGGCCAAAATCTACAGGTAGTCACTTTGCTAAAAACAGCTCTGTTTTCTGTGATGTGTCCACGTTGTGTTTTGGGGCATATCCTGTTGCGGGCGCTAGGCCTACCCACACAAGTGAGGTATCATTTTTATCGGGAGACGTGGGGGAATGCTGGGTGGAAGGAAATTTGTGGCTCCTCTCAGATTCCAGAACTTTCTGCCACAGAAATGTGAGGAACTTGTGTTTTTTTTAGCCAATTTTTGAGGTTTGCAAAGGATTCTGGGTAACAGAACCTGGTCCGAGCCACACAAGTCACCCCTCCTTGGATTCCCCTAGGTCTCTAGTTTTCAGAAATGCACAGGTTTGGTAGGTTTCCCTAGGTGGCGGCTGAGCTAGAGGCCAAAATCTACAGGTAGTCACTTTGCTAAAAACAGCTCTGTTTTCTGTGATGTGTCCACGTTGTGTTTTGGGGCATATCCTGTCGCGGGCGCTAGGCCTACCCACACAAGTGAGGTATCATTTTTATCGGGAGACTTGGGGGAACATAGAATAGCAAAACAAGTGTTATTGCCCCTTGTCTTTCTCTACATTTATTCCTTCCAAATATAGGGGTGTGTGTAAAAAAGACATCTATTTGAGAAATTCCATGTAATTCACGTGCTACTATAGTCACCCCGGAATTCAGAGATGTGCAAATAACCACTGCTCCTCAACACCTTATCTTGTGCCCTTTTTGGAAATGCAAAGGTTTTCTTGATAGCTATTTTTTACTCCTTATATTTCAGCAAATGAATTACTGTATACCCGGTATAGAATGAAAATGCACTGCAGGGTGCAGCTCATTTATTGGCTCTGGGTTCCTCGGGTTCTTGATGAACCTACAAACCCTATATATCCCCGCAACCAGAGGAGTCCAGCAGACGTAACGGTATATTGCTTTCGATAATCTGACATTGCAGGGAAAAGTTACAGAGTAAAAAGTAGAGAAAAAGTGATGTTTTTTTCACCTCAATTTCAATATTTTTCTTTTTCAGCTGTTATTTTCTGTAGGAAACCCTTGTAGGATCTACACAAATGACCCCTTGCTGAATTCAGAATTTTGTCTACTTTTCAGAAATGTTTAGGTTTCTGGGTTCCAGCATTGGTTTCATGACCATTCCTGTCACTGACTGGAAGGAGGCTGAAAGCACAAAAAATTGCACAAATGGGGTATGCCCCAGTAAAATGCCAAAATTGTGTTGAAAAATTGGGTTTTCTGATTCAAGTCTGCCTGTTCCTGAAAGCTGGGAAGCTGCTGAGTTTAGCACCGCAAACCCTTTGTTGATGCCATTTTCAGGGGAAAAACCACAAGCCTTCTTCTGCAGCCCCTTTTTCCAATTTGTTTGAAAAAAACGAAATTTTCACTGTATTTTGGCCAATTTCTTGGCCTCCTTCAGGGGAACCCACAAAGTCTGGGTACCTTTAGAATCCCTAGGATGTTGGAAAAAAAGGACGCAAATTTGACTTGGTTAGCTTATGTGGACAAAAAGTTATGAGGGCCTAAGCGCGAACTGCCCCAAATAGGCAAAAAAAGGCCTGGCACAGGAGGGGGAAAAGGCCTGGCAGCGAAGGGGTTAAAAGGGTCTTAATTGTGCGATTATATCGCTCCACCAAACCATCCGTTTGTGGGTGATATACTGATGTCTTTATCTGGTGAACACCTAGGGACTTACATATCTGTTTCATAAGTCCAGATACGAACGGAGTTCCCTGGTCAGTAAGAAGTTCTTCAAGGAAGCCCACTCGAGCAAAGAATGTTATCATGGCTTGTGCCACGGTCTTCGTGGTGATACTGGTAAGTGGAATCGCCTCAGGATACCTGCTTGCATAATCGACCAGGACGAGAATGTGGGTGTGTCCTTTACTGGACGGTAGGAGAGGCCCAACTAGGTCCATACAAACACGTTTGAATGGGGTATCAATAATTGGTAATGGTCGTAACGGGGCTTTCCTAATGGCTCCCGGTTCTACTAGTTGACATTTTGGGCATTGGGCACAATATCGTCGGATATGTGCATATACTCCGGGCCAGTAAAACCGTCTCAGCAAATATTCTTCGGTTTTCTCCCGGCCACAATGACCTCCCCCCGGTTGGTTATGGGCTAGGAAGAGAACCTGTGTCCTGTATGGTTCAGGAACTACGAGCTGTCTCTTTTCTCCATTCGCGTTGGTGGTTACCCTATATAGCAAGTCTTTGTATGTCAAGAAGTAGGGACCTACCCCTCCAGTAGAGGCTGTCTTAGCATTCTTCCAGGCATTCCCCAGGGTGGGATCTTCGTGCTGACTCATTCTGAAAGATATGGGGGCAGGGTCTATGTGTGCCACTACTCCTTCCTCTTCCTTCCGGACCTGTTTAGCCGCGAATCTATGTTTCTCTGCTCTCTTTTCTTTTCGGGTTAACTTTTTTCTTATGGGGGAACTACATATAGAGTCTTCCCGGAAAGGGGCAGTACCCCACCAGTCATCTACCGGATTATTCTTTCGTGTTTGGTCTAGGATCTCATGGAATCTCTGATAGTCAGTCCCAATGACGCACTCCTCTATTAAATTGTCCATGAGCCCGACGGAAAGACGGTCCAGGTGCTTGTTCCATTCTATTTCTATTGTTACAAGGGGATACTGAGCTCGGTCTCCATGAATACAACATATCGTTACCCATTGATCGTCAGTCGGTTGTACCGGGTGGATTATACTATGCCTGATCACAGACTGGCTACATCCGGAGTCAATCAAGGCCATGACTGGCAAACCATTTATCCGCAGGGGGTGTTTAAAAGACACATCACTTTTCCCCAGACATAGGACTCTTCCTCTAGTAACCCCTATTTCCATTGGCTCTATACCCTCCTGCTTTCTGGGACATCCGCGGGCAATATGACCCCACTCCCCACAACTGAAACACTGGGGTTGCTGCATGGGACTTCTCTCTGAGTTCCGTGAGGGTCCTGGCTCTTCCACTCGACGTTGGGTGGGGAAATGGTGAGGAGTTATAGGTGGTTTCCCCATGGGCCGGACTGATTGCTGTTTCACATCCCCTGACCTGTGATAGGCACATGCCAGGTCGACAGCTGTCTCGGTGTCTATTTTAGGGTGCTGCCTTATCCAGTTTCGGGTGTTGGACGGTAGGGAATCCAGGTATTGTTCAAGAACGATGACTTTAATAATGTCCTCGCGTTCCGTCCCTAGCGGTCCCAACCATTTCAGCCCCAGATCCTTTACCCTGTAATAATAAGTCCGGGGGTCTTCGTTGGGTCCCCATTTGACCTTTCAGAACTTTTTCCTGTAATATTCGGTGTCATGTCCCACCCGCTCTAAAACACTTTTTTTTTATTTCCGAATATGGGGTGATGCCACCTGGATTGGCAGCCTGATAAGCAGATTGAAGGGTGCCCGTGAGGAGGGGAGCTATGTATTGGCCCCACCTATCTTCAGGTCATTGAGCGGAGGAGGCGACCCTTTCAAAGTTCGTGAAAAATGAGTCAGGATCTTCCCCCTCCTGATACTTTTGCAATACCGAACTAGGCACATTTGGATGCACTTTGCTTGCAGCGATAGTGTCGGTCAGTTTTTTTAAAGCATTCTCATGGACCAGTTGATTACTGGCCATGATAGTTGCTTGACTTTTAAGTGCAGATTGCAGGGCCTCTCTGTCCTCCTTGGCCTCCCTTTGTTGTGCTTCCCAGACTAATTGTAGATGGCGCTGACCTTCCGCCAGTTGCTTGATCATATCCTCGAGACTGGGTTTTGCCTCCATGTTGTACGGTCTCTGTATGCCCGTCGGAACCTCAAATCCCACTTCTGACACCACTGTGAGGGGTGGGTACATGATCTGGGCTACAGAGAACACGTACGCGAATTTAGCAATCCTTGATAGGGATTTACGTGATTTATTTAAGGTATAGAAGTGATGTAACAAGAAATGTCTTTTGGTGTTTTTTTTTTCTCTTCTCTCCGTCTGTCTCTTCCCGCGTTTTCTTATGCCTCTAATGTCTCTAATGTTTTTCTTTTCTTTTATTGATGTCCAGGTGGCGAGCTCCCGGTGTCCTCCTCTGGTCGTGGTTTCCCTCGGGAGAAGCAAAAAGAGGGAAAAGCCGGTAAGTGGGACGGTAATTTTTTCTTCTATTTTAGAGGGGGTTTGTGTGGGAAGGGAAGGAGATGTGAGGGGAATAGGAAGTGATAGGTGGTGTTTTATTTTTATATTAGTAAGGAGGTTAGGGGGTTGTTTTATCTCTCTCTGGGGGTTAATGGTCGAGTGGTAGGGTGCCCTGGGAGTTCCCCTACTCCTTGTCCCCTTGTCTTCTACCCTTCCTCTCTCTCTTAGTTGAATTGCCCTTAAGGAGGACACGTACCTTGTCCAGCCACGACCCTCCTGGGCCGTGGCAGGCTGTCTCGTCTCCTCCCGGTCTTGGCAGCCCGGCCGTCTCCTTGGGTTCGGGGTCTGTCGTCGTCGTCTTCTTCTTCTCCTGGGCTCTCGGTTTGCGGCGTCCTCTCTGCTCCGGTTCCTCCTCCTTGCACCGTCTGATCGCGGCGTCTTCCGTTTTTAGGGTCTCGGCGACCCGGAAGTCCGCGGCCGATTGCCGTCTCCTCCCCCACGCGTCTCCTGGACGACGGGGCCGGAAAACGGAAGAGGCGTCGGATGAACACCACTGTTCAGCTTCCGTAGGCGAGGCGAGCAGCGCCCGCCTACAGGTAGTGAAACTATTTGAATCATAAGTGTGAGGTGGTCAGACTGAAGTTCTTCGTTTTGGATTTTCTAGTAATTGAGTTAATGTCCTACTATTTACTTTAGTCCTCTTAGCTGACAGTTCCACAAAACCCCTACTTGTGCCAGCATAACTGCAGGTTTTCCCTAGTTATAGGAGAGGGTCTCGATAGAGTGCTTATGAATTGCCTGGCAGTAGATGTTTGTGAGTGTAACTGGCCAAGTGAGTGGAGGGGATTCTTTAACGCATGTCTGCTTCCGTCTGCTCCAGAGAAATGAAAGTCTGAGGGAATGGGGTTTCCCAGAGGCTATGGGGAGAACACAGGGGGAGGCCAAGCGCAGGATGAGTGGACAATAGATCTATTCTGAGCTGCTGCAGGGTTATCAGCTGGAACAACCAAAGTCCGTCTGTCAGTCTGAAGGGGGATTGGCCCACACCATCTAATAATGCAGAGGCTGACAAATAGTGAGCATGCTGACTCCCCACTCTCTGCCACCAACTATGCGGGAAGGCCTGGGCAGCTGGCAGTTCATATCACATACTGGATCAGGGGTGGAGCCTAGTCCTGGGGGCATGAAAGGTAAGTGTAAACCAGATTTTGGAATAAGAGTCTAAGCTGGCGAGTTCTCATCATCATTTCCCTGGTTAGGTAAATGGATGGGGTTCAGCATACTAGACCACATACCAAAGTGTAAATTCAAGAAGGATGTATGCATGTATGTGATATTTCTCAAGCGTGAACCTAGCAGAAGGCAGTGGAGCATATTACAGGCTCAAAGACAAGCATAAAGACATTAAGTAATAGGAGAGGTAGCTGGTTTGTCGAATTTAATAAATTGCAATTATTTTTTTTTTAAAGAGGTATGTATCTTTTTATATTTTTTTTCTAAATTGGAGCAACGTTGAGGTGAACCTGGCATAGGAAAGGTCTTTCAAAGGCCTGCTTCCGTGTTTTTTTCAGTTTTACACTTCTTAGTTTGCAGTCTGATGGTGTCCTGGTTGAGGATGTTCAGCGAACCACCAAAGATGGTGAACTTATCTCCAAGATAAGCTGGGATGCTGGGTGTGATAGTTCTGTAAATGATGCAGCTGGCTTTGAAGCTGGTGCAGGCCAACTTGGGGGGAAAAATGGAGTTCCATCATTATGTGGGTGATGTAATCATATTTCTTGAGGCCCTTGATGACACATGGTGTGGTGTGTGGGACGCCATTAATGGATGCAAGTATGGTGTCTCGGAGGCCATGAAGGCGTTACCACCATCCAGATGCGAGAGCTGAAGGGCTTGAACTGCAGTTTTGATGGTGTATTCTGGAAGAAATTATTTTCTTTAGAAGAAACCTGCTACCAGGCAGTCTCTGTTTTTTAGGACATGTGTTCCTTGAGGCTGAGGTTGGTGTCCGAGGTGATTCAAAGTCACCTGGCATTCAGTGAAAAGAAGAGTTTGAAGAGATCAAGATTCATGTCACTGAGTCCGGTTTGCACTGTTTCTTGTGCGATGTCCATGACAAATAACAGAATTCTGTCTTAGCTGGGTTGAGCTTTAGGTAGGCGTTGGGCATCCACTTCTGGACGATGTGCAGGCAGTGTTTAAGGTATTGCATGTTTCTCATTCTTTATGTCAGGGAGGTGTTTAAGCATATGAGAACCCCGGGCGGAAAGGGCAGGGTAGTCTAAGCAAAGAGACAAGAGAAATAACCCAAGGAAGCCAGGTGGTGTCCAGCACCCACCACAAACAAGGCCATTATGCCCATGGGAGTGTGTGCACTGGTGTGGTATGATGGTTTGTTGCATGCAGAAGATCTGACCGTGGTTATCCCTGTGTAAGGTAGCTCCACATCATTTCCAGCTCGTGAGAGTGCACCCAACAACAAGATTGTAACATCCAAAATAAATAAGTCCCAACACACTTAATTGGTGGTTATGCTCATTTGGAGGCCTCTAGCAGTGCTATGCATTTACAGGACAACGGAAACCCAAGAAACAAAGACTGCACCTCAGGTAGCACATGTTGTGCACACGCCCTTCTATATAATACCACAGGTTGTGCCACATTCTGCCCTTTGTGAGTGAAACAAGGAGTTATGCTCGATCCCTTATTCTATCCAGGTGAACACCAATAGGAGGGGGATACGCGTTACATACAAGTGCCCACTTCTCCATAACTCGGACACACATTTAGAAAAATCTGAGAACCTGTTTCTGCTATCCAAGCATTTAGCGGTTTTAAGTCTCTTTCCAAGTGTTTCACACGTTTGTTAGGTCCAGAAGAAGGTTGAACTCTTTCAGCAATTAAGTGAACAAATATTTGCTTTCTAAGCTACAACCTCGTGGGGTAGACATTTCTTTTTGAGGCACAGGTCAGGTATTTCATGTTCTCGCTTTTCCTTCTTTCTTGGCAGAAAGACTGCTGTGTTGCTGCACTTTATATACTTTGGATCAGACTTTGTCTTCATCAGCAACACATGCTGCTCACATCCTTTGCCTTCTGTTATCCTTCCCTTGCTCCCGCCGACTAATACTAAAAACAAAACCATTCCAAACAAAAGGTAACACAAAAGGCAGTGGCGTCAAGTGGAGCTGCATGAAAGTGGTGTTCTTGGTTCTGAAATCCTGGTAAGCGCACAACATCAAACAAAACAGACTTGACAGCATAAAGAAGAATACAAAAAGACAGACTTGACAACATAAAGAATAAAACATGGCAAAAACACGTCCTTTTGAGCATTCTTATTTTGGGCTTGAGTAGAACTGATAAAGTGTTCGTATATTAAAATAGAGTATACAGGCTGCAAACGCAGCATGACTTTATCATACCATACATCTTGATCCATAGAAGACAACAAAACACAAGAGCTATGTTTTCAACCTGCCTCTCTCTTTTTTGTTTAATAGAAAAGATGAGCGTGAATCCCTGTGATACAACTCCCTCACACACACCGCCCCCATAGCACCTTTTTAACTCACTGAGGGCTCAGAGAGCAGTCCGCAGTGCGAGGCATCGTGGCTTCGCTGGCTCCACACCAGCTGTAGAGGAACAACCATTAGCTCGCCCTGATGAATCTGTATATTTGATTAAATTTAGGCAAAGATCAAGAAAGTGAGAACTATTTTGGGGAAATTGAACTGTCAATACATTTTAATATATTAATTGTGATTACAGAGAGGCACAATGGAAAGTTTTGCATTTTTCGCCCCTATCAATTTGGCTTCTTGGCATAGCCACCTGTTGAGCTGTTTGTGTCTCAGGTGAGGAAAATTGGTTATATAAAATCTCACTTTAAGATATCTCTGAATAATCAACCCAATGCCTCAGCCAAATCCACCTTTTGATTAGTGTAATTGA
This sequence comes from Pleurodeles waltl, assembly GCF_031143425.1. Classification (NCBI taxonomy): domain Eukaryota; kingdom Metazoa; phylum Chordata; class Amphibia; order Caudata; family Salamandridae; genus Pleurodeles; species Pleurodeles waltl. The sequence goes on from NC_090440.1 coordinate 1,887,719,531, forward strand.
CATGCAAATGAGCTGTCAAAGCTATTATTTTATTTATCACACTGTCATCCCTATATTAAAAATATATAACTCAGAAATTCAATAGGATATTACACAATGGATCCAACATTGCCGGACAGAGCACCAGGTCTAAAAAATAAATCAAAGTCAGGGACTTTTGGTTAGGTATGCCCTGAAGTAGAATGCCATGCTTCTATTCCCCAAGTGTGCAAGGCTCGGAATGGGGCCAAAACATTTGGTCCGGAATTTCATAATGTGAAATGTCAGTGCCTTCCTGAGGTTTGGTGTTACTGAGCTTAATATGATGTTTAGTATCAAATCATCTGGATAAAGTGAGTTCCTTGCAAAGCATTAAAGGACCCTTGGCTCAATTCACTTGTGTAATTCAGCTTCAAAGGCTGGTTTGGGCAGTGTTACTAAGGTCAAATAAGAACTTATCTTAGAACCAGAAATAGATGAAAAAAACACCTCTAGATTTGGTCGAACTAATTAACTGCTTACAGAGGAACTGCTGAAAGCGCTTTGGTATCTAAATCCAGCCGTGGTAAAAATGTTAAAATCAGACCCACAATGGACCATGTAAGAGTGTTATAAGCAAGCTTGACCTTCTCCATTAGATTTGAGAGGTATGTCCCCAGAAAGACATTTTTAAGCATTAATTGGCTAAACAGTGAATATTATAACGCATTTTTTCAAATATTTTTAAAGGCTGAGCCAGCGAAGTCCTTTCAGCCTTAGACCCCTGGATTGCTAGAATACCAAAATGGCCAGTCTGACAGTGATGTACAGCATATAAAAGATACAGACACCAGCACATCTATACATTGACAACACCAAGTCTCTACAATACAGTTTCTAAAAAAATTTGCACAACACAGTATATCTTCCACTCACGTCTAATCGGGGCACATTCACATGTTCACTTTATGAACCCCTGTGGCGGGAGTGACAATTAAATACCTTTCCATCAGTCTGCATGAGTCATACACTCCCAAAATCACCAGTAAACTTCCAGTGGCTTTTCCCTGCATCTTCCAGTTTTATGACCGTGCAGTACAAATGACGTTGGTTACTTGTGTTCATTATAGAGTCTTGTATCAATGTTTCATTGCTTCAGTCCCAGCGCTCACCACGATCGTGGCAGTGGTTTGACTAGGAAAGGACGATAGAAAACCATAGATGTTCGTGCAGATTCCAGTTTTCTGTCCTATGTAGTCCCTTGTAGCTCTGACCAGTTAGGAGTTACATGCGGTTGGCAGGGCCCCAGTCACTGTGCCGCGTTGCATAAGGGGAGCTGGCAGACAGAATACACTAGGACAGATTTTCAATCACATACAAAACCTCACTGGGAAAATCAAGCACTTCAGAATCCACCACATCAGACCCACAGTTTGAAACATGGCAACTAGGGGTAAACAATTTATAAAGTTTGAGTCGGAACACCAGCGAAAGATTTAACAACCCCGTTTTATGCTCTAAGTACCACTGTTGAATGATAGTGTTAGTTTAACCCATAACCCTTAATTAGTCTGCCTGCTACGAATTTATGAAATATACAAATCATTCATTAGAATAGCACAACAATTTCTGAAGCCTTACCACCAAAGTTTGAATATGTATTTTAATACCATTGCATTAGTGAGCACATGCTGAGAGTTGGGTCAGTCAGGTGATTGGAGAGTCCTCGTGGTCCTCGCAACCCTAACCCCCCCCAGACAACACTACTCAGCCACCACACTACACGCCCTCAACCCAGGTCTACACCCCACCTGTAAAAATGTCTATAGTTTTATTTTTAATTTTTCATCTGCTGGCTCAGCCAGCAGGTGCAGGGAGGGGCAGGGCTGGGCCACGGGGAGATGGGAGGGCGAGGAGGGGAGAGTGCACTGAGTGCACAAGTGTGTCTGGCTGGCCTTTTCAGCCGAGCTGGAGAAATAGCACAGACCCCAGGCTTGTGTCTGAGCAGCAGTCCGAGCCGCTCAGACCAATCCTGACACTGCTTACATGCCATGTTTAGCATGTAAGCAGCAACAAGATTGCTGGGGAGCCTGTGCTGGTGTCCCAGCAAATGCTGGGACACCAGCAGGAGGAGAAGAGCGAGTGAGCAAGCAGGAGACGGTGACGGGAGACGGGCGGCGAAAGGTAAGTATTTTCTTTGTTTTCTTTTTTTAAGAAAATGTTTCCCCCGTCATCCGATGCCCCCGTCCTTGACATATGCCCCGTTGACCTTGACATATGCGGCGGCTGCCGCTGCTATCCTTAGCGTATAGAAAAGCCATCCCATTTTTAGAAGTTTCAGTCGGCAACACAAATTTCACTGTGTTGCTAATTTGGGGATTTAGCAACACTTCACAGTGTTGCTGCTACTAGTACACCCATATTGTGCTCCATTAACTGGAAACCAGTTGGGTTCCCAATGATCACAGCAATTCATTGGTGGGGACTAGCAAACGTTGTACTGGTTACCCTTGATCACAGTCAGCTTGGACCTCACGTGTCAAGGTAGCAGAAGTTCCCACACATCCAAACTTCTACATGATAAGACTTTTCATCTGCTGTGAAACACGTTTTCCAGAGAGATAGGCACAAAAATGAGGAGTAAAACCATCATTTCTATTCACTTAATCGACTGTAGTGCTGCTGGTGAAGGAAATAACACACATTTTATGTTCTGACCTATTTTTGCAGACATCACAAGGAGACAGCAATTCCCAAACCACACTGAGTGCTGTCACATGGGCAACATCTGATGTTTATTGGCACATCTGCAACGTAATGCAGCAGCTCTCATTATCTGTAATCATAATTTAGTAAGAGGCCTCCGCTGTTCCTTGATTAATAAAAAAATATACATATAAATTGCAGATTCATTTATATTTTTAACAACCTTAATTAGCCCGACTAAATTTAACTTTACTAATTTAGGGCAGTTACGCCACAGAATGTAGAATGATAAACAAATGTGTATGTGCACTAATGATAACATCTAATAGGATATCAGCAACACTTTAATTATATTTAAAACAAGAAAGGATCCAGCATAAGGTAAATTGAAAACGTATGTGGTCATACATTATTAAAACCGACATGAAGTGAAGTTGAAATTCAAACCCTTCCTGTAAATTGTGTACTGTTATTTTAATAAGATGCATGGGTGTTCTGTATAAGAGGATTACATACTCAGATAGAAATCTAAATATATAGACACTGATTTTATCAGGTAGTCCACGAACTTGGAGAGGGAAGACCAGAATTCATAAGTCATGCTATGCCAACTACAAGTGGGTTACAAGGCAAGTGTTATATGTGACTTTAATGGAGAATCTTAGGTTTGTTGTCATAGTGGTCGCCTATGGTCTATAAGCTTCAGGCTGTATCCTGAAAATGAAATGATGTGGTTACCGATGAAAGGCTATTGTGAGCTTGTGAAAGCTGACAGCACGTTTGATTCTTCCTCTATGGAATAAGCAAGCCAGTGCTGTCTCTTGTATTAGGTCATAGACTGCCTCTCTTGGCAGATGTCTTAGATCTTTTTGTGCCCTGTTCAGAATAGTGGGCAAGAGATCCTGGCATCAAGAAGGAGGCAACATTGGACGTCTAAGGTAGAGATGCGAGCAGTGTACAAGATACGGGTGAGGTCTGCTAATGTTGATTTGGCTAGGTCTGTTCTTTGAGCCTTGGGACAGTCTAGCCTTGAAAGGACTATTACTCATACAGCTGAGTGCTGTATTCAGCAGACTGGAAGTTTGAAATATTTCAGGGCTAGGAATGAATAGTCTTCTGTTTTAAGAGTTAGAGTGTAATGATCGGCCAAGTGGGTGACTTTATCTATGATAACAGTGGCTATTCAGCTGGCTGCTCTATTGTCACACAGGCCTCGATCTTCTACCAAGCTTCTAAGGGGCAGGACTTGGTCTACCACTCTACACTGAGCAGCTTCTGCCTACGTGGCTGAGCAAGGAGAGGTGAAGAGCTGTTAGACCAAGAGCCACAAAGGGCTTTGTAGCCTGTCCTCAGTTATAGGTGTTCATTTTAATAGAGGAGAGGTCTGATGAGAGGTTCCTGCTGTGTTGTTAATTATCGAGTACCTCTAAGGGAAAGCTTCACTGACTGCCTGGATAGTGAACTTTGAATGTCTGCGAGCCACTCTTTTAATTTTAGTGAATATTCCGTTCCTTGAAGTGACACTGAAGGAACTCGAAAAGCAGGGGAGGAAATCCGAATTTTCCATTGATCACAAATTCCGACGCATGCAGGAGTCAGGCTACAATCTATCTTCAAGTAGAGCTGAAAAGCTTCCTTTCAGATCAATATCACGAAAGCACACAATATCGCAGATTTATAGGGAAGAAATATTTTTGTGTATAATAACATGAGCACAATTTGATCTGCACACTGCACGATACGGAACCATCTTCCTCATGTGCATAGTATTTGATGTGAGAATTCTAAATAAATGGTGACCTCGAATGGCCCTCCAGGTTAGACCACTACCACCAAGTTCTCTTGGATCCCAGTCACAGTTATCATTAGGAGCCTAAAGTTATTCATGTTTTTGACTTTAAACTACATTAGCAGCTAAAGGGTTGCAACTTGTGATTCTTCATCATGGTTACCCCGTACGACCCTACTTTTCTATGTACCTGTCAGTCACAGGAATGTGTACCTACACTCACAGAAGCCATCATCACTCCACTACTTAAAAATTCAAACACAGTTACAAGGGTCCTGACAACTTTAGACACATCTGTGATCTCTCTTGTGCTCTCAAAGGAGGAGTCACCACAGGCAAGTTAGGGTCTAGCTGTCTGCTTAGCAGTCAGTGAAAGTGAAGGCTTGAATGTAGCCAAGATGCAGATCCTGCTCTTAAAGCATATGAATCCATACATCTTACAAGATTAGACTCTGCCCTCTGTGGGCCTACAACCTCTCCCTAAACATCAGGTGGGCAACTTGTAAATCATTTAGGACTTGGACAAGCTTAAACGAACAAGGCTACCAGGGTAGTATCTTACAACCTGAAGCTCCTGAGAATGATCTTGGCTGACCTTCAGGTTCAACAAAATACTTCCCTGGTCCTTGCAGAATGTAGGTATCTTCTTAATTGCTGCATTCCCAAACTATGCAGAGCCCTCTGCAAAAACACTTAAACCTCAAACTGCACAAAATTAAACAACTCGCCTAACTTTTGGTGTACAGTCCTTACCTGGCAATGACAATCCTGCATGGAGAGCCTTCAACACAGGACCGAGTTCAAGACCCTATGCTAGATGCAAGAAGCACCGTAAGGCCAGTCACCATCCTACCTTACTAAAATGTCCCTGCTCGACTAGCCAACCAGATCCCTAAGGGTGGAATCCCAAAAGCTGCATGCTATCAAGCCAGCCTCTTTTTTTGCAGGATACTTTCATTCGTGATGTCCCTCCAGCTGGGCTCCCTACCATTAAACCTCTTCGAACTTTCCATCCTATACCCAGAAGAGTGAGCTCGCTGTGATCCTGGGTCTGGTTACTTTACTGTGCCCCTCATCTCCGCATCACTATCTGCCACAGCCAGCGGTACGCAAAAGAAAGCAAAGTAAAATAAACTCGGAGCTGCATTTTAATGGTGAACCAGAGAAAACGGGACAAAAAAATAGAACATAACAGCCAAAAACTGAAAAAAAGACAGCTGGACTATTCATTCGCCCACTATGAATAAACGGGACATAACAGCGTTGGCACAAAAGTAATCCACAGTTTTTATTTAACAATAAAAAAAAGTGCTAACTCAGAAGGGGAAGGCAAACAGATGCACCGATTCCAACACAGCTGACAAATAAAATATCGCTTTAAATAAGGATGAACGGACAAAATTAAAAAAATCTCGAGAGTGCGTTTGAATCAAAGCAGTGACAAATCTAGGAAGCAAATTTTCAAATCTCCAGTGAAATATTTACCAATCTGGTGCCTCACTGTTTAGAGCAGAGTGGTGCACTTGAAGGGGTCCATCTCGCGCATTGGTAATGATTCCAAGATGGTCTGATCCCTTTAGCTGGTGTTGTGTGTTGGTCGGTGTTTAGTTGGTTGAGTGTGTAAAGTGTAGCCGTGGCAGAGGCTATGAAAAATATATTTACAGCAGAACTGAAGAGACTCTTGCCTTGGGTACAAATCGAGAGCAGAATGTTTTCCATTGTCAATGCTTCCACATGCCCTGGTCATGCCAATGAGCCTTAAAAGTCATTTTGGAAATGCTAAGTAAATGTAGTGTTCCTATTGATCATATTTAATTCACAGGGCTTCAGCATTGCACATTTGTAAAACCTTATGCTATTCTGATCATAAAGGATGCAAAGTGGTTTTCCATGTTGTTCGTGCTACAAACACCAGGTGAGTATGATAGTTAGCTCAGAGGGCTGAGCAATGGCTTTAAAAGTCAATGAGTAGCATGCAGGTCATTGCTTTATGTCACGCATGATCAAACAAATCAAACAGACAAATCAGTAATACTACTTTTAGCAATCCCTCGGTGTTAATCCCATTTGGGGAAGCAGCCTGAACAACGACACTGGAACAACGAGGTGCGTTGTCCACGAAAGTGGAACAACACTTTCCTGAACAACAACCCTTTCCTCTGCCTTAACCACGCATGTCTGAACAACGAACATGCGTGGTGAAAGCAGAAGAAAACAGACTTGGGATCGGAGAGGATGTGGTCAGGTAAGTGGGGCTGGGGTAGGGTTGGGAGGTAGTTTTAGGGGCGGGATGGGGTAGTTTTAGTTTTTAGGGGCGGGGTGGTGGGTCAGGGTAGTTTTAAGGGCAGGGGTGGGAGGGTTATGGTAGTTTTAGGGGTGGGGGACGGGGTAGTTTTAGGTTTCAGGGGCGTGGGGTCGGGGTACTTTTAGGATTTAGGGCAGAATGGGGGGTCGGGTTGGTTTCAGGTTTTAGGTGCAGGTTGGGGTACTTTTAGGTTTTAGGGGTGTGGATGGGGTTGTGATAGTTGTAGGGGCAGGGGCGAGGGGTTGGGGTAGTTTTAAGTTTTAGGTACGGGTTGGGGGAGTCGAGGTGGTTTTAGGAGTTGGGGTAGTTTAGGTTTTAAGGGGGGTAGCGGTCGGGGTAGTTTTAGGTGAGGAGTGGGGGGTTGGGGAGGTTTAGGTTTTAGTGGCTGGGTTGGTGGGGGTCAGGCAGTATTAGGTTTTAGGGGCGGGTGGGGGGTCGCGGTAGTTTTAGGGGTGGGGGTTGGGGTAGTTTAGGTTTTAGAGGCGGGGTGGGGGGTCGGGTAGTTTTAGGGGCGGGGTGAGGGGTTAGGGAGGTTGCATGCTGGAACTATGCATGCCATTCCACACATGCCTTTACCAGAAATGCCTTTACAACGAAAAATCGTTGTTAAGGCATTCATGCTAAAGGCATTAGTGATAACAACGCGGTCGTTGTTCCAACTGCGTTGTTCCAGCATGCCTGGTTCCAGCATGCATTGTTCCGACATATATTCTCCAGTTTGGGTTAGTAACTGTATAAATTGACTATTCGATTTACAAAACATCTTTTCCAATAGAGGATTTAAAAGGAAAGACAACAAATTACTTCTGCAAATTTTGTCAAGCGAAAGACTCATTTTTTTTGGCTGTAGAAAACGTTTGCGCATTTCCAGACATCGGAGAAGTGCGTTAATGAGCACATTTTATTTGCGCAGAAGATAGCAGACAGGGAGATGTGTTTTTGAGTTTCTATTTTCAACTGTGATGCAAGAGCCGCCTTCGCAAAGTCATTCAACAAGCAAAATAAAATAGGCCCAGCCCCGGTGGGTGGGTGAAATTTAACACAGTGGTAGGGTCATTCCGGGTCCATGCCCAGATGTTGGTCATCTTTCTCCACAAATCGTCATCTCTTGCACCAGTCTTGTTCCCCAAGCAAGAGAGGTTCATGGGGCAGATGCAGTGCTTAAAATATAAATAAAAACGTGCCGGTGCCCAAAGATCTCCTATGAAACACGAGGCTGCTGCAATTAACTGTGGGAGCACCGCATACTGATGCAGCGTAATCCTGAAGCCTTCTTTGGCATCTTTAGTCCATTTACAGCCACTCCCTTCCCCTTTGTCTCACTCTTGTAGCTTTCAGCTTTTTTTCTACTTTGTGATGCTTTTTAGTTCTCTCCTTCCTCGTCTTTCCCATATGTGACTTTTGTTCGCAGTAAATGCCTGATGCCTAAAAATAAATGTCGGCTCTGAAAAAGAAGTGCCGGTGCCCCCCTCTGGCTCAAATTAGGCCCTGCGCAGAGGACGGGGCTGCCCTGCTATCGCCAGCATGCGCTCTGCACTGGCACCAGGTCATGGTGCAGTGGATGCCCTGACACAGCAAAGGTTAAAACTACAGGAGGCCAATGGCAGCAGACCAGACCTGCATGCACTGAGCTCAGGCCTCCGCTGCATCATTTACTTGTTTCATTTATACAGAACCACTTTATCCATTGGTTAATGCTTAATAAACTATCAAAAAACAAAGCTAATCACAGTAACACATCTCTATTTACAAACATTTTGGCATGCAAAGAAATGTAAAAGACAGCTGTAACGCAAGAAAGAGAGAGAGACGACAAGAAGACCATAACAAAAGAGGAACGAGTTGTAAAAATAACTTGGGAGCAGTGCTTTATTTGTGCTTGTGGTTTCCGGTGCTAGGCACGGCACTTATTTTTCTGCCTCAAGTATTAACTGCGAGCAAAAAACAAATATGGGAAAGACGGAGGAAGAGAAAAACGAAAAAGCTTCACAATGGGAGAAAGCAGAAAGCTGCAAGAGTGAGCTGAAGGGGCAGGAAGTGGCTGTAAATAGATAAAGAGGCCGGAGATGGCTTCAGGATTACCTGCTTCATTGTTATGCCTGTCAGAGACTCATAAAGGAACTCCTTGTAAGTGTAAATATTTTTACTACTGTAGACATCTCCGAAATGAGTGTGGAGAAATAGGCAGTAGTAAATCCCACTCAAGGGGTGAGAAGTGGGCATTCCAAGGCATGGTTTGCACTTGAGATTTAGTAACGCCCACAACCATCCTACATTTGTGGATTTGTGAACATTCCCAAAATTCTCCTTAACCTTTTTCCACCTTGGAAATGGCTGGAGATTTAGTCCAGCCAACGGGAAACGAGAACGGATCACACGCAAATTTGCTGGGATTGTAGTGGAAGTGAAAATGTACATCATCACAGCAGAGAAAAATGTAAAAATCTGCATTTGCAAAGGACTCTCCATTCCTCCTCTTCGTATGCAACAAAGTTGGATGCTTTGTAGTTACATCACATTCCATAATATGCACATTAGTTTGCCTGGAATCCTTCACAGAATATCAGAACAAGAAAGGTTAAAATGACAAGTTGAGGCTCTTGTAATCCAAAAGGTGCTTAGTTCTTTTCGGGAAAAGATAATCAGTGATGACAGAGATTGTGATATGAACAAACTGAAATAAATTTATCAAAGTGGATAAAAACAAGTTTGGAGAATGATGCTTGAGTCTGCTAGAAATGGGGTCTCTAGTTGGCAGAGGTATACACCCTGGTCCAAGTAGGGACCACAATCCTAGTCAGGGTAAGTCACACACAATCCAAATTAGCTTGTGCCTACCATCTGGTAGCGTGGCACCGAGCAGTCAGGCTAAACGTAGAAGGTGTTGTGTAAAGTATATGCAATAACAATGGAAACACCTCAAAAATACACCACACAGTTTTAGAAAAATATGAGATATATATCTGAATAAATTAAGATCAAAGTGATCAAGATTTGATAATCACAAGTTGAAATATCACTTTTGTAATGATAAGAAGAGTCTTTAGTCTTTAAAAAGCAACAAGTGTCTCTTGCAAGAACAAAGTACCTGGTATGCATCAAAATTACATGCACAGAGACTGCAGAGGAGAATATGCGAGGAAAACAGAGGTGTGCATTGGATTTCCAGGCGCATACAGACGATGCGTCAATTATTTTCCACCCGGCAAGGACTTTGCATTGAATTCCGGTGTGCAGGCTTGAATCCTCTTTGAGATGCGGGGTCTTTTGACGCCCAGGGACGATGCGTGAAAATCCTGGGCATGCAGAACAAAGTCACAGGTGCTGTGTTGATCCGGTGGGCGATGCGTCAGAGTTTCTGTCGCATGGCAGGTGCTGCGTCTATTCCTCCTGCAGGAAATCGGGCTGCATCAGTGCGTCGATCCAGTGGGCTGTGCATCAAAGTTCCGGTCGCAATGCTGGCACTGCGTTGACCTCCACTCGGGGAGCCGGGCTGTGTCATCCCGGTTCAGAGATGCAGTGATTCTTTCACTGCTAAGCAGGCTGTGTGTCGATTCTGGCAGGCTGTGCCTCTATTTTTGCTGCACAAGGAGTTCCTTTGCAGAGATGAAGTCTTTTTGGCCCTGATACTTCAGGAAACAGAAGGCAAATTAAATCCAAGCCCTTGGAGAGCACTTCTCAGCAGAGCCAGAAGGCAGCAGGGCAACAGCAAGGCAGCAGTCCTTCACAGCAAAGCAGCCCAGGTTAGTCCTTTGGGCAGCGAGGCAGCTCCTCTTGGCAGGTTGCAGGATCTGGTTCAGAGTGTCTGTCCCAGGAAGTGTCTGAGTTGGTAGGGTCAGGGACCCAGTTTATACACCCAAAAGTGCCTTTGAAGTGGGGGAGACTTCAAAGAGTTGTTTTGAAGTGCACAAGGTCCCCTTTCAGTACAACCCTGTCTGCCAGGGTACCAGTGGGGATTTAGCAGTCCATTGTGTGAGGGCAGGCCACTGTCCTTTGAAATGTAAGTGTCGGGCTCTCCACCCTTCCAGCCCAGGAAGACCCATTCAGTGTGCAGATGTGTGCAGGTGTGACTGAGCATCCTGTGTCTGTGATTGTTTGGGTGAAATGCACAAGGGAGCTGTCAACCACCCCACCCCCAGATATGGATTGGAGACAGACTTTAAGGCACAGAAGGATTTTAAGTGCAGAGAAATGCTCACTTTCTAGAAGTAGCATTTCTAAAATAGTAATGTAAAATCCAACTTCACCAATAAGCAGGATTTTGTATTACCATTCTGGCCACACTAAAAATGGCCAGTTTACCCCTTTCAGATCAGAATCTATTCAAACAGTATATGAGGGTAGCCCTAATCTTAGCCGATGAAAGGAGCAGGCCTCACAGCAGTGGAAAGCGAATTTAGGGGTTTTCCACTACCAGGACATATAAAATACCCAGAGATATGTCCTGACTTTTACCTACACAGCACACTGCCCTATGGGTTACCCAGGGCCTACCTTAGGGGTGACCTATATGTAGAAAAAGGGGAGTTTAAGGCTTGACAAGTACTTTTAAATGCCAAGTCGAAGTGGCAGTGAAACTGCACACACAGGCCTTGCAATGGCAGGCTGAAACATGGTTAAGTGGCTACTTATGTGGGTGGCTCAACTAGTACCATTCAGTCTAAATGCCCTGGGCACATGTAGTGCACTTTACTAGGGACTCAGAAGTAGATCAAATATGATAATTGGGTATGAACCAATGTTACCTTGATTTAAGGGAGAGAGCATATGCACTTTAGCAATTTTTAGAAGTGGTAAAGTGTGCAGAGTCCTAAAGCCAGCAAAAATTAGGTCAGAAAAAGAGAAGGAGGAAGGCAAAAAGTTTGGGGGTGACCCTGCAGAGAGGCCATTTCCAACAGAGTCGAAGTAAATCAATGTCACATTTGGAGGGCTGTCTTCAGGGTGGCTATTGGAAGTCAGCGTATTCCACTACAAAGGGACAAGCCAGTGAGGCAACCCCCTTAAATTCGGGCTCACAATTGAGCATTGCCAAAACATATAAACACATTGGCAAAGCCAACAGGTCTCACCTATGCAAGAGCCATTGGCTTTGCCAGTGTGTTTTAGCTATGTTGTCCATCAGCGAGGCTGCTGTTCAGCATGGCTAAAAGTTAGTGGCACTAAGGAGAATGGCATGGAGTAGAGTGTAGTAGATTGTCGCAAAGTGGAGGGACGTAGAGTGTTACGGAATGGAGTATTATACAGTGGAGTGAAGAGGTGTAGAGTGGAGTGTGGTAGAGTGGAGTGGACTGTGCTGGGGTAGAGTGTGTTTGAGCAGAGTGTGGGGGAGCAGAGTGGAGTGTCATGAAGGACAGTGGAGTAGAGTGGAAAGGAATGATGTAGAATGGAGTTGGCATAGAACGGCACAGAGTGTCAGAGTTGAGTATTGAGTGGAGTGTTGTAGAGTGGAGTGCTGTTGTAGAGCAGAGTGGCACAGAGTGGAGTAGAGTGGACTAGAGTTAAGTGGCCTAGAGTGGCATAGAGTGTTGTAGAGTGGCAACAAGTGGAGTGGAGAGAGTGGAGTGTCAGAATGGACTGATGTAGAGCAGAGCCATGTACAGTAGAGTGTCAGACTGGCATACCTTAGAGTGGAGTGTGTCAGAGTGGTGTACCGTGGAGTGGAATAAAGTGTTGTAGACTGTTAGAGTGAAGTAGAGTGCAGTCGCAGAGAGGGACAGAGAGCGGATTAGAGTTGAGTGTCAAAGTGGAGCAGTGGAGATTGGAATAGAGTGTCATGGAGTGGAATGGCGTAGAGTGTAGGGCATTGCTGTAGACTCGAGTGGTGTAGTGTCAGAGTGGAGAGGCGCACACTGAATAGAGTTGAGGGGCATAGAGTGGAGTGTCAGAATGGAGTGGCATAAAGTGGCGTATGCATGCTGTGGTAGGGCACAGCCATTACAGACAACATATTTTCAATTGAAATGACCATGACATTTACACAGGCATATTTTTACTGACAAAACTATACAGTTCACAATTGATAATGTGTGAAAATGGCATTACCTAGTGTACTGATTTGTTCTGACTGTATTGTATTAAAATATTTGTTTCCAGCACACTCCAGAATTACAAAAAAAGTGTTTCATTTGTGCTTTTCTAATTCTGATACATTGAGAAATATTTTCCCAGTTCTTTTATAGACATTTGAATTTTGTTGTGTGCTAGAAAAACATATTTACACACCCCCAAATTGTCACATAACTCTTCCCATTTTGAAAAAGTGTGTGCTTTTGGGTAATCAGTTTCTGAACATATATCTCTGCTGCCTTTTTTCTAACTGAGATCGGAAAAACTAAAATCAAACTAAACACTGGTAGTATGTTTGTGATAAGAAAACAGGTCTGTAACCTAACAATCATTTGCTTTTACGCATACAGGAGGGTCCGCCCAGTCTCATAGCCAATCAGAAAACATAGTAGAGTGAGAAACGTATGAGTCTTCAAACAAGGAGTCCAGCATTGCGGTGCTGGGACCCCTGCATCACTACATTTTTCAGTGATAGCCAAGTCATATGCTTCCAATGCCTTTGTCCCTTTAATTACCATTATGTAATAGTGCCACTGAGGTGTTGAGCCAGATGCCTGGCTCTGGCTCAGCTCAAGGTTCTCCTAAATGAACTGAGCCTTGTGTAGCTTCTGTCTGCACTGCACACCCAACCCTCCTTTTGATGTAAAATGAGAGGGGGGAAGAGATATCCATTTACTGGCTGATTCACATAATACGAAACCAAAAAAACAGACCAACCTTAGGTTCCCCACTTGACCAAACTGTGTGATTCTAGGTAGTTGCTTTATTTGGTGAACTTAGGCAATTGCTTTATTTGACTTTGCCTCCTTTTCCTTTGTTATTGCAAATCAAAGGACCTTGAAATACATCATTTCCAGATGTGCACTGAATCAAACCTTGTTGTGTTTGATTTCATAAAGTATAATACTGTTCTATGTATAATAAAAAATAAAAACTGAAGTCAACCAAAGAGTGCATAAAACAAAAGAAGTGATTCTTGAGTCACTAATGGCATTGTTGTAAGGGTGCGGCAGCATGTATGTGTCTAAGTTCATGTTAGAAAACTATCACTTAATAAATGCCTCTCATTCAGTGATATAATCTGATGTACTAAGGTGAGACGCTTCTGCATGTAAAGGAAATACATTTTTTTGACTTTTGTAGAGACGTCATCAGATTTTTATATGTTTGTTGCAGGATGTCTTTAAAAATGAAGCTGATAGCATGGTAGGTGGTGCAGGACACCTTCTTTGTTTCATTTCCTTTACTTTAGTTAATATGTAAACTAAAGCTTGTTCGTTTGTTGAACATTTTTCTAAATGTTAGTGCTCAGTCACGTAAACAGCAGTGCAGAGCTGCTGTTCCCCAGAGGACTGCATGTAAAGGCCAGTAGGGCTGTCCTCAGGCCATGATTTGGGTATACCTGCCTTAAGGTAATCCATCTCAGCTGTGCAGGCCCTGTTATATTTCACATGTATTATTTCGCTCTGCATTCCCTTTTTACAGATGTTGTCCTCCTGTAGTTTTTTTGACATGCAATACTTGATTCTTCTGCAGGGCATATCATGAACTGAGTAGCCTCGAGGTCTCTGGATGAGTGAAGGTTTTGGGTAGGTGTTCATGATGGGGAGGGCGGTTACCTTATTCTGTGTCATCACCGGCACTGCTTCCACTCCTGATCTTTTCAACTTCAATTTGCTGCTATCTTCTGTGTCAGAAATGAAAGAATAGAAACAAACCAAGACTGCAACACCTATAATGCAATAGGCTCACACACAGAAACCAAGGAGTGGAAACTGTGCCCGTAATGACATGGAGTGAGTTGGTCAACCTAATGATGGAAAACTCTGAGAACTCTGGAGTTGAGCCTGAAGGCAGTGTGAATTTCTTACATTAACAGTCAGTAGGTCACTACTAGGTCTCCACCTTTTTTTGTATTTAATTGTTTAACACTTCCGTCTGTATTTAGATTATTTTACGGTCTTCTTATCAGTATTTATCCATATTTATTTTAGGTTCTGTGAATAAATGAAATTGTAAAATGGTATATTTCCACATTTAGTTAACTAATAAGCATGAGCGCGTGTTTTAGCAAATTAAGCAGTCAAATATAACATCACAATATGAAAACAATTAGCAGTACACTTCAAACGGATGTTGACATATGTTGTTATTTTAGGATCTCTCACCTTGTTTTTAAATCTCCCTGCCATTTATCTGTGCAACGGTTGTCTTGGAACTGATGAGACAGAATGGAAAGTCACTCAAAAAAGCCACATTTTCTTTATTTTCCATTTTTAAAAATAAATTCAAACATGAAACACTTGGTTTCCTATCTGTATTTATCTGTAAAAATCAGTAGAAATGGAAAAGTGGGAGCCTTAGTCATTACAGTGTTCAGACTACACGCTCATGATCACATTTGTGCCCAAAGTAATTACCATTTAATGTGAAAGCTGTGTGAAGATGGAGTGCAGTGCTGCTGAAATACCAACAGGGACAACTGAAAGAAAACGCTGTATTTGTAGGTGGAGAGAGTGTGTGCGAGACAGAGAGCAAGGGGACCATGAAGTTGAAGCGACCTAAGCAAGTACCCAGAGAAAGACATAGTGAAAAAACACAGTGAAGGAGATGAACTATGAGCTAAGCAGATGGAGGATTTCAGAAAGATATTGAGGAAGAGAAAAGCACATGTCTGATCGAGAGACAGAAAGGGGAGGAAAAGGGTGTGAAAGGAGATCGGGAGTGACCGACACACTCGACTAATCACTGCCACCTTCTTAGCCCTTAGTAACGTTCAATTTACAGTCTTATATCTTCAGAATTCTAATCATTTACAGCAAAACTATTGCTGTTACTCATTTATCTGACACTACTAACAAGCACTGGCAAAGCCAATTGACTTGTTTTAGGCAAATGTTTGTTGGTTGTGTGATATGCAGTGCTTTAAATGGGCCAGTACTGTCCAGTGCTTTAAATGGGCCAGTACTGTCCAGTGCTTTAAATGGGCCGGTACTGTCCGGTACTGAGTACCAGCACTTTTTTATTTTGCGAGGGAAAGTACCGGCTCTTCTCAAGAACATTGTAATACTTTTAATTGGGGAGTACCGGCACTTCTCAGAAACAAGCAGGTACTCTGATACAAAGTACCTGCACTTCTATTTTTCCATTTAAAGCACTGGTGATATGTCTGGATGCAATAATAAAATTCACCAAAGTACTGTGCAGGGGGCACACTGTGAAAGCACAGGATTTTAGCTCACATTTTCACCTTCCCTTAATAAATAGGCCACACCTACAAGGAGGATTCCTAGTTATGCTTCTTTGGACACACCCCTTACACCACTCCCCACCTTTTTCATCCTACATAAAGGACTGAATGCAGTTAGAAACCTAGAATATGACGCTATATCACACCCAGTGAATGTTCATTGTTTTTAGATCACAAAAGGAGGCCAAAAACAGAAAAGGCCACAAAATACATCAACTTATTGACCACTAAAGCATGAACAAACATGTCGGAAAAAATACACAGGTTAAGAGAGTGAATTTTGCGCTACACGTTAAAAGGAGAAAAAACAGCATTTTTTTCAATGGCCTTGGTCATGGCAAGGTGAGACATGGGGTCGCTGGTGACAGCTTTCTGAGCAATATTATATTTTCAAGAGAGACAGGCGATGAACCAGCGGGAGGTGTTTTGTCTAGAGGCAGGCATCCCACTGACCTTTAACCCCGAGCTTGTTTTGCGGCCCTGACTCCTCGGCCCCGTCTACGTAGAGGTTTGGTGTCCCGCTGGCATGCGGAGTATGCAATTTGTCTGCAGCTGGGGACAAGCAAGGAGACGCTTAGGGGAGCTGACAACGGCAAACTGGGTCGATTTAAAGGCTGACACGAACGGAGGGTGAAAATAGGGACCCGCAATAAGACGGCCTTAAGAAAAACCCACAAATGATTTCTGAAGCAAACAGCCACGGACGTGTATCTTCTTCAGTGACAGTACCAAGTGAGCTTTTCAATGACAGTACATTTTCAACTCTTTGTAAATTTTTATCTCTTCTAATGAAATCGGTTTTATTGTAAAGTGTTCTCGCAACTTTGGGTAATGCACAGGCTAGTGAGTGATGTGGTAGCATCAGAGCCCCGACTGTGCTCTTCAGGCCACAGGTTCGAGTTCCGGCCACCCTATGACTTTCATTCTTCCGAGGTCAATAAATAAGTAGCATTTAATTGAATAACGGCAACCTGCATTATTCACACTGCCATGAAAACTACAAAACTGTCAGCAGGCGCTAGATAAATACAAGTTGTTGTTAATTCACCTTTCATGTGTTGCAGGAGAATGTTCGAGACCACCATAATTCACATGCACTTATCTGAGGGTTCGCTCCCTGTCGGGACAGATGTTCAGCAAAAACCTGCAACAAATTATAAGTCTAAAAAGGCAAAACCTGAACTCTGGGCGGTGGAGTGGGGTCTGGGCACACAGAAGAACTAAGTGACAAAGCAATCTCAATGGCAACAAGAGAGAATGTGAGGATGAGGAGGAAGGCCGCACCTCAGCCAATCATAGCCTTGATATGTTGCATTGTATTGTACTATCTTATTTTAGGAAAATGTGTACGGCACTCTTATCACCTGCAGGGTAGCCTGCTACCTAAGAAGCAAGGGGAGCTGCCCGGACTGGGACCGAATGGAAAAGCCAGATTTTCAGCTTCTTGCAAAATTCTAGGAGGGAGAAGGAAGCTCTACCGTGTACCTGGAGGCCTTCCAGGCTTTAGGAGCTAGGAAAGAAAGGGCGCAACCTCCCGTTCTTTGGACGCAGGGAACATGGGTGAGCAGGAGATTGGTGGAGCGAACAGTCTGTTCGAAGTTGATGTGGGTGTTCAGTTATGCGGGGCTGTTATTGTGAAGCGCTCTTTAGATGGTGAGGAGTTTGAAAAGGGTGCATTTCTGAATGGGGAGCCAGTGGAGGCCTCGGAGCTTCATTCTGAATGACCAGGAGTCTTTTGGGGAGTTGCACAGTTATTTTGACGTAGAGGGCATCCATACTCCAGTCAAATATTTATATATATATATATATATATATATATATATATATATATATATATATATATGGCTGTCAAGAAGACCGTCTCAGTCGAAATGCATTGCTGACTAAATTACTTAGAAACAGCTTTTATTATGTATATATATTATATATATATATATATATATATATATATATATATATATATATATATATATTTCCACTGCTCGCATCTGTCAAGGATGCCACGAACACCACCAGAACACAATAAGTGATTTATTTAACCAAGATGACCCATACCAACACATTTCGGCCATAGCCTTGATCACGGAACTACTGTGATCAAGGCTAAGGCCAAAATGCGTCTGTATGGATCATCTTGGGTGAATAAATCATTTATTGCATTCTAGGTATTGTTTGCGGCGTCCTTAACGTTTCGATGCGAGCAGTGGAAATATTTGGGTTTCTGGACCCGACACGGACCGCAACAACCTGTGCGCTATGACTCCGGAGTTATATAAAGTTTTATATATATATATATATATATATATATATATATATATATATATATATATATATATATATAAACACACACACATACAGAGAGAGAGAGAGGTTTTATATATGTATAGTTTTTTAATTAGGCCATGACGAAGACCCTTTTGGTTGAAACGTGTAGCCGAAGAAAAATTTAATGAAAAGATAGACACGTTGGATGAAGCCCTTTCTTTTGGTATAACCACGCTGAAGGATTCGTTTTGTAATTTAAATGGGATCCACACCCGTTTTACCAGCACCAGCCTCATCCAGTGGATGAAGCCATAAGAAAGTGCAACTGTTGTGGCTGATATACATTACTATATACAGTATATATATCCTACTGGCAGTAGGTAGTTCTAGTTAGGACCTTTTTTCCGTGGAAAAAGCGTTTTTCGACATGCCTATATCTTTGGTGCCATTTGATGAATCTTCAATACATTTTAAAAAAAAGTGTTCCCAAGAATCTTGTTGTGCATGGGAAGTTTTAGGGTGATTTGTCAAGTGGGGGCCGCGAAATAGGTGTGCTGTTTTTCCCATGTTAATTCCCATAGGGATTTTGAACACGACTACAGCACGAACTGGTGAAAGGAATTACACCAAATTTGGCAGAAAAGTTGCTTTTGGTCCAGAAAGAAGCCTTTTATTTGTTTGGTGTAAATCCGTTCTGAAGTTTTTGAGACAGTAAAAGAAATATAGTTAGCTAGAGGCGTGAAGAATTCACAAATCATTTGCGCACACAAATGGAAGAGCTGTAATTGGATGGCCACAACCTGAACAGAAAGTTGCGACTGCCATTTTAATATCCCACGACACACTCCCCGGGGCTGAAAATCAAAATGAAAAGATGCATAATGGATCACGGTGGAGGTACCCTGACACCAGGGGTGTGATATAGGGGGTTTTGAGGATGAGATTATGGGTTTAAAATTTTTTTTTTTTCACCATGGGCAATATTCACAAATAATTTGAGAATACTTGCAAATAATTTGTGAATATTACGCAAGGTGAAAAAACGTTTAAAAATTCACAGACTCATTTATACACTTATTCATTCACTCATATATGCACCCAGAGACTCATGTGCCCACTCTCCCACTCAGACACTCATGCATCCACTCAGACCCACTCGGACTCACACACCCACTTTCAGACCCATTCAGACACTCACGCACCCACTGACAGAGACAGGCTCTGTGGACAAACCCGGTTGTGCATAGCTTAAGGCCGTTAGCACCTCGGGGTTGGGTCTTTATAAGGGTTGGCTGCAGGCTAGGCCCTGCGGCCAACCCCCGGAGCCCACAGCCAAAGACCTTGCGTGTTGGTGGTTGGATTAATGTATAGTAATTCAATTTAGTTTACGTTAAAAAACATAGAAATTCAAAAAAATGTTACGGGGACGTTATAGTTAGATTCTGAATTCACTCATACAAAACCATAGAAATTCAGCAGTTATAGTTATACTTGCGCCCTAAGGTAACTATAACTCGTGCCTTCACCGTGCACAGCTAATTACTCCACTTATTAAATCATTGATGACACCTTCTATGGCATCTTTGATATTATCACAGCAACATTTGCAATAAAATTATTGATGAGAAAACTGTGCATGGCGAGGGTGTGAGTTATAGTTACCTTAGGGCGCGGGTTATAGTTACTTGAAACAACTAACTATAACCAGTGAATTTCTATGGTTTTGCATGAGTAAGTTCAGAACCTAACTATAAAACCTCTGTAACTTTTGGTAAATATATATATATATATATATATATATATATCCAAAATAAACAATTGTAAAACAATTGATTTGTTGCACTCCAGGAGTTTAATTTCTTATATCCAAAGAATTTAAAAAATAAATTAAACTCCTGAAGTGCAACGAATCAATTGTTTTACAATTGTTTGTTTTGGAGATTGTTGAGGAATGGTCCTTTCCTCACGCTTGCACCCGTGAAATTTGCACGCCACAAGGTGGACTTTTGGACTATACACACACACATATATATATATATATATATATATACACACATATATATTCCTGGTTTATTTATCAACTAACATGAGACACAGGGGGGCGGGATCTGAACTGTAAATTTATCACAGGATGCATAGTCAAACACTTTGAAAAGGCTATTCTCACAAAATACTTGATGTGTTTGTGGTTTTAGGCCAAGGGTGTATGACTATTATTTGTTATTAAGACAACAGATGCAGTCAATTATAGTCAGGAGGAGCAAAGGAAACACAGGCCCAGTAAAGAGACAAGAACTAAAGCATGAGCTGTCACAAGAAAGGATGACATTAAAGCTTGATCAACCACTCAAGCAGTGTATGTATCTCATTACCCTGCCATGTGTCAGACAACCAGCAGTTCAGATATCATAAGCCTACATTTCTTTTTCAATCACCCACTTTCTCAGCCATTGTGAGAATGAATTTGCTTTTTTTGCCCTACAGGTACTTCTAAAGAGAAGGTTTTCTATCCCATGCAAACAGTTTAGCTGCTGACTTTATCAAATCCTCTTGTGTAGAGTTGGATAATTTAGTGAATTTACTGGGAAGACCGCGGATGCAAAATAAATTTTTCGAGAGCAGGAATCTCACCTTAAATCATATGTCACCAAAGCCAGTGCGGGAGGGCAGAGAGGGCAATCTGTGAAAAAATAGTTTTCCAAAGAAGCAGTCCCAAGAAAGCTGAAAATGTTTTAATTGTTATGATGTGTCCAGTAATTCCCCATTTTAGAAAGATGCTGCTGAGATTTATAAGCATCAGACTGGAACTCATATCAACCTATGAGGGTCACAGGTGAGGTACAGCGAGATCAGGATAATGGGAATGGAGCCTCCAAACTTAAAAACTCTCTCTCAGGGACTTGGTTACTTTTGTGTTCACCTGTTGAATTTAGTTAGACCTTCATGACGAGTGGTTTATCAATTCCTGATACATAAGGTCTTCTAAAACATAGCAAACCTGTCACTTTTACCAGCAGAGGATAACCAGAGAGCTGCACTATGTTGCTAGTAGTGAGGTTCAGTGAAGAGCAGGGAGAACCCATATCTTGCAAGCAGACAGGCGGGGCCCTCAATAGGTAGAGAGGTTTGTTTGCCCCTAGAGAAGATTTACTAGAAGATACTCAAAGAATAACAATCAAACAACCCCATCATAAGCAAATAGTCTCCATTTCAGGAAGGAGGGGTGGGATATGCTGCTGGGCTTCAGATGGAATGCCTTTGCAAACTGCCTAGTTCACCACAGGCACCACTTCCCTATGGTTGCTCTTCCCCAAACTCAATGTCCAACAGTCCTTGGTAGTGAGTAGCACAAAGTCAAGCAGAGGTCCGACAGCTATTGCATTATGCTGCAAGCTAATGTGCATTAGAATAGAAGAACACCCAGTTATAAAACTAAAGACGGCCCTTTCCACGGGATCCTCACTTGTGGAAGCATTCTGCTCCAGGCTTTCAACTTCTTCATCGTGAACAGGGTCACTTTCAAAAAGACAAAGTAAAAAAAAAAAAAAAGTCTGCCTGATTGCAGAATGTCTTCGTTGCCAATGTATCTTGAGTGCGCTGCAAGGCACGCGACTAATAGGGAGCGCAAGCGTGTAATAAGGGAGACAGATCCACCTCGCGCTTGCCAAATTGTCAATTTGTTCCAATGACAATGAACGCACTTTTATCTCACAGCCCAGCTAATACTCCTGCACACATGTCACCACATGCCAAGGCAGCTTATAGACAGGGGACCCAGGAAAACAATCACAGCCCTTGGAGTACCCGGCAGCTTCTTGATGTGTGTGTAAATTGCTTAGCATCAAATCCGAAAGCCAGGGATGGTTGTGGGAATATTTCCATCAGGATCACTCTATAACTGTTAACTGCTCCTTGAAATGACTTTTCATGAAGAAGCACATGCAGTTTTACAGCTTAAAACACAAACAAAGCACTACAGGCTTTGAGATGCCTTTTTATGACATACACTATTGGATTGTGAGGCTCTGGGAACAAAAACTCAAGAGGAGAGGGACGATCTGGGGTGCAAGGCATGGGCAAAGACAAGGCCATAACTCATCTTGCTTGCCACGTCACCCCAGTTTGGACCCAGTCATATGCAAATTGTGATGTGGTGAGCAACATAACAATGGATTAAACCCAGATCTGTGACTGGGGGTGAGTGTTTGAAAAGTTTCAACACTCGGTCCATCATTTTATTTTGCGGTGTTGCTATGTGCATCGTAAGTGGCTAAAGTACTCCCAAACATGGGTCCCTTGCTCGCTGCGCCACTGGAATCAAGCTAGCCTGGCTGATGAGGGGCGAAACCCCGAAACTGGATGCAGCATGCTTGTTTCCGTTCCAGGGAGGATCTGGCTTGGCAGTTTGGGGTGGACTGCTCCCATGGGGAGCAGGGTCAAGACTGATTTGCATATGACTATGTTCAAACTGGGGTGACGCGGCAAGCAAAGCAAAAACAGATTAAGTGTTTGAAAAGTTACAACACATCCATACTGGTACTCATTTTTATTTTTTTTAAGAGTGCTTGGTCTGGTGAAGTACAAACACAGAATTCAAAATATAACACCATGGTTAGGATTGACTTTACTAATAAGAATTTATTTCTACCCACACAAACCCTTTTTTAGCAAAATTAGATTAATGAACAACTAGGAGAAACATAACTTTTTAGCCTGTACTATGCAGTTTGTATGGAGCCCTTTGATGGTAGTTCATTGCTCACTGTGGTAGAATATGACTGTAACTTATGAACTGCACAATAACAAAAGGAGCTCTGTGACAAAACCAGTATACCACTAGGCTATGTACCTAAAATAGTGTTCTGTGACTTGCATAGTAACATTATTTGCAGAACCCTCTGCTCCACCTTTGATGAGTCAAATCTGCGACTACACAAAACCCCAATCTCTCTAACAGGTACAGTTATCATCAGAGTTATCTTGGTACTCATATTGTTGCCTGAAAACTGTTGAATATACAAGGAACTCTGCACTGCTTTTAAAACTGCTACAAAACCGGCCCTCAGTAACAGAAGCATCCATCCACTCTTCCAGCCTCCAGAGGAAACACCTGATCCCAGTACGACCAGTCTGGTCTTGGTCTTTTTACACCATCTCTAGCGGAAGCCTTGCTTCCTCAGTGCTCTAGTTTAAGCAGTTTTCAGTTCATGCACTATTATCGCCAAAAATCTTCTGACAAGAATATTTTGTAATATTACTTTCCAAACAAACAGACAAGAATTATGACTCTAGTACACAAGGGTCTCTATATGATGAGGGTATGGTGGAATACCCTTCCACTGAAAAATGATGGCCACATAATTCACCTTGGAATATTAAAAGACTCTATAATAACTCAACATTTTTGTCCCTTTCTCCACTATCTATTTGCCCTTGCCAGCTACTATGATTTTGGGACTGGTAGTTTCAACCATCCATTATTTAGTAACCCATTCCTTGAGTGTCAACAACATCTTTTCCCCATTCGAGAGCCAATGCCTCCAGAATTGGATGCAATACTTTGAAAACATGATGCAACTCTCCAGAGGAGATTTCACGAACTGGATGTGTGAACGCTGAATCAATTACTAATAAATATTATGTATTACAAGTTATGAACTTGCATAAAATGAGTTAACATAGAAAATAATTTGCGACTTGGAAAATGTGCCCACTTGAGCAGCCGCCATTAATATGAAATGTTTTACTAAATGCGTACTAATGTTTATTCAGAAACATATATGAATAATAATTTCGCAGTAATATGTCATGTTGATGATTTGATGCTATGTATTTGCTTAATTAATTGTAGGCCTTAAGTTAGTGAGGTTTGGGCCTAAGTATTGCACAGCTTCATATTAAACTGCAATGTCTGTATAAAATTGTGAATTCATGTTTAGAAAATAGAGATGTATTGTTTTGGCTGAAAGTTGACCAAATGTGTAGCAGTAGCCTTCAACTTTCTCATGAGAACTGCTTCTAGAATCATGCTGTACTAAAATGGATACAATTGTGAAATTGATGCGTGAGGCATCGATGTTCCCAGGAACTAACAATGGATGCACTGACTAGAGTATGGATGGATACAAGAAAGTTACCCGACGAGTTGGACGATGGGAACGGGAGAAGAAGAACCAATCATCAACATGTGAAAGATAGTTCAGTTATATCATAGATTTGAACTTAAATTCTAATTGGATTAGCTGTAAACGTATGATTTTCTGACAAATGGTAATGTTGGAAGTTCTTTGGGTGATTTTGACTTAACCGGACTGCACAGATGAGAAACTTCACTTCTTCGCTCATTCTTTGACAATTTGACATTTGCGTTTATGCTATTCTAATTTGGGAGCTGAGCAGTTACTGATTATTTTATTCTTAACTTTGAAGCTTGATGGATAAATGATTTGATCCAGTCCATAGAGATTGCTTTATGGCTCAGATTGTGTAGAGTCCCCTGTGTCCAAACTATCCCCTTTAATTGCACTCTTCTGAAGAAGACCAGATGGATGTCCAACTGACGAAGAAAATTGCAGCTTGCCAATCCGTATTGAGGAGAGGTATAACAAAATGCTATTGCCTTGATGTAGATAATTCTAGTTGTTCTATGTACCAACCGCTATTTTGTTAGAGCCCTAGTTAGATGTTTTCTAAATTAATTTTGGCTACAACTATTTTTGCATGAAGCCCCAACATGCTATTCTAATCCGAATGATAGATAGGGAGACACTGAAGAAGCTGACAACTTATTAACTGAAAGGATTTTGCATTTGTTTATTTTCTGAAACTAAATGTATGCTATATCTAATGCACAGTTATTTCTGTTATTGATTTGTACCATGATTCTAGAGTGTTTGACGATTAATGCATTAATCAAATTGAGATTGTTTAGAAAACTTGGTCAACCAGCTGATTTTGAGACTGATTTACGTGATTTTAGCATTGTTAATCTAGGGAAATAAACTTTCTAACTTTACTAAATGCTGTGGTTATTCATGACCACTTGGGTCAGGGTGCGTGAAGATTATTGAATCGTGGGATATTTGTTGATATCTATTGATTACGTTAATGTATTTTCTTTGAGTTTACGGACTTATGGTGGAGATATCCTAAGCGTAGTCAAAAGGTTATTCGGCCTATAATGCGTCCCCTTATCTATTAACATATAAAGACCAAATAAGGACTGATGCGCTAACAGATGCAAGATTCCCGATAATGCGTACTCAACTGGATGCAACACTCCATAAAAGGTCCCCCACGGCTGGGCAAGACACTGTAGATGAGACCTCTCAATCTGGGTGCAACAATACAGACAAGGACTTGACAAGGGAATGCAAAAGGGCACATGGGACCCGACAAACTTGGTGCAACACTCCAGATAAGGACTTAACAAAGGGGCGCAACATGGGACTTGACAAACTGGGTTCAACACTCCAAACTCCTGCAACTCAATGCAGCACTCTAGATGAGTCCTCTGGAGCTAAATGCGGTACTCCAGATAAGGCTTTCAGAACAGAATGCAATACTCTAGACGAGGCCCAAGTGTCTGGGAGCAAATGGTAGGACAAATACCTTCAAAAAGGCCATCCAGTGAATTATATCACAATAATTCTCAAAACTCATACAGAGTTCAGGAAACGCAGGAAGATTATGGGAATCCTGTTTTTGTGATTGCTAGACATGTAAAATTGGATAAAGTAACAATTTATTTCCTAGTCAAGGGATAGCCCCTATACAAATTGTAGAGATCAAATTGAAAACGTAGGAAGCAGGTAAGCATGCAGACATTTTCCAAGAAAAACAGCACCATGAGATACAACATGGTGGGGTGGCTCAGGAGTAATAAAGGTAGTTGTAGAAAACTGCACTGAAAGCGGTGGAATGCACATCAGTAGAGATGGCAAAAATAGTCAATTAAAAAAAAAAAAAAAACACAGGACAGACACATGACATTATCATTTAAGGGAACAGGCAAAGCTAAAGACTAAACAAAGCCCGCTGTTATGGAAGGCAGGAAACAGGACAGTTTTAAAAGGACTGGCCCCTTTTACCAGCCACCACTATGTATTGAATGAATCTGGAACAGACTTCTCCAACCAGTATCTCATGAGCTACTGGTAGGTCTCCGGGTATATATAAGTAGCTCTCCTGAGTGCAGTCCTTTCTACTAAATTAAACACTTTTGCTTGAATTTTGCATGAATATGCGTATCGGGATTGAAAGGTGTCTATTCAAGACAAAAGTGTGTGTACCTTTGGAATTCCTAAGCTGATGTTTGGGGGAAAATAGGGCCCTATTTTTGTCTCTGTGTCACTATGGATTTTTTTATATGAAATGGAATTTTTGATATAAATAAAAGACAGTAATCTGCATGGAGTGCCAGCGTCTGAATTCTATTTGGAGTATATATTAAATGGGTCCTGCGCCCATTTTTTGAGCACCAACCTCGACAGGCGAGCGCAGGAAAAATAGCAGGACTTTTTCTTTGTGATATATATATATATATATATATAAATATCAACATCTTCTTGGCAACCTCAGCATACGAGGAGCGGTCAATCAAAGATCTGTGCACCATGGTGACTGGAAAGAGAACTAGAAAAATAGGATGAGCTGAGATTGAGGCACGTAGACTGTGAATTATTTCAGACCTTTAAAGAAAAAAGAGAGGTCAAATGCTTAACAGGTCCTGTTCGAATCAGACAAGCCCAGGCAAATTACATGATGGAGGCAAGATGAGGTCCTACCTTCACACTGCCATGAACTGCGGCTTTAATAGCACTGCGCCTAGTAATCATGTTCACACTGGCAGAAATTACTTGGGATAAAATTACCTGGTTACAGGACTCGGGATTAATCTTCCACATGCGGCCCCCCTGAAGGCACAGTGTTCCAAAGCGAAATACCAATCAGAACAGATGCTGTGGACACTCCTTCCCCATTAGAGCTTTATAATGCAAGATGGATGTGGCGCGTATTACACAAATGAAGCAGTGCACCCCCGCTGGGTTTGCACCAGGATATGACAGAACGGCTCCACTTGTATTGCCCCTGATTGACTGGTGAATCCATCCTGCATAAACGGAAGTTAAAAGCAGGGCTGAATAAATATAAATATAAAAAATAGATCATGATTAATAATTAAACAAGCATTTATTGTAAGAGTTGAGTGCAATGAAGAAACTCGTATCTTGGTGTCTAGCTTCCACATGTGATGTTGGTATATTCTTTTTGGAACAAATTTTCTTTTTATTTTGATTCCCTTTTTTAACACTACACCAACATGCTACTTTCCAAAGCTGCCACCTGAATCCATGACATGAAGGTCAAAATCAGCCAGTCCTCGATTTTCAGCCAATAGTATCCTGGATTCGTATACTTGATGCCACAAGAGTGGGCCAAAAGGGGCCAGAATTCCAGTTGCTTTTGGCTGAGAAGTCACGCCTCTTGACACGGACCAGCTTGGTAACTGTGCAGTGGTGTAACCTAGAATGATGTGGACCCCTTGTAGACTTGTGAGGACGAAGCCTTAGAGACTCCCATATCTCACAGACATTCATTGTCCTGGGGCTGAATGGGGGCTCCCTAAGGGTGTGCGGGCCTTTAAGGGCTTTCGACCCTGCGCGCACTAATAGGACTGCAGGGAATTGTGTTATGCTCCCGTAACTATGTGTCAGCCCACTTTGAACATTATGTAATATTGCAACCCTAAGAAGTTAGAAAAATATGGAAATTAAAATATAGACTGTCGGTGCACGCGAAGTATGTGTTAAGGGTTTAGGCAGGTTAGTGACCCGAGTCATAGTCAGGAATCTATTTCATTTAATTAAAGTTGTTTCAGAGCACAAAATACGTAAAACTAATTAAAAACACATATAAAAGACAGACCAACAGAAAAAGAACAGGCGATTCTTTCTAAATCCTGTGATGCATATTCATTAAAAATATATATTTAGGAAAGCAGTAGAAGCTAACATAGCAGCATATTTAACAGCTCTATATTATTGGCTCTGTAGTGCAAGGCACATCCTTTCAAGTTTACAATATTATACAAAGATTTTTGGCTTGAAACAACAATTTGTAGGCATGTACTGGAAATATATGTTCTGTGAAATATACTACCAAGAGAGCTGCACTAATGACAAGGATAGGTTTAAAAATAGAGGTACTGGAAAAAATTGAAAAAAATGCCTTGTGCTTTATATTATGTCATGGATAAATGTATCGGGGTCGAGGACTGCTTTTAAACTGAGTAAGAGCCCTTAGGCACCGGCCATATTTATGATAACCCTTGTTACTAGCTGTGGGTGCTTCCCTTAGGGCAAAAGATGACCACACGGCGACAGGTATGGATATTATGCAAAATAAAAGATGTCCTTAACCGTTGTCTCTGCTTTCCTTGTAACAGACCATATGCATGAATGTCTCCGTTTTAAATTTACAAAGCCTGCATACATTAGAACTCTGTTTTGTTTCCCATGATAATAAAAAGTCCAATGTAGGGATCTGCCCGGACTGAGGATGCATTCATTACCTTTGGTTAGTAAAATCCTGGCTTGGGCTAAACTTAATATTTTTGTGGATGGAATTCCTTGTTGATGTTGATAATTAGCCAAGCATGGCTTCTGACCTCAAATGCCCGTTTATCGTTTTGCAATCTTAAAATGTTAGTATTTTTATTTATAACTATTTTAAAACAAGCAAATGACAGATTTTTTTTCTTACAGATCTAGGGCATAAAGAGCGTACATTGTAGAATTAATATACATCCGCCAGGGGTTATTTTGTATGCTCTGAGCCGCAGTCAATTCTGTCAAAATGTATGCATTTAAAGAGTGTAGTTTATAGCAGTGTTTTAAAAAAAATGCTTTTATGGCTATTTGTTGATCTAAGAGGGTAATTCCAGCTTTGTGATTGTGAGGAAATCTTGGAAAGCTCAAACAACCATCTATAAACATTACACTGTGGAGAACTGAATTCTTGACTGAGCTTTCCGAGTTATATTTCTGCACTATGTACCAATATGGAAATTAATGTAGCTTGTATGGCTCTGAGTAATGGGAGAAAGGATATTTTTAGTAGCTTTTAGCAAGACGGTGAAGGCGAAACATGACAAAATGGCAGTTTTAATTAATGTTTGTTGGTGTGGTTTGTAACCACATCCTTCTTCAAACAGTACTGCAGAATATTTAGAATTTACTGCATTTTCTAGTATCCTGGTTTTACTGTGCCATATTAGTGACATGAGGGAATGCATCCTGGGGTATTCACTTCACAGGCAATCACGCTAATTTGCGAAGTTTCATACCAAATGAGAGCTGGCACCGACCAAATCTTCTCAAGTCATTCGATGCTTAATCTGCCTACATTTTAAAGTTCTACCGGCCTCTGTACAGCATTCACTTTATTTTCTACATTTTGACATGCATTCTCGCATCAACATTTGGAGTTTGCATCCGATCGCTTGCCATAGAAAGGCCTGCTCCTGACCCATGTTCAGATGTCTCAAGTGCTACCAAAGGCTGTAGTGCCCTCAGCTGGTTCTGGCCACACCTGGTTGAGTGATCACCCAAGAGACAGTTGTCCAAAGACTGCAAATGGGATATGTTGAAATTAGTTGACCACATGTTTTCTTTCAACTACATCTTTGAAGTTTGTGCCTCAAGAAAATCTGTTCGCATATCATGGAATTGGCTCCCTGAACATCTTTTCACGCCAAAATTGATTGATATTTTTTCTTTCACCTTACAAATCGCTTTGTGCTTCTGTGGAATAAGGTACGTTGCTGCAGTCCCCCAAACCCCCCAAAAACTATTTCTTCCTCATCTCCCAACAAAATTTCTGAATGGAGAATGTTTATTTTTGTTTATTTATTTATTTAGAGTTTTTATAGCGCTGGCAAGACCCAAGGGTATCAGAGCGCTTTACAATATCTTTACTTTCACGATGGCCCTCTCTGCCACGCTCGCCCACAAGCAACACACCCTCAATGGGGCCTGATTCGGCCTGAGGGTGGCTTTCAGGAAAAACACAAAAGCACAATAAGAAATAACGTGCTGATCCTAAAACCTATCTTTCCTTTTATTGCATCCTTGCCTTGCAAAATGCAGAAAGAGCAAATAAATGATCCTCTCAACTCATTCAGTTCTTCCTCGTTTTCCATCCTGCCCAGTAGTATCAATCTAGCTTCATACTTTGTCTCCTGCTGTACTCCCATATTAACTAGGAGCCATCTCCCTTCCTCCTTTCATGGTGTCAATGTGCCTGAAAGGTAATATGCTGCTGTTACAAAAACAAATCCCGAAAATGATCACATTTCCAATCCCTGGTGCCAAATCTCAGCACTCCAAAGGAGCAGTCATCAATAAATAAAACCTGAGTAACAAATTCACGCACTATTATTTTACTATCTTACTCCCTTATTCTAAGCGTACACGGCACAATACGGTGGAGGTTAGTGGTCCTCTTGAAACCTAAGTACACACACCCTGTCCAAAGTTTGATGCCCATTTATCAAGCACTCCTCTGACTTCAGGCCCCATGACAATGGCTGTTGGAATCTGATTAGCCCATTTACGCCGCGAAGCAGGTAAGAGCAGGATAAGTGGCACAGATTAGGTGGCTGTTGCATCATACTGCTGTGAAGTAGTGTTAAGTAAAGTGCTGTTACTCTAACCTTAATCCTTTAGCCACCTCGTGTCCTGCCCGTAGGACACCGAGGAGCTAGTAGGATTGCACCCTGCTCCATGTCATCAAGAAGCGCTGTTCCCAAGCCCCTGCTTTCTTTAGTGGAACGGTGCATTTTGGGATTAGTAGTCTTCTTTTGCTGAAATTTGATCTGCTTGGCTTACACGTGTCATGACAATGATTTGTTACAGGAAAGGCCACAAGTGGAACCTTGATTCGCAGTCTGTACTGGGTTCTTAGGACTACAGAGGCTTCACGTTTGGTTGTACTGGGTAAACCCTCCTTGAAAGGTGGTATGCCACGTGAGAGGGAGAAGAGGGCGCTGCTGTGTAACGCTGCATCTGTTAGTAGGCACAAATTGTACTCCGGGCATGAAGGAGGTTACAGCAGACATCTGTATCTGTTTTAGAAACCTATTTTCTTTAAAGTACAATTACCAAACAGTGATATAACTTGCCCGTGCACCACGAAAGGGTACACATACTCCATGTGGAGGGCTGAACTTTGCATGGAGCATGCACTGTGAGGTGAATGGACTCTCGGTGCTTAAATGTTAGCTCCTGGGAAAAGTCAGAGTTTCAATGGGCTGGAGAGTGAATGCACAATAAGTTTTACGCGCTTCCTCCATCCGTGTCCTTCAGAAACTGAACTTCCCTTTCGATCAAAGTTTAAGAATATGTTTTGGAGGAGTTACCACCATTTGCATTTATGGTTTTAGTGATTATTTTAGCCTAAAGGTGTCTCCCCTTCGTTGCAATGAACAAACTGGGTAATTCAAACATCACGCGTGTTCAATGGAAATGCCTCATTCGGATCAAAAACAAACTTGCTTACCTTCAACACTTCTCCACAGCTTCAAATGGTTTGGGCCTGATGTTGAGATAAGGAATCCGACTTAACCATTTTGAAAAACAGGAGAGGCTGCACACCTCCTTCTGCCAATCCATGGGATCAAATATCATTTCATACCATCCCAAGGAGGGAAATTAAAATCAAGAAGTGACGTGAGATGCTGAGTATTTGGCAATCTGTGGAAAGAATGAGGAATGGAACCAAAATCTACACGAGGGCATTTTTCCACCTCCAATTCTATCTGCTCTAAACGCTCTAAAAAAAGCAAAAAATGGAGAGCATGTCATGCCTATCTTTGCCTAACGCACTGTGCTCTCGAACAGAAACAATCACTAGCAAAGCCAGTGCGACTGGCAAAGGATGTCGATTTGAAATTTAAACAAAGTTTGTGAATGGTTTAGTAAAGCTGTACAAGATAACTACTTTTGTGTGTAAGTGCACACTGTGCAAGAGCAGAAGGCCATCCCTCACAGGGAAGTAAATCAGTGGTCGGCTGAACCTGTGCCCCATAATGTATGCTGTGGTAGGCAGAACTAAAACAACACACTAGCAGACGAGTGGGTGAAAAAATCTGGCTGAAATCCCCTATAAGTAATTTATATACGTAAGTTTATTAAAATCAGTGGCTAAGCGCAGATGTAAAAACAGGACATTGAAAAAGCCAGCAAGTCTAGTGTTGGCCACAAGCCTTTTGGTCGTGGTTTTTGCAAAACTGTTTTGTTGGGAAAGATGCTGTGCTCTCATCAATGAAACATGGCTGAAAACAAAAATATTTTTGTCTCAAAAAGACTATATTGCCATAGTAGTTGGCACATAGGAGCATTATTGTGTGTTGGAATATTCTCCTTGTGAAAGGGCAGAATATTGTCACTCTCAGTGAAGTTCGCCACTGACTGAAGAGGACTGACCTATTTCCCCAAGCACTATGCTGTATGCGGTGGGTGGAAAAAAAATATGAATAATGTAACAACTAACCAATGGAAGAAGGGTGCTGGATAAAAGCTCCTATAAGGATTTAATACATATAATTTTAGTAAAATCAAAAGGTCTTGGCCAGACGCAAAAAATGAGACATCCACGTATATAGAGCAACAAAGGCTCAGTTGCAGGGAGTGGCAAATCTGGCCATTGATGCCAAAAAGGTTATATGATAAGAATAATCTGAACATGGCAGCCAATGCCCTGCAGAGCTCCAAAAATAAAAAAAATGTCTAAGAAATGGCAATTTAAAAACCTGCAATGTGATCTCAGTCCGCTAGCAAACCATTGAACCTTTTACAAGATGAGAAGGACTGCACTATTGTCATTTCTTTCAAAGTGGAGTTCACTAAAGAGCCTCTTTTCTTTCAGAAATCACATTGCTCCCTCCTGGTATCTCAACTTCTTTTGCCTTCTTCTGGACTGGATGAGACTGGACAGCATACTGGGTTCATGCACAGATTCCAGGCCTGACTTGTGACTATTGAAGAATGGATGACAACAGTCAAGTTAAATATAGGCAAAGCAGAGGTTCCTTGCTGTGGACCCATCAGAACATTTGATCACAGAGTTTTTCCAGAGAAATATGAAATAGTCATTTCTAGGATGTGAGAAGACACCCCAGGGGTGATGTCTGTGGTTAATGTCCAGTACAAAATCTGGGATAGAGGTAGAGAGACTTTTCTGGTGGTATCTCCCCATTGGAATGTAATGACAAGATCAATGTGAAATAGGATAGACCTTGTGAGGATTAGTAAGCATGTAAATGTCTGACTGCTTCACTATGGATTTAGTTTTCTCTTCAATTACACCTTCCTCTGAAGGCCATTAGGCCTCTTTGTTGTTAGGTGAAGAAAGCACTTTTTTTTTACCATTAGAGCATGGGTCCTAGAATGCACGAGAGGAGACCATGCCTTCTCTATCCCAAGCAAGTGCCTCTGGGAATGCCTTCATTACCAGCTTCATGGAGTCCTTGAAGCCCCACTGGTGGCATGTTGACGCTCAATGGATACAACATGAATGTCAGAAAGGCCTGGGGATCTTACCATCTGCATCGCTATAGAGATGATGCACGCTTTCAGTGGCAGGTGGCAAAGGATGTTGTCCTACTGGATTACAGCACATAAGGAATTAAGAGACAGAGACCTTTAAAGAGGATAGCAATTACTGCTAACAAACTGCAGGCGCTAGACAAAAGGTCCTACGCAGTACCCCTAGAATCATGCATTGCCACAGAAAATTCACACTTCTTTCTGAACCAATCATTTATCAGAATCTGCTTATTAAAAAAAAAAAAAATGTTTTGGCACTCTGATGGGCCCGAAAATGTGCACATTTGACAGGTCTGAGTCTCACACTTTAATGGGTAAAATAAAAATATGTTCATCCTCAAATGAAAAACACAAGTCGACATGTCGAAAGATGTAAAGATACGGTCCTTTACCATTCAATGAACAAAACATCCGAAAAAGTATAAACCTGAAAGGAGAATTAGCTAATCTCTCACCCAAAGACCCCAACAGCCTGGGTTATAGCAGGTGAAAGAATTGAGTATTGTGGTCGTTGTCGCTATCAGTGCGTTAATAAAATGAGTGGCGCTTCCATAAAGTGAGGGGAGGCTGACTTGGAGTGAAAACTAGGGGAAGCGCAGAATTACTACAAAAGGCACAAAAATGGCATTTATCGTGTGATTGTGTGTATTGAGAGCGCTCCTGCAGGAAAAAATCGATTTTGCCTGGAGCACTGAAACTCCTCAAATCGTATCTCATGTGCTAAAAACAAAAAATACAGGAATAAATATGATGTTGCTAAACTTGCACTGATCTGTTTTCTACGTTGCTCTAATTTAACAATATTTTAAAACGACAGCAACATGAACTCTATTTAAGAATAAGAATGAGTAAGATGGCACACTAAATTAATCGCCCTCTGCTGACATCTGATCTGACATGAATGTCCAATATTCAAACATGTCTAGTTAATATTTCAAAACTCTGAGTTTACTGGAGTGGCTACTATGAAATAAGATAACCGTAAAATCTGTTATTATAACACTTAGAAATGCTAAAATGCTATGTTGCATCATGCATAAAAACAAATTATTATTAGTATTAATCCTTATTATTAATATCCCCCACCATGAAGATTCAATAAAAGTGTCAGTAAGCAGGTCTATCTTTGGAAATAAAACATTTATGCAACCCAGTTGTAATTCACTCAACACTCCCCAGAGTTTCAACAAAATATAAATTCTAAAGAAATGAAGATGCCACCACCAAACACCCACACATCCCACTCTCCAACCTGAACCTGATCTGAGCCATTCTCCAAAGGGATGAAATAGAGGATGTAAAACCATTATGCCACCTAGAGGCCCAGATCACCAATGAACCGAAATCTATTGTCCTGTAACAGGCCCCACAGAGGTCTCCCAAGAGGCTCCTCGCTACAATACAATGCCTTGGGAGCACCATAACTGGAGATTTTGTGGCAGGGTGTAAACCCCTCCAGACGGCCCAATACCGCAAAGATGCCACAGACAGTAGTTTGTTGGAAACATATTGGCCGCAGTTTATTGAGGGATTAATTACAGCATGTCAGCCCTTCTTTTATGAGGGTCATAAATCAATCATAGGTTTAGCTGTTAAGGGCAATAAATCATTATACCATTGATACATTTGTGTTATAATTGCTTTCCTTAACAACTTCCTCATTAGATGATAATTATCTTATGACATGCCGTTTGCTCTTTGTTTTCAATCATTCTCCCACGCTGTCCGTCCTTCTTTAGCTCGGAGGGTACTCGTATTTTGGTTTTAGGCTTAGCTCGCTACCTTGCTTTGGTCCTTGTGTCCCGCTCTCCAGTGGACCCGGGCTGCGAGTGCCGTGTTACCGAGTACCTCTGCCTTACCCTGCCGTGAGGCATCCCAAGGTAAGTAGCCTTGCCACCCCGCGGCGCCTTTGTCGTTCTTTTATCCTTTCTTTCCGCCTTCTTCACGCTGTTTTCGTCCGACCACCCAGCCTGCGACGCTCTGGGTGCCTGCTGATCTGTTGGTGTGGGTGGGTGGGTGTTTCCCTCCTCTTGGCTGCCCGGTCACCTGTGTTGACCAAGGTGCCGGGCAGCCCTCTTTTAAGTGTCCTTGGCGAACCCCCGTGGGCCCCCCCCCTCGCCATTTGTTTTTAAAAGATGTGCTCCCCCAATTGGTTGGTCGCTCCTTGTTGCCCCCCCACTCCTTTCCGTTTCCGCCCGACGTTGCCCCTACGATGGGGCCGGAAGGAGAAGGGGGGGGGGGGAAGGGGCGGCTTCGACCCCCTTTCCCCTTAGTTTTGCGCGCCATGTTTTGGCGCGATTATTATGCTCAGGGCCGCGGTTGGGTTTCCGCTCCGGCCCTCTGAGCTCCCGGTGGTCGCGGGCCTTCGCCCTGAAACGTCTTTCACGGGACACATTTTCAATGAGCAGCCTGCTCGTGCCAGAGGAAGTTTCAGGCTTTTCTGTTAAATCACGCGGTAATCACTAGTAACACGTCCAAGTGTCCACTTAACACTTTCACCAACGCCTGTGTGGATTGTGGTGTGCACCAACCCCCAATCACATTATCAAGACAATCACTACATGCACTTACAAAAATAATAAAAGCCACCACTCTTGGTGCATTTAGTTTAATAAGCTGTAATAAACCCGGATTTGGTTCCTCTATAAATAATAGTGTTGAATACTAAGAATGATGTGGCTTGCCCTGAAGGCCTGCCCAAGTTAGCAGTGTGGATCAAAGTCCATTGAGCTACGGCAGTCATGCACATTTACATTCAAAGAGAGTGGGCTCAGTTTCAAAACATGACAGAGAAACCAAAATGTACTTCTAAATTACTTTTCATATGTTTTTTACATAACACTTGTACCACAATTTAACCATTTAGTAGCACTCGAAATAGCAGGTGTCACCATTACCCAAATCAGCGTTAATATTTAATCGAGTGACGGGCAGCACTGTTCCCTCCATGATTCTACCCTGGGAGCTTGCAGACATTAGCAGAGAGGGCTTACTTCAATGAGTCATCGTGGCATTGAAGTAGAAACCCAGAATGTTTGACAGGCAGTATTCTTTCTGTAATGATTCTACCTTGGAAAGTGCAGACATTAGCAGCGAGCGCTCAACTCAATGTGCCATCCTGGTGGTAAAGTAGAAACCCAGCGGCACAGAAAAGTACTCCAGGATGTAGTACTTTGTGCAGTGTATAATCTCAAGAGTGTTGGATCAAACACCCCTGGGGACTCATCTACGAGGAGACACTGAGGGTGCTTAAAGGCCTCCAAGCAGCACCCTGACGCCATCAGCTACTCTGTGAACCCAAGGACAGAGACTGTGCCAGGAATTATGGTCTGGGAAGCAGGAAGCTGCAGGAACAAACGCAGAGATCATGCCACCTGGAGCTGAGGGCGCCCGCAGCACCAATAAATATGGCCAAAACAATGTCGTCTCGCAAAGCAGTCTCGCGCTAGTTTGTGCTTTTCAAAAGCTAGGTCTTTGGGATGTATTTCTTTCTTTCTTGTATTGGATTTCTTGGAATCCTGAACAGATAAACTATCGCCACTGTTCTAGCACGCGCACTGGCTTCCCTCCTCTGACGTTGCATCGATCAGTGGTGCACTATTCACGCTTAATTGCCTTTAATGACTTTGGCCTGGGGCAGAGCAGGTGGGAGACCGTGAGGGAGACGCAGGGACAGAGATACTGGTTCATGCATCTAACATCAGCCGAGGCCGGGCCGTCGTCTGCATCACCTTCTGAAGCGGCTATTAACTGAACGCTACACAGAACACTTCAATAGCACCAGGGCTGTGCTTATGAACACAAAACGTAACGATTTTAAGTTGGGTCAGACAAGAAAGACAAACAAACGTGTGCACTCCGAGTGCCCATCCATCATGCGGTGTTATCCGATAAAGCAAATGAGAATTTTGTGTGCCCTGCAGGAAGCGCATTCAAGAACTTGTCTTCAAGATGGATCTCCCGTAAATAATTAAATTAGCCCTTTCGTTCCTGGCCATCTGACCTAGAAGGGAAAAATCTGGTGGCGGACAGTAGGCCAATGTATAGGAAGGGCTGCTGACCCGGTTTGTATGTCTGAAGACCAGCAGAAACCAAAGGTTAAAAAGTGTGGAGAAGGGAAGAGGGCGAGGAGGTCAGAAAGGCTTTGCTTGAGGTGTCCTTGGTGATGGGCAGGATAATGTTACACCCTCACTGGAGCGGGGCATGTTTGCAATCCGAGATGCATATCAGGCACAGCTGCCATAAAGAGCAACTATTTTAATGCCATCTGAAATGGAAATATTTAACATTAGGCCATCGTCCGTGTTCACGGCTATTTATACGCAGTGGCAATGAGCCAGTGTAAAAGGCGGAACCGAAGCCGGGCTAAGGGCTCAAGATTTATCATACACACACCGGCCGGTTCGAGATGGAACCTGAAATTGTTTTCCAGGCCTTGAGGTGTGGAAAGAGACTCTTCGTATCAGGGCTAGTGTGAGTTTGAGAGGGAGAAAAGTTAGTAGCAAGCTACTTGCCAAACACACAGGTCTACGATTAGAGACTGGTCCAGTGACATTTCCTTCTAATTATAATTTCTGAAATGAAATCATATATAGAATATTAATGTACCTAGTATGTCCACTGTCGCTGAGCGAAGTGTACCTCGCACTGGTGAAACACTTCGTCTCGTGTATCTAGTGTGCTTACTCAGTAAAGGAGACGTTTCTGCTTGCAAAATAAGTATTGTGGGGTTACCATGAACTTAAAGCTCACGCATAGCTTACCATGGGTTACCAGTGGTTGGCTTTATTCTCACATATTTGTTTTCTTTTTATCCAGTGGGTTTTCTTGTTTAAGTTTGCCCTGCTTGCATGTGGCCTCCACTGGAGAATAGCCTCTTTACAACTCTTTCATTGCCTGGCTTTTATCCTTCCACTAGACACTTTTTAGGGAACTACTTTTTGCTTAAGCACTCGCCGAGTGCATGTGTTTTCCAGCTTCCTCCCTTTTGTGCTTTTCCCTTCACCAGATAACTGTCCCTCTGTCATCAGTGTTGCTGGCTCCCTCGTAATGCAAGTTCTCTTGTGTGCTTCTCACCCCACCAAACTCCCTCCCCCTCACGCCTTGTTGCTTTTTTTCTCCTGTGCTTCACCTCCAGCCCCTAGTGTTGCTCTCTCTCATGTGCTGCATTTCTATATCCCAGCACCACTCCCTGTTGCTTGCCCCCACTCATCAACTTTTATTTGAAAAAAATATATATTTATATTTTTTGGATGGGGCACTGTTGAGCTTTATGTCTATTTTTTTTTATTTACCGATCCATATCAGATCAGTAAATACAGAAAAAATGGCACTTCCATTAATTTGTAGTTGCACCAGGGGCGGTTCCTTCGCTATGGTGAAGGAGTGTTGCCCCCCTGGCTGAGCCAGCAGCAGAAAAATAAAATCACTATTGTTTTATTTTTCTGCTGTGGACTCAGACAGCATTGCAAAGGGGGGCGGGGCTGGGGCACAGGAGGGAGAAGGAAGAGAGAGTGCACCTACGTGCGCAGGTGTGTTTGGCCGGCCCTCTCATGCCAGCCAAACCCACATGCGCACTTAGGTTTCTCCAGCCCAACTGCGCAACTGTAGTCACCCCAGGGTTGTGTCTCAGAGGCAGTCTGAGCCGCTCAGACCAATCCTGGTGCTGCTCTCATGCTAGGTTTAGCATGAAAGCAGCACCTGGATTGCTGGATAGCCTGTGCTGGTGTCACACTGAATGCTCGGACACCACATCGAGGAAACAGGAGCAAGGCGGCAGGAGACGATGATAAAGTAAGTTTATTTATTTTATTTTTCTATTTCTCCCCCTCCGTCTCTGTCCCCCGCCCCTCCCCTTGAGAGTTGCGGCAGCTGCTGCTTAGGTACACATGTGTAACGATGCATCATCAATTGCGGCCACATCATCATGTTTTTTTTTAGTCTTTGTCCATGCTGCACAGCGTCTTGCAATGCTGTAAAGCATCCAGAAAAGCCATTGGCAAAGGTAGTACGTATCAAAGGTGAAATCTATTGGATTCGCCAATGCTGCCTCTCTATTTTCCTTGGTTTATTCGTCTGCCAACACTGTGACCACTAGAATTCCAGGAAAACATCTCCGATTAGAAAATTTAGAAATTTACATTTGAAAGCCTTCTCTGCCACTGAAAAAAGAGTTGGAGAATACATAGAAAACAAATGTAAAATTATACTGCGCATGTGGTAATACTGACAGGATGTGCTTTAAATGGAACTAAGTAGCAGTTTCCAAAAAACACTTTCCAAATAAGACCTGAGTCTACCGCCTTGCAAACAAACGTGACTGTAATGCTTACTGCGTGAACTCAATCAACCGTTGTCAGATCTGTATCTGCCGCTGACTGCCGACGGCACAGCGAGCTTAACATAGCCGCCGAATACGTCATTCATCCGTTTACATTTGTACAAAAACAACAAGCCGAAGAGGTACGGTACACTTTTCTCCGTTTTAACTTCTGAACAGCCAGCCCTTGCGGGAATCAACAAGCGCACGGAGCCCCGCGGCCACGGTGTGACCACTGGCGCTAATCGAAGCAAGCGACCCCGGTCCTCCAGTTACTTCAAGCCGCGTTCCTGCGCTCGGAGCTCGATGCTGGCAGCAGGAAACGGCGCGCGCTTTGTAGTTGGAATTCAAAGGCCCAGCCGGCAGTAAAACTTGATACTCTGCTTTGGATATGCTATGTGTGAGGTACCAGGATAAGGTGCCAGCACTTGACCTCGTGATGGGGGCACCGCAGACATGGAGGTGCTGCGGCACCGGCGGAGGGGGCATTAGTCACCCGGCCTCATGAGGCTTTTCGATTACAATAATTGCACCTCCTTGTTGACGCGAGAGGATGCTTAACGCACAGCAAAGGGAAAACTTGTTCTCGGTAAACATACTTCGCAAGCAGAGACAGAGTATCGGGAACATAACCCAATTATTAAAGTTTTCTAAGCCTCCGAAGCAGAGATATCAATGTCAGAATATTTTATTACTTTCAGCTATCAAGAAACAGAATGAGAACAATACAAATGCACTTTACAAAAAGGCTGAACAAACACTGCAAAAAGCAAATTGGAAAATAAGCCAGGAATTGGCTCATTCAATGATGAATGGGTAGGGTATTGCACAATCAGAGGGGAGGGCAGTGTGCACACATGCTGGAAACTTGTTAAGGTAGTACCGCAGCTCAGGGGACGGCATTTAGCTCACGCCGCGTTGGGGGCCCGGGGGGGGAGGTGGAGGCGTTGGTTTTCAGGGGGGCATTTTGAACACATGCTAGGGGGATGTGGCGGTGGCACTGAAGCTCAGGGGTGGGCATAGCAGCACACAGGCTTAAAGATGAACAGGTGGCACAGGATGCAAGCTGTGCTTGCAGCACACAGGCTCAGGGGTGGGCAGGCAACACACAGGCTCAGGGGTGGGCAGGCAACACACAGGTTCAGGGGTGGGCAGGCAGCACACGGGTTCAGGGGTGGGCAGGCAGCACACGGGTTCAGGGGTGGGCAGGCAGCACACGGGTTCAGGGGTGGGCAGGCAGCACACGGGTTCAGGGGTGGGCAGGCAGCACACGGGTTCAGGGGTGGGCAGGCAGCACACTGGTTCAGGGGTGGGCAGGTAGCACACGGGTTCAGGGGTGGGCAGGCAGCACACGGGTTCAGGGGTGGGTAGGCAGCACACGGGTTCAGGGGTGGGCAGGCAGCACACGGGTTCAGGGGTG
Source organism: Pleurodeles waltl (assembly GCF_031143425.1). Classification (NCBI taxonomy): domain Eukaryota; kingdom Metazoa; phylum Chordata; class Amphibia; order Caudata; family Salamandridae; genus Pleurodeles; species Pleurodeles waltl. Next base: position 1,887,761,217 of record NC_090440.1, read on the forward strand.
GGCAGGCAGCACACAGGTTTCGAGTGGGCAGGTAGGCCAGAGGCTTGGAGGTGGCTCAGTAGTGGACAGGATCAGAAATGGACGGGCAGTGCACATCCTTAGGTGTGAGCAAGAACCACATAGGCTCAGGTGAAGCATGTAGCTTGGATGCTCGGACGAAGTAGATTGCTCACAGGGTTTGTAATAATTGGACATATAGAAGGCGTGAAGTAGTGCACGGCCTCAAAAGTGTACAAATGAGCCACAGGCTCAGAAATGGAACACAGCACACAATGCTCTGATATTGGCAGGCTATCGCACGGGCAAGAGGCAGGTAGGCCCAGGAGTAAACCACCCCTGATGAGAATGGTATAAAACAAGTTGTGAAGACTGTAGCATAAGCTCAGAAATGGGTAAACCGCAACACAGGGAGAATTACATACTACATACATTGGACTGCCAATCTGCAGTAAAAACAGCAAGGGTCTACACACTGAAAGTCAGGGAATCTGTTTGTGAAATCCAGGAGTAGAAGAAATTAATTTCATGAGATAAGGAGAGATGACAGGTGGGATAGTGCAGTAGAACACATTTCTGTTCCTTAGGTTTGAGCACAGGCCTTGAACAATTCAAATTCATTAGATCTGCTTTACCAGCTTCATGAATCAACTCTCTTTGTAACCTGGAGGGGCCATGGTGGTCAGTAGAAAGTTATCTCCAAGGAGAGTGGAGCACTGCAGATTCACGTGCTGCTCGCGACCTTAGGTGTGGCTGGTCCTGCCAGGTCTCAGAAAGAGCAGTGATTACAAGGTGACTTTGAAATGGATCCCTATTGTGCCCTATATTCATGTCCTTAAATTTACAGGTAAACACTTTCACAGATTTCTCAACAGTGACTGAACAATCCCTTGTGGTATTCCATGACATTGATGCAGTCCTTGTTCAATATTTTATGTCAGCTTTTATTCCCCAAGAACAATTGCTTTTCCAGATATTGTGTTTTTAAATTGTTTTCGTGCAACAAATGCCTCTCGAAAAATGCATTGGTGAAATGAGTTGTCCCCAGCTCACTAGATGAGGAGAGGTTATGGCTGGGTGTCTTTTAAGGGGTAAAGAATGAGAGCTCAGAAGCTGGTGGGGTTTGGGGGGTGAGGGGTTGAAGGCAGTCTGCATTTCTCACAGTGCTTTTCAGGAAGTCATAAATGTATTCAGACTACATACACATCCAGCCCTTGGCCTTTCTGCAGAGTGAACAGAACAATGATCACATATGTGTTGTTTGTAATTATGTTTCTATGACAAAGCGTGTGGAAGAGGTATACAGCTGTCCAAATACTGAGCGCACCAAAGTAAAAGAAAATACAGTACTTAAAAGTGAGTGGGTATTTTGTGTATTTTGGGGATGGTGAAGTGGAGCAGATGAAAGAAGTATGTAAAGATGGAAAGCGTGAGAAGACGCTTCTGAAGAAGCAACAGATTACTTGTGAGAGATGCATGTGGAGTATATTCAGAAAGATGTGTGGAGAAAAAGATGCAAGTGTCTACACAGTAAGAGATTACATAGTAAGGTTGTGTGATTGAGTTTTTACAGACCAGAGTAATGTTTAATTCACTCTCATACTTTCAGAATTGTAACATTGTCATTTCTAATTAGTCACAATAAAATCACAGCTGTTAATTATATGTTTACTACTGCTAACAAGCATTATCAATGGCTAAAGGTCTGGCTTGTTTTAGGCATGTATGCATTGTTGTGTCATAGGACTAGATGCAATAACAGAAGCCCTCATAGAGGAATCCAAATAGGAGTCAGATGGCACACAGTGTGAAGCATAGGATTTCAGTTCACTTGTTTTAAGCCTCATCCTTCATTACATACACCATGCCTTTTAGTAAGGTTTTTTGGTTATGTTTCGTTGGCCACACCCCTTTTAGAGACACCTCCAACCTGTTCCATCCCGCTTAAAGCACTGTTACTACTTGAACCTCTACCTGGAGCATACGCCTAAACTTTATCACAGTGAATCATATAGCCTAGGGCCCAACCACTTTTTTAGGCACACTATAGGGCATGGGTACTCACAAACATTTTCCCAAGGGCCACAATGTTTGGTCTGTGATGTGACCGGTAGCCACATTGATGCAAGCAGGGTGGCAGTAGGAGGGCTGGGGATGGGTAGTGGTAAAGTGGATGTAGGGGAAGAGAAGCGTATACATCTAGTGTCTGAATTGCACAATGTGACACCAGAAACTTGACCAAATTGTGTGATCCTAGGCAAATGTTTTATTTCACTTTGCCTCCTTTTTTTCCTTTTCTTCATCATCACATATAAAAACTTTGAAATAGTTGTTCAGGATGTATGCTATATAAAACCTTCTGTGTCTGATTTAAGAAACTTTAATGTTGTTCATGTATAATCGAAAACCAGCCCTCCCAAAGAGTTCACATACCAACTGACTTGCCTCTCAGTTTGCACTTCATCTTGTTGTAATGGTGTGGGAGGTGGAGGGGGATGAACGTTTCTAAATTCGTGTTTGAAAACTATCACTTAAAAAATACTTCTCATTGCAGTGATATAATCTTGTGTACTAAGGTGAAAGGGTTCTGCATGTTAATGAAATGCACTTTTTGAATTTCAAACAGATCATACTTTTATATTTTTGCTGCAAGATGTCTTTAATAATGAAGGTGTTTCTAAAGTTAAGAGTTCCAGGACACCCTAGTTACTTCCTTTCTTTAACTTCAGTTAGCCTCCAAGTAAATACTTGCCTGTTTATTTAACTATTTTCAGTGGTAGTGCCGAGTCGAATGAACAGCAGCACAGTGCTGCAGTTGAGCTGAAGGGTTGCATGTAAATGTCAGGAGGGCCGCATGCATCCCCCAGGCAGTACTCTGAGTATCACTGCTATTGGGTTTTCTGCAAAGCGTGTGAGGGGACAGAGAGTAAAGATCAGCCCTGGGGCTCCTCCATATCCCCCAACCAAAATAAGTATCTGAGTGTCACAGGGACACCCAAATTAAGAAAATAAAATACAAAAATGAATAATAAATGAGGAGGAGGAGTCAGTCTTTTATCATTCACTGCTCTTTAAAACAGACCCCATAATGCCCTGTGAGGGCTTTTAAAACTTATTTTGGAGCGTGGTTAAGTCCCTAGAAGGGGCAGGTACACCACAAAGATTTTGTTTTAATGTCATAGGTGGCTGAGGAGACTGCAACAGCCCCTAGGAACATTTTAAAAAACAGTAATTCTCCTGGGTCATTAAATCCATTACACCAGGACAGCTTACGATATTTTGTTAAAGCATTCCTAGCTGGAGCTCTATGTCTTCAGAACCCCGCTGTGGTGGGTTCTATGACTGCACTTGGCTTGAAAAATATTAAAAAGAGACCCACAGACATTTTGAATTTTTCTTGGAACTTTATTACATTTTTTATGACAATCAATTTTATTAAACTATGCACTGTTGTTACTGAAATATTAATTTCATTGAAATTATTGATCAATTTTTAACAGACAATACATGTGCTTTATATATGTTGATATTGTAATTCCTTCATAAATCCGATGTGCCTACTTTTTATATTTCAGTGTTCTGATCCTTTGTCGAGAAAGTCAATGCTCACCTCCACCCACTGCCCGGGTGCAGAGGGGGGCACCAGTGGGGAGGCAGGGGGTTGGATGGAGAGCCTGGCCTGCTTCTAACCCATGCCGCCCTTGGTCAAATACCCTGTGTGGCACGGGGTTGCCTGACTCCGAAGGGCTGGCCAACCCTCATGCCATGCATGACTGAAGGCGAGGCATTGGCTTTACATACTGTAATAAAATATTACTTTTCTTGAAAAAAAAACCCTTAGAAATTGTCTGAAAATATAAAACTTAAAGTGAAATTAGAGTTAGCGGCATTTCAAGCAAGCCCCTATACCATGTTGCTCCCTGCTGATGACAGGCTAAACCCAGAAACATGTGAAGGGATATACAGCACTTGCTGCACCTACGGAGGTGAAATACTTTATTACTTTTTGAATGGACTACGAATTCAACTGCATTTACCATGATGCATTGGGGTCATACTTTGTTGCTGGAGTGTCGGCAGTGTGCTCCCTATCTTAGAAACTGTCTTCTTGACAGCTCCTTTGAGCCACAGGTGAAGAGCCTTGGGAGGCACCTGTGCGCCATGAGTGGTACTTAAACCTGAGAAGACATTTGGCGTCATTTCAAGCAAACCCCTATACCATGCTGCTCCCTGCTGATGACAGGCTAAACCCAGAAACACGAGTACAGGGATATACAGCACTTGCTGCACCTACGGAGGTGAAAGACTATTACGTTTGAATGGACTACGAATTTGACTGCATTTACCATGATGCTTTGGGGTCATACTTTGTTGTTGCAGTGTATGCAGTGTGTTCCCTTTCTTTGAAACCTAAGTTAGAGTTAGGTATGGTAATACTTGCATTACAAAACCTTACAAATTCACTGAAAAAACAAAGGTTAAAGGAACATTACAGTTGGGAAAGAATCTCAGTTAAAACATGGTGGTTTAAACTAACAAAACCATTGAAATTCACAGGTTATAGTTATCTCAAGTAACTATAACTCATGCCTCAAAGTAACTATAACTTGCGACTTCACCATGCATTTCTTACGACCTCACACCTTATTTTGCTCTTTACTCAACATCACTGCAACATATGAAATTACATCCATGATGCACAGTGTGAATGGTGGGGGACCGAGTTATAGTTAATTTAGGGTGAGAGTTATAGCTACTTTAGGGCACGAGTTATAGTTACTTGAGATAACTATAAATGTGAATTTTAGTGGATTTGTTTATTAAACACATTATGATTTAAGTAACATTTTACCCTAAATATAAGGTCACCGTAACCTTTGTTTTTTCAGTGAATATATATGTATAAATAGATTGCTATAGACATCAGCTGCAGTAAACAAGATCATCAGTAGCTCACCACATAGTCCTAGCCCTTATCAGTTCCACTCAGCTGCCATGCCCTCAGCTACCCTGATCTGTATGTGCCTTGAAAATTGTGACATGCCCGGAACATGCTTCAACACCACAACTGTAAAGTCACACTTTATGATGCAGTACCACTGGTATATTATATGATAACTACTACCAGAAGATGTGCCTGATGAGATTTGTACCTGCCATGAACAATGTGTAATAACTTCATGTGATGCCACCAGAGGTATATGCATGCCAGTGGTAAGGTGTCTACACTTGCATGTACTCTGCCAGTAGATATCTAAGACTATAAGTGTAAGTTTTAACACTGCCACTTGCTAGACAAACTCCGTCCTAGGTCTGTCATGTGTAGTGTTTGATCACTGATCCATGCTATGTCAACTTAGGAAATGTCTGCAAAGAGAGTGTTTAAACTGATCACTAGGCACTAGGCACTGTGCTAGGGCTTTAAGCGGGCTGGGTCCCTTCGGGTCTTAGATCCATGAGTAATTAAAAACAGATAATGATACAGATCCCTATAGGGCCCTATATCCATGCACTTATCTTTACTGGAAAATGAAACTGATCGATTTCTGAACAATGATTGTAAAAACATTAAAGTAAATCCATTTCAGCCATTTAGTTCCTATATATATATTTATTTTTTTTAACTTAAACTTGCACCAAAATACGGGTTTGGTGGCACAATATAGCGATCAATGAAATGTAGTTAAGCCACGGCCTCAATGATATAGGCCACGCCCCTTTTAGATACCCTCTACTTTTCTCATCCCACTAAAAGCTCTACACTGTGCCTATCTGTTATACAAGGGAACCCCGGCTGGCATCACATTTGCAGGTCTGGCTAATGGTGCACCACAGAGGTGTGCAAAGCTGAAATTTCTTCCCCCAGATTTTGAGTATTTCTCACAAAACCTACAAAATACGCCAAGGTCACAAAGTTTCACACCAGTTGAGCTTCACACACGTGTAACGTATATATAGTGTTTACAATGTACGAGCGTGACACGGTTTAGAATAGTCGTGACAAAAATCTTGGTAAGATGTGCACTCGCTTGCAAAATGCTGCCCAAGGAGGTCAATTAACAGTTGTAAAAGAAAACTGTATAAGCACATAGGCCTAGGAAAAGTGGGAAATTCAGTGAAAAACAGGAATGCCAATAAGCCTTGCGTGCTATCCCTGCTAAAATGCACCATGTCAAGCTGCACTGTTAAATACTGCAAAAGGAGAGAGATGCATTTAGCTAAAAGAACCTGAAATGTGGGCATATAAGCACACAGGGGAATTTCTGCTGAGTTTAACCCCTTTGCTGCCAGGCCTTTCCCCCTCCTATGCAGAGCCTTTTTTTGGCTATTTGGGGCAGTTCGTGCATAGGCCCTCATTACTTTTTGTCCACATAGGCTACCCACACCAAATTTGTGTCCTTTTTTTTCCCCAACATCCTAGGGATTCTAGAGGTACCCAGAGTTTGATACCCTGAAACCGGTCCCAGGATGCTTGGTTCCGGGCCAAGGAGGACCTGGCCTGGCAGTTCGGGCTGGACTGTTCTCATGAGGAACAGGGTCAAGACTGATTTGCATATGGGTGGGTCCAAACTGGGGTGGCATGGTGAGCAAAAGAACAATGGATAAAACCCAGATCTGTGCCTGGGGGTGAGTGTTTGTGTCAGCACTCCGTCCATCATCCTTTTGTGTTGCTAATGTCGCCCTAAGTGGGAAGGGTATGCCCAAACGTGGGTCCCTTGCTCACTGTGTGTAGGAAAGTAGCCTCTTTCTAGCCTTGTTACCCCCCACTTTTGGCCTGTTTGTGAGTATATGTCAGGGTGTTTTCACTGTCTCACTGCAGTGAAAACCCTATGTTGTAAGTGTGTTTGTTATGTTTCACTGGGATCCTGCTAGCCAGGACCCCAGTGCTCATACGTTTGTGGCCTATATGTGTTCTCTGTGTGATGCCTAACTGTCTCACTGAGGCTCTGCTAACCAGAACCTCAGTGGTTATGCTCTCTATACTTTCCAAATTTGTCACTAACAGGCTAGTGACTCAATGTACCAATTCACATTGGCATACTGGTACACCCATATAATCCACTAGTAAATGGTACTGAGGTACCCAGGGTATTAGGGTTCCAGGAGATCCCTATGGGCTGCAGCATTTCTTTTGCCACCCATAGGGAGCTCTGACAATTCTTACACAGGCCTGCCACTGCAGCCTGAGTGAAATAACGTCCACGTTATTTCACAGCCATTTACCACCAGTAAGTAACTTATAAGTCACCTATATGTCTAACCTTCACCTGGTGAAGGTTGGGTGCAAAGTTACTTAGTGAGTGGGCACCCTGGCACTAGCCAAGGTGCCCCCACATCGTTCAGGGTGAATTCCCCGGACTTTGTGAGTGCGGGGACACCATTACACGCGTGCACTATACATAGGTCACTACCTATGTATAGCGTCAAAATGGTAACTCTAAACATGGCAATGTAACATGTCTAAGATCATGGAATTGTCACCCCAATACCATTGTGGTATTGGGGTGACAATTCCATGATCCCCCGGGTCTCTAGCACAGAACCCGGGTACTGCCAAACTGCCTTTCCGCGGTCTCCACTGCAGCTGCTGCTGCCAACCCCTCAGACAGGTTTCTGCCCTCCTGGGGTCCAGGCAGCCCTGGCCCAGGAAGGCAGAACAAAGGATTTCACCTGAGAGAGGGTGTTACACCCTCTCCCTTTGGAAATAGGTGGGAAGGGCTGGGTGTAGCCTCCCCTAGCCTCTGGAAATGCTTTGATGGGCACAGATGGTGCCCATCTCTGCATAAGCCAGTCTACCCAGTTCAGGGATCCCCCAGCCCTGCTCTGGCGTGAAACTGGACAAAGGAAAGGGAAGTGACCACTCCCCTGACCAGTACCTCCCAGGGGAGGTGCCCAGAGCTCCTCCAGTGTGTCCCAGACCTCTGCCATCTTGGAAACAGAGGTGTTGGGGGCACACTGGACTGCTCTGAGTGGCCAGTGCCAGCAGGTGACATCAGAGGCTCCTTCTGATAGGCTCTTACCTCTCTTGGTAGCCAAACCTCCTTTTATTGGCTATTTAGGGTCTCTGCTTTGGGGAATTCTTCAGATAACTAATGCAAAAGCTCAGAGTTCCTCTGCATCTCCCTCTTCACCTTCTACCAAAGGATCGACCGCTGACTGCTCAGGTCGCCTGCGAAACCGCAACAAAGTAGCAAGACGACTACTAGTGTCATTGTAGCGCCTCATCCTGCCGGCTTTCTCAACTGTTTCCAGGTGGTGCATGCTCTGGGGGTTGCCTGCCTTCACCCTGCACCAGAAGCTCCGAAGAAATCTCCCGTGGGGCGACGGAATCTTCCCCCTGCTAACGCAGGCACCAAAAGACTGCAACACTGGTCCTCTGGGTCCCCTCTCATCCTGACGAGCGTGGTCCCTGGAACTCAGCAACTCTGTCCAAGTGACTCCCACAGTCAAGTGACTCTTCAGTCCAAGTTTGGTGGAGGTAAGTCCTTGCTTCCCCACGCTAGACTGCATTTCTGGGTACCCTGTGGTTTGCAGCTGCTCCGGCTCCTGTGCACTCTTCCAGGATTTCCTTCATGCACATCCAAGCCTGGATCCCCGGCACTCCTTCCTGCAGTGCACAACCTTCTGAGTTGTCCTCCGGCGTCGTGGGACTCCCTTTTGTGACTTTGTGTGGACTCCGGTTCACTTTCCTTCCAAGTGCCTGTTCAGGTACGTTTGTGGGTGCTCCCTGCTTCTGTTAGGGCTCCCTGAGTTGCTGGGCACCCTCTCTGTCTCCTCCTCCAAGTGGCGACATCCTGGTCCCTCCTGGGCCACTGCAACACCCAAAAACCTCTACTGTGACCCTTGCAGCTAGCAAGGCTTGTTTGCAGTCTTTCTGCGTGGGAACACCTCTGCAAGCTTCATCGCGACGTGGGACATCCATTCTCCAAAGGGGAAGTTCTTAGTCCTCTTCTTTCTTGCAGAACTCCAAGCTTCTTCCAACCGGTGGTAGCTTCCTTGCACCCTCAGCTGGCATTTCCTGGGCTCCTGCCCACTCTCGACACTGTTGCGACTATTGGACTTGGTCCCCTTGTCTTACAGGTACTCAGGTCCGGAAATCCACTGTTGTTGCATTGCTGGTGTTTGTTCTTCCTGCAGAAACCCCCTATCACGACTTCTGTGCTCTCTGGGGGTAGTAGGTGCACTTTACACCTACCTTTCAGGGTCTTGGGGTGGGCTATCTTTCTAACCCTCACTGTTTTCTTACAGTCCCAGCGACCCTCTACAAGCTCACATAGGTTTGGGGTCCATTCGTGGTTCACATTCCACTTTTGGAGTATATGGTTTGTGTTGCCCCTATACCTATGTGCTCCTATTGCAATCTATTGTAATTCTACACTGTTTGCATTACTTTTCTTGCTATTACTTACCTAATTTTGGTTTGTGTACATATATCTTGTATTCTCCTCATACTGAGGGTACTCACTGAGATACTTTTGGCATATTGTCATAAAAATAAAGTACCTTTATTTTTAGTAACTCTGTGTATTGTGTTTTCTTATGATATTGTGCATATGACACCAGTGGTATAGTAGGAGCTTTACATGTCTCCTATTTCAGCCTAAGCTGCTTTGCCATAGCTACCTTCTATCAGCCTAAGCTGCTAGAAACACCTCTTCTATACTAATAAGGGATAACTGGACCCGGCACAAGGTGCAAGTACTTCTGGTACCCACTACAAGCCAAGCCAGCCTCCTACACTGTGCCACTGGAATCAAGCTAGCCTGGCTGAAGAAGGGTGATACCCTGAAACCAATCCCAGGATGCTTGTTTCCGGTCCAGGGAGGACCTGGCCTGGCAGTTCAGGCTGGACTCTACCCATGAGGAACAGGGTCAAGACTGATTTGCATATGGCCGGGTCCAAACTGGGGTGGCATGGTGAGCAAAAGAACGATGGATTAAACCCAGATCTGTGACTGGGGGTGAGTGTTTACATTGTCAGCACTCCGTCCATCATCCTTTTGTGTTGCTAATGTTCCCCTGAAGGATACCAATAAATTAGCCAAAATACAGTGAAAATGTTTTCTTTTTTTTTAAATGGCAATAAAGGACTGCAGAAAAAGGCTTGTGGTTTTTTCCCTGAAAATGGCATCAACAAAGGGTTTGCGGTGCTAAAGTCACCATCTTCTCAGCTTTCAGGAACAGGCAGACTTGAATCAGAAAACCACATTTTACAACACAATTTTGGCATTTTACTGGGCCATACCCCATTTTTACTATTTTTGTGCTTTTAACCTCCTTCCAGTTAGTGACAGAAATGGGTATGAACCCAATGCTGGATCCTGGAAACCGAAACATTTCTGAAAAGTAGACAAAATTCTGAACTCAGCAAGAGGTCATTTGTGTTGATCCTACAAGGTTTTCCTACAGAAAATAAAAGCTAAAATAAACAAATATTTAAATTGAGGTAAAAGAAACCGCCATTTCCCTTCACATTTTACTCTGTACCTTTTTCCTGTGATGTCAGATTTTTTTAAAGCAATATACCGTTACGTCTGCTGGACTCTTCTGGTTACAGGGATACATAAGGCTTGTGGGTTCATCAACAGCCCTTGGTACCCAGAGCCAATAAATGAGCTGCACTTTGCAATGGGTCTTCATTCTATACCGGGTATACAGCAATTAATTTGCTGAAATATAATGAGTGAAAAATAGGTATCAAGGAAACCTTTGTATTTCCAAAATGGGCACAAGATAATGTGTTGAGAAGCAGTGATTATTTGCATATCTCTGAATTCTGGGGCCCCCATACTAGCATGTGAATTACAGTGCATTTCTCAAATAGACGTCTTTTTTACACACTAACATTTGGAAGGCAAAAATGTAGAGAAAAAAAGGGGCAATATCACTTGTTCTCCTATTCAGTGTTCCTCCAAGTCTCCCAATAAAAATTGTACCTCACTTGCATGGGTAGGCCTAATGCCTGTGACAGAAAAAACGCTACATGGACACATCACATTTTTACATTGAAATCTGACGTGTTTTTTTGCAAAGTGCCTAGCTGTGGATTTTGGCCTCTAGCTCAGCCAGCACCTAGGGAAACCTACCAAGCCTGTGCATTTTTGAAAATTAGACACCTAGGGAATCCAAGATGGGGTGACTTGTGGGGCTCTCATCAGGTTCTGTTACCCAGAATCCATTCCAAACTTCAAAACTTGGCCCAAAAAAACTTTTTCCTCACATTTCGGTGACAGAAAGACAGAAAGGGAAACCTACTAAACCCAAACATTTCTGAAAACTAGACACCTGAGGGATTCCAGGGAGGTGTGACTTGTGGGGATCCCCCAGTGTTTTCTTACCCAGAATCCTCAGCATACCTCAAATTTAGCTAAAAAACAAAACAAAACATTTTCCTCACATTTCTGTGTGGGATCACCGCACTGGGACAAATTTCCTCCCACCCAAAGTTTCCCGCAGTCTCCCGGTAAAAATGATACCTCATTTGTGTAGGTGGGCCAAGTGCCTGTGACAGGGAAGTGCCAAAAACATGTCGAAATTGAGGGAGAACCAAAGTGGGTCCAAAGGGGCAGTTTGAAAAAAAAAACATTTTTAGGCTGACAAATGGGGCAGAATGTTTATTGGTATAGATGAGACAATGCTGGGTGGTAGGAATTTTGTAGATTCCAGCAGATTCCGGAAGGATCCATCACAAAAATGTTGGAAAAATGTGCTGATTTCCAGCAAAGTTGGAGGTTTGCAGGGCATTGTGAGTAAGAAAATGGTGCGGAGTGCATGTGAAGCACACCACCCTGGAATCATCCAGGTGTTTTGTTTTCAGATGTGTCAAGGTCTTGTGGATTTTTCTACATGGCATTGTCCCAAAGTCCAAAAATTGCAGCCCTCACCATTCTAAGTGGGACGATTCTGAGAGTTAGACAAGCTCTCATGGCCCAAATGTGAAACCAAAATAATCAAATGTCCTCTTGGTTGCCGTGGGATAAGATGTTTTAGTGTGTAGGGGGAGAGCTGAAAGACTGTTACCCCCTTTAGTTGGAGTGGGGGCATAACCATGCCCATAACTGGTTGGTAACCATCACCACGCTATATTTTTTTTATTATTCCCTGGCATCCAGTAGGTTTTCTGCCCACCTGGAGAGTGAATCAGAGGTAATTGCTCCATCTGCCCACCGGGCGACAGGACAACTTTGACCTCATTTATTTGGGGCGAGGGTATGGCCATACCTCCACTTTCTTTTTTTTTTTTTCTTTTTTTTAAATCATCTCTGGTGGGTTTTCTGCCCCCCTTGGAGGCAGATGGAGGCAGATGGGCCTTCCAAAAATAGGCCAAATGTGTCCCCAAGAGGGGGAGATATAGCTAACAGTAATGTGCCCCCAGGGGGAGTGACCAATCCCTGGTGCCTAAGTGGTTTCTGCCCCCCTCCGCCGGGGGCAGATCGGCCTAAAATAAATTTGCTCACCCCAGGAAGCGACCCTTGCCTAAGGGGTTCCTCCTCTTGGGGGCAGATTGGCCTAACAAAACTAGGCTGATCTGCCTCCAGGGGGGCAGAAATGGCCTAAAATAAAATTGCCCCCCAGCAGAGGGACCCTCGCCTAAGGGGTCGCTCCCATCTGTAAAAAAAAAAAAATCCTTGTGCAGAAATGGCCAAAAAACAATTGCCCCCAGGGGAGCAACTGTTGCCTAAGGGGACACTCCCCACAAAAAAAAAAAAGGAAAAAAAAAAGATCCCTAGTGTCTACTGGGTTCTATCCCCCAAGGGGGGCAGATCAGCTGAATTTCAATACACCAATCTGACCCCAGGGGGAGCAGAAAAGGCCTAATAATTAAATGCCCCCCCAGGTGAGCGACCCTTGCCCAAGGGGTCGCTTTCCTTCATATGTAAATAAAAATAAAAAAACTTAATGGTGTTTAGTGGGCATTCCTGCTGCCCGATCGCGATGCGATCCAGCAGCAGGAATATTCAAAGAGACATCGAAGGAAAGGAAATCCCTTTCCTTTCCCCCGATGCCTCTTTGTGTGCAATCCCCCACCCTTCCCCAGCCGGAGGAGAATCGTACCTGTTTCTCCAAAGACGCGCTGGAAGCCATTTGTTTCCAGTGTGACCAGCCCCCTCTATCGCGTGCTGACATGATTAGAGGAGGATGGGGGGGTCGGGGTGGAAGGGGAAGGGCTTCCTCTTCCACCCCTGCCCTGGGGGGTGGGGAGGAAGCCCAAGGAGGAAGCGCTAGCGCTCCCTCCGAGCTCCGGTGCTGGGACGTAATGGTTACGTCCTCGGCACAGGAGCACTGCGCCATGGGACATAACAGTTACATCCGCGGCACAGAACCGGTTAAGTGTCACATGATCAGTTGATCAGGCAGTAAATGCGCTGTGGATTTGATAAACATTTTTGCATGCTGCATTTTAGTATAGCTCATCATTGCAATGTGGTCAGCGATTGGTGAGTTATAATGTTGATTAACTATTTGTTTATACAAAAATCCTTGATGAAGACAGAAAAACCATCTCTGTAAACGATCTGTACTAAATCTCGGAAATTCAAGAATACTAGGACAAAACCCCCAGCAGCCCATCTGCATTCTTGGCACTGCGTAGGATTGGAGACGGGTGCATCACAGATACCCCGGACTGTAGTGTTGGGCCACAGTATCCTTCAATGGCAGAGCTACAGCAGGCATGCTGGAGAGGTCAACATCCTCATAGCTACAGGGCTGCAAGATGTGCCCTGGACATACCAGGGTTTACAAGAAACTGGTGCCTTTCTCCCTGCAGTGGAGACCAGTGGCCAGTAAGACGTGGCTCAGGAAAGCGCTTTGTTTCCATTATTATAAGCAAAGTCATCCTACAAACATTACCCCTTTTCAACATTATCATCATTTTGCCTGGTACACACAAGAACAGCGGTGTAACCCATGGAGACAGTGCTGGCAACCCTGTGTATGCGCAGCACATGGTAAATCAGTTTGAAGTTGTAAAGAAAAACATCTGCCACTTTCAAGGTGAATATATGGTGCAGATGCACCAATGTGTTCATGCTTAAAACAGCAGTTAAAGAGCTTGAGGTGACCAGTTCAAGTTTGGCTGGTTACTACAGGGTCCTATTGTTGGGCACATGCCCTGCATGCCTGGCTGTGGACGGACTATAGGTATCGCTTGCATCCAATGCATCCAGTCTTGCAGGAGTGCTGTGTATCTCTTGTGATCACCTCCGTAGGATCCATAGCGATTCACTCCTATTAGACTTTGGCAGGATCCTCCACATTGAACTCATCCACCTGCACATTCTATCACAACCACTGCATATTTCAATGTATCAGCCCGTCCGCCTCCCAGAGGAACCACTATCCACTCGCGTCTTGACTACCTTAACTCACCTGATCATCTAATTCTTACCTTCATACATCAAACGGAGTGTAGTGAGATGGGCAGCAAGAATAAAGATCTAGGACACCATCTCCCCATCCTGGAACCACTGTAGTGGATGCCGCTCACCACCTGAGGCACCTGCTAGACACTCTGACTCCCACAGAAACATCCCAAGGGAGAGCGCAAAATACCTCAGAAGCAAAACACAGCTCTGCCCCCTGAAGTCCTCTTGCAGTCATCCAACCAAAATTTACTCTAAATCCACAGCATTTGCTGCAGCTTCGCCCAGCCTGTAGAATGAGCCCACATGAAAAACAAACACCCACAGTCTCTAACAACTCAACTCTGACCTTTTTTTAAATGTCCGCACCCACCCAATCAAGGAGACAAATATGTTGGTATATCTGTCTGTATTGATTGACTCATTCACTCGCCCTACATCCGTATCGGACAATATACTTAATTTACCTGTGTTTAGTGCACACTGTGACTTGAACATGTTGAGGTGCTCCCTATGGTTCACAAACAAGGGAACTGAGGTGCAGGGTGATTGAATGATCCGCCCAGGATCACCAAACGTGGTCAAATAATTAAACCAGGTTTCAAAAGAAAAACACACAGGACCACTCACCCTCCCGAACGGACGGTGTCTTCCACGTGTGAAGATCCGGCTTGCTACACGTCTCCATGCAAAGGCTTTATGGACTGCTACTGGGGCTAACCACAAGCGCTAGGCTTAACGCCCCTCCCCCAATCCGAGTCCACTCACGCGGCCACAGAAATACCAACATGTGCTGTTTATTCCTTGTACCAGAGATGAATCTCAGCGTTTCACCAACATACCAGCGAACGGAATGTGCCTATATTTATCTTCTAAACCAACCCTCGCTGTATCAGGGTTTCCAATTACTTGCAAACGAGGAGAAAAAAGAAACATTAAGTGGTATCTGTGTCTCGATCGGCGTTCATCGGGCCGGTATTGATCGCCTGCGGCCGGCAGGGGAATATGTGGATTTTAATATTCCAGTTACATGTGTAAACTGGGGAAACTAAAGGAGGGTGATGTAAGATTCACTGATGTGAACTCTGTTGTTTAAAGCTACACCCAGGCGAGCTTTGTGTTATCACACACACCCCGTCTCCCTCCCCAGTAGGCCGTCGAGCCCAAAAAGGGAGTCAAGAGCATCTGCAACAAACTAATTCAACCAATTCATTTAACAAGTAGTAGACGAAGGACGGGATTTACGAGCCAATATAGGGCAGTAGGGATCTCCCCTTCTCAAAGGAAAAGAAGTAATTAGCAGTTCCTGGCCCAATTAATTCGCAGTTAGAGGGATTATGGACACACAAAGACGAACGAAAAAAAGAAGTGAAAAAGGCAGAAAACACAGAGGAATGTGCAAGAAGACTTTCAGCACCCTCCTCCCCAAAATCATATGTATTTATTTTATTTAAAATATATATATTTTTCGTTGTTTTATTATGCAACAACAACAGTAACAATCGCAGTTTCAGGGGCGGCAGCACGGAGAAAGAGCGACAGCACCCCAATGGCGAGACCCCCCAGTCCACAGCAGAGCACACAATCATACTACAGGTCACATTGCGTCACATAGGCACGAGTACCAGCTAATGTCACTATGCACAAATACCGATGTCGTCGTGTCCGTGAGGTGTTGTAGACCCGCGTGGGCATGGCATAGCTGAGCGCCAGGCATGGCAGAACATGGGGGTCTAAGTGATTCGAGTGGGGGGTCTAATTCAGGTATTGTTCATTTCAGTTGTGGGGGGGAGCACTGGAGAAAAACAATCAAGGAGGGGTCCCCATATGTTCGGTGACATGGTCTGCAACTTAGTCTGAATCATCATGTCTGCTGAGGTCAGTGTCAAAACACTAGTGTAGGAAGGGTTGTGGTTGCGGAGTATCATCTCTATTGTTATGGGGGCCTTTCATGGTGGATCCGTGTCATTTTTAGCCTCTATCTTCACTACAAACATGTCCCAGCTTTCACTTCCTGTGCGTAGCTGACCTTTATCACGTAGGGAGCGCAATACGCTCGCCTCTGCTCTTGCCCACTGTAGTACTGTTGTGAGGCATTTAGTGGTTTCCGGTGGCAGGGGCGCCTTCCACAGCATGGCTGTTTGCCGTTTGAACAAGATAAATGCTAGGTCCACAAATCTGTGGAGGTATTTGTCCCCTTTGGCTCTAGGGTGTACTCCCAAGAAGCATGATTCAGGGGTGGGGTCAATAGATTATGTATTTATTTTATAGTTTGATTTTGAATGAATAACGACATTCTGGGATAAATGAAGGGGTAAGACGGCCAGCATGAAAGTCAGGGTTAGGATCGGAGTCAGAATTAAGGGTGAGGGCTGATGCTGAGTTAGCCCTAGGGTTAGTATTTTTTGGTGGGGGGGGGTAGTATAAATAGTATAGAGCAGGTAGGATTAGATTTAACAGGATGAGTACGCTAAATTTCAAGGTTCTATGTAATTGTATTTTTTTTTTTACTTGATTAATAATTATTAGTTAATTTTATAAGCTTTCTGTAGGTATTCTCAAGACATGGAGAACCACGTCTGTAATGAAAGAAACAAAACTACAACCCATAGAATTCGCAATGTTGTTAACTTAAAGCAAAGACTGGCTGAAGTTGGGACACATGAGATGGGCACAAAATGATCTCATTGCTAATTAGCATTTATAAGAGATCGGTGTGTAAGACAAAATTGAATGGAGAGAAATGATGACGCGAAATATACATCTTTATATGCCTACTGCCAAAGGAATAGGGTTACCAACGATTAACAAAGTATAGGGGCATTTAATCCCCACGGTAATGGTAAGCACTACGGATCGAGATCAGCCCAATGAGTCACGGTGCCCAACCACTGTTGCTGCCCTATTCTCTTCAGAGTTCAACACATGTAAGAGAAAAAACAGAAGGAGGGTGAGACACGTTTCTATCCGCCTAATCAACAAATATATCTTCACGCCATAAGGCTGTGATATGAGCTTGAAATCTGTCTTATCTGCTGATGCACGTACCTATCTTCAGCCAGTGGGCGTGAGGTGCTGAGTGAATCATTACAGTTATGTAGCACAAAGTAGTGTACGAGCAGTTCCAAGTCATGTGAGAAGGTTGGAACAAATCTTTTTTCCTTATGAAAAATGAAGCAGTGTAGTCTGCAGAAAAGGTACTCCAGGGCGTAGAATGTTAATATTTAGACGCCACCCTGGTACCTTTAGAGTGAACACTGCAAGGTATCTAGCTTCCGAAGAGTGGTGCATTTCCTAGACCCCATGGGAAGAAATCAAATGAATTTTGAATTGACCATTTAGCTACAAAGCCAACATAGAGGGTGTTGAATTAGTCATCTACAAGCATCAACAGTGCCTACCAGGATGAACTGGTTTCTCGCAAATGGTAGCGAGGGGCAGGAGATAAACAAAGAAAGAGAAATAGTTCTGTTTTTTGGAAAACACCCTATGGGATTACAAAAAAGGGAAAGGAGGCCCAATATTAAAAAGATTAACGCTTTCTCTTTTCTAATAATAATAATACTAATAATAATAATAACAATGAAATAATTCCAGTGTCTTTCCATTTGATTGCGGCCAATTAGCACTCATTTGAAACAGAATGTTTAGGTATTTTTTTTTATGAATAAAAATCCAGGTTTCCTGAAGCCCTGCAAATAAAACCCTGTGCCTGCCTGAAAGCTAGAGTTAATGGGCAGGAAAAAAAGAAAAGAGGGGAAGCATCACATCAATGTTACATATAACCAGTGATGGTGGACATCCCCATCAAACTTGCTAAGCAGGTATCATGTGCAGAGATTGATAGCATTAACAAAAACGGAGACCACAACGAATAACATTAGTGAAGACATTATTCCATACCTAAACGGAGAGCAGATGGTGTGACCACAATTTCGCCACCTGCTGCATGATAAGCCGAGCTCTGGTTGGTCATCTCATTCTCGAACGCATCTGAGCTGAGTCGCTCCATCAAACCGCCATTGGTGCTATCTGTTTGGAGATAGGACTCCTGCTCCTCATACACAGCAATTAGCTACAAAAAATAAAACATATGGTTAGCCAAATATTTCAGGCACGTAGCTGAGAGAGCATGTAAACCGAAATACTTTAATGTTGACAAATGGAAAATACCAAAACAGGGAATAAAGATGTAACTTGTACGGGTAATCAAATTAGAAAAGAGCACATTGATCATCATGTCTATTTAGGAATTTTGCTCCATTGCTTCTGTATGGTGTCAGAATCCTTAGAGGGGTCAATCCAGAGATATTTATCCAAAAAACGATTGATGGTTTACCATCAAAGTCCCAGTGTGATACCGGTTTATAGGAGTACCGGGAAAGCAAACTAGGTTTTCACAGCCCCATGTGCCATTTGCCCAGATGTCACTCTGATGTATGACTCTTTCCAGGTAACATTGCTAATCTATACAATTTACACACAGGCTAGGGTTGCCACCTAGCCCTGTGTCATCACAGATATTACTTCCAGCTTTAATGTAACTACCACATGCATTCTTGATGTTGTAACTTTGGTTTGCTAGCATTGAATTACCACAACTGATAGCAATGACTTGTAAGTAGGAACTCTAGGACTGGAAATAAAGAGCCAATGATAAGGTCAGCTACCTACCCTCTCTGATATCCATTTCCACTTTCCCCTTGCTGTGTTAAGAATGTTATCATGCCATATCATATTGTATACTGTGTCCCTTTATCTGTAGCTATTTTGTGCACGAGAGGGAGCTGTCATGGCCAAGGAATTGTTAAAGAACATCCCAGAAACTTGCATGAGAACTCAACTTAACACCCAGACAAGTCAGGTACTCCAAATACAGTCACAAAAAAGAGATAATGCTGCACCTTTCTGTGAGACCAGGAAACAAAGGGATGAGAGGCGCATGCAATCTTGGACGGACTACAGGGGATATTGTGCACTTTCTGATGTTGTTCCAGAGGTGGTGCTGTTCACACACACAATTGGCATTGGCTGGACGTAATAATTAGTTCCTTCTGTCTTAAAAAATCCACTTTCGTCAATACATTTTCATGTGAAGTTGGAACCTTTGCCTTCTCCTGTCCCCTAAAGATACATTTGTAACTTTATATTTCTTGGAGGAATCAAATAAAATAGATTGGCAACATCTCGGCAGATGATAAAACAGACACGCTGCATTACAGATAGAAATAATGACTATGACAATAGCAGTCACAAACATATCCTGCGTTTTAAAACATTTCCATTCAATATTGGGCGCAAATGATGGAATTTTAATTAAACATCGGAGAACAGAATTGATCATGTGATTTGATCTAGGCCACTCAAATACATTTAAAAAAAAACGTGGAGATAATTTGCATACACTCATATCACGGTTGATCTTTGCGCTTAAACATTTGCTGTTGAAGTTTTTCAAGTCATTGGTATTCAGTTGTTGACCTGGACTTCAAAAGAATAAAGGTCCGAGTATGCACTTCCATCTTTGGACCTCGGATGTGAAGCTTCCACACAGGCCCATTGAAGTGGTGGCCTATTTAGAAATCACATATTCTGCAGCGAGTAAAGAACTCTTCTTGTTCCATTTTGCATCTGACACGCTTTGTAATCTCAGGTTTGGTGCCTCAGCTTCTTGAAGTAGTGTCTACAAACAGAGTTTGGTGATTTAAGGGCTAAGACAACCGGGAATGCTAATATATAATGAATTATTTTGTATAACTCACTACTCTGCTCTACTGTTGCATCTGTAGGGAGGAAGTGAAACACATAGCATTGTTCTTGCAAATAAAAAATGGCAGCAAAACACATAGGGCCTGATTAGGACCTTGGCGGATGGGATACTCAGTTACAAAAGTGAAGGATATCCCGCACGCGGTTTTACAACTTCCATAGGATATAATGTAACTTGTAATACGGCAGACGGGGTATCAGTCATATTTGTGACGGAGTATCCCATCCGCCATTTTCGCAATCAGGCCCATAGTCTCTTCATTATGACGTAAGACATGCCCAAAAAACACGAGTTATTCAAAGAAGGCTTGCCTTTTGAGCAGAGTTATTACATGGGCAACATGCATGTCACATGAACATGTATCTCAAGGCTATGCAAATGAACAATTAGCAAGACAATACCATCTCCCACAAATGGTGGATTCATTCATCACTCATGAACAGCACCTGCGGGGCGTGCTCACCTTATATCTTGTTAGAGCGATACTGGGTTCTGGTCTTTCCATGATGTACTATACTTCAAATAACACCTCCACATTTTGGTTCAGTGTTTAGTACTCAGTTCTAAAAGTCGATACATTACTTCTAATATACTTTCTCTTTGAGGTCACACATTGAACAGTGTGGGTGTGGGTGATGGTAACCAGCAGTCATTGTTTACAGAGTTATGAAATGGATCACTGTAATCTGACCGCTTTTCAGAAATAGTCCTGGCATCATCCACAACTGTCTGCATCCCTTAAAATTTCCATCATTGAAGCTCAGGTGCCTGCTTTGGTTCTTGACAGTGGACAAATGAAACAACTTCAGCCAGCAGGAGACAGAGCTTCAAAAGAGAGTACATCTCTGAAAAACTGGCACTGGACACCAAGATGCTGCCTGACCACAGCCAAAAAAAACACAGCAAAGCAGAGCTGAACAAGTTACCTAGGCTGGACTAGTTTAAGTGACGAGTCACTCGAGAACCAACCCTGCACTTATCACCATGAAAGTAGATAAAGGAATAACAAGTAACACAACACAAGTCCCACGAAGATCGGCCCAAGAGCACCATGAGGTGCTGACTGGAGAGACAGAGGGAACAACAGAGATATTCAAATTATGCAGGCAGCCGGCCACATTGCGGCTTCAGTGGAAAGGGAGGAAGCACATGGCAAAACCTTGCTGCATAGGTGCTAGGAACCTAAACAGTTATCTACTTCAAATGTGCGCAGGAGAAACAGATGAGCAGAAGCAGGAGTGGGACATAGTGGAGCTGAAGTCCATTCATGGTGCCCTAAGAGCAGTTACTGAAACAAGCAGTCTAGGGGCCTGGAGATCCTCCTCAGCCATCACTTTCTAAGTCCTTAGGCTCGCCCTTAGCTGCCGGCTGTAGTGAGCCAGGATGCATGAGCAAGAAGACAAAGAGACAACTGTAAGAAAAAGGAGCTACTGCGTGTAAGATTCCAGGGAGTGATTAAAAATAGAGGAGTCTTTATAGCACTTAACTTGATATGGTCCATATGAGATGACAGTCGTTGATGTAGTTCTCTGAGAGAGAGAGAGAGAGAGAGAGAGAGAGAGAGAGAGAGAGAGAGAGAGAGAGAGAGAGAGAGAGAGAGAGAGAGAGAGAGAGAGAGAGAGAGAGAGAGAGAGAGAGAGAGAGAGAGAGAGAGAGAGAGAGAGAGAGAGAGAGAGAGAGAGAGAGAGAGAGAGAGAGAGAGAGAGAGAGAGAGAGAGAGAGAGAGAGAGAGAGAGAGAGAGAGAGAGACTGGGAGAGTGAGGAACCCTTCGAGCACATGTGATGTACAAAGTTGCTTAAGCAACACAAAGTCAGGTACAGGTGGGTAAGGAATTTATAGATAGGCAATAATTGAAGTATGATTAGTGAGAAATGTATCTACACATGGCAGTCCTAATGGTGTAAGTTCTTATTTACTTTCAATGAAGGCTATAAGTGGGCATCTGCATTATATAGATATTTGATATAGGTAGGTAGCCCCACCATCAAGCAGCTAGAACTGTTGATTTTGGAACTAGGGCCCATGCTCGAATCCCTGCCTCACATCATGTGCCACTGGATAAATCAGTTAATCTACCATTGTCTAAAAAAATGCATTATGTATTTTGGTTCTCTTGTAAAGCGCTCTAATGCCCTAGGACAAATCCACACCATATTAAAAGAAAAAAAAAACACTGCTGCATTGATATGGCTGTGGAAAACAGAAGATGATGACTTATTGTACTTGGTGGTACAACTGAAAATGAGTGATGATGAGGGTCCAGAATCAGGATGGGATAAAATAAATACTAATACATTTTTTAAGCAAAGAGTAGTTGATAGGATGTCAGCCAGGAAAGTGATGGCAAAAGGGAGTGTAGTGGGAGCAGACGAAGCAGGGAAATAGTGAACCGGTTTTTGAAATACTGAACATTAAAGAGCAAGTTTCAGATAACTCTGCTACAGATCGAGATTTTGGATTGGAAGTTAGGAGTGAAGAAGGGGAAGGAGAATATAGTTTTTCTCACTTTGACATATAATAGAAAAGACAGAAGAGTATCCGACAAATGAAGAGAGTGGGCTTACAGAAAGAAATGTTTATAACCTAGTCATGATTTTTTGAGACACATCTAACAGCAGTGGGGAGGATAGAGAGCCTGAGGAGCTCCCAAGCCTGTTAAAGGTTCTCAAAGAGCCAACAGTTAAGAACATTATAGAGTGATCGTGTTGTAAGATGTAGAGGGATCAATAAGGAGAAGGATAGGGAACGTTGTTGTAATGTGCAGTGGTGAGGGGGCCAGAGACAAGGAAGGATAGATTCTATGTGGTGGAGTAAACGAAAGCCAACTTGTAGCGAACTCAAGAGATTGTGGGAGAAGGAGAGATTGCGGGTGACTCTGTAGAGCACAAGATATTTTAGGGTTTGGGAAAAGAAGAAGAGCTGGGAAGGTGTACACAGGTGAAAAGAAAGTTGAGTCTGATTTTTTAGTATGGGAAAGATGACAGTGAACTAAAGCAATCTGTGTACGTTCCAGATATGAAGGAGAGGTGGGGGAGTGACGTGAGGCAGGAAAGGACCATGGCTTCGTTAATTTTGATTATTAATGGGCACAAGGAGGCTTATCGGATGACAAGGAAGTATCTAGAAAATTGAAACTTGCCTCCAATCAGAACGAGCTTATGAAGTGAGCAAATGTCACCCTCCTTAAAATAGTTTTCACCCTCCTTCCATCTATTCATCAATTTAACCTACCACACACTGATCCATATATCTGTCCATCCCTTCATCTTTCCATTTCATCACCCAATGACCATCCATCCATCGTTTTCACCCATCTTTCCATCAATATGTTCATATATCTGTCTTTCAATCATCCATCTAATATCTCCTCCAGTCCCCCCCTTTCTTTCTTTCATCCTTCCTTTCAACCCTCTTCTATTTTTACCAGGTTCTTCTTTCCTGTCACCCTTGCTTTTTTCTTCGGTTCTTTTTTTCCTTTTCTAGCTACCCCTCTATTTCTCCCATCATTACTTTTCATTGATATCTTTCGCTCTCATGCTTATTTTTTTCATTTTTTCCTCTCCCTGCGTTTTCCCCTATTTTTTTCTTTGTGAGTTTCCTTCACTGTGCATGGCAGCTGAAAAGCCCACAACTCTCTCGCATGATATTTATTAGCAGTGTAATTTGTTATCATTTTGTCTGCAGACATAAGAAGCTCATACACAACTAATTAATGTTTATGTAAACACTGTTCACCCGCTTATTAGGCCCAGTGACAGCCTCCACTTAAGATGCTAAAGTGAGGGTTCCCTAAGCCACTGCCACTGTTCAAGGATGTGGATGAGTTCAGCTCGGGAGGTCAGGGTAAGTGAAATGATCCAGGTGGTGTGTGGATGCATGTCCATTCACTAAAATACCAGGGGCAGCGGGGGATACATCACGTGGGCAGCGGGAGTGCTCCATTGGCAACACAGAAAGTGCTATCATATGATTTTTTAAACTTAATTCTACCTGAAAGTTGTGTCATATGACCTTGATGACATCACAGCAATTGACATTGTTGAAGTGGACAACCCTTAATCTGCACAACTATAAACTAGCACAATAATTACTAACACAGATCAACGCCCATATTATATACAAGCCATGTTAAATAGGATGCTCACATGATGGGAACATTACATGTTTCTCATTTTTTACTGCATGAAAACATGAGTTTGTTGAAAGAGGCACCACTGCGACCTGACATTATTTAAATCACAAACAGTTTTGATTTATTGGGTTCGCTGGTGTACATCCCAGGAGTAAAATATACTGCAAAATAATATTAAAGCACATAAAAAGCAATACTAATTTTATACATCTAAATTAATTCACGTAGACCAAGAGTGTGAGGTAGATTAACTTATTTCTTATCACAGTTACTACATTTTCATTATGATCACTTGTAAAGCATTATCCACCCATGCATATCATAATGAAACTGGATAACATGCTGTTCATATCGTATTTAATTTTTCAATACATTCAGTAAACTGCACATTGCACTGCTGAATGTGCTTATTTAACTGAATTAAACGTCTAGTTGAATGTCCCACTGCTGCAGTGGAAGCTGCAGAAAGTAAACCATGCTCATTAGGACACTGTTCACTTCTGTTCTTGGCACTGCCTTTCACACCACTTCAAGCCAGGGGTCGCAAAGGCAGCGTCAGGGATCGCAAGGGATAAGCTTGAGATGTAGTTGCAACGCCGAAATGACGCCCCTAGGTGTGTGGTGAAATAGGAGCAGAGAAGGATGTAGGAGGGCAACACTGACAACAGCACTGAGCGAATTTCTGCCAGTAGTTACTTTATTGGTGAACATTGTCAATGAGGTAAAAAGCGCAGTGATGGGTCAAAGAAGAGACAGGCGGGTGTGCCAATTTTGCATTTAACAGCCCGGAGACAGTAAAGACCTGTTGAAGGATGGGAATTTTCCTTCTGTTCCAAGGCTACTATGAATAGCAGAAGTTGAGATTACAATTCTCTGAACCATTTTACAATATAAGCCTGTGTTTAGTTTGAGCGCAAGCGCTCTGTGGTGTTGTAATCTATCTGTGGGCTTTTAACCACCCGTGCACAAGCCCATTGCTATCATGGGCTTGCCTTTCAAAAATCCTTTATTATCATCGGTAAATGCTTTATGTTTGTCCCTCCTTGGGGCAGTTTTGTTATCACCTTGGCTATTGTTCCTGTTACATGGATAATTGCACATTCGCCGATACGTTTGAGTTCGAGCGAACTTCTTTTTCCTTTTGTGTCTCTCCTTCGCGCTCACGCTCATGGCGACCATGGCGCTTTGAACTTGCTTATGTCTATTTTTTTACTTTTAATTTTCAATTTTTGTGGCATGAAAAGTCAAGTTAGGAATTTACAATGCTAATAGCTCTAATTCGAGCAAACGTGACACCCATTGCATTGCAAATGCTTGTTTTAGAAGTACATCTGTCCGTGAAGCATTCCAGTAAAAAGAGTCAGGAGGTATTTTTACCGATGAAGGAACTGTTAACCCAAAATGCAATGGAAATATACACTATATAAACAATGGATGAAACAAAATAATGTGACCGAAAATAATAAACAAAAAGATTCAAGTATGAATGGAATGACTGTACATAAACATATAAGGATGAATGGCCTTAATTAGGGTGGTAAAGGCCTGTGCATCCATAGTCCAGACAAACAGTCTTGATGCTTATGGATGGTGGTCTAGTAAGAATGTTTTATGTTTCAGAATTGAACCCCAAAAGCTTGGAGGTGGGATTTATTTTTCTAAATAAAAACATTTTAATATATTATATATATATATATATAACATGCTGGTAGTGTTTGCTCAGCACATGAGTCAGTTGTTTCTTAATTTCCTGTTTGCTGCTACCATGCCTTTCACAGCGCTCTTTACGGTGAAAAAATGCATAGGAGGTGGTGCCCTATGTAAGACAAAAATTCTGACACTTAAGTCTGTGGTCCTGTGGTGGTTGGATGCCAGCAAAGGAATTCTGATAGCAGAGAGAGCTGAGGGACTGGCATTCGAAATCAAGCGGTTGCCCAAACTCTAAATGAGGCGAGGAAACCACAAGAGTGGTGGAATAAGGCATCACCTTGTGGTGGAATAAGGCATCACCTTGTTTTCCCGCACGTGCCCCAATATCACCAAAATTCTAAACAGGACCTGCAGCATACTTAAAAACTGGAATCAAAGCAAATCAAAGTCTCAGATACATCCATTTACAGAATAGCTGGCTACACAACACCAAGCACGTAGGGAAGAAGCTGCAATCCCTTACCGTGTCCTCAGAGTTGGGATAGAAGGAACAAAGGTAAATCACTTGAGTCTCCCTGGGAACGAATGACACCCGGAATATTGAAATACACCAGTCATACACTTGGCACCGCGCCACAACCCTGCACTTGATTAAAATGGATCTGCAACTTCGGATATTAATCCACAGCAGAAGAAGGCATAGAAATGTCAGGCTCGGTTCCGAGTGTGCTCATATTTATTTACAGACAATCTGTTGTACTCTAAAGATTTGAAAAAATGCATTCAAAAGGACTAGCTCAGCTGAATAAGAAGATTTTCTCCCAGCCTTGCACCCTCTTGGGGATACTTCAATTAAATGGAAAATCCTAAAACATTTAAAACT
Organism: Pleurodeles waltl; assembly: GCF_031143425.1. Taxonomy (NCBI): domain Eukaryota; kingdom Metazoa; phylum Chordata; class Amphibia; order Caudata; family Salamandridae; genus Pleurodeles; species Pleurodeles waltl. The sequence goes on from NC_090440.1 coordinate 1,887,788,016, forward strand.
TTTTTCAAGAAATCTACTCGTCCCTAAGAGATGCATAAATACATCAGCTAACAGCATACATCGGAGTTAGTTTGTCTTACTGTAACTCTGCAATTTGCAGCTTTTGAAAAACACGTGGATCCTGCATAAAAGAACCACTTTCCCAGATTAAAGCTCAGCATTTCCAAGGGGACACAAGACAATGTTTGCAAGATGGAAAACAGCTACATGTCTGTGTTTAGAAACTTGAACCCGATGCCAAAGTTTTCAAACGAGGCTGTGTTGCTCTAGATAATTAAATACATTTTGGTTGGGGATGGCGAAAGATCAAAAGACTGTCCTGAATCCCTTTATCCAAGCTTCCTATAAAGATTAAATTTACCTAATGAAGTATGACGGCGAATATCTGAAGGAAATGTAGCGTGGACATCAATTTTAAAGCATTCGTGAAAACATCACTTGATCCATTTAACACCATCGTAATACAAGCTAAAACCTAAAATATATTGTTGGTAAATTGTATACATTGTAAAAGAAGACACAAACACAAGCTTACTCGGGTAGCTGCACAATTAAAATGTGTCAAGCATCAAAGTTGTCAGCTTGAGAAGAAATGGCCTATAAAAACTTGTCCAAAGACCTGATTACATACAAAAATCAGCAAAGATTATATTACCAGAGCACTCAAAATCACTAACAACTTTGCCAAGACAAGATTCACTTAGCTCAGGGTTCTGTAAGATAATCATTCTTAGCATCAGGATTTTCTTGTTCCAGGCTTTATCCTCCTCGCTCCCCATTACTTTTAAGGGAATTCTGTAATACCATACTTTCTTCCTTTCAACTAATATTGACAGTATGAAGAGTGACACCCGAGTAACTGCAAAAACTAAAGTTCCTTCCAATGTGCTATCCCCTCCTTATTAGTGAGTTCGCTGATCTGAGTACTGTCATAGAAAATGTGTCCTTTGCTTTGTCTCCATCTCAGGACCAAAATTCTGCTTTCAGCTAAACTGATTCAAACATACAAGGCTAGGTAGTAACTGCCCACAACAAGCCTCTCAGTGGCTTATCGCATAATTTTATGCCAATAATTACAGCAGCTAGTAATCAACCATTAATGAAATGGCTGGCAGCAGATAAATAAAATAAAAAACAATATATCCTAGTCCTCCTAAACCCCAGTAACTAGTGGCCCTTTGCTGGCCTCTCTGTCCTGAGAAGTTCATGGGGAAAAAGTTCACGTCTATTGCACGCACAACTTTACCTTTCCATCTTCTTAACTCTAAGCACTAGGGCTTGTGTCCAGAGCAAAGGATTATGATTGCATCCGTGAACTTGGTTGATACACCTTTGTAAAATGTTGACAAGGGGTGTTTGAGTCTTTGGTGATACTCAGCTCTGCTGAGACATATCATGTGGTGGACCACAACTTCCACATCAACAGCCTTCAGTGCACCGCAGGAGTCAGGGAATTCCCCTCAGATATTTAGGCTGGGGAGGTTTTAATGAAATCACTTGAAAATGAACTGCAAGGTACCTCATGGTCCCACGTATGTCCATGTACCCATACCATCGCTTGGAGGATCTCATTCTCAGCCATTATCTATTATGTCACTCATAAGTAGACGACACAGTGCGGTGGAAGCACATATTTATAAAAACCTTAGAAAACGTGCACTTTTGCTCGATTTAAGGATTTGGCCTCTACTGCAAGGAGACAGAGGTCTGTTGTCTACACCAGGCCACCATCCCTGCAATGCATGGAGTAGCAAGGCGACTTAGCATGGATTCCTGTAAGGTGGATTTGTATAGGATTGCTTGTGATGTACAAGGCAGTGGCATAACAAACAAGCATTTACAATGCAATGCGGCTAGCATTTGCTCGAGTTAGAGCTATTAGTATTGTAAACTCCTAACCAGACTTTTCTTGCCACACAAATTAAAAATGAAAAGTAATACAGTTTCACATAGGCGAGCCAACTCAAAATGCCATGGCATCAGCGTGAAGCAGCACACAAAAGGAAAAAGAAGTTCGCTCGCAGTCAAATGCATCTGCAAAAGTGCTATTAGCCATGTAATAGGGGTGATGTCTAAGGCGGTAACTAAACCGCCCCAAGGAGGGACAAACGTAAAATATTTATTAATGAGAAGAAAGGATTTTTTAAGGGCAAGCCCATGAACGAGTGATAGTGATGGGCTTGCGGTGGGCGTGGTTAAAAGCCCATGTCCATAACAACACGTCAGAAACGCAGCGCTTGAGTGCTGCTATGCTCGACCTAAAAATGATTGTCCCCCCCCCCCCTCCAGCAGAAGAGGGGCTCCTATGTATCAAATATCTCACAAATATTAATTAGACTTGGGTAGAATGGGGCCCCGGTGAAGGGTTTGGCACCTCGTGAGGGTTGTAGACCCCACCCCACCTTGCACCACATGGTGGTGCAAGGGAAAATTTCTGTTTGCTCACACACCATCAAACGTTAGGAAACGAGGCCCAATAAAAAAATACACATCTGTCACGTGTGCGTCTGTATTTTTGCTTAATATTGTGTTGTTTTTTTTAATACGGGAGTTTCGAGAACCTTGGATACAGGCGGCTGTTTAGCATATTTGCTGAGGTGTGGATTACGTAGGTCTGTCTATGATGGGCGAGTCTGCATTCGCGCACTCTTGAGTACCTTTTGGCAAGCAGGCCCAGTAACGCAAACATCGAGTTTGGTCTGAGAGCAGGCATGACTGAGTTAATCACTATTTTCGGTTAGAAGAAAGGTAGCCATTATACATATTCATAATCTTGCAACAATTACCACGCGACTAATGCGAGGCTTCCTTTTCTTCGGCGAGATATGCAGACAGAATACGAAAGTATTAAACGCGTGAGATGCTTCAAGTGAAACCCGGTTCTGTTACCATTTTCAGTCTTCAGTGGGTACAGCAGCAATTTTCCAATTGGCATTTCAAATTGGCAATATAATACAGATGTACACTTTGCCGTTCCTTGTAAGAGATACAATTGGAATATTAATACTTCTGGAATACTGCCTCTGGCGAGCCGGATAAGTATGCAAGTATTTGTGAATGCATGTGGCGAGTGACCGGGTCTGCGAGCACGCGGCGCTTCCTGTTTTGATCGCGGGCAATTTAGCATTCCCATCTCCAATTCAGGACACGTAGGCCTTTTCTCTCAACAGATTACTGATTCAGGGCGATGAATATTCAGAGTGCTGCAGTATTGGGAACACTCATATCCCAAACAAACTGTACGATTCAAAATGCAACCGATGAAATTCTGCTTACGTTTCTGTTTTATTTTACATAATTTTCCATACGCCTCAAAAGCTATTTCTGATCTTAAAGCTATGGTTTGCAAAAAATATTTTTTTGCTGAAAACATTTATGTGGCTCTTCTGGCATCTTGAAAGCTCACTCCCATAGCTCTTTTTCTCTCCATGTTTTTGAACGATATACAACCACATTTCAGTGCCTTGCCTGGAGATCACGTTATCATTGTCATGTCCTTCTAAACTACAAAGAAAGACAAACCTGCTGTTCTACAAATGACAAAGAAAGAATGATGAAAAAATAATCAAAACAGAAGCTACCTATAGCGGCAACAACGTATGTCTCAAAAGCGTCAACATTTCGCCTCAAGTCTGACATCACTACCGTGCATGCTTCTTTTTACACCCAGCAAGCATAACCTTCAGAGAATTACTCTGAGCTCCACACAGCTATGAGACAGGCTAAATGTGAACTCCCATCCAATGAAGAGGGAGCCACACAGCAAGTCAAAGGTACTGTCCAGGACACCTTCTACGCCTCACGTCGCTTCAGGAAGCACACTGAAAACCAGCCCGCAACTAGCCTAGACCAGATGCTGAAACGACTAAGTCAGTCTAGCTAGTCCAAGAGAAATTAATATGGCAGCAGAAACCCTTCTCTTTCCACCATGGAAACTGGACCCTTGCCCAACTCAGACCAACACCACTGTTAATGGGAATAACTTGCATCCCAAAAGGAACAAAAGGCGAGTCTGTCAAGAGTAATGTCATCCCACTCAATGGACAAATGGGCAGTACCACCGCAGCAGACCAATACATCCTGCTATAGTTCAACAGGTAAGCACAAGGCATTTGATGGAATCATCTAAATCTTGATGTAGTTCCCAGAAGGACTTGTCTGGTGTCAGAGACAGCACCATACTGAGAGACTAGGCAATGAGACGCAACAAGCTGCACAGAAACAACTAAATAAGCAAGTTACTTACTTTGGAGAACTCTCTTTCAGGTGTATACTCTGCCTCACCAAAGACTTTTCACATTTGGAATATTCTCCAGGTGCTAGAATGTTTTTTCAGAAATGTTTCAGAGAAGTGGTCACACACTTAGCTGGGTAGTGCCATGCAGCTCTGTGTTGGCTTTGTCCAGTTTGGAAGACACAGAATGGAGCTGCAGATCAGTGTCACCCCAACGTCAGTTTCTTGAATTACTCTTTCCACACTCTTGGATGCAGAGTACAAAACAATTGTCGGTAAAAGTGTGCAGATCTCTAATATGTGTAATTTGCAGATAGTAAAAAGGCACTACTCTACATAATGGGAAGGTGGGAGGGCAGTGAGGAATCTGTGCGTAGACAGAGTACTCACCAGAAAGAGCATTATTGAAGGTAAGTAGCTTGTTCTTCTGATGAATACTTCCATCCACAGATTTTTCACCATTAAAATATATACCAAAAATAAGTACTTCTGACAGGTGGTGGTGGAGGAGGGGGGGGGGGGAGGGGCTTGTGGAGTGGAGTTAGACCACTAAGTCTTGCCGGACTGAATAGGCGGAATACTGTCCCCTTCGGATCTGGATGTCAATGTAGTATTGTTTTGTGAATGTGTGCACTGATGCCCACATCACAGCTTGACAGATGTCAAGGACAGACACTCTGCTTGCCAACGCAACAGTGACAGCCTTGGACCTAGTACAATGGGCCCTCAGTCCTTCTGGAGGTTGCTTTTTAGTCAGTGTGCAGTAGATTATAATGCATAAAACTATTCACCTTGACAAGTCATTTTCTGTACCGCCTTTCCTTTCTTTGCCCCAGAGTACCCTACAAAAAGTTGACTGTCTACCCAATGGTCTTTTGTGCAATAGATGTAGAAGCTTAAAGCTTTTTTGGGGTTCAGCCAATGGAGTTTCTCCATCTCTTTCAAGGGGTGGGGTAGGCAAAGAGTTGGGCAGGTGATGGAATGTCCAACATAAAAAGGGGTCAGAATCAAGTTAATATGCTATTGTGGTTTTAAACAGTTTAGGAGGAAAATTGTGTGTCAAAATTTTAAGACAACACATCACAATTGGTGATTTGAACAAGGATAGATGGGCCTGTAAATGAAGAAAGGTCAGACAAATGACCTTTAATAATGGCTACTGCAAGGCCTTCCAGGGCAAAAGGTAAAACAAGTAACACAATATCTGACAGTTTGGCTTGTAAATAGTCTATCCTGCAGACTCCGGATTAGGTCACAAATTTCTCCCAGTGCCCAGGTTAAATAGACTTCATAGAAGGACACCTGGCATCTGGGTAAATCAAAAAGCACTCACCTGCTTCCACTCAAACTCCACGCATGAAGGGTCAGATTGTGCAAGTTCAGGTGGAGAGCGCTGCCCTGCAGCTGTGACAGAAGATACTCCCGAAGTGAAAGCCTGATTGGAGAGCAGGAACACACGTACAGGACTACTGGTACCACAACCTCCTGGTCCAATCCAGGGTCACTAGAATGACTTTGGCTCAGTCGCTATTTCAATCACTGGGCAGAAGAGGCAGAGTGGGAAGGCATTGAGGCGTCCCATGTTCTAATCCAGATGAAATTCAATCTCTTAGGGACAGCCTTTGCTGGAACTGCAACACGCAAAAGTGTAGACTCTGTGAGGTCGAAGGTGGCAAAGAGATCCAGCCAGGGTCCTCCCCATTGTCTGAAAGTGTTCTGTGCCATGCTAGGGTGCAAAGACTGTTCACAATATGCCAGGCACCACTGTCTAAGCTTGTCTGTCCTTGCACTCAAGGATCCCACCAGATGGGCTAAGACCAGGGAGATGCACTGATACTGCAGACACCTTCAAAGACACAGAGCCTCATGGCAGAGGGCCCAAGACCCCACTCTGTCTGCTTGTTGCAATACCACATGGCGGGGGTGTTGTCCATAAGGAACCTGTACAAGCCTCCTCTTGAATGGTAAACTTTCAGTACCAGACAAATGGCCTGCAAATTCAACAAACTGATATAAAGCCAAGTTTTCACCAGAGACCAGAGTCTTCTGATCTCCACATCCCCCAGATGACCTCCCAACTGCACAATGATATATCAGTCACTATTAACTTCTCTGTTCAGGGTGGGGAATGGAGAGCGATCTACCTCTGGTCAGTTTCCTTGGTGCTGGAACCCACTAGTGCAGAGCTTACATATGTCACCTGGTGTGGTTGACAAGCAGGATGCAGGATGCATGAGGCTAACAGGCCAAGAAGCCTTACAGCCACTCTCACCAATATCCAGGACAAAGGCAGAAATATCTGGATGATTGCCATATGGTCCTGGACCTGTTGCAATGAAGGAAATCCCTTGAACTGCAACATGTTCAAGAAAGCTCCTATAAAAGGAAGTCTTTGTGAAAGTCAAGTGTAATTTTGACTTGTTGATCTAGAACTGCAACAATGCTGGGAGGTTCACTGTCATCTGGAGATTGACAGTGGCAAGCCTGCATTCATGAGCCAGTTGGTGAGGTATGGAAAAGCTGGTAACGTGAACCTCTAAAGATGGGCAGCGGCCATCGCCCTTACTTTTATAAACATCTGGGAGGCGCTGGAATGGTCGAAGGGCAGCATGGCAAACTGAACATGGTCCTGGTCAACCTAGAACTGCAAGCACTATCTGTGGGATTGGAGGGTGAGTATATAAAAGTAGGCATCCTTCAGTTCCAAGGCCACAATTCAATCATCCAGTTCTAAGGCAGATGCAACCAGGGCCAGTGTGAGCATTTTGAGTTTGCCTTCTGCAGGAAGCAATTCAGAGGACAAAGATCGAAAATAGCACTGAGGCCTTCATCCGTTTCTGGCACAGAAAAATATCTAGTGTTACATCTCTGAGTCTGGAGTCCTCTCAATAGCCCCTTTGGAAAGTAAAGCTTCCACTTCTTGCAGTAAAATGGAAAGGTGTTCCACTGGGTCCTTCTCTGATTTGCGAGTAAGCAGCAGCAGGTTGCAAAAGAACAGAAGGGCTTAGCCCCACTGAATGATTTGAATGACAAATTTATCAGATGTGATGTCATGCCACTGTAGAAAGTGCCTCTTTTTGACATTATTTCTCCCCACTTTTTCCTTGGTATCTGAAGCGATTTTCACTGGAAGTGCACTGGGTTCCTGCTAGCCAGGTCTCCAGTGCCAGATCTATTTCCCAAAACTGCACTGTTGTTTTCCCAACTGGCAAAACCTTTAGCATCCTCTGTAAGTCCAGAGGATCCATAAGGGCTGCAGCACAAATTGTGCCACCCTTAGGGACCCTTCACCAAGCACATGGCAGGCTGCTATTGAAGGCTGCGTGTCTTGGTGCAGACAAAAGTGAAACATGACATGGCGCACAGCCTGTGTGCCATGTCCCTTAATACTGCATGCAATATATGTAAGTTACGCCTCTAACAGGCCTTACAGCCCTAAGGCAGGATGCATTATATTACATGTGAGGGCATATCTGCATGAGCAGATATGTCCCTGCTATGTCTTTGTTGATTCTCAGACATAGTAAATGACCAGGGAAGCCATTTTAAATGCATGTGCTGGACACTGGTCAATATGAGTTCCCCAGCTACATGATGGCTTCACTGAAGATAGGAATGTTTGGTATCAAACATCTCGTACTGTTGAACCCACACTGATGCCAGTGTTGGATTTACCAATACATGCACCCACAGGGCACCTTAGAGGTGCCCCTTGAAACCCTACCAGCCTCTGGTGTGCTGACTAGTTTCTGCCAGTCTGCCACCTGGGAGACTGCTCTAAACCCCTAGGATGAGAGCCCTCTGCTCTCAGGTGGTCCAGAACAAGAGCCTGCCCAGGAAGAGGGTGTAACACCCCTCCCACAGGATGACCTACTGATTAGAGGTGCCCCTTGAAACCCTGCCAGCCTCTGGTATGCTCGCTGACCAGTTTCTGCCAGCCTGCCATCTGAGACACCGCTCTAAACCCCTAGGGTGAGAGCCATCTGCTCTAAGGTGGTCCAGAAAAATAGCCTGCCTAGGAAGGGGGTGTAACATCCTTCCCACAGGATGACCTGCTGCTAAGTTTCCTAAGGCGGCAAGCCTCAAAGGGCTGCAGCCTTTGAAATGCAAATCTGGCTCCCATCACAGGAGAGGAAGCCACCCTCTGTCCAGAGCCCATTTGGCACCTGGACACATTGGAAAATTAGCTAGTCAAGTAGGGGTACCACCTCCAGGCTAGTATTAACCTTAAGGTGATCTACTGCGAGATGGGCATGATTTTACTGAAGTAGCCATCTTTGGATGGTATACTTAGGAATTTTGGGACAGGGTTATACCCACTTCCCACAGGAAGTGATCATATAGGGGGCATAGTGATCACAATGGTCGGTAGTCCTTTGGGTACTACCCTACACATGCCCAATGCCCCTAAATTCAGTATCTAGTGAAGCCCCTGGCACCAGAGAAGCAGATCCTCATGACCTAAGAAGCCTAAGGACACAGAAGAGCCACAACAACAGAAGAAGAGAAAAGAAGCAGCTGACTTGGTACTGACCCCGCTGGCCTGTCTGCATCCTTTCGTTGAAAATCTGTACCAAAGTTGACTCATCCTACAGCTGTGATTCCAGAGACCCGGGAGGATTGCCTTCCTTCAAAAAAGACTCAAGACCTCCTGTGAACAGTGGATCTGTGCTCCAGCAAACTCTAAAAGAAGGGACACTGAAGCCTCTGGAACCACCAAAACCTGACACCTGAAGTAATCACTGCACCAACCGTCTATGACCTGAGTTGAAGTGGGCCACTGGTACCAAAAAGGTTTCCCAGTCCTCCAGAGTCTGAGTGCATCATGGTTTCACCCCTCCTGGACTCCCCAATGACACTTGCAGCCTCTGCATGCAGTTCCCCTCCATCACGACCACTCCGGTAAAGAGAACCTGATACATAAGGACACCTCTGCACCCATCACCCCTTAGCCGTGGAGAAGGGGACCAAAGGTTCCTACCATTGTGAGACCTGAGCCCCTCTGTTGGTTCAGCCTGACTGGTCTCCTAGGCAAAGCCTGCAGCATCTTTCAGCAGAGACTGGTCTCCATGGGAACGCATTGGGTACCCAACACTGTTTTTCACTATGCACCTGGTCTCCCCTCTGCTGCTGAGGGTGTATTGTGGGTGCTGCCTTGGACCTTGCCCACTACTTACCTTAACTCCTGGAGATTGGTCTTTTAAATTGCTGTACTCTACCTGTTTGCAGAACTTGTTTTTTCTCCTCTAGGATAACAATGCAGAACTCAGAAATTGCACTATGTCTACTTTTTAAACTGAAAAGAATTCCTATTTAAAAATGTACTTACCTGAGCATTTTTTTTTTAATGCCAAAACATAAAGATACTTGCTATTTCTATACATTGGTGTGGCTCTCCTTCTTCAGCCGTGTATCTCATTTATTAACTATTAAGTAGATATCTTGCACTCCTATGTGTTAAGTCTAAGACTTCTCAACCACACTAGCCCTAAATAAAGCACATTGGGATTGCATAGCAAGCCCTGTCCACTTACTGAGTAACACCTAGATCCTTTACACGGTATTCACATACCACATAAAGGGCTAGCTACCTACAGCCACCCTGGGAGAAAGTATTGGATCCTGTCCCCAAAAGAGTGGGTGTGTGCTGCTAAGGACATACTCAATATGTTTAGAAGAAGATAACACAGGGGAGGGGAACTGAAAAATCATTGCCCTAGGTTAGTTGCATGGTGCCTGCATGATGCCTGTCAACAGCTGAAAAAGGACTGGGGAGACTGCTGTGTGTGAGGATGGCATTGCCTATATGCCAAAACTGAAAAAGGTAAAACATGGTAAGGGAATTGACTGGCAGCTGTTTTGAGACTTAAAGATTGTGCAATGGCCTCACTCTCTTTAAAGCGCGCTAAGACCAGCTCAGCTTTTTTGCCAAAAGGACAGGATCCACCATAAGGCATATCTCATAAGGGATGCCTGCACATCTCCAGAAAAAACCTGTAGACTGCATCCACACATGGAGATGGAGCACAACACTGGTGCCCACTGCCCACCCCACTCAATCAAGAGTACCCAGGCCAGCACCGATGATTTATTTGGCTACATCCTGTTTCCCCTCCATGATCTGAGTCAGGGAGATTGTAAATTCTTCAGGGACTGCTGTGTTGACCAATCTTAAGGCTAGACTGGCAGAGGAGAACATCTGTTTTCCAAATGCCTCTATCCTTTTTGGTCTCCCAGTCTGGTGTGTGTGTGTGTGTGTGTTTGCGTGGGGGGGTTGGAGTACAGTGCTGTAGGAAGCAAATTAGGATTTCCCTTGCTGGTGTTACTTGGAACACCAAACTCTAAGGGGTAGCGTGTCACATAAGAAAATCATGGTAGCTACGCACGATCTGTGGCTCCTGGTCACCTGCCTGTTCTCCGAAGAGCATGAGCAAGGCTTAGACCAGGGCCCATCAGAGTATCAGTTAATGCTTTAATAAATGGAAGTAAGGGCTCAAAGGAAGCAGGGCCAGGCTGCAGAATTTCTATAAGGACATTAGTTTAAAGTTAACAAAAGACAGTCATTGGTCCAGGACATCAGCAGTACGTCAAATTACCACAGTAAAAGTAGCACTCTTTTCTATTGGCAGCCAAAGGGGGGAAACAACCCTATATCATGGGAAGTGTGAAGCCCACTGGCCTCTTCAAATTTCATGTCTAAAATGTCATCATCATAATTTGTGGGCAAATTGACCCCATCTGTTGTCTGAGTGGTGGTAAACTATATCCAGAATCAGAACCAAAAAGATGGAGGAGCCACTCCAGGCGGCTTTGTAGAAGTGGAGGTATAGTGTCTGAATCAGGCTGCATGGCAACTGGAGTCAGAGTACGAACTCGGTCCATGCAGATATGGAATTGGTTCTGGAGTGGAGAATGGAGTCAGCACCAGATCCCCCTCCAGCGCTAGCAACACCTGAACCAACATCAATAAAAGAGGGACCAGTGCAGGTCTTCAAGTGGTAACGAAAGTCGACACTGGAGTTGGAGCGGAACCTGAGATGGGCCCTGGGGTCTCAGATGTTGCGGAGGACAGATCCACTGGTGGCAACCTGACTGGAGGCCCCTGTGAATGCTTCAGGCCTCAAAGTGCACAAGAGGTAGCCAGAGGAGTGCCAAATATGTGCAATATGGCCCCCATTCAATACCTCAACCTGCTGCAGTGATCCCAATGGCTTGAGGTGTATCAGGACCAACTGTGGAATCAGCTTCTCAATAGGGAATCGGAAGCAAGACTGATTAGCACCTTGAAGCCCTCATGACTTCTCTTTAGACAGAGTGGAGGGATGGGATTTAGTCCTGTTTTGCCCTCTTGTGTTTCCACTTAGATTTCGACTTTGACTTATCTGATTAATTTAACCACAAAGAAGATCATGTGTGGAATTTTCTTTGAGAGCAGAAGTGGCACAACACGATTAACTTGAAGCATAACTTGAGTGTCCTTTTTTAATATTCGGCAACATACAGCTTCACTTCATGGTCCCGATTTACCTTAGGGTGCATGAGGGCACACTTATTGCACAACTTGGAGTCATGTCCCAAGCCCAAACACCAAATGCCAACATGTATTTCCAATATTTACAGCAATGGAGACATCATTCCCTTGCACACTGAAATTCAATTTTGAAAAACTGTCAAAGAAAGACAGAAGAACAAACATAGCTCTCGATCAGCATTAAAGGTACAAAAAAAAAAAAAAACTGATGTCGGCGTGCAGAGGTGCAGCTTATATGCTCCACTCATCACTTTCGAGGTAGAATGAAGCCAAAGTGGAGCCGCATTAAGCCAGGGGGCACCGGTATAGAAAATTTCCAGTTCCAATCTTGTGCCTGGGGAACACTCTAATGTTGAGGAATCTGCTGTTAGAAGTATCCATCAAAAAACTAACTATGAAGTTGTCTGTCCGTCACAACCTCCTTGCCTGGTCTCATTAACGCTCACTAGTGACATTTTGTACATGAAAAACTGTCTACCCAAACTAGACAAACCATTTCAGCTAGGCATCACAAATCAATGAAGAAGTCACAGGCGAATTAAACATGAATCTTCAATTGTAGCAGAGAAACAATGTCTTAAACTGTGGGCCTAATCAAAACTCACCTATGTCTGTAAGGAGACCAACAGAACTACAAAAATCCACCTACCGCACATCACAAAAATATGGTCTACCATCAACACACTGCGATTCTGGATGATCTGTTACCCCTGAACCACAAAATCTCAATGAAGAACAGATGCAGTAGTAAAGCGGTCTTGCTGGGTGTAATCTTCATGAGCAAGCTTAACAACAAGGTGGATAATTGCTATGCAACTTATTCAAACAGTCCATACTACAATATTTGATAAATGCAAAACAATATATAATTGAAGAAGTTGCATACAGGAACTGGATCAGCAATCAACATTCCTCAAAGAATTTCCTGTCCCAACATCTAAAATGCACAGCACAAAACATGCTCCTAGGAGACTTCAGTTTATGGGTTGAATAAAGAACAATAAACAATAAGCATCATAATTCTTGGATAAGTTGTCGTTACTGGGTCCCAGTGAACGTAAACGCACCAAATCACACGGCAGACCACTCATTGGATCTCCGCATCTGCAATGTGAACATGACTGCATTTTCATTTCAGCAAATATAAACCAGCTTATCTCACCACTCTCCACCATGATGCTCTTGTTCGTGACACTCGATATCGCTAAAATAGGTACCCTCTTTGTCCCTTGACTAATGATTAAAGAACATTCAGACTCCTTTTGGACTTGAGCTGACGAAATAATGGTAGTGCTTTACTGCAGCATCCCAACCACAGTAGATATTATATTAAACTCCATAGTACTGGTGCTTATACTTCAACATTCTATCGGGTAGTGGGACAACATAGGCTTTTTATAGATACAGCTTTGATATCTGCACACAGAAGAACACAACTAAAATAAATATCAACCCAGCTGAGCATTGCAATGCAACCGATTACCCACCTTTTACATTCTGCATAACTCGTTTTCTAATCCCCCAGGCAGACCCAACCCACGAATCTGTATGTCAGGTATTATCATGATTTTATTTTTTTTACTTCCCCATAGCAATTCTACACAAAAATACCTTGAACTTAGATGCTCCAAAGATTCAGGTTATGTCCACTATTGAATTAAAGGTAAAAATGTGATTTTTTTTAATACACCAGTATTACTGGCTGACTATAAATACATCCCTATATGTGTTGAGGTGATGCTTTTGTTTATCGTTTTGCTTGCAAACTGTAGCTTAACCACTTCTTTAAGACAAAGCATAGAGCAGTGTATTTTTCTTTCTTTTTTGGCCTACATTTAATTTCCATTACACGGATTTGTATCACTTGTAGGCAATAATATTGCACTACCCACTCACATCGCCATTCACTGACATTATATACAAATATCACTTCCTTTCATACATGCCTTTCCTCAAGTTACTGGCACAGAAAAACATCTAGGAACTCCACCTAAGAACCAAGCACCTTCTGAGTACGGACAGTTGGCCATTCACCCCCCACGCGGCATGGATACAACTGTCAAAACATCTAATCCCCCAGGCAGACCCAACCCACCCCTGATTGGGAATGGCGAACCATTCCTACTCATCCGAACCATGGCATCCAAAAAGAATAGCTTGCAAGGTCCGTGTCAATACTACATCTCTGGATACCAGCATCTAGTGGTCATCCTTTCTGGCCGATCACACTTCACTAACTGCAAACATCATGCACAGCTTATACTGCCTCAACCTCAAGCAGAGGTACTGGCTTTGTGCCCACATCTACAGATGCACTCACAGTGAACAAAGCAATGTATATTCAGACTTTGTAGACAGAACAAAACTTATTCTTCTGCTATTTCATCACAGAACGCCGAAGTACAGGTAGTTACATCAGAACAAAAAAAATCCATCAGGGGCAGGGCAAACACTTAAGTAGTAGTAATAAACTCAGTGGGCACAGAGCATTTTAAAATACTGGCAATACTATGCTACGGTAGCGTCAGTCGCTCCAGTTAAAAAATATTACGGTCTAAACGTCTTTAATAAAACAAGAGTATTGCAATACGCAACGTACAAAGTTTTCAAAAGCAAAATACGACCACTCCTCATCTCTTTCCAGAGAATGGCTCTCCATCTCAGCCATAATTGCTTTTAAACTCCTCACGAGGTTATTTACAGAGATGTCCTTCAACACATAAGGAATAGAACCACACTAAAGAGCCAAAACTAGCATACAATCCAATACCAAGATGTTGCACAAAATACCTCACCTGAAGATAATTTCAACATGTTGCATTAGCACCCGGAACAGTCTTTCCAAGGAGCTCTGAAAATAATTATACCAACTAGTCTTCTAAAAAACTGAAGTTATCTGCCACCCAAATCCCTAAAAGTAATCTATGAGTTCCCACTCCAAAAGAGAACGGATCCCTCAGTGTGAGTGTAATCCTAAAGCAGACACTTATTTCTGCCTAAAAGTGTAATTTCAGAGACCAAAAGATACAATATAATTGCGTGGTATATGTGTAGTGGTAAAGCTTGTCATGGTAACCAAAGTCTGAGCAGTGGTACAGACACATATACACATAGCCATCACTCCACGTTCCAGCTGAAAGTCTGGTACAATATCGCATTAACAATACCACCTGAATTCTGCAGAAAGTTCTTCCTAAATGAGACATCAAGTACCCTACCCACCTACCAAGATTCCGTAGACTAAAGCAACATGTTTTAGGGGTCATTGCTGGAGGGATACTGACAGCACAACCAAGTCAAACAGTGCCCTTTTTTAGATAAGTGATGATAATTTCCGAACCTGAGGTGCCTGATGGCAAGTTTCAAAAACTTACGTTTTGTCATGAAAGAATAAAACGTAGAAATCACTCGCACATAATTCTAAGTCCATACAAAACAGAATTATATGGAGGTACCGATAGGATTCAGAGGTTTTACTCTACCAACAGAATACAAAAGGTCAAAGTAGTGTGCTTAAGAGCACAAGCATACGTGATCCCTCTTTCTTGCCTCTTGGGTTCAAAATTCTGTCACTAGAAGCAGAAGCTTCAAGAGAAGAAAATGGACAGATATGGAAACGTTACATTTTCTATATATGATGAAAACAAGCGTTGGTAAAGCTAATAGGTCTGGCTTGCATTTTTATCTCTGAAAAAATCAATAAAACATGCTGCTGTGTAAAAACAAAACATTGTTTTCTGTATACAATCCGTCTACGGGTTAAACACAATTATTGTGTGATACACCAAATAGTTAACTGAGCAAAACGGTCCTCCAGGCACAGCCAAAGCACAATTGTGAATAAGCTAAATAATTGATAAGGTTAGGTCAGACAGACACATGTACAGTCAAGCCAGGCATAACAATTTGTGCAAGCATGGGGATCACACAAAACAATACTCAAAGTATATTTAAAGCATGGGTGAATAACTTAATAGGCGTGTCTGCAGTTATTCAAGAAGAATGACTATGTGGGCTTTTTTTCTATTTAAAGATCTGAAGCCTTGACACCTGTCTGCTATCTTGGTATGGCTAAACTGCTTTTTTCTGGCTTCTTGTTGGCAAAAAGTATGTAACTAAAACAATTCTAATTCCATTACAACTATTCTCTTCCTAGTATGAAAACGCCTGAGGGTTGTGGTGCTTAAGGGATGAGGGGGCTGCACCAGTAACAGCTCAAAGACGGTGGCTGAAACTGAACTGCAGGTAGCAGAGGCCAGGCCCAGAAGGGGCTCACTGCAGTAGCTATCAAGAGCATCTCCAAAGGGAGGCATTCACTGGAAAAGGAGGTCAGGGCAATAATGCTGGAAACTTGATTTACTCAAAGCACCTCGCGCCAGTGTAAATTTACAACCCTCTGTTTCGTCTTACTTTCAATGTTTCCATCAGAGCCTTGCTTTTAACTCTGTTTAATAAGCGCACTCAGAGATTTTATCTGGCAAAGTTGTGATCGCATGCCCATTAGTTCTGAACTTTGGGAGTGAACTCAAGCGGCTCTGTTATTTTAGTGATGACGTCTCGCGCTACAGACTGTACATACCAGATGGGACAGCTTAGTTATACAAAGAACGAATCCGTGGATGATAGGTAAAGCAAAAATGAATTCTATTAAGCGCTCTATCCTGCCAAAAATACTTTCAAAAAGCTTGGTGAAGGTGACCTTTTTGTGAGTCGATTGAGTTTGGTTGGTATGATTTGAAATGTCAGCTTGCTTTTTGGATATTGTGAAGGAATAATAATTAGGACTGGGAGATATTTTAATTTGACAGAATTCATGTTCTAAAAATTTGACGCTCCGTAAAATTGAAAATTGAAAATTTCCATTCCATAATGTTTTCACAAAAAAGAATCAATCACCCAGGAAAGATCACGAAGGGCCACTGTTTGCTCAAACCGTTCTGTAGTCGCTATTCCAAAAGGTATTTTTTTACCTGTAGTGTGAAATCATGTGCAAAAAGTTACTATACCATGTTATATGTTTGCAAATATACATTCCATGCATGTAGCACAATTTCTTACAACACTAGACAGTCTCTAAATAAGGACATGAGATTGAAACCTATGACAATCAATAGATCTAGAGGAACTTGGTCAGTTTTATTGAAAGCAGGCCCTACTCAGTGACTTCTATCGGCTTAGAAGAAACCATCTGCGGAAACTGACAGTTCAGAAGTGCAAAAGCCATCCTACAGCATCAATTAAACCCATTCAGGGTAGCCGTGGGATACAAGGAGGCAACAGTTGCTGGGGTACAGACTGTAGCATGGACGCTGGAAGTAGAGGTGCAGGAGATGCTGCAACACTCTGCAATAATCATGCTGGAGTTCAGAAGGTGTATGAGCAATAAAAATGCTTTCACATTTTGTGTTTATCTTGTCACATTTGCTGTGTGTTAAAAGACAAAGGTCATATGCCAGGCTACGTCTTTTGAAAAATTGCTGCTTATCCAGAAACTCTGACTGTAAAGCAAGATGATTCTGTAAATGTGATCTAGGTGACAATCTTGCTGGCGAACAGCAAATGAACTGAGAGCTGTAGGATGTACATTTTGTTCAAAACACCCAACATTTACCAGTGACTGAACTGTACACATACTTCAAATTATATCAGCAATTAGGAAAGCTCAAATGAGGCACTTTTTTGTAATTCATATGAAAACCAAGGTTTTAGAAGGAATAAAACAAATCAAGACAGTTTTCTTGATGATGTGCAAATTTGTGTTATATAATTTACGCACATTTTGTGGCCATTTCAATGGAAAAGGTACTGCCTGTAAATTACAGTATCCTGGCACACCAGTGCTCCAAAAGGCACCCCTTTGCTCAATTACAAGAGAACCTTTTTTTACCCATTTACATCTGGTCATGAGGAGGAGAAAAATAGCTTTCATTTTTCGACGATGATCTATATCAGTTCTCTGTCAACAAGGCCTCCTTAGACCCTCTTTCCTCTAACGGATATATGAGGATAATGCTTCTGGAAAATGTCATCAGCCCTAATCCTAAATGCATGTTAGAGGGGCAGTGCAGGCACCAGGATCAGCGAGCAACCAAAATTAACTATTGCAGTGGCCATATCAGGTCTCATATTGACTACTGTAGCAGTCTTTCCAGTAGCGCTAGGACTCAACTTTTTGGCAGGATCAAGAAATTCCAAGTAGAAGTAGCTTTCTGTTTAGGGCTTTGCTGCTTATGCACAGGACCATGTTCACAGCAGTCCACCTTTACAGCCCCAAACAATGCACCACAGTGGTTTCAAGTAAGATATGGGGCCAGCAAATATAAGGGTAGTGGGTGGCCTAGTAAGAATACATTATTTTAGGATAAGTCTTTTCAATCAGCCAGTACTCAGTGGGAGATGAACTCCACCCAATTTACCTCCCAACAAAGATCGCAAACTCCTGGGGGGAAAAAATGAACTCCACGTCATCCCTAATAAATAAATTGACCTGAAGCAGAAATCGCCTTAATATCAATAGTTCACATGCTTCTCAAGCGCTTTAGATTTGGCCATCACTGACTCTGAGTCACTCATCCTCTTAGAACCAGAATGGGAAGGTGATGACATGCTCAGCGACATTAGTCAGTTGATGAACCAGGATAGAAGCAGATACCAGTGGCAGATCTCACCCATCTTCAAACATAATTCCTCATGTCTATGACCAAAAACAAGTTTAGAAAAACTGCCAGGGGGGCCGGCTGGGGTGTAAAGCCTCACGATGAAATTAACGTAACGTGGAACCATCCCTTTAATTTAGTTTGTGTGCAGAAGTTTAAAGCAGATATCAAACTCAGCAACCATGTCCATCAATGTCAAAGTCAGCAGTGTTAAATTTGCAGATTCTGAATTTATAAGAGAAGTGCAGCATGATGTGGGGGACAACATGTTAAAGAAGCCATACACTACAACTAAAGGAAGAATGTAGAAACAAATTCAAATTAAATGCCACACATACTTGTTAATATGCAGGAAAATGTAAAATTTTGAGGCATCATTCTGAGTGGCCATGGGAATCAGCACCAGCGTTATCTCACATACAATTACTAATAAAACAGGCACCAATAATTATGCGGTGCTGAACACTAAGCAGTTACAAGTTGTCCCCTGAAAAAGGGTTGCTGCACATGACCCGTGTTCTGGCTTTATCAAAAAAAAATAATCACAGGCTTTATGGCTCTCAAAAGGCAATGGGCAATGTATGAATGATACATTACAAGTCAGAAATTAATTGTAAGTTCACTAAATGCCTTTGTGATATGGTAGGAGAGGTTCAGCAAGCGGCATCCTCCTCCTCATACTGAATCGCAATAGATGTAATAATGACATGAGACCATAATGGGTGCAGCAAACCACTGGTCTGATACCGACTCAGTGAATGGGATGGAATCCCATGTACACTAGTTTCCAGTTAGTGAATATGTTCAGTTGTCATCGAAAGAAAGCAGAGAGTGGCTCAGGGACTTTTGAATGCCCATGCCAATGTCATTTACTGAATGACCGCTTTTATTTTTGAAAGCAGCCCCTGTCCATTTGAGGAAATATGACAGCATTCGTTGCAGGCATCAATCACGACACCTGCCCAGTGCTTATTTTGAGCCAGTGGTTTCCGAAGCTCGGCACCAGCACTTAATTGTCAACACAGGGGCACTTATGACAGTCTGCCACATGGTGGCAATGTTTGTCTGTTTTAGTGACAACAGTAGTTTATGAATTCAAAATACATGAAAAATTACTAATACCTGCCACCCAATCATTCTTATAGCTTTGGAGGCCTGGAAGTCTGAATTGTCACATTTATAGGCAGCACTGGCAGGGACAATGGATTGTGCAAGCTTGGTGGCTTCCTCCAGAGGGCCCTGACACTTATTTTTTTCTTATAAATTAAGCACTGTACCTACCTCATAAATATTAATAAAGCAGGAGTTTTTGGAACTCCATGAAATGTGCCATTTTGCATTGTGGTTACATGAGTCACAGTGCGAAACAAAGGTGGGGTCACAAAGCAGTTTCTGTGCAATAAACACTGGTGCTTTGCAACTCCCTTCACCCCCAAAGTACATTGGGCCCTAGATTCTCTTTTTTATACAGCGTTAACCATATTCTGGGGATCAGGAACAATTTTTCACCCCCAGATCAATGTAGGGATAAAAGGGAGATAAAAGGAGGAACACAGATACAGAAAAATGCAAGAGTGACGTAACGAGAGAGATAGTTCAGGGTGCTGGAATAAAGATGCATGCGGTGGAAGCATGAATAGACAATGTCAGTGTCTGGCAATCCAGGCATTCAGCAGCGCGGACTATGAGCTCTTAAAAACTTTGGGTTTATTGTTTTCTTAACTAGGATATCCAGGCAATTTCGGAATGTAAAGTTTTAGATTGTGTTTGGATGGTGAGGCTAGCATATCTGAATATAGATTGGCTGTCTTTTCCAGAGTTTTTTTTTTCAAAGTTTGTTCCATGTGTCTGTTGCAACATACCAGAAAGATTTTTTTCCCCTGTGGAATATGTGGTGAGGTTTTATTAAGTCTCAGTTTACTAAAGGATTACATTTCCAAGACTTTTCTTACAGTTGTTTTCTAGTTTGGTTTCCTCGCAGCATTCTGCTCCTGGGGGTTCTGTGACAAACATGGGCATTATCTTCCCCGAATTGTGCATGTACTTTCCACTGGCTCCACTTCACAATGATGCTTCAAAAGAAATTATTGGTTATTGGTCTCCCTCCAGAACTCACATTTTACTTTTTTCCACATCGACCAGTGGTGAACTAAAAGAAAATATTTTGAAAATGATGAAGTACCTCATTTTATAGGTCTCTATTGCCACAACAATCATTAGTGCTACCCTTAGAGCAACAACAATCATTAGTGCTACCCTTAAAGCAACCCAAACGTGTCTAAACTCCAGTCCACCTTGTGCACAAATAATCTGGTGAGTGGGGACCATGTATAAGCAAGGCGTGTATGGACAACCTTGCCCACAATGTTATGATGTTGAAATATTCAAACCCATAAATCATTCCCACTACAGCACCTAGCGAGTAATGCAATCAGTCTCTATGATTCCTGTGATGCAAAATGCTACGTTTTCAGAGTTTTACTGAATTTAAGCAAAGTCGACTTAATACAGGTAAGGGATTCTAATGTTTAGCTTTGACCACCAAGAATGCTCTACAACTAATCTTAGCCTGTTTTTACATCGGCACCTGCAAAGGTGCAAGCTCGGCCAAACGCAAAGTATTATAGAGGTTATTATGTTGAAAATGGTTAGACAGAGCAGTTTGGTTCAGAATTGTAACTAGTCTTATTTATTGGGCAAAATGAATTAAACAAGATAAGAGCTCATCTGGTCAAACCTGAGACCGTCCTGGCACAGCATTTGTATCAACTGTAACCAACAAATGGGCCTTTTGGGAATATCAGTAATCGACTCTCTAAGACCTGAAAGTGTTCATTATTAAGATCTTGTATGAAAAGGCGAACAGATGGAAAACTTTCTTTAAGAAGCATAGTTGGCAAAGAGAAGAACTGACCACCACAGCACTATTTTGCACTTTCAGAGGCAGTTGACAGTCGAACTTCTCAACTAGAGTCTTTACACATGAAACTGGATGAGGGCAGCCACCTAAAGAACAGGACTGGAACGGACACTGTCGAAATGGAATTGGTACATTTGGCAACCAGTTTTCAGTTCTGTCTTTGTTAATTTTTTCTTGGTTGCAGGACATATCTATACAGCAAGATTTCACTCACAGAGCTTATGATTTTAATTTTAGCACAGCCATCGGTATATGTGACGACACATGTGATTCCAAAAGGTCTTAATTTGGCATGCCAGTGGAATGGCAGAAAGATCAAAACACACGGATGACAGAATCGAGCCTTGAGGAATGCCTAAGCTAGCTAAGCAGATGGGCTGCATAAGTACATTTTTACAAAGACATTCGGAAGTCTACTGGACAATAGAAATCACCATAGACTCCAAGGCAACTGAGCCTTGAATTTGGGACTTGATGTTCCACGGCGTCAAAAGCCGCAGACACATCCAACAAGACCAAAGCAGCAACAGATCCAGTGTCAGCAGCACATCGAAGCTTATCAAGTGCATGAGTACAACAGTCTCAGTATTGCAACCTGGCTGAAATGTGACCTCAGATGAGCTACTCCACACATGGTCTAACAATTGTGAGAAGATTGCCTCTTCTAATATCATGAGAAATGGGCCTATAATACGACAAAATATCAAGGTACAGTGAAGGTTATTTAAAGATTAAGCCTAAAACAGCTGGCTTTACGGTTGGACATACCTTATCAGCTGCAAAGGTCTTATAAAGATCTCTTCCCTTACTAAAATCTACAAATATATTCTGGATCTTAGTCCCGAAATGGGTTACTATGGACGTTGTGAATACAAAGCTTCTCAATTGAGAGTGACCCGCATACGTCTCCATAACAGTAGAAGCAAGGGGAGGGATCTAGTACAGAAAATAATTCCTAATCATGAAAGTAGGCTCTTGATGAGTATTTCCAAACCCAATTATATCTGGCCAAATACTATGAAGGTACATGCTACAGTCATCTTTGGCATGAATACATTTCAAGAGTGTGTTTCTCCATTGCATGACGTGGTATTGGTAGGTGTAACTGTAGAATAATAATTGAGACAGCCAAGTTAAGAATAGTTCAGCAATACTTGGACACAGCCTGTCACAGTGATCCCAATAGTGGCATCAAGGCATTGTCCCAATATCCATCAAACAATAAAAGCTCATGAGGCTTAGGGGAAGGGATAACCCTGCGTCTTAGTCATGCATCACTTCACCTACAAACACCTCTCAGTCCTACAGGGGAGACATTCTTGTCAGAATTTAAAATTGATAGAAACTTCAAATGGACCCCAGGTCCACACCGAAGGTCTATGTACTATTTATCTGCATTCCTCTAAAATAAAAAAACACAGAAAATTTGCTAAAATTATTAAACACAAATATAGACGATTCACAACACTTTACATTCTGATGGCTTCACACCAAATTTTAATTTAGGACATGTCTTCTGAGTTGTGAATATTTAATAGAACAGTATTGCTATCTGAGAAATATATCTATGTCGATTTGTGTACCATGGGCGCATTAGAAATGCATTTTAAAGCTTTCAGTTTTAAACCAGCTCGTTTTTTAAAGAATGAATCATGACATTTCTTCAAAAAGGAGACAAAATAATCTATTCTAATACCAGATCTGTCCCCAAGATCTTTATAAAACAAGTTTGTCTGTATTGACGAAAGATTAAGCTCCAGCTCGGTTGCTAAATCAGCTCTTAAAACGCCATTAGTATTAAAAGTCATTAATTCTAGTGCAGTATTCATTATCTCTGTTCCCTATCACACCAGAATGTGTCACTGAATATTAGAGAGGTTGAATTCCTCATCACAATCTATCATTTGCAATCTTTCTCTCATTATATTTCACTCTCGCGCTGCTATGGTCAGAAAGGTCTGCTACGGAGTCGTGTGGTTTAGCCCTTATTCGGCTGCAATCTGAAAATACAAAGTGCCTGAATCATTTGAAATGTCTCCCTCTTATGTGATTGCAGAAAAGCGCTTTAACAAACAGCCGTCAATGTTTCCAGGTATCGATTAACACATGCTATTCACTGAATGGGTCTTGCCGGGAACTGGCATCTGACATATCAGTTTTCAGGGGCTATTTATGGAGTAGCTTCATTACTGATAGGGAAGGATTTATTTTGTTTCATCATGTAATAAGCTTATGTGTCTTAAGCCATGTTTTTCTAGAAGTGGTGCCACGTTTTCCATTTTTTTTCCTGAGCAAATCACTCCATTTTATTCACAGAAATGAAGGGCATGTGAGTTGGACTTCAATGCACGGGTTCGATACCTGCACCTCTTAGAGCTTAAGTTGCCCAGGCTCAGCTTCATTCAGTAGCCCAGGCCTATGGTCACCGATGGGCCAAACCTAGCTTGACGGAGAGGAAAGAGGGGGTTTAAGAGACGTTTGACATCTTAAATCTGACTTAGGGCCTGAACTTTTCAATCCATAGGCTACAGACCCGATGACTAACAGCCTCCTCGGCGAGTGATACTTACTGACCCATTGATTTGGATTTGGCTCCCCAGGGGCTTCTGAATACCTTACCTTTGCCAATACCCTACTTATGCATTGGCATAAACAATAAATTGTTAACACGGAGTGATCAGGCCAAAGCAGTATGTGTTTAAATTTAGTAGTAAAGTACATGGACTTAGGTCTTTTTAGACTCTGATTCTTCTGCGCTCCCTTTGAGAAGCTCTTGAGCGTGTTTTAACAACTGAACCCATTCACACTTTCCTGCAGCTGCATGTATGCCCACCTATGCTCGACCCCTCACAAACCGGATTCCGAACCAACCACAGCACTGAAACCGCCCTCATCTCAGTCACTGACGACATCAGAACCCTGATGGACAACGGTGAAACAATCGCCCTCATTCTGCTCGACCTCTCGGCTGCCTTTGACACCGTCTGTCACCGCACCCTAATCACCCGCCTCCGCTCCACCTGGATCCAAGGCCAGGCCCTGGACTGGATCGCCTCCTTCCTCTCAAACCGTTCCCAAAGAGTTTACCTCCCTCCGTTTCGCTCAGAACCCACCGAGATCATCTGCGGCGTACCCCAAGGCTCATCACTCAGCCCGACACTCTTCAATGTCTACATGAGCCCCCTCGCCAACATCGTACGCAAGCACGACATCATCATCACCTCCTACACCGACGACACCCAACTTATACTCTTCCTCACCAAGGACCCCGCCAGCGCCAAGACCAACCTACAAGAGGGTATGAAGGACGTCGCAGATTGGATGAGGCTCAGCCGCCTAAAGCTGAACTCTGAAAAAACGGAAGTCCTCATCCTCGGCAACACCCCGTCCGCCTGGGACGACTCCTGGTGGCCCACGGCCCTCGGCACCGCACCGACCCCCACAGACCACGCCCGCAACCTCGGCTTAATCTTGCACCCTCTTCTCACCATGACCAAGCAAGTCAACGGCGTGCCCTCCGCCTGCTTCCTCACCCTCCGCATGCTCCGCAAGATCTTCCGCTGGATCCCCGCCGACACCAGAAAAACCGTGACCCACGCCCTCGTCACGAGCCGCCTGGACTACGGCAACACCCTCTACGCCGGGACCACAGCCAAACTCCAAAATCGCCTGCAACACATTCAAAACGCCTCGGCCCGCCTCATCCTCGACATACCCCGCAGCAGCCACATCTCCGCACACCTGAGACACCTGCATTGGCTCCCAGTCAGCAAAAGGATCACTTTCCGACTTCTCACCCACGCACACAAAGCCCTCCACGACAAGGGATCGGAATACCTCAACAGACGCCTCAGCTTCTACGTCCCCACCCGCCTCCTCCGCTCCTCTGGCCTCGCACTCGCTGCTGTCCCTCATATCCGCCGCTCCACGGCGGGTGGGAGATCTTTCTCCTTCCTGGCGGCCAAGACCTGGAACTCCCTCCCCACCAGCCTCAGGACCACCCAGGACCACTCCGCTTTCCGGAGACTCCTAAAGACCTGGCTGTTCGAACAGCGATAACCCCCCCCTTTTTCCCCTAGCGCCTTGAGACCCGCACGGGTGAGTAGCGCGCTTTATAAATGTTAATGATTTGATTTGATATGTTATTGCTGCACCTTGATATTCTGGAAAATCTTCTTCCTCTGCTAAAGTGGGGCAGAGATGATGTGCAAGTGACATGCAACCCATTCCTTGGGCCTACTTGTTCAGGTTGCAGCAATTTTGCAGAAGAGGGCGCAATTAAGGTCAACTCAAAATGTTCATCCTCTTCAATGCAGAATGCTATTTCCGTTCAAGGTGCAACAGAAATGAAAGATGCAACGTACAACCAAACTGGCCATTTCAGTCACTCACATCAGAACTTTGAGTTGCCTGACTTTAATTATCCATCAAAGAAAAAAAATGTTCATGAGTTTGATCCTTGTTGACAGGTAACATAAATGAACTTCTCTGAGAATCACAGCATAAAGGGGATGTGTCTGTCCCAGAAATCAAACTATTGCTCTTTAATGCAATGTGTCACTTTTCTGGCAGTATAACTAACAGAGCTTTCAAGGCATTTAGGGTTAGGTGTTCAAATAATGGTACGCAAGTCAAGTCAGCTGATTTGGGTCTTGAGGTATGTACACAGCTGCAACGGTGGTGGCAGGAATTACTACAAACATTGGCAAAGCCAGTCATGCAAGTTACAAGGTTGAAATTCAGGACATGAAATACCAACAGCTCTTTCTCTGAAAAACATTCAGATATAAAGGGAAAGCGTTGAAAGTCATTACCTGGAATGTACCAGTTCCCACACTGGCAGCAAAAGCAGAACTGGAATAGACGTGGATACCTAACAGTGAGCATTTACCTCAAGACCTAGAAGATGAAATTAAATCTGGCATTCATCATAACATTGCCCTTTCGGAAAGCCTGGTGGATGGAATTCGTTTTCAATCACACGCAACCCAGAATCAAGTTACAGTCAAAAAGCATGCACGTGCATGGTGGCAGGAGAGGCGCGGCTAGAAGTAAGTGTGGAGTTGGATGAATAATTGCTTATTTTCACTGTACAGCCTTGGAAGCAGATGTTTTAAAGTGCCAGAAGGCATTGACCATGTACATTTTTGTGTTTTGATGTCCTGCTAACTTGAATTAGGCAACTCAACGTGAAGCTGCGTTGAAAGTGCTCCTGCATTACTATGAGCTGTTGAAAGTAATCAATCGGTAAGCAAAACTTTAGAAAGTGTTACTTTTAGTTACATAGTCGCTCAAGCTGCTCAAACTGTTGTTGTAGGTCTGTATCCCACAAGTCACCTAAGGTAAAACAGATCCCAATTCTTATTTCCATCTGTGACTTTTTAAAAATAAAAATCTCTGAAACTCACATCCTTATTCATCTCATGCATTCTTCAGGCAAGGGTGTTCGGCTGGAGTTAGCCAATACTGTTCACATTTGACGCTAAACCAAATTCTGCATAAATGTATTTCACTGCCTATAACTATTCCATATTGGAAATCTCTGGATTGTGATACTAAATTATCAAGTTTCTTTTATACTGGAATTGGTATACAAAACATATCCCCTTTTTTCAATACGAAAATGCAGATAATGGTGCTCATTAGGCTTATAAATGTAACTACAGTATTATCTTATTTTTTTATAGAAAATACTCTTCCTCCACCTCTTCCCCACCATAAAATGTTTTTTTTTTCATTTTTTTCTGAGAAGCGGTTAGCATCCTGCCTAGTGGTCTTACCCGGTTGCCATGGTGGTTCTGTGTGTGCGTGCTTTTTCCAGAGTGCGATTAGTGAGTTTCATGCAATGACCCTGGTTAAGATGTTTGCATGGGGAGTTGTACAATTGTCTATAATTGGCATATTTCAGAGGCAGATGCGTCCCCTCTCCACCTGCATGAAGCCACGTAAATTATCTGTGCATGGTGTCTAAGCCTATGTGAAATATTTAGAGCATGATGAAAGAAAATTATTAAGGCTTAGGCTTTTTTCAACTAAGTTTTTTGATACCTATATTTAAGAGAATCAGTTAAACATAATTATTACGTTTGCTATGGAAAGAACATTGGCTACAAAAGGAAGCTTGCATTTAAGCCACAGTCTGAGATCTGCCATTTCAAGAAAATCACAGTAAACATGTTTATTAGTCCGCACTGCTACTGCACAAAAAAAAAATGGGGAGGCACAAGTAACTTAAAAAAATATAAAATACCTACATACATCAAGAAGGGGAACCCAGGGATAGCTTTTACTATCCCGACACTGCACTTCACACCATAGTTTTAGGGATCATGAAGGCCAAACAGGGCCTTACAGGCAATTTATTCCACTGGGCATTTCTCTGCATACATCTTCATTAAAACTCGGGAAAAAACTCGAGACAAATATTATGTTGTGAAGAAACTGTGTATTTACACTTAATATTTTTCAGTTTACGCATGCATTTTGTACTTAATTGAATCACTGCCTAACTCCCGGAAGGAAACCTCCAACGCAGTTTGAGAAGAGATTAAAGGGGAAAACGAGAGAAGACCATGTTAAAACATGTAAAAGAGGACTACATCCCACATGCAAGAATTCATAAAAGGAAGAGGCTATAACTTTTTCATCATTGGAAAAGCTTGGATTTATTTTTCAAAGTTTCATAGTCTGAATTCAGATGTTATTGCTCGATAAATATTGCAACACGAACCTACCTGCAGAAAATTGTGTCCATTTGTTAAAGTACGCATACTATCAAAAAAAAAATGGAGAAAAGCTAAAAACACGTTTATTAAAATGTAGTGCTTCAAAGGGCAATGCTTTACAAAAAACTAATGCCTTAGACTCTCTAAGAGACAGGAGGGGCTGGATGCTGTAGTCAAAATTCCCCCCATCACATTGTGAGCCATAACAATAGTGTGTTACTTCTCCTTGTTATACCTGGAGAGCAAGCCAATTGAATACTAATGTTCTCTGTTGTATGCTAACCCCAGAATTGTCTCATTGACTTTTTTTTCATGGCACCACAAGCCTAAGGTGAAACTCAGACCTGTTCTCTTCCCAAAATCCTCCACCAATTTTTCAAGGAATTTGAAACAAGCACTGGCAAAGCCAATAGATCAAGCGCTGAAGGCCAGAATTTTGGATTTATCAATACTTATAATATTTTG
Source organism: Pleurodeles waltl (assembly GCF_031143425.1). Classification (NCBI taxonomy): domain Eukaryota; kingdom Metazoa; phylum Chordata; class Amphibia; order Caudata; family Salamandridae; genus Pleurodeles; species Pleurodeles waltl. Next base: position 1,887,816,547 of record NC_090440.1, read on the forward strand.
TCATTTTGTTTTGTAAAATTGTATTGTAGGGGAGCTGTCAAGCCCTTGCCAAAATTTTAAAACTGGCCAAACGCAAAAACATTTTTTTTTCTCAAGAAACACACATTGCATAGTAGTCCTTTGCACTGAATGTAACTAGTTTGTGGATGCACTTCTTGTGTAAGAGTTAAATGTTATCATTCACAGTGAAGTAAGACTCTGGCTGATGTGGGCTGCCCCACTCCTCCATGCCGTATGCTGCAGTTAAAAATATTAAATATCACAATAACAGACTAATTAATCAAAAAAAAAAAAAAACTCACTACATAAGACACATCATTCATGTAAAAAAATCTAAAAGTCTTGAAAACACCAAACCTAAATACCATAGAACATGCAATAGCTCAAAAAGAAGTCTGGCTTAAAAGATGTGCCACCAGCCCACTGCTCAATTTAGCACACTTGATCATTGCCTCACGATTCGTCTTTCTAAAATGTAAAATCATTTCAAGGTTTTATTTGCTTCTTCGTTCTTCAGAGGCATGAAAAGGGAGTAAATGTTCTTTTTTTTTCTTCTCTCAGTTCACACTTGAACAATCCCAGGGATTGTCAAGTGTATTGTGTGATGTCCTCTCCCATATCTGGTACTGTTGACGGTATGTTGGACCACAGCCATAAGGACAAGGTGCAGAAGGAATGACACAAAGGCGACAATGAAGAAATAAATTGTACCAAGAACATAAAAAGACATCCTTCAAGTACAGACCTTTAATGAAGTCTGGAAATTCAATTAATGTGACGCTGCGCAGACCGGCGGTGCCCCATTCGTGGGCCACAGTCAGATCGGCGGTCCACGTCTCGACAGCTGTTTCTGCCGTGGGCCGCTTTTCAGTTCGCAACCTGTTTTTCTTTTGGCTCGGGTTCTCGCTGCATCCACTTTTTGCCTCCATAATTTTTCTTACCTGTTTGTTGCTGTTTTTCTTCTTCTTTTCTTTTTTCCCTTTTTTTTTTTTGTTTCTTCTCTCGCCATATTTTCTCTTTCCCAGAAGTCTGTATTCTTTCCCTGCATGTTTTGCTTCCTATCTTATACTATGGTTATTTTTCCATTCACCTTTATGTGGCTCTTCCCAATCCAAGATGGTGTCTTCATTACTTCCTGCATGTCACTTCCTGTCTTGTCTGTATATAAGCACAATTTGTATTCTGTTTCTTGTGCTGCAAACACTTCCGTTCCAGTTGTGCTCCTTGCTCCTGTATCCTGTGATTTGGATTCTACCTTTTTTTCTTCCTGATTTCAGTTTCTGTTCCAGTCCCTTTTGTGCCGCAATATGTTTTCTTTTCTTATTTTTCAGGAGTTCCTTGATTAGAGGTTTTTCCCTACTGGGTTTTTTCTCTCTGGGACTCCTTCTGGAGGTTACAGCCTGCTTGGTGTTTTATTATCACCAGCACCGTGGCTACTGGAAAGGGTCGCCCCCACGTTGGTCAATCTAGAGCAAGCAAGAAACCAGGTGGTGCGCAGAGACTGGCGGATTACTGCGGTAAGAAGCATTCAAGTTGTGACAATAAACCGTTCTATTTGGAAAACAAGCTCTTGTTTTTTATAACTGTAAATTCTATTACTCTATAGTGATAAACTACATGCAACAAAATAGTAATAGTGTTGGTACAGAAGTATACCTCCAGTAGGTGGTATTCCAGGTGTACTGCCTCTATTTTAGCGGGAGAATATTTAGTTATGTGGTATTCACTACTATTATTAGAAGCAACCTAACATCCCACACACTGAAAAGGAAAGCAGACACCTCAAGCGGTCCAGTGAGGGGTCGGACTAGGCGCATAGCGAGCGCCTCCTTTGATGTAAGTGTAACTATAAGGGGACACTCCCCCGCCTGGAATCTGGGGGTAGTAGCCTTTAGACTTGGGGCCTACGTTAGGTAGTTCCTCGCCACAGGTAGGCCTCATTATTTCTTATTTTTCTGGACCCACTCTCTTACTGAGTGTTGGATATCTGTCTCTGCATTGCATGATGCTTAGGGATCCTAGGCCCTGAAGAATGCCCCCAGAACTTCCTTGGCTCTTTGTAGAGGGCAGAAACATGTCGGCCATTTTTTAGATAGGTGACTGTGGTAGGCTACTGATGGTACAGAGAACTTGGAGTCGGAGATAAGGTAAGTGATTTTATTTATATAAGTAGATGGTGCATTTCCAGTGATGAAGGGGGGGGATTGTGATGACCGTAGGTCTGGTATACTCTTCTTTGTTCGCTATTAACCGTCTCTGCTTCTCTCTTCCTTTTAGGTTTGGATGGATGTCAGCTCATCTTGTCTCCCGTGGATACCGAAAAAAAACACAGGGTAGGACAAAGGTAAGTCGGTTGTGGGGTGTTTTGAGGGGTTCTTTTACTGATGGCATGCAAGGAGAAAGGGTACTCTGGGTTGGAGGGAGAGGGATAGAAGGGCAGTGTCCAGTCGGGAGGGTGTGGGTCACACGTGCTGTTGGCAGGTTCTATCACTCTCTTTCTCTGAGCCCTGACCAATAGTGCTTTCAAGTGCTAACCCGGTGCCCCTTTTCCCCTGTCCCAACCCTGACCCTCCCCTCGTGTTCCTGATTCCCTTTCCTTGCTCCCTTTTAGCTATGCTAGGGGTTCGGTGTCCTAAAAAGGACCGTACCTTGCTAAGCCACGACCCTCCAGGGTCGTGGCGGGACTTGCAGGCCTTTGTCTCTGGGTTCTTTGGAATACCCCCATCACGGGTCTCGGTTGTCTCTTCCTGATGGAACTGCTCGTTTTCGGCATCCGGCGTTTCTTCTAGGTGTAGTCGCTCCTTCTCGGCGTTCGGCGTCCTTTCCTCGTTCGTCTTCCTCTCTATGGTGCGAAACTCCTCCTCCTCTTCTTGGGAGTCCGTCCTCTCTTTTCTGCCAAAAACCCAGAAATCCGGGTTTAACGCGTCTGTTAGCGTTCCCATGTCGTCATGGGAACGCGGGCGTTGTTCTAGGGAGGTGTGTGACTGGCGCCAGCTCCGGGAGCTACTAGACGCGATCGAGGAGACCAGTCTACAGTGACCCAGTGAGTCCTTGTCCTCACCCTGGTGTCCCATCCTTGCTTTTAATACACCAGCAGACACCATTATTAAAAGTGTAGATTACACACCGGTAACTGCCTATGTGTTTTTATATTTTTCCCTAGCTTAGCTGGATCCCGCTTATTCCAGATAATACTAATTTACGCACTCCCTCCTGTTCCTTTAACGGTGGGGTTGAGTCCGCCCAGGTGGCATTGTCCTACCTGGGTGGGGCTAGGTGGTCAAATGATGAAGCATGACACTATATAGTCTGTCAGAGCACCTAGTCCGTAAAGGAAATCCCCTGTCCCTCCCCCCCACCATCACTCCACAGCACTCACACTCCATTCACACACCCACTGAGGTCTAGGAGCCCCTGGATAATCTCCCTTGGGTTTAGCTCCTCATTACATGTGATCCCCATACCGTTTGTGTTTCTGGCTTTACATGCAGGGAGTTAGTATGGATCAATCCCTTTGAATTGTTTAGTCCAATCTCCCTGACTCCCCTTTTGTGTTACGATCGCCCCTAGGTTGGTCAATCTAGAGCAAGCAAGAAACCAGGTGGTGTGCAGAGACTGGCGGATTACTGCGGTAAGAAGCATTCAAGTTGTGACAATAAACCGTTCTATTTGAAAAAAAGGTCTTGTTTTTTATAACTGTAAATTCTATTACTCTATAGTGATAAACTACATGCAACAAAATAGTAATAGTGTTGGTACAGAAGTATACCTCCAGTAGGTGGTATTCTAGGTGTACTGCCTCTATTTTAGCAGGAGAATATTTAGTTATGTGGTATTCACTACTATTATTAGAAGCAACCTAACATCCCACACACTGAAAAGGAAAGCAGACACAGATGTCCAGATGAGGCTGTCAGTTATTAGGAGAAAAAACAGCTCTTGATTACTTTACAAAGGAGAGATGTTTGTCTTGTATGCAGAACAAGGACAGAGCGGGGTTTCAAGATGTGGGGAAAAAAATAAAGAAAAAGCCCGACCACCAAACACTGTTTAAAGTAATGGGGAACCACCAAGAGTGTAATTTCACTGCCATTCTTTCACCAATCAATCTTTCAGGGCAGATGGGTCACACCAATGGCCATGAAGAGCACAGTACACCAGGTAATGTCTGGTCTCAGAGTCAGCCAATAAAAAAACTGCAACAAGGGTTAGCATAGCTATACTTAAGAGAACCTAAGCTGAACCTTGCTGCAGTATCCTGGATGGACTGTAGACATTTCTGCCCACAGGCATAAGACAGGGCGAGATAGGAGTCTTCTACTGTTTAAGATTGAAAAAACATTTTGAGATATCAAAGATGATTTGGGCAGACAACTGTAGGTTCATGTCAACGCTGAAGTTGATTCTTCATTGAAAACAGATAGGAGAGGTAATCATTTCAGTAGATCAGAGACTGAATAACTGTGAATTGTTAAAAATAAATTCCCAGGTCTATTTGGGAATGCAACTGGAAAATCACAAAGACATTAATGTGATTGTAGCGGCCAGATATCTGTCATACAGGTGAAAAAGGTAAGGTGATACAGCAGACTTTTTTGGGACAGAAAAAGAAGTGGAAGGGATGAAGTTGCTAGAGAGCTACCTGACAGGAAGCAGAGAAAAAAACCACTGAGCAGCCTGGCCACCAACCACACTTCTGGAGTGTGTTCTTGAGGACTACATGGTCAACGCTGTTAAATGGCATTGTGGATATTTGTTGTAAAGACAGGAAAAAAAGGTCAAAATATTCTGAAACACGGATAGGAATGTGGCTTCCAGATTTGACAGATGTGCAGGACAGGGATCGAAGGATGCCCCAGTCTTAATACTCCTCAGGCTAAGCTCCATCTGAGAAGCAGTAAGCAAAATCCACAATTTTGCAGAAAACATGTCAACGACATGGTTGGGTGGTCTCCCAGCTGAAAAGAGGATATGACATAGTCTACCTTCTGGAAAATGTAAGAAAGTCAAAAACACATCATGAGAAGCCGAAATGTTGACACAGCTGGAGGTGGGCAAAGAGAGTTATTTTTCTGTGCATTCGGGCCATCAGTAATAACACCCGAAAATATCTTTTCAGACATGGAATAGGGTGCAGCTTTATCCTATGGAACTCCAATTTGTAGGCAGTGCACAAAGAAACAGAGTAATCATTTCTTTTTTTTTTTGTGCAGGAAATCAAGTTTGCGTCTTAAAAGTGACAAGAGAAGAAGAATACCAAAAGCGGATTTCTTTCTCTGCTTCATTATATGACTTTTGGTGATACATGCAATTACTTGCTTTAGATACCAGACATTTGGTGAAAAATAAATTTCTTGTGTACTGTTCAAAACATAGGTTCAAATCTGAGGAGTGGACCTCTGCATCGTTTACTTTTATTTGCAGGGCTATTTCTTATGAAACTGCATAAATAGTGGGCTGGTGGAAGGAAACAATTGTGTATATAGTTACTTTTTCCTACTTTGTCTTAAGACTTAATTCGATGATACACTTCCGGATATAGATCTTGATTATCAATGTCCTTACAGTAGAATGAAAGAATCCACGGATGCTTTATAAGAACTGGAAAATCCTCCTCCACCAAGACAGACATTATTCTGATGTATCAAATGATGGTGTTAAAGGAGACCATCACAAGGGATTTTCATATTAACTCTTTTCCTTCGTCAAGCCAATCTCAATCATCTCTGGCACAAAGGGGGAATAGAGTGAGTAACATAGTGGTCCATGGTGGGGAACCTTCATTGGGAAAGGGGGCTACGAAGAAAAAACACCAAATAATTGACTGTATTTATTCACTCTGAAACATCTTTTACCTCTTTATCATCTAGTGAGCAAACTGCTTTGTTTACTATATTTAACAGAAAGTAAAAGGACCATTCAAGAGAATATAATTCCATAAAGAGGTAACAAGTGAATTTGAGAAACAGTTTGAATCAAATTTAAATATGAAATCTTCCAGAAAGCAACAAAAGAAAATGGGAAAGGGAAAAAACTGAGGTTTAAAAAAAATAAAAGGTAGGACAAAAATCAGGCTCCTCCTTGGTGAGTCTGGTACATTAAGCCTTGACCCCCAGTAACCTACCTCACTTTGAGGAACCGTCTAGTAAACCATTAAGTGTCTGCAGTGAGTTGAAAGATGCAGCAGATCCTTGGAATGCTCCTCTGATATCATTTTGAATCCTTTAGCCATCTCCTGTGTTTTACAGGCTTCCCACAATGAATGTATGTCAGTCAAAAGAACTTGATGACAGTACTACTTAACTCTATACTATTTGATTTTTTTTTGTTAGGAAATTGGCCCTCTCAACAGCACCATTATTCTGAAGCTGTTACATTTGTTTCCATAATTGAAATCCTTATCTTATGCTGAATTACAAAGTGTGTCCCTTTCTGGACAAAAATGATCTTACTGTAGAGAACGTTTTGGTCTAGGATTGCCTCTGGTGTCTTTCTGGGGAATGAAGTCGTTTTTATTTTTTAGGAAGAATAGGTACAATTTATTTCCAGTCAAGAATCCCCCAAAAATATCATGCTGAGAAAAGTGGCATTGATTTTTTTGTTTGTTTCAAATGAGCTGGAATTCACAAGCAGCACTGCTTTTTAAAGACCGTTGTCACTGCACAAACTTTCCCATTCCTTAATGGTGGAAATCCAGGGCCGTACTGGTCGTACTGGACATCCGGCGTTTTTCCAGGATGTAGGGAGGGTGGGGGCCACTTTTGTTACTGGGGCTCGGTTCTACAATGGTGCTGCAATATTGGCCCCCAGTATTAAAAAGCAGCAAGCCAGGGTAATTCACTCACTCTTGATTCCAGTCTCTATGCAGGGGCTGGTCTGACAATATTGCTAGGGCTGCGTTGGGTTCCCAGTCTGGCTCTGTGGAAATTTCAATGTTTGGGAGAACAATAAAGATTGAAGACCTAAATATAATATCCAAAGAATCAAATACTAATCTATCTTGGTCTTGGCTTTCGGGGGCCTTGAATGGTAACAAAGGTGAAGAACAATCACCTGACTTGATTAAACAATTAAATGACTTATTTCTTGGATTATGGCTGTACCGGATAAATCAAAAATAGAATATTTGAGGACACAAAAAGCAACAGTTATCTGTCTCCAGGAAACCTGGTCTGTTGTTGACATTTCAGTTTTATCTTATTAAGTATTCCAAAACGAGGCCATTCAATTGAAGCATGTTACGTAAAAGGCAGTATTTCTATTCTTCTTTTGATTGAGGCTGGACCACTCATCTCATTCCACGTCACAATAATCATCTTCAGTGTTTTAGGATCGATTTTGATGAATAAGGAATTTGTGGGTAACTTATTGCTATTTTTTAATATTTATATACCTCCTGGAGAGCAGAAACAATATGTACTCACTAGTGTTTACGAGTTCATTGATTTAAAATGTGATTGAGAGAATTGTCTTATGGCCCAATTGCTTCTACAGGAGTAAACAAAGAAGGCAACTTTAAGTTTTTACTGAGTTCCTAACTATATGTCAAATAATTGATCTATGATAATCAGCATAGGGGAAATTGATTACATCTTTGGCTACCAGAGAGAGAGGGTCAATATGCTGTCCTGCAGGGAAAAATAGATATAAGCAGCAATACCTATTTCATATATTACAGATAGTAATGTGAGTCACGTTTGTTTGCTGGGCCACAGAGGGTTCATATAAAAAGTGATGAAATGAATGAATGTGCAGAAGCCTAAGTCAACAAAGCTGTTGCCTCAACTTCACACTGTCTGCCCTTGTCCCCCATGTGTGCACCGAAGTGTAAAATGGAGTGGTGCTGCAAGCTTGTTAAGACTAGGAAGTGAAAACTATAAAACCTCGTTCTTCTCCACCCGGATTGAGTAATGGAACGTGGTGCTGTAACTCAGTGACCTGCAGATCACCAAAGCGAATCCCAGTAAAGCAATCTCATGGTCAAAATGAGAGTACTATTAAATTGGGCTTCTGGTTATAGTTTAGCAAAAATGCAAAACTGTAGGAAGGTACTATATATAAACAAATCCTTATACTACTTTCACTTTCCAATGCCAAAGCTCGAACCATCGAGGTTTTATATATGCCTTTTCTGTGCCCTGCTGAAGACTCAGCCAAATGAGTTTGGATATCAGTATTAAGGTGCTCCACTTAAGGGATAGGTATTTTGTTGCACTTAGTGATCACTGCCCCAAGTAGGGATGCAAAGCACTTTGCTATTTGGATAGCATGCTACACTATGTAGGTTGTCTGGTTTAAAGGGTATCTTCGTTCTGATCCTTTGTGGGAAATGTTTCCTTGTCACTCATGATGACCACAGAGGTGCTGTTATTGTGTCATGGCATGCAACGCTAAGCGACATCATGGATGAAAAAGCGTAACAGAAATATGTGCAGTTTATGGTTTTTGGTATGTTGGCATCTTTGAACAGCTCTGGAAACCCCTTTACTATAGTTTTATGATTATAGTCCACCAAACTTATTATCACACAGGACTGTCCATTCTGTGACTTTTAGTTTAAAGTTCATGGTGCAGAGCAGGCAAAGATTGGATGGAGAGCTGGTGGTGAGATCTGCTGGGATGGACTTTTTAACTATAATTCCATATATAATTACTATTGTAAAATGTCAAGAACTGGTTGCAGTATATAGCTCATAGGAACCGCAATGGCGATCTAGATTAGAGTCCTCCATTGACCGGAACTATGTGGCACACCTCTTCAGTTAATCTATGCCTGTTCAGTTGGTGATGGATGGTGTTTTGCAGTGAACTAGTACATCGCTGGATGATGTATTGATGTATATGACCCAGAGGGTTTCTGTCTTATGCGAATGTCGGAGGGTCAATCAGTGTACAGGAGTTATTATGCATCCTGTCTGAACCACAATCGGCTGCCCAACCAATGAGTGTTGGTATTAGTGTGGCATAGGGATGCTCTTTATGAATTGCCATTACTGTATAATACCCAACCTGACACAGTCCAGCCATTCATAACTTACCTGGAAATAGCAGGTTGTGTGCTGTTAGCTTGAACAATGCACATGCAGAAGCAATTAATATTCTATGTTATACCCTAGGGGTATGGGCATATATTATATTACTATAATTATTAATGTGTATATTATATAACCATTTCTAAAGCATGTGATTTACCTAACAGGTATCATGGTGCTACAAGCTGGAATACCGGGAGAAGGTGGCGTTATACATCCACTGGAAAATACAGCTGACAAACAGATTACAGGGGAAAAGCCATGCCTTCAGAACCTTCCTAAAGGATAATAAATATTCCATAATGTAGTTATCTTGTAAATAGCCATGTTTTCACCTCTCTTCTGAAGTGTAATTGCTCCTGAATACATTGAATCTTGTTCAGATGTGGTGTCAAGGATATGTCTGAATCCATGGTTACCCCTAGGATTATTACCTCTCTTCATGTCAGATTGGCCTCAGGTTTCTTGGGTCCTGTGGTTGCAGGCTGTTGTGTTTTCTACTGTCCACAGATTATGACCTCTGTCTTGGAGGTGTTTAAAAATAACTCATCATTCATGCATCTATGGCGCAAAGGCAGTCATCCAGTTTTGATTTGTAGGGGTCACCTGAGACATCCATTTTCATAGGATTTGCATATTATCTACATTGTTTTAACTGGTGAGCTTGAATTATCTAATTAGTTCTGGTAAGGAGTTAGGAAGGTCTTGAATAATTAAGGAGATGTGATTGATCTCTGCGGGATTCCACATTATTCGGAGTGAGTGCTAATATGAATGTGGTGAGTTTAGCAAGCACTGACTGTTTTAAGGAATGAGACGGTTGATTTTTGAGTGTTTTCACATTTTCAGAGATGTTTGAACCTTTGTAGTAGTGTATTGTGGTAGACAGTATCAAATGCCACTGATGGGTCCAGAAGCAAATGGGTGGTCACTTCATCCTTGTCTACTGTGAGCTATAGGTCTTCCCATATGGATACGAGAGCTGACTGTGCTTCTATGTGGAGTGATTCTGGATTGTACTGATCTCCTGACTACCCCGTTGCTCACCCTGAAGTCTTGCAGGGGTACCAGTGCACAATCTGTAATAGTTTCCCTTGAATGTAGACTCTTTTGTCATTGCTCACAAGTAACAAAGTACCTGGCCAGAGAAGCCTGTGTTTAATTGCGTTTGCATCTGCACTGCTCACCCACACTCCCAAAATAAAGCTGTGAATCAATATGACACGTGAAGAAGCAATTAATATTCTATGTTATATTTTAGGGTTATGAGAATATATTATATTATAATTATTAACGTATATATTATAGAACCATTTATAAAGCATGCGATTCACCTAAGAGGTATCATGGTGCTACAAGCTGGAATACCGGGAGAAGGTGGCGTTACACATCCGCTAGAAAATACAGCCGACAAACTGATTACTGGGGGAATATTGCCTTTGGAAGGAAATGAGAGAAGTGTATAAATCGTACCGGAGCATGGTACTTCGCGTACGGGTGTTGTGCACATTTGCATGCGAAGTAAGTGTTAACAAAAACGGTTTAAAAGTTTCCTCAATCAACTTCGCCCTAATATAAATACACTTTCGACTCTGATAACCCTGAAACTACAACAGCTAAGACCCTTCTAATAATTAATAAGACCCTGCCTGATAATCCCCCAATGGCTTTCATCCTAATAGAAAACATTTTTCAAAAACCCACACTCCATCAGTCTGCATCTTCGCCATTTGCATTTGCCGATATTTCAAACCTCCTACACTTTTATTCTTTAATTGAAACTCCTACAGATGTGTGAGGGCCTCATCCATTAAAACCCACCGAAAATTAATTGGGGAGCTGCCTCGCCCCCCACACACATATACACGAGCCTGTTGCCTGAGAGCGCCACTCTACAACAAGGGCCTCTGTCAGATCCATTTATCTGTTGCTTAGGGAGTAATTGCACCCAAGGCAGATGAGCAGTGTGTGCAGGGAGCCAAGTGAATCTTATTAATTCTAATGACAAGAACTGTTGTTGTAACTAAATTATTCCAAGGATGGTGCTCCTGGAAATCTCAATGAAAGCATTGCTTCATATCGCAAATATTACATTTGAGCCGAAGAACTCTTAAGAGCTTCCTGGAGAGCTTTGACCTTATGCCTGCAGGAAGCAGCCTCCAACTAATCGAATGATCCATGCGGAGCTGCATGGGAACACTCAACTGAATGCAAAAAATAGCTGCCTGGAACCAAAACAAGGCTAGTGGTCGCCTGGGGCCACTAAGACTGTGCATCTTTCAATGAACAATGTGCGTTGGAATAAGGTACACATTTGCAGCAAAGCGCTAGCATTACAAACCCAGGCCTAAAGGAGAAGCAAATGTTAGATTACCACTTTCTAATTATTTGTGTCAGATAAAGGAGGAGAAAGTTAACAGTGCTATGATTGTGGCCCCCTGGAAGTAGGATTAACAGTGCAAATGGCAAGGGTGTCAACAGATGCAAACACTGGAATGGATGTAGAGAATGTGAAAAGACTCCAAGGGAACAAAGCCTTTGCAAGTTGAGACAATCAAAGGTCTAATGTAAAGCCAGCAAAAATCCAGCCAAGAGACCTTCTCGTGACACACCAGCAACATTGTTTTACTTATATATTGATCAAGTGCTGGTAAACCGATATCAGCTAGCAGCAAGATGTTTTAAGTTGTGGAAATGGTCACAAGTATGCAAGAACTTGAAAACGTATGGGTCCAAAATTAAAAATTTTTAGTGGTCTCAGATAAAATTTGACCTATTGTTTATTGGAGTGTTCTATAAAGCTCAAAGCCAGTGTGATCTGAGTCTGCTTGTCTGATGTTGATCAACTTGGTCCATATAGTTGAAGGTGGGAACTGTTTGACACTCTTGGCACCATCAGGAGTGGCAGATTAAATAACCTAGCAGGTATTGTAGAAGTGTTTAGATTTGCAGTGAATATTTCATTTTATTGTCCTTGTCCACAAGGCAAATATAGGGGCACATTTCTGTCAGCAAAGTAAGGTTTTCATCCCTTTCATGAATCTTTGGTAGGGTGTTCGATTTCTGAGCGGTTAGATTAGGTTACTCCTGAGCTGTGCACTTTTGGACTCTAGAGGCTTACCACCCTTCTCATTCTGTTGATGACTGTTAGAACGGGGTTTCTGGCTGGCAGAGGTGTGCACCCTGTCCATGCAAGGACCGCAATCCTAATCAAGGTAAATCACAAACGCAGCCTAGTTTAACCTGTGCTCACCCCTGACAGCTTGGCACAGAGCAGTCAGGCTTAATTTAAGAGGAAATGTGCAAAGTATTTGTGCAACACTTCAAACAGTAAAATAGTGAAAACACCACACAAAGAACAAACCAGCCTTTCCTCTGTAATGGTGTGGCTAGGCCTTTATCACTCAGAGAAGTGACTAGGACCCCATTCACTACTACCTGGTGGAAGTGATGCCTCTCAGCTTCAGGGATCACCAGCTCACTCCCTGAGTCTATCTCCCAACTAAGGGAGATCATAGCATGGTCTAAGGCCTGTGTCTGGGGACTACTTGTCCCTAAGGTGACATTTATCACCCCTGTAGAGGTCCCACCAGTAGGTGGTTTCTTTGGACAGACAGAGCCCAGCTGCTTGTGTCCTAACTGGTGACAATCAAAGTAGTGCGGTTGGAAATGGGGCACAGAAGGGACATGGGAACCCTTTTCTTCCCCCTAATCTGAGACTTGTCTGGGCCTCCCTTGACCTTCCCTCACTCTGTTGGGGGGGGAACCAGAACCACCATTCTTGGGGTCACTCCCAGGTACCTTTTTGATTATTCTGGTGCTGAACCAGAGGTCCGCCTGCTCAGTAAGTTTCATGTGGGTCAGTCAGCTTGCTATCAACTAGGTGCTGGCGCCGCTCTGGAAAACAAAGGTAAAACATGTACTCCCTCAGAATTAAGTTGTACAGCCATCTACAATCTTCTACTTTTCTGGCCATCACCCATCCCTTCAGAGTCTTGCTGGAATAATCTAGAAAGTTTATCCAGGACTGGGGTGGCACCACATGTCAGGGCACGACTCACAGATGGCAGAGTCCAGGTGCTGTAGCAGGAAGGTTGGAAGTCTTTTGTGTGCGTAAGAGTTCAGAAAACAGGACACCAGTTAGCAGGCCCTTGGAATCACTCAGGTTGTTGGGTTCAAGTGATGTGGATCCAGTCCTTCTCACCCAGGCAAGGAGGGCAGCAAGTAAGCACAGCAAGAAAGCAGTTCTTCCAGAACAGCAGCGCAGCAGTGTCTCAATCCTCATAGCAGCACAACAGTCCTTCTTGACACAGTATCCACAGGTCCAAAAGTGTACTGAGTTGGTAAGGTCAGAAGTCCATTTCTTATACCAAGTGATGCCTTTGAAGCAAGAGAGAATTCAAAGAAGGGCTTTGAAGTGCACAGAGGTCACTCCTTCCTCTCCTAGCTCTGGGCTCTCTTCAGGGGGTTGAGCAGTCTGGTGTGTGGGGACAGGACACAGCCTATTCTGGTTTAAGTGTGAGCCTGTGGCCAGCTCCTCACTCCCATCCTGTCTGGTATGGCCCATCAGGATGTGGATGACCCATCAGGTACACCTAAGCTTTCTTTGTGTGTGGTCGCCTAGAGGGAATGCATAAAGCCCAGCTATCACACCACCCCAGTCATATATTGGAGACAGGCTACAGGCACACAGGGCTAAGAACAGGAAAATGCCAACTTTCTAAACTGTACAAAATCACTGGGGTTTGATCCTGTAAAGTCTGAGTGGAGGAGAGACCAATTATCAGCCACCTACCACATACAGGCCCCTACTGGCTATCAATTAGTTATTTTTTCTTATAATACACAAAACAGGACATGAATCCTGTTTTTTTTTTTTAAATGTCTATCTTATTCATAGCTTTTAATGCAACTAACAGTGTACACAAAATAGCCTCCTGGTACAGAGTACGTTTTCACGCCAATATTTAACAAAATATAATAGTGAAGCACCCTGTCCAGCTGAATGACATCTCTTGGCATGTAACATTTACAGAAACTACACACGCATATTACATTTTTGTCCAGAACAAAAGATGCACAAATGTCAGAAAAATATCTGAAGCTATCCATTGAAACTAGTATTGGGGTTAGCACCTACATCAGTTCATATACATCCCAGACGGTCACGATGAGGAGTGGGAACAGTTTTTTAGGGTCCAGTTTCCTCTATGTCACTGTCCTTGAATTTCCACAAGGCCTTTATTTATGCCTCTTATTAGTGGATTAGGGAAAGGCCACTCCACTTCTCTCACACCAAATTCAATGATGCATTTCGACCTCAGCAGGTTTGGAATCAAATATAAACAAGGGCATAACCCATTTTTGTTGTCTGGACAGAAGCAGAGGCCCCATCATTGTTTGTTGGAGGTAAGCCTTCAAAAATATGTTCTGGTTTAGTGTTCAATTTTGCCGGGTTCAGGTTTCGTAGAACCAGTGCTTCAGATTTTGCTCTTTGTTCGCGGCTTGGCCCAGAGAGAGGTTAGCGTGGGCTCAAGCAAGACAATGGAGCAGAGCAAAAAAAGAAAAATGTAATATGCATGTGGATTTTCTGTACCATGAGGCTATTTTGTGTATACTGTTAGTTGCATTGAAAGATATGAAAAAGATACAAATCAAAATTACACACATGATTCATATGCTGTTTTGTGTACAATAAGAAAATATTACTAATTGATAGCCAGCGACGGCCTTATGTGGTAGGTAACTTTCTAAAACATGGCACTTTCAAAATTGTAACAATAAATCCAACTTTACCATTAAAGAGGATTTAGTATTACAATTTCAAGGGTACTAAACATGAAAGATCTATCCCTTCTCAATTAGGACTTACAGCTTATTAAATGTAATAAGGAATCCCCAATGTTATCTTATGAGAGGGGTAGGCCTCAAGTAGTGAAAAACAACTTTGGGAGTTTTGTCACTACCAGGGTAAGTAAGACATGAAAGTATAGGTTCTTCCTTTTGAGCCATCTGAGCTGTGTAGGGCCTACTTTAGGGATGGCTAATAAGCAACATAAGGGGAGTTTAAGGCTTAGCAAGGGGTTTTACATGCAAGTCGATATGGCAGTGTAACATTGCATTCAAGCTGCAATGGCAGGCCTGGGACAAGTTTTAAAATGCTACTTAAGTGGATGGCACAAGCAATGCTGCAGGCCCGCTAGTACCATTTACTTTACATTCCCTGGGCACTTGCAGTGTAATTTACTAGTGTCTTATAAGTAAATTAAATATGCCAATTAGGTATATACCAACCAAACCATGTTTTTCAGGGGGAAAGCACAAGCATTTTAGCACAGGTTAGCAGTGGTAAAGTGCACAGGGTCTTAAGGCTAACAGAAATGAATTCAGTAAAATTGGAAGCACGCAGTGGTGGTTGGTGGCAAATTACATTAGAGGGGTGCAAACACACACAAAATACACAAAATGTACTAATGTAACTTCACATACACACTAATTGAAATATTTTAAAAGAATCACTTACTTTACTCAAGGTTCTGCAGCACATCCCCATTGTTCTGCAGCACGTCCTCCAAGCAAGAATCCCACAGCCAACTCCCTCATCCAATCAAGGCGCTGTTTTCATACTGTTAAGCTGCATGAAGAAGGCATCTTGATTGGCTGGAGCGGGCCAGCTCCATGCTCCAAAAGGCACTGTAGGCCTGTGTCTGCTCTCCAACCCAGCTGTCCAAGACAGCGGGCTGGGTTAGAGAGGTTTTGAAATGCTCATGTTGGTTTGGCCGTAGGAAGGTAGCCAGCCAAACCAACATGCGCACTTCAAACTGAAGTGGCCCTTCCTCACTGCTGTCAATCATTGGCAGCAGTGATGCACTGGCCCTGCCCTGCCCTCACACTCCACTTCCTGTCATAAAGTGTTAAAAATAAAATGGTAATGACATCATTTTATTACCATTTTATTTTTGATGCTTTTTGTACAGCACTGTGGTGGGGCTTCGCTCCTTCACTCACACACAGGAACCGCCGCTGGAGGCAAGCAGGCAAAACATTTGGAGGTGACCCCGCTGAGAGGACCATTTCCAACAATGACTCTTGATGGAGCAGCTTAATCTATGATTACTGTCAAAGTGGTATTGGGCTGCCATGTTCTGAAGGTAGATAGAGCCTTATCCCTCAAAAGACCTTGGAAAAGGTGTGAAAACTTCTTTGCTTTGCCAGGCACCACTAAAGAAGTTTAGGGCAGTGTTCAGTGAACCTTTCTTTTAAGGAGAGGTACTTTTTTTCTCATCTTGCATTGAACCCTTTCTAACTTCTTGATTTGTTTTTTTAAAGCTTAGTTGTAATGAAACCAAGCCATTTTATTGCTCTGATGTTCCATCTTCTTTTGCTCTAGACATATGATATTTTGATCTCTGAAGCAGCATAGACACACTAAAAAGGTCTTGAAAAGATGTGCTCTACTTTGAAAAGAAAACCATTTTTGCCCTTAAATACTGTAATGAGGTTTAGACTGGAACAGAAAATATGACTGGGCACCAAAATAAAAGCAGCCTTTATTAGTGAGTTAGATAGCTTTGGAAGTAGGCCATGTTTGCAAAGCGGGGCAGTTTTGAACTTGTAAAGACACACTGTATAAATGGTTTGCAAGGCATGCAAGCCTGCATGAATTTGAGCTTGCTGCAGGCAACTTTTGTTTTAATGTATGGGAAAGCAGCAGTAAAAACCAGTCCAGCAGTAATAAAGGCCAATAAGCAGCCAAAAACTGGCTCACCCACTAACCTTTCAGACCAGCCCATCAGACATGTTACAAATGCCCTATACACAAGTCCGACCCTGGCTGTAATGGACTCTTAGGTAAGTCAACTGTAACTGTGCGCAAACGGTTTTGTTCAGTTACATTTCAACTATATGATGTGTGAGTGAAGGAAATATTTCTCCCAGTTGTACATAAACATATCAAATATGGATAAAACACTTATTTTACTATCCTCTGCAAGGGAAATATTACAAACATCAGATCTGCATGAGAAAGTAAATGGAATTATTAAAGTCTGATTACCTATACTACCTATCCATGCTTTAAAGTCTTAAATGCAGCCTGTGCAATGCTCATCCATGATGTTGAGCAAAAGGCCATTCACATTCTTTGACAATACATAATACCTGCAGCTAGTGGAACTCAAAGCAAGGTAATTCAAATGAGATAGGAAGGCTTATTGGACATTTCTCCATAGGAATATATCTTGCAAAACGTAGCTTCTTCAATACTTGAGCTCTTCATTAGATCAGTGGAGACAAAACCAGCAATTGTGCTAGCACATATAGCTTGTGGGAAGAGATATTCTTTTTTTTAGTGTGAGTATCCGGCCCAGTCTTGTGAGATCTTTAAGACAGAGCGATGATCATAACAGATCTAATGGGCTGCCATGTTGTTTTCTGATGAACCATGGGATAGCCTTCTCCTGAAATCATAGCTATGGAAAAGGAACTAAGCCATTTTGCTGACAGTCTTTGTCGTTGAATAAGGCTTAGATTTTGTTTGATTTGCTTGGGGCACTTTCAAATCAAACACTGGTTTTACCCATTCAATTGTCCTGCTTGACCCATTTGGAGTAGAGGACTAAATGGAACCAAAGAAGAGAGAAAGTATTTTTTGCTGCTTATTAACAAATTCCCAAGTCCCTGACAGAAGCCTGCTGAATGATTCATGCACCACTAGGTCTGGGACTAGAAAAGTGCCCTACAGGCCAGAGGAGCAACTACTTGCTAAATACCCAAAACACCTAGTGGAGATAGAGTGTCCCTTTCAACCTTGCTCCTCTGGCTGAAGAGTGTAGAAGGTCTTGGCAACAGAGAAATCTTATGTAATTCAGAATAAATAGTAATTCTGTTTTTGGTTTAAGTTTTGTCTGCTTGTTCTATGGAGAGTCTCCTTATGCTTGAGAAGTCCAGAAGGCCTTATGTAGAAAGAAACACTGGTGGACAGAAATTCAGAGGGCCAACTGGTACTAGATAATTTGCTGATCTGGAGTTGTGGGGGGCCACCAGCAACTGGAAATGGTGGAATGATGTCTAGCAAAGCAAACCTCAAGGTCTAGACGTTGCCCATAATGGTGCTTTTTATCGAAAGTATTTGCTGCTCCAGGAAAACACAACATTTTCTGTGGAAACAGAACTTTCTCTAAAGACATTTTTTCCTAATATGTTTCTATGAGAATTGCCCTCTTACCGTGTCCAAAACTGAAAGCACTATTTGCCCGTCACTGCCATTTTAATGTGTTTGACCAAAGGTACCCTCAATTTGGTTTTCATTCAATTGCTGATCCTAACACAAGATTCCTTTCATTTTTTGTGGCATGTATTAAATTCTTAACATGTTAATTGACCTGTTTTTTTTATTTTTAGTGTGAATAATTGTGTTAATGGTATTGTTGTTTTATTTAATTGCACATGCAGTTCTCCATGGAAACCTTGATGTCTAAGACAAGCTATGAAGGACGAGCCAGGCTTTGATAAAAATTTCAACTTTTAGGAGTCAGATTATCTGGGCCATATCAGACATTCACTGTGTCTTTCTCATAGTTTACTAATTCAGTATCCTAATCTCATATAGCTGGGTTGATGTAGTCTAAGGGAAGAGTAATAAGGTCTCGAACAAGGTCTGCAGAGTGATTGGATTATACTAATAGGCAATCTACTCAAGGTTTTCCCAGGAATTTAAATACCCCTATATGCAAAGATCTTTTCACAAATACTCAAAAACAGCGATGAAATGGAAATTGCAAATAAATAAGGTCAAATGTATTTTTAACCTAAAAGTACAGCTCATTTAACTTTACAGGTGAGTTTCATGTGAAGCATACAAGATAATACTGAGTGCTAGTCTATTTGTGTGTAGGAATAAGAGAGTTTGCAGTACATCTGTATGGCCAGGAGGTGTTAAATTGCAATAGGAGAATTATATGAGTGTGTGAAGAAATGTAGGTGCCTTTTGTACACTCAGCTACAGAGAAAGCCTAGGAATCAATGTTGAGCCAGAGGGATTCATCAAGGGTTAGGCATCCATGGAAGACTTGGGATCCCAGGTACAAAGTGAGAAGTTCCCAAAACTGTGATGGCTACACATTGGAGTCGCAGTCAATCCCCTAGACCAGGCACCAGATGGCAGTTGCCTGGATTCTAGTTATTATGGCTAAATAAAGTACGTTGTGTGGTTTGGGTAAGGGGCTCTGTGGCTACAAGCTCAGACTGAGGAAGAATTAGAGACATAGGGCCTGATTTAGATATTGGTGGCCGAGTTACTCTGTTGCAGTGGTGATGGATATCCTGTCCGCCGAAATCTAAATCCCATTATATCCTATGGGATTTAGATTTCGGCAGACGGGATATCAGTCGCCATTGTGACGAGTAACTCATCTGCCAATATCTAAATCAGGCACAAAGTACAAGACACAGGCCTTTTAGGAATTTTCAGAACAGGGATCCCCAGGTTTTACTTTGCACATGAGCAGATTTATGGATGCCATAAAGATGCTGAGTTCCTAGTGTTCTGCACATTAACCTCAGATCAGGGGCAAACTGTAATCCATACTCAAAGCCTCTGTCTCTCTCATCTTCAGAGAACTGTTGGAAAGAAGACATTTTCACTTTACTTTTCCAAGAATATGGATCTGGTGTCTGAAATATTTTCTTGTGGAGAAGCGTCGGTAGTAAAATCAGCAGGAATGGATAAACGCAGAAAGGTACATAAAGGATATTTAACATTTTCAACCAGAGAACATCGTAAATGATAAAATGGGCAGGACAATTTCAGAATTTGTTAGTCTTTGTGTGTCACTGGTGTATTTCCCTATTTTCAACACGATGAAAATAACAAAAGATGACTATTCGCATGATGGTGAATCAAATGAGATTGTCATCTAAGTTCATGCAATTATTTACTCCACACGTTTGAAATGAATCTTAGATTTACAGAGGACATGAAAGTAGCACAAAAACTATTTGTTGAGTAATGTTTTTTTAATGCATATGTTTGTAGCAGCGTTTTCGTAATTAACATATCAATGTTTACATACTGAGGTAGCAGAGTGGTGTTTAATTGGAAAACATACATTATGTCTTACCTGGCCAATGCATCTCATCATGACAAGTGCATTGACAAGCATACAAATAAATCTGCGGAACTCCCTTATGTCCAATTGCTTGCCTAATTATACTTTCCCAAATCATTGAATTTAATTGTGCTCAGACATCATCAGAGTTTTCACATCACCACTGTAGGTAAACACAGATTAGCGTCCATAAAAACCTATGGCCTATAAAATGCAAAAAAAGACAAACCACCTAGGAAAACAATGCGTATGCACAGCTATGCACTCCAGCACATATGCTTAAAACCGCAGAGGTTGTTAATAAACATGTTTTAAAGGACAAGAAAATTACTCTTTTCTCGTACACACTCCTTTAAAAAATAAACAGCATTTCCAACTATATTGCAAATAATCTACTGCCAATGATGTCACACACCTTCACATATAACATCACAAATAGCATAACCACTGATGCAGCAGTACATTTCATATTTAATGAAGATGAAAAGCTGCTGTAGCTTCACCCACAAGTAACGCATATCCTGACAAAGACAGTACTAAGACTGCCATACCACGGTCAACATCTAGATGTCCTCGCAGATGACCTGTAGGTAAGAACGTCGCTGTAGGAGCTCTGGCAGTTCATCAATATTCTTATAGACTTTTAGTGCAGGTATATAGCTCCATTAGCACTTCCGACATCTAGATGCCCTCACACTAAATAAATGGACAGAACAGGTACACACAGTTACACCCCCAAGCAATACGTGTAATCATATCCATTAAATGCAGTTAGTGTACCATTGTCAGCATCCAGCTGTCCTTGCAGCTAATAAACAGAAAGAAGAAGCCTGTTGCACTTGCAACTCGTGGATATGGTCACAGACTTCAAATGCAATGATGCTGTTGTAGTGCCAGAGTTTATACTAAAGAAAAAAGCAATATTTCCCATTAGCAAATATTTTGCAGGCAAATTATATTTGTGAATCCTGTGACATCACTGCTGACGTCTTTTGAAGAGTTATTAATAAGTGTGTATTATATGTTTTACGTCATTAATGTGGTCATCTGTAGCCGACAGGGTAGTTGGATTTACATATCTAGCTATACATGGGGAAAATCAGTGATTTTATGTTTTGGAGCGTAAACATTAAAACCCTTCAAATATAGTTTTTAAATACGTTTCGGTCCTTTAGATGAGGTTTGCTATTTAATGGTATTAGCAGGAAACTATGATAGCCGTTAACCAAAACGTTCAGTGAAGTTTTGGAGTTTTGTAATAATATACTTACATTTGCCTGTACCCTTGTGCTCAGTGTCTGGATTTTCAATGGTCACAAGTTAGTGTATTCCTTCAGCCACATTCTGAGTTCAATACCCCTTCCCCATTGCCCACTGAACAGGCCTGCGCCCATTCCCCCTGCCATCAGCCTATGAAAGGTGATGACCCCTGCCATGCTCAGCAAACTCTGGATACAAGGGGTGCCCTTTGGCGATGCCAAGTAGGCTTTGGTTGCGAGACCTGCCCGGCAGACTCATTATTCAGGATATGACCATTGGCAAATGCTCTGTGCCCGGACCAAATGCCACAAAGCACACAGGGTATAGACTTTGACCATGCTTAGCAGGCTATGAATCAAGATACCCTACCACTTGAGCACCCTGGGCGAGGTCTTCTACCATGCTGTATGGTCTATGGGCACCGGATGTGACCTCTGACTAAAATAATGAACAATAGTATTTTAACAATGTTCTTTTAAAACAGGCATGAACAGAATCTTAAGAAACCAAAAAAAATACTGCTGACAAACTAGTAGAGAGTAAGCCTGCATACTTTTAAAAGGTCATAATGATTAAATCACAAGGGTTGCAGAGCAGTCCATTGACACTACAAAGAGCAACAGAAGTTATTTGTAAACAGGACAAAATGAAGCTTGCATTTTCCTACCAGGTGTGTATAATGGGACCAACTCCTCCCATATTTGTCTTGATATCTACATTCGAGAAGTGGGAATCCGAGCATGTAACTTTTTGAATTTGACCACAAATTTGCAGCTAAAATCATATTTTACTTGGCTACAATTCTGACCTCTCATCCACCCCACTCCATACCATAAAGCGCACAAGGACATCTCACATTCACGGCTGCAGGCATAAAGGATGTCATGAACACGTGTGGTTTCAGGTAAAATCAACTAGCATTTTCAGGGGTACAATGATGTTTTCCAGCAAAAATGTTCTAAAAGAGATTCAAGACGTCGTATAGATTCTGAACTTTCAACAGCTCAACAAACATATACATTCAGAAGCGGTTTGCTCCAACCAACAGTATACAGTTACTTACCCTTAATCCTCGATAAAGCAATGAACTGCTTTGTCTATGCCACAGGCACTCCTTACATCTATATGATCCTTAAAATTAATCAAAGGGCCCAATCACCGATATAATAACCATTTGCAAAGCCAATAAGGTCTAGCTATGTACTACGTGAAATTGTTTTTTCAATGCTTGGCAAGTTGTCTGTATGTGAGTAAGTGAATGGACAGTTGTGGGAATGTTGAAAATAAGGGTGGCTGAGTGAGTGAATTAATGAATTATAAAAATTAATTTATAAAGCACAACTACTGCTTCCTGAGAAGCGTCCTGGCGCTTGGACAGAGTGCATGGACAGATTAATGAGTAATTTTATGTGGGGATAATTAATGGTTGAGAGCAAGGATGGATAGGCGAATGAGTGAAGGCATGGATGGATGCAGACAAGTTACACCAAACTTAGAGGCCAAAACCTCGGCAGACGTGATTGTGTTTTTAAAATGCTATGAATAACCATTGCGCCCCCAAGCATTACATAGGCACCGTGATGTCACTGTTGTCAAGAGTATGGCTAGCTATTATTTCAAGGATTGCCATCATAACACTAGGCCAGCATTATGCCACATGTGGGTACCGTGGTACTCACAGAATCATTGTCAGAGCCTGTATAATGCTATGGGTCGCAAACATTATGCCATGGACGCCCACTTTATGACTATAAGGGTTAGCTCAAACCGTTCTTACCTGTCACCTCCAACTACATATGAACGTAAAGAATGATGCATAACCCATGGAAACACGGCATAATATTAACTTTTCATAACAAACACATTCATTCACATTAAACACTCCTTCCTGCGTGCTGAAAAAAGGTTTATGAGACCTCTGCACTTTTTTCCCAACAAAAAGGCAGTCGTTTATTTGCTTTTTAAAAACGCCAAATAAATGCCATTGGATCCCCGAATACAATGAAATAATATACCAACACAATAAACAACACAACACAATAGTAATACATCTCATCTACACACAACCACAACGAAAAAACAATACAAAAAAGATCACAAAAACAAAACACATCCTAACACTACACAAATGCATGTTAAAATTGCACTGTTTTGTTGCCTTGTGTTTTAATACCTCCCATGTTGTGTGGATAATTTAGTGTGTTCCTGTTTTGTTTCTGTACTAATGTATTGTGTTGAGATTCTTTTTGGCATTGTTTGCGACTGCTATATTGCGTGTTGTGTAGATGTGCAGGTTTTTTGTTGCATTTTCGTGTATTTTTGTTATTGTTCAATGATATGATTTGTGTTGTTAATTTTGTTTGGTTATTGATTGATTTTTGTCATTGCAGTGCTCTGCTGTTACTACGGATGAACTGTGTGTTGTATTAATGTTCTTGTGTATTTGTGTTACATTATGTTGGTGTAATGTGTATTGGTCGTTGGTTTTCTTTATGAGTTGTCATGTTTTTCATGCTGTTACTGCAGTTCTGTGTGTTGTTGCTGATTTGTGCTGCTGTGCACTGTTGCATTGTTTGTTGCTGTTCTGTCTTACTGTATTTTTCTGATTGGATTATCTACTATTCTGCTTTCTTTTGTTTTGTTATATTTTTTGTTGGCTGTGCTGTTTTTATGGTTGAGTTGAGAGGGCTTTGCTGGTGTTATGCGGTTTCATTTTGTTGTGCATTGGTACTGTTTTACTGTGGTCTTGTGGCAGTGTTGCATTTTGCCACTGTTTTTCTCAACTAAATTCGTCTCGAGTGTGGGGTTGCACTTCAGTACAATTTTGTTCGGTGTGGATTTAAGGCTGCTAGGGCTGTGATAGGTGTAATTTGGTGCTATAACTTGGCGGTTCAGTGGTAAAGAGTGGTAGCACAATAGTGGTGGGTGCTGAGAATCCCATATTGTTAGATGATAGTGCCTTGATAAGAGTAGTAGTGTAGTAGTCTGAGGTGGTGGTGTACTGGCTGTGTTGGACGGTGAAATGATAATTGAAAGGTGATGTAATATGAGCATGCAGTGGGGTGGCACTGGGTGGTAGTGTAGTGCTAGGCTGGCAATGACACAGTAGGGTTGTTAATCCTTTGGCATTCAAAGTTAGTAAAGTAGAGCGATTATGACAAAGCGTGAGGATTCATAGTAAATTTGAGATGTGAAATATTCCCTGGCTACTCCTCGTGCCACATAATGTTAGGTCACACTCTATTGCCCTATCAGTCAACAGAATGTGCTGAGGGGGAAATACTCTTCAGACCCCCCATTTAGAAAAGCAACTGTGCTAGATCAGCAAAAGTTAAAAGCTGCCTGTGGCACACATAAAAAGTAGCAAATTCAGTCAATTATCTCTCCAGAGACACAGAGAGAGATGAGAGGGAGAGAGTAAAACAGAGAAAGTGAGCAAGAGCGGGGGAGGGGAGATTATTACTGATCCACGCCCACTATATTCTTGTTTAATCTATAGTCAAAATAACTCCAACTTTATGGCAATTTCCAGTTGAGAGATAATCCTCCAGCAGGCTAAGGTGTTAGGTAAAGTTTACATTAGTCATTTCTGTAAGAATATTGTAGAGTTGCAATGGTCAGCTCTCTCCGAGAATCTTAGCATAGACTTGTGACAAAATGTGACCCAAACAAGCACTGCAAAGTAGTACATATGAGTATATTTTTCAAAAACCCTAAAAATCTTTGCTTCAGACCAAAATCAACAATGTACATAGTATGGGTTGACAGGATCGAAGGAGAGCATGGAGTGTGAAAAAAGGCAATTTTACTTCTCAACTTTTTATTCACATAAGAATTCTCCAGCCTGCTCAACTAGAAGTCGAGCATTGGGAAAATATATGCAGCTACAGACTTCCCACAAATAAATTACTGCAGCACTCGGGCTGAGCGAATTCAATGTATGAACAGCCAGCAGAGTTAGTGCCCTTGCATATAAAACCCAAATACAGACACAATTTATAAACCTTTACTAATGTGAAGCAGCCCTAAAACTGGCTGTCACAAGGATGCCTGGCAGGCACTACCAAACATGAAATGGGTTCTCCCTTCCTCTGGCAGGATGAGGTGTCTGCCCTTTCTGAAATGAGAAGGCCTAGCACCCCAACCAGCAAAGCACAACTGCTTACAAATGAGCACAGAGGCCTGCACTGCATAAGAGCGAGCCCCATGCCATTGGGAGACACAGAAAATTGTACTTTAGCATTTTGAAGTTGCACTTTTATCATTCCTATATACCACTTCACACCCCTGACAGGGTCATGAAGGGCTCCAGCGTGCATCAGGTTTTGTGGTGCTATGTTGCGACGCATGCTTGGCCAAGGAGTTAGTTGTTGTTAGAACTCTATGCAGGCCCACCCACATTTCTCAATTACGTGATTATAGCCTTTTCACAGTAATTATGAATTTACTCATTTGCCACATTATTTCAACAAAAACATCTCTGTAGCTCAAATGATCAAACAGTATTGAAAGAAACTGAGCATTCGTGGTGCAATGCAGTGACAGGTGCTTTTGGTGAAGTTACTATGCACTTTTCATTTGCCAACTTCTGTAATCTGGTGTTGAAACTGGTAAGAATACAGCAAACATTTACCCAGACAGTATCAATGACTCCAGTTGATGGATGGGGGAAGGCTTTTGTCTGCATCACGAAAACAATAGTGCCATATATAAATTTAACTTATACAGGGTGGAAATAATGATTGCTTCTTTTCTATAAAAAAGTTTTACTTCATCATTTGTGCAAATTCATTTTACACCACAGACTCTGTTCTCAGTGCACAAATCATTTCAAAAGGGCAGTCAGACTAGAGAAAAACACACATCATTTTACTACTGTTTATAAGGTCAGGTGTCTTGAATCCTACATTGCCTCATATTCAGATACTTGGATTAAAATAGGCATTACTGTTCTGCACAGCTCTTCACAGAAAGAGGTGCTCCTAAAAGCCTGGTTGCGGCCACAGGACAAACTCAAAACTTAAGACCAGTTCTAAAATAACTGGGATATGCAGAATCAAAGCAGCCACACCTTTTATTACAAGAAGTGTGCTCATGTAGGCTCGTTTTCCGCTGAGAGCAGCAATTATTTTGCACTCAGCAGAAAACAAGACTGGGTGTAACACTCCTTTTAGCACGCACTAATTATTTTGCTCTTGGAGTTAGTATTTTGTAACTTCCAGGCAAAACAAATCATAATTGCTTGTTGGAAAACTTTTTCTAAATTATTAGGAGGACCTTGCATACTCGTCTTTAAGAAACTTTTGAACCTTCATTGAGACTGAGATCCTTTTTCCATCATCAGTGCATGTTAACATCACAAAATAGTAAGATCATTCAGTAACGGAGTACATTGCGTATTTTTCTTTCCTTTTGTTATGTCGCGTAATTTAGCGAACCCTAACAACGGTTTAGTCCACCGCTGTCGTGCAACTCTGCGGGCCCTTCCTCTGTGACAGGGGTTATATGAGGTGCGTGAGCTCTGGAGGCGCGCTCTTAATATGGCGCCTCACTCACTGTTAGTTCCTTCACAAAAATAAGCACGAGGTGCCGGTGGAATTAGCTATAAACGTTTGAACGGCTGTCTCTCGCCCTCCTGCCCCCCGTGGCTTAGGAGACGAATCTCTCCCAACGTAATGAATGGAATTTAATGAACCGGTGCTGATTACACGATTTAAGCTTAAGACACCGCGAAAGTTCTCTGCTTGAGCCTTCACAGGCCTCATCGACGCATCTGCCTTATCGTCATGCACCTACACATGCAGGCGGGCTCAGCTCCATCCCTCCCCTCCTCGGAGCCTCAATCGCCCCCTTTCTCCATTTCAGCCGAGATGTTCGACCGAATAATTCCTGCTGAAAATTAGAAAGTGGATGTGCAGGAATATTATGCACGGCCGGACATCATCGACATTAAGCGGAGGGAATGTGATTAGCAGCAAACTGCTTGTGACAGGGGAATGAGACGGCTGTCAAACACAATGACATGGCGCGAGGCTTGGAAGGCGCGCGGGGTAATGACGCAGCCGGCCGGCCTGGCGCGGAGACAGGCGGCCGCGGAACACAACAACTATGATAAATTAATTCATTTACTTAAGAAAAATGAGAGCTTTCCGCAAGCGGCCCTTATTTATAATCTTGTCAATCGGGCCGGGTAAACAAAAGGTGCACAATGCCTTTAAAGATGCAAGCGACCGAAACAAGCACAACAGAAAGATGCTGCTGATTCGGGCAGGTCCTGTGGGGCAGCTACGGATCTGAAGGTGCTCGGTACATACACAGCATTTTGAAGCAGCAAAGAGCTGGATTTAGAAAAATACATTGGGGCAACGTATTTTCTCCAATACACTGCACTGACTCGGAGTCAATTTCAGGCGGGAGATAAAGCCATTTATGGTTTAAAAAATTGCTCTTTCATATTCGAGTACATACCCCAAAATATAAAAGATACTTACTGTCGGGAGGCTATGTCCAAACACTAACAACTGTTTAAAAATAACTGTGAAATGCCAGGGTCGTACAACTTGATCGAAGCATAAATCCTACATATTATATTACACTTGTATGCATTTATTTCTTTTTACTGTTCATTTATAGTTGATTTTATTAAATGCAAATTAAAGAGTATTGTTAAAAAACTGAGAGTCTCCAGTACCAATCGGCGGTGTTGGCATGCAGGGAGGTGTCACCGCTGGCAGCCTTCAGATAAAACAGGTTGTTTGTGGTTTTAGAGAACAAGTCCACGGTATGACTGATTGGAAGTCACAGAACCCCAATCGGACTTTAGATACAGATTAGAATAGTTTATTATTTTAACATGCTTTATTTGTTCTATTTCAACAAAGTCATTTCAGCACAGCTGATT
This sequence comes from Pleurodeles waltl, assembly GCF_031143425.1. Taxonomy (NCBI): domain Eukaryota; kingdom Metazoa; phylum Chordata; class Amphibia; order Caudata; family Salamandridae; genus Pleurodeles; species Pleurodeles waltl. Next base: position 1,887,844,848 of record NC_090440.1, read on the forward strand.
ACTTTAGTTTTTTTCTTATGGTCAACAAATATCAAAACTGATTCCAATAACACAGGTTATTTGATGTACCAGTCGTAGCTTACGATTCCCATTGGACTCTAAGGCTGTCAATGAATAACATCTCTAGCAGCTCCCTTTTCGGCTATGCAAGCACTTCTTTTTTGACCTAGTAGGCAAACGTGAGCCCAGGCTCTGGCAGAGTATAATGACTGTCCACGATGGTGGGAGGTTGAGTTTGATGGGTGTAGCCCCCAGTCCCATTTTTGGAAACAGAAAAACTATGGAGGAGTTATGCTAACCAGTGCAGTTTCCACCTGCCTTAACATGACTTTCTTGCAGGCAACATTAAATCATATTTGCCAATTATATGGATTTCTGCCACTATTTTATGCATGGACAATTAAATGCTATAAGGGTGCTTCCCTCATGCATGTAGTTTATGTGAGTTCATAAGAGTCACGTGTGGGAGGCTTCCTTGGTGCATGAGATGTGTATGGGGAGTGTGGCGGCACGCAGTACACTATTGCTGGGTGTGTACGAAATTAATGTGCCATGAGTAGTATTCCTGGAGCTAAGAAGATGTGCAGGGTTTAGTATGCCAAAGTGGTTGATATATTGAAACAGATGATCACTAGTGGCGTAACAGCCAAAGCTGGCGTCTTTGGAACTGGAGAACCAGGTTTGAGACTCTACGTTGACTCAACTTCCTGTGGTTCTGGGAAAAAACACGTAATCTCCCCATGCCTAAAAAAAAAACAAAAATGAATGTGTCCTTGAGTAATGCAACTAGTGCTCATGTATAGCTGCCTAATACCTTGGGGTAGAGTTCACGCTAGATAAAACTGCAGAAAAAGTGCATACATGCCAGAAACCCTGAGCTTCTTAGGCAGATCACTGTGTACGCCTCAGAACTACAATAAATGGGTGCAGAAAGGCAGACTGAAAAAAGATGCACTGGCAGATGTGCCTGTGGACTACTGTACTGTTATAGCTAGAAACGCTCAGGGGTAGGACTAAGGGCTCAAAAGTAGAGCAGTCTAAGCTAAAGCTTCAGTGAAGCATGGTGTGCTTCAGAACAGGTTTGAAGGGCAAAGACAGAACTATATCTGGGCCCCAGACTGGAACTGATGAGGGACTTCCAGGTCAAGAATGAACTGCACTGGCAGAGTTTCAATTGTTTTCCAGTAGTGGTGCAACCATTTGTCTGTAGGTCATCATGAAGTACATTAGCAGCGGTATGTATGGATTCCAGTATTAAGCAAGTGTGGAGGTGGTACAGGTTATGAGTGAAGTGGACTGGCAGCCATGTAGGTGCATCAGTGCTGGAATAGCTAGAGGTGCAGCTGGGAAGCGGTGTTATGTACTGAGACAGCTGGACTAAGGAGCATCTGTATGCGAGTCCCAGAACTTAATAAAAATGGGGTGCCATAGGGTGAAGCAAGTGTTTTGGTACAGCTGGGTCTAGACCCCAATAGCAGAGCAGTTGCTGGTCAGATGTGAGGTCCACAGGCAGCGGGTGAGTAGCGGCTGAACTTCAGCAACACTTGTGCAGTGCTGTGGGCTGCAAATTTACTCAAAAAAAGGCGTGTGCTTTGTAAGAAAGGGAGTTTGTTCCTGGCATTGGCTGGGACTTACTGATGCTGCAGCTTAAAGATTGGGTACCGGCAGAGCTGAGTGGATGAGGTCCGGTACTGGAATAGCAGGCAGTGCCACATTGCCGGTGTGAAGTGTGCATGCAGGTTTGCGAGCAGGATCTAGTATTACAACAAAGCATATGCTGCGCTGTAGGACAAACTAGCTAGGCATGTACGAAACTGTGCATTAACTCTGGTAATGGAATTGCAGGGAGTGCTGCGGGGCTCCACTTCGCTGCTCTGGCATTGCTGTGTGTGAGTTCCAGTGCTGGCCTGACACAGGTCAAGGCCTTGAATCAGGAGGACTGACAGCAGATTGTGAACATCAATGCTGCACATCTGGTAGTTCTACAGACTCCATTGCTCGGAGCAACGGAGGAGATATGAAATGCCCCTCACACTCGATCCATTGCCCTTACTGCACACTATATGACATGAGTCAATCGACTCGTAAGCATCTTCGCAGCCCCACACCTGTAACCTTCCACTGAAATTTCAGCCAATTGCAGCAACAGCAATCTTCATGAAATAGGACCAGTCTGCCATACAAATACCCATAAGCACCGAGGAATGCTTGCACTGTTTCACGTGGAGGCATACAGCAAATTGTACCCTACAGGTTTGTTTACCTAAGAAAATACAAATACAATATGTAGCTCAAGGGTGTTATTAGAGACTAAAATTAAACTTAGTACTTATGCAAAAACAGGGTTTAAATAGCCTTCATTGGCGGAGGTTATACGTGGTTTGTACATGGATAATCATGAATGTCAATGATTAAACCTGTTTTTTTACTCCAGATTTGACAGATGGGATTTCAGAAGTAAAAAAAAAAACAGACTAGTCCAATTGTTGTACAGGGTATGAATGCAGTGGACGTTTCAGTCGATAGAAGGTGTTGCATCAGACTGAGAGCACATGAGTCCCAGATTAGTTTATAACTTAGGTAGGATGATTACCAGTTACTCCACATCAAGTGAAGAGATTTTGAGGGGCCACACCCTGCAGACTATAGATCTGTTCTCAATATGGCACACTGAAATAATTATCCAGGCAATGCATGTGAGAGGAGGTACATAGTTGCCTTACACCTACTCAAAAAGTTAAAAAGACTACAAGGCCAAAGACACTGCTTTTTGTCTGGTGGCGGGTTCATTTCTCACCGCAGAGAGGGCTTCAGAAGGTGAACAATATATAATGTGGCAGAGATACTGAACCGTCTGCCCAACCAGCTGCATCCAAACATTGCAGTAATGTGTGGGGCCATCGAGGCGCGCAACTCCTGCATATGCTCAATACCATCAACCCATCGATGTATGCATTTGATTGTAATGTTATTGTCTAACAAAAAAAACAAGCAGAAATAGAAGCCATGCAAACTCTTAGGAAAGGCATCTGAGAGCCCATAAAAGCTATGAGTGAACAGAAATACTTGGAAAGTTTTGAAAACAAACAGATCATAAACAGTAACCAAATCTATGAGTAGTAAAAGGCCCAAGAATGTAATTTTATTAAATGAAACACGTTTTTTAATTCATTTCTGTGGAGAAGGGAAGATATACAAAACTGCTTAACTCAAGACAACGGACAGAAAGAAGAGAATTGCATAGGGATGAGTCTTGGCCTGTAACCACTGTAGGGATGGGCAATCCCGGAAGGGTTTTTCAGATTTCATTGTAGTTCAGCGCCTGCTGGAGGTTACCCACAGAGGTGGAAAGGAGTCTGCCATGTACCCCATTGCAGATGTTTATTCTGGAAATGGCTGGGAAAACGAGAATGATCACGTGGAATGATCACAGTAGTGGCAGTATATCACAGAGCACACACAAAGGGAAAATACCTTTCTGGTCATGTTCATCTGTGGAATAAACAAAAACCTTGTCAAAAGTGATTCCTAGATTATGTATTTGTCTTGCCGTTCAGCCCTGGAGAAAAGGCCATAAATTGAGATCATTCAAATGGATGTGGAATGGGCCACCAGCTACTTCTAGCAATTGTTTTGGAGCCTCTAGGCATGGCTAATTTATGTGTGCCTCCAATGTTGAACATCCTTAGGGTCCTAGAAAGGTCAGGGTGACCGTCAGTGTGACATGAAAGCCAAGTTGGGACTCTACCGAGGGAAGCCTTGTTGTTAACCTCACCTCTAAATGAAGAAGGGAAGAACATGTTTAAAGGCGAGAGAGCACCCTCAAACATCAAACTCTAAATGAGGCCAGAGTCCCTTACTTAACATAATAGAAAATAGCAAAAGGTACTTTTGTGGTGACCATTACTCTGGATATTTATAACATGAAAGTGTGCGGTGCAAGAAGTCACTACAGCAGCAGTCAACGATACCCTGGCATTGCCCACTGGCAAGGTGTGGAAACCCCACAGAAATAACAGTAGATTTAGAAGGGGCAGCATTTGGATGAACCAGGTGGTGGCATTCAGATTGCGGGCACAGGAGGCAGCTGATGAATTCAATGATACAAAGCCGAGCAACACAGAGCTTAGCCCCAGGGATGCTTTGCTCCTCTAGAGGAAATGCAATATTAGGCCACTGGCTTAGAAAGAATGACAGAAGACTGAACTGGTGCTGCACTGGTGGGATGTCATCAAGATTGAATGATGGGTCTTCATCACGAGTGCTGAATGAGAGGAAGGTAGGGTTTTTCTTCCAGTTCAGACATTTTGCTAAAGGTGTTGATATGAGGATTTGTACCTATATCCACCCACTCCTTCAACCCTTGTCCCACCACTGTGGGGAATCGTAGGTGTTAAAAGAGAGGGATTTGGAGATAAGAGGCAGTACAAAAAGAAACTGTGCATTGTGCTTCCATAGGTGATGTTAATTAGATGAAAACACAGTTTAACAAGAGTTTAGGATTGTCAGGAAATTACTAATGGAAGATCTTTGTTCTTTTACCTATTATTTCAATAAAAATAATAAAACAAAAAGTATTTCTCTAAGCCTGAATACACTATAAACTACTATTATAGCATCCACCTTGGCAGATTTCCAGAAAGGGTGAAACAAAAACGCAGATTCAATGCGCGCACAGATTTTCAGGAACAATGAGCTAACAAATGTACTTGAGAAGCAATTTTGATAACACAGCGAAAATTAAAAAAAAAAAAAAACTTGGTAAGCGAGCTTCAGCCTTTCTAAGTCGATTCTGCAGTCCTAGAATTTAGTCCTTTAGTTAGTGTGTTTCAAAATCAAGACAAAAACAGACGTTGTGGGTAAGCATATCCAAAATGTGGAATACTCATGTTTTACCTTCAGTGTCAAGCACAAATACCTACTCGACACCACATTTTTCTATCGTTCAACATGGTTTCCATCTTCATCATGTGTTTTTCTTTTAGGTCCCACTTGACATATCAGCTATCTCTAAGGCCCACTATTTCCAAAATATTCTGATTATGCTCTATGTCAATGGGCTTGTTAGGGTCTGTTTCCTTTAGCTATTGCTTTGAACCCGTGTCACGCAAATCTTGGATACACCCACAGAAGTATACATCTCTCACCTCAAGCTACTGGCTAGGTGGGGGTATCATTCCGACCCCATTTCAAAGCATAATGATTTATTTTACCCCTGCAAAGTACATGCAACCATCACACATTCAATTCTTTATCTCACAAATGAAAAGCAACCTTTTTTTGTTTTTTATTTTCTCACTGCAAGAGACGCTGAAAGGTGTTTCTTTTAGTGGTTTCCACCTGCTGGCTGATAAGCTTCAGCATGTCCAGCAGCTCACCCTACTCCTGATGGAGGCCTGTGCTGAACTACAACTTTATCTGGAGTAATGATTTTGGCAAAGCTAATAGGTCTTGTTCATCGCTGAAAACGCAAGCCAGACCAATGGCTTTGCCAGTGCACGCTTTCATTAAATACTCATAAGGAAAAGAGCTTCTGAAAAATTTAGGACAAATGTCTGAAAAACAAAACAGAAAAAAACATATTGAATATGACGAGGCTTCTACCCCTGACGAACAAGCAAGCTAAACAGGAAAGCATTTTAAATCTTGAGGCACTGCGGGTGAGTAAATGGGCATCTGACATCAGTCGATGGTCCAGGGAAGACTGACGGGTGAAGCTTCCACCCCGCTCACTAGACTTGAAAAGACCCTCCCTCCTACTCACGGAGCCAAGTGAAACAAAATGTAACTTGACCATAAAACAAAACAAAGGAGGAGAGCAGCTGGTTAAAAAATGTAAAAAATAAAAATAAAAAAAAACTAACTTTACATGTCACGGCATAAAAAAGAGGAACTGTTATTTAAACGAAACAGACAAACATCAAATTTGAAATAGTCTCTTTATCCGGACAAAGCAGCCGAAGTTAAAGATGCTATCTCCAACACTGTACGCTGGTCCTGCTCTAGCCATCAGTCCTTTTAAAGTTGGCGTTGATGATGTGACTACTCAGCAGCTAAATGTTGAATTTTAAATAAGCAAGGGCATCATTTCCTTAACATCTTACCAGTGCTTTATTTGTTTATGTGTTCCGTAACATGCCAACATAGCACGTTGTGGGCACCACAAGACACTACTATAAAGAATAATACAGTTGAAGCTGCTGAGAGAGGGGCACAGGTAGGTGAACGATAGCTAAACGGGAGGTGTAACCGCCATAACTGGTATTAATCAGTGAATGGCCTCGTCACTTAAGTGTTCAGAGAATGCTAACGTAAGGAGTTCGACCTTCAAGAGTTCACTGAAAAGGCGGTGGGTCGGTTCTGCTTTCAGATTGGACTTCAAGGAATTCCAAAGTATAGCGCCTAGATCCATCTCATCCATCCACGTGGTCAATGGTTTTCTGTGTGAAAACTCTCAACATGTGCCCTCAGTTTGAAGTTAGGTTGTATTTGATGAGAAAATGCACACACAAAGAAGTAGGCCCCAAACACTAGTGCACTATATAAATAAATGTTTACACAGAGCTCCCAAAAATCTCAAAAACAATGCAAATATTGACCCTGCTCTTTGTGGAGTTCAATTTATTCTGCTATTTCAAGCTAGAATAAGAGGATGAACCCAGGATAATAACGGGAGCGAGCATTCCAATCCATGGAGATTACATTGTTCCATAAAGTGAGTTCTCAAGCATAGACCCATTGAGGCAAACTGACAAAGCACACAATAAATCCCAGCATTTGGCAGCCCTTCTTATGGCAAACTCAGCGAAGAGGAGTGCAAATATTATACATCCAGGCTCTGTCATCAGTGGATGAAAAAGAACTCTGCAGCAAAGATGGCTTCAAAGGGATAATGAATGTCTTCCTTACGCACGGGTTTTGAGAACCCTTTGTTCTTTCTGGTAAGTTGCCCATTTTGAGTATGAAAACTCTTTTGAAGAGAGCTGAAGTGAGATAAATGTCCCATCATGTCAGATGACAAGAGGCACTATTTACCAAGCAGCTTTTCGTAAAGCTATTACATGGAGAAGGCAATAGGCAGGAGGAAAAACAACCTGACTTGTTAACTAGGTACTTATAGTCCAAAGCAACTCAAAAACCCAGGGAAGGGAAAGTGGATGCTGCATGATATTAATTGTTCTAATATGCGTTGAACAGTTAACTACACACATATACATAGTTCCATGAATATAAACTACTTACAACCAGTTCCGGATTTAAAGGGTCACTGGTTTACACTGTGTTGTGACCCAAGAAATGACACTCCGATGCCTGTCAAACTTAACCTCCTGATTTAGTTCATCTTTACCACATTCACTGGTTGTGTACTGGGGTGACTGACAGTGAGCCCATCTAGCTAAAGTACCAAAAAAGGAATTCAGAAGACAACAGAGAGCTTCCGACAAAGCTTTTCCTTCTTTATTCACTTGAAATACTACCGCAAACAAAAAAAAAAAGAATTGGGAACAGCAAAACCTTGCACATTTTTGGTTGCACTGTATTCTTTAGTTCTTTTACATACTACATTACACTAATAGTAAAACACAATCCTTACGGTGATTGTTCTGCTTGTTTAATCATAGGGGGGGGTGTTTATGACATTATGGTAAATTTCGACAGCTGAACAGTACAGCTGATAGTACTCTTATTTCAATGGAAAATATTGTTACACTGCGGTACAGTTTAGTCCTATTTGTAGTGTAGTGTGGTTAGTTTTACGTATCCTTTGAGCATTAGCTTCAGGCTTTAGGCCTTTGTGCACTTTGCCCTGAATGTATTTTATTCATTTGCTGACAGCTTAGAGCCTCTGTGCACTTTGCTCTAAATGCTTTTTATTAGGCTTCGTACTGTTATTTTTCAAATAGCCAGTTCTACGGTGTTGTTTTTTATTCATATCACACTGTTTTGCCTACTTCAGCACTGGAGTTCTTCATAACATATTCACTCTGTGCTTCAGTCAAGGATACAGTCTGGTACATTGCCGATAGACGTGGTAGGAGTTTAGATTTGGCATTCCTGCGTAGGGACATTTTGTGATCACGATGACATGTTAGTTATAAAATCACTTCCTTGTCCCAATACATGCAAGAGGGAAATTCCGACCAGAGACCCACAACTAGACACTGACTCCCTCGTTGCAGATGCTGAACCAGATCACAGGCCTTTGCTCAGGTATGAGGGCTTATGTCTCCCCAGTGATTCAGAAAGGCAAGCTAGAAGCTTAACATCTGTGCTCTAAATAGAACAAGCAGAGGGAGAGTAGAAACTGTTAGGCAATATGATAGCTTTGTTCTTATGTTTTACTCTCCTGGTGACTATTTCAATCCTACTATGTTGTATTGTTCTGGTTATTGCGGCTCACGCCTTATTATCTAAAATACAGTCGTTTTATTAAAACATTATATAAAACTTATACTGTCTTTGTCATTTGTATATGAGACCATATTGTAAATGAGAGAGTTGGTTTGGATCTGAGTGACCACGACTTCCCTGAGAAGTTCCAAAGATGTCATGCGCTCGGCTGCCTAATCATTTCTTCCCCATGGGAGAAATGAGGCAATGCTAGTTAGCCGGAGCAAAAACAGGATTTAGGGTGACAGAGTTCTTTACAAGTGGGTTAGACTCAGTCCCCCACACCGTTATCGATCCTGCTGCCTAGAAATCCAGTAGTCTCATTTAGGATAATGAGAGCCCACGCGACAGTAGTTCTTGGATGTTAAAGCTATGTCTAGGGGTCAGGGTCGAGAGTGCCTGTGCAGCTCGGTTCTATGTCCCAAGTCGTGATGGTTTGATGCTACCTAGTTCTTAGTCCATGATGCTGGGGTATGTGAGATGGCATTACTCATATTTGTAGGCCTCAGAAATGAGGGTATGTATTCTAGGCCTAATACATGACTCGGAGCTGAGGGACCGGGCTTCATGGCCTGGCGTTATGAACTCTTAGGGCTGTTGAAATAGGTGTTGGACATCTTCTATGGGTCACACTCTTGTATCAGTGTACAGCACTAGTCTTATTTCTATGGGGGTTGAGCATCCTGGAAGAACATTTACTTCAAAGTAATAATTTAATTCCATTACTACCACATACAAGGCTCATTACTGTGGGTGCTGCTCTTACCCTTTGCATAGATTAGTAAGGAGATCAAAGAATGGAAATATGGAAGACCCATAAAGTATTTTCTGCTGACGGGTATGTAATTATCATTAATGCAGCACGTGCAGTAATAAAGGGATCTAGAAGCATAAGGGCAAACTGCACCCCAATTATGACAGTCTTACTTCTCAACGAAGGCAGAGGTTTTTTTTCCCCCGGCTGCATTTGGGTCGATGGCACAGTTGATTTGCCACTGATGCTATACTGTGAAACGCAAAATGAATATTAATCACACTAAAATATTTTCTTGGGAAAGATTGTATGAATGGGGGGGGGGGGGGGTTCTGATTTCCGACACAATAGTGCTGCTTAGTTCATAACTAAAGTGTGCTGAAACAATAGAATGGATGGGTCTAGCACACTTTACCTTCTGTTTCTTTTTCCTGTTTACACTTGGTACAGTCATCATTTATTTTTTAGGTCAAGTTTTCTGGACCTGTTGTATATACTTTGTATATTCTTCTTTGTGGGCTCATAGCCTGCCCACTGCCTTTAATTAGTTTGCTTCAGTGTCCTTTAAACACCCTTGCTTGCTAGTGGTCAATCTTTGCTATTTGTCCCACCTTTTCATGGTTGTTCATTCCTAACGGAGCAATGCCTCCTTACTTGTAGCCTTCCACTTGTCCCATTTTAGCATCTGTTTAGGGACTACTTTTATCCTTCTCTAAGAGCACTTGAAAGGAGTGCTTGTATTCACTACCTCTGTTTCTGTAAAAAGGGCTGTAATTCTTGTTCAAATCTGGTAACATTTGCTGTGCATTCAAAGACCGAGATCAAATGTCAGATGCTGTTTTCGAGTGCAACTCTTAATTTGTTTTTCTGGAGCTTCAAAGTGAGCACATTTCCCCATCCCCAAACCTCTCCCGCTTGTTTGCACTTATTGTGATGAAGCTAGCCCCCCTCATCTTTTGAATATTCTTTTTACCAGCCCTGTTTGCATGGACATAGAACTTGTGAAAAATGCTGGCAGGCATCTCTGCCATTCTTGTCACAACCGAGAGAAAGCCACAGGTTTGGGCAAATACATTGGGCAAAAGTGCCATGTGATTATTGACGAGCAAGCTCTTAACTTTCAAAATGACCTGTAACATCCAGATCACTTTAACTGTGCCAACTGTGGGAAAGAACTTACAGCAGATGCCCGAGAGGTGAAGGGAGAGTTGTACTGTTTGCCATGCCATGATAAGTGAAGCTTGCAGGCGGCTGATTGAAGGTTATGTGTTTAATGCAATGGTAAAACAGTGGCATGTGGAGCACCTTGTCTGCGCCAAATGGAAAAAGCCATTCCTGGGACACTGTCAATATGAACGGAGAGGCTGGCATTCTGCATAATCCATTACAATCAGCTGTTTGATGATGTGTGCTTCCAATGTAACCGCATGACTGAAGGAAATGTGTCTGCATTGAACAATAATTTTACGTTTGAACTGTTATGTGTGAAGTGTTTTGCATGCTCCACTTGCAACACTGAGCTAACACTCCATAACAAATCTGTGGAGTTTGATATTAAGCCAGTAATCCAGAAGCTGAGAAAGTGAGGGTGTGGCATAACTGGCGAAGCTGTCGACTTTGGAGCTGGGGAACCGATTTTAAGTCTCGGCTTTGGCTGAACATCCTTTGATTCTGGGCAAATCACTTAATCTCCCTGTGCCTACCAAAAATGAATGTGTCCTGGTGTGATGTAACTGGTGCTCATGTAAAACACTCCAATACCTTGGGATCGTGTTCATGCTACATTACATTGCAACACAAAAAAAGCGTAACAATAAGTTTGTGTTAAGAGTTGAAGAAGTGACTCAAGAAGCTGTCCAACACATTGGGAAGGCAATAAATAGTGCTTCTGCTCTCACCTCTGGGCTGGAAGTTTGTTGTTTGATTGAAATGCAAAAGCTACAGACCTGGTTCCAAATTGTGCTCCATGTGGTAAAGCGGTAACCTCCACTTACGGTCCAAAGAGAAAACTTATTTCTGCAATGTTATATCATTTCAAGATCAATTTGTGACATTTTGAAAACCTCTTTTTCTTTTGTACCACTCCGGAAACCTATGCATTTATATATTTACTTTGTCATCAATTATTCTATAAGCAGCAACTTTAATATAATTGATTTATATTATTATATTATATATTATTAAATAGTATCTCCCTTTGTCTTTTCAATGGCTACGGTGCACTGTGTCATGTTACTCGGTCTCCTAGGATACAAATCTGTAAACACACCGAGCACAGGCAGCCAGCACTAACAGCAAAGACTGCCAAGAGGGAGAGGGCCAGGGTTTCGTGAGTTTGCCTTAATGTCACCTTACCTGCTGAAGCCACACAATTCAACTCCACACATTTCCATTGCACACAACATAGATCGATACCAAACGATATAATTCAACTCAACAATACAATTACACAACACATCGCATACATCCAATCCACACCACAGAATTCCACATCATGCCACAAAATTCAACAGCACACTACATAATTAAACTCCACTACATACCACTCAACAGCACAAAATACCATTCCACATAAGTACATTCCATAACATACAATTCCACTCCACATAATTTCAGTACACTCAATACCACATAATTCCACTTCACACAATGCAACATAATTCCACTACACAAATCCACTACACATCATTCCATGCCACATAATTCCACAACAATTCCAATGCAACCCACATAATGCTACTCCACACCACATATATCTAATCCACTCCATAACACATGGGTAAAAGACATTGTCATTTACAATACTAATAGTTGTAATTCTCATAAAAGCGCAACCTGTTGTCTTAGCCAAAGCCTGTTTTAGTATGTAGTTTTTGAGCCCTGCTGCTAATGAAACCACAAATACAAGTCTCTCCCATCGGATCCTCATGGGTAAGGATTTCAAAATTGCAGATGTCCCCTTGGTCACTTATTCATATTTTTTTCTGGCTCTAGAGGTTACAAAGGTCCAAGATCTAAAAGTGTCTCTTGGCAAATCACTTAGATCAAAAGAAATCACAGGTGGGCATGAAACATCAGTAGGACATGTTGCCCTAGTTCTATTCAAAGGGAAATAGGAAGGTTGTAAGGTGCAGAACAAAGCAGAAATGTGAATTAAGTAGCTGTTTTAAAAAATATTGAGACTGCAGGAGTTTGAAAATTCAATATTTTTATACATATGACTTACTGATGAATGTTTTATTACTTTGTAGACAAAATCTTAAAATCTTTAGGTGCTGATTTCCCTCAGTCTTAATGGCAATAATATACAGAGAACCATTTTTCAGTATGGTGAATAACATATACCGGGTCTGACAAGATGTAATGAATGTCAAATAATGAAAAGTATCTTAAGAATAAAAAACACAACTACCACAATCAGTAAAAACAAAAGAAAGTGCCAATGACGAGAAAAGAAGACTGCAACTTTGTAAAAATTAGATATTAGGCATTTGAGGATACTTAATATTAAACCTTTATTGCCAAGATTATTCACGAAACATTCATTCATCAAACAAAGAGAGGCTAAAGTATTCATTTACCTCTTCTTTGCACTGGACAGCCCGGGATTCAGAGGAGATCATTCAATCTGCCCCGTAAGAAGGATTGTAAGTGGATCTCGCAGGCTTCTCCTGCCTCTGTCATCCAGGGCAAGAGAGCAACATGTGCACTTTGAGTTGATCCAAGCTGATTTTTAAACTTAACAATTTAGCTTTAGAGCTGGTCATTCCCTGACAAAAGGAAATAAATATTATAACTCGCCCACTGTGCACTGGAACCACCAAAGGTTTCCGTTATTTGACAAATCTCTCAGCCAAGTGACTCTGTTTATTCGGATGATAATATTTCTTTAGCTTTGATATTCTTTCTCTTCTTCAGAATACTTTGCAACTGTGGTCGGATTTCAATTTCCTCAGTTCTTCGTAGCCTGCGTTTGTTGCCTGGTGGACTCAGATAAGATGGTGCACTTGGCACTAAACGCCTTGAGCTTCTATCTAACTGAAGCATCATCCCATAGGTGATAGAGACCTATTATTTGGGAACCAGTTAGTGTGGTTGCTTCGCAACCGTCTTACATACGGCTTTGTTGCATCATTCAAAGCTCCCGCTTGTAACATTTTGTAGTCACTCACGACTAATTCACTTTAAATTGCACGAGTAAGCAGAGAGAGACACAGTTGTGTTTCTTTGGCATTTAATCCAATCTGCATCATTCCTCGTGTATACACAAGTCATGCAACGTGAATCGGAATTAGAGCATTCACTTCATGTTCAGCTGCAGTCCACTAGAACATAATCTAGGTTGTGATACCACCTTCGCTGTTAAAGTTAACCATGTTATTATACCAGAGTATTACATTTATTGGTTCATCCCTTTTCGGGCTGTTCGGCAGAACACCTTATGACCAGCACGGGGTCTAGGAAGTTCACCTGCGCTGATCAATGCACACCTATTAGTCCATATTTAAATTTGAATATTTGCAGAGCAAATTTTGGTGAATTCAATGAATGTATGCAACGGATTTCTATAGCTTGAACCTAGCTACAAAGCAAGAGGGTGTTGCAGAAGAAAACATTTTTATGCTACTATGGATGTGGACAAGGGGGCGGTGTGGTGCAGGGACTGGGAACTGGGAGTACTTGTTAGGTCCGGAAATTCATCGGTGGGCACAGGCAAAGAAAAGAGGAGTGGTGAGCTTCGCACAGTGAGTCAATGAGGACTATGAAGGATGCGGGACTGCCTGAAGAGAAGAGCTGTCAGTCTTTGCAGACATCTTGGCACCACACCTTTGACCTCTTGTAGTACAATCTGGTGGTGATCGCTGTCTGCATCCATGTTCTGAGTGGTAGGGTTTTGGTCGTGGTTCAGAGTAGGCAGAGAAAAAACTATTTGCGCTCGACTGAACGGGATGTTATTCTGGTTCGAGTCTAAGGCATTGCTTCCCTTTAGATGGTAGGTGAACATGAGGAAGCATGGATTTGGAAAAAGTGGCTGATGGAACAAATATAGCTCGGCTCGGATTTGAATGCTCATGTGACCAGCTTAAAGGGACAGTTTAAAATCAAGTACATTATTAGAGAAGTTTACCTTTGGATTCTGATGGGCAATCTATTCTATTGTTCCCTGTTCTGGTATTATCACTTATCAACTAGGATGCCAGGAATACTATGCCTGGTGACCTAGGAGAACTGCACCAAAAGCAAGAACTAGTAAAATTATTACGGATGTTTGTGGATGACAACCTGATTCAGAAGGCGCTGAGAACACACAAAAGCCAATACATAAAATACCTGCTTATGTCTCCAAGTGCATGGATTTAACGAGGCCCCACCCTGCAGAATACTTGATTGGTATACAAACTTATCAATCAGGGGTTTTCGTTCCTATGAGTCATGATGGAGTTTTCAGTGTTTTTTTTTTAGGAATAGAGAAATAATTTGTAAAACAATTATCACTTTTACCAGTCAAAGGCCCAAAACGTCACATATTATGGAAACCACCAGTTTTAGACTGCAAACACATCATGATCACCACAGAGTAGAACTGAAACACCTACAGCTCTAAACCCTACATCTTGGTGATGTTGAAAATGTTCCAGAGAACGTTTTAATGATGACCTAAATTGATCAACCCATCCCTCATAAAGGAAGTGGTCAAAGAGTTTTTAAAGGTGACACTGGCATGACACTCACTAATGAGTAGGCTTTGAGATTTCCCTTGAACATACTCACTGCCAAGTATCCATTTCTTGGCAAATGTTTTAGATGAAATAGACAGCTAGGCAATCATTTGGAGGATGCAGAATTGTTTATTTTGAAACAGTCCAATTCAATTTGCCTTTAAGGAAACAATCTTAGCTTGGGTAGCATCTTATCTTTTAGTAAAGGATGGCAGCTGTTCATCAGGTCCTAGGATATGGGATCTGTAAGCAGGTTTGAATTGTAGTGATTCACAGATGCAGCTGAGGCACCACACAAAATGCATTGAAAGCAAGGGACAACAGCACTTCTCTGAATATGCTCATTCCTATATCAACATACGCTGATGGTTCCTCAGTGTTTACATATAGGGTCGTTTTGTAGGTCAGAAGTGCTCAGTTGTCTTGCTTATGTTTGTGATGTACTTAGCGCTGAGTATGATTTAGAGGGATTGTTTGCAGTCTGGCAGGAGTGTGTCAAAGCTTTCACCAGTAAGAAGGCTCCTGCCTCCCATGACTTACAGGTTTTCTTGTGGAATCTCAGACCCAGCTACTATCCAGAAAACACTGCTTTTCATTCAAACGTCTGGGAATTGTGGCTGCTTCAATAACTTGGGAATCACCGGCCCATGCATGTGTCCTTATGCCTACGGGTATTCCATGCACTCAAATGATGTGGAGGACCATTTATGGTTGGAGGTTCAGTTACTTTCATAGTGATAATACATAGTCACATTCAGCCGCTGCCGCATATGTCAAGGGTGGGGTGGGGCGACGACATGGGAAACAGAAAAAAAAGGAAACCCACTTATTGGTTCTCCTCGTCGTCACTGCCTCCCGCCACGTCATGCTGCCTCGTTTGTCGCTCTTCTTCATCTGGTGTCCCAGCATTCACTGGAGCACCAGCACAGGGTCCCCAGCAATCATGCCACTGCTTTCATGTTAAACAAAGTTTGAAAGCAGCATTAGGATTGGTCTGAGTGGCTCGGACTGCCGCTCAGACACAAGCCTGGGGTATGTGCTGTTTCTCCAGCCCGGCTGTGTATACAGCCAGGTTTACGAAACCTAAGTGCGCATGTGTGTTTGGCTGGCCGGAGAGTGAGCAATGAGTTTGTCAGTTACACTGACAACCTAATACAGCAAAACGTTTGAGCAAGACACACTGGCACAGTACTCCTACGCACAGGCGACGGCACATACTGTGAAAACATTTAATGTAAAAGTCATGATTGATTTTTCATAAAAGGATCCAACAGCCACTACAATAATTGACAACATACTGAGCAAGTACGCAAATCCAACCTAGGAAAAAATGGGCCATACTAAATGTGTACCCACATGTGTGCTAGGCAAATTAATGCATCGAAACAGGGAGTAACAGAACATGACAAAAATCAGAGTTTTGCAATTTACTCCTCCTATCTTAACTAAATATATTTGTAAACTAACCAGTTTCATAAATCTAACATGCGCAGGCTCCGCCTCTAAACCACAATGTGGCGCGTTTACGTTTAAAATCAATGTTCTCCCTTTCGCCTCTGACAATCCGGCTATTAATTTAAGCTCCCCATGATTCATTCAGCAGAGACCAGGCCTGATCTAAAGTAACCATTAATTCAACACTATTAACCGGATTGACACCTTGTCGTTAATGGATGCTTTTAGAGCAATGCCAGTTTCCAGGGCCACTAAACAGAGATTAACACACACAGGCAAACTGAAAACTTCCCAAAAATCACTGATGGAGCATTATTTTATCAGCTACCATAGGAATGTTTTCTAACTTCATTTCTTCCATACATTTTTGAATGACATTCTAACTGTATGTTTTTAGAGAGCTAAATGATGGGTTTCAAAGACACTGTGTTCCAAAAGAATAGAAGAAATATCTAGATTATTAAAGAACCGCCTTGGCGCCGATTTAAAAAACTCATATTAGCAGAAATTAGTTACAATGCTTCATTACCCCCACTATACTTAAGTGATCGCAAAAGGTTTAAGGCTGGTATTACTGTGATGGAATACCACTGAGGCAAATACCAGTAACCAAGGGGACCTGTTTTTTCCCCAAACGCGGTATTACTCATACTTTAATAAGCCTAAACAGAGATAACACATGTTTTCACGTGTTCTAATCTGCAAAAGTCAGAATACGGCTCAACACAGACATTGTGTTGGGTTTTACCTAGTGAAATTCGTGTGGGAACAAAAACGGATTATGTATGGTAATTTTGCACAAACTGTAACTCCGATTAAATGAGGGCTGGTAAAAGGGTAGCACCGTATGTAGAAGATAAGTGCACAACGTCAGGCATTCGGTTCTTCCCCAAAAAATTAATTCGAAAAAAAAAAGAAATGCTGATGATGTGTTTGTCCAGTTCTTTAAAGGAACGTCATACTTTCTCAGTCTGTATTGTGGAAAGAATTTTCTTTACCTTCTTTCACAAAAACATTTTGAGAAATGTTGTTGGAGCAGTACTGGTTCAGTACTAAATTTCCGGCCAATTTCTCATACTCGACCTAAAATTGATGAATAAGGAAAAAGTTTACAGCAAGGTTTGAGCGCAGTAACACGGTTGCTCAAATCCCGCTGGAGAAGTACTGTCTCCAACCAGGAAATCCCAACAAGAAAAGGATGAGCTTCTTGAATGACATCCTTGATACGGACAGCAAGTGCCTTCGGCTTGGCAAGATCACTAGTTTAAAGGGAATGGATAATAACTTATTCTGAACCATCACAAGTACCACAGATCTGCTTCTTGGCCCCATTACAGGAACCGAGGGACAGGAGGGCTTGGGACACTATCTCCACAGGATATCATGGTATCGTAATAAGCCAGATGAGCTATCTGTTACATTTGTGATGCAGTATTCCCTTCCGCCAAGACCTAAATCAGGCCCCAAGTCTTAGTAGGGAGCCCCACCTCAATGTAAATCTCTCTTGTTATACAAGGTTGCAGGTACCATTTTGTACCTTTGACCGAGAAAGAACTGTAAAGGCTTGACAATAGGGAACTGTGCAGTGTTAAGATGGTTTAAACAAAGCCAACGTTGCTAATCATCCCCCTATGGAACCAAAGCAACAACAAAGACCCATTCTGTTTACGTCATGCTAATTATGCAGAAAAAAACAGATGGGAAAGTAGACAGCGGCGGCCCCTCCGATATGGCGGAGGAGCATTGCCACACTGCTGAAAGGCAGAGAAATAAAATGATAATAAAAGTATTTTATCATTTTTCTTCCCCACAGAGTGTAAGGTGGGGTGCGGCCAGCATCCTACACATTACTACAGATGAGGAGTGCTAGGTGCCCTCTAGTTGCTCATGTCAGTTTGGCCGGCTGTCTAAGGCCGGTCAAACTGACATGCGCACTTAGAACTCGCCACCTGAGCTTCACAGCCGGGTGGAGACCAAGAGCAGGCTCCCACTCCCTCACTGAGAAGCATTTCAGCCCACTAAGGCCAATCCCGGCATTCATTCATGTGTGTAACAGCATGAGAGAAGCATCTGGATTTGGTAGGGAGGGAAGCACTGCAGAGGGGGAAGCAGAGAAGCAACGTGGTGGCGTCCGACAGAGGCAGGTGTTTTTTTCTCTTTATCCACTGCCCCTACCCCTCATCCCGCTCCACGTGCTGCCATTCCGGCCATTCCTACATCAGCCGCCACTGAA
Organism: Pleurodeles waltl; assembly: GCF_031143425.1. Classification (NCBI taxonomy): domain Eukaryota; kingdom Metazoa; phylum Chordata; class Amphibia; order Caudata; family Salamandridae; genus Pleurodeles; species Pleurodeles waltl. The sequence goes on from NC_090440.1 coordinate 1,887,863,401, forward strand.
AGTAGGTCCCCTGCTCCTTACAGTATATTACTGATGTAGTTAGTTAGAAGAGAAATGAGGTATCTTTATTTCACCTTCCTTACGTCATACGCTCACAGCATCATTTCACAGGAGTAAGAACCTACCTCAAAATGGCAGAAGATAATGGTTGTACCAACTGGAAAAAATGATACTGCTGGAAGTGGAAAGCTAAAATAAGTTCAAGGTAAAGTAAGAAACCGAGAAGAGAGCTCACGCCTTGCTGTGTAAGATGAGGCCTTTGCTGAAATGTTTTCAGTTTGATACCATGTTAGATTATTTTAGTGTCATGCCACAGGATGGCATAGATTCAAGAAAGAAGAGCAGTTGAGGAAGCACCTGGGCACATAGTTTTATCCAAGGTGAAATAGTTTTGCTCCTTAAAAAGGCCAAGTAAGGTAAAAATGATTCACTGAGTTCTAAGAGAGGAGGTCATTTCGGATAAAGAATTAGTAGTGGAGATGTAGAATTCATTAATAGAGAAGGTGCAGACACACCGAAGCCCTGTGGTGTGCCAGGCACAGTAAACTTTAATTAGATTATCTTTTATTGCACAATAAGGCAGAAGGGGGTGCATTTTCCTTGCTTCAGTTAGGAACCCTGGCACACTAGATAAGCTACTGATTATTGGCTTCTTGTACGGCAGTAAATAGAAGTAGATAGTAGGTATACATTTTGATGCTCTGAGGATCCTGGATCTATAAATGACATCATATGCTCAAAGGGCATGCAAATGGTCAAACCAGACCGTAAACAGATGGAAGCAGCAGCCAACTCACCTTAAAAGAGAAATATGCCATTTAAGGTTAAACAGCTATCATACAACGGGAGAGAAAAGTACAGTAATTTATGACCAAGTTGTTGTGTGTAGGTAGTGGCTTTCAGATGTGTGTTTTAGTGTGACAGCAGTAGAGAGAGAGAGAGAGATAGGTTTGGCAGACCAATCGAGGATCCATCTGTGCAAAATTGTAATGACCTTCCAAAATAGCATAATCCAAACAGCAAAAAGAAGAAATACAATTTAAACGAACAAGGACAATAAAAAAACTACAAGAGGAACAGAAGACACCAGAATCAGTCTTAAGCATACTTTCATACAGTAATAACGTCGGCATGGAAACTAATGTACAGTGTGACATAAACAAAATTAAGTTGTGAAATATAAGCAAAGACAATCAGTAGCGCCGGCAGGTAAGATTTACAAAATCTGGTAAGTCTGAATACCATACACAAACCAGCAACAGTGGCAGAGCCAGCTACACTGTGGTATCTGTGGCGCGAGCTGCCCCCAGGGAATAGCACAAGTGGCAGAACATGAGGAGAATGGAGCCCGAGCCTGGCACAAGAAGATGTGGGGAGATTCATTTGCTAACTGTGGAGGTCTCAAGATCGTTCAGGGATAGGTCTTTGATGTGGGCCCCAGGTACATCAGCCTCTCCTATTACAGGGAAAGACCTCTAACATGGTGTGCTAAGTTTTGCCTCAGGGGAGGTTCCTTCCAGGGAGGTGAGGGGTGGGGGAAAGAGGCCATACAGGAGATGGAGGATGCTGCAGAGGTAGGCAAGTGAGAGTTCATATGGAGATGGAATGAGGTGGTAGGGGAGGCTCCACACAGGGAACTGGAGGGTGGATGAAAGCCAAGAGGAGTGAGGAGAGCTACAATGCTGCACAGGCAGCGGCCAAGTGTGTTCTTGATTGCATTGAACCATAGAGGTTATTTGCATTGCACAGGTTGATGGTTATGTGGTGGTGCTTGTGCCAAAGGTAAAGGCTGTTGAGGAAGTAGTGAGTGGATCAGGGAGGACCACCAGATTAAGGGGTCTAAACACGCATGTTAGAGAGTGGATATTGTTTCTACAGATCTCTTGAGGATCCATAGGACTGAAAATATGTGGTTGAGGGAGTTCTGGGTGAGTCCACAGCCATGGGTATTTGTATTATCGAGAAAGGTGGAGGAACATTTGAGGGTTTTCATGTTTATGGGAGTATCACCACAGGTAAATGTAGTGAGTGAGGCCCTCAATAATAAAGGTTAATGGAAAAGGATATCCATGCATGCGTTTAAGAAGATAATCACACTGAGGCGTAACTCACACTCACTTCTATTAAGCAGGGATATCCATTCCTGGGTCCGAGGGGACATCACACTGGGTGTAACCCACACACAGCTCGTTGGGGGAGGAATAAAAACTCCCCGCTTTAAGAGAATAGTTGCTGTCATGTAAGTGGTACTCATTTTAAGCACTCCAATACCCTTCGGTCGAGTTTGATTTTATATAAGAGTGCCCCAAAAAGTAATTCAATAAAAAAACATGTTACATAGCAGCACTGTGACATGTTTTTAATCTAAATAATTTTTGAGGCGCTTTTATTAAGCGCAAACTGGACATAAGGTATTGGAGTGCTTTACATGAGCACCACTTACAATACATATGAAAACTTTCATTTTTAAAAATAAAAGCCCTATGATGCGGTCAATGCTGGCTGCGTCACACCGCTTCTTTAAAAAAAAACAAAAAAACGTTAAGTCGTGTTGTATAGCACTTACCGCCTGTGTGCAACATGTTTTAACAATTAAAGTGTTCCTGTGTAATGTAAGTTGTGCTTACATAAGGCTTACATAAAGCACTCCAATATCCTCAGGTTGAGTTTGAGCTACATAAATGTGTCCAAGAATGCAAGTTAGTGTCTTACATGCACCGTAAGACAAATATTCCTCACCTACCTCTCACATGCACACTATCAACATCATTACCCCTTCTAAGGAACCATGTGGTTTATTTTGAATTTTCATGAGCCTTTCTTCTCCGACTGTAGTGATCGAGCTGGGAGTGATATTCCCCGATTTTACAATTAGTCTTATATATATATATATATATATATATACACACACACACACACACTGAGGCCCCACTGACCATGTCCATCATTAGGATGGTGAGGGCTTCATGAGCAGATCGGCTGCAGGTTTTCACAACATCAAGTAAGTGAGGGTGCTCCTTAAAGCGGTCTTTCCTGCAACATGCTTCCCACCGCTTTATGCCTACAGCATGGCAGATCCTCTTTATGAAGGGTTCTGAATGTGGTCACAGATTGAAAAAACGGGAGTATTTGTAACTGTGGCCCAGGAAACTTTGTAACAGCTAATGAAAGATGGGTCCCCCTTCATAAACGGTCTGCCCACGTAACATGTTTTCTGTAAAATCGTCCATGTGAAGCCTTCATATTGCGGTCCTTTTCTATGGTAAATAAGTAATTCTGTATAATGTTGGCCCTTGAGTACCCGAGACAACTAATGAAGCGAGGGGCACGGCGGTGAAAGGGGGGGGGGTCAGATCTCCCAGTGTCTGGAACATCAATGCGACCTATGGAGTGCTGCTCGTAATTGAAAAAAAAAGTACCTGCAAAAGGACGAGTAGGTAGCGGAATGACAATGGTCAATAGCTACTGGCAGTGTCAGGAAGCTGTACTTTGTCCAAACTCCGGACGATGGCATTGATGGTAAAGCAGAGCAGGAATTCAAATCAGACGATGAGCTCTTCAGTCAGAAGCCGGTATAATAGAGTGATGTTGGAAAAAGCCAATGGTAAGTTCTGGTAAGTAAGGTGTGGGTTCAAAGCCCATTCCAGATTTTTTTTTTGTTAACAAAAGACTTTGCAAGCTCAGTGTGCAAGCACAGCGCACAAGGGCATGCCATGTAGGGGAAACCTAAAGAGGAATAAAGAAGTGAGACAAGTGATATTAGGGAGGGCAGGGTAAAGAATGGACGAGCTGGAGGGGTGAAGAGGGAAGAACAACATGGAGAGAGCAGGTGGTGGGGAAAGGTGGGGGGAGCAACACATGAGAAGAGAGTAAGAAAGCACAAGACAAGCACACTGAACCGACTTAGTAACCCTACTTACTTTATAGCATCATAATCACGCTTCGAGGCACTTCAGTTAGCAGATCTGAGCAATATAAAGACTTCTTTTGTTCATTTAGTCTCCATCTTTCCCCTAATTAGCCTCCTCTCTCTTCATTACCATTTCCAAGCCCCTGCGTATGTACTATGCACTCTTCCCCCCTATTTTTCTACGCTGTCACTTCATTCCTCTTAATCTTATAGCACTGACTCTGTTAAAGCAATTTATTTTCAACACTCTCAGCTGGAAGCCTGTCTCGATCACGAAATATACTGAAACACTTTTCTTCTGTAGTGTAGCTCAGGGATATGAGTTGAATGCACAGTGGTAAAAATTACTTGTTCACACCTAAAATGTTTGTTTGGAATTCTATCAATTTGAAAATCCTGCAAACTTGCAAGGAAGCTCATTTCACCGACAATGATGTTAGCGAAAAAGGAGGCAGATTTTGGGCTGATGCACGCAGGATGCCAGTCTCATCACCATCAATATAAGCTAAATGCTTGGGTGATCTTTGCTTGTTATTGTACGCATGAACGAGGTGATCTATTATTTTTTCATTTCATTTTTGTCACAGAAGAATATTCTTAATATTTACATCTGCATGTGAATTAATGCACACTGAAAACAGTAATAGTTGATAGGTCTCACCTACAGGCAGCTTTTAGCCTCTTGTGTATCGTACCAAAAACTTACAATGGGCTTAAAACTCAACCATTGGATGGCTTTGTCAATCGCATTTCCTTGCTTCTTAATCAATTGCTTGCCTTCCCTATCTTGTGTTTAGCCCTTCTCAGGAGCATGGCCTCTTGATCAACCTTTTGATTGGCTAAATTGAATCCTTTCCATGATGACATTTAGAGAACTACTTTTTTACTTTTCCATTATATATGCCCTGAGAGTGCATGAGTTATGTGTTTTCTTGCTCTCTCTCATGTTCTGCTTCCATCACTTCACATACTCACCACCCTCTGCTTGTCCCTCACCCATCTCTACCCCTTGTGGTTGTTTTTTTAGGCAACCAGCAGCTGCTATTTGCTGTCAGATCCTTCACATTCCAGAAAATCTCAATTGCTCCAATGCCAGCCCACTGCAAAGTCACCCCAACACCCACCTCCACTGTTCCCTCACTATTTGCATTCCTTTCTACATTTTCTTTTTATGTTTAGTGTTTTTGGAGGGCCTGGCAGCTGCTATTTGCTCCCAGGTGGCTTTGTATTTTAAAAAGCTCTTTTGAGCTAGTATAGTTTTTCATTCACCGATTCAAGTCTGGTCTGCCAACTTGGATTGCTTAGTTAAAACAAAAAAAAAGCAGAACCCATTTCATTTCAAGGGTGCACATTTGTGCCATCACACATACACTCACCTACAGAATGATGCAGCCATGTCATTGTACCTTTTCTTTTTTTCTTTTGGAGATCTTGTACAGCATTGGCAAAAAGCTTTGCAAAGCTAGTAGGTAAACAAGGTGCAACCTATAGGCATGTCCATATTGCATTTCTGCCACTCCTGGTACCCATTTCAATGGGGTTACACATTTTAGACAACATACATGGCTTTTAATTGGGTATGAAACAATATAACACAGAAAAACTCTAAAGGTATGTAGAACTGTCCACTGTTTTCATTCCATAAATATGAAGAAACAGAACAAATGAAAAAAAAAATCTTGGGATTACAGACACAGGGACAAAAACTTTATAATCTCTTAGCATAGGGAAAACAAATGTGATGAGTAGAATTCACAGCCAGTGATAAATTCTGATTGCCGTGTTCTAGGCTATCCTTTTCTTCTCACTGTGCCACTACACATGGGGATCAGCTATATGCAACACAGATTTGGTCCTACTCTAAAAGGAACAGTGCTACTCAAACGGCTAGTCTGGTAATTAATCTGGGCTGCACTGGAAACCACTGTAAAAACCGATAATCTGGACTGTATTCCAGTCCACTGTCCAGTGATCTGAGGACATACACTTTTTTACTTCTATGGCCAGGTTTATCTATCCTGAAGCAGCATGCTGTGTCCTGCAAATTACCGTAATATAAACAGCACCATACATTGATTTCTCCATCGCAGAACCTGGTAATGAATAAAAAAAAAAAAAAAACAAGGGTAAAGATATAGGGGATTATTAACAGTTTGGTGGACAGTTTTGCCCATCTGCCGAACTCCCGACAGGGAGGTTGCCACCATAGTGGGTGCCTCCCTGCCAGGCCCATTAGGAGTTTCCCACTAGGTCAGCAGGCGGAAATCTGAGTTTCCACCCACCAACGTAGCGGGAAACACCCTACAGCATTGTCTCTGCCTCGTAATCAAGCCGGCGGCAATGTTGTAGGATGCAGGGTGCCCCAGCTCACTCACAATGTTCACTGTCTGCACTGCCTGTCGCTGGTGGAGAACGAAGTCGTAATCCCCAAAGCAGTGCTGCCCTGCCGGATTAGGACCGAAACGACTGCCAGACCACCGGGACAACTAATCCTGGTGGTGCTGGTGGTCTGACTGTGGCAGGACAGTCAAGAGACTGCCAGACTCATAATGACCCCAATAGTGAAGTAGCACATGCTACTGAAAGTGACATTCTTTGCATGCCTAATGCTTGGCAACAGCATTGTAATAGAAAATGAACTACAAGCAGTTGTCACGCAGCCCTATCAGTGTGTTTTATGAATCCCCAGAAAAGCTAAACTATGAAAACATTACAGATCATAAATCAAACAAGAAAAACACACGATGGTGTGTATGCTCACACTGCGCATTAGTCACAAACATATTAGGATTGTATAGAGTACCTAGTTCCAGCTCGTGACTCACAGAATAAGGATTTGAATATTTGCAATCATGAATCAAACTTACTATGGCGTAAAACCTGTCAATACGGCATATGTACCTTGTAGCAAATTTAAAGACAGGAGTGGAGATGGCATGTGGGGGTCGGCGATGGCTGAGATAAGTGGTGAAAACCTACACACTCACAGCTGTGTAGGTAATCTCAAACTTCACCAATAGCTTGCACTCCGACTTTGCATAAAATATGCAAGTATACATGTGCAAACTGGGTAATTTACAGGGGGGTGGGGTTCATGGGTGAGACATCTCCTACAGGAAAATGCTTTGCTGATATAGAAATAACGAAATCATGCTCAAAATACAAACACGCTTTTACCCAACACCCCTGTGGACTGGCTGTCCTAGGGACAAATGGTGCAAGTACCGCAGGACATCCTGGATGGTCGTGGAGATTAGTGAACAGCATGCATTTACATGAATATTTAGGTGTCATTTTGGTACTCCCCAAAAAACAAAATTCTTCTGAATGGCATAATTGCCGCCAATCAAGTTTGAATTAAAAATAGCAATAACAATTTTGTTTTACACAAGTTGAAAAACACACAACCAGCAAGCTTTGTGTTTTTGATGAGTGCAACACCACGGTCAATAGTTATTTACTCAAATCACTCACTCATTTTCATACACATCTCAATAATGCCCGAGAAATGCCCATGGGAGCCTACAATTTTGTACGTCAGACGTGAGATAGTGCAGGGCAATATGTAACTGACTACAATGCATGCAGATACTCCTTCTGAAGCAACATCAATGTTGCAAGGACACTGAGCTAGGTACTTAGTGGCCAGCAGGAGTTCACACTTTACCTGAGAAGAATATGCATGTGGGCAGGCAGGGAGTTAGCAATCTAAGACAGTTATTGAAAGAATGATGCAAATAAGTGTATTGCAAATTGCAAAGAATAGCAAAATAACAAATACTGTGTGTGAGTGTTAGGGACGGGGAAAGGGGTCATTTAAAACAATCATACTGGAGTAGGCTCAAATAGCAGGATTCAAGAAAAGTGCATGGCATGGCCTGACCCATTTACATTAATTCTTAGAGTAACAGTTTCAGATAACCAGCAGTCCTCTTCGTAAAGACTTGTTTGGTGACAATGTGTCAGCCACTCCTATACATTCAGGAGAAAGCAGCAGTAAGCCAAGATCAAATTACATCTTTTCACGGATAATGTTTCCTTAATTAGGCCCACGATATTCATATATTCTTCATTTCTTGATTTGGGTCGTATGAGCGCCTTATAGAGTGGTATTGGTCAACTAATCCATATATAAAAAGGACTATCATAGAAACAGAGTCTGATAAAAAAAAAAAAAGGTCAGCAACAAACAACAAAGCGATGGTGACTTCTTACCAGGATTATTCTACAAAGTCAATGGAGGGTGCCATCATCCCATGCCACATGGCTCTGCTGAGCATGTTCCCTCTACTTCTAGAGGTCATACAAGGTGAAGGGACTTAGAGAGTCTAGATATTACTAAACAATCTCTAGCTTTGCCACGCATATTTCTCATATAGGAACTTGGCACATATACAGACAACCCCAGAGACTAACACAAATTTCCAAATGGGATGCACGTATGTATGGGGGGTCTCATAGTGCAACAGCTGCCACCTCTTGGGAAACTTACAGGCATCATTAGCTTTGTGTGGAGGAGTTCTCCAACCAGCAACCAACATTAGGAAAATGCATTTGTCCAAACATGCTAAACAAATGCATCTTCCAAATGTATCTTACCCACATTGTAAGAACCTTAACTGAATATATGACTAATCTTGTGTCTACACTTTAATTAGAAAGCAAAGGTGCATCGCTCCCTTCAATAATGGTCCAAAACCATCCATGCAGTATTGAAGTATGGGCTGCGATACGCACATTCCCTCTCACAACTAAATCTATTTTTAAATCCACGCCTGCAATGATGAAATATGGCATTTGCAATCTAATAACTTTAATCCCTTCTCAGTAGAGCAATGCTTGATGGAATATTTTACCTTTACGGTACATTACGCACACAGTACACAAACCTCACTAATTTAATCGCTAACCCACGTTAGTCAGCATATTCTATAAGGCAATGTCGTATACTATGCAGGACCTAATATGACGTGTAGCGGGAAATTAATCATCAGGCGCAAAAATCTGCTAAGGTTGCCGACTTCTTTGCATGAAGCACAGAAAGAAACATTTGTAACGTTTACAGCACCTGGGTTCCGCGCCACCAAACATCAATACCATCTTTGTTCATATCATCTCCATACTAAGCAGATCGATTACCTCCAAGGCACTGCCATGTCTCACTATCACTCCTCTAATCAAACAAATGGTGTTTGGAGCGAAAGAAGTCAAGATCCCTCAATTTTATAGCATATTATGAGAGGAGGAGAAGGGCTGCGCGTAGCAGGGTCACAGGAATTACATGGTGGCGCCAGCAGCCAGATGATGCTGCAGCAATTTATCACAGTGATCGTTAACTATCGATATTGCGCAATTCGCTACTGATGGTTTAAACTAAAAATATGTGTTGTGGTGGCTTTGGCGAGGGCACAATGAGCGGCCAGGCTGTTTAAGATCCTACACTTTGCTGAACAATTGACAAATCCATAGTGCTTGTGGCCACGTTTCCTCCTTGAACAGTATGTAGTGGGTGACTGCTGTACTAAAGGGATCTTGTGAACAGGTTTCCTCCTTGTGCAGTATGTGGCAGGTGGTTGGCGCAGCACAGGGGTCTTGTGGACATGTTTCTTCCTTATACTACCTAATTGGTGGCTGGCACATGAGATGGTTCTTGTGGACAGATTTCCTTCTTGAACAGTATGTGGCGGTGGATGGTGAAGTAGCGGGACCTGTGCAGGAATTTACACTTGGAGATAGCAGTCCAAGGGAGGGATAAGTGCAGCGGCAGCTCCTCAGCTATGGCGGAGTGTTGCCCACAGCCAGCAGCTGCAAAACTTTAAAAATAAAACAGTACTAAACCATGTTTATTATTGTTTTATTTTTCAAGGGGGCGGAGACATGGGGATGATAGGAAGGGAGGAAGAGAGGAGGAGTGGTGGCACTGCTGTCCGTGCACATGTGGGTTTGGCCAGCCGTCTCAGGATGGTCAAACTGACATGCGCACTGAGCTGTTTCTAACCCGAGCTCTTTTGCTAGGTTGGAGACAGCAGGCACAGGCTCCCAGTCTGCCTGGGAGTGCAAATCGAGGGCACTCAGTCCAATCCTGACACTGCTGTCATGCTGCTAGCAGCATCAGAACAGCGTCAGGATTGGCCGCAGGGCAGGCCAGGAGCCCGTGCCTGCAGTGGAGCCTGAAGAGCGGCGATGCAGCAGGTAAGGTATTTTTGTTTTGTGTCTCCCGCCACCCCATCCCGTCCCGCCCTGACACCCTGCCCCGACACGAGCTGCGACTGGATAAGTGATCTGAATTAGATAGCCAACAACAGAGATCAGATGTGCAGATATGCAGTTTGTGCACCAATCCCCACACCAATATAGGATAATGTGGGTTAGTATGTCGGGCAACTGTATAAAACGGGGAAGAAAACGGATCATACCACATTACCAAAGCATACTTGAGTGCATTTCTAATGAAATAATCATGCAAGTGGAATACAGAGGAAACCTAGATATATGGAAATGTTATGGATAGTTCTAGTCAGTGGACGAATCAATTTGCAAAACCTACTGTAAATAACAATCGTCTCTAGACACTGTTCAGCTTAATATATGTAGTAATTCATCTAGATGCATCATCAGAGTAACTATTCTCATAGGAGGTAGTTAAATTCATTGAACGAAAAAGCTTAGCAGATGTTCGAAAATTAATTCCTGAGTTAAATGCTGCCAAAGGAAAGCCCCCGACCACCCGCTGAAAGTTTCTGGGGAAAAAACCACAGGATATAGATAATTATTTCCCAGGAGATCGAAGAGTTCCTCCAAAGGAATCAAAATGGATCTTACTCTGAAACTACATGGCGCTCCGCGACAGTGATAGTTGCAGGTGCCAAGTTTACAGATGCTATTTTAAATTTGAACTTAATCTATGTATGCACAATGCCCTTGATATATACACCACACAAAGGGTGAAGACTCATTGCGCCCATAAATACCTTGCTCATAACGTGATTCTCAATAGAGTAGGAGAGCAGTGTATAACTGAAGACTGCAAATCCTCTGTGGCTTTAGGAGATAAAGGGGGCTGCTGAACTCAGTGCCCCAAAGTAAATGTGGATGGTGGTAAGCTGTGGAAATCATGTGGTTACTGGAATAGTGGCTAAAGACAGCAAACACTCGTAATGTAGACCAATTTGTGCAACTGGGTTGGATCATAGGGTTGGAGTCTTGGACAAGCCACAATCATGCAGATGTCTGGAAACCATTCTCATGGATGCACTGTTGAAAGCTAGTTTGGAGCAGGGCTGCAAGAGAGCATAGGCCCTGCTGGAACACTGATTCCCATATACTGGCAGCCTTCCTGACAGTGTGAGGGCCTATTCACTTCCGGGGTGAATGGCTGACTCCACCACTGCATGGTTAAGATGGTTTCCTTGTGGATTGTCCCCAACACAGATGATAAAAACAGAAACGCTCTTGCACCTAGTCTCAGTTGCTGCAGCTTCAGTGGCTGTAAGCAAGCTTGATGATTAATGGACAATAAGCAGAGAAGGTGGAATATTGGTGGGACGATTGCCCCTGCCCTCTAGTGGCTGAGAATCCACAGCAAGCAAAGTAGGCCCAATCTTTTCTGAGCCACTGGTTATGCTGCAGACAGCAGGCTGTTTGGAGGAAGACTGCAGTTAACACCTGTCCCACTGCAGGATTTTCTTAAAGCAATCCAGACCTCCTGCTAGGGGTATTCCCTCCTTTACATTTCCACAAGATGACAGTCAGATGTGCACAGCAATCATTGACTAAAAAGGGAAACCTTCACCAAGTGGTATCAAGATTTCTTTGGAAAGGAAATAGCCCATAGCCTACAGAGTCAGTGTGGTAACAGTACCACACAATGGGGGACCTATATTGAGCTAAGGTGGGGTCAACCTGATGCTCAGTGGTGTAGAGGCACACTTCTCTTCATTAGCGGGCACCTCTCCTCCCCCCTCTAAAAAAGTAACCTACCCAGAGGTTCTGATTGGTGGTGACCTTCTTTTCCAGCTGATACTTGTAACCAGGAGGGCTGTGACTCATGGTGGGGCAGGAACCAGGCCTCACCTTGGCAATGGCATAATAAATCAGTCACTTCCTGATTGTGGCCGAAGATCAGGGGCTGGTGGGTCTCTCATGGACTCGATCACAGTCACCTCCTTCCATGTGAGAGCCTTATTGATCTGGGAAAAGGAGTGGATCCTGCTGGAAGCACTGGAAACCAAACTCCCCTCAATCTTCCACTGGATAAGCTGATGGGGATATGAAGCCTGGTGCATGCTGGCCACATCACCCTCCACGTTGGGATAAGCCCAGCCAACACTGTCTGACCCATCCTCTGTAGCCTATATACTGGCAGATATACAGGCATTTACTATATATATATATATATATATATATATATATATATATATATATATATATATATATATATATATCGTAGTAGTAGTAATAGCTTTAATCGGTTTTAGATAAAACTATAAAAGCACATAAGTCGAAATATAAGAAAATATGTACATTTTCCCAAAAATACAGATTAGAACGAATAAATAAAGGGTGCCTACTCACGTCAGGAATTTAACATGATCTAGAAACCATTTAAAAACCAAAGCTTCAGCGGTACATGTTATAATTTATAATGTATCTTGAAAAACAAGTATAAAAATCAATATACCAGACAGACTAGGTTTATCATTTTATTACGTTTTGATTTAACATTAATCCAAGCTTACTTCCTAGTACCTCAGAAACCCTTCCACGTTAAACTGTTTCAGCACTCTGGGTACCACAATAGCTATCCATGGTGCTGAAACTCCACAACAGCACACTCGCCAATTGTTTCCTATACAAAGAGTGCAGGATCGGTTCACAAAATGCAAACCTGTATTCAGCTCTGTCCACGAACAGCAATTTGAACCATGACAAAACTGGTTGCATCTATAACTTTATTATAGTTGGCTCTAGAAACATGAAACTACCACAACTCTTTAAAACTTGTACTTTTCCTATTCTGAATTTTCAAGGCAGTATCGTTTTACAAAAAATAGCCCTATCTCAACATTCATTTCTCTTGTGATTGTAATAATTTTGTTACATCTTATCTGTCCTCAAACTTCACAGCACCTCCCACAAGCTGCCCAGGAGTGTCACAGAAGCCTTGGAGGCTGAAAATTGTGCTGTAGGCCCAGAAATCCATTTCTTTGTCAGCTTTTGAGGAGCTGCTTTTCCTTAGATAGTGCTGGGATCTGGGAAGAGCATCATGACCACTGGGTGTTTGCTCACTCAGGGAATCCACATAACATAACAATACTCTGAAGAATGCCTCTAAATATTAGAAGGGCCACAGGAACATATGCATGGAGCATAGACTGTTGACTGCAAATGAGGACAGACATGTTAACAGCAGAGTCTTTTTAAGAGCCATCCATGATTACAGGTCCTGAGGTTTCTTAGAGACATTTTGAAGAGCTTGTTCCAAAGTATTTCCCTACTACTCTATGAACTTGTAATGTTAAACCCAATCACAGTTCTAAAAAAAAATAGAAATTGCATTCAGACTGGTCATCAGTGCATAGCGTGAAACAACTCATCAATTTGCAAACTAAAACAGCATCAAAATGCATCCAACTCCAAAATTAGTACAAGCCAGTGCTTAATTTGAGCCAGTGGTTTCCGGTGCTTGACACTTAATTGCCAACATCTGCACTGGACAGCTGCCACATGGTGGTGCTGTTTTTTGGAAGTTAAAGATTAGAAGAGCAACAGTTGATTACTAATTCAATATATAACTAATACCTGCCACACAAGCCATTCTTGTAGCTTTGGGGGCCTCGACCAGTATGGATTGCCAGACTTGTAGTAGTGTGATGGTTAGGAGTTGTGTAGGTACAGCCATTGGCAGTGCTGAGCATGACAGTACGTTGCGGAAGATGCAGTGGCCTCCTGGCGAGGTCCCTGGCATTTTTTTTTTTTAAAGAAATTAAGCACTCGTACAAACAAGTAGAAAACCTTGCTTTCTAAATTACGTAGAAGAATTTTATAACATGCACGATGAAAAGTTTGTGACTTCAAAATTAAGCAAAGTTTTAATATGTCGTCTGCGTTGCTGAAACGTGTTGTGAAGTACACCCAGCTGGTATTTACTTAAAGTAGACACGAAGGTGCTAAAATGATGCATCCTCGTCTTACACACCATAAAATATGTCAAGGCTTAGAGGCGATGATGAAGCGAACATATATTGGAATTCATTTGTATTCTCAAATATGTACTTTCACTTGTGTCCAGGTACATTGCGTCTCCAAGCCATCTGTTCAGACACAAAAGTAAACACGCCTTCTGTGAAGAAAAATACACCTACAGCGATGCCATCTGAAATCATATTTAAGAAGGTAAATTGGATCAAGACAGACAGGAACTGCAAAATAATTTCCAAACAAGCCGCAGATACATTGGTTTAGCAGCAGAAAGCGAAAACCAAAGATAGTGACGATTTCAAAATACAGATAAGTAACAAAAATCAGCGATTGTTCTTCTCTATTTTAGATGTGCAACATCAAGTTCAAAGGAATCTGCTGAAAACTTGGAGGCCAGAAGTTTGCAGCATTTTCTGCAGCAGCCATGGTCCATCCTCCAACTGGGTGCCAACATTTTATTTATACACGTTGTAACAGATCTCGGGCAATTTTAATATTTTTCTCCACTTGTGCGTGAATGAGAGGGTGTATCCAACGTGACCCAAGCACACAGGCACAGCCCCTGTGACTTCATGAAAGGATGTTCTGATTGGTTTGATCAGGTTCCCCTACAGGGAGCCAGGTTAGTCTTTGTGAAGAACTGGAGGAAGAAGGGAGAGACCACAGTCACTCCTGAGAGGGGTCCCTTAAGCTCTCATTAGAATGAGGGAATTCAAGCGTACTACCTATTTTTAAGTGAGAAGCAGGTCCCATATTAAGGTAAGCCTAAGAAGGTTCCTTTTACAAACGATGTGTCTCAGGCCATCAGGGAGACCAACAGCTGACTTATTGGTGACCTCAGACAAGTGAAACTGAAAGACAGGGATGAGGAACCTCAATTAATTGCACTAAAGATGAGTTTACATTTTTTGTTAGTCTACTCTGTAACCATCAGCCTTGCTTCAGGTCCAGCCATCAGCAACTAGGGTGCAAAGGGTCACAAGAGGCTAGTTCAAACCCTTCTACAACAACTGCAGCCAGTAATACAAATTGGTTCTTTCACATCTGCAATCATCACTAGCAAATGGGGGCCAGAAGTGTCTGTTCACCTTTATAATCTCTTACACATTTACATGAATACCTTCCTGAATTTATTATGGAAGGACATAACACTGGACATAATATATACATTGATGACACCATCACCCACCACAAGCTAGATCAGGGATCAAGGACATGTCTACAGGTGTCCACTTGTCTATTGAATGTTCAGGACTGTAAGCAGCAAAACTGAGTGTCTCAGTAGACTAACAAAACAGTCTATTACTCACTGGCCCCATGGAGCCACTGCTATTCTCTTGGTCAAACTCAATGTACAACCTCATGTACCAACACAGAATGCTCAGAAGCATGTAGTGTTGTTTCACACTGACCTCTCATGTACAATGACATAAATGCAACACACAAAAATTCATTCATCCAACTGTGTCACACTCACGAGTTTCATTTTCTTTGGGAAGCTTTCCTAATGAAAATGGTTGTCACCCCACTCATCAGTTGCTCACACTGTTGGACAACTGCAGCCACTTTCACAATGGAATGCTGAAAACAGGACCTTCTAAGCTAAGAAAATTCACCACGTGTTGCGTAGTTAACATTTGGTTTGATAAGTCATGATCACATCACACCTGCTTACTCCTACGAAGAGAGATGGTAATTCAAGACTCTTTACACATGCATAAGTGTAGTGAAATGTGTGTTTTGACCACTGACTTTGTGTTGCATCACTTTGCACCTGGAATAGTTGTCCAGTGTTAAGCAGTTGCAGACTACATTTTGTATTCAGTTTAGCTTTATATTCATCCTGCCTATTGACTTTATCGTAGCATTACTGTAGACACTGCTATATTAAAGGCTCCCCGTACTTTTCCACATTGTAAACTGTGCATTCTGTCTTGTTTTCATGCATGTTCTAACCAAGGGCTTTGATTAATAAGGATGTACTCAGATGGCAGGGAACAACCTTGATTTGATTTGACATATTGGGATTGTGGCCAAACAATTGTGAAATGAGGGTTTTTTTCCCAGAAAGCTCCTTTTGTTTTTTTTCTGCTATAAAAAGACCCAGTGCGACAGTGAGAGGGTCAGTGGCCTCAATCAGGATTCTAGACGTTAGATGCCTGATATCTTTCCCGTGAGGGTAGAGATCTTTTTATCTTTCACAGTTGAATGGGGTCCTCGTCTTCCTGGCATTAGTAAGATGAAGAACCAGGGGGCCCTACGGTGATGCATTTTTAATTCATTATTTGCTTTGCATTATAATATATATACATATAGTTGCTCTGTATATTGTATTGGAGAATCATTTTGGTATGTTTTCCTCTCATTGCAGTGGCTATTTTCAAATGTGTGCTTTCAACATGCTAATCTCCTTTTAGGAACCTCGTGGTGAAATAAGAAATGTCTTCTTTGAACTAAGAAGTGCATTCCAGAGATTTTTGTCAGCTCGGTCATTAGTGAAAAGCAAAACAATAAGGCAGCTTCTGGCGAACTTAAGAAGTTCTTCCAGCCCTACCACTGAACCAGATGCTTGAGATGAGCCACCTAAACAGAGAAAAAAGATGAAAGGACCCTGTAGTTACAAGACTTGAAACTTTGGAGTGTTCAACCTGCACAACTCGGAACTAAAATAGAACTCATGAAGTTCTGCTGTGGACTAAAAACTCAAATTCTATAGTCTACACACTAGTAGGGAAAGCATCAACCGAAATCCATCAACCAAACTTCTGCTATGTACCCGCACATTTGTGAAGAGTCCATTTTGTGAATTCAGAGCCACATCTATGTCATTTGCATGTATACATTTACATCATCAAACGTTTTCTAGAAAGTGCTACAGAGCTTCAAGTGGCTCTTCGTACACCCGCTTTACAATGAACTAAACCACTCACGATGGTTGTGCCAAGGAGCAGTCATAGCCCTAAATCTATGAAACACAACACACTTGTACAATTACCATATACCAAATTACCAAATCAGATTACACTGAAACAGATAAAAAGTGTGAAGTGCATGTATAATGGTCACAAAAATAAATTAAAATGCTATATGATTAGTTCCTGAAGGGCGGACTCTAGTTAATGGAGTTTTCTGTTCGTTATTTCCATTAGATTTTAGAAAAGATTAAACTTTTCCAGATTGTATTTTCTTCTTAGGATCTGGTACATACTTATATGGTTTTCCTACAGTAATCTAAACAGACGTTTCTTTGACTACTGAAATGGATTTACATTACATTTGTGGTGGTCTGAATCCCCTTTTCTCCCTGTCACCCATCTTTTTCGGTCTCAATGCAATCTGAGTGGAGTTGAAACTGGCTGTGTAACAAAAAGCTATTGTAGCCACAAGTGCTGTCCTTGACAAATCCTAAAATGAAATGTAGCACAGTATGTGCAAAGCAATCCATGAGATTGCTCCTTCACTAGCCACCTCCAGCATCTCCTACACCATATCTGATGTGTTCTCTGGACCTTGTGTGTCGAATGGATCCTTCTCAGTGGATTCCTTACTGAACTTTCCCTTCACTAAAACATTTTATTATTGTGTAGCCTTGCTGTGCTGCAAATTCACAGTGGCTTCAAGCACTGAGAATGAGCAGCAATGCATACTCCTATCAGTTTAGTCTTAAGGTATGATGGACACAAAAAGGACTTTACTGTTGCCCCCCTCTTCTTTGGTCATCAAGGAAAACTGTTTAACAAATAAGACAAACTTCATGCATTTGGGAAGCTTATCAGCATTGTGTATGAAAAATTCTAGCTTTATGGAACTCAATATTGACAAAGACTTATTTTCCCCACTCCCAAGGGCGCTACCAACATCTATAAATAATGGGGTAAAGACACAATAAGATGAAGTGATCTGTATAGGCTCATGCAGTTTGGTCATGTAAGAAAGCCTGCTGAGCCTACAGTTCCTCCATTAACATGTGATGACAGCCTGCCATTTGGTTGCACCATTCCTTCCCCAAGGTGCAGCTCCTATGTGCTATCCTATTTTAGGTGTGTGGTCTCTCTGGATGCATGAGAGGTGCCTAAAGCTGAGCCTAAGTGGGAATGGCAGGAATGAA
Organism: Pleurodeles waltl; assembly: GCF_031143425.1. Lineage (NCBI taxonomy): Eukaryota > Metazoa > Chordata > Amphibia > Caudata > Salamandridae > Pleurodeles > Pleurodeles waltl. The sequence continues at coordinate 1,887,881,619 of NC_090440.1, forward strand.
TGACATTTGGAAGCTTCAGCCCCGAACTGTTCAAGTGCACCAACTTCCACATCACCCATATTCTGCCTCACAACACAATCTCACTAAAGACAAAAGGTGCCTGGCACCAACACATAATGCTCAATGAAGGAAATGTTTTTTCAGCCAGAAGCAGATTCCAAAACAGCTCTACAGGCCCTGATCTTATGTCTTATTGTTGACAGGAACATCTGGAGAGGATATGGTAGCAAAGTTGTAAAGGTACTCAAATGCACAATGTTGAATCTCAAGGGTCTTCTTCGCCAAACAAACTAATGACTGTGATCACTACTAGCTTAAGGAACATGCACACATAATGATGAATTGAAGTGCTTTACCACAGTTAGACATGGCCTTTGGTCAACTGCAACAGCAAACCACCATCTTGGGCAACAGAATGCATATCACATAGGGCAGTTATCTTCAAACTGGCGGGCGCAGAGGCCTATGAAGGGGGGCTTAATACCAAAGATCCCTCCAGAGCTGTACTAGTTCAACAACAATGAAACTCAGAAAAGTTTCCTATCATGGATTTTGTGTACCTTACTTTTGTCCTTTTTTCCCCAAAAGTACCCAGAGGATTATCTCACGACCTCTTCTCTCTTTAAATAGGGAAATAAACAGCTGGTTCAGGCTCAGTATCAAGACTATTCTTCCATAAGAAATGCCAGGGTGGCTCTTCTAAAAAGGAGAAGGAAGCGTATGAAGCTACGCATAGCAAGAAATGCCTGTAACAAACTTTGGATTCTTCTTAGAGAAGCAACAGTAAAGGGTCAGGCTAGAAGTTTCTGGGCCCTGGTTGGGGAGGGGTATGGAACTAGAATCTGATCTTCTCCCATCGCCATATCTACTACCCGGTTCCAAATTCATTGCCTTCCGGTATGCCTCAAAAGGGGTGGTATTTTTGCAGCCCCTTGAAAGTAAGGAGCTGTATCCCACCTTCTCCCCATCAGTAAAAGAGATAGAACAAGCTATTCGCTCTACGTTTCTCTGCCGCAATAGGCCCTGATAATATGCCCATTTCCATAGTGAAACAAGATATCGGTCCCTGGAGTAAGATCTTATATGTGGTTTTCATAGGTGCTTTATTTCTCGATGTATCCCTCCCTTATGGACTGGTAGCATTATTATGCCTCTATTTAAGAAGGGCGACTGCAATTGCCCGGCAAATTATCGGCCGATCGCCCTTCCAGATGCAATAGGAACATTTTTTGCTAAATGTGTGCTTTTGAGACTCACTGATTGGGCAGAGGAGAATAATATTATCCCTTTGGAGCAAGGGGGGTTCAGGCGCAACCATGGCACAAAAGACAATATTGCAATGTTACAAATCATCACAGAAAAATATGTGAAATTAAGAGGCGGAGCGGTTCACGCCGCTTTCATTGATTTCTCAACAGTGTTTGATAAAGTGGATAGAGCTCTCTTATGGGGAAAACTGGCCACTCTGGGTATTCCTCACACCCTTCTTGAGCTATTGATTGCTCTCCACTCTGCAACCTGGTGCAGAATCCTCTTGCGGGCGGATAGAGGCTTATTGCCAGAGATGCCTACTCTGAATGGATTAAAGCAGGGTTGCCTTTTGGCTCCCTTGCTCTTTTCTTTATACATCTCGGATTTGCCCTTCCTTCTATCTCAAAGTCAGGGTTTCCCCCCTCAATTAGGAGGAATGCCCAGTCTGTTTATTGTATGCAGATGATATTATTTTTTTTTATCTAACCCCAAAAGGCATACAAAACTGGCTTCAATCTTTGTCACAGTTCTCTGAATCACACTTTTTAAAGATCAATGTTTCAAAGAGCAAGATTTTGCGCTTCCATGGCAACAAGAAAGCAAAATGTTCTAATGTCCATTGGGCGCTAGGTAACCAAAAACTGGAAATCGTGAATTTCTATAACTTTTAAGGGAAAATTGTATGCTGGAATCTTAGTGACATAGCCCACATCACCTCTAATAAATCTAATGCTGATGCTCAAGCAAGAGGCTTGGGGGCCACAGGAAGAAGAAATTTTGTCCATCTACTAGAGGTTTACCGAGCTAAGATCCCTGCTTCTCTTCTCTATGGCCTGGAATTCATTGATTCATCCAAATGGAGGTTTCTGATTCTTCAGGAGGGTAAGATCCTCAAAAAGCTTTTATCTGTAAATACAGCTATTTTGGTGGCTGCCCTAAGGTTGGAAGTGGGTTTAAGAAGTGTGTTTGCCCATGATCTAGCTGGGGGCATCCATTTGGCTGCTTTTCTCATGAAAGCAGAGGATAATACTCTGAGGGCCTTACTGCAAAAAGAAGTCTTTGCGGAAAATAATACCTTCAGGTATACCTTCTCTAAGAATCTTACATACGCCCTTAAAAATGCTCAAAGTAGATTTCAAGCAGGTCTTGGCTATTCCTTCCCCGCTATTGAAAAGCAGCCTAAAACAGGCAGCTTGGTCCTTAAGTCATCAATTGGACCTAGAGAGCTGTGCAAAATGGAGAATGTTCTAGATTTTATCAAAATCCTTAATAGCAAAAAAAGCACAACCTTACGTAAACTGGAACTTACAGCATGGTGTGAGGCAGTTTTGGTTGCTTCTGCGATTGGGATTGTTACCTTTAAATGTATTGTTGGCAAAATAGTATGGTTCAGCTAAAAAGTGCAACTTCTGCTCTGCTGAAACTCAAGACCTAAATCATGTTCTATTTGTTTGTCCTTCCCTTACCGTGTAGCGGAGTAAATGGCTAAGACCTATCTGTTTTCAGTTCTCTCTGATGTCGGCACCAGAGTTTCTTCAAGCCTCGTACTCCCCTCCAAATGAATTGTTTTGTTATAGAGTTTTTAATTATTTTAAATGTTTTTTACATTTGTTTTAAGATGCAAATGGTTATTTTCGGTTGGTTGAAGGAAGATATTGGAGAGAGGTGATATGATCAGAGGTTCAGGGAAGCCACAATTGTGTGAGATCAATTGATCAAACCGCTCATTATTATTTTATATAATTATTATATTTACATTTAGGGCAGTTGTTTAATGATTCATGTATATTTTGATATTTTATGCCTTCTTCATCTTTGTATGTCTTATCTTGTTTTATTATGTGGACCTCGTTTAGAGTTCCAAAACATAAATAAATAAATTGAATTGTCCTTTTGTGATTTATGGGTTACTGTTTAAGGGCAGTTGGGCTTCTATTGTAGTTTGCCCATTCTGAATGTATGCAGTGCCCAGTGAAGAAACAAAAGCAAGGCGAGTAGATTCATCATGCTGAGAAAGCACTTTGCAATACTTTTGATAGATGACTGCAGACTTATTTAATCAGATTTACAGTAAAAATGTAAAACAATGTCATATTAGTGGGGTTATGCTAATGTGGGTGCAGAAAGTTGAAGTCTGTATGGGGCTTGAAGAGAGGTACGGTTTTGATGTGGGTGGAGTTTTCATCTATAGTGAGATAAAATACCTGCCATATGATCATGTTTTTGGATTCTGCGAAGGCCTCAACATGATCATTTAAAAGAATGATACATCCAATCACCTGTGGTTATTTTCACAATGATTTTCTTTGTGATTTTATCTGTTAGGATTTATTAAGGGACATCTGGAATACATTCTACAGTGCTTTCTTCTTATATTTGCAGATTAAAATATGTACTGAAAATTTGAAGAAATATCCACTTTTGTCAATTTTGCTAATTTGTGTACCGGCTGGGATATTAAAATACTGCTTTGTCTAAGCAAGCACTTTGTATATTGAGGACCTCGCTTACAAGGTTTTGGCGCAGGGTGACGCCGCAAGGATTCCTGCTGTGCTGCCCTGCGTCAGAAGAAAAGTGCAAGAATGCACAGGTATCTATGAGATGTAGCCCATTCCTGTCCTTTTCCCCAGCGCTGGCGCACAATGGGCTGCCATGTGCCAATGCAGGCACCCTTGCACCAGGGTGCAAGGGTATCTGCGTTGCTGGGGTGATTGTTTTTGTGCAGGAAGGGACACCTTTCTGCACAAAAAACAATCATGAGAGGTGTTTTCCTCTTTCTATGTGTGCTGCAGAATGCAGTACACATAGAAAAAGGAAACACTAGGAGAAATAAAGGTATTTCTCCTCATTGCGCTACCCCTACACTCCCCTTGGGAGGCATAGACTTTGGAGCATTCCCAGGTTTACGACATCTCGTATGCCAAGGATGTTATGTGGGAACACTCACGGAAACGCTCATGGCACACCTCCCTATTGCAGGGTGGGACAACTCTGCGACTTGCGCTGCGTTGCCTCAGTCCATATCTAGAAGGCCATGAAAAGTCAGGCACGGTGGCTTTACGTGGCCTTGTAAATATAGCCCTGCATTCTGTGCCACAGGACCATCACTAAAAGTACCGTTCCGGTGGCACACAGAGGCTTGTCTCTAAGCCCCTGAGTTTGGATAGAAAGTTACAGAGTGTTCAGGATAGGACTTTGTAAAGAAAAGTCAGGATAATGATTTTCAAAGTAGGTCTAAATGTGACTTTGAGGACCTAAATATGGCTTTTAGCCCAGTGGGATTACCAATGTACTGACAATTTAATAATTCTTGCTACCCGACTCGACCCAACCATTCAACAGTTTAATGGGGGAACCTGACTCCAAAACATTGTGCTCGGGGAGGTTCAGTATAAAAAAAATTCAAGCCCAATGACAAAGGGCCATAGATGAAGGAATGCAAGCTGCAATCATCCAAAAAAATAACACTAGCAATTTGAACATTACTTCCTAGAAGAAGGTCAACTTAATTTGCCTGTTCAGTCAACTTCAGCAGGAACATATAGAGAAATACTGAGTGGCATTAGAGGATCACTAGTGTCATGCTGAACAAAATCACATTTACCCCTGACCATCTATGCCCACAGTCAGGACTGCACTCAAGACCAGAGCCAAGCAGGATCGCCACACATGCCAACACAAAGAGGTATGGCACGCCCTATACAATGTCAGTCACGTAGGACTGGAACATTTGTATAACAATGAACCACTGCTCAGTTTTGCCATCTGAATTTTGTGCACTGAAACACCTGTGTTTCACACATAGTTTATAGTATAGGTGAAAGGATATACAAGGGCCGTTGCTGTTGCCTCTGGGCAAGGTCAAAGGACTGTGTCTGGGCAATACATAAGGAGAGAGCTTCTGTGGTCCTTAGCCAATCAGGTTCTCTGCAGTCATCATAAATACATTGTCACACAAATGAGTACCGCACCGACTCGTGAGGCATAGACAGAACAGCGAAAACGCATTCCCCAGTTCAGTCATTATGGTCAGGGCAACCTCTATATTTCATGTAAAAATGTGTATCCCGTTATTTAAAAAAAACAAGCAATTTGTAGTTTGGATAGTGGACACGTTGGTTGCGTGGTGGTGAGTGAGCAACTGCCGAATATACAAGATAATCAAAAAAAGATCAGAACTCTTAAGTGTGTCTGTGTAAATTCGAGTAGAAAACCTGTTAAACAAAATTGAAAAATGCGTCATAAATTTTGAAAAATATAAAATAAGGAAGCCGAAGGTGTCAAATGTAGTGAGCAAAAACCTAGAAGGTACATCATCTAAGAGCAAAGGATGTCAAAACTATGAAGTACTTCAGTTTTAATTGTTACAGAAAGCACAGTTATGATCCTTTAGTAAAATATGCAAATATGACCTAGAATTTACAGATTATATACTTGGTGGGGAAAAAATCTATTGAACTTTTTTTTTTTTTTCTTTTTGCCAAATGACTTTGCTGGGACCCTAAGCTTTAAAATCTTTAGAACAGAGGTTCATTTTAATTGGCAGTGTAATCAGTAAGCTTCGAGCAAGAAACTCCAGACTGATGAACCTGCCGCTGTAATCTTAAAAGATTCACTTTGATCTTAACTACATTGAATTAAAACTAATCCAGAGTTAACAACATGCTTTCCCTGCCTGAGAGGAACAGGGAGCATGTCAGCCTGAGCCGCCAGTTACATGCTGTATAACAGCGGCCTCCAGATGACCTCTCGGCTCGTAAAACCACAACACACGGAGAAGAAAGACTGACTACACGGAGGCCTTACATTCACAAACACTAAAACTGAACGTATGACGTAATTACGTAGGGCACAGAAAGCATCGCGAGAAAACCGGAAAAATTCAGTAGTTCCACACATACCAGAAAATGTTTATTTCAAGGTTCAACTTCATATCAGCAGCGTTAAACCTACTTGTCTGCTAGTACACTCCTCAGCTCACTGCTGGGCTGTCACTGGGTTGCACAATGCCTCTGCAACATCTTCTAATGTATACCCTAACATGGGCTCAAAGGGACCCACATCCTCATTGCCAGACCTTCCATGACACACATGCAACTGGACCCTAAACTTCTGCTACAATAATGGCTGCTATATTTCAATGACTTGGGCCACCTTGGGTCACAGTATTACTGACAGTCTCCAATGATCGCTTCATCGCTGTCCCATATCAGTTAATGCAAACTCCAGAAATCTGAGCTCTACTGCAGACTCAAATAAGCCAACCCCCATCCACACCCCTCCCCCATACATTCCACCACTAGATCCCACTGTACACCAAGGGTGCACTATCAGGTGCATGGCCCATTACTACAGCAAACCCTGCCCCATACTATTTCTGCTGAACTTGGGACAGCACATATATTTAGTGCCTTCCATACTGCCTCACAAGATCACTGTCAATTCTCAAGCTCATAATTCTTCACTGCGCCATGCACTGTCCCACACTACACCCTCCATTACTTGCCACCTCCCCCTTGTGCCATACTATCAGTACCAAAGTTGCTGCTGTGCACATTACCACAACCATTCACTCTGTGGTACCATCCATTGTTGTAAACCAGATCTGCACTGCTGGACTGTTTGCTGTACACTATCACCGGGCCTGGCAAAGCCTTGCACGCAAGTTACCTTCTCCTGAATTCAGGCTCTAGCTCTGGACTGAGGCCCAAGATGGTTTGTGCCTTGAGGTCATTCTGTATATCTGGGGCATCGGTTCTATTCAACGATGAAGGTGGTTCAGAAGAACTATAAACTTATTACTGTGGTAGCTTCGTGCATGATGCTGGTGGTGCATTGGTGTGCATAGTGTACTGTGGGTCAAAGAACTAACATAATTTTAAGAGCACCGGTGCCCTGGAGCTCAGAGAAACAAACATGCTGGTGACAAATTCTAACCCAAATCTTGAACATCCAAGAAAGAAGAAGAAAGCCGTGTTAAATATTATGTTCAAATATGACTCATTTCCAGATCAAAGGCAAACTGTGTCAATCAGCAAGACACCATGTTTATGATATGCCCTTTTTGACACCACAAGATGCAAAGACAACTGCTCCATTCAGACATCAACCCTTTTAGCACATACCTGTGTCCCATCAACTCTGAGAACAGCAATATGTATCATTATGTGCCAGGGGCTCTTACAAAAGTTAGATGTTACATGACAGGTGGAGCAACAACACAGAATTGTTAACATTCTGAATATTTTGCTCCACTTGCATCCATACACATGGGTTTCTGAAATAAAACGTCTGCCAAAACCTTCCGGGTGATATGATTGTTTTGTGTGCAAGACAGAAGTCACTAAGTTCACTGAGGCTGTATCTGTCAAGGCAGCTCTTCTGGCCAAGAAAATCTAGTGCTGCATGTCCTTGCCCCCTGAATGACAAAATACAACCTTCGTCAACACGAGAATAACCCAAGCGAGTCAACAACATTGTCCTAAACCATACACGAGACACAAAGAAACACTCATTGAGGTAGGTGGATGCATTTTGAATCCTACCTGTAGGGAGACCAATTATATGGGATGAATAGCAGATGGCCAAACAAACATATTAAAAATTATTCTCTATAGTCATTAACTTATTCAGACAATAAATGGTCAAGCACATCAACAGGACGCCCAAGATCCACAGAAAGAATAACAGGGAAGGGTGGACAGGTAAGGACTCTGTGTGGGAGATGGCAATCAGCAACAAGTAATGCAGGCCAAACACCATTCCTGTGACTACACAGCGTTTGTCCATTGTAGCCCATACATGCAGGAGGGTAGGGTCGGAGTCAGATGTAATGGCCTTGAAGAGCAATGGCTGATTGGGACAGCAGTACAATAGGTTCTGCGTAGATGATTGCCAGGCAGGCAGATCTGCCAGTCTGCCACTTCTCTGATCATCCTCAAATAAATCTCATCTGTGTTTCCTCATTCCTCAGTGCCCCATATTCAACCATATATTTTTGACCTTTCAGGCTTAGCCAGTTTCTTGCTAGCCTTCCGCTGGTCAAAAGGAGAGGAAATTGCAGAGCCACATTACACTTTTTTTGTGTTGAAGGATGCAATAGCTAACTCAATAGGAAATGACAGACACAAAGCTCTTAAAAGACTGATGAAAGATCTGGACTTTAAGGTTCTGCCTTTCATCTGACTGTCACCAGCATACTTCCACTGTGGGAATATAGCTTACAGATAAAGATATGACAGTTTTGCCTGCAGTTGCTCAGTCATTCTGCAATCAACACACATGGAATATCACACCCACAGACTACTATGGGGTTTACTTTTCTAAATGAAAGATGACAAACCATTAATTCAAAATGTCATAAGAAATACACATCAGCAAAGGAAGATGCTGCAGCCCATTTGCTCAGAAATAATTGCAGAATGCTGGCTCGGCTCCTGAGCAATTACAGCATTACTTAGCTATAGTTCCCACAGGGTTATGCAAATTACTGTTTCTCACATTCTCGAAGCAGATATGTAGGATGTCCAGGGGAAAGTCACTTGTGTGGAAGCCCAATTTAAGCAAGCTTGTATTTGATTGAAGGCCAGAACCTCATCATGACAACTTTAAGGAAGTGACCGAGTCTGTGCTTTGGTCAGACTCACACGTGCCTCTAGACTGCCAGGCAAAAAGTGGGGCAGAAGATTAATTTTAAGATTAGCTCACGTATGGGGCCTACCTGCTGGAGGAAGCACTTCAGCCAGGTAGATTAGTTGCAAGACTGGGGAGCCCTGTCAAGCAGACACCCCGGGATTCCACAGCCTGTTATTCAAAATGTTGCAGCCTCAAACTAAAAAATAAATGCGGCAAAAAAAAATTGTGGCAGTTTTGCAACAGGCACTAAAGATGCCTGTCACAAAAATACAGTAGCCCAGATGCGGGGCCAGCAAACCATCACTGCACAGAGCAGAGAAAGTAAATGTTTAATGCCAGAGAGAGCGCAGACTGCACCCTCTCTCTGTTACCACCCTGACGTCATGCTTTCCAGCACCAAATACATGGTGCTGGATGGGAGCTGTTACTTTAGCCCCTCCATTCACCTTCCACCTTAAATTAAAGTGTGAGGAGGGCAGAGGGGGCTAACGTAACAGCTCCCCTCCATCACCTTGTATTCACAGTAAGTGTGCATAATGGGTGCTCCGGGGTGGGGGGGGTGGGAGTAGTTATCTAGGGGTGAGCAAAGATAAGTGCAACAATAGGGGTGGGGGCTGTAGGAGCAAAAGACTGCCAAAGGAAACCGGGACATTAACATACCTATTAAGTCCCGGGCTCCTGCAGTTTTTTTTGTTGCTTTTTTTGGAGGCAGAGAGAGTAGGAAAACAGCTCTCTCCTGCCAAACCTCATTTTACTGGCCCAGTGCGGCAGCACAAGGCCTACAAAAGAAGGTTACAGAAAGGGTTTAATTAAGATTTTGATGGGGCTTTTGTTAAAAAAAAAAAAAAAGAATGCAATTTTTACAAAAGTCCTGATTTCGCTATTTTTTTTTTTGCAAATCGCAAAATCCTGGATGGTCTCCTAAAGTCATAACCACAAGTACATAATTTGCCTTGGTTGTATAAGAAAAAACAAAGTCCCAGCTGTGTAATGCAGATGGTGGTGTTGAGGCAAAATCCTGAAAGAGATATCACTGTTAGCCAGACATTTCATTTTGCCACGAAAACTGTGCCCAATGCCATCCAGCGGCAGCTGCCGCGTAACTCAAAGGGGGCTGAGGGAGGGGGCGGAGGGAGAAGAAGACGAGGTAAAAATGAAAAAATAAAAAGCACTTACCTTGCCTCCTTCCCTACCGCCTCATGCTCCTTTTCTTCTGGTGTCCCAGCAGTCAATGCTGGGACACCAGCACAGGCTCCTAAGCAATCCTGGTGCTTCTTTCATGCACAACCTAGCATGAAAGCAGCGCAGGATTGGTCTGAACATCAGTGACTGCCGCTCAGATATAGCCCTGGGGTATGTGTAGTTTCACCAGCCCGACTGTTAAACACAGCAAGACTGGGAAACCTAAAGCGCATGTGTGTTTGGCCGGCCTCAGACGGCCGGCCAAATACACATGGGCACTTAGGTGCATTGTGCCCTCTTCCACAACCTGTGCCCCAGCCCCGCCCCTCCCTGCACTGCTGGCTGTGCCAGAAGCAGGAAAATAAAACAATAATAAATTATCATTTTATTTTTTGTCTGGCCCAGCCAGTGGGGAGCCGCCCCTGATGCTATCTGCCCAGCATCCTTCCTAGTACCATCACAGTGGCTAGCAAATAACAAATTAAGGGGGTTATTACAACTTTGGAGGAGGTGTTAATCCGTCCCAAATGTGACGGTAAAGTGACAGATATACCACCAGCCGTATTACGAGTTCCATAAGATATAATGGACTCGTAATACGGCTGGTGGTATATCCGTCACTTTACCGTCACTTTTGGGACGGATTAACACCTCCTCCAAAGTTGTAATAACCCCCTAAGTCTTCTCATGTAACCCCAATAGGAAATCTGGAAACTGTGAAAGGGCGAGAAGAGATCCTCCTGAGAAAACCTTTTTGGTATCAAGGGTGTGAATAGGGGGAGAAATACTTCTGGGAAAATGTTTGCAATGAAAATTGCCTTTATCCCTGTGCACACCATATGTGCTCACATACACATCACTTTCTGACGCCATCAGGGATGTGAAGCACCACATAAATTCTGTGATACAAAACAATGCACAATTCAGTTTACAGCCTTCAACTGGTAGAAACTGCACACCAGATGCAGTACTCTTAAACTCACCCTTAATGTGAGAGATGCAATTACAAAGGTTGTAAATAATCTTACAGGTGGATTCACATATCTTTTTAGCCTCAACACTATAAAACAGACAACTTTGAAAGCAGAATTATTCAAAGGTTTGAAAATGTATTTTTATTTAATTATGTTGTGATATTAGGTAGATTAATTTTTAGGATAACTATTGTAAGATCGTATATATTGCATATGCTAAGAGTTGTGGTTTGTTTTTCTGTTGTGAGAGTGATTTAATAAGGTCCTAATTGTAACTAGTGAATTGCACTCTTTTTCGGTTTTAACTCCCAATCAAAAGTCCACGTTTAGCTGTGTATTTTTTCAGAAAATTATAAAGGTTAGTTTTTTAACGTGTTAAAGGGTTGTCACCAAAGTTAACCGTAACTTCAGTTTGACCTTTGTTTTTAGGGCGGACTATTCTGAGGTTGGTTTGCTCAAATGCCACATGCAACAGTTTCTTGCGCTCAACAAACCATGGTCAGGCAGCTCTCGCTATACATGGCCATCGGCTGTGCACGGTGCAGGTTGGCCACAGGCTGGCTTTGGGCCCCTCCCCTAGGTAGGTAGTCAAACACAGCTGCACACAGCATTTAGCAGAGCCTAGTGGGGGAGGGCTACAACGCCTGGCGTTTGGCCAACCCTGGCGCACAGCACAATGTGAGAGGCCAACCTCCTACACACAGGCTTCTGCGGTTGGCAGCAGACAGGCCGGGGCTGCACCTAACCCGCAGCATTGTGCCAACCTCTGCTGTGCGAGGCCTGTGGCTGTGCACAATAGAGATTGGCCACGGGTCCCCATCTCACCACGGGCAGCTAACCCTGTGTCTGGCCATTTGTCAAACATATCCCTAGAGACTGAATACTTTTCCCCCTGTTTTTATTTTCAGGATTGACAGTTCTTGATCCTGATCTGCAAATCGAGAATGGTTGTATGGCTTCGCCACAAAAAGTTCAGTGTTTTGGTAACTGGGAAAATGTGAGGCTTGTGTGTTAGTTGAAAACAAACAAAACCTGAACATCAAAAAGGCATTATTTTTGCGAGTACTTTTTGTTTACTTTGAGCCATCGGTTTAGAATATGTTCAGTACTACATGACTAAAGGAACATGCAGTACAAGCAATTGGGCGACAAATTGTTAGTGAACACATTTACTAAGGCCAGGTGGGGAAAGAAAGTAATCCTACAAAGACAAGTGAAATAAACAGCCAATGGCTGCTAATGCTCTGGCAGGAGGGCCTACGATCGTTCCATTAGCACTGGACACAACTAAATTGACATTTAACTTTCTAAATAAGGTGCATGAAAATTACCTTCTATTTTTATAACGGGAACAGACGCCTCAGTGAGTACAAGGCTAATTGTACTAAAAGCCTCCTATTTAAAAACAGGCTGCTGTTGTATGCCTGCAATAACAATCTGTTGAGTGCATCCGATGAACAAAGGAAGATTTGTTTTTCTTTTTCACCATGTTTACCATAAAAAGGAGTCAGTCTCCCTGTCATCAGTGCCATACAGCACCTAATATTTTTCCCTTGGAAATAAGCTTCCAACGAAAATGCCTTAAAGAAGAATCAAAGTTATTAAAATAAAAAAATAAAAAATCATGTATTGTAAAGATGAACAACAGCTCACTGGTTAGGAATGCAAACTGTGCTTGCAAGATAAAACAATGGTAAGGTTGCAGGGCAAACTAGGACCTTAAGACCATGTTTGCAAAGACAACAACCCCCATTTTATTAATAATACCAGCATTTTGCGTGGAAACCAGAGAACACCGACTGAATTAACTTTCGGTTTTTGAAACATAGATTTGGTCATCATCCAACTACGAACTTACATAGCCTTCCTAAATTCAAACCTGTGACCTGTAGGATTCTGGGATGTTGCGTGACCCAAAGAGCTACTTCACTAGCAGCCCAATCCCAATAAAAATGAACTTATGTCACATAACAGCCACCCTAGAGCACACAGAATAACATCAAACATGATCACAGTCAAACATTTGATAGAACCCAGGGTGAAATGTTAGGTATATTGCCCCAAAGAGCAGTTTGGTTGCCCGAGGCTGGACTTCAAGGACCAATTGTGCCTTACCATGTATCGAGCGCCAGGTTAAATACTTGTGTTTTCCATTGTTTCCTGAACATTATGTAGTTACTATTTGGGTTTGTATCTTTGGGACAGAATCATTACACAGCAGAAGTCCTTTAACATGCAGTAAAAGGTCGCCTTGTTTGCTTCACCTCGACTTCCACTGGCGGGTTGTTTGAGATTGGTTTAATTTTAGGTTTACAGCAGAGGGACTGTAGGCCTTCATGACAGCATGTACAAAGGAGGCCTGAAGTATAACTAAGCTCAGGGCGTAGCTTGGTCAATAAGACTGAGGGGGTCGGGGGAGGCAGATTTTCCAAGAATCACACTGGCATATAATGTCAAAATACATTATATGACAAGAAGGGCGCATGTGAAGAGATAACGAAGCAGTGGAAAGGGAGATGAATGCGGATTGGTAGAGGTACTAAGTGAGAGAAAACACAATATTTTGTAAAATAACCAACATTTTTAAAGACTTTCAGAGCAGAGGGGAAGGGAGTGTGTGTGTATCGGTCTGTGTTTATGTAACAATTCCTGGTGAAATTTGACAGACACCTCACCAACCGACTGTACCCAACTATTTTCCAGACAATACGTTTACTAGGAGGGTGTAACACCCGTAACACCCTCCCCCCAATACAATGCCCCTGCCAAAGCTACCCTTTCATTAGACGCAAAATATGTTACAAACAATAAGGCTACTAAAAGAGTGTAACATAAAGTATATTAAATGTTAAGGCCCACGGTTGTGTTCAGGTGAGATACCATAATTTTTTAAATGCATTGAATTATGGGTGGAAAAAGGGCTCCGGAAATGTTAAGAATGCAAGGCAATAGTAAATGGCCTCTTATGGAAAAAACTGCTTAACGGGCCCTTTGGGATGGGCTACTCTTGTTAAAGAGGAGCAACTATTTCTATGGCACTACTATTTTAGGAGCTACAGTTATCCTGTGGCCCACATCGGTGATTTTCATATAATCTTGCATCCCCAACAGCATTTTTGAGATGAAGACAAGATAAACGCTCTGTGTGTTCTTCTTATATGCAAGTCATGCTAACAGGACTGCTAGGCAGGATGTCTGCCAACCTTCTATAGAAAGGTAAATGAGACTTCCATGCTCTGATTTGCCAAACTAACAGGGTCTCAGCAAAAAAACATTAATTTGAAGATAAAAGAAGAAAAGCATAATTTTGATCAAGAACAATTGAACTTTCACTTGATGACAACAGGGCTTTGCAAGCACAAACATCAAGCCCACATAGGCATGCTGCCTATAAAAAAAAAATAGACACTGACCAGAACTGAATAACCTGTCGTCTAATGGTAGCAAAAAGTATAACTTTAATGAAAAAACATTTGGAGACTGCCCCTGCTACATGGATCCTTTCACTACTTGCCATATGTTTAATTTCAGCACACTAATTTTTTCTTTTTGTTTTCCGCTCTCTCCTCCACTGGGCTTTTGTTTCTGTGCGTGTTCACCTGATACGTGTTCACTTGAAGGAGTTCAACCCTTTCTATAGTACGATCAACACTTGTAAGGCATTTGTAATTTTGCTGGTTTTGCCACTGTTTAATTGCATTTGTTCAGATTGGCATGTTTTTTGTATGCACGAGGAGAGCCCACGCCGAGGCTCCAACCTGGGTCCCCATTCCCAAAGTCGACAGCTCTATATGTTACGCCACATCCTCTCACTTGAAAAGCAAACAAGGCAAGATAACCACAAGCTTGCTTTTAAAAAGGAAATAAAAATACTTTCTAAAAATGCTTCAAACGTGCTTTCAAAAGTACAGCCCACAAACCACCATGTACGTTAGCTGCATGGTCAGTATAATCCCGTCTTGGCTGAGAGGAGCTTGGGTGTGTACCGGGGCGCCATGTTGGAAGGAGAGATCACTGTGTACGTTAGTAGTACCTTGACTCTCAGCAACAGCATTTTTATGGGCGGGCACAAAGTGCTCCGTCCATTCTGTTATCTCTCTTTGGGCTTATAACCACGCCCATGCCACGTCAGTCACTTACATTGGTTCGTGGGTTTGCCTTTTAAAATCCGCTTGCATTCATTTGTGAAAGGCATGCATACGTCATGACTTTTCCGGTATTTAGCCCACCTACACAGCACTGGTAAAGTACCAAAAACATACGAGGCTCAATGTTTTCAGCCTGGAGTCCGGACTACGTTATCTGTTTATTTTCCACGCAGTGCGATCGCTCTGCATTTTACAAAGCGTGATCACGCTATGTTTTTTTGCTTTACAACGCTAATAGCTCTAACTCGAACAAATGCGAGACCCGTTGCATTGAAAATGCTTGTTAGTGTTGCAGCCAGACACAATCTAATTCTGCACATGTGCATGTGTATTATTATTATTATACTTTACGTTGTCTCATAATAGCTGGCATCGCACAGAAAACAGAAATTATCAGCTGTAATTTCAACTTGTTTTTAATACACTTTGACCGCTGTGCACACATGTAGGTAATAGTGAATATAAAAGACTTTAAGATTACTCACCACCACAGCACGATGTTGTGTAAGTGAGATTATGGGGACGAGCATTATCTGTATATGTGAGTACTGACTCAGATCAACACTGAGGCACTTTTAACAAACACATGGCAAAGCTAATAGGTCTCATCTATACAAGATCCACTGGCTTGGTCAACACAGACGGACATGGAGGAAACAAAATTTAAAAGCATTATGATGTGCTCAGCACAGACCGCATTATAGCACTTTTATTTTCTTTACTTTCGACCATGTTGTATGTAACATGGCTAAAACCAAAACCATTAACAAAACCAATACATCTTTGCCAATGCTTGTTATTGTTACTAAACAAATCGGTGCCCAAAATTCAAATTATCTTTTTCTTCAAGTACTGCTGTGTACTATTGCAACATTTATATAGATTCACATAAGGCCATTTATCACAATCTCATGACTTCGATGCACACAAGATTATCATTATTTTTTGGTCTGGCCTAAAGAAATTCAGCTGTCTCAACAGCCTCAATGCAATGAAATAAATCCATTAATAAAAAAACTATATAGAAACTAGGGGCTTTGGTTCAGCCCGCTCAATTTACTGGTCAGTTCAACCATCATTCAAATCTTGTTTCTGCCCGGAATAGCAGAAAGCATTGGGTAAGTTCACTTCAGCAATTGGCTGCTTGTGCCATAGGTGAATGCATTTTGCCTGATGGCATGGACACATCCATGTGAAAAGAAGTGCACTTCAGTGCCAATATATTACTTTTCCAATGTTTTTTCATTTCTATGTTTTATTCCTTTTTAATCTTTTTTTTTTTTTTAAGTAGGCCTTCTGTACGTAAGTTATGTCTTCAATGCTTTGCACTAAAACTAAAAAGCGTGCAATGCCTGCTGTAAAACACCTGCCTGCTAGGAAGCACCCTTGTTCTGCTATTAAATTGTATCCAATAGATATTTTTTAATTGCCAATTTTGTTGCAAGCATACGACCAGATGCTTAGAGGCAGCGTGTTTTGTTTTATTTTTCCTTATAACTTATGTAGCGTAGTGCATGACTGCAAGAATGTTTATTTTTAAATATAAACACCACACTATCTTGCTAAGGTCAGAACAGCCGGCTTTGCCAATGCTCGTTTTAAGTATCTTCTGCTGCCACCTGAAAAGGTCACACTTCGACGTAACAAACAGAATCTCCCCATTGGGCTACAATGCCGTGCAGGGCCTGAGTGGTCTCTGCCCTGTCAATCACACTGGAAGTTTGATGTTGCACCTGCTCTTCGTAAAGAATGTTCACTGACAGGGCTCCATTAGAGAGACATGCTGCCCATTTGGAGGACTGTTTCCTTTCACCCACAGATCCACACACCAGGCCTCTAAACACAAATTGCCTTTGTCCGCTTGTCCTTGTTATTTCGGGGTTCTGGAATTGAGCCCTGCACTCCTTCTGACCCTTAGACTAAGGGAGATAGAGGCCAAATGAGCAAGTCACCATTTGCACTTGACATATTAAAGAAGATATTATATTGAAGCACTGGACGCTGGGTGCTACCATATACATTTTGTATATTTAAAAGAAGAAAGTAAAGGTCCTATGGTTGCCAAGGGGTATGTCTTATTTACCCCTATGTATTCTGTGACCGAAAGAGTGGTTGGATACGCAGGCAGGAGTATTCCTGGACTACTGGGTATTCTTTCTGATATTTTGAAGATTTCAGAAACAAACCTTTCCATTTCAAAGAGTTCACATTTTACAGCACTGAGGGAGGGGGCTAACAACTCAAATCCCCGCAATGGCGAACGAAAATGGATCAGAGTGTGGCGGACAATGATTGAATCTCTGAGGAATTCTGGCTTATCTCCCTCTGAGAAAAAACACATCTTGATTTAAAATGCAGAATTAGCAATGACTAGCAACAGCAATTGAAAGCTAAGTGCAGACTTCTGGAAAAAGGGCAAATAAAAAGTCGCCAGATATCACTGTTAAAAAAGTTTGTCTCCCCCTTCATGCAGAACCTCCTAGGGGTTTTGTTCACTTCCCTGATTTCCAGCCACCTTACATTTGTTGCCTTTTTCTTCCCAGCACTCCAATAAGATTGGTTGTCTTCAGCTTCCTGCACCACTCTAGAGAGTTTTTCCTGCCTATGATTATCTTGACTTCTCCTTCCCATGGTAATTGCCTTTTGTCCTCATGAGCCCAAGTCTCTGTCAATGTTTTCTTCTCTTAGTGCACCATTCACATTCTGCAACTCCTGAGATTTCAATGACAGAATAATCTATCTTCATGATACGTGAAAAGAACATGAAGAAACTATCAATTTCTCATGCACATTGTTACACATTATATTTTCTACAATGTACATGGAGGACAGCCCAATTAGCCACTTTAGCAAGCTAAAAAGTGACAGTAAAAGTTGGATTACAAGAGAGGTCATTTTGTCTCATTTTTTCTCGGGCTGTCAATGGAGAACACTTGTGTTGTCCCACCGCTACCTCAACTCAAGAAATTCTTCCAGTGTCGCATAGGCTCTCATTATCCTAATGAGACTACTGGATTTTTGGGCGGCAAGATCGTTTCACAGTGTGAGGGACTAAGTCTGACCCACGGTGAAGGACCCTTGTCACCCCAAATCTGGATTATGCTCCGGCTAACTAGCAGTGCCTTATCTCTCCCAAAGGGAAGGCACAATTGGGCAGCCAAGCGCATGACATCTTATTACTTCCCAGGGAAGTCGTGGTCACTCAGGTCACAACCAGTGTTCTCATACATAGTACGGTCTCATATAAAAATGACACAGGCAATTTAAGTTTTAATGATTGGTTTAATAAAACAACTGCATTTTATATAGTAAGGCATGAGCTGCGATAACCAGAACGAAACAACACAGTAGGATTAAAATAGTAACAGTGAGAGTGAAGCACAAGAATAAGGCTATCACAGTGCAACTATATTAAGTTCTCTCTAAGTTATATTATGAGCACAGCATGGGAAGCTCTAAGCCTGCCTTTCAGGTTTCCCCAGGAGGACATCAACCCTCATACCTGAGCAAAGGCCTGTAAGCTGCATCAGCATCTGCAACGGGGCAGTCAGCATCTAGTTGTAGGTTCCTGGTCGGAATCTCCCTCTACTAGGACCAGAAAGTGATTTTATAACTATCACGCAGATGTTCTAAGAAGAGGTCATGTGTATCGTCTACGAACACCAGAGACTAAACTTCTACCACGTGTACCGGCAATGTACCAGACTGTAACTTTGACTGAAGCACAGAGTGAGAAAGAATGCAATGTTAGCGAACACAGAGCTGAACTAGGATAAACAGTGTGATAGAAAGAATAAAACAAGACCGTAAAACTGATTATAAAATAACAGTGCGAGGCGAAATAAAAACGTGACTAGGGTAAATTGCACAGAGGCCTAATATGAAAACCCAACGTGGATAACGCTACACTAAAATGGCACTAAAAATGGCTACACTACACCAGAGAGATGAACAGAAATCCTTAGCTCGCCATAGCATAGTGGAGCTACCTCCTACTTATAAATTGTCCATCATCATCACAAAGAAAGACTAAAACAGTATAACTGGCCATTGGGATGAACTGTGTGGTACAGGGGTCAATGCCTTTCATAAACTTAAACATATCCGGAATAGGACTTTTTATATTGCTTTGTTCAAAAACGTTTAGCTTGTTCTCAGGGAATACAAGTCACTGCTCTCCAATAATCTTAGTCAATGCCATTTAAAATATAAATGATCGACTACTTTATAGTGGCAACTCTGAGAGCCTCCCTGCATAATAACATCAAGGTGGCTCTGCAAATATAATTGGATGCAAAGTAACTGATGGAAAAAAACAGGCCACGCACGTCACTTCTGAAGCAGATGGCATCAGTGCGGAGTCACATGGCACCACCTTTCAACGTACAAAGGTACTACGAAAAACCTTTCGAGATCCAGTCTGACACGTGCAGTAAATGCAATAGGTGAAGAATCTCTGTCTAGAAGGCTCTATCAGAAAGGTGTCTTTTTACCAAAGCCACACTGTTTGCTGTCCATGTTTTGATATTTTTGTCAGTACAAAAGTTTGTTTCATGCTAAAATATGCTTCAGTGACTGCAATAGGGAGGGTTTGATTTACTTGTAATAAAACTCAGGATTTTCTAAATCAATTTATGCCTTCTAGCCTGTTCCTAATGCACTTTATGCTTCTATACTGCTTTCCTGTCCCTTTTTGCCTCCAATGTCTTGTTTTCGAATTGACTAACACCTACGGTAAAGACCCCAGAGTCATCATCCACTATGTGTCACTGGTGTGACTGGACATCAGCAAACATTTTTAACGTATTTCTCAAACCATCAAGGAACCGCTGATGAGTTTGTTTTCTTGTACTTTGAGATGGGGGTTCAGACTATTTTATGGCTGTCTGAGCTGATAATCTCCAAGTTGGGTGTCACCTGGCACAATGAAATAAGTCACCAGAGGAGCAATAAACACCCTCTGTGTCTTTCCTTTCCTGGGGCACATCAGACAGCTTGCCTCACTGCCATTGAAGGCATACAGCCAAGGCCATCTGGAAATCGGGGAGCAGGAGACTGAGAAAATGTTATAATGGTGGGATGAAAAGAGACAGACAAATACATTAGAAATCTGCATTTGGGATTCATCCAAAACTCATTTTGTTGTCTGTTTTGCCGGTCGTGTTTTTTTTAAATATATTTTTCAGTGAAAACGAGCAGATGTAGTTCATGAAACTGCCAATGTGACTTCAATCCTCTCACATATGCAGTCCAAAGCCAGCCACGAAGTGCGTCCCTAGAAACTACAACAATGCTCCAAGATTGAGAGAGGACTAACATGTGCCCATTTATGCAGTCTTTTGTTTTAAGAATCTGATTTAAAACAAATCTACAAATGTGAGCTGAGCTTTGTAGAGTGGGCAGACCAGAAAACCTGAGGCATGCCAAGTCTTCCATTGAAGTGTTACAATAAAGCGAGCCCTGAACCAGCAATAGCTACCAACTCCCTTACAGCAGAATCAAATCTTTCTGTGTTTTTAGTGTGTGTTTCAAATAAAATGGCTACCGCCGCACTGCTTTAGACCAGCTGGACAAGAATGCTTATCATCTCAAATTGTAAGCATAATATCTTTATTTCCCAACAGAGGCAATTCTTTATTTTCTTTTGCTGGGCCCCAACGATGCTAGATACAGTGTACTGACAGAATATCTCTTGAAAGAATTGCAGTAAAAATTCACCCTTGTTCTAAAGGTCTAACGTAAACAATGGAGGATTCGTAAAAAAGAAAACGAACAACCGGAAATAAAGCATTTAAGATGAAAGTACTAAACGTTTGGTTGTCTGGCAGTCAAGAGTTAACAGCTTAAGGCAGTGCTTAATTTGTAAATAAAAAGGTGCTGGTGCCCAAAGCCCTCATCTTAAACACGCGGCTGCTGCAATTAAATGTGCGAACACGGAATTCTGAGGCAGCGTAATCCTGAAGCCACCTCGGGCCTCGTCAATCCATTTAAAGCCACTCCTTGCCCCTCCAGCTCACCCCTGCAGCTTTCTACTTTCTATCATTGTGACGCTTTTTCGTTTTACTCTTCCTCCATCTTTCCAAAATGTGTATTTTGCTCACAGCAAATGTTTGAGGCAGAAGACTAAGCCCCGGCCCTCAAAAATAAGTGCCGGTGCTCAGCACCGGAAACAACAAGCACAAATTAAGCACAAATTAAGGGCAAGTAAAGATGGTGAGGGGGAATGAGCAGGCACTGAAGATTGCCTACAAAGATGCAAATGAGAGCAGACAGCAAAGTCGAGACAAGGAGGTCAAGTTTAGAAATGTATTTTCAGTGTTTTGTACAATTACATCGCCCAGACTTTGGGCATGCCTTTGATAAAGAGGCACAGATTTAAATTTCGATGTTTAAAAGTCTGTAGGATAAAGTCATCACAGAATCAAAAGATTTATCAGGTGCCCTCCCTCAGAGCAATGAGCCCTGTGTAGGAAAAATACAAACATTTCCTTCCTTCCAAAAAACAAAACAACTTAATTCGCAGAGAACATAAGGACATTGATAGAACACACTAATCTATAAAAGTTAAAATACTGCTATTCAATAATCTCCTTGTACAAGCGACCTGATTTATCACTCTGGTGCTGAATAACCAAGCACCTCTGAACAGAAAATTGCTCCACACTGACTTTCCAATCCTTCTTCAGCGATGGCGACGGTAAATGAGCGCGAGGAGCATTCCAACTGCCGCTGGAAGGGCTCGAAATCGAAGGCCCATTAATTTATAAAACGAGCAGGACCTTGCTTTAATTCTTTTTCTGAAGAAGGGCGACCAAGAAATATACTGCAATGACGAAATCTACACAGGGAGACATTCCTTGAACATTAATCTGCACATTTCAGTTGAAAAGAAAACAAATGAAAATAATATAGTTTTTTTCTGCATTTGTATCATTTCGACTGGTAACAGTGCGAACATTACTAGGCGAATTTATACGCAATTAGTAGAACACTTGCACAAGCATTTTTCTGCATATTTTTGGCCTGGTGCCCATCACAAGTGGAGTAGACTGCTCTCAGTCACATTTTGGATGTGGCAAAAATTCAGAGAAAACGCTCCAAAATTCAATAGCAAAGAGCAAAATGGGTGCAAAATGTTTTCAAGCATTCCTCCCCGTTGTTTTGGACAAATGAGTGGAAGCAACGCTTGATACTCAGCACAAATGTTATTTGGGCTAGGATCACTCATTAAAAGCCTCAGCTCGACTCCAATCCTTCCGCAGGTAACTGAGAAAGAGCTGACTCATGCAACAGCACAAATGTTTAGGTTCAGAAAACCCAGCGGATGTAGCAACATCAAGCTTTCCGCCACCCTGCCATGCTGAATTGTTAAAGTGTAATTAGGTCTGGCTTGGCAGCGCAGGTGTCTTGAGGACCTGTTGTTATTAGTTCTTTAAACTATGCATAGATTGTGGTTTAACTCCATCTAGAGATGTAATACTCTCTCATCTCATGTGATTGGCCGTGTATTGTTGTATTTCACTTCCTGCAGGGTTGCCTGCATTGCAATGTGCGAGGAACTATTTTACATCTCAAAGTTCACTGAATCATCACACATTAAATTCTTTAGTGTATAGTTGCACTATGTACAGACAAGAATCGTGCTTGTTTTTTTCCTCTCGCCTGCAGGGTTTTCTTTAATGTGCTAGACAGGACTCCAACGCAGGCCAGACCTACTGGCTTATTTAATGCTTGTTTTACATCTCATTTTCTTTTAATAACAGGTCACTTGGAGTTGTTTTTGGTAGGTTCAATGTAGTTTCGTTCTACACTGATTACTCTGGTAGATTATTTGTGTGCGTTAAATTGTATATCCATGCGTGTATGGCTCGGTTTGTTACATATCTTTTGTGTGGTAAGATTCACTACCATGTCTGTTTAGTGATTGTACAGTGCAAAATGTATTCCCTTGAATTGCAAGCAAATAACATTCTAGTGTGTTTTATTGTGTTCTATATTATGAGCACTGCACACATGGTGTTTGTAGATTAGTTGCCATTCGAACGTTAGCATACATTATGATTCTTAAATGGAACATACTGTAAATTATTCCTGCCATTATAAAACCCTCCAATTTTCACAACTGACGCCGAAAGGCATCAACAACAGTTAAGAATTGAGAAGCAAATATTCTTTTGGACTCAATTATATATACAATTATAACTGTTCTGATGGAAAGTTTTTTTCTAATTTTACATCCTTCTTTATTCACTGAATACCGGTCACTATAACCTTTGCACATGTCTTGTTTTGCCATTTTTGTTAATTTATTTTGAAAATTAAACAGTGCCTATGGCATACATCCCAGGCCCTTTTTGATTTTTTTTCCAACTGAGTACATTATAAAGGTGACAGACTTTGATGTCTTCATCACAAACAAATCCTGAGATAGCATGGTACTTGCTTTCAGCTTACCTAGACCTGGTCCATGAGGAAGGGACCAGACTATTGGAGAAGCATGCCACCTTGTGAGAGGCGTGGGCAAAGTGTTCCAGGATACAGTCACTACTTGTGGTGCTTGTGAAGGTTATTTAGTTAGTGGACCATGGAGATGTGCACTTTTGTAATTAAAATGAGGTCAGAGTGTTGTTTAGACTGGCAAATCACAACCATTTGAATAGATTGGACTGGAGCAATATTTTGACAGATTAAAGTTTTTAGGAAAACGGAGGGTGTTTATATGGTGCGACTAGCATTTTTTAATTTTGTATCACTGTAAAGACTGAAACAACACCTTCTGTCCAATGCTTATCAATGGAAAGTTCACGTAAACCAAAATTGCCTTTTTTCAACTTGACCTCCTCTGGAAAGTGAAATCTTCCATCCCACTCGAAGATTTCAGGACCGTGGTTCAAGCCGTGGTACTTTCTCACTTTGATTGTGGCAATATCCTGCTTGCAGGCTTCCCCAAAACTAATCTCGTGTCTTTCTGGGGCATCTTACACATGGGAACTCAACTCGTGAATGGCCCAAAAAATCCGATCAAATCATTCCCACCCGGAAATGCCTCCACTGGTCGCCCCTCAGATGCTAGAATTCACTGTAAGATCGCTTGCATCATTCATCTAGATAGGCTCACATATCTAAATAACAAACCCAAGGCCTCCAAAGGGAAGAGAAGTACCAAGATCAAAGCTCGTATTTATCTGACTGAAAGTAAATAAAAATCCATGACCCTGAACTAGGACTTCTCATGCTTGGTCTCTTGACTCTGAAACAACCAGTCTGAAGATTTGAGGACCAATAACAACCTTCTTCACTTACGAAGGAACCTGAAAACTCTTCCTACTTAGAACTTATCTATAAATCCTTTCTGCTGGACAGTCTCTGCTCCTCTCCAATCCCAACCTGACCATGCTTCTCCTGTTGATCCACCACCTTCATTTATTGTACTGTTTTCTGATTCTCTGCAAAGCACCATTCTTCCCATGTGGCCAGGCCCACACTACATAACTACTATTAATAAACGAATATTTAAAAAAAAAAAAAAAAAAACAGCACAGCGCTCATTCAAATTGTTTTGCTAAATTATTAGCTATGGAGGAAACATCTCTTCTAATGGTGCTTTGATTACTTATGCTTCTGAATTTTTTGACTGTTCCTCAAATTAAATGTTGTGTAATGCTTCAGCACCCTCCCCTTTTTTAATCTTACTTTAATCAGTGATTTTGTCTGATGTTTAGCCAGAGGGACAATATGTTCTACGAGAACGTGATTCTTTGCGTACAGCACCTTCAGAGACGACATCTGCTACATCAGAGTGGACTGAAGATGGAATTAAAGTAGCAGTGAGTTAGCACTTGCTGCTGACTCCTGCTGCGAACAAGTGTTCATATACGAATATTGGTAACTACGACTCAAACTTCTTTAGTATAAAAAAATTAGGTAATCACCAAACTTTATTTAAATGGATTTGAAACAATAGAAATGCAATATGAAGCACTATGTAAACATAAGTTACCATCAAGATGCTCTGACATGAGGGTAGGCCTCACTCTGTATTGAGTCTTCCCCCTTGGAGTTTCTAGGACTTTGCAGACACCTTATGGGGTCCGGTGTGGTGTTTTTGAGAGTGTGCCAGCCTCAAGGCTGCAAAAGCTCGACTGAACCAACCAACCAAGCTACCTCCATAACTGTTAACAAAAATATTTTCTCCCTATCATTATTGATAGCAAGAATTGAGCGCAGAGATATTCCCAGCCATTGCAGCTGACATGAAAGTGTAGTTACAGGCTTGTGCCAGAACAAAGTAGTCAGCAACATGCTAAAGCCTTCTGTCAAAGCAATGCAGGGCCTGATTTAGAACTCGGCGGGCGGGTTACTCCATCACAACGGTGATGGATATCCTGTCCGCTAAAATCTAAATCCCATAGGACATAATGGCATCTAGATTTCAGCGGACGGGATATCCGTCACAGTTGTGACAGAGCAATCGGTCCACCAAGTTCTAAATCAGGCCCATATCTATTAATGGGAATCTAAATGGATTATGCTCACCCCTCCACTTAATTCTGGAAAGTAAGATTACTCAACTGTCCTTTTCACTTTTCCCATCCACCCACCCTCACATACATTTATGAAACCATGTCATATGATATCTTTCCTAGCACACGTCTAATATCTTAAGGGAGCTTTTCACACATGAGGCAGGAGTCACTCAGGGAGAGGATGTTATGTTTTGTATTTACATTTTACACCCACATGAACAGGGTCATCGGCAGAGGTCCCATCAGGGCTTCATAAATTTCTCCACTTGTGCCCATCTACAGGCTTTTTTTTTCTCTCTCTCTCTCTCTCTCTCTTGCTTCCTAATATTCTACTACATCCTTATTCAACCTCATATTTCTAAACACCAGCCCACCCATAGAGAAAATAAGTACCCATAGAGGAAATGAGAGCACACAAAATACAATAAACAGAGCTGATGTCAATAGTAGTGTCACCGTTGCAAAACGTTAACCAACATTTTGGCTTTCTCACTATTTGTTGCCAATCGTGAGCAGCATTGGTGCAAGAGAAATAAAAAGGCTCTTGCCTGATGCTGCTCAGCACCAGCTGGAGATGGTCTCAGCATGATATAAGACACACACATGCACATATGTACTGTGACTCTTCAGCGACCATTATTTTTTCTCTGTTGGCAACGTGGTGTGCTCATGCATCACCACGTATGTGCATGTATGGGTGATCAAGCTGTGGAAGCCATTTTTTCAAACTACCATTCCAAGGTAGTACAATGCATCATTGTCTAGAACAGAATAGCCCAGCAACAAACTGCAGCTGTTAGGGCCTTCAAAAATAAACGGGTTGGTGCAAGGCAGCAACGGATGAGCTGGAGAGGGGCTGGGTAGGGAAAGAAACTTAACTCTGAAGACCAATTTGTAGAACAGTGATGAGGCAAAGGGTGCGGGAGGAACTGAAATGCAAAATGAAAAAAGAAGTTGAGGTGGGGAAAGCAACAGATGACCTGGAGGGAACCACACAAAGAGAGAGGAGCCAGGGATGGAAGGATGCACTGCCAACTGCCAAAAACAAAATAAAAATGTAGTTCTCTGACTTTAAGCATCAGAAGTAAGTTATTCAATTAAAAGGATAGCAAATGATGAATCATATGCTGTAGGAGAGTGACAAACACAAGAAGTGGAAGACAAGTCATTACAACAGAAGCAAGTGAGACTGACAAGAAAGTCAACCAATGATAAGCAATGGTCTCACCCAAAGGCCACTGTAAATATTGGTGTTGCACACAATTGGTATTTTGGCAACACAGAATTGCTTGTAGGCGAGACCTCAACATGACAAACTGAGTTTCATCTCAACATGTAATCCTACTGTTAAATGACTGCTCTTACTGAGCATCTATGCTTTCACAAATTAAAGATAAGTTTATGATGAGTACATGCATTATGATTGGCAATGCTATGACTAATGCATCAGTGGGTACAAGGAAGGTATGTCTGCATTCCTACTGAAATGCCACTTCTTCAGACTTTCCAATTTTTGAATGTGTAACCTAAACATCACTTTTTCAATCAGTGAAAAAAAAAAAAAAAAAAAAAAAATATATATATATATATATATATATATATATATATATATATATATATATTTAGGTCTGCAAATAAACCAGAGTTGTCCATACAAACCAAACGCTTGAGATAGAGGAAAATTCAAAGAGACCAGTCTTGAAACCAGGTAGGTATGTGGGCTGTGGCTTAGTTATCTGCTCGCTGTACTAAAAATAAAGGAAAATACCACATACCATCTGCTGTCATTGGTAATTAACACTGCACAGATAAACATATAGATGCAAATTCCTCTAATCTGTTCTTGGGGATGGTGTGGGCAGGTGTGAGCGGTGATTCATATGTGGTGTGATGTATGCATGATAATTGATGACATGCAGAACAGGGTTCAGAAACATACTTATCAGATGATTGCAGGGGCTTAATTTTTCAGGTTATTGCTGGTGGTGGGCACCAACGCTCATTTTTGGACAGGAGAACTTACATTTCACAAAGAGATTGTGACCAAGAGGGAGAAATGCAAGATATAAAGTGTTTATTAGTTTCAGCAAGATAATTTTGGTTACCAGAAGAAGGGTTTTGTCACCTGAAATTCAAGCGGCATAAAATTAAAGAATCATAAATCTAAATGAATGCATCACTAAGTGGTTGTTATACATTTTAAAACCACTGTTGGAAATGGCCCTTTTTACAGAGCTATCACCAAACCTTTTGCCTTCTTCCTCCTATTTTTTCTGATCTGTTTCTGTTGGCTCTAGGACTCTGGGCACATTACCACTGCTGACCAGAGCTAAAGTGCAAGTACTTTCAGGCTAAATTGTATGGGGGATTGGCTTATCCATGGTTGGCATATATGATTTACTAGTAAGCCCCTAGTATAGTGTACCGTGTGTACCCAGGGTCTGTAAATCAAATGCTATTAGTGGGCCTGCAGCACTGATTGTGCTACCCACACGAGTAGCCCTGCAAACAGGTCTCAGACCTGCCACTGCAGTGTCTAGGTGGGGAGCTTCAAACTGCCATTTTGACCTGGCAAGTGCCCCCACTTGCCAGGCTCAAACCTTCCCTTTTACTACATGTAAGTCACCCCTAAGGTAGGCCCAAGGTAGCCCCATGTGCAGGGTGCAGTGTATTTAAAAAGATAGGACATGTTCTGGTGTGATTTACATGTTCTGATAGTGAAATACTGCTAAATTCGTTTTTCACTATTGCAAGAACTATCTCTCCCATAGGGTAATATGGAGATTGCCTTGAACTATCTTGTAAATGTAATTTCCCGTTAAGCGCAGATAGAGATGCGGAGTTTGGGGTTTCTAAACTCACCATTTAAAAATACATCTGTTGGTGAAGTTGGTTTTTGAGCTGTGAAATTGAAAATGCCACTTTCAGAAAGTGGCCATTTTCTTGCTTAACAATTCTGTGCCTCTGCCTGCCTGTGGAATACACGTCTGGGTCAGGGTGACAGTTGGGCTGTTTGTGAATTCACTCTAGACACTCACACAAATGGAGCTAAGTTGTGTCCTGCATATCCGGATGGGTCTCCTTGGGCTAGAGTGATGTGAGGAGCTGACACTTGCACCTAAACAGGGCTGTGCCTGTACTTACACAAAGCAGTCTCCACCCCCCTGGAATGTGTCTGAGGCCAGAGCAGGAAAGGCAGGTCTTGCGCACTACAAAGCGTTCTCTTTGAAGTTTGCCTACCACAAAGGCAGAAAAGAGTATAAGTACTGGACCTCTGACCCCATAAAGTTACAACACTTCTGTATTGAGTACCTTCTGCCAGGAAGAACAGCTGGATGCTGTAGGAGGAAATGTCACTCTGCTTGTTGCTTTTTTGTGCTGGCCTACCGATTCTGTTCTGGGAGTGAAAGAACCGGACTTTTCTTTCTACATTCCACTTTCCAACATTCTCCAAGGGCTTGAGTTCAGCGTGCCTCCTGTTAAGAAGTCTCAGGGACATCAAAGACTCCATCCAGCACCTGGGCTGCTCTTTTGAGAGCCCTGTCCTATCAAGTGGTGCTAAATCCAGTTCTAGGCCCTGATGGAGGCTTTTGGTGCTAGAAGATGAAAATCCATAAATTGATTTAGTGCGTCATTTGAAACCAACGCATCACTGGAAGGATTCAACGCATCTCTGCTGCTTGCACCGGAGCGTGGGCCCCACTTGATGCAATGACCATGAATTTCAACGCGAGCCCCAGCTTTCTGTCACAGTGCTTCAGAAGAATCACCGCTGCATGGGTTTTGAGCACTGAATCACTGAAGACCGTGACGCACTGACTGCTTCATCGCTGTGACATCGACACATCGCAGCTTCACTTCTGACCCATCACCAATGCATCCTCCCTGGGCGCCATTTTCTTCATCGACACCACATCGCAGTAGGGAACCAAAGCTTCTTGTTGCAAACAACGTATCATCTCCCCTGTGGCAATAAGGAACAAAAGCATAACCTCCCCTGCCTAGCAGTAAGGAACCAATGCATCACCTCCCTGCATCAGTAAGGAACCAATGCATCAGTAAGGAACCAATGCATCTCTGGCTCTTTCGACGCATCACCTCCCGTGTGACTTGCATCATCTTTGTTTTTGATGCATATCAGGTACTTTACCTCAGTCTATTGCTTCACTGATTTCAAGGAACTACAATTGCATTTAATCTTTTAAAAGTGATATCTTTGCCTGTGTATGTTGGATTTTCCAAAAGGATTTTTGTCGTTTTGGTCTTATTTTACTCAGATAAATATTGGCTATTTTTCTAAACTGGTGTGAAGTATGTATGAGGTGTGTTCACTGTGTTACTGTAAGTGTGCACAAATATTTTACACATTGCGGCTTGAGCCAAGCTACCAAGGGGGTGAGCAGGGGTTATCGTAGCTTTGTGACCCCCTTACCCTGACTAGAGTGAGGGTCCCTACTTGGACAGGGTGCAAACCACTGCCAACTAGAGACCTCATTTCTAACAACCACAAAAAGCTTGAAAGAAAAATAATTTTAATATGCGGTGGCTAATGTGGATTCTGAGTAATACGTGCCAATAGGCACCCACAATGTAGCATAATAGGGGGGCGACACAAGCCCAGATGTGGTGAGTGCATTATATAACTTCCAGTGAATACACCACTGCGAAGCTAAATTACTAGAGTTAAAACTGTTTTTGTAAAGGAGCCCATGCTGAGAACCTCTTGACTAGTTCAAAGCAGCAGATGAGCTGGAAAATTATTGGCTAAAAAAATTTGATTAACAAGATTAGGACCAAAATGCTTATTTCTGACAGGCTATTGTGGCAGGACATAGCAAAAGCACTGTGGACCCTAATGCATGTATAATATGGGCCCTCATCCACACAGACTACAGAGCAAAATGGAAATGTGAGGAAATCACAGAAGGGAAAGTTTTTTTCTGGAACCATACAGTTAATACTGATTGACTTACCTGACTGATGCACAGCAAATTATTTACTCACCATACAATCATGCTGCACGGTTTATTTAAGATGCTCATGAGTATAGCAAAGAGTGTTCTGTGATTAAGTAAAGAGCAAATGCATGACTGCGAGAAGGATGGGAGTGTAAGGCAGCAGACGTATAGTTTAAAGAAAAAAAGTAATAACATAAAAAAAAAACGCCAAACTGTCCTATGTAGGCATGCCCTCACCTACTGGTGGTACTCCAACACATGTCCAAGTGGTGAGAATGAAGCCTGCTGTGCTGCTACCTGTCCATCCTCGGCCACAAAAAATTACCCCACCCCTGCGCCTCTCACACGACAAATGATACAGTTGATGAATCTTCTGTCCTCAAAGTCTATGAGAGTTTGAAGGTGCATCAGACGTCAAACACATCAGATTTTTGAATGATTTAAACCAGAGAAAATTTGATTCACCCAGAGAAAGTCAACAGAAAAGTGAAATAAGCATTTGCATTAGAAAACAAGATGCATTTCCAACAGACCTCAGTATGTTCGAAAACACAAAAGAAACCTTTCATAAAAAGTAAAATACAGGTTCTTAAAATTTTGCTTCAAATTTGCCTTCGACTACCACAACAGTGGTATAGTACTCACGAAAACGATATAGCTGCATAAGTAGGTGGGCTTGCCTTTAAGAGCTAAAACCTACTTATCCCTCACTATTAACAGCAGAAATTCCAACAATGTGCAAAATAAATTCCCCCATAAATGAATCATACTGCCATATTGAACAATTTAATTACTGGGACTGAATGACCCATTTAGAATGGCAGCGAGTTAAACATGGATAATAGCATGGCATGGTGCTACCAGCGCTCTATTTCCTTTGTAATTTGTAAGCTATGTGTGAAGCCATAATATTGTTATGTTTGCATCACAGCAATGTTAAACCTCGAATTAGTACAGGAGTTTTAGTGATAGATGCAGAGGTCCCTAAAAAACGGTGTTTATTTGACTAGTTACACTAACAATTCAAGTATTAAAAACTAAAATAAGCATCATGCTGAAAACAACTGTCAAACTTATGAGCAGTATCAGTTTATGCAGTAGGTAGTTATAGTTAGGACCATGTTTTCATAGAAAAAGCATTTATTGACTTACCTATATCTTTGGTGTCGTTTGACAAATCTTCATGAAATATTCTAAAAAAATAAAGTGTGCCAGTGACAGAATTACACCACATTTGGCAGAAAGGTAGCTTTTGGTACCCAGGTTACACTTTATTTGGTGTAAATCCATTCAGAAGTTATTGAGAAATTTAAGGAAATCCAAATTTGTATATTTCTGTTCACGACAACTTCATGAATAATGACAAGCTTGTGCAGGGAAATGCAGAGCTCTGATTGGCTGCCACCACTTCAACCAGGAAGTGCTGGCAGCCATCTTGGGACTCTACTTCAGCCGAGTCACTAAAAAAAAGTGAAAAAAGAAAAGGAACCAAGGTAGGGACACCCTGACCCCTTAGCTCTGGTGCTGGGGCCGTACAAATAGTGAAAATGCAAGGGGGCCGTGCCACCCCAGCAGCCCCAGACATGCCACCTCCCCAGGGCAAATAGTGAAAGAAATGCACAGGGCCACATTGACCCCTGCAGCCCCAGGGACTGCCACCTACCCAGGGCAATATACTTAAATTATGGGAGGGAAGCGCAACACTCCAGTAGCCCTGTTGACCACCACCTCCCCGGAGCTGAATTTACGAACGAAGGGTTCATTGATGGGTACAGGGACCACCACCTCCCCGAGTCAATGTATATGTTGGAGGGGGCCGCATGGCCCCCTCAAGGAGCCATTAATGGCCCTAGGGACCGCCACACCTCAGGTCTGGCTCCTGCTATGTCCCGGTGTGTCCACCCTGGGACATAGCTGTTTGCTGTGATTGACTGCAGGCCCTCACCATGCACTGCTAATTACCCAAGATATTACAGCACTCATGATAACCTTTATAAAGTCAATAAAAAAAAAATCAATGAAGCATTAGAAGACAAATTATTGAAAATAAAACTGTGCATGGCGGTGGCGTGAGTTATAGTTACCTTAGGCCGTGAGTTATAGTTACTTAAAATAACTCTGCTGGATTTCTATGGTTTTGTACAAGTAAATTCAGAACCTAACTATAATGTCTCTGTAACCTTTGGTTTTTAAGTGAATACACACACACACACACACACACACACACCACCTTTTCGTGTCATTAGAAGTGCCCACTGTTCGATGTGGTCAAGTTATGAAGTGTAATCCATATCCTGTGATCGATTCAATTTTTCAATTACTGTTCACTAGGAATTTCTCTGTCAGTTGAGTAATACAAACCAGTCCCAAATGACTTAATACTTACCGTACTTGCCTAGAAATCAAATCAATACCAATAGACCCTGAAATACAAAGAAATGTGGTAATATGTATCACCACATTTTAGTGGGCAAATTGGGAAATAGGAGTAAACTTTCTATTATTCGCGGAGGGAGGAGTACGCTTCTTCGTAAGCTAACAGCCCCTTAAATGTGTCCCTCTGTACTCTACCTGCCATAAAATCAGACAACAAAGATGCCATTACTGAAGATTCATTTACCTAGATTATCGTAGCAATTTGCCACCCGTTTTTTCAACTGGCGCTAATCAATTTAGGCTTAAAATGGATGGAATTGCTGCACAAATTGTCCTTGAAACGACATTAATTGATTCTGAAATTCTAAATCAACCCCTCCTTAGTGACTTTTTTTTCTATTTCAATTAACATTTTTTCATTTAAGTAGCCTGGCAGGGGGTACAGCAGCGAGGGGAAAGTCAAAGCGGCATTTTCGCTTTATTACCACCCTTAAACACCACCCTTAGCTGCTCATCGGAAGAAATGGCAGATCAGTCATGACCAAGATTTACCATGACAGATGGAAAAGAGATTTCAGCTTTTTTGTGTTCTTACAAAAACACACATGCTGGGGGACGATATATATATATATATATATATATATATATATATATATATATATATATATATATAATATATGTGTGTGTATATGCAGATGTGGAGAATATAAAAATTCAATTTATTGTCATTGTTGACCTTGGAAAAGGACCTTGACAAACATGATAGGAAGCACTATACGCCAGCCCCCCAAAAAATTATACAGGTAATCAATAGCCTGGTATACTCTGAGCATCTGTATATATGGTTTGTGAAATGTCATTAATTATGTATACATCTTTAAACAAAGTATTTAAATGAAACCAGGATGCAAGGTTAAATTTGTTCAGAAATGTAAAACCACATGAGTGAGAGATAATGTATGTATCTATGTAAAAAATAACATTCCCTACATAAACGCTGCCTCTATTTTCCTTATTACAGGTGGCTCGTGACGCACCGATTCACCTGTAGGCAAGATGTAGATGCTCGACTCTCACGTCTTAAAGCTTCCTGCCAGAGCCCACATCCAGGGAGAAGAGGCAGATTATGAAGCATAATTATGGCTGCAGTTTAAACAAGGAAATTGGGAACTGCATTTTCCTTCTTTGTTTTTCAACAATGAAAAGCACTCAGCAGAAAAGGGGTATTTATGGCAACATGTTATTTTTCAACATGCAATAGGTCATTACAAGGAAGATTGAAAAATGCTGTGTTGAAACATGCAGAGATTCTATCTAATGTATATGAAACTGATCCTAATATTGTCTGGTCAAAATTGTTAACTGCTTTTGGAGTGCTTCATTTTGTAGTACAGATTCTGCTTTTATTCTTCCTGTACACAGTAAACATGAAAAAGCAAGATGCAAAGGACTGACGCAGTTTTGGATAAAAAGAGTGATATTGTGAACATGTACTCTAAGGAAAAAAATATATTATAAGTCCCGTGGCCATATAAAGTCTGGTGGTGGTTTTCATAAAGAGGTCAAACTGTGAACTAATTCTCACTCAAACTCCCCCTTGCATATTTCCCATAATTCTCAGAGCTGAATTAATTTGTAGAATATTTAGCTTCCCAAAACAAATTAAAAAGTTAAAAACAGCATTTCCTCTTTCTTTCAGTGTTTTCTTGCCACATAAATTGAAAATGAAAAGTAAAATAGTTGACATAAGCGAGCCAATTCAAAGTGCCACGGCTGCCATGAGCATGAGCGCGAAGGAGATACACAAAAGGAAAAAGAAGTTTGCTCGCAGTCAAAGGTATCGGAAATTATCCATGTAACAGGGTTGATGGCCAAGACGGTAACAAAACCACCCCAAGGAGGGACAAATGTAAAGCATTTACCAATGATGATAAAGGATTTTCGAAAGGCAAGCAAATGAACGAGTGATAGTGATGGGCGTGCGGTGGGTGGTTAAAAGCCCACAGATAGATTACAACAGGTCAAAGCACTTGCGCGTTTGACCTAAAAAAAGGTTCACAATGACAGTGCTGCTCTTGTACCATTATTCTGCATGCTCATCCTTGCAAGCATCTACCAATAAAGCTTCACCGCTGTGTGAAAATAAACACGGTAAATGCAGAACACCATCAGCAAGAAGGTGCAATGCTCACAATGCCATTCATTTATATGTCTTGTTAAATCTACGCTATAGTGTCAATGTTATACAAAACAAAGCACCCTTTAGAATCAATGTTTTTAATTTCCTTACAGTGTGCTTTTAAATTTGGATTCATTATAATACACATGGTTGCTAAAACACATTTTAAATATTAGCACATTATCCCCAATAAAAACGTGCATTTAAAAAATAAAATAAAAAAAAAACATTGGCAGACGTATTTGCAGTCTCAGGCAATGAGTAGTAAACAGATGATGTTCAAAAACTCAAAATCCTTCTAAAGCCAGTTGATTAATTATATAATATGAAAATTACATTAAGAGTAAGTTGTGTAATATGGTGCCATATTGCCTTCTTGGGATTCAGGTGACTCTTATAAACCACTCAGCATTTAGCCTCGTTGTTAATGAATGTCGCCAGAACGCCCTCTTTGGCTGGCTGTCTATCTATCTATCTATCTATCTATCTATCTATCTATCTATCTATCTATCTATCTATCTATCTATCTATCTATCTATCTATCTATCTATCTATCTAAAGATAAAATAAGATGGACACAAAATGTACTAATGCCACACATATGAAGAAGACAAAGCCAATATGCATGTATTTGTCTTTATATTTTTATGACAGTGGTCTCTACTCTACCACGGAGTAAGGACAGCTAGACACGCCGAATGTACACCGTGCACTATTCTCATCGCTTGCTGAGTACTGGCATCTACAAGGAAAATCTCCCTCTAGCGTGAAATTTGCCTTTCAGTACTTATGATATGTTTTCTGCGGTGTCTTTTTTAATAAATATATCATTAGATGGACTGACGTCGCTAACACTGCATGTAGCCAGACCTGAGGGGAATTCTTTTAAAAGAAGGCCAGAGGGAAAACATAAGGGGGGATATAATTGATGTATTTTATGTATGAATTTTAGAACGAATATTAGAGAAATGACAAATCGCTGATACGGACTTCACACAAAATGGTGTTCAGTGGAAACACATATACATCATTTGCAATTGCAGCAACCTACCACATCATCCAATACAACAGTGCAATGCATGTATGTATAATGCACACTTTGTACGAGTTGGAAAGTTAGCCTAAGGGTTTAGGGTATGTTCAGGAAAGCCTGTGTAAAGCTGACAAGAGAGGCAAAGCAGGGGCTGTAGGAGTATTCACGATGGCGAGAGGAGTAACAGAGGAAAGACCTGGTGACTGAGGTTTCAGTGGCCATGTGGAGAGAGCAGGCCAATCTGAAGAGACAGTGGAAAAAGCTGCGGCCCTAGAAAGAGCAGCAAAGCAGAGAGAACAAACATGCTATCGGAAAGAGGAAGTGGAAAGTGAAGAGGAGGAAGAAGCATAAGAAACATGCCATGCCAACATTAACTCTCTGTTGGTATATACCAAAGAGGAGTGGGCGGTCCTAGGGGACAGGAACGCCAATTGTTTTAGTTGAACTAGTCAGTAGTTAAGAGTTTAAATGGATGGAGGAGAAGGAGAATAGTTGGCAGTGTTATGGTGAAAACAACTTCTTTTGGCTATCATGCAAAATAAAATCGCTAAAGATTAGGCTCCCCTCAAGATGGCAAAAAGCTTCTCAACAGATAGAGTGGCCAAGGGGAAGGCTGGAGTATTGAAGTAATATCTTGTGCATGCTGAGAATTAAGCTATGCTGTTGACGCACTCCAAAATAGTGCAGGGAGCCAAGTTTGAAATACCTTTAAACTATGGAGTAAAATGGGTATTTCAATAAACTCTTTTTTGAACCTTTACACTGTGAGTGCGTCTGAAGATATGTATGGTTTCTGCGTGACCCTTAAGAAATAAGAACTATTTTCTTTTGTTACATGGCCCCTTCGGAACTAGAGATGCCAATAGCTGAGCACCCCCTTATGGCGAGGTACTGTAGTAGCGGCCTCAAGGGAACATCCCAGTGCAGGTAATGTCTGTCCATCCCTATTTCATTTTTCTGCAACCTGCCCAATTCCAGGGGTTAAACTAGGTCACTCCCATCTCACCGGGAGACCTGGCTAGCTTGACTGAGTAACTTAAAGAACTCTTAATTCTAATAGGCGACTAACCTAGAGTGGTTAGGAGAAGGTGCCAGCATGCAGCATTGTGAAGCTGGCATCCTTATCACAAAAATGTCCCAGTCCTTTTAAATTCCCTTCTCCACCTCCGAGTCTACTAAAATCTTAACAGAAAACACAAAACACGCTTATTTGGTTGCTATATTCTGCCGCAGTGGTCAAGATAAGATTTAAAAGGGCGATAACTACTGATGGTCTCTGCTGGACCATAACTAACCAGTGCTTCCATGTAAATCCATTATTGTAATAACAGGAGATTGCAGTGTCAGCCTTTAGTTATTGTGTAATCACAAAGGCCATTAATAAAGGTATAATTCGTTCATTTCAGTGAGGCACGTGTCATTTCACATTTGCCTTTCCCCTCGTAATGGACATCATTAAGGTTCAACCAATGAATCTAACCAAGACATCAAAATGAAATATTCTAATATAGAATACGGTTTTGCTCCCTGCATAGTGCCTGATAGATTTTGTACTTTTGTGTGCCATGTCTTACGGCTACACATTACCATCTATCCACAGCGGGCCTGTAGGACATTCACAACATAATGCGAAATCAATGTGCAGCCATGCTGCCGCTCTTCATGGTAATCTTCCTTAAATTCCCCATTTTGAAGCATGAAAAAGGACTGCCTCAGAGCCCATAACCAGGTTAAACCCTAGGAGCATCATTAATTATTCTCCCTAAAGCCACCTGGAAATTCCATGGATTAGAGGCGGAGGATTTATTGTGGCCCATACTCGAGGGTATTTCCACTTACTTGCATTGTGTACAGTAAATTTTCCCAGAAACATTTGACACTGGAAAATCTTTTTTTCGCTGGATTAAGGCATTAATGGGGTGTCTTCGCGCACCTTGCCACTGGGTAACCTTAATGTAGAAATTACAGTATCAATTTCAAGTATCAAGGGCTTTGGGCGATGATCCCTTCAGCAAGATATGGCCGGCATTTCAGCTTCAAGGAGCTATGGTGGAAATCCATTTGCCAGAATAACTCGAGTAACAGAGGTGACATCACACACTATTTGACATCCAGCAACATCACAGCTGAACACTTTCTCCACAGAGCCCATCTATTTTTTCCTGAGGGGTTCAGGGGATAAAGAAAGGAGTGCAACCACATAAAGCAAACACAGCTCCTAAAGCCGTGTTTACGATCTGTGCTTGCCACTTCCTCTGTGACAACGAATAACTGGGGTAACCTGGGTAAAACCAGGGCTAACAAAGGGCAACTCCAGGGCGCTGCTGCTACCACTGGGTGTCTGCGTCTGATGATATAAAGCAGCTTCTATGTAATAAATTGGTTAATTTAGACTAGGAATTGCTTTTTTGTAATATAATAGTTTATTCCATTGTCCGTTCTAGCACTATAAATAACAACGATTACTATTATTCAACTGAATGGATGCCCTGTTAATCCACTCAGAAAGATGAATTATGAATTCTAGCTCCAAGGTATCGAATCTGAGGTTAAAAAGAGACCTCTGTGGCTTGCTTAAAAAGAGGTGGGTGGGTATAATTAGCACAGCTCTCATTGAGGGTGAGGACAGTCTGAGTGTCAATTACCATTTTTTGAAGCGAAAGGCATGAAGACAGGGCGTTACCAGACCGGAGACTAAACCAAGTTAGAAAGATCAAACAGAAAGCAGGCCTTTGTTGTCTACATTCCTTTGCTTCGGAATAGCACCCCACACCAACCTCTATCACCAGAATAGCTTCAAAACATAAGATTCAGAACAAGCTGAGGACCCTTAAAGGGACACTATCCCACCTCTTCAAATAAATCTACATCCCATAAAGGTGCCATTCTGGGTCTGATACTCCCCAATTCTCCCTACCTAAAGACATGCGACCCCACTGCAGTTGACTGGTCTAATCACATTCACATCCCGTTCTCTCTAACTGGCTCTTACACCAAAACTTATGGGCAATCCAAGAAAGAGAAAATATTTTAGAGACACATCCAACCTTGACACAGAAACCATGGGCATCATAGCCCACCCCACCCTAATTGCAATCACAACCCATCTTGACATCAATGAGGCCACCAACAAGTTCAAATCCTGCATGGAATACCTTATTGACAAATGCATACCACTGAAGTACAAACTATCCAGGCCAAAACACTATGGGCCCTGGTTCTCTAAAGGCTTTATGAAGAACAAAAATATGAGACAGAATGGAGAAAACACCATCCTTCCTGAGAATGACTAAGCTTTGCATGGTGAGAAAACAAGACAAAGACCAAGGCGCTCATTATGACTTTGGTGGTCTTTTAGCAAGACCGCCAAAGCCACGGGCGCCAGAAGACCGCAGTGCTGGCGGTCTTCCACCCACCATATTATGAATATTGCTGGATTTCTGCCAAATTTTGGGCAGAAAACCCAGCAGTAGTCATGCTGGCGGATGGAGGTGCATCGGCGGTTCCACCACCGTCCCTGTTAAAAGAACTCCGCCATACGTATTACAACCTGTAATATGGCCTGGCAGTGTCCTTATAGCGGGAGCTGCCGGCGGTGAATGCACCCCTTCCCTGCCGGACGACCTCCTTGCCGGACAAGGCAAGTCGGGCGTCCGACATGGGAGGGAGGGGCGTTGTGTGTGTGTGTGTGTGTGTGTGTGTGACTGGGTGTTGTCTGCATGTGAGTGTGTATGCATGTATGTATGGGTGTATGAATGTATGTATGAATGTATGTGTGTATGCATGTGTGTATGCGTGTATGAAAGTAAGTGTGTATGCATGTTGGAGTGAATGCGAGTATGTGTGCTGAAGTGAATGAGTGTACGGATGCATGTGAGTGAATGAGTGTATGTCAGTGTCGGTGAATGAGTGTATGCAGGTTGTGTGTGGGAGTCTGCGTGCATGTGCATGTATGCGGGGAGGGGGGCGCACTACTTGGAGGTGGGGTCTCATGTTTGCTAGGGAAGGTGGGGGGGGAGTCTGCCAGTGACAGGGAAGAAATTTCCTGTCACCGGTAGCCTTTC
The DNA here is from genome assembly GCF_031143425.1 of Pleurodeles waltl. Taxonomy (NCBI): domain Eukaryota; kingdom Metazoa; phylum Chordata; class Amphibia; order Caudata; family Salamandridae; genus Pleurodeles; species Pleurodeles waltl. The sequence continues at coordinate 1,887,921,945 of NC_090440.1, forward strand.
TGCCAGGGTTTTCATGGCGGTGCTACCGCCACAAAAACCTGGTGGAAAGCCGGCTCCTAATACCGCCGACGGTCTTCTGTGGATCGCCGGGTCAGAGATGCTCATCTCCGCCATGCCAGGTCACACCACCCTGGTGGTATGAGTGGGGATGTGGTAGGCTGGCAGAGGCCAACCCACCACACTCATATTGTGGCAGTTTTTACCTCCCGCCTGTTGGCGGTCAAACCGCAACCGAGACCGCCAGGGTCATAATGAGGGCCTAAATCCTTAGAGTTAATTCCTTCCATATTAGAGCCCTTGTGAATTCCGCAAAGAATAGACCAAGGCATCTGTTGGAGGTTGTTGCACAGTCTACTAACCCCTCTATCACTTCAGCTCCCAAGCCATCTGGGGCCCGTTGCAATGACTTTGTGGATTTCATAATACAAAAGTTAGAGACATCCATATTTCGCTTCCCATCAATGGCTCCCTTGAAACGGTTGAATCTCTACAGTGCAAATCAATACAACTATGGTCATCTTTCTCTCCAATCTCTGAGCAGGACTTACTATGAACTATCTCCAAAGTAAAACCCTCAAATCGTCATCAGGACACTATTCCAGGATCTATCACAAATCTCTTGCCACACATCCACACTCCCTATAGACCACCTTGGTCAATTCCTCTCTTAATCAGGGCCTGTTAAAAATGGGTCAAGTCACTCCACTCTTAAAAAAAAAAAAAAAACTCCAGAGAACCTGCACAACTACCACCCAGTCTCCACACTCCCATTTTTAGGCAATGTCATTGAAAGCTGCGTAGCATCCCAACTAGCCTCACACATCTAAACAAACAATGAACCTCTTAGACACTCTCCAATCAGGTTTCCGCCAGAGTCACAGTACAGAAACAGTTATCCTCCAAATAGTCAGTGATCACCTTAGGATCCTCAACTCCGGCAACTCCTGTCTCCAGGTCTTCCTGGATTTATCTGCCGCATTCAACACTGTCAAACATCAGGACCTCCTTTGTATTCTTGAACTACGCATGGGATGTGGAGGAACGCTCCTTAATTGTTTGTCCTTTTACCGATCCAAGCATTCCCAAATTGTGAAAATGGGCAACTCATTCTCAAGACCAGGCTGCATTCACCAAGGTGACCCCAAGGATTGATCCTCTCCCCAACCCTCTTCAACCTCTACCTAAAAGCACGATTCTCAGAAATTCTGGTATTCTCTTCCACCTCTGTGCCAACAATACCCAAACATACATGAAAATCCCATCTCCAGAGGACTTTGCCCTGCTTTTAAATACACTCTCAAAGATTCCAAACTGGAAGTCTAACCACCCTTTTAACTCAACCACACTAAAACAGAATGGAGAACTTGAAGGCGAGCCCCTTCTGGACTCACTCAGGCCAGGTGCTGTGCTGAGGGGCCTCCTAGGGCTTGTGTCCTCCCCCCGCACTGCGGCGGCTGCGGGGTCATTTGTTACACTACTAGATATAGCGAACAAATAAATATCTGAGAAAACCGGGCTCTTAATACAGTTTTCTCTTATTTTAGCGCTTTGAAGCAGCCAATACTGTAAAAACAACCGTCAACATAAACAGGTTACGGACCACATAATTTTCCAATTCGCACTCTAAAACAGTATTTGTGATCGAGAGGAAGAGTTTCTATGTGCCAACTGGTGACCAGAGCTGGCCTTTGCTTAGTTAGCGCCCTGGGCGAGGTAACAGAAGGCAGAGATGGTTATGGGTGTCCACCACGAGTAAACCAAACTAAATGAGATGCGATAAGCAGCCTTCCTAAAAAGATTTTTCGCACTTTTCTTAGGAGCTTTGTCGAAGACAGAATATGGGAGGCAGCTCCTGAACCCCCTTTGAAGGACAGAGCCCTGGATGTTGGTCTAGCTCACCCATGCTTAAGGCATGCCATGCTAATGACTACCGTGGAAAACAAACATTCCTATTTACATGAACAAGGCAAGACTTTTAAAAGTAGTCCCAGTAGTGAACAACACGCACCGAGTGACATTTCATCGTGATCTACTGTTTTAGACTATGGGCTCTGGCAGCTTCATAGTACATGGGTTTAACTCTGCAGACAGAAAGCTTAAGCAAGCCCATCCATCACAGGTGGATTAAGGATGAAGGATACAAAGGGAAAAGTAGAAAGCACTTGATTTATATAAGTAAAGTAGGTTATGGAGAAGTTCCAGATGTTTTCTGTAAATTGACCTTTTAATTTCCAAGGAGGGGAGAGCGACCTGAATGAGTGGCAAAACCCATTCAGATTCAGATAGCAACTTCTCAACAATGTATACTTTTTAAGTGTATATAAAACTTGTCTTTTTTTAAATAATGATATATAGTTTTCATACTTCGTTTAAACCTATGCTTGTCAAATTGCTGTCATAACCGATATTATTATGATTGATGCATGGGGGGGCCTGCGTACCCCCTCCCACAGGCAAGGGGACCACCACCTTCATGTGGCAGAAAGAAAATGATTAAGGTCCGTTGAGGACCCCTGGCCACGGAGACCACCACCTCCCCGGAGCAATTAATTACAAGTAAGGGGGGGGCTATTTATTTAAATTAAGATGGCCCTTCCCCCGCAGCCCTTGGAACCACCACCTCCCTGGTGCTCAATTGAAATAATGAAGGGGGTCAGTCGCAATGCAAACATTGGAGGGGACTTGCCGCCCACTTCCCGCCTTGAGGAGCCATACATGGCTCTGGGGACCGCCATCCCCCAGGGCCGGCTCCTACTATGTCCTGGGGTGCCCACCCCCGGGATATAGCTGTTTGCTGTGACTTGGCAGGAGCTTTGACAGCTCCCACCAAATGAGAGCAAACACTTTGATCCCAGCAAGCGGGCAGGGAAACAGAGGGAATTATTGCTCTCACAGAGAAGACGCTGCATGGGTAGAAGCTCCCTATCTGTGACAGCAATGCCAGCTGCCGCAGGAGGCGGGAGCCAGCTGAGACCAAGGGGGCCTTCAGGTTCTCCCCAAGGTCTCAAACGATGGTGGCTAAGTGCCCTTGGGAAAACCCAGGTGACATGGCTGGGCCCCGGGGAAGGGGTCCTCCAGGCTGAGATTGGCTCAGGCTGTGTAGCCCCCCACAAACAACCCCCCCAAAAAAATATTAAAAGGCTTGGCCCCAGGGGATGGGGTGCCCAGGGCCGAAATCGGCCAGGGGAGGGGTGCCTTCTGGCACAACTCACACACTCTTACTAACTAACCTGTAGAAAGTGTTCCAGTTGGATAGACATTTAGTGCAAAAAAAATGAACTCTTGTTGGATAAATGAGCAGATGAGCCTCCATTCTAACCATATTGCTCATTTCAGAGCAATTAAACCTCAAAAGAAAGCACTTACACATATAAACATGCCAGGTGCCCCAGTTGAAGCGCCACTTCTGGAAAGGACAAATGATCCCAACTCCTGGACTTGGCAAAGGCAAAGCAAGTGTATTTTCTCAGTGATTCCATATTGAAAAAGGATCTGAAATCCTTTGTGGAGGTGAATGCATGTTTCATCTATCCGAGCACAATCAGATAATCTCACACCACCACAGACCCTCTCACTTCCACTCCCACACCCAGACAGACAATCTCATAGCCACGTTCACACCCGGAGACACCCTCTCACACCTATTTTCACAACCAGAGGGACAGGCCCTGCAGCCAACAGCAGTTACGTACGCCGAAAGAGCGTACACAGTGTGGGGTTGGATGGTTAGGGGTGTTGACTGCTGGGCTAGCTGCCACCCCCCCAGCGCATGGCTGAAGGCCGTGTGCGGGGTTGGTTGGCTATCGAGAGTTGGTCGCAGGGCCTGGTCACAGGCCTGGTCCTTAGGCAGTGTGCGGCAGTCGTTGGATTAACATATAGTATTGAAAATTACTTTACGTTAAAAAAAAACATAGAAAGTCACTGAAAAAGCAAAACAATTCAGCAGTTATAATTAGAGTTATTTCAAGTAACTAAAACTTGAGGCCTAAGGTCACTATAATTCAGGCCCTCACCATGCACTGCTAATTACCCCAGATATTACAGCACTCATGACAACTCTTACAACAGCAATAAAAATATCAATGAAATATTAGAAGTCAAATTATTGAAGAAAAAAACTGTGCATGGCGAGAAAACAAGTTATAGTTACCTTAGACCGCAAGTTATAGTTACTTGAAATAATTCGAACTATAACTGCTGAATTTCTCTATTTTTGTGTGAGAACATTCAGAACCTAACTATAAAGTCCCTGTAACCTTTGTTTTTTAAGTGTATTTCTAAAGTATTTTAAATTCTATTTCCTAACTGTAACGTCCCTGTAACCTTTGTTTTTTTGTCCAGTCATTGAAAAAAACAAAGGTTACAGGTTACAGAGAGGTTGTAGTTAGGTTAACATTTTACCAGCACAAAACCATAGAAATTCATCAGTTATTGTTATGCTTATTTAAGAAACTATAACACATGGCCTAAAGTTACATAATGGCAGGAGTTGTAGTTTCCTGTTCGCAGATCTACCTTTTGTTTGCACAGGTCCACCAGTTGGTGGACTGCACCAGAGCCATCTCCAACAAGGCAAACAACGGCTTTAAGATGCTCAATGGCTTGTTCTGTCTGGCAAGATACTGGTTCCCCAGACCCAATTGCTACTTCTCCCGATTCCCATTACTGGTTTCAAAGGCTCAATTCTCACTACAATGTACACAATGACTAGTTCCCTGAGCACAGGTCCAGGAGCTGTTCCTTGATTCTAGACATAGATTTCATAACTCACTTTAGGTTACACAAGCTAATCAGCTAGTTAATCAAAATTAACAGCTAGTTCCCAAGGACGTGTTCTCTTAGTCTATTCCCCAACTCTAGATCCATTCCATCCGCAAGCACTTAAAACTCAGAGTGAATTGGCACAAAATAAGGGACAAAATACAAACCACTCAAAGGGTAACTTTCCACCTTGATTTTCTGTACTTCCATTCTTCTGTTTTCAACTTGGAATATGTCCCCTTCTTCTGCTTAGTCACAAAAGAAAATCTCCCCGCTGTGCTAGTCCCCTTGATTATGGGCAAAATAAAACTCCCACTTCAGGAGCTGGTTTCACTAGGTTTCCCAGTTCCAAATGGTGGTTCTTCATCTCCAACCTCTGGTCCTGATTGTCTAACCGCAGGGTAACAAGGCATCCCGGATTTGCCGAGACGGTCCCAATTTCTCACCTGCTGCCCCAGGAGATTTAGGAAATTTGGCTGGTGCCCATTTGTAGAGTTTTGACTGAAAGCAGAGCGGGACATGTTTTTATGTGTTACAAAGCATGGCTAGTTAGCAGCTGTCATTAGAGCGCAATTTATTTAACATGTTTAAAAAATTGCATTTTATTTATTTTATTTTATTAGCGACTCTTCTGTGATTTTAGGTTGCAGTGCGGTCAGTCGAGGCTGCTTCTTTAATGTAAAATTGTAGTCTTTCTTTTATTTTTGCGAAATGTCCTGGTTTTTGGTATTCAAAATATGCTCACCCCATCTAACTGGTGAACTCACGGGCCCAGCAGCTCTAGTTTTGCACGCCCAACGACAGATTCCGCTGGTCTTGGGATAATACTAAAAAAAGCCAAATCAGGACTGTCACAAGGGACGGATAGCCTGGGTTGAGTGCCGCGGGTACAGGCACTTTAAGGCCCCGTGCTGCCACTGTGAAATGTATATACATTTTACAAAGGCGAAAATATCTACAGTGTGGCAAACAACGGTAGCCGCCACTAGGTGGCATAATATGCTGACGTGTCCTATAAATGTATCTCTGGACAGAGTTTCTGCTCTGAAGGAGTCGTTCCAGCTGCTGGAAAACCCGGGATGGTCCGTCCAAGTTTCTACAGCCTCACAACAGCTTCTGACGGGCCTGAACTGAAATGCATATTATTTTAGGAGAATAAACACTGGTAATCAAGAATTGCAACTTGCTCGAGATCAAAGCGACCACATGCCTCCCTTATGGCTAATTGTGTCAGATTACAACCATCATATAAACATAAATTCCCAATGCGCCGACTGTCACACAATTGTAAGCCCTTTTCTCTGTTATTCGCTCTACTATTACACGAGTTTATTGTATTTACACATTCCTTTACTGGGTTCCGTTATGCACCAGCTCGGCACGTTGCCACCTTTCCCGGCACACTAGCAGGGTGCGCTGACACGTTACAGATACGTGACAATAGACCGCCGATAAACATGTCAGGCCCACGGTAATGAGCAAACTCCAGCTTTCAGCACTGGACATGTTATACTTTTCGCTTTTCTCGAGCACAAAAAAGCAAGATGGCGCGATACGAGGCTCCTCTAAGATCAATACTTGAGTGGGTACAGCCAGGCAGTAAATGAATGCGTTATCTCCATCAGCCAAAGAGAGAACAGCAGGATTATCCCTCGCAAGCAGGCTTAGAGTATTTCATCACACTGATCGCTCGGTGGGTTCATGCGCCTAAAGTAGGGTTGCGTGTAAATAACCGTACGTAACCCATTTGGAAGTGGGGTCTGAAATCAATTGGTAAAATAAAAGGAGCACCACTGACTGGGTTATTGAAAGGCTCGCAGCATGAAGAGCTATGAAGCCTCAATACTATGAAAACAAGCGCTATTAAACATGTGTTTTTTCTTAAATCTGTTATTCACTTTAAGCATCCTGTGTAGTGACAATGTATAATCATTTTTGGCTTTTGATTAATTGCTACTATTCAGATTAAAAATAAGAGTTCTATTTTACATGAAAATCACAGAAGCTATTTTCTTTTCCTTTATAGGTCAAGCGCGCAAGCGCTTTGACCTGTTGTTCGTATTGTGGGCTTTGAACTACGCCCACCTCATGCCCGTCACATTCACTCGTTTGTGGGCTTGCCTTTGATATCATGGGTAAATGTTTTTGGTTTGTTCCTCCTAGGGGCGGTTTTGTTTGCTCCTTGCAGACTGCCCCTGTTACATGGATAATTGCACAATTGCCGATGGGTTCGACTGCGAGCAAACTTCTTTTTCCTTTTGTGTCTCTCCTTCGCGCTCATGGTGGCCATGTCACTTTGAATCGGCTCGCTTAGGTCAACTGTTTTACTTTACATTTTCAATTTAAGTGGCAAGAGAAGTCCAGTTAGGACTTCACAATGCTAATAACTCTAACTCGAGCAAATGCGAGACCCATTCCCTTGTAAATGCTTGTTTAAATACATAGGCGGTCATTCTGACCCTGGCGGTCTTTGACCGCCAGGGCGGAGGACCGCGGGAGCACCGCCGACAGGCCGGCGGTGCTCCAATGGGGATTCCGACCGCGGCGGTAAAGCCGCGGTCGGACCAGCACCACTGGCGGGCTCCCGCCAGTGTACCGCCGTCCCATTGAATCCTCCACGGCGGCGCAGCTTGCTGCACCGCCGCGGGGATTCCGACCCCCCCTATCGCCGGGATCCGGATGGCGGTAGGGGGGGTCGCGGGGCCCCTGGGGGCCCCTGCAGTGCCCATGCCACTGGCATGGGCATTGCAGGGGCCCCCGTAAGAGGGCCCCTACATGTATTTCACTGTCTGCTGCGCAGACAGTGAAACACGCGACGGGTGCAACTGCACCCGTCGCACAGCTTCCACTCCGCCGGCTCGATTCCGAGCCGGCTTCATCGTGGAAGCCTCTTTCCCGCTGGGCTGGCGGGCGGTCTGAAGGCGACCGCCCGCCAGCCCAGCGGGAAAGTCAGAATTACCGCCGCGGTCTTTCGACCGCGGAACGGTAATCTGACGGCGGGACTTTGGCGGGCGGCCTCCGCCGCCCGCCAAGGTCAGAATGAGGGCCATAGTTTTCAATTAGTTCATTGACATATGGAAACCTTCAACTATATCAGTGCTGCATTATTGCTCAATATTTTGCAAAACATTTTTCCATCACTTTTGCTGAGTCCTTTGCTTTTCACAAAACAGACACCATAAAGGAGTACACAGCGGAAGTGCACAAATTTTAGCATGGACATCTGTTTACTTGCTCCTGTACGGTTCATGAAAAGCAATATCAACTTAAATCTACACCCATGAACAACTTGCAACGCAGCTTTTTGCCCACAAAATACACATACCAACGGGAACCGACATCCTTCCCGAAATGCAACGCCAATGGATTGAAGCATCACTTTCTGCAATTTGTATATTCTATCACATTAAAGATTGGTTCCAAGGCCTGACGTTGTTGTCACAGTGCATGTTCCTTTGTAGTCATGAGGTAGTACTCACCAGGTCATGTAGGATATTTCTTAACTGAGTTAATTCCATATATGCCCCTTCATTGTCCATGCTCCTGGTGGGGTGCTCTACAACCTACCCATAACAAAGCATACTTCTTCTCCTTGGAACATACATGGAACTAACTTATGAAGGAGTATCCTACATGAAGTGCTCCAAAGGAACATGCATTGTTATAGATGTGATACCACCAAGGGCCATTGATTTACCAATGTCCATTCACCTCATTGTGCACCAAAGGGCAGTGCTACAATTACAGGACCTACTTCTAAGTGACAATCACTGAGTCCCGTACCATGTAGCTGCCTTTCCTTTTCATGTTATAGGGTGAGTCTGTGCAGCATTTAACCCTGCTGCTCTTAAGTGCAGTGGTCAGGCAGGTTGTTGAGACTTTTTCTTCATCACACTGTGGATTCGGACATCTCCCCCCGGGTTGGGGAGCTCCACCACCAGCTGGAATTTCACACAAACAAGGTTCTATCTTTCCGAAACGTCGCTTCATCACTACCCATGGTTCAGTTACTATCTCTATCTCTACTTTTCAAACTAGGGTTTCCTTACCCTTCTTCGGCCAATAATTGTGTGTCACTATATCAGTGTCTTTAAATGTATCTATGCTGCTTAATCACCATTGAGCATTATCACTCTAGGTCACCATCACACTCCGAGTCACCAGCACTTTAATACCATCACTCTGTCAGTTATCAAACATGCCTTATATCGCATTATTACTGTGTAGAAATCTAAATGTTATCCTGTCACTAACTACAAATCTATCAGTGTTTCCCATTCACAATCGGTTACTATCAGTTTATCAATCACAAGCTAACGACACCGGCCAAACCAATCCTATAGTAAAGTATTTAAATTGATGTTCCAGTGGACCCACAGCCTCTACTTCAAGAGACCTAGAATGCAGCTAGCCCAATACTCTCAAGCAAGCCAACAAAACCAACTCCATTTTAATGTGTACTGACTTGTAATCCAGACTCAAGTGCCTTCACCCTTGTTGCCACAAAACATAAGATGGCTCATGCTCAGGTCCCATACTACCAATGATCCAAAATCTCAAAATAAATTCCAATTAGCGCTTGTCATGATTACAACTAGACTCTAAGATCATGGAAACAACAGGAGGAACACAGACAGAACATGCATCGTGGACCAGGGCCCCAAGAAACAAAACTCACTGACACAAAACTTTAACATGAACAGAAAACACAAGGTTTTCAAGATACCTCGAAAGCCCATTGCTACTAATCTCATACTTAATACCTGCGTCTGTCTATACTTCACTCTGCCATTCTATCACATCCCCTGGGCATATCAGGGGCTAAGCACTTAATAAATGCACAAGCCACTCAATCGTTCCATCCCGATTGCCCCGTCGTCTGTAAGGTATGAGTGATGCCTCAGTGACTACAGCGATGCAAGTCAGGCTCGAGCCTGGCTCGGGTTAATAAGATGGCTCAGTTCAGGGACACAATTGGAAGATGAGCCATGCACGAGACAGGGTAATCTGCTCTCGCCACAATCCTTATGCAGCTTGGTAAAGTAAAAAAGAAGCACCACCAGGCATAATAAGAGTGACTTTAATGCTGGGTGAGCAGGAATAAGGTATGGAATGCAAGTTTTTTTCTCTACTTAGCGAGAACTTCCAATTTTAATTAAACAAATAATATTAAAGTGAAAAGGGTGTCTAGCAGACCTAATGAGCCTTTCAGTGGTTGACTTCTGCTATGACTCGCAGGGCCAAGCCAGACTCCAGCTGTGGCTTGGTTCGTCACAGGAATATGTTGGGTTGCCCAGCGCTAGGCGAGTGTGTTGCACAGTGCTGTAAATGCAGTAGCTCACTTGGCCCTCCACTGAACTCAGTCTCTGCTGCCACAGCAGTATTTACTAACAGTAGCTTAAGTGGAATACAAATGCGGGTGTGTAACATGGCATGTGCTGTAACTTCATGTACATGGGAACTTCCATCACCACCAACCGATCGGTCTCCCATGAGGCAAAGGGGCAACACCATCATTCTAGACAGAAAATCTTGACAGGACCTGCACTACATATTTGTTTATGATTTTTATAAAGCACCATGCCCTGCCTAGGCCAAGTCCAAGCACTCTCTGAAAGATACACACAGGAATAAAACTGAAAGATTGACCATGAGAGAATTATAGTATAGTTGGATGGACCTGAATCAGCAACCTATATCCAGGACCACTGGGATACTGCGTTTTCATGGCTGTGGCGCTTTCAGCATAGTTATGGATTTGCTGCATTTCGCACATAATCCATCATCTGCTGTATATTCTGCAGATTTTAACAGAAACAATTTGGTTCTGGCTCAAATGGTTTAAAAGTTACTAAAAATGCAGCTCCACTTGTTGCTGCACAGTGAAAGGCCCTTCACTAAGGTTGATTGGTCACCTTTCTGCTGCTGATTGCTGTATGTGAATATCAAACTGGTATTAATGAGGTCAAACTTTTGTTTAACAAGCAGTGGCAAAGCTAATAGGTCCTGCCTATGCAAGATCTATTGGCTTTGTCTATGTATTCTTTAGTCATGCTGTGTAACAGAGCACCTGCAGTGCACTGTATAGAATGACAAGGTATGGCATGGCATGGTGTGGTAAGGTGTGACCTAGCATGGCATGGTATGACCTGTCATTATGATTTGATATGACATGATATGCTATATGGCCTGTAATTGAATAGTAGGGTATGGCCCCTCGTTGTAAAGTATGGCATGGTATAGCTGGTCATTGTAAAGTATGGTATGGTATGGCTGGTCATTGTGCAGTATGGTATGCCACAGCATGGTATGTATGGTATGCAACTGTATAGTATGGTATTGTATGGCCTGTCATTCTATAGCATGGTATGGTGTGGTATGGTCTGCATCATATATAGTATAATATGGAATGTCGTTGTATGGTACTTTATGTGATTATAAAGTATAACATGCTATGACCTGTTATTGTGTAGTATGGTACGGTATGGTATGGACTGTTATTGTATAGTATGGTACGTATAGACTGTTATTGCACAGCATGGTACCGTATCGTACGGTCTGTTACTGTACAGTATGGTATGGTATGGCCTGTTATTGTATAGTATAGTATGGTATACTATGTTATGGTATAGTGCATCATTGTATGGTATGGTTTGTCACTGTACAGTATGGTATGCCCTGTTGTATGGTATGGTATGGTATGCCATTATGTGGTATGGTATGCTACGGCCTGTGATTTTATAGTATGCTATCGTATGGTATGGTAACAGAGAGATGGATCAAAGTCCCCAGGGATGAAGGGTGGGAGAGTGTGAGAGGGCAAAAGTGACACGAATGGAGAGGAGGACTTGGGAGGGAGGGGACAAGGGCACCTGGATGCGGTGTAGGAGTGAGGGACCCGGTAAAGGCAACAGAGCTGAACAGAGGGAGAGAGGGCATTCAATGTAACATCATGTCTGCAATAAAACTAAAACAACAAAAGTCAGAAAAATGTAAGTGACGTGAACTCTGAAAATAAACGTTCTTAAGTACATAGTAGCATGTTTGAAACAGTAACAAAGATGGTGATACTGAGTGAAATGTCAAAAGCCGACATAGGATGGGAGGGAGGAAGGAAAAAGCAGCTCTGATGAAGGGAAGGAGGATGTGAGGGGGCAAAAGCCACGTGGAAGGACATATCTGTCAGACAACAAAATTCAGTAAACTATAATAAACGCGCGCAGTCTGAAAATAAAGTTTTTCCACGATGGTGAAGTGTTTTTGAAGAAGGAGAGGAAGTGGGATTGGGATGGAAACAGCCTCCAAATAGATGCAGCATTATGGAGTGCTTCCGCCAAAAGAAAAAAATAGGGCAGCTGATAAAGTGCGAGCAGAGGACAGAGAGTTAGTGGGAACAAAACCAGTACGTTGGGCATGCGTCACAGGAGGGACAAACACGAAAAAGAGGAAATAAAACCAGCACGTGCTAACCAAATAAAAGCACGGAAATAAGAGTGGTGAGGAAGCCAACCAATGGAAAGCAATAAGGGGGCTCTGAAGTCCCATTTTAGTAAACAAAATGTTTCCAAGCAATTGCGCATGCGCAGTCTCAGGTGACACCTAGAAATGACATGTGGCATATTTTGCTGCATAATTTGCCTTTTCTTGTCACATAATTCACTCTACACTACCGCATAATTTGATCCTCTCCTGACGCATAATTCCAGAGGCTCTTCCTATAGTTTAGTTTAAACTGCACAGACTCAACAACGTTTCACCAACACGACTCCCTCTAGCACAACTAGGTGGGAAAGCTGATGTTATGGACCGCTGTGTGGAGGGTGTTTACGGCTGCACAGAACAAAAAAACAGTAGAAGGACTCATGCAAAATTATTAATTTCGTTCAGCACGTTTCCGAGGCCTCCAAGTTCCCCTAAATTTCCGAGTTTGTCTCGGATATCCAGATGAAAGCGACTGAAGGTAGGGGAAAGGAGAACAGATGCATAGGCTCATGTTGCACTCACGTTCATAAGACATGTGCCCACCTGGCCCAGTTCCAATAGCGTTTCGACATGGTGTGTGCAGCATCCCAGCCCCGGGCCTCATGCCGCAAACCGGAGATAAGAAAAACACGCGGGACCAGGAGCTGGTTCAGCATAGCCAATGAGCGGGGCCGTTGAGCGTCCTAACAGCTGGCCAGCAGTTTGGCTCAAAACTGACCAATGAGCTACAGAAGGCCAACGACCCAACAACCACTCCTCGTGAATTTCATGAAGTATTCACCTATGTCAGGACAGTGCAACAGACCAGACCCTGTGCTCATCCAAGACATCCCCCGACGACAACTCGAAAGACATTCAGCGCAAAGAAATAATAATCGAATCTAAAATCACTGCATTGCAAACAATTTCAAAACAATAACAAAAATCCGAGTTATGCGCGGCTGGATTAAGAAAAGTGTATCAATGACCCACATCCTTCCTCTGCTGCCTTCAGCAACATCTAAGCGAATCCCTCCATCCTGTTCACCTTCCATCCTGTTCACCCACCGTTTACGCCTCTGATCCCCCACCCTCCGATTAATCGTCATTTCTTTCTTTTAACATCAATACAGTGAGTCCTCTAACTTCAACATAAGAAAGGCATTCAAAATGTATCACCACAGAATACAGGTGCAGTTGAAAAGTGCCATGAAGGGCACTTTATTTACATACTACTACGTGCTGTGGCTCTACCAAGAGGACAACAAAACAAAGAACAGCCCTTCAAATTCAGTTCACGTTTACTTATGATTTCTGAGAGCATTCAAGATTTCATTGATTAAAAAAATGTTGGAAAATCAAACCAGCATTACTTAGTGAGCAAGGTCCGGCACTTATCTATGAAGAATAACAACCACTTAGTCCCTCATTGCGAGTCAGCTGTAGCAATATCTTCTGAGAGCTGCTGGCCCTGTCGATTTCAAAGGACAAGTGTTCCCACACCTAAAATCGCCAATTACAAGGGCACCTCCCACGATTTTATCCGGTGTGGGAGAAATGCCCCCAGTAAAACCACTGGGGAGAAGGGATGTCATGCAGAGGCACTACCTGTCCCTGCCCGACACCCTCCCACAGCAGCTCCCTCAAGCAGGCCCCCGGGTGCTCTGTTCTGGACACCCTCCCTGCCTTTCAGCCCAGCGACATTTACCACTTGCTCACAGCAGGTCCTAATCGAGAGCTGAAACAGGGTCCTGTACACAGGAAAACCTGGATCGAAGTCCCACTAATCCTGGGACTAAAACTCACAAATGAGGCCCTCATTCTTTAAATTTCGCCTACAACAGCGGATTTGCAGCTGCATAGCACTGCGTCGACCTTGGAAAGATTAAAGGCTGAGCTGCGATCCGAGATGTGACCTGCAGACAAGCACACATACCTCAGCAGTGAGCACTTAAGTCACTGTGCTACCTTATTTCCCAGATTTGGAAATCAGATTCACAGCGTTTATTTTTTTTATCTGGATACAGGATCATAAATAAAGTTTTTGGCAATGCAATTTGTAAAACTACAGTTGTATAATTCGCTACCAATAAATAGGTATTTACCAAGCGATATAGGATTTTAAATGGAATATATACACTGAATCATCACGGCAAGACTACCGGGGTAAAGCAGACTCTCACAAAATGTACGTCTGCAAGATGATTCAGTGAGCGGCTCTGTACCTAATGGTGTTGCTGCAGAATGAAACGAGCACTGCAGTCATAAATTCCACGCAGCCCAAAGAATTTCAGTAGCTCAAAGATATTCAAATGTGTTTTGGGAGGAGAGCGGAGGGCGTGCATCGTTCTCGGTTAGAAACCGGCATCTCCGTTCTACTTATATGTATAAACCTATGGCGACATCACCCAATCTCTGCTGCCCCCATGAGGCGAGAAGCGGCACTTTTTTGCCAAATATTCGGAGGATGTTCTTGCTTTTACAACTACAATGCAGTTACTTCCTGGCGCTATTCAAACTTTATGAAAAATGCAATGCGATCTATGGTATAATTGGCTTCAGTACCTGCAGTGCTCCGCAACTAAACGTGTATTGCTAAGTGCCGAATGGGAGAGTCGGGTCAGGAACGAGAATGTCTTCTCCGTTAATGGTGGCTTTGCCTCCTTCAGACGCAGAGCTGTGTGTATAATTAAAGGAGCGTCAAATCCTTAACTACTCCTCGTGGCAGGCTTCAGCTAGGAGAATGGAGCAGCACACGAGTAGAGGACTATGCGAGCCTTTAATCTCTACCTATCTCCACTGCAGCGTCAGAATTCTGCAGATCTGTGGAGCACGGGAGACAGTGGGATGGTCAACTTTCTATTATCAGTTCGGACCTTCACTCTGCACCCAGGGAGCAACACTGTGTGTAAGGAGAGCCTTTGTGCTTTATTTGACATGAAAAGACATTTGTTGGGGACCAGGGGCCACTAACCAAGCCATCCTGAATAATATAACTAGGCCGGAGATTGATCTTTTCAAGTGTGATTACTATTCATACTGGGTTTGAATTCTAACCAGTTTTTCCGCCTCCTGGACCTGGAGTAAGCCCTGACTGCTCTCTTTTGCAACTTTTGAAAGACAAGTTTAGAAAATAAACACGTCTGGTATCTGAATGGAATGAAATAGTCTTACAATATGAAACACCAGGGCTTTAAGTGGGATAAAAAACTGGGGCTCTCAAAGGGGCGTGGTCAATGTAATTAAGGGCGTGGCTTAAAACATGTAGGCAAAAAGTCTCTGCTTAGCATAGTGCCCCACCCGACTGGTATTTTGCTGCTTTCTACTGTCATAGCATCCAGATATACAATACAACAAGTAACATTACACTTGCAACAAGCCAGGACTTTTGACTTCGCCAGTGGTTACAAGTCGCATAAGATGAATAAATAAGAACAATGGCTTCTTTGCATAAAATATTTAAAATGCTTCAGCTCTTAAATGATGGGACTGGGAAGGGACTATAACAAATCTCTTTGCAGTTACATCAAAGGCAGCGCAGGGTGGTATTTCTGCAGAGTTAAGATTTTTTTTCCACCCCGAGGGTGAGAGCAAAAACGGAGAGCCCAATAGCGACCCATTTCAGCACCTGCTTTTTACATCTGCCAGTGCTGAGCACCAGCAGGACCCAGCCCACTTAAAGCCCTTTGTAACACCAATGATAAATATCATGATCTACCATGCATGCTGCTAAGTAAACTGAAAGTGCCACAGGACCTCATCCAGCAAGTACGTTTTACCATGGAACTAGGATACTAGACCACTTCCCTAAATATGCTGGAAATAATTCCAAAGGTGGGGCCACATCACTGTGCCATTTCCCTGGCAAGGGCAGCCGCTGAATCACTGCCACCCTACTTGCAGACTTTTGGAGTAGGTGGTAATGTAGGACTAGGAGTCCCCGTTTTTGTTCCTGGTCTCCTATTTGGTCAAAGTGTGTGCTCTTGCGCAGTCACCTATTGAAGTTATCTCCCTCCTCTTTTTTTGGCAAGATCGAGAGTATTAAGAATCAGTGTAAAAGCTGCTAGTACATGTGTAGTTAAAACTAATGACTGGATATTCACTGGGGATGGGAGACATTCCCAGTCTAATGCTAGAGCCATCAAAATGCATTAACTGATAAATGTTTACCCTTTGCAGTAATCCTGCCCAAATCATACTTTCCATATAGCTGTCTACTGAGCTAACGTCTGCACTTTGAAACAGGGTAATAGAAGAAATAAACAGCATTGCAAGCTCCCAGGACAGGTCTCAAGCATAGTAATCATTAACACGTTCAGGGAGTTTATAGGGAGGTGGCTAGCTTTGCATCTAAATAGATTAAAATGCTTATTTAGCTCTTTTGAGAAGGATCCCTCTATGCTGCAGCTCCTCCCTCCTAGTCACCAACAGGTATCACTACAATAGCTCATAAAGGGCTGAAAGAATAAGAGTTGCTTGTTTTTGAGAGGGTCAAAGTGGCAGGACATCAAAATGGACACCCCACTGTGTCTCTGTACAGGTAGCCAAACAGAAGCCCTGATTGAAGGACAAACCTGCAAAATGATGGACGGTTGGCCTTCCTAGGGAACGTGTGCCCTGGTACTGATAATGCACTGCCCCCGAGCAGCTCATTAGTGAAAGAAGGGCTGGCAGTATGAAGCAGCAGTTCCACCTCTACAGTGCGGGGTGTACTTGGACTGCACTTTTAAGGAGGAAAGAGATCGCCATGCAGGCCAGTGCAGTGAATGACTGCTCCCACCTTCAGGGGAATATCGAGGTGGGGTGGGGTATGGGATCTCCTTTCTATCCTGCAGGGGGTGCACACGAGTTGCACAGGCGGTGCATCTTCTGACGGCCTCTTTGCCTCTACATCCATAATATGGTGCAGGCACAGAGGCAAAGAGATTCCCTCATTTGCATGACAAAAGTGTAACATGCTGCTTATGTGTAATTGGAAGAAAATTCAAACAACTAAACAAAGTAATAATTATGCATTTGGTCCATGATGACACAAATCTCCAAACAAATCAGATTTGCTTCCATGCTTGAACTTAACGCGTGTATCTCACATGGTTATCATTACCATAGGAGTCCCAACCCTCAACAAAACACTACCAATTTAACTGCATACATTGCAGATCTCTCTTTCACACTGACCTGTGGCCACAGCTTTCACTGAAAGATACATTATTTTTCCCTCTAGTATGACAATATTGTGGACAAAAATGTCAACAACCCAAAATATTGTGACAAAAAGATCGGCTCCCACAATATTTGGAATGAAAGGATATACAAGTAAGCTTCACTATTCTTATATTCACAAGTACAGACCTTGAAGATGTATGTTGTTAAGGTATGCAAGTATGGAGTAAAAAACAGTAAGCCTAAACCTACAGCTATATACCTAACTGTTACGATATTCTGCCAGTGGATATTACGGGCTCAGTATTTTGACAGGCTGATATTTCAATATCAGAATTCTGGTGATAAACTCTCTTCATGGCTTCCAAATAGACATCATCCTTGATGTTACACACAGTGCATAATTTCGGCTGGCAGGGCTTACTTTTGGGGACTAACACTTACTGTTCTGTATCAGACATTTATCCACAGCAAGAGAGGCAAAAACACACAGTGGAAAGACGGAGGAAGTGAAAGTCCAGAAAACCATCACAAAGGGAGAAAGCAGGACCAGGCAAGAGTACCATAAAGGGACAGGGAGTGTCTGGAGGTAGATTAAAGAGGCAATAAGTGGAAGGAAGACTACACAGCCTTGGTTTTCAGTGCGCCAACATTTAGGGCCTAATTACGACCTTGGCGGATAGAATACTCTGTCCCAAACGTGACGGATATCCCATCCGACGTATTATAAATTCCATAATATCCTATGAACTTGTAAAACGGCGGGCGGGATATCCGTCACATTTGTGATGGAGAATCCTATCCGCCAATGTCGTAGTCAGGCCCTGAATATCACCAAGGGATGCCTTCGGAGCAAAACCTCTGGCACTGGCACTCATTCTTTTAAAAAGTAAGCAAAACTGGAGTGAAACAAACATCACCTACTTGGTTACAGCTTGACTAGGAATACTATTTTTAAGAACCAATAAGAAACAAAGAATGTGTCCTCATCAATATTCTAAATTCCATTTTTGACCACTTATTGGTATGTAAGCCTCGAATCAAAACAATCTGGAAATTGGCAGCAGAATCTTTTGGAGGTCTATAAATTGTAGTATTTAGGCCACTATCGGAATGTGTTTTTTTCAGTTTGACTGAGGTCCCAATACCTACATTTTCACTTCTTGATTGTTTATGTGCACAACTTTATGCTACTGAATGTTAGCCTATGTTCTTTTTGAAAACATTAATAAAAGGTGTTGGAATAAAAAAGGAGATTGTGATGGTGGTGGGGTGGACATCCAGGAGACTCTTCTCGGAAATAGTGTGGGGCGGAGTGAGGGGGGGTGTGTGAAACGAAGTGGACTAAAGTGGATAAGTGCAGAGATATTTATGCAACGTTTAACAATATTCATGTTCACTGTGGTTTTTTCTTCTTTGCTACAGCGCAGCCGTATTTTCAAAATGGCCACTTTAAGTAGTTCCGCTTGTCGTTATATAGGACTTCCGCTATGGTAGCAGATGATCATTATAATGGATGAACTGCTGGTCTGTTAGGCAGCGTTTACCACTGGGAACCACAAAAAAAAAATCTATATAACTTGAGTAATGCAGGTTCGCATACACAGCTCTATAGTTGAGCCTTACTTCGATGAGCTATGCAACTGCTTCAGGTCGAACTGGTTGCTTCGAGCGGTTTAAGGAAATTGCAGTCATGTTAATCAAACTACCATACGTTTTTCCTTTGGGTTGGAGCTGCATGTGTTTATCAGCGAGTGTCCTATAGGGGTGCAGAATGAGTAGTCACTATACCTTTGGCTGGGACACAACTAGAAATAGCCCTGTTTTACATTCCCTTCCCACAAAATGTGTGAAGCGTAACATTTGATGCTTGCAGACTATATTTAAACACTGGTAAATGCATTTAATCCTCTCTCCACACCCACACACACTGGAGACTATTCCTCTGCTTGTAGTTTTGACAATAGATGCGGGTTAAAAAAACCTCACTACGGCCTTTCACAAAATGACAACGTCGGTTAGAGGCCCACTTCAAAGAATGAGGTTCATTCCTTCGCAACAAGGTGCAGGGTGAAAGACATGAAGAGATGGCCACGAGCTGTCCATCTCCTAACACTCAATGAACCCATGCTCTGCATGTCAGCCGCACCTGTGGTTGGGAGGGAACTTTCTCAAAGGCCACGTCTTCTCACTTCTGCTTGTAACTTAGTTTCTACCTTGTAGAGAAATTCCACAGGCCAAAGGGTAGGACTGTCACAAGAAAATTATACTTTCCTCGTGCGGGTTGGTTTCCTTTAAAATCTATTTTCACCCAGTTTTATATCTGGGAGAGAGGTCAGTTCCTTATACACAGACAACTCACTCAGCGTCCCTTGATCAACAAAGGGCAGCCTACAGAGCACGAGCCATGTAGTCACCCCCTAGAAGACACTCCTCTCTGTCGCGCTGAATTAATGCCATCCTGCATCTGACCCATAGGTGTCACTGCTGCGCCAGGGTGAATGCTTCACCCTTCTGTAGCGTCTGGAGGCCACACACGGGAGCATACTCAGCTCGCCCTTTTACAAGACAATGAGATTCAAAATTTTAACTTGTAATTAGACAGGTTAGAGTGACATTTAGAGGGGCTTTGACCATGGAATCGGAGATTACTCTCAGATTTAATTTATAGCTAATGAAGGAAAAAAGGGGTTCCCTGTGGTAATTTAAGACCTACCAACTCCCACCGTGTGTCACATGCTATTGGCTCTCTTCACATGGTGCCCTG
This sequence comes from Pleurodeles waltl, assembly GCF_031143425.1. Classification (NCBI taxonomy): domain Eukaryota; kingdom Metazoa; phylum Chordata; class Amphibia; order Caudata; family Salamandridae; genus Pleurodeles; species Pleurodeles waltl. Next base: position 1,887,942,097 of record NC_090440.1, read on the forward strand.
GTGAAGAGGGAATATCACATGGTGTGCTCTGCGAGCCGGAAACCCCTGGAGAGAGAGAGGCGTTCCAGCTTGTGGAGGGGGCTCTGAGCAGGCCATGTCCGTCAGGACTAACTACCACTCCGAGCATAGGCAGCAGCCGCAGAAACCTGTAATTGAAATTGTTTTTTTGGGAGTGGTTGGGGTATATGCTTTGACCTGCTCTAAACTCTGCACCCTCTGCTTGTCCCCGATCATCTCCATTGCTAACTATATCACACGAGCTCAAAGCCCCACCCCAAACCACGCCCCTCCCCCTTCATGGCCACACCCCCACCTCACACAGTAAAGCTCATTTGAAAAGTGGCAGGCCTGGAACTCTGCCTATCCATAGCTTAGGCTTGAGCTTTGCTTCTGGGTAAAACCCCTAAATGCCAGATGTGCGGTGGAGCACAGTAATATGAAATTGTGTATATCAAGCACCAGCAACCCATTAAATCAGGACCTAAAATTTGATACTGGAGACAAACCTTTGGTGGTTTCTCATGTTCAAATCAATGCTTAAGTGTAGAACTTTCCTAATGGCAGGTAAGTTGGAGTGAGTGAGTTAGTGTTTATGTATTTAAGTCATGTTTTCTATAAGGGTAAATAAGGTTGACTAACAATGTTTTTTTCAAATGTTTAACCTCTAGGCAAGGCTGGGTCAAATTGCGTAACGGATTGAAATCTGTAAAGCCTAGGGTATTTACACGGAGCACCTGATGCACGTTGATGCGCAGATAGAGGCGTGGGTACCAATGGTGTGGCAGGTGCTGCGGCATTGGGACATAGAGGTCTGTGGGGTCCACTGAACTCTGATAAATGATTTTTTTTTACTACCCCAGCAGCAGTCAAGGGGGGCATTTCCCTTCCTTGCACCAGGGTCCATGGCAACCTTGCCATGCTACCGTGCAGGGATGCGGAATAAAGATATTGAAAGTGATGCTGTCTGTGCCACAATTAGAATGTGCAGGTGTAGGTGATCATGGCCTCCCTTCTTCCTTGAAGGCACATCTATTTGTGTATAACTGAGGGTATTTAGCATGCCAATGGACAGAGCACTTGCTGATCCATGTTTTTTATGCTTTGTACATGGGATGTATAGACCATTACAGAGACTGGGGCTTGTGTTCTTCCTCAGAGAGAATCCTTGTTTCCTTTGCTCTCAAAGGAGAGGTTTAGCTGTGAAACCTCCCTGCATTCTTGCCTTGTCCCTCAACCTAGGACATACATAGGTCCCAGCTCTCTCTGTTTTTATTCCGTTTCTTCCAGCCTGACTGACTGGTACCATGTTATGGCTTCTCTCAAGGCTCAACAAGAGCATGAAATGGGTAAGATGGGGTTTTCTCCGCAAGCCAGTAGTAGGCTTGGGCCTTAGTAACTTGTTGGGTCAGAGGAAGACTGCAGCCGCCAGTTTCCTGCGAGGGTATGTTAATTTGCACCTTCTCCAACCGCTTGCAAGTATGCCACCCATAACTGTGGGTGAAAGGCTCTTGCCTTTCCCTTAGTGCTTGTGCATGTGATTGCCTGCTTAAAGGTGAGGACATCATTAACTGGCATTTCAGACAAGGGTGGGGCTTGATATTAATGTTAATAAACATAATTAGCATGTGGGAACTAGGTTCACAGCACCCTGCTGTCCGTCTAGAAGAGCTGTATTACTGCAGAGGCACTCACACAATTCACAGCACACTAGTTCAGGTACACACATTTAGGGAGCATCATTTCACTCTGTGGGAAGATATTCTGGTCTGAGCAAAGGGACACCCTTACAGCAGACGAGACCAGGCCAACCCCTCCTAGCCTTAGATGGTGCTACACCACGAAAAGAGGCATTCAGAAAAGAGAAAAAATAACCTTACCAAATATCTGTGCTTCAAAAACAATTCACCAATTATCATGTTTTCAAACTTTAATCCCCTCCACGTCCTTCAAGGAACAGGAAAGATTAAGCCTCCAATATCCCAACTCAGCCATGGTTCAGAATTTGACTTCAGAACAACAGTGCAAGGCCTAGTCTTCTCGCGCCTCGATGGAGGCAACGCTCTGGTAATCAGCCTCTGCATTATTACTGCAGCCCACGTGGAAAGTACAAAATATTGTGCTGTGCATTTCACCCAAGATCTGAAGACATTCCACCACTTCAACCCAAAAGTAAACTAAATATAGAGGTTCAACTTCAAAGCCCATAACATCCTACAGACGAGCCGGGATGACCTACAAAACATAAGAAACAGTCCTCGTGCATACCTGCCGGAGAAGCAAGGGTGCTGCTACACTGGGAACCAATACCAAAAAGGGGGAAAAACATAAAGCAGGTATATCCCATCTACCCACTCACCATATGGAACAAGATTCCATCAACATCAGAACGGCCTCAGCCTTGTGACAGGAAGGAACTCAAGAGAACATACCCCTCCAGCTTCTGCTACATCATTGCAAATGGTCACGAGTCATACCACAAAGACTAATAACCATGATCCCCGTCCATCCTCAGAGCATCACTGCTCTCCAACAAAGTAACCGATTGTAGGCAAATTGGGCCCCATGAAATTAGTTAATAGAAACAATCGTTGTTTACAGTGCTTGAAAAAAGAAAAAGTGTCTGATAAACTGCTGTATACAGAATAATTATTAGTGTGTATTTATTTCCAAATAAACTTGCAAGGTGTGCAGTCTTGGTTAGCTTTTGATGACGTTTTTCAGTCAAAGAGATTTTTTTTCAAACGCTTTGGGCCTCAACCACTCTACCTTATGTGACTCTGGGGTCCATATTAAATCACTCTAGACAGTGATTGGGGCATTAAATGCCTTCCTCTAGAAATCCCAGTATTCGTGCAGTGGTAACCCCCATGTTGAAATGTTGTCACTGTGTCCTGGGGATCTCAATAAAAAACTGCAGATTCCCAAGCAAATAACTTGAAGAAACATCTGCAGACAGCCAGACTGACCACATCAATTTAAGCTTTCAAAGTTAAGATCCACTACCCTTCCCACAGTAAGGACCAACTAGTCCCAACCCGTTTGAAGTGCGTCTATGTAGTCTCCCTGATGGACTATCACACTATAACATGGTGACATCAGCAGTACATGACAAGAAAACCTGTAACAGAGAAGTTCAGAAGCTGCACACTCGATGGCGCTGACCTGGCTCAGACAAAGAAAGAAATCTGCAATATGTACACAAGTAAATGGCAAAAAGGAGTAAATAAAAATGTAAAACGCTTTGTAAATTGATGAAGTGAACAATCATTGAATTAAACTGCTTTAGTTTTCCCAGGAATGAAACAGTTCAAGGTGTAAAGAGTTTCCACTAACACTATTCATTGACCTGAACATGAAAATATGTGATGGTACCCTCAACAATTCAGAACCACCCAATGCCCCAAACCCACCACCCCCCCACATAGTACCATTGATTTTTCACAAATCTACTTTTCATAAAGCAATTTCCATCAAGTAATAATGGACAGGTCTTAAAAAGAGCAAAAACAAAATAAATAAAAACAGAGAATGTAATGCTTGCAAATGTCTTCTACTGGCAACTGTTTGGGCTTTCTTCCAGTCTACTGTTTTTTTTTGTTTTTTTTTGCCAACCCTACCACTCTTGACGAGGAGCAACCACAAGCAACTCATTCTTGGTCCTGCTTCAAACAGTCCACATGAGCACAAGCACCTTCAGTCCAATTTCAGCTTTAGCAGTGAGGTGCAGCTTGGCTCCAATGTTGCAGTGAGAATGGGGCTTACGTCTGGACATACATGTTGCACACAGAGTGGCACTTTAGAACAACAGGTGCTGTGAAAAGCTTGCCATAGTTACATCACTTGAAGTTAAAAAGCCATATTGCAAACTCTACTGTGATGCTAGAACGATTAGTGCATCACTCCTAAAATATATTTATGTTTGCATTTTTTAATTTGTTTTTACAATACTCGCCTCTAATTAGATCGTAGTAGAAGGTCTACATAATTTCTTTATAATATGACTTGTTGTGTCACAAGTCACATAAAATGAAGAAATTGGAGATGCGTTTTTATACAGGGATTGCATGTACTATAAAGTATAAAATGCTGGTCTAAAGGAATAATACTACAGCTAAGGGTTTACACAAATAGCCTGAAATCAACTGAACAGAAACATGGAGCGATCATAACTTCCGGTCAGGTCTAGGTCCTAGATTACTAATACGCATAGAGATAGATAGGTCACTTATTAGTCAAAAATAAAAAGGCCCTGCTTATCACCCGATGAGAACCATAGATCAACACCTACATTCGTTGACCAGTCTGAATCCAACATGACCTTATGAAGTCAAATCTTATGAACATAATTGATTAAAATATTTTTTTCTGAAACTGGTGTTCCCGTCGACTGTGCGGTCTTTGAATTTGGGGGAAATCTCCCAAAATAGAGCGATGGTTTACCATGGGCCACAGAGTCACATAAAGTAGGATGGCTGAGGCCCAAAGCATTAAAAAAAAATCTCTTTGGTTGAACATTTTCAAGAAAAGCTATCCAAGACTGCACACCTCACACGTTTATTTAAAACAAATACACACTAATAACTGTTCTGTATACAGCACTTTATCAGACACTTGTTCGTTTTTCAAGCGCTATAAAGAACAACTGGTTCTATAAACTCATGTCATGGGACCCTGGTTGCCTACAGTCGGAGCATGCAAAGCCGAGATGGCATTGCCGGGATACGCACTCGTGTCCCGAAGACCACAGCATGTCTCAGCTGCGAGCTTTCAACTCTGGGGTTCCACCTTAGCACATGCTTGAGTGTACAGCGCCAGCTCCCCTGGCAAGGCTAAAATAACAATAATAATAATAATAATAATAATAATAATAATAATAATACCGCAGGGAACAGAGAAATCCACTTTACAGGTAAGATTTCAACACAAGCATAAAAATAGCATTGAAAAATCTCTGGTGAAGAGCCCTTAGCGGTGAGAAACCATGGATTAACTAGTCCCCGAGGTACGGACACTGCCCCTCCCCTCCAGCAGTTTCGTCCCTTTTGCCTTAAAGGCAGGTATTCTCTCTTAACTGCCTTACCGGATGCTGCCGCTTCCTGTGCGTAAGCACGTAAAGTAACCCGTCTCACAGCCTTTAACACAGACGTTACAAGTTATTTCTTGGTATGAACTAGAAACAACTGTCGGAGTGAGCTCCCCTTCTAGGCAAACAAGAAGTGGGGTTCCTAAGTTTTCCGCGACGTCAAAAATATTTGATTTTGATTTTTAATGGTCAACTTTAAGTCACTACATTGGTATCAATGCGATAATTATTTGGCCAAAAACATCTTACCGGATACCAGGGCCACACTGCATGAAAAGTATTTAGTCAAAAGAGCCCTTTAACAAGAATGGTAAAGACAATCAGGCTGGTATTGCCAAGTCTGCACTTTTTTATTTGAAAATGTATGTGATAAAAATGAAAAGTAAAATATGTGGATACAGTACCATCTGCAGTATGTTATAAGGATATTTTAAGTCACTGAGGAGTTCCTTTATAAGGTTATGGAACTTCAGGGTGATTTGCAATATTCTTATCATGAATATTCAACTCATGCAATATTGGCAGGGTGTACTTTATTCCTTCTAATACACGGTCACACCATTCCCTTTCCCATAACAACTTAAATACTAGGTGCATTTCTCATTCACAATAAGGACCTGCCTTACCCCTCAACTCCTGGCAGATGGTATTGTGGCATCATAACTCAACTGTAGTATACTATTACAGTTGAGGTGCTACATCATTTCTTTATAATATGACTTGTTGTGTCACAAGTCACATAAAATGAAGACACTGGAGATGAGTTTTTATGCAGGGATTGCAGAATCCTATGGACCGTAAAGTATAAAATACTGGTCTGAAGGAATAATACTACAGCTAAGGGTTTACACAAACAGCCTGAAGGGGTTGGTGCAGATGTAAACGAAGAACCGATTAACACCTCTAAAGCATTCTAATATTCAAGTGACAATTTTTGATTGATTACAATATATTTCCTTAAACATAACAAAAGTAAATAGGTACACAGAAGAAACTAAAGATTAAGCATTTAAAAATTAGTTGTATGATTTTTTTTTTTTAAGAAATGGGATTTTTTTTATAACTAAGAAATATGTTGAACAGAGTTTTATCTTCACCAAATAAAGGGTGTGAGGAACAGACTACAATAAACACAGCACATCAGACAAACACATATTCACAAATTACAGTTTAAAAAGCCCACCACTGAACCAATTTAGTACATTCTAACAAAGCAAAAGTTGCTGAGAATCGAGTTCCTGAGTGGGTCCAAACTATTAAATAAAAAATTCTGTCCCCTTAATACGTCAAGAGGACCATCCTCTGGACTAATGTGTTAGAATGAATAAAACAAATCTTTCCCCACAGCTGGAAGAAGCAACTAAATCTAGGAGAAAATATGTACACAGTAAATCTGGAACGGAATGCCATATCATTTGGAAAATTCAAACAAACTGATCCTGCTCTAGTTATTCATTAGAGCCGTTATACATGCCAATACAAATTGACACGTAGTCAGGAAAAACAATGTGTGTACATCAATAACCCTATATTTGCATACTGTATGTGTGAGAAGTGTACGTTTGTGTGAAAAAAATAAAAATAAAGAAATAAGCCAATCGCAAAAATAAATAAAACACTAATGGAAAACAGAAATGGAAACGGAGGTTGCCCCACCAGCCTTGCCATTTAAGTGCACTACTTTTAGGAGAATGTATACATGTTCACAAGCAAATGCCATCACTTCGACCGAAGATAGCCAATGTCTTAGGTGGGCTGATCGATTGCCTCATGGTATATGCTGTGATTGGGGAAAGCAAAACATGAAGGACACCTTAACAGGCCAATGGGTGAAGAAAGCTGATAAAACATATATATATATATATATATATATATATATATATATATATATATATATATATATATATATATATAACCTAGTCTAGTGGCGGTCGCCACTAGGTAGTTATATGTAGGACCTAGTTTATATGGAAAAAGCATTTTTGGATTTGCCTACATCTTTGGCGCCACTTGACGAATCTTTCCTAAAACATTTGACAGTCAAATCAGCTGCTGTCTGGAAAGTTTCAGGGTGACCCGTCAAGCAGGGGCAGAGAAAAAGGGGGGGGGACCAAAAAAAGGTGCATTTCCAATGTTGATTCCCATAGAGATTTTGAACAGGTCTATAGCACGACCACTGGACAGAATTACACCAAATCTGGCAGAAAGGTAGCTATTGACCCAGAAAGTGGTGTAAATTCATTCAGTAATTTTTGAGAAATTAAAGAAAATGCTAATTTGTATATATAGGGACACGAAGGCTCCGCAAACCTTTCCTATCTCATGCTGAGATCTGATTGGCTACCAAAGCTTCAACAAGGAAGTGTTAGCAGTCATGTTGGGACTATGCTTCAGCTGAGTCCCAGACGAAAATGTTTAAATTAAGAAAAGGGGCCAGGGTAGGGACATCCAGACCTCTTAGCTCAATCAAGGCTTAAAAGCATTTTTTTTTTATAGTTGTTGGTGCAGAACTGCAGCGCCGCCGCAAAAAAAAAAAAAAAAAGTGTGGGCCCCCACACTTGTTACAGCCCATGGGGTAGTTACATTCCGGATGGGGGGGCACCCAGCCCCTCCAGCAGCCCTGGGGACCATCACCCGCCCAGAGCTTAAAAGAAAATGGATGCAGGGGGCTGTCTGGCCCCCTCTGCAGCACCAGTGACCGCCACCTCTCCGGGGCACAATTACTAATTGAATGCAGGGTGCACACCCCAGGGACCACCTCCTCCCCGGGGCTACAATAAAAGATTGAAGGGGGTTATTCTTTGACCCCTGAGTCCCGGGGACTATAATGTCCCTGTAACCTTCGGTTATTTCAGAGCATTTCTATTTTTTCTTTTTTTAATGGATGGCAATTTTCATTACTATACATTAATCCAACCACCGCCATGCACAGCATTTGGCTGTGCGGGGCGGTGGTGGGCCACAGGGTCGGACCTGTGGCCAGGAGTGGGGCCTGCCCAGTATAACTACTCACCCTTGCACCATGCACAGCCTTCGCCCATGCGCAGTGGAGGTTGTGTGCAAGACATAGTTTGCAGTCAAACCCTGCGGCGAACCGCCCTAACCACCCAACCCCATACTGTGCACAGCCCTTTGGCCGTATACAGTATAAGTTGGCTACAGCCTTTTTGGGTATCAGAATAGGTGTGAGAGGGTGTATCTGGGGTGAGAGTGTCTGTGAGAGTCTCTGTCTGGGTGTGAGTACATTTTTTTTGTTGGGTGTGTCAGTGGGTATATGAGGCTGGCAATGGGTCTGTGAGTGGGTATGAGAGCCTGAGTGGGTCTGTGAGTTGGTGTGTAACTGAGTGGGTCTATGAGTGGGTGTGTGAGGGTCGGGTCTGACTGGGACTGTGAGTAGGTGAATGAGGCTGTGAGTGGGTCTGTTAGTGGGTGCATAAGTGTCTGAGTGGGTGTGTGAGGAACTGATTGAAAGAGAGAAAGAAAGAAAGTGAGAGGGAGAGAGATAGAGAGTTTTATGCTTCGCTAAATTATATACTTAGAATTAGATATTTCTGTACAATTTTTAAAAAACATATCTGTCATTTTTAAAAATGTAGAAAAAATTAATTAATTTATACCTTAAAAAAAGGGGGGGGAGCATGTCCAGCTGGACTCGATCCCTGAGTGCTCAGTGTGAAGGTCTGCTTTCTTTCTTCTTTTTTTTTGTTTTGGTCCTTTATGGGCTATCTGGGTCTGCGATGGAGACACCGCCCACCAGAGCTAAGGGGTCAGGGTGTCTGTACCCTGGCTCCTTTTGTTTAAAAAAAAAAAACAATTTTCTAGGACTTGGATACCAAGTCTCAAGATGGCTGCCAACACTTCCTGGTTAAAGTGTTGACAGACATTCAGATCTCTGCACAAGATCAGGAAATTTGTTTTCCACTTAATTTCTCAAAAACTACTGAGCAGAACTACACCAAAACAAAATAAGGTCACTTTCTGGACCAGGACCTACCTTTCTGCTAAATTTGGTGCAATTCCATCCAGTAGTTTCGGTGCTATTCCTATTCAAAATCCCTAAGGAAAAATGAATGGGGAAAACGTATTTTAGGACCCCCAATTTTTCTCGCCCCATCCTCCCCCTAGACAGATCATCCCAAAACTTTCCAGACAGCAGCTTAACTGACTGGCAAATTTTTGGGAAAGTTTCTTGAAGATTTGTGAAGCGACGTAAAAGATAGAGGCAAGTAAAAAACGCGTTTTATATAGAAACTAGATCCTACCTATAACTACTTAGTGGCAAAGTGGCGACAGTCAAAAGGTAATACATATATTAGAGAGAGAGAGCGATTGAGACAAGGATGTGCAGAGTTAATATCCAATTTATTATCATTGTTGAGTGTGGAGAAGTGCTATGAAACTTGAGAGTCAAAGCCTCTAGTGGTTCATGAAGCTTCTCTCTTTCCTCAACAATTGCAATAAACAGCATAGTACACTCTGCACATCTGTTTACATGGTTGAATGCCACGACATTTGTTCATGTGTACTTATTCCCTTTTAATAAGGTATTAAATTAAAACTAGGATGCATGATTTTAAATCTGTGTCGCAAGGCAAGACCACATTTAAAGAGCCTCCAAACTATTAGTAGAGTTCTTTCCGTATGTAAAGTGGATCTAATGGGCAAACTTTCAGGCGGTAAACAGTGTTCTCATGTCAATTTATATCAGCTGTGATAATAAAATGTCCGTGTGCAATATGCCCCTCTCACATCCTTCCTGATAGAACCACAGCTGCCACAGGCTTCATTCATTCCGGGGCGGTTAGTGTTGATTATAATATAAACTCCTACCCGTAAAATTAAGCACCCGAACCGCAAAAGTCATTTTTTAATAGTAATTATTAGCAGTAGTCTACTAAAGTACTGACGCTCTGGTAGTGTGCGTTACACTGAAGTAACACTGCACCTAGCACAACTCAGCACTCATACTTCCCATTCCTTTCTGTTGCAATCTAACTTCCGAAGTAACTACTATGATGAAGAATTTCAGTAGCTGAAATCATTGCCTAGCTGTCTGAGGTAACGCCGAAGCTTGCCTCCAAAACGCACATTTTATTTTATCTAGACTTTCAGACGGTTGCAGACACCCATTTGTAACCAATCATTACACAAAATGAACAGAAAGTCCTCTCCTTGAATTCCATTTTACAATCTTGAGTAGATATAGTTGCCTTGGTTTTCAAGGACAGAGAAAAGAGAAATCATTAGTCAAATTATACCTTTTTTTGCACAACTGGGTTTCATCTTGAAAAAAAAACATGGAATATGCATTTGCCATTTACTAAATCTTTAGTCAGTTGACTAACTGGCACTGTAAGGTAGCAGAAGCCAGGGCCCGACAGGCCTCTGGGCATTTCCCCGGAAGGTTGGAGGCTGAGAGTCCAGTTTTGAAAAAACAGGGCCACCTTTAGTTACTTTTGCTAAGTCCCCGAGTTTAGCTGTAGCAGGAACTGTAGGGAGGCCTTGCGAGAGGGAGAGAGAAAAAGAAGGAGGGAAAAGGAAGGGAGAGAGACAGTGATCAGAAAAAGAGGCCAGAGAGACCATAGAAGGGGAGAGAGAAAAAGTGGATGAATGGATGGAGCGAGATTGTGCTAGGAGACAAAGGGAACTGGGCTGGAAGGAGCATTTTTGCCAGGGCTGCATTTGGTTCAGGCATCACACTCCCATTGAGCCTTCACAATGACATCACAGCAAGTGATCATTGACTCTTATGATGGGCTATTATATGCTTGATTCTGAACTGATAAACAAGGATGCAGAAGGCTATGCTGTGGTGGGTGATGGAAACAACGAACCATCAATGCTAAAAAGAGAAGCGGCCACCAGTCTTGTTATTAAAATATCCACAGTCATACTGGTTATGTGACCAATGGCTTCAAAGCAATCAGCAACTAGGTCAACACTGATGCCACTTTTGACAGCCCTTTGCGTACTTTAATAACCTGTTTCGTAATATACCTATAGATTCGCAATATTGACTCTTGCTGTAACAAGGAAGTCTCTAATTGGGCTTGTGCTAGTCGATCCCCCAGAAGTTTCTGTGATTCCAGACTTTAACTCTAAGCAATTATTTAAAGTCGGCTTCAGTCTGTGAGCCTAAATTATTCAGAAACTGAATTTTTCATAAAGTGAACATGACCTCTGGAAATACACCAAATCGGCTTTATTACTGCTTTGCAAATCATCTCATTCCCTTCATGAGAATACTACAGTTCATGCATTATTTCTACTGACTTGCTTTTAGAAACGGTAGGAAGTTAATTTCCAATATAACCTCTTTTATTAGTTAGACTATGTTCTTTAAATCTGGTGTATCCCTGGGGTATGCGGAGCAGTATTTCATGGCACGTCAGTACAGTCGCATGATTCTGGGTCTGGGGAGAGTAATAAGAGGTTTAATACATTTACTTCTTGTAGAGTAAGATTTGTAATTTTCAATATTCAGACTGTGCTTGGCTCACCTCGGATCACCTCAGATGTGATCTGAAGTGATATGTGACTGAAAACGAGAAGCATGCAATAAATCTAAGAGGTATCCTGGTAGAGTGTATCATTCGAAAAAGAGTGGGTCTTTAGATGTATGGGGTTATCAACAGCATGTCTTCTCTGAACTCAAAAGTGGTAAATCATTTCAAAGATGGAACAGAAATGTAAAAGGACAGATGAGGATAAAGTCGCTTTGGTTTAGGAGAAGGCTGCGGAACAAACCAGGTGCCCTATTACACATAGAGCTCACTTTTCCTGTTTGCACCACGGCGCACCTTTAAATAGGTGTGTCAGGCTCAAGCAGGGAAATTGAACCCTATTACAGTGAATGAACTACCCCGAGGGTAGCTGCAAACTTGTGCCACCTAGGTGACAGCGCATACAAGAGGACATCCTAGCTACACAAGGTTCTGTGGCCCCATCTGTAGTATCAAAGTGCTCAGGGCCGCACAAAGCAGGCGCACATGCCCTTTGCGCCCCTGGGTCACTTTCTGTAATACGGCCACAGATGCCATTTTGATTTTGATTTCAGGGTTTCACAATCAGATGTAGTGGCACAACAGGAACACTGACCACACATCTTACTCTGCAATAGTCTGACTGCAAAACGGATGAACATACTGCTTTAAAGAACACTACATCAGAATGCATTAACCATCCACACAACTACCTCTCCTGGAACTCGTTGACTTTATAGTCGTCTTAGAACCTGTACCTCGCTCCACTACAAAAATAGCACATACATACATACATACCAAAGGGGACTCCAAAGTGAGCATGGGCCATTTCAGCAAATGAACACCACCACTTTGCACAACAATGGATGCACAATTTATTATATTACTGTTACAGTTTCAGCTTCCCTTCCTACGCAGCTGTAATCCCCTAACCTGCAGTCAACTCACCTTTTTCACGATGCATGATCTTGAATGTGTACATATACCCAAATCCACCTGCCTTATTCACTACATTCATTGAGGAGACTCTTGCATAGCTACACCTTCTTAACTAGGACATCACTGCCATATAGGCCTACTACGGGCTCATTCAGAGCATGGGGAGCCCTTGTGGGAGACCAGGGAAAGTCCAGTCACCTGGGAACAGGAATACTCAGGCAAGGTCTACATATTGTGTAGGTTATTTGGAACCTCAGAATGGTAAAGGCTTATACTGACGAGTCAACTATTGAATGGTATGCAAAGAAAATAATTGGCTGAGCTTAAGAGTAAAAGAGGAGTCGAGAGGTAGATACAAACTGAAGTTTTCACCTACATAAGAAAAACTCTCCAATGTCAGCTCTGCTCCCCATTCTTATGGTCACAGACTGACACTGCTTTTTCACCTGAGATTGGAACCATGAGCGAAGGGAAGATGGCGGTGGATTGGGGTTGAACCTCCCGTATATCAATCTATCGCCTCAACTCAGACAGTACAACGTGCACCCTGTGCAGGTGAACAAAGAAGCGAAGACATTGTCTCGCAGGGCTAAATAATGGTGCACATAATTATGGTCTATTTACATAAGGAACTTATGCGAAAGCATACAACTTAAAATTTCTGCTGATTTTCAAACACAGATTCACACAATAAAATAGTGCAAAAAAAATGAAATACATTTGGTGACAGGCAACCTAACTCTGAGGTGCGGCAGTGAAGGTCTCTTCAGATGAAAGCACAGCATTATGATGAGACTCGGATAGTGGCAGAATGTCTCAATGACAGCAGTCAGGTCAATGTACAACTCATTTTTTGTGAACGATACCACCAAGTACTGTACACCAGCAGACATAATCCCTAGACAGCACATATGTTGATGGGGAGGCCTGAGGGCTTGTTCAAGAAGGGGTGGTGGAATTTAAAGAGGGTGGACAGGGATAAGAGGGCACCCTCCTTAAAAATGGTTTATGCTGCATTGCAAATCTTTTAATAAAAAATAACCATTTTTTAAAATCCTCACAAATTACTTTTCACTTTAGATGGGCCCTACCAAGAACACTCACGCAGCCTTGGCCTACATGTGGTCTAATCCCTGGATATCATATAAGGATAAATATAAACCCTTCAAACTTGACACCTTTCAAGTGCTGCTGACAGATAAATGATAGTACATTCGAAGAAACCGTGTGTATCAATTCTTTTTGCCTCTTACAAGTGTGAATCACACAAATGTCACTACTCAATGAGTGTATAAACCTAAAACCATAACCAATTAGTGCTCCTTGCTCTGTGAAGACAGAAATATTGATTATTACCTGCTCGCGAATTGTTCCATGTACTCGCTTCTGCTCGTCTGTCCTTATTTTATTACAAATCCTAGAGTCTTCTTATGCCACCATGTTCAATAACCACCATAACATGGGGACTCTAATAAAACAAGTATATCTCACAGGCTATTCTGGCAAATAGAAAGGCCAGGGCTGCTGCTGGTAATGTGACAGTATTTACAAACACATTATCTGATTTCATGAAGGCAATGGGCTGCTGTGGCTGTTATTAGCCTCAAAGGACCCTTAACATTTGTAACCTCTGCAGAATGTTAGGCAGCAGAATTGCTGAATGGATCACAGGTGGCCCTTGATTGATCCCTGTCACTAACTCATAAGACTTTGAATCCAAAATCCACTTCAGTTTTCTAAATGATGAGGGAAAGAGATAGAGAGAGAGAGAGAGAGAGAGAGAGAGAGAGAGAGAGAGAGAGAGAGAGAGAGAGAGAGAGAGAGAGAGAAGAGAGAGAGAGAGAGAAAGAGAGAGAGAAAGAAAGAGAGAAAAATACACATTAACTTGTAGCCCAATCTTACTGTAAAAGTCCAATATGACAGTGTGGTGAAGGCTGATGGACATATTTCACAGTGAATCTCTGTATTACAAAGACATGGACATCGAACAGTTCAAAAGGTTGAAAAGACCTTTTGTGAAGAATTTAGGGTAACCAGATTTTTAGAATGAAAAACCAGGGATGGCCATAAACATAGAAGTGGGACTATGGGCCTCATTACGAGGATGGAGGTCAGAGCCGGCGGTAGGGACCGCCACATATAGAGTTGTGGGGCTTAGCAGACGCCAAGCCTCCACAACCCCGCCTGGCTCACCGATGCGTTCGCACCACTGCGGCCGGTGGGGAGCACCTCCAACCCGGCAGCAGGCCTCAGCCTGCCGGCTGGAATACAAGGCTGCAAACCGCCAGGCTTTCCGTGGCGGTCACCCCCCACGAAAACCCTGGGGGTCACGCACCTGGTGACAGGAGTCTCCATTCCTGTTGCTGGCACACACATGCAATGATGTCCCCACACATGCACACATCCCCCCTCCCATCCACACACTCACAGACACTCCCCACCCCTTAGTGCATGCATACATTCACATACACACCCATTCAGCAAATGCATACATGCACTCAGACGCCCCCACTCACTCACATTCACCCACACAGACACCCCCACTCACTCACATTCATCTAGACACCCCCACTCACACATTCATCCACACAGATATCCCCATACACGCGCACATACACGCACACACATACTCACATTTAGTCGCATACACGCACGCAGTCACCACTCCTCTCACTCCTCCGCAGACACGCACCCACACACATGGGCACCCCCCTTTTGGACACCCACTTACCTTCTCTGTTAAGGAGGACATCCGGGAGCAGATGGGTCCTGGCAGTCTTGCATCGCCAGCACCACCACACCAGCAGGACTCCGCCAAGCAGTAGTACGGCTTATAATATGGTGGGCGGAGTACTGCTGCCGTGGAGGTGCTGGCAAAGCACCCGCCTCTGCACCGCAGACCGCCAGCACGAATGCTGGTGACTTTCCACCTCAAAGATGGCAGACTGCAGCCAGCACTCGTAGTATGACGGTCTGCAGACAGCCAACACTGGCAGTCTGGTGGCGGGTTTGGCTTTGGCGGTCAGTTCCAAAATGAGGGCTTATGTTTTGGTCACCTGGATCATTGTCAAGGCAGACTAGACCATAAATAAAAATAAAATTGTATATATATATATATAATTCACTTAAACAACCAAAGGTTACAGAGACATTATAGTTAGGTTCTGAATTTACTCGCACTAAACCAAAGAAATTCAGCAGTTATAGTTAAAGGTGTTTGAAGTAACTATTACTCGGGCCTAAGGTAACTATAACTCGCGCCCCAACCAGGCACAGTTTTTTTATTCAATAATTTGACTTCTAATGTCTCATTGATATTTTTATTGATGTTATAACATTTGTCTTTAGTGCTGCAATATCTGGGGTAATTAGCAGTGCATGGCGAGGGTGCCAATTATAGTTACCTTAGGCTGCCCAGGGCACCCACTGTGCATTGGGACTACAGGGGGCGCCTGAAGGCCCCCGCAGTCCCAGCCAGCTCCCCGCCTCCTGCAGGACCCGGCATTGCTGTCACAGACATGGAGCTGCTAAAGATGCACCCAGGACCTGATCCACATGGGGGCTTCATTAAAACAAGCCTGGGAGACCATGCTTGTTTTTACCCGCAAAGTCATCGGGGAGGATCCGTGGCCCTAGATATATACATTTGGATTTCCTTAAATTTCTCTTAACCTTCTGAATGGATTTACACCAAATAACAAAAAACAATCTGCATACTGAAAGCTACCTTTCTGCAGAATTTGGTGCAATTCTGTCCAGAGGTTCAGGCTGTAGTCGTGTTCATAACTCCTATGGGAACTAACATGAAAATGCATGGGTTTTTTTACCCCTCCCTTTCTCTTGGCCCCTGCTTGATGGATCACCCCAATACTTTCCGTGTGCAACAAGAGTCATGGCACATTTTTGCTGGAAAATTTAGGGAAGATTCGTCAAACGAAACCAAAGTTATAGGCAAGTCAAAAAACACGTTTTCTATGGAAACATGATCCTAACTATAACTATTTACCAGGAATCAACAATAGATGTGATTATATATATATACATACATATATATACATACATACATACATATATATATATATATATATATATATATATATACACACACACACACACACACACTCATACAGGAGTTTTTATCAGCTTTCTTTGTCCATTGGCCTTTTAAGGTGTCATTCATATTTTGCATTCCCCAGCTACAGCATATATGAGATATATATGTGTGAGATACAGATATATATGAGATAAATATATGTGAGATAGATAGATAGATAACAGATAACCTATTGGCGATAGCCAGTAGGTAGTTATAGTTAGGACCAACTTTTCCCAGTTTACACACGACTACTCCCCGAGCCGCTGAAAGGAATTACAACAACTTGGGCAGGAAGCTAGATCTTGGCCCGCAGATCGTGTTTGTTTCTGATTTGGTGTAAATCTGTTCAGTATTTTTGAAGTTATTAAAAGGAAACCAATATAGATATCTAGGTACGCAGATCTGTGGGTACTTGTGGATCTGAAGCCAAATAGAAGAAAAAAAACACACCCACTCACACACCATGCTCCCACTGTGCAGGGCAAAAGTCCTTGTGCAGAGTGGGGTTGGTTGCATGTGGCAGGTTGCTGCAGGGCCTGGCAGTAGGCCAAGACCTGCGGCCAACCCCCGCCACACACAGCTGAAGTCTGAGCGTGGCAGTGGTTGTATTAAAATGTGGTATTTCTATATCACTTTATGTTAAAAAAAAACCCATAGAAATTCAATTAAAAAACAAAGGTTACAGGGGCATTATAGTTAGGTTCACGTTTTATCCACACAAAAACCATAGATATTCAGCGGGTATAGTTAACCTTATAGTTATACTTATCTGTAGAACCTATAACTTGTACCCGAACGTAACTTTAGGCTACGAGTTATAGTTTCTTAACATAAGTATAGCTGCTGAATTTCTATGGTTTTCTGTGGGTAAAATGTGGACCTAAATATACTTTGATGGTGTTTGAAGAATCTTGCAGAAATGTTCAAAACTAGTCTGCCACTCACTTCAGCTGCTGTATTGAAAGTTTTAGGATGATTCGTTAACCAGGAGCAGAGAAAAAGGGGGGACCAAAAATGCTTTTTCCTCATGCAATTTTTCCTAGGGATTTTTGACAAGACTACAGCCTGATTCGCTGAGCGGAATTGCATCCAATTTGTCAGAAAGAGTGCTTTTTATAGTTTGGTGTAAATCTGTTCAGTAGTTTTGGAGTTATTAAAGAAAAAATATTCATTTGTATCCAGAGATGACGTGCCAACAGCAATGTCATGATTGACTGCCTCCACTTCAATGAGGAAAGTGGAGACAGCCACCTTGGGACTCAGAACTCAGCCAGAGTCCCCAACAAAATGTTTAAAAACCACAAGGGAGAAGGGTATGAAAACCCTGACCTCCTAGGCCACCACATGTGAGGCCACAAATGTGTTTTGTTTTTTCCGCAAATTTGCAGAGGATCTGCAGCATTTTTTTTTTTTTAAAGCATGGTCTCCAGCACTTATGTTTTATTTTAAGCATCCACAAGTGGACCAAGTTGTGGAGGGAAAATGCGCAGCCCACTCCCTGGACCAATTGCAGCCCCGGGGACCCCCATCCACTGGAACCCAACTTTTTAAAAAAAAAAGAAAAGGGGAGAGGGACACACCAGCCACCTTCCAGGTTGATTTCGGCCCTGGCGATCCAATCCCCTAGAATACTCACCATATAAGTAATTCGAGGGGGTGGCATGCCCTCTCTCCCCTGAACGAATTTGGCCCTGGGGACCTCCTTTCCCTAGAGCTGGCTGCAAATACAAAGGGGAGGAGGACTGTGTGACGTTGGTTGCACGTGGGGGTTGGCCGCAGGTCCTGGCCACAGGCTGTGCCCTGCCATCAACCTGCCACGGCACAAATCCGAAGGCTTTGCGCAGCATGGGGTTGGCTGCATGCAGCCAGGCCTTGTGGCTAATCCCCCGCTGTGTACGGTCAAAGGTTGTGCGCAACTGTGTTTGGATTAATGCATGGTGATGAAATCTTAATTTATGTTAAAATAACCCTAGAAATTCACAGTAAAAAACAGAAAAAAAACAAAGGTTACAGGCATGTTATAGTTAGGAAACAGAATTTTAAAAAACTTTCGAAATTTACTAAAAAAAACACAAAGGTTGCATGGACATTATAGTTAAGTTCAGATTTTACACACAGAAAACCATAGAAATTCAGCAATTATAGTTATAGTTACCTCAAGAAACTATAACTCATGCCTTAAGGTAAATGTAACTTGTGCCTTCCCCATGCACTGCTAATGACCCTACATATTACATCAGTAATGACATCTTGACATCGTTGATAATATTATTGCAACATTTGCAATAAAATTATTGATGAGAAAACTGTGCATGGCAGGGCGCATGTTCTAGTTACCCTAGGGCACTGAATTTCTATGGTTTTATGTGTAAAATCTGAACATAACTATAACGTCCTGGTGAACTTTGTTTTTGTAGTGAATATATCCAAATCTGGGACAGCTGGCCACCATAGGGCAGCTCTCCGTTTCTGAGCAGGTGATAAGAGTAGTGGATTCAGTCAAGATTAGATAAGGGTACAAGGTGTTGAAGTAGAAGCTTTCCTCAAAGTTCTCGAAATTGGAGACTGGCTGTTTTATGGTGCTGTTAATATTAAAAATCTACTGCTGTTACTAAGCTCTTACTAATATTCCAAGCTTTAGTTTCATGATTGAAACCCAATTAAAATACCGAAGAACCTCCATTCTCCTTAATCAGCCCCTTTTTTCATCACAGAT
Organism: Pleurodeles waltl; assembly: GCF_031143425.1. Taxonomy (NCBI): domain Eukaryota; kingdom Metazoa; phylum Chordata; class Amphibia; order Caudata; family Salamandridae; genus Pleurodeles; species Pleurodeles waltl. The sequence goes on from NC_090440.1 coordinate 1,887,961,413, forward strand.
GACAGCACAAGTGTGTACAAAATGGGTGGAGACCACAAAAAGCAGTGGCTGCTGATGAGACACATCCACGAAACATGGACCACGACTGCTACCTACTGCGGAAGTCTACCTTACATGTGCCATGACTACTGCTTACCAAAGAGGTCCACCGACCACCGATGCTCATCCAATGCCATTGAGACCATGTAGGTTCACGCTGACGCACTGGCAAAACAACATGCTACAGCAACATGCGCTGCATCACTCCAATATCATGGAAACAAAGCTCACTGTTGGCACCAACAAGCAGTCTCGGCAGCAAACGTGCAATGACGTGGCATATGTGCAACATAAAACTCAGAAAGTGTTCTTACCAGTTCCTCCCCCTCCATTTTACTCCTTCTTGTTGTAAACCCCACCCACTGTGAGTGTATAATGGCGGAAAGCTCATTGTCAAATGATGACCCCTGAACCCTGCAATAATGCGATCAGTTTCCATCTCCAGTGTCATCTGTCTGTGAAAGAGTCTAGGCAAAGAGCTGTGTAATGCTTATTTGCATTTTACACTAATGATGGAACCCCATGACCTAATAAAGCAATTCAGCAAAGAACTATTTGCGCCTTAAAAGCCTGCTTGATGACATTTATGCAAACGATCATACCATAATGGAATTTCTATTATCAAAAAGGAAATTTAAGTGAGAAATATTATGGCATCGTTGTTATTATTTATATGGAGGACCGAGCAGACAACAGTCGCATTGTTTAGTCTATACAAAAAAACTAAAGGATCCAACCAAGGAAGTAGCCAGGAAAATAAAGCACCCCCTATCGTACTATAGAAATGAGTAAAATATTTTACACATACTATTTTAATGATGGCCCACTAGAAATGTTTCGCTGAGCAACCCTTCTTTTTTTCTTTCCTCCTCTTTTCTCATTTCCATCTTTTTTCCTTCATGCCATTTTTATTTTGCTTCTCCTAGGCTAACTCTCCATCCTGCTTTTATTCTTCCCTTCTCACTAATTGCATTTGCTTCTTGTTTTTTTGTTGCATTTTTATCTATTCTTTTCTCTAACCATATTTAGTTCCATTGCCAATGTTTGGACCCCCATCACAGAGGTCTTTCCTAGTATTTCCTTTCTTGCAATGTCATTTATTAGCTTCTGCTTCTATATTGTGACCTGTGAATCACAGATCAAAATAAAGAAGGGTCATGAAGCACCATTTGTTCTATCCAGTGGTAACCTCACCGAAGATAGTAAAGCAGTTGCCTCGCTCTTCTCTTGCAGCCAACTCTCTCCTCTCACAGACTCATTAAAACAATATTACAATACTGATATGTAAACCGTGTACTATGTCACCCCATAACTACTGTCCTAGCACAGCCTAAAGGATAGGGCTGCATGTCCACACAGGACTGCAATCCATAACTCCAATTATTGGATAGATTAACATTTTCCCCGTGTATTTCTCAGGTCATGTATTAAAACTTTTGGTGTTCTAAAATATATTTTATTCCCATTACAGATCATGACTGGCAACATCTGGTCGATCATGTGTGGTCAAATTGGAGATCTATTCTTAATCTTCTTTCTATGGCCAGTAATGATCAATGTTTTTCCACAGTTAAACCTGCTCTTTAAGGAAAGGCTCTCACATATGTTTATTAATGTCTCAGTTAAATGTGCATGTATGCTTGCAAGCACTTCCTCTTCTGTATTGAAATGTATCTTCATGTGTCATGAACACCAGCCTCATAGTAACAACATCTGCAAGATCTGGATCCAATTCACTGACACCTCACTCACGCTCGGCACAAACTTGATTATACCAGGTGCCACCCAACAAGACCCCCGCTGCGGGCTACAAGGGTGCAGTCTTCCCTTCTTAACGTGCTCTGCACAAATATTAATTTGCTATGCTTGTGTATGTCTCCTCGGGATCCTTTTCCATAAACAATCTTTGGGGTGGTAAATCAACGAAAGGATTCTGAAAGGCCCTTTATCCTTTACACCACGCCAACGCCCAAGAACTGAGGCCGCCTAAGCCCCTTGCGACATGGCACCATGAGTCAGCTTGGCACGTGCTACTCCAGTTATATTGCCCTCCATCAGAAAGTGTCAACCACCTACTGCTTACACATCAACAGTACTATGCTATGGACAGCGCAAAGGGCGCACCTTCTGTAGGTTTCCACTCTCACAGATGATTCTGATGGCAAATCTCAGGTGTATGAGAAATTGATGCCTGCTCTGACACTCTGGGAAACCAAACGAGGCTCAATATAGCCCTGAAAGCAAATAAAGAAACCCAACATGGAGCCTTCCACGCAAGCATACTGCGGTATATCTGAACGCACTAGGGATAGAACACCTCCTTTCTTAAAGAGTTTCTTTTCAGCTATGTGATTCTTTTAGCATGTTGCATGATTTGAAACCTGGGGGCTGATATTAGAATGAAAAAAAACATTCTAACCACCTTTCAGGCTGCATCAAGATGTGTGCCTCTTCTGATGCAACAGCTAAAAAGTCCCTCCCAAGTATTTCACATATAGGCAAATCTAACAGGCTGCTTCCTAAGCAGGGATTGATTCTATAAACTGAAAACATGTCTGAAAACTGCCTTATAAGTTTTTTTGTTAAGCACAAATGTATAACTGGCTCTAGAATCCAAACCCTGCTTAAAACATTGCGCGGAACGTGTTCGACCAACAACATGCACATTTCTAAAGTGCGTCTTGGTGCTCAATAACAGATGGTATTTGTTACTCAACTCAATAGTACTGAGTTTATCGACAACGGAATGATTAAAGGCTGAATGGGTCTGTGGGGATTTAAACCTGTGAGTATGAGGTCAAACATAGATCCTTGGAGTGGATGCATTAGCCTATTCAACTGCCAAACCTAGCCATGACATTAAAAAAAAAAACATAAGCAGGGGTCAGACCCTGTCCTATCCAACACGGAAGTGTTCGTCTTCGTACATGCGCTGTCATTGAATTACTCCCACTGTGTGATACGACACAGCAACAAGGAAACGTAAAGAAGTGATATGCTAGATAGAAGTATGCTCTCGTTGTAACTGGAAAACCTGGCCAATTTACAGTTTCAAGAGTTTAAACGTATTACATAACAAATAAGCCCAACTGCTTGTTATTCCTGGGAGAACTGATGCCATTAGATCCGCTTTAAAATCTGCCTCACAGATTATCCTTAAGGAGTGAAATGGCCCGTTGTACAGAGATGCGATGGACTTGCAGGCCTACACACACCAAACTGAGGGACGCGTGCACGAGTGAACTGTCCGTCAATGTCTCCCACTGGCTTGGAATGAGCTGTCGTGCGTCAGCCTCTTTTCCTGCATGTGCAACTCACACCGGGTTGCTTGTGATCAATTGTATTTATTTCCTTCGAAGAGAAATAAAGGGCTTGCCAAACAGAGATTACATTCTCTTGATTGCGTGTTGCCCCCGACATAGCCATTTCCCTCTCTAAATTGGGTCGTCGGATGATGGTTACTTTTGGCCACGGCTGCGCACAGTGGCAAGCCATCCAATCAACGAGTAACTATTGACGAAAAGTGTTGATGAGAAAATACATCTAACAGAGGTGAAAGAACAACAGTGACGATGAGATGCTGAAAACCAGCTATCCAAACAACCCGATGGTGGGTGGATCACCCACTTGCAATGAGGAAGGGGCAGCTTTACCCCAGTGCAATGCAGAACACTGGTCCATCAACATGCTATGGAAGACCAATGCATTGACCAGCATGTGCGTTGCTCGCACAGTGTTATTCGTGTACCACGCACAGGTCCACAGTGTGGGACATTCTTCATAATGACGAGTTACAAGAACGTGGGAGTCCGATGCAGAGCAGATTAAACCCGTCTTTGAATAGCGGCAGCTGTACATGTGCTACGAGCTGAGGACAAATCCGGGTTAGCATTGAACATTCCTCTGTTTACTGGATCCCAGTGCACACACATCCAGCCTCACTCCGTGTGTTGGAGCATGAGAGGATGGAGACTGCATGCAGAGCAAAGGCCTGCACGCCCGACCATCCGCAGAGCCGGACCTGACGTCAGAACTGCCAAGGAGTGTCCCGGGGGCATTGGACCACTGAGTTAGAAAGGATCTCCATAGCAAAGACATGTTTCAGAAAACAAGGCAAAGATCTTCATTTTATAGACCTCATTTTCAGCTAATGACTATAAGGTTTGACAGTGCTGACATAATTCTGAGACATCATCGAGCACAGAGGACCTAGGGTATAGCTGCACAGTGCTCGGGTATAGCTTCACAGTGCTAGGATATACCCTCACAATGTTCGAATATAGCTTCACAGTGCTCAGTTATACCTTCACAGTGCTTGGGTATACACTTACAGTGCTTGGGCATACCTTCACAGTGCTTGGGTATACCCTTACAGTGCTTGGGTATACCTTCACAGTGCTCGAGAATAGCTATCAAGTGCTCGTTTATAGCTTCACAGGACTTGGGTATAGCTTGACAGACCTAGGGTGTGCCCTCAGAGTGCATGGCTTCCCTGTGCTAGTGTACACCCTTACAGTGCTCAAGTATAGTTTCACAGTGCTCAGGTATACTTTCACAGTGCTAGGGTATAGCTTCACAGTGCTAGGGTATAGCTTCACAGTGCTAGGGTATAGCTTCACAGTGCTAGGGTATAGCTTCACAGTGCTAGGGTATAGCTTCACAGTGCTAGGGTATAGCTTCACTGTGCTAGGGTATAGCTTCACTGTGCTGAGGGAATAGGTTCACAGTGCTCAGGTATAGCTTCACAGTGCCTGGTTATAGCTTCACAGTGCCTGGTTATAGCTTCACAGTGCTCGGGTATACCTTGGCAGTGCTAGGGAATACCTATGCAGTGCTAGGGTACACTTTCACAGTGCTGGGGTATACCTTCACAATACTAGGGCTATAACTTTAGTCCCCCAAGCACAGAAATAACCAGTTACTCAGTATTCTTGCTTTCAGAACACCACATCCCCTGTATTGAATTTACCGATCTGATATTATTGCCTCAAATTCAAAATACTCTATCATTTTTTTAAAACAAGTACAATTATAAAATTAACGTGAAACTGGCAAAAACAGCTCACATCATTAAGATTAGGTTAATACTTTGGGAGCACAGATCGACATGGGACACCAAGTGCCTGGCAAGTTCTAGCACATTGTCAGAAATGCACACCAGACTCATCTTTATAGTTCAGTCTTACTGAGGGCAACCACAGCAGAAAGAAATGATCAGTTACTCACCTTCGCCTCGACCTCCACTGAAAAAATAACCACTGTTTGTATCTTGAGCAAGCCATGAAAGAAGTGTAAGGGATATCATGTGCTCACCAGTCGACTCTTGCAGCCACAGTTTGTGGGCGAGCCTGTGATATGTACAATGGGGGAAACACTGCAGCTTTTTCCTTACACCACAGCATTAAAGTCTTAAAGTCTCCGTAAGAGGCTTGTCCTGTACTCAGATGCAGAACTATTACTGTTATTGATGGGTTTTGTAATGATCATATATTTTTACAAAGGGATCTTCAAACTCGAGCTTACCAGGGCACTTTTGCAGTAGGCTCGACCATCAACAACCTGTCATTTCCTCTGCTACAGGGGCTGCTTTTTAAAATCCACTGGAGGGCTCCTCGCTTGACGAACTGTAGTTTAGCTCTAAAAACAAGTGGTGAGTGCAAACAGGAAGTTATTAAGCCACGAGGCCTCCTCTGCCCAATGACACATTTTGCCATCCAGATATAACCTGGTGGCTTCCTGAGGTACTAATGACCCTTTGACCTTCAAAATTCAAACATACGGAACCCCCCATGCTAAAGATGCTTCTTTACATGCAATGCTATTTATGCACAAATCCTACTAATTCACCAGTCCAATGTTTCACATAAAGAAGGCCACGGGCGTTTAAGCACAATATTTAATTATTTAATTAGGTAGGCCAAAACTTTAGATCTGGAAACCTTCCATCAGGAGACTAAAGTTAGGCAGCATTCGTGGGAAGAGGCCATAATGATTTCTGCAACAAAACAACCTGTCCGGAAAAATGACTCCTATGTCTACCGATTCACAAACAGAACAGTGTGCTCTACTGACATTTAAAGATTTCTCCAAGCCCGGTGTCACGAAGCACCACAAACTGAGAATAGACACTGCATCAATTCTCAGAGACTTAATAGAGCAGTCACCGAACCTTTGTGATAGCCGTGCATTGACTGCTAAGAGCGTCACGAAGCTCCAATAAGCTTGATCTAAGCATGTGTTCACAGTAGCACAACATTTGGATGGTCTCAAAAAGACCTTTAATAAAGAGGTTACGCTTAGACGAGCTGCGCTGTAAAGATCTCTGTAATGTATGGGGACTATTTTATTACTAAGACGCAGAACTGTGGCCTGCTTTAAGGAGAGTAAATTTGTATTGATCCAGGATGAAGTAAATTCCCGTCTGTGTTTGTTGTCGGCAGCTTATGGTGAAAAGCGGCTAGAATTGCTCAACGGAGCTTAACATTTCATTTGTTTTTGCTAATAAAGCTAAGCTGTTCTAAAGGAAAATGTTTATTTGTTTGATGAAGGCGGACAGGATAGAGATGCCTTTGACTGGACACTCTTAAAAAGCAGCAACAAGCAGTGCAATTCTTGAACACAGAAAAAGCCTGGCTTCCCTGATCAGTGAAATGTTCAAGGCGCCACTGTAGCTGTAGCTCACCAAAGCGAAATGACTTATAGAAGAATGAGATTGTTCCTAGAAGGTGATGCCTCTGAAGAGGAGTAATCATCCTACCACCTCAAGCTGCTATTAAAATGGAGGGTAGGGCTCAGAAGAAAAAAAGTAGCAGTTTTGGTATCTTTAAGGTGAGAAAATATCTACCCCTGAAGTCTGATGGAACGACATTCACCCCCAAACACCAGATTACATCATCCTCATCTCATTGGCTACGGCTCACAGAGGTTCAGCCAATAAGAGGCAGGGAACTGATTGTGACTATTTGTGCCTCCACCACTGTGCCTGCTCTGCCTTGCTGTGTGTCCAACAGCCCGACTGGATGCCGAAGCCACGAACATTTCCACTGCTCTTAAACCTTTGGCTTTCTGAACCCAGGATAGGCAGAGCACCACTCCACATAGCAGGACCTCATGATAGACCCTCTAGCCAAGTTGAGTCAAAATGGATGCTTGCAGTGCTTCGAGCTCTAGGGCAGGAACATCAAAAATGGGAACAGTGGCTTTGGTTGCGCAAGTCACGTTGAGTGCATTCATATATGTGTGAACATGTGTACCTGTGTGTAAACACATTTGTCAACCTGATGGTCTGCATTTCAAGAGGCACACATACAGTGATGGGCAGAACACGTGCAATTTGTTTAACCACTGGGAATCGCTGGTGGTAGCATCCCAACCCATCCTTCTTTTGCTTACCATATTTATATAGAAAAATGTACACAGAGTAAAGATATCTTTCAACTCCTGATCAAACAAGACTGTATCCAGACGGTTGTCACGTGCTTCATATTCAACTAATCTTAAAAACAACCGAGGGAGGTTGGTAGGCGTGATGTTTTGACCCGGAGTCACTAGACTGGCCTCTTCAGGACAGAGTCATCTGTCTAATTCACCAACATTGATTTTTACATGTAGGGACCTACATTATCGCCATCGTAATTTCAAGATAAACTGCTGCTTAATAGTTTGTAAAACATGGAGACCCACGAACCAATCCAAATGAAGCGTACTGGTCAACGCGTGGGCGTGCACCGCTGCACACCACATCAATGTTTCGCATTTGACTGTGGGTTTAGAACCCAGGGGAGCTGTTTGTGTTTCCCATGAAAAACGGAACATCCACTAAAAAATGAGATCATAAAGAATGATTCGTGTTAAAAAATAACACACTATTTCACAACTAAAACCCAATCCTAATTAAACTACCTCAAGTATAGTTATAAGGAGCAGCCTCTTTTACTATCAGGTTCCTGCGTTTAAGGCAGGTTGACACATCAAACTGGGCTGCAGTACATGGTTACTGGGACAGGTTTATTGCAATATAAAACCGCTTGATTGAAATGAAATATCTTTCGTTTAAAAGCCCCTGACCAGCATGCACCTAATGTTCGCTTCTGCGACTGCGGAAGGGGTTTGATGGCTCGATCTCGCTGTTTAACTGACTGTGCTGTACATGACCTGCATGCAAGGCACGGCTCCCTGCCAACAAGTGCTGATAGCGGGCAAGGAAATAAACTGATAGCCTTGTTTATGTGCTTTCCTGGCACATTTCCTGAGCAGATCAATAGGCCGCGCATGCGGGGCATGGAGAGAGCGTTCAGCATGGCACACAGAGCCGACACTAAGCTGCTTCCTACATACGTGACATGACAGGCTGTTTGTCAGACTGCACTCCTGTACATCAGGAGGGCAGCTCTCCCCGCCTGGGTGTCACTGCCAGTCTGCCAAGCAGCGAGCCTCAGACCACATTACTATCCTTTATCTGGACAGTGAGCTACATGAAGCCCTGCGGGGGAACTGTGCCACCAAGAGGCTGCTTATCAGGGCGCACGACCTGTCCTCATTTCACGAATTAAAGACTTTTTTTGGAGAAGCCAACAACACACAAAGATGACTAACTTTCGGAAATCCAGATAGCTCATGTGGATCTCAACAGTTATAGTTTTTTGCCCTGGTAGATGGTGGGACGTGAGATGATCCACTCACAGTACAATGGATTAAAACAATGGTTCAATTCTGCTCGAAACAATCAAAATCAAAACACAATGGGCTGACTCACAGCGCGAAAGATATGCACTTGCATTAATCTGACCAACTGATGATTACCCTAGGCGCATGACATCACTTTTTAGTTTGTCTGTGTCAGTGTAAAGAGGCCTCAACCATAACCCAATGACCTTTGGCCACATCCCACTAGAGACCATCCAGTCCTTACTGACAGGCTGGACCCCTTCGAACAGGCACATCAGCAACCCCATTCGACCTCATTCGGCCTCCTCAGGGAAGTGAAACTTGAGTTGCGAAGCCATAGTTAGCACGAAGCCCATGTTATCTCTCAGGCCATTCGGTTCATAGTCACTTTGAAGAGCTTGAATGAACATGGATGTCATACTGGGTTGAACTGGCTCCGTTAGTTTTTAATCATTGATTGGAATCATCTTAAGCCTGAATGAGAACATCATGAACAATGTTACAGTTCACTTTGCGAAAACTTTTCTTTAAGTTTGTTGTGTGATGTCAGATTTGTATGCCCACAACTACCTCTAGAGTGGCATCGCAGCATTCTGTCTAGAGTGAGGACAGGTGATCAGGAATGTTAGGTTGGAAAGGAAGGCACTGATAGTAAGGCTATGTGGTAAAAGTCACCAAATCAATGTTGTAGCAAGAACCCTAAACCCAGTGACAGAGCAAAAGAATTGCCTTTTTATCGGTATTGCATTTTAAGTAGTCGCTTTTCATCCAGGCAATGACTTGGGAGTGACACGTTTTGAAATTGAGTTTTGATCCTAGAAAATTATTATCTAAGGACAAAATCAATTGTGTGTCATCCAAATAAGAAATGACTGGTGTCAAAAGATTGAATGAGGGAGATCAGAGGGGTCGCATAAACATTGAACGAGGTCAGGTTTAAAGAGAAGCCCTGAGGGACCCCATCTCTAGGCATTCTGTTTCTTGAACTGAAGTGTCCTAGTATGACTGTCTCCTTCATACTGGAGAGAAAACATTGGAACCATCATAAGATGAGGGAGCAAATTCCCAGCTCGGCAGGGCGCTAAAGCAGCAGCGCGTGCACCACTGTGTCAAAGGATTTTGAGAGATCGAGAAGATCAGGACATTGTTCAAACCCTTGTCAAACGTTATTTTATTAGATTCGGAAACTTACAGACTCATGCAGTGTCTAGTTCTGAAGCCTGACTGGGAAGTGTGGAGAAGAGTAAACTCCCAGATATTCCATAGATTGTACGTTCACCAATTTTCTAAGATCATGGCAGGGGCCGGGAGGAGAGAAATCGGTTTAATTATTAGGATCTGCAAAAGATTTCTTCAACAATGGCTTTACCATAGCCTGCTTTCATATCTCCGAGAACTGGGTTCTCGGAGTGAATCTCTATTTCAGGGAGGACTTAAAAAGGGAGTTAAAAATAGAATTAATAATGGTAAGAGCTGAGCTCAAAATTGCTACCACAGGTCAAGAAGGAATCCATATGTACAGCTCTTGATGGCCTTCTCAGATTGCTGTAGTATACCTAATTTGATTTCACCAAATAAGCTGATAACTCTTGCAAAGGTTAATACTGGTAGTACGTTAGTCTCAGACTCATCCCCCTTACTGTTAGAGGCCATTTGAGCCACTTTTTTACTATCTTCTACTCAAAGAATTCAGTCTGTCAAAGAACTCTTGTGAGGGTGGGATTCCTGTAGAACAAGCTGGTGCATAAAGAAACTCTTTTGCAATGAGAAAAATATTGTGTGGGGCATTCTTAGCCTTATTTATTTTAGCAGCAAAGAAATTCCTCATGTTTCTTTTATGGATTTCTGGTATTTATTAATGTCAGTTTTAGAAATAGTGTTAGATAGAGAATTTTCCATATTCTTCCAATTTTTAAAGGCAGATTTCTCACTAGCCAAAGTGGAGAAAACCAAGTGGAGGAGACAGCCTGCTGTTTAATACCTCCTAATTTCAGCAGGGGTAGTACATCAACAGCCACATTAAGCCAGCTACTGACCTTCTGTCCATCATCTTCAAACTCCCCATAAGAAGTTTGGCAGAGCTAGTCAGGAGTTCTATTAAACATTTGTCTTGAATCCTTTCAATGCTCAAAGTGGGTAGGGTTGGCCCTAGGAATGTTTACCCCATTGGTTAGAACCTGCCCAGGAGTCATTCCCATTTACTAGCTTGTGCCAGGCATAAACATCTACACCAGGCACCAACTTCAGAACACTACGGGACCTAAGGAAGAACAGAAGAGGACTGGATCCACTGTCTGTGACCCAAGAGGAGCCCTGAAGAACTGAACCCACTCCTTGTTGTATCCGGAACAAAGAAGTGAACTGCATGACTCATAAGTTTGGCTTGCTGTTTAAGCTACAGGGACACTACAAGCTACAAGAGGCCTTTCCTGCAACTGCCCAGCTGACCATTGACAACAGGACCTCACCTGGACCCTGCTGTTTACCTTCGTCTGACACCCAAGAGTCTCTAAGTGCCTTCCCTGAGGTTCTAGGAAGCTTGAGAAGTGTACTTCTGTAGTGGATTAAGAGTTGAAAGACAAGGTCAGTAGGTAAAATCTTTGACCAGGACAGACCTGGTTGATGTCTACGACCCGTGCTCCATCGTGGCCAGCTTCAAATTGCATCTAGGTCCCGGTCTACAGTGACCAATGACTATTATTGGTGCTGTGTGCTTTTTGGCACTATTTCTACTTAAAACTTTAAAAATGTAACACTGTCCTTGGAGTACTGTTTACCACATAGATATGGGGCCATGCGTTCTCATAATTGCAATGAGCCCTAAAGCTACGTTCAGTATGACTTTGTAAAGGCTCTGTGACTGAATGTACATTGCTACTGTTATGAGATGTTCACGTAAATGCACATTCATATAGGGATTGTAATTTGCAGCGATTGAAACAGGCTAATAATTTAACCGCTTGCGTCATCACCTTCACAGGTTTGTATGATTCAACAAACACATTAAAAATAAGAAAAGGTTTCGAAAAAAAAAAAGAGCCATTTAATTTGTTCTTGACAGCATTACTGTGGTACAATCAGCGGCTACCAAACTGATATAAGCGTTTAAAGAACGCAAAACGGAGAATATTAAAGTAAATGTCTCAGGAAGCTACACACCCGTGCAATTAGACAATTACGGAGAGGAAAGTACAGTACACAATACCAGAAATAATGCACGTCTGAGCGGAAGTAATAAGAGTGACATCTTCAAAACAAGGTCCTGACAGAGCGTTACAATTTCCATTCGTTTAATGATAGGATACAGGCAGAGCAGATGCTTAGGATGCTCCGGATAACTGGTTCTGTCCCATCTCTCTCAGAAATCACACGCAGCTTGGGTGGAATGTAGATGTTTCCTTTCCACATGTTCTGAAATTTGGGTTAAAAGAGATCGAATGCACTTGAGGCTTCAGTAACTCTTTAAAGTGCGTTGATTGTCATATAACACTGCCTTGTTTCAAGGCTCTTTGCTAACAGACGGAGGAGTATGTTATTACAGTAATGACATACTGCAATGTGCAATTTCAATTAAGCCGTGTACCAAACTCTTCATAGCGTGACAACTACTGATTAAACGCCGCCATCACTGTAACTCAAAGCAGTCCCACTTGGAATCATTTCAAGCAAAGAAACAACACCAAAATCACGCTCTTGAGAAAATGATTAATCATTAACAAAATCATACTACAAGTGAGGTGCTTTAACGTCGGGCCTGGAGCTTTTTGGGGAATGATCTCTCTCTACCACAGTCCTATGTCCAGGCCACATCAAGTCTGATCTGAAAAGTGGGTGAAACAAGCACTGGCAAAGCCAATCGGTTTCACCATTGGCTTTGCTAATTACTTTTGGCAGTGCTGTACAGCGTCAGGACACTTTATAGCAGTGGTTCCCAACCGTTTGACTTCTGTGGACCCCCACTTTATCATTACTGGAACCCAGGGACCCCCTCTGAATTCTGATTGGAATCCGGGGACACCCCTACTGAGTCATTACTGAAAACTGGGGATCTAATCTGTTAATACTATTTAATTTTCTGAGCAGTTGCGGACCCCCTGAGGAGGCTTCGCGGACCCCCAGGGGTCCCCGGACCACGGGTTGGGAAACACTGCTCTACAGCATTGTCAAAATAAAAAGAGGGGTGATGGCTGTCGTATCATTCAACTGATACACCCGCGTCAGAATGCATGCATGCGCCAATGGTATGACGTCGGTGTTTTTTGCTTTTATTTTTCACATGAATTGATTATCAGAAAAAATTTGAAAAGTTTACGAGAAAAAGTCAATTAAGAAACATAAAAGGAGCATGGGTGTGGGGGGGCTGGGATAGCAGACTTTAGGGAAGGGGGAAGGAGTGAAGTAGCACAAAGCTGGGGGGGTCAAAAGAGGGAGAGAACACCACAGAATGACATAGGCAAAAGAGAGCACCATGGTGCACGGGGTAGGGAAAGAAGCACACAGATGTGAGAAAGCAACAAGGAGCAAGGGGGTGGGCAAGAAACACAAAAAGGGACACAGCAAAAAACACACTTGTACTCTTCTGTACTGTATATACAGGGTGCTCCTTATTAGAGCTGCTTGCCACCTAAACTTGGGAACTACCCAGAGTTCTCTATTCTTTTTTGCATAATTTATGCGGCACTCAAACCCTGAAAGGGATTTGTTTTCACTTATATTGGGTGCTCCCTTGTGTCTGGACAAGGCTGAACCTCTCTGATGAGCTCTAATGAGAGCGAAACACGTGTCAGGGGTTGCTTTTACTCATTCCAGGTTGGCTTGGATGGTATTTTACCAGTCCAAAGACTTTGCTGTACAAATGGCAAAAGACTTTGTCACTATCTAGCTCGGCATGGATAGCACTGTGCTGATCCAATGCTTAAAAACTTTGCTAGATAAACAGACATTTGAGGTGAGCAAATCTAGAGTGTCGCTGGTGTTGCAGGGTGCTCCTTACTAGAGCTGCTCTCCACCTAAACTTGGGAACTACCCAGAGTTCTCTATTCTTTTTTGCATATATATATATATATATATATAGTTCCCTAAAAGTGAGTAGTGGCAGGTCACACGTTAAGGGGCTATGCTCTCAAGAAGGGCCAAACATAAGATTGACAAGGCATGTCACTCAAAAAAACAAGCAAATAAGAGTGACACTAAAGCCAACCATTGGTAAGCAATGGCTGTGCTTTAAGCCCACTGTGAGATTCTGGTAAGCGGACAATAGGTCTTTTGCAACCAGACTGTTTATATGTTGTCTGGTAAACTCAACCTAAAAAGGATAAGGTAAAATAATTAAATAAAGAAGGGAATTCAAGATTCAGTGGGGTCTCACCCCGCGACAATGTAATGTCTCACAGTATTGGCATGGAGCTCCTACGGTGTAGTTGCACTTGATATAGTGACATACAACCACATCACATAATTTGTACAGCCTATGAGTTCTATTACGATAGAAAGGGTTTTGTGCCCATATCATCAGGATTTTTTTTAAGCCCGAGCTAATGAATTCAATGTAGGTGGAGGTATTTCAAGGTAGGTGGAGGTAAGGAAATCTTACCTTTGAACTATTGTGCCACGGTGCAAGCAACTCTCTCAACAAGAAAGATTTTGAAATCTCAAGTTACTGTTCAATATAGAATCGTCCAAATCTGAATATGATTTATGGCAATGTGATCAGCACAGCCTAAGGGAGATGCAAGACTTACAGTTATTTAGCCATACTGAATTTGATTGCATAGTAATAATCTTATTAACACATGGAGGCTCTTACCTAGAACTGCAAACACGTTGGTTCATCGAGGCTAAGAAACTGAGATTTTGGTTCAAATACACACTTGCTCCCTTAAAACAAATTGTTCTAAAAATTCTACTTTCTTCTCTAATCAAGATTAAATAATGAACACCTATAATAAAATGCTATTAGGGTGACACTTGTGGATAAATCCACTTAGCAAAATTTCCACCCACCAATGGCAAACGCGGTATCCATTATGCAGAATCACGCTGCCAACATCATGCTTCATGGATTCAACTGCACTTCGCTTTGCATAACTAATGCTGCAAGCTTGAGAAATTAAAGCTCTATAACAATATAGATTGAAGTAAAGTCTTGCAGTCAGGGCGACACGGCGAAAGCGGTTTAAAAAAAGTACCCATCTCTTAACGCAAAGGCCATCAGCAGCAATTAATCTTGCATCAGTAAAAATTTAAATTCAGCATTTTCAATTTGTACATCCTTTTACTTGGCTTGTTTTCCAGCAGGCAGCTGAATTAATAGCCACTATCACCGCCAGAACTACTTAAAAAATTATATATTCTATCATTTTAGCTAATAGCTGCTATTGCTTAGGTTTCCATAGTAACTTGGAAAAGGGGTCGAGAGTGTCTGAAATGCTCATAGTCTCTGATAATTAACCGTATGATGACAGGCTGGCAACATTTAATGATTAATTAGACAGAGTCCTGCAATTCTTGGCAGGAGGGAAAGCAGATAAAGCTAAGGGGTAAAGAGTTATCTCACAGAGATCACCGTAGGTGTGATGTAGGTTAAAAAGTCTAAGTATTCATCAATTGGCAGTCATCTTAACTGCTCTAGATCTCCATAGAGGTGGTCCTACGGGGTACAGGATGCACTGTTATCAAAGTCTAAGGGCACACGGACAAGTTAGGATTCTGAAGCCGCAGCACCACCAATCCATCCACATCTTAACCAATTTCCTGCAGACTCCCCCAAAGTGGCAAGTCTTCTTCAGAGGGTGTTCTGGCCACTGTTAGCAAGCACGTTGCACTGCTCTGTGGTTCTCCGATGAGGTCTACACCGCGTGACAAGGTTAGATGAGGAAGTCAATAACTATTCTCATCCTGTACAACACTACTGACATTATACATTTGCACTAGTAACTGCTAAATGTGAAGGATAAGAAGGCAATGGGATCACAATATCCTGTGCAGATCCGAGGGTGAAGAGCACCAATGTGACATAAACCGCTAGTGGGGCTTCTTTTTGAGCCTAGTCGGTCATGGATGCCACACAGTCCAGAGGAGCAACCGGCCCTTGCTTCCCTGGTCTGTGAGCTATGGAAGACTCAGGGCCCTCACCGCATTTGGCAGGAGGAGATATTGTTTTTTTATTATGTCACTTATACAACCAAAAGAATGAAAATAGTTTGGCAGTAGGGGGCAAAAACATTGGGTTGTTTGCACCACTGGTCCTATTAGCAGAGGCTCTGGAGAGTTGAACTGAGTGACTCGTTAAAAAGCCAGAAGGGATTGAACTTTGAGAAATTGAGATCACAATAGGAGTATCACTTAGTGTATTTCACGTAAAAGGTAGAATGCATTTACCACCTTCACATCGGAGTCAGTACGTGCATTCTAAAGTGCTTTAGACATATACCAGCCAACACTTGTACCAGGTTAACCTAGGAAAACACCTGGCAAGTTGTCTGTCTCGCGGGAAGATGGAGACTGGTAAAGTGAATGGCTCTTTATTCGATATTACATTCTGTTCTTTTATATAGACTTATTAACACCTTTAAAGTTTCCATTCTCTGGGAGGGTTTCAGCTTTTTTTTTTTTTTTTTTTAATTAATTGAAGTCATTTTTAAGAGCAGTTGTTTCCAGTTCAACTCTGTGGGATTCTATTTTGGTACCTTTCAACCTTTCAGGCAGTTCTCAGAACACAGATCCCTGTAGAATGACCATGCTGTTGCACTGAAGAAGGATGAGAGACATACCACTTAAATATTTTTTTTTCCAACCACATCAATTAGCTTTTCAAAGGATATTGAAGTTAAAATGTGCCATTGGCTCTCCAGAACATGCTATGTGGTATCATAAAAAACCTTTACAGTACTGTGAACCTCACCTTTCGACTATTGTGCTATCTTCAACTGCCCTTGACACACTAGGAACTGGAGAGCAAAATTCATGCAAATGCCAAACATTTTTGGAAACCAACCAGCTCCTCTTTGACCAATAGGTGCAACGACATTAGAATCACATGTAAGGATGTAGGAGAGCATTGGACCATGACATTTGATGACAGCCAAGCAGCAGACGTAATATTTCTCATCCTTTCCAATGCCTATGACATGGGAGACTGAGATCCTATCCACCTACCAGCAGGAATGGATGCTGGCATTTCTTTGTATGTGGTATTTAAATAGCACACCTAGAAAAAAAGGCAACATATCACTCTACAGATTTGAAGGCAGAGATACAATCAGGTGAGAATTTAGCCAGGGTGTGATGGTTCAATAGCAGGGGTAGACATACAATGTGCAACATGGTGGTGGTGGTCGTCAACAATCACCTAAATTGAAAAAGGGTTGAGGCACTCGATGCAAAATGTTGTTTCAGACCCAGGGTGCATAGATGAAGAACGGCTGTTACCTAGTTTTTTTTTTTTTTTGTACAGATTCGGCTCCAGGTGTGATTAAAGGTAACAGAGATGGGAGCGTGTCAGCCACATAAACGTGAACGCTGTTTGGGATCGCTGTGTAGATGATACAACTGGCCTTGAAGGTGGACCTGACCTGCAAGTGGAGTCATTGGAGTTCCAATATCAGACCACAGCCAACAAACAGGAAATGACTACATCACATTCACAGGCTGCAGGGTCTCCCATAGCTCTTCACATTTGCTACTCCTTTTGATGAGAACCAAGACATCATCACAAAATGGCTCAGACACATCCACAGGAAGAAAAACATCTGTTCTTGAATGGGCAAAGAACTGACTTCTTGTTGTGTTGATCTACATGTAAAGACATCAGACCTTTTAAAAGGGATTCTGTTCTTCTTCTTATTTATTATTTAGGTGTTTGTAAAGCGCAAACAGCTACCCAGTCAGGGTTTCCTGGCACTATATACCACAGGTAGGAGGACTAACTATCAACGCTCTATGGGGGTCATTCTGACCCCGGCGGTCAGAGGGTCGGCGGGAGCACCGCCGACAGACCGGTGGTGCCCCGCAGGGCATTCTGACCGCAGCGGTTCGGCCGCGGTCAGATGAGGGAAACCGGCGGTCTCCCGCCGGTTTCCCGCTGCCCTGCAGAATCCTCCATGGCGGCGGAGCGACACCCCCTACCGCCATGCTGTTCCTGGCGGGTCTCCCGCCAGGAACAGGATGGCGGTAGGGGGTGCCGCGGGGCCCCTGGGGGCCCCTGCAGTGCCCATGCCAATGGCATGGGCACTGCAGGGGCCCCCGTAAGAGGGCCCCACAAAGTATTTCAGTGTCTGCTATGCAGACACTGAAATACGCGACGGGTGCAACAGCACCCGTCGCACCTTCCCACTCCGCCGGCTCAATTCTGAGCCGGCGTCCTCGTGGGAAGGTTGATTTGCCCTGGGCTGGCGGGCGGCCTTTTGGCGGCCGCCCGCCAGCCCAGGGCAAATCCCAAAATACCCTCAGCGGTCTTTCGACCGCGGAGCAGTATTTTGGTGGGGGAACTTTGGCGGGCGGCCTCCGCCGCCCGCCGAAGTAAGAATCACCCCCTATGTCACAGGTAGGCAGGCTCACAACAAAGTTAGAAAAGCCATGTTTTCAAATGTTTCCAGAAGCTAATCAGTGAAGTACAAGATCTAAGATGTACTGGTAGAGCGTTCCAAGGACTGAAACCTACGGAGGAAAAAGAGAAACCTCCCATACGAGTAAATTTAAATTTGGGAATGCAGAAAAGAGAGAGGTTGCTACAGCGTAAATTCCAAGCACGTTGGTATGTTTTAATCAAGTCAGTGATTCAAGAAGGAGCAGTACCTGATCTGGCTTTAAAAGCAAAGCACAAAGCCTTAAACTGGATTCGTTTTTCCACGTCAAGCCAGTGTAATTCACAGCGAGGTGAGGTCACTGAAGCAACTTTCGGTAGCCCATAAATCAGCTTTACCGCTGCATTGTGTACCACCTGCAGCCGCCTCAGAGAGGCTTTATCAGCCCCTAGATAAAGGATGTTCCCATAGTCCAAGCAAGATTGAATAAGCGCCTGGGCTACCGTTTTTTAAGCATTCAAGGGGAGCATCCAGATACATTTTTGTAACCATTTCAATATGGCAAAGCAGGTTCCAGCAACGTTTGCTACCGGAGGCTTCATAGAAAGAAGCTTATCATCAGTTAGGAAGCCTAGGTTCTTGACTTTGGATACCAGTGAAGGGGTCTCCCCCAACGTAGACCGACAATGTTGCGGGCCCCAGAGACTGGGATTTTTACCAAGGATCATCACCGCTGTTTTGTTGCCATTCAGCTTTAACAAGTTATTTATTCATCCAGGTAGCAACATGGACTAGACAAGAGTTCAAGGAGCTAAAGCCGAGGTCCTGAGAAGATGATAGAGAGAAGATGATTTGAGTATTATCAGCATAGGAAAAAATAGTGAGGCCCTCCTGCTCTACCAGCTCTATCAGAGGCCGCACATAGATGTTAAAGAGGGCCGGACTTAGGGCTGATCCCTGAGGGACTCCAGACTTCACAGCATGGGATTTAGATGAGGCTCCATCAGAGATAACTTGATAAGAGCGATCGCTCAGAAAGGAGGAGAGCCAAGATACGGCTTTCCCCTGAATCCCCAATTGCTCAGTCTTTCCAACAAAATAGCATTCGAGTCACCCTAACCCTGGTGCACAAAGTATTGATGCTTAGCTGAATGTTATATGATCCTGCAACTTTATTAATTGTACAGATGATATTCTGATAATCTAATACTTAAAACTTTACTACAACACTGGTGTCTGAATGGCTAAAAAAAGAAAGCTGTTGATAAAGTAAAGAATTTAATGGGAGGCTTACCAGAATTTCTTCATTGAATTTTTAAAATATGTGAACTATTCTATCATACCTAGAAGTTTGGTCCCAACCCCAACAACATACTTGAATCAGACCTAAATTTGCTGTTGTTATGAAGGCACATTTCTAACTCATGATGCTGGGGGAACTTCTGGCACCTTTACAGTACAGCCATCATATTGAACTCACAAGAACAGTGTGCTGCCCTTACTCAATTACTTTATAAGAGTATGCACAGGCACATTCAAACAGGAAGTAGAGAAACTACAGGATATCCATACTAAACTACCAGATTATTCTTGAATGACAATAAAATAAAGAACTTATGCCTATCTTTGCAAGCCCTCTTCTGGTTCAAAGTTATGCAAAATCCGAACTTCTATGCACTGTCAGCAAAAAATAGAGAGAAAACATAAAAATACTTCTAAAATCAGTGCCCCACCTCACTAACACTGAGAAAATCAGACCATCCGTTGTTAGAAAAATCAGTATGAAAATCCTAACTCTTAAGAAACTGTGGTTGCAGCCTGGGCCCAGAAACAACAGTCTCTGAGTTTACAGCATTTCAATATAGCCCAGTAGCCTATTAGCAAGGATTCTACTGGTTTTTAAAGGCCCTCAACCTGAGTGCAGCCGGAACCTATATCAATGGTGAGGGTCTTTAACAACCAGTATAACCAGAGGCAGAAGGGATATAAAGCTATTAGAACGTTCCACTCACCAAGAGTAGAATGTTGTACATTAAAAAGGAAGAAATAGAAAGACAAACATTTGAATATTGGAACAGAAGGTTTATACCAGCCTTTTTTTTGTTATTTATTCAAACAGTTTTATAAAGTGCTGAAAAGACTCAAGGGTATCAGAGAGCTTTACAGACAATATCAAGGCTGTGTTAAGAAAACAATGATTACGGAATAAAAACGTGTTTAAAGTTGAATCACAACATTTCCTCGAGAGAAACACACATACAATTTGAGGAAGAGATTCCAGTTGTGTACTAGGTGTTAGAGCCCAAAGGGTTAAGGTGCAGTTTGAGGAGAAGATATTTTGATTGTCTTTTGAAGCTCATAAAGGAGGGGGTTGTCCTAATATATTCTGGGAGTATTTCCCAAAAAAGAGTGTGCTAGGGCTTTTTGTTTATGTTTTTGGGTGGATGAGAAGCAGAGTGTTGGTGCTTCTGAGGTTTCTTGTTTGGCCAGCATTTGTGAGTTGTTTCCTAGAGCGAAGGACTTTGTGAGTGAGAAAGGGAGTGTTGAAACATCAGTGGGTTTCGATTGGGAGCCACTTTAGATTTTTAAGGGGGGGGAGGGGTATGATTGTGTCTTTTGACTCCAGTGACCATCCTTACTGCTGCATTCAGTGTGGTTCTTAAGGGGGATAAGTGTGACTTTGTGGTGCCAGTGAGGGAGAAGCTCCTGTAGTCCAGTCTTGATAGAGCCATCGCTTGCGTGGTGACTTTTCGATCATTCAGCAGGAGGAAGGGCTTGATTTTACCATTCATTAGCTCTTAGCCACTCTGTCATCTTCAATGGTGCCACCAACATTCCAAAGTTCTAACACTAGTTCTAACAAACAGTGCATAAACCACCAATGAGATTAAGTGATAAATATACATCATCAGTACGAGTAGCATAATGTAAGCAGAAGTGACATTGGATGAAGTCAACAGATGCCACGATATGCTCAGCGAAATTGAGAAGAAAAGCAATCAGGGTGGTGAAGCTTTTCCTCTGGAGCTCCAGGAAGTTATGCCAACCTACCCACTTTCAAAAAGACCATAAGATGGCTTTCGTAAACAATGCCTGCCATCCACAACATACCATTATTTGAACCACTAAACCTCTCTCTTCATGCAAAGACTAATGCCTACCAATCAAGGAACTATTCGCTGGCCTCCCTGTCTGGCACGAAGGCCTCAACTGGGCATACTCCATTTTCTACTAATCACCTAATTAGACTGTCCTGTATTTGATGGTTGCAAATTTAGGACTGTCAAGTAACTACCAGTGTGTGACTTGAAGATGCTCAATGAAACATGGAAATAAACTACCTCACACACAGATCAACCAAATGGCCTAGACCTATTGAAGGACAGAGAAAAGCCCCACCCAGGACATATATAGGATTGAAGATACTGAAAGTAGCTCATCAGACAGTTTTTACAGCAAAACCTGACAGTTGCACACACGAAGAGGATGATATATTCTGCTACACTTCTACCCCTTAGTGCTCAGGTACTTCATCCAGCACACTCAGTACTTGTTGACTCCAAGGTGAAGTCTTTCTTCTAGGAAGGGTGGATTTGAATTCAAAATTGAAACACATCATTGCAATTCCCGTCTGAACCCACTGGGACTCGACATAACATTCTTAACCCTGAAATATGTCTCTTCTAACAAATGATTTTTTCATTTCCTACTGGGGCTATAAAAAAGCAGGCAAATTGGTTACTGTGGTTACAACACTTAGCCTACGGTCTCAAACTAGATCCATGTTAACACTCCAAACCGGCTAAGAGATTTCATAATTAATTATTCTCCAATCCCCGCTCCAATATACAGCTGCCATTTTGATGAGGTTATGATTCTAAGAAAAAGCGAGAAAGCAAGTAAATGCTTATTATGACCAAATAAATGGACACATATAGATGTTATTTATCTTATCCACACATTAAGATTAAGTTTAGCCTGTAATCAATTGCTTTCGTTGTAAGCAACTCTGCTGTATTTTGAAATTTCAGCGGTATACAAAACAAATTTGAGCAATTTAAAAAGTTATTTCGAATCACAAAAAATATAATTACAACAAATTATTTTGGCAACACATACAATACTGCAAAATACACTTCCATAATTAATGAGCTTGAGTTGAAGATTCTGATTTGTATACTGTGCTTGCGTTGTACTCGGTACATTGGTACAAAGGACACTGTCATATTGAACTTCATCCATGTTCATTTTAAGGGCCATTCTCCTCGCAGAAATAAACACCTCAAAAGGGCAGTAAAAATGCAGGCAAGAAGGTTCAATCAATAGCAATCGAAAAAGAATCTGGAGCATTGAACAAATCAACAACCATATACTTTTCATGAAAACAGCTATAGCACTCGACAATAGAGCAAGGGAAAATGATATTGGTCAATAACCAATTTCTTCTATTTTTCCTCTTTGACAAGTATGACTAAGCTTCTCCAATAAAAAAGGCAGCCCATGCTAACAGATCTACCAGAGGCAAAAATTTATCCCTGGTTTATAAACATTTTTATTTTAATCCTCCAAACTATATGAAGAAAAAGCAAGAAAAACTGCTCTGCCACATGGCTCTGCGAAACCATCAACCACCCGTGTTGTCACACCTATGCATAAAAAAACAATAGGAAGAGTGTGACAAAAAATCCATACCTAGGAAACTGCTGCAAAAAAGGAGGATATCGAGACAAAGGAATGGAAAATCGAGCTCATTTTGAAAGGATGGAAACAATTTATAAATTACAGTAATTATTTTAATAGCGATTGTGAAAAGGACATTAACAAAGCACTCTGCTTTCGCTTGCATGTGCATAGTCTGTGCTGATCCCAAGGAGGAGGTTAGAATATTTTTGTCTACAATGCTTTGCTAAATTGTCACAATCTGCTCACAGCAAGGATGATGCGTGCCATTTCGATTTTCGTTTTTATCACGCTTATTTTGTTCGTTGGGCAAAATAAACAAAACAAAAATCTTCAGAGCATTTAGTCTGCCATCAACAAAAAAGGCAATTATCACAGCATCCTCCTTCCATCAGAGGAGTGACACCAAACTTTTCTGCGCACGACATTTTCACAATTTGTTAGGAACTAGTTTTGAATCTTTGACGCATTATTGGGATATGCAGGCATGTTAAATCGGTGCAAACATCAAGGAGCCCAATTAGGGGAACAATACTGCATGGATGCAAAGTGTGAAGCACCTGGAGATGCAAGGCTCCATTGTAAGGCTGGGTCAGGAAGGTCCTCCTCACATCTGGCCATGATTTGCTTTTCAAAGGAAAACTGTTACTGAGAGAGCAACAGCGTTTCACAATCTGTTCATCTAATGATTATAGTTACTATATATATATATATATATATATATATATATATATATATATATATATCTATATATATATATATATACACACATACCTACATATACACACACCTCCGTTTCACCATCTGTTCATCTAAACATTATAGTTACTATATCTATCTATATATATATATATATATATATATTCACACAGAGCAGCACCTAAGACTAAATTTACAATATATAATTCATAGTTTCAATCAAAGCTCAAAGTGATTTGATGCTGAAACTTTATGACTATTAACTTGATATTCGTGCCTGGACCTGGTTTTTTTTCATGTCTTATTCTGTTTCTTTATCCCCTTTTCCGAGTTTTCTGGTAGCGTGTACTCTGAAATAGTTCCGTACCATGCCAATCCTGTGATACAGTACAAGCCAGTAGTTCCATCTGTGAACTGGCACACATCATTTTATTCCGAATAAAAGTGTGCATCAAGACACAGTGTCATCGTTACTTGTTATTCCATAACTTTAGGAGCTGTGCTATTTCTTTTTCAAAATAGACACATAGATATGTTCTGGGAATCCACACACCATGACCCCCAAACCAGGCTGGTTCCTTCCATCTTTCAGACAGTGGCACAAACCTAAATGTGTTCAATTCGGGAACATGTTCATAGTTCAACTGTAAAGAAGGGCTCCCCAAAAGACACCATTCTGTTCCTTGTTTGAAAGTCTGGTGACGATCCAGACAAAGTGAGTCGTGAATGCCTTTACTGGACAGAAATCTAGCTGGAACGTGCTAAAACATGTCATTTATAAGGACAGCACCCTTTATTCACGTCATCATTTGGATTCAGGTCCAGGGTCGTGATGATAGGTCAACAAAGCCATGTATGTCTTGCTATCCCAGAAGGGACTCAGGTTATCTAGTTTACAAACTAAAATTCTCATAAAGCTCATTCAATCCATGTTTAAGTATGTCACAAAGGAAGCAAGCATTAGGGTGATACTTATCAACCACCAAAATGGCCCAATGTGCTATTTTCAAAGAAAAAAATAGTGTATCTCTCTTTCTCTCTCTCTTCCTCTCTCCCTCTCCTTACTTATAGATGGAGCAGTTGCCCCACGCAAAGAAGGGTTCCAGGTAGCATCATACAGAACAAGATTACATTCAAAGAAAAAAAAAACCTGCATGCTTGAGAGAGGATGGTTTGCTACCTTTGTAACCGTAAAAACAAATGGTTGAATATTTTTAACATACTCCCCCAGTAGAGGCAACTCTATGGATGATGCCACATCTGTGCAGTACTATGAGTGGTGACCAATGGAATCATCAGGGCCTGTGGCAGGAGCCGCTTCCCTCAAAGGATGCTCTTTGGAGGGCACCAAGACGAGGCGGACTGGTGCCCTCAGAAAACATTGAGACTTGGGGACAGTTTACAAAACTGGGACAATTAATGTAGGCCTTCTGAGCGAAACAAAGAAATTGTACCTCAGAAGGACAGAAATAAGATAGTCATTCTTGCCTTCCGATTAAGTGGATCCTGTAATTTATTGAAAAACAGGAGGAGCCAAAAACTCACGACCCTGGTAAGAAGGATGGGGAATGGGTGCTCGACCTTCAGCTGTATGAAAAGTAAGATACAATGGAGAGGTCTCTTCATGGTGCCCTTAAATGCAGAATCTTCTACCTTTGACATAAAGTATGCCCTTAGGTCATTCCAAGAGTAACACTGCCATTTCACATAGGAATAACAATGGCAGGTCACCATCGAGAGTAACAATGCCAGCTCACCAGAGAGAATAACAATGTCACTTCACCATCAAGGGTAACAATGTCAGGTCACCATTGACAGTAGCAAATCTAGTCACCATCAAAAGTAACAATGCCAGCTCCCCATCGAGAGCAACAATGCCAGCTCACCACAGAGAGTAACAATGCCAGCTCACATCGAGAGCAACAATGCTAGCTCACCACCGAGAGTAACAATGGCAGTTTACCATCGAGAGTAACAATGGCAGGTCACCATCGAGAGAGACAATGCCAGATCACCATCAGAGAGTAACAATGCCAGCTCACTATCGATAGTAACAATGGCAGCTCACTAGTAAGAGTAACAATACCAGCTCGTCATGGAGAGTACAAAGACAGATCACCATCGAATAACAATGTCAGTTCACAATTGATACTAACAATGGCAGCTCACAGTCGATAGTAACAATGTCAGTTCACCATCAAGTGTAACGAGGTAGATTGACATTACAAACTTGATACTTCCAGCACATAACAAAGGCAGCACGTGACAGTCACCTTCAAAGAAGACACAAATCGCCAGAACGTGTCTGCAATCAGGGGACCCAAAGCAGAAGGTGTGGAAAGGCACGTTCAACTGCACGTTACATGCCCTGGCAAGCTCCCAATGCGATGAGTCCAAACAGAAGCAGCACTTCAACTGTAGCGCCAACCACATCCATACGATGGGGGACCACAAATGGTGGCCTAACCAATGGCCTCAGTTTGCATTAGCAGCAGCGTGGTATTAGCTAAAACTTTTAGCAATTCGTGAGGCTGGCAGGTGACCCTGTGGCAATGCCCACAAGCAGAGTTTTTGAATCCAAACCATACAGTAAATGATGCTGTAGTGGTTTATGCAAAGGGTGTACAGATAAGCGAGTGCAGCCACATCCATTCCAGATTTTGAGGAAAAACACAGACTATGTAAACAACTCCCATTTAGGTTCATTGTTTGTACATTTGTTGTTTGCGAACATCCTGGAATTGGGGTATGGTCTTGTCCATCCCTCACCTTCCTCGACATCCCATGCACAGGAACCTCAATTACATTTTAAGAGCACCGACGGATTGAGATGTAACAAAGAAAACACACACCTCAATGTTCTCTCTACAAAGTCACATCTATCATAACAGCTATAGAAAGTCGCAATTAAATCTACTGATAGTTTAGAAGGTACATTAATTACCTGGCGAGATCATCTTGCTCCACTGCTCCCTAACTACACAGTGCGCGCCTGCTTGCAATTATAAGACATCTATTTCAAGGCACATAAAACACAGTAATATTTCAAAAAGGCAATCGCAGGAATGCGGGTAGGCGCAGCAATCCATGCACGCATCCAAAGTACCTGCTCGCCTCAATCTGTCCTGCTGCCAGCACAGCAGGAGCTCAAATTGGTACCTAGCAAAGGGAGTCGGAAGAAATGATGAGGAAATCATTAAAGCGTAAAGAGAATAGCAACCTCCAAAAAAAATGGAAGTATCCATCATTCTCAATGATATTAAGGTCCCCATTTACTAAATGATACAGAGTTATAGAAGCAAAGCTAACGATAAGTAGCCCTCATCTGGTCTTCACACATAAGGGCAAAAGAAAGCAATGATCATCATATAACTTTACGCAGATGATCTGAAAACAGACTCGCAAAGAGCGTGTCGTGACGGATCATCATTTGAGGCAGTATGGCAAATCTTTTTTTTCTAATGTCTTGTGAAGAACGCAAGAGTCAAGTTTTCAGACCAGTATGTTTTTTTGCGAGTACACTGACAGAGGTATAGGTTTCAATAGCCATGTTTAATGCGTGCATCACTAGAAGTGAGAGGGGATGCCAACCACAGGTTCCAGTTTTTTTCCACAGCCACATGAAGCTCTCAATTTCCTTTTTATATTGAATAAAGTACCACCTGCCTTACATTATAAGGATATTGCAAGTCTCAGAGGAGTTCCATGACTCTATAGTGGGAGAAGGATGAAGTCTGAGGTCCTTTATAAGGTCATCGAGCCTCTGAGTTGACTTGCAGTGTCCTTAAGTATGGCAAGGGTACTTCATTCCTTGTAATGCATGATCACACTTCCTCAGAGCCATAGTGTTGCCTATGGCATACAAAAAACATGCAGTCAGAAATATTTCCTTTCTGCTGATCAGTGTTCATTTAGAAAAATAAATCTGAGGAAGGAAAAGGTGGGTTTTGTTTATGTCATTTAAACTGCATCTGTAATTATGTTCTGTGACCTGTCTTTCACCTTGGTTGCTGGTTCTAGCAGCAGGCATTATGATGTCAGAACCGAACTGTAATAATCTTATTACAGTTGGACAGCTGCTACGTTTGTTTATTACAGGTGACTAGAGGCGTCACAATTCAACTACAGGATCCCATGTATTATAACTATATTACACCTGGGGCACACTACGAGTCAAGTCATATATGTCATGAAAGCAGTTCATATCATGCTAGACATCTTCAAATATACTCCATACTGCATGCCAATTCTTTCCAACACTTGATGTCGTCGGTAGCTTTAATGGAGCTTCTGTAAATCGAGGTTGTACCAAGGAGGTCCGGCAAGCTGTTATCAGAGTTGCCAGATGGAAGGACCAGTACACTACTACCCTTATTTGTTCCCAATCATGTACCACCACATGTGACCCAACATCTGACAAAATCTTCCCTGCATTTAAGAAAATATTCTTATTTTCACTAAATGGATTTATGCATCTATTTAACAGATTTCATGAATGCAATGAGAAATTCATATATTACTGCGCTATCAGCTGAATGTCATCACCAACGTTTGGTTTTGCCTTTTCTAGATTTTCAAGAGGCTACACTATTTTATTATTTTCATTCACCATATCTGAGAAGCTTTAGATGTGAGCCTCCATGAGGCTTGCAGAGGAAGGAGCTCATCCTCAAAGATCAATAACTGTGACATGGACAGACTAAGGCGAAGTATTCATTCATCTACCCAAATATTAGTCTATATCCCAAAAAAGCAGTTTAATTCTAATCAGATGTCATTCACACATGAAGGTGTAAGCAAACACAAGCTAACTGGTCCACAATGAAGCAAAGAATTGCCCGAATGCAGAATGAGAATCATAATTCGATATTCTGGAAGAGAAAATGGCGGTTCTAAAAATGAGTGCTCTAATTCGTGAGAATGGACAAAAATACATAAACTTGGGGCAAACTGCTGGTTGTTCCAAAACATATCTTTCACTCATGTATTGTCCTTTTTCAAATTCCACCAGTTGTCAATGCAGTTCGCCATCTTACCTTGGTGCCCTTTATTTTTAAATCAAGTGAGCTCTTTTTTAATTAGTCTCCTGTGCAGTTTTAGGGGAAAACGATGTTATTAGATATTATTATGATTGATATTGTTTACAATATGGCTAGTAAAAATAATATCAATAACATAGATAATGCTAATATCAATCAAATCTGAAAATAATGACATTAATACTACTACCAATAATAAAGTAGCATGTATGCTACCTTTGTAAAAACGTGGAACTATGGACTTACAGTCGGACTTCCTCCTACATAACAACAAAATTCCTTTTGGAAGCAAGAGAAAGTGGGGCATATCATATTGTGATTTATTCGATCAAGTAACAATTATAATCAAGTGCTGGAACTGCAAGGTTGTTTCATACACAAATACAAAGCCGAGCACAGAGGATGGCAGTCTATTTTCAGAGACTACACGACTTCAAAAAGCTCATGTAAAATTTGCTAATACATTAACCGCCATCAATGTCAATATTAGAGGGTGTTGTGTTCAGGCCTCATCTAATAACCACTGTGCACATGACAGCTAAAGCCGCTCTTAGAAAAAGAAATTCACATCAAAGCAGCTTCCTCTTCACACATTTCAAACCAATTAGAAGCAGTGAATATTAGTGTTACAAGAAGGGTAATTTTAGAAAATGCAGGCATGGAAGTCAAACGTGTTTAATTACTTCAAAAAATAGCTCGCAAGGAGAAACTTAAGTCTAAACAGGGCTTTGCAGCGGGAATTTGCAAAGGATAAAGGTAGAGCCCATGTTTATTATGTACTAAATAGGACTGCGGACGTAATCCACAGTTGTGTGAAATATGACATTTTCTCCAGGTGGAGATTACAACATAAAATAAAATGGCAAGGCCACTAGGTCTGGCTTGAAAGTAAACACAAGTGGTCACAAATGGTGTTTGAATACGTTTCATGCACAAATGCTGTTCATCATTAAAACCAACCCTAATGGCATTGGTAATGCTGGGAAAAAGTAGCAATAGAGAATTGCTGCTGCATAGAATGAATATGGAAGATAAATAATTGAATATGATGAACAAAGTGATAACTGAGCATACTGTTCAAATGTAAAATAGTACCTCATGCATTCCAGTGGAAGCACTTCCTTGAATGAGAGATGATACATCAAACAGCCAACAGTATGAAATGTTTAGGAAATTCTCTTCAGGGTGGAGTCAAATTATGCTCTACGTATATTATAAAGAATTGGTAACAATATGTCATAGATAGCTGTCAAGACAGGTATGCCTGGCTTGACAAATAATGGGGTAATAATCCATGACATGCCCATTAAGTTTGGCTTTGTGTTTTTATTGACAATGATTATCAATCTATAAGATGATAGCTTGCCAATAACAGTGGCATGAAAGAGGCTATGTGTCTGACATCTCTGTCAAGAGCTAATCCATGAGAAAGAGCATCATTTTAATGATCAAGTTTAAAAAAAGACACAGTAACTGTATTTGAAGAGCAAAGTCAAAGCTGGGGGTTATACAGCACATGCAAAATTAGTTTAGATAATTAACTTGAAATACTAGATAAACTTGGGGAAAATGTAGTTGAAATATTTCTTTAGCTGTTTAATGTAACATATTAAAGTACTTTCTTGCACCTTTTCTCGCAGCTACCTCTATGTAATGGTTTCAACTATATAAAAGTGCAACCTTTTTAAATAAGATGGTGCCCTTGTCATACAGACTCCTGTTATAGTGACAAACTGCTGGATTTGGACCACCGAGCGCGGGAGACTAAGTCTGATCCTGCACCGTGTGACAGCAGTCAGCTTAGCTCTTCCGGCCAGCTAGCATCACCTCACCAGTACCCGAGAGTAAAGATGATTTTTTGCAGCCCTTCGCATGACATCTAGATTTCTCAGGGAAACTGTGGTGGAACAGATCTTATCCCTTTCTCTCAGACATGTATGTGTTACACATACAAATGCAAAACGGAAGCAGGACTAGGTTCAACAAGTTTTATTAAATCAACTGCATTCTATGTAAAAAGGCATGTATTGAGATTATAAAGATGATACAACATAATAAAAGCAAGCAAGTGACAAGGAAAGTGAAACACTGGAAAAGTCCAACCATGCTGTCCCAACAGTGGTTCTAGAAACCCTACCTGCACTACTAAGATTCTATACAAGAGAATGGCAGTGTAAGCCCTAATCTGCCTATCAGGCCCCTGGAAGAAAACCCATTTCCCATACCTATGATTCTAGATAACAAAGAGGTCTGTTGGTCTACTGAGAATCCTCCCACATGGAGGGAGAAAATGCATCAGGTCTAAGCAGAAACCATAAAGGCGATGTGCAGCATAAAATGGTGTAATGATATGTGAGTTTTGACCACTGATTTCATGTTGCACTGAGCCTACCAGCACACCATCACATTAGTGACCACCAACTTAATTTTGCCTATTGACTTTATTTTAGCATTAGCCATTGCCATGTTAAAAGCTGCAAGTAGTTTTCACATTGTACAATCTGCACATGTTTTTATTTTTTGTGTTCTTTCCCACCAAGGGCTTAGGCTGATAAGAATGCACTAAGACGGCAGTGAAGGGTCTTGTTTTGAATTGGCACCTTGGGATTGTGGCCAAGTCCCGACGTGTTATTTTCAAAGCTGGCCTAAAGCAATCAGCATTTTTTGAATAAATAAACTTCTACAGGGAGAGGGTGGTTCTAAAATTTTCCTTTCTTGTTTGTTCAAAGTGTAAGAGGCTGAGACCAGATGGACTGGGGATAGAGAGTGTTTGCAGATCTCAGGCATATCCAGGATGCTGGAGTGTGTCATCCTTCCCCTGAGGATAATTGATCTTTCTCTCCTCGATCGATTCTGGGATCTTGCGATCTGATGCTAAATAGGAGGGAGATAAAGCAGTTTTGCCCTTGCTCCATGGTGATGCATATTTTTTAATTCATTATTTGCTTTGCATTATAATATAGATACATATATTTGTTGTGTATATTGCGATGGAGAATCATTAGTACATGTTTTCTTTTCATTGCTGTGACCATCTTTAAACATGTGCTTTCAGCACACTAATCTCCTTTCAGAAACCTTGCTTAGTGAAATAATAAAAGTCTTCTTTGGACTAAGA
This sequence comes from Pleurodeles waltl, assembly GCF_031143425.1. Taxonomy (NCBI): domain Eukaryota; kingdom Metazoa; phylum Chordata; class Amphibia; order Caudata; family Salamandridae; genus Pleurodeles; species Pleurodeles waltl. The sequence continues at coordinate 1,887,993,179 of NC_090440.1, forward strand.
AGCGCAGTCCAGAGATTTTTGTCACTGCATGAGTGTTTCAGCTCGGTCATTAGTGAAGCAAAACAGATGGCAACAGGTTGTAATTCCCCTCTATCATGTCAGGGAAGTGAGGTGTTTTATAATAAAACACCTGGCGTTCTGAGAAAACTGCACTGACATTACAACATATTTCTGTGTCTGAGAGTTAGGGATATGATGAAAGCTTTGTGCCAGCAATAACTTGTAATTTATCATGTTCAGCCTTGAATGAAACACAGAATATACAGAGAAAAGAATAACAGAATTCTGTGTAAAATAATAAAAACAACTGCACTAAAATAAAGCTTTTGCTAAAATATTGAAATTAAAAATGCATGTCTCGGTGTGAAAGGGCACAAGCTGCAGGTCTAAGCCAAAATAATGTACCTGTGTAATAGCTAAAGTAACCTCACAACACCCTTCCCATTTTCAGATCAAAGTGTAGAGGTCCCTTATTAAACCTAAAGCAAACTGCCATATCTACATCTATAACATTACAATCAAGTCTAAAATGTATAGAATGGAATGTCTATGTTGACAAGAAAATGGACCAAAATGTGGGCCAAATTAAAACTGGTCAATTTAGAATAAAAAAAAACATATTAATCAAAATAGAGACAAATGTCAGCTGTTCAACAATAATCATGGTCCTTTAGAAAACCATCAGTTTCAGCATTTTTAATAGGATCCAGGAAAGACTCCACTTCTGCAGATGTTAATGAAACCAATTCATTGACAAAGAAGGAGAGAGAGCACTCATATTCCATTGCCTCAGCTGAGGCGGCAGCATGCCATGCAGTGCCAGGTGTTGTAGTACCAAGAGCCACTTGGTCCTCAAAGAGTGACTCATAGGAAGCTTCCTGCAAAAAGCACAATTTCAATGTGCATGTCTGGAAATGAGCCCTCAGCGAGAACATCAACAGATCAGTGTTCAAAGAAAGTATGCGCTGCGTAGCAAGACATACTTCCGGTGCATGCTCAAAAGGGCACCACAAGCAGTGAAGGACAGGATGAACACAGATCAAAACCGGTCAGAATGACAGAGACAAGTTGCACTCCAGCTCTTCCAGGAGTGGTGCTCCAAAGTACTGTATCAAGCGTTCATGACATAGTTGGGCTGGAGGAAGTGCCAAAAGTTGTTCTTGTTAAGATGGGGCAGCCATTGCAAAGAAAGATTAGCAGCAGCAAAATGCCCCCAATTAATGTCAAAGTAATAGGGAATCCTCCGAAAACACTTGAGTGTAAGGAATCCCCAAGGTGCCTCCTGCGTTATCTGTCAGCATCCCCAGGGATTAGGGTTAAATCATATCTCTGTTCTTGGTTAAACCTTCATGTTTCTAAGTAAACATAATGTGTTGTGTTACACAATTGGTTTTATCAATGCTTGTTTTACTAATGCTTGTTTGCTAATGTGAGCAGGTGTAGACATGTGCTTCTAATCGGGCGTGGTGACTCATCTCAACTGCTTTCCTGATTGGCTATAAATAGCAGAGTGAAGCATGCCTCCCTGCTTGGCTTTGTTTTGCTTCCTGATCTCAGCTCTGCTGCTGTCGTCCTCGTATTCAGGACTTTAGAGGAAATTCTTTTATTCGTTCCTGTACCAGCTGACACCAGGAAAAGACACTGGAACACTGGAAAAGACTGCAGCTAAGTGACAAGTGTTCTCCAGGGAGTTTGTTCTTTGAGCGCCGCGCTTTCCTAGAACAGCTGGTGTATTTCAGACCTCGTATTTTGGCAGTGCTTATCTTGAAGAGACAAATGCATTTCTGAACATTCTACATTATTACTGTAGTTACTTGCCTAAATGTGCTTCAGGAAATCTGCTTGAGTTCAAGTACTACAAAAAGTGACAGTGCAATTTTAAAAGAACATTTACGTGACTTTTCTTTCTCTAATAGTATAACTCTTGAATTTAAATTGTGTCATTCATGCATGTGTTTCAGGTTTGAGGAATTTGCTTTTTGAAGGGTTTTTCATACACAGAGCGAAACCAAACCAAACTGTGCCACCCTAACTGTTTGAACCCAGAGTGGACATTTGTATTTCTTGGATTGTTTTAGTTCCTTTGAGTTTAACCCTATTCATGCAGAAAAGTTATATATGATATAATTAATGCCCTTGTTTGTCTTTCCTGTGCATGGTAAGTGCAACCACAGTTCTAATTGTAGTGTGCAACAGTGAATCTCTGTGAAGCCAGCCCTAGTGTGGCAGTACTTATTGTTATTGTTATGGTATTCAGTTTGGGTTTTTGGTAATGCAGTGTTAGTAATTGTGCCAACAGTTGTTATTATCCAAGAAAAGTGCTGGAGCATCCTGGTGTTCTTCTACCGCTCCTGTGCCCATATCAGAAAGAGAGATTCAGTTTCAAAGAAGATGAGTGCACTAACTCTACTATCACTCTGTCAACAACGACCTGCCCCCCGAAGATACAGGGTGCCAGGCTGGACCGGCAAGACGTGGTAGTGTTTTGTCTCTTTCTCTTCCACTCCCCCTTTCCTTTTGGGACACCTGCCGGGGGTTTCTGTGTCCACCAGGAAGTGCCATGAGGTATTCCAGGAGGTCGGGGGCATACCATCGCCCCTGCAGACATCCTGCTTTACAGGTGAGTGGCCCCGTCTCAACATTGAGAAAATAGAGTGTATGGCTGAAAGTATGATGCCAAATATGGAGGAAAAGGTGCTGACAAAACCAGAACCAACAGCTTTAAAGAAATGTACAATGCCAGTGTTTGATGCGTTAACAATTTGCCCAATTAATTCACCAAAATGTTTAGGAAAGTAAGTATTTAAGAGGGACTGTATCTCTGCTGATGATCTCGCCACTTGGAGAGCATAGGTTTCATGAGCAGATGTAAGCACCACATCTTTTTGAAACAAAAGAGCTTTTAGTCTGCTTAGCTTGTCAAAATTTACATTTAAAGTAGCAATATGAGTCCATATCTCTGCTACTTTTGTCTGTTCCATTGGAGAAAAAAAGCACATTACCACAACAGGTGACAATCTAGGAGACTGAACGACGCGCAGGCAATTCCGGCTCACATTCCACAACAGTTCTCTTTGTTCAGAACCACATAGCTCCCATTCGAGAGCACCTGGAAAGCTAGACAAATCAAAGGGACAGGAACTCCTTTTAGATAACAGGCAAAATTTTCTACTGAAGCATTACGTACTCCGTGCAAGAAAAGCTGTTTACAAGTCATGGAATGGCTCACAGATGTCTCACATTCGCATCCTCTAAGAAAGACCTCTTTCATGCCATTGAAACATTTGTATGAGAAGGGCAGCTCCCACACCTCATGAATGTAACTAACACCCAGCCTTTCATATCTGCCTACAGGGACGTGCTTCAAACACAAGGTAAACTGATGTGCAGAAATAGGCAGATTAATAACCCGATGAATTAACCAGAGAGCAGATGATATTTGTGCCTCAGTAAAAGGCAACTTTTCCAACTTTTCTATGTTAAGCATGACATAGGTTGCTTCTTTTTTAGCCATATTTGATGCTATTGGGGTAAATTAAGAGCTGCAAACAGTTCTTTGGAGCTAACATATTGCCATGGTACGCAACCACTTTTTAGGACTTCTTACGTCCAATCTAACTGCATAATGGACCTCAGTTGACTTTGACAATGTTGCAAAGACAACATGCCATTTTGTATAATATCGAACTCAGAAGAAATTATATTGTTGAAAGTGTATATGTGGTTGGACTAGATGTTCATTTCATTATCTACAATGGCTAATACTTTCTATAAGTTTTCCTGATCTATTTGCCTTAACTGGGCTGTGGCGTCTATTTGTGAAAGTTTCCAAATTTCATCATAACGTGCATATAAGAGGCATTTTTTTCATGATTTTCTGGGGCCCACAAGAAAATATTGTAAAATCTTTATCTTCTGATAGGAGACTGAGGTGTCCCTTTACAGCTGCTCGTGTAGAAGATTTCAGCCACTGTTGGCATCATTTTCCTACAATATACGTGGTGAGGATATCAGAGTGTTGTGATGATATGTAACAAGGGTCAAGTCAGCTCACTCTAAAGCCCCCTGTGGAGTTTACAAAACATGCATGACAACCATTTGTGTCCATTGGCCACAATAACCACCCATCAGGATCTGAAAGTGCTGTGTTAAATGTTCCTTTCTGGACGCACCCATTGAGCTGTTCTTCAGTGACATTAATTATATTCTGCTAATTAATAAATTTAGCTGGTGAGGGAATACTGGGCACATTAATTTCCTTAATTTTCACCAAGCCAAGACAACAAGTTTGCTGTAAACGGTCATTTAAAAATATACTTTGCAACGGAATATGGCATGCTCTAAACAAAGCTTCCCAAAACATGTTTTAAGTCAATCCACTTTAAATAATATTCATAGCCTTCTATCGCCAACTGGGAAACAAAGGAATCAGAATAAACCAATTTGTTAACAAAACATTCTGCAGTTTCATAGGAGGAAATTTGAAATACTAAGACTTAGCATTTGCTACATTGTGTCCAGTAATATCTGCACATTTTCCATATATGTTTTAGAACTCCCCACATGTGGGGCCAGACAATGTTCCCACTGTGTGCAATTTTAAACAGCTGTCAGGGTGCTAGCTTTATGAATGAAATGATGCCTATATCAATTGTAACAGAACCTATTACCATAACAAGCAGTTGTTTGATAAACATCTTCACTTTCAAATACAGTACAATATTCATGCTCAGAAAGCATAGAATTGATTGTTTTTACATCCCAATCATCAGAAACTACTCCTGGTATTATATAAGATCATTTGTTGAAACTTTAAACACATACGTATTTGAAGGAACTCTGTTGGCCCAAAGACACCCCAAACAAGCCCATCAGGAATCAGTATAGCTGAAATGTTCACTAGGGGCTAGTGTCTCCGGACCTTATGTGAAAACAAATGTGGTTTTAGGACCTCATCCACCATTTCAACAGCAGAGTGTTCAGGAAGATAATGACCATGTATCAGTAAAAAGGAAATAATGACAAAACCAATCCAGAGGAGAAAGGCAAGCACAATTAATAGGACCCATAGATAGTTCCATGGATAAAAAAGATAGTTAGTTTTAAGGTAAGTGAGCAGCTTACATGCTGTTGATACAGGTACTGCAGCAGATGTAGAAGAATCAGTGAAAGAATCATTGATGTTGGCAAAATATCCATAAACAGTTTGTGCAAATACTGGAGCCAGTGTCAGACTGACAGATGTGTCCCTTGGTGGTTGATAGTAAACTACTCCATCTGTTTGTGTTGAATTTGAATAACACAGTTCAGAAGTGTGGACCTTTCCTGTCACAGATGTTACTGGTACTAATTAAAGATCATTTTCCACCTTCCTCAAGCTTGGACAAGTGTAAGTATTGTTAGCTACAATGTGTAGAGGTACATCCAGGTTGGTAGTGAGAGGGGTTCGGGAACTATCCCGGAATCCTCTAGTTCTGCTGTGTAGGATCGGCCACATGGTGTAACTTGACATTGTTGATAGAGACAAAGCGGTTTCTTTTAGAACCAGACAGTGGTGGTAAGATGAGAATTCTGCTGCTGTGTATTCCCAGGATTGGAACCGATGCTCGAAATTAAGGGCTGAATTCTTTTTTCACAGCAACTTTTTCTTTCACTAGATCCTCAACAGCCATTCAGTGTTATTGGTGCATCCTTCATTCCCAAGGTGGTGGCACATGTAGATGAATTTTCCTCATGGAACTGCTGTAATTCCTGCAAGACACTGACACGTTCATTTATGCCAAAAGGTGCGTCTGCTGCCACCGCACCAGAGCCATCAAGATCTGGGACATGCCTAGGTATGCCGAACAGAACCTCGTCTGGGGTGCGCCCTCCCAGGGACCTTCTAGGCAAATTCTTAAGGGCTCCCTGGACTCTATATAGCTGATTAAGTCAACTATGACCCATACCCAATATTCTCGCTGTTAGAGATTGCTTTAAGTCTTTGGTCTTATGCTCCACTATATTGTTACACTTGGGATGATGGGGTGATGAGTAATGCAATTGGACCCTCAATGTCGCCATGGTGTCCCTGACTGCCCTTGAGGCAAACGCAGGGCCCTGGTCTGAATGAAATGCTGCAACTGGATATGTCTCAATAAAGACGTGCAAATCTTTAATAACAGTTTGAGTGTCTGCTGATCGTTGTGGCCATACCCATAGGAATCTGGAGAGAATAAGATGGATTTGTATTCACCATAAGGTGTCAAAGGACCACAATGGTACAGGTAAACACGTTCTAGTGGTTTGTTGGAAATTAGGAGGGGTGTCTGTAGTGGGCGCTTGACAGTGGATTATTTTATTTGTTGACAGATGTCACAACAAAGGAGATACAGTTTGGTATGTTTATATAGACCTGGCCACCAGTAACGTTTTTGCAATGAAGAAAATAGTAGCCACCACACTTGCATGGACAGAAGCATGCTCTGCTTCTATCAACTCTGGTCTCTGATCCTGGTAGGGGATCACATGAACACCCACCCCTGGTATTGTTACAAAGGCAATGTTCTGTGCACTTAGGTGTAAGGGCTCACTGTCTGCTGAGGCTTTCACAGCAGCCAGTGTTTCATTATCCAACCTCGTTCTGGAATGACTAATCACAGCAATGGAAGCCGTGGCTGCTGCTGATTTGGCTGCTTCATCAGCCAAGGTACGGCCTGCAACGTGTATTCCTACACATTGATGACCCAGTGTATGAACTGCAGGGGCACTGGGTAGCATTTCTTTCAGATCTGCTACTTTCCCCATAATAATCAGTGTTTGATGGTGTTTTCTTTTGAATCTCTGAACCCATTTTGACGGCAGCAATGCAGATTGTCATTGAAGGTCTGGACACAATAGTACAAATCACACACTATCAGTGTCAGCTGTTCTGGATCCGTATGTTCCAGTGCCAATACCAGATCCAGAAGCTCTACCAATTGTGTAGTGCAGTCTCCAAGGGTCTGCATGTAAGTGTTCTGAGGAAGGAATTTGCCATCCTTCATGACATCACTCACAACCGCACAGGCTGCGGAGTACTGTTGTTTTGTGCCTACCACCGGCTGTAGTGAACCAGCAGTATAAATTAATGTTTGATACTGATCAAGAGTCAACATATTTGTTGGGACTGGGAATTCAAGCTCATATTGAAGGAACTCTTCAGTCTGAAGTTTTAGATCAAAAACAATCTACATCAGTGGCAGTTAGAGACGCCGCCCATTGGATCCAACATGGATGTAGTGCTCTAGCGTTTCGGACGCTGGCTTTTGTAACATCATCGAGGGCTGGTATGAGGGTTACGACAATAACGTGCTTCCCCTGGGTCAGAGGTCTCTCTTTTATGACAGCCATCTGAACAGCGGTCAGAATCTTTTCTGTGGGAGCAAAGCATTGTTGAGCTGTGTGTTACACATGCTGAGAACAGTCCAGGAATTATCTTATTCTCCTGTGTGAGCCTACAATATTTCTTTGCATGCCTAATGCACTAAATGCTGTTAAATACCTGCTTTCAGGTGCTATATTTTGGCAGGAGAACCCACTGGACATAACCAGGGATGGTTTTTTTTTTTTTGCACATTAACTCTGTAACCTAAGACTATTCTATAAGAATGGTCCGGTTTAGCTACAGGAAACAAGGGGTTGTTCATAGGCGAGACACAGGGCTCAATTACACCCTGGTTCCGTAGTTGTGTCAGTATCTCTCTCTCACTGATGGTTTAGCCTCATGTTTAACGGGATATTGATGTTGAGGCTGTGGTTGTGATCTAATAGGTATTATATGGGTATGGAGAGTCTCTGTCCCACCTCACATGATTGCGATACAGCGAAGGGGCTTGCGCCAATGTCCAGTCTACTGCGTAGGCTTCCCCTAATTCTCTAGGAACGAGAGGTGAGAAAGAAGGCTGACTAGCTTCTTCCACAAATGGAAGATTGTGGGCAAATTCTGGTGGCCAATCCATTTCTGCCAGTAGGATATCATAGCACAATGTCAATTTTTCACGTTTTTGCTGTTTGGACTTCTAAATAGTCGCTCGTTGCTGTCAGATCTCTCACTTTGTTTATCCAGTGAGTCCTGAATAGAACTAGATTGGCGTGTATAAAAATGCTTTACATTACTTTTATTTTGTTTTTGTTTATCCCAGTGTTTTTTAGAGCCCTCCGTTCCTTGTTTGGTAGAATCCTTATTAGATTTGTATTGGACCTTGTAGCTGTGGTTTACTCGGTCTGGTTCCCAAACTATCCCGATCTATACTAGAATAGGTCTCAGCTGATCCTGTACAAGAATATCTCAGCGTTGCATGCGGACTGCCAGAGCTACTCCTTCCCCATTAAGGTTACTGAATATTATTGAGGATACAGTGGCAAAATTGCCCATTAATTGCAAACCCAAGTCTAGGGCCAGGGCAGCACCGTATTCATTTTGAAGTTGTTTCAACACTTGCCACCTTGGCTCTCTACCATGGTTTTTATTCATTATTGCCTGTGTGAACCTCTGAGCCTAATCGCTTTAGAAGACAGAGGCACAGATCACGTGCTAGTGGGCAAACATCTTATTATGCTGTCTTATCCTTCTTTTAATAATAATACATTAACAAAAGATCGCTCTGATGTACAGCTAAAAGATTTTACAGCCATGCCTAAAAAGCAGGCTATACTCCAGTTCACACACAACAAATCTGCTAACCCACAAAAAATTAACAAAATATGTACCGTGTTCAGTAGCTCAACATGGAGGGCTTGAAAGCCTCGTACTGCATTGTAAGTGGATTGAAAAATAAGTTCCCAACAAATCACCCACCCTATGCATACATATGAAAAAAGAGTGCTTGTGTTGTGAAACCAACTAGGGCCAGATTACATAAAGCCTGAGGCAAGTATCAACTAGATGTGCATCAAAATAGCAATATAATGTGCTTTGTGTCAAAACAATGTCCTATCCTAGCATCAAGATTTAGCTCCACAACAAGACTAGCTGCACCTATCAGCTGGCATTTAACTATAGTGAAAGTTTGTAACTACACACTGCATGTCAGGATTGATTATGGAGCGTGGTCCTAACAACACTATGGTGACCACACATATGGAGGATATTTGTTTTAGAGCGATGCTGGTATTTATAGAGAGAAAACTCAGACACCCAAATGATCTGAACGATTTATCCTATAAGGTGAGTCTGTCTTTTATTTAATCATCTACTGAACATACAATAATCATCCATTTATTTTACATGCCTTCTAAGTATTGCAAATAATTGATAATATTGCTCAATGTACCTCAGATGGACGGTAGGCTGCATCAAACTTGTGATCTAGAAACATGTAGGTTATTTAATGTCAAAAGCAAGCATTTAACTCACTGATCCACCTTGCTGATTTAAATTTGAGGAAATGTGTGAAACGTAATGTTAGGTAGCTGAGAGGTTTAACGAAGAAGAAGAGATCACATCATTACAACACTACCGGTTGACATTTGGAAATTGCCTTTTACATGTATATCCAATTGACTTTATAAAAGTTCACATAGAAAGTTGGCTCCAATTACCTTAATTTCGTTATTTCCTCATAAAATGTAAACAGTTAAGATCTAGGATAGAAAGATGTATTACCATAAATGTTTTATTCTGCATAACTACAAACATTCTTTGAAAATGTCACTAGTGTTGGGCACATTGCACTAAATATAGAGTGCAACCTGTAGCTTTCCATTTTCGTTGCTCACACCCATACCTGTATACATAACGCAAGCAGTGAAGCACAGGGACCCCAGAAAAAATACATTGTAAGAGGGTTGGTGGCCCTCAGCTAAAGTCTCACCAAAATATTAATATATTATGGCAGGGGTTCAAATAAAAAATCCATATGGTCTACTTTTTATTTTGGCCTTTGTAAAATAACATTAGTTCCTGCAGCATACCTTTAATGAAAAAAATCACAGGATGATAGATAAAAATCTGAAATAAAATGAGCATGGAAGAATATGAACAGTCATGATTATAAAAAAAACTAATCTAATCATTTGATCAACTGATGAAGATGTTTTGATCGCACATGCATAATTAAAAACACCTTGGAGAAATCAACTTTTTTTAGGTCGAGCATTGCAGCGCAAAAGTGCTGGTTTTTCGACCTGTTGGTATGTATACAGGCTTTGAACCACACCCAACGCACGCCCATCACTATCACTCGTTCATGGGCTTGTCTTTCAAAAATCCTTTGTTTTCATTGGTAAATGCTTTACGTTTGTCCCTCCTTGAGGCAGTTTTGTTACCACCTGTTACATGGATAATTACACTTGTCGCTAACGTTGACTGCAAGCATACTTCTTTTTCCTTTTGTGTCTCTTTTACGCGTTAGCGCCCATGGTGGCTGTGGCACTTTCAATCGTCTCACTTATGTCAACTGTTTTACTTTTTATTGTCAGTTTGTCTGGCAAAAAAAAGTCCAGTTAGGAATTTACAGCGCTAATAGCTCTAACTCGAGCAAACGCGAGACCCATTGCATTGCAAATGCTTCTTTATATTTCTTTTACACACTTACCCCGTCACTGCTTTAATTTGTACTATGTCTAAAAGTATAAATAGAGTGTCTTCACAATTGTGTCTTTTTCTGAGTCATCAACCATACATCTCACTTTTAGGGTGCATGCAGCAGCAGTCAGAAAGCCTAATCCCAGGTTACAAGCCACCTGTAATTCTCAGCTTCTTTCGATTAAGGTCCTTCTTTTCATTTTGCTTTCCTGGATCATTCTACCCTATGGTCCTGGTTAGAGCTCCTTGCAAGATCTCTTCTGCAAGAAAATGAGATGTCCCCTTTGTTGAAAACTTGCCTTTGGAGTGGTATTTGTTCATTTGGAATATCAATGACAGGAAGCGAACGTCTTAGCCAGGAATACTTTTAAAGGTTGCTAACACATGGTTACCATGCTTCTGAGGCCATTTGCACACTGTGCCCCATGCCAGTCTTCCAGTCTAAGATTCACTTCTGTTTATTTTGCATATATTAAACATCCTATATCTTCATAAAGCCACATCCATTCAGCTTCTTCTGCTGGTCTTTCTTTCTGGGAAAACATTGGGATTCTGGGATTACTTCCCTCAGTTTACAGAATTGTGGTGCACTCTTCTCTCCTAATATTATCATCAAAAGGAGATGTTATTCATTTGCTTGGTTCGTGGCTTGTTTGGTCTACATTCACTCACTTTTAACTTGGATGATACCTTAATTTTTTGCAGGTGAGAAATTCTTGCACTTTCGTTGTATGAAATATTTCCTTTTCTCAGAGAGTTTCCTGTATATTCCAAGGAAACTAATTTCCATCATCATGTTATTTCCTTCTGTGTAATTTCCTCATGTTACGTCAGTAATCTGAGTTGCCTCAGTTAATGAATGAGCCCTTCTGCATCCTGAATGATACTAACATTTATGTGCTAACATCGCATGCTGTGCCCAATCAATGGATCTGTACTTCATCCTGATTGGTTCAAAGTCAAAGGAGAATGGTACAGTCTGTTCTACAGCAGAGGCATCCAGGAGCATGCCCTTTGATACTGTGCTCCTCCCAGGTGCATTCTCCTAGTCAAACCACAGCTTCTGCAATCCAGCCAGATTTATTTTTTAGTAAAAGTTGCTTGGCCTTTTCTACTTGATGCAGCTGCTCGCATCACCCTGTCGGCAGAGTTCCTGCCAGGCACAATGACTTCAGGTATCCAAAGAAACCAAATATGTTTCAAACGTGTCTAAGTACCTCTGGGGTACAACTTCTTTTCATGTGTATGAGCAAAATGCATATTTAGTAGATCCTAAAAAAGGTCGAAAATAAACTCAACTGCCTGAAGCTGAAACTACAACATGTACTTTCCGTTAAAAAAAAAGTATCTCTTTTCTAGACAATAAATCTAAGTCGCAGATATAAGCCCAACCTTCCAACACATTATCATCAAATTATACTCCACCCTGATCATCTCTCATAGTCGGCTACAAAATGTGATTACTGCAATTTCCTTTTTGCTGTTGCTATTGCTATTTCTTGATGATTTGTTTACTGAAATCACACTACTATGATATGTCTTAAAATGCTATCCCAATGTTATTCACTTGTTACTTCACCTAGTCCTGGTAAATGTTCCTCCCAAGACCCATGGTCAACAGACTGTATCCTCAAACACCTTACTGGTTCGGCTCTTTCTCAATACATGTTGAACTGGCCTTAGCACCATGCTTGTTTAGCGTTGTCAGTGTATACCTAAATCTCATTAGGAAGGACAAAGTTATTTTGCTCAAGCATGTACTACCTAAAGATTAGGTGGTTAAACTCTAGAAAGTGACACCTAAGGTCTTCTCCATAATGTTGAATGTCGATTCTTAATCTTGTCACCTATATACAAACACCTACTCACTGGCCGTACTCGCCACTGTTTTAAACCCCATCCTTCCCTATTGGGTCTCCATATTATACATGCTGACATATACTTGTCCAAGAGTAAGACATAGGCACATGTGGTGGGCTCGGGTCGCGCTCCTACCTGTTGTTTGTGCTCCCCCCCACTTCTGGTAATTGTCTCACAACAGACCTCCCCTGGTGGGAAGGTAGACCATTACAATTCCTTTAACACCAATTATTGTCTGATCTATCACTTGTGGATGTCCCCTGAACCCCCTACCCTTACCTACCTTTTTCTTGTCCTAGTCATGGTATGGGACTCCCCCTTACATATGGACATTGACCATGGGTTGGTCCTCATCATTTCCCCAGATTCTAGACTGAAGTGGCTATCATCTAATAAAACATTTCCCAATAATGTCAATTAATATAGTAACTTTAAGACTAAAGGGTTGAACCATACAGTGAAGAGAATGAACATTTTAGACTACTGTAAGGAATTAACAGGTGATATACTCCTATAAGAAACAAAGAGTGGCTATAGACATGCTCTAAATATGAGGAGAGGGTGGGTGACTGAGCTACTATGCACTGAAGCGGCAGGGAAGAAAAATGGGGCTCTCACACTCATATCTAAGAGTTCAAGACTGACTGTCATTTCGTCGAGACATGATGATAGAGGGAAATGGCTACTTACTAGGGTAACCAATGGCAGCCAGGAACTATACATAATGAAAATGTATGCACCGAACGCTGACAACCATTAATTTTGGGTTCGACTAGACAAGAAACTAACCAATATTCCACCAAACTCCAAACTGATTGTTGGTGGAGATTTTAACCTCCCAAAGGACCCTATATTAGATAGCAATTCCGCTGTTCAGTTTACAACCTCCAAATCTCACAAACACATGACTAAACTTTGTCAAACACACAGACTCAAAGACATGTCGAGACTTCACAATCTCCCCAGCAATGACTTTACGCTCTTCTCCTCCCCTCACTCCAGCTTTTCACGTATTGATTAATTTTTAATATTGGACTCTTCTTCAGTGCACCACATCCTCTAAAATTCACCCACTCTTAGTGTCCGATCATGCTGCAGTTTCCACGTCCACCTTCCTAGCACCAACTAAGCTGAAGAATAGAATCTGGCGCATGAATGAAAAAATTGTTGACAATCCTCAAAAAGGAGATTGACTTTTTCTTCAGAGAAAACAGCCATTCGGTCTCCTCTCCCATAATACTATGGGAGGCGTTAAATGCGCAATGAGAGGACAAATAATCAAACGCATGTCCGTTAAAAATCACCAGATCAAAAAGTCATTTCAACAGATTGCCTCAGAATTAAATTTAAAAGAAAGATCTTTTAGACAAACAAGAAATAAAGAGACACTGAGTGAGAGCAAACAACTGAAATACAAATATAACACTATCATTAGTAAACAAGCCTATCTTTGGGTCCACGCTCAAAAATCGAAACAACTTGTATTTTTAAACAAAGCTGGGAAAACACTGGCTTCAAATTTAGACACACATCCAACAATAATTCTCATATCAAAACTCCCAATGGAGTGCAAAAAATCAAACCTAGCAAGATTTTAGAAGTTTTTATAACCTTCTATGCTAAACTCTATACCCCACAAACCCAATGTCTGAAATCTGAATGCAAAACATTTATTTGAAATCTCCCTATCAAAAAATTAACCGACTCAGTTAAAAACTTAACTTAATAAGCCCATCGACTCCTCTGAAATCGATCATGCCATTAGATATATTAAATCAGGCAAGGCGCAAGACCACACAGGTTCCCTATATCCTTCTACAAAGCTTTTCAGACCTCACTGATCGACCATCTTAGAAACACATTAGAGTGTTTTGTACACCAATGTAAGGTTTCGGGAACCGCGGCTGAAGCTATGACTGTAGTAATCCCAAAAGAGGACAAGGACCACACAACCCATTTCCTTACTCAATATGGAAGCAAAAATATTAGCAAAAATCCTAGCAAATCGGATTGAATCTCTCATCCTAAAACTCATACATAACTCCCAAATAGGTTTTGTGAAGGGAAGAATGGCAAGAGATGACATCCGTACCTTCTGCCACATCATAAATAAGGTGAAAAGTACATCTCTACCAGCAGCTGCACTTGCGCTTGATGCAGAGAAAGCTTTTGAGAAGGTATACTGGCCGTTCTTGCACGCTATCCTAGAAGCCCATGACTTAGGTAAATCTTTTATTAACATGACGATGACCCTATACTCCAACCCTAAAGTAAATATCCGGATTAATGGTGAACTTTTTGCCACATTTGATCTATTTCAGTGCACAAGACAGGGCTGTTCTTTATCCCCACTATTATTCCTCTTAGCAACAGATCCCTTGCTCCTACTAGTTGACTCATCCCCTGAGATTGCAGGTTTTAAATCCGGCAATAACACATATAAAACCTCAGCATATGCTGATGACATACTTATTTACTCAGAAGATATAGAGAATGTAATCCCAGCACTAATCCATATAATATCAGACTTCTTTTGGGTCTTTGGATACGCTCTTAACAATGAGAAGACTGAGGTTTTCCCCCTCGATTCGCTATGTTTTGCTTCACACTTGGGTAATCCAGGCCTCAAATGGCAACCTAAACAACTTAAATATCTAGGTATCTGGTTTGCCAGAGACATCCCAGGTACACTCCACATAAATAAAGAGGAAACTATCAACAAGGTAAAAAAAGCTTATTGGACACCTGGTCACCCGAACATACATCCTGGTGGGGCAGAATTCAGACACTGAAAATGCCGATCACCCCAAATATTAACTTCAATACCTCTTTTTACCAATGCAGCTCTCTCATTTCTTCTTTCACAAGATAGCTAAGCTAACATCTGCCTTTTTGTGGAAGGGGATGAGGGCTAGAATCTCCTTTAAGGCCTTAAGAAAGGACACTCATGAAGAGGGATGCAGATTACCAAACTGGTACTTATATCAAATGGATTTCCTGGCATCACAGGGCACTTATTGGCTACTTAAAGATCTGCCTGACCGCCCCCGAGATGGTTTCAAATTGAAAACTCCATTTGCTCACCCTTCTCCTCTATCAGGTATCTCTCTATGAAAAAGTTCAGACCGCCATATCGCAAGAAATATTAGTTGACACTGCTACTGCTATTAAAGTATTAGATAAACAATCACAACTTCCATTACACAGATCTTTAATGGCTTCTCTATAGCACAACCTCAGAATAAAACTTGACACTACAGATGAATTACACCGTTCATGGGCCTCAAAAAACATCCATGCTATTCGGGACATATATGACAACAGAGAACCTATGCCCTTTGATTTTTTGACTGCGAAACACAGACTTCCCCTGATGGACTTTTATAGCTTTCTAAAAATGAAAGCTAAACTCTCTAAACTAGATTGGGCTACAAACGCAGCCATCTGCCAGCGACTAAAACTACGGCATTACTCGGGACATATCTGCTTCAAAATATACAATGCTCTTGAGACACCTTCCTCACATGACATATCACCTCTTAGTTCTAAATTGTCTAAACACTTAGAAGGTTCTGACAATACAGATTTCTGAGGAGAACTGGATTAATATAAGGAAATATGCTCTTTGAAATAAAGTTGCCCCCTTCACTGAACCAATCTACATTTTTTACCTTACACTCACTGGACTCCCACTAGGCTGCACAAGTTGGGTCTCAGAGACAGTGACAAATGTTGGAACTGTGGAACTGCTCCTGAATCCCATGAACATATATTCTTCCAATGACCCCAACGATTTTTCTTTTGGTCACATATCTCAAACCAAATCAACGTCATGTTTGAGACCTCAATAACCCTAAATTTCCCATTAATTATATTGGGCCCTTTGAGTATCTCAACTAGGCCTAATCTTGATGAGAGCGACATGGCCTTATTAGATCTCCTTCTATCCATAGCATCTAAGGTTCTAATGCCAGATTGGAAATCCCTCAAACGTCTTTGCCCGCGCACATGGTGGGCATGATGCATAACATACCTAAGAGGAGCAAATAAGCTATTCGAGTCATCCCCACCCTCTCAAAGGTAATCAAACAATATATTGTGAACATTAGACCCCTTTATGGAAAAAGAAGAGAAAGCCACTTAGTGCATATATTACTGGTTCTGTACATTCACACTTCAACAGGACAACCACACTAGTCATAGCTATTTACACATATTTACCATTGCTCCCTCCCCCCCACCTCTCCTCTCTTTCCTCTCCCAAGTTGATATCATTCTAAGGTTGTCTAGCGGATACACATTCCCTCATGTATTAATCATTCTAGAACGTGTACGATTACAAATGTCAACAATGGTTGGCCTACCTTGACCTATATGTATGTAAGAACTATCCTTATGACAACCTTGTTTTCTCTCTGGATAATTTATGTAATGTATGTACATCGATAATGTGAGTTTCCCATGGTATTCCTAACGTTGTGTATCCCCTAGTCCCTAAGTTATTTAATTATAGTTTTTTGCCTAAACATACCAATAGAAATGATTTAAGCTAAAACAAAAAAAAATATCTATTTTTTCCTGTGTTGCCTCTATTTAATTCAAGTGACGTTTTTCAAGGATGGAGTAACTGTTTGTATTCCTTTCCTGTTTGTACTTTTGCTTGGCTACTCTACACATACTACGATGTTGAAGAACTGTGAGCGTGCAACTACTTAGAACAATAAATATATTCTGGTGGAAGTTCCAGCAAAGGTTTTTAATGGTAATGTGGGGGCTAAGCTTAAGTTATACATTAACCAGTACATCCCCAAAGATGGTAGATCTATGACAAGCAACTGTTCAGTGAGGTAAGAAAGATCTAAGTCTTCATTGATCATGTACTTTTTACACATATGTACTTCATGAAGTGATCAATCCTCCTAAAATGTTGTGATCAATAATGTCGACCTGCACATATATATTTTATTGATTCCAGGGTATCAACTACAAGTATTTTGTCATGGTAGGCACATACAGGGAAATACAGATGTATTACTCTTAGTTTCACATCTACCTCCATAGATGACATGTTGGTAATCAATACTATGGAGTTGCTAAAAGGGCAGGGCAGATTTTTAAATTGGATACTTTGATAGAACACCAATATCCTGCATTGTACTGATTTGGGCAAGCAACTATTTTTACTTTACTGTCAAGGGCAGTTCCCACAGCTTTACAGGATCATCCTATTCATTTCAAATTAGGAAGTGTAGAGACGTTTCATACGCTTTCAAATTAAATTAGTTTTCGATAAAAATAGACAGTGGTGGAAATGAGCAATTAAAGGCTAAAATATAGACATAAAATGCATAATTATAAACCAAGATAAGTTTTAAGATGTAATTTATGGTGTATAATAACAACTGACAAAGACAAACATACTTCATCTTCTGCTTATTACAATTTGTCTACCAGTTCCTGTAGCAAAATATACAAAAACTCATGATTTCTTAGTTTCTGCTCCATCAACATCTGCAGTGATTCAGTCTTAAAATGTTACCTGATCTGCATTGGAAGGTCAGATCTCTTGGTTTCTGCTGCTCTCACACATTCTTGCTCCAAACCATCAAGTTTGAGCGGTCTCAAGACACAGACTCAGCCATTACTCTGGGCCCGAGCCTGCTCCTCTAGTCATCATTTTTAACACATTCATGTCCAGCAACACCTGCATGCAGCAGTTAGACATTTGCTCCTACAGTGATTCTTCAAAAGATAAATCACTTGATTTGCGGGCCGGAGAATGACTTTTGAGGATGCCTTTATCCAACTTGCAAAGACGGGGGAAATTGAACATAAAATGCAAAAATGCACATTTCACATCACAACTTACTGTCCAAATGCTAGCGACTGAAACGGCAAATACGAAGAAGGCTGACTTGGTGACCACTTCTAAGCTGTATAACCCATTTTACATGAAGGGCTAATCTTTTATCTAGCTGTAAATTAGTGTAAAATATCCTTTGATAATGAGTCGCTTTAAGGTCACTAGCTCTAATATTGACAATATTAAGTTTCCCTATAAGGGAGCCCTCAGAATCTGGGACCAACACTTTAAAAAGCAAAAGATCCACATATAACATTTAGAAATGTGCTTCTACCCCCAAAACAATGGTGTGAGTAATGCACACCTCACAACAGAACAAATTCTCCAGTCCCGTGTTCCTCACGGATGGTACATAGACAAAGGAATTAGTGGCTATCTATTGGCGTGCTTTGTTTATACGGATTATGCCAAGGACTTCCGAAATCCTTTAGGAAAACACAACATGGGTGACATTGTTAGGGTGTTCCAAGCAAGGTTAACGTTCTCCTCCTGCGGGGCCTGTTAAAGCTTGTGAAGGACAACTCAATATAAGGACTGTTTTGGGACAAGCTCTACCAGTCCAATATTTAAGTCACTTCTGAATGTCCTCTAAATAAATGAATGAATACAATATTGTTCGGAATGAACCAATTCATACTTTTGCAGTCAAAATGCTAACAGCATTTTTGTTAAGACATTGCCCTCTTTCAATTGCTTTACTGGCAGAATTAAAAATGTAAACTTTTTTTTTTTTTTTTTAAACCACTAAGAACTTAAACTATGTGCAGTCGTTGTCTTTATCAGAATACCTTTATGAGAAAAACATTATAGTTAAAAAGTGTTCTAATGGTTGCCAGCTAGAAATAGCAGCCTTGGTTGTAGTTTTCATGTGTATATTTTCAACGTACTATGATTTACCACAGTTTCTGTCAATCACTGGCAAAAGCACACATTTAGGACTTCTTCATGCACATTTCTGTGTTCCATTTAGTAAAACAGCAGCTTTTCGACTGGACTGTTCAACAAAGCGAACGCAGGTCCTCAAGTTCTTTTCAGCAGACTGTACAAAATGCAAAATTGCTGCACAGTCTTTTTATACCAATATCAAAACCACACCTAGGTGCCCCAAATACTAGAGGAAAACAATGACTAGTGTACAAGAACCCATAAATATGTTGTCATTATGGGGGTTATTCCAACTTTGGAGGAGGTGGTAATCCGTCCCAAATGTGACGGATTTACCACCAGCCGTATTACGAGTTCCATAGGATATAATGGACTTGTAATACGGCTGGTGGTATATCCGTCACTTTACCGTCACTTTTGGGACGGATTACCACTTCCTCCAAAGTTGGAATAACCCCCTATGTCTTTTTTATGTGGAGGTGCAGCAAATGTACACTTGTTTAACAATATAAGGCAACCTTTTTAATATTAATACTGAAGGTATGGAAAGTATATCAGCACTGTTTCAGAATCAATTTTCATACAACTTCGAGAAGGGTGAAAAAGATGGAGAGCTCTGAAAGCTCTGTGACCTAAAAAAATGGTAATTAGCAACCACCTACTTGGAGGGTGGTCTTTCATAAATGAGGATATGACCTAATGTACGTGAAATAGAATCCAGAGCTTGACAGAAAAGAATCTCAGAAAGAGTCTTACTTGACAAACAATAACTACAAATCAGCAGGTGACAAGATTTTAAAATAACAGTTGGTATAGCTCTGCTTTTGTGTTTATCGTCAATAAAACACTTGACAATACAAATGTAAACTTAAGTAGCACCTTGAAAGCTTCCTATTACTACCCTTTCTGAGCAAAGTGTACAAAAGATGGGTAAAATGGATACTCAGTTGGAATTAAATAGACCCCAGAGAAGAGGCTTCTAAACGACTTTAGTTGATGCTTAAAAGAAGGTTCAATCAGTCATTAAACCACTCCTCCCAGCAGATGTAATCCAGTATATTAGATACCTAATCAGAGATTCACCAAATTATGTGCGTATAGTTTGCGGGCACACACCTCTTCCATGGTCCAGGCACTTAGGCTGCTCTTCCAGGGCTTTAGGCACTCACCCTGCGCTCAACGGACCATGGCACACACTCTGCATTTACACGGCCCGTGTACACACATCATACTCACAGGTTCCAGGCACATGTTAGGAAACTATTTTTCAACCCTCCTCAGAGTGACGCAAAGAAAACACAAACACCAGGCAAGGCTCCAGAACAGATGAAATGCTTTCATGAGGTACCAAGGTTTATTGGCAGGCCAAGGCAGAAGGCAGACGCACATCCCAGTATAACGTCTTACAAGCTGGCATCTTCTGCCCTGAAGCATATAAGTCAGGCACTTATATATGTTAAGAAGTGCTGTCACAGCACAACCCCAAAAGGGGACACAGTCCAAACATGGGCACGCACATACAAAAGAAATGCTGCACATACAAAACTAGAAGTCCATAGTGTAAAAATATACATAATGCAGTGTGAGCATGAGCACGTGAACAGACAACAGGTGGTCCCTAAAGAAATGGGGGCTGGGTTGCTGGCTGAACTTAAAGTGTGAGACCGAGCTAAACTTAACAACGTGGCTTGGAGAGGTTTGTTTGTACAACTGGCATAGGTGTCAGAGAGGTCAGTAGGGAAGTCTTACTAGGATTCAGATAAGGGAGGAGAGAATTGGAACTAAAGTATCATATCTATAGGTACATACATGTGAATATATATTTTTCCCAACACACACATACACTTATAATGTCCACGTAGATTCATTACACAATACAAAACACACTATGGGGGTCATTCTGACCCTGGCGGTCATGGACCGCCAGGGCCAACGACCGCAGAAGCACCGCCAACAGGCTGGCAGTGCTTCTGGGGCCATTCTGACCGTGGCGGTACAGCCGCGGTCAGAAAAGGGAAACCGGCGGTTTCCCGCAGCCCCAGGGAATCCTCCACGGCGGCGCTGTAAGCAGCGCCGCCATGGGGATTCCGACCCCCTTCCCGCCATCCTGTTTCTGGCGGTTTTCACCGCCAGAAACAGGATGGCGGGAACGGGTGTCATGGGGCCCCTGGGGGCCCATTAAGATTTTCAGTGTCTGCTTGGCAGACACTGAAAATCGCAACGGGTGCAACTGCACCCGTCGCACACCAGCAACTCCGCCGGCTCCATTCGGAGCCGGCTTCCTCGTTGCTGGGGCTTTCCCGCTGGGCGGGCGGGCGGCCTTTTGCCGGTTGGCACTTGGTCTTTTCACCACGGTACGGTCTTCTGGCAGTTCCCGCCAGGCGGGCGGCTTCCGCCGCCTGCGGGGGTCAGAATGACCCCCTATGTGTTTAACCTAACCTCACCTAAAGTTTCAAGCACCAAGTGGACTCGAACTGTAGATTGATGAGAACACCACCCACCGTGGGACAGCCACGCCTAGCCTATGCATATCTCCCAAAACCCAAGCACTGTGCACAATGCAAATGGCACACTCCCCCCTCAACAAATGCCCACAACTAGCCACTAAAACCACTGGCCCTTTTCCACGTGCATCAGGTGTTTAATATAGGCCACACATAGCTCACACTAGAAACTACCAACACAAATTCCCAGTGAACTAAGCCACAAGAAGCAGGAGGTATGGAACAAGTTGGAAGGAAGCTGCTGCAAAACGTGATAAGGAATAGAAGAGCACTTTTTGGGCAGCAACAACCACTTGAAGTGGGGGTCTAGGGGTGGAAGATGAGCAGGCCCTCATGGTTACCCCACAAGGTGCACCCCAACACACACTGATGATGTGCTTCTAGCTGCCCTGCTCCAGCTAAGGAGAATCACCTTGCTAACAGAGGAAAGCCAGAAATAACACTACCACTGTACTGCTTGACCCCCTGTAAGTCCTGGCATGGTTACCCCTAACTTTTAGCCCTCTGATGTTCTGTTTTGCTAACCTCATTTTGCCGACCTTTGGTCTCTGGGCACTTTACCACTGCTGACCAGTGCTAAAGCGCATGTGCGTGTCTCCCCTTAGTGATTGGCCTACTCATGCTTGCCTCCTTCAGATCTACCACAGAAATGTTCCTTCTTGTCCTCTGCTTTGCCATGCTCGTCCTTTCGCTGTCCGCATCCTTTACTCTTAAATGATTTCCATTTTCCACTGAAGTCCCTTCTACTAGTCTCTCTTCTAATCTTCCTATAAACTTATTCTCCACTGGAAAATATTTTTGCTCCCTTCATAAATCTCCCATCTACCTTCTCCCAGTGGCGGCCGGCAGCTTTAGGAGGGAGGGGGGCTGGCGGGGCACACACACACACACTCATTCTTTCACACACAGACACACACGCATGCACGCACATCCATTAACAACACTCATACCATTAAAACATGCACGCACAAAACATTCATTTTTTTAAAACATCACACACACTCATTCTTTCACACACGCACGCACATCCATTAACAACATTCATACCATTCAAATATGCACGCGCTCACACAACGAACATTCAATTTGAAACATCACACACACACACACACACACACACACACTTATCTTCGGCCTCCAGGTCTCAGGAGGGTTGGGACTGCTGCCTTCCCTCATTGGCTGACCTTAGGTCAGCGGTCAGCCAATGAGGGAAGGCAGCAGTCCCAGCCTCGTCACAGAGTGGGATGGGGTCAGTGAGACTGCTGACCCCACCCCACTCTGTGACGAAGTGTCACTGATTGACACTCGTCCTGGGCACTTCAGGGCTTAAACTGACGCGCCCAGGGAGAGTGTCAATTGGTGACGCTTTCCTCGTCACCCAGGGGAGGGCCTCGAGGCACCTTTGCTGGGCCGAGGAGGTCACGCCCATAGGAGCTGTGATCTCCTCAGCCCAGCAAAGTTCAGCTCAGGCAGCCAGGAGTCTGCGCAAATCACGCATATCTGCTCCTGGCTGCCTGGCCTGAACATGAAGAGTGTCTGTCAGGCTGACCTTTGTTCAGCCTGACAGACACTCTTCATGGGGGGAAAAAGGTGGGGGGGCATGGCCCCTCCGCCCTAAAGGACGGGCCGCCCCTGCCTTCTCCCCCAGTCCTCAACACACTGCACTGAAAGGCCTGCTACAAAAAATCCTGGTAAAGGGGATCTGTTGGGTGAAGTGCAAGTGATATTTACATCAAAGGCACTTCGCACAAAGTCAGAAACTTAACGAGCCATCTGGAGGGAATGTTTGCCGATAGATGGTCACCATGTTTCCTGACACCAGTCCTTTCATAGCTGTTTGGCTTTTTGGCTGGTGGGACTCGTGGGCCACAGAGTTTGTCAATGCCCTGGCTACCTTTTTGGCAGTGCTGTTCTAAAAGCATGAGAATTGGAATGTTTTTAAAGTGGCAAAGAGCACACTGTTAAAATGCAGTGTTTTGTATGCTGAGTCACCCTCGAGTTAAAAATATTTTGGTACGATCCCATCCCCTCAACCCACCCCATGACGTAACCTGCTAAAATGTTTATTATTAAACATTGAGGACTTATGAGTCTAGATGTTTCACATTAGAAATGTAGGTACTTAATTGGACTAAAATCAAAGATAGGCGAACAAACGTTATATTCTCTGCTATCTTATCCTAATTCACCCTCAAAGCCTGTGAAAGGCTGGGATATCACAGCGTTTCCAAAAGCACCAGCCAAGCCAGGGTGCAAATGCCAGTGACAGTCATGAAACATTTTTTTCATTTCACAAATATACAAGGTTGCCTACCACAGCAGATTTTGCAGAAAGTAAAAAAAGTGATGAGTGGAATGTTTGAATTATATCAGTTGCTCGTAATTACTTGGGACCATATTCCAGTCCATTTTCTTTGGCCCACCATGCTATACAGACAAAAACAATAAATAACATATCTGCCTTGGTCCTGCTGAAATAGGAATAGCCTAGACCACTCTACCAGTCCGGAAACCTATGAATGTGAACACATGTAACCCTAAACCAGTTTTGGGCTATTTGAGCCTCAGCAGTAGGGTACAGCTTGAGTACTATATAGTACACTTGACATAGGACCAAGGTCTGGGCACAGTCATCGATTGCTCTTTGAATCTCACACCGAAGAAAGTAAAAAAGTGATGGAAGGAATGATTGAATTAATCTCAACCACTGGTAATCACTTAGAGGCTCATTTTAGTCCCTTGTACTTTGCCCATCGTGTGACATCAAACTGGAACCAGTGATTTCAAATCAGCCTTGGTCCTGCTCCAACTTTTCATTGCTACAAATGATGTGCTCACCGTAACTAAATCATATTCATGTTATCAATCCCAGAAAGATGAACATTTAAGACACCTCTGCTGGAATTCAACATTTATGCAGGTTCTGTGTAGATGTCTGCAGATGGCACAATAATGGTACTTATTACTACCGATAGGCAGTTGCCTATAATTTGCATTAAAAAGAATGGCACATTCTTTTTTTCCTTGATGTCAAAAAGCAATATATCCTTTGTGCACTTTATGTCACTCTATGTGTAATTAGTGTTGCACAATATCGATGTCTTCACAGCACCAGGTGTGGGATGCGATAACTGCAGCTTTGACCCATTTCACCCATTCAGTTTAAATAGCGAGACACAACACTTTAATATGGAAACCATCATGTTATCAAATGATAACATAGATTTGTATTTCGATTGCCAAAGCATTAAAGACACACACAGGACTGCAACTGTCCTCACAGAAATACTTTGATATTGTGGCTGAAGGTCATGCAAGCAGCTCCAGCCCAGCCAGCTCAGCCAGGGAACCTGACAGAGGAGGTGAGGGGGCTAAAGCCTTCTCAGCCCAACAGCAGTTGTGCATCTGGTGAAAAGCATCATAAATCACCAGAAACATACCAACGGAATGACAACAGTCACAAGAGCTATTAGTGATAAACTTCATCACAATAGTACATTGCATTTTACAAAGAGGAATATTACCATTTTGATGGCACGAGTTCAGCTCTCAAACTTCAGCTGTCAGGACGAGGGGGCATTGCTGTTAATCTGGAGCACTAATCACATCTGGGATGAACAAGGCAGCTGCATCAGTCGGCGTGTCACTTACATATTCCATAGTTTGGTCCACTGTGGACTCAGTGGCAGAGTGGAAGAAGACTTCCAGAACTAAGTGCAGAAGTCTTGCTGTCAGAAGAATATGTGTTATCAATTTACCCAACGGGCTTAATAAAGGGTAACAACCTTTCCAGACTTTGTGGCCAAGTATTATAACTAAGGAGTTTAAGGCTAAGGGTATTCCTAGTATGTCTCCAATAAAAGTCAGAATCATTTCCATTTATGTTTGGATGTTCCGGCTCTGCCACCATATGTGTATCACGTGCCCGAATCCTGACAACCACTCCAGCAATGTTCCAAAATACTGAACATTGCCCCTAATCTAGCTAGCTTGAAGTACCAATGCAGTAAGATTTTGATTATGATGGGATCATATTGTGATCTAGGGAGCTCTACTCCATGAGATCAACCATGCTTCATCCGAAACATCTACCCAATTCAGTCATCTATCCATTCATATACTTGTGCTTGGAGTCCCTTAAAGCTGTGCAGAATCCGGTGTCGGTGTCCCACTGAAGTCTAAGGCTATCAGTCCGGTAACAAAGTCACTGCAGAGATGGACTGGAAGGACAGACTAATCCCTCCCACAGGGAGGCTTGACCCTTGAGGTCCTCAGGCACAGGTGGACACTGTCAGTCCACTCCTCCTTGGGCTGTAGGATGCGGGAGCAAGGTTGTCTTCTGGTGTCGGGTCCAGGAATTGAGTTCCTCGCAGTTACAGGTGGGCCCACAGTAGCACTCTTCAGCCGTGGCCTGTGGGTCCAGTCTGACCAAACCAACAAGTGGGCTCAGGTTTCACGAGGTGGGAAGACATGGGGATACCCTTGGATCTCTTCTTCTTGGTCTGTGGCGGATGGGCGCAGAGGTGTCCAGGTTTTGCCTCCTGATCACTCACGTTTGCAGGGGGGTCTCTAGAAATAGTCTGCAGACGCCGTGGTGAAGTCTACAGTGGGGAAGCACAGGGTGGGCTTCTCTTTTGGAGGTCCTGGGGACTACGCTGACACCGCTGCCCCACTTCAACAAGGGTCAGGCGATGCAGGTGCAGTGGTGATGTCTGGCATCATGTTTCTGGCAGTCCTGGTCCTTTCAGGGTTTTTTAATACAAGATGTTTGATACTTAACATCCCTAGGTTCAGAGAAGCCATGAAGTAGCTGGGGAATTCGTAGTGACCAGTGTCCAGCACAAGTATTTAAAATGGCTTCCCTGTATACTTACTATGTCTAAGAATCGACAAAGAC
The DNA here is from genome assembly GCF_031143425.1 of Pleurodeles waltl. Classification (NCBI taxonomy): domain Eukaryota; kingdom Metazoa; phylum Chordata; class Amphibia; order Caudata; family Salamandridae; genus Pleurodeles; species Pleurodeles waltl. The sequence goes on from NC_090440.1 coordinate 1,888,019,734, forward strand.
ACAGTAGGGGCATATTTGCTTATGCATACATGCCCTCACTTGTAATATAATGTACCCTATCCTGCACCTTAGGGCACAAGGTCTGCTGTTGGGGTGACTTACAAATATTACAAGCAATGTTTTAGGGGAAATGGCACACTAGTGTGTGTGTCATGCCGTGTTTTCGATTTTGGGACCACCTTGTCACGCAGCCTGCAATGGCAGTCTGCATGAGGTTGGTGCTGGGTCCCTCAGAGTGGCACAAGTTGTGCTGCAGCTTTGAGGGGCCCTCACCAGTACCCATGGCCTAGGTACCATTGGTACCATTGACTAGGGACTTACAGGGGGCTGAAGGTCCTGGTCACTTTGGGAAGGAAGACTGGCACTGGGGACCTGGTTAGCAGGAACCCAGTGCACTTCAGTTGAAACTGCATCTAAAAACCAGGCAAAAAGTGGGGAGGGTACTGCAACAGGAACCCAGCTCCCTACGGTTTTCTATTACACTCTGTTTCATTTAAAGTAATTTCATAAGAGAGGTACCTCTGGTGCCCACCCCCACCTTGCATTTCCCTATCCCGGCCCAGTGGAGGAGTTTGATCAGGCAGAAATTAGCCTGAGGTGAAAAATGGAAGTCTCCAGAGATGTTAATTCTATAGATATTCAGAGCTCATCCACTCAGTTTGGATTGCTTCCCCTCCAAGTCTTAAAGATAAAGTATGTTAAGTCAATGGGAAAATCATGGTTGAAGACTAATGGTGTTAACTGGGATTAAAATGAAATCATCAGTCCCTTGTGTACTGCCATATGCCATTTTTTAAGGAATGTGTGTACTGTAATTAAATTAATCTGGGATGTCAGAACGTAGGTGATAGCCACTACGGTCACTGCACAGAGAGGTGTGTCCTATCTTGTTCTACCTTGACCAAGAGCTTTCAATGCACCTGACCTCTGCAGTCCAAGGCTGGTTGTAGTTGAGTCACTCTAATATAACCACTGAACGTTAGCATTTCAATGCCTCCATCGGAATAAGGAGCTCATCGCAACTAAAAGAGACTTGTTATTCTAGATGAAGTTAAGGAGTTTCTGTCTTATTGGATAGTTGTAGGTGGGATAAACAGTACGAGTTAATAGAGAATATATAACATAAGCTGCATAAACTTCAGTTTTCTCTAGTGACTCTACACAGCTATAAAATCTTCAATTGTTCCCATCTGTATACATCTTTGAGCAGTATATCCAGTACATGGGGAACATTTATCCATAAAATAGAGGTTTCGAATTAGGAAGAAAGACTCACAGATATTATGGCCCTATCCAGAATGGACTCATTTTGTTATAAAAGTCGAAAACTTCCATGGGAGTGGATATGGAAATATTGAACATGAACCCATAAAACTCTGAGAAGGTTTAAACCTCTCAATAAATATGGTGTGAAGTCTCAGAAGAAGCAAAGAATTACTTATGCAAACAATGTTAGCTTATGATGAACACTCTTTCTTAATACCCTAAACGTGCAGACTGGACATGACTGCATCGATCAAAGATTCTACATCATTCCTTTGGTTAGTTATCTGCTGGCAATATAGTCTGCATCTGTCTTTATTTTTGTTGTCGGGTTAACAAACTGGAGGACATGGAAAGGTGAGGATTTTGTCCTCTTGTGCCTCTCTGCCACTTTTGATACTATTGACTAGGTCATCCCATTTACCAAATTAAAAAAACAGCGAGGCTCAGCAGGTCGCATAGTACTAGAGTGGTTGGTCATATATTTAACTGGTTGAAACAGGCAATATTGCCTCCCCACGAATCCAAGCCTAAACCATTTGCTTGCAGTGTCTCTCAATGGTCTATCTTTTCCCTAATGCTACTTAGCATCTAAATGCAGCCATCTGTTTATTTGCTCAAGCACTTGGGGCAGGGTCTTTGCTTATGATACCAAACTGTTCTGTGGGGTTAATCTAAATTCTGTGGACCCATCTGCCTTGTCATTAAATCCATCATGGACAATCATGAACAAGCTGATGGATGTCTTCCAACATTATGAACCTGAATGAGCAAAACACAATGGAGGAGTTGATTATGTCATGAAGTGACACACTACTTAAATTGTTAGATTGGGCTGTGGTTATGGGACCTATCATTTTCCATCATACGCAGTACAATATTTGGGTATCCGGATTGATTCCAACATATTGCTTGAATCTTACGCTGCCACCTGCTTTTTCCAGATGAAAACCTTACATCATATTCTCTATTGATAGGGATCACCATAATCCCCTAACCAATGCCTTAGTTCAATCACAGCCTGACAATGGAAATTCTATTTATTCATCTTTCATCTCTAATAAAAATGCAGCCCCGCATTACTCTGTATTACTTATCTCCTAATTGGCAGCATTTCTCACCATTTCTGGAAAATGACATTGGTTTCCTATCAAGAAGTGTGCTATTATTCAATCAATTGTAACTGTGCAAAAACAAACAACACATTTGCTTTCATCAGATTTCCTTAAGGCAAACCTTCAGTGTCACCAATATTTAAGGTCTTTGTCATCAAACCTCTTGTCTTTGTTAGCGTTCACTAGGGAGTAAAGTACCCACTCTGGTGACCAGGTTTTCTTAGTTGTTGCTGCAAAGACCTGGCCCTCCCACCTTCTATTCTCAGGACAAGAAAGGTCTTTGATTCTTTTTTTAAAAAACGAATAAAACCTTCATATTCAGTAAAGAATGTGGCTAAGTTTGTGAAATTTGGTTATATCAGCGCCCCACGAACATCGATGCCCATCAGCAAATGTCAAATAACTATTAACATAGATTAAGTTTATAAGATATAAGTGAGGGCGTCAATAAACAGCAATTCCATGTGTACTTAAAGTCTTATCACATCCAGCGACAGGAGTATCAAATATTGCTTATCAGGTTCAGCTGTGTTGATCATATCAACAACTAATTAACTGTTAAACCAGTTTTTTGAAGAAAAAAAATCTGCCCTCAATAACATGGCCAGCATAAATTCTGTCATGGTATCGGTTATCTTCCAAATGAGGAGGAGAGAACATGAGATCCATGCACGATTTGTAAAGCATGCCAGTAAAACCACTAGGGCCAGGCGTCTTACTATGTGGCGTGCTCTTCAAAGCTGTTCTAACTCCTAGTTCATTTATGGGGTTCTGTAACTGGGTTACTGTATCCCCGCCAAACAATGGGGATATACTTTCATCCAAACATGCATTAAACTGTGCACCATCCACCCTGAGGTTGTGCTAAAAAATATGTAGTAGGTGGAAAATATAACGGTGATCGCAGGGGCCGATGTTTGTACAAAACCTTCCTCCCATTATATGCCATGAATGTAATAGCATTCACATTTAAGGCGCTACAAACTCGCTAACAGAAGATCTGCTTTATCCCCACGTTCATGGTAACTTTGTTTAAAGGCTAACATTTTTAAAGCTGTCCCACCAGCAAGAAGCTGTTCTAGCTCCCCCTGGTCTTCCTCAGTGACCTAGCAGGTTTCTACCTACAGTCGAGTTTGTTGTTCGAGAATTCCGATCTGTGTTACTAGAGAGCTCATTATAGAAAGGTCCTGTAATAACTGAAATGTCCTAGATACTGTTGCACTGCATGAAAAAAGGATAGAAGTGTGTGTTCCAAGGCAGTCGAAACACAAATGAAAACATAATGTACAAAAATATAAGTATTAGTTCTCAGCAAGTTAGAACTGGAGGTAAAAGAGCCTTTGGTGAGAGAAAAAAAACCAAGAATAGTGTGAGAGAGGTTGTTGAATGCAGCTGATTATAGTTTGAAGATTGAAACATATCTGGCAATAATACAAATTGAAACGAACAGGGATGATGGATGGATGGTGGTAAAAATGTCAAACATGAAAGACGTGATTGAGATGAGAGCAAAAATGCAAATGTGAAGCTGATATGAAGAGTGACACCCAAGGTGCAAGGCTGCAAAAGCTAAAAACAGCTGTAAAGTGCACTCCAAAGCAATAAGAAAATCACTGAAAAGTACAAGAAAAGAATACCAAGCAGATGAAAAGCACTGAAAGCATCCCAGGAAATGAAGACACTTTGTTTGCGATGTGGCATGAACAACATTGGTTAGCAAGGAAGGAAGAACTGGGTGAAAGCCTTTGACATGTTGATAATCATAAGGAGACCATGGACCACGAGTGGCTCCTCCATTAGGATGGAGGAGCGTCGCCCCTCTGCCCAAAATGCCCCCCAGGGAGGAAAAATAGAATGGTAATAAAGTTAGTTTATTACCATTTTATTTTCCAGTCTCCTGCCCTGAACTGAGTGTCAGGATGGGGTGGAGCCACTGCTACTGAGTGGCAGCAGTGAGCTGTGCAAAGTTTAAAGTGTGCATGTCTTTTTAGCCCGCTGTCTTGCGATGGCCATCCAGACATGAGCATTTTAAACTTTTCTAACCTAGCTGTCTACAACAGGTGGGTAAGAGAAAGCATATGCCTCCAGTGCTCTTGAAAGGGCTGAGAGAGGCCACTCCCTCCAGTCCTGGCACGTCTCTCATGCTGGTTACCTGCATGAGAGCAGCACCAGGATTTCTTAAGGGAATTTGCTGGAACCCGAGGAGACCAGAGCGAGGAGGATAGTCGATGTCACGTGGAATGCTAAGGAAGTATTTTTCTTCTTTTTATTTACACAAACTACTCACCTTGCATGCATGCATGCACCAACACCACATTCTCCCCATCCCCACCCCCACTCTGCCTACATGCAAGCCACTGCTGTCATGGACAGCAATGACTCCCATTCCTGCCCACTGCATGGCTGACCATGACACAGATTAGATGTCAAGAAGTAAGAAATGACCAAAATAATCAAAATATGTTTTAACACATTTTTTAAAGAAATACCAGCACCTAATTTCAAACGTCCTGCTGAGCAGATTTTGCCAAGGTTTGAGACTGATGCAGACATTGTCAATATTGGGCATGCCAGAGCTGCAAACGACCTGAGGCACTGAGAGACTATCATACATCCCATGGAGCTCATAAACAATGATGGCTTCTAGCTGGAGGCACATCAGTTGCAGCTGCAAACTCAAAGGGTCTCCTCCAACGGACCTCAAAATGAGGGGAAAAAGAAATAGGCAGGGCATGCAGGGGTGGGAGTGTGACTCAGAGGGCGTTACCCATCACCTTTTAGAGTGAACACAGAGATATACAACTTAAAATGAACTACCTATTTTTAACAGACAAAATTCCCCTTTGAAACAATTAGAGAGCCTTTTCATAAACAATGGATTTTTCAATTGTCCAGGTTTGTTACAATTTTGACCATGCTCTATAGGGAATGACCTGGACAAAAGGCTAGGTCTTGTCCAGTCATCACAATTCATAATATCTCCACATTGAGCGTCTTTTGAGGCAGGTGGTGGGAGGGTTTTGATGGCGTCTGGGGGTGGTAACGGAGTTTAAATGGGATGGTTGGGAGTAGATAATGCATTCTGGGGGGGAAGGATGTCAGGGTCGAGGAAGATGGAGTCTAGTGTGGGTGGATGGTGGAGTCTGAGGGTTGCGGAGAACCATGTGTAGTTCTGGGGATGGAGGTGGGCCTCCAAGATAAGGTTCCCTTTTGCATCCCTTCTTTTCTAGACTGAACATATCTAGCAAACTGTGGCCCTTACCTTCCACACTATATCCCGGAGACACTTCTTACCATACATCACCTTTTATAAGTGAACAGGCTTTCATTACTTAATCTGCATCATAAATGCTATGGTAGCTAGCTGATGATCTGACTTTCTATTAGTAAAACATTTTAACATATTGTCATGGGCATATACACCAGCGATTCCCTAGAGAGTTATACAGCACATCCTACCATGAATTCCTAAGCCAACATAGTCCATTCACGTAATCTGCTCAATTCCACACACTTGATTTAATGTGTGCATGTATACTGTACATGAGGAAACCCTGCCAGTATGAGTCTGTTTGGTTGCAGTACTCGCACTTGACATTGTATGTATAGTGTTATGTGCTTGGGTTGCCTGATGAGGTTGCCGGATGACTAAACAATAAGGGCACAAAACTATTAGCTGTGAGCAGCCATCTTGGCAATACTGAGTCTATAAATAGCCACGCCTCAGCCATTTGCTAGGCAATCGGGACTTCAAGCAGCACCACGCGTCATCAGATCGTTCCAGAGTTTTGCACTCGCCCAGGCAAGCAGCATATTGCCTTCAGGACAGCACCCCCAATTGAGCTTGGCGCTACTACTGGCACTGATACCCCCTGCATGCAGACTCAAGAGCGAGGAGAAAGACCACAGTAAGTCGCACACCGTTGCAGGCATTTCCTGACGGAAGCCCGGTCACTTTGACCGCACGTTTCATTATAAGAACAGCACGCCTTACAGTTCCGACTTATGAAGGGAATGACATTGCATCAGTTGTGCCCGTCTTTTAACAGTGCACCCGGACAATGAGCTTCATGCATGCAGACCTACCTAAGAAAGACTTGTTTGCTAGTGTGTTACTTCTAACGCCTCAAGGAATATGAATACAGGATCTACACAGGATAGATGACCAGCTGCAAGGGGTATGGTCAAGAACAGTTGTCCGCATAGTGATTAGACATTTACTTGTGAGGAGCTGGAGCTAGTGAAATAAGTTGTGCCAATACTCTGCAGACATTATGGTCAATAAACAGACATCATTGCTTATATGTCGATCTGGTCACGTATGAGGTAATAATGAGGAACGAGTGATTGTACACAGGAGAGAGTGCGAGAGAGAAGTGTTGAGTAGCACAGTAATTTGTTTATCATTTGTTCTTATAGCGCACACTACATACTCAACGCCACCTGACAAACACGGATGAGGGCGGCAGCTATCCAATAACGTCAGCTGAGGGTGACCAGGGAAGCAGCTGACCAGATCTCGTTTATTATTTTATCTCATTCCCTTTATTGCGACCCGGGCTGGCAGTAATGCGGTTTGTGTAGCTTTACAGGGTGTGGCCGAACTGTCTGAGAACATCACTCCCACTGAGTCAGGATCATATGTTAGGTTAGTGCAACTGAACATACTGTGTTCTGACACATTTACATGCAGAAAATAGTTTCTTTACTATGTTGGTCCTAAAGGAAATAAATCCCAGGGTAGTAATGAAATCTTATTGGACCAAGAAAATAAATATGGAGGAGATTAGGTGTCTAGAGTTTTAGCTGCTGACCTTGCAAATGGGATACTATATTCTTAATTCCACATTCATCACTTAAACAAAAACTGAGAGCTGGTGGGCATACCACTTTATCTCAGTGTCTCTCGAAATCTGAACATATGGTATAAATGTGCATAAGGTGTCATGTTTAAACGTGTGATTTATATAAAAAAAAGGAAGGGGAAAATACCACCACATAAATGAAGCGGCAACATGCTTACAGTACATTTAATAAAAAAAGAAATTGCATGAAATGTTATGAAAGCAATATGGATGCTTCATAGAAAACAATTTAATTCAGACAGGTGTACTTTAACTACATTGTGGAAATAGATGAGATGCGAAGATTGCTGAAATAATCAGTATGTCAAGGAATCATATTTCAAAAGTGTGTTTATATGAGTATGAACGAGTAGTGGGGTGTTAGATGGTTTCCCTTTGTTATTACAAAACTGATTTCTATATTTAAAAAAGATATATGGCACTAAACCATTTCTATTACTCTATTAAATGTTAACACAAAGTAAATAAACATTCATTTTCTGTACAGTACAATTTAGTTTTATTGGGTGGAAAACAAACCTGTTACAGACTAAATACATTATTTATAATAATATAATGTTTGGCTGACATGTTTTTGTAGTATTTGTAATTGACTCTGATCATTACTCCTGCTGAAGTAAGGAGAGTGATTAGAACACCTTTACATCTGCACCATGCATCTTACAGGCAGCATTAGTCAGTACACCAATTTCACACTCAACATAATGTAGATGCATCATGTAGGTGGGCATCACAACCAGTCCTGGCTTGCGGGTGTTAAAGGAGGCGGGTAGGTGCGCGCGCAGAGGGAGGGATGTTTGGTGGGGGGCATTAATAAAATTCAACACCAATAAAATAAACTTACCTGAATGCCGTGCTCTGCCGCTGCTTCTCCATCTCCTTAGCATGCTGCAGGGACAGGCTCCCAGCCTGCCCTGCAGCCAATCCTGACACTGCTCAGAGCAGCGGCAGGACTGGCAGGAGTGTTGCTGGGCTGGAGAGAGCCCTGTGTGCATGTGTGTTTGGCCGGCCCGAGACAGCTGGCCAAACACACATGCGCACTGAGAGGGGAGTGTTGAGCACTCACCCTCACACTCGTCACCCCGTGGCTCCACCACATGCAAGGAAACGATAATGGTTTATTATTGTTTCCTTGTAAAGGTTTTGCAGCTGCCGCTGCTGGCGAGGGGTTAACACTCCTCTGCCTTAATGGAGTAGCCGCCCCTGATCACAACAACATTCGCCTCTTAGCAACAACATTCAACAAAGCACATTTGGCAGTACCCCACAAATTCATCCAAAACAGCTTAGACATTCTTTACATTTGGGTATTACATAGTTCAAAACAACACACATCATAAACCTCAACACACATAACCAAACACACTTCCTGTTGCTGCACCTGGGAGGGCAGAGCTTTGTGGATCTGAACTGTACTCAAAAATCTGTACACACAACAGTCCCACCAGAGAAAGGACAACATCCAATAGAACAATTAGACATATCACCGAACATATACAACAGAAATCATATATTCTATACAGTTGGTTACAACTGAACTTAAACAGTACCAGTCATAATAATAAACAAATGTAACAGAACATATTTTTCAGCAAACATGCATCCAGGACAGCTCAGAAGTACGATATAGTTGTAACTTATCATTCTCACAACATGTGAACATTCTTTATAAAGCAACATCTATTCAAATACAATACAATAAATTACCTCAACCACCATTCAATGCCAGAAAGCTAGGTTTGTTTAAAGGGATATTTTGGACCCTAAAAAAAAAACATAGGCCCTCATCACAACTTCAGTGGTCTTTTCCAAAGACCGGTGAAGCCGCTGGCGCTAAAATACCACCAGTGTTGGCGGTCTTAAGACTGCCCTAATACGACTGATCTCTGACTTCCACCCGAAATCGAGTGGAATTTTGAGACCAGTCATGCTTGCGGTTGGCAGTGCAGAGGCAGTACCGCCACACCAAAACGAGACCGCACACCGTATTACAACCCGCAATACATAATACGGTGTGGCGCTGTCCAGATGGTGAGGCGCTGCCGGCGGTGGAAGCACCAGGACCCGTCCCCTCCTGGATGACCCTTGTCGTGATGAGGGCCATAGTCTCAGTAGCCTTAACCATACCTCAGGTTGGGGAGTACAGATACCAGTTCTTAAGGCGCATGCATGACTAAGCTGTGAAGATCTCCAGCTACACACCAAACCTTGCAACACCCTTACAAAAACCATGTCCCTGAGAAAGCAGCTCTAGCCACTAGGCCACATATGGTCCCTGCATTCATATTACTGATGATCATGTTCAAACAGAAAACATACAGTGATATGGCAGAATATCCATGGACTTATTAATAATGTATCCCAACCTAATAGTTCTGTGAGATCATATTAAGGGCAATAATTGCTAAACAATTCCCTGTTAACATAACATAATCCAGTACTAATGAGCAGTATTAGCAGACTTCTTAAGTTTTCTTCTAACTTGTCACTCACACGACTACAAAAGCAATGTTCACAAAGAGTCATTCCTCACTCTCTTACCTCTAAGCTGCTCTTAGTGAAAGATTCTTCTTCTGCCAGCCCAACAGTTAATATTTAAGAACACAAAGAGCATATTTTCCTTTGGTACATTATGCTACAATTTTCTTCCAGCTTTCTTGTTATTTGGTATATTATGCAAATTGATGTCAATTATTTTAAAATGCTTATCCTAGCTGCTGGAAAGGAAACATTATCTGTTTTGTGGCCATTTGCTGGAGATACACACGTTTGACAAAACAGGGTTTCAAAACCTTTCTCTTACATGGTAACACACAACAATAAGAGGAACAGAAAGAATAGAATCATTCATAATAGGAAAAAAAATGTCATGTGGTTTTATTTCTAAAATGTGGATAATTGTGAAGTGTTCCAGCTTAGTAATTTGTTTTAGAACCATAACACTTTCTAATTGCTGGGTATTTTGTTACCACGGAGTCTTTGTGGAGTTCTCTTTGCAGTAAAGCCACGCTAGCAGAACCTGGCGCTGACTGACTTAATCTCTCCGTGCTTTTGTCAGATGAACTAATTTGCTCTTAAATAGTCCATTTATTTCACACAAATGTTCCCAACTATACTTGAAAGGAAATCTTTTACCCCCTTATTCATCTTATGTTCCTCTGCAAATATCACAGTTCTGCTCTTTACAACACTTAGCAATGGATGTAAACACTGACTCCTGGGCGAGGCCTGAACGAATGCGACTGTCTAGATCACGGTATATTCAGAGACGTTTTAAGAAGTAGGCAAAGTGGGCGCTGGCCGGGGGCTCCAGCCTTTCAGCGGGTCCCCTGATAGAGTCAGCTCTGATCTGCAGAGAGCCTTGCCCTGACGACCCTGAGCAATTCTTAAACAGATTGTTTTAAATACCGTTTTCTTTTAATTTATTTTTAATGTGGGTGACGTGTGAGAGTCCATTGCAGGCATTTTGCAGAAAAATGTTGTGTTTATGTTTCATGCAACATGTATGAAGCTCCTTTCTTAACAAAACAGGACCTCATATACAGGAAATGGGAGGGAGTCACAAAGATTATTTGTGGTAATATTAGAGAGATACTGCTGTGTTAAAATATTGAAAATAAGTGTCCTTTCCCTGAAAATTAGGTGTAAAAACACATTTAGAATTTGGAGTGTGCTTGTGCACTGTAGAGGGCATGAAAGAGCTGAAATTGGATCATAAATTCAAGGCTGTTCCAACCAGGGGAACCCGAAATATGTTTGGTCTAGGGCCCCTGTTAGAAATGGGGTCTTTGATTGGCAGTCAGGTTACCCCCAGTTCAAGCAAGGACCCTCACTCTAGTCAGAGTAAAGGAGACTCACCCACAGTTAACCCCCGCACATCCCCTTGGTAGCTTGGCACGAGCAGGCAGGCTTAACTTCAGAAGCAATGTGTAAATTATTTGTACCAACTCACACAGTAACTCAGTGAAAACACTACAAAATGACACAACACAGGTTTAGAAAATTAGGTAATATGTATCTAAACAAAACAAGACCAAAACGATAAAAATCCAATATACACAAGCCAAGATATGAATTTTTAAAAGAATAAGAGTCTTAACCCTTAGAAAACAGTGTGAACGCTGTGAGTGCACAAAAGTACATGTGTAGCATCAACATAAAGCCACACAGGCGAGTGTGTGCCAGAAAAGGCCAGCGATGCTTCGATTTCTCACTCGCAAGCGAGACCATTCTTCCTCCGGTCGGGTTGGCATGCGTCGTTTCTTGTGGTCGTACGGTGTCAATAAACCACGCTGCGCGGGGGCTTGCGTCGTTAACAACAGCTGCTGCAGGTGTTGCGCGTCGTTTCTCCAGCAGCCTTGTGTCGATCTCTTAGCTGCGATGCAGGTGGAGTGTTGATTTTAGCCGCAAGGCCGGTGACGTGTCATTTATCAGCCGTGAGGCGGGTGGTGCGTCAAAATTTTCCCCGCATGGTGGTCTTTGCGTAGATTTCTGTCCTTTTCCACCAGCTGCACCTTTCAAGGGCCCAAAGATAGGTTAGGGCATCACTTGGCAGGCATGACTCTCAGCAGGAAGCCCACATGCTAGCAGAGAGAAGTCTTTGATGTCCCTGAGACTTAACAACAGGAGGCAAACTCAGTTCAAGCCCTTGGAGTTTCTTCACCAGTGGGAAGTCACACAAAACTCAGTCTTTGTCCTCTCTCAGGTAGAAGCAGCTACTGCAGGCCAACCCAGCAAAGCACATGCACAGGGGCAGTACTCCTCCTCCAGCTCTTCTCCTTGGCAGAGGTTCCTCTCGGTTCCAGAAGTAATCTGATTTTCAGGGGTTTTGGGTGCTCTCCTTATACCTCTTTCTGCCTTTGAAGTAGGCCTACTTCAAAGAGAAGTCTCTGTTGTTTTCAAAATCCTGCCTTGTCCAGGCCAGGCCCCAGACACACCATGGGGTTGGAGACTGCATTGTGTGAGGGCAGGCACAGCCCTTTTAGGTGTAAGTGACTACTCCTCCCCCCCTCTCAGTACAGATGTCCCATCGGGATATGCAGGCTACACCCCAGCTCCCTTTGTGTCACTGTCTAGAGGAGAGGTGCAAACAGCCCAACTGTCAACTGACCCAGACAGGGAATCCACAAACAAGCAAAATCACAGAATGGTTTAAGCAAGAAAATGCTTACTTTCTAAAAGTGGCATTTTCAAACCCACAACCTAAAAACCAACTTCACTAAAAGATGTATTTTTAAATTGTGAGTTCAGAGACCCCTAAACTCCACGTCTATCTGTTCCCAAAGGGAATCTGTGCTTTAATAATATTTAAAGGCAGCCCCCATGTTAACCTATGAGAGAGATAGGCCTTACAACACTGAAAAACGAATTTGGAAGTATTTTCTGTCAGGACATTTAAGACACATAAGTACATGACCCACCTTCAGCATACATTGCACCATGCCTTACATGTATAAAAAGGGAAAGTTTAGGCCTGGCAAGTGGGTACACCTGCCAGGTCGAATTGGCAGTTTCAAACTGCACACACAGACACTGCATTGGCAGGTCTGAGCCTTGTTTACAGGGCTACTACTGTGGGTGGCACAACCAGTGCTGCAGGCCCACTAGTAGCATTGATTTACATGCCCTGGGCACCTCTAGTGCACTTTATTAGGAACTTACTAGTAAATCAAATATGCCAATCATGGATAAGCCAATATACACATACAATTCATACAGGGAACACTTACACTTTAGCACTAGTCAGCAGTGGTAAAGTGTCCAGGGCAAACAAAAACTAAAAAAACAGAGTCCAGCACACAGAAACAACCTGGGAAGTAGAGGCAAAACGTTAGGGGAGACCATGCCAATGATGCCAAGTCTAGCAGCCCCCAAAATACTTAAAAAGTCCCTGGGTGTAATGTATAGGGTCTGCATTTTCATTTCTATGATTAAGAATGTACTTGCTTGACCTCCTCTTCATGAAGGTGACAAGCAAAACAAGCACATTTGACATTTGCACTCCACTGCTGACATAAAGGCAAAATGCCCGCTGCAGTACAAAAAAAAGTAAAAATATTGATTGCTTTGTGTGTATAATGCACAAATTAGAGAAAGAATTACATTTGTGAGGATACACTGTATTTTTCAGATGTAGAATAGTTCCTTATGTATACAATCCAATGAAGATGGAGGAATGTATCCAAGCAATCTGCATAACAGGAAACTAAAATAATCCAGTGAGATGATCCAAGATGTTACTGATAAGGTCTTAAGCCACCGGCAGGACGTTCCTGAGCCAAAGAAGTCAATGGGTTAAGGAGGCTCAAACAATGTCCCTTAGAGCATCTGGAGAACAATACGTTCGACATGACACAGCAAAACTAAGGATCTATCTATCTAACACAGTAGCAACTACCAACTATATTAACAGATAGTTTAGAGTTTCTATAGAAAGAGCAGCTTGCTGAATATACACAATAACTTTCAAAAAAATGTTTTAATGTGTTTTATTGATTTTTAAAAACATCAGGACAATCTTTTAAAACAAAAAACAATTTCTATTCCTGTCCCTACACCGACCACCCTCCCCATCCCCCCGGAGGTCAACATCCCTCTACCTGCACCGCAAACTCCGTAACGGAGAAGGTGGCTGTCCTAATTACCCAGTACTCAGCCATGGTTTGTTTGCGTCAAGTACTATCCCAGGATGGCCACATGCCTGATTCCCATACTCCACCAATTCTCCTGTGTCTTGCCACTCTGCATTAGTTCTCTCCTACCCGTCTATTCCATATTTGATCAAACTTTTGAGGGCAGCCTCTTCCCTTATAGGTCATCGTTTCCTGCACATCATAATTATCTATTTCATGTTCCCAATCGCTCACCGTCGATACCTCTGTGGAGCCCCACGTATGTGCTAGTTCCCTCTTAGCCAAAAGAAAGCCCAGGTTGAATAGGAGCCTCTGGTAGCAGGAAGCATTCTCCCAGTCCCTCTGGGAGGAGGAAGCATCTGTCTCACACCCCCTGGAAGGAGGAAGCATCTGTCTCATTCCAGATTCCCAACAGCACTAACTGTGTGCCTGGTTCTATATTTATGCCAGTAGTGCCCTCTAATCTTTGCATCACCCCTTCCCAATAAGTATAGAGATTTGGACAGTTCCACAATGTATGAATAAATGTTCCCCCCTGCCGACAGCCTCACAGGCACCACTGATTACGAGTTTGTTCCACTTAATGCAATAGGACTGAAGTATAGTATATACGATGTAGAATCTTCAACTCAATCGGTAACAGGCCTTGATTGCTGCTATCCTGAGTCCTCACCATCTATGTCTCCCATATCCCCCTGCTACCAGACCCTTAGGGTTCCAAACCCCCTTGCATGTTTCTCAACAATGTCTGATATCTGAGGGAAATTACCTAGGTGAGCATTGGTCCATCCAGCAATCTGTACACCAAGGGAAAAGTCACAGTAACGTCCTCAGCCAGTAGCACTGCTGCCCTCAGCACATGTCATAGTTAGTGGCACTTGGGAGGCTGGCATATTGTATTCTACCCTAAGATGGCAACACAGAACCACCCCATTCATATTCCACACCTCAGCTAGAGTATTGAGTCCTATAGCATTCTATTACCGGAAGCCTGAGAGACCTTGTACTGCGCTCAACCGCGGGCCCAGCCAAAGAGGATTTTTTGTTGTGAATCGCATGTGCCAGCCCATATCTCTATTCAGCGTATGCTAGATCTCAAGAACCATTCTTGTCACCTGGGAGGGGTGCTTGTGGGCATTCTCCAATCATACAATACGTGAAGATATCCATTCCACCCTTGCACCTCCTGCTCCAGGCAAAAAGCCAGGTCATCTATCTGTGCACATGCCTTTTCATTAACCATGCTGACTTGAGTGGCCTCACAGTAGTGCCTTACACTATGGAGAACTATGCCCTCCTTCTACGTAGAGTGCTGAAGATTGGCCTGTGCTATCCTCGTTTGGACACCTTGCCAAAGCAAAGTTCTCAATGATGCATTGACGGCCTTAAAAAATGACTTGGGTATGCCAGAATAGCTGTTTTTGGAGTATATACATAATGTGAGGCAAGGCCACCATTTTAAACAATGCCGCTCTACCCATCATGGAGAGGGACAAGGTCCCCAGGGGCTTAACATCAGACTCCAATCTGGGAGCAGTGGTACTGGATTATGAACATAGTGGGAGTTCTCCCCCTGGAAATCCATTATCCCAGATATTTAAAATGCCAACGCTCGATATTGAGAAGCAGGGGAGACAAAGCGGTGCCCTTCATGTACCCAATGGAAAGATCAAGGACTCTTCCCAATGAATTTGCAGCCCGGTGTATTTCCCATAAGCTGCAAATATGTCACACACCCTGCCCAGGTTCTTGTCAGGGTTGGCTAAGTACAACAGAACATCATCTGAATAAATCAAGCTGCGATCTTTCCAAGGAAGATCCCACCACCAGCACTCAATCTGGGCATCAATTTGCACCCACTCAGCCAATGGCTCTATCAGAAATGCAAACAGTTTCAGTAACAGAAGACAGCCCTGCCTCGAACTGCTCCAAACTGGGAAGTCCTGGGGGGAGGACCTCATTTACCTTGGGTGGTTCAAGATTTGAGCCAATCCATCATGCAGGATGAAAATTTAAAGGGGGAGACTACAGTTTTATCGCTTATAATTTTATTGCTGATTGAAGAGAATTTGCATTGAATATGGCACACAGCAAGCTATATCAAAATGCAGATTTCTGGTTATGTGCACATCCAATTGGGGAAGGAGGGAAGTAAAAAGGAGAGCAGGACCAAACTATTTTGATTTATTAATACATTTGTACCATAAGATGGACCAGCACAAATGTGGCAAAGACTTATAATTTTTTTCCTACTCTTGGTTTTCATGGCACTGTTTGATGAACTGACATGAAATCTGGTAGCTAGCCAATTTAAGTCACTTGAAAGGATAGGTAGCCCTTACAATCAACCTCCGCTGTGCACAACCAAAGCATTGGGGGGGGGCTTGAGGTAAGGTGTAGGAATTTCAAATCTTTTGTGGTCAGTAAACCATAACTGACTTTAAATTTGAAACCTCTGTTCTTCCGCCTCCTCCTAAAAAGAACACATGGATGGCACTCAAACTTGTGAAAATTAAGGTATTTTACTCAAATGTGGAGATGATGACACATTTCGATGTATTGCATTCCTCAAACCCATAACAGCAATTGAGTCCCCCCCACCCCCTTGAAAATAAAAGTAGAACCGTTAATGGACATAGGCAATGTACTTCATATTTGAGGTAGTGCGATGTGCTCACAGCATTTACCTATGAAACAAACAATTTCAAATACTAATCATTCATGTACTGTTAAGTTCATGGAGATAATGATTGACATAAAATGTTTTTAACAAAAGAATTTTAGCAAGCCCTGGACTGTGAGTGCTGCCTAATATTTAAACCATTGAGTTGTGAAAAGAAGACTATTGTTTCTTCTGGCAATTACCAGCATAAATAAATCCCATTTCTAATGGCACAAACAAGCATGGATTTGAGATTCAAAGTGCTGTACATACAACTCATGGTTTGTGTTCACAATAAGTCAAACGCTATCACCCAAGTGGGTTATAAAACATCTATTTTTAAAAAGCCTACACCTACAATAAATCTTGTTGCATCAACCAAGTGGGTTACAAGATCACCTTGGCAAAAGTCATATGTCATCCAAAAATATCTGGTAAATAAGAGCATCCTCTTTCACCTCAATGGCTGTAGCTCCTTCTAGCACATGTTGTCACCATGTATGCAAAAGATCTAAAACACATCAGCTCAAAATATACTGAGAGTGTCACATAATCAAATATGTCTCTAAAACATGTGCTAAATAATGGTGCTCGAAGGTGCATGTGCAATATTAATCTTACTAACAACAGCATGCTTATGACACACAGGGGTCACTTGTGAATATCTTAAAGGAAATAACATTATACCCACAAAGAAACAGAAAATTGTTGATTTGCTCATTATCAGACGCAGTGCAACACATACAGCTATGTGGGACCAGAGGCATACGTGTACAAGGTTCATACCAAGAGTTACTAATATGGACTTACATGATTTCGTCTGCATTCAATCCAAGCGGTGATTTTGACATAAGGGAAATTATGTATTTAGATTACAATATCTGTAATTTAATGTTTCTGACACCACCCGTGGGCTCAACTTGACCCTGTTAATGCCAAAGAAAGAGTTTATTAGGATCTTGACCATGAAATGTTTGCCAGTGTCTGACCACAGCATAGGATAAGTCACCCTTGCGAATTGCTCGCAAGTACTCCTGTATGCACTTTTTAACTGGGAAAATTGTGCTTCCCACATATTGAATTCTGAACAAGCATTTGAGTACATATATACAATAATCATTTGTGCATGTGATAAAGAATCTGCTCTTTATCTAAGCCCATCAGTAAAATGTATACTGTTCTCTTACTACTATATTTGTAGGATTTACATTTGGCACACTGAAACAAAACCTCACTCTGCCAGCCTACCTGGGTCTGTGTTGCTAAACTAGAGTGTCTCCAAGTGATTGTGGTGTCCTATTGGTGATTACTGGGTGAGAGAACACTAATCTACCAATGGCTAGATCAGCTTTGATTATTTTCCAATGTCAAGATATTATTCATCTGACTGAAGGTGACTCTGCATTATATATGGTTATCATCCTAATGGTGTTATGATCTTTACATGTTTTTTCACCAGGGGATGTGCTCTATTCTGTGGTCGTACTGTGTTTTTGGTTTGTCTCAACACCTTTCTGGGATAACCCCTGGTGGTAAATCTTTGAAGTATCTTTTGCTCGTCCTCTAAACGTAAGGTTGTGTAGGCATGTAGCAACTCTACTTAGGGGATATTATTCCACTCCAATTTCTCAGGATGCTGATTATTAGCATGCAAGATCCTGTTCCCTGCTGTCGATTTTCGGTAAAGTATGTTCTGGACATTTTAACCTCCCACTGATATATACTCCACTCTACTGATGGTGGTGACCAAGGCTCATGTGATACCAAAACGCGTTGAGGTGGATGTGTCAGCCAAAATAAAGAATACTGGTAACTTCAACAGTGGCATCATGTGTGTGTATATATAGTCCATCTGTTGAAGAATTATATATATATATATATATATATATATATATATATATATATATATATATATATATATACACACACACACACACACACATATATATATATACATATATACACACAACTATTATCTAGGCTAGTTTACTGGGTCTGCAGTAACATTTCTCATTTTATTTGTTTATGAAATGCTGCTATCAATCTGTTTTAGGACAGCAGGCCAGTGCTAAAGCATTAATGGCCTAATGGCCACAAGAGGCAGCCATATTGCAAAAAGTAGGTCCAAATGGTCTTTGTAGTGGATCGGAAAAGCAAACGGCAAGGTATGATTTGGCCAGGTTCTCCAAAGGTGTTTAAAACTGTAATGTGTAATTCATGACGCATCTTTATTTCCATTTAAAATTAATTTCACCGCTTTTTTTTTTTTTTTTTTTTTTTTTTTTTTTAAACAGCCGAGCTCGGTGTAACCCTCCCGAGTATACCAATTCGCACTAATGGCATAAGAACACCAGCTTTCTTTCTCATTTTTAAACGGTGGCCAATTAAACTTTCCAAGGCCACTACAATGAGAAATTAAAATAGAGGTCAGTTACGCACTTGGAAAACAGTAGTACTTTAATGTACCTTATTAACTGAGAAGGTTAAGCAGTTTCCCGAACATACAGGGCACTGTATCTCACAACATACGTAATCTGATTTTTTTTCAAAAAGTGAAGCAAGTGGAACACAGGAATTGTCACGGTTATTGTTAATTACCTCTTGCTTAGCAGCATAAACCCATTTGGCCAACTCCCTATTAGTACAGGTGCCACAAGACACTCATATCAGACACCATTTCTAAAAAAAAAATCCGCACCGAGGTGGAAATTCTGACATCATCTCTGCAGGCTGCACTTTTAGGTCTGATTGGAAGCTGCTGCCAAAGTTCGCAGTTAATCTACATTGTTTTTTCTTCATTTTTAGTTTAGGTGCTGAAAGATCAGGAGCAAAAAGACTTTTACTTATTAATGACATTTTATGGCAATTTACACAGCTCGAAATATTTCATAAAAACTAACAGCTGGAACACATTTGATTAGGCCATCAGCACAGACGGAATTGAAAAAAGGCTAAGTAGTTCTCCCATGAGTGTGCTTCAGACAGCAAAGTTAAGAATACGCATTCTCTTCCGTTTAAAAGCAACTTGGAAGAAATTATCCCTTACGCCCGACATACTGGAATGATTCCAGGCCGCTCTCAACTTCTACAGAACGGGTTAGCCTGACTCATCCAGGGAAAATTCATCACAGTAATATGGGATTATCCCAGAAACGGAGGGCCCTGTGACTTTCTGCCCCAGACTGGCACCTCCAACTATCAAATTAATTTCAGCCAGACCTTTAAAACAAATCAGCTATCAAAAAGCTATTTACAATTTCAAGTATTTAAACTCTTGTAAAGCAAACCAGAGCTCAATGGCGAAAGGACACTGTGCAGCCATAAATGAACAGCTATGAGTTCATCAATGAATCCAAAAAAATACCCTTTCAAGAAATAAAACAAAAATTAAGAAAACCATCTATACTATTTATTAGCATGGTCTGGCAGAAGGTAAATGTCTAATGAGAATTACAGAAACAGAGCAGCTGTAGGGAAATACCAGTTTATGAACGATGTAAGAAGGTTAATAAAGAAAGAGGGAATTGAATTATTTGTAGCACAGTTTAAACCCAATCCTGATGCAAGGGTACTCAGTGCAAATAAAAGTGCGCCTGGGTAACATGCTCAAATGTCCTTACACCCAACTCGTAAAGCATTGTGTAAAACAGTTTTCAAGGAAGAAAATGGCACCATAATGGCTTTTCCACCTTCCATGTTTGAAAGAACAAAGTGCTGGGTGGTGGTCCGAAATCAAAAAACGCATAGGAAGGATTGAGGTTTCTCAGAGAGGAGAGTTATTAGCAATTTCATTTTGAGCCCTTTTGAATTTCTCCTTTTAAAATTAGTTCTGAAACAACATTAGCCCCCTGGAGCTTGCATTAGGAGAAGGAGCTTGTCCAAGAGCAAGCACTGGAGACAGATTTCATCATGGGAAAGTGTGGTAGCAGTTGTAAATTTAGATGGAAGTATTAAGCTTCAAAAGGACATGTGGTACTCAACTACACCAAGGCATCCTGCGGATGATGAACATCTTCAACAGGTAACATTGTATGATAGCTTTAGGTTTCACTCTACTTATGGAAACAAATGCTGGAGCTAGCCATTGTCTTGGCCGGTGGTAACTTCTACATGTTAAACAACATGAAGACAAAGATCTAAAATTGGTCTTCCTAATTTGGTGAGCTGAACATATAGTTCATACCAAAGCAGACACAGTTGAGGTAACTTAGCCAGCCTTAAAAGAATTGTAGTCTTATTGGAAAACACCTTGAAAAGTGATATTCTAGTACACCTGGTCCACTATGGGTCTGCTAGTTTCTGCATCATGTGGTCTCTTTAATCACCCACAAACAAGCTCATTTGTTTCATCCCATACAATCTGAGAGAGAATGTTGCAATTGAAAATTTTGGACAGTAAATCATTTAGCAATGCCTTTAGCAACTCTAAGAAGAACATTTTCTGAATATCAGCTACTAGTAATTTGAAAAAAAACTAAATTTCACTCTGAATTAGGTGTATTTGACATCAATATAACATTGCTGTTATATGATGTAACTACCATTGTCCTTGAATACACACGTGTTGGAAAATCAGAGCGGTGATAAAAGAAAAAAAAGAAAGTGTGAGAAACATCTTTAATAAAATGCTAAAAGTATTTAAAACATATTGTATCAATAATACAAATGCATTTAATTTGTAATAATGCTGATCATTTATTTTTCATACAGCATTTCACTTCACATATCTCACATTACCAGGTGCTTTAAATAATGTGTATCGCCATAATTAATGCCAAATTATCTAGAAATAATGGAAGTCTTAGCATTGTCAAGAGTCAAACTCATGGTCTGAAGAAGGTCACAGCATGTCTCAGCAGCCAGCACTAACTGACAAACATCTTAATCCTACATACACTCAGATAAGCAGTGTCTGTGATATACCTCAGTCGAGGAAAAGAATAAAGGATGGTTAAGAAGCTGAAAAAACCTGAAGAGCAGTGATACTGCAAAACACCAACAACTGTTACATTTGTCCCACACTAGCAGATTATAAGAGGGAAAAATGAATTCTCTTGCAGGTTAGATCATCAATAACACGCTGGAACATACTTCCTATGATAGATTCTAAAAAGTGAATAGGTTGTTACTTTACTTTCTGATCTTTGTTTGAAGCAGCAAAGGAACACTTGTAATTCCTTATAGATCAATAGAATAAATGTGATGGCTTCCCTTAGATTGCTGGCCGTTCTATAGCATATTCTGAAAATGGCAGCTTAACAAATTTGCCACAGTCTATTGAAGGAAGGCACCATTAATAGAAGTAGTTGCCTCGTACTGGACCACTTGTCACTGTTTTCTCTTCTAAGTATTAACATTCAAAATCTTTTGCTCCTATCTACTATACTCAAACTATTTGGGAATTCAACAAGAACTCAAATTATTTACTTATTCAAACTGCAGATTAATTGGTTTATTAGTTCTGCCTCTTTAACCAATCTCTTAAATTACAAATTTTGCTGAAATGAAGATAATTGCTAACAGTATGAGGGAAGTCTGTTGGATAGTCATGCAGAAGTAAACAGTTCTGAAGGAAGAAGCACAGCAATTAACACACACAACAGGCATCAAATTTTTCTAGCTCGACGTGTTGCGCATATTTTACAGCTGGCAGAGGAACACTTAGAACAACGGAGAAGAAAATATGTTTGTTTTGCATCACTTTGATAAATTTGCAGGCAAATAGATGACAGCGGATCCAAAGTCCAACAAGTGATAAGAGACTACAGATCAGTAGGTTGCTGAGGTTGAGGATACTCACAGGGCAAGGACTGATCTTGCAGCAAGTTGGGTTGTACTCCTAATGCTAAGTAAAATGACAAACATGGATTGACTCGAAAGGCGATTTCTGTTTTAACTTCAATGTCCCAGGAGCAAAAACTAGTCTTTCCAAACGCAGACTTTCAAGAGTAGGTTTAAATCTCAACATGTACTTTTACCTTTTTTCATGAATTGGGAAAAAACTACCTACGAAAGAGCTGACAAAAGCCACTGAGAACCCATTCATCTAAAGAAGTGACAATAACACAAAATGTCAATGTTCAGCTTGACGGCTTCAAGACTGTCCAGTTTGAGCTGTTGTTTCTATTCTGGTCTATGATCATTGTCTACCCTAGCTCAGTCCCTGCTCTCACAAGTCCAGAAGAGCAGCCACTCACTGGAAACCGCTTAAATATACATGTGATATTGGTTGGGATATAGTACTGAGTTCATTTCGGCGCTACAAATGTCAACAAAAAAATACAAGTACCAAAGTCATTTAAGTCTGTTAAGTTTAAGGGCAAGGATTTTGTGGGTGTCAGGATACCCTCGTAGGGGAGAGTGCCCCTTACAAATACACATAACATGTGGCAGTGAGTTTGCAAGGGTTAGATGACTTTTGAATTCTTAACTGTGTATTTAGTTTGGAGAGAAGCTGTTATTCATATAAAAAATATTGATGTTGGAGTAATCTCTCTATATTTTGGAATCAAGTTGAAATAAACAGATGATAATTTTAACTTGGAGTAATGTAAGTCTCCATGGTACATAAAACGAAATACTGCACGCATTATTGACAGCCATGAGAGCTCAGTTAGATTTTAGTTAATGCTTTGCTCAATGAACTGCTAAGTGTGTGATAAACTCACCACTAATACATGATGTGATCGACTAGTGACGGTTTTTTATTCCTGGCAACATTCCAGGACTCAGCATTCATCCTTCCAAGGTTTGTAAAATGAGTACCAATTAATTATGTGATGTATGACATGTTACTTAAAGTGCTTACCAATGATAGTATGAAGAGCTGTCTGTAAGGAACTTTGCTTTCATTCTGTATTTGAAGTCATTCAGAACCCCCGGTTGAAAAGAGTATATTATTCACAGCTATCCATCTATTGTATAAGTAATTTATCGAAATTGTGTGTGTACCGGGTTCCTACAGTCTCCAGTTTAATCTAGATAAAACATTAACCATTCTGGGTATAAAAGTAACCATGAAAGGACTCAGTAATCTATCTTTGTTTTCATATTATGATTTTTACAACCTGATTATTGTTGTGAACGGACTTCGAGTCACCTCACACACCTTTTTTTGCAGTTTTACATAGTGTGAACTGACCCAAAGGCATTGGAGCGCTTTACCTAAGTACCAGTTACATCACACAAGGCCACTTTCACCTTTTTATATTAGCCCAGAATCACAGGATGTTGATTCGAGACTGAGATTGAACCCTGTTCCACAGTCGCTGGCCGCCCTGCCAGTCGCCATATCCTCTCCCTCAGGCCTCAAACACAGGGAAGCACATGGATGGGTGGTTTTTGAGACGCAAACCTGTGCGTCCTCTCCATGTGTCACCGAAATGAATTGAAACAAAGGAAGAATACAACGAGGTCTAGAAATATATAGAAATGAATAAACAGGAGGTGGGCAGAATCTGGTATTCTTTAAAATCTACACCTTCCTCGGGAGGGGTGAACACGATGGCGACTATTTTCTATTGAAAACGTATATTCCAATGTCAGTCCAAGCACAAAAACACTGGCAAAATATTCGAGAACACTGTGCTCCTGCGAGGCTACTTGCCAGCACACTTCGCATTACTTATTTTTTACTTTTTACAACTGACCCTACCGATGAATAATGTGACACTTTAGGTAGCGTTTAATCGAGTGTTTATGACATCTCTACATGTTGTGAACAGCACGTGCTACTATTACCAGATTTAAGGGCTCTCCATTTACTAACCACAGTTGGATGAAGGGTGAGTGAGCCTCTTCAGGAATAGAACTAATGACCTCGGGTCACCGAAGATGTCTGTGCATTACATTTAATTTATTGATGCAAGCTGCCGCCATGTCTCTGTACATGTCATGCAACTGGATGTGAACTGGATACATAAGACAAGTAAACCCTAACATAGATCAACCATTCTGAACTACAATGAATAATAATTAACTGTACTTCTGCGTTTGTGATAATTTCCCCATTTGATTTCTTTGAAGTTTTTAGAAGGATTGTCTAAATATTTCTGAATTGGTACATTAAAGAATACGTTTTACAGCTGTCTCCCACTGGTCTTCTCACTGGAATCTTCCTTCGAGTATACCCATGACCAACACAATGAACAATTAACACATTCTAACATTTTCACAAAATGATGCCGCCCCTCTCCCCCGCAAAATACGGAGGCCGCTCAGCCTCCGTACCTCATAAATAGTCATAGACCTTGGGCTGAATTGAGGACCTCCTAAACGGTGGGGTCCCCATGCTGTAGAGACTTGCTTTAGCCCCCTGAAGGGGGCATTCTACCCTTTCTGTCCAGTGGACATTCCCAGGTTATAACCCAAGCTGATGGGTAGACTTCGAGTTAACAGGGTGCTGGTAGAGGGGAAGCAAGCCAGCTTCCTTTTATAATACTGACCAGAACGTTTCTAGTTGTTTTCATTGGTCTTTAACACTCCTTCTCACTTCAGGCTCCTGTTCCCTACAAAACACTCTTCCTATGTTGCAATGTTTATTATCACACACCATTCAGAGGCACAATTAGACCCCTTACTTTTGTTTCAAGAAAGTGTACCCTGTTTGTCCTAACCAATGATGAAGTACAGTCTAAAACCATTCTTCTCTTCACATCTTCTAGAACCCTTGGCATAGCATCTTTAAATGACGTGTCAAAATACATTTCCCTAGAAAAACCCTTATCTTCCAAGCCTCCATCGCACCAACATCTGCAGCTTTTTCTGCTGGCACTTTCTCACTCCGTCTAGTCTTACCTTAAACGCATTATTGCAGGACGAAGCGACCTGATTTCGCACCTTCACTTCTCCGTCTAAACATAGTGTGATCCTGGGCATATCACTTCATCTATTATTATTAAGGACTATATAAGCCTTGAAGAGCAAGCTTGCACTTGGCGTTCTGCTTTAACACGGCATCACACCACTGTGTAGATCATAGGTGCTGGAAGTAGGGGTGATACTGCACCCTCAGAAACAATCATGCTGGAATTCAGAAGGCAAATAAGCAATAAAGATACCTTTAAATTTTGTGGGTATCTTGTCACATTTGCGTGCGCTCAAGGACAAATGGGCTATACCTTCTGACAAATTGCTGCTTATTTGGAAAGCAGAATGTTCTTTTCTGACTGCAAAGTGAGAGGATTTTGAAAAAGTGTTCTAGGTGACAATCGTGCTGGTGTACAGGAAATGAAAAGAATGGCTGTAGCAGTTTTTTCCTAACACATAACAGCACTTGACAGAATGTTTGTTTCCCAGGTACTAAACAGGAGACGCATGCAGCACGGACAATAGCACTGAAGCTCATACACTGGTGTTAGTTGAAATTAAGAATGCAAATGATCTTATGCGGACCGTTGGGGGGCGGGGAATACATCTGTAGGTTGCTCACGAGGAGACTGGAGTGGGCCACTTAAACAGGTATGATAGTGCTCATCCTGGCACATCGAGTGGGGTGGACAAGTACACGGTTACAGGTTGCTACTTCTTGTCCTGGGTGGGGGGAGTGGAAAATCTATTGAGTTGGTTAAATGGTTAAAGAGTTACATCCAGTGCCTGTCTGACATGCAGGGGTATATGAAAGATAAGCGGTTGCGGGGAACTGCCTATGACAAACATAGGCAAGATTAAAGGCCTGTCCTGGAATGTGTGGGTCTGGGCACATCGCAGAAACAATATAGAGTATTATACCTGCTCAAACAACATGGTGTGAGGGTTGTCTGTAACCAGGAAACACATCTTACAGAAGATGAAGCAGGAAAGTTAGCAAAAAATTGAGGAGTCAGGTGTATTCTGCTAATTATTCCTCCTACTCTTGGGGGAGTTCTGGTGTGGTTCACCCCGGGTGTTCCATTTGAGATGACATATATGGAGGTGGATGTGGAGGGCTGATACATAGTTCTGCAGTGCTGAATAGATGGTGTAGATGTGACGTGTGAATTCATATGCATTGAATGTAGATGATGACTCCTTCTATGATGAGAAGGTAGATGCTATATCCGCATTGGACTATTGCGGATGAGTGATTTCAATTGCATAGACTATGGCGAGTTAGATCGCCATCCTGCACCTCAAAATACTGAACCAAAAATGACAGCACAGTTGTGTGGGGGTATGACACACCTGGGATTGTGCGACATATGGAGGGAGACACACCCAAATAAGTAGTTGTACACTTGTCACTCTCCAACACATGGCACCTTTGGCAGGCTAGATCATATCTTAATGAGTGCACACTGCCCCCAGTGTTGCAGAGGCGTGCACTTATCACGCTATTTATTGGATCATGCTCCTGTTCCAACAGAGGTATTGCAGGACAGTGTAGGTCAGGAAACACTTGCAGAGACTTTGAGGAATAATTTGAGGATAATTGGACGACCATGCAGAGCAGTGTCACAGAGTGGGAGGCGATAAAGGCATTTTTGAGAGGTAGATGTGTGGGCCTTACGTGCGCTCAGCAAAGAGGAGGCTCTGGCGTAAATGCAAAAATCTCAGCCCAGAACTGAACATGAGCAGGGCGAGGACGCTACTTTTCAACGGCAGATAGGATATGTGCAACACAGACTTGAACAATTCACCCTGAAGTCCTACCGCCAACTGTTACACAGAGACAGGTGCATCTCCAGGTGTCTCCTAGCCTTGACACTTCGATGCAAAACACCTCAATCCCCTATTTTACACCTCAAGACCTCAGTGGGAACTGATGCATACACACAACATGATATCATGAAGACGCTCAGGGCCCATTTTGAGTTGGTGTATCCTGGCCGGGGTGTCCTGGATGGGGAATGGATTTTGGCCTTACTGGCAAATTTACCACTCCCACAAGTGAGGGAATTGGCAGCACAAGAGTTAGACGCTGATCTTATGCTGGAGGAGGTGAGACGGGCATTAGAGTGCCTCTCCGGGAGCAAATCTCTGTGTAGTGATGGCTTTCAAGCTGAATTTTATCAGGGTTATACATCAGATCTAACACAGCACCTTCTAGAGGTATATCTTAAGACGGGGAGAGGGGTACTATCTCCTACCATGAGAGAAGGATGTATTACCATGATGCTAAAACCGGGATCTTCACTGTCGTACCATTCCTCCTGTCGTCCACTCACAATGATAAACACGGACACTAAAGTACTATGCAAGGTTCTTGTCCTCCATCTGAGGCTAATGGTTACCCACCTGATATATTCGGATAAGTGCGGGTTCATACTGGGGCGAAACACAACTATGAATTTAAGGAGACTGATGCATGTAAAGCATGAGGTGGAGGAGGGTGGGGAGGAACTGGCGGTGGTCTCAGTTTATAATAGCCAAGTCTGTTGACACTGTGAACTGGCAATATTTTATGGCTTTGCTACAAGGGATGGGACATGGACAACAGTTTAGGGCATGGATAAGGCTGTTAAACACTGAACCCACGGCTGGGGTCCACTTGGTCCATTATGTTAGAATCCATGGACGGTGGCTAGGGGGGACACAGCAGGGATATCCCCTGTCCCCCTGCTATTTGCGATAGCATTAGAACCCTTAGAGATACAAATAAGACAGGAAATGGCAGAGTTGGGTGTACGGGTCAGAGAAATTAGGCATTTAGTGTCACTTTACGCTGATGATACATTATTCTACCTTACAGCCCCAAGGGACTCACTACCCTTGCTTCTGCGATATCCTGACACCTTCGGAGACCTCACCGGCTTGAGGGTTAACCCAAGTAAATCTGTGGTGTTTCTACTGGGGGTACTTCGGGGAAGGAAGTCACTGCATAACCACCATTGCCATTAAGATGGGAGACTGAACAGTTTAGGTACCTGGGAATAATGGTTGCCACTACTCCATGAAAATGGAAACAATGCAATATAGATAGAATAACAGAGGTTCTTCGGGCATCAGTGCAATTCTGGACTTCCCTGCCACTGTCCTTGATGGGGCTCATTGCAGTAGATGTATACCTCTTTGCAGTATGTTTATTCACCTCTAAGGCGGCACAGGAAACATTCACAGTGGGGGAAGGTCATTTCTGAACACATGCTAGTATTGCTAACATAGCTCAGAACTATGGCCTACTTACCCAACTGCCCCTCCATCTCCACTTCTGTTCAGGACCTTATTGGAACTAGGAGGGATATGACATCTGGTCTCCCACTTATCCACAGCTATGCTGGTGCATAAGCCTAAAAGACAGTTTCTGGCCAGAGCTGCCTGGGAGGAAGAACTAGGGACATCAATAGAAGACACCAACAAAGAACACACACTGGCAGAGGATGTGCTCATTGATTTGCACTGTATCCTGGAACATGCAATTTAAACTTGTACTCTTTAACTGTTTACATTGTGCATACACCACCCCTACACTTCTATGCAGAATATACCCTAACAGAAATAGCAGTTGTGTCTGCTGCCCTGAACAAAATGCTACATTTTTGCATCTAACATAGCATTGCCAACTGGTTACGACTTTCTGGAATACAGCGATCCAGCACCTGCCAGGACACCAGAGTATTATTATACCGTACAAACCACTAGTATGCTTACTGGTAGATATTAAGCCACACAAAGGTAGGAAGATGACACACAAATTCAGCCACTTGGCACTGTTATAAGCAAAACGAAGGGTAGCCATCATATGTTTAGGTCAACTGCGTCCTAGTGGGGACGGATGGAAGAGAGATGTCTCATAATGAATGGTGGTGGAGGAAATCCATCTGAGAAAATGTAGTTGAGATATCAAGGCAGTAGAATACTTACAGGTGTGGGAGACACTAATGATGACGTTTGAAGGAAGGGAAAGAGGGGACACTGAAGATCACAATAGATGAGGAGGGGTAAATAACAAGGGATGGTAAGACCGGGGCCTGCTCATCTGGAGGGCAGCAGATAAGGATCATAGATGTGGAGTTTGCAAGATGAACACTACTGCTTCATATACTGGGATACTAAGCACAAAGATAGCAGTGATTATTCTTCATAATTTATTTGGTATAAGGAGTTGTTGAAATGTTTTATAACTGTCTTGGATTTAAAGAAGGCAATAAAATAAAAAAAGATAACAAAAACACATAACATTTAAATATCAGGAAATGAACTATACACATATTTCAAATAATAAAAGCAATTAAGGAAGCACACATGAAACACTTGTTTGTAATTCGGAAGTTTGATGGAAATAAAGATTTTAATAGGATCAAAACAAATCAAGACACTTTACTTGGTGATGCGCAAATGATAAACATTCAGTGAAACCAGATTATCCCACATTTGTTTTTGCAATATATATTTTTACTAGAAAAAATGCATGTCTATGAAAATGGAGTGGCCACTTCAAGGAAAATGTACTGGCTGTAAATGACTGTATGCTACCTCAGCTGTGCTGCTAAATGCACCACCTGATACATACCACACCCTTATCACTCTCCTGCTGAATGGGCATTGCATGTTTGCTACATGTGTTTTTTTGTGTGAAGCCTGGATCCTTGACAATCCCTATGACTTCAGTGAAATAATATTAATGGCAGCACCCCCACTCTAAAAAAATTGTTCCAGCACCACTGGTATAGATCGCAGAAGACATTGTCCTGTAATGCGACAGTCAGTTTTAGGAGGGGTGGCGGGCGGGAGGGAAACACACACACTCATTTTTTTGCACAAGCACGCACATCCATTAACAATACTCATCAACATTCAAACATGCACACACACACCAAACATTCATTAAATAAAGATCACACACACACACACCCCCCCCAGGAGGGTTAGGACTGCTGCATTCCCTCACTGGCTGACCCTAAGTCAGCCAATGAGGGAAGGCAGCAGTCCCAACTACATCACAGAGTAGGTTGGAGTCAGTGAGACTTCTGAACCCCACCCACTCTGTGACGAGGTGTCACTGATTGACACTCGCCCTGGGCACTTCAGGGCTTAAACCTGAAGCGCCCAGGTCGAAGTCAATGGGTGATGCTTCCCTCGTCACCCGGGGGAGTGCCTCGAGGCACCTTTACTGAGCCGAGTAGGTCACACCCACAGGAGCTGTGACCTCTTCAGCCCAGCAACATTCAGCTCAGGCAGTCAGGAGTCTGCGCAAATCGCGCAGGTCTGCTCCTGGCTGCCTGATCTTAACGTGAAGAGTGTCTGTCAGACTGACCTTTGTTCAGCCTGACCGGCACTCTTCATGAGGGGCAAAAAGTGGGAGGTGTGGCCTCTCCGCCCTAGAGGACGGGCCGCGCCTGGTGACAGTACTGAATATATGTGCATAGTAAAACAAATGAATTGTATAAGGATACTTTTGAGAAAAACATTCAATATTAAAATGTTTATGCTGTTTAAATCCTTAATCAGACAGACCAGCACTTTCAGTGTTGCAGAATAGCATATTGGAGTTTGCTGACCAATGTAGGACTCAAGAAACAAGAACAGAAATTAAAAATAAAGGAGGAAGGTCTGGTGATATGGGGATGCAGCTTGGATAAGCTGGATTGCCTCTTTTGCCAGGGGAAGCAGAGAGCATGCGCTCAAAAGGTCCCCTTCACATTCAAACCAACCACCTGCACAGAGATGGTACAGGGGAGGGTGAAGAAAAAGAAACAAACAGGAGTTTCACCTTTCTTGTGTACTGCTGGCCAGAAGCAACACGCACTACTGGCTTTCTTTGCCTCGTTGGCTTTTTAACTTTAATCTTACTATCTTGAGTACCTCTCATCGGGAGCATACTTAGATGGACATTATGCCTCTAAAGAGTATTGATAAATTCAGAAAATAAAAGTTGCTCACAGGTCCCACAGTCCTCAAAGAGACATGCAGAAATCTCCAACAAATGCTAGTAAATTCAAAATCTCCAAGTTTTCAGATACTTTTCTCTGGAAATTAAGTTGCTTGGAAGGGGAAACTGGTTATCTATCTTCTTGGTATGCAGTGAGCACAGTGATCTTTGACTTCACAGGGGAGTTTCTTTACCCATGGTGTGCAAGCTTCTACTTGTGGCTAAATCAACTACTCTAAGACCAAGTCACGAAACAAAGGCATCATCTTGATACATGCTCTTGGGTAAATCAGTGGTTTGTCACTCCCAGACTGGTCAGAAATTACCTCAGGTAAGTACTCGGCAAAAAAGTCAGTCCAAATCGAGAATGAATCAACTGCTGTTTTCAGGGCTAGAAACAAAAAAATGTACAAGCAGCACATCATCTGAGAGGACTACCATGTGGCAGGCATAAAGATCCTGGCAAGTGAACTGCTGACGAAGCTGTGTGAACCCGCTGCAGTGACTCATGGGAATGAACCTGGCGCTATTCCGCTCAACCACCTCACCCGGCGGTTAGACCACAGAGCAGTATAGCACACGACAAGGCAGGCTGAATAAGGAATAGACAGCCTTACAATGTCATTTTCCAGCTGACAACAAACAGACGATTAGCAGCTTGATGTTAGCAGAGAGACAGCTCAAGCCAGATTTACGCTTCATGCAAAGGAAAATAAACGAGAGTCATCTTAGAAAGTAAAATCAACATGGTCTTTTGCCAGGAAAAAAGGAGTGGCCATGAGGCAAAACGTAAGTGTTATCCAGCTGGAAAACCACAACTTGTAAGACTTACTACCAACACATCGTAAAAACAAGACTCATCTGCACCAGTCTGGGTTCCCTGTAATAATATGTATATTCAAGGCAATAGTTTATAGACCCACTCCACTTACAGCAGCAGGAAGACTAACAAACCCATTTTTACAATTTCTAAGGTTTAACACTCCCTCTTGACACAAAATATCAAACGAAATTAGCATATACTTAATAGAGAAGCAGAGTTAAACAAGGAACTATAAAGTTGCAGACAAACTCCAAAGATCAGATTTTAAATACTAATGCGAAATATTGCAACAATTCAGATAGTCATCTTTCAGTTTCAGTCAACCAAGTCACAGACAAATACCCAAGGCCTGATTCGCAAAGGTGTTTGCACAGCCAAGTTCAACTCAGGTGCCCCCTTTAAAAGTCTAAATCCCACTTCATTAATCAAAGACCAATCAGGTCCTTAGGACTATTAATTAGGCTTATGGCAGCGGATAAGTTGCCAGCGTGATGGTTTCTTCCACCACGTAGGATTAAGGTAAGGTGCTGGAAGGAAGGGTGCCGGGATAGTCAGGAGGAAGGGTGCCTGGCACATCCACAGAAGCCATTGGCTTTTGGGGATATTCACAAACACGTTTCATGGTCATTCTAATCATGGAGACATCTGTTACTGTACTCTCAGAACAAGGGGCCAGATGTGCCAAAGGGTTTTACCCATTCTGTGTCTATGGGAAAATGTGTTTGTACATATGGCCCTAGATGCGGTAACTCTGTTCTGTTAAATCTACTTAAGTCTACTTTCACTGGAGAAGATATCTAAACTGTAGAAAAAAAGAAAAGCTGTGCAGAGACAACTACACATCCCTCAATACCCAAAAATGCACATTGCTAGTCACCTCATAACTTCAGAAGAACTTGCCAATAAAATGAATGGACAAATAAAACTATTTATTGGAAGATAGTCTCTATTTGTACTAATCACATATACTTTGGACTGTATAGCATTATAATGGTGTTAAGATACATTGGGCAACTGTATCTCTAATGTACATAAAATACCATTTACAATTTAGAAATGTCCTTCCTCATACTACATGTTGTCCTTCCACATATTTGTTAAATTCATCAAAATTAATCTGTTAAATTCACTATGTACGTAAATAATCCAAACTTCCTGGATCTATGCACCACTGCAGATGAAACACGCAGCATTTCTGATCTAAATGTTCTTTTGTTGGTGAGAAATACACGTAAATAATGAAATAGCAACAAAAAAAACACTGTCTGGTTTCGTGTCGAGGTAGGATTATAGAAAGGAGGTTGTGTTTGGGAGAGGGTGGGACTGCATGGTAAAGTTATTTTTTACATAAAGTAGATTTACAATTTGAGACAAAGTGCAATGCTCAGAATCATCTGAAATTTTGAGTGAGTGGCAAAGTGGGATTTAGGGCCGTTTGTTTGTAAATCAGTGATTCAACTTAATCTTAATTAAAGCTCTCCTGATGAGATCTGGCAAGTATTTGGATGTCAAGGGTATATTACTGAGAGGTTTTCACTCCAACTTTGTAACATATCAGGGTGATAATGACTTGGAAGAGTTACCATGGTCGGACTAAAAAAAAAAATAGGCCTGGGCACCAAAATAAAAGTGGCCCCCAATTGGTGATTCAAATAGCTCAAAAGTGGTAATATCAGGGCAATCAACAACAAAAAACAATCCACCTGACCATAAAACCGTCCCACAACTGCTAAATAAATAGCCCACACAGCGATCCGTCAGACCAGTCCATTGGACCTGTCTGATTGCCCGGTAGGCCACTCTGATATTGGAAATAAGGATATATTTAATTCAGCAATTTAAATTTATCAGAGAACTGGTTGGACTTTCTATCAGTCCTCTGTTTTTCATATTTTGTGCCCAAATGTATCTATGCTACACTCAACGTCAATAGATTGCTATATGTCTTTACGATCAGGCTAGTACAGGTCATTTTGTTTTATTTGCAGCTGGCATTCATCAGCTAACAGACTTCAATCTTGCAAGAGGTGCAGTAAATCAACACATACCCAAAGTCTCTCTCCAAATACACCACTGAGCAGGGCAACACAACACTTGTGGAATAGGACCATGACATGTCATTGAATTCTTGGTCAAAATTTATAGAACCACTTCAACTTCCCACATGATCCTTGAGAGTTTTCACAAAGATTCTAGGCTCGCGATCACAGCAATGTCAACGGTCCATGAGGACACCACCTGTTCTTGATTTAATCCTTGCAATTCTGCTGCAGGATAATACTATGGTGGCAAATAATGGAAAAGGAAGAATGGAAGGAACAAGAAAAGGTAAGTATAGAAGAGTACAAAGAGGAACAAAATGAACAAAGTTAATAAAAAGACTGGAGCAAAAGACAAATTTTGGACATCGAAAGAGTGAAATAAAAAGGGACATGAAGGTCAAGGTGGCAAAAGAAAAAAAGAAAAGGAGTTGATAGGATAAGGAATTAGGATCAGGATGGTCCTTCCTCAAAGTTTACAGCTGAGTGAGTGATATAAAATAATTACGGTTATGTAACAAGATACAGCAGTTAGGTGAACAAAACTGGATCCCATTTTAAGTGGAACTGGGTTAACCCAGAGGAGTTTCTCTGCAGGATGATTATTGATAATAGATCATTGGTGGATAACTGTCTGAATGAGAGTGCCACAGACTCTGATATCAAACAGGCCCTTTCCGCATTGTCAAAGTACATAAAATCTGAATTCATAAGGCTAGCGGGTGGATGGCAACAAAAGTAGCAGGATGATTTGACCATAACTGCACAGTTACTCATGCTACTCTCTCAGTGGCTTTGAATAGAAGAGATCTCAGTCAGAGATCACTTTACAAGAAATTACTATAAAATAGCACTTGCCTGGAGAAAAAAAGAGATTAAAGAGGAGGCATGGGCAACGATGGTGATGGCTCGCAATGAAAAAGCCATCTCAGCATTTTGGAAAGTTGTAAATCATCAGTATTTTCGAGAAGAGGGCGGCCCAAACTTTGGAAGTAGCTGTCCCAGCATAGGAATGGGTAGCCCATTTTATTAGAATATATACTAAAGCTTTGGGGTAGGAGAAACCACCAATGATCTGAGCCAGGATATGACATTGTTTACCTCACATTATGATGAAGTCTCTATATTTGTGCCCACACTGCAGGAAGTGTCCATAAATAGGTGCTTCAGGGCAAAAAGCTCCAGACGCAGGTGGAATTCAGCTGAATGCATTTAAGGCCAACACAGACCTCTCTGCTGACCAATGCTCTCAAAGCCACTTACAAAACTAGGAAATTACTTACCTTGTTGGAGTCAGTGATTTTTCCAATCTATAACAAAAGAAATTGGGATGACTCGATCTGTTACCATCTAATCGCATTTCTTAGATGCCCTAGTCAAAGTATTGAGCTCTCTTAGGAAGGCTGGGAGATTAGGCTAAAGAGCACTAAATTCTGTCAGATACTCAATATATGATTCGGAAGGGCATTGGCACTGTGGAGCAGTGCTTAAACCAAAACTAAACAAGGGTACCATTTATTAGAGTTCATGGACCTGTCAAGCACATTTGACTATATATCACATGATAAGCTCTAGTGCTTGATGTTGGAAATGGGTGCGGATTTGTGCATTCTAAATATACTTAGAAACATTTACAGTGGGAGCACAGCCAAGGTGTGGTTCCATTCCCATGGTTAGGTATCAATGGGAAATGTTCTGACAGGTTTCACATTGCTAGGAGGGTCAGTCAGGGATGTGTTGTTGCACCCTTCCTATTCACAATTTGCACAGGGTGCTGCTGGAGGGGTGCAGGGACATGCCTATGGTTGGTCATTGTCGATTTCCAGTCCTTCTTTAAGCTGATGATGCCTTTATAGATGCCCGCACGTCATTACTGGATGGTTTTGATCTATTCATGACAGATTTGGACCTTAAAGTGAATCTCTCTAATTCGTCCATCATGATTTGCGGTTCTAAGAGAGCCAATTTACACCCTTTCTATGTGAAAGGTACACAATTAACTCAGATTAAGAATTTCTCTTACCTGGGGGTTCATTGTGTCTCACATGGGACCTGGCAAGAGCCGTTAACATCCTCAATTGACCATTTTGTGGAGGCCTCCAATGTCGTAACTGTATTTTTATCTTGGTTAAAGTTGAAGCCATTGAGGGAATTGTTTACAATATACCAAGCTAAATGTACATCCGACGCAACATATAGTGCAGATATTTGGAGGCATGCGAAACAGCAGTCTGAAAAAGTGTACCTAAAGACACTGCTATTAGTTTCAACTAGCTATCTCTGGGCATTGTGCCATAGTGAACTCAGAGACCCATATGTTGAAGTCCTCTATAAGGTGCACCCTCTATTACCCTGGCACAAGGTATGGATGAAAGCTGAGGTACAATTAAACAGAGCAATAATTCAAGACTGTCTACATTTAAATGGGTCAGACTACATTCCCTATTTAAACAATATTACATCTTTTTGTGGTAATGTTGAAGACAAGCACCTCTTTGAGGATCATAGGAAGCTGGAAAGAATGAGAAAGAGAACTAAAAACCATATGCCTCTAGAGTAAATATGGTATTTTGTATTGTGACTTTCTCAAATCAAACTCACTGGCCTAGAGGCTTGGGAAAATGCTCCTTTGACAAAATGTCTGTTCAAGGGATGTTTTATTTTATATATTTTTTTGTCAATATTTTGATGTGTCCAGACATTTATTTATCAGACCAACGTTCAGGAAATACCAATTTAGACATTGCAAGGCGGCACAGGTGGTTTCACAAAATCTAAAAACAGTGGACGACTGTGCTTATGTAGCCTCCTACATTACACAAGCTATGACTTTTAGAAAGAAACTGGATGGCCGGTTTTAGAAAATTTGATGTGCCTTAAGGCTACATTATTTTGCCAATTTTGTTTGTGAAGCTGTTTTTATTGTGATGCTTTGAAATGCTGACATATAATTGTACTTTTATGAATTTAAAGACTCACAGTCGCATAACATTATATTGATTGATTGACCAGGATAGAGAAGTAGGGCAAGGGGGAATAAAATATTAAAGGTTGGAAGGAACCCAAGATGGAAGGAATAAACAAAAAAATAAAGGGAGGGTTGAGCCTTTCCTAATATGTAGACCAACGGACATGCTTACTTTGGCTGCAAATACATATATCATACCTTGTTGACAAGCTTACCATCTGTGGTGATTTTTGGCACACCTGCAGGCAATACTGGAGCCTTTGAAGTGTATTAAGGGAAAGGCAAGGCAGCACGCCTTCCATCTCTTTACCTTGGATCTGGAACACTATCTGTGTGCCCATCGGGACTGTCCCAAGCCGGCTCCAACTGGGGAAAAAGCTAAAGATTGACTTCTTTAAAGAACACTACATCATGATGCAGCAACAATCCACAAACCGGCTACTTCTCCTGTCACTCGTTGACTGTATGCTTGTCTTAGATCCCTTACAGAGCTCTTCTGTCTGATGGATAACTTCATCTTATATATAAAGATCTTGCAGAAACATAAAAGGATGCTGAGTTATGATGCTGGATTTACTTGAAAGACCAGCATTACCTGATGGTCCTGAATCCCCCAAGTTCTCAACGCTTCTCTTTGGACTCTATATAGTTTCAGGTACCCTATCTTGCTGCTTCCATGGTTATTGGTGCAGCCATAAAGTTTACATTGTATGGTACTCTTCAACGGGTTCTATGACACTGAAGCTTAGAAATGCAAATTATAAACTGTCTGAAAGACTTTTTTTTAAATCACTAATTCTTCCAGCCTCATTAAATACAGTAAATGGACAAGACGGCAAATGTGATTTGTCAATTTCAGAGGCAGGTAGTACAACTGTAAGCAAATACCAAAAGCAGGTTTGAAAATGCATGTATGCATAATTACTTTGACACAAACAGACTGTGCCCATATCCCTGAATGTTTATTGTGATTAATAGTGCTCTTTAAGAGCAATGAATGATTTATGACATAGCTCTTGCTGTATCAGTACAATGTGCTAGTAATGGGTTTATGTTTACTGTCAGTAGAATATTTCAGGAGTAACAGACAACAAACCTGTAATATTTTTCTAGCCTGTGGAACAAGTGTATGTAAGTAGTGCTAGATTAATGTATGACTTTATAGCACATGCCTTTACCACGCATGCCTTTTTCATAGCAGCTGCTTTTATCACACA
This sequence comes from Pleurodeles waltl, assembly GCF_031143425.1. NCBI lineage: Eukaryota > Metazoa > Chordata > Amphibia > Caudata > Salamandridae > Pleurodeles > Pleurodeles waltl. Next base: position 1,888,058,106 of record NC_090440.1, read on the forward strand.
TGTATATGTAAGGAAAGTCAACACACCCCTATATCTATCTATAGAATTTTAATGCAATTGAACACCAACCCCCTTATTTTTAGCTTACATTTAACCTCCCTTTACAACTGCCCACCCCTGAATCGGACATTAACTTTACAGCCCTTTACCACTACACACCTAAACTCAAAAATGACCTTTTCCTCTCTTTAACACTACCCATCCTTGAACCCTAAAATGAACTTTAGCTCCCTTTACCACTACCCACTCCTAAACCCTAAGATAACCCTTACCATTTCCCAACCCTAAAACATAATTTATCGTTACTTTTTAAATATTTTTATTGAAGTGCCCTGGTGCTCACTGGGGCACCCACACATTTTTTAAAGTTGGGAGGTGTGGGGGGCCCCAAAGTCCCCCTGGCTCCTGCCGGGCTCCCAACCAGCACCCATTTTGGGTGCGGCGGGACCCGGCTCCATTACCTTGCTTCAGCACCGGCAGGACCAGCTTTCTTCACTACTGCTGCCAGGCAGAAGCAAAGTTGTGTTCACTGCCTGGGAGAGTGCTGCCAGGGAATAGATTCCCGTTCCCTGGCAGCACTCTCCCAGGCAGGGAACTGCAGTGTCCTGGGAAGTCATTTTCTGTTGAACTACATGTACCTGTCAAAAAAGTTTCAGCTCTGGGTACTAAGGTATTACATCTCTACCTAAAACTCTTTTTTTTTTTTTGCTTTTCTCCATGCTAGACATCACTGATGGTATTCTGCACTCACATCTTCATAATCATGTAGGCAGCATTTTAGAGCAGATGTCAGATCTAATGTTTGATTTGTAAAATAAACACATATAAATAAATGTACAAGTGCAGAGGCCCAAAGTTTTTCTTGGATGCCTGCTATTGCAGAATGCCGGGGCTGTAGAGTGCCAAGGATGCGGAGTCTGCTCCGCCTCATGCTTCTTTCTATCCTCACACCACACTCCCTATCTCTTTACCTCTCTATTTGGCAATAGATTTCCATCTTTACTTTTCCCCTCTCATGCTTGTTTCCAATCTTTCTCTTCTCGCTTCTTTTCTTTCCTTAATGTCCTTTGCAATGGGTCGAAGTAAAATGATAGAAAATAAGCCCTGATCCCAAAAAATGAGTGCCGGTGCCCATCACCTGGCTGCATCCTATGGCACAAATTCATCATGGGATAGATTTATACTTCATGACCGGTTTTGGGGGACTTTTAACCTCAGCGGAAGGATCCCAGTTTCCTGTCTGTCGAAGTTCTACCTCTCCAGAGCTGGCGGTATTGGAAGTAGGGCAGCAGGTTACGTCTGCCCGAGGGCAGTTTCCCACTGTTCAATCATACTCAGTAAGCACGCAAACATGTTTGAACACCGACTTAGGACACACAAGCTGGTTTTGAGGAAGAAAAAACACACAAATACTAACAAATGCAGGAAAAATAAATAAAGGTAGGACTTGAGAGCAGTAGTTACAGGGGCGCACACGATGACACCGCGGAAGGAACATAAGAATAGCCACAGAAGAGATATGCTTTGCACATTCTATGCACTTCATCTGCGTTTGGTGCCTGATGTTCCTCAATATGAGTTTTCTAAGGAGTTGTCCTACAAAGATAAATCCCCATTTAATACAGATTTGCACGACTTGTTTGAATGTATGACACTACTCACAGCACTAAGGCTCTTATCAGGATAAATATTGCTCTTAAACAATAAGGAGCAGAACAATACAGACGTAGTTCACTAATCTGCAATGTTGTTCATTTATTGTTTTCTCGAAATCTAAAAACAGAAGTTTTAAGTATTACGATACTTTTATGTTGCTTTTACGAAAAGATCTGAAGCTGTGAACAGTGTCAGTGCTTGGAAGCCTCAGGGTAAGAAAGCATATTATACATTGTTTAATGCTGTTGATGATGAGATGGTGTTCCAGGATGAACCTTTTCAGGTTGTGCTGTTTTGCAATGCAGTGGCTGTACTGTTGGCCTCAAGAGGCATAGCAACTAATAATATAGTGCAATGCATGGAAGCTAAGTCTTTCATGCCCATGTGTTGCACCCACTTGGTAGCCAAATTCTCTCTGAGAAATGAGGGGCCAAGTGTATCAAAAATGTATTGGCAAAAAGCAGTCACAAAATCAGCCACAGCACATCCTAATGGTCAAGGGGCCACGCTCCCTCACCTTTTGCCCAAAAAGAAGCAAAGGTCAGCCGAACAGACACTTTATTTTTAGGTCAGGCAGCCAAGAGTTAGACACAGACCTGCCAACTCCTGTGACACACTATATCAGCTTCCTTCCCACGGTCACCGAGCCAATATCACACAGTGGCATGGAAAAGAAGCTGAAAATGTGCTCAAACAGTGGTTTTCCAGCTCATTTCCATAGGCTTTTAACTGCAGAGTCCATTAAGAGGTGTGAAAACACCCCAGTACATGGGCACAGGCCCGGTAAGCTTTATTTCTTTTTCTTTGAAGGAGAGGGTTTGAGGCGGGCTGGGGCAAAAGTGACTTGTAGGTGCTTCTGGGCCCAGGCCTCGACCCCTCCAAGGTCCAATTCCTCTCCACCTGGTGTGGTTTTATTTTAGTTGCCAGGTCTGTAGATGTGCTAAGTGCACAGGCTCCTGGCTGGCTGAGCTCTTCAGCCTGGCAATGCACCTTGAGCCACTCTCCCTTGTGGCGAGAGGAAGCTACACTGATTGCCTCGGACCTGGGTGCCTCAGTTCTGAGCCCTGAAGTTGCCAGAGTTGCACAGTGATAATAAGTGACACCTCATCACCGAGTGGGCTTTGGTAATGAGTCTCACTGACTTCATCCCACTCTGCGATGAGTAGGGACTGCTGCCTTCTCCTCAGCAGCAGTCCCAACTGTCCTGGAACCTCCGGGACAGAGCTGTGCAGGTGTGATTTTAAAAAATATATATATTTGGAGCGTGTGTATGTGCATTAATATTTAGGAGTGTGTGTGTTCGCGCATGAACACAGGTGTATGGGTGTGAGTCAGTTTTTATAAGTGCATTTGTATCCTGTCAGCCTCCCTTCCTACTAAAATTATTGGCTGCTACTGCACACAACGCATCAACTTTTCGTGAACTGATTTACATTTTGTGAACTCGTGCAACTATTAATTGGTCTGTTAACAAAAAAAACAAAAAAAGAATCATACTGAGTCACAGACTGTCCAGCCTAATGAATTTATTTAGCAAATCAGGAAAAAGGAGGAAGAGACCAGGAAAAAGCAAGGAACAGTGCAGGAGGTTGATCAAAGAACAAGAAAGGCAATTCAGACTAGGTAGTTAAAAATTAAAGTGAGGCGTAGGGGTGTTCTTCCTTCCTCTCCCTGGCCCCACGAAGAGGCACTAAAATGTAATACAATAATTACACAAAATGTAATTTTGAATTCTCAAAGTGAAATGCTTGATATAAATATATTTGCAATGTAAAGGGGAGCATTTGAAACGGTACTCAAAGGATTTGTCTAACAGGGGCTGCTCCTCCATTAGGTGAAAGGTGGTGGGGCCATGAGGTGCGGGCAGTGAGGGGAGTGCACAGAGCACTCCCCTCAGAGTGCATGTGTGTTTGGCCGGCCGTCTCGGGCAGGCCAAACACACATGCGCAGTAGGCTCTCTCCAGCCGGTACTGTTTTGCCAGGCTGGATAGAGCCTACACAGGCTCCCAGTCTGCCTGGGAGCACCCAAACAGGGTGCTCCCAGCCAATCCTGCCGCTGCTCTTAGCAGCGTCAGGATTGGCTGCAGGGCAGGCTGGGAGCCTGTGCCTGCCTCAAGTGATGACGAGGGAGAGAGGATCGGTGTAGCAACGGAGGAGGTAAGTTTTTATTTATTTTTTTATTTTTAATCACCTCACCCCTTTACAGGTCAGGGAGCCGCGACTGTTGCCTATTCGTTTGCAGTATTCAAAATCAATGCACAAGTAACTGCAGCACAGATCCATTACAATTTAAAATCACCATAAATCATTACCCTCACTCAGGAATGTACTGATGACTTTGCTGCGATGTGGGTCCAATACACAGAACCCAATCATGACATAACCTTGAGTTTGTGTCCTCCTGGTATGACACTGAGTTGTGTTATTGCTATCTGAAATTCTGGACCCCTTTCCTTGGAGAGGGCTGCCTTTCAACTTCAGTCCTGTGGGGGGGGGTTATCCCACTGTTCAATTGTCACTGCCAGGGAATTACCACCTTTACAGCAACAAGGCTTAACCTACAATCAACAAGCACGTTCTGGTCGGATGCCACGATACCACCTAATCGTGCACGTCTTCATCAAATGGCCTCTCACTGCTCCCTTCCCCTGTTAATGTCATTTCAGAACGTAAGAGGACACATTCCCCAGGGCTCGCGCCAGCTGGAACTGTGTGATTATCATTACGGAGAAAGATTGAGCTATTCTCACCAAAGAGCAGGCATGCAAATGAAGTGTAATACTGCTTGGATGGCAAAGCTGAGCAATGGCCACGGTGATCCTTTCATAAGAATGCATTCCCTCGTGATAAAGAAAAAAACATGAATATTAGATGTTCAATGGCTCCCAGCACTGGGAGCTTCGACATCACCTGACCAAAGAGCAAAAGCAGAATGAGATGGAAAAACACTACCCATGACATGACCTGTGGAATCCACTCGACCAAGGGCATTTAAAGTTGTTAAATCGATGTTTTTTTCTTTTTCTAACAGACACATGTGGACTTAGTTATAAAGACTCACAAATTGTGAGCAGTGCATACACGAAATCACAAACGACACAAGACTCGCAATTATGAGCAGTGCATGCACTAAATCACAAACGAAGCAAGTCGACAGTGTGTGTGTGCATTCTCTTATCTTTAACTGTAATGAGATGTTCAGCACATTGTTAGTAAGCAAATGCAGGTTGACACTGTAAAAGCTATATTTAATTTCCTACCGAGTATGTATCTCACCCTAAGAAAAAAAATTAGTTTGCCAAACATTTTGTAGTGAATTAAGTATAACTTAATTGTACATCCTAAAAGTTATACATTAATAATAATCAATTATCCCAAACTGTGGCAGGATATTGAATTATGGCTATTAGCTAAAGTCCATTTAAAGATCTCCAGTAACAATAACTAAGCTGGACAAGCACAGACTTAAATTAACTCCTTACCTTCCCGTTCTTGCAAGGAGAATGGAGAAATAATGAAAACTTTCCAACCTGGTCTCTATTAGTGTGGGAAGTTACTGAAAAGTCGGCAACTTCTGGGTACTTTTTTCTGCATTAGAGAAAGATTTTATTTGCCTCATTGACAAATTACCTTGTAACCTGCAAGGCAGTTAAAATGCCAGGGAACTTACGTTTTGTTGGACTATGGCAAGCTAGAGTGAAATTAGTTATTTCAAGCCAATTTTAGATAGTGATTTGCATGTTAAAATGTCCCCAAAAGTCACAAAAGTTACACACTCAATGGGACCTCAAAATCATGACAGATTCTAGCCTTGTGCTCAGTTGGTGGTATTCAGTGGCATGGATACTTGTTGAACACATACCAATGGAGAGGAACAAGCGTGTTACACAATAACAACATCTTCCTACCTGAGCTAGATGTAGGCTATGGATTGTTGAATACATGATAACTTTTGGTTGGACTTGTAACCCTTTTAGAAAAGCGATAAAACTAAAACTATGCTACCGTGTATACCCAACACAAAGCTCTGCTATGTCAGACCACACACTACCACCACACCTCAACATCTGCAATTTTTGTGCAGGTAACTCTATGTAGATTAAAACTGCCTCAACCCAAGTGTATGGTGGTTGGTGGCATGGAACTATGGAAAAGACTTAAATTTGAGAAAGGTGATGTTACCAGACAAGTTAATGAATAAAGAGTAACAAACAAATGGTGTAGATGCAAATTACTCATTCGGCAAAGTGTGCAAAATCAAAATTTCTGCAAGCTGGGCTTCAGCTCTTGAGGTCAGATTAAGGCAGTGGTTCTTGTAGAAAGTGGGGGATGTGGATAAGGTCAGTCTGTGTGTCTCCTTATGTCCTTTACAGGACTATGCCTCAAGAATGCACCTGTTTGTAAATATTGTACCTGCTGTACAAGAAAACAAGAAATACCACCAAATAGTGCATCTTCTCCATAAACTGGGTATGTCAGTAAAATGAGCACTTAAGGACATCTTTACTAGATTACTTTAGCTGTTTGTGTCAGGGGTCCAAGCGGTCGGTTTCAGCAATGGAAGAACTGGTGGTGCACTATGCACTATTTTTGTCACCATACCCGGGCCAAGATTTGAAAAGCTGTTGCTTCAGGCTGTAATTTTCGAGCCACATGGTGAGAAGTAGCCAGCATTTCAATAGAAATGACAGATGATTGGACTGACAATTGGGCTGTGAATCTTATTCTGGGCAAGATCAAGTAAGTGTAGCTCTCAGAACTGAACTCAAGGGTGGTTAAGTGAGGCATCCTTAAAAGCAGGAATGTTTGCGCTTATGTCTTCTGGAGACTGAAACAGGCAGTTGTCAGCCAGTGACCTGGTCACCATCAAAAAAGAAGATAATTTAAACCATTGGCCTTAAAACTGATTTTTTTTTATTCTCAGGCCCCAACCATACCCGGATGGAGCCTGTTGCTTGGCCCTCAAAGTAGACATGCCTAAGGCATAAGTCACCCAAAAGCTCAAAAATGTAAAAACTTCATTGACCAAGATTCAGCATTTAAATATATAATTCTTGTTAAAAAAGACTGAAAAAAAAATGTCACTAAATAGGCAAACCAGGTACACCCAGCTTGTTCGTTTATTATGGTTCTTCTTCCCTTTCTACAACAAATCATTTTAATAAGTGAACAATAATCGCAGTTTAAAATATCTAATAAATGTCATGTTCTGAACATAATTTCACTTTATGAATTACATCCTGACAACTAAGTGTATATCCCTAGGTAATCTTTAAGGCAGCATGAAACAGCACTCCCCACCCTGTCAGACAAAAGCACGTGCTAGGTTTTAAGGGCACCTGAACAGATTACTGGGGACAACAAATGAACTGGATACAAACCAAAAGCCCCCTGGGGACTTTTAATGCACTCTTTGGGATAATCACTCACATAGTCCTTGTTCTCACTCACAAACTCGCATGCATTCTCCCTCTGCTCCCAACGTTTACAAGCAAAAGTGTTGCTGTTCCAATGCACCACCTGTGTACAGCACTGTGCAGCCTGTCTGTAAGAAATCGTCTAATTTCCAGGTCCAAATGCGGATTACAGCTCAAAAGAACACTTGCTGTCCCAGCCGCCATACTTGTTTGCTGTTTAAGAGCAGCTGCCAGCATGCAATGTAAAGCATCAAGGCAGGAAACACTCTCGCGCAACCTTGATTTTCGATTTCACCAGCGTTCAATAATGGTTGCACCGCTGAGCAGAAATTGGATATATTAAAGTACAAATTGTGGTGAGTATCCCGCTGTTTGCACATGGCCTTGCTGAGGCAAGGCTCGATGTTAAATTTTCCTAAACTGATGGCTCCAGTACATGGTTGTGGCCACCAGAGGGAGCTGTGTTACATGACAACCTAAATGCATTTGAGAGGAAGTGTGGGCAAGAACTGTATGATAAATACTTAGTGCATATAGCAGCCCAGCCAATTGGGGCATAACATTTTTCGATATTTATTACGCAGAGCGATGAGGAGCCGGAAAGTGGCTGCGCCAGCACATTTCACCACCATATTATGAAATCAGAACTCTAGAGATCGTAGTATGTGAGAAGAACATTTGTGTGCATTTGTTGTGTGGCATTTTGTTGTGGTGATGTGTTCTGTTGTTTATGTTGCAGTGGTTTCGTTCTGCAGTTTTGCAATGTCATTTTGCTGTGTCCAACTGCAGTTGGATGTTCAGTTTCGACAATTTTGTTGTGATATGCCATGTTGGGTTTTATTTATGTTTCTATGTTGTTGTGTGTCAGCTATTTTGTTATGGTCAGTGGTTTATTTTAGACAGGTCAGCAGACGTTGTAATGTTCACAGCCAAACGCAGACATTTCCATGAGAGTTCCTGAGGCAAGTAACCAGTTACCACTGTCAAAGGTGGTACAATAGCAGCGCTCAGGGTCTTGGGCTACTTAAGACACCATTCAACCCAGAAACAATTGTGGCGGAAATAGTCTCCCAAATGGGGCTAATGGACTTATGTGATTCTGCATAAATGTGCATTTGCCACATAATCCATCATCTGCTGCATATTTTAACCAAAAAAATTGGATCTAGCTTAAATGGTTCAAACATTACTAGAAATGCAACAATGTGTTGTTGCCATGCATTGGAAGGACATTTTCAAAGGTTGACTAGTCACATTTTAGTTGCTTATTTCTGTGTTTGTGTGGTAAACTGACACCAAAAAGGTGACACCATTACCTACATCCTACAAGAATAAAAAAATAATGCAGTAATACTGTCACAAAATGCGGCACATTATACCATTTAAGTTACCTTTTCTTACTAGCACAATTTTGTCCTCCCTTCCACATAGTTCCAGAGGCCTTTGTCATGTCTTAACATTCCCAGCGCTCATTTTATGTGATACAGCCCGGGAAGCCATGCATTGAAATATTTTCACCATGCTTTAGAGATGTGGAGGCAATTAAAAAAACAAGTTTAATCACACTTGATTAGCCCTGCACTCTGCAGAATGAAAGGCCAAAGTTCTGTGATTAATTTCTAAAAACAATAAGGGCCATGTCCTAAGCTCTGCCCACAAGCCCACTGGGTTTAATCTATTGTTATTTTGCTCACAGTTCGGGCTGGACTATTCCCATGGGCAACAGGGTCAAGACTGATTTGCATATGGCTGTTTCCAAACTGTGGTGGCATGGTGAGCAAAAGAATGATGGATTAAACCCAGATCTGTGACTGGGGGTGAGTGTTTGAAAAGTTTCAGCACTCTGTCCATCATTCTTTTGTGTTGCTAAAGTGTTGGAGTGTAGCTTTTATAATCAAAATTAACACGAAAAGCTTGCAAATTCATGTATAATGATGTCGCATAGAAAATGTATTGCTGTGCTTTTAATATACGCGTATGAAATGTGCCCACGGGGAGTGGCCACCAATGTATACGATGATTAATGAAATTGATCAATAATGAATTATTAATGTACTAATGTGGGATTTTGTATTAAAATTTAGAATTATATGTTAAGGTTTTGCTAAATTAATCACTAGGCCTTAGTTAGCAAGAGTCTGGGCCTAGCTGCCTGGTCTCATATTAAATGTGTTTTTCTAATGTGCAATGTGCTGACTTGCTGAAGGACATGAAGCCGTACTTTTCCAGAAGCTAGAAGATGTGTGTGTAACCGTAGTTCTTTCTCATGGGACCCGACTTGCTCAAGGAGACATTCTTGCTGAATGCAACAGTGTAATTCGCAACAGGTGCAAGGTCGCCTGAACTGGTAAAGACAATGGAACTACTGACTGAACAGTGAAAGTAACTTTTTCGTACCTGACATTCTACCTGTTGGAGATGTCAATTACAGGAGCCAATGAACTACGTGGGAACTGTTTTAAGTGAAAATTCTAGTAAGGTGACCAGCCGATCATTGGATGGAGATAATGATGCACCAAATATTGCCCAATTAGAAATTAGGAGCCTATACAACAAGACACCATGTCACAAGGAGAGGACACACACTTTTTGCCAGTCCTAGCCACTTTGCCATTCGTGCTGTTACTATGACATTCTGTCTTAAAGACTTTGTGGTTTGACTCTTCAGACCATTTTCGTCCTTGCCTTGCCTGATTCATACTTCTCCTCCTTATGAGGGAAGTGTTCCTTATTGCCCTGTCTTGCTGAACTTTGCTGCTTACCCTGGCTGATGGCGAACCAACTGATGTCCTGAAGACGAAGACTGACTCTGTATGCTGACCCATTACGGAGGGTAACTATATAATGATGAAATTGTAATTGTCTGTTTGCCTTTTCTTTCTAGGTACCAACTGCTTCTTTTGACAGAGACCATAGTTAGATGTTTTCTAAATTTGGGTTGATAAATTGTTTTGCATGAAGCCCAACATGCTAATGCTAATTCAAGGTTAGTTAAGGAGTTCACTAAAACGGATGCAAATAGACAAATGACTGAATCTATGCTTTGTTGAATATTGCGCTGATACTCTGCTAAAAATAATTCATGTTGACGTCGTGCTTGATTCTAATGTTCATGATCTTTGCTTTGATGAAGTCTTATTCGAGTTGCCATATTGTGACATTGTTGATGTGTTTCCTGGTATTGAGACTAATAAACCTACTAGTAGAGTGTAACAAATAGTGAATAAATATCATACATCTTACTAAATTCTGTGTGATTATTCATGGCTGAAAGGTCATGGTGCGGTTTTTGATTCTTATTAATGTCATTAATTAATTTGATTGATTTGCTATTGTGAATATTTATGAGGTTATTGATCTATCGATTGACACGCTGATTAGTTATCTCTTCTTAAAGTGTCTCCAATCAGGGTCAAAAGATTAATCGGCCTAAAACGAGGCCCAAAGTAAGTAAATTATCTAGGACCGGACGCGTTATCAAAGTCGCCCTAAGTGGCCAGGATATGTCCAGACATGGGTCCCTTGCTCACTGTGCCATTGGATTCAAGCTAGCCTGGATGATGAGGGGTAATACCCCGAAACCAGTCCCAGAATGCTTGTATCCGGTTCATGAAGGACCTGGCTTGGCATTTGGGGCTGGACTAATCACATGGGGAACAGGGTCAAGACTGATTTGCACATGGTTGGGTCCAAACTGGAGTGGCATAGTGAGCAAGATAACAATGGATTAAACCCAAATCTGTGACTGGGATGAGTGTTTAAAAACTTCCAGGACTTCATCCATCCTCCTTTTGTGTTGGGAAATCTTGAAACCTCCTCATGTCTCTTTAATCCACTATCAGACAATCTCTGCTCATTTACCTCACTGCTTTCTCCATTTGTGGCACTTTTTCCGTCTTTCTCTTCTGTCTTTCCACTGTGTTTTTCCTCCTTGCACTCAGGAAATGTGTGATGTGGAAAATAAGTGACGGTCCCCCATAAGGAGTACCTGTGGCCTCTACTGGCTCATATTAATCACTACATATGTTTAACAAAGTGTTTAATTCTTAACAGCATTACTTTGTGTTGATTTTGTTTTGTTGTCTTGGTAAGTAACAACATGCCTTTGGCTGTTTGAGAGCGCCTTGACCCGATGTAATCATAATAGAGCTCTGCAAATATGACGAGACAGTCACCAAAGTATAGACAGTCTCAGCAAAAAATGTGTGGATTACATTTTTTTTTTTTAAAAGGGCATGGGCCCGAATGTTAATGGTTTTTGCACAACTAACCCAAAAATCAACTGTCACGGTAAAGGTTTGAAGAAAATTTGCCCCTTTGCTTAGTCATTTCCTAGCCAGCTTTGATGGCATTCAGGGATATGTTGCCAGTGATGGCATGGTGTATTGTGGTACTTGAAGTCTTCACATCATAGCAATTTAGATGTCAGATGTTGCTCCCAATGCGTTCTGGTACTTGAGTGTGGAGGAGACAAAAGGAGGGGTTCAGAGAAATGAGCACGGTTTCCAGATTTAGTTCAGGTTGTGAATTGTAGTATCAGGAAGGTACAAGTGGTCATTGCAAAGAAATACTACTATTTACTCTTGAATTTTTAATTTGACAAAACAAAGTTAACTTTTTATTTATATTTTTAAGCTTTTTTTTCTGCTGAAACAGAGTACAGGAAAAAGAGAATCTGAGGGAATACAATTGCAGTTATATAAAATAGTTGATGAGAGACAGAAGTGTCTGTCGTCGGGCATCAACCAATGAAAGATATAGTACTTAAATGTGGCCTCTACCCTAAGGAACTAAGTATATACTATAGCGGATCACAATTTAATTATAATTAGAAAAGCTCATCAGGTTCTGATGAATTGTGGAATCTACAGGAGGATGTGAAGTGATTGCTTTGTAAATCTAATAAACTATTTTAAAAGATCCAAAGAATCGGCTTTTTGACAAGAAGTCTGTTATGGATAGCCAATGTGCATAATACTGGGCCTAAGTTGGCTTATTGGGGGCTCTCAAATCATAAGCAAAGGAAGTAAGGTACAATGGGTAAAGATGATCTGCCCAGGATCAAACAATTTGGTAAAAAAAAACAGAAGCCAGGATCAGAGTTTAATAAACTCTGTCATGACTACTTTAAGAAGACAAAAATACATTTCTTATCAATATTCTGTCAATGAAAGATGGGGAGAACAGGTCTGATTTACAAATTGCATTTTGTAGTACATACAATAGTACTACAATAGTATTGCTTACTTACTCCAAGTTGCAGTTCACAAACCAACATATTTACTTTGGGGAGATCCTCACACATGTAAGTTTACAGTTTAGTAGTAAAAGTGGGATGAACCAGAGGAGTGGCTGGAAAATTGTGAATATCTACTACTGAATGAGAAAGGTTTTAGTAGAGGTAAGGAGGGGTTTTAGGAGGGATAGGCACCCAACCATGAAAGGTAAACCGATTGCTATTCACAAACTGCACTGCTACTATGGTAAATGTACTCCAGCTCTCATCTGAAGTTCAGCACCATGCATGGCCAACACAGGGCCAGCCTCTGGGACTGGAACACGATCCCACAGAAAATAATGGAGGAAGAGACTCAAAACAGAAACGCATAAGAAATAAAATAATTTAGTTTGCCCAGCTTTTCAAAATATATATACATTTAATTTAATGTTAGGAAAATTATATTTATATTAAACTAAGGGGGTGATTCTAACTTTGGCGGGCGGCGGAGGCCGCCCGCCAAAGTTCCCCCAACTGAATACCGCTACGCGGTCAGAAGACCGCCGCAGTTATTCTGTGTTTCCCGCTGGGCTGGCGGGCGACCGCCAGAAGGCCGCCCGCCAGCCCAGCGGGAAACCCCTTCCCACGAGGAAGCCGGCTCCGAATGGAGCCGGCGGAGTGGGAAGGGTGCGACGGGTGCAGTAGCACCCGTCGCGATTTTCAGTGTCTGCATGGCAGACACTGAAAATCTTTTAGGGGCCCTCTTACAGGGGCCCCTGCAGTGCCCATGCCATTGGCAGGGGCCCCCAGGGGCCTCACGACACCCCTCACCGCCATCCTGTTCCTGGCGGTCAAAACCGCCAGGAACAAATGGCGGTGAGGGGGTCGGAATCCCCATGGTGGCGCAGCAAGCTGCACCGCCATGGAGGATTCCTCAGGGCAGCGGAAAACCGGCGGGAGACCGCCGGTTTTCCGTTTCTGACCGCGGCCATACCGCCGCGGTCAGAATGCCCTTGGGAGCACCGCCAGCCTGTTGGCGGTGCTCCCGCGGTCGTTGACCGCCAGGGTCAGAATGACCCCCTAAATCTTATTGTGTGATAAAATATTTAAATAATTAATATCCTTCTCTTAATTAAATTAAAGAAATACATTAATTAAAATTGAGCCTGTGCATAACGTTTTGTAATTTTAATACATGATATAATAAATATAAACATTTTTCTTTAGGTGGGATTTAAAGTTATAATTTGATATATTTAAATTGACTATTTAGTTCAACATTAAGTTAATAGTGTTACAGCATTTACTTCTTTTTTTGCTCTACATTTATAAGAAATATATACAATTTACATTAATATTTAACAAACATATTTTATTAATTATTTTTAAAGTTTAATACACTTTTTAAATGTTCCCTATACTTTTCTCTAGGACAGGGATCTTCAAACTGGGGACAGACCCTCTTAGAGGGGCCTCTAACGATCCCAGGGAGTGTCATGCTCTGGCCAAAAGAAGCATTATGCAGAGAACAGGGCTTTGTTTTAAGATGAAAAAATAAGCAGCAGTAAACCGCTCTGTAATGGGCCATTACTAACATGTTTTGTCATTTATATCCAAACTAGGAATATGTGTCAAAAGGGAAGGGATTTCAAACCCTCTTCAAAACCCCCATCCCCAATAATCACACTGCAGATACTTTTACACGTTAGTAAAGCCTGTTGCCTGTCTGGCCATAGTAGTATGTTTGGCATCATGCATTTGATTGCATTTTTAAAACAGTAACATAACTTAACTGAAATGTTTAAATAAGTATTGACATACATAAACATTGCCAATTTAATAGAATAATTGTGAAAAACTTGGAGGGGGGGGGCGGTGATTTTGTTATCTTCACTAGGAGGGTGCAGCATTAAAAAGTTTGAAGACCACTGCTCCAGGGAGATCTTTGCTTTGATGGTGGGAACTCTACCTATGTGTGAAAAGTTACTAGTAGTAACTTTACACTCATAATATTAGCTTATAAATTCCATGAAAGTCTATACTTTGTAGTAAATTTACTACTTGTGTCTGTGCTCCATTTCAGAGTGTAAATTTACTACAAAGTGTAAGAGTACATTTACACATGTTGATTTACTTGTGTGTAAATTTGCCTTTGTCGCTAGGCCCCGATGCTTTCTCTCTTCTCATTTACTTTTTGAGTCCATTTACAGACCGAATACAGGAACTTAAAAGAGATGCTTTGGAAGCTTAGGTGTTTTCCATGTACAAGGTTAATATGCATTCTAACTTTAATTCATCAAGCCAAGAAGGGCAAGCCAGCTGGGTCACAAGACTAATGCATCTAACACTAGGAACTTGATTCTGACCATATGTTCTGTTCATAGCCATTGAAATTATGCGGCAGGAGAGCACCAATTTATGTGGCAGGGTGGACTAAGTTATGCAGCAGGAAAAGACACATTTTGCAGCATTCTGTGGCATATTTCTTATAGTAATACTTCATTATTTTGTGGTTTGTACGCATGGTAATAATGTCTGGGCAATGATCTCAACTCATTAGTACCAGTTTAACAACTTAATACAGAAATCAGCAAATGTAAGACGAACAGTTAACCTTTGCAAAGTGCATTACACTTCGTGAGTGTCGGTGCTAAGCACTAAACAGGAGCACAAACTAAGCACTGCTCACAGCCAAGCCATATATGTTTTGCTGGGGTGACTCAAGTCACGGAGCCGATTGCCAAACTGATTTAACTGGCTACATATTGCATGTTACACCTACAGTACGCTTCAACCCTGTGCATCCAAAGGTGACACCTGGATATGACAGGGTACGAAATCCCATGCAAACGTGCTTGAAACAGAACCTCAAAACTCAAGATATCACAAGATGGCATAGAAAAAAAATGTTTTGAAAACTCGGTTTGTTGTTCAGACTGCCACAACAGCGCTGGTTGGCCTTCAGCTAGTTTTACGGGCATTCGTTTTTGCTTTAGGATCATGCTTTGAATCAGAAAGTCAAACCTTTCTGTATAACTCTATGTCTATCTTTATGTTGCCTATGCTGTGAAAGCCTCCTAGCCCTGCATTCTCTCATTAGTGCTAAGTCCTGACATCCAAGATCTGGCACTGTAAACTTTAAACCAATTGACTGGCCCTAGTCCAAAGCCAGCTATGAAAGTATGAGGGGCCTGCCAGTAAGAAAGAGGTTTAATGGACAGTGTAAGAAGATATGGAAAAACAATAGTGTATCTGTGGCATTAATCAGAGGAATGTCAAATAAAAGATTGCGTGTCAAAAAGAGAATTCTATACAACATTCCAAACCTTATATGGAAAACCTGCAAGCAATTACATTGCAGAATTCTGCGTGCGGCCTGTGTGGTGTAAATTACTCTAAACTCTGACGCACACTTTTCTCCCATTACTCTGCCCATGTAATTTGGACCCAATCGTATCACAAAAAACTCATAATACTTTATCAGTGTCGATCTCTTGAAGGCCTATGGTGCCAGTCTGTGTGTAAGGCATCACTTTTTCAGTCACTGTATTGTACCACCTCTTTACCGGTTGTGCCCCTGTCCCCCTAAACTTTGCAAAGCCTCTGGTTCTTAGCATCATACCAGACCTGATGGGGGCATTGCCTCTCAACATTTAGGATCGTGTCTAGTGGTTACCGGGACATGTTGGATATTGGGGTTTGGTGAGGCCCTGGAGGATGCTTTACAAGCATCGCCATATGCGTTAGTGTGCAGACAGCTTAGGGTCTTGGAGGGATACAGGAGCTACGGAAGCCACTATAGGGAGAGAGCAAAAGTCTTCTCTGGTAGGCTGCGCAGAGATATCTGAGGCAAGAATGGTAGTCTTTGAAGAAAGAACTCTTTCATTTCACTTCAACACCTGAAGAGACCTGCACAGCTCTTGTTTAAACAATGGGACGGCCATCTCTTTCTCATTCTTTCGAGGAGTAAAGAGGAACAATGAATATCTTCCAAACCTCCAGCCCCAAAGCTTGAAGGCACGAAATGAACATCTCCGCTGCTGTGGCCTCCTGACCTCCTGTTTTTTGTCTCTAGTGCCGAAGCAATTATTCCAGCATGGTGATGTCTAACCTAGGACCTCAGGGTGGGGAAACTGTCAGTTTCTCCATTATTCCACAAGACTGACAGTTTGGTACTAATATTGGCAATGGACCATCTGGAAGCAACACTGCCCCTTCCGTTGCTTCTGCCTGACAAACATTTCGGTGTGAGCACCATCTAAATGACCAAGATCCTGGCACCCTGAGAACTCATACCCACGCAATGCCCACATAGACAGCAAATGTCTAAGAGCCTCTTAAAAACCATATTTAAACCGCAATTGCATGAAATTACATGTAGATGATCTGTGCTGTAGTCCCCTTTTCATTTTTGTGATAATTAATTTCTTTATGAAAAAACAAACCCTAAATTAAGCAGTAGCAAAGCCTATAGGCCTTGCTTTAATATGCTACAGCACTACACATTATAGCAAGAGACACAAGAGGAAGCCAGTGGGATTGGAGAGGGAGGTCTATTTTTGTAAAGCTCCCTCATGTGGTTTAATGCAAGCACGCATGTAAACAGGAGGATACCTTCAAACAGCTGGGAAGAGAGATTTTTATTCAGTAGGCTGAGCCACGGTATACGACTGACAAAGACTCAAGCCAATGGCTGAAAGAGACTGGTCAAAAAAGCCAATGGCTGCAAAGGGATGTGCGCAAAGCCCACTCTTGTTAGCAACAGGTTTGTTTGACAGCTGCACTATTATAACTCAAACCTAAAAAATAGTATGCATTGAACATTACGTTTTAAAAGGGCTTAATCAGTACAAGAACAAAGAGCACATGTCAAGAGACAGTGGTGTTTTTCATTTGGTCATAAGATAGAATAGAGTGAGAAGATAGCACTGTAAACTATTTTCAATGTAAAACACATATGAAGTGTGGCTCAATGGTTAGAGCGGCAGACCCTGAAGCAGAGATCTGGCTCAAGACCAGGGTTCAAGTCCCGCTTCGGCAGGTCTTGGGCTCAATTCCCCTTGACCAGATAATTCTCGCATCGGTGCCTAATCTAATTCATGGGTCCCACTCTGCAACTCTGGGCAATGGCTTGCTTAATCTCCACAACGGCCTCAACAGCGCTTGGATGCCTGGCTTCACCCTGGGGGTGCTCAGGAGTGGGCACCTCACAGGGAAAAGCCAGGAGGGGTTCCATAGCGGTATGAGTACAGCGCCTTGAGACCCTAACGGGTAAGTAGTGCGCTATACAAGTGCTAATTTACATTTTATATTTACATATAATCAGCATTCTGTGTGGGTGTAGCTTTGAAGCACGTCTTCATAGCTGGGTGTCGAAGAGACTATTTTTGGGGAAATAAACATTAAATTATAAAGGGACAGGTAGGACTGGAATAATTATGGTTAATGATTTCCAACATAGATGCTGTAAACGTAAACTGAATTCACATCTGACTTCAAAGCAAGAGCTAGGTTTTCCACGAATGTGCAGTACTCAACCTGGATGTGGATTGGTTACATATATGCAAATTTATATGATACAGCAAGTCACTCATCTAAACAATGCTGCTTTCATAAACTAGCTTTTAAAGTTCCTAAGTTGCTAGCCACTGGTCGCTACACTCAAGGTATTGAAGACCATGGCTTCAGAGAATGTGAAGTCCTGGTGTGAGTTTCTTGTATGGACCCACTGGTGGTACAACATACCTTGCATGGTATAATTCATGGTAAAAAGAACAAGGGGTGGAAGGAATGCTGAACAAGGTCAAACATTCACCCCCAGTACAGAGATCTTGGCCTAAATCCATCTTTTTATTTGCTACCCATACCATTCCAGTTTGGACCCAGCCATATGCACATTAGTCTTGACCCTGCTCCCCACGGGAACAGTCCAGCCCGAACTGCCAATCGAGGTCCACCCTAGACTGGAAGTACGCATCCTCGGACCGGTTTCCGGGTATCACCTTTCATGGTAGCATGTGAAAAAAACAGGCTACAAAAAGTCTTTTGACAACTCTAAAACCTAAACTGTAAAAATATCTATCTTAAAGAAATGTCTCCCTTTAAAAATGTCGACATTCAACCACTCACATTATCAAGCCTATGCTTGAACATATAGGAATACTGGAGTTTCAATAGTAAATAACCAAGTCCTAAATTATGTGAGATCCAAGTGTAATAATATTTTGTAACTAAATACTTACGAAAATTTAGTACAAATATGTCTGTGAATGGTCGCCATTTGGGAAGTCTATATTTTGAAGTCTGGTTCCACATTGAACCAAAATGTCCTAAAGCCATAAAAAGACAACTCTACATTTGAACCATTTGGTTCACATGAAAGATAATGGGTTAATTTTACATTCCCCTGAATTGTTTGAGGGGTTTGGCGCCATCATCATTCCTAAACAGGTCTTGTTGTTAAGCATGAACCACCAGCCCCTAGTGTGATCCAAAGAAGCTTGCGAGGAGTAAAGCAGGAGCAGAGTTCTAGCTTTCAATACTTGATTTGGACCAGGACAGGAATAGAGCAATACAAACTATGTGACAGGAATAGCCATATTTGCAAGGGTGTGGCACTTGTCAATTCACGAAATGACAACACAGCACCAGCAATGATTTCAGACATTGTAAGTACCACCGTTAATAGCAACCCTGAACCATTGGTAATACCAACCCTGTGCAGAAACCACCATCAGATGACAATTTCAGCCTCCTTGTTTCTTTGTGCCAAATGAGGCATGAACGTGTAGGCTTTCAACATCTACAAAACCCTGACCCATGCCATCGCGGCTTGATGGGAACAAAGTAATGCTGACAATGTGTCTGCATAGAGGTATATAGCAGCTAAGCCTGGCAAGAAAATTAAATTATTTGTGCATTTTTAAAAATGTAGCAAAAATAAAGACTGCTTTATGCTGATGCTGTGATCTTGCTTGTACCACGGTGAACGGTGATCTCTGGAGTCTGAAGCTGATGACTTCATAAAGGCATGAAGGGGGTCAATGAAATTGGCCAATGGGAAACTCTGTGGGATGAAGCCAAAGTTGGTGTCCTGCTTAACACGAAGCTTTAGGTTTCACATTATAGCACTTCTCCCAGATTCACGTCTGTTTAACAATCTTAACCAACAGATTTTAATACCAGAAACCAAAACTTAGCATTTTTCAGCAAGCACTAAAGATTTCACAAACACCCTTTGAATGTTAATGTGCACCATGTCAATATAGCTAATCAGGCTTAGATTTTGTCTATTATATATTGAAACGCAAGGCGGTTGAGGAAAGTGGCTTGCACAGCTTAATCACATTTGCACTGACTTGCATATTAATATATAACATGAGCTTTCTCCCATCAATGGCGATAAGCAGTAATTTCCCTGATCCTGCTACGTCTGCATTACCAACAGAAGTATATTTTTGCAAGATTTGTTTTAGAGGAAACTCAAGGGAGGTAGATCATACTGTCCAATAATGAAAAATGCTAAACTCAATAAATCCCTTACATAAATCACACTGTGGAATAAAAGCATTTACGAAAAATAATTATACCTAAGCAAGGTACTTGAATGATTAATCCATTTAAAAGTAGTGCTGACACAGGCATCCATCAGCCATATATTTTTGTCGCCTCTCACTCCCTTTGAGCTGTTAAGATGGGGTGCACTTACCTCATAGGAACACAACTACCTACTGGGCAGTCTTTAAGTCTTTGATCTTTTATTAGTACTGCTAATTTACTAGTTACTTCACTTTAAGAATATCACACTGAGAGTCACGAAGAATACAAAATAAGATGGTGTTAAACAAATAACTTACTATTAGCATGGGTTAATGTTTAAAAGCATCAGTCACTTCAAGAGCGTTCAGCTCTCTACATTTACTTCAGTTGACAGAATTGTTATCATAATGTTTTTAGTCTTATTATATATGAAGCAGGAAGAATAAAACATTTAAAGTTATTTAATGTAGTCAATCTGCTTTTCTTGGTACACAGACACATTCAAATTACCGGTACCAAACTACCCGAATGAATGAATTAAACATATGCAGAAAGGCTTACACGTGCTAAAACAAACTGTCTCTCCCCATCAATAGAAATGATGGGTCTTTATTGAAGGTACGCCGGAGAGATGGTCCAGAGGGAGGGTTTAATCAAAGAGAAGACTCGTCCATCAGGGCAAAATTTTCTGAAATAAGGAACTTTGCAATAGATAATGAGGTTAAACATTTTGAACAGTGCAAACCAAATCTTGCATATCTGAACTGAAGAAGGACCAGTCTGTACACTGCTTGGTGCATGAAACAGAGAGACCCACGGCTAAGGCTTGCCAGCAAGTGAAGGCTGCAATGAAACAGTGGGACCATGTCGAATTTGTCAAAGGCAGGCTAGGCAGCCATGTTCTAAACACTTTGTAATGGGTGACTAGAAGTGGATGAACCGTCAAAATAACATGCATTAGCACACACGTCTGGTTATAAACAAAGCTTTCACATCACAGGGTCTGAAGTGGGCAGGAACGAAATGAAGGAACCTCATCTGGAGATAACAGGAGGATACTATTGAATAAATCAGAGGTTTTAGGTTAACTTCCACCTTTAAACAGAATCCTATGCGTTGTGTACAATAATGTCAGGATCACATTAATAGTGGATGGCCATAGATCCCAGGAGCATTGCGATTACTGCCCAAGCATTAGTACTTCTGTTTTAGAAGATGTATGCTTGAGGAAGTTGAGATTCATCTTCTGGAGAATTCAGGAAGACAAGCGTTAACCCGGTCTCAGAAATCACCAAAAGATTTTACAAATTTCAAGACAACCTGCCTGTCATCAATATAGGAGATCACTTTAAAACCAAAGGCATTTATGATCAGAACAAGCAGGCAGAGACAGATATTAAAACACATTAGTAAGAGAGAGGAATCCTATGGAACTCTGCACTCAACCTGGATGGACATTATTCAAAACGGACATCAGGAACTGAACACTGTCCAAAAGGAAGGATACAGCTATTGTTTTTTGGATCCATGTATACCAAATTCCTCAATACGCTGGATCGAGATGGAGTGATCAACTGTGTCAAATGCAGCTGACAAACCCAGCAAAATAAAGCAGTTTTCATTCCACCCCCGTTTGAGCTCAATGATAGCAGCTACAGTTGCCGGCTCTGCCCCTAAACCAGGTGTACATCCCATCTAGCTGATCTTTATCAGTTGGTGGTTGTCAAGGAATCTTGAGTTACATGCCAAGTTTCTTGCCAATCTTGCTAGTGGAAGAGGGAAGCAAGATAGGCTAGTAAATAACTTATTGGCTGTTGACTGCAGCTTGACCTTTGACAGTGTACAGCACTCCACTGCATCTGGCTGTTTGTGCTAAAAAATATCACAGACGCTTATTGGGATCCTTAATCCGAGGCAGATTTATCCAGGGTCTTCAATTATACTGCTCTCTTAAACAGCCCTGCCACGCACACTGTCATGTGAAATTATCCCTGCCAAGATTCGATTTTGGAAGAAAAAAAATGGCCAAAATAACTTTGGTCCAGAAATTTACTGACCACAGTAATTTTGAAATTTACAAAATATTGTCAATTCAAAAGTATGGTGCTCTTAACATATTGTCACAGGCCTCTCCTGTCCTGTTCGTGGAAACATTAACCTACCACAAAGGTATTTCCTGCCGCATTGTTTCACTAATCATTTGTTTCTAGGAGCACCACCTCCTCTATCCCACAATGCCATACTTCCCATCACCAGGCTGATGGGTAGAATGGGGACTAATGGAGGAGGCAAACAGGAAAGGGCTGTGGCAATTTGTTCAAGTACTCTGCTTTCTTGAAACATAGACCAAAAGCAGTTGGTGTTTTATTTGTTGGCCACATGACTGAACTACGGAAAACACTAGTTGGTACCATTTCTTTACTAGACTGTGTAGTTCAATAACTGATTTTGTGGTGCATGCTGTTATGTGATTACTTTATTTAATTCTGCTTTCTTTACTCAGATGGAATGGATTATAAAATTAAAAGAGATATACTGTCATTGGGAGTCTCTTATATGTATATGACCAATGAAATCAAACGGTGGAAATGAGCAGATCTTTTCTTTTTAAGATAAATTATATATGTAATGTTGTTTATTTTTCCAAGGATAAATTCACCTAGTGTAATGTAAAATAACTTCAGATCCTGAAACGTTAATACCTCTCGATTGTATTGAAAAGGGCCCCATTCGCCTGATCTTAAAATGTACTCAAACTGAGAAAATTCATCATCAACAACAAATCTCAATTCAGAAGGGTCTAATTAAATCTACAGCTCAGTAGAGAAAACTAAGGAGTAGCAAACAAAAAAGAGAGACAATTTTAACGATCAACAGAACCTCTTCGAACAGAATAATTTTTCTAATTGCGTGGAAAGAAGGTTGAATGTCCCTTACTAAAGTCATGCACTTTAAACTAAGCAAACACAATGAGGTGAGAGTCTCGTTACTCTCTTGAATCACCAAACAGGATCTGCACGATGGACTTGAAAGAGGAAGTCCAAGTTCTTTATGGACACAACCTTCTCTGAAGGAATGAAAGCCCAAAGGATGTATAGAAATGCCTTTGGTAGATGTATCTAGAAAGTTACTTAGAAAATGTAGTTAGTTTATTGAGAAACCTTGGTAATGGAGGAGACATAATCCTCCATGGTGGCTGAAGAAGGTGAGCAAGAGTTCCAATTCTAAGTTATGGTTCTTTGATGTCCGGAATTTTTTTTTTTTTTTAAAGAAGCAACCCACTTCGCCTCTTACAGAATACAAACATTTTTCTGCTTGCTTTCCATGTTGCATTGTAATAGTCACCACAGTTTGCTTTGGAGGAAAACAAACTTTTCTGCTGCCTCTTAGCTCCAGCCCTCGAAGTGCACTGTAATGGTACCATAGGATCAGTCCACATCCACTACTCATTTCAGGCCTTAAGTCACAGATGCAGCCCGCATAGGACATAGCTGTGAGCAAGTAACTGCACCAGGATGTGTCTGTGTTTTGAAGGGCATATGAGTAACTGGCACACCAGCACATCATCACTAGTATATGGGGGTCAAGAAACACAATATGGTGTGGCTGCCTTACAGGGAAATTGAGTGACTATAGGTTATGTTAGGGATAGGTCAGGACGGAATGTTTACAAATCTATGTCATCGACAAAATTGTACTGACGCTTCTGAAAGAAGACTAGGGGATAATTCTTCATGTTTTGGGACTGATGCACGAACAAATTGAATTTTGTGCAGGCATAGGCGTGCTTAAGTTCTCCCTCCATCCACACCCTCTAGAATGGCATAACAAACTAGCAATTGCAATGCCATAGGTCTCGCATTTGCTTGAGTTAGAGCTATTGGCGGTGTAACTACATAACTGGACTTTTCTTGCTACATAAATTTGTCAACCTGCTGCATAATTTGGACCTCTCTGCCACATAATTCCAGTTACCCTGCATATAAGTAAAGGTCTCCCATTTACCTTATTCCTCTATCTGCAGCACAAATTGAAAATATTGCCATTATTTATATTTTTTTATATTATTATTTTGGGGTCCCCCCCAACCTACTGTGGGGACCCAAAGATGACCTAGACAGATGAGCACATCGTGCTGTGCGTTATGAGCAAAAATGCTTTGCAAAAGGAATGCCCCGAAAAGCATTATGGGGAGAGTTTCTGAGTGCAGCAAATATTGTATGACTGTAACGCGCAGAACAGCCCCTAGAGGGCACCACAGTAAATATAGCATTTGTAAGAAACATGGTCATGTAACCATATAGTCAGCCCCTTGAGAGTATAACCACATAAAAACAGAGTGGCAGAACATAATGCAGTGTAACCATATGTTTAGCCCCTAGAGGGCATAGTGCATAACACATTTTCAGGCCTTGCAGGCCTACTAGAATAATATTGCAAACAAGGCCCTTAAAACACAGTGTACTCTCAGCTGTAATACAAACGTTCCAGTCATAAGAGAACTTAAAAATACACTGAATGGTGAGAGGTGTTATTATTTTGGGGTCCCCCCAGCCTAGTGTGACTTAGACGGAAAGAGTGTATAGCGCTGAACATTTTGATGGTGGTCACATTGTCCTAGGACCACCACATGGTAAGATATGGGCAAAAATGTTTTGTAAAAGGAATGTCCCACAGAGCATTATGGGCTGAGTTTCCGAGTGCAGCAAATATTGCATTATCTTGACTAATGCTTAGAACAGCCCCTAGGGGACACCACAATAAAAATATCATTTGTAAGAAACATAGTCGAGTAACCATATAGTTAGCTAGAAGGCACCACCATATGAAGAGATTGGCAGAAAGTAATGCAGGGTAGCCATATATTTAGCCCTTAGAGGTTGTAGTTCATTACACATTTTTAGGCCTGGCAGTCCTAGTGTAGTAATATTACAAACAAGGCCACTAAATCACAAACTACTCCCAGCCTTAAAAACAAAAGTTCCAACCATGAGAGATTAAAAGGACACTGAACAGTAGGAGAGG
The DNA here is from genome assembly GCF_031143425.1 of Pleurodeles waltl. NCBI lineage: Eukaryota > Metazoa > Chordata > Amphibia > Caudata > Salamandridae > Pleurodeles > Pleurodeles waltl. Next base: position 1,888,082,961 of record NC_090440.1, read on the forward strand.
TTATTATTTTGGGGCCCCCAAAACTAGGGTGGGGACTCAGAAATTGCCTAGACACAATGTGTCATGCTTAACAGTCTGGTGGCGGTCCCATTGTCATAGGACCACCACAGGCTGAGTTATGGGCCAAAATGTTTAGAACTAGAAATTCCCCACAACGCATTATGGGTGAGTTTCCGGAGTTCAGTGAATATTGTAGTATTGGCTCTCCTGCTGTGCGTCAGTGGTATTCATGTAAAGGGCACCTCAAATCGAGTTTGCGCTATATGAAACTTCATAGACTCATGTAAAGCACTCATCCAATTGGATTTGTGCTAATTGAAATTGAACACAAAATTAAATAAATAAAAAAGAAACCCCTTCCATCTTGTAGCTTTTGGGCACAGAGGCCACAAAGAAACAGCAGCATGCCCATAACAAGGAAGGGGAAAGAACAAAATTCAGCCACGGAGCACGAAGCAGAGAGGCAAAAGAAAAAAGTAGTGCGCCACACTAAGGTATATGGCCGATCATGCAATAATCCATGTAACAGGGTCAGTCTCCAAGGCGGTAACAAAGCAGCCTCAAGGGGGGGCAAACGTAAACCATTCACCTATGAAATCAGGGGAATTTTGAAAGGCAGGCCAAGGAACGAATTAAAGTGATGGGAGTGAGATGGTTGTAGTGAAAGCCCTTACCTATGAAATCAAGGGAATTTTGAAAGCCAGGCCAAGGAACGAATGAAAGTGATGGGTGTGAAATGGGCATAGTCAAAGCCCACAGAAGTAGATTACATGTTGAGAGACAGCACATGCTCCCTAGGCTTGACCTAAAAATGATGGGCCTCCCTGCAGAAAGCGGTCAGGGGCACCCGAGTCTCCGATATATCACAGATATTCATAGTTCCTGAGCTGAATGCCAAACTAGCCCCTCCCACCCCCATGTGCCACATGGACCTTTGTTAGGCCCCTGCAAGAGAGAAAACTGCAGCGTTCGTGGATTCCTGTGCATATAAAATATTTAAACTACACTTATGAATTTTCCACAGAGTTTAATACTTGCATGGAGGTTTGTGTAAATGTTAAATTGCACACTTTTTCCCTATTCTCTTGTTCACATGGAAAATATTTGTGTGTGAAGACATCTCTTCTCCGAACACTCCAATGAAAACGTGGGGGTGTCTGAAGAACTTTCCTACGGATATTGCACTAGGATTTGGATGCCCATTCTATTTGCAATACCGGCTTCCATGGCAACACAAATCCCACAACCCCTAACTGACAAGACTAAGAAAGATCCGCCCAACCGAGGCTTTGTCCACGTCTTGTCATCTCCGATTTGAAAAGTCTGCAGCTGCAGGGCGTGCAGAAGTAAACGAACATGGGGAAAAGTTATTTTGGACAACACTGGTCTGGAAGACGGCATGATAAAGACCTTCACAAAAACTACGCCAGCGAAGAAATATTCCGCTATGCAGACATGAGACTCCTTTTAAAACCGAGTCATCAAATCGGCAAGCGGAGGCTTCAACAATATGCCAGTAATTCCAACGAGTGCAAATTAGCTGAGTGATGGTGTTACATTAGCAGCCTTTCACTCCTCCATCGTGTGAATGATTAATCACTCAATATGATTTTCTTTCTGCTCTGCCGAATTGCTCGACAATTAAGATGATAAGACAGCTCTGCCGAGGAGAAATGTCAGCTGGGACTGTACTTTCCCCTTCCCAGACGATCATGTTGCACGTTGGATTGCAACTTTTTCAACTATCCGGATTTGTTTGGATGAAACTGAATACATATTTTTCATTTGCCGCTGTTCTAGAAGCCTCGTGTTTGTGGACCCACCAACCTTGGCACATGCAGCTCCCTTAGCCGCAAAGACAAGGTGTGGCTCCTAACAGAGGAGAAGGTTAAGGTTATGTGCACCTACACTGCTGATCATCACAGGTGACACTTCTGGACGTCAAAAGAGTCCACCACAATTTCAACGGTGCCATGTGGGAAGCGAGCTAGTCACATGAAGACGTGGGTGTCATGGAGTGCGGCATGTCTGATTAACGACCTATGGAGCAGGACAACTCTTGTCCACAAGTTCCTTCCCAGTGCCATGTACGGCAATGATTGGATCACTATCCACTTTAAAACAATATCGCCAGGGCTTTCGCCCAGGCACAGTAGACAGTATTTATTTAGGTGCCTGTGAGCCCAAATCCTCACCAGGCCATCAGCAGATATGATAGGAGTAGAGAATGACAAGCAGAGCTTGAGGTTAGGAGTGAGGATACACTGAAAGATGCTGGATGGAGTCTGTTGTTATTGACTGAGGCCACTCGGGAGTGAAACAGGTCTATCCTTCACAACTTCTACAGAAAATACCCTAAAAGAACAGTCACATGTAGGATGCGCTCTGTACTGGCCCAGCAGTCTTCAAATGCTTGACAAACAATAAACCATTCAGTGTGCAGCGTCAGGTGCCCGTAGAGCAGCGAGCTTGAAAAGCCTACAGGCTATCACCCTCCTCGACTTGAAGTGATCCATAACTGAGTAACCAGTTCCGAACTCTATATAGACAGAAATGGGTTCTAAGGTTATGGTCAACAGAAAAACAGAAAATTAAAAAAGAGAATTTGGTATCTAGGAGCAGTGTTCCTCTCCCTCAAGCTGGTGACTCTCAATGAAGTGTTCCCCGTTACCGGGAGCCAGCTACTGTATCAGGCACCAAGGAAAGGCTGGAGGGACTCTAATTTAGGAGATGTACGAGGCAAAGGGTTAGCATGAGGTCTGGCATTCATTTGCAGAGAGGGGACGTGCACCAACTCAACTCAAAGTGGCACCAAGACTATTGAGCTAAATATGTCAAACCATATTTAAAAGTGTATTTTTACACATAAAGCATTTGACTCAGGAAAGCTACTCATGAAACAAACAAACATAAACATTATCTTGGCTCTAAGTTCATCTTATAGTCTGTCTGGCACTCTGTGGCACTCTGTTCCACACCTTAGAAACTATATGCTTTCTGTGTGTAAATACTGCTTTGCTTTAACGCAATACCACCAGTGATTGAAAGCCACCTCTTCTGTGTTCAATGTGATATTCTGTCTGCTACTAACAGTGTCACACCAAAGGGCATAGGCCTAGATGCAACTGTGCTCATCTTGCAGCTCAGCAGATGGTATTCCAATGTGTAGTAACAGACGTCTCTTCAAGGAACCTAGAGACATGGGTCAAACAGGTGGCAAAGAGGTTATTGTGGTGTTTCATGATTCTAACAAAATACTACTCCCATGTATGCATGCTCCACACAGCGTTTGCGCCTTGGGCATGGTCATGTAAAATGATGGTTTCTGATTCACAGAACTGAATGCCCCTTTTCAGGGCAGATAACTCAATTGGTGTGTGGCCCTCTAGCTATCCTTCAAACCAACTTGCTAAATAAACCTTTATTGCGGACAATAATACAGAATTTGCTAAGCTTACAATCTTTCAAAACTTCGATCAGCTTCTGGAACACATTTTAAACAGCAGCTCACTTTCCACAAATCAGTACTATGTACCTCTGGAGTTTTCAACGTAGGCCCAGGTGACTAGCTCCATGCCAGATCTTCAGGAACAACACAGAGCATGGAAATGAGATTCAGTGACATGTCAAACCCCCTTCAGCAGGCAAAGGTTACAGGGCCACAATTTTGGTTGTTAAGGCCATTTTACCACTGCTGTTCTACAGCCTGCTCTACTATGGCCCTGGAAATTGGGCCAAATACTACCCTTTCACACCTGGCTCTCAATAGTAGTGAGGGTGAGCAGGCCCAGGCTTCTCAGAGAAGTTAGTGTGGAGGGTTCTCAGGGTCAAGAATCAATACCCCCTGAAGCGCAATAAGATCAAAGTCCAACCCAGTGCTTCTCTCTGTAGAAAGGCCAAGTATTTTATCATGCAAAAAACATACAATGTCTCTACACAATCAATGATGCACAAATACCCAGTTCACAGGTGCTAGTCTGTGCTGTAGGAACTTCTGCTGACCAGCTCTCCACCTGTCTCTCATGTGTTCTCCCATCTCTGGGCTCCTCCCCACCAGGTTAAGCATATGATCAATGGAATCAGCTCATACTCCCCTCATTTCTGATCTAGCCTTGGCACTCAGTCTCTTGTACCAAGTTCATAGTAGTAGAGTGGGGCCGTGTTCTGCCCTCGTGGGACAATGGAATCTCACTGGCAACAGGAGCATCCAGGCAGCACAGGGCAGTCTTCTTAGAAGCTCTGGTAGTTGGCTGAGCAGCGAGACCCTTGGAGGGCTGGCAGGAGAAGGGTTCTATGACAGAACCACACATGGCAGAACCACCATGGCTTAAGGACATCGGTCGGAACCACGACTGCGTCTTAACCATGCATGGTTTTATCACGCATTCCATTACAACAAATTTCATTGTAAAAGCATGCTTAGTAAAGGTATATTTGGTAACGACATGCGTGGTTGTGTGATACAACCCCCTCACCCCCGCCCTAAACCCTAAAACCTACCTTGTCCTAAACACTACCTCACCCTGTCCTAAAAACTACCCCAAGCCCCGCCCTAATCCCTACCCTGCCCTGTCCTAAAACCTACCCTGTCCTAAAAACGACCACAAACCCACAGCCCCTCCCTAAACCCTAAAACCTACCCTGCAGTGTCCAAAAAACGACCCCAACCCTCCCATCCCCACCCTAAAAGCTACCATGTCCTGTCCTAAAACCTACCCCGCCCTGTCCTAAAAACTACCCTGACCCCCCACCCTAAACCCTACCCTGTCCTAAAAACTGTCCTAGCTTGTTCTAAAAACTACCTGACCCGCCAACCCACCCTAAACCCTAAAAGCTACCCTATCCTGTCTTAAAACCTACCCCACGCTGTCCTAAAAACTACCTGACCCCCGACCCTAAGTCCTACCCTGCCCTGTCCAAAAAACTACCCCGCCATGGCCCTAAACCCTAAAAGCTACCCTATCCTGTCCTAAAACCTCTGTCCTAGAAATTACCCGACCCCCCCACCCTAAATCCTAAAAGCTACTCCACCTTGACGTGAAAACTACCCTGACCCTGCCCGCACCCTAAACCCTAAAACCTACCCCACCCTGTCCTAAAAATGACCCCAACTCCCACCTTGCCCTAAACCCTAAAACCTACCCTGTCCTAAAAACTCTCCTACCTGTCCTAAAAAACTACCCTAACCCCATGCCCCCACCCTAAACACTAAAACATACCCTGACCTGTTCTAAAAACCTACCCCGCATTGTCCTAAAAATGACCCCAGCCCCCCATCCCCCCCAGGCCCACCCTAAACCCTACCATGTCCTAAACACTACCCCAGCATGTCCTAAAAACTACTTCGACCCCCCACCCAGATCCCTAAAACCTACCCTATCCTGTCCTAAAAACTTCCCCAACCCCCCGACCTGCCCCAAAACCTACCCTGCCCTGTCCTAAAAACTACTACGACCACATGCCCAAAACCCTAAAACCTACCCTGTCCTAAAAACTACCCCATCCTGTCCTAAAAACTACGCCGAACCAGTGTGGTAACGCTTGCGTGCTTACGGCCTGCATGGCTCCGGCTGCGTTGTAAAGGTCGTTTCCCCAGGAGCAGAGGCTTCTGACTGAGGCCCTTTACTGGGTGGTGGGCTGCAGATTATGGCTCACTCTGGTGTTCCCGTGGGTACTTGATTCATGATGTGGTTCACTCCAGCACTCTGGTGAATACTTGCAGCTTCTTCAATGCAACAGCCTCAACCCTGCAGATGGATGTTGTTCACAATGAAGGACTCCAGATGCTATCCTCAGCACAGAATGCCAGGAGGAGACTTCTTAGATTCTTCAAAGGTGCCCCAGGGTACCTCTCGGGTAACTTTATCTTCAGAACTGGCTCTGCCCCAACGACACACTTGGTGATGTCATGGTCACAGTCTACTTGTGGCACACAGACTACCAGCAGTCACTTATCTCTGCTTCAGTTAGGCCAACTTCATGTGCACACAACTACAATGGGGATAGATCACAATGGCTGCACTGCCAGATCTGGTGGTACCTTAAGTCCTTCAGCGCCCTAGCTTAGTGAGACTCTGTTGGAAAGATCCTATTACTGGGTCAATTACAGCAGCCCTTTCCATGATCCACTCCTCCTGCAGGATTGGTCCTTCCTTCCCTCGTTCAGGGGTAGGACATCTTGTCACACTGAATAGTCAAGTAATTCATCCTTCAGATCAGAATCCAGGCAATGTCCCCTCACCTCAGGGGAGTTAGCGGTCAGTGCAAAGTCAGCAGCCTTCAAGTACTCTGTGGAGTACCTCCTCCACTGTAGAGTGAACAATGGTGAGTCTTGAGTTGTCTCTTTTTACTGGCTTCACAGATGGAGGATATATATTCCAAGTCTGCTCCTTTAGAACCAGGTTGGTCTTGGGCAGGCCACGTTCCAGGCCTGGCCAATGTCTGCCAGGTTGTTGTGCAGGACAATCTCCAGGTGGAGTGCCATCGCAGAAGTACAAAGAGGTGAAAGCAGGCTGCACCCAGCTATTGGCAACCCATCATAACAGAGGACAGGAAGAGAATCAAGAATCTGTGCCCCTCCAAAGGGCTTCTTTCCCTACCAAAGGATATTGAGGGCATTATCTTGCACTCCCTGCCATCTATGTAATAGCATCTGCAGCCATAGTCATTTACAGCCCAATGTATCAGAATGGGCACTGGCACCCCTAAGAGAAGCCTCCCTTCTCTTTCTTTACCAAAGCATCAGTGTACGTGGTTACCCCAGCATGGAATCTGACAGTCACATAAAATGTTGTATAGGATCTGAAAGCAGGCAAAGGTTCTGGAGCTCAGTGAAAGACAAGTTGTGCTACACTGTTGCTGCTGGGTATGTTATGTTGCACCTTCATTAAAGAAATTCTCCAAGGAAACTTGTCGTCAGTTACATTATAATCGTTGTTCATGAGAATAATACAGCTCCCCCACCCATCTAGGGGTTGCCAGCAATATACATGTGCCACCAGGTAATAGCAACCTCTCCTCAATCGTGTAGTCTCACCCTGATTGTGGGCTTCCAAAATGGAACCTACAAGCAGGTATTGTTCGTGCATTGCCTACTATCACGTCTAGCACATATGCTCATCGCATGGGATGTTGTGTAAGGATTCCATCATCACCGTGAGCAGCACAACTTCACATAAACCGGCCTGTAGGCGATCATTCATATCTCAGAGGTTACATGTCTGTCAGTATAATTCACCAACCATGGTATGCTGCCACTACCGTGCTCCTTGCATGAAGCTGGAGACAGGGACAGTGGTCCACTGTCAGTATGAAGGTGCCTTGGTGCACAAATCCTGGGTCAGGACTAGGTCTAGAACGGGTAATTGTCAATAAAACAAGGCCTAGGTCAATGCACGGAAACACAATCAGTGTGTGGCACGACCGAAAATGAATAAAACAGGATGACAGGTATGCGTTTCGGGCATGCAGGGTGGGGGACATGACTACATCAAGCAGAGGACACTTCAGTCTCAGAAGATATGCAAATGTGTTTTAAGTCAATCCCATGAAAATTATGCATGGATCCAACTCTTACGAACCTAAATAGGATACCCATGGTGTAATCTGCAGACTACTTCTGAATATCACAGACACTGCTGAAGTTAACCATGCATACTTTTGTTACATTGGTTTGATTTCCTGTACCTTATTTACAATCGTAAATGAAACATTTTCACTCAATCTTCTTCTAACCACTGTGTGCTCACTACCTTAGATCACTCTATGACATGGAGGGCCTTTCTCAGTGGCACTGTCATTTTGAAAGAGAAGTCACCCTTTTTACAGCTATGTGCGGTCTCTGTGTGAGCAGGCTAAGGTGGCGGTCATTACTAAGGATAAGCATGTTTTCTGGAATAGAAGTACTCAGTAGAGTGACCTCCTTTAGCATTCTATTTAATCAGGTTTTATGGCCTCTAGCAGCAGGTTTGTCTGAACCAGCGCTTAATTTGTAAATAAAAACATGCAGGTGCCTAAAGCCTTCTTCTTAAACATGTAGCTGCTGTAATTAAATGTGCAAACATGAAATACTGAGGCAGCGTAATCCTGAAGCCATCTCGGCCTCTTCAGTCCACTTACAGCTACTCCCTGCCCCCTCAGCTCACTCTTGCAGCTTTCTACCATTGTGACGCTTTTTCATTTTTCTCTTCCTCCGTCTTTCCCATATGTGTCTTTTGCTTGCAGTAAGTGCTTGAGGCAGTAAAATGAGTGTCGGCCCTCAAAAATAAGTGCTGGTGCTCCGCACCCGAAACAACAAGCACAAATTGAGCACTGGTCAGAACCCTCTTATTCGTTACGTCACGTGTGCAGAAAAATGCTTGGAGTTAATGCATAAAGACGCGTGGTACCTACTTTCTCTAGGCAACGGGCACCACTTCTAGAGAAGGTGGTTTTTCCTCTTTGCACCGAATGGACCCCCGACTCTTGAAGCTCCTATTTCACTGCTCTTCCCAGCCCTGTGCACAACCAGCCTCAACTCTTCCACTCCTCTCATTCGACTGCCACTGGAGGCCTTTTCCCTTACGTCCCTGGGGCTCAGGGTCATCCGTGGCTGGGGACCCTGTAATACAGCTACTTTCTCTACTGGGCACGAGCGGCACAACTTTTATCCATCAAACAGTTTCAAATAACAATACTGTATAAGCAGATTCACTGACTGTAACATGTTATTAAATTATTTACCTTGTAAACTGGGTCCTCCAAGGAGCCCATGAAGCAATACAGCCTGGTGTTCACGAAAAAATCCAGACAATGAAGCTCTAAAATGGCAATGACATGGAATTTGACCTGTGCAGTGTAATCATAAATGTGTGAATCTACATTTACTATTATACTTGTTCCAAATACCGTGCTTTATTGGGTCACATTTATTGTGAACAGCATAACTAATGCAGATAATAGTGGCTGGTAATGTCTCTGCCTAGCGGCATCGCCTACTCAGTCACATGCTCTGTATTTGTTTTTAAATCTGGTTCTCTGTCAATGTTCCCCTAAAAGAGTTCTCTATGTAATGTTTTTATTACATTACTGTAGTCGTTCGTAAATCACCATTAATGACATGCTTAATGTATGTTTACTATCATGCGGAGTATTTAATGTTCTCTCATGGGTGACTATGTTCGAACAGAAAATATTGAAAAGGACCATGAAACCGGTGCTAACAGCATTACTATAGAAACTGGGGCTGGCATCTCACAACGTTTTCGTTTGAGAATGGCTACTCTGCATAACATTTTCATGCGGAAACTCGCAGCACTAAAATTGTTCAAAACAAGAGAATCTTGCAATTGTCAAACTGTAACTTCATGAAACAATACTGCAATTTCATCTACCCTACTCTACAACTGCGGCAATGCATTATACTTTGGCACTAAAAAATTAACTATGCCTTCATTCCTAAAGTATTCATTGAAGGGATTCAGCTATCAACTATGATACAAGCATTTATGGCATTTACCAATCAGCTTAGTTGAATTTATAGTGCTAATTTTTAGTGGTGGGAGGTTGTTCCGCGCTGAAAAATCAGCACAAATTGCACCACACTATGGGTCAGAGGGCACTGCTGCTCCAGCCAGTTTTACTGCCACTTGAGCATATTTTCTACTTGAGCTCCAGCTTTCTCACTGTGAATGGTCGCAACCGCCGGCATTGAAAAATTTTGGCAGGTGCCCTCCTAGCACCCGAAAACTGCACTAGGGAATGCCAGTTCTCACTTACGCTCACCAACTTCCTGTTGGCAAGCCATGCGTGACAAAAAACTCTACCGCACCTCATTTGGTGGAATTTAGTCACAACTCTGAGTTACAAGAGTAACTTGGAGTGGCCAAAATGTTGCCAACTCCGCCGCCGGAATTAATCGCCACGCCTAGTTTTAAACCTTCACACATCAAGAAATTGGTTAAGAAAAAGGCCACAGTATCAATTAGGTGACTAGCTAAAGTCTTGTAAGCAGAAAAAACAAGAAGAAAAACTTCGCCTGATGATCAAACCTCTTTGAATACAAATGTGTTCAGTCTTATGGACAGCCAGCTATACATCTTCCTAATAAGAATGAGGTTGAATAGTCCCGCAATCAATGATATGCTAATATTAGAATTTTTGTATCAAGCTACATCCAAACAAAGAGCTTTCCTGCTTTGACTTTGGAAATGCAACAATCAACAGTCCAAACAACATCTGCAACACATCACCAACAATCAATACTGACTTCACTAACCAAAAAACAATAATTTACTTCAGTAAACATGCTTGCCTTTCAAAAAGTAAAACTGTGAAAACGACATTATAGGTAACACACAAGAAATGCCTATAGTTTCTTTGTTTGGATTTTGCAGACCCAAAAACAGAAATGAGGGTCAAACTCCAAATGGAGATTAGAGAACTTTGAAATTACTAGTTTGATTTAGGGATAACAAGAACATAAGAACAGAAGACTGTGAATGTGAAAAGCAATGTTCACGTAATGTTATAATTCCTTGTGGAAAAATGCTGCCCTAGATAGCCATCATGACAGGCAATTGTGATCATAAATGAAATGGGAACATGGGAGTAGGGGGCCAAGAGTGCAGGTGCATGGTCTACAGAGAGAAATAGTACTACCAGGCAGCACAGGGTGTTCTTTGCTAAGAATACAATCGTTCAGTATATTGCCATCATCACACTGGTAAACCTTCTAGCGCCAACAAAGCACTACTAACAGTCAGACTATGGACTAGAGTTTTAACACAGCATGACCAGGTTGGCAACATCCCAATGACCATGTTTACAGAAGCAGATTCGGAAACTGGTGATGCTTTACATGTAAGATAATTTTTTCAGGCAGGGGGTTAATTTGGTTCTTGGGAATGGATTGCTTGGTTGCAACATTCTACACTTTTATAAGGCATCCATTGTAGTCCTACTATTAAATTCATAATGTGACTGCATTTAAAATGATTATTGGGGCACACTTTCGACAAACTCGCACCCCTCAAATGCCTTCCTTGACCCTAGCAACCTCATTAACAAAAATTTCCACACGAGCTCTTTGGTTTTCAAACCGTTTCCAATTTTACAGTTTCTCCTTAGTGTTAGTATCCCCATTACAACTTCTAATATTTCTCTCTCCACTCTTGCATTGGTGCCCAGACCTGTCTGTATTCTAATTTAACACTAGTATGCTCTCATTTCCATGCCCCTCAAGCATCAACATACTTTATCTCCCCTTGTGGCAGCACTAGCACACTCCTCTTTTGTTTACCCACTAGTGTGATGATAATTTGGCATTCACAACCCCATAATCACAACTGGTACATAGTACTCTCTCTCTTTTCGAACTAGAGCAATAGTATTCTAACTACTCCTATTAGCGTTATATAATGCTTATAAGCAAGATCCAGAAAGTTGTTTCAGAATCTTCTAAAGTTTATTCATAATGACTCAGAGAGAGGACTGGTAAGGTCGTTTATGGGCCTGATCCAAAATCCCACCAAACTAAAGTTTGCTTCAGTACACAGAGAGATTTCTTCTTCAAGATATCGATAATAAATATGTTAAACAATTCAGTTCAGTTCAACCTTTTAACACACCAATAGGAAAAATATACCTCACAAAAAATAATGTGTTTAACTTAAGTGCTAGATAAAAATACATAGCTAGATTTTACAGTTCTTTGATCATCAATAAAATAAAACAAGTAGTACACAATATTAAGCTTATGCAGTATGAAGTACAGACAAGATGGAAAAATATTTGAATAAGTAAATGAGGTACCGTTTTTGTTAACTTCAAATGTTTAACCGGCATAAATCCTGATTGGAATTAGCTTAAGGAGCCTTATACTTTGGATGTAAACAAATGGAGCTGGGGAAATTCTGCAAAAATCTAGTTTCTATTAACTAAAGTCGAGCTGTGTAAATTTACAGTTGACTTAAAATATGAAGTAATTTAGTTGTGTTGGATCAAGTATTCTCAATTGCTGGATAAGGGCCTATTTTTTAGCCTAGCAGAGCTGGACATTCGCCAAAAGTGTTAGAAGTCTGTCCCATTATGTTTAGGGTGGCATCAACATAAATTAACTCTCCATATAACAGACATGACAATCACCACCTGTTGGCATATGTCCAGCATCCACTCAAGTCTTGAATTTTATGATGGCTATTCAAAACATTCATGAAAAATCCCCAGTAGATCTTTGGCTTGTTGAGTTCCTTTAGAGTTTTCTAATACAGACGATTTTGTTTATCAGAGAACCAAGAGGCTAATTCTATCAACACAGGCATATTTGAGAGCAGCCTGGCTAGAAGCTGCTTGCGGTACTCCAGCAATGACTCTAAAACTCACAGATATTCTTCTAAGTGGTGAGCCCCTTACAACTTGGACTTCGTCCAATCAACAGACTGCGTACTTAGCACACAGACAAATCAAGAGTCCAATCAGTCTAGACCACTCATAATCCTAACAAGGATCTTTCCTAGTTGACGGATGTCACAGACAGTTTTTGCTTGCTGTCATATCCAGCAGCAACTCAACTGGCTAAAGTAAAAATGTGATTGGAGGATGAAGTCCTTAAGGTTTTCCTGTATTACAATTCGAAAAACAAATCCTAGAGCCTTAGGAAACAAACAGAAGAAAGACAGGAGGTTCACAAGAAAGGGGATTTCAGGTCAGGAGACTTATATCATGTTAACATTCCAGAGGCATCAGGCAAATGAGCATTTCATGATCCCTCATATTTTTAGCTATAATCCACCTTTTCAGACGTTTCCATAGTACGTGGTTTATTGATCTAGACTTCATTATAAGGCATTTTTTCTTTGCATCTTTTTCAGTACGGTAGACTTTGCAGATGTCCACATGTCAGGGGATCCACGTGTCAGGTGATTACACCTGGATACCACAAGTGCTAAACCTGGATTCAGTGAATACTTGTTAGTCCTTCAAAAATCATTACTCAATAGATTATGATTTCAAGACCAGTTAATCAATAAAATTAGAATATCTGACATTTTTCTAATCTATCCCATAATAAAATATACATATGCATATAAAACATTTTCATTTTCTCATTAATATCAATAAATTGCTGAAAATGAGCCATTTGACAACACCACGAAAAAAGCGATTACAAAGACAGCAAGTAAAGTCGTTGTTTTAGCTCTTCCATTCAATATTATTTATTGGAATGCTAGGCCTATAAATTAAACACAAACTTCAGACCTTAAACATGCCCATTAGATGTGTAACGCATCAAGCCGGCATCAATAGTGATGGTACTAACATTTACTCCAGAAACCCTTGCCCAAAATACTAACTATGCATTAACAAAGACACTAACTGCTAAACCACAGAAGGTATGCCAATTGCATTGGATTCTGGCAATTACATATAACATAATAAAATTCTAGTAGCTGTATCTTGCATTGGTTAAAAGAACAGCTAAGCTTGACCTGAATAAGACTATTGTGAAAAACGCTCACATCTCAGTGGAGTTTCCACCTGAGCCCACTGTCTCACTATTGCATCTTATTTATCTTTCTTCTGTCATCAAGTTCATCCTATGCCCTGTAATCTTCAGTCTCTCAACTGAACCCCAGAGAGTGAGGAATGATAGCGTTGGACTATCACTTCTCTGACGCGATGGCGTGTAGTTCAATTGAAGGTAGAGAACAGGACACTGGTCCGCATGCAGCATCCCTTGTGATGTTCGAGAAATGGATGCCACAAAATTATCTTACATAAGCGCTTCCCAGAAAGCAGATCAAGGCAACAATCATTCTTTCTGATTCGTACTTTTCTTTTTTACGTTATGGCGTGGTGGGTGTGATAAAAATAGCATTCTTGAAATTGATTTATGCACAGCCACATAAGACATAGTCTGTTCTAAGTTAGAATAAAGAAACTTGCATTCATGGGATTCGGAAACTTTACTGGGATTCTTCCAATAAACACCCCTTGCCTAGTACTGCATGAAACCATTTTAATGAGTCTCACAATTGCAGAATGAGTCTTTATGGTTGTCACCTTATGGTATTGACTCCAGTGACAGTTTGCCCAGTATATAATATCATCCAGCATTATATATGTGGATAAAGAGATCAACTTGCCAACCAGTGCTTTCCAAAATACTTTAATAAAAAGATTAAGCACACAGTGATGTGAACAAATTACAGTTATGCCGATCGCTCAACATGATCCCACCATCTAGACTTCAAGAGCCTGCTGAACCTCACCTGCGACCCAGTAAGGAAGTCCTCACCCTCTCTGCGATCATCAGCATCTTTTGACGGAAACAACTTTTTTCTGAAAATAGTAAACTCTAATTCAAGGGTGTCCAACAAAGGTCAATGAGGGCTGAATCACTGCCAGGTTTGTAGGATATCACAAAATAAACGTACATACACTTAATCTAAGTAGAGATCATTAAAGTTGTCACATATTATCCTGAGCATCTGGCATGGATCGTGCCCTCCTGGTTGTAGACTGGACACGTTTACTCTAAATTTATCCTTTCCTCTCAATAAATTACTTTAAAAATCTGAAACACTTTATTGCCAAACGAAATAGTAGCCACAGTTCTTACACACAGCTCAAAACATTTCTCTCAGTTATATATTTTACCAGAAACGTCTGGCAACCTCAGTAGCTGCACAGGACGCCAACTGCCAAAGGTGCAGCTTTGCACACTATTTACAAGGATGCTGCAAGAGACCATGGAGAGAATCATACATTTACATACAGATACACGTCCATGACATGACCTGTACTCATGTTTGCCATCAAGAGTATACAAGCATATTTCAATCAAAGAAATGTACTATTTAGATAACCTAACAATGTATATTGTCCTGCCTTTCCACAAGGGCTGGTGTACTCGTTGGATACATACTTGCTCACAACACAGTGAAGTTATCCTATAGAACCTACATATGGGAAAGGAACCCAAGTTTAATATGACCAAGTGGTAACATTTCTATGAAATGTGCTAAGTCCACAGTTTGCACCATCTGACATAGCTAACATTATGCGTAATATCTATATTTGCTAATGCGTTTACGAGCAGAGCAACATATTTATCATAGCTATCACGATAGCTATCTTTATGTGTAATAATATTTATATTTGTTGGCGATATTTAGAGAATAGCTACACATCGGACATAGAAATAGCTATTGCACATGATATTTGTCAATGTTTTTAAGAGAACAGCTGCCTACCTGACATAGCTATCATTGTAGCTATTATTATGTGTTAGACATACTTGTTAATGCTATTAAGAGAATTGCTACATATCTGACAGATGTTATGTCTAATATTTATATTTGTCACTGTTTTAAGTGAATAGCTGCACGTCTGACATAGTTATCATTGTAGATATCATTATGTTTAATATTTGTATTTCTTGGTGTTAAGAGAATGGCTACATATCTAACATGGATAGCATTATGTGTAGCAGGTGTATTTGAAAATAAATCTACCCTTCAATCAGTACCTTCAAAGGTGAAAGCAGCATATAATTCTGTCTCACATTCACCGATTGTGCAAGTTCAGATACCTACTTGGTCTGTTACCAGAAGAACAGCTTGTTGTTTCATATGTCCAAAAATATTATATTTTGCAGGCCCTGAATGAAAATCCATGACATAGTAAAATATATGTGCCAACTATACACCGTAACTATGTAGCTTAGCCGACTGTATTTCGGAATCACTGGCAAATAATTGGATATGTTTGGACCCTGTACAGTTGAGACTCAAATCGAATTGTAATGCAGCCCTATCATGGGAGGTCTGATCAATTACATTTGCAGTAGACACTGTCTCTACAGTTTTATAAACAAGCTTAAAATAAGTTATCATTGAAAGTATCACAAAGCTCTCCAATGTCTAAACAGGGCCAGTTTTAAACAATTATCTCAAGTAAACTAATTGATCAATACATGTTGGTTTGTTCCTAGACCTCCTACTTCTCGAATCTCCTCAGGGCCTTTCCTCGTCTGTAAGCAGTTTGCACTGCTTGTCGGGAGCCAGCTGGTGAAAAACACACAACTCTCAAAGGCGGGAGTCTGCGAGAGCAGAGGCTGAACTGCAGACACTTAAAAACGACCACTGTGCTGTGCTGTATTGTATTGTTTTTGGAAACCGAACACAAACATAAGGAAACTTGACTCTACTTTGCTCGCAAAGTTGGGTAGCGTTTAGAGAAAACTGCTGCTTTAGTGTAGTGTATAAATGCATTAGGAATAAAGCACATCTTAGACAGGAGCATCATCGAGGCTAGCGCAGCATCAACTGAGACTGGTCCTCGGAGCACAGTACCTTGTCCTTGTCCTCCACCAGGTCTGCCAGCACGTCGTCTGGGTCCAGGATGCCCCCATCTGTATACTCCAAGTGGTGAACCTTCACCCATCCCCCGGGCTCCTGAAAGGAAAGCGAGATGGCTTAGCCAAACTTCAAGAAGTATACACTAGATTTCAAACCAGACCTGCAATCTATGTGTGACAGCTGTGCCCATTTTCGCAGTTGTACTAAATATTTATTGAGGTACCTTCCTTTTTATTGCACTGTAGTGCTTCGAAGTGGAGACGTAGCTGTTAAAAACCCCTGCTGCCTCACAATTCTATCTGGTATACACTGTATATCTAGGGCGAGGTATTGCGGTGGCTGCCTCGATTTACCACACTGTGAACTCCATAGCAAGTCACTGCCTCTCTGTGTTGGGGGGAGGAAAAGAGGTGGGCTATGCAGGAGCTATTTATGGCATGTGAAGGAAGCTTGCTCCGCTAATGCCTACGATGTATTTAGTGTGTGCATGAGGGAATCTTGGCTGCATCTCTGCAGTGTGTGAGGGTCGTGATGCTGCAGTGTGTGTGTGTGTGTGTCTGAGTGTGTGCATGTTGCGCTATGCGCTGTACTTGTACTCTCTAAGGTAGGGATGCAAGCATTCATAGACGTGAGGATGAACTGAACTTTGCACTTATAAATTGTAACTTTGTAATAATAACTTGTTTACCTTACGAGGGGTACCAATCATGCAAATCAGTCTGACCCCCACTTCCATAGCAATAGTAAAACACAAAAATGCTAGATCTCGTCCTCCATTCACATTAGCCTCTGTGTTCCCGTGTGTGTGTCACATCTGTTCTCTGTGTGTGCAGCACACCTGCATTGCTTGGATCAGTGCTGCACCCTTCTGTGTGAGACAAAGTCCTGTGTTGCCGCTGATTGTGCTGTACATCTATTGAAGAAGATGGGGGCTTGGTACCATCATTTGTATGAGTGCTGCAACTTTTTTATGTCACTGAAGTTTGCATCACAGCTATGTGGTGTGCATATGAGTGAAGATTGCACTGCTGATTTCCACACAGCACCCGTGCTGCACATGTTAGAGAAACATTTGCGTCTGCACTATATGCTGCATCTCGGCAGTGCTGTAGCTGTCCCAGTCGAGGGAAGCCTGAACTGCTGCTGGCGGTGAGGTATTTGAACTATAGCTATCAAGAAACAAGCATTTGCAATGCAATGGGTCTCGCGTTTGCTCGAGTTAGAGCTACTAGAGGTGTAAACTCCTAACCGGACTTTTCTTGCCACATAAACTGAAAATTAAAAGTAAAACTGTTTCACATAAGCGAGCCGATTCACAGTGACACGGCCGCCATAAGCATCAGTGTGAAGAGACACACAAAAGGAAAAAGAAGTTTGCTTGCAGTCAAACTTGTCAGCAAAAGTGCAATTAGCCATGTAACAGGAGCGATGGCCAAGGTGGTAACAAACCCCCCCCCCCCCAAGGAGGGACAAACGTAAGCCATTTACCAATATCATCAAAGGATTTTTGAAGGGCAAGCCCACAAATGAGTGGTAGTGATGGGCGTTCTTAAAAGCCCAGGTACATACCAACACATCGGAAAAGCAGCGCATGCACGCTGCTATTCTCAACCTAAAAAGTAGCATAGCAAAGATGCCATGGGCCTTGGTGCATGCCAGGAAAGTGCCCCCTTTGACTGCTCTTGTAGAGGTACAATATAGCAATTATTAGGATTCAATAGGTCCATAAAGACCCTAGGCCTAAGTGCCACTGCACCTGTTGCACCAATGGTAGCTAGGCCCCTGGAGAAATCTTGCAATGCCACTGTTGCTTGTGCTGTACACGTGTAAGGTGTTAAAGGGAGACGCCTCTGCTGCCATTATACATTGTGTTATTTAAGCTTGATAAAAAATATGTCACTAGACAAAAGGCAAAACTACTGACTTTGTCAATGCTTGCTGTAGCAGGAGGTATTAGAAAAGTATTTTCAAGGTGATGGGTGTCACCGATCAACGCCATTACCCCTTTCAGACCATTGAAAATAAACGCATGCAGTTGCCTTGCTGCAGGTGTGATGGGTAAAAAAATCAGTAACAGATGTTAAAAAGTTGTGGGGGCAGACATCAAGGTTAAAACACAATGAATGTAAAGGTCAGGGCTGGAAACTGTGTTCAGGGCAGGCAAGGGACCTCGTAATATATTTCCCACAAATACAGAAATATTTTATTGGTGAAGCCCGTGGCACTGGCCACTTGAAGTAGGAGCGAGAAAGGGAGGGAGGGGGTGGGGAGAGAAGAAGAGGCAGTGGGAATGGAGAGAGAGAGGGGGAGGGAGAGAGAGAGATTAGTTATTTCAGAATAAGTACACTATGCTGCTACTCTTACTGCGCTCCAAAAGCAGAAATCAGGGTATCCCCCATAAGAGTAATTTCCCTAGTGTAGTGTGTGTGTGTAGGAGCAAAGTGTTGAATCTTAAAGCACATCGGATGTTTGGACAGTGATTTTTTGTTGTTGTGCTTCACAGGCGGGGTGGACTCTCTGTGAGGAAGGGGAATTCAGTATATGATTAAAGGCATCTCCAGTGCAAGTGTTTTTAGAGCGCCCCCCCACCCCCGGCCATAATGACAATTTGGCACAGGTGTCTCCAACCTTTTTTATAGTAAGAACTACTTATGCTGAATGAAAATCATCACAAGCTACTAATATTATTAGTATCTTGTTTGCATCAGTTATCAGCTCAGTGTATCGGACAGGGTTGCCAGCAGTTACATAAACAAGCATTTTCAATGCAATGGGTCACACATTTGCTCGAGTTAGAGCTATTGCCATTGTAAATTCCTAACTGGACTTTTCTTGCCACATAAATTGAAAATGAAAAGTAAAATAGTTGACACAAGCGAGCCGAATCAAAGCACGATGGCCGCCATGAGCATACCCGCGAAGGAGAGACACAAAAGGAAAAAGAAGTTCGCTCATAGTCAAACATATAGGCAATCGTGCAATTATCCATACAACAGACTCAGTCTGCAAAGCAGTAACAAAACATCCCCAAACAGGGACAAACATGAATCATTTACCAATGATTACAAAGAATTTTTGAAAGGCAAGCCCACAAACAAGTGAACGTTATGGGTGTGAGGTGGGCGTGGTTAAAAGCCCACATTACTTACTAAAGGTAAAAGCGCTTGCACACTCAACCTAAAAAAGAATTTGTCCATTTTGAATGCCTTTACATGGGTAATAGCTAACAGTCATAGCAACACCATTCCTGGCACCAAGGTAATAATATTAGTAATATGTCTCACCAACACCAAATGATTTCTCACTGAAATACAATATATTTTTCAAATCCCACTACTTGTCTTCACCAAACATCAGCTTAGGAATTCCAAAGATACACACATTTTTGTCTTGAATACATACTTTTCAATGGTGATAGACATATTCATTCAGACAAGCAAAAGTGTTTAATTTAGTACACTGGACTGCACTCAAGAGAGCTACTTACATGTACCTGGAGAGCTACCAGTAGCTCACGAGCTACTGGTTGGAGAAGTTTGGTCTGGCATGTATGCAGGTAGTTACTGGGGAGAGGGAAAGGCACATGGACAGGTTGCAAGAAGGGCTGGCAGGGATGCCTATCATTCTGTCACGGCCCTGACTTGTAGGTTTAGATGATGTAAGATAGTGGCATAACAAAACTTAAAGTGCCCCCCTGCAAAGTACCTGTAGGGGGCTTCACCCCCCCCCGACCTAGTCTGGGGCCTGCCACCTGTGCACAGTGTGCTGTGCTGCTGTGCTGAGGTGGGTCCCGTGGAGCTCGGAGGCCCCCCCATACACCAGGGGCTGTGGGGGCCTTTGTCACACCCCTGACGTAAGATTGTCTTCTGTGATGCACGTTGCAGCTGAGTATGCTTTCATCCAACTAGGCACTGTAGCCTCAATGCTGGACTGACCTATAATGCTTAAAAGACATTATAGGGCACAGCAAGAAATAGACTGCTAATACTCCTAGATTGTACTACTCAGGCCACACACTTCCATGGTTGTAATCCTTTTCAGCTTTAATTCTGCTAATAGAGGGGATTGAAAAACCTGCAAAAAAAAAAACTACCTTCAAGAAGCAGTGCTGCGCCTAAAGTACAGGCAGACACTTGCTAAGTCATACCTCCTTCATAAGTGGAGGTAACTTGGAGACTTAGGGCCTGATTACGACCTTGGCAGAGGGCATTACTCTGTCACAATCGTGATGGATATCCTGTTCGCTGTATTACAAGTTACAACGGCTATAATAGAACTTGTAATACGGTGGGTGGGATATCCGTCACGTTTGTGATGGAATAATCCCCTCCGCCAAGGTCGTAATCAGGCCCTGAATGTTTGATTTTGGAGATTAATTTTTCGAGAAGTGACAAAGGGTTAATTAATAGATGTTGAGGAAAAAGAGACAAGAAGGAACCTCTTTTGATCTGCAGTTATGCCTCTGTACCTGGCCTCCAGCCTAACATCTTTGGTAATATAGCAATGACCTACCTGGTGGGCGTGGCTTCCAGCAAGCATGGTCAAGCAGTTTCAGGTTCTTGGAAGTGAAGTACATAAATTTCTCTAATCTCTGTATGAAAAGTGTTTGCTTCTACAAGCCTTCTAGACGTCAATGACTAACAGAGAAGAGGACTAGGAAATTGGGGAGAACCCACTCTTAAAGCATGCCAAGCTCCATATGGATGCCAGGACCAAAGGCCCTGTGCATTGTCGAAAAAGGATACTGGGAGAAGGGCTGGTGTTACTAAACAAACTGGCCCTTCAGCACGCCTTAACAAGAGTCTTCGCTCCATGTCTGCCTACCAGATCACACAACGATTACTCGAGAAGATGAAACACACAGGAGGGTCGATGGGCATACAAGCACTTCGGTTCCACAAAGCCCTGAGCCTGAATCTAAGATCCAAACTACATGAAGTTCAGGAAACATTTGAAAAACAAACTATTTAGAATGGTCTTTAACTGAACTCCCCAGAGAACAGGTCTGACTAGAAGAATTTCAGACCTGGTTAATCACCCATCAATCTGGACTTAAACTCCCTGCGACAACGTTGCACTCTTCAAAATATCTTTCTAGCTCTCTGAAGTAACCATAGGGAAAGATATAGTGACTTCAAGAATAAACTAATAACATCAAAAACATCGAAACAATACAATGAAAAAAATGCACTTTTCATATTAATGTTTTCTTATAAAACATTTATATGAGACATAGCATGAGCACAGAATCTCTGTAAGGAAAGCGCACACAAAAAATGTTTCCAACCAGTTCACATTTCCCAAAATTCACATAAAACATGATCCATCTACAAATAGTATAATATGTTGGTAAGGCTATTTTTTCACACGACAGAAATAGAATGGTATGAGTGTGGCACTGATAAATATTTACCATGCTTTTCGTTTCTATATGCTTCAATCTAGTCATTTATATATTGGAATCCAAGTAAACTAAGTAAAAAGCTAGGCAAATTCTTTTAAAAAGAACGTGAAACATATAACGGATTTTTGTGGCCAGACACAGGCTTGTGAAGTTACATACAGAGAAGAGGAAATCTCTCTCTGTCCAACAAGCAGATCATGCGGACCCAAGGCCAGCCAAGCAATTTGGTTGGATCTTGGCATGCAAAAGAAGAAGTAAAGTGTGGGTTTCGGCACAGCTTGCAGGCCAATAGTATTTTGCGGGAGGACCACCCTAATCTGACAAGTTTGAATTAGTTAAATTTGAGAAAATAAGGATGAATTGGAGAGTAGCTGAAAGAAGTTGCCATCAGAAGGCTAAACTCTGCCCAGCTCCTTGGCTTGAAAGGGGGAACCTTCTGCACTTGCATTTAACCAACTTTTGAAATATCCCCATTCATTTCCACCAGCCCCTGTGCTAAGCATTCAGAGGTGCCTTCCTCATGCCACATCTAGGAGAGTTCATGAAGCTGCTTGGGCAAGGCTAGCTTCTTGCACGCACAGTACATAAAAAGCTCAGAGGGAGATAGAAAGAGGAAATCAGAGGTGTGAGGGTGGAGGTGTTATCAACACTTGAGGCAAGGAAGTTAACAATAAACAATTGAATTAGATGTAAACAATCATCATAGAGAGATATGTCCTGGTCCCCATGTCATCTGGGGCACGAGTCATAAAAGGACAGCATCGATGCAGACACTTTCAGCAAGGACGAAAAAAGAGGCCACCACTAAAAGAACATCGTACAGTCTATGGAGGAGATTCCGTCCAGTTCATTGGGGGTGACCATTGCAACGCCAGAAGGAAGTAGATTGTTGTGTGCTATTTCTTAAACACGTTCAAATTTGCACTTGCTAATTAACAAAACGTCCATGCAAATTATAACAAGAATTATGCATCAACTATATGCAAACAACGTACAATTTTGTAAAGGGGTGTTTTTTACATGCCCCAAAAACACATACACCACATTCCTGTGAAGAGTCGCTAGAACTCATGGAGGACCAGTACGTAGACTAGTGGGTCAGGCTGTGGTAAGTGATTAATGTGATACAACGTCTTGAGACCTCTTAGACAGTCACTCACAGAACAAAAGACAGAAATGTTACCTTATAATGAATGGGATTCCACTGAATTCACAACACACCACCAAGCACACCACTAACTCAGTGGATTTCAGAACAGTCATCAAAGCAGAGCTAAATATAACAATGGTCCCATGAACGTCCGAAAAATGCCACCTCCAAGAACTCAAATTTCTTTTCTAGCTAACCTTGCATGTTTTTCTGTTTATTTCCTCAACTCCTCAATTTTTCTTTCCTCATATTCTAGAAAATTGCTATTTCAAACCTCTTAATTAGTGTTTTCCTATATTATCTGTTCCTAGTGGTAAAAATTAGTTCAATAGGTCTGTCTTTGAAGGATTCAGACAGAGGAGGGCTTGATCTACAGAGAATAACTTATTACATTTCCAGTTTCCAAAATAGAGAAACAGGAGTGAGACTGAATCCCAAGTAAAATCTACTTTCTTCCCACCTGGTGGAAAAGAGATGACCAGCATTGCTGCTTCGTCCTTTTCTAGATTCCGTGACTTAAATGCCAAAATGAAAAAGCAGACCACTGCAAACTCTGGACTTGGTATGACTGGGGGTATGAGTGGGGCGTGCATATGTCAGTTCTGAAATTTTACAAATTTTACAACATAGCTGGATTATGAAGATCACATCCATGATGTGCTGTGAAGTGCTATGGGCCAGATGAGTTGATTCTCAAAACCAATCTGCAGTATCCCGCAGAGACTACTATGGTAATGCCTCTGGCCTTGACAAACCACCATCTGATGCACACAGCAGTACCTGGATCCAGACACAGAGAGCCCTGCCTGAACCTCCACATCCTTTTCCCCAGGGATTTGTGGGGCCTCATCCATCCAGCAATCAATGTAAACTCACACATACAGTGTCTCAGCACTCGTGTTAAGCTCAGTGTTGTCAAGTAGCATCTACCATTGCAATCCAAGAACTGTTGCAACAACCGGTTGTTTCTATGTAGCGCCTCGCGTGTCAGTCATACAGTTTTGAAACTCTAAACAGATTGTGTTACTTTTGCTCAACTCAATAACAATCAGTTTATCAACCTAAAAAAAAAACGAAAAGCTATGAACCCACCACAGCGCACACCTGAACCCTACAGGATGTCTTCATCAGCAGCATCAATGCGATGGGCTGCATCGACTGCTCCAGTGTACCTCGAAACAAATAGCTACTAAAACCGCTGCAGGACATAAATTCTGATCAAATCACACCACCTTATCAAAACACCAATTATGTACGGTACAGTCACAGTTTCAGGCTCTGTGGTTGTGAGAAAACGGGTTAAAGCCTCTCTGCCACGTCCACTACTGGAAATGTTCACAAATGTACTCAATGCTGTGGAAAAAGCTCCCGTCCCTCCCACGCACGGAATAATTGTTTTATTCAAACAGGAGTAGATCATGTTTGAAATGAAGCCACATGGCGATGACGTATCCAGTTAGACTGTACATGATGTACAAAAAAAAAAAGCAGCTCTGCGATGTTTGGGCTGCAGTCTCCACAGCTGTCTCCTCAACAAAGCGGACCAGCCTCGTTCACTTCTGATGCCAAAGTCTAAAAAGAAGAAGCGTTGTTTGGTCCAAGGGAATGTGGAACTCTGCCAGAACCCTATAGAGTAACACGGAATGATCAAGTACACACGCCATGAGAGTCGCAGCCTTAGTAACGGCCTAAGACTACAGCATGCTCTGGTATACCACACCCACCCCCGGGTGACTCGCATGTTTGGAGCATTGTAAGTAGCTTGAATAATGTGATGTGCGCCAGACAGTGCCTGAGAGCACTGCCGGCCAGGCACTGCAGATGGTCTGTTTTGATTTAAAGAAATAATTTAGAAAAAGTGCATGGGATTTACCTTCTAATACAATGAAAAGTTTTCAGTTTCCAGCCCCATAACTTCAAGACCAATGAAAAAAATATGTTTTCAGGTTCCATTACAGAAACTCAAGTATACTGTTTAATACAAAAGCTGCAAGATGTATGTTAAAAAACATGCCAATGCCTACAGCGGGTCCTCAACCAGATCATACTCCCAGCTCAACTTGGCTTCCTAAAAGGAAGATTTAGGAGCAAAAACGTAAGTTCATTATGCCATAACTTCAAAAAACCTAAAGCTCTGTAATCACTGAGAGTCTCAGGTCTTTGGACGCTGAAAAAGCCTTTGGTATTTATCAGACATTTTTAAAGGCAGTTTTCAAAAAGTCTGATCTGGGGGGTACTCTGATAGGATGACCCTTGCCCCCTACTTAAAGACTAAAGTAACTTTAACTTGAACTAAAGCGAGGCATAAGACAAGGCTGCCCCACCATCACTTCTGTTGCTTTTAACTATATAACTTTTACTCACAGTAAGGTAGAAAGCTCACATTCAAGGTATACCCTTCAGACTGGGCACACAAAAATAGCTACCTATGCTGACAATGTATTACTGTTTTCACAAGGCACTGACTCAGCATTACCAATCATGATGTAAGAGATCTCTACATATGCTGCAGTATCTTAATGAGGATAAAGCCAGGGATGTCCCTTTAAATATTCACTTCTCCCCTCTCGAGACTCAAAACTTAGGATTAAAGTGGTACAACATTGCTTTTAAGTACTTAGAAATTTGATTTGGTAAAGACGTAAATTAAACTATACTGCTAAATCAGTGCAAAACACTTTCCAAAATCAAAGTTATACTGACAAATTGGTCACCAAAATTCATAACCTGCTGGGGAAGAAAAGAAACTATAACAAGCATTGGCAAAAATAAAGGTCTCACCTAAGCAAGAGCTATTGGCTTTTCCAATTTGTTTTAGCCATGTTGTTCACCAGTACGGCTGCTGTTCAGCAGGGCTAAACATTAGTGGCCTGGAGGAGAGTAGTGTGGAGTGTTGTAAAGTGGAATGGCAAAGAGTGTTGTGTATTGGAGTGGCATAGTGTGGAGTCTCATAGAGTGGCATACACTGGAGTGCCACTGGGTGGACTGATGTAGAGTGCACTGGCAGAGAGCATTGCGGAGAGTGCAGTGGCACTGAATTCAGTGGCATGCAGTGCAGCATCGTAGAATGCAATTATCACAGATTAAAGTGGTGTGTAGTACAGTGGAGTGGGGCAGAGTAGATTGGGGCAGTAGAGTAGAGTGCAGTGGCATAGCTTAGAGTGGCAGAGAGTGAAGTGGCACAGAGTTGAAATGATGCAGAGAGCAGTGGCGCAGAGTAGAGTCATGTGGCACTGATTGCAGTGGTGCAGAGTGGAGTGGCATAGAGTGCAGTGGCATAGAGGGATGCAGAGGAGAGTAGTATAGCGTAAAGGATGGTGCCATAGAGTGCAGATACGTAGAGTGTGGTAGTGCAGAGCAGAGTGGCATAAAGTTCAATGGCATAGAGAGCAGTGATGCACAGAGTGCAGTAGCATAGATTGCAGTGACAAAGTGCAGTTGTGTAGCGTGCATTGGCGTAGAATGCAGTGGTTAAGAATTGATGGCGTAGAGTGCAATGGCATAGAGTGGAGTGGCATAGGGTAAAGTGGAGTAGAGTGGTGTAGAGTTCAGTTTCAGAGAGAGCAGTGTTACATAGTAGAGTACCAGAGTGCAACTGTGTAGAGTAGAGTATAGTAGCATAGAGAGCAGTGGCATAGAGTACAGTGATGCAGAGTAGAGTGCAGTGGTATACTGTACAGTGGCGTAGAGTGGTGCAGAGTAGAGTAGCATAGAGTGGTGCAGAGTAGAGTATAGTATAGTACCATAGAGTGCAATGGCATAGAGAGCAGTGGCATAGAGGACAGTGATGCAAAAAAGGGTGCAGTGGTGTAGAGTGCAGTGACAGAGTTCAGTTCTGTAGAGTGTAGTGGTTAAGAGTGGGTGGTGTTGAGTGCAGTGGCATAGAGTAGATTGTTTCAGAGTAGAGTGAAGTAGAGTGGAGTGGTGTAGGGTAGGGTAGAGTGCAGTTGCATAGATTGGCATAGAGTATAAAGACAGAGTAAAGTGGTCTGGAAGGCTGTAGCATGGAGTGTAGTGGTGCAAAGTAGATTACAGTGGTGTACAGTGGATTGGCTTAGAGGGCAGGGGCACAGAGTTGAGTGTTACAGAGTACAGTGCTTTGGCATTGCGTGCATTGGCATTGAGTACAGTGGCATAGAGTGGAGCTGTGCTGAGGAGATTGGTGTGGCCTAGACTGGAGTGGTGTAGAGTTCAGTGGTGGAGTGCAGTGGTGTAGAGTAGAGTGACGAAGAGTGCATTGGCATAGAATCGAGTGGTACAGGGTGGAGTAGAGAGGCATAGCTTGAAGTGGCATAGAGTGCAGTGGCATAGAGAGGAATCGCACAGAGTGCAGTGGAGTGGTATAGGGTGGAGAGATGCAGACTAGAGTGTAGCTTTCTGAAAGTCCCCAAGATAGCTTTAGTAAACCAGAAGGCTGTGCTGCCTGGTATGCTGCGACCTAAAAATGATGATAACACCCTTATAAACTTTACCAACGGCATGCTTCCAGTACTACCCTGACCAAAATTCAATAGGTCCGT
This sequence comes from Pleurodeles waltl, assembly GCF_031143425.1. Classification (NCBI taxonomy): domain Eukaryota; kingdom Metazoa; phylum Chordata; class Amphibia; order Caudata; family Salamandridae; genus Pleurodeles; species Pleurodeles waltl. Next base: position 1,888,110,375 of record NC_090440.1, read on the forward strand.
TGATAAACTCCCCTCAGAATTTTTAAGGGAAAAAAAGCCAGAATTTCACTGAATAAGCTTAAACTAATGAGAAACAAAGAAAACAATAAAGAATAAGCCTTTTCTAGATAGCTAAAGGCTTTTTTTTTTTATTCTGTCAGAATTTTTGGTGGTTAACAAAGCAAACATGCACTAAAACCACTTTGGCTCCCAATAGAAAATCTTTCCTCCATCAAACACAATCTTCAACACCATAGAGACACTTCACTCCCTTGATAAAAAGATGAACTCACACCTATCTAACTGATAAAACCTTGCAATGGCATGACACAACTCTAAAGACTGAAATGTTCACAATATTCAGGAAAAACTGGGCCCAAAAAGGCAACAACGTGTTTGAACACTTAGACCTCAAAGATATTCCTAAAACCTTTTGTGAACTACAAAATAAACAATCTCACCGACCTCAATGTGTACAAATTCTAAAAACTGGAATGCGCATCTAAAAAAAATAGGTAGAGCTTACAGCCCAGACTTACCTCTCTCCAACAAAAATTACTCGGTTGAGTCACATGGCCTTTGACCCCACTTAGACCACACATTAACTGTTAATAATTAGCCTTTTGGAAAAACCACCAAAGCACCCTATACCTACATCCTCATGGGAAGACATTTGGATGTCAACCTTAAAAGGCAAAATTACACCAGCACTCCCTGAAACTAGACTATGGATAATACACAATGCTTGGTGGACTCCAGAAAAACTTCATTATTTGGGGCTTAGAGGATCCAACCTTTGCTGGAATTGCAATTCAGATAAGGATCTGCACCAGATACTATGGAACTGTAAGTATGTCCTCCCGCTAAGGCTTCGAATTCAATCACTTTTCCAACAAACAAAAAAAAAACAGACACAATTCAAGATCAATCCCAACACAGCATTATTAGGAATCTATCTTAATACTATTTGAATAGAAAAGTCATCAGGATAACTGTTAGTATATACTATTTGGAAAATCCATCTTGATACAGTAATTCTTTCTGGTTTTCATGATGTACCTATGTCAATAAAAAGCAAAAAAATGAAAAGAAGTGGTTTTGAGAGTTCCAGACACTTCCGTCTATTATTGCGCTGAACTCAGAGAATCAAAGTAGTAGTCCTGGAGAATAAGTGTCACCTGTGAAGTGATTTGCAGGCCTGATGCCATTAGAAAGTGTATTTTACTCAGTGAGATAAGGGGAGCAGTATGGAGGATGACAAGATGGAAAGGGGAGATGCAATAATATATAATCTTCGAGATGGGACACGCTTTTATCTTGGATGTTGAATGTAAACCTTAAAAGTTTCCAGTTTATAGAATAACACGCTATGTCTATGGAACCTCTGTTAGAAACAATCCTCTAAGTTTTAGGAGTTTTGTGCTGAAGGTTAGCCCCCCTCATAAGGATACTGCGGAGTGCCAGGGATTTCCGACTCCACACAAAGAGAACGCCAGATACAAATGTGAATTAAGGTTGGTAGTCGTCGTCTTGAGTCCTGAGTCAAAAGCCAGACATTCTCAAGTAGAATGACTTGGCCAATGTCTGCAATAACACAGCCCGGCCAACATAGCTTTTATCTATATAACTAACACCAAGACTCACAAAATGTGGATATTATTACAAGAGTCATTTTCAGCCCAGATGAACAGAGGTAGCTGAACTTGCAACTCAAAATAAAGAATACAATGTGCCAATAGCTTATCGCAATACAACTGATACCTGCAATCTTAATCTGAATTGAACAAAATACTACAGTTATTCCCCCATCAAAATTATGACTTTATCCAACAGTAATTTCTTATGCCCTAGAATGGAATATGAAGATCTTTCTTCTGATTTAAATGAAAATGCAACATCATTTTATGTTCAAATTAAAGAGCAACGCAGACTGCTAAGCCTTATAGTCCAAGGGCCTCATTACGACCCTGGTGGTCCGACCGCCTCAAGACCGCTGTCTCTGCCAGGAATGTGGTTCCTGATGATTAGACGGTGGTCTGAGTTAAGGTCAGCCACAGCTGCGCTAAACTCAGTGCTGCTGTGCTACGTATGACTCAGCTTTCCGCCAGCCTTTCCATGGTGGGGAAAGGCTGGCGGAAAGCCAGTGCCAGGGTCACAGGGGGCTATATAACATATACCATGGGCAGTGCAGGGGCCCACTGACCAGCACCGTTAGAATGCCCAGTGCATGCTGAGGGTGCTGTAGTGCTATGGTATTGGCCTCGGCTCCCTTAGGGAAGTCGAGACCAATAGCGTAGCACTGTTCCCATGTTGGTCAGCCCGGCAAAACTTTGTAATAAGACCGGGGAGGAGGCAGCCGGTATGACAGGTGGTCGGAGTTTTCTGATCGCCAAACTCGCAATGAGGGCCTAGATCAAGAAATGCTCTCGGTTTCAGAGCAACAACTTTGAAATTAAATGAATCCATATTCTTAAAATGTTTTAAGCAAGTGGGTTTAAATTCCAACCAAGTGCTTTGGTATTCGTAGAAGGGAAGATCTTCCACAGACTTTTCACTGGTATTTACCTGCAACCAGAGCAACTTTAGAGGGCGAGACTGCTGTGACCTGCACAAACGGCTTCCATCTGACTGGTTTAATGTAGGAGTTGTTCCTACTCATGGCATGATGTATGGTGCAAACATTCTAAATTCAAATCACGTTTTCACCAGTACACGGTGAGAGGCAAGACTAACTAGTGTTTTGCCTTACACCTTTAGAAAAAAGGCTGAACTGACTTTTGCAATATGCCAGTACCCGTTTTTGAATTTGGGTTACAGTTGTACTAAAATATTCTACAGAATGGTCCCAGAGATGCATACGCAACTCTAAACCTACCAGGTGCTTGGATCCAGCAATTGGGCACCTGCCACACTCAGCTCACGGTATGTTCTGCTCCTTTCCGAGCCAGCAAACCTCGAAATTTTTGAATAATAGATTCCTACAAGTTCTGGCCGTGCCCCAATTCATTTCACTACCGAAGGCGAGTAGATCTCTAAAGCTGACTGAGAAGTAGGAAAAATGAAACATTAATTGGACACTCACAGCTGAGACTAACTTGAACAGACTGATGCACCACTACAGATCAAGTCAATGTTCTCCCACCATTAAATACTTATTTGTGGAGAAATAAAATTAAGTATTTGAACTGTCTGTGAAACACTGAAAGCCCAAAAAGGCTGCAAAGCACAATATGCCACTGAGTGAAACGTGTCAGCTGCTGAGGAACTTTTGATAAGAGCTGATGTAGAGCTCGGGCAATCTAAGAACCAAAAAGTCTGACTAACCTGAATGTCCTGATTAACCTGAAGGAAAAATACATTTGCCGACTGTCTGAGAATCCAAGAATCAAGCAAAAGTAATAAAATGTGGGTACATGGAGGTACACTGGAATTATGCAGAAGTGGAGGAACAAGTTATGTAGCAAGACTAATCAAATTACGCAGCACATTCTGTCAGTAACATCCCATTTTTACCACTTTAAAACATATTGATACAAAAGCGATTTTAAACCTATACAAAGTCCGAAAGCATCATAAGAAGGAAAAAAATTATAAACAGTCGCCAGATCCTATTAAAAAATATAATTCACCAACAAATAACGAAATAATATTTTTCTCTTGCATAGAATCCCAGGAACATAATTTAATTGACATTGTGCCTTTTACCCCCCCCAGTGTACAAAAAGTTGCCTCTAGAGACCCATCCTTACATTTAGAACAGCCATGCCGAAAGGTATTTTATATTAAGTACATATCATCTAAGTGTCTTGCTAGAGGGCATCCCAAGATTCAAGACATTTGACCTTATAAAGAGAACTAAAATGTTTGGGAAATGTTTTATATTCTGACAAATCTTGGGATATGGTCCTTCATTTCCGACAAAGATGATGGAAATCATGGATCCTTGACACAGCTCCACCTTCAGTGGATTTCAGCATAGTTTCTGTCCCCTATGTGTCACGGGAACCATCTATGTCAGAAGAAATGTTTACCTATTTGGAAAAGGGACAGACCTGAACATTAATGTGCTTTAATCTTCCTGAGGCAGTTTAGACAAAGACCACAATAACTATTTGTAATGATGTGAGAAACTCTGCAAATTAGCAAGTAACGTCATTACATTTCCACATCTTTAGTCTTACACTGCATGTTCTGATTAAAATTGGAAGATGCCCTTCCCAGGTGAAACTAGGCACCCTCCTATCACATTCTGCCAGTGTCTTCTGCAGGGTGGCCTAAGGGTCTGCCTTGTCCCCGTTATGCACAGGCATGGGCATGGGAAGTGGGAGGTTGTAAGAAGAAATAGTTCCTGAATGACTGTGCAAGCAGTGGACGGGAACTAATTAAGTTTAATCAACCCTTGCTTGGTTCATGCACCATAAGAAATGGAAGTGCTGCTTGGCCTGCACTGGTTATTTAGGCGACAGCAAAGAAAGGTGACCCTGACGCCAACAAATGGAAAGCAATGGGTGGGCTCCCAGCCCTTTACTGAAACAATAGTCTCACAAGCAAGAGTGCATGTGTTGTCACAGGCACAACCTAAAAAGGAGTTAATTTGCACAAGTACGTTTATCCTGTAAATAGAACAATTCTTATTTTCTGAAACAGCATAAAGGTCTGATGACCCCCATTTGTGCATCTTTCTTGATGTTATACCATGTTAAGATACTTATAAACTCCAGCGACTACCAACTGTGGTATCCTGGCACTGAGGCATTCACATAATTTAACGAATGCCGGCTGACCTGCTTGCAGAATAGTGCGAGTCACCTAAGTCATTAATCTGTAAAGAGGCAGTTCTTCAGGATTTTACAAAACAAGCCTCAGTGTTAACAGTAGAGCACTCCAAGCTTTTGCAACCAGGCCCAGGAAGGTTTCTTACTCCTTCTCGCTCCCTTAAGTCAGGAACCATTGCCACTGCTTAATTTGCTGATTTTAATGTTTTTGGTGTCTAAATTGATCTTCCTCTACAAAACTCTTAATTAAAAAGACATAAAAACAGTTGAACAAATGAATATATTTTTTGATTTTTAGGTCTGCCTTAGCAAAGAACTATTGATTTTACGAAAATTATACGTATAATGATTTCATAGTGCCTTTCAACCAGCCCTCCTTATCCTTTTGTCGGTTATTGTGTCATTCAAATGTTTCTTCTGCCGACTATAGCACACGTATGGGAGTGGGGAACCAGCTTCAGCTAGTGGCTAACTTCTCTGTGAGTGACAACATACTGCCATTTCACAAACAGCACATCCACCCTCATAGGAGTTGCCTTCAGTGTCAGGGACTATCTTGGCAACTTGTGCTTTTTGAGACAAAAAAATATTTTGCTTCTAGACAAAATACATTTTGGGGGGGGGATTGGTGAGGACCTGATAGCTTCCCTAACAGTAATAGTTGCAAAACCATGTCAAAAGAAAAGCATTCAAATACCAATAGCCTGTGGCCCAAAGTGAGACCTGTTGGCTTTGCCAATGTGTTTTTTCTTTCTTATTCACCCTTGCTCTATCTGAGGATTTTATATTGACTCTGTGTTTGCCACACTATCCCTAAAATCTGCCATCTCAAAATGCCCGATATAACTTAAGACATCACTTTAAAAAGTCCCTTTTATCCCTAATATAATTGTGGTGAAAGGTCAAGTGATAACAATTTCCAGGCGATCAAAGGAGAATCAGCTTAAAGGGACAAATTACTCAGTTTGTTTTCATTCTAAAGAGGACATCAAGCACACCTGCACTGACATTTTGCAAGTGCTCCTGCATAATGTTTAGGGAGACATGATGCAGCTAGTTTTATAAGTGTGTGCCAGTATATCGTCATTTGCCGTCACAAACTTTTTTGCCAGTTTTTGTTTTTTGAATCAGTGCCAAAGCATCCTGCTGAGCTCTTTAAATTGGTGTGTGAAATCTAGACTGGAATATAAATCGATCTTCTTTTTCAATACTGTGACGTATTGACTTTGTCAACGGCTTGTTATCTACTTTGTCCAGGTTGGATAATAACGCCCTATTACACGCCAACGTGACTTACAGAAGACTCCCTGCCGACGTAAGAACGTAAGCATTCTTCACACGATAAATCACATTCTTTCCAGGCACCAACCAAATGCCCTCATCCTTGATAATCCTGATAGCTGATCTTTGTGTTGTAAGAGTGGGAGAGAATGCAAACGTGTTTGGTGCCATTTCTGCAACAGAAACGATTTTCCAGCTGTCTTTCGCAGAAATAAGTCTCTGATTTGTTTCCCTATCACAATATAAAAAACATAGCTTTTGCATATTGAGCCTCAGCCACTCGACGAATTGGATAACATTCAATATGAAAAAATAAACTCTCCAGATAGTTAAAAAAAATGGAGCCCATCACACATAACAGATGTGAAGCTTGCTTTTTGTATGTGGGATTATTTCCTTTACACAAAAGATTATATGGTTTGCAGAAATACTTTGGCTAATACTTATCCGGAAGCCAAGGAGAACTGACATTGTTCCCTTCACAAATTTTCGAGAGCGCTGTTAGTTACCCTTGAGTGCGAAGGAGCCCTCGCTGAGAACATTTGTCAGCAGCATCCAACACAGGATTATGTTGACATTTCTTTTGCAGAAGAAAAAAATACACATGACATGTCAACAAAGTCTTTGCAAAAGACAATGAATGCAATTAACTTCAAATGAACGCGCAGGAGCAGTTCCGGGAAAATTCCTCGCATTACTGATGGAGGTGAGCTTGCAGGTAAGACTGGTTTCGACGAAACTGGTCACGTGACCTTGTGGAGTTGCAGTTCACTCCACTGCTAAGGAAAGCTACTGTCCTGTCCTCTACGAGACTTCACGCCCAGAAATGCTAGATCCATTCACCTTTGTCCTTAGAAGCGTTTCACCGATGTTCCGCGAAGTCGGCACGCAACGATAAACGAGCTGTTGCGTTCTACACTTTTTTTTTTTTTTTACAAATTGCTCACGTGGTGGTTTTTCTAGAAGGCATGCGCGTGCGTCTCAATAACCATTTCTATTTTTATTTGTATTGTGCGGCAGCGCACGACGCCGAGGGGCAGTTGCTCGCTTTATAAAATTAATAACAAAACATGATGAAACACACGATGGAGAAAATGCCTGACAACAAGGTACAATATGACGTAGAGTCTGACAAAAATTCCGAGGGCCAACAAAGAAAAGTAAAAGTTGTGTTCTGAAATGTCAGATTTCACAGATCTCTTTGACTTTGATTTTTTTAAATATTCTGGTTCATATTTCTGTAGTGCGTCATGGTTCGCTTACAGTGGGGACACTAACCATTCCACAATGTTCCCCTGAGGACTTCTGAGTTTGGAGACACATTCTAACATCATTAGAGGTAGGTGAGTGAACCAAGTAACAGGGAGAACCGAAACTGAGCTGAGCCAAGGGTCTGCGTCGGCCAGGAGATCCTGGGCAGGAGTCGAGCCCTGAAAATGTTTACGTACGACAAACATCATGTAAAATCTGATCTAGTCTCTCCAAAATTAAACAAAAGTGTATTTATTGAACATGTGGAGGCATTGACATTGATAAGCCACATTATAGAAGCTCACTGAGAAGTATTCATTAAAAGTGATACTTTTTATACATGAACCATTAGAAAACCAAAAAGGAAGACAATTGTCATGTAAACTCTGTACATGGCCCAGATTACTATAAAGCAAAATTATAGTCCTTTTAAATCAATCACAGAAGGTTTTTGTGCAACTGGTATTCTGAAGTTGCATATTTGAAAGAGCTTTCATACGCGATAATGAAGGAAAAAGGAGTTTTGGTGATATAGAATATTAGTCTTAGATCACAGAATTTAAGCAAGGAAGCCACAATTTATCCAGGTTTTCTGGTTTCAATTTATACAGTCAGTCAGTAAATGAGTATCCATTTATCTTTTCTTATGTGAAGATTTAGTTTTTACCTCTTTGTGCATTTTCCTGCAGTTTTATACAGCACAAACTCACCCTGAATGCCACATTAATTGTTTGTAGGCATGGGGAGATTAAGTGACTTTCCCAGAATCACAGGATCTGGAGCCAACACCGAGACTCAAACCTGGTTCCCAAGGTCCAAAGTCAGCAGCTCTGGCCATAACGCCACATCCTTGATAGAGGGTGGGAGGGGGCAAGCAGGCAGAAGCCACATGAAAGCTTGACTCGTTATGGGCTCGAGGTACCAAAAAGACCTAGAGCTGAACCCGAGCCAGGCTTCAGGCTCGAGCTTTCAGTGGCTCGCCCACCACTAAACATCATTCATCAGACGTCCCTTTTAAGGAGAACAGTAATCTTGTGCTAGGTGCTTTATACTTGCTACAATGTTCCGTAGAATAATCTATTCACAGAAGTCTTACTAACTCGTAGGATTTTGCATTTGTGCATACAAGAAGAGTTCTGTATTGCGTGTGATATCTTTGAATGGGAAAGTGCAGGGTAAGGAATATTTTAGTGCTGACAATAACGAAATACCCTGAGGAAGAGGTAATCATATCTAAGTTAAAGTACCAGCATGTGTGGTACTTCATTTCATACATAAACTCTCACAGTTCACTACTATCTCCAAAACACTAGTGAAAATGGGACCAGCAATCCCCAGAAACTAAGGGCCAGGTCTAAAAAGCATTTTTGCAAATACACAGTCTGAATTGTGCCTGCAGAAACAATTTGCAATGTAGTACAGTAACACTGTAAGTAAAGGGGTCTGCCCTCCTACTCACAATTATATATATCAATTGTTTGAGACCACTGAACGAGAACCATGGGTATCCATTTCCAAAGTGAAAGCTGACGATGAGGGACAGTTTTCACTGTGCGCATGACAGCTTTGGGCATCAGCGGGGGCAGATAGGTGTCCGGAGGCAAGCTCTCCCTTAGTGCCATTCACATTTTTAGGTCTGGTGTAACAACACAGACGTCTGCAAGACGTTTTACTACCAATACTTTGAAATACAGAGTCAGCTTTGAGTCCACCCAGAGAAGCATTTCCCTCTCACACATCATGCTGCTGGCTGTTGCATCGATTATTCCCACTCCTACTGTGTTCTTGAATTGCAATGCAAGAGACACTATTTTAAATCTGAAAAACACACTCTATCGTTACATACTCAATTACCTAGCTTATAACTGCATCATATACAGTATACAATACTTTTTGTATTTTTCTCCAGTAGGCCTTTTTAACGGTTTTGCCAGGAATCAAGTGCGTGTCATTACGACCACCATTACCACTGCAACACTGGCCTATTGGCCTTGATTAGGCCTGACCTTTTAGCTGTCTCATCAGTATTTTGTTTTTCTCTAAAAAAAAAAAAATATACATAAAATATATTCAGAAAGGGGCTTCAGGCCGGCAGACTTCATCTACTTGTCTTATAAAATGTAATTCACATTTGCTTTAGCTCACCTCAGCATACAGCAAGGACCAACAGGTCAGCGAAGTTTACCCACTGAGCCCCTACACGTTGAGTGACTGTAATGACCAGGAAAATTGTTCACATCTGCCTAAAAGTAGTTACTTAAGCTTCAGTTTCAAAGCTGGTTCAAAGTGTTCTTAATGTATTAATTTTTTATATTTACTTTAAACACCAGCTATTTAGTTTGCCAACATTTCTTCTAAAATATTTTTTTATAAAGAGTACCTGTTTGTGGTTTGAGGGCTTAGGTAGACAGTGATTTATTTTTGTCTCATTGCCAAATAATAATAACATTCATGCCTCAACCGAAAGGCTTGTTCTTTAACCCCTTCGCCAGGTCTTTTCCCCCTCAATGGCCAGGCCTTTTTTTGGCTATTTGGAGCAGTTCGCGCTTAGGCCCCTTAGCATAATGTTTTGTCCACATAAGCTACCCACGCCAAATGTGCGTCCTTTTTTCCCCCAACTTTCCCAGAGTTTGTGGTTTCCCCTGGAGGAGACCAAGAACTTAGCCAAAATACTGCAAAAGTGTCATTTTTTGTAAAAAAAAAAAAAATGGGAAAAAAGGTCTGCTGAAGAAAGCATGTTTTTTTTCCCCTGAAAATGGCCTCAACAAAGGGTTTGTGGTGCTAAAATCACAATCTTACCAGCTTTCACGAACAGGCAGACTTGAATCAGAAAACCACATTTTTCAACACAATTTTGGCATTTTAGTGGGGCATACCCCTTTTTTAAAAATTTTTGTGCTTTCAGCCTCCTTCCAGTTAGTGACAGAAATGGGTATGAAACCAATGCTGGATCCCATAGAGCTAAATATTCCTGAAAAGTAGACACAATTCTGAATTCAGCAAGAGGTCATTTGTGGAGATCCTTTAAGGTTTTCTTACAGAAAGTAACAGCCGAAACAAAACATATTGAAATTGAGGTAAAAAAGAGCCATTTCTGTCCACGTTTTCTTCTATAACTTTTTCCAGCTATGGCAGATTTTTTAAAGCAGTATACTGTTATATCTGCTGGACTCTTCTGGTTGCGGGGATATATAGGGCTTGTAGGTTCATCAAGAGCCCTAGGTACATAGAGCCAATAAAGGAGCTGCACCTTGCAATGGGTTTTCATTGTATACTGGGTATACAGCTATTCATTTGGTGAAATATAAAGAGTGAAAGATAGGTATCAAGGAAACCTTCGTATTTCCAAAATGGGCACAAGAGAAAGTGTTGAGAAGCAGTGGTTATTTGCACATCTCTGAATTCCGGGGTCCCCATACTAGCATGTGAATTACAGGGCATTTCTCAAATAGTCATCTTTGTTACACACTGTCTTACATTTGGAAGGAAAAGTTATAGAGAAAGACAAGGGACAATAACACTTGTTCTTCTATTCTGTGTTCCCACAAGTCTCCCGATAAAAATGGTACCTCACTTGCATTGGTAGGACTAATGACCGCAAAAAGGAAACGTAACATAGACACAACACCTTTTTACATTGAAATCGGACATGTTTTTGGGAAAGTGCCTAGCTGTGGATTTTGGCCTGTAGCTCAGCTGGCACCTAGGGAAACCTACCTAACCTGTGCATTTTTCAAAACTAGACACTTAGGGGAATCCAGGATGGGGTGACTTATGGGGCTCTCACCAGGTTCAGTTACCCTGAATCCTTTGCAAACCTCAAAATTTGGCACTAAAAAAAACAAAACACTTTTTCCTCACATTGCAGTGATAGAAAGTTCTGGAATCTGAGAGGAGCCACAAATTTCCTTCCACCCAGCATTTCCCCAAGTCTCACAATAAAAATGGTACCTTGCTTGTGTGGGTAGGCCTAGTGCCCGCAACAGGAAATGCCCCAAAACACAACATGGACACATCAAAATTATTAAATACAAAACTACCTGTTTTTGCAGGGGCACCTACGTTTTTGGTCCTGGGTTCAGCAGCCATCTAGGGAAACCTACCAAACAGAGACATTTCTGAAAACTAGACACCCGAGGGAGTCCAGGGAGGTGTGACTTGCGTGGATCCCTCAAAAAACAAAAAAAACAATTTTTGCCACATTTCTTTGTGGGATCACCACACCGGCACAATTTCCTACCACCCAATGTCCCCCTCAGTCTCCTGATAAAAATGATACCTACCTTTTGTAGGTGGGCTAAGCGCCTGTGACAGGGAACAGCCAAAAACATGTAAAAATTGAGGGGGAACTAAAGCAGGTCCAAAAGGGCAGTTTGAAAAAAAAAAAACGTTTTTAGGCTGCCAAGTGGGGCAGTATTTTTATCGATATAGATGCGACAATGCTGGGTGGTAGGAATTTTGTGGATTCCTGGAGATTCCGAAAGGTTCCATCACAAAAATGTGGATAAAATGTGTGATTTCAAGCAAAGTTGGAGGTTTGCAGGGCATTGTGTGTAGGAAAATGGTGCGGGGTGCATGGGAAGCACACCACCCTGGACTCACCCAGATGTTTAGTTTTCAGATGTGTCTAGGTCACGTAGGTTTTTCTAGATGGCAAAGTCCCAAAGTCCAAAAAGTGCAGCCCTCACCATTCAAAGTGGGACGATTTTGAGAGTTAGACAAGCCATCATGGCCCAAATGTAAAACCAAAGCCCAAAATAAACAAATGTCCTCTTTCTTGCCATTGGGATAAGATCTCTTAGTGTGTGGGAGGAGAGCTGAAAGACTGTAACCCCCTTCAGTTGGGGTAGGGGCATAACCATGCCCATACTGGTGGGTGGCCACCACCCACTTATTATTTTTTTAATTCCCTGGCATCTAGTAGGCTTTCTACCCCTCCGGGGAGTGGATTAGGGGTAATTGCCCCATCTGCCCACCGGTGCGCAGAACAACTTTGTCCCAATTTATTTGGGGTGTGGGTATGGCCATACCCCCACCCTCTTTTAAAAAAAATAAAAATATTTCCTGGTCTCTGGGGGGCTTTCTACCCTCCTTCGGGCAGAAGGGTCTTAAAAAAATAGGCTGATCTGCCCCAAAAGGGTAGGAATTTTCCAACAGTAATGTGCCCCCATGGGGCTGCCCCTCCCCCCCAAACAAAACACACACATACCAATCCCTGGTGCCTAAGTTGTTTCTGCCCCCCCAGGGGCAGATCAGCCTAATGGAAATAGGCCAATCTGCCCACCAGGGGGAGCAGAAAAGGCCTAAAATAAATTCCCCACCCCCCAGGGGAGGGACCCTTGCCTAAGGGGTCGCTCCCCATCTGTAAAAAAATTCCTGGTGCCTAGTGGTTTTTGTCCCCCTAGGGGGCAGATCAGCCTAATTAAAATGGCCTAAAATACATCTGCTCCCTGGGGGAGCGACCCTTGCCTAAGGGGTCGCATCCCTTCTGTGAAATTGGTGCAAAAAAAAAAAAAAATCCCTGGTGTCTAGTGGTTTCTGCCCTTTTAGGGGCAGATTGGCCTAAGAAAAATAGGCTGATTTGCCCCAACGGCGGGCAGAAATGGCCTAAAATAAATTTCCCCCTCCAGGGGAGAGACCCTTACCTAAGGGGTTGCTCCCCTCCTGTAAAAAATGTTTTAAAAAATTCCCTGGTGCCTAGTAGCTTCTGCCTCCCCCACCCCCGGGGAAGGATCGGCCTAATTAAAAACTGCCACCCCTGCCAAAGGGGTCGCTCCCCTTCATTGTAAACATAACCAAAACAAACATCCCTGGTGTCTAGTGGGCATTTCTGCAGCCCGATCGCTTCACGATCGGGCTGCAGAAATGCTCAGACAGACATGAAAGGAAAGGCCTTTCCTTTCCTTTCCTTTCATGTCCTCTGCTTACCCCTATTCCCCAGTTCTCTTCCGATCGTGCTGGATGGGGATGACCCACAAGGGAGGGGGATGTGGGTTGAAGGGGAGACGATTCCCCTTCCATCCTAGCCCATGGTAGGGGGGTGGGAGAACCTGTGGGCCGAGTGCAGGACAAGCTGGTCTCGTCCTCGGCACTCAGCAAGCGTGGCTGAGGGCAAGACCAGCTCGTCCCAGGCACCCGAGGGGTTAAAAAATAATACTGTTGAAACAGCTACATTGATGAATGTATTTTAAATTTTAAATTTTAATTGCAAGCAGAGGACAGCCATGCTTAGGCACTAGCATGTTTATTTTTTTCACTTGTTATTTTGTGGCATATGCATGTATAAAAAAAAAGGTAATCCCTGCACCAGTTTACCAAGGTCAGTCATATTTTCCTGTTTGTATTGGAGAGAAACAACTTGAGATTCTGAGGTCTGGGAAAGAGACTAAGCACTCAAAGACTGTATTGCAGGTTTACAGCTATGCTAGCCACAGAACCGAGGACAATATTACTGGTAACAGATGAGTGGGCATGGCCCTCAATGTAAATGGATACTCCAGTGCAGTAGTGGACTATACCATGAACACTGCCCACAGACACTGTTGCCACTGTGCATACACCACAAGTTTGTGCATGAGTAGAGGTAGGCAGGCCACTGAAAGCTTAAGCCATGCTTGGCCCCGATGCCAGGCTCATCTGAAGGTCCTTTAGGACCACCAAGCCCAAAAAGCCAAGCTTTTATGTGGCTTCTGTCTACCACACATGTCCTAACATCAAGTGGCAAAAATGAAAGACAAAGCATTAATCTTTAATGTAAAACAGGAAAACGAGATAGCCATCCAGTGGTTGAAATGCACAATGTGAATTTAGAAAACTTGGTACCAAACCTGCTTACCCTGCTTGACTGTGTGATCCTAGGTGAATATTTTATTTCTCCGACCCTCCTTTATTCCTTTTTTATGATCAGGTAAGAGAGCACCTTCAAATATGACAGTTAAGAATGTGTGCTGTATAAAAATCTACGCACCAGCTGCATAAGTACCACTCAAAAATAGAGAAGCGTCCCTTGCACCATTTCCTTGCTAGTTCTCAAAGCCCATGGTCTAACTCAGAATTACGACATATTGCACGCGTACGTATGGTCCGGCGTGAACGTGATTTCCGTTCTGCGCCTGTGCACGTTGTGTTAAAATCATTTGTTTAAGCTTTACGGGACAGCAGATACATTTTTAAGCTAGAGCGAAGCAGAAGTGGTTAACATGTACACGGAGCATTTATTAATTCAGCACTTCTATATATAAAGATCACTGAAAATCATATGGATTGTAAATGAGGCATCTCTCGGTCCTTACACCAGGGAATCAGGTAATAAGCACCGACTCATACCTGTGAAAACCCTTAAGATAAGTTCGGCATCTTTTATGCCAGCCCAACCTGCTGACTCCAGTAACAAAAATCAAGTGCAGCAAAACTGTGAGCTATAGTGTTAAAGACTCGAGTTGGAGCAGCTGTGCAGACCGCAGCTCCCAGGTGCGTGTAAAGGCGCTAATAAGCGACAGATTCCAGTTGGGCTACTGAATACTATAGCAGAAGAGATGTCTTTTTTTGTGATCACAGAACATGCTCACTGCCTTTACATAGTCAACCCTACCATGCACCCTCATTACCATAAGGATTCACTGCCTCACACTCATACGCCTGGTCTGTCACTTAAAAACTTTGTAAGTAGAAGAGAGATTTAAAAATCTGCAGCATTACTTTTAAACTTAAGCTCTTCAGCAAGTGCAGAGGCTGTCCAGACAAACGGGACTCTTTCAGAGGTCCCATCAGTGGTTTCCAGCCTCACCTGAAGTAGGGTGGGCATTGAGTAGGGAAGAATCTGGTCCGGCCCATGTGCTGGACCCGAGCGATGGAGGAGACATTGAGTAGAGCCCTTCACTGCCTGCAATTATATGTGTGAGGGTGTACCTACTGATGTAAATTTTAAGATTAATTCAAGCCACCAAGGAGATTCATGCCCATACAGTAGAACAAGGCCGAAAGCAGAGTTCCTTTATAAGGTGACGGAACTCTGATGTGATTTGCAATATCCTTATGTAAGCCGGGGGGGGGGGGTAGTTTATTCCTTATAATACTTGGTCACACCATCACCTTTACCTCAAACCACTCAAATCCTTGGTGTTTAACTCTTTCATATGAAACAAAGAGCATGTATGCAAACATTAAGAATAACAAGCATTTGCAATGCTATAGGTCTCACACTGTCTTGAGTTACAGCTATTGGCATTGTAAAATCATAACTGGAAGTTTCTTGCCACATAAATGGGTCAACCCTGCCTCACAATTTTGTCTTTTCCTGCCGTATAATTCCAGTGGCCCTGCATATAACTAAAGCACTTCCATTTACCTTCCTGTATCTGCAGCAAAAAATGAAAATGTTGCCATTTAGCACCCTAACTTAAATCTGCCACGCTAATTCCAAAAGAATACCACTTTCACCACCCCACCATAAGAGTTGCTGGCTGGCTCACACAATTCCCCAAAAAAGACACAAGACAGCAGCGGTGGCTCCTCCGCTAAGGCAGAGGAGCGTTGACCACTGCTTGTGGGGGGAAGAAAAAATAGAATGATAATAATGGAACATTATTATCGTTTTACTTTTATCTGGAGCCAGGTTGGGAGTGGGGCTGGAGGAGGAGTAGTATGTGCACCATAAATTAACATGTCTGTTTAGTCGGCCATGTTGAGCCTGCAAAACAGACATGCACACTTAGCATTTCTCTACCTGGCTGTATTGCACAGCCAGGAGGAGAAAGTGCCCGGGGTCCCACTCCCTGTGTGAGCGCCGAACGAGGCCTTTCTGGTAAAAGCAGCGTTGTGATTGGATGAGGGGATTGTGGGAGCCTGAGTGCTTCTCGGAAGAGGATGAGGCTGCTCGGGATGAGGATGGAGGAGATAAAGCTGTCTCTCAACGAACCAGGTAAGTGTTTTTTTTTATATATATATATATATATATATATATATATATATATATATATATATATTTTTTTTTTTTTAATCACCATTGCCCCACTACCCCCGTTCAGTGGGCACCACCACAAAGGGTCAACCCAAACATATCAAGAGTGTTCAGACAGTCATAGTGTAATAAGGATGTTAACTTGGCATGAATTATGGTCATAACTGTAATAAGGAGAGATTATTAAAACATCTACAATTATCATTTAAACTTTTATCAGAATTAAACTTTTGGCAATAGACTGTAATGACACAAATATAATTTGTAAGAAACATGGTCTTGTAAACATAGTGTTAGCCCATAGAGGGCATAACTCTATCAACAAAACACGAAAAAGTAATGCAGTGTAACCATATACTTAGCCCCCAGAGGAGGTTCTTAAGGCTAACAGGCCTATTGCAGTAATATTACAAACATGGCCTTTAAAACAAAACTTCACCTAGCAATTAAACAAAAGTTTTTGCCATGAGAAAACTTCAAAATAATAACCCCTCCCACCATTCAATGTTTTTTTGAGTCCCCCCCAACGTCGGTTCATGTAGATTGTTTTGAAAATGGTCCCATTGTACTACGGCCACCACAGGCTGAGTTATGATAAAAAGTGTTTTGTAAAAGTAATGCCCTACAAAGCATTATGGGGCAAGTTTCCGTGCCACGAGTATATGAATAGGCGTAATGCTTAGAGCAGCCCCTCAATGACACCACTATGAAAATAGAATTTGTAAGAAACATGGTCATGTCACTACATAGTTTGCCCCACCCTTAGAGGGCATAACAACACAAAAAGAAAATGGCAATAAATAATGCAAAAAGAAAGTGTCAATAAATAATGCAGAGTAACCATGTATGTCGCCCCTAGAGGGCATTGTGCATTACATATTTTCAAAGGTAGCAGGCCTATAGCAATGATATTACAACCAAAGCCCTTACACACAAGCTATTCCTAGCAGGAAAACAAAAGTTCCAGCCATGAGAATGCTTAAAAAGACATTGAATGGTGGGAGGGGTTATTATTTTGGGGTCCCCACTAACCTAGTGTGGAGACCCAAAGATGACCTAGACCGAAAGTGTGTGTTGTGCTGAACGTTTTGGTGGTGGTCCCATTGTCCTAGGACCACCACAAGCTGAGTTATAGGCAAAAATGTTGTGAAAAGGAATGCTTGCAAAGCATTATAAGTCAGGTTCTCCAGAGTACACTGAATATTTTAGTATCAGCTCTCCCGCTATGCTGGGAGAGACGCTTTCGCTTTAAGGATTTGTGTTTTATGTAAGGCATTTACCAATTTCAAGTGTTTTAAGGGCAAAGTCACATGAAATTACTCTGATTGGGTAACTGTGAACAATATAATTATTGCTTCAGTACCACTAATCGAGTTCAGACTGCTGTGTCTGTTCGCGCTGTGAGTGTCATGGTCACCATGCAGCACATTGGGGAGAGACAAAAAAAAATAGTTCACCCATGCTGAAGTATATCAGCAATCGTACAATAATCCATGTAACAGGGGCAGTCTGCAAGGGGTGACATAAACAGCCTCAAGGCAGGACAAAGGTAAAGCAATCTGATGTAAGCGAAGCAGAATAAAATGAGGAGCACGGTAGGCTTAAAATGCTTTTATTTTCATCTTTTAAAAAGTCTCCGGGCGCCCCCAGGACAAAGCCGCTAGCCGCTCCGTCTCCCAACCGTCTCCGTCGCCGTAGTGCTTGCGCTGCCCTCGAGCGCCTAGCAACCCCTTCACCATCGGGATTCTAGACGCGAGGCCATGCGCGAGACCATGCGCGAGACCACGCGCGTAAGTACTACATTGATTTTTTTTTTTTTTTAACATTATTAATAAATATTATCAACATCCCCCTAAAATAAGTGACTCTTTAACCCCTTTCTTACTGTCAAAGTATCTCTTCTGTGAAGACTGCTTGCTTTCCACATTGGCCTTGATAACATCAGCACGATCTCCGACTAGCATTTGTTTAAAAAAAAACTTAGACATCCACCCAGGTTTGATTTGGGTATTTGGCTTTCTCCCTTTCAGGGCTTCAAAGGGAGATACCCCCGTGGTAGAATGAGGAGTTGTACTGTAAAACCAAAGCATAGCCTGAACCGACACCAACACATCACACCCATTCTTCAATGCCCACCTGATACAGTCGCCCACCACACGGTTGAATCTCTCCACCAAACCGTTTGTTTGAGGCTGATAGAGGGAACACCTCAGATGTTTGACTGAACCTTGGTTAAGAAATGCTTTAAACTCCTCAGACACAAACTGAACCCCATTGTCCGAAATGATTTCTTCCGGAAAGCCTTCATTCATAAACACTTCTCTTAAGAAAGTCACTAAAGATCTAGCATTAGGCTCCAGTACACATTTGACAAATGGCCACTTCGAGAAATAATCCACCACTACGTATGCATACCGAGGGCTGGAATTAAGCAAGTGAAAGGGTCCCACCATATCCACCCCCAATTTTCGCCACAGACCTCCAGGACACGTAATAGGCATAAGAGGAGGTGTCGCCGTTTTCAAACACTTGTCAGAATTGTAACATACAGCACAATTTCTTACCAATTGTTCAATATCATTGTCCATACGTGGCCACCAAAAGCTATCACATACTCGTCTTTTGGTCATAGTGGCCCCCAAATGGCCTTCATGCGCTTTCTTCACAATTGAACTCCTCAATTCCTCTGGAGGAATGAGTTTATCATTTCTCAAGAGAATGCCCTCCTCAATTGTAAGTTCATCTGAAATTTTCCAAAATGGCTGAATCCCCATCTCTAAATCTCTCTCATATGGGCAGCCTTCAACAATGAACCTCATTACAGCACACAAGTTATTGTCTTCAGTCAACTTCTCCTTTCACTCTGTCTCAGAGCAAACACAAACATGGTCAACCTCAACCATTGCAATCATACAACATTCATCATCCACCATTTCATCAGTCGTCGGGCTAGTCTGACTGGGAAATCTTGACAAATAGTCTGCTCTAATATTCCTTCCACCAGGAACATGCATGACCTCAAAATCGTATTGCATCAGCCTAGCTACTAACCTAGCAATCCTAGGTGTACCAGTTTTATAGTTTGTCCCTTTTAAGATAGAAACCAAAGGCTTATGATCTGTTTTTAATACAAAATGCCTCCCCCACACATAGCTTCTGAATTTTTCAATGGCCCACACACAGGCCAACAACTCCTTTTCGATGACGGAGTAATGCACCTCTGGTGCCCTTAACACTCTCGACGCAAAACCAATGGTGTTTTCCTCAGTCTCAACCATTTGAGTCAACACAGCCCCCAATCCAATATTGCTGGCATCAACCGTTAGGCAACATTGGAACCATTGATCATACGGTTTTAGCACTTTGGCTTGTGTTAACATGACTTTGACATCCTCAAACGCTCGTTCACACTCAGCACTCCACTCAAAACTGGTCTTCTCCTTCAACAAATTCGACAAGACTCTAACCCGACTAGCATACTCCGGTATGAACCGAGAGTAAAACTCACACATGCCTAAAAACGCTTTCACCCCGGCTTTGTCAGTAGGGGGGGGGGGAGGGGCTGCTGCCTTGATGGCATCAATCAAACCAGGTTTCGGGTTAACTCCCTCCTGACTAATCACATGACGCAAATATTCCACAGAGGATTTCATGAACTGGCACTTTTCCCTTCTAAGAAAGATGCCATGATCCTTGAATTTTTGCAACACCTGTCTGAGAATCTTGTTATGTACCTGTAGATCTGCTGCGTGAATTAGAACATCATCCTGAAACACCAGCACATTGGAAATACCTTTTAGCAGTGTACGCATAATCCTTTGAGACACTGAGGCTGCAGACGCCACCCCAAAAGGCATACGACAAAAGGCGATACAAATGCTGTTAAATACCTGGAGTCCGGATCCAGTTCCACCTGATGATACGCACTGGCCAAGTCTAACTTCGTAAACACCTTTGCGCCTTTAATGGTAGACAACATTTCAGTTATATTGGGTAAGGGATGTGAGTCCACCCATATCTCTCTGTTGAGCGCTCTCAAGTCGACCCAAATTCTCAACTCTCCATTTTTTCTCTTCGCTACTACCAATGGAGAAAGCCACAAAGAGGACTCAATGGGTTCTATAATCCCCTTATTCTGTAAACTTTCCAATTCTTTTTCCAGATCTTCTCTCACACTGAAAGGCACAGACCTAATCTTATGTTTGACTGGGGCGGCATTCATTTTCACTTTTATCTTATGTTTAAAACCTTTCAGCTTTCCCAATTCACCTGAGAAGACTTTAGGAAACTCATTGAGTAGACTTTCAACCACATCCGTTTCTCTAATCACTGCAACCTGTTCTGATGTACCTGGTCGCAACACCATTCCAAACAAACCCTGATGGAACCAACCTAAAATGTTCAAACCTTTTGCTGCTACATAGACTTTCCCATGTATACGTTGACCCCTAAACTCAAGAATATCCTCAAAAAAACCTTGGAGCTCAATCTTCCTTCCTTCATAGGACACTGGTGCCCTGTCCGGTGGCCCCAGAGCTCGCTGTTCCCAATTCTGCTTGAACAAGTCTAAAGTGATCATGGTGATCCTAGCCCCTGAGTCCAACAGCAAACGCAAGGACTTGTCACCAACTCTTATGCACACATACGGATCCACACAGTTATCTGGATCACCAGACTTAACAACTCCACTGTCAACAACTAGAACCATATCCTGAACCTCTCCCATGAGGTGCTCTACTGCTTCATCATTCTCATCCAACACTGTCATGACAGATTCACGCTTTCCACCTTGACACACTTTAGCAAAATGCCCAACTTTGCCACAATTCCTACATTGGATACTCCATGCAGGACAACTCTTAAACCCTTTTTGATGAGGCGCATTTCCACATCTAAAACAAACATTCTTTTGTTAAAAAAAAACATTAGAATTGGCAAACTTAATGTTCTTCTGTCCATTTGCTTTGAATATTGTTTTCTTATCTTCTCTGTTGATGACAGCATTAACCTTGTTATCCTTTGCATGTTCTATTTCGCTGGAGGACTTGATCGAAGATTCAATACTCTTTGCAATTCTTAATTTCAATCAATGTTGGATTGTCCAACGATGATAACTTCTGTCGGATGGACTTGTCTGTCCCTTGACAAATGAATTGGTCTCTAATGAGTCGATCACCCAGCTCTCCAAACTGACATTCCGCAGCCAGAAGACGCAACGCCGAAATATAAGTGTCAACATCTTCACCAGAGCGTTGTTCTCTCTTAAAAAGCTTATGCTTAGCAACCACTACGCTGAGAGGTGCATCAAACCTGACGCTCTTTTTTTATTTACAGCTACTTGGTACTCATCCATTTCAACATCGTCCAATTGTAAGTCTGGTAGGTGCTTAAAAATAGCCCTCCCTTCGAAGCCAATGGAATGGAGAAGAAGACACTTTTTGCGTTCTGGTCTGTACCGTGATGCTCCTATCGCCCCTAAATACGTCTCAAAGGCATCATACCATTGCTTCCAGACTATATGTGGTTCACCAGGGCTCTCCAGAAATGGTGGTGGAGGGAGAACGGATTGCATGGTGCCCCCAAAAACAATAACTAACAATATTCCTGGAGACAAAACAAAATCGTAACGAATTTTGTTATATCTGTTTTTGTTAGTTGAAGATAAATAAATAATCCAACCAGTCCTTATTGCCTCCTAGGTGTATTCTTTTTCCTTTTTAAATTTTAAATAATAACTTTAATGTTCAGCGGAGGGGCTGTTGAACAAAGCTCTTCTTTAGCAAAGTCTCACCATCACTTGTGTAACCTCTCCACATCAGAAAACACAAAAGATGTTTTCTATGGTAGGTTGGAGTAACACCGGAGCAGGAAACCCCTCCCACGAGGTGGAGTTAACCGGTTTCTGACAGGAAACCCCAGCCGTCTTTTGTGTAGGAAAAGATTCCCTCACGAACTTGCTGGTACCGAAAATGGCGCTGGGGGCGACTTCGTTGATAGCTGATTGTTAGCTGATGCGTGGGCTCGCCATGCCCGAAGACCGGCCCATCTCGTCGCCACAATGATGTAAGTGAAGCAGAATAAAATGAGGAGCACGGTAGGCTTAAAATGCTTTTATTTTCATCTTTTAAAAAGTCTCCGGGCGCCCCCAGGACAAAGCCGCTAGCCGCTCCATCTCCCAACCGTCTCCGTCGCCGTAGTGCTCGCGCTGCCGTCGAGCGCCTAGCAACCCCTTCACCATCGGGGTTCCTGACGCGAGGCCATGCGCGTAAGTACTACACAATCACCAATGACATCAAGTGATTTTTGAAAGGCCAGCCCATGAACAAGTGAAAGTGATGGGTTTGAGGTGGGCATGGTTAAAAGCCCACAATACTTACAACAGGTCAAAGCGCTTGCACGCTCAACCTAAAAAATGAACCTCTAGTACAAGACACATCAAAAATTTTGTTAGACTTTTTTCCAAGAGATATTACAGTCAGTTTAATAAAAGTCAGTTTTTAAAAAAAGTACTGCAGCTCGGAATGTGCAGAAATATGCAGAAAGATTCTAACTTTTCTATAGTTACCTCATGCATGCAAAAAGAAATTAAAAAAAAGATGTGCCATACATATCTTCTTTTCTGCTTATCATTATACAGCTGGAACTATAAAAACAGAGCAGGAAAAAGAAATGCCACATTTCCTTTTTGCATTCCTGGGCTACTGGCTGTGGTAGCATGCTTTGTGACACCAGAACTCAACTGTAACAAGTTGTTATAATTGAGCAACTACATCATTTCTTTATAATAGGCAACTGGGTAGCCTATTGTAAAGATAGGTTTTTATACAGAGATTGCAGAATTCAAAGAATGTTCCTGGATTGGAACTACTCTCACACATGAAACGCGGAAACTCCAGAACTCTAGAACAGGCAAGCAACAGGAGCCGGCTCACAAGAGTTTTTTCAATATGTATGCTTGCACACAGAAAGGACTCCAAAATAAGGCCTTACCAAACCCATCACCACAAATGAATCAAAATGGGTGCTAAACATTAAGGCCAGAGCCACTGGAATAATGCAATTGTGTGGCTGTGGCATTTTTTGCATAAGTATAGCGTAGTTGCATTCTGGAAGCTGACCGAAATAGGTAGCCCTAAAAGTAAGATGCAAGTGAAGAAGTAAATTTGGAGCCCCGATTTGTTCACCTAATTGGTAAGCCTGACATTAATATGGCCACAAGAATTCCTCATTGACGGTGAGCCTGATCTTAACATGGCCAACATGAGAGAATTACAACAAGCAAATATTAGTAGAGACAGTGTGGGACATAGATAACTTGATAGCATAGTGAGATTATGATGGCATCACCTGACAACAATATAGTGGCCCTGATAATAAGGTAAAATAGAGGAAGTGGTTATCATAATGCTCCAACATGGCAACACAGAGGGTAAGCCTGACATTAATATGGCTGATGCTAACGACCAACACTATAGAGCTTTAGGTGTAAGTAGGACAGAACAAGGGTGGGAACCATCAACACTATAGAGCTTCAGGTGTACGTAGGACAGAACAAGGGTGGGAACCATCATGTGTAATCTTGGAGTGAATAAATATCGTTGATGATTAAAAATGGAGTCTGAAATGTTTTTTGAGATACAGAAGCAATTGGGGGTGTAGAGTGTGGAATAATAATTGTTATATACTAGGGAAATCTGAACTGTATGATGTTAGACCATGATGAAGTTTAGTAATTATTTTTCTTCGTCTCCTATAGTTTTTGTTTTAAAATATATGTCCTAATGAAGGTGGTTTCAACCATTTCAATTTTCACCAAAACGCTTCGTCAACGGATACTTTTTAATTAGTGTAATTGTTGAAAATGGGAAAATATTTATCAACATGAACATAATGTATATGCATGAGTTCTTTTTTAACGAATGAATGTGTTTTTAACATTTATATGAGGTATATATTCTTCAAACTATATAATAAATAATACGCATTTGAACTACACTGAGACACAGACTGTGGTTTTGTAATACTGTTGTATATTGCCCAAGATATGCACTCATTCTGATATGTTGTTGATGTGCCCTATTAAGGTGTAGAGATAAGCAAAGCACAAAATTGAAAATGTTTTTGTTCTGTTGTAAACTACCCTGCCCCTTTCGGCCATTAAGGATGACTCTCCTTTTCTTCGGAACTTGAGGGGTCAGTCATTGCTCAATACATTGAGACTGCGCAGCTAGGCAGTATAAGTATTACAGACTGAGAGAACCCAGTTTTCCATAGGCACCACGTAAAATACACCTGTCTGCCTCTCCAGATTTACTTTAGCAACAACTAGCAAAGCTGACGAAAAAAAAACTCTCTGTAGGAAGGGATACATGGATGTTATTGAACAAACAGAGGAGTTTCACAAGGATTATTATTTTTACAATAGAAATACCTCGCATTGAGGAGACCTGTAGGAATATCTATTTATCAATTTTTGTTTGCCTTTTGACTAGTACCGCACCAAGTTCTGAGGTGTCTCATGTTCTAAATATTCCCAGATATTTCATTCCATCAGGCCATCAGTCAAGAGTATTCTCCTTTATATTCTGTCTAGTTAGTGGCCAAAGGTAATACCTCTGATTTATCCCAATTTATTTGTGGCTTTGACTGTCACCCACATTGGATAATTTCCCGAATAATTGTGGTTGTATATGTTTGGACATACAGAACAATATAATCTGGATAAACGGATGTTAACTGATGTTAAGAGTGGCTTGCCTCTCAAATACAGATCCCACTGGGAGTAGAAATCTCCTCGCAAATATGCCAGGAGCTTGACAGCCAATGTGAAAAGTAACGGGGATACGGGCCATCCCTGTGCTGTACCCTTCTCAATGCAGATGGGATCAGAACAAGACAGCTAAGCGTCTCCTGAGTTTTTGGATTTGTATCTAAGAAACAAATCATATTATTAAAAAACTGGCCTATGCAGCTACACCAGAGAACCTTTCTCAGTAGGGGCCATCCTAAAGTGTTAAATGCCTTCTCAGTGTCAAAAAGACTGGCAACAGTGAGTAGATCTGAGTCTACCAGTTGTAAAAAGACATCTTCTTACATAGATTACCTAATGTAGTTGAGGAATAGTGCTGAATTAATCTGACACAAGCAGGGATGCCATTAATGCTTGTAACCAATTTGCAATCAGCTTGGATAGTATTTTAATGCCAACATTCAGGTAGAGGAGTAACCAACATGAGGAAAACATCTATAGGTCTCTCTCTAGCTTTGGTAGCACTGCTATGGCCATCTTAAAGAGGGTAGGTGGAAGTTGCTCTTTCTCTAGGGCTTCATTATGTATGGGATAAAGTACCTCCTGCCATACAAGTCACTGAGAAGTTCCATGACAATATAGAGGAATGAGGCAAGAGGCGGAGTTCCTTTATAAGTTTATGGAACTCAGCGGTTACTTGCAGTATCCTTATCAGGGCATACTTTATCTCATATAATACATTGTCACAGCATCCCCTTTCCCACAAACTACTTAAAACATTGGTGCATAGCTCCTTCATATGAAACAGCGAGCATGTTTGCAAACATGAAGATGCTGAAGAAAATAAACCCTCAAAGGGCAACATTAATCACATCAAAAACCTGCCATTAGCTCGGAATGCACATAGAGACATGCAAGATAAGTCTAGCTTTTTTTTTTTTTTTTTTAACGATTTAAGGAATGGAAAAAATAAACGTTCTCCCTGATTGTCGTTGTAAGCTATTAAAATAAAGCAGAAAAAAAGAAAAGCAACATTCCATTTGTTGCTTTAAACAGCTGCTTTAATTCTGTCCCGTGACCTGACCTGCCTTTTACCTCTGCTGCTGGCTCTGGCAGCAGGCATTGTGGCATCTGAACTCAATGGTAATAGCCTTATAATAGTCGAGTTCTGACAAATGTTCTTTATAATCAGTGACTTGGTGCATCACAAGTCACCAATTATAAATAAATGAGTGACTGTTGTTTATACAGTGATTACAGCATCTCATGTATTATAGAGGCCTCATAGCTGGGCAGCCAATAGCTCTGATAACTCTTTATAAAACTCCTCAGGCAGTTCGTCACCACCGGGAGTTTTGCTGGTCACTAGCTCACCTATGGCTGTACAGATCTCTTCTAGGGCCAGGGAACTGTTCAGTATCTCATGCAAAGGACACTCAACCCAGGCCAGAGTGGCATTGCTCAATTATCAGCTAGTCACTGGGATGATTGTGACGAGTGTGTAGCATATAGTCATACTTAACGCTATGCAAACTCATTTAGAATGTCTAGCGGGTAGCTGTGACTTCCGCTCTATCACTACTATTTGGGTGTAGCTCAAGTGGCCAACTTCCTGCCTGACCTGTCTACTGCACCAAAGGCCCTCGAGATTTTATTCCATTTATTGTTCAGACGTGTTTTTACACTGCTGTTTTATTTTGTCTTGCATGTTGATCTTGGAACAAACAGCAAATCATCTCTTCACATACCCTAGCCTAGCCACTTGTCGTCCTACAGTTTGGACCATGAATGTCCTGGAATAGTTCATGAATGCAATTTCAGTGTACCTTTTAAATGAGAATGGCTTTTTGGTAAATGTGAGTGAAAATAGGGCCATAAAAAGTACAATTTGCCCCAATTTTGTTCAAAAGTTTCTTGGAGTTGAACACCCACAAACCCCTATTCAAGAAGGTGGCCTGGATCATGTGTCTGCTGCAAAGTGGTTCTGGGCATTGTGCACAAAAGTAGCTAGCAGCACCAGTAGGTGAAGCTAGGTTGAGCCAGTGGGGAAGAGGCATCTGCCTCCTAAGAAACATTTTGGTGACCTGCACTTATTTTCTTTTCACTAAGTAAGCACTCACATCGACCCACTCTGTTTAAGATGGAATGTGGCAGAGGTACAGGACACAAGTCTGGCAGGAGAAAAGCAGCAATCAGCAGCTGGCCACTGGTGAAGCAAAGGGGCGAGCAGCCAAAACGTAATTGCCTAAATGATTGGCAGCAAAAACCCCTCAGCGTTCCAATGAATTAAATACAGGCAGGTACATTTGTTAGTTGCATATCATTCACGATGGACCCACAGTTGCTCAGTGAGTCTGTGCAGAACATTATAGAGCACAGTGAATAAAGAGAAAATAATTATTAAGACGCATTTCCGATCTAGGCCCTAATAACGGGAAAACGGTCTGGGACCTGGTGCAATACAGTTTAAAACAGTGTTTCCCAACCTACTGACTCCCGAGACCCCCTCTGAATCACTACTGGAAGCCGGGGACCCCCAAGCAAGTTGTACGATTTAAATTTCAAACATTAAAACAGTAATAAGAAAAAATACACAAACAAGTACACACCAAACAAATACTCGAATTACTAAATATATAATTATTTTATATTGAAAAAATATGCAAAAGTCAGAAAGTTTTAATGGGAAGGTTGGTGCTGCATCTCAGCAACTAACATTTCAATGTGTGGTTTTATGTAGAAAAGCTGAATCCTCAGGTCAGTGTCTACAACAAGCGATTTTGGTTTTTATTTTTTAGGTACATATGATCTGAGAAAGTTTTTTTGTTTTTTTGTTTTTACATAAATATGTGGTAGGGAAAGGAAGTAAAACAATAAGGGTCTCTCATCCTTCCATAGCCTCTCTGTCACATGTATGCCATTTGTTTTATAGCACCTCTCATACCAGTGTACGGTGTCGGAGCACTTTACAGGGGACTACAAGGTGTAGGATTTACATGTCATCCACACTGGTAGGCATTTTCTAAGAGCGCTTGATCTGGAGAAGCGCAAACTCAGGATTCAGAACATAACACAGTGATTAGCATTGACTGTATTAATAATGTATTCCTACGCAAGCAAACCTATTTTAGCAGTATAATGATAATGTAAGACTGGGGAAAAAAACATAACTTTCTAATTTGTTCCATGCAGTTTGTATGGAGTTCTTTGATGGCAGTTCATAGCTCACTGTGCTAGATTACAACTGTAATTTATGAACCCACTGTGCTATGCACATAAAATCCTGTTCTTTGCATGGTACACATTCTTTGCAGCAGGCACATTAACCCTCTCCACTACCTGAGATGAGTCAAAACTGCCACTAGACAAAACTCTCATCTCTCTCCAGCAGGTACATTAATCACCAGAGTTATCCTGACAGTTTTGTTTTTGCAGGGAAGCTGCTGGATGTACAAGGAACTTTGCAGTGCTTTTAAAACAGCTATACAAAAGAAAGTAACAAATGTAAAAACATCCATGTGTCTGTCAAGAGACCCCAGCTGGAGAAGTGCCTTCCTGCCAGCCCAGGCCTGCAGATCCCCTGGGAATATGTCAAGGACCCCTGGGGGTCCATGGACCACAGGTTGGGAACTGCTGCTTTAAAATGCAGATACATGCAGGGAGTCCCCAAAGCTGCTTTGTTTGAGAGTTGAGGTACGGCTCCCTTCTTGAGGCTTTAAGGTAGTGTTTTGGATGAGTGGGCCTAAACATGCTTAACTGGAAATGTAATGGTCCCAAATGAAAATGAACAGAAGAATCATAGAGAAATACAGGACTTTTGTGCCTCAAACCTTCATTTTCCAACCATACATTACAGTAGAGTCAGACACAAGAGGCAGTGTCTTGTTTGTAGGGGAAGGCATGGAAGGATGATGAGTGACTTAATAAGTCAAAATGGTGCACTGAAGAGAAAGCAACCTCAGTTTAAGTGGCTCTGGAAGAGTTCAAGACACAGTTTTTGAAAACAGAAAGCAAACGTTTACTCATTGGAGATCGCATCAAGGGATGCTTAAGAGAAGAAAAAACAGATTACTTTCACCAATGTGCCCTTACATTAATTTCTCAACAGACGTCTAAGGAGGAACAATTGAAAAATGTAGTGAGGGGCATAAGCTAGAGGACACTGTGGGTCACACTGCTGGCTGAGGTCAAGATTATTTCAGCCAAGGTTCAGTTATTCCTGTAAGATGAGGTGCTCATTCTGGAATGTGCTGATCATGTCCATGTGATCAGGACCTTCAGGTAGCCAATGAGGTGTCAACATGGGCACAGCACTGGTGGAACTGATTGCCTGATTAACACAGCGACTACCAAGAGGACTGAAATCTAGGTTTCAGGCAAGAGAGTGTTTCCAGACAGGAGCCAGGAAACCAGAAACTTTTTGAAATGACATAGCTCTAGAGGAGGAGATGGCTCTATGTGGCCGGACATGAGTAACCATTCTAAAATTTGACTGAGTAATTGCCTGATACATTTTAATTCCTGTAAGGTGATCTGGGTTCCATGACAGAGTGTAGGAAGTGCCAAGAGGGGTTCTATGCTTGGACTAGGACTGGTATTTCATCGTGGTTCACTGCTGACCCGAAGTGGTTCCTTAAAGAACTTCCCTTTTTTTGCTGCTTCCCTCATTTTCTCTTAGTGCTTGAGAAATTTCTCAATTTGTAGCTAATATTCATTTTCTTCTCTGGTATTGGTAGATTACATGTGCAGTCCATCACTGTGATTGTATTGTTCTTGATTCCATGTCACTATGAGATGTTATTTATTTGACAAAACAAACAAGTTTATTAACTCAAATTATTTTAAAACCATCTTTCGACCAATATATTACATTTCTCTAAGTTGCATAAAAATGGTACCTTGGCAATGATCGGTTCATGAAATTCCATCGACTTTAAAACGTCTTCACATCATTATGATTCTGCATATCAGATTTAAGAAATAAATGACATATCCACTTCATAAGTAGAGCTAAACACATTACACAGTCTAATAAAATACGACAAAGATCAGCCTTGACTTTCAAACCTCAAATACAAAGAAAACCTCAAACTTTACCCTAAATAGCTACATTTGGTAAAGACGAATTGGAATTGATACCAACTCGCATTCTTAAAATTGTATTTCACAATTTAGGATCTGCCAATTTTGTAACCGAAGGACATAAGACAACAGCTGTCATGTTAGACTAATGGATAAGTCTGCAAATAAAGATTATCCAATGATAATGATTAGGAATTAGCTGACAACCACAAAATATTTTTCTAAAGTGGCAGTGAAATACCAACCTAATTTGGAACCATTATAAATAGATCTCACAGCTGTGCGCATCTTTTTATGATCCAGGAAGTGACTTAATTTAATGATGCTTTTAAGTAATGAGATGTCATTTTATTTTGGGGGAAAATGGCTACAAGCAATTAAAAAAAATATTTTAAAATAGTTAGTCAATCAGTTTCACCTACCTCCAACTCTAATCCCGTGGAGCGTTTTACTGGCAGACCTCCTTCTACAGCGGCTCTTGTCTACTGAAGGAGCTAGCCTGAGCAGCTGTGCCCCATAGAGTGGAAGAGGGACTGTTACAAAATGAACTGCCTTCACCAGGGGCACCCAAGATAGCCCACCCATCTTTAGATTAAATCGGGCATGAGCATTAGTTGTGGCTTGTAAAACTGTTTGAGATGCTGTCAAGTGATTGTGCCAATTCATATTAGAGGCAAATCCAATCCTGACATAGTAAGATACTTGCTGCTTTATTTGGAACGGCATAACAGGGCGTAAAGTTTTGTAGACTTAGAAGAGAACACCATTGCCTTGGTCTTATTGGAATTAATGGCTAACTTATTTCACTGATACAAGTTCTCCTATGCCATTAATTTATACTGGAAACCAATCTGGGCATAATCCATTATCACAAGCTTGTCAGTTCGTATGAGATTTGTATGTCAATAACAAGTTATTGAAAACTAAATCACAGACACACCTTCTGCCGAGATGACTATGGCTTTTAGATATATGCTGTGACTTTTTGGTGTCGTTTTGCTACAGAGTTATTACAGGTACCTTTGCAAGTTAGGGCCAGGTTAGTGACATAACAAGGCAACTAGGTCTAATATGATAATTCCCTGAAGCCATTAAGACTCTTTGATAATGGGATGTAAATGTGTGTTTTTACACAGAGAAGCCTTTTCGAGTAAGGCCCACAGCCACACGCCCAAAGGGACAGTCTCTGACCAGGAAACTAACTGGTGTCGAAAAGTCCTTGAGATGGTTTGGCAATCCATCTGTTTCTGTGACAGTGGGCAGGTGTCTTTGAAGGTTTCACACAACCCCTAATTTCATAACCCTGCAATGGCTGCCTGTTGGGAGGGGGGTGGTGAACACATAGCATTTCTTCTTGAGGTCTACAACAACCCAACTCTATTTCAGCTGATAGCACCCTTCCCAAACCACAATAACACAGGGGCTAGATAGTTAGACATGCCATGCCACTAGAACTGAATATTAGACTCAAACTTTCCACACAGTGATTGACAATCCAGTTATGAAGCTCCTTGATATGCTTTGGGTATCTTTATTGCATTCATGGTCAGCCGTAGTCGCCTGTGTTTTGACCTTGTTCGAACAATGGACATTCTAAACTACTGCACAAAAAAATAATTCTAGGTACTAACAATGCTGTAACGGACTTGGGAGTATGCCCATTTTGTAATGTGATAATTTAGTGAATTAATAAGGAGACTTATCGCATGTTGAATCTTCAAACCAAAGTGTCACGAATTTCATGTGCTCAAGTCATGTCATAGATAAAGACATTGGATTGCTCATGCTTTGGGCATTTACTGTTCATGCAATAAAACGCAGCTACATTCACATGACAGGAATGATGATGGAGCATGGTGATATTATTTTGCCTCTTAAATACTTCAGAGATGTATTTTCTGCACCCCACGTGTCATTTTTCTGTGGTGACATTTTGCAAAAAATTCGATTAACTATCTACAGACATAAAACAAGCAGTAAAGGCTGCTTTATTAACGTCCTCGGGCTGTATTATCAACATCCATCAGTGTACAATTTCAGTATTCAAAGATTATATGACATTTTACACATTTGCAGACACGTTATTCCTACCGGGCTGGATCATTCATCTCTCTACAGCCACAGTGTTTGGAAGGCCTTCTGAGACAGGTTCATTATTGCACACAGCTCCAATTTAGCTTACGTTAAAACTGCATACATCTGAAGCCCCTCAGGATGCAAGTTGCAAAACAAAATACTGAAATTAAACCAAGAAGCAAAACAGGTAGAAAAATATGGCCATATATGGCACGTCAAGAACAAGTATACATTGATCAAACACATGATGAGTCACATGCAGGGCTATTTGAATTATGCAATTCTGCGGCCCTGGAGCTATCCGCAAAATTATGTATTTATCACCACATAATCCACAATCTGCTGCATAATCTGCTAATTTTAACAAAAAAATCCTTTCTACAACACCAAGGTAAAAAGTTATGAAATATGTTGCAGCATACTGGAAGGCCATTCACAAGGGCTTACTGATCATCTTTCAGTTGCTTATTTGGATGTCAAACTGGTACTAAAGAAGTTAAACCTTTGGTCAGACAGTGTTAACATGCACAAAAGTTGCAATATAATTAAGTAATACCATCACCAAATGTGCTGCATTACACCGCATAATTTGCCTTTTCTTGCAGCATAATTTAATGAACCCAGCTGCATAATGTGTTCTTTCTCTGACACATAATTCCAATGCGCCACGTTATAGGGTTTCCTTTTTACAGTTACAACAGAAAAGCAACATATTTCAAGTTCCAGAAGCCCCCCGGTTCACAAAATGAAAATTCTCACCAGGAAACACTTTATAGCTTTAACAATTCATGTCTAAGACCGTCCATGGGTGATAAATCCTTGAAGTATTAAGTTAGCAGAAGTGTCATCATGCAACATCTCACCTTTGATGAAGTCAAGGGTTTGACTCCTTATCACTGTCTTAGCCTCCTATTTGACGTTAACATACAATGTAAAGGGGCAAAGAGTTGAAAGTACACAAAGAAAGCAGCACGTGCGAGGCCCTTGATACTTTCAATCCCTGATGCTGCCCTCGGCTTCCCCTAACTGATGTCCTTGAAGTCCTTGAAGTCCTCAGAATTGTATTATGTCCTGTCTGGGCTTGGCCAGTGCAAATGCTCTGCTTCCCCCAAAGAGGGAGTACTTACTAAATATTTCTGTAGCTACAAATCTCTCCTAAGTCACTGTTAATGCACCTGAAGCCGAGTAAGGAAATTCACACAATTGTATGTAAACTCGAAACCAGGGGTTCACAGTCACATCAAAAGGATCAGTAAGTGGACTTATGTTTCATTCCAGTTAGTCACCACCATCAACAACTCTTCATCCTAACAACAAGCATTATCCCAAGACATGCGCCACTAGTGCCACTTTACCACTCCACAGATGTTACGCTCAGAGTTACTGATATTCCATGTTAACGGTGTTTCCATGGTATTACTGTGACTGATAAATACTGGAAATTAGTGACCACTGTCAGGTAAGATAGCAGTATTTTGTACCACGAGTGGTAATTTTTTACTCCAATGGCAAAATAAATACAACTATCCAGGAAACAAAATGTCAACTGGTAGAAGAGTAGGGAAACCTACGGTGAAATGCATCCAATTGTTGCTACTTGAGTGGGCTTGGGCCATTCTGAGACTTCCCTTCAAGTATTGGCAGCTGGTTATTGCTTTGACAAATTAAAGGTGATCCTATTTTTGGTTATTAATTACAAGGTGTTATTTTCTCGGTAAAGTAGGAATAATGTGTTTACTATAGTTACAGACTGGATTCCGGCAGGACAGCTTTTGGTCCGTAGTGTATTTTCCCTTTCTGGTACAAGAGGGACCATTCTGCAATCATTATTCCCAATAAAATACCAGTGGTAAAGTGTCTACTGTCCCCAGATTGTGGACAAGAGTTGCCCAAACTATAGTACTTTTGGGTCATACTACTCTTGGAAGAAGCTACCCTTGCTCCAATGCTTCATCTAGTTATATTAAAATTTAAAATATTCTATTTATAGATTAGATTGTCAAAACTATCTAATCAATTCTGCTCAAATTACTACAGAATCCCTCAATCTTCGAGGTAACTGACAGGCTGGTTTGAGCCCAGGGAGAAACACAAAAAACCCTACTCTGCACCCTACAACTACTGTTCTCTACGCCAAAGAGGAATGTTCCATTCTTTTATTCACGATAGACTTGTATGTGTTGCCTAGACTGTGGATCGCTGCACCCTTAAATCTAGAGACTAGCGCAACATCAGGAAAAACATAGCTCATGAAATGATTTAGAATGTACTGCATTATTTGCTACACAAAAGTTACTGAATACATTTTTGGGTTAGAACTTGATCAATGTGCAATTTTCTTTCGGGATCTTGAGCAAATTATACCACAATTCTAAAGAGCAACCCTGAACACACAAAGGCAACTGGATAAATATGTACATTGGTAGGACAGAACTGCATAAAGAGCCAAAACACTTCCAGAAAGGAAGTGAGGAGAAAGTAATATTGGAAAAAAAAAAGCGATTCTGAAACAGAGACAATCGAGGACACAAACTGGCAACTAGACACCCTTCGGAAATCCTCCAGGATCTTGGGTCATCTTTGTAGGTCTTTTTGACGCTCCTCAAGAAGAAAAAATGATCCAACAATAATATGCAATCACAAGCTAAAATTAGGCCATTAAGGGCCCAGTTTTTGGCTAATGAACTTTTCATAGAGTTTGAAAATCTTCTAGGGAAACGGTGACTTCCACAGGGCCATCATTGGCGGCTCCTTAAACAGTACTATGCAGTCCAAGAAAAGCTGGCAAGTTCCACAGACAATTTCAGCAAAAGAGCATCGATCAGACTGATAACCACCACACCAAACAATCGCAACATACTCTTGAATAGTAAACAATCTTAACTAGGCAAAATTCACAAGCAGTAATTTTAACTCAGTAGATGCAATTTTACAACAGTTAGTAGCACAGCGGTTACCAGACATTGCTTCAGAAAGGCCGTCTAGATATGTCAGCTGCGTTCCAGGCAAAAAACAGACAGGAAGGCATCCCCATTGTCTCCTTTGCTCCTGCCCTTAAATTTGGTTTAAGTACATTATTTTCATTTTTAAATATAGCCTGGCCTACTAAGTGTGTAGCTTTCTAGATTATTTCACTTTATGTTGGCAATTTACCATTAAAGGCACTACCAGAGTCTAGATGCTAGTTACTAGTGCAACTATGGTGGAGTGGTTGAGGTCCCTCAACAGAGGTCAGTAAGAAAATATTAGCAGTGTCTAGGAAAGAAGTGGAGGATGGGGTGGAGTAAATACATTTTTGACATAATCCTAGCCCACGCTGTTTGGGAAGAGCAAAGCCTAATGATTTGGCCAAGTCAACTGTCTTGAGACTGACACAATTTTCTTGAAGGGCTTGAATCCAGGTGTCGTGGAGTTTCCATTCTTTCTTTAGAGAGGAGAAGTAACTCCATATTGGTGTTGGTTAGTTTCAGGTGTCATCCAGTGACGGGCTCTGGAAATTCAGTTTATCAGGATTTCAGGGTTTGAGTCCTGACAGATCTTCCAAGAGGTTGATCAGAGACTCAACATAGGCATTGAAGGCAGCAATGCCAGTATCAAACCACGAGGCAGTCCACAAATAAGAGAGGTCTTGCTTGAAGAGGATTTCTCTATTTCAAAAGTGCCAAGCAGTTATGCAACAAAAAATACGTTTTTTGTCTCAACCTGTACAAGAAAAGAAATATTCTCCCTCCTCAAAGGTGTTGAATGGTAGTACAAGTACTGTTGTGAGTTCCTTCACGTATGGCAATCCCATTCTGTGGCCATCGTAGTCAGGACTACTTGGCATGGGGTTCTGAAACGCACAGGCTATAGGTTTCAAAAGCACAGGTTGCCTTCATATTTATGGCAGACATTTTTTTTTTTTAAACAGTTAAAATGTTCTTAATTGACTTTTTTCTCCATTTGGATAGTTCATGAATTGTACTAATATTGTTACTAATAACAAGGCATCATAGTATTTTGTATTGCTTATTAGCCCAAATTACACTACAAGACCAATGAGGGTACAGGACACCCTTTAAAAGAAGTCTAGTGAGCAACACACAAGAGCTGAATGTTTAGGGGAGAATATATTCAAGAGATTCATGAACAAAACAGAAAACAATGAGAATGGGGCTCATTAGCATTAAATACCACCAAATCCCCCCCAAACTGTTTGTTGAGTAGTTATCCAACCCAAAAGAAAGATTTAGATCAATATGGTAGACAAAAAATGTAGAAACCCAATAGGAAAAACACTGAATAGGGCAGCACAACTAACAAGGAAACATTTTTATGATACAGTGTGAAAACCTTCAAGTGGTAATGTTGGATGTCCAATTGTAATGGCCCGGCCTACATGAAGAAGTTCCAGTGGTCCACGGAGATGCAAAATTGAATTTTGTGAGCACCTCGTATGCTCTTTTGGATTAAACTCCTAAAGAATTCTACCAATCTCCTTACTGCACAATCCAAACCACACAGCACTGCATCAGAGTCATATGAGGAGATAGTTCTACTCAAGTGACAGATTTTATTCTTCAAGTTGAGAAATAAATTCAAATCCCACAGAGGATGAATCAACCCACTGTTTGAAATTAAATACCTGCATTAATTATTGGTGAAGATATTTGTTTAATTTCCGTTCCATTGACCTTTCAATGATTTTTAATGACAGATTAAGTCATCACTTTGGAGCACTATACTCTGTTGTTTGGATTTCCAGTACGAGTCTACTTTTGTAATGAACTACAAGTTAACTGGTGATATTCTTTCAGCAGTGATGCCAATGGTTGGAAATTACTGAGATACCTCAGGTGTTTCACAACAGCGTCAGAGATTCCACTTTGAAATTAACAGTAAACATATAACTAAAGATTAGCCAAACCATAATGCAGTTAAGTTTAAATTGTATCATCAAAATAGCAATGTGCCTCACTGTGGCATGAGATATATAAATAGGCAAGTTGAAGTTGAGAGTATTTTTGAATTGTCAATTTACTCTATGTTAAACATTCTGCTGTATTCAAACCTCAGCAGTGAAACGTGGCAACCAAAATCATGGCTTTCTAAGGAAAGGTGAGGTTGCCTGTAAAGCTACTCTATCTATAAGACTGGATATGTCATGTGGATTGTGCCATGAGTGAAACAGATTTCGAAGCAAATAAATAAATATATAAATAAATAAATTAAATAGGTTACACATACACAAATGTCAAACTAAACACTAGCATCATGGACACACCACTGAATAACCCATTGCACATGGATAACCAAAACCCCAGCCAAATTAGAATAAATATAGTACTGGCAAAGAAAATGGCAGAGGCCAAGTGGGTGTGGTGCTACACACATAGGCTAGTGCAATACTGATGTTGTCGACCGAGTTACAAATTTAAGGTATTTGTAGCTCAAATTAGTTAAAGAGTTTGATGAACATTTGGCACATGCTAAGTGATGCTGTGAAAAGATCCCACCAAGACCAAGTCACTCAGCCACCGAGTGGATGCTTTCTGCTCATCCTATGTGACTGAATGTGGCAACCATGCTCATTGGGACACACAGATCCAATGGTGGCTGAGACAATATGTTATGGCTGCAAGGACCATGGCATTAGAAATCACTAAGAGGTTCTGGGGAGGGGTTAGCATTTCTAACAGAGCTCTTGCATAGTTCATTTAACTATTTTTGCTTAAACATCTAACAATACTACACATTTTTAAATGAGTGAGTGCAAATTAATGTACAATGTCTCATTTTGGCTGGCATTAATATGAGACATTTTAAAAAATCTCCAGCATAATTTTCTGATTTTTTTAATTCCTCCTAGTCATCTGTTTTATTTTTCACAACAGAAAATTAAAAAAATACAAATCCACCGAGTATTAGGCTGGTTAATCTGCCATTAAAAATGACCTTTAACACCTCAAGTAATAAGCAGTAATTTACTCTGATAGATTATTTCCAATTTGTTAAGAAACTAGGAAAATATCTTCAACCTGGTCAGGGACTTAACAGAGGCCACCGCATCTCCCAGGGCACAGGGGGCCCCAGGCTTACCAATGCTGGAGAAGCCCCCCTCAGCCCCTAATAATGTGAGCGTGGGTAGCCCCTTCTGCATATCTTGCAAAGGGGGGAGGGGGCACGTTTTGTTATGCCACTGAACCTGCTCAAATATGCACTCCCACTGGACTCAATTTATACCACTTCCTGAACTGTGGACTTCTTTCTAGCTTCATATTTGGCACTCAAGCAGCCGTCCGATTCTTTGACGCACCTCTAGGTGAAAATTACAGCATAAATGTCTCTGTTTGCAAGCAGTTGCCATGAACAGTTTTCAATAAATGACAACAATGCACATGCCAATGGCATAAAATGTACCGATTAGGTCGCTTCGAATGGTAGAATTAAAAAGACTCCGTGGAATGTGCCTAACACTATAATCAGTAGTGTATCGTTTTACTACTGTTAAAAAGCAAACCATGAAAAATGATTATGATGGACAAAAGCTAGGAACAGATGAACATAAACAGTAATTGTCATCAGCTTGTTGTGACACTTCTATTACACAGAAACAGCTGTACAAAGCAGCTAGCGGAAATCACTGCATCACTATCCTCTTGGTGTGGAGACATGATAGACAGAAGAATGTGCTACTGAGCTTAGAAATGCATTCACAACAATTTACCACCAGAAATGCTGCTATTGTATTTACCAATTACTGACAATGCGTTTGATTCGATAAGTTAAGTACAAATTATTTTTGTCAGCTGTCTTTCCTGGGACTTTATTACACACTGCACAATTGTTAAAGCAGAAGAGCTCCAGTGGTATTTAACTAGCACGTCTCAATCCACAATGACATGCTGTCACACTTGGGAATATAAATTCATAAACAGATCTTACTGCCTTGAAATATGAATGCTGCATAACTACTAGGCACGATTGTTCTTTTTTTCTGGCAATCTTCTTTCACTAAGATTAGTTCCAGAACATCTCTTGATATGTCCTCCCCCCTGGTAGAACCAACGAGATGTGGTGGCATTCAATCCAATGTTTGGGTAGGTTATATCCAACTTCTCTATGAATAAATGTATTTATCTGAGAGACGAGAAAATGCTTCGGCAAATGCATATAAAGTGAACAGCTATGTATGGAAGAATGGGCTGGGGCGATTTAGGATTAGAACAATGCGAAAAAGATCCTATTGACAAATAATAGCCAACAACATAAAAACTTAAAGCATGGCTTTTCAGTTATTCAGCAGGAACAGTCATGAACTAAATTGCTTGAATTAATCTGAGTCAGTAGTACATACTCTGGTTGCATTCCATGCCATTGTTTTAGGCCATCTTTAGCATTGCACAATGAACCAAACATATGCAAGTCAGCCTTTGTTGTGCTCCACTAGGAAGAATGCAGCCCATCCTCGTAGCCACATCCCATGTGAATGGGAGCCTAGCAACTTGAGTGGTTTCAGCTGTGTTGAGCTGCATTAGTGGGGTTCAACTTGCACTCTACTTCAGTGATAAATCCATTTATGTTTACAATGTACGATTTCAGAAGCCTGACATATCTACAAATATCCTCTAGAGATGCAGGCTAGAATATGGAAACTATATTTTCATGTTTACTACCACAACATGCTAGCAGGAATGTGAATTTTTAGTTTTTACTTTTTCCTAAACATAAACAATATTTTCGCTTTGGAGAAGCTCCTTCCTACAGCCAAATACAATGAGTATTATCCCTTCCTTATCTTGCTATTTGCTGTAGCAGCGATATATTTGTATAGCGTGGGAAATCATCTGCAAAATGTTTATGAATACTCAAATATCCACTGAATTGGTGCAAGACCATGCAAATTCCCTATTAATGTCCCTTCTTCTCCCTTTAAGTGCTGTAAAAAGAGGAAATCAAGCATGTAACATTTCACACAAAAAAATCTAAATAAACGCATTTCCTAGGCTGCAGTTGTTTAGTCATTAGGTCGAGCGCACAAGTGCTTTCACATGTTGTAAGCATTGTGGGCTTTTAACCATGCCCATCACTTTCACTTGTTCGTGGGCTCGCCTTTAAAAAAAATCACTTGTTGTCATTGGTAATTGCATTACGTTTGTCCCGCCTTGAGGCTGCTTTGTAATGCCATGCAGACTGCCCCTGTTAAATGGACTACTGCATGATTGCAGATATACTTCAGCATGGGCAAACTATTTCTTTTGTCTCTCTCCTTCATGCTGCATGGCGACCATGGTGCTCACAGCGCAAATAGGCACAAAAGTGTGAACTCGATCTGCAGTCTTGAAGATCTGGTCATGTTGTTCACAGTTACCTAATCAGAGTCATTTCTTGTGGTTCTCCCATCAAAACACATGAAATTGGTAAATGTTTTACATGAAACCGAAATCCTCAAAGCAAAAGCGTCTCACTGTACTTGGGAAAACTCGACCCATAATGCTTTGCAAGCATTCTTTTTCACAACATTTTTGCCCATAACTCAGCCATGATGGTCCTAGGACAATGGGACCACCACCAAAACATTCAGAACAACGCGTTCTTTCTGTCTAGATCATCTTTTGGTCACCACACTACATTAGAGGGGACCCCAAAATAATAATCCCTCCCACAATTCAGTGTGTTTTTTAAGCATTCTCATGGCTGGAACTTTTGTTTTCCAGCTGGGAATAGCTGGGTGTCTTTGTTATGAATGTGTTCTATTTTTAAAGAAAAAAAGAATAAAGAGAAGATATAAATGGACTTACATTTAAGTACTGGACTTCTTAATATTGTTGAGTGTGGTGAACCATTTCAATTTGAATTGTTCATAGGTCCTTGTTTAAGGATTGCTCCTTGGCAGCAGGTGTTGGGATGAGTGCACGCACATCAATTTTCCAGTTTTTTATTAAAACCTTAATATATAGTAGGGGTTAGGTGCATGAAGCCATAGCCCGCTGCCACTGTCTTTGCTTGTTTTACAGCTGACAGCTCACGTAAAAGACCTGATGATCAGTTTTATTAGCACTGAAGATTAATTATCCAAAAATGTCAGTTTAATGCATCTCACATTGAAAAGAGTTCTGAGAATCAGGATTGCAGGTTAAAACATATTTTGTACTTTTGCATAAGTAGTTAACCATAAGTTACCATAAAGGGCTCAAGGCCAAAAGTCCTGAAAAGTGGGTTTTACATGGTCCACTCTGAACTTATGCCTCTAAATAGGGGTTAGGAAAGACCAATCAAGAATATAAAGTGGTGATATACTAACCAGAATTTATACAATTCCTTTCATTCTTAAAAATTATATTTTTCAAATATATTGTTACTTTTGGTGGAAATCTTCTTTTAGTGCTTTCATAGCTCAGTGGTGCAACATGTTTTTCACATGAGCTGTACTTTGCTCCGGCTGTGAAAAAATAAACATGTTTACTTCTATAGCAATGTGCAGTAAAAAACAACAGTTTTATTTCTTTCGTCTAGAAATGTTCTCTTCTTGCTGCGAGCTGATACACTAGAACCTTTGCTGTTACTGTTTCAGGGGCATTAGTAGTTGCATTGCCTCAGCAAGAAACTAGACAAAGGGCCTGATTTAGAGTTTGGTGGACGGGTTACTCCATCACAAACGTGATGGATATCTCGTCTGCCATATTACGATACCTATAGTCTATAATGGGATTGTTATATGGCGGACGGGATATTAGTTACGTTTATAACAGAGTATTCCCTTCGTCGACTTCTAAATCAGGCCCAAAGTTCTGTTCACTCATTGGTCACAGTGCTGATCTGCTAATAAAAAAGGCTAACATTTTACCAGTTTATTACACATTGAGTGGCAGTTAGTACAGGATCATTCATTGCCCACACTACCAACTACATGATAAACAGCTGCATTTCAGAATACAT
The DNA here is from genome assembly GCF_031143425.1 of Pleurodeles waltl. Lineage (NCBI taxonomy): Eukaryota > Metazoa > Chordata > Amphibia > Caudata > Salamandridae > Pleurodeles > Pleurodeles waltl. The sequence goes on from NC_090440.1 coordinate 1,888,152,445, forward strand.
TCACACACACCAACACTCTGGCCACAGGCAGTGTGAACCAATGGCAGGCAATTGGAAAATACTAGTCAGATGCAGAGCTCATTATGTTCTCAGCCACAGTTACAGGACACACTAGCACAGAAATTTGAGCCCCCTCTGGAGCCCCACACTAATCCTAATATCTTTGGTGCACAGCCTAGACAGAAGTTTATTACAAGCATTGCTCATTACACAATTCTACTTTACTCGATTTTATACTCTTTAGGTCCCATTCCTTGGAAACCATTGGTTCACTTCCAATAGCTTAGTCTCAGACACAGGTACAGATTTACTTTACATTTGTAAGAAATGGGGTGACACACTACCACATAGAACACACCTCTAGAAGTAGCAAAGCATCAAGGGGTAACCCAGAAACATGATGCAGGTACTCTGGAGTTAAGAAAGAGCAGCAGGTGGCTTTCTTTGTAACCACTGGAAAAGCACGTGTAGGCAGGGATTTCGGATTTTCAGTTTTAAACATGATAAATATGCTGCAAGGGCATGTGATGACATGAGTGCCCAGCAGACCTGAAATGAGGTAACCTGGATTACAACAGCACTGATGCTAGGGAAGATAGTTGTTCTGTGTAACTTGAAGAGCAAGAAAACCCTAGACATCTGTTCATGCTTACAAGAGCTATGTACTTTAACCACAAGAGAGAACTCGTACTTCGAACGTACAAACAACCTAGTGACATTTCTTAAAGCGTGCAATGCTTTTTCATACTCGTGTAATCATGAATAATTAGAGGAGGTCCAATAGGATTAATTTAATTATGGCATCCTTTCCATTTGCCTTCCCTCTTCAGTGCCGTCATTTTTGTAATATTTTAGTTTGCTACTGAAATAGTACCTTATTATCATACTATCTTTGGATTAACAATTTGTCATTCTTGGACTGTTATTCATAAGTCGGAAACCATGACAGATGGCACTGGAAACGGACCTTAGTAGTATCCGTAGATGCAGATAAATTGGTCATTCTTATTTCTCTTTCCAAGTGTTTGATGTTACTCACCATATGTAAATTGCCCTGTTTTGGACAGGGATTCATTGTATTATTTTATTGATCGAATAACATGTTATTAAATAAATAAAACAATTTTTAAGGAGCGAATCCCAGCAGCTCTTGTCACAGTAGCTTACAGTCACAGTGGGTTCACATTGGCACCAAACATAAGTATCACCTTTAGTGAAACGTGTCCACTCCTTGTTAACACACCAACCATACAAACCACTCACAATAGTTAGAAGTGTTTTCCCTAGTTAAACATGCAGGTGAACCCTAGTAATGCAGATAGCTACGAGATCTCAGCAGCTGGAATGCACAGAAACGTTTGAGATGCAGCCCCAGTCCAGTCCTTCAACTTGGCTCAAAGTGCCACATACTTTCTGCATGTGTCAGAACCCCATGAGCTTGCAGGACACAACATATCACTGTCAGAGGAAGAGTTCTACAGAATCCTTGTCAACATGTGAAATGAGACGTCCAAGATTTTTATGTTACATCATTCATTCAAATTCAAGCACCACATACATTACCAACCACAATTCCAGACCGCCATTCAATAAAAGGAATACCAAGGTCTTTTTAAGCCTCATCTCCCCAGAACATCCCATGTCAATCAAACACACACACGTGTACACACACACGTGTAAACACCCACACAGGGATATTATAGTTGGGAAATAGAATTAAGATGCCCATGTTTGGGAGATAGTAGTTTGCTTTCCTTTGGCCAGAGCTGTGACAGCTCCCACCATACGAGAGTAAACACTAATTCCGCTCCCAGCAATCAGGAGGTGTAAAACTGCTCCCGCTCACTGGGAGCGGAATTATCATCCGTTTCCCTGGCCGCTGTCACGAGGTCAGATGAAATATTGCTCCTGCATACAGGAATCTTCATTTCTTTCCACTCCCTAGGTGCGGAAGCAATGTTGGCTCCTGCAGGAGGCGTTGAGCTGGCTGGGACGACAGGGGCATTCAGGCTCCCTCCGCGGTGTCCAGGCCCAGGTGAAGGGAGGCTACGCTGCCTCACTCTTAGCTGCAAAGGTTTGAGACTGCTTATGTGTGACATATGCATAAACCCAATCTTCTTATGTGTGACATATGAGTGCCTTAAATTACTTTCTTTTGCTATTTCTTTTGCTATCAGTGTCACCTTGAAGATATATTTAGCACCACAAAAAACAAGAAAATGTGTCTTTTGGGAGCATGACTGTAGTTTAATAAACTTGAACGTTAGGCCTAGCACACATCAGTTAAATGAAATGGTTTCTTAAGGCATAACAGTTAACCAGTGACAATAGCTCAGAATTCCTAAGCCACTTTCATGAAAAAAGCATCTGGTACATCACCATTGTGCTAAACTACACTATGTTACAGTGTAGGTATTTTTAAATGCCCTCTCTAATCCATTTTGGGATTCAGGTGTATCTTGTGTACACACAGGCAAAGGAAAGCAGTGGTCCTTCCTTCCTCCCTCCAACTTCTCAATGACACTACAGCACCCCAGCCCTTGGCTAAGGACACCTACCTCCCCTCATGCCTGCCCTGAACTGGGAAAGGATAGCTTTTTTCTCGATCTATGCTTTCTGACATCCTGCAACATGACTTCTTAATCACAAGTCATGGGGCTGCTCCAGGCACCACTTTGATCTTTCTGACAAAAAACAGTGTATCAAGTAATGCAAGAGGACCTCTAATTTGCTTGCCCTTAATTTCAGTGTGGTAATGTGGGGCAAAGCATTAAAATGTATTAGGCTAAACCACGATGCGTGGCACTTGGCTGGAGTGCCCACTCCGCCTTTTAATAATGGCTGGGCCCCAGGCGAGATAACAGCATTTTGGGGAGCCACTTCACCCCCAAGCATCCTCCTTCTGACAACAGGTATACCTTCAGTGTAGAGAGTATCTGGCATGTTGTCTCTATCAGAGGCTCAAGGACCAAAGTAATGGAGCTGTGAGAAGGACTAGCATTTATCTACAGAACTACTTACTTAAAGAGCAATGGATGTTCTCTATGCTAGCCTTTATGATTTAGGTGATGTATCCATATTGACAGGCATTTAGGGCTGGTGTTTTCTTTTAGTCTGCCAGCTATCAACATCTTCTTATGATGGCTCGTCAAACGTAAGTCATGTCATGCCTCCATATGTCAACACTCTTTTCTACCTTCACATGATTTGGGTGTTTAAACTTTTGTTCCACTAGAGATCCACAGAGCAAGAGAGAATCCAATGAGGACAGCGAGGAGACTCATTCGCTGCTGATGAGTTTGGTTATGTTTAAAAGAGGAGGTGGATTTGGGGCTCTATCTGAAAAGTACTTTGTGCTTATTGCTAGAGGTAAGTTTTGGAGCTAAAAGTCGGTAGGCGTGTCACATGCCGCCAGAACAGATTCATATGAATAGAAACAACCTAAAAGTCAACTTAAATACCTTCATTTACCTGCTAGCTTATGGACTCAGCATAACCATAATTTTGCAAGATATGTCTGATTTTAATGCCAAAACAGTGCTTTGCAAAGCTAGGCTCTACCTCTACTGTGCTGCAGTCCACTCATTACCAGCCTGAGGTCCTGTAAATTTGCTGTCTTGACTCTGCCCCACAAATCCTGGAGATGAACCATTATGGTTCTGCGCTTTTAAGCCTCCAGGATTCCAACACCTGAGATCTCTTCTTCGCTAAGCTGAAGGCAGATCGGCCTTTCAGGAGATGTAAAATGAATCCACCACAATAAACCTCATACAACAATAAATCTATTTTATGTGCCACAATGAACATGCCATCAAGAATTCCCATACAATGTAAATGAGTTGTACTCACCTTCAGCCTTATTCACTCTAACCTTAACTGTAAACTTTACCCTCACCTTTAACCACCCTTTAATCCTTGCCCTACATTTAAACCTACACATAAGTGTCATCTTCTACATTAAAGTGAGAGAAACCCTCACCATAATCCGAAAATGAACTCTCAATTCTTAGGGAAACCCAAACTAAAATCCTAATCAGTGTTTAAAAAAATCATTGCTATAATTTACCTCAACTTTTATTTACAATTTATTTTTCATTGTGACAATTCTATGTAATGGGGTTTCCTGTTCTGTATTAGCTGTCATAACCGAATCCTGCTCATTGGAGAAAGCAGGAAATAAAAAAAGTGATGTATTGGGTACTATAAACTTATTATAGCCACCATAGTGTCGGCGAAAGCTATGGGGGGCCCCACTTCAAACACAGATGCTTTTCTGCGCCAAGAAGCTATGGCACCAATGAAAATGAGCAATTGCCTTCCCAACTCCATCTTCACCTCTGGGCCACAGTCTATGCTATCTAATGGAGAGGCTGTAGAAGGGAAATGGGAGGCCATGTACTGTCTCTTGGGTGGTTACTCCTCTGGACTGCCTATGGATTTCCACCAATTGTCACCTCAACAGTCTTGTCTCTTGTGGGCATAGCCAAGATGGTGGCCAAGACGGACGTGTAAAACACAGCTCCGTTTCGGGCCCGCGAAAAAATCCTGCCAGATCCGATGCTGCCCCAGCCACTTGCTGTTATAGTTGACGGGGCACTCAGAGAACGTTCTGGCGCTGCCCTTGGCCGAAGTCTGGTGCTGGAACCTTGAGGATTGGACGGATGGGAGGAGGCGCAGTCCGCTGATCCGGAGGGACTTCCCTAAACGGCCTGTGGATGCGCGAGCAGTTGCCAGACGGTGTGTAGCGCTGCGGGAGCGGCGAACAATTTGCAGCTCGGAGTGGGGGGAGAAAGGAGGTGAGTGTCGCATTGCTGCTGGTCCACGCAGACATACAATGCAGAGCGTGGCCGGCACACAGAAACCCTCGAAGGTCCTGTCGCGGGAGCAGCAGAATGTGAGGAGATGAGCGGCACTGGGCTCTTCTGCGGAACTGAGCTGACACGCACGCCATGCTCTAGACTCCTGCACCGATGCGCCCTGGTCGTCCGGAATGCTGCTGCCGCTAGGAGGTGCCGGGAGAACGCACTAATTTGAGGCCTGGAAGCTGCACCCTGGAGGATTGGTGGGCGCGACTCCGTATAGTGCACAGTCCATACTGGAGACCCTGAGTGGACATGGGACTCGGCTGTTTTACAAGGGCTTGACAGCAGCTGCCCACTGTATACTCCTTTTGGGCTGCAGGTTTGGGCCCCATCGTGTGAGACAAGGTGTACTATTGGTGGCTGTGGGCCCAGTGTGGACCAGGAGAGTGAAATCGGGGTGCTGTGGACTGAGGGGCTTTCTCCCCCTCTCACCTCCCCCCCTTCTTCTCTGGGGCTTTGCCTGCATGTCAAGCCACTCCTATCCTCGCACTGACTAAAGACACAGCAGATGACAGAACTTACTAGAGGCATCCAACCGCTAGCACTTGGCCTGTGTGACTAGAATAATAGGGAAAACAAAATCCACTAAGTCACTATCGCAGTGCGAGGCAGTGGCGCCTCCGGATATGTCGCAGGGAGCGTTTAATTTGCAAGCTTTGGAATCTACCCTCCATGCTCACTCGGGACAATTCGAAAGGGTGCTGCAAGCTATCATGGACACCAAGCAGTCACTTGAAACCAGATTTGATACTGTTTCTCAGGGTCTGCTCCGGGCAGATCATCGTAGGTTGGCAGACAGGGAGCGGAGACAGAGACCGGCCTGCAGGCCATAGACCCTGTTGTGTTAGATCTGCAAAAGAATGTACAAAAACTGGACCTGGAAGTGAAGGAACTCCAGCGGCCTGTGGAGGACGCAGAGGGTAGATCCCGCCACAACAATGTAAGGTTCATAGGATTTCCAGAAAAAGTAAAGGGCCACAGCGCTGAATTATTTCTGGAAAATTGGCTCATAACGTAGGTGCTAAAAGGATCAATACCGAAGTTCTTTTCCCGTGGAGCGGGCACACCAGATATCAGGCAAGATGCCGGCCCCCAGACTGCCATCTCGTCCACTCATAGCGTGCTTTATTAATTATAGGGACCGAGATATGATACTAAAACACTTCCACAACAATGGCCCAGAACACTGCGAAGGTGCTTCAGTAACAGCTTACTCGGACTTCACAGCGGAGGTACAGCACCAAAGGTACTCTTATGTGAAAATTAAGCAGCACCTCAGAGAGCACAATATTAAATATGCTTTGATGTTCCCGGCCAAACTTTGAGTGACTGCAGATGACTGCACTCACATCTTCTCCATGCCTGCAGACGCCTGGACATGGAGGCACGCAAAGGGTATCGCCCATGCGGCGGAGGGATACGGGAGGTGGAGGAATGGCTCACACCGGCGGCTTGTTGGAAGCCCAGGAGGAGACTGAAGGCACGACCTATGAGAACACAGGCGGCAGCTGAGTGAGCGAAAGTACTGAAAGATACGCCGATCCATACCCAGAATTCCTTTCAGCCACTTTGGAATAGCATGAGGATGCACACGGGCTCGGACTCAGGTAGCACTGACTCAACGGTCACAGGTATGCTCAGGGGCCCAGATGTCACTCCGCAGGCGGCATATGATCTCTGAAAAACAGGGTTATCCCATCCAGGTACATGAGGACCTGGGGTAACGCGTCTATTGCTCTTGATGTGGCAAAGGCAACCTGCGGACAACATGGGCTAAGTAATTTACACGTCATCAGGGGAAGGTGGATCACGTTAGTCGAGACCTGCAAGGAATGACTTGATGTTTAGTCCAGCTTTGAATAGAGAGTTTCCTATGTCATATGAATAACTGCTTTCTAGCACGATGTGGCTGCGGATGGCGTTGTGGTGGCTACCAGTCATCCTTCTTGTTTTGGGGCCGCTTATAGCTTCCCCTTGTTGGTTACCACGTCCCCCTGGTTGGTTTCCACACGGACAGCCCTCAACTGTGATTGTTCTAGACATGTTATATTGTTATCATTAGGAATGTTTATAGGTGTGCCCCTGGCAACCTGATATGGGGGTTTATGCGTATGGGGGGTGGGGGGGCTTCAGTATGCTTCAATGGGTCACACAGCATTTAAAGGTAAAGGTCAGGCAGATATATCTGCTAATCCTGCATGCACGCATTTATCACTGGGTTTGGGCATATGACAAGACACACGATACAGCACTACCTATTGCACCATGGGTTCACGTAAATCGCACTCTTTCCACGATTATACTATTCTAACGTGGAACGTTCGTGGAATGGCCATGCCTGTCAAACGACATCGTATTTACACTTTCCTAAAAACGACAAAAGGTACACTTTGCAATATTACAAGAAACACACCTTTTGGACAATGAGTTACAGTCACTGGGAAAATGCTGGAGGGGTCAGGTGTACGGCACATATTTGTCTGCGTATGCACGAGGAGTATTGATATGGGTGGCGCCTGGAGTACCATTTACACACAGTAGGCAACGAGCAGACACCGGGGACAGATATGTGGTGTTGGAGGGTCACCTAGATGGTAAACCAATCACTATAGTGGGGGTGTATGCTCCTAACTGTGCACAATGAGACTTCAAGACCCTCACTCCTGCATTGCTGTTAGACCCCCATGGTGCACACTATCTGGGGAGGGGATTTTAGTTGTGTTCATAATGTGCTTCTAGATCGCTCGTCCATTCCCGTGGAGGGAGCAAATAGTAGGAGGCACTCCAACCTCCTGGTGGAAAAGGCGAGGGACAACGGGATACACGACATATGGCGAATGGGTCACCCTCAACATAGAGAGTATTCTTTCTACTCCCCGGTACACAACACACACAGCAGGATAGATTTGGCCTGGGGAACCCCGGCATTATGTGCCATGATAACTTATTCAACCTAACTGGCTCGGGTGGTATCTGATCACTCTCCATTACTGCTAACTATCAGATGGGGTCGGATGCGCACTACTATACCGACCTGGCGCATACAGAGCGAGGCACTGCTAGACGCCCTATTTAGAGAGGAATTGGCTGCCTGTATTAAACAGTATTGGGAATTGAACGCTGAATCCACTACTTTGAGGGCCACAGAATGGGACGCACATAAGGTCGTGGTGCAACGTCACTGCCTATCTGACTCATAGGGAGCTTGCCGCTCTGCATCGCAAGGTAGTCACTCTAGGAAAAAGAGGTACGTGCACTATAAATAGCAGTTGTGCAGCGCAGGGCTCCCCCCACACTCCTCCATGATAAGCGGCAGGTATACGGTGGATCGGATCAAAGACTCCACCAACACGATTACAACTATCATCTAATGCAACTGCATGCGGAGGCTGACCGTTCGGGGCGACTTTTGACATGGCTGCTCCACGAGGAGCGGCAGCATACCTATATAGGGGCCATCCGCATGGAATGTGGGACAATGGAATCCACACAGGTGGCCATTAATGATGCCTTTAAGGATTATTACACGGAACTGTATCGCGGGCGGGAGATGTTAGATAGTCAGAAACTAGGACTTTTTTTGTCGGCGACACCGCTTGCACAATTATTGGCGAGTAACAAAGCAGCTCTTGATGAGCCCTTAAGGCTTGAGGAACTTCATGTGACAATAGCGCAAATAGCCCGAGGCAAAACCCCAAGTACAGATGGCTTACCAATCGAATATTATGCTACCTACTCGCAGTATTTATCCCACCTCTTGCTGTTTGTGTATGAAGAAGCATGGACCTGATGCACACTTCCGGTCTCTCAACGGGAGGCGCTGATAGTGGTGCTCCCTAAACCGGGCTGGGATCCCACAGACGTGAGGTCCTATCGACCGCTGTCCCTTCTTAATTTGGATTGTAAGATTCTGCGCAAAGTACTGGCAAATAGGATTGCCCCTATTATACACACCCTCATACATGAGGATCAGAATGGCTTTATACCCACACGTAACAGGTTTCTGAATATTCGCAGGCTGCTCAGCGTCATTAGTGAGACGTCCGCCGAGGCATTTGCAAATGTAGCCATCTCTTTAGACATAGAGAAGGCATAGAGAACGCATTTGATACCCTAGGTTGGGACTTTCTATTTGCCACACTGCACTGTATGGGTTTTGGTCAGGGCTTTGTGAAGTGGGTGCAGACACTGTATGCTAACCCTACTGATAGGGTGAAAACGGGGGGAGTGATATCAGTTTTCCCATCGGGAGAGGAACTAGGCAGGGATGCCCACTATCTTCCCTGCTGTTTTCCATTGCAATGAACCTCTGGCTGCCCAATTTCAGGTGAGGGCTGAGCAGTTAGGGTTATATAGGATGGGGAGACATCACGTTATATCCCTATATGCAGATGATGCCCTGATCTATTTGAAGGACGTAGGGTCCACCTTGCGTGGGGTTATGGCATTATTGGATATCTATGGGGAGATATCAGGAATATGGGTCAACAGGCCCAAACCATGCTTGTTCCCACTGGTAGAACCCTCCACAGAGGTGAAAGAGGCACTCCCCCCCCAAGTAGGCTGAAGTGGTACTTGGACACTTTTAGGTACCTGGGCATACAGATATATCATAGAGTGGACGACCTACGCCATGGTAACTTGGTCTGCACGCTTCGTTCCATGAGAGGCTCGCTCTCATTTTGGTGCTCACTGCCGCTGTCTCCACTGGGCTGGGTGGCCATAGCAAATATGTTGATCCTACCACGGCTCTTATACTATTTCGCAGCTTTGCCCATTGCAGTCCCCAAGATCTTCTTCCGTGAATTGAACAGTATGTTGCTAACACTAATTTAGGGGAAGGATAGACAGCGGGTAGTACTCACAATTTTGCAGCGGCCACTGCGAATGGGGGGCCTGGAAGCCCCGAATTTTGATTATTATTATGCGGCTGCCCAACTGCAGTGGCTGCTGCGCTGGTTGAGGGAGTCTGACTCCTTAGAAGCCATATTGGTACATGCGAGTATTAGTGATACTCCCCTTTACACATGCTGTCTGAGAATACACAAAGACACTGTGACGACAACCCGCTGTTGGCAGCAGCACACAATAGCTGGCGTAGATACATACAGGGCAGAAAGTCTAACCCCCCCCCCATACTCACCCCTTATCCCACTGGGTCAAATACCAGGAGGCGCAACGTTATCACGTACTCACTCTACGGTCTCATGGACGGACGTGGGGATGGAGACAGTGGGAGATTGTTTTGAAAATGGCACTCCAATGTCTTTTGAGGCAATTAAGGACCTCCTCTCACTGGGACCGGGACACTTTCTTACATATCATGCCCTTTGTTACTTGATTAAGACAACCTGGGATAATGGGATCGTGAGCCTCTGACCTCCCCTGCCCTGCATGCTCTGCTCGTGGACAACGGGCCAAAGAAGGTTATCACTAATTTATATAGGGCACTCACTGGAGTGTCCATTATGCAACACGAGGCAGCCCTCCATAGATGGAATTCGACTCTTCCGACCCCCTTATCGATCATGGAGTGGACTGAGGCCCTCCAACAGGTGCAGAGTGTGTCCCGGAACCCCAGATTTAGATACACACAGTTTAATTATGTCCATCAGACGTATCTGTCCCCGTGTCGTATACAACAAATGTACCCAACAGCGACTCCAGCATGTCCCCGCTGTGGGCTTCTTGCAGCTAGCTTTTTTCACATGGTGTGAGAGTGTGATCCAATGCAGAGGGGTTGGCTGAACATTGTTGCAGATGTCACAGCTATTACTGGACACACTTTCACACCAACGCTGTAGTCTTGTCTCTTGGATATACGCACCAGAGCTAAGCAACATAACCCCATTCATAAATTTGCAGACCTGGTGTTTATTATGTACTAGTGAATGATTGCCCTGGGGTGGAAGTCCTCTCGATCACTGGAATTGACTAGCTGGCGTGCTATGACATTGAAATGGGCACGTGTGGAGATATGTGTCCTGCGAACTCTGCTGGACAGGGAACAGGCACTTACAGGATATGATATATGAGAAACACTGGTAGCCAACATGGAAGCCAAGAATGATGAATGTCCGCCATGATTCCTTTTAGAAGCATGCAGAGGATCAACTCAGGTGTTGGCTTTTCTCTGCTTACTGCATGGTCCCAGCTTTAACTACTTTCCTAACTAAATACTCGTCACTGCCGGAGCACTGTCGTTGACAGAATGCAGTATTTGCTGGAATATCACTTAGCGACATGCTCATGAAAACATTGCACACAATAGTAATTTATTGGCCTTATCTGGGGTTAGACAGGAGGACGGGAGTACACATGTGGGGACTGCAGACCTCTTATTCTTATTTTAATTCCTGTCGTATCAGATTTGCATTGTACTATTGGTTTTAGGAGCTGCAAAAATTGAGAATTCCCACTGTATGATACTGCTCATTGGAAAAGATGTAGTAGTGTGCTAATATTGCCCAGAACTAAATGTTTGATTCAATACCTGCTTGAGACACCAAATTGTTGGAATGCAGTTTGACTTAATTGTGCCACTGTGACCGGTAATAAATATATACTGAAATTAATAAAACAGATTGAAAAAAAAAAAAAAACTCCTGTCTCTTACCGCTATAGTTTTCTCAGGCTCCCATTACCTCAAAACCTTTGCCCTGTCACTCTAGGTCTCCTGGTCCAATGCATAATACCGGCAAACACACAACACATGACCTCTCCAACTGGTGAGATAACAGCATGTTGGGGAGCCACTTCACCCCCAAGCATCCTCCTTTTGTCAATGAAGTCTGTGCCTTCCTACACGCTCCTCTATCCTGGCCTATCTTTTCCATCTATATTTCAGTGCTTTGAGATGACCTCAATGTGCCCGATACAAATCTCAGATAACATAACAACCAATGGATAGCTAAACTAGGACATTTCAGTATAGGGGGTCGATCTATCTTTTGCAGAGACTTTTCTGTAGCATGAGCACCTAAGTTTGAATAAAAAATGCTATTTAGTTATTTTTCTCCACACATGGTGGAAGGACACCAAATCAAATAAACGGAAGAGCGCTGAGGTTGACAGAGCACAGGCACGCAGGGTGCTGGCGGGTGAGAGGATACACAGTGAATGAATGTATAGGCTGTGACTTAAAGTAGCTATTCATGTATCCATCAGTTTCCACTCTCATTACAATCTAGCAATAGTTGGTAGAAGGTTCACCCAGTTTTACAGCATTTTTCTGATAAATTTGACTCACTGTGCTCAACAAACCAGCACAAAATCATATGGTTGAAATTGTTTTATTAAAGCCATTCATTTCTGGCAAGGCTATACATCACTGCAAATAATTTTAATGAGTCTCAGCTTGATTTATGCAGATTAGCAGAGCATCGCTCATCGAGGTGTTAATCGGTTTTCCTTCTAATAGTGAAAAGATAGCAGATTTTCAGCTGTGGTCTAAAACCTGCTGCCATCTAAAAATGCTAATCACATTTGAAAATCGAAATCAACCTTTGATGAGTGCATTAAACACAATCTCCATTACACAGTATAATTTTCTAAAATTGCTAACTTCTGAATAATGCAATGTTCTCAAGACAGCATGTCTAACAAGAGTCAAAATGAGAAGGCATAATACACAGTATTACTCAAACATATGGGTGAAATAGGCATTTTTATCCCTCTTCCTTCTTCATTGAGAGGTAGTAAGGAAACATTCCTACTAATCTGCATTTTTTCCAACAGAATTAGATTGGTTGCTACTGGGTCTAAACTGTTTTGCACGTGTGTCCCCGATCGGTGGCAATTTACCCAGAACATTCGAAACATTTACCATTCAATATTACTGAAATAAGGAGGTAATGGTATAAAAGTAATCATTTCAGTAGCCTGGAACTTCAGATTTGTACAAGGTTGTTTCAAAATACATGTCTGAATTCTATAGACTTTGCTATGCTAACACAAGGTGGGGCCTGATTAAAATTTTGGCCAGAAGAATTTACCTCCTTGGACAAGGCGAGAAAGGAAAATCTGCCATTTCTATAGTTCTACGCACAGGCAGCTGAAGTTTCTCTACCGAAGGGTACTGTACCCTCCAAAAAAGAAGCATTTTTGGGTGGTAACTCCAACACTAACCTCCATGTTGGATGGTGGAATTGAAATTGTCAAATGTGGACACTCTAAATGTGTCCGACGGGGGAGGAATGTTGATATGTATGCTTTCCAACATGCTTAGTGGTGTTTTTCAGCACGCGTTGGTATTCTACAAATAGCTCTAGCAGATACCCTGGATTAGGAACTCTTGATCAAGCAGTTTGTCCACCTCAGCTTCCGGCAGTTACACCTACACTTTGGAAGGCAAAGTTAAAACAAGGGGAACCTCCATCAGGTGGATATACACCTTGTATGAAACTCTAAAAAGTGCAATTATGCCGCCGGAAGACGGGATGGGAAATACACATTTTTAAAGAAGATTTACAGCTACGACAGCCACTAAAAGTGCTCCTTACTATATTTTATCCAGAGCGAGCTGTCTGAGTGGCTTGGTTTCACTATGTTGAAGTTCAGTGGGTTCTTGATATCATGACAGCCCCGCCTACTCTCAAGTTTCACCAGGTGAAAAAGAAAGATCTTGGAAGCCATGGATGAAGAAGAGCACAGTAGAGCTCTGTCCAGTGCTACTCAATTCCAACACACTTTCCGACTGACCACAGCCGTCCTGGTATTCCAGCACCAGTTTTTCTCGAGTGTGGGAATAACAAACTCTGAAAATTCCAGCTGGCAAAATTGCTAGTCTCTCCCAGCTGCAACATCAGCCAGGCCTCAGATCCCAGCCCTGCTCTGACCATTTTTTCTCTTGCTACCTGTATTGAACCCCTTCGAATATCCCACAATAAATCTAGACTGCACAGTTATTCCCCATTCCGAGAGGATAAACTCGCAATTGAATGGAATTGGCAGAGTGTTCCTGAATGGTAATTGTAATTACATGTAAAGAGTTTGCACACTGTTAATACCGTGCTCATAATCCGGGGGCAGGTAATGCCCAGTTAAAGGAACTAAGGGTTTGAGATTTAGAGTTTGGGGGCAGGTTACTCCATCACAAACGTGACGGATATCTTGTCCGCAATATTACGATTTCCATAGGAGATAATGGAATTGTAATATGGCGGACAGGATTTCCATCACATTTGTGACGGAGTAATCCCATTTTCCAAACTCTAAATCAGGCCCTAAATATCTTGACCCCATTAAACGTGCATGGTGAAAAGACAAATGACATGCCAACATATCACTTACAAACAACTCCCTTCACTAGCTGAGGAATAAAGAAGTAGCTTTAAGTACCTCAGGGCCATGAGCTTAACTGTAATGTTGCATCAAATTGCATTCATGTGAACTTATTCCTCTGTGGATACCATTATGTGGCACATCTTACAATTATACATACAAGTGAACATTGTTTTGTAGATTTCAAATAATAATAAAATGTGGCAAGGAGGTTTCTAGTACACAGGCACAAAAACTGAAGTCCACTTCACGTCTACATAATTACTGGCAATTAAATCAATCAGTACAGTGTGCGTAAAGATACGCAACAATGGTATGCATCGCTGAATTATTATTGTGCTTAATGGTACTCAATTTACTGGCCATGGCCATGGTGTTACCTCACCAAATAATAGGCACAGCAGAAGTGACATTATGCCCCCATTCAGGCCAGACAGGGTAACATAACATAACCTCCAACCTAGACTGCGACAATTTTTAGGGTCGAGCGCACAAGCGCCTGTTGTAATCTCTCTTTGGGCTTTTAACCACACTCATGTCACCCCTGTCACCTTCATTGGTTCATGGGCTTGCCTTTTAAAATCCACTTGATCTCATTAGTGAAAGGCATGCAAATGTCATGCCTTTTCCAGTGGTTTCCAGCCTTTTCCTCCTCGAGCGCACCGGCGAACTACTAAAAACATAGGAGGCTCCATGATTTCAGCATGATTTCTGCACTACATTATCTTTTTATTTTCCATGCAGTGCAATTGCGCTGCGTTTTACATAGAACGATTGTACTCGGTTTTTTGGTTTTCAATTTCAGCGCGATATCGCTGGATTTTACACTGCACGATCGCGCTAGTTTTTTTTCTTTTAATTTATGTGCCAAGAAAAGTCCAGTTAGGGGTTACAACGCTAATAGCTCTAACTCGAGCAAATGCGAGACCCGTTGCATTGAAAATGCTTGTTTTTTTAGCTATCTTTATTGACAATTTAAGGTGTCAGCATGTTGCGATTAAAACTTGTATATTACATTTCATGTAAAATATTACAGATGGCTTATAAGACGTCAGTTCTGCACCATAAACCCATGCTCTGTTAATGAGCAGTTATGGACACCGTTACAGCAAGCATGGACAAAGCCAATAGGTCTCACTTTTTTAAACATACAGCAAAAAAGCTAATAGGTCTGTCTTTTTTGTTGAGCGAAGTGGTTGGTAATAGCTGGGTGAACAAACAAAAGCTTCAAATTAAACACGACAGCAAGTAAAACAAATGGACCAGCCCGGGTAATTATTGAACAGCCTAACCTACTAAATGTGTGCTTTCAGGATAAAAAGACAATAAACCAACAATTAAAATCCCATGTCATTAAAGTAAAGACATCAAAGAAAGCACATTGACTGAATTACAAGCTACATTTTGCTTTTGCATCTTAACAAAAGAACTACTTCTTCTTGGCTATGATAGACAGCCATTCCAAGCACTGGCAAACAAGGAAACTCACATGAAAGCCAATAACTTGAACGGGCTGACACACAGCCCACTCTCTCTGTACTACTTCTTACGTGTACCATTATTGTAGTATTGCTAACATGAGGTGTCCCAGACAGGTAATGTCTATAGAAGTGCAGGCGTCACAAAGCAATGCAAATAAAAACACAACCAGCAGCTTAAAGGTAGAACTCATTGACGTCTGGTACTTCTCAATGACTTCCAAACACACAGAAGGAAAAATTCAGGAAACTTAAGCTGCAAAGTGAATTTCTGTAGCAAGTGCTTTACCTTACTGCCCAAAATGAATATGGAGAACACAAATATCAGACATTTTCTCACTAGAAACAACTAAGAAGGATTCATAGACATGCTACACGATGGCTATGGAAAGACTGAATTTATTATTCATTTCTACCTTGCTTTTCAGATGTATGCAGGCTGTCCTCGCCACCAGTAAGAAATGTTTAGGTCTGTTCTAGAGTCAGTTTGAGCTGTATTGTCGGCCTCATGTAATAAAAAAAACATAAATAACAATTCCAGACACATCTACACACATCATAGTGAAGTATAAATGTACACCTCTCGCCTGAGTCATCACAGATCACTTCTAGACCCCACCTTATAAAGTTAACCTGATTTGTTTTCCAGGTCCTGTACCTAATCTCTTGCAGTGCCAACATAGGAAAAAATACATTTCTTCCCAATATAATCCACTATCCAATGCACTGATTAGCCCACCAATGCTAGACAACGTTTCTCCTTCAGATCTCGTTTGATGCTCAGAAGGTCTCTTTTCCCTAATAGGGTGGCAGGATTCAGGTCTGACAATAGCAGCAATTGCCTCACAGTCATCATCAAAGTTTTTACTCACTCTACTGCACATATGATTCCAAGCCACACTACGAGCTGGAGGACAGCAGCCGCCTCATGGCCCTTTGGGTCTCTAACCCCTAAAAAGGGTGTCAAAACGGTCACTTTCAGTTGTGCCATAGTGACTGAGGGGCATCGCCTGAGTGCAGATGCATAGTTGTCATACAGAATTCACAGATTACTGACCACTGCGGGCCGTGGGGCCGAGGAAGGAGGTCAAAGTGGTAAGCCACAAGCTGGGACCCGGGAGCACCAGAGTGAAGCAAGCAGCAGGCACTATTGGACCCAGGGCGCCCAGAAAAGAGGAGACAAGGTGTGCAGCCTTGGCACTGAGGGAAAGCTGCAGTGGCCACTTTGGATCAGAGTGTCAATTCTCCTTGGGTCACTCTCTGCTTTGTTTCACTGCCCCACACCATGCCTGCTAAAAGTGTCACCTTTACCCAGCCCCGTTCCATTGGCCTGTAATGACCTCAGTTGCAGCCTTAGCCTGAGCCTTGACCTGTCTACCCTAGAGGGTGCCCCGTGCTAGGCACCAGGAGCTGCGTCAGGGGGGCGGTAGTAGTAGCACAGAAGTGGCCTGCTTAGGGACCAGCAGCTTGTGCTACTTACCTCCAGAGATATTTTGTGGCCCTCTCTCCAAGCATGACAGGGAGCCTAGAAGGTCCAGAAAAGCCTAGAAAGCTATGAAGAGAAGGGGTGCACCAGCACGAGACTGCAGGCCTCTCTATAGCCTGCCATCAGGAGGCCTGGGAAAGAAGGTGAGCACCCACATTTGGAGAATTGAGCAAGGGTGTAGAGTGCAACAAAGTGAAGTATAACAAGCAAGCGAACAAATCAAAGCAAGTAGAGAAAAAGCAAACCACCAGCCAAGGTGTGCAGGCTTTATGCCCTATCACACCCCCTTAAATCTCCCCCTCCCTAAAGGCAAAAGGAGTGGGAAGCAGGAAGTCTCAGCACCAATGCTATCTGGCAGAATTCGAACAAACCTTATGACAGGGAGTAAGCGCAGGAGACTACCGTGCTCCATGACAGATATGATAAAGTGCATACATAAAGGAAACAGCTAAAGGTGAGCGCCTCAGAACCAATCTCGAGCTCACTATGGATAATTACGTTTTTCAAAACCCTGACCTATCAGACCCCATGGGCAGAAGAAAAGAAATGGAGAGTGACCAACCCACAAAATCAGACTCACGGGCCAAAGAAAACTCATTTACCCTCTCACCCTCCCTAGCAAGCTTGTTCCCCCTAAGGAGGGGAGTGAGATACGGCTAACCAGTCATAAGTTGCAAGAAGCCAAGGGCTGGATGGTTGAAAAAGATCAACAAGGCTAGCCAGGCTTTGGTTGTGCCTTTAGCAGTGTAACTGGCAATTTCACTTTGACCACTGGCATCACCATAGCTACAGGGCAATAATCAACAGAAAAGCTTCCTAGCCCCTTTTGTCTCACACAATGGAAATTGACTTCTTTCATTTAACTGCGCAAAATCTCAAAGAGGAGCAATGCCAGAGAGTCCATTAAAGCCAATATTAAACAAACGTACCAACAGGGCACATCAAACCTTATACCAGGGAAAAGCCCAGACAGGGTGGGTAACAATTCTGTCAATTGCACAAGAACACAGTTTTCTTTGAAAGGGAATGGACACTCAGGCCTGTTTAATTTGCTATCAACTGAAGAGGGAGACCCAAATCAAGACATCCACTCCACAGCCCCACATTGCAAGCCCTTTTGGACACGAAGCAAGCAATAGTTGCAGCAATGAATTACCACTCAGATAAAAAGGACATTCAAGTCAATTTGCTCCACACTCTTGCTGTGTTTGTTGCAGGGATAGATGATAAACTAAGACTTCTCAACTCGCTTACTGTTAGAGCTCAGGTGACGAATAGCATAAGGAAAGAAATTCCTTGCACACGCTCACCCATAATGGACAAGTTAACCGCCCTCCCCAGCATTATAAATGGCTTACTTGAGGAAGTATAGTTGTGCAGGTCCCACGGTCAATCCACTCAATCCAGTGGAAAGGAAGAACGAACCATGAAAGACAGGAATTGCCACATGATCAGATTATGATTCAGAAACAAACCAGTTCAGGACCAAACAATTGGAACAAAATAACTGTCAAAGTGGAATTTCATGGGGTAGGGAACTTGGAAGAAACCTAAGCCATAACTGAGCCCTCTAGCCAGACCATTGACACGTGTGCAGGGCTGTTAACCGGGGGTCCGTCTATAACTGAAAGTCAAGTGCAACACATGCAGGAGGAAGCTCCATGCAGGAAGAAGGTGGAACTAAAGGGGGGCACCCCTTGCTGTGGTGGGCCGACAAGCTGCCCAGGAAACCTCCACATAGGTGCATCAAATCAATCACAACATGCCCACTACTAAAGATACTGTCCTGATTAAGTAAAAAGGAGGCAGAGAAGCTTCACAAGGGCAGGAATAGAAACCATACATCAGTCACGGGACAGAACAAGGGGACGCTATACCCAATCTTCAAAATAGAAAGCAATAAGGAAACATTGCCTAAGGCAGATGAAAGGCAAACCCCCAAGGCAGCCCCAAAAGTTTAAAATACAGATCGCAAATGGGAGCTGCATAGTCAGCATGAGGCATGACAGCATCTAAATAAGACCATAACACAGGCTGGGCTCGTGTTAGAGGTGGTGACTTCATCAGTAACCACCAAAACACATAACAAATGAGTCAGTTCCAGGCTGCCCACAATCCAGACGGGAACCTGCCCAGATGTTGTATCTAGCTTTCACTATTCCTGGACTAGGCATGATCAAACCAGGTACTCACCCACTCTAAAGATCTCCAGTAGTGAGCTAAGGCTAGACTCATAAGCTGGTACAACAATCTGTCAAGCAACAAATGGCCCCAACAAGGGCTGCGAGGATCAACAACAAATCTACAAGCTTGTAGCCACCCAAAATGGGGATTTCAAGCAAGCCCCAAGAAGTTCACTACAGATGGAGGCACAAATGTAATAAGAGGAGGTTTAAATCTCTCCACAAGCTACAGCAGGACCTCAGCTTCAGAGAGAAGTGAAAATAAATAGGGTTCGTGGGCTACGCAGTGGCCAGGCATTTATATTTCAGCAAAACAAAATACTGTGGTATTTGGAATATAAAATGTGGGGCAATCAAGATGTGGTAAACCACAATAACATTCTCAGGCTGTTGGTCGACATCCCAGGGATTGCAGATATAAAACCAGGAGGCATAGCCTCCATAGAGTATATACCCTCAAGTGATTTTCAACAAACCAAGCCTACAGTTGTCGCCTTTGCTTAGTACTATTATACCAAGCTGGCTTATGTGCGTTAAGCCACCTTTGGAAACTGAGGCCTAAAGATCAGCTGGTTCACTGAGAGTACATACCCCTCACTGCTAGCAAGTCAAGAATAACTCTGATTGGGAAGACCTAAATCCATCATAGAAAGTCTAGAAGCACACGATACTCTTAAGAGCTCCCTCCATTCACAAGCTCAAAGGCCTAGCCAACACTTCTCCGATGTAGCGTGAGAGTTTAACTTTGAGGGAAATCTGCTGGCACACCAGGGATTCTGATGTGTTTCCTGCTCTGTAGAGTTCTGTCTTTTTAGGTTCCTCTGCCACTCCTCTCTACGCTACTTCCTCTAGGCGGCACTTGAGAGTCCAGGAGAACACTGGAGAGCATCTGAATGGGGGCTTAATCTGGGGTCCTGAGAGAGTGCAGCCATCTTGGAGTCTGGTTGGCTTTATCCCTCAACATTCTATTTTTAAAAGCTTTGGAAACTATCGTAGTTTATTTTACTTCCCCTTGAAAGGGAATTTATCACACATGTTAAGCACTGAAAATAGACTGTGTACAGAAAAGTGTGCAAGTCTGCCCAGTTAATGCCGACTAAATATCTCTTTCTCACAACATAGATAGAGTGGGCTTTGGATCCACCCATTTTAGCCACTGGCTTTCTTCAACCAGCCTCTTGTAGCCATTTACTTCAGACATTGACAGTCAGGTATTGGATCAGCCAAATTAATTATTTATCTCACACTTAATGCTATTGGCTGTTTGGGTTTATCGTCCCAACTCTACTCAAGTGCGTGTACTGAACTTCACGAGGAGCTGCTATGCAAATACAGACCCTCTGTTCTCTTCTGAAGGATTGCTCTTGGGTGTTTTACTCTTACGTGACTTAGACCTATTTGACTTTGCTAATGCTCTTGCGCTTATTCTGAGTCAGTAAGTTATGTGATTTTTTTTTTGAAGCAGCAGCTTGAATGCCTCCAGCATACCAGACATCAAGATATGGCTAATGTACCCTCATGCATGAGCCAGCTCTAAGGAATGCTCAGTACACAGCTTCACCACAGCTTCACCACAGCTTCCACCCACAGCAGGGGACACATTAACTTTACAGGATTATCTTGGCTTCTTAATAAACCAACAACAGTTTGCGAGAGCAAATTGGTAACTGCATTCGTAGCCCAAGTTGTTTCAATTTTTGTTATTTAATGACCATTTTAGAATTACAGAATATACACCTCTCTCGATAAGGGAAGTTCTCTAGGCACACACCATAAAACACTTGATTAAGTTCATAAATGCTGAATGTTTCACGTGGAACAACAAAGATATTTTATGCTTACTGATTTTGTTTTGGGGGGGGGTGGGAGGCTGCAAAGTTACAAAATCATGTGGTACAACACTTTAGAAAGACCCAGATAAAAGTGAGGCGGCAGTGAAGGATTACTTAGGGCTATTTTTAATATGAATATTTTTAAAACATTGATCTTTTGCAAGCTGCAACTGCCAACTGCCAATTGCCCTACTAAAAGTGGACTATCAACTGTAGCATGGTATGGTAAATTCTCCAGTCAGAAAGTTTACTCCATTCTAGATTAGATTATACTGTGGTCCAGGCAGCTTGATTGCGTCTTCGAAATCAACGAAGCAACATCACAGGAAGAAGCACATATATGCACAACGTAGTCTGTTTGCAACACATTTTTCAGTTGTAAGCAGCAATCAACTGCTGAACAAACCTTGTTGACACTTACTTGTTGCAACAATAAACAAAATCATTAGCTCACGTATACAACTTTCCAGATTAGTTTAGGTCAAAGCATTTAACAGAAGTAAAACAATTTCTTCAGAGTTTAGACAATATATGTACATGAATCCACTAATAAAACAGATGATTTTCCTATGTATCGGGATGAACATCTCAATACAATTTATATCTACAAAATGTTACTCATAATCTCTGATGACAGTGCTTCATCGATTACACAGAACATGGAAATTACAGAATAATGGCAAACAAAAAAGGAGTATGCGAAAGAAGAAATACTTTTATAATTTGATAAATATTCACAAGAGCACACAAATGTTTATTTCATATTTGTTTCAAGGAGGCTCAATTTAAAGTGTGCAGTCAGTTGTACATATGGCACTATGCTTATCAGAAGATACACATTTGGGGACTACACAGAAGAGGAGAATATCCCCGTTTCAAGGGTTTGGGCCCACGACAATAAATGTTCAAAAGACAAGACTTAATAAGTAGCACTGAGGTTATGGGTATCTTCTAGTTGTTTCAAACCATTGCTAGAGGTTCATCATCAGGACCAGCGGCATCTAGCATGTAGGCAGACTGGTGTTGGGGTAGGCAAATGTGGTGTTGGTGCGTGCATGCATACAAGGTCTCTTCAGGCTCCAGCAACTTTCTTTAGGCAATCCTGGTGCGTCTCTCGTGCTGGTAACCAGCATGAGCGAAGTGCCAGGATTGGAGGGAGCAGCCTCTCAAGAGCACCGGAGGCCTGTGCTTTCTCTAAAACAGCTGTCTTAAAAATTAAAGAAGTTTAAAATGTGCATGTGTGTCTGGCCCTCGCAAGACAGCTGGCTAAAAAGACATGCGTATTTTAAACTATGCACAGCTCACTGCTGCCACTCAGCAGCAGTGGCCCACCCTGTCCTAACACTCGGATCAGGACAGGAGGATGGAAAATAAAATGGTAATAAACTAACTTTCATCCCTGGGGGGGGCTTTTAGGCAGAGAGACGACACTCCTCCGCCCTAATAGAAGAGCTACTCCTGATCAGAACTAGGAAGCATGTAAATACAGAAAATCGGGAACTGCGAGTTTAAGGAATTTTATACACTGTCGAGGATGGCAAATCTGAGTGAAGTGGGTAAGTAAATATCTTACGTGAGACCAATAATGCTCCTAATCGATGTATGGGAAATACTGTATTCAAAGGCGTGTGGTGAAATACATGAGGCACGGTTTTTTGTTTGGCGCTGCCGTAGCAGTTCTGAATGCTTCCCTTTACATTGAGAGGATGCAAAATCCAGAAAGATTTCTAGCTGCAATGGAGAGAGTCAAAGTAGCAGAGGGAACTGGCTAGACGTAGGTGAAGGGAATGGTGCAGAAGAGGAGATCACATACAGGATCTCAGTTTGTAGGAGTTCAACATAACTATAACTATTTTTTTTTTTTTTTTTTTTTTAGTAAGAGGGTGTATGCATCTTATTAAAGAGGTCCTAGAGCTAGGAATTGATGAAACAAAGAAACAAAAAACGAAGTTAACAAGACTTCTTACATTTGAGTGCACATTTGAAACTATTAAAATGATGTTCCAACGAATCCACGCGATAGACTCGAGGGCCATCCAATGTCAAAGAGTGAGGGGAGAGTGGGTAGAATATAGGAAAATAGAGGATGTGTGTCATTCTCATAAAGATGGTAGGAGAAACGAACTGATGCCCCCCATGGGATGTGGTGTGGAGAACCAATAGGAATGGATACAGAATTTTCCCTTGAAGGACCCCAAATGAAGAGAGGGCACTGTAATTTGCTTGTTATCTCTGCAGAATTGTCCAGAAGTCGCCCAGCTCTGGCTCAATTTAGATAATCGAATCCAATATGTATGCCTGCAGTACATCTCATAGACACTACACAACATTTTAACTCACTGTTATCAGGTATGTGCTGTTCCTGCACATTTTCAGACATCACAAAAATAGCAGTTTTTCCGTGTTAAACTGGATATATTTCACCGAATTAAATAACACATTCCACAGTTTCTTCACTTTCACTATGAAGATCATTTTTATCACAACAGCTGTGTTTGTTGGTGTGTGCTTGGTGTGTGCCATAGTAAAAGCTGACCCAGCCGAATGTACATCTGAAAAGGAAATTCACAAGTCAACCTGCTTTACAAGAGGCTTCAAGAAAAGAGTTGTCTAAACTCTGGTAGACAGCCATGACACAGACCAGCGGCGTATTACCAGTGCAGCTGCTTGAAGTAATTTAGGATGGTCTGACATTTGCCTGTGTCTTTGTCACCAGCTGTTGAACACAACCACTCCAAACAACGTGTCCTCTGATTTGAAGAGAGTCGGCGAACATTTAGATAACTCTAACTAGTGCTGATGAGTACACTGTTTTCCCAGATTCTAAGATCCCCTCACACGTCTAACCCTCACCAGGTCATACAAAGGATTTACAGATCTTCCAAAACCGATGAACTCTAAAGCCACTGTTCCTCAAACGTCCAGGCTATCTTAGCACGTAATGAATGCCTTGCTTTAATGACAGTCAAAAATAGAGGGGAGAAAAACTCTAATCACAGCAGCATTGGCATTTAAGTGACAGGTCGACATAAGAGAACACCAGCCGCCCAACCACCTGGAAACAAGCGGGGATTATTTTCTGTTCTCAAACCTTCAAGACAAAGTGTCAGAGGTTGCTCTTGGATTCCCATTTGCTAAACATTTCATTTGTGTCCCACACCATTAATAATCACAGTCCCTCTGCCCTGTAATAAAAGGCACTTTGCGGTCTTCTTCCTCCTAGGCATTATAAGAGGCAGCTCATTGTCTTTTTGTCCTGAAAAAAGGGAAAGGAGTCAGATTCACACTGAAATAACTGTAATCCAAAGGTAGTATTTAGTCAAAATGGTTTTCAGAAGAAGTGAGAGAAGCATTTTACTGCAAACAAAGAGGAAGGACTGCTAGATACATATAATGCTTCGATAAGTGTCAGTATTCACAAGTAGCTAGATAGATAGGACCCAGTGCCAGTCGCCACTTATTAGTTATAGTTAGGTCTTCTTTTCCATAGGAAAAGTAGTTTTTTTGTTGCTATTAACCTTTGCACCATTTGATGAATCTCTACAAATGTTTCCAAAAAGGTGCTACTTTTTGACTAGTTTGTCCATGGCAAGTTTTGGAGTGATGTGATTTGGCATAAATCTGTTCATTAGTTCTTGAGGAATTGAAGGTAAAAAATAATTGTATATTTTGCAAGTTTGGCTCGCGAGAGTCCCACGAGAGAGCAAAATCAACAACCATTTGCAATGCATTAGGTCTCGCATTTGCTTGAGTTAGAGCTGTTGGTGTTGTAAATGCATAACTGGACTTTTCTTACCACATAAATTGGTCAACCCTGCTGCATGATTTGGTCCTGTCTGTCACATAATTCCAGTGGCCCTTCAAATAACTAAAGCACTTCTATTTACCTTCTTCCTCTTTCTGCAACAAAAAATGAAAATATTGCCAATATTTATTATATTTTTTTATATCATTTGGGGTTTCTCCTCCTCCCCCAACCGAGTGTGGGGACCCAGAGATGACCTAGACAGAAAGAGCACATCATACAGTGAGTTATGGGCAAAAATGTTTGTAAAAGGAATGCCCCGCAAAGCATTATGGGGCACGTTTCTGAGTGCAGCAAATATTGTAGTATCTTGATTGTAATGCTCAGAACAGCACCTAAAGGACACCATTATAAAAATAGCGTTTGTAAGAAACATGGTCATGTATCCATATAATCAGCCCCTAGAGGGCATAACAACATGAAAACAAAAAGGGAGAAAGCAATGTAGTGTAACCATATATGTGACCCCTAGAGGGCGTACTGTATTACACATTTTCAGGCCTAGCAGTCCTTCTGAAATACTATTATAAATATAGCCCTTAAAATACGAACTACTAACTGCTGTAAAGCAAACATTCCAGCCATGAGAGAACATAAAAAGGCATGGAATGTTGGGAGGGGTTACTATTTTGCGGTCCCCCCAACCTAGTGTGGGGACCCAGAGAAAGTGTGTGTTGTGCTGAACGATTTGGTGGTGGTCCCATTGTCGTTAGACCACCACAGGGTGAGTTATGGGCAAAAGTGTTTTGAAATAGAAATGCCCTGCATAGCATTATGGGGCAAGTTTCTTTAGTGCATTGAGTATTGTAGCATTGGCTCTTCCGCTGTGCCAGGAGAGCCACTTTTTGGATTTCTGTGTTTTCTTCTGTGTTTAATGCTCCAGTTTGTATATTTTTCAACTGCTAAACTTGTTAAGTGGTACTTGTTAGACCTTTCAGAACTTGCCATGGTTTTCCCCTGTCCTTTTTGCTTCTGACCTCCTGTTTTGATCCTGTGCTGAATTTCGAATTTGTTGGCTTTAGGTCTCTGGGCACTTTACCACTGCAGACCAGTGCTAAAGTGCAAGTGCTCTCTGTCTAAATTGGATTAGATTGGTTATCCATGATTGGCTATTTTTCTAAACTGGTGTGGAGTCCTTTTGTGGAGTCCTTTTGTGGTGTTTTCACTCCATTACTGTGTGTGTATGTATAAATACATCACACATTGCCTCTGAGATAAGCCTGACTGCTTGTGCAAAGCTACCAAGGGGATGAGCAGAGGTTATCTTAAGTGTGTGACTCCCTTACCCTGATTAGAGAAAGGCTCCCTACTTGGACAGGGTGTAAGCTGACAGCCAACTAGATATTACATTTCTAAAAGTACTCCTGTAAAGTGCTCTTCAGATCGAGTTTGCGCTATACGAAACTTCACATCCTCATGTAAAGCACTTCTCCGATTGAGTTTGTGCTAAACGAACATTTTTTTTTAAATGACTAAATAAATTGAGAAGAAGAACCCCCAGCTTGCATTCTTTGTGCGCAGACACCACAAAGAAACAGCGGCATGCCCAAAACAAGGAAGAGGAAGAAACAACACATAGACGTGCAGCCTGGCAAAATAAAATAGTAGTGCGCCACACTAAGGTATATGGCCGGCCGTGCAATAATCCATGTAAAATGGACAGTCTGCAAGGCAGGAACAAAGCAACCTCAAATCGGGAAAAACTTAAAGCATTTACCTATGAAATCAAAGGAACTTTTAAAGCCAGGCCAAGGAACGAATGAAAGTGAATGGCGTGAGATGGGTTTGCTGCAAGCCCACAGATGTACATTACAACATTCCAAGAGACAGGCTTGACCTAAAAATGGAGCCCTGTGATTGGTCAAAAGGCCCATTGCTCCTGTGAGCCTTCACGCTCTTGTGAGAGGCTCCAGCGAGCCTCACAAGAGTGAGTGCTCCAATTGGCTGGCTGATGGAATCTTAGAAATGAAATGGCCTCCATTGCTGTTTCCTGTGAGAAAGTGCAGGTGATGTGGAAATTAAGTAAAAAGGCTATATAAGGAGGCAACAGAAAGGTATGCTGTCCCCATAGATTTAGAGAGGCGGTCTCTA
Organism: Pleurodeles waltl; assembly: GCF_031143425.1. Lineage (NCBI taxonomy): Eukaryota > Metazoa > Chordata > Amphibia > Caudata > Salamandridae > Pleurodeles > Pleurodeles waltl. Next base: position 1,888,179,464 of record NC_090440.1, read on the forward strand.
AAGGATAACTACTGCGATAAAAATAATTTTTTATTGTTTTTTAAAAAAAAATTATGATCTCGCAGGACTCTGGTGGGACTCTCAAGGGATTGTGAATAGTAAAGAGGAGTAGGTGAGTTCTCAATACAGTCTGCTAGTAGGGATGCATATTGTGCCCTTTGTTACTGAGAGTAAGTGTGTAAGAGATAAATACTATGATGGAGTGTATATGTATATATATATATATATATATATATATATATATATATATATATATATATATATATATATATATATATATATATCTTTTTTTTTTTTATGTTACACTCTCTCAAGACTCTTGTGGAATCATGAAAAACAGGAAGGAGTAGATGATCTTCCTACAGTAACAAGACTACATACTAGAGTTTATTCAAAAGAGCCTTACTAGAAATGGTGTTTATCAGAGTCTGCTATTTATGTACATTGGCTTGAAAAGAGTTGTGAGTAGAGTTAGATCTCAGCAGAGAGGCCAGTATCTCTCCACACACCCTACTAAGTGCAATTGTCATCTGAGAGAGTGGTCTGAAAGGAAAGGCCAGCCCATCCACACACCCTACTACACGTAGTCGTCATTTGAGAGAGAGGTCTCAAAAAAGAGACCGGTGCATCCACACACCCTATTACACACAGCCCTCATTTTAGAGGGAGGTGTGAAAGGAGATGACAGTCCCCCTTCACTCACTACTACGGACAACAGTCATTTGAGAGAAAGGTCTCTAAGGAGAGCCAGTCCTTCCACACACCCTATTATGCATATCCGTTGTATGGTCATTAAGTATTACTTTACGTTTTTAAAAAATCCTACAAATTCACAGAAAAAAAATCAAAGGTTACCGTAATGTTATAGTTAGGTGTGGTAAAAAGAACTGTTTTCATTTGAAAAGTTTCGAAATTTACTGAAAAAACAAAGGTAATTTGAGATGTCATCAGTGATGTCATAAATGATGCCATAGAACATGTTATGAATGATGTCATGTGAGGTCATAAGCAGTGCATGGCGGGGGCCGAAGTTATAGTTAGTGCTGCTAACTATAACTGGTGGATGTCTGTGTTTTTTAGCTCAAAACATTAATGATGTCATTGAAAATTCACCTAACTAAAACATTATTTTAACCTTTGGTGTTTTCAGTGAATAAATATATATATATATATATATTTTCATATTACCCAGTGGTGGTTTCCACTGGGTAGTTATAGTTAGGTCTACTATTCTATAGGAAAAACATTTTTTGTTCTTCACATTTTTTGTTTTCATAATTACTTTGCTATCATTTAACAAAACTTCATGAAAAAGCAAAAAAGTCAAATCCACCTCAGCTCTTTTCCGGGAAAGGTTTGGGGTGATCCATCAAGAGGGGCAGAGAAAAAGGAAGGGTCTTGCATTTTTCCTTGAACAGCGATACTCCAGATTAGGAAAAAAAACTTGAAAAATGGACAGAAGGGGTAGGGATACCATGCTTTAAAAATAAATACCACCCAGGGTTGCAAGTTATACTTACCTTAAGGCACAAGCTATAGTTCCTTGAGATAACTGTAACTGGTAAATGTTTGTGATTTTGTTTGTTTAAAAGGTATGCATTAATTGACTAATTATAACAGTCCTCCCTCTAACCTTTGTTTTTTTGAGTGATTTTTTAAAAATATATATATAAGATTACCACAAGGTTTTGACACTGTAGTAAGTAATACTACTATGTGACACTATGAAAAGGTGGTGAATGTCATTGAGGATCAAGATCTTGTAATAACATGCAATATTTTTTCTGTGCATTGCGGATTTTGAGTTTATTGCTGCATGTGTTTCTTTAAATGAATAAATAAATGACAGGATGTGTGCCACTGTGATTAAAGCAGGCAACACTCCTTTCACAGGAAGACACCTTTTTGCATAGTTAATGACTTTGCTTTTAATGACCAATTAGCAACAGCTTTTGAATTAACAAAGGAAACTAATCTTAATTTTGTGAAATCGGATGCAGGTTGGTCAAATCAGTGACAAATATTATAAATAAATTTGAAAAAGGCTGCCAAAAACACATGATTTCCACTTTGGATAGGGAAATCATGTAGGTAACTTTAGCTACGAAAACCCAAAAAGAAAAGCCCAAAAGATAGTTCTTCACGCTCGAAAGGCTTGTAATGCGAAGATTTCATTAATGAAAAAAGTACAATAATATCAATATGTAATATTAATATATATATATATATATATATATATATATATATGTTCACTGCAAACTCAAACGTTAAAGTAACATTATAGTTAGGTATGACAAAAGGATCTATTTAATAAAAAAAGCTGAGAAATTTACTGATAAAAACAAAGGTTAAGTTAATGTTATAGTTGTGGTAACTATAACCTGCTCTCCCCCTTATGCACTGCTTATGACTTCACATATGACATCACTCATGACATGTCCTATGACATCATTTATGGCATCACCTAATGCTGGGACCCATCCCCCAGGACCTAGCATTATAGTAAAGGGGGTCACACAACCACCCCTCCCTGGGTCCATTTCAGCCCAACCCATCCCCGAGGATAGGCTCAACACAAGTTAGACGTCCTAATGCTCACCGAGGGCACCCACCATTTCCTGGTTAGGAGCCATGAGGGGGAGTGGGCAGGGGGAGAAACTCCACGGCCCCTGTAGCCACAGCCAGCTCCCCGCATTCAGCGGCTTTGCTCCCACCCCAAGGAGCAACTAATAATGCTGCTCCCTACAAACAGGAGCAACATTTAGAACTGCTTCACTGCCCGCATTACCGCAGGCCGGGAAACAAATTTAAAGTCCACTCCCAGCCAGCGGGATAATCTTTGAGGCTCCGGCCAGCTGAGAGCAGACTTGGGGCATCATTATGAGGGTGGATCCCAGCGGTCTGGAGGTGGTGGAGGTCCTAATCCGCCTTCAAGCAGCGCTGCCCTGGTGATTACAACCTCATTCTCTGCCAGCGGTTTCATGGTGGTAACACCGCCAAGAAAAGGCTGGCGGAGAACAGGCGCAGAACGCCCCCCTGGCCAACACCATTGTAATGTTCACTACCTGATTACGAGCCGGACACAATGCTGTAGCCTGTATACCGCTAGGCCAGCGGGCGGTAACTTAGTTTTCTTCCCGCCGATCTAGCAGGAAACCCATAATAGCTCCGTCAGAGAGATCACTGTATAGGCGGCGGCCACCCTTTTGGGAGTTTGGTGGACAGAGTTTTCTGTCCGCAAAACTCATAATGAGGCCCTTGGTGTTTGTTCCCTCTTGTCAGCAGATTTAAAAATGCTCCCATCAAGCAAAAGCAAACACAGGTTTCCATGCCCACACCGCTGAGCAGGGAAACAGATATATATATATATATATATATACATATATACACATCAATCCAAGTGGCGGCCGCCGAGAGGGACCCAGCCTCATGCCTTTTTTACCATAAATTCACAGAGGATCCGTGAACCTGCAGTAAAATATTTAAAAAGCAGGGACTCTATGCTAGGGCCCGGGGCGTAGTGCATTTATTATTTAAATGGAAGGGGCAGGTGGCCTCCCCAATCCTTTAAGAGGTCTCATCTTCCAGAGCCAATATTTGAATAAAGGAGAGGGGAACACGCAGCTCCTCTTCCCAGGGCAGACATCTTTATAGGGGGGGCGGGCTATGTGGCACCCCTCCCCTAGCTGAAAAGTCCACAGGGGCCACAAATGACCAAATGGGGATGGAGTTGCGTGGTTCCGTGACAGTTTCCCAGGAAGCTCACCCCAAGACACCCTCTATTCCATGCCCAAAATTGTGGATAAGGAGAGTGTAATGTGCTCCCACCCAGCAGGAGCACAATGCCAAGTGGACACTGGGGCACGCTTTAATTAAAAAAAAAGTCAAAATCCTGCACAACCTCATAAAATTGGGCAGCTTGCAGGGAGCTGATGGGGCCACTGACGAGCTCCCTGCAGTTTAATTAATATGCAGCCAAAGCCTCTCATTTATTATTGACAGTTTCTTCAAGAAGCACCCCATAATGCCCTGTGAGGGCTATTTACATATATATTGTTTCTGGTGATGTGCCTCGAAGGGCCAGGACACCACAATTTTTTTTTATGTTGTGGGGGCTGCAGGGATTTCTGCAGCCCTCCAGCAACATTACAAAAAAAAACAAGCATTTGCAATGCAACGGGTCTCGCGTTTGCTCATGTAAGAGCTGATAGCGTTGTAAACTCCTAACCCGACTTTTCACCTACCGGCAAATGTGCATTTATGTACGTAACCCAAAAAAGTGAAATTAACTGTCTAAAAGCGCTCGACTTCTGCCAAGTGAAATCACGCTCTGAAAATAGAGAAAAAGTAGTCCATGAGCCGCACAGAAAACAGCGAGCCTCGCATGTTTTCTGTACTTGGTCGATGCACTTGAGGAGGGCTAGCCACCGGAAAAGGCAAGATGTATGCATGCCTTCGACTAATGAAAGCAAGCAGATTTTAATAGGCAAGCCCACGAACCAATGAAAAACACTGACGTGACGTCGACAGGGCTCCGAGCCCTTTCTAATACCTAAGGCGTCTCGCTGCAATACGCATACGCGAGCGTATGCAACACAGGCTTGACACTAAAAAAGAGTTTCCTGGGTCATTGAATTCAGAAGAATATATCATATTTTACAGCACTTTTCAGGCTGGAACTTTTGCTCTACATCAAGGAGTGCAGCACCCACTAGAGGCTGGTTCTATAGTTGTGCTTTAAGTGGCCTGAAAATGTATTAAAAAAACACAAGGCCCTCTTGTAGTTGTTTTATGACTGTATTTGTGCTAAAAAATGTCAAAATGCTCAATATGTATCTACTTACTTTCACATTTTTCACCCAACAAATATTATAGTAAAAACTCTAAGTAAAAAGCTCAGTGACATTTTTTTTAAATAAATCTTTATTAAACTTTTTTAGTAATCATTATTAATAAACATAGCATTGTGTGCATTACTGAAATACACATTTGAATACAATTATTAGTAATTTTAGAGACAGAGGATAGATCTGCTTCATGCATATTGATATGCTCTCTCCTTGATAAAGCCAATAGTGTCACTTATTATATATTGGTGCTGCAGATGGTTGTGCATGCACAGGGTTGTCTGCTCAGAGGCCAGGCCCTCCAGCCAAACCCACACTGTGCACAGTGATCCAGAAGCCAGCTGCCAAACCCCTGCCGTGCAAGACCAAAAGCCATGCACTGCTGGAGGTTGCCTGCTCGTGGGGAGGTTGGCTGCAGGCCATGTGGCCAACCCAGCATTGCGCACGGTTAGAGACAGTGCACTGCGGGGATGGCTGCCCGTGTTGGGTTGGATGCAGGGCCTGGTTGCAGGTCCTTCGGCCAAATCCCTGCCACAGACATCCAAGGGCGGGGGGGGTTGGTTTTATATACGGTTATAAAAAATATTACTTTACGTTAAGAAACAAAACCTGGAATTTCACTGAAAAAACAAAAAGGTTAAAGCGATGTTATACTTAGGTGAAGATGTCAGTTAAAATATGCTGTTTTAAACTTACAAAACCACTGCAATTCACCAGTTATAGTTATCTCAAGTAACTATAACTTGTGCCCTACAGTAACTATATCTCACACCCTCGACATGCACAGCAAATTACTGCACATATTTATCACTTATGGCATCTTCTATCATATCATTGATATTATCGCTGCAAAGTCTGCAATGAAATTATCAATGAGAAAACTGCATGGTGAGTATGTGGGTTATAGTTACTTCAGGACACAAGTTATTGTCACTTGAGATAACTATAACTGGTGAATTTCGGTGTTTTTTGTACGTTTAAAACAGCATGTGTTAACTGATATCACATAATTATAACGCCACATTAACCTTAGTTTTTTCAGTGAAGATATACATATATGCATATATACATATATATATATATATATATATATACATATACATATATATATATATATATATATATATATATATATATAAAATTCACCAATACTATTCACTGCACTCCATGAGGTTTCAATAGTGCCTATTTATTGATGCCAAAATAACAACCACCAACGCGTTTCAACTCCTCCTTTGAAACGCGTTGGTGGTTGTTATTTTGGCATCAATAAATAGGCACTATTGAAACCTCATGGAGTGCAGTGAATACTTTTGGTGAACTGTATTCCTCGAGACTGGTCCTCTCCGTCACTGGCACCGGCAGTGGAGTGCACCACCCAGCAACTTTTAGACCATCTTTGTCTTGAATATATATATATATATATATATATATATATATATATATAGTTATATATGTGTATAATTAATGCATAGTAATTATATTACAATGCGTGGTTGTGGTGTGCACGGTAATGGTAAATGTCACTGAAGGTATCTAACTGTGCTTTGAGTTAAATCGTTGTTGTACATGGACAGTAAAGGCTTTCGTGGTGTTGGTTTACACCTTAGTAACCTATGTTGGTCACAGGCACTTCCTGTTGCTATTAGTGCTCCTTTGTCAGCGTGCTGGAGTTGCACATGACCTATGCAGGTCCCAGCACCTCAGGGACGATATGTGCTCTAATGGCGCAGTTGTTAATGGAAGTGTTTCACGAGGGTTCGTAGCCGAGTTTCCACACCAGGCCAATAGTGTGCCAATTCAGATTAAAACTCCTTTGTCACCCTGTGCTTTGGTTCCCATATCTGTGAAAATTGGGCGACCCTTAATAATATGCTGAAAACGAGCATAAATGACATCTGAAAATACTATCCCATGCTCAAAAGCTTCAAGAGGTAATACGGTCCTGACTCATAGTATAGGAGAATAGTCTTACAAAAAAAGCCTGAAAGAGTTTCATCACGAACCAAGATCAGAACCTCTAAAGAAAACCAAACAATGCTGCATTGTGCAGGCTAAAGATACTCGCTTAACTTCTCCTGGGGGAAATTAGGTATTTCATGAAAAATAAATTATGCTCAAAAACTGGTACTACAAACAATCGCCTTGAATGCAACGTAAAGAGGATAAAAATAATGCTATATGGAAATAGCTTTCAAAACGTTCTGAAAATAACCTCACACAAGAGAGAAGAGAAAGCACAGATCAGAAAAAAAAGATACAATAAATACCTCTGCTTCGACCTTCTTTCCCCTCTTCCCTCTCAAAACCAATACATTAAAACCTCTGTTATCAGTGTCAGGACAGAAAAACAAATTGCAAGCACATTTTCAATCCAGCTCCACCTGGGCGTATACGTGGCAGAGCCGACTTTAGGTTCTTAAATCTCATAAAACAGGCCATACAAAAACATGATTTGTGTCAACTTTATAGATTTGTGGCACCCTCTCCTTTTTTATGCTTTTCTTCAAAATTGCCTGGTTTATCGACTTTCTCCAGGACACAAAGTCCATTCCTTCTACCATAACAATGGAAGCTTAAGAAAACTTCTTGATGTTCCTCCAAGTGTCACGCGCGGGAGGCCTCGAACATTGACCCAAGACTGTTTACATTCATAATTTCCGAAACATTTCATAGTACCATACATCTTTTCAGATTGAAAACGCGGAAAGCAAGCTCATTAATTGCCCAGTCTGTGTCCTTCCACTCTACAGCTCCTGAATCTTAATCAAAACAACTGTCAATGGTAACCCACAAGGATGGCAGTAAAGAAATGGGGGTCTTCTTTTGATAAGCATTTTGTGATGAATAAGCCTCACAAGGAGAAGTAAATAACTGCATTTACTGTAAAATCAGACCGCCGCAACGATCTGCCCTGTCGCCTCCACCGCTCACGTACATTTCCGCAACCGTCTTTCCTCACATTCCACTTACGAGTCTCGCGCTTGACAAAACGCACGAGGCTACTCGAGATTTACCACTACGTAGTTGCTCATTAAAGCATGCAAATGTCTGGGGCTCTTTTATTGAAGTAGGTGTGCACATCCCGTAAGGAGCACATATTTGCATAAGGCTCTCTATAAAATGTAAAAAAATAAATAAAAAAAAAAGACACTGAAGTCCAATGCCTTCTTTCAGTTAACCACAATATTAACCTCCACCACTCAAGCAGAAGTTGTTAGGCTGGGCTTTGCAACAGGCTGAGGATACCCATGTAATAAATAGGCAGGAGATTCATATAATTGATAAGATTTCACCTGTAATATTCTAGCACACTCTTAAATATACTGAGAGACTTCAGGCAGAAAGACTACACATACATGCCCAAATATGTATTTTGATCACAAGCAGTACGATCAGTTTGCGTCTGGGATTGTCACCCAAGAGTAATGTTCATAAGTACAAAGCACACGTTTTGGAACTTTTCATGTAAACTAAGTCTTCAGCCCCACCCAATAAACTATGCGCAGCATGGTGGTTGAAGTCACTTCAAATTATGATGAGAAAACAAGCATTGGCAAAGCCAATAGGCCTCACCCTTAACCTTGCGCCCTATACGTTTTTCCCATGGTTTTAAGCAATGTTGTACAGCATCCCCGAAGTTTTAACTTTAGGATATTATTGGGGAAAAAGCAACAATAAAGACAAAAGTAAAACAGAACACACTGCATTTGCTAAAAACAAGCTTTGCCATTTCCACAAAAAGGTGTGCACACCATAAAACCATATTTTCACTTTATATACCACAATACTTTCTAACAAAGCTACGATAAGCTCAGTACACAGACACAAAAGTACCCTTCATTACTGAATCCGTAGTAAAACTGAGACACATGATTTTCCAGCATGCCAAGCACCATTGGCTTACCAGGATATCTGATAGCACCTGGAATAGGCCATAAAAGCATAAACATTATTTACAGAGGAAAAAAGGTTACACAACAAATTACAGTTTCGTCCCCCGTCGCCCTGGCAACAAGTCTTCCTAAATAAAAGGTATACTTCCTAAAAACCTCAAAAACACAATCTGTTAATACATCCTTAGTTAACAAATTAAATGGCATAATTCCCCTGTAATTTAATAGCAGCTCTAATGTAGCTCAAAATAGCAGAACAAATTTCCGGGGTAGCTACAGATTGCAAATATCTAAAACTATCTTTGTATGATGTAAAGTGCTTTTGTGCAGAATGGGGCATAAAAACTGAGCCCTGAACGGGCGATACTATTTACAGAATAACAAAGTGCACAGTTGACTGCAGGAAGGCAGTGTTTCATGGAAAGTGGGGAAAAAGGTTACCCACAAACCAGCTAGAGAGAAGGCAACTAAATGATGAACTGTATTAAGCCTTAGCCTTATAAAAATAAATTGTGTGGGTGGTTAATTAACCAGGATAAGTAAGAGTTCAAATTTATGACATTTCAAATTTGCATGTAATTCGTCAAAGAACCCATGCTAAGACTTCTCAATCTGGCTTTCTTCCCCGTGAAAAAAAAATACTTTTAGACTCCTTCCTTTGCTTGGGGCATATCTCTTCAAGAAAGTCAAATTGAGAGTTCAAGCCTAAGCTGTAAATGTTATTCCTAGCATAAGTCCACCATGGAATGGCGTGTCTGCTATACAGGTATAAGCAGTTCTTTAGGACTTTCAGAGAGAATCCAGCCTTGGGGGTAGTCCATATTTTAATCCATAATAACAAAGGACCCATACCCACGAAGTCCTCCAAGAACCCCATTCCAAGCTCTAGATGTGAAATGAAGCTTGCAGTACTCTGAAGTATCGCTAAGAGTCGACAAAAACATTTTTTTTCTACTGTCTGCAACTTCCCTGGCATGACACATCCCCAAACATCTGCTCCGTACACGCCAAGGGGAAAACATTTGCTCCTGTACAGCTGAGTTATCTCCCTAATTGGCTTGCAACCTAACCTATTAGGAAATCCAGTGCTTAAGTTGTGCTTGTTTTTTCCGGGGCGGAGCACCAGCACTTATTTTTGAGGGCCAGCGCTTAATTTTCTGCCTCAGGCATTTATTAAGAGCAAAAGACACATTTGGGAAAGATGGAGGAAGAGAAAAACGGAAAAGCATCACAAAGGGAGGGAGCAGAAAGCTGCAGGAGAGAGCTGAAGGGTCAGCGAGTGGCTGTAAATGGATTGGAGAGACCAGAGATGGCTTCAGAATTATGCTGCCTCAGTATTCCGTTTTTTGCACATTTCATTACAGCAGCCGCGTATTTAAGAGAAGGGCAATGAGCACCAGCATGTTTTTATTTACGAATTAAGCACTGAGCAAATCTAAATATAATTTCACAGACTGCCCCCAGTTTCTGTGCTCTTTGTTTAATTAGCCTCTCCCAGGACCCACTGGCATCAAACAGAATGCTTAAGTAATTAAAAAAGGGATATTAAAACAGTTAGGGCCTTATTACGAGTCTGGCAGTTACAAGACCGCCTGACTCGCAGTGTTAGTCGGTCCACCGCGGCTGTGGCAGTCCAACCACCACATTACAAGTTTGGCAGGCGGACCCACCAACAGACTGGCGTCTCTGCCAGGATCCAAGATTCCAACAGGCTGACGGCGTTCCTGGTTGTAATCAGCCAGGGCAGCCCTGAACTCAGTGCCACCCTGCTGATTACATCCTTGTTCTCCACCAACCTTTTCAAGGCGGTTTCCCCACCATGAAAAATTTGGAGGAGAACAAGTGCTGGAGGCCCTAGGGGAGCCCCTGCACTGCCATGGCATGGGGAGTGCAGGCCCCCCCCTGCCCAGCACCCTCAGAATGTGCACTGTCTGCTTCCGACAGTGCGCATTCCGAGGGTGCTGGTTGACCCACTCTGTGCTACGAAATAGCACTCAGCTTTTTTAAGGGATCAGAGTGCTATCTCGTAACACTGTTCACGTCTGTCTGACCAGAGAGAATACTCTATTTCTAGGTTTCCACCTGTCAGCCAGGTCAGACCAGCAAAAATCTTGTAATAGGGCAGGGAGGGGATGCTTTGCCGTGGTGGTGTTGTCCTCCCCGTGAGTTTGGCGGTCCCGTGTTGAGACCGCCACACTTGTAGTCAGCCCCTTAGTTTTAGTGTTTTTGGGCCCACAGGTCAATTCAAACGATTTTTGATGATTAACTTTAAGCTTCAACTTTGTCAGTTGAAAAGATTTTGCAAACCGTTCACAGTTCATGCCAAGAGAACTGCATCGTCCGCATATAAGAGGATCAGAACGGCTTGTGAGCAAGTTCAGGGATTATCTTTACTGTATGACTCTAACAAAGCACCCAAATAATTAATATATAATCAAAGCAAAAAAATCCTAACTGGACTTTTCTTGCAACATAAATTGAAAGTGAAAAGTAAAACAGTTGACATAAGCAAGTCAATTCAAAGCGCCACGGCCACCATGAGCATGAGTGCAAAGGAGAGACACAAAAGAATAAAGAAGTTTGCTTGCAGTCAAACATATTGGCAAACGTGCAATTATCCATGTAACAGGGTCGATGATCAAGGCAGTAACAAAACTGTCCCAACGAGGGATAAAAGTAAAGCATTTACCAATGATAGCAAAGGATTTTTGAAAGGCAAGCCCATGAATCAGTGAAAGTGATAGCGTGAGGTCAGCGTGGTTAAACACCCACAGAAATACTAACATGTTGGAAAAGCAACCTAAAAAGGGGCTATAATACAATCCAGCCTCACTCCTCTGGCGACCCTTATTGATTTTGTGCATTCCCCAGATAGTGAGTAATGCACTTTTGTAGTTGTATCCTCATGCAGGTGCTTTACTAAACCCAGAAGGGAGTGATCAATTCCCTCCTGGTCCATTAGTTCCTCTTTGAAATGGGGCTTCTGGTTGGCTAGGGTATGTACCTTAGCCAAGCAGAACCCACTCACTCTAGTTAGGGCAAGTCAGAAAAACAACGAAGACTAAACTGTGCTCACCCTCTGGTAGCTTGGCACAGACAGGCTAAACTTAGAAGGCAGTGTGTAAAGTAGTTGTGCAATCCTCCTAACAGTAATCCACTGTAGGTACCACAAGAAGACCCCACACGATGTTTTTAGAAAAAAATACATAATCTTTATATATATATGCTAAAAAATGCGTGTAAACGATAGAGGGCAAATTTTCATATGGTACAGTGTGCAATTAACTCTCCCGGCGCCGTAGGCAGGAGTCGTTCAATACTTGCTATGTGCGGGGCGCAAGGTCCACAAAAATGAAGAGGTGCCTTGTTATAAGAGATATGGTAATTCCCCTGTTAAACTCACCACCACTGAGCGGCTGGGAATAGTGCGTCTGATGAGGTTGGGAGGTTTTCTGCTCGCTCTGTGAGGAAGGTGGGCTGGTGCAGCCATGAACCTGGGGACAGGCAGAGCTGCAGATTTTGCAGGGGCCTCCAGGTCTCAGGCTCATCAGTTTCAGGAGGTCATGGGTACATTTTATTTTGTGCTAGCCGGTGCGGCGAAGTCGCAGGGGCCAGGGAGAGCGGTGGATCTCCTGGGGTGCCGGCGTCCCCAGGCTCATCAGTGGGAGTTGCTGGGGGGCTGGAGGCAACTTCCCCACGTAGATGGTCCCTGTGCTCAGCATCCTGTGCTGACATGAGCAGGCCACTGGGGTTTCTGCTGTGGGGAGGAGGCTTCCCTGGAAAATCCTCTTGTGCCACCCGGCCGCAGACTTATCGACCTTAGGTGAGTCAGAAGCGTCAGGGACGTAGGCATCTTCCCAATGCTGGCAGTCCCAGTGCGTCAGCACGACCGCAATGTCCTCCTGGTGGAAACAACCTTGTGGTGGGGGATCAGAAAATCTCAGCAACTCGGTGGCGGTCCCAGAAAGGGCGGGGGACTGCTCGGTGGTTCTTCGGAGCTGGACGCAACAATGAGGGGTGCCCACAGAGAGCGACTGCTCCTCGGTGTCCCAAGTTGTAGCAAAGATAGGGCACGCAAACAAAGCCATGGAGACTCCCTGGTAGTACTTGGAGGTGGATAGTGCTGTGCAACAGACAGCAGGAAGAGAAGAACTCAGCAGAGCCTGGTAGAAGTTCCCAAATACAATCAAATCCAAGCAAGGTGGCAGTCCTTCTAGCACAGCAGCCGTTACTCCAGCAGTGCCCTTTCTTGTTCTAGGGGTGATCTAATCAGTGGGTCAAGGGGCCTGCTACTTATACAGAAAAAGTGCTTTTGATGTGGAGGAGGACCACAAAGAATCTTTGTGACGTGTGCAGGTCCCCCACTCATTCAATTCAATTCAATTCAATTCAATTTCGGCTCCAGACAGCCAGCAGGAGGTCATCATCCCTCTTGTGTGTACCCCAGCCCTTACCCTTTGAAATGTAAGTGTGAGACCCTGCCCACCCCTTCCTCAAGAAGGCCCATCAGCATGCAGATTTCACCGAGTATTCTGTGTTGTGGGTGTCTGAAGGGAATGCACAAGTGGAACTGTCCCCCCCCCCCCCCCCCCCCCCCAATGCAAGACGTGTACTGGAGGAAGGCTGTAGGCTCACAGGGCAGTGAGTGCAGAGAAATGTCCACTTTCTAAAAGTGGCATTTCTAGACTAGTAGTAATAGATTCAACCTTACCAGTAAAGAGGGTTTATTATTACCATTCCAATGGTACTAAAAATGACCCAACTACTCCTCTCAGATCAGGAATTACAGTTAACGATTATTATATGGAATTCCTAATGCTGGCCTATGAGAGGTGTAGGTCTCACAATAATGTAAAAGCACTTGAGAGGTTTTTCATTACCCGGACATGGGAATGGCGAGGTGCATGTCCTGCCTTTCTACTTACATGGCACACTGCCACATGGGCTCCCTAGGGCCTACTTTAGGGGTTACTTAGATGTAAGCAAAAGGGGAGTGTAAGACTTGGAAAGGGGTTTTAAGTGCCTACTCAGGGTGGCAGTGGGACTGTGCATGCAGGCTCTGCAGTGGCAGACCTGAGACAGGTTCATAGGGCTACTTATGTGGGTGGCACAATCAGTGCTGCAGGCCCACTAGATAGTAGCATTTAATTTACAGGTCCTAGGTGTATGACCTAACACTCTACAAGGGACTTACAGGTAAATCAAATATGTTAATTGTGAGTATATACAAAGTCAATTGGAATAAGAGTGAAGCTCTCCCATTATCCCGGGTTACAGCAAAAGCAACTATCTTAGGCTACAGTTTTCAATGGAAAGCGGATTGCCTGAAGTATCTAGGTATTTATATCAACACAGATTTAGAACGTATGATTCAAGATAATTTAGATCCACTTAGTGCTAAAACGTAATCAGAAATTGAAAAATTATCCCATCTTAACCTGTCCTTCTGGGGTAGAGTCCAGGCAGTGAAAATGATTATAGTGCCTCGTTTCACATATGTTTTAGGTATGTTACCTTTGACAGTTAAAATATCAATATTGCGAGACATTGACAAAGGTATTAAAACCTTTATTTGGGGATCTCGGAGACCTACACTCAAAATCTCCAAATTGATTGCTCACAGGCGATATGGTGGCCTTAGTTTACCATACATTGAACATTGCTATACAGCACTCCATTTACCTCAATTGGTTTATCTTTGGCCAAGACTGGATGACCCCCCACTATGGGTTCTTATTGAAAGGCAATCTTTGCAGGCATCTTCAAGTTTGCAAATGTTTTAAACTCATAAATTGCTTGCTTTACAAACTTCTAATCCTATTGTTCAGTCTATGTTTAAGATTTGGATACACCCCCCAAACTCCTTAAGAGTAATCCAAGGCTACATAAGAAGGCTCCCATATGGCACAGCACTGATATTAGAATAGGGAAACAGACCATTTCCTGGGATACATGGGAGAGAGGAGGTATTCTAAAGTTGGATCATTTATTCACTTTAGAAGGCAAGCTTAAAACTTTTACAATGCTTCATATAGAATTTCAACGCCCTATCTCTCAAAAGGGGTAATTATTACAATTGAAACAAGCTCTACTTAGTAGACTAGGACCATTTCTGTTGCTACCTGAGGATTTCCCAGTCTTACAATACTTAAAAACATTGGGGAATTGAAAGGAGCTGTCTCTGGATTTTATAATCTGAGTGCATAAACTACACTCTTCACCATTACTAGCACAACTCCACGTCAAATGGCAGGGGTTACTTAATGTAGCGTATTCCAATGAGGAATGGACCGATGTTGTTATGAACATGGATAAAGGAATCAGAGAGGCAAGAATGAAATCTACTCTTTTCAAAATTCTTTATAACTGGTACTGGTCACCACAAAAACTCAATACAGCAGGTTTACTACACCATTCTACCTGTTGGAGTGTCCTCATGAGGACTGTGATATACTACGCATTTTATTTCAATGCCCAGTTTTGATGGAATACTGGTCTTCTATAACTTCCTCTCTGCACAGAGCTATACACGTGCCGATTCCTTTAACAGAAAAAAATAGTTTTATTACAACAAACCATACAAGGCGATTGATGGCTATCGCACTCACTGTAGCACAAATTTGTATATTACGACATTGAAGAACACCACAACATCCTACACATGATGAATAGCTTACTGAAATATATAAAATGGCATCATATGAAAAGCTGATTTACAGATTGCAAGATAATGTTGGGATTTTCATCCAAGTCTGGAAACCCTTTCTAGCTAATACATATTCTATTAATATTCATACTTAAAAAGGATAGGAGACAAAAAAGGAGAGAACATTTAAGACATTTTTATTATTGTCTTGAGTCATGCTGTTATTATTAAGACAATTGACACTTCACCCATTAACACTGCTATTTTAAGTAGGACTTACTGCTCACCTATTCAACACTGTTGAGTTGACAGGAATATCTCCATTTGAAATGCTATATATGTGGATTTGTATGATATTACTATCTCAACTATCTTCTAACTACCTACAATGTATGGTTTAATACATATTGCATGAATCTTTCTTTCCAGATTTTCTTTTATAGGTCTACTTGTAAGAGTTTTTTCAGAGATGGATACCTTATGAATAATCTCATGCATTGCATTTACTGATTTCTGTATTATGTTTGAGTTTAGAAATCTGAGAAGTTAATATTTCCTAATAGTTTTACTATGTGACCATAATTTGATTTATTGTTTCTCTTATTAACACATTGTTTATATATTGACATGTACTTCTCAATAAACATATACAAAAAAAATAATTGGGAGTGTAGCAATGTTACCATGTTTCTAGGGGAGAAGCACGTGCACTTTAACACTGGTTAGCGGTAGTAAAGTGCTCAGAGTCCCAAGGCCAACAAAAAGATGCAGCAACAAAACCGGAGGGAAAAGGCAAAAAGTCTGTAGTAAGACCACCCTATGAATGCCAGGTCCAACAGTTCCCATAATATTTTCCTATCCGCTAAGTCAAAAGGCGCAGGAGAGGTCCATAAATGTCATTTGAGGAGCACCTCTCCTGATCTTGACATACTTCCCCCAAATGAGGGACAAATCGAGAGCCTACTCTATGCACCTGGCATACAAAGAAGAGGTTTATACGGGAAACATCCTGAACCATGACTCCGGAAGAACGAAGCCGTGAACAACGCAAGCGGAACAACGCTTTTGTTAACCACGACTTTGTTCTTCTGTGCCTTAACCACGCATGTTCTGAACAACGCACATGCGTGGATAAGGCACAGAAGAAGAGAGTCGGCTTCTGAGGAGGATGTGGTCAGGTAAGCTGAACTGGGGCCATTTTAGGGGCGGGGTGGGGTGGTCACGGTAGTTTTAGAGGCGGGGTGGGGGGGGTCGGGTATTTTTTGTTTTTAAGGGGGTGGTGGGGTAGGGTAGTTTAGGTTTTAGGGGCGGGGTGGGTAGTCAGAGTATTTTTAGTTGTTAGGGGCGGGGGTTGCGGTAGTTTAAGTTTTGGGGGGGGTCACAGTAGTTTTAGGGGCGGGTGGGTGGGTCATGGTAGTTTAGGTTTTAGGGGGGTTGGGGGTTCGCTGTAATTGTAAGGGTGGGGTGGGAGGTCATTATTGTTTTAGTTTTTAGGGGTAGTTTTAGGGTCGGATCAGGGTAGTTTAGGTTTTATGGGGGTGGAGGTCGCAGAAGTTTTAGGGGCGGGGTAGTTTAGGTTTTAGGGGGTGGGGTGTCGCAGTAGTTTTAGGGACAGGGTGGTGGGTCAGGGTATTTTTAGTTTTTAGGGGTAGTTTAGGTTTTAGGAGGTGGGTGGTCGTGGTAGCTTTAGGGGCAGGGGTGGGGGGTTGGGGTATTTTTTGTTTTTAGGGATGGGGTGGGGGTCAGGGTAGTTTAGGTTTTGGGGGGGTGGGGGTCGTGATAGTTTTAGGGGAGGGGGTGGGAGGTCAGAGTATTTTTAGTTTTTAGGGGGGTGGAGGGTCGCAGTACTTTTAGGGGCAGGGGTATTTTAAGTTTTAGGGGTGGTGGTCGGGGTAGGGATAGAATTGTTTTTAAGGGTGGGGGGTTGACGTATGATTGTTTTAGGGGCGGGGAGCCGGGGTGGGGGGTGGCATGCTGGAACCACGCATACCTTTACCAGGATTGCCTTTACAGAGAAAAATTGTTGATAAAGCATTCATGGTAAAGACATTCATGATAACAACGCAGTCGTTGTTCCGACCACGTTGTTTAGGCATGCGTGGTTCCAGCATTCGTGGTTCTGACTTACATTCGGATTATACTGTTTAAAATACAGAAAAACTAAAACTGTGATACAGCCCATTAATCACCCTCTGCAATTTAAAAAAAACTAGCAAAATTACAACTATTGCTATTCTCCCTATGCTACTTGCACCACATGGGTCATGCACAGGCATGAAAAACAAGGACTTGTGACTTAAATCTGAGCAGGGTGACTTCATGTGTTATAACTCCTTTTGAAAGTTATTTTAAAAAAAATAGCAATGTGACATAATGGGAACCCTGCAGCAAACACGAAAATATGGCTGGTATAATAAAGGTGGATGCACCAATTCATTACTGTCCCACAGTGGTGTTTGGTGAATTACAAAGCCTTCAGTGAACCTATGATAGGAACAAAATAAAGTACATTCACAGCAGTTACAGGGTTGGACACGGTATACTGGGTACCAAAACGTTAATGAGAATTGCCATACTTCTGTGCGCAGTATGAAACATCATATATATCATGCTCAGACCGATAAACATGGTTTATTCCCTTCATTACATGTATGCCAACGTGGATCACATCAACCACATTCAAAAGGTAAGCAATGTATCAACATCTGGGGAGTAACGTCAGAAAAGAGTCTTGAAGAGGAGCATCTTTCCAAACTAACACATTTGCAAAATATTTAATTTAAACTGTTTGGCAATTGTAGTAAATATTAAACGTTTAAAAGGGGGGATAAATTATGAGGAATGAAGCTCAAGACATACTTAGATGGCACAGATATGACTAGGGCATGGAAAGTTCAACATTTAAGTAATAGGCCATTAAACTGATCCGGAGACCAAAGATCAGCTTCACCAATGTCATTGTGGTTGACTTTATTAGCAGAACTTGCATCATGTGCTTCGTGAGCCAGACATACACACGATAATCATTTGCCCCTCACCAGTACACACACCATCTTAAACGACTACTCCAAAGGATGCCTCTAAGGACAGTATAAAAAACAAGCCTCTCAGGAGGATGTCTTTCTGATGCTCATCTGTGATTCGGGTCCACCCTACAATTCTAGGATAGGATTGCAGTAAAGCGATAATTATAGATCACAGTAATTTTATGCACTGTAAAGGTTTTGTCTATTAACCCATTCAATGAGCAAATGACTATATTTCATTCATTTAATGTATCTTCCTCCTGTGTGACCACAACCGACATTAGGTGGACGGTTCTCTCAACTGTCTCCTAATGCACTACCTTCCTCATGAACAATGTCCTTATCCAACATCATTAAAAACCCACTCAAAAATTTCCATTCTAGACCATTTTAAACACTGGCATTCTGCAAGTAGAAGACTCCAGTTTAGCTGACTAGTCTAAACACTTTTAGATGTACTTCACTGTAAACTAGGATACAATCCTAATCTCTGCCAAACGAATGTGACTCCATCCTTATTTGCAATCTTAAACATTAGGCTTCGATGACCTAAAATGCTGAATAATCCCACTTACCTAACTTTCTCACTGATGTTGGCTCTATCATGCCTCATTATATTGCTGTTGCATTCAATATTACTGGTGACTCATACCCATCAAAGTGAAAAAGGAAAAAAAAAAAAGAATCTGCAGAACTGAAAGAGGACAGAAAGGGTTAAAACAAAGTAAGATACTTGGCACAGGTAAATTACTCACTTATCTAATCTACAAGCAAGCAGACATTACAACTTATTTTCCAAGTCAACTCTTCTTTGATAAAAATGTCTGTCCAGCTTCAATAAAACCACCTAAAGAAGTATTAGATTTTATCAGACAGTCCACTAATCAGATTCCAATAGTTCCTCGCAATTGACTTTCACTGAATGTGACGATTTTACTTTTTCCTTTGCTGGTAAAATACGCTCCCTTTCTTCCTTGATACCAATAAAATGATTTCAGGACTGTGACTTCGAATTCCTATGTTGTCCCTTTTCTTGCGTGATTTAATAAATCAACAAGCCATTGTATTTTCCATCACTGGAAAAACATGAATTATGAATTCCTCCTTTTCCCTGCGGGGAATTTCTGCAGTAGCCTAAAGACTGACATATTGAGACACTTCCTCAAAAAGAGAGAATGCAGACTCAGGTGACCTCATAACAACGACTTACAAGTGGTCTTCTCTTCTTTGCCAAAGTTACTGATGTTTGCAGAACATACCAACTTAAGACTTTCAGGATGGACAATAACTTACCTACCTCAATCTAGCTTCTGATCAGGGTTCCGTAATAAGAATGACAGTACAAATCATCATTGAGGATCTCTGCATTGTTGACAAAGGACAATCCTGTCTTCCGATTATCCTTTGCATGTCTTCTGTTTTGAACTCTGGGGATCACAATGTCCCACTGGGGACCATCTGCTCATTTGGTTTTCCTAATTTCTAAATAAACATTATCTCTTGAAAAGTTGATTTCACACGCTTTCGTTTTGCATAGTGCCCTCTGGTGTTCCACAAGGGTCTATTATAGCCTCTAAGAGAACGCGTGTGTGAATCTGGCATCTTTAACACCAATATGCAGACGACTTGCAGCTTTAACGTCCTCTGCTCTCCCATGACATCCTTAATATTAGAATACGGATGCTGCAAATATTTCCCAAACGCATAGATCTCAATTACTAGTCGTCTCTCCAGGTGCAGCTTACTCATCAGCCCAAGCCTGGCTGTACTCATTTTCTTCTTTTGACAGTGCTCGTGCTATTATAATTGTCAAATCTCTGGGCTTCATTCCGGATAGTAAACTGCACATACAATCAAATGTGAACAGTAGGCCCTAAATGCTCTGCTTCAGTTCAGAATATTGGAAGATACCAAATATTCTCACACTTAAAAATAATTTTTAGAGCACTGGTCCTCTCTAGACAATACAACTTTACCTCTCTGGTCTACCAAAGCCCCATGTAACTCCCCTAAAAGCCACACTTCATGCTACCAACCTGTTTATTTCTGACATACAATGTTTTCAGTGCATCACCCCTGGCATCATGAGATTACAAATATACTTCTTGGAAACAGATGAAATTGCAAAAAAGTCTGCATTATTCATAGAATACTCCACTGCCAATCTCCAAGGCACCTTGTGTGGAAATTGATCTGGAACCAATGCAGTCTCCACAGTACTGCTATATGGTGCTTGGAGACTCCAGCTTTCAACAAGCAATGAACTCTCTTCCTATCCTCCCTTGGCTGTGTCCTAGGAACCCAGCTCTACAAGTGACCCTCTCACAAACTGTTTTCATGAAGGGTCTGAAAAGGTTTTTGCTCTTCCTCCACTTCTCTCCTTAATCCTGATTTACTCTCTTTTCTCAATTTGATTCTTTAGTTAAACCTCCTCCAATGCTTTTATGATGGGACTAGGGTGACCGCCTCTCCCCAAGGCATTACGGACAATATTTCCAGTCCTGTACTTTGGTTGGCTAGCCTACTGCATGCTAAGTGTTGTAGTTTTCTTTTGCTTTGACTGAACTAATTAGGCTGAAACCAGTGATTTGCAGGTGAAACATCCAGTACTGGAGCGAGTTTCCTTAACGACCTGGAGTAGTCCCCCTAGATAGGGCTTACAACGCTCAAGGCCCCACCCCAGCATTTCCATTCTTCTTATCTCTCCTTCCCTTTTCTCTCTTCTCACTTTAACCACTTTATGTTACTCTTCCTTTGCTGACACTTTCATCTTTATTATTCAAGCCTTGCCTGTATCACCAACTGGTGTGGTGGTTTTCAACTATGTTCAACCCTCTACTTGTAGATTACTTCAAGTCCCAAGTTCGACTATGGGGCTGAGCTCTGCCTCTGAATACAAACGTCAGCACGACTTGTATCACACCTTTAACATCCTTTGTTTACTTTCTCCTAATTATGGGCATCCTCTTGATCGGCTTGCATTTATAAATTTCCCTTGATTATTGCTTATAATGTTTTTGTATAATATGGTTTCTATTACCCACCTATTTTGGTCTGGTCTGTTTTCTTAAACATACGAAAACAACAAATAAAAACATTTTGAGAGCAGTCCCTGTCCTCATCTTTGTGCTCCCATTAACTCTTATCTCCGCTTACAAATTCATTCTGAAATGAATAAGGGGCATTAAATGCCTTGTCTATGTTATGGACCTAAGAATTGTTTATTCCTTCCATCACTACCCCCAACCCAGAGGCTCAATTGGGGCCTAGGCTCCTCCACAATCACCATCAGCCACTAAAAGCGGTCTTTCCAATCTGACACATTCACCAATATGGTAACCCTTAACTTCTTATGCATTGTATTTCTTGCTCGTAGAACCACACTAAAAGTATTCTTGCTTGTCATACAAATTGCAGTACCCGCTCCTGTACCATTTTATAAGGCTTCTTTTTTTTGTAGATAGGTTTGTGGCTTATATATCACATACATACTGGGACCGAATACGCTGAGTCCAACAGTGGTGTATCCATTTATTTATTCATTCATTTGTTTAGAATTTGTGTAAAGTTACCTGGACCACTTCGAAGCACTGAACAAGAGATTTATGTGGACTACAGATTTAGTTGAAGGGCTGCTTGAGAATGGGGCATTCAAGAATTTCCTAAACTGAACGGGATTCAATGTCTGCTTGGAGACATGGGCTAAGTACGTTCCATAATGTTGAACCTTGGTCTAAACAAGGAGCTTATGCCATAATTAAGTCCCTCTGAGAAGGTATATTTGATCAGGTGTGTCGAAGGGGAGCATAGATTTCAGACTGGAACATACTGCCATTCCAGTTTTTGAATGTAACCATCGCCAAATCTTTGCCCCCACACATTGTATACATAATACATAGAATTTTTAACCTTATCCTAAACTTAACAGGCAACCAATGTGATCCCACTTACGAAGATACAGAGAGAGTCCAGCTGCTGTCCAGATGCCTGATTCAGTATTCTTTACAGTCTGGTGCTGATGGCATACATAGATGATGTAGGTTTGCAAACCCCGACTCTTGTTTCCCTCTGTGAAGTGAACCTGTGCTTTAACTAAGTTCATGGTTCATCATGTTCATAAGGTACAAAATGTATAGTGTACAAGGTTTTGTTCACAGAACAGTGAGTGGGTAGTAAGCTTTCACTCCAAGGTGCCAGCTCCCTTAAAGAACTATAATTGTGCGCAACTGGTTAATTAAAGCTTCATAGTCTCAAAGAGTAATTCTTTTTGAGAGGTACGGTAGTTCGAGAATGTGTCATTTTACTGGAAACCTACAAAACCGTTTTTTCACTAGGTACAGTCTGATTGTATAATACTAAAAATAGAACTTTTGAAAGCATTTTAAACACTTACAAACGTAATATTTTTATTTTTGCACATTGTGACAGCCTATTTTATACTATGATAAATATATTTTATAAACTGACTTACATACTCATAGTGGTTTCTGACAGAAGTTGGGACTTCATAGCACTATAATCACACATAACTATTCCCCTAGTGCACAAACCAGGATTCAGATCAAAAGCCCTTCGATTACACACACATATCTGAAACGATCACAGTCACAAAGGTTTCCTAACAGAATAATGCAGTTCCCATACATTATTTTAACATGCATTTATTTGTCATTTGAGATGTGCACGTTATATTTTTTAAGCAGTCACCTATAGGTAAGAGGTCAAATAATTATGGATTTATTTTTTCTTTTAGCCACGTCTCTGAGCCAAATTGTAATTTGTTAAATGAACCAGTCACACTTCTGTTGATGGACTGAGCTCCATCAATAAGAAAATGCTTAATCACACTACCATTTTTAGGTCACAGCCTAATAGGCAGTATAGCTGTCAGGTTTGCTAAAGACATCATAGAGACTTCCAGAAAGTTGACCTAGGAATGCATTCCGCTCGTTGATTACCATTGGCTTTATTGTTTGCATCTTACACTTTCTGGCTTTCCATTTGCTAGCTTTATTTGCTTTAGACTCTCCAGGATCAGGCCATTCCTCCAGTTGCCTAAGCCATGTTTTCTGTATCCTTCCATGAACTTGCTTTCTGTAAATAGGCCTTTAAATCTTGTTCTTATCTCGCCACACTTACTGTGCAATCAAAGACTGAAGTCAAATGTCAGGCACGGTCTTCCAAGGGTGCTTGTTTACTTTTCTTTCCCTTACTTCAATGTGAGAGGATTCATGTGACAATCTTGCTGGAGACCAGGGGTAGGAATGAGGATGAGTTTTTTTTCCTAGCAAATGACAATGTTTAAATAAACTGCAAAAGTATTTTAGAATATATCAGAATTAGGAATGCACAAATAAAGCACATTTTTTGTTATTTCTGAAATGTGTTGGAAACAAATACTTTAATATGATCAAAACAAATCATTACACTGGGTGATGCAATTCCCACACATTTTCGTCTGTGTACTGCATAGTTTAATTAACAAAACGGTATGTCTGTGCAAATGTAATGGTTATTTAAATTGAAAATGAATGGCCGCAATGGCAGTGTGCTACCACACCATGAATGCTTTACGCCTCTCCACTCTATTCTGCACCACTCCACACCACTGCACCACTCCACTTTACACCTTTCTAAGCCACTGCACTCTGTATCACTCCACTATATGTCACTGCAATCTACGCCTCCCTACTCTACCCTGTACAACTCTAATCTATGCCAATGCACTCTTCGCCACTCTACACCACTGAACTCTTCGCCACTGCACTCTACACCACTCAAGTCTAGGTCACACCAATCTACTCTATGCCACTGTACTCTACGCCACTGCACTCTATGGCATTACGCTCTACACCAATGCACTTTGCACTCTAACACTCAACTCTATGCCCTTGCACTTTACGCCAAACCACTGTACACCACTCTAATCTACTCTGCACCACTGCACTTTATGCCGCATCACTCTCCACCACTTTACTCTACGCCATTACAATGTATGCCACTCTGCAACTGCACTCTAACCTACACTAATCCACTCTACGCCACTTCATTCTATTTTGAAAAAAATCACACTACTCCCTTTCACTCTATGCCACTCTACTCCACTCTGTGCCACTCCACTGTACGCCACTGCACTCTACGCCACTCTATTTTTAACCACTTCACTCTACGCCAATGCACTCTACTCTGCAACATTGTACTCTACGCCCTGCCTTCTATGCTATTCTACTCCAATCTACATCACTGTACTCTGGCACTCTACGCTGCAATAGAGCACTCTCCGCCACTGAACTCCATGCCACTCTATTCTGCACTATTCCACTCTATGGCAGCATACTCTACACTACTCTGTGCTACTCTATGCCACTGCACTTTATGCCACTCGACTCTATTCTGCACACTTCACCACTGCCATCAATCCCACTCGAATCTGCTCGGAGTCACTGCCCTCTGCATAGATCAATTCTATGCCACTCCATTCTGCACCACGCTACGCCACTGCACTTTATACCACTCCACTCTACTATGCACCACTCTAATCTACCCCACTGCATTCTATGGCGCTATATTGTACACTGCTGAATTCAATGCCACTGCACCCAATGCCACTATACTCTGCAACAATCAACACCAATGCACCCGACACCAGTCCAGTCTACTCTGTAAAACTCCAGTGTAGGCCACTCTACATGACTCCAACCTATGCCCCTCTAATACACAACACTCTTGGCCACTCCACTCTGCAACACTCCACTCCACTCTTCGCCATCCCACTCTACAACACTCGATGCCACCCTCCTCTATGCCACTAACTTTTAGTCATGCTGAACAGCAGCCACGCTGGTGAACAACATGGCTAAAACACATTGGCAAATCCAATAGCTCTTTGATTGTTGCATCATGCTAGGTAAGCAAAAGTGGACCCAATTTGTAATATAGTACACAACAAAGCAGCTGTGTGACTAAACTAATATAACATTTTACATTGCCTCAAAACAATAAATGTTTATGCATTTCACAGCAATGCCTAAAAACGGTGCCGATACAGTCGGTTATATTTAAGTAATGCATGTTTTGTAAGTCACTGACACAATCTAGGGTTTCTTGGCACTAGACAGAATAATGTATGAAGCATAGTGAAGGTTGACTGAAGTTGAAAGCCTTATTATGAATACAGGAAGCTATTCGGTTGTTTCTTGAAAGGGACTACTGGAGGTGGCCTTCAGGTTGTTTTAGGGAGGCAGTAAGACTTCCGGGTGAGTAATTCAACAGTGGTGTCAGCATTTAAATCCAGTAGCAAAAGGATGTTGTAGACAATTTTCACAGAAACACCAATGAGTAACTGCTGTATTAATCAGAGACCCTGGTGTGAGTCAAGTGGGCCTTTGAATGTATGTGTATTTCCAAGTAAACGTGTGTATCTTCAAAAATGAACATACTTAAACCTTTAAAAAATACACCTTAATATAGAAATTGGAGTATTGTTCGGTCATGGGGTGTGAAAGGTGCCTATGAATTCCACTTCTCTATTTAAAGACCACTGTCAAGCTGTTCTTGCTACAAATGCCCCCTCCTCAAAGTTATGACGTTCACTCACTCTTGGGAGTCCTACATCTTACAGCACAGCATAAACCAATGTGATGGATATGTTTTTTAGTCAGCAGACTTGAAGCCTGTTTGTGCTTCCACATGGCTGCCACTATCAGTATTGTGAAGGACTCTAAGACTGTAAGGAGAATCTAGATTTAGGACATTGTATTCAGAAAACCCACAGACTAAGGTTGACATCAGTTGAGTGTTTCCCTGATCTCACACAGAGCACCTCTCAACATATCCTGGGCTTCTCTGGGTTATGGTGACAGAGGATCTGGATCTGAGGAGAAGAAGAGGGGGACATTCCTATTTATGGGAATTGAATAGCTCCAGTTGTTTTTACTTGTCAACACTGACATGAGGCTCATAGGATAGCTAGGTGAAGTAACTTGCATTAGCTTAGTCAGGAAGCCTGGCCTGTTTTCTAGCTTAATCTTCAATCTCCCAACCTATTGCTGTTTGAGGAACAAAAGCTCAGGTTTTGGCCCCTCGCCTACTGAAATGGATCCGATGCCCTCCACCGCTTAAATTACAAATAAGAAAACCCTCAGTTGGTCCAAGAACGTCCATCTTTACAGTGTGTACCTGTTAGCTAGATCCCAGAGGAGCCTTTAACACACCAACTAGTTAGTA
This sequence comes from Pleurodeles waltl, assembly GCF_031143425.1. Classification (NCBI taxonomy): domain Eukaryota; kingdom Metazoa; phylum Chordata; class Amphibia; order Caudata; family Salamandridae; genus Pleurodeles; species Pleurodeles waltl. The sequence continues at coordinate 1,888,206,105 of NC_090440.1, forward strand.
CTCATCACTGTAAATCATGCGTTTGCTTGTGGTTAGCTTATATAGGCTCATAGAAGCTGCCAAATGCAATGCCAAATGCCGTCTTTCATGACCTCCTGTCACGTCACAAAATACTCTTCCCGTTATTTTCTTTGTTGCTACCTTCCCAGAATACTCCTAGAACGCTCCAAGTTCCTTTCCGTCTAGCCAGCCGATGTAAATATTACATCACTTGGCGACAGAGCTCGAGTGTTTTTGCTTTTCTCCTCAAGGGTTTCCGGACTTCGAAGTTACAGCACAATGTTTTAAAATGATGCTTCAAGTAAGGTAAAAGAGCATTAAAGAGCTACTGAAAGAAGCGCAAGTGATTGGTTTGAATATATATAGTGTTTTTCCTCCGCGTATAAATGCGTAGAAAACCAATCCAAATGTGTCTCCACCACACACGGTACCTTTAACTAGCACGTGGCGGTGGACCAAAGGGCCACATTGAAAATATATATTGTAAATAAAAACACACAAGCAGTACTTGCTGGAACCACCCCGGACTACTGCGCCAATTCTTTGGCACCATTTCTGACAGGGTCATGTCGGAGATATTTTATCATTAGTGATTTAATTATCGTGAACGAGGGAATCTTCAAGCGGAGGCTCGGCTGTATTTATTTTAACAATGATGTTCTTCCTGGGACATCATGGAGTCATTAGCGGGGCCTCAGGACGCCGCGCCCCGCGGGGGAGCTACTGCCTCCGCTGCAGGCCCCGAGCCTCGCGCCGCAGGGTGCAGGCCACTTGACCTTTCGCGCAGAACAAATAAAGGGGGAAAATGCACGTCCCGCTAATGAAGTCTAATGAAAAGTACGGGAGGAAAATGCGTCCAGCTGTTGAGCGAAAAGATTTTGCCGATTTATGAATTATGTGAGCATGCATCGTCTCGTCTTCAATGGTTTGTTCATAATGACGATTTAGAACGGGGCTGAGGAGAATATTAATTTCTGCATTGTGGTAGTCGGGCTCATTTGAGCCTCTTTCCATCACGTGTTTGTACTAAAGGGTTATTGCATTAGTGTAAATGTGTAGACTCCACTTGTAAATTTACCAAAAGAGACTGTTTTGTCAGCTTCTTTCAATGTATATGTTCCTCTGGATGCATGACGAAATCTGTCATATGCTGAATTAAGACAGACGCAAAGCCCTTTTCGGGCTGAAAACATTCTGGGCCCTCACCTTTTCTGTTGTACTGCCAACATTGTTTATATTCATAATTTATTAATTGATAATCGACTCTGAGGAGGCCTAACAAGGCTGAGATCAATCTGAGGTTGCGTGTGTTTTCATTGAGCGGGGACATAGCATCCTTTGGCTGGTCTGTGCCTGCCTATCTGAACAGATTCAAGAGTGACTTGTGTAATGCTGGCCCCTCACAGTTGTAACTAAGTAAATAAAAACATGGGTGGCATTCTGTCAAAGTTAAGACCAGTGTCTAGATTAATTCAAACATTCCGCCAATCACGTTTAAAGCTAGAGTCTCCTAAACAGCAACATGCTCTGGCATATAGTGGTTTACCAAGACAATAGAGGGGCTTGGACGCTCTCACCGATTACCACTGGTTGGCTTTCCTTGTTACTCCCATTTGTCTGCTTCTTATTCGTGTACAAGCTTGTCAGTATTGCCTTTGCCCCTCCCAAGGAGTGTTGCCTCTTTACGATCTCTTTGGTTGACTTCCATCGCTGCTTCCAATGCCCGCTTATTTGCGCGGTCTCCCTTCTGTGTATCTCTCTTCTTGCATTCTGTGTTGCTCTCTGTTCCGACGGCTTCTTCCTGCCCTCTCCCTTTTGCACTTGCCTATGTGCTTCTCTCCATGGCTTCCACCACCCACATCCTCCGTGTTGCCCTCTTTAAACCTACATGTTGCTTTTACTTCAAGCCTCCCATCATTGCTTTCACGTCCCCTTCAGACCGCCATCTCGTTATTTTAGCATCCCCTGCCGTATTGCTTCACTGTACCCCATCCACCCTCCCCATATTGCTTCACTGGTCCTCCACTCCTTGCTGCTTCAGCTCTCCCTGCATGTCTTAAAAAAAGATGCTCTTGTAGGTTTTCTTTTCTTTTTAGTTATCGATCCAGGTCTGTTTTTAATGGCTCTTTTTAACAACCGCACATCATGAGAGACTGAAAGCCCTAGCAGCCAGCACGCCAGTAGACATTTTGCACACCTTTGTCAGGCGGAGGACCCTCCAAGTGCTATTAAGTGCCAGCACTTCACCTTATGTGCGGAACCTGCCACACATCAGGAGGGGACTCTAAACCCCAGCAGCCAGCACACCATGAGGCATTTTGCACACCTGTGAGTCAGGGGGAGTAACCCCCAAGCGCTATTAATTGCCAGCAAAGCTCAGGCCAAGAGTGGACCCATCCTGTGCCTGTCAGCGCCAGGAAGAGGCAGGGCCACCCCCTTTGGCTCTGTGCACCGTTTCTGCTTGCCCTTTTATCGGTAAGCCTTCTTTGTTATTGAAGTGCTGTGGCCTAATTAAAGGAATTCTCATCCCTTCTGAGACTTTGGCTGCCTGACTGTTTGATTGCCCATCTATAATATGGACTTTCTCTGTGTTACACAGTGCTTTCACCCCTTCCCTTTCGTCAATGGGTAAACGACAGGCAACCAACAATTCTTTGGTAGCTGGGGAGGAGGCTAAAACGGCCTGGTGCCACGTGGCCCAGAACTGTGCCCTGGAAGTCATAGATTACCTAATCGTGGAGGTGGAAGATATCCTTAACAGTGGCCAAAGCATACTCACAACCCTAGCCCCAAGGGCGACAAATCCTTGGATTACTCAATTCTATAAGGGGGAGGGCAAGACTAATAGCACTCATTCAAATGTCGAAAAAACCCTTGTGACTGGGTCACATCCTGAGAAGTGGCACTGCTTGTGGAAGCTATAAACCTGTCCACTACCCAGACATTCTCTGAGCATGGTGGCCCGCAAACAGAAGTAGTGTTATCCAATGCTGTACCTAGCTTATCCTCGCCTCACCCAGCCTCTTGTGACATTTTACCACTTTAATAAATCCATGGATCGGTGGGCATCTAGCTTAGACACTAATGTTGCCAATGATGTCTGCTTAGATGACATCAAAGTTATTGTAGCGAATCTGAGATTTGAATTTAATTTTGTTAAATATGTTGTTCTTATATTAAACACAAGGGTGATGAATTTCATAGGAAGTAACAATAGATTAATGGAAAATCTTTTAGCTAGAAAGTCCTGTACCAACGGGCACATTCAAATAACCAGCCCAAACCCACTTCTAGCTTAGTTTTCTCGTCACAGGGAGGTTATACCAATAGGAACACTTCTTCACCTTCTATCCCCAATATATGTATCCGCAAGACAAGGGGGCGTCCGGTGGCAATAAGCACCCCTACAGATAATCCAGAGAGTAGTTATAATGACAGAGCACCTTCTATACATCTTTCAGACCCAGGAATTGGCCCTGTTCCATCCTCTCTTAATAGGGCTCTCCCCAAGACTATGTCTAAGGTAGCCCCAGGTGTTTTTTCATCTATGGCAAACCAACTATATCTTCCTTCCACCTGTACACCTTATGTGGTGGTTTTAGTTGATGACCCTCACTCAAACACTAGCAAAGGTTTTCTACAGCTAAAGAATAAGTTAACATATTGACTCTCTGGGAGGGACAGGGGTGATGCTAACATCCACACACAAATCAAAATGGTACGAAGGGTGGGTTGGGTTGGCCCATACACTAAATCATCCCATGGTGATTGTATTGTGATGAATTTTAGCAGTAGTTGGGCTGCTGGCAGAATCTTAGTCTCTTTCCAGGGGCCAGAGGGCCCCATCTCAAGCATCGGATTGTGGCTGTTGGAGTTCTCTTACAAGCCAGGGTCTTTATCTAAGGTGAGAACATCTAGGCCCATACACCCCCAGGCGCTCTAAGGATCCAATGAGGCCTACCCTGGGTGCCCCAGGGAGCTGGTCCCTTCCATTGGCACCTCTACTAGATTCAAGGTTTTTGAATCTCTCGAAGGGGTGGACTGACGACCTCCAATTGAACATGATGTTGACTTTGTCAAGAAATGTGGCCGAGTGGACAGCTTTTCTTCAGGGTCCGATTCTAATAATCAGCTTAGTTTTCTCTCATGGAACATAGCAGAGCTTGAGGAGAAGGTCAGGGATCTGAATTGGCTGGATTTTAAAAGATTGCATCACACATTGATTCTCCAAAAAACCTGGTGTTTGGATGGATTTTCTCACTTTTTCCACCCAGCTATTCCGTCATCTTTGGGGGAGCCAAGGCAGGTTTGTGTACTTTCATTTCCTGTCCCTGAATTGTGTTATGGCTGAAATGGAGATAAAGTGCCCATATTTAGGGGCGGTATTACTTACTTTTCTGGATAGATCATGTTTACTGATTGTGAACATCTATCATTCTAACAGACATATTCTCACTCTGAAGTTCTTTCCTCCGTGGGCATGATCGTAGAGGAAAATAAGATCCTTTCTTCGGTCTCTGGCCGATGTTCCATCTCATGTACCCCAATCGTTGTATTGGATGATCTTAACATCCACCCTTGTCTAAAAACGTGCCAAATTTGTCAGGATCTCCCTTTTGAAGATGACCTTCATTTGGCTCATTTTGAACATACCACCCACGGGGACTAGATGAATTTATTAATTCAGTCTTTGAACCTGGTTATACCCAATATGTTGGAAGAGGGTCGGAATCAATTGTGGATTACATCTTGATTTCTTTACCCCTCTCCAGTTCTTTAATGGACTACCAGACCAAATGGTCTAGCTGGAGCAACCAAAACCCATTAGTGTTAGTTTTCAAATATTAGTGTCAGAGATCGCAAACATCCACCCTTTTCACTAAACATCTGCCTCCTTCAGACCAAGGCAGACATCTGAAATGGAACAAAGTGATACCATAGGAGGTTTGTGGCAATTTGTTTAGACAGAGGAGTCAGGAACTGGAATGCTACACCTTATCCCAATCTAGCTCCAACTCATGTCCTGGCTGCCTTCTCTGAAACGTGCTTGGGTGAGGACTGTGTGGTATCCAATAACAACACATGATGTAAAAAAGCAAAAAGATGGGTAATTTATTCTGGAAATGATTCCAAACTCCAGTCACCTCCTCTCAGGTCCAGCACCAACAGCCCACTCACAGGATTATAGAACTACATTTTAGGTCACAGATTACAGAGATTGGAAATATATGTACTGAACCAATGCCACACATCTTTCCCCTTTAGACAACACAGCAGACAACAACAAAACAAGAAGGATAAATACACAAATGAAAAAAAAAAAAAACACCACTACAATATGACAAACACATAAGACCCTGAACATTATGAAAATATCACTTCACAACAGCTATACGTTCGAGACTCCAAATACAACAATTTTCCAGCTTCACATCACTTTTAAACAATTCAAGAACCTTGAGAGGCATGGTGAATTTGGAGTCCATTTGATTACTTTATTCAGCCGATGTAAAAACAGCCATAAAAGTACATACAATAAATATGCAACTTAAAAACACAAAAATAAGATATTAAAAATGATCCCATTTCTAGCACACAATACTTTTCCTCAGCGGTATTGCCCCCCCTTATGTAAAGAGCAACATTAAAACATACATGAGGATCTACAAGTGTAAATAAGCAACTCAGTGAAGGCTATAATCTCTAATGTTATGAGCAAGAAAAATTGGTTTGACATAGTAACACCTGAGATTCTTGTAAAAGTCATAAAACAACATAAAGTGCAGAGTGCTTTGTTTAGTCAGGCCGTCGCATGGACAGGGCGTCATGTCCGGTGGGTGACCCTTCCTATTAGGACATGCAACCAAGTGATTGACTGTGCCCACTCGTAATCTATTCAAGACATGACTGATGCTTAATACTATTTACACATGACAAATAATATTGGCAACCGTCCCAGAGTCTGAGCAACATAAAAAAACAACGGGAGGTTTAATCAACTTCCCTCGCATTCTGCGTTCATATCTATGCTTAAAGAAGGTCGCCTCGATATCACTTCTGTCAAGAACTTTAAGTGGATCCTTCAAAACAGACAAATTAAATAAAGTACTAAAAGATTCGTTCAAATATGAAGGCCAAGGAATATGAGAGACATAATCCAAGCCAAGACAGTCTGAAATAATTGACTTCTTAAATCCGGTTTCCTCTTTAGACCATATGGAGAGAGTATCAATGGTTTCAGAGGCAGCTCCTGTCGGTGCAAAGCAGTGGGGCGAGGGGCACAAAACAAACAACATCATTACAAATATTAAAATAATAAAAAAAAAAAAATAAAAAAAATAAAAAAACTTACCTGACTCCCTGCTGTGCTGCGCTGCTCCTCTGTCATCACTGACTGCAAGGACAGGCTCCCTGCCTGCCCTGCGGCCAATCCTAATACTGCTCTCATGCTGCTGGCTGGCAGCATGAGCGCAGTGTTAGGATTGCCCCGAGTGCCCTGGCTTTGTGCTCCCATGCCGATTGGAAGCCTGTGCCTGCTGTCTCCAACCTGGCAACACAGTGCCCGGTTGGAGAGAGCTCAGTGCGCACTTGTGTTTGGCCATCCTGAGACGGCTGGCCAAAGAAACATGCGCACTGAGGGGGGTGCATACCACTCGCCCTCCGTGCTCGTCATCCCCATGGCTCCACCACTTGAAAAATTAAAATGATAATAAACATTGTTTATTATCGTTTTTAATGTTCAATTTGTGGCTGCTGCTGCTGGTGGGCGGTGTGCAGGGGTGACGCTCCTCCGCCATAGCGGAGGAGCCGCCGCTGAATGGTTTTAGTAAAAGCATATAATCCAAATAGTGCAAGCAACCTCCTTATGTGCAATCGGGATGAAGCCAAAAGAGGTAGGCATGGCTGACGTTTTAAGAAAATATTTTCCTGTACCTGAAGGGGGTTATTGAGGGTATAGCCCCACAGTCCCACCCCAAAAATAGCAGTGACCACCCCTCTGGCCTTATATATTTCTACCATCTCTTTAACAAGTCAACTGTCCAGGGTATGGGAGAACCTAAAAATCCAATGGCAATTTCTGCTCATCTTAGATCTAGCATTTTGAACATGCTGGGACCAGGTACTATTGTTAGAGAATAAAATCCCCAGGTAACAAAAGGAGTTTACACTAGATATAAGGTATTCCCAATGAAGAAATGTGTGCATTTTTGTGCTTTTTTCCTCACATATCATGGTATAAGTTTGAGTTTGTTAATCACCTATGTCTTAGTTTCCACAAAGTTCCCAAATGTGTTCATCAGCTTCTGTAAGCCAATGGGTGTCCTTGATAATAAAAACTCGTCATCGGCGTATATTAACACAGGGACCAGATGACCGGTGACGCTGGGTGCATCACCTTGGCGAGCCTGGAGGAAGCTGTCAAGCCCATAAACAAACAGCAAAAACAAGAGCTGAGCCAATACTCAGCCTGTCTAATTCCCCTTGTTACCCTAAATGAGGGAGAGCATTCACCATGGGGGCCATGTGTGACCTTAGATAATAGATTCTCATAAAAGCGTGCTAAGAAGCAGATGATTTTCCTCGGAGCACCAAGGGAAATCAAGGTTAACCAGAATGGTTTACCAAATCAAACACACTGGTTAAATCAGCAAAGCAAAGGCAAAGGGATCCTGGTTTAGCCCTAGTATACTTCTCAATCAGAAAACTGCAGATTCACACACTGCTTGACCGTCCCCAGGGCATTCCCGAATAAAAACTGTACTTCTGATATAAAATAGAGTTATTCTGAGCCCATTCGACTAATCTTATTAATAGTATCTTACTCATCAATTTTACTGATGAGTCTAAGAGGGAGATGGGGGCGATAACATTTGGGGTCTGATTTATCGCCCTTTTAAAAATTAGTATGATTATCGAGACTTCCCAGGAGGGAGGAATCTTACACTGTGCTTCTGTGTTAAACACACGTCAGGATGGGGCCCCATAAAGCCCTAGTTGCTTTTAATGCATCAATTGGTGTCCTATCTGGGCCTAGGGCCTTCGCAGCTGTACTTTGGTTAAGGGCAAAGAGCACCTCCTCAAGGGTGATATTTTAAAGGAGAGGATTCCTACTTAAGTCCCCACTACACACGGATGAGCAGCATCCCTCTTGATTGGAGTTAAAGACAGCCGAGAAATATGCCACCCATGACTCACAAGGAAAGAGGAATTAAGCCCCGGAATTAGATCACTTTTTAGAAAAGGGCACTAACTGTGTCCCACAATAATTTTGTATCCTTCATCTCAGCAGCTTGGCCCAGTTTGGACCAGACTTTTTCCTGTAACACCTTCCTCCTGGCTGCTAAGGCCTCTTTATAACGGAGGGACTTAATAGCCAAATGCTCCCTACGGGAATAGTGAAGAGCCGCTTTCAAGCGCTGAGAAGCCTCAGAGCATAAGTGGTCAAACCACATATGATTTCTAGTTTTTGTGGTTCTCATTGGTAGTGTGAGATGGGAACTTAATGTATAAATAATCTGGTAGAAGGAGGAAAACACATTTTCGTGATCTACCACCGCCTCCAGACAGCAACCAAACTTGACTAGGTTACTGCTTAATACTTGATGCAAAACTTTACTGGGATCTATTTCAGGTAATTTAATACGAACACTGTAGGGCCAATTTGGGGGAATATTAGCTATATGTGCACCATCTACATTGTTAGTAGCCCAAATTAAGAATGGTAATACTACTAGGTTATGATCCGTCATTGCATTCAAAATAATACAGGGGGAACAAACCAGGTCACGATCAGTTAGAAATCAGGATAGGATCAATGGTGGTATGGGCATTCCAACCAATAAAAGAGGGAATCTCTTCCCCATCAGCTTGCCATTTACACTCTCCCAAAAGAAGATCATATTTAAAAATTAGGTAATTCAATGCTTGACTATAATCATGATGAGAGAAATTTAAAATACCAACCCCGTCATGGCTAGAAAGACCACATATCTGCTTAGCTGGTCAGAAGTATAGTCGAGTATTAAAATAACCTCCCCACATCAAAACGAAATTAGTATGAATAGTACCCAGAAATGCTTCCAAGCCTGCATCAAGGGCATGAACTAACAGACTACAGGATGTATCAAATACATAATTATACAAATTATCTATCACGAAGTCGGGCCACCCTTCACAGATAACCACAGAAACTGGGGCACAACAGAAGAAGACGTTTTAACAGTTACAGATATTTTGTTTGATATTAAAATCTGCAACTCCCTTTTAGCACCTTGCCAAAAATGGTACTGCGGCCAGAAAGCGAGAGGAGACACCCTCAACATGGCTCGGGTCTGTGCGTCAGGTTTACTGAATACAAAGAATGTTAGATTCAGAAATTATGCGTAACCAGTTCGGGGAACCGAGGTTACTCTGCAACCCACACACGTTCCAGGTGACAAACACATTTTAATAGCTCTGGGTGGTGAGTCGTGCCTATGGTGCAATCCTCGGGATCAAGTAGGCATAATGAATTATAATTAAGAAGATCTACTACTGGGACCGATAAATTGACCCCACGTCTATCCCCGGGACAACAGGAGGTAAGGACCCCCGTGGCACAGTCAGTCATTGTCATGCAGCAAACTCATGACCTGGAACCTGTTAGAAAGGGCTATGGGGGAATTATATCAGTAACTGTACCCAGACAACAGGTGGTTATTTGGTTTATTAATAGGTGGTACAGAGCTTCAAAGGTGGTGGTAAAAGAAGCCCAGTTAAGGGCTGGCCTGGAAATCTCAGTTGATTAAAATTTATAATAATACAACCCCCCCTCAAAGACTTTTCTTACTGGACCAATCCATCCCACTCGTCTCATCATCAAAATTTGATCGGCCATGGTAAGTGGGAATATATCTTTTGAATGGAGCCAATGAATAACATTGTTCTTTAAAAGCTCCTGTGGCTCTACAGTACCAGAAGTCAAAGGGAGAACATTAACCAAGACTGTCACATAAGGACAGCAAGCTGGTGGTACATTAATCATCACTGGATCACAGGAGTCCATTTCTCTCAGGGTGGTCAGAAGGCGGTCTGGGCCTCTAGTTCAAAGTAGGAGATGGCTGAGGCTTCCATATACTAGCCGTAGCCAATGTTTTAGTTGATCGCAGTGTGCTAGCCATATAATCTGTATAGTGGTACGATCTGTGTGACTAGAATGGGGTAACAAAGGTACACCACTCTGGGTATTGCTATTAGTGGAATCACTCGTAGGTGGACATGGACCGCCTGATTAAGGGCAGCCAACTGCACTTGTCCTCATGCAGACAAAAACTGAGGCTGATGAGTTGGTGAATCCCTTAAGCCAGACAGAAGTTCATCAATTGAGTCCAGGCACTAGGTAATGGGTAAAAACAAACTTTATATCAATCCCCTAACACCCTCAAGGAGTTTCTCCTGGAAGGTTTTCAAAGCCTACAAAAGGACCATGCTAGCAAATGCAGGGCAAATGGCAGCACAGTAGCAGAAGTATCAGTAACAGATTGAGAGACCCCTTTTTATTTTTTTTACCCCATAGCATCTTTTCCTCTTAGCTGGGGGGGGGGGTCTATCAGGAGGAGATAAGCTACTATTCTATGCCTCTTCCTAGTCGGTGGCCCTATGAGAGGCATCTAATGGAGCCCGTTGTGAATCAACTGTGAATCAAGCCTCATTAGAAGGCTGAACAATTGTTTCAAAAGGAGATAAAGTACCAGGAGCCAAAGCTATAGTTGGGATAGGCGAAATTCAACACACTCTATTTCTTTGTTTACAGTATCCACCACTTTCCTAATGCAACAGTCTAGGGTAGCATCGCCAACCTTAGCAGCCTTAATGGGTGGGAAAGCCTTCTGTTTAACCATGTTACAATGAGGTGCCCACTTCCAGACAAGAACAATAAAATAGTGGATGCACAGTACCTAAGCAGAGGCCCCGCAGGGAAAAACAAAAAAAAAAAAGCAAGAGAAGTGGCCCAGGTTAGCCATGTCTGGCCGGGGACAGGCACAGCTGGCCGGGTGTTCTTGGCCCAGTTTCTGCCTGGGCACACGACCAGCGTGTGTCACGTGCTGTGGGATGCTGCTATCAGTTAAGTAGCACTCCAACACTCTGCTGGCTTCCACGTGACTTCCTGGAAAGCTAGGGGATGAAGTCGCACCCCAGTGAGTACGGCAGAGTTTCAGCAGCAAGCAGGCAGGGAGACAAGTTTGGAACGTGCCTGCGCTGCAGAACGCCGCTGTCCGATAGGTAGCACTCTGGCGCTCTGTGGCCCCTACATCACATCCTGAACAGTTTGGTGATGAAGTCCCACCCCAGTGAGTATGGCACAGCTTTGGCAGCTGATGGACAGGAAAACACGTTTGGAAGGCACCCGGGCTGCAGGACGCCGCTGTAAGTTAAGCAGTTATCCGGTGCTATGGTGGCGCTAACGTGACTGCCTTGAAAGCTGGGGATGAAATCCCACCTCAGTGAGTACAGTGCAGTTTCATCAGATGGCAGGCAGGGAAACAAGTTTGGAATGCGCCCCTTTTGGAGTCATCACAGTGACCAACAGGATGTTTTACCACCACCATATCACCAATGTTAACTTTGACATCAGAGACTCATTTACATAAATCATAAAATAGTTTTCTTTGAACCTGTTCGTTTTTGTCCCTCACCACACTTTTCTCAGTAATTTAACAACTATGTTTCAACCACTCAAACTCATTCAAACTTGTTTTCCTTTCCATCCATTGAGGACAAAGTACAGTATTTGGTAGTCAAAAGGAGTCTGCTCGATGGTACTATGTGGTGTAAATCTTCCTGCACAACTCTTCCTTTCAATTTTTCCCATTCACTCTGGCCAATTTCAAGCTCACTTTCACCATCCGGTTGAATTTCTCCACAATCCCATTAGTTTGATGATGATAGAGAGAGCATTTTTTGTGCACTATTCCTCCTTCTCGCAAGAAATTTTCCATCATTTGTGAAGTAAACTGAACTCCATTGTCCATGAGAATTGTTCCAGGGTTGCTTCCTCTGCTGAAAATCTTTTCCAAGAATTTAATCACAGATGTAGTTATTTTGGGTACAATACCCACTTCAGGCCACCTCGAAATCATGTCCAATAAAATAAGAATATATACAGGCCTTGGTCCCATGTTGAAAGGACCTAATATATCTAGGGCAACTTCTTCCAGGGACACAAGGGTAGTTCCCTGCACACCATAGGAGGTGTTCTCACCACTCAGGAAACATTCAACACACTCCCTTATGACCCGTTCAACCTGCAAGTTCATAACTGATCACCAATAATCAGCTCTCAATCTCCCTTTAGTTTTACTTATACCTAGATGTCTTACATGTGCTAAATCCACCAAATGCTTCATCAATGTCACTGGTGGTGACAGCCTTTGATTCCTCATAATTAAACCATTGTTCACAGTCAGCTCTTCATGTAGTTTGCAAAACATTTTCTTATCACCACTGGATGCATCCCATTCACCCTCAAGCAACGATCTTCTCCTGCACCTTACACAAAGTGTAGAATCTGTAGCCAATTCATCTAACTATTCATTCTCACCAATACATCCCTTCAGTAACAACACACACTCTTACCTCTTCATCCACCCACCAATCATCATTACATTCTGTGCCAGTTTACTAACCTCGAAAGACAATCTGCTGTTTTGTTGGTAATAGCAGGAACATACTTCACATTGAACTGAAAATCTTGCAAAGCCACAATCCACTTGCAGATGCTCCTGGAAAACTGAATCTATTCTTTTTTCCCACAAATTTCATGTAAATTCTTATGGTCAGTGTACACATTAAACCTCTCTCCCCATAAAAAAATTCTTGAATATTCTAAGTACCCAGTATAAGGCCAATGCCTTCTTCTCAATGGTGGAGTATCTAACCTCTGACCCTCTCAATGCTCTGAAGGCAAACACAATGACAACCTCACAACTCTCTTGCTCTTGTCTCAATACTGCTGCCACACCCTTCTCACTCACATCAGTGGAAACTGAACATAATAACCCAGGGATAAAACTACTCACATTTTGTGCTTCCTTAAGACACCTTTATATGTTCAAACACTTTCTCACATTCTTTACCCCACTCAAAGACTACACCTTTTCTCAAATCCCTCAAGGCACACATTCTGCGTGCAAAGTTGGGCACAAAACAAGAGTAAAATTCTGTCATTCCCAGAAATGTTTGCACAGCCTCTTTTTTAATCTCCTGTGACAACTTCTGTATGGCATTAATCAAATCACCTTGGGCTTAACTCCTTTGGCCTCAATCACTGCCCTAAATATTCTCTGTCTTCCATAGAAATTTTGCATTTGAGACGAACACCATTTTTACATAATAACTGAAGGACCTTCTTGACTTTGCACAAGTGTTGTTCCTTGTCTTTACCAAATATTAAAATGTCACCCTGAAAGTATAGGACTTCTTTCATACCACCAAACATTCTGGACATTAATCTCTGAAGCAGCAGAACAAAGACCAAAAGGCATGTGATTGAATCGATATGTGCCAAACGGCGTGATAAGAGGTCAAATCTTTAGAATGGTCAGCGAGTTTGACTTGATGGTATGCCGACGTAAGATTCAGCCTCGTGAGCCACCTAGTATCTGATAAAGTTCCCACCATCGCAGATATATTTGGCAAGGGAAATCTGTCTTCCACTACCCTCTTATTGAGTTCCCTCAAATCAATATAGTCTAATTTCATTATTCGGTTTGCATGCTACCACTATGGCAGACAACCACTCCGATGCTTCTACCTGCTCAATAATTCCCTCTCAGCATAGCCTATCCAGTTTGATCTTGATTGCTTCTTTGATGCCATATGGGATATTCCTCACCTTGCACAAAAGGGCATCTGCCTTCAATTTTATGTCATGCATGTCATTCTTCAAACAGCCCACATTTGATGATGAAACTAATAGAAATTCAGTTACCAATGCTTCTAAAAGCCTATCCACACTGTTGACCAGAACCTGTACTTGGGATTAAGAGTTATACCCAACAACTTCTAATGCAGTGAACTCAACACAGTATTACCTCCCACATGAAGATAAAGCTTTCCTTCTGCCACATTCCTTTTAAAACAAAATTTAGTATATAAAGATCCCACCAACTCTATAGGTTTACCTACACAGGCATAGGGCTTGACACCTGGTTCCAACAATTCCACTCTCCTTGAAGTATTCTTTGAATATTACCTCAAATATCAAAGTCAAACATTCATGCTCAGTAGTCCATCTTCTCTACACCTGCATCATTTACTAGGACCACATCAGTAGGATGACTGACTCTAACACTCACTCCATTGTTAGTGAGATCAGTTACTTGCAACAAATATGTCTTGTTCATTACACCCACTTCACTAACGATTTTCCTGTAATTGTCCGCTGTTTTAGGATTCACACTGCTTCTGCAACATTTGGCAAAGTTCTTCCCACACATCTTGGCTCACACTTTAAAGCAGGACAATCTTTACTGTTGACCCATTGTCCCACAAAACCACACCTAATGCATACTTCCTTACTCTTTATTGCAAATTTGTGCTTAAGAGCAGATGTTGGTTTACAACTGACAACACGGACATCCTGTATTTCCGATTTTTTGTAAGAATTACATTGTAATTCAGCAACACATGACTTTTCAATTTGTTTTGCAGTGAGTATCACTTCACTCAGTTTGGGACCACCTTTCAACAATAACTCTTCCCTCACTTTATCATTATTGTGTTTTAACATAAATTCCAGTTCCAAGGACAGAGTTGGAGTCCTCAGATTTCCAGACTATAGAAAGTTCTCCAGTCTTCGCCAAAATGTGGTATCCAATAAGTAAACATGAGGTGGAGAGTGAAAAGATGGGTGCTTTTTTCTGGAAAACACTCCAGCCTCCTGTCAGCTCCTTTCAGGTCCAGCACCAGCAGCCCACTCACTGAATTCTATAATTACATATTAGGCCACATATTAAGGAGCATGGAATGTTTATACTGAACCAATGCCACACACTGATCTTTCTGTACCTAGCCGAGGACATACTGTCCCTGGGGAGGGCTTGCTGGTTTAACTAGCCCTGCTCTAAAGCTCATCCTGCTTTAATGAAGGCTCTTAAATGTTCTACTAAGGACAGCAGAGAGATTAAATGCTTATGTGCCATCTACAAGAAAGTCACAAAGGAGAGAAAAGAGTCCTTAAAGGTCAATATTTGGGAACAGTTAATTAGAGCCAGTGGTCTTTATGACTGTGCCACCTTTTGGAGGGTCTTCAATCGTCCCTTCCTAGTCACTGATGCTACTCCAACCCTGTCCTCAGTGATAACTGATGTCAAGTGTTATGACTATTTCTCCCAAATGTATTCCTTAGAGATTGGGGCGGAGCCTGTAACTTACAATATTTGTAATAAGAGTTTGGGTAACCCTGATCTTTTCTTTTTGCCCAATGAAGCTGCATGTGCCATCAGGCGCCTAGCCTGTATTATGGCACCTGGCTTTGATGGTGTGCCGGCAGACCTTTTCAGGAGCAATGTAGTCATCTGGGTTCCCTTGTTGTCAAACATTTTAAATGCTGCTGTGTCAGTAGGCCCACTTAGTTCTTGGTCACATTGCATCATTGTACAATTTTTTAAAAAGGGGACTGGGCCAATCCTAGATATTTTAGGCCCACATCTCTGATCAATACTACTGTCAAGGTTTTGGATCAGGTGGTCCTGAAAAGATTATCTTTGTGAGAGGATGAGAATCACATCATCTCCGACTCACAGTGTAGGTTCAGGCCTGACCCGAGTACTATCGATCAGAGCATGAATTTACATCTACTTATCAATAAGTATATGGTGTCTAAAAATCATACTCTTTTCCTGGGTTTTATGGGCCTTACATCAGCATTAGACTGGATGAATTGCTTTAAGCTCTGGTCAATGCTGCTGTCAATGGGGGTTGATCCAGCTTAGTTTACTTTTTGGGGGATATTCATATGGACATGTCTAATTCTGTATGATTTGGAAAGGATGGCTCACAAACGCATTGCCTCCCTATTACTCAAGGCATCAGACATAGGTGCATTTGGCCCCTTTTCTATTTACCATCTATATTAATGGTCTAGAGAAGGTGTTGCTGAGTAAACAATGCAATGCCCCCGAGCAAGTTCCCACCCTTTCGCATCTCTTTTATACGCAGATGACGCCATCCTTATGTCAAGGATGGCATTAGAACTACAATTGCTACTCGATTCTTCTGCCAACTTCATGGACAGCCTAAGGGGGTCATTCTGACCCTGGCGGTCATGGTCCGCCAGGGCCAACGACCGCGGGAGCACCGCCAACAGGCTGGCGGTGCTCCCATGGCATTCTGACGCCGCGGTCAGATACGGGAAACCGGCGGTGTACCGCCGGTTTCCCGCTGCCCAAGGGAATCCTCCATGGCGGCATGGGGATTCCGACCCCCTTACCGCCAGCCTTGTTCTGGCGGTTTTGACCGCCAGAACCTGGTTGGCGGTAACGGGTGTTGTGAGGCCAATGGCATGGGCACTGCAGGGGCCCCCTAACAGGGCCCCACCAAGATTTTCAGTGTCTGCCACGCAGACACTGAAAATCGCGACGGGTGCAACTGCACCCGTCGCACCCCTTCCACTCCGCCGGCTCCATTCGGAGCCGGCATCCTCATGGATGGGGGTTTCCCGCTGGGCTGGCGGGCGGCCTTCTGGCGGTCGCCCGCCAGCCCAGCGGGAAACTCAGAATTACCGCGGCGGTCTTTTGACCGCGCAGCGGTATTCTGCCGGCGGAACTTTGGCGGGCGGCCTCCGCCGCCCGCCAATGTCAGAATGACCCCCTAAATCTTTTAATTAACAACACAAAATCCTTTGTTTTGGTCACTGGCGCAAAATCTGTCAAATCGAAAGTCCACTTCTGTAATAATACAGAGATCACCCGAGTCCATGCTTTCAACAACTTGGGTATTCTCTGCGATTACAGGAACACCTGGGGCCCTTTACTTAAGACTTAAGTTAGCCCATTCTTGTGGGTCGATTATAGATTTAAGTGGTGGGTAAAAAAAACATTAAAGGCTCTGCTTCACATTTACAAAGCTAAATGTGTATCCGCTACTTGCTACGGGGTGATATCTGGGGGTACCAGGACTGTAGCACCATTCAAATTGAAGAGAATAAATCTGCTAGGCGCTTGCTGGCTGTCCCGCAAAGCACGTCCATGAGGAATTAGGCTTCAAATATATTCTGGGCACTATCAAACATAGGCCATTGCTACGGTGGATTTCTATTTAGTACAAGAGCGTGCCATCCTTGAATAGATTATTAGGGACTGCCTTTCCCTGATTAATATGAAAGCGACCCCTTGGCTTACTTATGTCAAGACTGGTTTCGTAGCCTTGGGTCATCCAAGTTTGTTTTCTTAGCCTGAATTGTTTTTAAAGCAGATTATGCTTGGGTCAAACTGATTTTTTTAATTCACACTATTGCAGACGGGGAAGGATTTGAATCACAGAAACTTGCTGTGCATACCCGCTATCAGATAAAAACTGTACCCTCAACTGAGCTGTATCAGACATGGGTAAATAATGTGTGTCACTTATTTTAACCAGGTTTAGACTGAGCCTTTTTTTTTCACCACTGATTAGCTTTCCTAAAGGCTGGGCCACCCAGGGTACCCTTGGTCCCTGTAAATATGACAAAACCTCAGCCCAGACCGCTATCCATTTGGTATTGTTCTGCCTTTTTTTATACTTTATCCAGGAAAAAAAATGTATACACATCTTCTAGTCCCTGAAATTCAACCAAGTAAGGCCTGCCATGTTGTTGCTTTTCATGTTTAGAGATGTTCAAACTCGTGTGAGCTAAGGATTTTTTCTAAGCAGTATTGTTAAATTACAGGAGGCATGGCCTTAACTTGGTGCATACCAAGGAGGAAGTAGTTGTCAAACTGGAAGTGGGTGGAGGTGTCCAAATGACCCTTAAAATACCTTTGTCTATTGCTGATAAAAGATCACACTGTGGATACTTTTACACCTTTAGGGACTCCAGCTGCCACTAGTATGCTGGCAATCATGTATTTGTAATTTGAAAAAGGATCACAGAACAAATTGTGATGTTTGTATTGCTAAATATGTTAAGTGCTGCCAATTTTATAGAATATCAATGAGAAAATAAGTTCTCCTTTCTAGAGGGCCTGAATCAACCTTTCTTTTTTTGTTTCACAAGCGGCCGGCGCATTAAAACTTTTGAAGACCACTTGTGTAGAGACTATGATATAAATAAAAAGAATAGAGTATATCAGCTGCCTATAAACTTAGGTGGGGAAACTAAGAAAAGCTACTTCTCTGATCACATCTCACAAGCTTTGACCCTGTCCAAACAATTATTCCATATTGTATCAAAACTACAATCTACTTCACCTTCCTCTGCTACCTTACCACATCAGAGCAAACATATCTGTCATAATCTTGCTCAAGTCTTCATGAAGATTGAAGCAATATGTGACAACATTCAGGCAAAAAAATCCTACACCTGATAAACTTTCTATGACAGCTCACAACATCCAAAAATGATTACTTTAAACTCGTTCACACTAATTAATGGGAACACTCTTGCTACCACTTTTACAAGCGGTTGTCTGATGGGTTTCTGAACAGCAAAATCAATGAAGCTTCTTTTTCCTTTTCTCAAAGTTCCCTGTTGGATGGAAAAATACCACTGTGAAATTCATTAAAAAACATCCTTAACCCAAAATATCCCAACAAAGTTTGGGAAATTTCTCATCTGCAGCAATATCAGACATTTTTTGGTATATCTTCCAACCTGAATTCAGGACAAAGTACAGAAGTGGAGACCCTATTAGTTTTGGATGGCCCCGACAATGGGGGTGTTGGGGCACTGGTAGTATAGTCAACTGCCTTCAATGCCATAAACTCATCTACCTGAACAAAACCTCCAGATGAAATTGAGTGCGGCTGACAAGTAATCAAATAGATTACATCATTCCTATCTGACTTATGTAATTGAACCGTGGTGTGCCGCAGGGGTCGATCCTGTCCAAACTGCTTTTCAATTCTACCTCTCACACACCTGGGGGTCATTATCTATATATGTATATGAACAACACTCAAATCATATACAGCTTGTTTAATCCAAGTACAAATATGATCCTTGTTCAAGATAGAAAGACTTTAACCAACAGTCTTACTTTAATATGCAACTAGATTTTTTTTTACTTCCTGAAAATAAATCCTACCAAACTTTATGTGCGTTCCTGGTCTATGGCCCGCTGGCTTGAATTTGGGCAGCCGCCTCCATCTCTCTCAAGGAAATATGCAATCTGAGCATCTATCTCAACAACAATCTATCACTCGAAATACAAGTAAAACAAAACTGTCCAGTATGTGATTTCACTAACTAAAATCTTGAAGAAACCTTTACCTTGTATCCACAAATGGCTAATAACAGTAGGTAAGGTATAGATTCAATCTATTTTGGAATACAATAAAACCATTTACTCAGTAGTCCCTGAAAAACTCATACCAACCTCAACTCATGCAAAATGCTGCTGTCTACCTCCTATTAGTCATCTCAAAACAGAGAAGGATATCGCCATTTTTAAGAAAATTGTGCTGGTGACAATTAGACCTATAGTTACTGATAACCAGTTATAAGCTAGTTATGATAAAGAATGATAGCTATGATAGAGCATAGTTATGAAAAAGAAAGGTTACATATGGGGGGCAGCTCTTTCTCCACTGCAGCTGCCAAATTGCGGTACTGTCCCTAAGTTGCCATTTGCTCAGAAACTGTTTTAATTAAATCCAGGAAAATCCATATAAACTTGGCTTTGTAACCAATAACTTCTCATTCTCTATTTTTAGGCTAGTTACGATACTGCTTTAGCACTAAGAAGCTTAGCATAACTTCACTCTACAAATAAACACAGCATATTACCAATTTTATTTTCAAAGCAGTGTAGAACGAAAGTGAGAAAGCAAGGTAAATCTGTGAAGGCTAAGTATATCAAAAAATTGGGAAACTGGAAGAATGGATATTCCACTGTTCAATATATGCCGTCAACTGAGCCCAGGTCTTGTTTTTGGTAGAACAAGTTATATACTGTACAGTTTCCATCAGTAATTTCTAGTAAAAATATTAAGAATGGTTGTTGCATAACAACAAATTAGTTACTTATTCACACATACGCACCAAACTGTCGGAGGGATGTAGTGCACAGTTGGACAGAGACCTAAGAATATCAGCACTGATTTGTATTCAGGAAAGGAACTGAAAAAAATCTTTAAATTACAGAAGTGATGAAGGCGAACATAGGCCCACTTTCCCTAGGCCTTGCAGCCTTTGACCTGTGAGACTAAGAAGACCAATGAGAGCACTTTCCTGGGCCTCGCACCCATGGTCCAGTGCTGTGCGGCTCAGGGATTGAGACAACCTCCCTTGGATCTCTCCACACCCGACCACGGTTGCAAGGCCCAGGGCAGGATGGATCTTTCCCAGGCCTCACAGCACTGTGTTATGGCTATGAGGTGCAAGGGAAAAGGGCCGTGGGCCTTGAGCCAAGTAACTGAAGTTGAACAGTAAAGCAGAACCATGATTTAGGTAGGCAAGTAGCACAACCATAGCCCTTGTGCAAATTAAAAGCATCCCCTTACTCTTCTCCACTGGCTGCACAGCAAAAACAGCCTTAGGTTGCCCATAGCCTTGGTGGAGTGCTGTGAGGCAATTACAGTTGGCCCAGATGGAGAGAGCTTCCTTCTGCTGGGCCTCATTCATGATGCAGCATTGCAACGAATAGAGGAGGTGACCCATCTTCCTTTTGGACTCGCAGCGCAGGGCTACAGCCACAAGGCCCAGGTGATGGTGCCTCCTTGACTGGGCCTAAGGTAGGGGCCTCTAATCTCGTATGCCTTCCATTCCCTTATGCCTTGCAACCACGTTCCAGCACTGTGAGACCCAGGAGAGGAGTGCTCACAGCCATGGTGTAGTGCTGCAAGCCCAGGGGATTAGGGGATCCCGTCTCATGGGCCTTGCCACAGAGCTGTGAGAGCTAGTGGGTGTGGGACCTTTCCCTGGGCCTCACATCTATCATCTAGTGCTGCATTGCCCAGTTAATAGGAGCCCACACCCCTGTATCACAATCCGTAGTCTAGCACTGCTAAGCCCAGGGGAGTGTAGTCCCATCCCCTGGAGCTGGCAACCATGGTCTAGTGCTGTGAGGTCCAGGAGAGGAAAGTCTCCTTCCCTGGGTCTCACAGATGCATCCCAGCACTGTAAGGCCCATGGGATGGCCTCTCCTGGGACTCGACACCATGGTCTAGGGCTGAGAGACCCAAAAAGGGTAACCAACTTTACACTATCACTTGAGAGGATGCTTTAAGACATATTGTGAGTGTGGAGACACAATGCACATGTGAAGAGTTCAGAAAATATTTGTTGAGGTGAAGGAGGATGATAAGTCACATAATGCGTTTTGGGGATTTCATTCTGAATCCACCACCTCTCAAGGAGGAGTAAACCAACCTTGACTGCTTATCATTGCTAATTCGGAGAGATGGTTTAGAAAATGAACAACTGAGAGGAAACAATCTTAAACTCTGAAACACCAGTGGTAAATATCAGCATCTACCATACATACTGTACCGTAACTACAACTGCCACAGGACCTGGGGGTTTAGCCATGGAACTAGGATATTTTACATTTTTGTTAGCTTTAACAATTCCCCTTAATATCATAGAAATAAACACAGTGTTCTAAAGTTTGGCAATGCTCAAAATACAGTGACTTTTCTCTGGGGGGAAGGAAGGCCTTTTGGCCTTGCCATCAGAATCACTCACACCCCACTATTGAGCTAGCGGACTAGTGGAAAAAGTAGAAGTAGGATACGCTGTTATTTATCATGGACTCTTATTTGGCCAAACTGTGTGCTCTTGGGCAATCGCTTTTCTAAATATTTTCCTCTGCTTCCTTTCGGCAAGATTGGGAGTATCTTCAGTGTTAAAGCTGCTAGTGAGTGTGTGGTTAAAAAACATAGACTGGATATTACCCAAGGACAGGGGAGGTGAGAAGATAGGGCGAGGTGAGGGAGTACGGACAGGGAGCAGAGAGAGGGAGACGGGGAGCTCAGTCACATGGCATATTCACCTAAATGTGACACAGTGGTAAATGTATAGGCTTTTCAGGAATTAGCTGTGGGCTACCGTCTTTGGTCTACCAATTTTACGATCTGTTTGATCCTGACAGATAATACTCTCCCTATGCTCCCGTCCACTGATCTGACAGTATGTCAGCACTTTGAAACAGGCTTAATGGAAATAATAATCATAAGGGGCTTATTCCCAGGACACGTCCTCAGCATGATTTTATTTCACACATTCAAGACTTTGAATCTCAATAGTTGGAGGTGCTCCTGAAGTTGCTTTATGCTTGGCACCTCTTGTGTGGCAGCTCCTCCCTCCCAGCCACCTTCAAGCCCCTCTTTTAAAGCTCATAAATTGATGAAAGAGTGTGAGTTGCTTGCCCTTTAAGAGAGTTTAAAGTGGAAAGGCACCAAAATATAGGACAATGGGCCTCCCGGAGTGCGTCTGTGTGGGCAGCGGGACAGAAACTCAGACTGGAAGACAAGCCTGCAAAATCCAGGATGGTTGTCTGTTGTACAGCCCACAGGAGAAGAGACCGGGCCTCATGTTAGTAGGTTGAACCCAGGGTCATGGGGCGCTGCCCACAATGACTGGGCCTAGCACCAGCCCTGATCGAGGGTCCAAAATGTGCAAGGTATCACATATGCTATCCTTTGCATTTTGATAACCATGGTTATTAGCAGTGCTTAAATGATGCAAAAGTGCATGCACGATTATACCAGTGCATCTTATTAAAGAGGTCCAGCCCAATCTGCGCATGTGATTGAGAAAAACACAGCATTATAACTCAAATTAGCACATGACAAAGCAATTTATACTGAGAACACTAGGTATCATTATACAATCTAACCTTTCTTAGCTACAAAAACAAACAGACTAGCCAGAAATTAGACTCTGTGGCCCTCATTAAGACATTGGCGGTAAATCCCGCTTACCGCCGTGGTGACAGCCGTCAACATACCGTCGCGGAGGCGAACTTCCGTTTGCCATATTATAACACACACACACACACACTAAACTGCCATGAATACATATCCCTCAAACCAAAGGTTAGTGTTAAATTGTTGGTACGAACAACCTTACCGTTACGCCAACAAAACAACACACTCCACATTATGACCCACGAATCACCACGCCTGACATTCAACGGCGGTACACAATTGGCAGTACATACCAGCGCAGTCAGAATGGCCACCCAAATACAAAACAACACAACATTGGCCAAAACTAAAACCACACACCTGACACTGATACAGACACCACACCCACAGCACTATAAAACACCCACCCACATTACACACAACCCTTTACGAACATGAAATATAGCCAAGAGATAGCCACGCAAATCACAGCAACAAATACACACACCACAAACTACTATTCTTACATCTATGGGTGGTCTCAGGAGAAATTGGCACTGCTTGTCACCTTTGTTCCAACTTGTAATGCAGTATATATTTGATTTTCAGACGGTGCACTAAACAAGGAAAACCACCCCAGTTCCCTGCACATCAACAATCCCAGATCGCTGATAACAGTTTATATATAATAATGCACACGTCCCACCATTGTCCAATTGTACAGTCTTCTCAATTTATTGCTGAATTCCTCTTTACTTCCGAGTATCACATTGACAACTTCAGTGCAATAATCCAGCTCACAATAGCAATTTCATTTCAGATTCTTGGCAACACGTATTTCGCCTGGGAACTCTCCCTGTGACTTCATCAGGGCTGTCGATTAGTTACTTTGTACACATCGCGTTGTGCTCCAATATTCCTTCCTTATTGTATCCTCAGCCATCATATTTATCGTGTGGTACTTCTGATGGTCTTGAGTCTCAAATCTCCTCATACATATTTCCCCTTATATCCGGGTTCCGCGTTTGTCTTCCTCTTCCGTAACAACTGTACTTCCTTTCCTACCACAAACACCCATCCACACGTCATGCACCCCACACCCCACCACATTATACAGCACAACACACAACACCCATGTCCCCACAAAGGCACCCCCGTTTCACAGATGGTCATGGTGGAGGAAATAGTCAGGGTAGCGCCACAGCTGTTTGGAGCACAGGTACAGAAATCTCCATTGCAAGGAAGATGAAGCTATGGCGGAGAATCATGGACAAGGTGAATGCCGTGGGACAGCAACCAAGAACAAGGGACGACGTCAGAAAGAGGTGGAACGACCTACAGGGTATGGTACATTCCATGGCAGCAAGGCACCAGCTCGCCATCCAGAGAACTGGTGGTGGACTCCCACCTCCTCCCCCAGAGCTGACAGCGTGGGAGGAGCAAGTCTTGACAATACTGCATCCTGAGGGACTAACTGGAATAGCCGGAGGACTGGACACTCGTGAATCAAAATTTACTACCTATCATCCCACATACCTGCATGTCACCACCACCCCTTACCGTGACACCCATCACTCCACTCCATCCCACAGTGCACCACCACAATTGACTAGCCTCAATGCCAAGCCCTGCATGCCATACCCACTGCATGCACATCCTTCCCAGTCCTGCATGTACACCCACCACCAATGCATGCACAGCATGGATAACTAACAATCCCACAATACATCACCATACACAAACAAAGGTGGCAGGGCAACAGCAACGACATAGGGGAAGCTAGGGATGTAGAAAATGTCACAGATATGTAGTATAATACACCACTTATATCCCCACAGGTGCCCCAGCCTATCTCTGTGGTAAGGAGGTGCCACAGCTACCCACTCCCCCAATAGAAGATGCCCCCAGTGATGACAGTAACTCTGGATCTGGATAAACTACCTGGCCCATCAGGGACCACTGATCAGTCGGCATTCCCAGACAAACCCACTCCACCACAGAGCCTCCCCCCTCAGTATCCAATACCATAGCAGCCACCCAACATTCCCAGACCTCTGTCCCCAGGACTCGTCAATCAGCAGTGTGCCCACCTGTATAGCGACCCCAGTCCACACCTCACAGCCAATCAGGGTCCTGGGATCAGTGGAAGTGGGCACACTGTTCAGGGGACACAGGCACGGGGGGAGAGGAACAGTAGGAGGACAGCTGTGCACCAGGGGGAGGATATGCCCAGGGAACCAACTGGCTGGGAAGCACTCACCAATGTCCTGGGGGCTTACCAACAATCCCAGGACAAGATGGGTCAGATTCTAAACATCATGCAGGAGAACTAGTGGCTTTAGGAGGTACACCATCAGGAAATCAGGAAATATTTGCAGGTTCTCAACACCACCATGGTCTCCGTAGCAGGGGTGCTGGCTGATATGGCAAACATCATGACGGACTACACAACACACCGGTTGGCTCCTTCCACTAGCCATTCCTGCCAACCTGAACAGCCCTCCACATCTGCTGCAGCTAGTGGACAGGAGGCCCTGCCACAGGACCCACAGGCCACCAGCACCTCTCCCCCTGCAGAAGGTGAGCCACCCCTCAAACGTTCCCTGCGACCTAGACAGATGCCACAGACACCTGCCAAGACCAAGACCACCGCCAGGAAATGAGACCCTCCTGAATGACCCCCTTATGGTTCCACTTTGTCACCTTGTCCACTTTCAATCAATCAATCAATCAATCAATCATTGAATTTATAAAGCGCTCTACGTACCTGTGAGGGTTTCAAGGCGCTGGGGGGAGGGGGGGTGGTGGGGAGCTGCTGTTACTGATCGAAGAGCCAGGACTTGAGGAGCCTTCTGAAGGTGAGTAGGTCTTGGGTCTGCCGCAGGTTGGTAGGGAGGGTGTTCCAGGTCTTGGCAGCGAGGTATGAGAAGGATCTTCCGCCGGAGGTCTTTCGTTGGATGCAGGGAACGACGGCGAGGGCGAGGTTTGCGGAGCGGAGCTGACGGGTGGGGGTACAGTAGTAAACTGTCATTGTTCCCCTTCCTATGGCCCATTGGACACTGGACCTGTGCTACAAACAGACTGGACCAATACCCTGGACTTTCCTCTACCATCCAATTCCATTACACTATTTCTCCTATGTTTTTCACTTCAATAAACACCCTTGAACACAACTTGAGTGATAGTGCTTTATGTGATGAAAATGTGTAATAATATTGATAATTACATCTTGTGCAATTGTCCAGAACTTTATGATTGCATAAACATAATGGTCTGTAGCTGTCATCACATCAGTATACAGTTGTAATAACACCAACATCTGCAAAATGAGAAGGCCTGGGTGACAGTCAGGTGAGATGCAAAGGAAATGACTGCCATCATGCTACAACCACAGTGAAAAGATAAATAATCATAGGAACAGTCAGTTCCACTGTCTTACCTGTGTGTCATTGGAAGTACTTCAGTATAACTGATGTTCTGATGTCCACATCCTCATCCTCTGCCTCCTCATCCTCACTGTCCTCAGGGTCCACTGCTGCCAAAGGAGCATTTTCACCCTCCTCCTGCTGCATATAGGGCACATGTCAACTGAGGGCCAGGTTGTGCAACATGCAGCATACAACAACTATCTGGCAGATCTTCTCAGGGGAGTAGCCCAGTGATCCACCTGTCAGATGGAGGCATCTGAACCTGTCCTTCAGGAGGCCGAAGATTCGCTCAATTATCCGCCTGGTTCACCCGTGAGCATCATTATACTGATTCTCAGCCCCTGTCCTGGCATTCCTCACAAGGGTCAAGAGCCAGGACAGGTTTGGGTAGCCAGAGGTGCCTGCAAGAAATAAGGCACAAACATTAGCCTTGCCCAATGGTATGGGGGATGACTCCTGAAGGCATACACTGACATGCATTGGGTGGGGACTCAGGCTCACCTATTAGCCACACTCTGTGCCTCTGTAGTTGTGCCATCACATTTGGGATGGTGCTATTCCTCAAAAGGAAGGCATCGTGCCCCGACCCAGGATACTTGGCAGAGACGTGGGAGATGTATTGGTCAGCCAGGCACACCATTTGCACATTGAGTGAGTGGAAACTCTTCCGATTTCTGTACACCTGTGCATTGTGCCGGGGGGGGGGAGGGGTACAAATGCAATATGTGTTCTGGCAATGGCCCCACTAATATTTGGAATATGTCCCATTGCACAGAATACAGACTTCACAGTTGCCAAATCTTCCACTTGGGGGAAAAGCAATGTAGCTGCACATGTGTTTGAGCAAGGCAGACAAATCCCTTGCCAGCACTATTGAGCGCATTGGCTGTGACATTCCTGCTGCCAAGCCCACTGTTACTTGGAAGAACCAGTTGCCAGGAAATGGAGCACAGATAGAACTTGCACAAGAGGGGGGATCCCAGTGGGATGACGTATAGCTGATATCAGATCAGGCTTCAATTGAGTACACAGCTCTGTGATTGTGGCCCTTTCCAGTTTATAGGTGAGTAGTATGTGCCTGTCCTCCAGTGTAGCCAAGAACACAAAGGGTCTGTACAAGGGGTCATGCCTCTTCTTCCTATTCCTCTGCAGTGGTTGGTATCTAGGGGACACATGAGTGAGAAGGGTGTCACAAACTGAACAATGGAACCACCACCTCAGTGTAACTGAGCATGTATGCAGTTGAACAATGTAAATGGCAATGTATGTACAAATGACAGCAATGATGCAGTTTCCAATTTCAGATTGTTGACCACTACCATAAAATGGCGACTGTCTGTCCTTTGTGGAGGGACAGGTGGAAGTGATATAATTTTTCCAGGCATTGGGTGTCATGGTGGAAGGCGGTCTTGCACCACCGTGCTAGTCCTCATTGGCTTACATGGGGCTCTATGGAGTACAGTGTCCAATGAGGATCACCGGCGGTGGTGACGGTGTACACCTCTGCAGATGTGACTGCTATTTTCTGTCTATAACCTCACTTGATTCCTGACTTTTCACAGGACAACACCTCCACTGCGTGTGCTGCTGTGACCTGTGTCTGGAACCTACCATGGCCTGTGTAACAGGGGAGAGGGCCCCTGCCTTCACTTTAGAGGAGTTGGAGCACCTGGTGGATTAGGTCCTACCCCTGTATGAGCAGCTGTATGGGTCTCCAGACCAACAGGTGAGTACACCATGGGGAGGATGAATGCAACAAGGTTGCATGGAGCTGTGTGTGTTGTCAGTGTGTCATTTGAGTGGGGGGTATGTCTGGTGGTAGTGTACATGCAGGGCTCTGGGTGATGTGTGTGCCAATTGAAGGGAAATTGTATTTTTGGGACATATGTGTGACAGGCTGGATTGTATGGTTAATGGTGTCCTCCAGACAGTATTACCTCAGCAGGTAAGCGCCCATCAGAAGAAGGGATTGTGGCGTGCCATTTCCAAGGACGTGCGGACCATGGGGGTCTATAGCAGGCAGAGCACCCACTGCAGGAAAATGAGAGAGGACCTGAGACGCTGGGCCCGGAAGACCGTGGATGCCCAGCTGGGGATGGCCTCCCAACGAGGGAGGGGTGCCCGTCGGAACCTGCCCCCATTGATGGTCCACATACTGTCAGTGGCCTACCCAGAGCTGGATAGGCTGTTGAGGGCAGCACAGCAGCCACAAGGGGGTGAGCACAGTGTGTGTAACAACCTTCTTTGTTGCCTGGCATGGGATCCTGGTGGTGGGATTCAGTTAGTGGGTACCCCTTAATACCAGCTCAGACATTGCTGCGTGGTCCAGCTCAAGGTCAATGGGTGTATGGCAAAATCTTGTTAACTAGCTAGGTGCCATTCAATGTCAGACAGGACTTAGTGGATCCCAGGAGGGGTGCAGATGGTGGTGGTTGGCTATCATCTTGCTGTGATCCTAGCCAATGGAATGCCAGTGAGGTGCATAGTGCTCAATCTTGAACCCTGTGTGTGATGGTAATGTGTATGCCATCTGTGGTGTTGTAATTGACCCAGTGCTCTCTTTCTCCCCCCCCCCATTTTTTTCTGTCATCCTGTCTATGTGGGCATTAGCATCATCTGGCAGAGGAGCAGGGGCACCAGCGACTGAGGGAGCTGCATCCCACAGGACCCAGGAGGCAGAGTCCACCGATGCCGAGGGGACCAGTGGGACAGAGGGTGAGGGGAGCACCACGGCAGAGACATGTGGTGACAACACTGACTCAGATTCCACCTCCGATGGAAGCTTCATGGTGGTGGTGGACACCTCTGAAACCACCCCAGCTAGACGTACAGCCGCCACCCTTGTACCAGCACTGCCCTCCCAATAGCCCCCCACTGAGTTGCCTCTGCCCGCTCACCCAGGAGGGTGGGCATCTCCTTCACCCCAGGCACCTCAAGCCCTGCCCCAGTGAGCCCTGCTGCCCTCAGTGAGGAGACTATTGACCTCCTGAGATCCATCTCTGTAGGGCAGTCAACCATAGTGGTTCCCAAATGCAGATCCAAATGCAATGCGTACCTGGAGGGCATCCACGGTGGGTTGGCGGCCTTACAGAAATCTTTTCATGGCTCTGGCCTCCTCTGATGGCAGCCAGTGTCCTTGGTCCTACCGACCCTCTCCAACTACCACTTCCCAGTCCCAGTCTCCTCAACCCCAACCCATCCCATGCAAAAATACAGACAAGCATGCACACAAAACATCACACACGAGTGGCACAGACAAACACAGGCAGCACACATCAGGCCACAAGCA
Source organism: Pleurodeles waltl (assembly GCF_031143425.1). Classification (NCBI taxonomy): domain Eukaryota; kingdom Metazoa; phylum Chordata; class Amphibia; order Caudata; family Salamandridae; genus Pleurodeles; species Pleurodeles waltl. Next base: position 1,888,235,850 of record NC_090440.1, read on the forward strand.
CTCACACAAACAACAGACAGTTGTGCACACACAACATCCACTGCCTAAACTGTCTCCCCCTTCTCCTCCTCCCTCACATTCACATCTGCACTCACACCTGCATACACTGCATCAACAGCCACCACCACCTTCACCACATTATTCAACACACACACCTCACTTGCAGACACCCCCACAACATCCATTCACACGTCCGGTTTATCCTCTCCCACCCTGTCTGCCACCCCTCCTAAGAGACACAAACTCTCACACTCAGACACCCGACAACCATCCACCTCACACAGGCACACTGACCATGCACCTGCACCGAAGCCCAGCAGACATACACCTCTGAAAACCACTCCCTCTACCTCGACTCCTATCCCTCCTCCCACATCCCGCCCCAACGTCCCTAAGAAGCTTTTCCTTGCCCAACCTGACCTCTTCCATCCCCCTCACCCTCACCCTCCACTCCCCCATCCTGCCAGTAAGAGCAGGGTCCCAATGACCCAGCCCAGCACCTCAGCCAAACAGTCTGCCACTGCCCCCATCAAAAAATCAGCTGCTGGCTAATGGGTACACCTCCGCCTCAGAAAGGGAGGACTAGGGTGGGGAAAACCAAAGGACAGAGGATGGGGACAGAGGAGGCACCTCCTAGTCCTAGAGGCAAGGACACAAGTCACATGTCAAGGCCAAGAGGGGCCATCACAAGATGGGACACATGGATCCCCTCCACCACCAAAGAGCGCCAAGGATACCCCTCCACCACCAAAGAAAGCCAAGGTTCCCACTCTACCACCAAAGAAAGCCAAGATTCACACTCCACCACCAAAGAAAGGCAAGGGGCCCCCTCCACCAGCAGAGGGTAAGGAGCCCTCACCTCCAGCAAGGGCAGCCAAGGAGACACCTCCACCAGCAGAGGGCAAGGAGCCCTCACCTCCAGCAGTGGCAGCCAAGGAGACACCTCCACCAGCACAGGTCAGGGAGCACTCACGTCCAGCAGAGGCAGCCAAGGAGACACCTCCACCAGCAGAAGGCAGGGAGCCCTCACCTCCAGCAGAGGCAGCCAAGGAGACACTTCCACCAGCAGAGGGCATATAGGCCACCCCCAGGGACTGTTGGGCAAGGAGCCCCCTCCAGAACCAGTGGGCATGTAACCCACTTCAGAGACTGTGGCCTTGCACTCCCCACCAGAGAGAATTGAACAAGGATCCCCCTCCAGAACCAGTGGGCATATTACCCACTTCAGAGACTGTGGCCTTGCACTCCCCACCAGAGAGAATTGAACAAGGAGCCCCCTCCAGAACCAGTGGGCATGTTACCCACTTCAGCTGAGGTGCTCCCCCGCCCCGATCCCCCCGAGGTGCCTGCCCATTTCCACCATGATGCCCCTGAACAGTGGAGTCCGGAAGTTGTCATTAGTTAAGTTGGGCCTTGGACTGTTCCCTGTGGCCATGTGGCCCTTTTGTACTTTGGACTGGCCATTGGCCCAGTCTGAACATTGATGCCTGCATTTGCATTTGTTTCACATTATGGTGGCTGTTGGCAGCAAATTACAGTGTTCGTTCACTCTAATTGCTGTCCTTGTTTTAATTTAAATTGGGTCCTGTGACATTCGTTTTACTCTGAAGCTGGTTCTGTGTATGGTGTGTGTGTGAATGGTGTGTGTTGTGCGTGTGTGTATGTGTCAGTCTCCTTTTCCTCCCTCCCTCCCTTGTGTGCTAGACGGCTGTACCACAATCGTTGTCTTCGTCAGCGTTGGTGTTCCAGGATGGCCATGGCATAGTAGAGCATAGGGAAAAATTGAAGTTCTGGTTCCATGGCGGCAGCGGCAGAATCCTGTGTCCCTGTTGGCGAGTCTTTCTTTGTCTGTGCTTTGTTTCCACAAGGCTTTTGATGGCGTTGGTACTGCCACGGAAATCCTGGCGGTTTGCTATGTCATAATATGGTGGGCGGTACCTTAGCTTCTGCCTGGCTGTTGATGGCTACCATCGTGGTCAGTGGTGTTAATGCCCTGGTATGGTACGTTGGCTGTCTATGGGAGGTATCAGCACCATAGTCATAGTTTGGCAGTAAGTACCGCCAGCCTGTTGGAGGTATTAGCGCAACTTTAACAGTCACCGCCAATGTCAGAATGACCACCTGTGTCCAATGTCTCACAAATTGTTTAATGTGTAGCCATGTCATCCGGTTGACTCCATGGCCCACCAGAATGACTGTGTAAATATAGACACTGTGTCCAATGTCTCACAACCCTTTATCTGCCAGGTTTTCACCATTTTTAGATTATGCAGTTTAAGCAGGTTCTTTTGAAAGCAATCAATGTACTATGCACATATATTCTGAGTTAGTGGGAGCAATGGTAAACTCCCTTGCTTTATTGGATCCCACATACTCACAAATGACCTGTCTCTTACAAGTGAGATGACAGTTTACTCTGCATATTACAAAGAAGAGGTGGGCGAGCAAACAAATTAACAGGGAAGGGCCGAGCCAGGGCAGAGCCAAGGGTCTGGCACAGGTGTTAGAGCCTGTGCACGAGCCAAGTAATGAAAGCAAGCCCTGAAAAAGTTGAGGGAAAACATACATAAAACCACATAAAATATGATAAAAACTTAACAATTAAAAAAGTGTATTTCGTTAACATATAGCCTTGAAATGAATGTGTCATATTATATCACTGCTCTGATAAGTACTTATTAAAAAATAGAGCTTTTAAACATGAACCATTAGTGAACTAAGAGGCTAGACAGTTGTCATTTAAACCTTGTACCTGGTCCTGAGTATTACAGAGCAACATTATAGTCTATTGAATCAAAGACAATATAGTTTTTTTGTTTTTATTTACAGCTGGTAGTCTGGACTCACATTTGGAAGTGATTTCATACTCAATGGTGAAGAAAAAGGATTTTGGGAGAAATAAAATATTTCCCTAAGATCGCGTACTTAAACAGGGAAACAAGAATTTATCCAGGTTCTCTGGTTTTACTTTGTACAAATCAGCCATTAAGTGGGTATCTAACGGTCTGTTTATTATGTTAATGCTTTGTTTTCAACTGTTTGTGCATTTGTTGCATTTTATATAGCACAAATTCGACCTGTATCTGAACGCTTTATATGAGCACCAGTTACATCATACAAAGTAAAATTAATGTTTGACAGGCATGGGAAGATTAAGTGATCTGCCAAGAATCAGAGGATGTTGAGCTGATGCCAAGACACAAAACTTGGTTCATTAGTTGCAAAGACAGCAGCTCTGGACGTATCATCAAACCTGGGTAGAGGGTAGGTGGCAGGCAGAAGCCACTTTAAAGCTTGGCTCCCAGTTTCTTCCAGGTCATGTCAGATGTACCAGTTCCTAACATTTTTACATACCAATGCGTTATTAGGTCAACACACATCGAAGTGATATGGGATAGAACTCAGTCTACAGAGCATGGCTGCATTTATTAGGTCGAGCTTGGCAGCAGGCAACGCTGTCTGCAAAACATGTTGTATTGAATACGGGCTTTTAACCACGCCCACTCTTGCCATTCGTTCTTTGTTGTGCTTGTCTTAAATGCTTTATTTTTATTCATGCATTTTGCTAAATGTCCCTCCTTTTGCATGCTAAGTTACCTCCCAGGGGATTTCACAATGAGAAAATTTTATTGGCCATCACATTACGTTACACTTCCTCCTTTGTGATGACCCCTCCTCCAGTCTGCTTTCGGTTTTGCCCTTTAATCCCAGATTCTTTCTCCTCACGGCAACACGAGACCAGCAGTTGTTTGACAACAGACTTTCCACAAAGGAGTTCATATTTTTCATTGACTTTTTTTCTGCAATATTTATTTACCCGTCTCAAAACAAAAATAAATAAGCGAACAAGGTGAGCGTTGTCATGAGGTTCGGCACATCACATGGCGGCTGCTCTGCTAGCCTGCCGTTGCTATGGCAACGACAGGGCCCTCCATCCGCCGAGCAGAGGAAGGGGCGCGGCCCGGGTCTCACGCAGTCTGGCTTAGCACTTCGTTTGTGTTTTTTAACAGTCCATTGGAAGTATTTGCCTGGACAGAACAGCCCATTCCACTACCATTCTATAGCTTTTCAGTTCCAGCTTTTCAATTGTGTCTCTATGTGTTCTTATATTGAAGTCTGAAATAGAGTTGAGTGGAGGCAGTCGGACTTACGAGCCTGCGGGGCCAGAGGCAAGACCCTGTGTGAGAACCTTCCACATGACTCAGGCCGGGTGGTAGTGGCAATAATTTGAACACACTGGCTAAATAATATATGCAATCATATACATGTGCAGAAGCAAAAGACCAAAAGCTATGGCCTGCGGAGCGAAAATGTTCTTCGTGGTTTCAACTAATAACTGCTACTCTTTGCATGTGCAACACGCTGTATGTATTATACAAAAAGAACACCTTAGTAGCTTAGTTTTATATTTGAATGTACATTTGTGCACCAAGCAAATGAAAACAAGTTTACGGTTCATGATGTAGTCATCTTTTTATTGTGAAAGGGTCCAAATAAAGCAGAAATAAGCTGGGTCTGTTATGTTTGCCAATGTATATATTGATGTATTTGAGGAACCTGGCCTAGTAAGCAAGAGTGTTGTACCTTACATGTTGTGTCCGGAGACAATCTACAGCATTGTGGACTTCTAGTGGTGATTACACAAATACATTTCACACACTGAATTTCGAATTTTTACTTGATTCATTGCAGCATTAATTATTTAAAAAAACTCTAGCAATTCTTATATTCAGTATACTTCTAACAATCACAGCCCTAGTAGGTATAAAACCCACCCTTTATTATTTCTACATTAAAGAGACAATGTCTGTAGGTAACCAGTTCCTTTTTGTCAATGAGGTGTAGATCTTCATTTGGAAGTGTGTTCTGGGATCTCGGTCAGGGAACAGACATTCAAGGGTTATAAAGGCTAAGGGGTTGCCTGCCTCAGGAGTTAACTCACACTCATACTTAAAAGGACTGACCAAAGTACACTTTATAATTTATCTTTCAAGTCCTATTCTGCCTTCTGAAAATTGCCAGGTGATTTTGGAAGGTCAATATTACCGGCTAGAGTCCTGTTCAAATATGTTTAGAAGGACATTTGTACAAAAAGTTGTAATTTAGTATTTATGAATCTTTTTATGGGGGATACTAACAATATAAATGAACTGCACTCAGATGGCTTTGCATTTTTGCAATTGCACAGTGGTGCTGTTTAAATATGATAAGCAAGGTTTAGGGAATAAACAAGTAATGAGTAGGTTACTTATGGATCGGCTTGTGCATAAATCCTTAGTTGATTGATTCCTGGTTGAGAATATTTGTGTTTGCCACTGTAAAGTACTGACTCTGACGCGAAGTCGGAGTAACAGGTGCATGTGAGATGGTACTGCTTTACAGTCAGAGGAGTAGGCACATATGGGAAGTGTTGCATGGTAATCTAATGAGCAGGAACAGCAAGCCAATGTTGGTAACTGGCATTGGCTGGCAGTATGACCCTAGCAACTAATCTGACATTAATTTACAGCATGAGAAGCTGGCATTGCTAGGTAGTGTGAGAAATTCACATTGCAAAGGTCTCCATGCCAATCCATGCCTTAGTTTTCCCCAGTGGACAAATTGATTACCCCTAAAAGACTCTGTACTTGTGACAGATCTTCAAATGGTTAATTTTCCTTCCAGCAACTTCTGCGCTCGGAGTTGTGGAGGGCATTTCACTTAGTAAAAGTTCCATCCAGATACTGCACCACTGGACTACAGAATTTTGTGAATTCACTCTCTCTCTGTGTTGCACATTGTTCTAATTCATTTTTTCCATCCCTAGGAGACACCCCATTGTTTTTGCATCAATCAATGTTGGAAGGTAGATTTTGAACCACTAGACTTCACCACTAAGAGCATGCAGGATGCTAATATTCATATTCTAGAAAGTAGCAGGTTGACTGCCCTTGGTGAACAACTTAGAACAACTTACCTCTGGGCATCTTTTTGTAAAGAACTGGACCATTTCCCTCATCTCAAAACACCTGGTCTACAATGGAGACTAACATTAAAATGAAAAACAATTTTAGTTTATTTCCTACAGTCTTCTTAGTGTTGACTGTATTCCTCAGTGCCGGTTCCAGGACTATAGCATCTTCATGAATATGAATTTATTATGTAATCCTGACAGAATTTTGTCTATCTAGTTGTTTATTAGAAGTCTGTAACCCTGCCTCAGAAGGCGGCGAAGGCAGCAATACCGCCTCCAAAAGCTCCACTTAATGTAGAACCTAGAAGGGCTAATGGAAAAAAGTAGGTAGAGTGGAAGGACAAAAATCAAAGTAACTAGACACTGGTTTTTAACTTCAAGGAAGCTGAGTTTGAAAATGAGCTTTTGCTATTAGTTTAGTTTTAAATATTTTTTATTGAAGAAACCATGACGTTGTATTGTATTAAAGACTTTGTACAGATCTGAGTACCCTATGATAGCCTCGGAAATGCTTATCCATACCGATAGCCCACTACACCATGTGGATATATGTTAGGAAGTGTGCTTTTCTTTGTTTAGCTTTGAACCTATACTGGTACAAGTGGTTATTAGCTTGGGTTCTATCTCAGGGTCAGCAGTTGATGTAATTATCTAGGAAACAACCATGTTTCACCTCTATTCTGAACTTCAAGTGCTTCTTGATGCTTCGAATCTTGTCTGGCAATGGGGCCCAGAGCGTGGTGGCTTGTACCAAGAAAGCATCACATCCAATGGCTTACTTATTGTAAGGGATTATGATGATCCATGGTGCCTACTTAGAGTGCAGTGTCCCGTTTTGTTTGTGTTGCTGTATCTGCTGTGTGTGAGGGAAGCTTGCACAGTAGATTCTCTGTGAGAGAAGCTTGCATTGTACCTTCTGTGTGAGGGACGCTTGCATTGTACCTTCTTTATGAGGGAAGCTTGCATTGTACCTTCTTTATGAGGGAAGCTTGCATTGTACCTTCAGTGTTAGGGAAGCTCGCATTGTACCTTCTGTGTGAGGGAAGCTCGCATTGTACCTTCCCTATGAGGGAACCTTGCATTGTACCTTCCCTATGAGGGAACCTTGCATTGTATCTTCCCTGTGAGTAAAGCTTACATTGTACCTTCTTCATGAGGAAAACTTGCATTGTACCGTCAGTGTGAGGGAAGCTTGCGCCAGTTCCTAAATAAACTACCTATTCCTCTCCATCTTCCTATCTATTCTGTTCAGCTCTCTCCCATATATGTTCACCATGCCACATAATTCCAATACACAAATACACTCTGTACCACACAAGTCCACACTGCACAATTCCATAAGTAACAATTAAAATACAAACCACAAATTTCCACTCCGCACCACATACATCCCCTACATTCCAAAACTTCAAACGAAAACACATAAATGAAAGACATTGTCATTTACTACAATAGCTCTAACTCTTGCAAATGCGAGACCTATTGCATTGCAAATGCTTGTTTATTGTGAACAGTTGCTATGCCAATAGCAAGAGATCTGACACAATCTCAAATTACCACACCCAATGCTGTATCGTTCATTCATTACCCACACATGCATGCATTTTATCCTGACAGTAAATTAATTCCTGTCAACTGTGAAAACCGATGACATTTCTTCTTTTCCAGGTACTCCTCCATTAGAAATTGGGAGGTTGCAAAATAAAATTTACATAAACCAGGAGAAACGTGTGCACGAACGTCAAATTTCTGAAGGACGTCGAAGCAATTAAAGTCTATTTTCTTGACTTCTTCCATGGTGGGCTCTTGTACTAATAACGCTTGAGCACAGCTAGTCAAAGACAACAACATTCAGCATTCAGTTACAGATTCTTACATTGTGGTGTAGCAATGGTACAATAGGCACCTGCCTTTAGCTCACAGTATGTCAGAACAACTCTATCCCCTGTCCTCTGCGGCCAGTAAATAAAGACGTCATTGCGGATGTTGAAATAATTTATGAATTGAAACTATTTGCAAACTGAGGTGTAACAACAGTTCGTCCCACAAAAAAGCTTATTAACTGTTATTCCGGTGTATCAGTTTATAAAACTAACACTTTGCTGTGAGTGAATGGAGCAAATATTTAAGTCTAAGTTTTGTGTATGGCCAAAGAAACTCCTGGTCAATGTTTCAGTTAGCAAAAGCAGATATACCTTTCTATGGAAACTTAAATTATAAGGATAAAACAAAAAAATACCCAAAACAATCAAACAAGTCATCTTTAGCTTCATACCTCCCAAATGTTGAAGCAGCATGCCTGGTGCCTCAGAAACTTTATTTACTTCCTCTTACAGCTCTCGAGTTGTGCATTTTCTTTTCTAATGACCGATATCAGATGGCTGACGCGAAAGTGCTTTTCTTGCACATGAAGGGTGGTGGAGAAAGAGAGGCGTGAATGGGGAGAAGCAACCGGAATAGGGAGGATAAAATAAAAATATAGGTGGGTGGATGAAGCAGGGAGAAGCACACAAGAAAGAGGGCAGTGTGGCAAATAAAATGTAAATGCCCCCACATGGGGCAGAACCGAAAGTGCTTTTCTTGCCCATGAAGGCTGGTGGAGCGATGGAGGAGCAGGTAGGAGGAAGCAACATGGATTGGCAGGATGAAACAAAAAATATTGGCAGCAGGGGGACACACAGAAAAGCAGTACACAATGAAGAGAGCAACATGGGGAAGGGGGAATGGCACTCCTATGGGGAGAAACAATGGAGTGGGGTGAAGTAAAGATAAAGCCAGAACAGGCAGGAGTAGAAAAGCAGGAAACAAGAGAGAAAGCAACTCGAAGTTTAAGGACAGTAGGGTTTTCCTGGAAAGCACATGCAAGAGAGAGCCGCAGATGAGGGAGAAAGTGACACCGAGCTCAGCGGTGGCATTTGGCCCAAAAGGGTCATTCAAGCCAGTCAAGCCACTTGCTTAAGCAGGTGCCCAGACTCAAGGGGCTATGGGCATAGCCGGCTCTATTGCATTTGCACATGAGGGGTCATCATTTAAGGGATGCATTTTGTCAGGGAGACCCCGTTGTTTTTTGTGTGAAACTAAGCCAAGAACAAGAAGACCAGGTACAAAGTCCCCTATCTGGACAATAATCAGCTGGACCCTGAATTATTAAAAAGTTTACGAGGCTACCTTACGGGTACCTTACACCAGGGATTTTGTATTGCTATTTAGACTTCTGCATCAATTGTATATGTTGCACAGCTAGGCTATCATCTTAGGCCAGACATAGTTCATTGTGTAAAGTTCACTATTTTCTCACTGATGCCCCTTCACTTTATGCAGTACTTGCAGCAAGTTAACCTTCCTTGACTCCTGTTAACTAATGTTCAATCTCTCCAATCCATTTTTTCCAAAACCTCTGTTATATTTGGACTCGCACTCCTAGGCGAGCCTGCTCGTTTAGGGATGACAGCACTTTTGTTTGTAGGCAACTAGGCCAATCCCACAACAAGTCACAATTGTCGGCTCAACCCTCCCAGCTTACAAGCAGTACCTCAACAAAAATCCAAACAGTAAAAGATGATTTCTGGCAGCCTTAGGCATGGCCTCTAGAGTGGAACATCTATGGGGAGTCATGGTGGAACAGAAGTTACCCTTTTCTCATGTTAGCAATAAATCTCAGTCACACACAGGCATTAAAGGAGATGCAGGAGAGTTTCCAATATATTTATTGAAAAGGCTGCACTCTATGATAAAATGCATGAGCTACAATGATTGGGACAATGCATGATAAAAGAAACATCATGGTGAAGATAAGAGTTGTGAATACAAAGACCCCCACCATCTTGCAATGAACATGATGCGTAAAAACCCTAGCATAGAGAACCTAATCCCTAACCTAACAAGAGCTATGTGTTATAAACCTAATCTGCCTGCACCATGTGCATGAGAAGCGCCCCCCAACCTTCATTACCTTGGAACGAGGTCTAGCTCAGAGTCAGTGGGGACACGAAGGCTAGGTCTGCATCAAGGTGATGTGCAGCATAGATGGCGTCAATAGCATCTGGTAGGAATCCCTCTGATAACCTTGTCCGTGTGAGATGTATTTATACAGTTCTTGTATAACCCCTGACACAGGTATGTTCCCAAAACAATAGACAGGGTCAGGCATTTGGTGGCAAATATGTAAACAATTCCCTCCAAAGTACATTATGTTCCTGTCACACATAAGTAGGAAAGAGACATGATATGAATACTTATGTTCATCACTCTACTTTGACGCTGATAGTGATGCCTTCACAGACTGGCACTGATAACGTAAAATCAAAACGTTTCTCTAACTATAAATGTGGCAGCCTTTTTAAAAGAAATAATAAAATAAAAAGGCTACGACAGAGCAAACTATGTAGGTTAAAAGTCACAGAAGGCTAAGTTAAACTCCTGAGACCCATTACAACTAAACAGGATCCACTACACCCCTTGAAGACAACACTCGCTCTTTATGTCTCAAAGAGTCTATCAAATCCCATTCTAGTAGGTTTCTGTACTCCTTATTTCTCTGAAACTGCAGCAACTAATAATGCCAACTTCATCACTTCCTCCCCCTTAAGTTTACTGTCCATCGTTCTCCTGGACCTCCTGCTGGACACCTTCTCAGTGCCTGGCATTGGGTGTTCCAAACTCCACTGGTTCTACTCGTATTTAATTAAACACCATCTGTGGCCATCTTATCCTCTTCTACAGTTTTTGCTATATGGGGACCCTCAAAGTTCAATCATGGCCCTCCTCTACTTCATTCACATTGTCACCTTCCCCTGTGACATCATATCTTTGCCCTCCATCTCCTGCTTCCTGTAAACCTAATTTTGCCTCCCTTTTCCAGCCTTCAGTATCTGACTGCCTTACTGCTATACATCATTCAATGGCTCTCAAATTCCTGATGCTGCACTCACCCAAAATCAAGGTCATCAGTTTTCCAGCTTCTTTATCTCTTACATCCCTATCTGGTTTCAACTTTATCCTCCTTTCTCCTCACATACTAACCCCGTCTGCCCCCTCCCACTTCCTGACTGTCCAAAAATTGGAAGTATGTTTTCATAGAATAATGTGGACAAAGTCCTTCATCATGAGGCCAAGTTTAAGGTGCTACATTTCCTCTCAAACTCAGTCAACAGAAAAATCCTATCACCCCAAGCTATCTAAATTAGCCACCTCTTGTACCCATTCTTGCCAAGCATATGTATTTCAAAGTTTCATTGCCCTCAGTAATGTCAGTGCCTTAGGCATATTATTAACACTCTTGGGAGGAATAAATGTTGAAATAAATGTTGGGCGATAACATGTAGGATGTTTTAGTGTGGGTCTGTGGCCACCATGATTATACACAATAATGGTGGAAAATACATTCCCTAGATTTGAGGAAGAGTGGGGAAACTGTATTTCATCAATTTAAACAAGGTAAAGATCCTCAAAGCAATGTAGGATGGTTTTGGAGCAGGCTGCAAGAGAGAAGTGGCCATTTATGTCTAAATTATTCGAAAACATGTTCCTGGTTTTAGGAAAATACTTAAAGTATACTAATGATTCATGCCCTTTGTTCATGAATGGAACTCAATAATGCACTGGTTTTATGATTGTGAAAAAAATGTAAACAGCATGAATCACCTCATTACTGAAAAAGATGAACTGTTGAAATACCTTACATGGGAATGCAAGGCAATGACCCATCACACACAGCACTTGAGAAAGAAACTAATATGAATAGGGGCAAAAAGAATTACTGACACATATGGTGGATGTGCTTTAGGGCGAGACGTGAAGGGTGGATTAAGTAAAGACTAGACTGCTATTTGCACAGCAGTCTGCACCCTGGTCCAGATATAGCTTGCACCAATTGCCTCAACTACCTCAAGATGTACTGCTGGCCTCCTCCGCCACACCCTCTAACCATACTATATACACCTCCCCATCTACTGCTAAATGTAGCAATGGTGCTACTTTTGTTTTTCGGCAAAGCCACTGGAGCAAGTTGGATATCCACAAAATAAACATAATTTATTTCATGAGGTATATAAAGAATCCAAGTGGGTAATAAAGAGTTTGAAATATCTGACACTCTAATCTATGTTGAAGATGAACAGATTTCAATCTTGTAAGACAAGGGTAGATCACAGTGTTCCTTGTAAAATAAGTTGCTTTATCAGGGCTCACAATGTATTGTCATTGACTGTCAAGCCATTCTTCAATGTAGTCATGGAAAAGCACAAACAGGTTTCATAATTAAATGATCTGCACTAATACAGACATTAACATTTAACAGGCAAATGCACTGAGTGTGTATTTTTCACATTTATATTGACCATAGCTGATGCATGCCACATTAAAAAAATATATATTAACATCTTGTTAGCTTCTTCTTCCATGTGATGTATCTTTATTTCATGAGAAAGTGAATCAGCAATCTCAAATGATGAATATTTTGTTTTCTGTTCCTATAAGATATGTATTTTTTATGCAATCCTTGTACAGCACGCTAATGAGCACCTGCAGAGTACTGCTTGGACCAAATGTATCTGATTATGTTTCAGATAAACGCAAGTCCAAAGGAGGTTTGGGAAGACTCATTGTGCAGTAGACTGAGAAAATAATGGACTTAGTTATTAGTTTGTACCTTAAACTGATTGGTCCTTCGTTTAAGAATCATGTAGGTGTCTCAATTGCTAGAAACTGTGTGATATATGTTAATGCAATGTAGAAGAGTCTTCAGAAGCTTCTTTGCTTGGCCCTTCTCCAAGAGACCTGGTCACAGAAGCCCCACCAGCCGAAGGGTTTTACAAACCACTTTTTACCTGCATCTAATCAGCACATGCATGGGCATTGTAAGGGCGATCTCACTATTTACGTGTCTGCCTTATGGACAATTGAGTCTGGGGCCAGAGATTGTGATGATGATGGACTGCAGGTAGTCGACCTGGCGCTCAAAGCATCGGACGGTAAAACCAAAAACATTACCTTGGTGAACGTCTTTGTCCATCCAAATGCTAAAGCAAGGTTTGTGCCTTCTGATAAGCTGATTGATATCATAACAGGCCTGAGTTCCGAGAGTCCGAGCAGAGACCTTATTGTATCAGGTTACTTCAACACATGGCTGAGTATACTACCTGCCAACGAGATCACAGAGCCGCAAGACAGCGACTGGCTGTCCACCTCTCAGCATATTCTGGGGTGACATAAAGAAGACAAGAGAGGACAACTCCTGCAAGGTATCCTTGGTCTTAAAGCTCTAAATGGATGCCTCTCTCCAGATGTCCTAGATCATTTAGGGCATCCCCAATCGACTCCAACTTTGTAAGTCTCCTTTTATTGAATACCACCTCCTCTTTGGGGAGAAAATGGTCAGAGACCATAATCCACAGGAGATAACACTCAACATCTCTCCGGCTGCTCATGTGCACTCTGCAGACTTTGGCCACAAATGGGTTACGACCCACCTCAAATGGATAAGGTACACCTTGGACTCCCTGCCAGAAGCTTGCCTCAGATGCTAAACAGCTACTGGGATCTTTCGGCATATCAGCTGAAAATCCACTGTCACCTAGGAAAAGTTTATAACGGAATTTGAAAGCCAGCCTGCTAGACCCATTTTGACCAATAAGAAGCTGGAAGCACAAATTACAAACTATATAAGGATGGCAAAAAGGAGTATAAACATACTGTGGAGAGCCATCAACAAAATTGCCTATGGACCCCACAATCTGTGAGAAGTAAGAAGGCACCTAAAGATAGAGCAAAAATACCTCCAAAGGGAGAGTCGGAACACCTTCTCGGTGAAAATACTTTATGATATCAGGTCGAACAACTCTTCGAATTTTTGGCAGACCATTAATGAGGTTGGGAGACCCCTCTCTAACTTGGCTTCTTCCTACACCTCTGAGTCAACCTGGCATCATTTGTTTTTACCCTTAAGATGGTCTTTCACTTGACTTTACAGCAGAATCCTTTTTCAGACATCCTAAACTAACCTTTCCCTGACTTAGCAGAGTAAGGTGCTCTCTTTATGGGGATAATAATTATGTTAACTTTCCTTTTGAGGCAACTTTATAATAACTTGTCCGTGATTATAGGACTTTGAATTGCTTTGAATATATTAACTAATGCATTCATGTATTGACTGATTTGCTAATTTGTGATCTGAGTTTGGATGCAGCAAATAAAAGTGACAGCAAAGCCAATGAATTGCGAGCAATAGGCAGTCTCTTAGTAAACAAAATGCCACGCAAGTGACTGCGCGTCTGCTTTAGGTGAGACCTAAAAAAAACAAAAAAAGGAAATCCACTCAACTATACCTCTTCCTGAATAAAAAGACTCCTCTTCTGCCAACCCCTTGGCATTAAATGAAAGTGTATTCTTCCGCTCTCATCGATAATTGCTTATCATATTGAATCTTCTCATCTCACATGCGCCTATCTAGTCACGTATTAATGGGATGCATGATGGAACCACACATGCCGGAACAACCCATGCCTTAACAACGTGGTTGGAAACACGACAGCGTCGTTTCCATGCATGCCTCTACAACAAATTTTGTTGTAAAAGCTGTGTGGAAACAGCATGCTTAACGGCATGTGTGGTTCTGCCATGCAACCCCCCTACCTGCCCTGAGGCCCTAAACTACCCCAGCTAATACCTTAACTACCCCCAAAGCGCCCACCCGCCCAGAGCACTAAAGAAAAACTATCACAGCACCCCTCACCCACCCCTAAAAACTAAAGTACCCTGAACCCTAAACAAAAAGACATGCTCCGACCCCCCACCCCTGCTTCTAAAATTTAAACTACCCTGACACCCCACCCGCCCTGAACCCTAAACCCCTCACCCCCCAAAAAGTGAACTACCCTGGCCCCCCACCCTAAGTCCTAAAAAAAAAACAAGCCCGAGCCCTCCACCCTGCCCCTAAAAACTAAATTAGCCCAATCTCCCACCTGCCCTGCCCTCTAAAAAAAATATAAAAAAAATAAAACTACCCTGATCCCAGCCCCAAAAAACTAAAGTATCCCGAACCCCCACCCACCCTAAGCCCTAAATCCACCACCACCACTAAAAGCTACCCCCAACCCAATCCCACATACCTCACCGTGTCCTCTCCTGATCCTTCCTCCTCTTCTCTCTTCCCACCACCCCTCCCCTACCCCTTTAAAAATAAACTACCCGCCCCTAGCCTAAGCCCTAAAAAAATACCCAAACCCACACCCCTTAAGAAAAACAATTGCCCACTCCCCAACCCCCCCACCCCAGTCCCTTTATCTGCCCTCCACCACTGCCCCAGCCCCAGCCCCACCTACCTAACCACGACCTCTCCCGGACAATGCATGGCTTTTTCTGTGACTTACCCACGCATGAGCGTAGTTTAGCACATCCGTTGCACAGAAATGCATGCATTGTTCCTTCAAGGATGGTCACGCTTGCGTGGGAAACATCCACATTGCTAAGGAGGCGTGGTTATGAACATTTCCCCTATTTATGTGCAGAATCTTTGCAACTTCTAGTTGAGTCAAAATGCATAGCGCTGAACATTGAAAATCCAGTTTATGCAGAGAAATGCAATCAACTGGACATCTGGTTCTCAATATTCACCCACCGAACTAGTGAAAACATTGCCAGGTAAACATTTGGACAACAGTGTCATTTCATGAATACAATTAACTGGTTCGGTGCTGGGGACATAACGGTTTTGTCTCGCGGCACAGTGCTCTTGTGCCGAGGATATAACCATTACGTCTTTGTACTGGAGCATGGTGGGGGTGCTAGCACTCCCCCGTGAGCCTACCCTCCCACCCCCCAAGGGCAGGGATGGAAGGGGAATCGCTTCCCCTTCCACACACGCCCACCCAACGCCCCCAGTGGCGTCTGATGACCTCCGCGCATGATCGCATGTTGACCTTATCAGAGGTCACCTCCCATTGTGCTGGAAGCATGGCTTCCAGCGCGACCAAGGAGAAACTGATTAGTTTAACCTTGGTACGGGGGCAGGGGAGGTCAGGGAGGCATGAAAAGGGAAGGAACGGCTTTTCCTTTCCATGTCTCTCTGAGCATTCCTACAGCACAATCAAATAGCGATCGTGCAGCAGGAATGCCACTAGACACCAGGGATGTTTGGGTTTTTTGTTTATTCTTATAAGGGGAGCAAGGGGGGGGGACAGATCAGTCTATATTTATTAGGTCGATCTTAAGCCATAAGACACCAGGGATGTTTTAAAATTACTTTTATAAGGGGAGCGATCCCTTAGGCAAGGGTCGCTCCCCAGAGGGCAATTTTATTATTAGGCCTTTTCTGCCACCTCCCTGGGGGTAGATCGGCCTCTATTAATTAGGCCGATCTGACCCTGGGAAGGAGGAGAGGGGGGCGGGAGCAGAAGCCACTAGACACCAGGGATTTTTTTTTTTGGGGGGGGGGGGAATTGGCATAAGGGGAGCGGCTCCTTTGGGAAGGGTCGCCCCCCCAGTGGGGGCATTTTTTTTTAAATACACTTCTGCCCCCCCTCGGGGCAGATCGGCCTATATTAATTAGGCCGATCTGCCCCCGGGGGCAGAAATCACTAGAAATCAGGGATTTTTTGCACCAATTTCACGCAAAGGGATCGACCCCATTAGTCAAGGGTCGCTCCTCTGTGGGGCAAGTTTATTTTAGGCCATTTCTGCCCCCCTTGGGGCAGATCAGCCATTTTTGTAAGGCCCATCTGCCACCAAGGGCCCGCCAGAGACCAGGGAAGATTTGTTTTAAAAAAAAAAAAAAAAAAAAAAAAAAAGGAGGGTGGAGGTATGGCCATACCCCCACCCCAAATAAATGGGGAAAAAGTTGTTCTACCCACCGGTGGGCAGATGGGGCAATTACCACCAATCCACTGCCCAGGTGGGCAGAAAGCCTACTAAATGCAAAGGAGTAAAAAAAAAAAAAAAAAAAATTGTGGTGTGATGGCTACCAACCAGTATGGGCATAGTTATGCCCCCACCCCAACTGAGGGAGGTAACAGTCTTTCAGCCCTTCCCCACATACTGAAATATCTTATCCCATACCAAGCAAGAGGACATTTGATTATTTGGGGTTTTGGTTTTACATTGGGCCATGAGAGCTTGTCTAACTCTCAAAATCGTCCCACTTGGAATGGTGAGGGCTGCACCTTTTGGACTTTGGGATGTTGCCATCTTGAAAAATCTACGAGACCTAGACACATCTGAAAACTAAACATCTGAGTGAGTCCAGGGTGGTGTGCTTCACATGCACCCTGCACCATTTTCTTACCCACAATGCTCTGCAAACATCCAACTTTGCTTGAAATCACACAATTTTCCTACATTTTTGTGATGGAACCTTCCGAAATCTGCAGCAATCCACAAGATTCCTGCCACCTGGCATTGTTGCATCTATTCTGCTAAAAACTCTGCCCCACTTGTCAGCCTAGAAACATTTTTTTTCAAACTGCCCTTTTGGGCCCGCTTTGATTCTGCCTCATTTTCAACCTGTTTTTGGCTCTTCCCTCTCACAGGCACTTGACCCACCTACACAAGTGGGGTATCATTTTTAATTGGGAGACTGAGGGGAACGTTGGGTGGTAGGAAATTTGTGCAGGTGCAGTAATCCCACACAGAAATGTGGGAAAATGTAGTTTTGTAGCTAAATTTGAGGTTTGCTGAGGATTTGGGGTAAGAAAACACTGGGAGATTCACGCAAGTCACACCTCCCTGGACTCCCTCGGGTGTCTAGTTTTCAGAAATGGCTGGGTTTGGTAGGCTTCCCTAGATGGCTGCTGAGCCCAGGACAAAAAATGCAGCCCCTTCCTCCCCCCCCCCCCCACCCCAAAACAGGTAATTTTGTATTTGATGATTTTCATGTGTCCACATAGTGTTTTGGGGCATTTCCTGTTGCAGGCACTAGCCTACCCACACAAGTGAGGTACCATTTTTATCAGGAGACCTGGGGAGAATGCTGGGTAGATTAAAAGTTGTGGCTACTCTCATATTCCAGAACTTTCTGTCATCGAAATGAGAGGAAAAGGTTTTTTTTTTTTTGGCCAAATTTTGAAGTTTGTACAGGATTCTAGGTAACAGAACCTGGTGAGAGCCCCACAAGTCACCCCAGCTTGGATTCCCCATGGTCTTTAGTTTTCAAAAATGTGTAGGTTTGGTAGGTTTCTCTAGGTGCCAGCTGAGCTAAAGGCCAAAATCCACAGCAAGGCACTTTCCAAAAAACACATCAGATTTAAATGTAAAAATGTGATGTGTCCATGTTGCGTTTCCTGTCGCGGGCACTAGGCCTACCCATGCAAGTGAGGTACTATTTCTATTGGATGACCTGGGGGAACACGGAATAGAAGAACAAGTTTTATTGCCCCTTGTCTTTCTCGACATTTTTTCCTTCCAAATGTAAGACAGTGTGTGAAAAAGATGTCTATTTGAGAAATGCCCTGTAATTCACATGCTAATATGGGGACCCTAGAATTCAGAGATGTGTGAATAACCACTGCTTCTCAACACCCTATCTTGTGCTCATTTTGGAAATACAAAGGTTTGCTTGATTCCTATTTTTGACTCTTTATATTTCACCAAATGAATTGCTGTATGCCCGGTATACAATGAAAACCCATTGCAAGATGCAGCTCCTTTATTGGTTCTGGGTACCTAGAGTTCTTGATGAACCTACAAGCCCTATATATACCCACAACCAGAAGAGTCCAGCAGATGTAACGGTATATTGCTTTCGAAAATCTGACATCGCAGGAAAAAGTTACAGAGTAAAACGTGGAGAAAAATTGCTGTTTTTCCACATCAATTTCAATATTTTATTTATATATTTCATATATTACAGCTCTTATTTTCTATACGAAAACCTTGTAGGACCTACACAAATGACACCATGCTGAATTCAGAATTTTATCTACTTTACAGAAATGTTTAGCTATCTGCGATCCAGTATTGGTTTCACACCCATTTCTGTCACTAACTGGAAGGAGGCTAAAAGCAAACAAAAATATAGTAAAAATGTCCCAGTAAAATGCCAAAATGATGTTGAAAAGTGTGGTTTTCTGATTCAAGCCTACCTGTTCCTGATAGCTGGGAAGATGGTGAGTTTAGCAACACAAACCCTTTGTTGATGCCATTTTCAGGAAAAAAAAACACAAGCCTTCACCTGAAGCCCTTTTAAAAAAAAAGAAAAATAATTTTATGACATTTTTGCTGTATTTTGGCTTATTCCTTGGTCTCCTCCAGGGGAACCCACAAACTCTGGATATCTCTAGAAACCCTAGGATGTTGGAAAAAGGATGCAAATTTGGTGTGGGTAGCTTATATGGACAAAAAGTTATGAGGGCCTAAGAGCGAACTGCCCCAAATAGCCAAAAAAAGGCTCGGCACAGGAGGGGAAAAGGCCTGTCAGTGAAGGGGTTAAAGGCAAGACTTTGAAATGCATTTGATAACATGTCTGCCGTTTATGTCAGCCTGCTTTCCTGTATGCTGAACATTTAATCACAAGCATTATTTCATGAATTGGCACACATTCCTTAAAATTATAATTGCCTAAAGATTCCTTCATTTAAAATCAATCTCCATGGGCTGTAGGCTTGTTGGACCATAGTGTAGTTCATTTTTTAATGTTCTCTGATCAGTCTTTCTTATACTTAGACTCACATGGTGCAAATCTCCTTTCTTCGCAGCCCCTGTATATGCGTTCTGGTTGTTCACCTTGCATCTGTTCCCATAAGAGAATACTAAAGTGTCTGATTTGCACTCTGAAAAGGGATTGCTGATTTGGGCAAAACGTGCATTTCTTTATCACACTGGATCACTGCTGTCTGGAATGCTTACTGGTAAGACCCATTGCAAAGACTCCTTTTCTTTCTGGTCACACTCCGAATTACAAGAGGGTAACCCATCTTGGAGTAGTAATAAGGTTTATTTAGGCCATAGTGTATTGAACTGTAAAGGTAGGACACTGCAGTATGATCACATTAGTACACGTTGTTTCTTCTCAGAGGTAAATAAGCGATCGAAACCAGCAGTTACATCCATATGCTGCATGTCTAGTAAGAGGCTCATTGATGAAGAACAAGATATTGGACTATATTTTATACATAATGGTTATGAAATTTGGCAGCTCAAAGCTATAAATATAAAGCCGTCCAACAAAATACAGAGCATGTACATTTAACCTCTACCAGCATTTTGCACTTTGTCATATGCTCAATTGCTTTCTTGGGACCAGAATAAAGGATTATGCCCTAATTTGAATTCACATATTTCTGGTCTTTTTTTTTTTTTTTGGTCTGGTAATTGGGAGATATATTGAAAAATATTCTCTGTGCATAATGAATTTATGGTAGGGAGATTGACATTCCAGGTAGCCTCAATCTCTAATACTCGAAATTTGAGATGTTAGAGTTTTCATTTCTAATTTTGAGGAAAATGGGATGAGCTGCGCACTCTCAAATAATTGGGCATAAGTTGCTACCAATACTAGTACCTGTTTTATGGCTGAGGAAGCATCCCTATCATCACTTCCTTGAAGCTTATTCTAACACAGTTCTGAGATTTTATCATGCCCTTGAGCAAACATGAGCGGAGAATGCATGATAGCCAAATCATACCAAGAAGTGAGACAACTCAATCCTAACCTCTTGGATCATAGAAGTAGTTAGGAGATTCAATATGCATTTCCTTGTGCACTTCTCCCAAGCATCCCACAAGACGTTATCTAAAGCAAATAATTCTGCCCCATACAGACCCTAGGGGCAATTGAGGAGAGGTTTGCTCATAAAAGCTGTTATTAAAGATTGTATGGAAAGGCCACTCAAAACTGAAATAACATTTTTAAATCTTCTTATTATGCCCCGAGCCTGC
The DNA here is from genome assembly GCF_031143425.1 of Pleurodeles waltl. Classification (NCBI taxonomy): domain Eukaryota; kingdom Metazoa; phylum Chordata; class Amphibia; order Caudata; family Salamandridae; genus Pleurodeles; species Pleurodeles waltl. Next base: position 1,888,256,671 of record NC_090440.1, read on the forward strand.
ACAGCTATGTGATCAGAACAGCTCAAGTTTCCGTAGAAGATTAATCCTAGGTACGTATAAAATGTGACTTACACCACATGGGTGCCACCAAAGTACCATGAAAAATTTCACTGCACACCTACATGTGTTTTTATCCCTGGATACATTTTCCTTTAATTACTATTTGCCTAATGACAAGACTAATTGAACAACTTACGGCAGCTAATGAACCGCGATGTTCAGTTATCTGATGCATCTAGACTGGTCATGATTAGGTTTTCTAAATAGGAAACTACTCCTTTTATCAAACCTTTGTACTAAGTTAATTTATTCTTGATTTTATGAAGTCCACCACCTCTGGGGTGGAATTTTGTAAAGGTGTGTAATTTTGTAAACAGTTTTTCCAATTGTTTACTGTCCATTCAGGTGGTGAACCCATGAGGATGTTCAAGATGGATGGGACAAACCTATTCTGCACATGCCTTACATTTTGTATGATTTATTACACAAAGAGACCTGTGAATACTACCTTTGTGATTTGGGATTCTGAAATCTTGAAAGTAGGAAAAAATAAAATTGCCACAAAGATGTAGGGAATGGGACATCCCAGGAGCCCTACCTGGAATGTTTTTCCCTTAGGGGATAGGTATGATTACATTCATTCAGACACACCAACACTTAAGAGGCCAACACACTGCACATCAGGGTACCCCACTTTAATTTTAAATTGGGAGGAAATTGAGCTAGGAGAATATTACAAAATTGGAATAGATACTTCAATGAGGAAGCAACCAATTAGCATATTTTTTAAATTAAAACTGCCATGAAGATAGGCATGTTGCTAAAAATGGCCTCCCACGAAATGCATGTCACTCCTTTTTTTTTTTAGAAGAATGGTGTCCTTCCTAAAAACCTTCTGTATCTCATCAAGTAGTAATTGTGTAATAGTAGTAGTCAACCACTCCAACACGATCCTGGAAGAAAAGTGATTTTGGGATGAGGAGTTTGTATAGGGTGAATGAAAATTGCTCTTAGGTTTCATAATTATTTAAAGCTTTCGTTCATTACATTTTAAGGGTCTTCTCCTCAGCCAACCAGTCTATTTAGCAGCAGTAGACGTCTGGCATCATTAGATAGCTTCCAGCCAGGAGTAGAAGTGGTTGGTTATTCCTTTATTTTGGAACATGAAATTGTCTAATCATATCATCTGAGCTGCTGCACCAAGAGCCACACTGTCGTACGGTGATGAGAAACATGCCATGATTTTATCAGGGTTTAGAAAACGAACTCTGAATTTCTAATTCTCTACTGAAGTGAGTACATGTATCTCCTCACTGTATGACACTGTTTAATTCTTACAATCATTACCCAAAAGCAATAGAAATTCCTTGACCTACAGTGATGTACAAAGGTAAAACAACATATTTTTGCCCCATGATAACGGTCAAGGGAGCTAAACTTTTTTTCAACTTGCCTGACACCTTATAGAGCAGACTTCTGTAATACAGCATGGGAGATACTAATGACTGACTGCAGCAATTAGTGATTAGTCACCGGCTAATGCTACACAGTGGTCACCTTGTGATCATACATTTTTAATGCTTTCCATTTGTGATCAATTCTTACTGCTCGGTAAAATAACCACTGAAAGTCGCAAAAACATGTAAACTGTGCCCCTGTGCACGTTGTTCATTTAGCTTGCTTCCCCAAAAATCTAGTCAAACAGGCGGATAAAAAGCAAAAGCTGGTCATTTCCATGAACAAAACCTCTCAGCTTGAATTTGTCATTTATTTTCTTAAACTGATAATGCATACAAATCCGATTGCATAGACCCAGGCACCACAGCCACAATCTTCCCCCTGAAAAAATGGGCAAGTTATTTATTGCTCATTTGAACAGAATCATGCAACTGCATATAGTCAATGTAAATGTTACTGAATTATCGTGTGTGACTGACATACAGATGCCGATTTTACAGGCTTTGCTCTAATTTATCAGCTACCTCTACTCAGATCTTAAACAATAGGTTTTAATGGAGTGGCAGAACATATGATGTTATGTTCATAAATTTGTTTATCACATGACCAGAGAGGTGAGGTGGAGGAGCAAACACCTAAAAGTACTGGATATCAGAGTGTAAACTCATGAGGCTAGGACACACTCACATAAAGTAAGAAGCAGCTGTCAATAATTAAACCAAGATCAGAGGTGCAGCATAGATCACGATCTACTTGATTTGCGGAAACTGCTATCTCCGCCCTGTGCCCTGCAAGGTTTTTCATTTAAATCTGAAAAGCCCTTATGTATGGCCGCTGATGTCTAAACATTACTGGTTTCTTAGCAGTGAGGAACATCTACGATTCATTCAAAGAAAGGTGCCTGAACAATCCCTAAACATTACCAGCCTGACAGAAGCAAAGACATCAGTGCCCAGGGATGTGTGACTGATTGTCCACTACTATGTCTGGTGACTGTGGAGCCCCAACAGATTACTTCTGCACAGCTGCCTTGGTAAGGCTGCGCTACTGGAATATATGCCCACTCCTCACTACTCGAGAACTGAGGTGTTAGGACTTACTGCCTTGAACTTTTGAACTGTGGTATTGTTCTCCTTAATACACAAGGGGGGATATAACATAGAAGTGTGTTTGCATAAATAACTGGGCTCTTTTAATTATAACTTATTTTAAGGCTACATATTCATCATGCTACCAGAAATAGTTAATCGGGATAATTCAGGTACACTGATGTTTAAACTCCATTGGTACATCCGAATAACAATAGGTTATCTTCATTTTAAAGTGTACAAGCACTTTATAAGTGATTCTGCCCTCACAGGAAATATGTTCCACCACATTCATAGGATGCCCTTGTGTGGATTTTTTGTTTTTGTTTACAACACCTTAAAACCTTCACTCTAAAACAATTTTCATGGACATTTTATTCCTATTCTGTATCATTTCTTCAATTAGAGTTTGAATTCATGTAGCAGTGGGAGATGGTTGCATGTGCCAGCGAATACACAAGCCGGATTCAGCAAGCGATGAGTATGTTGGTGCTGCATTTTAAGGCTGTCCAGCTGTGCATTACATTGAATTGTTTTGTATTTTGTGCTGCTCTATCGGTTGCTGTGCATCATATTGGTGATATAATTTCAATTACTTCCAATTTAGACTTTCTATTGATTTGGATTTACAGATAAATTGAGAAAAAGCATAAGCTGTAATTTCATCCTATTTTACATCCTCGTTATCCTTTCTGGATGTAGCACAACTTTGGAAGAATCCTTGTGCTTTACCAGGAAAACACAGAAAGGAAATTAAACAATAGGCGACTGGCTCATGTTTGTGCCCCTTCTTTTGGATTAAGACCACAATACTCCCCTTCATGATACCAGCCTAGTCAGTATTAATTATCAGAGTGACTGCTGAGGCCTAATAGTCGTTTAAATGGTTGTTTGAAATTTCATCATGGCCAGGTGCATAAAAAATATTTTAGTGATGTCCAACCTCACACTCTGGCAGCTGATGCGATACCTCGCATGTTAATGAAAACATAGCCCCACACACAAAAGCAAATTCAAAATATTCAACCAGTATTTTTCTGAAGTCATCAAATCATGATAGGTTGTGTCCTCTGCAGACCACTTGTGACCAACCTCCCGGAGCAGGGTTAATCCTTATCTTGAATCACAGTTGACATCTTATTGCGAGCATCCTTTGTGAACTGTGTTTTCCGTTCAGAAGTGTGAGCTTTTTTCAGTCCACTGCAGCACAGATTGTAAGTATTCACACTAATGGAAAAGCCCATCTTTACCTTTCTTAATTAAGGCATCAGCGACTACTTTTTCACATTACATCCTGAGTCAACCCAAGATTCAACTGCCTATCTCTTACATGCAAATGAAGTGACTATATTGTAATCGTTTTGGCATATTCATAGTTACACTGTTTTGAACAATACACCTAGGTTTTCAAACTGACTACTTTGCAGTATTTATTAAAGGCCACACTTGTATTGCAATCCAATTTGACTCTTAGATTGACTGGTATTTTCTTCCAAAGTCTGCAATATTTTGTGCTAAACAAATTGAGCCCACTTTAAGTGCAAAGGAGAAATGGTCACACTCAGAACATGTTGTTACACTAAAACGATTAGGTTTGCGGGTACAGCAAAATGTATTATCGCTTAACCTATAATCGATGAGGATCTTCTCCAAAGTAATAGCAAAATGCCAGCTAATTGACCACCACATTGCCATTTATCATTATATAAAACTGACAAAGCTTCTGTTTCGGTTTGCCATAGAGTTGTCCTGTAAGATTTAAAGGTATATAGAAGATCATTTAAAACCACCATTCAATATGATTCACCTCTATACAATACAAAACCCAACCAAGAAACTACCTTGACTACAATCAATGAAAATTCTTAAATAATCAAAAATACCCAGATTACAAAATGTTTTGGGGTCATACAATGCTGGAAACGTGCTATATACATTCACCTAACAGAATATTGACTTTGCTAACAGGTATGAATATACTTAGAAGAATCTGTGCCAAGCTGCTGATTGATTCACGCATGCAAGATGTTTTCTAAATCCAATAAAACACTGACATGGGCAGTTAAATGTTCCTTTTGGAATAGATCCTAAGATGTGATGTGCTTTTAACAATCAACTGTTGTTATTTTATCTGAGCCAACAACTAGTTATAACAAGCATTTGCATTGCAACGGGTCTTGCGTTTGCTCATGTTAGAGCTGATAGCGTTGTAAACTCCTAACCCGACTTTTCACCTATCGGCAAAAGTGCATTTATGTACGTAACCCGAAAAAGTGCAATTAACTATGTAAAGCGCTCGACTTCTGCCAAGCGAAATCGCGCTAGTAAATTAGAGAAAAAGTAGTCCACGAGCCGGACAGAAAACAGCGAGCCTCACATGTTTTATGTACTTGGTCGATGCGCTCGAGGAGGGCTAGCCACCGGAAAAGGCATGATATATGCATGCCTTCGACTAATGAAAGCAAGCAGATTTTATTAGGCAAGCCCACGAACCAATGAAAAACACTGACGTGACGTCGACAGGGCTCCGAGCCCTTTTCTAAACACTAAAGCGTCTTGCTGTGATACGCATGCACGAGCACAATGCAACGCAGGCACGACCCTAAAAACTACAACGTTGCTCCTTGTTCTCGGTATTTTCTCAAAAAAGAACTAAAAAAACACTGGCAAAATGCACTTTATTCCTCCTCTTTTTTGGGGCTTTGCAAAGAATTAAAAAAAAACTCACATTACATTGCCATGTGCTTCACTTTTGGGAGGCGACCTTCCAAAACGGAGGCCTCTCCAAATGTTAATAGCAACCTCTGCAGTGTGGACACTCTAATTTAAATGATGCCGACACTCAGATACAGTTTCCTAAAATTCGAATATTGCATCTTTTGTTAATGAAAACTACTTAGAACAAAAAGAAAGTAGTAAAAGACTACGTGCTACAGCTAACATGAACACAGACAACCTTGAGTAGAAAGAGCAAGACATCAGCACTGGCTATGAGGGTTATTGTTTGAACATTAGAAATACTAGCTAGAACCAACACTGAATTCTTTCACACAAACACACCTATGTCAGGCCTCATCCTCAGCTGTCTTTATTGCTCTATGTGAGTGTTGACTAAGCAGTCTGGAGTAAGCAACGCCTGGAAGACAAAAACAATGAAGAAGGATCTTCAAGAAGGTCAATGCACAATGATGTGTCAGAACTTGAAAACATCACCCTACAGGAAGGCAAGTGGCAACTCCATTTACTGCAAGGGATAACTAATGTGCGTTTGCTTGGTGGTGTGTGTCATGGTGTAACTAGAAGTGCCTTACAGTTCAGATGACTGGTTAAGAGCAGTGGAAGTTTACTCCAAAACAAAGCAAGAACTCCGAACACACTCATGTTTCTGAGGCAAGGAACCGGAAAAGCAAGATATCTTCCCAGAGTACCAGTGACGCCAGGCTAAAGCTAATCTTTTAGTAGAGTATTTGTGGGTGAACTTCAGTATATATTCCAAAGTAACTGGGCGATGAAACTAAAGTCTCGATCTCAGAATTCAACTATACCAGCATTGTAGCACGGGAACACACATTTTCTACGTAGCTTTGTGGCATATGTATTTTGCCACTGCATCTTCAAGACTACTACAGACCACGAAGGAATACTTCTCCCACATCCAAAACTGAATTTCCGGAACATTCCACTTTTGCTGCCACCAGCAATGCAAGAACACGATCCACATGTCTGGTAAATGAACTCTGCCTTTTGTTACTTTGGTATTAGTTAAACTGTATTTAAAATCCTGATCTTGAGTCCTGGAAAGTTGACAAACATATGGAATCAATTATGGAGGCATCTTCATGTACATATTCCTGAGCCGCGAGGGGAGAGCAGCGCATGTTTCGGCACACCCACTTATCCACTGGCAGCCAACAGGCCAACAGGCGCGCGGAATGCAGCTCTCTATTCACAATTAGGCAAGCTAATGTGAAGAGCAACCAAAAACAGAAAAACCAGCTAAACTCAAAAAGTTAGACACCACAACATTAAATAGTTCAATAAAAAAAATTAACACTCTAAAATTCCCCAGGAGTCTGTTGTGAAAAAGGACATGAAGCACAGGTCTTGGACACACCTTGCAAAACCAGGATCGCACTGAGTTACTGTTTTATACTTGATATACTTTTGAGTTACATGTAATTAGCCCTATTTTTTTCCCAAAATGAAAATGCTCGTTTCTTGAACTCTGAACTTTATTTGTGTAGTAAACCATTCATCAATGTCATGGAAGGCTCGTCCTTCAGGCTCACCCACTGTCCCACATGAGAGCTCACTAATGTTTCCTTTAGTGAAGTCTGTGCCATAGCCCAACCGTAAGGCATCCAAAACTCTTTGCAATTTGTTTGTATGACATCTGTCCGGGCCCAAAAAAAGAGGCTAAAGAAAATGGGTGTTAGTTTGGAGAACGTAGGTAGCCCGGTATCGAAAAAATAATATTTTGCTCACATTGGGTGAAAAATGTAAAATTCCCTAGTATGTGGGCAGCAATATCACTGACAAAGAGCAATGCTGTCACTAGATTAACAAAGCGATAACTAGCAGTGTAGCAAACATAAGGGAAGTGCACCGTGCCATGGTGGCCCTGTTAAAAAGTCGTATCATTACTGACAATTTTTTTTAATGTAACGGGATCTTCAAGACGCTCACAACAACTAAAATGAAACATCAGGTTGTAAAAAAAAAAAAAAAAAAAAAAAAAAGAAGAACAACATAGTTGCAACAGGTCAAAACAGTAAACAAGGTGCCCCTCTACAGAGGACCCCCGAAACAACTACCTTCTGAGCCAGTTGAAACTGTTACCCAGTACAAGCACTGAAAGTGAACTAAGTCATCAAAGGCCGAATACTGAAACAATTACTCTTAGAGCAACCACCGCAGTACATTTGCTGACAACACTCTGGAACAACTTTCCAACTGGTCTTCTCGGGCTTTCTCTTTCTCAAATTAAATAGCCTTTGAGAAACTTCAACAAAAATGCGCCACCACCAACTAACTGGTGAAAACTGCCAGACACGAGAAATTATATGCTGCTTTTACCAAAAACCTGCTCATAAATTCGTGGGCACATTTTGTGGCAACAGGAAGCTCTGAAACGTAGTCAAACTCCTTTTCTGACAAGCATTCGGCTGAGATGCCCGCCAGTGCTGTTCAGTGATAGCGTGTGGCACCTATGAAGAGAGAGATCAGACGCACCATGAAGTGGCCTACTGGTGGCATGAGACAAATGGACTCACTCGACTTGAGGTTGGTCACACATGCATAAAAGGTTTGATGAGAGATCTGTAGCAATTCAACGCATCCAGGCCCAGAACAAAACTCACTGACAACAGGATTTTGAGGAGGACCAAGAAAGGAAGTCAGATCGGTGGTAAGGAACGGGGTAGGATTATGGCACATCTGTTACTGGGATGGTGATGGACACTGCATTCAATCGGGTGGTGGTAGCATTGGGCCAAACTGAGGCACAGCGCTGATGAGATGGTTATACGAGAGCACTGACAGGGCTGAGGACAGAGCAGAGCCACAAACACTGACGAAATCAGTGCCAAAAGTGGGCAATAAATGGTCACTGACAGGTTACAGGGCTGGTAGTAGAATAGAGCAGGGCTGAGAATGCCATCAAGGATACACAGTCGGTAAGGCCAGTCAGAGAGCAAAACAAGGGTCCACGTGCGATCTCAGTGCCTCCATTACATAAATAAAGAAAGCTTCAACTTTGGATGTGTTAATTGGGTTTAGAAACTGGCCATCTCAAGAAGGCTGCTATTCTTGACCGGGCGCAGGACATTCTATAAATCCACATGGTTAAGTAAATTTAATAAATACAATTTCAAATAAGATCTTACAAAGCTTTCAAGGCGACATTTCCCTGTACGGCTGTGGAATTTTAGATAATAGGAGACAATTATGTTGAAATCTTAAATGTATGGTATTTGCGATGTTACATCACAGGCATTACAGGGGGAAAACAAACTATGAACTTCTATTTCTGAAAAAATTAAAGTGAAGAATTTGATCCTTTGGTATTTATTTCTTCCTCACACGTGAAGTCATAATTTACATCATGCTATAAAATACATATACACCTTTCACTAATTAGTTGAAACATATGTTTTGCTTGTGGCAAAAAGTGTGCCTGACATAACTATCGTCAAGTGTTTTCATATGGCGGACTGCTTTCAATGCCTCAAAACGTGTTTCTTACAGGAGTAAGTCAAAATAATAGCTGTTTGTAGAATGGCACAATTGAAAATGCATATCAGAAAGCACAATGTAAATACAAACTACTAATCAAAGGGCCTGTCTGTGCTGAAACAGGGTGTGATCAAGCAATTGTGAGCCTGTGGTATCCAGATGTGTGGAAGGCAAAATTGGTGAGTGAAAAGGAGTGATTCAGGTCATCAATTGGTAATATGGCTCCAGTGGGTGAGAATGAAGGTACACAAATGAATACTTCCTGCCACCACAAAAACTAATGGCTCGGGTATCTGATGGGAAAAAAAAACTGATGCACCAATAAGGTGCAATATATTATGGACATGAGAGGAAAAACACACATATCCAAGCATTTCTAGATAGTTAACTAGGGCCATGTACCTAGGGTGTAAGATCAAATGCATCCAAACAGATCTTCCCACCAGCAACAGGTGTCATTTATATAGTGCATGAGTGAGAAGGAATTCACTGAACCCACGACAAGAGTCAGCAATCCAGTACTGGGGTGGTAAAGTACACAAAATATGAATTCTGTCAGCAATCCACTGCTGAGGGTAGCAGATACACAAAAGCATGTTCTGTCAGCGACAGGTGTCAGAGTTAGAGAATTAAAGAGGGGCTACACACGTGGTCACTCCCTCTCTTCAACAGGTGCCTTAGGTTCTGATTGAGAAAATAGGGGAATATACATGGGAACTTCCTGGCGGCAATATGTGTCCATGAGTGGAAAGCCACATAGGAGGACTATCAGATATCTTTAACAAGGCGAGGTAGAAGATGATGTACACGAGAATGGTTTGGGTCAACAACATATGCCAGGGGTCCAGTAGGTGAGATGGGGTGTTGTTACCACCAGTGCAGCAGGTGCAGTGGAACCAGGGTGCAGACCCCTGAGGAGCCCATTGAAACCTGAAAATTGTACAGCAGTCAAAGGAGCCATTTTCCTTGCTTGTACCAGGGCCCATGACATTCTTGCTACACTGCAGTATGTGAGATAAAAGATTCACAGTTCTCAAAGCACCACCATGTGCCATCTAGTCGGTGATGTGCAAGAGAAAGAAAAGTAACTCGTACAGCAACCAATCGCCTGCACCCACTACATGAAACAAAGTACAGTCAAGAACCCAAAACGGCACCAAGGACTTAGTGTGTGGGAGTAATTGCACACAAAACAGTGATTCTTCTCAGCAACGAGTGCCATGACATTTTTCAGAGAACTTGTTAGCAAAGGTAAATGCAGTTTGCTGCTAGCAACAGGTGTCATTCATCAAGTGTGAGAGAGGGAACAAACACGCAGGAGCATATCCTGCCATCACTAGGTGTCATGGATCTAGTGTGTGAAAGTGAATGTAGCTCCCTGTCAGCAACAGGGGTCGTGAATCTAGTGTGTAAGAGTTGATGCAGTTTCCGGTCAGAAACAGCTACCATGCTTCTAGAGGGCGAGAGTAAATGCAGTTCCCTGTCAGCAGCAGGTGTAGTTCACTTAGTATGCTAGTGTACATGCAGTTTAATGTCAGCAACAGAGTTCGTGAATCTAGTGTGCGAGAGTGAATGCAGTTTCCTCTCAGCAACAGGTGTCATGGATATAGCATGTGAAAGTAAATATAGTTCCTTGTAAGAAGCAGGTGTTGTGAATCTGGTGTGTGAATGTAAATTGTGTTCCCCGTCAGCAAAAAGTGTTGTGGATCTTGTGAGTGAGAGTGAATGCAGTTTCCTGCCCGCAGCAGGTGGTATATATCCAGTTTGACAGTGAATGTAGTAGCTCCCTGTCAGTGACAGGTGCAGAGAGAGTGTATGATGTTTCCCGTCAGCCCAGGTGTCATGGATCTAGTGTGTGAGAGTAAATGCAGATTCCTGTCTGCAACAAGCGCTGTGGATCTAGTGTGCGACTCAATGTGCCTCCCGCCACCAGTAGGTGTCCTGGTGTCTAGTGTGAGAGTGAATGCAGTTCCCTGTCAGCAACAGGTGTCATGGATCTAGTGTGTGAGAGTAAATGCAGTTCCTTGTAAGAAGCAGGTGTTGTGAATCTGGTGTGTGAATGTAAATTGTGTTCCCCGTCAGCAAAAAGTGTTGTGGATCTTGTGAGTGAGAGTGACTGCAGTTTCCTACCGACAACAGGTGGTATATATCTAGTTTGACAGTGAACGTAGCTTCCTGTCAGTGACAGGTGCAGAGGGAGTTTATGATGTTTCCCCTCAGCAAGGGTGTCATGGATCTAGTGTGAGGGTAAATGCATTTCCCTGTCAGCAACAGGTGTCACGGATCTAGTGCGTTAGGGTGAATGCAGCCTCCTGCCAACAGAGGGTGACGTGGATTTAGTGTGTGAGGGTAAATACAGTTTCCTGTCAGCAACACATTCTGTGGATCTAGTGTGTGAGTCAAGGCAGCCTCCTGCCACTAGTAGGTGTCCTAGGTCTAGTGTGAGAGTGAATATGGATCCCTGTCAGCAGCAGGTGTCATGGATCTAGTGTGTGAGAGTAAATGCAGTTTCCTGTCTGCAACAAGCGTTGTGGATCTAGTGTGCGACTCAGTGTGCCTCCTGCCACCAGTAAGTGTCCTGGTTCTAGTGTGACAGTGAATGCAGTTCCCTGTCAGCAGCAAGTGTCATGGATCTAATATGTGAGAGTGAATGCAGTTTCCTGTCACCACCAAGTGTTGTGGATCTAGTGTGTGAATCAAGGCAGCCTCCTGCCAACAGTAGGTGTCCTAGGTCTAGTGTGAGAGACTGAATGCAGTTTCCTGTCAGCAACAGGTGTCATGGAACTAGCAACTAGCGTGTGGCAGTGAATGCAGCCTCCTGCCAACAGAGGGTGACGTGGATCTAGTGTGTGAGGGTAAACACAGTTTCCTGCCAGCAACACATTCTGTGGATCTAGTGTGTGAATCAAGGCAGCCTCCTGCCAACAGTAGGTGTCATGGTTCTAGTGAGTGAGAGTAAATGTAGTTTCCTGTCGGCAACAAGTGCTGTGCATCTAGTGTGTGAGTCACTGTGCCTCCTGCCAACAGTAAGTGTTGCAGATCTAGTAAGAGACTGAATGCAGTTCCCTGCCAGCAACAGGTGTCCTGGATCTAGTGAATGCAGCCTCCTGCCAACAGTAAGTGTCGTGGATTTAGTGTGAAAGGCTGAATGCAGTTCCCGTCAGGAACAAGTGCCATGGATCTAGTGGGTGACAGTAAAGGCAGTTTGCTGTCAGCAACAAGTGCTGTGGATCTAGTGGGTGACAGTCGATGCAGCTGTGTCAGCAGCAGGTGTGGGTGGATCTAGTGAATGCAGCCTCCTGCCAACAGTAAGTGTCGTGGATTTAGTGTGAAAGGCTGAATGCAGTTCCCTGTCAGCAAGAGGCGACCTGCTTTTGTGTGAGAGTGAATGAAGTTCCCTGTTAGCAACAGGTGCAGAGAAAGGCTATGCTGTTTCCTTCAGGAACAAGTGCATGGATCTAGTGGGTGACAGTAAAGGCAGGTTGCTGTCAGCAACAAGTGCTGTGGACCTAGCGGGTGACAGTCGATGCAGCTGTGTCAGCAGCAGGTGTGGGTGGATCTAGTGGATGAGAGTGAATACAGCCTCCTCTCTGCAACAGGTGTCGTGGACCTAGTGGTTCAATCCCACACCAACAAATAAAAAAATTTAGGGGAGGACAGCACAGTCAGTGTCAAAAACACCAAGGGGTTCTTAAACCTTGGCCAAAAAAAAGTCTCTTGACGTTTTCTCGGAAAGAACACGAGTTTTCAGCCCACGTGTCCAGCGGAATAGAGGACGCAGAATGGACGGCGTTCATATTTTGTAAAACAGCATCTAAACAACGTAGATTTTATAAAAAAGTTTTCATGATTTCCTTAACACGTGGGCTGGCAATGCCGACCCTTGCAACAGTACCAAGAATGTTCTGCAAATATATCTTAAGCGTGGAATCCACATTCCCCATAAGGTACTAACCCTCCACAGGGATTCCCAGGGCCGAGCAGAAATTACATTTTAAGATAGTGTAACGCTCAAGCTCTTTGTTTGTGATAAAACATAGATGTGATTGCCCACTGGCATCACATATTAGCCAACAGCACTTTGCACGCTGGGCCTTGTAGTTTCTATTTATACACAGTAACCAGGAACTGTAGGCGAGAAGGAACGCACATTCAGGAGTGCTTCCTGTGCGCAACAGGTGTTTAGAAACTCATGGCTGGATACAATGGTAACACGCCGAGAAACAGCAGAAGATGTATCTTTCTAGTGCTACAGTATGGAAAACACGCGTCTCATTATTTTAGTATCACCGCGTGTTTATGTCATAGTGGATCATTAAATAACTGTTGCAGATGAGCACAGTACTAGTATGCAGCATGAAAACAGTGCGGATGGTCTGCAGAACATACTTTAACATTACATTATTAGCAGGTTGTCTTTCTCTGGTGGTTAAAACTCGCTCATTCCATGCAGACGACTGTCTTACATTTGTTTTAGACGGTCGACTGACAACAGTGAAATGTTTACAAAGATGTATGGAAAAGCAAGCACTTCTGGGACATTTCTCACGGTACAGAGTGCCTGTCCACAAAAAACATATCCCGTTGGCCCCAGCGCCTCAGAAGCAGACGGCACACAAAGCACACTGGACATTTTTGGGCGGGCTCATCTCTCACCTTCTCCTTGGTTTTCAGGTACCTCTGGGCTGCCTGCTGCGTGAAGTCCCCCACTGTGAGCTGGCCATCCTTGCAGGGCACCACGATCAGGGTCTTCCCGAAGGAAACGGTCACCTTCATGGCCCCGTCAGGAGGAGGGAAGCCCGAAAACCATCAGTGAAGTCTCGGAGGGGCTATAGCAGTGACCGGGGAGGGGGCTGAGGGTGACAGTGGAGGGAAAGTGCACGGGGGTGAAGAGACTGAGCACCGTGTGGGGGCGGACGCTACAGGTGAGATAAGTGGGGGCATACACCGTCCAGATTCCTGTGTAGTGCAGCGGCGCAGTGTAGTGAAAGTGCAGACAGGGGCAAAGGGCTATCTGCGAGGGGAGGCACACACGGACAGCTTCCTCTGAAGTGTATGGGGCACTGGGCAAGGAGGGAGGGGCTGCGTGCAGTGGGAGGCACACACAGCACTGCTTCCTGTAAAGTGAATGGGACACTGCTCAGAAAGGGCGGGGCCATGTCTTGCATTGATGGGACCAGCCCTGACTCGTGGGAACTAACCCGGTGCTTGAGGGATGGGGCACGGTGGGGGCTGGGAGCCTTGTCCCCCCGCCACAATTATTTTAATGAGCTCTTCACTGTCTCTATTTCGGTTTCTACTTCCCTTATAGTATCCCGATGTGTCCAGTCTGACCAATCAGATCGCTTGTTGTTGCCTGGTCGCTCTTTCTGTGGAATCTGCTCTGCTCGATAACGTGAAGGGGAGAAGCTACTCGAGAACTGGCAAAATATGGAGCAAAGCAGTTTCAGAAGGAAGAAGGGGAGTTGCCGTAGGAGAGAGAACCAGGGCTCATGTACATTCTTTGGGGGCACAAGAGTCCGTCCCTCCTTGCACCCTGTTTTGAGAGGGGGGTCCGTCGACTAGACAGAGAGGGATGCAAGCTTTCACGTGGTCCAGTTCAGGATGAGTTAGCAGTCCTGTCTGAAAGTAATGAAATTATAAAAAATTATACTTTGTGTAGAAGTTGCCTTTAATTACCATCAGTGTCTCGTTGTGTGTTTGCTATGTTGGTGTGCACTCTCGAGAAAGTCGTTTTATTCCCAAGATTTAATGAAAATTGTAGCCCTGATTATGTTTGTGGAATGTCTAGGTTTTAGATCCCTAGATGGGAGATTGATTCCCCGCAGGAATGGGATGCAGAGGATCTGCACAGTGAGGACTGGGCAAAGGAGAACTGTAGATCCTTATTGGAGCAGATGAGCTAACAGGGGAAGTACGTGCAGGATGGAGCAGGGCATGCATCACAGAGAGCACCAGGGATGTCCTGGAGGAGGAAGAGGGGGGGCACAAGAGAAAGGTATGAGATGTTCACCTGGAGAAATGGAACAGAAAATGCAGGCGATCTTCATCTTTCACAGGCCCTTACAGTAATAGTAGCTCGCCCACTCCAGATATTTGCTGTAGTCCTAATTCTGGAGTGTGACAAACAGAAGCAGAGGTCCAAGTTGCATAGAAAATAACATTGGTGCTGGAACAATCTTCAAAATGGGGGTGCTGCCATCAATGTTGCATTGCTGAAGTCATTGGGATTGTGATAAAAACAAGCCTCGCACTGAGAACAAGTGTAGCACATCAGCCACACTCACTCAACAGAAGACTAGTAAGGGCGCAGTATGCAGCCGGTGGTTCATTTTGGAACACATTTTCACAAATATGATTAAAGCTTGATGTGCCAGTATACTGTTATATACAAAGCACATTTTTTTAAAATTGAAATGGCTTCTAGAGATGTCCTCTAAATCTTTAATTTTTGTATTATTAAAAAATGTAACATCCTATAAACCTTCTTCCTTTCACACTCCTTGAACACTAGCAGGATTATTATATAGCTCACATTACAAAACCCTCTTGCTTTGCAGTTTGAGAAAGTAAACACCAGTGTTCATGATAAAAGAATATTTGCAAGATTACATTGCCCTACATCTGACCTCCGTCTTGGGACGCACAGCTAATGTGACAAAACTAAAACCAAATATAAAGGCCTCTTGTTCATTCATCTTCTGAACTCCAACAAGGGGTATTTTGGGGGTGCTGCAGCATCTCTTGCATCCTTACTTCTAGCACCTCTGAAAATTACTTCTAGCACCTCTGAAAAGTAACCTGGACCAGAAGATTTACTCATGCATACGCCTGCATAACCAGGGAGGTCTGTGCTTAATTTGAGCCAGTGGTTTCCAGTACTAGGCACCAGCACCTAATTATCAACACCACCACTTATGACAGTCTGGCATGTGGTGGTGCTGTTTGTCAAATTTAGAGATGGGCACAATAACACTTGTTTAATAAATCAATATACATTAAAATGACTAATACCTGCCACCCAAGCTATTGCAGTATTGTTGGGTGGCCTGGAATAGTCCAGTCTGTCACACACGTAGGAGTGTGATGGTTAGTTGTTGTGTGTGTACTGTGATTGGGAGCACGGACTGGGGCAATGGGTGGTGCAAGCTGCAGTGGACTCCTGACGAGAGCCCTCAGTCTTTTATGTTTTACAAATTAAGCACTGGTGAGGTCTTTGCTGGGGAGAATACAGGGAATGGTGACATGTATGAGGGAGAAGCACTTGTTGAAGCAGGATAGAGAGGTGCTGCAGCAGATAGAATCAAGGAAGGGGGAGTGCAGAAAAGAGACTGTTGGCGTGCATTACATGTTCATGGCAGGGCTCATGAAGACTATGGGAAAAAGGGCCATTGGGCCCCTGAGCCCCGCAGAGAGGAGCAGGAGCATTGCAGGAAAGAGAAGCAGTGACACATACTGTACAGGAGAGAGAAAGATACCCACAGGAAAGAGGAATGCCCCTTACAGAGGAAAACAAGGGGGATCTATGGAAGGGGGTGTTCTCTTTATATAGGAGTATGAGCACAGACAGCAGGAAAGAGAGTTTAGTGCTGCCTTCCGAAAAGATCAGAGGCTCAACAAGTGATAGGACATGAGGGCGACAGAAGGGTGGGCAAGAAAGAAAGATGGAGAGAGAATTAGTGAAGGGTGTGGTACGCCTGAAGCTGAGGGGCTCCCTCAAGGCAGAAGCACACTCACTGAATGCAGGGGGTGCAAGGAAGGCGTACATGTGTAATCAGCGAGGTCTCATCGTAGGAAGGACCTGTGACACCACAAGACAGATGGAGAAATGAAGAAATACAGCTAGTGAAAGGTTCTGCAGAGGGTGGGACAGATGCTGTGCTGGGTAGAGAAGTGGGAAACAGAAAAAATAGCTTGTTATGCTGAATATAGGAGACAGCAGGAGCATTCCAGTACAGGAGAGAGGGCAAGCCCTGCAGAGACGAGGGGGCTGCAGAACGAAGCAAGGAAAGGTGAAGGTAGAAGAAAGCAGGGTGTACACTCACCGACAGGGTGGTCAGTCATCTGTCCACTTTCAGTTTGGAGGATAAGTTGTGTGCTAATACACACTTTGTAGCATGGGGAAATCTGACTGGTGCAGGAAGGATGATTCTATGAGGGATGTGCATTTTTTGGGTTTAATGTCATAACTCCCACCTCTAAATCTGGCCTGCTTAAAAGAAATTGCTTGGCTGGATATTGACTTTATGGAGTCCGATTGCTCCGTTACAGTGTATTCGAGTTCCAATGCCTTCTTTGGAGAGACTATGGGCCTGATTACGACTTTGGCGGAGGGGATTACTCCGTCACAAACGCGATGGATGTGCTGCCAGCCGTATTATAAGTTCCATTATATCCTATGGAACTTGCATTACGGGAGACGGGATATCCGTCATGTTTGTGACGGAGTAATCCCCTCCGCCAAGGTTGTAATCAGGCCCTATATCCTCTGAATAAGATGAAATAGTTTTAAGGCATGAAACACCAATAGTAAACAGTGGTGTTCACCAAGAATACTGCTAACCATTAACCACCCATTCCCACATAATTTAAAGAGAATCTCTCACAAATCTACTTCTCCATTTTCCCTTTTACATGAAAATATTTAAAGAGGCATTAGAAATAGGCACAATACAAATAGTGAAAGTTTAAAAAACACCTTAACAAGGCCCCTAACAACGTGGGCAATTTACTCAGGTGGGCAGACAGAATCATAAGATTTAACATCTAATCCACACTCCCTCATTTATCTAAATTATGTGCTCTTGGCATTAGCTTTTTGAAATTATTCCCCTGACCCCGTTTTGTGCCCCAAGAGTGGACATATTTAGAGTCATTCTAAAAGCTGTTAGTAAGTTTGTGGTTAAAAAAATCCTAGGCTGGATATTGCATTGGGGGAGGGTGTGTAGACAGTGCTCCCTCTCACAGCCCACTCTCCAAAATGTATTATGGTGGTAAATTAATAGCTTTTGGAAGAAGATTCTACTTCATTACAATCTCAAGTCTCTAACTTGTCACATTGTTTGGTATTGGGCAAATCATACTCTGCTTGTTCATTTGTCCTCTGATCTGGCAATATGTGTAACCCAAAGGAAAGATAAATAAACACTAAGGTCATATTCCTTGTATATGCCTGAAGCATGGTTTGCATTCACATATTCAGGGTTGTTTAATTGTAGGTCTCCACATTCCCTATTCACATCTCTAAAGGTGGCCCATAACTGAAGCTGCAATGTGTATGACCCCTCTTTTGATGCACCTTCCCCCCTCAGCCATAGGCAGGCACCTCTTTCACAGCTCATCGACTGCTGAAATGGAGGAATGTGGACACCAGTGCATTGGCTGGACGTGTCCCATCAGGTAGCTGGCTGTGAACAGTAAAAAGCGGGACATTAGTCATCCCACAGTAGCTGAGTGTGGCCAACAAAACAGATGACACACGTGTGGGACATATCTGTAAAAAATGGGACGCGTGGCCACCCTACTCACTGGTCACTCTGGCTTAGTCAGTGGTCACACGGTCCTACTCGCTGGTTAGCTGACCTCATAGTCACAAATATCTTCACTACTGTCTACTGGGACATTATTGTGCGCTGTAGCTCATATGCATTTTTGTCTATTACCGCATTTGTCGCTGAACACAAATGTATGGTGCCCTATGTTGATGTGTGTTAATTAATAGAAAAACAAAAACTGAGAAACCACATTGGAGGAAATTAAATCATGAGAAAGCATTTTTAAGGATAAACAAGTTCAAGGAAATACATATAAATAAAAAAAAAGAAAGGAACATTTTAAAGGAAAGCAAAATATAAAGAAAAATTCAAAATGAATTTAAAGTGATGGAGTTTAGGGGAAGTAAGTGATTTTTGGGTTCAGGGATGTGTGATGTTTAGAGCTGATGAGGGCTTTTTAGGATTCATGGGTGGGTGGTGTTTAGGGCTGGTGAGGTATTTTAAGGTACAGTGATAAGTAGAGTTTAGGAGTTGTGAAGACTTTTTCAAGTTCAGGAGTGAGCGGAGTTTAGGGGTGGGGGAATTTAGGAGTATAGGATGCATGGAGTTCTTGGACAAACATCTTCAGGGTTGTGGAGTGGGTGGAGTTTAGGGTGGGAAGGAGTACTAAGGTTTCAGACAGGTGGAATGTAAATGTAGAAAGGGGCTTTAAGAGTACAGGGATGAGAGGAGTTCAGGAATGGTGCATGGCTTTAGAGGTTCAGGCATGGGTGGTTTTTAACAGAGGTGAATGTTTTTAGGCTTCAGAGAGGTTTGAAGATTAGAAGTGCTAAGGGGTTTTGAAGATTGAGGAATGGATGGGGATTAGGCATAGAAAGGGATTTTTAGAGTAGGAAAGGGTGGAGTTTAGTGGTAGGGAGGGGTTTTAGGGTTCAGGAGTGGGTGGAATTGAGAGTAGAAAGGACTTTTAGGGTTCAGGAACGGGTACAGTTAAGGGGCCAGGGATGGGTAGAGTTTAGTCCTGTGGAGAGTTTTTAAAGGGCCAGGTATAGTTGGTGTTTAGGGATGATGCGGGGTCAGTAAATAAAAGCATCCAAAGTAATTATTTTACAACATAAAAGAAATAAATCTGAAACAATGTCCCTGAAGTAAAGCATTTAAATAAATACTTCGGAAAAAAATGTTTCTGAAGGACAACCATTGCATTTACAGCTTAAAACATAATATAGAAAAGAAGCCACTTTTGAAAAAAGGACATTCTATGACAATGAGAGTGCCATTCATTATGCATATTTTCATTGAATAGTTTATGTGAAATAGTTGCTCATTAAAGAGATTCCATAAAATCTTTTTCTATGAAATCACATACAAGTGGCACATCTGTGTATAATGGTGTCTAACAGTCTGAGGTACCAAAAATTAAAGAGTTGCAAACAAGTTGGAAGGTGGCTTGTGACCACTGAATAGGGTGTTTTTGATTTGCATATAGTGACTAATGGTGTATTTCTTAAAATTTCGCACCCCATCAAATAATTTGGGATTCCTGGTTTTTGCAATGGAAAATACTGAATTTGTAATTGTGATTACTATTTTGCTGTACAAAGAATTCACAAATAGGAAATTTGTTAAAACACAGCACTTTGCAAACGCAAAATACTATAATTGTGAAGTATAAAAGGTGCCCCCAAATGTATTGTAGTCTTTCACAATGGCTGCACTCTATGCTAAAGTGAGTAGGATATGGATTCTTGGAGCACAATAGAGAAAGAAAAGAGAAATATATTTAGAACAGAGTGTGACTGAGCAAAAAAAGGAAAAGGTTTATGCGAGATACACGTCTTTCAAAGAGGTCATTCATACTTTAATTATCAGGTTGAACTCTGTACTAAGAAGGGCTACACAACACAGTGCTTTTATCCCTACCCACATTCAGGTTTTATCTATCTTACACCTTTTAGCTTCTGGTAGCTACCACCAAACTGTTGCAGTTGCAAGAGGGCTATCCTAGAGACCCTTATGCAGGAACTTTCTTGGCAGTGTGTTGGCAAGAAATAATTCACACATTGCATTTCCAAGTACCCCTTCTGAGTTGGAAGCTACAAAAACCACGTTCTGTGCAAAGTGATTGGGTGTGTGGACAATATACATTTGAGTTTGTCCACCCTCTGAAATAGAATGTTATTCATAGTAGAAAGAGTCAACATTTATTAAATGTCCAAGTATTGTGTAATGCCAAATTTCTTATCATAGACCTAGTTGCTCAATACCCTAGAAGCCCTCATGATTCCAACATCTGTAGAATATATGAGTGACTAGGAAGAGAAGAGTGTGCAGACAGGTGGTTGTTAGGTAATTATTTTTTTAATATGATTTTAATTGGCACATTTGCGTATTTTATACATTCTAAAACAAGTTTGCTACATTTTAGCTGACAGTGCATATGCATTAAGATCATAGACCATGACTCTATACTTTCATCCCAAAATCTTAGCCAATCAAATTTTCAATCAATCAAATTTCTTAAGCGCGCTACTCACCCGGTAGGGTCTCAAGGCGCTGTGGTTGGGGTTGGGGGGGAGTGGGGGCTACTGTTCGAAGAGCCAAGTTTTGAGGCGTTTTCTGAAAGTTAGGAGGTCCGGGGTCTTGCGTAAGTTGGTGGGGAGGGAGTTCCAGGTTTTGGCGGCGATGTAGGAGAAGGATCTGCCGCCGGTGGTGGTGCATTGGATGCGGGGGACCGTTGGGAGGGCGAGGTCGACGGAGCGGAGCCAAAGGAGGTACAAAGCTGCTCACAATCGAAGAGCATTATTGTGAGAAGGTAGCCTCTTTCTAGCCTTGTTACCCCCACTTTTGGCCTGTTTGTGAGTGTATGTCAGGATGTTTGTCACTGTTTTCACTGTCTCACTGGGATCCTGATGGCTAGGCCCCAGTGCTCATAGTGAAAACACTATGTTTTCAGTATGTTTGTTATGTGTCACTGGGACCCTGCTAGTCAGGACCCCAGTGCTCATAAGGTTGTGGCCTATATGTATGTTTCACTGGGACCCTGTCACACAGGGCCCCAGTGCTCATAGGTGTGCATGTATGTGTTCCCTGTGTGGTGCCTAACTGTCTCACTGAGGCTCTGCTAACCAGAACCTCAGTGGTTATGCTCTCTCATTTATTTAAAATTGTCACTAACAGGCTAGTGACCATTTTTACCAATTTACATTGGCTTACTGGAACACCCTTATAATTCCCTAGTATATGGTACTGAGGTACCCAGGGTATTGGGGTTCCAGGAGATCCCTATGGGCTGCAGCATTTCTTTTGCCACCCATAGGGAGCTCTGACAATTCTTACACAGGCCTGCCACTGCAGCCTGAGTGAAATAACGTCCACGTTATTTCACAGCCATTTTACACTGCACTTAAGTAACTTATAAGTCACCTATATGTCTAACCTTTACCTGGTAAAGGTTAGGTGCAAAGTTACTTAGTGTGTGGGCACCCTGGCACTAGCCAAGGTGCCCCCACATTGTTCAGAGCCAATTCACTGAACTTTGTGAGTGCGGGGACACCATTACACGCGTGCACTACATATAGGTCACTACCTATATGTAGCTTCACAATGGTAACTCCGAAAATGGCCATGTAACATGTCTATGATCATGGAATTGCCCCCTCTATGCCATCCTGGCATAGTTGGCACAATCCCATGATCCCAGTGGTCTGTAGCACAGACCCTGGTACTGCCAAACTGCCCTTCCTGGGGTTTCACTGCAACTGCTGCTGCTGCCAACCCCTCAGACAGGCATCTGCCCTCCTGGGGTCCAGCCAGGCCTGGCCCAGGATGGCAGAACAAAGAACTTCCTCTGAGAGAGGGTGTGACACCCTCTCCCTTTGGAAAATGGTGTGAAGGCAGGGGAGGAGTAGCCTCCCCCAGCCTCTGGAAATGCTTTGTTGGGCACAGAGGTGCCCAATTCTGCATAAGCCAGTCTACACCGGTTCAGGGACCCCTTAGCCCCTGCTCTGGCGCGAAACTGGACAAAGGAAAGGGGAGTGACCACTCCCCTGACCTGCACCTCCCCTGGGAGGTGTCCAGAGCTCCTCCAGTGTGCTCCAGACCTCTGCCATCTTGGAAACAGAGGTGCTGCTGGCACACTGGACTGCTCTGAGTGGCCAGTGCCACCAGGTGACGTCAGAGACTCCTGCTGATAGGCTCCTTCAGGTGTTAGTAGCCTATCCTCTCTCCTAGGTAGCCAAACCCTCTTTTCTGGCTATTTAGGGTCTCTGTCTCTGGGGAAACTTCAGATAACGAATGCATGAGCTCAGCCGAGTTCCTCTGCATCTCTCTCTTCACCTTCTGATAAGGAATCGACTGCTGACCGCGCTGGAAGCCTGCAAACCTGCAACATAGTAGCAAAGACGACTACTGCAACTCTGTAACGCTGATCCTGCCGCCTTCTCGACTGTTTTCCTGCTTGTGCATGCTGTGGGGGTAGCCTGCCTCCTCTCTGCACCAGAAGCTCCGAAGAAATCTCCCGTGGGTCGACGGAATCTTCCCCCTGCAACCGCAGGCACCAAAAAGCTGCATTACCGGTCCCTTGGGTCTCCTCTCAGCACGACGAGCGAGGTCCCTCGAATCCAGCGACTCTGTCCAAGTGACCCCCACAGTCCAGTGACTCTTCAGCCCAAGTTTGGTGGAGGTAAGTCCTTGCCTCACCTTGCTGGGCTGCATTGCTGGGAACCGCGACTTTGCAGCTACTCCGGCCCCTGTGCACTTCTGGCGGAAATCCTTTGTGCACAGCCAAGCCTGGGTCCACGGCACTCTAACCTGCATTGCACGACTTTCTAAGTTGGTCTCCGGCGACGTGGGACTCCTTTGTGCAACTTCGGTGAGCACCGTTTCACGCATCCTCGTAGTGCCTGTTTCTGGCACTTCTCCGGGTGCTACCTGCTTCAGTGAGGGCTCTTTGTCTTGCTCGACGTCCCCTCTTTCTTCAGGTCCAATTTGCGACCTCCTGGTCCCTCCTGGGCCCCAGCAGCGTCCAAAAACGCCAAACGCACGATTTGCAACTAGCAAGGCTTGTTGGCGTCCTTCCGGCGGGAAAACACTTCTGCACGACTCTCCAAGGCGAGAGGGATCCGTTCACCAAAGGGGAAGTCTCTAGCCCTTTTCGTTCCTGCAGAAACCTCAGCTTCTTCTGTCCAGTAGAAGCTTCTTTGCACCCGCAGCTGGCATTTCCTGGGCATCTGCCCATCTCCGACTTGCTTGTGACTTTTGGACTTGGTCCCCTTGTTCCACAGGTACCCTAGATTGGAAATCCACAGTTGTTGCATTGCTGGTTTGTGTCTTCCCTGCATTATTCCTCTAACACGACTATTTTGTCCTTAGGGGAACTTTAGTGCACTTTGCACTCACTTTTCAGGGTCTTGGGGAGGGTTATTTTTCTAACTCTCACTATTTTCTAATAGTCCCAGCGACCCTCTACAAGGTCACATAGGTTTGGGGTCCATTCGTGGTTCGCATTCCACTTTTGGAGTATATGGTTTGTGTTGCCCCTATCCCTATGTTTCCCCATTGCATCCTATTGTAACTATACATTGTTTGCACTGTTTTCTAAGACTATACTGCATATTTTTGCTATTGTGTATATATATCTTGTGTATATTTCCTATCCTCTCACTGAGGGTACACTCTAAGATACTTTGGCATATTGTCATAAAAATAAAGTACCTTTATTTTTAGTATAACTGTGTATTGTGTTTTCTTATGATATTGTGCATATGACACTAAGTGGTACTGTAGTAGCTTCACACGTCTCCTAGTTCAGCCTAAGCTGCTCTGCTAAGCTACCATTATCTATCAGCCTAAGCTGCTAGACACCCTATACACTAATAAGGGATAACTGGGCCTGGTGCAAGGTGCAAGTACCCCTTGGTACTCACTACAAGCCAGTCCAGCCTCCTACAATTATTGAGCATATTGTTTACTTAAAGGCAGATTCTGATGCCTGCACAAAATGTGGAGGTGCTCTAGTGTAAGATCCTACAATGTGCTGCAAAACCATAGCCACCTGTGCTATGCTGCATAATCCAGTCATATGTAAAAGACTCACAATTGACCCTGCAAGTGACAAATCTGGTGAAGATGATATTGGAAGCCTCCTTGCCTATCACCTTCAGGATTTGGTGCTGAAAGAGATGCAGAGGGAAATGTGTACAGAGTGATATTACAAGTAACTACTTTTAAGTTATACATCACATGCATATTTCTAAATATCTACCAGAGAGTATTGAGCAGTAAACAAATATTTTTATGTGTATTCACAGATTCATTTGAGGATGAATTGTATACATTTTAGTCAGAAATAGGAATCACCTTTAAGTTTATACACATACACATTATTTTCTTTAACTTCTTGAAAACAGTATAATTGGATGCTTTACTATTTGCGTCTTTGATTTCCAATAGCTGGTCTTTTTGTGAAACTCTGTGCCCCTACCTTGTCCTTCTCCACTCTTGCTTCTAGAGAACCTTGATCTAGCTGGCTCACCAATGGAAATACTGCTAAGACATTCACCCTCCTCAGTTTTAGCAACCAACCTTGCTGCTCTAATTCCTGCATAGCATGTTTGTTATTTGGTCTAGGCTTCTTGCTGCTTCACCACTGCAGTTTCTAACTCCACCAGTGTGTTAGTATTTCTCCAACACATGGTCGAGGTGACTATAGCCAACCTTTCAAAACATCACTCAAATGTTTGAAGATGATTATTCATGTGCCTCTGTTGACTGTAGGAATGGTAGTCACTGTTTCAGCAGTTTATGTGTCTGTGTGACAGGATGAATCACCAGCCTCCTCAGGTTCTAGTGATGCTGCATGAGGAAGTTTTAGAAAGTTGAGCTGTTGCAGATTACAACAGTGAAACTCTTTTTGTAATATTAGCGTTAAAGATGTACTTGTAGTAAATCAAAATCAATATTAATGTTTCATTTTTTTGTTTGAGGTATATTTCAAACATATATGTATTATTAACAATATATTTTATATAGGCCACCAAGGTAGAACTGTAAAGAAAAAACGCTTTATGAAAGTTTTTGGGGTTTTGAACCTGACTAATATTACCCACAATGCATTTGTTTTGTACACTATGAAAACTTGAAATGTGTTAATTTCACAATTTCACTACAATTTCATCAACATATCTGGTCATACTTTTTGTTCTGCAAATATATAATACTAATAGTTAATGCAGATATATTTATAAAAGCACATTCTATAGAACCGTCCTGTAACATCTGGTATGGGGGCTGATGCGCCTGTATTAAGTATTCCGGAGGTGGCTTCTGACTGGAAGGTGGCATCAATTAATTTTTCCATAGGGGTTTGTCTTGACTCAGTACTTGGTCCCCCACCTGTAGCTGCAGCGTACTTTCTTCTGGTTGCTAACTTCTCTGTGGTGCAGGAACGCAGGTCATACCAGTGCTTCCTGATTTCTTCCACTGACCTCTTTGTGACACTCTCTGCATTAGTCCTTCACTGGATCATATTCCAAATTTGTTTTTTGGTTGTCTCAGGAGTGGACATGAATGTTTTTTACAATCGCTTGTTTTGTTCAGAGAGACAATCCTTCACTAGTATCTACAGTTGTTGGTTTCTGAATTTGCATCTTCTCTTCCTGCCCTCCTCTTCTTGTTGTTCATGGCTGAACATGGTATTTAGAAATAGTCCTGTGTTGGGAGATAAGTTCTGTTTCTGCTGTGCTGCAGAAAGTAAATGTACTTCTTAATTGGTGACGCTTTCACTTGCAGCCTATATGACAGTCACTGTTAGCGAACAATAGAATTTGTAAATTCCGATTTGTTGTTCAAAATTAACAAATGCTTTTGAATTACTGTTTGACTGCAGCAAAGGTATGTAAATCTTATTTAATGATTCCTAAATTGTGATTAAGTATTTGCAGCAAATTGAGAACTTCTAAATATTTGTTTTCATATATCATACCTATGTTCTTATTATTAATGTGTGGATTTATTCGATGATAAGGGTCATAAAAAAGAGGGCATGAAATGTTAAGTGTTCCTGATGAGGTATGGGGAAATAAAAACTGAATGCATCCACAACAATAAAAAGGATCATGAAAAACATATGTGTACATTTAAAAACCCCGGGACCACAATTATAAAATGACCAAAAGGGTCATAGATAACAGACAACATGCATGAGTGATAAAAGGCTACAGTGCAGAAAAAAATGTGGGGGGAACATGAGAACAGTAATTAAAGGACAAGGTTTAGAAATAGAAATAGGACCACATAGAAAGACAGATAAGTTGCAAGATTCAAGTATATTATTAATTTAGTGTTAGCACTGAATAAAACCTGCAAGCATATTATAAGATATCAATGCAAAGGCTTTAGTCCTTTACCCAACAACTCTATAATTAGTAAATTTTTTGAATTATACTATAATTAATATTGACATTCAGTTATGAGATCCCACGGGCTGCAGAGATCTCTACACTCAAGGGAGAGAGTGATCTACTCCTTCTAACAATGCTTACACCTCCCAGGAATCCTTTTGTGAATTCATGGCAGGTGTCAAAGGGGTAAATTTTGATGTAAACATTCCCTTTTCTCTATTAAATATATATTTGGCTAATAATCTCTTTGCAGTACTGACTACTATTATTTATTCACTAGTTTGCCTGATTGTGTACCACTCTACATTTGCGCCCCCTCCCCCATGCTGAAAGATGATAAGGAATTGCCCATTCATTAAAAAAAGAATCCTTAGTTCCCCTTACAGGATAAACAGTCAGTACTCCAATGAGGTATGCAGCAATATTCCTTTATTTCATAACGACCAGCTGTGAGATATTTTGACAACAATGCCTTTCTCAAACTGAAAATGATTCAAACTCTGAACCACTTCCTTTATACTAACAATACAAAAAATGACATATAGGCCCTCATTCCAACCCTGGCGGTCATAGACCGCCAGGGTGGCTGTCCACGGAAGCACCGCCAACAGGCTGGCGGTGCTTCATGTGGTATTCCGACCGCGGCTGTAAAGCTGCGGTCGCCCAGCCGGGTCCGGCGGTTACCTGCCGGATTAGCCCCGGCTGGGAGAATCCTCCATGGCGGCGCTGCAAGCAGCGCCGCCATGGGGATTCCGACCCCCTTCCCGCCAGCCTGTTTCTGGTGGTTTTCACCGCCAGAAACAGGATGACGGGAACGGGTGTCCTGGGGCCCCTGGGGGCCCCTGCACTGCCCATGCCACTGTCATGGGCAGTGCAGGGGCCCCCTAACAGAGCCCCAGCATGATTTTTACTGTCTGCATACAGGAAAGTCTGAATGGCCCCCGCGGTCTTTTGACCGCAGAGCGGTCATTTGGCGGCGTAAGTTTGGCGGGCGGCGACCGCCGCCCGCCAAACTTAGAATGACCCCCATAATGTAATCACAAAGAAAATTGTTACTTGAACTTTAACATTTCTGTCTGTGGATTGCTTATTACAGCCAGATAGAAGTTTTGAACTCACAACCTGCATTTACGTTATACTATCAAGTTCATATGTTGCAATACATTGAAGAAATACACCTTCAAAGCAGAAAAACATCACTTATGTCAAACGCTATCAATTATAAATCAACAGTATGCCAACATATCAATTCCAGGTGGAAAAATAACACTTCTGATGTAGTTCTTTGCTGCAATACAACTTATTATAACCACGGGGTAAAGATTATTTAAAAATATAAAAAATCAACATAATAACTATGAAGAGTCTCTTTTCAGTGTCTAATTTAAAATAATACATCGCTTCAAAAATGTAGTCAAAATATCTGTAAAAGAAGTCAGAAACAATTACTAACATTCTGCAATCATTGTCAATTCATTTGCTAAAAATCCTTAAAGGCAATTAGCAGAATATCTTCATTTATATGCCGGAAAGCTAATTGATTTCCGATGTACCACAAACTCCTCATCAATATTGAATCACTTCATCCCACAGTTCCCTAAGCTGATACTATATCAGGATTCATGTTGTTGTGAAAACCATTCCCTGTTTCACCAAGTGGTTTCCTTAAGATTGTGTCAATACCAGACCTCACTATTGTGTACATCTTTAAAATGTCTCACAGTTGGATATGTACAGAAATGTGTTTTGTGACAGGGAACACTGCACTCCTCACATTCCATTTCCCACCTGGACATTCTGATTCATAGATAGTACATGATGTTGTGCATGTAACAAATTTGGTAATTTCCTTAGGTTTATGTGCTTTGTGCCAGCAATCTGGTATGTAGTCTGTCACGGCTATTGGTGCAAGTTTTAAATTTGGAACACTTGTAAAACCCTACCAGGTTTGTAAAACAATAGTGGCTTTGCTGGTAGGTGGATAACCCCTAACCAGCAAACCATACATACACTTTGTTTTCTTAAACCTGAATTCCAGATGATAAACCAATTACTTCTGCCAATGTAAAGTCACTCTGTAATAAATTCCAATGTTTTCTGAATATTTTCCTCCTATGTGTAGCCTGTGTACTGTAGGTAGTAATCATACACATAGTATTTTCATTATTCTCTCTCAATCGTGGAGTTAATAACATTTCTCTGTTCACTTTGTCAATTTCTCTAATTTAAGACATGGGTTTTTGAGTCTGAAAAAGCTTGTAACTTAATCCTGTTCTTATTTGTTTTGCAATTTCTAAAGTAATGTGCGTTTGTTTAAAAGTTTTTAACATCGTGTTATGAAAATGAGTATTGTAAATCTATACGTCATGTAAAAACTAATTAGGGTGCATCCAGGACAAAGCAATACAATTATCAATGGCACATATGACACATGAATTTTGGAAAATATTTTTTACTGTCATTGCGACAATACGGGCCCATATTTAAGTCCAATATGTATGCAAATTAGCTTTCTAAGAATGCAAGACACTCAAATCCTAGGAAATATATGTACCAATACACATATTAGTGATTACGCTTACAGATTGGTTACAAAATGCAACATCCACATGTGTAAATTTCCAGAAAGTATAATTTTATCCCTAAAACATGTGCTTGCATTTTTCACACCATGAAACATTTGACAGTGGCTCCAATAACAATGTGCTGCGCATCACAGGCTTAAGTTTGTCCTTCAGATGAAACACATTGTGAATTGCCACTACTGCTGTGACTGAACTCTGGTGAATAAGCATCAATAGCTGATACTTTTTGGACTTTGAATTATTTTAGCCAGGGTGCTCTTTCTGTAGGGTTAGGCAGGCAGCTCTGTAGAGCAGAGCAACTATCTGTGGCTATATATATGATCCAAACTCACAATATGCTCCAAGTTCCAGGGCCCCAATGAAGGTGGTGCGTTGTATTGGCAGAGCTGCCGATCAAACAACCCTTTTCTTCTCAACCAAGGCTGATACAGATGCTCACTCAGGTATGCTTAAACAGGATAGTTATTCCCCAAACTTGATGTGTTTCGATCACACATGGTCTTGGTCACAATAATGGCTCAACCAAGAAGTGCTCCAAATACACAGTGATGCTATGCTCACCCAAAGTGTCATTAACATAAAAAAGGACAGACCTCCTTTGCTTAACATGGGTGCCATCTTGTAACATTGACCATACAAAGTATATCACATAAATGAAATAAAAGGTAAACAAATAATATAATGTATCAAAGTAAATCAATAAATGTCTATAAAATTATAAACATTCCTTATTGTTAAACTCCAAAGAAAGTCCTATAGCCCCTAAATTGAATGTGTTATAATATTGTAAATAAGTTATAAGTTTGGTAAGTTTCTTAACATCTTTTCACCACTTGTTCCTCCTACTATTATGCCCAAGTAGGTAAGATAATCTACCTTAAGTATATAATTTTAAAATATGGAGTGTGATTAAATAATATATTATTTACACATGTAAAAGTGAGTGAGGACTTCTGTAGTTTTAAGATTATTTCTTTTCTTAAAGTAAATATGTGTTACTGTGTGTGTTCACTGTGCACAGGTGATGTTGAAAAGTTGTGTTTGGCTTGTGTGTTTATATATATGTAGAATACTGGTTTTCCCTAATAATACTTCTTGTTTGCATCTGCGTGTTTTGTTTCTGTACTGTGTAGAATGTATTTTTGTGTATGCATTTGTCTCTTTATGCATGTTACTGATCTGTATTGACCCCCTTTTTATATATTATGTTGCTAGATGCACGTTTGGTTCATACGTGATCCTGGCTTTATAAGATATTTGGATTGTATCTATGAGTGCTGTACACTGTGCAACCTATGGCAAATATATGAAAATAAAAATTGTTTGTAAGTGAATGTTATTTGAATTGCGCGCTCTATTTTATTAGGTTCTGTGGGATGTTTCTTCATTTGTTCCTGTATTTGTTGGTCTATCTCTTCTCAGAAATATTTACCTGAATGAATGCCACTTAAATGCTTAATCAGTCTAGTAGTCACGTGGCCACTGAGTTCTTACAACATGATTTCCCCAGAGGAATACAAACCTGTTTTGTAAATATTCTGCTCTGTATAGAGTGGAATTCAAAATGGTGTCTTGAAAAGGATAGGAATCATACTTTTTTCTTGATAGTTACTCACTTCTAGCCAATCAGATCTCTGTTATTTCTTCTAGGTGCTTAAGGTTTCAGAAATGCTTGATTAAACATGCCACTCTTAGATGGCATGTGTAGCACTTATCACAATAAATTGATTTGTGATATCTATCTATTAAAGAATATTATTAAACTTTTTTGGTGAACTCACAGTTTTTGTAACAGTGAATGTTTTTCTTTGCACTTTGGGAGGCAGTACTTCTGGGATAAGGTTCACAACTCTTCACACTGATAATGTGGTACTCATATGATTAGTGAGGTGGGTTTTCCATTATGAGTACTGCAGTACAAAAAACAAGTAATACAATCCCTGTGAAGTTTTAAAAAGTTTATCATGAGTGCATTTTGTAAAGTGTCTTTTTGGTGATGTACATGAGCTATGTAAAACTAAAAAGTGTACAACATTTTATTTCCATTTTGTTGTGGACTAGTCTTTATTTCTTACTTGAATTTTGCAATTCTTGACACGGGTGTTGCAAACCTTTAGCAAGTCAGTTTGGTGGTTTCATGAATTCGTATAGGCTATTGGAGACTTCTCTTTGGCTTCTCACTGTGTGTTCCTCCACATGGACATATCCTTGTTTTTGCTTTGGGATTCATTGTGCTTTTAGTAGTTCAAGAATATTACAGCAAGGGAGACAGTGCTGCTTCTTGCTGTCACTTGCTTTTTAGAAAAATCTGTTATTTTTCTTGGATAGTAAGATATTCCTAAAACAGAAGGAACAACAGGATAGAATTACAAATCCAAAAGAGGAGGAAGGTGTAGAGGATGGGCAAGTAGTACAGGCAATGGAAATGGAAGGATACAAGCCTCCTCAGGAGTCAACTGACTGGAAAATATTTCTACACACCACCAAGTGAAAAAACTCACTTCCAAATATGTCACATGCTGCTTGTATGATAGAGAGCCTAGTTGGTACAGCAGATGGAAGTACAGCTTCATCACAACTTCCATGCTCCATCCTTCCCAATCTGGTTTTCGTGCGGGTCACAGCACTGAATCAGATCTCCTCTGGGTTAAGGAGTATCTGCTGCACTTCTCTTATTAGATTTGAGTGCAGCATTTGATACTGTTAACCATAGCACGCTCCTCTGAAGA
The DNA here is from genome assembly GCF_031143425.1 of Pleurodeles waltl. Lineage (NCBI taxonomy): Eukaryota > Metazoa > Chordata > Amphibia > Caudata > Salamandridae > Pleurodeles > Pleurodeles waltl. The sequence continues at coordinate 1,888,288,661 of NC_090440.1, forward strand.
TTTGAGGCAATGGAATATCAGGGCAATACGTTAGCTTGGATCAGATCTTTCCTGGATAATGGCTTCTTTCAAGTGTACACCAATCAAAGTAGTTCAAAATAACACTTTCTAATGTCAGGTGTGCCTCAAGCTTTCATTTTGAGCCCCTTACTTAATCTATGTGTGAGACCCCTGGCAGACGTTGTGGAGAACTGGGGCCTTACTCTATTTTCATATGCGGATGATACACAAATTGTGGTATCTCTGTCATCCAAGGACAGACAGACTGCTGCAGTCTTGCCATCCTGCTGTCTCTTACAAGTGGCAGAATGGATGAGTTCTAATTCTTTGAGGTTAAACGGAAACAAGGCGGAGGTTTTATTGGTAGGGAATCCTTCTATACCTTTGGGTGTACATCTGTGGTCTGACTCCATGGGCAACCCTCCTAAAGCTGTCCCATTTGTAATAAATATGGGAGTCTTGTTGGATGAGAAACTGACGATGAAGCAAAAGATTACCAAGGTAGCAGACACTTGTTTTGGCATATTGAAATGGCTTAAGAAGATTCTCAGCTGTCTCCTGACCACTGCTCAGTGCACCACAGTACAAGCCTTAGTTACTTTCAGGCTGGACTATGGGAATGTTTTATATTTAGGGGTGACAAAATCTTTACTCAAATGCCTCCAAATGGTGCGAAATGCTGCTGCTAGCCCCTTGCTTCATCCCCAGAAGTTAGCTAGCTCTGCCAGCCAATTAAAATCTCATCATTGTCTGCGAATTAAACGGCTGGTGCAATTGAAGGCACTGTGCTTTATGCACAAATGCCTTGCAACACTACACCTATGTATTTAAGAGCATTAGTTGCTCGTTACTCGCTGAATCGCCCCAGAGGTCAGCTCACTTAACTGTTATTCATAGAATAAGGAGATTCCGCCATGGAGGCCATTCTTTCTTTTTCCTGGGGCCTAAACTCTGGAATCATCTTCCTGGAACTATGAGAGAATGCAATTGTCTCTTGTAATTCCGGAAATTATTGTAAACTTGGCTGGTTCAACAGTCTTGTGTATAATTCTTTGTGCCTGAAGTTGTTTGTAGTACTGTTACTCTTAATTCATGCCAGCACTGGGAAACCTTGTTTAGTAGCTATGCGCTTTATAAATCATGTATAATAATATTGCATAAACATCTCACAGCATAAGATGTTTGCTGCAAAGAGACAATGAGGGAGCAACTACGTTATCTACTTAATTGAAGTATGATTTCCCTTTTTAGGAAAAATTATTCTTAAAAATATTTAGTAGGACAAATAAGATGCAATTGATCCCTGCATTAAAACAGTTGGAACTAAATTGCCGGAATCCAAGATGGCGGCCGGATTTCCCGGCTGATCGCCACTACCGCTCTAGCCCATCCCCAGACCACACGCGGCTCTCGCTCACCCGCGGCCGCGGATGCCGCGGACGCTGTGCGCCGGCAGCACGGACCGCTGCGGGTGCTTTTCGGCTTTCTGGTGGTCCCTGCCAGGATCGGGGCCGCAACGGCAGGCACCGGTGGGCCCCGCAAGAATATGCGAGCGTGACGCTCGCTCCAGACCCGCGCTCTTACCCCTCTCGGCTAAGCGCGATTCCCGCCGCTTCCTGGCAATATTAGTTGGTGTTTGGGGCGTGTGGGACGCTCGGATGGCGCCGAAGATAAACAAGACCCCTCGCTCCTTACGGGCACGGCAGAACCAAGACCCAGGAGGAACCAGAAAGGATAAAAAGCTACCGGTCCCCGGATCAAAGGAGCACAGCAATCTTCAAGTGAAAGGGGGCCCGCACAAAACAACCGACATGGAAAAAGACGCAAGGTACTCTGTTCCAACAATGTTTTCTAGCGTGATGCGGCCTAAGCAAAGGTCCACGGAAAAGGCAGCTTGTGACGCGCAACCAAACGTGTTAGGAGTCAATGATGAGCATGTACCTGTTGCATTTACATCTCCTGAAGCATTCACTCCTATGTTCGATGCAGGGGGGAGGGAGCCACCCTGTCAGGAGACCGCCAGTACAAGCCCAGGAAATAGCGGGGAGGGGGTGGCCCTCCCCCCAATGGGGTGTGCGAAGCTATCCGAGCAGGAACTTAAGGAGTCAAATCAGAGGTCTCAGGAATCCATTCCAGAGAAATGTGTAGTACAATCTAGTCCATCAAGCTGCAAGTTAAATTTGCAACAAATTGACGATATGGCCAAGTCCTCAACGATATATGAGACTACCCCCCCAGCTCCTGCCCAGAGGGGAAAAGAGGCGAAACCAACAAACACCGATCAGGGGCCATTTGATACAGCAGAGAGTTTTTTTTCTCTCTCTGATCAGTCTAAAGACTCAGATTTGGACAAAGAAATTCCTTTAACAGATTCAGATATTGAGAGTAGCTCTGCTGCAAGTATCTGGGTATCGAACTACTTAACATGCAGAAGAAAATCAGCTGAGCAAACTGAATCCAGGAGAAGCTCAGGGGCCAAGCTTAGGAGAGACCCGATCAAGCCTCAAGAGGAGGATGGTGAAATGCAGTGGGATTATACGGCCACCCAACAGGCCTTTTCGAAAAGGGATTCGGCCTGTAGTACTCTGGTGCCCCCCCCCCCACGGGCGACCTTGCAGAACCTCCTTCTTTGGATCTTATCTACAGGACAATGGTTCAGAATCATGAACAGACTCAGAGGGAGAGCAGGAAAATGAAAGCAGCTAGCAGACAGCTACAACTATCTATTAAAAAAGTGGTCAAATCCTGCCAGGATATTGGTGTACGCATCGCCACCATGGAGACTCGAACGGAGGAGCTGGAAATCGAAGTTAAAGCAGCAACAGCACAGACGACGACACAGGGGCAGCAGATCTCGGATATTCAATGGAAACTGGAAGATGCTGAAAACCGTCAGCGGCGGAATAACTTGAGGATCTTGGGTATAGCAGAGGACCTCGAGGGGCAGGATACTAGGGCTTATATAGCTTCACTTTTTAAGCAAGCATTCCCAGACTTGAATGGTTGGGATTGGGAAAAGGAGATTCAGAGAGCACACCGTTTTCCGTTAATGAAGAAAAAACAAGCTTTGACTGCTACTAATAGAGACCAGAGTTACCCACGGGCCATTATAGTGTATTTTGGTAATTTTTTACTGAGACAGGCTGTGATTGAAAAAGCCCGCCCTAACTCAAAGGTGACGGTGGAAGGTGTATCATTCTTTAGTAGGCCAGACTTCGCACATGCCACTGTAGAAAGACGGTGGCGACTTAGGCAGATGATTGCTCAATTTCAAGAGTTGGGGGCAGAAGCCTACTTGCTAAGCCCTGCGCGTCTAAAAGTTGTCTACAAAACAACTACAAGATTTTTTCATTCAGAAATTAAGGCGGGGGAATATGTACAGCAGTTGAAAACTGGTCAAGTGCAGGGGGCACGGGAGAAGGGGGGGGTGGGACTGTCGTGAATAGTTGTTTATATGTAAATGTATGTGATACTGATTGGGGTGTTTTTTTTTTTTTTGAACATCTATCGGTTAAGGGTTTTTGATCGGGAGGGTGAAGATGAGGGGCCGCGTGTATTGATTGGCAAGCCATAAGTGTGTGAAGGTGTTTTACGTATGGGTGGGCTAACGGGACTGGCAATTACCATCTTACAGGCTCAGAAGCCTGTCGATTCCATATCTAGGGGTAAGGGTTGGGGGGTGGGTTAGAGGAGGGTGGGGGGGTCACAGGGACAAAAAGGATAATGGGACACGCAGCAGGGGGTGCGGGGATGGCTCTTATCAGTGGAAAAGGTGTCAGGGTGTGAAAGCAGCAAAGTCAAACAAGGCATACAGGGGAACTAGAAGGATCAGCATCCATAAAAATGGGACAGCAAAGTGAAATACGTATTGCCACAGTGAATGTTTGTGGGCTCAATAATAACAAGAAGCGGCAGTTTGTAGGAGAGGTTTTCAAGTCATGGAATGTCGATATTATTTGTATGCAGGAAACACATATTCCAGGTACACAAAAGCAGCTAATGGAGTTTTATGGGTGGAAGCTAGCGGTTTTTACACGACAACACACAACCACTAGAGGGGTAGCGATATTAACTCGGATCAGTACTCTGGTTATACATAAACAATTTGCTGATAATCTTGGCAGGCTTGCTCTGTTGGAATGCTCGGCTAAGGGACTAAGGTTCACTCTATGTTCTATTTATGGATCTAACACAGATGATCCAGAGATACTGGATTGGCTTAATTTAGAACTTACGAATTGGGCAACACCTATCATAATGTGTGGAGATTTCAATATACATTTAGATAGTAAAGAACCCATTCAGGAACAAACACTCTATCTGGGTAGAAAAAACAAAGTTTTTAGGGCACTTCAGTCATTGGCCATTAATCATGGCTTGATCGACGTCTGGCAGTTGTGTTGCCCGTAGGATTCAGGGTCCACCTTTTTCTCTGCTCCGCATAAGAAATTAGTCAGGTTAGACTACTTTTTTGTGACAGCCTCTCTACAAAACCAAATAGGGGTCAATAGACTTCCTAGAATTATATCAGACCACAACCCATTGGTTTTGGCTTTGGAGACAGGGAGAAAGGGCCCGCAGCCGAGATCTTGGACATTTGATAGGACACTATTAGCTGATCCAGTGTATATCCATAAAATGAAGGAATGGATCCCTGAATTTTTTAAGATAAATCAGGGTTCTGCTTCTTGTCAGATAGTTTGGGATACTTTTAAAGCTGCTGTCAGAGGAGAAACCCTGAGCTATGGGTTAAGAAAGGAGAAAATACGCACGGATCAGCTAAAATTAGTTCAGATAAAGCTGGTTAAAGCTGAGCAGCGACTAGGGGAAGTGATCCGCAGTGGAGTAGATATTTCAGATATTCTGTGCGATGTGAATATCATTAAGGCAGAAGCCGCCAAGATTTTCATGGATAAGGTTGCTGCAAAATTTTTAGTATACCGTCAGAAATGCTATGAGTATAGCGGGAAAGTGGGCCAACAGCTGGCCTTAAGAATAAGACAAAAGCAGGTATTTGGGAGTATTAAAAGCTTAGTGAATGAAGAAGGGCGGATGGTATACAACGGTCCTGAGATTATGGAAGTCTTTAGACAATTCTATCAAAAATTATATACCCAGGAAGAACAGCCCCAAGAAGAGGAAGGGATCGATGCTGCGGGCAATGAGATATCAGGTCAGTTAAGAGAGGAAGATAAGGCAGCTTTAGAAGCACCTATGACACTGGAGGAATTGGATGTAGCAACTCGTGCCTTGGCTAGTGGGAAGGCGGCAGGGGGGGATCTAATTCCACTAGAATTCTATAAAGTTTTTTTTGTGGAGATATGTAAACAGCTACTTAACTTATTTATTGAAGTACAAGCAGGGGCTCCTCAACCGGCCTCCTGGGGGGAGGCTAAGATAGTAGTTTTTTTGAAAAAGGACAAGGAACCCACTCAGCCTGGTTCATATCGCCCAATTTCTTTAATTAACAGCGATGCCAAAATCTACGCTAAAATACTTGCTAGCCGCTTGAGTTTGGTAATCTCAGGCTTAGTATCTCCATGGCAGCATGGCTTCATCCCGGGGAAAAGCACGGCAGATCATATAAGACGAGTTATTACGTTACTTGATGTTAGTGCAATAGCCAGGCTTCCCATGGCAGTAATCTTGTTAGACGCGGAAAAAGCCTTCGATCGGGTCCATTGGCCCTTTTTATGGTCTGTCCTGCGTAAAAATAACATCGGTCCCGGGTTTGTCAAGGCAATTCAACAGCTTTACCAAAACCCAACGGCTACGATACAAGTTGCCGGGCTAAAGTCGTCCTCAATCAATATTCAGAGAGGCACGCGACAAGGGTGCCCATGTTCACCACTGCTTTTTGCGCTATATATTGATCCCTTGATCAGGAAAATGATCCGGAATGGTCGGATCATGCCAGTCTCATTGAAAGGGGGGTGTACTAAGATTTTAGCATATGCAGACGATATCGCGGTGGTGACCACGGACCCCAGGACTGCTATATGGGAAATAGAGCAGGAAGCCCTGCAGTTTGGGAAAAGATCTGGTTATTTGCTGAACAAGAGTAAATGCCAAATATTGGTGAATGAATCAGTAGATTTTAAGGACGAGCGGGTGCTGACACAGGTACAATATTTAGGTGTTAAACTTACAGCAAACCTTGACGAAGTGGTGAAAATAAACATGGGCCCAATTTTAACAAAGACTAGGAAAGATCTCGCTCGCATTAACAATCTACACTTGTCACTCATGGGACGCTGTAATGTGATAAAAATGGTGTTTCTACCCAAAATACTCTATCTCTTCAGAACAATCCCCCTAGAGATTGGGCAAGATTGGTTTAAATTAATAGAGGGATTGGTTAATAGCTTCATTTGGTCCTATACAAAGCCGCGCCGGGCTTTCCATTATATGACTCTCCCAAGAGAGCAAGGGGGGTGGGCACTTCCCAATTTTAAACTTTATTATTTGGCAGCAGTGCTTCAGTATGCACAGATACTTTATGTTACGGATAGACCCGGGCAAGATGCTCTCCCTTCGATATATACCCTGATTCTGGGCAAAGAAGCAGACGCAGTCTTCCTGCGGATTCTGGAACCCAGCTACTATAAAAAGGTTAAATTTAAGGTAATTTATGCTGCATTTAAGGCATGGACCCAGGTTAAGCGCAAGATAGGTATAGAACGAATCTGCCACTACACTCCCTTGTGGATTACCCCCACGCTTCCAGCAATATTTAAAGACCACTATTGCTTGAGGTGGAGTAATCGGGGTATTCACAAAGTCGGGGACTTGTTTCACTCTGGCAGCCACCTCAAATCTTTTCAGGAACTGAGTGCGGAATTTGCGCTGGAAAAAATAGACTTTTTTAAAGGTTGGCACACGGATAAGATTAAGCTAATGGAAGTCTCACGACACCCCACTAGCTGCGGTATTAAAAATCTGTATCCACTGCTTTTAAATTCTATACAAGATGACCTGGCGACATTGGTTAAAAAATGGGAAGCACGGGTTGGAGCTAAAGAGACAGAGGTTTGTGAGTCTATGGAAATGGCACGGACGGTTTTAGTGTCTGCTGGCCCGCAAGCTCAACATTTTCTGGTATTGTATAATTTATATTATACACCTGCTAAGATTGCGAGCTGGGGCAAAACGGCGGGAATTATGTGTCCACGATGCGGTTGCCCGAAAGCAGATCTCTGTCATATGTTCTTTCAGTGTGTAAAACTGGGAAGTTTGATTACTGGGATATCCGATATATTGAAGAAAATCTTGAAACAGTCTATCTGACACCTCAAATGGTTTTACTGGGAGTTGATCATTCAGTCTGCAATAGTCGAGATAGATACTTTCTGTTCATAGCAATGTCAGTATTTCGTAACTGCATAGCATCTCTGTGGCGTGATGTTGATCCCCCACGGTTCAATCAATGGTTTTCACAACTCTTATCTATGTATCACCTGGAGAATAGCCTGTATGAACTAAAAGGAGCAGCGGCCTGTAAAAGATTCACTAGAGCTTGGGCACCTCTCTCCGTATGGCTCTTGGGCCCCGAGAATGTGCCGACTATATAAGTAAATTTATGAGATTGTTCAGAATGTTTGCTTCACCTGTACGACAATATTGATGTATTTATGCTTCTTTTTTTTTGCTTTTTTTTCCTCTTTATTATTGCAAACATGTAACCCGCTGCGTGTCCTTAAAAAAAAAAAAACAGTTGGCCTACACTTCGTGGTATGTTGTTGGAAGGTAATATGTTGTGGGGGAACAAAATGGTGCAGCTTCCGTGAACCTAGTGCTACACCAACAGACGAATTTCAGAAAGTATTTTGTTCCTTCCTTAGTTATCTCCGTTCATTTTCTCCTTTAAATATACTTTTACATCCATTAGGGACTTTGAACTAATTGTATTTGTTCTTTTCCTTTCCTAAAACACAAAACTACAAAATGGTAAAAAAAACAATAAATGTACAGAAGAGAAAAGTGGAGGATAGAAAGCAAACATACAGAATTAAATGGAAAAGAACATTGGGCTAGCTCCTCAAAGTGAGAGAAGGCAGACAATAGTAGTAAAAAGGAGCAATGAAGTTTAAGGTAATGAAAATGGAGAAAGAGAAGGAGCAAATAAAGCAGAATGTAAGGAAGAGAATTGGAGACAAAGTGGACAGTGTGAAGGGAAACCCTGGAGCTAAAGTGTGTTTGAGAAAAGGGAGATGGAATATAACAGAGAAAGTAAGTAAGGGAATGAAGGTGGAGGGGCCAGAAGGTACAGGACAGCAAAGTGAGAGTTAGGAGGCTGCAGAAATGAAGTGCATAATAGTGAAGTGGTAAAGGAAAGCAACAAGAAATATGGAATGCGGAAGGAGAGTACGGGGCCTAGAATGGTACACAAAGTGGACAGAGAGCTGTGAGATCCAGAACTGGAATGTGTGGAACAAAATGGGAGGTATGGACCTGAGCTGAAGGCAAGGGCATATAAACTGAGTGAGATGGCCTTTATCTACAGGAAGAAAACCATAATGCTATTACAACATTCCTCCCACTGACAGTAGAATCCTCTCTGCAAAAAAGAGATAACAAGAAAGAGAAATGTTTAAATGTTGAAGCAGAAGGCCAATACCAACCATTATATTTTCAGCATTGTCTGTACTGGACCTCTCAAGCACTGTTTTATAAAGATTAAGGGGGTGATTCCAACTCTGGCGGCCGGCTACCGCCGCCCGCCAGGCGGAAACCGCCATTTGCCCACCACGCGGCCAAAATTCCGCGGCCCCCATTCTGACATTCCCGCCGGCCCAGCGGGAATGAGGCCGCAACACAGGAGCCGGCTCCGAATGGAGCCGGCGGTGTTGCGGCGGTGCGATGGGTGCAGTTGCACCCGTCGCGCTTTTCACTGTCTGCCATGCAGACAGTGAAAAGCAGGCCGGGGCCCTGTTAGGGGGCCCCTGCACTGCCCATGCCAGTGGCCCATGGGCAGTGCAGGGGCCCCCAGGGGCCCCAGGACACCCGTTACCGCCAGCCTCTTCCTGGCAGTGAAAACCGCCAGAAACAGGCTGGCGGTACGGGGGTCAGAATCCCCAGGGCAACGCTGCCCTGGCGGATTCTCCCAGCTGGGGCAAAAACGGCGGATGACCGCCGGCCCCGGCAATCCGACCGCGGCTTTACCGCTGCGGTCGGAATGGGGATTGAAGCACCGCCAGCCTGTTGGCGGTGCTGCCGTCATTCGTGGCCCTGGCGGTCCAAGACCGCCAGGGTCAGAATGACCCCCTAAGTTTCTTTAGTACCTGTTGCAGCAGAGAGGTTTTCACAGTTCTAACAACATAAATAACATCGCTGCAAGGTTGGGGGATGTTGAATGCTCTGTGTTTACATCTTTCGCTGATGGAACTTACAGTAGTTGTCTGTGCCAGACTGTACAGAAAGACAACAGTATGGGCCTAATTACGAGTTTAGCAGTCTGACAGTAGGACCACCGCGGTCCACCAAAAAACAGCCAAAATTCTGAAACCACCAGGAGACTGGAGGATGGAAAATAGCCTGTCCCACAGCCAGCACAATAGAAATCCAGCCATCAGATTACAATCCACAAATCATGACAGCGGTTCTTCTATGGTAGAAAACCGTTGGCTGTGTGAACCGCAGCGGTCTCAACTCACATCACAATTAACACAGCACCACACTGGATAGTTTGAATACCCCACACCTGACACACATCCACCCACTGACACACCTATACACTGCATTATATTGCACTTCCCTACACAAACCAAATCCTTTGCAACCTGAACACCACACACAGCCACAGACAAGCTAAATCATTCATAGAAATAGAAAAACCAATATTAGGCATCCACGTAAATTTCACTACACACACCGCACGCCTGCACAACATACATTTTACTACCAGGTGCAATCCACAACCGTCACCTACTCACATAACAGCACCTACACATCACCATTTACCTTTTACTGCAGCCTTATTCCTTTGAACATTACCACACTGTCATCACCATCAGTACCATGTCACCACAAAAACACCCACGTTTCACGGATGAGGAGTCGAAGGTCATGGTGGACAAAATTGTCAGGGTAGAGCCACATTTGTTTGGTGCACAGGTCCAGCAAACATCAATTGCCAGGAAAATGGAGTTGTGGCAAAGAGTAGTCGTCAGGGTAAATGCTGTAGGCAGCTATCCACATACAAGACAGGACATCAGGAGGAAGTGGAATGACTTCAGAGGGAAGGTATGTTCCATGGCATCCAGGCACTTGCTGGCAGTACTCAAGACTGGTGGTGGGCCCCCAACTCCTCCCCCTACTTTCACATCTTGGGAGGAGAAGGTCTTGGACATACTGCATCTTGAGGGCCTGACAGGAATACCTGGAGGAGTGGAGTCTGGTAAGGCCCCAAAAAATCCATGTCACCCAATTGTCATGTCCTGCATGCTCACTCACCACCTTAGCCCACCCCAATTCACATACCACCCACTACATCTCTGCCCAAATGTTCCAATCACCCTCGCTGGCATCCCACATGTCCACTAAACCTGGGTCCACATCCCTTGGAAATGGCTAATGCAGTACTGGCAACTCATAGCATTACAATTCCCAGAATGCAATATCCCACCATTGTGAACATCAGAACATTGCATCAAATGTGAGATGTCATGTTTGTTAAAGTAACTACCAATACAAACCATCTTGATTGTGCAATTGTGATACAGTGAATGGCAATGACTGCAATACACTGGACCGCTCCCACTATCATCACAAGCAAAACACAGCTATAGCTGAGTGCCCAATCACAATGCCCTTAAAATAAAGATTGCTAAGATTGAAATACACCCACCTGGGGTGGAAATCTAAATGTCAAAGTGGATGCACACATGGTACATCCAGCTACAGGTCAATAGCTATTGCTTACTCCCATACTGTGTCACTACTCTGACACTATTGTGAATTGTTTGTGCCATGTATCATGTCAGACACTTCAGTAGGCAACAAAGATGAATACCCATGTCAATAATCAGACAACATAAGATGGTATCGCAGTCCAATCACTACCAACATAGCCTAACAGCTACTAGCATGGAGTATGATATTGAAATTACAGAGTCTCATGTTGTACAAAGCAAGATTGTTATTGTCATTTCTGGTGATTATGTTAAGGCACTGTGACCGGGCGTCCCCGGTCACGACGGCAGAACGGCATGAAAATGACGTGTCGGGATCTTCCGACACGTCATTTCCGCGTGCCGGCATCTCCAAGGCAACGCGGGCAGACGGAGGCAGGCGTCCCGAGGTTGCCGAGGCAACCTCAGTCGACTTCCGCCCAGAGCGCTTGAAGACGGACGGGTGTTCAGAGGAGGGCGCGGCGATTTTGGAGACGGAGGATTCGGAAGGAGCGGCACACGAAGAAAGAAAACCTACGGACAAGGAAGAGTTTCCCCGAGGCGGCTGGCCAGAGACATACACGAGAAGAGAACCTGGGACCTCAGAAGTGTCGGAGCCGAGTCACAGCAACGAAGGGGAGCAACTTAAGGAACACGAGGAAGCCAGCCACGACCCTGGAGGGTCGTGGCTTAGCAAGGTACGGTCCCTGTGGGCACACAAGGGGGACACCACGGGGAAAAGGACTGGGGAGGGATGGTAACAAGGGTTGAGGGGAGGGAGGGGAAAGAAAGGCTTGTGACACGGGGATTGCACGTGTGAATCACTTCACAAATACAGGGAAAATCCCATATCGTGAGCACTTGGTCCCCATCCACTCCTCACGGGCACAATCCCACCCTTTTGTTTTTCCCTATAAAATTCCCAGTCCGTCCTAGATTATAGTGAAAGAGAGGAGGTTGTCCACCCCACTTACCATAGTATTGTCTGTCCTTTCTGTTTCCGGAACGCGAGTCTGGAAAACACCCGGGAGACCACTGGAACGCTAACCTGGGAAAAGGAGACACCAGAAGAAACCATCAGCCATAGAAGGAGATACTTACCGACCCTTAAAGAAAGAGCACCCTACCCCATTAAACCCATTGTTTAAACTCTTACAATTAAAAATAAACACTTACCTGAGTACTTTCAGCGCCTCTCAGTTGCCTATATATTGTTCGTACCGTTACAGTGGTGTCAGAAGTGGGATCTAGACAGTACCCACTCCACGTACGAACAGTATAGAACCATGAGTGAGAGCCCATCTTTGGAAGATATGATCAAACAACTGGCAGAAGGCCAGCGGCATTTACAGTTGGTATGGGAGGCCCACCAACGTGAAGCGAAAGAAGACCGAGAAGCCTTACAGTCGGCCTTAAAGAGCCAGGCGACCATCCTTGCAAATAACCAGCTGGTACATGAGACCGCTATGAAGAAATTAACCAAGACCATTGCCATCAGTAAGGTCCACCCCAATGTACCCAGCTCTGTGTTACAGAAATACCAGGAAGGAGAAGACCCAGAGGCATTTTTTACTAACTTCGAGAGAGTGGCCTCCTCCGCCCAGTGGCCGGAAGAGAGATGGGGCCAGTACATCGCCCCCTTGCTCACCGGCCTTTTACAAGCTGCCTATCAAGCTGCCAACCCCGGGGGCACCACACCATACCAAGAGATAAAAACTAGCATCCTGGAACGGGTGGGGCATGATGCAGAATATTACAGAGTCAAATTCCGGAAAATCAAATGGGGACCCAGTGAGGATCCCCGCACCTTCTATTATCGAGTAAAGGATTTGGCTCTGAAATGGTTAGGCCCTATCGGGAATAGCCGCGAGGAGGTGATACAAACCATTGTCCTTGAACAGTACCTAGATGCCTTACCTACATCCACTAAACATTGGATTCGCCAGCATCCAAAAGTCAGTACAGAAATGGCAATCGATTTAGCTTGTGCATATCATCGTTCCGTGGATGTGAGGGCTGTACCCCCCAAGCCTGGTCTAAGACTGGATGGGTCCAGCCCAAAAAGTACTCCAAGAGCCCTTCCTGACGAGACCCCTCCCCGTAGACCAATAGAAACCCCACCGGTACAGGGACCCCAATGCTATAACTGTGGGGAATGGGGACACATAGCCCGTATGTGTCCGAAGAAACTGGACAGTAGTGAGCCAATGGAGATCGGAGTAACCCGACGACGGGTACTGTGTACCGGAAGAGGTAACATGAAGTTTAAGCAACTAATGAGCATTAATGGACGATTAGTATGTGCTCTAGTGGATTCGGGCTGCAGTCAGTCAGTGGTGAGGAGAGATCTGATAGGACCCGTTGACAAGGAACCAAAACAGTGGGTGAATATTTGCTGTATTCACGGGGACAAGGAGCAGTATCCGGTACAAATACTGACAATAGAGTGGGGTAACCACAGGGACTTCCTGCCTATGGGAATCATGACACACTTAATTGAGGAATGTATCATCGGGACCGACTATGAACATTTCCAAGAACTCCTGGATCAAGTTAGAAAACCCGAGGTGACAGAGGGATGGAGGAGGGAAGCACCTTTCTCGAACGAGGATATTGAGCGCCCTGGCATACGTAGGAAACTTTCACGTTGAGAGAAAAGGGAAGGAAAAGAACAGTTTAGGGGTCAGCAGGGCCCCGAACAAGCCCACAGAACTGTAGCAGAAATACATGAAGCACCTATCAGTTTCCAACAAACCCAAAGGGAAGACCCCTCCCTCACTCAGGCCTGGGGGTCCGCAAAGTCCAAAGAAACCGATGAGGTGGGTCCTTATTTCCTAATTAAGAAAAACCTCTTATACAGGATAACCACTAGTCGTATGGGGGAACGTAAACAACAACTATTGGTACCAGCACCGTTTAGGGATTATGTCCTGACCCTGGCCCATAATCAACCAGGTGGGGGTCATTATGGGAGAGAGAAAACCGAGGAATATCTCCTCAGGCGGTTTTTCTGGCCAGGGGTGTTTGCACACATAAGAAAATATTGTTCGCAGTGTCCCAGGTGTCAGCTTACGGAACCTGGGAAACCGAAAAAAGCCCCACTGATGCCGCTTCCCATCATTGACATTCCCTTTAGCAGAATAGGAATGGATCTGATTGGACCCCTAGTACCTTCATCCAAAGGCCATACATATATTCTAGTTATGGTTGATTACGCCACCCGATACCCCGAGGCTATCCCACTGACAAGTATAACGACCAAAGCAGTAGCCCAAGCGATGATATCTGTTTTCTCTCGAATTGGATTTCCCCATGAAATACTGACCGACCAGGGGACCCCTTTTATGTCTAATTTAATGAGACAGGTCTGTAAAACATTAGGGGTTGCACAAATCCGAATCTCGGTCTATCATCCACAGACAGATGGATTGGTAGAACGATACAACCGAACCATAAAAACCTTACTGAGAAAAGTAGTACAGGACTCAGGGAGAGACTGGGATCAGAAATTACCCCTGGTCTTGTACGCTATCCGAACCCATGAGCAGGCCTCAACCGGCTATAGCCCCTTTGAATTAGTGTTCGGTCGACAACCCCGTTCCCTTCTAGATATGGCAGTAGAAACATGGGAAGAGGAGGCGGAAGGGGAGGGAAGACCCCTATTAGAATATGCCCACAACCTACGGTCCCATCTACAAACCATATGGGAAGAGGTCCGAGTGAATATGGAACAGGCCCAAAGAACCCAAAAGCAGTATTACGACAGAGGAAGTAATCTGAGGGTTTCACAACCTGAAGATCAGGTATTAATAATGCGTCCCACATCAGAACACAAACTCCTAGCACGATGGCAGGGTCCTCATAGGGTAATCCGAGCAGTTTCTCCTGTTACGTACTTAATTGAACTCTCGTCCAATCCTAAGAAAACCCAGATTTATCACATAAATCTTTTTAAAAAATGGGAATAACCCAATAACCCTACCAGTCCCTCACAAGTGAATAGGTTCCTATGTCCCAGTAAAGAGCTAACTATTGAGTTTTGTCCCACTGACTTCCCTAAGGAAAAGGGTCTACCCTTGATAAATGAAGATTTAACAAAGCAAGAGAAGGGACAGGTATATAGCTTACTGAAACAGTTCCAACCCTTCTTTTCGGAAACACCGGGTAAAACCACCCTAATACACCATAAGATAAGAACCAACCCAGGTAAAATAGTTAGGATACGTCCATATCGTTTCCCAGAAGCACGAAAACAGATGATGGAAGAGGAAATACAGAAAATGTTAGAACTAGGAGTAGTGGAACCCTCAAATAGTCCCTGGTGTTCACCCGTCGTTCTGGTACCAAAACCGGACGGTACTATCAGATTCTGTATCGATTTCCGGAAGCTTAACGAAAATTCCTTGTTTGACACATATCCCATCCCGAGAGTAGACGATGTCCTAGAAAAACTGGGAAGAGCCAAATATATGTCCACTCTAGACCTAACAAAAGGGTATTGGCAGATCCCTTTAGACCCAGATGATAAAGAAAAAACGGCTTTTGTGACCCAATCCGGACTGTATCATTTCACAGTCCTACCGTTTGGACTACATGGAGCCCCTGCCACGTTTCAAAGGTTAATGGATAAACTATTAAAACCCTTTCAGACCTTTACAGCAGCTTATCTAGACGATGTAGTTATATTTAGTGAAACCTGGGAAGATCATCTAACCCACCTACATCACATATTCCACACTCTCGCGAAAGCAGGGCTAACTGCTAACCCAAAAAAATTTGTTATTGGAAAACCAGACATCTCATATCTGGGATATAAAATCAGCCAGGGAACGCTACAACCCCAATACAAGAAGGTAGAAGCCATTCTCCACGCCCCTAGCCCCAGAACTAAAAAAGACTTACGATCGTTTTTAGGATTAGTTGGATACTATCGAAGGTTCATACCAGATTATTCCACCCTTGCAGCTCCCCTCACGGACCTATTGTCTAAAGCACACCCCAACCGGTTGGAACCTTTTACAGAGTCCCAGAAGGCTAGGTTTGAACAACTGCAATCCTATCTGACCAAAGAACCCATATTGCGATGTCCCGACTTCTCGAAACCCTTCCATCTATACACGGATGCTTCCGACGTAGGACTGGGCGGGGTTCTAGCACAACCTGACGGGGAGGGACGTGATCACCCGATAATATACATCAGTAGGAAACTGTTTCCACGAGAACGCCACTTTCCCATAATTGAAAGGGAGTGCTTAGCCATCAAGTGGGCCGTGGACGCTTTACAGTATTATCTGTTGGGTCGACCGTTTGTTCTGTTTACGGATCATGCTCCCCTCACGTGGTTGGCTGCACATAAAGACACTAATTCCCGGATTCTGAGATGGTTCCTTGAACTGCAGCCATTTTCCTTTCAGGTACGCCACCTACCTGGATCCCAGCAGGCTCCTGCTGATTATCTGTCTCGTTTCACGGGCTCAACCACGGTCCTCGAACAGGACCGTTCATGGGAAGAGGTGTGTGACCGGGCGTCCCCGGTCACGACGGCAGAACGGCATGAAAATGACGTGTCGGGATCTTCCGACACGTCATTTCTGCGTGCCGGCATCTCCAAGGCAACGCGGCCAGACGGAGGCAGGCGTCCCGAGCGCTTGAAGACGGACGGGTGTTCAGAGGAGGGCACGGCGATTTTGGAGACGGAGGATTCGGAAGGAGCGGCACATGAAGAAAGAAAACCTACGGACAAGGAAGAGTTTCCCCGAGGCGGCTGGCCAGAGACATACACGAGAAGAGAACCTGGGACCTCAGAAGTGTCGGAGCCGAGTCACCGCAACGAAGGGGAGCAACTTAAGGAACACGAGGAAGCCAGCCACGACCCTGGAGGGTCGTGGCTTTGCAAGGTACGGTCCCTGTGGGCACACAAGGGGGACACCACGGGGAAAAGGATTGGGGAGGGATGGTAACAAGGGTTGAGGGGAGGGAGGGGAAAGAAAGGCTTGTGACACGAGGATTGCACGTGTGAATCACTTCACAAATACAGGGAAAATCCCATATCGTGAGCACTTGGTCCCCATCCACTCCTCACGGGCACAATCCCACCCTTTTGTTTTTCCCTATAAAATTCCCAGTCCGTCCTAGATTATAGTGAAAGAGAGGAGGTTGTCCACCCCACTTACCATAGTATTGTCTGTCCTTTCTGTTTCCGGTACGCGAGTCTGGAAAACACCCGGGAGACCACTGGAACGCTAACCTGGGAAAAGGAGACACCAGAAGAAACCATCAGCCATAGAAGGAGATACTTACTGACCCTTAAAGAAAGAGCACCCTACCCCATCAAAGGCATCGTTTAAACTCTTACAATTAAAAATAAACACTTACCTGAGTACTTTCAGCGCCTCTCAGTTGCCTATATATTGTTCGTACCGTTACAGGCACTGTCTGCATCTCACACACCATCAGTAATACCTGAAACGTAACAGCAACTCTGTGTTCCACTTCTCCCACAGTAACCTTGCCAATGTCACCATGGACAGGATATCAGAGACTGCCACAACCCCTCTGGATGAAGGCCCCAGTGAGGACAAAGCCCCTGGATGTGAGGACACTGAAGAGGAAGCTGGCTCATCAGGGACACCTTGTCAGTCAACAACTGTCATACTCACCCTGCACCCTGTTGCAGCTACATGACAGGCAACCATATGCCCCCAAACCTGTGTCCCAAGGACTGCATCATCCATTGTGTGCCCCACAGTA
This sequence comes from Pleurodeles waltl, assembly GCF_031143425.1. NCBI lineage: Eukaryota > Metazoa > Chordata > Amphibia > Caudata > Salamandridae > Pleurodeles > Pleurodeles waltl. The sequence goes on from NC_090440.1 coordinate 1,888,306,300, forward strand.
CAGGCACCTGAGTATCTTTTTGTCACCTCTGACAATGATGGTCCTGCCAACAATGGGAGTGGGCACACGCATGTGGGGGTGGGGTTCATGTGAGGGATGCTGTGGGCCAGAGGATGGGGGCTCAAAGAGACAATACTGACCAGGAATCCATCTCGCAAGTCTAGGAAGAATAGCAGAATTCCCAGGTAATCACCATGATGGGAGAAATCCAACAGCTGCAGAGGGACAACCACCACCAAGTCATGCAGCAGTGGCAGGAACAAAATGCATGCCTGGTGTCCACTGCTGGAGTGCTGAGGGACATAAACACTGCCCTGAGTAGGACTGCAACACAACACCAAACCTCTTCCACTATTAATGTGTCTTCAGGCCCTTCAACATCTGCGGCTGCTAGTGGAATTGAGGCCCTACCAGGGGAAGGGCATGCCTCATACACCCAACCATTTGGAGCGGAGGAACCCCCTAAAAATGTGGACGTCTACCCATACATCCAGGAGGACCAGATGCCAAGACCAAAGCCACTGCCAGGAACTGAACCTCTCCTGACTTTTTCCCCTTGTGTGCCACAGATACACCCCGTTGACTGTTCTGAAACCAAACTCCATTTTTCCATGGTACAAGGACACTGGACTTGTGTATCCTAATGGTGTAGCAGCTACCTTCATAATTCCAGCCACTATAACTGAACCTTTCACTGTTTATGTTATGATTTTGTTAGTTACTAGTTACACATATTGTTTTACTGTTCACAATAAATCACAATTAAACACAGGTCCTGTGTATATGTCATTTATCAACCATGTACAACTGTTGTGCATGGCAACTCTGCTATCAATATGTCCCTCTGTATTGTACAACCTATGTTATGAATATTACACGTGGACTCTATCAGCAGGAGACTCACTACATTAGGATTCCAACATGGACAGATTAAAAAACAGTTGTATGCTACATCCAAACACATTTATTGGTAGACATGCAAACAGCACAGAGTATAAATGATAGTAACATCAAGATGTTTACTAAGGTGTCAGACACTGCTAATCCACAGCATACAGAAGTTAGGGCCATGTCAGTTTTCCTACAAGCCAGAAGGCATACATATTGGTCCTTTGTATCATCTGGCAAAGCCTTATCACACAACCATATCTTAGCTTCCTAATATACAAACCCCATGGTACATAAAGATATCAGTACTGATAGTACACAGGGATAGTTCACTTACATTGGTCACATACCTGTAGGCATGCCACTCACCTATGTTAGTCCACAGAGACATGCACATTGGTCTGCAAAGTAGGAATACACTGACAGCTCGGTCCAAGATAGGTTACATACAACAAAAAACAGTGTGATGGTAGAGACGATGGTTCTACATTTTCGGAAGTGCCAAATTACACCATTTGACCACCTCCAGTACCCTACAAGTTATCTTGATGGGTAAATACAATTACACCCCAGTGTCCTGACAGTCTGGCCATATTACTCACACTCCACATACTAATTTCTATCATTACCTGGTTTCAGCCATGTCCACTTCGCACGTGTGCCTGCAATTCCCATCTGCTTTTGACACTGTCTGTGACTTGCCAAGGGTGAGGAGCTAAACTGGAACTCAGCAAATCTACAATTTACATAAATAAGAGATAGGACATAGCAGAAAGCATACCTCAATTCACAAAAGTGATGTTCACAAGAGTGACTGTGCATTTCCATTAACAAAACATGACACTATAGACCACTCTGTTCTGTCCACAGTACCAAATTACAGTCTGCGTGCACGACTCACTCATAGGCATTGGAGCTATCTAATACCTCATAGCTGATGGTAAAAAGGAGGAGACATGCTTCCCATCAACCCTAGGTTACTAATGCAAAGCACTGCATCAAGAATATATCACATATCTTTAGTCAGTTGATGTACTGATTGATAAGATCTGCCATGGAGTCTCCTGCTTCATCCTCATCTGGCTCATCATTACCTGGCAAATCTGCATTTCCATCCACAGGTTCTGCTGGCTCCCCCTCATCTGGTAGGAATGGTATCTGACGTCTCAGGACAAGATTTTGGCGATGCAGCAGGCAACAATTATTTGACATACCTTATTGGGTGAGTAGAGGAGGGCCCCTCCTGATCTGTCCAGGCAACAAAATCTTGCCTTCAGGAGTTCAAAAGTCCGCTCCACGACACGTCTTGTCCTTCCATTGGCCTCATTGTAGTGGACTTCCCCTGTGTCAGAGTCACCAGATCTTCGGGGTCTGTGCACGTTTCCAACACTTCCACCACAAGACAGCTCCAATACTCTGATTAGATTTATCACATAGTCTAAGAGAGTCCAAGTGGGGAAAAGGGGATTAGGACGGGAACAGCTGGGAAGGAGACCTGTAGGAAGCAAAAGGTTAAAACACAACATCAAAATTACATCTCATGAATTCAGTACCATGCTACAACTCTAAGCTTCGGCTTTTCCAAAAAACATGAACAACCCTAGAATAGTCCTAAAACTGACTAGGCTTTAGATGACCGAATACCTGAGGAGGAAACAGGAAAAGTTAAATAGGACTTTCAGATTTGAGTACGTTCTTTAGCATGAGAATCAGAAAACACTCTGAGCAATTTCTAAACAACCATATGAATCTCCTTTTAAGAATACATATCAGGAACACACAGCATTACATCTAGAATTCTGGTATTGTTGTGTTCATCTCAGAAAAAACATTGGGAAGTGAATTGCGCACATTGCAGATTTTTATATGAGTATTAAACACCATAAAGGATTGTGCACCATGAAATCACACAACGTAGATTCAAGGAATAAATCACGCAACGTGTCAACTTGAAATGCTACCAAGAAAATGTCTTAGAATAGTAGCGCACAGTAATTTACCTTATTTATACACGAGGAAAGAATTGCGTGTCTTGCCGATTCAAATGCCACCATACAAATATCAAGAAATGGTAGCGCACAATGAACAACATGAAAAGCCCTCAGGGAAGGAATCGCGCGTCTTGTCGATTCAAATGCCACCATGCAAATGCCAAGAAATGGTAGCGCACAATGAATAACATGAAAAAACACTCAAGGAAAGATTCGCACGTGTTGCCGATTCGAATGCCACCATGTAAATGCCAGAAAATGGTAGCGCACAATGAACAGCATGAATTACACACGAGAAGTGAATCGCGCGTTTCGCAGATTAGAATGCCACCATGTAAATGTCAAGAAAAGGTAGCGCGCAATGAACAACAAAGTTAAATGCTCATGAAATGAGTTGCACGTCTTGCCAACTCGTAAAACATCATGTAAATGTCAAGAAATATCAGCGCGCAATGAACAACCATGTAATAACGAAGTCAAATCTTTATGGAATAAATTGCGCGTCCTCCCTATTTGCAAACCACCATACAAATGTCAAAAAATGGCAGCGCACAAGTAATCTGTTATTCATTTAAGAATTAAAATCAAGAATATGAAAATTCTCAATTACGGTGTTGGGAAATGTCCAAACACCGTCTTACCGCCTGGAAACAGTGATCACCAATGAGAGATGAGTGCAGAAGACTGGAAAATCCAAATAGGCCACCGGGACAGGAGCTCAGGAAGAAGCTGCTGCTCTGCACCGGGACCTCTGAATAGTGAGCACTGGGATTTGGGCTGACTCTCTTTTATAGAGTCTTGGCCCCGCCTAGAACCACGCCCAGGCATGTTGCAGGGAAAGTCCCTGAAAGGCCCTGGAAAGGGACCACACCCTGCCACACCCTAACTCACTCTGAATGTCTGCAGCAATACATTGCAAATGTACAGTATTTATAAGCACCTTAAAAATGAATCTTTTGGATGGAATTCTGCAATGCAAAAGGTTAAATAATAACATATCATCACAATGCATAAATTACATTATCTTGCGAGTGTTGGGTTTTTGCATTCTAGATGCCCGAGGAGCGCGCACTGTCCTGGTGTTGACAGTACTCCCCTCTCCCAGGCGTGCTCTAGGGCCTGGTTTATCTGGATTGAGACGATGAAAGCGTCTCACAAGTACTGGAGCATGAACATCAGATGCAGAAACCCATGAATTACTTTCAGGGCCATAACCTTTCCATGAGATTAAGTACCATAGGTTACGCCCTCTCAGTTTAGAGTCCAACACTTTCTTGACTTCATATTCTTCTTCCCCCTGTACTAGAACAGGAGCTGGATGAGGGTGGACCTTTTGGACTGCCCTTTTTAAGAGGGAAGTATGGAACACTGGATGAATCCGTAATGATTTTGGCAATTGTAGTTGATAGGTCACAGGATTGATTTGCTGAAGAACAGTGTAAGGACCTATAAATTTGGGGTTGAACATGTGCTTCTTCTTGAAGTCTATATGTTTTGTGGAAAGCCACACTTTGTCACCAGGTTGATACTGCGGCCGCTCACAATGTTTCTTGTCCTAATGCTTTTTGTATTTTTTTGGGGCTTTTTCTAAATGTTGTTGAATCGATTTCTGAGTTTGATGCAAATGTTGAATGATTTCTGACACAGCTGGAGTGAGAGAACTTTCTTGAGGAATTGTGATGGGCAAGGTGTCAGGATGATAGCCAAACAAACCAAAGAAGGGTGTAACGCCAGTAGAAGTGTGGAAGGAGTTGTTGTAGGCTAACTCAGCTAACCAGAGCATTGATGTCCATGAATTTAGTGCTTTTTCAGCGTAAGCACGTAGGTATTGCTTCAAAGTCTGATTTAATCTCTCCGTTTGACCATCTGTTTGAGGATGGTGGCTAGTAGATAGGGTAGATGTCACTTGGAGTGTTTTACACCATGTCTTCCAGAAGTTGGAGGCAAATTGCGATCCCCGATCGGAGAGGATCACTTTTGGCAGTCCATGATAACGAACCACTCTATTCAGTAAGATAGTTGCCAGTTCACTAGAGGTGGGTAATTTCTTACAGGCAATGAAATGTCCATATTTCGTGAGACTATCTACTACCACCAGAATTACTGAATGCTGTTAAACCACTGGCAGACCTGTAATAAAGTCTAAAGAGATGTGTTCCCACGGACGACTTGGGGTTGGGAGTGGGTGTAACAACCCTTTCGGTTTTGAATGACTTGTTTTAGTGCGAGCACAGACTTCGCAGTTGTTTACCATTGTTTTTACATCCTTTGTTAAGGTAGGCCACCAAAAATAGCGTTGGATTAATTCAAGAGTTTTAGGAGTACCAGGGTGACCTGCTGTAGGTATAACATGCAACCAATGAAACACTATCTTGCGAAGTTTGGTAGTGGGCACGAACAAACGAGCATCGTGAAAGGGTAATCCTTGCTTGATTGATCTTTTCGGATCTGCTTGGGCCCACGCCTGCTATTTTTCAACAGTGAATGAATTGCGGATGTCTTCAAAGAAATCTTCTGTTTTTATGATACATAGGACCTTGTCAGGAGCAATGATAGCTCTGGAGGTTTGAACTGCAGGCAATGTGGTAGACGCTTGGCGGGACAAGGCGTCAGCTTTGCGATTATATTTACCAGGCCGGAAGGTTACCACAAAATCAAACTCGGCAAAAAACAGCATCCAGCGTAATTGCTGAGGAGTCAAAAGTCTGGCAGAACTCACGAATTGAAGATTGCGATGATCAGTATATACTGTGACAGTATATTTAGCTCCCAACAAATGATGTCTCCATTCTTTAAAGGCGTCACGAATCGCCAGAAGCTCTTTTTCAGCAATGACATAGTTCTGTTAGGCTTCGTTCAACTTCCGAGACACGTAAGCTACAGGATGAAGCTGACCAGTGTCTTTGTTTCGTTGTGACAAGACTGCTCCTATCGCCACATCTGAAGCATCAGCTTCCACTATGAAAGGTCGATCCGCATCTGGATGAGTCAAGACTGGGGCAGTGGAGAAAGCTTCTTTCAAAGTTGAAAAGGCTTGGTCTGCTTCTGGGTACCATACACATTTTTCTTTCTTTCTTAATAACTTAGTAATTGGAGCCACTGTCTGGGAGAAATGATTGATGAACCTCTGGTAAAAATTTGCAAAGCCCAGGAAACATTGTACATCACAAACAGTCTTTGGGATGGGCCATTCAGATACGGCTTTCACTTTCCTTCCTGCCATCACCATACCTTGAGGGGTAAGGATAACCCCTAAAAACTCAACTGTGGTAACATGAAACTCACACTTGGTTAGCTTGCAATATAAATGGTGTTTACAAAGGGCTGCCAAAATTTTCTTGACATGTTGAACATGTTCATTCTCATTGTCTGAGTAGATCAAAATGTCATAAATGTAAACTATGGCAAAGATATCGAGGTACTCTCTAAGAATGTCATTTAAGAAAAATTGAAATGCTGCTGGAGCATTGCACAGACCAAAAGGCATGACGGTGTATTCAAAAAGGCCATATCTTGTTTTGAATGCAGTTTTCCATTCATCACCCTCTCTCATTCTGACCAAATGGTAAGCACCTCGAAGATCAAGCTTAGTGTAGATTTTTGCTTTCTTTACTTGTTCCAGTCAGACCGGAATTAGAGGCAAAGGATATTTGTTCTTGATGGTGATTTTATTCAAGCCCCTATAGTCGATACAAGTTCGAAGCTCTCCGTTCGCTTTTGGAACAAAAAAACAAAGGAGAAGCTGTGGGAGACTTAGAGGGGCGGATGAAACCATTCTCTAAGAATTGATCCAAGTATTTTCGTAAATGTTGATTTTCATGTTCTGACAGGGCATACACACGACAGTTGGGAAGTATCCCCCATGGGACTAGATCAATTTGACAGTCATAAGATCTATGAGGAGGTAAGTTCTCTGCTTCCCTCTCATCAAATACATCTTCATAAGACGAATACTGTTTGGGCAACTGAAATTTCTTTCTCTGCGGCGGTAGCTATGTAAGAATGGCGAACTTCCGATTCTTGAGTCCTTTGGATACAATGTTCTTTACATAGCACTGATGAGAACACGATCTTTCGTTCTGCCCAATTAATCTCTGGATTGTGATGAGTTAACCATGGCAAGCCAAGGATGATCCCATACTGGGGAGCATGGATCACGTCAAGGATGAGTTCCTCTTATGTTTCTTGCTTTGATTTTTACCTTCACAAATTATTGTCAAGGGGACAGTCTGAAGAGTTATCGGACCTCCAGTCAAGAGTTTTCCATCAACTGCCTGGATGGTTTCTGGGGTCTTCTTTTCAATACATGGGATCCCCCATGCACGAACCAATTGGGCGTCAACAAAGTTTCCGGTAGCCCCAGAGTCGACTAGAGCCTTCTTGAAATAGGTCTTTTTCTTGACCTGAACTCTTATTCCTAATTTTAGATGTTTGGATTGTGAAGGATCCACGGTGACACCCAAGAGCAACCCTTCTCTGCAACTTGGGTGCTTTAGATTTTCCGACTCGACTGATGCATTGGTTGTAACTTTCTGAACTGGGCCTCGCTTGCTCTTTGTTTTGATTGGACAATCTTTGGCGAAATGACTTTTCCGCCCACAATAGAGACATTGTCCATTCTTTCTGCGTAGGTCCTTTTCATCTTTGGTCAAAGGTCTCCTGATGGTTCCAATTTCCATCGGTTCCGGCGTTCTTTCTCTCAGAGTTCTTGAGTGTTTGTTATCATGAGCATGCCAAGAATGTTTTTCAGTCTTTTTACGCGTTCCTTTTCGTTCATTTAAACGATGATCAAGCCTCAAAACAAGGTTTATTAAATCTTGACAGTTTGCAGGTTGTGGGTCGATTTGCGCTAAGATGTCTTTTAGCTCCTCTTTGAGTCCCCTGTAAAACAAGGCCGCTTGTTTTTCTTCAGGCCAGGATGTCTCAGCGACCAGCCGATTAAAGTTGGCTAAATATGACACTAAGTCCTGATTCCCTTGGCGTAAGTCTAATAATTCACGATCTGCTGACTGTGTTACAGTTCTACGTTCAAAAACTCTCTCAAATTCACGAACAAAATGTTTCCAGTTGTACAACAGGGGACTATTTTTACGCACAAGAGGAATAGCCCAGGTAGCTGCATCTCCAGACAGATATGACAACAAGAAAGCTACTTTAGACTGGGCATCGGGGAAAGTATGTGGTCTGCAGGTGAAGTGAAGTTCCACTTGAACCAGAAAAGATTGCGCTTTCAAGGGATCACCTGAGAAGCGTTCTGGGGGAGCTAAAGGAATGGCTGAAGGAACATTGAGGGAAATGTTAGTCGGATTACCTCCAGAAGTCTGAGAAGAAGTACCTGGCCAAGACACACCTGTGGGACTTTGTTCTTTCTTCTCAACCTTATTCTGTAACTGACTCACCCTCTCAGCTAGACTATTTGTCAAATCCTTTGATGATACCACTTCTGACTGGAGCTGGGTGATAGCCTTGACTAGCTCGTCCAGTGTGGCCATGCTGAGAACATACACAAACCAAGAGGATAATAATTTTTGGGCTCACTATTCTGTCAGAGTCACCAGATCCTCGGGGTCTGTGCACGTTCCCAACACTTCCACCACAAGACAGCTCCAATACTCTGATTAGATTTATCACAGAGTCTAAGAGAGTCCAAGTGGGGAAAAGGGGATTAGGACGGGAACAGCTGGGAAGGAGACCTGTAGGAAGCAAAAGGTTAAAACACAACATCAAAATTACATCTCATGAATTCAGTACCATGCTACAACTCTAAGCTTCGTCTTTTCCAAAAAACTTGAACAACCCTAGAATAGTCCTAAAACTGACTAGGCTTTAGATGACCGAATACCTGAGGAGGAAACAGGAAAAGTTAAATAGGACTTTCAGATTCGAGTACTTTCTTTAGCATGAGAATCAGGAAACACTCTGAGCAATTTCTAAACAACCATATGAATCTCCTTTTAAGAATACATATCAGGAACACACAGCATTACATCTAGAATACTGGTATTGTTGTGTTCATCTCAGAAAAAACATTGGGAAGTTAATTGCGCCCATGCAGATTTTTATATGAGTATTAAACACCATAAAGGATTGTGCACCATGAAGTCATACAACGTAGATTCAAGGAATAAATCACGCAACGTGTCAACTTGAAATGCTACCAAGAAAATGTCTTAGAATAGTAGTGCACAGTAATTTACATTATTTATACACGAGGAAAGAATTGCGCGTCTTGCCGATTCAAATGCCACCATACAAATATCAAGAAATGGTAGCGCACAATGAACAACATAAAAAAAAGCCCTCAGGGAAGGAATCGCGCGTCTTGTCGATTCAAATGCCACCATGCAAATGCCAAGAAATGGTAGCGCACAATGAATAACATGAAAAAACACTCAAGGAAAGAATCGCGCGTGTTGCCGATTCGAATGCCACCATGTAAATGCCAGAAAATGGTAGCGCACAATGAACAGCATGAATTACACACGAGAAGTGAATCGCGCGTTTCGCAGATTCGAATGCCACCATGTAAATGTCAAGAAAAGGTAGCGCGCAATGAACAACAAAGTTAAATGCTCATGAAATGAGTTGCACGTCTTGCCAACTCGTAAAACATCATGTAAATGTCAAGAAATATCAGCGCGCAATGAACAACCATGTAATAACGAAGTCAAATCTTTATGGAATAAATTGCGCGTCCTCCCTATTTGCAAACCACCATTCAAATGTCAAAAAATGGCAGCGCTCAAGTAATCTGTTATTCATTTAAGAATTAAAATCAAGAATATGAAAATTCTCAATTACGGTGTTGGGAAATGTCCAAACACCGTCTTACCGCCTGGAAACTGATCACCAATGAGAGATGAGTGCAGAAGACTGGAAAATCCAAATAGGCCGCCGGGACAGGAGCTCAGGAAGAAGCTGCTGCTCTGCACCGGGACCTCTGAATGGTGAGCACTAGGATTTGGGCTGACTCTCTTTTATAGAGTCTTGGCCCCGCCTAGAACCACGCCCAGGCATGTTGCAGGGAAAGTCTCTGAAAGGCCCTGGAAAGGGACCACACTCTGCCACACCCTAACTCACTCTGAATGTCTGCAGCAATACATTGCAAATGTACAGTATTTATAAGCACCTTAAAAATGAATCTTTTGGATGGAATTCTGCAATGCAAAAGGTTAAACAATAACATATCATCACAATGCATAAATTACATTATCTTGCGAGTGTTGGGTTTTTGCATTCTAGATGCCCGTAGAGCGCGCACTGTCCTGGTGTTGACACCCTGGCATTGCTGGGTACCTCACTGATGTCAACAGCCAGGGATGTTTAGGGTAGCTAGAGTCACCTTTAAGCAAATAAATAGAAATACGCAAACATATATCAAGGACTTGCACAATTGTGATAGCACAAGATAAATTTTGCGAACACACATTTCAGATCAGACTTACCAACCAGCCAGGCCCTCTTTGTGTTGATTTGTGTCATCAGCAGTGGGATACTGCTGTTCCACATGATGAAGGAATCATGGACTGATCCTGGAAACTTTGCACTGACTTGTGAAATGTACTGGTATGCCAAACACACAACTTGAATGTTGATGGAGTGATAGCCTATTCCTACATACCTGTTCATTGGCATGGAAAGGGAACCATGGCTACATGGGTGCCATCTATGGTCCAACCACAGTTGGATTGTGTCACATTGCATAAAACTCTACCTTCACATAGGCCAAATCAACACATTGGGGAAACATGATATAGCTGTCGAGGTATTTCAACAATGCTGACAGTACAGCCTTAAAAGCCAGACTGAACATAGGCTGAGACATCCTATTCTGAAAGGAACCAGTGGACAGGAAGTGTAGCACTGACATCACTTGAACAATGGGAGGCATGCTATATGGATTACGAATGGCGGGCCTCAGGTCAGGCTCCAACTGATCATGAAGATCCATGATTGCATGCCTATTCAGCTGATATGTCTGGATAGTATGTCTCTCTTCTAGGGTTTGCACGTCTACTAGTGTGCGGTACACTGGAGGTTGGTTTCCTCTCCTCATGCCAGGGCGACTATGCAGAAGCATACAATTTTTATGTACCATAAACAATGCACACATAACAAACATGTACATATACAACTCACACATATGCACATAATTTGTTGAGGACAAGTGTATATTTATATCAGCACAAATCCCTCTGTTACAATGATTTGGCTACTCGCGTGCACTATAAACCTGAAGGTAGTATTTACTGATAATTAGCACAATATAGCAATTTGTCAATGATGGAGATTCAAAAACATTTCCATACATGAAATTTGCACAAAATGGCAGCCACCTTACCTACTGTACTGGACATGTGGAAGTGACCTAACTCTGTTAGTGGATGGCGGTAGGTGGTCACAACCACTATGTAAATTGCCACTGGAACACATTGCTGCCTTTTGTGGACGTGGGTCAATGGCGATGTTCGCCTGCAGTGACGGTCCTGTACGTGGCGGAAGTGACCGCTATCTTCTGCAGTATTGCTCACTTGACTCCTGACACTGCTGCCAGCAAGACCTTCACTATCTCAGCTGCTGTCTACTTCCTCTGGGAGCTGTCATGCCACATCCTGCAGGCGATAGGACCCCAGACTTCACCCTAGAAGACCTGGACAAGCTCGTGGAGAAGGTCCTACCCCTGTATAAACAGCTAGATGCTGCACCAGAGGAGCAGGTGAGTCCAATGGTATAACAATGTGTGTAAGTTGGGGTGTATGGTGGTGCACCTGAAATGTGAAGTTGTGTAGGTGTTGATGCATGCAGATGGTAAATTGTGCATGAGTGTGAACTGACAGGATGGTAATGTTTGCTTACTTGCTGTCACTGAAGTGTTCTGTCCACGTGTGTTGATGTGGTGCAAGTGGACCTGCCTTTTTGCTTTTGTCTGTGTCATTCATGCAGGTCAACGCCCATCAAAAAAAGGGAATCTGGCATGCCATCACCAAGAAAGTGCAGAACCTGGGGGTCCACAGCGAGCGGAGCACCCACTGTAGCAAGCGGGGGAAGGACCTGAGACGCTGGCACGGAAGACCACAGAAGCCCAGCTGGGGATGCCCTCCCAATGAGGGAGAGGTGCCTGTCAGACCCTGACCCCCTAATGGCCTGCATTTTGGCAGTGGCCTACTCTGAGGCGGATGGGCGTTTGAGGCCAGCACAGCAGCCAGAAGGGTGTAAGCACTGACTTAACACATGTATATGCCTATGCCAATTAGGTGTATGATGTCTAGGTATCTCAGCTGTGACAGTGTGGTAAGTGATAGAGGTAAAGGGTTTCCTAGGGTGGCATAGTACTACAGTTGCAAACTTAGATACACAGATGTGGACATAGTATTGTTTACAGGGGCAATATAGTATGACAGCATGTGGTAATGCACATGTGACAGTGTCATATGTGTACCTCTACACATATGTGTAACCTGCAGTGTCATCCTTTCCACCTACTGTTCCACAGTCCATATACCCAGTTGGTAAGTTGTCCAGCTCTTTGGTCCCTGACTAGTCCTAGTTCACTGAATCTAGCTCTATGTGCAACATAGGGTCTGATAGATGTGTAACAGGGCCAAGTTATCATGTGTCCTGAAATCATTGGGAACTTCATATGAGGCTATCATCACAAACAGGAATATGACATGGAATACTTACTACACTCCTCTGAGGTGCAAGGAGGTGTCCCCATTGTTATGTCTGAAATATACACTGGCAATTGTGATGCTGGATCAGGGTGGCATCCTACATAGTGAAAAGCATGATGATACTAAAGCATTAACAGTACTAGACATATCATTGACATGTGCTTTCAAACATTATGTACCATGTATATGGTGTTGAGAAGGTAAGTGGCAAGCCTGCTGATCCCTTAGGCAATGTATTTTGTCCATGCTATAGAGGGCTGTATCATACATATATGGGTGCCACATACACTATTTTGTACCTACATCATGTGTAAGTTGTTACTTCGTGCCTATTGTTATGTTGAGGCCTCTACTTTGCCAGACTACCGTTGCTAATCCAAGGCAGTTAAGACAGATTTTGTATTTGATCAGCTCATATCAGCCTCACTTAATATTGTTGCTGGGGTTCCATTTGACAAATACATGTTGGATGCAATGGGATATGTTGTCACTCAATTTGTAGGTCAATCATGGTTACATTCATAGTGGATTATGTCAGTGTTACTTCAGTCCTAAAATGTTAGGTTACACGTGTCTGGACATTTGTTAGTGATGTAGGTATTTTGATGTATTCATGTTGAAGCTTATACTCATTATGAATAGTGGAATAGTATGTGGCCATTGTATGGAAGGGAGTTGGTATGCTCCCTGTGGTTATCTGTGGGTGTATCATGTGTGCTAAGCAGGCACCTATTGCTGGACATATAATTTCTGTCTATGTGTCAATAAGTAAGATTAGTGTGTCACAAAACCCCTCCTAACCCTTTCTAAGATACTTTTGATAGATGTTTGTATGACATGCTATGTTATTTTAAGAAGCTCACAAGTTGGGTATGCCACATGTAGTGATTTCATATGAGGTATTTGACATTGTGAATGTTATGGGCAGTGCCACATGTCAGGTATGTAATTGCTAAGCTACATGCTGTGTTGTATTAGAAGTGAGATGAGGTTACTTTCATATAACATTATTACAGGTGATGGACTGGGCAAGTGTGGATTAGTGCAAAGCATGGTAATATGTTGTCAGTTAACAGTATTTTCTAAGGGTGATTTGTTGATACACAGTGAAGATTTGTATAGGGAGAGACTTTTGATGTAGCCAATTAAACTTGTGGATGAATAGTTTGTGTTGCAGCTGATTTGATGTGATGGTGATGCAGTGGTCAGATAGTTGCCTTATGTTGTGGTGATACTGTTGTCATATAGGATTGTTGTAACTATGTAGCTATGACATGATGTAGGCTCTAAATGGTTCCTAACTGGGGCTTTATTAGACATAGATGTGTTGTTAATGTTGTGTATTGTGTGATGTATGTGTATGTTAAAAATGTGATGACCCTCTCTCTCTCTCCGTTTCTCGGCATCAGCATTGGCAGGTGAAGGAGATGGGGCACAGTCAAGTGGGGAAGCTGCTGGCCACAGGACCCTGAGTGCTGATACCACCAACACTGAGGGACTAAGTGGCCCAGAGGGTGAGTGAAGTGCCACGGGGGAGACAGGATCCATGTCTTCATCTTCTGAATCCTCCTCCAGTGGACACTCCCTGGCAGTGGTGGACCCACCTGGGACCACACCAGCACCATCTCTGTCCACCATCCCCCTTACCACTACACTCTCCCTTTGGCTCCCTACCCAATTGGCTATGCCCACTCACCCAAGAAGGTGGGCATCTCCTTTGCCGCAGGCACCTCTGCCCCTGCCAGCCCTGCTGCCCTCAGTGAGGAGGCTCCTCCTGATGTCAATCTCTGTGGGTCAGTAGACCATCGTGAATGCCAGGGACTGACAACTCAGATCGATCCACCAGAGTAATGCGTTCATGTAGGGCATTCACTGTACACTGGCTGGCCTTAAAGCTATTTTCATGCTTTGGCCTCAACACAGATGGCAGGCAGTCACCCTGTGCCTACTGTCCATCCTCCACCTTCCTCTTTCTCTTCCCAATCCCAAACTCCTCTTCCAGCCAAAGCACACAGACAGACAAGAAGGCATCCACCTCAACATCCAAGGGTAGCTCTGACAAACACAAGCACCACAAGACATACCATGCACAAAAGGAAAATATACCTGCACACAAAGCAACCGTCACAACTTGCCCTGACAACCCCACCACCCCAGCATCACGGACAGCACACCGGAGAAACCTGGAGACACCACACCAACATTCATAGATCCAGCCACTACACCTATCCTACCCACAGACAGCACCACAGCAGACCCTCAGACATCCACCTCAGTCACCATCCCTGCAGACACCACAACCACAGACATGCCTATATGCAGCACATCCACCATACCTACAGTTACCACCCCAACAGACACTCACTCACCCACCACTTCATCCCTCAGCACCTCCACCCCCTCCTCCCAAAACACATATATGCCCTCATTCACCCACCCAACAGACACCCACTACCCTCAAGCAAACCTCGCACAAACATGAACCCAAGACATCCACACCAACACCTCTTACAACCACTCCCTCTCCCTCCACACCCAAACCCTTTTGCCATGACCATCCGCATGTGTCCAAGAAAGCTTACCTTTCAAAGTTTGTCCTTTTCCCTACTCCTCTCCAACCCGTGATGCCTCTAAACCTTCTGTGTCTCTCTTCAAGTCTGGCCCTTCCACCTCCAAGACCTCCCCTGCCCCCCTGCAGGTTCCCATGCCCCTGCCAAGAAATCTACCCCTCCACCTAAAACCCAACCCTCCCCTAAACCTAAGTCCAAGCCCAAACCTCCCTCGTAAGCCAGATCCCAAAGGCCCCTCTCCAAGACCTATACCCAAACTCCCTATCTGCCCCCCACCAGATAAACCCTGAGGTGCCTACCTGCCACACTAATGCTCCTACCTGTGGAGGTTACATGGCAGTCAGGAATCAAGTTCAGGGCACACATCTGTGCACTGTGTGCATGCAGACTATTTCCTTTAAGGGCTGGCCTATGGCCTTTGCTTTTTGCAATAATTGTGCTATTAACAATAACTTACACCAACATGTAGTTGGATTCCTGGTTACACCTTTGTCATGCATTTCTTTCCCTGGTATGGAGATGTGCCTGGCTCACATCAGTTGTGTGTCTGTATGTGTGTGTTCTGCTTGGGCTATGTGTGTAGTTTAGGCAGTATGTGAGGTTGTGTGCAGTGCTTTTGTATTAGAGTAGTATGGAATTTGTTGTGTGATGGACATTTGTGTGTCCAAGAGGTTTTGTTCTGATGGTATTGTGTTGAGATGTGTTTGTTGGTGTGCTGTGCGGCTCTGTGTGATTTGAGTGTGTGCGTGTTATGTGCTTGAAATGTTACATACCGTGTTCTTGGTAAGTCAATCTGTAAGTCGTGTGATTGTGTATTTTTATGTAATTTTTTTGCCTGTTGGTGTTTCCTTGTTACATGTGTCCCCACTACCCTGTGGGTTCCTTCCAAGCAATTGGAGATGGTGCTGTTGTGCTGTGTTTGTGACTTGTTGTGTTGTTGTGTGGTACTGTGTTAGTCTGGGCCTGTTGAATGTTTGCGTGCGTACCTGTGTGTGGTAGTGAATTGTGTATATATGTGCGTGTTTTTGGTGGCCATGGCGTGTTTGTTGTGTATGTGCGAGTGTGTGTGTGTGTGACTGTATGTGAGTGTGTGTGTAAGTGTGCGTTATGTGTGTCGCCCTCGCACCCCCTTCCCAAATGTCTGTTGTGTGAGTGTACACAAATTGTCAATTTACAACAGTATCAGATAAGAGTTTGTACTTACGGTTGCTGTCGTCATCGTCATTGCAGATTCCAGAGTCTATGGGCAAGCAGGAGAAGGGGGAAGACGTGTAGTTCAGGTGTCATGGCAGCTCCAGGCGAGTATGGTTTCCTAAATGTGAGTGTCTCCTTTTATGCAGTTGGTTTCCGCCTGGGTTTCCGTGGTGGTCTGACTGCGCTGACAGGCGGTGTGCAACCTTGTAATCTGTGGGCAGAAAAATGGTCTCCACTTACCTGCAGGTGGCAACCGTCGTCCATGGAGCCAGACTGCAGTGCCGGTGCTGGCAGTCCTTTAGCTGTATTCTGTTGTGAATACCACCATGATCATAGTTTGGTGGTCTTCTCCACCAGCCTGTTGGCGGTACGACTGCCAACATGGTGGTCCTCAGACCACCAAACTTGTAATAGAGTCACATATCTTCATTACAAAATATAGTTATCTGAGCTTCTCTGTGCAAATGATTCTCTGCATATGCATATAATTACAGGTTTCAGAAAAGTATATATATTTTTTTAATCTTTATTTCCGAAACATTCTAGAGCAATGTCATAACATTTATGTTGTCTATTAATTTATAATTCCATTAAAAAATAATATTTTCTTAAATATTGTAGAATGAAAAAAAATAAGAACGGTACATTTTCAGTAGAAAAATGATTTTTTATTTTTTATTATAGCATTATATGATGCTGCTCAGGTTGTAACAATTGGTTAAGGCTCTGCTCGCAAATGAAAGACCTGAACTGCAGAGGAAGGTCTATAAAACTTAAAAATACCTTTACGCAGCCTAATTTAGAGTTTGGCGTACAAGGCTACTCCCTCACAAATTAGACGGAAACCCCGTCTGCTGTATTATGATTCCATAACATCCTATGGAAATAGTAAAACGGCGGACGGGATATCAGTCATGTTTGCAACAGTGCAACCCATCAGCCAAACTCTAAATCAGGCCCATAGTCTAAGATTATTAAAACATATATTGTTCTATGAACTATAAGGACAAACATTAATTTGTTTAAACCGTAGCAGTGTATTATTCATTTTAAATCTAGAGACAACTCGTTATCTTCAAGTCACTTGTCTATATTTCAATATTAAAGTAGTTTTTCTTTACAAAAATATTTTAAACAATTTTTGTAATCAAATGTATGAACAGTTAATTGTCATTAGGCTAGTATACAATTATTGTTACTATACATTTCTATTTCCATTTTTCTTTCTTTTCACTTTTCTGGTTCTCATATTGTGCTTTTCAACCACAGTCTCTTAATCAAGAATGTAAAAAGCTAGATTTACTGTAATGGGCATGATATCAGCAATTTATTCTTAGTCTTAGAACCAAGGGGAAATCTCCTCACAATAAAAGAAAAGACTCAATAAACTGCATAACAACAACAACTAGCTGCCATAAACAAAAGTTACTGACTTCAAATATGGATGTGACATTGATCAGATACATAGATACATTAACTTTTCAGTTAGAGAAAGGAAACTAATTTTTGTGATGTATGCATACCAAATAAAGTAAATGCACGTCTATAGTGTCTGGCATTGCTGCTCTACAGCTTGGACATTGATTATTCATACAGCCTTCTTTGCTACCTCTTCAAACGGAACAGATTTGCAGTCTGGTATGTTGAAAGACACAAATCACTCAAAAAGAATTGCTGTACTGGAAGAATGATCACAGTTGATGCAGTAATGTTCCCATACGTAATTCGGTCCAATGAAGTCTTGAACATAAACAGATTCATCTTCTAAAAGATCCTGTATCACCATTAAAAACTCTTGAGTGTTCCCTTGTGAATGTGAAGTGAATCATAACCAGAAATCCAGAGCATCCCTAATGAAGGTTGCAGATTGTGGTACATTTCTATTTTTTATTGATATATGAAAGGCAGTGAGAGCTGCATAAAGACTTGTTCTAGTTCTGCTGAATGTAATCCATAATAGGGGTTATCTGGAAATGAACATTTACTGTTATGTTGCTGTAGCAGTTCACTCCAGTTAAACTTGTAAATTGAGAGTCTACATTACCTTCATCAATATCGGAGACGTTTTCTTTTTTTAAAGATCTTTCCCTCAGTGGGGACTGAAGATTTATTTTCTGTGCATTTCTGTCACTGTCAATTGTTTTTCAGAGAGTACTTATTTTGTGGTATTGGGTATTGACGTGGAATAGGAGCATACAGACTTCTCAATCTATTGTGTTCATTCACATGAGATTGGTGGATTTATTTTGCTCTTATCGAATTCAAGAAGGTAATGTTCTAATATGGACTTCACAGTGTCTCATCTTTTCAGTTAGCTCAACATTATCAGTGCTACATAAACAGTCATGAGAGTCTTTTTATGTTGTAACTTGTTTAAAACTGGCTGCTCTTTCCCTCAAGACAACTAAGGAAGGTACCAAACACATAGTGCTTGCTGCCAAAAAGTACAGCATAGTTTTTTCAATGAACTTCTTATGCTCTCAGATGAATAAAAGCTAATTTCGGGTTAAGGACCATGCTAATCTCATCATTGAGGAAAAGTTTCACTTTGAAAAGGACACTACAGACTTCATGACAAGAATCACTACGCAGTTCATTGTTGCCACCCTAGTTGTTGAGGTAACAATTCATGAAAGATTACAATGCATTTTTGTGTACATAGTTTGGGAGCACTTGAATGAAAAAGCATATTCCAGTACCTGCTTGTCCATTTATTTATACCAGGGTAGGCTTGAAACGTGTACAGCTGCACTCACAATTTTCATGCGAAATGCCATGGTCCTCATGGTCCACATAGCAGTCGGTATTGTTTTGGAAAATAACATATTGCAGTTAATTTAGTTGAGGTATGAATGCATTTTAATCTATGGTTTCACCTGTGACTTGTGCAACAGCATTTTCTACCTCATTTATAACTATGGCATCCTCATTTTAATGAGGGGTTGTCAAAGTGGTTCCTGACTTCCAAGAACTAAACTTTGAGTAGGGTCAGGTGTTTTTTGTAATTTCTGGTGCAATGAGTCCTTCTTGTTAAATCTGTTCTTACAACCTCTTCATATAAGCAAGAAAGACAAGGCATTTAACAGTATTGATGGCATTGTGATAAATTCATTTTCTCCTAGAAGTTCTTTTCTGGTGGAAGCTGAGACTAAACTCAAATGAAGTATATTTTTGATCTTTCCTTGCAGAGCCGAGCCACTGATGTGGTCACAGGTTTCATAAGCCTCAATCTTGTGGTGTGAGAGCATCTTCAGGCCAAAACTGTACATTGCTTGAAAAACATACTTATTTTATGAACTCTCTTCCCAGGCAGCTTTCATTTTAGTTTCCCTTGACTTTATAATATAGGAAGTCACAAAGTGAGCAATTGCAGTGGAGGTGTCTGCTTCAAACTACATATTTTATTTGCAGTCCATATGGCTATACCAACTGGATTATAGTTATTGATATATTTTGAAACATCACTTTTCCATCGTATATATATATATGTGTTTGATGACTTCCACTAACACTGTGTCTGACTGCAGACGTTAAGCTGTTTACTATCGCTTTTGAACACACGGGCTTAAAAATCCAAATTGGCATCTGGTGTTGTATTTCCCTTTGAGACTGTACTTACAGGGAAAGTGTTTTACAGTTTGAATAATATTTTATTCTTTCAATTTCTCAAGTAACATACTGTTTAATAAAAGATAAAACCCATTTGTTAGACCTTTCAGCTTTTGGCATGGTTTCCTCTATCTTTTTTGGCTTCTGACCTCCTGTTTTTGATCCTATGCTGGATTTTGTTTTTGCTGGCTGTAGGACTCTGGCCACCTTACCACTGCTAAAATGTAAGTGTGTTCTGTCTAAATGGTATTTGTGATTGTTTTATCAATGATTAGATTGGCATGTTTGATTTACCAGTAAATCCTCTAGTATAGTGCACCACGTGTGCCCAGGGCCTGTGAATCAAATGCTACTAGTTGGCCTGCAGCACTGATTGTGCCACTCACATGAGTATCCTTGTAAACATGTCTCAAACCTGACACTGCAGTGTCTATTCATGCAGTTTTAAACTGCCACTTTGACTTGACAAGTGCACCCACTTGCCAGGACGAAAAACCTTCCCTTTTACTACATGTAAGTCACCCTTAAAGTAGGCTCACGGCAGCCCCATGGGAAGGATGCAGTGTATTTAAAATGTAGGACATGTACTGGTGAGTTTTACATGTCCCGATAGTCAAATACTGCTAACTTTGTTTTTCACTATTTTAACACCTCTCCCTCTAGTAGGGTAACATGAGGATTGCCTTGAAATATCTTTTCAGTGTAATTTCCCCTTGGGAGCAGATAAAGACATGGAGTTTGGGGTCTCTGAACTCACAACTTAAAAATAAATCTTATGATGAAGTTTTGTTTTTGAACGGTGAGTTTGAAAATGCCACTTTTAGGAGAAAAAAAACAGGCATCCTTTTGTGTTATTTTTAGAAAGTATGCATTTTCTTGCTTAACCATTTTGTGCCTCTGCCTAGCTGCGGAATAAATGTTTCAGGTCAGGATGACAATTGGGCTGTATGTGAATTCACTCTGACAGCCACACAAAGGGAGCTGGGTGTGTCCTGCATTTCCCGACGGGTCTTCCTGAGCTAGAGTGGTGGGAGAAGCTGACACTTGCACCTGAATAGGGATATGCCTGTCGTTACACAAAGCAGTCTCCAACCTCCTGGAGTGGGTCTGGAGTCAGGGCATGGAAAGGCAGGATGTAAGTACTGGACCTCTGACCCCACAAAGTTAAAACACTTCTAGACTGAGGACATTCTGCCATGTGGAAGAGCTGGATGCTGTAGGAGGGACTGCCACTCTGCCTGTTGCTTTGTTGTACTGGCCTTCTGCTTCTGTCCTTGGAGTGAAAAGACTGGACTATGCTTTCTACATCCTACTTTCCAAGGCTTTCCAAGGGCTTAAACAGAGCTTGCCTTCTGTTAAGAAGTCTCAGGGATATCAAAGACTAATTTGCCAGTGCCTGGGTTCTTCTGCTGAGCGTCCTGACTTGCAAAGTGGTGCCAACTCCAGGCCCTGGACCCTTGGAAGTGTAAGCTGGTGACCTGAAGAAGAAAATCCACGCATCGACCCACAGCATCAGAAAACGTGATGCAGCGCCTGTGAGGTACTGGGTTTTTCAGAACCGGTACTGATCCGGTAACCCAGCGGTGCCAGGGTACACCCAAAGACCTCGGGTACTTTCCTGATTCAGACTACAGAAACTCAGAGTCTTCTAGGTGAAATCAAAGATCAAATTTATTGGCTGCAACCAATTGACAAGTGTCCTAGAAGTACAACAGCACGATTTGTATGTTCTCAGGAGACTGTGTTTCAATGCAAAGTCAGGTTTCCCTATATACAGTTTTTTAAGCTTCAGGCAAACATTCTTGACATTTTGGTTGGTCATTCACATGTTTTCACTACAAAGGAAAAAACAGTGTCATGATGAAACCTCATATTTCATGTCATCCAACCCATAATAAATTACCCGGCAAGGCCTAGTATTTTACATCAGATAAGTGTGGACCCCCAATAAAAACGGGCACCTCCCCCTCGTAAAGTAAGAAAAAGAAAAGAGCAGGTGCAGGTGTGAGCAAGTTAGGCAGGGTGTGTGAGCGATGATAAGGGTTTTATGGCCTGGTGTGCCTTGATGCTATCTGATTCGGCCACTGGGAGAGGGACTGACCAAACAGGTTTGGCCTGAGGCAATGGTTCCAGCTTGCCCAGGTCAGAGAAAAGTCAATCAAGGTGTACGTGTCCTTGGAATCAAATCTGACTGTATTATAAGCCTATGTGAGGGCAACTTTTAAAAATGGCTGCCGTGTATAAAATGGGAGCCACGAGTGCAGGACGAAAATGGCGATTTTGAGGTGAAAACGCTGCTGGAATTGAGCGAAAATGCTCATGCTTAGTGTACTAGTCATTATCGGTCTTTTGATACTAAAATCGTACTGCTGTGGCAAAGTAAATTACATGGGTCCAGAATTTTTAGAACCACAAACCCTCCTTTTGCCCTTACATAGGCAATAAACCTATTCTCATGCTAATCTGAGTCCAGGTCTATGTTTATAAGGACATGGAGATGTTGCTGGAGCAAAATTCTAGTACTTGGTAACTCTCTCTGGACAGGTCTCCTTGAACATGAAGTAGCACAAAAGGCCACATATGGCAGGACAAAATAAGGAATACCTCTATCTGCAGTAGGTGGCATAAGATCACACACCCAACAATTAGTGATGTTCACTACTAACTAGTGTTGATGCAGAAGCTGTACAAAAAAATTGCTTACGAATTCTGATCTTCTAACCTGCTCATGTTCAGGAAAAGGGTGAAAAGAGTGCAAAGAAACAATAGTAGGAAAAGACATAGGTTGGGAAGTGGGTGCAGAAGTCAATTAAGTAGAGAAAAACAATCCCACCCATAAATGACAACGTCATGTTTAAAAGACACTAGAAAACACGTTATTAAGAACATATAGACAACGGGAGAAAGTAGTGACCACTATGAAATAATAATTTTTCACAACCCTAACCAAAAAGCATATCCTAAAATTATCTAGTAACATTTTTAGGGCTCCTCTGCATTTCAGTAATTTTTGTATGTTCAGGTGGAACAGTGGTGACTCTCATCAATGCTCTAAGGTGAAAAGGGGGTACTCTTTCCACAGAAAATGGACTTTATTCTGCGTTTACTAAACAGAATAGTACTTTAAAACAATGCCAGCAAAACAATCAGTCTCCTAACACCTAGTCTATACAATCACACGGAAACCTCTTGTGAAACCAACTATGCCCAGAGTCCGTTCAAAAAGCCTCTCTGGCAGGCTTCTATTGTCCATCAAATTTTCTTTTGTTGTTTTCTTTCGCATGGGCCTCTCAATTCAGGCCTCTTCGTGAGAAAATACTGCTTAGTTGGAGTGCCCTCCTGGCAAACACCCACAGCTCACTCGAAAGTCTCAATGTCTTAAAGCAATGTACCAGTGTCTCTCCTCTGTGGCAGACACTACAAACAATGTGCTCTTCATTGATCAAGGGCACAAATCATCTCGTGCAGACGCAAGCACCATTAATTGGGAAATAGCTCAAGTTCAGCAGCACTTTCAGACTCCAACACTCATTATTTAGTGTCAGAGGACGCTCAAGCTGCTCTTTCATGGGCACCACAATATAGTGCCTTTTTCCAAACTTGAAATCTCCGGTGCACTGCCCTTCTTCCGTTGGAGCAAAGAAAAAGGGTGTGTGTGGCCAAAACTCAGGCCAAGGGGCTCAAGGGATTGCACACTGTCAGAGGTTACCAGCACATGACAGGTAGAGAAATGAAACCTCAAAACAGCTCTGCCATCAACAACAGGAATCCTTCTCTTTAGCTCCTTTACACTGAAACTTTGGTTTTGTGATGTCCAACGCCGTCTGATGGAGCAAGTACGATACCATGCGCTGGCGATCGCTGTCCAGCTTTGCTACTTTCTGGGTGCTGAGACTGTAGGGCCAAGACGTCCGTCTTTCATCTGTAGCTGTCACTGATGGGAATTAGGCTTAAATCAATGTCCTGCAGGTTATTATGACTTGATACCCGCAGAATCTAGTGACGTAGGAAATGTGCCACAGTTGTTAGTTTCCTTCAATTTAGTAAAAAAAACAGTTCATGGTTTTTAACAAGGGGACTGCAAGCAGGTGGTCTGCAATCTTCAAAGTAGTAGCCATACACCATGGGCATAAAATACAAAGACAAAGGCAGAAGGGCAAAACAGGGTCTCTAGCATCTTTAATTGGGTTCTCTCCATTATTCTCTGCCATCTATAGCTACATGAGAATTCTATCTGAATGGATTTCCTCACACAGTGGCATTGTCTAATGGGGTAAACACATATTTGCCTCAATGATTAAGTCTAGGTGTTCCTCCTTACCTTAGAACATCTCAATAGAGAAATCACATGATACCGATTATCAGGGACATGTAGAAACCTTCCTTTAAAAACTGTGCATCAGGTGCACTATGCAATACATAGGCTAATAGTCAAATGTGCAAACAAAAAGACAAGAACTAGAGGGTCCTGATATTTGCATGATTAGGACACATCTGATCCCACCAAAAATTAAAGTAGCAGGAACAGAAGGGAACCGAAAACCAAATTAAAATAGACATTGAAAATTCGTCATGTTCAAAAAGGTAAACATAAGATATCTCCTATTGAGATGGAAAACTTGTCTTACTATAATATTGAGTCAGTTAACCAGTCTATCGCTACCCTGACAGTCAGGCTGGAAAACATTGAAGCAGGCCTAAGGCAAATTCTTGAAAACCAGTCTGGTCATACCAAAGGGAATTATACATAACATGGGGTCCCTGGTACATCACTGCAGTCTGGAAATGTGAACCTGAACAATACATCAATAATAATAAAAGGGCTGACTGGTGAAAGGAATTCGAAAAAGAGAAATGGGACTAGGACATAGCTAAAATCTCAATAACTAAGCATGATGCGACATTGGTCAGGGGAAGTAACAAAAGAAAAAATCTATAGGAAGAACAAAAAAAATTATTTGGGTGATAGTCAGGCATGTGACACAACACCGAGAGTACGGGTGATACACAAAGGCCAAAGTTACACAAATTTTAACTCTACCGTTGGCGACTACACCATATACGTTACTCCTAGCTAATGTTTCAGTTCCTTCTTCAGGAATAAATGAAAACCTGGTTTTCTTTTAAGGAACGAAAGCCATATGCTACTTAGGAAACAGAACATCATTAACTAATGTAATATAGAAATTAGGCCACCTTGAGTCACAGATCTATAATTTCATCCTTAGGTCCAATCAAGGATACATAAATGTAGGGCTGCCTGTTCCTTTAAGGGAAGGGGCAGTAACGTGACTAACTGCAGGTGACACACTTTGATCCTGTATATCTCTTTTTATTTTCCTTCAATACCATTATAGCCAAATAGACATTCACTGGTGAAGTGTTGTCTTTTATGTTCACAGCATGAAATATCATTATCTGTGGAATTTAGTAACCAGAACAAGTTCAACCAACTGTTGCGTAGCGATGGGCATCGTCATGACCATCCCCTCACAACACAGGGGAGCTTGTAATAGTATCAAAAGCAGCAACAAACATGCAAAAAAAACAAATAAAAAATAATAAAAACGCACAAAACGTCAAGCCATCAGATATACTTGCTGTGTATCAAGCACAAAAAGCATAGACAAAACAATAGCATGTGTGAATAAGCGGTGACACACAACACCATGTCATGTACTTTATGCACTGTAAACCTGCAGCCCAAAACCCAATATTTGGGCCTGTTTAATTTGTCAGGTTTAAAATCCTTACCCTCCTTTTGACAGTAGATCACCAGGCAATGGAAATCTGCTGTCAAATATAACTTTACTGTTTCTCTTCTAATATACAGGACCAGCAAGAACAATTCATGATAGGACCAAATACATGAAAATAAATTTCCATTACTTAACTGTTACCCTCTTGTCAGTTACTTCGCAACATCAAGCCACCTTAGTTTTACCTTTCTAAAAGTAAAAATTGTTACACTGACACTCCATATTAATTTGGCACCTACAATTTCCACTGTGAAAAATAAGTCTTAATTGGCAAATCGTTCTCATTAAGGCATGTAGCCTTCAAAATTTTAAAAAAAGGCTGCATCTTATTTTCTGTCTAAGACTTAATGCAACACTTCGTTTTCTGTCAAATAAAAGCAACTAGCAGGCATCATTTTATTTTTTTAGAGCGGAGACACAAATGTATCAGTTCTGCAGAGCATTTAACATGATGTTGGGACTTTCGAAGAAACCCCTTTTTTTTATATTTTCCCTTTGGAATTAAGTTCTTTAATTGTATTGATGTTCTTCTGGAGAAACCAGAAATCCCACTTTTAGAGGCTTGTAGGGTCATTCTGCATTTCACAGAGACAAGGCCCTAATTTAAAAGGTCACAAGTGTCAACATGACAGCCTCCTCCATTGTTTATGGGAAAACTAAAGATAGCATCTCAGGAGCGTGACTTGAGCCAGCCTCTGTAGCTCTCCTAGCTTCTGCCACTCTGAATCTGTCAAAGACAGTAGGCCTTTCTATTTTCCTTCTAACCTGGAATAATTCACTCTATTTAAAAAAAAAATTTTTTTTTTCCTTTTTAGGCGCTAAAAAAAAATTATCTCTATTTCCAGATTATTAAACTACATTTACTGTGAATAATTCACAAACCTTAATAACACACATACCAGTTGTTAGAATAAATGCTTGTTGCAATCCCATGCAATGGTACATATTTCATCAACCTCGAATGAATGAACGTCTCAGTAGGCCCAGCTGAAGTTAGAACCTTCAACCTTGATATTAAAACAAGCCTTTGTACTGGCACATTGACTCATTGAATCATAAGAAGGCACAACCTGCAAATATATATCAAACCTAAATGTATGCATTTACTGAAGCCTGAGACACTTTAAAAAGTACTCTGGATGAAAGAAAATGCAGTTTAAACAGTGCTTTTGCCCAAAATCGACTTTGATATTTTAGGCATTAAAAAATCAATATCCTACAATTTTCTTGCATAATATGCATTACCAGAATGTCTATTACACAATCCATGAGTCAGCCATTGAAAATATTAACTTATACTTTATAGAAATGAGCTTGTTTGCTCCTGCGCCAAGGGAAAATTGCACATACAAATGTCATTTTAGCGGTGCAACATAACTTAAATTAAATTTTAATGTTAGGAGGTCATAGTATAGGTATTAAGCTTTATAAATATTAAAAAACGATTTTGAAAGGCACTTATTTTTTAAATAATTTTTCCATAATTAATAATTTTCTTTAAAAAAAAAAAAAAAAAGAAAAAAAAAAATTATTCTTTTTTTGTGATAATTCCACATATAAAAGCAAGCTGCATCCCTTGCCTATTATTTGGGATACATTAACTCACAAGCCTAAGCGCATAAGCCTAACTTGAAATGCGTCACATTTTTGCGCCACTTTCATTTAAAAGGAAGGTTATGCAAAATTCCACCCGTTTTCAACTGGGAAAGTGCTGGCTGAATTGAACATTCCTATCAAATATACTGCAGCTGAAAAGTTTGCCTGTGAACATCTAATACAATGCATCTAAGAAAAATGCTGTAAATGTATTTTTTTTTTGTTGCAAAAATAGATAATTTCATTTTTTTTTTGGGGGGGGCCCTATTTATATCTATTGAATGTGTTTTCTAATTTATTAAGCATTTAACGGCAGTTTTGTATATGTGCACAATTGCTCATTCTATAAATTAAAGAGCAACATATAGCTATGTTAGCACATCACATGGTTCATTTCTGGATTTTTTCTAAGTTTCTACTTAATATTAATTAACCAACATTTTACTTAACAAACTGTAAACATCAAGAAGATCCACAAACACACATTGAGCTCATTTCAGATATAAACAGAAAACACTCAGTACACACAATACAGCGCGCTTTAGCCATTTTTCATAAATAGCGCCGTCGCAATTTACTTACAGAACCGTTTGCAGATCCTAGTTGTAAGTCATATTTACAAGAAAAAAAGAAAACTTTTCTCAATTATTTCCAAGAATAGCGGACCCATACTTTATTAAACGTGATGGGGCCTACTCCGTGCTTCACATATAGTTCATAGGTTGGAGTTCCAATCGGAGGAACCGGACATGAGTCCTCCAACCGGGAGTCCCTTTTACAACCAAGACAAAACAAATTTCCAAGTCTGCTAAGACCAGGCATCTTCGCTCACTAGTCTAGCTTCAAACTTCAAAGGATTATCGTTTACGATAGTCTCGTGAATACACGAGTCCTTCGGCTTTGGTACTTGCAAGTTCCAAATCAAAGTGATCCCAAAGGGATACCAAACCAAATGTCCAACTAAGGACCAAACCAAGTGTCCAACTAAGGACCAAACCAAGTGTCCAACTAAGGACTGGGAGACGCTCCACTTATACTTAACTGAAAATATCAATGACGTCACCAGAAGACTCGTCTTATCGTTTCGCTTTACCAAAAATCAAGGGTCCAAATCAGGGCGATAGCCAGGGCAGCAGTCCTTCATAGCCGTCGGGAAGCGGGGAACCTCGCAGCAAAGACTTTCGGACCACGTCGACATGCAGGGGTCGATGAAGTGGCGGCCTTCCTCCAGAATTTTCACACGAAGCTCGCCACCGACCTCAGGCTTGGACCGGTACCGCTGGTATCGCCCCACGTTGGGCGCCAACTGAGGTACTGGGTTTTTCAGAACCGGTACTGATCCGGTAACCCAGCGGTGCCAGGGTACACCCAAAGACCTCGGGTACTTTCCTGATTCAGACTACAGAAACTCAGAGTCTTCTAGGTGAAGTCAAAGATCGAATTTATTGGCTGCAACCAATTGACAAGTGTCCTAGAAGTACAACAGCACGATTTGTATGTTCTCAGGAGACTGTGTTTCAATGCAAAGTCAGGTTTCCTTATATACAGTTTTTTAAGCTTCAGGCAAACATTCTTGACATTTTGGTTGGTCATTCACATGTTTTCACTACAAAGGAAAAAACAGTGTCATGATGAAACCTCATATTTCATGTCATCCAACCCATAATAAATTACCCGGCAAGGCCTAGTATTTTACATCAGATAAGTGTGGACCCCCAATAAAAACGGGCACCTCCCCCTCGTAAAGTAAGAAGAAGAAAAGAGCAGGTGCAGGTGTGAGCAAGTTAGGCAGGGTGTGTGAGCGATAATAAGGGTTTTATGGCCTGGTGTGCCTTGATGCTATCTGATTCGGCCACTGGGAGAGGGACTGACCAAACAGGTTTGGCCTGAGGCAATGGTTCCAGCTTGCCCAGGTCAGAGAAAAGTCAATCAAGGTGTACGTGTCCTTGGAATCAAATCTGACTGTATTATAAGCCTATGTGAGGGCAACTTTTAAAAATGGCTGCCGTGTATAAAATGGGAGCCACGAGTGCAGGACGAAAATGGCGATTTCGAGGTGAAAACGCTGCTGGAATTGAGCGAAAATGCTCATGCTTAGTGTACTAGTCATTATCGGTCTTTTGATACTAAAATCGTACTGCTGTGGCAAAGTAAATTACATGGGTCCAGAATTTTTAGAACCACACCTGTCAGGCAACTAGAGTATCAACACAGTTCCTGTCACACGGTTGCAGAATCAATGCAGCACCTGTTTCCATGCTGCTCCATCAGCACAGTGCATCTGGATTTTCTATGCATCGTCCCCAGGGTGTCATTTCTCATTGACCCCCCATTGCAGTGAGGAACCGAGGCTGCATGTCCTGAAATCAATGCATCGCCTTTCCTATGAGGAAAGGAACTGACCCATTGTCTCTCCTGTGAGGAAAGAATCAATGCATCACCTCCCCTGCGCAGTGAGGGATTGACACATTGCTTTGCTTTTCAGAGCCTCGCCTCCCCTGTGGCCTGCATCATCTTTGTTTTTGATGCATGTACTAAAAAAAGATACAATCATTGACTCATTTCCACTTTTAAAATGTGATATCTTTACTTGTGTGTGGTGGATTTTTGTCACTTTGGTCTTGATAAATATTGGCTGTTTTTCTAAACTGGTGTGGAGTCCTGTTGTGGTGTTTTGACTGTGTTACTGTGTGTGTGTGTGTATCAAACGCTTTACACATTGCCTCTGAGATAAGCCTGAATGGTAGTGTCAAGCTACCAGGGGGGTGAGCAGGGTTTATCTTAGCCTTGTTGCTCTCTTACCCTGAGTATAGTGAGGGTCCCTACTTGGACGGGGTGCAAACCACTGCCAACTACAGACCCCATTTCTAACAACATTCATCTGAGTCTGCTCCAAATTTGAGTGCTCCTTCCACCCTTAGTAGCATGTGGATGTAAAGAGTTCCACTGGATATTGCCTGTTCCACACATGATTTTCAACTTCACCAAGTCTAGGAGTTTTGTTGCAGAGGCATCAAAGAATGGCTTGAAATCAGTGGTTAGAGTACAAAAAACAATTTCTGAATCTATTGACCCACACAGTTCCCCTGGGTTAATGTTGATGTCAGCAGTGTGGAGTTTACAATCCTCAGAAACTCAAGGTGCTCATTCTAAGTGTATTCTGCACAGTTCCAAGTCACGAACCAGATGGTTGTTCTTATGCTGCAGAAAATGCAATCCAATTCAGCATGTCGATGGAAGCAATATTCTTTTGTTCTGCGTTGTCCTGTCATGAAATTCTTGATGTTACGTTCCAAAATTTCATCTTTGCCAAATACTTTTTCTAGTAAAATTCTAGTGGACTTCTATTGAAAAATCTTGTTCACATTTTTAGTATATGTGCTACTGCCGAACACCACTGGGGTCTCCAACCTTTTCTGTAGTGACAGCTACTTCTGGTCAGTAAAAATCATAAAGATTTACTGAAGACTAAGCAACTTGCTCCTTGTTACCAGGCCCCCCCATGACCAGCTTAATTGACTTTAAGCCTAAAGGCCATAGAGCCAGCGACCATGGTTTGAGCAAAATACTTTGACTAGGGGGATTATGACAGGTCTGCCATGTATCTCAGTGAGAGTATGTTCTTTGGGGATGTATGAACATGTCTGTGTATGAATGGGATATATGTGTATGGGTGACTGAGAGACTGTGTCATATGTGTACTTGTGGCACAGGACATACCTTTCAACTTATGTGGCAGTGTTAAACGTATAACACAAACATACAACCATTTCTTTAAATGGTAGAAATGTGCAGAAACATTTTCTGCAAAAATGTTCAGAATATGGAAAATTTTCTGCACTTTAAATTCCCCCCACTTAAAATAATGGCTGTGTTTTTCATTTTTGAATATGAAACTGTGTAGAGTCAACTTTGTTTTATTACATTTTCTCCTATTTTCAAGTATTACATTTACAAACACCAGGCATCTTGCTTCCTGTGGCCTGTAGACATGGAGCCATATTTATAGCAAAAAATACATTTGTTTAAATGGGAGGAATGTTAAGTCAAGAAACATGCTTGTTAAAACATTAAGATGTAATTGGCTTAAATCAAAATTGGAGAAAGACATTAAGACTGAGGGGCTCATTACCATTGTGGTCTATAGACCGCTACACTTGCGGTGGCAGTCTGGACCTCTGCCAATGTGGCGGTCCAACTACCACATTAAAACCCTGGCAGTCAGACAGCCAGAGAACTACCTGCTCCGCCTGGTTCTTGGTTCCCGCTGTTTTGTAGGTGGTGGAGATCCTAATCTGCCAGAGCAGTGCTGCAAGCAGCGCTGCCCTGGGGATTATGACCTTGTTCTCCGCTAGCCTTTTCATGGCGGTAACACCACCATGAAAAGGCTGGTGGAGAACAGGTGCAGGGGGCCACAAGGGGGCCCCTGCACTGCCCATGAACTTGGCATGGGCAGTACAATGGCCCAGTGCCCAGCACTATCACAGTGTTCAGACAGTGAACATTGCGAGGGTGCTGGTGCACCCTGCGGGTTACAGCATTGCTGCCGTCTCAACTACAAGCATGTTTCCTGCTAGACTGGTGGGCAGAAACCAAGGTTTCCTCCCTCCAGCCTAGTGGGGAACACTTAATGTGGCTGGCGGGGAGGTAGCCTGTGTGGCAGCAACCTTCCTGTTGGAACTCATAATGATAATATTTCAAAGAAAAAGTTTTCTTCACTTTAAATTTCTCCTGTTTAAAAAAATTACTGTTTTTCACTTATAAATATGTGAAAGTGTCTACTGACCATTCAGAGCAAAAGGCCTGCTGCTTGTAAACGTGACTCTTTGAAATGGGAGAAGATTAAAACAAAGAGTTAATCATTAAGGTACATTTTATTTTTAGTATCTCCATCATTTTGTTCTCACACTCCAGTACTGAGTTGAAAAGGACTTTTAATTTAACAGTTAAGTATTTCAGTGCTTCAGTTCTTCACCTAAGTGCCCCAGCCTGGCCCACAAATCTGACTGAGTACTGGTCATTATTGGGCTCTGCTAGCTGCAGCTCCATGATAGTAATGTAATCACAGCCGTCCCTTAACTTTAAAAAGAAAATGTGACCCTGTGCTTTGCTTATTTAAAAAAGAAACCATGGCAAGCTACTCCGAAGGTAGCTCAAAATGAACTGGTTGGAGACACCTGCACTTGTCAGTTCTCCTTTTGACAGAAGATGGAAAAGTTATTGGATATTTTAACACAACCTAGATTTTTTTAGAACAGTCTTTTAATCCATAACTCTTCAATTGGTATTTGTTTTCTACTTTCAAGTACTAAAGAGCTTTCTTAATTGACACTTCTTTTTAAAGTGACAACATTTTCTTGTCTTTTGTTGGCACACCATTTACTAAAGCTACATGTGGTTTGTCTACTTGATGATCTACAGCTACTGTTTTAAGATTTTCCTTCAAGTCCAGTGGAGGGTATCCAACCACCCCTTTCAACAATTTTGTTGGTGTCAATTTTGTACTTGTTATACATGCACAACTGCCTGAGGAGGGTGTATAGTTTCGATGATAGTGTTATTATACACATTCAGCTTTTGCAGGCATTTGATTATCATCCAATTTAGTAGTGAAGTACTTACAGGTGAGTGGATCTTCTAATAAAGCAAATCTATCTTCACCATAAGAAATAGAGGGCCACATTTGATGATAATGATGATGATTTACTTAATGGTTTGATTAATTAAAATCATGACAGAAAACATAAATAAAACAATACTACTTAAAACAAGCCCAGGAGTGCAGCTTTCACAATAAGTAATTTTTTAAAAAATGAATAGCAATTTCTCAAGATTTCGACCCATGGAAAAAAAAAATTACAACACGATAGTGTAAGTGCCAATGATTAAACAGGCATATCTGAACGTTTCCTAGCACCATGCATTAAGAAATAACTTTAACAATGTATACACTCATATCACAATTCAAATAGTGAGGTAATTTGTTCAATCTGAAGTTCTAAAAATCACCACGTGTGTTGGGTAGACTATTATTCTAATGAGACTACTGGATTTCGAGTGACAGAATTGCCTGTGGTGTGGGAGACTGAGTCTAACCCACTACAGGTGACACCTGTTGCTCCAATCCGGGTTCTACTCCGGCTAACTAGTAGTGCCTCATCTCTTCCCAAGGGCAGGGATGATTGGGCATGGCATAACTGGTTTCTCAGGGAAGCCGTGGCCACTCAGGTCTCATCCTTTTCTCTCAGTTACATTAGTCTCACATACACAATGACAAACAGAGGCAGTATATATTTCAATAATGCTTTAATAAAGCGACTGCATCTTAGATAGCAAAGCGTGGACTGCAATAACCAGGATGATACAGCATGATAAGATTAAAATTGGACAAGGAGAGTGAAACATAAAAACAATGCTAGCATATTGTCACTGGAGTCAACAGACTAATTCCTACCTAGGCTATGATAGAGCACAGCATGTTAAGCTCTAATTCTGCCCTTCAGGTTCCTCTGAGAAGACATCATCCCCCATACCTGAGCAAAGGCCTGAAGTCTGTAAAGATAGCTGTAGCGAAGCATTCGGCAATCAGCATACAGTGGTGGTTCTCTGGCTGGAATCTCCCTCCAACATGTAAGGGACAGGGAAGTGTTTTTATAATAAAACAGCTGGTGTTCTAAGAAGATGTCCCTACGTAAGGAGGTGTATGTTCCATCAATGTCAGAGACTAAACCTATACCATGTTCACCGGCTACCTATCTTGCTGCAGCCTTGAAAGAAGCACAGAGTGAGCAAGAATGTCTTGTTTGAAAACAGAGTGGTGGCCTTGGCAAAAACAGTCAGATAGAGAAAAAATAAAACAAGATCGTAAAAGTGGCTACTGTAACAATAATAAAGCAAAGCCGAATAAAATATATCTAGGTGAAAGTGCACAGCGGCAGGCCTAGTTTGTTAAAATAACGTGCATGAAGCTATAGATAAAATGGCTACACAACATCCTCCCCTTGTCGGGTGAAGGTGGTTCAAAGTCTAAATATACTAAAAGGCTACTAAGCTCAACCCAAGATATATATGTAAAAATGTCAATAATGACAAGTTAAAAGGACACAGGAGCGTATAAAAGGACAATTTAAATCTTTTAGCATGTGGCATATAAGGGAACGAATTTCAAGGGTCAGAGTTATTTTTAGAATTTCTAATCGATTCCGGGACAATGGAGGAGAGGAAATTTTCCACTTCGGCAGGTGTTAAAGTTGGTAAAGCATCGCCGAGAAGGAGCAGTCGTGTTCCATAGCCTGAGCCTCAGCCAAGGCAGCATTCCGTGGTGTGCCCAATGATGAGTCAAGAGCCATATTCTCCAGGAAGGGCAACTCATAAGCAATGTTCCCTCTAATTTTTTTCCACTGTGTGCGGCAGTGTGCGGTCTCTGTGCGCTGCAGCCAAGGATACTTGCGCCAAGAAATTGACCATTGACGCGCGCGCAGCGCATAACTAGCCAAGATCTTTGGCCTTAGCCTCTCCATTTCACTAAAGCAAAAAAGGGATATCATTGCTCCATGCAATAGGGCATCAAGGCAGTTTTGTGATCTGGTTGCACACCCCAAGGACATGACCTGTTAGGGGAGCACGTATATTGCTCTAAAAGGCTTATTTAGGCTTAGAAAGTGATAACGCATATCAACTACCACAAAGTATAGGAATGGTGGAACATTCGATAACAGCACATTTTCTACTGTTCTGAAGCATTTCCTAGCTCATTAACCATTAATTTCCAAGACAAATATCACTTGGTCGCTTGTATGCTAAAGTACGCCAAATGATATTTAAAACACTCCCCGCGGCATTTAAACGCTGTTTTCATTGACTTCAATCCAGATTCAAATATGAGCATTATCTGCCTTAGGGGAGCACGTATATCGCTCTAAAAGGCTTATTTAAACTCAGAAAATGATAAAGCATATAAACTACCCAAAGTATAGGAATGGTGGAACATTCGATAACAGCACATTTTCTTCTGTTCTGAAGCATTTCCTAGCTCATTAACCATTAATTTCCAAGACAAATATCACTTGCTCGCATGTATGCTAAAGTACGCCAAATGATGTTTAAAACACTCCCCGCGGCATTTAAACGCTGTTTTCACAACGTGCACGCTTGCCAAAGGGGCCTGCGCGATGTGGGAAGGAAAGGTGCGCGCGCGCTCGCGCACGTGCCTTACAGGGAACATTGCTCATAAGTAGCTTCCCGTAGCAAATGCACCCTCAATGTACATGTCTGGTAATGAGCCCTCAGCGAGAACATCAACAGATCAGCGTCCAAAGAAAGCAAGCGCTGCGTAGAAAGACAAACTTCCAGTGCATATAAGACCACCAGAGGCACCGAAACACGGGCTGCACACAATGTAAAATCGGTCTGAATGACAGAGACCAGTCACCCTCTACTTGCTCCAGGAGTGCTGCTTCAAAATACTGCATCATGCGATCACGACACAGCTGCGCTGATGTGAGCACCATCATTCCTTCAGGTTGCGGTGGGGCAGCCATTGCACATAAAAAATAGCAACAGCAAAACGCCAATTGTTATAGCCCAAAATATTGGAAATCCCCCCATAATACTGGAGAATATTGGATGGCTGATGGTATTGAACCGAATATGGAGGAGAAGGTGTGAACAAAACCAGAACCAACAGCCTCAAAGAAATTTGCGATTCCAGTAGTACTGGACGCATTAAATATCCATCCCACTAGTTCACCAAAGTGCCTCGGAAAGATGGTACTCAAAAGAGACTGTATCTCTGCTGACGGCCTTGCCATCTGAAGTGCGTAGGTCTTGTGTGCAGATGTAAGAGCCGCATGGTTTTGAAACAATAAAGCCTTGAGTCTGCTCAACTTGTCAAAATTAACCTTAGAAGTAGCAATATGAGGCCAAAGGTCTGCTACCTCTTTTGTTTTAGTGGGAGGAAAAAGTACGTTCCTACAGCATGTAACAATCTTAGAGACCGAAACAATATAAACTATTTTGGCTCGCATCCCACAACAGTCTCCACCATTGAGGAGAACTTAGTTGCCGTTTGAAAGCACCTGGAACGTAGGTTTAGTCAAGGGGACTGGAACTCCCTTCATATAAGAAGCCAAGTTTGCTGCAGACACGTTGCAGGCCCCATGCAAGGACAGCTATTTACAAACCGTCTAATGGCTGATAGAAGTCTCACATTCATTACCGCTAAGAAAGACTTAATTCATGCCACTGAGACATTTGTATGCGAAGTGTAGCTTCCACACCTCTTGGATGTAACTATCTCCCAGTTTTTCGTATCTGCCTACCAGAATGTGTTTTAAACAGGATGTGAATTGTAATGTGGAAATAGGCAGATTAATGACCCAGTGTATTAACCGCTCAGCAGATGGTATTTCAGCTACAGTAAAAGGAAAGGTTTCTAATTTTTCGATGTTAAGCATGATGTAAGCCGCTTCTTTCTTAGCCATTAGTTGCGTGTTAAATTAAAAGAAGAAAATATTTCCCTTGCGCTGACATATTGCCAGGGAACTCGACCCGCCTTCAGTGTTTGAAGCGTCCAACCCAACTGCATAATGGACCATAGCTGACTCTGTCCATGATATAAGGAAGACATATCTATTTGTATAATGTCTATAGCAGAAGAAACAATGTTATTTAAGGTATATATTCTGTCGGTCAGGGTATTAATTCCATTATCTACAACAGCTAATGCCTTCTTTAAATTTTCCTGGTCTATTTGCCTTAGCTGGGCAGCTGCTCCTTGTTGCGAAAGCTTCCAAATTTCATTATTTACTTCATATAAGAAGCGTTTTCTGTGTTGTTTTCTGGGGCCTAACAGGAAGTCATGTAAGTCAGTGTTATTAGACAGGAGACTGTGTTCTCTAACTGCGTAT
Organism: Pleurodeles waltl; assembly: GCF_031143425.1. Taxonomy (NCBI): domain Eukaryota; kingdom Metazoa; phylum Chordata; class Amphibia; order Caudata; family Salamandridae; genus Pleurodeles; species Pleurodeles waltl. Next base: position 1,888,343,489 of record NC_090440.1, read on the forward strand.
AGTGAGGAAGTCTTTAACCATTGCTGGCATAGTTTCCCTACACTGTATGTTGTTACTATACCGGCATGTTCGGACGATATATAGCGAGGGTCCGGCCTACTTCTTCTAAAACCCCCCAAGGAGTTAATAAAACGTTTGTGACACCCATTGGTATCTATTGACCACAATAACCACCTCTCAGGACGTATCAGTGAAACATTAAGGGGGTCATTACAACCTCGGCGGTCTGCATGGCAGACCGCCGAGGTTGCGGGCGCCAGAATACCGCCATTGCTGGCGGTATGGCTGGCTCCCTATTTTGACATTTCCGCTGGGCCAGCAGACGGTAACAGAGTTACCGTCCACTGGGCCAGCGGAAAAGCCACATTAACATTTCTGCCTGCTCGTAATTGAGCCGGCGGCAATGCTGATGTGCAGCGGGTGCAGTAGCACCCGTCGCGCATTTCACTGCCCGAAATTCGCCATTTAACTGCCATTTATAAAATTTTGCAGGGGCAGGTATACCGGGCGTGCTCATTTCCTTAATCTTTGCTAAGCCTAAACAACTTGTTTGTTGTACAGTTTTATTTAAAAATATCATTTGAACAGGTGTCAGGCATGCTCTAAATAAAGCTTCCTTCCCCAGTATTTGCCAATGTTCCCCACACACTTTTCAAGTCAATCCACTATAGCCAATATTCATAGCCTTCTATAGTCAACCGGGAAACAACGGATTCAGAATAAATACATTTCGTATTTATTAATAAAATGCATACATTTTGTGTTTCTGGCAATTGAAAATACGACTCAGCTTTTTTAACATTGTGCCCAGAAAAATATGTAAACTTTTCAGAATACATTTTAGAACTCCCTTGTGGTGGAGTCGGACAATGTTCCCATTGTGTATAATTAAAAACAGTCTTTGGGCTGCTTGCTCTGTGGATGAAATGGTGCCCATAATAATTATAGCAAAGCATATCACCATCATTTTCTCTATATTGATAAACATCTTCGTTTTCAAATACCGTATAATACTGCAATTCAGTCATCATTGAATCAACTGTTTTCACATCCCAATCATCAGAAACAACCCCGGGTATTATTATATAATTCATTGAAAGTTTAAACACATATGGTATTTGAATGGCCTCCGTAGGGCCATATACATCAAATATTACTTTATCCCAAACAATCCCATCAGGAATTGGTATAGCGGAAATGTTCACAAAAGACAAGTCTCTGCGGACCTTGTGAGAAGAAAAATGTGGTTTTAGTACCTCATCCACCTGTTCAACTGCTGAATTTTCAGGAAGAAAATGTCCATGTATTAATAAAAAGAAAGTGATGACAAACCCAATCCAAAGCAGGAAAGCTAGCACAGTCAAAGAAAGCCACAGATAGTTCCATGGAAGAATGAAGTAAGTTACTTTAAGCCAATTTATCAGCTTATGTGCTTTTGACAGTTCAGGTGTCGAAGAAGCGAATGAGTTCGAAAAGTCATCACTGATGTCGGCAAAGTATCCAGAAGCAGTTTGTGAAAAGACTGGAGCCGTGTTTGTTGGTAGAGTTGGTGTTTCCTGTGGCGGCACCGAATAAATAACACCATCCGTCTGTGTTGAAGCTGTATGAAATCGATCAGTAATTTCCATATTATTTGATGTCAGTGGAACTAATGCAAAATCATTTTCCACCCTCCTCAAGCCCAGAGAGGTGCCAGTGTTTCTGCTTACAACTTGTAGAGGAACTTCTTGACCAGTAGTGAGAGGGATTCAGGAACTACTGGCTGTTCCTTTTGGTCGGCTGTGCAGGATCGGCCACACAGTGTAGTTTGACATTGTCGATAGAGACAAAATGCTTTTCTTTGGCACCAGCCAGCAGCGGTAAAATGACAGTTCTGGTACCATGTATTCCCAAGACTGGGAGTGGTGCATGATAAGAAGGACCAAATTCTTTTTTCAAAGCAACCTTTTCACTTATTAGATCCCCAACTTTAGGAATCCATCCTGTAGGCATTACAGGTACATCCTTAATTCCTATGGAGGTAGCACTGGCAAAACAGTTGTCGTCGCGGACCTTTTGTAATTCCTGTAAGACAGTGGAATGTTCATTTATGTCAAAAGGTGTTTCTGCTGCCTTCACGCCAGGACCATCAAGATCTGGAACAAACATTTGAGTTCCGAACAGGCACTGATATGAAGTACGACCTCCCAGGGACCTTCTAGGCAGATTGCTAAGTGCTCTCTGGACTCTATACAGGTGATTAAGCCAACTACGGCCTGTACCTAAGACTCTGGCTGTTAAGGATTGCTTTACATCATGGTTTGTAATGCTCCAGTACACTATTTCCCTCAGGATGAAATGGAAATGAGTACTGGAGTTGGACCCCCAACGAAGCCATGGCGTCCCTAAAAACCCTTGAGGCGAAAGCAGGGCCCTGGTCTGAGTGGAAAGTCGCAGCTGCATATGTACCGATAAAGACTTGCAAATCTTTAATAACAGTCCGAGCGTCAGCCGAGCATTGTGGCCACACCCATAGAAATGTGGAGCACCAGTCAACAGCAACTAGAACACATTTGTATGCACTATCCAGTGTTAGGGGACCGCAATGGTCCAATTACACACATTGTAAAGGTTTGTTAGAAATTAAGAGGGGTGTCTGCGATGGGCGTTTAGCAGTGCAAACTTTGATTTGTTAGCAGATGTCACAACAAAGGACATACTGCTTGGCCTCCTTGTATAGGCCTGGCCACCACAAACGGGCATGTAGCAATGATATTGTAGCCTCCACACCAGCATGGGCAGATGCTGCCCCCTCATGCGCTGCTTTAATCAACTCTGGTCATATATCTTTATTGAACGCCTACGCCTGGTATTTTAACTTCAGCATTTAGGCAGCCTCCCATTCGGTATGAATATTCAGCAGGGAATGCTTTTGGATAGGGCGTATCATTAGGCGTAGTTTTCACGGCAGCCCATATGTCTGCGTCCGGTTTAGCTCCTGAGCGGGTTACTGCAGCAACAGTAGCCGTAGCAACTGCTGACTTTGCGGCTTCGTCAGCCAGTGTATTCCCAGCCACGTGTATTCCAATGCACTGGTGTCCAAGTGTATGCACAACATGGACATTTGATAGCATTTCCTTCAGATCCACTACTTTCTCCTACAGTAATCTGTGTTTAATGGTGTTGCCTTTAGAATCCCTGAGCCCATTCTGGTGCCAATAATGCAGGTATTCACTGAAGGACTGGACACAGTAGTACGAATCACAAACAATCAGCGTGTGCTGCGCAGGATCCGTATGTTCCAGTACCATCACCAAAGCTTTCATCTCTGCTAGTTGTGCTGTGCAATCCCCTAGGGTTTGCGTAAATGTGTGTAGGGGACAAAATTTATTAGCCTACATGTAGCCACTTACAACTGCGCAAGCAGCGGAGTATTGGTGATTTGTGCCAATAGCAGGTTGTGCAGAACCATCAGTGTACATGAGTCCATGATATTTTTCAATAGGCAGTGTGTTTTGCTGGAACTGCGTATTTATTAGTTTGTAGCTTTGGGTCAAAATTGTAATCTACATCAGTGGCAGTCAAAGACGTGGCCCATTGGATCCAACGTGGATGTAATGCTTTCGGGTTAGGGACGCTGGCTTTTGTGACAGCCTCTAGGGCTGGGATGGGAGAAACGACAATAATGCAATTGCCCTGGGCTAGAGGTCTTTCTTTAATGACAGCCATCTGAACAGCAGTGTGAATTTTTTAAGTAGGACAAAACGTTGTTCTGCTGCTTAGTATAAATGTGATTTGTATGCAATCGGGGTGGTCTCACCCTCATTAAAGGTTACATAGGTGAAACAGATGGCACCAGCAATCACTTTGATGAGCAAGTGTGTTTTGTTGTCCCTTGTGTGTAGATGTGTGCTGCAAGCATGTCTGTCTGCAGGTCTCTGAGAATGCGCGTGTGTTCGACTGTCCAAAATTTGCTTGAATAGTCAGGACGTATTAAGTCATATGAGGGTTTTATGCGTGATGCATAATCTGGAGTATAAATTCTGCCAAAATTTAGGAAACCCAATAGAGATTGGAGTTTTTTAATCGTATTTGGAGGTTGTAATTGTGCGCACTTTTCTAAGAATTGTAGTGCTAGGCTCTTGCCTTCACTCGATAGCTTATATCCCAGAAACAGGAAGCTGAGGAAGGCTATTTTTTTTTTTTTTTAAAGTTGAATTTGTAGCCAAATTCAACAAAATCCCACAGCAATGCGGGCTACCCGTCTTAAATGTAGTAGTAATTCATCTTCTGTAAAATAGATATCATCTACATAGGACAATGCTTCAGGGTCAATGTCGTGCAAAATTGCAGTCACACGAGCTGCGAACAGTCCTGGACTGTTCTTGTACCCCGAAGGTAAACGACAGAATGTTTTCTGAGAACCTAGTGCACTGAAACTTTAAGTCTCCGCTCTTAGGTGCTATATTCTGGCAGAAGAAACCATTGGAAATGTCCAGTGTTGTGCTGTATTTTCTGTGCACTATGTTGTTCATTAGTGCTGTGCGAGTTTTGTATAGCATATGTGCGTGTAAGACTGTTTATGTGTCTGTAGTCTAAAACTATTCTATATGAGTGGTCCAGTTTAGCTACAGGGAATAGAGGATTGTTCATTGGGGAGATGCAGGGTTCACACAACTGGTACTCTAGTTGTGTGAGGATTTCTCTCACAGGTGGTTTTGCATCATGTTTTATTGGATACTGAGGTTGAGGTTCATTTTTAATAGGTATTCCGTGGTAGGGGCAGGTATGGACAAATTCAGGTGGCCAATCTTGTTCGGCCAATAAAATATCATATATATTTACCATGCGATCCCAAAAGATTGCGTCTATTGTGCGTTCAATGTCTCCTTCTAACTGTAATGTTACTTTATACACCCTATCGGGCGTGGAGACTCGCATGTCCGAAGTTTCTACTTGTAGAAAGTCATCAGTTGCTTTCACCACAGGTGCTGTAGAAGACTCCGGCGAACTATTTTGACCTCTGCCACGCTGTCTAGCAGCACTTGTTACCACTTCCTGTTCTTCAAGAGGACCCTCTTCTTCAGCGGCATGTCATATTGCAACTGCTGCCACTTTTTTCTTTTTAAGCTGGGGTTTTTGTTGGGGAGGTTTCTCTTCCTTTTTTACTGTAACCTCTGGTGAGCGTTGTGATTCCTGTCTTGGTTTCATGTACTCTGTTCTTCGCTCTGATCGCTCACCTCTCTCACTGCGTTTTACCGATGAGTCCTGAAAGGAACGAGATTAGCGTGTATCAGTATATTGATATCTATCACTCGTTTCTATATTATCTCTATTTTGGAGATTATGGGGGTCATTACAACATTGGCGGTAAAAGCCGCATACCGCCGTGCAGAAGACCGCCAACATACTGCAGCGGCCTTGGATTTCTGCCACGGTCATTATGACCCACAGCTCGGAATCTGCCAAAATCCAGACACCCACACAAATCCGCCACACCAAAGGTCAGTGATAAACTGGCGATAACAAAACCTCCAACGTCATGCCAACAGGAATACGCCGACACTATCACGACCCACGAATCCACGCGACGGTCTTTCAACTGCGGTATTCCATTGGCAGTACACACCGCCGTGCTCAAAATACACACACATTTACAAAACACAACCACACTGGACAACTCCAAATACACACACCTGATACACATACACACACCACTCCCACACACCCAATACAATATAAAAAACCCACCCACATCACCCACAAACCCCTACGACCAAAATCCCGAAAGAAGGCCAGAGAGAGACACTACAATCTACAAACAAGCATCCACAGGCACACAACACCATCACCCACATATCATCCACTCACCCCACACAACACACCACTAAATATCACCCCACACATCAAAACACACTTTCCCCACAGATCACCCACACCACCCCATGGCACGGCAAAGACACCCCAGGTTCTCTGAGGAGGAGCTCAGGGTCATGGTGGAGGAAATCATCCGGGTAGAGCCACAGCTATTCGGATCGCAGGTGCAGCACACCTCCATTGCTAGGAAGATGGAGCTATGGCACAGGATAGTGGACAGGGTCAATGCAGTGGGACAGCACCCAAGAAATAGGGATGACATCAGGAAGAGGTGGAATGACCTACGGGGGAAGGTGCGTTACGTGCTCTCAAGACACCACATCGCGGTACAGAGGACTGGCGGCGGTCCCCCACCTCCTCCCCCACAACTAACAACATGGGAGGAGCAGGTCGTGGCGATTCTGCATCCTGAGGGCCTCGAAGGAGTAGCTGGAGGAATGGACTCTGGTAAGTCAAACCTTAACTACCTTATCCACCACCCTACCTGCATGCTATCAAATACCCCCACCCTCGCCCCATCACTCCAACTCCTCACACATGTCCCACTATCACAAACCACACATCCCAACACCAAGCCCTGCATGCAACACCAAAGCATGGACACCCATCACCAATGCATGGCCACAGCACATACCCATACACCCCCCTAAACCATCATCACACAAGGTCCCATATAGGAATGCAAGCACTGTGGTACACGGTCACCCACCCATTGCACACCATGGTACACACAGATGCAATAATCATGCTTTTACACCCCTGCAGGACCCTTACCCAACGTCACTGCACAGGAGGCTCCACACATGTCCACACCAATAACAGAAGAGGCCCACAGTGATGACAGCAGCTCTGTCAAACTGGATCTAGATGACCAGCCCGGCCCATCTGGGACCTCAGGACAGTCAGTTCCCCTCACACAGTCACAGGCCACCACAGAGCTTCCCCCCTCTGGAAACACCAGCACAACACCCACCCAGCGGGCCCATACCTCTGTCCCCAGGACACGTCAATCAGCAGTGTGTCCACCACTACAGGGAACCCAGGCTGACCCACCACCCCTACAACAACAGGGACCTGGGGGCAGTGGTAGTGGGCACACCGTTCAGGGGACAGAGGCCCAGGAACACGGGGGAACTGGGAGGGCTGCTGTGCGAGAAGGGGGAGGACAGGTCCAGGGAACCCACTCTCCATGAGTCCCTCTCCAACATCATGGGAGCATACCATAATTCCCAGGAGACGATGGCAACTGTACTGGCCAAGTTTCAGGAGACTCAGCGGCTACAGGAGGAACAGTATTTGGGTTTCAGGGAGGAACTCAGATCCATCAATTCCACCCTGGGCACCATCGTAGGGGTGCTGAAGGAAGTCCTCAACACCAGGAGGGACACTGTGGCACAACAAGGGGCCCCTGACACTAGCCTGGACAATGAACTGCCCACCACCTTCGCCGGCGCTGGTGGACAGGAGGCACCACATCAGGACCACCACACCAGCACCCACCCCCTGCAGAGGGAGAACCACCCCGCAAACGGTCCCTGAGATCCCTGAGATCCAGGACAAAGACAGGGAATGATGCCAAGATCCCCGCCAAGAAATGAGACCGCCCTGAATGTCATCGTTTTGTCCCACCTTGTCACCCTGTCCATCCTCAAACTGCCCCAGCTCCACTTCCTATGCCCCTTTGGACAATGCACCTGTGAAACAAGTAGACTGGACTCTGTCATGGACATTCCTCCAACATCACCCTTCACCATATTACAGCATTCTCCAATATTGAGCACCAAAATAAACACCCTTAAAGCACAAAACAATCTGGAGTCTGTCTGTGATTTAGAAATAGTGTATTAGCAATTACAGTGACAAAATGCTCTTTCAATTGTAATGTCAACATACCTATGCCACACAGCTCTAGTCCATGAAACAAAGCAGATGTCACACTGAGGGATCCACATCTGTGAAATCGTAGGGGAAAGTGAAAACTCAGTGACCATACACTGGGTGAAAAGGACAGACAGTAGAGAGGTAGTAGTGTTAAATTACATGTAGTAGGCAGGTTTGTCTTCTTTCTTACCTGTGTCTCACTGGAAGTACTGCAGAATAACAGAGTTCCTGTTGTCGATGTCCTCTTCTTCTGCTTCCTCGTCTTCACTGTCCACATGCTCCACAGCTGCCACAACACCTCCATCTGGACCATCCTCCTGCAGAAAAGGCACCTGTCGTCGCAAAGCTAAGTTATGAAGCATACAGCAGTCCACGATGATCTTGCATACCTTCTTTGGTGAGTAGAATAGGGAACCACCTGTCATATGGAGGCACCTGAACCTGGCCTTCAGGAGGCTGAAGGTCCTCTCTATAATCCTCCTAGTTCGCCCATGGGCCTCATTGTAGCGTTCCTCTGTCCTTGTCCTGGGATTCCTCACTGGGGTTAGTAGCCATGACAGGTTGGGGTACCCAGAGTCACCTGCAAATGTCGAGGGACAACTGTTAGACACACACTAACCTGTAGGGATATCCCCAGACCCAGACACCTATTCCCACTGATTTTGTTCCAGGTGCTCACCTAATAGCCACACACGGTGCCTCTGGAGTTGCCCCATCACATAAGGGATGCTGCTATTCCGCAGGATGTAAGCGTCATGCACTGAGCCAGGGAATTTGGCATTCACATGGGAGATGTACTGGTCTGCCAAACACACCATCTGCACATTCATCGAATGATAACTCTTCCGGTTTCTGTACACCTGTTCACTCCTGCGGGGGGGACCAAGGCCACATGTGTCCCATCAATTGCACCTATGATGTTGGGGATATGTCCCAGGGCATAGAAGTCACCTTTCACTGTATGAAAATCCTCCACCTGAGGGAAAACGATGTAGCTCCGCATGTGTTTCAGCAGGGCAGACAGCACCCTGGACAACAAGTTGGAAAACATAGGCTGGGACATCCCTGATTCTATGGCCACTGTAGTTTGAAAACACCCACTTGCAAGGAAATGGAGTATTGACAGAACCTGCACTTGAGGGGGGATTCCTGTGGGATGGCGGATAGCTGACATCAGGTCTGGCTCCAACTGGGCACACAGTTCCTGGATTGTGGCACAATAAAGCCTGTAGGTGATGATTGCATGTCTTTCCTCCATTGTTGACAGGTCCATCAGCGGTCTGTACACCGGAGGCTGCCGCCATATCCTCACATGTCACAGCAGACGGTGCCTATGAAGGACAACAGCGAGCACAGAGTCAACCAACTCAGAGGTACGTACACACAGTTTATACAGAACACGATACATAATCCGAAATTAGCATGTATGAGTGTTGAGGCAAGGCCTCGGTCTGTAGGTAAAAATAGAGCCATGTGGGCCCCTGAAATGGCGGCTGCCTGACCTGTAAAGTGGGACAATGGGATATGAGGTAACTGCGCTGGCGTTGTACACCGTCGCGGTAGTCGGTCGAAGACCGCGACGCAATTCTGCATTGGTTAACATTGGACCCTGTGGGTCCCAGGAGCCAATGACGATGTACGCCGGCGGTGACGGTACGCACCGCCGCGGACGTGACCGCCATTTTCTATCTGTTCAATCACTCAATACCTGATCTTCGACAGGAGAGGACCTACACTGCAAGTGCTGCTATGACCTCAGTCTGGAAGAGACAATGGCTTGTGCATCTGGGGAAAGGGCCCCTGCCTTCACATGGGAGGAGTTGGAGAAACTCGTGGATGGGGTCCTTCCCCAGTACACGCTACTCTACGGTCCTCCAGACAAACAGGTAAGTACACTGGGAGCATGCGTATGGGCTATGCCTGTGTGGAGTGGAGTGGATGAAAGATGGGAAGGGGGAGAATGAGGCGTGCATGAAAAGACGGTGAGTGCATGTGCTACATGGCAAGGGTAGGGATGCGGGCCAATGACTGTGACGGTGCAGTTGGTATTAACTTCTCTTTTTCCCCTGTACAATTCCTGTAGGTCAGCGCCCACCAGAAGAAGGATATTTGGCGTGCCATTGCCAAGGACGTCCGGACCCTGGGGGTCTATCACAGACGGGGAACCCACTGCCGTAAGAGATGGGAGGACATTCGCCGCTGGAGCAAGAAGATGGCGGAGGCCCAGCTGGGGATGGCCTCCCAACGTGGGAGGGGTGCCCTTCGCACCATGACCCCCCTGATGTTCAGGATCCTCGCGGTGGCGTACCCGGAGTTGGATGGGCGCTTGAGGGCATCACAGCAGCAACAAGGGGGTGAGTACACTCTCATTCTGCTGATTCAGCGCGCAGTGGAGGTGTCTGGGTGGGGAGGTGGGCTGTGGGTTCCCCTAGGTCAGGGCGAGTGTGCTAGTTAGGTCCCCTTTTTCAGGCAGGCCCGTGGCACCCCACCCCACCTGGGTACAGTGCCAACTACACTTAGTCAGGCTCCTGTGACATCCATGTGTGCAGATGTCGGCCATAGCCTTGTAGGCCATGTCCCAGGGATTGCATAGTGGACCCCAAGTGCGCGGCGTAGTGCAGGGGGCTTCTGTGTCTGTCGTGTTCGCCAACGGTAGCGGGAATGCAAGCACTCAACATGTCTTTCTTCTGTCATCCCCCCTTTTTGTGGTCTCCCTGTTCTTGTGTGCATTAGCATCATCAGGCGGAGGAGCAGTGGCACCAGAGCAGGAGGGAGCTGCATCCCACGTGGCCCTGGAGGGCGACACTACGGAGTCTGATTTCACCAGTGGGACGGAGGGCGAGGGTAGCTCCACGGCGGGGACAGGAGCTGACACCAGTGATAGGGACTCGTCCTCTGATGGGAGCTCCCTTGTGGTGGCGGGCCCATCTGTGCCCCCCCATCTACAGGTACAGCCGCCACTCCCCCTTCCAGCACCGCCCTCCCAGCATCCCCTCAGCCTTTGCCCCATGCCCGCTCACCCAGGAGGGTGGGCATCTCCTTCGCCCCAGGCACCTCAGGCCCTGCCCCAGTCACCCCTGCTGCCCTCAGTGAGGAGGCCATTGACCTCCTCAGGTCCCTCACTGTTGGGCAGTCTACCATTTTGAATGCCATCCAGGGTGTAGAGAGGCAGTTGCAACAAACCAATGCATTCCTGGAGGGCATTCATTCTGGTCAGGCAGCCCTTCAGCAAGCTTTTCAGACTCTGGCCTCAGCACTGATGGCAGCCATTGTCGCTGTCTCTAGCCTCCCCCTCCAACTTCCTCCACCTTGACCCACACCCCTGTACCTCAGCCTACCCCAAGCACACCATCAGACCAGCATGCACACACCCCAACAAACAAAGGAAGCTCAGGCAAACATAAGCACCACACATCCCACAGGCACTCACGCAAACATCACACACATGCAGGCATAGCAACATCCACTGCCTCCACTGTGTCCCCCTCCTTCTCGTCCCCCTCCTCCCTCCCAGTCTCGTCTCCACTCACACCTGCATGCACTACATCTACAGCCACTACTTCCATCACCAGCACCCACACCACCACACCCTGCTCACGTGCAGTCACCACCCCCACTACCATTCACACATCCCCTGTGTCTTCTCCCAGTGTGTCTGTGATGCCACCTCCAGGTTACACAAACGCAGGCACACACCCACCCAACAGCCATCCACCTCACGACAGCCTCCAGTGCATGCACCTTCACCGAAAGTCACCAAACGTACACCTCCTACAACCACAACCTCTTCCTCCACTCCCAAGCCCCCTCCAGCTACCCGTCCCAGTGTTCCCAAGAAACTTTTCCTGTACACTCTTGACCTCTTTCCCTCACCTCCCCCACCCCCCTCCCCGTCAGTCTCCTAGGGCCCGACTCTCCAGGTCCCAACCTAGCACCTCAGCCACGACATCGGCGGGATCAGTGGTGCCAGTAGTCACCGGATTCTGGAGTGCACCAGGCAGCAGGGCAGCCAGTGTGGCAAGGAGCCACAGCTTGGACAGTCTCCCACCTGTCAAGCATCAAAAGTTGGCCAGTGCCCGGCTGGAGAGGGGGAAGACACCAGCCACCAAATCCGCTCCCAGGGGTAGAGGTGGGAGTGTGTCAGCTGTGACACCTTCCAAGGTGGGGAAGGGGCACAAGAAACCCGGCAAGTCTGGGAAGATCGGCATGGCGGAGAAGACTGCCATCAGCCCCGCTGCCCAGGAGAAGACCGCCATCAGCCTGCTGCCCAGTAGAAGACCGCCATCAGCCCCCTGCCCAGGAGAAGACCGCCATCAGCCCCGCTGCCCAGGAGAAGACCGCCATCAGCCCCGCTGCCCAGGAGGCGACCGCCATCAGCGCCCTTGCCCAGGAGGCGACCGCAATCAGCCCCGCTGCCCAGGAGGCGACCACCATCAGCACCGCCAGCAGCAGCCCTGCTGGCCCAGACAGGACCGCCAGCACCAGCCCGGTGGCCAGGAGGCGACCCCCAGCACCAGCCCCGCTGGCCCAGACAGGACCGCCAGCACCAGCCCCGCTGGCCAGGAGGCGACTGCCAGCACCAGCCCCGCAGGCCCAGGCAGGACCGCCAGCAGCTGAGTCACTGTCAAGGACACCGCCACCACAAGCACCGCTGCAAAGGACACCACCGCCACAAACACCGCTGCCAAGGACACCGCCGTCACAAGCACCGCTGCCAAGGACACCGCCGCCACAAGCACCACTGCCAAGGACACCCGCGCCACAAACACCGCTGCCAAGGACACCGCCGCCACAAGCACCGCTGCAAAGGACACCGCCGCCACAAGCACTGCTGAACAGGACACCGCCGCCACAAGCACCGCTGGCCCATGAGCGCACTGACGCTACTGGGTCCACCACGAGCAGGATGAAGCACTCTGGGCACCAAGCCCCCTCCAGAACCAGTGGAGATTTACATCCATTGCCTCAGTCCTTGGCAGGATGAAGCACTCTGGGCACAAAGCCCCCTCCAGAACCAGTGGAGATTTACATCCACTACCTCAGTCCTTGGCAGGATGAAGCACTCTGGGCACAAAGCCCCCTCCAGAACCAGTGGAGTATCACATCCACTACCTCAATCCTTGGCAGGATGAAGCACTCTGGGCACAAAGCCCCCTCCAGAACCAGTGGAGATTTACATCCACTACCTCAGTCCTTGGCAGGATGAAGCACTCTGGGCACCAAACCCCCTCCAGAACCAGTGGAGTATCACATCCACTACCTCAGTCCTTGGCAGGATGAAGCACTCTGGGCACAAAGCCCCCTCCAGAACCAGTGGAGATTTACATCCACTACCTCAGTCCTTGGCAGGATGAAGCACTCTGGGCACAAAGCCCCCTCCAGAACCAGTGGAGATTTACATCCACAACCTCCATCCTTGGCAGGATGAAGCACTCTGGGCACAAAGCCCCCTCCAGAACCAGTGGAGACTGTTATCCACTTGAGAGACTGTGGCTTTGCACTCCCCAGGATTGAACAGTGGGCAAACCACCCACTGTAGAGACTTGAGAGACTCTGGCTTTGCACTCCCCAGGATTAAACAGTGGGCAAACTACCCACCGTAGAGACTTGAGAGACTGTGGCTTTGCACGCCCCAGGAATAAACAGTGGACAAACCAGCCACTGTAGAGACTTGAAAGACTGTGGCTTTGCACTCCCCAGGATTGAACAGTGGGCAAACCACCCACTGTAGAGACTTGAAAGACTGTGGCTTTGTACTCCCCAGGATTGAACAGTGGGCATGTGGCCTCCTCGTGGATTTGGCATTGTGCACTCAACCGGCTGAGGTGCCCCCCTTTCCCTTCCCCCTGAGGTGCCTGTTTTATTTCTATCTGATGCCCCTGCAGTGTTCTCGCCATCATGTTCGGGTACCTTGTGTGGGCCTCGACCATGCGGTGTGGGCCCAGTGTTCCACGGACTTAAATGGAGCAATACCTGGACTTCTATTCTTGGTGTATATATTTGTTAATAGTGTATATATATTTTTACGTACTGGATTTTAATAGATTACAATGGTCACACTCATTTCCTTTTGTCTTTGCATTCTTCCGGGGGGGCTTGGGGGTGTAACTGTAATGTATCATGCTGTATTAACGTGTGTGTTGTAGTGGGTGAGGGTGGGGGTGTTGTGTATTGCGTGTGAGTGTCCCTGTTTTTTCCCTCCCTCCTCCCCTGTGTTGTAGGTGCAGTACTCACTGTGGTCTTTGCCGCCGGTGTTCGTGCTCCTGGTAGAGGAGCAAGAAGATAAAGGCTGGGAAAATGTGAAGCTCTGGTTCCATGGCGTCCTGGTTCCTCGTGGGGTGTGTAGAGGTGAGCGTTTTCCCTTCGAACTCCAGTTTCCGCTGTGTTTTTGTTCGCAGTGAATCCGCCCCGGAAAAGGTGGCGGATTGGTAGGTTGTGATACTGTGGGCAGTACATTGTCCTCTGCCTGTCTGTTGGCGGTGACAGCCGCGATGTTTGTTTGTACCGCCGTGGCGGTCGGAGTGTTAAAGTGGCTGTCTTTGTTGGCGGTTTCCGCCACGGTCGTAATTCCAATTTGTTTACCCCCGGCCTGTTGCGCGTTTTAGCACCGCTTTAACACCGACCGCCAGGGTTGTAATGACCACCTATATCTATTATGCAGGGTCTCCATACGCGGAGATTCTCCTCTTTCTTTTTTTAGGAGTTTGGTGTTTTTTATCCCAGCGTTTTTTATTACCCTCAGGAGCTTGCTTGGAAAAATGTTTATTAGATTTGCCCTGAAATTGTGGTTTAGTTGGTGTGGTCCCTAGACTATCTTGATCAATGCTAGAATAGGTGTCTGCTACAATCTTGGGCAGCTCGCATTCCTGATCCTGTTGAGGAACATCAGGGAGCCACATGCACACTGCTAGTGCGACTGCTTCCCGCTTTAAGATTGCTTAAAATAATGGAGGATACTGTGGCAAAATTGCCCATTAATGCAGTCCCCAAGTCCAGGGCTGGGGCAACCCCGTATTCATCTTGAATTTGCTTCAACACTTCAGGTAAATTGGCATGTGTCTGTTACCATGGGTGGTAGTATAGAGTGCAGCAAATACCGTGTTCCAGGTATTACAGTTAGATACTGTGGGGACCATTCCAAATGGCAAGCACATCATTAGAATTCTATGTTTATCCTGTGGCCCGTAGGGGGAAATACAGCTTCCAGTGTATTCATTTTTAGAGCTAACCAAAATGGAGTTTCCTCTCATTTGGTGGGTACTTTATCCATAATTGAATGTACAGTTGCAGAGTTAATTCCCGGCGTTACTGCATGCGGTTGCGCTGGAGCAGCATGTGCTGGGTTTGTATTCAAAGTATGCATTACAAACTGTACTAATCATCTGTATATTGCTGTCAGTTCAGTATATAAGCGACAAACCTCAGCTACTAATAAATTTGCTACTGCAGGATGAGGTGTATAAGTGGCCAATAAAGGCCAGGTAGGACCATCATTACTTAGAGGACCTAACCTAACTGGTACAATCGTGTGGGGTAGGGTGCCATCAAGCCAATTATTATGTTCTTGATAAGATAGAGGTATTTCTAAATATGCATATGCTCTGTATTGTCCAGGTATGTTTGCGAGTGTATAGTGATGAAATGTATTTGTGTTCCTATCAATTGCTGGGAATGTGACCCACAAATAAAATAGTTCTGTTCTATAAGCTGCATCTGCGTCAACAACAAATGTGATTGGACCCCCCTGGACCGTTAGGCCATTTGCCAATAAATGTGCAGTCAGGGGTTTTCTCATATTTACTGCAATTGCTACCTGTTGCAGATTCACCATAATATATAATACATTTGTTCAGAGAAGGCACTCCAAATGGGGATTATCCTTTTAGAGTTCAAGCTTGAGCAGCCTCCAGCATCAGATAGGCTGTCCTACTTAGCTGAGGAGGAAATCCTCAATACCACGGATGTCTCCGTATATAGTACAGAGGTGTTGTCATATATAGTGAGACACAGATACTGAGGAGGACCTGAAAATTAGAGCCTGACCAAACGTTGGCAGTGCCATGTCGCGTAGACTCTCATTATTCTAATGAGACTACTGGATTTCGAGTGACAGAATCAGAATCGCCTGCAGTGTGGGAGACTGAGTCTAACCCACTACAGGTGACACCTGTTGCTCCAGTCCGGGTTCTACTCCGGCTAACTAGCAGTGCCTCATCTCTACCCAAGGGCAGGGATGATTGGGCAGCCGAGCGCATGGCATAACTGGTTTCTCAGGGAAGCCGTGGTCACTCAGGTCTCATCCGGTTCTCTCAGTTACATTAGTCCCTCATACACAATGACAGAGTCAGTATATATTTCAATAATTCTTTAATAAAGCGACTGCATCTTAGATAGCAAAGCGTGGACTGCAATAACCAGGACTATACAGCATGACAAGATTAAAATTGTGACAAGGAGAGTGATACATAAAAATAATGCTACCAAATTGTCACTGGAGTCAACAGAGTAATTCCTACCTAGGCTATGATAGAGCACAGCGTGTTAAGCTCTAATTCTGCCCTTTAGGTTCCCCTGGGAGGACATCATCCCCCATACCTATGCAAAGGCCTGAAGTCTGTAAAGACAGCCGTAGCAATGCATTCGGCAATCAGCATAAAGTTGTGGTTCTCGGGCTGGAATCTCCCTCTAATGTGTAAGGGAAAGGGACGTTTTTTTATAATAAAACAGCTGGTGTTCTAAGAAACTGTCCCTACGTAAGGATGTGTATTTTCTATGAATGTCAGAGACTAAACTTATACCACATTCACCGGTAAAATATTTTGCTGCAACCTTGAAAGAAGCACAGAGTGAGCAAGAATGTCTTGTTTGAGAACAGAGTGCTGACCTAGGCAAAAACAGTCAGATAGAGAGAGAATAAAACAAGACCGTAAAGGTGGCTACTGTGACAATAATAAAGCAAAGCCAAATAAAATATATCTAGGTGAAAGTGCTCAGCAGCAAGCCTAATATGTCAAAATAACGTGCATGAAGCTATAACTAAGATGGCTACACAACAGTGTTTAATCAATCATAAAACCTCAAAGACCTTTGTTAAAAAATAATTTGAAGTATTATACAAAACATTTGTGATACCCAGTTTTGAAATACAGAATTAATTTGCATATAAACTAATTCTAAGTTATGAGAGCACAATGGCTTATGAATAAACAAACATATTTTAACAGCATTATTCATCACTAATGGCTTATATCAGTTAAAAAAAGTGGTATAGCCAAGTAAATCCACATGTCCAAAGGTCTAAGGATATTGAGGGCCATATTTATACTCCGTTTGCGCCGAAATTGCGTCGTTTTTTTTGACGCAATTTTGACGCAAAACTAACGCCAACTAACGCCATATTTATACTATGGCGTTAGAGGCGAATAGCGCCAAAGTTCCCGGAATGTGCGTCATTTTTTAGCGTGAACCCCTTCCTTGCGTTAATGATATGCAAGGGAGGCGTTCCCGTCTAAAAAATGACTCCCAGGCCTTTACGTGGTATTTATACTCCCGGGCAAAAGTGACGCCCGGGAGTGGGCGTGGCTAAAAACAGCGCATTTGCGCCGCTTTTTAACGCCTGGGTCAGGCATGGCGTTAAGGGACAAGTGGGCTCAAAATGAGCCCAGAGTGCCCTCCCCTGCCCCCAGGGACCCCCCCTGCCACCCTTGCCCACCCCAGGAGGACACCCAAGGCTGGAGGGACCCACCCCAGGGACATTCAGGTAAGTTCAGGTAAGTTTTTTTTTTTTTTTTTTTAATAATATTTTGTGGCATAGGGGGGCCTGATTTGTGCCCCCCTACATGCCACTATGCCCAATGACCATGCCCAGGGGACAGAAGTCCCCTGGGCATGGCCATTGGGCAAGGGGGCATGACTCCTATCTTTACAATGATAGGAGTCATGTTGATGGGGGATGGGCGTCGTTAAAAAATGGCGCAAGTCGGGTTAAGACGATTTTTTCGACGTAACCTGACTTGCCCCATTTTAAGACGCCCATGCGCCATTTTCCCCCTACGCCGGCGCTGTCTGGTCTACGTGGTTTTTTCCCACGCAAACCAGGCAGCGCCGGTCTGCTTGCGCCGGCTAACGCCATTCCATAAATACGGCGCCCGCATGGCGCTTCAGAATGGCGTTAGACGGCGCAAAACTTTTTGACGCTAAACTGCGTTAGCGCAGTTTAGCGTCAAAAAGTATAAATATGGGCCTGAGTATCTGACCAGGTGTTAACTAGTAATGAAAACATGTACCAAATATTCACAAAATCTCTGCAAAAGTGCCAAAGTGAGTGTTGATTCATAATTATCCATATTCAACCATGTAGTAGCTCAACCATTCAGCAAAAAGTACAAGAACAGAGCTAGCATATTGACCTACTGCACAAAGCATTTACTGGTGTGACTTTGAATCCAACATTTTTGTTATCAGCCAAATACTTAGCAACTTGGCAAATAGCTGATGGAATTGCCAGATAAACATAAAATCAGAGCTTCACTGCAGGTTCTTGGTCCTGCTTTTAAAAAGTAGAGTCTCAACATGATTTTATGTAAGTTTATTAAAACTGGACAAATACACACACTGTGAAGTGGTGATTCCTCCATGTGACCACAGGGCCTGCATTTGGTCAGACTTTTGACCATAGCGGGGTAAGCTCCTTAGTTAGAGAAACACCAAGTCTTAGCCTCAAAATGAGTCTCACAAGTAAGAAGGAAAGTGAGAGGGAAGTTATGATTGTGTGCCGAAATTTCATATGAGTTAATAACTGATCAAACATGCATTTTTACTGATATAGCTTCTTTGTCCAATTGATGTAAAAACAATTACAGTTATCAATTCACAGAGGTCCTAAAGTATGCTGCAGACCCTTGAACAGGCGACTGATCCTTCAGACCTAAGGCTTGGAAAAAATCCTTCATGTAAGACCACCATGGACCAGTATGTGCAGAGTTAATAAGTGCTGACCAGCACATGTTTGCATATGATCTAGTTTCCGATGAGGCCAGTGAATGGGAATATTTCAGATTTGCTGCTTGGCATGAGGTACTGGGTTTTTCAGAACCGGTACTGATCCGGTAACCCAGTGGTGCCAGGGTACACCCAAAGACCTCGGGTACTTTCCTGATTCAGACCACAGAAACTCAGAGTCTTCTAGGTGAAGTCAAAGATCGAATTTATTGGCTGCAACCAAGTGACAAGCGTCCTAGAAGTACAACAGCACGGTTTGTATGTTCTCAGGAGACTGTGTTTCAATGCAAAGTCAGGTTTCCTTATATACAGTTTTTTAAGCTTCAGGCAGACATTCTTGACATTTTGGTTGGTCATTCACATGTTTTCACTACAAAGGAAAAAACAGTGTCATGATGAAACCTCATATTTCATGTCATCCAACCCATAATAAATTACCCGGGAAGGCCTAGTATTTTACATCAGATAAGTGTGGACCCCCAATAAAAACGGGCACCTCCCCCTCGTAAAGTAAGAAGAAGAAAAGAGCAGGTGCAGGTGTGAGCAAGATTAGGCAGGGTGTGTGAGCGATAATAAGGGTTTTATGGCATGGTGTGCCTTGATGCTATCTGATTCGGGCACTGGGAGAGGGACTGACCAAACAGGTTTGGCCTGAGGCAATGGTTCCAGCTTGCCCAGGTCAGAGAAAAGTCAATCAAGGTGTATGTGTCCTTGGAATCAAATCTGACTGTATTATAAGCCTATGTGAGGGCAACTTTTAAAATGGCTGCCGTGTATAAAATGGGAGCCACGAGTGCAGGACGAAAATGGCGATTTCGAGGTGAAAACGCTGCTGGAATTGAGCGAAAATGCTCATGCTTAGTGTACTAGTCATTATCGGTCTTTTGATACTAAAATCGTACAGCTGTGGCAAAGTAAATTACATGGGTCCAGAGTTTTTAGAACCACAAACCCTCCTTTTGCCCTTACATAGGCAATAAACCTATTCTCATGCTAATCTGAGTCCAGGTCTATGTTTATAAGGCCATGGAGATGTTGCTGGAGCAAAATTCTAGTACTTGGTAACTCTCTCTGGACAGGTCTCCTCGAACATGAAATAGCACAAAAGGCCACATATGGCAGGACAAAATAAGGAATACCTCTATCTGCAGTAGGTGGCATAAGATCACACACCCAACAATTAGTGATGTTCACTACTAACTAATGTTGATGCCGAAGCTGTACAAAAGAATTGCTTACAAATTCTGATCTTTTAACCTGCTCATGTTCAGGAAAAGGGTGAAAAGAGTGCAAAGAAACAATAGTAGGAAAAGACATAAGTTGGGAAGTGGGTGCAGAAGTCAATTGAGTAGAGAAAAACAATCCCACCCATAAATGACAACGTCATGTTTAAAAGACACTAGAAAACACGTTATTAGGAACATATAGACAACGGGAGAAAGTAGTGACCACTATTACAAATGAAAAAATAATTTTTCACAACCCTAACCAAAAAGCAAATCCTAAAATTATCTAGTAACATTTTTAGGGCTCCTCCGCATTTCAGTAATTTTTGTATGTTCAGGTGGAACAGTGGTGACTCTCATCAATGCTCTAAGGTGAAAAGGGGGTACTCTTTCCACAGAAAATGGACTTTATTCTGCTTTTACTAAACAGAATAGTACTTTAAAACAATGCCAGCAAAACAATCAGTCTCCTAACACCTAGTCTATACAATCACACGGAAACCTCTTGTGAAACCAACTATGCCCAGAGTCCGTTCAAAAAGCCTCTCTGGCAGGCTTCTATTGTCCATCAAATTTTCTTTTGTTGTTTTCTTTCGCATGGGCCTCTCAATTCAGGCCTCTTTGTGAGAAAAGTACTGCTTAGTTGGAGTGCCCTCCTGGCAAACACCCACAGCTCACTCGAAAGTCTCAATGTCTTAAAGCAATGCACCAGTGTCTCTCCTCTGTGGCAGACACTACAAACAATGTGCTCTTCATTGATCAAGGGCACAAATCATCTCGTGCAGACCCAAGCACCATTAATTGGGAAATAGCTCAAGCTCAGCAGCACTTTCAGACTCCAACACTCATTATTTAGTGTCAGAGGACGCTCAAGCTGCTCTTTCATGGGCACCACAATATAGTGCCTTTTTCCAAACTTGAAATCTCCGGTGCACTGCCCTTCTTCCGTTGGAGCAAAGAAAAGGGGGGGTGTGGCCAAAACTCAGGCCAAGGGGCTCAAGGGATTGCACACTGTCAGAGGTTACCAGCACATGACAGGTAGAGAAATGAAACCTCAAAACAGCTCTGCCATCAACAACAGGAATCCTTCTCTTTAGCTCTTTTACACTGAAACTTTGGTTTTGTGATGTCCAACGCCGTCTGATGGAGCAAGTACGATACCATGCGCTGGCGATCGCTGTCCAGCTTTGCTACTTTCTGGGTGCTGAGACTTAGGGCCAAAACGTCCGTCTTTCATCTGTAGCTGTCACTGATGGGAATTAGGCTTAAATCAATGTCCTGCAGGTTATTATGACTTGATACCCACAGAATCTAGTGACGTAGGAAATGTGCCACAGTTGTTAGCTCCCTTCAATTTAGTACAAAAACAGTTCATGGTTTTTAACAAGGGGACTGCAAGCAGGTGGTCTGCAATCTTCAAAGTAGTAGCCATACACCATGGGCATAAAATACAAAGACAAAGGCAGAAGGGCAAAACAGGGTCTCTAGCATCTTTAATTGGGTTCTCTCCAATATTCTCTGCCATCTATAGCTACATGAGAATTCTATCTGAATGGATTTCCTCACACAGTGGCATTGTCTAATGGGGTAAACACATATTTTCCTCAATGATTAAGTCTAGGTGTTCCTCCTTATCTTAGAACATCTCAATAGAGAAATCACATGATACCGATTATCAGGGACATGTAGAAACCTTCCTTTAAAAACTGTGCATCAGGTGCACTATGCAATACACAGGCTAATGGTCAAATGTGCAAACAAAAAGACAAGAACTAGAGGGTCCTGATATTTGCATGATTAGGACACATCTGATCCCACCAAAAATTAAAGTAGCAGGAACAGAAGGGAACCGAAAACCAAATTAAAATAGACATTGAAAATTCGTCATGTTCAAAAAGGTAAACATAAGCTATCTCCTATTGAGATGGAAAACTTGTCTTACTATAATATTGAGTCAGTTAACCAGTATATCGCTACCCTGACAGTCAGGCTGGAAAACATTGAAGCAGGCCTAAGGCAAATTCTTGAAAACCAGTCTGGTCATACCAAAGGGAATTATACATAACATGGGGGTCCCTGGTACATCACTGCAGCCTGGAAATGTGAACCTGAACAATACATCAATAATAATAAAAGGGCTGACTGGTGAAAGGAATTCGAAAAAGAGAAATGGGACTAGGACATAGCTAAAATCTCAATAACTAAGCATGATGCGACATTGGTCAGGGGAAGTAACAAAAGAAAAAATCTATAGGAAGAACAAAAAAAATTATTTGGATGATAGTCAGGCATGTGACACAACACCGAGAGTACGGGTGATACACAAAGGCCAAAGTTACACAAATTTTAACTCTACCGTTGGTGACTACACCATATACGGTACTCCTAGCTAATGTTTCAGTTCCTTCTTCAGGAAAAAATGAAAACCTGGTTTTCTTTTAAGGAACAAAAGCCATATGCTACTTAGGAAACAGAACATCATTAACTAATGTAATATAGAAATTAGGCCACCTTGAGTCACAGATCTATAATTTCATCCTTAGGTCCAATCAAGGCTACATAAATGTAGGGCTGCCTGTTCCTTTAAGGGAAGGGGCAGTAACGTGACTAACTGCAGGTGACACACTTTGATCCTGTATATCTCTTTTTATTTTCCTTCAATACCATTATAGCCAAATAGACATGCACTGTTGAAGTGTTGTTTCTTATGTTCACAGCATGAAATATCATTATCTGTGGAATTTAGTAACCAGAACAAGTTCAACCAACTGTTGCGTAGCGATGGGCATCGTCATGACCATCCCCTCACAACACAGGGGAGCTTGTAATAGTATCAAAAGCAGCAACAAACATGCAAAAAACAAATAAAAAATAATAAAAACGCACAAAACGTCAAGCCATCAGATATACTTGCTGTGTATCAAGCACAAAAAGCATAGACAAAACAATAGCATGTGTGAATAAGCGGTGACACACAACACCATGTCATGTACTTTATGCACTGTAAACCTGCAGCCAAAACCCAATATTTGGGCCTGTTTAATTTGTCAGGTTTAAAATCCTTACCCTCCTTTTGACAGTAGATCACCAGGCAATGGAAATCTGCTGTCAAATATAACTTTACTGTTTCTCTTCTAACATACAGGACCAGCAAGAACAATTCATGATAGGACCAAATACACGAAAATAAATTTCCATTACTTAACTGTTACCCTCTTGTCAGTTACTTCGCAACATCAAGCCACCTTAGTTTTACCTTTCTAAAAGTAAAAATTATTACACTGACACTCCATATTAAATTGGCACCTACAATTTCCACTGTGAAAAATAAGTCTTAATTGGTAAATCGTTCTCATTAACGCATGTAGTCTTCAAAATTTTAGAAAAGGGCTTCATCTTATTTTCTGTCTAAGACTTAATGCAACACTTCGTTTTCTGTCAAATAAAAGCAACTAGCAGGCATCATTTTATTTTTTTCGAGCGGAGACACAAATGTATCAGTTCTGCAGAGCATTTAACATGATGTTGGGACTTTCGAAGAAACCCCTTTTTTTTATATTTTCCCTTTGGAATTAAGTTCTTTAATTGTATTGATGTTCTTCTGGAGAAACCAGAAATCCCACTTTTAGAGGCTTGTAGGGTCATTCTGCATTTCACAGAGACAAGGCCCTAATTTAAAAGGTCACAAGTGTCAACATGACAGCCTCCTCCATTGTTTATGGGAAAACTAAAGATAGCATCTCAGCAGCGTGACTTGAGCCAGCCTCTGTAGCTCTCCTAGCTTCTGCCACTCTGAATCTGTCAAAGACAGTAGGCCTTCCTGTTTTCCTTCTAACCTGCAATAATTCACTCTATTTAAAAAAAATTAAAAAATCCCTTTTAGGCGCTAAAAATTGTTATCTCTATTTCCAGATTATTAAACTACATTTACTGTGAATAATTCACAAACCTTAATAACACACATACCAGTTGTTAGAATAAATGCTTGTTGCAATCCCATGCAATGGTACATATTTCATCAACCTCGAATGAATGAACGTCTCAGTAGGCCCAGCTGAAGTTAGAACCTTCAACCTCGATATTAAAACAAGCCTTTGTACTGGCACATTGACTCATTGAATCATAAGAAGGCACAACCTGCAAATATATATCAAACCTAAATGTATGCATTTACTGAAGCCTGAGACACTTTAAAAAGTACTCCGAATGAAAGAAAATTTAGTTTAAACAGTGCTTTTGCCCAAAATCGACTTTGATATTTTAGGCATTAAAAATCAATATCCTACAATTTTCTTGCATAATATGCATTACCAGAATGTCTATTACACAATCCATGAGTCAGCCATTGAAAATATTAACTTATACTTTATAGAAATGAGCTTGTTTGCTCCTGCGCCAAGGGAAAATTGCACATACAAATGTCATTTTAGCGGTGAAACATAACTTAAATTAAATTTTAATGCTAGGAGGTCATAGTATAGGTATTAAGCTTTATAAATATTAAAAAACGATTTTGAAAGGCACTTATTTTTTAAATAATGTTTCCATAATGAATAATTTTCTTTAAAAAAAAAAAAAAAACAATTGTTCTTTTTTTGTGATAATTCCACATATAAAAGCAAGCTGCATCCCTTGCCTATTATTTGGGATACATTAACTCACAAGCCTAAGCGCATAAGCCTAACTTGAAATGCGTCACATTTTCGCGCCACTTTCATTTAAAAGGAAGGTTATGCAAAATTCCACCCATGTTTAACTGGGAAAGTGCTGGCTGAATTGAACATTCCTATCAAATATACTGCAGCTGAAAGGTTTGCCTGTGAACATCTAATACAATGCATCTAAGAAAAATGCTGTAAATGTATTTTTTTTTTGTTGTTGCAAAAATAGATAATTTCGTTTTTGTTTGGGGCCCTATTTATATCTATTGAATGTGTTTTCTAATTTATTAAGCATTTAACGGCAGTTTTGTATATGTGCACAATTGCTCATTCTATAAATTAAAAAGGAACATATAGCTATGTTAGCACATCACATGGTTCATTTCTGGATTTTTTCTAAGTTTCTACTTAATATTAATTAACCAACATTTTACTTAACAAACTGTAAACATCAAGAAGACCCACAAACACACATTGAGCTCATTTCAGATATAAACAGAAAACACTCAGTACACACAATACAGCGCGCTTTAGCCATTTTTCATAAATAGCGCCGTCGCAATTTACTTACAGAACCGTTTGCAGATCCTAGTTGTAAGTCATATTTACAAGAAAAAAAAAAGAAAACTTTTCTCAATTATTTCCAAGAATAGCGGACCCATAGTTTATTAAACGTGATGGGGCCTACTCCGTGCTTCACATATAGTTCATAGGTTGGAGTTCCAATCGGAGGAACCGGACATGAGTCCTCCAACCGGGAGTCCCTTTTACAACCAAGACAAAACAAATTTCCAAGTCTGCTAAGACCAGGCATCTTCGCTCACTAGTCTAGCTTCAAACTTCAAAGGATTATTGTTTACGATAGTCTCGTGAATACACGAGTCCTTCGACTTTGGTACTTGCAAGTTCCAAATCAAAGTGATCCCGAAGGGATACCAAACCAAATGTCCAACTAAGGACCAAACCAAGTGTCCAACTAAGGACTGGGAGACGCTCCACTTATACTTAACTGAAAATATCGATGACGTCACCAGAAGACTCGTCTTATCGTTTCGCTCTACCAAACATCAAGGGTCCAAATCAGGGCGATAGCCAGGGCAGCAGTCCTTCGTAGCCGTCGGGAAGCGGGGAACCTCGCAGCAAAGACTTTTGGACCACGTCGACATGCAGGGGTCGATGAAGTGGCGGCCTTCCTCCAGAATTTTCACACAAAGCTCCCCACGGACCTCAGGCTTGGACCGGTACCGCTGGTATCGCCCCACGTTGGGCGCCAACTGAGGTACTGGGTTTTTCAGAACCAGTACTGATCCGGTAACCCAGTGGTGCCAGGGTACACCCAAAGACCTCGTGTACTTTCCTGATTCAGACCACAGAAACTCAGAGTCTTCTAGGTGAAGTCAAAGATCGAATTTATTGGCTGCAACCAAGTGACAAGCGTCCTAGAAGTACAACAGCACGGTTTGTATGTTCTCAGGAGACTGTGTTTCAATGCAAAGTCAGGTTTCCTTATATACAGTTTTTTAAGCTTCAGGCAGACATTCTTGACATTTTGGTTGGTCATTCACATGTTTTCACTACAAAGGAAAAAACAGTTTCATGATGAAACCTCATATTTCATGTCATCCAACCCATAATAAATTACCCGGGAAGGCCTAGTATTTTACATCAGATAAGTGTGGACCCCCAATAAAAACGGGCACCTCCCCCTCGTAAAGTAAGAAGAAGAAAAGAGCAGGTGCAGGTGTGAGCAAGATTAGGCAGGGTGTGTGAGCGATAATAAGGGTTTTATGGCATGGTGTGCCTTGATGCTATCTGATTCGGCCACTGGGAGAGGGACTGACCAAACAGGTTTGGCCTGAGGCAATGGTTCCAGTTTGCCCAGGTCAGAGAAAAGTCAATCAAGGTGTATGTGTCCTTGGAATCAAATCTGACTGTATTATAAGCCTATGTGAGGGCAACTTTTAAAATGGCTGCCGTGTATAAAATGGGAGCCACGAGTGCAGGACGAAAATGGCGATTCCGAGGTGAAAACGCTGCTGGAATTGAGCGAAAATGCTCATGCTTAGTGTACTAGTCATCATCGGTCTTTTGATACTAAAATCGTACTGCTGTGGCAAAGTAAATTACATGGGTCCAGAATTTTTAGAACCACAGGCACACTAAATCCTGTCTTTGAAGGCCAAATTCAAGATGAATTTGTGCCTGGCAAATGTATGTCTGATTCTTAAAGACTGATTTTTCTGCTTTAACCTGTAGCAAACCCAATAATTTGGCGTCTTTCCCTCAAAAAAGAAAAATGAGCCATGGGTGATTAATTTAGTTGACACCTTCAAGAGATGGCCATAAGAGGGACATGCCAGTTTGTCATGAAGGGTCTTGAAGGCAAAGATGTTAGAAACAACTTTAGCCTTGAGCAAATCAAAGTGGCCCCTGAAGGAAACTCGATTGTCAAGCAAGATGCCCAGATACTTATAACTTTTAACATTTTCAATTGGATTTCCACTTGAGTACCAGACCGTAATCTAAACAGAGATCCTCTTATAGTCATGATCTTAGTTTTCTTGATATTAAGCTTAAGATGGTTATCTAACCTATATTCATCAAAGGAATTAATAAAATTCTGCTAACCTGTAGGAGTTTGATTAAGCAACACCGTGTCGTCGGCATATTGGCATTGAAGACATTTTAATGGCATATTGGCCAGCTTAGGTGGATGTGAATTCGATGTCTCCAGATGTTGATTTAAGTTCGCTCTAAAGAGATTAAATAAACGGGGGGCAAGAACGCACCTCTGTTTTAGGCCAGTTGATGACTCAATTCTCTGAGTAAGAGATGAACTATCTCCCAGCTTAATTTGAAATGAGGTATTTGTATAAAAATGTATTATTGAATCCAGAAGTTTGGAAGCAACATCCCATGTTGTTGGTTTTGCTATAGCAATTTTGTAAGAGTGGTATCAAAGGCTGCCTTTACATCTATGAAACAAATATAAAGCTTGCATTTCGTTGATGTGGCAGACTCAGCCGAAATCATCAAGGGGAGCAAGTTAGGGTTGGCCGACAGACCCTTAAGAAAACATGTTTGTTTCAATGGACTAAGATGTTCTGCTGCGGCCCAGGCTTCAAGTTCCTCTAGCTTGTGAGATGCAAATACCTTTGTCTCTACATCTGTTGGAGCAATTAAAGAATTATTACCATGTACATCCAGAGGACCGCTCTTTTAGGTAGGCTGCAAGATACTTTCTTGCATAATCCTGGCATCTTCTCAGTCAGGATGACTTCATTATCGAGGGGAGTCAATACACTTGACCACAGCCTGGAGGTGGCCCTAAAAATAGCATTTGGCGTGCCATTTGCACCTGGTGTCTCATTACTCTTAATTCATATAAGACGTGCTGTTGTATCTTCCTGTGCAAGGGGTACCACAGTAGTGACATACAGTATGGTATTTTGCTGTCTTTAATCTGGCCTACCTCCAATTTCATCATTGTTTTTTTCTTAAAAGTCCAATATTGTTGGATACCCTTGGGACAAGTGTGGTTACTGGCCGAAAACCACACCAGACATTTATATATTCAACCTAAATGGCCTCCGGAATATTGGCACTATGCGCCCTGTTTCTGTTGTTTTTCCAGGTCATTAATGACAGACCAAGAAGCCCTGCTGTTGTTGAGCTTACTTGTACCTAGTAATTTGTTTCATCGGTCCTGGTGGTATTTGTTCTTCACATTCCATAGATCTTGCTTATAGGCTCGTCTTAGCTTGTGTAATTCATATTTGGCTTTAGTTTTAAGATGAAAAACTCTTGAGGTGATAGGCAGCTTTGGTAGAGCTGTTCAGAGCCTTTGTTATCAATGCAGGGTTGCTGTGAGAGGTTTTGTTAATACGTTTTTCTTTGACAAAGGTTTGGATGCAAACTGTATCATTAGACAATGTATGATGTTATTCCATATATCTACTAAAGATGATATTTAAGCAGGAAGGGTACATCCGGTTCTTTTTAATTTTTTCAGCTTCTGAAGAATCTTGTCCTGAGTTTCAGACCGCCAGAATTATCACTTTAAACTGCATGTAGAAACAGCTTGAAGATAAACATTGGACTTCTGCATGCAACAAATTGGGAAGTCCTGAGAAAATACTTGTGAATTGTGATCACTTTCCATTGTTGGTATTATGAAAAAGCCAAAGCCATATAATAATAGGCCCCTTGATCTGGTGGTATAATCTATTATACAGCTATAACAAAAGGACCTGAATGTCTGGACCATAGCTGAATTGTTGGTAAAGCAATCAGTAAGTAGCTGCAACCCCAATTGAAACTGGTTGATGCATAACTGGGCTATACCACTGCTATACTAGCTATAGGATTTTGATTTTACACTAGTGATATTGATTTGTATATTAAAGTCGCCAGAAATAATGTTTGCAATAGGGCATTAAATGAAGAACAATTTGACAAATTGCCTCAAGATGGATGACTGGGCTATATTTTTTTCATTTGTCTCGTGCTCAAGTATTGGTTTATTAGGTATAGCGGAAGCACAACTCCAATTTTTATTATACATTGGAGCCAATTTAGGTTATAAGTAAGGGATTTAAATTTGAATTCAATTTCAAGTGATCAATAAAATGACTAGCCCACCCTTAGCCTCCCCTCTGGGTGACGATCTTGTAGCTTTGGTGAAAATCTCTTGATACCTGATAATCATGGTACTCTGTTCCCGCCATGTTTTTTGGAGCATTAATATCTCGAACACTTGCAGGAAGAGAATGGGTTCTGGGTCACCCAAAAGGCTTACGAGGCCATGAACATTCCAGGAACAAACTCTCATTGGCAGTTGTATCATTGGTGCAGTTCCATTTTCACTAATAGGTTCCAGGCCCTTAAGAAGCAACAGAAGCCAAGACCAGTCCTCCATTTGAATGTTATTCCTGGAACTTTGTTTACAGGTACACAGCTTAGAGGCTGGTCTTATAATTTTAAAATTTGGCGTATTATCTGGTTTGGAGAGAGGTCCTATGACATCTCATAAAAACACAGAGGGCTGATGTTGAGGTTTGACTGAGGCGGATAAGTGCCTTTTTTTCATTAGAGATAATGATGAAATTAATATTGATGGATATTTCATAGGGGGATTTCGATGTCACACTCTGCAAGCTCTGCTCTACAAGTAAACACTCTATTTGCTGTTTCAGGAGTTGACCATGTAATCAGAGCAGTTTCACATGACGAATTGTAGGGATCCGGATCAAATTGAATGGCCTCAAAATCTTCAGACGTGAGTCTGCACAGTGTCAAAATTGATGCTACACGTTTTAGAATTGCACTATGATTAAGAATGTCATATGGGCCTCTAGATAGGTATTTGGGAATAAAAATGAGCTTAGTAGAATTGAAATGCGAGCTTGATAATGGCATTACTTATTGTATCTCGAAGCCCTTATCAAGTGCTAGATGCTGATCTTCTATGGCGGCCAAATTGAATCACTATGATTGCTCATTGTCATAATTTGTTAAGTTGGTATTTACTTTGTGTCTGATAATTAAGGCACCTATTTTTCCGTTGTCTTTATTTATAAATAGAAACAATAAAAAAACTGAATTACACGAGCAGGTCTTTTCTAATTGCATTAGCTGTAATGACCATTCTCCACACCCTCACAATGTAAAGGAAATCCGAGCAGTTGAGTGCTCAGAAGTGTCACGAGTATTGCCAGGAGAGGAAATGTCAGGGTAATGGAGGCCAAGGGTGGTTAATGCGGCCTAGCTGCCTTTCTTTTCCTAGAAGGCAGCTCTTGCCCATTCCCTGTTCAGTCACGGGCAGAGGAGGTGTGAGAAAGAATGGGCTGAAGTAGCCTCAGAGCTCCCAGTATTATAATAAGAAATTCACCCAACAAACGTGGCAGGAAAACTTTAGGATGCTGTGCATCCCAGCACCTGACTGAAATCAGTGTTGGGTGGTGAAAGACGACATGAATGGAGATTATTCCAAGGAAGCCAGGGAGGCTGAGACATCGAGTGCTTTACCATTTATTAAAACAGTATATGCTGGGATTATATTTATGTTCAGTTCCTATGTGCGTTTCCTTAGAAACTGTGTCTTTTTTGTAAGGAAAAGTTTGTTTTCCAGCCCCAGCAGAGTACAGGTATTTTGACATAAACTAATGAAAAACGTTTTTACATATGGCAGAAATGGTGATAAGCATAGTTTTAGAAGGTGTAAAGTTTCTGATGAAAGGCACCAGAAATATCTATCTATCTATCTATCTATCTATCTATCTATCTATCTATCTATCTATCTATCTATCTATCTATCTATCTATCTATCTATCTATCTATCTATCTATCTATCTATCTATCTATCCATCTATCTATCTATCTATCTATCTATCTATCTATCTATCTATCTATCTATCTATCTATCTTAGATATACATGAATGTGAATATGTATATATATATTTAGATATCTATCTAACTATCTATCTATCTAGATATATGTATATATTAGATATATGTATGTGAAAATATATATATACTTAGATAGATAGATGGATAGACTTGTATGTGTGCATGCTTGTAAAATTCAAATCCAATGCGCCATCTTTAAGCGGGGATCTTTTGGTTTCATCAGCACTTCAGTACAGGATGAAATGTTCCTTAATATTTTCCCACCACATGATCACATTCAAAACAGGACCTAGGAATACAATGGGAGAAATTAAGGCACATTGAAACTTAATGGTGCATTGCAACCCAGTAGCAATCTGTGCTTCTCAGCTTTTCTCCCCTAAGGGTAAACTTTTTCAGCTTTTTATTTTTGATGGGCTTGGAGGTGTGGAGACAAAGAATGTTAAAATCCTTTTATGGTGGTGGGGTTGGATGACAAACGCTTTCTCATATTGTGCTCTACTTCTCCTTGGTAGTTTATATATCAATAAATACTGCTATTGTTTAGAAAACCAGTAACAATTATTTGTAGAAGAAATACAATTGAGAATTACTTTTCTAACGACGAAAACAATGTATCTGGGGATGGACGTGACCAAACACAGAAGTTAATAAAAAGGAATTATTCACAACTGCAATGAAGCGAATTTAGCAAATAATCATCTATATTTCAACCTGAGACTATAATTGTCCTGGGATGAGAGCCCCTTCTTAGATATTACTTGGTGGGGGGGGGGGGGGGGAATGTTTTTCTATGCTTTATATGGTGTCATTTGATAGACACTAGGCATGTCAGCCCTTCTAGTCTCCCTACATCCTCTAGGTTAGCTTGAACTAGCAGTGCCAATGCTGGTTTTCGAGGGAGGCCAGAGGTGCTGGAGCAGCAAGTGATGTTGGCCTGGATTCAAAGTTCCGATGATCAAGAGGATGGGATTTTTGCAGGCTGGTCCACACCATTTACCTTTTACTACACAATTGCTTCTTCTCAATAGTATATATTTCCAAGTAGCAGCAAAGCGCACATGGATCCTGGTTACAGCTTTTGTTAAAATCAATACAAATAAAAATGCCCTGGGATAATAATATGCTGTTTATTACCTTATTTGAAGGAATATATATATATATATATATGTATATATATATATATATATATATATATATATATATATATACATATATATATATATATATATTTTCCTCCTCTCTCCCCTTTGAATCGGGGCAGAGTATGGCATTCCTTGGCAGCTTTTGGTTATTTTATTGTGTTTATACTGAGGTATAAACAGTGCGGCTCATCGCTTTTCAGCATAAATTAACTTGGTCACCAGCCCACCACCATTTTCATTTTCTATATATACACATTGTAAACCATACTAAACATCCACAGACTAGTGCAGGGTAGTGCTCTTCAGTGCTATCTTTGTAAATCCCACATTGTCACTAAACACTTGTTATTTATGACAATAATATCAAATCTCATATTTAAAACAAAGACATCCCTTCAGATTATTCCCTTTTATAAATTTATAACTCGGACATAAAGATTCCAACCCATGACAACATCAACTTTTTCACAAAATATAATGTATAAACTAAATTGAACTTACTTTATCACAAATGGGATGGCACACTAGATAATGTCACAAAAACTATAAATATATTTTTTACTTACTGCTTATTTAACTTTTCTATAATACCACTCTATTATAGCCTAAGTACGCATATTCTATATATAAGATGAAATCAACTTATCGTAGCATGATTTCGGCCATCCTCACCTTTCTTCGGTCACACATGTGATAGTTATCCTGCCTAAATTCTTCTCCCAGGCTGTATTTCTGAAAAAATATATACAAGGAATACTTTAAAACTTTGCACAAATATGGCAATCTAGCACAATGCAAACATTAAAGATGAATAGACATTTCCTTGTGAATATTTAAACCTTGGGGTTCCTTGGAGTCGATTTCTAAAATATATCTGGACTCCAACAATCTAAGGCCCATATTTATACTGTTTTAGCGCCACATTTGCGCCGCTTTTTGACGCAAAAATGGCGCAAACTTACAAAATACAATTTTATTTTGCAAGTTTGCACCGCATTTGCGTAAAAAAATGACGCAAATGCGGCGCTAAAAAAGTATAAATATGGGCCTTGTTTCTCTCTAATGCCCCCTTTCATTGTCCCTGGTACACAATCAATCCCACAGTATGTGAGTCTGGTAGGGTCCCCCTCATGAAATGTATGGATGTGGCTGGCTATTGAGTAGTTGATTTCTTTATTCTTTATTGCCTGGAGGTGCTGAAGAAGTCTCTTGTTTACTGGCAAAATAGTACTGACTATATAGGGTTTAGGGCATGTGCGGAGCAGAACATACACTTCAAACTCTGTTTTACAATTTAGGGCAGTTTTTAACTCAGTCCTCTTATTGAAAATGGTAACAATCTCTGTTGTATTGACACAATCAATACATGCCTTGCATTTATCACATTTCGTGAACTCATTTCTCAGTTGTAATGACTGCTCTTTCCTCATCGTTTCATCGATTTTATCTAACATATCCCTTATTCTTGGTGCTTTCCTAAAAGTAATCTATGGTCTCCTTCCCATCTTCGAACTTACAACTGAATCATTCCTGATAAAAGCCGTTCGCTTCTGTAAAGCCCTTCGCAGTTTGCCATGTTGTCGATGATAGGATATTATGAACCTACAGGCTTGTTCCTCACTCTTATTTTCTTTCTGCATCTTAAAAAAGAACATCCTCCCTTTTATACTTGGCTATCCTGTTCATTGTTGTCATCCGACTTTTATCCGACTAGACCCTTGCCTTCAGGCTAGCTAACATCTCATCCTGAGTACTTTCGAAAATCTCTTGTGTACTACAAATTCTTCTAGCAAGCATTAGTTCCCCAAACAGAATACTATTCTTTAATGCTGGAGGATGAAAACGTTTTGCATGCAGCATGCTATTCCCAGCTGTTGGTTTTATAAACCAAGTAGTCATTAATTAGAAATCTTGCACTTTAAATCTCACAACTAGGAAATCCAGCTGTGATCTACAAACACATAAATATTTATTTTATAATATATAAAACAATTAGCCGTAACGGGCACAACAAGTACAATTGATTATTGCCTTCATAGTGGCAAAAACAGTACGTCTGGGGTAGAAAATCCCCCAAAACATATAGAAGATAAAATGAACAAACACAAATGTACAAACAAAAGTCAGTAACAAATACAGATGATTTGGATTTCTTTGGCTTAAAATACTACATATCTGTATCCAGTTCTGCAGTGCTGATAACGACTGAGCATTTCTCCCTGGTCACATGAAGTGTTTTAACAACAGCACAATGGCAATGTAATTGTTGATTCCTTACATTTATATAAATTGGTCACAAACATAAGGACACTGATGATTATTTAGTGGATTATCCAGAATTTGAAACCACGTCGCTTAAAGGGCGGAAGATGTACACCTGCTAGTCGTGTCGAACATCCATTGACATTGAACACAGGGCAGCAGATAATATCAAATGTCACCATTGATAGACTTTCTGCTCCACTTGTAAAGAAGGGCTGCATGGAGCAAATGACAATGGAACAATGCATAAATCATTCACACAAACATTTTGAAGAGGCTGTGGTTATCCCACACAAAGTTGTGAAAGACATGTGTAAAAGTGGTTTTCTGCTTCCCCAGACTGATGGCCCACTTGGAGAGCTTCAGCAATGACAATGTGCAAAACCAGCCAACTGTATGAGAAATATCTTCCTGAAGTTTTTGAAGCACAGTTTGGAAACATACATCAGGCTGTAGCAAATGTCCCTGTATCTTTAACGATTGATGAAACCACAGAGGTGCATTGTGACCCAGCATTGGTCACATATTAAACAAGATGAGGAAAAAGGTTACTGCTCAGACGGAAATGACATCACTGTATTTGATAAGTGTAATTCTGCTACCCTTGCCCTAATTGTAAACTATGTGTTTCAGAAATTGGGGTAATCAGGGCATTATCTTGTTGCTATAGGTTATGATTCTGCATTCTACATGTCAAAGGCAGTAAATGATGTGCGTGGTGCTCAAAAGGTTACTTTCAATTAACATAAAAAAATCTATATCATGTTATCCACCTGGCAAATTCCTCTGCTCTGTGTCAGCTTAAGAATCAGGACACATGATTTTTTTAATAAAAGCTAGAGCAGTATTTACGTACACACAGAACATTTATTCTTGACGAAAAGCAGAGACGAAAATAAAATATCCTGGCTGGTTGTTCTGATTCGATGGTTCAGCTGGGAGAAGGGAGCAGTAAGACATTTGGAAATAGGCACTACTTCGTTGTTTTTGTAAACAATGAAGAAGCTGTTGGTTCGCCTATGAAAACTACTTGGCCCAAGGGGTGCCAGCTGTCAATCTATCTAAGTGAAATTACATTTCACTGTTAACTCTCTGGCTGGTATCATCAAAGTACAGAAGAAGCTTGAGTCGGAAGAAACATGTTCACCAAATATATTCAGCCATAGATGTTGAGATTACTTTGGCATTTGAGCAAGACTATACCCAAGACCCAATGATTACCCCTTTATTGCATACGTTCCCACAGAGAAAAGCGAATACCCTTCTAGAAGAGATGATACATTTTAAAGAAACACTGGAAAGCGAGCTGTCCTAGCTAGAAACTTTACAGGGCTAATCAGCGAAAGCCCTTTTTGGGAATGGGTCTCAACCCTGAAACCTTTCAAGTATGTTCAATACAGTTAAGTTTTCAGGATTATAAAGATGTATTCATGTCAGTTGGAGCTTGTGATGACATAATGACTGTTGTTGAAGATGAGTTCTACAAATATTGAATGCACAATATTCCACAAGGAGAGATCAGTGCCATAACATACTGGTGTCATCAGAAGCAAGAATGCATAGCATTGTGTAATCTTGCCTTGCCGTGAATCATTTCAGTATCATTTGCAAATACTTGAACAGGTTTTCTTTGGTCTTCATTTCTTTAAAACAACAGAAAGAACAACAGTGTCTTCAAAAACTCTTGTAATGCTCTTGTGCTTGTACTAGAGTGGTAAAGTTTTTATACAACTGTATTACGTTTCTTTAATTTGGCATTTATATAAATACATTTAAACCTGTAGCAACTGAGTGCAAGTGTGTTTTGTCTGTCTAAATAATTGTGGATAAATGCAGATAAAATGACCAAAAATACATGTGGATAAATAGATTCAGAGGTTTAAAAAATATATACTATAAAACCAGGAGCCCTACTTATAATTTGTTAATGGTGGCAAACACAGATTTTATTTGGAGTTTCGACAGTACTGGTTATATTTTTGAATGAGTCAGCACATTTTCAGAAATTATGTCTTCAAGCTCTACCTCAACTACACTCTTCAATTTCAATTCACACCCCAAGTACGTCATTTGAATGTCCTCTGACACCTCAGTGATCTTTGAAATGGCTCCATTCAAAAGCTCACTGTTTAGTTGTCTTAGTTGATTAGCAAGTTATATTTCATAGTATAATTTATTCAGTAGGTTGTGCATGAGGTCATGTATGATGGACCAACAGCATCAAAATATGATGGAATGTGCTGTTGCATATTGTTTGGAAACAGTCTAAAGAATATCTGTATAAGTTTGAAGGGTTTTGAACTTTACATGGATCTGCAAATTTTTCAGTTTTTGCTTTTACAGTAATGCTTTAAAAACTGTCTCAACTTGTTAATTGACGTTGTCTGATTCTGAAAAGATCACTACACTGCCATACATATACAGCTGCATTAGGACTTCTTGGTAACGCCTCATCCATGGAAACATCAGGGGGCATATTTATACTCTGTTTGCACCGAATTAGTGTCATTTTTTTTTACTCTAATTCGGTGCAAAACTAACTCCATATTTATACTTTGGTGCTAGACCCCTCTAGCACCAAATTTATGGAGTTAAAGTCATTTTTTGAAAGTGGAGACCTACTTTGCCTTAATGAGATGCAAGGTAGGCGTTCCCGTGCAAAAAATGACTCTATGGCCTTAACGCCATATTTAAGGGCATATTTATACTCTGCGGCATATTTATACTCTGTTTGCACCGAATTAGTGTCATTTTTTTTTACTCTAATTCGGTGCAAAACTAACTCCATATTTATACTTTGGTGCTAGACCCATCTAGCACCAAGGCCCAGATTTAAACTTTTTTTGCACCGCATTAACGTCATTTTATGACACAAAAGTGGCGCAAACTTACAAAATATTGGCCCTTATTTATACTTTTTGTTGCAAAACTGCACTAACTCAGTTTTGCACCAAAAAGTTTAGCACCGGCTTGCACCATTTCTGTGCACCAGCCGGGCACCATATTTATGGAATGGTGCAAGCCGGTGCAAAGGGTAGGCTAGAGTTTGAAAAAATGACTTTAGTCGGTGGGGCTGGCAGTATAGAAGAAGAGGGTTTAGCACCAAAAAATGGCTTTAGGCAGGTTAGAGTAAAAAAAAATGACTCTAACCAGATTAGCGTCATTTTATGGTGCTAAACCTACCATGCCACATGACTCCTGTCTTAGAAAAGGCAGAAGTCATGCCCACCACCCCAGTGGCCAGATCAGAGGACAGGGGTCCCCTGGGCATGGCCATTGCACCCGGTGCCATGTATGGGGGCCCATTTCAGGGCCCCCTATGGCACTTTCAAAAATAAAATGCACTTACCTGTACTTACCTGGGATGGGGTCCCCCATCCTCGCAGTCCCTCTAGTGTGGGTGGGGGTGCCCCTAGGGCCTAGGGAGGGCACCTCTGGGCTTATTCCATGGTGTTCCACCATGGAAATAGGGCCACAGGTCCCCTAACACCTGCCATGACCCAGGTCTTAAAAAATGGGGCAAAGTAAGCTTTGCCCCATTTTTTGACTGCTCCTCCCTCCCTTGCACCATTTTTACATGGGAGTATAAATATGGTGTTAAGGCCATAGAGTCATTTTTTTGCACGGGAACGCCTACCTTGCATCTCATTAAGGCAAGGTAGGTTTCCACTTCCAAAAAATGACTTTAACTCCATAAATTTGGTGCTAGACGGGTCTAGCACCAAAGTATAAATATGGAGTTAGTTTTGCACTGAATTTGAGTTAAAAAAAAATGACGCTAATTCAGTGCAAACAGAGTATAAATATGCCCCTTAGCGTCAAAAAATGATGCTAATCTGGTCAGAATCATTTATTTTGACTCAAAACTGCCTAATGTTATTTTTTTTCAAGCTAGCCTACCCTTTGCACCGGCTTGCACCATTCCATAAATATGGTGCCCAGCTGGTGCTAAAAAATGGTGCAAGCCGGTGCAAAACTTTTTGGGGCAAAACTGCCTCAGTGCAGTTTTGCACCAAAAAGTATAAATAAGGCCCCAGCTTTTTTAGGTTGAACCTAGGCAGCGCATGCGCTGTCTCTCAAAATGCTGTATCTCGACATGCTGTATCTCCTCTGTGGGCTTTTACCACACCCACCACTTTTCATTTGTTCTTTCCTGTGGCCTTCTAGATTCCTTGCTTTTTATTGGTGAACCATTGGTTTTTGTCCCACCTTTTGGTGTGCTGTTAACTCCCATGAACACTGCATGTGCCCCTACTCTTTTGTTAACTTATGTCATTTTTGGTGCACTCTTTTTTAATTTCTTTAAGCTGGCTCATCATCCTCAGTTGTGTTCTAGACTCGCCATCGTTGAGCTAATGCCACCCCTCCCCCACCATCAAGCACCTCTGTTCGTGACCGTACTCGGCACCGCACCGAGGGTGCAGGGCTGGCTCTTCCTCATTAAACTTGTTATCTTTTACCTTGTCTCCTGTTTCCTCCTCATGCTCAATCAGCTCATGTGTTTGTAGACTTTAAACTTCTTTATTTTGTGCAGATCGAATCATGGTCATCGCTCCCCACTGTCATCAAGTACCCCAAATAACTACCTCTACCATCATCATCACTTACTACAGATTTACCTTCTTGGCTGCTTCAGCCTGCGCTTGCTCCTGTGGTTTCCTCTTGTCCTTCATGTTAGTGTGCCTGAATGGGTGAGGGGCAGGGAGAGGTCGAGTGACTTGTCACCTGCCATCACTGTTGCATGTTTGAGCACCTTTGCCCTAGCACCATTCCGGTCAGTGGTCTCCCCCGCCACTTGCTGTAAAACAATGCACCACATTAATTCCATTGGGGTTCACCGATTGCGCCTGTCGCTTGCTGTAAAAGAACATATCACCCTCTCTCCTAGTCATGCCACCTCTGTCTGACCACTGTATTGCCTCCTATCCAGCCGGGATTCTTTTGGCATGAAAACAAACTGTGCTGGTTTATTAGTATTGTAGTCCTGTAGTTGGAGCCACATTTTCTACCGTAGTCATTTCAAAGTCGCACATAAAGTTAATAGCTATGGGAATTACCAGGTGATTTAATTCTTTCTTTTCCAACCCCTCTACAAATGGCCAAGGGCTTTACCTCATTATGTCAGCTTCCGTTCCAATACTTGGCAAGATGACACCATGTTTCAGTCATGTGTAGTCCTTTTTGTGTCAGTGACATTGCATGGTGGAACCACTATTCATAGCATGCTCCAAAAAAGTATTCCTGTTGCATGGTGAAAATGTAGTCTGGTATTCTCTGCTTCTCTTCCTTTGCCAATAAGGCGGCACTCATTTCCCAGCATGCAGAGCGGTTGTTGCCGGAATATCGCGGCTGTCAGGCTGTGAAGGGAACATTGCTCTTAAGGAGAGAGGTGAGGAGACAACTAAGTGTCAGAAGATGGGGTTGACAAAGTCGAGCTAGAAGTGTCTGGGACTTGAGAGGAAAGCTTGTGCATAGTTAGGAGGAAAGAGAGGTGAATTTAAATTTAAGAAACAGTTAAAGACTCACCTCTATATAAAAACACTGTATCATGGCACAGTAAATGGTCCATCTTCTGTCCCAGAATCCAGCACCCAAATCCTAGATTAATTTTCTGATTCTAGCTCTGAGTTAGACCTTGCACAGCGCTCTAGTGCACTCATTTTAGATATATGTACATACAAACACCTCTCTCTCATTGTGTCTCAGCTTGGTAAAAACAGTGCATTCCCATTAAAGTGAGGAGTTTGTTAGGTTTGCAACACTGCTTCTGCATCATCACTTCCAGTGATTTCACTCACGTGGCAATATTGCACATTGCCTATGTTAATTTGCCCAATTCATTTTTAGGACTTTCCCCCGAGGAACCTACTTTGTTCCGGAAGGGTTAGCCTGTATGACAGTTAAAGAACAAAGGCTCACGTTGGTAGCGTCTTCTTGTATATCCAGGATTCCCTGTTGCATTAATCACTATTTGGTGGGAATACACCCTCGCCGTTTTTGCACTGTTTTCAGCACTTACAGTTCTGCCCGCTTTCAAGCTCCTGTTACTATTGATTTCTCAGCTCTAATGTTTGTTTTG
Organism: Pleurodeles waltl; assembly: GCF_031143425.1. Lineage (NCBI taxonomy): Eukaryota > Metazoa > Chordata > Amphibia > Caudata > Salamandridae > Pleurodeles > Pleurodeles waltl. Next base: position 1,888,384,009 of record NC_090440.1, read on the forward strand.
CTTCTGGAAACCCCTGATATCGGTTTTAGTGCTTACATTTTTGGTCTGTTTCTCAGTACTTCACATTCTGGTCAGTTTTTAGCACTTCGAGTATAGATTTGTTTTTCAGCACTAACAACTTTCACCTGTTCATCAGAACTCCCATCCCTGGTCTTTATGTGCTTTTATTGCACTCTCAACATGTGTTTACTTTGTAGTGCAAGCAAAGTTGAAATAATTGTATTTTAGTGTGATTAATGTTGCCGTCTTATGTTGCCCTGTTATCCATAAAAAATGCTTTGGGCTACGTTTTTTTATTTACCAACCCAACTCAGATCAGTATATACATTTAAAAAAATACATTGCAAGTCCTATTGGCTATTCCAATCCTTGTTTCTAAGAAAGGGTCTGTACAGGCATACCTCCTTTTAAAATATGTGCACATGCCTCTCTGTCTATAGTTAATGCGTAACTATGTTTGTAGTATTTTTCCTTAAAAGAAGCGACAATACTTGACGTGTGTTTCCAGATTTTACAACTTTGTGTTTTTGCTTTCAATGATTCCTAAGTATCCTGACTCACCTTTCTAAAGTTTTTAATCTGTTTACAATCATAACGAACTGTTTTTACTGTATGTAGCCATACCTTAGTGGCTGTTAAAGATTTCATCATGTTCCTTATTAGACAATTTTCATATCAAATATTACCCCATCTTTGTAGACCACTTGCTACCTCTGTAGGATTTGTGACCCTCCCTATTAAACCTAGGGGTATGTACTGGCCTGTATGACGGCTTTAGAACCCACCAGTAGTGTGTGCTTTTTTAAAACAAATGGTGAACCGCAGGTCACCTAGATTTAGTAGCAGTAGACACCTCATGGAAGAAACGGTTGTCACACTGATCAACTTATTCAGTGCCCCAGGCTTGTCATTATAGACGTGTTCCTGTGAGAAAGAGTATAATAGGGAGGCTAAAGTGCGCTTCTTTGTTTAAGTATCAAGGTTCTTCAAAAGGGATCAGTTGCATTGTCCTCTAGTGAATTGCATCCTCGTCACTTTGTGTCTTTATGTATGTCACTATCATCCCTTTGTTATGGTAGTTCTCACTTAACCCCTTCGCTGCCAGGCCTTTTCCCCCTCAGGTGCCAGGCCTTTTTTTTCGCTATTTGAGGCAGTTCACGCTTAGGCTCTCATAACGTTTTGTCCACATAAGCAACCCACACCAAATTTGCATCCTTTTTTCCAACATCATAGGGATTCTAGAGGTATCCAGAGTTTGTGGGTTCCCCTGAAGGAGACCAAGAAATTAGCCAAATACAGCAAAAATTTCGTTTTTAAGAAAGAAGATGGGAAAAAACGGATGCAGAAGGCTTGTGTTTTTTCCCCTGAAAATGGCATCAACAAAGGGTTTGTGGTGCTAAAATCACCAGCTTTCAGAAACAGGCAGACTTGAATCAGAAAACCCAATTTTCAACACAATCTTGGCATTTTACTGGGACATACCCCATGTTTACGATTTTTTGTGCTTTCAGCCTCCTTCCAGTTAGTGACAGAAATGGGTTTGAAACCAATGCTGGAACCCAGAAAGCTAAACATTTCTGAAAAGTAGAGAAAATTCTGAATTTCAGCAGTGGGTAATTTGTGTGGATCCTACAAGGGTTTCCTACAGAAAATAACAGAGGTAATAAAAAGAAATAAAAAAATATTGAAATTGAGGTAAACAAAAAACAGCCATTTTTCTCCACGTTTTACTCTGCAACTTTTTCCTGCGATGTCAGATTTTTATAAACAATATACTGTTATGTCTGCTGGACTCTTCTGGTTGCGGGGATATATAGGGCTTGTAGGTTCATCAAGAACCCTAGGTACCCAGAGCCAATAAAGGAGCTGCACCTTGCAGTGGGTCTTCATTCTATACCGGGCATACAGCAGTTCATTTGCTGAAATATAAGCATGTGAATTACAGGGCATTTCTCAAATAGACGTCTTTTTTACACACTTTCTTACACTTGGAAGGAAAAAATGTAGAGAAAGACAAGGGGCAATAACACTTGTTTTACTATTATGTGTTCCCCCAAGTCTCCTGATAAAAATGGTACCTCACTTGCGTGAGTAGGCCTAATGCTCGCAACAGGAAACACAAAATGGACACATCACATTTTTACATTGAAATCTGACATGTTCTTTAGCCTAGCTGTAGATTTTTGCCTCTAGCTCAGCCGGCACCTAAGGAAACCTAGCAAACCTGCGCAGTTGGGGCTCTGACCAAGTTCTTTTACCCAGAATCCTTTGCAAACCTCAAAATTTGGCCCCAAAAAACACTTTTTCCTCTCATTTCGGTGACAGAAAGTTCTGGAATCCGAGAAGAGCCACAAATCTCCTTCCACTCAGCATTCCCCCAAGTCTCCCAATAAAAATGGTACCTCACTTGTGTGGGTAGGCATAGCGCCAGCTATAGGAAATGCCCCAAAACATAACATGGACACATCACATTTTCACAAAGAAAACAGGGCTGTTTTTGACAAACTGCCCAGCTGTGGATTTTGGCGTCTAGCTCAGCTGGCACCTAGGGAAACCTACCAAACCTGCACATTGTTGAAAACTAGACACTTAGGGGAATCCAAGGTGGGGTGACTTGTCGGGCTCTGACCAGGTTCTCTTACCCAGAACCCTTTACAAACCTCAAAATTTGGCCAAAAAAACACTTTTACCTCTCATTTCAGTGACAGACAGTTCTGGAATCTGAGAGGAGCCACAAATTTCCTTCCACCCAGCATTCCCCCAAATCTCCAGATAAAAACGGTACCTCACTTGTGTTGGTAGGCCTAGCGCTGGCGAAAGGAAATGCCCCAAAACACAATGTGGACACATCACATTTTCACAAAGAAAACAGAGCTGTTTTTTGCAAAGTGCCTAGCTGTGGATTTTGGCCTCTAGCTCACCCAGCACCTAGGGAAACCTACCAAACCTGAACATTTTTGAAAACTAGACACCTAAGGGAATCCAAGATGGAGTGACTTTTAGGGCTCTGACCAGGTTCTGTTACCCAGAATCCTTTGCAAACCTCAAAATCTGGCCCCAAAATTTTTTTTCCTCTCATTGCGGTGACAGAAAGTTCTGGAATCTGAGAGGAGCCACAAATTTCCTTCCACCCAGCATTCCACCAAGTCTCCCGATAGAAATGGTACCTCACTTGTATGGGTAAGCCTAGCGCCCGTGACAGGAAATGCCCCAAAACACAACGTGGACACAATACATTTTCCCAAAAAAACAGAGCTGTTTTTTGCAAAGTGCCTAGCTGTGGATTTTGGCCTCTAGCTCACCCGGCACCTAGGGAAACCTAGCAAACCTGCACATTTTCGAAAACTAGATACCTAGGGGAATCCAAGATGGGGTGACTTGTGGGGCTCTGACCAGGTTCTGTTACCCAGAATCCTTTACAAACCTTAAAATCTGGCCCAAAAACACTTTTTCCTCTCATTTTGGTGACAGAAAGTTCTGGAATCTGAGAGGAGCCACAAATTTCCTTCCACCCAGTGTTCTACCAAGTCTCCTGATAAAAATGGTACCTCACTTGTGTGGGAGGGCTAGCGCCCGCGACAGGAAATGCCCCAAAACCCAACGTGGACACGTCACATTTTCCCAAAGAAAACAGAGCTGTTTTTTGCAAAGTGCCTAGCTGTGGATTTTGGCCTCTAGCTCACCCGACACCTAGGGAAATCTAGCAAACCTGCACATTTCTGAAAACGAAACACCTAAGGGAATCCAAGATGGGATGACTTGTGGGGCTCCGACCAGGTTCTGTTACCCAGAATCCTTTGCAAACCTTAAACTTTGGCCAAAAAAACACTTTTTTCTCTCATTTTGGTGACAGAAAGTTCTGGAATCTGAGAGGAGCCACAAATTTCCTTCCACCCAGCGTTCCCCCAAGTCCCCCAATAAAAATTGTACCTCACTTGTGTGGTTAGGCATAGTGCTTACAAAAGGAAATGCCCCAAAACACTATCTGGACACATTCAAAATTATCAAATACAAAACTACCTGTTTTTGCGGGGAGCACCTGCGTTTTTGGTCCTTGGCTCAACTGCCATCTAGTGAAAGCTACCAAACCCAGACATTTCTGACAACTACACACCGGAGGGAGTCCAAGGAGGTGTGAATTGCGTTGATCCCCCAATATTTTCTTACCCAGAATCCTCAGCAAACCTCAAATTTAGCTAAAAAAATCACTTTTTTCCAAAATTTCTCAGTGGGATCACTGCACCGGGACAAATTTCCTACCACCCAATGTTTCCCTTAGTCTCCCGGTGAAAATGATACCTCACTTGTGTAGGTGGGCCAAGTGCCTGTGACAGGGAAGAGCCAAAAACATGTTGAAATTGAGGGGGAACCAAAGCGGGTCCAAAAAGGCAGTTTGAAGAAAAAACATTTTTAGGCTGACAAGTGCAGCAGAATTATCATTGGTATAGATGAGACAATGTTTGGTGGTAGGAATTTTGTGGATTCCTGCAGATTCCGGAAGGTTCCATCACAAAAATGTGGGAAAAATGTGTGATTTCCAGCAAAGTTGGAGATTTGCATGGCACTGTGGGTAAGAAAATGATGCGGGTGCATGTGAAGCACACCACCCTGGAATCAACCCGATGTTTAGCTTTCAGATGTGTCTAGGTCTTGTGGATTTTTCTACATGGCAGCGTCCCAAAGCCAAAAAAGTGCAGCCCTCACCATTCCTAGTGGGACGGTTTTGAGAGTTACCAAGCTCTCATGGCCCAAATGTAAAACCAAAACCCAAAACCTACCAAACCTGCGCATTGTTGAAAACTAGACACTTAGGGGAATCCAAGATGGGGGTGACTTGTGGGGCTCTGACCAGGTTCTGTTACCCAGAACCCTTTGCAAACCTCAAAATTTGGCCAGAAAAACACTTTTTCCTCTCATTTCAGTGACAGAAAGTTCTGGAATCTGGGAGGAGCCACAAATTTCCTTCCAACCAGCACTCCCCCAAGGTTCCTGATCAAAATGGTACCTCACTTGTGTGGGTAGGCCAAGCACCCGCAACAGGAAATGCCCCAAAACACAACGTGGACACATCACATTTTCACAAAGAAAACAGAGCTGTTTTTTGCCAAGTGCCTAGCTGTGGATTTCGGCCTCTAGCTCAGCCGGCACCTGGGGAAACCTAGCAAACCTGTGCATTTTTGAAAACTAGACAACTAGGGAAATCCAAGATGGGGTGACTTGTGGAGCTCTGACCAGTTTCTCTTACCCAGAACCCTTTACACACCTCAAAATCTGGCCAAAAAAACACTTTTACCTCTCATTTCAGTGACAGACAGTTCTGGAATCTGAGAGGAGCCACAAATTTCCTTCCACCCAGCATTCCTCCAAGTCTCTCGATAAAAACGGTACCTCACTTGTGTTGGTAGGCCTAGCGCTGGCGAAAGGAAATGCCCCAAAACACAACGTGGACACATCACATTTTCACAAAGAAAACAGAGCTGTTTTTTGCAAAGTGCCTAGCTGTGGATTTTGGCCTCTAGCTCACCCAGCACCTAGGGAAACCTACCAAACCTGAACATTTTTGAAAACTAGACACCTAAGGGAATCCAAGATGGAGTGACTTTTATGGCTCTGACCAGGTTCTGTTACCCAGAATCCTTTGCAAACCTCAAAATCTGGCCCAAAAACAAATTTTCCTCTCATTGCGGTGACAGAAAGTTCTGGAATCTGAGAGGAGCCACAAATTTCCTTCCACCCAGCATTCCACCAAGTCTCCCGATAGAAATGGTACCTCACTTGTATGGGTAAGCCTAGCACCCGCGACAGGAAATGCCCCAAAACACAACATGGACACAATACATTTTCCCAAAAAAACAGAGCTGTTTTTTGCAAAGTGCCTAGCTGTGGATTTTGGCCTCTAGCTCACCCGGCACCTAGGGAAACCTAGCAAACCTGCACATTTTCGAAAACTAGATACCTAGGGGAATCCAAGATGGGGTGACTTGTGGGGCTCTGACCAGGTTCTGTTACCCAGAATCCTTTACAAACCTTAAAATCTGGCCAAAAAACACATTTTCCTCTCATTTTGGTGACAGAAAGTTCTGTAATCTGAGAGGAGCCACAAATTTCCTTCCACCCAGTGTTCTACCAAGTCTCCTGATAAAAATGGTACCTCACTTGTGTGGGAGGGCTAGCGCCCGTGACAGGAAATGCCCCAAAACCCAACGTGGACACGTCACATTTTCCCAAAGAAAACAGAGCTGTTTTTTGCAAAGTGCCTAGCTGTGGATTTTGGCCTCTAGCTCACCCGACACCTAGGGAAATCTAGCAAACCTGCACATTTCTGAAAACGAAACACCTAGGGGAATCCAAGATGGGATGACTTGTGGGGCTCTGACCAGGTTCTGTTACCCAGAATCCTTTGCAAACCTTAAACTTTGGCCAAAAAAACACATTTTGCTCTCATTTTGGTGACAGAAAGTTCTGGAATCTGAGAGGAGCCACAAATTTCCTTCCACCCAGCGTTCCCCCAAGTCCCCCAATAAAAATTGTACCTCACTTGTGTGGTTAGGCATAGTGCTTACGAAAGGAAATGCCCCAAAACACTATCTGGCCACATTCAAAATTATCAAATACAAAACTACCTGTTTTTGCGGGGAGCACTTGCGTTTTTGGTCCTTGGCTCAGCTGCCATCTAGTGAAAGCTACCAAACCCAGACATTTCTGACAACTACACACCGGAGGGAGTCTAAGGAGGTGTGAATTGCGTTGATCCCCCAATATTTTCTTACCCAGAATCCTCAGCAAACCTCAAATTTAGCTAAAAAAATCACTTTTTTCCAAAATTTCTCAGTGGGATCACCGCACCGGGACAAATTTCCTACCACCCAATGTTTCCCTTAGTCTCCCGGTGAAAATGATACCTCACTTGTGTAGGTGGGCCAAGTGCCTGTGACAGGGAAGAGCCAAAAACATGTTGAAATTGAGGGGGAACCAAAGCGGGTCCAAAAGGGCAGTTTGAAGAAAAAACATTTTTAGGCTGACAAGTGCAGCAGAATTATCATTGGTATAGATGAGACAATGTTTGGTGGTAGGAATTTTGTGGATTCCTGCAGATTCCGGAAGGTTCCATCACAAAAATGTGGGAAAAATGTGTGATTTCCAGCAAAGTTGGAGATTTGCATGGCAATGTGGGTAAGAAAATGGTGCGGGTGCATGTGAAGCACACCACCCTGGAATCAACCAGATGTTTAGCTTTCAGATGTGTCTAGGTCTTGTGGATTTTTCTACATGGCAGCGTCCCAAAGCCAAAAAAGTGCAGCCCTCACCATTCCTAGTGAGACGGATTTGAGAGTTACCAAGCTCTCATGGCCCAAATGTAAAACCAAAACCCAAAACCTACCAAACCTGCGCATTGTTGAAAACTAGACACTTAGGGGAATCCAAGATGGGGGTGACTTGTGGGGCTCTGACCAGGTTCTGTTACCCAGAACCCTTTGCAAACCTCAAAATTTGGCCAGAAAAACACTTTTTCCTCTCATTTCAGTGACAGAAAGTTTTGGAATCTGGGAGGAGCCACAAATTTCCTTCCACCCAGCACTCCCCCAAGGTTCCTGATCAAAATGGTACCTCACTTGTGTGGGTAGGCCTAGCACCCGCAACAGGAAATGCCCCAAAACACAACATGGACACATCACATTTTCACAAAGAAAACAGAGCTGTTTTTTGCCAAGTGCCTAGCTGTGGATTTCGGCCTCTAGCTCAGCCGGCACCTGGGGAAACCTAGCAAACCTGTGCATTTTTGAAAACTAGACACCTAGGGAAATCCAAGATGGGGTGACTTGTGGAGCTCTGACCAGTTTCTGTTACCCGGAACCTTTTGCAAACCTCAAAATCTGGCCACAAAAACACTTTTCCCTCTCATTTTGGTTACAGAAAGTTCTGGAATCTAAGAGGAGCCACAAATTTCCTTCCACCCAGCGTTCCACCAAGTCTCCCGATACAAATGGTACCTCACTTGTGTGGGAGGCCTAGCGCCCGCAAAAGGAAATGCCCCAAAACACAACTTGGACACATCACATTTTCCCGAAGAAAACAGAGCTGTTTTTTGCAAAGTGCCTAGCTGTGGATTTTGGACTCTAGCTCACCTGGCACCTAGGGAAACCTAGCAAACCTGCACATTTTTGAAAACTAAACACCTAGGGGAATCCATGATGGGATGACTTGTGGGGCTCTGACTAGGTTCTGTTACTCGGAATCCTTTGCAAACCTCAAACTTTGGCCCAAAAAACACTTTTTCCTCTCATTTTGGTGACAGAAAGTTCTAGAATCTGAGAGGAGCCACAAATTTCCTTCCACCCAGCGTTCCCCCAAGTCACCTGATAAAAATTGTACCTCACTTGTGTGGTTAGGCATAGTGCTTACGAAAGGAAATGCCCCAAAACATTATCTGGACACATTCAAAATCATCAAATACAAAACTACCTGAACAGTTTTGCGGATCTATTTAGACCTGGGGGATGAATATACAGGGCAAAAAAACATAAAATGTTCGACTGTTTCCGGGGTAATACCACACGCGGGGCAAATATCAGATGTGGCATTTGGTCCCCATCTACTCGTCAAGGTCTTCAGTGGCAATGTCCCAAAACGAAATCTGGCATATAGGCCCTCATTACAACATTGGCTGTAAAAGCCGCTTACCGCCGTGCAGAAGACCGCCAACACACCGCCGCGGACGCGGAATTCCGCCACAGCTATTATGACCCACATCCCGAAATCTGACAAAAATCAGACACCCACACAATTCCACCACACCAAAGGTCAGTGATAAACTGGCGAAAACAAAACCTCCACCGTCACGCCAACAGAAATACACCCACGCTATCACGACCCACGAATCCATGCGGTGGTCTTTCAACCGCAGTTTTCCATTGGCGGTACACACCGCCGCGCTCAAAATACACACACTCTTACAAAACACAGCTTCATTGGACAATTCCAAATACACACATCTGAGACACATACACACACCACTCCCACACACCCAATACAATATAAAACACATACCCACATCACCCACAAACCCCTACTACCAAAAATTCAGAAAGAAGGCCAGAGAGAGACAGCACCAGCAAGAACAACAGCATCCACAGGCACTCAACACCATCACCCACACAACTTCCACGCACAAAACACCACACACCACTACATATCACCACACTTATCACCACACACACCACCCCACACATCACCCACACCACCCCATGGCACGGCAAAGACCCCCCAGGTTCTCGGAGGAGGAGCTCAGGGTCATGGTGGAGGAAATCGTCCGGGTAGAGCCACAGCTATTTGGAGCACAGGTGCAGCACACCTCTATAGCAAGGAAGATGGAGCTATGGCGAAGAATAGTCGACAGGGTCAACGCAGTGGGACAGCACCCAAGAAATCAGGAGGACATCAGGAAGAGGTGGAACGACCTACGGGGGAAGGTGCGTTCCATGGTCTCCAGGCACCACCTGGCGGTACAGCGGACTGGCGGCGGACCCCCACATCCTCCCCCACAACTAACAACATGGGAGGAGCAGGTCTTGGCGATTCAGCATCCTGAGGGCCTCGCAGGAGTCAGTGGAGGAATGGACTCTGGTAAGTCAAACCTTTAACTACCATATCCCCCACCCTACCTGCATGCTATCACAGACCCCCACCCTCACTCCCTCCCCTATCACTCCAACTCCTCACTAATGCACTAATAACACAAACCACACATCCCAACACCAAGCCCTGCATGCAACAACAAAGCATGGACACCCATCACTAAAGCTTGCCCACTGCACATACCCATAACACCCCCCTCAACCATCATCACACAAGCCCCCAAACAGGAATGCTAGCACTGGGGTACACGGTCACCCACCCATTGCACACCATGACACACACAGATGCAATAATCATGCTTTTACACCCCTGCAGGACCACTACCCAACATCACCAGACAGGAGGGTCCAGACATCTCCACCCCACCCAAAAAAAGAAGAGGCCCACAGTGATGACAGCACCTCTGTCCAACTGGATCCAGATGACGAGCCCGGACCATCGTGGGCCTCGGGACAGTCGGTTCCCCTCACACAGGCACAGCCCACCACAGACCTTCCACCCTCTGGTAACACCAGCAGAGCACCCACCCAGCGGGCCCATACCTACGTCCCCAGGACACATCAATCAGCTGTGTGTCCACCACTACAGGGAACCCAGGATAACCCACCACCCCAACAACAACAGGGACCTGGGGGCAGTGGCAGTGGGCACACGGTCCAGGGGACGGAGGCCCAGGAACACAGGGGAACTGGGAGGGCGGCTGTGCGACAGGGGGCAGACATGCCAAGGGAACCCACTCTCCACGAGGCCCTCTCCTCTATCATGGGAGCCTACCACCACTCCCAGGAGACGATGGCAACGGTCCTGGCCGAGTTTCTGGAGACCCAGCGCATGCAGGAGGAACAGTATTTGGGGTTCAGGGAGGAACTCAGAACCATCAGCTCCACCCTGGGCACCATCGTAGGGGGGGGGGAAGGAAATACTTAACACCAGGAGGGACACTGTGGCACTCCAAGGGGCCCCTGACACTAGCATGGACGATGAACTGCCCACCACCTCCGCCGGCGCTAGTGTACAGGAGGCACCGCCACAGGACCACCACACCAGCACCCCACCCCCTGCAGACGGAGAACCACCCTGCAAGCGGTCCCTGAGATCCAGGAACAAGACAGAGCACGATGCCAAGACCCCCGCCAAGAAATGAGACCACCCTGATTGTCAAACCACTGTCCCACTTTGTAACCCTGTCTATATTGGAACTGCCCCAACTCCACTTCCTATGCCTATGTGGGCAATGCACCTGTGAGACTAATAGACTGGACTCTGCCATGGACATTCCTCCACCACCCCCCTTCACCATTTTACAACCCCCTCCAATAATGAGCACTTCAATAAACACCCTTGAAGCACAAAACAATCTGGAGTCAGTCTGTGATTTTGAATTTGTGTATTAGCAATTACAGTGACAAAATGCTTTTTCAAATGTAATGTCAACATACCTATGTCACACAGCTCAAGGTCATGAGGAATCTAAGCAGATGACACAAGTTGGAAACCACACCTGTGAAATCGTAAGGGAAAATGACAACTCAGTGACCATACACTGGGTGAAATCGACAGACAGGATAGAGGTAGAAGTGTTAAAGTACTTGTAGTAGGCAGGAATGTTTCTCACCTGTGTGTCACTGGAAATATTGCTGGATGACTGAGTCCCTGTTGTCAATGTCTTCTTCCTCTGCTTCCTCCTCATCACTGTCCACAGGCTCCACAGCTGCCCCAACACCGTCATCTGGACCATCCTCCTGCAGAAAAGGCACCTGTCGTCGCAAAGCCAGATTGTGAAGCATACAGCAGGCCACGATGATCTGGCACACCTTCATTGGTGAGTAGAATAGGGATCTACCTGTCATATGGAGGCACCTGAACCTGGCCTTCAGGAGGCCGAAGGTGTGTTCGATCACCCTCCTAGTCCGCCCATGGGCCTCATTGTAGCATTCCTCTGCCCTGGTCCTGGGATTCCTCACCGGGGTCAGTAGCCATGACAGGTTGGGGTAACCAGACTCCCCTAATAGCCACACCCGGTGCCTCTGGAGTTGACCCATCACATAAGGGATGCTGCTATTCCGTAGGATGTAGGCGTCATGCACAGAGCCAGGGAACATAGCATTTACCTGGGAGATGTTCTGGTCTGCCAAACATACCATCTGTACATTCATGGAATGATAACTCTTCTGGTTCCTGTACACCTGTTCACTCCTGTGGGGGGGGACCAAAGCTACATGGGTCCCATCAATGGCACCTATGATGTTGGGGATATGTCCCATGGCATAGAAGTCACCTTTCACTGTAGGCAACTCCTCCACCTGAGGGAAAACGATGTAGCTCCGCATGTGTTTCAGCAGGGCAGACAACACTCTGGACAACACGTTGGAAAACATAGGCTGGGACATCCCTGATGCCATGGCCACTGTTGTTTGAAATGACCCACTTGCAAGGAAATGGAGCACTGATAGCACCTGCACTTGAGGGGGGATTCCTGTGGGATGGCGGATTGCTGACATCAGGTCAGGCTCCAACTATGTACACAGTTCCTGGATTGTGGCATGGTCAAACCTGTAGGTGATGATCAAACTTCTTTCCTCCATTGTCGACAGGTCCACCAGCGGTCGGTACGTTGGAGGATGCCGCTATCTCCTCACATGTCTCAGCGGACGGTGCCTATGAAGGACAACAGCGACCACAGAGTCAAACAACTCAGAGGTATTTACCCACAGTCTACACAGAACACCATTCATACACAAAATGTGGCCTGTATTTGTGTTGTGAGACAAGGCCTAGGTATGTGTGACGCAGTTGGTAATTAGGCCATGTGGGCCCCTGAAATGGCGGCTGCCTGACCTGTAAAGTGGGACAATGGAATGTGAGGTAACTGCGCTGGTGTTGTACACCGTTGCAGTAGGCGGTCGAAGACCGCGTCGCAATGCTGCATTGGTTAACATTGGACCCTATGGGTCCCAGGAGCAAATGACGATGTACGCCAGCGGTGACGGTACACACGCCGCGGACGTGACCGCCGCGGACGTGACCACCATTTTCTATCTGTTCAATCACTCGATACATGATCTTCGACAGGAGAGAACCTACACTGCAAGTGCTGCTGTGACCTCGGTCTGGAAGAGACAATGGCTCGTGCGTCTGGGGAAAGGGCCCCTGCCTTCACTGCAGAGGAGTTGGAGAAGCTCGTCGACGGGGTCCTCCCCCAGTACACGCTACTCTACGGTCCTCCAGACCAACAGGTAAGTACACAGGGAGCATGCTGTATGGGCTATGCCTGTGTGGAGAGGGCTGGTTGTAAGAAGGAAGGGGGCACAGTTCTGCGTGCATGAAGGACTGTGAATGCATGTGCCACATGGCAAGGGTAGGGATGTGGGCCACTCACTTTGGCGGTGCAGTTGGTAATGACTTCTCTTCTTCCCCTGTACATGTCATGTAGGTCAGCGCCCACCAGAAGAAGGATATTTGGCGTGCCTTCGCCAAGGACGTCCGGACCATGGTGGTCCATCACAGATGGAGCACCCACTGCCGTAAAAGATGGGAGGACATTCGCCGCTGGAGCAAGAAGACGGCAGAGGCTCAGCTGGGGATGGCCTCCCAACGTGGGAGAGGTGCCTGTCGAACCATGACCCCCCTGATGTTCCGGATCCTGGCGGTGGCCTACCCTGAGTTGGATGGGTGCTTGAGGGCATCACAGCAGACACAAGGGGGTGAGTACACTATCATTCAGCAGACTTTGCACGCAGTGAAGGTGTCTGGGTGGGGGAGGAGGGCTGTGGGTTTCCCTAGGCCAGGGCGAGCTCCGTAGGCAAGGCCCCTCCGTAAGGCAGGCCATGTGGCCGCCCACCCCACCTCTGTAGAGTGGCAAGTACAGCTATTCATGCCCCTGTGTCACCTATGTGTGCAGATGTCGTCCATAGCCTTGTAGGCCATTTCCCAGGAATTGCATCTGTAGAGCCCAACAGCGCGATGTAGTGCAGGGGGCTGCTGTGTCTGTATTGTCAGCCAACGGTAGCGGTAAGCCATGCACTCAACCTGTCTTTCTTCTGTCCCCCCCCCCCCCCCCTTTTTGTGGTCTCCCTGTTCTTGTGTACATTAGCATCATCAGGCAGAGGTACAGTGGAACCGGAGCACGAGGGAGCTGCATCCCACATGGCCATGGAGGGCCACACTACGGACTCAGAATATACCAGTGGGACAGAGGGCGAGGGGAGCACCACGGCGGTCACAGGATCTGCAACCAGCGACACAGACTCATCCTCCGATGGGCGCTCCCTTGTGGTGGCGGCAACATCTGTGCCCCCCACTTCTACAGGTACAGCCGCCACCCCCACTACCAGCACCGCCCTCCCAGCATTCCCTCAGCCTTCGCCCCGTGCCCGCTCACCCAGGAGGGTGGGCATCACCTTCGCCCCAGGAACCTCAGCCCCTGCCCCTGTCACCTCTGCTGCCCTCAGTGAGGAGGCCATTGACCTCCTCAGGTCCCTCACTGTTGGGCAGTCTACCATTTTGAATGCCATCCAGGGTGTAGAAAGGGAGTTGCAACACACAAATGCATTCCTGGAGGGCATTCATTCTGGTCAGGCTGCCTTTCATCGAACCCTTCAGACTCTGGCCTCAGCACTGATGGCAGCCATTGTCCCTGTGTCTAGCCTCCCCCCTCCAACTTCCTCCTCCCAAACCCAATCCCCTGTACCTCTGCCTATCCCAAGCACACCATCAGACCAGCCTGCACACACCTCAACACACAAGGGAAGCTCAGGCAAACATAAGTACCACACATCCTACAGGCACTCACGCAAGCATCACACACATACAGACACACCAACATCCACTGCCTCCACTGTGTCCCCCTCCTCCTAGTCTGCCTCCTCCCTCCCAGTCTCGTCTACACTCACACCTGCATGCACTACCACTACAGCCACTACATCCCGCATCAGTACACCCACCACCACACGCGCTCACATGCACTCACCACCCCACTACCATTTACACGTCACCTGTGTCCTCTCCCAGTGTGTCTGTGACTCCCCCTCCCAAGATACACAAACGCAGGCACACACCCAACCAACAGCCATCCACCTCACGACAGCCACCAGCCCATGCACCTGCACCCAAAACCACAAAAGTTACACCTCCTACAACAACCACCTCTTCCTCCACTCCCAAACCCCCTCCAGCTACCCATCCCAGTGTCTCCCAAAAACCTTTTCTGTCCACCCTTAACCTATTTCCCACCACCCCCCGTCCAACTCATAGGTCCCGTACTAGCACCTCAGCCAAAAAATCTACGGGACCAGTTGTACCTGTTGTTACAGGTATGTGGAGTGCAGTGGCCACCAGGCCAGCCAGTATGGCAAGGAGCCACAGCACAGCCAGTCCCCCCCCCTGTGAAGCACCAGAAGTTGGACAGTACCCGGCGGGAGAGGGGGAAGACTCCAGCCAGCCAAGCCGCTGACAGGGGTCCCGGGGGGAGTGTCGACTCAGCTGTGACTCCTCCCAAGGTGGGGAAGGGGCAGAAGAAATCTCCAAAGTCTAGGAGGAGCAGCACGGCAGAGAAGACCGCCATCATCCCCGCTGCCCAGGAGCCCTCCGCCAGCTCCATTGTCACAGCCCAGGAGGCCACCGCCACAGTCACTGCTCAGGAGGCCTCCGCCAGCCCCATCGTCACTGCCCAGGAGGCCACGGCCACAGTCACTGCCCAGGAGGCCACCGCCAGCCCCATCGTCACTGCCCAGGAGGCCACCGCCAGCCACCCCAGCTTGCCAGGAGGGCCCGCAAGCCACAGCCCAGCTGACCCATGAAGGACCGCCAGCCACAGCCCTGCTGGGCAATGACGGACCGCCTTGGCAAGGACCGCTGAACAGGGCAAAGACCGCTGGACAGGACAAAGACCCCCATGGAAAGCACCACTGAACAGGTCAGACACTGGCAACTCAAGCACCGCTGAACAGGGCAAAGACTGCCATGGAAAGCACCGCTGAACAGGTCAGACACTGGCAACTCAAGCACCGCTGAACAGGCCAAGGACCGCTGAACAGGGCAAAGACCGCCATGGAAAGCACTGCTGAACAGGTCAGACACTGGCAACTCAAGCACCGCTGAACAGGGCAAAGACCGCCATGGAAAGCACCGCTGAACAGGTCAGACACTGGCAACTTAAGCACCGCTGAACAGGGCATAGACCACTGAACAGGACAAAGATCGCCATGGAAAGCACTGCTAGCCCATTTGCGGCACGGGCAGTGACGCAACAGGGAGCGTCACGGGGTGAGTGCTGCACTCTGGGCACCAGTCCTAATCCAGAACCAGTGGAGACTTGCATCCACTCCGTCTGTCCTTGGCAGGATGAAGCACTCTGGGCACCAGTCCCCCTCCAGAACCAGTGGAGACATGCATCCACTTGTGTGACTGTGGCTTTGCACTCCCCAGGATGGAACAGTGGGCAAACCACCCAATTGTGAGACTTGAGAGACTGTGGCTTTGCACTCCCCAGGATGGTACAGTGGGCAAACCACCCACTGTAGAGACTTGAGAGACTGTGTGGCTTTGCACTCCCCAGGATGGTACAGTGGGCAAACCACCCACTGTAGAGAATTGAGAGACTGTGGCTTTGCACTCCCCAGGATGGTACAGTGGGCAAACCACCCACTGTAGAGACTTGAGAGACTGTGGCTTTGCACTCCCCAGGATACATCAATGTGCATGGAGCCCCTCGTGTATCTGGCGTGGTGCACTCATCCGGCTGAGGTGCCCCCCTTCCCTTCCCCCTGAGGTGCCTGTTGTATTTCTATCTGATGCCCCTGCAGTGTTCTCTCCGTTTGGATCGGGTATCTTGTGTGGGCCTCGCCCATGCATTTTGGGCCCTGTGGTCCACGGACTATGAATGGTGCAATACCTGCACTACTAATAGTGGTGTATAATTTGTTTTTTGTGTATATATATATATATATATGTATATATTTGCTTACTGTATTTTGATATATTACAATGGTTCCACTCATTTCCCTTTGTCTTTGAATTCTTCCGGGGAGGTTGGGGGGGTCTTACTGTTATGTATAGATAAGCATTGGTGTGTGCGTTGTAGTGGGTGAGGGTCGGGATGGGGGTTGTGGTGTTGAGTGTCTGTGTCCCTGTGTTTTTGCCTCCCCCCTCCCCTATGTCGTAGGTGCAGTACTCACTGTGGTCTTCGCCGCCGGCGTTGATGCTCCTCGTAGAAGAGCAGGAAGACTAGTGCAGGAAGAATATGGAGTTCCGGCTCCATGGTGCCCTCCTTCCTCGTGGAGTGTGTAGTGGTTAGCGTTTTCCCTTCGAAATGGCTGTTTCCGCCATGTTTTTATCCGCGGTGAATCCGCCCCAGAAAAGGTGGCGGATTGGTAGGTTGTGATACTGTGGGCGGTACATTGTCTCCCGCCTGTCTGTTGGCGGTGACCGCCAAGCTATTTGTTTGTACCGTCGTGGCGGTCTGAGTGTTAAAGTGGCTGTCTTTGTTGGCGGTTTCCGCCACGGTCATAATTGCTAAATTTTTACCGCCGGCCTGTTGGCGGTCTTACCGCTGCTTTAACACCATTCGCCAGGGTTGTAATGACCACCATAGTCCTTTACCTAGTAAGTCGGGTATTATATCTAAGTATGATTCAAAATGTGGGTACCATTTGAAGTCAATAAAAAGATTGGTTGAACGGCCATAGCATTTACGGCTCATATAGTTGTTTCGTACATAGGACCAATAGACACACTTCACTTTTGCATGAGATTTCTCAAGTTTGTGGGGATTCTCCCAGAAGTCTCCTAAGCCCAAGGTACAGAGCCAGCTAGATACATGCTTAACCCATGGAATAGAAATAGAATTTGGACATTTTAACAGTTCTAGAAGTGAGATCATATATACGACCAATTCAGGAACAGTCCACAGCCTTACACAGTATAACAAGGGTCGTAAAATAATTAAGTCAGCTATCCGTTTTAATCCCAGGTCTAAAAACAATGGGATCAGTGGGGTGCTGGGAGGGCACAATATTGCTACAATAAGACAAAGTCTTAAGCGCCAGAGTGACAGTGAGAGAGCAACTTTTCTCTGCCAGATGTGAGGATAAACTATTTTGTTTGTGTTTGAAGGTTTGACTTCAGGGCAGGGTCTCTAAGAATCACTGGGTGTAGTATCCATCTGCCTGGTCCTTTTATACGAGGAGTCCCCTTAAGTGTGATATATATGCCTGAGTGATCAGAAGCTGTAATTGATTGTAGGGGTGCTTCATCCAACTCATCTTTAGGTATGTTATTAATCAGTATGTAATCGATTCTGGAGTGGATATAATACCCATGTGAAAAACATATATAGGCACTTATTTTGACCCTGGTGGTCTTTTTACCACCAGGGTAAATGTGGCAGTCCCACTGCCAACAGGCTGGCGGTGCAGACCACCAAATTATGAGTGTGGCCGGTTGGCCTCTGCAAACCCACCACATCTCCGCTCATACCGCCATGGTGTTCGGAACCGGAGATGATCATCTCCGACCCAGCAGTCAACAGAAGACTGCCGGTGGTATTAGGAGCAGGCTTTCTGCCATGGTTTCCGTGTCACCTGAATTTCTTCCCTGTCACTGGTAGACAACTCCCTCCGCCAGCAAGCACTAAAGCCCCCCCACTATCCCCCTCCAGGCACAGTGCCCTCACACCCCGTTCAGCCACAGCGCCCCCATTCCCCCACCCCCTTCAGCCACAGTGCCCCTATCCCCCACCCCTTTCAGACTCAGTGCCCACATCCCCACACCCCCCTCCCCGCATACATCCACACAGATAACCACACACACCACACATACACCGATTCACATACACTCACATACATGCATTCACTCACACTCATACAAACAAGCATTCACCACAACACTCAGACTCACGTACACACATGCATACACACTTTCATGGAGATACACACTCACTTCACTATTCAGACACACATACAACCATGCATAAACACATTCATGCACACATGCAGACACCACACACTGATACACGCACACACAGCACCCCTCATCCTACCAGCCCTCCTCCCCTGTCAGACAATCACCTTACCTGTTCCCCAGAGAAGGTCGTCCTGCAGGGAATGGGATGGGGCACCTCCACCGCTGGCAGCGCCCCACCAGCAGGACACCACCAGGCTGTATTAGAACACCTCCGCCTGCCAGCACGACTACTGCTGGATTTCCACCCAAAGTGTGGCGGAAATCCGGCAGTACCCGTGATAGGGTGGGCAGAAGACAGCCAGCACTGACGGTCTTCTGGCGCCCGCAGCTTTGGTGTTCTTAAAGGAAGACCGCAAAAGTCGTAATGAGGGCCACAGTGCCAAAATCGTACGTTTTCATTTTTGAAGAGTTTCTGACACCATAAGTGCCTGACACCTCTTTGTCTTTTTTACTCTTCAAAGCAGAGAAGTCTAATGATTTGTATATGAATATAGCTCCGCCCTTCTAGTTCATAGGGGCTGAAGAGTAATAGCTGGGTATTGTTTGTGTCAGAGATTAATAGTATTACATCACATCATATGCATTTCTTAAAGTGTAATTATGTTGTATTTGTTGTTCCAAAGCATGCTCCATTGCCTGCCTCTTTATTTACTGAGTCAAGACCTTTGGTATTGAAGGAGATTAGTCTAGCTATTACGATGGATGAGTTATATGAAGTTCAAATTAGCTCGTCCAGATAGAGCATTGCTGTGTGGCAGTATGTTTGTTTGGACTAAGGAAGTCAGATGCATAAATATTCTCCAAATATTGGATTTGTGTGTTTTCATCCCCACTAACCTAAACAATCCCCAACAAGAAGCTAAAACTGATAATAATTTTCCTAAATGATTTCAACAAGGAATTTGAGGTAGAACATGCACATTTATTGTGAGTCCCCCTATTCTTAGAGACGGCGCGAAAGATGCAAGGTTCATGTTCTCCCTCACTGGTAGATGTTACATGGCACCTGGGGCTTCCCGGCATTCTAAATGTTCCCATGTCAAGCAATACGCTACTTAACACTGTGTAACTCATATAGCTCATTGTGCATCATGAAAAGGTGTTATATTTGCGGAGGAACCTTATGTGATTGTGAAACTTTGTGATCTTTCATTTCTCCCACTCACAGGCACACTTTCAAGGTTCAGTGTCTATATAGAGATTTGGGGCCACATGTACAAATATCAGGTGTTGGGACTCGCAAGTTGCGAGTCTTAGCGACTCACAATTTTTCAAGACGCAAAACCTGAAATACAACAGTGTCAATGACACTGTTTACGATTCCCAATGGGGTCGTAAATGCAACTACCTCATAAATATTCATGAGGTAGGTCGCACTTTGTGACCCCACTGGGTATGGCCACAATCACAGGGATGGTGGCTTGCTGGGGACAGCAGACTACCATGTCTGTGACTGCTTTTAAATGAAGCAGTGTTTTTTTTTTTTTTTTTTTAATGCAGCCCGTTTTCCTTGAAGGAAAACGGGCTGCATTTAAAAAAAAAAAAATGGGCTTTTCATTTTTTCCGAGCAGGCAGTGGTCCGTGGGCCCACTGCCTGCTCTGAAAAAATATTTTCGCAACCATAGGGACCTCTTCCTGTTTGAAAATAGGTTAGCACCTATTTCAAATTGGTGCTATCTGCGATTGGTTTGTGACCACATTCATGGTCATAAAACAATCATATATTACAAAGTGATGCGCAATTAGGAAGGGAATCGCAAAATTGGGGCTGTGCATTGCAAAGTGCTTTTTTCTTATCGCAAACGGACAGATTCTGCTAATCGGGCCGCTCGTGTCAATAAAAATGCTGTGTACATCTGGCCCTTGTTGAGTTATGATTAATTTTATTATTGTATTTGCATGTTTTCGGTCTTCTCATTGTCGTTGAGCTTTTGGGATGTACCAATGTCTATGCTGGGTGACGTGCCTCACATGCAACGAGGGGAATCCAAGTGTGAGTTTTCTTTTGTGGAGATCCTTGTTGATTTGAATTTCCAAAAGATGTGCTGCTTTGCCTATGTATGTATAGTGATGCATTTTATTCTTATATTCAAATGCTATGCCGAAGGAATTCAGCGATATCAAATTGTTCTATCCTACGTTTTTCAGTATTACATCAAAAGCGTTGCCTCCTTAGGCCAACGTCAGTTGCTATATCCTAGTAAATTGAGCATTAATGAAAGAAAAGAGGTAATCACGTTTCTCTCTCTAGGCTTAAATAGGATTTCCTCCTTCCTTTTACAACTGTGAAATTTAACCAAAATATTTTGAGTTTTGTTGCACTCTCTAGGTGTCCTCAAGGGTCCCTACTTGATATGTTCCCTTCAGCCTGATGCCAGTTTCCTTTTCTGAAGAGGACTACAAACATGCCTTCCAGAAGGCATCAAGGTTGGTTTCTACTGCTCCCTCTGCTAGTCCTCTAATTTGGAAAGTGTCCTGTGTACTCTGTTTTTAATGTCTGTGAACTTCAGCATAAGCAGTTTGTTCTTGCTTGCATTTGCTCCACTAGTGTTGCAAGTGAGTCGTACCTTGCTTCCATTGTCTTTATCTTTACCTCTATGTCCCGTAGTCTGATGCCCACTGAGTTTGTGTGTGTTCTCAAGGTGTTTATGGCAGCATTCTGGGTTGCAATCAGAGTCTGTATTGGTCAGGTCCAATCTTATCACATCTCCTAATTCACACTTGAACTGCTGTGGGCTTAACAGTGGGTCAGCCTAGCTGAGAACTATGACTTGCTCAGGGGTGAGTTCAGGGGAACTCAGGCAGTGCATCTAATCAGTGTCATTAGCCCCAGTGGGTGCTCTCATGGTCCCAAGTTTTCTCTGCTGGGCCTTATTTACAACCCAAATAGGTCTCTAACAGCCGCACTTAGTATTGTAAAGTAATGATACATTGATGTGCCTTTGTGAGACACTGGTGCCTGGTAATATATTCTAATATCATATAATTGTCCATATTTTGCTACAAATTCTGTCTGCCCTTTGGCTCCCACTTCATTGTATCCTGCTTGCCCTTCATCTGAGCTGTATTTACCAGTGGCATAGGGTGCGCCCGGCTTGGGTGTCCTCTTGGCTCTGGCATGGGTCCTGATCTGGCAGGGGGCTGCCACCAAAACTCCTCTTCATTACCACAACATCCACATATTTGCTCTTACTTCTTAATGGCGACAGAGCACCTGCTTTTCCCAAATCAGACCTCACAACAGATAAATCACAGCACCTGTGGCTCACCATACTCAGTCTCTCTACCATAGCATTATTGGGTATTTTACAGGTCTACATCAGTCAAGTAATGAGAATGTCAAGAAACGTAAGATATCTTTCTGCCTTTTAGGGTTTCACTACATTCCGCAGATTTCATTGGCCAGCCAAGTGATGAGGCAGTAGCAGTGGAGTCCTGTGTCTCTGTTTTTTCTTGTATCCAATTCTTCATTTTCCTGCATTTACAACTGGCTGTCGAAATATTTGCACTGGTAGTGGTTGTCAAACACAGAAAAGAACATGTCTTGCTCAGGAACCAGTGCACAAGGTTTGTTCAATCTAATATAATATTTGAACATATATTTTTCTAGACTCTGCCAAGGCCGATAAATATCACATGTTCTAAAACCTAAATTCATCTATCACAAAGGACGATATTTACTCCCCCAGGACTGCCTGTTAAAGTTTTCACCATTTATTGATAATTGGAACCATCCCTACTTATATTTACAAAGAAGTGCTGAATTTATAATCTTGTAAAAGTAGTAAATCCTGCTGGTCACACTTTAGCAATTCTAACTCACATGTACGTGACAATCTTGCAACTTTAGAACATTGACTTTTACATATGTAAACATTTAAACTTTAATATTGTTGTCCTCACTTTAACATCTTTCCATTCCAAATCCTTTGTACTGCCAAAACACGTTTAAGCTATTTTCTGATTTTTTTTCATGTTGTATAAATTGACCCTTTTAAGCTTCAAAATTCTTTGTAAATGATGGCTTGTAGAGTCTAACTAGCAGCCACCTGGACCTGATACTATAACATGACATAAACTCCTAAAACTGTGCTCAGAATGTTTACCAGTCCCATATGCAATCTGAGGTAATAAATAGTTACGTTGTTTCATTTTGTTAGCCATTTTTCTTTAATTCCCCCTCCTCTGTTCTCTCATATGAAGTAACTTTTATATGGGGCATGGACTCTCTCAACATAGTCAATTAAACTCTTGCATCATAATCTGTTGTAAAGATACCAATAGCGTTTTGCATACTGATTAAGTCCAGGCCCTTACTTCTGAGCATGAGTTGATTGGTGCTGTGTGTGCTTTTGAAGTTAAATAAGGAGTCATCATTAATCCTATATACGGAGAAACCTTAACACTCTCCAAATTGCTTTCGCCATCCACCAAGAAAGGTTTATTTTGCTTGAATTGCTAGCTATTGTAATTCTTTCACTCTCTGCAATATTTATTTATAAATAATTTGTTCCCATCTAATTCTCAATGTAGGTTTGGCTCCTCTATAAGCCAGTTGGGGCTTGATCATACAAAGTGAGATCTTCAGCATTTAGGTGCAACTAAATCTTCATTGTGCAACCTTTTGGTGGAAACACTTTGAAGGCCCTTGATGCGAGTTTCCGACAGGGGCAGCAACATGTTACTAGTGCCATTGAAATTGCTAATTTTCACATTTCACCCAGGCACTCTGGCTGCTGAAAACAGCCAAACCCTCTGTGTGGAATCCATAGGGACAAAGAGCAATTACCTAGAAAAAGAATGGAACATCGGGATCTGTTGAGTCTTCTTCATATGTAGATTCTTGGTTATTGTTCAAGAGGGAATGGAATGTTACATGTCCAGGCTGTGATGCAGATGGAATTCCACATGTGGTGGAGCAGTTGGATCTGATCTGTTTCCAGTAGAAGTGATTGCAAGCTTTTCCTCTCTGTTCGTCCTGTTGTATTGCACTACTTTAATAAAGAAGAAGTCAACACACCTGCATTTCTACTTCTTTTCAGAGTCCAACTTCTAATCCCTGGTATCTCAGCACTCCTGGAGATTCTTGTATGACATTATCAGTAACTTTGATGTGGGAGTGACAGAGTATAATTCAAGCAAACCTTAGACTTTTCAAACCATCTGGTAAGCCAGCTAGATATATGGAGAACAGAAACAGCATCAGGATATAACCCTGACAAAGCCCTTTTTTCTCAGATGCACCACATGAGCGTGTCTGTCCTTATTCTGTATTTTATTGTTAATTTAGAAGGAGATGCATTAGCAGTTCAATAGACCTTTTGACTGCGCTTACAGTGATCCCACCATAAATCCCAAATACAACACAGTTACATCATTAGAATCAATAAACAACATCAATTGCCTTTGGAGTCAGAAACATTCATGCACCATGACCCATTTGGTCATGAATAACCACACCTTTATGTAAAGGTTTGAATGTTTATTTTCCTATATTAACAATCCTAATGTCACGTAAATTAGTCTAAAAACCAACTGGTAAACATACATAAACAACACTGGTTGACCAAATCTTCTAAAGAATCCCAATTTAGCTAACGCATTGACAGTTAAGCATTCAATAGCCACACTACAGATTAAAAGCAAGAACAACTGTGTAAAAGAAATAGCATATATTTAGATTCAGCAATGGAACAACATCACTTCTTTTAATAATAATAATTAGCAGTTTGGGTGTTTCCCCAACTAACCTTCTAATTAGAATAGCATGTTTGAGCTTCATGCACAACAATTTAGTCAAAGGTAATTTAGAAAACATCTAAATAAGGCTCTATCAAAATAGCAGTTGGTACGTAGAAACAAAGAACATAACTCACTACAAAAACAATAGCATTTTTGTTATACCGCTCCTCATGTGGAACAGCAAGCTGCAATTATCTTCATCGGCTGGACATCAATTCGGTCAGCATCAGCAAGGAACAGTGAAAGGGGATGGTTCAGAAACAGGGACTGTAAGCTATCCGAACCATTCAAGAATCAGCTTCTAAGGGATCAGCATTCAGCATTAAAGTTTGAGCAATAAAGTTAAAGATAGAGATAAATCATCAGGAACTGTTCAGCTCCTCAGACCGAATAGAATAAGAGCACCTGTCAGGAGGAAAATCAAAGTGGGAATAGGCTCTCTCTTTTCTGTGCATCCGGGTTAAGTTAAAATTGTCTAAAGGACTTCTCACGTTGTCATTGGTCAAAGAATCGTACATTTACAATTAGTCAAATAAGGATTAAACTGCAAATCTGAGATATAACTAAACTGTCTTTCACATGTAGATGATTGGCTCCTCTTCTCTTGTTCCCATCGTCAGGCTCGCCATGCAACATTTTTGTATCCATCTGTACTCCATTGTTAGCTCCTGGGAACATTGCTGTCTCACGCATCAAACTATACAAAATAACAACTTCTCCTCCAAGACATTCTAGCAAGCAGTTCTCATGAGAAAGTTAAAGAAATCTGCTAACGTTTGGTCAACCACGGTGTGAATAATACATGAATTAAATTCTTTAGACATGCATTCCCAAGATTTATTAAACAGTGCAGCTTAACATGAGGCTGTGCAAATCGGCCCAAACTTTGCTAATTTAAGGCCCATAATTAATAAAGCAAATACATAATGCAAAATCATTAATATAACACTCTACTACAAACTCTCTGAATAGAAGAAGAAGCATTTCAATTAATATTAATATGCATTTAATAATGACACTTTGTGAATAATTGCAGCCACTCAGGCGGGTCCATTTTCCAAGTCACACATTATTTTCTATATTAGCCAAATTCTATGCAAACTCGTAATCCAAAATACATGAAAATTCATTAGGAATAAATTCAGCGTTCACAACCTCGATCTGGTCCCATTACAATATGAACACCTGTCTCTGCATGAAGTTCACATATAAACTTCAATAACCTATATGGGATCCCAAACCTCACCATTTTGTGCTTGAATGTTGGATGGTGTACATACTGAAAAGCATCTGTGTAGTAAACAATTGCAGTGTGCAATATATTCATTCTCTGTCCGTAATGTTTTTGCATAATAATGTTTTCCTAATTGTTGAACTTAGCCCTCTCTGCAGGTTTACCACCCAAACATTATGCCTTCACTCCTGCTTTTCTGAATTACATTTTTTGTTGGCATAAGGACTCTATGCACTTTACCACTGTTAACCAGTGCTAAAGTGTTTGGGCTCTCTCCTTAAAAACATGGTTAAATTGGCCTATGCCTGACACATTTAATTTACTTGTAAGTTCCTAGTAAGGTGGTACTGTATGTACCCAGGGCCTGTAAATTAACTAATTATGCCACCCTCTAAAGTAGCACTTTAAAACGTGTCCCAGGCCTGCCATTGCACCCTGATGTGCAGTTTTACCCTGCCAATTCAACCTTACAAAATAGGCCTTTTGCCAGGACTAAACCTAAAAAGCCATGCGACCCCACCCTATTAGGAAATGTAGCTAATGCAATATTCTAAGAAGGGATCACTTGATGTAGAGAGTTCCTTTATTAATACAGTATGCTTGTGCAACTAGGAAGAATTGGAGTTCAGATTCCGTGTGAGGGAATTGGGAGTTGATCTAGTTTGTGGAATAAGATGGCAGAGAGGTGATACATGGTTCACCTCAGTTTTTGATGTGTTCAGCTTGACATGGTTAGTTAGTCCTGTGGTGCTCAAAAGAATAGGAGTTGAGGTCTGGTGGGTGTTCATGCTTTTGAATGATTTGTATGTCATCAGCATAGTTGTAACAATTGTGGCCGAGTGAAGTCATCAGATCCAGTTGAGGGCTCAGGTACACATTGCAGAAGAGAAAGGCCATGGTGGTTGCTTGACGGGCAGAGTGTAGAGGGGCAACACTAAAAAAAAAGATGAAGTAATATGAGGATGGATAAGCAAGAGAGGAAGAAAGCAATCCAGTTAAGAACATTACCTGGTACACCTACATTGTCCAGCCTTTGTGCCAATGTAAAGTGAAAAATTGTATCAGCAAAGTGAGGTTTATTAGCAGAAGTGCAACAGTTCAGTTTGAGTAAACAGTAGTTTTAATGTCATCTCATGTGATAACGAAGGCAGCTTTTTTTATCACAACATTTTCAAGTCTTGTAAGTCAAAAAAAGATTATTTCCTTCAGAAAATAGGGATATTGGCTCAAGGTGTGTCTTTCTACAAATCGGCATGAGAATGGTCTTTTGGATTTTGTTGGATAATTGGAAGGACTGGCTTCATCCCTGCTTTCTTTCAGAGTAGGGTTTACAGAGGTGGTTTTAAATTAATTTGGGAATTAATAATCCCTATGCCTAAAAGTGGTTGATGATAACTATAAAAAAACCTTCACTAATTTCAGTCTAGTATGCCTTCAAGCCTTACCACTGAAATAAGACTTCCCCTTCTGGGTCCTTCGTACTGGAGTAGTAGAAAAATAAATCTTCTTAATAAATACCAATAAAAGTCTAGTCATTTATTAAAAATGCTATGCTAGTAGATTGGCAGATCTCCGGAAACAGAAGATTTGGTCTCATTGTATTTGCTGCAGCGCCCAGACTTTTTTGGGGAGATTGTGCTAGTTACCTGATCTCTTTGATACTGCTGACAATAGCCAGGCATGCTTTCCTGTGCTACTGCTTCCCACAGTGTCAATGTTGGTTCGGGTTCTGACATTGGCAGTCAGAACAATTATCAGAGGGGAACCATCCGGCCTGCCATGGCCCTAATTCATTTTTGTCTCACATGAAATGAATTTATTTTTTGATTGATTATGACTTCTTCGTGTGACAACGCCTGATCAATTTGACTAGTGGTGCCACTTGGACTTTTTCCGCTCTTTCAATAAGATCCTTATTGAACCCACTGAATCCATGCTCGCGGAAATATTTTTTGTCCTGATGATTTATAGATATAGTCGAAATAGCAACTGTTTTACAAGTGGACACGTGCTGTGCAATCATGAAAAATATGGACTAAATACATTTTCTCTTTTTTTTATGTGTAAAACAGTCACCTTGCCTACTCGCTTTTCGGTTTTATTATACTCACTGTCACTGGAGCAATGCATTGACATCTATTAACTAATTTGCATTCCTCCATGAATGATAATACAAATTTTCATTGCACGGACTCTTCCACATACGGGTCTTCTTTGTACTGTTGTTTTAATTGATACTGATTATTGAACTATTTTAATTATGAATACGTGCCAAAAGGACAATTTTTTGTAACATACGTGCCAAAGGACCTTCCATTAGCTTATTTCTCTTTTCAAGTTAGAGCTGCACCTCAAATGGAAAACATTTACTCTAGGATCCCATAAATTGGGAGTCAGGGGATGCCAACATGAACAAGATGTGGAGTCAGATGAGGTGTAAACATAAGATGTGGAATCTGACAGTCAACCTACTGAGCTATTTGTAAAAAAAAAACCAAGAAATTGCCAACAAGGACACACGAGGGGAATTCTTTTCCGTCTTACTTACTTGATCTTAAAGCAGACTGCATTTTAAAATATCTTATGGATTGAGACACCTGCTGCAGAGATCTTTGTGCAGCCATCAATTTTATCAATTTTCAATTATTTAATAACAGTAACCCTAGGATTTAATACACTTCATGAAGAGATGTGTGCTGTCTAGTCACGATTGATTCATTGTAAAATAGGCTGCTTCTGCCTGGCGGTGTTGGCTGGCTTCACACAGGGGCCCGTGGCCAGGCCCTGCTGTTTCTGTCACCGCCGTCGGTGACTGGTGAGCTGGGGAGGGGCCCACGCTCCTTTCGCCAGGTGCTTCAGCCCCTCATCCTTTGAGCTGGCCGTCCTTCCCTAGTCAGACTGGCAGCCTTCCTTCGCTGCTGATGTGTCCCCTAGAGAAGGATGAACCAGCCCTGGGGTACCGGTTCCCCGAGCAACAAGGCAGCCCCCACCCGCGGCTGAGGGACACAGACACTAGCATGGGTAGATCCTCACATCAAATTCAGACCAAGAGGTCCAGGAACCCCACCTGCCACAGAACGGACAGATTGCCTTTGGTAAATCCGGCAGAGTATCAACATACTTCAGCTTTCATAGTTTTTGTTGTGGGGAAGAAATAATATTGCCAATGATCTTCTACACGGGGATGGAGAGGGACTCCATCCCCCAGCAACATCTGGGCAGGAGGCCTGGTTAGGGCGTGCCAGGAGGCGCTTGAAATTGGATGTGCTAGATCCACGGTTCAGGACGATCTTTTACACAGGGGTGAAAAGGGGCTCCATACCCAGCAACACCTGGGCAGGAGGCCTGGCTAGAGTGCACCAAAAGGCACTTCAAATTGACGCACTAGACCCACGTGCAGGGCGATCTTCTACACAGGGGTGGAGAAGGACTCCATCCCCCAGCAACACCCGGCTAGGGGGCATGGTTAGAGCACGCCAGGAGACGCTTGAAATTGGGCACACTAGACTTGCGGCACTGGATGCGCACAGGGGTGTGACTGTGCGAAGACCGGACCAATAGCGTGCCCATCTGCACCCATCCGTGGCCGAACAAGGCCAGGCAAGGCTCTTTCTCTTGGCTGGATGCTGCTTTGGTTTGACCTGGTATTCAATACTAAGGTAAAAGTTTTTTTGTTTGAGAAGCCTGGTTTTGGTTGAGCGTTGTGCAGCCTTGTGCCACTCTAATAAGCCTAAAACTAATCTATCCAAATGGAAGGCTGCTTTCAACATCGCACGGATTGCAACAAATGAGCATGGACAACTTTCTCATGCAGTGGGCATTATCAACAAAGAGATAGAGTTAGCTGAACAACGTCTCTCTGTCACACCTCAGCTCCCCCCCCCCCACTGAGTGCACCTGAGGATGTGCCCCTAAAACATGTCACTAATATGCCGTTCATGCACCTTAATCAGGCATTAACCCTTCATCATGAGAATGTAGCTCCATTGTGGGGTAAAGGGGCTCCTGTGCTCTCCCCAAAGGCCCCTGTTCCTTTAGATCCTGTGATGACAAGCAAGGAGGGCCTGCTAGGTCATCAAAGCGTCAGAGGGCCAACTCTACTCAGTCCATTAGGCACAAGATGTTACCAAAAGGAGATGTGTTAGAGTTGGAGCCTGCCCAGGGCCTTTAGATTGATATGTTGAAAGATGTGATTAATACTGCCCTGGATACAAAGTTGAAACCAATATTAGATCGTCTAGAGAAGATTGATATAGAACTTAAAAGGATTGATGGGATGAGATGTGCTAGTTTGCTGGCACCGAACCTCCTCCTGACACCACAAGAGCATTTAGACCTACAGAGTTGGCACAGAGGGCTGATGCTGAGGTTATGGAGGCCCATGTTGTCTGTCAGACCAATGTTGATCATTTGTCTCCTCAATGTTGTTTAAAGGCTGGAGAGAGAAGGGCTTATGGGGTTACCAATAGGCCAAATAAAGGCCCGCGTCAACAATCACTCAATCTCTCCGCAACTGCAGCACATGGAGGAATAAACACTGCTTCTGTATTTAGAGAGGTGGGCCGGGGGTGCTCATGAATAGGGTCTCAAAAATGTGGCATAAGGCATAATATCCCTTCCGAATGTTCTCCCTATATTATTGTACTTGTAAATGTTCCACTTCCATACGAGGGAAAACAGGAGTCGCACGCCTCTTTCTTAAATACATTTCGTACTGGTTGAGAAAGAATTCAGGTTGGACTGACGATTTTACTAAGGAAATCATATCTGCTTGTAGGGTATCATGGGTGGGCCCCTCACTGAAAGTTTCATTGGGAGACTGTGTTATTCTCAATTTTAAGGTACCTAGTTTTGTTAGGTCTTTGTTGTATTCGTTCAATCAATCTTGTTCTGGACAGGGAGGCATTAGAGCCCTTTCCCTAGGTTTCTTTTATCCTCCAGATGTCAAGGGAGTAGCTTTATCAGTTGGTCTCTCTGCAGCCCAGGGAAGAGTACAAGAATTGGGTTCTTTTAATTATGCAGTTCCCACTACCAGCCATTTCCTAGCACTTACCTATTATGTCCAGCAGGATTGACAGTAACCACCAGAAACATATTCAGTTAACATTAGTAATCATCAGTCCCGGGACCTTTGTTAGGGGTTGATTCCTGAAGTAATACCTGTAGCTGGAATTGTTCCAGACTGTACTGAAGCCATAGACTGAGAGCCATCTTCTCCGTCCAGTGTGGAGTGAAGAAATGCTTCTGCCCAAACCTGCCAAATACACAACAAACCTACATGTAGTTCAATGGAATGTGGCAGAGATTAATTCCAAGCTAGATAATAAAGACTGGCTGTACTTCATTGGGAAGTTCGATGTATGTATGTTCCGAGAAACCTGGGCTGTATCTAATGTTTTTATTAATGGGTTCAGCACATACAGTACTGAGGCAATTCCCCTTTTAAGATCAGGGCGGGTGAAGGAAGGCCTTATGATTTTAGTAAAAGACAATATTGCATTTGCACAAGAGCCCCTTATGATAGATTCACCAGATTTAATTGGCATTTAACTCAAATTCCCTAGGGGTCTGATTTTGATTATACTGAATGTTTGCTCCCGATCCATGCCTGTAAAGTGTGATGCACCAGTTGTAAGCATGTTAGATGCTCTAGTTGAAATTTACAGACAGGATGTCAAAGTAATAGTGGCCGGGGACTTTAATACAGCTTTTGAACCTTCGCCTACACCTAATTTGGTAATTGTGGAGGAGAGTGAGTACTGGGGAGGTTCCTAGAGTGGCAGGGTGACCACTATTGTGTCACTATTTGGATACCGCTTTACAATTAGCTTCTCTGGTGGTTGAGCATGGCTTGTGCGCTTACAATGGGCGAACTCATTCAGATCTACAGAGTTTACCTTTGAAAGAGGGTGTCAGAAAAGTGTTATTGATTACATCCTGGTGGACGTATGACTCTGGCCTGGTCTTATTGATATGGCGGTGGTAATTGTTACTGCTAGTGATCATAACCCCTTGTGCACTTCCTTTTCTAGCACACAGTTTTTGAGGTCAACTGGCTTGGATTTAGCCACAGTACCTGAACCTATTGTGGCCTAGAGTCTTGGCAAACCACGATTTGCATGCTGTAATCTATAAACTTTTTGTCCAACACATGTCAAGCTTTAAGAAAGCGTATCCGGATCCTGGCTCATTGTTAAGCATACACACGTTTTGTTTTTGCCAAGCTCAAGGCAATTTTTTATAGTGACGTCATGGTAACCAACAGGAGAGGAATGGCCCCAGGTGGCTCTCTAAGGAGTGTAAGCAGGCTAAATCGGAGTTAAGGAAAGCTGTAAGGGAGGGTAAGCGGGCAGATATTAGATGCGTCCGTGTTAGATATAAAACTGCACTCAAACCTGCAAAGAAAAATGGGATGAGGACAATTAGCAGCACCTACTACAGGCACTTAAAGTGAAAGATACTCACACCTTCTGGTCATTGATTGTGAATGGGACCAGAGGCCAGGGGAGCCCAAGATGTTCTCATATCCCACCTGATAAGTGGGAGGATTACTTTGGCAATTTATATGCCAAGAGTAGTGTTCAGGAGAAATCCCAGGCCCAGGTAGAGGTTGAGATAGATACCAATTGTCTTGTTTCAGCTAAGGAAGGCATAAGGGAGATTGATCTAAATCGCAACCTCTAATATGGGCTTGATATGTGAAAACCCTTTCCAATGCAATAGCTCATGAGGGCAAGATGCCAGACACTTGGAAATGGGCTGAACTTCTCCCACTCTTTAAGAAAGGGGATGCGGGATGCCCTGGTAACTATCGGCCCATTTGTTTATTGGATAATCTCCCAAACAGTTTTACAAGGCAGGTACTGGATAGATTGCTAGTTTTGGCATCTTGAGTAGATATACTTTCCCCCCCTCCAGGCAGGGTTTCGGGAAAAAACTAGCACCATTGATCAGGTGTTCATATTCTCACTCCTTTATTGGAAGGAGGTCATCTTGTGCCGTCAGAAGCTATATGTAGCTTTTGTCGACCTAAGAGCTGCTTTTGACTTGATTCCTCGAGACAATCTATGAAAGGTGCTAAGGAAAATTGGTGTCCCTGGTGATCTTGTGAGCATTTTGGTGAGGTTACACTTGGATAATTATGTCAAAGTGCAGTGGGGGAATCATGGGGAATCGACATTCAAAATCCCCATTTGCTGTGGAGTGTGCCAGGGATGAGTGCTGGCCCCTACTCTCTTTTCTATACACTTAAATGAGGCAGCCAAGTCCCTGAGACAGTGCGTTAATGACTCGCCCATCCTAAACGGAAATAAAATTCAGATTCTTCTTTTTGCAGATGACTCATTGTTAATTTCTAAGTCACCCATGAGTCTCCAAAATCTATTGAGTAAGTTTTTGTCAATTTGTGTGGACAGGAGAGTAGGAGGCTGGCCTAGCTTGTAGTGGGTACCAGAGGTACTTACACCTTGTGCCAGGTCCAGTTATCCCTGATTAGTGTAGAAGAGGTGTTTCTAGCAGCTTAGGCTGATAGAAGGTAGCTATGGCAAAGCAGCTTAGGCTGAACTAGGAGACATGTAAAGCTCCTACTATACCACTGGTGTCATATGCACAATATCATAAGAAAACACAATACACAGATATACTGAAAATAAAGGTACTTTATTTTTATGACAATATGCCAAAAGTATCTCAGTGAGTACCCTCAGTATGAGGATGAGATATATACACAATATATATGTACACAAACCAAAATTATGCAGGTTATAGCAAGAAAATTAATGCAAGCAGTGTAAAGTTACAATGGATTGCAATAGGAGCACATAGGTATAGGGGCAACACAAACCATATACTCCAAAAGTGGAATGCGAACCACAAATCGACCACAAACCTATGTGAGCTTGTAGAGGGTCGCTGGGACTGTAAGAAAACAGTGAAGGTTAGAAAAATAGCCCACCCCAAGACCCTGAAAAGTAGGTGTAAAGTGCACCTACAACCCCCAGTGAGCACAGAAGTCGTGATAGGGGGATTCTGCAAGGAAAACGAACACCAGCAATGCAACAACAGTGGATTTCCAGACCTGAGTACCTGTAAGATAAGGGGACCAAGTCCAAGAGTCGCAACAGTGTCGATAGTGGGCAGGAGCCCAGGAAATGCCAGCTGAGGGTGCAAGGAAGCTGCCACTGGATGGAAGAAGCTTGGTGTTTTGCAAGAACGAAGAGGACTAGGAACTTCCTCTTTGGAGTATGGATGTCCCACATCGTGAAGAAGCTTGCAGAGGTGTTCCCACGCAGAAAGACCGCAAACAAGCCTGGCTAGCTGCAAGGGTTGCGGTTAAGGTTTTTGGATGCTGCTGTGGCCCAGGAGGGACCAGGATGTCGCCACTTGGATGAGGAGACAGAGGGGGTGCCCAGCAAGTCAGGAAGCCCTCACAGAAGCAGGCAGCACCCGCAGAAGTACCGGAACAGGCACTTGGAAGATGAGTGAACCGGAGTCCACGCGAAGTCACAAAAGGGAGTCCCACGACGCCGGAGGACAACTCAGAAGGCTGTGCACTGTAGGTTAGAGTGTTGGGGACCCAGGCTTGGCTGTGCACGAAGGAAATCCTGGAAGAGTGCACAGGAGCTGGAGCAGCTGCAAATCACGCTGTACCCAGCAATGCAGTCTAGCGTGGGGAGGCAAGGACTTACCACCACCAAACTTGGACTGAAGAGTCACTGGACTGTGGGAGTCACTTGGACAGAGTTGCTGAGTTCCAGGGACCACGCTCGTCGTGCTGAGAAGGGACCCAGAGGACCGGTGATGCAGTCTTTTGTTGCCTGCGGTTGCAGGGCGAAGATTCCGTCGACCCACAGGAGATTTCTTCAGAGCTCCTGGTGCAAGAAGGAGGCAGGCTACCCCCAGAGCATGCACCACCTGGAGACAGTCGAGAAAGCCAGCAGGATGAAGCGATACAAGGTTGCTAATAGTCGTCTGGCTGCTTTGTTGCGGTTTTGCAGGCGTCATGAGCAGTCAGCGGTCGATCCTTTGGCAGAAGGTTAAGAGGGAGATGCAGAGGAACTCTGGTGAGCTCTTGCATTCATTATCTAAAGTATTCCCCAAAGCAGAGACCCTAAATAGCCAGAAAAGGAGGTTTGGCTACCTAGGAAGGAGGATTGGCTACTAACAGAGGTAAGAGCCTATCAGAAGGAGTCTCTGACGTCACCTGCTGGCCATGGCCACTCAGAGCAGTCCAGTGTGCCAGCAACTCCTCTGAATCCAAGATGGCAGAGGTCTGGGGCACACTGGATGAGCTCTGGGCACCTCCCCTGGGAGGTGCAAGTCAGGGGAGTGGTCACTCCCCTTTCCTTTGCCCAATTTCACACCAGAGCAGGGCTGGGGGATCCCTGAACAGGTGTAGACTGGCTTATGCAGAGATGGGCACCATCTGTGCCCATCAAAGCATTTCCAGAGACTGGGGAAGGCTTCTCCTCCCCAGCCCTGACACCTATTTCCAAAGGGAGAGGGTGTTACACCCTCTCTCAGAGGAAGTCCTTTGTTCTCCCTTCCTGGGCCAAGGCTGCCTGGACCTCAGGAGGGCAGAAACCTGTCTGAGGGGTTGGCAGCAGCAGCAGCTGCAGTGGAAACCCCGGAAAGGCAGTTTGGCAGTACCCGGGTTCTGTGCTAGAGACCTGGGGGATCATGGAATTGTCGCCCCAATGCCAGGATGGCATTGGGGTGACAATTCCATGATCTTAGACATATTACATGGCCATGTTCGGAGTTACCATTGTGACGCTGTACATAGGTAGTGACCTATGTACAGTGCACGCATGTAATGGTGTCCCCGCACTCACAAAGTCCGGGGAATTTGCCCTGAATGATGTGGGGGCACCTTGGCTAGTGCCAGGGTGCCCTCACACTAAGTAACTTTGCGCCCAACCTTCACCAGGTGAAGGTTAGACATATAGGTGACTTATAAGTTACTTAAGTGCAGTGGTAAATGGCTGTGAAATAATGTGGACGTTATTTCACTCAGGCTGCACTGGCAGGCCTGTGTAAGAATTGTCAGATATCCCTATGGGTGGCAAAAGAAATGCTGCAGCCCATAGGGATCTCCTGGAACCCCAATACCCTGGGTACCTCAGTACCATATACTAGGCAATTATATGGGTGTACCAGTATGCCAATGTGAATTGGTGAAATTGGTCACTAGCCTGTTAGTGACAATTTGGAAAGCAGAGAGAGCATAACCACTGAGGTTCTGGTTAGCAGAGCCTCAGTGAGACAGTTAGTCATCACACAGGGAACACATGCAGGGCACATACGTAGGAGCAATGGGGACCTGCCTGGCACGGTCCCATTGACACATAGACTAAAACAACATATATACAGTGAAATATGGGGGTAACATGCCAGGCAAGATGGTACTTTCCTACACAACCCCCACCCCCCCCAACGAAGGACAATAAGACTAGCCATGACCTGATGAGTCTTCATTGTCTGAGTGGAAATATCTGGAGAGTCCATCTGCATTGGAGTGGGTACTCCCAGGTCTATGTTCCACTGTATAGTCCATTCCCTGTAGAGATATGGACCACCTCAACAATTTAGGATTTTCACCTTTCATTTGTTTTAGCCAAAGTAGAGGTTTGTGGTTTGTCTGAACAATGAAGTGAGTGCCAAACAGGTATGGCCTCAACTTCTTCAGTGCCCAGACCACAGCAAAGGCCTCCCTCTCAATGGCAGACCAATGCTTTTCTCTAGGGGTCAACCTCCTGCTGATAAAAGCAACAGGTTGATCCTGGCCCTCAGAATTGAGTTGTGATAAGACTGCCCCTACCCCTAATTCAGATGCATCAGTTTGAACAATGAATTTCTTGGAGTAACATGGGCTTTTTAGGACAGGTGCAGTGCACATGGCCTGTTTGAGCTCCTCAAAAGCATTCTGACAGCTAGCTGTCCACAATACCTTTTTAGGCATCTTCTTGCTAGTGAGATCATTAAGTGGGGCTGCAATGGAACCATAGTTTTTAATGAATCTCCTGTAATACCCAGTGAGGCCTAAGAAGGCATTCACCTGGGTCTGAGTTGTAGGGGGAACCCAATCCATGCTTGTCTGGATTTTCCCCTGAAGTGGTGCAATCTGTTCTCCACCTACCAGGTGTCCCAGATAAACCACCTTTCTCTGCCTCATCTTGCACTTTGAAGCCTTGATAGTGAGGCCTGTCTTTTGCAGGGCCTCCAAAACTTTCCACAGGTGGACCAGGTGATCATCCCAGGTGGAGCTAAAGACAGCTATATTGTCCAGATATGCTGCACTAAAAGCCTCCAACCGTTGCAGGACTGTATTCACCAACCTCTGAAAAGTGGCAGGTGCATTTTTCAACCCAAAGGGCATCACTGTAAATTGGTAGTGCCCTCCTATAGTTGAAAATGCAGTTTTAGGTTTAGCATCCTCTGCCAATTTGATCTGCCAATACCCTGCAGTCAAATCAAAGGTGCTTAGATACTTGGCAAATGCCAGTGTATCTATGAGCTCATCTGCCCTGGGTATAGGGTGAGCATCAGCTTTTGTTACCTGGTTGAGACCTCTGTAATCTACACAAAACCTCATCTCCCTTTTTCCATCTTTTGAGTGAGGCTTTGGTACAAGCACCACAGGAGAGGCCCATGGGCTTTCAAAATGTTCAACCACTCCTAGATCAAGCATTTTCTGAACTTCTTGATTTATGCAGTCCCTGACATGGTCAAGCTGCCTATAGAATTTACTTTTGACAGGCATGCTGTCTCCAGTATCAATTGTGTGTTCACACCAAGATGTGGTGCCTGGCACAGTTGAAAAGAGTTCAGAAAACTGTCCAAGGAGATTTATGCAGTTGTCTTTCTGCTCAGCAGTAAGACAGTCTACCAAAACTACTCCCTCCACTAAAGCATTATCTTCAGTGGAAGAGAAGAGATCAGGGAGAGAGTCACTCTCTTCTTCCTGTCCTTCATCTGTTGCCATGAGCAGGGTGAGATCAGCCCTGTCATAGTAGGGTTTTAGGCGGTTGACATGGAGCACCCTAAGGGGACTCCTGGCAGTGCCCAGGTCAACCAAGTAGGTGTCCTCGCCCTTCTTTTCAACAATTAGATGGGGTCCACTCCATTTGACTTGGAGTGCTCTTGGGGCCACAGGCTCCAATACCCACACCTTCTGTCCTGGTTGGTACTGAATCAGAACAGCCTTCTGGTCATGCCATTGCTTTTGGAGCTCTTGGCTGGCCTGAAGGTTTTTACTGGCCTTTTTCATGTACTCCGCCATTCTGGATCTTAGGCCAAGTACATAGTCCACTATATCCTGTTTGGGAGCTTTTAAAGGTTGTTCCCAACCCTCCTTCACAAGTGTTAGTGGACCTCTTACAGGGTGCCCAAATAGGAGTTCAAAGGGGCTGAAGCCCACTCCTTTCTGGGGTACCTCCCTGTAAGCAAAAAGGAGGCAAGGTAACAGGACATCCCATCTCCTGCTGAGTTTTTCAGGGAGTCCCATTATCATTCCTTTGAGAGTTTTATTAAACCTCTCTACCAGTCCATTAGTCTGTGGATGATAAGGTGTGGTGAATTTGTATATTACATCACATTCCTTCCACATAGCCTTCAAGTATGCAGACATAAAGTTGCTACCCCTGTCTGATACAACCTCTTTTGGGAAACCCACCCTGGAAAAGATCCCCAGGAGGGCTTTTGCCACTGCAGGTGCTGTAGTGGTCCTTAGAGGAATTGCTTCAGGATATCTTGTGGCATGGTCCACAACCACTAAGATAAACCTATATCCTGAAGCAGTAGGAGGGTCAAGGGGGCCAACTATGTCAACCCCTACCCTTTCAAAGGGGATCCCAACCACAGGTAGTGGAATAAGGGGAGCCTTTGGTGTGCCACCAGTCTTGTCACTGGCTTGGCAGGTCACGCAAGACTTACAGAAATCTTTTGTGTCCTCTGACATCCTAGGCCAGTGAAACAGGGGGACAAGCCTTTCCCATGTTTTGATCTGGCCCAAATGTCCAGCCAAAGGAATGTCATGTGCCAGAGTTAGGAGGAACTCTCTGTACTGCAGGGGAATGACCATTCTCCTGGCAGCTCCAGGTTTTGGGTCCCTTGCCTCTGTGTACAAGAGGTTGTCCTTCCAGTAAACTCTATGTGAGTCACTGACATCCCCATTTTGCTGCTTGACAGCTTGCTGTCTGAGACCCTCTAATGTGGGACAGGATTGCTGTGCCACACTCAGCTCTTCCCTGGCAGGCCCCCCTCCACCCAAAAGCTCAGCAGTGTCTGCTGCCAGCTCATCTGGTGAAGGTTCTGCACGGGGAGGAAATTCTTCTTCCTCAGAAGGAGAATCATCTGTAGAGGGAGGGATAGTGGGTAGGGATTTACCCTTGCTACCCCTAGCTTTAGGGAGCACTTGGTCTATTGTTCCAGGATCCAAGTCACCCTGTCCTTTTTGCTTTTTGGCCTGGGCCCTTGTCAAAACAAAAATATGCCCAGGAATGCCCAGCATTGCTGCATGAGCCTCCAACTCCACTTCTGCCCAAGCTGATGTCTCTAAATCATTTCCTAGTAGACAGTCTACAGGTAACTCTGAAGCAACCACAACTTTCTTTGGACCAGTAACCCCCCCACCCCCAGTTGAGATTCACAACAGCCATGGGGTGGCTAAGAGTGTTGTTATGAGCGTCTGTCACTTGGTACTGGTGACCAAGTAGGTGTTGTTCAGGGTGTACCAGTTTCTCTATTACCATGGTAACACTGGCACCTGTGTTCCTGTAGGCCTGAACCTGAACACCATTTATTAGGGGAAGTTGCTTGTGCTTATCCATATTTAGGGGACAAGCAACCAAGGTGGCCAAATCAATGGCACCTTCAGAGACTAACACAGCCTCTGTGGTCTCCCTAACAAGACCAACCCCAACTAAATTACCAAAAGTGAGCCCAGCTTCTCCCTTGGATTGGCTATTAGTAGGTTTGCTCCCACCACCACTGTTATTACTAGGGGCACTGGAGTTTGCAGTAGGGGTTGTGGTAGTGGGAGGTTTGCTGTTTTTCTTTGGACAACTAGCACCAGTTGTCCAATGGCCTTTTACTTTACATAAATAACACCAAGGCTTTTTAACATGATTTGAAGAGGATTTGGACCCACCACCCCCCCCAGAGGATTTTTGTGGGCCTGATGAAGACTCATTTTTAGATTTGTCCCCACCCTTGTCAGAAGACTTA
Organism: Pleurodeles waltl; assembly: GCF_031143425.1. Taxonomy (NCBI): domain Eukaryota; kingdom Metazoa; phylum Chordata; class Amphibia; order Caudata; family Salamandridae; genus Pleurodeles; species Pleurodeles waltl. The sequence goes on from NC_090440.1 coordinate 1,888,423,808, forward strand.
CCATCCTTCTTCTTGCCATCCTTGTCACCCCCTGTATGAACTGTTCTGTTCACCCTTGTTCTGACCCATTTGTCTGCCTTCTTTCCCAATTCTTGGGGAGAGGTCAGATCTGAGTCCACTAGATATTGGTGTAACAAGTCAGACACACAGTTATTCAGAATATGCTCTCTCAGAATAAGATTATACAGGCTTTCATAGTCAGAAACTTTACTGCCATGTAACCACCCCTCCAAGGCCTTCACTGAACAGTCAACAAAGTCTATCCAGTCTTGTGAGGACTCTTTTCTGGTGTCTCTGAACTTAATCCTGTATTGTTCAGTGGTTAAGCCAAATCCATCCAAGAGTGCATCCTTCAAAACTGCAAAATTGTTAGCATCACTTTCTCTAACAGTAAGGAGCCTATCCCTACCCTTTCCATTGAAAGATAGCCACAATATAGCAGCCCACTGCCTTTGAGGGACCCCCTGTACCATACAGGCCCTCTCAAGTGCAGCAAACTACTTGTTTATGTCATCCCCCTCCTTGTAAGGGGGAACTATCTTATGCAGATTCCTGGAATCATGCTCTTTAACAGGATTACTATCAGGAATAGTGCTGCTGCCACCATGGGGTCCAAACCCCAATCTCTGTCTCTCCTTCTCCAGGTCTAGGGATTCCCAGTCTAGAGCCAGCTGTTGCTGTTTAAGCTTCAGTCTGGTCTCTTCCACTCTCAACTTTTTGAGTTCCCTTTCTAACATGTTGTCTTCAGGGTGGGTGGGTTGGGAATGCTTGGACACTGAGGATAAATTGGAAACAACAGAGGGAGATCTGTCCCTAACAGCTTGGACTCTAGCAACCTGGCCTCCAGGAATAAAAACATCCCTACTATGATGGGAGCTCCTATTACTACCAGCATTGCTATGTGGTCTGCTGAGGGTCAGATTTGGAAGAGAACCCTCCGCCCCTCCCTCAAGGGGTTCCCCTGAGTCAGAATGGGAGTTATCTACTAACTTCTCAGTTGAAGTGCCTGCTAGGGACTTATCATTCTCAATGCGCATGTTAAATAGAAATTCTCTTGAAGGGTTCTTTCCTATCACTAAACCTCTGTCAATGCAGAGACTCCTTAGGCTCTTGAAGTTGAAATTGTCATAAGTTGTATTGACCAATTTAAGAGCAGTACCTACATCAGACATGATAGAAGAAGGTTTAGAGACAGATAGAAGAGAGAAAATGTTTCAGGACTTTTTAAAGAACAGAAAAAAAATGTTTTCAAACTTTTTGGAAACTTTTAGAAGTTTTGGAGTACTTTTCAGCACTTAGTAGAAAGTGCAAGAGGAGAAAAGCAAAACTTTTTGGTTAGGTGTACATACACTGAACTTGTTTTGTATATTATTCTCTTATGAAAAGTACACAATGACAAAGTGGTAAGTAGTTACAAGTACTTATCCCACCGCTGCACAACCAATGTAGGAGGCTGGCCTGGCTTGTAGTGGGTACCAGAGGTACTTACACCTTGTGCTAGGTCCAGTTATCCCTTATTAGTGTAGAAGAGGTGTTTCTAGCAGCTTAGGCTAATAGAAGGTAGCTATGGCAAAGCAGCTTAGGCTGAACTAGGAGACATGTAAAGCTCCTACTATACCACTGGTGTCATATGCACAATATCATAAGAAAACACAATACACAGATATACTAAAAATAAAGGTACTTTATTTTTATGACAATATGGCAAAAGTATCTCAGTGAGTACCCTCAGTATGAGGATGAGATATATACACAAGATATATGTACACAAACCAAAATTATGCAGGTTATAGCAAGAAAAGTAATGCAAGCAGTGTAAAGTTACAATAGATTGCAATAGAAGCACATGGGTATAAGGGCAACACAAACCATATACTCCAAAAGTGGAATGCGAACCACGAATGGACTTCAAACCTATGTGAGCTTGTAGAGGGTCACTGGGACTGTAAGAAAACAGTAAGGGTTAGAAAAATAGCCCACCCCAAGACCCTGAAAGGTAGGTGTAAAGTGCACCTACAACCCCCAGTGAGCACAGAAGTCGTGATAGGGGAATTCTGCAAGGAAAACGAACACCAGCAATGCAACAACAGTGGATTTCTGGACCTGAGTACCTGTAAGACAAGGGGACCAAGTCCAAGAGTCGCGACAGTGTCGAGAGTGGGCAGGAGCCCAGGAAATGCCAGCTGAGGGTGCAAGGAAGCTGCCACTGGATGGAAAAAGCTTGGTGTTTTGCAAGAATGAAGAGGACTAGGAACTTTCCCTTTGGAGGATAGATGTCCCACGACGTGAAGAAGCTTGCAGAGGTGTTCCCACGCAGAAAGACCGCAAACAAGTCTTGCTAGCTGCAAGGGTTGCGGTTAAGGTTTTTGGATGCTGCTGTGGCCCAGGAGGGACCAGGATGTCGCCACTTGGATGAGGAGACAGAGGGGTTGCCCAGCAAGTCAGGGAGCCCTCACAGAAGCAGGCAGCACCCGCAGAAGTACCGGAACAGGCACTTGGAAGATGAGTGAACCAGAGTCCACGCGAAGTCACAAAAGGGAGTCCCACAACGGCGGAGGACAACTCAGAAGGTTGTGCACTGTTGGTTAGAGTGTCGGGGACCCAGGCTTGGCTGTGCACGGAGGAAATCCTGGAAGAGTGCACAGGAGCTGGAGCAGCTGCAAATCACACTTTACCCAGCAATGCAGTCTAGGGTGGGGAGGCAAGGACTTACCTCCACCAAACTTGGACTGAAGAGTCACTGGACTGTGGGAGTCACTAGGACAGAGTTGTTGAGTTCCAGGGACCCCGCTCATCGTGCTGAGAGGGAACCCAGAGGACCGGTGATGCAGTCTTTTGTTGCCTGCGGTTGCAGGGGGAAGATTCCGTCGACCCACTGGAGATTTCTTCAGAGCTCCTGGTGCAAGAAGGAGGCAGGCTACCCCCAGAGCATGCACCACCTGGAAACAGTCGAGAAAGCCAGCAGGATGAAGCAATACAAGGTTGCTAGTAGTCGTCTGGCTACTTTGTTGCGGTTTTGCAGGCGTCCTGAGCAGTCAGCGGTCGATCCTTTGGCAGAAGGTGAAGAGGGAGATGCAGAGGAACTCTGGTGAGCTCTTGCATTCGTTATCTAAAGAATTCCCCAAAGCAGAGACCCTAAATAGCCAGAAAAGGAGGTTTGGCTACCTAGGAAGGAGGATTGGCTACTAACAGAGGTAAGAGCCTATCAGAAGGAGTCTCTGACGTCACCTGCTGGCACTGGCCACTCAGAGCAGTCCAGTGTGCCAGCAACACCTCTGAATCCAAGATGGCAGAGGTCTGGGGCACACTGGAGGAGCTCTGGGCACCTCCCCTGGGAGGTGCAGGTCAGGGGAGTGGTCACTCCCCTTTCCTTTGCCCAATTTCACACCAGAGCAGGGCTGGGGGATCCCTGAACAGGTGTAGACTGGCTTATGCAGAAATGGGCACCATCTGTGCCCATCAAAGCATTTCCAGAGGCTGGGGGAGGCTACTCCTCCCCAGCACTGACACCTATTTCCAAAGGGAGAGGGCGTTACACCCTCTCTCAGAGGAAGTCCTTTGTTCTCCCTTCCTGGGCCAGGGCTGCCTGGACCCCAGGAGGGCAGAAACCTGTCTGAGGGGTTGGCAGCAGCTGCAGTGGAAACCCCGGAAAGGCAGTTTGGCAGTACCCAGGTTCTGTGCTAGAGACCCTGGGGATCATGGAATTGTCCCCCCCAATGCCAGGATGGCATTGGGGTGACAATTCCATGATCTTAGACATATTACATGGCCATGTTCGGAGTTACCATTGTGACGCTGTACATAGGTAGTGACCTATGTACAGTGCACGCGTGTAATGGTGTCCCCGCACTCACAAAGTCCGGGTAATTTGCCCTGAACGATGTGGGGGCACCTTGGCTAGTGCCAGGGTGCCCTCACACTAAGTAACTTTGCACCCAACCTTCACCAGGTGAAGGTTAGACATATAGGTGACTTATAAGTTACTTAAGTGCAGTGGTAAATGGCTGTGAAATAATGTGGACGTTATTTCACTCAGGCTGCACTGGCAGGCCTGTGTAAGAATTGTCAGATATCCCTATGGGTGGCAAAAGAAATGCTGCAGCCCATAGGGATCTCCTGGAACCCCAATACCCTGGGTACCTCAGTACCATATACTAGGGAATTATATGGGTGTACCAGTATGCCAATGTGAATTGATGAAATTGGTCACTAGCCTGTTAGTGACAATTTGGAAAGCAGAGAGAGCATAACCACTGAGGTTCTGGTTAGCAGAGCCTCAGTGAGACAGTTAGTCATCACACAGGGAACACAGACAGGGCACATACTTATGAGCACTGGGGCCCTGCCTGGCACGGTCCTAGTGACACATAGACTAAAGTAACATATATACAGTGAAATATGGGGGTAACATGCCAGGCAAGATGGTACTTTCCTACAAGGAGCTTAGAGATAAATGGCACGAAAACGAAATACATGTTTTTTGGCAGGAACTCTACTAGAACTAACTGTGTCAGGGTGGCCAATGCAAATCTTGCCAGAGTGCCATGCTTTGACTACTTGAGAGCCACTATGACGGATAAATTCAAGTGGGATTCCCAAATTCCAAAGAGTTCTCTCATGCTGACACACAGGTCTAATGCTATTTTACGTTTCTTTAAAGCAACATTCTCCTGATCTATATCAGCTGCACTCAAGGTCTACGGTGCTAAGGCTTGAACACTCCTGATAATGCTAGGACAGGTGTGTGTGTTTCTGCTTTATGTCCTGTTTGTGGGCTGGCCCCTCAGTCAATTAATCATATTATTATTGTCTGATTTATTTGCTTATCTCTAGGGATTGCAAGCTTTCAGCTGGCACTGCGTTTATTAAGGAGCGACACTGCAGATCCAATTGTATACTCAGTAAGCTGATTCCTTGTCTCTGTATGGTATAAGCGTGCCACATTTGTAGGTGAAAATCGATCAAGCAACCCTAAACTTATGGCCAAGATCCACCCACAAAGGGGCGCTGATAACCAGTGAACTTAATGGCTGGCCATGTTGTTATTACTAAATGGTCCTTTTGAATATCAAGGCCTCTTTATTTAATGGCTGGCCATTTTGCCATTAACCAAAGGACTTTCTGAACATCAAGGCCTTAAGAACTGGAGTTTATTGACGCCTATTGTTTTAGTGAACAGGTTGCATAGTATTTATTGTTATCTGACCCTCTTTTAGGACTGTTCTTGGGTGCAGGGTGCCGTAGGCAGAGTTGTGGATTATGAATTGATCTTGATAGCTGGACCATCTTTTTAGGCAAATATTGATCGGAGAGCCAAAGCTATAAGAAATGTGTGTTATCCAAGGCACACTCCACACTGGCTTAGTACTGTGCACTTTGTTTACCCCGGGCTAAAGCTTTTTAACGTTTACCAGGAGCCACAATTCTGTAATAGTCCTTTTTTATCTATGTACATTATATTTATAATAATATATTATATTATATGTATTGTTATTTCTGTGATTTTAATGGGTTAGACTGATTGTTGTGTGCTTTTATAGTTGTTGTACCGAATAAAGTGTATTATTATTATTGAAAAAATAGCAAAACCTGCTGTGACATGAAATACTCAGGTCACAGCTCAGTGGGTTACTGCTTTTGCTACACAGATGCTTCTGTTACTTGCAGGTCGCAAGTTATAATGCTTGTAATATAGCTCACTGAGTTGTGAACCAACATCAAGGAGCTGCATGCAGAGTTCAAGTCATACATGTAGAACCTTCTTGTTTTTCTTATTCTGTCGTAATTCTAATATTGCTTAAAAGGTTGATATGGTTAGTAATTTAGGCTTACTAGTAGTTGCTGTATAAGTGGATATTAGTGTAATTACTCACATAGGTATATCTGACATTCATACAATGCAGGCATATCTCTTACATAGAGAGCATGGAAAACCCAAACACTTGCTTCGTATCATAGTTTGTCTGCAGCACTTGTGATGTGTAAGCTTAATGTATTTGTTTCCTCTATGACATTGGAAGCAAAGTGTTAAGCTCCTGTTAGTCACCAGCCAGGATGAGCCTCACGTAGAAGGAGTGGTGATTGCTCTTTAATTGAGACATTTGTGCTGAACCCAATTTGAGCTGAAAGTAAGAGACCCCCATACTTCTTGCAGGTTGCTGCTGTGAACACAAAGGAGGCATAGTGCACGCGTTGCTGAATGTGCACCAGTGTCAACAACTTGCACTGGGATAGTCAGCACATTTTACATAGACCGGCCCTGGAATTGGATGTGGCTCGATAACAACTGCTGGATCTGGGATCCAGATAGATCCAAACCATTTCTTCTGCTGAGTTAGAACATTCAACCTGATAAGTTGGCAATTTATCTGGGGAGCTATTTTTCGTAGCGATCTCTCCAAGTTCACTAAGCCAGTTGTAGCTATGTATCGTGAGCTTAGCTAATGTCAGTGACAGCATCAGTGGTAGGATCACCATGAGCTGGCAGACTAGACAAAGTTGTCCTTTATCCTCAAATTGTGTATTGTTTATTGATCCCCTCATCAGTGCTATAATATTAAATGATAAATTCACATGCTATATACACACATAATTGCACACAGATGGTGTCACTGTTTTTTAAACACAGGATGCAATAAGATTTAACATGCATTTCATGCTATAATTGATTACTGACCATGTTTCAATATAAAAGAAATGCAAGTGCAAATGGACAAAACCATTGAAACATTTCAGGAGAGTGGGTTACACTTAATAACTTCTTACTTATAATATTTCATCATCAACTTACGCTATCATTGTTTCCTGATGTTTCATCCACAGCCTTCCTGGCATTTTCCCTTCCATTAATCACCATTTTCTTGTTACCACTGACCAGTGTTTAATTTGAGCCAGTGGTTTCCGGTGCAGGGCACCAGCACTTATATTTGAGTGCTGGAACTTATTTTTCTGCCTCAAGCCTTTACTTTGAGCAAAAGACACATGGGAGCCATGGAGGAAGAGAAAAACGAAAATGCGTCACAAAGGGAGAAAGCTACAAGAGTGAGCTGAAGGGGCAGGGGGTGGTTGTAAATGGATTAAAGAGGCCTAAAATGGCTTTAGGATTATGCTGCCTCAGTATTCTGTGCTTCTACATTTAATTGCAGCAGCCGCATGTTTCAGAGGAGAGCTTTGGGCACCAGCACTTTTTTTATTTACAAATTAAGCACTGCCTCTGACCAAACAATTAGCATGTTCTGCAATCCCGTTAAATGATGTGGTTGTACCCATTTAAGTTTTAATCCACATTTTTACAGAAAGCTTTGCATCATAAGTGGAGTTGCGTGAGTGCCATTATCATTGACAATATATGTAGACAACCTTCAGTCATAAACATTTAAAGCACTCTGATTGTGGTTGTGGTGCTGATTTCTCTAACAAATTCAGCCTTTAAGAACTGGTAATGTACATCCTCAACCACTACCCTTTATCAGTTTTTAAACTCCTCTTATTCTATCTATATGTGAGACAACCTTCCACCCACATCCTAACCTTTTCATCTAAACGTGGCCATCAAAATCATTTATTTTGCTCTCTTTATTGTGAGACTCTGTCCCAAGTGGCCTTTAAGCTTCAAGGAAATCAACTTACTCTTTTTGGCAAAATACTTCCCTCCCATTATCAAATTTCTATTTCCTCTCAACTTCCCAAAAATGTAAAGTGGCAGAAAGTGATCACATTTACTACCCTGTCACAATTTGATGCACTCTATCCCACCCTTCAAATCATTGTGCATATTAGTAACTTTTTAGCATCCGTCACAGGACGCTGCTCTACCTTCATATTCGACCGCATCCTATTCTTGAGGATGCTTCTTGGCCAGTGCACATCAGATTTTAATGTAGAAGACTTCCACCTTGACAGGGCCCTTTTTCTGCACTGTATCCCCATTCTTTGCTCAAGAGAACCACACAAAAAGTTGATTGCCAATTCAATGGTCCTTGGTGCTATCACTATACTGTAGAAGCTTAAAACCCTTTGGCGGACCTGTCAATGAAGCCTTTCCTCTTTTGACGGTTGAGCGGGAGCAAAGAATTCTGGTAGAGTGATACATTTTCCAATGTGGAAAGGAGTCATGACTTTTGGCAAGAATGTTGCCTGAGTCTAGAGCACCAATGTGTCTGTGAAAAGGTGGTGTAGGGAAGTTGCACATAAAGTGCCTGAAGTTCACTCACAGGATAAACAGTTTGTTTTGTTTACTTGATTACTTTGAATATAAAACTTATTTTCCCAACAACTTATGCATGGATATTTGTATGTATAAGTTTACATTTAGATAATCATTCCTATAACAATGTTTTGTTATTTATAACCTGTTATGAACAAGTAGTTTATTTTTGTAAAAGTAATATGTTTTGTTGTTTTGGTAATCATTAAATTGGGTAATCACATTATTTTCACTATTTTAAAAAATATAAAAAAGAAGGCATTGTGTTGCTGTGCATATTTGCTTGGTCACAGGTCTACCCTCAGCCAGACTATTTCTAAACATTTTCATCTTTATTACATGCTGTTTATTTTTTTAATAAAATGCGAGCTTAGATTTCTAGTTTGTGGTTGGAGCTAATCAAATATTGGAACCACATTGTCGGGTCTTTCATGTAGCTGTCTTGATTCCGAGCCTTGATTCAGGCTGCCTTAAGTACAAAGTACGCACAGTCGTTCGGATTTAAGTTCTGCCTGAAATGCTTGGGATTCCTTGCAGCGGATTTATCTGCAATCCTGGATTTCTGGGAATTTCTTGGGCTTGTTGTGTGATCACAATCAAATGGAAATGGAGTATGTTCCCTCTCACGCAAGAGCTGAAGCAGCAGATTAAATGGACTGCTCATGTGCAGCACTAGTTAAAAAACCCAGTCCCACATTGGAGTGGGTAGGCAGAAATTTGGATCAGTTTCCTTGAATTGTGTGTATCCATTAATGTATGATTGCAATTGTAAATTGGCAGAGCGGAAGAAGCTTGGCACTTGTGATTTAAAATATTTTGGTCATATGCACAAGACCTATTCATGTTGGCTAACTCTTTTGCACTTATAAACGTGTATAAATCGTAGATGAGTCACAGAGTACAAATAAGTGAAAGATGTACTGGATTAAATCTGCACTATGATTGCCTAATTTACACTGCATAGACTTGCTGAAAGGCAGACGCATCCAAATTGAGCCCACTTTAATTTTGAAATTAATACAGTCAGACTAATATAAGGATGAATTTCAGAAGACAGTCACACCCAGATTTTCAATATTTGCATTTATTTAACCATATATTTTACTTACATTACAATGATATTGGGCTTATTGTCTCTTTTTGGCGCAATCTAAGGAACTAATATATGTGCCTATTAATTACGTTAAAAACTCTTGAGTTGATCAGCTGACCTTGCTGAAGATGTGGCCTAGCAGCAGTCTAATTAGCATGCCAATCAAAACGACATAATATAGCACTATCTCACACACAAACAATAATGTTTCTTCTTACAGTTTTGCATCCACTATTTACATGCAGCTTCAAAATGCATCCTCTATATTCCTAAAATCCTGCATGAAATACTGACATTTCATTACAGCTTGTCATTGTTGCCTTTCTTTTTTCCTTTAAATGACCCTCTCCTTTTGTTCTATTTTCTGCATGACTCCTCTTTCTCTGAGCACAACCTGCTCTAAATCACATGCTTGTTTGGCCTAATCTGCTGTTTTCCTACAGCTCATTTCAAAGATCACCACTTCTTTTTCTTTAAAACTCATACCCTTGCGACCCAACAATACATTATCTCCTCTATCCCATTTATTAACACCACCAACCATCTGCAAGAATTCACATTCACCTCCAACCCACTATTGATCAAACCTAAATCCTGCTAATTTAATCTACCACAACGAAACTGGAGTAAATGTATCGAATGGTTTGTTTGAGAACACGACTAGTACCAATATAACCAACCCTAATCTTTGGTTCCCCTGCAGTGAGCTTCAATGCCTCGTTAGGTTTAGAATGCAATACAGTGCAATAGAAAAACAATCCTGTATTTGCATTTACAAAATAAATAAGGCTAGCTTCATTATGGTAAAGAACAGGCAATGTAAATTAACCAAATAAACACAAAGGTGCCAATCACACAAACCACAACAATAAATAATTTGCTCATTCTTAACCTTCAACATACCGACGTTCACACATCTGTTTAATTTGTCATAAATTAAGGATTGCTTCAAAGCACATGAATGAAAAATTATTATTTTTATGTTTTATTCACTTTTCCATGTAGAAAAGAACGTTCTCCAAGTTTCTATACAAGTGTGGAGCAGTTTGGAAGTTGTAAGTTTTCCCCATTGGGATGTCAGTTTCAAATGTGAATGTCAGTGACTAACTTCCATGGTCTGGACGTGCGACCACAGCAGGTAGTAAACTGCTTCCGATGTGTGCGATTCACAAACTGCAGCATGTGCATTTGTGCCATGCACGGGTGACGCCAGGCTAATTTTTTTTTTTTTTTTTAATTATCAACAGGTGCGATTTACTGTCGGCGCACTCACAATTTGTTCTTGGCTGACGTCACTCTCGCATCCACGGGTCCGTGGAAGTTGTTCCCAGTGTTTAATGAAATGCTACAATGATTTGAACATCTAACACCACAATATTCCTAATGAGCTAGAAGAATGCATATGTTTACATATTGGACTCTGTATCTAAACCCCCTCAAGTAGTTTCATGTTCGTCAGGTTTGCTCTGACGAGGGAGACATTTGAATTCCCTCAGCTTGTTGATAGAATGTTGTTTTTCTATGAATCTCCTCTTAAACCATTTGTTATCGATCTGAAAAGAGAGCATTGGAATTACTTACTTTGTTCTGAAAGTTCACGCTGACCTGCTTATACCTGTGTGGCTCTAGCCCTAAAGCGGTCTATGTGTTCCCCTTTCGTTCTCACTGCTCTAGCAAGGGTCGGGCTGAAAGCTGTCTTCTCCAATTTTGTGCACTTTGTTATGGACTGGAGAATAAGTAAGTAATGCATAAAAATGCTCGTATCATAAAAAGAACACTTGGATTCTTCCCTCTGCACTATCCTGCAAAATGCTAATCACATACACATCTAAAGAAACAAAGAGTAAAAGCTGGTAGGAGCTCTCTGCAGAATGTCAAATGTTGAAACCCTCAGGTGGTGTTTTAGTCAAACGTATTTTTTATTTTTTACTTATAGACAGGGCCACTGGAATTATGCAGCAGGAGAGGGCCAAATAATATGTCAGAGTGGAGTAAGTTATGCAGCAAGAAAAGGCAAATTATGCGGTATAATGTGGCACATTTTATAATAATATTACTTCATTATTTCTGCATTTTTAAACTTGGGAACCCTTTATGGGCATTGGGTGCACCTTAATAGTACCCGTTTAACACCCAAATATACCAAAAAGCAACCAGTCCAGTTTTGCAAATGACCCTCCACTGCGCAGCAACAGATGTTGCTTCATTGTTAGTAATTTGTGAACCGTTTGAGTTAGAAACAAAAATCTTTTTTTTTGTTAAAATATGCAGATTATGTGGCAAATGATGGATTATGTGGCAAATGAGGCAAATCTATCATGCAAAATCGTCACTGCCGCACAATCGCAAAATTACAGTGGCCCTGCTTATAGACCGTAGTTTTGTCAATACCTTTTATTCTGCCATCTCAACTACTGTAGTACACTGATGTTACATGCATAAGTATAAGCTTGTATCTTTGTTAGGCATCTGAAAACAGATATGAATAAGATTTCTTTGACTATCACTGTAGATATGTAATAAACTGCTATGAAAAAGTAGATACTTAGTTGAAGGGGATGTGACACCTCACCAAGAAATGATGTCTCACTCCTATACTATGTCCAGCTAGGCTTCAATAATTTAAACTTGAGTTCAGCCCTTCATACAGTAGCACAGAGCAGACAGGCTTTACTTTGGAGGATTTATAAAAATAGAATAAAACTTAATCAACAATTAGATACCAAAACAAGAAAAATAGGATGTAGGGAACTAGAGATGCAATTTTTAGAAGTTATAAGTAATAGTAGTGGTCATCTGGTTGCACTTGACTGGTACCTAGGCATGTGCATGGTTTCTGTTTAGACATGCTGCACAGCAGCCATGATTCTGTACAATATGGCTAAAAGCTTTAGTAAATCTTATTTATAGACTGTACCTATTGGGTTTACTAATGCTAGTTGAAACAACAATTGTAATTCTGCTCAGTGGTCTGCCTTTTACTCTGCCATAAGAAACATTGATTTGGAGACTGTGCCAAATGTGTGCAATTATCTGATAGGTATCATGAATTGTAAATCGAAATAAACAAAGACACTTTCACTATTAGAGTTGTTTGTAGCTAAATACTCTATAGAAGACAACAAGCTGTCCCCATGGGTACCCTGTGTGAAAATAATGTTTTCTATAATATACCATTATGCCATGCAAGACACTTTAATAAGTACTATGAATTTTGACCAGTGGAGTGGACGTGGGACAACTTTTCAAAATTCTGGTTGAGTGGTCAAGGAATGAGAGCACTGACTATATGCAGCGATTAAGAAGTTGCAAATCATATGTGGTTGTTCTCCTGTTTACTAAGCTAGGTATTCATACGGTGCATATCCAACTGAGTGTCTTTGAGTACTCAATTGTTTGCGCAGTTGCCAATCACTTTTATGTCTGAGATATTGCTACAAAAATGACATTAAATGTAGGATACATTGTGTATCAGATCATTGAATAATAAGGGTTTTAATGTGCAAAGAGTATCCAAAAAAGGTAGACTGTAGTTATAAGCAGAGAATGTGTGATAAAGGCTACCCTAGAAAAAATGATCTTTTTATGCAAATTTATTGAAAATATAGTGCCCATGTCTGATTTAGAGTATAGATGGTTACATTTACATCTGCAATTGTTGAAGGATTTCTTCTCCTGCAAGATGACATGGGGAATTTGTCAAAGATTAGATTAGTAGGGTGTCAGTGGTTTCTTCAACTAAGTGACAGTAGCTACCACAGGAGGAACCACTGTGGGAGGAAAACGCCTGTGGAAAATCCAACAATAGCTGTGTCACCCTGTGGATTTTCTGCCAACAATAATTGGCAGTGAAAATATGCCCCAAACTGTCAGTGCCCACATAGATTGACACCCTGACATGTTGGTGGATGTTTTCCCGGCACATCAGAGATGCTATGCATATTTTTCATTGAATGCCCAGCTCTCTGTTCATGGCATCCTTTCATGAAACTAACTCCGTTAGCCACAGTGATGGTTTAGCCACTCTAAATTGTGTGCCATCTTTTCTGAAGTTAGCTAATTGCTGTGGTAATTTCTCATAATGCCTGAGTCTAAACAGGGTAGCGTTTGTCACTTTAGAAATTGAAGACAAATCAATTACTTATGACAGATTTTTCACTACTACCCTAGATCAGGTCTTTAGTCCTGCAGCAGATCTTTAAGCAACTCATCCTTGATAATCACATATGCAGATATATGCGCCAGAATGATCCTTTAGAAGTAAATAAGTACCTTATTCTTAATCTGAACTCTGTTGTGTGTTATACTGTGAGAATGTTGATGATGTCTAGCTCTCTTTACATATAAATACCTTGATATGCATGTTTTAGGTTTAGCTTAAGTGTACAATATGCAACTCCTGTTGCAAAGCCTCTTCAGAGCTGCCCAAATCCTGCTTTGGGTACCCAATTTGTTCTGTACTCATGCTGGGCAAGCATCTCAACCCACCGGATGGCAAATTTCAGCTTGATAGCTAACTTAACAATACAGTGAGCCAACACACCTGACTTTTCATATCTATACTACTTGTTTTGGATCTGTACTTCAGTTTTTCATCTTTGAACATGTAGTAAATCCCCAAAATATGTACATGAATCAATCTATAAGAGTTTCTAGTCCGCATTACAAAGAAAATAGATGTGGCATTGTGGTTAAAATTAGAGGTCATACTGGTGGTGAGAGACAGATCCAATTCAATCACTTGCATAAAAGCAGTTACACGAGGGTGCAGTTATGGAAAATGAGGCTGCACAGTGCACCCCTGTACCTGTGCTATCTGAATGAAAAGAGGGTATTTTGCCCAGTGTCTGGAAATGCGCTGTTCAGTGCTTGTAGAGCAAATTGAACATAGTCCTGTCTCCATTGTTTTGATCCCAAGCACATCCTAACTAGATGTGTTAGAGGATCTTATTTTCCTAACTAGAAAATCTCTCTTTTAATTCTTATTGAGAGTTGTCCCCTTGAAAACAAACATTCAATTTCTGCAAACTTCTGATATACGTCACTGCTTTATATTTTGGATTTCCTGATCATTACTTATTTCTAATTCCTATTCCACTGCCCTGGCTGTGATTGATGTAGCTGTGGATGACTTTTATTGTGTTTCCTTAGTCCTAGTCAGGATTCTTTGGGCCTCATTATGAATCTGGCAGTCTAATGATCACCAGGTTCGTGGTGGCGGTCAGACCGCCACCAATGTGGCGGTCCGAGCGGCATATTATGACCGCAGCGGTAGCAGCACAGTCGGACCACCAGCACTGCCAGCTTTCCACTTAATGATGGCCTGGTAGCGCTTGCGGTCCTAATCCGCCAAGCCAGCGTTGCAAGCAGCGTTGCCCTGGGGATTACGAACCCCTTCTCTGCAAGCAATTTCATGGTGATAACACCACATAAAAAGACTAGTGAAGACGGGCTGCAGGGGGCCCATGGGCAGTGCAGGCCCCCCCTGGCTAGCACCATTGCAATGCACACTGTCTGCTTTGCAGACAGTGAACATTCTCCATCACATTCTCCTTAGTGGCAAAGAGCATGAATCATTGATTGCCTGAAATATTTTTCTACTACATGTCTCAGCTTGCCTTTGAGGAAATCCATACTTTGAAATGTGGTTCATTTTAGACTTACTTTTTCCTTTGCTTGTTCACATGTCTTTTACCTTCCCAGATATCTGGAAAAGAATGCACCTCTGAAAACTTTGAGTTAAATGTTTGGGACAACCATATATCCCTCAATGTAAAATCTAACTCTTGATTTGGCATATAATTATTTATTTGATTATTGAGTTTATACACATTTTAAAACATGTTCATTGCATGTTACACTGTAAGGTAAAATCATTAAAAGGCTCACAACAGGAGCATACCACCATTTCTAATTGTACTCTTATAAAACTACTGGGTTTTTCATTCGTTACAGCTAAATCTTTACTCAACAAGGTAGTAACCATGTTTTATCAAGAATAAATGTTGCTGTGCAATGGATAGCAGTTGTATATGAATTCTCATCTTTGACAGCATTTCTTTGGAATAGATAGTTAAGCTCCCTTCACCGATAATGTGCAAGAAACACAAAACATTTTCTGATATTTCTAAATAAATATTGTTATATGATTAATTACTTGCAGCACAAGCAGAACAATATCGTACATACAATGGCTACCTTGAAGATAAAACAAATTGCCTCCTCTGACATTTCCTTGTAGCAGATATATTAGCATTGTTGTAGACATTTAAAGTGACAGAATAATCAGAATATAACCCATCCAAATTCAGCATGGTTAGGGGCAATTTTCTAAAGAAACCAAAATTTGTAACCTCATATTCGGCGTATTTGTTAATCTTTTTAAAAATCAGTGATTGGTAGGGTCCTAGTGGTCCATATGATAAGTTAAAATACTAATTTAAAACTAATGTTATTGCTTTCGCCCATTTCAAATAAGACTTAATTCCACTGAGATAGATTTTGTTTCCTTAAAGGCAGCCTCCAAATGGGATTTTGCAGGTCATTGCAACATTTATAACCCTTTCTTAAATTCAGTTTGGAATTTTATGGTCAGTGTAATGCTTTCTGCCCAAGTTTAGAATTGTTTGTTTACTGTTAGACCTGACAGCCTTAGAGTGGTCACCCCTAACTTTTTGCTTGCCTCCCTCCACTTTTTGGACTCTGTTTTTGCTGGCTTTTAGACTCTGCACACTTTACCACTGCTAACCAGTGCTAAAGTGCATATGCTCTCTACCTTTAAACATGGTAACCTTCGATCATACCCAATTGGACTATTTAATTTACTTATAAGTCCCTAGTAATGTGCACTGTATGTGCCTAGGGCCTGTAGATTAAATGCTACTAGTGGGCCTGCAGCACTGGTTGTGCCACCCACTCAAGTAGCCCCTTTTACCTTACCTGCCATTGCAAGGCCTGTGTGTGCAGTTTCACTGTCACTTCGACTTGGCATTTAAAAGTACTTGCCAAGCCTAAACCTCCCCTTTCTCTACATATAAGTCACCCCTAAGGTGTGCCCTAGGTAACCCCAAGGGCAGGGTGCTGTGTGGGTAAAAGTCAGGACATGTACCTGTGTAGTGTACATGTCCTGGTAGTGTAAAACTCCTAAATTCGTTTTTACACTACTGTGAGGCCTGCTCCCTTCATAGGCTAACATTGGGGCTGCCCTCATACATTGTTGAAGTGGTAGCTGCTGATCTGAAGGGAGTAGGAAGGTCATATTTAGTATGGGCAGAATGGTAATACAAAATCCTGCTGACTGGTGAAGTTGGATTTAATATTACTATTTTAGAAATGCCACTTTTAGAAAGTGAGCATTTCTCTGCACTTAAATCTTTCTGTGCCTTACAATCCACGTCTGGCTAGGTTTAGTTGACAGCTCCTTGTGCATTCACTCAGACACACCCCAAACACAGGGTACTCAGCCTCACTTGCATACATCTGCATTTTGAATGGGTCTTCCTGGGCTGGGAGGGGGGAGGGCCTGCTCTGACACAAAGGACTGCCACACCCCCTGCTGGGACCCTGGCAGACAGGATTGGACTGAAAGGGGACCTGGTGTACTTCTAAGCCACTCTTTGAAGTCTCCGCCACTTCAAAGGCACATTTGGGTATAAAACAGGGCCTCTGCCCTACCACCTCAGACACTTGCTGGAGAAGAAACCTGAACCAGAACCTGCATCCTGCCAAGAAGAACTGCCTGGCTGCTCAATTACTCACCTGACTGCTTTCTACAGAGGACTGCTGCCTTGCTGTTGCCCTGCTGCCTTGCTGAACTCTTGCCTTGCTGCAGAGGTGCTCTCCAAGGGCTTGAATAGAGCTTGCCTCCTGTTCCCTGAAGTCTCAGGACCAAAAAGACTTCTATCTTTCAACTGGACTCCTTGTGCGCTGAAAAATTCGACGCACAGCTTGCTTCGCGGTGAAAAAGGTAAAGATCGATGCGACGCCTGCGGTGCGACCGGAACTTCGACGCACGGCCCGCCTGGACAACGCCGCCCGACTTCCAGAGAGGAAATCGACGCAGCGCCTGCCGTGAGGAAGAAAATTTCACGCACAGCCCACCGGAACGACGTGCAGCTGGACAACAAGCCCAGGATTCCACGCACAGACCCCGGGTCGTCTGAAAACCCCGTGACCCACAGAAGAGACCTGTCCGCACGCCGGAAATCAACGCACGTCTTCCCCGCGTGAAAAATAACAATGCAAGTCCGTGTGTGAAGGGGCGAAACCGACGCACACACCATTTTTCCACGCATCTCCTCCTCTGCGGCCCTTTGCAGAGATTTTTCACTCCAAACCAGGCACTTTGTGCTTGAAAGAGACTTTGTTTGCTTTTGAAAGATTTAAGACACTTCATATCACTTTTCAGTGATATCTCTACAATTTCTTATTGCATCTTTTATCGTTTTGACCTGCAAATACCCACATAAATATTATATATTTTTCAAAACACCGTGTGGTGTATTTTTGTGGTGCTATATTGTGTTATTGTATGATTTATTGCACAAATACTTTACACATTGCCTTCTAAGTTAAGCCTGACTGCTCAGTGCCAAGCTACCAGAGGGTGGGCACAGGATAATTTGGATTGTGTGTGACTTACCCTGACTAGAGTGAGGGTCCTTGCTTGGACAGGGGGTAACCTGACTGCCAACCAAAGACCCCATTTCTAACATTTACCATCTTTGCATAGATTGTAGAAGGACGGCCTAAGATACATAAGACCCTGTACATGAGGGGTTCATCCAGTTTCCCTCTTTTAAGGGAGAATTATCAGCCCACCTGAAACCAAAATGGTCAGTGTCTTAGTCAAAATGATCAATGGGGTAATTGCAGTATAATCACACATTCGAATAAAACTGCACTTACCCCATTCTGACATATTTTGATTAATCAAAACAAGAAGAGGGAGAAGGAGGTTGAAATGCCGGCTCCACCCTCCTAAATAACAATATAACTTCACAAAAGACACAGCAGGAGTGGAGTCTCCACAAAGAAAACAAATATTTCTTTCTTTGAAGACCCTCACCCTCCAGGGTTACCCCTTGGTGGCATGCTTCATCATTGGGTTCCTCTTGTTCCGCTGTGAAACGGGGCATGCTACGACCTGCGTGATACACCGGAGCACTTATTTTAGAGTATTTTGTCAATAAGACTCAGGTGAAAGGGAAAATATGTGTGGGGGGGTTTACAGTGGTTAAAAATACCTGCCTCCTAGCAGTTTAAATACTTTAACAGATGCCCTAGTGGTAGTATGATCAAAAACAGGGGGGTATGTGGAAGTAGGGTATATTATTTACCTGCCTTCGTGGTCTACATGTTTCGAAGCCTACCCCTAGGCTTCTCATCAGGACCAAGGATGACTCCCTAGTACCACTCTTTGCAGAGAGATTAAATATACAAGTATGTAATTTGCAAGCCGCAGCGGAACGGGAGGAACCCAATGATGAAGCATGCCACCAAGGGGTAAGGCTGAAGGGAGTAGTATTCCAGGTCATGGGTTTTTAGCTGGAAAAGGCCTGCCTTCTGGTTTTAATTTTTTTCGGTACTCCTCATATTCATTATGGCAGTGCTCTTGCTGATGGTTAATATCTTGTATAGGAATATTTGTATCATTTTTGATGGCCTTTTAGGGGCTGAAGCTTGTTCTAAACATTACACCTACCTGTAGTTCCTTCAAAGATTGAGAAGTATGGTTGAAACTATTCATGCTTTTTATGAGTTATGGTGCAGTGTGTAGGACAGCTTTCAGAGTTACCAGGATTGTTTTTTGGAGGGTATTAAACAGAGTGTTGCCTTCATTTAGGATTGAGAAGATCAAAGAATACACCAATGTTGTGAAATAGGTTTCACTTTCTTGAGGAGGGAGGTGTGGTACCTATATGTCTTGGTGTTCCTAGTGCCAGGGTCTGGAGTAATAAACTAATTGAAAGTCCTTGCTATTCTTGAATACCTGCACTGAAGAACAGAAATAGAGCATGCCACAAGACTTAGAAATTGGGGAAGAAACAGAGAGAGGAAATGAAAGAGACTATAATTCAGAATGTTTATTAAACTGTTCATCCAGGAGTGACCCTAACTCAGAAAGTGAATACATGTAGTTAGTGCTCTAATGTTCCAGTGGTTCACAGCTTCTACTAACCCTCTGGCCCCTGTGGATCTGACGTTTACCCTAAAACCTGGTGACATTGTCTTTGAATGTGAGATTTGTGTTGCGGGTGCATCCAAGTGGTTTTACACTGTTCATCATTTGAGGAAGGGTGAATCAGACACCCAGGCTTGAATCTCTGGTAGTTTGCTGCTTTCAATAAATGAGGAATTCAGGCCCTCATGCAAGTATGGTGCGGTCCAAGGACCGCCATGGTGGTGGCGGTCTCACCACCACCGGCTTGGCGGAGAAGACCGCCATTTAATGACCGTGGCAGTGTTCCCAATGGAACACAGCCTATACACCGGCATTACCGCCTGTGTGGACGGACCGCTGCAGACAGCGGCAGGCATCTCCAGTCTGGTGGGGACCATGTTACAGCTGAGCATATTACGAGATTGCACACTGCCCAGGATTTCCAGGGAGGTCGGACTGCCACCAAAACAGAAATGAACAGTGTAAAAGGGGACACTAACCTTCAGGAACACAGACATGTTCAGAGCCGCCATGGAACCAGAAGTTGAAGTATTTCCACTGCTCCTGATCGCATTGCGACTCCAGAACCAGCGACGAAGACCGTAACAACTGTAAGTACACCCACCTTGCACACACTGGAGCGAACGCCATTTGCACAAATGCAGACACAACACACACAGCCGGAACGGCTAGCGATGGCCACACACACGCCCAAACAAACACCCGTACCAACACACACACCAACATACACACAAGTGCACAGAAGCTGCATACACCACGGCCAACATACACGTGCCATACACACACCACCCCGCACACACACATCACCGCCACTAACACAATCACACATAACACCAGAGTCACACAACCATATAACTCCTGCAAACCCACAAACGCATTGGCAAGGAAGAACCCTGCAGACCTCCATATGACAACACATACTGACAGCAACATGTAACAACTGCAAACAACCAATCAATACCAAAATACTACATGGAATGTGTCAGATGTCACACCACGTCCACACAATGCACATGACATATCCATCACCACACATATGAATGCACACACAACAACCACACAATGCCACACAACACCATCACAACACATCACATCAAGTATAATGCACAAGTTAGCTACACAACTCATGCTGCAACACAATCACCTCACATACACATAACACACACAAACCAAATCGCACAAATGCAACACATCCATGTTGAAGGAAAGGCAGGACAAGTATGTCACCTTCAAAACCAACAGGCTGTTGGCCCATAAATACTAGGCAGAAATACAACTCTGCTAGACTAGACAAAATAGGCCAACTGACCAGTCCAAAATGCCCAAGTGCCCCAGGCACATTTGGCAATTGTAATTGCCCCAACTTGACTCCTGGCTGTAAAGTGGCCTCCACATGGTAGGGGCATCAAGGGGGCAGGCAGGCACCTCAGGGATGAGGGGGAATGGCGGAGGTGGGTTTTATGGCTTGGGAGGGTCATTGGGCTTGGGTTTTGGTTTCAAGTGGGGGGCTCTGGTTTAGGTTTAGTCTTTGGGGGTGGCTCTTTCACTTTCGGCTTGGGAGGAGTGACCTTGGATTTGGGGGGTGTTGTTTTTTTTGCATGGGGAGGGGCGTGGGCAACCCCATTGGTGGTAGGGGAGGACTGGGAGGTGGAAGGGCTGGACTTGTGGAGGGACACAGGGTGCTTTGGGGAAGCAAGGGGTGGGAGAGTGGTAGGAAAGAGAGAAAACTCGTAAAGGAATCTTTTCTTAGGGACACAAGGACAGTCATGGGAACAGCGTTTGGGGTGGAGGGAGAGAGAGTGCTTGTGAGGTATGTTCTTGTAGGTGTCTTGGGTGCAGGTGCGTGGGTGGAAGGCATGTGTGTGCTGGGCGTCTGTTGGGTGGGTGAGTGCTGGCATTTAGGTGTTTTGAGAGTGGGGGGAGAGGTGCAGGGAGATGCCATGGTGGATGGGTGACTGTCTGTTGGGGTTGTGCCTGCAGATAAGGTGGATGTGCTGCATGTAGGGGTGTTGGTAGCTGTGGTGAGTGCGCATGTGGTGAATGTGGTGGATGCATGCGGGTCTGAAATTGTGGTGGCTGGGTATGATGGGACTTGTCGCTGGATCAGGAAGTGTTGGTGTCATGTCAACAGGTGTGAGTGGTGTAGTGTCTGTGAAGGAAGGGGTGGTGTGGGGGTCAGTGTACGGAGTGGATGTTGTTGTGTATGCAGGTGGGTGTTGTCTGTGTGTATGCTGATGGTCGGTCTTGTGGTGGCTGTGTTTGTCACTGTGAACCATGTCTGTTGAGGTGGATGAATGGCGGTCTGACTGTGTGCTCTAAATGAGTGTGGGGAGTGGGGTATGGGATTGGGCAGAGGTAGCTGGAGGGGGAACGGAAGACAAAGGGACACAGGCTGCCGTCAGCAAATGAGCCAGAGCCTGAAAGGATCTCTACAGGCCAGCCAGGGCACCATGAATGCCTTCAACATAGGTAAGCATTGCTCTGCTGTACCTGAGCTGCCAGTCCCTGGATGGCATTCACAATGGTTGACTGACCCACAGAGATGGACCCCAGGAAGTCAAACACCTCCTCACTGAGGGCAGCAGGTCTGACTGGGGCAGGGGCAGAGGTGCCTGCAGTGAAGGAGACGTCCACCCTCCTGGGTGAGCGGGCATTGGCAACTGGGTGGGGAGCTACAGGGAGGGCAGTGCTGGGAAGGGGGGTGACAGACAAGGATGGTGCTGGGCTTGTCCCAGATGGGTCCGTCACCACCAGGGAGTGTCCACTGGAGGAGGAATCTGAAGATGATGTCGATGATCCGCTGTCCCCCATGGCACTGCCCTCGTCCTCCTTCCAACTGATCCCCTCAGCTCTACTGGTATCAGCCTCCTAGGTCCTGTGGGCTGCTGCTTCCCCACTTGCCGGTGCCCCTTCTCCTTCACCTGATGATGCTGATGCACTCAAAGACAGAGGAGGAAAGGGAGGGAGGGAGAGAGAGAAAGATAGGGTGGAAAAGGGTCAAAACCTACCTACCATTTGCACAACATGTACATCTCTTCAATTATAATATGGCATGCCATAGCATTACAATGACACTCCATTTCTGCAAATACACAATGGTCAATGATGCAATGGTCAAAAACCTGCTATTGTGGGAAACCTTTGTCTTAGTGAATTGGTCAAGGCTGAAACACTGCATAGCAACATTGAAATTGCCAAGGTGATGTCATGAAACACTATGGTTAGACTCCAGGGACCTCCCAGGGGACTTACCACATCTAGTACTATAACATTGTTGGAAAGGCAAGTCAACAGAAGGATAGCTTCAAAAATAGATTTTGCTGTGCTATTTGCCCACTGAGTCACATGTAGCAGAATGCCATGCTTGTTCCCCTTCACATATCCTACACTCTTAAGTCAACATATGTCAGCATGGTAAGCTACCATTGGTCAAAATCCTGTCCCATTGAGGCCATACATGTAGTGGACCTCTGATGCACCCCCGACAATCAGTCCATGCCAGCGACTGTACAAAATATAGATTGCCTCAGTCATTGTGGGAGACAAATTCTGATGTGATAGCACTTACACCTCAGGTACACAGATGCAGATGTAGAGTGTCCACACTCACCCAACCATCGACTTTGTCAATTGGAAATACACTGACAGCATTGTATTGTCACACATAATCTATTCAGAGCCTGCCAGGGTGACTGATATCAATTGTCGATGTGCATCTACCATTGATCACATACACATCTGCCCACAAGGAAGCCACCCAATCCAAAACAAGGCCTGTTTTGTGTGAGGTGAGAGCCTGTACTTACACTGCTGTGCTGCCCTCAAGCACCCATCCACCTCAGGGTAGGCCACCACCAAAATGGGCCATTAGAGGAGTCAGGGTCCGACGGGCACCCCTTTCTCATTGGGAGAACGTCCCCAGCTGGGCCTCCGTGGTCTTGCGGGCCCAGCATCTCAGGTCATCCCACTGCTTTCTGTAGTGAGTGCTCTGCCGGCTATGGACCCCCAAGGTCTGCACTTGCTTGGCAATGCACGCCAGGTCCCCTTCTTCTGATGGGCGCTGACTTGCATGGGTGACACAGACAGAAGGAAAAAGTCATGTAGAGTGGCAACACATCTGCAGCAGTGGACTACACACATCATACACATCACATGCCCACACTAACATCTCCTCAAAACAGAAATGCACTTACTTCATGCCCCCTGCATGTATCCACTCCCTGTGCGGTGTGCCAATGCCTTTCAGCCTCACACACACCCATATCATACAGGAAAATGGAATTGGGCTCAACTGCTCCTCTGGTGCTCCATACAGCATCCATAAAAGGGTAGGACCCCATCCACAAGTTTCTCCAACTCCTTCTGAGTGAAGGCTGGGGCCCTATCACCTGCAGGATGTGGAATGATGGCTCCCAGCGACAGTAGACAGTAGACAGCAGCTCACATAGTGGAGGGCTTGCTTGCATAAGTGTCAGGAGTGAAGTGAGCTGGGCGGCAGAAAATGGCGGTCACAGCCTCCGTGTACATGACCACCAGCGCCGGCAGTGATCATCATTGGTCCAGTGTCCCATAGGGAACAATGTTATCAAATGAGGAATTGCACGGCGGTTGCAACGGCCTACAGCGATGCCAGTGGAATTAGGTTCACATCCATCTTTCCTGTTGATGCAGGACAGGCGGCTGCCATTTTAGACCCAAGTCATGGCTTGTAGAGCTAAAATAAGTGCGTCATGCCAGCCTTTTGTTCATTATGCAGAATTGGGCTATGTTTTGCCCTCACGGCTGGGCCCATACATGTGCCATTAATGGCACAGTGGAGTATGATGTGCGAGTGTCAATTCCAGTACATGTGCAGTTACTTTCTGCCTCATTGGTGGGGTAACCATATGTGGCACTGAAATTGGTACATACAAATTCCGTTCTGGGGAAATAGGCTGCTGTAACATGAGACATAACACATGTTTTTTGTGTGACATGCTGTTGGTCAGGGGCTGCAATGGGCAGCCAGGA
Source organism: Pleurodeles waltl (assembly GCF_031143425.1). Taxonomy (NCBI): domain Eukaryota; kingdom Metazoa; phylum Chordata; class Amphibia; order Caudata; family Salamandridae; genus Pleurodeles; species Pleurodeles waltl. The sequence goes on from NC_090440.1 coordinate 1,888,448,300, forward strand.
TGGCATACACAGTCTGTCTACATGCCCTATATGGTAAGTATAAACATTAGCTCCATGTCTACGGTGTTTGCTGAGAGCTACAAGTGTGGTGTTAGCTAGCATGTGCACAGTTGACATCTATTTGTACATTTTACTCTCTGTGTCCCAGTTACTCTGCAATGGTCTGAATGAGACATGAACCAGTGTACCACCCCGTAGTCGACCATGGAGGAGAGGCACATCATACACACCTATCGTCTGAATCATCACACCATCATGGAATGTGTAATCAGTTGGAGCCGGATCTATTGCCTGCCATACATAATCCCTATGCCACCCCTCCCACAGTACAGGTTTTGTCAGTGCTACACTTTCTTGCCTCATGCTCCTTCCAGATTACAGTGGGCTTGGCAGCAGGGATGTCACAGTCCATGTTCAGTCTTGTGTTGAAGGATGTACTGTGTGCTTTACTGAAACACCTGGACAGCTTCATCAGGTTCCCCCAATGTGCAGATTTGCCCACTGTGAAAGCTTCCTCCTATGATATGGGACACATCCCACATGTGATAGAGGCCATAGATGGCACACAAGTTGTTTTGGTTTCTCCCAGGGCCAATGAACAAGTGTACATGAACCGGAAAACACCTTTACTCCATCAATGTCCAGGTGGTGTATCTCGCAGACCAGTATACCTCCCAAGTTACAGCCAAGTTTCCTGGATCTGTGCAGGGACTGGCTAATTAGTATGTATGCAATATTATGTGTGCAACTGTGATGTCACATGTCATCCCATTCTACCCTGTGTCTCTACCGGTATAGTGAAAGGTCCTACCTTTGTGGACACAGGTGACTGTGGCTATCCTAACCTTCCCTGACTGTTGACACAAGTGAGATATCCTACAGTGGATGGGGAACACTGTTTCAATGAGGCCCATGACAGGACGAAGTGTGTTATAGAAAGGACTTTTGGGCTACTGAAGGCCAGATTCAGGTGCCTCCACATACCTGGAGGTGCCCTGCTCTACACTCTGCAAAAGGTCTGCCAGATCATTGTTTCCTGCTGTATGCTACACAATCTGGCCCTGAGATGTCACATACCATTACTGGATGAAGATGTGGCATCTGGGCTGATGATGGTGACATACAAAGTGATGATGAGGCTGATGATGAAGGCGCAACTGACTCTAGGACTGAGCTTATGAACCAATACGTCCGGTGACATTCAGGTATGTATGAGGTGTAGTGTCAGGTTTCTGATTTCATATCTGCCTTTTGACATTGCTCCTCCTGGTCAGTTACATCAGTGGAGGTGTTCAGTGTACCTATCCCTCTGTGTGGCCTGTAGTGGGAAACAGATTGCCCATCAGGATCTGTCTTACTCATCTCATGTCTGACATGTGTTGACAATGCAGATTGGTAGGTTGAAATCTCCTATGTACAGGCATGTGGTGTGTTCTCAGTCCTGCAGACTCCAATGCAGATGTTTTGACAACTATAGATTGGGTAGTGAGTATCACTCCTTATCCTGACTGTTCCCATTGCCATTCATGGACAGTGGCCTTTCCTTACAGTTGTACATGTCTTTTATTTGGCTCATATAAGTTGTGAGCTAGTGAGCAAATGCAATGTGTTTCCGGAATTTGTGGATGTGGCATGGTATACCGTTTTCCCATGCCACTTGACAGTTCACACTTGGGGCCGACTACAATGTACTGCAGATTTGTGATGTGTGTGCCACCATGACTCCTATCCTGATGGTTATCCCTGTCTTGGTCTATTTGCAGGATGGATTAGTGGAGCTACTCTGGTGTCGGCCTGAACTAGTGGCTCCCTTCAAAAACGGATATTTGAACATGTGTAAGGTAATGTGTCACCTTCTGGTGAATCCTCCCTCTCCTGTCCATGTAACAGACTTGATGAATGTGGATTGACACACATTACTTTTTGGTGAGCACGCATTGGAACATGTTACAATAAAGACACAAATGCAGTAGCTGTGTTCTATGGTGTTTATTGTGCATCTATTATCCAATAAGTGATGAGTGGGGGCATGGTGGCTGAAATCATCAGAGTAGGTGGGCCAGCTATAGGTAGTACAGGTACAGTGTCCAAGGGCCAATGGAATAATGGAGAATGGAGACATGGCATTGGTCAGTCAACAGCGTGTCTCAGTAGCACACAAGGGAGAATTTTTAGGAGAGGGTCACTTCCTGGCAGTGGGTTTAGTCTTGGCATCAGCTCCTGCAGGGTATCTGGATGGATGACCACATTTGCGGGGGAAGGGGTTCCTCATCTACAGAGGGAGGGGTGCCTGTGGCCTGTGGTTCATCAGGCAGGGCCTCCATTCCTCTAGCTGCAGCAGATGGTATGTGGGTAGTGGAAGGGTCATGCTGGTGGGTGGAGGATGCACGCAGAATGGGGGTGAGTTCCTTCAGCACCCCTGCAATGGAGGCAGCCATGGAGGCATTGTGGGCCCGCCACTGCTGCCTGGCCTCTTGGTGGTTTTCCCTGTGCAACCTCTGGTTTTCCTGCAAGATGGTGAGTATCTGGCCCATCTTGTCCTGGGATTGCTGGTATGCTCCCAGGACTTGGGAGATGTTTTCCTGGTCAGTTGAGTCCCTTGGGGGTCCCATCCTCTGGCCCACAGCATCCCTCTCACGCACTCTGCCCCCTTGTGCCTCTGCCCCTGGCATGGTGTGCCCAATCCCAGTTACACCAGGACCTTCATTGTCTTGGTTGTCAGGAGTCGACTCTGGTCCCTGTACTGTGGGGTGCACTGCTAATTGAACAGTCCTTGCAACACAGGTTTGGGGATGATGTGTTGACTGTGCTGTTGATGCCACAGGGTGGTGGGGCTCTGATGTGGGCAGGGTGAGGCTGGTAGTGGCAGTCTGACCAGTTGTCCCAGATGGGCCAGGTAAGTTGTCACTGTCCAGACATCCAGAGGCGTAGTCCTCACTGGGGCCTTCATCCTGTGGAGGGCTGGTTGTCTCTGGCATCACCTGCACAGTGGCAGTGACAGGGGTACCTATGGATTAAGTGAGAGAGAGTTACTTAGTGGAGGTGTGATTGGTATTGTCATTGTGTGATGCACTCTGTGGCTTGACTTGTATTCCAGTTATGGCAATGACAGATGCAGCACTGTTGATATAGTTTCTGGCTCATGGATACAGAAATGGGTACCATGTTCCATTCTGAGTTGAGGAATGAAGATTGCATTGGGGCCATTGCCATGTAGTGGTCCTCAGTCGTAGCATTCAGTAGGTGTAGCGGGTGCAATAGTTAGCCATGCAGGTGTTGTAGTGTGACGTGGACATTTCAGGTTGTCATGTGGCTGGGCAGGTGCATTGTGGGAGTTGAAGCAATGGTTCTTGATTGTAGTATCTGTGCACTGGGCAGGGACTGAGTGAGGATAGTGGCTGGCTGGTGGTGTGGCATGCAGTGGAGGGGTGTTTGGTGATTGGGTGAGAGGTGGAGTGGGAGATAGGGTGACTTGGGGAGTGATGGGCTGTAGGGATGCATGCTGAACAGGAATACTTGGTGCGAGGAGAGTGTTAGTTACTTACCAGCGTCCAGTCCTCTGGTTATTCTAGTCAAGCCCTCAGGATGCAGGATGGCCAAGACCTTCTCTTCCCACGATGCAAACTCTGGTGGTGGAAGTGGGGGCCCACCGCCAATCTTGCTGATGGCAATCTGATGTTTTGATGCAATGGACGCACCTTCCCACATAGGTCATTCCACCTCTTCCTGATGTCCTCCCTCATGCTTGGATGGCTGCCCACTGAGTTGACCCTGTGGACAAACCTCTGCCATAACTCCATTTGCCTTGCAATCAATGTTTGCTGGACCTGTGCTTCAAACAGTTGTGGCTGTGCCCTGATGATTTCAACTACCATGACCCTCAACTCTTCGTCTGTGAAGCCTGTGTGCTTTTGACGGGACATGGTGGTTGTGTAGTGAGTGTGGACAGAGGGGTGTTGTGTGCAAGGGTGCAGTGTAGGGTGCTTGATGGGGTCAGGGTGCTTGCTTGTTTGTGCTGGTTGTTTTGTGGTGTTTGTGTGCTGTGTCGATGTGTGTATAGTGTTGTTCGTGCAGTTGTGTGGTGTGTGCTGAGTGAGATGTGTAAATGTGCCTATGTTGTACAGGGGGAAATACAGGGGTGTGTTGTATAGTGGTGTGTGAAGGTGTTTCTGGTGTGTGAATGTGTGGGGTATTCAAACTATCCAGTGTGGTGTGGTGTGGTATTCTAGTTGAGGTGAGTTTTTTACTACAGCAGTTCGCACCACCAGTGTTTTTCTGTGGTGCAATGACCAGTGTGCTGATTTTTGGGTCATAATATGGAGGGTGGAATGTGGTTGGTGTGGCGGTGGGGGTGGAGGGACAGCCTATCTCCCGCCCTCGGTCGTCCTGGCAGTCTTGGATTTGTAGATGTCTTTTGGCTGTGTGCTGTGCGTGACTCATAATACCGCGGGCAGGATACCGCCAAAACTTGTGGCCTTTTGGTGACCGCAACCGCAGAGGTCTTGCAAAAAGACCGCCAAACTTGTAATGTGGGCCTCATTCGTAATGAGGGCCTCAGCTATATTTAATATAGTTTAATGTTGCTTTTGGCATCCACAAGTTGTCATCTCTAAAAGTCATTGGCTGAAAAGATATATAACAGGAACTTCTGGTCTGGGACCTTGTGGTTCCTATCTTAACATGTAGGTGGTAACTGGCAAAGCAGGATGTGATCCCTTGTATGACTGTTTCAGAGAAGCCCTTGGCTTCCAGGAAGAAGGCTGCAGCGAGATTGAGCAGGATCAAAAGGTGAGTGGAGGGGGGTACATGTTTTGCCGATGAGGTGTCACTTTACAAACATGTCGGACCAGACAGGCTTAGACAATTTCAGCTACTCATGCTACATGGGCAGTGTCTATGAGTTTATTGATTCTAGTATGGCAAACAAGTTTGAAATACCTTTCATTTAATAAACATTTTTGGATGCATTGGATGGGTCATGCAGCAGGATTCCATCATAACACAACAGCTTTTTGGAATAGTATAATTCAAATTTAATATTGAAAAGATTTTTATGAGCAACAATTTTCAAAGGTTTTTTGTGCTAACATCATTGCCCACTCAAGCATAGGTATACAGTTCTCAAAACAATAGGGAATCAATTGTCAGTATCTCAGGGAAAGTGTAGCAATAGTATAAATACAGGAAAGTAAAATAGCTCCCCCTTCCTTTTCCGAGTGACCTTGTAAACTTATGACAGGTTAAAATGTATTTGTTTCTTAATATTTCATAGCCCAGAGCTATATTTTATCCTTCTTATTCACAATTGTTTGTAGGTATTCTAAACAGTAGTGTAATCAAACAATGTACTGCTCTTAATGTGTGTGTTTGTAACTTCACAGCAGGCTTTTGCCCATGTATGTCAGTACCAATTGCAATATTGCTTGAGGTTCTTAAAACACCACAAGCTACCACCAAACTATTTGCATTTGAGGATTTCTGAAGTTTCTTCCTCTACCTCAAGTCTAATAAGCCATCACTGCATGTCATACTGTAGAAGGTTCAGATTACTAGTAGTAAGTCATTCAACATATTTTATCTCTTGACGTTACAAATATGGACACCAAATAGAGCAAGAAAACTACAATAGTCTATCACTTTTTCTAGAATCTTTTTATCATCTGTCAGTTCTTAGGTCACCTTGATGCAATGTAACTCATACATAGAGAATTATGGGGGTCATTATGACCCCTGCGGGTGGCGATAATGTAGTGGTAGAACCGCCAACGGGCTGGCAGGACTTTCCATCACATTATGACCGTGGCAGACCTGCGACAGTAATACCGCCGATACCGCCAGGCTGCGCCAGCCTGCAGCCTGCCGGTCCCAGCGGTTGTAATCCACCAGGGCAGCGCTGCCCTGGGGATTACGAGTCCCCATCCGCCAGGCTGTCCATGGTGGTAAACACCGCAATGGAAAGGCTGGCGGTGTGGGAGACTCGGGTGGCCCCCATGCACAGCCCAATGGCGCATTCCACTGCCCGAATTACGAGCAGTGGAATGCGGGACGGGTGCTGCTGCACCCGACGCACCTCAACATTGCCACCGGCTCGATTATGAGCCGGTTTCAATGTTGTGGTGACTTTTCCGCTGGGCCAGCGGGTGGAAGCGCTGTTTCCATCCACTGGCCCAGCGGAAATGTCATAATACGGCACCAAACATACCGCCAGCACTGGCAGTTTGTTGGCACCCACGGCTTCGCCAGTCTTAATGAGGGCCTATGTCTCTAACACCACTATACAATGGATTTTCTTTCAATGCAACAAGACCAACATTCAGTATCATTCTGTTGTCAAAGAATGTCCCTTACAGGTAACAAAGTCATCACCATTGATATGTACATTATTTGTGTACATACAGCAGAGTGTTTAAACCAAAGACAAATGTGTTACTTTACTATACTTTTTCTTCTCACTGATTAACTTTCCATCTACACACAACCTTGGTACAGTGAAAAAGAAGGTAGATGTTAATTCTTTCTGACCACATGCCACACATTTCATTGGCCCAGAACAACTGATGCTCTATTTGAATCTCTTTTCTTTCCACATCGTTAAAGACACACCTATGATTAAGTGTATCTAACAAGGGCAACAAAAATACCAGTATGTTCAGGAATGACTCCCTGTACCAGAAGCAGAGAAACAGCATAGCACTGAGACAAATATGGATCTATATTCCCATTTGGAATCATGATACCTGACATGTGGACCTTCTTGAAATATGTCAGCATCATTTTTTTGGTCCGTAATGGAAAATAGTGGCTGAAAAACATATTTTGGCCTGCATTGCTTATGTAGTTATTAAAACTTATCAAAGACTTCCTGCTGGATGCATCCATTCTTTGCAGATAACTATGTTCCCTTTACTAATGCATAGTAATGGGCTTCACATCTAAATTTCAGCAAATCCTGTGGGAATAAAGTCATCTTTGTTTCTGTCATGTGAAGTACACTCTCATTCCAGGAGATTAACTTGCAGGAGCAGCTCCTCCATTAGGGCAGAGGAGTGTCACCTCCCCGCCAGCAGCAGCAGCTGCAAAACCTTTTCAAGAAAACAAGAATAAACTGTGTTTATTCTTGTTTTCTTGAAAAGGGGTGATGAGCACTTGAGAGGAGTGCACAGAGCACTCCCCTCAGATCGCATGTGTGTTTGGCCAGCCGTCTCGGGCCGGCAAAACACACATGCGCAGTAGGCTCTCTCCACCCCAGCACTGTATTGCTGGGCTGGAGAGAGCCTGCACTGGCTCCCTGGCTGGGCACTTTCAGCCAATACTGACGCTGCTTTGAGCAGCGTCAGGATTGGCTGCAGGGCAGGCTGGGAGCCTCTGCCTGCACCCTGAAGCGAAGAGGGACAGAGGAGCAGTGCGGAGGCAACAGAGGAGGTAAGTTTAAAAAAAATTATTATTTTAAATGTTGCCCCCACCCCACGCGTGCCACACCCACCCTGCCCCTTTAAAGGTCAGCAAGCCGCAACTGTTAACTTGGTCTCCTTTACTTTTTATTGTCAGTAGGCCAATTTTCTGACAGAGAGGATCGGTCCTATCCTCAAATAATGCATTAGCAGGTGCTACAGAGCAGTTATTCCTGTGTCTAGATTGAGCGTGTTGGAGGTTTATTTATGTGTGTATTGACATATGTAGATAGTGTTCCTGTATCGCAGACCTAGCCGAACCAGTAAAGTCAGTATGTAAGAAGAGAGGAAGCTGGATTGTGGATGCTTAATGAATTGTGATATAGTGTACTTTCAGTGTGAATCTATATGCGGTGGCATTCAGAGAAAGTTGGTGTTCGAAGCTGTCAAGGTTCATGTCATTGAGCCAAAATTCCTTTCCACTTTTTCAAACTTTTTCCAGAACTCTGTTCTGATCGGCTGCTGATATAGAAGTAGTTGCATGGTGAATTGATAAAGTGCAAGGGCAAAATGCATAGGTGCATAAAAAGGAATGGCAAGAATAGGAGTGTGTTTGGGAGTTTTAAACAAATTCCAATCTATGAACACCTTTTCTCACTATGTGAGCTCAGTACTTATGACACAATCACTTCCTAAGCCCATTTGTTGTCTCCTACATTATTCTCTGCATTGTATTGTCTGGAATTTGTAAAAACCCCACCTACGAAGTCTGAAGTGCCTGCCTTCGAATAAACATTTTTCTCTCTTTAACTCTCACTATACCTCTCCCATGTTGAAGGCATGTGAAGAGGCTTTCTACATTGGTTGGTTGAGGCTGTGTTTTCGACCTGCAGCCAAAGCATGGTTGACCCTGACCCCTGTTCAATATGACATTAAATACTGGCTCTCCTATACACATTGGTTGTATTCCTCAGGCCTTTAGTAATTATAGGGCACAAGAGTAGAGTAATTCTAGCAAAAGGCCAGAAGACCAATTGTTGATGTTCCCTTCAGGATCAGGACCAGGCCTAGTGCACTGAAGAACTAGAGGTCACCTGCAGTAAGAGGGGAGGACATACCTGATGTTAAAGGAAAAAGAGAAGATTCTGTGTTCGAATCAACCTGCTAGCATGACAGCTCAAGGGACCATGCATACACAGAAGCCAAAAGAGTCTGCAGGGTGTAGCCAGTACTGATCCCGGACATCTGTTTCATTCCAGAGCAAAGAAAGCATACAGATCATCAATTAACTGTACCTTCTGGTGTACCAACACTGACTGTTGGCCCCGTCTGACCTCGTATGCCCTGTATCATTATATTGCATATTTTGGGTAGTGTCTGATTGGCTGAAACCTCCACTCACTTTCCAGAATTATTAAAGTTTCTCTGTGGCTATTTGTGCTCCAGATATATAACATTTCAAAGCAGTGGTTGTACATATCCATACATTTCAGTTTACCAGTGGCAAGCAGGGTTGTATATTGAAATATTGACCTGCAAATACGTTAACTCTAAAATATTGACTACTACTGTATCATCAAGGCCATGGTCGGACCGGCCTATAGGGCAATCAGACAATACCCAATAGGGAGGTCTGACAGGTCTGTGTGTGTGCAACCTTTTGGCTGTTTGTAGGCCTATTTATAGCCTCTTCACTGGTGTTTACTTTTAGTTTTCCTGACATTAAATCAGGCACTGCCTGTAGCAAGCTGAAATCCTCGCAGTCTTCCATACCTCATAAGCACTAATACAGTATGTTTTTAAAACTTCAAAACTAACCCAATTTGCACAATTCAATAAAGGAGCCACTTTTATTATGGTGCCTGGACCTATTTTCTGTCCGAATCCGACTCTGATCAAAGTAAGCATACAAAAGAAAATATAGGTTTACTATTCTAAGTTCATTTCTACTTATCCTGATGATATTGTGTAAGTCAATATTGTGGAGTCGATATATGTGAATTTTGTTATCCCCTGGATGTTTTTCCTAACCAAAACTCTTGACTGTATTACAAGATATGTTGCCATTATGTTTTCTAATGTGGGGACGTACTTTAGGTGATAGCCCAATTTCAGCGCAAATAGCCCTTTTGCTTTGAAATATAATTGATGAAATATAATTTGAAAATATAGTTCGGACACTCAGTAGCTTCCTTGAATTTCATATGGGACCCTGACTCTGACCCTAGAGGCCTAGTGACCATGTCAATTGAGCATTGAGACTTAGAAAAACCACTCATTGACACCCAAGTCTATAATTTTCTTGTGGGTGGGAGTCCCGCTTTGTGTTGTTGTTGCTCTTGACTTTAGATTATTTCAGGCAGAATTGAACCCACCTGTGATCAAACCCACTGAAATGTCTCTCCTTGCATCCATAGTCGCTTGAAACAAAGACAAAGATCAAGATTGTCACAGTAGATTATAAACATTGTAGCATTCCGTCTGACAGCTTTTCTCCACTGGCATGGATTGTAGCACTGCCATGCTAGAAGACTAGAAATCCAAGATTTTTTTTTAATAACAGAGAACCAATTACCAAAGGAGAGCATTGTTTATATCCACAAAATTCTGGACACAAGTGCAGGTCTTCTGACAGAGTAGACTGAAAAGTCCTCTGCACCGTGGTGAGTATTACAAGTTTATTGGTAATCAAACTGGGAGGGAGACACGCCACGACTGCCGGTGTCTGCCTCTTGAATCCTTCTCCTTTTGAAAGCACGTGGTCGTCTTCAACTGATTACAATCTACAGCACGCGCTACTACAGCACGCGCTGTAACGACATTACAAAACATGCAAAACATTGGAGCATAACACATCCCCCTTTCTCAAAATAATATTACAGAAGAAAAAAAACAAGTATGAAAATACAATATGTTATTGCTTGACTAAGTCATCAAAGAAAACAGGCAAGGTAACAGAACATGTTACTGCATAACAAAATCATCGAATCTCTTGGGCAATTTCAACATTGACTTGTCTCGCACCCCTACTCCAGTATTATCACACTCATTCAACAAAAATTCAGCAACCCCAGATCTAGTGTCCCCATCAAATGAATTTTCCCACAAACTGGAACCTTCACAACCTTCCCACGATGCCACACATTACCATCACTCAACAACAAAGTATATTTGTACACCTTTCTCAGCTCCAGAGGCTCCGAAAACTTAGACTCCCCTTTAGCAGGTTTTCCACCCTTCACGACACAAACCCAGTCACCAACTTTATAATCACCCTGCACATCATCTCCTACAACCTCCTTCCTCTCCAAACCTTTAGAGAGCATCGCCCTTGGACTTCTTCCTCTCATAACTTCAAAAGGTGATTGCCCAGTCACACCATGGGGAGTAGTGCGGTAAGCCCAAATCAAATCTTTTACTGCCTTGCGCCACTTTATTCCGTTACTGATTGCCAATTGCAATCAATCCTTCAATGTCCTGTTCCACCTCTCCACTAAACCATTGCTTTGTGGATAATAAACAAATGCCCTGATGTGCTTAATGTCATACCTACCCAGAAAGTCATTCATGTAGTTTGACACAAACTCCACCCCGTTGTCAGAAACAATTGTTTCAGGAATTCCTTCTGAATCAAGCAAATCCATTAAAAATTCCACTACACATGTGGTGTGAACATTCTCCACAAACTTCACAACCAGCCACCTAGAAAAATAATCCACCACAGCCAATGCATATTTTGGAATCTTTCCTAACACATATAATGGTCCCATGATATCAATGGCTATTTTCTTCCAATGTTCATCAGACTTATCAGACTCCACAGGATAATTCTTAACCATTTTCTGAGATTTGTCACTCCACGCACACAACATTTATTCCCTTATATGATGCTTCACGTCCCTTTCTAAACCAGGCCACCAATACTGACCCGTCTTTTAGTCGCACTCATACCCAAATGACCCGCATGAGCCAACTTTAACACATGCTCCCGCAACATTGACGGAAACACCAAAAGTTCTCCTCTCAACATCCCTCCTTTTTCCACACACAATTCCACACTAACTTGGCAGAAACACTCTGCATCAGACGAAGCACCTCTTCTATGTGGCCATCCATGTCGACAATAATTCATCACTTCTTGCAACATGACATCACTCTTAACTTCCCTCACCCAATCCTCATGAGAAATCCTATCCTCTGTCACACTACCCACATCAACACCAACCATTGCTATAAGCTCATTAGGATCATCATCTCCATTCTGATTAGACTGTATAGGACGTCTAGACAGACAATCTGCTAATACATTTCTCTTTCCTGGAAAATATTCCAATTCATAATTGTACTCCAAAATTCTTGCCACCCATCGAGCTTTTCTAGGTGTAGCTCTTCCTGTCCCTTTAGTCGAAAACACCTCGACTAGTGGTCGATGATCTGTCCGAATTACAAATCGCATTCCCCACACATACCTGTGAAAATGGTTAACTCCCCACCAACAAGCTAACGCTTCCTTTTCAATTGCAGAATAATTCATTTCCGCCAAACTCATCGGTCTGAAAGCAAACGCAATGGTCACTTCACTACCATCTCTTACCTGCAACAACACCGCACCCAGTCCCACCAAACTAGCATCAGTATTAATGATGATGCTATCCCTGGTGTCAAAAGACTTAAGAGCTGGTACTGAAGCAATCTGTTTTTTCAAGAAACAGAACTCCGTTTCACATTCATCACTCCACACAAACTGTTCTTTCAAACACAACAACTTCCTCATGTGTTTAGTCTTGTCAGCAAACCCGGGAATACATTTTGAGTAATTCTTCGCCAGACCCAAAAACGATCTCAGCTGATCCTTACTGGCAGGAGACGAAGCATTCTCTATCGCATCCACCAAATTAGAGATTTCTCCTTTGCTTATCCAATGACCCAAATATTCTACTCCATGCACACTTATCTTACATTTTTCCAATTTAATTGTCAAACCATTCTCTCTCAAAACACCCAGAACACTCCTCATTGTACTATCATGCTCGGCTTGATCCAGTCTGAACACCAAAATATCATCCTGAAAATACGTGACGCAAGAAATATCCTTCAACAAATGATGCATTGCTCTTTGGAATACAGATGACGGTGACGCCAAACCAAAAGGCATGTGTTTAAACCTGTATGCCCACTCTGGAGTAATGAATGACGTCAACGCACGTGACTCTGGATGCAGCTGTATTTGGTGGTACGCAGATGATAAATCCAACATGGAAAACACACTTGCCCCTCTCACCATGGACAACATATCACCAATATTCGGTAAAGGATGCCTGTCTACCCAGATTGCAGCGTTCAAATCACGAAGGTCAACACACAAACGTATATCCCCGTTATGTTTCTTAGCAATCCCCACGGGAGCCAACCAGTCAGATGCTTCAATCTCCTCAATCACATCTTGCTCACACAGCCTAGATAACTCTTGCCGCAATTGTTCCCTTACCACTATAGGCATGGGACATGGTTTATGAGCCTTAGGAACAGCATTCTGCTTCAATACAATCTTATGTTTAAACCCTTCCAGTTTTCCTTATCTCTTACTAAATACTTGCGGAAATTCTTCTACAAAATTGGCATTCTGACCATTGTGTATATTAGAACGTGACCCCAAAACTTGATCCGGATGATTCGGATCAAGAATGATACCAAGATCCTTCTGCTGCGGCAAGCCCAAAAGATTAGTACCCTCCTCCACAAAATACACCTTAGAAGTTACTGCCGTACCTTGGAACTCCAGTGAGGCTTCCATATATCCCACCAGCTCAATTGGTTTGTTACCATAAGCTACTAACCATACATCTGGTGCTTTAATTTCACCCTTTGGAAATTTAGACATATTTTCTTTCCCAATCAGGGTATATCTTGCCCCTGAATCAGCTATCAGGGGGATGGAAGGTAGAGGCGAAGTAGCTGCTATAAAAATATTATCATGGAACATATATGGACTGTGAGTAAAAAAGGAGACGAGAAAGATTGCTACACTATCTGAGGGACTCTCCTGCACACATCATTATCTTGCAAGAAACTCATTTGACTAAGAAAGAGTGTGTGGACCTATTTAACTCTACAAAATGGGTCCAACAGGTGGTTTGCACTAATCAGAATGTCACTACTAGGGGGGGTGGCAATCTTGATAAAGAAACATCTAAATATGTCCATCAAACATAGTGTTCCACATAAAGTAAGAAGATGGGTTATCTCTAAGTTGACAGTATATGACCAAAATTTTACTTTAGCTGGTTACTATGTCCCAAGTGTAGACGATGCAGGGCCCCTTCAGGAAATGTTCTCAAAGTTGTAGGACTATGCCTCCCATGTTATAATGGCAGGAGATTTCACACTGGATGATGTGTTAGACAGATCATCTAAAAGTAGGTCGATGGTATCTCCGGAAAATGTTATAATTTAATAAACATATAGTGAATTATATGAAGGGGACAGGCTGGTCAAGATGGGGTTATACCTTTAGCAATAAAAAATATGGTCAGCAATCTAGGATTTAATATTTCTTAATAGATCAGAGCATAAGGGTTATGATCTAGGAGCTTAAGCATGTGGGGGCTCTAATATCAGACTATTTGGCAGTATTAATAGAGTTTAATTCAGCTGTTGGGGCTGAGTCAAGGAGATGTACATTGGACAATACGATACTGGTAGACAAAGATGCTGTGAATGTACTTCACATATACTCATAGGAGTTTTTCTGAGTCAATATAGGTACTGCAATGATGGATAGGGTGTGGGATTATTTTAAAGCTTTTTTGAGGGGGAAAATTAGTAGCATAGCATCCTTTAACCCTTGGGTGCCTGGGATGTAACGGTTACGTCTTCGGCAGCATCGCTTGGGTGCCGAGGACGTAACCCTTACGTCCTGCACCAGGCCCATGGGGGGAGCACAAGCGTTCCCCTCCATGGGCCTCCCACCCTCACTCCTCCACGGCAGGGATGTAAGGGGAATCGCTTCCCCTTCCACCACCACTAGCCCCACCCCCCAGTGATGTCTGATGATGTCAGCGCACACTGGAAACATGGCTTCCAGTGCAATCAGAGCTCATCAGAAGTCGCCTCCATCGCGCTGGAAACATGGCTTCCAGCGTGATTAGTTTCTCTTTGGTATGGGGGTGGGGAGGTGAGGGAGGCAATCGGGCTGCAGGAATGCACACTAGACACCAGGGGTTATTTTTTTTGTCTACTGTTATAAGGTGAACGACCCCTTAGGCAAGGGTCACTCCCCAGGGAGGCAATTTTTTATTAGGCCTTTTCTGACCCCCTGGGGAAAGATTGGCTTATTTAAATTAGGCCAATCTGCCCCCGGGTGGCAGAAGCCACTAGACACCAGGGATTTTTTTCTATTATTTTTTACAGATGGGGAACGACCCCTTAGGCAAGGGTCACTCCCCTGGGGGCAATTTTATTCTAGGCCATTTCTGCCCACCTTGGGGGCAGATTGGCCTATTTTTCTTAGTCCAATCTGCCCCCAAGGGGGGCAGAAACCACTAGACAGTGGGGATTTCTTTTTTTGGGGCATTTTCATGCAGGGAAAGGCAAGGGTCAGTCCCCTGGGAGGCAAATTTATTTTAGGCCATTTCTGTCCCCCTTGGGGCAGGTCAGCTTATTTTAATTAGGCTGACCTGCCCCCAAGGGGGGCAGAAACCACTAGGCACCAGGGATTAAAAAAAAACATTTTTACAGACGGGGAACTACCCCTTGAGCAACGGTCGCTCTCCTGGGGGGCAAATTTATTTCAGGCCCTTTCCGCCCCCTTTGGGGCAGATCAGCCTATTTATATTAGGCCGATCTGCCTCCGGGGGTTAGAAACCACTTAGGCACCAGGGATTGGTGTGAGTGTGTGTTTTTTGGGGGGCAGCCCCTTGGGCAAGGGGCACTCCCCATGGGGGCACATTACTATTGGCCATTTCTGCCCCTCTTGGGGGCAGATCAGCTTATTTTTGTAAGGCTCATCTGCCCCCCAGGGGGGCAGAAAGCCCACCAGACACTGGGGAAGAATTTATTTCAATAAAAGAGGGTGGGGGTATGGCCATAACCCGACCTCAAATAAATGGGGACAAAGTTATTTTGTCCACCGGTGGGCAGATGGGGCAGTTACCCCTGATCCACTCCCGGGGGGGCAGAAAACCTACTAGATGCCAGGATTTTTTTTTTTTAAATAGTGGGCTGGTGGCTACCAACAAGTATGGGCATGGTTATGCTCCCACCTCAACTGAAGGGGTTAACAGTCTTTCAGCTCTCCCAACGCACACTAAAGGATCTTATCCCAACAGCAAGCAGGAGGACATTTGATTATTTTGGGTTTTGGTTTTACATTTAGGTCATAAGAGCTTGTCTAACTCTCAAAATCATCCCACTTGGAATGGTGTGGGCTACACTTTTTAGACTTTGGGACACTGCGATGTAGAAAAATCTATGAGACCTAGACACATCTGAAAACTAAACATCTGGGGGACTCCAGAGTGGTGTGTTTCACATGCACCCCGCACCATTTTCTCACCCACAATGCCCTGCAAACCTCCAACTTTGCTTGAAATCACACATTTTCCCCACATTTTTGTGATGGAACCTTCCGAAATCTACAGGAATCCACAAAATATCTACCACCCAACATTGTTGCATCTATACCGATAAAAACTCTGCCTCACTTCTCGGCCTAAAAACATTTTTTTTCAAACTGCCCTTTTGGACCCGCTTTGGTTCCCCTTTCATTTCAAAGCATTTTTGGCTCTTCCCTGTCATAGGCACTTGGCCAACCTACACAAGTGAGGTTTCATATATATAGGGAGACTGAGGGAAACGTTGGGTGGTAGGAAATTTGTGCCGGTGCGGTGATCCCACACAGAAATGTGGGAAAAATTTTTTTTTTAGCTAAATTTGAGGTTTCCTGAGGATTCTGGGTAAGAAAACACTGGGGGATCTACACAAGTCACACCTTCCTGGACTCCGTCAGGTGACTAGTTTTCAGAAATGTCTGGATTTGGTAGGTTTCCCTAAATGGCTGCTGAGTCCAGGACCAAAAACACAGGTGCCGTCCGCAAAAACAAGTAGTTTTGTATTTGAAATTTTTGATGTATCCACGTAGTGTTTTGGGCATTTCCTGTTGCGGGCACTAGGTGTACCCACACAAGTGAGGTAGAGTTTTTATTGGGAGACCTGGGGGAATGCGGGGTGGAAGGAAGTTTGTGACTCCCCTCAGATTCCAGAACTTTGCAGCACCGAAATGTGAGGAAAAAGTGTTTTTTTTGCCAAATTTTGAGGTTTTGCAAAAGATTCTGGGTAACAGAACCTGGTGAAAGCACCACAAGTTACCCCATCCTGGGTTCCCCTAGGTGTCTAGTTTTCAGAAATGTCCAGGTTTGCTAGGTTTTCCTAGGTGCTGCATGAGCTGAAGGCCAAAATCCACAGCTAGGCACTTTGCAAAAAACAGGTCAGTTTTCTTTGGAAAAATGTGATGTGTCCATAATGTGTTTTGGGGCATTTCTTGTCGCGGACAGTAGGCCTACCCACACAAGTGAGGTACCTTTTTCATCGGGAGACTTGGGGGAATACTGGGTGGAAGGAAATTTGTGGCTCCTCTCAGATTCCAGAACTTTTTTTATCACCGAAATGTGAGGAAAAAGTGTTTTTTTGGGCCAAATTAGGAGGTTTGGAAATTATTCTGGGTAACAGAACCTGGTGAGAGCCCCACAAGTCACCCCATCCTGGATTCCTGTAGGTGTCCAGTTTTAAAAAAATGCACAGGTTTGGTAGGTTTCCCTAGGTGCTGGCTGAACTAGAGGCCAAAATCCACAGTTAGGCACCTTCCAAAAAACACGTCAGATTTCAATGTAAAAATGTGATGTGTCCATGTTGCATTTTCTATCGTGCACATTAGCCCTACTCACACAAGTGAGGTACTATTTGTATTGGGAGACTTCGGGGAATACAGAATAGAAGAACAAGTGTTATTGCCTCTTGTCTTTCTCTACATTTTTTCATTCCAAATGTAAGACAGAGTGTAAAAAAGATGCCTATTTGAGAAATGTCCTGTAATTCACGTGCTAGTATGGGGACCCCGGCATTCAGAGATGTGCAAATAACCACTGCTTCTCAAAACCCTATCTTGTGTTCATTTTGGAAATAGAAAGGTTTCCTTGATACCTATTTTTTACTCTTTATGTTTTACCAAATGAATTGTTGTATACCCGGTATACAATGAAAACCCATTGCAAGGTGCAGCTTCTTTATTAGCTCTGGGTACCTAGGGTTCTTCACGAAGCTACAAGCCCTATATATCTCCCCAACCAGAAGAGTCCAGCAGATGTACTGGTATATTGCTTTCAAATATCTGCCATAGCTGGAAAACGTTATAGAAGAAAATGTGGACAGAAATGGCTCTTTTTTACCTCAATGTCAATATTTTTTTATTTTAGCTGTAACTTCTGTAGGAATTTTTTGCTTACGTTTCATAAATGTTTAGCTGTCTGGGATCCAGCATTGGTTTCACACCCATTGCTGTCACTAAATGGAAGGAGACTGAAAGCACAACAAATATTAAAAGTGGGGTATGTCCCAGTAAAATGCCAAACATGTGTTAAAAAATGTGGTTTTCTGATTCAAGTCTGCCTGTTTCTGATAGCCAGGAAGATGGTGATTTTAGCACTGTAAATCCTTTGCTAATGCCATTTTCAAGGCGAAAAAACATAGGCTTTCTTCTGCAGCCCTTTTTCCCATTTTGTTTTAAACAACATTTTAGCTGTGTTTTGTCTAATTTCTTGGTCTCCTCCAGGGTAACCCACAAACTCTGGGTACCTCTAGAATCCCTAGGATGTTAGAAAACAAGGATGCAAATTTGGCCTGGGAATCTTATGTGGACAAAAAGTTAAGAGTGCCTAAGCACGAACTGCCCCAAATAGCCAAAAAAGGCCTGTCACCTCAGGGGGAAAAGCCCTGGCAGGGAAGGGGGTTAAGAGGAAAGCATACAAGTAGGTCAGTTACTTGGAGTCTGAATTAAGGAAGGTGGACAGCAAATTGATTTTGCAGAGGTTAGGACCGAATGAAACAAAAGTACTGCAGGACACGCTACAAGACACAAAAGAAAAGTTGGAGGCTGTACTGGAGGCTAGCACTGGGCAATGACGGGAAGCCAGTTGAATAGCTCATTTTGAATACGGGGAGAGATATGGAAAGCTGCTTGCCTGGAAAACTAAATTGGACATGGGAAATCTAATTAAGGAAATAAAGCTGGTGCTTACTTGTGTTTCAATTATGAATCTAACCATTCAATTCAAATTATTGCGAACATGTACCTTCAAAATAATTTGGTGGTGGATTGAGAATTAAAATAAATCTTGTTTTCATGCAATAGTCTATGTCAGTGTTTCCCAACAATAAGGGGGGTCACGAAAGTCAGAGCAATAAATAAAGATGGCTTTAAATTCTGTTTTTAACTTGTCACATTTGCCGGTGATTCAAAGACAGACTCATATGTCAGGGTGCTTTATTCTTTTAATATAGGGATTAATGTTTACTTTTCTTTCTCTGACTCCAAAATGAGATGAGTTTTAAAAGTGAATTATGTGACAATGTAGGATGCTGCTTTTTGCACTAAGCAACACAATGTAAATACATGTAAATCAACTGGATGCATCCAGCAGTTGGGAAAGCAAAAATGAAGCAGTTTTCGGTAATTCTAAAGTGTGTCGGAAACAGAATTGTTAGTAGGATCAAAACAAATCAAAACCCTTCCTTCATAATACACAAATGATAAATATTGAAACAAACTGATTTCTACACATTATCATTGGAATGCTATATAGTTTTGTCAGTAAAACTGTATGTCTGTGCAAATTTCGTAGCCATTTAAATGGAAAATGTGCAGTCTGTAAATGAAAATACTCTACCAAAATCGCCCCACTTCATGTCCGTTAAAGGTTTACGGGTTGCTAACGTTTGTTATTCTAAAAAGTGGATTGTGGTTCTAAAAAGTTTGGGAACTACTGGTCTACCTTATTACCTTCTGTGGATCAAAATCAAAATTGTGTCTTTTTTCAAAACAAAGTATTTCTTAATCAGAAGATAAAGTTGGCATTTGCACCATGTTTGCTGCGTGAGGCACAGTATAACATAATTTGTCAGCTGTCCTTCCATGGAGGCAGGTGCAGCTTTATGCTTCCTCATTAGCGATCAAAGTGTGATGACTCTTCATATTAATAATAGTTAGATTGTTCTGAAGCTCCTTTTAAATTCTAATAGCTACGAGTGCCAACAAGGGATATTATCAATGATTTTTATATGATTTTCTATTATTTGATGATGTCTGTCATTTACATCTGAATTAAATTCATTACAAATAAAATAAACATGACATATTTGTAATCAAAAGAACAAATATTGATAGTAGGTGTATCTATGAAAAAATATGTATTTAGAACAAAGTACAGAATCAAACAAAGAGTATAAAAAATCAAGCTGGAAGTACAAAGAAGATATAAGGATTTTTTATTGAAAATGCTTCAAGTATATCAACATTGACTAATTCATTACAACTCTAACCTAATTTTGTTGGCCTATGTGAGCTCACTTTCTGGATGTATCTTAAGATCGCATATCTGATGAACATAACAAAAAAACCTCTGATAAATGTTGTAAATTGTTCAACAGAAAGATGGGTAATGCGTCAACGTTTTGGTCTCAAAGCATATTCATCCACGAGACCATCTTCAGGACAGAGCTGTTTGCGTGAAAACAATAAGCCCCCTCCAAACATTGAAATATAATGTAAGATTGAATTAAAAAAAAATAAGAATACACCTCTACTCACTTTAAAAAACAGAGAGCCCAAAACATTTAGCTCCTGAAAAAAGGAGATTGAAGTCTCTCACCATGATCTTGTGAAAAAAATAACCCTGTATGAATCAACCAAATGTATCTGAAACATTCACAGTGAGAAATAAAATAAATCATGCAATTAGATGTGAGTGCTTGGAAATGACTCATTGATATGATTGTGCATAGTAGAAACTATAAATGTATTTAGTGTGGTAGCTCAAATTTTCATAGCAAAGAGTGCTAATGCTTCAAAATTATAGGTAACTGATTTGTCTAAAAGTAAGAGAACACAAAGACCTTGCTAAATGCAGGCCACTGTAGATCTCTAGTCTACAAAAAGGGGGGACTAAAGTACTCCATACTTATATGGTTTCACACAAAACCTGTAACAATTTCTATTAGGCTTGTTTAGAAGAAACAGGTTTCCCCTTAGAACTTGTGAAGCCCAAAAATAGTAATATAGGAGACATTAAAAAGATGAATTTCATCTGGTATAGAGGTAATCATCCACTGTGCCTCTATATAAGATGCAATTTACTACTGATATTCATATCTGAGTTGAGGATTCAGGTTCCAATGAAGAATAATCACTAGGAACAAACAGTAATTAGTTGTTGGGCGCACTGCTGAGCTACAAATGAGGAAAGTAAAGCTAATATCAATCACTGAAAGTCATGGAGTTTCATGGTTAAAGTGCAAAACATGGGTCTTTGAGTCAACGCAAATTCTAATCTGCCGTCCAAAAGAGGAACATGTCTGCAGTCTTATCAATGAATAACAAAGCGCCAATGATTCCATAGGAACAACCAGCAGTTAACTGATAGGCATGATGCTAAATAGCTAAAGGTAAAACTAACCCTAGTAGCGAAAACTGACGGTCAAGGAGTGGTACAATCAAAACATAAGTTTTCAAATCAACTCAGATTGTAATCTGTCTATGGCCCTTATTACAACTTTGGCGGTCTTTTCGTAAGCCACGGGTGCCGAAAGACTGCTTTATAATGACTGATTTCTGAATTCTACTCGAAAACGGGTGGAATTCTGACACCAGTCGTACTGGGGGTCGGCAGTTCCACTGCCAGCACCACCAAACGAGGGAGGGGCGTGTGTGCGTGTCTGCATGTGTGAGTGCATGTGTGAATGTTGTGAATGTGGGGGAGGGGTGTTTGTGGGTGCGTATCTGCGTGTGTGAGTGAATATTTGTGGATGGGAAGGGGTGAGTGCATGTGTGCGGGTGTGAGTGATTGAGTGCATGAGTGCGATTGAGCGGATGGAAGGGGTGGGTGCGTGTATGCATGTGCATGGTATGTAACCGGACGTGGGTGAATGTATTAGTGGACGGGCAGGGGGTGCATGTTTGTGTGAGTGAATGGGGAGAATGGGTGAGTGCGTGCATGCAGTGCAGGGGGGATGGGGTGTGAATGTATGTATGCGCTGGGGAGGGGGTATGACTGTATGTATGCGCTGGGGGAAATGGGAGTAAATGCGTGGGTGAGTACGGTGTTTGTGTATGTATGTTAGTGTGAATGGGGGTGTATGACACAAATGCGTGGGTGGGGGTATGTTTGTTTGTGTGTGTGAGTATGTGGGTGCATGTGTGCGGGTATGTGGATGTGTATGCAAGTGTATCCTGGTGACAGGAATGTTTATTCCTGTCACCAGGATGCAAGACCGCCAGCTTTTTCTCTGGTGTCATAATACCGCTAGTGGTATTACGGCATCTGCCAGGCCGGAAGTGCTCACCTCCAGCCTGGTGGACCACGGAAAAGAGGCTGGATGGGCAGAGTATCAGCGGTTTGGCTTCGGACAAACCGCCGAACTCTGAATTTGGCGGTCTTCACCGCTGGCCTGTCAGCAGTGAGACCGCCATCGAGGCAGGGTCGTAATGAGGGCCTATATATTTTATGGGAACATTTCTGCAAATTTATTCTGACTAATTCATTCAAGAAGGTATAAAATTGAGGTATTATAACCTTTATTCTAATAGCAGTAGTTGACCATGTTCTTCCAGTAGACAGTCTCCGTAAAAAAGGTGAGCCCTGAATCGTATATTCCTACATTGTATGGGAGCCATAGATAAAGAACACAATTGGTAATGGGCCAAAATTACTCTTGAGCTATTAGATGAAACTGTCCAGAGTGAAAACCGGGTGAGATGAGTTGAGAGTGTCCCATATATTGATCATTAACCTCTCCTTATATGTACATATGGAAAATAACTTACTTTCAGTCGATTGAATCCTGCAGCAAAAATAGATTAAACCTGAAGAAAAATGAGTGTATTAGCCTTAAGTGACAATGATGTGACTTTACATAGAAAAAGAAGCAGTCAGCTAACCTGACTTACTTAATTGAAGCAAGTGTCAGAGTCTCGGTCGTTCTGGACTTCCGCGTCTGTCCATTACAACACTGAGAAAATGCTCGCATAAGTGAGCCATTTAAATAGAGTCAGAAACTGGAATGCAACTCTGTGTCAGCCATGATGAAAATAAAGGATATCATCAATGCAAATCGGGCCAATATTCAAGACCTTTGAGGCAAATTAATACCTGATTTTCGAAAAAAAGAATCACGAAGTCATCACTGATTAACTAGAGCAATATATGTTGAACATGAAAAACAGTTGTGTTCAGTGATTCGAAAAACTAGACCGAGACTTGGGTTCAGCTATGTTGGGTATGAAAACTAACAAAGTTATAGGCTAAAAACCTCTGAGAGTTACATAACTGTCTTAATTTTTGTTGTGAGCTCATTCTTTACATAGTCACATGTTAGAAATGGTGTTTCTGGTTGGCTAGTGTATGCGCCTAAGCCAGGCAGAATCCACTACTGTAGTCAGGGCAAGCACATTACACACCCTGTGATCACCCTCTGGTAGCTTGGTGCAGAGCAAGCAGGCTTACCATCAAAGGCAATGTGTAAAGTGTTTGCACAACACACTCATTCGAGTAACACAATGAATACACCACAGAAAAGACTCCACACAGAATTATACAGAAAATAGTATAATGTACATATTACCAACTGAAATTACATGAATCATAAATACTGTGGAGAATATGCTGTCAGTTATATAGTACTAACTATCCTAAACACTGCTCAGCAAAATGACATTAATCAGTGAATACGTTTGGAATAAAATGCAACAGACTATGAACAAAAAGGTGCATTAACCTCCACATCCATGCAAATATTGTAACCTTGTTTGGGGACAAAACACATGAGGCACCATACATTACCAGCAATGATCACCAAATAGCCTCATAAAACCTAGGGAGTAGTGCACCTGCACTCCTGTTAGGCATTATACAGTAACTTCTGAGCCTTAGTGAAACAAAGGTATTTAGACATTTAAAAAAAATTATGTAGGCCACAAAAACACTTGCGCGCCTACTACACTTGAAATGGTAATGGGGGGTCACCCTTCAGAAATTCAGCAAAAGTACCTTTCCCTCTGCTGAAGGCACAGCCATAACCTGTGAGCATCCCTACGCTCAGAGGGGAATCGTCATGATCACCCAGCAAGATGACCTTTGCTCTTTTGGGCTTTTCAGGGCATCCAGTGTAAGGTAAAAACCCTCCCTCCTCACAGCAATTACTGTATAGTTGTCGCCCTCCCGATTCACTCCATAAAAATGGAGGGGGGGCAACAAATCATGTTAATACATGCACAATATAACAAGAGTGCCCTTTTGTGACCCGTGCAGAATGACGCCCAGCTGCACCCACATGTAGCTCATCCACAGCACCTTTCTTTGTCTGATCCAATCAGCTTCACACCACCTCTGGGGGTCTGGATTAAGGTGGCCTCATCTTGGGAGGTCACAGATGCGGCCACGCCACATTGAGTCCCACTCCCTGGGGGTAAAGGGGAAAGCAGCGCTGACGTCGTTGGGTTCACAGGTGTCTTCTGCGGACCTCCGGGGTAAGACCACGAGGGCTCTACATGGCGCTCCAGCAACCGCTTCAGGCATGTGGTGGCTGCGCAGCCTCCGTAGTCGTGCCGGCGAAGGGGGAGTCCTAGTTGCTCTGGCATTTCGGGTGCTGTGTCAGAAGGGCTTCCCTCAGCTGCAAACTCTGCTGTCCTGGAGCACACGTTGCTCGGGGCTTCTTTGAAAAGCACTTGAAATGCGCTAGATTTTACCCATGAAGGAAAAACAATGAAGCGCTCTCCACGTGCTCTATTAGAAGACTTTGGTGGAGAACAAATCACTTACAATGTGCTAGTTTAAAATTGAATGTGAGGGACAGACTCTGCGTCTCTCAGACAGTTCTGGGCCGTCAGTCCCAGGAGGCACTTGAGGCAGAATACAGGGTGGCAGGCCAGCTCATCCAAGCAAGCAGATGGCAGGGATGAAGGTTTCTCCTGATAGCATCACAGTTCCTTGGTAGAATAGGGTCAGGGAGTAGCTGGCAACAGGGCAACAAACAGAAAAGCAATCCAGTGAGTCATCTAGGCCACCCAACCAGTAGTAGGCAGCAGGACAACAGCAGAAGAGCAGAACAGATGAGTCCTTTGTGCAGCATAGAGAAGTCCTTCCGACAGAGGTTGAGTCCCAGTTCCAAAAGTGCTCTAAAAATATGGGGGCAAAGCCCCTGTACTTATACTAAAAAATGTCTTTGATGCGATGGGTGACTTCACAGGAACCATTTCAAGTCCTTTTTAACTCAGCCATGGCTCCAGACATCAGTAGGGGATAAATCAGCACTTCGTGTGAGGGCAGGACACAACCTATTGACATGGAAGGTGTGAACGACCTCACCCTCTCCCAGTCCAGGAAGACTGTCAGTATGCACATGTCTCGAAAGTATGCACAAAGTATAGCTATTACTCTGCCCTGGATGTGGATTGGAGTTATGCTGCAAAGCACACAGAGTTATAAACACAGTGAAATTCCTACTTTCAAAAAGTGGTATTTTTTAAACAGTGATGTAAAGTCCAACTACAGCAGTAAGCAGCATTTCTCATTACCATACCAAACATGGCAACACTACTCCTTTCAGATCAGAAATTACCACTTAAAAGTATATAAGGGAATTCGCAGTGCTAACCTATGAGAGAAGCAGCCCCCAGTAGTAAAAGTGAAATACGCTGTTTGTCACTACTCGGACTTGCAGAGCATAAAGGTACCTGTCCTGCCTTTTACTTACCCAGCACCCTGCCCATGGGGCTACGTAGGGCCTACCTTAGGGATGACTTTGGTGTAATAAAAAGGAAGTTTAGATTTCGGCAAATAGTTTGAAATGTCAAGTCAAGGTGGGAGTAAACTGCACATGCAGGCCTTGCGGTGGCAGGCCTGAGACAGGTTTGAACGGCTACTTCTTTGGGTGATGCAATCAGTGCTGCAGGCCCAATAGTAGCATTTAATTTACAGGCCCTTGATATATGGTATACCACTTTACAAGGGACTTACAGGCAAATTAAATACCCCAGTCATACCAAGTTTTAGGGGAGAGAGCACATGCACCATAGCCCTGATTAGCAGTGGTAAAGTGCCCAGAGTCCTAAAGCCAACAAATAGGTCAGATAAATGGAAGGAGGGACACAAAAGGTTTGGATATAACCCTGCAGGAAGGGCCATTTCCAAAGTCAAACAATTCAGACTGTGAAGAATGTTGTCATTTAATTGGTTGATTCTGTTAGTTTCCATACCATTGGCTGGCTACTTCTTTTTCTGCATAAAATCCCATCAACTAGGGTTCCTATACTATGTAGGAATATACATTTGGGGTCACACCTATTTTAAACGAAGACTGACAATTGAAAGAACATGGCCAACTACTGCAGTTAGAATTAAGTGCTGGTTGTTTGTATGCAATTATTGATGATTTTATTGGTTGATAAGACCCACAGACATGTTCCTCTATTGGACATATGTAGATTAGAGTCTGCGTTGACTCGAACACATATGTTTTGCGCTTTCATCGTGTAACTCTGTGACTTTCAATGTTTGATATTAGCTTTACTCACCTCATTTGTAGCCATTCAGCACTGTGCCCAACAATTAATTGCCATTTGTTCCAAGCAGGTGTTGACAATATCATTGGAATTTGAATTGTCAGCTCAGATCCTGATATATTAGTATTAACTTGAAATCATATTATATAACTATTATATAGAGGAACACTGGGTGATTACCTCTAAACCAGATGATGTTCATCTTTTTAATGTTTTCTACCTTACTATTTTAGACTACACAGGTCCTAAGTGGAAGTCTGTTTCTTCAAACAAGCCTAATAGAAATTGTTACAGATTTTGTGCGAAACCATGTAAGTATGGAGTACTTTGGTAGCCCCTTTTGTAGATTGGAGATCTACAGTGGCCTGCATTTAGCAAAGTCTTTGTGTTCCCTTGCTTTCAGGCAAAAATATGACATACAATTTTGAAGCATTGGGATTCTAAATAGTCCTAGCATTCTTTGCTATGCAAATTTGAACTACCACAGTAAGTGCGTTTATAGTTTCTACTATTCTTGATCAAATCAATTAGTCGCTTCTGAACACCCACATCTAAGTGCATGTTTTCCTTTCTTTCTCACTGTGCATGTCTCAGATACATTTGGTTGATTCATACAAGGTCACAATTTTTTCGCAAGATCACAGTGAGAGGTTTTGATCTGCTTAAATGTTCCGGCTCTCTGTTTTTTAAAGTGATTACAGGTGTATTCTTATTTTATTATTCACTAAGGGGTGTATTCATGGGGAAAGAAGGGCGCTCAAAGGAAAAGGTCACACAGTCACTAGAAGGTGCCCTCACAAGGGACAACACCCAACCCTATAAATGTTCGCTAACGAACCATAACAATAAATACTAGCGTGAGGCACTCAGACACATGTAATGATACTGTAGATACAATATTACAATACAGTAATCCGTAATCAATATAAGGCACAGTCCATTCATAAATACATAGTCAAATTCTTGAAATTTATTGAAGAAGAATCATCATGAAGCTGAAGTCCCAGCACATCAAATCTTCAGAGATTCACAAAGTATTTTGAAGACACAAATCAAAAGCCACAAGCCAACTCGTGTTTCGTCACAGGAGAATATTCCCGCAGTAAATTATATAAACAAATCACTTGAATAAAGAAACAAAATACTCAGATATTATAATCAAAAAAAGGGTGAAAACCCCCATAGTAAATAGAGAACCCCACAGAAAGAAAGAAAAGGAAAATGATTCAAACAAGTCCCCAAATGACTGAAAAAGTGAAAAGTAGATATGGAGAAACCAATGTATATAAGATGTATTACCAATTATCACATATTAAAACCTTGTTATATAATTATCCTTATATCCCTGTGCACTGTTATAAAAAAAAACACAAAAACATATGAAAGTCATGTGTGCCACAACGTAGTCTCACCAAATTCACCTATATTTATACACGTAAAAAACACAAAATTAGTGTACATTACCAGTGACGACGACTGAAAGAAATAAAGGCCAACAGCCATGCAGAAGACCACATATCACGTGAAAAACGTGTTATCCCAACTCATAGTACAGTCACACTAAACATCAAGTTACCTTGAAACACCGTTTTAACAAGAGTTAATAGTAATCCTCCACAAGTAGCAGTAGATGTGAACAGAAACCGGGTCCGGCTTAAAAATATATAAGTAAACGAAATTAGAAACACACTAACAACACCAAATTAGATAGATGTATTCCATACAATAATCAGTCAAAAGTATCTACCACATGCTTCATGCGCAAATATCCACATACTCAAAAGTGCCCCAAATAATCTCCAAACAAGCTGTGGAGGAAATGAACCCAGAACTATTGTCAAATAATATCAAGGCCCAAGGCAAACATATGCCTCTGTAATATCAAAAGAACCGTTTGTTAAAAGCATACTCTGAGCTTACCTTTAGAACACGATACCCCCAGTCAGCGTCTACAATCCAGACGCCGAAGTGACCGCGAGTGCGCTAGCCGCGGTCCGACCAACCCGGAAGTCTTTAAATAAGCCCCAGGCATGGTAAAAACAGAAAAGGGACTATCGCTACGATCGTTGGATATAGAAAGCGGCAAGTCCACACCATCGCAAGTCCACTAGCTGCGAATCAATAGGTATTATCCAAACTGCTGATTCCATGTAGATTCAACCCACAGCACAAGTATACAAAACGGAAAAGGAGCTGTAAGCTCAAAACTCAATATGGATCCTGTAATCGTAAATAGTAAGCTATAAATAAAATATAAAAGAGTCTAATGAAAGAAGTTCAATCAGTCACCACCGGTAAAGAGAAAAATTAAATAAATAGCAAATCTCATTCAATACATCCACAAAAGAGTAAGAAAATACCCAAATCAAAAAAGAAAAATCATAAAGTGATAAAACCCAACCTCCCATAACAATAGATAAATATCTAGGAGAAATTTTGGTTCTTGCTTCAATTGTTACTGATATGAATAGAATCCATCTTATACCAGGAAATAGTATATGCAAATGATGAATACATGAAAAAATATGCATGTAATGATATGTATGTTACTATCGTACACAAGTCAGCCTGAATAGACAATATAATACATAGAGTTAAATAAAATGAAGAAAGACAAAGAAGTTGAAACACTACATTATATACATATACATATACACATATACAGATCTTATTGTGAGTGACATCAATTGATGTGAACATCAATAATCTCCCCAAAAATATTCTAATTCTCTATCGGAGTTGAGTCCCAATTCCACCGCCCGTAGTCTCATAATCCACAGAGCTTCTTTCCTACGTAAGGCCAATTCCCTATTGCCCCCTCTGTCATTATTGGGAAAATATTCAAAACCAAAGAACTCAAAGCTCTTATGTGCATCCTGTGAGTTACACGTTACCATATGTGACACAACAGGATAGGTCATATCCCGATTTTTAAGTGATCTAATATGCTCGCTGATCCTGATTCTCAGTGGGCGTATAGTACTTCCAACGTAAATCCGGGTGCATCTGCAACGAATCTGGTACACCACAAAAGAAGTATTAGAATCAATTGTTGAGTTAATTTTAAACACCCATTGTCCAACAGTAGAGAATTCCTTGATATTGTGGCATGCCCAATGACACACACCACAATGTCCACATTTGAAAAAACCCACCCCTCGTGTCGGTAGCCAAGTTCTGATAGGCATGGTAGCAGTAAACTTGGACTGAGGATATTCCTCAGGGTGACACCTCTACAATACGATGTGAACAACCTTGATGGTATTACATTCTTTAGTGTCTTAGCCTGAAGCAGTGTATCCCAATGTTTCATCATGAATTTCCTCAAAGTCAATGATGCGTCATTGTAGTCAGTTATAAAACAAACCTCATTAGATTCCTTAACAGATTTCTGACAACCCTTCATTATTAAAGTGTCACTCCTCCTCAATCGTCTTGCCCGTTGTTGTGCTTTCTTGATGACAATACTAGGGTACCCTCTTGCAATGAATCTTTTGCCCATCTCATCTAAGTGAGACTGAAATTCCTCATCTAGGCTACAATTACGCCGAGCTCTCACCATTTCTCCATAGGGAATAGATATAACCTGGTGTTTAGGGTGTACACTATTAGTGTGCAAAATGGAATTACATGCTGTGGCCTTACGGAAAAGCCTACTCTGGATACTATTATTAATGATAAAAAGCTCCACATCCAAAAATTCAATACTTTCAGAACTAAAGTGATGAGTGAACTGAACATTCATGGTATTTGAGTTCAAATATTCGCAAAATTCAACCAATTTCTCGGTACCACCTGTCCAATTCAACAGACAATCGTCTATGTAACGACCCCAGTATAAGATATATGTCTGCCAATGGGTGGACCCTGAGCCCCAAACCCACTTATCTTACATTATATTTTAATGTTTGTAGGGAGCTTTATGTTTTCACATAAACAACTATGTCCTGAGTATGGTCTCCTGGATAAATACACTTTAACATAACATAACATAACATGTGTATTTGTAAAGCGCACATAACCCGTAGGTATAAAGGCACTGAATAACAGATGTTTATTGTTACCCAACTCAAAACTTTAAGACCCAAACATCAACTCATTACTCATCTTCTGTAGAGCAGTTTTTCAGAGTTTTTTTTTGTTATGTTCATCAGCCGATAACGCCAATATTATATCTTTTTTGTATTTTCAGCTTGATGTTTTGTACTCTTTGATTCTGTACTTTGTTGTATATACAGATTTATCAATGGATACACTAGCTATCACGATTTGCTCTTTTGATCACAAATATGTCATGTTTATTTTATATGTAATAAATTGAATTCAGTCAGCGACATTATCTAATAATAGCAAATCATATAATAATGCCTTAATAATATCCATTGTTGGCACTCGTTAGAATTTCAGCACCTAACCCTACAAGATTATGCTGGGTTGCCCTATTTTTGTTATTTTTGTAATTCTTCTTCAATACATGAGTGGAAACCTCATGCGTGCTGCACACTTTAGTATGTTATTTCAAAATATGCGACACACGGCTTTAGAAACAGTTAACATCCATTCACTGTTTAACTCAAGGTGGTGTTTTGTAAGATGACTGTATACTTTGCTCCCATGAAGCCGAAACAAGTGAATTAGAAAATCCAGTTCTGTGAAAAAATGTACGAAAAAAAGTCATGTTTTGTACAAAGTTCAGATCTACCCAGATTTATGATATTCCATAAACATAGAAGTAGGACTATAATTTTGCTTGAGGAGTTACAGAATATCTTAATGTCTCCGTTGCTTACCAGTTATCTTCATTACTCTAATTACCCTTCCCCGTCCCAGTCTCTATTTGAACAAGTTGATCATACCTCCCTAAGGCATCTTATGACTAAGCTGTAAAACTTTCCTTCTTTGAGATAGCTCCTGTAGTGTCCCTACTCTCTCATCTGAGGTCAAACATGGAAGGGAATAAGGAGCATGGTAAAGGGAGGGAGGGTGGGCTGTAAGTATTGGGATGAGGAGAGATAATCAGAGTAGTGAAAATTACCCGTAAGTAACCGTTCTCGGTCTTACCTTATCCCAGTTCTTACTATAATTAATGGCCAAAGCCAATTACTTGGTGTCTGCATTTAAATAACCAGCTTCAAAGTAATACTGCACATCTTGTTTTAATAAAACATACTATAGCACTAGAAGAGAAAATACTATTATAGAGAAGCCTTCAGAGTGTAATTAAAATCAATCAGTGGTAATTTGGAGGGAATGCTGAGGTCACTGCATGATTAATGTCTTGAATTGAGTCATGCCCTGGTTCTGTTTAAGAAGCTGCCATTTGATGAGTTGAGCACTCATGCACTGATTCTGGTAATGCTGCT
This sequence comes from Pleurodeles waltl, assembly GCF_031143425.1. Classification (NCBI taxonomy): domain Eukaryota; kingdom Metazoa; phylum Chordata; class Amphibia; order Caudata; family Salamandridae; genus Pleurodeles; species Pleurodeles waltl. The sequence goes on from NC_090440.1 coordinate 1,888,479,880, forward strand.
CCTTGAGATTCTTATGCCAGAGAGAAAATGGCATTAATCCATCAACCTCTCTATTCAGGAAGCAACAGAGGGCTTGCACCCTTGTCTAAGAGGACCAAAATTGACAAGAGGCTGTTGTATACTCTGTATTTTGCTGCATGAGAGAGGTAGATTTTAAATGCCCGGGTGATTTCCAGAAGATGCCATGCTTCTTCATCAGCAAAAAAGTCAGAACGAAAAAAGAAGTAAGAACAATTTCTTGGCCTGCATGAAATGTGGAAGCCACTTTGGAATAAAAAACAGGACCTGAACAAAGACGAAGACTGTCAGAGAAAAACGGGTAAGGAAGTCTAATAGACAGTGACCCCAACTCGCCTAGCCTGAGTGCAGTGGTAATGTCCATTAGGAAGAAAACATTGGAAGATAAAAATATTAAGGCAACTTAATCTAGAGGCTCAAATTGTGGAATATTAAGAGTTTTGTACGTAAGAAGGTACATCAGGTCTAAGAGAAGGACACTGAAGCGAGAAACACTGTCAGAGCCAAATTGCACAGCTGTTTCATATCCCAAAGTGCTCCAATTGCCTTCATTGCCTCCTATTGTCTTCTAAGGGTTAAAATTGACAATCTTACATAAAAACCATCCTCAAAACATTAAAGGACACATTTAGGCTCACATTCCTAGTAATGTAGATATTTACCTGAACCCCAAGAAGAAAATGATTACCAGTGGTTGTCACATGATCCTCAAGTAGAACAACAATAAAAACATATTACATTAATGCTTCAAGAACATAGGAAAGACTTAGGTGTTGGAAAACCCTCCTTTCAGCTTCCAGGCAGATATACAGATGACAGCACCCCGGGGACAAAAGAGGACTTTAGAGTGGACAAGGGTCTAGAGGAATAATTCTCTCCAGGGTGTGAACCATTTATCTCAGTAGATGAACCAACTGATTTGGGTCCAGAATGGACAATCGGGATCAGGTCTCCCTTCTTTGGAGTCAAGAAAACAATCTAGCAATTAGAGGAATTGACAGAAAAGAGTACAAGAGAAGAGTAGGCCAATGAGAGGTTAACGCATCCATGCCCCATTCACCCTTCTTTGGAGTTCAGGACATGTAACAAAGAGAAAATGCATGGTGGGAGCTGGGAGAGCCACCTTTGGAATACCAAACCACCTATAAAATTCTATAAAAACTGTAAGGGCTAAATAGTGATAAGGAGGAAAGATTATGCCTAAGTGATCTGCTCTCACACTGAGAATTCTCTGAATATGAGAGGCAAGTACGGGTAAAATATATTCTTTCACTCTGATGCAGGCATGGACAGGTAGATGAACTAGAGAAGTTGAGTACATTCTTGACTATTTTTTTATAAACAAGTTTGGTACTGTGTTGTCTGCCCAAATTAAAACCTGATATCAGCAAGGGAAATCAGAGAATAGCTCTGAGTATTGCTGCAAGCTGCCTCCCATTGGAGAAGTGGCCTACATCTGAATGGGGCCACAGCTCTGCAAATGAAAAGGACCCCGGAGTTGCTCCACACTCTATCTTTCTGGTTTCTGTGTTGATAATTAAAGGAGAGAGGGACAGAGGAACTTCTCACTCAAGGTTTGCAGGATTGAACAAAAATTGAAGATTGTACTCAACTGAAGCAGACCCTGGTGTTGCCATGTCATAGATCACTAAGGAAGGAGGCCAAAACTGGGAAAGATGTCTGACCAGTGGGCTCAAATTCTGGGAAGTCCAGAAAACCATGACTACGCAGGATGCCTCCACAAAATGTGGGTCTTACCATGTCTCCCTGTACTCAAAGCTAATCCCTGGCTGAAGGACTGCACTGGGGTAGAAGATTGACTAGTGGAAATCACAACTTGGCTACTCTCTGTTTGTGGAGGTAAACAAATCTCTATGACCCTGGCCAGTGGTGAATTCCAGATCCTGGGATGAATTAAAATGAGGTTTCCTGGCACTGATAAAAAATCAGTATCATATTAAAAGCCAACTGACTTTAACTGTAACCTTCTGACACCCCTGCTGCATTTGGGTACTGGATTATCCAGTTATCCAGGCACGAATGATGAATGACTCATGATTGGTGGAGAGAAAATTGGAGGGTCTAATACTTTAGTGAATATCTTTGGAGATTGCTGGTTTGAATGGTAAGATCTGAAATACCAGTAGAATCCTTCAGTTTAAAACCACAGAACCTGCTAGCACAATTAATGAACTGGTATGTGATGATACGCATGCTGAAGGTCTATGGCTATAATTCATTCTCCTGGAAATATGAGCAGAAAGAGTCACTGCAAGGTTTCCATTTTGAAGTCTGTCTTCTTTACAAACTGGTTGTCACACCTTGGGCACTGATAATGGTGAGGATGTTGAGATCGAACCCTCTGCCTCCCGCCCTGGGTCTGTTCATATGGTTTCTGAAGGTCTGCAAAGAGTGTAAGGGGAAAAAGAGGAAGGAGAGGAAGAGAGACACTCTCCTGCAGATTGGTTGATGGAAAGCCCAGACGGAATGTTATGGCACAGTGTATTTGACCTAGATTCAAGGGATCAGCAGTACTCCAACTAGGGGAATGTTAGCACAAATAATTAAGGATCAATTCAACATACTAAAAGGATACAAAATGAAGTATCACATGAATTGGATCTGGACTTACCCTGTGGAGCATGCAGGCAGACTGTAAATATCCTCCAGTTATACCTGGTGTCCTGCCCATGTGGTGATGTAAGATACAACACAACTGCAGCACTTGAAAGGAGGGAGCCTGGGACTAGGGAGACAAAACTAATGAACATATGATATTGGCTAGTCACAGAAACAAGATGGGCTAAAAATCCACAGGAATAAAGAAGTAGAAAAACAACAAAGGTGACGGAATGAATAGGCAGAGTGAGAACTGAAGCATAGGTAAAGTAGTGATAACAACAGCTGTTTAACAGACAGGTTTCTTCTGCATATGGTAGGTCTTTATCTCATCTTTGCCTCTACTGACCAGGAGGTGCTACAGCATGAGCTTGTCCTAATGAGGCTGGTGCACAGCAAGTGAGTCACCTGACTGTGGAAGCTTTGGCTTTTACTATGCTGATCTCTATGTTCCATTTGCCTGTTCTCCCCCTTCTCCAAGTTTGAAGTGTATGAGATATTTTACTGTCTCTGATGACCTACCCCTAAGGCTGAGGAGTAAGCTGAAATCTCCAAAGGGTTAAACAATAGAATTATTGATGAATAAACTATTTTTTGTTGTTCTCCAAGAGGAACTTCAATATTTGCAAATTGTTTAGCTAGATCTGAAATTCCCTGTACCATCGCTGTTGACAGGCCATATCTATAGGCCAAGTTTTTACAACAGATCTCTAATATGGAGCAGGAGTTCCAAAATTTAAGGCAAAGGGCCTGATTTAGAACTCGACGAACGGCTTACTCGATCACACTGGTGACAGAGATCCTGTCCACCGAAATCTAAATCCCATTATATTCTTTGGGATTTAGGTTTTGGCAGACGGGATTGTCCGTCACCATTGTTATAGTGAATGTAGAAAAGAGAGAAGGCCCACACTTGCTAAAAAAACTGTAAACTTTACACTTGTACAGCGCACTACTCACCCGTTAGGGTCTCAAGGCACTGTATGCATACTGCTGTGGAACCCCTCCTGGCTTTTCCCTGTGAGGCACCCACTCCTGGACAGCCCCAGGCATCCAAGCACTGTTAGGGTCATTGTGGAGATTAAGCAAGCTATTGCCCAGAGTGGGACCCATTAATTAGATTAGGCACCAAGGGGAGAATTATCTGGTCCAAGGGAATTGAGCCCAAGACCCACCAAGGGGAGAATTGAACCCTGGTCCCAGGCCAGATCTCTGCATCAGGGTCTGCTGCTCTAACCATTGTGCCATACTTCTCCATGCATATGCAGAATGAAGTACAGGGTTGTATGTGATCAAGGACAAAGATAAGCCCAAAATGTTTACAATGTCAGAATAAAGAGCAAGAATAGAGTGGGGGCTTGGAGGAAAGCCAGACACAAGTTGTAGTAGATAAATATAGTTAGTAGCACAAAAGAAATGGAAGGTCACAGCATGCACCACAGGCCTGCATTGTAATGATTGTCTCTGAGAAAGAATGGAGATATTGTCTCTGAGAAAGAATGGAGATCACAGCAACACTAGTGAACAAGAGCTGCCTGTGGTTACACATTGCAGAGCAGCAGATGTGTAGGGAGAAAAGTACTGATATGCTTTAAAGTTTGAGAGCGTGAAGGACGCCGTGGTTCAAACCAGTAAAAAAATGTATCGATAATAGGTGCACTTCAGTCAATTTTTTTTTATATGTGGTTAGATGATTTTGCAGAAACTATTGCGTCTTGCTGAAATTATTAGCGATAACAATATGCGAGAGCAAGTTCTTCATTTAATATGCCTGCTGACGAAGAACACATCATTGTGGTTTTGAAACTATATAAGACACTGTCTGTTATGTTGCAGTCTGAGTTCAGTTTCACTTCTACAGAGCTACTCTGACATCCCGACCGTATTTGATAAAAACCTGTACTATATTGCCAACCAGAATTGTGTTGCTTCTTTATTTCTTTCGCCAACAATATTTGGCATAACCAGCCAGGAGCCCCCCTTCCGTTCCCAGACTGCTGCCAAAGTAGTCTATAAATGTGGTGATTTCCCGGTCAGACCGGATGAATGGCTAGTGTGAATCCTCTTTGAAATAGGAGGGAGGAGTAATAGGCAGTAGTGTATTACCCAGGGGACTGCTCCTGGAAAGAACATTCCTTTGGGAAGTAGCCGATAGCTATCCCGGTAAGATCTGGAAGGGTAGAGTAGTGAGATGGGCTCAGTAACAGGTGTGAAGTCTAACGTGGCAAAGAGACGGTCCTTTGATTGGCGCCAGCAGGCCTTACTCTGGATAAGTCAGACGCCCGGCTTCCTAATTCACAGATTTAGGAAATCTGGAAGGCACCTTCAAGGAAGGGTGACCAATGCTGAGGCATCTGTTGGAGAGCCTGACGTTTAGGTAAGGGGACAACCGGATGGTTGGTGTCAATTGACTTTGCCCTGAGCCTGGTCAGAACCTTGGTTGCGAACCCAAAAAGCACAGTAGTTGCAAGTAGCTATTCTGCCATAAATACGGAGAATGACATAAAGAATACAATATTTCATAATCATAAGGGTCAAATATGTAGAAGTGGCAGAGGTCCCCATCGGCTGTCATACAGTCTGATATAAGCAAGGAAGAAAGGGTGCAAGATCTTTGCCATATTCGTGATATTCCAATAGAAACCCCTAAAGTGTCCTCTAAGTGGGTAAACATTATTTCAGATAAAAACATGGGGAACAAAAATAAAATATCCCAAGACAAGGGTAAAGAATAATAATAATTCTCTGTGAGTGACACAGAATATTCACTGTGGCAGGAAACAGATGAAATTGAACAATTGAAATAAAATTTATATTTCAGTGGGCCCAGGGAGAACCCCACCCCTTGTATCACCCCTCTGTTTGAAATAATATCACAGTCACCTTTTATATTAGAGGCTCTGCTTGGTGCATTTCTCACAGATACTCACAATCAGGAGTTTAAAACATGAGTGGAAGACCACATCCCCGAACACTGCAAATAGTTATTTACATTCATGATAATGTTGTTACGTATTGCGTCAGGCACTAATCCACTTAGACCTCCTATGAATGCACCTGCCCCAGAAATACCCATGGAAGAAGTGTTACACAGACTAGCGATAAGTATGGTTGATGTTCACTGTTTTGGTCTCACAACAATAAATGTGAAGTCAGGAAATACTGCATGAGATCAATATGTGGTTAGCGATATTCATAACAACAAATATATATCAGTAAAGGAGACAAGGTCCAAAGGAGCTTAAGATAGTGGGCAAATAAAAAGGAGAAATGCATAGGAAGCACACATCTTTAGGGGAACATGGAGACCCCTCTCGAACACATGATAAAAACTTTCCCTTAAGACAAGAAGAGGATACAAAAGTACTGTAAACAATAATACAAAGGTACCAAGGGCCACGCTCAGCCATGGCCAAAGGAAGGGACATTCGGCAAATACATAACTGACCATACATTAAATTACATACTCTCTAAGTATAAAAGAAAGAAAAGACAGAAAATGGAAGCCACCCTGTCATTATGGCAGGTATTCTGTGGTACAAAAACAAACATGAAACCAACAGCACCCACAGATGCAATAATACAGCCCGCGGAGAAACCCCCAGTGAAGCCTTCAGGGGAGCCCCCGCCTTATGGTCTTTATCCCATTCTCCATGTTGTAGGGTACCAGGATCCTGTTAGAGTTGTGCCTAAAGAGGAGAGACAAGAATCACAGGGAGCCAAGGCAACTTCGGACCCTAACCCTACAACTCCCTGAGCCGATCCAGAACCAGAACAAAGAGCCCAGCAGCAGCTCTTGCGCTATGGCGGAGAAGCTTCACCCCCAACCCCCAATAGCAGCAGCAGCTGCAAACCTTTAAAAATAAAACAATAATGAACAATCTTTTTATTTTTAAAGGGGTGGGGCCATGGGGGGGTGACAGGGAGAAAGGGGGAGTGCTGTGCACTCCCCTCAGTGCACATGTGTGTTTGGCTGGCCGTCTTGGGTGCGCCAAACACAGACAGCAGGCCCAGGCTCCTAGTCTGCCTGCGAGCGCAAAGCCATGGCGTTCCGACCAATCCTAAAGCTGCTTTCATGCTGTCAGCTGCATGAGAGCAGCTTTTTGATTGGTCGCAGGGCAGGCTGGGAGCCTGTGCCTGCAAGCGGAGCCAGAGGAGCAGCGCTGCAGAGGAGGGTAAGGTGTATTTTAAAAAAAATATTTAGGGCCTCATTATGACATTGGCGGCAAATGCCGTCTACCGCCACGGCGACGGCTGCCAACCACTCCAGCAAAACACCGCCTATCGTATCATGTTCCATGATACGGCCTGGTGGTGTTTTGCTGGCGGACGCTGCTGCTGGCAGCAGCTCCGCGTCCCTTCTCCTGCCGGAGGACCCCCTCCAAGCAGGTAAGTCGGGTTCGTCCGACAGGAGATGGGAGCGGGGGTGTTGTGTGCGTGTGTGGGGGTCTGTGTGACTGTGCTTGAATGCGTGCATGTTTGTGTAATGCATGTGTGCATGAGTGGGTGTGTGTGTACGTTCATGTTGTGTCGTGTGATTGCATGTGTGCCTGGATGTATGTTTGTGAGTATTGTTGTGAGTGTGAATGAAGTATGCATGCGTGGGTGAATGTGTGTATGTGTGTGTGTATGGGTGTGTATGTATGGGCATGTATGTGTGTATATGTGGGGGGTGGGAGGGGAGTTGTGGGAGGACTCAGGGCAGAGGGAGGGGGACGGGGGAGACCCCTATCAGTGCCAGGGAAGAAATTCCCTGGCACTGATAGTGCCTACCGCCATGGTTTCCGTGGCGGAACAGAAACCACGGAAACCATGGCGGTGGATGGGGTCAAAATGCCATGGGTGGCCTAGTGGTGGGCGCCGGCCTGGAGACTGTGGTCATTACCACCGTGGCGGTCGGTGTGCTAACTTGGCGGTTTGGCTTCGGCCTGTTGGCGGTAATACCTCCACTATGACACCGTCCGCCGGGGTCATAATGACCCCCTTACTGTTTTCCTTTGTTACAAAACATTTGCGGTTTGTTTGTCAACCTGGCTTTTCTAACAGTTGACAAAATTCCTAAGTGAATGATAGAAGATAGAACTGTAATGATCTATTGTGGTTGTATTTTGTTGGAATTAAAATGTGTAATATTTTTTTCAGCATCACCGACCACCAGTCTAGGGGTCACCAGCAGCACCAGTGCACCAGACACGGCAGTCGATGGAGGGGGAGAACCGGCGGCAGCAGGGACAGGTGCTGGCAAGTCATATTGCTGCTGCTCATTGACAATTACTAATATAATCACTGAAAGGGCGCTGCTTGAGAAACCTCTGGTTAACAGCTGCAGCGGGGTTGAGTTCTTAATGGCTTCTTCTCTCTGCAAATCAGCTGACAAAAAGCTCATAATGAACGGATGCTACAAATGATGACTTGATGGAAAAACAAACAAAAGATGGACGGCTAAAAGAAAGAATGGGTGAAATGGATGTGCGGGTGAAAGGAAAGATGCATAGGTGAGTGATAGGAGATGCATGGGTGGGTAAAAGGATGGATGAAAGGGGTGAAAGGAGTGAAAGGATGCCTCAGTGGAGGAAGGGTGGATGGGTAAAAGACAAGCAGATGCTCAGGTGAGGAATGGGTGGATGGTAACAAAAGATACGTGGGTAAATGAATGGATAGGTGGAAGCAGGGTGTTTGAAAGAGTGGATACTGGATAGGTGAGTGCATGGATGAACGGCTGGATAAATATGGATGGCTGCAATGGAATAGTGAAAGACTGGATGAAAAAGTGTAAAGCTTAAATGATGGGTATCAAAGGGTGAAAAGAATAAATGAATGAAAAGAAGAATGTAAAATTGCTTGGATCAAGAAATAAGGGATCTGTTGTGGAGAGGGACCTGTCTGCTGGTCACCTACTTCACTTGGTTTGCATGGTTATCAAAGCTTGGGTTCAAAGTGGAGGTATTTTAAATTTCTGTCTTCTCCCTTAACTCACTGTAGATGAAGCAAGGCAGATATGTATCCTGCCACCCATCATCATACCTCCCTCCCCATTACTTAGTCACCAATGCAACTATGACGTAACTGTAGCGTGGTTCAATACGGCAGTACAATAGTGTGTTCTGAGCATTGTGCATCTGCTTCAGTTATTGCAGCATTCACAAAGTTGTCAATGCATTGCAAACTTAAAAGTTGTGTTCCCCTTCCCTCCAATGCCCACTCTGTCACCTCCTAGTACTTCAGTCCTTAATTTCTTTCCAAAGTTCTGTCCCAACTACCCAAAAAAAAAAATCCCTTTGCATGCGCTACATTACATTTAACTGGTTAATATTTAATTGCTTCCATAATGGATTCATGTCAGTTCAAATTTTACCATTTTGACATTCATCAACTACAGTGCATGTGTGGGTACAAAATGGCCCTGTGACTTGTCCTAATCAGCCACATCAAATTCCAATGGCCTGAGGGGACCAGCAATTTACTGCTACTGAGCCACTCTACTCTTGAAAATATTTTTTTGCACGAGTTTCTAATCTGTCATTTTCCTTTTTCTTTCCGTCTATAGCTAATCCTGGTGAACATCATCCAACTCAACAGGAGATTGCAGCTCAGGTGCGGAGGCAGAGGCTGAAGGGCATCCACAATGATATCAATGGCTTGTGGCCTTTCAGGAGGAGGAGGAAGAGCACCTCCAACCACCCACCAGTGTCTCCACCCTCTCAGAGGCACCACCATCACAGCAGCCAGCCAGTATCAGCCCATCCCCGTTTCACCACTGCTGCCCCTCTCTCGCTCTTGGACCGCATTTTCCAACACTGTGTCCGTCAACATCTTGCACGCCTGGACTGCCGGGTGGCACGCATGGAGGCAACCCTCAAAGATCTCTGGACCTGTATCGACAACACCCTCTTCTGACTCTTTTTTTAAATTTTCTGGTTTGGTTGGAGGGACACTTGTGGGTGGAGAGGATGGGGAGGGAGTTGGGACAGGAATTTTTAAAAAACATTACTTATTTCCTATAGGACCTTTTTTGGGGACTTTTTGGCGATGGGCTATTTGTTTGGGGAGAGGGGTGGGCCTGTTGTGGGTGGAAAGGGTGGGTTTTTGTATTTGTTTAAAATAAAGGGGATAACTTATTTTACTCAATTTATGCCTGTTTATTTTGGTGTTTTAGTTTGCATTTCTATCTTTCAGTGTAGCCTGTTTTTACCTACAAAAACTGAGGTACACATAGACAAGTAAGACAACAGCTTCTTTTGTAGGAGATAATTGCTAACTAAACAAGTTAACTTCAATCCATAGTTCTTCTCTTACTTGAATAGATGAAGCAAGGGAGGCTTCTTACTGTAGGGTTTTTCCCAAGATGGCATCTTGAGGGGTGGTAGGTAGTAGTAGCAGCCAGGCTAGCCTGTTAACAGGGAAGACAGAGGTGCCACTTCCACCTATGAGAACTTCAACTGCAGGATTAATCAAAGGGTTATCCATTACTGTCAACTTGATTGAAAGAAAACAAAGAGTTAGTGGGTTATATTACACCATAACTTTAGGGAGTCTGAGAGTAGACTACCAAAGTGACAGTATTTGACACACAACAAAGAAGACCTGATATGGTAATAAAAAACTAGCAATATCAACTTCTTCTGAGCAATGATGGAAAGCTAGTGTTTAAAAACTAAACATAGGAAATGAAATTATCGAGTCAAGATAAGTGGGCTCAGAGTCAAGGTTGGACAAGGTTAAGGGTTTACGTAACACGCAACACAACAGGCCTTAATGATGATGTTGATGGGGCCCGTGTTGAATACTGCTCAGGTAATAGAAGGTCATGCATTGAGTTGGTGTCACTTTCACCACATTCGCCCCAGCAAGTGTGTGATTCATTCATGGTGTAAATTTAAGTCACACCTCAATAAATCACACGGAGAGGGTTAGAGGGCTCGATGAATGGATGGGAAAGAGGATTTGGGTAAAGGTGTGACAAAGACAAACACTACACAAAAGAAACCATGAAAATATTAATTGTTGCGCAAAACAGCACACCATCATCAGTCTGTTGTGTAAGGAAACAATGAAGGGATAAGTTTGACATAGTTCAGTTAAATGCATTGCAAACACTCCCTCAGCCCCAGAGAAAACATGTTTGCTAGACAAGCTGAAGTCTGGAGTTTTCACCTAATTTTGTTTGTGGAGGACTAGGAGAAGGCCTGTGTATTGATAAAAACACTAACTGTATTAGAGAGTAAAGGAGAAGGACAAAAGGATTTGAAGCAAGGTAAGCTTCATGAGGAGACAAGAGTGTACCTAGAAGACTCAGAGGCAGAGCAAGAACATAAAAAGGAATTTCACGTATGAGCCAGCAATGAAGCAAACACACACTCAGCAACATTTCCTAAATCAACACACCTCTCTCCAGTCTACAGAGTGGAATGAGTACTAGGCCTCGGAGTCTTCGTCTTCATCATGGTTTGTCTTTGAAGTCAAAAACCTTCTCCTTCTAGCTGTTGAGGTAGTCCCGCCCTGAGTCCTTACATTCTCCTGCTTCTGATTCTGAGGAACTCCCTCCCAGTCCCAAGTCAAGTGCACTGCTGTTGAAGAAGAAATAGAGAAACAGAACTGGAGTATTTTGTGTAGATGTGTGTTTGGTAGCTATATTGACTGGTCTGAGGAACCAGACAAAATGGAGTAGACCCTGCAGGTAAATTACACTAAGGTTGAAAGACCAATCACTTTCAGGAACAAAATATCACCCATCAGCCCCCAAACATTGCAAATCATCAGAAACAAGTTTGCAAATTTGTTTGAACTCCCCCCTCACTGTCAGACAGCCACCACATACATCAGTCATCACTCACAATGGTACAATATATCACCACTCATTCGTGCAATTATTAGCAGTTACCAATCCAAGCATAGTGGTTTAACAAAATATCTCCTCTTTGATGGTATCATCAAAACATTGGAATTTGTCATTAGCACTGGAAGTCTTTTAATCAATGATATTCTAGGGCAGCCCTGCTAGATGATGTAAAAGAAAATAGGATAGGCAGTGACATGTAAGGGAGGCAGGCATTGTCTCTAATGCCCCGAAGGGTATGTGGGGGCTTCTTCACTGCACACTGGTTCAGATCCAATCTGTGCTTATATGTGACTATAAAATGGTGAAATCCAACACAAACATAATGTTCCAACAGCATTTTATTTGCAAAGAGAGAAAGAAAAAAAGAAGTTGAATGAGAATTAAAAAGTTCAATGGTGGCACTGGCATACTCAGTCCAGGAAGTAGAGTTCATCCTCAAACTCTGGTGGTTCACCCAGACATTGGTCAACTAACTGATTCTGACCAATCATCCTCTTCCTCCTCCTGTGTTATTTCGGGAATGATGTAATCAGGTAGTATAAAATGCCGGTTCATTTTGATCATGATTAATATCTCAATGTATTGACGCAAGATGCTGATCCTTCTCACTGTAACTGCACCAGCTGCACTGAACACATGTTCAGCAGACAGTCAGGATACAGGAAAAGACAGAAACTTTATTTCCAGCCTGCTGAGCTCTGCTCATTGGCCCATCTTCCCATACCAAACACCAATGGGTTTTGATCCATATACACCTCTTTCGGGTCATCCAGCTACTCCTGGAACACCCTATGAATGGTTATTGATGCTGCCACTTGCTCAACTGCTTTTGCCTTTGCCTCTGCACTGGACTTAAGACCTGCCACTTAACACCAAGCCAATGCAGAGGTTGGGTCTGATTCTTTTGTTGCTGTTGTCGCCGGTTTTCTTGTTGATGTGGTTGGCAGATGTGGGACAACAAGACTTCTCTGGAAGTTGAAGGTGGCATCTCAGAACTGTGGAGTGGGACTGTAATTTGCAGCTGTTCTTCTTTCAGTTCTCCTGCTTGCTCAACAATCCATCTTTTGTATTTTGAAACATCCCCTTCAGACAAAGGAATGAAAGTGGGAAGAGTTTTTTTGTAGCGTAGATCAAGTAGGGTGGCACAGATGTACTCTCTGGATGTGATAATGTAATTTTGCAGCCTTGCATTACAAGTCAATGGATAGCTTGGGATCTCAACCAAGGCATGTACTTTTGGGTTTTCGTTCACACCCCCTAATGCAGACCTTCCAGACACCACCTTTAGCTGCTCCTGTAGCAGATGCAATAGAGTGATAGCTTAGCCTATTGTACTGCCCTTGTTGCTAACTTCCCGTGTGAAAACCTCAAAAGGGAGCAGCATCTGTGTCAGGCATTTGACTAGGCCCCATTTGTCCGCATCCATGGTCATAGCTTTCCCAATTTCATCCCCTCATTTTTGAATGACATAGTTATTGATCTGTTTGTACTGCTCAAAAAGATGTTGCAACATATAATAGTTTGCGTTCTGTGTTGGCACCTCCTGTATCATGGCTTTAACTGGTACTCCGCTACCATGCTGAATAATCTGCAGCTGTTTCTGGGCTTTAAAGAATTGCTGAAATGAGAGCAGATGTGTCTGCAGATGGTCAGTATGTTGCTGACTATGTCTTCTCTTTTAAGAAAGTCTTGCACAACCAGGTTGATGCAGTGCATCACACACATGACCCTGAAATAGCCACTGTCTGCCATGTCCTTGTCTATGTTGCTGTCATTGTTTGTGGCAACAAATCCAATTTGAAGACCTCTGGGTCACAGCCATTCACACACCTTGCTATTAAGTTTGTCCAAGATGTTTGCAGCTGTGTGTGATTCCTGCAATGGGATCATGGCTACTGTTGCATGCCGCCATAAGCTCTTAAAGATTTCTTCAGGGCCAAGACCTGTAGATAGCTTTTGCTTTACTCCCACAAAAGAGATCCAGTGTGCAGTGATGAACATGTAATCAGTTGCCTGACAACTGGCTCACATGTCTGTCATCAGGTGGACAGTGTGGACAACACTTTACTGCAAAGCTTGTCCAACCAATTTCAGCACATCATGATGCAGCACTGGAACAGCAACTCTGGCAAAATAGGTCCAACTTGGAACCTTTCATTTCAGGCAGATGGCTGCCACAAACTTTAAGAATCCTACTCCTTCTACAAAAGAAAAAGGAAGGAACCCCAGCGCTAACATTTTTGACAGCTTCCCATTGTACAAATGTGCCATTGTGTGGTTGAGGTTGTAGGACCCCTCCTGCCTAAACATGCCCGTAATAGTAGCCTGAATTTTCTTATTTTCTGGGGCCACTGACGCAGGTGACTTTCGAGCAGTAGTAGGTGGTGGCAGACTTGATGTGCATCGTTGGACAGTTACTATATTCCGTGGTGTCTCCATCTGACTCTGAGTCTTCTTGTGCCTTGTGTGCTCCTTCCACTGAATTGTGTGATGTTTTTTCATATGGGTCGTCTGGGCTCAAGTACCATAATATGAACCAGGCTTACCTCGATGAACACTTGTGTGGCAAATGTAGAATATTGCAATGTTCTCTTCCTTTTGGCTAATCGTAAAATAGTCCCAAACTGGGGAGGAGTACTTTCTTATTGGGCAGCTGCCAATGCCTGATGAAGAGCTGGAGGTAGGTGGGTGTGTCGATTGCCTTTCTGCGGTGCATACTTCTACGGAGGTATGGGTTAGTGCAGGTCTCTGCTGTGCCACATCCCTCGGAGCATGTCAGATAGTAATTCCATCTCCTCTGTGCCAGCTTCCACACTGACTGGCTCGTTGTCATCATCATCATCCTCCTCCTCCGCCTCATGATTCTAAGGCTTTCTGGAACTTTTCATTTCCCTTGCCTCTCCTGGTGTCTCCTGGACTCTGCCGGGGTCCACTCCATGTCCTTTTTATCGTCATGAGAAGTGGTGTTTGGAGAAGATGGTTGAGTAGTACCTTTCCTTTTTCTTGCTAGAGATCTGAGAGCCCTTGATGCTAAAAGAGGAGGTTCTTGCTCAACAGAAAGCTCGACCTCTTGTTCTGTTCCATCTTCGGGAAGATCTACTATTGCTGGCTGCAGCTGGTGTCCACTTTGCTCTATTTTCTGAAAGGATTGGGTGCTACTTTGTGAAATGGACAAATCCAATTCTACATCCCTGCTCATTGGCGTAGCCATGATTGCAGTGGCTGCCTCACTGACAGACATGATCTTGGGCTTAGGTTGGGGTGGTGCTGTTGATGTTGGAGTGCTGCTCTCAGGTTGCTCCCCGGAGGCCAGTGTGGCAGGTACATGTCTCCTGAGAAAGGTTACGGTTGGCATGCCACTGGCGGAAAGCTGCTTCTTCTTACTGACCACTTTCTTGGGAGCAACTTTCCTTGGGGCCATCTTAAGCTTTAGGCTGGCAGTGGCACTAAGATGCACAAGCTAAAGAGTTTGGAGGATCAACTGTAAGGTTTTCTCTTTGGCAGTTCTGCAAGTGATGTGCGGCCTCTTTTCTTGTGCACCTAAAAACAACCAAGCAAGAAAAACATTTAGTTTGTGAAATGTGGCATTATTGCAGGTTGCAATAGTATAGACAAATGCAATCTTAGTGAGGTTGGTTACTTATCTAATAAATAAAATACCAATTTAATCAAACATTTCAAAGTCAAACCACACAACCAAACCATACAAAATTACATTTCAAATCAGAGAGCACAACATGCAGATCTAACTCCTTGCTTTATCTCCACCTGTTTTAAAGGAGACACCGGGGGTAGTCAGAAAAAGTTACATGGGTAAATGGAATAATCCTTTAAAAAACCTATGGTGTCAATGTGGTCCAAGGGAAATTGAATAATCATTACCAAAATGATACTGTTGATTTTTCTGCAGTGCTTCGCATTCAGGGTGTCATGCAGGAAATAGAATTACACCTAAAGAAACCAAATGCTATAGTGCAGCTGTGCGTCTTTGATGGATGGATGGAGGAATAGATGGATGTGTATGGTTAAAAAACTAAAGTATAAAAATTAAAATAAAGAAGTTAAACACAAATAACATTTCAACTAAAAATTAAAAATTAAAATTAAAAATAAAAGATTATAAAAAATGTAAAAACTAAAATATAACAATAAAAATAAAAAAGTAAAATAAAAACCTTAAATAAAAATGAAATACAAAATTTAAATGAAGATTAAAAATTAAAATAGATAATTAAAATACAAAAGTAAAATAAAAAATTCAAAGACAAAAAATGAAAATATAAAAAAAGAAAAAAGAAAAAAGAAACTTAGAAAACAAATGATCAATAATTAACAATGTTTGTATGTAAGCATATGGCAAAGACACACTGGCTGCATGCACAAAATGGTTGCCAGCCAGCCACGTGGTCAAACAACAGCAACAAGGAGCATGGAGGAATGGCAAACAAAGGACATGTGCAAGCCTACAGCAAAGACACACTGGTTGTATGCACAATATGGCTGCCTGCCAACTACATAGTCAAACAACAACAACAAGGAGGGAGGAGGCATGGCAAACAAAGAACACATTCAAGCCTATGATAAAGGAACACTGGCTAGATGGAAAAAATGGCTGCCAGCCACATAGTCAAACAACAACTGCGAACAAGGAGGCATGGAGAACAAAGAACACATGAAAGCCTATGGACTGAGAATGGCCCCTGGTCACACTGCAAGGAGAAACAAAGAGAAATGGTGTTCAATGACAAACACACACACACACACACACACTAGCCATAAGGAGACATGCTGGTGGTAACACTGAAGAAGAGTGACCAACATTAATTCAGCAATGCAAAAAATGGAAAATTACCTGAGCTATACAAATCTCACAACAACACGCATCCTTCTATGCCATCATATATTACCCCAGAACATTTCCACATTTTGCAACAAATGTCAATATTTTTAATTAATCTAATGCCATCCCTGCCCTAAATAAACTTTTAAAAACATATACAACTGAGATATATATTTCATACACTGATGACTACTAGACGTGGCTAGAAGATGGCCCTTTGGAAATCTAGTCCACATACTAAAATATTATTGTAAATGTTACAAACATGTAGAAAAGATACTGACATTTTTTCTTTACAAAAGGTATAAAATAAACGAAGTGCAAAATAAATATAAACTAGACCTATACCAAAACTCCAGGCCATCCACAACTAAAAAATGTAAAAATCTAATTGAAGTACAAAGAAATACTGGTGCATGCCCAAGCAAAGTGTCAACATCAGGGCAGACCGTGCTCTACGGGCGACTAGAATGCAAAAATCTAGCACTTTCAAGATAACGTAATTTATGTATTGTGCTGATATGCTGTTATTTAACCTTTTGCATTGCAGAGTTTAATCCAGAAGACTTATGTTCAAGGTGCTTAAAAATACTGTTCATTTGTAATGTATTGCTGCAGGCTTTCAGAGTGTGTCAGGGTGTGGTCCCTTTCCAGGGCCTTATAGAAGCTTTCCCTGCAGCATGCCTGGGTGTGGTTTGTGGGCTGGGCCAAGACTCTATATAAGGGAGCCAGCCCAGCTCCATGTGCTCACAAGCAACATGTGCTCAAGCAGCAACTTCCTGAGCTCCTGTTCCGGAAGCCTACTTTGATCTTCCAGGCCTTGCCCTTTCACTTTGTCGGTGATTCTTGATCAGGGCGGTAAGACGGAGGTCGGGTTGGGCCCCCGATCCCGTTCTCGAAGGCTTTCAAGTTCTTGGGCCTACATTGCATGACAAAACAATTTTACTCTTGTGCGTGTGAATGTGCGCTTGATGTTTCATGGCATTTACATGCTGACACTCGAATCAGCAAGACGCGCAATTCTTTACTCGTGTACAACTCTTGATATTCATTGTGCGCTACCATTTTATGGCATTTACAAGGTAGCATTCGAATCGGCAAGACGCGCGATTTATTTATTGTGCTTAATTCATGTTATTCATTGTACGCTACCATTTTATGGCATTTACAAGGTAGGATTCGAATCGGCAAGACGTGCAATTCATTTCTTGTGCTTGATTCATGTTATTCATTTTACGCTACCATTTCATGGCATTCACATCGTGGCCTCCAAATCGGCAAGACACGCAATTGATTTCTTATGCTTAATTCACGTTATTCATTGTATGCTACCATTTCATTGTGCACAATCATTTCATGCCATTTACAAACCCTTGTGGAAATCCACAATGTGCGCAATTCATGTTCCTGCATTTTAAGAAAACTAAAGTGTTAGAATTCTAGATGTTATGTTGTATGTGCATAATAAGTCCCTTAAGTACAATTCATATGGTGTTATAGAAATCATTCAGATTATTTCATGGTTCTCATGCAAAAGACTATGCTTGAATTTGAAAGCGTAATTCTAGAAATTTCTGATGTTTCTAATCCATGTGTAACCTTTCATTGAGAGGTTCATTGGAACGTTGTATTAATCTTTCTTGATTCCTTCACAGGTATACAGACATCATGAGGCCTAGTTATTTTAGTCGATGCTTAAATTATCCATGTTTCCAGTCTGACAATGCTTAGAATCATAGTCTAGTAATGATTAATATGATATAATCTTGATATTGTGTGTTTTAACCTTTTTGCTTCCTACAGGTCTCCTTCCCAGCTGTTGCCTACCTAATCCCCTTTTCCCCACTTGGACTCTCTTAGACTCTGTGACATTCTAATCAGATTATTGGAGCTGTCTTGTGGTGGACGTGTTGGGAACGTGC
This sequence comes from Pleurodeles waltl, assembly GCF_031143425.1. NCBI lineage: Eukaryota > Metazoa > Chordata > Amphibia > Caudata > Salamandridae > Pleurodeles > Pleurodeles waltl. The sequence goes on from NC_090440.1 coordinate 1,888,498,118, forward strand.
ACAGACCCAGAGGATCTGGTGACTCTGACACAAACAGACTACACCCTTTTCCAATAGTTTTTTAACTTACTTGTGTGATTCAACAAAAACAAAGTCCTTAAAACCAAAGGTATAGTCAGAGACAAAGAGAGTAATCCTTCCACATCAAAATCCAAGTGAAAAGTGACCAGGAGATGGACAAAGCACCGGGATGAGCCTGCTGGAGAGGAACTGGAAGTTGGAGTCTCTGATGCACTTTCTTCCTGTTTGACAAAAAGAAGGCTTCTTAATCTGAAAAACAAATTGCAGGATCCATTGGAGAGGAAAATCTAGTCAAAATCTCCTTTTGACTAGATTAAGTGGCTCTGGAGTAGAAAATCTACTCCCAAGTCTAATAAATACACAGTTTGATGCGTCATCCTTCAATAATGTCCGTCAATATGTCTGGCATGCACTTCGCCGGAGATACCCAGACAGATCAGATATTGGAACCCTTATGGTAGAGAGCATAACACTGGCTGAGGACATTGCAGAATTCATCTCCAGAATGAAAGAACCTGCTAGCTCCAGATAAAAAGATAAAAAGTTACAGGAATCATTCCACTGCTCCCTGGTACTTTCTGTAACTTAAGAAAATAAAACATAAGTGCCATACGCTGGAGTGTAAGTGGAGGAAAGAGTACAACAGTATTGCCAGACTGTCTCATAAAGCAGCCTGTGATGAGTATAAAGCCGCAATCATAAGGACAAAGTAAAAATATTATATGGAGAAGATAAATTCTGCTAAAACATCCACAGTGGAATTATTTGAAACTATCACTTGCCTTTCTAGAGTTGACCCACATAAAATCTTCACTCCTGATCAAGACTTCTGCAACAAAATAGCAGTTCTTTCAGTCTAAATTCAATTGTGTTTTCAAGTCATTTGTGACTGGTTCAGTGGGAACTGATTCCAGTATCTCTACCAGCTCTATGTTCGATAAATCTTACACCAGCAATGAGGAAACCAGGAACATCAGGACCTATATAACCTTCCTGCTCTAATAGTAGATAAAATGACTAAACTGCTGGAAACAACCAAGTCTGGTTCTCCTGCAAATCCATGCCTGCGATATGTGTTACATACTGTTTCCAGTGTCATAGCAGTACATTTGAAAAAAACCTTTAAATAACCTATTGGACACTGGCTTTTTCCACAGCCTAGAAAAAGGCTTAAATTCTGCCCATTTTATAAAAATCTTCATCTGACCCTTTGACAGTTAAAAATTATAGGCATATTTCTATGCTACCTTTTCCGGCCAAAAATAGTGGAGAAAACCCTAAATGAAGTCCTTATGACTTACTTAGACGTACATGATGTTCTTGGTCCAGCTCAACATGGGTTCCATTCCAAACATTGCACAGAGTCGGCGCTACTCTGTGCAACAGAGGAAATCCAACAAGTGGAGATAAGAGTGGCAAGATGGTGCAGGTTCTTTTAGATCTCTCAGCCATGTGTGACAAGGTAAATCGCTCTGTTTTTATCAACCAGCTGTGGGATATTGGGATTAGGAGTACAGCACTTGCAATGCCCTGCTCCTTCCTATCCAACCGGAAACAGAGAGTTGAGATGGGTGGCTTTAAGTCCAAGCCCTCACTCTTTCCTGAGGGTTCCTCAGGGATCCTCCCTGTCGCTTATGCTGTTTAACATCTACATCACTCCTCTTATCAAGTTTACTCAATCATATCACTTCTTTGTTATTTCTAATGCAGATAACACTCAGATAGTTCTGTTTTCAGCCTCTGAGACTGCGGGGGTGGCTACTAGTTTAAATACCTGCCTAAGACAGGACTCAATTTGAATGAGGGATAACTGTCTAAAACTGAATTCCAAGAAAACAGAGGTACTACTGTTCAGAAATAATCTGGATTTTTTAAATATCTTGTGGTGGTTGGAAAACCTTGGTCTGCTTCCCACCCCTGTCAGTAAAGCCAGAAATCTGGGGGTGGTGTTTGATGATCAATTGGGCTTCCCTGACCAGATCAATTCTATTACCTTATCTTGTTTCTATGTACCGTATTTATCGGTGTATAACACGCACTTTTTCTCCCTGAAAATAGGGAGCAAATGATGTGTGCGTGTTATACGCCGATAAAATGTAATGGTTTTTTTTCCTGAAATGTCCTCTTAAAATGAGGTGCGTGTTATACGCCGGTGCGTGTTATACGGCGATAAATACGGTAACTAAAACTTTGAATATAGTTTTTCCTTTTGGTCCTGGTGATATGCAAAAGATGATTGGGGTGGCCCTAATACTTTCAAGAATCAGCTATTGTAATTCTTTGCATTTGGACATGAATAAGAGGCCATAAATTAAACTACAACCTCTACAAAATGCAGCAGCTTGGCCCTACGTTTAGTTCCATCTCAGATAAAATCAAGGACTTGCACTGGTTGCCTGTCTCTGCCAGACTAAAGTTTAAGACCTTGTGTATTACCCACTGATCCCTGCTTAGCATTGGACCTCAGGACCGAAAAAACATTTTTAATTGGTACACATCACAGCACAATCTGAGATCTTCAGGAATTTAACTGGCAGTTATACCTAAAATCAACAAAACAAAATGGGGGGGGGGCAAAGCTTTTTGTTCCTTGCCTGTAAACGTTGGAACTCACTGCCTATAGAGATTTAATTGCAGTCTAGTCTCACCCTTTTTAGGAAAGGGTTGAAGACCTGACTCTTCAGCTCTTCCTTTAAATAAACTGTAATCCCATTGTGGTCCTTCGGTCGCTAGCGCCAAGACACCACAAGCTCTGCAAAACCTTTACTTACTTACTTGCAATAAGAGAAATGGATTTGGCAATGCTGCCAGAAGGTCTGTGCACAAAGGGGCCACATGATGTGGGACTGATTAAAGGAGTTGAGCCTTTGAAAATCACACTGAAACCTGGGGCAATACTACGTTGGGTACCCCAGTATCCCTTGTCCAAAGAAGTAGAAGAAGGCATCTTTCCTACAATTCAGGCATTACTTGAGCAGAGAGTGGTATATGAGAGAACATCAGCATGTAACACACAGATTTTTCCGATAAAGAAGGCTAAGGAGGGGGACTTAGAGGATGATTCAAGATTTCCGCCCCCTGATCGATATAGTAATAACAGAGTTTCCAGTGGTACCAGACCCATCAGCCATACTGACAAACATTCCTATGGTTGCCACCCACTTTTCAGTGATTGATTTGAAAAATGCATTTTTCAGCATTCCATTGAACCCAGGCAGTCAGTATTTAACAGGTTTTATGTACAGACAAACTCAATATTGTTATAGATGGCTTTCACATGCCTATTGTGAGTGCTGAGTATTAGGAGAGTGGAAAAGGATTTAGCAAACGTTAAATGCAAAAGTACCCTTCTACAATAAGTGGATGACACTATGGTATGTAGCCCCACTGAAAACAAATGTAGAGATGACACTATTGCTCTTATTTGCATGTTTGCAGAAAAGGGATACACATTGGACAAATACAAATTGCAATATGTGCAGACAGAAGTCCACTATTTGGGGCAGATACTATCCAAAGATAGGAGGAGGGTGACACCTGACAGAGCAGAAAGCATCAGAAACATGCCTAAACCCACCACCACAAAATGAATAGGTCTCTGAAATTACGTGAGAGAGATTATTTATTTATGCCACCCTACCTGCACCACTTCTGACAGCTCTAAAAGAGTCCCATACCAATGAGAGCAAAATAAATTGGACTGATGAAAGAAAAACTACATTTTGGGAGCTAGAGAAAGCAGTTACAAACACTCCAGTGTTAGGTACATCTGACTACAGTAAAATATTCGACTTATTCTGTCATTGTAACAGAATGACAATGACAGCAGTATTGACTCAAAAGACTTCTATGGGACACAAACCAGTTGCCTACTACAGCGCCTGCTAGATCCCATTATAAAAGGTCACTACTCATGTGGGCAAGTACTGGCTACAGCAGCATTTCCAGATCAGAAAAGCACCACCATAGTGACAGGAACATCTTTAACACTGTATGTACAGCACGCAGTATTTGCTATCTTGCACAGCTCTTTCACAACTCTGAGAGCATCTGGATACGAAGTAATACTTTCAGTACCATCACTGCAAGTGGTTTCCTGTCACACGGTTAATCAGGCAACATTCTTTGCACACCCAGTTACTGACGATAAACAAGTACATGACTGTGCTAATTACATACCAAATTAAGGAAGTAAAGTGGGAGAAGACCTCATCCCAGGGAGCATGTTGCTCTTTGTTGGAGGGTCCTCTTTCCTAGGTCAGGAAACTGGTATTATACATTCTGGAGCAGTAGTTGTAAGAGCTGAGCAGCAGGGATCATCTGATACATTACAAATAATAAGTCAGATGCCACTACCTTCTCATTTCTTAGCACAGGCTAGTAGTGGCTATTATTGAAGCATTACAGTGAAATGAGGGACTACAGGTCACCATTTATTGAGATTCAGCATTTGTCACTACCACTGTACATTCTAGCATTCACAGATAGGAAAGGATGCGATTTCTAAAATCCGATGGGACCCATGTGATATACAAAGATTTAGTGGACAACTGATAAAAGCACAAACTCTTCCATCCAGAGTTCCAATGATAAAGTGTGCAGCACACACAATCAGCAAGACCTAATCTCCAGGGGTAACGCTCTAGTAGATTGGGCAGCAAAAGAAGCAGCTAAAGTGTCCCCAAATTATAATGAATATGATGAAAACACATTAGGAAGGATGACAAGTAGGCAAGAGGATGCTACTTAATTACGACTCCAATATACAGAGACAACACAATTACATTTATGCGAATTGCACGAACAAGCACTACCTCATGAAAGGGAGCTGTGGGAACAAGGAGGCTGCAAGCGGTCACCAACAGATTTCATTTACAGTCAAGAGAGCACAAGCAGGCCAGTAATGATCTAGAGCAACTACATCTACCAGCACATAACACAAAGGAATATCTTTTTACTACACTACAAGCAGATTGGTGTATTCCACAGCAACGTGAAATGATCACTATGTATATTGCAGAATGTGCAACAGTATAGCGCTAAGCCTACATTGAAAGTGATCACCTCAACAATAACACGCCTAACCGGTCCATTAAAAAATTTACAGTTAGACTTTGTTGAGAGATGTAACAGTTACGGGTACCTTACAGTAGTTGTCTGTCCCTTTTCAAGATGGATAGAGGCAGGCCCACATGTACACAATGATGCTAAGGCAGCAGCCAATTTTTTCATAAGAGAAGTAATTCCCAAGTGGGGATTTGCAGAAGCGAACTGCTCAGATAACGGCACACACTTCCTTAATGCAATGTTCCAACACATTTGCACTTCCCTAGGAGTAAAACATAAGTTGCCATCTGTTTATCGCCCATAAAGTAATGGTATAGTGGAGCACCTCAATGGCCTCCTAAAAAATAAAATAAGCAAACTGTGTGCTACTTAAAAAAGAAATTGGCTTAATTGCCTACCTCTAGCTTTATATGCCCTCCGCAAGGAGGTGACCACCATTTGACCCCACACCAGGGTGTCCCATGCCTACACCTTTAATGATAGTGCAACAAAAGACAAATGCCCATAAAACAGCTGAGGTTTTGGGGGGTGAGATGAGTTGTTATTGATCTCATTTATTGAAGTCTGCCAAGTTCTTCTCTAAACAGGTATTGCAAAACGAGAAGTGCACCACCACAGCCCAACGGACCAGTCCAATACCCGTTGGCCAACATGCATACATTGAAAATATTCTGAGAAAATGGAGGGACAAGAAATTTGAGGGTCCCTTTCAGTGACAATGAGTACTCCCACTGCAGTGAAAGCGGATGGCAGAAACCCATGTATACACCTGTTGGACGTTCGACTGGACCTTGCTTTGTGCCAGGCATCACCATCATCAGAGGGAGAATTAGAGGAGGAAAGAGAAAAACAAGAGTAACTACGTCTCCCTTCGAAGCGAGCGTGGAGTATTTTTTCAACTCTGCTAGCGGAAAATTATGTCTTTCTGTTTTGCTTTTCTTTTTATCTCTTCTTATGTTGGCGGCTGCATTGCAATGGTATTTTAGCCATTGTATGGCATTATGTCAGCATATCACATGCTTGCAGAGAGCAGAATATAAGCACAGAAATATATCCCATAATATCCGTGCTAGCATGTTAGATAATATGTGGTACCAGCACATAACGGAGAGAGGCATGCAGACTTCTAATGAATCATGTTTTGTTTGTTCATTGATTCCACATGCCATTGACTCAGACAGGTTACACTCATCCAAAGAGGTACCCCTGAATATTATCCTTTGTCTATTACACCTTTTGCTTTGTAGAGTATGAGCACAGACTCAGCCCCTGCAAGTGAAACAGGGAACATTCCTAGTAAACACCACGTAATATGAGAAAGAGTTAGCAGACATAATGAACGTCCTGACAGATCTCAAAGAACTAGTAGTGAAGCTAGACACAATAGCCAAGACAAGAATTATGAGGTACAATTATGCAACAGAGATTTCTAGGAGTATCCCAACCTACACTGTTCTGAAAAAAACTTCTCTGCCACACATTGGCCCCAGGGTTGTCAAAAGAGACCATGTTTCAGAGTAAATGGATCAGTATATGTTCTTGGTCACAGGCACCATGGCACTGCATTTGGATGCTGGGCCCTTTTCTTATAGAAGGGAAACCAGAGTGATAAAATCACATGACAAAAGTGTCAGACAATATGGGATGAGAACATATCTATACTAAATTGGGTAGAAACACCTACAACTGTTTGTGTAGGCAGAAAACCCATTCTTTTTTCTTTATGTTTCAGGGGGAATGGAACAGTCCAGGTGGGGAACAACATCAATTGCATCACCACAAGGTATAATACAACGGGGCACCTCCAGTTAAATGGACTACTACTGGCATTGTGGAAAGTGGCTGTACATGCAACTTTCTTCAGGTTGGAGAGGTCGCTGTTCTTTGGTCACCATGCCCACCCCCTCTTTGGTGATTCCAGGGATGGACATTTCAAAGTTACATGACCATTCCATGAGCCAGCCAACTACCTTGCTGCACCATCATCAGAGGAAGAGAGCTGCAGATTATTTTGACACTACAATCTGGAAAGACATCCCACAGGAGCACAGCTTGTTCAACAGAGCCCAGTTATTCTTTGTGAGCATCTTTCCCTTTGTCCAAGCAAAAGCAACTGCACATTGGTTGTGTCAACACCAGGACAGTGCGCGCTCCACGGGCATCTAGAATGCAAAAACCCAACACTCGCAAGATAATGTAATTTATGCATTGTGATGATATGTTATTGTTTAACCTTTTGCATTGCAGAATTCCATCCAAAAGATTCATTGTTAAGGTGCTTATAAATACTGTACATTTGCAATGTATTGCTGCAGACATTCAGAGTGTGTTAGGGTGTGGTCCCTTTCCAGGACCTTCTAGAGACTTTCCCTGCAACACGTCTGGGTGTGGTTCTAGGCTGGGCCAAGACTCTATAAAAGAGAGTCAGCCCAACTTCCAGTACTTACTATTCAGAGGTCCCGGTGCAGAGCAGCAGCTTCTTCCTGAGCTCCTGTCCCGGCGGCCTATTTGGATTTTCCAGTCTTCTGCACTCATCTCTCATTGGCGATCACTGTTTCCAGGCGGTAAGATGGTGTTTGGACATTTCCCAACACCGTAATTGAGAATTTTCATATTCTTGATTTTAATTCTTAAATGAATAACAGATTACTTGTGTGCTGCCATTTTTTGACATTTGTATGGTGGTTTGCAACTAGGGAGGACGCGCAATTTATTCCATAAAGATTTGACTTCGTTATTACATTGTTGTTCATTGCGCGCTGATATTTCTTGACATTTACATGATGTTTTACGAGTTGGCAAGACGTGCAACTCGTTTCATGAGCATTTAACTTTGTTGTTCATTGCGCGCTACCATTTTCTGGCATTTACATGGTGGCATTCGAATCGGCAACACGCGCGATTCTTTCCTTGAGTGTTTTTTCATGTTATTCATTGTGCGCTACCATTTCTTGGCATTTGCATGGTGGCATTTGAATCGGCAAGACGCGCAATTCTTTCCCTGAGTGCTTTTCATGTTGTTCATTGTGCGCTACCATTTCTTTGCATTTGTATGGTGGCATTTGAATCGGCAAGACGCGCAATTCTTTCCTCGTGTATAAATAATGTAAATTACTGTGCGCTACTATTCTAAGACATTTTCTTGGTAGCATTTCAAGTTGACACGTTGCGTGATTTATTCCTTGAATCTACGTTGTGTGATTTCATGGTGCACAATCCTTTATGGTGTTTAATACTCATATAAAAATCTGCAATGTGCGCAATTCACTTCCCAATGTTTTTTCTGAGATGAACACAACAATACCAGAGTTCTAGATGTAATGCTGTGTGTTCCTGATATATATATATTCTTAAAAGGAGATTCATATGGTTGTTTAGAAATTGCTCAGAGTGTTTCCTGATTCTCATGCTAAAGAAAGTACTCAAATCTGAAAGTCCTATTTAACTTTTCCTGTTTCCTCCTCAGGCATTCGGTCATCTAAAGCCTAGTCAGTTTTTAGGACTATTCTAGGGTTGTTCATGTTTTTTCGGAAAAGACCAAGCTTAGAGTTGTAGCATGGTACTGATTTCATGAGATGTAATTTTGATGTTGTGTTTTAACCTTTTGCTTCCTACAGGTCTCCTTCCCAGCTGTTCCCGTCCTAATCCCCTTTTCCCCACTTGGACTCTCTTAGACTCTGTGATAAATCTAGTCAGAGTATTGGAGCTGTCTTGTGGTGGAAGTGTTGGGAACGTGCACAGACCCCGAGGATCTGGTGACTCTGACAGGTTGCAAATAACTTGTTGGGAGCTCATTAACTCAATCAATGCCACTGAAGATGGCTTTAATGCAGTCAAAGAAGAGTTGTGAGCTATAAGAGTAATTCTCATGCAGCATAGGTAAGTGATGGACTTGATGACTGCTAAGGAGGGGGTAGATTGTGCCAAAATTGGAACTGCCTGCTTGCAAAGATGCGGACAATGAAACGTTAAAAGAGGCCATACAAACTCTGCATACCTTGCAGAAGATGAAGGTGGATCAGGGTGGTGCCCCGACGAGTGGTTCTCAAGGTGATTCACTTGGATGTCAGGACTGTTTAAGGCCTTGTTGCCCATCCTTGTAGTGGTACTCTTGATGCTTTGTATCTTCCAGTTATTGATAGGATGCTGCAAGAGGGTTAGCCAGAAGTTGGAAGGGAAGTTTACCACTAGATTGGTCAATAAAATGCAGGATGTTGAGGAGAACATATGCACACTGATGAACAAATGAAAAGGGGAAGGTGAGGAAATAGTTGAAAGATCAACCAAAGGGAGGGATGTCATAGTGAATGTAGAAAAGAGAGAAGGTCCACTCTTGCTAAAGCACGCATCAGCAGAAAGTGCAAAATTGTATGTGGTCATGGTCAAACACAAGCCCAAACTGTTTACAATGTCAGAATAGAGAGCAAGAATAGAGTGGGGGTGTGGCGGGTTCTTTATCCTGAGTCGAAAGGATATTGGAAGAAGGCGACAGACTCAGGATATTTAAGGGTTAGTGCTTTTATTTCTATCTGCTCGGATGGGACACTAGCCCGTGTCGCAAAACTTTGGTGTTGGCAGAGTCCAGAAACTAATATGAATCCCTTTTCTTTCAGGGCCGAGAGTTCCGGGAATGGCCTGGTCCGGTGTGGAGAGAGACCTTGTTCCCCCGACGCTCAGTGGGACCGGATTCCCCAAAATAAAGAAGAAAGAAAAATAAGGCACAGGTAAGTGGGGAATATACTTTATCTCCTGTTTCCTTCACAGTTAGTAGGAAGTGAGGGATGAGGTATTGTGGGGAGGGGAGGGGGCTGAGGTAGGTGAAGCTATGTCTCTTAATTCCTTATAGTGCCCTCTTGGTGACCCCTTTACTCTTAGCTTTTCTTGCTGTTTCTGGGTTAGGTCGTGGTTGTAGTTATAGGCAGGGTCCGGGGTCCCATCTATACTACCTCCCCCTCTTTGCAGGACCTTAACTCCCTCTTCTTGCCGTCCTTCCGCCCAGTCAGCTACCCGTAGCCCCAATTCCACCCCTGGTATGCTCGTACCTGGTTGGGCCACGCCCCTCCAGGGACGCGGCTGGCTTGTAGACAGTCTCCCGGCTTGTCTTCTGCAGGGGCGGGAGGCGCCCTGGGTGTTCCGCTCTTCGCGCGTCCTTCTCCTCTCGCGGCGGGGTTTTCCTCCGGACTCAGTGGGTTGCTGCGTTCGGAGGTGCTCCTCGTGGTGTCGGCGTCTCTCTCTCTCCTTCGTTCCCCTCGTTGTCCGTCTTCCTGCTTCCGTATTTCTTCCTGACGGATGACGTTAGACGTCATCACGTCAGGAGTTCCTGGGATGCCCCCGGGGTATCTGTCGGCGGCCGTCTTCTCTGACCAAGCCGCGGCGTCCGTAGGCGCCCGGCTACAGGGGGCTTGGAGGGAAGGCAGACAAGAATTGTAATAGATTCGGGATCTCCAACCTTTTCTTTATTCGGAACTGCTTATGTTCAATAAAAATCAATCAAATCAATATAAGTCACCCCGAGCTACTAATATTTGTATTGTAATGTTGGGATTGTGACCAGAGACAAGATTACTTTAGTGGCCACCATCTACAAGATTAGCAACAATGATCACCTTCTTGCATCAGGCAGGGTTTCTAGCAGTAACATAAAAAAGAAATATGTCACTTTGGAATGTCTTTTCATGGGAAATGCACAAACAGCATAGTTGAAATGCCCCTGGCACCAAGGTAATAATAGTAGTAATAAGTCTGCCCAACACTAGATGATTTGTCTCTCAAATATCAGCTTTCAATATGTTTTCGAAATACAACCATTATTCTCCAATGATCAGCTTGGAAGTTCTAAAAATACAAACATGTTATCTCAAATGCACACTTTTAAATTTTTGTATAATTATATTAATTCAGCCAATCAAAAGCTTCCAATTTAGTAGGCTGGGCTGCACACATGAGAGCTTCTTATAGGTAGCTGGAGAGCTACCAGTAGCTCACAAACTACTTGTTGGAGAAGCCTAGAGTAGATAAATATAATTAGTAACACAGCAGAAATGGAAGGTCATAGTATGCACCACAGGACTGCATTGTATTGCACGTCTCTGAGAAATAATGTAGATCACAGCAACACGAGGGAACAACGTAAGCCTGTGGTTACTCATTGCAGAGCAGCAGACGCGTGGGGAGGAAAGTATTGATCTGCTTTAAAGTGTGAGACCGTGAAGGACACCGTGGTTCAGACTACTAAAAAGTGTATTAGTAACAGGTGCACTTCAGTCACATTTTTGTAATGTGTGGTTAGATGATTTTGCAGAAACTATTGCATCTTTCTGAAATTATTAGCGATAACGATATTCGAGAGCAAGTGCTTCATTTAATATGCCTGCTGACGAATAAACACATCATTGCGGTTTTGAAACTATATAAGACACTGCCTGATATGTTCTAGTCTGAGTTCAGTTTCACTTCTACAGAGCTACTCTGACCTCTCGGTCAAAATGATTGGTTGATAAAAACCTGTACTATATTGCCAACCAGAATTGTGTTGCTTCTTTATTTCTTTCGCCAACAATATTTGGCGTAACCAGCCAGGTGCCCCCCTTCCATTCCCAGACTGCTGCCAAAGGAGTCTCCGCCTGCCCAGATTGAATAGAGTACTGCACAGAAAATTGATGAGCAGACATCATGCATTAAAACTAAAGTCTGCATATTCAAAACAGGTGGATGTGTTTTCCAGAGTTTGCTGTCCTAAATGGGTGAGGAGAGGTCGGGCTGCGTACCTTAAAATTCTAATTGCATGATTCTGTGTCAAGCATAGTATGGAGGGATGAGGAAATTCATGCATTATTTATGTATTTTTTTTCAGGATGCAATGTTATGTTTAGAGAAATTAAATGTGGTGATTTCCCAGTCAGACCGGATGAATGGCTAGTGTGAATCCCCTTTGAAATAGGAGGGAGGAGTAATAGGCAGTAGTGTATTACCCAGGGGACAGCTCCTGGAAAGGACATTCCTTTGGGAAGTAGCCGACACGTATCCCGGTTAGATCTGGAAGGGTAGAGTAGTGAGATGGGCTGGGTAACAGGTGTGAAGTCTAACGTGGCAAAGAGACGGTCCTTTGATTGGCGCCGGCAGGCCTTACTCTGGATAAGTCAGACACCCGGCTTCCTAATTCACAGATTTAGGAAGTCTGGAAGGCACCATTTAAGGGAGGGTGACCAAGGCTGAGGCATCTGTTGGAGAGTCTGACGTTTAGGTAAGGGGACAACCGGATGAGGGCTTCTTATAGGTAGCTGGAGAGCTACCAGTAGCTCACAAACTACTTGTTGGAGAAGCCTAGAGTAGATAAATATAATTAGTAACACAGCAGAAATGGAAGGTGATAGCATGCACCACAGGACTGCATTGTATTACACGTCTCTGAGAAATAATGTAGATCAAAGCAACATGAGGGAACAACGTAAGCCTGTGGTTACACATTGCAGAGCAGCAGACGTGTAGGGAGGAAAGTATTGATATGCTTTAAAGTTTGAGACTGTGAAGGACACCGTGGTTCAGACTACTAAAAAGTGCATTAGTAACCGGTGCACTTCAGTCACATTTTTCTAATGTGGGTTTAGATGATTTTGCAGACATTATTGCTTCTTGCTGAAATTATTAGAGATAACAATGTGCTAGAGGAAGTAATTCATTTAATATGCATTCCAGAGAATAACACATCATTGTGGTTTTGAAAGTATATAAGACACTGGGGGTCATTCTGACCCTGGCGGCCGGTGACCGCCAGGGTCACCGACCACGGGAGCACCGCCAACAGGCTGGCGGTGCTCCCAAGGGCATTCTGACCGCGGCGGTTCAGCCGTGGCCAGAAAGGGTAAACCGGCGGTCTCCCGCCGGTTTACCACTGCCCTACAGAATCCTCCATGGCGGCGGAGCGCGCTCCGCCGCCATGGGGATTCTGACACCCCCTACCGCCATCCTGTTCCTGGCGGGTCTCCCGCCAGGAACAGGATGGCGGTAGGGGGTGCCGCGGGGCCCCCGTAAGAGGGCCCCACAAAGTATTTCAGTGTCTGCAAAGCAGACACTGAAATACGCGACGGGTGCAACTGCACCCGTCGCACCTTCCCACTACGCCGGCTCAATTCTGAGCCGGCGTCCTCGTGGGAAGGTAGATTTGCCCTGGGCTGGCGGGAGGCCTTTTGGCGGCCGCCCGCCAGCCCAGGGCAAATCTCAAAATACCCTCAGCGGTCTTGCGACCGCGGAGCGGTATTTTGACGGGGAACATTGGCGGGCGGCCTCTGCCGCCCGCCAATGTTAGAATCACCCCCACTGTCTGTTATGTTGCAGTCTGAGTTCAGTTTCAGTTCTATGGAGCTGCTCTGACCTCCTGGCCATATTTGATAAAAACCTGTACTAAATTGCCAACCAGAATTGTGCTGCTTCTGTATTTCTTCTCCGACAACACCGTTGTGATGGAGTAACCCATCCACCAAGTTCTAAACTAGGCCCATAATCCTTAATTAACCATATTCAACATCCAGGTAGCTAATATAAAAGTTACAAATTTTAGTTGGAGGGACACAAAGACACCTATGCCTGGAACATTAACCATTGATTTCCTTGTTTTTTTTCTTCCTGGTGGTGCTCGAGGACACTTAGAACAACACTTTATAGAGGAGTTTCGAAAGGGTCAGCTGGCTTGTATGGAGCTTTGAAGCCCTGAGCTTGATTCACAAAAAGCTAGAGCCTGAAAAGAACAATACAGAAAAAAAGACTTTTGACCTAAAGCTGTGTACTAAAACTTCCTTGTGTCTATATTCCACTCACTGGAAGCGGTCCCTTCCTGGTGTTGCCGCAGGGAGTCGCACTCCCTCGATCCCTACAAAGAGCCAGGTGCACGGAGACTAGAGGGCATTATGCCCTGGAGGAACTCTACTCATATGGGACCCGGCTTACTTGTGTTAATCCCTATTACACAACGCCCCTGAAGCACAGACCTGAGATCCTTTTTTGTAGCATACCGACATAACAAGGGAGCCCTGCTCCAACAGCTGAGATCAGCACCACAGAGCACCCTCAAGGGGAGCCCCAGAACCCAGAGGCTATAGTTGAAGAAAATAACCTGGGCCAGTCAGGACCTGTGGTGCTATCTGGGGGATGAAGACAGAAAACAGATGTGATACGGTCTCCTCTCCTTTGGACTCCAGATGACAGGATGGAATCTATGAGGGAAACGGGAGGGTACAGGAGGCATCATGAAAATGGAAAGTGTTAAAGTTTAATCAACTGGTATCTGGCACTGGGGGGGCGGCGCAGCCTATGATCACCTCATTCAAGTAAAGATTGGGATGATATAGGTTAGAGGAGGTCATTGACAGCACTTAGCAATATAGAAAACACTGACAATATTGCACTAAGTGGGCTTATTTTACACAGTATCATGTGCTAACCTAATTGTTTTCTGATAGAAGCTGCTAATTAATTCTGCAATGGAACATGCGAAAACGTGACTCTCGACGTTCACGCTACCTTCTCTAAAACGGAAACGTGCTAAACATACTGAAATGTGCAAAGAAATTCCCGGCAAAATGGGAGGCATGAACACCGCACCAAGAACATAAAATATGCCACTGCGACGCATCTGGATTACATGTCAGGACTGAAGGCTTCGGATTATGCTTCTCTCTCTTTACTGAACCTTAAACGGCTGCCAATCAAACATGTTAAACACAAAAAACTACTTCCCTCAAAATCCCCAGTAGTTCAGATTACTGTCCAATCATTTGCTATCTCCATTTATGTTTGTCTCTTGCAACAAAGTCCTTCCTCTTTCTTTGCTACTTGCAACCCGACATAAGTACTTTACATTACTTCTCCATATAGTGTGGTAATTATTATATGTGTCAGTTAATATTGGCAGCGTGGAGCGGAAGCGGGATTCGAACCTGGCGTGTCATTGGCGTACATGTGCAATCAGACTGAGGCTGTGTAGGCTGTTGGATTGCGCGCTTCCTGCTGAGTGATCTGTGCCTTGGTGTATTGATTGTTGGAGCACTGTTCCTGAGGAGGCTGGCCCACCCCAATTGAACTTTCTACCAATATTTCGCATGGCGGTCTTCTGGACGCCTCCAGCAACTGCCTTTCGAATATGTCTAGAGCTGACCTTCAGCAGAGATTCTTGTGCATATAGCAGCGTCTGCATGAGTATGGTTCCTTCGCATCTCTAGGCGCATTGGACTCAGCTCCAGGACCCTCTACAATAACATTGGATGCATTCCGCTCTACCTCTTCCAACTTCTCTAAATTCTGATCAAGGACGAGATGACCCAAAGCCTTCGGGTAAGCACAAACGTAAATCCTGAAACAACGTACCTTATATTTTGATTCTGAAACTATTATCCATCCTCGATCCACGGAGTTGGTTCCTTGCGGTGAGGTAGCACACTGCATACAATACAGACTAAGGAAGGGATTTGACCATGATGTATGCAGTACCATGCGTTCAGAGTGTTCCCATCCTTCTTTATTGTGCAAGGTGGCAGAAATGCCTAAATTGGATCCAAATTTGGCAACATTTATCAAGAAATTTACTAAGGACCCCAAAAAGGGTCTGGACTGGATGTGGAAGGATTGTCAAGACAAGCTACTAGACATTTCCAGTCCCATCACTAAAATCCTGGAACTCGCAGTGCAGGCGAAGGAATCTAATTCTCCATTGGACCCTGACACGTTTTTTTTAATTGGTTGGCGGGCTGTTTTGCTCTTGGGCAATGCCAACTGTGCAATGTCTACAGAGCCTTGATGATCCTTCCTCATGCGTATAGACCTGCGGTCTGCTGAGCTGGCACCTAATGAGACCCGGACCATGGTAAATGGAATGTTGTTCGGGGATACATTTGCTGAGTATTTGGGAAAGTATGTGGCCACCTTTTCTGTGTTGGACAAGGCCCAGACATCAATGAAAATTATGTTTAGTGGGGAACTTTTTTGTCAGGGCGGGACGCTTCATGGGAAAATTGTCAGGCTGCGGATATTACTAGGCCTCAGGAGGCTTTTCCTAGCAGGATTGAGGTGGCTCCTTTGACGCATCTGGATTCTACCTCTCTAGATCCCGAAGAGGTTGTGGCGAGGCTTCCGAGGCAAAACCAAGGTGGTTTCAGCAAATTGTATGGCACTACAGCAGGTAAGACTCATTCTGTTTTCAGAAGTAATTCTGGGTTGAAGGCAAAGGTGGCATATTCCTGCTTGGGAGAACATTTCTCAGGATCCATGGATCTTACAGACTGTTTAGGGGGTTCAGGCTGGAATTCTACACCTCTCCTCAATAAAACAACCCCCCTTGGCCCATTATTTTTTCCCAAATAGAGAGAAATTTCATAGACGTAGAGGTTTCCCCTTTGCTTCACAAGCATGTGATAGTGAAAACACACCTGTATCCTTCCAGGTTTGTCAGTTCAATCTTCTTAGTGCAAAAGAAAGGCAGAGGCTCTCGCCTAGTGCTCAATCTACAAGAGTTTAATTCTTGGATTGTCTACCGACAATTCAAGATGGAAGGTACTCATCTTCTAAGAGACCTTTTGCAAGAAAAAGATTATCTTGTGAGGCTAGACCTCAAGCATGCGTATCTAACCATTCCAATTTATGGCCCGCACCGGCAGTATCTTCAATTCTTCTGGAGAAACCAATGGTACAAGTTCACTGACCTTCCCTTTGTTCTATCGTGAGCCCCTTGGTGTTTCACCAAGCTCTTGAGGCCTGTGGTGCAATTCCTCCGGGAAAGAGATGTTTGCCTTATTATCTATCTAGACGATATTCTGATCATGGCTCAATCAGAGGAGACAATTCTGATGGATTTCTCATGGACAATTCAACTTTTTCAGGATCTGGGTTTCCTCATTAACTCAGACAAGTCAATATTGATCCTGTCTTAGACCACAGAATATTTAGGCTTCCAGGTAGATTCTATCAAAGCCCAACTGTTGTTCCAGCTGCATAATTGGAACAATATCAAGAAGGAGTTGAGGAGAGCCCTTGCCTCTCCGACTATATAGTTGAAGACCCTGGCTTGGTAAGTGGGTCTTTTGGCCTCTTATATCCAGGTAAATTTTCTGGGCCCTCTTCATTATCGGGCCCTTCAGCGATTGGAGATTCGCAAGGGTCTATATTATTCAAAGCTGATTCAGTTGTCCGACAAGGCCAGAGTGGAGATAACCTGGTGGTTAGATCACGTGGAATGGCAGGGCAATATTTGCAGCCATTCTGGAAGTGGTAATAGAGTCAGATGTCAGTCTTAGGGGCTGGGGAGCTCGTTGTGGTTCTGTGGAGACAGGGGAACAGTGATGCTCACAGGAGAAGACGCTCCATATCAATTGTCTGGAGCTTCTAGCTGGGACATTTGCGATTTGTCTCCTTTCCCCAAACAAGGCGAGTTGTTGTATCCTGCTTCGCATGTTCGTTATATAAACTTCCCGGGGGTACCAGATCGCAGATTCTGGTGGAGATAGCCAAAGAGTTTTGGCAGTTTTATCTCCAACACCATATCTTGGAATAGTGGAATACATCCTGGGGTACACCAAGATTGTGTCAGACTTGAACTCTTGTTTCCTGAGAGATGGCAGCGATTGGAAACTCGATCCACTGATGTTTTGCAACCTGAATCAATTGTGGGGTCCGTGTTCTGTAGACCTCTTTGCATCACGCCTGAATACTCAGTTGCGTCGTTCTTCAGTTGGAGCCCAGATCCCCTGGCAGTGGGCTTAGATGCCTTCCTCCAATCGTGGGAGATGGGACTCCTGTACACTTCCCCCCATTCTCCGTGATTCAGAGGCTACTCTCTCAGGTGAGGAGACAGACAGTGGAGATCGTTTTGGTGACACCTCTTTGGAAGGCTCAACCATGGTTTCCTGGGAAGATATCACTATCGTGTGCTCGTCTGATTCACATCTCGTCTCATCCATCTGTGTTGCTGGACCCAGTGGTACTTTCTCATCCTTTGATACTGACAGGTCAATTGTCTCTCATGGCGTGGAGACTTTCAGGAGACGTTGACAAGTGCTGTGGGTTTCGGACAACGCAATGTTTTTCTTGTCACAATCCTGGGCCCCTTCCACTCACAAGTGATATGAATCCTCTTGGAAAAAATGGGTTTATTGGTGTAGTGAGTAACGTATTAATCCTGTGGGAACAGACATTAATATGATTGTTAATTTCCTGTCAGATGTAGCAGCCCAGATTTTGGTTTACAGGACCATCAATAATTTTAGGTCCGCGATATCTGCAGGGCATCACCATTTGGAAGGTAAACCTGCAGGGGAGCACCCTTTGATATGCAAATTGCTTTGTGGCATCAGGATTGTCAAACCTCTGCAACCTAAATATTTTGTTCTTTGGGATGTAGATGTGGTTTTACATTTTATGAGAGTCTGGCTTGTAATCAGGATCTTTCACTACTCATTTCCTTGCAGAGTCCATTTTGTCCAGTTTTGACAGCTACAGTGGCCAGACGGTTGTTGAGTGAAGCTGGTATAGATAGTTCTAGGTTTGGAGTGCCCTTGGTTCAAGGTGCTATGGCTTCTAAAGCTTTTTGTGCTGGTTCCCATTTGGAGGACATTATGGCAGCTGCAGACTGGTCTTCAGATTCTACAATCAAGGTGTTTGTTTTTATCATAAACATATTGTTGATGTTGCATCTGTAGTGGTGGATCAGCTTTAAATTAGAATAATCCAAAGCCTCTTGTCCTGACATAGAATCAAAAGTTTTCTACCTGTTGTGTCAAGAATTTTCATTTCTATTAAGGACACAGAGGTGAGGATTATCCCACCCCTAGATTGGACATGATTATGTTGTAATATTGTAAGTAATTATAACTAATATGTATATAATGAAATGCCATTTGATATACCCACCCGTTGATCCATTGGGTTGGAATGTGTATTATTTGTATGTTTTCATTTATTCTATGTCAGGACCGGAGGCTCCGATTATGCTTTCTCATTCTTTACTGACTTAAAATAGCAGCCAATCACAAACAAAATAAACAAAAACTAAACATCCCATGATGCTCTACTCAATGTCACATGGTCCAATCACCTATCGCGACCTCTGTCCATATATCTCCTGACCCTCAATGTCACTCCCTCTTTCTTTGCTGCTTTGCAGCAGATAAGTGCATTTAAATATTACTACTCTGATTGTGTGTATTTATGTATATTGTACTTGCATGTTTGTAAACAATTTAGCGCCCGGATTAAGCGCACTTTACTTTTTGTGCGAGCACGCTCTTGCGCTATTGATTTTCGGCCTTTTTTTGTCGATTTCTTGCCCAAATCTTGTGGAGTGGGAGCGGGAGCGGTCTGCGTGTGCTCCACGCAGTCTTTCCTTCATTTTAATAGCCCCATGCACGCGCGCGCACCTCGTTCTCGAGCCGATCCTCCGTTTCAGGAAGGATCTGCTCGTCGAGTGCTGCGCGCGTGTGTCTGGGCTTTCCTAATCCCAGATCTTCAGTGCTCCCTGACGCCCCGTTCATAGAATTAGAATGTGGGTTGTAAAATTATTATTAGGCTTCTGCCTAGAGTGCCTTCAGGCAGCTCCCTCCACGTTCTATAGTGGGCACATTCAGTGGTTTGCCTGTTTGGGGTTTTTGCACTCCCCCTGTTATCTGAAAGATATTATTTGAATTTTACAACAATATTAGATACATTCAAACAGATACTTATACTATTGCCTAAATACTTTTCCCTTCTAATTTCAAAATGGCTCAGTGGAATGATCAGGACACTGAATATTATACAGAAGAATTGGGGAACCAATTAGAAGGTAATTTAATGGAAGCCCTTGATACTAGGGTCCAACAATCGGTTAATGATGCTCTTGTGAGAGCTTTAGGTCCCTTCTCAGGGCAACTTTTTGATTATGCACGCTCTCAAGGCTGGGTACAAGGCCATCCTCCTCAACCAGAAGGTAAAAAGGCAAAAGCAAAAGCAGATAATTTGGAAGTGCCTAACACTGATATTAGTGGTCTACATGCAGACGCCTTTGATAAACTTCATGAGAAGCATAGCGGTGAACATAATTACAGTTTGAAAAAGGATGTTTCTTTTTCCCCTTCATCCTCAGATAAAGATTCTTCTTCTGAGGATTCGGACGACTCGGAAACTCCAGTTCCTAGTAAGAAAGCTAAGTAAGTCGTTCCACCTTCTCTTGTATTAGATTTCGATCCCACAGAAATTATGCACCCCAGAGCTTCCAATTGGGGTCCTCCTCCTGAGACGGCCCAATATGTGCAGACTAACATCAGAAAAAGTTTTGATAAAGAGGTTCGTTCTCGTTTAAAAGCTGAGTGTCCCAGACCAGATTTAGAGCGTAGGGTCTCTGATACCCCTGAAATAGACCCAACCATGGTCGCATTTATGAAGAATTTTGCTAAAGATCCCAAAAAAGGATTGGATAGATTTTGGCGTAGTTGTCAAGATAAACTGTTGGACCTTTCCGGTCCCCTGACTAAGATTCTTGAGATGGCTTACTTGGCTAAAGAGTCAGGATCTCCTGTGGACACAGACGTCCTTATTGGTTGGGCTCAAAGAGCTGTTTGTCAGCTAGGGAACACTAACTGCGCCATATCTTCTGAACTTAGGAAATCTATATTGATGCGCATCGACCCTAAATTATTTGATTTAGCATCTTCTGAAGCGGGTCCTTCGGCCGAAGGTCTTCTATTTGGCTCGTCATTTATTAAAGATCTAGCCAAGTTTTGTTCCACCTTTTCATCACTAGACAAGGCTCAGATGTATCTTAAAAAAGTCTATAAACTGGGACTTTTTATCAGGGCCGGTCGTTACGGAGGACGCATGCCCGGCCGAGGAACATTCAACAGTCCCCAAAACTATTACCCCACCAAGGTGCCATTCAGGACACTAGTTTCACAGGTGAGCATTATTCATTTTTCTCAAGTCACACTTGGGGGCAGAGTGGCATTGTTCTTAAAAAATTGGAGAAAGATCACCGGAGATCCTTGGATTCTCCAAACGGTCATGGGTTTTCACCTAGAGTTTATCAGTACACCCAAACAGCTCAACCCCCCGCTTCAGATGTGTTTTTCCCTAGAAAATCAAGCTTTTATAGACAAAGAGGTCCAAGCCTTATTAGAAAAAGGCGCTGTACAGTTTTCCAGCCCTCATCCTTACGGTTTTATCAGCCCTATTTTTGTAGTAGACAAAAAAGGGGGAGGACACCGTCTAGTTTTGAACTTAAAGGATTTCAATCATTGGATCCTATACCGGCATTTCAAGATGGAGGGCATACACATGTTAAGAGATCTTCTATTGGAAGGGGATTGGATGGTCCGACTGGACCTAAAAGATGCTTATCTGTCAATCCCAATTTTTCCTCCCCACAGGAGGTTCCTTCAGTTTCAGTGGAAAGGTCAGTGTCTAGAGTTTCTTGCTCTCCCATTCGGTCTGTCGTCAGCCCCTTGGTGCTTCACGAAGCTAGTGAGACCTGTGATGGAATGGTTAAGATCCAAGGGTGTCCGGTTGATCATTTATCTGGACGATATTCTACTGATGGCTCAATCTCCCCAGGTCCTTCTGTCTCATTTGAACTGGATCATCAGTCTTCTGCAAGATTTAGGTTTCCTTATCAATGTGCAGAAGTCATTGTTGAATCCGACCCAAGTGATAGACTTCCTGGGTTTTCAGATAGACTCAGTCTTATGTCAGCTTCTTCTGCCCTCTCAGAAAATTCGCAACATCAAGAGGGAATTGAGGTCTCTTCTGACCAAGCCGACGGTTTCTTTAAGAAACATAGCCAGGGTAGTGGGGTTGTTAGCCTCATCCATTCAGGCGATCTTCCCAGCTCCCTTACATTACAGAGCTCTATAGAGACTCAAGATCAGACATCTACAACAGGGTCTGAGTTACTCAGAACAGATCCCATTGACTGTCGAGGTAAGATCAGAGATTCAATGGTGGCTCCAGCATATGGAAGCCTGGAATGGAAGAGCGATTTTCGGGTCTCACTCAGAGGTGGTGATCGAATCCGATGCCAGCCGTTGGGGTTGGGGAGCACGTTGCAACTCTTTAGTGACAGGAGGCAGATGGTCAGAATTGGAACAAACCTTACACATCAATTGCCTGGAACTTCTGGCGGGCTCCTTCTCCATAAAGAGTCTCTCCCCTCAGAAGACAGATTGTTGCATACTTTTACGGATGGACAATGTATCAGCAGTGAGGTATGTCAACAAATTGGGGGGGGCGAAATCCAGAATTTTGGCAGAGATTGCCAAGGATTTTTGGCATTATTGTCTGACACAACGATTAGTGGTTATTGCGGAGTATCTGCCGGGGGACCAGAACATTGTAGCGGACTGGAATTCCAGGTACTTGACAGATTCCAGCGACTGGAAACTAGATCCAATGATTTTCTCTCAGATAACCAAAGAATGGGGCAGTTGCGATGTGGACCTGTTTGCATCCCGCCTCGATTTTCAGATTTCAAAATTCTTCAGTTGGCGCCCAGACCCTTGTGCAATGAAGACAGATGCATTTCTCCAAGACTGGTCTCAGTTTCGAGGTTATGCTTTTCCGCCATTTCTGATGATTGCCAGGGTGTTGTCTCAGGTCCAGAGACAGAAGACAGACCTTGTTTTGGTGACACCCTTCTGGAGAGCACAGCCTTGGTTCCCTGTAGTTCTGCATTTAGCTTGTGCCTCTTCTCTTCTCATTCCCCCTCGTCTGAATCTTCTTCTGAATCCGGAGGGCCTTCAACATCCAATGATCTCGTCAGGAAAACTGACTCTGTTGGCTTGGTTGATTTCAGGTCAAGATGGAGTTCCTCAGGCCTTTCGCAAAAAAGCTGAGGACTTCATTAAACAGGCCTGGGCCGGTAGTACCCATAAAAGGTATGGCTCAGCCTGGCGCAGATTGAATAGTTGGTGTGATGGAAGAGGTGCCAATCCAGTGGAAGCACATATTGAGTTGATCATTAACTTCCTAGCGGAATTAGCTAGTTCTGGCTTAGCATATCGGACGATTAATAATTTTAGATCAGCCATTTCAGCTGGACATATACCTTTTGAAGGTAAACCTGTGGGAGAACATCCTCTAATTTGTTAATTACTGAGGGGCATTCGTCTGTCTAAACCACCTCAGGCAAAATATTCAGTTTTATGGGATGTTAATGTTATTTTAAAATTCCTAGATTCTTGGCCTGCTAATAAGGATTTATCTCGCAAGCAACTTTCAGCAAAATTGACCATGCTTTTGTGTCTCATTTGTTGTAAAAGAGTATCGGATGTCAGAGCGTTAGACTTATCTGGCAGGGTATATTCTCCAGATGGGGTTACCTTTACAATAACAAGAAGGACTAAAACGAATTACAGGTCGGTATCACATCCAATGTACCCTGTCAATTCTAAGCTATGTGTAGTTCATTGTTTAAAAGAATATGAAGCTGTTACAGAAGGGTTTAGACAGGATGTTAATGGTCAAGTGTTAATTTCCTTGCAAAAACCTTTTAAACCAGTTACAACAACTACCTTAGATAGATGGATGAGATGGTTAATGAATGAAGCTGGTATAGATACCAATATTTTTGGAGCTCATTCCGCTAGAGGAACTATGGCCTCCAAATCTTATGCCCTGGGTTCCCGTATGGAAGACATTATAGGGGCTACAGATTGGTCTTCAGAAAATACGTTTCGTAAATTTTATCACAAGCCTGTGTTGGATGTAGCATCTGTAGTAATGGAGCAGCTTTAAACTAACATAATCGGAGCCTCCGGTCCTGACATAGAATAAAATTAATTCTAGCTTACGCATCAAGAATTTTCAATACTATTAAGGACACGGAGGCGAGGATTATCCCACCCATAAGAACTGTTATTATTGAATAAAAAATCTTTAAATGTTGACATTGATGATTATTATTCCCACCCAATTTAATGTCAGTTATGGGAATTTTAATTTTTATTGAAGTTTATTCAATGTACTTTGAATATTACCTACCTGTTTTATTACTTATAGGTTCTGATCAGAAGAATTCCTGAGTTTCACGACTTCACGTAAAGATTTGTGCGTTTGATTTTGCTGGGACTGTTTTCCCTTCGAGTTGGAGTCTTCAAGTTCATGTTATCTGGTGGAGCAGGATCTTCCCGATTCCTGGTTTACAGTTTGATGTAAGAAGTTTTGATTTCAATTTGAACTATATCTGCCTTGACCAAAGAAAGAGGAAGTGACATCGAGGGTCAGGTGATATATGGACAGAGGTCGCAATAGGTGATTGGACCATGTGACATTGAGTAGAGCATCATGGGATGTTTAGTTTTTGTTTATTTTGTTTGTGATTGGCTGCTATTTTAAGTCAGTAAAGAATGAGAAAGCATAATCCTCGCCTCCGTATCCTTAATAGAATTGAAAATTATTGACGCGTAAGCTAGAATTTTTTTTATCCTAGGTGTGGATAATAAAGGTGTACGAAGAATGTGGAATTCAGAAGAAGACATTTCACTTAGCGTGCGGGAGCCCTGTTGGTGGACGACGCTTGGAATGGTCTTCGGGGTGCATTTTGCCTTGGTTGCATTTCTGAAGAGTTAAGTTATGTTCTCACTCTTTAGCAAAGAAAAAGGAAGGACTTTGTTGAAAGATAGCATATGATTTCACAGTAATATGGACTACTGGGGATCTTGGGAGAAGTCGTTTTTTTGTGTTTAACCTGTTTGATTGGCTGCTGTTTAAGGTTCAGTAAAGAGAGAGACGCACAATCCTCCTCCGTGTGCCCTTAATAGAATTAAAAGTTCCTGACGTGACAGGTAGAAACACATTTATTCTGGTACTTTGTTTGTTATGCCTGTAAATTTAGGTCCGTCTCTGTAATCCAGTGTTTATTTGTGTTCTTCGATTTGAAACCGCGCAGTGTTCTTCACTGAACTAATGTTCAACTCATCAGAGCACAAATAATGAAATGCCCTCGAACGGGACAGGTCCATGCTTAGTGTGGGTGGTAGTGGGTGGCTGATAAATGTTTTTTCTGCCGTAGGCTGGTGGCTAAAAAGTTGACGTCTTTCCTGGTTCCACTCTTTTCAACAAAATGTGACACTGTTTTGATACACACCAGGCTCACCAGACTGATACATTTCCTGCAGGAGTGTTTGCTATTTTTAGATTAGCAAGGGAACGGCGTCAGTTGTAAATTAGCAACTCTTTGTTTATTGTATCCTAAAGCACAACTGTTGAAGAGCACAATGCCGATATTTTTTTTTTTTTTAGAAGACTCTTATGTACTTATTGCAAGCCTGCAGTGCAAGTGCTGTAAAACGCAGGCAGGGTTTTTAGTTATGCTACTAACGGATTTGTTTACCTCACAAAAAGGTGCTTTCCTTTTGTTGCTCTCAGGGGGATGAAAGTTTGAGTTGGCTCCTAGGGTTCGAACCCGTTTCCATTGGGTGAAACACATTTTCCTGTAATGGACACATTAGTCTACTGAGCCATCAGATCTGGTCTTTGAACGGGAAATGTGGGTGCTGCCCTGTTAAAACTGGCATATTATCAGGTTTTGTGCATAGTTTTAAGTCATACCACTCAAGTGTTTTGGGGGCCCGTCAGTACATAATTTGTAAAACAACAATAATTATATTCATAACAAAAACAGCAAAATAATAGCAATTATAAAAGTAAAAAAATAATAACAAAACAACAATAATGATAAGGATGATGATAATAATGATAACAATAATAATTTATGTGACTGGGCACAACAAAGTCTTTCTTAGATGGCTGATGCAGCAGCCACTCTCTCCCTCCCTTGTACCAGTCTAGTACTGGTCTCGCCCCCTCCCATGGAACTGCCGCTGGTTTCAGCACCACATCTGGTGCACAAAAACTTTCCTTTTGGCCAGTGGCACACGAGACAGGGGGTGATGTGGTTTATTCTGCTTTGACTATTTGGCTTAGTATCTCTTCTGCCGCAAGTTCACACAACAGGTTAATTCATAGAGGTGTGACAAAAATTGCGCTTCCAGTCAGTAGAACAAGAAGGGGGAATGACCGTTGTCCCAATGCTTTTAAGTATGTCTGTTTTTCTTTTTTTTAAGTAAAACAAACACAGGCCCTTGGGTGAGTTTGGGGATGCTGCACACGAATGCTATGCTTATATGGAGCACCTGGATCATATTTATGGGAATTTAAAGTACAGCAAATAAATGGACTGTGTTTTCATTGTAAGAAATATATAAAAAACTTTTAATACTACACAACGGATCTAAGAGTATGCAAGTTATTGTTCTTGTAAATTTGCTTTAGTAAAAGTTTTTTAAGGCTAGACATAGATCATGCTGGCTCACCCATGCATTCCCTTTCGTAACAGGTGGTGCCTTCTGTGAACCAGACTCTATATTGCACTTGGCCTCTTCTCATTGGGGTTGGAAGTCAAGAGATCTGACCCACATAGTGCACTGCTATAGCCTGCTCAATTTCGACAGAAAGATGTGAATCGCTGTATCCTGGGTTCAGACCAGTACAGTACCTAGGCCTCGATTCGAGGATGGGGATTTATAGGGCAAAAGGGCATTGTAAGGAATGGAAATTGGCTTAACACAACCTTTCAGTGCATACTATATGATGCATACTCACACTCGACATGCCTCACTTGTCTGCGCTCTGTCTGCTACACAACACCGCTGATACAGCACCCAGACCACCGGTGGTTGCACAGTGAGAGGACGTCCCAGCACCCACAGTGGTGGTTTGCTGCATGTAGAATGCCTGGTAGCTGGCCACAGGAGCCCGGTTTCTTGACTGCTTGAGGACCTGGTGCATTGGTAGGGTGGCTATGGAATGGGCAGGCTTGTAAGACTGAACTGGACCTAGCCTATGATCTAGAGTTTTAAGCAGTGGTGGGCAGACAAAATTATGACGAACACACCTGATAGAATGCTGAAGCTGAGTTTGCCCATCCAATTCTGGATCAACCAATAGGAGACAGCTCATATTCAGGGGTGGATTTACTGCTCTGGCATAGAAGGTGACAATCCCGAGGCGCAGGGAAAGAAATCAGCCGAACCGCCCAGCCCGGGACTGAATCCCAAACTGAGTCCTGGGTGCTGAGGCAGCGACCACGAGAAGACAAAATGGAAGCCTGCAGACTTTGAGACCACACTGGGAGAAGCTGAGGATCAGTATGGGAGGCGGCTTACCAGTTACAGTGCTCATCGACTCAGAAGTGCAGTTCCATGGCGGTGAGGGAAGGTAGTTGGGGCGTTCAGATGATTGCAGTGGGCACAACGTCCAGCAGGACTCGCTGCCTGCAAATAAGGGGCACAGACAGTGGAGGCGGCCCAAATCCGGCCACAGTTGTGACACAAGGATGCCGGGGCTGCTGGAGGAGAGAGAAGGTGAGGTCAGTCGATAGGACTAGATCCTGTTGCGATTGGGGGTAGTTACAGCCCAGACCCTGTTGGGACACCATGGGCACGAGGACCTGGTGCACTAGTTTCAACATTGTAGCCTCTTAGTCTCATTTATAAGTTTATGATGATGATGCCATCTGCCATTTCTAATAACTATCACTTCCCATTTCAAGCTGGCGAAGTAGGCACCTCTCCTTCCAGTCAGGTGGTACAGTAGAAAGTGTCAGAGACATATCCAATAGATATCCAATATCCAATAGATATTAGATATGTTTGGCAACAGGATTTAGAAAGTTCTGGCAAGGATGGTTGCCACTGCCATTGGAGATGAAAATTTAAACCACCGCCCACAATCCTAGACCTCCCCACATACGCCACTTTGGAGGTTGATAGTGAGAAATGACTAGCACGGGCTTGGTATGTGTTAGAAATGGGGTCTTTGGTTGGCAGTCAGGTTACCCCCTGTCCAAGCAAGGACCTTCACTCTAGTCAGGGTAAAAGAGAATCACCCTCAGCTAACCCCTGCTTACCCCCTTGGTAGCTTGGCACGAGCAGTAGGTTTAACTTCAGAGTGCTAGGTGTAAAGTATTTGTACCAACACACACAGTAACTTAATGAAAACACTACAAAATGACACCACACAGGTTTAGAAAAATAGAAAATATTTATCTAAAAAAACTAGACCAAAACAAAAAAAATCCACAATACCAAAGTCATCACTAAAAATGCAAAAAGAGTCTTCATGTAGTTTTACACACACACTAACACTGTTAGCGTGAAAAGGTACCTTGGGTGCATCAAAAGTAACCCTGCACGGGTGAGTGTGCATCAAAAAGGGCTTGTGATGCGTCAATTCCACTCACGAGCGAGGCCTTGCATCGTTTCTCCTCTCGTCAGGTCGGGCGCGTCGTTTCTTTTCTCCGCAGGACAGCGATGCGTCGATACAGTCAGCACTCGCGGGTCTGGCCAGGCCTTGAGTTGTGTTTACACGCCCAGCAGTACTTGCGTCAGAAATCCAGCTGCACGATGATCCGAAAACCACGCAGTGCGGGTTGTGATCTCACCAGCCTCCATCAGCAATGCTGCGTGTCATTTCTCCAACTCTGTGCGTCTCTTCTTTGGTCGCGTTACAGTCAAGCGTTGATTTTCAGCCACGAAGCCGGCAGCGTGTCGATTTCCCAGCTGCAGATCGGAGTCGCGTCGATCTTTTCCTCTCACGGCGTTCTGTGCATGGATTTCTTCCTCATAGGCTGCCAGCTTCTCCTTTTAGGAACCCAGGAACTGGATGGGCACCACAGGGCAGAGTAGGAGTCTCTCCAGAGACTCCAGGTGCTGGCAGAGAGAAGTCTTTGCTGTCCCTGAGTCTTCAAACAACAGGAGGCACGCTCTAAATCAAGCCCTTGGAGATCTTCACAAGATGGATGGCACACAAAGTCCAGTCTTTGCCCTCTTACTCTGGCAGAAGCAGCAACTACAGGATAGCTCCACAAAGCACAGTCACAGGCAGGGCAGCTCTTCCTCCTCAGCTCTTCTCCAGGCAGAGGTTCCTCTTGGTTTCCAGAAGTGTTCTAAAGTCTGTGGTTTTGGGTGCCCTTCTTATACCCAATTTCTCCTTTGAAGTAGGCCTACTTCAAAGTAAAGTCTCTTTTTAATGTGAAATCCTGCCTTGTCCAGGCCCCAGACACTCACCAGGGGGTTGGAGACTGCACTGTGTGAGGGCAGGCACAGCCCTTTCAGGTGTGAGTGACCACCCCTTCCCTCCCTCCTAGCACAGATGGCTCATCTAGAAATGCAGACTGCACCCCAGCTCCCTTTGTGTCACTGTCTAGTGAGAGGTGCAACCAGCCCAACTGTCAAACTGACCCAGACGGGAATCCACAAACAGGCAGAGTCACAGAAATAGTGTAAGCAAGAAAATGCTCACTTTCTAAAAGTGGCATTTTCAAACACACAATCTTAAAATCAACTTTACTAAAAATGTATTTTTAAATTGTGAGCTCAGAGACCCCAAACTCCACATGTCCATCTGCCCCCAAAGAGAATCTTCACTTTAATCAGATTTAAAGGTATCTCCCATGTTAACCTATGAGAGGGATATGCCTTGAAACAGTGAAAAACGAATGTAGCAATAATTCACTGTCAGGACATATAAAACACATTACTATATGTACTACCCTAACCACACACTGTACCCTGCCCTTGGGGCTACCTAGGGCCTACCTTAGGGGTGTCTGACATGTAAGAAAAGGGAAGTTTTAGGCCTGTCAAGTGGGTGCACTTGCCAAGTCGAATTTACAGTTAAAACTGCACACACAGACACTGCAGTGGCAGGTCTGAGACATGATTACAGAGCTACTTATATGGGTGGCACAAACAGTGCTGCAGGCCCACTAGTAGCATTTGATTTACAGGTCCTGGGCACCTCTAGTGCACTGTACTAGGGACTTACTAATAAATCAAATATGCCAATCATGGATAAGCCAATTACATACACATTTTGTAAAGGAGCACTTGCACTTTAGCACTGGTTAGCAGTGGTAAAGTGTCCAGAGTAACAAAAACAGCAAAACCAGAGTCCAGCACACATCAACAACCTGGGAAACAGAGGCAAAATGTTAAGGGAGACCACGCCAAGGATGAAAAGTCTAAGAGTATCAAATAATATATTTGCATTAAATAAGACCTTCTGTCAGAGAAATGTTAGCGTCTGAGAAGATGGTGGGGTTGCAATGATAGTGTAATATTTGTGGATTGAAAGTCCTGGCTCACTCTCAAAGTGTGTCCAAAACAGTTGAGAGTTATTATCTAGGGACCAAAGGTTGAAGGAATGGCCTGGAAGTCAAAACGGCTTTGTTCACGAAATTATCACAACATTTGTGGCCAATGGTCCAGGAACAGATCCACTTTTCATCATTTCTGGGGAGAGTATTTCAGAGGAGGGCTATGATTACATCTGCAGCCAGGCTTGGCCCCACCATCTTGGCTGAGATGCTGGATTTAGCCTTTCTTAGATGATTTTTCACAAAGGGGTTACAGCTAAAGGAGGTAAAGAGTTTAAGACTAGCCCATTTTTTCACCCTCCCCCTTCATCATTACATGGGAGGAATATCATTGTGTGTCAATGTAAAACAGAACTCTTCACCTGAGGTCAGGTGGCCACTACCTATCTGGGGCCTTCTGGAGCATGTGATTAGTGCTTAGCATGATTTACCACTGTGGAAGAAGTGAGTGAAATCTAAGGAAGGCAAAATCAATCTGCCACCTACATTAACGTGCCTCACTTTTCAGAATGATGGAATGCAAGAGCAGTGGCACTGCAGATGGATTAACATGTCCCAGGAGAGCAGAAGGGACACTATTAGAACCCTTGGCAATGCTGTAAGTAATACTAAGGGAGGTAGTGGCTTGATTTAATGTCGCTTAGCTGCCAAATGAATGCATGCAGGTAAAGGCCAAGGACATGCACCTAGGCTCGTACTAGTTACAGTGGCCAATGTCTCAGAAATGCAGTTCCATGGCGGTGAGGGATGGCAGCTCTGGTGTCCAGGTGATCGCAGTGGGCCCAATGTCCAGCGGTACTCGCTATCAACAAGTAAGAGGCTCGGAGAGTGGAGGCGGCCCAAATCCGGATGCAGTTGTGACACAAGGAGAAACAAGGATGCCAGGGCTGCAGGAGGAGAGAGGAGGTGACAGAAGCAAAGGCTGGGACAGGCCAGATTTGAGCAGGTGAACCACCGAGGCCCCCTCTGTGGAGACAGGAGGTGGAAAGGGCTGCCAGATCAGGCTAGCCTGGCTTATTTTCTTGGCCCCCCCATGTGAGAGACCGCAAAGGCTGTAGCTGTGACGGTGGGCTCTGGGGGCACTTGAATATCTGCAGATCTGAGGGGCTTGTGGGTGGGGGAGCTGGCTATGCAGGAACAGTGCACATCAACATAGGCCAGTTTGCAGAGGGCTACTCGCCTGGACCTGGCCACTACAGTTCAAGAAGGCTTCTTGCTGAGAGGAAACAGGATGTGGAACGCCTGGGCCTCTCCAGGCTCTCCTCCTGCCCCACCAAACCCACCTCTCACCCTCTGGCCTGCAGTTTGGTGATGGAAGGATAAGACCTTGGAGCGATGGGGAGGACTCGTGCAATAAAGAGTGGGACTCAAGGCGAGATGGCGGTGGCAGGGAAGGATGCTCACACAGGTGGTGGGTTCACATGTCCCCCTGGCTGAGCATACGGTGATAATACTGGAGGCCGTCAGAGACACTAAGGTGGCACTGGAAGTCCGGATCGCTGTGGTGATCAATGAGGTGGGTTTCTTGCGTGAGGACCTCAGCACTATCCAATCAAACTTCAAGGACCTCGCAACAAGGTGGTCTGCCATTGAGAGAGAGAATAACATTGGCGGGCCACCTGGAAGATGGGGAAAGAAGGTCCCGATGACATAGTGTGAGGCTGGTGGGGGTCCCACAGGAGACGGAAGGTCCCACTGTAGAGCTATTTGTGGAAGACTGGCTGGCGGAGACAGGGGAACCTTTCACAGTTCTTTTCAGTTGAGAGAGCACACCCACTATCAACCACCCCACGGGTGCTGGACCCAAGACCGATCATAGCTCAGCTAATGAACTTTAGAGGCAGAGATGTTACATTGCAGGCATCTCCGAAACATTGCCCATGAACTCTGTGTTGCCGCTAAGTCAACCTCTACCAGGACTAAACCACCCTGGTCCAAATCCAGAGAACGGCATTCGTGCCAATCAAGAAAGTCCTACGCCAGTTAAACTTGAAATACTCTCTCATCTACCCAGCATAACAGAATTGTGTATGGTAACAAGGCTCATTTCCTTCTAACGGTGCCAGAGGCACTGAACTGGTTGAAACAACAGGGCATCTGGTCGGGCCTGCCGCTCCGCACACTGGGAGACACAGGCTGGCACCTGCCAGATGTAAAAAAGGCAGGAGAACCAAGGCTTCACCAATGAAGGAACAAATAGGAGCTGAGCAAGAGAAGTCAGTGCAAGATGTCAATAGCTGCAGTTCCACCTTGGCCAACAAACAATGGAGAGCACTGGCCTCTGAGAAAGAGAGCAGCGGTTCCGAACACATAGAGACAGAGCTGGACATGAAGGAAGAAAGATTGCCAAAGATCACTTCGATGACTTCAGCGGACTGTGGGTAAGGGGACCTCCATGGGTGGTGGAATGTTACCCCTGTGTACAGGCTGCATGTTAGTCAACCTGAAAGAGAGCAGGTGCCCAAGATCCATGGTAAGTCAATGAACACAATTTAGGGCCCTGGAAGATATGGATGTCCTGAACCCAAAGACTGAGGAATTAAGGAGGCAGAGACAGTATCTGTGAACGGCGGCTGCGCCCCAGCCAAGGGCATGCTGAAGTTGAAATGTTCGTGTTAGGGGTTTATACATACTGTGAATTGAGGGGATGGTCAGTTGCGAGATTATGTTGCGAGATCATGTAGGTAGGTAGGGGGTGAGGAGTAGGTAGAGGGGAAGTTCGCAACACATCTTGGCATCACAACACCAGAGTACATGGATAGATACCAATGGTTGCTACGCAGGTCTGATGGGTCTGATGGATGAATGGGAGGGAGAGACCAACTTGCTACTAAATGCGTACACTCCACCAGGACTGCTCCTAGCAATGATACAAAAGATGGGAGCATCCTAACAGATGCCCACAGGTATTTGCAATCCTCAAAGGGGATTTCAATTTAATTATGGACACACATATAAACAGGATTGTCACAAGGTGTGAAGGAGAGTTGACAGGGTGAAAATGGAGGGGTTTGCACAGGCATTGGGGATAAGCAGTATCTGGACGGCACTACACAGTCAGAAGAGGGATTACTTGTACTACTCACATGCACATGATAAGCAGCCTACCCTTGATTACTTCCTCACTCCAGCAGATACATTAAATACATTTACAGAGGCCAAATACCTGGTGTGGGGGATAAGTGATCACTACCCCCTGCAAGTATTGCACCCTGGGGACTGGAAGATGGAATTTTGGCTTCTCACAAATAAGCAGGAGGCTCAAAGACTGGACAAAGCTTTATTTTAGGGAGAACAATGGGGAAGTGCAGACCCGATCACATTGTGGAAGGCATACAAGGCCACGATCAGGGAAGTTATTATTGTGGTTTAGGTAGGAGAAGGAAAGGAGTGACTCAAGAGACTAACCACCCTGGAGTGGGGCTGAGACAATTAAAGAGAGATTATGCTGCCTCTCCTACTCCCCAGCTGAAGAGGGATATAGATCTGACCCAGGAAGAGGACCAACTGGTTTCCCAGATGAGGTTAAAACTGCATACATTGCCAGGCAGAGGTGCATTTATGATGGCAGGGGACAAGGCAGGCAAACTGTTGGCATGAATAGTGAGCAAGGAACGGGAGTGGGTGCATATGAGAGTTGAGGAAGTGAGCAAGTAGCAGAGGTGTTTGCAGGCTACATGGAATCATTCTATAGTACAAAACTGCGGGCCTTGGAGGAGGAAGTGCTGGCTTTTGTAAAGGACTGCCCAGTGCAATGTCTCTGGCCAGATTAGAGAGCGAGCTGAAGGCCAAAATGTCCGTGGAGGAAGTGGCATTGGTAGTTGGGCAAAACGCAGACCTGGAAGGCCCCAGGCCTGAACGGGCTACCCATTGAGCTTTCTGCAGAATGACCAGAAGGATAATGCCCCCCTGCATGAAGCATATGTAAAAGTGTTTAAACTTGGGGAGTTTTTGGAGGATCTTAGAATGAGAACAATTTTCCTAATCCCTTAATCTGGGAAGCCCCGCAACAGATGTGAATCGTACAGATTGATATCTTTATTAAACGCTGATAACAAAATCCTGGCAAAGGTGTTAGCATCTAGATTGCAGGCAGTGATAAATGATCTAGTACACCCAGATCAAAACAGGATTATGCTGTGCCATTGGACTAAAGTGAATCTACGGCGTCTTCACCACAACATTGCGTTGGTGGAGAGGCTGAGGGAACCGAGAGTCATAGTGTTGTTGGTTCCAACAAGGCATTTGATTTGGTGGAGTGGCCAAACCTGTTTGGGATCCTAACTAAAATGGGGTTTGGCCCTCAATACATTAGGTGGATAAAACTGTTGTATAATAAATCCAGAGCTAGGGTGAAACATAACAGCCATGTTCCTTGGGCTTTCAGGTGGAGCGGGGCATTAAACAGGGGTGACTACTGTCGTCAAAACTCTGCATTGGCGATGGAGACTCCGGTGGTGTAGGTGTGCGCAGATACCCAAGTATGGGGATGGCAGGGAGGCACAGGATGGGAGGAGGGTATTTTGTTGTACACAGATGACATTGTGCTGTACCTTACGAATTTGGAGCAGTCGCCCACCCGCGTAAGCATTACTTCTGGATCTTTGGTAGATACTCTGGCTTTGCTATTAATTGGGAAAAGTACTATTGTGCCCAGTGGGCACATGAGAGCTGGTATGGGGCACTTCCACTTCCACTACGGATGGAACCCCAAAGATTCAAATACTTGGGGATTTGAATCACTAGGGATGCCACCGCCCACTATGAGGCAAATTTGTTGCCCATGCTTCAGCGACTAGAGAGGGATATGAGGCACTGACATACAATAGCGTTGTCTATTATGGGCAGAGCGGCTATGTTTACGATCATTGTGCCGCTCTGGCTGCTATACATCCTCCAAAACTGCCCGCACATGGTCCTCAATGCTATTTATTACCAAGGTGGAGGAGCTGGTTAAAACGTTGCAGTGGGTTGGGAGTCCACCAAAGATCACTATGAGGGCCCTCCAACGATCTAAGTACGCTAGAGCGTAGCTCTTCTGAACATAAGGTATGAGGCGGCACAGGTTGACATGGTCAATGACTGGGCTTACTCAGACTAGGACGACCCATCGTTCCACCTAGACAGGCAGGTAATGGGAGACAGGATCTAGCTTCATGCACTATATGGGGGGAAGCTTGGCCCACAGGCAGAACCTGCAAAAAAATTGTGATGGACATTTGGTGCAGACTGCACAGGGAGATGAGGTGGGCAAACAGGCTGACTCCTAAAACACCACTGTGGGAGGGGGCCAGGCTATGACAGTGGCTGCACTGCGGGGCTTTAGTGGTTGGGACGCCATTGGTTTCTCCACAGTAGCTGATGTCTGGGATGCAAATGGAGTTGCTCCATTTGACTACTTACAGAAAGAATACAAGATGCTACTGGCAGAGTGGCTGAGGAATGGGCAGCTGCAGCATGTGCTCCAGAGCAGTATATCCAGAGAGGATGAAATTCAGGTGGACTCCCAGCCGGACAGGAGACTATTGGATGGCTGAATCAGGAAAAACTTATCTCACTGACATATGGCACACTAATGAGAAACATGCAGGGCTCCCTCATGTGACTTCAGAACATTGTGAAGAGGGTGTAAGGGTGTTGGATGATGAGGATTGGCAGACAGAACTTGGATTTTCTGCGGAAGTTGCGATAAAGGCAAGCTATTGCCTGATCCAACTCAAAAGAGTCCACAGGACATACTACACTGATTCCTTCTGGGAGGCAGTGGGCAAATCCTTAGAGGCTGGTACAGGGTACTACTGGACTTGCAGCCCAGGCTCACACTAATGGGGATACAGGGCCCCGCAGATCTGATAAGATAAAAGAAGATCCTGGTTTACATGGGTTGCATGGTAGAGAAGCAAGATATTGCCAAAAGGTGTGGTCACTGTTCCTACTCTCGGGAATACACGGAGACTGCCATTGAACTGTGCAAGATGATGAAAAGAGAGATTTACAAGGGAAGAGGATGTCATTGCATGTTCAAAGACATTTGGCGCATCTGGGGGTGGGCAACACGTAACGGACTGGCTGAACGCAAGGGTGGGAGACAGTCTAGTGTGGGGAGTCCACAGGATGGTTATCACGCCAAGCTGTGGAGAAAGCGAGTGTCATGCATCAGTAAATGGAGGAAGGGAGAGACGACTGCCTGATACACAGCATATCTTAGGGATTGGACTCAGTCTAGTTGCTAAGGGAGGATTGGGGGTGATGGTGCGGGATGGACTGAAACCTTGTGTAGAGATGTTACTATTGAGAGATTCAAAGTAACTGGTTACTTTAAGAATACAGTGGCTTACGAATGGTGCTCACCACTGAACAATAATGTAGAGGCTTGACAACCCAACGAGTGCTCTAGCCATTAATATGCAAATGTAGGACTGTGATTTGTAGTCTGTTCTGAATGATACTGTATTTTGTTACACATGACATGATTAGACCATGCTTTGATATTCTGTAAGCAATGTGGAGTTAAAAATAAAAATTGTTTTAATAATCAACAAAGGTTGAGGAGGATAAATATTGTTAATAACTCAAGTCAATACCGGCCCAACACTTGGGGACAGCTGCTTAATTTAGACAGTCCACTGTCACTTTCTAAGAAGGATAATGATAGAGAAATGGGGTTAGCCTGGTATTGTTTGCTTATTTTTTTTTTTTAATATGTAATGTGTCTGATAATTAGCCCACTAAGAGCAAATTATACATCACAATGTATAAAAATGGATAAACGTTTGTCACAAGCAGATAGATTTGGTAAAATCGAATACAACGAGCTAAAGCTGACTCACCCAATGCAACAAAGGTGAAGCAGAGACCCCAACTAGGGGGCAGAATGTTCCTCAGTCAATAAACAACAAAGAGAGATAGAAACATGAACAGTTGCAACTAAAGAATCTTTGGAATTAAATTTAACATTTGGATGTAATGGTAGAAACCTTAGTCACTGAAATATCACAGTACTATGAGATGAGTGCACACCAGAGGAAAACTAAAGTCTCTTATGCAGCGCTGAAGGAAATGTTACTGAGACCTGAAATTCCTAGCTAAAACTTTATTGGGCATTTGTGCACGATACAGCATGAGGACCAAACAAGTCAAATCATTGGTCATCCGTGCAAAAGTCAGTGATGTGGCAGCTCTGAAGGTGACTGAGGAGAATTAAAGGCAAGACGTAACGCGCCAGTTAGTCTGGGTTAAATGTACGAACACAATAGAGCGAGACACCTGGAAGGCAGCCAGCAGGAAATGACAGAGAGGGTTATACTTGTAAAGCAGCCCCTTTTGTAGTTCAATGAACGCACTTGAATGGAGGCAGAAGGATATTCCTATGCAGCTGATAGCATTCAATGGCAGATGAATAAACACTGGGTTTGACCCAAGATGTAACTGACAAAGTCTCAAGCCAATGGCTGGAAGAGGGTGAATGAACAAAGACAGTGGTGAAGCAGGGCAAAAGCAAAGAGCACTTCTAATATATTGTGAGAAACAGGTCACTTTGACAGCTGTATCCAAGCCCAGACCTAAAAATGAAGCATGCCAGAGTAACCGCAACAGAATCAGCTATCCATTCCAAATTACACTGCGGCAGCAGAGGTTGCATGATGCAGTTATCTTCCATAGGGTGGAAGGCATGCCAGGTGGAACAGAATGTCATAATAAAATACTAGGACTGGGTAGAATGTAAGTAACGAAAATCCTCCTATTCACAGCCAATGTTGACACAGTCGCACACGCCTACATGTATTTTGTTACAGAAAAAGGTAATGTGCCTGATGGAAACACAGGGACAATACGAGGGGCATGATACAGCACATACCCAGATACTACAATGGAAAGTAGTATGCACACAATTATGACACAGGTCCGTCCTGTCATGGATGGTCTATCTACGTGTCAATCTTTCTGTCTTTTGGCCTGATTTATATTTCAGTGGACAGATTAGTCCATTACAGCGGTGACGCATACCCCGTCCACCAAATTATGAGTTCCATTATGTCCCTATGAGATTTATATTTCGGCTAAATGGATATCCGTCACTATTATGACGGACTAACCTGTCTGCTGAAATATAAATCAGGCCCTTTGTCTCATTTTACAATGGCTTCCACAAAAACGGACCAAGTGTCTGCTTTATACCACTCCCAGAAACACAAAGATGGAAACATTGAAAACACCATACACTATCCCATATACATACTTCTTTGAATCCACTTATTGGATGTCATGTATCTCACCTACCTCAAATTTGCTAAAAGGCATCAATTCTATATCAGGAAAAAATTGAGATCTAAGCTGGTCACCCACTAACATAGTTATTAAAGTTCAACCACAAGCACCACTGTAACCTACTACCAAACTGCTCAGGGCAGCGTATTGCCACACAACATGGACGAAAACATAGTTTATGTGTATGTCAAATGCAAGCATAAGTCTCAAGTACTTCACTGGCACTTCAGTACATGTCCACATGATCTTCCAACACAGCGTCAACCAAACAATCTCAAAGGACACATTTCAATGACATATAAAATTCTAGATAATCACATACTGGCAGGAAAGAACTAAGGGCCATATGTACCAACGAATTTTGCCATAGACACAGAATGGGTAAAACCCTTTGCTGCATCTAGCCCTAAGTGCAGAAGCACACAGGTAAGATCATAATACATTCCTTTTTTTAAAAAAAAGCAAAACAAAACAATAGCGGCAGAAAACAAAAGAAGAAACTAAAAGTAATTAGCAAACATAATCCAACAATGGTTTTACGATTCCCTTAGGATGTCAGAACCCAGGTAAACGTTGTCTACATCTTTTAGGGATGAGCCACAACCCTTATTCTCTGCGAGATGGTGGTCAACAAAACTTGCGAACTAAACTATCACATCCTCCAACCGCCATTTTACATTTATGTCTATTCTTCACATTATCCAGCTAAACGAATTAGGGCTCTCTCGTCTCCATGTCAACATTGTAACTCTTCCTGACCAATGCCGCTGTTCCTAAATGCCACAACTATCCCTCTTTCAATCTCACCTTGTTTTTCATGAATTCAGTGAGTTTCTTGGGTTCAGAGAACAATAGATCCCTCGGTGCACTTCCTCCCTAGTTTATCTCATACCCACTGCCTCATTTTATTCACACCATGAACTCCATGTTTCCACATGTAGTACTCCTTAACATGCTTTTGTGATCTACAAATGTTGTTTCCTATTTCTTCAGAATCCCAACAATACTCTCTTACATAGCCAAGCCATGTGAGTCAGGCTTCAGTATTAGGATTGTAACCTCTCACCGCACCAAGCGGCATATGGCCTGTAGACTCCCGAAGCATAATGCAATAGACCTACAGCATTTTCTCTAACATCTTTCACACACCGCCTTGGTATCAACTGTATAAAATCCTGACTCAAAGGATCCACACCTAGGGGGCAACCACATGGAACATGCCGCTTATGATGTGGTTGTATGTAAAAATGGTCTCTTGCTTTGCCTTCTCCAAGAGTATAAAGCTCCTTCACAACTGTGGATTCAAAATCATCTGAGCTTGCAGCTTCAAATCAGCTTGTCATCAAAATCCTTAAGTACATTTCCACACAATGCGTTTTAATAAAAAGGTAGTTTATCAGGCCCTAGGACAGGATAAGGCATAAGTACTACAATGGGATTTCAGTGCATGTCTACACAATCTTCCAGCTTGGCTTTAACTGAATATATTCAAAGGATACAATGCATTGACACATATGCAAATATAGAGTATAATATATTGGCAGGAATGAACTAAGTGCATAGGTAGGTAGGATCACAACACTCGGTCATGAGGTACTCTTCCATTGTGCTGGGGGGTGCTTGACAAGAAAATCCATGAGTAGCAGGTGCTCCAACTTTCCTGTTATAGACCACTAGCTTATTGAAGATAGGTGACTTAAATTTGGGGATATGAAAACTAAAGTGACACATGTCCCCACACACATTTGTGCATTGTTTTACACTTTGTGGATGGGTGTTTGGGAGGTGAGAGTGCCTTGTGTGAGGGCAATTTAGAAGAGGATAAAAATAGAGGCTAGTCTCAAATCTGCGAAAGGAGAAATGAGACATCGACCCATACTTCTGAACTAGGTCTGAACTCAGCATGCCCCTTCCGAATAGCGACTCGCAAACCTATTTTGCGATTTGGTAGATTACTGAGTCGCAAAATGGGGTTTGTACATTTCAAAATGTTTTTTTCTTCTCGCAAACAGCTCAGTTCTGTGAATTGGGCCATTTGCGACAAGAAATAAGCCACGCACATCTGGCACTAAGTGACTGGGTGAAGAGTCTAAAGGTGGTTGCATTCCACAGTACGGTCTGCATTCTATTAGAAGAACATTTCTGGGCACTTGTATCACAGATCTTATTTTCCTTATCCTCAGGCTGTAATTCCAAAAAGGTTGCTTGTAAAGTCGGATCAGTGAGTTTTCAACAGTGTACGATAGATGGTCAAAAGTACTGGGCAAATCCCCAAACATGGTTACTATCACAAACAGGATGCCCAGAAGTCCAAACTGGAGTGGCATGGTGAGGAAAAGAACAATGGAAGAAACCCAGATCTGTGACTGGGGGTGAGTGTTTGCATTGTTCAGCACTCCGTCCATCATCCTTTTGTGTAGCTAAAGTTGCCCGAAGTGGGAAGGGTATGCCCAGACATGGATCCCTTGCTCACTCTACCACTGGATTCAAGCTAGTCTGGATGAGGAAAGGTGATACCTTGAAACTGGTCCTAGGATGCTGGTCTCCGGTCCAGGGAGGACCTGGCTTGGCAGTTTGGGCTGGACTGTTCCCATGAGGAACAGGGTCAAGACTGATTTGCATACAGCTGGTTCCAAACAGGGGTGGCACGGTGAGCAAAAGAACAATGGATTAAACCCAGATCTGTGACTGGGGGTGAGTGTTTGCTTTGTTCAGCACTCCGTCCATCATCCTTTTGTGTTCGTAATAAGGGCCAGATGTATGACATTTTCTTTTGTGACTTGCAATTTTTGATCCGTTTGGGAATCGCAAATCGCGAGTCACAAAAGAAAATGTACAGCTATGTCAAGCACACTGTTTGCGATTTCCAATGGCGTTGCAAATGACCTACCTTGTAAATATTCATGAGGTAGGTCGCAATTTGCGACCCCATTTGGAATGGCTACTCTCACAGGGATGTTGGTCTGCTTGGGACAGCAGACTATCATGTCTGTGACTGCTTTATAAATAAAGGATTTTTTTTAAATGCTGATAGTTTTACTCACAGGAAAACGGGATGCATTACAAAAAATAATGAAAAGTTTATTTTTCACTTTTTTTAGATTAGGAAGTGGTCTGTGGGACCACTGCCTGCTCTGAAAAAATATTAGCTCCCCCATTCACAAAGGGGAAGGGGTCCACAAGGGACCCCTTCCCTTTTGCGAATGGGTTACCACCAACTTGAAGGTGGTGGTAACTGCGATTGTTTTGTGACCGCATTCATGGTTGCAAAACAATCTTACATACCACTGCGACTTGCTATTTGGAAGGGATGCCCTGAGCACGCCCCTTCTGAATAGCGACTCGGAAACCTATTTTGCAAATCGGTGGATAGATTACCGAATCGCAAAATAGGGTTTGTACATTCCAAAAGGGTTTTTTCTTCTCACAAACAGCCCAGTTCTGTGAATTGGGCCATTTGCGACAAGAAAAAAGCTACGTACATCTGGCACTATGTGACTGGGTGAAGAGTCTAAAGGTGGTTGCATTCCACAGTATGGTCTGCATTCTATTAGAAGAACATTTCTGGGCACTTGTATTACAGATCTTATTTTCCTTATCCTCAGGCTGTAATTCCAAAAAGGTTGTCTGTAAAGTCAGATCAGTGAGTTTTTAACAGTGTACGATAGATGGTCAAAAGTAATGGGCAAATTCCCAAACATGGTGACTATCACAAACATGATGCCCAGAAGTCCCTTTATGGTACATCTGAGTCCACAGGCTCCCAGCAAAGACTGAAGCTCAAGGGGACTGGGTACTTTGTAAATAAAAAGACAATTGAGGAAGGCAAGTCTAGATCTAAATTCCTATTTTTTAGACTTTGTACCTTAATCTATAAAGGTCACTTATCTGTGAAACTTAACCAGGAGCAACAGTATGACCACTCTTAATGGAAATGCATACACTTTAACCTCAAAATATATATATACACACACCCATGAAAGTTTGCTTGGAGAATTGTATAATATTAAATAAAAATGTAAATGGATCTGAAAATCAGTAGTGATGAGTTTTCACAAAGTTTGCATTATCATCTGCCATTTGTAACTACTCTGGCATCAACTTGACTTTATCTGCATTCTTAAAAACAAGCTCAAAATAAAAAGTACATTAATAAACAAAAAGGGGGAAGACAAGACCTGAAAGAATGCTAACACTATGCTTGCGAAGGTACAGGACAAACTCCTGTTTAGAATTGAACCTAAAATTGACTCCAGATAGCTAGCACCCTCTTCTCTGTGGAAGGCACAGGACTAGTAATCCTGATTGATGTAGAGGTGGTAAACAAACCTATCTCGGAGGTTCTGCTAGCCCCAACATTCATAGAAAAAGTGTTGGTTAATGGCCAGTGCTGGGTCTGACTTAAAAATAAGGGAACCAGTGGACTATTGTTAGGCCCCTTCTCACTTCTTACCCACATTGGTCCATCCCAAAACACATAAGCTTGTAAGCTTTCAGAAAAGCACAATGACCCACATAATGCACTTGTCATTAATCACCCACATCAATGTAACCTTCATTAACAGAATGGTACCACTAAAAAATGTGGTAAAAATACCTTTATAATAACATTGTACCTGTGATGATCCTCCCGTGCGGGTCAGCCGTTCCGAGCTGGTTATCAGACACCACCTTTTGGCCCATTGTTACACAATCCACAATATAAACAATGCCACATAAGTTCCATGTCAGGCCCATAGTAACACGAACAGCA
The DNA here is from genome assembly GCF_031143425.1 of Pleurodeles waltl. Classification (NCBI taxonomy): domain Eukaryota; kingdom Metazoa; phylum Chordata; class Amphibia; order Caudata; family Salamandridae; genus Pleurodeles; species Pleurodeles waltl. Next base: position 1,888,541,395 of record NC_090440.1, read on the forward strand.
GTAAAGTGAGTGCTAATATTTATCCACAGTACAGGCAAGTTTATCCCAAGTGTTTGGCATATGACACTTGGGTTTCCACCATCTTATGGCTTCTGCCCGTTATCTGGGCTTGATCGTACCACATGGGTTGATTCTTTGCAATGTGTTTGCGTTTAGATTTGTAATTTATATTATTGCTTTACTTCCAGCCCTGTTGAAGTCGTAGGGTGAATTGCCCAGTGACGAAACATGTTGGCTGGCTGTGGGCACAGTTAATAAAGAACAGACCTGAATTAAGCAAGAATCTGAGGACTCTTCATTGAATCAAGTTGCACAATTGGTTTCATAATAATCAGCGTGCGCTTGGGGGCTTGTATCATTGTTGTTAGATATTTGGTTGGGGATGCAGGGTTGAAATCCCTCCCCTTTAAGCACTGCTAATACATATTGTTTGTGTTAAGTTTCTGTGTACTGTGTATGAGTTCCGTTTTTCTTAAATCACCCCTCCCCCCCTTTGGCTACTAATGTTCCAGCGTGGCATGTCTATTATGAAGGTCAATTGTTTTATTCTTTTTGTAACAACTATTTCTCAGATGTGGCAGACATGTTGGACCAGGTAGGTAAAATGATATTGGCCCCCCGTTCCCTCATTAATAGAGCTGGGAGTGGCTTATTGGCATGAGAGCCGCTAAGAAGTTTTTTCTCGCAGTTGTCTCATTCTCCAACCAATAGACCATGTGCTGCAACTGTGCCATCAAGTAGAAGAGTTACATAGCTGGAACCTCCAACCCTCTTTACTCCCACACCCATTTCAGTGTGTCTAGTTTGCCTCTGCTCCTTTTTCTTGCACATAGCAATTTTACTTTCACTTGATTGAGGATTACAAACGCCTGTCAAGAAATAATTTGGATTTATTGTGGTTGATGTGTACACCAAGATTTCCCCATATTCAGTGAGAACCTGCAAAAGGATGAGAACTAAATAAGTTGGATGTTGAAGGTATACCAGCATGCCATCTGCGTACACGGACACCACGTGGGCAGCAGTCTCAGATGTATCCCTCATGGGTTGGATGCACTTCACAGTTTGCAGACCAAATGCTCCGTCGCTAGTGCAAAAAGAAAATCCAAAAGAGGGCTGCCCTGTAGCATCCCGTGCTAACCAGTCCAAACTCAGTCTGGGGGCTGGAAGTGCGACGACTAGTCTGTCCTAGGCCCATAGCCCTCAGCACCTCCAACAGATAGGTTTAGACTGAATCAAAGGCCTATCAATATCGAGTGAGGCCAGAGTACAAGCCTAATCTGAATACGTGCATCAGTCAGTGTATACTACAAAACATGCTCCTTTGTGGTATAAAACTGTATTGGTCCTCATGCACTGTCCCCGAGAAGGCCTCTAGTAGGTGCGTATCTAGGACCTCACTTAGTATTTTAACGTCCTTGTTTAAAATGGTGGCTGGGCAGTGAGACAAGATGTGCATCGGCATGGAAACAAGAACTATCTGTGCTTTCCTTATTAGAATGATGATTATTATGGCCATACAATATGTTTTGATATGTTGCATATATGTTTTATTAAGTGAATTTATTAGAAATTAAATGAATTGGCAGGATGTCTTGGTCTTCTGTACTTATTAGAGTGATATGTAAAAGATATTTATGGTATGTTAAATTAGTGGATACTGTGACTTGCATGAAGTAAACACCTGAATGGTATTGATAATCTGTAAGTGTGTAGGATATGTAACAGTATTAGGAGAGTTCTAAAGACAACAGATGTCAGTGCAATGTAACAAGCAATATGGTTTTGATTGTTTGGATATAACAAGTGTATATCTATTTCAAGGTCCAAAAGTGTAATTGCAAATAGTAATTTGTTGTACATATGTCTTTCCTCCCTGCGTATGTGCATCTCCTGTAATAACGATATACTGCCACCATATCACCTAAGATGTGATTGTTTGCGGTGGTGTTTGGTGTAGCTATTGAGTCTACAAACATTTCAAGTTATCATTCTTTACACGCTTTCCATAGTAAGGACTAATCGCTATCTAAATCAGACGTGTCCTCGTTAGGAGTGGGTGATACGTTCTGCTCTGCTGGCAGAGTTGGCAAAATTTTGGCCACTTTACGTTACGCTTGTGTTGTGGAGTTGCGGTCAAATTCCACCAAAAGCTGCATGGTTTTTCTCATGCGTGGCTCACCAGCGGTAAGTTGGCGAGCGAGAATTGGCATACCTTAGCGATAATTTCAGGCACTAGGTAGGCACCTGGCAAGATTTTCCAAATGCAGCAGGTTGCGACTCTTCGTGGTGAGAAAGCTGCAGCTCAAGTTGAAAATCTACTCAAGCGGCAGGAAATTCATCTCGAGAAGCAGAGCTCTTTGGTGCACTGTGTGGTACCATTCGTGCTGATTTATCAGAGAGGCATATAATCCCAGTGCTAAAAATCAGCACGAGCAGCGAGATGTGCAGATTTCTGCCTTTTGGGGAACTCTGCAGAATCTTGTGGAGTTTTCATGTAACTCCACCAGTTCTGCCCACCCCTAGTCCTGATGTGTGATTTACTCTGGCCGACCTGCAGTATGCGCGGATCCGTGTGTTCCGACCTTGGACATGAAACGGCAGTGTAACCTCCCAAAACTGTCACCCACCCATAAGTAGTGTATTTTAAGGCCCTTAATATCTATAAACAGTAAAAACAGGGATATCCCAAACACCAACTCTCTAGTAGCTTTAATTATCCGCCCTGCATAGGGGAGTAGAATAAGAAACAGTCTGGTTATACTGTGGAAGAATACTTCCCATCTGGCGTCCACCCACCTCCATTGCGTAGACAGGAAGCAGAGATGTGCAAGCACGGGACATACTTCAGTCAGCAATTCTCAGGCAAGGAAATGTGTCCTAATGGTACTCTGATCATGACAGCATTGCCAGTTCGAACAGGAGAGTTCATAACTGGTGTGGCCCCTTCATGCATATCTTTGCTTTATGACATTGATTATCTATTGAGTATAGTTCAGACCTTTCATTCTACCAGCATCTGTCTCTTTAGTGCCATGTGAGTGCCACTAGATTTATCAGCCAGCACTGTGGCCCCTTCAGGATTTGTCCACAGTGACGGCAATCACAGTGAGCTCGGTGTCCTGGCCACTCATTGGAGAAGGCCTGCCTCCATATGAATCCTCAAATGCATCTTTCAGTGTTCCATCCTTGTACTTACATGCGTTAAGAGGCCCTGCACACCGGATCTTCACTGGTTTTTTTCAGGGTGCACAATGGGGCCGCTCCAGCTGCTTCATTTGCGGTTTCCAGCCAATCCCTTGCTGCATCTGGTGCAATACAAAAGTGAGTCCTTCCCTCATGTTAAATACAGCATTTGTCCATAAATATTAAACTGTACTGGAAACTGATATCTCTCTATTTAATTTCTATGGCCAGGAAGGTTCCATTTGTCTTGTACATCCTTAGTATAGTTAGGTAAAACCAGGATTGAAGCATTTTTTCTAGCACAGTGGCCAAGTCTTGTGAACATGTTGCAGGATACCACCTTAGTCTCTATAGTTGTGCTATCAATACTCAAGGAGGCACCCCATGTGGCGGTGGTGCCACCGGCGACCTATGCGCTCTTTTTATTGAGAAGAATTTTATAAAGTTTTTTGGGGTCGCAAAGTTTCAGTGATCCACTACTTGAATGAGCCCTCAATTCTATCTGCAAAGCAGATAAATCAGAGGTTATTACTCCTTGAGCGCCTCCTCAAGGAGTTCTCCCATACTGCCCATTTTGGTAGACAGGAAGGTGACAGTGTTTTTCAGCATTTGGACTTCCTTTTGTGCCATCTCAAATTGATTTTCCGTCTCCCTCACACAGTCCACAACTTTCAGCATGTCAACTCTCAAGCCATTCACTTCAATCATAACTGCATCCATTTTTTCCCTTCAAGTGTGATCTGAGTACTCTGTCTGGCCCCCAAAATGTCTTACGGAGAAGGCTCCACATCCCTCTCCTGGCCGCTCCGGTCCCTCTCATCCTGCACTATATTTGTTCCATTCCTAGTGGTAGCGTAGTGTAGTATTTTATTGGACTGGGAAGGCATTTGTGTTGCGACCCACTCACTTGAACTCCAGGTGGTTCTGATGGGGTGACAATAATCCCCAAATCCCAGTGAAAACTGACAGGGTAGAAATGAAGGACACACTGCAACCCTAGAAATGTTTCAAGGGGAAATGGGGTTGAGATGAGAGAAAAAGAAAGAAATACCAAGACTTCTGCATATTCGGATTTCTCTATTCTGGGTACTACTGGGCTTAAGGATATCGGGATTCTGGTTCTGGGTTAAGGATTCTAGCAATCAGGAATATTCAGATACAAGGGTCTGGACTTGGATTTCCCTTTAAAACAGGAAAAACTAAACAGATCTTTCGCATTAAGTAACGTCAAATCGACATACCAATAATTCACACTAGAAACATTCCCTAGTGGGATTCAAGAATTATCCAGGAATTATCATGAACTGGAATGATCATGTACATGTATTTCCACTGAGAGAAAATAACGGGGTTAATCACAATGAAACTACTTCAAATTCTTCAGTAGTTCATGATTCTCATGAGTTCAAGGTTCGCATACAAATATGCAATAGCAATCAGATTATAGTTTTCAATTGCCCCAAAAGTCTTTAGAACACCAACAACAAATTCTGATCGTTTGAGTTTGCCAGAGGAAGAAAGCACGCTGCGAGAGATGAATTCCAAACTGCCCACTTTTTACAAGTACTGTGGTAACTGCAGAGAAGATCGGAAATACTAGTTCTGAACTCAGGGATTGCATTGCTGCGAGGAGATGCCTGTTGCTGTGAAGATGTGGATGCCGCTGCGAAGAGAGGACTGCCACTGTGAAGGGAATGCTGCCAAAGACTGGAGACAAGTAAGCTCCGCTTCCAAGTTAAACGAGACTTAGCAGGATTTGGGCCCTCATTATGACATTGGCGGTCCAGCTCCGCCATGCTGGCGGTGGTGGTGACCAGCGCCGATGGCATGGCAGTGCTGGACCGCAAGATTGTGACCATGGCGGTGAACTGGCTGCAAAGCATGAAACCAGCAATGCATGGACTCCAAAGCAATGCATGGACCACCTTCTCCCCGGCGGTCCACGATAGACCGCCGACGGTATTTGGAGTCTCCTTTCCACCAGGGATTTCCTGGCGGAAAGAATACCAGTGACAGGAATTTACATTCCTGTCGCCAGTATGCGACTCCCCCAGCCAACCCTCAGACAGCCACGGTAGCCCCTAAGCCCTTAGGGACCCCCAACCCCTGTAGAGACCCCCCCACCCAATCCAATCATGCACGCACCACACACACACACACACATGCCATCATGCATTCACGCATTCATACAGACACACACATACGCTCACACACACCCCCACCCCTCTGCATCCATTCACGCACACACACAGACACTCAGAATCACACAAATACACGCACACAAACATCACCCCCTCCAATAACACAAACGCACACCCCCATGCACGCACACACCACTCATCACCCCCCCTTCCCTATCGGATGAGCACTTACCTTTTCTCAGTGGTTGTCTGTGAGGGGACGGGATCCTTGGGGCCTGCTCCGCCGCCAGCGCCCGTCACCACAACACTGCCACACCTATTACCAATTCGTAATAGGCGTGGCAGTCTTCTGATGAAGTGGCGGTGCAAGCGGAGCTGCCTCTACTGCACTGCCGACTGCCAGTATGGTTGCTGGTGGCTCTCTGCCCAAATTCTGGTGGAGACCGCCAAAGTCATAATGAGGCCCTTAGTCTGAAATGCCGGCTTTTATAGCTGACCTAAACACGGTGCAAGGAAACAAATGGGGAATACAGAGAAACTCAGTCATTATTGCAATCATTTTTCTCAACTGTCTTTTTTACATTAGGAGGATCAATTAAAGAACCAGCAGTTGTTGTCGGTTGACAAGTGCTTCCTGGATCACGCGGGTGAGGCCTAGGTGGTTGTAGACCGTTGACATGTGCTTCCTGGATTACCTGGGTGAGGCCCAGATGATTGTGAACAGTTGACATGTGCTCCGTGGATTACCTGGGTGAGGCCCAGGAGTTCAGAAGTTATCTTGACAACAAGCATTGTTCTAGATCTGCTTTAAACATTGCCATTATTTTAGTACCTGAGTTTCCAAACTACACCAGGTTTAAAAGGCATAACATGCTTCAAACTGGTACTGTGATGAAAAGAAAATAATAACATCTGCGATATTGCTCATAAGAGGGTGGGGGATAAGGCATGACTAAGGCATGACTAGCCATGCTCACAGCTGGGACCATAGCATTTGCCCCTCCCAAAGGTCGACCAACAGGCTGAGGTTTAGTGGGGTTCAGAGCATAGAAACGTTGGATCAGACGAGGGGCATGGACAACGGGGCTGGTTTCAAAGAGCATTCAGAATGGGGGGAAACCATTTAAATCAATCAAAAAATACATTATTCCTTGATTGCTTATTGCGTATAGGATACGTTGAACTTCATATTCTTTATGATCTCCTACTGCCAGTTCGAGAGGAGATATATCCTTTTCTGTGTGAGGATCACTTGGTTTGATAAGAGAAACATGAAACACTGGATGTATAGCATATTCATCTGGTATGTGTAAAAGTACGGTGACAGGTGTCAGACTATCAAAAATCGGAAAAAGAACCTATGAATCGTAATTGAAGTATTCTTGGGCCCTCAAGTTTGATGTTGTGAGTGGATAACCACACCATGTCTCCTTTCTTATATTTAGGTTCAGAAGTTCTACGTTTATCGGCTTGTGCTTTCATGATTAGTTTGTTTTGTGCTAACCATTTATGGGCTTGTTCTTGTGTGTCTTGTAATGTCAGTAAGCTTTCAGAATCTGAAGGCATTAGCTCTGGTGTGTTGGGTAATATCACTGGAAGGGACCGTGGATGATAACCGTTGAGGAAGAAGAAAGGAGAGCGCCCCAAGGCGGTATGAACACTATTATAATATGAGAACTCGGCCATTGGTAGGGCCTGGTCCCACTGACTAGCAAGAGTGGAGGTTAAACACCTAAAGATTGGTTGACTATCTCCGTTTGACCATCTGTTTGGGAATGAAAGGATAGTGAAAGAGCCAACTCAGTTCTTAATGCAGTACATAGGACTTTCCAGAATTTTTACGTGAATTGTGAACCGCGATGTGAAATGATCTTAGTTGATAATCCATGTAACCTAGCAATTTGTAGTAAGAATATGTCACTAAACTCCACGGATGAGGGTATCTTTCTGAGGGGAATTGTAAGGCAATGGCTCCCTGTTGCAGTTACCCCCCACTTTTTGCCTGATACTGATGGTGACTTGACTGAGAAGTGTGCTGGGACCCTGCTCACCAGGCCCCAGCACCAGTGTTCTTTCACCTAAAATGTACCATTGTTTCCTCAATTGGCACACAGATAAGTCCCTTGTAAAAGGTACCAGTGGTACCAAGGGCCCTGTGACCAGGGAAGGTCCCTCAGGGCTGTTGTGTTGGTGGGGAGAAAAAGGCAAAGTTGACATGGCATCCCCCTCAGGATGCCATGCACACAAAATGCTGCCTGTGGCATAGGTAAGTCACCCCTCTAGCAGGCCTTACAGCCCAAAGGCAGGGTGCACTATACCACAGGTGAGGGCATAGCTGCATGGGCAATATGCCCCTAAAGTGTCTAAGTCTATTCTTAGACATTGTAAGTACAGTGTGGCCATATTAAGTATGTGGTCTGGGAGTTGGTCAAAAACGAACTCCACAGCTCCATAATGGCTACACTGAATACTGGGAAGTTTGGTATCAAACTTCTCAGAATAATAAACCCACACTGATGCCAGTGTTGGATTTATAAAAAAAAAATGCCCACAGAGGGCATCTTAGAGATGTATTTTACCCAATTGTTCAGTGCAGGACTGACTGGTCTGTGCCAGCCTGCTGCTGAGAGACGAGTTTCTGACCCCATGTGGTGAGGGCCTTTGTGCTCTCTGAGGACAGAAACAAAAGCCTGCTCTGGGTGAAGGTGCTTCACACCTCCCTCCTGCAGGAACTGTAACACCTAGCAGTGAGCTTCAAAGGCTCAGGCTTCATGTTACAATGCCTCAGGGCACTCCAGCTAGTGGAAATGCCCGCCCCCTGGACACAGCCCCCACTTTTGGCGGCAAGTCCAGTGGAGATAATGAGAAAAAACAAGGAGGATTCACACACCAGTCAGGACAGCCCCTAAGGTGTCCTGAGCTGAGGTGACCCCTGCCTTTAGAAATCCTCCATCTTGGTTTTGGAGGATTCCCCCAATAGGAATAGTGATGTGCCCCCCTCCCCTCAGGGAGGAGGCACAAGGAGGGTGTAGCCACCCTCAAGGACAGTAGCCATTGGCTACTGCCCTCCCAGACCTAAACACACCCCTAAATTCAGTATTTAGGGGCTCCCCAGAACCTAGGAAACTAGATTCCTGCAACCTGAAGACGAAGAAGGACTGCTGACCTGAAGCCCTGCAGAGAAGACGGAGACACCAACTGCTTTGGCCCCAGCCCTACCGGCCTGTCTCCCCACTTCAAGAAAACCTGCAACAGCGACGCGTCCCCCAGGGTCCAGCGACCTCTGAAGCCTCAGAGGACTACCCTACATCTAAAAGGACCAAGAACTCCTGAGGACAGAGACCCTGTTCCACAAAGACTGAAACTTGCAACAAAGAAACAACTTTTAAAAGACCACACGTTTCCCGCCAGAAGCGTGAGACTTTCCACTCTGCACCCGATGCCCCCGGCTCGACCTGCGGAAAACCAACACTACAGGGAGGACTCCCCGGCGACTGCGAGCCCGTGAGTAGCCAGAGTTGACCCCCCTGAGCCCCCACAGCGACGCCTGCAGAGGGAATCCAGAGGCTCCCCCTGACCGCGACTGCCTGCTTCAAAGAACCCGACGCCTGGTAAACACACTGCACCCGCAGCCCCCAGGACCTGAAGGATCCGACCTCCAGTGCAGGAGCGACCCCCAGGTGGCCCTCTTCCTAGCCCAGGTGGTGGCTACCCCGAGGAGTCCCCCCCTTGCCTGCCTGCATCACTGAAGAGACCCCCGGGTCTCCCATTGAAACCTATTGCGAACCCGACGCCTGTTTGTACTCTGCACCCGGCCGCCCCAGTGCCGCTGAGGGTGTACTTTCTGTGCTGACTTGTGTCCCCCCCGGTGCCCTACAAAACCCCCTGGTCTGCCCTCCCAAGACGCGGGTACCTACCTGCTGACAGACTAGAACTGGGGCACCCCTATCTCCATTGGAGCCTATGCGTTTTGGGCACCACTTTGACCTCTGCACCTGACCGGCCCTGAGCTGCTGGTGTGGTAACTTTGGGGTGGGCTACCTTGGACCCAACTTTGAACCCTGTAGGTACTTTACTTACCTGCAAAACTAACCAATACTTACCTCCCCGAGGAACTGTTGAATTTTGCACTGTGTCCAATTTTCAAATAGCTAATTGCCATTTTTGCCAAAACTGTAGATGCTATTGTGATGATTCAAAGTTCCTAAGATACCTGAGTGAAATACCTTTCATTTAAAGTATTGTTTGTAAATCTTGAACCCGTGGTTCTTAAAATAAACTAAGAAAATATATTTTTCTATATAAAAACCTATTGGCCTGGAATTGTCTTTGAGTGTGTGTGTTCCTCATTTATTGCCTGTGTGTGTACAACAAATGCTTAACACTACCCTCTGATAAGCCTACTGCTTGACCACACTACCACAAAATAGAGCATTAGAATTATCTCTTTTTGCCACTATCTTACCTCTAAGGGGAACCCTTGGACTCTGTGCATGCTATTTCTCACTTTGAAATAGTACATACAGAGCCAACTTCCTACAGGAAAAAAGTGGGCCATTTTGGATAACATGTCTACCACTACCAGAATGGTGGTAAATTTGTTAGATTCTGTTCAATCAGTGACAAATTCCAAACTGATCATATGCCAAGGAGCTGATGGAATGGAGTGTTCAATCTAATTATAAGCACATACAGGGCAAGAATTCTTGTATGTCTGAACCTCTTTTTAAATATTTTCCCACCAGAAATTTCTTTACATTTTCTCTAGGGTCTTCTGCATACCTAGTTTGACCATTCTATGATTTGGTATCTCAAATCACCTTGTGGTATAAACATCTTTTGGCCATGAAAAAGGTAACCTTCTTTTATGTTGTGTTTTGTGCTAAGCAACCAATCCTGTGTCTTAACTGTCTGTAGTGCCTTCTTAACTTCAGTTAAGATAGTATTGGCTATTGTCACTGCCACTATCTTTTCAGAGGTTATAATACTAGCAGGGGTGAATTCCCCTTGTCTTCTTTTTGCCCTAACCTAGACAAAATGTCTGATTGTAATTGCTTTTTTCCAGGATGATTAGTGATAAGGAAATCAAAATCACTCAAAAAGTATAGCCAATGCATTTGGTGAGGTGTGAGAGCTTTTATTGAAGAGCTGTTAGTTCTTATGATCTGTGAAAATTGCAATGGTGTGTTTTGCCCCCTAATAGGTGATGATGCCATTCTGCAAAAAAACGCCTTCATGGCCATTAACTATCTCTCTGCCACTATGTAGTTTTGTTCAAAAGGAAGTAGCTTTACAGAACAATATGCTAACAGGTGCAGATGGCCGGTCTTGGGATTTCTCTAAGGTAACACCCCATTAATTGCTCTTTGTGAAGCATCCCCTTCAACAAAGAATGGCTGATCAGGATCTTGATGTGACAGAATGGGGGCTGTTGTGAATTTCTGCTTTAAGGTTTGAAAGGCCTGTTCAGCTGCTTCTGACCACAATAATGTTTTTCCTTTCTTTACTAACTGAATTATTGGTACCACAATATCTAAAAAGTCTGCAATAAATCTCTGATAAAAGTTGGCAAAACCAAGAACTCTCTAGATCTCTTTCACAGGAGCAGGTAATGGCGAAGAAAAAATGGCTTCTACCTTTTTTGGGGCCATTGTAATACCTTTCGGGGACAGATGGTAACCCGGAAATTCCACTGACCTGGAGTGAAATGTACATTTATCTAATGTAGCGCACAGAGAATGCTGTCTCAAACAATAGTTCTTACGTGCAGGATATTATCCTGCTTTGTCTTAGAGAAAATCTAAATATTGTCTATGTAGACAATTGCACAAATGTCCAAGAAATCATCAAGAACTTTGTTAATAAAATACTGAAATACCGCTGGGGCATTACAGAGACCAAAAGGCATTCCAGTATACTCAAAGAGGCCACATTTTCTTCTGAAAGTTGTTACCCATTCATCTACAGCTTTAACATGTATGAGGTGGAAAGTACAGCGTAGATTTAACTTTGTATAGATAGTGGAGACACATACTTGATCTAATAGCATGGGAATTAGTGGTAATGGGTAACGATTTTAATTGTTGCCTTGGTATTGTGGCCTTGTTAACTGCTCAAAAGTCAATGGAGGCCTATAATTTCTTCTTCTGTTTTGGCACGAAAAAGAGAGGTGAGGAAACTGGTGAGTTAGAATGCCTTATGAATCCCAGTTCTAGCATCTTGTCCAAATATTGTTTGGTTTCTGGCTCAGTAAGAGCATGAATCCTACTGCATGGGAGTACTGCCCCAGGAATGAGATTGATTCTTCAATCAAACACCCTGTGGGTTGGTAACTGGGTAGCTTTGATAGGATTAAAGAAGTCTGTAAAGCCATGAGATTCCTGTGATAATGTGATAGGGTGAGAATGATGTGCAGCCACATAATGAATTGGTGTGACTGGTTCCTGAGCTTCTTGATAACATGTTGTCTTACAAAAGGGGGAATCCAAGGTTATAGTTGTCAGGACCCAATCTATCTTTGGGTTGTGATGCTCTAACCAGGGGATGCCTAGAATCACACCACAAGTTGTTGTGTCAATAAGATCAAAGAGTATGTGTTCTGTATGACCGTTATCCCAGCCAAGGTCAGCAGAGTGGTATTAAACCATATCAGTCCAGAGGATAGAGCTGAACCATCAACTGCTCTCACAGGTTCTAGTTCTGATTTTGTCACTCAGGAGATACCCAATTTTTCAGCCAGGGATAGATCAAGGAAATTTCCAGTGGCCCCGAAGTCAATGAGAACAGGAAGATTATGTATTTTTTGTGGAGATAAAATGGAAGTAATTCTAATGGTTATGTGTCTTGGGACTCGATTAATAACATTAGTCACATACTGTGGGTCTGAGGAACTATAACTCTTGAAGAGGTAATCTTGTCATTCTTTTAAAGTGTTAGTTTTCCTGCACTGCGTCATTTGTATCTATGCAAACTATGGTCTTCTTCCTTTCTGCTTGGCAGTGAAATCCTGGGCAAAATGACCAGGCTTGGCACAATAAAGACAAAGATTAGCCTTACATCGTCTGTTCTTCTCTTTTGATGATACGGACCTCTTGATACCTCAAATTTGCATGGATTTTGATTCAGATGCCTTATCATCCTTGTCTTTTCTTTTGTTTTCAGGACTACTACTCTTGTGTCACTTCGTGATCACTCACTTCTATGTTCACATAGTCTGTGATCCAGTTTAACAACCAGCTCAATTAATTTTGTGCTTTTCTCAAGTAATTTTACAATGTGTGCCAGTGATTCTTTTAAATCGTACTTAAGACCTCTACAAAACAAGAAAGTACGTTTTTCCTCAGGTCAATGTGTTTCAGAAATAAGGCAATTAAATTGAGTAATGTAGGTTAAAAGATCTTTAGAGCCCTGTCGCAAATTTAATAGCTCATTGTCGCTGGACTGAATGAAAACATGTTGCGCAAAGAGGCTATTCATCACTGCCTTAAAGACTGTGAAATTGTATAAGATAGGGCCATAATATTCTATCAACGGCATTGCCCAATTAGTGGCCACACCCCCCAGATAAGAAATAATGAAGGCGACTTTGGCCACATCAGAGTTACAAATCTGGGGCTTACAAATGAAATGTAATTGGCATTGACTTGTGAATACTGCGAATTATGCATTATCTCCATTAAATCTTTCTGGGTTAGCCAGATTAACCATACTAGGAGTCATAAATGTAACATATAGGTTTTGGTCTAGGTGAGATAAGGAAAGGGGTACCACAGAGGGTTTGTAAGTATTACCAAATGTGGATGGGCTTAGGACTGGGTGATTCACTTTCTCTGAAGTATCCCTACACTGTGTGAGTTCAGTTTTGCTTCTGCTTAGCTCCTCCCTTAAACTTGCATTCTCTTCTTTGAGGTGTTGCACTGTCTGAAATGTGTGCAAGATATCAATTATCTGGGTAGTCTCAAAATGGGTCCCTAGTAAGGCTTGGAGTATTGTGTCCATGGTGACATCGTCGCCTGAATGGAACACTACTTTTCTGGCTTAGCCTTCTGTTGCAAGCCACTCACCTGAACTCTAAGTGGTTCCGATGGGGAGACGATAATCCCCGAATCCCAAAGAGAATTGATAGGGCTGCAATGAAGGACACACTGCAACCCTAGGAGTTCCAAAGGGAAGAGGGTTTGGGATGAAAGAGAGAAATATCAGGACTTCTGTATATTTGTATTTCTCTACTCTGGGAACTGCTGGGCTCACGGATATCTATTTTGTGGTTCTAGATTCAGGACACTGTCAATCAGGATTATTCAGATACAAGGGTCTGGACTCGGACTTCCTTGTAATGAAACCACACTTGAAAACAGGAAAAACTAAAGAGATCGTTGGCATTAACTAATGTTAAATCAACATACCAATACTTCACACTATAAACATTCTCCAGTGTGATTCAAGAATTATCCAGGAATTATCATGAACTGAAATTATCATGTACAAGGATTTCCACTGAAAGAAAATAACTGAATTAATCACAACAAAACTACTTTGAATTCTTCATCAGCTCAAGAGTCTCAAGAGTTCAAGGTTCATATACAAATATGCAATGGCAATCATATTATAGTTCTCAATTGTCCCAAAAGTCTATAGAACACCAACATCAGATTCTGATAGAGAAAAAACGGATTGAAAACCAACAATTAGCACAAGATCCAGGAAAGGAAATCTATGACAAGAAATATGACTTCTCTCTAATGTCTTTTCAGGCACAAGATTGATCCGAATATCATTGCTGGCTTTAGATAAGTTAATTAAAGACTTCTGTTATCTTATTTGGGATGACTCGTGTCTTTTTGGCAATGCAAGACAGCACAATGCAAGAGATGAATTGCAAGCTGCCCACCTTTTACATGTACTGTGGTAACTGTGGAGAAGATAGGAAATACTAGGTCGGCACTCAGGAAGCATGTTGCTGCGAGGAGAAGCCTGTTGCTGTGAAGATATTGATGCCACTGAGAAGAGAGGACTGCCACTGTGAAAGGAAGTCTGCTGAAGACTGGAGACAGGTAAGCGTCACTTACAAGTAAACAAGGCTCAGCAGAATTTAGTCTGAAATGCCAGCTTTTATAGCCGGCCCGAACCAGGTGCAAGGAAACACATGGGGAAAACAGACAAACTTGTTAGTCGTTATTGTAATTGCACATGTTTCTCAACTGTCTTTTTTCCATTAGGAGGATCAATTAAAGAAACAACAGTTGTTGTCAGTTGACATGTGCCTCCTGGATTACTTGGGTGAGGCCCAGGTATTCAGAAGTTATCTTGACAACAAGCATTGTTCTAGATCTGCTTTAAACATTGCCATTATGTTAATAACTGAGTTGCCAAGTTACACATGGTTTCAAAGGCACAACATGATTCAAACTGGTACTGTGATGAAAAGAAAATAACATCTATGATGTCACTCATAAGGGGGGAATAAGGCATGACTAACCCTGCTCACAACTGGGACCACGACCAAATGTGACTTGTGCTTAATAATCGGGCCCTCCAAGTGCACGCATGTGCTTTCACCAACAATCACCAGCTTAGCTCTGATGGAGCTGTGTAGTCCACAGGGCTGCAGAAGAAGAAACCAAGTCTAGTTGCCTCACTCTGCCATTGTCAGGTCACACCCTGTCCATAGAACCCTGCACAGCACCACTGGCTATCACAGGCCCTGCACTGAGAAGGACCAAGCAGCCACACAGCCGTGGCATGAGAAACCTAAATCCTGTGGGTTCACCTCGTCTGCCCCAGGTTGACTCCTCCCCACTGAGCTCTTCTTCACAGCCTGCAGAGTCTTTTTCGAACAGGCCCTCTAGGCCACCATGGTTCCTCAGTCCCTTTAGGCCACTATACTCTCTCAGCTGGTGCTCCTGGTCCCACACGACTCTCCACCTCCTCTCTGCAGGAAGGAAGCCCACAGACGATGGTGGTCGGGCCCCAGCATTCGCAGCCACCAGACCTCAAAATACAGCTGGCTGGCATTTCAGCCCTACAGTGGTCTCCCCAGGAAGCAAAGAACAGCTGGTTATCAGGAGTCAGGACACGACCGTGTAGCCGTCTTTTTGTCAGGCTCCGTCAGCTAGAGGCTCAAATCTTGCGGGTCAGGTCCCATCCAGGCACTGCTGCTGTTTACTGCCATGCCTGGTAGGAGTATCTGATCCCAAGATGATGGCAGGAGCTGGCAGCAGCGTCCCACACTCTCCCCTCCGGGCAGTGACTCCACAACGCCCAAATAAGCTGTTCTGCTATGCTCCCATCTGGTCCAGGCTGCATTCCTGGCCTATATACTCCCGGCCAGTTGTGAGGGGAAAAGAGGACCCTTCATTTGGGGGCAGTTGCCACCCTCCACTCGGTGTCCGGTTGGATGGTGTGTGGAGACAGTAAACTCAGAATTTCTGAACAAATAAACCTCATGGGCCGGGGCTCAGGGCAAACACACCTCATAGCCCATCTTCCTAGGCCACCTAATATTTTTATAAACATTTAATATTTTTATCTTTAAATACACACAAACATGTCAAAACTCTGATGGAGGGAACCAGAGCTATGACTTTTCAAAGATTTTCACAAATCACACTGCAATTTACTCAAAATGCTTCATAAATCACAGCTTTTCACTTGTAGCAATTGTCTATGAGCCTCAAACTCAGAGGTCTGGGCCAAAGTCAAAGTTTCAGGCCGATGATGATGGAGCGCCAATTGGATGCAGGTGCCAGGTAGATCCTGGTAAAACCTTTTACCGCCTTACTTAGAAGCTTTCCTGGTTCATGTCCTGATTGACAGTGCTTGTTGGCATGGTCCTCTTCAGCTGGGATCCAGCTTTAGGCTTGACATCAGAAGGCAAGTGAGGTCCAGTTGTCTGGTGAGAGCCTTGCTTCTTGACAGGAGTTTGAGGCTATGCACAAACCTGCAAAACATTTCAGTGGATGAGATCCGATGTTCAGTGTCCAAGGAAGCATTGGCGTCAATAAGGTGCCGAGTATGGGTTGTGTGGTAGCCGCTGGTTCTTTTGAATTTTTTTTTATCTTTTGTGTTCTGATCTCTTCCGTTGCAGTTCTGTTAGGGGAAAGGTTATACTCTAACACCAGCCAAGAGTGCAAGTCCTGGTGGGCACCTCTAGGGCTAGGACTCGATCTCCCAGAATGCACCAGTGGGGTCCAGGGTATATTCAGTTGGAACTGATCAGCTGGGCTCTTGCAGATGCAGGGGTTATAGACTTTTTATTACTAAAGCTTAACAGGAGGCTAACCAAGTAGCCCTTGGAGTCAACTCTTTGGTCCTGACACAAGTGCCTTCGGGTCTTCCCTTATGAGGTCAACAGCAGGACCAAACCCTTGTCCTGAAGTTCTATCTTTCAGCAGTTACAGTCTTTCTTGGTGCAACCTTTTGTTCTGAGGTCCACAGACTGAGCTGGTGCAGTCCTCCTTCTGCCCTTCCCGGATCCAGTAGTGCTCTGAGGGTGGTATTCAAGGGTGCAACTTTTATGCCAGTGTTAAGTGTGTGGGTGGGGAGGATTCCCTTACCAATCAGAATAGCATTCCCATTGGCTACCTTACCCATTCTTGCATCAATTCCTGGTGGAGTGGCACTAAACAATCCCACAGTTCATCTTTTTGCCCATATCCAATTATGTCAGAATCTTTCTTCCCTGGGTCAGAGCTATTGGTACACCTCTGAGGTGGTGTGTCCAGTATATTGTGTTACTCCTCCTGGAAAGACAGTTCTGCAACAGGCTTTCCCTCTCTGGAAGATATTCCAGTCTGTGTGCATAGACAAAGGAGAGGACAAGCTAAAGTATGACTCGCTTCTGCCTGTGACAAGCGAGTGCCCTTTTGAAGCTCGAAATCTGTGGGCACAACCTGCCTGATCACCTTGTTAGGAGGAGGTCACACCTTCTCCCACCGGCAGGTCTTTAGTTCTTCCTTGGGAGCAATTCACACCTCCTGTCAGGAGGGGAGTAGACTGCCTCATGTGACAGCAGCTGGGTGTCATCAGAAACTGCTAGAGATACTTTAAGCAGAAAAAGTGGTGACATTTTAAAGTCACCCTTACGTACATAAATATTTACCTTAAATCCAACTTTGGCAATAATTCAGATTTAATATAAATATTAATTTGATACCTTGAAGTACTATTTTTGGTCTTCCCATATGGAAGTTAACACTTTGTAAATGTCAAAGCGTAACACACTGGGAATGCCATCTTTGCCTCAGTGAAAACAATAATAGGGATTGTTCACTGTCAGAACATGTGAAACATGCATTTGACATGCCTTTCTTTTTAATATCTTGCCTTGGTCATGTTATACTTACCTTAGGGGGACTTACAAATATTTAAAAGGAAATTTATAGGCTTGACAAAAAGGGTTATTTTATCATGTCGCTATGAAAGTTGAAAAGCTCCCCAGCTAGGCTGCAGTGGCAGGTCTAAAATTATGTTTTCACTTGCCAATGCAGTGGTGGCACAAAAATTGCTGCAGCCAACTAGTGGCATTTAACTTATAGGCCCTGGACGCACCATGTACCTTATACATAGGAAGTATATGTAGGTTATCTATGCCACTCAGGTATTAGCCAATTGCGCATATATTTCAGGGGTCAGAGCACATGAACTGGGGCATGGTCACCAGGGCACAGTGAACGTCACAGTTGAAAGTCCAGCAGCATCAGTCCAAAATTTGGCATTGATCATGCAAAAAGAGGCTTTTTCTTACATCCCGTATAGTGGCTAACCAGTGGGTTGGTGACCAGTCTTGAATGGCTGTGGTGGGAGTGTCTGACGATCTTCCAATACAAATCTCCTAGGATAGCATAGTGACCATTGGTTTGGATTGATATATGAGATGTCACTAGGAAATCCCCAGCAGCTTGAAAGTTGCAGTTGCCCCTGAGTGTGCTACAAGACCCACTGAGTTACAAGTTCTTCTCAGAAGGAACCAGTGTTCTCTGTTCACAGCATGGTCTCTTATGTAATAAGATGCTAAATTAAAGACTCAACTCAAAGCAATACATGCATAGATGGATGTCTTCACAAGATCCCTATTTTATTGAAAAATATTATATTGTGCAATGTGAAGAGGTAAGTGCCAACATCTGGGAACCTCCCTAGTTTGCACGGCATCTTTAATTACCTTGTATTCTATCCGTAGGTGCGTCCCTAAAGTATCTACCCTGTGGTGTTGGCAAGCCCTGCCTTTGGGAACTGTGGCTGGGAATGCACGAAGAGAAGGAACCTGAACGGTTCTTGATTTGGATATGGAAGGATCAGAGTCTTGCCAAATGCAATCATGTCCAGTCCCCAAATGGGATGGTAGTGCATTATAGATTCCTGAAGGGATGCAGTGTCAAACTCTCAATTGTTCACCTGGGTTTTAAAACATATAGATGGAGGACCCATCTATTAACATTTTGGGGAGAGGGAAAGCAGCTCCTCATCAGTTACAGCTCATGACAAGTACACTTGAGGTCGTTACTCCTACTCTTTCTGCTTAGAAAGTACAACCATCTCTGCACAACTGAAATGGTAGTGAACCTGAACCAGTAGGCTTAGACTGAGGGCAATGACGCCCAGAGGGTAGTTTCTTGGCTGTCACCTTCTACAAGTGCTGTTGACAAAGAGAAAGGTCCATAGTTAGGTGCAAGTCAGGGTCTTTGTTCTGACTCGATTAGCTTGAGACTCTTTGGGAGCCAGTCTGAAATAATTCTTTCTGAAGGAATCTTTTATGTATACATTATTTGTATTGGCCAGTCCTACCCGAAAGGCAGTGTATGGTTTTGAATGGAGAGGCACAATCAGAAAGTGATTCTAGCAGGATGCTCTGAGGTTTTGAATGGGGAGCACTATTTACTGTGTACAGTGTAGTATTCTTTGAAAAGATGGTGTGCTTTCATAACATTCCTAATTTGAAGAAGGGCATGGGCCATCCTGATGGACCCAGAGAGATTGTTGCAAATCCTTGATACATAGCTGGAGAAGTCATGTTGCCTGGGACACGCATTTTGTGACTAGCAAAACTGTTGCAAAGGGGTTTTCAAATGCAAAAATATCTGTCCACAATGTACAAAAGCCAATCCCAACCCCCAAATTGCAATGCAACTGTTTTGCAAGTCAATACAAATGGCAAATGCAAATACTGAATCGCAAATAGGAAATTGATTGTGATTCACAAACGGTATGTTAAGCACATTCGCAAATAGCATGTAATGCAATTTAGCAGACATTTTTAACAGGTGGTAAATTGGTGGAGAGTATATAAACTGGCCCAGGGTTTACCGCAATGTTTGCTCTTTATCGAATTGCAAGGAGAATGCAAATGCTGGCTGTTCAGCAGAGGAGGTGGAGACAAGAGAGGATTTTTAGAGTCAGACAGACCCTTTTTCAACAAACTGAAGAAGAAATATATGAGAAATATAGGCTAAGTAGCACTGTCATCTTGGAGATGATTTCACTCTTACATCCACATCTTGAAACTGAAGTCTGCACAGTAATGCAATCCTTACTCATGTACAGGTGCTGTGCTCATTACACCTGCTAGCCTTTGGCAGTTACCAGGGTATAATAGCTGTAGCAGGAGAGTTGTCACAAAGTGTGCCTTTACGTTTCTTCTGTGCATTCCTAGATGCCATGCTGATCTACTTTCACCAACACATATACCTGCCCAGGAAATGCATAGTACCAAATTAGACTTTTACAGGATTACAAATTTTCCCCATGTCATAGGGTGTATTGATGGAATACATGACCGTATATCCCCCATCCCATCTGGAATATATTTTCAGAAACAGAAAAAATACACATTCCTTCAACATTCAGGTGACACACAATGGCCATACTATTATAACTGATATTGACCCTCATTAAGACATTGCGGCAAATGCCTCCTACTGCCGCAGCAACAGCTGCCAAGAGACCGTCGCCGCGGCTAACATCCATCCGCCAAGTTATGACTACAGCCGTATTTCCGCCACAAGAAGGGCGGAAATCCGGCTGTGGCCATACTGGCGGATGGTGTTAAGGTTGCGCTGCTACCGCCACCAGTGCCATGCAAGTAGACGCCCGCCAGGCGTATTATGAAAAATAATAAGGCCTGGCGGTCCTCTGCTGGCAGGCGCTGCTGGCGGTAGTAGCACCCCCTCCCTCCCTCTGCCAGAAGACCCCCTGGATGCAGGTAAGTTGGGTTTCCGACAGGGGAAGAGGGTGAGGGGTGTTGTGTATGTGTGTGTGTGCATGTATGTGTGAGTGTGTGCGTGAATGCAAATGTGTGTGTAGTGTTGTTTGCGTGGGTGTATGTATCTGTGAGAATGCGTGTATGAATGGAAATGTGAATGCGTGTCTGCGTGTCAGTGTGAATGTGTGTACGGATGTGTGCAAGATTGTATGGATGCATGCGTGAATTAATGAATGCATGCATGCCTGTGTGAGTTAGTGTGTGTACACGTGGTGCCTGTCTGCGAGTGTGGGTGAAAGGGGAGTGGGGGACCTGAAGGGGGGTGTGGATGGAGGGAGGGTGGGGGGTGTCTGGGGAGTGTGTGAGGGGGTGGGTGAGCCTCCTACCAGTGACAGGTAAAGAATTCCCTGTCACTGGTAGGGCCTACTGCCATGGTTTTCGCGGTGTTGCAAATGCCACGAAAATCATGGTGGTAGGCAGGGTCATGCTTCCACCGGTGGTAGAATAGCGGCGGAGATTCCTATCTTCGGCCCCGGCGGCTGCTTCCGCCATGGCGGTCGTGATGGTAAATTGGTGGGTTGACCGCAGCCAGCCCGCAATGTCATAATGTGGCGGTATCTACCGCCAGCCTGTTGGCAGTTCTACCGCCATATTATCACTGACCGCCAGGGTCATAATGACCCCCATTTTATTGCAATATCCAGAAAACACCAATGACTCCTTCATGTTTGAACTCAGCAGAATATACAGACGGTTGGAAAGAGGAGAGTTTGATGATGGATATCTATTTGATACAGAACAGAAATTTACAAATAGATTTGTGTGTGGTCATCTTTTCAATATGGCATGTAGACTCACAACTATGTCTGTTCTGCAGTTGACAGTGCATATGTCCTATGTCTATGGATCCTCACACCATACCTTTCTCCTACCTCCAAAATGAGCGCAAATATAAAAATGCATATAGTTGCGCCAAAAGTGTGATTGAGTGCACATTTGGAATACTGAGACCAAGAGTGGGGGTGTGTTAAAATATGCACCCAAAATATCTTGAAAGATAATAGCAAAGTGTGCCATCCTCCACAATATTGCCACCAAGAGAGGCGTATACATTTAGGTGTAAGAGTCAGATTCTGAGGATGAAGATCCTGTTCTACCAGTACACCAGCTGACAGAAGGGAGCAGAGCAGTGAATGGGAGAAGTTGCAGGGACCACATTGCCACACATTACTTTGGGAGGTAAGTCATCAATAATAATGCACTGTGCATGTTAAAGAAACACAAGATGCTGTTGATGCATGTAGACCAAAATATCTTTGTTATCAGGTACGTAGTCTGTAGTGAAACAAAACACAAGTTCGTACATGTAAAAAACACTCTGCTGGTTATTTCACCAGATATGGGTTGAAATTCAAATCTGCATAGTCAGCTCAATGCTTCTTGCCCATACAGGTGGACGGGCTACCTCCTTGTTGTGTTGCAGCATGTCCTTGGCTGCTGCTGTGTCTCAAAGACCTGGCATCTGAGGAGAAGACACTGCTGATGGTGGATTGAGCCTTGCTATCTGCACCTTCTCTGCCTGTGAAGCCTGCAATGCGGTCAGTCTGCATAGCCATGACCGCACGTTATTTGTTGCAGATCCTTTGTTACATCACCACTAAAGTGGGACATTTCAACCTGTAATCTGACAAAAACTAGAGCAACCCAAATGTCCCCGTGAATATGGGTATCAAGCTAAAGTACAGAATAAGCATTCACATGAAACTCATTTTGTGTTGAAAGTATAGTAAACAGGAAATTCTGTGTGGAATAAATCAACAACTAAACATTTCCATTGAGGCAGTACGCGTTCTGTCAGGTATAACGCCATAACAATGAGTGACAACAACCAGTACATCATTGTATTGCTCAATTAGCACAAAGTAAGTTTTTTATTTATATATGATTAATAATGCAGTAAAAAACTGAAAATTGCAACTGGTGAAATAGTGAAATAATGGCAAGCACACCCCAAGTAAAGCAGACCCCAACCAAAAAAAAAAGAAGGGTGACCAATAATGTGCAAAATAGTTGGTATATCGGTATCAAATACAAAGACAGACTCAGGTATTTTATGAGGATAACCACCAGGAGTAAATTACCCAGTGTCAAATGAATAATAAAGAGGTCTGTCTTGTTTGATGTCAACAGTGTACCAAGCTCTCATCAGGACATGGAATAACCTCCAAATCCTGCAACTGCCTCGGGCTCAATGGTGCCTTCCAACATTGTTTCTATGCCTGTAGATGGGGGTCGTGTCGAGGGTCCACCCCTTGTTTCACTACTCTCTGCAAGGTGTCTTGCAACCTTTTCCTTGGTCCTCGACCTCTTATGTATTTCCCGCATAGAGCACTGAGTAACCTCAATAGCAATAAATTTTGCCTGCATGTCAGTCCATATTTTCTTTTTTTAGGGGGCATCAGGGACAGTCATGGAGGCCTTACCAAAAAACATTTCATGGTGAGTGCAGTATTAATCCATCAGGGTTTCAATCTCCTCTTCAGTAAACTTTAATTTTCTATTCCTGCCCCCTGTTTCCTTCTCTCCTTCCTAGTTTGTCATGTTGGTTGGTGTACAGGTGGTAATTTCCAAAAGCTCATAGATCTCTGCAGTCAGAGAAGCCTGCCACACCTTCTCTCTACCTCTCTCCTTCTCTGGCAGGCACTAAGAAGCACTTCCTGGTTCAGATGTTGGGCTTTATGATGTGGCCTTTGTTCCAGGAAGTGTTTCTCAGTATTTTGAAATTCCATTCACAATCTGCAAATGCACTCGCTAAATAGGACATTGCACATTGTGATTCCTAAAATTGTGACTCGCATGCTTTTTTAGTCGCAAATTCTACTCATGTGTCCTAAGCACATCCCTAATTGTGATAACCTATTTGCTATTAGCTAAATTTTGCAACTAGGAAATCACAATTTTGTGGTTTTCTGTAAATGTGGCTCCTGGTACCCAGCCAAGTTGCGGTGTGGCCTTGGACACTCAGGTGAGTTTGAACGTGCAGTACTCTTTCATTACGTTTGAATGTGTCCATTAAGTTGGAACTCAAATCTGTTATGAGACCCAGAGTTCACAACTCCTCATTTGGGAGAAACCTAGGCCGAGACTGGGGGCCAGAAAATCCCAGGATCAGGGGTGAGGGATTCTTGGTTTGTTACTATTCACTCTAAGGTGTGAATTCTAACTGTGTAAACAGAACACTGATCTGTCTATGAAGCGTAAGCAGGAGCATTTCAAAGTGCCAAATGAAGATGCTTAGAACCCTGGAATGAATGACATGTTTGAAAAATCGCAATGGAACTTCTCTTGGAAATGTAGGTGAACTTTTGAGGAAGTTAAACTGATTTGCTGAACAAGTCTCACCTGGCATTGGGCAGTGTTTTGGTGCAGATCTAACCTAGAAGGTATGTTCTTTAAGGAAGAAATTTCTAGACCAGCCTGTCCCATTTCCACCATTGTTCCTTAGTCGTTCTCAAGGATTGTTTTGGCAGGGTTTTTGGGCCCCTAAATCTAAGGAACCCCTCAAATAGGAGATCAGTGCCCACCTGGACCCCTCTGTGTTTTAAGAATGGAGGGAATCCCCGTGCCGTCTCCTTTCACTCCCTCAATGCAATCCCCAGTGGCAGCTAATTGTTGTTTTTGGGATGCACCCTGGGTAGTTAGCTGCTTGGCTACCCGTGCTAAATTAAGTCCAAGTCCTTGGGGCAGGTGTATGCAACTACTGTGTTCAATATTTAATGTAAGATTTATCACAATTATGCGAATCATTGCTGGTATAACCCCTACCAAGATCACTTCAACCCCTGCACCTTGGGAGGCAATCCAGCATCCATCTGATTTGATAGATTCAAATGTCTCTCTGGTCAGTAGTGAGCACTGTGTGCTCAAGGCTCCTTCCTCTTTCTGTCATACGATACCCTAAGGTCAGCATACATCAGTGGTGTCCACCTAGTTGACCTCCAAACACCAAGACACTGTCGTCTTTTCCATGCAGGGACCTGTGACACTTCAGTGACCGTTGTATTTTGCTGTGCTTAAAGGATACTACACATTTTAAATTACCCATTTTTGCCGGAAGTCTGTGCTTCTACTTTTGCTGTTTATTATATATGTTTTAAGCATCATGAAAAATAACAGTCTCAAACACATAAACACTTAATTTTCCACAGAGACTGTGATACAAACCCACATTTTTCCAATCAAGCGCAACCTATGGGGTGGTGTTACTCATCTACCAGTGCACTTCAGTTCCTCATCAAGGCTAAGAAGAAAAAAAGAAAATTCAGCAGTATTTTAACATACTTTTCAGAGAGATATTGTGGTGGAATATTCACATTGTGAGCATCTGTTGCAAGAACGGGAATTATACTGCCACCAGCTCGTGGACAGCTCCAGACATTAATGCACACATTTCTATTGCCATATAATGTATACCTTTCTTAAATGCAATTCACTCCCACTTTTAATTCATTCTTGACCTTTGCTATTTTTATAGACCACTGGTTAATAACTCAACCAGGAGGGCTTCCAAGATCATAACTTAGAACAACCACAAGCTTATAAAATTCAGGTACAGAATTTCTTTGTGGCCCTTGGGTATCATACTGATGTTGATTGACTTAGAGTTGGTCAGACAAGGAATGAGTGTGTCCTCCAGGTAGGTGGTCAGGGCCCAGGCCAGCATACAGTTGGATATGGTGTCAGAGAGGATCCCATAAGTTCCATCCCTTCTACCCCCTCTTTTTCTGAAGGCAGTGGTGTAGTCCCTGTAGGGGAAAACCCTGCTAGCATTATTGACACTACCTACCAAGTGAAACTACTTTTTTTTAATGTTGCAGGGCTAGCCAGGAAAATGGATGATGGTAATTGGGTTAGCCTTGTTCAAAACTATGACATATTTCTTCAAGAGACCTGGGCCACGGAAGCTGCTAGCCTGGATGGGTTTGTTGCTCATATGGTTCTGGCGTTTCCTTCCCTGTCTGGTAGGGTAAAGGGAGGCTTAATGACATACTTCCAAGTTACCCTGGAGTGCAAAATCAATATGATATGCAATGGGAGTACCTCAGCCTAAGCCTTTCTATCCATCTGGCCTAATGGTTTAAACATTGTTTGTATAATTTTTTTAAATGGGCGTTTTGGACCCCACTCTAATCTTAATATGCTATTAAACTTTATTTTAGGCCTTGACCTTCGACTTGTTCATTTGCACACAGGGTCCCAAATTGTTGTTGCGGGTGATTTTGATATCAAACTTGGGCCCATGAAGTAAGATAATATGTCAACTATCCTGGACAAGGATAGTTCAGAAGGTGCTTCTCAACACGTGGATCAGAAAGTTAAGGCTCTCCTTAACCTTATTAATATGCTCAATCTCATTAAAGCCTGCGAAGTAGTGGACCCTACAACATCCACAAACGCTATTTATGTAAGGGATGGAGTATGGATCGATTATTGATTATATTTTTGTGTCTAGAGCTCTTATGGAATGGGTGTCAAGGGTTGGCCTAGAAGAAACAGTATTGAGTCATCACAAACCCCTTTGGTTGGGACTAAGTATCCACAAGGGGGAAAGAGGCACCAAAGGGGTATCCACGTCATTGTTAGCTGTTAAGTCACAAGAGCTTCGCATGACTTGAGGAATGCTGATCTGATGCCCTGATGGAAAATTTGTGTGTTAACCACCTTGACATGATGAACAGCTGTTTATCCCCCTCAGGTGATCAGCGGGCTGTGGCCAGCAATTTACCCAATTGGGGCTCGCTGCCCACAAGTTACTTATGAAGCTGACGCGATATGATCACTGTGGAGGCAAATGATTTGATTCTTCTGCTGAAAGGCTTACGTAAACCTACATTAGGCTCTGAAGGAGACACCAAGAGACGGTTGTAAGAACCAACTGTGCAGAACCAACTATAAAGTAGCCCTACAAAATAGGTGCAAGGAGATCCAAATGGACTCTTGGGAGAGTGTAGGCCTGGCCTGTAGGCAGAAAGACTCCTTGACCTTTTGGAAGGCGGGTAATGATACAGGCTTTTCAGGGGTTACTGATAAATCTGTTATCGCTACTATTAGCCCAGAGATATGGGTGAACTATTTTTGTGCTCTATACAGCTCTGGTGTGTCACTGGAGTGCTTTGAGACAGAGGTGGTTTTCCCTATATTCATGGAGGTCACCCTAGAGGAGCTCTGGGACGCCACTATGAAGTCTCCATCTAATAAGGCTGCAGGATGGACAAATCAAATCCTTTTCGAAATTCTGGCCCCATTATTATGTAATTATTTTAATGCTTTCTCCAGCACTGGGCTTCATGACTCAAGGCATACAGCCACCATTGTCCCTATTTTTAATAAAGAGAGACCCTCAGTCTATAAGCTGTTTTCAGCCAATCTCTCTGTTGGACTCCGAAGTGAAGATTGCAGGGAGGGTTGTGCTGGAGTGCCTCCTGTTGTGGGTCAGGGTGTCTACAATGTTGTCAGAGGTTCAATATGGTTTCTGGGCGGGTCTAGGCACAGTGGAGCAATGTCTGAATTTGGACTTGCTCATAAGCAAGTATACCATTGGTAGGTAGGGCTCTATCCTCCTGGCCTTCATGAACCTGTCTTGCACCTTCGACAGCATGGTAAGATCCAAATTATAGACCATACTGACTAATCTGGGGGTGGACCCAGGGCTTGTTGAATTTTTAGGGGCCTTGCATTATGACCTTTCAGCCTCTGTTAGGTTCAGCCCTGCCGAGGGTGCACTGCTCTTTTCCAGCTGGGGAAGTGTGTGCACCATGGCTGTGTTCTGGCCCCAATTTTATTTCTACTGCATATTAATGGCCTTGGCTCTGCCCTTTCTGCTTGTGCTGCGTATGTCCCCTAAGTCGTGAAGAAAAAGGTTCCCACATTACTCTATGTGGATGGTGCTGTTCTACTTGGAAGAACTTTTAAGAGCTTAAACATCCTGTTCCAGGATTTTGTAAGCTTTATGGGGTCTTTGGGTTTTTGCCTACCCATCCGTATTTATGGGGCTAGCATTTGGGGCTATTCGAATACTATTTCCCTCCAGAGCAAAGAGAATAGAGTTTTGTGGAGCCTTCTTGGAATGCCCTCAGTCTGTTCAACCTATATTGTACATAAAGAGCTTGGGGTCGATTATGTGGAAGATAGTACTAAATTGGCCCCTCTGGTGTTGTGGTGTGCAGTCTGGGTAAACCTGCTCACAGGCTTCAACAGGGAGGTGATCCTTGACTGTCTTGCATGTGATAGATGACTGAAAATACCCTGGTTTCAATAGATCAAGAGAGAAATGTCTAACCTGAGGAGATTTGAATCTTTCTTCAATCTCTCTGTTATGTCTAAGCCTGACCTAATTTGGGTCAAGAAAGCTATTAAAACTATGAAACACCAGCATATAGATGATGCTGAGACCTTAAAAAACTCAGTTGGGGGGTATGTGAATCTTCAAACTATGCCTAAAATTGAGCCATATGTAACATAGGTAGACCATATGCTTTTATGGTTGCTTTTTACTACCGAAATCAAATATTATTCAATCTATTTAACTCTTTGCGCACGTTATCTTAAAAACAGGTTGGAGTATGTCTCAACAGTGTTTACATAATGATTTTACTCCACATGCTTTCTTTTTTCTGTTTGAAAGACAAAAGAGTAAAGAACACATTTGTATATTGATTTTGTTTGTAATGTGTTTTGATTATGCTAACAGGTTAATTTAGAATTAAAGCTAGTCTTTCCCTAGTACTGGTAGAAGAGGCCAATATAAACAGAGTTAAGAGGGTGTTTGCCAGCAAACATCTAATCAGGATGATCCACAGTAACCAGCTCGGTCCAATCACTTGTTTAGGGAGTGGAGGGAGCTTAGCAGAATCTCTGATTCCTTTTCTCTATTTAGGCACACTTGCTTTAATATTCAAATGTCTACACAAGGTTGAGATATGTCCATTCGGTATCATTATGCTACTGCGTCGACCAATTATATTTCAAAGAGGGAAAACTCTTCGGTAAGATCAAAACTGAAAAGTAGCTGCTGATTTTCCTGTCATCTAAGTAGTGACTCCCTGGAAATGTTCCTTAATTATGTTGTTTTTCTATAACAATGTACCAACACCACCTTGTGTTAAGCTTGACAAGAAAATGAAAAACAACTTGCCTTTCCATGACCATCAAAACAGCATCACATCTTGTTGCAAGCTCAACACACTGTCCCATCAGCCACCCGGGTATAGGTTCAGCCCATGTTCTTTGTGACCCTCACTGGGTTCATAATTGTAATTGACTTTTCATACTTTTGTATACCATTCTCACAATCTAAGTCACAAGGTTGTTTCAAGAAGGTTGTATTGCCACAATGCATACATTTTAGTCATACCTGACAGCAGTGGAACATGAAAAATGTACACAATTTGGCATTTTTCATACATGCCACTTGTGAAAACTGTTTCCCCATGCCTGATGTAACCCAAAAATGTGTGAGGGCTCTGACATCAATGGAAGACAAATATAGCACATGGTTAAAAAAACACGTCTTTCCTTTCTTAAATAAAAGGGTGCTCTGCGTAGCTGGTAAACGATGCATCATCAATGGGGTAAATCTTGGTACTGAGATGAAACAATGTCTGTGTTTGTTGATGCTCCTGATTCATTGGGATCTTTGGCTTCAGCTTTTGTGGTTAATGTACTCCGAAGCAACTAATATGACTTCCTCACAGCCTCTATGTAGACTTGAATATTAGTCACATGGAATGTCTCTGTAGTTTTCATTTTACATAGATGCTTGTGGAGTGGGGACGCCAATGACCACAAACTCAGACTTGTAGATAAAGGTAAGTCCGAATTTCATTTCTAATTTACAGACCCACAACAGAGCCAGCTGCCTCCAGCCACCGGATCAACGGTCGAATGGCTCGTCCGAACCAGAAGCTCGAGCACATTAGCAATCTGAGAGTCTAAGAACAGTACTCAAAAGAATGTTAAGAATGTTAATACATCACCAAAGAATGTTAATACATCACCTATTACATCACCTCCCTCCTTTATACAAAACAAATAAAACAAAACCCAAACAAAACAATTTTTTTTTAAGTGTATACATTTATACAAGAATAAAATCCTGAAATTTTGCTGGTAATCTGACTGTTCTGAAGCGCGCAAATGCGGTGCTAAAAAAGTACAAATATGGGCCTTAGAGTCTCCTTTACACACTCGAAAAGGTTTCTTGACAAGAACCCAATCATTTACTTTTAGGTCAATCGTTTTCACATTAGTTCTCTTGTCATAATACATTTTTCATTCAAGTTGTTTGTCAGATATTCTACTCCTTAAATTAATAAATTCCTACTGACCCTCCTCCTGATCATGACACTTCCCATGTAAAATATCAGATAACCAGTTCGGAGCACGTTTGGTCCTAGGATTCCTTCCCCTGAGTAACTTGAAAGGAGTAACTCCAGTTGTAGAGTGAGGAGTTGTTAAATAAGCCCAAATCTTGTCTTGTATAAACTCAGCCACATCAGCATTGGATGCTAGTGCCAACTGAATTCCTTCTTTAAAGAAACGATTGATTCTTTCCACCAAGCCATTAGAAGATGGGCTGTATATTGCCACCTTAAGGTGTTTAACATCATGTGAGAGTAAGAAATCAGAAAACCTTGTAGAGACAAAATGCGTACCATTATCAGTAACAATGGTACCAACCGTACCTTCTAATTTGAACAATTTACTTAAAAACGTAACAACGGTATCGGAATCAGGTTTGGGTACAAAGGCATAGTAAACCCACTTCGAAAAGTAGTCAATGGCAACTATAAGATATCTCATGTCTTTAGGTAATAAGTGATAAGGTCATGAAAAATCAAGAGCAATTTTATCCCATGGATCCTGTGGAAGGGGAACTGGAAACACGGGTTTAGTAGATGTCTTCAAGTGTTTGTCTGCCACTACGCATTCGGGACACTTATTGATGAAGTGAAAAACTTGCTTGTCTAAACCTGGCCACCAGTAGGACAATTTAAGCCTCTTTGTGGTAGCGGAAACACCCAGATGACCTTCATGAGCTATCTTGATGATTCTGTCTCTGAGATCAATGGGAGGAACACCGAGATCGCCTCTCAAGCAAATGTCGCCCTCACATGACAGTTCTTTGGCCACTTGACTTAAACATCTAAGTTGATGTGACAATTTCTTCTCTGGAGGCCATTTAGATTTCAAGAATAACACCACTTTGGATAAAACTTCATCGCCAGACATTGAAGTTACCCACTCTTGCTCCGTTATACAATTATCAGCAACTGCCAAAATATCCAGTAAGAATACAACACATTCTTTTTCTGAATCAGTGTCCACCGAAGTATCATGTGGTAAACGTAATCAAGACAAACAATCTGCTCGAAAGTTTTTCCCACCCTGTATATATTTAATGTTTAAATTATATTCTTGTAATTTTGACAAGCGAACCAGGCGTGCAGACGCTTTTCCCAGACCATCACCATCCAATAAGAAGATGAGAGGTTTGTGACGCGTACATAGATCACAACAATTTCCCCATATATATATCTTACATTTTTGAACTGCCCATGTGCAAGCCAACGCCTCTCTCTCGATCGTACTGTAGTGTGTCTCTGCCCCTGACAAAGTCCTGGAAGCAAAAGCTATGGTATTCTCTTTACCATCAACCCATTGGCCGAAAACAGCACCCAGACACTTTAAACTTGCATCAACCATAATAAATGACTTATACGATGGACTGAAAGGTTGCAAAGCAGAAGCATTTACAACTAAACCCTTCACCTTCTCAAATACTTCATTCAAGTTCTCATTCCAGTCAAATTTGATACCTTTTTTGAGAATAGATCTTAAAGACTGTACAATCATAGCATATCCAGGAACAAATCTAGCGTAGTGTTCACAAAGACCAAGGAATGATCTTAAGGCATCTTTGTCGGTGGGAGGTGACGCTTTCCTAACAGCATCTAAATTGCTACATTTAGGTCTAATACCAGTGCTTGAAATGCTGTGTCTCAAATACTCAACTTCTTCTACCATTAGTTTGCATTTGTTAGGCTTGACTGTCATGCCTCTGTCCTTGAGAATACAAAAAACTTTGTTTAACACTTCTATGTGTTTGGCCTCAGTGTCAGTGTGAATCAATATGTCATCTTGAAATTCTTGTACTTCAGGTAAATCACAAAAAAGTTGGTCCATGAGCTTCTGGAATACAGTAGCCGCCGAGGCAAGGCCAAAGGGTAAGCGTAAGTATTTATACGCACCAAAAGGCGTTACAAAAGTAGTTAAATCTTAAGATGATGCACTCAAGGGAATTTGGTGGTAGGCAGAGTGTAAATCGATGGTTGAAATTTTTTTTGACCCTCCGACATTGGAAACCATCTCCTCAATATGTGGGAGGGGATGGCAATCAACTATTATGTTTTTATTTACCGATCTCAAATCTACACAAAGTCTCAAACTGTTATCCCTTTTTTTGTGATTACAATGGGAGAAACCCATTCTGAGGAATCGGTAGGGGCAATTATACCTTCCTTCTGCAATTTGTGTAGCAAAGCTTTCAAATCCGCCCTGACACTCAGTGGAACAGGCCTTACCTTGTGTATTACAGGAACTGCACCATTCTTTAGTTTAATGCAGTGTTCGTAGCCATTCACA
This sequence comes from Pleurodeles waltl, assembly GCF_031143425.1. Lineage (NCBI taxonomy): Eukaryota > Metazoa > Chordata > Amphibia > Caudata > Salamandridae > Pleurodeles > Pleurodeles waltl. The sequence goes on from NC_090440.1 coordinate 1,888,573,624, forward strand.
GTACCTACATGGTCCTTAAAGACTTCAGGAAATAGACTGATCATTCGGGTCATGGTATCGCTAGAAACTGTGACATTAGCAATGTGGTTAGGTGGCTGAGGAGTTGGTAAATCACCTAAAGCAATGGGAAAGTCATGACCGGGTTTGAGAATGATACCTAAGTGTGCTAAGTCTTTCCAGCCTATAAGATCTCACCCTTTGACAGCAACGTAAATCTGTGTGAATAGTTCTGCCTAAGCATGTTAAATCAGACCAAAAATAGCCAAGCAAATCTATGTCCTAACCACCAAATGCTTTCGGGGTGATTTCAGGAGTAAGTAAATTGACAGTATCATGCCAGAACTTGAAGAAAGTCTGATCAGCAAGAGGTAATAGGTAATAGGTGCTCCTGAATCTGCAAGTACAGGAATTTTCTTAGAATCAATGAAAATATCACATAAAGCAGCCTTAATGACCTTCTCGGGTTTACTGCCAATGACATCCAGGAGGTCAACAGTTAATAAAACATTCGAGAGCTTGTTGGAACATTGAGCAACTTCATCATCAAGATCTACTATGCTAATTTTGATTTTGTTGGGGAAGTTTCTGTTAGTGTTTTGAGCAAGGCAAACACTGTTGAAATGACCCAGCTTGTGACAGGAATTGCACCTTTTCCCTAGTGCAGGGCAAGAGGGATCATTGCCAATGTGTAGTTTGGAACCACAACAAAAACAAATTTGTGGAGACTTCCCAGTTTGCCCACGAGAACAAAACTTTCCCACTCTGTCTTTCTTGTTAGACACAGCTCAAATAGTACCATCATTGACTACACAATCAACAGTAGAACTCTGATTAGCTAAGACTCTTGAAGTAGTTATCGACCTCTCAATACTCTTTGCTAGGTCGATCACTTCCTCAAGAGTAGGATTCCGGCATGCTAAAAGTCTCTCTTGTATTTTTGTGTGAAAGCAATAGAAAACAAATTGATCCCGAATATACACATCAACATTGGGTCCAAATTCGCATTTAGAAGCCAGGACTCGTAAATTGGCAACATATTCCTCAACAGATTCATCAGAAGCTTGTTTGCACATAGCAAAGTTAAACCTCTCCAGTAAGACGTTGGACTCATCAGAGTACTGTTTCTTCATTCTTGCCAAACCTTCAGTGTAGCAGTTCCATACGTTATCACCTCCGGCAGGGGAAATGATGGGAGGTAAGTTATCAAAAATGCGTTGGCCTGCAACTCCAAGATGATTAAAAAGTATAGCCATTTTTCTATCTGGAGGATATTCATTCGCACCTATGGCCGTTAGATAATTTTCAAATATGCGGAGCTATTCAGTCCATTTGATGTCTGGTTTCCCTGCCTTGTGTAAAAACGCTGGAGGTTGTACTATTACATGAGTGGTAGCCATTTAATAAAACAGAATAAGTAGAGACGTGAAGCTGAAAATGTGTTCACAAAGTTGTGCAAAATGCCTAGATTATATCAATGTAGTAAGTGAATGAAATAAGCGTAGTAACAAACTCAGGCAAGACGCAGCATGTTCCAGGTAAGGGTAGTTCAATAATTGCAGGCAACCATCACAGCGTTGATGTTTAATGCTGTTGGACCCGTGAGGAAAGCACGCATGGTGTCACAGCGTTGATATTTAATGCTGATGTGCCCGTGAGGGAGGCACGCGTCGCTAACAACCATCACCGCCTTAATGCGAATAGTTTTCACTCGCAACAGGGTAGGCGCACGAAGCAGAGACGCGTTGCAATGCAATCAGCTAAAAAAACTGTCAAATGAGCGCGCACACTCACAAGCGCGAAGGAAATGCGATCCGATGCCAAAGTAGTGTCACTAGGCAACCAGCAGAAGAAATAACTCTCACGCGCCCTCACGCGCACAAAGTAAATGTGATCCGATGCCCAAAATAAGGCTCACCTGGAAGCAAATGATGGCAAAGGAAGAGTTGAGTGTCCTTCCCTCCACTCGACCACCAGCAAGGGTCGAATGTAGTTCCACTCCCTTCGCTCAACGCAGCAAATCTGTTGGTGGGTCCCAGAAAAGCACAACGGTGGTGGTCACCCCACTCCTGGTACCAAACTGTGGAGTGGGGACGCGAATGACCACAAACTCAGACTTGTAGATAAAGGTAAGTCCGAAGTTTATTTCTGAGTTACAGACCCACAACAGAGCCAGCTGCCTCCAGCCACCGGATCAACGGTCGAATGACTCATCCGAACCAGAAGCTCGAGCACATTACCAATCTGAGAGTCTAAGAACAATACGCAAAATAATGTTAAGAATGTTAATACATCACCAAAGAATGTTAATACATCACCTATTACAATGCTGCAGTCTTCTCACAACAGTGGTGAGGCTTCATAGTTTGAAATGGGTTGCTGAAAATGATTTCTGAGTATTGCTTCTCATTGATGGTTAATAACCATTTTTCTTTTACTACTAAGGCAGTGTGTTCTCTATCACCCACATTATCTACCACATTGTTGCACCCAGTGCCTAACTCATCAAAGACTGGCGAAAGTGTCAGCACAGTTCTTGAAAGGTGGGAGATGGTGAGTGCTTCATCGTGGCATATCAACATATAGCGTTGCCACATTGTCATCAGTGTTTCTGCCACTTACCCACCTCCAGGCTCATAATCATGTACATTTTACTTCTAACATAGGTCAGCTCCACATGTCAACGTAAGACATGCATGGGCACATCTGTGAAAGGTCGAACTAGAATGGGTGACTTGTCTTTAGGATAATAATACAATATATAGAGATCACCCAGTGTGCTCATACCAGCAATTCCTGTCCATTATTACTTGGATTTTGTCTTGTGTTACCATCAATTTGAAGTTCATTGGCAACAGCAATTGTTTCTCAAACTTTACTTATTCTTTCCATTATTACTCTTTTGATGCTGTATCATAATTTACAATACTCCTTTTACGTTTCACTAATACCTTTAAATTAATGTGGTACAATATTTTTGTCCAACTTCCATTCTTTGCAGTAATGGGTGCACAATATGTCTGTGACCCAAGCATCTGTGGCTCATTAGCAATTATGTCTCCTACCAAGATTTCAAGCCCCTGGCCTATGAATTTAGCTTTTTGTCTTCCACAATCCTACACTCTGTTGTTAGGAAACGTGCATTGGAATAACTGCCTGAAACTGTATTGTACCACTGGATTCAGGGCTACATGTTTGCAGTGCTGTCATGTACACCTTTCTATTTAACATACATAGATGATTACTATTGACTGGCCTTTTTGCAGGGTTATCCCCAAACTTTTTGCCTTCTTCCTCCTATTTTTTCTAACCCATTTTCATTGGCTTTAGGACTCTGGGGACTTTATCACTGCTGACCAGTGCTAAAGTGCAAGTGCTCTCTGTCTAAATTGTATTCATGATTGGTTTACCCATGATTGGCGTATTTGATTTACTAGTAAGTCCCTAATATAGTGCACCATGTGTGCCCAGGGCCTGTAAGTCAAATGTTACTAGTGGGTCTGTAGCACTGATTGTGCCACCCACACATGTAGCCCTGTAAACATGTCTCAGACTTGCCACTGTAGTGTCAGTGTGGGCTGTTTTAAACTGCCATTTCAACCTGGCAATTGCACCCACTTGCCAGGCCCAAACCTTCCCTTTTATTACATGTAAGTCACCCCTAAGATAGGTCCAAGGCAGACCTCATGGGCAGGGTGCAGTGTGTTTAGAAGGTAGGACATGTACTGGTGTGTTTTAAATGTCCTCATAGTGAAATACTGCTAAATTCGGTTTTCACTATGGCAAGGCATCTCTCTCCCATAGGTTAGCATAGGGATTGCCTAGAAATATCTTTTAAGTGTAACTTTCCCTTGGGAGCAGATAGAGATGTGGAGTTTGAGGTCTCTGAGCTCACAATTTAAAATACATCTTTTGGTGAAGTTGATTTTTAAACTGTAAGTTTGAAAATTATATTTGCAGAAAGTGGGCATTTTCTTGCTTAAACATTTTGTGCCTCTGTCTGGCTGTGGAAAGTTGGGCTGTTTGTGAATTCACTCTAGACAGTCACACAGAGGGAGCTGAGGTGTGCCCTGCATATCCTGAAGGGCATGCCTGGGGTACAGTGGTGGGAGGAGCTGACATCTGACACTTGCACCTGAATAGGGCTGTGCCTATCCTTACACAAACTGGTCTCCAACTCCCTGGAATGTGTCTAAGGCCAGGGCAGGAAAGACATGGTTTTGTGCACTACAAAGACTTTCCCTTAAAGTATGCCTACTTCAAAGGCAGAAATGAATGTAAGTACTACCTCTGAGACCACAACTTCAGAATCCTTCTTGACTGAGGACATTGTGCAAGGAAGAAGGGCTGGATGATGTAGGAGGGACTGCCAACTAGAGACCCCATTTCTAACATGTTGTTATAACATGGGCTGCCCATTCATTTGACATGGAACCTAACTTTCAATCACACACCTGTCATTAACATTGCATCACACTTTTGAGTTAAGATTTTCACTTACTTAAATCATTTTATCAATCATAAAGTTAGTTACTATGGGCAAGGCTGCTTCCTCCTCCGAAAACTTGAATTTGCAAGACTACGTAAAATATAAAATTTCATAGAATCATGGACTACAATTAGAGGCAAGTGCAACCCCCACACCCCCCGTTTCGACCCCTGCCACCTTGTTTGCGACCCCTGGCTTCCCCGCACTCTGATGGCATAAAATCAGCCAATTTGGGTGTGCAGAGCTTGATTGCACTGCTGAAGCAGGAGCTTTGACTGCAAACAATTCACATCAAGCCTGCAAGCCAGGCCTTGGGGAAAATAACTCACTTGTTACTATGTTGACCCATCCCCAGCCCGGCCGGCACACAGTCCTTAATTTCTAAATAAATACTAGCTGCAGGCCTGGGCTTCTTCAATCATTTGACTTGACCTGCAGAGCTGTCAATCTAGTAGCATGTGAAAGTGCTACCATTGATGGCCCTGGAAAGATTTATTGGTTAGCCCCTGCGGCACGGCTGGGTGACTACTGACAGGCCTCTTCAGAGTCAGTGTCATGTTGGTGTTGCAGCAGGACTTGAGTGTGACAGTTCCCATATTTTTCTTTATACACTTCGACCGCTGACTTTGATTTGCTTAGTGTTTGCTTCTGTGGGACTTGAATGGATGCAAGGTGGCAATGCAGTGAGCATGCTCCATATAGTCATTGGAGCACTGGAGCATTAGACACCTAAGGTTGGTGGGGGGCTGGATTTGAATAAAAATACATCAAGCTTGTTCACACTTGTTGTCCATATTTCCTAGTTGGTCAGTATGATGACATGCTTGCAGAGTGTTCTGCAGGGTGGCGGGCTGCCCACTGAAATCTCTAGTGAGCAGTGGCGTAGCGTGGGGGGTGCATGGGGGGCCGGCCGCACCGGGCGCAACATCTTGGAAGAGACTCGAGTGCTAAAATCCACGGGTTAGGGGGCACAAATTACTTGCCTTGCCCCGGGTGCTGACAACCCACGCTACGCCACTGCTAGTGAGACACATGCATAGCTCCAGTGGCCGTGGTCTCGTCAGCCTGCATAACAAAGCCAGCACAAATGGTCGGACGCAACCAGTAAAATGGCTCAGCGGGTTAGTGAATCAGTATGTATTTATTGTAACTTATTTAGGGCAAACCTAGTGTTGTGCAACAATGGTCTTATTACCCTCTCCCCTGCCAAATTTCTTCAGACGTCTGTCTACCCTCTACGTGCTTCGGCATATATTCCTGTCCTATTAAAGCACTTTGCTGATTCTGGGCACGGGCCACTCTCCATGAATACTCCCAATTGAACCTCAGTATCGTTGTTTGGAGGCTTTCAACCACTCCTGGGTTAGGACAACACATTCTCACTGCCTCTTATTCTACTTTTACTCTGAAATGTTGTGGCGCTCACATTTTTTAAAGTTTGTGTGATGGTTTTAAAGAAATAATTGCCATTTTAACATACTGTAGTATTTACAAATTCGCCGAAGGTATAGGGATTTAAAGAACGTGCTGAAACATTTTTATTTGACGCCAAATAAGGAACAGTGCCGAGCTGACCTTTGAAAACGGTGCTGGGCGCAAGGTAGTGTGTTAGTTTTTCCTTCCGATTTTACGACATACAAGCCAATAGAACAAATTCAGGCAGGAGATTCCCGATTTTTAAAGCCAAAAATCACTTTGCTTTGGCTGTCTCTACTTTAATAGAAATCAGTGGGAGAAATACATTTTCCTGATTATTTTTCAAAATCTCCCCTTATTCTCCTCTAAAATGCTGGCATGTATGGGCTACATAGTCCCATTCTATGTCGAGTCCCCAGTGCTCATTCAGTGGACATTTATGTTTGCAGAGCTTGTTGTGAAATACTTTCAGGCACCTTGCTGTGTTTTTCCTTGGAGTCTCCCCACCCAGTTTAGGATTTGTGGCACATAACAAGGAGAAGGGCCGTCTGTGCCAGCCATTGGAGTCTTGGATTTTTTCACACCTAGTTAAAGGTGGGGGGTGGATTTGAATCAAAATACGTCAAGCTGTTACACACTTGTTGCCCATTTTTGTTAACTGGTCAGTATGATGGCATGCTTGCAGTGTGTTCTGCAGGGTGATGGGCGGCCCACTAAAATCACTGGTGAGACTCAATCGCAGCTCATTTCACATGCACAGCTCCAGTGGCTGTGGTCTCGCCAGCCCCCCTAAAAAAGCTCATTGCAGTTGGAACTTCCCCTCACAAATCATCAGACACAGTCAGTAAAATGGCTCAGCCGGTTAATGCATCTGTACGTATGTATTGTAGCGTATTTAGTGCAAAACATAGTGTTGCGCAACAATGGTCCTATTACCCCATCACCGGTCAAATTTCTGCAGACGTCTGTCCACGCTCAGTGCGCTTCACCACATACTCCTGTCCTGTTAAAGCACTTTGCTGGTTTCTAGCATGGGCCACTCTCCATGAATCCTCCTAATAAAACATCAGTATTGTTGTTTGGAGGCCTTCAACCACTCCTAGGTTAGGAAAACGCATTCTCACTGCTCCTTCTCTGACATTTGCTCTGAATGTTGTGGCGGGCACATTTTTTAAAGTTTGTGTGATTGTTTTTCAGAAATAATTGCACTTTTAATATACTGTACTATTTACAAATTGGATGAAGGTATAAGGATTCAAAGAACGTGCTAAAACATTTTTTTCTGATGCTAAATAAGGAACAGTGCCGAGCTGACCTTTGAAAAGGTAAGGTAGCATGTTGGTTTTTCTTTTTCTTTCTGATTTTACGACTATCATACATGCCAATAGACCTGATTTAGGCTGTCAATTATCAGTACAGCAACTATTCTTTGTACCAGCCAGTATCCTGTTCAGAGATCTGTACACTGTATCTATGGCACTGTCAGCCTATTCTGCATTTCATATTAGCTGAGCATCAACTTACCCTGAAGTCAGTCTCTACATAGGAGGATGCCCGAATCATCACTAGAAGCAGCTGCTACTCACACCAGCAGATAGAATTCTAGATGGAGACATGTGAACTGTTGGCCTCTTTCTATCTGCCCAGTCCACGACCTTCTTCTTTTCAAGGAAACTGAGCAGCAGCATCTCTTCTTATCAACTTGACGGCTAGTATCTTAGTCTATGTGACTAAAATCCGCCCAGATTTTCTTAGCACCCTCTCAAATTGCTAATGCAGAACAAGCATATTATTGATCAGTACAAGTACTGTACCAGGGATAGGCACGTTTTCTGCAGAAAAAAATTAATGATAGTAAACCTTGAAAGTTTCAATGGCTCCACAGGTTAAGAAGTATGTACATGTCATGGAAAGGAATGTTGCTGGGAGAACCTGACGTGCATTGTTATCTATGTTCCAAGACTGGGATTTAATTACATGGTACTCTTACGGCCATTTGTACATAGATTTCTTCTTGTCGCAAACGGCCCGATTTACAGAATCGGGCCGCTTTTGGGACAAGAAAAAAGCTTTTTGGTATGTGCAGACCATATTTTGCGATTCGGTAATCTATTTACCGAATCGCAAAATAGATTTGTGAGTCGCAATTAGGAAAGGGCCACTGCCTGCTCAGAAAAATGAAAAGAAAACTTTTAATTTTTGTGTTTGAAATGCATCCTGTTTTCCTCTAAGAAAAACAGACTGCATTTTTTTTTAAAAACTGCTTTATTTAAAAGCAGTCACAGGCATGGTTGTCTGCTGTCCCCAGCAGGCCACCATCCCCATGAGTGCAGCAATTCCCAAAGGGGTCGCAAATTGCGACCTACCTGATGAATATTAATGAGGTAGGTCATTTGTGACCGCATTAGGAATCACAAACAGTGTGAAGTACACTGTTGTACATATGTTTTTGCGACTCGCAATTTGCAACCCGCAAATGAGTCATAAATTGCAAGTTGCAAAACTCTGGGTCGTACACCGGGCTCTTAGTTTCTAAAACAAATGATAAAACAAATTTCCTTTGAACATTATAGGCTCATCAATCTTACTGTTTTATAAGTTATTTGATATTGATAGTGGCTGATTTCAACTTGACTACTGTATTTCACATTGTTGTGCTCTATTTGATAGGTTCTTAATCAATGCTACATTATCTTGAATGTATATCTGAAGATACTGCCTGAAACAATGTATTTAGCTGCATTTTCAATAGGATTTGAAATATGTCTGTTTAAAAGGTACTTCTTTTTTGCCTGTAGAGATTTCTAAGCCTCTGTGTGTGATGTAAGTAACCAAATGTTAGATGCATCACTTCCTGTGATAGCACCAAGTCAAAGGTCATGCAATGCCACTTCTTTTGATTTCATGGAGTCCAAAGATCACATGATGGCACTTCCTGTGATGTCATCGGATCAAATGCCTTACGATGTCACTTCCTGTGGCATCATCAGGGTCAATCAAAGGGCAGGTGATGTCACTTCCTTTGATGTCATCAGGTCAAAGTTCATTTGATGTCACTTCCTGTGACATCTGGCGAGGTCACATGGCATGTAATGTCGCTTACGCTAGCCCTGGCATTTTGATGAATTAATGTTAGTGCATAAAATATAGATATTTTGTGGAATCTGAACTTCAGCTTTTGATATCTGTCTTAAACAAAGGCAACACTCATAACTAGAACAAAAACATTTAATTCCTCACTTTACTTCAACAAAGTTTTGATTTTATGATGGCACTATGATGAATTCCCTAAATTCATCAACACCAGTCTCAGCAAAAATGTAGATGGAAATGCTTCATGAAAATGCTGAACATATGCCCTACTCATCTTAGTCAAAATTGGCCCTTTTGTATTGAGTTTAACTCCTTAGCTACTAATGCTTGTGCTGAGCCCTATTTTGATGTTTGGGGCACTTTGTGTTTAAGCCTTCATGATATTTACCCCTCAAAAGATATCCAGGCCAAATTTCCATTCTGTGTTTCTTGCATGTTGGTGATATTAAAAGTGCCCAAGGTTTCTGGATTCCCCTTGTGGGAAGCAAGAAAAAAGCCGAAATAGGAAAATTATTGTGTTTTTTTTATATATTGGAAAAAGGGAATTTCTAAAAATGCCAGCATCAAAATGTTTGCTATGGTAAGATCACCGTCTTCCCAGATTTCAGGAACAAACAGAGTTGTAAAAAATATTTTTAACCACTGTTTTTTTTCCTTTTTCTAAAAGAAATAGTGTTTCCTATGTTTGTGTTTTGTACCTACTTGCAGTTTGTGGAAGAAAAAGAAGTCCAACCTGGAAAGTTATACATTTCTGAAAAGCAGGCAAGATTCCTAACTCAGCAACGGGTTAGTTGTGTAGATTGCTCATGGTTTTAGAGCAAATTGCTAATGGTTTTCTGAAAAAAGCAGGGAAAATAGAAATGTGTGGCAAAGTTAATATATGCGACTTTGACCAGTTTACAAAAGTAATATACTGTTACTTCAGTCAGACCCTTCTGGTTGCTAGAATATGTAATGTGTGTTGGTTGTCTAAAAATCCATAGCCAACAAATGAGATGCATCGTTTAATGATATTGTATTGTGTACTGACAATGAATCAATTCAATAGTAAAATCTAATGAATTCAATCTTGGTATGATGAAAGCATATGCATTTTTAAACGTGCCCTAGATAATGCATTTAGCCACAGTGAGTATTTGTTCAATTCTAAATCTGAGGTTAGCCACACTATCATGAGATTCAGAGATAATTTTGAAAAATATGTTATTTCTTGCACACTGGCACCTAGGTAACCTAATAAACCCAAACATTTCTAGAAACTAGACACCCAGGCCCGTCCAGAATGGTGTAATGTGCAAGGACACTACTATGTTTTCGATACCCAGAATGCCATACAAACCTCGAACATTGGCTAACATTGTCAAGGCAGATGAGCAGGAGGTCTTCCTTGTATTTATAAAGAATATCTGAAACTATTAAGCCTGATCTTCATTGTTACCCTAACATGGAAACACTGATAATCAATACTCAGGCTCCTACCAATCTAACTTGGACATTTGCAGTGGTTTAAAGCCCCAAACAGGGTGGATTGGCGGCAATCAATCTGCTGAAGTTCACTTTGCTGGAGCTGGAGATTTCGGCAATTCAAGTTGTTATCTTGGAAAACTTCTATGCCCACTTTTATAAGCCTGATGATCATGAGCTTGTGGCCTATTTAAGGAATGTTTGAGTTTCTTTAATCCTGTGATGAATCTACGTTTCTCCTCACATAATAAAGGGCATGGTGCAGCTTTAACATGTTCTAACTCTATTTTTTGTCTTTTAAAACCCTACTGTGGGCTTGTCACTTTCTCATTGTATTATATATATAAACTTGCACATTTTCAGGAACCCACTATAAAATGTACTCAGCTCCCAAAACCGAAAGCAGTATTAGGATCTACATTATCTCTTTACCTCCTGATACAGGGCTCTGAGGTGGGAAATTGCCAACAAGCAAAGTTAACTTCATATAATGTGCATCCTAACTATGCTCTGGAACAGGTTGCCCCTTTAAAGGAGAATAGAGCTAATCCTGGTTGACAATCATGTAAATGATTCACAAAAGAGCTTGCCTCGATATGCTATTATTTACGAAATGTGGAGCAACAGCAGTTACGTGATCACAACTTTCAAGTTTAAATGGCAAAGACTGAATGCTCAATACAAATGTTCTATACATAAAAAGCCCAGTTCTACTCTGACTGCATCTTTTCAGCCACAAATATGGTTGTCACCATCTTCAATCAGTCAGAGAAATAAGCGTCTCTGTTAAATCAGGTCATGGAAAGTTATGTTGCTAAATATGATCAGCTGGCAGATTACTTTATAAATGAAATCACAATAATTTCAGGTACCTTGCCTCCCTATGAGCCTATTTGTCATAACGTTTGCCGAGGTGGTAGGAACAACCTGAGCAGCTTCTCTTCACTATTACTGGAGGAATTCCTAAGTCTAGCAAATACAAGTAAAACTTCAGGCTCACCTAAGGATGTTTTGTCAACTAATATCTTAAAAGAACTGGTGCAATTAAATCCAACTGCCTTTGAATGATATAATCAATACCTCCTTTGTCCCAGGGATGGTGACAATGAGTTTAAATTAGCAGCAGTGATACAGCTTGTAGAAAAAAAAAACTTGAATTCCGATGACATGGCTAACTATCTCTTGATCTCACAACTGCCACATCTATTGAAGTTGTTAGAGAAAGCTGTCTTTCTTTGGATGGAGGGTTTTGTGGAGGAAAATAACCTTCTCAGCACAAATCGCTTTCGGTAATGGTGGCAGTACGGAAGCAGTAGTAGTAGCTGCACTACATTAAATGTGACGGTGTGCAGACCAAGATACTCCAATTGCATTTATCCTATTTCACCTATCCGGACCTTCAGCACTATCAACCACCTCAACCATGTGAGGGAGTTTGGTATTGAGGCATCAACATTAGACTAGCCCAAAAGCTTCCCCTTGGGCATAGTTTTTCAGGTCACTATCGATGTGCACTCCTCTTTAGTCTGGCTGCTATATTTTGGAGCCCTGCAGGGCTCTATATTGTCTCCTGTGCTTTTCAGTCTTTATATCACCCCACTCACTAATCTGATCCACGCACAGGGCTTCGATCTTTATATGTAGGCTGACAACACCCAGATCGTGTTACAAATCTTGAAGGATCTGAGAGAAACATCATCCAAACTCTGTAAGTGTCTGTCGTAGATTGAGCGGTGGTTGTTCAAAGCCCATTTACAATTTGATAGAAATCAAATGGAGATTCTTTGTGTAAAATGGTGTCTATGTTTTGGAGTTTTCTTTTTGGCCGTCCTAATTAGGGCCCAAACCAGTTCCTGTCTCTCTAGTGAAACATCTGCGAGTCAAGATTGACTTACCTTTAGTGCTACATGATCAGGTGAATTCAGTCCTCAACTCATGTTTATTTCAGCTGCGTTCTTTAAAAAGAAGTTTACATCTGTTATTCTTTTCACAAAAAGCGGCTATTATGAAAACAGGAGGAAACTTCATTCATTGCAACGAGCAAACATTTATATGAGTAATAGCTAAATGTATTCAATAGGATGTCAAAGCTACTGAGTACAGGCATTGAACTAACAAACACGCTTATCCTGAGTGGGCCAGAATGTGCACAAGAAATACATGTATTCTGTTTTATGTATCGCTGATCTGATATGCAAGCTGCAAATGTTGCGATCAAGGAAACAAAAAAATATCTGATAGTTAATGTATAGTGGGAAGAGATGTTGCATGTCTTTCGGATACAGGAAGGCTTTTATAATGGGCAAACATTGAGAAACTAGAGATTGTTTAATTTGGATGAAATGGAAATTTACCTATTAAATGTATGTAATGATAGTAATGGTAATGGGTTTTATGCATTGTTATCTCGTTTATTATATTCATATAACTCGTGATTCTTTGTACTTTAAATTGCACTTTATAATCCCATGAATCAAGAATTATGAAAAAGCTCCCTGTGAGTGGTAGCACTACTACATTTTCATTGTCTGGTACACACAAAAGAGATGAATATGTAATTTTTCCTCACTGTTCATATTATTTCCCATTTACAAAACTTTGTAGTCTCAGTCAGTGCTTTGATCGGCAAATAGGGCTGGTCTTTCAGGAGCCTGGCAGCAGCGCTATCTTAACTCTAAGACTTGAAAACCAAGACTGTATAGACAATGAGGTCAAATTTAACACACGTTCAAGGTATTTTGATTTCAAAGACAGACGTATAGTTCAACTCTAATGCTCCACACACGTGATTCTATAGTGCGAAGTTATCCTACAACACAAACAATACGAACAAAGTCAAGATGTTTCCGTATCTGCCGCTTATGATTTTCACAATGATCTGCACAGCGAAGGCCCTGCGACAAGTCGTGGCTGGCTCATTGAGAGATGTGGCGGCTTACCCCAGGGATGAAGGACAGCTGTCTCTAGCCATTCACTGTGATGGCGGCAGGCAGGTTCAATGAACGCGACCCAGCTGTTTGATTGGCTACCTGCTGCTGCTTATTGTGTTCCGGTGACAATGAATTTCACCGCACGCTTGTTGTATTGAACAAATCCAGTTTTGCAGGCTGAGATGGAAGTCATTGCATATTAATCTGTGTCCGCCTAGTTGCCAGTGGCTTTAAGTTGATTTGGATCAGCTCACACGGGCAGAAAGCTGCTTAGACCCCAGTGTACATTTTCTACTTCTGCATTGTCTTTTGGTTAAATCAAAACAGGAACTATGCTGCGTGACCTAATGCATGAGGTGTAAGTAGGTACTCTTCTGGAAACGTGTAAAGCAGGAACTATGCTATATGCAACATACAAAAGATGCCCAATCATTTTGGAGAAATATTGTAGGCAAAGTATTTGTCTTTTATGATCAGGACTTCCTCTTGTTTGTTCTATGAAAGCGCTATTGTTAGTATTTCACAGGATTAACACTTGAAAAAGGGAAGTGTTGCTTTTGGTAAATGCGTAATAGGTTTGTCCTCTTGCAGAACCTAGCTTAAGTTTGCAACGCAGATAAAGATGGAGGCGAGACAATATGATATAGAGCCTCCAAGAAGGGGACATGATCTACAGCCGAAGTGCAGTGATACGAATACAGAGGACTACACCAGTAGAGTATGAAAAACTTAGGAAAAACTGAGCATACACACGTCTGGAGCATAATATTCAAATGTCACCCAGGAAGTATTCATGTTTCAGCAACAGTGCGGTGGTAGAGAAAGGAAGAGGTACTTCCAGATGATGCAGTATTTATGAGACTTATGAGGGAAGATTATTCACAGAATTTAATAAAATGGCTTGTGACAAAAACGGGATTAACCGTGACATAAGTCATTCTAGAGCCTGAAAAAACGTACTCTAGAGACCCACAATTGACGACTTTGGTGAAATTGCAGCAGCAGAAAGAGGGATAAAAAGAAGCATTTTAGAACGTCTGTTCCTCAAAAAATTTAAATCAAGGAAAAGGGTCTTTTAAAAGCTGTTCTTGATTACCTAATTGGTCACTAGTTGACTGAAGTTTAAGACACCTGCTGCAGATATTTCTTTCGGGCGGTCTCTGTGTAATATTGGTAGGATATCTTAGGTGGTGGTGCCTGCAATAAAGCACTGACTCTAAGATGCATGTTAAAGATTTGTATTCTGTATAGGATAGCTATGTGGTTTAATAGATTTGCCTCAGAGATCTTTTTGTAACCTGTAGATCACAAGTACAATCATGATAAAATAGCGTAACCCCCCCCCAGTGCTGAGCCCTTTTTTGGCTATTTGGGGTAGTTCAAGTGTAGGCCCCCATAGCTTTTTGTCCACATAAGCTATCCATGCCAAATTTGTGTCCTGTTTTTCCAAAATCCTGGGGATTCTGAAGTTACTTAGAGTTTGTGGGTTCCCATAGAGGAGACTCAGAAATTAGCCGAAAATACAGCTAAAATGTGTTTTTTTTAGGAAAAATGGGGAAAAAGTGCTGCAGAAGAAAGCATCTGTTTTATCCCTTCAAATAGGATCAATGAAGTGTTTGCGGTGATAAAATCACGATCTTCCCAGCTTGCAGGAACAGACACATTTGAATCATAAAACCACATTTTTCAACACAGTTTTGGAATTTTACTGGTACATACCCCATTTTTCTATTTTTGAGTTTTCAGCCTCCTTCCAGATAATGACAGAAATGGGTGTGAAACCAATGGTGGATCCCAGACAGCTAAACATTTCTGAAAAGAAGACAAAATTCTGAATGCAGCAACGGGTCATTTGAGTAGATTCTTCAAGGTTTTCCTATAGTAAGTAACAGTTGAAAATAAATATTGAAATTGAGTTGGAAAAAGCAGCCATTTCTCTCTACGTTTCCTTCTGTAACATATGGCAACTTTTTGAAAGCAATATACTGTTAAGTCCGCTTGACCCTTGTGTTTTCAGGGATATGTAGGGCTTGTAGGTTCATCAAGAATCTAAGGTACCCAGAGCCAATAAATGAGCTGCACCTTGCAATGGGTTTTCATTGTATACCGGGTACACATCAATTCATTTGGTAAAATATAAAGAGTGAAAAATAGATATCAAGGAAACCTGGGTATTTCCGAAATGGGCACAAGATCTGCAGTTAAGAGGCAATGATTATCTGCACATCTCTGAATTCGGGGGTACCCATACTAGCATGTGGATTACAGGGCATTTCTTAAAGTGACTTCTTTCTTACACACAGTCTTGCATTTGGAAGGAACCAATGTGTAGAGAAAGACAATTGACAATAACACTTGTACTTCTACTCTGTATTCCTCCAAGTCTCCCGATAAAAATGGTTCCTCACTTGTGTGGGTAGGCCAAGTACCCGTGACAGGGAAGGTCCTAAAACATATTGTGGTGATAATGATAACTAAAATGAGTGTGCTGATTAGTCCTGCGATTGGGAACCATTTAGGGAAATCTATCAAACCCAGACATTTCCGAAAAGTAGACATCAAGGGAAATCCAGGGAGATATTACTTGTGAGGATTCCCCAAAGTTTATTCCCCCAATGCCCTGCAAAGGTAAACTGTTGAATAAAAACACAATTTTTCCTTGCATTTGTGTGATGTAAAGTACAGGAATGTGCAGGGATCCACAAACTGCTTACCACCCGCACTCCCCAACTTTTCCTTATAAAAACACTACCCCACTGGTGTGCCTGGGTTTAGTGGCCATGATAGGAATGGATCATACAACGGTCAATGGTTGTCCTTACATGAGGGCTACTGTTGACCCTGGGGTGAACCATTCCTGATGCAGGCACTAAGCACAGGCACACAAGTGGGGTAGCGTTTTTATCAGGATAAGTGGGGAAATGCTGGGTGGTAGGAATTTTGTGGATAGCTGCATATTCCTGTAGTTTGCGTGACAGAAATGCAAGGAAAAATAGAGTTTTTATTCAATGTTTCACCATTGCAGGGTATTCTGGGTAAGAAAACTTAGGGGAATCCACACAAGCCACACCTCAGTGACTCCCCCGGGTGTCTAATTTTCAGTAGTGTTTCAGTTTGGTAGGTGTCCCTATATGGCCGCCGAGACCAAGATCCAAAACGCAGGTGCCCGCTTTCCAAAACCAGGTTGTTTTGTGATGAATAATTTTTATGTCTCCACAATACGATTTGGGCCCTTACCCGTCACAGCCTTGTTCGATGGGGGTTACCCAAACTGTGCGAGTCGTCCAGCAGGATTGCAAAGTGGGTTTCTGCACTAACCCTTTTTGAGCCTGTAAGAGTGTGAATTTTCTAATATGTTTATTAATGATTTTCATATTAAAAATGTGTAATGAACTAACGTGTACAACAAGTAACTTTTGAAATGTTTGTTTTTCTGTTTTTGATTGAGCCAAATAATATCCAGACGCTGTGGTTATTTTCCATGATTCAGAGCTTTCATAAAAGTGTTTCCAAAGTTTGTGTAGGTATATCCGCAGCTACCCCTAGTGGGTTGCAGCGCTGTCTTACAAGGTCATGTATTAACCAAGCATTGCAAAAGTTGAAATGTCCTATTGTTTGAGAATGTTACTAATATCTGGTCTTTTCTCAAGGATGGAAGTAGATGGAAATTGTAAAAGTTTCTTCCTGAGAACAAGATACTCGAGAGGTGAGGAGACAATGGAGTTACAGACGAGACGGAAGAAACAACGATACATTGGAGGAAAATGTTATAGTTAGCATAGATTTGTTGAGTTTTAGGTCATCAATTTAGTTGTCGATTGGCTGAAATAAAACCACCCCATAGACTGACCAATCAGGAGTTTATTAGAGTTTAGTATAACAACCTGGGTAGATCTGAAGATGTTAAAGGGATTTTCGGGGCAGATGAAGTTCAAGTCTGAGGATTCGAGACTTAGCTGTCGTTAGGCCCAAATCTTCCAATGTCATAACTGATGGTGTCCTCGAGTTGAAGCAGGCCATTTGCTGTTACTATCTTGTCATTGGTAACGTATGTTATTAAAATGTGAATTGTGTCTCTTTTGCTTTCCGGGTACCAGCAGCAACTAATGATGTTATTGCTGCACATTAATAATATTTCCTTATTATAATTAAGTTAGAAGTTTTTCTAAATTTGAGTTACTAAATTCTTTTCACATGAAGCCCAACATGTTGATGCTAATCTGTAGATAGTGAGGAAATTGATCTTGAAATGCTCACGTCTTGTTTTGAGATCATTTGATGCTGAACTAATGTATACTTTGCCATTATTACCAGTTTTTGTATTATTAATAAGTGTGATTCTTTTGCAGATAATTTGTTTGATTGTATTAATCAAATTGAGATATATATGACGCTTTAACCAACCACTATTGATCTTATATGCTTATCATTTGTGTTTGAGAGTTATTTTCGTGAGATTAGCATTGTTAATTTAGGGAAATACATCTATGACTTCTTCTTATTAAACCGGTGTAGTTATTGACTGAAAAGTTATAATATTGTTTGTTATTGATATTGTTGATCCTCACACCTCCCATTGATGACATCTCCTCAAACCTATGTCACTTCAATGCATCATCCTCTAGCGCAGAATCGACTATTCAATATTGATAATAGCTAGGATTCTGTGGCACGTTAGCAGTTTTTTGGTAGCAGATTACGGTTACGTCATTGTTTTGATGATGTCATAATGGTTCTGTGAGGTTTGGGTGTGCTAAAGTGGTTTGTTTTTTCTTTCTTTTCCTTTTTTTCAAAATTGTTAAACGTATTTAACATGATGAGTGGCTAATTGCCTTAAGTGACTTTTCCTGGTTCTTGGAGACCCCATAGGTTGATGGGTATGTTCTTGGCAGTGTTTGGTTGTATTTGAGTGAGGTGAATAAAGTGTTTTGCGCTTGCACAGCTTTAGCTAATTTTCAGATGATTGTGTTGGATATGAGCCTAAGGTAGTAGGGATACTCAAATTAGATGATTAGATTAGATGGATGGGCGTACTCCTATAGGTATGAGAGTAGGGAAGCAGCGTTTTTCATTTGAGTGTAGCGCTTGATGCAGGAAACATTATCCACGTGGTTGTTGATGACAGACCTAAGGAGGGAGGTCTGGGACTCCGGAGTATATTGACAAGTGTAGAGAGACACTTGGTATATGTTGTAATTCGTTCATTTAGTAGACAGATCCGTTGAGACTGGTAAATCGAGTTTGTGATAAATTGGTGTGAATTGAATTATACTGAAGACTTGGTAAGTACTAAGTGCATTAGACAATAATCCAAGGAACAGTGGAGAAGTAAAGTTCGCAGGTCGAAGTTTACTCACAATTGTGGGAACTGTGAAAAAGGAGTAAGCGAAAGCTGAAGGTTTCTTTGGAAGGTTCTGAAGCGTTTTTGTTACCCTACCTGTAGTAAATGAGGGAATTTGTTTTCCTATTTAAAGGTAGCTCGCAAACTAATATTGTGTTGAATTGTCTTTGGTTTATGAAAGGTTTAGTACAATAGACTTTGTCAGCGTCTCAGCGAGGATGCTGAGGGGAGTGAATGTGTTGAGTGTGACGTAGTGGTGCCACACTGGGATTGGTTGGTTGGCAGAAAGGAGTTGTGCACGGATTCATCAGTCAGTCCTACGATAGGATAACGCGATTGGAAGGCAAGAGGGTCGAAGAGAATTGTGGGATTGCAGTCACTTTACATGATTGGTTATTCTTTCTTTAATTTTGTTTACTGCCTGTTGTATTGTTTTTATTCAATTGAGTTTGGAAATAATTTTTGTTGTAGACATCGTGTTTGAATAAATTGAGTCAGAAATGAAGTTTTTCAAAGCTTTGAGATGTGCATTGAGGGGGATGAGTACATTCCGGTACTTGAAGGAGAGATTTGTCCGCCAGAGAATACTCCAGCCTATATTGTGTTTGAGGAGAGAGGTGCAGCAACATGTCTTTGGTTGAAACATTGGGTCAAAATTACAAAGAAAGAAGGTTGTCTAGCTTTTCCGGAACATGGTACGTTCAATTTAAGAGTTCTGGATAACTTGAGGTCAAAGATGTACATTCTTTAACTCCACTGAGGCCAGCGCAGTATGAAGCATTAGCGGCATGGGAGCTGGTAGCGAAGGAGCAAAAGCCTTTAAAATATGAAAAGAAAATGAGAAGGGTAGAAAAAACACTGTCCGAAACCATGTGGGATGAGGAACAGAAAAGGTAGAGAACAGATATGTTACACGGGGTTAGATTATTTCCAGCAAGAACAAATGAGGACGAGGCGAAAACAAAAGATGGAAAGAAAAAGAAGAAGGGTTCACTAGAACAGAACTCAAAATAGCTGAAAAGAGTCATGTTTAATGACGATGAAATGGAGGAAGATGAGGTAGTTAACCATGTTGTAGAAACATATCTTCCGCCAGATGTGAGACAGCAGATTGTAAAAAGATTGAATGGGAGCGGTATGAGTAATATAAGTCCTACTGCACCATTGACTTCAGAATCAGCAAGAAGTGACCTCAGTCATGAGAGAGTTCAGATGCAGAGTAGTTTTAATGACTCGTCGGGTAATCGACAACAGTTTGAAATGAACATTCCTGAGATACAGCCAGAGATCCAGACAGTGAGAACAACTGCAAATATCGTACTGTCACAGGGTCGCCAAGGGATGAAAATAAGAAAACCTGTACCTGTACAGATTCCACAGATGCAGAGCATGAGTGCAGGACAAACACCAGGAGCTGGAACACTGATGAATCCAGATGCAATTACTGTCCCTATTACAATGGGTCCAGTAACTCCATTATATGTTCGAGTAGACAATAGTGGAGAGAATTAATTGATAAATGTGCAGAATAGACAGGGACCAAGTTTAAATGAGACAAATCCTTTGATAGATTTGTCACCTGTCGAGACATCGTGAACAATGGCTCCACAACCAAGTATGAGTTCAGGGCAAGGGCGAGGAGCAGGTGCACAAGCCAGTGGAGTATCACTGAAAGGCTTCTCTGCACAAGAAATAACAGAATGGTTGGAGGACTTAAACATCCCAAAACAACAGGGGAGGAAAGAAAAAGAGGAATACATGATAAAAAGAGTAAGATTAAACATGGAAGGAAGCAAACTTTTCAAGGGAACAATGGGGATGAATAGACTTGACTCTTATGGTGAAGGGAAATTGAGATACCTATGTAAAGTCATTACAAAAGGAGCACACAGAGCTTATCAACAGTTACAAGATGTAGCAGATGATTACGACATTGATTTGACAAAGATGAAAACATTGAAAAGGAGTTATAGATTAAGTTTGGAGGAAGAAGACTTTGTTCACATGAGATCTGCAGAAATGAGAACACATCCAAGAGTTACTTGAGAAGGTGCAGGTTTGGAGGACATTGGATAAATGGGAGAGTAAATGGGACAGGAAAAGAGAAAGACCAAAGAAAGATGATGGGACACAGGCAGGAGACGCAGTAAAAATGTTACCGGTGAGAGAAACACCAGGAGGGAATTTTATACATGTACCCTGGAATAGAAGTGATATCATAAGCTTTACAAATGATTACCCAAGACTGAGAGAGAAGCCAATGGAGTGGTATCAGTAGACAGACAGGTTTGTGAAACTTTCAAAAAGTCAGTTGGAAGACTTGAATACACTTTTTGACATTGTGGTACCATCAGATTTGTGGGTCGAATGTAAAAGGAGCATTGATTGGCCAACGAGTGAACCACAGAGAGATTTAAAAACAGGTGCGCCATCACCTGATGTTATGAAATATTACTATAAAGTCATTGAATTTCCGAAAACGAGAATTCCGCCTAAAAGTGTTGATTGGCAGCGCATATATAGAACAACGCAGGAGGGGAAGGAGTCAGTTCATGCGTATTGTGAGAGATTGTTGAAGGCATTCAAACAATTTAGTGGTGCAAAAACTATTGAAAAAGAAAACATGAATCATTTGGTGTTCAGATTCGTTGATGGGTTGAAACCAGAAGTGAGTCAAATGATCAAAACTCATTTGATATGTTGGCAAGCAAAGCCGATTGATGAAGTTTTGCAGTATGCTAAATACTGTAGTGATGAAATTGAGTTGAAGCTGAAAGAAAAGGCAAAGGTGATGCAGATGAAGGCTGCATTGACAGGATTGCAGGGAAACTTCCAACAGTTGCCACAGGGAAATAGTTTGTTTCCAAATTAAGGTCATGGTAGAGGTCAAGGTGGAGTGATGCTTCCAGTAGTTAATAGAAATGTGGACTTGAGTTCATCGGTGATGCAGGATGAGCAGCAGAGGCGAAGAGTGTTACCTTGTCACATTTGCGGATTGCTGGGACATTGGTAAAGGCAGTGTCCGATGTTAAATCAGGGAGGAATGGTTCAGCAAACAAATGGTGTCAATTCATTTCAAGGCATGAGAGGACCTAGAATGGGAGGTCAAAATCAAAATTTCCAGAATAATGAGAATAATATGCAAGGTTTTCAGCCTTTACAGCCGGTGCAACAAATGCAAAATGTACAACCTCAGGTACAACAGGTACAAATGCCACAAATGCAACAAATGCAGCCACAGGTGCAGATGGTGCCTGTACAGCAAGTGCAAATACCAAGACAGGTTCAAATGATACAGAGCCCAATGGAACAGCAACAGGTTATGCTATCGCAAGTGGTCACAAATCAGAGTAAAAACAAAATGGTAAAAACAGTTGAACAATTTCCCTTACAAAGTGAGAGTGAAATAAATGCTGAATGGCCGTTGGATAGTTCATATGAGGAGGAGTATATGATGGCTGCATCATTAGATGTGGATCAGAAAGGTCCTTATTTGCAGGGTCATGAGGTTAGTTTCTTGGTCGACACAGGAGCAACACGCTCAACGATAAGGACAGTAGAGGTACCAGACGTACCTATTTCTGAGAGAACATAGTAGGTATTGCAAATAAACAATTGGTTAATGCCCTTACAGAACCAGTTCTTGGGAAAATTGGAGATTTTAGAGACTATAAAGAAAGGGTTAAACCAAAGGTTTGTTATTTTTCAGGAAAATACATTGGTTTGATTAAAGGAGTTGAGGGAGTCGAAGTAGCAGTAAAAGAGAATGTGGTGTTTCCGCAAACAGCTCAATACCCGATGACTAATGAAATAATAGAAGGAATAAGACCACTGATAGAACAGTTTTTGGAGCAAGGAGTTTTAAAAGAAGTAATGAGCAGTCCATGTAATTCACCAATTATGGGTTTGAAAAAGCTGAATGGGAAAATACGTTTGGTTCAGGATTTGAGGAAAATAAATGACATTGTGGTGAAGTGTTGTCCAGTGGTACCAAATCCAGCAGTGATAATGTTTCAGATTCCATGTGATGCAGAATGGTTCACCGTCATTGATTTGTGCAAAGCATTCTTTTCAGTACCCCTTCATAAGGACAGCTGAAATATCTTTTGTTTCAAGTTCCCGACTAGAGTCTACTGTTGGTTCAGGATTCCTGAAGGGTTTTCAAAGTCACCATCGATTTTCAATCAGATTTTGATAAAGAACCTGGGGTTGCTGGCGATGCCTTATCAGTCGACTTTAGTACAGTATATTGATGATTTGTTGATTGCTTCAAAAACAAAGGAAGGCTGTAGGGAGGATACAATTACATTGTTGAACTTCCTGGGAGACAATGGTCATAAAGTTTCTCTAGCTAAGCTGCAGTACTGTCGGCAAGAAGTGAAATATTTAGGACATTTACTCGAGAAAGGGTCGAGGAAAATTTCAAGAGAGAGAGTGGCAACAATAATGAAAATGAAAATGCCAAATTCACAAAGAGTTGAGAATGTTTTTGGGAATGGTAGGTTATTGTCAACAGTGGATCCCAAATAAAAAAATTCTGAGGTTTCAAAGCCATTGCAAAGATTGACACATGAGGATGTTTCAGATCCTAAAATCACGAATGAAGAGTGTGTGAAAGCTTTTACTGAGCTGAGGGAGAGTTTGTGTCAAGCACCAGCTTTAGGTATGCCTGACTACCCACAACCTTTCCTATTGTTTTGTCATGAAAGATATGGATGTTTTTTATCTGTGTTGACACAAAAACATGGTGGCGTCAATCGCCCAGTAGCATATTTTTCAGCTTCCTTGGATAATGTTGCAGCATCCCTACCCGGATGCTAGCGAGCATTCGCAACAGTTGAGCAGAGTATAACTCAAAGTGAAAATATTGTGATGGGTTATCCTCTGACAGTGATGGTACCTCATTCAATATAAATTTTATTGACAAGGTCAAAGACACAATATTTGACCAATGCAAGATTGACTCGATATGAAACATTTATTCTTTGGGCACCAAATGTGACAATAAAAAGTTGCACAGTGCTTAACCTGGCAACTCTATTACCAAATGAGGGGGAAGATCTGTCTAACATAGATGATGTTGAACATGATTGTTTGGAAGTGAGAGAAATATGTACCAAACCAAGAAATGACATCCACAACACTGGTTTGGAAGACAATGATCAAATTACTTTTGTTGCTAGTTATTGCTTACCAGACAACAGGAGTGCATTAAGAGCAGGGTATGCAGTGTATACAGTCACAGGCATGCTAGAAGCTTCATGGCTTAAGGGAGTGATATCCGCACAAGTCTCGGAGTTGGTGTCTCTTACCAGAGCATGTCAATTATCAGATCAAATGAAAGTAACAATCTACACTGATAGTCAATACAGATTTGGTATTGTGCATGCTTTTGGGCAAATCTGGTCACAGAGGGGGTTCCTAACTTCTTCAGGATCACCTGTGAGAAATGGGGCAAGAATACATGATTTGTTACAAGCAGTACAGAAACCAGAGAAAATTGCTGTGGTCAAATGCAGTGCACACCAGAGAGGACAAGATTATGTAACATTGGGAAATGCTTATGCAGATCAGGTTGCAAACTTTTGTGCTCTAAATGGAATTTCATTCAAAGGAAATTGGGAATTGAGGTCTGAAAACTAATACATTCATGCAAATTTCACTGTGCAGATAGTGGAGGCATTAGCGGAGTTGAAAGCAATACAGAACAATGTTCCAGAAGAGGAAATGAGAGATTGGATTAAAGATCGATGCATACAAAGGGAGGATGAGATTTGGGTGACAATAGAGGGAAAGGTGGTCTTGCCAAACAGTCTACTGACGCAAATGGCGAGGTACTACCATGGTCAAACACATATTGGAAGGAATGCAATGATCAGGAGCTTTAAACAATTCTGGTATAATCTAAAATTCAGACAAGTGGCAGAGCTGGTGTGCCATAGGTGCATAATATGCCAGCAAATGAATGTCGGCAAAGGAACAATTGTCAACATGGGTCACAGAGGTATGGCAGGAGGTCCATTCAGTAGAATGCAGATGGATTTCATTGAGATGCCTGCATGTGCTGGTTTGAAATATGGGTTGGTGATTGTGTGCATTTTCAGTCATAGGATTGAGGCTTACCCAACAAGGGGAAATGACAGTCTTACTGTGGCTAAATTGCTTTTACGAGAACTAATTCCAAGTTTTGGTTTCCCAGTTTCAATTGAATCAGATAGGGGTACACATTTTAATAATGAAGTGATAAAATTGCTTTTTTCAGCATTAAACATCCAGCAGAGATTACATTGCAGTGATAGCGCGGAAGCTTCAGGTCTTGTAGAGCAAATGAATGGAACGCTGAAATCACGATTGGCCAAAGTGTGTGCATCAACAACTTTAAAATGGCCAGATGCTTTATCTCTAGTACTAATGTCAATGAGAAGTACTCCTGACAAAAAGACTGGGTTGTCTCTGCACAAAATATCGATGACAAGAATAATGAGATTACCAGCAATACCTGCAAATGCACTTGTCAATATTACGGATGATATGGTGCTAGATTATTGCAAAAGTCTGGCTGATGTGGTTCGGTCTTTTTCTCATCAGATGGAAGTTTCAACAGATCAACAAACTCAAGGTCAAGGACATAGTCTGAGAGCCGGGGACTGGGTGCTTATACGGAAGCACGTTCAAAAGTCTTACCTTGAACCACGGTGGAAGGGACCTTATCAGATCGTGCTCACTACAACGACTGCTGTGAAGTGTGCTGGTTTGCTGAATTGGGTGCATGTGAGCCATACAATAAAAGTGCATGATCCAACAGAAAGAGAAGAGGAACTGTTGAGATTACCAACAGTTAGGAACACTGGAAACAGATGAAAAGACAGTGAGCAAAATGTTGAGAATGATAGAGACGTACTTAGTCCTATAACAGATAAAAGAGAACAGAACAGTGAAGAGGTTGAGCAAGCTGCAAAAGGAGTAGAATAATCAGTCCAAGAAGAAGGAAGTAAGACTGATTTTGATCAGAGGAGAGTATTCGAATGAGAGTGAAATACAAGCAACAGAAGAAAGATCTGCTCATAGAAGGGTGACCTCAGTAGCAGGTGGTTCGTCAAACCAAACTGAAGAAGGGACAGAGTCCGTTGGGAAAGGAATTGAGAATAGTCTTGCCCCAGTGGATTATACTCTTCCAGAACCAATTGCAGGAACGTCCAAAGAGAAAGGTCCAAAGGCAAGGGACAACTCAATATTGAGAAGACTATTGACAAAAAGAACATTGAAAGGAGGCAATTGGCCAGGGAAGACTGCAGAAAGGGGAGGTTGATGTAATACCATCAATACCAGAGGAAAGAGAATTGCCTGGAGAAGAACACATTAGTGGAGAAGATAGTGAAAGTGGAAGACGACCAAAAAGAAAAAGGGGTTGCAAGTAGGAGATATGCTTTGACAGAGACTTAGAAAACTCTCACTTTGGAACATGAAGAGTCACAAGAAAGAGACATTGGGTTAAAGAAAATAACAATTGAGAGTTGAAACTCATACTGAAAAGACAGATATTGAAAATTACTGGAGAAGACAAAGAAAAGACAGAGACTAGACAAGCTGTTATACTAATCTTGATAAAGAAACTGTCCAAGAGTGAATGAATTCATAAAACAAAAATAGGAGGGAATTTTGAAGTGTTTTAGGGTCTTTTAAAATGTTTTTAATTTTTGTTTTTTATTTGTTTCTAACATGGAAAAATGAGTAACTCGCATGACCAAAACAGTAGCATTAGTTGATGTGAAGTATTTGGTATTGGTTTAGCAGTTACAAGTGTGTTGATATTTCTATTGTTATTTGTGGGAGTGTCTGTTTATGAGATAGATGGAGCAAATCAGACTGTGAAAATAAGTTCTCTAGAATTGGGTGATAAGTCAATAACCAAAGATAACTTTAGGATAGATGTCAAATACTTACATGAGGAGAAAGAGCTTTCTTCTAATGTTTTCTATCGCTTATTGCATTAGTATGTTGAGGTGATGGATACAACTGATTGTTATGTATGTACGCAGATTCCAGCTTCAGTAGAAGGAGGAACTACGTATCACAATCTACCTGTGACACATGCTATAAGCTGCAGTATTTTGCTAAGGCGTTTCTATAATCGAGAATATATATTCAATATTTTCATTCAAACTATGATATGATCCTTTGTACCTGTCATAGCATATTTGAATAAAATAATTAAAGGAAATAACATAGTAATTATGAGAGACTTCTTTGAGCCTACTTTAACCTTTGGTATGGCCTTTGCTCATCGTAATAACCTAACTTGTTTACTAACGCCAGTAGAAAAGAAGTTCTTAGATAATATAGAACACTGAAGGAGAGTACTTAAGGCAAAGATGGATGAGGGAATTATAAGTAGAAAGCATGGAATAGATTATGCTTATACTGACATCACTAAACAAAGTAAACTAACAATAGCTGCTAAGCATGTAGGAAAACTTTGCATACATAGACATTGGAGTAAAAATGATAGAGTGTTTTTTGGAAAGAGTGAATGTAGGCATGTCTTTATGTTTAAGAGTAAGTGGGTTTTTATGATGAATGTACAGGATCCTCCAATACCTGGCATTTACTATATTTTTGGAAGAAATGCATATTACTGTCTTCGTAGAGGGTGGTATGGGACATGTTATTTGGGAATAGTCTTTCCAAAAGTCTATCAGCTGGAAGACTTGAGTAAGATTTCTGATTCAATTAAATTTCAAATGAGACACAAGCGAGAATCAATTTCTAGCATTGTGGGAGACATATTTGGGGCTATAATTCCTTCAGTGGGAGTAGTCCTAAATTCGATTAAGATTCCGAAGTTGTCCACAATAGTGGATAACATGTTGACAAGATATTCCTGAGCTATCATTCTTCTGGCTACAGAATTGGCTGCTACAAGAGCTATGGCACTTCAGAATCGCCTTGCGTTAGACATTCTTTTGGCGAAAGAGGGCGGAGTTGTAAATTGTTAGGTTCTAGTCATTGCTGTTCTTATATCCCTGATTACTCAGGGAAAGTTAAAGAGTTGATCACTAATGTGACTAATACTAATTGTAAGGATATAAAGGAACTAACAGAAACTACGATTCAGGAAAAGGCTGGAAAAGGAATTGAAGCTATGGGAAATTGGTTTACCAATCTGGGAAGAAATGTTATTTTGACAATAGCAAAGTGGGTGTCAATAATTGGTTTTGTTTAATTGGAATTTGGGGAAAATATAAAGTAATAAAGTGCGTTAAGAGGAGAAAATTAGAAAAGAATAATAGAAGTCTTGAAATAGAAATTAATATATTTTATGAGGGAAATAAGAGAAGAAAAATAAATAATTTGAAAATAAATGAGACAAAGATTTGAATCTAATGACAATAAATGAATATATTAAACAGTGATGTGATGACATGAGTAGTCATCAGAGGAGGGATTGTGAGAGTGTGAATTTTCTAATATGTTTATTAATGATTTTCATATAAAAAATGTGTTATGAACTAACGTGTAAAACAAGTAACTTTTGAAATGTTTGTTTTTCTGTTCATGGCTGAGCAAAATAATATTCAGACACTATGGTTATTTTCCATGATACAGAGCTTTCATAAAAGTGTTTTCGAAGTTGGTGTAGATGTATCTGCAGCCACCCCTAGTGGGTTGCAGCGTTATGTCTTACAAGGTCATGTATTAACCAAGCATTACATAAATTGAAATGTCCTCTTGCTTGAGAATGTTACTAATATCTGGTCTTTCCTCAAGGATGGAAGTAGATGGAAATTGGAAAAGTTTCTTCCTGAGAACAAGATACTTAAGAGGTGATGAGACAATAGAGTTACAGACGAGACGGAAGAAACAACGATACATTGGAGGAAAATGTTATAGTTAGCATAGATTTGTTGAGTTTTAGGTCATCAATGTAGTTGTCGATTGGCTGAAATGAAACCACCCCATAGACTGACCAATCTGGAGTTTATTAGAATTTAGTACAACAACCTGGGTATATCTGAAGATGTTAAAGGGATTTTGGGGCAGATGAAGTTCAAGTCTGATGGTTCGTGACTTAGCTGTTGTTAGGCCCAAATCTTCCAATGTCATAACTGATGGTGTCCTCGAGCTGAAGCAGGCCATTTGCTGTTACTATCTTGTTATTGGTAACGTATGTTATTAAAATGTTAATTGTGTCTCTTTTGCTCTCCAGGTACCAGCAGCAACTAATGATTTTATTGCTGCACATTAATAATATTTTCTTATTATAATGAAGTTAGAAGTTTTTTTAAATTTGTGTTATTAATTATTTTCACATGAAGCCCAACATGTTGATGCTAATCTGTAGTTAGTGAGGGAATTGATCTTGAAATGCTCACGTCTTGTTTTAAGATCATTTGATGCTGAACTAATGTATACTTTGCCATTATTACCAGTTTTTGTATTATTAATAAGTGTGACTCTTTTGGAGGTAATTTGTTTGATTGTATTAATCAAATTGAGATATATATGATGCTTTAACCAACCACTATTGATCTTATATGCTTATCATTTGTGTTTGAGACTTATTTTCGTGACATTAGCATTGTTAATTTAGGTAAATACATCTAAGACTTCTTCTTATTAAACTGGTGTAGTTATTGACTAAAAAGTTATAATATTGTTTGTTATTGATATTGTTGATCCTCACACCTTCCATTGATGACATCTCCTCAAACCTATGTCGCTTCGATGCATCGTCCTCTAGCGCAGAATCGACTATTCAGTGTTGATAATAGCTAGGATTCCGTGGCACGTTAGCAGTTTTTTGGTAGCAGATTACGGTTACGTCACTGTTTTGATGATGTCATAATGGGTCTGTGAGCATTGGGTGTGCTAAAGTGGTTCATTCTTTCTTTCTTTTCCTTTTTTTCAAAATTGTTAAACGGATTTAACATGATGAGTGGCTAGTTTCCTTAAGTGACTTTCTCTGGTTCTTGGAGACCCCATAGGTTGATAGGTATGTTCTTGGCAGTGTTTGGTTGTATTTGAATGAGGTGAATAAAGTGTTTTGCGCTTGCACAGCTTTAGCAAATTTTCAGATGATTGTGTTGGATATGAGTCTAGGGTAGTAGGTATACTCAAATTAGATGATTAGATTAGATGGATGGGCGTACTCCTATACGTATGAGAGTAGGGAAGCAGCGTTTTTCATTTGAGTGTAGCGCTTGATGCAGGAAACATTATCCACGTGGTTGTTGATGACAGACCTAAGGAGGGAGGTCTGGGACTCCGGAGTATATTGACAAGTGTAGAGAGACACTTGGTTTATGTTGTAATTCGTTCATTTAGTAGACAGATCCGTCGAGATTGGTAAATCGAGTTTGTGATAAATTGGTGTGAATTGAATTATACTGAAGACTTTGTAAGTACTAAGTGCACTAGTTAATAATCCAAGGAACAGTGGAGAAGTAAAGTTTGCAGGTCGAAGTTTACTCACGATTGTGGGAACTGTGAAAAAGGAGAAAGCGAAAGCTGAAGGTTTCTTTGGAAGGTTCTGAAGCGTTTGTGTTACTCTACCTGTAGTAAATGAGCGAATTTGTTTTCCTATTTAAAGGTAGCTCGCAAACTAATATTGTGTTGATTTGTCTTTGGTTTATGAAAGGTTTAGTACAATAGACTTTGTCAGCGTCTCAGCGAGGGTGCTGAGGGGAGTGAATGTGTTGAGTGTGACGTAGTGGTGCCGCGCTGGGATTGGTTGGTTGACAGAAAGGAGTTGTGGATGGATTCATCAATCAGTCCTATGATAGGGTAACGCGATTGGAAGGCAAGGGGGTCAAAGAGAATTGTGGGATTGCAGTCACTTTACATGATTGGGTATTCTTTCTTTAATTTTGTCTACTGTCTGTTGTATTGTTTTTATTCAATTGAGTTTGAAAATAATTTTTGTTGTAGACATCGTGTTTGAATAAATTGAGTCAGAAATGAAGTTTTTCAAAGCTTTGAGATGTGCATTGAGGGGGATGAATACATTCGGATACTTGAAGGAGAGATTTGTCCGCCAGAGAATACTCCAGCATATATTGTGTTTGAGGAGAGAGGTGGCGCAGCATGTCTTTGGTTGAAACATTGGGTCAAAATTACAAAGAAAGAAGGTTGTCTAGCTTTTCCGGAACATGGAACGTTCAATTTAAGAGTTCTGGATAACTTGAGGTCAAAGATGTACAGTCTTTAACTCCACCGAGGACAGCGCAGTATGAAGCATTAGCGGTATGGGAGCTGGTAGCGAAGGAGCAACAGCCTTTAAAATATGAAAAGAAAATGAGAAGGGTAGAAAAAATACTGTCCAAAACCATGTGGGATGAGGAACAGAAAAGGTGGAGAACAGATATGTTACACGGTGTTAGATTATTTCCAGCAAGAACAAATGAGGACGAGGCGAAAACCAAAGATGGAAAGAAAAAGAAGAAGGGTTCATTAGAACAGAACTCAAAATAGCTGAAAAGAGTCATGTTTAATGACGATGAAATGGAAGAAGATGAGGTAGTTAACTATGTTGTAGAAACATATCTTCCGCCAGATGTGAGACAGCAGATTGTAAATAGATTGAATCGGAGCAGTATGAGTAATATAATTCCTACTGCACCATTGACTTCAGAATCAGCAAGAAGTGACCTAAGTCATGAGAGAGTTCAGATGCAGAGTAGTTTTAATGACTCGTTGGGTAATCAACAACAGTTTGAAATGAACATTCCTGAGATACAGCCAGAGATCCATACAGTGAGAACAACTGCAAATATCGTACTGTCACAGGGTCGCCAAGGGATGAAAATAAGAAAACTTGTACCTGTACAGATTCCACAGATGCAGAGCATGAGTGCAGGACAAACACCAGGAGCTGGAACACTGATGAATCCAGATGCAATTACTGTACCTATTACGATGGGTCCAGTAACTCCATTATATGTTCGAGTAGACAATAGTGGAGAGAATTCATTGATAAATGGGCAGAATAGACAGGGACCAAGTTTAAATGAGACAAATTATTTGATAGATTTGTCACCTGTTGAGACATCGTGAACAATGGCTCCACAACCAAGTATGAGTTCAGGGCAGGGACGAGGAGCAGGTGCACAAGCCAATGGAGTATCACTGAAAGGCTTGTCTGCACAAGAAATAACAGAATGGTTGGAGGACTTAAACAACCCAAAACAACAGGGGAGGAAAGAAAAAGAGGAAGAAATGATAAAAAGAGTAAGATTATACATGGAAGGAAGCGAACTTTTAGAGGGAACAATGGGGGTGAACAGACTTGACTCTTATGCAGAAGGGCAATTGAGATACCTATGTAAAGTCATTTCAAAAGGAGCAAACAGAGCTTATCAACAGTTACAAGATGTAGCAGATGATTACGACATTGATTTGACAAAGATGAAAACATTGAAAAGGAGTTATAGATTAAGTTTGGAGGAAGAAGACTTTGTTCACATGAGATCTGCAGGGATGAGAACACATCTCAAAGAGTTACTTGAGAAGGTGCAGGTTTGGAGGACATTGGATAAATGGGAGAGTAAATGGGACAGGAAAAGAAAAAGACCAAAGAAAGAGGATGGGACACAGGCAGGAGACGCAGTCAAAATGTTTCCAGTGAGAGAAACATTGCGAGGGAATTTTATACATGTACCCTGGAATAGAAGTGATATCATAAGCTTTACAAATGATTACCCAAGACTGAGAGAGAAGCCAATGGAGTGGTATCAGTAAATAAATAGGTTTGTGAAACTTTCAAAATGTCAGTCGGAAGACTTGAATACACTTTTTGACATTATGGCACCAGCAGATTTTTTGGTCGAATGTAAAAGAAGCATTGATTGGCCAACGAGTGAACCACAGAGAGATTTAAAAACAGGTGCGCCATCACCTGATGTAATTAAATATTACTATAAAGTCATTGAATTTCTGAAAACGATAATTCTGCCTAAAAGTGTTGATTGGCAGCGCATATATAGAACAACGCAGGACGGGAAGGAGTCAGTTCATGCGTATTATGAGAGATTGTTGAAGGCATTCAAACAATTTAGTGGTGCAAAAACTATTGAAAAAGAAAACATGAATCATTTGGTGTTCAGATTCATTGATGGGTTGAAACCAGAAGTGAGTCAAATGATCAAAAATCATTTGATATGTTGGCAAGCAAAGCCCATTGATGAAGTTTTGCAGTATGCTAAATACTGTAGTGATGAAATTGAGTTGAAGCTGAAAGAAAAGGCAATGGTGATGCAGATTAAGGCTGTGTTGACAGGATTGCAGGGAAACTTCCAACAGTTGCCACAGGGAAATAGTTTGTTTCTGAATTAGGGTCATGGTAGAGGTCGAGGTGGAGTGATGCTTCCAGTAGTTGATAGAAATGTGGACTTGAGTTCAGTGGTGATGCAGGATGAGCAGCAGAGGCGAAGAGTGTTACCTTGTCACATTTGTGGATTGCTGGGACATTGGGAAAGGCAGTGTCTGATGTTAAGTCAGGGAGGAATGGTTCAGCAAACAAATGGTGTCAATTCATTTCAAGGCATGAGAGGACCTAAAATGGGAGGTCAAAATCAAAATTTCCAGAATAATGAGAATAATATGCAAGGTTTTCAGCCTTTACAGCCGGTGCAACACATGCAAAATGTACAACCTCAGGTACAATAGGTACAAATGCCACAAATGCAACAAATGCAGCCACAGGTGGAGATGGTGCCTGTACAGCAAGTGCAAATACCAAGACAGGTTCAAATGATACAGAGCCTAATGGAACAGCAACAGGTTATGCTTTTGCAAGTGGTCACAAATCGGAGTAAAAACAAAATGGCAAAAACAGTTGAACAATTTCCCTTACAAAGTGAGAGTGAAATAAATGTGGAATGGCCGTTGGATAGTTCACATGAGGAGGAGTATATGATGGCTACATCATTAGATGTGGATCAGAAAGGTCTTTATGCGCAGGGTCATGAGGTTAGTTTCTTTGTCGACACAGGAGCGACACGCTCAACGATAAGGACAGTAGAGGTACCAGACATACCTATTTCTGAGAGAACATTGCAGATAGCAGGTATTGCAAATAAACAATTGGTTAATGCCCTTACAGAACCAGTTCTTGTGAAAATTGGAGATTTTAGAGACTATCAGGAAAGGGTTAAACCAAAGGTTTGGTACTTTTCAGGAAAAGACATTGGTTTGATTAAAGGAGTTGAGGGAGTCGAAGTAGCAGTGAAAGAGAATGTGGTGTTTCCACAAACAGCTCAATACCCGATGACAAATGAAATAATTGAAGGAATAAGATCACTGATAGAACAGTTTTTGGAGCAAGGAGTTTTAAAAGAAGTAATGAGCAGTCCATGTAATTCACCAATTATGGATTTGAAAAAGCCGAATAGGAAAATACGTTTGGTACAGGATTTGAGGAAAATAAATTACATTGTGGTGAAGTGTTGTCCAGTGGCACCAAATCCAGCAGTGATAATGTTTCAGATTCCATGTTATGCAGAATGGTTCACCGTCATTGATTTGTGCAAAGCATTCTTTTCAGTACCCCTTCATAAGGACAGAGAAATCTCTTTTGTTTCAAGTTCTTGACTAAAGTCTACTGTTGGTTCAGGATTCCTCAAGAGTTTTCAGCGTCACCATCGATTTTCAATCAGATTTTGGAAAAGAACCTGGGGTTGCTGGTGATACCTTATCAGTTGACTTCAGTACAGTACATTGAGGATTTGTTGATTGCTTCAAAAACAAAGGAAGGCTGTAGGGAGGATACAATTGCATTGTTGAACTTCCTGGGTGACATTGGTCATAAAGTTTCTCCAGCTAAGCTGCAGTACTGTCAGCAAGTGGTGAAATATTTTGGACATTTACTCGAGAAAGGGTTGAGGAAAATTTCCAGAGAGAGAGTGGCAACAATAATGAAAATGAAAATGCCCAATTCACAAAGAGTTGAGAATGTTTTGGGGAATGGTAGGTTATTGTCAACTGTGGATCCCAAATAAACATTTTCAGAAGTTTCAAAGCCATTGCAAAGATTGACACATAAGGATGTTTCAGATCCTATAATGATGAATGAAGAGTGTGTCAAAGCTTTTACTGAGCTGAGGGAGAGTTTGTGTCAAGCACCAGCTTTAGGTATGTCTGACTACACACAACCTTTCCTATTGTTTTGTCATGAAAGATATGGATGTTTTTTTATCTTTGTTGACACAAAAACATGGTGGCATCAATCGCCCAGTAGCATACTTTTCAGCTACCTTGGATAATGTTGCAGCATCCCTACCTGGATGCTTGCAAGCATTTGCAACAGTTGAGCAGAGTATAACTCAAAGTGAAAATATTGTGATGGGTTATCCTCTGACAGTGATGGTACCTCATTCAATATAACTTTTATAGACAAGGTCAAAGACACAATAGTTGACCAATGCAAGATTGACTCGATATGAAACATTTATTCTTTGGGCAACAAATGTGACAGTAAAAAGTTGCACAGTGCTTAATCTGGCAACTCTATTACCAAATGAGGCGGAAGATCTGTATAACATAGATGATGTTGAACATGATTGTTTGGAAGTGACAGAAATGTGTACCAAACCAAGAAATTACATCAACGACACCTGTTTGGAAGACAATGATCAAATTATTTTTGTTGATGGTTATTGCTCACGAGACAACAGGAGTGCATTAAGAGTGGGGTATGCAGTGTATACAGTCACAGGCATGTTAAAAGCTTCATGGCTTAAGGGCGTGATATCAGCACAAGTCTCGGAGTTGGCGTCTCCTACTAGAGCATGTCAATTGTCAGATCAAATGAAAGTAACAATCTAC
Source organism: Pleurodeles waltl (assembly GCF_031143425.1). Classification (NCBI taxonomy): domain Eukaryota; kingdom Metazoa; phylum Chordata; class Amphibia; order Caudata; family Salamandridae; genus Pleurodeles; species Pleurodeles waltl. Next base: position 1,888,609,175 of record NC_090440.1, read on the forward strand.
ACTGATAGTCAATACAGATTTGGTATTGTGCATGATTTTGGGCAAATTTGGTCACAGAGGGGGTTCCTAACTTCTTCAGGATCACCTGTGAGAAAGGGGGCAAGAATACATGATTTGTTACAAGCAGTACAGAAACCAGAGAAAATTGCTGTGGTCAAATGCAGTGCACACCAGAGAGGACAAGGTTATGTAACATTGGGAAATGCTTATGCAGATCAGGTTGCAAACTTTTGTGCTCTAAATGGAATTTCATTCAAAGGAAATTGGGAATTGAGGTCTGAAAACTAATACATTTATGCAAATTTCACTGTGCAGATAGTGGAGGCATTAGAGGAGTTGAAAGCAATACAGAACAATGTTCCAGAAGAGGAAATGAGAGATTGGATTAAAGATCGATGCATACAAAGGGAGGATGAGATTTGGGTGACAATAGAGGGAAAGGTGGTCTTGCCAAACAGTCTACTGACGCAAATGGCGAGGTACTACCATGGTCAAACACATATGGGAAGGGATGCAATGATCAGGAGCTTTAAACAATTCTGGTATAATCTAAAATTTAGACAAGTGGCGGAGCTGGTGTGCCATAGGTGCATAATATGCCAGCAAATGAATGTCGGCAAAGGAACAATTGTCAACATGGGTCACACAGGTATGGCAGGAGGTCCATTCAGTAGAATGCAGATGGATTTCATTGAGATGCCTGCATGTGCTGGTTTGAAATGTGTGTTGGTGATTGTGTGCATTTTCAGTCATTGGATTGAGGCTTACCCAACAAGGGGAAATGACAGTCTTACTGTGGCTAAATTGCTTTTACGAGAACTAATTCCACGTTTTGCTTTCCCAGTTTCAATTGAATCAGATAGGGGTACACATTTTAATAATGAAGTGATAAAATTGCTTTTTTCAGCATTAAACATCTAGCAGAGATTACATTGCAGTGATCGCCCAGAAGCTTCAGGTCTTGTAGAGCAAATGAATGGAACGCTGAAATCACGATTGGCCAAAGTGTGTGCATCAACAAATTTAAAATGGCCAGATGCTTTACCTCTAGTACTAATGTCAATGAGAAGTACTCCTGACAAAAAGACTGGGTTGTCTCTGCACAAAATATTGATGACAAGAGTAATGAGATTACCAGCAATACCTGCAAACGCACTTGTGAATATTACTGATGATATGGTGCTAGATTATTGCAAATGTCTGGCTGATGTGGTTCCGTCTTTTTCTCATCAGGAGGAAGTTTCAACAGCTCAACAAACTCAAGGTCAAGGACATAGTCTGAGAGCTGGGGACTGGGTGCTTATACGGAAGCACGTTCAAAAGTCTTGCCTTGAACCACGGTGGAAGGGACCTTATCAGATCGTGCTCACTACAACGACTGCTGAGAAGTGTGCTGGTTTGCCGAATTGGGTGCATATGAGCCATACGATAAAAGTGCATGATCCAACAGAAAGAGAAGAGGAACTGTTGAGATTACCAACAGTTGGGAACACTGGAAACAGAGGAAAAGACAGTGAGCAAAATGTTGAGAATGATAGAGACGTACTTAGTCCTATAACAGATAAAAGAGAACAGAACAGTGAAGAGGTTGAGCAAGCTGCAAAAGGAGTAGAATAATCAGTCCAAGAAGAAGGAAGTAAGACTGATTTTGATCAGAGGAGAGTATTCGAATGAGAGTGAAATACAAGCAACAGAAGAAAGATCTGCTCATAGGAGGGTGACCTCAGTAGCAGGTAGTTCGTCAAACCAAACTGAAGAAGGGACAGAGTCCGTTGGGAAAGGAATTGAGAATAGTCTTGCCCCAGTGGATTATACTCTTCCAGACCCAATTGCGGGAACGTCCGAAGAGAAAGGTCCAAAGGCAAGGGACGACTCAATATTGAGAAGACTATTGACAAAAGGAACATTTAAAGGAGGCAACTGGCCAGGGAAGACAGCAGAAAGGGGAGGTTGATGTAATACCATCAATACCAGAGGAAAGAGAATTGCCTGGAGAAGAACACATTAGTGGAGAAGATAGTGAAAGTGGAAGACAACCAAAAATAAAAAGAGTTGCAATTAGGAGATATGCTGGACCTGAATGGGCATATTTAAATACAAGTGACTGGCAAGAAGAATTTTTAAGTTATATTATTTACAGAGACTTAGAAAACTCTCATTTTGGAACGTGAAGAGTCACAAGAAAGAGACATTGGGTTAAAGAAAATAACAATTGAGAGTTGAAACTCATACTGAAAAGACAGATATTGAAAATTACTGGAGAAGACAAATGAAAGACTGAGACTAGACAAGCTGTTATACTAATCTTGATAAAGGAACTGTCCAAGAGTGAATGAATTCATAAAAAAAAATGGGAGGGAATTTTGAAGTGTTTTAGGGTCTTTTTTTTATTTTAAATTTTTGTTTTTTATTTGTTTCTAACATGGAAAAATTAGTAACTCGCATGACCAAAACAGTAACATTAGTTGATGTGAAGTATTTGGTATTGGTTTAGCAGTTACAAGTGTGTTGATATGTCTACTGTTATTTGTGGGAGTGTCTGTTTATGAGATAGATGGAGCAAATCAGACTGTGAAAATAAGTTCTCTAGAATTGGGTGATAAGTCAATAACCAAAGATAACTTTAGGATAGATGTCAAATACTTACATGAGGAGAAAGAGCTTTCTTCTAATGTTTTCTATCGCTTATTGCATGAGTATGTTGAGGTGATGGATGCGACTGATTGTTATGTATGTACGCAGATTCCAGCTTCAGTAGAAGGAGAAACTACGTATCACAATCTACCTGTGACATATGCTATAAGCTGCAGTATTTTGCTAAGGCGTTTCTATAATCGAGAATATATATTCAATATTTTCATTCAAACTATGATATGATCCTTTGTACCTGTCATAGCATATTTGAATAAAATAGTTAAAGAAAAAACATAGTAATTATGAGAGACTTCTTTGAGCCTACTTTAACCTTTGGTATGGCCTTTGCTCATCGTAATAACCTAACTTGTTTACTAACACCAGTAGAAAATACGTTCTTAGATAATATAGAAGACTGAAGGAGAGTAACTAAGGCAAAGATGGATAAGGGAATTATAAGTAGAAAGCATTGAATAGATTATGCTTATACTGACATCACTAAACAAAGTAAACTAACAATAGCTGCTAAGAATGTAGGAAAACTTTGCATACATAGACATTGGAGTAAAAATGATAGAGTTTTTGTTGAAAAGAGTGAATGTAGGCATAAAAGAGTGTTTGTTGGAAAGAGTGAATGTAGGCATGTCTTTATGTTTAAGAGTAAGTGGGATTTTATGATGAAAGCACAGGATCCTCCAATACCTGGCATTTACTATATTTGTGGAAGAAATGCATATCACCGTCTTCGTAGAGGGTGGTATGGGACATGTTATTTGGGAATAGTCTTTCCAAAAGTCTATCAGCTGGAAGACTTGAGTAAGATTTCTGATTCAATTAAATTTCAAACGAGACACAAGCGAGAATCAATTTCTAGCATTGTGGGAGACATATTTGGGGCTATAATTCCTTCAGTGGGAGTAGTCCTAAATTCGATTAAGATTCAGAAGTTGTCCACAATATTAGATAACATGTAGACAAGATATTCCTGAGCTATCATTCTTCTGGATACAGAACTATGGCACTTCAGAATTGCCTTGCATTAGACATTCTTTTGGCGAAAGAGGGCGGATTTGTAAATTGTTAGGTTCTAGTCATTGCTGTTCTTATATCCCTGATAACTCAGGGAAAGTTAAAGAGTTGATCACTAATGTGACTAATACTAATTGTAAGGATATGAAGGAACTAACAGAAACTACGATTCAGGAAAAGGCTGGAAAAGGAATTGAAGGTGTGGGAAATTGGTTTACCAATGTGGGAAGAAATGTTATTTTGACAATAGCAAAGTGGGTGTCAATAGTTGTGTTTTGTTTAATTGGAATTTGGGGAACATATAAAGTAATAAAGTGCATTAAGAGGAGAAAATTAGAAAAGAATAATAGAAGTCTTGAAATAGAAATGAATACATTTTATGAGGGAAATAAGAGAAGAAGAATAAATAATTTGAAAATAAATGAGACAAAGATTTGAATCTAACGACAATAAATGAATTTATTAAACAGTGATGTGATGACATGAATAGTCATCAGAGGAGGGATTGTGAGAGTGTGAATTTTCTAATATGTTTATTAATGATTTTCATATTAAAAATGTGTAATGAACTAACGTGTAAAACGAATAACTTTTGAAATGTTTTGTTTTTCTGTTCTTGGCTGAGCAAAATAATATTCAGACGCTATGGTTATTTTCCATGATACAGAGCTTTCATAAAAGTGTTTTTGAAGTTGGTGTAGATGTATCTGCAGCTACCCCTACTGGGTTGCAGCGTTATGTCTTACAAGGTCATGTATTAACCAACCATTACATAAGTTGAAATGTCCTATTGCTTGAGAATGTTACTAATATCTGGTCTTTCCTCAAGGATGGAAGTAGATGAGAATTGTAAAAGTTTCTTCCTGAGAACAAGATACTTAAGAGGTGATGAGACAATGGAGTTACAGACGAGATGGAAGAAACAACGATACATTGTAGAAAAATGTTATAGTTTGCATAGATTTGTTGAGTTTTAGGTCATCAATTTAGTTGTCGATTGGCTGAAATGAAACCACCCTATAGACTGACCAATCAGGAGTTTATTAGAATTTAGTAAAACAACCTGGGTAGATTTGAAGATGTTAGAGGTATTTTCGGGGCAGATGAGGTTCAAGCATGATGGTTCGAGATTTAGTTGTCGTTAGGCCCAAATCTTCCGATGTTATAACTGATGGTGTCCTCGAGCTGAAACAGGCCATTTGCTGTTGCTATTTTGTCATTGGTAGCGTATGTTATTAAAATGTGAATTGTGCCCCTTTTGCTTTCCAGGTACCAGCTGCAACTAATGATTTTATTTCTGCACAGTAGTATTATTTTCTTATTATAATTAAGTTAGAGGTTTTTCAAAATTTGTGTTACTAAATTCTTTTCACATGAAGGCCAACATGTTGCTCCTAATCTGTGGTTAGAGAGGGAATTGAACTTGAAATGCTCACGTCTTGTTTTGAGATCATTTCATGCTGAACTAATGTATACTTTTCCATTATTACCAGCTTTTGCATTATTAATAAGTGTGATTCTTTTGGAGATAATTTGATTGATTGTATTAATCAAATTGAGATATATATGACGCTTTAACCAACCACTAGTGATCTTATATGCTTATCATTTGTGTTTGAGAGTTATTTTCATGACATTAGCATTGTTAATTTAGGGAAATAAATCTATGACTTCTTCTGACTAAACCGGTGTAGTTATTGACTGAAAAGTTATATATTGTTTGTTATTATATAATTTGTATGGCACCAAATATATATTGGCAGCTGTAGGGTTTCCTTGGGGGGCAATTTCTTTCTTTAAAAAAAAAAATATTTGTTATTTTTAACCCGGGGGTGGGGAGGGCGATCGCGCCCCACCCCCCAGGGATAAACACACTTATTTTAAAAAAATTATAATAATTGGCCCCGGGGGGCTGCCCATTTTCATGAGGGCTGGCCCCCCCAGTCAAGTTCCTTTTTTTATATATATATTTTTTTATATTTTTAACCGCTGGGTGGGAGATTGTGCCCCCCCCCCACATGCACCAATGGGGTTAATGAAAGATGCACCCACTTCAAGCTCCTATATCTATAAATAAACTACTGTTGTGAGGACTATGACAATTCCTGTTTAGAGCTCTTCTAATTTCATTATGTGCTTATTAACAGATTCTTTGATATTAGAAAATTTTGGGGAGGTGTTAGTATCATGTCTATCTCCTATAGAGGCTGACATATTTTTATTATTTTTGTTATGGATGCTGCCATAACATTATGCACACTTACAGAGGAAGCTTGCATGATTTTATTTAGTTATAGGGGCATATTTTCTATATGTAAATGTATATGGTGCAATTATTGCTATATTAATCTAGTGTTGTTGATCCTTTAGTTTTTACAAGTACTGTTTAATTTTATAATTATTAGATAAAATTGGTAATTAGATACTATAAAAAAAGGAATTTGGCCATTAATTGGATGGGTTTTGCGCTCAAACTATCATGCCAAAGTTCTCGCCGGTCTGCAGCAACAACCAGCCTCGGTCGGAGGTGGCTTTGACAGCAGTGCAGAGAAATAGTCTGCAGTCATGCGCTGCTTATCATTCTTGGGCAAAGACTGTGATAGAGAATACCTACACAGCTATTTCTTTGCCAAGATGTGAGATCCATCTTAAGAAACTCGATCTATAGGCTTGGTTTTTACTGCTTTTTAAAAGTTGTGATAGGATTTTGGAATACTAGGAACTTGCTAACCATATTAAGAATGTCAATATTATTGTAGCTGACCATTTAAAGCATTACAACATTTATTTTCACACTCTGTAGGACTTCCTTTCATATTTTATGCACTAGACTTGGGTTTGAAAAATAAACATCTTAAAGTTCATTCCCTATCTCTATATGCCATTTTGAGTGTGACATTTGTTTCCTGTGTCAGAACCCTGTTCAGAGGGCCACGAGGCAAACAGGGGCTACTGGGCCAACCGTGGGTGTTGAGGCCTTTTACTTCTAAAGTCCCAGGCCATACCTACTATGAGTCCTCAGGAACTGGACCAAATCTCCCTTCAGCATATGACTCTCAGTGGTATCGCGGGTCAAGCACTCCAAGGCTTCTTGGTGGGAAGGTAGATGGAGGGGGTGAACACAGGCTCGAAACAGAATATATACAGCAGCAGTAAATGATTGTCCAGTCAAATACTTGCCTTTATGAAAAAGGAGAATTTATACACAACCACAAAGTAAAATATGCCATTTACAAACATTACACAGAGTCCTCTATCAGGGCTCTAGTGTTTTGTAGGCAAATCCCTGAGTCCCACTCTCCTCTAGCTAGAGGTATTAGTTATTTCTTGACCCTATGGGCGACATATAGATTAAGCTCCACCACTAGTTTGAGCCTCAGGAGTCCCACTATGACTCTTGATTACAGTCAGAAGTGTACCAGCACTGCAACGCTATCTGACATTCAAGTTCCCCTGAGGCCGTCTGTCCTGAAAATCAGTATTACCCACACCAACAGGAGTCAAGCGACTTGATTCTTTGAGTGTGCCTCCTTCACGGGAGCTGAAGCTGAAGCAGCTGGCTCCAGTAAGTCATTCACATGTGGCCCACGAGGGCTGTGATCGCGGTTTCCTGAAGTTCCTCACACACAGTAATGCAGTGGCCATGGCAGGAGGGGTTTTCAATGATCTTCTAATGCTTGGTAAGTTCCTCGGAGTCCTTCCAATGGTTAGGGAGAGGGGTGTAACAGTTGTGGTACTGGTCCTCAGGCATGGGTTAAGCCTGCTAGGGTCACCACGATGCCTCTGGATAGTTCCGACCATACCATGCTTCTCGCTTTGTCATGGTAACCCCACTGGTACATGGGCTCACCGTTCCTCCGTTGTGCATGGGCTATAACCAATCGATACAGCAGCAATCTTCACGACAGCTCCATCTGGCATACAGGGTCACTAACTTGATACCGCACATGGGCTAATGCCAGATCAGAACAGTAACATTCTTCATGGTAGCCCCCACCTTGCATACAGGGTAATCGACTTGATACTGCATATGGCCCGATCGGCATGGCAGCAATCTTCATAGTGGCCATACCTGGCATACAGGGGTCATTGAATTTTCCCTGCACAAGGGCAATGACCCGATTAGTGTGCAGCAGCCGTCTCCTCTCCCTCATAGGGCACACTAATCTCCGCAAGTAAGCAGGCGCTGATGCTCCAAGCTCCAACAGCAGGTGGTCTTGGGTTCCCTGGGTGATGCCGCCTCACCCAGCTGTGAGACTAGGAGATTTTGGCCCCCAGTCCTGATTACAGGCAGAAGTCTTTCAGAGCTACTCCTTGCATAGCCCCACTGCTGGTTGATTAACAGTTGTACATTTTTGAGGTGTTAACCTCCCCTTCTTTTAGCACATTTCCAGACACCAAATGTGATATAGAACTTGAGTCTTTGAAGTTTATGTTGCGGTCTGCCTCCTTTTTAAGTGCCTTCTCCTCTGCTCTTCTTTCCTCCTGAAAGCAGCCTGTAACAGCAGTAGCAACTCCAAATCTGATAGCACCACATCACTGGAGGTTCACACCTGCATGTCAGCCATAGTGATATATGTATCAAACGTTTATCCTGGGAGCTCAGGTCTACTTCTTATGATTCTCTGATCAGCCCCATCTCCTTTTTGAGATGCTCACCGAAGCCCCATCCCAGTGATGTCTCTGTGAATGAAAGAACACCCTTTGAAGTGTATAAAAAGCTTGTCTCTCAATTCCTCCAATGAGTACAACCCAGCTCACAGGAATACAGCAATACACACATCTGTCTGGGGGATTCCTCTACCTCCGCTCCTCAAGTTCATCCAATCAGCACTTGGGCTCCCAAATAAAAGCAGGAGACGTTCATATATTGTGCCCTTCACAAGCACACATACAGCCAGCACATACATATAGCAGACAAATACTGCACAACACTATAAACTTTATGTAGTGTACCATTCACAGGCACACATAGACTCAGCACATGCATTAAATATACACATACAACACAGCATTGCATTATCCCTGTACTGTATCATTCAGGAACACATACAGTCAGTACATGTATACCACATATGCACTACACACAAAAACGATGTAAGCCAAGGGTGAGTCAAGCACACAGCAGCAGAACCTTAAATGAGTGAGCCTGTAGGGCTAACTTCAGTGATACAGGTACAAAGGACCTGTTTATTCCTCCTGATGAGTACACAGTATGCTGTTACTACTACATTCATGCTGCTTCTCTCATGGCAAAGGCCATAGACTTTCACCTCTATGAGGGTGGAGCTTTGGTGCACCCCCCCCACTCCAAAAAGACTGCAATCCGTGAGACAGACCTATGTGCAATGCACATCCTTGTTTGCCCATGACAAAAAAAAAACAACACTATGGATGTAGACGTCTTTACAGTTGGGGTACTCAAGGCAGGGTTGCACGCCCATCACCACGCGAAGGACTTTTCTGTTCCAAAAGTGTGGCATTCATTTATGAAAGAGGGTTTGCCCCAGAGCTCATATGGAGGACTGATCATGACTAGAGAACATTTCTTGCACAGTACTGCTCAGTGGCTTGGTTCCATATGGGTCACAGTTGAACTAGATGTGTAATTCGTATTGGTGCATCAAATTAGGTCCTCGCACCAGGGTTTAGAAATCCAACCATGGAGGCCCCTAGATCGTGACACCTCAACTCATAATTCTGCACCTTTTTAAGTTTTAACTATACTAAGGTTGATAGGAAAGGGCTGGCGGCATATAAAACATTATCCGCAGGGTAGCGCAGATACCCTGGTGGATGGTGTTTCATCCCGCCGCCAGGTTGCATGGGGGTGGGTGACGGCTGCCGCTGGCGGCCATCAACCAGTTCATTATGTGGCGGTTCGGCCCGCCATGCCAGCTGGCGGCTTAAGCCGCCACTGCCGACATAGCGGGACGAACCGCCATGTTCATAATGACCGCCTTAGTGTTTCTCATAATAACATGCAAAGTTACAATCATGTGCTTCCTTGACTCCCCTGATTGAGATTGATTCTGACGCTCCTACTCATGAAAGCTTGGATAAAAGGAATTATGATTAAGGCTTCAAGTTTTCCGTGTCTCTCCTTGTTGACCTTCATGAATTCCAGACCAGCTGCTAAGCAGGTAGACACCATGGGAATTTAAAAACAGAATGAGATTCCCTTAAATGCAGGTACATTTTAACGTATATTTGTATACAATGCTAATATTTAACTGATTGCAATTTTTTGTTATATTTATCCTCTTAATTTGCTGAAACACAACAGGCATCAAAGGTTGGCTGCATGTTTATCAGTTAAATTAATGTGGAGACATGCCATTTTATGACTCTATTTATCCTCAAAACATAAAGTAAATATAGATAAATGCCAATAAAATGGCCACAAAATAAATATGGATAAATACAAATGGAAATGTTTAATAACTAAACACCTTAAAACCAGGAGCCCTAGTTATGATTACCTCTGAATCATTTGCAGGCAGGCACCACTGGACAACAAGTAGTCAGACTCATAACTCAGTGCAATGGCTCTCCAATGTGACCAACCATTTTCTCTGCCCCCCCCAACAGTCACTCTCTTCTTCATTTTTTTAATGGTCATAGTGTTGTTTTAATTAAATATTTTTATTGGTGCCATAACACATACCCTTGCCTACATCCTGTGGCCACTGAAGCGATAACCTTACAGAGAAAGGTCTCAATCAGATACTAATTTACTTTAAATCTCCCTCTGTTCCACTTTGTCCCCAGGAATAGTCTTTATCACAAAGAAAAACCTAAACAAAGAAAACAAGCTGTGAACAAGATGACACACTTTCCTTCAAAAATATGAAAATATGAACTCCTCTACTCCACTTCTGTCTTCTTTCTACTCAGAAGCAATATTGATTGCTCTGGGAGTATTAGTCTCAGGATTCTTAATTACTGAGGGTTTCCTAACAAAAGAGGAAAAGGTATTCCAAAAATGGAATGTTAGTGCATAAGCCTCCACTTTATGTTCAAGTGAAGAGGTGATTATCTCCATTGCCAGTAGCCCATAAACCTAGCAATTCTTGTTTTATCCTTAAAGTGCTTAACACTGTCGGACTTCTGATTGGGCCAATGTTATTCCTTTCCCCTACAGTGGGAACAAGGGATATGTGTGCCTATTAGGTAATCCTAGCAAGATAAATGCTGGAAGTGTAGGGATAGAGGTAACAAACAAAGTATTAACTGCATAAATTATTGCTTTCCAAATACTCAAAGTATTGCACAATGCCAAAGAAGGTATACCAACATGTCTGGGCTCCCACATCCATGCAAACACTCATGTAATGTGTGTGTATCTCATTCCTACAGCTTGACTGGGGTGTGATAGCAGTGTGGTGTTGTCTTAACCAAGTGATTGTTTTCATTCTTAGTTGTGTCCACCAGGAAGCTATAGGTTACAAAATTCTAGTTTTGGTTCCTTTTAGTATTATTCATTTTTCACTTTGGTAATGGATGACTAGCATTAGGTCAGATATTTTGTTGCAAGACTTAATGACGTGACTGCCAGTATCTAAATCTCTCATATTCATTTAGACCTAGTTCCTTCATTAATGTATGAAGGATTGTAAGGCCATTCTCATTGAACAGTTCCCCTGGTCTCCTTCACCTTCTAGGTCTACACACACTGAAGGTGCTATCATTCACTGCTTCAATGAAGTCAGGGTTTTCAAGAGCCATGGTGAAGGGTAATGGGAAGGAGGTCAAACCCAGCTACCCACCTGGCTACCCAGTCCCATACAACCAGCGCTGACATGGTAATAGGTGACGAGTATAATCCCCAGGCCCAATTTATTTTGTCTACTCAAGGGGCCTACATATATTTGTACTTGCAATGTTTTGGTTTGCAAAGCAGCACTGTTCCTCTGATTCCAACATTTCTCACTCCACTAGAAATCGTAACTAAGCTGTTTGTTAATATCTTATGAATTTAGGTAAAGCCAGGCCTTCCTGTATTGGTGATAGCGTCAGGCCCTGTTTATCAATCCTTAACATTCTCCCTGCTTGTCTGAAGTTATTGATCATCAATTACAAAATTTTCAGACGTTTAAGAGGAAGTGGCAGTAGCAAAGTTTGTAAAAATGACACGGTTTTGAGAGAGCTGTAATTTCAGCTATTGACGATCTACCCAGTTAGGTGACCTCCCCGCCCCAAAGAGAGTTAATGTAGCTCCTCCCTAACCGCTTTGACCAAAGGGTCTTAATTGGTTTTCATCATTTGCTCTATGAATGAGGTGATTTAATCTCAAGGTAGGCAATAGATTTCTTAGCCCATCAAAAAGGAAAGTGATCTCTCAAACATTAAACTTGCTCCTTTGGGGATGATCTGTTAAGTATATAGGATTGTTGCAGACTCATCTTAAACTGGAGCTTTCTCTTTGTCACTGATTCTTTCATCAAAGGAGCGATGGTATCAGTAAGGTTAAGACTACACAGCAAAACATTATCTGCATAAACAGTTAACTTTTATTCATCTTGCCCTGTTTTAACACCTTTAATGAGTTCATTTCACCTTATTCTTGCAGTCATATCCTCTATACCATGAGCAGGTAGTAGAGTAGAGTAAGGACAACATTCTTTAGTTCATCTTTGAATGCAGTGTAAGGGGTTTCTATTTACTCTTACTAAAGCACTTGGCTTACTGTAGCCATACAACACACACTTTAGGAATCTGTCTCCAAACCAAAGGCCTTCAGAGTGTCACCTATTGGGTGCCAACTGACCTGGTCAGTTTCATGTTAGATGATTATGACATTATTTGTTCAGTTGAATGTTCTCTGTCATGTGCAAAGTGGTTTTAGTTTTACCACTACATTCTCAGCCTGTATTGAAACTAGATTGATCTGGGTTGATGATGCCACTGAGATGTTTTTAAATAATTTGGGGCCTGATTCAGACCTTGGCGGACGGCGGAGGCCGTCCGCCAAGGTCCCGCCGACAAATGACCGCACCGCGGTCAAAAGACCGCGGCGGCCATTCAAACATTTCCGCTGGGCCGGCGGGCGCTCTCCAAAAGAGCGCCCGCCGGCCCAGCGGAAATGCCCCTGCAACGTGGACGCCGGCTCAGAATTGAGCCGGCGTAGTTGCAGGGGTGCGACGGGTGCAGTTGCACCCGTCGCGTATTTCAGTGTCTGCAAAGCAGACACTGAAATACTTTGCGGGGCCCTCTTACGGGGGCCCCCTGCAGTGCCCATGCCATTGGCATGGGCACTGCAGGGGCCCCCAGGGGCCCCGCGGCACCCCCTACCACCATCCTGTTCATGGCGGGTTTCCCGCCATGAACAGGATGGCGGTAGGGGGTGTCTGAATCCCCATGGCGGCGGTGCGCGGTCCGCCGCCATGGAGGATTCAATCGGGCAGCGGTAAACCGGCGGGAGACCGCCGGTTTACCCTTTCTGACCGCGGCTGAACCGCCGCGGTCAGAATGCCCTTGGGAGCACCGCCAGCCTGTTGGCGGTGCTCCCGTGGTCGGTGACCCTGGCGGTCACCGGCCGCCAGGGTCAGAATGACCCCCTTGGTGTCTACCTTGAAAGCAAAATAGGTCTGTACAAACAGCATTCAGTGTGTTCCTTGCCTGGTTTTTCTACTGTGATCATGGCTTCAGTCAACGGTGATGACAAGGTGCCGCTGTTCACAAAGGAGTTAAAAAAGCTAACTAATATTACATAAAAATATCTTGCAAAAGATATTGTAGAATAGGGAGATAAATATGTTGGACCTCAGGATTTACCAGTTTTAAGTATTGCTATTCCTGAGATTACTTCCTCAAATCTTATGAGTTGGTCAAGTTGTTCTGCCTCCTCTAAGGATACCACCTTTGCCAGTTGTGCACCACATACAGCATACATTGCAATATTGATTTGAGCCTTTTCCTGAGCTCAATAAAGCTTGAAATACAAAGCTCTAATTGCACTCGCTATCTCTGTGTCAGTGTGTTTTATATCCTTCTAACTGCAGTTATGCTAATGTTTGTGATTTTAGCTTTTAGTTTAGAGACTAATAACTTCTCATCTTAGTTTCTCCCACTATAAAATTGCACAGTAATTCTTAGTAGAGCATATTCTGCTCTTCCAAAATCTAAAGTTTTCATTTACACTCTTTGATGCAATTATGTATTCTAGTTCTTTTGAGGAATGTATCCTCTTATGAATACAATCCACCTTTGACAATGATATTGCTGGTGGTAAATGCCTGCTCACCAGTCCCAGGACGTTCTATGGTTGCCAAGAAAAAGCCTGAACAATATTTGATGAAAATTAAACATCAATTCACCTAAACATTAAATCATAAGGACTTTTAATGCTTAATTGCCATTCTTGCAATTTCCATCATTATCATTGTGCATCAAATTTCCAGAAGGAACAATTCAAAGTTTAACCATATCTATTGGAGATTAAGATTTTTCAGGCGAAAATGTACAAATGCCCAATACATTCTGGGTCATTGTGACCTTTCGTCAGGGGCGAACTAAAACAAAAGAAATTATATGACGCAATGCACTTCAGGTGTGCGTCCACTACTACACCTATTGACGCTCTTGAACAAGCCATGCATCTCAAAAGTGACCATTATAGACTAAATTATGTGCTTAAGAACCACCCTTCTACAAAAAAATCCTCCGTTGATTATGCCACACATGCAGAAAAAAACGAGAGTAAGAATACCATACGGTATAAGTGTTCAAGGGTGGACAATGCCATGCCTAGTTGACTATAAACTGACTCCTGTATACATTATGATCATGAACAAATTCTAAATATCACAAAGAATGAAAAATGTCCTAGCTATCATAACGGAAAGTTTCAATTCTATTAAGGACTCGAAGGCGAGCATTACGCTTTTCCTTTCTTCACTTTTATTCAACAGCAGCGTTAACCAAGAACTTAAACCACTCCTAAACTACATTTCCCATAAGAGATTGGGAAACAACAACAAATAGTTAATCAAGCATCGTCCAATCACCGGTCACCAAATTCCCTGAAGAGCCCAAATAGACGTCTTTTCTTCCTCTTTCTTCCTGCCACCTTCAATGAAATGGAACTCCTCACTCCTGTTTAGAGGTATCTCCTCCTAAAACAACATATCACCTGTTTATAAACAAGCTATACCTAGCATAAACATTACAGAAAAGTGCAGCAGAACAGTATCAAGTACTCTAGCGAGTAACATCATCTGCAGAAAAACATGCATGTACACAACAGGTATCAATAGCTGCATCATTAGCACGATTTGTACAGGATACATAAGCCACCTTCAATTACCCACCTGATACGCAGGGCAGGATTGTTGTTCTATGGGGTGGGCTAATCCTCTCCTCCCTGTCCTGAATGGAATTGAAACTTTCAGTTACGATAGCTAGGAAATTTTTCATTCTATATCAGGACTGGAGATGAGGATTAGTCTAGTTTAAAACTTATCGACCACTAGCAAGGCCATAATTTGGATAGGTTTGAAGTAGAAGTTCTTGAACGTGGAGTAAAAACTGTACCTATTAAATCCAATGCTCTGGCATCCGAAAGTCTGTGGCAGGAAATAAGACATAATAGGGTTGCAAGCTTAGCTGATGTTTGTTTCCTGGAAAGTTATTTATTGGAAGGCCAAGATTGTAACAAGAATAGAAACTTATTGACATCCCAAAGGGAACAGTAGCGAGGTTGAGGGGGGATGAATAACCTCTCAGCAGTTTTCACACTAGAGGGTGTTGCCCTGCGGGGTACCCCTCGGTTGGAAGGTGGCCCACAGAAATGGCCAAGCGGAAAGTATTAACTGACCTATACGCCATCCCTTCAGATGCTGAAGAAGCTAAAAAATTAATGATATGGATAACTCCTGCCCCCATGGGATACAAGTGTTGTTGGAAACACCAATGCAGCCAGCGGTTCCATGCGGAATTATATAGTCTACTAGTCCCCTCCGACCAGGCCTTGGCAAGGAGAGAGGCAGCCTATTGCTAAATTTATGGGACTTTCCATCTTTTCCAGTAATTCTCCAAGCCATAAGATTGAGACAGCCCTTCTCTATCAGGGGATAAGAGTTCCCCGAGGGATTGAGCAGGAGATCCGGGAGAAGGGGTAGATTGATTGGAAAATCCCAAGAACGTTCCATCAGAACTGGAAACCAATCTTGACACTTCCAGGTCGGCGTAATCAGCACTAGATCCGCCTTCTGTCTTCAGAGTTGGGATGACATCCTCATTATCATAGTGAAGGGGGAAATGCATATTCCTGTTCCAGGAGAAATGCATCCGTCCAAGTCACCTCAGGGTCTGATCTCCAGCTGCAATACCTGTCGATTTGATGATCCTGCCTGAAGGCAAATGTCCATGGAGAAAGGACACCATTTGTCTTTGATCGCTTGAATTAAAATCCCTTGTGGAGTTTCCAGAGGCTTGCGTCATGCCAATGATGCGAATGCCAATCCACCACCTGATGAGAATCCCCTGGTAAGTGTTCTGCCACCACCGAGATTTAATTGTTGAGGCAATATTCCCAGAAGGATTTCGCCAAGTTGGAAAGTGCCTTCGACCGGGTGCCTCCCAGATGGTTGATGTTGCAGACCGCCACCACATGGTCCATCTTCAGAAGGATCCAGCATTGAGACTTGTCCCTCGTCCAACATCTCACTGCAAAGGAGCCCACCAAGCGATCCGGACAATTGATGTGGAGGGAATGTTCTTTGGAAGACCGCACTCTGCCTGTGGTGAATTCCCCACAACGAGCTCCCCAGCTTGATGAGCTGGCATCAGACTCTATGACCAAATTCGGCTGAGAACTGAAGCTGGCACAACCGTTCCATGCCTCCATGTATGCGATCCACCAATTTCCTCCTTGGCTTCGTCCAAGACGGCAATTAGTTGTGAATATTTGAGGCCCCCAGGTAGGTGAGAGGTCTTTAACCATTGTAGGGTTCGGTAGTTGAGAGGGCCCAGAGCCTGGATGGAGGATGATAGGAGGCCCACAATGCGAGCCAAATTACATAGGGAGATAGTTTCCTTGGCCAGAGTCCGTCTAAGTTTGTAGTGTATCTTGGTTAGTTTGTGAAAGGGGAGACTGAGGGTGTCTTTGACTGAGTCCACTACAAAACCCAGAAATTGGAGGGACTGGATGGAAATCAATGCCGAATTTGACTCGTTGATGATGAAACCGAGAGATTCCAGGAGATGAATGGAGGAATGGATGTTTGTGGAGAGGCGTCGTGGACATTGGTCCATATGGAGAAGGTCGTTTAGATAGATGATAAGCCTGATACTCCTGGACCTGAGGTACTCTACCACAGGTCTTAAGAGTTTGGTGAAGCACCAAGGGGAGGAGGAAGGTCAGAAAGGAAGAGAAGTGAATTTGAACACCTGAACTCTCCATTGAAATTGGAGGAAGCAAGGGTGAGGGGGAAAATTGGCACTGCAAGGTAAGCATCCTTCAGGTCCAGGTACACTAGCCAGTTTTTCACCTGCAGGAGGTCTTATAAGAGATGGATGACCTCCATTTTGAAGTGCTGGAATACCACCCATTCATTGAATTCTTTCAAGATGATAACCGGGCGGTGAACCACTTCTCTCTTTTCTACCAGAAAGACATTGCTGATGAATCTGGAGGGGTATAGAGAAGCTAGGGCAATCACACTCTTATCTAATAGTTTGGAAAATTCAGCATCTATTAGGTCCAATTGGGCTGTGGAAATCCCTAGAGGGAGGGGTATCCTAATTTGGACTGGAGAGCCGTAAAACTCTATATGAATCTCTTTCACTGTTTGCAGAACCCAGGCATCTGAAGTAAGGTTTTCCCGATTGTGCAAAAAAAAAGGGCACCCCATAGAGGGAATTGCACTCACCTTGATGGGAGTTCATGAAGTTGTTATTGACCCTGCCGATGCATCTGGAGCCACTTTGTCTGGGTTATAGTCAGGTCGGGTAGACTGTACCAAAGCGAGACGTGTCTTGCCACTGTCCTCGTATAGTATCCGGTCCTCTGTAAGGGTTGTGAGGAGGGTGGCCAGTCGTGCGCCCCCTTCCTCGACCGGCCCAGGCAAAAACTTGCGGGGCAAACTTTTCCTAATGGACATTTGCGCCCTATTCAAAGAAGAGAAGGTATTCACAAATTTATCCAGTTCTCAAATAAAAAGTTCTCCAAAGAGACCCCCTTGAGCTATTTGGCCCGCCTCCGATGTCTCCAGTTCCCCCAGTTTGGGATCCAGAGCCACCTTGATAAGTAATGACCTCTGTCTCTCTGTTGAGAGTACACAGTTAGCATTGCCCAGGAAAATAACTACCCTCTGGGCCCAACCGTACAGAACTTCTGGGGAAATGAGGGAGCCCGAGGACTTAGCGTCTTCCGCCATTTCCAGATTTTGGTAAGAGGGCCTGCTATGTCCAACAGCTTATCCTGGCAGGGTTGCCAGGAACAGTCAGTCCTCTTCCTTGGGTCCTTCATGAACTTCACCAGGAAGGTTGCCATTCTTGCATCGATCTTGGGGTGAGTGCCACTTTGCCCACCAGAGAGGGACGAGGGCATTCCGTCTTAAGACACCTCTTTATCCAGGGGTTTGCGTAGGCCCTCTGCCACATAGGAGTCCACTTTGGGCGCTGGGGTCCATTCGGCTGATCTCTGATGCATTAAGACTTCGGGGTCCAGCATGTCAGAGTCTTCTGGGGGAGTGTTGTCTGATATATTGACCCCTTGTCAAGATTTTGATGGACCCGTGGGACACCAGGGTCGGTCTGATTCAATGTCCCCATCCGAGAAGTGATGGGAGTCATCTGGTTTGGATGGGCTAGGCAGGGGGTAAGGAGTTTGGGGTCGTGGAGAGACCATGTAATCTTTTTTGAGGAGTGAGAAGGCCACTAAGTTGATGCCCTCTTCCCCTGCGCGCTTTAGTTAAGGGTCTAGACTATTTGCCTGCCCCGGAGGTATAAGGCCCAAGGGCCCAGCTTGGTCTTCCCTTGTAAGGAGTAAAGGGCATTGAGATGCCATCAAGTCAAGTTTCCTCTCCAGGGGGGCCATTAGTTGAGAAACTACCTTAAAGATAGAGACATCCATTATCTGGCAGAAATTATTGTCTATTGGAAGGTAGAAGATATGTTCCTCTTCCACATATTCCCCAGAGGGGTCTTCAAAATGGTGCTTTTCAGCCATATTGGCAAAATGTGTCAGAAATGTACCCGGTACTAGGTGCTGTGCGTGCTGATCACTGAGGGCAATTGGGGTTCAGGAAGAAGGGCCTGAGATATGTATGCGCCAAAATCAGTCTAAGAAGGCGGGACATAATTATCTCCCTTTGTTTTCTGAGGGAAAGCCGGATAATGCTGAGCGTTAATATGCCTGGGCCACATCCCTCTATTGTGGTCTGAGAGGCCTTACCCACTAACAGGTATCAGGCTCCAGACATGTTCCAAGTACAGTTTTATTATTGCTGAAAATCAGACAGCTCCCACCAAACGTGGGGAAAGGTAAACCTTCCCAGCAGCTGCAGGCTGCGATCATGCGTCAGTTTCAGTTGTTTGTATAATTGAAACTGATGTGCGTCGCCTGACAGGGTCTGACTCGCGTACCCTGAAAAAGAAACAAATATAGTCACAATATACCGTTCTGTCAAACGTGCAATGTTACAAAGGAGTGGTACTTATCTCACTGCAGGAGCAGTGAAGAAAGAGGAAAAAAGGACATCTACTCGGGCTCTTCAGGGACTTGGTGACCGTGATTGGACGACGCTTGATGAACTATTTGTGGTTGTTTCCCAATCTCTTACGGGAAATGTAGTTTAATGAGTGGTTTAAGTTTTTGGTTAACGCTGCTGTTGAATAAAAGTGAAGAAAAGAAAAGCCTAATCCTCGTCCCCGGTTCTGACATAGAATCAACAATAAATATGTGATACCAACCAATGTTGAGATGACAGAAGAAACAATTAAACTATCTTTAGTCATTAATCCTCCAATTTCCATGACTCCATACACTGTTAAAGTGGTGCTAAAGATCTAGCTTTCTCAGCTAATTTTGGTATTGCTCTCTCACCTCTAATTAGTGTTCTCGAAGCATCCTGTTGAATGTTTGTTCTTACTTTACCCTTATCATTTTCAGCTAAGTGCAAGCTTATGTGCTCTGGTATTTGCTTTCTTTCTACTAAATGCTGTCTCTCAGTCATTATTGCTTACCACTGTGTGAAATTGCTTCTAAAATATATGGTATTATGCATAATTATGGAAAATGCCATATCTGTCACTTTCCACTATTTTTTAAAGAGAAATGCATTCTTTCATCACATTTTGCCTCAAGGGCGCTTTTAAACAAAAGTCCCACAGACAACAACCACTAGTTTTCTGTTGTTCCTGTGCACTCATGACACATTTTTATAGTGAATTGCACATATAATCAAAATTTAACTACGGTAATCTTGCACATGTGAAATTCCCAAAATTACGAGAATTACACCGGCATAATTTATATTTCACCCAGGCCTACTGGAAATCTAGGATGTAAGGGACCATGAGTGTGGTCTGAAAGAGCAATCTGACCTACATGTCTGTTAGACAGTCTGGAAATCATATGAGTGGTCACCAGGAAGTGGCCTAACCGATGATGCACACCTGAGGGTATTGTGACCTGAAAGGGAGGAGGGTATTGTGGTCACCAAGCAACCACCGGTTACCTTAGAAAGTGACCATGTTTAACCCTTTCATGCTGTAAATAATCAATGTTAAATTCCCCTCCTATAAGGTGTCACAATCTGCTATCTGGGTTTTTTGGTTGATTATCATCTTGAGATCTAGCTCTTCTCCTGAATTTGGGGCATAGATGCTCCCCCATCGAATATTGATGTAGCTATGTTAATGAGCATAGTCTGTCGTCTTCCTGCTTCATCTGGCATTATCTTAACTATAGGCCAGAGGGAGGTCCTTGCGAAGAGAATCTTCACTCCTCCCAATTCAGACTAGCTTGATAAAAAGAATTGCTGCAACAACCATTTAGATTTGCGGCAAAATCAGTCTTTTTTAACAGTAGATGCATTTTTTGAATTAGACAAATGTCTCCCTCAGCCTCCTGTAGCATGTGTAGTACAACCGGCCATTTTCCCCTTTTGCATTGAAGTTTATTACCAGAAGCATGAGATAGAATTGGATTTGGGATCCGCCTTCTTCTTGAAAATAAGTGTGTGAAGTGCCAAAGGTCTACTGTGCCTCCAGTGTGGGTCCTCCAGTCCGATCTCAACTCTACCTCTGAAGGCTCCCTTGTAAATCCAAGATCCTAACTCCAAAATGGCTCCAGTGATGCTTAGTAAAAACTAACAGTCACTTCTATTGAATAAAATCCATTTCACTTCCCTATACCACCAGGAATACTTCATGCGACTCTCAGAGAGTTGATGTGTGGTGACTGAACGTGGGTCTCCTCTTCTTCCCCTGCATATCTCCCAGGCCACACAACTGTTAAAATATATTCTTTGCAGGTATGCTTAAGATTATTTCTCCTCATCATTCGGATTCTGGGCCCTTTGTGTAATGAACAAAGGTTTTGTTTTACTTCTCTAAGGAGGAGAACCATGACCACCTTAGCTACAGCTTTCTTCCTCCCACTTCTCTGTATTTCTTGCTGCCACAACTGTTTCCCTGCTGGTTCTCCTGCCTCTCCAGTTGCCTTCAGTCACCTTTTGCACAATCTTTTATTCATCAGTAGCGCTGAGAAGAGGGTAAAGGGAAGCACTCAGCCTCCTACAGAAAGACAGCTCTCTCATCTCTTGTTATAGCTCTAGCATCACATTCCTACCTGTGAGAGCTGAGCCATCCTTGATCCTTTGTTGGCCTCCCAGTATGGACTATCTTCCCCGGCATTGGGGTGCCTAGAGCTGGATGTAGAATAGTCTTCTGGTTGTGACCTCGAGTACAGTTCTGAATGTCAGACACCCCTAAGTCTTTAAGACTTAGTGCAGCTCATCCCTGCTGCCATTCCACTTCTTCTTCTCTTCCTCTTATTTTGCATCTCAGGCCCAGATTCTCTTATTTGCAGCAGTTTCTGTCCTTCCTAATCTACTGCTCATCCCGCTGCATGTGTTTGCGATAGCAACTTCAGCTTCTAGATAGGTTGTTGGGATGAAACAATGGCCCAAAGTGTGAGGTGTCAATGTCATGATCTGAGCCTCCATTTCACGCTAGATGTTAGGAGCTGAAGATGTTGAGGCTGGGTTGTGGACTTTCAACTGCAAAAAGAGGGTTAGCTCGGACAGCTCAGTGTAATACAGCTACTCCATAACCTATCTGACCACAATCTGGTTCACAGATTTTATATAGTCATTCATTCACTTCTCCAGACTTCCAGTGGCTAGCCCTTTCACAGCCTATCTTTTTCCAGGCCAACATTAAACCAAACTTTTATAAGATTATCTTGTACCTGAGGAAATTAAAGTCACTGTGTATACCACATACATCTAGGATCTGTACCAAACAGTACCTTCCTCAGTTTGACAGGTGATACAAGCAGGATGTTCAATTCAGCCATCGGCAAGCAGACGAAACCTGTAGTAGTAAATCCTGTGTAGGATTTTAATTTGCACCGGCCTCAGTTTAGATAGGATAGTCACCTATCTAGACTGAAAGAGCATCTTCTCATTTGTTAACATCTATGTGTCTGAGATCATCCATCCATCTATAGCTCAGGTCTTGGATGGCATCTGGTAGGTTGCAAAGAATAGTACAGACTATAACCTCCAGCACTCAGTGATGGATTAATAACTCCTCAAATAGTCAAACAAGAATGCAATATCTAACCCCAGATATTGTTGTAATCATGCTTGTGTCAAACTGAAGTCCATTACAATTCATGGAAAGATTTCAACTCATTATATTCTATCACATCACCCATTTTGGATATACCCGTCAAATCCCTAGATCGATATTCTGAAAAGCTCAGAGTGTTGTGCTAGACCACAAAGGGGTCTTCTTTGTAATCCTACTCTTCCACTTTACCATGCATGTTGGCCTTTCTAAACACTTTAGTTTTCAATTTATTTTTCATTTGCTTCTAAGATGGTATCTCTTTGAGAGATAGGTATCATGAAGTATGCAAATATGTTGATTGAATTGTTTCTGAATGGTTGGAAGTCAGAATATCAGCTACAAAAATGCTATTTGAATATCGTCCCACTAGGTGTGGATTTTCTATTTTTAATTTCTATGGGGGATATTTTTGTAAACAATTTTTAGAGCACAATATTTATATCAGATATCAGTACTTCAGTACCATACCTTTTGTGGATACAACTATAGAGCTTTAATTTCAGCATGTGTAATATGTTTTTATATCTGTGTATACTAATTAAGATACATAAAGGATAACTGCCTCATAGATCTGCAGTAGCAGTCACTAGGGGGGCGGATGGTTTTACTGACAAAAATAAGAGACAGATATTCACATTCGTTGGTAATGTTGAAAACGGGATGATGTTTGTCTCTGTGTGTGTGTGCACGCATGTTGTGAACAGCGATGGTATGGTGCGATTGCAGTTTTCAATTACTGGACCTCAAATTTGTTAACACATATAGTGCAATTCTATGTTAAGATGCATTTTGTGTGATACTCACTAGGTTTATTACGCAAAAGAAAGGGGCACCAGGAGAACTGTGGATGGCCTCACTCAATGTACGCAGCTATTCAGTGAGTTAAATGGAGAGTTGCTCTGGGGGCTGTGAACTTCAGCGTGTCTTTTCTTAAAATAAAAAAAGACACTTCCTTTATTTTTGGCATGTATTTACATTCAGAAACAGAAGTGAGACAAACTACAAGCCACCCAATAGCTCCACCCTCTCATGTTAGACATTTCTGGTGTCATTATTTGTACCAGTCCTTATGCCTTCTGTCCTAAACATGTAAATTGATGTTACTCTAGCTGAGGCCGAACTTCTTTGTGCTTTTAAAATTGTACTTAACTTGATGAGGAGGGAATTTTAAACATATTTCTTTATGGTTGTACACCAAAAACCCTCAGTCACCTGCCTCTTGACAATATGCCATTTCCATATACCTTAATAAGTGGTATTTGTTCCCTCTCCTGCTAGCTAATATCTCTTGCACACTACCACTTCCCTTCCAAGTAGTGAACAGTAATTCAGTCTTGTGCCCTTGCTCATTGATCACAACATCCTCCATCTCCAGAAAGAACTTTTCCTGATCTCCCACTGACACCTTCATGCATGCTGTCCCCTTCCCTCACTCACTACCCGCACCCCAAGGAGGTGATATTCTTTGTCTCTCTTGCTACCGTCATACATTCTCTTACCTTCCCCACTATTTTCCACAAACAGCGCTCCAGCTTAACATACTTATGTACTCTCTCCCTTTCTCATTCTGAAAATATTAATCTTTTCCCTTTCTACCTTTCTCTGATATTCCCTCATCCCCATACTGTTGCAGCTCCTCCCAGCAGCGGCTTGCGGGGTGAGGAAGGGGTGGGCGGTGTGGTTGGGGGAGGAGGGAATAAACCTCAATTTAATTTTTTTTTTTTAAGAAAAAACTTTACCTCACCGCCGCGCCGCTCCTCTCCTCTGTCGCTGCAGGCAGACACAGGTTCCCAGCCTGCCCTGTGGCTAGTCCTGACGCTGCACAGAGCAGCGTTAGGATTGGCTGGGAGCACCCAGCCAGGGTGCTCCCAGGCAGACTGGGAGCCTGTGCAGGCTCTCTCCAGCTCAGCAACTGTGTTGCTGTGCTGGAGAAACCTTACTGCGCGTGTGTGTTTGGCCGGCCCGAGACGGCCGGCCTAACATACATGCTCAGTGAGGGGGAGAGCTAAGCACTCCCCTTCGCTGCTCGTCACCCCTGTGGCTCCGCCCCTTCACCAGAAGCCGATAATAAATTCAGTTTATTATTGTTTTCTTGTAAAGTTTTAGAAGCTGCTGCTGCTGGTGGGGGAAGGGAACGCTTCTCCACCCTAATGGAGGAGCCGCCCCTGGCTCTTCCCTATTCTAACTTCAGCAGTTTCCATAGTTCCCCCAGGTCCTGCCCAGCAGCACAGTAGGCCTTCTGTGACTTGGAGGGCATTCACCTTGGCACTCAGAGTAACAGCTACAAGGTAAATCTGCGCCTCAGGATGATCCACCGGAAAAGATTCAGCCCATCACTCACTGGAAAGCACACTCAGGAGAACATGCAAAGTGACAGCAGAAAAGGGAACATGTTAAATGCCTGGAAAGGCATAGAAAAAATAGAATCTGTTTACTTTCACATACTTAGCTTGGGGTTCCCCTGTCCAGATGCACAAAATGTGCAAAACATGTTAAAAGTGCTACCATACTTGACCAGGCATGCTTCTGCCCATGTGAAAGAAAAGAAAGTTGTTTACCACCAGTTTAGTAGCTCCAGCCCATGCACGGCGAACACACCCTATGTTGTAATCTAAGGCATAATAATTTTTATCAATTACATTATTTCCACCCTGGTAGACTGTACCCTATAAAAAAATGCCTACATTTTATGAGAAATGGACATCGTGATAATACCGGGTTTTGAGCATTGCCAGGTAAACGTATACAAGAAAGATAAAGTCATATCAACAAGAACTCAAAATATGAAGCTGGATTCTGGCATGGAGCTGACGTGTCCTAGTTGGTCGAGGAGGGCAGGAGCCATGTCACATTTCAAGATATAAACATGGGATACATTAATATATATTAAATATAAATGGGAATCATTTAAATAATGGTTATCCTGAATCTTTGCATTTACCATGTCCTTCGTGAGCAAACGTTACCAGCCTTACACTTGGTTCACTTGATTTATGCTGTGGCAGGCGGGGAAAGCAATGGTTGCCACTAGCAAATGTAATTAGCCTACGAAGTGATAGGTTTCAGTCTGCAAAACCAAGGATGTTGATGAGGCCAAGTCAAAGAAACAAGGGCATTTTCCTGTGTACTGTAGATCACCACAAACAGTCTCACTTGCAGATGTTGCTGTTCTCTGTGCATTTGAGTGCAATACAAATACCATATAGATCTATTGCTGAAAGAACACCATGAAATTGCTAATCCTGTGTCATTGGGAGCAGAAGCTTCTAAAGTAACTGAATGTGTGATACTCTGTTTGGGATGATGATAAGGTGTTGTGCCAAGACACTTAATCTAAGCAAATGCCTTTTGATGCATCTTGCGGAAGCCAGGCTGTCCTATTAGTTCCAAAGAACTATCTCTTTGTTTTATATCTCGATTTTCAGCACGATGGTCCTCTTGCCAAATTCATGCTCTCAGGCATCCACACCCTCTATGTATTAAGAGGCCATCCCATGAACAGTGTTACAGAAGGTCTCAAAAAGACATCACGAAGGAAACAAAAATTCTAGAACGCCTGTTGTTCCTGATTGTTATAGATGCAGGACTGGAAAAAGAGAGCTACCTTTCCTCTACACTGCATGGGCCTTTTAGAGAAACTGCGCCCATCCCTCAGTAGTGTCCCCAGGTCCCCTTTGATAGATGACGCTCCAGCCTCTCGCACCCACCGATTAAATATTGGGAAAGTTGGCTGCAGCCCGATCAGCTAGACACGAGGCAGACTAATATCCTCCCTCTTTTAAATGAACTGCAAATGGATTTTGACTGATGGGCTTTATTACATCTTTCTCTGCGCTGTAGGATCGATACTGTCAAGATGAATGTGGCCACCGCAATCGATTCCGTGTTAGGAAGCATGCCCTTTCCTGAATTGGAAACAATGCCTAACAGATTGGGAGAATGCTTCAAGAGTCCCATCGGGAGAGGCAACAAGCTAAAATGTCCTCATATAAACTCAAACACCTCGCATTATTCTATGTCTGTGTGTCCGCTCCCACGTGCAGATGATTTATGTATTGCCCTTGTTTCTAAAATCAATAGTTGCAAAATAAAATACACTTGCTTTCCCAATTGCCAGAGGGAGGCCTGAAAAAAAACGAATAGTTTTGTTATTTCAGTGAAAAACAACAAAAACGAAAATCAAGCAATTTCTGTTTTTTTGTCTATGCCTATTATAATTACTCTTCATCCTGATGTTGTGGAGTCACTGGTGTGCGGAGAAATTGTCAAGAGCAGTCATTAGGAAGTATTTGTGTACTTAACTTTCGCATCACTCACTTCCAAACAAGCATTGCCTTTAACAAGGTTCGGCTACACGTAGGTCTGTCTACGTGTCTTCCGTTGCGTCACCTTCACAGCAGCGACATTACGCCGACAGTATTTTTCTGATATTGTTTGCATAATGAGACACTTTGCAGAAAACACACACCACTTATTTAGGGAAACGTGACTCTCATTTAGGACGGGGTGTTGCTCAGCCGGTGCATTTTCTCGTCGAATTTTCAAACACCTCCCCCCACCAAACTATTGATTTTGTAATGAGAGTCGCTTTTTACCACACAGCAGTGACATTTTTCAAAACTGCCAGCCCTCTAAATTACATTACAATTATGGTTTTATGTACTTGAGAATTTCAACACAGACCTCTATTAACTTTTCACAATATATGTAGTCCTCCTATTTGTGGTATTTGAACAAGGTGTAATTTAAAATGTAGAGGTGCAAATAGAACTTTGCTCCATTTTAAGCAGGTTCTCAGGGGTTTCTAATATTCTTTTGTTTTTGTACTCCTAGGATGTTGATTTATCAAATTGCCAATGCAGGGGGAAGAGGCGTCACATGCGCTTCTATCACCAATAATAGAGAGCACACAAACGTTGGCACTGGTTGGCACTGGTGGAGTTCAGAGAGTACCTAGTCCACCAAAAATGAAGTAAGCAAAAACGGGAGTATTGAAGGCAAAGGGTTGGGGAAATCAGACCTAAAGTGTAAGGTCCAATAAAATGGAAGAATGTTATCTCAGTGTCAAGGGCGGTAGCCCACTAAGCTGTCTATCTACAAATCTGTGATCTGTATGTATACAATATTTTAATTTTGCTATCTAAACAAAAATAAAAAATAAAATCCTTTCTGCCTTTCCTATCCCTCTCCTTCCTCCCTCATCCCATTCCTTTCTAACTGATATGAACTACAAAACATCCATCTCAAACTTCCACCCTTCCACTACTTACAAAAACTTGCTACTTTCCCTTTTCAAATCCATCCCTACTCCAAACTCTACCAAACACGTACGAAATCAAGAGCACAATCCTAACACAACTAATGCACAAGAAAAAGAAAGCAAATTCGTAATAATCTACTAAAGCCCATATTTATACTATGTATATATTGTATTTTGTAAGTCTGTGCCGCTTTTGCGTCAAACAATTACGCAAATGCGGCACTAACTTACAAAATACAATTATGATTTGTAAGTTTGCTCTGCTTTTGCATCAAAAAATGCCACAAATGAGGTGCTAAAAAAGTATAAATATGGGCTTAAGTACTAATCTTGCGTTCCAGAGTAGTGTGTCACTCACCGAAAAAATGCTCTAATGCCTCCTCAGGGGTTGTAAGCGCTACGTAAATACATTTACAATTACAAATAAAATTACAATTACAATAACATAGCGCAGATCATCTTTGGTCCCTAATCAGCCCTCTATTTACTCACGCCTAAGCAAGAGTAAGACATTGAACTTTCTAGAAAACTATTTACTTCCTTTTCCTGTCCCTGCATCCGTGAGCCCTGGGGCCAAGGGTACCAATGCCACTATGAGAAGTTCTACAGTGCAAGCCAGGAAGCCATCACACTTGGACACCTTTAATTGACATCTCTGCTCTATATTATCTGTGGAGTTCAGAAGATTTCAGTATCACATTCGAAATCAGTCGTATATAGATAGAGAAAATGGCCTACCATCCATTATTTCCTATATTTCAATTTTTAGGCTGTACCTACATTAGTATTAATCTGTACATACAGCCTTGTAATTCTCATAAGGCATCTTCAACTCCAGCCTAGAGTCTGTGCAACGATTTAGCTGCCCTTGGCTAAGTGAGAATTTCTATATGGGAGGTAGTTAGGGCATTTAACCTTTCAGCATCTGGTAAAGCTCCCTGTCAGGTCGGGCGCCAGTAGGTGCCATGTGTTTAAATCATATATACACCTGGGGGACCGATTTTAATTAAACGTTTAAGAAGTGCAGTGGAGGATAAGATCCCAGATTCCTAGAGATCCACCATTTTAGTTCCCATTTTGAAAAAAGGAGATAAATTATCACCCACCTGTTATAGGCCAATCTCCTTGATAGATGCCATCGCCAAAGTCTTGCGGAGGATAATCTTGGCACATCTAGAAACCTGGGCTGAGGAAAATATGGTTCTATCCCCGGTTCGGATTCAGGCATAGTATTGGCACTATTGAGCAAACCCTAAACTTACATCTTAATATTAGTAAGTATGTACATATGACGAAGAGGGGGGCATTAATATGGCTTTTGTAGATTTATCTAGAGTATTTGACTTAGTTAATAGGGAAAAACTCTGGGCAATAGTGGAGAAGATGGGGTTTGAATGGGACCTCTTCAACCTGTTTAAATGTCTGCATTATAATTTAAACGCTGCCGTACGTAATGGCCCACAGGGAGAATTAACAACTGAAATAAAATCACTCAGACGGGTGAGACAGGGATGTATTTTAGCCCCATTTATGTTCCTGATTTATAGCTCACAAATACTGGGTTGGATGTACCTACGTTGGGTGGAAATTCACTCCCCATACTTTTATACGCAGATGATACAGTTTTAATTGCCTGAACACCAAATGGTTTGCAGAAATTATTGGATCGCTTCATGGAGTATATGGAGGGGCTGGACTTAAAAATAAACCAGTCTAAATATTATATCATGACCTGAGGTCCCAAAAACACTAAACCAAGCTTCTTAGGAGGGGGGGCTATATTAAAAAGGGCAAACGTTTTTAACTATTTAGGCACAACTTTGAGTTCAAATTTAAACTGGAAATACCACATGTTGATGAAATCACAACAAATGGTGAGGAATATTGAAGCAATCTTCCGTTTGCAAGAATCTTAAATCCTAAATCATTGTTAACATTGTTTAAGACAAAGGGTACCTCTGCTGCTGCCTACAGGGCTGGTGTTTGGGGGTCCCAAAATGTGGATGCATTGCAGGGCATCAAAGATGGTTTTGCTCATAGATTGTTGACTGTCCCTAAAAAACACCACAGGTTTTCTCAGCACTGACGAAATGGGCTTGCTGTTGTGGAGGACCAGATAAAATTATTATTTATATGAGTGATCTCATTTTAATATTGAAGCTGAATGACTCAGAAATTGTTTTGTTGGTTTGTGTATTTATGTTTTATGGTTTTATGGCAATGCATGGGAAATAAAGATGGAATGATGATGATGATTACACTTTGTCACATTCTTCACAGTCAATGTGACTTTATTTTCTGGCTTTAAAGCCCAATTCCTAGTGGTGCCCTGAATCAATCCTACATGACCTCCCCATCACATCACCTGTGGCAAAGTGGGAACCCCAACCCTTGAGGGTGCAGCCATTCAACCCAAGGCCAATGAATATCTGTGAGATATGAGAGACTCAGGGGCATTCATCACATTCTTCAGGGGAACCCCATTTATCATTACACCATTTCTGGGATATATCTCTGTGTTGAAGGTAGTGGGTTGAAAACACATGTCAGCACAGTAAGCCAAAAACCGTATGATAAATGGAGCTTAAGCAGCAAAAGTACGTGCAATGTATCTCTCTCACATTGAACAGGACAACAGACATTAATCCAAGCTCAGGTCTTCCTCAACACCATCCTAACAACTGAGAATTTTTCTTCATCCAGCAGAATGTATTCCCTTGCTATCAAACAAATAGAGTTCCCCCAAGATGGCCGACAATAGCCAGCAGCCATCACAAAAGAGAGGAGCTTACAACATTTCTTCCTGTAATATACTCTGCATAACCAAATTAATGGAATAAATCAGAAACACAATTTAATCAATCCTTTAACCCTCATTCTTGAATATATTGAGGAATACCTGGACTCCTAGTAATGAAGATTACCACTAAGTAACTGGGGCATTGCCTCCTTGTCCATCTTCCTGGAGCCAGTCCTTACAATTGAGATAATATCTAAGCAATTGAAAATTGATTATTTTTAGATTTCACATAGAGAAATGAAAGGCAGTTCATGCAACACCCAGAAAATTCATTTATTATGAGCTATAGACTGTAGATATCACAGATTTACTTAACCACGATAAATTGTCAGAGACAAATGAAAGAACAGAATCACCAAATAGGTAATTGTAAATGGTGTGAAAACAAAAGGTATGTGGGGATCCCCATGTAGCTACACAACAAATATCTCTTTAAGAGGCTCCCTTGAAGGAAGCCCAAGAGGGGGCGATACTGCATGTGCATCTTCCTTGTGCCTAGAGGGAAATGGCAGACCCGCAATTTCATAAACTTTGATGATGGCTGCTTTAATTGATTGAGAAATCTTGGAGCTGGATGGATGAAGACCTCGATTAGAGAGTCAACTCTTTGTAAGGCCTATCAAAAGTAGATGGATAAGGCCCTGCGTGAATGAATGAAAAGTCACCTTTCCAACCAACGAGGGGTTTGAGTAGAACAGCTGGAGAACAATATCTTCTGAGCAATGGAGCTGTTAATGAAACTTGGGCCAGAATGCTGGACTTGGTTCGAGGACTACTTTATCCATAAAAAATGGGTACTGGAAAGAGTGCTCCAATCTCACCCACTCTTCTACTTGAGAAAATGTCAACTAAACATACTACCTTTTCAGTTAGATATTTGAAATCTGATGAATCTAGAGGTTTAAATGGAATACTTGTTAAGACCCATAGTACCCAGGGCAAATTCCAAGGAGGAAATGGAGTGTGGCTTACCGGCCACTGGAGGAAAACACGTCTGAGTAAATGGGATGCTAGGAGAGCTATTATGGACACTACGTTCCTCCTGAATGCTCGTATGGCAGCCCATTGAGTTTTTATGGTGGAAACTGCCAACCGCAACAAAAATCCATCTCGTAAGAAATCTAGAATTCAGTCTGGATTGCAAGAAGTTAGTTCCAGGTTCTTAAGCGGACACTAAGGCCCATATTATGAGAATGGCGGTATAAGCCGCCTACTGCTGCGGTGACAGCCGCTAAAAGACCATCACCGCAGCTCCCATCCGTTCGCCAGATTATGACCACAGCCGGACTTCCGCCACAAGAAGGACAGAAATCCGGCTGTGGCCATACTGGCAGTAAGGTGGCACTGCTACCACCAGCAGTGCCATGCCAGTAGACCGCCGCCAGCCGTATAATGACACATGATACCGCCTGGTGGTGTTCTTCTGGGGGGCTGCTAGTGGTAGCAGTGCCCCATCCCATTCCCTGCCAGAAGACCCCTGTTGGGCTTCCGACAGGGAATGGGACGGGGCGCTGTTGGGTTGTTTTGTTTGTGTGTGGAGGGTGTCTGGGGAGTGTTTGAAGGGGTGTGAGCCTCCTACCAGTGACAGGGAAGGAATTTCCTGTCACTGGTAGGGCCTACCGCCATGGTTTTCGTGGCATTGCGAACGCCACGAAAACCATGGCGGTAGGCATGCTCAAAATGCCACGGGCGGTACAATAGCGCCCGCCGGGCCGGTGTCTGCTACAGCAATGATGGTAGGAACGGTAAATTGGCGGGTTGGCTGCAGTCAACCCACCAATGTCATAATGTGGCGGTATGTACCGCTAGCCTGTTGGCGGTACTTCCGCCACATTATCACCTACCACTGGGGTCATAATTACCCCCTAAGTCTTGAAATGTCCCCAGTGACATGCTAGTTGAAGGTCTACAGAACATTTGAATTGACTCAGCAACCTTCAAAGAAAAATCAGTGGGCCAAGGGATTTAGGCGGTCATTCTGACCCTGGCGGTCAAAGACCGCCAGGGCGGAGGACCGCGGGAGCACCGCCGACAGGCCGGCGGTGCTCCAATGGGGATCCCGACCGCGGCGGTAAAGCCGCGGTCGGATGGCAACACTGGCGGGCTCCCGCCAGTGTACCGCCGCCCCATTGAATCCTCCACGGCGGCGCAGCTTGCTGCACCGCCGCGGGGATTCCGACCCCCCCTACCGCCATCCAGATCCCGGCGGTCCGACCGCCGGGATCCGGATGGCGGTAGGGGGGGTCGCGGGGCCCCTGGGGGCCCCTGCAGTGCCCATGCCACTGGCATGGGCATTGCAGGGGCCCCCGTAAGAGGGCCCCTACATGTATTTCACTGTCTGCTGCGCAGACAGTGAAATACGCGACGGGTGCAACTGCACCCGTCGCACAGCTTCCACTCCGCCGGCTCGATTCCGAGCCGGCTTCATCGTGGAAGCCTCTTTCCCGCTGGGCTGGCGGGCGGTCTGAAGGCGACCGCCCGCCAGCCCAGCGGGAAAGTCAGAATTACCGCCGCGGTCTTTCGACCGCGGAACGGTAACCTGACGGCGGGACTTTGGCGGGCGGCCTCCGCCGCCCGCCAAGGTCAGAATGACCGCCTTAGTGTTTCAGCAGCTGAACCCCCAGATTGAGACATATGAGAGATTCTTGTGATAGGATCGGCTGACCCAAAGGAGAGCAATGCAGGGGAAATTACCAGGGTGGACAAATGGCCATCTACAGGAGAAGGGGATACCATGGTCTCAAATAACCTGGGACTATTAGAAGCACTCTGGCATGATTCACTCTGATCTTCTGTAACACTCTGGGAATTCATAGGAAAGGAGGCAAGCAATACAGAAGCCCCGATGACAATGGGAACAGCAGAGCATCTTTACCTATGCTACTGGATATGGAATCATGGAGCAGAAGGGGTGAAGAGGAGCGTTGGTCTGTGCAGCAAAGAGGTCCAGCTAGAGAATTCCAAATGTCTGGAAAAAAGTGAGGGGATAGGCAGATGGAGATCAAAGATGGAAATCTCTGACTGAGTTGGTCGGCAGACCCATTCTCCTTACCCGGAAGATAAAATACCATCAGAGAATGAAGAAACTGCCCCTACCACAGACAATTCTCACAAGAAAGGAGAGACATGGATTGGACCATCTCCTCCTGGCGACACAGGTATGCCCTCGCTACCTGATTGTCAGTCTGAATGTAGCCTACATGGCCCTTGACCACCGAAAGGAGGTGGAACAGTACAGCCCTCACTGCTGCCAATCACTTCCATTTGGAAGAAATTTGTGCCTCCTCTCTGCTCCATTTTTCCCTGAGCCTCGTGCTCTCTTAAGACTGCCCCTTTCCCAACCTGCTGGCATCCATTGAGATGACAAAGGAGAAAGGTTGGAGTAACTGATGGACCAAGTTGAGGGTGTCTGGATAGAGCCACCATGCTTGTCTAGAGACACCTGCTGAGTGACTGGAATAGGGGCCTCATAGGCCTCTGGAACCGGACTCTAGTGGCGCAGAATATGTTGAACCATGGAATAAAGGTAAAGCTGACTCAGAGGGACAGTAGCTAGTGTCAATACCATCTCCCCCGACTTCTGAGCCAAAATGTCACTGGAGCTTTGGAAAGTCTGAAACATTCTGATAAGTAAGTATCAGCCTGATTCTTCTCTCAGGAGTTAGAAACACCTCTCTCAGGTCCAACCGAAAGAGAGCTAGGGAAGGAAGAAGTTGTGATTCAGGAGATGCCCATAATCAAGGAGAATACTATACTCTTCCTAGATGTCCTGGTGTGCCTTAGAAAGAGAAGAAAAATAAATTAGCTAGTTGTGGAGGTATGGATACACATGAATACCTTTGCAGTGAAGTTTACCCACCAACAGGGCCCAACAGTTTGTACATTTGCAGGAATAAAATTGAGTAGAATCCCCATAACTGTTCCTGAAGAGGGATAGGAATAATAACCTGCTTCTGGATTAGTTTCAGAATGCCCCTTAGAAAAGCCTGCTGGTAACCCTCCGATACCACTTACAGCAGCCAAGAATGTGTTACTGATCAACTCTAAATGTCCTGAAACAACGGAAGGTGTCCTCCAACCAGAAAATAACTTTAGTTGTCATGCTTTTGGAGAAGAGAACTTCAATGAAGTGATGAAGGAGGGCAAAAAACAGGATTTGTCAAGAGTTGGGATGCTCCAGACCTGACTCCGTTCTTCAAAAGGGCTGTAAAGCACCCCCAGAATGGTCAGATTGTATCCATATTCTCTTCTTATAGCAAAGGAAGGTACAAGTGCAATACTTTTTTTGTTTTCAACAGATTTCTGATGTCTTCCAAGTGTTGCTCAAAAAGCTTGAACCCGTCAAAAGGCAACCTCATGAGAATTGCTTTTTGCAATGTGTCTGCCTCAAGGAGCACATCAAGAGATGCCAGCATGCAGCAATAATTGTTCCTGATGCTGCAGCTGAAGCACACAGTGATTGTCAAAGGATGAGTTTGAAAGAAACCTACTTTCTCCATGAGGCTCAGTAAAACCGACCAATCCATTCCCAGATTCGTAAGGCCAGCGTAAGCTTGAAAATCCTTTACAAGGGATTGAACAGCATATGTAGTGCAAGTATTCACTCTATTTGAAAAACTAGAAGGACCGTAGCACCTTTTAATTGAACCCTCCACCTGCTTATCAATAGCATCAGGAGCAGATGTGTCCTCCGATACAATATCACCCTGAGTGGAAAGTCATGTCATTAGATTGTCCACTTTAACCATCACAGGACACTTGTTTACAAACGTATCCACTGGATAGGGTCTGGTTAAGAATCCTGAGAAAATTGTTTTGTCCATCTCTTTCCATTCATAGATAAAAACCCATCTTATGGCACCATGCAAAGGAACTGTCTCAGGCCCACCACGTTGATAATGGGCCAAATATACATTTTCATCAATAGAAGGGTCAGGAGTTCGCAAAATAACATTGACATGCAAATGCAGCAAAAGGTCAGTCTGGTCCACCCCCTGAATAAAATGATGCCTTCAGTTTTCCTCTGACAAATCAACCCCAGTATCATCAGGGTTTTCCTCTCCAAGAACTTTTGGAGGATGAGGACAGTCTCTGGATTTAAAAGCTGCTTCCAGTGCATCTTCAATCATAGCCTGTATGGATGCCAAGGCTGGAGCCTGAGAGAAAGGTCCAGCAACCTCCTCATTCTCCTCCATGGTGCGAGACAATAAATGAAAAGAGCACCACTCAGAAACAATGCCAATCTCGTCAGGCAGCTGCTCTTCATGGGACCAGTACATAAGGGTGAGAACCAACCAAAAGCATCCTGTTTTTGGCTGATATCTAAGCAAGCATCAGTGGTGGTCCTGCAAGAGTTGTCACCTGAGATAGGGAAATCTTGTCATTACAAAGCCAAACGTAATCGCTTACCACAGAAATGGCAAAGACATAGAGCCAAAATAATAAATGAGGAAGCGTAATTCTAAAATGTAATTCTAAAACAAAGACAAACAAAGAAATACATCCCACCTCAAGAAAGACTGCTCCACAAGTTTATTGAGAGAGGACATTGCTTTAGCTCCTTTCACTAAAGTACGGTGTTAATGGGTGTAATGTTGTGGGCCGAGGGGGTGTTTTAAGACCACACCCTGACCACAGAGTACTTTTGGTTTCACCCGTAGTTATCTGACCAAGGTAATAAATAAATGGGCAGGGCTGCGCATAGGCAGTCCTGGCCAGACCAGGACCGTTGTGCCCCATTGCTTACCATGCACAGCGTACAGCCTGCCAACAACTCTCTGGGCCTGATCCAGCTACTTAGGCCTAGAACATAACAATGGGCAAAGTAATTTCAAATATGAAATAAGGAGGACATTGCTAAAGTGTATTTCCGAAAAGGTAAACATAAAAACAAAATAAAAGCTTAATGTAGTTGAGATGTTAGTGCTGCCCCTCATCTCACAGAAGCCATATATATGGGACCGTTAATGCATTATGTTAACCAAAGTACTAATTTGATTGTTGAAGATGCACTGAAAGGTTATTTTAAATGTGCATTCAATTAAACTGTAGAGTTCAACATAGGTGGTATTTGCATTAAACTAAATGTTTGAAGGATCAAACTGACACTATAATGCAATTTAGACTCAAGACTAATAAAATGTATTGAAACAATATTGAATTTCTAAACATTATTGATTTAAATACATATGCAAATGTAGAGAAATGCAGTTCTGTGTTATACTGATTGGAATGTACTGAGTCCCTTCGTTTAAAGTGACTGTATCATGAATATTAACGAAGAACTATTATTAATGATGAATTTATATGTTTGCATATTAAAAATTGTGTTTATTAAATGTATTAATCAAATGTATTGTTTTAACTCACTTGCATTAGCCTGAGTGACACCTGTTAGGCCATGTTTTTCATGTTGTGCAGAGAATGCTGATTCATTTTCTTACCATGAACTGGCTTTCAGGTCTCATTCCCATGAGAAGACTAACTTTGGTAGTAGACCCTTATTGCTTTAGACATAGAGAGTAGTGAAATAATGTCCTTGAATGTAGAACATCCTGAACCATGGACTTGTACTATATACAATTGTTTCAAACTTGTGTGGAGCTACATGGATGGATGAGGTTCCCAATAACAGACCAGGGAAGATGTGCTCATGTTGCAACCTGCAGTCATGTGATTGATTGTTATCACCCAGAGCAAATCAGATTGCTCATATGAACTTTAACATTTCATTGACCAATTAGACTTTGGTCAGATTCCCTTGGCCATATTGATGAGCACCCTGCTGAAGATGAGAAGCTGATCCCCTTTTTCCTGTATTCCTGAATGCTGTGCCTCTTGGAGAGGTATCTTCCTCTCTGCCTTGCTTCTTGAGATGTTCCACTGAGATTTAGGAATTTTCTTCTTAATCATTCAGAAGACTGTTGGTCAGGTTTTTGACATACTGACGCTTTCCCATTTTACCTATCTTTTGTCGACCTTAGTTAGTAGCTTGCTGCCCGAGATTACCTTTCTCCATATTATTTTTGCCCTTATTGGTCTTTTTGTCTTTTGCCCGAAAGTGTTCTGCCCCACACATATATTTCCCTGATTTGGTAATTGCACAGTTCCCCTGTACCAAGCTAAATTTTAACTC
Source organism: Pleurodeles waltl (assembly GCF_031143425.1). Classification (NCBI taxonomy): domain Eukaryota; kingdom Metazoa; phylum Chordata; class Amphibia; order Caudata; family Salamandridae; genus Pleurodeles; species Pleurodeles waltl. The sequence goes on from NC_090440.1 coordinate 1,888,646,840, forward strand.
TGCTGATTGAAATTGACTTGATGATTGTCAAACCTGAGAAACACTTGATTTCTGTATCTCACATCATCTTGATAATGTGTTGTACTGTCCTTATTGAAAGCTTAGTTTTAATAATGTTAGTTTGGCTGAACGTATTTCATCACCTTGGACAACACTTGGTGATCCCGTACCTTTATAGTTTTATCTTGAGAGTTGTCTACATGACTCTGAACTTAAGTTTGCAAAAAATTCATTAACTTTGGTCATACTGTGCAACCTAATTAGGTTTGTATTGAAACTGTGTTAATGGTTCTACCACAGGGTCAAAAGATCCATTTACCTCAATGAGCATTGATTCCTGTGAAGGATGAAAATGCTTCAGCAGATCTGGTAGCAGAGGAATGGTTTGTCCCACAAGGAGGGAGAACCATGCAAGAGTAGTGTTAGGGAGACAGGATTGGTCCCATGTGATTGCGCAGTCAAAAAATTGTCCACCCCATATTTTGTCCCATGGTCCGTTCTGAGGACTCATGAAGTTCCAGTGCCTTTTCTACAGAGATGGATGTGGGAGTATTAGTAGGCTTTTGTGTTTGCATTGCTTTTGGGCTAAAGATTGAGGTAAAGTTTTATGTTGTGTGATGTTTTTGTGGAGTGTTTGTACTGGAAGTGATTGTGGTGCTTTTTTGCTCAAAAATGTCCACGGTTGTTGTTGACAGGTCCATCGTGACCAAAGATCCTGGGAAAACGCACAAGTGAAGAAGACACTTGGTTAATTTATTGTCTGTTGTAAGATACTTGTCATGAGATGTTGTTGACAGTGCCATTAGTTTTCCTTGAGTGAGTGTGAATTATTGGTTGGTATTAAGTGAACCTGAGTGCACCTGGAGGATCTGTATCAACTGGAGTAAGAATTCCTGGTCAAAGTTCACTTGTCATGTAACTGTGAAAGCTATAGTTGAAAAGTGTCTCTTTGTACAATTTAAAGGGTTTCTGTCCCTACCCTGTAATGTGCAGACAGGTTGTTGGTTTTTGTTAATAATATTTTGCATTAGTGGTGTGTGAGAGTGATTATGTGAGGGACTACAGTGCTGAAAGAAGTGAGTGTGATGTAATTTTGAGCCACGCTGGTATAGGACGGTTGGTGTGAAGCTGTGCTATTGGTTGAGAACACTGAGAGGAGAGGATTGTGGGTTTAAAGTTACTGCCTGATTCGATTGAAAATGTATTGTGATTGATTGAAATTGATTGAAAATGAAGTTTTTCAAGGTTTTAATGAGTGTGTTAGGAAGAGCTGTTTTTATTCCAGTTAGAGAGGGTATTGAGACCCCATCCAAAGGAACTCAAGGCTATTATGTGTCATCTGTCAAACAATTTTGTGAGTGTGTGGGGCTCGAACAATGCTGCAACATCACTGGGAAAAAATGTTGTTATGTTCTATCTGCAGTGCACCTTTATGGAAGGTTGCCAATTGTTATGTTATGACTGACTTGTGAATTCCGAAGTCCGAGTTGAGGCGTTCGAGGATTGGCAGTTTACGCGCTGTTTTCCCCTGGAGCGGCTGCTGAGGAAATTGGTGTTGATTTCATGGATTAAATGTTTCTCTATAAGGAATATTGTATGCCGTTCATCTGTACTGGATATTACAAAGGTGCTTTAGCATTTCTCCAATATGGAACGTTTAATTAGAACATTTTAGACAGTATGAGGCGAGTATTGTATGAGATGAAGCCATCTCTAAGACCCACACAATTTGAAACCCTTAGTATTTGGGAACTCATAGTATGAGAGAAAATGGCTAACAACTGTGAGAATAGCATGCAGAAAGCAATTAGGATCCTAGCAGAGGCTATATGGGATGCAGAGCGTTCTTGAGGGAGTCAGGATGTTTCAGCTATTTCAAATGAAAAAGGTGAAACCACTAATCCTAAGACTAGGAAAAGGACGAGAAAGGTAGTATAGACAGCAGAAGCTGAGAATAAAAATGCAGTCGATTATGAGAGTGATTCAGACCATGAGTTTTTAAATCAGATCCTGATGAATTGTCAACCTCTCTATCATTCAGTTGAGCTAGGAGCAAGAAGTGAAGCAGTTCCAATTTGAACCCCGAACATGCCAACTGCTCCAATTGCACAGTCCCTGAATCAGATAGTGCCAAGTACACCTGCAAATTCAGTGACACAGGTTCCTGTAGCGAATCACTAAGCTCAGCCAATACCAAGTCCTATGGTGAACTAGGTTGTGCCAAATTCTAATGCGAATCAGATGGTGCAATAACTTTATGTGGATTCTCCTGTGCAAAATTGTACCCTGAATCAGCCTGTGTCAATGTTTAGTCCAGTTTAGTCAATGCCAAATGTTACCCCGAGTCAAACAGGACAGAGTTTTAGTAATGTCCTAACAGGACAGTGTGTAGGAATGACATTTCCTCAGAGTCAGACAAATCATATGGATCCGAGTGCATTAACCATCTGTGACTATAGGTCCTGTTGTTCCTTTGCATGCTTCAGGTATGTATGGAAGCAATGCCTACTCTATAAACATTCCGAAGGTCCCTGATACACCAGTTACCTCAGCTGGGATATCACCAATTGGTGTGCAGAGATTGGTATTTTCTAACAACTCCGAGATGGAGCGAACAGCTTCTCTTGTTAGACTATTGATCCCTACTCGAAATACAGATCTAAACCCGAGGTCCAGTCAAACAGAATTTACGCCTGATGTGAGGGTTCCTCAGGGAACCACACCTTATTTCATGCCCATACCTTATCAGACTCCAAATGTATGTTGCAACACTCTGCCAGGAGGAGTACCCTTTAACACACCAGAGAACATGTTGAACTTCCGTACCCTGAGTCAGCAGACTGCAGGACCATTAAGTGCAGAAGTATCACAGAATAACAACATAGGTTTGTGAGGCTTTACTGCACAGCAGGTGACTGGTTAAAAAATTTGAATCCTCAAGGTGCAACATGTATAACAACTTGCAATGCCAGAACAGAGGAGGCACCAGAAAAAGACAGATCAGTGAATGTGCCCAGATTGAAATTGGAATGGAATGAAATGATTTTAGGAACGTTAGAAGCAGCCCAATTGGAAACTTACATAGAAGATTAACTAAGTTAATGTGCAAAGATGTTATCCAATATGCAGGACAGGCTTATGAGAAATTAGGTGGAGTAGCCAAAAAATGTGAAGTGGATTTAGAGAAATCAAAGCCTCTAAACAGAAATTACAGATTAGAATTTAGCACAAAGATTATAGTTAACATGAGATCTCCGGGAATGAAAATGCACATTGAGGAATTAATGACATACATTCCGAAATAGAGAGCTATAGATAAGTGGGAAGGTAGACGAGTGAAGAAACTTGATCAGAAGAAAGCAAAGCCAAATGTGTGTCCCGCAGGAGCAACTCAAGCCAAGGACAATGTGAAGATGATGCACATGAGAGAAATACCAGGTGGAGGTTATGTTCATGTACCCTGGAGTGGGAGTGATATAGTCATTCACAAATGATTATCTGAGATTTAGAGAGAAACCAGTGGAGTGGTACAAGCAGAGCGAGTGATTCATGAAACTTTCAAATTGCCTGTGGGAGGATTTGAATATGTTGTTTGATATTGTGCTCCACACTGATATGTTGACTGAATGCAAGGTGAATGTTGATTGACCTAAGACTGAACCACAAAGAGGTCTAATAACAGGTGTGCCTTCTGAAGGGATGAAAACGTATTACAAGGTGATTGAATTTCTGAAAAATAAGGTGTCACCGAAAGATATTGATTGGTAGATTGAAAGAACAGCTCAGTGGTCAAGGGAGTCAAGTCATGCTTACTATAAAAGATTGTTGCAGGCTTTTAAACAGCATAGTGGTACAGAGATGATAGAAGATAAACATTTGAGGCCCTCATTACAAAACTAGTGGTTAAAGCCGCTTACCGCCGGGCTGACAGCTGCCAACATACCGTGACCATGGCAGTATACCGCCACAGGTATTATGACCCACACAGAGAGATCCGCCACTATACAGACACCCACACAAGTCCGCCAGCCCAAAGGTCAGTGATAAACTGGCGGTACCAAAACCCACACTGTTACGCCAACAGAAATACGCCCACAGCATCATGCCCCAGGAATCACTGCGGCGGACATTCAACCATGGTAAACCATTGGCGGTACACACCGCCCCACTCAAACTACACACACACTAACAAAACTACACCACATTGGACAATTCAAACTACACACACCTGACACACATACATACACCACACACACACACACAATTCAATATAAAACACAATCCCACAATACCCACAACCCTTTACAACCCAAACATTTTGGCAAGTGAGCGAGAAAGACACCAGGTAGCTGTACAGAGGACTGGCGGTGCCCCCCCACCCCCACAACTAACAACATGGGAGGAGCAAGTCTTGGCAATCATGCATCCTGAGGGCCTGTCAGGAGTAGCTGGAGGACTGGACTGTGGTAAGTCAAATCTTTACTACTCCCCCCCCCACCTGCATGCCATCACAAACTCCTACCCCTACCCTCACCCCCATCATTCCACCACCTCACATATACCCCACCATCACAACCCACCAATCCCAATACCAAGCCCTGCATGCAACACCAATGCATGGACCCCTATCACAGACCTGCATGGACACCCATCACCACAGCATGCACACTAGTGACAATAACTTAGCCAAACCAAGCACAACTCACACAAGCCAAAGCTGCCTTGCTAAGAACAACCATAGAGGGAAACATATCCATGCACAAGATGGCACACACAGATACGATAACACTGCATTTACATCCCCACAGGAACCCCACTCAACGTCACCAGAGAGGAGGTGCCAGCCACATCCAGTTCCCCCAAAGAAGAGGCCCACAGTGATGACAGCAGCTCTGCATGCCTGGATCACGATGACCAACCTGGCCCATCAGGGACCTCTGGACTGTCGGTGACCCAGCCACAGTCCCAAACCACCACAGAGCCTCCCCCTCACCGGAGGGGCAACCACCCAGCGGGCCCATCCCTCTGTCCCCAGGACACATCAATCAGCAGTGTGTCCACCACTACAGGGACCCCAGGCAACCCCACAAACACAGGACGATCAGGGACCTGGGGCCAGTGGCAGTGAGCACACGGTTCAGGGGACAGAGGCACAGGACAACAGGGAAGCTGGGAGGACTGCTGTGCGACAGGGGGAGGACAGGTCCAGGGAACCGACTCTCCACAAGGCACTTGCAGGGATCCTGGGAGCATACCACCATTCCCAGGAGACCATGGGCCGGATGCTGGCCAAGTTGTAGGAGACCCAGCTGCTGCAGGAGGGACAGTACCTGGGGATCAGGGACGACCTGAAAGACATCCACACCACCCTGGTCACCATTGTAGGGGTGCTGGCAGACATGGCCAACACCACGAGGGAGTCAGTGGCACACCAACGGGCCGCTGACACTAGCCACACTGATGAACAGCCCTCCACCTCCGCCGGCACTAGTGGACAGGAGGCCCCGCCACAGGACCAACAGGCCACCAGCACCCCACCCCCTGCTGAAGAAGCACCACCCCGCAAACGGTCCTTGCGATCCAGGCAGAAGCCAGAGAACATTGTCAAGACTCCCGCCAGGAAATAAGACTCTCCTAATTGTCACCCTTCTGTCCCACTCTGTCACTCTGTCCACCTTGAGCTGCCATTGCTCCCCTTCCCCTGCCCCTTGGACAATGCACCTGTGATACAAATAGACTGGACTCTACCCTGGACTTTCCTACATCATCAACCTAGCCCATTGCAATACCCCCTCCACTTGTTAGCACCTAAATAAGCACCCTTTGAACAAATTCAACCATGGGGTCTGTGGATTATATGAAAAAAGTATTAGTTTCGCAAACTGTAAACATTGCAGTTCTAATCTACTGTAATATTAACATAGGTATGACCTGTAGTGGGCAGCAGTAAACACACCAGGAGCCAGAGTGGGACACAGAGAGCTGAAAGTAGAGATGCCAAAGGGTACAGTAATTGGCCATAGAAATAGGAAAATCAGAATGCCATGTTCAATGTCAAACACAATACTGCAATGGAAGGTGAAATTACAGTGTCTTACCTGTGTGTCACTGGAAGTACTGTTGAATGAGTGTACTTCTGTGGTCCACATCTTCTTCCTCTGCCTCCTCTTCGTCACTGTCCACAGGCTCCACCGCTGTCACACAACCATCTCCAGGCTCATCCTTCTGCAGAAAAGGCACCTGGCGTCTCAAGGCCAGGTTGTGCAACATGCTACATGCAATGATGATCTGGCACAGCTTCTTGAGTGAGTAGTACAGGGATACACCTGTCAGATGGAGGCACTGGAATCTGGCCTTCAGGAGGCAAAGGGTTCTCTGAATGATCCTCCTTGTTTGCCCATGTGCTTCATTGTAATGTTCCTCTGCCCTTGTCCTGGCAATTTTCCCTGGGGTCAGTAGCCATGAGAGGTTGGGGTAACCATAGTCACCTGTAAATATCGAGGGATACCTGTTAGCCACACACTCACCCTTAGGGCCAAACCCACACCCATATACCTACATCAACTGGGTGGGAACCATGGGCTCACCTATTAGCCAAACCCGGTGCCTCTGGAGTTGAGACATCACATATAGAATGCTGCTATTCCTCAAGATAAAGGCATCACGCACAGAGCCAGGATACTTGGTATTGACATGGGATATGTAGTGGTCTGCCAAAGACACCATCTGCACATTCAGAGAGTGAAAGCTTTTTCTATTCCTGAACACATGTTCATTTCTCTGGGGGGGAGACAAATGCAATATGTGTACCATCAATGGCACCAATGCCGTTGGGATATGTCCCAGGGCATAAAAGTCAGCCTTCACTGTGGCCAAATCCTTCACCTTGGAGAATACGATGTAGCTGCGCATGTGTTTCAGCAGGGATGACAACACTCTGGTCAGCACGTTGGAGAACATTGGCTGAGACATCCCTGATGCCATGGCCACTGTCGCTTGGAAGGAACCACTTGCCAGGAAATGGAGCACTGACAGGACCTGCACTAGAGGGAGGATACCTGTGGGATGGTGGATAGCTGAAATCAGTTCTGGCTCCAATTGGGCACACAATTCTTGGATTGTGGCCCTATCAAGTCTGTAGGTCAAGATAATGTGCCTGTCTTCCATTGTCGCCAGGTCCACCAGGGGTCTGTACCCAGGGGGATGTCTCATCTCCTATTCATCCTCAGCGGTTGAACTCTAGGGTGAAAAACGGTGAGCAGAGAGTCATATTCACACATATGTTAAAATAAATATGCATTTCTTCCTTTACAGAAACTGTATGTGAACTCAAGAGTCAGTTGATGTGCCAATGTCTGCTGTGATGCAGTTAGGTTCCATGGCCTGTGCCCCCCTGCGGCTGCCTGACCTGTGAGGAGAGGCATGTGGAAATGAGGTAATTACGCTGGCGTTGTGCGCCATTGCGGTCGGCGGTCAACGACTGCCGTGCAACTGCGCATTGGTTTTCATTGGGCCCTATGGGTTCCAGGAGCCAATGGCGATGTAAGCCGGTGGTGCTACCTGACCTTCAACAGGAGAGGACCTACACTGCAAGTGCTGCTGTGACCTGTGTCTGGAAGAAACAGTGGCTTGAGTGTCTGGGGAAAGGGCCCACACCTTCACTTCGGAGGAGTTGGAGAGACTGGTGGATGGGGTCCTACCCCAGTACACTTTACTCTATGGTACTCCAGACAAACAGGTGAGTACACTGTGAGCATGATGCATGGGACATAAATGTATGGATGTCTGGTGGTCAATGTCTGTGCATAAGAGAATGGGAGGTATATGGTGGGCCATGAGTGTAACAGGCTGGACGGTATGACTCATACCTTTTTCTATGCATATTTTTCTGCAGTTCAGCGCCCATCAGAAAAAGGATATTTGGCGTGCCATTGCCAAGGAGGTGCGGACCCTCGGGGTCTTTGACAGGCAGAGCACCCACTGCCGCAAATGGTGAGAGGACCTGCGCTGCTGGGCAAGGAACATGGCGGAGGTCCAGCTGGAGCTGGCCTCCCAATGAGGAAGGGGTGCCCGTCGTACCCTGACCCCCCTGATGTTCCGCATCCTGGCAGTGGCCTATCCGGAGTTGGATGGGCACTTGACGGCATCCCAGCAGCCGCAAGGTGGTGAGTACAGATTCAAACTCATGACTTTGCGCCCATTAAGGTTTTATCTGGGTGGGGGCTGTGGGTGCCTCTAGGCCAGGGTGACCATGGCAGAGTAGGTCCCACGTTGGGCAGGCTCTGAAGCACTCCAACCCCAATAGTGTTAGGTGACGTCTACTACTGGGCAGGGTCCTGTGGCTTTCAGGTGTGCAGCTAATGGCGTTAGGCATTGTACCCCATGGGCTGGTGACTAGCATTATGACTGGTAGCGCATGGCCTAGTGCATAGGGCTGTTCCCTGTGAGTTGTGTACGCCAACGGTAGTGTTGTTGCTGGCATTGACCAAGTGTATCCTCTGTCTCGCCCCCCCTTTAGTTTTGTCACCCTGTCCTTGTGTGCATTAGCATCACCTGGCGGAGGACCAGAGGCACCGGCGACGGAGGGAGCTGCATCCCACATGGGCCTGTGAGGGTCCACTGACAGTGAGGGCACCAGTAAGACGGAGGGCGTGGGGAACACCACAACGGAGACAGGAGGGGACACAACCGACAGCAACTCCTCCTCCGATAGAAGCTCCCTGGTGGAGGCGGACATCTCTGTGCCCACCCCAACAACAGGTACAGTCGCCACCCCCCCATACCAGCACCGCCCTCCCAGCAGCCCCTCAGCGTGTTTTCCGTGCCCGCTCACCCAGTAGGGTGGGCATTTCCTTTGCCACAGGCACCTCAGGCCCTGTCCCAGTCAGCCCTGCTGCCCTCAGTGAGGAGGCTATTGACCTCCTGAGATCCCTCTCTGTTGGGCAGTCAACCATACTGAATGCATTCCATGGTGTAGCAGGGCATTTGCATCAAATAAATGCATACCTGGAGGGCATTCACTCTGGCGTGGTGGCCCAACAGAGACCATTCCAAGCTCTGGCCTCTGCACTGATGGCAGCCATTTTCCCTGTCTCCAGCCTCCCCCCTCCAGCTTCCTCTACCCAGTCCCAATGCCCTCAACCTCAGCCTATCCCAAGCACACCTTCAGAACAGCATTCACCCAAATCAACACACAGAAGTGGCTCAGGCAAACACTAGCACCACACTTCATCTCACAGACACTCACACAAGCATCATCCCCTTGCAGACACACCAACATCCACTGCCTCCACTGTGTCCCCCTTCTCCTCCTCGTCCTCCCCCCTCCCAGTAGCATCTCCACTCACACCTGCATGCACTACAACCTCATCCACTACCTCCATCACCAGCATGCTTATCACTACACTCCCCTCACTGGCAGTCACCACCCCCACATCCATGCACACGTCCCCTGTGTCCTCTCCCATTGTGTCTGTGACCCCTCCTCCCAAAGTACACAAACACAAGCACACACACACCCAACAGCTATTCACCTCACAACAGCATCCAGCCCATGCACCTGCACCCAAACACAGCAGACTCACACCTCCTACAACCACTCCCTCTTCCTCCACTCCCAAACCTTCACCCTCTTCCCACGTCAGTGTCCCTAAGAAGCTTTTCCTCACCACCTTTGACCTATTCCCTAACCCTCCCCCCATCCTTCACCTTGGGACAGGGTGCCCAGAACATAGCCCAGCACCTCAGCCACCCAGTCCACGGCCAGTGTGGTTTCTGCAGCTGTGAGAGGCTCCAAGGAGGCACCCGTCCGCCCAGCCGGTGTGCCAGCAACACCTGCCAAGCCCAAGAAGGGTCCGCCACCTGGCACGGGCAAGAAGGGGACAGCAGCCAGCAAAGGGAAGGAGGCAGAACCAGCCAGCAAGGGCAAGTCAAAGACTCCAGCTGGCAGAAGCAGGGAGCCACCACTATCTGCCAAGGGCAAAAAGGGGCACAGAACACCAGCCATGGCACTTCAGCCGTACAAGGCTGCAGGTGAAGGCCTGGAGGCTACCACCACCACTGCGAGCACCGCCTCCTGCACCGCGGCCAGCACCACCACCTGCACTGCGGCCAGCACCGCCACCTGCCCTGCCGCCAGCAGCACCACTGCCAGCAGCAGCCCCAGTGGGCAGCCGTCCGAGGCTGCAGGTGAAGGCCTGCACCATGGCCAGCACCGCCACCTGCCCCGCCACCAGCATCACCACTGCCAGCAGCAGCAGCCCCAGTGTGCAGCCGTCTGAGGCTGCAGGTGAAGGCCTGGAGGCTACCACCACCACTGCCAGCACCGCTACCTGCAGTGCAACTGGCATACACTGAGCAGCCGTCACCGACGGACAGCAGTGTGTAGTGGTGACTACATGGGCTGCAGTGCGTCCTGGCCCCTGCAACACCTGTCGGTGTGACACCCAGGTGAGAGACTATGACCTTGCCCCGTCCAGGATGAAGCACACTGGACACAAAGCCCCCTCCAGAACCAGTGGAAGAAGGCATCCACTCAGCTCCTCCTTGGCAGGATGAAGCACACTGGGCACAATGCCCCCTCCAGAACCACTGGAAGAAGGCATCCACTCAGCCCCTTCTTGGCAGGATGAAGCACACTGGGCACAAAGCCCCCTCCAGAACCACTGGAAGAAAGCATCCACTTGCGCGACTGTGGCCTTGCACTTCCCAGGACCAAGCAGTGGGTAAACCACCCACTTGAGAGACTGTGGCTGTGCACTCCCCAGGGCCAAGCAGTGAGAAAACCACCCACTTGAGAGACTGTGGCTTTTTACCCCCCAGGACCAAGCAGTGGGCAAACCACCCACTTGAGAGTTTGTGGCCTTGCACTCCCCAGGACCAAGCAGTGGGCATGGAGCCCCCTCCAGGCCAGTGGCGCTATACCATCTTCCGGCAGAGGTGCCCCCCATTTCCCTTCCCCCTACGGTGCTGGTGTGTTTTCTACCTGATGCCCCTGCAGTGTTCTCTCCGTATTGAGGCAGGAGTCAAGTGTGGCTTTGGCCTAAGTGTTATGGCCCCGTGGGCCACGGACATTTTGGAGTGGGCATTGTCCCTCCTTTTGTATATATTGTATATATTGTACATACAGTTTATTTCTTTCTGAACGTATTCCTAATATTTACTTATATTACGCTAATTTTACTCCATTCCTTCTGTCCTTGCGTTATTCCTGAGGGTTACGGGGTGTATATGTAATGTTGTTGCATATGTTTGTGTGTATGGTGTTGGGGTTAGGGGTGGGGGTGTTGCTTGTTCCATGTGTGTGTCACTCTCTTTTTCCTCCGCCTCTCCCCTGTGTGCTAGGTGCAGTACTCACCGTGGTCGTCTTCGCAGGCGTACATGTTCCTGGTGTACGAGAAGGTACACCAGCATGTGGAAGATCTGCAGTTCCGGCTCCATGGCATCCAGGTTCTTCCTTGAGTGTCGAGATGTGAGTCATTTCCCTTCAGTGTTCTGTTTCCGCCGTGCTTTTGATGGTGTTGGTACTGCCGCAGAAAAGCTGGAGGATAGGCCTGTTGAAATGCTGTGAGTGGTACATTGTCTTCAGCCTGGCTGTTGGCGGTTACCGCCGCAGTGCTCGTTGCTACCGCCATGGCGGTCGGAGTGTTAAAGTGGCTGTCTGTGTTGGTGGTCTCCGCCGTGGTCAAAATTCCCTTTTTTTTACCGCCGGCCAGTTGGTGGTATTACCACCACTTTATCACCGACCGCCAGGGTTGTAATGAGGGCCTGAGTCATTTTGTGTTCAGATTTGTGCAAAGATTTAAGCCAGACATAAGTGAGATGATTCACCTCATTTGTTGGCAGAATAAACTGATTGATGGAATCCTGCGATACTCCAAGTATTGTAGTGATGAATTGGAATTGAAGCAGAAGAGGTTAAAAGAGAAGGTTATCATAGTGCAATTGAAAGCTGCACAGAAAACTAATCAGAGTCCACAGATGATGGTGAACACTGGTGGCATTCAAGGAGTACCACAGCAGGGGACAAATGTTGTTCAGCCTAGAGGTAGAGGACGTGGTGATCAAAGTGGAGGTGTTCTAGCTGTCCTGCCTTTGAAGAGAACTAATCTTTGCCATGCATTCAGAAATTTAGGTCATTGGTGACAGGAGTGTCCATTTAATAATGTGAATAATCAAGTGCAGAATGTTGGAATTGCTCAGGTGCAAGGGAATTATTAAGTTAAAGTTCAAAGAGTTCAAAGACCCCAAATGCAAAATGTAAATGTGTCCCAGGACAGAAGATGCAGTTATCAGAAGCCCCAATGACTCAACAGCAAATGGTCGTTCCCCAACAGAATTTGAACCAGAACGCAAATGTAAATGTGAATTAGATAGCATCACAATTTCCCCAAATGGATTTGAGTGATGAGGAATTTTCAGAAATTGTTCATGTTAGTAGCTCTGATTATGAGGATTGCATGTTAGCTGCATCTTTAGAAGTAGATCAACATAGTTCCTAAGTAAATGCCAATGTTATGGGCCATGATGTGTCATTCTTAGTTGACACTGAAGCTACATGTTCCACTGTCAGAACAGTTGGAGTGCCATACTTGCCCCTTTTTGTAAAGATAATTCAGGCTGTAGGAGTCACAAATAAGCAATTGGCCAACTCAGTAACAGAGTATGTCCTGTAAAAATAGGTTCATTTGAAGGTGAGCACCAATTTGTGGTCTGTGATTCAAACCTTGTAAGCTTGCTTGGGCATTACCTAATACGTAAGTTGCACTGTTCTATTAGTTGCACACCCAAAGGAATAGCAATTCAAACAAATGAGGAAGATGTGCCCTATAAAATTGTAGCGCAGTACAGAGTGACATGTTGTACCCAATGCTGACATGTAATGATTTACCCAAAGACTTAAAAGACACAGTGAATTCTGGAGTTTTAGATTTTTAAGGAAAGGAAATAGGATTCAACAAAGAATTTGAGCCTTTTAAAATACCAGTGAAGCCAAATATAGTGTATCCAAAAACAGCCCCATACAATATACCCCCATATACAATTGCTGGAATCACCCCTTTTGATAAATTTTCTGATTGAACAAGGAATTCTGAAAGAGTTATTGGGAAATCCATGTAACTCACCCATTTAAGGACTGCGGAAGCCCAATGGAAAGCACTGCATAGTTCAGGACCTGAGAAAAGTGAATGAGATTGTTGTTCAATGTTGCCAAGTGGCACCAAATCCCGCAGTGATATTATTTCAAATTCCTTGTGAAGCAGAATGGTTTACTTTATTTGATTTATGCCAAGTTCTGGAAAAGCACAGCAGGAGGAAGATCCTTCTCCTACCTAGCAGCCTGGACATGGAACACACTACCTTTCAAGCTCAGGCAGACTGCATCACTGAAGCAGTTCAGGAAGGACCTCAAGACCTGGCTCTTCAACTGCAAAGCACACCGACAAACAGCCCCTTGAGACCCTGTGGGTGATTAACCGCCCTCTACAAATCTGTGATTTATTTGATTGATTGAAGCATTTTTCTCTGTACCATTGCAGGAGCGCAGTCAATTGCTCTTTGCAGTCAAATTTGGAAGCTGTGTTTTGCCATGGTGCCGAACTCCTCAAGGGTATACAGAGTCACCATTCATTCTCAACCAGATCCTGAAGAAGAATCTGCAGTTGTTTAAGATGCCCTATAATTCAGTTTTTGTTGCAGTATGTAGATGATCTCCTTGTTGTAGTAAACAACTGAGAAGCTTGCAGGAGAGACCCAATTGCTCTCTTGAATCAATTAGGAGAAAATGGGCATAAGATTTCCCCAGCAAAATTACAGTATTGCAAGAAGGAAGTCCTGTACTTGGGTTACCACATTGAGAAAGGTGTGCTGAAAGTGTCCCAAGAGAGAATCTCTTCAATCATTAAAATCAATTGAGAAAATAGCAGTGTGCACTCGGGCACTTGTAGGGTGAGTTACGGCGAACCCAAGGGAACTTAAGGTTCTCCGGGGACCTAGACCAAGATTCAACAGTCAGACTTTTGTTACCTTGCCAAGGGAGACCAGTTGCAGAGGTGACTTGGCTTTCCTTGGTGCTGAACAGTCTGCAGTGGCTGGTGCATTTTGCACTCCATTGCAAAACTGAGCTTGGGGGTGGACTCACACTCAATCCTTCAGGCGCAGAGGCTTTTGGGGGCCAGGACCAGGATTCAACGATTGGATCTTTGCTACCTCGTCTGGTATGTCTGGGTGCAGAGCTAGCTCCTAGCTGTCAATCACCGGGCTGGTCGTGCCAAAGATGTTTTGCTGCCCCAGTCGAAGTCACGTCCTTCAGGCTGCAATCCCACAGGAGAGGGGTCACTGGAAAGTTGGTTTCTATGCCGGGGGGTGCACTGGAGTTGGTGAACATCATGTGGCCGTCGGTTTCCAGGCAGGCGACAGACAAGCCTTGGTAGCTGCAAGGGTGGTCCACGAGCTTTCTGGTGGCTGGAGGTTGTTTGGCGGGGAGTAAAGGCTTGAAACTTGGTATTGGCCTCACTCCCACTACTTAGATGCTGGACACATGTTTCTTTGGGCTCAGCATTTCTTTACTCCTTCAGTTTGCAGAGGACTGGTGCCGCAGGTCAGTATTCCTTGGAGTTTCGGTGTTCACTGGGATCTCTCTGGGCAGGCCCATTGAGTTTTCACCTCTGGCACACAGAGGGCACTCGGTTCCCTGTGGCTAGTCTGCCCATGTAGTGATGACTTCCAGTGGGGAGTTTGTCACTTTCTACCCAGAATGCACTATTGTTAGGGTCTGCCACGATGGCAAAACCCTTCCTTGGCTGTGCAGATCTCCCAGCTCACCTCAAAGGTGTGGCTAGTTTTTAAGGAGGTGCACACATCCTGCATAGTTAATTTCCCAACTGCCCTGCCACGGAAGGCGGGAAGGTCTTTGACCTCCACAGGTGGCACAGCTCTTGGCAACTAATCTCACTAGCCAGCCTGAGAGGAAGGAGGTGTGACCTCCTTCCTGCTCAGGCCCTTTGTCTTACATACTGCCAAGGTGCTAGCACCACCAGCAGGAGGTCAGACTTCTTTGTGTGGCGGCAGCGGCTCGGGAGCCCGCTAAAACAGCTTAGGACTGTGTAACGTGGTGGGCACCCTATAAAGGTGCCACCTGGGCATCTGCTTTTTAATCCTAAACATGGGCAACATGTTCACAGTTGAAAAGCACAGTGTTTGATACCAAACATGATGGAATTCAGCTGGGCCATTGGAGAGCTGGACATCTGAGCAGTGGTCATTGCCAGCCCGTGTTATCCAATGGGCTGACAGTTGCTTGTGCCAACATCGCGTTTTAGGGCCCTATCCTGTTGGAAAAGGTGCCTGAGATGTGCAGGTGCGTCACTGGACTACTCCCCTGCGATGCACCTGACGGCGCTGCCCCTGGGAGCTCTGTCAAGGAACCAGATGAGGGCCTGGGACCGGGTGGGTGTGACGACATTGAGGGATTTTGGGGGACTTCTTCAGAGATGGGGTCCTGCGATCATTCGCTAACTTGGTGGAGGAGGGCGGAGTCCTGGTAGGGCAATTTCTTTTATACCAGTCATTGACCCATGCTATAAGGGAACTCTGGTCTACGGTGAACGCGGAGCCAGAGATGCATAGAATTGTCCAACTCCTATTGACTAAAGGGGACGATGCCCACCTCATCATCAGACTTTACAGAGCCCTTAATGAGGACAAGCTGGAATCCCTGCAGACACTATGAACAAAATGGGAGGGGACGCTAGGCAAGGAATTGACGGACACAGAGTGGCAGAAGGTACTGGCATACCCCCGTAGGGTATTGCGTAACACATGTCTTCGTTACATCCAGTACAATTACGTACACAGAACATATCTCACACCTAACAGACAAAGGGTAATATACGGAGGCAAACCCATGGCATGCCCCAGGAGCAGTGCAGTAGACTCAGACTTAGATCATATGCTATGGGGCTGCCCTGAGATACAGAAGTGCTGGTGGGGTGCATTAGCTGATCTAGAGGGAACCTTGGACACGGGTCTGGAAGTGGATCCCTCCTCCTGTTTGCTGGGTCTACATTCTAGACCTGCCTCAAAGAAAGTTGGCAGCAGGTTTCTAGACCTGGCTCTGGTGCATCTCAGGCATCATATTGCCATGGCTTGGAAGTCCCCTAGGGGCCCCTCTCTGGTAGAATGGAGATGGGATATCTTGGCCTGGGCTTGGGCCGAACTACATGCACTGGGTAGAGAGCAGGCCCGGGGAGCCCGTACACGTCCTATTGCCGCATTGTGGACCGAGATCCTGGAGGCATGGGAAGAGCAGATATGTGAGACAGATAGAGCCCGGGTAACCAGGGAGAATTTGCCATGCACAAGCCAAGCTGCTACCTGAACAGATGGGGAGAGGGGAAAAGACGCGACGTAAAAGTGGGTAGCGGAGAGGGGCCTCAACACTAACACCACGAGGAGGGCTGATGTCAATACATATGCACTGCCCCCACTGATTAATGGAGGATTACGATCGAAATTGTCCGGGGTGATCATATCTCCTCCGCAGAACACAAGGAGGAATTACTGCAGAGATACTGACATACCTAACCCGGTAGCTCAGGTAGTCCTGACCGCCCTAACCACACCACAGTACAAAAATGTTCCTCCAGCGCATTGTTATATGTTATAGTTAGTAGTGTTCCTAGTGTAAGTGGTAGTAACATTGCAGATAGCGAACTCCTAAAGACCGAAGAGGGACAGGGGCTACAAAACTATATAATGGAGAGCAGGCATACTATGTATATGATAATTGGCAACATCATATCCAGAAGAACCCCGTTTATTGTATATTACTGTTTGTGATCCAGTTGCAATGTATGCACATGTGTATGTACTATACATCAAGATACCCTGCTCCCGTCAAAATAATGTGATTTAATGAAAATACCAACAAACAGAGTTAAAAAAAAAAACATTAGGGGTCATTACAACATTGGCGGTAAAAGCCGCTTACCGCCGCGCAGAAGGCCGCCAACACATCGCCGCGGGTGTGGAATTCCGCCACGGTCATTATGACCCACAGCTCGGAATCCGCCAAAATCCAGACACCCACACAAGTCCGCCACACCAAAGGTCAGTGATAAACTGGCGATAACAAAACCTCCACCATCACGCCAACAAGAATACGCCCACACTATCACGACCCACGAATTCACGCACATTTACAAAACACTACCACATTCGACAATTCCAAATACACACACCTGATACACAACACACACCACTCCCACACATCCAATACAATATAAAACACACACCCACATCACCCACAAACCCTTACGACCACAATTGCGACTGAGGGCCAGAGAGAGACACCACCATCTACAAACTAGCATCCACAGGTACTCAACACCATCACTCACACAACATCCACGCACCTCACACAACACACCTCTAAATATCAACCCCACACATCACAACACACACCACCTCACACATCACCCACACCACCCCATGGCACCGCAAAGACACCCCAGGTTCTCTGAGGAGGAGCTCAGGGTCATGGTGGAGGAAATCATCCGGGTAGAGCCACAGCTATTCGGATCACAGGTGCAGCACACCACCATAGCTAGGAAGATGGATCTATAGCGAAGAATCGTGGACAGGGTCAACGCAGTGGGACAGCACCCAAGAACTAGGGATGACATCAGGAAGAGGTGGAACGACCTACGGGGGAAGGTGCGTTCCGTGGTCTCAAGACACCACATTGCGGTTCTGAGGACCCCCACCTCCTCCCCCACAACTAACAACATGGGAGGAGCAGGTCTTGGCTATACTGCATCCTGAGGGCCTCGTAGGAGTAGCTGGAGGAATGGACTCTGGTAAGTCAAATATTTCTTTACTTCATCCCCCACCCACCTGCATGCTATCACATACCCCCACCCTCGCCCTCACCCCCATCACTCCAAATCCTCACGTATGTCCCAATATCACAAACCACACATCCCAAACTCAAGCCGTGCATGTAACACCAAAGCATGGACACCTATCACCAATGCATGGCCACTACACATACCCATACACCCCCCCTAAACCATTATCACACAAGGTCCTACATAGGAATGCAAGCACTGGGGTACATGGTCACCCACACATTTCACACCATGGCACACCATGGCACACACAGATGCAATAATCATGCCTTTACACCCCTGCAGAACCCCTACCCAACATCACCGGACAGGAGGGTCTAGATATGTCCACTCCACCCACAGAAGAGGCCCACAGTGATGACAGCAGCTCTGTCCAACTGGATCAAGATGACCAGCCCAGCCCATCAGGGACCTCGGGACAGTCGGTTCCCCTAACACTGGCACAGGCCACTACAGAGCTTGCCCCCTCCAGAAACACCAGCGCAGCACCCACCCAGTGGGCCCATACCTCTTTTCCCAGGACACGTCAATCAGCAGTGTGTCCACCACTACAGGGAACTCAGGCTAACCCACCACCCCAACAACAACAGGGACCTGGGGGCAGTGGTAGTAGGCACACGGTTCAGGGGACAGAGGCACAGGAACACAGGGGAATTGGGAGGGCTGCTGTGCGACAGGTGGAGGACAGGCCCAGGGAACCCACTCTCCACGAGGCCCTCTCCAACATCATGGGAGCCTACCACCATTCCCAGGAGACGATGGCAACAGTACTGGCCAAGTTTCAGGAGACCCAGTTGCAGGAGGAACAGTATTTGGGCTTCAGGGAGGAACTCAAATCCATCAGTTCCACCCTGGGCACCATTGTAGGGGTGCTGAAGGAACTCGTGAACACCAGGAGGGACACTGTGGCACAACAAGGGGCCCCTGACACTAGCCTGGACGATGAACTGCCCACCACCTCCGCCGGCGCTAGTGGACAGGAGGCACCGCCACAGGACCACCACACCAGCACCCCACCCCCTGCAGATGAAGAACCAATCCGCAAACGGTCCCTGAGATCCAGGACAAAGACAGAGAACAAGGCCAAGACCTCTGCCAAGAAATGAGACCACCCTGTTTGTCATACTTCTGTCCCACTTTGTCACCCTGTCCATATTTAAACTGCTCCAGCTCCACTTCCTATGCCCCTTTGGACAATGCACCTGTGAGACTAATAGACTGGACTCTGGCATGGACATTCCTCTACCATCAGCCCTGACCATTTTACAACCCCCTCCACTATTGAGCACTTCAATAAACACCCTTAAATCAAAAAACAATCTGGAGTCAGTCTGTGTTTTTGAAAATGTGTATTTGCAATTACGGTGGCAAAATGCTATATCAAATGTAATGTCAACATACCTATGTCACACAGCACTAGTCCATGCGTAAACAAAGCAGATGTCACACAGTGGGACCACATCTGTGAAATCGTAAGGGAAAGTGACAACTCAGTGACCATACACTTGGTGAAAAAGACAGACAGATGAGAGGTAGTAGAATTAAATCAGATGTAGCAGGCTGTGTTGTCTTCTTACCTGTGTCTCACTGGAAGTATTGCAGGATCACCGTATTCCTGTTGTCTATGTCCTCTTCTTCTGCTTCCTCGTCTTCACTGTCCACAGGCTCCACAACTGCCACAACACCTCCATCTGGATCATCGTCCTGCAGAAAAGGCACCTGTCGTCGCAAAGCCAAGTTGTGAAGCATACAGCAGGCCACGATGATCTGGCATACCTTCTTTGGTGAGTAGAATAGGGATCCACCTGTCATGTGGAGGCTCCGGAACCTGGCCTTCAGGAGGCCAAAGGTCCTCTCTATAACCCTCCTAGTTCACCCATGGGCCTCATTGTAGCGTTCCTCTGCCCTTGTCCTGGGATTCCTCACAGGGGTCAGTAGCCACAGACAGAGCACCCACTGCCGGAAAAGATGGGAGGACATTCGCCGCTGGAGGAAGAAGATGGCGGAGGCCCAGCTGGGGATGGCCTCCCAACGTGGGAGGGGTGGCCGTCGCACCATGACCCCCTGATGTTCAGGATCCTGGCGGTGGCGAATCCGGAGTTGGATGGGTGCTTGAGGGCATCACAGCAGCCACAAGGGGGTGAGTACACTCTCATTCAGCTGATTCAGCGCGCATTGTAGGTGTCTGGGTGGGGGAGGTGGGCTGTGTGTTCCCCTAGGCCAGGGCGAGTTTAGTAGGCAAGGACCCTTCTTAAGGCAGGCCCTGTGGCACCCCACCCCACCTGTGTACAGTGCCAACTACACCTAGTCAGGCTCCTGTGACATCCATGTGTGCAGCAATCTGGCATAGCCTTGTAACCCATGTCCCTGGGCTTGAATAGGGAACTCCAAGTGCGCGGTGTAGTGCAGGGGGCTTCTGTGTCTGTATTGTCTGCCATCGGTAGCGGTATTGCATGCACTCAACATGTCTTTCTTCTGTCTTCCCCCACCTTTTTGTGGTCTCCCTGTTCTTGTGTGCATTAGCATCATCAGGCGGAGGAGCAGTGGCACCGGAGCAGGAGGGAGCTGCATCCCACATGGCCCTGGAGGGCGACACTACGGAGTCTGAATTTACCAGTGGGACAGAGGGCGAGGGGAGCTCCACTGCGGGGACAGGAGCTTTCACCAGCGATATGGACTCGTCCTCTGATGGGAGCTCCCTTGCGGTGGCGGGCCCATCTGTGCCCCCCGCATCTACAGGTACAGCTGCCACCCCCCCTACCAGCACCGCCCTCCCAGCAGCCCCTCAGCGTTTGCCCCGTGCCCGCTCATCCAGGAGGGTGGGCATCTCCTTCGCCCCAGGCACCTCAGCCCCTGCCCCTGTCAGCCCTGCTGCCCTCAGTGAGGAGGCCATTGACCTTCTCAGGTCCCTCACTGTTGGGCAGTCTACCATTTTGATTGCCATCCAGGGTGTAGAGAGGCAGTTGCAACAAACCAATGCATACCTGGAGGGCATTCACTCTGATCAGGCAGCCCATCACCGAGCTTTTTAGACTCTGGCCTCAGCACTGATGGCAGCCATTGTCCCTGTCTCTAGCCTCCCCCCTCAACTTCCTCCACCCAGACCCAAACCCCTGTACCTCAGCCTATCCCAAGCACACCATCAGACCAGCATGCACACACCTCAACACACAAGGGAAGCTCTGGCAAACACAAGCAACACACATCCCACAGGCACTCACGCAAGCATCACACACATGCAGACACACCAACATCCACTGCCTCCACTGTGTCCCCCTCCTACTCGTCTCCCTCCTCCCTCCCTGTCTCGTCTCCACTCACACCTGCATGCACTACATCCTCAGCCACTACGTCCATCACCAGCACACTCACCACCACACCCCGCTCACGTGCAGTCACCACCCCCACTACCATTCACACGTCCCCTGTGTCCTCTCCCAGTGTGTCTGTGAGGCCACCTCCCAAGGTACACAAACGCAGCCACACACCCACCCAACAGCCATCCACCTCACAACAGCCTCCAGCCCATGCACCTTCACCCAAAGTCACCAAACGTACACCTCCTACAACCACTACCTCTTCCTCCACTCCCAAACCCCCTCCATCTACCCGTCCCAGTGTTCCTAAGAAACTTTTTCTGTCCAACCTTGACCTCTTTCCCTCACCTCCCCCACCCCTTCAGTCTCCTAGGGCCCGACTCTCCGGGTCCCAACCCAGCACCTCAGCCACAACACCTGCGGGACCAGTGGTGCCAGTAGTAACCGGCTTCTGGAGTGCACCAGGCAGCAGGGCAGCCAGTGTGGCAAGGAGCCAGAGCACAGACAGTCCCCCACCTGTAAAGCATAAAAAGTTGGCCAGTGCCCGGCAGGAGAGGGGAAAGAAATCAGCCACCAAAGCCACTCCCAGGGGTTCAGTTGGGGGTGTGGAGACAGCTGCGCCACCATCCAAGGTGGGGAAGGGGCACAGTAAAACCGGCAAGTCCAGGAAGATCTGCACGGGGGACAAGACCGCCACCATCCCCGCTGCCCAGGACACCGCCGCCACCATCCCTGCTGCCCAGGACACCACCGCCACCATCCCCGCTGCCCAAGACACCGCTGCCAGCAGCACCGCTGCCCAGGACACCACCGCCAGCAGCACCGCTGCCCAAGACACCACCGCCACCATATCCGCTGCCCAAGACACCGCCGCCAGCAGCACCGCTGCCCAGGACACCACCGCCACCATCCCCGCTGCCCAGGACACCGCCGCCAGCAGCACCGCTGCCCAGGACACCGCCGCCAGCAGCACAGCTGCCCAAGACACCGCCGCCAGCAGCACCCCTGCCCAGGACACCGCCGCCAGCAGCACCGCTGCCCAGGACACCGCCGCCAGCAGCATCGCAGGCCAGTGAGCGCCAATGATTCCAACGCTACTGAGGCCGCCACGGGCAGGATGAAGCACTCTGGGCACAAAGCCCCCTCCAGAACCAGTGGAGAATGACATCCACTACCTCTGTCCTTGGCAGGATGAAGCACTCTGGGCACAAAGCCCCCTCCAGAACCAGTGGAGTATCACATCCACTACCTCTGTCCTTGGCAGGATGAAGCACTCTGGGCACAAAGCCCCATCCAGAACCAGTGGGGTATCACATCCACTACCTCTGTCTTTGGCAGGATGAAGCACTCTGGGCACAAAGCCCCCTCCAGAACCAGTGGAGAAAGGCATCCACTACCTCTGTCCTTGGCAGGATGAAGCACTCTGGACACAAAGCCCCCTTCAGAAACCAGTGGAGAATGTTATCCATTTGAGAGAAGGTGGCTTTGCACTCCCCAGGATATAGCAGTGGGCAAACCACTCACTGGAGAGACTTGAGAGACTGTGGCTTTGCACTCCCCAGGATATAGCAGTGGGCAACCCACCCACTTGAGAGACTTGAGAGAATGTGGCTTTGCACTCCCCAGGATATAGCAGTGGGCAACCCACCCACTGGAGAGACTTGAGAGACTGTGGCTTTGCACTCCCCAGGATATAGCAGTGGGCAAACCACCCACTGGAGAGACTTGAGAGACTGTGACTTTGAACTCCCCAGGATACATCAGTGGGCATGGAGCCCCCTCGTGGATCTGGCGTTGTGCACTCATCCGGCTGAGGTGCCCCCCCTTGCCTTCCCCCTGAGGTGCCTGTTTTATTTCTATTTGATGCCCCAGAAGTGTTCTCTCCGTCTTGTTCGGGTATTGAGTGTGGGCCTCGCCCATGCCTTTTGGGCCAAGTGGTCCACGGACTATGATAGTGGAATACCTTGGACTTGTATTCTTGGTGTATATATTTGTTTATAGTGTGAATATCTTAATATATGTATATATGTTTGATTACTGTCTTCGTATATATTACAATCATTCGACTCATTTCCTTTTGTCCTTGCATTCTTCCAAGGGGGGGTTGGGGGGTGTAACTGTGATGTATCATGAAGTATTGGTGTGTGTGTTGTTGTGGGTGAGGGTGAGGGTGGGGGTTTTGCGTGTTGCATGTGTGTGTCACTGTTTTTTCCCTCCCCCCTCCCCTGTGTCATAGGTGGAGTACTCACTGTGGTCTTCACCGCCGGCGTTCGTGCTCCTGGTAGAGGAGCAGGAAGGTAAGGGCTGGAAAAATGTGAAGTTCCAGTTCCATGGCGTCCTGGTTCCTCGTGGGATGTGTAGAGGTGAGCGGTTTCCCTTCCAAGTTCTGTTTCCGCCGTGTTTTTGTTTGCGGTGAATCAGCCCCGGAAAAGGTGGCGGATTGGTGGCTTGTAATAATGTGGGCGGTACATTGTCCTCCGCCTGTCTGTTGGCGGTTACCGCCGCAGTGTTTGTTTGTACCGCCTTGGCGGTCGGAGTGTTAAAGTGGCTGTCTTTGTTGGCGGTTTCCACCACGATCGTAATTCCATTTTATTTCCGCCGGCCTGTTGGCGGTTTTACCACCGCTTTAACACCGACCGCCAGGGTTGTAATGACCACCATTGTGTTTTAGATGCCAGCACAGGGGCATATGTGCTCCGGCATGTATGTCTTCACTCATGGAACACTGACCCCTGGGCTAAAAGGGGCTTGCCATAGGGGTGAGTGACCTGTCCATGGGCAGTTACAGGGAACCTGCCTGCA
This sequence comes from Pleurodeles waltl, assembly GCF_031143425.1. Lineage (NCBI taxonomy): Eukaryota > Metazoa > Chordata > Amphibia > Caudata > Salamandridae > Pleurodeles > Pleurodeles waltl. Next base: position 1,888,670,868 of record NC_090440.1, read on the forward strand.
CCTGGTGTGGGCAGTGTCTCATTTGAGCAGCAAGCTGCTCATGCAGGCTGACATGGCAGCTTTACCATCTCTCCTTTACTTGGGGTATGCAGGGCGGCACAATCAGTGCTGCAGTCCTGATATCCCCTTTAGCACCCTTGTCTGGGTACCCTGGGTACCATTTACTGACATCCAAAAAGAGAGGCACTTTCGGCATAATGACCATAAACGTCAATGTTAAATACAAAATCATGCATTTCACAATAAAAAGGACACAGAAGAATAAAAACATTTAAAAGAAATAAAAAAAATAATTGCAAGAGAAAATCATATGTGTTCAGTGTCTCCAGCCAATACCTAGGGCAGTTTAATTATTGTTCATTATTGCATGATTAACCTCCTTGGTATCCACATTGTGCAAATATTAAAAAACTAGCTCATTTGAACTGATCCCTTAGGATTTCAATACTGGCCTCAGGAATTGCCTTTTCTGTGATATGTATATGGTGAAAAATAATATAAAGTGCTTTGTGCCCTGGTGCGACATACCACCGCAAGGCCACCAAAAAATTACGTTTTTCAAGCGAAATCTTGTTTGTGTCTTTCACTTTCAATTGGTTGCAGGTACAGTGCTGAGTATGGGGAAATATCCCCCACTATCCTTCCACCCCATTAACCATGCCTATAATTTGGTTGTGCTGGTAAAAGAGTTCTTTAACCCTACAAATTGCCACTGGTGTAATAAAATCTGGTTTGAGGAAGAGCTCTGGGACGTGACATATTGCAGACGAGGGATATCCAAAGCTCTATCCAGGGCCATGCAATCAACAAGAACTGATCTAGAAAACAAAGCTTCTAGGTTATTGTAGGAAGTTGGCTCTGTATGTGCTATTTCAAAGTAAGGAATAGCATGCACAGAGTCCAAGGATTCCCCTTAGAGGTAAAATAGTGGTAAAAAGAGATAATACTAATGCTCTATTTTGTGGTAGTGTGGTCGAGCAGTAGGCTTATCCAAGGAGTAGTGTTAAGCATTTGTTGTACATACACATAGACAATAAATGAGGTACACACACTCAGAGACAAATCCAGCCAATAGGTTTTGTTATAGAAAAATATCTTTTCTTAGTTTATTTTAAGAACCCCAGGTTCAAATTTAACATGTAATATCTTGTTTGAAAGGTATTGCAGGTAAGTACATTAGGAACTTTGAATCATTTCAATTGCATGTATACTTTTCAAGTTATTCACAAATAGCTATTTCAAAAGTGGACACAGTGCAATTTTCACAGTTCCTGGGGGAGGTAAGTTTTTGTTAGTTTTACCAGGTAAGTAAGACACTTACAGGGTTCAGTTCTTGGTCCAAGGTAGCCCACCGTTGGGGGTTCAGAGCAACCCCAAAGTTACCACACCAGCAGCTCAGGGCCGGTCAGGTGCAGAGTTCAAAGTGGTGCCCAAAACGCATAGGCTATAATGGAGAGAAGGGGGTGCCCCGGTTCCGGTCTGCTTGCAGGTAAGTACCCGCGTCTTCGGAGGGCAGACCAGGGGGGTTTTGTAGGGCACCGGGGGGGACACAAGCCCACACAGAAATTTCACCCTCAGCGGCGCGGGGGCGGCCGGGTGCAGTGTTAGAACAAGCGTCGGGTTCACAATGTAAGTCAATGAGAGATCAAGGGATCTCTTCAGCGCTGCAGGCAGGCAAGGGGGGGCTTCCTCGGGGAAACCTCCACTTGGGCAAGGGAGAGGGACTCCTGGGGGTCACTTCTGCAGTGAAAGTCCGGTCCTTCAGGTCCTGGGGGCTGCGGGTGCAGGGTCTTTTCCAGGCGTCGGGACTTAGGTTTCAGAGAGTCGCGGTCAGGGGAAGCCTCGGGATTCCCTCTGCAGGCGGCGCTGTGGGGGCTCAGGGGGGACAGGTTTTGGTACTCACAGTCGTAGAGTAGTCCGGGGGTCCTCCCTGAGGTGTTGGTTCTCCCCCAGCCGAGTCGGGGTCGCCGGGTGCAGTGTTGCAAGTCTCACGCTTCTTGCGGGGAGCTGCAGGGTTCTTTAAAGCTGCTTCTTGAAACAAAGTTGCAGTCTTTTTGGAGCAGGTCCGCTGTCCTCTGGAGTTTCTTGTCGTCGTCGAAGCAGGGCAGTCCTCAGAGGATTCAGAGGTCGCTGGTCCCTTTGGAAGGCGTCGCTGGAGCAGAGTTCTTTGGAAGGCAGGAGACAGGCCGGTGAGTTTCTGGAGCCAAGGCAGTTGTTGTCTTCTGGTCTTCCTCTGCAGGGGTTTTCAGCTGGGCAGTCCTTCTTCTTGTTGTTGCAGGAATCTAATTTTCTAGGGTTCAGGGTAGCCCTTAAATACTAAATTTAAGGGCGTGTTTAGGTCTGGGGGGTTAGTAGCCAATGGCTACTAGCCCTGAGGGTGGGTACACCCTCTTTGTGCCTCCTCCCAAGGGGAGGGGGTCACAATCCTAACCCTATTGGGGGAATCCTCCATCTGCAAGATGGAGGATTTCTAAAAGTTAGAGTCACCTCAGCTCAGGACACCTTAGGGGCTGTCCTGACTGGCCAGTGACTCCTCCTTGTTATTCTCATTATTTTCTCCGGCCTTGCCGCCAAAAGTGGGGGCCGGGCCGGAGGGGGCGGGCAACTCCACTAGCTGGAGTGTCCTGCGGTGCTGTGACAAAGGGGTGAGCCTTTGAGGCTCACCGCCAGGTGTTACAGCTCCTGCCTGGGGGAGGTGTTAGCATCTCCACCCAGTGCAGGCTTTGTTACTGGCCTCAGAGTGACAAAGGCACTCTCCCCATGGGGCCAGCAACATGTCTCTAGTGTGGCAGGCTGCTGGAACTAGTCAGCCTACACAGATAGTCGGTTAAGTTTCACGGGGCACCTCTAAGGTGCCCTCTGGGGTGTATTTTGCAATAAAATGTACACTGGCATCAGTGTGCATTTATTGTGCTGAGAAGTTTGATACCAAACTTCCCAGTTTTCAGTGTAGCCATTATGGTGCTGTGGAGTTCGTGTAAAACAGACTCCCAGACCATATACTCTTATGGCTACCCTGCACTTACAATGTCTAAGGTTTTGCTTAGACACTGTAGGGGTACAGTGCTCATGCACTGGTACCCTCACCTATGGTATAGTGCACCCTGCCTTAGGGCTGTAAGGCCTGCTAGAGGGGTGTCTTACCTATACTGCATAGGCAGTGAGAGGCTGGCATGGCACCCTGAGGGGAGTGCCATGTCGACTTACTCGTTTTGTTCTCACTAGCACACACAAGCTGGCAAGCAGGGTGTCGGTGCTGAGTGAGAGGTCTCCAGGGTGGCATAAGACATGCTGCAGCCCTTAGAGACCTTCCTTGGCATCAGGGCCCTTGGTACTAGAAGTACCAGTTACAAGGGACTTATCTGGATGCCAGGGTCTGCCAATTGTGGATACAAAAGTACAGGTTAGGGAAAGAACACTGGTGCTGGGGCCTGGTTAGCAGGCCTCAGCACACTTTCAATTGTAAACATAGCATCAGCAAAGGCAAAAAGTCAGGGGGCAACCATGCCAAGGAGGCATTTCCTTACAGTTATTCCACACTCTGAGCCAGAGCAGCGTGGGTTGTAATTTGATGTACTCGTCAACACCCCTGAGTCCAACTTCAATTTGAGAGAAAAAAGTAGAGGTAATCTGTAGAACTACCAGAAGCCTTCGTATAAATTAGTTGCCCACAGCATGGAAAGGATTGGTATTAGCATAACCCCAAATACTTGAGGTGAAAGAGGCCACTGATAAGCACTTACTTCTATAGAGTATCTCTTTCACAGGTTTGTGCCCCATCCTTGGAAATCTAAAAACAGCATCAACAGACCTTTGAAATTGCAAGACTCTGAGACTCACTAAGAACTTCCAATTAAAATCAGCATCTATCAGAAACCCTAGGTAGGTGAATTGGAGAACTTTCATAATCTCAGAGCCTCCCAGTACAAACATCCTGGTTTTTGCTGGTTTTGGGCCATGTTTCATAATAGACAATTTAATTCTGTTAGTCACCAGGTCCAGGTTAGCCATAAAGCTGTTAAAGGCATCTACCAGATGTTGGAGGCCATTTGCTGCCCCCACTATGAAGACCGCACCGTTAGCATAGAGAAGGAGCAGAACTTTGCGTGAGCCAATTAACAGAAGGTCCTTCCCAGCGCTGCAGAGGTGGTCTTCAAGGCCATTGAGGGTTAAAAGATAAAGGAAGGGAGATAGGACACATCCTTGTCCTACCTCCATTTTTTAGGTGAGACCTTCTGTAAGGTTGCCTTCTTTGCTATATCACACTTTAGCTGTTGTGTGCATGTGTAACCTGCTAAGTAGTGTAATGATTGCAGTGTCCACCTCATGCTTTGTCATGATGTCCCACAATTTTGACCAATCTACTGTGTCAAAAGCACTGGTCAAATCCATGAAGGCCAAATGGATACATCTCTTTTTGGCCTTTGTGTACTTTTGAACAATGAGAGAGGTTTATTCTCTGTGTACTTAACCGAGGGAGAAACCCACACTGAATATCAGAAAGGCCCTAAGTTCCCATTGTCCAATTTTGAAGTTTTGCTAGAATCACTTTCCCTGAGATCTTAACTGAGGTATCTAGAAATGAATTGGTCGATCGCAATAGGGCTTGTTTCTGTCCCCCTTTATAAAAATAGGGATGATAACTGCTTCCTGCCATGTTTTTACCAAAGGACCAACTATATTAGATCTAATAACAGTAGTGATTACAGGAGCCCAAAGTTCTGGCAGTGCCTTGTATAAATCAGCTGGGATTCCATCTGGGCCCGGGGCTTTGTTAGATGGGCTACTTTTACTGGCCAACATAATATCAGAGTCCGATTAATTTCCTCAAGATCGGGCAGGACTTGGCTCCCAGTCAACTATGTCATCAAGCTCCCTGCCCCCACAGCCTAAATTAGTACCAGAGTAAAAAAAAAAAAAGAAAAATACTTTAACCATTTTTCTGCCTGAATAACAGTGCCTACTCTGGATAGCTAATCAGCCCCAAGATTCGGGGAGAAAAGGAATGATAGTCTTTTAGAGCACTTGATACTTTAAGATCTTCCCAGCCTTTATCCCTCAGCTCTGGCTTTCTGGCAGCAATTGCCTGCCTGTAGATCTGACTCTTGAGCAATCACATGGATGGATTTCAAGAGCGTTTTTAAGGGCTCCAGCAGCTTGTCCACACTTCCTGTTAAAACCCCGGGGGCTACTGCTGGCTTTTATACCCGCTTTAACTAGTTTTTCTGCCATATACCATGATAAAGAGGAGAAAGCTTGTATAATATTTACTGGATTTGCATCATCCTGTAGGACCTATGTGCATTTGATTTTCTACCATAAGGCCTCTCATAAACCTTTCTTTATCAAACATACCCCAGTTGATGTTTAAACCCTAATGTTTCCTGTGCTCTACGTTATGCTGCTAGATGTTCCTATGTGCGATTCCCGCATTCAATTTTATAGCCACAGTCAAAGGATTGTGATCACTAAGACAACTAAGGATTGTGATCACTTAGGATATAATCTATCACACACCCAGCCTTAGCCCCCATTTACATTGGAATTTGCCTATGCTCCTTACTTGCAAAATCCTGTACTATCAATAGGGAATTTGCAGCCGCTACTCTGTTTATTGCTTGCCCATATGAGGATTGTTTAAAATGCATAAGGCGTTGCTCACACTCATCAACAATACAACAATACAACAATACACCATCATTTCCGGATCACATAACTGGACATTAAACTCTCCCACCACACTATAAACAATCCTTTTGTATGCTTGTTCTGAATTTTGTATAGCAGATATTCTAAGTCATCCATCTCCTTAGCTACTGCTGTAACAAGAATGTTGTGGTAATAGTTAATCAAAATCAGGACAAATGACTTCCTTGATTTAAGCAAGAGTAGGTGATAATAAGGTGAGGCAGCGATTGCCCACACAAAAAACCCCGTGATGGCCACAGAAATGAAAGTGGCTAGGCCTTCTTTGGCTGGATCACACTTCAAGGAGATAGGTGGTCTGAGGAAAGTTGTATAGCCATTTATGTGAGGTGGGTCCAATAGTCATTTCTCCTGGCAACAAATAACAGGAAACTGCTCAAATGTACTTCCCCACTCTGGGTTATCTAGTTTAAGTCACAAGCTAGTTACATTCCACAAAATGATCCAGAATATCTGCATGTGTTGCCCTGTCAGTATCGAGTAGATGATGATTGATTTCTTGCCAATATTTGAGATAGATCTTCCACTGCCCCCTCACAGTCTTCTATGTCACAAAGACAACCTTGTTGGTCGAGAGAGGATAGAGCCTCAAACTTGTTTGAAAGCGGGTTGTTCAATTGTTGAAGTGCTTCTTTCCTTTAAGCAATTTTGCCAGGCCCCAAGTGTCATCCTATGTGTATAGTGACTGTCACCTCTATAAAAGAAACCAATGGGATGAGCACTTATTGTACCAGAGTAGGATATTAGACATGAGAGGCACTGCAAGAGGACTCACACCATTTGTGGTCTCCTGAAGTTAACTATCATGTTATCACCCAGTGGTGTTTTAGGGGAGGGTCCAATCCAAGATACCCTCCTGACTGTCATAATGTTTTTTGATAACAGTCAACCATCCAGCTTGCTTTTTCAGCTAAGATGTTACTTTATTCAACAGTATGGCATGTGAGTCAGAAGAGGGGCTTTCCTGTTTGGGCACATTTTCCAAGACAATAATGTACAATTGACATTCCGGCGGAATATGTGGCCTTGCTGCTTGTCCTTTATTCCAGCCCCTATTTAAGGTATATTGGACACCCACCTTATGCTTATCTTTTGCTTCCCTTCTAGATTGCATATTTGGGGTGTTGGTATAGTGACATTGGGGGTCTGGGCTACCTTCTTGAGTACTTCTTGGTTGCTCTAAGGAAATTGTTTTAATATGCACAGCATCCACTATGATTGATAGTGGCCCTGACCCAACATGTATATTTACTCAATCCTTGATTTTTTCCGGGGACACATGGAGATCTTCTATTGTTTTTCCCAGGGTTTCTATCTGTGATAAGGCTGTAGAGCATAGTTTTATACGATTTTTAAAAAGACCCTCAAAATGACCAAGTTTCCCCACACAATCTGCTGCGATGGTTTTAAAATTATTTTCATCTAAAGCAGTTGTTTTCCAACTGTTTTTCCCCAAGCATTTAGTACTTTGTATTGCTTTGTTCTTTGGGTTGCCACCTTTTGTTGTTACAGAGGTGAAACTATGGATGCTAGAGGCATTTGGGCCCACTGGATCTTGCCTGACGTTCTTCAGCGGAGGGCTAACACTGTGGCTGGATGACTCTAGCAGAGTTAGTGTGTGGGAATCTTATGCCAAGCATAGGTTTCTTGAGCAGATTTTTTTTTCTGACTATCTGACATTAATAGGTGGTCTTCTGATAGCATACTGGCCTGCTGCACTGATTCGGTCTGGACTACGGGCCAATTCTCAGCATTTTCACACATCAGGCCTGACCTCTTAACAGCAGAATCAAAATTAGCTTCAACTCGGCTGATATCTATTAAGATGGCCCCCATAAGTGATGTTATGAGCCTCTGTGTCGCAGTTCTGTGGCCCTCTGAGAGAAGTGAAATAATGTCCCTGAATGTAGAACATCCTGAACTATGGACTGGTATTATATACAATTGTTTCAAACTTGTGGGGAGCTACATAGATAGATGAGGTTCCCATGACAGACCTGGGGAGATGTGCTGATGTTGCAACCTGGAGTCCTGTGATTGATTGTTATTGGATGATGCCCCTTCAAGGTAATATGGAGTGTCACACAGAGTGAATCAGATTGCTGTATGAACTTTAATATATTGTTGACCGGTTGGACTTTGGTCAGATTCCCTTGGTCAGATTGAGGAGCACCCTGCCGAAGATAAGAAACTGAGCCCCTTTTTCCTGAATGCTTTTTCCTGAATGCTTTGCCCCTGGAAGAAGTATCTTGCTCTCTGCCTTGCCCCTTGAAATGCCCCACTGAGACTTAGAGATTTTTTTCTAATCCTTCAGAAGACTCTTGATCAAGCTTCTAGCATGCTGACGCTTTCCCTGTTTATTTATCTTTTGTTCACCTTAGTTCACCTTAGTTAATAGCTTGCTGCCCAAGATTACCTTTTTCCAAGTTCTCTTTGTCCTTTTAGTTTTTTTGTCTTTTTTTCCGCATGTGTTTTACCCCACACATGTATTTCCCTGATTTGGTAATTGTAGGGTTTCCCTATGCCCAGCAAAAATTTAACTCTGCTGATTGAAATTGACTTGATGATTGTCGAACCTGAGCAACACTTGATTTCTGTATCTCACATAACCTTACTAATGTTTTGTACTCTTGTTATTGAATGCTTAGTTTTATTAATGTTAGTTCTGCTGAACTTATTTCATCGCCTTGGACAATCCTTGGTGATCCTGAACCTTTATAATTTTATCTTGAGAGTTGTCTACATGACTTTGAGCTTATATTTGCAATAAATTCCTTAACTTTATTTTTGACTGGAGTTTTCTTTGTATGGCCACATTGGTCATACTGTGACCAGTGTGGTCATTTAAGGAAAACTTTGCCAATACTCAGCAACCATCACAATAAGGAGAAACCTACAAAATCACTTCTTGTTGTTTTGTTTCTGCAGAAGCTATACCTATGCTGACATGCAAGTAAATGAGCTTGCTGGAGCATTTTCATGAATCAATGCTCATCGAGGTCAATGGATCTTTGGACCCTGCACACAATGTTGTGGAACCATTAACATAGTTCCTTTCTTTGTATTACGTTGTGTGCACCTGGGGTTGATGCTGTCTGCAAGGGGTGATGCATCCTCTCTTATGGTACGAGTCACTGAGGGTGGTTTTGTGGCAGTCTGCCTTCATTTTTTTGGCCGTTACTCACCTTGTTTTTCTTTGTGGCTATGTTTGGGTTGGTCTGCATTCTACTTCAGTTTCAAACTTTTATGTGGGTGCAGTGTTCCTAGTGCTTGGTGCCTTGGACAGGTGCCACATGCGTTCCGATACATGCTGTGTCACAGGGCAGTTGAAGGGGTCCAACTGTCACATGTAAGTGCCAGGACTATGATAGGGGAAACTGGAACATCGACTGCAGCAGCATCATGTTTGGCTCATGTGCTGTTCCTGAAAGGGCTGCTGTCTCAGCTTTGACCTAGTGGTGCAGGTCTCAACCCTCACACTGAGGGATAAGGGTTCCACTCAAGGTGTGCCAGTGGTTATGTCCCTGCTTTACATTCCTTTGAGGATGTCCTGGGCCCTACTTACCTGGACGGTTGCTATAGGCACTGCTGGATGTGCGTGTGGTGGCCTTGCTTACTTTCTCATGAATGGTGGTGTGGTTCCTCCTATCTCTCTTTTATCCTCCCTCATGGTGGCTTGTGGCTGCCCATTTTTTCAGGCCTTTTGATGGTTATTCCTTGGTTCTTTTTTGCTATTTATAATCTTCCTCCTCTTCAGGACATATTCTCTGTCTTCTTGAGCATGGGGAAGCATACTCAGAAGAGCCGCCATCTTTCACCTCACAGGCCTCCTCGAGGAGTCTATGAGGGGTGTGTACGACATTGTTCCTCTCCGGTTTCTGAGGCGCATCTCTAGGATATGGTTCGGAAGCTGTCTGGGGTCTATAATATGTATCAAGGAAAGGTGTTACCCTTGTCTCCTGCCTCTTCCTCAGGTTCTGCCTGGTCAGTTTCCTCACCTTCGTCTGTTTCATCTTGGCCCTCTCCAGATTAAGATGAGGAAGATCAATGTTTTCTAGCTGGTGCTTCTTTTAGGGGGAAGTATATTCTGAAGGAGTTCTTGGAGCCTGTAAAGTCTTACTTGTCTTCCAATCTTCAGCTTCCTGAGGATTTGGAGTAGCCCAGCACTAGTGGAGAATGGTTCGGTCAGATTCAGCTCCCTAATGTTCCTAAACGTCTGATCATTCCTGATATTCATTCTTTGTTGCAGTGTGAATGGAGAGATTCTGATAGAGTCTAAGTGCCATGCTTCATGGGATAGCTCTATCCTTTGTTGCCAGTGGAACCTGCAGTCCCTCAGGTCCTCACCGTGGATCCTTTGATTACCAACCTCACCGTAAAGCCTTCTTTCTTATCTGAGGATGTAATGTTGAGTTACCCAGTGGATAAGAAGGTAGAGGCTGCTCTGAAGAGATCTCACGCTGGCCTCAGTCTTTCCTTGCATCTGAGATTTATGGGGTTTATGCCTCTCAGTAATTAGGCAAAGATTTCCAATCTCTTTCTGCTGGTCAGGAGGGAGAGGATTTTTCTGATGTATTGGGTCACATGGAGGTCTAGGGTAAGTTTTTTTCGGACATAGCCTTTGATTCTCTTCGGGCTTTAGTGAAGGCCACAGCCTGATCAGTTTCTGCAAGGCGTCATCTTTATTTAAGGGGTTGGAAGGTGGACTCTCTCAAAAGAATTGTTTGTTGCGTATGCCTTTTGGGAAAGTAAATACTTGGAGATGAACTGAAGGAGATTCTCAGGAAGTCTTTCAGATATCAAAAACATGATCAACCTTTCCATCACAAGTTGAAGTCATCGGAAGGCAGTAGAAGATGTCTGGATCAGTTCAGGAAACAACAGACAGATTTCCAGCAGAATCGCTCTAGGTTCCAGTGTATGGGTGTCTCCTGTCCATCTGGTGCTAAGGGTGGTCCTAAACAACCTTTAGGACTGGTCTGCCCCCCTTTCTATCCAGTAGAGGGGCATCTGGGACAGTTCTTTGGAGTTTGAAAACTTGGATTTAGGACAGTTGGGTTTTTCAGGTTGTGTCTCAAGGTGTTTATCTGGATGTTTCCCCAGAGTTTCTGGAACCCCACTTCTTTCTGACCGCCTGGCCTTGAGATTCAGCAAAGAAGGTGGCTCTGGAACAAAGTATCACCTCCTTTGTCCTGAAGCAGACCCTCATTGCAGTTCCACCTCAGGAATGGGGTTGCAGTTGTTAGTCTTGTGTGTTCCTGGTCAGGAAAGTCACAGGGGATTATTGAATGATCATAGATCTGTGTTTCATGAATCGCTATCTTTTGACACTGCACTTCAGGATGAACACTCTGTAGCAGGTGATTCCTCTGATTTTTCCAGGGGAATACCTATCCAAAATCGATTTTCAGGACACATATCTCTATGTTATGGTGGCTCCTGCCTCCCAGTGGGTTCTGAGGTTTGCTGTGGGTTCTCAGCACTGGCAGTTCCAGGTGCTTCCATTCAGCCTGAAGTCCTCTCCCTGGATTTTCACCAAGGTCTTGGCCCTAGTGATGAGCCTTTAACATTCTCGGGGTCTGATGGTCCATCCATATCTTAACGATCTTCTGATTCATGCCCCCTCTCTGAAGAAATCCCTGGTAGATATAGCCAGTACAGTCTCTGTGTTGGAAGACTTTGGTTTCCTGATCAGCCCCTCCAAATCTCACCTGGTCCCTTCTCAGAGGTTGTAATATATTTGGGCCTCCTTCAACACAATTCAGGGGACAGTGTCCCTTCCTAAATCCAGAGCACCAGACTGCAAAAAAAACATTCGGAGCCTGATGAAAGTCCAGGAGGCCATGGCAAGAGTTTGGCTGAAACCTCAGGGACAGATGATGAGTGGGGGAGGTTCTTTTTTCTTATCAACCCATTCTTGCCTAGACCTTTTCTTGTCTCTGTTGTTGTTGTTTTTGTTATTATTCCTGTTGTTCCTTTTTTTTTGTCTTTTAGGCAGCAACATTGGACATCGTACCTTGGGCCTGTCTTCACCTGGGTCTGATTGTGCATCATACCCTGCTCTACTGGATCCAGGCAACTATGATGCTCAGATTCCAGTCTCAGCTTCCATCCGACAGGCACTCAACTGGTGGTTGAACCCTCCTTCTCTGGAGTGCGGCTTCCCACTTTGCTATCTGGTTCCTCTGATTTTGATTACGGATGCCAGCAGCTTCGGTTTGGGGGCAGTGCTGGGAGAACTCACTGCTCCGGGTCTCTGGACCAATCCGGAGAGTTGGAGGTCATCCAACTCTGGAATGAGCTGAGGGGGTTTGGAATGGCCTACTGTTCTTCTCATACAACCTCTGGGGTCACTTGGTGAAAGTCCGTGTGGACAACAGGGTGATGATGTCTCACGTCAATCTTCAGTTGGGTCTCCGTCCTCCTCACTCAAGGTTCTTTCTCGCATTATTGTGTCACGTGGAAAGACCAACCTTCCTCAGTTGAGGGCCATCCACATTCAGGGGGTGTTGAATTGTCAGGCGGATCTATTGAGTCAGGAATTCTGTCCACCCTGGAGTTTGTTCTGGCCTCTTCAGTGTTACCTAGATTTGCAGTCGTTGGGGCATTCCGGTGGTGGACCTTTTTGCCACTCCTCTGAATGCCAAGGTTCCACTCTTTTTCTCCAGGTTGCTGTTTCAAGGTGCTCTGGGGGGGTGATGCCCTGACCAGTCATTTGCTTCCGGGTCTTCTCTACCCTTTCCCTATGATTTCCCAGCTCCAGTATTTTCTGACTCATCTGCTCCAGCAAATGGTAGAGGAGGTGGTGGTGGTCCTTCCTTCTGAGGGTTATGAGGCGTTGGTTCCCTCTTCTCTGGATTCTAGCTTTGGAGCTGGAGTTGCTTCTGCTTCTGGAGACATCCCCCTTGTCCACCCCTCTTCTTTTTCTGCAGACTCTGGCCAAGTTGCAACTCCCATTCCAGAGATTGAGAGTGAGGGTCTCATGAATAAGGGTCTCTCTCTTCAGGTGTCCCATTATCTTCAGTCTTCTAGGTGCATCTCCACAAACAAGGTGTTTGCACATCATTGGAGTTCCTTTCATAGATGGATAAACTGTCATCCATCGAGTGCATGGCTTCTAGACTCTTTCGGAGTTTCCTCCTTCTTAGGCCAAAGTTCTGCAAACCTTTACCTCCTTGGGAGCTCCCTCTAGTCCTTTCTCATTTGAAGTCCTCTCTGTATGAGCCTTTGGAGTCAGTGTCCCTTAAGTTTCTTACCTTAAAGTGTCTTTTTTTGGTGGCCATTACTATGGCCAGACATTTGCGGGAACTTAATAGTCTGGTTTATCAACATCCTGACCTGCATGTCTTTGATGACATGGTTATAGCTTCTCTGGATCCTAATTTCCTGTCAAAGCTGAATTCCTCCTTTCACCATGAATATAAAATTGTTCTTCTGGTGTTGCCACAGGATGCTTTAGTTTCTGATCCTTCTTTGTCTCTATTGGATGTGGTCCATGCTCCAAAGATTTATCTTGCACAGTCTTCAGAGTTTCGTCACTGAGATTCTTTTTCTTAACATTGGCCCTGTCAGGAAGGGTGAGAAACCTTCCCCTCTACATTGTCTCATTGGGTAGACAGTGATTTTTTTCTGCTTATCAGGCTCTGGGCAGGGAGGTCCTGGGTGGGGTTAAGGCCCATTCTACACAGGGTATGGCTGCCTCTTGGGTGGAGTGGTCTGGTGTTCCCCTCAAAGACATTTGCAAGACTGCCATTTGGCTCTCTCTTTCCACCTTCATTTCCCATTACAGGTTACATGTGGCACAAGGTTCGGAGTTGTCTTTTGGTTCTTGAATCTTGCTGGTTACTAGCTCTTCATTTTAGTGTGCTTCTGTTGCCCCTGTGTTACTTTGAAGTTTCTGTTTCTGTCCTGGGGGAATTTTTTAGGGCTACTTTATATTTGCATTGTATATGGAACAAAGATTGTGTTGCAGTTCTTCCTTTGTTCCTTGGGGGCTGCTGAAAAAGGTCTTGCTTTGGCATTCCTCCAAATAGTTTAGAATGGGACGAGGAAGGGAAGATGAGGAGGTAATGCTCAGATTACTTATTGGTAATCTTTATTAGTCAGATTCTTCCTTCCTCGTCCCATTCCGTATGTCCTTCCCTTCCATCCCTTTTCTTTCATCAGGCCGTGGTTTGGCGCTTGGTGATAAAAAGGATGTTTAGCAGGAAGTGGAGGGGCTATATACTTTATGACCTTTTCCATTTCATAGAAAGGGAAAAAATAGCTTAATAGAAGGTGACAAGGGAGTGAATGGGCACACTCACTCCACATAGTACGGAATGGGATGAGGAAGGAATAATCAGAGTAATCAAGATTACCAGTAAATCCGAGCAGTTTTTCATGCTAAAAGCATACCATTTGGAAGTACATGTTTAACAGGTTGTTGGTTGTAGTTCAACATAAATGGAAGAGGTTGCATGAAATGTACTCTAAACATGATGCAGCAGCATTGTTGCACAGCAACACGTCGAGTTGGAGAACAATGTGAGAATAGACACAGTCTCACATAGGAATACCTGACCTCTACTTTTGTAGCTGGATACAAACCTACGTGAAAGGAGTTCTGTAGCTGTTAATATAGGCCTTACCACTGAATTTCTTATCATTTACTTTGGACATTACTTTTAGGTTGGACTATTTCTTTGTTTATGGTACAATTTCTCCTTGATGTATTTGGGTGTGGATGAATGTGTTTTTATTGAGCTATACTGTGCAGGAGACATCATCCTTCCATGACAGTGTACATGGTGCAGTGCTCTTCAGTCTGCTGCATATATTCGGGTGTCCTGATTATTTCTCGATAACTTCCATTACTCCATGCCCTAGTCTAACACGAGGCAGCAGCTTCCCAAGACAGATTATATTCATTGATTGGTTTGGAAAAAAAAAACTTTTCTAATAGCATTGACTTTCTTCCTGATCGAAACTTTAGTCACTGCTCCACTCTTCCTCTATCAGATACCCTTTAGCAAAGCATCCTGACCCAAGAGGACTGGTAGTTGGAAGAGGAAGGGAAGGAGGAAAACTTTGACAAGGCATATTAAAGATTACCACCAAGATATTAGACATTACCTCTGTGTCCATCATCTTCAACTCTCTCTCTCCTTACTTATATGAGGATATGATAGAGCTCCAAATCGATAGGATGGAATAACATATTTGGGATGTAAATATAACAAAAAATTATTGAAACACATCTTCATAAGGTAATAGTCTTCAAAACTTGAGTTTGCAAAAGTACCATCTATGGACTGAGATACACTTAATTGATAATGAGAAACCAAGTATTTGAATGAGCCAAAGTAGTTGCTCTGCAGATCTCGTATCAGGGAAACATCACTAGCTCTAAATCATTTTATGTGCTTCTTTGCCTAGAATAACATCGCCAGATATATAACTGCTCTGTTCTCATCCACAGGCTTAATATAAAGTTTTCCTTTTCCAGATTTACCAAAATCCCAAAATAATGATTCTGAAAAGAGAAATTCCGCTCTCTCAAAATAAACTGAAATAGCCTGATGGACATACAAAGAATGAAGAGTGTCATCTGGTTGTTCGAGACAAAATACTGATAAAATGATTTCTTGAGAAGGTAAAAGTTAGCATAAATCTTTGGGAGAATGCTTGGTTCCTGGCCCTAGAATTAGTTTGTGCTAAATAATTTTTAAGTAGGAAGGAATAATCACCAAGGAAGTCGGATTACTAATATTCAGGCGGGTACGATGGCCACTAAAAAGGCTACTTTAGCTGGAAGCCATTCTAAGCAAACCGGAATAAAGGATACAATGGAGACTCTTATAAACCCTAGAGAACTGATGAAAGATTGCAAGGAGGTAACAGCGAGTGAACAATTGATCTTTTATTATGAAATCTTTGAAGAAGTTTGGAAACCTAAGGCATAATATGCAGTAATGAAGACATTGTCTCACAAAATATTTTAATGGCTGCCCATTGGAGTTAGAAGAGAATAATCCCTTCAAAAACCTCTTCTTGTGGAATTCCAAAATTAAGAAGAGGGGTCACAGGACTAAGGGCCTGATTTAGAGTTTGGTGGAGGGGCTTATTCCATCACTAACATGATGGATATCTCATCTGCCATATTACCATTCTATTATAGCCTATGGAACTTGTAATACAGCAGATGGGATATCTGTCATGTTTGTGACAGAGTAACCCCTCCTCCAAACTCTAAATCAGGCCCTAAGTTTCTTCTACATTTCGATCTTGGATTCAAAATGTTTCCAGTGTTAAGCATAGCAAACAAAGAGGATGGTTTTCTAGACTTCTGGATAGCTAATGCCACTTCCCTTGAACAACCTTTTAATTAAAGTCCTACTGCCATTCATCCTCCAAGCTGTTAAGTGAAGGAGTCTGAGACCTTGATGGACAAGTGAGGAAACTTAAGAGGAGCAGGAAATAAGGGAAGATCAAAAGGAGTGGACACAACCATTCTGATAGAAGCAGTAACACAATGGCAAGGGACAGTTTGAGGTGAATGGAATCACTTTTGCTGCATCCTCCTAAACCTACCTCAGCACCCTTGATAGGAGGGAAAGGAGAGGAAATGTACTGAGAAGACCTCTGGGCGGAAGAGAGGAAGTTTCTCAGGCCTCTTGGCAAACAGGCTTTATACAAAATTGACCAAGGGGAGCTATTTGTTTGGATGCAAATAGGTCTTGCTAAGGAGATCTGCTGATAGATTCACTTTCCCAGGAAGATAAGAAGGATGGAGGGAATTCAGGTGTGACTCTGTCCATGAACAGATCTTCTGTGCACAAGAGCTAGAAAAAGATTCTTTGTGCCCACTTGATAGTTTATATACAGTTTTGCTACCTGATTGCCTGTTCTTGCTAGAATAGATGTGTCTGGAATTAGGGGAGCAAATGCCCAAAGAGCATGGAAAGATATCTGAAAGTTCTCTACAGTCTGAAAATCTGCTTGCTCTTCAAATTTATCCTGTTGCTTCTGTCCATGTAGAGTAACTTCCAACCCCACTTTGCTGCCATTTGTTTAAGTACAAATCAAAATTATGGAGCTTTTTCTGGGTGATCTGAATCTAATCACCAGGAGAGACTTCCTGGGTTACTGGTATTAGGACCTCGTAATCTTGCGATATTGGATACTTGAACTTCAGAAAATGTAATAATAGTGAGTTTAGGTAGAATGGCTCCCAGGCTACTTCCACAGTGGTGGCTGTGATGAAACCATGTACTCGGAACAACTCCCTATCTGAAGCAACCAAACAAGCTAAACTCTTGCTTTCTATATGCACCACTTACACCCTTTCATATTACATCACCTATACCATCTGAAATCATAGCATTTACAAAACTTGTGACATTGCACAGTGGAGTAACGAAACTTGAGGGCCCCCCTGCAAAGTACCTGGAGGGGACCAACTCCCCCTGGACACAGACAGGGGCCTGCAGCCCATCACAGTGTACTGTGCTGAGGGGAGCCCCTGGAGCTCGGGCCCCCTGCGCTGCAGGGGCTGTGGGGGCCTTTGGTACACCACTGACATTGCAGATAACAACATCTGTGAGAACACAATTTTTGGTAAAGTGGCAAGTAATAGTTAATGTAGTGTAGCTACTGAATTCAATACACTGTGTATGGAGATGCATGAGATCTAATAAATAGAAATTCCTGCATAAATTATAAATTTAAAGATTAAGTATAACTATAGTCCTCTCATTGTGAAGGGCTTGAGGAACAAAGTCCCTCTCCAACTCCTGACTGCTTTCTATTTCGATCTTGTATGGAATGGAAAACCTGCATTTGCTTCCTTGGACCATAATGTACTGCCTAGTATTCATTAAGACCTGGAATCCACTGGCCATTTCTTTCTATGTGAGTAGTCCTGTGATTCCTCAGCCCTGGATTCTTTCCTTCAGGACCTTTGAGAGGCTGGAATTGCACACACCTGTGATCAGTCTTGTGCAACCCAGTCATGGAACTCCACCATGGGCTTGCTGTTGCCTGGAACTGCTGATAAGCTGCGATTTGCTGAAGCTCCTTGTTCTTTCATAGAAGTGTGTTCCTCTGTGTACTGGACCTCTTGTTGGCTTGTTTCCCATTCAGTCCCTGCTTTGCTTCAGCCAGAGCCTGTGTCCCGTTCCTGTGCAGCCTGCTGCAGATTTCCTCAGTCTTGCTTGCTTTTGCTTACTTTATTGTCTGTTTCTTTTTCTATGCTTGGCGCAACCCTTGAGCTGCTTCCTTTCCAATTGTTCCTAGTTTGTTCCATCAGTTCCTTCTGTTATAATCCCTTAATTTATTAATTTTGCTTCTAACTTAGCTCATGTAATTTCTTCTCAGTGTCCTAGATTTTGCCCTTAGTTTGTTCCCTTTCTCTGTGATCCTAATGCAGTCTCTAGTTCTCTTGAAGTTCAAGTCTCTTGCTTGTTACATATGCTAAAATCCTTGTGTATTACTTGCCTGTTCTCCAGTTTTTACTTGAATACACTGCTCCTGTCTACTTTCTACAGCTCTTAGGTTCCTTTCTAGCGCTTGCTCTGTATTTTCCTCTTGGGCTATCGTTTCTTGTAAGTGTGCTAGTTAGTCCTCACCTTTATATAACTATATTGCTTTGTACATGGGTTGGCTCCTGGTTTTCACGATGCAATTCCTGCCATGTCCTTTGTTTTGTATTGTATGCAGTCTTAAGTGCCTTATCTGTGACACTGTGACATTTTTATTAGGAATTGCCACTGTCTCTCTTGCTGGGCCCATAAGGGCTTGTCTCTTGTATGTAAGCAGGATCCTTGTTTGTGCCCTAAGGGTTCAGAGACAGAATCACTTCTGCTACCTCCCTTCTATGGGGCTTGCAGGGTGACAATCTGTAAGAGTAATCTCCACAGAGGCATTGATTTTCGCTGTTGCTATGGAAACTTCTGAATCTTGCCTGTGTACAACCCTAGTGGTAACCCAGAGTGTGTGTCTATTATTGGACCATTCCCTGTTTGTTCATGCTAAGGTTGCTAGCATTCCCTATCCTGTTCTTGTGCTTTACTCTCTCTGTTCTTTCCTGGTATATGTTTTTATCTGCTCCTCTGCTTTGATAAATTACATCCGGTCTGGGATATTCCTTGACCTTGAATGGTGCTTCGCCTGGAGCGCCTGACATCTATTTGTTAAGTTATTTTTTTAGCCATGTTGTACAGCGGCATGGTTGAAAGTAAAAATAAAAAGTGCTATAACATACCTATCATTGACTGCATCATTGTGCTTTTTTTTGTTAATTTCAGCCATTGTGCACAGCAGTCCATACTGATGTGCAGCTTGGCTAAAAAGCATTGACAGAATCAATAAATCTCACATAGGCAAGATCTATTGGCTTTGGTAATTCTTGTTGTATAAAAGTAATAGCTCAAAGGCTGAGAAGCTAATAAGTTCAGGGTCACTCAGCATGATCAAATGTTGAAGTTGAGATTAAAATGTGGGACTTTTTAATCCAAACTCTACATTTTAGTCACTAGGCAAGATCTGCACCTGTTTTCTATGCCA
Organism: Pleurodeles waltl; assembly: GCF_031143425.1. Taxonomy (NCBI): domain Eukaryota; kingdom Metazoa; phylum Chordata; class Amphibia; order Caudata; family Salamandridae; genus Pleurodeles; species Pleurodeles waltl. The sequence goes on from NC_090440.1 coordinate 1,888,690,119, forward strand.
TTGGTTAATGTATGTGTTTGAGTCTTTGTATAGTGGCAGCATGCCGGCTGCTGTGTGTCTGATTTTACAATTTAATTTTACCATTTCTACCTCAACTGAACTCATGTGACGTGCTTGTTCCTGCCTGGGAATGAAGGGCAGACTCTTGATCACACGCTGCAGAAGTAGCAAAAATACAAACACCTGCTTATTTCTTTGCAGCTCATTTACTAAGGATTGGAGTCAGCATACTGTGTCCTACACTGACTCTTGTAGAAACGTTCTCCTCCTGCAAATAAAGTGGAATGATAATATGTTCTGAATTCCATATTCCACATAGGATCTGTGGGAAAGGATGTGACATCCTGTATTTGGATTGGCAGACCATTGGGGCACTGCATTACTTGTTGGTTTCAGTACAGGCCCTGGATCAATGCTTAATTAATTGAATTTTTGTTCTTGGTGCTTGACATTGGTTTCTCCATCTATTACAGGCTGTCTCATTCTTTGCAAAACAAATTAAAAGGAGGAGATAGAAGGCATGGACAAAGGATGGGGAGGGTTGGACTGGGGTGGCAACATGGAGAAGGCGAGGGTGAGAGGGGAAACAGGCACCACACACAAAGGGTTTTGTGGGGGAAGAAGAAATTGTACCACAAACACGGCACAAGCAGCTGTCAGGTATTAATTAAGTGGAATTAGTCTGTGCTTGGTCTATGCACCACAGAAAGCAAAGGAAGTGGTGTCTAGCCTACGGTGGGCAATTAGGAGGCATCAAAGAAGAGTGACAAAGAATCCAATGAATGGTAAACAATGGATTGGCTTCAAGCCCTTGTTATTTGTAATTGCATTTCTATTGCACTTAGTCCCCTGGCAAGGCTTCAAAACACTTTTCAGTGAGTAGCACACTACCCAAAAGTATTAGTGGTGGATTAGTTTAGAGAAATAGGAGTATAGTATTAGTATAAGGAGGTCTGAGTTAATTTGAGTGGAGAACATGTGAGTCTCTTAATTAGATTGAATAGAAAAGTGGCAGGATAGAAGAGGGAAGTATCCAGAAGTGTTAATTGGGAGATCATAGTAGTAAGATGAGGTTTGGGATGAGACAAAGGAGAGATACATGAGGTTGTTTGGGAGATAATAGGAGTAAACTGAGGTTTGGGGTGAGCCGTGAGGGGTAGAGGATGGAAGAGTCTAGGAAGAGTTATTTTGGAGATGATAGTAGATGAATAGGTTTGGGATTAGCCAGAGAGTGGAGTCAGAGGACTGATTGATAGAAGTATAGGGTGATGTTGAGACAGAGTCAATTTGCATTACTATAGCAAGGGAGCACATGCACTGTTGCATGCTCTACCTAAAACAATGACCTGTGAGTGCCCTGGTCCCTGTGGGACCAGAACACCCACAGCAATTAGAGGCCTTGGAGCCATTGGGGGAGACCAAGGGGGCAGGGAATCCCCTGCCTGAACACATCCTGAGTGTGGCAGGAGCTGCATTGGTTTGTTCCTGCCCGATGGGAGCAGCTTTTCTTTCTGCTTCTGAGTCCGGGCAGGAAGTTGAATTTCTTTTCCCTGTCTGTGGTTTCCCAGGCAGGAAATAACCCAGTATCCCAGGAGATAGGGTCCCTGGAACACTCCCGCCATTGAGCATGGGTAAGGAGTCCCTTGGGCCATTATCTTGGTTGGGGAGGGAGCCCCATGTCCCACCTCCTCAAAACAAAAATACATCGGCTCTGGAGGAAGGGGTCACCTGGGCCCTCAAAAGGCTCATTGAGTGGGGCCGCATGCCCCCTCCCATAAAAAAGATACCAGCCCGGGCAGATAGGGTCCTCTGACCTTCAAAAGGCTCAGAGAGGGTAGGTCAGGATCTAATCTTCCACTGTAAGGATAGTGTACTGTATACTGTATGTGTCTTCCCCATACTCCGCCATTCCATTGCATAGACAGGATTAGACGCAGTGCTGGTTCACCATTCACTAATTATAATTAAGTGCAATGCACAGTAGTATGATTTAATGCCCCAGCCTTTATACCACAATCATAAAGTGATTTGTAACATTTGATTATGGCGATACATGGGTTTGATCCCATCCCATAAAAACCTCCTTACTAAGGCAGTTACATTAGTAAGGAGTCCATCAACGTCTCACATGGTTAGCTCTGCAATTGGTAGAGGACCACAGGAAGCGATACCATATTGAAGGGAGCCCCTCTGGCCAGCATGGACAGATGTAGAGGGGACCAGTAAGCAAGGTCAGAACTCTATCTATCTATCTATCTATCTATCTATCTATCTATCTATCTGTGAAGGATCACCCTGTCTGGCAGCATCAGCCTCCACTCAAAACTCCTTACTGGGGCATGGCTCCTCGACCATTTGACCAGTGGTTGGATGACAGTGGTGATAAAGTGTGACAAGGCAAAACCCAAAGGGGTACCTCTGAGCTCTGAGGAGAAGGATTTTTTATGATATTTTGCTCACAATTCACACCCGAATGTCAAGTTTGTGTAAGGTAGGCGAGCGTATACTAGGAACTTGGGCCAAAGTTCAACATATCAAGTGCAAGCATATCATCCCATCCAACAGAGTCAAAGGCTGCCCCCAAATCCACCAGTAAAAGTTCTAATGGACCTTCCAGGCCAGGGGACAGCACCAAGACAGTGTGATGATGTATAATGCCGTGTTTGGGGACCAGTTGAGGCATAAAGCCTCTACAGTTGGAATGTGCCACTGATCTAATCATTGTGTTAGAATGTGCAACTAGTGCCCTGGCCACCAGCTTGGCCCCAATATTTATCATAGAAATTTGGTGATCAGAGGAACAAAGTTCCAGAGGTTTGTCATATTTGGTATGCCAACTGTTACACCCATGCTTAGGTCAGCTGGCAGCTATCCGTGCTAAAGTAAAACAAGGGCAAAAAGAGAAAAGAGAAAAGCAAAAAAAAAGGAAGTGGGGGACAAAGTAATTGGATCCAGCCACCAGCAATCTTGCTTTCCTTCATTGCCAGGTCTCGATCTGCCATAGATGATCTGCTTATGTTGGAATCCATTTTGGTTTTGACTTTGAAGCAGTGACTTTCAGGTGTATTTGATTTCACGGACGTATTTGATTGCCTCTCTTGTCTCAGATATACAGCACTTGGACTTTATAAAGCCTTTCAGCCTTTGGTTTTGCATAGTTCTGGGAGATAATGTTAAATCCCTCTTGTCATTTTTCTGCACTTCTGATATCAGGACATCACACCTCAATCCATGTCTATGCCTGATCTGGGTAGCCTAAGAAGAACGCTTTGTCTTGAAAGAGTACTTTTAATTTTGCAGGGAACAGTATAATGTACTTGAGCCCCAACGCTCACATCTTCTGTTTGACTTGCTCGAAGGATTTTATGAGCATCCAAGCACACTTTTCCCTTTGCTCTTGTCATTCTCAGCAATCAGGTCTGTGTCCCTGTGGTTTAGGAATCTGGAATGCATTGGTCATGGGAGCCCTAGGAGTTGGCCTCTAAATTACTGAGTGATGTGCCTGCTCTAAGGGGAAGCTGACTTTATCTGATCTAATAATATGGAGCTCAATGGCAAATGGTTTCTATATCTAATTGTGACGGCATTAAGTTCTCTGTAATCTATGCAAGGGGGGAATTCACCCTCAATTTGGGAATGAAAAATAAAGGGTTCCTGTTGGTGACGTCAAATGATAAATCTACCACTTTTGTAGATCTTGGGTTAAGTATTTTTGAATTAATTGAACAGAAGAAACTATGTTGGCACAATCAAAGACTATTCAACCCTGATTGAGATCTCGTACAGCAAATTTTAAAGAGAGGACAAGATTTCCCTGTTGCAGGACATCTGCAGATGAAGAAGACTCGTGATTTGGTTATATGCCTCCTTTGGTGGTCATCTTTAGGGAAGGGCATAGATTGCTAGGTTAAACAGTATTTAGTGTGCGTATAAACCAAACCTTCCAGAATTAAAAAAGAGGGACTGAATCAGACACTAAGACAATTTATGATGCGTTGTATAATAAATCATGTTGGACAGTGGGGCCAGTTGTTACCAATAGCCAAGTTTTCATATAATACAATATTATGCACTTCAGAAGGATAGGTTATACTGTGTTTTTCCTTCACATTTGGCCAGAACAGTTTTACCCATTCTACAGTGCCCTCAGTACATACACTCCTACAGGAGATAAATAAAGAAATAAAGGGCTTGTTGTCTGTTTTCCTGACCAGTTCCTGCCTTGCTTGAGCCAGGGCCTGTGCATATTGCTGTACATTTCTACCAGCCCCGGATTTAGTCCCTTGTCTGCCTTGTCAGCCCTCTAATTGTTTTTAGCTTATTTATTCTATTCCCACTTTTATTTCCCTTTGCTTATTCCTTTTGTTTGCCATAGTGCTTGTATTTTATCCCAGTCTCCTAATGTATGTGCCTTGGTTATGTGCCCTTTCTCTGTGTTTCTCTTGCAGTCTCTAGTTCCTTTAGAGTTGCATACACTTGTGCGCTAAAGTTCTTAGCAGGGGAGTAGCCAGAAAATTAAAATACCCCCTACTTTGAAACCAAGCTCTGAAGGGCTCCCTTATCTCTTCCATCTAAGTACTGATATATTCATCCTCTCAAACTTCATCTACCTACTGATATGCACAGTTTCACCTTTACATTTTTTCATCCACTCATTCTTTCATCCATCATTCCATCTTTCACCATTCCATCAAACATCCAACTTTTATGCTTGCATCAAACTACACATCCATCCCCCTACACATCCATCAGTTGACTTATCATCCATCAAAAAACCTTCTATACATGAATTGATCCTTTTGTTCATTCATTCATCCATCCATCATCCATCTTCTACAATTTCCATCTACTTTGCCGCCCATCCATTCTCTCAAATTACCAATTACTCTGCCATCGTTTCACCCACCCTCAAATCCTCTCAGATTTCCATTTTGTCTGCCATCCTTTCACCCATCTATCCATCCTCTCAGATCTCTATTTACATTGCCATTCATCCATTCACCCTCTCAGATTTAAATTTGGTCTGTTATTCTTTCATCCATTCAATCCATCCATCCATCCATCCATCATCCATCCATCCACCCCTCTCTCTCAGTTTTCCATTTACCTTGTCATCTTTACATCCACCCATCCATCCTCTCAGATTTCCATTTACTCTGCCGTTTTTGATAAACCCATCTACCCATCATCTCACCTACTCATAACCTACCCTTTCACCCACTCACCTACCCATCCTTTCATCCACTCATTCGTTCATCCATCTTTTTACCCTTCCATAATTTCACCTACTTACCCATCCTTTCACCCACTCAGCCACCCAACCTTTCATCCACCCATGCTTTCACCATCCCATCCATCCTTTTACCCACTCACTATTTCACCTACACATCCATCCTTTTACTCACCCATCCTTCCTTCCTTCCATCCATCCATCTACCCTTTCTCTCACCCATCTTTCTATTCTTTCATGCATCCACCCTTTCACCCACTCATCGAGCTATCTTTTCACCCATTTATCTATCCATTCATCGACCCATGCTTTCACCCATTCAGACATCCATTTTTTCATCCACCCATCCTTTCACCCACTCATCCACCCTTTCACCCACTCATCCATCCTTTCACTTACTCATGTACCCTCTCACCCACCCTCCTTTCCTTTTTCCATCAGCCTTTCTTTCTTCCTTTCAGCAATAATTGTAAGCTTTTAGCTACAAGATGAAGATAAAAGGGGCCCTTTAAAAACCCTACCCCCACTATAGCTGGTACAGCGGGGGATTCATGACACCCCTGGTTCTTAGTATACTTGAGCTTGTTATGCCCTGTTAGAGCTCCATTTCTGTCCTTAAATATCCTGCTCTTGATTATTTGTTTCAGCTCTTAGGTTTCTTTCCAATTCTTGCTCTGTGTACTCCTCTTGCACTCTTGTGCCTGGTAAGTGTGCTATTTTGTCCTCACCTGTGCATAACAGTATTTCTTTTGTACAGAGGTTAGCTTTGGTTTTCAAGAGACAATTCCTCCCTCATCATGAGTCATAGGAGCCTTGACTGTGACAGTTCTATTGTCTCAGGAATCACCATTGTGAGACCCATAAGGGCTTGTCTCGTATACAGCAGTACAATCCTTGTTAGAGCTCTAGGGTCCAGGGAAAGGATCACTTCTGCTGCCTCCCTTTGAGGCTTTCAGGGTGATAAACTGTAAGCGTAATCTCCACAGAGACATTAACATTCCGTGAGGGAAGTTCTGAGTCTTTTCTCTGTACACATATAGTAGTAACCCTGTGTGTTTGCCCATTATTGGTTCTGTCCACTGTTTGTTAACATTATGGTTGCTTTGCCTTCTCTATCCTGATTCTGTGCTCTATCATATTTGTATTTGTTCCTTCCTGGTGTATGCCTTTGCCTGCTTCTTTCACTACTTCATTAAGCAGATATTCCTTGGCATTGTTGGGTGCCCTGCCTGGAGTCCTTGAAATATTCAGTTGCTTCTTTGACTCCTCCCTTCTCTTTGTTTGACACTACACCTGAATATGAGGTGGATGACATTTGTAACTCTCAGTTGTGCAGAGAACAACAACAACATTTGGTAACTTGAAAAGGGTAAGAGATTCTGACATTTAGTGGGGACCATCTTCCTCTTTTCCATGCCCCTCAACTGGTCTCAGAGTTTCATACAAAATCCCATACAGTCCCCTAAGCATGGACATCAATTTACCAAAATTCCAGGGGTAGCGTAAGTGACATCATACTCCCTTTGATCTCCGCTTTCACTCACCCACACACATACTTACACATACACACTAATTCACACTTGCATACATTTTTACATAAACACACTCTTTCCTACAACATACATTTAGAAGCTTTTTTACTTACCTCAGCTGCCATGGAAGTACATATTCCAGCTACTTTTACTTCATTTTTATTACACTAATAGTGAATGATATAGATTTATTCACTTTTAGTGTAATACAAAATTGACAGAAACAAAAGTGACTGGAACCCCAACTGACGTCCATAAGGACGAGCTGCCACTGTTTTCCAGGCACTGAATTTGCCACGTCTGAGGCCAGGGGTGGCAAAGGCAGTGCCAGGGGTAGCACAGTGCAAGCCAGGAATTGCGGCTAATAAAATATTATTACCATACCTATCTAGTTACTTTAACCTTTGCTTTTTAGTGAACTTATAGGGTTTTATTTAAAGGTCAGCTACAATCTACCCTATCTAGCTATAATATCACTTTAGCTTTTGTTTATTTCAGTAAATTCCTGTGTTTTTTTTATCATATTTATCCAACACTCCTACTGAGTACATATTTTGGCCTGCAGCTAGTCCCTGCATCAAACCCCCCTGCCCTCCAGTGAGCAACCCACTTTGAGGTGGTTCCAGTTGAATACTGGCCAGACATCCTGCTACTGAGGCCCTTGGGCACAAAGTGCATGTCAGTTCCTGTACAATAATTTTTTTGCCTGCCGGACGGTCAAAAAAACTGCCACACCAGTGATTCCTTCACTTGCCTAGCTTTTTATGGTGTTGCAGAAGTGCTTGATAGCACAATGACATCAACATCTTCCAGTGGTGAAGCTTGCATAGGCATTGCAGATGATGTACTTAGTGTTGCTGGCCTCCAGTGCTGTCTGAGTCTATCATGGCTTGAAAATGTATGTACTGCAAACTGGAGTGATGGGCTTGCCCTATGTCCAAACCCTATGTCCAGCCCTCCACATGTGGTGAACCTCCACCTGAACGTGGGCTCTGGCAATGCAAAGCCAAGAGTTGGCTGCAGGGTCTTGCCTGTGCCAAGCCTGTTGCCCACCCTTCCATGACCAACCAACACCCCATTTCTTCAGCCTTCAGCCCTTGACTGGAAAAGGTTGCCCTAAGGGTCTATTTTTCAAGGATGTTCAGAAGCTCGATCTCCTCAAGTGCCTATCCCAAACTGCAGCCATTCTTTGGGTGAATACAGGTAAAAGGATTATAACATCTATCAAAACTGCTTCACTTGTAAAACATTCAGCTTCTTTAGCATCTTTTGAAGTCTTACAGACAAGTCCAACTATTGATTTGCACACTGTCAGAATCATTGGATGATCTCATTATTAATTTAAACAATGTTGTTATTTAAATATAATCAGTCATGTCATCAATTATGTCATTTAACCTGCCACGAGTGATGCAATATGTGAGCTCATACACAGTGCATGATGGGGGCCCAAGTGATAGTTAGTTTACTAAGCTGGAGTAATTTAATGGTTTTTAGGTTTTTTAACATTAGCTTGTTTCTCATTCCAGCACCTATCTATAACATGACTTCAACCGTTGTTATTTTTCAGTGGATAAAGAGATAGATAGATAGATAGATAGATAGATAGATAGATAGATAGATAGATAGATAGATAGATAGATAGATAGATAGACAGATAGATAGATAGACAGATAGATAGATAGATAGATAGATAGATAGATAGATAGATAGATAGATAGATAGATAGATAGATAGATAGATAGATAGATAGATAGATAGATAGATAGATAGATAGATAGATAGATAGATAGATAGATAGATAGATATTATCTGCTGGTGATAGCCAGTAGATAGTTAGGACCAACTTTTCCCATAGACAGCGCGTTCATTGGTTTGTTAATAACTGTGGTACTGTTTGATGAAATGTGTTTAAGCTGCAATGTAAAACAATCACAAGTAAAACAACATATTGTAAAGGTAATACCATTGTGATGGTAAAGTCTGACATTCAGGAAGTCAACCATGATTCTAAGTGAGAGAATTTGGGGGAGGTTAGGAGTTTCTGCTGCACCATTCTTTTTTGGTTTACAAGAACTTGCAGTCCTGTGGTTTTGCACCCAACATGTGCTTCAGTGCACAGTGTGTGGGCCTGGGGCTCTTTTAAGCCTGCAAATAGTGATTCAAACTATACAGTAAGGTTCCAGGTACTGATCAATGTTATTACTTACATATGAATCATGCCAAGCTGACAGTGGATCATGGCACCCCCTGACAAATGCCGTAATGTATGTCTTTGTGAAACACACATGATTGGTGAGAAAAAACATTGTAAAATTCATAAACGAAATGTCAGGTAATAGACACGTTATGAGGCACAGGCAAGGGACAGGGGAGGATTATGGATATCATCCTAGGAATGTGATCTTTATATTGGTTATATATTCTAGTTGTCATTAAATTGCCACATTAAGTTGTATTATTATTTGTAGCTCATTAGGGGCTGTGCTTGTGTGAAGGACTTCATGCAAGGCACGTACTCAAGAGAGGGACTTTAAGACTAAAAGCCTGATTTAAACTTTATTGGACGGGTTACTCCATCACAAACGTGAGGATATCCCGTCCGCCATATTTTAAATGCCATAGGATATACGGCCTGATTTAGAGTTTGGCGTATGATGTTACTGCATCACAAATGTGATGAATAACACATCTGCCGTAATACAATTCTATTATACCCTATGGACATGGTAATGAAGGGGACGAGATATCTGTCACGTTTGTGACAGAGTAACCCATCTGCCAAACTCTAAATCAGGCCCATAACTGAAATGTAATACGGTGGACAGACTATCCATCACATTTGTGGTGGGGTAACGTTGTCCTCAAAACTCAAAATCAAGTCTTAAATTACATTAGTTGAATAATGGGTTGTCCGTTGCACAGTGAGTTTGTTTGAAAAAGAACTATGTTTTAGGGCGAGTACTTGGTTAAGTGTTGATTCCTTTATGATGAATCTGCTAATGCTGTCATAGCCTGCAGGGAAAGGATGATGAAAAGGTATTATTTGGTTAGCAGAATTTAGGTGCACCAAAGATGCAATGCCCAGCCTAGATACTCAGAGAAGGCAGTACCTTAACACCTTGGTAGTCCATTGACAGTGAAGCAGAGGGTGTAAAATACCTAGAAAAATGAGAGAAACAATTATTGCTGGTCAAAGAGAACATTATAGTATCTATTTTGGTTCCTGTATGCCCTGCTTCGTCCATGGTTGAAGTTACATAATTGTGGCATGGTCCAAGAACTTACTACAGTGCCTGACACTGCATGGTGGCAGTGAGTTCTCAAGGTGCATGGCACTGCATCTGGTGCTGGGATACAAGAGGGCACTGTTTGATGCAGCTGTCTGGATCCAGACTCCGCATAGTGTAATTCAAATCCATTATTGCTCTCCATGTGGTTTGAGTATCGCATCAGAAGCTAATAAAAGCATGGTGGAGCACCATTTGATTTAGCTGTTCAGCCTGCAGGTCATACTGTGGTCCGATTCATTTGGCAATCGCGAGACACGCCGGCCATTTTAAGTACCAAATGGTGCAAAAGAGAGGTAGGATGAAAGTAGCCTGGCTGAAAAAATGGCTACCATCTTGGGCAGATGAATTATCATTCTACACAAGGGGGTAGGGTTTCAATCTACCCTTAGGCTTCAGAAACTAGGCCAGAAGTGTAGTATGCAGAAATGTGTCTGCCAACTTGGAGGGTCAAAATGCAGTCTCAGATCAACTTGTGTTGCAAATTCTATCTATTGTTGGGATTCTAAGGGGTGTGCAATCAGATTATTAGGTGTTCGAAGGTCTATTATTAGAGTGTACAGGAGCTATAATAAAGTCCACAAGTTGCTACTGGAAATATTTCACGGTCGAGGAGCCATTTTCGTGAGCCCATAGAATGCTTATGGGGGCAGATTCGAGTGTAAAAGCATCTACATTTCAAATTGGCAGTTTGCAGATAAAAATAAGTAAAGTATTAATTGCAGAAATAATCAGAGGTCTGGTGGAGGAATAAACCACGCGTGTGGTAGGAGGGGAGTGTCCTGTGTACTCTTGGGGAGGCCTTTAAATGGTTCATCCATAAAGTGGTAAGGTTCAGTGCATTGAAAAGGAGACAATTTTTGGTGGATGTATATGGAGTTATTAGGATGGAGTAAGAATAAGGAAGCGTCATTTCCAACTAAGTTGACGGGATAATTAGCATTTGTTAATCACCGGACTCGGCTTCTAAATAAGCCAAACTCTTTTCATTTTTAATTCATAAATAAGTCTAAGCCAGACACCTGCACTTCTTGTTCAGAAACTGGTGTCACTATACTTAGAATCGTTGCTACAGAAGTATATTGTTGAGCACAGCGTTATCAGGAAACAAATAATACAATCATGTTTAAATTCTTGTACATATACAATTTAGATAGCTGGTTTAGTGTGAAAAACAACTATCCAATAAAGTCATGGTTTGTGCTACACAAACGGTGATTCCGCTGACCATACTATTTCATGGTACAAGCGCTTCTATCTGTGTGGTTTTAGAAGTAATAATTCAAAGGTAAGAACAAAGAAGAAAGACATTAAAACGCAATGAAAAGGGAAAAAAACTATTTGTTGATATGGAATAATTGTACTCTATTTCTGTCAGTCTTACTCCTTGTAAATTCACGTCTGTAGAAGATGTGAGCATACTTCTGACTATTCTAGTCTTTATTAGCCTCCTGGTGGTTGCATCGCATTTACCCAGACAAATTACTAAAGGTCTAATCCCTATGGAAAACAGAGTTTGGGACTCACCCAGTGAAAGCAGCTGGGATGCTGCAACTCGCCTCCAGTCCCCCGGTGTACTGGAAGTCCCGCTCAGTAGCTGAAGCTAAAATAACAATTCAGCACTGGGAGGGAGGACGCCTGGACACGGAGACAAAATAAATAAGAAAGCAGGTAACCACAAACAGAAGGCACGAAACTAGAGGATGGAGGGGAACTGAATAAGGGAGAAAACACCAATTGTGAACACTAAATAAACCAAGTGCGAACTAGAGCGAAAAACGAAGAGTCACAACAACTGTTGCCAGATAAATGAGCTCTATACAGGTAAGGTCTAAATACCTGGTTTGTCATTATTGATCCAGAATTGTGCCTGATTGTGCTTGCCCTCTAGTGGCTGTGTCTGTGCATGTGGGTCTGGGAAATGTAATTTTCCAGACTTTTCTACGTTCCTAATCTTCTGTAGCCTAATGTGTCTTGTGACCTGACATTATTCCGTCAAAAAGACCTCCATCCTCCCCCGTCAATCTTAGGAGCATGGATGTCATTTAGAGGTCACCAGGCCCGACCCTGCTCAGGCCTGGTGAGTAGCACCCTGCTTAGCGATTCTGAGATCAGGTGCATTCAGGCCAGGGTATGCCGAAACCGCAGCAAAAGCTGCAGTTTCAGGCCTCTTGTGCTGACACAGCCCACCGGCCTGGATCCTGCTGTTCTCAACCACACCTGCACACTTCCCTTCACCAACTGCTCTCCTTCACAAACCTCTTTCAGAGGGCCAAGTACACCCCTTGTCTTGCACCAGCCTTGCAATCGCTTCATCTGCACTTACACAGAGCCTCAGATGGTCATTTCTTTAGGGTCCAGCACTAGCAGCAGCAGCAAACCAGCTCGCCATCAGCAGCCTGGCATTTTCACAAATTGCCTAGCCTTGCTTGCCACTGGGCTTTAAAGTACTATCTCAGGCCACACACAACTCTGTCTGGCGGGGGCTGCCGGACTTCCACTCAGCAGTAGATGCTCACCCGGTCCCCAGCTCTCCCTGCTAGCCTCAGCACCGTACCCCATAACACCACTTCCTTTCCTACAGATTCTGGGGAGAGAGGTTCTTTTCAAGTGGAGCTCTGACTGCAAGTTTCCTTTTTTCCAAGCACAGACCCCTCCACCCCACTCATATGCAAATACTGTCCATGTCCAGTGCCTGACCCTGTGTGCACATAGAAGAGAAAGCAAAATTAGGGTCTTACCTGGGTCCAGGACTCCAGGGTCCCCATTGCCACTAGCCAGCGGCCTGGCTCTCTGCCTCCCTCTGCCCCTGCTCCTGGGCTGCTGAGGACAGTAAAAGGAGGGAGGCCTGAATCTGGTGCTGGTGCAAGTGCAGCCCCTCACCACCAGCTTGCAGCAGCATCATGCCCGGCCACCACTGCCATCTTTGGGCTAAATGAGCACTGCAGCCCAGTTACAGCCCACACAGTGCAAGCGCAAATTTTCTGGGCTGCAGAGTGCATATGGTGAGTTCCGCCCAGCTGCCAGGACTAGTGGAGTTTTTGGCCAAACTCTGCACTCCAAGAGGAGCGTGAAGTTCCAAAAACTCTGTTAACTCTGCCAGCAGAGCAGAGGTCACTTCCCACCTCATATATATATATATATTGTCAATCCAAATGGTCTGAAAATAATTATACGTTGCGCGTACTTCACTGCCGGTGCCAATGACAGAGGAGACCAACCTCGGTTAAAATCAATATCCATAAAGACTTATTGAAAGTCGAAACACGTTGGTGGTTGCTGTCACCATAAAATAGAGTCTTTGGAAAACCTCTTGGAATGCGATGAATACTTTGTCGATATTGATATATATATATATATATGTGTACAAAATGAAGGTTGTCCTGAACAGCGTGTTTTCGGCGCACTTGTTTTTCCGGTGGTGCAGGTTTTAGGCAGGACATGCCATATTGTAAAGAAAGGATTCTCTTTTAATTCAAAAAGAGAAGAACCGCACTCCATCCCTGTGAGCAAGGTCCGGTGTGACCGAAACGCGTCAGGAGATTCCTGCTTGTTTGTTTTGTTAAGATTTCACTAGTGGAATTAAAATCGAATGATTTATGGCACAACGATGGAGTGCGGTTCTTCTCTTTTTGAATTAAAAGAGAATCCTTTCTTTTATATATATATATATATATATATATATATATATATATATATATATATATATATATATGTGTGTGTACACACACATATATATGTGTGTGTGTATTACCTACTGACAGTAGTTATAGTTAAGACCATTTTTTCCAGAGGCAGAGCATATTTTGTTTGCCAATAACTTTGGCATCATTTGACAAATGTTCACAACATTTTCAGTTTAGCTACTGTCTTGAAAGTTTCAGGTTGATCCGACAAGCGGGGGCTGAGAAAAGGGGGGTCCCAAAACACTTTCTTCTCATTATATGTCAATGGGATTTTTCAAATTTTTAAACACAACTTCAGCCCGAACCCCTGAATGGAATTACAACAAATCTGACAGAAAACTAGCTCTTGGTCCAGAAAGTGTGATTTTTGTGGCTTGGTGTAAATCCCTTCAGTGGTTCTGGAGATATTAGAGTTAAAATAATATGTATATGCTGATATCTGATTGTCCGCCAACACTTCAACAAGAAAGTGTTTGCAGCCATCTTGGAACTCGTCTTCAGCCGAGCCCCACAAAAAGAGTGGGAAAAAAAGGAAAAGGGCCAGGGTACGGCCATCCTGGGACCCTAGCCTTCATCTACGGGGCCCCTCACAGACCTTACCAAGGCTGAAAAGCATTTTATTTTTTCAAAATTCATGGATCCAGATCTGCAGATTTTCCTATTTTCTTTAAAAAAAATGAATTCTCCTGCCCTATTCTTTTCTTTTGCCTCTCGGTGGGCCAGGTACCGGGAGCATTGAGGGCTTTAAAAAGGAGGCAGGTACAGCCCCCCCTCCTCTGGGCTTGTATTAGGCCTGGGGACTGCCACCTCCCTGGGGAGATTAGAGATAAAAATGCAGATTGGTTGCACGTCCCCCCACAGCCCCAAGGACCATCACCTCCCCGGGGCTATCTTTCAATTATATGCGGGGCCCCCCACAGCCCAAGGGACCTCCACTGCCCTGGGGCAAACAGAATGAAATGCGGGGGCCGCGCGGCCCCCACTCCCACAGCTCTGAGGACCGCACCTCCCTCGGGCTAAATTGACAAAATAAAGGGAGTGCCTCGCGGACCCCTTGCCCTGAGGACCACCACCGCCTTGGGGTAAATTTTGATGCTGGAGGGGGGCCACACAGCCCCCTTGAGGAGCCAATAATGGCCCTGGAGACTGCCACCCTCAAAGGCTGGGTCCTGCTGTGTCCGGACTACCCACCACTGGGACATAGCTGTTTGCTCTGACTTGGAGGGAGCTTTGACAGCTCCTGCCAAGTCAGAGCAAACAGTCCACTCTCAGCAAGTGAGAGCTGTCAAACACTCTCACTTACTTTGAGCAGAGATTTCCGAATCAAAGGAAACAATTGCTCTCACAGAGTGGGAGCTGCATCTTTAGCAGCTCGCTCTCTGTGACAGCAAAGCATGCTCCTGCAGGAGGCAGGGAGCAGGCTGAGACCGGAGTGGCCTTGAGGCTCTCCCTGTGACCCTCTTTCACAGTGGGTGCCCTAGAGGGCAGCCAAGAGAGATGGCTGGGCTCTGGGGGATGGGGTCCCCGGGGCCATAATCAGCCCAAGGAGGCAAAGGCGTGGCCTCTTCCCCCATTTAATAGTGGTGGCCCCTGGAGGATGAGTTCCCTAGGGCCAAAATCATCCTGGGGAGGGGGGCCATGCCCTTCCCCCCAAAAAATGTGTTGAGGCTGGGCCCGGGAGATGGGGTCCACGAAGCCAAGATCGACCTGGGGAGGGGGGCTGGGTGGCCGAAGGCCATGTGCAGCACTTGGTTGGGTGGTTTAGAGGATTGGCCATAGGGCCTGGCCTTGCGGCCAACCCCTGCCATGTACGTCCAAAGTCTGTGTGCGATAGTGGTTGGATTAACGTATAGTAATGAAACATTTTTTAGGTTAAAAAGCATAGAAATTCACATTAAAAAACAAAGGTTACAGGGACATTATAGCTAGGTTCTGAATTCACTTGCCCAAGACCTGAGAAATTCAGCAGTTATAGTTAGAGTTATTTCAACTTTAGCAGTATACCAAAGTTATTAGCAAAACAAAAAATATATAGGCTGCATGGACGTTATATTTGGGTTCAGATTTTACATGCACAAAACCATAGAAACTCAGCTGTTAGAGTTATTTCAAGTAGCTATAACTCACGCCCTTTTCTCATCAACACTGTAAATGTTGCAGTGATATTATCAATGATGTTAATGATGTCATAGAAGATGTCATGAGTAATATAATATCTGGGGTAATTAGCGGTGCCTGGCAAGGGTGCGAGTTATAGTTACCTTAGGGCACGAGTTACAGTTACTTGAAATAACAGCTGAATTTCTATGGATTTTGTGCATGTAAAAATCTAAACGTAACTATAACGTTCCTGTAACCTTTGGGTTTTTAGTGAAAATATAAATATATATATATATATATATTTTTTTTTTTATTTTACTGAAAAAAACCAAGGTTACATGGACATTATAGTTAGGGTGACGTTTTACTCACACGAAACCGTAGAAATTCAGCAGTTATAGTGATACCTAAACTTATGTTAAGACACTTTAACTTGTGGTCTAAAGTTACTTTACGGCACAGGTTATAGTTTGGTCTACGTACGGCTTTTGGTTGAGCACTGCCCGGGTTGGGAACAGGACCTGCCATGTGGCCAGGCCCTGTAGCTGACCCCTCCCCATGCACCCAACCCCATACAGCGCATGGCCTTTGAACATGCGTGGCAGGGGTTTGATGTGTGAGTGGGTGTATTTTTTTCATTGTGCCTTAGATCCACGGATCCATAGCAGATTTACACTGAGGGGTCACACTGAGCTTGGGAGGTGGATCTGGTGTACTGTAGGGGTCAAGATACCTGTATCCTGACCCCTTATGTATTTTTACAGATTATTTTCTGCACCACTGTACCATGCAACAAAGAAAATGGCAGCCGCTACTTTCTTTTCAGGTTGCGTACAGCCAATTAGGGTCTTGCTTTTTGTCTAACTCTGCGTGTACCCGTGAGTACCTGCTCATCCATGAAGGATCTGCACCACTAGATATTAATAGTTTTCTTTCTTTAAAAAGTCCCAAATTACTGAACAGATTCTCACAAAGTTACAAAAAGGGCTTTTTCTAGACCAAGATCTAGCTTTTCTGCCAAATGTGGTGTAAATCCGTTTAGCAGCTCGGGCTGTAGTCGTGTTCAGAAAATGCAAAATCCCCATGACATTGCATGGAGAAAAAGCGTTTTGGGCCACCCCTTTTTCTCTGCCCCTGCTTCACAGATCACCATGAAACTTCCCATGAGGAACTAGGGAAAGTAGGGCACATCTGCCTGTCTGTCTGTCTGTCTGTCTATCTGTTGATATATACACATTAATATGGCACTTAACATCATTAAAAAGTTACATACCTGCATTATGAACAATGGCATTGTTAACCTACAAAAAGAAAACATTGTTATAATGAATTGCATAGTACTTACCTGCGTTGTAACAACCACATTGTAAAGGCTGTGTACCTGACCACCCAACCGGCCCTTCCAACATAAGTTAATGCAGGTTCTTGCTGGGGATTCCCCACATCCCCAAATCAATTCTCAAAGAAGCAATCTCTGCTCGCATAGGGGGAAGCCAGGTCAACTTGTAAACTGACACACAAACCATGCATAAGGCACCCCTATGGGAACATAATGACAGTGTTTGGGAGATATTCCCTGGCAACAAGGCCATAACCTGGTTCCTTGGTGCAAACCCCAGCTCCTCACTTGAGCAGGGCCTTAGTACGAAGGATCTGTGAATAGTTAGGAACAGTTGTGTAATCACCCCCTCATGTGCTCCAGAGCCCATTACAATCACTTTGTAAGGATTCTCTTGAACCTGGAATGTCTGATGCAAAGGTGCCTACCTGTCTTGTGGCCAACCATGAGCCTGCCCTGACTGAAGCAAACAGTGAATACGTCAAAACTGTGGTTCTTCTCAAACCACAGCTTTCAATCAAGACTGAAACCTTACAAAAAGCAAGGGGTTGGGTGGGTGGGATAACTGGTGAAAAAATTGCACTTTAGTGTAGCACCAGGTAAAAGGTGGTTGTGGGTGTAAAGGCAGACAAAGGGGCCAGCTGACCCACTGTCTATACTTAAACCCCTCTGACCTAGCCCGACACACCTCCTGCCTCCCAGCCAACTGCTGCCCTGTTCTGGCACCATCCAGTGGGGAGCCTCACTTTATGGGCATTCTGCCAAAATTAAACCAAAATGCCCAAGCATAATTGCTTGTGCACACCCTCCCTGGGCTTGCACCTATGGACAGCACCCCCCAAAGTGGGCAGGTGAGGGAGACCCAAGAGTAAGATCTGTATCCATTTACATAAAATTATAGAAGACAAAATGGGGGTCATTCCGACCCCGGTGGACAGCGTTAATATGGAGGAAAGTACTGCCAACAGGCTCGCTTTACTTTTCTCCATGTTAAGACATTAGCGGTTTGGCTAGAGCCAAACCGCTAATGTACCACAACGACCGCCACGGCGGTAACGACCGCCGGACTGGAGACTTCAGTCTTCAGCCGGCGGCTGTCACTTGCCCGTCTGCAGGATTATGACCCCGCCTACCACCATGGTTTTCGTGGCAACCTTACCACCACGAAAACCATGGTGGTAGGAACTATTAGTGAAAGGAAATCCTTTCCCTGTCACTGATAGGGGTCTTCCCTGCCACCCTCCCCAGATTCACCCTCCCCACCCCTCTTCCTCTCCAGACCCCCCGACTACATACACGCACCTTCATTCACACATGAACACATGCATACACACACTAATTCAAACATGCATACACACATGCATACATCCAGTAACACCCACACCCACACACACTGACATACATACAAGCACACACGCATTCACACAACACAACATACACGCACTCACACATCCATACATGCACACACATACAACACGCAACACACACCTGCATACACACACGCACAGACATACACACACACCCACACACACACAACACCCCTTTCCCCTGTCGGAGAACCCGACTTACCTGTTGTCAGGGGGTCCTCAGTAGGAGACAGGATGGGGCGCTGCTGCCTCCAGCAGCATCTGCCAGCCCAACACTGACAGGCTGTATCATGGGTCATGATATGATCTGCGGCGGTCTACTGGCGTAGCGCTGCTGCTGGCAGCAGCGTCACCTTACCGCCATCCGCTGGCATGGCCACAGCTGGATTTCCTCCATCCTTCTTGCGGAAATTCGGTTATGGTCATAATAGGGTGGACAGCTGGTAATCGCGGTGACGGTCTTTTGGCGGCCGACGACACGGCAGTAGGCGGTTTTTACCCCCGGGGTTGTAATGTGCCCCAATATGTCTTAGGTTTACAGAAAACAATTCTGGGCTGTATTTATTTACATCAAAACAACATTTCAATTTTAACCATCATAAAAACCTGAGTTACATAAATACAATATATATATGTCTTCATGAGCATAGAGAACACTAGACACAGAGATTCCTAATGCCAAATTCCCCCAAACCTTCTCACTTAGATTCACGATTGACCACTCAGCTGTCCCTTTCAGCATGAGATGATTCAGGCCTCTTGCCTGAATTCAATGAACCCCTCACTGTATTCTCAAAAATCCAATCTCCACTCCCAAACCACGAAGCAAAACCAGCTAATA
The DNA here is from genome assembly GCF_031143425.1 of Pleurodeles waltl. Taxonomy (NCBI): domain Eukaryota; kingdom Metazoa; phylum Chordata; class Amphibia; order Caudata; family Salamandridae; genus Pleurodeles; species Pleurodeles waltl. The sequence goes on from NC_090440.1 coordinate 1,888,709,504, forward strand.
ATCTGACACAAAAACCCTGCCAGGGACATCCCTGTGACGCCCTTGACACCGATCTGGGAGACATGCCTCGGTAAACTAGCCATAACGTGGTACCCTGATGCAAACCATATCTGCCAACTTCTCCACGAACATCTCCACAGAGGACTTGGAACAGTTACGTAATCACTCCAAAGCCCATGCCTTGGGTAAAACAAATGGTTTTAAAAATTCACCTGAATTTGGAATATCTAATGCCAGTGTGATTACCTGAGTCCTGGCTAAGCATGTTCCTACCCTGAGACAGGCTGACATAGTTCACCAACCATCGGCCTCCTTCCTACCTGCAGCTAAAATGGTGAGCAGCAAATGAGACCAAAGTATCTACAAACAGTTTGTTACTCTAATGAGAATTATCCCCCCCCCACCACAGGCAGCATGTGCATTGGCCTTAAACTACCCTGTATTAAGTATTTTTTCATACGATTATTGAGGTGCTTCACTGACTTTTTTAAGCCATAACTGGATGTACCATGTCTCTTCACTATTCTCTATGGCAAGGCACTTCTTACCCAACCAAGAAATTATTGTAATCAAAAGTTGAAACAGATCACTCCTACAATGGTGCACAAAATCATTACCCCCCCCATACCACCCAGTGTGAAGAATGATAAGGTGCTCTCCACTGTTGGTCTTGTCTGGCACAAGCAGAGTACCCTAACATTCAACCAATACAACTGAAAAGTCACTTCACTTGTCCGTTCCCTAAATGTCCCCTGGCAAAACATGACCTCAGCCTTTCTAACGTAGGAATGGCCAAGCACTGCAGGTTGACAAAAGCCATGGAACCTAATACTCAAAATAAAGAGGAAAAAACAGTGTTGAAACCAATGCATTAATCACAGCCAAAATTAGGGGCCCAATAACTGCAGTCGCTTTAATGAGGTTTTGATTCACATAGCATTTAGAACAGTCAGATTTCCACCTTCCAATTAAGTTTTACCATTCATGGGACTAGTTTCCATCCCACTGCAGAAGTCTCAGCCTCAATACTGTAGAAATGGCAACTAAAGTTACAATCATCTATTCATTCCACTTGCAGGAGCAAGGTCAAGACCATACTAGATTGGAACCTGGATAAAGGGATTCCATTAGCATATACAAACTAGGAGGTCACCTGGGAATGAGAGTACAAGTGGAAGAAATTAAGTAGCATTGTCACAGGATAGCACACAAACCTCAGGATTGTATGCTTTCCCCTACCCAGTTGATCAGTTTTAGATGTGATGCAACAGCAACGCATCACCCATCCAGTTAACGCTCTTCAAGATTAGTCGCTGCATATGTCTGCCTTCGAGCAGGATACCAACTCTGTATCCCAAAATGCTGCGTAGAAGGCCATGAAACAGAAGTTTCTTGGAGAGTTCACCTTTAATAACTTAATGGCATTTCGATGAATCTCCACAAAACTTTGTACAGTTATCTCCACCTTAGACATTGGTGAAGTCGCAAAGATCCGCGGAGATTCGCAAAGGGGGTGGAAAGAAAAAATGGGGTTCCCAAAACATGTTTGGGCATGAATGCATTTCCAATAGACTTTGTAGTCATGCATAGTGTGAAAATGACTGGAATGGTTTGAATGAAATTTGACAGGATTACACATTAAGATGGGCAAAATGATCCTTTTGAGTATCAAACATAAATAGGGTGAGTATTTTTTAAGTTATGAGCTATTTTAACTCAGTGATAGCTGTAGTTGCGGTATTTTCACAAAAGTTTATGGTATTTTGTGGGAGTACCACGTATATAGCAATGAGTTATTCTGTGATTGGCTAATAGCTGCCTATTCAACAGTTAAGGGCAGCCATGTTGTTTTTAGGTACAATTTGACTGTGTTCTGCATTACACCTTCAGACACTGGTAAATATTAGGGTTGATAAATTTACCCTACCTATTACCAACTTACTAAAGTGGTAATACCTAGGGAAAATATTTATAAGTTTCTATATATTTTTAAAAATATGTACAGAATACCACAGTACTTCCGAGGGAGTACAGCAGGACTAAAAGTAAATTACAAAAAAAAAATCTTAAAGAATTAACAATACACTATAGTTCCCTATATTTTACAAATATAGTGCACTACAGAGTATTTTCTATTTTTAACTTATTTAAATATGAACAAAAAAGGTATATGCAATACCACAGTAATACCTAGATATTAAGGTGCTACCTACATTTGTTTTAACAAAATGCACAGTTTTCCCTTAACTGTTAGAAATATATATAGAAATGTATATGTAAATTAGTCTGTCTATTACTACTTCAATAAAATGGTTCTAGGTCTCTACACCACTCCATTCTACACCACTCCATTTTTATGCTATTACACTCTATTCTATCACACTCCAGACTACTCGACTACACTGTATGCCCCTCCAATGCACATTACACCACTGTACACTATTACACAGTTCGGAACTCCACTCTACAATCTATGATTATGAACCCTATACCACTCCACTGTATGCCACTTCACTTTACACCACTGCACTATATGCTATTTCACTGTACACCACACCACCCTACGCCTCTCCAATATAACCTCTCCAGTCTATGACAATCCTCTGTACGCTACTATACTGTACATTACACCATTCTACACCACTCCGCTCTACGCCACACCACTCTACACTACTACACTCAATGCTAGTTCACTGTATGGCACTCCACTCTATGCCTATCTTCTCTATGCTATTCCACTATATGCCACTCCACTCTATTTCATCACATTGTACACAAGTAAACTCTACATTATTCCACTCTACAACACTCCATTGTTCACCACTCCAATGTATGCGACTTAATTCTACGCCTCTGCACTATGCGCTATCCCACTGTACGCAACTACACTGTATCTCATTTCACTGTATGCCATTCCACTCTAATCCACAACACTCTATGCCAATCCACTCTGTGCCACTTCACTGTATACCATTGCATTCTACCAAACTCCACTGTAAGCCACAGCACTGTACACCACTCTACTGTAAGATATTCCACTGTATGCCGCTATACTGCATGAGAGTCCAGCCTATGCCAATCACACTGTCCACCAATACACAGTAGGCAAATCCACTCTATGCAACTCCACAGTATAATATTCCACTAAATGCTATCCCACTCCATGCTGCTCAGCTCTATGCCCCTCCAATGTACGCCACTGTACACCACTGAATATAATTTATTCCTTTGTAGGTCATGTCACTGTACACCACTCCACTCCACTCTAAGCTGCTCTATGACACTCCAGTCTGTACTACCCCACTGTACGTTACTCCACTCTATGCTATTCCACTTTATGCAACTCCACTCTTGTCATTTCACTCTATGCTATTCCACTCTATACCACTCCACTATACGCTATTCCACTGTACTCCATGCCCCTCTATGCTTTCCTACTCTATGCTCCTCCACTCTATGGGACTCCACTGTATGCTACTCCAATGTACACCAATCCACAGTATGCTATTTGATTGTACGCCACTACACTCTACACAATTCCACTATAGGCAAGTCCACTATCTGCTTTTCCACTCTACTCCATGCCACTCTATGCTTTCCCACGCTATGATGCTCCACTCTTTGGCACTCCACTGTATGCCACTGTAATATATGCTAGTCAATGAACGTCATGCCACTGTACACCACTCTACTCTATTGAACTCCACTCTTTGCCACTCCACTCTAAGCCACTTTGCTCTAAGACACTCCAGTCTATGGTACTCCACTGTACGCTACTCCTGTCTATGCTACTCCACTCTACACTATTCCAGTGTATGCAGCTCCACTCTTGCCGCTCCACTCTACCCTATTCCACTCTACGAGCTCCACTCTATGCCACTACACTGTATGCAACTCCACTATGAGCTATTCCACTCAATGCCATTCCACTATGCGCCATTCCATTATATGCTTTTCCACTCTATGCCACTCTATTCTATGGCAGTCCACTCTACGCTATTCTACTGTAAGCCACTTTCATATACCTCATTCCACTGTGTGTCACTCCACTCTATTCGAATGTACTCTACGCTAATCCACTGTATGCAATTCTACTGTATGCCATTCTACTCAACGCAACTACACTCTAAACATCTCCATTGTTCGCTATTCCACTCCAAGCCACTCCACTCACTCTACTGTATCCCACTCCTCTGTACGCAACTGCAGTCTACACCTCTCAACTCCACGCTGCTCGACTTTATGCCAAACCTCTCTACCCCACTAAACTGTATACCATTGTATACTATTTCATTGTACACTGTTCCACTGTTTGGTACTCCATTGTATCTCCACCAACTGTACACCACTCCACAGTCCACCGCTGCACTCTACGCTAATACACTGTTCTCTATTCCAATCTACGCTACCCCTATGTGTGCCAACACAGTGTATGCCTCTCAACTGTATGCCACTCCACTGTATTTCAGTGTATTGTAGTGTACTGTACGCTATTCAACTATCTGCCACTCCACTCTACGCAACTCAACTGTACTCCACTCCAGTGTTTGCTGTTCCACTGTATGCCACTCCACTTTGACACACTCCGGTCTGTGCCACTCCACTTTAAGCCAGTCCTTTTATGTCACTCCACTTTATGCTATTCCACTGTACGCCACTCCACTGTACGTTAATCCACTAAATGTCACTCCATTGTGCAACACTCCAGTGTAATCTACTCCACTGTACGTCAATCTGCTCTATGCTATTCTACTGCGTACAACTCCACTCTATGCTCATTCTACCCTAGGCTACTGTACACCAGTCATGCCACAACAGTGTATGCCATTTGACTGTACACTACTCCACTGTACGCTGTTCAAGTCTATAGAAGTGCACTGTAGATCACTCACATCTATGCTATTCTTCTGTATGCCACTCCAGTCTACACCACTCCACTATCTGACATTCCCCTTTATGGCACTCAAGTGTACGCTAATCTGCTGTACACCACTCCACTGTATATTATTCCACTCTAATCCAAAGCCACTCTATTGTACACCAGTACAGTCAATGACACTCTGCTATGGGTGAATTCACTGTACACTACTCCACTCTATGCCACTCCGGTGTATGGCATTCCACTGTATGACACTAGACTGTATGCTATTCCATTGGACACCACTCCACTCTATGACACTCCACTCTACACTATTCAAATCGATGCCACTGCACTGTATGCCACTCCACTCAATGGCACTCTATGGAACTACACATGACAACGGTCATGGCAGTGAAATAACACATGCATTTCTAGGGACTGTTAGCTTTCTTTATTCATTGGTCCTTTCAAATGAAATGTCATTCACATTTACTTTCACCCACCTTAAGCCATTGGCTTTCTACACTTTGAATGACTGGATGTTGCTTGCAGACGTGCACATTTACCAAACTTTAGTGCATTTCATCGCAAGTGTTGGTAGGCCATTCTCTGCTTTCGTTTCTTTCCATTTGTGCTTTTTTTTAGTTTTGTAGTGTGTCATTTTATACCTATTTTTGGCAAACATGTGCATGCCACCATTGGACACCAGCATTGTTTCTTTAACATCTTTAGTGCCTACAGTATATAATTGCAATTAATAAAGTTTCTAAATTGCAGATTTTCTAAGGCCGGGCCTGTTGGCTTTGCCAATGCTTGTTCAATATGCTACCACTGAATATACGCAAACCTACCTAGTTGCAGTTCAAAAAAGCATTAAAGGATACACGTTTTTGCGTGATTGAGCTCACTGTACATTTAACTGTGTATTATGCTTTAGCGCCTTAACATTAAATAATAAAACATAGTACAATAAATACAACATTTGGAAAGATGAAAACACACTGCAGGCGGAATTTAACCTAATATTAAGGATAACAATGTAGGTTTGCACCTGGGGCGCCTTGTAGAAGTGTAAAAGGTTAGAGCAATATACTGCTCAGAAAAACACTGAGGCGTTGCAATATAACTGGAGGGTTCTTCGAAATTTATTTCAAAGAAACAGAATACGACCTGAGAAATTGGCTGAGAGAAAAATGGCAGGAATGAAACAGTACTCCAGAGTTGAAAACATCAGTTTGTTAACACGGGCTAAGGGCTGAACTACAACTGAGAGTGAACCGCTGCGATCTATGTTAGATATAATGAATTGTACATTATTGATGTTCCTGCAAAACAAATTAAAAAAAACAACTCACTTTCCTTTCCTGAAGGCAGGATATCAAGAAGTTAACCCGGAAGAAGTGGAGGCTGTTCATGGACCCTGTGGGAGCAGGTGGGGCTACATGGTCCATGACATTCGCTATTTCTTCCAGCCCTTCTGGCTCAGGAAGCTAACTATGCCTGAACCTGCAACCCAGCAATGAAAGGGGAAGGCACACCAGCCGTCGATGCCTCAGAAGAAGCCAGCTACGTGTATGTGTATCAGCACAGCACTGTTTGCGATGAGCCGGGTCACCACTGGAAATATTCCAGTTACTTATCATTACCCCAATTAGTACTCCTCCTCGTCCCAGTTATTACCTTTTGAAGCGTCCTGCCTCAGACAGAGAGTTCACCATGCCCTCGGTTTGAAGATCTGACTTAGTAGCTTTTCTGTGGATATGATGCTACTATGAAATGCTCTTCCCCCATCCTCTCCTCCTCTGTGTACCAGGTCCACGTCAGAGAAGGTGCAAGAAGGGAGGGAATGAAGGATGTGTACTGGGACAAGGAGGACTATGATTCAGAGTAATTAGGATTACTGGTAAATATTTGGAACCTTAACCCCTCACCTAGGGCCACATGTCCATAGCTTTTTTCTTGTTGCAAACGGCCCGATTCACAGACCCTATTTTGCGATTCAGTAATCTATTTACAGAATCGCAAAATAGGTTTGCAAGTTGCAATTAGGATGGGGCGTTCCCTTCCTAATTGCGAGTTGCAGTGAGATGCAGGATCGTTTTGTGACCGTGAATGCGGTCACAAAACAATCCCAGTTAGCACCAATTTCAAATTTGTGTAAACCCATTCGCAAACGGAAAGGGATCCCCATGGGACCCCTTCCCCTTTGTGAATGGTAGCGAAAATATTTTTTCAAAGCAGGCAGTGACCACTTTAAGGAAAACGGGCTGCATAAAAAAAAAAAACTGCTTTATTTAAAAGCAGTCACAGACATGGTGGTCTGCTGTCCCCAGCAGGCCACCATCCCTGTGAGTGCAGCCATTCCCAATGGGGTCACAAATTGCGACCTACCTCATGAATATTAATGAGGTAGGTCATTTGCAACCCCATTGGAAAACAGTGTGAAGTACACTGTTGTACATACGGTTTTGCGACTGTGGGTCGTACATCTGGTCCCCTAGTCTCTTAGGGCAACATGTACGAATATTTGGAATTGCAATTTCCTAATTGCGATTTCATGCAAATCGCAATTACGAAATCGCAATTCCAAATGTAAGAAACTCAATTGAGTTTCTTTTGCAATTCCCGGTGGCTCCCAAATAGACCAATCTTATTAATATTAATGAGGTAGGTCGCAATTTGCGACCCACTGGGAATTGAAACTGACACCAGCAGGCCACCATCTCTGTGATTGCTCTTAAATAAAACAATCTTTTTTTTTTTAAAGGAAAACAGGCTGTATTTTAAAAAGAAAAACTTTCAGTTTAATTTTTTAAGAGTATGTGGTCCGTGGGACCACTGCCTGCTCTTGAAAACGTTTTCGCAGGCATTCACAAAGGGGAAGGGGTGCCTTCCCCTTTGCGAATGGGTTAGCACCAATTTGAAATTGGTGCTAGCTGTAATTGTTTTGCGACCACATTCACGGTCACAAAACAATCCTACATACCATTTAGATTCAGTATTAGGAAGGGATGCCCTGGACACGCCCCTTCCTAATAACGAATTGCAAAAACAAAATTGCGATTCGGTAACAAGTTACCGAATCGCAGTTTGGGCTTTCTACATCTCAAAAACATTTTTCTAGTCGCAAATGCGAATCAGCCTCTTTGCGACTAGAAAAATGCTTTGTACATGTGGCCCTTAGTCCCAGTCCTTACCACTTGATGATGTACTAAGTAGTAAGACACCCCAACAATGAGTAATGCTTAAAACATAGTTAACATCTACAATTAATCCATTGCTGCTTTTAGAATAAAACAGGCAACATTACAATAAACAAAATCTGTCAAATCCAAAGTATACTGTTCAATAAATGTAAAATGGGATGGCTATGTAGCAGCCCTACACATCTCCTGCAAATAAGTATCATCATATTCTGTCCATGAAGTTGAAATTGCCCTAGCTGAATGACCTTCTTTGTTAAATGGAACATTTTAACCATTGAAATACATTCATGGGAAACTACCTGTTGCACCCGCCTATTTACAGTCTAGGAAGTTATAGTCTTCCCTTTAATGGCAGTGCCACAGGAAACTGACAAAGAATTGGAAGATCTTTTATCGTATGGTCCAAATATGTCACTAATGACCTATGGATATCTAAGAAAGATGGAATCTGTGAATCACTTTCTGATTGAAAAACTAGAATGATCTCCTGCGAAAGGTGAAGATACTAGGGGATTTATGGAACATACTTAGGATTCTACTTAGGAACGTCCCTCTCTGGAAAAATTCTTAAATATGGATATGAAACTAACAAGGCTCCCAAATCACCCAACCTCCTTGCTGATGGTTATCAAAAAGCTGTTTTTGTTGATACCCAAGTCAGGTCTGATTAGCCTACAGATTCAAATAGAAGCTGTTGCAGGCCCTGAAGAACTACAGACAAAAAGGAAGTTGGAGCAGGATTTGGAATTACTTGCTTCCTAAGTCTACAACTTCTTAGAAGTCTAAAAACTAATGGAGCTATATTACTGGAGTCTTGATCTAGTTTTAGAGTTTTAATAGGCACCCGTTGAATAGACAAAGTGTCAGGCACTCACCTGAGGTTCCCCCAGGAGTGAGCTGGAGTGCATGTTGCAGGGTCCGGACTCCCTCACCAGGCACAAGCTGGCTGTCCTGTCATCAGTCAAGGCAAATCTAGCCCCAAGGGGAAGTGGAATGTATAAAAGAAAAAGACACTGATACAATTCCTGGTGTTCTCTGGGTCTCTTATTAGCCTTTCGGCGGATCTGCATTCTGGTTCCACTTCCTACAAGGGAGGAAAAAATCCTGAATAGCTCTACATGAGATATTGTTTTCCTCTTTTTTACCCCTTGATAATATAATATACCTGCTCATTCCCTCTTCCCTGCCTATTTTAGCTGTCCTAAAGAGTATTCCATTTGGAACTGGGTTAAACCAGTAGAAACTTCTGGAATTGGCAAAACCTTGATTAGACAATACACACTTCTAATAAGAAGTGGTCATGGGTCTAGGAAATGTATATACACATTATACTTTTACTGTTAAGTTAGAGAACTGAATACATACCACAAGGCTACTTGGATATATCCTTCTACCTGAGAACCAAAGTCTTACAAACATTAAAGGAGGTTATTTACAAGACAAATACATTACATCGATAAAGCCTTTAGGCAGTCTCAATTCTTCTGTAATGTCTCAGAATATCATAATAATACTAATCACCAGACTTACCAGCACTCATTAGAATACCTCAGTACATAGCATGCCCTGCAGTATAACAATTAGTTAAACAACACAAAGATTGATTCATGCATTACATAAGCATGTCAGTCAATAGTTTTAACAATTGTATGCAAACTGTTGATCAATTGTATCATCCGATTTTCAGCAAGCCTTTTCTTGTCTTTTAACAGATCCCATAGTTTGCTAATGCCAATGGCGCTTTAATGCCTCCGCACTCTACAACTTATAACCACAACACAGTTTTCAGGATAAGTATCTCACTGCACACGCAGGCAATGTATACTGGGCTACAGAAAATGCTGAGCCAAGAAGCCGCCGACTGCAAAAGACGTGAGCCCCATCAAAAATGCAGAGAGAATCAGGCAGCAGGAGAGTAAGATCAGGAGAGTCCAGATACGGCACTGGAACAACAAGCGCTGTCTACTGGTTGGATGCAGTTTAATAGCCTTCTGCGCCCCAACATGTTGGCAAAATCTTGCTGGACTACTGACTGCCCGCTATATCATCTTGCACATAGCAGTGATACAGAGCTTCCTCTTGCCATTGAGGATCCACAAATACGAGCAATGTGGTTCAGCAGCAGAAAGGTCAGTGTCTCTAGCATCAAGGGCCAGACAGGCCCCATGGTACATTCCCACGAGAGTTCCTCCCACTGGTTTAGTAGGCTATTGTCTATGAAAATGACATACAATTTGGGGCATGCACCTGTCCTGCAGGTTACCAAATGTGGTCTTCTGGTCCATATCTTTTCCAATCTATCAGGTAAAATAACTTGTTGTGCCCCTGATGACGCAGAAAAAGAGGGTCTAACATATATCCACATATCATGTAACCAAAATCGTATAATGTAGTGTGATTTTAGTAAAGAAAATAATGTACGGGGAAAATTGTGCCCTCGGAGTAGTTCGCCAATATTATAAACGTGCTTTATTAATCATGAAGAATTGAAAAATGTAGTAATCCGTCATAATTGCAAATGTGTGCCATGATTTCTTATTGAAAACTGTTTGTGCTTAGCTTAAATTTAGTAGAGGCTTTGGCCTAGTTGCCTGGTCTCAAATACTAACTGCATGGCTTTCCATTGAACTAATGTAACATATATTCTCGTTTAAAGTTGTATTTTTCCAGTATAGATGACTAATACACTTATCTCCAAGGTTTCGTACTAGGCCAGTTTCATCCCCTTTGAAGCAAGGTCAGTCTCTGCAGGTGCGGACAAAGGAGGTACAGATATCAAAATAATTGGCAAGCCATGTTACAACTTGTGTTCCAAGGCTCCAAGGACAATGTATGCATAAATGAGTACTAGTAGAAAGACATTTTTCATTGGTCAATTTGAAGCCACCTTATGAACCCTCCAATGGAAGACCCTGTAGAATTTGGAATGTTTCTTACTTAAACCCACTGGACAAAGAGAAGTCAGCCATTTTCCTTGATGTCATCTTTGAAGCCAAATGCCAGACGCCATCTTAGACGACATCCTGATGCCCTTTTCTCTATTACTGAGAAAGAGACTTTGAGAATTCTCACCCTAGAGACTTTAACTTTAAATTGCCCTGTCCTGCCCATGCAATAACTTTGCCCATTCTCCTTGCTGCTGCAAGGAAACTTGCCCTTAACTTTGCCCCTTTGAAATTCTGCCCCATGCTGGTCGAACCGGTACCTGAAGGACGAAGACTTTCTTGAATGCTGAATGTAATTGGTAATTATGAAAGGATAATTGTATTATGCATTGTGTTTTTTTTCTTTTAGGTACCAACTGCTATTTTGATAAGGCCGGAGCTAGAAGTTTTCAAAATTTGTGTTGACTAAATTCGTTTTGCATGAAGCCCCACATGCTAATGCTAATTAGAGGTTAGTCTAGGTATGAACTTGATGCACCATGCTGAATTGAAATCTTGTCATGCTGACCGATGTATGAAATTAGTCAAAATCAGTTGCTTATATTAGTGATTTGTATCGCAATAACTGAATGTACTATTATTCAGATATTTCGTAGATTGCGTTTCTTCCGCCGCTATGGATAGCTAGTAATGTTCGTATACATATATCATTTGGTTTTGAGACTTATATACATTGTGCTAGCTTTGTTAATATAGGGAAATAAATTCACTAACTTTTAATAAACCGGTGTGGTTATTCATGACTGAAAGGTCATGGCGCGTCGAATTACCAACTGTTATTGATTCCTAACTAGTTATTTTGATTCATTAACTGAGTATTGACTATCGACTACAATAGTTATTGATTATTGATTTAAGTGACCCGACTATTCAAGGATGAGGAGAGCCCAACTCGGCTGAAAGGTTCACCGACCTCCAACGTGTCCAGGTACAGGTAATCTATAAGGGCTGGACGCGTTATCAGTAGATGGTAGCAGAGATTGATGGTTTCGCTCTTTGGGACCCCATCCGGGCAATAGACGGAGTTAAGTTAGAATTTTCTTTGATAAAACAAGTTGAAGAGATGATGATGCCTTAAGTCCCCAATGACTTTCCCGGGATCTCGGAGCTTGCGAATGGAGGACATGGAGGTGTGAGAATGTTTTCGGCGTTTCTAGTGACGGTATGAGTGAAGTTAGGGTTTTGCGCTTGCACAGCTTATTGCCGCATATGAATTGAGAAGTTTGTAAGGATTTTAGGGGGGTTACGAACTCCAGTTGAAGTTTTAGAGGAGTGTGACTCCAAAGTGTAAGAGTAGGGAAGTCGTCGAAATTCACATGTGTGTAGCGCTTTGTGCAGAAAAATTGTCCACGTGGTTGTTGATGTTGAGACGGGCCCTGCGAGGTCAAGAGACTCCGGAGTATGTAGAAAAGTGTATGAGACACTTGATTGATGTTGTAATCTGTTCGGTTTAGTAGGTTGATCGGGCGTGGTCAACAAGTTAGTATGAACATTGAGGTCTGAGAGAAAAAAAATTTACTTTGAGATTTGACGAACTCTAAAGCGCGCTAGAATAGATCATTGATCAGTTGAGAGTAAAGTTTGCGGGTCAAATTTTACTTGCGAAAGTGGGACACCGAGAAAGATGGAATAACTGCCGAGGCTAGTGAAAAATCCCTAAGGTTTCTGAAGCAAGTGTGTTACCCTTCCTGTAGTAAACCGACAGATTTGTTTTCTTCTTTTGGTTAGTGCTCGCGATATATTGCAGAAATTAGTTTTGAGTGAAGCTGAATGAGGGAGGATAAGCCGCGGGACTTTGTCAGCCGCAGTGTGTGAGTGTGACGTCACTAGGAGCCGCGCTGGGATAGGTTGGTTGTCGAGGAGGGTCGCGCACGGATTGGACGCAGTCCATGAAGCGCAATTGGTGGGGAAAGGCAAGCGAAGAGTATTCCGGGAATTAAAGTCACTTATTGATTACTCATTTTGAAAAATAAAAGACGGAAAGATGAAGTTTTTCAAAGCATTTAAGAGTGCCATGAGGGAAGATGTTTACATTAAAGCAAACGTAGGAGAAGAAACACCACCTGAGGGTACACCAGCTTACATCGTAAATGAAGAAAAGGGTGTGGCACCATGTCTTTGGCTAAACCAATGGTGCAAATTAACAGAGAAGCATGGAAGGGTAGCGTTCCCTATTCATGGGTTGTTTAACCTAAGGGTTTTGGAAAATTTAAGATTCGCGCTATACGACATGAAAGTACCTCCAAGGCCAGCACAGTTTGAGGCGCTAGCAATCTGGGAGCTAATAGCTAGAAACCAACAACAAAAGAAATTTGAGACAAGAATAAGAAAAGTAGAAAAGACACTAGCGGATGCTAGATGGGATAGCACACAGAAGGTTTGGAGATCAGACGTACTACAGGGAATTAAATTGTTTCCAGCAATCACTGATGAAACAGAGATGGAGGGAAAGAAAGCTACCTATAAAACAAACAGGAGTCAGTCCAGAGATAGGGAGAACAACAGAAACTCGAGAAGGTCAGACTAGTCAGACGATGAGGAGTTTATTATACAATTGCTGAATGATCGCCCGCCACCACATGTGGAAAGCGAAAAAGAATCAAGCATTAGTACTGCCCCTCCAGAACCATTACAGAGTAATGTGACACCGAATTTGAGAATATCACAAAGACAGAACGGTCCTGATATGCCTTTTCCACCACAAATACCACAAGTCCAGAGAATATATCCTGACGTCCCTAGATTGAAACCTGTCAATACTTATCAGCCGCAGGTTCAAAGACACTGCTGTGATGAGCATAACTTGGGAACAACTTCTGGCTTAGGGGCTCAGGGGGGACAGAGTTACCAAAGACCGACGTTGATTCAAGCCGAATCAACGCAAATTTTGATGCCTCAAAAGCAGGTACAAGAAGTGCCGAGGTACACTCGAGTAACAGAGGGCCAGATAGGTATGCCAGCAATGATGAATCATAATGTGGGGATTAACATGCCACAGAAGTCAGGGAACAGACAGAATCCAGATGCAATATCTCTGCCTATCACCGTGGGTCCGCCAGTACCACTATATATACAGGCAAACTCAAACGCATGCGACCAAGGGGTAATGGTACAAAGTGAGACAGGGAGAAGATGCACAGAAAACACTCCAGAAATGACTCCGATAGCAACACTGCCAAATGGATCTGGGTCCTTGTCGGAGTTTAGTCCAATTCCAATTTGTGCTCCGTCGACTGTGGTAAGGTCCAATCCACCACTACTAATACCGTTAACTTCAAAGACTGAAAAGTTACCGCAGCCATCAGTAGCAGTTGATGTAAGCGCTACATTGATGGGACTGAACGCACAACAGCTAACACAATGGTTCAACAACCTGAACTCCCCACAGAGTACATCCAGCGGAAAGGGAGAAGAATACCTGAATAAAATAAGATTGGGCATGGAAGCAGATGAACTAGTAGAGGGAACAATGGGTCTGAACAGGTTAGAGTCATACACAGAAGAAGAGTTGAAATACATGTGCCCCAGTATTACTAGAGAAGTGAGCAACATACATAAGAAGTTACAAGAAATTACAGACAGAAATGAGATTGACCTAGGTAAGACTAAACACTTGAGCAGAAGTTACAGGCTAGACTTTGAGACAAAAGATTTTGAACACATGAGATCGGCAGGGATGAAGACGCACCTTAAAGAGATACTGCAGAGCGCACAGGTCTGGAGATGTCTAGATAAATGGGAAAGTAGATGGGTTAAGAAAAAGGACAAAAAGAAAGAAAGTACCCCAGATCGGAATGAAAAGGCACAACAGAATGACGACCTGATAACTATGTTGCCAATGAGAGAGACAGCAGGGGGAAAACTTGTACATGTTCCATGGCACAGGTGCGATATTCAATCCTTTACGGATGATTTCCCCAAATTGAGAGAGAAGCCGATTGAATGGTATCAACAGACAGATAGATTTGTGAAACTCGCAAAATGTCTCTGGGAAGACCTGAATACTTTATTTGAAATTGTGGTTCCGGCAGATTTATGGGAAGATTGCAAAAGGGCTATAGGTTGGCCGACGAGTGAACCAGAAAGATATAGGGACACAGGTGTACCATCGCCTATGGTAATGAGTTTATACCATAAGGTGTTCGAGCACTTGAAAACCAAGGTTGCGTCGAAAAATGTGGATTGGCAGAGGATTGACAGGACAGCACAAGAGGCTAAAGAATCGATACATGCATACTATGAGAGATTGTTGAAAGCGTTTAAAAATTACAGTGGCACAGAAACGATTGAGGCAAAGGACATGCTCCATTTTGTGTTCAGATTTGTGGAAGGGCTGAGACCTGAGGTCAGTCAGATGATTAAAATGCATTTGATTTGTTGGCAGTCGAAATCGATAGATGAAGTGTTGAACTATGCAAAATACTGCAGTGATGAGATTGAGACAAAACAGAAGAGATTGAAAGAAAAGGTGATGGTGATGCAGCTCAGAGCGGCTCAGACGGGTTTGCAAGGTTTACAAGGTTTTCAACAACAGATGCCGCAGCAACAACAACAGGGAAATGCTATGTTTCAGCCGCAGATGCGAGGCAGAGGTCAAGGAGGTTTTGTGAATAATGGTCCTGAATACTGTCATGATTCCAAATGGTATACAGGCAATGAAGAAGGTGATGCCATGTCACACATGCGGAATCATCGGGCATTGGAAACGGGAGTGCCCAATGATGGTGCAGGAAGGTGTAGGTCAGCAAAACAATGATGTCAATGCATTCCAGAATATGAAAGGACCGAAATTGAGAGGTCCAAATCCAAATTTTCAGAATAATATGAATCAGATGCAGGGTTTACAACCCATACAACCGCAACAGGTGCAAATACCCCGTGCACAAATGGCACAGTTGCAGCCAATGCAACAGCAGTTTCCCATGGTACCTAATCAGCAAATGCAAATACCCTTAGCACCAATGAATCAGCAACAAGTAATGCTTCCTCAACAGGTCACGGGTCAAGTAATGAACCAAAATGACACAGTACACCAATTCCCTTTACACAGTGAGGATGGAATAAACGATGTATGGGAGAGTGAAAGTTCAGATGGGGAGGGAAATTGTATGCTTGCAGCATCTTTGGAAGTTGATCAAAAGGGTCCTTATGTGGAAGGAAGAGTTATGGGTCATCGCGTTTCATTCTTGGTTGGCACCGGAGCTACACACTCTACAGTTAGAAGCATCGAAGTACCAAATTTGCCACTTTCAGGGAGAACAGTTCAAGTAGTGGGAGTAGCAAATAGGTACCTGACGAACCCAATCACAGATCCAGTGCAAGTCAGGATCGGTAACTATCAAGGGTCACATAAATTTGTGGTGTGTGACTCAAGCCCGATATCACTGTTAGGGAGAGACCTATTGTGCAAATTGGGATGTTCAATTACGTGCTCAAATAATGGAATTAAAATTCAGACAAACAGTGATGGGGAAGAAGAGGACAGTGTAGGAGGGGACGAAGTGGAAACTGTTGATGAAGAGTATCCCCTGATTACTCTTTATCCAATGCTCACTGAAGCAGATATTCCCGCTGAGTTACAGGAAACAGTCGGAAAGGAAGTGTGGGATATGACAGGGAAAGAAGTAGGATTGGTCAAAGGAGTAGAACCAGTGAAAGTGACTGTAAAACCCAAAGTAACTTTTCCTCAGACCCCACAATACCATATGGCGCAAGACACCCTCATGAAAGTCGCTCAACTCATTGATGAGTTTGTAAAACAGGGAGTACTAAAAGAAGTGTTAAGCAGTCCATGTAATTCACCAATTATGGGACTGATAAAGCCGAGTGGAAAGGTCCGGATTGTTCAGGATTTGAGGAAGATAAATGACATAATAGTCAAATGTTGTCCTGTAGTACCAAATCCAGCTGTGATAATGTTTCAAGTTCCCTGTGATGCTGAGTGGTTCTCAGTCATCGACTTGTCACAAGCATTCTTTTCTGTGCCTCTTCACAAGGACAGCCAATTTCTCTTTTGTTTCAAATTCCTGGACAGGGTCTATAGTTGGTGTCGAATTCCTCAAGGGTTTTCGGAGTCACCATCAATTTTCAATCAGATTCTAAAGAAAGATTTGGAATCCTTGGAATTACCGTTCGAATCGACCTTGGTGCAATACATTGACGATCTGCTAATCGCATCTAAGACAGAAAGTGACTATACAGCAGATACCATTGCTCTACTGAATCATTTGGGAAGGAACAGACAAAAAGTGTCCCCTTCAAAATTACAATTCTGCCAGAAGAAGGTGAAATATTTGGGTCACCAAATAGAGAAAGGGTCACGAAGAATTATGAAAGAAAGGATAACAAGTGTGCTCCAGATGAGTCCACCAAAGACGAGAAGAGAAGTGAGAATGTTTTTGGGAATGGTGAGCTACTGTCGCCAATGGATTCCCAATTTTTCGACTCTAGCAAAACCTTTACTGAAACTGACCCAGAAAGATGCGCTGGATGAAATAGAGTTGAAAGGAGATGAGATGGATGCTTTTATTGAGTTAAAGGAATGCATGTGCAGGGCTCCGGCTTTAGGTATGCCTGATTACACGAAGCCTTTTACACTGTTTTGTCATGAACGTGATGCATGTTCCTTGTCTGTCTTGACTCAAGCCCATGGTGGCGTTAACAGACCAGTAGCATATTTTTCAGCTACTTTGGATCCAGTCACAGCAGCACTGCCGGGGTGTTTGCGTGCCGTAGCAGCAGTTGGTATCAGCCTAACCCAGAGTGAAGGAATAGTGATGGGACATCCTTTAACAGTCATGGTCCCTCACTCAGTCGAGATACTTTTGAAACGTTCCCGAACACAGCACATGACTGGTGCTAGGCTTACAAGGTATGAGACAATAATTTTGGGATCACCGAATGTGCAGCTGAAAAGGTGCACTACGTTGAATCCAGCAACCTTGTTTCCCAGTGAAAATGTCGAAATTGAGAACGCTAAAGACGTTGAGCACGACTGTCTTCAGGTGACTGAATTTTGTACAAAACCAAGACCTGACATCAAAGACACTCGATTGGAAGACAATGATCAAATCCTCTTTGTTGATGGTTCATGTTTAAGAGATGCGCTGGGGATATTGAAAGCAGGATATGCTGTATGTATGATAACAGGTGTTCTGGAAGCATCTGGCTTCAAGGAGTTTACTCTGCACAAGTAGCGGAATTGGTAGCACTTACCAGAGCTTTCCAACTTTCCGCATTGATGAAAGTCACCATTTATACTGACAGTCAGTACGGATTTGGAATAGTGCATGACTTTGGACAATTGTGGTCACAAAGAGGCTTCATGACCTCTTCAGGATCACCAGTGAAAAATAGCGAAAGAATAAGAGAGTTGTTACATGCCATCCAATTACCAGGAGAAGTGGCAGTGGTAAAATGCAGTGCACACTCGAAATCACAGGATTACATTTCTCTGGGAAATGGATATGCAGATCAAGTCGCAAGATTTTGCGCATTGAACTGTATATTGCTCAGAGATGAATGGAACTTGATAAATGAGCCAGAAATTGAACCAAGCGAAGCCTTTGCTCTAAAAGTCGTAGATACAATAGATGAATTGAAGTCTTTACAGAACGATGTTAGTGAGGAAGAGAAACTCTCATGGAGCAAATTACAATGTGTAAAGAAACCAGATGATTTGTGGGTTTCAAGTGAAGGGAAATTGGTTCTTCCTAACAGTCTGTTGACGCAATTGGCCAGATTCTACCATGGACAGACTCATCTTGGAAGGGACGCCATGGTCAGACTATTCAAAACTGATTGGTTTAACCCCAAATTCCGTCAAGTTGCTGAAGCAGTTTGCCACAGTTGCGTCATTTGTCAACAAATGAACGCGGGGAAAGGAACAGTAGTAAATTTGAGCCACATTGTGAGAGCTGGAGGTCCATTCAGCAGGATGCAAACGGATTTTATTGAAATGCCTGTGCATGGAGGCTTGAAGTATGTGTTGGTGATTGTGTGTATTTTTAGTCACTGGATTGAAGCATACCCCACAGTCTCACAGTTGCCAAACTACTCTTGAGGGAACTAATACCACGTTTCGGATTCCCGATCTCTTTAGAATCAGATAGGGGAAGTCACTTCAATAACGAAGTAATAAAATTACTGTGTGCAGTGCTGAACATTGAGCAAAAGTTGCATTGTAGCTACCGCCCTGAAGCCTCAGGTCTAGTGGAGCAAATGAATGGCACATTTAAGTCAAGGATGGCGAAAATATGTGCATCAACAAACTTGAAATGGCCTGACGCATTGCCTTTGGTGTTAATGTCAATGAGAAACACCCCTGATAGGAAAATTGGACTGTCCCCGCACAAGATCCTCATGGGCAGGGCTATGAGACTTCCAGCAGGTCCTGCAAATGCTCTTTTGAATATTACAGATGATATGGTGTTGGACTACTGCAAAAGTCTAGCTGATGTGGTACGCTCTTTTTCTCACCAGGTGGAGGCAACCACCTTGCCACCGATCCAAGGTCCAGGACACGCCCTGAAAGCAGGCGACTGGGTCGTGATAAAGAAGCACGTGAGGAAGTCGTGTCTGGAACCTCGTTGGAAAGGACCTTTCCAAGTGATTCTGACGACTACTACCGCTGTGAATTGTGCGGGAGTTCCCAACTGGATTCACGCCAGTCACACGAAAAGGGTGACGTGCCCCACTGAAGAGGAAGTTGAAGCACTGAAATCACCAGTGACCGACAAGAAAGTACCAGACACCGAGACAAAGCAACGAGAATCTGGAGGTGAACAAGCAGAATTAGAGGAGGGAGAGATACTCTCTGAGGAAGAAACAGCCGATCCATTTGAGGAGAACGGAGGAGAGACATCAGAAAGCGATGGAGACCCTGAGGGTGACAAAGAGCCTGCAACAAGTGAAGAAGCAGGAGAGCCTGATCAGAGGAGGGCTTTCCCAGAAGCAGACGATACAGGAAAAGAAAAGGAAAATCTGATCGACCTCCTGGAGGAAGAAAAAGAGGAGGGACAAAGTGAAATCGCTCAACCCCTTTTGGAATCGGTTGCAGGTCCCTCGGGTGAAAACAGTGCGAAACGGAGGCAAAGTATATCACCAGTGAAATTAAGGATCAAAGAAATACCAAATGAGAATGAAGAACCAAGGTTGAAAGAGAAAAGAAAAGAAGTGTCTGTCGCAATAGCAAAACCAAGTGAGGAGAAAGACCTGACCAAGGAAGAAAGCACACGTGAGAGAGAATCAAAGGGGGATGCAAAATTTAAAAGAAAAAGAATACCGAACAGAAGGTACTCTGGTCCGGAGTGGGCATACATAGCCGCTAACGATTGGTCAGAAGAATTCTTATCTCTCAGTCTCGAGAACGAAGAGGTAGAACTTCACTTTGGCACTTGAAAAGTGAAACCCCATGAACTTTACCGAATAAGACTTTGATAACCTGATTGACTTTTGAACCGGCTAAGACATTGCTAAACTTGATTGACTCTGAAACCGATTTTAAGACAAAGCTGCTAACCGATAAGAGACTAAGGGGGTGATTCTGACCGCGGCGGACGGCGGTCGCCGCCCGCCAAGCGGTTCCCGCCGAAAGACCGCTCCGCGGTCAAAAGACCGCGGCGGTCATTCTGGCTTTCCCACTGGGCTGGCGGGCGACTGCCGAAAGTCCGCCCGCCAGCCCAGCGGGAAACACCCTTCCCACGAGGAAGCCGGCTCAGAATGGAGCCGGCGGAGTGGGAAGGTGCGACGGAGACAAAGCAGACACTGAAATTCTTTGTGGGGCCCTGTTACGGGGGCCCCTGCAGTGCCCATGCCATTGGCATGGGCACTGCAGGGGCCCCCAGGGGCCCCACGACACCCCATACCGCCATCCTGTTCATGGCGGGTGAACCGCCAGGAACAGGATGGCGGTATGGGCTGTCAGAATCCCCATGGTGGCGCAGCAAGCTGCGCCGCCATGGCGGATTCCCATGGGCAGCGGAAAGTCGGCGGTACACCGCCGGCTTTCCGCTTCTGGCCGCGGCTGTACCGCCGCGGTCAGAATGCCCGGCGGAGCACCGCCAGCCTGTTGGCGGTGCTACCGCCAACCTCCGCCATGGCGGTAATTACCGCCAGGGTCAGAATGACCCCCTAAGCTGCTAAAGAAAACTGTGTGAACATTGAACTCGTTCAGCTTTGTATATTCCTGCAAATCCGATTTGATAAAGTGTCTTCAACTTTCTGATTCTATACAGATCATGACAGGCTACACTGCACAGGGGCATAAAATGAAGTGTTGTAAATACATGTGTATAGGTCTAATAACTGCATGCTTACTAATCATTGTAGTGATAGTTCTTGGAATGCATGGAAAGGATGAGAAAGGGACGAATGATGTTTTTACTTCTAGACATACTATTACTACTGAACTAACAGCCTTAAAAAGACTCGAACAAGACGAAAGACATCTGCATGATAAAAAGGAACTTTTGTCTAATGTTTTCTATCGCTTGCTGAGTGAGTATGTTGAGACCATGGATGCGAAAGATTGTTATGTGTGTACACAAATACCTACCTTAGTAGTGGAAGGGGTGACGTATCATAGCATGCCTCTTATGTATGGAATTACATGTAGTATAATAATGTCCAGATTTTATGGTCAGCAGTACATTCATTATTTTTACTCCAATTATGATGTTACATTCGCATATGTCCCCATAATCGAGTATCTGAGTAAAGTAGCCAGAGATTATTATATAAAATTGATGAGGGGCTTCTTTGAGCCGTTGTCACCTTTTCACACAGCTCACGCACATAGAGAGAACCTTACATGCTTGCTTTCACCGGTGGAAATAAACTTCTTAGAACGCACTGACGACAGGAGGAAAGAAATGAAGGAAGAATTAGAAAGGGAATTACATAAAAGGACATCTGTAGATAACTATGCTTTTGCCGCAATAAAGACACAAGGAAAGATAGCTTTAGATACGTTACACGTAGGGAGATTCTGTACACATAGACATAAATCATATTATGACACAGTCTTTGTGGGAACGAGTGAATGCAAACACACGGTTTTGTTTCAACCTAAATGGACGTTCATGCTGAATGGACAAGACCCGGTTATTCCAGGGGTATATTATATTTGTGGACTTAACGCCTATTATCGTCTTCCTAAAGGATGGTATGGGAGATGTTATTTGGGAATAGTGTTTCCAAAGATTTACCAACTAGACGACTTAAAGAAATTTCCAAAGCTGTCTGAATCACATCATGTTCAGAAGAGAGAGACAGCTTCTGGTGTGGTAGGAGATATATTTAGAGCTTTGATTCCTTCAGTGGGAGTCATTTTGAACTCAATTATGTTACGAAAGTTGTCTACTATTGTGGATAACATGCTGACAAAATTCTCAGGAGCTATAATACTGATGGATGCTGAACTCGCTGCAGAAAGAGCTGTGACTCTTCAGAATCGGCTTGCCTTACACATTCTTTTAGCAAAGGATTGCGCCGTTTGCAAAATGCTTGGTACGCGTCACTGTTGTACATATATACCGGACAGCAGTGGGCGAATTTGAAAAATGCTTACAAACTTAACTAACGAAAGTACAGATTTGAAGGAATTGAAAGAACCAGTAGTATGGGAGAAGGTTGGAAAAGGATTTGCTTCAGTGGGAAATTGGCTCAGCAACGTTTGAAACGGATTATTACTGAAAATAATAAAGGGAATATTAATAATATTAATTTGTGTATTAGGCATTTGGGGAACATGGAAAGCTATCAAAATGTTAACAGCAAGGAACAAAAGGAAAGGAGAAGAGAAAATAGAGAACAAAATAGTGGAAATATACAGAGAAAAATCAAAGGGAACCAAAAGAAAGAGGGAATTGACTGACATACCAAATTACTAGGACAGAATTTTAATGGAATAAAATTTGTGGGAAGATTTGATGTGATGACATAATTAGTCATCAGAGGAGGGATTGATGACGCAGAAAAAGAGGGTCTAACATATATCCACATATCATGTAACCAAAATCGTATAATGTAGTGTGATTTTAGTAAAGAAAATAATGTACGGGGGAAATTGTGCCCTCGGAGTAGTTCTCCAATATTATAAACGTGCTTTATTAATCATGAAGAATTTAAAAATGTAGTAATCCGTCATAATTGCAAATGTGTGCCATGATTTCTTATTGAAAACTGTTTGTGCTTAGCTTAAATTTAGTAGAGGCTTTGGCCTAGTTGCCTGGTCTCAAATACTAACTGCGTGGCTTTCCCTTGAACTAATATAACATATATTCTCGTTTAAAGTTGTATTTTTCCAGTAGAGATGACTAATACACTTATCTCCAAGGTTTCGTACTAGGCCAGTTTCATCCCCTTTGAAGCAAGGTCAGTCTCTGCAGGTGCGGACAAAGGAGGTACAGATATCAAAATAATTGGCAAGCCATGTTACAACTTGTGTTCCAAGGCTCCAAGGACAATGTATGCATAAATGAGTACTAGTAGAAAGACATTTTTCATTGGTCAATTTGAAGCCACCTTATGAACCCTCCAATGGAAGACCCTGCAGAATTTGGAATGTTTCTTACTTAAACCCACTGGACAAAGAGAAGTCAGCCATTTTCCTTGATGTCATCTTTGAAGCCAAATGCCTGACGCCATCTTAGACGACATCCTGATGCCCTTTTCTCTATTACTGAGAAAGAGACTTTGAGAATTCTCACCCTAGAGACTTTAACTTTAAATTGCCCTGTCCTGCCCATGCAACAACTTTGCCCATTCTCCTTGCTGCTGCAAGGAAACTTGCCCTTAACTTTGCCCCTTTGAAATTCTGCCCCATGCTGGTCGAACCGGTACGTGAAGGACGAAGACTTTCTTGAATGCTGAATGTAATTGGTAATTATGAAAGGATAATTGTATTATGCATTGTGTTTTTTTTTTCCTTTTAGGTACCAACTGCTATTTTGATAAGGCCTGAGCTAGAAGTTTTCCAAATCTGTGTTGACTAAATTCGTTTTGCATGAAGCCCCACATGCTAATGCTAATTAGAGGTTAGTCTAGGTATGAACTTGATGCACCATGCTGAATTGAAATCTTGTCATGCTGACCGATGTATGAAATTAGTCAAAATCCGTTGCTTATATTAGTGATTTAATTCGCAATAACTGAATGTACTATTATTCAGATATTTCGTAGATTGCGTTTCTTCTGCCGCTATGGACAGCTAGTAATGTTCGTATACATATATCATTTGGTTTTGAGACTTATATACATTGTGCTAGCTTTGTTAATATAGGGAAATAAATTCACAAACTTTTAATAAACCAGTGTCGTTATTCATGACTGAAAGGTCATGGCGCGTCGAATTACCAACAGTTATTGATTCCTAACGAGTTATTTTGATTCATTAACTGAGTATTGACTATCGACTACAATAGTTATTGATTACTGATTTAAGTGACCCGACTATTCAAGGATGAGGAGAGCCCAACTCGGCTAAAAGGTTCACCGACCTCCAACGTGTCCAGGTACAGGTAATCTATAAGGGCTGGACGCGTTATCACCCCCTATTTGAATGTAGAATTGTTTTAAACTCAAATATTGGTTTGTAGTTTGCTAGTGTGGCTGGTAATTTATATGGAATTCTTGTCCCAATGGGGACTGGTATCAATAGAGATTCATGGAAAACAGAATGAATTGGTTATGCAGAAGGTAGTTCTTACTTCATGACCATTTTGTTTATTTTTGTTGTAGTCTTACAAGGCAGTATATACTGAGGTTGGGATTTTCGTGGATCTTTCAAACAAATATTCTGAGTAGAAAGCCAGACTTCTAAACCTTCCTGCTGTGCTGGACTTGGTCGCCAGTGTTTATCCGCTTGTGCTTTATACTGTGCTTTTTCTGGATTTAGATTATCTTGTGCTTTATGATGTATATCTGTTAGTTGTTCTACAAAATCGTGCACTGCAGGTACAGCAGAAACCATTTTCAGATCAATTGCTAACATCCTAGGATGATAGTCATAATTGTAATAGAATGGTGTATGACCCAGTGAAGCTGTTTATGACATTGTTTTATACAAATTCAGCTACCTTAAGACAATCAGCCCAATCTGAGTCATTTTACAGTAGTTGACATGGTAAATACTCCTCTATGCACTGATTTACACTTTCCGTCTGTCCATCCGTCTGGGGATGATGACTGGAGGATAAGGAGGCATCCATCCCCAACAGACTACAAAGAGCTGTCCAGAATTTCGGTATAAATTGAGGGCCTCTAGCGGAAATGAGTACAGAGGGAAGACCTTGTAAACAAACTACTGCTAAAGGAAAATTACTGCTAGTTCCTTGGATGCAGGCATCAACAATTGTAGGCAAACTGTTGATCAACAGTATCATCCAATTTTCAACCATTTTCAACGATTTGCTACTTGGCTGTGTGTAGATTACAACCTTCTTGCCTTATAACTAGGGAGAAAATGACTGGGTACTTCCCACACTGCACACAGTTCCCTCCAATTAGAGGAATGCCTGATCTTCTCGTCTGACCAGGAGCCCTTCTTTGTCTGGTCCACAAGATCTGTAACAGTTGTTAGTTGGATGCAGACTGGAAGACATAATCGAACATCATTGGACATGTTGTCCTTTTCTATCCATCAGCCCAATTCCTCATTGATCTGGGGTGGTCCTGGAACAAGCTGATGTTAAAGCTGTGAATCCAAGGAACAAAACTGCAACATATGATTCACTAAGGTTTTCATATGGTAATGAGCCCAAAGGACTACAAAAGTTGATGCTGCCATCAGGCCCTCCACCTTCAGCCATGATCTTGCTGTTGCTTTAGTTTGACTCAGGGTATGGATCAGAGACTGCTGAATTGTCCCAATCGTGGTTTGAGGGAGTAACACCTGTCCTAGATAAGTGTTGAACTGGACCCAATAAACTTCTTGTTCTGTAATAGTTGTAAATAGGACTTCTGGATGTTGGTGACAAGATTCAGTTCCTGAAGCTTGTTGTTCACCACTTGCACATCACTGGATGCTTTTTAAACAGAAAAAGCAGAACACAACCAATCATCAAGATATGGAAAGATTGGCATTCTTTCAACACAGGCATTGAAACAACAAGAGCCAATACCTTTGTAAACAACCTAGGAAAGGTGGCCAGACCATAGGGTTGGAGCCTTGTCCGAAGAATATTTATTTCTGACAGCAAACATCAGGAATCATTGACTGTTCTAATGAACCAGGACATACAAATAAATGTCCTGGAGATCCAATGTTGCAAGGTAATTGCCCTCTGTTATTAGTGGCATCATCGACTGAACCAAGATCACCCAGAATGTGTCTATCAGGACAAATTTGTTCAAATTCTTTAAATCCAACACTGGGCAAAGCCTCCTGTTTGCCTTTGGCTCTAGGAAGAGAATGGAGCAAAAATCTTTTCCCTTCTGAGAGTATGGCACTGGGATTACCACTTTCTTACCACTAGAATCTGATTTCCCTCTAATATAGCTTGTCTTTTCACCAGCTATATTGATAATGGGGTAAGTATGAACAAGTCATGAGGGAGAGGCTGAGTAAAGAGACAGCAATATTTTACAATGTCCAGGACTCACTGATCTGTTATGTATTCTGTCCATTGCATGTAGATCAATGTTAGCCTTCCCCCGCTTGTAGATAGTCACTTTTGATTTTTGGCCTGGTTCTGAGGATTAGTAGGTGGAGACTTGTTCCCAAATACAGCCACCCATCATTGACCCGGCCATGAAAAGGATGTTTTTCTTGGAAGTTCTGTAATGGATGTTTTGAGATAAACACTTTTTCCCAGCATAGAGCTTGAAAGACTTAAGAATCGTTTTCTTTTCCCCACCTTTTGTACATTTCCATCTAGTTCTAGACCGAAGAACCTGTTTTCCAAGAATGGCAGCTTCTGAATAATAACCTCTGACTGAAATCAAGACTTCCATGACTTAATCTATAATAAACTGAGTCGAACAACTATTGCATCCGCAGAGGAAGTAGCTGGCTAGAGACTGTCAATGGTGTCATCTGAGAGGAAACTTCCCAGCAACTCCATATTACCCGAGATTGTTGTTGGGTCCTCATTTCCCTGAAAACAGTCGTACAAGACTTGGAAATCTTTCAGCCACATTTGTGTTGTGTATGCTGCATAAGACGTTTCTCTTATTACAGAATTTACAGCAGTTTAAGATCGTTTAAATTTCACCTCTACTATCTAGTTAATTCCTCAAATGCTAGTGACGATGTAGATGCCATTGATACTAAAGTGGTACTGAATTTAAGAGTCTAGGGAAAATTAGTTTCTAAGTCTCCTAACAAGTACCTTCTAATATGAAACCGAAGAACTGGTGTCTTATCTCAATCATTCAATTTTTTCAAAATTATTGATTTAATGACATCATACAATGGCACATTCCCCATTACAGCCCTATTGTACTAGGATTAAAACACTTCTTCCTCTAGGGCTTGCTTCTCAAAACATAGGCCTTCTCTTATGTGCTTAAAGAGATCATTTAAATGGGCAGCCTCCACATATTTCCCTTTTTGATCACTTTTTGGTCATCCTCAATATCATCTTTTAATCATTTAGCTCTTGGTTCTGAAAGGGGCGAGTCAGGGGAGAATAAACTAGAATTTACCAATTTTGATTAAATTATCGGTGGGTTAGCTCATAACATTAATATATGAATAAATGGGTTTTACATTTGGGCAGCATTGGCAACAACATACCATCTAATGAACTGCGATTTCATACTTCAAAATGGCCGCCATAATCATGCGGGTTTGCCTGCGGTCCGGATGCAGGTTCTTTATGACTAATGATTATAGAATATGATGATAATAAATACAATAAATGTCTTAATACGTCTGGAGTCATGCTGCCAGATATATAAGCAAAAGAGCTTTGTACTTAAACAATATCGGCAATAACACACTTTCCAGCATACCCTATTGCTACACTTTAAAATGGCTCCCACATTCACATGGGTTTGCCTGCGGTCCGGATGTGGGTTATTTGTCACTAATGATTATAGAATATGATGGCAATAAATACAATAAATATCAGAACACCTTTGGAGGCATGCTGCCAGATACATAAGTAAATAAGTTTTGTATTTAAACCACATTGGCAACAACACACTGTCTAGCATACCCCTTTATTAAAATGGTCACTATATTTGCACGCATTTCTCTTTGGCCCTAACACGGGTCATCTATAATGATTATAGAATATGATGGGAATAATATGAAATACATTTAAGAATATCTTCAGAGGAATTTTGCCAGACTAAATTTGCATGCTCATGGTGTGACCATGTACTTGTTGAAAATATGGAATGTGAATTATTATATTACAAGATGTTTTGAATAAAGAACCAATCATGTATAGATTCTAGGGTATATGGTTGAACAGGTAAAGTCAACGAGTTATGTGACAACACAACTGAGGATGTAATAAAGTAGTTACCTTGCACAATCAATATACTTTAAAATGGCCGCCATATTTGTAAACCCCATTATTACACTTTAAAAGGGCAGCTATATTCATGCATGTTGGTTTTTGGTCCAAATACTGGTCATCTAGAAGGATTATAGAATATGATGACAATAAATGAAATAAATGGAATAAGATCTTTAGAGAATTGTTGCCAGACGAAACATGTTCATGTTGTGACCATGTACTTGTTGAGGATATGGAATATTAATTATGACATTACAGGATGTTTTGAATATAGAATTAAATATACATAGATTTTAAAGTATATGGTTGAACAGGTAAATTTGTCGAGTCATTTGACAACACAACTTTGGGTGATACAAAATAATTACCATGCATGATCGACATACTTTAAAATGGCCACCATATTTGCGCTTGGTCTGTTATGATCTAGACAGGGGCTATCCCTCACTTTCGATTACAAGAACAATGATAAATATACACAGCAACATCTCTATGACGTGTTTCTAGATGAAATTCATATGATCAATCTGCCCATATATTCGAGCAATTGTGTAATGTTAATCATGATATCAGAACATGAGTTTGAACAAATAAGAGATCTGAACTCCCAGACTGTCTTTGGTTGTAAGAACCCTTGTGATATATAACAACATAGGAAATGGAATATGATAGGTAGAAATATATGTGCCCAGTTAGAGGCTGATAATAAATGAGGATGCAGGAAAAATATTTTCCATCATAAGACGCACTATTAGAAGAAAATGGTGACATTAGAACACTGTAAATAGAAGGATTCTTGTCACATATATTCTTGTATGTGTGTATTTACTTTATATATGTTTTTTGTATGGTTCTAGCACTGAAGAAGTCCGTAAGTACGAAACGCTTTGGCTATGGCTAGTTTGATCATCACTTGAATATATTTATGGAAAATGAGCGTCATCAATCAATAAAGGAATTTTTTATGAAGATTGGATTGATGGAATATTATAACATATGGCATCTCACAAGGACATGTGATACACACGAAAATTATTTCTCAATAATATTGAATATACTTGAGTGCTGAGTCCTTTGCTAATTTTGTTGGACTAGGATTTTCCTGGTGTTCTGAGGATTAGAGGGTTGATCCTCAAGATTCGTGCACCATGCATACTGATTAACCTTTTACTTAACTGAGTGTAAAGAAGCGGCAGTGATCGCCTTGGCCCCTTTTTCATTTATATAATTTCCCCAACAATGGTTCATAGAATTAGCACACTTACAGCAGAACATTCCATTGAAGTACTCGAAAATGATACTTTGGGTACATGAAGGAAGCCTCCTTCATTATATACACTTGGTAATGCAATTGTTTATTCTCACACTTTTGAAGGCATTCACTTAATGCTTTATGGATACAATAGAATAAATTGCTTGCAGTGGGGCACTGATTGGGAAGGATCAATGAGCAGGAGCAAGATGAGCAGAAAACATCAGAACTGCATTTGTTTCAATAAAATAATGTCTCACACGAAAATGTGGCATAACGTCCTTACAATCCTAATTACACTTTCAAGTGGTTTGGCAAATTTGTTTGAAGCGCAATCTGATTAGTTCATCATTTACTACTCTATGCATTATTAAAACCATTAATATTCAAAAATTATTTTCATACATTTTTGCACATTTGTACAATTTCAAAAAAGCTATTCCAATGGTCAGATAAATAGTGCACCTATCCACCATCTTGCAGATGCCAGGCTAAAGCTTTTGAGAAAAGCAAACTGCTCTGGCAATTGCACAGTGTGATTTTCATGGGGTTTTACATCTTGGCACACTTCTGACATTTCAGCTGGCTATTTATCACAGGAGTATTAGCTCAGAGATGGGGACAGGGACTTCGAAGAGATGGGCTGGAGACCGACAAGCGAAAGCATATATCCACGATAACAGCATGTTGGCTGTCAATCAAGATTCTGAAAACAACTGGGTTCTTAGTGTTTACCGCAGGCTGAATATGGAGTGCAAAGTAAGGCTGTCGTATCATTTATGTGCTGTTGCATTTTGAATTCCTGTGTGGATTACAAAGTGCTGACATAACAATAAGAAGCCACAACACCATGTAACAAAGACAGACAGGCAATGACAAAAGCAATAGGTCTGACTTGTATTATGAGTCCTGACTCAAATCTAAAAAAAGCCTGCTGCAGTGAAAATACAATGCAAAAATAATTGTGGTTCAGTATACAATACGTTCATGAGATAAATAATTTAGTTTGTGATGTTTCAGTATACTTTTCGGCTGTAAAATAGTCCCTCGTGCTTTGCAATGCAAGCACGCCCTGGAAACGGAATTAGCCAATAGCATGAGGTGAGAAGGTGTTTCTCCATTGGGTGGAGCCAAAACCCAGTTTCTGTCTATTTTAAAAAACTGGTAACAATATTTAAGAGAGACAGCTGTGTTCTCAAGCCAGACATATCATATAACCTGTTACAATAGCAGCTTTGGAAAGACAGTGGCTAGAAGACTACTCTGTGAAACTATTGTCATGGGCGCTTAATGTCATATCTTTGTGAAATGAGAGGGAGCCTTGAGATATGAGGCCTGACAAAAGAGGCAAAGGAAGAGCGATAGCAGCAAATCCACATCACAAAAGCATATTACAGAAGGCATTCTGCTGCTTGAACTATCACAGCTAATTCAGACAATGAAGAGCTAATTAGTGGATGTGAGAATATTTATGGTGGGAGTGAATAGGCTGGGGACTCTGAGTGGAGATGCCACTCTCAGACAAGAGGGTGCTGTGTAATTAGCCGGCGCTTCATTTTCCAGCAACAGCTGGTATCCATTCTGTAAGCGCTGGCCTCATCCCTGAACCTTTGTACATGAGAGTTATTAATATCGCCTTTATCCGCGCATACTGATTATAACTATTACCGTTTCTCTCATCGTGATCATGGTATTGTGTGCTCGCCCCCCTCTCGCGGAATACAGGATGCTAATATGAGAAAAAACAAAGGCGAGCCAAGCCCACTCAACAGCAAGGAGGGGAGACCGACGACAAGAGGATGCTCTGCTGAGCAAGGAAATAGAACTTAAGAGCATTATAATACAGAATGCTTCACGGCCAAGGCTCGAGTGTACAGAACTTGCTGAAGCTTTACAGGTGCACATGTGTTAAGGACTTTGCTAATGCTTTGATACTCTAAGTGTTCTAATCTCTTTATAAATATTAGTTCATCATTGTATATTTGAATTGATAACGATGAAGATTATGATGATAATGACGATAAGCCAGGAACTGATAACTGTGACTGAGTGTTCCTTTCCCAGTGGCATTTAGCAAAAAAGTATGGGTCTACTTTCGTGGGATTCTCTGAATTGTCCTGTCACACCTGTGCTGCCTGTGGAGGAGAAGTTTGCAAATGAAAGGAGGTGTTATTAGCTCTTTTCGCACCAGTACATTGGCTTCAAATTCCTTACTTGAAGGAAAATAAGTATTGTCTTTTGCCTGAGGGCCGTGGCTGAGATAAGGTGCCAGGATTCAAAGGTAAAACAGCAGGAAACTCACACCTTGCCCCAGCTTCAGCAATCCAAAGATGCACTCTTCATGTCATGTCACAAGTAAACCAAAAGGTAAAATTGAGATTTAAAATTGTTTTTCATTCACCAGCTCCCTAATGTTTAAGATATGCAGTTCTATATTACGCCTTTATGATTACATTTATAATGACCATTTAGAAAGTATAAAATACACACAGTTTTTTTTCCACATGTAATAAAGGGTTATTACTACCCGAGTAAATGGACCCATTTTATCAACCTTTGGACACGGAGAGATTGAGTTAATACCAGAAATGATGGAATTATGCGTTACAGGTGTTAGCAGGATTAGAACTTGTCACCTGTAGATTACAAAAGGATACCATTACCTCCAATAAAATACATATGCAGGCTGAACTACCTTGCATAAAATACAAACCTCTGACCTGCAGGCAACACACAGTGATCCATAGAAGTCATTTTATCATGGTTTGTACTTGCAGGAGCATTTTCATCCTTCGCAGGAATTAATGCCCTTCGAGGTAGATGAATCTTTGGACCCGGCATAGAGTGTGGTAGAACCACTAACACAATTTTAATACAAACAACATTTTATATAATGACCTGAGGCTCTATTATGCATACTTTTCTTACTTTATTTCCAATAGCAGCAGTCAAGAACTACAACTTCAAAAAGGACTAGCAACAGGCTAGCCAATGGGAGTAAACAGAATCCAACTTTAGAACAATAAGGGAACCCTTCCAAACCATAGAGACTACCCTTGACTGCAAGAAGCCCTATTTTCTTGCTGATCGCAGTCAAGATAAGTACTCTTTCACGGTTTTTCCCTTAATTTCTGTGCAATTATATTGTTTAACTTTGTGCATTTACTACTTTGACACAGCATCTAAATTTGTAACACTGTTTTCGCTTTTGTTTAATTGCTGACCTCCCTTCCCCCTGTTTTACCGGGTCCTCGTGCTGCACGCGTTTCAACCGCCGCGCGTTCTATTCAGCCGCCTTTCTTCGTTCCCTGTCAGTGCGCTGTTTATTTCGCGCGTCTGACCTCGGGGACGGTTTTGTTCTACAGTGTTTGGCTTCGGAGGTCCTTCGTTCGTCTAAACGGCTTCCTTAAGTTTTATTCAGAGTTCTGGGACTCCGACTTCGCTCCGCTTGTCGCGCTGTCCTTTCTTAATAGCAGCGAAGTACTGGGGGGGCGGCCTCTTCCTCGTACGGCTTCCTGGTGCAGCCCCGCCCTCGGGGAGTGGTTTTTCCTCTACAGAGTGCTTGCTGTGAATACATTTAACCCCTTCCTGCCCAGGTTTACAGATAAACTTCAGTTTATTCATTTTTTGG
This sequence comes from Pleurodeles waltl, assembly GCF_031143425.1. Taxonomy (NCBI): domain Eukaryota; kingdom Metazoa; phylum Chordata; class Amphibia; order Caudata; family Salamandridae; genus Pleurodeles; species Pleurodeles waltl. The sequence continues at coordinate 1,888,742,870 of NC_090440.1, forward strand.
CTGTGTTATCTTCGTTTTGGGCTCATTTTTACCAATGGATCCTGACAGTTCCCCTACTATGCCTGATATTAATGAGGATGAGGAGGTTTTTAAACAGGATTTAAACATGTTTATTCAAACATCAGTGAAACATGCTTTACAAGCATCTATGGACAAAATGTCAAAAAAGATTGAAAATACTGTGAAGTCAATGGTGTCCAATTCTCTGGCCCATTCTGCGGGGGAAGGCAGAAAGCGCAAATTAACTGCAACTAAACCTGGTAAAGGCGCGCAATTGGAAAGTGAGCCTGCCTCACAACAGACTGAGGACTTGATTCCTCCCAGGCCTCCTATGAAGGAGGGGAATATTGCTAAAAATCTTTCGTCTTCTCATTCAAAATGTAAATTTAAATCAAAACATATTAACGCGCCAAAAAAGATTGTTGTCTCAAAAATATTGGACACAGATGATGAAGGCATGGACGATTTGTCACAATCTGATAATCCTGATGATTTTTTTCCTCCATCCTCTCCTACTCCTAAACTTTCCAAACTCTCTGTTAGTGATCCCTCTCCCAGCATTGTTGATTCAGAGGGTGTCCCAATGTTCGATCCGTCTCTGATCCTACACCCTAATTCCACTGAGTGGCTTCCTTTGGATCACGTGGGTGATTACATAGCTTCTCGCTTGCGTCTTCCTTTGGACAAACAAACACGATCGAAACTCAAATCAGAATGCCCTAGACCTTTTTTGGATTCCAACATAACAGCCACTCCGACTATTGACCAGTCGCTTATTACTTTTTTCACAAAATTCGGCAAGGATCCCCGTAAAGGGGTGGACAACGCCTGGACGACGTGCCAGGACAAACTCCTGGATATAGTGAGACCTCTCACTAGAATCTTCGACTTAGCCGAATCAGCCAGACTGGAAGATTCTCCGATCGACCCTTCGGACCTCTCTCTTTGGATTCAAAGAGCTTTCTGCTTCTTGGGAAATGCCAATTCGGCAATCATTCATGAGAGACGAAAGGGTCTCTTACTAAAGATGGACCCTAAACTAGCTAACCATGCCACTTTGGATCCTGGTCTCCAGGCCGATGGCAAACTTTTCGGCGATTCTTTCATTAAAGATCTCAGCCATTTTGTCTCCACTCTTTCCTCTTTGGACAAAGCCCAACAGTCGCTAAAAAAGGTTTTTAACCAGCGGGTTTTTGCGCGGGCCGGTAGAGGTAGGAGCCGCTTTACCGGCCGGGCATACCGAAACCAAGGCTGAAGAGGCTCCTCCAACTCCTTCAATACCTACGGTCAGGAGTTTAAACCCCAGTTTTACCCACAAAGATCAAGGGGCTTCCGCAACCGTGGACACCGCTACACCAGGTCTTCCAGTACTCAAGGTAAGCCAACTTTCTAGCCTTCCCGTGGGAGGCCAGTCACGTTTTTTCCTACCAAAGTGGAGGTCAATTTCTTCAGACCCTTGGGTTCTAAGCACCGTTCAGGGTTACTATATCGAGCTCCTTTCTCCTCCTTTCCAGTCCCTTCTTCCCCCTCCCCCAAGATTTTCCCTGTCAATGCCCTTTCTCATTTCTTTAGAAATTCAGTCTCTTTTAGACAAAAACGCGATTCAACCTTGCGCACCAGATTCTTCCAGTTTCCTCAGTTCCCTTTTTCTCATCAACAAAAAGAACAAGAAACTAAGACTGGTAATCAATCTGAATTTTCAAGATGGAAACCATCATCCATCTCAGAGATATTCTTCTTCAATACGATTGGTTGGTCAGATTGGATATGCAGGATGTTTATCTTACCATTCCTATTCATCCTACTCACAGAAAATGTTTACAGTTCCAATGGAAGTCAAAAACATATCAGTTTTCCTCCCTTCCTTTTGGCCTGTCATCGGCACCCTGGTGTTTCACGAAATTGTTGAAACCTGTTGTGGCCTATCTTCGGTCACTGGGCATCAGACTTTTAATTTACCTCGATGATATCCTTATCATGCATCAGAACATATCTTCCCTTCTGTCTCATCTACATACAACAACTATACTCCTTACAGAGCTCGGTTTTCTTATAAATCACAAGAAATCCATGGTTGTCCCTTCCCAACAAATAGAATTTCTAGGTTTTCAAATAGACTCCGTTTCGGCCACTCTTCTCCTCCCTTCTTCAAAGGTTGCCACAATCAAAAGAGAACTGACTCTTACGAACCCACAAAAAAGATCTAATTTCCCTCAGGTCTCTCGCGAGGGTTGTAGGTCTTCTCTCCTCTTCAATCCAGGCCATCTTTACGGGGCCACTTCATTATCGCGCTTTACAACGTCTCAAAATCCTTCATCTTCGAATAGGTCTGGCCTTCTCCGACCTTGTGTCTCTAGACGAAGAATCTCGAATGGAAATTCAGTGGTTGATATCCCATTTAGAGGCCTGGAATGGCAAATCCATCTTACCCTCTGTGCCCGATCTTGTGTTAGAATCAGATGCAAGTCTCACGGGCTGGGGCGCCCGATGTGGTTCGATCTCGACTGGCGGTATATGGTCCACAGAGGAGTCAAAATTGCACATAAATTGTTTAGAGCTTCTTGCAGGCTCCTTTGTGATAAAAGCTTTACAAAAAGCAGAGTGCGATGCTCCATCCTTCTCCGTATGGACAACATATATGCGGTAAGATACATCAACCATCTTGGAGGCACAAGGTCCAGACCCCTCGCTCTTCTGGCCAAGAGCCTTTGGGAGTTCTGTCTGTCCCACAAATTTTCCCTTCTAGCCGAGTATCTCCCAGGGTCCTTGAATTCCACTGCAGATTGGCATTCCCGCCACCTTACGGATTCCAGTGACTGGAAACTACACCAGTCAGTTTTCCAACAACTCGTAACAAAATGGGATCCTTTTCACATAGATCTCTTCGCGTCGAGACTCAATTCTCAACTTCCACTCTTCTTCAGCTGGCGTCCCGATCCTCTGGCCATCGCTACGGACGCTTTTCTCCAGGATTGGTCCCAGGCGCTCAATTATGCCTTTCCTCCTTTCATCTTAATCAACAGAGTTCTGAACCAGGTCAGACGTCAGAAGGCTTCTCTGGTACTGATAGTTCCTTTTTGGCAATCCCAGGTTTGGTTTCCTCCTCTACTCGAGTTATCGGTAGACTTCCCCATTCTGCTTCCAGTGTTTCCGTCTCTTCTCCTAGACCCTTTCGGTTGTCCCCACAACCTAATTCTCGACAATTCTCTAACCCTTTCAGCTTGGAAGATCTCCGGCTTCCCCAGCAGGTCTTCCCTATTTCGACAGAAGCTTCGGAGTTCATTAGTAATGCCTGGGCGCCCGGTAAAAGACGAGCTTACAGATCAGCCTGGTCTCTTTGGTCAGGCTGGTTTGTGGGAAAATATGCCAATCCCTTTTCAATGGATCTGAATTTAATTATTAACTTTTTAGCTGCCCAAGCTGGTTCAGGTAAATCTTATCGAACTATAAACCTTTACAGATCTGCGATATCTATGCACCTTTCCAATATTGACGGCAGGCCGATCGGGGAACATCCTTTAATTTGTCGACTTTTAAAGGGTACGAAGCTGTCGAAACCTCCGACTGCCAAGTATACCCATATTTGGGATGTTTCTTTAGTCTTAAATTTCTTTCTTTCTTGGCCAGAAAATTCAAGTCTTTCTCTTAAAATGCTCTCTGACAAACTAACTATGTTGTTGTGTTTGATTTCTATCAAACGAGTTTCGGATGTTAAATCTCTGAACGTCTCCGCTCGGCAGTTCTTACCTATGGGTGTTCTATTTCATATTTCCAAACATTCCAAAACCAATCTACATTCTGTCTTCTATCCTTTCTTTCCTGACAAACCAAAGCTGTGCGTGGGTCTCTGTTTAAAGGAATATGAAAAAAGAACCTGTAACCTGAGAACGTCCTCTGCTAACCAACTTTTGATTTCTTTTCATAAGCCCCACAAACCGGTTTCTTCAGCCACTTTGGCCCGCTGGGTTAAATGGATAATGTCCCTTGTGGGTATAGATATTTCCATTTTTAGAGCCCATTCTTCTAGGGGAGCAATGGCGTCCAAGGCATTCCCACGAGGGTCCAGCTTGGAGGACATTCTCAGGTCGGCAGATTGGTCTAATGACAATGTTTTTAAAACCTTTTATTGCAAACCTGTTAGAACTGCATCTTCGTTAGTTGTTGACAAGCTTTAAACTTGCATAATAGAGCCTCCGGACTTGACATAAAATGTAGATTTTCCTAGTAACTTATGACGGAAAGTCTTAATTTTATTAAAGACACGGAGGCGAATATTATCCCACCACACTTTCTATTAACATGTATTTTTTCTTTTTCCCTCCCAGCGACTCCAACATTACCTCCGGCTTCGGGAAAATGCCAGTTGCTCCATCTCCTCTATCGTCAAAGGAAATCCTCTGGATTCTTCTCAACAATCTCTCCAGGATCTCTACCCTTCCTCAACAGTTGCCTGGTTTATTGCCTGTGTTCAGGACTTCTGCTCTGTTTCCCTCGCTCTAGCAATTATTGGACTCATTTACCCTTTGTTTTATGACTCTGTTTGATATGCTCGCTCAAGAAAAGAGGGCTGCTTGCAGTCAAGGGTAGTCTCCATGGTTTGGAGGGGTTCCCTTATTGGTCTAACGTTGGATTCTGTTTACTCCCATTGGCTAGCCTGTTGCTAGTCCTTTTGGGAGTTGTAGTTCTTGACTGCTGCTATTGAAAATAAAGTAAGAAAAGTATGCATAATATTCTCCTCTGTGTCTTTAATAAAATTAAGACTTTCCGTCATAAGTTACTAGGAAAATCTACATTAATTTAAACACCATGACAAATGTGGCTACGGAGGGAAAACTCCAGTCAGGCACAGAGTTAAGGATTTATTGCAAAGTCAAGCTCAAAGCCAGGTAGACTATTAGCAAGACCAAGTTATAAAAGTACATAATCACCAAGGGTTGTCCAAGGTGATGAAATAAGTTCAAGAGAACTAATATTAACAAAACTAGGCATTCAAGAAGGACAATACATACCATTAAAAATAAATATCTGTGATTCAGAAATTAATCTTTGCTCAGGATTTGCAATCATCAGTCGATTCTAGTAACGGCTGGTTTCAGGGCAGAGTGACTGGGTGGGGGGGGGCAATATGAACACAAAAAAACAACAAACAGACAATGACACAAACAAAAACAAAAAACATAAAAGAACTTACCTGACGCCCGCCGCATCAACGCTCTTCTGCTCCTCTCTACTGCAGCACAGGCTCCCAGACTCCCTGGCGGGTAATCCAGATGCTGCTGTCTTACTGCTAGCAGCATGACAGCAGCATTGGGATTGGCCTGAGCGCCTTGGCTTTGCGCTCCCAGAGAGACAGGGAGCTTTTGTCTTCTGTCTCCAACTCAGCAGCACAGCTCGGGTTGGAGACAACTCAGTGCGCATATCGGTTTGGCTATCCTGAGATGGCCGGCCAAATTCACATGCGCACTGATACCAGTGCACACCACTCCCCCTCTGTCCCTATCACCGCAATGGTCCTGCCCCCAAGGCTCTGCTCAGTCCTTAAAACTTTAAAAATAAAATGATTATAAACCTGTTTTATAATTGTTTTTTTTTTCAATTATTGAGGCTGTTGGTGGGGGGTGACGCTCCTCCAGGAGGATCCGTCGCTGGTCAATTCAATTTAGCAGAGCCATAATTTATCTAAGCACGGGGTAACCCAGGGAAATCAGGGAAATGGATGTATTTGGTGGAACACATGTGGGAAAAAGACAAAAATACTAAAAGGGCAAAATTTAATTTGGAAAAAACAATCGCACATGATGCCAGAAGCTCAATGAAGAGTGTATTTCTAAGTCTCAAAGGAGCGTCTTAAAGGGGCAAAGTCAGAGAGGAAGATACTTCTCCAAGGGGTACAGCATGTGGGGTTCTTCATCAGCAGAGGTCTGGAAAATGTGACAGTCTGACAGCATCTGAAAGCAAAGTCCAACTGGTCGTCAATATATTAAAGTTAATAAAACATTCTGATTCGCCAAAGGAATCAGTCAAATTTGTGTTGAAGGGATTTCATCCAATAAAAAAAGATCACAAGACTCTAATCTGAAACTGTTCAATATTTTCATGGGAACATCTCCCATCCATGTAGCTCCACACAAGACTAAACATTCGTACAATTTGCTAGTCCATCTATTCAGGATATTACAATTTCAAGGGCACAATTACACTTTCTCTCTAGGTCTAAACAATACAGCCTATTACCAAAAGCTAGTCTTCTCCTGGGAACGAAGTCTAAAAGAAAGCTCATATTAAGGAATGAATCAGCATTTCCAGCACATTCACGAAAAATACAGTTTAACAGGCCTCACTTAGGCTAACGCAAGAGAATTTCAGCAATATATTCAATGAATAAGTTTTAATAAAACCTATGCAATAGGCAACTTATGGATTCAGCATTAATAATTCTTCATTAATATGTGTGTTGCATACACTTCAAATGGGGAAACTTTGTTAATGCATTTCATTAGATAAAATGGGGACGTACAGTTCTATCATTTCTGCACGGCTTTTTAAATCATTAATCATTAGATATTCAAGATTGTTTCAATCCATACTATTAGTCCAGAGTTTAAATTACACTATAATGTCAGTTTAATCCCATTAACGTGATTTAATTCAAATACCACCTATGTAGAACTCTACAATAAAAACAAACGCACATTAATAAGAATGTGTCAGTGCAATTTCTACATTCAAACCATTAATGCTTTGATTAACATGAGGCATAAACTGTCACGTATTGATGACTTGTGACACGAGGGACACTACTAAATTTTAGACTACATCAGTCCCCCTTTTGATGGTGAACTAAGCCATCATAAAGTATTCCCACTCTAATTTTCAATGAGGCAGAGGTTAATTTCAGGTAAGGTCTTCTCAAATCCTCTAACCACTTGATGTTACTATAATACAGGCTTCTCCTGGTCTCCATTTCAATCTCTTCACTTCTCTGCCTGCTGTTGGCTGTTTTCTCTTCCAGCTTCTTGTGTTATTTGTATATCCCAGGTGCAAATAGGGCACACAAAACCACAATCAGTAAGGGTCTCAAAATGGGCCCCACAATACCTCTTCCTAGATTTCCAAACCACCTTCCAATGGCTGAAAAACCATCAGCTATAGCTTCCCATGCACCTGTTACTGTCAATGTTTTCAGGACCTGTTTCAAGTCAGTCATGTTTGTAATGTACTTTCTTATCTTCTTACTATTGTCAGGTATGTAAGTGCAACATTGTTGCACATGTAACCAATTGCAAACTCTACCTTCTTTTGTGAGGAGGATATCTAACACAAGGTGATGTTGCAGAACCATTGATCTCACTGCACCCATTTCTGTGTCCATCAACAATATGCCACCTACAGTGTCTATAGATACCTTATCTACTGTTCTTGACAGTTTTCTAATCTTAATATCATTCAAAATCACACCTAATGATGGAATTATGGCACCAAAAATGTCTCCTACAATCTCTGAGGCACTAGCTCCTCTTTTGACACTTGCAGTTTCACTTCTCACTCAGTACTGGATCATTAAAATAGTCCACATGATAAATCTTTGGAAAAACTACTCCCAGATAACATGCACCATAGCAGCCTTTTGGCAGCTTGCAATAGGAAATCTTTCCACATATGAAATAAACACCTGGTATGGGGGGGGGAGGGTCTTGGCCATTTAGCATGAAAGTCCAAACACTCTTAAACAAAAATACATGTCTACACTCACTATTACCTACAAAATGTGTGTTGGTCATTTATCTAGGTCTGTATATAAATAGTTTCTTTACACATTGTCAATCTATAGCCAGGAATGCTTGATTTCCAGCTACTGAGAGTGTTGCATCTTTTTCCCAATCCTGTAAAACTACTCCCTTTTCTTTCATGGCTTTCATTGCTCTTCTTCTCTCCTCAACTTGCCCAATGAAGTCCTTTTCTACTAGGCTAAAAATGTAGGACAAATTGTTCTTGTGTGCGTATACTGTGCCAAATGTCAATGTAGACTGAAAGAATCCACCCACAGTGTCAATGTTCTTTGTTTTTGCAATATTAGTCAAATATTTCATGATGAGGACAACTGAAAACACCAAATCATAATTTGAATATAAGTACTGATAATACTCCTGCTGATAAAACAGTGTTAATAAATAACTACAGGAAATTCCAGGGGCAAACTGTGATATGTTGTTCCCTCTCTAACTGATGAAGGTAACTGTGTACACAAGTAGCAATCTCTAACTTCCATGGTGTCAATGTTTTCATATAATAGTTTGTAATGCACATTGGTTGATAAATCACTGCTGGAACCTCACTGTATAAATGTTTCTCATCATTATAAAGTGGATTCTGATCTCCAATCAAATGTGCTAAATTCAAAATAAGTGGGTGAAATCTTTTCTGAATCATTTGCTATGGGAAATCTCAAACCAATGAGCAATAATATAATCCTGATAACCAACAATACTGCGTAACCTATACATAATTATTTATAGTTACTACTTCTATTGTGATTCAACTCCATGAGTACTCAAATTCCAGACCAAAAGTCTGAATCCAAAAATCAAAAATCAGAATCAAAATTGCTGAGCGGCTTTAATGTATCAATGTATATTTTCATTCCTTTTTATTTGTGAGCAAAGCAAAATCAAAAATAGTTTTAAAAAAAAAGCAATTATTCACAGTTCCTTGATCCTCTTGAACAAGTTTTCTCTACTTGCAAATGGTCAAAAAACGTCTACTACAAAGTTTAAATATCTCTAATAAAGGTAAAGTTTGTAATCAGTAATAATCACTTCCAAAACGTAATGACTTTGTCAATCAAGTTGCAATGAGAGTTCAAAATTCAGCTCCAATGCAATTTCAATCTCAAGAATATCGGACTGAATTTGAATTGTTAGCACAAAAGGTAACAAACTTCTGTTCCCAGTCATCATCAGCAAAATATGTCCATTCAGATGCTGAGTACTTTTAGCTTGACACTCTATTACTCTTTGACCTTTTGTTTATTTGACTCTCAGCATCACTGTCACTTTGAATCAATTCTTCAGTTTCTTCAGCAGTAGTCAAAGGCACTTGTACAGCAGACACAGTTTTCTCTTTAGGCCAATAGTCTACTGGTACAGCTATATTATTTACAGTAATGTGTCCTTCCTCAGCATCTGAGCTAGCATGAGTCAACTGATTACGTATCAACAACCTGAAACTCTATGAGCATGGCTCACATGCACCCACTTTGGAAGACCAACACACTTCACAGCTGTAGTAGTTACTTGGACCATCTGGTGAGGGCCTTTCCAACGTGGTTCCAAACATGTTTTCCTTACATGCTTCTTGATCATGATTCAATCGCCAGGACATAGGTCATGGCACAGTTCTTGCTGCATCTGTACAGTAGCCTCTCCAAACTGATGAGACAACGAATGCACCATGTGAGCCAGTCCTTCACAATAATCCACCCCTAAGTCATCCGTAATGGTCACAAGTGCATTTGCAAGCACTGCTGGCAATCTCATGGCCTTTCCCATGATAATCTCATGATAGAGCAATTAAGTCTTTCTGTCGGTGCCACTGCGCATACTCATTGAAACAAGAGGCAATGCATCTGGCCATTTCAACTTTGTGGCTACACATACTTTTGCCAATGTGGACTTCAGATTTCTACAAGTCCTGAAGCCTCAGGACTGTAACTGCACTGCAATCTTTGCTCAACTTGTTATGCTTCACACTAAATTTTTTGGACCTCACTGTTGAAATGAGTTCCTCTGTCTGATTCTAGAGAAGTCAGAACGCTGAAATGAGGAATTGACTCTGGGGGCAACAGTTTTGCTACTGTGAGACTATTATTTCTCCTAGTGGGGTAAGCTTCGACCCAGCGTGAGAAAATGCATACAATGACTAAGGCATATCTCAGTTCATTGCACACTGGCAGCTCGATAAAGTTCAGCTGCATTCTGTTGAATGGCCCTCTTGATCTACCAATATGACTCAGTGAAACAACTGTGCATTTTCCTTCTTTCATCTGTTGACATGCCATATATCTGTGGGATGCGGCTTTTGCAATAACTCTAACTCTAGGGATAAAATATGTTGTCTGAATGTTTTGATCATTTCATTTCTGTCTAAGTGTGCTTGTCCATGCTAATGTCTTGCCATAGGGAACAGTAAGCTGTGTAACAACACTGCTCTTGCATCCCTTGAAACCCAAACATCATCTTCATTCCTTTTAGCACATCCTGCTGTGACCCAACTTTGCTGCTGCTTCTCTGACACTTATTCTTGCAATCCCTTCACTTTTTCCTATGTACCAACAGCAGTCAATAAGAAATTTTGACTTGTCTCATCTTGTGTAACACTAATCCTCTCTGCATTGAAGTAAATACAGCTGAGGGCACAATATCTGGCAAATTTGTCTGCAGAAGTATTTCCTATGGTTGCATAATCAGTAGATTTTCTGTGAGCCATGCACTTTACAGTGGCAATTTTTTCAGGCAACAGATTGTAAATGTTGTCACCTTTTCGGATAGGGGATTCAGATGAGGTCAAAAAGCCTCTCTGGGACCATATCTGTCTGAAATCATGAATACCACCAAAACCATACTGACTATTAGCGAAAATTGATACTTAAAGCTGTTTAGAAACTCAGTATGCTCTGGTAAGAGTGACCAATTTGGCTACTTGGGCTGAAAAGACTCCTCAAAGTCAGGAGGCTTCTATCATACATGAGGCTGTGCAAACTGTATAACCTGCTATAAGGGTATCATCTTTATCTCTTAACAGGAGCCATCAACAAACAAGACATAGTCATTTTCATCTAAAGGGACAACTTGAATGTCAGGTCTTGGTTTGGTGTACAATTGAGTCACATCGAGACATTATTGCTCAACTTCATCCTCGCGGTCACTTGCATTTTCACCAGAGTTAGACATCAGGGTAGTAGGGTTTAGGACAGTGTATCTCTTGATATTTACATTAGAGGAAGCAAGTATAACCTGCTCATAATTGGTTAAATATGCACTGTGTCTTTGTATGGGTAAACAAAGATTTCCACTGAGTGGGGAATAAAAACGTTCAGTGGGAGACCCATATCAATGCCTTCGTACTTCTCAGTGCTGACACTGAGTGCAGCGACAGTCTTTAAACAACCAGGCAGTGCTGATACTACAGGATCAAGTGTAGCAGAAAAATAAACCACAAGCTTGTTCGCATTTCCATGCAACTGTAGCAAACCTGAGAGAGCACATCCATCCCTCTCACAGCAAAATGAAGAAAAACATTTGTTATAATCAGGCATCCCCAGAGCCGCGACTCGACATAGGCTTTCTCTCAGTTCAGTGAAGGCACAAATGCCATTGTCATTCTACGTTACCGGATCCGACACATCTTTGTGCGTTAGCATCTGTAAAGGATTGGTCAAAAGATCAAAGTTTGCAATCTACTGATGACAGTAGCCAACTATTCCCAGAAAGAATCAGACGTCTTCCTCTGTGACTGGGGGATTCATTTTCATGATTGTTGAGATTCTCTCTTGTGACACTTTCATCACATCTTTCTCAATGTGGTAACCTAAATACAAACCTTCTTTCTTGCAATACTGTAATTTTGCTGGGGAAACTTTATGACAATTTTCTCCCAAGTAATTCAAGAGAGCAATTGTATCTCTTCTGCATGCTTCTTGGATGTTTGACACGACTAACAGATCATCAATATATTGCACTAAGACTGAATGATTCAAGATCTGGCTGAAAATGAATGGTGACTCAGCATACCCTTGTGGAACTCAGCATCATACCAAAACAGGACTGTTGAATTTGAACACAAAGAGGAACTGGCTTTCCTCGTGCACTGGTATGGAAAAGATAACTTAGCAAAGGTCAATTACAGTAAACCATTCTACTTAATAGGGAATTTGAAATAAAATCACTGCTGGATTCGCTACCATGGGACAACATGGAATAACAATCTAATTCACTTTTCTCAGGTCTTGAACTATGCTGTACATTCCACTGGGCTTCTACAATGGGAAAGTTACATGGACTTCCCAAAATCGCTTTCATGATACCCTGCTCAATCAAACAGTTTATCAAAGAGGTTATTCCAGCAATTGTCTTTGGTGACATATTATACGGGGGTGTTTTGGGATATACTGTATTTGGCTTCACTGTTATTTTATTACGCTCAACTCCTTTGATGAGTCCTATTTCTTTTCCTGAAACATCCCAAACCCCAGGTGTCACTGTTTCTTTTAAATATTCAGCCAATTTGTTACTTGTCAGCACTGGGTACAGTGTGACTTCGGGTACTGCTCTACAATGTTACAGGGCACATCTTCCTCATTTGTCTGAATTGCTAATCCTCAGGGTGTGCAGTTAATGAAACAGTTTAGCTTACACAGAAGATCACGTCCTAGCAAACTTATGGGACCTGAATCACAGACTACAAATTGGTGTTCATCTCCAAATGGAATATACCCTGCTAGAGGGTTGGTCAGTTGCTTATTTGCGACTCCTATAACCTGGATTCTCTTTCCTGAAAGGGGCAAGTTTGGCACTTCAGCTGTTCTGACAGTGGAACTTGTAGCTGCTGTGTCAAACAAGAATGTCCATAACATTGGCATTTAGGTAGGGACCACGTTGACCTACTTCTAAGAATGCACCTAGCATGCAATCCTCATCATCAGAGCTATCGGTTTGAAGGATGTCTGAAAATGCCTCATCACTCAAGTCCATTAGGGGAAACTGTGATCCTATCTGATTCACATTTGCATTTGCAATTTGATTAATGTTTTGTTGGGGAAAAGTTACTTGTTGCTGTGTCATTGGGGCCTGTGGTACCTGCATCTACTGCCATTGGGACACATTCACATATTGAGCTCAGGGTCTTTGAACTCTTTGAACTTGAACATGAGTATTACCTTGCACCTGACCAACTCCAGCATTCTGCACTTGATTATTCACATTATTATATGGACACTGCTGTTGCCAATGACCAAACTTCCACACACATGACACAGATTAGTTCTCCTCAAAGCCTGGACATCAAGAACACCTCCACTTTGATCTACCTGAACACCACATCCTCTGCCTCTAGGGTGAACAACATTTTTCACCTGCTGTGGTACTCCTTGCATCGCACTACTGTTCACTATCATCTGCAGATTATGATTAGCTTTCTGTGATTCTTTCAATTGCAAGACCATTACTTTTTCTTTCCATTTCTTATGCTACAATTCCAATTTGTCACTGGGGTACTTTGCATAATACAGAATTGCATCAATTGGTTTATTCTGCCAACAAACCAGGTGCTGCTGAATTACTTCACTTATCTCTGGCTTCAACCCTTGCACAAAGCTGAATACAAAATGACCCATATTTTTGGCTTCTATGGTCTCAGTAACACTGTGATGTGTGAAACCCTGCAACAATCTTTTCTAATAAGTATGAATCAACTCTTTCGGTTACTAGGCTGTTTTGTCAATTTTCTGCCAATTGGCATCTTCAGGAACGCTTTATTTTTCAGGAACTCAATCACCTTATAATACTTTTTCATCACCTCTTCCAATGGCGCACCAGTTACTGGATCTCTTCGAGGTTTACTATTAGGCCAATCAACATGCACTTTATCTGCAGTCCACAAATCATTCGGAACCACAGTGTCAAGCAACGTATGCAAATCTTCCCACAGGCATTTTGAAAGTTTCACAAATCTCTCTGTCTGTTTGAACCATTCCACGGGCTTTTCGCTCAATTTTGGGTAATCGTTTGTGAATGACAGTGTTTCACTCCTACTCCATGGTACATGGTTATAACCTCCGCCAGGTATTTCTCTTATGGGCATCATTTACACATTGCCCTCAGCTTGATTTTCTCCTGCCGGAAGCACATTTGGCTTTGTTTTCTTATGCTCTCGTTTCTTTGCCCACCTACCTTCCCACTTACCTAAAGCTCCCCATTTCTGAATATATGTAATCAGTTCCTTAATGTGCAATTTTATTCCAGGCAATCTATTGCTAACTATGTTTTTTGAGCTGAACTCTAATCTATAACTTCTCTTCAAAGGTTTTGATTTTTCTAAGTCCACATCATATCTTTCGGTCACTTCAAATAATCTCTCATAAGCCTGTCCTGCACATTGTGTATCATCTTTGCACATGAACTGTAGTTCATCTTCTGTGTAAGTTTCCAATTGAGCTATGTCTAAGTTCCTAAAATCATCTCATTTAATTCTAGTTTCAATTGGGACTCATTTACTGACCTGTCTCTCTCTGGTATTTATTCTGTTCTGACTTTGTAATTTGTCACACCAATTGTACCTTGAGGACTCAAATTATTTAACCAATATGTCAACTAATGTGCTGTGAAACCTTGCAAACTAATATTATTTCTCTAGAGTACTTCTGCTTGTGGAGTGCTGAAATATACATTTGGGATCTGATCAGGTCTGAAAATGAAATGAGGTGGGGTTCTCTGAGGAAACCTCACATCAGGAATAAGTCCTGCTTGATTTAACATTGGGTTAGGTTCTGCTATTCGAGTAGGGGTCAAAGTTGGAACAAGAGAAGCTGTTCTCTCCATTTCTGAATTATTTGAATAAACTGATCTCTGCATACTAATTGGTGATACCCCAGCAGATGAAACTGGTGTATCACGAACAGTTGAAACATTTGAAGAATGGGCATTACTCCTAAATGTACCTGAAGCATACAAAGGAACAACTTGACCTATAGTCACAGGGACTGTTAATGCATCAGGACCCATAAGATTTGTCTGAGCCCGAGGAATTGCCATTCCTGCAGTCTAGTCTGTTAAGACAGTACTGAAACTTTGTCCTGTTTGACTTGGGGTAACCTTTGGCATTCACTGGACTGGACTAAGCATTGGCACAGGCTGATTTAAGGTACCATTTTGCACAGGCGGATTCACATAAGGTGGCTGCACTGTCTGACTCACATTAGGATCTGACAAGACTTGATTTACAACTGGACTTGGTACGGGGTGAACTGTGTTAACAGTCAAACTGGTGGAAACACTGCCGGCACTTCTGTCACTGAATTTTCAGATGTATCTATAACTATCCGAATTGGGGTTTGTGCAACTGCAGCAGTTGGCACATTCAGGGTTACATTTGGTGCTGCTTCACTTCTTGCTGCTTTCTCGGCTGAGTGATACGGAGGTGGATGTTCATCAGGATCTGATTTATAAACTCACCATCTCTCATTTTATTCTCAGCTTCTGCTGCCTTTTCTGCCTTTTCTGTCTTCTTTCTAGTCTTAGGTTTGTGCTTTCACATTCTTCATTTGAAGGAGCTGGAAACATTCTGATACTTGGCTGTCATTTTTTCTCATGCTATGAGTTCCCAAAGAATAAGAGCTTCAAATTGTGTGGGTCTTGAGGGCGGTTTCATCTCATACATTATTCACCTCAAATTATCTATAATTCTTAAATTAAATGTTCCATAACAGGGAAATAATCTTGCACCACTGTTCAAGCCATACACACGCATGAGGTCCTTTGACAGACAACACATAATGATCTGGAGTTCCCCCCGGTGGGACTTTCATACCTTCTCTAACTGGAATGAGCGTATCTCCTCTTAAAACACACTTTCATGCTTTAAATGCTTAATTTTCAGCCAATTTTAATTAGTCACAATATATTTTCGATTGAATCAGGAAGTAAATGTTCTCAACCAGTAGCAACGCAGCACTGTCCACCAATGCCAGCGCGACTTCACACCTACTAACCTATACCAGCGCGGCACAGAATGACGTCACACTCACTTCTTTCAGCAGTGCAGGTGCTTCAGAATTGTCTATCACACAATCGCTCACACACACACACCTAATGCAAAATATTGCAAACAAAAACCAATAACCTGTTTGCACATTATCTATAGGAACTCAAATACTTCAGAGCTGCACAGAGATACACTTTCCGGCTGTAGCTTTAACAATTACACAATGAGTGAAACTTGACCAGAAATTCTCACTCCGTTTGATTCAGATCTTCCATGTGCACTCAGGATTCACACAGTACCAACCACTATCTCACACCCACTCAAGGAAAAATATTGGCACTGTCAACAATGTCTCATTACAAGTACCTCACTGCAGACACTAAATTAACCAAGTGTCTTCTACATTTGTGCATTATCCTGGGATCTTAGGGCACAACAGACCCATCAACAACAACAACCACGGACATTTTTGAGCAACAAGTGCCACAATCACTTTGAGTACGAAAACTCTGCAAAACAGTTCACAACATCACACTTCACCGCAATCTTCAAGCCAAAGCAATGCAAATGCAAGCGAAAAATCCTACTAGAATTTGTGCATCCGGAGTGTGGTGGGAGTCCTTGGTTGTTGTTTTTTCTAGGACAGGGCTGCTGTCCTCAGGAGTTCTTGGTCCTTTTGGGTGCAGGGCAGTCTTCTGGAGTTGGGCAGAGGTCACAGGCCCCGCTGTATGCGTCGCTGTTCTTCTGCAGGTTCTTTCAGTCAGGAGACAGGCCGGGTAGGGCTGAGGCCAAAGCAGTTGTCATCTTCCTTCTTCTCTGCTGGGGATTTCAGCTAAGCAGTCCTTCTTCTTCTTGTCAGGTTGCCAGGAATCTGGTGAGCCGGGTTCAGGGAGGCCCTTAAATCCTAGATTTAGGGGCATTTTAGGGGTCAGAGGGAAGTAGCCAATGGCTACTGTCCCTGAGGGTGGCTACACCCTCCATGTATGCCCATTCCCTTTGGAGAGGAGGGCACAAACCTAATCCTATTGGTCCCTGTCCTCCAAACCAAGAATGAGGATTATGCAGGGAGGGGTAACCTCAGCTCTGGACACCTTAGGGGTGGCCCTGGCTGGGGTGATCAATCCTCCCTATTTTCCCTAATTTTGCGGCTGGACTTTCCCCCAAAAGTGTCTCTTTGTCCTTGGGTGGGCATCTCCACTAGCTGGAGTGCCCTGGGGCACTGTAATGTGAGGCCCGAGCTTTTGAGGCTCACCACCAGGTGTTACAGTTCCTGTAGGGGGAGATGTGAAGCACCTTCACCCAGGGCAGGCTTTGTTTATGACCACAGAGTGTACAAAGGCACTCAACCCGTGTGGTCAGAAACTTGTCTGAAAGTGGCAGGCTGGCATAGTCTGGTCAGTCCTACAATAGCAGTTTGGCTACCATACAGAGGGCATCTTTAAGATGCCTTCTATGTGCATTTTTCAGTAAATCCCACACTGGCATCAGTGTGGGTTTATTGTGCTGAGAAGTTTGATACCAAACTTCCCAGTATTCATTGAAGCCATTATGGAGCTGTGGAGTTTGTAATGACAAACTCCCAGACCATATACGCAATATGGCTACACTGCACTTACAATGCCTAAGAATGGACTTGGACACTGTAGGGGCATATTGCTCATGCAGCTATGCCCTCACTTGTGGTCTAGTGCACCCTGCCTTAGGGCTGTATGGCCTGCTAGAGAGGTGACTTATCTATGCCACAGGCATGTGGGCATGGCACCCTGAGAGGGGTGTCATGTTGACTTGGTCTTTTTCTCTTCACCAGCACATGCAAGCTGTAAGGCAGTGTGTATGTGCTGGGTGATGGGCACCCTAGGGTGGCATAATACATGCTGAAGCCCTTAGAGACCTTCCCTGGCCACAGGGCTCTTGTCACCATGGGTAACTTTTACAAGGGACTTAACTGTGTGCCAGGGTTGTGCCAACTGTGGGAACAGAGGTACAGTTTTGGGAAAGAACACTGGTTCTGGGGTCTGGTTAGCAGGGTCCCAGCACACTTTCAATCAAAGGTGGCATCAGCACTAGGCAAAAAGAGGGGGTATTACACTGCACAATGTGTTGTAACCAGTGGAGTCTGGTGAGATGCAGAGACGTGGAAGCCCTCCAATGACAGCCTAACAAGAGGCAGGGTGTAGCATTTTGAACCACCAGTAGACAGCTAACTAGGTAAGCTGGAAAGCCACATACCCTTTCACAAAAGATCACCCATTGGAGCATCTTGACACTGAGTGACAAAAGTTTATTGTTATCCATTTCAGTGGTACTCATTTTATCAACCTCAGGGCGATGGAAGGCTGAATGGACCTGTCAACATTTGAACCTGTGTTCACGAAGTCAAACACAAACTTCTGGAATAAATGCATAATTTAGAGGTAGGCAAGTCACTCAAAGCTTGAGCCTGGCTCAGGCTTGAAGTCTGGCTCTGGCTGTGCTTGAGGTCCAGTTGGAACCTTAACCCCATAATGAGCCGGACTTTCATGTAGCTTCTGCCCTGTCTTTCCCTCTACCTGTGATGTGGTATTAAGGCCACAGCTGCCAACTATGAATGAGGTTGGAGTCTCAGCGTTGACTCAACATTCTGTGATTCTGAGCAAATTACTTAATTACCCCCTGCCTACTAAAAATGTATGTGCCCTTGTGTAACGTAAGTAGTACTCATGTAACACACTCCAATACCATTGGGTCGAGTTCTCACTGTATTTTAAAAACTGCAGAGGAATGCACAAAGAGGCAAAAACAAAGCCTATACATAAGGTAAGGCAAATAGTTACTTTCCAATATGTGAGTTCAGACTACCAGACTGACTCAGCTCTCCATGTTCATTTGTTGGCTCATCCAGCTCTGTGCATTAGTCCACTGAACCACGAGTCCTGCTTAGGAGCAAACATGACAAAACATGACAAAACACAATGGGCTCATTACATACACATGCACAAGCACATGCATGTAACATACAAAGACCAGCACACGGTCACACCATCAACATCATTCCACGTGCACACACCTGTTGGGCGCACGTCCTCATTACTCACTTTAACTGAACCTTCAATATGGATCTTTATCTGAGTGTTGCTGGAAAACATCTTAAGCTGAAATAACAATCACTTAATTTACAATTGAGTTCTTTTAGAGCCAATAAAGAGAGTTTTTAATATTTTCAAATCATTTATTGAAGAATGTATGTGGTCTTTATTGATCAAAATTATTAAGTTACAAAAAAACGTATATGAACAGTGTCCTGAATCTGTCCCTACTCTATTTGTCTTCATCTCACAACTGTAATACGTCTGAATAATTCCTAGTCAGGAAAGATAGAATGGGACATTCAGTCCCTCATTACAAGTGTGGTGGTCTTAGGACCACCACACTCGAAGTGGCGGTAGGACCACCACTATAGTGGCGGCCCAACCGCCACATTACGACCATGGTGGAGCCATCACGGTCTGACTGCTGGCACCGCCAGGTTGCTGCCAGTTGACAGCCTGGCGGTCTCAGCGGTCATAATCCGCCAGGCAGCGCTGCAAGCAGGATTCCCTCCAAAATACGAGTCGCCTTTCCTCCAGCCTTTGCATGGCAGTCTGACCGGCATGCAAAGGCTGGCAGAAAGGAGGCATCGGGCACCATGGGGAGCCCATGGACAGCCCCGTCACGCTTTTCACTGCCCGAATTACAGTGGTGCCCTCTAGATTACGAGTCTCCTTTCCGATAGCCTTTGTCCAGTGCATGGGCAGTGCAGGGGTCCCCAGAGACAGCCCCATCGTGCTTCTCACTGCCCGAATTACGGTCAGTGAAAAGCGCGATGGGTGCTATCGTACTCAACGCACTGCAACATTGCCGCCGGCTCAATTACAAGCTGATGTCAATTTTGTGGTAAGTTTCCCACTGGGCCAGTGGAGGGACGGCCGCAAAGGTGGTCATCCCGATGTGGGACTTTGGCGGGCAGCCTCCTCCACCCGCCAAAGTCATAATGAGCCCCTCAGTCTGTTACATTAACTAAGATTATTCAGCTATCATACTATTTTGAAAAAATGTATCTACTCTCTCTAAGACTCAGTACAGTCTCTGCAGCGGAACAAATACTCTGTTTTATCTAACAGCTACGCAACTAAGCAGTTCCCACAAGCTTTTTCTAAGCTCAGTCCTACTCCTTTAAACTAAAAGTTCAGTATAGTTTCTCTAAACCATCACCTCACACCCTCTGCATCATTCAGATAATGCTCTCTAGTTACCTATCCTCTCAACTCCAACAGCAGCAGTGGCGAGAATTAGTGGTCAGTCACAGTGGTCGCGACATCTGTCATCTCTGCTCTCTGGTCTGGTCTGCTGTGGTCGCGTGTGAGTGCTGACAACGAAGAAGAGACCACCCTCCCTTTCCCTAGGACACCTTTTATAATAATCGATTAATACAATTATATAAAGTGTTAAAATATTAAGGAGATTGCAACAGTAGACAATGCATCCTCTTGTTAGATGGCAAGGATCGGATACAGTCTCTTCCTTTCTCATACCCCTCTAATTCTAGAAGAACAATTTTGCATACATAAGTATAATGCCTACGTGGTTCACATCATTCATGTAAAGTTAATGTTTCCGTTCTCATAGTAATGTTACTTTCTAAATACATATCAGCGCATTACAAAGCAGTTTAGTAGGTGGGTAAGAGCATAAGTGATACTGGCTGTATTGTTTTAAAGAAAGTTGTGATTTCACAGGTCAAAAAGAGGTTATAGAAGAAACATTTTTTTTTTTTATTGTGCTAGCCTAGCATGTTTTGCAAGTCATGCAGCATGGGTTAGACAAAGTTCAGAGTATGCTTTTAAATGCTCAAGCAATGACAGATTTTAGGCCTAACAATTTATTTTCACGTTAGTGATTAGTATTACGATTCTAGATTTTCCTAGTTTTATACTGGGGCCTTATTACACCACACATCACATCAATAGACACATGAAAAACATCATATCCAGACACAGCATACTGCCAGACTTTGCCCTTTGATTCAAAGGCTTTGAACATGCCATTAAATACACTCATAATTTACACAAGCATGAGAGCACAAGCACCCACACACTCACACAGAGCTTCTTGTTGTGCTATAACTGATCTAAGCATCTGAGAGAAACGCGCACTTCCGCAGCACATGGTTTAACTATTTTGTGTATGAAGAAGTATGCTTGTGCACACGGGATGGAAGCTTGAATTGGTGGTGCAGATTCTGTGTGTGTGTAGCTGTGAGGAAGCATGCACGTCTGCTCTCTGGATTGAAACTGTTTTGTGTGTTCCTGGTAAACCCACACTGTTGATTCAGCCGCCTGTCCGGTAACTGTTTTTTGGTCTACCAAAGCTTGTACTGTCACTGCCAATGTTGAATTTGTAATGTGTGTTACCGAACGTTGTCAAAGCCTCACTATTCAAAAGGCAAAACTATTGGTAGTTTCAGTACTTGTATCCAAAGCTCGGTTGCAGCAGCCCTGCCAAGTTTCTCAGGTCTGTATGTGATTTGCTGCTCCAGTCCAGGGTTTTTCTTTGAATTCTGGGACTTGTAGTCATGTTTATTCCTTTACAAAAGAAGACTGCAAGTCCCAGAATGCGAAGAAAAAAAAAACCTGGAGTGAAGCATCACATTACCCATCGCCCTGGTAAACGTTGGAGGTACGTTGCAGAATCTCCATGACACAGCGGCCTAACATTAGCCCCTGCAGTCCTCGAGGTGAGGTGCGTTTGGGGAGAGCTCCAGGGGGACCACGCAACATGGTAACACTGTGCATGGGCGTATGGACGGGGTGGGTGTTTGGGCTCTATATTTTCTGCAGATGGGCCCCCTCAAGGTTCATTAGTCACTGCCATGACACTGCTGAAAGCGGCAGACGGGATCACTAAATACGTTTTCACTAAATGAGACATGAGATAACAGGGTGAAAATATTTCATTTTACCGAAAATTGTCACAACAGTTATATTTATTGGTGTAATTGTGTTTCTTGATTTTTCAATGCTAAAACTGTGATATCTCCAACGCACAAAGCGTTACGATGTATATCACATGTGCTGCAGAAATGGTGCTGTGAGACAAAGAAATATTATGCAGCTCTTTTTTTTTCTATTTGTTTTAGCTTTTCAGTTGACTTAGATAAGCTGAAAAATGGTTCGACTCTGTCATGATTCCTCTCGGAGTCCTTTCATCCTTACTTTATCTCGATGGAGCAGGAAGAGTTTAATATGCATGGAAGCGCGTGCACAGTACATTGTCCAAGCTGCTCAAGCAATCAAATAATTCCTCCAGGAAACAGCCGCAGACCTCTAGTTTCTACCCTATAAAGCATGGCTTTAAGAATTCTGTGAAGCATTGCAGGGACAACGAATAAAATAAAGCATCAAAACACATGCACTTGATGTTTTTCATTTGGTTTATGTGTTTTGCCTAAAGCACATATGGACAGCTGTAGGGGTGTGCAAAGCTATCATGTCTTTTGACTCCTAGAATTGTAATTTTGTACAAACAATGCGGGCTTCTCAAAATACAAGCTTGCTAAAGTTGGACAAAAAACTCTGGGCTGCCTGATGCTGCCAGGCAGTTGTAACCTCCCCTCAGCTTTCAAATGCCCATGGGAAGTGTTCTCCATTCTTGTACCCCCTCACTTATACCCCACAGAGTTTCCTTCCCATTTTCCCTTTCTCCATGCCTTCTTGAACGAAGACCCTGCCCCAACTCTTGCACTGTTTTCTGTCTTATGACCCCTCTAAAACACACCCACACCATTCCCTGCTTCACTAACCAACACCAAATTGATTGATCTAGCAACTCCACGCCCGATGCCAACACCCTTGTAAATAACTTCAACACTTTCCTGGAACAATTATGTGAGCGCCTACTTCCCAAGTAAAACATGCAGGTGAAAGCAAAATCCTTCATAACATTGGTACTCCAAAGACCTTGCTGACAATAAAAAATCCATCCACAGACAGGAACGAAAAGGGAAAAAATGTAGTCCCAATGACCTTATAATACTGAAGCCCCCAATGCAATATGCAGCCAATTCAGCATAGCACACAAAGGAAAGTACTTTACCAATACCACAATTGAAGCCACCAACAGAAGCAGAGTACATTTCCAGACCATCAAGCACTGCATCAACCGCCCCCCCGTCCCCCCCCAGAACCCTTCTATTTTTCACCCAACTGAAAAGTGGAATGTCATCAACCTTTTCTTCAGTGAAAAAATGCAGAAGATCCAACAGCATATCGACAATACTGAGCCTACTTCATCTCTTACAATCACTCTTTCCTTTTAAATTCCTGCCATGGCCATCCTTCAAAGCCCTATCTCTTGCAGATCCTACTGACATACCTAATGCTTATCTTTCATCTAAGCTCTCTCTGGGAATATTTGCTCACTCCTACTCACCACTGTCAGTGTCCTCTCTCTCAAAGAATCTTCCCAAGTGCGCAGGCCACACCTAAAGATACCTATGTTAGACTCTGATGACCTCACCAACTATTATCCCTTTGCTTACCTATCATTCTTCAATAAAATAAATTTAAAAAGCAGTCTATGTTCAACTCCAAGATCACATTAATGCTAACCATCTCTTGCACAACTACCAGTCTGGCTTTAGATCATTCTGAAACACGGAGGCCGCTACTTTACAATTTGGAGATGATGCCCTCCTCACTATCAGTGAAGATGACCCTGGCATCCTGAAATTACTGGACATCTCAGTAGCCATCAACAAAGTCAAACGTACACCTTCATATGTACCTTAGAGTCTTGAATGGGATTCACCAACAATATACGCCCGTGGTTCTCCTCCTACCATTCCAACAAACACCAGTTTGTTCACTGGGAGTCACCTATGGTTTCATACTATCCCCTGTTATCTTTAACCCCTACATGGAGTTGCTTGGTGTTCTCTTCACAGATAGCAGCATCAAGATTCACAAAACTGCAGTTGAAATACAACTATACTTAAAAGTCTCCTCTGTTTGGGACATCCTGAGCCTCAAACACTGCCACGTCATATAGTCCTACTTGAGCCCAACCCAAACAAGACATAATTCCTCTTATTTGCCAAGAACAACAAACAAGAAACATTACAAGCCTGGCTCAATGACATGAATATTGATGGATTCAACCCCCAGCTTTCACCAATTACCAAGTCACTTAAAATCATCATGGAACACCAACCTCACCCTCAAGGAACACACTGTCAAAAAACACAGACAGCTTGTCACCAGCTGTCTTGTTTAAGCAAGGTGAAATAATGTTTTCCAGAAATGACTTCATAAATGGTTTTCAGCCCCTCATACTCCTACATCTCGATGGTGTTACGCACTGCTTCATGGCCTCCTAGACTCTATATTGGTAAGGGCATTCTACATACTGCAGCATGTCTCATTCATAGCCTGCAGAAATATGGTCAAATAATCCCCATCCTGACGGAACTCCATTTGCTTTCCTTGCCATTCTGCACTACCTTTAAAACCAAAAGCATAATTCACAAAGTCATCACAACCAGCATCCCTGCTTATTTTACAAACAAACAAGCTCACCATCTTTAGTGGTTCTCACAAGCAGTTAGGGCACCAACAGACTGCAGACTAAGAAGTGTTGAATAGTAAAAATAAAGCATCAGGCTCTTACCATCAATGCATCCAGGATCTGGAACAGCATCTTGTATCCATCAGGACTTTCTCAATGCTGCTCCAATTTTTCAGGAGATGAAGCTGGACTTCCTTAAGGAATACCACATCACAATGCATTAATAATCCACAAACCAGCTACCCCTTTTATTACTCAGTTACTTTTGTGTTTGACATTGTACAGCATTCTGCTGTCTTTTGGCTTGGTATGCACTATAAAAATACCACAAACATAGACATATACATATATACTGAAACAGCTCACATGGAACCTCACCCGATCGTTTCACCTCTGTTATCACACACTAAGTTTACGATAGATTGTTTTGTAAAAATATATAGATATTGATATTGTATGTGTAAAATACACATACATATTCTCTAAAAACTAAAGTTGAAATGGAGTTAAAGTTGACAAATATGTCTTAATGGCTTTGCAATAAAAAAGTTAAACCATTTCTAAGTTAAGGTGCTAGCTTCACGTAATGTTCTAACCCCGGCCTATTAACTTAATCTTAACTCCCACCCTTGCTTTTACTTGATAATGCTTATGTTTATAAGTGTGTTAAAGGTTGTATTATGGTGTGAGGAAGTTTTTGAAGTACCACTGTAGAGCACGATAAAATAGTGGCTATCTAGGGGCATGATGGTTGACCTATCACTGTAAAATTGTGGTAGTGGATGTTCAGAGATGTGTGTATGAACACAATTGTGTGTGTTTGGATGTACAATGCAGGTGTATTGGTATATAATTGAGGCTAGCTAAGTGGCTACACGATTGTGGCTGCATCCCTCTAATACTTGACTGAGCTTACAATGCACTGTGTTTGACATAATTGTTTATTATGTTTGTAAGTGTGTAAAAGGAAACATAATTGAAAGTTACTTGGGAGAATACATTGGTTGCAATATATGTAGTGATAGGTTAAAGCATACTAACACATCTAAATACCACTGAGGTACAACACCTATGCTGTGAGACAAGGAATCACAGCAATGGGAGTAAATGTCACACAGTGTGCGACAACATTTGTACACGTTCATGAAGGTGGTCAAGTTGGTCTAGATTATTCTTGCCGTACTGTGGAGGAACGATAAGGTACAGAATAACCTAAATATTGTTTTCCTAATAAAATGTTTACAAAAGCACTGCCCCACTGGAGCTAATAATATAAAATCTACATCGAGTGGGACAATATCTTCTGTAAATGACCTTTAGGACTTGATATTTCTGTCCTTAAGACATTTTTGCAAACAATATAGTGACATACATTTGAGGAAAGGGATGGTACTAGTACTTCCAGTTCTGTTGCAGATCCCGCAGATGCACCTCCACAGACGGTGAAAGTGGGTGGAGTGTCTGCTCGAGTGCTGAAGATGATGATAAATGGAAAGATATTAATTTCAGCCTTCATCTCATGTCCCACAAGTAGTGACATGAGTGAGATGATTTGTAGTTGTGGTCTTGAACAGTGTTGTGTGTCCCACAGATTTATGGAGTGTGTTGTGTGAACAGTTTCTGTATGTTCATGCATGTTTGTATTTGTTTCACTATGCTATCAGCAAAGGGGCATATTGTTTGGTGCAAACTGAAATGCTTTCCACTCTGGGGCTGTGTGTGATAGAGGTTTTGTATTCATGACCTGAAAAGGTGTGGCCTTTGGCAACATCGCCTTGAGGCATGCTGCTCTATACATTGTGGCCTTCATTTTGAGTTCGGTGGGTGGCAGAGGCCGGCCACCAAACACTTTAGAACGAAAAACCGGCACTTTGGTTTTCCGCCCGCTGGCCCTATTATGAGTTTCCCGCTGGGCCGGCAGATAACAGGCCACAACAATGACGCCGGCTCATAATTGAGCCGGCGGCAATGTTGCAGTGTGTCGGGTGTGGCAGCACCCGTCGCGCTCTTCACTGCCTGTAATTCAGGCAGTGAAAAGTGAGACAGGGCTTTTCATGGCAGTGGAACTGCTGTGCAAAAGCCAGCAGAGAGGGGACTCGTAGCTGTCCTGGTGGATTAAGACCGCCAGCACACCCAGGCCGTCGACCGGCGTCAATCTGTCGGTGCCGGTGGTCGTACCATGGGGGCTCCGCTATAGTCATAATGTGGAGGCCGGACCGCTGCTTTAGCGGCGTTCCGACCACCACCAAACTCGTAATCAGGGCCTGTGTGTATATCTGTTTCTTTGAATGTTCTCGAACATCAACAGTGATGTAAATGTTTTAAGTGCAAATTGAAACTCTTTGTTCCACTGTGATGTTGCCTGTGTCAAGTGATTTCTTTTATTCTTGATCTTCCAAGTTGTGGCTTTTAGCCATGCTGCTTTGTGTGTATCATGTGTGTGTTTCTGTCTGTCTGTTTTGTGAGATGTTTGTGCTTATTTGTACTGGTGCTAAATTAAATTAAAAAATTAAAACCCCACGTGTTTCACTGTGTTGTAGTTTGTGTAGAGGGATTTTTTATTCTTGATCGTCCAAGACATGTACTTCCTTCAAATGTATTTTTGTGCAAAGTGAGATAGTGTCAAGGAATGGATGCTGAGAAGGTTTGTTGAGTGCTTTTCCAGATTGCCCTAGAAAAGGATGACTCCTCCCAGCACCCACTGTGCCACCCTGCACAGAAGGCTATACGTAAAAGTTGGCATGTGTCTCCTTTAGATGGTCACAGGTATGATAACAAAGCCATAAAAGGGGAAACCCTTCTTTGATTAATCTTGATTGAAGATTAAGATTTTCTTGGTGATAACAGCACGGCAACAACCCCCTGACACCAGGAAGCAGAAAAGAGCCAAGCATATATAAATAAGAGCAAAGAAAAAAAACACACAAAGAAAATTCCAGTGTGAATGAGGAAAAAGTCAGAGACAAATATGAATAGCGATGGGTGATAAATGCAATGAAAAAATCAGAGAACAAATGTATTGCAATGCACCTTGCCTTTCCAAGCGCTACTTTATTTATACATGAAACACTGACAGTCACCACAGGAAGATATTCTGCAGCATCTTCGATTGGAATAAACTTTCAATGTACAAACCACCATCTTGGAAAGGGCAATTTAAAAGACTGAGTTCTACCTTCATTTGAGAATTCTTTGCATTTGTTCTACCTAGAAGAAGCCTAGGTTTGGCATCAAGTGTTCCTTGCAACATACTGGAGTCATGCTACTGCCGCCCATGCTGTGCACTGCCTGCAGCCTATGTGAAACCCTGCTTGGTCATCACGAGAATGAAAGCACTGGAGCAACTCAGGCTGTAAGGGAGCGCTGCATCTGACAGTACATGGGGCTGAGCAAAGTGTAGATATGAACTGTGTAAGGAACATTTTTACCTTCTGAGTTCACACATTCTTAAGTGATTTCTTGGAACTGTCCCCTATGGGAATGTAACAGATAGCACATGTTGTACTCTACTCTTGTGATGAATATGTGATTCAATTTGCAATCATCTTGGTGGGTTGTTTGTCCCACAGACATAGGGTGCATGTTTTGTCTACCTTGTGAGTGTGTGTGTGTGACTGTTTCATTTGGTGTTTGCAACCTTAAACAAAGGTGCATATTCCTTTGGTGCAAACTGAAACTTCAAATGTTCCACTGTGATGTTATGTACATCAGAAGATTTAGATTCATGATCTGAAAGGCCATGCAGACTTGTGTGTACTTTGTGTGCATATGTGTGTGCCTGGTTCATTCAGTGTTCCCGAACATCAAGAATGGTGAAAATATTATAGGTGCAGAATGAAACTTCATACGTTGGTCTATCATGGTTTCTAGGTTAGGAGATGTTTATTCTTTTTTAAATTAATATTTTATTGGCTTTCAGTAGAAAAGTAGCTGATAAGTTAATTACTTGTCCCAAAAACTGTATCCTTAGGTTCATCAAAATCACAAAAACAAATTATTTCCAAACTCCCCTCCTTTCCCTTTGAAATTATTAAGCCTTCAACATATTGCACGTCAACATAAACATATTTCCTCAGATCACTAGAATACGTCTGCCACCCAATTAACTATCTTACATCATAGGTTCTCTGCTTTCTTCATCATCTTGGATGATTTGTAACGTGCCTCCTGTTTTCTCGTCTCTTGTAGGATGAGAACAATTTCAATTACCTTAATTTCAGGAGTATGATACCAATGGCGTTCCTTCTGTCAAATACTTCACTAGCGGGCCCCATAGTGCTTTGAAGGCTATGGTGCTGTCAGATACATGCTTTATATTAGCTTTTCCATCAACAAGATATTCCAGAGGCAGGAATCCCATTGCAAGATATCAGGGTTGTTTTTTATTTCAAAACACCACTACAGTGGACTTTGCAGCTCCCAAGCAAATCCATAGTCTAAGTCTATGCCCTATCCCCTGGTCCATGTACCATGTGGCACGGAATAGAACGTAGATTCTGTGGTTGTGGTATTGCGCAACCACCATGCATCTGCTAGGTCAAATATATCAATAATATCTAGAAAGACATGCATTTCGTTTGACTTACTGCCCACATCAGAGCCTGCGAACTCCACTATCGGATTGTGTGCCATATTGACCAGGTCAGCCTCAACTTGGCACCTTGAACGCAGAGATCTCTTGATTAAAGTCAAGTGAGTCCACATTAGGGGCATACACGTTAACCATGAGTACGCATTTGACTGCCAAAATACCGGAGACAGTAACATATCTCCTGGCATCGCCTACAAAACTGGCCTTATGAGTAAAGGGGACACTCTTATGTATCAAAATGCATGTCTTGTGTGAGTAGAAACTGTAGAAAGAGAAGTATGGATTGTCCCCAATACGCAATTATGCATGAGGCTCGGAGCGAGATATGGGTCTCCTGCAGAAAAGCCACCTGAATGCCATGATGTGTTAGGTAGGAGAGCACCTGTTTGCCCTTGTGGGGATTGTTAAGTCCTCTAATGTTATGTATCACACAGGTAAATTCTGCAGCCTACTTCCCTCTACTCTGTGTCCCCATCGTATAAAAACGTATATGGTCCTATTTCTAAATGGTGAACCTGATGCTTCGCATAGCTACCTGACAGCCAGCAATCAAAGAAACAATAACCAAACATGAACAAAACAGCCTGCCACCCACCCTCACCAGATTGTGTAATATCTGGTGAATCTCAAAGGAACACAAACAATACCCCAACTATAAGCAATGCAGTGTATGCCGTGGAAGATGGCAACACAATGGCAGTCGGTGCCCAGGTGAAAAGTGGATTCTTTCATGATAGCAACTTAAAGCCCTTCCATAGAGCTGGCAAGAGAACCATAGCCAAGATAAGTCAGGACGGCAAACAATCTTGTGTGAGGAGCAAAGGAGCAAAAAAGTTGTAGGAGGTCAGTGCTCAGTCTGGAGGGGGGTAAACAACATCAACCACTGCAGCAAAAGGGGGTCGATCAGGTGTGTCACATCGAGAAGGGTTCCTCTCTGCCATGCTGCTTGCAGAAGTCCACAGTCTCAGCAGGGGTAGCAAAGATCTGAAACTTCCCATTGATCTCCATTGTGAGACGAGCTAGGTGCAGCATACTGTATTTGATCCCCTGTTTGCAGACTGTGTTCTTGACATTTGCAAATGTATGTCTCGCTTCCTGCACTGCTGTAGTAAAATCAGAGAAAAGAGATGTGGGGTAGCCCTAGAGCAACAGTGGGTCTGCTCTCAGGCCAGATGCAGAGCTGTGTCCCTGCAGGCAGCGAATGAGCGGGTGTGGGGGGAACACCAGTTGGCGGAGGTGGACCCAAGTGACCTGTGGAATCTCTCTACATTTAATTGAAGTTCTGCTTTTCAAAGATTTCTGTAAGGAGACATTCAACTAAGAGGTCAGGCTGGCCCATATACATAGGTTCCGCCACTACCAGTATCCATTTGTCGTTTCACCGGGATAGGGTCTCAAAATCTTAATTCTTGGCTACTGTAGTTTTGAGCATCTTTTCAACTCTCTCAAGATGCTTCATAACCGATGTGGTGTCATCTTCCAGTTCTGAGATACGAAGCTTGGCTCCATCCAGTCTAGTGTTTTGGTGATTTATCCACTCACCCACGCAATCCAGCCTGTTGGTGAGAGTGACGAAGGGGACATCAATGAATCTTAAGCCAGTGCACAATTCCTCCATTATTGCAGCAGTGCCATCTGTATCCCTGGTCACAGCATCCCCAGCTGGGCCCTCCTTGGTGTTTGGCAGGGAGTGTTGCACCACATGGTCTTATTCTGCTCGATCGTGAGCTTCCTTTGTTTAGGATCGCCTCTCCTCATACTAGAGTCGCGGGGCAATACAGGTTGATGTCAGCCCTGCAGCAACAGTGGCATGTAGGTGCTCAAGACAGTGTATATTGCCCTGGGCTCTGGGGAGTGCTGCAAACCCCATGCACTGGCAGTTGATGCAGAAGTATGTGCAGGTGACCAGTAAGAGCAGCTGATGGGGGACTTCCAGCTCCTGCATGCCGATGCACCCATGGTCCTAGAGCGAACCCTGAACCCTGAAGCAGCAGCCCCCTAGGTGCAGTGAGCCACCAGTAGCGGATGTCAATGGGACCCCCCCCCCCCCCCCCCAAGGCAGAGTAGGATGCAGGCACCATGTAGAGCTCTGCAGGGTGCAGCTCCAGTGAGCGATCAGGAGATGTGGTTTTGTGGGGGCCCCGGGACCATTCCTCAGCTTCGGGGAAACAGAAAAACAAGATGCAGAAAGATCAGTCTGTCTTCACAGTAAATATGTTCAGCAGGGAGTGGGTGGAGGAGTCATTCAGTGGTTCAACGATTACATTGTTAACCCAAGCGGAACCACGCTTGCATTAACAATCACTCCCTTTTTCTCTGCCTTAACCCCCCAGGTGCTGAACAATGCAAATGCATGGTTAAGGCAGGGAAAAAGGGAGTCAGCTTCAGAAGAGGACGCTGTCCGGTGTGTAGGGCTGGGGCGGGTTGGGGGTAGTTTTTAGGGGTGGAGGGTGGATTAAGGGCCTGGGGCAGGGGTGGGGGGTCGGAGTAGTTTTGTTTTGGGGATAAGGTCAGGGGGTGGGGCAGGGTAATTTGGGTTTTGGGGGTGGGGTATTGCGGTAGTTTGGTTTTTGGGGGTGGGGGATCGGGGTAGTTTGTTTTGGGGGGTTGTGGGTGTTTGAGTAGTTAGGGGGTGGGGAGTGGGGGGTTCGGGCACTTATGTTTTGGGGTGGGGTGAGAGTGGGGTAATTTGATTTTTGGGGTGGGGGATCAGCGTAATTTGGTTTTTGGGGGTGGGAGGATCGTGGTAGTTAGGTTTTTGGGGGTGGGGGTGAGGGGATCAGGGTAGTTTGTTTTTTGGGGGTTGGGGGATTGGGGTAATTTGGTTTTTGGGGGAGGGGGTCAGGGTACTTTTGTTTTTGGGGCTTGGGGGTCAGGGTAGTTTGTTTTTTGGGGGTGGGGGCTCGGGGTAGTTAGGTGGTTAAGGGCAGGGTGGGGGGATCGGGGTACTTTTGGTTTTAGGGGTGGGGTATCAGTGTAGTTTGGTTTTTGGGGGTCGGTTGTATTTAGGGCGGGTGGGGAGGTCGGGAAGGGTTTAGGGCTCAGGGTGGGTGGGAGGTATCTGGGGTGGTTTTAATATTAGGGGTGGGGTATTTCTGAGCCTTAGGGCAGGTGGGGTGTCACATGCTACAACGACGCATGCTGTTTCCACACATTCCTTTACTAGGCACGCTTTTACAACGAAAAATCATTGTAAAGGCATGTATTGTAAAGGCATTCGTGGTAACAACGCGGTTGTTGTTCCGACCACGTTGTTCAGGCATGCGTGGTTCCAGCATTCATAGTTCCATCATACATTCCTAGCATAGCCTAATATCAGGTGCCTTGAACTTACCCATAGACTTCTATCAGCAGTAGAGTCCCGTCCCTGTGCGCCTCTGAAGTGCTGATCCAAGCCGCATGGACCCACCAGCTTCACTCGGGTTGCTGCCACGGGCCTCCCTGTCACCTCAGCCTCTGCACAGCAGCCACCGGGGGAACCGGTGGACATCTCAGGAAGTCCCACCAGCCTTGGCGTTAGGGTCACCGGTGGCCCCTTTCACTGCAGGGCCTCCAAGGACCATGCTGGGCCACACCAGCCAGCTGTCCCGGCTGACCACCTTCCAGCGATGCCACATCTTCGTCGAGTGACGTAATCGGGCCTGCCACAGTTAAGGCCAATAATCTTGCTATCCCTGATGTTCCTGGATAGGGATAGATAAAAATACCTGGCTTTCATGGACAGAAGGTGCCGGAGATTCACAGCCAGGTGGCCATCTTGGTCACTGGCCTGGAGTCACCCCTCTACCCCTACAATACTATTGTGGGTTTGGTAATATTTTATGAACCGTGATTGGTTAGGATGTATGCGATCTGCAACTGTGTGAAATTTTATGCTTGATCTGTCTAGGCATGGACATTATCCTCTCCCTATGTGCAGTAACACTTGCTTGATCTGGTTTTCACCACTTTTGATCTCATTGACACCTCATCTGTAGTTCTCATTGCAGGGACCAGCCATGTTGCAGTTCTTTTTCTGTCTGTTTGTGTACCCCTCGTTATAAGCACACGGCTGTTACCAGTTCTTCCATATCTTATCAATGGTCTAGTATCAACAGTCACAGGTTGGTGGCAACTTTTGAATTCCAGAGCTTTTATAGTTGTATCTGTGCCTCAAAGACTGCCCATCTTTTCAAGCTTACCAAAAAACTTTAAATGCACACAAGTGCACTTTTTTCCTCCTAAATGTATTCTGTAACAATTAGTTGCAAGAAGGTTTTAGTATTTTAAAAGGGGTTGTAAACCTTTAGTATCTATGCTGTTCTTTTGTACCAACTCATACCATGTGCAATGAGTTACTGGTGTTTCTGTTAAAATACATCTCTCATTCAGACTTCTTTTACCCCTACTGCAACTGCATGTGCAACTCTATTCTAAGCTCCAACTGCTTTTCTGAGAGAGTTTTTGCTTGCTTTGCTGAATTCCTTCTACTGAATCTGTCATTTAGTTAAGTCT
Source organism: Pleurodeles waltl (assembly GCF_031143425.1). Taxonomy (NCBI): domain Eukaryota; kingdom Metazoa; phylum Chordata; class Amphibia; order Caudata; family Salamandridae; genus Pleurodeles; species Pleurodeles waltl. The sequence goes on from NC_090440.1 coordinate 1,888,776,291, forward strand.
GAGACCCCTCTTGACTTGTGACCTTCATGAGTTACACATCCTGTGCTTGAGACTACAGTTCCTGCCATCATAGTCCTTTGTAGCCAGTCCCTTGTTTTAGTCGTGTCTACCAGGAACAAGGGATATGAGAAGAGAACTCTGTAGATATCCTCCAGTTTCACAGCAGCCGCAGGTTATCAAGCATACTTTACATAGATATTGGCCCTCATTATCACATTGGCGGTAAGTGCCGCTTACCGCCATGCTGACTGCCGCCAACATACTGCGACCGCGGTGGTATACCGCTACCCGTGTTATGACCCACATATAGCAATCCGCCACTATACAGACACACACGCAAGTCCGCCAGACCAAAGGTCAGTGATAAACTGGCGATATCAAAACCCACACCGTTTCGCCAACAGTACTACGCCCACAGCATTATGACCCACGAATCACCGCGGTGGACATTCAACCTCGGTAAACCATTGGCGGTACATACCGCTGTGCTCAAAATTCACACACACTAACAGAACAACACCACGTTGGACAATTCAAACTATACACACCTGGCACACATACATACACACACCACACCCACACACCACTATAAAACACACACCCACATTACCCACAACCCTTTACCACTACAAACATTTTACAACAGAAAGAGAGACACACCAGGAGCACCCACAGAACCAGAGCCACAGAACACCATCCACACACCTCACAGCACACACCCCAACACGTCACCCCACTCACACTCACACACACACACCACACCCATGGCACTACAAAGACACCCCAGGTTCTCAGAGGAGGATCTAAGGGTCATGGTGGAGGAAATCATCTGGGTAGAGCTATTCGGATCACAGGTGCAGCAGACATCCATTTCAAGGAAGATGGAGCTACGGCGGAGGATCGTGGACAGGGTCAACGCCGTGGGACAGCACCCCAGAACAAAGGATGACATCAGGAAGAGGTGGAACGACCTACGGGGGAAGGTGCGTTCCGTGGTTGCAAGACACCAGATAGCTGTACAGAGGACTGGCGGTGGACCCCCACCTTCCCCCCACAACTAACAATATTGGAGGAGAAAGTCTTGGCAATCATGCATCCTGAGGGCCTGGCAGGAGTAGCAGGAGGACTGGACTCGGGTAAGTGAAATCTTTACTACTTTCACCCCCACTACCTGTATGCCATCACATACCCTCACCCCCATCAGCCCACCACCTCACATACACCTCACCATCACAACCCACCCATCCCAGTACCCAGCACTGCATGCAACAACAATGCATGGACACCCCTCACAGCCCTGCATGGACAACCATCACCACAGCATGCACACTAGTGACAATCACTTAGCCAACCAAATCACAACTCACACAAGCCAAAGCTGCCTTGGTAATAACAACCATGGAGGGAAACATACCCATGCAAAGATGTCACATGCAGAAACAATAACACTGCATTTACATCACCACAGGACCCCCACACAAAGTTACCAGAGAGGAGGTGCCAGCAACATCCAGTCCCCCCACAGAAGAGGTCCACAGTGATGATAGCAGCTCTGCACGCCTGGATCAGGATGACCAACCTGGCCCATTAGGGACCCCTGGACAGTCGGTTACCCAGGCACAGTCCCATACCACCACAGAGCCTCCCACTCTGGAAACACCAGCACAGCACCCACCCAGCGGACCCATACCACTGTCCCCAGGACACGTCAATTAGCAGTGTGTCCACCACTAGAGGAACCCCAGGCAACCCCACAAACACAGGACAATGAGTGGGCACACGGTTCAGGGGACAGAGGCACAGTACAACAAGAAAGCTGGGAGGACTGCTGTGCGACAGGGGGAGGACAGGCCCAGGGAACCAACTCTCCACGAGGCACTCACCAACATCCTGGGAGCATACCATCATTCCCAGGAGACCATGGGCCAGATACTGGGCAAGTTGCAGGAGACCCAGCGGCTGCAGGAGGGACAGTACCTGGGGATCAGGGAGGACCTGAGGGACATCCACACCACCCTGGACACCATTGCAGGGGTGCTGACAGACATGGCCAACACCATGAGGGAGGCAGTGGCACACCAACGGGCCCCTGACACTAGCCACACTGATGAACAGCCTTCCACCTTCGCTGACGCTAGTGGACAGGAGGCCACACCACAGGAACAACAGGCCACCAGCACCTCACCCCCTGCAGAAGGAAAACCACCCCGCAAACGGTCCCTGCAATCCAGGCAGAAGCCAGAGAACTTTGCCAAGACCCACACCAGGAAATAAGACTCTCCTGATTGTCACCCTTGTGTCCCACTCTGTCACTATGTCCACCTTGAACTGCCATTGCTCCACTTCCTATGCCCTCTTGGCAATGCACCTATGATACCAATAGACTGGGCTCTATCCTGGACTTTCCTCCACCATCACCCAAGCCCATTGCACATCCTGATTTACTTCTCAGCACTGAAATAAACACCCTTGGAAAAAACAAGTGTAAAGTATGTCAAATGATTAAAGGATTGTAGGAAGTTGGCTCTGTATGTGCTATTTCAAAGTAAGGAATAGCATGCACAGAGTCCAAGGGTTCCCCTTAGAGGTAAAATAGTGGTAAAAAGAGATACTAATGCTCTATTTTGTGGTAGTGTGGTCGAGCAGTAGGCTTATCCAAGGAGTAGTGTTAAGCATTTGTTGTACATACACATAGACAATAAATGAGGTACACACACTCGGAGACAAATCCAGCCAATAGGTTTTGTATAGAAAAATATCTTTTCTTAGTTTATTTTAAGAACCACAGGTTCAAATTTAACATGTAATATCGTGTTTGAAAGGTATTGCAGGTAAGTACATTAGGAACTTTGAATCATTTCAATTGCATGTATACTTTTCAAGTTATTCACAAATAGCTATTTTAAAAGTGGACACAGTACAATTTTCACAGTTCCTGGGGGAGGTAAGTTTTTGTTAGTTTTACCAGGTAAGTAAGACACTTACAGGGTTCAGTTCTTGGTCCAAGGTAGCCCACTGTTGGGGGTTCAGAGCAACCCCAAAGTTACCACACCAGCAGCTCAGGGCCGGTCAGGTGCAGAGTTCAAAGTGGTGCCCAAAACGCATAGGCTTCAATGGAGAGAAGGGGGTGCCCCGGTTCCAGTCTGCCAGCAGGTAAGTACCCGCGTCTTCGGAGGGCAGACCAGGGGGATTTTGTAGGGCACCGGGGGGGACACAAGCCCACACAGAAATTTCACCCTCAGCGGCGCGGGGGCGGCCGGGTGCAGTGTTAGAACAAGCGTCGGGTTCGCAATGGAAGTCAATGAGAGATCAAGGGATCTCTTCAGCGCTGCAGGAAGGCAAGGGGGGGCTTCCTCGGGGAAACCTCCACTTGGGCAAGGGAGAGGGACTCCTGGGGGTCACTTCTGCAGTGAAAGTCCGGTCCGTCAGGTCCTGGGGGCTGCGGGTGCAGGGTCTTTTCCAGGCGTCGGGACTTAGGTTTCAGAGAGTCGCGGTCAGGGGAAGCCTCGGGATTCCCTCTGCAGGCGGCGCTGTGGGGGCTCAGGGGGGACAGGTTTTGGTACTCAGTCGTAGAGTAGTCCGGGGGTCCTCCCTGAGGTGTTGGTTCTCCACCAGCCGAGTCGGGGTCGCCGGGTGCAGTGTTGCAAGTCTCACGCTTCTTGCGTGGAGATTGCAGGGTTCTTTAAAGCTGCTCCTTTGGATAAAGTTGCAGTCTTTTTGGAGCAGGTCCGCTGTCCTCGGGAGTTTCTTGTCGTCGAAGCAGGGCAGTCCTCAGAGGATGCAGAGGTCGCTGGTCCCTTTGGAAGGCGTCGCTGGAGCAGAGTTCTTTGGAAGGCAGGAGACAGGCCGGTGAGTTTCTGGAGCCAAGGCAGTTGTTGTCTTCTAGTCTTCCTCTGCAGGGGTTTTCAGCTAGGCAGTCCTTCTTCTTGTTGTTGCAGGAATCTCGTTTCTAGGTTCAGGGAGTGCCCTTAAATACTAAATTTAAGGGCGTGTTTAGGTCTGGGGGGTTAGTAGCCAATGGCTACTAGCCCTGAGGGTGAGTACACCCTCTTTGTGCCTCCTCCCAAGGGGAGGGGGTCACATCCCTAATCCTATTGGGGGAATCCTCCATCTGCAAGATGGAGGATTTCTAAAAGTTAGAGTCACCTCAGCTCAGGACACCTTAGGGGCTGTCCTGACTGGCCAATGACTCCTCCTTGTTATTCTCATTATTTTCTCCGGCCTTGCCGCCAAAAGTGGGGGCCGGGGCCGGAGGGGGCGGGCAACTCCACTAGCTGGAGTGTCCTGCGGTGCTGTGACAAAGGGGTGAGCCTTTGAGGCTCACCGCCAGGTGTTACAGCTCCTGCCTGGGGGAGGTGTTAGCATCTCCACCCAGTGCAGGCTTTGTTACTGGCCTCAGAGTGACAAAGGCACTCTCCCCATGGGGCCAGCAACATGTCTCTAGTGTGGCAGGCTGCTGGAACCAGTCAGCCTACACAGATAGTCGGTTAAGTTTCAGGGGGCACCTCTAAGGTGCCCTCTGTGGTGTATTTTACAATAAAATGTACACTGGCATCAGTGTGCATTTATTGTGCTGAGAAGTTTGATACCAAACTTCCCAGTTTTCAGTGTAGCCATTATGGTGCTGTGGAGTTCGTGTAAAACAGACTCCCAGACCATATACTCTTATGGCTACCCTGCACTTACAATGTCTAAGGTTTTGCTTAGACACTGTAGGGGCACGGTGCTCATGCACTGGTACCCTCACCTATGGTATAGTGCACCCTGCCTTAGGGCTGTAAGGCCTGCTAGAGGGGTGTCTTACCTATACTGCATAGGCAGTGAGAGGCTGGCATGGCACCCTGAGGGGAGTGCCATGTCGACTTACTCATTTTGTTCTCACTAGCACACACAAGCTGGTAAGCAGTGTGTCTGTGCTGGGTGAGGGGTCTCTAGGGTGGCATAATACATGCTGCAGCCCTTAGAGACCTTCCCTGGCATCAGGGCCCTTGGTACCAGAGGTACCAGTCACAAGGGACTTATCTGGATGCCAGGGTGTGCCAATTGGGGAATCAAAAGTACAGGTTTAGGGAAAGAACACTGGGGCTGGGGCCTGGTTAGCAGACCTCAGCACACTTTCAATTCAAAACATAGCATCAGCAAAGGCAAAAAGTCAGGGGGTAACCATGCCAAGGAGGCATTTCCTTACAAGGATGTAGTTGTTTAACAATCTGTAGACATTGCAAACAGACTGTACAGTGATGTATACATAGTTATGACATGTAATGTGCTGCAGTCAATACACCAGGAGCCACAGGAGGGCACAAATATCTGCAAATAGACATGTTAAAGGGTACAATGAGTGGCCTTTGTAGTGGGAACAGCAGCCAGCCAGAGAAAATTCCCTTCACAAAACAGCAATGGAAGGTGAGGTTACAGTGTCTTACCTGTGTGTCACTGGAGGTACTGTTGTATTATAGTTGTTCTATTGTCCACATCCTCTTCATCTGCCTCCTCTTTGTCACTGTCCACTGGCTCCACCGCTGCCACATGACCATCCCCAGCCTCATCCTCCTACAGAAAAGGCACCTGGCATCTCAAGGCCAGGTTGTGCAACATGCAACGATGATCTGGCAGACCTTCTTGGGTGAGTAGCACAGGGATCCACCAATTAGATGGAGGCACCGGAACCTGGCCTTCAGGAGGCCAAAGGTGTGCTCAATGATCCTCATTGTTTGGCCATGTGCCTCATTGTAACGTTCCTCTGCCCTTGTCCTGGCATTCCTCACTGGGGTCAGTAGCCATGAGAGGTTGGGATAACCAGAGTCACCTGCAAATATTGAGGGATACCTGTTAGCCAGACACTCACCCTTAGGGCCAACCCCACACCCATATACCAACATATACTGGGTGGGGACCATGGGCTCACCTATTAGCCACACCCTGTGCCTCTGGAGTTGAGCCATCACATACAGGATGCTGCTATTCCTGAGGATATAGGCATCATGCACAGACCCCGGATACTTTGCATTCACATGAGAGATGTACTGGTCCGCCAGGCACACTATCTGCACATTCATAGACTGAAAGCTCTTTCGATTTCTGTACACCTGTTCATTTCTTCAGGTATGGGGGGGACAAAAGCAATATGTGTACCATCAATAGCACCAATAATGCTGGGGATCTGTCCAACTGCAGAGAAGTCAGCCTTCACTGTGGGCAAATCCTCCACCTGGGGGAAAACGATGTAGCTGCGCATGTGTTTCATCAGGGCACACAACACTCTGGTCGGCACGTTTGAGAACATAGGCCCTCATTACAACCCTGGCGGTCGGCGGAGAAGCGGCGGTAAGACCGCAAACGGCGGCAAAAAAAATTGAATTTGGACTGCGGCGGTCACCGCCGCGATCGACCGCCACTTCACTACTCCGACCGCCATGGCGGTAATGACCGCTGGGCTGGAGGTTGCGGTCTCCGGCCCGGCGGTCGTCACTAGACCGCCAACGGTATCAGGACCCTGCATACCGCCACGGTTTCTGGCGGTTGGGAACGGCCATGAGAACCATGGCGGTAGGCACTATCAGTGCCAGGGAATTCCTTCCCTGGCACTGATAGGGGTCTCCCCCACCACCCACGACCCCCCCCACGAGTCCTCCCCCCACACCCTCCACCCCCCTGAGGTGGTACAAACCCCCTCCCCACCCCAACATGCACATACACGCACCCCTACACGCACACACCCCCAACATGCACATATACACACCCCTACACACACACATACACAATGAGGACACATACCCGCACACATACATGCAGACATGCACACCGGCCGAACCGCACACATTTCCCATAGACACAGCAGCACCCCCCGCACGCATACACGCACTCACACACCCCCTCTACACACACACGCACACCCCCATGCACGCACACAACACACAACACCCACCCACCCCCTCCCCTAACGGACGATCAACTTACCTTGTGCGTTGGTCCTCCGGGAGGCGACGGGATCCATGGGAACATCACCGCCACCAACACACCGCCACACAGAATCGTGGGATGTGATTCTGTGGGCGGTGTTGTGTTGGCGTGGCGATGGAGGTTGAGCAGCCTCCACTTTCCCGCCGACCGCCAGTGTAGCTGCTGGCGGATTTCCATACGGAAAACGTCGGTACGCTGCCAGCGGTCATAATACGTGGAGCGGAAGACCGCCACGGCTGGCGGTCTTCACCGCGACGGTAACTTGGCGGTCTTGCGAAAAGACCGCCAATGTTGTAATGACCCCCATAGGCTGTGACATCCCTGCTGCCATGGCCACTGTCACTTGGAAGGAGCCACTTGCCAAGAAATGGAGCACTGATAGGACTTGCACAAGAGGGGGGATCCCAGTGGGGTGACTGATAGCTGAGATCAGGTCTGGCTCCAAATGGGCACACAGTTCTTGGATTGTGGCCCCTTCAAGTCTGTAGGTGAGGATAATGTGCCTGTCTTCCATTGTTGCCAGGGCCACCAGGGTTCTGTACACGGGGGTATGTCTCCATCTCCTATTCATCCTCAGCAGTTGAACTTTAGGGTGAAAAACGGTGAGCAGATGGACATATTCAAACATATCCTCAGAGTAAAATGCCTTGCATGTTGTGACAGAAACAGTATGTTAACGTGCAGTCCCGTAAATGTGCCTATGTCTGCTGTGACGCAGTTAGGTGCCTTGGCCTGTTCCCGACCTGAAATGGCGGCCGCCTGACCTGTGTGGAGGGACAAGTGGAAATGAGGTAATTCTGCTGAAGTTGTGCGCCATTGCGGGAGGCGGTCAAGGACCGCCGTGCAACACCTCATTGGTTATCATTGAGCCCTATGGGTTTCAGTAGGCAATGGTGATGTATGCCGGCAGTGACGGTATGCACCACCGTGGACGTGACAGCCATTTTCTATCTGTGCACTCACATGCTACCTGACCTTCAAAAGGAGAGGACCTACACTGCAAGTGCTGCTGTGACCTGTGTCTGGAAGCAACCATGGCTCGAGAGTCTGGGGAAAGGGCCCCTGCCTTCACTTCGGAGGAGTTGGAGAGACTAGTGGATGGGGTCATACCCCAGTACCGTTTACTGTATGGTCCTCCAGACCAACAGGTGAGTAAACTGTGAGCACGATGCATGGTGCATGAATGCATGGAGTGCTGTATGAGTAAGCCTCGTGTAGGGGGGGGGGGAGCTGGTTGAGGGGTCCTGGGCAGAATGCTGCATGTATGGTGGTCAATGTCTGTGCATAAGGGGATGGGAGGGATATGGTGGGCCATGAGTGTAACTGGCCGGATGGTATGGCTGATTCCATTTCCAATGTATCATTGTCTGCAGGTCAGCGCCCATCAGAAAAAGGGTATTTGGTGTGCCATCGCCAAGGACGTGCGCACCCTGTGGGTCTTTGACAAGCGGAGCACCCACTGTCGCAAATGGTGGGAGGACCTGCACCGCTGGCAAGGAAGACAGCAGAGGCCCAGCAGGCTCTGGCCAACTCCCTGATGGCAGCCATTGTCCCTGTCTCTAGCCTCCCCCCCTCCACCTTCCTTTACCCAGTCTCATTCCCCTCAATCCCATCCTATCCCAAGCACACCTTCAGACCAGCATGCACCAAAATCAACACACAGAAGTGGCTCAGGCAAGCACAAGCACCAGACTTCATCCCACAGGCACTCACATAAGCACCATCCAGTTGCAGACACACCAACATCCACTGCCTCCACTGTGTCCCCCTCCTCGTCATCCACCTCCCTCCCAGTAGCGTCTCCACTCAAACCTGCATGCACTACATTCTCATCCACTACCCCTATCACCATCACGCCTATCGGTACACGCCCCTCACTGGCAGTCACCACCCCTACATCCATGCTCATGTCCCCTGTGCCCTTTCCCACTGTGTCTGTGCCCCCTACTCCCAAAGTACACAAACACAAGCACTCAGACACCCAACAGCCATCCATCTCACGACAGCATCCAGTCCATGCACCTGCACCCAAACACAACAGAGAGACATCTCCTACAGCCACGCCCTCTTCATCCACTCCCAAAACTTCACCCTCTTCCAGCCCCAGTTTCGCTAAAAAGCTTTTCCTCTCCACCCTTGACCTATTCCCTGCCCCTCCCCCTACGTCCTTCACTTCGGGCCAGGGTGGTCAGGGCCCAGACTAGCACCTCAGCCACCCAGTCCACGGCCACTGACGTTTCTGCAGCCACTGCAGTTGTCAGAGGTTCCGTCCACACAGTGTGCCTGCAGCCAGTGTGCCTGCAGCAGCTGCCAAGGGAAAAAAGGGAGCACCAGCTAGCAAAGCCACAAAGGGTGCACCGGCTGGCAAAGTCAAGGAGGCACCACCGGCTGGCAAAGTCAAGGAGGCACCACCGGCTGGCAAAGTCAAGGAGGCACCACCGGCTGGCAAAGTCAAGGAGGCACCACCGGCTGGCAAAGTCAAGGAGGCACCACCGGCTGGCAAAGTCAAGGAGGCACCACCGGCTGCCAAAAGCAAGGAGGGGCCACCGGCTGCCAAAAGCAAGGAGGGGCCACCGGCTGCCAAAAGCAAGGAGGGGCCACTTGCTGCCAAAAGCAAGGAGGGGCCACCTGCTGCCAAAAGCAAGGAGGGGCCACCTGCTGCCAAAAGCAAGGAGGGGCCACCTGCTGCCAAGGGCAGGAAGGGACCACCAGCTGCCAAGCGCAATGAGAAGCACACAGACGCCGCAGGCAGGATGGATATGGAGCCTGGTGCTGGAGCAGCATCTGAGCAAACAACACCAGCAATGGCACTTCAGCTGTCCGAGGCTGCAGGGGATGGGCTGGGGCCTCCTCCCCACCACCGCAGTACCGCCGCCAGCACCACTGCCAGCAGCAGCAGCCCCAGTGGGCAGCCATCCGAGGCTGCAGGGCAAGGGCTGGAGCCTCCCCCCACCACCGCCGCCAGCACCACCACCTGCACAGCCACCAGCAGCAGCCACAGTGGGCAGCCGTCTGAGGCTGCAGGGGAAGAGCTGGAGCCTCCCCCAACCACTGGCAGCACCGCCACCAGCACCACTGCCAGCAGCAGCAGCCCCAGTGGGCAGCCATCAGAGACTGCAGGGGAAGGGCTGGAGCCTCCCCCCACCACTGCCAGCACTGCCGCCTGCACCGCCACCTGCACCGCCACCTGCACAGCCACCAGCAGCAGCCACAGTGGGCAGCCGTCTGAGGCTGCAGGGGAAGAGCTGGAGCCTCCCCCAACCACTGGCAGCACCGCCACCAGCACCACTGCCAGCAGCAGCAGCCCCAGTGGGCAGCCATCAGAGACTGCAGGGGAAGGGCTGGAGCCTCCCCCAACCACTGGCAGCACCGCCACCAGCACCACTGCCAGCAGCAGCAGCCCCAGTGGGCAGCCATCAGAGACTGCAGGGGAAGGGCTGGAGCCTCCCCCCACCACTGCCAGCACTGCCGCCTGCACCGCCACCTGCACCGCCACCTGCACCGCTGCCAGCCCCGCCACTGCCACTACTGAGCAGCCGTCACCGCTGGCGGGCAGTGTGTAGTCGTGCCTCCATTGGCTGTAGTGCGTCCGGGCCCCTACAAAAACTGTAGGCGTGACACCCAGGTGAGAGACTGTGACCTTCAACTCCCAAAGATCTGCATCACGGGGCACAAAGCCCCCTCCAGAACCAGTGGAAGAAGGCATCCACTCACCCCCTCCTTGCCAGGATGAAGTACACTGGGCACAAAGCCCCCTCAAGGCCCAGTGGAAGAAGGCATCCACTCACCCCCTCCTTGCCAGGATGAAGCACACTGGGCACAAAGCCCCCTCCAGGACCAGTGGAAGAAGGCATCCACTCACCCCCTCCTTGCCAGGATGAAGCACACTGGGCACAAAGCCCCCTCCAGGACCAGTGGAAGAAGGCATCCACTCACCCCCTCCTTGCCAGGATGAAGCACACTGGGCACAAAGCCCCCCCCCAGGACCAGTGGAAGAAGGCATCCACTTGAGAGACTGTAGCCTTACACTCCCCAGGACCAGGCAGTGGGCAGACCACCCACTAGAGAGACTGTGGCTTTGCACTCCCCAGGACCAAGCAGTGGGCAAATCACCCACTTGAGAGACTGTGGCCTTGCACTCCCCAGGACCAAGCAATGGGCAAATCACCCCTTGAGAGACTGTTGCCTTGCACCCCCCAGGACAGAGTTATGGGCATGTTGCCCCCTCCAGGACCAGTGGCATTGTACCATCTTCCGGTTGAGGTGTCCCCCCATTCCCTGTCCCCCTGAGGTGCCTGTCTATTTTCGACCCGATGCCCCTGCTGTGTTTTCTCCGTGTTTTGGCAGAAGTAAGGTGGGGCCTTGGACTATGTGATGTGGCCCTGTGGCCCACGGGCATTGAGGACTGGACAGTGTCCCTACATTTGTAAATATGTATATACTTTTTGATTTGGATGCACATATTTATACTATTTTATCTTATTACACTGACTTTAATCTATAGGTGTGGTCCTTGCATTATTCCTTAGGGGTATGGGGTACCTATGTTATGTTGCTGCATCTGCTTGTGTGTATGGGGGTGGGGTGTTGCGTGTTGCGTGTCACTCCCTTTTTTCTCCCCCCGTTCCCTGTGTGCTAGGCAGAAGTACTCACCGCGGTCGTCTTTGCCGGCGTTGGTGTTCGTAATGGAGCAGAAAGTAGACAAGCATGGGGAACACATGCAGCTCGGGCTCCTTGGTGGCATGGTTCTTCCCTGAGTCTCCACAGGTGAGTCCTTTGTCTTCTGAAATCTATTTCTGCCAGGCTTTTGATGTCATTGGTACCACCCCGGAAAAGGTGGTGGTTTTCTGTGTCTTAATACAGTGGGCCGAACATTGTCTTCTGCCTGGCTATTGGCTGTTACCGCTGTGGTGCCTGTTTGTTTCACCCTGGTGGTGGTCATAATTCCATATTTATTATCGCCGGCCTGTTGGTGGTATTACCGCCGCTTTATCACCAACTGCCAGGTTTGTAATGAGGGCCTTTGTCTCTTTCTAGCTCAGCATGGACGGCACTCCACTAATCTTATGCTTAAAAACCTTGCTAGAAAAACAGACATTTAAGATGAGGAAATCTAGAGTGTAGCTTGTAGCTCCTTACTGGAGCTGCTCTCTCCCTAACTTTGGGAAATACCCAGAGTTCTCTCTTCTTTTTTGCATAATTTATGTATCCCTCTAATCTTGAGTTTTGTTTTGACTTGTACTCGGTGCTACTTTGTGTCTCGACGAAGCTCAACCTCTCTGATGAACTGTAATGATAGTGAAACACTTGTCAGGGAATGCTTTTGCTCATTCCAGGTTGGCTTGTTTACCAATTTAAAGTGTAATATTGTGCCTGGAGTGGTGAAAGCCTTTTTTAATTTTACAGCTCGGGGAGGATGGCACTTTGTCAATCCTAAGCTTAAAAACGTTGCTAGAAAACCGACATTTGAGGTGAGCAGATCTAGAGTGTCACTGGTGTTGCAGGGTGCTCCTTACTGGAGCTGCTCTCTACCTAAAGTTGGAAACTACCCAGAGTTCTCTCTTCTTTGTTGCATATATATGGTACCCTCAGAGTTCAGAATTGCAGATATTCCAGATATATTGACCTATGACCAATCGGAAGAGTGTTCCAATTCCATGATGGTATACATGAAATCACTCAGGCCTCAGAAGGAGAAATGACAGTGCAAAATGGGAGCAATGAGGGATCTGATGACGCTACCCTGAACAGGATAGGGTTTTTACAATGGATGACCCGGTGGGGAGTGGATTCAAACCAAAGTCCAGATTTTGTCCTCAATTGCCCCCGGCAATCAAATTTATGTATTTCAGGAACTGGTAATAGATGATTTGAATGGCTTACAAAGGAAATGGCGAAATAAAACTAAGAATAATTTCCTACCAAAGGATTGGAGGGATATTGCTGCCATGAAGAAAAAATCTACACCAAAAATTAAGCCATCTGATAAGTGGGGAAATGTTGTTCTAATGATCGAAATCCATATTTGATGGAGGCTGGACTACAACTGAACAATGTGATCCATTATCAGTGCCTCATGCAAAATCCCATCAACCATATGGAGAAGGATGCACTGCGCCACTTTGTAAATATGGCGCTGTGATTTTGGCCTCGGGCCATATTAGAGTAAAAAGAATTATGCTAATGTGGCACAAGAAGGTGCTAGGCCCTCTTAAATCTGTGCCTAAGTGTTTTGGAGAATGCAAGAGATAGGGTTCTGGAAAAATGGAGAGATCGAATTTTGTACCAAGAGGATCAGATATTGAAAAACGATGTTGGTGATGTAAAGAGGTTATTTTTTACAGCACAGTGCTGTGTATTCTGATATTAGAAAGCTATTACAAAGAAACTGGCATCTGTTGAGTAAGGATGAGCACTTTAAGAGTATAACACATGTGGGCCCAGGTATAACTTCTAAGAGAACCATATCCTTGGGTGACATCTTGACAAGTAGTTATCTTGACCCTGGGGGTAACAATTGGTTACCACTAAATACTAAGGGATTTACCAAGTGCAATTCTTGCAAAGCTTGCAGATATGGCTTAAATCAGAGGATATATTGCTCGTTTGTGGGCTGATTATGTGGTGTATATTTTGCAGTGTGGCTGCGATTAACAATATGTGGGCAGCACAATTAATACATTGAAAACACGTATCCTGAAGCATATTCATGTCATAAAGCATGGTGATAAGAATTATCCCATGACTGCACATTTTGAACAACATCATGAACGTTCCTTAGCGAGCTTTTGCTATTTTGGTATAAAACATGTTAGAGCCCACCCACAGGGAGGAGATGGAGGGAAGGATTTAAGGTGAGAGGAATCACAATTAATTCTGACATTGAGTACAGAGATCCTGTGGGGTCACAATATAGATGCAGAATTGCATGTCCATTTGTAGATCTATGGGTGCCCTCCATACCTATGCTATGGATTTCTTTGATGTATGAGTCTCTAGCAGTTCTCTCCACCCTCCACTCTCTAATTCGGAGTTTTGATCTAGAGATTGGGGTTATGGTTTATAGAGGTGGGTGTTTTTTTACTGGTGTAGAGTAATAGTCTGTACTCCAGAGATTTGTGGTATTTGAAAATGATGTATGAAACAGCATTGACTATAATGCAGGTTGGAGACGTAATGTTGATTGTGATGCACCTGACAGATTGCTCCATGTCTTGAGCACGTGAGAGATCCTTCTCCATGAAAGTTAGTAAAAGTGAAACCTTGATTGTTTTATGATATATGAGAATATGAATTTGTTTAGTGGGTCGCAGTAGGAATGTATGGTGAGGTTATCAATGGCATTTATGAAAGAAACGTTCTGTGCACTTTATTTGGTCATATGCAGTTTACTAGATGAACCCTTTTTGTATGTAGTACGTGTCACCTTAACGGAAAGGAGCTTTAGGGCATCATATGTCATTCCTTATAATTGTCATTTGAAATAGATATTAAGAATTAATTTCCCATTGTAATGATTTGTTTGATTAACTAGAAGGACATAATTGTGACTTGTGATAATGTTCTAACTGACATTAATGTTCATTTACTTTACCACTGTAAATTGTATGAATAGCACATGTCACTTTATGGGTGCTTTACAAGGGCCGGGGATGATCTATGTATACATTTTAGTGATCTTAAATGGATTATGGAGCCTATAATTGAGATCAGGTATGTGATTTATCATTTATTGATTATTTATGTATTTCATCCCTGACCATGAAATGTAAAAAATGCACATTTTGGAATGAAATACTTTCCAATGTTTGGAAATATGGAGTCAGTACTCTTAAGAAGTGCTCTTTGAAAAGGAGGATAGGAGGAAGAAAAAGAACGCTTGCTTTCTTCTTCTTTTTTTAAAAAGATATTTTATAATAAGAGCTTTTAAAGTGCATATTTATGTTTGTGAAAAATAAGGCTGCTCTGATTATGACATTTATGTATTATTGGAATGAATCTGTGAACAAAATTAGCTGATGAAATGGACCTATTTGGTGATTGGGGGTTGAAACATGGAGTCTTCTAGATGTTGGGCCAATGAAACTGAGAGGGGACTATGACATATAAGGCTTTCCATCACAAATGACTGTGAGGGCCAGATGAAGGCCTAGTGTGTTGGCCGTAATTGTTTTCTGTTTGCGAGCACCTTAAGAATAAAATAACAGTATTTTTCACCTGTATGGCTTTTGAAATCAATTTGTATATGTTAGAAGTGGGGTCTTTGGTTGGCAGGCAGGTTACCCCCTGTCCAAGCAAGGACCCTCACCCTAGTCTGGGTAATAGAGAATCACCCTCAGACAACCCCTGTTTACCCCCTTGGTAGCTTGGCACAAGCAGTAGGCTTAACTTCAGAGTTCTAGGTGTAAAGTATTTGTACCAACTCACACAGTAACTTAATGAAATCACTACAAAATGACACAAAACAGGTTTAGAAAAATAGGAAATATTTATCTAAACAAAACAAGACCAAAACCACAAAAATCCACAATCCGCAAGTCAAGTTATAAATTAAAAAGCAAAAAGAGTGTTCATGTAGTTTCACACACACTTACACTGTTAGCGTGAAAATGCACCTTGCGTGCGTCAAAAATAACCCCTCACAGGCGAGTGTGCGTCAAAAATGGCTTGCGATGCGTCGATTTCACTCACGAGCGGGACCTTGCGTCGTTCCTCCTCCTTCCGTCGGGTCGGGCGCGTCATTTCTTCTCTCCGCAGGAAAGTGATGTGTCGATCCGGTCAGCACTCTCGGGTCCAGGCAGGCCTTGTGTTGTTTTTACACGCCCAGCGGTGTTTGCGTCGGAAATCCAGCCACATGATGATCCAAAAACCATGCAGCGTGGGTTGCGATCTCCCAGCCTCCGTCAGCGATGCTGCGTGTCATTTCGCCAGCTCAGTGCATCGATTCTTTAGTCGCGTTACAGGTGGGCGTAGATTTTCAGCAGTGAAGCTGGCAGCGCGTCGATTTCCCAGCCGCAGATTGGAGTTGTGTCAATCTTTTCCCCGCACGCCATTCTGTGCGTGGATTCTTCCTCTTAGGCTGCCAGCTTCTCCTTTCAGGGTCCCAGGACCTGCATGGGCACCACAGGGAAGAGTAGGAGTCTCTCCAGAGACTCCAGGTGCTGGCAGAGAGAATTCTTTGCTGTCCCTGAGACTTTAAACAACAGGAGTCAAGCTCTTCGAGATCTTCAGAAGATGGAAGGTACTCAAAGTCCAGTCTTTGCCCTCTTACTCTGGCAGAAGCAGCAAAAGCAGGATAGCTCCACAAAGCCCAGTCACAGGCAGGGCAGCTCTTCTTCCTCAGCTCTTCAGCTCTTCTCCAGGTAGAGGTTCCTCTTGGTTTCCAGAAGTGTTCTAAATTCTGTGGTTTTGGGTGCCCTTCTTATACTCAATTTCTCCTTTGAAGTAGGCCTACTTCAAAGCAAAGTCTCTCTTGAATGTGAATTCTGCCTTGCCCAGGCCAGACCCCAGACACTCACCACAGGGTTGGAGACTGCATTGTGTGAGGACAGGCACAGCCCTTTCAGATGTAAGTTAGCACTTCTCCCCTCCCTCCTAGCACAGATGGCTCATCAGGAAATGCAGACTACACTCCAGCTCCCTTTGTGTCACTGTCTAGTGTGAGATGCAACCAGCACAACTGTCAAACTGACCCAGACAGGGAATCCACAAACGGGCAGAGTCACAGAAATGGTTTAAGCAAGAAAATGCTCACTTTCTAAAAGTGGCATTTTCAAACACACAATCTTAAAATCAACTTTACTAAAAGACGTATTTTAAAATTGTGAGCTCAGAGACCCCAAACTCCAAATGACTATCCGCTCCCAAAGGGAATCTACACTTTTATCAGATTTAAAGGTAGCCCCCATATTAACCTATGAGAGGGACAGGCCTTGCAACAGTGAAAAACAAATTTAGCAATATTTCACTGTCAGGACATATAAAACACATTACTATGGCCCTCATTCTGACCTTGGCGGGCGGCGGAGGCCGCCCGCCAAAGTCCCGCCGTCAGGTTACCGTTCCGCGGTCGAAAGACCGCGGCGGTAATTCTGACTTTCCCGCTGGGCTGGCGGGCGGTCTCCTTCAGACCGCCAGCCAGCCCAGCGGGAAAGAGGCTTCCACGATGAAGCCGGCTCGGAATCGAGCCGGCGGAGTGGAAGCTGTGCGACGGGTGCAGTTGCACCCGTCGCGTATTTCACTGTCTGCGCAGCAGACAGTGAAATACATTTAGGGGCCCTCTTACGGGGGCCCCTGCAATGCCCATGCCAGTGGCATGGGCACTGCAGGGGCCCCCAGGGGCCCCGCGACCCCCCCTACCGCCATCCGGATCTCGGCGGTCCGACCGCCGGGATCTGGATGGCGGTAGGGGGGGTCGGAATCCCCGCGGCGGTGCAGCAAGCTGCGCCGCCGCGGAGGATTCAATGGGGCCGCGGTACACTGGCGGGACCCCGCCAGTGGTGCCGGTCCGACCGCGGCTTTACCGCCGCGGTCGGAATCCCCATTGGAGCACCGCCGGCTTGTCGGCGGTGCTCCCGCGGTCCTCCGCCCTGGCGGTCAAAGACCGCCAGGGTCAGAATGAGGGCCTATATGTCCTACCTTAACCATACACTGCACCCTGCCCTTTGGGCATCTAGGGCCTACCTTAGGGGTGTCTGACATGTAAGAAAAGGAAAGGGTTAGGCCTGGAAAGTGGGTACACTTGCCAAGTCGAATTTACAGTTAAAACTGCACACACAGACAATGCAGTGGCAAGTCTGAGACATATTTAAAGAGCTACGTATGTGGGTGGCACAACCAGTGCTGCAGACCCACTAATAGCATTTGATTTACAGGCCCTGGGCACCTCTAGTGCATTGTACTAGGGACTTACTAATAAATCAAATATGCCAATCATGGATAAACCAATTACATACACATTTTGTAAAGGAACACTTGCACTTTTTAGCACTGGTTAGCAGTGGTAAAGTGCCCAGAGTAACAAAAACAGCAAAAGCAGAGTCCAGCACACATCAACAACCTGGGGAACAGAGGCAAAAGGTTAAGGGAGACCACACCAAGGATGAAAAAGTCTAACAGTATCCTATGAGGAAACCACGGATTGCTTCACAAATGCACCTTCTCATCACTGGTTGCTGAAAAGATTGTATATATATATATGTATATATGTGTGTGTGTGTGTGTGTGTGTATATATATATATATATATATATATATATATATATATATATATATATATATATATATAGGTGGCCTTTGAGCATTGTGTTTCAACCCTCTCTAACCTCCTATCCACACAATTTAGATGTCATTAACTTGGCTTTAATGCAGCTAAAGTCCTTTAGGTCAGGCCGCCATGAAGCTTTACCTTTGTACAACTACTAGTCTTATTTTCATTTGCTCACCTGTGGAATACCTCAGGCTCTTCTCTCAGCTCTGCAGTATTACTTCTCTGTTACTGCAGAAGCTTCCCTCATCTGTTTTTTGCCATTATGTACATCACCAGGCAGAGATGTTAACGACCACAAGTGGCCACCGCCACATCAGAAACTAGGTCATTGCCAAACTGGAAAAATAACTAGTAAAAAAGGGAAGACCAGAAGACAAGTCTTCTTCATTTATTCCCCCCTAATCTGGAACAGCATCCAAATCAATATCAGCACTGCCCCTACCCTTCCAAAATTCATAAAAGAACTAAAAGCTGACCTTTTGGGAAAGCACTACAACGCCACACAACAGGGATCACCACTTACGAACATCATGCTTGATTATACATGACTCTAAATCATAACTAGGGGCTCTTGTTGATTTCAGTTCTCCATTGCTCTGCAGCATGGTTGATGCTCTACCTGTTCTTATAGACCAATGTATACATACACAGGCAACACCCAATTTATCATAGATTAGATGCCAAACATTATACTGCCAGGTACAATTTTCAGTAGACTGACTTAATAAGAATTCTTTTAGGCTGAACTCCAACAACAAATATATCTTTGTTATTGGAGATTTTCTTCTGTTTAATTTAACAGGTGGTTGTCTTCTGAGCGAGTTTATTCCTGCTTCACCATTGTTTGGAGTTCAGAATCCAGGTTTTCCTTTTGACCTATCTATTTCTCCAGTCCCCACCCTCCCCCTCCAACAACATCTCCACCAATCAATAAACATTCTGGAACCTGTTTCTTTTACCTCTTCATATTGAAGGAAATTGGCTCCCTTCTTTCTGTCAGGTGCACTTTAAGGCATGGGCAAAGTGGGCTCTGGTCCATGGCACCAATGTTTAAGGAAGCCCCCTTATAGAACCTGCTATGTTTTGCTGTCTTTCCCTGATTACCTTGATTGGAATTTGTAAACAGACTGTTTTAAATACCGTTTTCGTTCCATTTATTTTTAACGTGGGTAGCTGTTGGGTATGTATATACACGCGATCACCCGCATCGCCGTGCGACCGTGCGGTGATCGCGTGCAATTGGAATGTCGAATGTTATGCGGTGTTTGAAGGTTGCAGGGGATCGGAGGAGGAACCGGTGTGGGCGGACGGGAGTAGAGGCTGTAAGATCAGAACTTCTTATTAAAGAAGATACCTATTCTGACCTGATCTCGGAGTGAGCGTGTCCTTTTCAGTGGCGATGAGGGTTTTCCAGCCACAGCCTCTTCTTCTGTGTACAGAAATTCCTCTGTGCACAGTGTCGGTCGAGTGTACCGGTGCATCCTGCCCCACTGTTGCTTCAACTGACGGCTCCGTCATCATCGCTACAATCTCTGCACGTCGGGATTGTCCAGAGTTGCTCTGCTTACATAAATGTCCCGGACGCACTGGGAGTACGTTTTCCTGGAATCTAGACCGCAGCATCCACATCGTATGGACACTTCGGCTGCCATCTTAGGAGCATATTGCACTGCTTATTCAGCTTGCGTGTCACAGTGACACGCACACCCCATCCAACCCACGGTTGGTTAACCGTGCTGTGGAGACATTCAGCAACCATTTTGAGAGTACTTTCCTTCTGTGCTGCGCTCCACTTTGGACTCAATCTTCTGTTTGCGTGTCACGGAGCAATTTAAACATCTTGTTTATTAATGGAGCAGCCATTTCACAGTCTGCAGTTGAATGTAATCGGCATTTTTGGGGATAAATAATTAGTGTGTTTTGGTGACACGCACTCCTTTTATTTTCTTTCATTTTTAGCATTCATTCAACTTCACTAATACTTGCGCATTTCTTCTTTAGTCATATTTCTTTTATTTTTTATTAATTGTGATTGATTACCACTATGCAGTGGAAAGAGGCATTTGAGGCATACTTGGACGCCTTGGAGGGTGAAACCTTTACCCACAAAAGGAAATTTGCAATTTTATAACATTGTTTAGGTAGTGAAGGACGTAACATTTTAAAGTATATTCCTAAAGTACCTGTATTAGCAATTGATGGAGAAGGCAACGGTGCAGAAGATGAGTACCAAACCGCGTTCATCTCGCTTGATTTGAGGTTTAAGAAATGCAGGAATGTCACCTTGGAAAGACATACATTTTACAAAAGGGTCCAATCTGAAGGTGAATCTGCGTCCAGTTATGTAGGGGCATTAAGACTTTTAGCTGTTTCTTGTGATTACAAAGAATTTGACGAAGAAATGATAAAAGACCAACTTGTAGGAAAAAACTAATAATAAGAAAATACAGGAAGCATTGTTATCCACCCCCAATTTAACTTTACAGAAAGCCTTAGAGATTGCCACCAGAATTGAAAGCACTGTGTCATTCATGGAACAAATGTCAATCTCTGACAGCAGAAACCATTCGCTGCGTTCGGAGGTGTTAGTAGTTAAGTCTAAATACAAAAACAGGAACATCAAGGGTGGCAGTGCACCGCTATCTACAGGAAGCAAGACTGGGAAAAATGTATCGAAACCTTTAGAGTGTTATAGGTGTGGTAGTACTACTCACTTAGGTAATGCTAAATTTTGTCCAGCCTTGTATAAGATGTGTGCCAAATGTTACAATAAAGGACATTTTGCGAGAGTATGTAAATCCAGCATGTCCAACGGTTCTGACAAACTTAACCACAAGGTTAATAGTGTCATTACAAATAATTACTCTTCCTCCAGTAGCAAGGAAGGGGAAATATTCATGGTGTGTGACAAGGAACCCCTGATTGGTGAGGTAAGGGGTTCTGGTGTGAGAAGACCATTTTGCTTGGTGGAGATAGATGGTGTTCAGGTTCACATGATGGCTGATTCAGGTTCTCCTTCCACACTTTTGAGCGAGACCATGTGGAATGACCTGTTCAGTGCCCGAGGGTTCACCTTAAAACCTTCACTAATCCATCCCATTGGAAATGGAGTGAAGTCAATTGATGTGGTTGGTAAATTTCAAGCAGTACTCCACCTTAAGGATAGTATTACGCCTGCCACAATTTATGTAGCCAAGGATGACACATGCCTTCTAGGATGGTGTGATCAGGGTAAATAAAAGCTGGTGTTAGATCCAAATAATCCTGAACAAGTTGTAATGAGAAATGAATATTTGCAAGTGTCTTCAATTAGGTGTGATAAATGGGAATCACGTTATCCAGAAATATTTAATAGTAATGTGGGTCTATTCAAGGGTTTTGCCCACAAGATTAAGATCAATAAGGATGCACAACCAAAAGTACACAAGGTGGACAAATTGTGCACTCTAGACATAATTGAACCTATAGAGTCCTCGAATTGGGTCGCACCTGTAGTTTTAGCCCGCAAGGCAAATGGATCGTTGCAAATGTGTGTGGACTTGCGGGATCTCAATGACCAAATTTGGGTAGATCAATACCCTCTACCCAACATCTCGGAAATGCTATCTTCTATTAAAGATGGTAAAGTATTTTCCTTACTCGACATGACTTCTGCTTACCATCAAATTAGTCTACATCCTAGCTCCAGACATTACACAGCTTTTATCACACCTTTTGGTTTATTTCAGTTCAAGCGTATGCCTTTTGGGTTGGCGTCTGCGTCAGCCGTATTTCAAAGAACAGTGGAGAGCATGTTTAAGGAGTTGAACGGAGTGAAGGCATTTCAGGATGATATCTTAGTTTATGGTAAAGACATGTTTGAGCATGATGAGAGATTGAGTCGCGTGTTAGATATACTGAAACTGAAGGGTGTAACTCTTAGTTCTGCTAAGTGCCGATTTGGTGTGTCTACTGTGAACTACTTAGGTTTCGAATTAACAGCTGAAGGTATCAAACCTAAAGTAAGTTTGGTTAAGGCCATTCAGGATTTTGTGTGTCCAGAAAATAAGGACCAACTGAGGTCTTTCATGGGGCTGATAGAGTTTTATGCCAAATTTGTACCAAATTGCTCAGAAAAGACTTACAACTTAAGGAATCTATTGAAGAAGAATGTTAAATTTTTATGGGATAGTAATTGCAAGCGCGAATTTGAGAGTGTGAAACAAGAGATAGCCCAAGCGATTCCTTTAAAACCCTTTGACACCCGGGATCACTCTATTATAATGACAGATGCCAGCCAGAAAGGGTTGGGGGCTGTGTTGTTGCAAAGGAGAGATGGTAAGGACGAAGTCGTTGCATTTGCGTCTAGAAGTTTGAAGGGTGCAGAAGCAACGTATTCTGTGATCGAACGTGAGGCTCTGGCATGTTGTTGGGGCATCAGTTATTTTAAACAGTTTGTCTGGGGTTCTAGATTTACTGTTAGGATGGATCACAAGCCTCTAGTTTAACTTTTCACTGCCAAGGGTGCTGAGAAAGCCACTCCAAGGATAGCCAAGTGGCAATACAAATTGCGTGAGCACAATTTTAAGTTAGAATATGAACCAGGAAAAAAAAATATTTTGGCAGACTGTTTATCTAGATTGTCTGGCTCTGATTCTTCTGTAGAAATGTCAACAGAGATTGGTTTCAAAGACGACGATAATGACGTTGTGGTGTGTTCAGTTACTGAGCTCTCGGATGGTGCGCTGGATGAACAGGAATGGAGGGAGGCATGTGAGACCGATCAGGATCTGAAATCAGTCATGCATGCTGTCACCACGGGGTGGTCTTTGTGGACCTCGAATGATGAATTAAAAAAAACAAGTACAAACATGTTTTTGATGAGTTATCAGTAATCAATGGATTGCTATTTAGGTCTAAGCAGATAGTAGTACCAGATAATATGAAAATGAGAGTTTGGGGTTTAGCGCACGAAGGCCACATTGGAATGCGAGCTATGAAGAAAAGGGTCAGAGAAGGATGTTGGTGGCCTGGTGTTGATAAATGTATAGAGCATTTTGTGAGGGATTGCATGTATTGTGCCGTTAGTGACAAGTCTCAAGTTACTGTGCCAAGCCCAATAGAAGCCGTCAGGGTTCCAGATAAACCCTGGAGTAAGCTTGCAATAGATATCATAGGTCCAGTGAGCTTGTCTTATGGGTCTCAAGATTATCGTTTGGTGCTTATTGATTATTACAGCAGATGGCCAGAAGTAAAATTTGTTAAAGTTCCCGACTCTAACAATGTGATCCAGTGGTTGGAAAGCATTTTTGCTAGGGAAGGTATTCCGGATGAGATCTTGACTGATAATGGATCTCAGTTTACATCGGCACAATTTGAAAAGTTTATGAAGTTTTTGGGCATTAGACATACTAAAACGTCGTCGTACCATCCTCAGAGCAATGGTCTTGTGGAAAGATTTAACAGGGTACTCAAGGATAGTATTCAGTTATCCAAGTCTAGTGGTCTTCACTGTAAATCGGAGTTATCAAAATTGTTGTGGGCGGTGCGTACCATGAACAACGCAGACACTCAAGTTTCGCCCTTTGTCCTGCTACGCGGCTGCATTCCATCCACAAAGTTAACTAGAGAATGGATGGGTCGTTTTAGTGTGCCATGGCATAAAGTTGAAGGTGTTATGGAGAAACGTTTAGCTGCGCAACAGAAATACATAACTAAGGTGGATACTAATCTTGCTGTTGATTCAAATAAAGGGGGTCACATCTGTAAGATTGATTGGAAGGTAGGGGGTCTAGTAAGGGTAAAACTTCTGAGGCTCATGGCAAAGGGCCAATCCAAATTTAGTGACTGCGGGAAGATAATTCAAGCAGGAAACAGTGCCGTTAAGTTGGAGGATGGTAAATGGTGGAACAAAAGCAAATTATCCTTGTCTAGATCTGTGAATAAAACTAACGAGTGTTCCAGTAAACACGTCGATGGCTTGTGTTCTTCCGGAAATTGGGACCCTCCTGCAAATCATTGTAGAAGATCTACTAGAAATGTTAAACCACCTAAGAAATTCAATGACTATGCTCTGATGTAACTGTACTGAAATTAGTATGGTTGAGTATTATAAGTATAGTTTGGTCATTTACGTTTACCAAGTATGTTAAGACATGTAAACGATTTATGCAATTTTGTTATTGTTATTTTTTGTGTTGTTATGAGGGAGGAGATGTGTTGGGTATGTATATACACGCGATCACCCGCCTCGTGCATCCCCATGCGACAGTGCGGTGATCGCGTGCAATTGGAATGTAGAATGTTATGCAGTGTTTGAAGGTTGCAGGGGATCAGAGGAGGAACCGGTGTGGGCGGACGGGAGTAGAGGCTGTAAGATCAGAACTTATTATTAAAGAAGATACCTATTCTGACCTGATCTCGGAGTGAGCGTGTCATTTTCAGTAGCCTATTTGCATTCATCTGTTTAAAATGCTGTGCACCTAGCACAGATTCAACAATTCAGGCCCTGTCTTTTTGCAGACGATGTTTACTATTTATGAACACTCTAGAACAGTGGTTCCCAACCTGTGGTCCGGGGACCCCTGGGGGTTCGCGACTGCTTAGAAAAATAAATAATATTAACAGATTAGGTCCCCAGGTTTAAGTAATGACTCATTAGGGGGTCCCCGGATTCCAATAAAGATTCAGTGGGGGTCCCCGGGTTCCAGTAATGATAAAGTAGGGGTCCACAGCTGTCAAAAGGTTGGGAACCACTGCTCTAGAACGTTTTGCTCTTCTTCTAATAGTCTGCTGGAGCTGCCCAAAAGTCAGCTTTCTTGGAAAATTTGAGACACAAGCTGTTAACCATGAGCCAGACATCTAACCTCATCCCCTTTGCTCATTAGAGATAACCCCAAACTGTTTGCCTTTGATTAAGCTTCTAGAATAGTTTTTCCCATCTATAATATTGCTCAAAGTGATATTATTGCTGAGATTAGAAACACCCTGTTAAAGGGCCATGGATTTCGTTGTTCTAAAATCAGCAGGCTTTGTTCTACTAAATACTCTGACTTCTATCTTTTTTGTACTTTATGTTTATTCGATAATACTTTG
The DNA here is from genome assembly GCF_031143425.1 of Pleurodeles waltl. Lineage (NCBI taxonomy): Eukaryota > Metazoa > Chordata > Amphibia > Caudata > Salamandridae > Pleurodeles > Pleurodeles waltl. The sequence continues at coordinate 1,888,801,596 of NC_090440.1, forward strand.
TATTATATTAATAACACCAGAACATTGAGTCGGATCTAACATAGACAGCTCAAAGGAAACATACTACATATTATGAAGTTGTACTCATGTCTTAGTTCTGTGATTGTGTCCACCTTGACTGGTGATGATTAACGGGATGCGTAAGCCCTTACTCACTCATTGAGGGAGGTGTCTGTGACCCTATGCTCAAGTCACACAGGTGTCCAACAATTTGATTGTAGGTAAAAAAAACATACATGCGAGGAATGACTGGGTGAAAAAAGAGTGGGTGTTGGTAGCGTTGTCATGTAAGTGAGTTAAATTTGGTAAACCAGGCTAACCCATGAGGGGAAATACCCTGATTTGTTTTCTTCTTAAAATATCACTGCGATCAATTGCTTATTCAAGTAAACAGCACCATGACCTTAGCCTACTTAAACGCACAACTCGCCAAAGTGGCCTTGACACCACTGTGCTCTTACCACTGTACTGAAGATGGCACCCCAGTGATTTCTCATTTAGAGTGCTCTTTCTTGTGTGTTGGTTGTTTTGCAAGGGTCTATGAGGTTCCCTTCAAATTCTCTAACGTTCTCCAGGAGGTCCCTTCAAATTCTCTAACGTTCTCCAAGATAGTGTGAGTTTGATTGTCCTTCTCTTGTAGCTTTCCTGTTTGGATGCACTCCAGATAAATGCAGAGCATCTTGATCCCTGTTGTGGTTTCACTCCACACATGCTACCACTGTGTTGCTGTTGTCTCATCGAGAGGGCACTCTCCAATGTTGTGTCACAGGTTCCTCAAGTAAAGTTCTCTCAAAGTCACCAAACCTTACCACTAGTTGTGAAGTGCTAGCTCCAACTCTCCACAAGATCTCAAAAAGATGTCCTCAAAATACGGATCATTTTTTTCCACCAGACCTTCTGAAGTATGCATCAAAGCTCAGCTCCCAAGTGTTTCTCCTCACTCCCTTCCATGTTGAGCCCTCCAATGTAGTCTGCTCACCAATGGTTAACTTCATGCAAATATGTCTAGTGGCAGCTTTGAGTCACCTGTCAATCACCTGGGTCTCGCCACTGTTCTGTTCTTGCCTCTTTATCATTGCCAGCACATCAGACCATGAGCTGACCTGCAGTGGTGTGACCACTTTGCCTAGAAGGTAGTCTCAACACCTTGCCCCCCCCACCCACCAGGGGAATGTGCAGCCGGGAGCCCATTTCACCCATCTATCACAGGTCAGCGATATGAAATGGTTTTGTAAATCAATTATCCGTTGGGGTGTTATGCTCTAAAACCAAATCAGAGGCAACAGAGATTTTACCTTGAAGGTATTTAGGACCTGAGTCGTAAAAGGTGTAGTGACAAAGATGTAGAGGCTTGAAGAGTGCTCACTTTGCTATGAGTACCAATGAAGTGTGCAGCAGTAGGTAGAAGCTTGTCGTGGTAAGACGAGCTACATCATTTTGAACTAATCATAGTTCAGAAATTTGATTCTGAGGCAGGTTGAGAAAGAGGGAATTCCTGTATTCCAGACGGAATAGAATGAATACCTGAACCACTGTTTTTTTGATTAACAATAAAGGCAAGATTTTTGTAGAAGGCTGTTGTAGAAGAAACAGTTTGCTGCTGTGTGAGACATATGATGGGTGAAAGTTAAAAAGGGATCGAAAAGAACCCTAAGATTACCTTAGAAAAAGCCTTAAAAGGAGGTGTATGGTTAGTGCTACACAGTAGGTGGTCATCCAAATAATAAAACTTTAGTTTTGTCCTAATTTCTTTGAAACCTAGCTGGCAACTGAAGAGGGGCACGATATGAAGTTGACAGCAAAGCAATGTGCATCAATGTCCAGTCTAAGAATTTGAGTGTTGTCCATACAGGATGTACAATGAAGAACGAAGGATTTGATTAAGTGGGCAAGGCGGGGCAGGAAATCACATAAACATTGAAGAGTGTGGGTTTGGGGGATGAATCCTGAAGAACCCCACAGGAAAGTCCTTTTTTATTGACAGTGATCAGGAGGAATGTTGACCTCCTGTGAGCGATCAGACAGGAAGGACAGTCAGTTTATAGCATGCCCCTGTATACCGATTTGCCGAAGGTGTGATGCAAGCATATCACCATATCAAAGGCAGCAGACAAATTGAATAATATCAAAGCAGCACTCCCGCCTTTGTTTAGAGTCATGCACAGATCATTCTTTACAAAGGATAGGGTCGTTTCTGTGCTGTAATGGTGACGGAAACACAATTGTGTTGGTCTAGAACAGAACAGGTTTCCATGAAGGCAGAGAAATGAGTACTGATATGTTTCTCTAGAAACTTAATTGGGGATAGCAGTAAAGAGTTTAGATGATACTTAAATGAAATATTAGGGTCTGTTGAAGATTTTTTCCAAAAAGGGGACCATATAGGGGGCTTTAGTCCACTTAGATGGGAAAGTAGCAGATGTCATTGAGGAATTAAGAGTGTCAGTAAGTGTGGAAAGGATCAAGGAAGCTAACTTCATATTTAAAGGGGATAGTGATCAAGAGGAGAGCTGGATTTGACACTTGAAAATGAAGCAGAGTCCAAAGTGAGAAACGGAATTGGGTAAGTGAACCGTTGAGGGGAGGATGTTTTCCTAAGGTGGGAATATTGTTAGAAGGGTTGAAATTAATGGGGAATTTGCTCAGAACATTCCCCTGCAAGTATCCTTAGCAGACATTTTATCTTGTAGAAGTTGTTGAAGCAGATATGCTTATTAGAAAATTATTAATGATGTTTATATGTATTTTGAATAATGAAAAGTTTACAGAGAAATTAATTGTAGAGAAAATAATGTGCATGTTTGAAAATGTGCCCTCGGGGCTTGTCAGCCACTTATACGAGATTGTACTAATAAAACTGGAACTGTGTGAAATAATGGAAAAATGTAAGAGAATAATGTAGTAATATGCCATACTGAAATGTATAACCTATGTTTTACATTAACTTGTAGTGCTAACTTAGCTGAAATGATGGCCTAGTCTTCCTAGGCCTCGCACACAGAGAGCTGAAATATTAAATGTGTTGCAAGAAGCTGGATGTATGACTCGTCCTTGATCCACCTGATGTTAAAGTTGCTTAGCTAGAATTTTCTGCAATGTACCGGCGGACAGGAGATGATGAAGACAATTTGATACAATTATGTGTAGAGTAGGCTAAATGTACTTTCCCAGGACTTGAACAATGGAGGCACTGACTGAAGGGGAACATGCAACAATTTCGATACCTGAAGAGCCAGATGATGAGGCCATCGTATAGTGGACCAATCCACATCTTGTGAAAGGACTAATATTAAAATTTATAGATTTGGTAAACAAATACTATAGGTTAAAGTCATATCTGCTGACTGACCGACCGACCGACCAATTGGGAATTAAGGGGCTGGACTAGGAGACCCTAATAAAAAGTCATGACAAGGGGCTAAAATTTCGGATATGAGAGAATTTAGGCAAATGCCAAGAGAGAGGTTGATGATGTCAGGAGACGCTGTTCGAGATTCTGTCATTGGGCTCCTACTCTTGAGAGCCTGATGCGTAGCTGATCGATTGATGACTTGAAGACGAAGACTGACTCTATTGCTGATCTATACTGTGAATAGGTAGCTATGAAAATGTGACTGACTAACTTGTGCCTTTTCTTCTAGGTACCAACTGCGCTGTTTTATATAGATTTTCACTTAGAAAGATGTTTTCCAAATTCATGTTTTCCTAAATTGTTTTGCATGAAGCACCACATGCTAATGCTAATCTTGGTTAGGTAGGCTTTCCTAGGGGTGACGTTGACAGTGGCAATAGACTGACAAACTAATTGCTGAACTCTGCTATTGATGTTGCGTATTCATTTACTGGCTTATGTTAAAACATTCGAGCATATGATTTCTTAAGTTTTGATTAGCTGATGTTATTGATGTTCATTAATGAATTAATTCTGTGCTGATTGAGTAAAGTTTGGTCTAACTCAATGGTTTAGTATTGTAACCAATAGGGAAATAAAATTGTTTAAGTCTTTACCGAGTTGCGGTTATTCATGAATAGATGGTTTTTGATTTTGTCAGTAAAATTAATGGTTGGTTATGCTAATTTTTTATGCTAGTGATCACTATATGATTAGGATATTCCATGCGATCCAAAATGTTCATCGACCTATACACGTCCCCTTGTAAGTTTATTTACTAAGGACCAGGCGCGCTAGCAAAGTCTTGGAGATGTTACCAGGTTCATCTTATCAAGACAATTTGTGAAGAACCATCAGAGATATGTCCACTATGCTCAATGTCCAATTCAACTTTTTATGCTACTTTGTAGATGGACATAACTGGTCTGTACTGCTGACGGTGTGCCCTTTTCTGGAGAACATTCAATACAGTTGTTGAAGTATTGCATAATACAGACTCGCTATCACACTGCTGAAATATGTTCTTCACATTTCAAGTACAAACTCTCTTTCTTGCCATAAGTGTCCCCATTGATGAAGACCCCGATAATACTCCGAAAGCAGTAATGACCATGGACCATGGACAATGGCTGTAGTAAGCTGGACCCCTGAGTTGACTTAAGTCTAGAGGTACAGCAGCAGTTGCTTAGCAGTTAATTGTTCTTCCTGCTGATACTGTGTATGAAACCTACTGCGGCTCCCCCATCACCCTTAGGGCCTGACATCCAGAAAAACCAGAAAATTATTGTTATATTGCATTTGGGCACTCCACCTCTAACTGCTGTCTGTGGCCCTGATTTAGTATTTAGTGCATGCGGGAAATCTGCAAACCTAAATCAGGGCATGTGTGTCTAAGCTGAAATATATGGAGACTTTTCAGAGCAAGGGTTTTTACTCAGACCTTTTTGCTCTAAATCTGACACTGCTTATTACTGCTGTTCTGTTCTCAGTGGTCTCGTGATACGTGTTAGGCTCAAACATTTCATGCAAAGTAATTCTACGGGGCTAAGTTTTGGGACTGCTGAGTCCATCACGTAACATTCTGACAATGAAAAGGGTGCTATAAATATAAGAATCACCATGACTTAGGTCTGAAGCTTAAAGGAAGATAGTCCAGAAGACCTGCCCATGTACACCCTGCCCTACTGACCAACTAAGATGTATGTTTTTTTTCCATAAGTGATGCCACATACGACTATCACACCCACTGCACGATTATCCTTACCTCTGTCAGGTACAAAGTGTTGAAAACTAATAAAAGCTCATACAATGTTGCTCTCCTGCATGGCACGTGTGCACTATAACCACTGAGTATGTTATGGGATACAGGCCCTAAATGCTTGATAGGTAAGGGTATGTGAGAGATACGCACATAAATTTATAAGTGGAATAAGGACTAACCACCTTAGCTACACGGGTAGTGGGATGTTGCGTGTCAGTACACCAAAAATGGAAGTAATCAGAGAAGGTCCAGCCATCCGTATATCGACATGTACAGAACAAGAATTGGTATGGGGGACAATACCAATAGCAATGCACCATTGTTTTATTTATTCATTCTATACCCTCTACTGCTGCACCGTTACACCTCACGAAGGAGGAAGAATGCAGAAGAGTTGTCAAGCCTGGCAACTTGAGCAGAAACTACAAAAACTGTAATTGTTTCATATTCACATTTCAGAGAGGCTTTTATCATCACCTCCTGGCTCTTAACTTCACCCCATCCTATATTGCCTGAGTGTGGGTCAGAAGACAAACAATTTACACGACTTAATGCAGATACTTTATATCACAGCCAGGCGCAGCTCATTGGGCGAGGATTCGAACTCTCGCCTAGGTGCAGCGTTTTGTGCTAAGACAAATTTACAGCGCCTGACCCTTCCAGACATGTCTCCTTCTAGTGGGAATTTCGATGCCTCTGCTTTTCCTCGGCTGCATGCAGTGTAGGGTTTGCAAAACTGAAATCACGCCTCAATTAGGTGTAAGTTGATGTGAAATCTTAACAAAACAGAGGCTGTAGAATTCAGAGAAAATAATTACTGCACACAAATTAGTTGAACATGACGTTAAACTGTTTGTAAAAGTGAAATGCATTCTGCCTCCGTGAACACAACGACCGATTACACTCAGTTCATTGCAGGAAATCTATCTTCCTAGGATGCTGTCCAAAACAACGCTCTGCATGATACTGTAATGGAATTTATAGATGGGATTTATGTACAATATTTATTAAATCATTGTACCGTTGGAGCCGTGGCAAATAAAACAGGTTTTAGCAAACATACTTAGGATTTCAGAGGTACACAGAGCAGTGATTCTCATGTTTTCAGCGTGGAATATTGATCAAGTGAATGCCCCGACTGGTGAGAATTCTCGACCTTCCTCTGTACGTCATCTGGTGAATGCCAGAAGAGTGAGTTTGTTACATGCCCTGAAAGGTCCTGGAAGGCTCTGAAAAGATCAAATGAAAGGACAAGTGAAGTGCACGCGGATGGGTGTCAGGTGGTGCAGACACGTGACAAGGATCCTGTGGAGGATGCGTCACAATATTTGTAAGGTGACTTTATTTTGGGCTTTAAAGGAAGGAATGATTGACGTCTGTCTGGCCGAACTCAGTAGACAGTACGAACTATTATTTTGCCACAGGCTCAGTGGAAGGAGTAGTTGGCCCTGGACACATACAGAGTTTGAAAATAGTTTGACATCTTCCAAGGTGCTGCTATACAGAAAGTTGCCACATACAAGATGATGGAAAGAATATCTGAAATAATCTCAGCCAGTGGTGATAACAAGGGCCACAGTCCAGTCCAGTGTCTTTTGCCCACTATTCCACACTGGAAAGATGTTTACAGTATGCAGATGTCTTGGTCCTGCTCCAATATGAAGGGACTGATATCTTGGCATACCTGCCACACTTAGGGTATCTACTACTATAGTAGGGTGATGGCAGGAATGCTTGTAGATGCCATATGTGCGAAGGCTATGCCCAGGTGTCGGTTTTGACTTCTCTGTGCCACAGAACTCAAGGTATACCTCACAGACAAGTCCTAAGTAGGTTCAAACCAGCCTGGGGTTAGTTGTGTTGGCATGGGGGTTCCTGGCAGAACTGGCTGTCCTTTTCCAATTGCTTTTCCCATTTAAGCAAAACCAAGACAGAGTTGGAAAAATCAATGAACTGCAACGTAGCCTTGAATAATTTTCTAGTGACTGAGATTTTGGGTATCTCCATTCATAAGAACTCTCGCTCACTGTGCCGCAGGACTCGGGTCTCACCGATGAGGCATCATTTACCAAAGCCTGACTGGGGTTGCTAAAACAGACGTCTAGAGGGCACGTGGCCTTGCAGTTCTGGCTAGATTGTTCACATTGGAGCAAGATCAAGACTGATTGACATATGTCTGGTTTCTGTCTACAGTGCGCAGTCAGTGAAAACCTATTGACTAGAATGAGGGGTTAAGCTATCGCCAGCATCATACATTGATTCAGAAATTAATTTTAGCAGTTTTTCGTTTGTTACACTGGCACTGCCACCAAGTATTCTTCATTTGCAATGGAGGTGCACCCACATACCTAGCCGGGGGGAATGCATTATTTCTGAAGAGATATTGAAACTATATATTACTGTGTAGCTGACCTGTGGTGCTGGATGTCTTGTCTCCTCTAGCAGTCGCCCCAGTCAGGCAGAGGGGACAGATACAGTCTATGACCTTATCTGTAAGCAGTCATTTACAGAGTCTTGCACCAAGTGTTTGAAGACCACACAGTGACAATGGGTAAATTTCCAGATTGATAAAAGCCAGGAGCATGCCCTATATCTTCCAGTCATTATGCTCCTAAGATGGGTTTCTGTATGTTTGTTCTGCCGAGGTGCTGTCATGATCATGGCTCCATTATCTACTATTAGGAGCTGAAGGTCATTCCTCTTCAGTGCTTTGAATGAGCTTAGTATTTCCCTGGCTCAGAATCTCGCACTGAGCAGTCACTTGTAATCCCAGAGTGACGAACCCCAACTCGTTGACTCTGTAATTGGCATTTGATGAAAAATAATAATTTATACATTGTGACAAATCGTTAAACTTATTTTAATTATTTGAGGTGTAGTGAAAGCAACTGGCAATACTACGACGAGCATAGCATAGTTATTTTTGTACTAGTCACTCACTATGGAGTGAACAGTATCTGCACCAACCATTTTTGTAAAAAACATGTCGTTACGCTGATGTTTCTCTCATCTACAAGCTTGACAATGCCTGTAAGCCTGATATTCTATTGAAATGTTTTTCAAACAATGTTTTTGATATGATGCTTGTGTTACATTCATTGTGTTTAACTTTTAACACATTGTTATAACAACATTTTTATATATTTGAAGACGTGTCATAAATCAAACAAAATGCGCAAATACAAAGCATCTCAACTTCAAGACAAACAATTAGCTAAAAAAAGTTTAAAAAACCATAGGGTGTCACATGGCTCAACACTTCATCACCTACTGTTACTTTTTAGTCTCTTTAGTTAGCCTTGCATCCACATACGAGCAGCTGGCAGGGTCGATGTGGCTTTTTCATTGTTTTTCTTATTAAATACATTTACCTACTTTAATTCCTTTGTGATATTCAACATGTTCCCTACTACTATATTATATTGATATGACTCGAATAATAATTTTATTCTCTTTTGCATGCTTATATTTCCTTGTGTTTACAAATATGTGATCAGTTTCTTTCAAATGTTGTAGACTCATACATCCCTTCTCACCATCCTTCAATCTCTGCCCTATATCCCTTTTCAGTCGCCAGATATTCCTCTTCCTGTCCTATTTAAGGTCGAAGCCTACCAGACAGCATACCTGTCTGGTTGCAAAAAGACTTCTAGGGGACATTCCAAAAGCTTCCCTAGGAATGTTTCCACCCATTGCATAGCATTGGCTTTGTGGTTTGTAACCTACATTTGCTTGCTTTCTATTGGCTGGCTTTATTGGTTTTAGGCTGTCCAGCATGTGTTTGTCCCTCCCATGGAGCATAGCCTGTTTACCACTGCTCCTATATTTTTCCACGAGTGCTTGGTTTATGTAAACAGGCCTTTAAATTTTGTTCCTATCTTATCACATTTGCTGAGCATTCAAAGGCAGAGGTCAAATGTCAGGCTCTGTCTTTGGAGGGAGCTTTGTGTTTTCTTTTGTTGACTTCAGCGTGGAGGATTTATGCAACAATCTTTCTGGATACTGGGACTGGGAAAATAATGTTTTTTTTTAAAGCCCACAACAACACTTAAAAGTCTGTAAATTAACTGTGCAAATATTTCATAGTATATCAGAATTAGGAAAGCCAAAATGACGCACATTTTTTGTAATTCTGAAGAGTGGTGTAAACACATCAATGCACTAAGTGATGCCATTTCCACACATTATTGTTTTGTGCTGTAAAATGTTATCAGTAAACTATTTGTGCAAATGTAATGGTCCTTTCATTTGAAAATGTGTTCTCTTTAATGGCAGTGCACTACCACACCATGCATACTCCACTTTACAGCACTCCACTCTGCGACACTCTACTCCACCTCTGAGCTGCTCCACTCTATGACACTCCAAACTACGCAAGTCCACTTTACTCCACTCTACACCACTCTACACCACTCTGCACTAATCCTCTCTATGACACTTTACTCCAGTGTATGGCACTCCACGTCTCTCCATTCTATGCCACTCCACTCTATTTTACTGTATGACACTTTACTCACTCTATACCCGTCCACTCTATACCACTCCATTCTGTGACCCTCCACTCTATCACCCTCAACACTATGGACTGCCACTTCACTTTACAACACTCCAATCTTCTCTATGACACTCCAGTGTATGCCACTAAAATCTCCTCCATTTAATGACCCGACACTCTTTGACACTCTACTCTGACATTCTACTCCACTTTATGCCACTCTACAACAGTCTACTCCACTTTACACCACTGCACTCTATAACACTCTTCTATACTCTATGTAGTTCTCTCTAACAGTGGTGGCTGGTGACTGAAAGCAGTGGTGGGGCATAAATACAAGACGGAATTGCACCTTGTGAGAGAGCCTCACTACCCACGTATTTCCATTCACCTAGTCACCCACTGCCTTTGGTCACCTACCCATTTACTCATCCACATTGTCATCCACTGCCATTCACACAACTCTTATACACAGACACCCACATTTTCTCAGCCACTCTGTCATGCTCTGCAAACACATTCAAACAAACACACATTGCCTCACCCATCCAGTATCCAGCAGTTTCAGCGATAAAAGGTACACGTTTATTTGAGCTGCAGATTACATGTTTAATATGACATATCACGTCATTATTCTGCAGAAGAAATAAAACCATAACTAGCCATGATAAATTACTGGAACCATTACTGCCTTTGAGAGACGAAATCACCTACAGAGGCAGTGAAAGGAGAGGAGAGCTGAGAGAACAGATTATTTTCTTATTGTCTGTAAAAAAAGATAGACCTCCAACTTACTTGTGTGCAGGGTTGTCTTTGGCATATTTATGACTTGAGGCCTTCAGGTCACACTCCTGTCTCCCAGAGAGCCTTGGATGTAGTTATTTATTGTATTTATTCCATTTCTCTGCCACAGACTGGGGATTTTCTTTGCGCAATGCCACATTCTTTTAATAAAATGTGACCTCTGGAACGTAGACCCTTCTGATTACACCCCACCATTTGAGTAAATAGGAAAGGGTGGAGAATAATATCGGAGTGACATGAAGTTTACAGAAACCCGGGCTGAAAAAAAAACGCTCCAGGCTGTTCACAATCAGGGCTTCTGGTGGAGGAGGAGATAAGCCAGGGACGTCACTGCGTTCTGAGAAAACGTAAGGGCTTTGAGCCCTGTCAGCCCTACTGTGCAGCTTTCAGCCACATACTGACGCAGGCGCAGTGGGGCTTTTCAAAGTGCACAACTTTCACTCCGAAAATGTTGTGCAGAAAATGTTTTACTTTCATCATGTAATTAAATGTATGCTTCCCTAGAGACGCCAGAAAAGGCTAGGGGTGCAGCCCCTTAGCCCTTGAACACCAGCCACCACTGCTCTCCAACCCACTCCATACCGCTTTACACCACTCAAAGCTACTCCACTCTGACACTGCATTTAACAAAACTCCACTCTACGACACTCCCCTCTGTGACATTCCACTTTACACCACTCCACTGTATGCCACTCCACTCTACGCCCCTTCACTTTGTTCCCAACCACTCTAGAACACTTCACTCTACAATGCTCCACTCCACGCTACACCATTCTATGCCAGTACACTTTGTAACTCTCTATGTCAGTCTACCTCACTCACTGTATGCCACTCTGTGCCACTACACTCTACAACACTCTATGCCAATCCAGTCTATGACACTCTACTCCACTTTATGTTACTCTTCTCCACTCTACAACACTCTACTCCACTTTACTCTCATGCCACTCCAGACCACTTTACTCCACTCTACGCCATTCTATGATGCTCCACTCTACAACATTTCACTCTACTCCACGCCACCTTACTCCACTCTACACCCCTCCACTGTATCCCACTCTATGCCACTTCACTCTACTACACTGTGTGTCACTCCACTCTACAACACTCCACTTTATCACCCTTCACACTACACTTGTCAATGTCACTCCCCGTTATAACACTCCACTTTACAACACTGTACTCTACAACACTCCATTTTACAGCACTGCATTCCATTCTACACCCTCTATGCCACTCCACTCTGTGAAACTGTACTCCACTACTTTACTCTACACCTCTCCCATTTATGCCATTCTATGCCACTCCACACCATGACAATCTGTCACTCTACTCTAAGCCCCTATACTCAATGCCCCTCCACTCTGTGACACTTTACTCCATTCTAGGTCACCATACATCACTCCACTCTATGCCACACTAATCCACTAAATGCATCCCACTTTATGACTCTTTACTCCACTCTATGTTATGCCATTTCACTCTACGCCACATCACTCTAAGCCACTTCACTCTATAACATTCCACTCTGTGCCACTCCACTCTACGACACTGTACTCCACTCTATGCTCCTCTATGACACTCTTCTCTGCCCCCACTCCACTCTCTGACACTCTACTGTTCTCTACATACCTCCCTCTATGGCATTTTACTCCAGTGTATGCAACGTCACTCTACTCTATGACACACTGCTCCACTTTACTCCACTGTACACCACTAGTTGCCACTTTACTCTACGACACTCCACTCTATGACACTCCATGACACCGTACTCCACTCAACACCACTCTGCACCATTATTCTACACTCCATGGCACTCTACTCCACTCTTCATCCCCCCCGCTCTAAGGCACTCCACTCTGCTGTCCTCAATGCTACTAACTTTTACCCATGCTGAACCGCAGACACACTGGTGTATAACCAGGCTAAAGAACATTGGAAAAGCCCTTTCATAGGCAAGCCCTGTTCACTTATGCAGTGCTTGTATTAGCTTGACATTTATACATTCTCCTTCTTCTGTATTTTCTTTTCTTTTTGGTTGTGTATCTGGTTGCTCCCTGGTTGCATTTCCAGTACCAACAGTTTGTTCTTGGTTCAATCCATGACACATCTGATTACCCCATCTTTGCTTTCTCTGTGGCAAGAGGTAGGCTCAACTCCGAGATTATTCTTGCATGTGTACTATTAGAGAAATGGAGGAAAAACACTCCATGCTTTGCCCATTATTTAAGTGTTTATTATAATGCAAGTTACTTTATTTGGTGGGGGTATATGCAACTCATTTGTTATTTTGGGGGTCATTCTGACCCTGGCGGTCTATGACCGCGAGGGTCGCAAATGACTGAAGCACCGCCAACAGGCTGGCGGTGCTTCATTGCCCATTCTGACCGCAGCGGTAAAGCTGCGGTCAGAAAACCGGGGCCGTCGGTTTCCCGCTGTTTTTGCCCCGGCTGGGCGAATCTGCCATGGCAGCGCTGTAAGCAGCGCTGCCATGGGGATTCTGACCCCCTTACCGCCAGCCTGTTTCTGACGGTTGTCACCGCCAGGAAGAGGCTGGCGGTAACGGGTGTCTTGGGGCCAATGGCATGGGCAGTGCAGGGGCCCCCTAACAGGGCCCCGGGCAGCTTTTCACTGTCTGCCTAGCAGACAGTGAAAAGCGCGACGGGTGCAACTGCACCCTTCGCACGCCCGCAACAGCGCCGGCTCCATTCGGAGCTGGCTTCTGTGTTGCAGGCCACCTTCCCGCTGGGCCGGCAGGCGCTAACATGGTTAGCGCCGGCCGGCCCAGCGGGAAGGTTGGAATGCCGGCAGCGGTCTTTTGGCCGCGTGGCGGCCGATTGGCGGTTCCAGCCCCGCCCACCAAGGTTGGAATGACCGCCTATGTCTGTTTATAAGAATATGTTTGATTTCGAGTTTTAGATTGGACTCAATAGTTTTTCTGGGCATGGTTTATGGTGTGGAGGCTGTATACCGTCCATGTATAGCTTTCTTTTCCGCCTCTTCATTGGGAAACAGAGTAATAAAGAACCACCTGTTGCAAAGAACCTCTCTGTACGCAAGATGAGCAGCTCTAATTCTGTGATTTATCGCTTCATTCAAGTTCTGGGCTCAGTGCATGATCATAATCCCTTTTTATGTATAATCCCTTTTATCCCCTCCCTGAAGCATCTGTGACACAGCAAGCTGGTGAAGTTGGGCACTATACAAAAGTAATAACCATATCTAAAAATAAATAAACATCCCCTCGAAGCTGGTTATCTAAGCTGGTAAGTGCCGTAGCCTATGGGTTTCTGATTGTCTTTACTCTCTTTTGAGTTTATTATCCATGGGGCCTTTACTGTAGTATAGAGAAAAAAGCTGTGTTTCACTTCTCTCAATTCATTTTTTATCTCTACATTCCACATTCTCTTCAAAGGTTTATGTCCACTCCATAGTTATATAGTTTATTAACTTGGACAATGTTATTTCAGTCCTTTCAAAGTCAGAAACATAGTTTATAATGGTGTTAAGTTTCTTTTAGGTTTTATCAGTAAGGCATACGGATAAGCTTCATTCTAAACTTTGGAATTGCTAAAGAGAAGAACTAATTTTAATTTCTCAATCGGCTTTTGATGGCCTCACTCCTCCAAAATATGTATAATTTGCTTCAAATGTAAAAGAAAACCAAGTAGAGTAGATTTCTGTTTTTGTGACTTGTCCTTAACAGTTTTCAGGCGTTTTCCTGGATTGCTGGAGTTTCCATTTACGCTAATGAAAAGTCATTTCCACAGGTGTAATTGAACACAGTGCAAAATGGGGAAATTTAGGGCAAATGCATTGAACACGTTCCACCTTGGTATTGTTCCCTTCTCCTTCACAGTTGTCCAAAGGAACTACTCCTGCCCTTGATATGAGTAAGGGCCAGATGTATCAAACATTTTTGCGATGGCAAATGGCCCGACGGGCCACTTGCGATTGCAAAAATGCATTTTGGTATGTATGTATGTAACAAGTCCACTTTACAATTGGGTAACTTGTTACCGAATCGCAAATTGGATTTGCAACTACATACCGATTCGGTATTAGGAAGGGGCGTGTCAAGGGCGTCCCTTCCCAATACCGAATCACAGAGGTATGTATGATTGTTTTGTGACCGTGAATGCGGTTGCAAAACAATCGCAGTTTTCCACCAATTTCAAATTAGTGGTAACCCATTCGCAAAGGGGAAGGAGTCCCTAGGGAACCCCTTCCCCTTTGTGAATGCATGCGAAAATGTTTTTTAAGAGCAGGCAGTGGTTCCACAGACCACTGCCTACTCTTAAAAAATGAAAAGAAAACTTTAAATTTTACATTTACAAACGCATCCCGTTTTTCTTTAAGGAAAATGGGCTGCATTAAAAAAAAAAAAAAAGATTGCTTTATTGAAAAGCAATCACAGACTTGGTGGTCTGCTGAGCCCAGCAGGCCTCCATCCCTGTGATTGTAGCCATTCGCAATGGCTCGCAAATTGCAACCTACCTCATGAATATTAATGAGGTAGGTCCATTTGTGAGCCCTTGCGAATCACAGTATGAAACTCCTGGAGATTTACACATTCTAATAGTGATTAGTTAAATGTCATTTGCAAAACACCGCAATTAGGTAATCGCTATTGTAAAGAATGATACATCTGGCCCTAAATCTCTGACAGTTCTCAAGATTGATATGGGTAGACAAAAATCTTGTGAATATCCACAAACAAGTACTTTTTAGTTTGTTCCAAATGTTTAGGCCATTCTTGGCCTAAAACACTTCTCCCTTCACAGGCTGCGTATTTTGCGTGAGTGGCAAAAGTGATTTTTATCTTAATTTCAAAGGTCATTTGTTCCTGTATTTTAAACTAAACCAGTGCAAAATGCTATTTGAGCAGGGCCTTTAGAGTCAATAAGGTACATCTTACAAGTTGGCACGGAGTTGAAGTAATTTTATGGCATTTTTGCGTTTTGCTATCTTTCATGACGTAAAATGATGGCATTGCAATTCCTTCGTTCTTTGGGTAGGTTAATGCGCAATATGACTATCTGCATTTTATTCGTCTGACCTTTTTAATATTCCGCTCTCCAGCAAGCCGGCCATTCCTCTGCAGTATTTACAGCCACGCTAAACTGCAGGAAAGGGACGTGCTGTGGCCAGCTAATGACATTGCAGAATCTTCCAAAGGTCAGAGTAGCGTAGGGTAAAACATTACTGTGTGCGGAAGGATTTATTAGAACATAAAATCCTGATTTTGACAGTGCCCTAAGATGGAAAAGAGTAATGGCTCCGCCTTGACACAATGCTGATTTAAAACCATTATTCCTTAAACTAGCATGATTCTTTTTTTCTGAGTCTTGTCCTTTGTGTTTAATAACACATGGCTGTCATCTAACTGTGCGGGTTAGATGCACCATGTATAGGCCTGTGCATCCTTCACCATACACCTTTTCTCCCAGAAACCAACTACGTTTCCAATCACTAACTGACTGCATTCTTGCCCATCACTAATGCACTGGCTGTGACCCTGTAGTGCCTTTTATCCAGCCTCATGCCACACAAATAAAATATACACTAGATAGATGACATCATCCACAGAAGCTGAGTCCTAAGATAGCTGTCAACACTTCCTGGTTTGAAGTGCTCTGCTCTGCAGCTCTGTGATCAAGCTTGTTATTATTTGCGAAGTTACTGCAATCAGATCTATACAAATTTAGATTTCATTTAATTTCTCCTAAACTACTGGATGGACATCAAATGACCAAAAGCACACTGTGCATACCAACTGTAGCTTTTTGCAAAATGTGGTGTAATTCCGTTCAGTGGTTCAGTCTGTAGTTGTGTCCAGAGGTACTTTGGGAATTAACATGGGAAACAGCTTTTTGATCCACCCCTTGTTCTCAGCCCCTGCTTGATGCATCATCCCAAAACTTTCCATGCACAATAAGACTCACCAGGGCACTTTTGTTTGTAAAATTTCATAAAGATTCGTCAAACTATGCCAATGATATAGGCAAGTCAAAAAAGCGCTGGTCCTAACTGTAACTACTTACTGGCAACAGCCAGTAGGTAATATATATATATATATATATATATATATATATATATATATAAAAGAAAAGATGTCCTGATCTGCGTGTTACAGCGCACTTAATTTTCCAGTGGTGCTGGTTTGAGGCAGGACAACCATATTTTCAGAAAACAAGATTCTCTTTCTGTTTTAGCAAGAGAAAACCGCACTCTGTCGTTGTGCCAAAAATACCTTAACTTTTAATACATTAGTGAGATCATAAACAAACAAACAGGAATCCCCTGACGCGTTTCGGTCTCACCGGACCTTGTTCACAGGTGTTTCCTGTGTGCTAATTTCGGCGCTTTAAATAAAGTACTCCAAAGTAACAGAAAAAATACTCAAGTTACACCACTTATCAAGGGTTACTCCATAACATCACTAAATATATATACTTTAACAAAGAAAAATTAAACGTTTTTCTATATACATATTTACCAAATTGTAACAGTGTTTTAACTACAATCCAAGGTGTTTTTCACTGAGTTCCACATTGCATTCTGGTATATGTAGTTTATAGCATTTCATTGAATCAAATTATTTTTAAATATATGTCATAAAATCTTGTTTCAGCGACTAATGGAGACTTCAAAACAATTTCTGAGGTGTGTTAACAAAATATAGGGGCCCTCATTAGTTTTTAATTTATATTCACATTGGATTCATATTCATGTATTGCATGTTACCTACAATAGCACAATCCCCAAAGTTTCTTTTAAACAAGGCCCTCACTAAATCCTGCACCTCTGATGTAAGAAAATTAATGTTTGGGTATTATTCCTTCAGTCAATTTATATTGATAGCGCCAAAATTGTATGTCTATCTGACAAATGACAACGGGAAAGAAAGCATCTTATCAATTGGTGGAAATGACATAAAATAAATGAATGGCAACATCTTATGAGCTATGACAACCCTTATAGGTGTACAAATAACTCCTCATCCTGATTTAAACCTAGCGGGGTGAGAGATCGGATATCAAGTATATGTCTGGATTCTAGTTGACGCAATTTCTTTTCTCTGTCACCACCACGTTCTGATTTGAGTACCTGATCAATTACATAGAATGTCATGAGTTCCCACTTGCTATCATGTTTCTGTTCCATATGTCTCGCTGTTGCATAGCTCCTATCTATATTGATAGTTGCTCGAATATGTTCTAAAATTCGCTTTTTAGTCTCACCTATGGTACTGCCAACATATTTCAACCCACAAGGACATTCAATCACATATACTGTGAATCGACTTTTACAGTTCAAGTGCTTACGTATCACTCTCTCCATGCCGGTATTTGTTGAGTACTCTTTCTTATTCACCCCAATTTTACATGCCTTACAGCTGCTGCACTTCCAAAAGCCAGTTTTCTGTAACCAGTTTGCTTTTGTAGTTTGGAAATGGCTGTGCGTTAATTTATCCCTTAAGTTTGCTGTTCTTCTGAAAGTCATTAATGGGTATTGTCCCATGATTTCCCCCACTATTGGGTCCATTTGTAAAATTCCCAGTGGTTTTCCAAGATTTTACGAACTTGTGTGGCACTCTGTGAGTATGTTGTTATGAACCTCAGCTGTTGTTGTTTGGCATGTTTAATGGCTTGGTTTCCTCCATGAATTAGTTGTTCTCTTGATTATTGTTTCACACGTTTCTGTGCCAGAGCTAAACACTTTTTCGGATATTGTCTTGCCAGGAATCTCTCCTCTGCTAATTTCAAGTGCTTCTCACACTCTTCCGGCTCTGAGCAGATTTTCTTTATTCGTAGAAATTCACCATAGGGAATGTTCCACTTTGTTTGTGGTGGGTGAAAACTGTTAGCATGTAATATGGAGTTCGTAGCTGTTATTTTCCTGGGCAATGAAGTCTGAATTGTCCCCTCTTTAACATAAATTTCTGGATCTAGAAATGTCACACGTGTCGCACTGATGTCGTAGGTGAAATTAAGTTTGGCTACATTAGAGTTCAAGATCTTAAAGTATTCATCAAATTCTGACTCAGTACCATCCCAGATAAGAAAAAGGTCATCAATAAACCTCAGCCAAGTCACTACTTTTTGTTGGTAAATCTCGTTTTCTTCTGCCCAAGCTATTCATTGTTCAAACCATCCCATTGTCAGATTTGCAAAATTGGGAGAAAAAGAAAAACCCATTGCCGTGCCCTTAATTTGCAGATACAGTTGTTGGTTAAACAAGAAATAATTATTTGTTAGACAAATGTTAATCATTTCCAGAAGCATCTCATTGTGTTTATAAAAACGTATATCCCTTTGGTTGAGAAAGAATTTGCATGCCTGGATTCCTATTTGATGTTCAATGTTCGTGTACAGCGAAACTACATCCATTGTTACTAATTTATAGGTGTCCTGCCAAGGTATCCCTTCCAATTGCAACAGTAAGTCTCCTTTATCACGTAAATAGGAGTTCAAATTTCTTGCCAAGGGTGCTAGAAAGAAATCTATGTATTCTGACATAGGTTCTAATAGAGATGCTTTGGCTGATATTATAGGTCTACCTGGTGGATGTTGCAAATTTTTATGAATTTTAGGGAGGATGTATATTGTTGGAGTTACAGGATGTTCCACTAACATAAATTTTGCCTCTACTTGATCAATGAGGCCTTGATCTTCCCACCTTAAGATACACGAATTTATCTCCTCCTTCAGTTTTATTACTGGGTTCCCAGTAGCATGTGCATAACAGGTTTTATCCGACAATTGCTGCATCGCTTCTTTCACATAATCCTGTTTATTTTGTATTACAATGTTTCCACCTTTGTCCGCAGGTTTGATTTCAACCATTGTTTCCATCTGAAGTCTGTGCAGCGCCTGTTTCTCTGGTATGGTTAAGTTCTCCTCTTTCTTATTCCAATTCTTTTTATAAAGATCATGAATGACCATCTCCGCAAATAAATCTATTTCCGATCTCTCACCCGCTAGGTTTAAATCAGGATGAGGAGTTATTTGTACACCTATAAGGGTTGTCATAGCTCATAAGATGTTGCCATTCATTTATTTTATGTCATTTCCACCAATTGATAAGATGCTTTCTTTCCCGTTGTCATTTGTCAGATAGACATACAATTTTGGCGCTATCAATATAAATTGACTGAAGGAATAATACCCAAACATTAATTTTCTTACATCAGAGGTGCAGGATTTAGTGAGGGCCTTGTTTAAAAGAAACATTGGGGATTGTGCTATTGTAGGTAACATGCAATACATGAATATGAATCCAATGTGAATATAAATTAAAAACTAATGAGGGCCCCTATATTTTGTTAACACACCTCAGAAATTGTTTTGAAGTCTCCATTAGTCGCTGAAACAAGATTTTATGACATATATTTAAAAATAATTTGATTCAATGAAATGCTATAAACTACATATACCAGAATGCAATGTGGAACTCAGTGAAAAACACCTTGGATTGTAGTTAAAACACTGTTACAATTTGGTAAATATGTATATAGAAAAACGTTTAATTTTTCTTTGTTAAAGTATATATATTTAGTGATGTTATGGAGTAACCCTTGATAAGTGGTGTAACTTGAGTATTTTTTCTGTTACTTTGGAGTACTTTATTTAAAGCGCCGAAATTAGCACACAGGAAACACCTGTGAACAAGGTCCGGTGAGACCGAAACGCGTCAGGGGATTAATCTCACTAATGTATTAAAAGTTAAGGTATTTTTGGCACAACGACAGAGTGCGGTTTTCTCTTGCTAAAACAGAAAGAGAATCTTGTTTTCTGAAAATATATATATATATACATATATATAATCCACAAATGGTGAGAAGATGCTCACCGAACGGCTGCACCAAGTCAGTCATGGATCCAAAAAAGGCAGAGGACAGCAATTTTCTTCAAATATAGTTCATCCGCTTTTATTGTCAATAATAGTTAAAACAGCGCTGTCTCCACCAAAATGTATATGCGTTTCAGCTACCGCCTTCTACTAGACATTAACAGCCATCTTGAACACACCTACAAATACAAGACTAAACCCTCATTTGTTTCAGTGACACACTAATGCAAAATCACATGGCGGCCATCTTTGAACGTATAAAATGTTACGAACACACCATAGAATCCATTGTAATAATGCTATTAATTCGCATGGCCATAGTAGCGGAATACTTGTTCAGGAGACAAAGTGCAAAATGGCCAAATATTTTACATATATAAATATATTAAATCATAACAAATGGTATTTAAATCAAGCCACAATGAACTGTTCCAAACTTAGTTGCTATTGTCAAAAACATTCCTAGAGATAAATTAAACCCCTTGATGATGTCAGAATGATCTTTTCATTCACAGCTAAAGTGCCTAATACTTAACATATCAATAAAAATAAAAAATAAAAGACCAGTATGACCGGCGACAGCAATATGTCTATGAATATTCATAAAAATACATATTTATCCATAAATACATCACTATACGATCCCATAATTTCACAGTTCTGTTCAATAACATATACGACTCGACTATTATGTTATCAAAAATGTGCAAAATCAGCCATGTTCTATAAAGTGCCTAGTACAAAAGTGCTAACCTGTCTAAATATGTTAAAATCGTGAAACAGTGTGTAAAAGAAAGAAAAAATATGTACATCTAACTATCACATTTCCAGCTTCTACATATACAAAATCCACATATTATCAAATATTATTCAATGAGATGTTATATCTCCATATGGCACAAATAAATACATCATTTGTGATCATAATTTAAAGAATAAATAAGTAATAAGGCTCAAAATAGCCAACGGTTGAACTTGCATCAATGATCAATTACATTTTAGGAAAGCTCATAAATGAACATGTAATTCTGCATCCAAATTATGTCCACATGGGTTCTCTGAACCAACCAATCATATCATTTTAGATTCCATCTGTCTCAATTCCAATGTTCTATCGCCTCCCCTCTGGCTCAATTTGATAGATTTGATTCCATGAAATGTCAGTGCTATAATCTCCTGCATGTATATCACAAAAGTGTTTGGCTAAAGGATAAGATCTATCATGATTTTTAATCGCTCTAAAATGTTGTAAAAATCTGATCTTAAGTTTATGAATGGTGCCACCTATGTATTTCTTCTGGCATATACTATTCAATAACATATACAACATACTCCGTTTCACAAGCTATCCGTTCAGTGATCTCACAATTTTTACCATCAAACGTTCTATAATTCTGTGTATTCAATGCATATTTGCATGCTTTACATCAATCACATTTCCAAAAACCTAAACTTTTTTTGGTTAGCCATGACGTAGTTTCTTTTATAAAAAAGAGGCACCTAGTCAGATGATCTCCGAGTGAATACACCTTCCGATAAGTAATTTGGGGATGTTCACCAATAGTGTCTTTAATGTGAGGATCTTGTTGCAAAACGTGCCAATTCCGTTGAATAATATTTTTAAGTTCCATATGTTGTTGATTAAATTAAAAAAATAATCATGAGGAGATCTATTTACATAAGATTTATCCTCTCTGGATAAGTTATTAAAAAGCAATTCTGGTTTTACTCATAACTCTATTCCGTGCATCAATCAAAATTTTAAGAGGATAACCTTTGTTAAAAAATCTTTGAGTCATTGTCATAATTTCAGCTTTAAACCCCTCATCATCTGAACATATCCTATGAGCCCGCAGGAATTGACTATAGGGTAAATATATATATTTAGGTAGTTATAGTTAAGAGATTTTATGTTTTGCCAAAAATGTTGGCACTGTTCAATAAATCTTCACAAATTTTTCAAAACTAGTATGACACTCATCAAAGTTTAGGGGTGATCCGTTAAGCTGGGGCAAAGAAAAAGGGGGTGTCCCAAAACACTTTTTTTCCATTCTGAGTGTATGGGGATTTTGCATTCTTTAGACACTGCTACAGCCCGAACCGCTGAACGGAATTACACCAAATTTGTCAGAAAGCTAAATCTTGGTCTGTAAATTGTGCTTTGGTATAAATCCTTGCAGTAGTTTTGGAGTTATTTAAGTTGAAAAAATAAAGATATATATAGGGACGCAGATCAACCGCATGTTAGTTTTGAGGATGTATGTATAAATTGTGTAAGTATTGGTAAACTTATAAGTTGTTAAAAACATATTTGTATATTGTGCTATAGTATACCATCTACAGTTGACTGTACACAAAAATACATAGGGGTCTGAACCGGTGATGTGATAGGTTGATAGCTGTGTTTACCAAAGGTAACAATCATTTATGTAGTTTTATATTGCGTTGTGCCTAAAGTGGGAGTGGTATTTTATTTAAATTTAGTAGGATCAAATATTATGTTGTGTACATGTTTATTTTGTCTGCTGTAGGTAAGTAATGTTATTATTTTGTAATTTTTAATTTATTGACATTCAGTGATATGTTTTATCACTTTTGCGTTGTTTAAAAACTGTGAGTTTTGTTTTGTTTTATATTTTCTATATTACATATTATGTTGTACAGATGATTATTGTGTGTAGTGCAAGTAACTAATGTCATTCTTTTTTACCTTTTAATGTATTTAAAGTTATTGATATCTCTTGGTTGTACGACGGAACACCGATTTCTTAAACAACTAGTGCCTTAACAACGAGGTCGGAACACCAACCTCGTTGCTACTACTAATGATTTTACCATGAATGCCTTAACAACGATTTTCGTTGTAAAGGCATTCCTGATAAAAGCATTACTAATAGGCACCATTGACCCTACATCCCTCACCCCACCCCCCCACCCCCTCCCCAAAACCAAAAATGCCCCACCCCCCCAACCCCACCCCAAAACTAAAACCCTCTAACCCCCCACCCCTCCCCAAAATCAAAAACGCCCCAACCCCACCCCAAAACCTAAAACCCCCTGACCCCCCCACCCTTCCCAAAACCTAAAACCCCCTGACCCCCACCCCCATCCCCTCCCCAAAACCAAAAATGCCCCCCCCAAACCTAAAACCCCCTGACCCCCCACCCCCTCGCCAAAACCAAAAACGCCGCACCCTCCCAACCCCGCCCCAAAACCTAAAACCCCCTGACCGCACCCCCTCCCCAAAACCAAAAATGCCCCACCCCCCCCCAACCCTGCCCCAAAACATAAAACTCCCTGACCCCCTACCCCCTCCCCAAAACCAAAAAAGCCCCACCCCCCAACTCCACCCCAAAACCTAAAACCCCCTGACCCCCCACCCCAAAACCTAAAACCCCCCACTTACCTTAGTTGACCCCTTCTCACCTGCATCCTCCTCCTTCGCCAACTCCCTTATTTGTACCTTAACCACGCATGTTCGTAGTTCAGAACATATGTAGTTAAGGCACAAAATGACGGAGTCGTGGTTAAAAAAAGAGTTGTTGCGCTTTCGTTAACCACGACTTCGTTAAAAAGACGTCGTAATAAAGGATGTTTCCCATATCTCTTATCACAGTACTCTGTTTGAGTAATTTGTGTTAGCAGCCTGGTACACAGTTATCATAAGCCATTAGCTGATTATGTAATCACTGGCTTTCCAAAAGCTAAAGGCAGCAATGTTGTTTTTGCAACACTTTTCTTGTGTTGTGCATTACACTTTCCAATGTAAGTATAAGGGTTGATATTCTTGTTCCTAACTATTACCATTTTAGTGAAGTTAATAGGTAGAGCAAAATGGCTTTAACTTTCTACATATTTATTTTAAAAAGTACAGAGTAATGCAGGAGTACTGTGGTGCCCCTAGAAAAGTTTGAAAGGTTAACATTTTTGTTTACAATTTTTTCTACATTTTATACCACTGTACTGTGTAGTGGATTTTTTTTTAAAGTAGCATGGTAATTATCAGTAATTACCATGCTACTCCATACACTTTAAATGCATATTTTACTTTGTACAAAATTGAAAAAAAACTTTAGCACACTATATTAATAAAATATTTTGTTTTACAGAGATTTTAATTTTTAAAAACATTTTTTAGTATTGCAGTACTCCCATGAAACTTTAATAAAGTGGTAATAGGTTTCGGAGAAAAACATATCTAAAACGTACTTCTACTGAATCGCGTAGCACAGAACACAGGGAACCTTGAGGTAAAAACAATATATGTGTGTATATATATGTGTATATATATATATATATATATATATATATATATATATATATATATATATATATATATATATATATATATATATATATATATATATATATATATATATATGAGAAGAGTGACTCAAACAGATGATCTCATTAAAGAACAAAAATATATTTCTACTACAACGTTTCAGTGGCTACAGCCACTGAGCAAACCATCTTGTACTACCTGAGGAAGGCGGAAGCTGAAACGTTGTAGTAGAAATATATTTTTGTTCTTTAATGAGGTCATCTGTTTGAGTCACTTCTTTCTTGGATATTACATTTTCTTGTGGCTCTTTGTATCCTTTGGGATCCAGATTTTTGCCCTGGCTGGCTGTTGTTTTCTTGTGATCCTGCATCTTCCAGTATGTGTATATATATATATATAAATATAGATATTTATATGTATATACTTAATTACTTAGGCTATATTTCAGTAATAAAAATACCATAAAAGCTAATCATACGATACACACATTGGAAATATAAAAGAGCAATAATATAAAACTCTCTAACTGGATAAAGCTTAAAAATGAACAATTAAAATGTGAAATGCAGCAAGCTTAAAATACAAAATATAAATACAATATGGCAGAATTAAGATTAAAATCAAATATTCCCTATGAGAGCAACGTATTCAATTTTACCTACAGACTTAGACTTGCTTTAGTGTGATGCATTGCAAGCTGCCCCTAACCGTTTTGCTCTTATGTGCCAAATTGCAACTAAAAATCTAGCCAATGCATATACCACAATCCCATGGGTATTTGTTTTGCAGATCCCAAGAGCTAGGGGCCGGTTGTTAATGCCCATTGATCTGCAAAGAGGTATAATCCATTGAGTCCGCTGTTTGGCATATGCGGGACAATGGAATAACACATGAGCAATAGATTCAGATGACCCATAGCCCATTGGGCATAGATCTTGTTTGTTATTCTGCTGGGACCACCTGCAAGTGAAAGTACGTAGTGGTGATGACCCCATCCTAAACCTGATGTAAAGTGCACGTGCTCGAGGGGATAAAATCAAGTCCATGTAATTTTCAAATTCATGGTGACATTTGACTGATATAAATCTATCTGTCAAGCTGAACGAAGGCACCTCAGCTAACTTTCCTACTTTTAAGTTTAGCCAATATACATCCTTAACAACTTGTGCAGCATTTTTTTGGGAGACGATGGGGGTCTGTACAAAACAAGCCCAACCCTTGTTTGGTCAAACTGTTTTCAACATGATCACACCATGGAATTTTTCTTATTATATGTGTACTCAGCAGAGCATTCAACCATGTTCTGTATGGGCTAAGAATATCTATGGACCAAATCCTAATCCAATACAATATTGGTCTTAAGGCAGCTATGTGGGTGATGGATCTAGATTTAGATCCATCCGAATAGGCAAAGTGGGGGAGCTAGCAGGTATTTTTAGCAAAGCCTTTATAAATGAATTTTCAGCAAGCTCGAAGTCCCTCAGATTGCCATGCCCCCATAGCTATGCTCCATACAGAGCCCCCTTCTAGCTTGTACTTTCATATATTTCTGTTGCAGGGGAGATTGCAAATCTGGGAGATCTGTTAGCAAACCGCAGGGCACCCACCAAGTTCTGTTTCAGTCTTATATATGCCTTTGATAAATGGGCCTGCCATTTGTGGGTATTCTCTAGTCTGACTCCCAAATAATCACAATCAGTGACTCTCTCTAATGCTTCCCCATCCAGAAGGATCATCCTCCTTATTTTATGTTTTTTATCACCAAAGATCATGTATTTGGTTTTTAAGGTATTAACTTCAAGGTCATGGTCCTTGCAAAAGCACATGAACTTCGCAAGTAAATTGGCAAGGCCGAGGGCAGTTTGGGATAGTAACAAAGTGTCATCCGCAAATAGCAAACACAGAATCTTTGTCCCACCTAGTTTTGGTGCATCATTGTCACAGTCCAGTAAGTAAGGGATACAAGCGTTGATAAACATTAAGAAAAGTGGGGGGTCAACACACATCCCTGCCTCACCCCTCTTTTAATCAGAATCTCTCTTGTCACCTCCCCATTTAATCCCCATTGAATTTTAGCAAACTTCTCAGTATATAAACTTTGAATTAAGTTTAATAGGGGACTCGGGAAATCGGCTCTGTCCAGTACCTCCCACAATTTGCAGCGCGGGACCAGATCAAAAGCAGATTTGAGATCCCCAAAGTCCACAGAAAGGTTCCCTGCATCCAGGTCTACGGTCTTCCATTTGATCGTGAGGAACCTAAATATCTGATCAATTGTACTTATTTTCTGTCTAAAACCTGCTTGGAGATCACTGAGGGCTTGAGTCTCTTCTAGCCATTCTTTTATCCTTATTAGAACCTGATAACAAAATATTTTTTGAAGATTATCCGGGAGGCTCATTGGTCTATAATTCGCTGGAGCGGCCCTATCCCCCTTTTTGGAAATAGGTACAATAATTGCTCCCTTCAAGGAGCGGGGATAATTTCCACTAGCCAAAACGGCATTTGATACATTGTTGACATAGAGGCCCCATATGTCAAGGTCAGATCTAAACAAGTCAGCAGGTATACCATCTAACCCGGGGGCTTTTCCTGTTTTTTGGGCCTTAATGGCCATCCTAGTTTCGTTCAGAGTAAAAGGAATCAGGCTGTCAGTGGGAGAGGAGTCCAGTCCAAATATAGTACTGCTATTGGGGAAAGCGTCCGTTTCAACGTCATACAACTTCGTGAAGTGGCCCACCCAATTTTCCAGTGAAATATAGCAATCTGGTCTAGGGTTTTCATTTCGCCCATTAAAAGCCACCAAGGACCAAAACCTTTTCAGATACTTCTCCTTAGCTGCTGTCAGCAAATCCTGCCATGACTCCTCTTCCCAATTGTTTTTGCAGGTCTTTATTACAAATGCGTACTCACGCCTGGCACTAGTTATCAGATGTCTATCTTTAGATTTAATTGCCTTTAGCAAACTACACTTAGACTCCCTGCATGCTTTGCCAAACCACCTATGGTGGGGTCCAGCTACTGAGTGATTATTTTCCCTAACAGTTCTATAAAAAAGATCCTTCAAAGTGGAAAAAAGATCTATGACCTCATTGGGGGAATATGAACAAGGAACATCCATTAACTGGTGGGTTGATACTAAGTTAAGCATTTTCCCCCACAGTTTTCTTGAACTTTTAAAACAATCCCACTTCAGGGCACGCTTGTTAGAGAAGACTACTAGGGGGGAAATAGTTTCATAGCTATTTTGCATATCTATTCTTTTAAAAATAAGCCCATCATATGTAACTAAGATTGGGGCATGATCGCTATTGTGTTGGTTTCCTATGCAAATATCTCGAATAGTGTGCCACATCCTCACATCAATGACCACATAATCTAATATACTACTATAACACCTCCTGAAAAATGTGGGTTTTGCAGGAGAGTCTGAAGGAAAACGCCCATTTCCTGGGCGAAGACCATGCGTTATCATGAAGTCTATAACCTGCAAAGCCCTACCACTAGTTTTGGACTGCTTCTTCAGAGAAGAAAAAGGAGGAATATTCCATGATGCATCTTCTAGCTGCGTAATCTCTGAAAATATAGAGTTCGGCTCAAGTGACACATTTAAATCCCCAGCAACAAAAATAAAATGCGATGTTATATAATCTGACACCAAGGCATTCAACACCTGAATAGTTTTTGACAATTGATTAAAAGGACCTCGTCTGTTGTAAACATTGACACACAACAAAGGGAAGCCTCGCTTTTGCTGAATAGATAAAGCCAGTATGTAATCTGAGTCCACATAAATTTCTCTAATATTGCCCAGATCTGAGTTTCTTGTCCATATAATAAGACCCACCGCCGCTCTCCCCACCAGGGACAGTCTGGCTTCTTTGCAAAATGAGTTAAACCCTTGTCTAAAAACATTAATAGTAGACCAAGTTTCCTGGAACAAGCAAAGATCAAATTTGTTAATAAACTCCCCCCAATCTGGGTCATCTAATTTGTTGTGAATTCCAGCCAAGTTCCATGTCAGAAACTTTGGGGTTAAAGTCTCCCGGGTTATAGGGTCCTTCCTGAGGGATGACAAAATACAAGGTCTAACATGGTTCTTCCTAGGTGATAATTTGACCATAGGTGCATCAAGTGCATCCCTGATCCTAGGGGAAAGGAGCTCTGGATCTGACACCCCTTCTACCTGCAAATTAACAATATGAGAAGATCCACTACTATCCCGTTGCAGGCAAAATCAGTCAATCAATATCTAGAGCAACAGCTACTTGTGCCAGCCTCCCTGGATTAGTCATTGCGTTCTGGCAAACACGCTACTTCTTATTGGCTAAAACAGGGGTCTCCTCAGAAGTGGCTAGAAGTTCATCTCTCTCGATTCGAGGGCTATGGTTTGGAGCGGGAAAATTCCTCCTCAATGAAGAATCATTTACAGGCCACCAGATTTTAAAACGGATAGTTGAACCACTTTGCAGGGGGTTCCGCGTTTCCATGGATAATAGGCCCCTTACCAACTGAGGCGCAGACAGCACTAGCTTTACTGTGTCCCAATGGCCCTCTCTCTCTGTATGGCACTGCGACGATATTATATCTGAATGGTGTGTATATGTGTGTATATATATATATATATATATACATATATATATATGTAGTCGCCATTAGTCAGGGCCTAGTTTCTATAGAAAAAGTAGTTTTTTACATGCGTGCATCTTTGGTGCCGCTTGACCAATCTTCATGATATTTTTCAAAAGAATTTGATTGCTGGAGAGTTTCAGGGGGATCCGTTGAGGGAGCCAAGAAAAAAGGGGTGGGGGCAAAAATGGAGTGTTTCCAATGTTAATTCCGATATGGATTTTGAAAAGTGATAGTGCCTGAACCACTGGATGGAATTACATGAAATTTGGAAGAAAGGTAGCTCCTGGTCCAGACAGCACCCTATTCATTATTTGGTGTAAATCCATTCAGTAGTAGTAGTAATTACTTTATTTCAGTAAAACCATAAAATCACCCATAAATAAATAAAAATACACTAGTAGAACAGTTCATATAAAGTGCACGCCCAATGATAATATTTAGAGCAACATCAAAGAAAAATATATTATTTGGAGCTACTTAAAAAATAAAGGCCCTCATTCTGACCTTGGCGGGCGGCGGAGGCCGCCCGCCAAAGTCCCGCCGTCAGGTTACCGTTCCGCGGTCGAAAGACCGCGGCGGTAATTCTGACTTTCCCGCTGGGCTGGCGGGCGGTCGCCTTCAGACCGCCAGCCAGCCCAGCGGGAAAGAGGCTTCCACGATGAAGCCGGCTCGGAATCGAGCCGGCGGAGTGGAAGCTGTGCGACGGGTGCAGTTGCACCCGTCGCGTATTTCACTGTCTGCGCAGCAGACAGTGAAATACATGTAGGGGCCCTCTTACGGGGGCCCCTGCAATGCCCATGCCAGTGGCATGGGCACTGCAGGGGCCCCCAGGGGCCCCGCGACCCCCCCTACCGCCATCCGGATCCCGGCGGTCCGACCGTCGGGATCTGGATGGCGGTAGGGGGGGTCGGAATCCCCGCGGCGGTGCAGCAAGCTGCGCCGCCGCGGAGGATTCAATGGGGCGGCGGTACACTGGCGGGACCCCGCCAGTGGTGCCGGTCCGACCGCGGCTTTACCGCCGCGGTCGGAATCCCCATTGGAGCACCGCCGGCCTGTCGGCGGTGCTCCCGCGGTCCTCCGCCCTGGCGGTCAAAGACCGCCAGGGTCAGAATGACCACCAAAATCTTTAAAACACATATACAGACTAATAAGTCAAACACACATTTAAAAGCAGTACTACTCAAGTGAATCATTGGCTGCCCAAACCATAATCACCGGACCCATGATAATTGCCTAGGAGTGTGCAAGGATACTTTCCTCCATTATATCACAAATGGAGAGCCCAAAAGCCTTCCCAGAGGTATATAACGGATGGGGGCAGTCCACCTCCAAAATATATTATTTGGAGCTACTTAAAATACAATCTTAAAATGCATATACAGAGAACTAAACCAAATGCCCATTTAAAGGCAGTAGTACTCAAATATGTCATTGGCTCTCCAGGCCAAAATCACCAGACCCATGTTAATTGCCTAGGAGTGTACAATAATAATTTCTTCCATTATGTCACAATTGGACAGCCCAAAAGGCTTCCCAGAAATATATAGTGAATGGGGGCAGTCCACCTCCAGGCCGAGATCTGGCCAAGTGACTCTCAAAGGTCAACGATACAGTTCAAGATAAGTAATGTTGGTTACATGCCTCTATAGCCGCTAAGAATGCAGTATGTACAATCAATTAATGGAAATTTCCGTTAGGAGAACCCCCTCCATCTAATATACCATGCGTGCTCTAAGTATTTGGCTACTGCAAATACTATCACAACCTCTGTTTTCTATTAAAGGATTCTCAGGGCCTCCCAATAATGCTTAACACTCAGAAGCTTACAGACTGCAATTATCCATTTTCTGCACGGCTGTATATATGGCTGTATATACTAGGGACAGAAAAAAAGAAAATGTGCGTTAATTTCTTTATCTAATATGCAAAAGTGACAGAACATTAAGGGATCTTGCTTGTCCCATTGGCTGTTACAGGTCATAGAGGTGGATAGATTTTATCCATAAAATTCTTAGAAGCTGGATAGCATTTAACATTTAGGAATTGCCAGGTCAGATTCTCATTATCATAATTCACTCAAATCTTCTCCAAGGCATAATTCCAATAAGCACTTTCTGCCTGGCTCACTTAGCAGCCACTGCTGGCAAGTTCCAAAGGTCTGGCATTTTCAACTGCTCGCACTGCAGCTTAACATTTGTCAACCATGGCGTAACCACCCTTGAATCACAAGAAATCAGACCACTTAAGGAGTCCCTATATGGTGTCAGCTCCTCATTTGACCACAGCCTTACCCAGTACAATAAGGGTTTTATAGCCACCACCAAGTTAATAGGGTTAAATACTAGATCCAACCTCAGTGGGACTAGCGGTGTGCCCCTGCCTATCTTAAATAAGCCCCTTATGAAATTGTTCCCAGCTAATAAGAGGGCCGTAGCATCCGCAAATCCCCAGATTCCGGCCCCATAAGTAGCTGCCGGCAAAGCTGCAGCTTTATAAACCTGGAGGACCTGAGACACCGCACCCCACCCACTACCTTCTATTTCCTACTGATCGGGTAGAGACTCTGCTAAATTAGGTTTTTACTCTTCCTATTTGGTGGGTCCAGGTTATTGTGTCGGATAACCGGACCCCAAAATGTTTTATCTGTTCAGTTATGGAGCCATCAATTACCATTCACTCTTGAACGATTTATGGGTGTTGATACCCATACATTTTGTTTTCAGAGGGTTGATTTCAAGGCCCCTCAGCTTGCAGAATACAACAAAAGTATTCAGCTATGCCTAAAGACCCAAATGGGTTCTGGAAATGAGCAAGGTGTCATCCGCAAACATTAATATCAGGAGTGCAGTTTTAGCTAGCTTAGGGCCATCATGCATATATTGTGAGAGTCATTTAATGTAAAGGCTGAATAATGTCAGAGCTAATACACAGCCTTGCTTTACCCCCATGAATCGGAATCTTGCCCCCCAAGTTCTACCTCACTTTTGCAAAGGTGTTAGTATGGAGAGCTCTTAAAATCCATAATAGTTCACATGGGACCCCATAAGCTTCAAGTACCTTCACAAACTACCCCTAGGGACTAAGTCAAATGCCGACCTCCGATCTATAAAGGCAATGTACAAATGATCTCTCTTCAGGTTAATATACTTCAAACATAGCAGCTTAAACTGGAAGACCTATTCAAGGGTACTAGTATTACACCTAAATCCTGCCTGGGCATCTTCAAGAATATGGTTATCTGTGACCCAAGTTTGTAGCTTTGCCAGGACCTGTCTACAGAAACTTTTTTGGCCATTGTCCAGCAAGATAATTGGTCTGTAGTTGGAGGGTAAGTCCCTTCTCCCTTTTTGTAGATTCATACAGTAACTGCTCCAAGCCAAGTGGGCGGAATTTCTTTGCCCCTCATTATGGCATTGCTAAGAGTATTGATAGAGGGAGTTCACACCTTAGAATGAGATAGAAAAAGGTCACCCGGAAAACCATTGAGCCCAGGGGCCTTTTCCTTCTTCAGTTACCTTATTGCTACCCTTGTTTCTTCCAGGGAGAAGTAGAAGGACTCTGACTCAGTATTATCCGCCTTCTGTAAAGAGTTAGTTCAAGCCACTGAAGCATCAAGATAACCCCCCTCATTGTGCTCCTCCAATGCGCTCCTGGCGTGTTCCCTCCCCTTCTCGTTATACAAGGCCCTGAAGTGTTCTAAACACCCTTCAGGCTGCACTACTGTCAAGATTATTGATTATCTTTTAGCTGGATGCTACCAATTGCCAAAAAACCTTTGTATTCTTAATCTTGAGTGCATCAGTAAGCTCATCCCATTGATCCAACTCTTTTTCGCTTTAGATAAAATAGTCTTATAGTGTTTCCTTGGAGAGGTTATTTGCGTTCTGATGCTCGACATCAGGGCTTCCAAGAGCCTGATCTTAGCGTTTCGGTATTCCTTGGTATACCACCCTGAGGCAATTTTAAGGGAACATCCTCTTTTCCTATCTATAGCAAGGGACTTAATTGTTCCATTAACTGACAATGCACACAA
This sequence comes from Pleurodeles waltl, assembly GCF_031143425.1. Lineage (NCBI taxonomy): Eukaryota > Metazoa > Chordata > Amphibia > Caudata > Salamandridae > Pleurodeles > Pleurodeles waltl. The sequence continues at coordinate 1,888,834,853 of NC_090440.1, forward strand.
ACCATTTCCAGGTTACACCCTCTCATATTGGTTACCTCACCTAAGTTGTCCACCACTACTTCATAATTTTAGGTTTGGATAGCTTTATTATCCATAACTTCTGCCCAACTGACACTCCTCCTACTATTGACTGTCTCTACAAGACCCATATTGTAAGCATGAGATAGATTACATCATGTGAGAAAAACCGCTACGAATGTGGCACTTAAGGCATCATGGTCGCTGACTACTTTAGAGATGACAGCCATGTCAACCAGAGAGGCTCACACATCCTGATCCAGCAAGAGGTAGTTGCAAGAGATTTTACAAGACCTCTCTTAAAAGTCGGCTTAGGAGGGATATCCGAACTAGTGCTGCCATTTGCAATTCTTAAGCCATTCTCAAAGATCATATCTTTCAGTTGAGTTGCAACCGCATTCGAAGTTTCTATGATTTGGCACCCCATGGCTATCCATTGAGCTGCTTGTGTACATCGAGTAGTCCAGCCTCCTTAACCCTCTTTCGAGCCTCGTGTTGCAATCACTAGCAATACGTTTTAAAGTGCTGCCTTTTAAACTCTGCAAAATATTAGCAAGGTGGGCCACTGTAGATGAGGGTACATTATAGGGGACAGATCTAATATAGACATTAATAATGGCAATATGAGGCACCCCGTGGGAATTTTTACTTTTACTTCTACCCCCAGCAACTTTTTTCAATATAGGAAAGAGATCCAATTTCAACCACATAAGCAGGCCACCAGAGGCTCTAACCGAGGTAGAAGAAACTGCATTCACCGTAAAAGTAACATGCCCGCATCTAAAAGACGGAACCACTGCCCATGTCGCCTGCAAAAGTATTATCTGATGGGTATCAATAAACTCTCTCTACTCCGAGTCTGCTAGCTTTGCTCGCAGACCTGCCACCTTCCATGATAATACTCTTATTGGATCTTTGCCAGGTGACCCACTTGCAGTTGTCCTCCCCCGCTAATAAGACCCTGAGCGTTCGCCTCTGCATGTAATGCTGTATCCCTTCGGTTACCTCTCTTGACCCCTGTAGCTGGGTCCTGTGACAACAGTGCTTTAGCCAGCCCATCGAAGTCACAATGAGAAGGTTGATTGCAGATAGCACACAACCCTCCATTTTTCTGCTGTCAATCAACCTCAGCTAGGTTGAAACACTCATCCATATTAGCAGATCGCTGTAGAGGAGCTAAGGGATTGTGAGTTGCTGTAATTGGGTTGTCCCCTGTTGAGTTAAGGGCAGTAACTTTAAGTCTTATATTTGAGTTTGAATTGGGCCTAAATCTTAACTCCATAGCTATCAACTCATCCACCGTTTAATGACTCCTAAGTTTCAGCCCTATACATTTGGTTTAAGATCCTGTTAAGCTTCAGCGAGTAGCATGCAGGATGTCATTCCTAATTACCGATGTACATCCCTGGTGTGACAAAGCCAATGAATTGCTTTGTTCACACAGGAATCTTGTGATTCTCTAACTCCATGCAGAATGGAACACAATTTTCAATGTCCCGCAGTCAGACTGTGACTAGATGGCATACTCCTCTTAGGACTAGTTTAGGGAATTTCTTTTGTGTTTCTAGCTTGCTGTAACAAAACAGGAATGAGGGCCAGTGGGTATTGGTATTTTAACTGTGATTATGTTATGTGCTTTCTAGTCTATACACATATAACTTGCTCTTTCCTTTGACATAAAAAATAGGGCTAGCAGGCAGGTGACTGTTGTAGTCGAATAAATCTCTTTAACATATGTATATCTAAATACTGTATAAGATGCTCTGTTTCTGATTCTGTGAATGCATGAGCTCAACTACAAGTAATAGTGCTCTAAGTTCTAAGTCAATTTTACAATGGGTCAGTCAGTCAGGAAATATTTATTTAGCAATAATTGCGATAGAAGAAGCATATAGAAAAATCAAGCACTCAGACATTTAATTACACATTTGACATAGGACATCACAAGACAAATGATAATGTGTTAAATAAATGGTTTCACCTAGACAACAAAGTAGTTTTATGCCTCTGAGTGTAGTACAATTTATCTGCATGACATTACTTCTCTTATTGCAATACATTGGTCTAACCACAGAAATACATAGAACATGTGTAACCAATTCCTTTAGATTTTAAAAAGGATACCTATAAAATATAAAAGTGTCAGAGAAAGGTATTCTCAGTTCCTTATAGAAATGACAGAATTTAATAAAGTGCATAGTAGATTGGGCAGAGTGATTACCACAGGGACAGTGGGGCAAAGTCTTATTCCATAGTCTTTTTTGTGAAAGGTCAGTAAGACATGAACTGTGCTCAGCCTGAATCTAGTAAGAAGAAATCATTGTCCCAAATACCACATATGGCTCAATCATGTTTGTCCTAGAACAAATTGAATACGTGCACATTGTGGGACTTGTACCCTCAACTTTCAGTGTCCTCTCCCTATATTTTTCAAGAAATCATTTTCTTAACTTGTATTTAGAACAAAGACTGCCTTTGCATAACAAAGAAAAAAACCTCAGGTTTCTTTGTCAACTCAAACTCTTCCTTGATAAATGTGAATCCGGAGATTTTAAAAACTTGTTACAGGCCCAAACAGTCTAAAACCTGATGGACCTCAAAAGAGCCAGATGGCATAGGGAAATAACTTTTATGATCCTCCATGTAAGTAATCCCTAGTTCATCGAATGTTGAGGTATTGTTAGGAATTAATGAAATTTTCACAGGAAGGCATTACCAAGCAATTGGAATTAATTCCACTCTTATAAGCCCCATAACTTGCTATTGAGATTCATAAACTTTTGCCGATAGACATCATCTCTTGAAGGGGTCTAGACCCCAATTTACCAGAGAACATGAAAACCTCTTCAATAGGAATTGCTCATCTCTTACAGTACGTAAATGACCCCATCTCAGCACAGAATCAAAGGGAACCCCTAAATACTGGAATGTTTTAACTCCATGTTTAGAGGTTTCTCAAACAAAGTGAGCATTAGTTTTCATAGAGCTGGGACCACAGGTCATCACAAACTATTTAGAAAGGTTTATCTTAAGATCCAGGTCCTCCATGAATCGGGGGAAAGAGTCTAATACTATTTGTAAACTATTGACCATGTGGTCCATGAAAAATGCACCATCTCTGTAGAGAAGTAAGGGTGTGATCCTATCTGTGAATTGTCCTGACCTTTTGCTCTTAAGCTTAAGTATCCCTACAGATTGCTAATGTACTGGGAAGAGAAAGGAGGACTGACATGGTCCTGCTGATCTCCTCTTCTTGTCATTATGCATATGCAAGCCGTCATGTCTGAATGTAATTTTAGCAAAAAGTGGACAATATGGTGACAATGTCCTTACTTTATTTTGCAACTGACATGATCAAATGCACTTGACAGAACCATAAATGCCTAGTGTGTGGCACTGTTTTCGACAGTCCTGTATTTAGAAGTCATCAGAAACAGATTGAGGCACTGTTCAATTGGGCCTCAGCACTTGCAACAACCACATTGTATGTCTGATAAAATAGAGTTTTCATGGGGCCATGATTCTAGTTTCTTCAATGAACCTCTACCTGCAACTTTAGATACAAAATCCAATTACGAGATGGATCTATAACAAGCAGAGTCAGCTAGGATTCCCAGATCAGAAAAATAACTGACGGGGACCAACATCTGGGCAGTTGTGTCTTTGCAGCAGCTTTGACAACAACCAACCAAGCTCAAAGATCTAGATTATATTTGTAAGGGTCAGTGGGAACTCCATCGGGGTGTGGTGACTTTCCTGACAAGCTTTTTATTACAGCTAACACAATCTCTGCTAATTCAAACTCCACGTCACCCAGTCAACTTACAACTGCTACTTCATTGGTGTTATTAACCAAAGGGATTGTTGTTGTGTTTGAATAGATTTTATTAAAAGGCTGTAGCCACTGTGTCAACAGTTAGGACAACCTTTGTCAATCCAGGGGCTGAAGTAGCCTTGAAATAAGGGGAACTTGCAACCCTTCAGAAAGCCCTGCTATTCCTAAGCTCACTAGCAAACACTAGTGATGTCCATGTTTCTTTCCTTATTAAACTATTCTGTTTTCTAAGGCCTTTTTATAAGCTTCTCTACATTCTTGGATCCCTGACTGGATTTGTAGTTTCACCTTGGAGACAGATTTAAGTTTTTTTACGAACGCAGTGCATGCATTGTCAAACCAACTATTCAAAATCCTTTCCCTGTGTTGTGCAGCTAAACACATCATTTTATCTTATTAGCTTTGTTGCAGATGCACTCAAAAGCAGATAGAATCATTTAATGGTTGCTTTGTTCATCAAGTCACTACTACCTCAGCATTTGCATCCAGAATGAATTATTTAACTATCTTCTTGAGGTTTAATTTAGATAATTTAAGTAATACCCCTTTATTTTGAGTTAGCTTCAGCTTCCCAATTCATAGATGAAAAGGTATCAGACACTGATTTGAGTGCAGTGTCAGTGTTAAGGGGTTATGATTTCTAACACATGGTGGGTCCACCCTAAATCCTAGGATAAGGCTACCAAGACCCTGTGATAAAAGGCTAAAACCAATGATAGAGGAGGCACCTCTGCCTATAAATGTAGGAACCAGGGTAGGACACTAATTGCACAAATCCATTACAAAGAACAGATTATATTTTATTAACCGAACATTTAAGATATGAACTACTACATTGTGCTGGGAATGGGTCGGGACATTGCTGTTAGGACTTAAACCCCCAAAAACTTCATTTGAGGGTTTGTTGCCGGTGTACACATTAAAACCACCCCCAAAGACTACCTAAAGACCACCGTCATGCCAGGAGCATGGTTCCCAATTTGGTGACAGCACTCGAAGTTGTACTAACCCAGGGCGGCGCTGAACTCAGAGCCGCCTGACTGATTACAACTCATCTTTCTAGTGGGAAGCTTGTGCTGGGGGGCACAGGGAGTATAGGGTAGCAGCACTTGCACAATTCCATAGGGTGGTCCCCTGCACTGCCCATGCCAATCGCATGGGCAGTGCAGGAGCTCCCCTGCCCATCACAATTGGAATGCCCACTGTCTTCACTGCAGATAGTGCTCATTCCGATGGTGCTGGGAGCCCCCCGAATGGACAGCATTTGCCGCAACTCCATGTAGAGCTGAGGTCAATGCCGCCGCACAATTTCCACTGAGCTGACTGGTGGAAACTTTGGTTTCCATCGGTCAGTCCAGTGGAAACCTTGTAATCGGGCTTTTGTGGAGACCAACAGCTCTGCAATGATCTCCTCACCGTAAGTCTGGAGGTCGGCTTGTCCGACCGCCAGATTCGTAATGAGGCCCATAATCATGTCACCATTGTTGTGATCACAGGGGTTTCTATAACAAATTAACCATGACTATCTCATTTATACCTGTGCCTTGTAAGTGAGCCATCTGGTAATGCTGGGAGTTAACTGTCTGCCAAGATAGTCACCCCCAGAATACTTGTGTAAAATTAACAGATGTATACCACCCTCTGTTCTCCCAGTTCTTGATGGAATAGCTGGGGTACCAAAAATGTAATAACCATCAATATAGAAGGGCTCAAGCACCCACGTCTCAAGAAGGCAAATTCACTCAAAAAGTTTATTATGCATAAAACAATTTGGATTACTTAATGTAGTGACAATGCTTGCTACATTCCAAGAAATGCAACTAAAATGATTATTATTGAGATATCCTAATGTATTCATGTTGCTAGCTAATGAGGGTGAGACAGCTCTTGGGTGGTTACTGAAAAGTACTTTCCAAGCACCCCAGAAGCTCAGTAGTAGAGGTAAGACTTTTCCTAGAAATTGAACCTGCAACTTCCCCCCACCCCCTGTTTGTTAATCTTTTTGTTCACGTGGCTCCAAATGAGTAAAGGTGTTACTAAATGGGAAAGTATAGAGTGGATCACCTATCACTTGTTTAAGGTGTAGCTGATGTTGGTTATGCCAGTTGTGTGGCCTTCTTCTGCTCATTGGCTTGTACAAATGCGCCTAAGGAAATGCACTGATCTGTCTTGAGTTTTGCTGGATAGTGGATAATCTACTTAAAAGCATTGTAACTAATCAGATTCCCTAAAGTTAACCTCACACTCACTCCTTGTCTCTGTGGGTAGTTCTTACCTAAGAAATTCTTCTTGCCATGGAATGTCATCGTACCCACACATTCCCAGACAGGCCTTTGTCCGTACCTAGTGATGTGGTTTATTTTTTACAGCTTGCCAATGTTCACTATGACATGAACTCTGCAAAGGAAAGCTACACAAAGCAATTAAATAGGGCATGGTCTGGAGGGAAAGAATAGCTGCAAACAGGTGCTATATACTGTAAAGTTGTTATGGACAGACCTTTGGGATGACCCAATAGAATGCTCTTCCAAGGTGTCTGTGCCCTCCAATGTTATTGTCTCTTGTTACCTACTGCTTATGTCCTTAAAGGGACTCCCTGTCAGCATGTTGTTCAACAGAATCAGTAGAAGCTAAAACATTATGCAAGGCTCATCTCATACCTTGATGTGTTCCTGTCAGTACAAAGTAAATGTCTGAGTCATATTAGGCTTTCTGTCCCATGAGCCCAGCTACTTCTTCTGTGAGGCTATTGATTGACAGTTCAATGGATTTTAACGTGTCAAATACTAAGTCTAACAAACTCTTCATAAGGGTTTCTAATTGTGAAATACAAATTGGCAGATTTTGTGCAAATGTATTACTTATCAAATTGCAAACATACTTATTAAACGGTCTACTTTTGCCTTGTTGAGCAGACATCTTAGCAGGGGCAGTAGGCTTGGATTTAATTCACATATAATCTCTCTTTTACTTTGGTGGAGGAGAGGACAGAACCTGTGCTTCTAGTGGAGCGTTGATTTCTAGGGGGCCTGAATATACACAATAATTCACTTGAATTGCGTGTGTTGCATCCGAATTGTAATGAGTTAGTCCCGCTTTAAAGGATGATATAGCCAAGGGTAATTCCATTGTTGAGCGAGTTACAGACCCCAGATTTTCCTCTACTTCATTAATTTCTTTGCCCATGACATCTAGAGCACTGCTTAAAAGGTTTGTGATAGTAGGAGGAGGATGTAGCTTACTATCACAAAGTGCAGAGGTCTTTTCCTTAAACATGATTGATTTTCCCTGGGCTACAATGAACTCAGATGGGCCCATCTTGGTGCAGTCTTCATCCTCAAAGCTGGGGTGCATCCCATGCACATCCTGCACTGTGGAGCAAGGTGCTGGCTATAAAGTGCTAGTGGCCACTCCCCCTACACTCTCAGTATATCGCCCTGGACACTGGATTTTGGGCCTTGTGGCCAAGAAACCCACAGTAAGACAGCTATGTTTCCAGTATCCCACACTGCAGAAGCAAGGGTTGTGCCTCATAGTGCTTGTGGCCCCTCCTCATCCGCTCTCACCACCACACTCAGGGCAAAGGGTGTTGGCCTTATGTGCAGGCCCCACAAGACAGCAGCCTTTCCAGTAACTTAAGAATCATAACTGCATTGTGGAGGTAAGACACTCACTTTTTCTTGTCAGGAACATCAATTAAACTTTCAGAACAAGGTGGTAAAGAAGTAATACTACCAATAATATAAAGTATTGCAATTCCTGATAAAGCAACGGAAGTGTAGCTCTTAAATGATTCACGTGACATCAGACAAATGCTGTGACAATAATTTGAATACAATTTTACTATTCTATTGCTGAAGATATGCAAAATCAACCTTGGTATCACTTTTAATTGAGGAGCTTCAATTATACCAAAACAAATATTTTTATGATGGCTTCCAAGAAAACTAAAAAAATCATCAACCATATGTGTATGAAATGGTGTGCATGCAGTGCCTATTTTGGAACTCAATCAATATCCTCACTCAACAAGGCAGCTCCTTTCACTATCAAGGCATCTAGTGTTCTGTCGGGTATTGTACATTTTTTACCCCTTCCCACCTTTGGATCCCTCCTTGTTGAATCTGCATGAGCTGGCCTGAGATTCCTTCACTGGAATTAACTTGTTAAGAGGATGCATCAGACAAATTGAATGCAGATTCATTTAACAATATCGAAGTTTCTAGTATATGAAAATGTTTTGCTCCCTTTTTAACTTTGGCTTCCATTGATGAACTGTTCATGTGAATTAGTTAAAGGATGCCGCAGTTATTAGCAGATGAACACTCTTTTGACCCCCCCCCCTCTTTGTAATGTCCGTTGACAGAGCTGAACAAATGTAAAAATACGAAGAGTAAGCTCAACATGCTAAGTGGCTTCTAAATTCATGCAAATTCATCAAACTGTTTCATAGTAATAAACAAATTAAAAATACCTTTTCAACTGTCTACATATTGCTATAATCCTTCAAAGCCCACTAGATACCTTTTTCAAACACTAATATCTGAAACAATACTAAATAGATTTACACCAGACCAAGCAAAGGCACTTCTCTGAGTAAGATTCTTCAGTTTTACCAATTTTATAGGAATTCTGTTTAGCTTCTTAACTGATTCAGAGATAAAACTTTCTTATGTGAGATGAATTGAAAAAGAAACGTTGACTACACCTCCTTTACGCTTTACCTCTTTGGCAGTTTCAGGCTGATTTGTGAAGTGGTTCCAAAGTTATATGCACAACAAAAAAACAGTTTTTCAATGGACACGCAGAGCTAGCCATAAGTATAGAGCTGCTATCGCTCACTACATAGTTTGTTAGTTTAAAGGAAAAGGCTCTTTTTTATTGATTGGAACATTGGGCCATTTTTGAATGATTTAAAAAAACAAATACACACATTTAAGTTTGTTTTGGGAACGTGCTGTACACAGTGGTCAAATTCTGAAAGTCTAATTTTCTTCCCATGCCCCATAAAGAATGTTATGTTACTAGGGACACGGAAAGTACCCTTACCCAGATGACGAACAGAGACCAGAAGTTCATGGTTGGTCCATGGGACAATCCTTTTCCGGGTTTGAGTAAATTTGTCGTCAGTTTTTGAAAAATATATATTGGGTTTGCCAACTGGTTCGCAAACTGAAAAATTTGAGTTTGAGCTAGTCATTTGATTGACAATGAGTTTTCTTTTTGAAGCGATTTGGGCTTTGGAGCCTCAAACGGAGGTCAATGAATACCAATAAAAATATTTGTTGAGCAATGGTCTCACTGTACCGCATCCCAATGGAGGAATGGCAAATTCTTTTTTTTCTGAAAATAATTTCCAGTGGTAATCTGGTGTACTGTTTGCTACCAAAACGCACGTGTTTTGCCATTCATTTATGCTTAGAGTAACCAAAACAAATATTCATACAGGTTCACAAATCTATGCGTAGTTCACGAACCACAAGAAATGTTTCTAAAAAGATAGAAAGGCTACTGGCCACAGGACAGAACTGTAATGCATGCCCATGCAGGTTACGGTCTGCCAGCCTGCAACAAGGGCAAGCTGAGAGGCCATAACCTGTGGGCACTCCGGCTAGGGGTTCTGGAAATAGGACATGAACAAAGACAATACAATGTTGGCAATGCCCACAGAGCATGGCAGCAGCTCATGCTTTTCAGTAACTGCAAGAGATGAGATAGACAGTGGCACAGACAGGTGCATGCCAAATCTTTATTATCAAGGAATGTTAGTTAAGGGACGACCTGGCAGGTTTGCATTGTACTGACTCCCGGTTAGTAAATGGAAAGAATTTAAGACTCTCTGCCTGGCACAAAGGGTCATCAGGGAGAGGATTTAGGGACATATTTACAAGCCACTCGTGCCCTTTAGCTCCACCGTAGCATCATTATGGTGGCGCTAAACAGGCCCTCGCCCTGCACCCCTATTAACAAACAGGCGCAATTACGCCACTTTGTAATCCCTTGCGCCACATTATACCTGCAGTAGGTATAATATAAGCAAGGGGGGTGTACCTCCACAGGGAGGCCCAAATAAATGGCACAGTGGAATTTACAACATTTTACTGCGCCATTTGAGCATCAGTTTTTAAAGTCTGCCCAAGGCAAGCATTAAAGTGACGCTACCGCTTTAGCCTATTGGCCTCCCTGAGCTTTGCTGGACTAGCCCCAGAAGCATTGGTGCTAGTCCAGCAAAGTGCCGAAATAGCATAAAAAATGTTGACGTATTGTGCTAACGAGTGCCATGGTGTGATGTATTGTCAATACAGGGCTACCATGGTGTCTTTAGGGGAGCACAGGGCGACGCAAGGAAAATGGTGCTTCCTAGCCGATGCACCAGTTCCTTGTAAATATGCCCCTTAGTTTCATCTGCCTCAGTCCATCTATCGACTCACAAAAATCCAGCAGTCCAGCTAATTCAGCCGTTTTTTTTTTTTTAATAGTTTCATTAAGTTTTCTTTAATAAAGGCAGCTCATTAAGCCTTATAGTCGTTCTGGGAAAAGGCTTTCCTTTTCCCAGTTGATGTTAAACTTATTGATGACCAAGGGAGGCAAGAGCCATTGACTAAGTAAGTCCCTTTATATTCTCCATTTATCCTCATTTTCTCTTTAGCTTCACCTTGTGATAAGAGCGAACTTGTTCCATTGCTGTTCTCCACTTTTAGGTACATCATATTTCTACACATAAAAATAGTTTATGTCAACTGTTCGCAGTCAAGAACAGATCAGTTCAGCCATGGTTTCCTGCCCTGAGCTCTACTCCTATCCCTTAAACATTTCTAAAAGTTAACAGGGCTGGCACCCTGCTAGTATGAATGAGAGCATAGCGACTGATGTCCATCCAACCGATCTGAAAATAAGACTAATGGCCTAATTCATATGCTAATGATAAATCACATACAACGAACCAATGCATATCTTATACACCATGTATCAATTCTTCAAAATTCAGATTAAAAATCAAACATGCAAAATATATGCAAACTACTGGTAACATAATCAAATTGACCATTTGACCTATTTAATTATTCAGTGAGACTGATTATCCATCCCGTATTCATAATCATATAACCATTTCCACTTCATAATGTAGTATGTAATTAACTGATACTTTGCATATCATACTCATCACACTAATTAGAACAAGGCACAAACACTCAGGTCTGCTGTTTTGCATCACAAAAGTGATGCAAAACTGAACAAAATGTTTTTTGATTTACTTTCCAGCGCATAACTTGTTTTGCACTGGAAAGTACTGCAAATCAGTTTAAAGAGGTGCTTTGCATCATTCTGCATCAAGGGGGCATCAATGGGTGGTACATAGGAGTCTTTTTGCAACCACCCATGGTTTTTGTTGCAAACCGTATCTACTAACAAAAGTAGATAGTGTTTTGCACCAAAATAATAACACCATTTGAAATTAGGTGTTAAAAATGAGTTATACTTTTATTCTTCTGAATGTACAGCACACATCTGAAGCAGGAACACTTTTAAAGTCATTCAAAGCATCAGGCATCGCCCTACACCAGCAGAAAGAGATGGTGGAGTGCTTAAAGTGGAACAGCTCACCACACAAACTGAATGCTGGATTAAACTGGCACTGTCCTCAGCGGGCAAAATTGCTATTATTAACCCCCAGTTGTTCCCCTTAGTTTTTGTGTGCTGGGGGTGCCCCCTTTCGTCCCCTTTGGCAAGGGTCACCCCCCCCCCAAACAGGGTACAGAGCTGTCGGCCATTTCTGCCCCCTTTGGGGGCAGATCGGCCTATTTTTTTTTAGGCCCATCTGCCTTCTAGGGGGGCAGAAGCCACTTAGGCACCAGGGACAATATCTAAGTTCTTGGTGGAGGGCTGTTTGTCAACAGGCGAAGTATTTGTATTTGTGATTATAACAGTTTATTTCTTCTGTTTGTTTTAGTTCAAAGCTTTTGCTTCCTTTGCTGTGGATCCTTGCAGTTTTGGCAGTAGTTGTCCTGCGGTTTGCATAGTTGCATGTTTTAGGTAAGTATAAGCAATTTACTCCAAAGGAGTATTGTTGACATGCATGAATGACATGTTGGTAGGTGGTGTACTAAATGCAGTATTGTGTGTGATATTGTCCTTAGATTTGAGCACAATGATATTTGTGTTGTCATATGTCTAAGTTGCTTTTTTCTTTTTTCTTTTTAGTGGGATACCATTGATGTTTGCTGTGTGTGCAGAGTAGTTGCTGGTGAGTAGCTTTGCCAGACAAATGAGTGGTACAGTTTTTTTAGTACATAATTCTTTGTGATAAAGCTACACTTAGTTTATTACTTATTTTAGTGCTGGTTGTTGTTGGCAATCCATTTGTTATTAGTGAGGATCATGGCTAGCCGCAGAGTGACCGCTCAGCAGGTTGTTGGCATGCTTTTTGAGTCGTCTTCAGACCATGATTATGAGACTGACTCTGCATCTGAGGCAGAGGAGGAAGTGAGAGATTCTGGCAATGAGTTTTCTGTCTGAGAGGATTCTTCTGATGAGGAAGCCACTCTCAGTGCAGATGAAGGGCCTGTTTTAGAAAAGGACATTGATGTGCCAAGAGTGCAGCAGCCTGGGGCTGGAGGGTTTCCCATTAGAAGACCAGACACCTGGATTGCCCCAAACATGGAGCAGCCACAGTTACCTGCATTTACTGGTCTCCCAGGGTGTAGAGTCAATACGGAAATTTTGTTTACCTGTCAATTTCTTTCACTTGTTTATGGACGATGTATTTTTGGAAGAGATTGTGGAGCAGACTAATTTGTATGCAGAGCAATATTTGAGGTACAACGCTGCTAGACTTGGGCCTCAGTCTAGAGCTGCTCAGTGGGTACCCACATATCTGGAAGAGATAAAAAAAGTTTTTAGGTTTGACTTTTTTGATGGGGTTGATAAGGAAGCCATCACTGGCTTCTTATTGGTCTACTTGTCCCTTGATGGCAATGGCTATATTTCCTGCAACTGTGACACGTAATCGCTATTTGCTTATTCTTGGTATGCAGCATTTTGTAGACAATGCTTTAGCCTTGCCACAAGATCACCCTGATTGTGACCGTATTTTTAAGATTAGGCCTGTCCTTGATCATTTTGTAGATCGGTTTTCAGAGGTCTATGTCCCAGGCAAAGAGATAAGTGTGGACAAGTCTTTGGTCCTTTTCAAGGGGCGTTTAGTTTTTAAGCAGTACATTCCTAGTAAGAGGGCACAGTATGGAATTAAATTGTATATGCTGGCAGAAAGTAGTACAGGATACATGTATAATTTCCGGGTCTACACTGGTAGGTATACCAGTATTGACCCTCCTGGCTGTCCGCCCACTTTTGGAGTTAGCGAAAAAATTGTGTGGGAACTTGGTAGACACCTGTTTAACAAAGGTCATCATTTGTACGTAGATTATTTATACACTGGAGTGCAGTTGTTCAAGAGTTGTTTAGAGTGGACACTGTTGCTTGTGGCACAATCTGTTCTAACCGGAAAGGCTATCCAAGGGAGCTTGTCTGTAAAAAACTTGAGAGGGGACAGTGCAGTGCCTTGCGGAATAATGAACTGCTATCTCTGAAATTTTCAGACCGGAGGGATGTGTACATGCTATCTACCATCCATTATGAGAGTACTTCCCCTGTGACTGTTTGGGGTCAGGATGCTGAAGTGCGCAAACCTGCGTGCATGTTGGACTACAATAGGCACATGGGTGGCATTGATGGAGTAGATCAGAGGTTGGAACCTTACACTGCTCTTCGTAAGTCTTACGTGTGGTATAAAAAGTTGGCCCTACATTTATTTCATTTGGCAACTTTTTATGCTTTTATTGTGTTCAAGGATTGTTCACCTGAGTCAAGGATGAAATTTGTTAAATTTCAGGAGTCCGTGATAGAGAGCCTTATTGTGGTGGAACAGGCAAGAGTTCCTAGAGTAGCAGTGGTGGATGATGTGGCTAGATTGAAAGATCACCACTTTCCAGATCACATTCCTTCCACTCCCAAAAAAGACTTGCCCACTAAGAAATGTAGAGTATGTGCCCGGAGAGGTATACGGAGGGAGAGCCGGATGTACTGCCCCGATTGCTCTTCAAAGCCTGGGCTGTGTGTGGCCGGCTGTTTTAGACGTTACCACATGAAAAAAAATGATTGGGAAATACCGTGAGCGTAAACTGCCTATTTTATATTTTCATATGTTCAGTTTCACCGTTGGCATTGCTGTCATGTATTTAGTTAGAGCTTTTGTGTTTGTAGTTTTGTACTTATTTTATAATTAGTTAGTGGTGTCTTTGTTGTTTATAAACAAAAAAAAGTGATGGCGGTGTGCATGGGGTGGCGCTTGGCTGGTGGTGTGCATATGGTGGCGCTTGGCTGGCGGTGTGCGTGGGGTGGTGCTTGGCTGGCGGTGCCAGCCAAACTCAGTCCACACACTCCCATCAGCTAGTGTGACTGCTGTATCAGGCATGTGGGCGTATGCAAGTGATGGGCCCTTGAGTGGCACTGTCTCTCGATGCGAGTGTTGTAATGTGCTAGGCCGGTGGCGGGTGGTGTGAATGGTCTTGTGCATCTCATGTATGCAAGATGTGTGAATGGACTGTAAAACGGTTGGTGCCTTGACGCGACTTTACAGCTCACGAGCTGTGAGTCATTGGTTCAGTTTTTTGGGCTTTCAGTTATTAACAGTGCATTTCACTTTTGTGAAATCTCTTGTTAATAAAATTTGATCTACAGAACCATCACTCACCCTTGTACCAAATCCAACCAGTATGTGTGGTAAAAATGACAAAACCTGCTCCGCTGTAATCGGGCGTCGCAGCACACTTGTTGTTATGTGGACCTAAGCATGCCCTGCCCCAAATAGCCAAAAAAAGGTCTGGCACCTGAGGGGGAAAAGCCCTGGCAGCGAAAGGGTTAAGATTGTGCTTCTGCTTTGCATCCTATATCTGTTTACTAACATTCCCATACCTCTGTTGAATGCCTTTTTTGCCACAATAAAGAGCCTCCTGACATGGTTGAGAGCCTCCTGAAATGGCTTATCTGGGTTGGATTCCACCTCTGGATCAGGTGAGATACTTCAACACTTCCTTTCAAAAGGGAGGGTTTAGGGGTTCCTGATTTGCAACTCTAGATCCTTGCAGCGCAGTGCCAATTTGCAGATCGTTGGCATCAGCCAGATGCCCGTCTGACTTATGTCTGGCCAGAGATGAAGCAGGCCAGGGATAACCCGCACTCTACACTTCTTCCCCTAGGTCTGCCAAGAGACCCTGTTGATATTCTGACCATGTTGATGGCTTGCTGGCCTTGGGCAAAACTCTGGCACTGCTTGAGTGGGGGTTCACTCTATTCCCCCAACAGTCTCGCTGCTGAACAATCCATGACTACCTCTCACAAAGGAAAATAACAGCCCTCCATCTAAAGGCTCTGGGTATCTGTTCACGCATGGACAAGTCATCACAAAGGCTGGCAACACTCATTTTGGTGATGTCACCTACATGGGCTACTTTATATTGAGGCAACTACATAACACTTTGCAATACCAGCTCTTGTCATTCCCACTGGAACCTGATGAATTTCCTGGCTTTTCTCCAAAATAAGGCTGTGTGGGTACAGGACCTGGGACACACTATGCCCGCTAATAGTTGGTGATAGTGCTGAGCACAGGCCAAGCTTGCTTCCCTCAGTCAGCGTCACAGGCTACTTCATTATTAATTACTGTGCAAAGACCACTCCGCACAGCCTGACTAAAATAGACCCTATCCATCCTCACCACTGGCCCAAATGCAGGGCAGAACACATGGATGATGTACACCTCGCCTGGACATGCCCTATCATCCAACACTACTGGACACAGGTTCTCAGCTTCTATCCACCATGACTGGCACTGTTTTTGACCCCGATCGCTACAGGTCTTGCTCAGCTGTGTTAAAAATGTTCCACAGGGCATCTGTAGAACAGTTTTTACGGTGCTACTCCTAGCCAAATGCAAAGTGGCAATGGGATAGGGAAATACATTTTGCCTTAAAGAGTCAGATTGGTAGAAAGTTATGATTAATTGTGACACCACCAGTAAAGTATTTGCTTCAACGTATCCCCCCACATCACGACCTAAAGATATCTGGCACCCCTTGGGAGATTATCTCCTCACTATTGCTGATGGGCCTCCTGAGTAAAGCTCACTGATGTTTCGCCTGCTGGTTTGGGTGTGTGTGTTAATCTCCCCCCTTTAAGCACACTTTCTGTCACGCTGATGGTGGTCCGCCATGATTATGGCACTGTGTTGCCTGCTCTTCTTTATCTTCTGATTGTCATAAGTGTATGTACTTGATTCATATGTACCTCCATTGCACCTGCTACTTGTATGTGCCTGATTAGTTCATTGATGTCTTTTGGACTACCTTTATGTTTGATGTGACTCCGTTTATTATGTCTAAAAATGAAATGAAAGTTGGAAAAAAAAAGTTACTTAAAGCATAGTATTCTGTACTGAAATAGCAACCTTTCACTACAAAACCCATGCTAGACCTACACAGACACCTCAGTACAGTTTCTGGTATCTCCCATAGTTAGTGAGGGTAGTCCAACTGCCACTCATTGTACTCTTTTGAATTTTAGGGGTGAAAATAAAATGGTGTAAAAGAATGTGTTTTCATTTAGCTTTGTAATCTTTTGCCACATTTTTTTTGTATGCCTTTTTTAACGTATTTGTGGGAGTAGAGTCATGGTTGGCCACAAATTAAATAAACACCTTGGCATCAGGATGTCATTGTGAGCCAAATCTTGGATTGATTTGGCTCTAAATCTTATTTCAAGAAGGGGGAGTGGTACTGTGGTGGTCAGAGTGGGGCCAGGACAGGAGTTACCATCATTGTCCCCGGCCCTCTGTGGTATGCTGTGTCACTGATGTGAGAATGTGGGTAGTTGGTGCTTGCACCAGGTGACTGTGATATGCACAGTTGCTCAGGTCCATCTCCTGAAGGGTCCTGGGGGGTGGGGTTTCACTCTTTGGGTTATCTCTGGCATGGTTGGTTAAGGGCTCAGCTTACATGTTGTCTCAGGCTTCCTCTCATGGTATGGGAGCAGGTGAGTTCACCTTGTGAATGATATCATCTGGGGGTATTCTTGAACTCCAAGATAATTAACTGGTGCTGTAAGGACAGTGAGATGTTTCACCATACCTCAACAAACACAGTTAGGTGCTTTCATATCTAGATTATTGTCAACATTTGAAGATGTCATTCCATATGAATAATGAATAATAGTTATACTGTTCTGACATTTATAAATAAATACAGCCTGAGAATTGTTTATTCTCTAAAGCAATATTCAGACTCAGAAAGTTATGATGATTGTGTTTTTTTTATTCTTAATTAAAGTCATGTATACTTACTCTCCTTTGGTCCTTTTTTGTCCCCAGGCTGAGAGTGGTCCCCACCTGTGAAACAGGGCATCTTTTACCACAGTACTGCCCATTCTTGTTTGCCTGTTTGCGCTTTTTGCCCTGAAATGTAATTTCCTATAAAAGATACGAAATGTCTGTGAGAGGTTCTTGGAATGATAGTAGAGTTCCACCTCATATAAAAAAAAAATAGAAATTGCTGTAATAAAATGGGTGTACCATATGGTAAGGCTCAGGCCTTGTTGTGCAGTACACTCACATTTATCAGCCCTTCAAAAGTGTCATCCCCCTTTAATGCTTGCCTTTCGGGCTTACACACTTTGCAGCCCATTCTGTGGGTGGGGTCTTACCTCACGTGCGGCAACCACATTTGTCCTCAGCCTGGGAGTAATTCATACGTCTCCCACATGCCAGAAACCTGTCTCAGAGCATGTGACTCTGTAAAGTCAATGGACTCTGTAAAGTCAATGGACTAGCTGGGTCAAAGTGTGGCAACGTTTGCAAAAGTGGTCAGCATTCCAGCATTAAATTGAAAATAAATATCAACTGCACCATTGAGACACATTTGATGTCCCCTTTAATTTCATACTTTACATGGCCGGGTTAGGTAGCCTTTGTCGGATGTTAGATGCATTAAAGTGCCAACATTTAACTCTCCTATTACCTAATAAGGACACTTAACTGTCCTCAGCAAACACCAAAACTTTAGGGCATTGCTGCAGGTTGTATAATGGACCCACGCATGCAGGAAACCACGCATGCCTGAACAACATGGTCGGAACAACGACCACGTTGCTTCCACGCATGCCTTTACTACGAATGATTTTTCATTGTAAAGGCACGCCTAGTGAAGGCATGTGTGGAAATGACATGCCCGGTTGTCGCGTGCCATCCCCCGCCCTAAAAATAGAATCACCCGACCCCACCACCCTTAAAACCGACCCCGATACTCCCACCCACCCTGAGCGCTAAAACTGACTCCCACTCCAAAAATAAAACAACTCAACCCCTAAAAACAAAATTAGCGTGACCCCTGACCCCTGCCCCTAAAAACAGAAGCACCCCAAAGCCCCGCTTTAAAAAAAAATACCCTGATACCCCCCCACCCACCTTGAGCCCTAAAACCGACCCCAATAGTAAAACTACCCAACCCGTTATACAAAATTACCCTGATCCGCCCACCACCACCCGGCCCCTAAAAACTCAATCCCCCCCAGCTGCCCTGAATACAAAATTACCCCAACCCCCGCCCCTACAAACCCAACCCCCTCCTGCCCTAAATACGAAATTACCCCAACCCCTAAAAACCCGCCCCGCAAATACAACATTACCGCAACCCCTACCTCCACCCCTAATATCCCGCCCCCCCCACCCTAAATACAAAATTACCCCACCCCTAAAAACCTGACCCCCACCTGCCCTGAATACAAAATTACCCCAACCCCCCCACCCGCACCTAAAAACCCGACCCCCACCTGCCCTGAATACAAAATTACCCCAACCCCCCCACCCGCACCTAAAAACCCGACCCCCACCTGCCCTGAATACAAAATTACCCCAACCCCCACCACCCCACTAAAAACCTGCCCCCGCCCCTGACCCCCACACCTAAAACCTGCCCGCCCTAAATACAAAATTACCTCAACACCCCACCACGCCCCTAAAAACTTGACCTCCTACCCACCCTAAATACAAAATTACACCGATCCTAAAAACACCCCCACCCACCCTAAAAACATAATTACCCCAACCCCCACATACAAAAATACCCCGACTCCACCCCGCCCCTAAAAACCCAACCTCTCACCCCCTAAATACAAAATTACCCAACCCCCACCCCTAAAAACAAAATAACCCCGACCCCCCCAACCCCTTAAAAAAAAAATAACCTAACCACCCCAAACCCTTCACCCGAAACCCCTAAAATCTACCCCCAACCCTGTCCCAGCCCCACTAACCAGACTGCATCCTCTCCGGATGGATCTTCCCTTTTCTCTGCCTTAACCACGCATGTGCGTTGTTCAGCACATGTGTGATTAAGGCAGAGAAAAAGGCCTGCATCATTCCGCTTGCGTGAAAAAAGCAGGCGTGGTTCCGGACACGTTGTTCCGGATCATTCCCTTTGCTGCATAGACATATCAAAAGTAAATGCCTATCCTAACAATATACATCTCTTTTCCATAGGGCTTCATAGGCCTGCATTTGAGGGGGCGATATATATATATATATAAAGTTGGGTATGCAGTTCATGCACAGCCTCTTCAGTCTGCCATGGCAGTTGAAAGTCGTGTCCCCACTTTATCACCCACAGAGTGGAACAACTAGTGGTGCAGCTCTTGTATGGAAAGCCAGCCTTACATGCCCTGGTACCTGGGTACCATATACTTGGGACTTATAAGGAAGTCAGCACAACACAATTACATATATCATTGGAAAGGAGAAAGAACACTGTCACTGAGGTCTGGACAGCAGGTCACAGTACACTCTCCAAGTCAAAAGCCAGCAGCTAACAGTCCAAATTGGGCAAAAAAAGTTGGGCAAAAATCTGTAAAAAGCCGGTTTTCTCACAGGCTCTAGGAGCTAAATTGATGTACAAGCATTTTTGTTTCTCTCTTGTATGTACAAGGGATCAGTCTGGCAGGAGTGTGAACCATGAGCTGACTAAGACAGATGCCTTGAGATTGTCTATTTAAGAGCCTCTGGGAGGACGAGAAAGAATTTGGTGAGAACCCCTGCTCAAAATTGTCCTTTTTCTATTTAGCACATGTACATAAAATGTGTCTATAAAAAGTTGTATAATATGTGGTTCTCAGTTCACCAAACCTGAATAGTCTTTCAATTGCTATTGTGCTTCTCTGGTATTATTTTGCTCATCTAGAGTTATCACTGGCTTTTCAAAGGTTGTATAGCTTCTGCTCATGTCACCACCTGTATTATTGGATCTACTGACAACACAATCTTTTAGTGCAAACAGAGAGAGCTGCCCCTCAGGTTAGGTATGCACTAGTGAGATACATATAATCAAATTAAAAACCTAAATATCTTCCACTATGCAGTTATGAATGCTAGGGCATCACAATACATATATAAATCTTCAAACAGAACAACTTGCATACACCTAGCACAACAAAGATGTGTCATTGAGTGGGTTAGCACTGTGCTAATAACAGCCACTTCCGCCATGCCATGCCACAAACTAACATCTACAAATACACATGGGGTGGATCTTCCATGGAACCCAACAGTACTCACCATCAAGAAACAAAAAAACTCAATCACATACCTCCATCTGCCTGCCAGTGCTTTTGCTTATTGACTAGATAATGCCCAAGCAATTGGCAAAGCTCTCATACTGTAACCTATAAATACCAAAATTATACACCCACAGATCAATGAGTAAGATATAGCACCCTAAACAAAAGCAAACTAAATAAGGGATAAAGCGCCAGCGGCATACTTTACAATGATATTGCAAGTCACTGAGGAGTTGCACGAGGCTGAAGGGCAAGTTCCTTTATGAGGTTATGGAACTCCGAGGTGACTTGCTATATCCTTATCATGTATCTCAGGGGATACTTTATCACATATAATACATAGCAAACCACTTAAAATGTCTTCTGTCACATCTGTCAAAATCTGTTATATATTTGTTGCAAACAGATATTAGAATACGTCACTTTAAAAAATAAAAAGCTGCAGAAGCTCAGAACTTGTAGAAACATGCAGAAAGATTCTAGCTTTTAACTATGGGGCCGATTATAAGTTCGGCACACAGGAAGACCCATCCACCGAACTTCCGACAGGGAATATTGCCGCCTTACTGGCGATCTCTGTTCCGGCCCCATTACGACTTTCCAGCTGGGTTGACGGGGAGAAACCAAGGTTTCTGCCCTTCAGCCCAGCGGGAAAATGGCAGCAACATTGTCACTGGCTCATAATTGAGCCAGCGACAATGATGCCATCCGCAGGGGGCACCAGCACCCTCATAATGCACACTGTCTGCACAGCAGTGAAACCGCCATGAAAGGGCTGGTGGAGAACCAAGATGTAATCAGTAGGGTGGTGCTGAGCTCAGCACCGCCCTGGCTGATTCCAATCTGCACCGCGGTTATCCCGTCTGGAACATTGTTCCCAGCGGGGACAGCTGTCGCTTGGCAGTCCAACTGTCAAACTCCTAATTTGGCAGTCAGCCCGCCAA
Source organism: Pleurodeles waltl (assembly GCF_031143425.1). Taxonomy (NCBI): domain Eukaryota; kingdom Metazoa; phylum Chordata; class Amphibia; order Caudata; family Salamandridae; genus Pleurodeles; species Pleurodeles waltl. Next base: position 1,888,856,309 of record NC_090440.1, read on the forward strand.
ACCCACAGCAGTCATGACCGCCACCGCGAGTCTGGTGGTCTGTTGACCTATTGACTTGTAATGAGGCCCTATGTCAGGAGTGCAAAAAATAAACACATGCTTCTTGATTGTCCTTGTAACCTATTAAAATTAGGGGTGGGTGAAATATTCTGTTCCACGCTTGGATTCGGCAGAATTTTGGCCACTCCTCATTACTCTTTAATGCAGAGATCTGGCCAAATTCCGCCAATCACTGCATGGCTGAATTTTTCTCCTGCACTGCCCCAAAATATACGAGCTGGCAAGCGAGATTTGGTATCCCCTAATGTGATTTGCTAATGTGTGCGGCTGCCAGCATTCGCAATCGGTCATGGTTTGAGGACTTCCATTCGAATAGATTTGCTGCCACTCAAGTACATTTTCTACTCAAGCTGCCTCAAAATCAGCTTGAATGGCCATGTGCTCTTGCACCATGCATGGTGCTGTTCATGGTGATTTTCAAACTTGCTCAGGCTATAAGTGCTGAATTTCAGCACAAGCTGCATATTTTCCACCCATTGGCAGAATTCTGCTAAATCTTGCAGAGTTTTTCTGTAGCTCAGCAGAATTCCAAGGAATGGATTATCAGGAGTTCCCCCCAGCCCTAATTAAACTAGAGCAGAAGAAACAAAAGCAACCTTCCATTTGTTGCTTTAAACAGCAGCTTTAATTATGCTCCTGACCTGCCTTTCACATCAGCTGCTGGCTCTCGGAGCAGGCATTGTGATGTCAGAACTCAACTGTAATCACCTTGTGATGTATGGCTCTCATTGACAGCCTCTATAGTTTATTTCAGTTTATGAAATTCATAACTCCTTGCTATGACATAACAACAATTGATAACAAAGCTGGTTATCAACTGTTGTGATGTCATAAAGGTCTTCCAGGCCAGGTGACAGTGCTCTCTGACAGCCTGTCAGTGCAGCTCTCCTTGTCTGCTTTGACTAAAAGCAGAAAGCACAGCTACAGGAGGAGGAAGAAAGTGGGTTTTGGTTAAGGATAGCAAGTGAGATATTTATTTTCCACATTTGCATCAGTGAGGCGAGGGCATGTTATGTATAGCTCTCCTATTATCGTCTGCCCCTGCACAGTAGTTGAAGGCAGTGGCAGACGACTTTGAGGGCCATACATGATATTAAATTATAGCTGGGTAAAAAATGAATTACATGGATGTTTTTCACCTCTAGGTTCTGAGTGACATCATAGCAACTGGAGCTCTTGTGTATTTGATGTCACTCAGAGCCCCTCAGTGAAAAACATCTCCATAATTTACTGTTACCCATCTATAATTCTATATATAATAGTCAAGTTCTGACGTGTTTTCTTTATAGCGTCGCAAGTCACTGATTATAAATAAATGAGTGACTGCCGTTTATACAGGGATTAAAGAATGCCATGTATTATTATAACACAATGCCACATTTATGCAGTCTGAAGATGCTCCTGGTCTATCAGATGGAAAAAACGCTAGAAAAAAACAAGTAAAACATTAATTGTTTCACTTTGCTCAGCGTGGCTGAAAAATAATTTCCGATGATCTGTCATACTGAAGGATAACTGCGTGGAAGATCTATTTTCCCTCTCATAAACAAAATCAAGGCATATGGAGGAGAAAATTATCTTCTCTGGATGCAGCGCTAATGATCCAGAACTTGTTAATGCCTGTCATAAAATAGCAGGCAGGCGTCAGACGAAGGCCTGTGAGTTTGCCTTTAAGGCTAAACTGCTCCCGCTGTTCGCCTGTCAGTGTCACTCAGCACAGGGAGGTCTCCCGATGTGTAAATGTCACGGTCTTCTCACAGGCTGCTAAACTGAGTCTTCGGGATGCCGTCGCCGCAGGCCTCCTCCCCGGCAAATAACATTCATTGGACAATTACATCTTTTTGAGAACCGTTTCACCATCACCTCTCAACCTGCCTTAGACAAAATACCGGCATGTAGACTGGAGAGCCGTATGCATCGCAGACCACTCGGCCTTACTTGAAATTATTGGGATCCTCAACCAAGACTAGTTTGAAACTTATACTTGCTCAGTTCTTTCATTTGCTATGCTCCGGACATTTCTTCTGCTTTTTGTTCTGACCAACTTCAGTTTATTACCCAGCGTGCTTACATACATCTTTAATAGTAATAGTTGGGCTAAATACAGCGCAGTTATTCTATTTCTAAGTACTGTATATAACGCTTGACCTTACATGTTACTGAGAGACTGCCTTACCGGAAGGCTGGGTCTGCCTTACTGGGATTGCAAGAAATTTGTCGGAGGCAAACGTTCAGCTCACTGAGCTATGCTTACGCTGTGAAAGAAGTAGTAAAGTAGAAGTAGTAGTAAAACAAGCATTGGCAAATCCAACATGTCTTTCTCATCAAAACTAATGGCTCTGCCATTGCTTGCTTTGAATGTTTTTTCATACAGTAAGAAAATCCAGTCAAAAATATCAGTCACAGATGCACAATGGCTAGCAGCAGCGATCTTGCAATGGATCTTCTTAGTGCATAAGAAAATAGTTTCAAAGATGGCCGGTGCAGATGCACCTGCACTCAAGGAGCAAGTAGATATCGTCATGCCACTATGCAGAAAGGCTGCTTTAGCATTAGAATATAAAAAAAATTTCAATCAATCAAACAATCATTCAACTTGTGGAGCGTGACTTGTCACCCATGAGGGCATCCAGGGGCTGGCAGGGTCCAGGGTCTGAGTATCAAAGCCAGGTTTTTAGCATCCTACAGAACTCCTTTAGAATAGGGCTGGTCCTGAGGTGCAAAGGGAAGCCATTCCAGGCTTTGGCTGCGAGATAGGAGAGGAAGCATTCATATTTATTGGCTCTATCAGTGCTTGTATTTTTTAAGCTCAACTTTCATTTTGCTTTAAATTACAGGGGAGCAGAACAAAGAAGTTTGGGAAACAGCATTCACAACGCGGCCAGAACCACATGTTGTTACATCGCAAGCGCTACAACAAATGCATCTTTAACACACATTCCTTTAACATGCATATCGTACAGCGACCTGCTTTAGGGAAAGCGAATATACAAAAAAGGGTGAAATAGTGAGTGAAATGGCGCTCCTATTTTCACTTCAATTTACCCCTGGTAAATTCCCAAAAAACACGGTGCACAAAACTATGGTTTCACCCCCCAACACCTTAAACGATAACATCAAGGTCATCTAACAAATGCAATACGTAATGGCACACGTGTACATATAATAAATTCAGTACATAAAGTGTCCACAATACAAAAACATAATATTAAGTTCAAAATGTAGTCCTTCCCTAGGTTCAATAGATGTTTAATTCACAACATTTAAAATTTGCAGCTGAATCAACATGTTCCATCCATGAATTTTCTTAGGGTATAGGGGAACGTCGGCGTACTCGCGGGGAAAGTAAAACTGAAAACTTGAAACAGGAAACTTTATACTGGAGAGATGTCGGATATTGATCTGTGCCAGAGAAACACTTAGTCTAGACGGACAAAATTTGGGAAGAGTGTTCATTTGTAGACAATTTGATACTCTAAAGAAACTACGGAATTTTAAGGTATTGACTAAGACAACACCATTCACTTTAAAGGAGGTCCTGAAGAAATCCAGGGGCACTCCCCGGATGAAACACGTGTTGACCATTTGGGATCAGAGAATATTACTGGAAAAGACCAGTTTGGATCAGAGACTGTTATGGAAAAAAGGATTATATTGATTGTGAGGGGATAGGGGAACGTCGGCGTACTCGCGGGGAAAGTAAAATTGAAAACTTGAAACGGGAAACTTTATACTGGAGAGATGTCGGATATTGATCTGTGCCAGAGAAACACTTAGGCCCTCATTCTGACCCTGGCGGTCAAAGACCGCCAGGGCGGAGGACCGCGGGAGCACCGCCGACAGGCCGGCGGTGCTCCAATGGGGATTCCGACCGCGGCGGTAAAGCCGCGGTCGGACCGGCACCACTGGCGGGCTCCCGCCAGTGTACCGCCGCCCCATTGAATCCTCCACGGCGGCGCAGCTTGCTGCACCGCCGCGGGGATTCCGACCCCCCCTACCGCCATCCAGATCCCGGCGGTCCGACCGCCGGGATCCGGATGGCGGTAGGAGGGGTCGCGGGGCCCCTGGGGGCCCCTGCAGTGCCCATGCCACTGGCATGGGCATTGCAGGGGCCCCCGTAAGAGGGCCCCTACATGTATTTCACTGTCTGCTGCGCAGACAGTGAAATACGCGACGGGTGCAACTGCACCCGTCGCACAGCTTCCACTCCGCCGGCTCGATTCCGAGCCGGCTTCATCGTGGAAGCCTCTTTCCCGCTGGGCTGGCTGGCGGTCTGAAGGCGACCGCCCGCCAGCCCAGCGGGAAAGTCAGAATTACCGCCGCGGTCTTTCGACCGCGGAACGGTAACCTGACGGCGGGACTTTGGCGGGCGGCCTCCGCCGCCCGCCAAGGTCAGAATGAGGGCCTTAGTCTAGACGGACAAAATTTGGGAAGAGTGTTCATTTGTAGACAATTTGATACTCTAAAGAAACTACGGAATTTTAAGGTATTGAATAAGACAACACCATTCAATTTAAAGGAGGTCCTGAAGAAATCCAGGGGCACTCCCCGAATGAAACACGTGTTGACCATTTGGGATCAGAGAATGTTACTGGAAAAGACCATTTTGGATCAGAGAATGATATGGGAAAAAGGATTATATTGATTGTGAAAATTCATCGATGGAACATGTTGATTCAGCTGCACATTTTCAATGTTGTGAATTAAACATCTATTGAACCTTGGGAAGGACTACATTTTGAACTTCATATTATGTTTTTGTATTGTGGACACTTTATGTACTGAATTTATTATATTTACACGTGTGCCATTACATATTGCATCTGCCTTAGGGAAAGGTTTGTTGAACTTCAATGTCCAGTGCTTTTTCTACTGATGCGCAGACTCAAGTTTCAATAGTAAACTATACCTCTCCAAAGTAAAACTCTCTCCCTAAGGCATGTCGTTGTAAAAATAAGCGTGGCAAAAGAATGAGTGGTAAAGATGCATTTGTTGTAGTAGCCACGATGTAACAGCATGCCTGGTAAAGCCATGCGTTATTCCGACATACTATCAAGCAGTTCTCATGACAAAAAGCACAAGTTATTCTAGCTTAGTAGCAGGTCTGAGCTATAGCTTTTCGAAACATTGGAAAACGCTTTTGGGAAGGACACTACAGAATGAATTTCTAAATATGTGTCCTGCAGTCATAATACGCTCTCAAGAGAAGCTTCTGATTTCTTCTTGTAAACAGTGGTTCTTCTGAAGTAGTAATCGGGGACAGATGGAAACCTGAAGCAGCCCTTGCACATTTTGTCAGACCAACCCCCATAGGGTGCATAGTGAGTGTGCCTGACCTCTATATTGGGGCTCAGGGGGTCTGCCCCCTCAAGAAGATTGGGAAAAAATTGCAAAAACTGTGCATTCTACAACACATTTATCATTATGGGGGTCATTCTTACTTTGGCGGGCGGCGGAGGCCGCCCGCCAAAGTAACCCCGTCAGAACACCGCACCGCGGTTGAAAGACCGCTGCGGTGATTCTGAGATTTGCCCTGGGCTGGCGGGCGGCCGCCAAAAGACCGCCCGCCAGCCCAGGGCAAATCAACCTTCCCACGAGGACGCCGGCTCAGAATTGAGCCGGCGTAGTGGGAAGGTGCGACGGGTGCAGTGGCACCCGTCGAGTATTTCAGTGTCTGCATAGCAGACACTGAAATACTTTGCGGGGCCCTCTTACGGGGGCCCCTGCAGTGCCCATGCCATTGGCATGGGCACTGCAGGGGCCCCCAGGGGCCCCGCGGCACCCCCTACCGCCATCCTGTTCATGGCGGGTTCCCCGCCATGAACAGGATGGCGGTAGGGGGTGTCTGAATCCCCATGGCGGCGGAGTGCGCTGCCGGCGGGTGACCGCCGGTTAACCCTTTCTGACCGCGGCTGAACCGCCGCGGTCAGAATGCCCTTCGGAGCACGGCCGGTCTGTCGGCGGTGCTCCCGTGGCCGGTGACCCTGACGGTCACCGGCCGCCAGGGTCAGAATCAGGCCCTATGTGTTCAATTGTATCAGTTTTTGAAGTATATTAAATGACACTGCACCAGAATACAGCAATCTTTATTGGGATCTTCAATGATTACCTCCCAATCACCCTCTAACAAGGCCTCTCATCTCTCTATAGCCCCTCTCTTACATGTATTTCATTTGTTTTAAAGTGTCTCTTACCAGCGTAGTGTATTGGAGCACTTTACATCACCCACACATACAGAGACAATGAATCATATGTGTGTATATCAGTGCATAGAAAATGTAACATTTCTTTAAGAATAAAATTAACCAGCTTCATGCTAACTTCACTCAGCCCCCCATGGAGCTGAGCGGGGAAGATCAAGGAACAGCCTTGGTCCTAGAGTCTGGACCAAAACATACCTGTTTCTTGCCCCTATAGGCGATCAGAAATAAAGAATTATTGGGGTGAGTGAAATCAGGGTCTCCCAGTGACCCTTGCCCTCCCAAGATTTTAAAATTAGTTCCTGATCTGGTTTTGACTGCCATCAAACCACTCTACCAGGAAATTTTGACAGAAGGGTTCTTTGTTCCAACTTGGAAGGAATCCATTGTGATTCTTCTTACTAAGAAACTGGGCGCTGAACCTAATGATTAAAAACATTTACGACCCATTTCTTTACTTCTCACCGCGGCTAAAATTGTGGAGAAACACGTTAACATCGAATTGGCAGGTTTCCTTCAGACCAGCGGGGATCTGGACCCTTCTCAACATGGGTCTGTAAAGATCACAGCATGGAATCCGCTCTGGTCTCCTCTCCAGATATCTTCAGAAAAGAGTAGAACAGGGGAGGGCGCCATCCTTGTACTTTTGGACCTCTCCGTGGCATTTGATCCCATATCTCCACATCTGTTGTTACAACATCTCTATCAAGCAGATGTTAGAGATAAGGCCCTTGAAATAATAAAGTATTTTCTGATGGATAGATCCATTACTGTTGGCTGCGGGGATTATAGGGCTCTCCTGTATCAACTTCCCTGTGGGGTCCCTGAGGGATCCTCACTTAGCCCCACCATGTTTAATTTGTATGTCGCCCCATTTGCCAGACTTGTCCACTCATTTGGATTTCATGTGGTGTCTTATGCCGATGACACGCAGTTGATTATACTTGTCAACCAGAACTGGGAGGAGGTGGCAGATAGATTTCACACGTGTATGAGTGAGATTAACAATTGGATGAGCAATAACTGGTTGAAAATGAATGGAGAGAAGACAAAAATTCTCCTCTTCGTCCTGCACACCAATATATGGTGCTCTCGCTGGTGGCCAAAGGCTTGTAATGAATGTCCAGTTTCAAGTCCCTCGGTAAGAAACCTTGGATTTTTATTTGACAGGACTCTCTCCTTTGAGCATCTAATCAACCAAACGGTTAAATGCTGCTACTGGTGTCTGAAAATGTTAAAGAAAATGTATCAACTTCCCTGTGGGGTCCCTCGGGGATCCTCATTTAGCCCCACCATGTTTAATTTGTATGTCGCCCCATTTGCCAGACTTGTCCGCTCATTTGGATTTCATGTGGTGTCTTATGCTGATGACACCCAGTTGGTTGTACCTGTCAACCAGAACTGGGAGGAGGTGGCAGATAGATTTCACACGTGTATGAGTGAGATTAACAATTGGATGAGCAATAACTGGTTGAAAATGAATGGAGAGAAGACGGAAATTCTCCTCTTCGTCCTGCACACCAATATATGGTGCTCACGCTGGTGGCCAAAGGCTTGTAATGAATTTCCAGTTTCAAGTCCCTCGGTAAGAAACCTTGGATTTTTATTTGACAGGACTCTCTCCTTTGAGCATTTTATCAACCAAACTGTTAAATGCTGCTACTGGTGTCTGAAAATGTTAAAGAAAATGTTCCCCTTTCTTCAAAAAGAACTCAAAAGTTTGGTGACTCTACCACTAGTTATTTCTAAACTGGACTATTTCAATGCGCTGATGCTTAATATCAAGAAGGTCTCTCTCAATAGACAGCAATTGATTCAGAATGCTGCGGCTCGCTTAGTTTTAGATCTTCCACACTTTTCTTCTGCTAGCAGTAGCCTAAGACAGTTGCATGGGCTACCGGTGGAAAAACGATTTACGTTTAAAACGCTTTGCCTTACTTACAAGGCTCTTCACCAGGAAGGCTGTAATTATCTCAGCTCTGTCCTGCGGCCGTACTGGCCAGGATGTCAGCTCAGATCTTATGCTTTAGATCTTATATCTATCCCTTGCTGCCGCATGGCAAATGGAGGGACAAAGGCTTCTCAGTGATAACGGCAAGACTCTGGAATTCACTTCCATTATCCATCAAGATGGAGGAGACGTATCTCCGTTTCCCAAAGCAGCTTAAAACCTGGTTATTCTCATACTAGGGTAGATCTCACTTTCTCTTTTTGGCCCCACTTCGTCACTTTTTCTTTTTGATAAAATTGGCATCTGGTTTCTCACTTTACTCTTGTAAGGACTTCTCTGACTTACTGTTAGTCTGTAGCGCGTCAATGCTACAGCCGGAATGCGCTCTATAAATGCTTTACAATATAGTACAATACAATACAAAGGGGACTACAAGGTGTAGGATTCACATGTTGCCATTATTTGTAGGTGTAGGCATTTTTTAGGAGTGCTTGGTCTGGGGAAGAATAAACCCATACTTTGAAACGTAACACAGTAGGTAGGGCTGACTTTACTAATAACAATGTATTTCTACCCAAACAAACCCTTTTTAGCAAAATTAGGATAATCAAAGACTGGGAAAAAACACATAACGTTCTAACCTGGGCCATGCAGTTTGCATGCAGGTCTTTGATGGCAGTTCATATCTCATTGCGCTAGATTATGATTGTAACTTATGAACTGCACAGTAGCAAAAGGTTCTCTGTGACTAAAGTAGTATCCCAGTCAGCATTGCACATAAAATACTGTTTTGTGATTTACATAGTACACATTCCTTACACCATGCATAGTAACCCTCTGCGCTACCTTAGATGAGTCAAAACCGCCACTAGGCAAAACACTGGTGTCTCTATAGCGGGTACAATAATCACCAGAGCTATCTTGGCACTTTTATTGTTGCCCTGAAACTGTTGGATATACAAGGAACTCTGTAGTTCTTTTAAAACCGCTGCACTGCTTCAAACACATCCCCCAGTTAAAAAAGCAACCCCCCACCCTTCCAGCCTCACGGGGAAATGCCCAAAGCCCAGTAAGGCCAGTCCAGCCTTGGTAGTAATGGAAAGTTAGCTGCCCCTCATGGATGCTTTAGTGTTGAAAAAGTAGTTGTAATCCACCAACGTAACCAAGTCAGCCATGAGAACTATACAAAAACACTTCAATAAATAAATATAAACGACAATTCGATAAGAATAAAAAAGTTCTTCTGAATGTTATTGTTTAATTTCACAGAGTCCGGGCCACATTGTCTTTCACAATGTTGTCATATTAGCTACTTCCAACGAATTAAAGCTTATTTATGCAGGTTTAACCATAGTTTCCTGTTATATATGGACAAGTAGGAGCTAGACTGTGTTGCATCACTGCAATGTACTACTGGCATTTCAGGTTGTGGATATCAGACAGAAATAGGTATCAGTATCACCCACTCCCCCAGAGCCTGTTCACATACTAGATTAGTAAGGAGAGCAGTGCAATTTTAAGGACTTTGGGGCCCTTGGCAAAACATGTTTTGGAGCCCCCTGTTACTAACACCTTTGAAATTTACTACCCATCTTCTGGTAATTGAAGCCCACATGATGCAAACAAATTTTCAGAAACAGGGTTCACCTAAAAACTGTTGAAATATGACTTTCTGTGGGCCCAGAAAATCCTTAAGATGACACTAGGCAAAGACAGACAGACAGATTCAGGGGTAGAGGAAGACAGAGAGAAGGAGAGAGCCAGACATAGATCGAGGTGAGCTAGATAGAGGGAAAGTTTACTTTTTCAGGGGCCCCTTGGGAGGTGGGGCAGTGGCCAATTGCACACTTTGTCCATTACATAAAACATCTCTGATTAGGAGAGATCTCACAGGAGGTTGTATACTAGGTGATATCTGAGTGACACAAAGATCTCTTGAGTGTGCCTAAAAACTACCAAGTCAATTTAAAGTTCTGGCTGAACAGCTTCCATGGACACATACAAAGCCCTGCTTGAGTCCTCCTCTGATGCCAACAAACAGGTACCAATTGTAAAAACAGTGAGCAGTAACTGCAGCTTCCAGCCTGTAGAATAGGATAGCAACAAATGGCCTGCCCACCATCTGGTTACTTTGCTGCTGCTAATCACAGCTGCAGAAGTAGCTTTGAAAGTGTCCTACACCGGGGGGTGGGGGGGGGGGGGGGAGTTGCGTGGCTGAGACACCCGCAAGATGCCCGCAATCCATTGAAGCTCTGCGTCATCACGGAGACCTTTCAACTAAGTTTGGTGGCATTTGGGCACTGCAGACAATAAACTCTCGAGGCACAGAGATGGGATTATAAGGGCAACAGGAATTTCATCCTTGGAATAATTTTGGAGCATTTTCTGTTGTTTTTTTTTTTTGCTCATACGGCCCCTCCTCAGCTTTGGTGGCTGCCATTCTGGATTTAAAGAAACTACTACTTACTTTTCTTGCTGTAGGACGCAGGCATTCTCTGAAGCTCATTTCCTAACTGGGTTACTCTTATCCAGTCAATTAAAAAAAAACAATTCTTTGGTGCATAACTATTCTATTTACTATACCATTGGGATATGGTCAGCATCTGCAGCCTCAGGAGTTATCTGTGCCATTAATAACTTTGCCGGTCAGAAGATTTACTGTATGGAATGCATTTTAGATTGCTGTGCTACAATTAGATAATTCTTTTATTATATACCAGTTTTGATTGTACTCTCTTCAATATTTATTGCATATGGAGCCTCCCTCATCTTCCTCTCCAATGGCTGCAACGGTCTCTGGAGCTATGTCCTCTTCACAGAAAGATTATAATACTACCTCTAAATGACATAGGAAAGATCCCTCTTCTCTGACAATATCTCCTCTGCCTCTGACCTTTGAAGATCTCATGGATGAAATAAAACACTTGAAGCCCTTTGTGATGGAAACTAGTGCTACTCTTCAAAGGACTGAAGAAAAGTGGTCTAATCCAGGGTCTCAGAAGCTGAGCAAAGGATAAGTAATATGTAGGATGAGGTTACTAAGATAGATGTCATGTCTAAAGAAATTTCACTTCTGAAGCAGCAAACTGAGGACTTGGAAAATCATAAATGGCGTAACAACCTCAGAATTTATGGCATTCCTGAGAAGGCAATGACATAATCACTTTTCTGAAAATTCATATTACGAAGATAGCTGGGATCAAGGATGGTACTGCCCTTAATCTACAACATGCTCATCTTGGGGGCCCAAATCATCCGGTGCCTCATCACCTCATCACCTGATCGACCGAGAGGCATAATAGTACTTTTTTTGGGAGTACACTGAGTTACTCATGGTCTTAGCAGCAGCCAAGCAAAGGAAACAGATGCTGTGGTGGGGCCATAGGATTTTCTTCCCACAGGATGTGGCACGTGCTACGGCTGGTCACCGCAAAGAATTTCTTTCACTATGTCCAGGGTTAAGATCTCTAAACGCTCAATATGAACTGGTGCATCCTTGCTTTTTTAAAGTGACTTAAAAAGATCGTACCTTTTCATTTGCCTCTCCTGCTGATCTGAAAAAGTTTATTTGCCAATGCAAGCGTAAAGAAATGGAATGTGGCAAATCTTGATTATTCACAGTTTTTTTTACATGATTGTCAATGCTGATATATTGTCCTACTTTACTGATCACTTTTTGTTTTTACAGATATCTCACGCTTTATTTGTTTCCCTAACTCAGATATGTGTCCCTTCTCTGTTCCATGTTCCAGACCCATTGTCTACATTATGTTCTCAGTTGTCTGTAAGTGTTTTGTATAAGTCAATATTCATGCCGTTATCTATATTTTTCTTTATATTGTATCTTCGTGACCTTCTGTTTCTTCTCTTGTGAAGTTCCGGTTGTGGCTCATCTGAGCTCTTTTCGTGCTTCCCCACCCTCCCCTCTTATTGTCACTGTATTGTATTTACCTTGTCTTACTATGGCTCAAGCCATTTTGCTATTAGCCATCTACTCTGTTTTTATCACCTTTTGCACTTTTCTTCCTTTTTTCTATTCTCATTTCATCCTTCTTTCTTTCTTATTTGATTGAGATTTGTGTGCTCATCCTTCATAGCTTTTGTCACTTTAGGATCCAGTGGTTTTCAATTTATTGTCATATCGCCGAGGGCTTTAACAAGGAAAAGGGCCTTTAATGGCTGGTAGAGCCCGCTACAGCGGGTTCTAAGGCTATTAGAACATTCTGCCACTCAGGGCAGAATGTTCTATTAAATAAAACAAATTTCTCACAAAACCCGAGGGAAGTAAAATCCCCTCAGGCTCCGTGAGGCTTTGTTCACAGCTGGTGCTGTGAACAAAGACAACATTGGAATGTTGGCGCTCCGGGCTTTTACCGGCCAGTAAAAGTCCGGAGCACTCCATTGTTTTCAATGGAGCTGCCAACATTCCAATGTTCTAATTTATATTATATTGAAAATGTTGTTACAAGAATATCTTTTTATTGTTCTGCAAAATGGTTAATGTCATGCGAGTTGTTTCTTGGAATGTGAAAGGCTTACGCAATCCTATTAAGAAGCAGATAGTCCTTTCACATCTTTCCAAGCTAAATTGCAAGGTTGCTATGTTACAAGAAACTCACACTTCTGATAAGGATCCTAACTCCTTGAGGAGACAGTGAGTGGGTCATGTTTTTTGTTCTCTTGCGCATCACAATAAAAATGGGGTTCTTATTTTATTTCATAAATCATTCTCCATGCAAATAGAGAGAGAGAGGAGAAGGATGATTAAAGGAGGTGGCTTGTTATTCACCTTACTATTACAATATCCCATACACCTTACTCAATATTTATGGTCCTACAGGTATCGATCTAAAATTGGGGAAAGTATTTCACATCTTTTACATTCTTGTCCGACTGACAACCTCATATTGGATGGAGATTGTAATCAAGTTATGGATCCTTTTACGGACAGGCAATCCCCTTCCAGATATGTCCCTAATAAAATGCAAAAAGCATTCAAGAATGGCATTCACTCTAGAGGTTTAACAGATGCTTGGAGATTATACAATCCAGATAGTTTAGAATTTACCTTTCATTCTTCAATGCATAATTCCAAATCTAGAATTGATTATATTTTTTTGACACCTCACTTGCTCACAGGTCTAGTGCACACCAAAATAGGCTCTATATTAATTTTGGATTGTGCACCTATGTTTACAGATATTGAAATAACAACTGAATCTTGTAGGTCAAGGAGATTTTGTTTTAACAACTATTTGCTGAAGGATCAGGTTTTTGGAGATAAATTTGAAGCATTTCTCAAGGAATATTTTAAACTTAATCTTACACCATCCCTGTAATTCCATGTTATCTGGGATGCTTTCCAAATCTCAGCTAGAGGCTTCATTATTGACTGCGTGGCAACAAAGACGAAAAGGTTTCTCACAGATTCGGCTCTTCTTTTATCGTCTATTAAAACTCTGGAGCATAAATACCTTACCTCAAATGATAATGATACTCTTAAACTCCACACTCAATCCAAAATGGATTTTAATAAGAAGTCTACTGAACAAGCCTCAGGCACTCTATTAAAAATTAATTCCAAATATTATGTGGGCGTAATAAAGCTGGAAAAATGGGTGCAAATTATCTTAAAGTTAAATCCCAAAAATCCAAAATTTCAAATATTGTAGACCAGAAGGGGATCAATCATTTTAGAAATGAGGATATTTTACGTTTCTCTGATTTTTATCAAAATCTTTACACGCCTGAATCATCTCCCTCTGAGGCAGCTATTGAATCGTTTTTTTTTATCTCTCCCACCTCGCCCTCCTCAGTCTCAAGACCTTTCTTTCTTAGATAAGGAAATATCTTTGCAAGATATTAAGACTGTTTTGGCAAAATTACCAAAAGATAAAGCTCCGGGCCTGGATGGCTTTACAGTTGAATTCTACCTCAGTTTCTCACATATTCTCCTTTCACACTTGCATTCACTTTACTATCAATTCCTTCAGAATGATAAAGCTCAAGTTACATTCTCTCGAGCAATGCTTTGCCTCATCCCTAAAAAAGACATAGACCTTTCCCTGTCGGCCTACCTCTCTCATTAATTTAGACTGTAAACTTTTTGCAATTCGAGTTAATCTGATTATACAGGATTTAATTGGCACTGAACAAACTGGCTTTGTTAAAGGTACTTATATCACTGACAATTCCAGAGCCTTATTTAATATTTTACATCTTGCTTCTATAAGTTCTATCCCAATGGTAGACATTACTTTGGATGCAGAAAAAAGCTTTTGATCGTATTAATTGCCTTTTTATGATGCGAGCCCCAAAATGGCATGGATTTGGACCTGCAATCTTAAAATACATTAATATACTCTATTCTTCCCCATTTACATCTGTTTTTTTAAATGGAGTTCAATCTTCTTACTTTTCCCTTCACCAAGGTAATAGGCATGGGTGTCCATTATCCCCTTTACTATTTATTTTATCTCTGGAACCTTTTTTATATTCCCTGAAGCAATCTAACTTGTTTACCAGGTTTGTGTATAAGGATCTGCATATTAAATTCACTGCCTATGCTGTGATGCTATTTTGTATGTTTCTAATCCACAGACATCGTTACCTGTATTTACTGATCTCTTGAACTCATGCTGTAGCCTCTCCGGATACATATTAAACTTATATATGTTTGCTGGAACTGACTATAAAAGGACCCCCCACGCATATAAAATGCCTAGGGATCAAATATATTTCTTCAATTCCGGCTACTATTCAGATTAATTTGGCTGATCTTGTTCAAACAAATCGTAGTATGTCGGATAAATGGTCTCCCCTATATCTATCCTGGTGGGGTAGGTTGGAATCCATTAAAATGATTAATTTTTATTTGTCCATGCTACCGCTCAAAATACCTTTGAAATCCTTTAAATTGCTTACTGGCACATTAACAACATTTTTATGGAATGGAAACAAAGCACGCATAGCTCTATCCTCATTGTGCAAACCTAAGAAAATAGATGGAGTAAATTTTCCTAATCTTCGCCAATATCATTCCTCATTTATATTGAAACAAGTTTTATCTTATATCTACTCTCCTAAAGAAATTTCCCCATCGATTTGGTATAAATTAGAGGAGGCTATTATTTTCCCTTTTCCATTTCAGTCACTATCATATTTTTCGCACTCTCCCAAAGGCTACTCATCTTCCACTAATTAAGCACTCTATCTCAAGTGTTTATCCATTCTTTACCAAACCGCTATCATCCTTACATACATATCTGGATTCCTCCATTTGGCATAATAGAAATATCAAATTATCTAATCGTACTCTCTTCTGGATAGAGTGGGGACTAAAAGGAATTTTACAAGTCAAAATTATTTGTGCATATGCAACCTCTTTCTCCTTCTGAACTCCAATTTAAATTCAATCTATCAGCCATGCACATGCCAAAATATCTGGCACAACAATTAAATATCTTATTGCTAGACCCACCCCCATTCCAACCTCCTTTGCAGTGTTCTCCCTTCACCCCTATTAAAGCCTCTTACATATATAAATACCTACACTATCACTTCCCAAGTCGTGTCAAAAATAAAATAGAACTTATTTAGGAATCAGATCTCAATTGCTCCCTTCTCTGTTTAAACATGGAATTTCATTTGGTCAAAAATTCATCATACATCCTGTCATGCCAGCACTACACAAACCACCTATTACTTCTATCATAGACTTTTTTTTAACTCCTCTTTCTCTTTCCAAGTATAACATAAGCATTCCGGATTTTTGCCGGACCTGTGCTAATACACCAGGCACCTCCTTACACTCTTTCTTCCAATGCCCAACTACAGCTTCTTTTTGGTGGAAAATATGCAATAAAATTGCACAAATATGCAATATTAATTTTCCTTTTGACATTATCAATATTTTTTGGAAAACTTCTATTTGGATTGGCACCCGTAAAGTGGGCCGTTTTGTGGATTTGCTCATTGCTTTAACATTACAAGTCATCACTTCAAACTGGAAGGATGCTACTGAGATCGCTTTTAATGGTTGGTGGAACTTACTCTGTCATCATCATAGATTAGACAGAGCATCTGCCAATTCTACGAAACAATTTCTTCAAAAACACTAATTTTGGTCACCTCTTACGACTTACTTACAATCTAATTTCATAACAAGACTTTTGTCTTCCAGCCACCATGAAATTATACTTCATGTACATGTTTACTACTACTTAATGGTTGTTTTTATTGTTTGACATTTTATGACAATTACTGGTTCTGGTCAAGTATCTTCATCTTTTGTCTATTCATATCTCTCTTTCTCTTTTATTCTCTTCTTTTAACTCTTTTTCTCTCTCAATTCTCTTTGCTGCACCTATCTTCTCTTTTCTTTTTCTGAAACAAAAAACATAAATTGCAAGTTTAGAAGTGGTAAATGTTTTACTCATTATTTAGTATTAATAGCTAGTAATATTATTGCATTATCCCTTAACTTTGTATATATTACATTTTCCTGTATTGCTTTTCAGAATAAGTTTGATTAACTTTCTGAAAGTTGTTGTTCCTTTTTGTTCATACTTTCATATAATAAAGCATTCTTAAACTCAAAAAAAGAAAATTTCCCAGATCCTCATATCCCTATTCAAAGCATGAAGGAGATACTCTACAACCATCTTAAGGTCACACAGCATTAGAGAGGAGCTTAACCATGGTGATAGTGTTTCCGCTTTGTTTTCTCTTATATGTAATATTGAGTTTCCAAGATAAGGCCGGCACAAATGCTGAAATGATATAAAAGCACAGCATGAGATGGATCTCCATTATGTTATGTCATCTAATGCAGATTTAAACAGTACACTATCATCCACGATGATAACCTTATTAGTTATTCAAATGCAACAATCCACTGATTTCCCATATCTGCCCTTCCACTGTGGCAGCTATACAAACACAGAATCTGGAAGTGTAAAGAAGCAGGGATATACAAAACATTCCCAAGAAGTAAATGGAAAAAATACAGTCAGGTTATCAATACTGAAGGCTATGGTCTTCTTAGTACTGAAGACTGAGTAGCACTCATGCAAATGGCTTAGGTAAGAAACATGAAATTACTTATAAGGGAACACACTGGCAGCACATCCATGCAGCCCAGACAATTTCTTTGGTACATTTCCAATGTATACAAGTCAAATGTTTTCTTTGAGTCAGAGCATCTGCAATAGCTTTCCTGTGTATACCTTTGAGAACCTGCCCAATGTTTTATTTTCTTTAAATAAAAGTGATACGCCCTTCATTAGGGTTGGATTGGCCTGAAGGACAATCTGGCAGTACCAGAAGGGACGGTCTGAGAGGTCATAATGTAGGTAGGTTTTTGGACTGTTTGAAGGCATGTTTTATGGTCTTATGAGCTGGTGTTTACTGTTGATTTCCATGCTATTGCTACAAACATTGTCTGCAGTAAGTACAAATGCAAGCAGTCTCCTATACCTTGCAAACACCTAAATAGAGTTTCTTTACAAGTTCAAACCTGCTCCGATTTATAAATGTGGGCAGATAGAGGTGCCCTGTCTGCTTTCTACTCTAGACCTACATTGCCCTTTAATGACCAAGCAGTGTGTCTTATTTATGTTGGCATAATTCCAGGCACTGTTACTGCTGCCTTCAAAGTGGACTAGAGTGCGTCAAGGTGAATCACAGCAGCATGAAAGTTTACTGAGGATTTTCATCAACACCACTGCTGACACAAATTTTATTTGCTGTCAAAATACTCTTATTAATAATGTCCACAAGCTTGCGTTATATATAACATATGCTGTTGTCTGTACTGTTTTGTTTAAAATGAAAATTAAACATTAAATAAATAAATAAAATGTATGCTAAATGCAGAATTTGTAGTAAGTAATCGTACTTAAATGTTGTAGGCCTGCACATGAATAAACTGATGATTTAAGTTAGCCTAACCGTTATTGCTGTGTTAAATCTAAAATAATGCATTAACAATGAAAAGCCTGTTTTTCACATTGAATAGTTGTTTGTGCAAGATGTTTTTCTTCCCATTATTGCAGACGTTGCTACTTCAGAAGCCTACTGTATGTTAGTGAATAGACACTTGTTTGTATTAGTCAGCTAATAGTAAGGTTCTCACAGAAAAGAGATGAAGCGACAGGAAGAACGATTCATGGAAATAAGTTTTGGACTGCAAGAAAACAGCATTGTAACTTTTCAAGGACTAACTTCTAATATGCTCTGATGAGAAAATGGGGAGTTTGCCTATTTCTAGGAGTTTGCTGATGTTCTATTAGAGGAAGAAGATAAAAGAAAATAATGTTGCAACATAGAATTTGTGTGTTTATATTAGTGTGTGTCCCAAGATTAGTACTCAGACCGCAAATACCTAGGAGCCAGATTCCTTTCTCAATGCTCTGACTGGAAACTCGTATCTGAGCTTCTTAGACTTCTCATAATGAGAGACTGCCTTACTTAGATTTTACTGAGATGTCTGCAGATATCTTTGAACTGAGAATATTTTCCAGCTTGTATTGCATAAGCTTCATGCTTGTGCATAAAATTCTTTCATCATCAGAACTTTTCATTGGGTTTCTGAACAGGCACCGTTTTTTTTTTCCTCTCTTAATCCCAGTTTAATTTTGATTAGAGAATTTCCTTTCTAAACACACGAATATTGTGTTCTATTTTATAATCAATTATCAATTGATGGATTATATTAACCTTTATTGCTGGAATCTAATAATGAATGCCTAATGAATAAATAGATGAAAAACTAAATAGATTTGAAAATACAACCGTGTAACTCACACTAACCCTCTTTATTGATTGAATTTAAAGTATTTAATGATTTATGGTTATGTAGATGATTGCTCCTCATTTCTCTTTGTCAACAAACAAAGGTCCATACTCCTGAGAAGGGGGTTATTTAATGATTATACCCGAAGACTGAGATATAGAAAACCCTCTCCCTCACCATCCCGCACTGCTATATTCACAAGCATTCTTGAGTGTGTCTAATGGGGCAAAATATCTAATTTGCCTTGAAACTTCCACAGTTGTTCCTGCATCTTGATATCTCACTCCAGCCTGGTGCAGGCAAAAAATGGAGGAGCTTGGAAGCAGAAATTAATAAATAAATAAACAAATAAAAAAAAGCAAAAAAGCTGGACCGGGAGGGGCGAAGGAAGCAAAGGATGAGGTGGGAAGAGAGAGCCACCTAGAGGGGGGAAGTGGAGTTTTGGGTGGGAAAAGCAGCACACCAGGGAGAATTGTAGAGGATACATGCACTTCATTGGGGGCCTTCAGCAAAAAGAAACAAGCTTTGCCAAAACGAATAGGTATTGCCTTTAGCGTCTATTTGATTTGCCAATGCCTTTTACCCATGCTGTACAGCAGCAGCATGATGCTCTGCAGCATTGTGAGAAGGTGAAAAAAATGACGTAATGACATGACCCTGCTGACACATCATTCTGTAGGCACACTTTTGGTCCATTGTGCATGTACACCTACAAAGTGGCCCAGGTTCCATTTTTTATTATTTACTGTGCCAAGCAGGAGAGGTAAATACAAGTAGAGTAAAAGTGTTTTTAAGGCAGACAGGCCAGTGACAGTTTACTGCGTGGATATCTGCGCTCTCTCAAAAACAAATTAAAAAAAGATCACAGGTGGGACAAAGGTGCAGCAATGGGGAGCGGGAGGGTGTAGAGAAAGCAACACTCAAGATGGAAGCACTTGAGCAAGAAAGTAAGGCAGGGAGAAGCATATGGAGGTTGAAGGTGAGAGCTCCAGGGAAGGGTTGGAGGAGAGGCACACAGACAATTCAGAGCAACACGGAATGTGGGGGGGGGGGGGGACCTACACAATGGAGATAGCTGGAAAACACATGAATTCTCATGGAGTGCTCACCCAAAAAGTAAAAAAGTAGTAGTGCTAAAAAGTAAGTAATGAAATGACACAAATTATGAGGATATGTTCCAGGGGTGCAACAAGGAGAAGGAGAAGGGAAGTCCATATAAGCTAACAAATAAAAAGCAAGTAAATGGGACTGACAGTAAAGCCAACTAATGGTATGCAATGTGTGAGCTATAAACCCATAGTCAAAATGTGCAGTGGTAATACACAAGTAAAGAAGCTGTGTCCAGGGGAGGGATGAACACTAGATGAATAAAGCAAGCCATTGAGTAAGAATCATGCAAACAGGAGTGATAATAAAGCAAACCAATGGTAAACAATGTTGGGTTTCAAGTCCACTGTAAGTTCTTCCTAAGGTGATATTGGGTCTTTTGTAAGCTGACAGCTTGGGCTGTCTGGTAGGCTCGACCTAAAAAGAAGTATCCACCTATACATCTGTATACCACAGATACAGTCACCTTGCAGCCTCCTATGAAAGGGTTTCACCCCAGAATCAAGGCATGAGCTCAAGCATGGAGAAGACCTACTTTACAGTTTCAGTGATTTCAAACTGAAGCCTTCATGGCATAAAGACAGCCACAATTGAAATGTGCTGTGCCAGTCGAAAGATCAGAACTTTCAAAGTTGTTCGAAAATGCTCAACACAGATTTGTGGGTCGTTGTTAGTTGTGAAGCAATTAGGGCCGGCTTTTATCCAGATAATGTCCTTGGCTGAACTGAATTTGACTCCACCTCATCTTTTGTCCTATCAGTAGCCTATAAAATAAGTCATAAGATATATGAAGACCATCTCATTAATTTAGCAAATAAGCATTTTCTTTGCATCCTATTACTTGTAGTCCTGCATTTAATGTAAAGGCAAACAAAACTGCAAGCACAATAATACAAACTGAAATCTCAGAACTTAATAAATACACTATTCATACAACACAGTAACTTCATACGTTCCAATATTACGTGATCACGACAAGGCATGTATTTTCACATTTAAAAAACATTATTTAGCGTAATATTGATGTAGGAAATACACTTTTTCTGCATGGTCACCCCAGAGTTTTCATCTTTTGCTGAACGTCTTATTTTTACTGGCTTAGGAACTCTGCTCTCTTTACACCTGCCTACCAGGATTAAAGTGTCTACGCTCTTCCATTAAACATAGTTACATTTCCAGATTGCCACATTTAATTTGTCTGTAGGTCCCTGGTACATAGTATAAAAAGTGTACCCAAAACTTGGAAGTTAACTGCCACTTCTGGACTGCAACACCTATTGTGCCATCTTCTACAGTGGCAGTGCAACTAGGGCCTATGCTGTGAGACTGACTACTGCAGTGTAAACCTGTTGTGCAACCTGTTAAACTAACCCTTTTTGACAGGCAAAAAGCTCCCTTTTAAATGTAGCGTACAAGGTACGGTGTGAGGTATTTAAAAGTGGGACATGTAGAAAATTTATATTGCTATCTCCCTAAATTGACAAGGCCCAAAATGCTAGTTTCACTGTGGCAGGGTTAGGTGTTCTATATACAAAACAGGAGTACAAATTAAAATGCTATTAATGCATATTGGGAATGAAGACAGCTAGAAAAATACTGGAACCACTATTTTTTATAATTACTCAAAATCCAATTCAATATTGAAGCCAGGTTTTCAATAAATATTTTTTAAAAAGTAACTTTTAGAAAGTTACCATTTACCTACCTGAACTGTCACAAGGCTAATAGCACAAGCCTCCAGCAGCTCTCATCTTATGCTCAACCTTGAGTAAGTGTGAAACACCTTCAAGGAGCAAACATTAGGCTGGCCTGAATGGGCAGAGATGACTTCTCTGGACAGTACAGAAAATTCAGAGTGGTGGTATGGACATTCTTCTTGACACAACAGTGTCACATCCTGCTTAACATGTCTGTTGAGGCACATGTAACACTTGAGAGACCCCTGAAAGGGAGAGAAAAAGATGCCAAGACAATTCTGGTGGATGCTTTTATCCTACCAGACACCTGTCTCTGTGTTCACTGTGTATACAGTGCCTGAATCACACAGGATTTTAGAAGTGAAAGGACACTAGGATTCCCACAGCACCCACCCCATACACTTTCCCAGTCCCTAACACCCATGTCTTAGTGTGGCTGAAACTGTTCACCATCTTGATAATTGCCTGACACATGACATTTTAGTCCTGCTTGCATTAAGGCAAACAGAATCTTCAACAAAAGTAGGTAGGCCAGGGCCTTTGAACATTTACCCCATTGGTTAGTGAGGGTCAGGGAGGGGCCAGGAGCCACCCTCACCCACTACTAATGTCTAGCATAAATATGGTATACCATGGCACTCTATTCAGCACACTCTCTGCACTGGCAGAGATGAGAAAAGGACTTGACCAGCTATTTGTTACTTGAGAGGAGGCCCGGAGGACTGGTCCTGCTGGAAGTGGACTCCAAGGGTCAGTTTGCTGGCCTCTTGTGCCGCTATAGGGAGGCCACAAGCTGCAAAAGGTCTTTTCCTGAAAGTACCTAGCTGGCCAGTGACAACTAGACCTCAACTGGACACTTCTGCTGGCCTCTGCCTGACACTCTATGAATCATGAAGTGCCTTCCCTTAGGTCCTGTGGGCCTTAGAAGTGTACGTCTGTGGATCGTTGGGACTTAATAAACTTAGGGTCTGATTTAGAATTTGGCAGATGGGGTTACTCCATCACAAATGTTACGGATATTCCATCCACCGTATTCTGATCCCATTATTTCCTGTGGAAATCGTAATACAGCGGATGGGATGTCCATCACGCTTGTGACGGAGTAACTTGTCTGTCACACTCTAAATCATGGCCTTAGACTTTACCAAAATTAACTTGGTTGGTGTTTGACCTGCAGTCAATTGTGGTCAGCTTCAAATTGCTTCTAGGTTCCGCCAATTGTGACCATGTACCATCATTGACAATTTGTGCTTTTTGGTGCCATTTTCTCTTAAATCTTTACAAAATCATATCTTCGGATCCCCTATTAGATTTTGGTCATTTTGGTGTCATTTAGTTTAATACATTTTACTTTTTCAGACTATTTTTTGACATTTAAATTTTTTTACTGTTAAGGTTATGCATAAATACTTTACACACTACCCTAAGTAAAGACTGTGGTCTCTGTGCCGCAACTAATAGGGGATTGAGCTCAGGGTAATTTGGTGATTTTAAGGACTCACCCTGACAGAGTTTGTGATGATGCCTTGTGATGGGCAGTCACCACTCCAAATAATAATCTAATGTCTTACGGGCGATATAACTAGAATGTATAACATACCATTTGTCCAGTGATTGCTTCGCAGAAGGTAGGAAGTCAGAGCACATGCTATTGACCTGGATGAGATAAAATAAATCATAACAAAAGAGTGGCCTTTGTGTTCAGCTCTAAACTTGCCAACTCTTTATTACCAAGCATGCTTGTGCAGGTAGATGAGAGGCATACATTTCTTAACACTCTACAGCTTTTAAAGACGTCTTTGTAATTCTCTTTCTGTTCAGCCTGGAACAGGTTTCACTAGATGTTAAATGTAAGCACAATGTAGCAGCAAGCACCAGACCTGTCTCATGCCAGCTCATTGAACACATTGAGCTTTCATACAGTGTATCTCTGATAGGCCCCAGACCTATGTTCTGTGAGTCATCTGGATACAGTGACTTAGTGGTCCTTCTTGGCACCAGCAGGGCCAAGGCTTTTCTCTCATGAGTTCCTGTGAGACAGTAAGCACATGGTGCCAGCAGCTCCCAGGTCTCTCTCATGCAAGGCTGTTGGACTCAGTAACCCTTCACTCATAGTATCAGCAGGCCTCGGACCCATCTCTTGTGAGTTCTCTCCACACACTGGCTATTCCTGTCACCAGGAAGCACCAATCTTCTTTCCTGTGGTGCCATAAGTGGGAATAAGCACTCAGAGGGAGCAGGCTCCAGACCTCTACCTTTGAAGTGCCTGAACACAGTGACCCTTCACACCCAGCACTCTCAGGCTTGTCTTCTGCGAGGCTCCGAGAAGCACTGGACCTTCCTTGTACCAGTAGGCTCCATGCCTCTCAGCTACAAGACCTGTGACCCCTTTTAACGCTGCTTCCATTGCAGACAAGGATGGTACTACAGGTCTCAGTATTTCAGGCTGGCCCAGCCCATCCATCCCTGTATCCCACTGTCCCTTCTCAATGACTGGGAAACTGTCTAATTTTCTGTGGGCTCCCTAGATAAGCAATGTTAATCAGTGGTCATGGAGAGTAGTAGATTTTCAGCCAATCTTCACAGCAGTCATGGTATATGATGAAGGCTGCTGTCACATCTGACTTTGTAATCCACACTGCTGCTGATGAGTAGAATGAGCCAGCAGGGGGTCCTGTTTGGATTCACAGGTCAGTCCATGGCAGATTACATCAGAGCAGTCAAAGAACTGTGAACACAACCTCCCCTCTCCTCCTGTTCCTCACCTGACTCCCCCACAGCTCTGCTGGTTCCCATCACCCTCTTATTGTAGATGAGGGATGGGGTATATGTGTGAGAGAGAAAGGCAGCAGAGAAGATGTTAAACATGGATGTCTGCAGCCTGAAGAAGGAACAATCATTGTATGCTGAAGCACTGGAACCAGGTTGGAGGGAGGCTGCTGCATTATCTGTATCTAGAGAGCTTTGTAAGTCTGCCTGAATGATGTATCCTGAGCAAGGGCCCTGTTTGCCAATCATTAAAGGTGGCAGCAACCAAAATGATGATATGGAGTGTCGCAGATGTAGTGCTCCTGGGTAAGTGTTTTTTTTTATTGCAGAATAGGTGAATGGAATGATGAGACCGCCTTGCATGATGAAGCACCCCTATGGGACCACAGAACACCCTTCATAGTCCTCCTCAAAAATACGTTTATAATAGAAATTATACATAATTAGTAAATATTAAACAAAACATAAGAAATATACTCTGTAAACAAAAGTGGGACTGGTCAATCTCTCTATCTAGTACCCTGTGAACTCAATGCTGCACTGTAAAATTTGTATTGATCCTGATTTATATTCACATTCAACTTGTGGTTCTTGAGAGACTGCACTGCAGCCTCCATGTAGTGAGTGATGTTCCCCTCAAAAAGCGTTTGAGTTCATTTCTTTTTCTCAGTCTTTCAAACATGACACCACTGACCATCCAAGACTTTTATTAAATTTTCTCTGATTGCTTGGGTCTGGACAAGGTCAAACAATTTGGATAAGCTAATTTTTCCTTAGAATATGTTCTTTTATGGTCAGCTAATCTCCTACATCAGACAAATGATGAAGACTGTTGCTATTCTCCTCTAATTATTCTGTCCACATTGCTAACCACTTCCATTTCTGCCTCTGTCCAAATAGCATCAACCACCTATTTTCTCTCAGTGACTGAATTCAGTCAAAATAAGACATACGCCCACATTATGAACACAGCGGTAAAGACCTGCACTGCTGGCTGTCGCGGTAACTACCGCCAACAGGCTGGCGGTCTGGCCTGCCAAATAATGAAGCACATGAAAAACATGCAGCCTGAAAAACACTCACCACCAGCAGAGGAGTGTCGACAACGACGGAAGAGGCTGCCCACAGACCGACAGAAAGGCCCTATCTCCAACAAATAATGAAGCACTAGACCGCCGTCAGTTCCGGGGCGGGAACCACCGCCACTCAAAGCCTGGCGGAAACAAACCAAATAAAAGGAAACACTCACCGGAGGCTCACACAACACGCCAAAGCTGACATGGAGAGAGAGTTGGAAATCATACCAGTGCTGCTCCTTGCCATATACCTCCACGTCTGTGACCGCCGACGAAGACAACAATGGTAAGTTGCACAATCTACTAAGCAAGGGAAGAAAGGGCACAGTGACATACCCACCACCTCCACCCACCCCGCAACGCACCCACAACCCATCGCAACATCACAAACCATAAACACCTGAGCAAGAGGTACTTACCCAACACAAGCCGAAGACAACCTGCCTAAAGTACCCACATGTGCACAACACCCCCCCTACAATGAAACGAGGAACCACGGATCCAGAGTGTGACAACACCAACACTGGGCACACAAACTTTATTAAAGCTCCAGGAACAACAGATTGTCCAAATGGGTTCATTGGCCTGTCCATAGCAAAAAAGCTGATGGGCCCAAATGGCCAAAGTTGACTCCCACATGTGCACATGGTACTCCACCATAAAGGGGCATCAATGGGGCAGCCAGGCACCTCAGGGAACAGGAGGGTAGCGGGGTGGGGACTTACGTCTTGGGGGGGGCTTGGGCTTACGTTTGGGAGGTGGAGGGGGTTTGGGTTTGGCCTTGGAAGGTGGGGGAGCAGGCTTGGACCGGGGTGTAGCAGATGGTCCTTGGCCAGCAATGGGCCTCTTGCTCACTGGGGAAGGTGCACGGCAATGGGAAGGGCGGATAGGGGTGGACTTAGACGTGGAAGGAGTGGACAGGGTAAGGAGGTGGGCATGTTTAGGGACCAGACGGGGTGTGCTAGTGGGTTCATAAAGGTCTACATGGGAAAGGAAAAATGTCTTAGGGGCAGTTGGGGTGGACCTGGAGGAAGGTGTGGGAATGGGGGTAGAGAGAGTGGTTGTAGCAGGTGTAGGTGTGCGTTACGTGGATGCAGGTGCCTGTACAGAATGCTGAGGTGTGGTGGATGTGTGTTGAGTTGGTGTCTGGACACAGTGGGACAAGACAGGCTGCCACTGTAAATGGATGTTGTCTGGGTGTCTGCAAGTTTGGTGAGTGTGCTGCAAGTGTTACTCAAAGTCGTTGTGGTGAGTGCAGGTGTGGTGTCTGTGGTGCATGACTGGATGTCTGATGTTGTGGTGACTGCAAGAATGGGGTCAGAAACAGTGAATGAGAGTGCAGTGCCTGTGATTGTGCATGTAGAGGTGACAGAAAGGGAGGTGGAAGAGGTGGACACAGTGGGGGAAGTGGATGTTGTTGTGTGTGCCTTTGTATGTTGGCTGTGTGTATGCCTGTGGTGGGAAGTGTGGTGCTTGTGTTTCTCTGTGTGCTCCTTGTGTGTTGAGCTGCGTGCATGGCTGTCTGAATATGTGCTTGGGATGGGTGAAGTGATTGGGGTGCTGGAAGGGTTAGAGGTGGTTGGAGGGGGGAACGGAAAGACCAGGGACTTTGACTGCCATCAAAGAGGAGGCCAGAGCCTGAAAAGAGTCTCCTCAGTGAGGCCAGCAGGGCTGACTGGGGCAGGGGATGAGGTGCCTGGGGCAAAGGAGACAGTCGTCCTTCTGGATGAGCAGGCACAGGCAACTGGGTGGGTGCAACTGGGGTGGCGGTGATGTTATGGGGGTGGCGGAAGATGTCAAAGATTGGGTGAACCCACAAGGGTCCGCCACCACCAGGGTTGCCTCCCCCGTGGTACTTCCCTCGCCCTCCAACCCACTGATCCCCTTGGCGTCGCTCAACTCTGCCTCCTTGGAACCGTTGGCCACTGCATCCCCACTTGCCGGTGCCACTGCTCCCTCGCCAGATGATGCTGATGTACACAGACAACACAAGAGTAAAGTGTTGGTGAGACAAAACAGGAGAGAGAATATTAACATCTAAATGGATGTACATATCTGGTTCACTCATACTCTTATGCAGCTAATACACCAACATGCAGTACCTAAAGCTATACTCATGGCTATGCCCCTGACTAGTGGCCACAACCCTGGTTTACAACCATCTCCAACATTACAGAAGGACCAGAAGAACTGCAGACCTGCCCCTTATCGTCTAATTGCCAATGGGGGCCATAATGCTTAATGACATCAGTCAGAGTCCCTGCCACAGCATACGTACTACAGCACCCTCAGACATCCATCAAGGAGACATTATATGATCTTGGTACTCACCCGCTTGTGTCTGCTGTGCAGCCTTCAAGCGCCCATCCAAGTCTGGATATGCCATTGCCAGAATGCGGTGCATTAGGGGGGTCAGGGCCCGACAGGCACCCCTTCCTCCTTGGGAGGACTTCCCCAGCTGGACCTCGCAGGTCTTCCTCGGTGCTCTGTCGGTTGTAGACTCCAAGGGTCTGCACCTCCCTGGCGATGGCCTGCCAGTGTCCCCTCTTCTGATGGGTGCTGAAATGTAGGGGACACACAGAAAATAAACACTGAGGTCAGAAAAAGCACATTTGACACCGCTGACCATACGTCCCCTATGGGACAGACACTTAAAACAGCATTCCAGCACCTCACTCACGCTGAATGTCATGCATTAAATGGCTGTGCAGTTACAAATCGTGCACACATGCATACAGCCATCCACCACCATCACACACATCCATGCACCCCATCCGCCTACTCACCTCTACCTCTGGTCGATACAGGGGTAGGACCCCGTCCACTAGCTTCAACAGCTCCTCCGTGGTGACTTGTGCCATTTCCAGGACCAGAGTCAGGACACAGCAGCACACTCAGTGGAGTACTTGCATGCACGGAATCCGGGAGTCAAATGAACCTGGGATGACGAAATGTCGTACGCTCCGCGGCACAGTGCACTGTCACTGCCGGGGGCGATCATGATAGGCCCATATTCCCCATTGACAACCATGTTAACCAATGAATGGGTGCATGGCGGTGAACACCGCCTCATGCTATTACGACAACCGCTAGCAGTATGAGATCACTTCCACTGCTACATATCTGGATGACCGAGACTGACATTTTGCAAACTACTATGCAGTTATTATTTGGTCATGGGCCCTATGCAGACCCTATGGACCCCAGCCCTCAAACGCATGCCCAAAAGACTATTTACTCACCACAACAGTCCAGATGTATCAGTTAGGACATGTCACTCCAGTTTAACTTCCTGCAAAGCTTATGTGTCACCTAAATGTTTGACATCAGTGTTGAATACACAAAATGTTGTGCAAATGAATTTGTGTCCCTTACATGTATTCTCCTCTCCTCCTAGGTACAGACCCATGTGGCGAGGGAGAGCCCCATCTGTGTACAGACCACTTTTTGATTTGGAGACCATGGTAGAATGTCACATCATTATCAATTACAGACTCACTTGTGCTACTATTCTTGAACTTTGTGCATTACTGGATCCAGTACTGAGACCGGCTAATCGGAATCAGCATGCCATCCCTACTGAAGTGCAAGTGCTCTCTGTACTCCATTTCCTGGCGACAGGCTAATTTTCAGGTGACAGTGGGCATGGGTGCAAGGTTTTCAAAGCCAAAGTTTTGCCTTATCCTGTCCAGATTCCTGGATGCATTTGTACAACACCTGCAGTCATATGTGAGGTTTCCCCAAAGTGCTGAACTACCTGCCATCAAGTCAGACTTTTATGCCTTTGCCAACATTCCCCATGTGAAAGGTGCCCACATAGCTTTCATCCCCCCAAAGAGTAAGTAAACAGGTGTACAGAAACAGGAAGAACTTCCACTCCATGATTGGTGTGTACTGAAGACCAGTGCATCTCACATGTGAATGCCATGTTCCCTGGATCAGTCCATGATTCATTTGTGCTGAGGAACAGCAGTGTGCCACACATGATGGAACAACTACAAGGGGACACAGGATGGATCTTAGGTGAGTGTGTCTGACACATTTTCTGTACATAGCTGACAGCCAGGCTGTCTGCAACTGAGGGTAGTTAGTTACAGTCATGTTTTGCCCACTTTTGCAGGTGATTCTGTCTACCTCAGCATGCATTGGCTCCTGACACCAGTGAGGAATCCTAGAACAGATGCTGAGCGGAATTACAGTGAGGCCCATGGACGTACTAGGAGGGTGACTGAGTGCACTATAGGTCTCCTGAAGGCTAGATCCTGTTGCCTCAATATCTCTTGGGGTTCCCTGTGTCATGGCCCTGAGAAGGTGTATAGAATAGTGGTGGCCTGCTGCATGCTGCACAACGTGGCTGTGAGGAAATCTATCCTCCTCTAAAAGAATGAGGGTGCTGTATATCCAGACCATCTTCCTCAGAGAGGGGATGAGAGTGATGGTGATGATGAAGAGGGGGATGATGTACACTCCAGGAACCAATTGATCCAACTATATTTCCAGTGACTAAGAGGTACTGTTCGCTGATGATGTTGTCTGACTTATTCTCTATGTGGGTGTGGGGTCTGTAGCTATTTACACTGTAACATGAACTTTAAGTGCATGTGACATGATAAACAACTGGTTAGACATTTCTGTTTACTTCACACCATGTTGTGCGTGGGGTGCCATTCCTGCAATAAATGTCTGATTATTGAATATAACAGGAAAATGTATTCACACTTCGATTTGATTCGACATAATGACAGGGGACATTGACATTGGTGTACATGTGTTTTAATAGGTTTCAGGAATGCATTGGTGCTTTTTACAGTGATGGGAGTGAGCTGATGGTGTATGTCCATACTGGCTACATGGTCTCAGCGATTGGTGGCAGTGGTTATATGTCGATCTGTATTATATTAGTTGTTGAGTTGCTATTGGCCGGTGGGGATGGTGGTTCAGTGGCACACTTGGGAGACAGTTCGTGTCAGAGTCACTTCTTTGATGGTGCCTTGGTCTTGGCAGGTGTACCAGTGCCATATCTGGGTCTGAGGGACCGTTTGGGTGCCTCGTGTTGGGCTGTACGGGTAGGGGTGCTGGTCTCCTGTGTGTCCTTAGGCAGTGGCACCAGTCCAGTTGCTGCTGCTGATGTTGATGGCTGGTCTGTATCATGGTCTGTGGTAGGGGCTTCCTGGTTTGTGGGGGTCTCAGGCTGGGTTGGGAAGTGGTGCAGCAGCGCCCCTGCAATAGTGGCCATGGTGGCATTGAGCTGTTTCCAGTGCTCCATGGCCTCTTGGTGGTGTGCTATTTGCAGCCTTTGATTCTGCTCCAAGGTGGCCACGATCTGACCCATCCTGTCCAGGGCACGTGGTATGCCCCCAGAACCTCAGAGATCACCTTCTGGGCTGCATCATCCATCATTTGGCCTCCCCCCGGTCCACTGATGCCCTTGCCACTATCCCTAGCCCCCTGTGCCTGTGTCCCCTCCACAGGTCTGGCAGTACCACTTGTACTGGGGCCATCGTCACCCTGTCTGTGGCCTGGATACACTGGTGTGGGGTTGTTTGCCATGTGCTGATGTTGGTGGCTGGGTGGTAGGGGTGTCAGTGGTGTCCTGGGTGGGGCTGCTGGATGGTGACAGTCCAGGACTATGGGGGTCATTACAACATTGGCGGTAAAAGCCGCTTACCGTCGTGCAGAAGACCGCCAACACACCGCCGCGGCTGCGGAATTCTGCCACAGCTATTATGACACACATCTCGGAATCCGCCGAAATTCAGACACCCACACAACTCCGCCACACCAAAGGTCAGTGATAAACTGGCGAAAACAAATTCTCCACCGTCACGCCAACAGAAACACGCCCATGCTATTACGACCCACGAATCCACGCGGCGGTCTTTCAACCGCGGTATTCCATTGGCGGTACACACCGCTGCGCTCAAAATGCACACACATCTCCAAAACACCGCCACATTGGACAATTCCAAATACACACACCTGATACACATACAAACACCACTCCCACACACCCAACACAATATAAAACACATACCCACATCACCCACAAACCCCTACGACCAGAAATTTTGAGGAAGCCAAGAGACAGAGAGCACAGCAATTGAGAACCCCACCACACAGAGGCACACAACATTCCACGCACAAAACACCACACACCACTACACATCACCACACACATCAACACTTACACCACCCCACACATCACCACCACCACCCCATGTCACGCCAAAGACACCCCAGGTTTTCCGAGGAGGAGCTCAGGGTCATGGTGGAGGAAATCCTATGGGTAGAGCCACAGCTATTTGGCTCACAGGTGCAGCACACCTCCATAGCCAGGAAGATGGAGCTATGGCGAAGAATCGTCGACAGGGTCAACGCTGTGGGACAGCATCCAAGAAATCGGGAGGACATCAGGAAGAGGTGGAACGACCTACGGGGGAAGGTGCGTTCTGTGATATCCAGTCACAACATCGCAGTACAGCGGACTGGCGGCGGACCCCCACCTCCTCCCCCACACTAACAACATGGGAGGAGCAGGTCTTGACCATTATGCATCCTGAGGGCCTCGGAGGAGTCTGTGGAGGAATGGACACTGCTAAGTCAAATCTTAACTATCATATCCCCCACCCTACCTGCATGCTATCACACATCCCCACCCTCACCCCCTCCCCTATCATCCCAACTCCTCACATATGTCCTACATCACAAACCACCCATCCCAACATCAAGCCCTGCATGACACAACTAAGCATGGTCACCCCTCACTAAAGCATGCCCACTGCACATACCCAGAACAACCCCCTAACCATCATCACACAAACCCCCACACAGGAATGCTTGCACTGGGGTACACGCACACCCACCCATTGCACACCATTACACACACACATGCAATAATCATGCTCTTATACCCCTGCAGGACCACTACCCAACGTCACCACACAGGAGGGTCCAGACATCTCCACTCCACCCACAGAAGAGGCCCACAGTGACGAAAGCAGCTCTGCCCTACTGGATCCTGATGACCAGCCCGGACCATCGTGGGCCTCGGGACAGTCGGTTCCCTTTGGACAGGCACAGCCCAACACTGACCTTCCACCCTCTGGTAACACCAGCACAGAACCCACCCAGCGGGCCCATACCTCCGTATCCAGGACACGTCAATCAGCGGTGTGTCCACCACTACAGGGAACCCAGGATAACCCACCACCCCAACAACAACAGGGACCTGGGGGCAGTGGTAGTGGGCACACGGTCCAGGGGACGGAGGCACAGGAAACCAGGGGAACTGGGAGGGCTGCTGTGCGACAGGGGGCGGACAGGCCACGGGAACCCACCCTCCACGAGGCCCTCTCCTCCATCATGGGAGCATACCACCACTCTCAGGAGACGAACAGGATTTGGGGTTCAGGGAGGAGCTCAGAACCATCAGCTCCGCCCTGGGCACCATCGTAGGGGTGCTGAAGGACATACAAGAGACCATGAGGGACACTGTGGCACTCCAAGGGGCCCCTGACACTAGCATGAACGATGAACTGCCCACCACCTCCGCCGGCGCTAGTGGACAGGACGCCCCGCCACAGGACCACTACACCAGCACCCCACCCCCTGCATATGGAGAACCACCATGCAAGTGGTCCCTGAGATCCAGGAACAGGACAGAGCAAGATGGCAAGACCCCCGCCAGGAAATGAGACCACCCTGATTATCATCCCACTGTCCCACTTTGTTACCCTGTCCATAATTAAACTGCCCGAGCTCCACTTCCTATGCCCATATGGGCAGTGCACCTGTGTGACCAATAGACTGGACTCTGCCATGGACATTCCTCCACCGTCCCCATCACCATTTTACAACCCCCCTCCATTTTTTAGCAATTAAATAAACACCCTTGAAGCACAAAACAATCTGGAGTCAGTCTGTGATTTGGTAAATTTGTATTATCAATGACAGTGTCAAAATGTGTTCTCAATTGTAAAGCCAACATACCTATGTCACACATCACAAGTCCATGAAGGATGCAAGCAGATGACACACGTTGGTAACCACACCTGTGAAACCGTAATGGAAAGGTACAACTCAGTTACCAAATACTGCTACTAAATGACAGACAGGATAGAGGTAGAAGTGTGAAAGTGAATGTGATAGTAAAATAAAATGTTCTCACCTGTGTGTCACTGGAAATATTGCTGTATGACTGACTCCCTGTTGTCTATGTCTTCTTCCTCAGCTACCTCCTCATCACTGTCCACAGGCTCCACGGCTGCCACAACACCGCCATCTGGACCATCCTCCTGTAGAAAAGGCACCTGGCGTCACAAAGGAAGATTGTGAAGCATCGAGCAGCCGATGATGATCTGGCACACCTTCCTTGGTGAGTAGTATAGGGAACCACCTGTCATATGGAGGCACCTGAACCTGGCCTTCAGGAGGCCGGAGGTGCGTTCGATCACCCTCCTAGTCCACCCATGGGCCTCATTGTAGCGTTCCTCTGCCCTGGTCCTGGGATTCGTCACTGGGGACAGTAGCCATGACAGGTTAGGGTAACCAGAGTCCCCTAATAGCCACACACGGTGCCTCTGCAGTTGACCCATCACATACGGGATACTGCTATTCCGCAGGATGTAGGCGTCATGCACTGAGCCAGGGAACATAGCATTTACCTGGGAGATGTACTGGTCTGCCAAAACATACCATCTGTACATTCATGGAATGATAACTCTTCTGGTTCCTGTACACCTGTTCACTCCTGTGGGGGGGGACCAGAGCTACATGGTTCCCATCAATAGCACCTATGACGTTGGGGATATGTCCAAGGGCATAGAAGTCACCTTTAACAGTAGCCAAATCCTCCACCTGAGGAAAAATGATGTAGCTCCTTACGTGTTTGAGCAGGGCAGACAACACTCTGGACAACCTGTTGGAAAACATAGCCTGGGACATCCCTGATGCCATGGCCACTGTTGTCTGAAAAGACCCACTTGCAAGGAAATGGAGCACTGACAGCACCTGCACGTCAGGGGGGATTCCAGTGGGATGGCGGATTGGTGACATCAGGTCTGGCTCCAACTGGGTACATAGCTCCTGGATAGTGGCACGGTCAAACCTGTAGGTGATGATCAAATGTCGCTCCTCCATTGTCAACAGGTCCACCAGCGGTCGGTACACCGGAGGATTCCACCATCTTCTCAGATGTCCCAGCTGACGGTGCCTAGGAAGGACAACATCGACCACAGAGTCAACAAATTTCCAGGTATGTACCCAAAGATACAAAGAACACTACACAAAACACAAAACTGTTCCTGTATGTGTGTTGAGTGTAGGCCTAGGTATGTGTGACGCAGTAGTAAATGAAGCCATGTGGGCCCCTGAAATGGTGGCTGCCTGACCTCTAAACTGGGACAATGGGATGTGAGGTATCTGCGCTGGCGTAGTACACCGTCACGGTAGGCGGTCGTAGACCGCGGGGCAATGCTGCATTGGTTAACATTGGACCCTATGGGTCCAAGGAGCCAATGATGAAGTGTGCCGGCGGTGATGACATGCACCGCTGCGGACCTCACCGCCGCGGACGTGACCGCCATTTTCTATCTGTTCAATCACTTGATACCTGATCTTTGACAGGAGAGGACCTACACTGCAAGTGCTGCTGTGACCTCGGTCTGGAAGAGACAATGGTTGCTGCATCTGGGGAAAGGGCCCCTGCCTTCACTGCTCAGGAGTTGTAAAAGCTAGTCGACGGGGTCCTCCCACAGTACACGCTACTCTACGGTCCTCCAGACCAACAGGTAAGTACACAGGGAGCATGTTGAATAGGCTAGGCCTGGTTGGAGAGGGCTGGCTGTGAGTTGGAAGGGGGCAGAGTTCAGGGAACATGAAGGAGTGTGAATGCATGTGCCACATGGCAAGAGTAGGGATGGGGGCCACTCACATCGACGGTGCAATTGGTAATGACTTCTCTTCTTCCCCTGTGCATGTCATGTAGGTCAGCGCCCACCAGAAGAAGGACATTTGGCGTGCCATCGCCAAGGACGTCCAGACCCTGGGGGTCCACCAGAGACGGGGCACCCACGGCGGAGGCTCAGCTGGGGATGGCCTCCCAACGTGGGAGGGGTGCCCGTCGCACCATGACCCCCCTGATGTTCCGGATCCTGGCGGTGGCCTACCCGGAGTTGGATGGGCGCTTGAGGGCATCACAGGAGACACAAGGGGGTGAGTACACTCTCATTCTGGGGACTTTGTGCGCAGTGGAGGGGTCTGGGTGGGGGAGGAGGGCTGTGGGTTTCCCTAGGCCAGGGCGAGTTACGTAGGCTCTGCTCCTCCGTAATGCAGGCCATGTGGCACTCCACCCCACCTCTGTAGAGTGCCAAGTACAGGTATACATGCCCCGGTGGCATCTATGTGTGCAGATGTCCACCGTAGCCATGTAGGCCAGATCCCAGGAATTGCATCTGTAGAGGCCAAGAGCACAGCATAGTGCAGGGGGCTGCTGTGTCTGTATTGTCCGCCAACTGTAGCGGTAAGCCATGCACTCAACCTGTCTTTCTTCTGTCGTCGTCCCCCCTCTTTTTGTGCTCTCCCTGTTCTTTTGTGCATCAGCATCATCAGGCGGAGGTACAGTGGCACCGGAGCACGAGGGAGCTGCATCCCATATGGCCATGGAGGGCCACACCACAGACTCTGAATACACCAGTGGGACGGAGGGTAAAGGGAGCTTCATGTCGGGCACAGGATCACCAAACAGCGACACGGTCTCGTCCGCCGATGGGAGCTCCCTTGTGGTGGCGGCACCATCTGTGCCCCCCACTTCTACAGGTACAGCCGCCACCTCCCCTACCAGCACTGCCCTCCCAGCAGCCCCTCAGCGTTCGCCCCCTGCCCGCTCACCCAGGAGGGTGGGCATCACCTTCGCCCCAGGCACCTCAGCCCCTGCCCCTGTCACCCCTGCTGCCCTCAGTGAGGAGGCCATTGACCTCCTCAGGTCACTCACTGTTGGGCAGTCTACCATTGTGAATGCCATCCAGGGTGTAGAAAGGGAGTTGCAACACGTTAATGCATTCCTGGAGGGCATTCATTCTGGTCAGGTTGCCCTTCATCAAACCCTGCAATCTCTGGCCTCAGCACTGATGGCAGCCATTTTCCCTGTGTCTACCCTCCTCCCTCCAACTTCCTCCACCCAGACCCAATCCCCTGTACCTCAACCTATCCCAAGCACACCATCAGACCAGCCTGCACACACGTCAACACACAAGGGCAGCTCAGGCAAACATAGGCACCACACATCCCACAGACACTCACACAAGCATCACCCACATACAGACACAGCAACATCCACAGCCTCCACTGTGTCCCCTTCCTCGTCGTCTTCCTCCTCCCTCCCAGTGTCATCTACACTCTCACCTGCATGCACTACATCTACAGGCACTAGCACTAGCACCAGAACACCCAGAACCACACCCCGCTCACCTGCACTCACCACCCCCACTACCATTTACACGTCCCCTGTGTCCACTCCCAGTGTGTCTGTGACGCCCCCTCCCAAAGTACACAAACGCGGCCACTCACACACCCAACATCCATCCACCTCACGACAGCCTCCAGTACCTGCACCTGCACCCAAATCACCTAAAGTTACACCTCCTATAAACCACCTCCTCTTCCTCCACTCCCAGACCCCCTCCAGCTACCCATCCCAGTCTTCGTCAGCAACTCTTCCTCAGCAACGTTGACCACTTTGCCCCCACCCCCACCCCTCCAATTGATAGGTTCCGTAGTAGCACCTCAGCCAAAAAAAGTCCAGTACCAGTGGTGCGTGTCAAAGGTGGGTGGAGAGCACCAGGGCAGCCAGTGTGACACGGAGCCAAAGCACTGCCAGTCCACCCCCTGTAAAGCACCTCAAGTTGGAAAGTGGCCGACTGGACAGGGTGAAGACTCGTGGCGGAAAACCTGCTCACAAGGGTCCCAGGGGGAGTGCTGAGTCAGCTGTGACTCCTCCAAAGGTGGTGAAGGGCCAGAGGAAGTCTGCACAGTCTGGGAAGAGCAGCACGGCGGAGAAGGGCGCCATCCTCCCCAGCGGCCGGGACGCCACCACCAGCACTGTCGTCACTGGTCAAGAGACCACCGCCAGAGTCATTGCCCAGGAGGGCAGCAGTATCGTCACTGGTCCTGAGACCACCGCCAGAGTCATTGCCCAGGAGTGCAGCAGTGTCGTCACTGGTCAGGAGACCATCGCCGGAGTCAGTGCCCAGGAGGGCAGCAGTACCGCCGGAGTCAGTGCCCAGGAGGGCAGCAGTATCGTCACTGGTCAGGAGACCACCGCCGGAGTCAGTGCCGGCAACAGTATCGTCACTGGTCAGGAGACCACCGCCAGAGTCAGTGCCCAGGAGGGCTCCTGCAGCCACAGCCCGGCTGGCCAATGAGGGACCGTCATTCCACACACCAATGCACAGGTCAGAGACCGCCATGGCAAAGCACTGCTGAACAGGTCAGAGACAGCAAAGGCAAGCACTGCTGAACAGGGAAAATACCGCCATGGTGAAGACCGCTGAACAGGCCAAAGCACCGCTGAACAGGTCAGAGACAGCAAAGGCAAGCACCGCTGAACAGGGCAAAGACCGCCATGGTGAAGACCGCTGAACAGGGTAAAGCACCGCTGCACAGGGCAAAGCACCGCTGAACAGGTCAGAGACAGCAAAGGCAAGCACTGCTGAACAGGGGAAAGACTGCCATGGTGAAGACCGCTGAACATGGCAAAGCACCGCTGAACAGGGCAAAGCACCGCTGAACAGGTCAGAGACCGCTATGGCAAAGCACCGCTGAACAGGGAAAAGACCGCCATGGTGAAGACCGCTGAACAGGGCAAAGCACCGCTGAACAGGTCAGAGACAGAAAAGGCAAGCACCGCTGAACAGGGCAAAGACCGCCATGGTGAAGACCGCTGAACAGGGCAAAGCACTGCTGAACAGGTCAGGGGCAGCAAAGGCAAGCACCGCTGAACAGGGCAAAGACCGCCATGGTGAAGACCGCTGAACAGGGCAAAGCACCGCCAAATCAAGCATCGTTAGCCCATGTGCAGCTGGGACAGTGACGGAACTGGGACCGTCACGGGGAGCGTGATGCACTCTGGGCACCATTCCCCCTCCAGAACCAGTGGAGACCTGCATCCACTCTGTCTGTCCTTAACAGGATGAAGCACTCTGGGCACCAGTC
Source organism: Pleurodeles waltl (assembly GCF_031143425.1). Taxonomy (NCBI): domain Eukaryota; kingdom Metazoa; phylum Chordata; class Amphibia; order Caudata; family Salamandridae; genus Pleurodeles; species Pleurodeles waltl. The sequence goes on from NC_090440.1 coordinate 1,888,895,173, forward strand.
CCCCTCCAGAACCAGTGGAGACCTGCATCCACTCTGTCTGTCCTTAACAGGATGAAGCACTCTGGGCACCAGTCCCCCTCCAGAACCAGTGGAGACCTCCATCCACTTGAGAGACTGTGGCTTTGCACTCCCCAGGATGTAACAGTGGGCAACCCACCTACTGTAGAGACTTGAGAGACTGTGGCTTTGCACTCCCCAGGATGGTCCAGTGGGCAACCCACCCACTGTAGAGGCTTGAGAGACTGTGGCTTTGCACTCCCCAGGATGGTACAGTGGGCAACCCACCCACTGTAGAGACTTGAGAGACTGTGGCTTTGCACTCACCAGGATGTAACGGTGGGCAAACCACCCACTGTAGAGACTTGAGAGACTGTGGCTTTGCACTCCCCAGGATGTAACAGTGGGCAAACCACCCACTGTAGAGACTTGAGAGACTGTGGCTTTGCACTCCCCAGGATGGTACAGTGGGCAACCCACCCACTGTAGAGACTTGAGAGACTGTGGCTTTGCACTCCCCAGGATGGTACAGTGGGCAACCCACCCACTGTAGAGACTTGAGAGACTGTGGCTTTGCACTCCCCAGGATGGTACAGTGGGCAACCCACCCACTGTAGAGACTTGAGAGACTGTGGCTTTGCACTCCCCAGGATTGAACAGTGGGCAACCCACCCACTGTAGAGACTTGAGAGACTGTGGCTTTGCACTCCCCAGGATGTAACAGTGGGCAAACCACCCACTGTAGTGACTTGTGAGACTGCGGCTTTGCACTCCCCAGGATACATCAATGGGCATGGAGCCCCGTTGTGGATCTGGCGTGGTGCTGTAATCCAGCTGAGGTGCCCCCCACTTCCCTTCCCCCTGAGGTGCCTGTTGTATTTCTATCTGATGTCCCTGCAGTGTTCTCTCCGTTTGTGGACAGGTATCTAGTGTGGGCCTCGCCCATGCATTTTGGGCCCAGTGGTGCATGGACATTGATATGTGCATACCTGCACTACTTCTCGTGATGTATACAATTTTGATTATGTATATATATCTGTATATATTTGGTAACTGTATTTTGATACATTACAATGTTTGAACTGATTTCCTTTTGTCTTTGCATTCTTCTGGGGGGGGTTGTGGGTTGTTACTGTGATGTTTGGAAATGCATTGGTGTGTGTGTTGTAATGTGCGAGGTTGGGGGTGGGGGTTTTGCATGTGTGTGTCCCTGACTTTTGCCTCCCCCTCCCCTATGTCGTAGGTGCAGTACTCACTGTTGTCTTTGGCGCCGCCGTTGCTGGTGTTCGTAGACGAGCAGGAAGACAAGGGCAGGGAGTATTTGTAATTCGGGCTCCATGGTGTCCTCCTTCCTCGTGGAATGTGTTAAGGTGAGCGTTTTCACATTGCAAAAGCTGTTTCCGCCGTGTTTTTATCCACGGTGAATCCGCCCCGGAAAAGGTGGCGGATTGGCGGGTTGTAATACTGTGGGCAGTACATTGTCTTCCGCCTGTCTGTTGGCGGTGACCGCTGCGCTGCTTGTCAGTACCGCCGTGGCGGTCAGAGTGTTAAAGTGGCTGTCTTTGTTGGCGGTTTCCGCCTCGGTCATAATTCCCTTTTTTTTTCTGCCGGCCTGTTTGCGGTATTACCGCAGCTTTAACACCGTCCGCCAGGGTTGTAATGACCCCCTATGTGATAGGCCAGGGTATTCCTCACTGTCCAGAGTTCCCTGCCTCTGTCTCGATGTGGGGCACTGGCACTCCTTGGCCTTTCCGTTAGGAAGGCATGGGTGGTGGTGCCAGGACATGTATGTTACATTTACAAAATCATATGGGGTGCACAGGGCAGGACTATTTTGTGCAGGTTTTCCACTGTTGGGCCATGCAGGGTCCTTTTGTGAGGTTGCCATTGCGTTTAGTATGGGATGTGGAGGTGCATTGTGGTGGTGTAGTGCAATTGTGAAACCTTGCAGTGGTGGGTGGCTGTGCACAGGGGGAGGGATGTGGGCCTGTTGGTGGGTTTGTAGGCATGCAAGGTGAAAGGATGTAGTGATTGGGGCCAGGGTGGAGTGTGGTCCTGGTGGTAGTTGGAGGGGTGAGGTGTTACATGCATTACAGGTGTGGTGGATATGGGTTAATTGTAGATGACTTACCCAAGTCCATTCCTCCAGTGAGTCCAGTGAGGCCCTCAGGGTGCAGGATGGCCAGTACCTTTTCCTCCCAGTCGGTGTAGCCGGGGGATGTTGGTGGGGGTCCTCTCCAAGTCTTCTGCACTACAATGTTGTGGCTCGATGCCACGGATCTCACCTTCCTGTGCAGGTCATTCCATCTCTTGTGGATGTCGTCCCTTCTGCGTGGATGGTTTCCCACTGCGTTGACCTTGTTCACTATTGTCTGCCATAACTCCATCTTCCTGGTGATGGGTGTGTGCTGGACCTGTGCCCCAAATGTTTGTGGCTCGACCTTGAGTATCTCATCCACCATTGTTCTTAACTCCGTTTCTGTCATGCGTGGGTGCTTAGGGGGTGCCATGGTGTGTGTTGTGGGTGGTGTGTTGTGTGGATATTGGTGAGGGTGCTGTTGTGTCGTTGGGTGTGTGAGTTGGGTGTTGTTGCATTCAGCGTCTGCTTGTAGTATTGTAAGTCTGGCTTCTCCTATTGGCAATGCAAATGATTGTGGGGTGTGTATGTGAGTGTTTTATAGTGTTGTGGATGTGTGTCAGGTGTGTGGGTTTCAAACTTGCAAATGTGTGCTTTTCTTGCTGTTGGGTCCCATTGCTGGCCTTGGCGATCTGTACCGCCAATGGTTGTTCGACATCCACTAACTGCTGCAGTGATTTGTGCATCATTATTTGGAGGGCGGGGGATTTGTGTGCTCGGTGGGTATAATGTGCAGCCTTTCTGCCGACAAGGCCCTGGTGGTGGCTCGTGGTTACAAACATTTTGGCTGGTTCTGTTTTTGGCATTTTATATGGCAGATTTCTGTTCACCGCCAATGGCGGTATTCTGTTCACCATTGCCACGGCGGGTGACGGTGTTTACCGCCATGTTCATAATGACCCCCATAATTCAGAACTCATCACCACAAAAGGAGTTTTTGCCATAATTATGTGTCATTGTTCTATGAGACCAGATCAGCTTGCTCTTAACTGCATCCACCATGTTAACTCTGCTTCGCTATGCATCTGCACACACTCTATCATGACTCTAGTAGCTTATTGTTTGCTAGCCTAGAAACTGTTTTGTCAATTACTTTGCCACACAGGTTCAGCACCCTTCTAAAACACTGACTAAGAGGAGTTCAGATTTCAAATTCACTTTATTTCGGGAATAAATGTGACCATAAAAGTACACAAGATAAACATCACAATCCAACACTTTAAAAGACTATAAATATAAAAAGGTGTTAAAAGGCAATTCATATAAAAACCAGAATCAAGCAAAAGTTAATTTCAAACAGGCAATAAATCACACACAGGCTATTATCTTGAAAAGCAGAAGGATTCAGATAACGTGCAATGCATAGTGCCAGGATCACAGAGTAAATTCATTAAGGTGCATATAACTTTTGTCCAGAAAATAAATCATCCAGCTAAAACATTAGTGATTTTCTTCTTCTGACAGCACATTTCAAAAGGGGAGCAAATTAATACAGTTAGATGGGGAATCTAGTTGTTGTAAATACACAAGGGCTAATTTTGAAGTTCTGGTCCCCCACTTCTGTATAATCGGAATTAAGAGTTTTTTTGTGAGGTCAATAAAACATTTGCAGAAGAAAGTAAAATATAAAAGACTTTGCCGGGAAGATTCAACACATGAACATAAAACTTGAAGTATCAAATTGGCCGAGGGGGTAGCCGAGGTGCCACCTCACAAATCCTAACCTAAACTGCAGACTCTCTCAATAGAAAAATTATTTATGATTACCTTGCATGAGAGAGAGTCATGAAAATCCCTTGGTTTGATTATACCAAAACCGAATTAACAAAGCTAGGTAGGCTTGTGGCTGGGTGCGGCCATCTTTAACTGGAATTTCGACTCGTACCAAGGAGTCTTGTCAGCATCAAATCACAGAAGCATGGGCACAACATTGGCCAATGCCTTCAATGTGAATTCAAATAATATGCAGGATGCATTTTGATTACAATGAATGGCTCTTGGTTAAATAACTTACTTAATCAAAAGGGCCTGTATAGTGATTTTAGGTTACTGTGAAAAAGATTACTCCTGCTTCAAGATGGCTGCCTCGATAACTACACAGGAACAACTTATGACCCTTCTCAGAGTGCAGATGCACTATTTTCAGGTATCTCTGACACTCTAAAACCTACCCAGGAAAAATACATAACGTGCTGTGGTGCACATGCGTAGGGAGGGGTTCCACTGCACTGGGCACTAGATTTGAATAAGCATTGGCACAACCAATAGGTCTCACCTTGGGGCACTTTGTTAAGTGGTTAACCATGCAGCACATCTGTTTTTAATAATATTGCTGACTTCTAGAGTTTTCAATACCTTCTTCCTGTACCATTTTGTTCCTGCCGGCTTTTTAAAGCATCAGGATATCGTCCTGGAAAACAAGCACCTAAATAATATCCCACAACCAGATGACATGAATGGTCAGCTCAATGGTATGCCACAGAACAGGCAAGTACCATCAATTGTTACAAATTCTGTAAGGTGTATTGACTTGAAACCTAAATCCATCTGATGAAACACCATTCTATGATCTTAGTAAACCACTTGACCTTACCTATTACTACAGTAGGTAACAGACAACGTTCTACCCAAATTCTGTCGCTGAGACTACTCAAGCCAATGCAGAGATGCAGCTCACCTGATTCTTTTGCAGGCCCAGATGATTGCAAGTAACCATAAAATAACATCAATAAACTTTAAAATGCCATGCTCACACATGCCCTTAAAGGTTTTGACACATCTCCTCTGTCACTAAAATGTATATTACTAATTTAAGTCTTCCAATCAAATCTGTTTAATCTCAGTGTTGTGGCCATAATCTGAAATTTTACCCAGTGTAGATATTCAAACACTTTTATACCTCTTGTCCCACTCATCACCACTACACTCTTCCATATGTGACACTTGAATTTTCACTTGAGGCATAAGAACCATTTCTAATTTCGCATGATGCTACCAACCAAGTACATTCAGACTCCTCTTCACAACACATAATTTACCTTTTATTTTAGGTCTTTTAAAAATTACCAAAAAAACCTGTTGCATCAGTTTTACTTCCGGCAAATGCCATGGGAAGACTGTAGGTGTTACAAATACATTTTCACCCCAAAGTCATTTGTATTTCTCAGTAGAAACAATGGTCATCCTGGCCTCTGGTCTACTAATACCTGCACCACCAGTAGACATTCACACCTGAGGAACATCACATTTCTTTTCTTCTTAATTGTTATCTGTCTCATCACAGTTCACAACTAGCACCAATTCACTAATTATTTCCAAAATATTGTCATTTTCAGGATCCTCGTTATCCAACACACACTTCACGTCCAATGTTATTACCTTCCAACTAACAATAATTAAAATGTTTAAATTTCCCACTTTGATTTAGAGAAGGGCGGCTCTTGGCATTAGACCTGTGTAGTGTGGTACTATCTTTATAACAATCTTATATCAAAAAATTGTTGAAATGTGACTTTGATATTGTTTCAACCTAACAACTTGTGCATGTTTCCTATTTTGAATTTGTTCCTCTGCTCCTATATCCACAACTTTAGTGATAGATGATGTAGAAACGTCTTACGGCTTGGCGTATCCTTCCAAGGTCTCAGTGCTTCTAGAAATGTCACCAACTTTGTCTAAAGATGGATTTTTACATGCTAAAAGCTACGCCTGTACTTTTCAAACATTATAAGCTGTGGTAGCCAAATTATGTCTAAAAACTGTAAAATTTTAATTCCATCAAAATACTTTTCAGCTTGTCTAACAACAACATTAAAGTCATCCAGCTCTTCCCATCGTTCACGTTGTTCAGGAACATATGTGAGCAGATGTTAAAAAACATATTGTCCGTCGATGTCCAAATGATAAAATAATATTTTTTTCTGTCAGGTTTTAAAACCTTAATCCATGTGAAGCACACCAAAAGGCCTCAAATGATCTTGTACAACATGTTAGTGGATGCTCGCTGTGATCCCGTAGAACTCGTGAAATGGAAAGCAGTGTAACATTCTGCATTATGTTATACGTAACAATCTGGCATGTCCTGTAACATTTCAAAGTATTTAGAAAGACATTTGATTACTAATGTGTTTATGATATTGCGAACTTTTGTTGTTGATATATTTACCAATACTCTTCCATAAAAGTAGACTATGTACTTGTGTAAGTTGGTTCCACAGCTATGCTGTAATGACCTTGTTGTTGATATAAAACAATAAAATGTGTTTTAAAAAGAGTACACTTAATGCCCATTGTTACTGTTTACATTGCTAGCGTGCCTGGTTCTTAGTAAATAAACTTAGAAGGGGACGCGTATAGGCCGATGAACCTTCTGATTCTCATGGAGTATCCTAGTCATGTAGTGACCAATGTTATCAATAATCAATATACCAATCAATAACCACTAAGGAAACATCAATCATTAGTCAATTATATCAACATTTCATGAATAACCACAACTCAATATACGGGTTAACAATTTTTATTTCCCTTTTAGTTACAATAATAATCTATGTGGTTAATTCAAACTTTATTCAATCAGCTCAGAATTTAGTTCATTAGTGACCACCAATAACATAATCTTATCAGAATCTTGAGAAAACATATGCTCTAATGCTTCAGCATAAGCCAGCAAAGATGAATATATCCACATTAAGAGCAGAGTTCAGCAATCAGTTCGTCAATCATTTGTCACTGTCAACGTCACCCAAAGGAACCTTACCTAACCCAGATTAGCATCAGCATGTGGGACTTCACGCGAAAACAATTTGGAACATGAATTTAGAAAACATCTAGCTAAGAGAAAGAAAACTATTTAAACAGTGCAGTTGGTCCCTAGAAAGAAAGGCACAAAGTTAATCAGTCACATTTTCATAGCTACCTATCCACGGAATGGACCAGCAACAAAGTCAGTCTTCGTCTTCAAGTCATCAATTGATCAGCAACGCATCAGGCTCTCAGGAGCATGAGCCCAATGACAGAATCTCGAATCGCATCTTCGGACATCTAATATCTGCATCAGTTCTCCCCTCACATCTGAACTTTTTGCCCCTTGTCATGACATTTTATTAAGGTTACCAAGTCCATCCCCTAATTCCTAATTGGTCAGTTAATCACCAGTTACTACCCTAACCAATAATTCTTATTTTATGAATCTATAAATTCTAAGATCATGCAGTTCTCAGTTCACTGATTGGTTCACAGTATGATGTCCTGATCATCCGGCTCATCAGGTATCGAAAATGTTGCATCTTCTTCTCCAGTCAGTGTCTCTATTGTTCGAATCCAGGGAAAGTACATCTAGCCTGCTCTTCACAGTCCTTATTGTAACATTTATTCCCTCATCTCCTTTCTGTCGGTACATTGCAGAAAATTCTAGCTAAGCAGACTTTATTAACATCCAGGGCTTCAGGGTCTTTTCAACACATTTGCTTCTCTACAGTGCATGGTTATTCCTCTGCTGCACGAGGCCTGGCAAAACTAGGCCACAACTTCGGCTAAGTTAGCTCTACGATATAATGCAAAACATACGTTATACATCTTAATATGACATATTACAATGTTGTTATTGCACATTTTCAATATTTCATGCATTTTTATCATTTTAGTACAACTTCGTATAAGCTGGCAGCCACTCTACGTGGGCACATTTTCAACGTGCACATTCATTTTCTACGTTAAATTTTTCTATCATTTTCTTGTTACTCAATATGCATAAACATTCATTAATAATTTTTAATTAACATGTCTGCTTCAACAACACTTTCACAAAAAAATTGGTAGCATGAAAATCTCTGTTGAAAGATCTGAACTAATTATGAAATCATGCAAATGGCTGAATTAGATTTGCAAAACCTCTTCCAAATTTCCAGAGCATGCGGATCACTGTCACAAAGACCTGAGTGAAATCACAGAAAATGACTAACTTGCCTACATCCTGTTGATCTTTCTTAATTTCAGTCCAGTATTGATACTGTCCCAAAGACTTCCTGATGTGATGATCTCATATGCCCATGCATGCATTCACACACACCCAGGGTCTAATCACAAATGCCCAGTCACATTCTTCATTTTTTGTTCAAGTTGGATTTTTCTGAGAACATTTGGAGAAGTCGGTGAAACCTAACAGTGAAACCCAGCCAAACACCCTCATAGGTGCTAAGAAGAAGGTGAGACACAGAGCACAAACCGATGAGCAAGAAATGCTTCACACCCCATTGTCAGAAACGTGAACTTGAGTTGCTAGAATCAGCATCCTCTGTGGCTGCACTGACACTACAAAATTACTATTTTGTTGGCTTACTACTGGATGTTCCTGTCATGCTTTGGTCATATGTATTAGCGTTCATTCATGTGTGTTTGAGGCTTGCCAGAATGGATAAGTGGTTTGGTGTATTGTAATGGGTCTTGGAGTATTGGAAGAGCAATGGGATCTTATGACTGCAGTTCAGAACAATTACCTTTTACTGTAAAGTAAATATTTCAGTTGCTGAAATTTTACATCAAAGTCCAGGATTTGTCATATCTCATACTCTGGGATACTGTCCACCATTAGTAGTGGAGGAGCAGCAAACATACTATGACACATACGTTGAATAGAGTCAGCATTTTGTTTAAAGAAACAAAGAAGGTAGGCTGAATTTCCCATTGCTTTATCAGTTTCAGTTTTAAGGGTGCAGAGTTTATTACTTGATCTACCATGAAAGGCCCCCACCAATATTGGGTTCAGTTTCTGATGGTACCTAACTGTTTGCTAAATGTTTGGAAGACAGCCAAGCCTGGTCACCAGCAACATAATGGGTGCCTTGATGCTTCTTGTGTCTATATATTTCTTGTATGTATCTGACACATTAGATTGATGCTGTTGGATTGCTTTCTGTATTCATGAAAGACACTGTGCAGTTGCCTCATTAGTCAGCATAGCCAGTGACATTAAGGTGAAGGGAAACATAAGTGTATTGTTATGTTGAAAGGCAAAAAGAAAATGAACAGCTCCAGTACATGAATGCTTTAAATAAAAAGATATAAAGAAAGTGTACTAGTTGAAAACACCTTCAAGTAATTCAGAAATCATGGTAGCTAGTATTTCAAGATGTGATTATTTTTCTTTGCTATCTCACAAAGAAACCTCCGGGTCTATGAGAACACTGACCTAAGAGACAAAAAGATAAGACAAAAAAAGGACAAAAAAACATGCTGATGTGGCCTAGCTTCAATAAAAGCATCATTTTTACAGGACAAATTCCCTCACCCACCCGAAGGTGTCATGCTTCATCTTAGGGAACCTCCTCATGCCGTGATGTCTAATCATGGTGCGGGCTACTACCCCCTCCACTGAGAGGGGGGAGCTCTTATGGATGTTCTAGAGGTATGATCAACCTATAATAGTGAGCTTGGTGGGATGAGGGGGCAGAATGTGTGTCAATGTGAAGTGGATTAAAACTAACTCGAGGGAATGCTTGTAACTTTATTGGTACATCCCTAGGTCAGAATAAAAACCCAAGACATACTAGGTATGATGGAGAACTGTCTGTTCGCATTTCAAAAGAAGGCCAACATCTTTCTGCCTATAATCCTCAACAGAGGTGTAGTGGCTTTCTTCAGGACCTAACGTGCAACTTCTGCCTTTATTTCGTGCTCAAAAAACACTTTGTGTTAATTAAGGTGCAACAAATATATACAACACCAGTTTTTGAGAACAGAGACTCCATTATCTTCTCTTTTAATGTATTCACCAATAATGGTTGACTTTGCAGGCCTAGCTTTTGATGAGGCCTTAGTCCAGACCCTTCTAACCACTCCAAGTCTCTTAGATGCTCCTCTTAGACAGCCGATGGTACAATCAGATGACTGGTCCAAGTTAATAACTTTGAAGAAGACACATATTCCCACCACTACACACAGGGACACCATGATTGAATATCTTTGTGGTAATTGTGCTCCATCAGGACTGATTGTCACCAATGCCACAAGACTGTTTTTAGTAGGTGTGTGTGGCATGCTCCGCTCCGCTGGCAGAGCTAACTGAGTTTTTGGAACTCTGCTCTCTGTTTGGAGCGCAGACTTGTCTGAAAAACTCCGTTAGCCCCGCCAGTGGAGTGGAGCTCATCCGGTGCATACCTCAGCCCAGTTGGGCTGCACAGCGCAAGCGCAGACAGTCTATGCTTTTTGATGTGCAGCTCATAGCTGGACTGCAGCGCACACCGACGCAGAGGAGGGAGGCAGCTGCTGGAGAGGAGGACCGCATGGGAAGACCCAGGTAAGTCTTCTACTCCTCTTCTCTTTTTTTGGTCATTGTTTGTGCACTTGTGCACACATAAGGACTGAAATGGCAGCTTTCTCTGCTTACAGCCCTGGTCTGAATTTAAGCCAGGGCCCTAGGCAGGGAAAGCTGCCGTTTTAGGCCTCTTATGCACCGGAATGTCCTGTGTGCAAAGGCCAGTGCATAAGAGACCAGCCCTGACCCTGATTAGCGCTTCCAAGATGTGGCGCATTCAGGACTCCACAGGTCACGGAACTCCTTCTCCGTGGAATTCCACAAATTTAGCTTTTTAACTTAGCGGAATTCCACGGAGCCGGACTCCGTGAACTCCGCCCAGGACTAGTTTTTAGAAGACAAACATTCAAGAGAGACTCGTTCCCTGATCGTGTGGTGGTGTACTAGGGATTTGCTGATCCTTATTATCAGCACTGCTAAATGGATTGCTGATGAAATTCTGGTTGAAATACGAGTCCTAGAAACACAGCTGAAACCACTATCTCAGCTACACTCTATAAAAAGAACATGGAGGAAGCTAACAAGACCAACAAGGATTACAAAGATTCTTTACTAACCACCAAGATAAAGAAATTCAAAAGAGATCTGGAGCGCTTCTCTTTGAAGAGAGTTTATCTGTATACAAGTGACAACTATGCACCTCCACAATTCAACCAACAAAGCGGACGGTATGACTGTAATCACTCTTCATCAGATGGAGAGGAAAGATCCAGTCACTCTGATACAGAAACATATGGGGCACAACAGCAAAGTCAACCATGGAGAGGTCGTGATAGAGGACGTGGGTATCAACCCAGACTACCACAACATCAGTGGTGGTCCCCATCACCTTGGGCAAATTTTCAGCCACATTTTCAGCCACCAATACTCCCATTTCAGCCTTCTCCACCTCCATATTTGGACCAGGCCGAGGGAGATCAAGAGGCAGAAGAAGAAATCAACAGCCTCAAGTGCACTGGAATTTGCCTCAATCACTGCAGCATACGAGGAGCATGACAAAGGCACCCCAGCACCTCAACCCAGCACAAGCAGAGCAGCGACCTCGTCATGAATCTCAGCAAACAGAGATTGTACCCTGTCAAAAGGAAGGTACTAAATAAAGGGTTAGGCTTTGTCCCCACCTACAAAGGTGATAATTTTTTAGATGCAAAAAGAAGCGGCTAAATTCTTTCACAAGATAAGACTACATATCTTTTTTGCTGAAAACACTGAAGATGAAAGAATAGACACTCCATCCCATACTAACGTGCAATAAATATACTTTTAATCCTCTTGCGCATATAGTTCCTCTGGAGCTACTGACTTTTGAGAAAGTGGTCATTAAGGACCTAGAAACCAACATAAGGAGGTCTAAGGAGCCTTTTCACAATATCTCTCCAGGCAAGAGACGTTGGCCCTGACCACCCTCAGCAAGGATACTTCTATCACCATCAAGCAGGCTGACAAAGGCTGACAAAGGCGGAGAAACGGTCATCATGAACAAAGCCACTTATAGAGCTGAATGTCTTAGACAATTGGGAGTCAGCACTGCCTTTCACCCATTGAAAATTGATCCGACCAAGAGGCTTATGATGGCAATCAAACAAATGGTTGAGGAAGTCAAGGACAATTGGTGGATAAGAGCTAAAGAAGCAGACTTTCTAGTGGCCGATGACCCAGTGCTTCCATTCTTTTACATAGTGTCAAGGAACTATAAACCCCAACGGCCACCCCGGCAGACAAATCATCTCTGGGATAGGTCCCTGTTGGAACCCCTTTCCCAATTTGTGGATTTATTCTTACGATCATTTATAAAAGAGATGACTGCTTATTTACAGGACACAAATGATGGCCTATGTCTTCTAGAAGATGTTGCGTTCGATGCAGGAACTGATTATTTGGTGTTTTTTTATGTGGAATCATTGCATACTTGTATCTCTCAGGATCAGACCCTGAGGACAGTAGAGCCTCTTCTACTGAGCAGAAACATGGATGTCCTGAGTCATGTCTCCTTCATTATGAGATGTGCTACACTGGCTATGAAGGGGAATTTGTTTCAATTTGAGGACTGCCTGTATCTCCAGACGTCTGGGACATCTATGGGCAGTAGCTTTGCTCTGAGCCTAGCAAACCTCTAAATGCATGCTTTGGAGACGGAGAGCGCCCTTGAGCCCACCAATCCATATTGCTCCCACATAATGATGTGGAAATGGTATATAGATTACATTCTGGTCATCTGGAGAGGCGACTCATTATCTATCAAAGTGTTCCTTCAGGGGTTGAATACTGTCAATCTTTTTCTAAAGTTTACCTGTGAGCATAGTAAGGACAAACTCCTGTTTCTAGACCTATTGATCTAGCCTGCAGCAGGATCTCTGGAGACAGAACTGTGTCATAAATCTATGGCACAGAGTGCCCTACTATCATATAACAGGTACCAAGCTAAGTCCTTGAGGGACAATCTCCCATTTGGTCAGTTTTTGCTCCTTTGGCACAATTGTTTTCAGGTAAAACCAGTGCTTTAAATGTGCCGGTACTTCTTATTTTTCTCACTCTGAGTACCGGCACTTCTCTGCTGCCAAGGAGAGTACTGGTACTCATGAAAGGTAGACTTAATAGCTGCTGGTGAGCACTAGGCTGTCAGAGTTGAACCTGCCTCTGACAGCTAAAGTGCTGCTGTGGCTCTGAGCCGACCCCTGCTGAGCTATTCAGCAGGGATTAAGTGGCTAATGTCTGGGTATTCGCCATCACGCTGTGTTTGACAGAACAGGGCCCATTCAGGCCCTGTGCTGTCCATCACATTCACACTACTGTGTACATATGTGCAAACACAGGAATTGAGGCAGTCCCGCTGACAGAGACAACCAAGAAAGCCATAGGAGGAAAGTTTAATATGGCTTTAATCCCTCCTGCGTCTTTTAGAACGAGGGTCTGTTTAGGTCTGTGTTTGCCTTCTTGTATGTGTGTGTGTTTTTCTATGAGAGAAAGGCGAATGAAAGAGAGAGAGAATCGGGACACTTTAAGGAGGACAGTGTGGAATGCTTTGTGTATGCTTGTTTCTTTCTGTCTGTGTGCACGCTCAATAATATATAGTATTGTGCAAAATGACACCAAATAACAATACGGCATTAAGAAGCTGAAAATATTACAAAACAAAAGAAATGTTCAAATATAATTGTTTCGCTTTCATCTTGTGTAACGAGTTAACCTGTTTTATTTAAACACACTTCTCATGTGTCTTGGTATGTGCTGCAAGGGGTATTTAAGTCATAAAGTATCCTCATGTCTTGCTCTTAGCCCCGCCCCTAGCCACACCCACCACACTACTAGCTCATGTTAAGCAGTACCTGCACTTATTTTTTCCCATTTAAAGTACTGGGTAAAACAATACAGGATTCATGCAAAAGCCTTGTCCTTCCAGCTGCAAAAGAGACACTATCCAGTTTCCATCGTATGGAAATCAGCCTAAACTGCACGCGATAACAACAGAGAAGCACTCTTGGAAGCAGGACCACCTAAACCACCTATGGAGAGGTTGGCTTGTATCAATACATTCAGTAGTCTCTCGGGATTGATGAAGAAATCGATCTGTAGGAATTGGCACATTCTGAATAAGGTTGATGAAAATTTCCTTGCCCTTTATTTGCCTTCAAACGCAGTAGGAAACTAAACGATGTACTTGTGCATAGAAGACCTGTATCTATAAACTCAAAAAGATCGACCACACTGTGGGGGTATACCTCTAGTTATGGGTAATTTCACATGTGGGACTTGTGGGGCCTGCGTGCAGATGACACATATGACCCAGATCGATATGGGCACGACCAAACCATGGGAGCTAAGACATCACACCAATTGCAACAGTGATAAACTGATATACCTAATTACATGCCCATGTGGCTTGCACTACGTTGGCATGACAACATGCAAGGTAAAGACCCACATCACTGAGCACAAGAGCAAAATAAGGTGCAGAAGCCAAGCAACTAAATTTACCAACCATTTTATAGATAAGGGCCATTCAGCAGAAGACTTGCACTCGACAGTTCTTGACAAACCTGACATAACCATATCTATCACAAATATTAACCTATACCCGTTCATCAAAGAACAAAAATGGGTACACCACCTACACAGTGACAGGAATGGCTTAAATAATGACATGGCTAGCTATCCCCTCACGTAATAATGAAAACACCTATTCTTGTAATCCTAGTTTAGTAATCACAGGCCAGCTTGCCTACTTGAGACATTTAGGCCTTCATTACAACCCTGGCTGTCGGTGATAAAGCAGCGGTAATACCGCCAACAGGCTGGTGGTAAAAAAAATGGAATCACGATGAGGGCAAAAACTGGCAACACAGACAGCCACTTTAACACTCCGACCGCCACGGCAGTAGAAAAAAACACCGCAGCGGTAACCGCCAACAGACAGGCGGAAGACAGTGTGCCGCCCACACTATTACAAGGTACCAATCTGCCAGCTTTTCCGGGCAGTACCAACGCTATCAAAAGCACGGTGGAAACAGTCTTTGGAAGGGAAACCACTCACCTCTCGACACCCAACGAGGAACCAGGACGCCATGGAGCCCGAGTTACAGGTCCTGCCCATGTTGGTTTACCTCCTCATCTACCAGGAACATCAAAGACGGTGGCGACGACGACAGTGAGTACTGCACCTAGTACACAGGGGAGGGAGGCAGGAAAAAGAGAGCGACACACACACGCAACGCGCAACACCCACAACCCCACACACAACAACATACACACATACACATATCCAATAACATCACAGATACACCCCGTCACCCCCTGGAAGAACGCAAGGACCAAATAAAATGAGTTTAACAAGTGTAATAATTGAACAATCAGGTAGCCCAAGATAACTTGAAATCATCAGTATATACAAATATTTACAGCAAGTACACAAGTTCGTACACTGTCCTATTAAATGTCCGTGGACCAGAGGTCCTAAAAAGCATGGGCGAAGCCCACACATGACACATGCCTCAAAACGGAGAGAACACTGCAGGGGCATCAGGTTGAAAAAAACACAGGCACCTAAGGGGGAAGGGAAGGGGGGGGCACCTCAGCCGGATGATGGGCCGACGACACTGCTCCTCGAGGGGGCTCCATGCCCACTGCTTGGTCCTGGGGAGTGCAAAGCCACAGTCTCTAAAGTGGGTGGTTTGCCCACTGGTTGGTCCTGGGAGTGCAAAGCCACAGTCTCTCAAGTCTCTCAAGTGGGTGGTTTGCCCACTGCTTGGCCCTGGGGAGTGCAAAGCCACAGTCTCTCAAGTGGGTGGTTTGCCCACTGCTTGGTCCTGGGGAGTGCAAGGCCACAGTCTCTCAAGTGGGTGGTTTGCCCACTGCTTGGTCCTGGGGAGTGCAAAGCCACAGTCTCTCAAGTGGGTGGTTTGCCCACTGCTTGGTCCTGGGGAGTGCAAAGCCACAGTCTCTCTAGTGGATGCTGTTCTCCACTGGTTCTGGAGGGGGCCTGGTGCCCAGAGGGCTTCATCCTGCCAAGGACTGGGGTAGTGGATCCTGTTCTCCACTGGTTCTGGAGGGGGCATGATGCCCAGAGTGCTTCATCCTGCCAAGGTCTGGGGTAGTGGATGCTGTTCTCCACTGGTTCTGGAGTGGGCATGGTGCCCAGAGGGCTTCATCCTGCCAAGGACTGGGGTAGTGGATGCTGTTCTCCACTGGTTCTGGAGGGGGCATGATGCCCAGAGTGCTTCATCCTGCCAAGGTCTGGGGTAGTGGATGCTGTTCTCCACTGGTTCTGAATGGGGCATGGTGCCCAGTGATGCTGCACCAGTGGTGTGGCAGTTCCCATTCCCTCACATGGGTGTCTGAGCCACGAGATTTACCGGTAACAGGTAGCATGATACTCCATGGAGGCAGCGCTGCACTCCTCCTTGCGACGACTAAGACTGCAAACTGCTGGAAGTGTCAGTGTTGGTGGTGGTGCCTCGTGTAGTATGTGCAGGGTCCAGAACGTCTCCTGCAGCCTCGGAAGCCTGCCGACTGGGGATGCTGCTGATATCCGCTGTAGTGGCACTGGCTGGGCACGTCACGGGGCAGGTGGTGGTGGCTGCGGCGGTGGTGCAGGTGTCTGCACTTGTGGAGGGAGACACCAGGCCGTCTCATGCAGTCTTGGAAGGCTGCCCAATGGGGATGATGCTGGTCACTGTAGTTGAGGCAGCTGCCGTGCAGGTGGCGGTGCAGGTGGCGGTCTTTGCTGCGGTGCCCACCGCGGTACAATTTGCTGGGCGGTCTTGCGAAAGGGGTGACACCAGTCCCTTACCCAGAGGCTCCGTGCCCTGAGCTGACTTCCCTTTGCTCTTGTGTCCCTTCCCCACCTTGGAAGTCGCTGCTGGGACCTTGGCACTGTCCTCTTTGGTTCTGGAAGAGGCCTTGCTGGGTAGTTGGTGCGGCTTTTCTCTTCTGCATGCTGGCCCCTTCTTTACCTTGGCAGGTGGTGGAATAGGGTGGTCCTTGGCTTCTGTAGGCGGCACAGTGGCAGCCCTAATGGGTGCCTCCTTCGATGTTCCCGGTCTTGCAGGGACCACACTGGATGAGGATTTGGTGGCTGAGGTGCTGGTCAGGGCTCGAGAGAACCTGGCACTAGGGGAAGGACGGGGGGAGGTGTAGGGAAGAGGTCAATGCTAGCCAGGAAATGTTTCTTAGACACACTGGGACGGGAAGATGGAGGGGGTTTGGGAGTAGAGGAAGAGGTAGTGGTCGTAGGAGGTGTACGTCTGCTGAGTTTGGGTGAAGGTGCATGGGCTGGAGGCTGTTGTGAGGTGGATGGCTGTTGAGTGGGTGTGTGCTGGCGTTTGTGTACTTTGGGAGGAGGGCTCACAGACACACTGGGAGAGGACACAGGGGACGTGTGAATGGTAGTGGGGGTGGTGATTGCACATGAGCGGTGTGTGGTGATGGGCGTGCTGGTGATGGAGGTAGTGGCTGAGGATGTAGTGCATGCAGGTGTGAGTGGAGACGAGACTGGGATGGAGGACGTGGAGGAGGAGGACACAGTGGAGGCAGTGGATGTTGGTGTGTCTGCATGGGGATGGTACTTGTGTGAGTGCCTGTGGGATGTGTGGTGCTTATGTTTGCCTGAGCCACTTTTGTGTGTTGATGTGTGTGCATGCTGGTCTGATGGCGTGATTGGGATAGGCTGAGGTAGAGGGGATTGGATCTGGGTAGTGGAGGTTGGAGGGGGGAGGCTGGAGACAGGGACAATGGCTGTCATCAGTGCTGAGGCCCGAGCATGAAATGCTCTCTGTTGGGCTGCCACGCTAGAATGAATGCCCTCCAGGTATGCATTTGTTTGCTGCAAATGCCTCTCAACACCCTGGATGGCATTCAAAATGGTTGACTGCCCAACAGTGAGGGATCTCAGGAGGTCAATAGCCTCCTCACTGAGGGCAGCACGGCTGACTGGGGCAGGGCCTGAGGTGCCTGGGGCGAAGGAGATGCCCACCCTCCTGGGTGAGTGGGTACGGGAAACGCGCTGAGGGGCTGCTGGGAGGGCTGTGCTGGTAGTGGGGGTGGCGGCTGTACCTGTTGTTGTGGTGGGCACAGATGTGCCTGCCACTGCAAGGGAGCTCCCATCAGAGGAGTAGTCGCTGTCGCTGGTGTCCCCTCCTGTCCCCGTCGTGGAGCTCCCCTCGCCCTCCGTCTCACTGGTGCCTTCAGACTCCATACATTCCCCCTCCTCGGGCATGTGGGTTGCAGCTCCCTCCTGCTCCGGTGCCACTGCTCCTCCACCAGATGATGCTAATGCACACAAGGACAGGGTGACAAAACAAAAAGCGGGGGAAAGATAGAGGAGACACATGGTCAATGCCAGCAACACTACTACTGTTGGTGGACACAACACACAGGGGGCAGCCCTATGCACTAGCCCATGCACTAACTGTTCTTAAGAAAATCACCTGCCCATGGGAGACTATGCCTAACCCCATTTGCTGCACACCTGGAACCCACAGGAGCCTGACTAATTGTAGATGGCCACTACCACTATTGGGGTTGGTGTGGCACAAAGCCTGCCTAACAAGGGACCTACCCTACCACGGTCGCCCTGGCCTAGGGGAAACCACAGCCCACATCCCCTACCCAGACACCACATAAAGTGCGCAGAGTCAGCTGAATGAGACTGTAGTCACCCCCTTGTGGCTGCTGTGATGCCCTCAAGCGCCCATCCAGCTCCGGATATGCCACCGCCAAGATCCGGAACATCAGGGGGGTCATGGTGCGACGGGCACCCCTTCCACGTTGGGAGGCCATCCCCAGCTGGGCCTCCGCCATCTTCTTGCTGCAGCGGCGCAGGTCCTCCCATCTCTTGCGGCAGTGGGTGCTCCGTCTATAATAGACCTCAAGGGTCCGCACTTCCTTGGCGATGGCACGCCAAATACCCTTCTTCTGGTGGGCGCTGACCTGGAGGAAAGGTAAAGTAAGAATGGAACTTCCTCCCCCGTCCGGTTCTTCTTACTCATTGGCCACCAGTTCCCACCCATGCCCTGAAACACATACACTGACCATCCTCACATGCAGGCCACAGCCCACCTCCCACAACATGCATCTTCCATCCAGACCACTCCATACATTAATTTCCCATCCATCATGCTCACAGTGTACTCACCTTTTTGCCTGGAGAACCGTAGAGTAGTGTGTACTGGGGGAGGACCCCATCCACCAGTTTGTCCAACTCCGCGGTGAAGGCAGGGGCCCTTTCCCCAGACACTGTAGCCATTGTCGCTTCCAGACTCATGCAGTGTAGGTCCTCTCCTGTTGAAGGTCAGGTTTCAAGTGAATGAACAGATAGAAAATGGCGGTCACGTCCGCGGCGGTGCGTACTATCACCGCCGGCGTACATCGTCATTGGCTCCTGGAACCCATAGGGCCCAATGATAACCAATGCTGAATTGTGCGGCGGCCTTCAACCGCCTACCGTGACGCACCACAATGCCAACGCAGTTACCTCATTTCCCCTTGTCCCTCCTTACAGGTCAGGCAGCCACCATTTCAGGGGGGCACATGGCAGGGCACCTGACTGCGTCACAGCACATCTGGGCAGGAATACGGACAGACAGAGCCACACACAGATTAAATCACATTAGTGCAAAACACCCTTGTGCAACCTATGTGGTACATGACCCTCTGCTCACCATTCTGCTCCACAGGGCACATCCGCTGGGGCAGATGATGAGATGGCGTCATCCTCCGGTGTACAGACCCCTGGTGGACCTGTCGACAATGGAAGACAGACACATCATGATCACCTACAGACTTGATCGTGCCACAATCCAAGAACTGTGTGGCCAATTGGAGCCTGACCTGATGTCAGCTATCCGCCATCCCACAGGTATCCCCCCTCTAGTGCAGGTCCTATCAGTGCTCCATTTCCTGGCCAGTGGTTCCTTTCAAACAACAGTAGCCATGGCATCAGGGATGTCACAGCCAATGTTCTCTAACGTGTTGACCAGAGTGTTGTCTGCCCTGCTGAAACACATGCACAGCTACATCGTTTTCCCACAGGTGGAGGATTTGCCCACAGTGAAAGGTGACTTCTATGCCCTGGAACATCTCCCCAACATCATTGGTGCCATTGATGGTACACATGTGGCATTTGCCCCCCCCCCGCAGGAATGAACAGGTGTACAGAATTTGTAAAAGCTACCATTCATGAATGTGCAGATGGTATGTTTGGCAGACCAGTACATCTCTCATGTGAATGCCAAGTATCCTGGCTCTGTGCGTGACTCTTACATTTTGAGAAATAGCAGCATCCCTTATGTGATGGGCCAACTCCAGAGGTACCCTGTGTGGCTAATAGGTGAGCCCAAGGTTCCCACACAGTATGAATAGGTGTCTGGGTATGGAATAGTCCCTAAGGGTTGGTGTATGTCTAACAGATATCCCTCTACATTGGCAGGTGACTGGTTACCCCAACCTGTCCTGGCTACTAACCCCAGTGAGGAATCCCAGGACAAGGGCAGAGGAACTCTACAATGAGGCACATGGGCGAACTAGGAGGATTATAGAGCGGACTTTCAGCCTCCTGAAGGCCAGATTCCGGTGCCTCCATTTAACAGGTGGCTCCCTATACTACTCAATGGAGAAGATGTGCCAGATAATCTTGGCATGCTGTATGTTGCACAACTTGGCTTTGCGACGCCAGGTGTCTTTTCTGCAGGAGGATGGGCCTGATGTTGGTCTTGTGGCAGCTGTGGAGCCTGTGGACAGTGAAGAGGAGGCAGAAGAAGAAGATATTGACAACCGAAACAACATCATCATGCAGTACTTCCAGTGAGACACAGGTAAGAGACTGGCACTGCTCCTCTCATATCAGGCTACTGTAGGACATTGTATAAGTCTGGCTTTTTACCTCTGTGTATGGACCCTGACAGTTCACTTTGACTTTCCTTTTCACAGATCTGGGTACCACATTCTGCCTCCTGCTATGTTCACTGCTGCCTAACAACTGTCATACTTTGGTATGTGCAAATGAACATTAACATTGAGATTTTTCAAAGAGGTTGTAATAACACATTTGTGAAAGTACAGACTGACTCCAGATTGTTTTGTGATTCAATTGTGTTTATTTAAGTGCTAATAAGTGGAGGGGGATGTGCAATGGGCTGGGGTGATGGTGGAGGAATATCCACAGTAGAGTCCAGTCTCTTTGTATCACAGGTGCATTGTCCTAGGGGGCATAGGAAGTGGAGCAATGGTAGTTCAGGGTGGTCAGGGTGACATAGTGGGACAGAAGGGTGACAATCAGAGTCTTATTTCGTGGCGGGGTCTTGGCAATGTTCTCTGTCTTGGGCCTGGATCGCAGGGACCATTTGCGGGGTGGTTCTCTTTCTGCAGGGTGTGGGGTGCTGGCCATGTCTGCCAGCACCCCTGCTATGGTGACAAGGGCGGTGTTAATGGACTTCAAGTGCTCCCTGATGCCCAGGCACTGTTCCTCCTGCAGCTGCTGGGTCTCCTGAAACTTGGCCAGTACTGTGCCCATGGTCTCCTGGGAATGGCGGTATGCTCCCATGATGTTGGAGAGTGTCTCGTGGAGAGTGGGTTCCCGGGCCTGTCCTCCCCCTGTCGCACAGCAGTCCTCCCAGCTTCCCTGTTGTCCTGTGCCTCTGTCCCCTGAACCGTGTGCCCACTGCCACTGACCTGGATGAGTCTTGAGGTATGCTGGGCACTTTATGTTTGATGTCCAACAGGCTTTCAGTTGTTTTAACTACCAGGCACTAAGCACCTGACCAGCAGCTCTTTAAGTATACAGAGCTGTTCTCTCTAGGAGTGGTCTTAGCAAGAACATGTATAACAGACGTTCTTTCAGTTGGCCAGACATCTAGGGAGCCCCCTTCTCCAGGTACATGGAGCTAAGCATTAAGTTATGAAAGGAGACACTTTCTAACTAAGTACAAGCATGCTATATATGGTCCCAGACAAGTGGCTGGGATGTGTTAACTCTATGATTATATTATTATATTATTATATATTATTACATAATATTAATAAATTAGCAAGATCAAGCTTCATCACCATGAAAACTCTGCAACGCATCTTACCCTACCTCAGATTTCCACACAAGGTGCAGGCTACTATCTCTCTTGTACTATCTAATCTGGATTGCGCCAATGGCCTCTACCATGGATCGTCTCTATCTACTAAGAAAAAACTACAATGCATTCAGAACTCGGCTGCCAGCCTTTTCCTACATGTAAAGCCACTAGCCCACATCTCTCCTACCTTGAGGGCCCTACATTGGTTACCGCCATCTCTTCGTCATGCTTCCACACCCTCCGACTCCTGCTGAAGATTTTCAAAGGATTCCCCCCAACACGAGGAAGACAGTCACCCACGCGCTCATCACTAGCAAACTGGACTAGGGCAATGCACTCTATGCAAGAAACTTCAATCAAGACTACAAAGAGTCCGGAATGCAGCAGCCATACTCATCATGGACATCCCCTAACACAGCCGCATCTCCTCCCACCTCAGAGGCCGACACTCGCTCCCAGTCAACAAGTGCATCACATACAAATTCCTGATCCACACCTACAAGCCACTGCACAAAATAGGACCGGCATACCTAAACTAGTGCCTCACCTTCTACGTACCCAACAGACATCTCAGTTTCTCCCATCCCACCCGTGCAGCCGTCCCAAGATCTGGAAAAGTACAGTAGAAGGAAGATCCTTCACCTATCTAGCAGCCCGGACATGGAACGCACTACCTTTCAAGCTCAGGCAGACCGCATCACTGAAGGAGTTCAGGAAGGACCTCAAGACCTGGCTCTTCGACTGAGCAGCAAGCCCATCTACAGTACCTTGAGGCCCTATGGGCGATTAGCCGCACTCTACAAATCCTTGATTAATTGATTGATTGACCTGTTGGCAGAAGATCCACCTTCGAGCTGCTTTGTATCACCCAAAAATCAATACATGGAACAGGACCGCTTTTCATCAGGAATAAGATCACCAAATACATTCAACAAAGAAATCGCCGCTCAAGATTGAAACTCTGCTGCAAAACACCACCATAAAAGAAAACGACAATAGGTGGTACATCTTTCTCTATTCAAGCGGCCAAACCATGGAATTCATTACCCCCAACTGTGGGATCCATGGATAACTATCTTATCTTAAGAAGGCTTCTCAAGAGTTGGCTATTTCCTACATTACCACTATACTCAAACTACAATGAACTGCATATCCCTGTGTACGTAAACATGTTATAATTTGATTATGTGTATACATTCAGATATGAGTATTTCTTTGTACAAATATGTATAATAACTATTTTATCTTAAAATATATACATACTCTTTAGGCCTGTTTAACAAATGTCAATTTTACTTCAACTAAATGTATAAATGTATGTATTTGTATGTGTAGGTGTATTTATGTGTGTGTATATATATATATATATATACATATATACATATATATATATATTGTATATGTGTATATTTATATATATATATATATATATATATATATATATATATATACATAAATATATATATGTGTGTGTGTGTATATTATTCTACACTTGACATGTGTATAGACCATTGCATAGTTTCCATATAGTTGCTTGATTAGATGCTTAAAAGTCTATGTTTTTACTTTATCTCTCACAATAGGTAAATATTATCTTATCTGTTTATCTACAGGCATTTTACTATTGAAAGATAAAATACTGTTATAAAAGTGCACAAATAAATTCATTTCAAATAGTGTAACTCTTGAAAGCCTCTGTTTATATGATACAACTTTAAATCTCAATATATTATATTCCTTACACATTTATTCCCTTGATTATGTAATCATGTATCTATATAGTGACTAATCTAATCCTATTGTACAACAGAAAACAATACTCTCTCAAAAGCTTTACTCTGTCTGTCTGACCATCACCCTATACCTCTATCAATCTATCCTCTATCTCCACTCTCTGGCTCATCCCAAACCCCTTTCTACTAATATGATCTCCAAAGTAACCCTTCCCAGAGTCTTCCCGCCTCTCTCTCTTGGGACACCCCAAACCTCAGTTTACGACTATGATCACCCAAACAACTCTACTAAATTCTCCCTCATTTATCTCTCCTTTGACTCTTCCCAAACCCCATTTAACTACTATGATCTCCCTAATCCCTTTCTACAGACTCTTACATCTTCCACCTCTCCTCTCCTTCACTTTACATCATACTACTATGATCTCCCAAGTAACACTTTTGGATATCTCCCTCTTCTATCCCTCCATTGTTCTGTTCAAATCAACGAACAGACTCCCATGTCCTCTGCTCAAATTAACTTATACCTTCCTATACTAATACTAATGCAGTACTCATATTTCCTTATGCTAATCCACCACTAATCCTTTTGGATTCCAGAGTAGCGTGCTACTCGCCAGAAAGCGTTTCAATGCCTCATCAGGGGTAGTAAGAGGTATATAAATTCAATTACAATTACAATATTCTGAGCAGAACTGCAGTGACCACTCAGTTAGGAACAGGCAGTGATCAACCTCACACTGTTTACTATTGGTGAAGACATATTTGGTAATATGTGAATACGTACACTATGACATATCTATAAGATATATGAGTTTGTCTCTTTTCTCTTTTAATTTGTCATTTGTTCTTCAGTCTTTTGTGTTTTTTTTTTTTATTTGTGCCTATGAGGGTATATTACCTCTTAGCTCTCATGCAGGGCCTGTGGTGAGGCGCTAAACCCTACCAGCTGTAGGTAAGCAATTTATGTTTGTTTTTCATTGTATTTTACTAATTGATAACACTGTATTAATGAGCATTTGAAATAGGCTCACTTAGGGGGGCAGGTATGGGTACCATGGGACCTCAGAATCCGAAGTTCCACTTCTGTTTGTATTGATGTGGTGTAGCAATGAGTTCTAAATACTTGTGTACTGTTTCTTACAGGTCCAAGCAGTGAATTGTACATATCCCTCCAGCCTTGTTGGTGATTGCAGATAATCACTGGATGGTGTTGTATATATTTTTATATATATATTTTTTGTACTTTAATTCCTAAAAAGTGTTTTTTGCGGAGTGAACAAGGGAGGAGTTGCACATTAGGTCCTGAAGAAAGCTGCAAAAGCTCTGTTGAGAGTTATAGGCAGAAACATGCCGACCTTTTGAAATGCGAACAGACAGGTCTCCATCATGCCTAGCCTGTCTTGGTTTTTAATCATGACCCAGGGATGCACCAATAAAGTTTTAAGCATACCCTGTAGTTAGTTTTAATCCACTTCACATTGACAGACACTCTGCCCCCTCACCACACCGAGCTCACTATTATAGGTTGATCATACCTCTAAAATATCCGTAAGAGCATCCCCCTTCAAGTGGAGTGGGTAGTAGCCGGCACTGTGATTAGTCATCACAGCACAAAGAGGTTCCCTATGATGAAGCATGCCACCTTCTGGTGGGTGAGGGAATTTGTCCTATAAAAATGATGCTTTCATTGAAGCTGGGCCACATCAGTATGTGTGTGCTTTTTTGTCTTCTATTTTTGTCTCTTAGGTCAGTGTTGTCATTGACCCGGGGGTTTCTTTGTGATATAGTAATTCATTATTTGGGGATTAACCTCTGCTGGTCTTTAAATTCTAGCCCTACTTTGTCAAACAATGATTTTTCTTTTACCATAAGTCTGAGTGTAGGTAGAACCAGTGAAATAAGTATTAAATGTGTTTAATTTAAAGCACTACTTGTCATTTTTAGGGACAACATGCATTAAACCTTCAAAATATATGATACAAGAATTTAGAGACTTCCCTTCATTATATTGTGCTTCAAGTATGACTTCAAGCATTTATAGACTACGTGTTCTTAAACTTAAAGTGCTGGCATCCAGACTTCTCTCCTTTGATGCCTCACTAAGGGCCAGATGTACAACCCCGAGTTTTGCGACTCGGAATTTGCGACTTATTCACAAAACCTAATGTACAACAGTGTACTTCACTCTGTTTGTGATTCCCAGTGGGGTAGCAAATGACCTGCCTGATTAATATTCATGCAGTAAGTTGCAATTTGTGACCCCATTGGGAATGGCTGCACTCAAAGGGATGCTGGCCTGCTGGGGACAGCAGACCACCATGTCCATGATTGCATTTAAATAAAGCAGTTTCTTTTTTCAAATGCAGCCCGGTTTCCTTAAGGGAAAACGGGATGCATTTCAAAAACAAAAAAGAAACGTTTTCTTTTCATATTTTCAGATTTGTCAGTGGTCTGTGGGACCACTGCCTGCTCTGAAAAAATATTTTCGCTACCATTTACACATGGGAAGGGGTACCCTGGGGGCCCCTTCCCATTTGTGAATGGGTTAGCACCAATTTGAAATTGGTGATAACTGCGATTGTTTTGTGACCGCATTCAAAGGTCACAAAACAATCCTACATCGCACTGCGACTTGGAATTAGGAAGAGATCTCCCCTTCCTAACTGTGACTCGCAAACCTATTTTGAGATTCGGTAAATAGATTATCGAATCACACAATAGGGTCTGTACATACCAAAATGCTTTTTTCTTGTCGCAAACGGCCTGATTCTGTGAATCAGGCCGTTTGCGACAAGAAAAAAGCTACGTACATGTGGCCATAAGTACCTTACTTAAGATTCCCACAAATCACATTGGCTGTTTTGCTTTGCCTTTGGTCCTCAAAATTGAAAATGTAAATCAGGAGGCTTTCAACTAGTACCTAACCTAACCATTGCCTTTAATTACGTTTATCATGGACTCAATGTGCTACAAATAAGTGCATGAATGGAAGTATCTTGACTTTTAAAATAGGGAAATTAATTTCAAAATTCTATAACTAAAATTTGATAACCATGTCTCCCTACGGCTTAACTAAAGCTCCGGTGATAACCCATTAAAATGATAATGAAGTGGGATGACTTTACGGGAATCTGAAATAATTATCCAGAATAATTATGTGCTTTTCTACAATATGGCAGATCTTGAGAAGCAAAAACCAACATCACAAAGGTTCTAAATTTCTCAATGGAATGCATACACCTCTTCTTCAGTAGTATGTTGTGGTAACTGGAGTGGACGTGAATATATTCCACACATGGTGCACTCTGTGGCCATCGTGGAAATTATGGATAAGCTATCATCAGTAACTGTTGGGTGCCAGCCTAAAGCAGTCTACTTTCTCTGCTATGCTTCATTAAAGACAGAGTTTATTACCTTAAAAAATGCACTGTAAATCTTTTCAATTTGGCAACAAGCATTTCAAACCAGCGAGGCACAGCAGGTGACTTTCTTCAACTATATCCAGCAACCAGATTCTCTATTCATGAACCCAGCACAGAGCTAAATACTGTTGAGTGTGAACTTTGGGACATTAAACTGTGAGTATTAGGGGGGCGTGGCTTGGTGCCGATTCAAGATGGCTGCACCTCTGTGAGCTCTGACGCGGTCGCATGTAAAAATCTGCTGTTTTTCCTGTCAGAAGGAGCAGAATTGTACTGGAATGTAAGGAAAACTACTAATAAAATTTCTGCTAGCAGTAGGTCGGTTTTCTTCTACGACTATGCCCTTTTCTATATTTATTTAATGGAGTGACTACTCTGAGGAGAATATTGCAGCCGCCATTTTGTATTCACACAAATCTTCATTCTCTTCATCAATACTACTGCATTTGCTTTACTATCCTTCATGTTTTCGACAAGGCTGTTTTTATAGTCTGTTCCAGTATCTCTGGCTCCATGACTTTTATATTTTAATGCATATATTTTTGCACTGATTGCACTCAGTCTGAATTTCTCGCAATATCTTCTATATGTGGAAATATTATCTTTTCAGCCTTCCCACCAAATTATTTTAATTATACATGAACATATTTTATGGGAAGAACTAAGAGCCATGCACGGTCTTCTATTTCCATTCCAACTACCAAAGATTTTTCAGATAACCTTTTCTCAATTCTTGCAACAAGTATGGATAGCACTATTTTGGAGGATATGGCATCCTCTTCTCCAAGTGGGAATCCAACGCAAAATAATAAGTCAACTTCCAAACAAAATGTAGGCATGACTTCAGCAACTAAATGTGTTAAAAAGGATCCTCCATCACCATATAAATATGCTAATACTATTTCAATGGAGCTACTGTTAGATGAAATTCATGCTTAAGACCATTTATTGACGAAACTAATTACAAACTGAAGACTTTAACAGATCATTGGTGTCTTATGGAGAATAGAGTTACTCAAGTGGAACAACGAGTCAGCGAAGTTGAAGATACAGTTCAAAGTTTGAAGCTGCTTAAATCTGAAGTACTTCATCTCAGGAAGCATGTTGAAGACTTAGAAAATCGAAGTAGAAGGAATAATCTATGTATTTATTATGGCTTACCAGAAGAAACAGAAGGTTCAGATCCTATTACATTTTTCCAATCTTTTCTTCCCAAGCTTTTGGACCTTCCTTCTGCATCTTTATTGAATATACAATGAGCCCACAGACTAGGTCATTCATCTCACCACGCATCTTCATCACGAAAAACGAGAGGTGTTATTATATACTTTCTAGAATATGTTGAACTGCTTCAAATACTTAGAGCTGCTAAATCGAAAGGAAATATTTCATAGCCGGGTTCACATTTGTTCTTTTCACAGGACTATGAAAAACAATTTTTGGACATGAGACCAGCTCTTCGTACTTTAAACGCAAGATTTAGACTTTTTCATCCATGCTCCTTTAAAGTAACATATGAAAATAAAACAACGGTATATGAAGATCCCAAGATTTTGCAATGCTTCATCGACTCATGTAAAGGAGAAGACATGAACTTTTCAAACCAACCTACAACTTGAATCTCATTAATCCTTTTTCACTTCTAGCTATTGGCCTTCGTTTCCATGTTTTATTATTTGCTATTATTAATACAAGTTATATTTTATGTCCTTTTCCTTATGTATCTTAATTCTCATATTCATCTTTTATCTCTTTTATCAGGTATTGATTGTTGATAATATTATGATTATGTCATCGTCTCTGTACTTGGTCTGATTCTCTCCTGTTGACCTCGTTGAAGTTCCAGTCACGCCATCTTCCTTTTGTGGTGTCACCACCCTCAATTCCTTATGTGTTATATAGGTATGCTCTTTTTGTTCGTTTAAATGTTAAGTCTTTTATTTTCTCAACATTACAACTCTTCTTTTCCTTCTTTCTCTTCTCTTTTCTTCATTGCCCTATTTAAATTCTTGCTTCATAGCTATATCTCTATATTTTGTTATCGTTTTCTATTTGTTTTTACTGATATCTTTTTCCTTAATCTTTCATTATTTGTTCAATTTTTTTATATTAATAATTCTTTTAATATCATATTTAACTGTTACATTGGTGCTACCTTGTCTCAATGGTCAATTTATATGCCTCTATGTTTACAAATTCTTTCTTTTTACTCTAAGGGTTCTTTTCTAGATATGACTATATTTGCTTATGTGTCATGTTATCACTTATAGGTGTACTGTTACTTTTGATATGGAGGTTAGTAAACTCAAAAGTAATTGGGTAGGTTATGCCTTTACATCTCCTGGAAGGGGTAACCGTAATGATGTTGTTGTTTTATGTAAAAAAACATTACATGTTAAATTAGTATTACAAGAAAACAACACAGAAGGCCGTTGGCTACTTTTAAAACGTATGATCAATAACACACCAATAACAATTTTGAATGTATATGCTCATTCAACCTACTCATTTGGATAAAATGTTTTGGCCTAATATTGACAATAAATTGATGTCTATTACAGATGATTATTTAATTTTTGGAGGTGATTGTAATCTTGTTTTTGATCCTTTTTTAGATTGTTCCTCTAAAACTAATTTTATCCCCACATCCATGCACAAACAGTTTACTTCAGCTATTGCACAGAGAGCCCTTATTGATTCATGGAGATTCAGTAATCCTGTGTTACGAGAATACACTTTTTTTTCTCCAGTACACTTTTCCCAATCCAGGATTGATTATTTATTTACATCTAAGTCCTTATCTCAACCTCAACATATCCTAGGTTCATAGATTGGTACTATTCTAATTTCCGATTATGCCCCAGTTACATTAGATCTGGAATTACCTTCTGTTACTCCCAAAGTTAATCGTTGGCGCTTTAATACCTCTCTTTTAACAGACACTACTTTATTTCAAAACTTTCAAGAATTTATACATGAACATTTTTTATTGAATGATACACCTGAACTCTCTTTTCACACAATATGGGATGCTTTTAAAGCCGCTTCATGGGATTTTATTTTAACATATGTTTCTAACAAAAGAAATCTAATAATAAAAAATCACTTGACCTTATTAAACATATTAAATCCCTTGTACATATTTATTATACGTCTAAAACAAAAGATTAACTGAATAAATTATTTAATGCTAAATTACAATTTAATAAATTCTTTACAGATACTGCTGCCTCATTTCTTTTTAAATCAAGTGCCAAATATTATGGTGAACAAAACAAAGCAGGCAATCTTCTAGCAAATTATTTAAAAATTAAAAAGGATAGAACCAAAATTGAAATGATTTTACGTGATGATCATACCCCACTCACTAATGATAGAGATTTTGCATGAAGTTTCTGACTACTAAAACAAACTTTATACCCCAGAAAATTCTCCATCTAATTTGAATATCATTACCTACTTAAATTCTATTAAACAGGAATTTACTTCAAATATTGGTTTTTCTCCTCAAGATGCTGATATTTCTTTCAAAGATATTCAGGGAGCAATTAATTCTATTAAAACAAATAAAGCCCCCTGACCAGATGGTTTTCCTGTGGAGTTTTATTTATCTTTCTCAAAATTGTTAATTCCCAAATTACACAAACTCTTCACCTCTTTTGCAACATCTAACAAAGCGTCTGCCACTTTTCAAGATGCTTTGATTTGCCTCATTCCAAAAGAAGGTAAAGATGTCAAATTATGTAAAAAGTATCAACCAATATCCCTAGTTAATAGTGATTACAAATTTCTTGCAATTAGACTAGAACCTTTCCTTCCCATTTTAATTGGCATGAACAGTCAGGTTTTATTAAAGGTAGATATCTTTCAGATCATACTAGACTTTTCTTTGACATTTTAAATAAATCTAGGACTTATTCAAAATCATTAGCTGTTATATCCTTAGATGCTGAAAAAGCATTTGATCACATCCATTGGGATTATCTTTTTGCTACTCTTTCTTGGTTCGGTTTTGGCCAGAAATGTATCAAACTAGTGTCCATTTTATATAGCTCCCCTAAAGGTACAAGGATTCAATTATAGAGACTTGCATATCAACTGTTCAGCATATACTGATGATATTCTATTATATCTATCTTCCCCTGAACTTTCCTTAAAACCTTTTTTAGATACAGTCTGAAATTTTGCAAAAAATTCAGGTTATACGCTAAACACTGATAAATGTGAGATTCTTCCACTTAATAAATGGTGCTTTAAATTTTGGTGCTTTGTAGTCCATTCTTAAGAATCTAACAACAAGATGGAATCCTTTGTTTCTCTCATGATGGGGTAGACAAGATTCCGTTAAAATGATGCTTGTTCCTGTAATCATTTTCTATCTCTCCAATATTCCCATTAATATTTCTCCTTCCATCTTTACGAAAATCAATTCTATTTGAATCTCCTTTTTATGCAATAATAGGAAGCCTCGGAAGTCTCTTAAAAAGCTGCAACAATCCAAACAAGATGTGGGAGTCAATTTTCCAAATTTTCAACTTTATCATACTGCTTTTTTTCTAAAACATTCAATCCATTTGTATCATGAAGATGCTTTATACCAAAAACCCTTATGGTTTGAGTTAGAATTATCTTTTATTCATCCATTTTCGTTTACCGAATTTATTTCTCTCACCCAGCGTCCAGCCAATGTGTCATTACCAGTACTTAAAACTGCTTGTAAAATATTACATCCTATCTTTACTTGTAAATTTTCCAATTTAGATCAATTTCCTAATTTGTCAATTTGGTACAATATTCTTATTAAGATCAAAAATAAATGTGTTTTTTGGAAGTCATGCCATAAAAAGGACTTATTATGGGCATCTCAATTATTAGATAATCACTCATTACTTTCGTTTACACAGGCCAAACAGTTAGTTAATTTTCTCACATCTTTTCAAAACAAATATCAGCTCTTAACCACAGCTGTCTTACAATCGTATAACTCTCTATTGTCTGTAACCTCCCAAGCACCTACACCTTCCCCTGTATTACAATTCTTACCAATGTTTCCCTCCGCCTCAGGAATTTACTGTCTTCTCAATTATGTAGCTCAAACAGGCAGAAGACATTAGTGGAATTACAATGCGAAGATGACTTACGAACCTCATTTCCTATTCCTTTATGGAATAGGATATGGACTAAAATTCGAAAACATCTTGTGCGGCTAACACTACTCAAACATTATTTTTTCTATATAATAGATTACTACTTATACCATATATTTAAAATAAAACAAATTCTTCTATAATGTCGACATGTTGGACATTTCAAGTCTCCAATTCGACTCTAAAACATATGCTATTTGAATGTCCGTATACATATAAATTTTGGCTTCAGGTGTGGTCTCAAATTAATCGAAATTTTCATACCTCCATATCATTTTCATTTACAAATGTATTTTTGGGTAGTCTTTCTGATATTTGGATACATTGTGAAATGAATGTGCAAATTGTGGATTTATTAATTGCTGTAGCTTTCCAGCAAATAACAAAAAATTGGAAAAATGCTCTTAATATTTATTTTTAGGCATGGTGTTATGGTGTTTGTTATAACCATAGATTAGACACCAATTTTGTTACTCCACTATCTTTAGCTATTAAAAGACAGCTTTGTTGGTTAACTGTAACTAATATGCTAAATTGTTCTGCATTAAGAACTAATTTGCATCAACCCATTTCTGAAGAAGTGATAGAACCCCCTTGGATTGCCTTTATTACCCATCTCAATGCTAATTGTTGAATTAGTTATCATTCTTAATTTACAGTTTAATGTATAAGGCTGATATAGTTTTATATTACAAGGTATGCTTATTCATAGTTTATTTTATTTCTTATAATATTTGTAACAATTTATTTGCTTGATCCTATATTCTACTCAACTGTTTAACATCAATGTTCTTATTATTTTAAATAGAATATTTGAATATTTTTAATAAAATTCTTGAAACTCAAAAAATGTGAGTATTAGTTTAAACAGTGTTCTGTGATGCATTGTCTTCTTTGCTAAATGCTGACTACTTTGATAGCTGATGCACCCTGCTATTATCAACCTTCTCGACCCCTACTCTGCTGTGTTTGAATTTTAATTTGGCACAAACGAGGTGGCTGTGGAGGTCCCTGAATGTGATTGATGCAAATTTCTACACACAGCAGTAGTGCTGCTGAAAAGTGACTGGATCGAGTGTCTGAATCTGAGAGCGGAGCCCCTGATTGCTTTAAGAGTCCATGTTAAAATTTAAGTTCACAGCAGCCCTCCATCTTTGTAATGCCCATGTGTAAGGCCTCTCTGTTTACTATCAAACAATTGTGTTCATACATGTCTACATGTATGATTCCTCCTATCTCCAGCTACCGATAAGAGTTTCTTCAGAAGCCTACCTTCTTCAAGTACAATCTGCAGTAATTCTGGTGTTCATGTAATTTCCTCTCTCACGTTGACGTCATTCAAGAAGTTTTGTGGCACCTACAGGGATTACTTGCATGTAGCATTTTCAATTCTTCAAAGCAGAATGGTACGGTTAGTTCCTACACCACCTGCTGTTATTAGCTAATGCTGCATTTTCCTTTGAAATAAACAGGTAAGGAAAATTGTGGATCATTGTACATTGGTTTACTCTCTTTTGAGTCCAACTGGTTAAAAAAATTCAACAGTGATCAAGACAATTTAAAATCGTAACTTTTTTTCTTTCATATTAAAATTCTGAGCAGACTAGCAACCTTTATGTTTAAATTGATGAAATTTAGGAACCACGTTTTATTTCTTCCTTCTCTTCTATGTTTTCTGTTTATTTGATCTCAGACAAAACCAAATTACTTGAAATGTGGCTAATTAACACAATGTCATGCCACCACCTTTCTTTCTACAGAAACCTGGCAAACCAATAATAAACTGTAGTACTTGGATTAGAACTTTTAAAGTATATTTTGGAGCAAATAATGGTCATCTTTGCCGTCTCCATCAACACAATTTAAAATCATAATTCTTTTCTTTCACATTAAAATTTTGAGCAGACTATTGACTTTTATTTTTAAATTGATGAAATTTATGAACCACATGTTTCTCTTCCTTCTCTTCTATGTTTTCTGTTAATTTGATCTAAGGCAAAACCAAATTACCTGAAATGTGGTTAGCCCAATGTCATGCCACCACCTTTCTTTCTGCAGGAACCTGGCAAACCAACAATCAACTGGAGTACTTGGTTTAGGACCTTTAATGTATATTTTGGAACAAATAATGGTCATCTTTACAGTTCAGAAAGAATAAAATATGCTTTACTATTATTTTAGTGGTAAGGGGCAAAATGTTTATGATTGTCACTATCCCTATGCACCTAAAGAAGAGGAACAGTTCGATGATTTTCAAAAAGCAACTAATAAGTTAGAGAAGTATTTTAGGGACAAAATAATTTAGTTGTGTATCATTCGTACAGGGTCCAAACAAGGCTTTTCAATTTTTATGTTACAGCATATAATATATTGTGAATTTGAAGGGTTTACTGCACAGCTAGATGTGCCTTCAAAAGTATACAAAATCGTCTCCCAATATACTAGATAAAGATGTATGTATATTTTACAGCATGGAAGAATCCCAGGAAAATGCAAGATAATTACAGACCTGCCTTTCAAATCATAATTTGTGTTCTCAGGTTAAAGCTTCATCTTACACACATGATGTATTAGATTAAACATGTGCAGATCACACAAATTAAAATATAATTTTGGAAGGCAAATATGTTGATAATATATTTTAACATTTCTGAAACCACTCTTTGGAAAGTAGATGCTACTGACACTGGTCAAGTCAGTTGGTGGCACATCTGTTTATTAAGTTATGGCTCCACATCATTCAGATCTAAAGGACAAATCAAAACGAAAGCACCTCACAAACAAAATTACTGTAAACCAGGTATGTGTTACAAGTATAGTTCTTCATCCCATATCGTTAATTTTCACAGTTATTCAGAAATTGGGGAGGTTTGTTGCAAGTGTGACAAATCTTGATACTTAAGCAAATCGTTGGAGATGGAAGAAGAGTTGGAGTATGTTGTGTTGTAGAAGAAGACTATGTAAGCAATGTGTGGGTGGCAGTAAACAAAAAAATGGATAAATTAACTGTAGTAGTTGATGTTAAAAGCAACTGCGCTTTTGAAACAAATAAAATATGTGAATGTCCTAGCACTAAAGTAATAGTAATAAATATTAGTAGATGGCAAGCCAATAGATTTACTGTTACATTCATGTACAGGAATAGCTATAATTTCTGTTGAAAATTATGAAAGTCTCAGGAAGCACATACATATTCTTGTTCCCTATTTTACCACCATTCAAAAGAAGCAAAATTAGTTTGATAGGTTTCTTTTGGGCTCATCTTTTATTTGGAGATTGCAGCATGCCATGCATAGTAACATTTATGTGGCAAAAAAAGACTAAGGCCCTCATTACAACCTTGGCGGTAAATGCCGCCTACCGCTGTGCGGACAGCCGCCAACATACCGTGACTGCGGCGGTATTCTGCTACGGGTATTATATCCCACACTGAGAAATCCGCCACTATTCAGACACACACACAAGTCCGCCAGACCAAAGGTCAGTGATAAATTGGCGGTACTAAAACCCACACCGTTACGCCAACAGGAATACGCCCACAGTATAAGAACCCATGAATCACCGCAGCGGTCTTTCAACCACGGTAAACCATTGGCGGTACACACCGCCACACTCAAACTACACACACACTTACAAAACTACACCACATTGGACAATTCAAACTACACACACCTGACACACATACACACACCACAC
This sequence comes from Pleurodeles waltl, assembly GCF_031143425.1. NCBI lineage: Eukaryota > Metazoa > Chordata > Amphibia > Caudata > Salamandridae > Pleurodeles > Pleurodeles waltl. The sequence goes on from NC_090440.1 coordinate 1,888,931,180, forward strand.
CCACACACCTAATCCAATATAAAACACACACCCACATTTCCCACAACCCTTTCACCGAAAAAAAAGATTGCCATCACAGAGAGACACAAGCCAGGAGCGCCCACTCAATCTGAGCCACAGAACACCATCACCCATACACCATCCACGCACCTCACAGCATACGCCACAACACATCACCCCACACTTCACCCCACACATCCTCACACATATCACTCACACTACATCCATTGCACCCCAAAGACACCCCAGATTTTCAGAGGAGGAGCTAAGGGTCATGGTGGAGAAAATCATCCGGGTAGAGCCACAGCTATTCGGATCACAGGTGCTGCAGACGTCCATTGCTAGGAAGATGGCGCTATGGCGGAGAATCGTGGACAGGGTCAACGCTGTGGGACAGCACCCCAGAACAAGGGATGACATCAGGAAGAGGTGGAACGACCTACGGGGAAGGTGCGTTCTGTGGTAGCAAGACACCAGATAGCTGTACAGAGGACTGGCAGTGGACCCCCACCTCCTCCCCCACAACTAACAACATGGGAGGAGCAAGTCCTGGCAATAATGCATCCTGAGGGCCTCGCAGGATTAGCAGGAGGACTGGACTCTGGTAAGTCAAATCTTTACTACTATATCTCCCACCCTACCTGCATGCCATCACAAACTCCTACCCCTACCCTTACCCCCATCATTCCACCACCTCACATATACCCCACTCTTACAACCCACCCATCCCAAAACCAAGCCCTGCATGTAACACCAATCCATGAACCCCAATCACAGACCTGCATGGTCACCCATCACCACAGCATGCCCATTAGAGAGAATCACCTAGCCCACAAAATCACCATGCACACAAGGCAAAGCTGACAGGGCAATCCCAACCATACAGGGAAAACACCCATTCACAAGATGGCACACGCAGATACAATAACACAGCATTTTCATCCACACAGGACCCCGACTCAACGTCACCGGAGATGAGTTGCCAGCAACATCCAGTCCCCCCCAGAGGAGGCCCACAGTGATGACAGCAGCTCTGCACGCCTGGATCACGATGACCAACCTGGCCCATCAGGGACCTCTGGACAGTCGGTTACCCTGCCACAGTCCCAACCCACCACAGAGCCTCCCCCTCAGGAAACACCACCACAGCACTCACCCAGCGGGCCCATGACACTGTCCCCAGGACACGTCAATCAGCAGTGTGTCCACCACTACAGGGACCCCAGGCAACCCCACAAACACCGGACGATCAGGGACCTGGAGTCAGTGGGCACACGGTTCAGGGGACAGAGGCACAGGACAACAGGGAAACTGAGAGGACTGCTGTGAGACAGGGGGAGGACAGGCCCAGGGAACCGACTCACCACGAGGCACTCACCAACATCCTGGGAGCATACCACCATTCCCAGGAGACCATGGGCCAGATACTGCACAAGTTGCAGGAGACACAGCGGCTGCAGGAGGGACAGTACCTGGGGATCAGGGAGGACCTCAAAAACATCTACACCATCCTGGTCACCAGTTCAGGGGTGCTGGCTGACATGGGCAAGACCATGAGGGAGGCAGTGGCACAACATCGGGCCCCTGACACTAGCCACACCGAAGAACAGCCCTCCACCTCCACCGGCGGTAGTGGACAGGAGGCCCCCCACAGGACCAACAGGCCACCAGCACCCCACCCCCTGCGGAAGGAGAACCACCCCGCAAACTGTCCCTGCGATCCAAGCAGAAGCCAGAGAACATTGGACTCTCCTGATTGTCACCTTCTGTCCCACTCTGTCACCCTGTCCACCTTGAAATGCCATTACTCCCCTTCCTATGCCCCATTGGATAATGCACCTGTGATACCAAGAGACTGGACTCTAACTGGACATTCCTCCACCATCATCCCAGCCCACTGCACATCCCCCTCTATGTATGAGCACTTAAATAAACACCCTTGGAACAAATACAAATCTTGAGTCTGTCAAATGATTGAAACATGTATTAGTACAACAGTCTGAAAACATAGCAAGTCATATGTACAGTAATATATACATTGGTATGACCTTTAGTGGGCAGCAGTAAACATACCAGGAGCCAGAGTGGGTCACAGATATCTGAAAATAGAGATGCCCAAGGGTACAGTAAGTGGTCATAGACATCAGGAAATCAGGCTGCCATGTACAATGTCCAACAGAAAACTGAAATGTAAAGAGAAGTTACAGTGTCTTACCTATGTCTCAATGGAAGTACTGCTGTATTATATTACTTCTGTTGGCCACATCTTCTTCCTATGCCCCCTCTTCCTCACTGTCCACAGACTCCACTGCTGCCACAAGGCCATCTCCAAGCTCATCCTCCTGCAGAAAAGGCACCTGGCGTCTCAAGGCCAGGTTGTGCAACATGCAACATGCAACGATGATATGGCACACCTTCTTGGGTGAGTAGTACAGGGATCCACCTGTCAGATGGAGGCACCGGAACCTGGCCTTCAGGAAGCTGAAGGTTCTTTCAATTATCCTCCTTGTTCGCCCATGTGCCTCATTGTAACGTTCCTCTGCCCTTGTCCTGGCATTCCTCACTGAGGTCAGTAGCCATAAGAAGTTGGGGTAACCAGAGTCACCTGCAAATATTGAGGGATACCTGTTAGACATACACTAGCTCTTAGGGACAACCCTATACCCAGACACCAACTTATACAGGGTGGGGACCTTGGGCTCACCTATTAGCCACACCTGGTGCCTCTGGAGTTCACATATGGGATGCTGCCATTCCTCAAGATGAAGGTGTCATGCACAGAGCCAGGATACTTGGCATTCACATGGGAGATGTACTGGTCCGCCAAACACACCATCTGCACATTCATAGAGTGATAGGTTTTCTATTCCTGAACACTTGTTCCTTTCTCCGGGGGGGACAAATGCCACATGTGTACCATCAATGGCACCAATGATGTTGGGGATATGTCTCAGGGCATAAAAGTCAGCTTTCACTGTGGCCAAATCCTCCACCTGAGGGAATACGATGTAGCTGCGCATGTGTTTCAGCAGGGCAGACAACACTCTGGTCAACACGTTAGAGAACAGTAGTTGAGACATCCCTGATGCCATGGCCACTGTTGTTTGAAAGGAACCACTTACCAGGAAATGGAGCACTGACAGGACCTGCACTAGAGGGGGGATACTTGTGGGCTGGCGGATAGCTGAAATCAGGTCTGGTTCCAATTGGGCACACAGTTCTTGGATTGTGGCCCTATCAAGTCTGTATGTTAGTATAATGTGTCTGTCCTCCATTGTCACAAGGTCAACCAGGGGTCTGTACACCGGAGGATGTCAGCCATCTCATATTCATCCTCAGCAGTTGAAGCCTACGGAGGAAAACGGTGAGCAGAGGGTCATATTCACACATCAATTGAAATATTGATGCAACTTTTCCTTTACAGAACCTGTATGTGAATCTGAGAGTCAGTTGCTGTGCCAATGTCTGCTGTGACGCAGTTAGGTGCCATGGCCTGTGCCCCCATGAAATGGCGGCTGCCTGACCTCTGAGGAGGGACAAGTGGAAATGAGGTCATTCCGCTGGCGTTGTGCACCGTTGCAGTAGGCGGTCGATGCCCTCCGCGCAACTTCACGTTGGTTATCATTAGGCCCTATGGGTTCCAGGAGCCAATGGCGATGTACGCCGGCGGTGACGGTACGCACCGCCGTGGATGTGACTGACATTTTCTAGCTATTCACTCACTTGCTTCTTGACCTTCAACAAGAGAGGACCTACACTGCAAGTGCTGCTGTGACCTATGTCTGGAAGCGACAATGGCTCATGTGTCTTGGGAAAGGGCCCCTGCCTTCACTGTGGAGGAGTTGGAGAAACTGGTGGATGGGGTCCTACTCCAGGATACGCTACTCTACGGTCCTCCAGACAAACATGTGAGTACATTGTGAGCATGATGCGTGGGTCATGAATGTATGGATTGCTGTGTGTGTAAGCCACATGTAGGGCGGGGGCTGAGGCGTCCTGACCAGAGTGCTGCATGTATGGTGGTCAACGTACATGCATCAGGGGATGGGAAGGGTTCTGGTGGGCCATGAGTGTGACGGTCTGGACGGTTAACTAATTCCCTTTTCTGCTGTCTTTTCCATGCAGGTCAGCGCCCATCAGAAAAAGGGTATTTGGCGTGCCATCGCCAAGGAGGTGCGGACCATTGGGGGCTTTGACAAGAAGAACACCCACTGCCGCAAATGGTGGGAGGACCTGCGCTACTGGGCAAGGTGTCGTAGTTTGGACTCTTGCTCTAGGCAAGACTGCCGGTTTAAGGATGATAGTACTTATGTTTGTAGGCCACTATGCCTATCCTACAACAAGTCGCAGCTGTCGTCCCAACCCTTATGGCTCACTAGCAGCACTTCACCAAAAACCCACACAGTAAAAGGTGATTTGTGGCAGCCTTTATGCATGGACTTGAGAGTATGACATCTCAGGGAGTGTCGTGGTTAAACGGAAGTTACCCCTTTCTCACAGATATATCATGTCTCAACCAAACACAGGCAATAACGAAGATGCAGTACAGTTTCAACAGTTTTTATTTAACACAACTGCAATCTGCGATAAGTTGCATGGGCTGCAATGATTAGGATAATGAACAGTGCAAGAAACAGAATTGTAAAGACAAGAGTCATTATTACAAAGACCCCCACCACCTTGCAATAACATGAAAAGACATAAAGGGGGTCATTCTGACCTTGGCGGTCCATGACCGCCATGGCGGAGTGCGGCGGAAGCACTGCCAACAGGCTGGCGGTGCTTCCTGGGCGATTCTGACCGCGGCGGTAAAGCCGCGGTCGGAAAAGGGGAGCCGGCGGTTTCCCGCTGGCCCAGGGAACCCGCCATGGCGGCGCTGCTTGCAGCACCGTCATGGGGATTCCGACCCCCTTACCGCCAGCCTGTTTATGGCGGTGGCCACCGCCGGAACCAGGATGGCGGGAACGGGTGCCGTGGGGCCCCGGGGGGCCCCTGCACTGCCCATGCCACTGGCATGGGCAGTGCAGGGGCCCCCTAACAGGGCCCCACAAAGATTTTCACTGTCTGCTTAGCAGACAGTGAAAATCGCGACGGGTGCCACTGCACCCGTCGCACCCCTTCAACTCCGCCGGCTCCATTCCGAGCCGGCTTCATCGTTGAAGGGGCTGTCCCGCTGGGCCGGCTGGCGGTCTTCTGGCGGTCGCCCGCCGGCCCAGCGGGAAAGCCGGAATGACCACCCGGTGCGGTCTTTCGGCGGGAACCGCTTGGCGGGCGGCGACTGCCGACCGCCGCGGTCAGAATGACCGCCAAAGTGTGTAATGTTTCCTAATACCCTATCATGATAGGCCTAACCTCCTACCTAAAGGAGAGCTGGGTATGTTAAACCTAATCTGCCAATGCCACGTCCATGAGAGGAGCCCCCAACCCTTGTTACCTTGGAATGAGGTCTCTATCTCAGACTCCACAGGAACACGAAGACTGAGTCAGCGTCAAGACGACGTGCAGCATCGATATCAGTGATGGTGGCGATGCCTTCTGGTTGGAATCCCTCTGATTATCTGTCTAAAGTGTGATGTATTTATACAGATCTACTTGGACCCCTGAGGTAGGTGTGTTCCCAAACAATAGATAACAGCATGCTTGGGACGGTAATTAATATAAACAATTCCCTCGAAAGCATGAAGAGGGAAAGTCCCTCAATGTGAACACCTACAATTTGTTTGTCTTTGTCACTTGATTTTGACGCCCCAACGCGGTGGCACTGATAATGCAAATCATAACAAGTGACCTAATTATAAACAAGGCAGCCATCTTAGAAGAATTAAATAATTAAATGGGCTAAGACAAAGCAAGCTAATTAGGTTAAAAGTCACTAGGTGACAGAGGCATGAGTCCGCAAGCCAATGACTAAGTTAACTCCTGTTATCCCATTAAAACAAACTAGATTCACTACAAGGGAAGACGTCGGAGGCTCAGCTGGGGCTGGCCTCCCAATGAGGAAGGAGTGCCCGTCGTACCCTGACCCCCCTGATGTTCCACATCCTGGCGGTGGCCTTTCCGGAGTTGGATGGGTGCTTAAAGGCATCACAGCAGCCAAAAGGGGGTGAGTACAGATTCAGAATCATGACTGTGCGCGCGTTAAGGTTTACCTGGGTGGGGGATGTGGGCTTTGGGTGCCCCTAGGCCAGGGCAAACATGGCAGGGTAGGTCCCTTGTTGGGCAGGCTCTGAAGCACTCCAACCCCAATAGTGTTAGTGGGCATCTACTACTGGGCAGGGTCCTGTGGTTTTCAGGTGTGCAGCTAATGGCGTTAGCTATTGTACCCCATGGGCTGGTGACTATCTTAGTAACTGGTAGTGCATGGCCTAGTGCATAGGTATGCTCCCTATGTGTAGTGTACGCCAACGGTAGTGGTGTTGCTTGCATTGACCAAGTGTATCCTCTGTCTCTCTCCTCCCTTTTTGTTTTGTCACCCTGTCCTTGTGTGCATTAGCATCATCTGGCAGAGGAGCAGAGGCACCAGCGACGGAGGGAGCTGCATCCCACATGGGCCATGAGGCCAAATACACCGACAGTGAGGGCACCAGTGGGACGGAGGGCGAGGGGAGCACCACAACGGGAACTGGAGGGGACACCACAGACAGCGACTCCTCCTCCAATGGAAGCTCCCTGGCGGTGGCGGACACCTCTGTGCCCACCCCAACAACAGGTACAGCCGCTAACCCCCCTACCAGCACCGTCCTCCCAGCAGCCCCTCAACGTGTTTCCCATGACCGCTCACCCAGGAGGGTGGGCATCTCCTTCGCCCCAGGCTCTGCCCCAGTCAGCCCTGCTTCCCTCAGTGAGGAGGCTATTGACCACCTCAGATCCCTCACTGTTGGGCAGACAAGCATTCTGAAAGCCATCCAGGGTGTCGAGAGGCATTTGCAACAAACAAACGCATACCTGGAAGGCATTCATTCTGGCACAGTGGCCCAACAGAGAGCATTTCAGGCTCTGGCCTCCGCTCTGATGGTAGCCATTGTCCCTGTCTCCAGCCTCCCCCTCCAACTTCCTCTACCCAGTCCCAATTTCCTCAACCCCAGCGTATCCCAAGTACACTTTCAGATCGGCATTAACCAGAATCAACACACAAAAGTGGATCAGGCAAACACAAGCAACACACTTCATCTCACAGGCACTCACACAAGCACCATCCTCATACAGACACACCAACATCCTCTGTCTCCACTGTGCCCCCCTCCTCCTCGTCATCCACCTCCCTCCCAGTAGCGTCTCCACTCACACCTGCATGCACTACATCCTCATCCACTACCTCCATCACGAGCAGGGCCATCACCATACACTGCTCATGTGCAATCACCACCCACACTACCATTCACACGTCCCCTGTGTCCTCTCCCAGTGTGTCTGTGAGCCCTCCTCCCAAAGTACACAAACGCCGGCACACACCCACTCAACAGCCATCCACCTCACAACAGCCTCCAGCCCATGCACCTTCACCCAAACTTTCTATATCATCATTGGGTATGGGAAATGTACACTGACTGCACGCTTCTCTAGGGTGACGGGAACTCCAAACTTTATTAAGTTAATGAATAAAACACTCCATGATAGCATTCATAAAAGGACATCTGTTTTAAAATGTTTATTTAAAATCCTAAACTACTGCATAAAATATGAACAGTAACCACACATTATATGAAAATTTATGCAGTGAAACATGTCATAGAAAATGAAAAGAAAAAGAAAAACTCTAACATTGTTATTGAGTAGATATTGTCTGAATGCCCCCAATCTATTTCTAAGTGCTACACCAAGTTGCTAGAGCAATAAATAGAAAGCCTGTTCTTGAGTTTCAGAGATGGTTAACATTGGGTACTTGTGTTTTCATTATGGAATAGCAAGCTGGCTATTGCCTGTCACACAGACGCGGCACCACTGCTAGGGCAGAGGAGCGTCACCCTGCTTCCCCGCCAGCAGGAGCAACAGCAAACCGTTTACCAAAAAACAATAATAAACTATGTTTATTATCATCTTTTGGTAAAAGGGACGGGGTCACAGACTGTGACAAGCATTGAGGACTCACTGCGCATGTATGTTTGGCTGGTCATCACGGGCTGGCCAAACGCACCTGCGCAGTAGGCTTTCTCCAGCCCGGCACTGTGTTTCCAGGCTGGATAGAGCAGGCACAGGTACCCAGTCTGCCTGGGAGTGCACTTGCTGTGTGGTCCCAGCCAATCCTGTCCGCAGGGCAGGCTGGGAGCCTGTGCCTGCAGCCTGTCTGCAGGAAAGGAGCAGCGCGGTGACAGTGGCAGTGATGATGCAGGTAAGTTTTTTTAATTAATTCCCCCTGCCTCTCCCCCCCACCCACGTGCACGCCGCCTTGCCCGCTTGTTTTGCACCGCAAGCTACTCCTGCTGTCACAGCTTGTTTGAGGCAGGAACATAAACGGTGATCAGCAGGTCACTCTTCCCACTGTCGACTCCATCTAAAGTTGATGCTGAAAACTGGTGTGACCGCTGTCTCGATAGCCAGGGGCAAAGTTCTTGGCTGAAATATGCTTTGTCACCTGGGTATTGTAATATCTGACTATTGATCTTATTTTATACTTTGAAAATAAGGGTGGGAAATGCAGACACCAAATCAGCAAAAAGACAACCATATCAGAGCGACAAATGCATCAGCTCGAGTATCATAATGCTAAAGCAGGTGCAGAAAGTGCAGACATTTCTAACATTTATATGCATGTTTAAAACTTCACACTTCCTTTGAAGAAAATAGGTTGGTCTGAAAAAAGCAAGGAGTACCTAAAGCAGAGTCTGCAGGGGCAAAATGGTAGAAATGGAAAAGTCTAAAGAGGAGCTGTCAAAGTGTTCATGGCACCAGGCTGCTGGAACTGATTATGTTCCCAGATGGGTGTAAGTCATTTGATACTATGAGATATTTTAAAAATATTTTATTCTTCAACTTATGAGGCAAAGGTGCTATTTAGTAAGTTTATTATAACAATTCCCTTTAGTTTAAAAAACAGAGCTTGTTTATAGGCTGCATTTTCAAAGCAGCATAATCATAGCTGCATGACAACGTTCAAGTAGTGTTCAGAGACATTGCTAACTGGAAGGTTTGAAATATGGTTCAAGCTGCCTGTTTAGCAGTATTCATAGTGCGAGCCTATTATCTGAAGGTTTGCTTTTTGTTGTTCAGCTGTGTTTCAGACAATAGAATTCTTTGTGTCCGGTGTTCTACAATCAATATTAGAGGTGTGACTATTTTTTTTCTTTACTGTATCATGTGTTCTTTTTTAAGCTTTGTTCCACATCACATTGCTTAAGAGGGGTCATACCCCGTAGTATGTACAATAAAGCCCATATTATACTTTTTGCCGCAAACATAAACATGTGAGGCAGTCACTGAAATGTTGTTTACAACTAATTACTAAAAAATACCGTAAGCTCAATATTCTTGTAGCTTCCCAGGGAAAATTATAATTACAATCAATTCACATAATGTAAAACATTGCTGAGAGTCCAAAGAAGAAAAAAAAAACACATATAAAGTTCTCCATGTAGTTCTCCACTCTTTGTAATTTATTCACGTGGAGCCAGATGTAGCAACTTCCGCATTTGCGATTCGGAAATTGCGAGTCTGTGCGACTCGCAATTTCCGAATCGCAAATGCTGATGCAGACTCGCTATGGGGTCGCAAAGACCCACCTCATAAATATTAATAAGGTGGGTCTCATTTTGCGACCCCATAGCGAGTCCCTACACTCACAGGGATGGTGGCCTGCTGAAGTCAGCAGACCTCCATGTCTGTGACTGCTTTTTAAATAAAGCAGTTTTGTTTTATTTTGCAGCCCGTTTTCCTTAAAGGAAAACTAGCTGCAAAATAAAATAAAATTACGAAACCATTTGGTTTCGTTTTTTCAGAGTAAGCAGTGGTCCATTGGACCACTGCCTGCTCTGAAAAAACCTTTTGGGCAACATTCACAAAGGGGAAGGGGTCCCGTGGGGACCCCTTCCCTTTTGCGAATGAGTTACCACCAGTGTGACACTGGTGTTAACTGCGAATTGCTTTGCGACCGCATTTGCGGTCACAAAGCAATTCTGAACTGCGATGCGAGTCGCAAATAGGAAGGGAACACCCCTTCCTATTTGCGAATCGCATTCACAATTTGTGAGTCGGTACCGACTCGCAAATTGTGAATGTGCATCGTAGAAGGCTGTTTGCATGGCGCAAACTGCGATTTTCGCAGTTTGCGCCATGCAAACAGCTTACTACATCTGGCCCATGGTGCTATATTCCGTAGAATGGCACTACTTGTCCAATTGAATACATAGGGTTCTTCCGATGAAGTAAAACACAGTCTCCAGTTCAATGTTTATAAAGTTCTTCCAACAAAGTGAACAGTCAACACGTGTTTCATCTCTAGCGGAATACCCGAACGGCTTCCTCAGGGCTGATTAACTATTTAATTACTAGAATCGTTTTTTTAAAAAAAATTATTTTATTTTTTTATTAGAGAAAAACATAAGACGATACACAGTATGCATTGACATTTTTCAGTAATCCGTGGTTCAGATGGTAATTTTACAAATGATATCTGAATGTACATTGTCTAATAGGTACATTGATTCGTCGACATAGACTATGGTTTGAAAATTAGGAAGGGTGCGGGAAAGGGGGTAGAGGTTATTGGGGGGGTCAAATTGTAATAGAGGGGAGCAGGAGAGAGAGAGGAGTGATAGAGAGGAGAACGGGGAAGTAGGAGGGTTAGGTAGAATATTAGGGGGGAAAGGCAAATATTTTGGCTCCGTGCTTCTGGGTTATTAGATGAATATTCCGGTTGTTCCTCGTCATTTGCCGACGATCTTATAGGATTGTGCCATGTGATACATTTACCAACGTGTATTGTAGGATGGGCCAAGAGGATATATTTATGGGGGGGAGAGGGCCATTCCAGGGGAGGGTAGACAAGGGAGAGTATCTGTGTGGATTCAGGATTAGATGTATAAAGAATCCGGTTTTGCCTACTAATGTTGGACAGTTAGCCTCTGATCGAGCAAAGCCAAGAAAGATAGTTTCTAGTACGTATTTAAGCGAGTCGATATAGCATGGTGTAAAGGATGTTCTCTGGGATGAATAGTCTCTGGAGTGGAGGAAAGGGGTACGAGAGCAGGGAGGGAAGCGAGGGAAGGAGAGAAAGGAAGATGGTGGGGTGTCAACTGCCATCCACTGACCATCAGCCAGCTGCCTCATGGTCTTGTCAGGAAGGGGCTCCAAATTTCTGTAAATAGGGCCGCTCGATCCTGTAGGTTATAAATGACTCGCTCATGGGTAGCTGTTTGGAACATGGCTGTCATCCATTCCGTTGGTGTTGGGGCAACAGCAGACCTCCAGTGTCGAAGAATACAGATTTTCGCTGTGGCAATTGCCGTGTGAAGTAGTCGTTTATGGGGGTGTGATAGGGAGGGGTATGGGCGCATGTCGTGTAAGATAATGAGTGTTATCGGTGACGGGTTTGGTATTGATATGAAATCCCTAAGTGTCTGGAACACAGCTTCCCATAGGGGCTGTATCGTCGGACAGTGGCACAGAATATGAAGTAGATCACAATGGAGCTCTGCGCATCGCTAACACCTCGCATGTGGTATCAGACCTGCCCTGAAGAGTTTTGTGGGAGTCCAGTACCAGTCCTGGAGGATTTTGAAGAGACAGAATTTCAGGCGGGCCTCGCGGATCCCTCTGTCTAGGGCTTCGATTATGTCTTGCCAATCTTTTACTGTGTAGGCTATCGCTAGTCGATCTTGCCATCTGAGACGCAGTCATTCTAGGAGGGGTTGCGAGTAAAGATGGTTCGTAATCTCTGCATATAGACCGGCCATAACTCCTCTGTGCCGGCCCCATTTCTGTAGGTAATTGACAACGGGTGAGGTTTTAATCGTCCACGGGGGGGTCCTAGGGCCTTGCGCATACAGTGCATGAGTTGCCTGTACCTCCATTCCTGATTTTTGTGGATTCCGAACTCTACCTGTAGGGATTCAAAGGACCGGAAATCATTGCAATCTATTATTTGAGTTATGTTGTGGATACCAGCGTCGTTCCACTGGGGCCATCTTAGGGTACTTCCCCCTATTTTTATACATTTGTTTCCCGCTAAAGGGTCTTGAGCATGTAGAGAAGGGTGCACTCCCAGTAGCCGGTGGGCTCTGCGCCACGCTGTATTTGTGGGCGCGATGATAGGATTGGACGAGTGAGAGTAGTCGGTATATATCCCGCATAGTTCGGAGTGTTGTCCCTGTATGTGTTTCTCCGTGGTTGTCCATTGTGGGGGGTCTGGAGTGCCTGGTAGTGTGTAGGCTAGTTGTGATAGTTGTAGGGCTAGAGCGTATTGTTCTACTGAGGGTAGACCTAGTCCTCCATAGGGTCTGCGCGCTAATATTGTCCCCGGTTTTAGTCTTTGCCGTATAGAACCCCAGACAAAGGACCTTATCAAAGTATCAATCCTTCGGAGAAGAGAGAGCGGAATCTGTAGGGGGAGCATGCCTAAAACATATGTGAAGCGGGGGAGGGTGACCATTCTAACCGCCTGTGTTCTGCCCCACATAGATAGGCCGAGAAAGGACCACTTGGCAAAGTCCTGTTTCATCCGGGATATAAGAGGGTCTAGGTTGTCCCTGACCATGTGTTCTAAGCCTCGGTTAATATATGTCCCCAGATATTTGAGGTGGGTTGGGGTCCATTTGAATGGGCGGCCATGGATTGCAGCTCTCGTTGTTACGCGAGATAGGGGCAACGATTCACTCTTGTCCCAGTTTACTCGATACCCGGACAAGGGTGCAAAGCTTTCTATGATAGAGAGTAGGGATGGGATGGATCTCTCTAAGTCAGACAAGGTTAACAGAATATCGTCTGCATATAGATAGATTTTGGAGTAACCCCCTGGTAAGGAGATACCTGTTATCTGTTGAGAATTCCTTATAGTTGCCGCCGGCGGTTCCATTGCTAGTAAGAATAAGAGTGGAGACAAGGGGCAGCCCTGTCGAGTGCCCCTTCCGATGGGGAATGGGTCCGACAGAAAGCCCCCGCAGTTAACTTGTGCCGTAGGGTGATCGTATAATAATCGGACTTTAGAAATAAATTGATCTCCGAGACCAAAATGTTTCATGGTGGTGAATAGATAGGGCCATTTGATGCGGTCGAATGCCTTCTCCGCGTCGAGGGATAGTGCCAAGGCTTCTTCTGGTAGGTTTCAGTTTAACGATTCAAGCAGGGTGTGGCATAGTGTGCGCATATGGTTTCTGGAAGTGCGGCCCGGTACGAATCCCACCTGGGTATGATGGATTAGGGACGGTATGACTTTGCGTAGACGTGCTGCAAGGACACTAGCTAGTAATTGAACGTCTCCGTTTAAAAGGGAGATGGGGCGATAGCTACTGCAAAGTAGGGGGTCCCTTCCAGGTTTAGGCAGGACGACAATCGTGGCCCTGTTGGACAGGGCACCCAGAGAGCCCTCCTGGCACGCCTCCATGAGTGCCTCGTGTACTGCCGTGGTTGTCTCCTCTCCTGACCATCTGTAAAATTCCGCTGGGAATCCATCTTCGCCCGGGGATTTATGGTATCGGAATTTTGTGATAACCTGTATAATTTCTTCCTTGCTTATATCGCCCTCAAGGAGAGCTCGGCCGGCTTCTGATAGGCAGGGCAATTTTGCCTCAGTGAGAAATGCCTCTGTCTGTGCCTGGTTGGTCGGGGTTTCGGGGGTGTAAAGGAGTTGATAATATGTAGCAAATTCATTCACAATGTCTTGCGGGCGGGTCAGTACTGCTCCGGAGGGAGACGTTATAGCTGGGATAGCTGAGGCAGCATCTCTCTGTCGGAGCTGTGCCGCTAAGAGGCGTCCGGCCTTTTCTCTTTATTCATAGTGGCGGTGACGTAATCTTTGTAGTGCATATTCTGCCTGCGTTGTGTAAAGATCGTTGTGTGCCATTCGGGCTTGTTCGAGGGAGCGGCGCAGCGCTGGGGACGGCTGAGTAGTGTATTGTTTGGTGAGGCGTTGGATCGTGTCTTCTAGGGTGCGGTAGCGGAACTCCCTATCTCTATTGGCCAGTGCTGCGTCCCTCATCATGTTCCCTCTCAGAGTGGCCTTAGCCGCTGCCCATAAGACCCGCTTGGATGTCACAGAGCCTATGTTTTCGGTCATGTATGTGGATATGTGGGCCTCGAGTTGCTCTTTCCCCTGGGGGGAACGGTATCTGTGTATGGCAAAGCGCCATGGTTTACGACCAGGAGAGGTCAAGCCCACCTGAATAGAGAGTGAAATCGGGGAATGGTCTGAGAGTTCGCTATCTAAGATGCTAGTGTCTAGTATTTGGGGGATTATGGTGTGTGATACAAGAAAATAGTCCAGGCGTGATTGGGTGCCATGGACGGACGAAATGAATGTGAATTCCTTGTCCTTTGGGTGTGTTAGTCTCCAGCAGTCGACTAGACCTACATCTGCTGTGATGTCCGTCAGTAAGGCCCTATCGGGATTATTGCCCACATCGATGGGGCCTGTCCTGTCCAGTATGGCATCTCTAGTAAGATTCCAATCCCCTCCGATGATAAAGCGTGTGGTCCCTATTTCGGTCAGTACGCGATTGAGTTGTAGGAAGAAGGAACGCTTTGGTCCGGTTGGTGCATAGACAGGGCCCACACATAGGAAGGTATTTCCTATTTTCAGTTTGACAAATGTATATCTCCCTTCTGTGTCATTCCATGTTTTAATGATCGTGGTCGGCAGGGATTTACGTATTAGTATCGCTACGCCACATTTACGAGGAGTGCCTCCCTTGATTCCCTGATCTTCTGGACAGCAGCTGAAGAGGACCTTTCCTACCCAGTCACGTCTAAGTTTGTTGGACTCTATATTATCAAGATGCGTTTCTTGGATCAGGGCTATGTCTGCTTTTTTAGATTGGAGATATGACAAGATCTTTTTCCGTTTGATGTAATTCGTCATGCCATGAACATTCCAGGAGAGGATTCGTAGAGGGTGTACTATGTGGGGGGTTGTCGCTGGCATACTGAGTTGGAGGAAGGAATTTCAGCAATACTGGGGGTGGTAGTCGTGTGGTACTGTGTTCGCTGTAATATGAATATTTGGGAGTTCGAGGGGTGAGACAGAGGCAGCTGATGAGGGTCGGGTACCCCGACAAGAAAAGAGGGGGGGGGGGGAGAAACAAGAACGTGTAGGGGTTGGTGAGGGAGGGGAAAGGGATAATATGGGAGGAAAGAAGGCTAGAGTTAGCGTTTATCTGTAAAGGGGGATGGATGTGATGATTAGGAGGGGAAGAGGTTAGAGGGATATAGGGAGGATCGGGAGTACTATGCTCCCTTAGGGACGGTCTGTAAATGGCGAGTCCGAGTCCTATCCGACCTCCTAATGCCGTCAATGCAGCCTCTCTGCCGAGGAAGCGGCGTTGGGGCAGGGGGAGGCCAGTATTGATCCAAGGTGGTCGAATGCACAGGTTCTGAGCTGAGCTCCGGAGGAGGGGAACGGATATGGGGGGAAGCCATGGGCATATTATGGAAGGGGGGGGGCGGGAGAGGGTAGTAGCTATGTTGATGAGGGAGGGTATGATGTGTAGATAATGGGGGGGGGATTTGGTGACATAATTTTAATATGGCGAGGGTGGGTACAGTGGGAAAGGTGGTAGAGGGGGAGTTCGCACTGGCCTGGATTAAGAGATGGAGAAGGATCCAGTTGATACCTCGCAGTGTCCAGTGTCTAAGTTAATAGGGTAGATGTTTATCCTATTTTCGAGTGAAAGGGGGCTAGCGATCACTGTACTTGATGTATGTCATCGCAATGGGTTCTATATTGTGAAGGTATATTGGTCGAGGAGAGGGGGTGGGTGTGGATCAGGGTGTGTATTTGTAATCATGATTATAATGATAGATATAAATGTGGTGATTGTTGTAATGTAGATGTTACCGTAGGTGTTGGTATTTGTGTAAGGGGGGGAGAAGTGATTTGTGGGATCAAGGGGTGGGTGTCTAAAGGGCCGGAGGAGAGGAGAGTGCGGGGGGGGGAGGGAGCTAAGTAACATAATGCCGGTTCAGATCAGGATATTGGAGTACATTTGTACATAATAACAGTTGAAATATTACTATACTTATATAGCATAATATCGCTATGTCAAACAACATAATGTCAAACAGCATAATGTCACTGCAATCTGTTAATTTGTATAACATAACATAGTATAATATAGCATAACGTAACGCAATATAACTTATTTCCACACAGGTAATCTTATTACATTCTATTAGTTTATATGTCGCGGGACCAGCCCCGGCGTGGGTGTTGTTATTGAAGGGTGGAACATGGGTTGTGTATACAAGTGGTTGGTCTACTGCTCATCATCTACGTGGTCAGGTGTCATCGCGAGTATATGGGGGGGTTGCATCCCCCTCATGGGGAGGATTCTGGGGAATACGTATGAATGTCGACCTGTTTGTCATGTCTCCATGGAGATATAGGGGGTCATTCTAATCTTGGCAGGCGGCGGGAGCCGCCCGCCAAGCGGGAACCGCCAGAAGACCGTACCGTGGTCAAAAGACCGCGGCGGTCATTCTGAGTTTCCCGCTGGGCTGGCGGGCGACCGCCAGAAGGCCGCCCGCCCGCCCAGCGGGAAACCCCCTTCCACGGGGATGCCGGCTCCGAATGGAGCTGGCGGAGTGGAAAGGGTGCGACGGGTGCAGTTGCACCCGTCGTGATTTTCAGTGTCTGCTATGCAGACACTGAAAATCTTTGTGGGGCCCTGTTAGGGGGCCCCTGCAGTGCCCATGCCATTGGCATGGGCACTGCAAGGGCCCCCAGGGGCCCCACGACACCCGTTCCCGCCAGCCAGGTTCTGGCGGTCACAACCGCCAGAACCAGGCTGGCGGGAAGGGGGTCGGAATCCCCGCCGCCATGGAGGATTCTTCAGGCCAGGGGAAAACCGGCGGGAAACCGCTGGTTTCCCTTTTCTGACCGCGGCTTTACCGCCGCGGTCAGAATTGGCCTGGATGCACCGCCAGCCTGTTGGCAGTGCATCCGCGGTCCCCGGCCCTGGCGGTCTATGACCGCCAGGGTCGGAATGACCCCCATAGTGTTCCCGTAAGAAGTAGTGGTGCATCTCCGTAATATGTAATGTTGTGTTGTATTATATCTTATCGTCCCCTGTGGCAGTACTCTAGTGATCGTCGGGATGTGTATTATTGCATGTAGATTATATTACATTTGTTTCGTTTCCCGGAACGGCCGTTTAAGGGAGAAGTGGAGGGTGGTAGATTTAGCTGAGAGGGGACAGCGTTACGACTTGTCTGCAGGATCGGGCCTGTTCATTTAGTCTTGTTGTTATTGTGTGGTGTTGTGTTGTCGAATATTCTATATTGTAGTAGTGCTGTGAGGGGTTGAATGGTAGCTTCTCTTTAGGTGTTGGAACTTGTCCCTACTGAGCAAGGTCCCGATGTATGTGTTTGCATCACCTTTGGGGTCTGCAAGATCCGGCTTGTGCGTTTCGTGTTATACAGTGGATGTCTATGCAACAGTGTTATAAAAAAAGCCCTGTGTTATCTTGTAGAACATGTAAACACAATGGTCACTAATGTTATTAAAAAGGTTATTGACGATTGTTAAGTAATAATGGTTAGAAACAAAACCCGGACTTGTACTCATCCTTCCGTGAGTTCTTGTCGTTCCAGTTTCAATGTCTTGTAATCATCTCACATGCACCCAACGAGGGATCGGTGTTTCAGGGGGGTACAGTCATTGGTTTTAGAGGTGATCTGGATTTGTCTCTTTCTGACAGTTGGGTGTAGGTTGCCACAGCGTGGAGAACCTGACCCCTGTCGTCGTGTAGTCTGGCTAGCCTCTCTGTGTCCCTGCCCCTTTGATTGAGGTCGGTGTCATGATGGAGCGGGCCTTCTTTCTCTGGGCCCGGGGGTAAGAGTCCTCCCCCTTCGTTTTCTCTCCCGGTATCTTTTGAACAGTATGGATTGGTAGAGTCCATAGGCTGATGTTGAAAAGAGTCAAGGAAAAGGCTCAGTTCGTCTGGATTATAGAAGTCTTTGGATATACTGTTATTGGTGACCCACATTCTGGCGGGGTCGAAGAGGCCGAATTTCATCCCCATTTGGCGAAGTCGAGGTCTTAGAGCTAGGAAGGCTTTTCTTCGTTCGTTGGTGTCCTTGGAATAATCAGCTGTTATTCGGATGTCATGTTGGCCTATCCGGGAAGGGCCCTGTTTACGCGCCGTTTGTAATATCTGTCGGGCATGGTTGTGTCGTAATAGACAAGCGATTATCGGTCTGGGTCTTAAAGATGTATCAGAACGTTTCGGGCCTACTCTGTGTGCTCTTTGGAATTCCAGCGGTGGGTCGAAGTCCAGGGAGGTTATTTTGGGGAGAACGGAGCCCAGGAAGGCCTGCATGTCTGTACCTTCTTCATGCTCCGGGATTCCCAGTAGGCGAATGTTGTCTCTTCGGCTCCTATCCTCTAGGTCTGTGAGTTTACTCCTAAGGTAAAGGAGGTCTTGGTCTCTGTCTCGATAAGTGGTCATCTGCGTTTCTAATGAGCCCATGTGGTGTTCCAAGCCTGTCACCCTGGTTTGAAAACCTGCAATGTCTAATCTCATAGATTTGGTTTCCAGGGTCAGTGAAGACAGAGAAGCATCCATTCCCTCTATTCGGCGGCTGACAGCAGTGATCTCCTGTAGTATTTTTTCCATGGTTATGGATTGTTCCTTGTCAGACATTGTGGTGGATTGTGTTGGGGAGGGTGGTGAGTGAGGTCCTGTTATCGTAGATATTGGACGCTTGTGATGGAGAGCTTTGGAGAATAATAATTGTCGTGTCGACTTACCAGTGGGTTTCTGGTTTGTTTTGCTGCCGGGCATCGCCTCGTCCATCTGTGTGTGTTGTCCAGCTGGTTTCGGAGTTTTCCTCGAAGTCTGGCGAAAGCAGTGTTACGCAGTCAGCCGGCTCTTGTCGTGTTCTGACTTTTGATCTTCTCTCTTTTTTTTTTTTTTCCCTTTTCTTTTTCCCTTCCTCCTCTTTTTTTTGTTTTGTTTTGGGGGGATTTTAGGGTTGAGGCGATAATTTATTTGATCCTTTTTCTGTTCCCGGATGTGTTGGGGGGGGAATTTTTGGGTGTGTTTCTTCTTTCTTTCTGTCTTCTCCTCCTGTTTTGTTTTTCTTTCCCTCCTTCCCCCCCTTTCGCCTCCCCTCTCCCTCTTTGTTTATCTTGGTTCTTAGCTCTCTTCTTCCTCCTTCCTTTTATTTTTCCCTTACTCCCCTTCTTCTCTTGTTTCCGTGTCTTTATTCTTTTCTATTGTTTACTGTCCTGGTTCGCCCCTCCTCGCCTCCTCACCTTGTTCCCCTCGCCGCTCCGCGGCATTGTCTTCTTCTCCCGGGCCAAATAGAGGATAAATGCTCACCGCCTCGCTTTGGAAATAGGATGCGAAGGACTGTGCCTGCGACTCCTGTCGCCGTAATGGTAGGGAGGCCGGCTCCTCTCTCGGCTCGAGAGAGCGGCTCCTCCCCCGCAGTTGGGCCTACCTCGATATTGTGCACCCTAGGTCCCCTGATGCTCCGGAGCGTGTCCCCACTCAAGATCGGGGGTCCTGGGCTTTGGGGGGCTCCTCAGGGTCTTCCGGACTGGGTTCCTCCGTCCTTAAGAGAGCCGGTTTTCTGGTCGAGGAGACGCGGCTCCGCCCTCTCTGTAGGCCATTTTTCCCCCTTTCCCTCCGAGGCGCGCTGTCAGCCGATAGGGTCTCGGCGGCCAGTTGTTGAGGTTCGGACGGAAGCTCAAGGTTGTGGGAGGGTTTCGGCGTGCGTTAAGACGATTTTTCGGCCTCCATAGCGCCCCCGCCGCCTCCTCGGGGCCACTGCGGCGCGGAGCTCGGGACTTAGACGGCCATCTTCTTTTGTGGCCCGGCCACGCCCCCAATTAATAGAATCCTAAATGCGAAATCGAGTGCATCGTATCACGTGAGTTAAGTAATTATCGGCTAGCGCACTCCATGCCTGAAGCTTCCAAACTTGCGACTCTGATTTGTTATGGAATTTTCGTAACTGGAAGATATTTACTATGGAGTTATTTCGTACTCTTGAGTTTGGAAGCTTCAGGCACAGAGTGTGCTAGCTGATAATTACTAATAATATCAGGCAGCTTACATGTGCAGAAGCCTTGCTCTATAAATTGATAACCAGCTCCCCGAATAGGTAGGAGATTGTATATACATTGTTAAGTGGTGGAGTTGCACACTGGTCACAGGTCTGCCCCAGTCCTCTCCGGTGCATCATGGTAAATGCAGTTCAAAGTGGTCCATAACTTACAGATTTTATTAGGATCACTTGAGTGTTGAAGCACAGACAGTGCGGTTAGCCCTTGACACCAATGTTTAATTCTTCTGAGGTCTTCACAATGGCAAAGTCCTTTAGGGGGAACATCAGCTGCTGCTTATTGACTATGGATGAGGGCCATATAGCTCCCAGTTGCACACTCATTATCAATGTCTATGCAAGCTCCAGCCTTTTGGGGGAGCTAGTGATCGGTTTCCGAAGCCAGGAGTCTGCACCTGGGAGCTCATATGGTACAGAACAATCTGTCTCCCAAACAGGACTGTATAACTATCAAGAGCAGTTATTGAGTGAACAAAGGAAGCTTCCCTTGGCACAGACTGATATAGGTTTAAGTTCATGTAGTGTCCAAGAAGAGGCACCTAGTTTTCTAGCTGTCCCAAGGCAACTGCAGCACCAGGTTCACCAAATCTCTCCAGTCCAGTGGCTCAGGCCTCCATTGATGTCTCATCTGGCGGTGCAATGCAAGAGGCACACATTTATCTACTTCATTGTTTTGCTGATTTAGCTGGGTGGAGCAACCTCAATTAGGAGCCTTTCAGAACATCAGCTGAAGCAATTTGGTCCTGTCTTTGTCATAACTCACTGGGTCCAGGAAGACATGGTCCCCCCAGCTCAGGAGTTGAAAGTAGCGTTGCTGATCCTCCCACACCCTTTTGATCTAGTGTGATTCTCCACCCAGTCCTAGGAATCCTGGGGAGTCTTAAAAGAAAAGGAGTGGCCCAGGTGCAGGACTTTCAGATTTGCCAGGAGGAGAATCATGTATGATAGCTGCAAAGGACTTCCTCTGCTGCTAGACTAATGTTGTGTTGTCAAGCAAAATCATGAGTTTCAAAGAGTCGATGTTGAGGTTTTATCTGTTCCTGGCAGCATGGACCACTGCATTCCACTCATGGAAACTAAGAATATGGGCACTCATAGCACATGGAGGTACAGCAGGAGGGTGCTTAGATGTCAAGGTGCAGTGCACTCTTGAAGCAGACCAAGAAGGTGCCCAGGGCGTCCAAGAAGTGAGCCAATCTATCGAGAATTGCTTGGGATGAGTTCCCTCCAGGCCCTCCTACATCCCCACCAGCTAGAGATTGTTGTGTCTTCAAAACTTGGCTTAGGTGGAAGATTTATATCCCACATCACCAATCCTATCTTCTAGGGCAGTGTGATAGTGGCATATTGTCTAAAACATATTTTCGGGGGTAAGAAGGAATGCCTGCACTGTTGACCCCAGTCACCAGTGGCAGCAGCTTTTGGTTCCCCATCGACCGGGCAAATTATTCAATTCTCCTTTGCTGTGTGGAGGTCGGTATCTGCCATGTCCTCATACTGCAGATATTCAGATAATGAAGGAGACTGGATAGCAGTCCAGCAACACCAAGTTCCCAGAGTATGGTCCTCAAAGCATCCACTTCCCCTGCTCTGAGACAGCCCTCCGATGCCATCAGTGATGATGGGTCATGCTAGAGGCAGGCTGTCTTCTATGCTGGGTGGCCCAGGAGCTTCAAAGTGAAGAAGGGGCGAGGGAGCAAGTGGATCCACAACAGCTTCATCACTTCTTTCTGGTGAGCCCCACAAAGGCCCGGACATGTCCATCAGGCTCCAGTGTGTCTCCTCCACAGTTGAGATTGCTGGATCTCCAGCAATCAACACTCCTACAAGGCCCCCTACTCAAACAGTGAGATCCCCAGAGGCCCTGAAAGATGGGGATGAAAGACCCAGGCCAACCAGGTATAGTCACTCCTCTGACCTGTGCTGACAGGTCCCCTTGTGCCCCACTTGCTTAGATTCTCCCTCAGTCTTTCTCTGCCTCACTGGCTCCAAGTAGTGGGACAAGTCATCATTTCATCATCATAAGTATGTTTAATTTAGACTGTAGTCCATAAAACAAAATTCATTAAATGCACTACACCCAAACTCTTAAGATACATACCATCAATAATAAAAGATACTAGAAAATCTAATACACACATTAAAGCAACAGTTAAAATAGATTACAATAACTCTTAATCACCATAGGAATCCCGATCATATATTATGCAAAATTATCTTACTACCTACACATATATTGCTTCCTGTTAAAATGTTTCCTATACATTCCTAATGGCTAATTAAAAAAAACACCTATTACACAAGTTACGTCTAAGAATTGCATATGTGAAAAACATTTTATGGCTTCCATTCTGTTAAAAATCCCATAAAGCTAGCTTTAAAAATTTCCTATGTCTGATTTAAAAAAACATGAAAACTGATAGTCAATGCTCATTGTTAAATTTAATTTGCTTTCCATTTTCACATAGACACCCATTTGTCTTTAACCTCTTAACTGACTCCTTTATTTGGTACACAGGGTTTAATCCAATTCAGAACCTTAAGAGTTCCTGTCTCATAAGGAGGTTGGCCAATTCCGACAGATAGGGAAATACCGTATTTTTATGCCATGGGGCCCCACAGAAACAGTAGATTTTTTCATTAAAAGATATTTACTGTTGCACTTTCGTGAATATTCTCCCATCCTGTCCCCATCTTTTTTGTGGAAACTAAGGATGGCACTTCGCAACTGGGAGAGCCCAATAAATATTTTTTTTTTCAGTGAAGACAAGAGTTCCCTAAGGCTCGCAGCCCAGTTCATCTCACTTCTTAAAATTTCATCTTTGCACAGCAGGGATTTCTTGTGTCCGTAGACTCTAAAAGCTTATTCAAAAATCTCAAAACAGCCCTCTCCGGAAGGCTGGACCATGAGGTCATTCTTAGCTCTAACTGTAAGGCTTGTACTATTGCAGATTTTGTCATGTTTAACACTCATTTTAAACATTGGCCTTCAAGCCCTTCCCAACTGTACATCACTCTCAGATAAAGTAATTCAATGCTGTACAACCATTTTGACTGCACCATAGATATAAAGATAGATACCACTGGCATCCAAATGGGTTCAACAGACATCTTTCTGAATTTATTAATCCCAAATATTGAGGGCAGAGCATTGGATTTCACCTCCTTACAATGTGTTTTCCATTTTATTTTTCATGAAAAATGCATACCCAGATAACAGTATGTTTCCACCTCTTCTACCGGGGTACCATCTAAAAAAAATTTATACTTTTTGTTCTGCAGCCCAAATGCTAAAATGTTTGTTTTTTCCATGTTTTTCACTAGTTTCCTCATCTCACCATACTCATGAAAACATTTAACTTCTGATGTAACCCAATCTGAGTCATATCCATTATGACTAAATCATCTGCACATAGCAGACGTGGTAGTTACTGCCAACCCTTTGTGGGGAAAAATGAGGCAATTCGCTTTAAAACTTTAGGAAGGTCCTTTAAATATAATTCAAAAAGGGTCAGGGCCAGCACACATCCTTGCCTTAGACAATTCACCATCTTGATCTTATCGGATAGCGCACCATCCTAGTCCAGTTCTCCTGCACCCAGTTCCCCTGATGCAGTTTCGTTAATATACTTAGTAAGCCAATGGGCATTTCTATCTTATGCAGGTCATTCCAAAGTATTTTGGGATTCACTAAATCAAAGTCCACCTGAAAATCTACAAAACAGCAAAACAGATTGACTTTCAACTTTAATGCCTTTCCTGCTATGGCCTATAGCCTAAAATAATGTTCTATGGTGGAGTGTCCAGTTTTAAAACCATCTTGTTCTATGGATATTAGTCCTTCTCCCTCAACACAATCTTTCAATTTTTCCAAAATTGTTTTACTAAAGACTTTCTCCCCCAAGTCCATTAAACTTATCAATCTACAGTTCTTTTTATCAATTATGGGTCACTTCTTATGAATCTGTTTAATGATTGCCCCCTTTCAACTTCCAGGCGTTACCCCTGTACTTATTATTGCTGAAAGCCGGAGTACAAAAGTCTCACTCCATCAATCAATATTATATTTGAATCAAAATGGCAGTTAGATTATCTGGAACTGCTGCTCCAGATAGGGATAGTGCTTAGATCACTCTCTTAATATTTCTAACTGTCATGCCATTTTTATATTTCATTATCCACACATTTCCTACTTCTTAATTCCTAACAGGGCTTTCCATATACATTCTCCAGATGTTTTCACCATACATCCTCTGAAGCCATGCATTCTAACCTAGGTTGTTTCCTATGCCACTATGCACTAGTGACCGCATTTTCCGTATATCTTTGGAAGAAAATTTTTCCCAGTTCCTTTGTTTAAAAAACATGTTTTTCGCTCTAATATTTAGTTTATATTGTTGATGGGCCTTACGTATCATTGTTGATAACTTGCCGTCTTTTTCTCTACCTAAGAACAAATGCAACTTACTCTTGACTCTAAATTCTGGCAATCAGCATTATACCACCGGTTTCTACTTATCAGTTGCTTCCCACTTCTAGTTCTTTTCTTCCTATCAATTCCTTGCTTCAATGATATATAATGGATAACTTTACTCATAATCCCCAAATTCCAGCCTAACACATCTAACACTTCTGCGATTTGTGGTATTACTATAAGGTCTAACTAGATCATTCTTAATCTAACCAACACTTCTTCATTCAACCTAGTTGTTAACCATTTAGGGAAAGTCATATCTGTAATTGCCACCCTTTCTTTCTTACAATCTTCATCTTTCACTGGATTTCCGAGGAGAAATGATCGCTACCCTTTGCATTTAACACCCTAAATTCTGTGATTATATAAAAATACCACACTGGAATGAAAACATAATCAATTGAGTATTTCTTTCATTTAAATTGGAACTTTTGGCAAGCTGGAACATCACTTGCAAATTGGTAATTTAAGTAAATTAACCCTAAATTACACGTCATATCAGGCCAGTTCTTATCTAATTTGTTTCTTATCCCAGCTTGAAAAATTGCCTTGGGAAAATTAAATACCTCACCCAAATCATATCTAACATGATTCAGACTTTTTGGCTTCATTCTTGTATTAAAATCACCCATGATTAATAGCAATCCTTTCAAAAGTCCTCAATATCCTTTCTGAAATTAAGCAGCTGCTTCTCATTGTACGGCCTATCAGCTGTTGCACGTATGCATTCATCATAATTCAAAATTCTATAGCAGCAGAAGTTTGGTAAAAATCAATTTTATATATTTGTACCCAGTCACCCTTCACTGGGAGCAATTTAAAATATTTTGCTATTTCGATTGATACTAAGGTAAGTAGCCCACCAGAAAGGCTCCCTTGGTTAATTCCTTTGGATTCTTGGTTGGATTTTAAAACGTTTTTACATTTGACCTCCTCCCCTCATAACCAAGCTTCTTGCAAACAAATCAGTTCATAGCACTCCAGCATCATCTCTACATTACCTGGTTTCTTTAGCCATTTCAATACATATATTATCCAGCAAGCTCTTTTAAGGTCATGGAAGGAGGACACCTTCTCCTAATCTATATCACTCTAGTTGCCCCCTCTCTATTTTCAAATAATTCATAATTTAAGGAATCCAATTGGCTACATGTGTACTTTGCTTTCTTCCTTTATTTTGTTCTCTTTTTTTTATAAATATTCCTTTTCTCTTATTTTTTCACTCCATATCTGCTCGGCCTGCCATACATCTCTAATCTGGTAAGAGGATAAATATGCATGACATTTGAGAATTTGAAAAACACTTTCTATTTCTTCACATACAATCATTTGGATTCCCCTCTCATTTAATTCACATTCCTCTTTCACAATTAGGTCTTTATTAATTTACACTGACACACCATCCCAGAGATTTCCTTCCCATCTTTCCTTTTGACAAATCTAACTCTTCTTTTATCTTCAGATGAAATTGCCTCAAGGCCTACCTTAAATGTCCCTAACAAGACTTACATTTTCCTTTTAAGATGTTCTTATGCAATGTAAAATCTTGATCTTCTGGGGGCAGGGTTTCAAAATATTAATGCTGATGGAACTTCCCCACGTGTTTTAATTCTTCTACTTCCACAAGCCCCTTTGGTTTTCTTTTCTACCTTCATAGCGTGGTCCTTTCCTTTCCCTTTCTCCATATCCCCTCATCATTTCCAACATCATCTTCTTGCTGCACTTGTATTACCCTCTGCAGATTCTTAGTCAATAACTTCTGTTTTTGCAGACCTTGCTTATAGTGAACCCTAGCCTCAATAATTACATTTTCCTGTACATGAATGCACAATTTCACCTCACTCTGATATTTTATAATCTTGTTGGATTCCTCGCTCTCATTATTAGTTTGGGACCCACCCTGCCTCCCTTTTTTTATTTCCTGATCTATGTGACCAATTTTTCCTAAAAAAGAGGTACTACTAATATTGGTTGATGTGACACAAAAAACGAGGTTGCCTCGCTTTGGATAATATCTTGGATTTCTACAGGGTCCTCTTACCACGGTTAGCATATGTTTGTTTATATTTTTAAGTTCAACCGTTACTATTTTTAGAACAGAAGCATGATTTTTCATTGTCTCATTATTTGAAAAAACTGACTCTAATATCCCATCAAGTGTTTTCTGCATAAGTAGTGTAATGTCCAACATGAATGAGGACTGTCAGGCAGAGCTTTCCTGTATATTATTTAAGGATTTGCAACTTAACCTTTCCTACAAACGAATCCTTAGACTCTCCATGTTACCTGTCCTGGTATGTATCTCATTCACCTCTTGTATAGTATTATTGTGAGTCTGTAACTCATCAAAACTACCACTAACCAGCTGGGTATCTTCCGCTCTCTCTTCTCTCTCATCTATTTTGTTTAAAATCCCATGAAATTATATCCAGAGACTAGGAGAAGAGGAAAGCCTGGGGGCTGTAAGGCCAACTTCTGGTTACCAGGCCTCATCGGGCTGTATCTCACGATGTAACAGAACCTACCCTTCGCTAAGTGAAACTTTCTCTGCTGTTTGTTCAACAGTTGTTGCTGATTGTCCCTCATTTCTTCTTCGTAAATGTCTTCCTACAAATTGCCTAATTGAGGTTGCCAGCTCTACTAAAGAGGGGGTGAACCATGATTCCTCGCTTCCTTCTGAGTTCTGGGATGGGCTTTGAAACTGTTTTTTTTTCCTCACTCACTTTTACTGTCCTTTCTTTTTATTACTGGCATAACCAAATATGGGTCCTCCATAAATTAAATCATAAACATCTCTTCTCACGCTTCCTTTACATGATGGTATTTCTCTTTTCAGGGTTGATTTGGGCTGTTTCTCTTGCCTTATTTGTTTATAAGTGTTCCCTGAATAATCTACAATGTCTAGGTTGAAACATAAATATAAAACAAAAAATCTATTATAATTCTATTGATTGCAATATAAGTGAAACTTAGTGCTTCTAAAGGTACTATTCCTCTTGAACCATAGCAGCCTCAGTCAATAAAAAACTATTTTTGTTCCTTTATAACCCCCCACTCCCATTACAGTGAACTTTGACAGTGCTGTCACCGAGTTCAAATTTGAAAGGTTTGAAGGCCTGATATACTTCCATTCACTTTGTTGGTGTTTTCTTCATATCTAGCCTTTGTTTGGTTCTGCAACCAATGCCTGGGATTTCACAAAGGGGATCCTCTCGTAGTCACCCCCACTCGAGTCCTACTGAAATGTTTAGGACAACTATAATCCATCACAGTTGTGTCCTATTTTCCAGGGCCTTCAACAGAATGATCCATTCCAACTGTTTACCCTGACAAACAAACAAGATCAATGTCATTAGTGACAGTCTTCAAAGTGTCTGAACGTGGGTTTCCTTACATCAATCAACTGTTTATTTGTGACACAAATTCATATGTATACTTGAAAAGCCAAAAGAAACTAAGCACTGCCACAAGTATTTCCTTTTAGCAGTGAGATAGTCGCCAAGAACATTCGCTGAAGGGGAACACCCCCAGTTCATCAGTTCCTTACAAGTTAGTCCACTTAAACACTAAGATCAACATCAGTGTCCCATGAGCACTTGTATCCTCTCCTCACATCTGTCGTGACACTGCCGCCACCACCCAAGGATGACTGAATTGGTATATGATGTATCGAAGTAGTGAGCAGTGTGGAGTTATGGTCCAATTGCACTTGGCTCTCTTCTAGGCTTTCCAACCCTGTGGCCAACTAGCCTAGGTCAGAAGAAAGCCATTGCGGCTACCGCTAGTAATGCTATTACTGTTGGTCCTAGCTGCCAGCCTACGCTGACCAGCTCCTAAGATACTTGGCTATCTTACTTCACTGCACATTGGGAAATAGGGTGCAGATAAAAACTGACCCTCTTACTAGTGTGGAAAAGGTTGCTTTTATTGAAACAGGTGCTCATAAACAATCACCAACATAGGCCAATAGCCTTACAAAATGACCTCCTCACTAACAGTTAAATTACTGACCAAAAACCAAACCCACCCGTACCCCAAATATTCCCACCCCCAACGAGGTCCTTCCTGATAAGCATCTTCATTTTATATCACCATGACCAATCCTCCATCCTAAAAATGTATATCTTAACTCACAACAACTATTCTCTAATGAACCAACTCTTAACCTTAAACTTGCTACCTGCCTCCCATTTCCTGTGTTTTACCACTGTAGCCTCAACATCACATTCTGTAACCTTCTGAAAAAACTTTCCATGCCACCGCCACCCAGAAAAAGACAGTCTCTGACTTTTTCTCTGCCCCCTATTGTCATCCCAATATCCCTGACTCTGCCCTTATGCTTTCTCCCTCCTCTCATCGGAAATTCCAATGCTCTAGCCACTACCTCCTTCAGCTCCAATAGATACAACTCCATTCCCATCCTAAAAAGGTGTACTCCGTCTCTACAAATAAATTCAATGTTATCATGCTGAATCTCTGAGTGGTAAATCGGCCAAATCCTACATCTCTGCACAACTGGTTCATTTCCCTGTTAAGTTTTCTGCAAGCCATGTCCATGGCTGAGGGTTGCACTGCGCCCCTCCACTGTCTATGTGACATGAACTCAGTCCAAAACACGAAACAACATGAACATTGATCCTTCAGTTGTCTCAAGTCCTGTTTCATGGCCATCATCATCACCACACCCTTCTCCTGCACCAAATCATGTTCACTTATGTGCAAAATCAACAAATCTGGGCATTTTCCGCTTACCAACATGCAGTTCAAGCAACCTATCAATTCACGCCATCTCATGCTCCCTTTTCCTTTTTAAATCACTGAAATCCCATGCTGGTGGAAACCCAAATTGGACCCAATCCCTCTCTGTGCCACCTGCTTTGCCGCCCACTTGACGAAGGAATGTCCTACTTCCCAAATGGATATCTCCTCCACCTCTGGCCTCACAACCATACCTGCAACAGAAAAGGAGGTAAATATCATGCAGTAAAGAAAGGGACTTTCTGCCACTCCTCCCTCCCACAGGAACATATCTTTGGAAACAATTTGAGGACCATTGTCCCAACCTCATAATGTTCTTCCTTTCCCACCACGGTTGCCTGCTTCCTTTGCTGTGCCAATCCTGAACAAACGTGTGCCAGAAGTGGAAGGAGGGGGGACCCAAAAGAGCACGAGCCTTGCGCAAGATGGAAAGTAGCTGGAATGCGGTCACCCTGTGCCCAGTATGTCACAGGAAAACCACCCCTTACCACTCACTGCTACCCAATTTGCACCCCAAGCCAGTGGACAAATCCCTGCCTCTGAAAATCCCTGGAGCTCCATTTTTTCCCTTTTGCGCTCTGATCAGTTTTCGAACTGTGCAGCTGCACCACCACATTACTGGAGTTCAAGGACGCTCCCAAAGAGCCCAACTCTTGTATTTGGTACCCAGCAACTCAAACACTCTGAAAGCCCCAAAAAACACCCATGACATGAGCGTGGAAAATATGCATGTTTCCTATTTGCATATCTGTGGTAACAGCCTCAGAGGATATCCCCACAAAGAAGAAGTCCTCTAGGCAGTGCATCTCCATCCGGTGACCTGTGTGCCAGTTGAACAGCCATTGCAAAAAGGAACTGAAGCATTCAAAGAGTTCACAGGACACAGAACACCCCATTGGAAACCCCGGCCACATACCACTTCCCCTCAAAGTGCATTCCCAGCAACTGAAAATTACATGGGTGCACAGGAAACAGCTAAAAGACTGACTTGGCATCACCTTTTGCCATCAAAATTCCTTGCCCTGCCTCTTCCACTAATGCTATGGCCACATCTACTGAGGAATATTATACTGAAACCAACATTAAAATCATCCACTGACCCACCCTCCGGCCACAACAAATGCTGATTAAGGCAAATGTATACTTTTTCCTTTTTTGCCACCACTCCAATTAGAGACAGAATCAGGTTCTCCTTTAGCCAGTCTTCGAAAGGGCATTGCCATTCTTCTTTCTGCAATTTCCTTGCCAGGTTTGCCCTGTACTGCCCTTTTATGTTCTTTTGACGAGTGCTGATTATCTGCCCATTTGCAAATTCAATCGAATACCCCATTTGAAACCATCCCTCAAAATCCCTGCCTGTACCAGACAGTCATAGAAAGCCAGCCAATATTCCAACCTATGAAATTTTACCAGAGTATGAGCTCTTGCCTACAGGTCCTTGTGCCTCTCTAACCCCTTTCAAGAATTGTTGCTGAGGTTGATGTGACCCCTGCCTGCTCATGTAGGGTTGCCACTGGCCTGTGTGCTGTCCCTGGAAACCCCCTGAATTCCCAAAACAGTGAATAAGTGTGTGCTTGCCTGCTCACTTAGAACACTCATGTCGCAATTTATAATATTCTCGAGTACAGAAGCCTATATTGTAATTCCAGCATGCCCCTTTGGACCCCTCTGTACTCCTGGTTGCCTGTTTCCCCACTCCCCTAGGCGGGGCATCCCTCACAGGCCTTGTATACTATTGACAAATCACTGGCTGTAAAAACTGTCTTCCCGAACTTGGCCAGGCCCATGGTGTGCTGCCATAAGTCTGTACCCAGATCCCCCACTTAGCCTTGGGATCCCAAGCCAACCTTGCCCTGAATTCTTTGACATATTGAGCCCAGGCATACCCCCCAAAAGTCAGCTGTGCCTTGCGTATTACATCCATGTCCTTGAACAGCTCTGCACTGCGTTCTGTGAATTTCTCACAATAAACGCTGGCATATTTTAAGAAAGCTGCCATCCAGTTCTTGATAGTCAGTGGGACCTTAGACCTTTTGGCCAGCTCATATTCCTCTTCCTTTGAACCTTCTTTCACTCACACTTCCCTATGGAGAAGTTTAAGCATCTCTACAAATTCCTCTTTCCATATCCATTCCTTGGTCACCAGCATCAAATGAGCCCCCAGACGTTTTGTCAACCCTATGTAGGGTAGACTTTTTATCTTCAGCTCATTGTTTCCAAAACCCTTCTTGTTGCCTTCCCATTCTGCTGCCTGCTACATGTACCCTCCTACGTGCCCTGTATCCTTGGTCCCTGTCTCACCTTTTGCTGACTCTTTGTTCACCACCACTGGCACCTTGCCTGTCCCTACACCAATGTCCGCCACATACTTATATCCAGACAAATGCTCCCCAGGCCCCCTAAACCCTCAGCCTGGGTCCACACCTGCCAATACCAACGTTGGGCCTTTGGCCACCAAATTTCCCTTATCTGGCTCCCAGGTTGGTGCTCATGCAGGTGCTTGCCACCCCAACAGTGTCCTGCCAGCATCTGTGATTGACCTGTGCCATTCCTTCAATGAGCTAGACAACAGAATATTAGCAGTACCCCCAACGTTGTCCCTGCCCTCATGTTTTGTTTGCTCCCCGCCTCTTGTACCTCACCTTTCTCGAGGCTTTCATCCCCATAATCCAATAACGGCACCCCTGTGGTGTCCTCTCATCTGTTCCACCCCAGAGCCTCACTCTCGTACTGCCCACTACTGGAAAAATCCTCCCGATGTGTAGGCCATAACCCGGTGCTGTACCGACCCCACAATACCTGTCTGCCAATCCCACGCCAGAGGTCACCCCAGACCTACCAGCAGTTGGTGCCAACTAGTTTGTTTCCGACCTACTTCTGCTGGCTGCCCTGGGTTCCCACGCAGGGTTCCGGTGAACTGTTCTGGGCCGAACCTTCTCTTCACCTCGGTGCATGTGGCCCGCACCCAGCTAACCCGAGTCTGGAAACTGGCAGCATGCTTGCCCTGTAAAAGATAGGAGTGGACTGGTGGTCTGGCACCCAAAGCCCCTCCTTACCTGTGTGCTTAGGACTCATGCACGCCTGATCACCTGTGTCCCACTGTTGCCTTATACGCCTGCTCTCACTGATTTTCTCCCTGTGCTGGCCTTTTCTCACCCATAACATTGCGGGTGTCACTGTAGCCTGCTAACACTAGCCATCCATGGTCTTCCACCTCTTTGTCTCCACTCCACTCCAGCCTGGCCACTACAATGGTAACCGCCACCCCCTTTTTGGGGTTCCTGGCCCTTGCCCCTTTTCCTGCCCCTGCACTTCAACACTATTCTGGCCTGATTCAAACCCCTCCCGCACGTCTGTTTTCCAGGGGCCCTCATCAGACCATCATTCTTGCAAGCCATGAGGGACCCAGTAGAACCATTACCAATGCCCCATTCATGGATCCTCTCCCATCCAAGACGTCCCCTCTGGCCTTCCCCTTCTGCATCCAACATTGATGTTCTCCAGGTAAAAGAGGCCCCTTAGATCCTCCCCTGGGTCTTCTTCCCTCCCCCCTACTTATAGGAATCCTCATTTGGCACTTTTCCAAAGGAGGGGGCTATCTCAGTCCCCAATCCTGTGCAGGTGCTTTCATGCCCCATAATCTCCTCAACCTCCTCACCAAACACTGAGCAGGGCTGTGTGGTGAAAAGCGCTGTCTCGCTTTCCCTGCCACTGGCAAATGCTTTCATCTGTGCCCTATACCCTCAGTACGGGTGTGCATGAGTCTCCAAGTCCTCCTCGTGTTGAGAGGGCAGCTTTCCTAGAGTGGCTGCCTCCTCTCCTTATTTGCAGTTACTTTTACTGGGAGGCTCTGCATTCAACAACGCATAAGTCTCCAGTGCTCCATTCGTCCCGGTTCTCCCACCCCACCCCTTGAGCGGCTCCGGTGCAAGCCACGTGGGCACAGCAGCACTGTTATTTACAGCTGTCTCTTCCCTTTCTTGAGAGGTGGCTTGTGTGGGAGCAGAACGGCCTCTCCTCACCTGCAGTCCTTCCGACTTGTGCGGCGATGAACGTGCTACCACAACTGCTGCAACTCTCTTGGAGGCCCACCGCAAGGGCCTCGCCTCCTTCAGCTCCGGATTTGCTTCCCTCAGCAAGGCAATATGACTAGCCTCGCGCAGTAAGCGCAGGGCCGTAGCTATCCTTTCCTCACTAGATGACATTTTGTTATTTTATAACGCTCATTCCAATAAACAATAAGGAAACTGCCTTGGAAAAACTACCTAAAGGGGACCTAAAGCCAACCACTAGGGTATCAAACCTAAAATGGTGGAGATATAGCCCAAGAGAGCCCCTATATATGAAAATTGGGCTACTTTGTGCTCCACAGTAACCCAACTTACCCAAATACCTCATAGGGGGCAATCATTGCAGACTGCACCCATTTCCCAAACTCCCCGAAGGGCTTCCCTTGCTTTACTCAGCTGCCCCCAAGCCCTCACTCTGCACCCTCCACCCAACTTCCTTGGGGGCAGCAACACTGATGCAGTAGGGATGGCACCTTGGCGGAAGGGGGTCTTAATACCCATTGGAGAAAATGGCAGTGGGGCTGCTCCGAAAACTCCAAAAACAGTCCAGGGCACTCAGTCAGTGGCCTAACTGAGATGAAACTGTGTCCAACTAGTTTCCATTGAAAGTGGCAAAGAACACCAGTTGGCATTGGCAATGCAGTCACTTGACTCTGCTGGTCCTGCTGACTTAGAGGGTGGATGAGTGACCTGCTGACGTGAAGATTTGGTGGACATGAGCAGGGTGCATTCAAGTGGCAAAGCAAAGGGTAGGAGGGTGGAGCACAGTATAATGTTGCTTTTAATATTTATAAATATGGGCTCAACAACCCTGTTGTGCTTAGAGCTATTGGGTTAGTGGCGAGAACTGACTGACGGAGTCATGCTCACTGCTTCCAAGAGGCTGGCCCAAACCCCTGCTCCGGCCGCTGCTCTTCATTGAGATAATTCATAATGAGATATCCCAGAACACAGGCATAAATGGAACACAGCAGGCAGTACATAGAAGTGCAGGTACTCACTATTTAGAGAACCAGCTTGCTCCTGACAATTGCTGGTACTCTCCTATTAAATGTATTGCAGCAATGCTGAGAAGTACAGGTACTCTCACTTTCAAATTCAAGAAGTGCAGGAACTCAGTACCGAGCTTTGCCTGCCCATTTAAAACACTGACAGCAGGGAAGTCAATCTCACCTGCTGCCTCGAGCCAGTCAGCATTCTCCGTCTGCTCCTCCCAGGCTCTTCTGAGCTTCTGCGCCACGTTGCCATATGATGCAGATCACGATCAGGCTGGTCCATCACTGCTCCCTTCTATTGCTTCATCGCTGTCTTGTAGCTCTTGTCCCTCCTTCCAGGCCCAATGCAGCCCTTTTATTACTGCAGAATTTAGCTGGGCCTAACACACTTCATTCAGCCACCATTCGCTGGCCAGCCCTGTCTGTCCTGGGCAGTCTAGAGCCTCTGCGCCCCTCACCATGTGTCACAGGTCACAAACACTAGACTGATCAAGATTCGATTCAGGACCCGGTGCTGGAATAGAGCTAATTTAGATTAGGTATCCCATCTTGTTTGTTAGGAGATGACCCCCCCAGGTCCTCAACAATTTACCAGTTTTAGGGGGCAGGAAGTCTGAGAAAAATGACACCTCGACTATCAAAATCAGTTGTATGAGGCCGCAGGGCTGGATCGAGATGATCGGAAGTAGTGTCCCCTCCTAGTTCTCAAGATATTGTCTGGGACAGCCAACACAGAGGGTGCAAGAAAAATGTAGTATCTGAGGAATGTGCATGAGGATCCCTTCTCAGTGAGGCTTTTTGTCCCTGTGGGCCCCAAGGTCCCAGACACTGCAGCTAACAACAAAGAAATGAACACTGTCACACTCTTTTTCTGAAATTGTCCCTAGTGGCGCCCATCTCGCCTGGGACATGTGTCCCGGGAGCCCAGACGTGTGTCCCCCCCTCCCATGCCCATGTCTGTGGGGTTGGGTACACCCGATCTGCTGTTTCTGACCCGATATGCTGTTTCTGACCGCTTTTCACATGGGAGGGAGGAGATAGATCTTCTGGCTCCCTTGCTGGACCAGTGAATTTGGGTGCAAAAGAGGCAGCAGGAGCTACAGTGGCTTTAAGCCCCACCCCATAGCCCACAATTATGCAGGACTCTGGTGCCTAATTGGGGGAAGAGCCCTAGAAATTAAGAATTAAAAAAGGGAAAAATAATTTTGGTTGAAGCATGAAGCTACTCATACAATATGCATGCCTCAGGACTGAGGAGCACCCCATAACCTCCTACATGGGCCATTAAATTTGCATATTAGCTTTTTGTGGTGTCCCAGACATAGCAGGGTCACCACCACCATACAAGAAAAAGGTTTTAGGACGCCGGCCATCATAATACTCTATTGAAATACTGGTAAGCATTGCATTGGTGAAATTGATTCTTCATTAATACACTTATTGTTTTGAAGGGCTATTGGTCTCTTCTTGGGTTAATTGTAGATTTTGATCGAATCGTTTTTGGATTTAGATTTATTCATAATGTGTGTTGGGACGTGAAATGAGTCGGATGGTTGCATTTGAGGATTTGAGTTTTTTTCATGTGAATTATGAACTTGTGCCACAACTCTGTAGACTAGATCCATGATACAGTTGCAGCAATATATGGATTAAACATTTATTTTTTCGTTTTACTTTGTAGTACAGCGGAGTTGTAATAGAATTCCTAGTTATGTGTTTATTCTTGTCAGATTACAGAATGAGTTGAAAGTTGGGAAGTTACTTTGAGAAACGCTTGGAATAACTTGACATATGAATATAATTTTTTATCGATAAGGGAGAAACGGGGGCTTCCGCTTTTCCTTTTTTTCTTACAATACACGTTTGGAATGATCTATTAACTATGATATATCCCTTTACTAATGGGTCTGCATTCTCTATTTCTGCTCTTGCAGGAAGATTCTGAGCACGTTGTAGAATAGTTTGGGAATAACATTCCTAATGATTTCTCAAAAGGCAAGTAGTCAGTTTAGAGTATGGCTAGGAATTGCTTGGTGGTTACACCATTTGCACATTGGGTGATTAATGTAGATTTTCCTAGTAAGTTATGACGGAAAGTCTTAATTTTATTAAAGACACGGAGGCAAATATTATGCATTCTTTTCTTTCTTTATTTTCAATAGCAGCAGTCAAGAACTACAGCTCCCAAAAGGACTAGCAACAGGCTAGCCAATGGGAGGAAAACAGAAACCAACACTAAACCAATCAGCAAGATCCATTGATCTTAGAGACTACCCTTGACTGCAAGCAGCCTTCTTTTCTTGGACGAGCAAGTCAAATAGAGTCATAAAACAATGGGTAGATAAGTCCAACAATTGCTAGAGCGAGGGAAGCGGAATAAAGGTCTTGAACACCAGCAATAAACCAGGAGGACGTTGAAGAAGGAAGTTGATCCTGAGGAGGTTGGAAAGCAGAATCCAGGGGTTTCCCATTGACAAAGGAGGAGATGAAGCCAACGGCTTTATCCCGAAGCTGGAGGCAATGTAGGAGGTGCTGGGAGGGAGAAAGAAAATACGTGTTAGTATTAGTACTGCGGTGGGATAATATTCGCCTCCGTGTCTTTAATAAAATTAAGACTTTCCGTCATAAATTACTAGGAAAATCTACATTTTATGTCAAGACCGGAGGCTCTATTATGCAAGTTTAAAGCTTGTCAATAACCAATGAAGAAGCAGTTCTAATAGGTTTACAATAGAAGGTTTTGAAAACATTGTCATTAGTCAAATCTGCTGACCTGAGAATGTCCTCCAAACTAGACCCCAGAGAGAAAGCGTTTGAGGCCATAGCTCCCCTAGAAGAATGGGCTCCAAAAACAGAAATATCAATACCCGCCAGGGGCATAATCCATTTAACCCACCGGGTCAAAGTTGCAGAAGCCATCGGATTGTGTGGTTTGCGAAAGGAAATCAAAAGTTGATTGGAAGAGGACGTTCTCAGGTTATCACTTCTTTTTTCATATTCTTTTAGACAAAGACCCACACACAGTTCTGGTTTGTCAGGAAAGAAAGGATAGAAGACAGAATATAAATTGGTTTTGGTGCGTTTGGAAATATGGAATAGAACACCCGAGGGTAAGAACTGCCGGGCGGACACGTCTAAGGATTTAACGTCCGATACTCGTTTGATTGAAATTAAACATAACAACATAGTTAGTTTGGCAGAAAGCATTTTAAGAGAAAGACTTGAGTTGTCTGGCCAGGAGAGAAGAAGATTCAAAACTAGGGAAACGTCCCAGACATGGGAATATTTGGGGGTTGGAGGTCTCGAGAGTTTCACACCTTTTAAGAGACAACAAATCAAGGGATGGACTCCGATTGGTTTGCCGTCAATATTTGAGTGGTTCATAGATATAGCAGATCTGTAAAGGTTTATTGTCCGATAAGATTTACCCATACCCGCCTGGGCCGCTAGAAAATTGATAATTCAATTTAAATCTGTTGAAAAGGGATTGGCACATTTTCCCATACACCAGGCTGACCAAAGAGCCCAAGCTGATCTGTAGGCTCGCCTTGTGCCAGGTGCCCAGGCGTTGTTAATGAACTCCGAAGCTTCTGATGAAATAGGGAAGGACTGTTGGGTAGGCCAGAGATGTTCCAAGCTGAAAGGGTTAGAGAGTTGTTGAGGATTAGATTGTGGGGACGACCGAAAGGGTCTAGGAGAAGGGACGGAAACGTCGGAAGCAAAACCGGAAAGTCTACCGTTAGTTCGAGAAGAGGTGGAAACCAAACCTGGGATTGCCAGAAGGGAACTATCAGGACAAGAGACGCCTTTTGACGTCTGACCTGGTTCAAGACTCTGTTGATTAGAATAAAAGGAGGAAAGGCATAATTGAGTGTCTGGGACCAATCTTGGAGGAAAGCGTCCGTAGCAATGGCCAGAGGATCCGGACGCCAACTGAAGAAATGTGAAAGCTGAGTATTGAGTCTGGACGCAAAGAGATCCACATGGAAAGGACCCCATTTCCTTATGATTTGAAGAAAAACTGAGCGGTGTAGTTTCCAATCGCTGGAGTCTGTGAGATGGAGAGAATGCCAATCTGCAGTGGAATTCAAGGATCCTGGGGGATATTCGGATAGAAGGGAAAATTTGTGCGAAAGACAGAATTCCCAGATGCTCTTGGCCAGAAGAGCGAGGGGCCTGGACCTGGTGCCTCCTAAGTGGTTGATGTATCGTACAGCGGAAATGTTGTCCATGCGGAGTAGGATGGAGCATTGTGCCCTGTTTTTTGTAAAACTTCTGATCGCAAAGGAGCCTGCAAGAAGCTCTAAACAGTTTATGTGCAATTTGGACTCCTCTGCGGACCATATACCGCCAGTCGATATCGAACCACAGCGGGCGCCCCAGCCCGTGAGACTTGCATCTGATTCTAACACAAGATCGGGCACAGAGGGGAAGATGGATCTGCCGTTCCAGGCCTCTAAATCGGATATCCACCATTGAATTTCCATTTGAGATTCTTGATCTAGAGACACGAGGTCGGAAAAGGCCAAACCTCACCGAAGATGAAGAATTTTGAGATGCTGTAGTGCACGGTAATGTAGAGGCCCTGGGAAAATGGCCTGGATCGAAGAGGAGAGAAGGCCTATGACCCTTGCAAGAGATCTGAGGGAAATAGCGTATTTTTGAAGTGGTAGGACCAACTCTCTTTTGATTGTGGCAACCTTGGAAAGAGGAAGGAGAAGAGTGGCCGATACAGAATCTATCTGGAAGCCTAGAAATTCTATTTGTTGGGAAGGAATCACCATGGATTTTTCGTGACTTATAAGGAAACCCAGTTCCGGAAGGAGCGTGGTTGTTGAATGAAGATGAGACAGAAGGGAAGATCTGCTTTGGTGCATGATAAGGAAATCGTCGAGGTAAATAATAAGTCTGATGCCCAGAGATCAAAGGTAGGCCATAACGGGTTTCATCAGTTTCGTGAAGCACCAAGGTGCCGAAGATAGACCGAAAGGAAGGGAGGAAAAGTTATACGTTTTTGAATTCCAATTGAATTGTAAAAAAAAATTGTGAGAAGGATGAATAGGGATGGTTAGATACGCATCCTGCAAATCTAGTCTGACCAACCAATCGAATTGAAGTAAAATATCCCTGAGATGGATGATGGTTTCCATCTTGAAGTGTCGATAGACGACAAATTGATTGAATGATTTTAGGTTGATTACTGGTCTTAGCTTCTTGTTCTTTTTGTGAACGAGAAAGAGAGAGCTGATGAAGCCGGAAGGGTCTGGGGTGCAAGTATGAATGGCCTTTTTGTCTAGAAGGGATTGAACTTCTGAAGAAATGAGAGAGGACATTTCGAGAGAAAATCTTGGGAACGGAGGTAGATGGGACTGGAAAGGAGGAGAGAGGAGTTCGATACAGTATCCCTGAACAGTGCTTAGAACCCATGGGTCTGAAGAAATCGACTTCCATTTTTGTAGGAAAAAACGTAGCTGACCTCCCACGGGAAGGCCAGAAAGTTGGCTTACCTTGGTTATTGGACGTCCTGGAGTAGCGTTGTCCACGATTGCGGAAGCCCATTGATCTTTGGGGATAGAAGTGGGGTTTAAATTCCTGGGAGTAGGTACCGAAAGAGTTGGAATAGCCTCTTGAGCCTTGATTTCGGTATGTGCGGCAGGTAAAGCGGCTCCTACCTCTACCGGCCCGGGCAAAAACCCGTTGATTAAAGACCTTCTTTAATGATTGCTGGGCCTTGTCCAGAGACGAGAACGTAGAAACGAAATGGCTAAGGTCTTTGATGAACGAATCACCGAAAAGTTTACCATTGGCCTGGATGCCGGGATCCATAGTAGCCAAGTTAGCCAGCTTAGGGTCCATCCTTAGGAGGAGAGCCTTACGTCTCTTGTGAATGATTGCCGAATTTGCATTTCCCAAAAGGCAGAAGGCTCTTTGTGTCCAAAGGGACCGATCCGAGGGATCGATTGGAGAAGCTTCCAATCTGGCTGATTCAGCTAAGTCAAATATTCTTGCGAGGGGACCAACCATGTCCAGGAGTTTATCCTGGCATGTGGTCCAGGCCTTGTCTACCCCCTTGCGGGGATCCTTACCGAATTTGGTAAAAAATGTAATGAGTGACTGGTCGATAGCCGGAGTTACTGTTATGTTGGAATCCAACGAAGGTCTAGGACACTCTGATTTTAGTTTCGACCGTGTCTGTTTGTCCAAAGGTAGACGCAAGCGAGAAGAAATATATTCACCCACGTGGTGCAAAGGGAGCCACTCGGTGGAGTTAGGATGTTGTATCAGGGACGGATCGAACATGGGGACACAATCTGAATCAACAACACTGGAAGAAGGATCACTGGAAGAAAGTTTAATATGTTTTGGGGGAGGAGAGGATGGGGAAAACGCATCATCAGGATTATCAGATTGTGATAAATCGTCCATGTCCTCATCATCTGTGTCCAATATTTTTGAAATGACAATCTTTTTTGGCGCAGAAATATGCTTTGTTTTTGATTTACATTTTAATTGCGACACCGGTTTTTTAGAGATATTCCCCTCCTTCGTAGGAGGCCTGGGAGGAATCGAGTCCTCAGTCTGATGTGAGGCAAGCTCACTTTCCATTTGCGCGCCTTTACCAGATTTAGAAATAGTTATTTTTCGTTTTCTGCCTTCCCCCGCAGAATGGGCCATAGAATTGGACACCATGGACATTACAGAATTTTCAATGTTTTTTTACATTTTGTCCATTGATGCTTTTAAAGCATGTTTCACAGAAGATTGGATAAAAATGTTTAAATCCTGTTTAAAGGATTCCTCATCCTCATTGAAGTCAGGCATCAAGGGGGAACTATCCAGCTCCATAATAAATATAGAGTAAACAATAATAATAATAAACCCTTGAAAAGCAAAGGAAAATCGATTGTTGAAAGAGAAAGACTGCTGGGCAGGCAGGGGTTAATGAGAGCAACACGCTTTCTACAACACGATGCAGCTCCTCCCCGAGGGTGGGGATGAAGAAGAAAGCCGGCCCGAAAGGCTCGCTCCTCAGAATTTGCTTCCGGCAGAAGGAAGAGACGTTAGAAAAAAGCACAGAGCCGGAAGGCTTAATTCCGGATGAAAATGGTGTCCCGGGGGGCTGCTTCTGACCAAGAAGAACCGCGCGAGGAGCGCGCTGACAGAACGCAGCAACTTCGGTAAATTCGAACGTGCGACGGTTAGTGCGCGCGCTGGCCCCAAACGAGAAAACGAAGGTGGGGGGGCAGCATAAAGCGCTCACAACGTGTATAAACAGGCAATAAATATAAAAAATATGAACTAAATAAACACTACTATATTTTATCACAGGCAGTAAATACGGAAGACCAAAAAAGAGTACTTATCTTGACTGCGAGCAGCAAGAAAAGAGGGCTGCTTGCAGTCAAGGGTAGTCTCTATGGTCAATGGATCTTGCTGATTGGTTTAGTGTT
This sequence comes from Pleurodeles waltl, assembly GCF_031143425.1. Taxonomy (NCBI): domain Eukaryota; kingdom Metazoa; phylum Chordata; class Amphibia; order Caudata; family Salamandridae; genus Pleurodeles; species Pleurodeles waltl. The sequence continues at coordinate 1,888,973,145 of NC_090440.1, forward strand.
GGTTTCTGTTTTGCTCCCATTGGCTAGCCTGTTGCTAGTCCTTTTGGGAGCTGTAGTTCTTGACTGCTGCTATTGAAAATAAAGTAAGAAAATAATGCATAATAGAGTCTTCGGTCTTGACATAAAATGTATGCACTTCATGTATATGGATGCAGCAAGTTGGGACTATCCTTTTTTTAGACCAATTAACAACTAATACTTTTCACCGGTTAGAACTATAAGAATGATGGAATGTATACCACCCACCATTTCAAGCTTGTTTTTCCTATTTTTATTTTTATTTTTCACATTGAAATATTGGTGTGTGGATGGGTTTGCTCTTTTCAGTGTTTTTTAAGGTTCTTTGAGTGCCAATCAACTAACACAAAACTTTGGTTATTTTAAATGGTTATGGGTGACTTGTATTTTTAAACTTAAATATGGTTTGATTTATAATGGGATTAAATTATATTGATTTTCAGCCTTGATGAAGTCAAAGTGAGTACTGTTCGCATGACAAAACGTGCTGGCTGGACTGGTTGGAATTGAAGAATACTTGGCTGGACTGGTTGGAATTGAAGAACATATCAAATAAATTATAACTGTTTTGGTAAATACTGGAATATGGACAATGATCAATTATTTTGACATGAGTGCCTTGGACTGTGTATTGCTTTTTCTTCTATGAAATTTTACAGAGGAGTGGGGTGGGTCCTCCTTCCAGGTGCACCGTGTAATAGGTTTCACATTCTTTCTAAAATTTGGAGTGGGATATTTGTGAGCGCCATTCCTATCAACACACCCTGTCGAATTTTGTATCACCACCAACATACAGCTAAGTGTTCTTGGGACTGCTGGTGGCACAGCAATCCTTAAAGCAACCCCCAAATATGTTTCCCATTTGTTGTCCTAAGTCTCCCAATGGGTGAAATTGATGACCTCAAGGGAAAGTTTGCTTTCTTTACAAGCACTTCTAGAGTTTGGGATTTTGTATAAAAGGCTTTGGACTGTGGAAAGTAATCAGGCTGAGTAGTAGTACATATAAAATAGAAGGAAAAACTCAATCACATAGTTTATTGTAATACTGTGTTGGCAATGACAAAGTTAACAGTGAATCATTACATGTATTAATGAAAGCCTTTGAAATGCATTGTTGGCAATTACAAATTTAACAATGAATCATTAAAGGTTTTGAAGGAGCTCATTAAAATGTTTGTAATTGGTTTATTAACATGCACAAACTTCACAGTGAGCCATTATGTCCCCTATGGATGTCATTGTAAGATGGTGCTATCCTTGGTGTTGCATTGGAATATTATGACATATTTCTGCTTGTATTATGCAATGACACACTGACAAAGCCACTAGACTTGCCTTTTCATAACTACACCCCATTATGATTAGTTTAATGTATGTAGGGAGTATGTGACCCAAGGGTTCTGGGCTTGCTAGAGGTGAACTGATAGGAGGGTGTCACTGTGGGTGTTTCCATCTGCAATCATGTGTGTGCATAAATTGTACAATTCCTTTATAAGTAAACACCAACTGGACAATTATTTACTGGGTGCTGTCATTCGCCTGCCTGTGGACAGGTGTAGTAGCACACATCACCTGCTCTGAGCTGGTTGTGGACTGCTTTGCCTTACTACTCTGAGAGAGTCAAGAGCTTTGGGGACCACAGAAACAGGGTATTTGGTAACCAGCCAGTAGACCAGAGGTTATGGTTTTATTGCTTATAAACGACCCACATTCCACCCATTTAATAACCCACTTTCGTACTGTTCCAAAAAAGCAAGTGAGGTAATGCATAAGCATTAGAGAACTCATATATTGAAGTATATTGAAGTATTCCTTGACTAGATAATAGCTGGTCATTCGAGGATTCTTATGATCCAAGGTGTCATTCTTAGTGGATTCGGATGGCCTGGTGTATATATTGATGTTCAAAGTCATTACCTTAGTTGTGAAATTTCTCAGGCATGCTCCAGTGGCAGTGGTTGCATATATGAAAGGGTAACCATTGGTCTCATTTGACTCTTTGAACGATCTAAAAGCGTGCTTCAGTATATCCTGGTCATACTGGACGGTGCTACCAAGTATCTGGAAGCAGAGTTTCTGAGATTAACAACCACAACTGTACTAGTCTATGCCAGTAATAGATTTCCCTGGATAACGTCTGATGGATTCAAAGAGTCTTTTTTCAAAATGCAAACAACAAATACGACACTTTATTGCTGTTAATATTATATAAACCCCCTTGTAGCTTCAATAGACCTGCTGTGGATTGGTGGACACATTGAGTTGAACCCCTAAAGGCATTCTAAGGAAAATGACATATGGAATAGCTCCTTATTTCTACGTTGGCCAAACATCTGTGACTCCAACAGCCTTCAGCCCTTGCTGGTATCCCACTGTATAAAGTTAGAAACTGACAATGAACATAGGACACAAAAGAACATAGAGGAAATCAAAGCATAAGATCTTTAAGGGCATCAATAAAGCTGAATAAAAAAACGTGAATTTGTTGGAAGCCTGTACCAGCTGCAACATCACTGCGCACCTGCAGGGAAGGCAGCCAGTCGGTTGGCATTGACCTAAAAGATGCCTGAGTGGCATAGCCTATAAACCTGTATGGGTTAGCCAAAGTCGAAGTGAAGTGGAGATTACCGAAGACAGCAAACAGCTTTATGGATATTTTGCCACACGGGTAATGGCGTGAGCCCATAGACCCAGAGGAGGACTAGTAGTGGAGGAAGAAGGGTGGGATGGTTCTGAAGATATTTCAAATGGTGCTCTTCACTGGTAGAGTAACAAGAGTCTCTTGCTCATCCCCTCCAATTTAATTATTAAAGGATACCTCCACCCAGTTACAAAGCCATCCTTTGAATCAGCACGAAATGGCAGGGTGGGCATCGGAATTCTTGGCATTTATTGGTCGCCGAAGAAGGAGGCACAACGTCCACCGTCAATCCTTCCCTGCGTTGCAGATGTTATGTAAAAGAGCACAAGGCCTTGTTGTGCTCATGATAAGAGAGACATGTACATCGATACAGTTTGATGACGGCAATGTAACTTCAATAACGATCTGTACATATTCCACAGGAACCTAGCTTTACAGAGGGGGGAGCGGCGCAAATAGGTCACTTAGGGTAGTCCCTGTTAGCGGTGTATATACGTTTATGGGATTATTTAGCCTCGTCCCTTGCGCCTATCAGGACCGATGACGAGCATTGTGCATGGACAGGTCGCATCGTTCTACATGGAACTGCACGTGTGAATTTGCATCCATAGAAGCACACGTGCACATCCGCTTTGTTATGTTCGGCTCAACTGTGGCTCGTGCACCTGACGTTGCGCGACTCGAACCCGCAGTCACACGCTCCTTTTTCTGGGTTCGAGCAGAGTCCTGCGGCATTTCATTCCTCCCATCCCAGGCCGACACCTTCCAGCAGCAGAAAATAATGCCAGTGTTCAGCCAAAATTACTGCACAGAGCGCAGGCCCTGCTCGGGGCGACGGCTGCGCGCGTATCTTTTCACATTCTGCAACCTGCCTGGCAGCGCGATGACAGCTCGGTTCTCAAACCATCCCATTACGTTCTCATTAGCATACATGAATTGCAGATTCTGAGGCATTAAAGTGATGTTCAAATCATTATTTTTTGTCAAATACATGTCATTGACGTGTTTGCATTCCTATTTTAATGTTGCATGACACTAGGAAAGGAGTCTAATGCTCTGTACATAAGGAGGGTAGATTCAGAGCAGATGACACGCTGAAACCCATTTAAAGGCGCTGTGCCCTCCAGCTCTGGAAACAATCAGCTAGAGGAGAGGAAAGAGCAGATTTGTTCTATTATAGGGGATTCTGAAAGGATGGCAATGTATTTCAACCCCCAAGGGACTTTCTTCTATGTTGTCTGCATGAAAAACACCAGTAGACCTAAAACTGTCTTGACAGTTGGTGCTCTTAACACAGTGCTGTAATCTTTACCTTGTCAGAATATGTTCAGCCAGGCAAGGGTTCTTTTTAGTGACAAACTGCTAGTTTGGAATTAGAAAAATGCCGCCTGACAAACAAAAATGTCTTAACTGCGCTGAAAAAAAATCAAGTCTGCATGTAGACATAATCAGGCATTTTTTGCCTTTTTGCTGTGAAAGGGCAAGCTCCGTAATCTTGTCTTTATTTATTTGGTAGTCCTGTGTACATGCATGTGCAGCTGCGCTTGGGAGCATTTTAGGATGAACAGCGTGTTGACATGTGAAGGTTCTTTGTGCGAGCCAGCCTATAGTCCCATACATGAACCAATATAATCCGGGATAGAACTGCAGACTACAGATCTGATCCTTAACAAAGCCAGAAATATCTCCAGGTGTACCCGCATACCTTTAGGAAGTGAGAGACAAGCAGAGCAGCTTACATAGAGCCACTTAGGACACCCTAGGCCGGGAAAGCGGCTACCAAAAGGGGTCAAGGAACGAGGTGGGGGAGTGTAACCAGTAGCGTAGACAGTATGTCCTGGGCCCTAGTGCTAGGAAGGAAATGGGCCGCTTGGCTGCTGCTTGAATTACAAAATAGAGCAATCAGGGTTCCACTGCACCTGCTGCACCAATGGAAACTACTCCCCTTAATATAACCTTCTGCCCCTGATGCATATTGGCAGCCCAGTGACTAAGGGAGGTGCGCATGCTGCTCAGTGTGTGGTATGGCTTAAGTAAGCTTCCTTACCTGCCGCTTGAGCCATTTACAAGCATGACATTCATACCAGTCTCCAGTAAACAGAGATAAACAGAGCGAGTCAGGTGCTTGACTGCTGCAGAGGGTCCGACGTCCTTGAGGCTGCTGTGCCAGCCCCACGGGGTTAACCATGGGGCAACCACATCAAATAGGTAGACAGGAGATGACTAAGACAAAAAGAAGAAGGACCCATCACGGTCTACTATTAACCAGTGGCTGCTCCTCCTAGAGAGTGGAGGTGCGTCGTTCCGCCTGCTGCAAATGCAGCAAGTAAATGTGAATACATTTATTAAAATGTACAGCAGAATGACTTTCCAGTGCATGTCAGACTGGCCGACTGTCTTGTGACGGCCAGCCTGACATGCGCACTTCAGCCTGCACAATCCCAGTAGTGTTAAGCTGCCGTGGGATTGCAGGCACAGGCCCCCAGCCTCAAAAGGAGCGCTGGGTTTGCCTGCTTAAACCAATCCTGGCCCTTTTCTCATGATGAAAACATCATGAGAGAAGCTCAAGGATCAGTTAGGTTGGTGTTGGCTTTGGCAGGAAGTCAACCCCAAATGGCCCAGAGCACACCCTTCTGCCTCCGTGTGAGCAAGAAACTGTCAGTTAGAGGCAGCGCGGCAGGCTAGGGGGTAAACCCCATATGGAAAAAGAGCTAAGGACCAGTTTGTGCTGCCTCACCTGGAAGACCAATTGTACAGGATCCGTTAATGTGTATTTTTTCTCTATCAGCGAGGTCCTCAGCAGATGTTGTTTGCTTAAAGAGGGAGGAGTGTCCACGTCCACTCTCACCCAGCTCAAAGATTGGGTTGCAAATGGTCCTACAAACCATGAGAAAGGTCGTGAGGTAAGCCGCCTTGTCAGCGGAAAGGTTTTCTTCCCTTTGTCTTTCAAGAGTGCAAGAGACAGGAGTCGAGTGAGAGTCACAGAGGGCTACTGAGTAAAAGAAAATGAGCAACTGAGAAAGCAACAAATAGTAATAGAGTCAGAAAGCAAGTGAGAGACAGGGCTAATGAGTGTTAGTGAGTGACTGAGAAAGTAAGACACAGATATTTAGAAGGCAACTAAGAGTGAGAGAAAGAGCTACTGAGTGTGAGGCAATGAGGCAATGTGAATGTAAGAAACAGATAAAGTCAGATGGCACCTGAGAGTGAGAGACATTGCTACTGAGTGTTAGACAATGAACAACTGAGAATATAAGAAACAGTGAAAGAGTCAAAAGGTAACTTAGTGAATCTGTTTGACAGATAACAGACTGAGAGAGACAATCAGAACAGTAATGTATGTGAGAGAAACCAAGGGCTACTTAGGGTGTTTGAAAGACATAGCAAGCAACAGAGTGTGTAATAGGCATAGGGATACTGACTATGTGTGGGTGTGCTGTGAGTGACATAGGGTTATCAAGTGCATGGACTACCGAGTGGCGGACTGCGTAAGTGTCATTATCATATGAAATCTCTTTATTGATATCATGAATGCTATTTCACAATTGCTTTATTAATCTTTTTGCTTTCTCAAATTTGCTTGCAAATGCACCATTTGCCCATCCTTTTTTAAAAAATTTCCTGGCGTAGAACCCACCCTCCAATTGCCCTTCTTATGACGGGCGCGCTCGCTCGCTACACTCGCTCGCCACAGAGCAGTCACAATCTCCTTGTGGGACTTTCCTAACAAACTCAGGAGGCCAATCTACCTCACCCAGGAAAATATCATAAGTATATGTTAATAATTTGTCCGAGAAAATCATTTGAGTAGTGTGCCTTATGTCACCCTCAATTTGAATGTCCAATGCATGTGGCCTGCTGGAAGGGCTCACTCGCTGATCTGGTGTTTCAACTTGTACAAATGTACTAATTGTTCTCAAAACAAGAAACTCTTAAAAACTCAGGCACACTGTCATCACCTCTGCTGCACTGACTAGCTGCGTCAATGCCCACGTCTTGTTCTGAAGCAGCTTTGTCAGTATGTGTGGCAGATTTAACAGAAATACCTACCACCTTCTTCTTTTTAAATTGGGTTTTTTGTTGTGGAAGTTCCTCTTCCTTTTTCATGATGATGTCAGATGAGCATTGTGAGTTCATTTTTGGTTTCACATACCCCTAAGGCCTGCACTTGGACCATCCTCCTCTCTCAGAGTGCTTATCTGGTGAGTCCTGAAAGGAACAATAAGAGGGTGTATCAGTATACTGGTACCTTTCAGGCTGTTTAAGGGTATCACGGTTACGCAAGTTGTAAAAATTTTCAATGCGCCCCGGTTGCGGAGAGCCATCCGTGTTTTAGTGCTATCATTATTTTCAGTTTGTTTGCCCCAGCGTTTTTTAATGGACTGTAGTGTCTGTTTGGAACCTTCTTGGTCAGATTTGCCTATAAGTTGTGATTTATTAGGTCTGGTTCCCAAATTATCCAAATCTGTAGATGTATTGGTGCCTGCATAAATGTTTAGCAGTTTGCTCTCCTGATCCTGTTCAGGAACCGGCATTAGTCGTTGGTGTTATGGCAACGCTGCTGACTCCCTTTTCTTATTATTCAATATAATTGAGGACACAGGGTCACAGCTACTAATTCATTTCATCCCCAAGTCCAGGACAGGGGCATTCATTCATTCTAAATCTGTTTTAGCACCTCTGGCAAAACAGCTTCTAATGGCGCACCATGTGTTATGGTATATATGGCAGGAAGGCGGTGCCCCAGGTGGCACAATCTTCAACAGGTGGAACTTTACCAAGTGATAGGTACATAGTACAAATCCTGTGTTTGTCTTGGGGTCCCATATGCGGAAACACTGCCTCAAGCTGACTTGCTTTTTGAGCACTCCAAAATGGAATCTCCTCCCATCTGGTAAGAACCTTACACATAATTGCATTAAAATTGACAGGACTGCCCACAGGCACAGCTAACTGTGACTTGACAGCTTGAACAGACCTCAATGGAGCAGTCATTTTTGTTTGCATAACAAACTGATTCAGACATCTATATAATCTTACAAGACTGTTGTATAAACAACAGAGTTCATTAGCATTCAATGCTGCTATATTGGGATATGGTTTACACTTGGCTAGTACTGGCCAGATTGCCCCATCATTCCTAAGGGGACCCAGTCTTGTGTTTTGAAGTGCATGTGGAAGGGCGCCTTGCAACCAATAGTGTGTGGCTGACTTGTTAGTGCTATTTCTAATTGTGAGTAAGGTTTCTACGGATTAGGTGCTGGCTCCTCAGTGTATGTATGAAATATTTGTGTGTTTGCATCTACTACAGGAAAATTGACCCATGAATAGAAAACTTGGAATTTATATGTTTCGTGGGCTTCTACCACGAAGGTACCGTTTCCACCTGTGAAGAGGAGTCCCTATTGTAACAAATAGGTGACAGCATGTCTACAATTAACTGGAATGTAAATTGGGTTCGCCGCTTTAAAGAATGGGATTCAGAGAGGGAACACTATAATGGGGAGATCCTTTTAAAGGAAAACGCAAACCTCCAATACTTGGGTATGATGTACCGGGAAGTCAGGAAGCCAGTCTGGTGTAGTGCAGGCTATTAATCCTGTAGAGGGTAGAGGTCGGATTCAGGATCTGAGTTAGCCAAAGTGCATTTTGGGTTCCACATGCCACGTTCCAGGATAACCCCAGTGGAAGTGGTCTTCTGTCCCATATGGTGCAGAAGCAGCTTTTATTATACAAGCACCATCCGTGTCACACTGTGTCAGATGTGCAAGTTCAATGCTGTGAAATGTCTACAAACATGAAACTGTCTCCATGGATAATCAGAATATAGAGGAATCATGTTCGGAGTGCAGACTAAATAGCATCACAGCTTACTAGGAGCAAGCAATATTGACAATGATTTCACAGTGGATTATCATATAAACAAAAAGACATGTAGAAGGCTACCAACAGAAAAGAAATGCTAAGTGAAAAATGTGCATTTAAAATTGGAGGTTCTAAGCAGGCCCTAAAAGGCTTTACCACACTCTAACACTTTTTATTTCCTTGTTCTTCGACTGTGGTCTAAGTAAGGAATGGAGCAAGGTCCATGTATGTGTCATTTCCATATTGCTGATTTAATACCATTTGAATTTAATTTGGATGTTTTGGGGGCCCTCACACATATGTGCTAAGGTTGCACATTCCCTTCCTTAAAGTGTCCATGGTACACTGAGGTGTAGTGGTTTCAAAACTTCCCTTTTTCCCTCCAAGGTAGTGCTCAGAGTGAGAGCCATTTAGGTGCTACAAAATCAAAAGAGGTCCCCAAACTGGAAAAGGGACGGGACCCATGCTCATTGAATGTGGAATTCAGAAACCGCCAGATGGTTTGTACATAAATGATATTTGGATTTCTCTGATCAAGGTATCATGGGTTTGGATAATTTTAGAATATTTAATGTAATTGAAGGAAGGAAATAATTGTGGAAAGTTAAGAAAATAGAGTGGGTTTATATATTCTGTGATGAACAGAGGATGTGCACAGCAATAAGATGATGAAAAGATTGCATCAGACCACACTTCCTCACGTGCCCCACACCAGTGGTACACATGAGCCAGCTAAGGCAACAAACAGTGTGGTGCTCTTCCCGACCCCTCCCGCCCCCTTTACTCATCGATAAGCTAACTGGTCTCTTAAAGCAACTATGTCTAATCCACCTCTCTCTTCTCATTTTGTGGGCAATAGTCTTAGAAAGCCTCTAAATCAATAAGGAATGTAGAACCGGACAGAAGAGATTTGGCAATCGGAGCACAGATGGTAGATTCTGAGATTTAGGGACATAGCAGAAAGCAGCTGATCTTACTGCCTTATTTGGGCAAGTATTTTCTCTTGTGACAGTGGCATTGCCCATAGCTTTTAGATGGGCAGTGCACTAACCCACTGCTAATTTAGAAGAAATTTGAAGGGCAGTAATCAAGAGAAGCACCCATATGTCATTTTTAGTAGGTGTGACAACTGATGTAAATATCTCTCGATAAGTCCAGAACTACCCAAAATCACGGCAAACTACAAAGGCATTCTTAATCTCTCCGCACAGTTGTTAATATTAAATTTTTATATATAGTTGACGTAATGCATGTTGTTGGTGTCATCTCAATGAGCAAGTCCAGTATAGTCTATCTCACCTTTGTTCTAGGACACAGGCCTAGTTACAGAAAATAATTGTGCTCTTAAACCACATCCCTCTCCATCCTTGCATAATGGTACCGCACAAGTGTGCAGAGCTACATCCCCTAACCATCCCTTCTGACCACATAATTTCCCTTTCTGCATGCACCATTGCTCAGTTCTTTGCTCAGCTAATGTCATGGTGATGCAATTGTAACTGTAAGTTGATCCTCAACAATGGTCTTGTTTTTGTGGTGAAGAGTCTGCACGAAGGTGAAACGGGAGCATGCCTAGCAAGACTGTACAGGACTCGAGTGGTGAAGTTTAAGACTTTGTTGAATGGGTCTAGGGATATTTAGGAAGGTCCTCTAATGGGCTTTAGGAGTGATCTAGTCTGCTAAATTCTAATTAAACTATGAGTGTGTTGTGGGTTTGGCTGTAGTAAACAAAGGACCAAGGGAAAAGGTTAGGAATAATGTTTTTTATTTCTTCAGATCACATTCCTGGACTGTTCTTCCTACGCGTGCTTTTACTGAGTTTCTTGTTTTATTGGGCAGTGGCTTTCTTTTTGGTATGTGGCTAATTTCTTTATCCCACTTTCTCTTTTCTTCAGCTTGTGTGGATGGACCACTTCACAGGGGTCCCTCCCTCGGAGCAACATAGAGTATGTATGTGGTTCTGCTTTCCTGACTGTGGCATTCCCTTCCTTTCCTTCTGTGTTTCTCGTCTCTAACTTCCTCTTCTTTTAATCTTTTGATTTCTCCTACATTTTGGTTTTCAGCTGTTCTTTTCTTTTCTCCTATTACAGCTTCCGTTCTCTTTAATCATTTGAGCCTCTTTTTCCTCTGCAGCTCACTTTGATAAAAGAAAAACAATCTCTCCAGTACGGCAGGTTCTAATTGTTAAGAGATTTCTGACCCTCTCTTCATTTCTCCTATTTTTTATAGCAACACTGTATTGACTTTTGATATACAAGGCAAAACTGGTGCATGCACTCGTGGACAAGATAGAAAAATCTGCACATTCCACATTAGTTGATAATACATTTTGATATACACTACCCAAAACCTGAGATCCCTCAGACCAGCCCACAATAAACACCTCATTTCCCCCACATTTTGGCATGTCTCTTAGGACTCCCCCGAGATAACTAGATGGGTTCCTCCAGTTTCACGCACCAGTCCATTCTTTCTCTCCATTCCACTACGGGGAGGAGGCCTCCAGATGCTTTATAGTGTTAGGCAAGGTCTTCTTTTGCTAACTTCGTCCCAAGCCCCACGAGAGTACAGTTGGGACCAGTATTGAAGGATGTTAGGGCATCCCCATACTATACTGTATTGTTCCCTACCCCCTGCGGTCACCTAAAGCAGGTGGGTGCAGGCAACCTCTGACCTTTCCGCAGTCGCTGGGGCATTAGATAAGTGTGATATAAATAATTCAACTGGATGAGACCAATGTGTACAAAGACTGCCAGGGGGCGAGGTGTCTTACACACCTCTCTCCAGGCATCATCACCCAAGGGACCCAACCACCCTTCTTAAGGTGCTCTCAAACTCGACATTGAATCGGGGGAGTGGGTTACGAAAGTCTAAAAATCTGACATTTGCCTCCCTTGCCTGTGGGACCCATAAGCAATCGTACCTCCAGTGGGTTGTAATATGGCCTCTGGTCAATACGTCTTGATAGTTTAAGACAGTGTATCTTCGTTGGAGATATTGGTAAACTGAGATCTGTGTAGAGAAAAATCAGTCTGGAGAGCCTGAAAAGTCTTCATGTAGTAGCCCTACCTCACATCCCCTCACTCATAAGACATTTATCGGGTTCGATCCCCGTAAGCACTCCAGTGGTGTCTCCCGTTCTAGCTATCAGACTGACCATAGCATTCTATGAAGGCAGAGGTTATCTCAGTATCAGCCGTTGTCTGCGCACTGGAGCCAGTGATGATGTGAGGCATCACACTGGACTCCACATTTTTAGAGGCCAACCGCTGGAGAAGCTTACTCGGCTTGTCAGTCCATTTACATACCCGCCTGGCCAAGGCTTTCCAACACCGACAGGCTTCATTTAGGCAGAAATGGTGCAAGGAAGTCCTATCCATTGCAAGACAGCATTTCACCTGCTCCATTTGGATACCTTGATGCCTACTTTCCAGTTCTGGAATAGCTGTCGCCAGGTCTGTGATCTGGGTATATGTCTAATAGGACTTACCCCTGATGTAGGATAAAATTACTCACCTCATGGTGACTTTACAGGCCTCCCACAGGATCTCATGTCAGTCCACTCTTCCCTGGTTAGTCTCCAAGAATGCCTTCAGTTGAATGGACAGGAGGGGGGTACTAGGCATTCAACAGGAACCAGGCATTAAGGCACCATATCGGTCTCTTCCCTGTCCTCCCATCCCAAAACTGAACTGTGACAGGAGCATGGTGAGAAATGCCTAGTGGTAGGATATAGGAAGCTGTTGTATGCAGGAGATTGGGAGCAGTAAAATGTGAAAGAGCAACCTGTGGGTCACCGATGTGTGTGTGTACTCTTGGATCCCAGGATTCAGATGACACACACACCCAGAGCTGTCAAATAGTACCATATGAGGAATGCTGCAAACTCCCCTGCCATTGTCAGGGCATCGGTTGGGTCCCGCTATTGCTGCCCCAGTCAGGGCAGGATGTTGTCAATGTGAGAAAGCTAAATATTTGAGTGTTGTGCACTGTTGTAAATGTAAAACAAACAAAATAATCCCCGGTCCTCTTACCCCCATACTTCCCCCTTGTCAGAAGCACCTGTTGTCTTAAATCTACACCACAACATCTGAACTAGGTAGTAACTATAACCCTCCTCACCCCGTTCACCTCTGCATTGAAGGGCTGTGAAGAGAATAGACTGGAGCTGGTGTGCTATAAGTTGCAAAGTCAAATCAAATTATGCTGTCCATGTGCAATCAGTATCCAGTGTCCCTCAGTGGTGAGGGTTTTCCCAGTGCTCCATTCTCTGTGGGATCCCTCCCTCCATCACTTTCTTTGTCAGACTCTGACAAGGATCGTGTCTTCCGGCACTCCTGGTGCCTTCTACAGGACTTCTTCTGGCATCTACAGGTCCACCAGGCTCCTGTGCATCCACACCCAAAGGGATTAGGCCACGACAGGTTTTGGTTCATTACAAGCAACCATTGTTCTGTCAGCCAGTCCCAAGCCGCCTCAGGAGTCTCAAAGAAGTGTGACTTGCCTGCCTGGATCAACCTCAGATTCAATGGGAACAGCAGCATATATTGTTGATCCATGAGTTTTTGCTTTACATGTTCATATGATTTTCGCTATTGTTGTAGTTAGCAAGTGTAGTCCGGGAAAATCATAACAAGTCCAGATTAGAATAAAAATTGTTCCTTTGCCCTCGTTCCTCGCAAGATGACTACTCTATGCCTGTAATTCAGCACTTTGCTGACCATGGGGTGAGGCTGGGATACCAGCAGGGGCTTTTGCACCAGCAAACTGTGCATCCATTTGAAGACGAATCATGAGGACAGTCAGTCAGCATCTATTCATGACCTGATCCATTGCTCCAAGAACAGCTGGGTAAACCAGACAAAGCAAAAATTGCTTCTGTGGGATCTATTTTCTGCATTCTCAGCCCACTCGGTAAGGGCCTTGGGCGCTGCAATCAGGCAGGATACTTCCATTTTAAGATCTTGCACTGTTTCATCCAGCTCAGAGATTCATACCACCACCTCTGAGATTCTCTCCGATGTGTTTTGGAGGTCCTGCCACAGCAGGGCAATGTCCACCCACACTTTCCCCTATCTTGGACTCCAGGGTTAACTTAGAGTCTTGCATAGCTCACAGAATCATTGAGTTGTCACTTCCTTCCGGTGATTCTTCTCATTGCCTCTCTCTCTCAAGCTAACGGCAGGGGCTGTAAATTTGTCCATCTTGGTCTTTGCCTGTGACATTGGGACCTTATCATGCCCCATATTCAGCCTCTGAAGCACCGGGATTGTCTTCCTGCACGTCTTTGTCTGCTCCAGTAAACTGTCCTCCACGTCTCCTAACCCCAGGAAGCCAGACCTGCTTGCTCTGCAGGGATTCACAAATTGTGGGTAGCACGAGCAGTAATTCCCTCACGGTGCTAGAGGTAGCCGTGGGATACACCTGGTTCCCTACCTCATGGCCCTACAGGATGAGAGAATACTTTGGATAGTCTGCTGTGGAAGCTACCCCTTCAGCTTATTTGCAAGCCTTGGTCCACTCATTCACCCCAGCATCAGTAGTGTGAGGGAGGGAAGGGCCCCCCTCTATTCAAATTTCCTGTTGGGTAGTCCTGCCTCTGTACCCCAGGTTCATTTGAGGGTAGGGGAGTGATGTACAATCACAGAAGGGGGAAAGGATGAGCGTGTGGGTGTTCTTAATCCTCTCTATGCCCTCTATGAAGATTACTTTCCCCCCACTGTGTGTCACTGTACCCTCCAGGACCTCATGATGGTGCTCCTGCCAGCTTTCCATAGCTCTTAGATTTCCTTGGGTGCTCCTGGCCAGCCTGCTGGATCCTGCCAGTCTGATTGCAGTGGGAGGGACAAATGGAGTCAAGGAAAAAGTTCAACCCCCCCACATGGGACACTTACTGCCTCCAACGGCCTCTGCAGCTGCTGGGGAGAAGACCAGCACCACATACTTAGCCAAGAGCCCAAGAGTGACTCCGACTCACCATCATGGATCAGATTACGTGGTCCTGGATCACTCCTTACTTCGCTGGTCCACCAAGCCAGCCGTCTTTGCCCCACGTCTCTTGCTCTAGGGGTGCCAGGGGGCACAAGCTACCTCAAGGGACTGAAGCTAGGCATGGCAGCACCCGGATGGGTGGGGATGAGTTGGAGCCAAGCGTGAGCCGAGGAACAAGTGTCTGTCATCTTGGCCGTCCTGGCTCTGCCTCCCTATTCTTCTTTTGCCTATTTTGAACGTTTCCTTTTCTTATCCTGGCCTCTCATAACGCATTTGTACTCTCAATTAATTTCTCATCTTCTCTTTATTCTTTGTTTAAATTAAATGAGGTAAATTTGACCAAAAGGCATCAGAACAAAATATACGCACAAGCAAAAACAAAATATTTTTTTCTAGTAGTCTGCTCACCTTTTACATTCTCCTTTGCATTCCATCCCTGTTCCTATGCTCATGGAGGAGATTTTCTCCCACACGCTGGGTCTTCCATCATCTGCCCCAACCACATGGTTGGCCACGATCTCTATCCAAGCACCCACCTGGGTTTACCACGATCCTCTGGGAGTGTGGTGGGAGCCAAGACCTCTGCTAGAACCTTCCTGGTCAGGAGGCACTCAGCTGGGAGTGCTTTCCTTTCGAAGGCTTTCTTCAGCTGTCCCCTCATTATCTGCATCATATCCTGTGGCATTTTCTTTGCCTTGGGTGGATTCCTTCTTTCTGTGCCTCTTGTGTTCTCCTATCCCTACATCTGAAACATCTGCCTGTAGTTAAAATGGTTCTGTGAAGTCAGGTGATTGAAACAGGGGTTTTGAGGAGATGATGTCTTTAAGAGTCTCAAATGCTTGTAAAGTCATCAGACTAGGTCATTGGTTAACTTTTTGATTGCCAGTTTGTTCTGTTAAAGGCGTTGATCTGCTAAAGGTGTTAATATGCTAGAATATTTGGGAATTAACCTCCTACAGTAACCACATCAACTCAAAAGGGATCTGTTTTTTATTAGATGGAAAAGGGATTGAGGCTATTGCCTTTACTTTCTCTTCTTGGGGTCAAACAGCTCAATTTCCTAAAAGATAAACTAAATATTTGAGATTGTGATTTGCTATTTTGGTTTTCTCTGTGCGTATTTGAAGGCCAAATCCCTGCACAGCATAAATTATTAAGGTTCAATGTGGGAAAATGGTCCTTCTCACATTTTATTGAAAACTATAATTTCATATAAATAAGGAGAATGATTGATAGGGTTGTAATATTTGATTCATCAGACAATGAAATCTGGTGGGTGCCCTGTATAAACCAAAAGGGAGTACTTTAAAATGGAAAAAACTTTTGTGAGTGGCAAATGCAGTTTTTCTTGATCCCCTTGTGCTAATCGAATTTGCCAGTATCCCTTAGTTAAGTCAATGAGGTAATAAATTAGGAATCTCCTAAATGCTCAATTAATTAATCTACATGGGGCAATGGGTAACTAAGAAATGTAGACGTTTTATTGTCTGCCCTCAAACCAATACTGCACCTTATAGAATCATCTGGCTTGGAAAGTAATGCAGTTGGGGAATACCACTCACTATTAAAATGTTCTAAAACGCCTAACACCTATGTCTTTTCCACATCCTGTTCTATCGTGTTTTTTTGAGTTTCTGGTATTCTTTATGTACATTGCTTTACAATTTTTCCATTTGTATGTGATGAAAATTTAAATAGGTTTGCCCTGGTGACTCTGAAAAAATCTCCAGAAATTTGCTTAGGTGGCGTAACAGCTCTTCCTTTGGAACTCTCTTAATTGCCTTCCTAACTCAACAGGTAGGATCTCACTACTCCAGGTTCCCAGAACTGAGGACTCTTGGTCAGGGCGAGGACTGGCCCATTTTTCAAAGAGATTTCTGTGGAAAAGTTGCTCTGTTTTCTTTTATCCAGTCATTTGTACTTTTTTATGTGACTCTTCTCACTTTTTCTAGTATTTGATATGGACCTTGCCATTCTGACAAAAAATGTTTGATCACTGGAGGGAAGTAATACCAAAACCAAGTCTTCTGGCAGTACCTCTCACTATTTAGTTTTTTTAAACTATAACAAGCGTGCTCATTTTTGTGACCTCCTTATCCTTGAGTGTTCCTAGTCACATTTTTAACAATGTGACATATTCTAGAAAGGTTTTGTCTTTTTGAGATTTCCTCCAAATATTTTTTAGTCAATTGAAATTGGGTTTTGTGGCTTCCTTCCAGATGATAATTTAAATGGCGAAGTGCCTGCACATCTTGGGTTTGATTACAAATGACATACAGGGCAAAGGATAATAACTTATTCCACTCCTGCACCTCTTTACTGAACATTTCCTTCAATGTGAGTTTAAGGGTCTCATTATACTGCTCCACTAAATCATCAGTTAGAGAAGATAGAACAACACTCAAAGTTGCTTGATTATTCCCAACTATGCACAAACTTGTTTCATGCATTTTCAAAAGAAGACCTTTCTTTGCTCAATCACAGTCTCCTTGGGGAAGCCAGTCTGAGACAAAATATCAATAATAACAATAGCTATGGCCTTAGTATTCACTTTTTGTGACAGTACTACATTGGGGTAATGGGTAGCATTGTTAACCAGATGTACTTATTCCCTTGTGAAGAAGAAATTAGAGGCCCTACAATATCTAACCCTTCAAGTAAGAAAGAGATTCCCATGGTAGACATTTTCTCCAAAGGAAGAGGAGGAGGTTTATATGTATTTCTCTTCTGACACACAGGGCACTCTTGACAATAAGTTTTTATTTTAACAAAAATGTCAGGCCAGTAAAAATAGTCTAGAATACTTTGAGAAGTTTTTTCCAAATCAAAGTGACTGGAGAGTAAGTGAGAATGGGCATAAAATAGTATTTGATCCCTAAAGGGCCAGGGAGTCAAACGTTGAGAAGCCTAGCCTGGTTTTTCTACTCTGTAGAGTGACCTTTTATTGATAACAAAGGTTGGGAGAGTTCCTTAAATTTCCTCTGGCCTGATACCAAGCAAACTGCAAAGTGGTATCTTCTAGTTTCGCAGCTCTAAAATTTCCATCCAACTGCCAAGGTTATTGTGAAAGGAAGGCATTCCGAGGCCACCCATTTTGTTTCTTTGGTCTTCAAGCCCTGCTGCTCATTTTCTCATTAACATTAAGTTCTTCAAGCAAAAAAGGTGCCTCCTAAATTTAGCCATTTCTTTCTGTGAGGGATTTTTCAAGTAGAGTTAAACACTTGGATTATCAGTTCCAGGGATCCTCTCCTATGGAAGTTCTGGTATTACTCCTACTTCAGCCTAAGTTTTTCCTCCAGTAGGTTCTCCTATCAGGACCTTAACCGCAGGAAATTCTTTTTGGTCTCTATGCATACAGCTTATAATTATTTTCTTTTGAGGACAAATCTGATGTTGAAGAACCAAACTTCCTCTTACCACTGATTGTCTACAGCCTGAATCCAATAATGTGATAACTTCTTCTTTGTTCCCATGAGGTGGAACATAATAGGCAATTTCAGGTTGTTGTGTTTAGATATTGATTTTTGTATTCATCCTACTTGCATGGGCTCCTCCACTGGCCTCTTACTTTCTGCAAATCTGTGCAATATGTCCCCATTATCCACAGTCGAAACACTGGGACCTGTGGCATGGTGTTGTTCTGGAGGTAGGGTGAGTAGGGGTTTGCACCTCAGTGTGGACAGGGAGGAGTATTCTTAAAGACCTTTGATACTCTCAAGGAAGAGAATTTAACTGGCCTTCTGAGTTCAGCTCTGATTTTAATATTTTGCACTCTGGAAAAAGTATTGCCCATTCCAATGACCTGTTTATGTTGAGAATTGGGTGTTGCTTTAATCACCACTGTGTGCCCACCAGTAAAGCTTCCAAAAATGTTTCTAAATATATTTTCCTTACTTGAATCAGGTTTCCTGCGATCTGCTGAGTACTTTTGCTTAAGGAAGGGAGTTCTGGGAGTATCTCTAGGGGTACCGTGTTCCCGTCTACACCTTAGTCTGAGAGTTTCCTTTCCCACTTACACTTGCACTTTGGTCTCCCCTGCTAAAAGAGGAGCCAGGTAGTGACCTCAACATTCTGGTGATGAGTTATTACAATGAGAGGCCATTTCAAAATGTATGAAGAAACCTTATGGATCTTCTTCAGCTGAAAAGTTTTGTGAGTCTATTGCGGGGCCTTGCAGAGTCAGTCCTCAAGTTTGTAGTTAGATCTATATGGTTCTCTGATAGTTGTTAGAGTTGAGTCCATTGATTATTGACAGTTTGTTGTCAACTAGTAGGGTCTTGCTCTGCAGATCGTCCTCTCAGGCCCACTCCTGATTTTGCTGTCCCTCTACAAGCTGGTGTACTGCAACCCCCATTTTCTCGGTTATTTTAATTGCAGTCATCCCACTTCTTGCAGAGTGTTTTGGCTGTGTTGAATGGGATCTTTAAGTTCACTGGCTACTGCAATAATTCTAGTGGTTCTGAAGATTTTCATTGTCACTGATGTGCTGGAAAGAACCCTAAAGTTCCCTAGTGAGGAGACAAACTGCAGGGTGTCAGAAGAAATTGACTGGGTCAGTCAGAAAGTTAGTTGCTGAGGAGGACAGAACATGCAGGACTTTGATTTTGGAGCAGCTTAATGTGATGGCCTGAGGAGCCAACCAGTAGCATGGCAGTGAGACATATATGAGTCATTGGGGCAAAAAGTAGGAAATGAGAGCACAAGTAAAACCTGTCTCAACTTCATAAGCTTATTAAACATGATTTTCCCAATATAGGATTATTGTACTTTTTTCTATTTTGCTAACTTTTTCATAGGGTAGACTAACCTTTTTCAGTTTTAGTGCCAGGATTCTTTTATTATAGTAAATGCTTGCTCTTTATAAATCCATAATCAAACCTACGATTTGGGTGTCATTTGTATAAAGATGGTATGAAAGCTCAAATGAGGATTTAATGTCCTCAAGAGTGGTAGTGTGTGTAGAAACAGGGACAAAGAAATGAAACTTGAGACACACCAACTGGAAATGAGATGTCAGAGTGGTAAGAGGAAAGCCATTTGCATGCTATGTCTGTGTTTCCTAAAGTGTTAAGGGAGGAGATAGTCAAAGACAAAGTCCAAAACACCTTTATTACTATACCGTTGAGAGGGGTAGACGACATGGCTGTCCTCTCTTGCCCCTCCTCTTTGCAATAGCTATAGAACCCCTTGCGTGTCTGGCTCGATTCGGGTCTCATTACAGAGGTATCAAAGTGGGCGCCACTACCCAGAGGATAGCACTATATGCGAATATCCTCCTGCTCTACCGGGGTTGACCTCACCGGGGCAGAATGGTATTGAAGAGCTTTGGTGCTCTATCAGGTCTCAAAGTCATTTGGCAGAAAACCTGCCTATTGCCCACTGGGGAGTGTACCAGAACCCCTGAACTTCTGGGCAACCTCTTTTGGGAACCCCGTTGTCACTCTTACTTTGGGATAAAAGTGTATCATAACCGATCGGACACATTTGATGAGAACCTGGGGCTTGCGATTAGAAATTTTAAATCTCGTAGATTTTTGGAAGACCATACCGCTGTGAGTGGCACAAAGGATAGCTCCAATGAAAATAGTGGTATTACCTCATTTTTTATACCTTTTTGGCATACCCCCCTATGGAGTCCTAGATCATTTTTTGCAGAACTCATTGCTTTATTAGTGCCCTTCTTCTGGGGCCAGAGTCGCAGGTGGGTGGCACGCACCACATTGCAAAGCCCGACATCTCAGGGAGGTCTGGCAGTTCCAGATTTTGAATTGTACTATTTGGCAGCCCAAGTCCAATGGTATGGCAGGCAGACAATCACCAGATAGAGAAATGGGCTTGTTTGTCCCACCTTTAGGAGACCTTGTAAAAGCACTATTGAGACTAGGCTGCGCTCCCGCGACTGGCCTGAGAGAGTTCACGGCCATTCGGAATTGTTGGGTCCGCAGCTTGTGGAAAACATGTACCTGGATTCTTTACTCTCCGGACTTACCACTTAAAATGCTGACATCGCTACCACATGGGGGGGAACTGGGACGAGTTCCAGGAATGGACAGTAGCTGGGTTGACAAGCAACACCCGCTCTGCGAGTCAGACCTCCTCCCTTTTGACAACTTTTGAGCAGACTTCAACATACCCAAGCTCATTTTTACTTCATGGATTGGTGATGGCAGCCCTCCACCACCATTGGAAATCGGGAAGACTGAACCAAAGGTTCAGCTCTGTTGTCGATATATGGCATTGTCAGCCAGTACTTTTAAGACTGTCACATGCCTATATAGATCACTGCAGACAGACACACTGCGCCTTGAGGCCATGAGGCCATGGGGTCCCGCAGGGAGGAAGATTTACGAATCCCCATTACGGAAAAGGCTTGGGAGACTATACTAGGACAAATCCCTAAGATCTCCAGGAATGCACGATTTAAACTGATTGCCTTCTACATACTATACAGGGCCTACATTACCCCAGCTAGAGTTAACAGGTACTTCAAGGTGGCTCATGCCTCCTGTCCTAGGTGCGGGGAAGTGGGTGCTAACCTTTTACGTATGACATGGGCTTGCTCTCACTTAAACACATACTGGGACAGGGCTACACAGACACTAGCTGACTAGATCGACAGAGATGTCCCCACTGCCCTTTTGTCTTCTTCACTGGTTCCCTCACACCTCAAAAACTAGATTGACCAGCACTTGTCAGGACTTAGGGTTGATACTGGAAAACGCGAATGCACCCGCCACTGGAAAGATCCGAGGGGCCAGTGCTTTCTGACGTGGCACAACAAATTGGAGAAGTGGGTTGGCTGTGATGGGACTCTGTTGTTGCGTGAGGTGCATCACGGAATTGGGAAGTTTGAGAACCCCTATACATGGGATGCATTAGTTGACAATTTGAAGAACCCTGACCCTCCTTTACAAGAGATTTTGCCTGCAGCCTCACCCCCTCGCGTACCCTCACCTCAGCCCAATACCTAAACTTAACCCAGTACTACCTCCTTCAACAATCTGATGCCCCACCACTATTTACCTGCTCCCCACTTCCACTTTTGGTGGCTTATGCAGGTTCTTCACCTAACTGGTTGCTCATTCATCATTCACTACTATTGATACTATGTCACGATGCTCCGACTCCGGGGGTGGTGGGGTGAAACTGAAGAGCAAGTAAAAGGGATTTTATTAAAATACAAATTGTCAACTCTGCATTGCTCTGATGTACAATTCCCTACCTTTGCAATGCTCATCTATTTTTGTTAACTAATAACCAATAAAACGTTTATACAAAAAAAATCAAACATCAACATGTAAAAGTGTTTATAAAGTAGAAATTAATAAATAAAACAAACCATCATCTAAGCTGACAGCATTTCAAGTTTACATCACCAAACAACATCCAAGTGAGATCTTCGGCAAATGACAGATAGTACTAAACAGAGCATCAATAAAAGCATGTTCATACTTCAGTGTAGTCCTATCATCATTTACCCTTCTATAGATTTTCTGCTAGAATAGACATTTTTAAAAAACAGAACAGAAACTAAAACAGACCTGCTGATTGCTTAAAAACTGTAGGTACAAAATAGCCTTCCAACACCTTTTAAAAGCCAACAATTTCATTATTTGGTTGAGGCAAAGTTGAAAATGTTTGTGATAAAATTTGGAGAAGAAAATAAAATGCAACTGCGATTTTACTGCCAATCCATCACAGGTGCAGGGGACAGTTTTGAATCCCACACCATCTCCCTCTACTTTTTATCTATGGGGAGATGATAAACCAGGGTAAAATGCTTCTCCCAATCCTGCCCCGAGATATTACCCATCAAATGATGACTGGGAGGAGCATCCCGCTGACGGAGGTGATTAACTGTATCCCAAAATATCCTACCACAGTTACGAACAGCTGCAAGCTCCAGAATTTCTCAATCTCTTTCAAACAAGGCATGCTTCTCCTTAATAATAAGCTGACCTTGCCATCCTAACCTCCCTTGCCATCCTAACCTACCTTGCATCTCTGGGTGCCCCTGATAGAGCCTTTCTCAAATGGTGATTAGCAGCAGAGCATCTAGCATCAAACCAGTGAGGATGCTCCAACACAGGGACTGTGCGCCTCGCCAAGTGGTCCTGAATGTGGCACATAGAAGCTGATAGCATTTTGCAGGAGATACCCCTGTATCAGCACTTAGACAGCTCAGAAAGACTGGCACATTATTTTTGAATAAAATACCCCCTGTGGCATTAGGATCATGAGGTGCCACACCACCGGCAGACCATCCCAGGAGTGATTATTAATTTGATCATACACTGGAGGAGGGTTATCTTTGACCAGAGGAAAGGCCCCGATGATATGAAGGGCATTATGGTCACCCTATTGCATTTCAATCACCTCCTCTCCTAAACACCACTGTATCATTTGCCTGGAGGCAAAAATATAGGGGGTCATTCTAACCCTGGCGGTCGTCGACCGCCAGGGCTAAAATGACGGGGGCACCGCCAACAGGCTGGCGGTGCCCCGCAGGGCATTCTGACCGCGGCGGTTCGGCCGCGGTCAGAAGTGGAAAACCGGCGTTCTCCCGCCGGTTTTCCGCTGCCCTTCTGAATCCTCCACGGCGGCGCAGCTCGCTGCGCCGCCATGGGGATTCAGACACCCCATACCGCCATCCTGTTCCTGGCGGTTCGCCCGCCAGGAACAGGATGGCGGTATAGGTGTCGTGGGGCCTCTGGGGGCCCCTGCAGTGCCCATGCCAAAGGCATGGGCACTGCAGGGGCCCCCGTAAGAGGGCCCCACAATGAATTTCACTGTCTGCATTGCAGACAGTGAAATTCGCGACGGGTGCCACTGCACCCGTCGCACCTTCCCACTCCGCCGGCTCCATTCGGAGCCGGCGTCCTCGTGGGAAGGTTGTTTTACACTGGGCTGGCGGGCGGCCTTTTGGCGGTCGCCCGCCAGCCCAGTGTAAAACCCAGAATACCCGCAGCGGTCTAATGACCGCGGTGCGGTATTCTGGAGGGGGGAACTCTGGCGGGCGGGGTGAGAATCACCCCCATAGTCTATAACAGATGACTGCCTCCCACCCCTGAATGTTTGCTTGTCAGGACTGGCATCCTGAAAGTAGGCCATAATGTCAACTAGGTTCAACATGGCAATGGATCTCCCCAACTCCAACCCCCCTAGCATTCTCCGGGAGCGCAGAAAGCATTTGAACTCACACACTCTAGCTCCGTAGGCCCGTCCCCCAATTTGTCATTAACATCGTTGCATAGTAGGAGCTGCAGTTGCAAGGCACACCCCACCCCTGACGAATCAAGATCCTTAACAAAATCAAATAAATCCTCAAACAAAAGACTATAAGAACTTGTGAAAACATTGTACAGAAATGTATTAGGTAAAAACAGAAAGCACTTTACCTGTCCTTCATAAGCAGAGCCGAAGGTAATGACTGATTGTATCAACTATTGAGACTTCTACTCAGATTTAACTTAACTCATATGGCAAGGCCCCCGTTAGCCCTTCCGTGATAGGAAGGAAGCCTCTACAGGAGTCGAACACCAAGCGAAACCCTTGCACACAATGGGAAAAATAGACCATGTCTCCTGCATAGCTACAAGATCACATTTCTCTTTAAAGCCCTGCCACATTCCAAATAATAAAGGGGAAAGATCCCCAGAAAGTGCCCCCCGCCTCTTGCCTTTTACCCATGGCTACACCTTCCTGGAAGGTTTCAATATGCCCACTGGCAGGCGAAAGAAGTTCCTGTATGGTGCCTCAGGGGAGGCTTTCAGAGTTGAGTTTACACACTTTGGAGTTGCATAAAGTTGGAAAACAAGTTTATAACAGAAAGCAACCCCTCTAAGCCTATTTAAAGTGAGATGACCAGAGTCCAGTTCCCTTTTTTGGGATCCTTATAAGTGAGCAAAGTCAATCCAGCTCATTAAGATCCACCAGAGGTGCAAACCGGTGTTTGAATAGAATGCACTTATCATCTAAGATGCTATTGCCAGTCATGGATGATGAAGAATTATAGGGAACATGTGAAGGCCTATAAAAGATGCTGGGTGGTAAAATATTAATGTTCTTAGGCTCAATGTAACTCTGCGGCCCTGAAGAAATAATTCTGTTTGCTAGGGCAGGATATCTAAAAGTGATTATAGCACAGTCCCCTTGTATTGACTTAGAGATAGGCCCAATCCTAGCCACACAGTGCACCGTCCGAATATCAAATCTAGAACGGCCAGCATGCCAGTGACACACCTTGTTACAGAGCTGTCCATTAACCTACTGGGCTGGATCTGACAATGGAGGAACTGCCGGAATCATGGTGTAAGGGCACCAGGCCAGAGGAAGGTTGATAATCAGTAACAAAGACCCAGGACCAGGCACAGGGGTCATGTAAAGAGGATGCTTATGAGGTGCTATTGTGCTACTGCCAGTTCCCACAATATCTGGGGTAGTACAGGGAATCGATGAGCTTGGACCCTTCACAACTAGCTGGGAGACAGGAGGCAGTGACAAATTAGCCCTGGTTGACATACAAATCATGACAGCTACTATGGACAGAAATGAAAACTCCTTTGTAAAACACTTCTGCTGGTTTTTGGCATAGGGCAAGGATTTTCCCAACTTCCTCCTCTAGAGTATCCAGCTTTTCCCAGATAGGTGTGAGGCGGTCTATGACAGTAGTAGTTAGTATGAACATAGCAGAGGCCCAGGAGGAATCACCAAAAAGAGGGCTATGATGCTTGTGGGCCAGGTGGGCTGGAGGAAGTTTCAGCCACCCTCTGACTCTTCCACTGACGGTTCGTGGCAGGTGAGTTTACCAGCAAAGTGGTAAGGCTTCATTCGACTGGGAGGAAGAAGGCCCAGGAGAAAACACCTCTGAAGCTATTATGGGCCTGAGGCTTTCCAGGTCCTCTTGGGCCACAGCCTGGCCCACAGACACATTGGCGACTGAAGTTTCCTCTCCACCAGGAAGCCGAGCATGGCCAGCAAGGCCCAAAGGCAGACGTTGTTCCACTAGGTCTATTTTGTTTGAGAAGACTCCTACTGCCCTAGCAAGAAACAAGTCAATGGTGGTAAGATTTGTGGCTGTCGCTGGTTTGGCACACACTACCTTCCTTTTGCCCATTATGCACTGGTGAATTTGTGATGCGAATAAATGAACATCAGGACACATATGAGAAAAGAGATGCAAAAAAAAGGAAATAAAGGAGACTTAAGCAAAGCATGGGTATTCCAAGAGAAGGCGGGCCACTTACTTCAGGAGGCAGTACAAACCCATGTGCCGTATTGCAGGAGAGTATAGGATAAGTTAAAAAACCAGGACCAAGAGTGTAGACCCAGTCCAGGCTTGTCTGGCCACCGATGGGTGCAGACGGGCACGCTTTTGGCCCAGTTTTCACCCAGGCATGTGCACGGGCAGGACCCCTGCATGTCCCTTGCTGCTGGAGCGCTGATTTGCCCTTTAAACAAAGTGCCTCCAGGCGTGGTGTCAAAGGTGTGCCCCCCGGAGCAGACTGGGACCTGGAGTTCCTTCTCTCATTGCGGCACATTCTTCTCCCCACGCTGTGGGAGTGCCAATTTGCCCTTTATATGAAGGTGTGGTGTCAGTTGTAATTGGTGTGACACCAGGAGCAGGCTAGGAACAGGACTCCCTTCTCTTGTTGCGGCACAGTATCCTCCCCACGTTGCAGGAGTGCCAATTCGCCCTTTGTACAAAGCGCCTCAAGGCGCAGTGTCAATTGTGAGCGGTGTGCCCCCGGGAGCAGGCTGGGACCTGGAGTCCCTTTTCTCATTGCAGAGCATTCTCCTCCCCATGCTGTGGGAGTGCCGGTTTTCCCTTTATACAAAGCACCTCCAGGCGTGGTGTCAGGTATGAGTGGTGTGCCCCCAGTAGCAGGCTGGGACCTGAAGTCCCTTCTCTCATTGTGATGCGTTCGATAGATTAAGGTTGATTGACAGTGTCTAAAGCAGTCTAAAGCAGCTGATCAAGGATGAATGAGTGATTATAATGGGCAGAGTTGATAGGGCACTTTTCTATAGATTGAAGATCATTGAAAACCGAGGGAGGGAGACTCAGTAGGTTATTTAAGGATAAGCTGAGTGTGAGATGGCTAAAAAAAACAGCCTAATATTTTGAGGAAAAGGTTGGGTTTAGAAACTCTGCAATATTTAGAAGGAGAGGAAGGATCAGCAGTAGGGATGACAGATGAAATCATCAAATGACAACTAGTGTAACACAAATCCTTCTCAGCAATGTTAATACATTCTCATATTTATATATCTGTTTTTGAATTGTCATTCTTTCTCGTTGCCTCAATATTCTCCGTTCGAATTGAGATTTCTGCAATGGTTATTACTTGAAATTGTAATTTGTGTTATCAAAGCTAACAACTCAGACCATAAAATATGTTTCTTGACTGTCAGTATTGTTTCATATTCCTACTGTGTGGCCAATCATTGTTAGTACTGAGACACATCTACAAAACGAAGAAAATGCAACTTACCTTGAGCCTAACATATCATTTAACTATGTCAAGGCTAGCAGTGACACAAGACATGACGTGAGTCATGGGCACAAGAGGAGCAGAATCTGCATTTGCTTTTACTTCTGCACTTTAGGATAGTGCATGTAAACCAAGCATTCGTTCATACTTAAAATCATGCAGCAATGTCTTTGTATGGTTCCACATATCCAGAAACACCTCTTGAGCTCCTTTCTCTGTTGCAAAGCATGTATCTAGCAATTATATACTGTGTACCTTCAGCGGGTATCAAAACAGACTCAGATTTCCATTCTTCTTGAGGGTCCTGGAAGTAGGGGTCAGCCTCATTCTGAGAAGAAGAAATAGGGTAATCTGAGAGCCATGTGGACTGCTTACATAGTCCCTCTCTCCCACTCTGCCACTCACCCACTGCCTTACAAACTTGCATCTACGATATGGATCCGCTCCCTCTATTTCCCAGTCCAGTAAGGTTTGATGGCTCTCTGTGAACCCTAAATACTGTTTGGAATGGTGTGTTCTCATAGGTGAAGGTAGCTGCAACTCAGGCGGTCCCCCTGTTCACCTCCTACAATGCGAAAAGTTACCATGAAACAGTTACAAGGGTTGGGCATCACGACCCTGAGAGACCTTTTTGAAGTGGGGGTCCTTTCTGAGCTTCCCGACCTTCAAGCATAAGGGAAGGAACTCAGTATTGCCCATTCGACTCTACCATAGATTGAACCCGGCCACCAGGCCTATGTTTAGTTATTTCCTCACACCCTCCCCTGAGATGCTGTTATTGTTCACATACAGCGTGCTGACACAGACAAATCTGTCTCCTTTCTCTACTTGGCGATAATTGCTGGTGCATCTTGTTTACCTCTCAAAAGTAGGCAACAATGGGAAGAAGGCGTGCTTCCACATTTCTGATAAAAGCTCGGATTGCTGCTGTGCAGAGGTGAAGAAGATCCCATTTAACTATAAGCATTCCTGGAATAAAAAGGCTAAATTCGCTCTTAATAGCCAAATTGCATGTAACAGATGTGGACTCCTGAATGCTCCCTTTTTCCACATGGTGTGAGAATGCTCCAAAGGGTCACATTATTGGACTGAGTTGTTTGTTGGAATTCCATTTGTCTCCTTCTGCTCAGCTTGCATAATTGTGGGATATATCTGCTCTCCCTATGAGTGTTCGCTGATTTTTCTCCATAGCCCTAGTGTTGCCTAAGAAGCAAGTGGCAATGGTGTGGATGCAGAAAAAACCACCCACAATAGCGTGTTGAATGGAGGACATGATCTACTGTTGAGACCAGGCTTCCCTGTAGCACTCCATAGAGATTTGTGGGTATCACTCAAGTCCTGTTTGCTGCAAATGACTGATTCAAGTGGCCTCTCACCTGTCAGACTGATACAACACTGATGTACTCAATATATGTAGAACTTGCCATCTTTTGATAGGCAATGCTAGTTTACAAATGTTTGTTATCCGACCGGGATCACTGTTGTAGCTTCATCCACATCACATGTGCATTATGTATTGCTGTGACTTTCAGTAAAAATCTATTAAAAAAAAAATCAAAAATGCCCCTGCCCCTCTTTGGTGGTGGGCTTTCACCATAGCTGTGGCTTGCCTAGCTGGATCAACACATATTGTGATCACTGCTTGAAATGTAAAAATAGAAGTGCAGGTAGTTTGTACCAGAGTACCTGCTTGATTCTGAGAAGTGCTGGTACTGTCCAATGAAAAGTATTAAGTTCTTACCTCTCAAAATAAAAAAGTGCAAGTACTCAGAACCGGAGAGTACCCGCCCATTTAAAGCACTGAGTGTAGTGATCCTGGAGTTGTAGTCTTGTGGAACGAGATGTCAGGTTCCTGTCCTGTCCTAATCCACTGTTGCACAACCCAGAGAGCCACGGAGTCTGCATGCTTACACCTCCTCTTATAGTACCTTCCTTGCCCCGTTTTCTTAATACAAACTTCATAGATGCACAGCGAACTGTTTTCAAGTTACGCAATCACTTGCCTGGTTAACTCCACATGCATGATGAATTCTGTGAGTGCATGTATTCTGCAATCTCTAAACTTGGGGGTGCATTAACCGCTATGCTCCTCTACTGGACACCCTGAGTTATCAGTGGGCAAGCTTTCCAACCGCTAGACCTGATTTCAAACAAAGCAAATACATTTTTCAATGGCTGAAATTGTGCCTAGAAGAAGGGTTTACAATTTGCATTAAAAAAATGAAAGTGAACAGAAAAAGTGGATAAGGCGTTCGATATGTACAAGCCAAGGTGGATAAATGAATTGAAGAAGGAATAAAAACGTGTTAACATCGTGTCTGTGTAAAAATACCGCCCAAAAAAATTACCTCACTCGGGAGAAGCACGTTTGGTGAAATGCCATTGATGAGGAAACAAGACAAATTAAAATGTGTTATTTATAATGGCATAAATCTTTACATAAAATGCAAATTGTTCTGTACACTGGGAGGGATTCCAAGATAAGAGCAATTTACACAAAGATAACATTTACTCAGGGTAAACTGAAATCTATAGAGCAGCGGGAATGGAAATACATGATAATGAGAGTCTGCAGTGAGGCTTGACCTCGGGACAGTCATTAAAGTGTTTTTTTCAGTTCAGGTGCCCTTTTCGCAGGAGAATTCGAGCACAATGCGTTAAGCCTATCAGAGATGCAGACACCTACCAAGCGCCTTTTCTTAAACCGGCATCTTAAAGTTGATCATTGTCGCAGTGAATACGCGCTTGCTAAACTGCCCAGCAAAGACAGTGTAAAGAGCGCCAGTAATGTCACTAGCTAACAATTCAATAAGCAATAGAAAAAGAAGTGTTTATGTCAAGGACTGGAATACTTTTAATGAGGTTGTTTACCAGTAAAATATAAAATGCATGTCAAGGAGGTAATGAAATGAAGTCATCGAGTTCTGGGATGTTGGCGGCTTGGTTATTCCAACGTAAATGAGTAATCTGGTCAACAAAATCTAAGGCAGGCCTATAGCTTTCTTTGCTTTAAGAACTGCTAGCACTGCAGACTTCCGGGGACCTGATTTTGGTTGCTGTAGGACCATACAACACCACTACTGCCTCAACATAGTGCCATAGACATGGCCAGTATTTTAAGACCTGACCGGCAAAACACTTAGGAAAATCATCCAATGCCAATATGTTTTTCCCCTTATCAGTACATACTTTTACCATTAACTGTAAGAAGCAAGCACTTTAACAAGTGTTCCCGAACTGCCTTACTGATAACTAAAGTAAACAAAAGCCACAACGGGCATGTCACCAATGAATACATGCATTTTCTATGACGTTTTATTTACGGGGTCATGCCTGGACCTTTGCAAAATCTAAAATGTGTGAAAATGGCCGGTATTGCTCTGTGACAAAGGTGGGAACCCTACACCCAACCTTCTCCACATGGCACAATGCAACACATTGCAACACAATATGACGTAGACAAAATCTACATTTTTCACAATAGCACAGCATAAAACACCTTTCCACCTCCTACCTGCAGTTCTCACTATCCCATATCAGATGCACACGCTGGGAAACAGAAAGATCATTCTCATTGCTTGACAACCTCCGGCTCTGTGGGAGATGGATTCTTTAGACCATGTTAAGTTTAAATTTCTCCTTTTCACCAAAAATTAAAATCTCAGATAAAAGAAGGTAAACCAAGAGGTGTTTCACTAAATACTTTGCTCTTCTTCATGCCTTTGTTATTTCAAAATAGCTACAATTATATTGATTAATATATCCCCTTTGTAACTTTATTATTTCATATCTTTAAATATATCCCACCTAGTTTCTTTTTGTTAGTAACACAGGACTCGAAATCCATGTTATGTGACTTATGGCAAATTATTATCTGATAAAGTCTGTACCATTCTTCTGTATTTAATTGTTTTTTTAATAATTAAGAATGCTTAACATGAAAGAACGTTGTTGCTGAGAAACGCTGAAATATATTTGGGTCCCGACGAAGATAATCAAAGAATAATATTGATTAAAATGAACTACAAAAAGGATATAGTGAGTTTTGGTAAATCACCTAAGATGAATTGTGGCCCTGTGGTATTAACAAAGTGAAACCAGAAGGGATTGAACCCGAGTGTGGTGTTTTTGAAAGTATTAATGAAATGTTATTATTTAACCATTTGTGTATGTGAAAATTGGGTATAGGAGCTCTTATGAACTTGAACTATTGAACTTACAAACATGTTGAAACTACAATAGACATAGTGAAAAGTATTAGGTCCTGATCGTAAATTGCGTACTATTGGCACGATGGTACAATCACCTTTCATTGTCCAGTAAAATCACTCAGTACAGTGCAATTATGAGTTGATCTCTATGGAATAGGACATTACTGTGCTGGATTGATTTTTTACGTCGTAAAGCCACAAGTAATTTGCTGTTCCATGGTGTTTTACAGCATATCACTACTTTCTGCTCTGAACAGGTAATACATGTATTTGCA
The DNA here is from genome assembly GCF_031143425.1 of Pleurodeles waltl. NCBI lineage: Eukaryota > Metazoa > Chordata > Amphibia > Caudata > Salamandridae > Pleurodeles > Pleurodeles waltl. Next base: position 1,889,004,640 of record NC_090440.1, read on the forward strand.
TTTCCTCTGAAAGGGGTGGAGAGCGAAGGAAAGGGGTAGGGGTAAAGGAGGGAAGGAGAAGCCTTTTCATTTTTTTTATCAAAAAGGTCTGTTCCCCCATTAGAAAAAAAGTAGGCTGGGCTGCTGCAGCTAAAACCTCATGCAGTTTTCTGCCTGGAGCAACTGGTTGGGTTCTCTCACACCTGGAAAAATTGGATGTGTAAAAGCAATCTAATTTGAGATCAGACTGAGTGTAATTCCATGAGGTAATTGCACTCCACTAGAGTCACAATCATCCCTGTAGTGTGCTGTTTTGTTTTTATTGAATGTAACAGCCTCAAGAGACATTAATGCCATGTCAGCTTGTCATTAATGTCACTTTAATTGTTCCCTGATGCAGTGCTGGCCTTAGGAGATTTCGGGCATTGTTAATAGTATACTGTAGAGACCCCCCCCCCATGACACATGTCAAATTGTTTTTCATTGCTAATCATTTTATTTTAGTAGATTGTTAACACGTACAGCAAGTACAATTTAAGTATACAAGTGCAACCGTAATAGAATAATACATAATGCATCTGCTTTGCAAAAAGGGACCTTTCCTTGCTTTCTGTCCTGTAAATTCTTTTATTAATTCACCGTAGTAGAGAGTTCGTCCAACTTCATGTTCACCTGATATCAGATTGAGCTCCTAATCCAAGGCGGTAAACTGCTGACCACTTGCAGTCTGCACTTTAAAATGGGCGACCCCCAGGCTACAAGTTAAAACAACAAGATTTGTGTCATGCCTGACACACGTTAAAACAAGTTGCTTGAACTTCTTACGTTGCAGATATTGGGGGAAATGGCTTTCTGCATATGAATGAATTGAGAAATGCGTTCATAAATCGCTCATTGCCATACACAATGTACCGCATACGTGGGTGTGTTTTTTTCCTGTTGTGCCTGTTTGAAAACTCACACAGGCCAATGTAGGGAAGGCTGCCACCCTTCCTGCGGTGCAGCAGATTACAACAATGACATTACACGCAGCGCATGTTCAAACAGTAGTCCACAGAGGCATTGTGCCCTTATGTTAGCTACTACTGTTCTGCGATCTCGTAGCTTGCAGTGGTAAAGCCAGTGTTTACAGAAACCAAGAAAAGCCTCCCACTTTCTATGCAACGGGTCAGTTTGAAGGGCTTCTGAGAAGCACACACTCCCTTCTGCCTCCTGTCCCCATTGTTCTTTTGTTGCCTCCATTGCTGACTGTGCCCACCCTTTCCTCAGCTGAGAGGGGTGGCCGACGAGAGCACTGGTGCTGAGGGTCAAGCACTCTGATGTCAATGATGAATTTCTGTGAAATGTTTTGAGATATTTTTGGCCCCCCTAAGTTGTGGGCCCTATGTGGCCACACAGTGCGCACACGCCTAAGGCTGGCACCTCCTGATGAATACTACTTGTATTTGGTTCAATTACAGAATATTATTGTGTATCCCCCTGAAGATGGGACACTGTTCCCCAAACACAAGGGATTATTTTTCTTTGAAACATGAAAATAATACATTTTCAATTAACAAGGAAGTTAAAAGTCAATGATAAATCAATTGTACATAGTGGAAAGCATTAAAGTCTAGCAACAAACATTTGTAAAAATTGAATACTTTGGAAGGATGAGCACTTTATAATGGTTACTCACTAAATTGTCAGTCAGGTTTCTGCATTTTCCATGTTATTAAAGGCCTTGAGGTAGGAGTAGCAGTTTCAAAAGTTATAAATTAATATCTGGGGTCATCTCCTGGTTGGTATTCGTTGAGTTTGGAGGCTGGAACTATCAGCTGAAGTTGGGTGGAAGTGATCCCATTCATTAAATACAACAGAACACGTTGATACTTTTTTTGGCTAATGATACAGCACATGTTTTGTGCCTGATATGCCAACTGTAAAGCCCGTCTCTCAGATCTGATTTGTTGAAGGTGGAACAGTAGGACCTCAAACAATTGTTGCTGTTATTCTCATAAGGTCTTCTTGAGGGCCTTCATGTCATCTGATTGAATGCAGATCCACTTTAGACACCCATGTCATATTGCCATGGATGCAAATATGGAAGGGCAAAATAAACTTAAGGATTAGCTAAGAAGTTGTTTCTGGCTATAATCTAGATATTCAGTCAATGTCGCAGCTTGTGGGATAGAGGATAAGGTTCATTAGTCACCCAAGTCCCATTTTCTTCCTCCATCTCCTTGCCTTCCCTCTTATATAGCCCCAATCAGTCTTCCCAACATCCATGTGTGGAGAGAGGATTAAGCACATCCACCCTCCTCATTCTCTACCCGCTCTAATGTCTCTTTATGCCTTCCAGGAAGAAGAACTCTTCCCACTGACCCCCTTCCAGGCAGTCTATTTGCTGTTGCAGCTGTGCTTCAGAGAAATTCCCCACACTTTATATGAACTTTGCTTCAACTGAACTTGCCTCATTTGTGCTGTGTATTCAAATCATGGAGTATTACTGATTCTGGTACTTATTTGTCACTAGAGCAGAGGTCTCCAAACTATTTAATGCCGCGTCCCCCCAGTTGAAAAATAAAAATCATTGGGCCCCCCTCAGAATTTTTCACAATTATTTTATAAACATGGCAATGTTTAAATATGTCTAAACCTATTTAAACATTGCAGTTAGGTACTGTTACCTTTTTAAAACTGCAATAACATCCTCCTGCTTAAAATAAAGGCCTGTTATCTGTATAATATTTATTTTGGCCAGAATCTGCCCCCCCCCCCCTGGGATCACTTCAGGCCCCCCTAGGGGGGCCCGCCCCCCAGTTTGAAGACCTCTGCACTAGAGTAAGATTCATGTTTCCAATTGGTATGGGTGATGCAGAAGAGTTAAATAATATGATTTACACCTAATTTCAAGGGTACGTGTTCCTGCTAAAACTAAAGGGGTCAGGAGTACCGCATTGTAGCCTGGCAGAAAGGCTGATACCGCACCCTGAACAACCCCTCAACCTTGTAGGGATATTGACACTGCCATGGCAAGGCCTCTGGCCTTCTGTGGTGCTCTTGATCCACCACCACAAGGAATTGTCCGCCTAAGAATGGATCTCCTATTGGCTCTGGTACTTGAGACAGATTCTGACATGAACACATCTGCCAAGGCAGGTGTTGATTAGTTCAGGGAGCAGGAACTATTCCACAACTGCCCTCATATTTTACATGACTTTTGGGCTTTTTTATATTTTATGGATGCTATGAGTATGGAGGATTTGAGAAGCATAGGGTGTGTCACCAAACCTTACCTCAATATGTTGGCACCCTTTATTGTGTATGTTATGGGTCAGGGAAGAATAAGGCCTGGGAAATTCCTCCAAATATTTCCTTGGTGTATGGGCATTTTCTCATGAGGTTGCTATGAGTCTGGGAGCCATAGTGGGGTAGTGGCATAGCCCATAATCTTTCCTCGATGTGTGAGCATTTTCTGTTGTTTGTTTTATATATTCAGATCACAAAGTCCAGGGACCTTTCCTCATATTAGTGGGTATACCTTTCCTCGTGTTTCACAGTGTTCTCGCTATGCAATTATGCTGCAATGTTGCTGTAGCCAGAGCTATTGCTTTAGGATTTGTGATTTGTTTCAGAACATTTATTTCCTCAAAAGCTTGCTCATGAACAGTTTGAATACAGAGGATTACTCTGGAAATCAAACTGTGTTTGAAAACAAACTTTGAACTACTTATGAACATTTGGCTTTAGTAGTTAAGGGTGTTAGGATTACTTACATTTTTTAACTTTGTCTATTTTATGTGAAGAAACAGGAAGATTATTGTATCAAGTTTATGGATACTTATGGTATGTGTATAAAAATGTGAATTTAAGGTAACACAGAGATATCTTTAAGGGATATCCTTTCACTTTGTAGGTTATATGCAGAACATTCACAGCGGTCAAAGCAGATTGCTATGATATAGTTAGTTGCCTTTAACTACCCATTTCAAACTGCAGACATCAGTGGTCAGTAGAATGATGTGGTAGAGTGCTGGTATCCACAGTCTCTATTTTTCTACCTTATTCCATTCAGCATTTTTAAGACTGCCTAACATATTATGGCCCTCATTACGACCCTGGCGGACGGGGGAGAAGTGGCATTAATACTGCCAACAGGCCAGCGGGAAAAAAAATGGAATTATGACCATGGCGGGTACCGCCATGGTCATCTGCCACTTCTCCACTGTGACCGCCAGGGCGGTGACGACCGCTGGGCTGGAGACTTCGGTCTCCAGCCCGGCGGCCGTCACCAGACCGCCTGCGGTATGAGGGCCCTGCATACCGCCATGGATTTTGTGTGGTTTGGAACTGCCATGATATCCATGGTGGTAGGCCCTATCAGTGCCAGGGAATTCCGCCACCCTCCCCCACCCGAGTCCTCCCCCCACACCCGACTCCCCGAACACCCCCCAAAGGTGGTAGTACCCCACTCCCCACCCCCCCCCACATGGACACCCACCCTTTCACGCACACAGACACCACCAACATACATACCCGCACACATACTAACAAACATTCCAGCAGACACACACAGTCATACACGCACACATACACACAGACATACACGCACACATACTCACAGTCAAACATACAGACACGCACACATTTCCAAACACACAACACCCCTGCATGCATACACGCACTCACACACCCCCTCTACACACTCACACCCCCATGCACGCACACACCACACAACACCCCCCCACCTTCTCCCCTAACGGACGATCACCTTACCTTATCCGGTAATCCTCCGGGAGGGGACAGAAGGGGAGGGCTGCCAGCAGTCATAATAAGCTGCGCGGAAAACCGTCTGCACTGGCGGTCTTCAGCGTAGCGGTACCTCGGCGGTCTTTCCAAAAGACCGCCGAGGTCGAAATGAGGGCCTATGTTCTGTGTAGTGAATGGTGGGTACAATGAGGACTGGAAGAATACATCACTCCAATTGGATCCAGAGTACAAAGATAGTGCTTTCTGACACTGAATCAACAGTTGTTTTTGTGGCTGAAAGTAGCTCAGCTACGTTATTTCTTTCCCACTTCTTTTTTGTATGTGCCGTCTGTTTGGGCATTGAGAATATATTGCCCAAGGTTCGTAAACTGAAAGTTGAAGATCCAGTCTTTTTAAGTTCCCATTATGGGTAGAGTTACCATTTAATTGACCTCTGCAAAGGGAAGTAGTGGCATAGGCATCATAGCACTGGCACCTCTGCAACCATCAGTCCATTTTCCAGTTGTAGCTGTCACTCAGCAAAGTAGATCAATTTAAATCTAATTGATCTTCTCAGTCACATCAGTAGCTTCAATTCAGTACTTCCAGTTCACTGGCACAATCTAAAATGAAACCCTCTATTAAAAAAGATTTTTCAAAAAATATATTGTCAAAAAAGCTAGCAGAAAAAATGTTACCGTAGTGCACATGTGCAAATCTAGCTCATGTATTATTATTCTCATTAACATACTGCATTTGATAAAAGAGTATTAACCAGAACTAAGCAGACTGACAACAAAGGGCCTGATTACGACCTTGGCAGATGGGATACTCCATCACAAACATGACAGATATCCCACACGTCATTTTAAAAGTTCCATAGGATATAATCGAACTTGTAATATTGCAGACGGGACATCCGTCACGTTTGTGACGGAGTATCAGATCCTCCAAGGTCGTAATTAGGCCCTAAGTATATGTTTTGTCCTGCTGCCGATGCACCCACTGAACATGATTTCAGTGCTACTGTACTGCTATCCATAGCTAAAGGACCAGTCTTTCAAGTAAAAATGATGAGAGCATTCGCTTGCTTCAAAGAAACAGACTTGCTATAAAAGCACTACACTGCGCTCGAAAAGGCATCAGATAGCGGTGAGGTTTCCGTTTCGAACACCACTGCATAATATATAAGAAAACAGAACTAGACCCCAAAATTCATAAGTGTTTAGGGAATTTACCAAGGTTGATTGTGTACTTTTAAAACTGCTGTTATATTTGGATTTCATTTATTGGCAGAGACCTGCCAGTCTGGGAACAATGTCAATTGGTGCAATTTACAGCAACCACAAAAGTTGGCATGAAAAAATTTGCTTTTTAGGACAAAATGGAGGTGGTCTAAAAAGAATAAACAGCACAGTAAAACATGCTGGCTTTTACTACTGCCAGTAATAGAACTTATAATAATGATTCTTGTCAAAGACTTCTATTATGATATGGAAGAAAAGGTACACCTAGATGAGAAACGTGATTTGAAATGAATTTGTTTGTACAACATTATGTTCAATAATTTCCTCCCCTGTCCTTAATTAGTAGTAGGCTCTGTGTTATTTTCCACGGTAGAAATCCTAGACTGCAAAATGTAAATCATTTAGAACATCGATAGCTGAAAAATAAATGATTTGCATCAACCCGGCTCTCTGAAAAGGGGATGCTTCATTTTGTGAGTAGGTATCTTTAAGAAAACTAGAGACTTGCCATCCGTTATCTCCTTGGGAGATTAACGTTTTGGAAACTGTACAGTAGAAATTTAAGAAACATATCATCACGAGTGTATAGTTCATTCTTGTATTAGGAGGGATGTAACAATTTTGACTATGTACTTGCTCGTCAAGATAACAATACCTTGATTCAAAACGATATAAACATTGGATGTAGAAAAGAACTATGTGAAAATAGAATCAAGGGGTGTGAAAGTACTGGGAAACTGATGTGCACACTAGACCCAGTGTTTTATTTTGCCACTCAACATTAGTAAATACTTTATTAAAATTGGAGGTTATTTTGTATAATTATATGTAGTTCATTTCAATGTATATTGTAATTGTGATAGGATTATTTCGAACATTAGAATCAAAGCTCTAATGGATAGGCCTAATGTTTATTTTTTCCATCCACAGCAGTGATACTGCTTGCCATGGATGACAAGAAGCCACCCCAACCTTTTCCCTACTTTTACCACTATCCATCCAATGAGCATGCCTATCCATCTCCAACTGTGTTTACAAGATGTTGTATCCCTATGTGGATTCCATTTTCAGCACCACCAGCTACCTCAGAGTGAAGTTCATTATCAGCTCCACATTAGATATGAAAAAGGGCACAAAGGTGTTTGTGCCCAATCAAAGAGTATGAGTTGAAAGCACATTTTGCTTGCTGTGGACGGTTTTACCAGGACGAAGTTTCACAGCCAAAAATCTTGGAAAGTTGACTACTATGCTGTCACGGAGGCTGCTGCCATCTGTTAGTACCAATTCCCACTCAGAAAACCTGTACTTGCATGCAAAAAAAGTTCAGGGGAAACAATGTTACTAAGTCATAAGGATATTATTCCTGGCAGTTTTTGCCCTCGATATTTCCAACTCATTCGAGAAAATGAGGCTATCATGAAAAATATTTCTGCAAGCGGCAAATCAGTTCAAAGTGGTTTGCAACTGAAATAGAGGCACTAGGATTGTATGAAGTGGCTGAAAATTGTGAATTGTTAAAATCAAACAGTGTACTGATTCACAAAAGTGTAACTCAATATTGTGAATCTCAAAGAGCAAACCGGTAACAGCAATTTGCAAATCCTATGTACAGAGGCCACAAACTGGGAGTAGACATATACAGCAAACCTCCACATGCAAAAAAAAAAACATTACGTGGAAGGTGGTGAGGAGAGGTGAGCTATGAGTTGTGCACTGGAGAAGACAGAACTGGACTTCTAGCCAGAGTCACCCTATTTGAACAGGTAGAATAGGAGACGTATGTCAGGGAAAGGCAGAGCAAGACAATCATACTTGAATTAATGGCTGAATTGGATCCCACACTAGCCAGACAGATTGTATGCAACCAGGCCATCTCTGTACATGTTCAGAGTCTGTGCTCCTTTCATCTTTTGGCAGCAAAGACTTACCAAGGGACTACTACAGTAGCCAGAAGCATTCTGTCAAGCGTTTTTAGAAATTTCCTGGATGCCATGCTAGCCAGGATGATTACACATACCACTTCAAAGTACCGCGGGTGATTTTCTGACAAAAAAAAAACAATTTTTCCAAATTATTACATGATGAGTATATGGCATGCCCATCCCAAGATGCCCACCATCCGGTACAGAATACCTATATAGGAATAAGAAAATCCAGCACTGTCTTAACAGCCAGGTGATAAGCAATGCATATGTCACTGACCCAGTTGCCCAATACTCCGTGAGTACACACAACTCCTTCATGTTTCATCATTGTGCACTTTACAGTCAAAGTATTAGGAGAGCCTTGGCAAAATGTTTGATAACTAGGTGGTTTTCAGATTCCTATGACTTGTATAATGCAACAAACACTGTCATACAGATCACTCATAACCATGTCTCGATGTTACAGGTGACAGTGCACGTGCCCTTGAGGTATGGGTCCTCACACCTATTCTGAATCCAGGAACATAGAGGGAGTGTCACTGCAACACAGCACATAATAAGTCCATAACAAATAGTAAACGAAATAGGATTTTTTTTTTGGGGTGTTTACAAACAAAGTAGTGGTGCCTCGGAGTATAGCCCAGACACCAGTTGCTAAATTATTGCAGTGTGTGAAGTGCTGTACATTATTGTCATGTACAGGGGCTTGACAAGAGAATGTGAACCAGTAGACGAAGAGGGTCCCACATCATGGCACACTTGGACAAGACAGTGAACAAGCTGCAGAGTGCAGGGCATATCGGGATGACTTAACAAGCAATTATTTTTGAGATGAGATACTTAATAAGTTCACTTACTTCTCAGTCGGTGAAGATGTGCTTGCAAATACCATACTCTGTTTATACTTAGGTTATTTCCAACCTTAAAGGCAAACAACATGATTGGATCACATCGGATGCCTATGTTATTAAACAAAAATAACATGACGTGCACTATGAAAAGGTATACGCCTTTCTTTCTTTTACTCTTAACACTACTTGGCCTGGTCAATCCAGCATGATATATGACCCCTTCTACCTCACTATTCCTGCTGCATGTACCAGGTGCACCCTCTTGCACTAAAAGGTGTAGCTTAGTCAGTGAGATTCGATGGGTGCGAGTATGAGATTTCCCAACCATTAAGTGGTGTTCCCTACAGAAAGAGATTGTGCATCAAGCAGGGGTCGGACTCGGTGTTGCTTCCTCCATCTGAGCAGTGGAGCATCACCCCCGCTGAAAAAGCAGCAGAGGTGAAAATGAAATGATAATAAAATGCATTTATTACCATTTCATTTTTAACAGGTGCTCTCAGCCTGAGCCAAAAGTCAGACACAAGCACTTCCATTGCTGCTGATTTGCAACAGGGAAAAAGTGGTGCACACTCCTGTTTAAAGTGCGCATGTCAGTTTGGTCGGCTGTCTTGCGATGGCCAGCCTGACATGAGCAATTTAAACTTCTCTACCTGAGATGTCTAAGACAGCTGGGTGGAGAGAAGGCACATGTCCCCAGTGCCTAAAGGAGCATTGAGCAAGCCCTCTCCAACAAATCTTAGCACTGCTGTCATGTATCTACCATTTTCAGCATCATGAGAAATGAGGCTCCAAGACTCATGCTGGGACTTCCAAAGAGGAGAACACAGAGGACATGTGGGTAAGTAAATATTTAATTATTATTTACTTTTTGACCCACTGACAAACATTGTGAGAAACTCTCAGTCATGGCCTGTTATAAATAAAACACTCTTAGCAAACCATTTTTGAGACCTTTGGCATTAAGACTAAAGGCATTTACCACAGTGCCTATCACTGGGTTAATCCATCCACTTTGCTCCTGCGCCCCTCCAGAATTCTATATCACCACCCGCCACTGGTTGGGCGTTTTAATAATCAGCATTGGGAGGGAAGAGGTTTTGCCTGTTAAGGTTCTCGAAGGGAGTGATGGAGATTTTCTGAAAAGTAATCACCATCCTTGTGTCACGTTCTATACCTTGTATTTCGACATTGGAATGTCTTAAGGGTCTCCAACGTCTGTTCTAAAAGTCTTGATCTGTCCAAGGTAAGGGCGACTCTTTCCAGTAGCCACGGTGCTGCCGACAAGGAAATGTCAAGGCAGACTGTGCCCTCCAGAAGGAGTCCCAAGAGGGAACAACCCCAAAAGGGACCTCTATTGGTTATGTTGAAAACAATTGGAAGGCAAAGGAGAATCCAGCAGAAGGCAACTAAGGACCCAAATAAACAACAAGAATTTGCACAAAAATGAAGGGAATCCAAGGAAACCAACAGGATGTGCAGATAAACCATACAGAAGGAAAGTGCACCAACGGAGTGTAGACACCTCAACAGGGAATGAAGAGTGTTGCAACGCAAGGGAAAAGAAGAACTCAATGCCTTATATACCCAAATAGGGGAAGTGACGTAACAGGAAGTAAGAAGAAGGCATCTTGGACTGGGAAAGACTAATACAGAGAAGAGAGAGAGACAGCCATGTTAGAACGTTAAGCATATATATCCCCTAAGCATGCTGGGAACAAGAATTAGGAAGATGAGGAAAGAAAAAGACAGAAACCATGGCACCTGGAAAAAGGTAAGTTGAGTAGGAACCGCTACTCCAAATGGAGTTTTAATGTTAATTTAATGTTCCAAGGGCTGCTGCATAGTCTTGCAGTGTGCCCGATACGTTTTATAGGCAGGCGTCGCCGAGTTGATCTGTGATGCCAGAACACTCACCGTGGGCCACCGCACTGACCCGCGACACTCCCAGCAGGAGAAGGAAACATCGCTGGCCGCGCCACGGCCCCCAGCGTTTGGATAGATCACGCCTCAGGCCGAGGCAGCGCCTGTGGTGCGAAACCTTGCAGCCCTTCAGGTCTATCTGTTCATTGCGTGTTGGGTAAGAACAGCTTGCTAACAGCAAGTATAACATTGGTATTTTGGGTCCTTGCTATAGACAAATCTGCATGGAACTTTGACACCTGTAGTTTACATATTTCAATCCAATTAGAAATCTTTTAAAGGTTGAGATCTTGTTGCTTTGCAATGATTTATGCGTAAAATCTTTCAGGGCATAGAATCCAATGACGATAAGACAGCCTGGTGTGCTAATGTAGTTGCTGCATGGTATAAATGTCTGGTGTATGTGTTTGTGTGTCTGTCATCAAAGCTGGCTTTTTTAAAAACTTTTTTCGGTATTATGTATACCTATTGTATGGACTCAACTCCAAGGAGCAACAAGCTGCTTTTCAGAAACATTTTCATTCTAGCAAGAACAACTCATGGTTGGGGGCATGTTCACAAAGCAGTATGTTCCACCCAGGAGGCCAAAAATGTCATGTGATGATGATGTAGAGTAGAGGATAGCGACAACACAAAAACCAGTGGATAATTTGCATGGCACATATTCTGCCAATCAACTCACCAACAATAGAAAAAGGTGCTTTCTAAGCTTGATGAATCGAGATGTTGCTCGACTTAGAGCTATTAGCATTGTAAAGTCCTAACCCGACTTTTATTGTCACATAAAATGAAAATGAAAAGTAATACAGTTTTATGTAAGCGAGCCGATTTAAAGTGCCATGCCATGCGCGTAGGAGCACACAAATTGAAACAGAAGTTTGCTCGCAGTCATGCGTATTGGCAAATGTGCAGTGAGATCACGCTGCATAGGAAATAAAAATAAAAAGTAGTCCAGAAACCATGCTGAAAACATGGAGCCTTGTATGTCTTCAGTAGTTGGCCGGTGTGCTCAAGGAGGGCTAAACACAAATAAAATCAAGCGATTTTTAAAAGTCAATCCCATGAACCAACAAAACTTATGGGCGTGGTGAAAAGCCCACAGAGAGATTACAGCAAGCTAGAGCACTTGCGCTCAGCCCTAAAAATGCTACCCTGACAGGGGCACAGACTTTCCATTATCAGATGTTAGTAAGGTGCTTCAGACTACTACTGGGAAATGGTGAGCATCTCTGGCAGTGATGCTTGACCACACGGGTCAGACCATCAGAAGAGTTTGCACAGACTCATTTCAGGGAGCTGCAATTGATCTGACCAGTAGAATGACTCAGGGGTTTCAATTGTCTCCAAGTCATTTTTATAACTACCCACAAAGATAAGCTGTTGTCAGGCAGAGAGGGCACCTCCACTGTTATGTGGAAGGCACTTTTCAGTTGTCAGTACATTATATATTGGATGCTCATACTTTATGTTAACACAAAGCAGATTAGAACACTAAGTAAAGATGAAATGGTTGGATTTAACTCTAGCAAATCTAAAGTGATTGTGACAGGACTGACGTTTTTGGGCTATTTGTAGGAAGAAAATGAACATTTTATAATCGATGAAGGCACAACGGACGCTGTCGGTAAAGTAATGTAAAATTTTTTATCTGTGCTAAATCTAGGTATAGTTATTGATTTCCAGAAGAAGGGCTAACACTAGCTAATAGACGTCATAACCGTTAATACTCTTAGCACCTCAGTCCATGACACACTCCTAATTGGACTGCGTCTATTCCCTCTGCAAACATCATTAGAGGCCTCAGAAGTATCTGTAGGGAGGTTATGGTATTTAAGGGTGATGATTCACTCATCCCTGTCTTGAAAGGCTCGAATCACTGTAATCAACAAGAGAAACAACATCCTGCTAAAGAGACTATGAAATATCCACTCCGTGATCACAAATTAAACCAACTCTGTGTCATGGACATGAGCAGACCGTGGAGTTGAAGTGCACTTTAAAACTGTGCACCAGAAGACACAACTTAAGTGTCAAGCTGATCATAAGACAAGAATTCTGATGTCACTCTGCCACTTTTCTATGTACTTCGCCTCCTAAGAGTGCATGCAGTGAAGGGTAAAAAGGGGAGGAGAGGACGAGAAACAGAGAGTCTGATGGGTTCGTTAGAGGGACCCTTCCAGTGTCCTATTATGTCCAGCTTACCAGTATTTTATGAGCAGGGCTGTAACCACTGCCCAGGAATACTATTATACCTGCCCAAGGAACCAAAGAAGTGCTGGCATATCTAGCAGGCAATAGACTTCCATGGGGGAAGATAATGTTTAAGGGAAAGGTGAAAAACAAGAAAGGTGCAAACTTGGCGACAAGTGAAGGAGCCTTGATAGCTGTGTTGGCTGACACTCATTTTTGCACCTGAATCTAACTCTGTTTTTTGCTGTACAGTGACGTTATAATAATAGGTAGCAGCAGTGGGTATCTGATGTGTCAGTGAGGAAGCCCTGATGTCAGGCCATTTAACTCACTACCCCTATCGTGCATACAAGTGAACTGGATTCTTATGCCCACTCTTCAATATTAGCACCAGAAGCACAGCAATTGACTTTCAGAATTTTAGTTCAATAGTGCATAGGTAATAGGTAAAATCGTACGTCGCATGCCACTCATTTTAAGCTTGGTGTCAATTGATTCAGGCAAGTGAGAGATTGAAACTCTAGAAGACTGGCTAATGAAGACTGATAAAGGTAAACCACTAACCACCGCATGGTTGGGAACTTCCAAATTAGTGAATGCACTTCCGGGTCACTAGTGGTACGACATATTTAATCGTACTCCACACTGCTCTCCTTGCCTGCAAAAGTTTATGGTTGTACTGGGTCTTCAGGTTTATGTAGTTAGTCCATCTCACCCTCCGTTCGGCACCTTTGTTACTTTTTCCCCTTTTCATTTCTCTCACAACAGTCCTGCTCTAGAAACCTTTTTTTACCTTGTTAATTTTTATCTGTGTTATCTGTTGTTGGAGCTTTTTATATCTGCTGCTATTTGCCGATCTCCATCTTTTGGGTATCCTGAGTAGCAACCGCGGTATCCTGGCTGACCTTTGCTCTCCTGACTGTATTATATACCGAGGATTCAGGTAAGCATGCTCTCTCTGTTGTTGGGCAACGTCTCATTACACCTGTCAATTATAGGTAGAGACTGCCTAGTCTCTATTTCTCATACCCACTTAGCATTTGCTACACACACCACCTGAGAACGAGTCAGTATCCATGCTTAATCCTGAAGCTGACACTATTCTACCTGGCTTTTGCCAACACTGACCTGTGACAGCAAATGCTCCCATTTTTTCTCTGTCGTACTCCATTTTTGCCTTCTTTCTCTTCTGAGGAATTGGAGTGGTTGATACCTCCATAGAAAGATTCAAGGATAGCCGAGACTCACAGCAGACTTCCATCTTTAGGTGAAGCTTGACAAGTTCTAACTACCAGCCCTAATATGACTAATGCAGAGTGAGTAGTTCTCTCTCACTGGAAGAGTATTTTCTGTTTGTACATAACTTAAGGCCTGATTTAGATCTTAGCGGTATACTGCTGTCCAGCTGCAGCGGCGGACCCAAGTACTCCATCAAACTGACAGAGTCCCAACCGCCATATTTAGATCTATTGCGGTTCAACTTCCGTCCGCATGGACGGAGGGCACTTCGTTGCGCAAACAGTATCCCACAGCCGACGAGGCAGACTCCAATGCTGTCATATAGCACTCTGTCGCCATCGAGATGGTGGGATTGCGCCAATCATATTTAGATAACATATTTGTGCTGGTGGTGTACCAGCGGTAGTACCAAGACAGCGTGAGTCCGTCGTGGGAGCCTTGCAGCATTGTACTATGGCTGTGGTTATTGGATGGATGCTAGCAGCTTATACATGATGTATATTGGACATTTGTGAACACCTGCAAAACACACTCCATTTCAGTCCATTATCCTTTGCCATTCCACTGCAAAACACGATTTGCTGCTAAATTTGCCACAAAGGACAATGTTTCCTGTCCTTTTTGACTGTTTTTTTCCTTACATTTCATTTCATTTTTTCCCACCAACTTTTGTGTCACTGGGTGTTTGTTTTGGACACTCACTATGGCAGGGAGGAGGAATCAATGTTTTACAGAGACAAAATTGTCAGTCATGCTGGATGAAATACTTAGAGTAGAGCCACAATTGTTTGGAGCACAAGTACGAAATGCAACCATACCTCAGAAACTGTAAATGTAGACCAGAATAGTGGAAAGTGAATGCTGTAGCTAACAATCTGTGCACACAGGAGTAAATTAGGAAGAGGTGGTACGACCTGTGGGGGAGAGTTTGTTCCATAGCCTCCATGCGTCACCTAGAGGCCCAGAGGACTAGTGGTGGATCTCCCAGCCCCCCTACAACTCTTTCCTTGGGAGGAGAAGGACTTGCCGATCATACAGCCTGAAGGACTGACCGGAATCCCTGGGGAAGGGAAGACTGGTTAGATGAACTTAGAAATGTCTCACTAATCAGAAATTGAGTTTTTGCCCTTAAGTTAGCTGTTCAGATTGTTTTAACACCCTTATCAAGAAATACACTTCTAAACTTAAATGTTCAAAATATCTTGTTTCATCCAGATTACTAGCATCATGGCTGTGTCTCTCTTTTTAACAATGCCCAACATGTTTTGCCAGATTGTGTGTTGTTCCTCATGTGTCATCCCTTGCATTTGTCTAGTCCCTTGCTATATCTCAATGAATGTTGTATTAAAAAACAGATTCCAAATTCCATCTATTGACACATGATGGAAACGTGTTAGTAAGTGATTTTTACACCTATTCACATATGTGTGCACATATTGTTACTGTGTGCTCATTTTCACTGCAGACATTTAAATAGGTATGTGCAACTCACATTTTTAGTATTGTCAATGGTATTAACAAATGACTACAACTACCATGATGCCCAGGTTTCGTCTCTGTGAAACAACAGTGCAATGTGATGTTGCTCAACCTCCCTTTTCTCCCATATATGCACAAATGTCAAAGTTGTATGTATTTGTCATTCACCATTTCATGCTTTGTATGAAGATTTCATTTGCTGTGTCGATCTAGTATGTTGTCACCTTCTCATTACGCTATTGAATTGATGTAATTACTTACATATCTCACTACCCCCTAGTGAGACAAGGGTCATCTCTGTGGGATCCTCACACCCACCTGGGACCACCTCCTCCCCAAGCGCTACACTGGCCAACCCTTAGTCTGTTCACCGCTGGGTGGCGGTGTCCACTTTGAACATTTGGGATCTCCCTTCATGTGACCTTCCTGGTCACATGCAAAGCACTTACGGTGCCCTGCCTCTGCAGGCTTTCCTGAGGAGGCCCATGGTTTCTCATCTCCCAGGGGGTTGGGATTTCTAACCCGGGTTACTAGATTGGAACCCTTTGGAAGACACCTTTTGTTTACCCTTATCCCGCCCCGCTCTGCTGCTGGGAACCCTGCCTACCTTTGGCAGAATCTCCCCTATATATCTTTTTGTGGACTCTGGTACTCACCCAACGGTCCGCCTCCATAACAAGCTTCCTGGGGCCAATCAGCTTACTATCAGTCAATTGCTGGCGCAGCTCTGCAAAACACAGACTAGACAAGTGCTCCCAAGCAATTAAGTTGTACAGCGCCTAAATATTGTCACATTACTGCCCTTCACACAACCATCCAGTGCTCTGCAAAAAGAATCTACATATTCTAACCAGGTCTGGGAATCAGTTTTCTTACTCTGCCTAAACTGATTCTGGTACTTGTCAGGAGTGAGACCAGTGAGAAGGGCCTCCTTCATGTCAGCGTAGGTGAGGTTGTATCCCTTACCCAAAGCTAGCACAGTGTCCTTCCCCCCCTCTGGGAAGTGGTTCCACAATCCTGCCCCCAAATGCTTCCAAGGGACCATATTCATGTGGATAGATGCCTCACATCCCTGAACCCACCTCTGTATGTCATCTCCCTTCTTGTACTCTCGCCCCACGTTCTTAGGAATGTGCACCATTCTGTCTGGCTGCACTGAGGTATTGCTGCCACCATCATTGCTCGACCTGCTCCTCACATCCAGATCCTTTACTTAAGTTCATGCTCCAAGAGCATTTTCTTCTCCTCCATTTTCAATCTCTCTAGCTCAATCTGGTGCCTAAGGCTTCTCTCCTGTCCTCCAACTCCTCTGGAGTCAGGCTCTTAGAACCACCACTGCTGCCTGACCCAGGGGGTACCTCCCTTCCTAGCAGCTCCTGCATCCTCAGCACATCTTCGCATGGATTTGGGTCCACAGACTCCCCCATTGGATCCATGGACTGCCCACTGATAGTTCTGACTGCTACCCAGGCCCCAGCACCTTTTATAGCTCCTCCTTTTTGGGGAGGCCTCTGACCTGGACTTTGAGGCTTTTACAAACTGCCTTCAGTTCCTTCATGGTATAGATTTCCAACCTAGCCTCCTCAAAAACCAAATCCTGGGATGCAACTGACGATGATTCTGACTGAGACATGATGTTGTTGGAGTTTACTTCAACTCAAGATCAAAAATAGGTCAAAGAGAAAAAAAAAATCAAAAACAAAAATCTGTATGTGGCACGTAGTGGTTTGCAATATGGTAGTAGTGTACACCAATCACTGTAGGTCAAGTGCAAATGCAAGTTCTATCCCACCGCTGCCACCAATGTTGGAAATGAGGTCTCTAGTTGGCAGTTGGTTTTCACCCTGTCCAAGTGGGGACCCTCACTCTGGTCAGGATATGGGAGATACCCGCTCAGATAACCCCTGCTCACTCTCTTGGTAGCTTGGCACGAGCAGTTAGGCCTATCTCAGAAGCAATGTGTATATCATTTGCACATAATACAAAGTGATAAATGAAAATACTACAAAAGGACACCACACCAGTTTTAGAAAAACAGCCAATATTTATCTATATAAAACAAGACCAAATATGATAAACATCCAAAATACAATAATAAAAATATGAATTCTGCAAGATTTACTCAAAAATACAGTTCCTTGAAGTCGATAGCTCCACCTGGGGCTATCAGAGCATCGTGATCAAGAAATTCCAACAGTTCGGGCCAGCTACGGTGTCGGGAAGACCCGCAAACCGTGCCTTTAGAATTGCAGGGTGTTTTGATCCTCGCGGTGAGCACCAGAGAGCGGCGTCGCTGGCGTTACGGTGTCGGTTTCAGAGTCGGTGCAGGAGTCGTCGAACCCTTGAAGTCACATGTGTCCGGATCGAAATCTGGGCTGATGAAGTCAGTAGCGCTGGCGTGGATGGCGTTGGGGCTGCGGTGCAACGTGGGATGATGCGACGTGCGGTGTCACCAGGTCACGGTGCAAGCAGCAGCTCGGTGATGGCATCCAGCAGTGTCAGTGAGACCAGGGCTGCAGTGTGAAGTGGGGCAGTGCGATGTGCGGTGTCATCAGGTCACGATGCAGGCAGTGGCCTTGTCTTTGCTGAAGCGCTGTCGTCGTTGGGCCCAAGCTAGCGCTGTGGGATGGGACGGTGCTTGGTGACCCTAACGAGCGGTGTTCATAGGTCAAGGTGGAGGCAGGATGCCTGGTGACGACACTGGAGGTGATGATGCTGGCGTCGTTGGACCGGGTCTGCAGTGCGGGACGGTGCTTCATGTACCTCATGAGCAGTGTCCACAGGCCACAGTGCCAGCAGCGGCACCGGTGTCAGCAGGAGTGGCATAGTTGGGGAGGCCCAGGCTATGGTGTGAGCAGGCGATGCCGGAGTGCGGGGCCCACAGGTCACGGTACAAGCAGAGGCTCGGTGAGTCGTCTGATGATGGCGTCGGTGAGACCAGGGTTGCAGTGCGAAGCGGGGCAGTGCGGCTCTGTGCGGCATCAGCAGGTAACGGTGCTGGCCAGCGACTTTGTTGGTGGTGTCGCAGTGGTTTCTCCTCTTGAACAGCAAAAAACACACAGTTCCCAGTGCTGCAGGTCGAGGAAACTGAAGTCTTTGGTGTCCCTGAGACTTCCAACAGGAGGCAAGCTCTACTCCAAGTCCTTGGAGAGCTCTTGCAAGCAGGACACCCAGCAAAGTTCACCCTTTCTACTCTTTTCAGGCAGAAGCAGCAACTGCAGGCCAGTCCAGCAAAGCAACACAGCAAAGGGACAGTACTCCTCCTCCAGCTCTTCAGGTCTTCTCCTGGGCAGAGGTTCCTCTTGATTCTAAAAAGATTCTAAAAGTATGGGGTTTAGGGTCCTCTTCTTATACCCCTTTCTGCCTTTGAAGTTGGCAAACTTCAAAGCAAAGTCTCAAGTGTTTACAAGAGCCTTCCTTGTCCAGGCCAGGCCCCAGACGCACACCTCTAGCTTAGATGGCTCATCAGGATATGCAGGCTACACCCCAGCTTCCTTTGTGTCGCTGTCTAGAGGAGAGGTGTGAACAGCCCAACTGTCAAACTGACCCTGACGGGGAATCCACAAACAGGCAGCGTCATAGAATGATTCAAGCAAGAAAATGAATACTTTCTAAAAGTACACAAAAACCAAGAGCCAACACTGTAATTGACTATTTTGATTTACAATGAGAAGGCAAAACCAATTATCTCTCCCATGACATGTGTCCAGAAAAATTGTAATTTAATAACATTTATCGCACACAGAAGAACAAATACAAAAGTGAGCAATTACCTCATATAAAAATGTTTTTTTGGCACTGCGCACACATTACATACATCAAAAACATATAGCAATATACAAACTGAAGAACACAAACTGACACAAAAAAATCAACTTAAAATTCAGGTTCTGCACCAACTTGAAAGAGAGGGAACTCAGAGCCTAACTCATTCCACAAAATGTTTAAGGCCCCTAAAAAACAACTTCACTAAAAGATGTATTTTTAAATTGTGAGTTCAGGGACCCCAAACTCCAAACTTCTATCTGCCCTCGAAGGGAATCTGCGCTTTAAAGTTATTTAAAGGTAGCCCCCATGTTAACCTGTGAGAGAGATAGGCCTTGCAACAGTGAAACCTGAATTTGGCAGTATTTCACTGTTAGGACATGTAAAACACACCAGTACATGTCTTACCTTTTAAATACACTGCACCCTGCCCATGGGGCCTCCTAGGGCCTATCTTAGGGGTGCCTCACATGTACTAAAAGGCCTTGCAAGTGGGTACACATGCCTGGTCGAATTGGCAGTTTACAACTGACCACACAAACACTGCTGCAGCAGGTCTGAGACGTGTTTACAGGGCTACTTATGTGGGTGGCACAATCAGTGCTGAACGCCCATTAGTAGCATTTGATTTCCAGGCCCTGGGCACCTCTGGTGCACTTTACTAGGGACTTACCAGTAAATCAAATATGCCAATTATGGATAAAGCAATCAATAGTATAATTTACCTAGGGAGCAAGTGCACATAGGCAATAAAGCAGCAAAAACAGAGTCCAGTAAACCATAAAAACAGGAGGTCAGAAAGCAAAAAGACAGGGGATACACACCAAAAAGCTGCCAGGTCTAACAATAATTCACAGTTTGTTGAGTCAAGGATTTCCAATCATGTTCTGTGGTATGCTGAATATATGTAGCATTTATAACTGCAGTGTTTATATGATTACCAATGCCATTATTTTAATAAGTTGTACTGTAGATTATTTTTGAGGCTGCTAGGCCTTGGAATGGTTTAGCTCACAAATATCCTCTCTACTGTGTTGGGTTGCATGTCTGGTACATGTAATATACACTTTCTACATAACAGCTTTCTCTTCAGGGCAACTCTTCAACCCTGTTTCAGAAGTTTGCATCTGTGTAAATTAACCTACATGTGTACAATAATGAAATCACACAAAGGCCTAATCATTACATTAATCAATTTTTACTTTTAGGTTGCCTCATTTGTATTTGAAGACACATTTGAGGTACACTCCAGACTTTTAATTTCCTTTATTTGTCATTTATATTAGGTCCAAAACCCAGGGTCAGTGGACCACCATCTACAACTGAAGACAACTCCACTCCAGCCCAGGGTCAACCCTTCAGTGAGGACAGCACTCCTGCAAGTCCGGAGGATGTGTACCTACCATCTGGCCTATCTTGGCAGACAGCTCCAGTGAGTCTCACTCAGCCCACACCTACACTTCCCACCCCAGCTGCCACATTACCTCAGCCTCAGGATACCCCCACTTCTTGTGTCCAAAGGAACACAACAACCATCTTGTGCCCCCAGTCCTGGCTACTTTTGCGCAACCACCATCATCAACTCCAGTTCTGCCAGGACCCAGGGGAATGGGCCACATTGCATCAAGGGCACAGGATAGTGGGGTATGGGGTGTCGGAGGGAGTCTATGTGCCAGCATAGTGAGGCCACTGGGATATATGTCACCCAGCAGCATTGAGTGAGGAGGCTATTGACCTCCTATGGAACATCTCTGTTAGCCAGACTGCACTACTTAATGCCATTCAGGGGCTTAGCGACCGTATGCAACAAATTCTAGCTTTCCTGGAAGGCATTCACAATGCTATGTCTGACCTACAAAGGTTATTCCAGGGTCTAGCCTTCTCACCACCGCAGCCTACCTACTATTCCAACATCATTCCCTATCTCCCGCCCCTTCCCCATCCCAATCCCCTATTCCTATCCTTGTCCAAGACACAGTCATTGCACTCACCCATTCACACACACTCAAGCAGTGCATCCACACATAAACACAGACACAGCAATAAACAGACACACACACAAACAACATACAGACACCACATCCACAACTACCACTACAGCCACCAGAAGCAAACCCGCAGACCCCACACCCACACCCCACACACACATGCACAGCCACCGCCACCATCAGCACACCCACAGACACCACACATACCACCATACCCACATGCATCACCACCACCAGCACACCTGCAGCCACCACACACACACATACAGCCACCACAGCACACCCACAGATACCACACCCACAGAGTCCACACCCACATTCACCAACACATCTGCAAACACCACAACCACACCCAGCACCTCAACAGCGCACCCCTGCACATGCACATATACATTAGACACAACTCCCACGGGACACAAATGCCTATTCACAAACACACAAGCAGCACATTCACACATAAACACAAACACAGCAAAAAACAGGCACACACACAAACAACATACAGACACCAGATCCACAACCACCGCTACAGCCACCACAAGCATACCTACAGAAAACACACCAACCACACACACACATGCACAGCTACCACCAACATCATCACACCCGCAGACACCACCCCCCACCCACACCCACACCCACATGCACCACTACCAACACCCGCACACCTGCAGACACCACACCTGCCACCGCACCCAGATTCATCACCACCACCAGAACATCTGCAGACACCACACCCACCAGCACACCCATATATACAGCCACCACCAAGACACCCACAGACACCACAACCACAGACTCCACACCCACATGCACCACCATATCCGCAAACACCACAACTACACCCAGCACCTCAACAGCACACCCTTCCACGTGCACACATACATTAGACACAACACCCACAGGAGGGAAATGCCCACACTCAAAAGAACATACTACCAGGAAAAAATGCACACCCAAACATACATCACATACACCAGACAGGCACATTACCACTGCCACTCCCTCTGCCTCCAAAACTCAACTCTCTACCAACCATACTACCCATTTCCCCAAAGGAATCCTTTTATTTGCGTT
This sequence comes from Pleurodeles waltl, assembly GCF_031143425.1. Lineage (NCBI taxonomy): Eukaryota > Metazoa > Chordata > Amphibia > Caudata > Salamandridae > Pleurodeles > Pleurodeles waltl. Next base: position 1,889,027,031 of record NC_090440.1, read on the forward strand.
AGCCTTGACCCCTTCCACATCCCAATCCACCTCTCCCAAATGTAAACCCACTCCTCCCACACCCAAAGCCGCCCCTCCCAAACCATGTCCACCCCTCCCAAACCCACTTCTTCCTAAACCAAACCAAACCCACCTCTCCCAACCCCTCCCTCCCAAGTAAAATCATTGAGGTGCCCCTGCTCTCTGCCCAATAGATGCGCCTTTTGAGGAGGTTGTACTGGCAGTGAAATTAGGAGGCAAGTTCTGGGCATGCAGCCCAGCATTGACACTTGAACTATTTGGACCTTTTTTTCTATTTTATTTATCTTTCTAAATATATGAGAGCATTATCTCATTGTTTGATTAAAATGTATTTTATTTTCAATACCTTTGTCCTATAAATAATTTTGAATTATTAGTAACTGTTTGCTGATAATGCTATTTCTGCTAGTGTGTATGACATGCACTTACTCTCATTTCTGACATTGACAAACACAGGTTTTATTTTTGACATATTTACATAGTGTATACATAAGTGTTGTACATTTGTGATGGACATGTTAATTTTTAGTGCAGACATTCATCTTGTTACTGGACACTTACACCAAGAATGCGTGTGTGTTTATTTTAACATGATGTGTTAATAATATACACCTATGCATTACATAGGGAAAATGACACTTTAAAGTTAAATGACATGTAATGTTTAACAGAAATTGCACAAACCAAGGTGACTTGTGACATTAATACATCTCTGACATGTTTGAAGTGTAGAGGTAACGTGTTCTACCGCTGAGGTTTGTGGCGATGGGAAAATCATAAATCGCCACCTGTGAGGAACAGACAACTGTGAGCGCAGTTATGTGATTTCCTTTGTCAATCTAGTCGAAAGGCTATGTGAATAGCAAATGATTTCCAAGCTGCTGAACCTGGCAGATCTAACATTCTGGTTCTAAGTTCTCCATATTCTCTAGTGATTCACATCACCAGAAACACCTAATAGACCCCGAGAATGAATTCAGTACGGGACAATCAAAATATCCAGCACAGAACAGTATAGGCAAGCACACATCAGTGGTGGACTACTGCCCATGAAGGGAGTTTAATGTGGAATAGATTTCGACCCAGCACTTAGATCCGAATCATACTGTTTAACATTTGTAGGTCCAGTTTTTTGTGCCATTCAAGATTTTTATCCAGCCACTACATCATACACCGCAGGGTGATGAGTCAGCCCACTTCAGCCATTGGCTTACTTTTCTGTGAGTGACAGAATTCTGTCCTCTCACAAAGAGTACATCCACACAAAGTAGTTATAACATTTTTTATTTGAGCCAATGTTAATTATTTATGTTGATGAGTGCCTGGCAGCTCCTCAAAAATAATGTTTTACAAAAAACTAAACAAACATTGAGAACGGCAAAACGCTGGCAGCCAATGTCAGAGCTATTGGTTTTGCCAATGCTTGTCTAACAAATTTCAAGATCTGACGATGCTAACACCGCAAGGGCTCTGTGAAAAAAAATCTAAATTGGCCCTTACCTGTGCTCACCTAAATAATGGTATTATTCAAGCCACAGTTTATGTCCTTACAGATTAGAAAATTAAAAACATGTCTTCTTGTCATTTTATTTTTTTCCATGTCCATACATTTTCTCCACTTATTATCCAACGATGGTGACTAGGCACTGACCCAGAACAATAAATTCACCATATTTGAACATCCCACATATTCACTAACAATACGTAATGCTTGTCACTTTGGGGCAAAGATCTGAATGAGCACCACCATTCAAGACGGTACTTAGACACACAGCGGACTCTCTTCCATAACAAGCAAGCTAACAAAAAATATATGTCTTCGCGTTGCTTTCAAATTTCAAAATGAAGGTGAAACTGATGCTTATTATACAACTATGGGGGTAGTTGCATGATAATTTCACAGAGTCACTGAAATTCTTGTAAGTGGATCTCTTATTGAATAATATTAAACATATTCCCGATAGTTAGAGCTAGCCTTGGGTGCTTTGGTATCAGAAGCCATTTATCATAAAACTATATTAACGTATTCGTGCCATTACCCAACTTTTATGCAATTCTTGCCACGCTGCCTAATGATAAACGCACTCCTGCGAGGACATCTAAGCGAACAAATGAGTGCAGACCATCAAAATGTAGCAATGGTGTTGTGCTTGTGCCACCAGTAAAGCCTTCCCAGGTTGCTTGTGTTTCTGGTCCTGTTAAGTCCTTCAAAACTGATGGAAACACGTGTGGGTTGTTGCTGTTTCCACAGATATCCTGTCTAAATGTAACCCTGGTTGTGTGCTAAAGAAAAACAACACTTGTGCACCATTAGTATCACCAAAGATGTCTGGCTACTGAAAAGGAAACAGCATTGACCACTACACCTGTCTGCAATAACATACTGTGCTTTTCCAGCTACCATCTTCTTTCATGATCAACATGAGCTTCTCCAAAGATCTCCGTCTAAATCCAGGTTTCTTTGGCAGAGGAAATGCAGCTGAACGTAATTTCTGTGTCCTAAGATCCCCACGAGCCCTCCCTGGAACATAACAGAATAGTATTGGCAAAGACAAATACATACAAGCTGTGCTTGATGTTTCCGGTGCTGAGCACCAGCACTTATTTTTGAGGGCCGGTGCTTAGTCTTCTGCCTCAAGCATTTGCTGTGAGCAAAAGACACTTATGGGAAAGACGGAGGAAGAGAAAAACGAAAAAGTATCACAAAGGTAAAAAGCAGAAAGCTGCTAGAGTGAACTGAAGGAGCAGTGAGTGGCAGTAAATATATTGAATAGGCCCCAGATGGATTCAGGATTACGCTGCTTCAGTATTCTGTGCTCACACATTTAAATGCAGCAGCCGCGTGTTTAAGAGGAGGGCTTTGGGCACCGGCACGTTTTCATTCAAAAATTAAGCACTGCATACAAGGTTACTGACTCGAGAGGTCCTTTTGCTAGTATGCAAACAAGTGGCGAAAATACTATCTGCAAAGTCTTTCTGATCCGATAAATATAGAGAGACAAAATGCTGCCGAGGGCCAGTCTCATATCACTTAGGGCTAACCAAGAAATACAGATAACCAAGAACTCATGTTCATCGTCATTATTCTGAAACTTGCTTTTGTGTGTGAGTGGAACTCTTGCTCGTCAGTAAGCACAATGTTTGTTGGTAAGGATGAGAACCGAGCCACCCGCATATGACATCTGGGCTCATCCTGTCTTCTCTGACAATTACAGCTTGCAATTCAACTGGCTTTCTTTTAAGAACGGGGCTACTTCTTCAAATAAGGAGTCAACACGGAATTTAAATTATTTCCAGTGCTGCATCAGCAGGGTTGATCAATGTAAACTGCTCCGTATTTTATAGTTACATATCTACATCTTGTTTAGAGCTTTTTTTGATGTCTTATGAACCTTAGCAGAGTTTTACCAGCAGAAGTTTTAGTACATTTGCCGATGCTGTGTCCTCTGGCATAAAAGATAGAGAATTGACCAGATCTCTGATATCAAAAGATTACCCATACTTCTGCCCAAACAAGTGATTACACTTGAAATTAATTCCCAGAAGTAGTGGTGTGTGAAACCTTTCTTCCATCTTTGTATTTTTGCCAAGTTCCCCGTTTCTGCCTCAATTCCTCAATTGAGTTTTCTTCTTCTCCACAGGACCTGAACTCACAAACTGTCACTGCACATTTGCCTTGCATTCTTGATGAGTCAAACAGTGCCCCACACCACAAAACCACATAACTTTTATCCATGGACTGATTTTTCTTGGCCATAGCGCCCGTACTGTAAATTAGAGCTTCCATTTCTCTTAACACATTGGACCAATCAATCATTAAAAAGCAGTAACACCTATGCCACCAGCTGAAACCCATTGCCCATTCAGGGCTGTACTCATAATCATTCATTGCTGCTGCAAAAAATAGCATTCTGAGACTAATGCACTTGATTATCTGCTGAAGCCATGGCTTAACGTTGCTTCAATAAATTGTCTGATTTGAGTCATGTTTTTACTAACTCTGTCACCCACATTGATTTCTTGTTAGTAGTAACCCACTGCCCTATGAAAATGAAGGCTAAAAAATAAATTTTCTCAGTTCCACTTTATTTATTTTTAAAATAGACACAGGGGCTTATTTAGATCTTGGCAATAACTGTCCTGCTGTCGATTTTCCGTCAGATTTTCCAGATGTTGGTGGGTCCATAGACAAAAGACCGTTGGTGAACCGCCGCCACTGCCATGACTCACTACCCACATCATCGTCACCAAAGGTAAAAGCGGCTGGCTGCGTGACTCCAGCCAATTTTAGCCCAAGCTTTTACCCAGAGCTAATCACGATATGTCTTCCCTCTACGCACTGTGGCGGCTAAACCTCCACACATGAGTTGGAAAATTTGGGATGGATAAAAGATTGAAACTCACCTTTTTCCTGAATTTTCACATTCTCTGCCACCATGAATCCGGTCATACAAGTCCTGCTGTTGCTGCTGGTCCTGACTAAGATGAAAATCAACTGCGGTGACATCAGAACAGAAGGTAAGTCACCGTATTACCTGCAATCCTCTGAATTGTTGGTGTACATTAGCACAGGATTCGTACCTGTATAACAAATATTGAAAGCAAGAGCACAATGATGTGCACTGCACATGTTTTTAATGTTGTAGTTAGAAAAATGTTTAAAAATACACCTCGATATATTAGCTACAATCACCAATCTGGTGCTAACTGTCCTTATGCCAAAGGACAACAAGTCCCATCAATCTCGACTCACAATGTGTCCATAAAGGTATGTGCAATCATTTTCCATAAACTTTCATATCCTATATATAAACAGTATACCCAATAGGAACTACAGAAATCCATGATAATGTAGACATTGTACTACAAAACAAGTGGGTGTACACAGAATGTAAAACCAATTTTAACTCTAAACTGCAAACATGTCAGAGATGGATGAAGGTCACATAACCCCTTGGTTTGTGCAATTTATGACAAACAGCAAATGTCATTTAACTTTAAAGTGTCCTGTGTAATGCATATGTGTCTTATAGACACATCACTTTAAAATAAACTCACATGCATTTTCCAGTCATAAAAACAGAAACACATTTAATTTTGGTGTATGTGTCCAGTAACATGATGAATGCTCACACCAAAATTAAAATGTCCATCACAAATGTACAACACTGATGTATGCATTCAAAAGATTTCAAAAAATTAAAACATGTGCTTGTCACTATTACAAACAAGAGTAAGTGCATGGCACACACCTTCTCAGAAATAACATCATCAGCAAACAATTAGTAACAATCAAAAAATAAGGCCGGGTCAAAGGTATTCAAAATTGAATGAATTTTAACATTAGCATGAAATACTGCTCTCGTTTCATCTTATTTTGTCATCAATAAGTAATGTCCAAATTGTCCACAATTGGACATGTCGGCTTCAAGCCCTGAAGGTGCCTCCTAATTTCACTCCCATGTACAACCTCCTCAGGAAGGGGCATCTATTGGGCGAAGAGCAGACACCTCAATGATCTTACTTGGAGGGTGGGGTCCTTGGGTTTGGGAGGGGTGGGTTTGGAAGGGGTGGGCTGGGATGTGGGAAGGGTGGGGTGGAATGATGTTTGGGAGGGGTGGATTTATATTTGGGAGTGGTGGTTTGGAATGTCGAAGGGGTAGGTTGGAGTGTGGAAGGCGTGGAACAGCATTTGCGAGGGGTGGTTTTGGATGTGGAAGGGTTCAGGACCAGGACAAAAATAAGGTCTTCCTTTTGAAAATAGTAGCGTAGTTGGCAGGGAGTTTGGGTTGGGAAGTAGAGGGAGTGGTAGTGTCTGATGTGCATGTGTCTGTTGATGGTGCCGGTGCCTGTCGGTCTGGTGTATGTAGTGTACCTGTTGGTTTGTGTCTCTTAAGGGGTGTCATGGGTGAATGTCGGCATATGTGCACAGTGTGTGTAACTTGCAGTGTATGCCTGTGTATAGATGGGTGTGCTGTGGAGGTGCTGTGTGTGGTTGTGGTGCCCGAGGATGTGCTGGTGCATATGTATGTGGTGATGGGTGTATATGTTTGTGTTGTGGTGGGTGTTGTGTCTGCAGGCGTGGTGGTGGTGGGTAGGTGTTGTGTTTGTGTGAATGTTTGTGGTGGCGGTATGGTATCTGTATTTGTGTGTGCCTGTGTTTCTTGCTGTGTTTGTGTGTGGATGTGCTGCTTGTGTGTGTTTTAGTGGGTGCATGCAAATGTGTGCGTGTGCTCTGGATAGGGCTGGGAAGAGAAATTTGAGATGGGGAAGGGGTGGGAGCTGGGGCAGGAGTTTGGGATGGGTGGGAGGGTTACACTAGGGTCCGCCACTACTAGAGACTGGTCTTCTGGGGATACCTCCGAAGATGATGTTGAGTCACTGGTAGCCTCTGGCCAGTCCCCTCACCCTCTGCGGCACTGGGTCCCTTGGTGTCAGTGGTGTCTGCACTGGTATCACAGTGCCCAGCTTCTTCCCCACCGATATGGCTACTGTCACCTTTGCCTTCCTAGTTGATGCTGAAAACACAGATACAACAGTTTGAATGTATCTGTGTAAAAAGAATGGAACACCATCTTTGTTCACAAAGCATTTGCCAAGTCTTCATATTAAACCAGCTTTATGGACCTCAGACTTGGCTACTTTATCATTGGTATCTCATACATGTAGGGACGAAATCCACAAACCATTTCCTCACAGTCTAGAAATTCCCTTTGCTAGCTCCCATATCATGTATGTCTTTTGTCTCTAGTCCATGTTTATTTCTCTGCATTGCATATGGCTTTAACAGCATGAGTAAATACGTAGACCTGGATAAATCCCTAACCCATTTCAGTACAGAGCAAAAACATATCCACATTTCCATAAAAGTCGTGTTTTGAGTCTGATATTGACTCATCAAGATGGGATACTCCAACATCGACGTGATGTAACTTTCCACCTGCAAATGTCATTTTAAGTAGCATATTTCTCACCATCATTGATTTCTCATCTGGACATAACCAAAGACACTTAAATGCCGTTTGGGATATGTGTATCTCTGGCCCCATGTGGGCACATTTCTGTCTGTTTCAATTAATACAGTTTGGCATAAGAATTCATGTTGGTTGAGAAAGACTGGCTTAGATGTACATTTATGAAGGACTATGCCTTCATGACAATCTGCTGCTGTCTACATGAACTGACTTGAATATTGCTGCGAAAACATATTTCTAACATATTTTACATAAGGATTATGCCATTGTACACATTTCCATTCCTTTTGGAGTAGATGCTCATGATCATATTGTCATTGTACCAAGTTACCAATGTAACGTCTGAAACATCAGCTGTATCATAAGTGCATACTATGCCATGTCAGAAGTAATAGGGTCCACATTACCTACTCACTTTTGTGATGGAGCATCACACCTGATCCAATGCTCAAATGGGGCATGTTTGGCACAAAGGTTCCTCATAACATGGAGAAAATGCAGGTACCCCTTTTTGACTTGCAGACATGTGTCTTCTCAAAACAGTACCTGGTTTGTGATGAGGAAGCTAGTGAAAACCATTAGCACAAAATAATATATCAAATACAGCTGAATAACTTACACCTCCAGAAATCCTCTCTGCATTGGATGTGTGTCAACCGTCATGTTGATGCCAAACAACATTGCTGTAAATTAAAAAGATTAAACAACAAGAATAGCTACATACAATAAATCACCTCCTTAATGCTGCTGTCAGACCCTCAACAGCTCATCAAGCTCCAGTAGGCTGCCACACGTATGCGGGCTGTTAGGGGGGTCAGGCTTGCCTCATTGGGAAGTCTGGCTGAAATGCAATTGGGCTGACTTTCTGGTCCAGCGTCGGAGGTCTTCCCACCTCTTCCGGCAATGCAGGCTGCGCCCATTATGGACCCCCAGGGTCTGCACCTTCTTTGCAATGGCCTTTCATATGTCCCACATTTGATGGGCGTTGACCTGTATGGATGAGAAAAAAAGAACAACAAAAGAGGTTTTGAGTGATTTTGTTTGTCAGTAGTGATGTGACCCAATTTTGTTGCATTTCTCACATGCATTCTCAAAACAGTCTGTACAGATTGTTTTGAGGCATTTTAACATTTCTTAGGAAATACTAATTGGCAGTGATCTTTTGAGTACCCTTAATACTATCTACTCATGTTACCAATCCAGGCCACAAACATCATCTAGGCCAGGGCTAGAAAACCTTTCCTGTAGTGAGAGCCAATCCTGATGAGTTCAAATCATTATGAGACACTAATGGCCAAACAACCTGTAGAGTATTTGCACATAATCACATGCACAGCTACATTGGCTTCATGCCTAATCTTCAAAGAGTCAGATACTATGGTTTTCACTACATACAGTGACAAAAGCAGTATGGAAGGGTTGCCATGTGTCAGTGACTGCATGGTGTTGAGTGATGTATGAACACGTGTGTGTAGTAATGCAACATACTTGTATGGATGATTGAGAGTCTGTGTAATTTAGACTTGCAGCAGAGGAAATACCTTTCCCCATATGTGGCATCATGGCATGTTTGAAACATACAGATACAAGTAATTGTAATTTCACTTGACAAAACAACATCAGACAACTCCACAGCTTTGAAGATTCTTCTTGCACTTTACATTTCACTATTTTTGATGTGGGCTGTATGTTTTCAAGTATACTATTGCTACAGTGTCTACTGACCATTGGAAGTAAGGAGCCTGCAGTATGTCTAATGAAATCTAGAATTGTGAGTAATATGAACTGAAAATTGAGCTTATTCTTTCAGGTGACATTTCATTTCAATGCACAGACATTTCTAACTTGTACCCTTCATCCTGTACCCAGCTAAATCATTCAGTTCACTAACTCACAAACAAAAAGGGACAAATTAGCCTCTGTACAAAAGAGGAACAAAATCATTTCTGAAACATTTCCTACTCAAACATGTATATGTCCATCTGGATTCACATACATCTGGATGTACAGGGATAGGACCTACCTGGTGAGGACCTCCAACTCCTCAGGGGAGAAGGTAGGGGCCCTGTCACCAGCTTTGCCTGGCATCCTGGCTCCTCGAGTTTGGTAATAGCAGTAAAAGTCGAGAAGATGTTGTTAGTTGCAGTGTTGGGAAGCAAGTGATCTTTTTCCCAGATGGCACATACAAGAACACGGTGTATGTGCTCTAAGAACATGGTGTATGTGCTCTGTGGCGGAGATGAACACACAGCTATTAGCTTTCATGCATAGCCGTCACATGTTAGCCTATGGCAGTGTCCATTGTGGAGTTTTCTACTTACTACGCAGCCGTCAGATAGCCTGTTCCTGACAGCAAGCTCAAGCACCCGCCATTTTAGGACATGCAGCTGTGTATTTTGAAATTGTTTGTACATCATCAGCTCTCCAAATGGTGGCTACTTTGTATACATATCTCAGATAAATACAACACTGTTTTTGGCAAGATCTGACCCATAAAGAAGTGAACCATTAAGAAAATGTCAGACATGTAAAAACAAGTTCGATTTGAAGTATCAAAGAAGTTTGAAAATTATGGTAACATATATGACAGAATAAGATCACTAATCTAACCAAGACATGAGATGTGTGTTAATTGTGAAAGTTTTGCATGGCACGTTTAATTGATAGTTTGATTTCCTTACATGCAGATATATTTCAGTGACAGTAGTGGAGGTAAACACACATTTACAACATGTACACACAGATATGGGTATAATGTGAATAGGTGAAAATACCACTTACAAAAACTGTTCCTTCATGGGCAAATTGATGGAGTTTCTAACCTGTTTTTTGGACTACATACATACATTGAATGAATGCAAGCGACTAGGCAAATGCAAGGGTTGCTTGATGGGGAACAACACACAATCTTACGAAACATATTATTAATTTTTAATAAGAGATATACAACCATGATGCTAGTAATTGGGATGAAAAAACATATTTTGTGGACTCAAGTTTATATATATATATATTTTGTGGTAGGGTGTTGAAACATTCTAAACTAACTTAGGGGCAAAAACTAAATGTATGATTGCTGAGACATTACTAAGTGCAATTTTCCAGTCTCCACTCCACTACGGATTCTAGTCAAGCCTTCAGGATATAGGATCTGCAAGACATTCTTCTCGCAGGGAAAAAGTTGTAAAGTGGGGCCGGGGAAACTGCCATCACTTCTCTGGGCCTCCAGGTGATACCTGAAGGCCAGGGAATAGACTTTTCCCCACGGGTCCTGATTTCTTCCAGTGTGCACAGATTATTAGCTACAGCATTGACTCTGTTGACTATTCTGGTACACATTTCCAATATCTGAGATATGGTTGTATTTTGAACTTGGGCTCCACACAATTGCAACTGTACTCTAATAATTTCATCCACCATGGCAAACAATTATTTCTCTGTTAAAAGTGGGTTTCTCCTCCCTGCTATAGTGAATAAGTGAAAACAATCTAGTGCCCCAAAATTTAAAGAAAAATCAAAAATATAATAGCAACAAAATGCACAGAGGGAAATAAACACAGAGAAAAAAACTGGCTCCTGGGTGGCAATTTCTGCATCAAAATGGTTTGTTGCAGTGGAATGACAAAGGATCATGGTCTGCTATGGAGTGTGTTTTATAGTGTGTTTTGCAGGTATTCACAATTATCCAGTATACATCATGTGTGGTCTGCTTACTTCCAACCAATAGCCACTGCCATGGTACAATGCTGAACAGGTTACTCGACGGATTCCCACCATCATGAGACTGCCGCTGATACACCGCCAGCACAACTGTGTATTCTAAATTTAATCGGCGGGATCTCGACGTCTGGACAGCAACGGAGTGCTCATTGCCAGCATTGGAGTTTGCAGCGTCGGCTGAGGAATACAGCTGGTGTGACGGATTACACTCCGTCGACGCTGATGGCGGCTGACACGCCATAGATCTAAATAAGGCAGGTGGCCTGTCATCAGCTTGATGGAGTACTTGGGTCTGCTGCTGCAGCGGTTTGGGTGAAATAGCGTCTAAATCTAAGCCAGGCCCAAAGTGTCATTGTGACATGTTGATACTGAGGTTGAATTTAGGCATGTGTCAAGTTTTGAAGATGCGAGTTTTGCAACTTGGCCCAAATGTTTTTTTTAAACTTCACCTGTTTTGCTAACTGAGAAGCTGTTGAAATGTACATGAAAAATAGAGACAGAGAAGAGCACCCTCAGGGATAGGAGCAAAAGTTTCCCGCTCCCACTAAGGTGATAAGTGGCTCCCTTCTCTTCCCGACAGCTACCCATCTGTGAATGCTGTAAGACTCGGGACTACCAGCAAAGAGAAATGACTTGTTGCCCACTACCCCCATCAGTCTGGGGACATTCAAACCCTGAGTGACAGTGAGTAACATGCTACCATGTCACAAAAATGTCTTGATTCCTTACAAGCTCAAGTTCCAACCTTTTTGGGATTTGTATAGTGGGTGAAGTTAAACGTCGTCTTCGCCAAAGTCAAGAATACTGGGTAACTTTTCAGGTCTTCTTGAATGCTCAAAGGTCCCCATTTCTCTCGATTTCGCAGGCAAAGTAGTGGGGAAAGGAGAAATTAAGAAGTGAGAGACACAGAGAGTGAGGAGACCATTCTTTAGATGCATGTACCTACATTGCGTCAATGAGATGCAAGGTAGGCGTTCCTATGTAAAAAATGGTGCTATCCCCATAGCCCCATATTCATCCCCTTGTGCTAAAATAACGCACAGGTGGGAGGAGGTGCTAAATAATAATAAAGCTTGCTTTGCACCATTATTTAACGCAAGGGTCAGACCAGGCGTTAGGGGACCTGCGGACCCATTTCCATGGTCAGACACCGTGTAATGGGTCCACAGGGACCCTGGAGGCTGGGGGACCCCATCCCAGGCAAGTAGGGTAAGTATTGGTAAGTATATATATATTTTTCTTAATTAAAGTGTCATCAGGGGCCCAACTTGGGGCCCCCTGCATGGCACAGGGTGCAATGGCCATGCCCAGGGGACACTTGTTACCTGTGCTGGCCATTGGGATTTTGGGCATGACTCCTGTCTTTTCTAAGACAGGAGTCATGTTTTTGGTGGTTGTGTGCCAGGAAATGGCGCTAGTCTGGTTAGAGGCATTTTTTTGCCTTAAAACAGGCTAATGCCATTTCCTGGGGCACAACCCTCCTTCCCTAACGCCACCCCCACCCAGCGAGCGTCTTCTTCTAAGACACTAGCCCAAGTTTAGCACTGGCTTGAGTCATTCCATAAATACAGGGCCTGGCTGTCGCTGTGGAATGGCACAAGCCGGCGCTATACTTTTTGCCGCAAAACTGCGTTTGCGCAGTTTTGTGGCAAAAAGTATAAATATGGGCAGTATCCCCTGTCTGACTTCCTGTCAACTTTCGAAAAATACTCTCAAACACCGGTACTGTACTACAGACGTCTCTACATTCATCTTGCCATTGTGTAACACCCCTGCTGCAGGATACTTGCCTCAAATTTGTGTTTCCCCAGCTCTCTCTGTTGCTGTGGTAAAGATATTAAGGGGCATATTTATACTCTCTTTGCGCCGGAATTGCGTCGTTTTTTTTAACGCAAATCCGACGCAAAGCTAACTCCATATTTATACTTTGGCGTTAGACCCGTCTAGCGCCAAAGATCTTGGAGTTTGCGTCATTTTTTAGCGTGGACACCTACCTTGCGTTAATGATATGCAAGGTAGGCGTTCCCGTCTAAAAAATGACTCCAAGGCATGTGTGCCTTATTTAAACTCCCATGCAAAAATGACGCACGGGAGTGGGCGGGTCAAAAAAATGACGTCCAGCCGCTTTTGCGTCATTTTTTAACGCCTGGTCAGGGCAGGCGTTAAGGGACCTGTGGGCTCGGAAGGAGCCCAGAGGTGCCCTCCCATAACCCCAGGGACACCCCCTGCCACCCTTGCCCACCCCAGGAGGACGCCCAAGGATGGAGGGACCCATCCCAAGGAACTTAAGGTAAGTTCAGGTGAGTAATTTTTTTTTTTGTTGTTGTGGCATGGGGGGCCTGATTTGTGCCCCCCTACATGCCACTATGCCCAATGACCATGCCCAGGGGACAAAAGTCCCCTGGGCATGGCCATTGGGCAAGGGGGCATGACTCCTGTCTGTGCTAAGACAGGAGTCTTTTCAATGGGGGTTGGGAGTAAAAAAAAAAGGCGCAAATCGGGTTGAGGCCAATATTTTGCCTCAGCCCTGAATTGCCCCATTTTTTGACGCCCAAGCTCCATTTTCCCCTACGCCGGCGCTGCCTGGTGTTTGTCATTTTTTTTTACGCACACCAGTCAGCTGCGCCGGCTAACGTCATTCCATAAATAAGGCGCCCGCATGGCGCTTTGGAATGGCGTTAGCCGGCGTTAACTTTTTTGACGCACAACTGCGTTGGCGCAGTTGTGCGTCAAAAAGTATAAATATGGCCCTAAATGTGTGCACATATTGCAGGCGAACTTCTGGAGAGCCCACCTGAGGTCACTGTGCAGTCAACGTCTCAACAACCAAGATGCTAATAAACCTGGTTGTACTCTGGCTGAAGTGCTCTACAATAGCATCTTGATTAATATTCATGGTCAAACTTTGGCACTGAGTCTGGGCCAGTTTTCAGCGGTTCTGCTTTATGTTCTTTGTAACACTGCTGCTGGAAACTAGAGCTGTAGGAGCTAAAATTCGTTGCTTGCCCAACAACACTGCATATATTCCTGATTAAGGCCCTCATTACAACCCTGGCGGTTGGTGTTAAAGTGGCGGTAACACCGCCAACAGGCCGGTAGTAAAAAAATGGGATCACGACCACGGCGGGAACCGCCAACATAGACAGCCACTTTAACACTCTGACCGCCAGGGCGGTAGCAACAAACACCGCGCCAGTCACCGCCAACAGACAGGCGGAAGACAATGAACCGCCCACTGTATTAAGAGGCCAATCCGCCAGCTTTTTCGGGGCGGTACTAACTACATCAAAACCACAGCAGAAAAAGTACACTGAAGGGGAACCACTCACCTTTCAATATTCAACGAAGAACCAGGACGCCATGGAGCCCAAACTGCAGGTCCTCCCCAAGTTGGTGTATCTACTAATGCACCAGGAAATAGAAAGAAGATGGCGGCGACGACGACGGTGAGTACTGCACCTAGCACACAGGGCAGGGGGGGAGGTAAAAGAGAGTGACACACACATGCAACATGCAACATCCCCACCCTCACCCACAACACCATACACACTAGCACATCCAACAATATTACCGATATACCCCGTTTCCCCCTGGAAGAATGCAAGCACAAAAGGAATTGAGTTCAATCAGTGATATTTTGGACATGCAGATATAGCAAACTAATTTAAAAAATTCAGTATATACAAATATTTACATTATGTACAGAAGGCCGTACACTGTCCCTTGTAAATGTCCATGGACCAGTGGGCCCAAACATCATGGGTGAAGCCCACACTTGACTCCTGCCTCAAAACGGAGAGAACACTGCAGGGGCATCAGGTTGAAAAAACACAGGCACCTCAGGGGGAAGTGGATAGGGGGACCTCAGCCGGAAGATGGTACTATGCCACTGCTCCTCGAGGGGGCAACTTGCCCACATCGATGTCCTGGGGAGAGCAAAGCCACAGTCTCTCAAGTGGGTGGTTTGCCCACTGCTTGGTCCTGGGGAGTGCAAAGCCACAGTCTCTCAAGTGGGTGGTTTGCCCGCTGCTTGGTCCTGGGGAGTGCAAAACCACAGTCTCTCTAGTGGGTGGTTTGCCCACTGCTTGCTCCTGAGGAGTGCAAAGCCAGTCTTTCAAGTCCCTCAAGTGGGTGGTTTGCCCACTGCTTGGTCCTGGTTCTGGAGGGGGATTTGTGCCCAGTGTGCTTCATCCTGCCAAGGATTGGGTGAGTGGATGTATCTCTCCACTGGTTCTGGAGGGGGATTTGTGCCCAGTCTGCTTCATCCTGCCAAAGAGTGGGTGAGTGGATGCATCTCTCCACTGGTTCTGGAGGGGGCTTTGTGCCCAGTCTGCTTCATCCTGCCAAGGATTGGGTGAGTGGGTGCATCTCTCCACTGGTTCTGGAGGGGGCTTTGTGCCCAGTCTGCTTCATCCTGCCAAGGATTGGGTGAGTGGATGCATCTCTCCACTGGTTCTTGAGGGGGCTTTGTGCCGAGTCTGCTTCATCCTGCCAAGGATTGTGTGAGTGGATGGGGTGTGGCAGTTCTCATTCCCTCACCTGGGTGTCTGAGGCACGAGATGTGCAGGGAACAGGTAACAGAGCCACACTCCATCCTGTGGTGACTTAGGCTGCAAACTGCTGGTAGTGCCAGTGCTGGTGGTGGTGACTCATGTGGTGTGTGCAGGGTCCAGGACGTCTCCTGCCGCCTCGGACGGCTGCCCACTGGGGATGCTGCTGATGTCCGATGTAGCAGCACTGGCTGGGCATGTGGCGGTGCATATGGCAGTGCAGGTGGCGGTGGCTGCGATGGTGTCTGCGGCGGAGATGCTGCCGGTGCTGCCCGTGGTGCAGGTGTCTGTAGTAGTGGAGGGAGACTCCAGGCCGTCTCCAGCAGCTTCGGACGGCTGACCACTGGGGAGGATGCTGGTGACTATCGTTGTGGCAGCGGTGGTGCAGGGGGTGGTGCAGTTGGTGGGGTAGGTGGGGGTGCAGGTGGCGGTTGTTGCGGCGGTGTTTGCCGTAGTGCAGGTTGCTGGCCTGTCAGGAGAAACAGTGGTCAGCAGTCCCTCACCAGGAGGCCCCGTGCCCTGAGGTGACTTGCCCTTGCTTTTGTGTCCCTTCCCCAACTTGGTAGTCGCTGCTGGGACCTTGGCACTGTCCTCTTTGGTTTTGGATGAGGCCTTGCTGGGTGGGTGGTGCGTCTTTTTCCTGCTGCATGCCGCCCCCTTCTTAACCTTGGCAGGTGGCGGAATCGGGTGGTCCTTAGCATCGGTAGGTGGCACACTGGCAGCTCTGACGGGTGCCCCCTTCGATCCTCTCGGACTTGCAGGGACCACAGTGGATGCCGATTTTATGGCTGAGGTGCTGGCCTGGGATCTAGTCATCCTGGCACTAGGGGAAGGACGGGGGAGGTGTAGCGAAGAGGTCAACGTTAGCCAGGAAAAGTTTTTTTGACACACTGGGATGGGAAGATAGAGGCGGTGCGGGAGTGGAGGAAGAGGCAGTGGTTGTAGGATGTGTACGTCTGCTGAGTTTGGGTGAAGGTGCATGGGCTGGAGGCTGTTGTGAGGTGGATGGCTGTTGAGTGGGTGTGTGCCTGCGTTTGTGTACTTTGGGAGGAGGGCTCACAGACGCACTGGAAGAGGACACAGGGGACGTGTGCATGGTTGTCGGGGTGGTGATTGCTCATGAGGGGTGTGTTGTGATGGGCGTGCTGGTGATGGAGGCAGTGGCTGATGATGTAGTGCATGCAGGTGTGAGTGGAGACGCTACTGGGCGGGAGGTGGATGAAGAGGAGGAGAAAGACACAGTGGAGGAAGTGGAAGGGGATGTTGGTATGTGTGCATGGGTATGGTGCTTGTGTGAGTGCCTGTGTGATGATGTGTGGTGCTTATGTTTTCCTGAGCCACTTTTGTGTGTTGATGTGTGTGCATGCTGGTCTGAAGGTGTGCTTGGGATAGGCTGAGGTAGAGGGGACTGGGTCTGGGTAGTGGGTCTGGGTGAGGTGGATGGCTGTTGAGTGGGTGTGTGCCTGCGTTTGTGTAATTTGGGAGGAGGGCTCACACACACTGGGAGAAGACACAGTGGACGTGTGCATGGTTGTGGGGGTGGTGATTGCTCGTGAGGGGTGTGTTGTGATGGGCGTGCTGGTGATGGAGGCAGTGGCTGATGATGTAGTGCATGCAGGTGTGAGTGGAGACGCTACTGGGAGGGAGGTGGATGAAGAGGAGGAGGGGGACACAGTGGAGGAAGTGGAAGTGCATGTTGGTATGTGTGCATGGGTATGGTGCTTGTGTGAGTGCCTGTGTGAGTGCCTGTGTGATGATGTGTGGTGCTTATGTTTTCCTGAGCCACTTTTGTGTGATGATGTGTGTGCATGCTGGTCTGAAGGTGTGCTTGGGATAGGCTGAGGTATAGGGGATTGGGTCTGGGTAGTGGAGGTTGGAGGTTGGAGGGGGGAGGCTGGACATAGGGACAATGGCTGCCATCAGTGCTGAGGCCAGAGCCTGAAATGCTCTCTGTTGGGCCGACACGCCAGACTGAATGCCCTCGAGGCTTGCATTTGTTTGTTGCAAATGCCTCTCGACACTCTGGCTGGCATTCCGAATGGTTGACTGCCCAACAGTCAGGGGTCTCAGGAGGTTAATAGCCTCCTCACTGAGGGCAGCAGGGCTAACTGGGACAGGGCCTGAGGTGCCTGGGACAAAGGAGATGCCCACCCTCCTGGGTGAGCGGGCACGGGAAACACGCTGAGGGGCTGCTGGGAGGGCGGTGCTGGTAGGAGGGGTGGCGGCTGTACCTGTTGTTGGGGTGGGCACTCAAGTGTCCACCACTGCCAGGGAGCTTCCATCAGAGGAGGAGTCGCTGTCACTGGTATCCCCGCCTGTCCCCATTGTGTGGTGCCTTCACCCTCAGTGGATTCACCCTCATAGGCCATGTGGGATGCAGCTCCCTCCGTCACCAGTGCCTCTGCTCCTCGGCCAGATGATGCTAATGCACACAAGGACAGGGTGACAAAACAAGAAGGGGGGGGGAGACAGAGGATACACATGGTCAATGCCAGCAACACCACTACCGTTGGTGTACACAACGCACACTGAGCTGCCCTATGCACTAGGCCATGCCCAACCACTCACTAAGGTAGTAACCAGCCCATGGGGTGCAATGCCTAACGCCAGCACCTGCACACCTGACACCCACAGGACCCTGCCCAGTAGTAGTTGGCCACTTGTACCATTGGGGTAGGGGTGCTTCAGAGCCTGCAAATAAGGGACCTACCCTGGCATGATCGCCCTGGCCTAGGGGCACCCACAGCCCACATCCCACACCCAGCTAGTTTAGCTTTATGAAACTGTACTTACCCCCTTGTGGCTGCTGTAATACCCTCAAGCACCCATCCAACTCTGGATAGGCCACCGCCAGGATGCGTAACATCAAGGGGGTCATGGTGCGATGGGCACCCTTTCCACGTTGGGCCTCCACCATCTTCTTGGTCCAACGGAGCAGATCCTCCCATCTCTTGTGGCAGTGGGTTCTCTGCCTGTGATAGACCCCCAGGGTCCGCACCTCCTTGGCGATGGCACGCCAAATACCCTTCTTCTGGTGGGCGCGAACCTAGAGGGAAAAGACAGCGGAAAATGTAATTACTCACCTGTCCGGACCATCATACTCATTGCCCACCAGTTCCGACCCATGCCCTGACGCACATACACTGACCATCATACTCATTGCCTACCCCCAACATGTAGCTTACATCCACACCACTCCAAACAGGCATTGCCCACGCAACATGCTCACAGTGTACTCACCTGTTTGTCTGGAGGATCGTAGAGTAACGTGTACTGGGGGAGGACCCCATCCACCAGTTTCTCCAACTCCTCTGCAGTCAAGGCAGGGGCCCTTTCCCCAGACACTCTAGCCATTGTCGCTTCCAGACTAAGGTCACAGCAGCACTTGCAGTGTAGGTCCTCTCCTGTTGATGGTCAGGTAGCAAGTGAGTGAATAGGTAGAAAATGGTGGTGACGTCCGCGGCGGTAAATACCGTCACCGCCAGCGTACATCGCCATCGGCTCCTGGAACCCATAGGGCCCAACGATAACCAATGCAGAGTTGCGCGGCGGTCTTCGACCGCCTACCGCAACACTGCACAACGCCAGCGCAGTTAGCTCATTTTCCCTCCTCACAGGTCAGGCAGACGCCATTTCAGGGGGGCAATGGCATGGCACCTAACTGTGTCACAGCACATATTGGCACACATACTGACTCTCGATTACACACACTGCTTCTGTGACATTAATGCAAATACAGTTGTGCTATCTATGTGGTAAATGACCGTCTGCTCACCATTCTCTCCATAGGCTACAACCGCTGAGGCAGCATATGAGATGGCGGCATCCTCCGGTGTACAGACCCCTGGTGGACCTGTCAACAATGGAGGACAGACATATTATAATCACATACAGACTTGATTGTGCCACAATCCAAGAACTGTGTGCCCAATTGGAGCCAGACCTGATGTCAGCTATCCGCCAGCCCACAGGAATCCCCCCTCTAGTGCAGGTCCTGTCAGCGCTCCATTTCCTGGCAAGTGGCTCCTATCAAACTACAATGGCCATGGCTTCGGGGAAGTCTCAGCCAATGTTCTCCAGCGTGTTGACCAGAGTGTCGTCTGCTCTGCTGAAACACATGCGCAGCTACATCATGTTCCCCCAGGTGGAGGATTTGGCCACAGTGAAAGTTGACTTCTATGTCCTGGGACATATCCCCAACATCATTGGTGCCATTGATGGTACACATGTGGCATTTGTTCGCCCCCCCTGCAGAAATGAACAGATCTACAGGAATAGAAAAAGCTATCATTCAATGAATGTGCGAATGGTGTGTTTGGCGGACAGTACATCTCCCATGTGAATGCCAAATATCCTGGCTCTGTGCATGATGCCTATATCTTGAGAAATAGCAGCATCCCTTATGTGATGGGCCAACTCCAGAGGCACAGGGTGTGGCTAATAGGTGAGCCCAAGGTCCCCACACAGTATATGAAGGTGTCTGGGTATGGGGTTGTCCCTAAGGGTTAATATGTCTCTCAGAATTGTCCCTCGATATTTACAGGTGAGTCTGGTTACCACAACCTGTCATGGCTACTGACCCCAGTGAGGAATCCCACGACAAGGACAGAGGAACGTTACAATGAGGCACATGGGCGAACAAGGAGGATTATTGAGAGGACCTTCAGCCTCCTGAAGGCCAGGTTCCGGTGCCTCCATCTGACAAGTGGATCCCTGTACTACTCACCTAAGAAGGTGTGCCAGTTTATCGTGGCATGCTGTGTGTTGCACAACCTGGCATTGAGACGCCAGGTGCCTTTCCTGCTGGAGGATGAGCCTGGTGATGGTCTTGTGGCAGGGGTGGAGCCTGTGGACAGTGAGGAAGAGGAAGCAGATGAAGAAGATGTGGACAACAGAACAAACATTATACAGCAGTACTTCCAGTGACACACAGGTAAGAGACTGCAACTCCTCTTCACATTTCAGTATACTTTAGGACATTGTACAAGGCAGCCTCTTACCCTCTCTGTATTACCACTGACAGCTCCCTTGGGGTTTCCTTTCTTCAGATCGGTGTACCCCATTCTGGCTTCTGCTATGTGTACTGCTGCCCACCAATTGTCATACATTGGTATAATTCAATGAACATAGACGTTGCAATGCTTTGGGAATGTAGTAAGAATACATCTTTTGATTCATTACACTGACTCCAGTATGGTTTATATTTCAATGGTGTTTATTTTTGGTGGTAAATAGTATGGGGGTACGTGCAAGGGATTGGGGTGATGTTGGAGGAAGGTCCATGGGAGAGTCCAGTCTCTTGGTATCACAGGTGCATAGTCCAATGTGGCATAGGAAGGGGAGTAATGGCAGTTCAAGCTGGACAGGGTGACAGAGTGGGACAGAAGGGTGACAATCAAGAGAGTCCTATTTCCTGGCAGGGGTCTTGGCAATGTTCTATGTCTTCTGCCTGGATCGCAGGGACCATTTGCGGGCTGGTTCTCCTTCTGTAGGGGGTCGGGTGCTGGTGGCCTGTTGGTCCTGTGGCGGGGCCTCCTGTCCACTAGCACCGGCGGAGGTGGAAGGCTGTTCATCGGTTTGGCTAGTGTCCGGGGACCTTTGTTGTGCCACTGCCTCCCTCATGGTCTTGCCCATGTCTTTCAGTACCCCTGCTATGGTGACCAGGATGGTGTAGATTTTTGTGAGGTCCTCCCTGATCCCCAGGTACTGTCCCTCCTGCAGCCGCTGGGTCTCCTGCAACTTGGCCAGTACCGTGCCCATGGTGGTATGCTCCCATGATGTGTGAGAGTGCCTCGTGGAGGGTCGGTTCCCTTGGCCTGTCCTCCCCCTGTCACACAGCAGTCCTCCCAGCTTCCCTGTTGTCCTGTGCCACTGTCCCCTGAACCGTGTGCCCACTGCCACTGACCCCAGGTCCCTGATCGTACTGGGTTTGTGGGGTTGCCTGGGGTAACTGTAGTGATGGACACACTGCTGATTGACGTGCCCTGGGGACAGTGGCATGGGCCCGCTGGGTGGGTGCTGTGGTGGTGTTTCCTGAGGGGGGAGGCTCTGTGGTGGGTTGGGACTGTGGCAGGGTAACCGACTGTCCAGAGGTCCCTGATGGGCCAGGTTGGTTATCGTGATCCAGGCGTGCAGAGCTGCTGTCATCACTGTGGGCCTCTTCTGTGGGTGGACTGGATGTGGCTGGCACCTCCTCTCTGGTGACGTTGGGTAGGGGTCGTGTTGGGATGCAAATGCATTGTTATTGTATCTGTGTGCCATCTTGTGCAATGGGTGTGTTTCCCTTACATAATTGTGGTTTCCCTGTCGCATTGGCCTTGTGTGATTGCTGATTGTGTGGGCTGGGTGAGTCTGTCTACTGGGCATGCAGTGGTGATGGGTGTCCATGCATTGTGGTTGCATGCAGGGCTTGGTATTGGGATGTGTGGGTTGTGATGGTGGGGTAGATGTGAGGTGATGGAGTGATGGGAGTGAGGGTACGGGTGGGGGTATGTGATGGCATGCAAGTAGGGGGGGATAAAGTAGTAAAAAATTTGCCAGAGTCCAGTCCTCCTGCTACTCCTGCGAGGCCCTCAGGATGCATGATTGCCAAGATTTGCTCCTCACATGTTGTTAGTTGTGGGGAAGGAGATGGGGTCCACCGCCAGCATTCTGTACAGTAATCTGGTGTCTTGAAACCACGGAACGTACCTTCCCCCGTAGGTCGTTCCACCTCTTCCTGATGTCATCCCTGGTTCTTGGATGCTGTCCCACGGCGATGGCCCTGTCAACGATTCTCCACCATAGCTCCATCTTCCCTGCAATGGACGTCTGCTGCACCCTTGATCCGAATAGCTGTGGCTCTACCCGGATGATTTCCTCCACCATGACCCTTAGCTCCGCCTCAGAAAACCTGCGGTGTCTTTGAGGTGTCATGGATGTGCTGTGAGTAATATGTGTGAGGTGATGTGTGGGGTGATATGTTGGGATGTATACTGTGATGTGCGTGAATGGTGTATAAGTGATGCTGTTCTGTGCATCTGATTGGGTGTGTGCTCTTTGCTTGTCTCTCTGTGCTTGGTCTCTTTTTTTTGGTTGTAAGGGGTTATTGGTATTGTGGGTGGGTGTTTTATAGTGGTGTGAGTGTGTGGTTGTGGTGTGTATGTGTGTCAGGTGTGTGTATTTTGAATTGTCCAATGTGGTGTAGTTTTGTGAGTGTGTGCGTATTTTGAGCGCCGCAGTGTTTACCGCCAATGGTTTACCGCGGTTGAAAGACCGCCGCATTGATTCGTGGGTCGTGACACTGTGGGCGTATTCCTGTTGGCGTGATGGTGTGGGTTTTGCTATTGCCAGTTTATCACTGACCTTTGGTGTGGCGGACTTGTGTGGGTGTCTGTATTGTGGCGGTATTCTCTGTGTGGGTCATAATACCCGTGGCGGATTACCGCCGCGGGCACTGTATCTTGGCGGCCGTCGGCACAGCGGTTAGCAGTATTTAATACCAGGGTTGTAATGAGGGCCTAAGTCATCTACACTGAGGGGCCTCATTTAAAGAGGTGCGATTTGTTCTGAGCAATGCCTGATGCTTGGTCAGTGCTATCTGTATGTTGGTATTGGGTTTCTTGGAAGATAAAGGGTTATTTTTAAATAATTCTCTTTTCACTTCCATAACACCCAGCCACGTTTGCTATGATTCTAAAGTATTTACACACATTTGACCACCAAATCCTCCCAGGCAGTTTCGAATTACAAAAATGGTTATGCCCCATTCTTTAAAAAAATGACATTTGAGCAATGTAGAAGACATCCCCACCGGGTGCTTAGGATTACCAGATGTCTTCAAGTCACCATGTACTCCTTGTTAGCCCTTAAAGCATTAAAAAATGCAAGTGTATTTATATGAAAAGAGGAGTAAAGCATGCTAACACCGTACACAGCCCTGATCTAGTGTACCCAGTGTGGTGAAGGGCGTGCCTGTAAGGCAAGAGTTTCTATACTGCACAAATCACCCTCTCTTAACTATTTTTAAACTTTCTTGATAGACACGAGTAGACTGGGAACATGGTGTACTTACATTGAGAGATAACACTTGATAGGTTCAATCAGTGCAGCTCCAGCCTACCGATTGCAGATGGTAAACTCTGTGCTCTTGGGCCTTGTACCTCAGGCAACAGCAAAAGAAGGTCAGATGATTTACAGTCATCCAGCTGGTGAAAGATTGCTTAAGTGATAGAAAATACAAGTTGTAAACTCCCACCAACCCTGATGTTCAGGCTGAAGAAGCCACATTCACAATGGCCTTTGTGCAATTAATAAGCAATACCCTTTGTGATGTCGCATACATTTTTCATGAAAACATAATGCTTATTTTAGGAAAAGAACCACTTTGTCCACTGGGCTCAGCTCCAATGGAGCAGCTCATCTTTTCTAACCCTCTGATAGCCACAGTACCGGTGGAAACATTACGCTGTTCAGCAAGTGAATTCACATTCTGTAAACCTAAGGTTTTTTCTTTCTTCATCTCATTCTTGGGATCTGCAGGGATGTGCTGCAAACCTAACAACAAAAATAGAAACAAAGATTCAATCATCTTCTCTTTCTGCAACATGTTGCAGCTTGACTCCTTGCTTGTTGTCCTTATTGTTTTATTTTGGAGTGCTTCCATTTGCCCCATTTTTGTGTTTTCAGGGGCATATTTATGAGAGGCTTGTGCCGGGGTTGCCCCAAAACCTTTGACCCAATGGCAGCGCAAGCAGTACTCCATTTTCATATGATGATGCACTTGCTCTAATGCTTCATTTTTCAAGGCTTTTGTTGGGAAAAAGCTGTACCTAAACCAGCTGTGCCACGCACACATTCAAATGTAGGGAGGCGTCCCCCGCAAAATTTCACTAAAATCTAACGCAGTGATATTGATGGGTTTCTCAATGTATGACGTGTTTTTTAGATGCAACGCACAAAGCCAAACAATCTGTGCATCAGTAACCCAGGCATAGGCAGTGATGCAGTGGCTGTGGTATAAGAATCTGAGCATCCAAAAGCACACTGGCAAGCTCAACTATTGCATGGAGGTTATGATCCTGAAGCTCGGAGTTGCAAGGAGACCACCACTATGTAGATAGCAGCGGAATAGGGAGCGTGTGTTCCGTCAGCGCATCTCCCTCATAGACCTCAGGGAGGAAGAGGTCATCAAATTCTACAGACTTTCTACAGACTCAGGAGGGAGACTATCATTGAATTGCTCCATACGATTGGGCCAAGTCTCTTGTCTCCAACTGCCAGGTTACTAACATTCCTCCACAGGTTAAACAGATGGCAGTACTCCACCTGCTTCAAGCTGGTTCCTTCAAGGTCACAACAGCCAGGGTGATAGGAATATTATAGGCATCATTTTCTGCTATCCTACCCTCTGTCCTGGATGCCATTATCAGGCTCACATCCCAGTACTGTCTCTTGTCCAAGACCCACCAAAAAAAGGATGGAGACCAAGCAATGCTTCTATGCCATTGCAGGATTTCCCCATGTGTTAGGTGCCATGGATTGTACACATGCGCAATTGGTTGCCTGTCCAGGAACCAGAAACACACCTACTCAATCAATGTCCAGGCAATCATGGACCATCTGAGGATGTTCAACAGCGTGCTGGCCAAATATCCTGGAAGTGAGCATGATGTCTGCATCTTCTGGCACAGGCTCATCAAGGAGTGCCTCCAGAATGGTCGATATGGGAATGACCTACTTGTTGGTAATTAAACTTGAAGAACGCAACGTATCAATAAAAATGTAGACATGTATGACATAATAGCCATCTCTGTGTCTGTTGATGGAGCTAGGGGAATATGTATGAGAGGTGTGCCTCATACTTGCACCATGCCTTGTGGTACATGTGTGATGCAAACTCCTACATGAGATATTTAAGGACAGGTAAAGCCACTTTGCGTGGCTTTGAATGGCATCCAAAACCTGGAGTAATGCAACACAGTGGCAAATGCTCTGTTGCATTACTGTTGCATTACTGTGTGTAAGGGAGGTGTTCCATGGGTATTGTGTGGGTGTATCTATGCAACTCCCATAGGTGATGATGCATGTCATGTATACCAAACATGGTAAACCTAGGAATGCATAAAATAAATATGCCTTCCATGTGATGAATAGCAAGGATAAATGAAGTAAGTCGTCCAAATTACTTTCACTACCTATGTGTGCTGCAGTCTGTGGTACACATAGATAGAGGAATATGCCTCTAATGATCATTTATGTGATGGAAGGTGCTTCTTCCTGCATTAAAACAATCATGCATGTAATGCAGGCACTCTTTCACCATGGTGCAAGGATGCTGTGTTCGTGCTAGGTAGGCCATTGTGTGGCACTGCAGGGTGAAAGGACAGGAATGTACCATATGGCTTAAATACTCTGCAATCATGCCCTTTCCCAGGGATGCAGTCCAGCACAGTAAGGTCACTAGCTGTGCTGCACTGTGCCACTTTGTCAAATATCTGGCCCCTAGTGTCATGTGCACAAAGTGGGAACAACTTACTCCTAAGTGTAGACAATGATTTCCCATTCTATCATACCCTCACTAATACTGCAATAGCAGCAGCAACAGAACATCTGTGCATAGTATTGCCATCTCACACTGTCTAAATGGATTGAATCACATTATCTGCACTGGTTAACACGTCAAGATAATAATCATGTGGTACACAGGACAACCTAATATTAGTACAATGGGCAAATTATTTGTAAGTGTGAGATGAGTGTTTCAATGGTGTACCTAGTTGGGTATCAGTTAAACTTCAAATAAATTAATGGTGTGTGAACTAATCCTGTGTTTGTAAGTAAGTGTGTCACACATGGCTGAATATTTTGGTGTTGACCATAGTTTCTGGAACACATCTGGGAACAGTTGTAAATTCCAATTGTGTCAAGCCATGTAAGTGTAGTCCCCAATTATGTGTAAAGGCCAATTTAGTGTACCAATGTGAAACCAACATTACAAAACACACATATGTCTCAGCCATGCTGACAGTCTAGGTACACATATTTACATACGTATCAAGCCACATTGACATATGTAACCAATGTAATAGATCAACCAGTATTGTTTTGAATCTAGGCCAAATTCCCTGAATCCATGAACGTTAAACTCACAAACCCAACACAATGCTATCAAACATGTCATACACCAGTAACTAACACAGGATGAAATGCTACCAGAGCAAGATATCACAATGTACCCAGGATCCCAATGTGAGCCTTCTCAAGCCACATCAATAATGGCAGAATCAAGGCATATAAGTACAGAATACCCTACAAGGCAGAATCATATATATACATGTGAAAAACTAAAGTACTGTTTCCAGGTCTGTAGCAGAAACCTACTTGTATCTACATCAGTGTGTCCTACATACAAATGGGCCACATTGCCACACGTATGTATCTATCTAAGTTCTGCATAACTTGTCTGACAGCAAGCATTAGCTGACGGCTGACAAGAAAATATATACCTATTCATGTCATATGTTGCAAATGCAATACATGTAGGCAGCAAATTCCCATGCCAAAGCAAGTAAACAAATCAAAGGCTGGGTCAGTGTCATGTAGGCAAGAAACACAATTCAGATGTTCCATTCGGACATATGTGTGTGTCAGACAGGTTGGCACTGTCCAAACCTACCTAGTGATGAATATATGATACTAAATCAGATCACGACTTTGTCACTTTGCACATGTAGTAAGTGCACATAGCATGGAGTTTTCCACAAGTTTCAGAAACACCTATCACAGTAGTCTACTGCCTGAACATGAAAGTCAGCACATAGAAGTGTCCAAAATATTAGGACATGGTCAACATTTCCATTGACACAGATAACTGGAAGAGAGGTGTCAAACCATGGTCAACTGTATAAACAACACATTTAGTTAAATACTGTACAAAATATCTGTGAGTTAGTCTACATAACACAAATGGACAGGTATTTCTCTGTAACAATGTGCATAATCATTAACAGTTATTTTTATCCTACTTTCAGCTGACTAAGGATATGGTCTGCAGCTGAGGGTCATGAGCCCATTTGTACATCTCCAGATGGAGCCAGAAAAACGGTTCAGCCAGGCACTAACCTGGACTAGGAATGTGATAGAAAGGACATGTGGTGTTCTGAAGTGCAGGTTTAGATGCCTGGAGATGTATTGGGGAAGACTGTTATACTCCCCCCCATGGTGTGCAAGATATTTCTGGTATGTGCAATCCCACACAACATATGTGTTAGAAAAACATCCAGTGGGTCTTTGAGCAAGAATAGAGTGACCAAATAGAGGAGGATGACAATGGTGGAGACATCAACCTCACAATGGCTGGTTAGCAATGACGTGACAACATTGTGTCCCATTTCCGTCTCATAATTGATTTGCATGATGGACAAACTATCTGAAATTTTCTTAAATGTTCAACATGAGATTAAGGGGGTCATTTCAACCTTGGCGGTCTTTTCACAAGACCGCCGAGGGACCGCCGTGCTGAA
The DNA here is from genome assembly GCF_031143425.1 of Pleurodeles waltl. Classification (NCBI taxonomy): domain Eukaryota; kingdom Metazoa; phylum Chordata; class Amphibia; order Caudata; family Salamandridae; genus Pleurodeles; species Pleurodeles waltl. The sequence continues at coordinate 1,889,054,799 of NC_090440.1, forward strand.
GACCGCCAGTGCTGGCGGTTTTCCGCTCGGCGAATTATGACTGCTGGCAGCCCTCCGTCCTTTCCCGGACGGAGAGCCGCCAGCAGCCATACTGGCGGTCGGAGGGGAAGTAGAGGTTGCTCCACGTCCACCGCCCCGTCAACAGAACACCGCCCACAGAATCACGTTATGTGTGTGGGTGTGTGGCTGTTGGCATGTGTGTTGGTGTGTGTGCGGGTATGTGTGTTGGTGGTGTCTGCGTGTGTGTCGGGTGTGAGTCTGTATGGTGATATTGGGGGCAGGGTGGGGAGGGGGGTCCTGCCACCCTTGGGGGATGGCAGGGGGGTGGGGGGTGTTGGGGAAGGACTCGGGGTTGGAGACCCCTATCAGTGCCAGGGAAGAAATTCCCTGGCACTGATAGTGCTTACCACCATGGATTTCATGGCGATTCCCAACCCCATGAAATCCATGGCGGTCAGCCGGGTCATGATACTGCTGGTGGTCTTGTGACCGCCGCCGGGCTGGAGACCCAAGTCTCCAGCCCAGCGGTCGTCTCCGCCATGGCGGTCGGTTCGGAGAAGTGGCGGATGACCGTGGCAGAAACCGCCATGGTCATGATTCTATTTTCTTTGCCGCCAGCCTGTTTGCAGTAAGACTGCCGCTTCTCCGCCAACCGCCAGGGTTGTAATGAGGGCCTAAATCTTTGAGCTAATTTATTGTGTTGTCTTTATATCACAGTCAATGTAAACATCAAGTCACTCATATCTTCTCAACTACAAGTAGCCCTACACATGTATCAATCATGCTGTTAGACCCACTGAGCAACATGGGCATGTGACTCTAAATATTTAATCAAACAATACAGCAATGCAATGTGATGCAGTGTACTGCATGTAAGGATCAGGCAAGGCTTGCCACCTGTCCACATCAAAAGTGTACATTTCTGTCCTCACGCTCCTGAGCAGAGCAGTGCTGCACAGATAGCAGTCTTGTTGTGTTCTGCAGCAGAAAAGTGTGTTTGGTATGGTACTCAGTGAGTGTTCCAACACAAATCACCTAACATGTTCATACTTGAAACAAACCACTCATTGTAGTGTGGCTCAGCAATGGGTAGCATGTAGAATGACAGCACTTTGCAAGGAACAAATGTTGTAGCACATGCCATCACAGATCATGAATGACAATTGTCATGGACAAGGGCCAAGTATAATGTGTACAAGTGAAAAGTTTATTTGTAAAGAAAGCATACATGCATGTGTGGAGATTTTCAAAAAGCTACACATGCGATTCAATTCCTGGCCAGATTGTCTTAGATATGACTTCAGGCCACAATTGTCACAATACAAATTTAACAGGCATCACACACAACGTGATGAGTCTCAAAGTCCTGTAACACAACAAAATGAACACATGATGATGCAATGTAAGGAATTACACAAAGAAGTAAGAAAATTGAGATGTTTATGAAAACATCAAAACACCTGAAGAATACAGAGATGTCAAGAGTCTGAAACATCCTGGTCAGTGGTCACACAAAAATGTACATGTTCATACACTAAATAATTGAACATGGTGTGATGGAGGAATTTGTGTATGGACTTACCTCTGCATGTCAAGAGTAGTTTACCCCTTCCCTGAGTATACAAGTGCATCGTTGAGGGGATCACAAAACTTGTATCTTCCCAAAATTGAAATAGCATTTGAGTGTGTGCCATTACACAGGCCACCCCTTCCCTGAGTATACAAGTGCATTGTTGAGGGGATCACAACACTTGTATCTTCCCAAAGTTGAAATAGCATTTGAGTGTGTGCCATTACATAGGCCTTGTCATAGCAGTCTTCTTGTACCAGGAGGGCCACACAAAGACCTGCCCTCAGAGTAGATGTACTGCTACTGCCTTTGCCAGGAGTAAGACAGAGCTCAAGTGGGTTTGGCAGCATGCTGTTTATTGTGAGCAGTAGTAGTGAACAAGGCCTACTGGCTAACTCACCTATTCAAAATGCCTATTGCTATGAGGTACACTCACCCCTGCCAACATCATGCTGATCAAAATATGTGTCCATGGTAAAACCATGTGCCAAACGCATGTGCCTGTGCAAGGCATACACAACAAGTAGGTTCCAATGTGGAACACTGTGCACATGGTGAGAGTGTGTGTGCTGGTAGAGTGTGTTCACCTTCAGACTCTTTAGCACAGACAAAAGGGAGTGTAGAAGCAAACAGTGTGCAATGACTAAGCGTGTGTGCTGCACATCATGATGTCTGTGTTTGGCTGATTCATGTGGATGATAGTATAGCTCCCCTATTGTCCTGTGACTTTAAACAGAGGGGCATATAACTAGCATGGCCATGCAGTTCAGCTCTCTATTGCACAGCTTTGTGCAGAAAGCAAAAGGCATGTTAAGTACGTATCTAAAAGAATACAAATCATTCCTGCCTTTTCCCCTGCACCTGCTCTATTTTGCCTGCCTCGGGCCAACACCGGCACACTTCCACCATGGAGCAAGGATGCTTGTTTCACATGCAGAAATGTATTTGTGAATGAAGGTGCATCTTCCTGCCAACCAAATTATCCTGTGAGCCATATTCCACTGTCTATGTGTGTTGGAGAATGCCTCACACATTGAAAAATGAAGTAACAATGAGACTTAATGGTCTAACTCCTTGTAATGCCACTCCTAGGAAGGTTGTACTTACTGGCACATTTCCAGGTTTACCTTGTTTGGTATGTCTGGTAATGCTTCTAAAACTATAGAATGTGAATGGGTACCCCCATGCAATAGCCAAGGAGCCTCTCTCTGGCGCACAGTAAGGCAATGCAGTAATTTGCAATAGCAATCTTCACCTGTATATTTGCGTCTAAGACATTCAGGTGTATATCCTGGTAATGGCTGTCAAAACAGATGTGTGATCAGATAGCTCATGATTCCTGCTTTGCTGTGCTGCCATGTTGCCTGTTATTCCACTGACTGAGTGAAGAGGAATGCGCATGTACGCCTTGAACCCAGACTTACTCCACAGCCCACATGTTGTCTACAACCACCCAGATTCACCACCTAGACACTGCCCTCTGTCACTTAGACTTCCCACGTGGTGACGCCCCTGTCCCCAGCTCTGCCAAGTACCATGCAACACTAGGTGTACTAGCCCATTTATGACAAATTTCCTGCACCACCACAGCTACCTAAGTCCACCCAAGACTAGTACAAACCACAAAATGAAGTAATTTTGAAAGTTAGTCTCATTATATGGCAATAATTAATTTATTCGCTCATAATAAAGTGACACTCACAAAGTCAGACCCAAGAAGTTGAAATGTCACACAAAAGCACACTAAGACAACTGAAATGTCACAAATAAGCAAACCTAATACTTGGCAGTTGTAAATCCAGTACCAATGGGAGTTTGTCCAAGGTGTAATGTCCTGTATTTCAGTCTTCAACAGTAGATCCCCCACATTAGGCCAGTTGCTTGGGTCAGAACTCACTCAACACCCCTGTTGTGTGGCGCATTGCACCAGTTGCACGGATCGTAAGCTGGATATCAACATCAATGTGTGAAAGTGACTGCAGAAGTGCTAATGCACTGTGCAGGCATCATGCTTTGGCCATTTCAGTAACGATGCATAATAAAAAAAACTCTGAAACGGGCAGCATACACCCAGGAAATTATGTAATGGGTGTGGCAGCCTGCAAACTGGGAAGTTTGAAAGTTAGTTTCACTTTCTCTTACAATCTGTCTGCTTGTGCTGGGTGTTGGAGATGTTTTGGAGAGTGACTGGTGTATGTGTGCATTCTGGTCTTGTCGGTGTCTGCTCTGTCCCTGTCTTGTGCTAACTGTGCTTATTGTGTGTTGTTGTTGTAAATTGTGTTGTTATTGTTATTATCATTGTCTTCTCGGGTGTTTGTCCATTTAGGAGTTTGCTATTTTATGGGTAAGGGTTAAGTTAAGGGGTGTTTGTGGGGGGTTTGGTGGTTGTAAAGTAAGTGTGGCGATGTCAGTAAAGGATAGGGCAAAGAACTTGTCAGAGGGAGAGATTAGGGGTCTGCTATGGCTACTGGCCAATTACATTTCAAACATGAAGGCATCAAGGGGTAGTGTCCAGCAGGGATACTCCACCAAGTAATGTAAGGAGTGCTGGGAGAGTATTCACTGGCACATGGCCAGGGTGATTGGGGGTGGAGCACACCGTCCACCAGCTGAAACATGAATAGGCTGATGTGGTGTCCAGAGAGGCAGATTTGATACACCACCTTGAATTGGAGGTTGGTGGCCTGGTAATTATGTATGTACATACCAGCTGCATGTAGTTGTATACCTATCACAGTTTAAAAAAAAAAATTGTAAGGGACAGATCATTTAATGTGGTGTTTACACAAATCCTGTGTAGATCTGTGAAATTGCTCTTTTCTTGCACCAGGGGCCTGTTTAATGTTATGTGGGTTTAATATTTAAAATATACATTCTTGTATTTGGAAACATGACCTGATTTCACAAACATGTTTGTGCAGGCCATGAGCGAAACATTTAAAAACCCGGCACAGGTGATGGGCAAGGAAGAACGTAATGTTCAATCTCCTATGATGTTAATCTTCTCCTGTGTGCTGCATTGTTCAGCACACGAAGGCAGTTTAACATGGCCATGGCAATTTTAAAAGTTCATGAACGTGGCCCTTACAGGACAGAGATGTATACCATCTTCCAAGGCATGCACTATTGCAACATGTTACAAAGTAGCACGCTTTGCCATTAGTCAATACTCTGTGCACCAGTGACATGAATAGTCTGATATGGTCCTTCCGATGTCACATATGGGATATGCCTGTCTTTTTCCACCCCAGAACAAATTTTGCTTTGCTTCAGGACAATGATTTTGCCCCTTTTTGTCATGGTGTCAGGGGCCCTGAGATGATGCTGCCCAGCAGCACACAAAACATTCACATGCCTGAGGCATGCTTCAAGCATGTAATGTGAGATATTCCTCAGCGTTAACATTCAGCCAGCTTTGCCATGTAAGGTGACTAGCTGCATTTCATATCTTCAGATAGTGTATACATATGTGCATCCAACATGTCGAAAATGCCAAATCACAGGATGTCACAGTGCTGTTCATGATATTTAGCCAGTGTCTATTTGCACTATTTACAGTTCAATGTTCCAATTGTTGTCTTGTAGGTGGACCTGCACCATACACTAGTGGGGAAGTTGGGACCTTCCAGGATCCCAAGGCTATCAGTAAGTGTAATAAATACATGTTGTAGCTCTGTAAGGTTTGTGTGCGATCCATGATACCAGTATCATTGTGATTTTTTATGGGAATTTTTCAATCACCTGTAACCATTTTGCACTCAGTGTACACGGACAACAGAACTTGTGTATAGAATAATGTTAAATGGACAAGGATTTATGTTAATGTTTATGTAGGGACAATGTATGCCGGAACACAGAAATAATCTATCTTTCCCTGCTGTGGTGATGTTTGCTCACCTACTGGTTGGTTGCCTATGGCATACGTACCATCATCTGGCACTAAGGGGGTCATTCTAACCCTGGCGGTCCGAGACCGTCAGGGCTAAAATGACAGAAGCACCGCCAACAGGCTGGCGGTGCTTCCCTGCCCATTCTGACCGCGGCGGTAAAGCCGCGGTCAGAAAACCGGGTCCGGCGGTTTCCCGACGGATTTCCCCCGGCTGGGCAAATCCGCCAGGGCAGCACTGCAAGCAGCGCTGCCCAGGGGATTCTGACCCCCTTCCCGCCAGCCTGTTTCTGGCAGTTTACACCGCCAGGAAGAGGCTGGCGGGAACGGGTGTCCTGGGGCCCCTGGGGGCCCATGCACTGCCCATGCCACTGGCATAGGCAGTGCAGGGGCCCCCTAACAGGCCCCTAACAGGGCCCCAGCCTGCTTTTCACTGTCTGCCTAGCAGACAGTGAAAAGCGCGACGTGTGCAACTGCACCCGTCGCACACCTGCAACACCGCCGGCTCCATTCGGAGCCGGCTTCAATGTTGCAGGCCCCCTTCCCGCTGGGCCGGCGGGCGCCCGCTGGCCCAGCGGGAAGGTCGGAATGCCGCCAGCGGTCTTTTGACCGCATGGCGGCAGATTGGAGGTTCCCACATGGCGGGCGGCAACCGCCGCCCGCCAATGTAGGAATGAGGGCTTAAATCTGTTGATGATCCAAAATAGCAAAATGTAACATCCAACACATGACACAAACATTACAAACAATGGTTTGACAAATGTTGCAGCAAAGTGGAATAAACTAGGCTTAGCATGTTTGGACACAGTATGCTTCTCTATTTCTATATCTGAGTTCGAACCTGTTGCTGATGAGGTGGAATACATTACCCAGATAAGGCTACTGAGTGTAAACATTACTGTCTCATGTAATCTGAAATATAGTAAGTGTGTGTCCAAATGCCACTTATATTGCTTTATTCTGTGTCATACTATGCCCATACATGCCACATAAGTTGAACCTCTCCTGCAACATAAGATCAATGTGAAAAACTATAGGCGAGGCCAAACATTCATGCTGATCAACACTTAGGATCGTTTTAGGCCCATACCTGCTCTTGTAGCTATGTTTGATTTCAAAAGTCCAAACTGTACAAACTTGTATCACCATATCATCAGGCTAGCCATCACAACCAAACCATTTTTCCTATGACAGATGCTGTTAATGTTGTTGTGATAATGAAAACTTTTTCCTAACCATTGATTTGAGTCATGTGAGAGACACTATGGGATCTCAAACAGTGTAGCTGTAAGGGTGTTAGTACATTATCAGTAGTATTTTTGTTTTGTCATTTGCAAACCTTATCTTGATGTATGGCGCTGTAATATGGCCTCAGGGATACTCAGACATCCATCAGAGTAGTCCATGTCATCCATATGTGAAATGGATTTACAGAGAAACAATTATACGCATGCTGTGGAAGCTGTAAGAATGTAGGCCTGCAACTCTATGTAACCATGTTGTTGAACCAATAACTTTCAGAATGCCTGACTGATGCACACTGTGAGTGTACATGTCCACGTGGAAGTATGTTTTTAAAGATTGTGACAGGATGTCAGGATTCTTACCTCAGTGCAAACAGAATTGTTTGAATCACATACGGGACATGTCACTCGTCTGCACATGGAACTGAATTGAAATGGCAAACTCATGGCCTCATATAATCTATGTCCCATTTCTGGGATATATTCATACAATGCCAGATAGCTAATGACTTTGCAGCAGAATGTACAACTCCATGTGCAGAGGTGCACTGTGTCGGCAGCATACAGCCCATTACACATATCAGTTACTGGTGGGGTAACTTATACTGGCCAGCACCAACACTGTCACCCCTGAAGTTTCCCTGCATCATACAACATGGAATACTTGTACAGATGGGAATTACAGTATGCATGCACACACATTCATTGCCTGAATCATATTGTGTAGGAGGAAAGCAGCCTTGGACAAATGAGTGTACAGACATTTGTATATATTAAGGACACCACCTGTATACCAGAAGCTATAAGTTAGATTTCCACAGAATTTGCCTGAGTATATAATGGTGAAGTGGACAACAGTTATGTCTTATAGGAGGTAGCTACCCACACTCCATCTATGTTTTAACTACCTGGCACTGATTCAGTTAGGACAGCGATGTGTGTTGCCTTGTGTATTTTCAGATTACTAATGCAATGCAGAAGCACACTAACTTGACTTGCTTAACTTAACTCATTCCACATATGTAAATGAACAAATGACAAACCAGTTTCATGATTGTTAGACCTGACAGCCTTAGGGTGGTCACCCCTAACTTTTTTCCTGCCTCCCTCCACTTTTTGGACACTGTTTTTGCTGGCTTTTAGACTCTGCGCACTTTATCACTGCTAACCAGTGCTAAAGTGCATATGCTCTCTCCCTTTAAACATGGTAACCTTGTATCATGCCTAATTGGACTATTTAATTTACTTATAAGTCCCTAGTAATGTGCACTATATGTGCCTAGGGCCTGTAGATTAAATGCTACTAGTGGGCCTGCAGCACTGGTTGTGCCACCCACTTAAGTAGCCCTTTACCTTGTCTCAGGCCTGCCATTGCAAGGCCTGTGGGTGCAGTTTCACTGTCACCTCGACTTGGCATTTAAAAGTACTTGCCAAACCCCATTCTCCACATATAAGTCACCTCTGATGTGTGCCCTAGGTAACCCCTAGAGAAGGGTGCGGTGTGGGTGAAAGGCAGGACATGTACCTGTGTAGTTTACATGTCCTGGTAGTGTAAAACTCCTAAATTCGTTTTTGCACTACTGTGAGGCCCGCTCCCTTCATAGGCTAACATTGGGGCTGCCCTCATACAGTATTGAAGTGGTAGCTGCTGATCTGAAAGGAGTAGGAAGCTCATACTTAGTATGGCCAGAATGGTAATACAAAATCCTACTGACTGGTGAAGTTGGATTCAATATTACTATTCTAGAAATGCCACTTTTAGAAAGTGAGCATTTCTTTGCACTTAAATCTTTCTGTGCCTTACAATCCACATCTGGCTGGGCTTAGTTGACAGCTCCTTGTGCATTCACTCAGACACACCCCAAACACAGGGTACTCAGCCTCACTTGCATACATCTGCATTTTGAATGGGTCTTCCTGGGCTGGGAGGGTGGAGGGCCTGCTCTCACACAAAGGACTGCCACACCCCCTACTGGGACCCTGGCAGACAGGATTGGACTGAAAGGGGACCTGGTGCACTTCTTAGCCACCCTTTGAAGTCTCCCTCACTTCAAAGGCACATTTGGGTATAAAACAGGGCCCCTGCCCTACCTCATGAGACACTTGCTGGAAAAGAAACCTGAACCAGAAACTACATCCTGCCAAGAAGAACTGCCTGGCTGATCAAAGGGCTTACTTGTCTGCTTTCTACAAAGGACTGCTGCCTTGCTGTTGGCCTGCTGCCTTGCTGAACTCTTGTCTGGCTGTGAAAGTGCTCTCCAAGGGCTTGGATAGAGCTTGCCTCCTGTTCCCTGAAGTCTAAGAACTAATAAGACTTCTCTTTTTCACTTGGACGCTCCGTGCACCGAAATTTTCGACGCACAGCTTGTTCCGCGGCGAGAAAAACGCTGCACACCGACACTGATCGACGCGACGCCTTCGGGACAACCGGAACTTCGACGCACGGCCTCGCAAGGACAACGCCGCCCGACCTCTAGAGGAGAAATCGACGCGACGCCTGCCGCGAGAGCGAAACTTCGACGCGCAGCCCCGCAGAACGACGCGCAGCCGTAAAACAAGCAGGAAAATCCACGCACAGACCCGGGACATCTGGTAATCCCCACGATCCACAGAAAGAGACTGTCCACGTGCCGGAAAACGACGCACGACTTCCCCGCGTGAAAAATAACTACGCAAGTCCGTGTGTGCTGGGGAGAAATCGACGCACACACCATTTTTTTCACGTATCTCTTCTTCTGTGGCCCTCTGAGGAGATTTTCCACTCCAAACCAGGTACTTTGTGCTTGAAAGAGACTTTGCTTTTTAAAGACTTAAGACACTTTATATCACTTTTCAGTGATATCTCTACAAATTCACATTGCAACTTTATTCGTTTTGACCTACAAATATCCTGATAAATATTCTATATTTTTCTAAACACTGTGTGGTGTATTTTTGTGGTGCTATATGGTGGTATTGTATGATTTATTGCACAAATACTTTACACATTGCCTTCTAAGTTAAGCCTGACTGCTCCTGCCAAGCTACCAGAGGGTGGGCACAGGCTAATTTTGGATTGTGTGTGACTTACCCTGACTAGAGTGAGGGTTCTTGCTTGGACAGAGGGTAACCTGACTGCCAACCAAAAACCCTATTTCTAACATTGGTGATCAGCGGTGAGGATAGGACTTGTATTTGTGCAGTGACATACAGTAGCTAAGTATTTCACTACCTACCCACAGTTGAAGGTCAACTTGATTTTTTACCTCTTTTTGCAAATTCGTTTTTCCTGACAATTTTCAAAAACTAAATCCTCACTCAACATGTCTCTGACTGGGTCTCAAATAGGAGACTTTGACCTAGTCCTGTTGGATACATATACGGTCAAACAGCTAAGAGGGTTCTGCAGGGCAATGAGGGTACCCACCCAAGGGGCCTCCAAAAAGGAGGACTTTCAAGTGGCGCTGAGGGCCTGGGCAGAAGCCCATTTAGAAGAGGATGATGAGGAAGAGCAGCCAGAAAACGGCCCCTCAGAGGACTTGTTGCTATCTGTGGATGATGTTACCACTGCAATTGTGCCCCCTTCCAGACTAGGGAGCAGTGTCTCTGTGCAAAGCCTGACTGCAGAGGAAAGGAGAGAGGAATGGGAGTTCCAATTGCAAATGGCAAAACTGAAAATTGAGGCTCAACAGGAGGAAAGAAGGGCAGAGAGAGAAGCCAAGCAAGCTGAGGCTGAAAGAGCAGCCAAACAGATTGAAGCTGAAAGAGCAGCCAAACAGATTCAAGCTGAAGCTGAAAGGGCAGCCAAACAAGCTGAACCTGAAAGAGCAGCCAAACAGGTGGAAGCTGAAAGAGCTTTGGCTGAAAAGAAACTATTATTGGCTCATGAACTGAGTCTCAAGGAGCTGGAGATCAAGGCGAGACAATCTGAATCCAGCAATAATGGTGGCAGCATACAGACAGGACCTGCTGGAGAAAAGAAGGTTTGTATACACAAAAATGTGGTGCCCAGTTTTGTGGTGGGAGATGACATAGTGCAACTTCATAAGCAGCTAACCATTTATCTAAGGGCTCATGAGGTTCCTGAAGGGCAATGGGGGGTAGCTATGTGGGGTTATGTGCCGCCATTGGGGAGGGACACACTTCTCACATTGGATCAACCTGATCAAAACACATACCCACTTCAGAAAGCCACTTTACTTGCCAAGTTTGGGCTGACCCCTGAGGGATACCGTCAGAGGTTCAGGGACAGCACCAAACAAACCACACAAACATGGGTAGATTTCTTTGACTTTTCCAATAAGGCACTGAATGGATGGGTGCGGGGCAACAAAGTAGATAATTATAAAGGGCTATATGACTTGATTCTGAGAGAGCATATACTCAATGTTACCTATACAGAGTTGCACCAGCACTTGGTAGATAGTAAGCTGACTGATCCCAGGAAGCTTACTGAGGAGGCGGACCTCTGGGTTAGCACCAGAGTGTCCAAAAAGGTACCTGGGGGGGACTCCCACAAAGGTGGTCAGGGTTCCCAACAGAAGAAAGAGGGGGGAGATAAACTTACAGATAAGGAACTCTCAAAAGGCCCCCAAAAGAATTTCCAGGGAGGGGGTGGCAATCATTCCTTTTCCAGATTTGGGAAAAAGCCAGGGACATATGATAGGTCAGGGAAATCCAACCCCAAATGTATGGAGTGTTACCAGTATGGTCACTATAAAGGCAACCCCCAGTGCTCCAAGAGGGCACCGTCCACTACCGGACAGACACCTGGGTTGACTAGTGTAGCGCTTGGGGGGGAGATGGACCCAGATAGCTTTGGGGAGCAGTTAGAGATTTCCCTAGTGTCCCTGGGAGAAAGAGAAATGGTGCCCAAAGCCCACATGCCCCGAAATACTTCCAAGTACAGGCAGTGGGTCACCATTAATGGGCAGAAGGTGGAGGCTCTGCATGAAACAGGAGCCAGTATGACTACTATCCAGAGTCAGCTGGTGTCAACAGAGCAGATAGTCCCTAATACATTCCACCAGGTCATAGTCTCTGACAATCATGAGAGTCACCTACCGTTGGCTCTGGTTCCCTTTGAATGGGGGGTGGTCTCTGGTACTCTGAAAGTAGCTGTGAGTCCTGCCATGCCTGTAGATTGTCTGTTAGGCAATGATCTTGAGCATACTGCTTGGAAAGAAGTAGAGCTCAGATCTCACCTGGAGATGTTAGGGTTACCTGAGTGGGTCTGCATGACCACACGGTCCATGACTGCCCGGGAAAGGAGTCAAGGGCGTCTGGAGCCTGGAAAGATGGCCCAGACAGCTGCCAAAGAGGGGGGCCAGGGGCGCGGGAAACCCGCCTCCAATGTTCCCACGGTGGTAGGCGATGCCCCTGAGGAAGAGGAGGCCCCTGAGCCAACCGGGGAGGACATAGCTGCCCTGGGTAACCTACCTGAACTTGCTGGCTGGCAAGTAGAGGGGGGCCAACCAGGGAAGCATTCTGCAAGGCGCAGAAAGAATGCCCCACCCTTGAGGGTCTGAGGAAGCAGGCCACAGACCACGCAGCAGGTGACGCCTCTGGCGCTCACCATATTTACTGGGAGAATGATCTCCTTTACAGTGAGCGTAGGATTCCAGGTCCTGGGGCACACCGTGTGCTGGTGGTCCCTCAGTGTTACCGGAAATTCCAACTAGGCCTGGCTCACGACATTCCCCTGGCAGGACACCTGGGCCAAGACAAGACCTTTGGCAGGCTTAACACCCACTTTCATTGGCCCAGAATGAAGAAAGCCTCAGATAACTTCTGCAGAGCTTGCCCCACCTGCCAGGCTAGTGGGAAGGCAGGGAAACGGCTTAAAGCTCCCCTACTCCCACTCCTAGTCGTTGGCACCCCCTTTGAAAGGGTGGGCATCGACATTGTTGGTCCCTTGGACCCCAAAACTGCCTTGGGCAACAGGTTTATCCTGGTTTTGATGGACCATGCCACCCGCTATCCAGAGGCAATCCCTGTGAGAACAGTGACTGCAAAGGTGGTGACCAGAGCCCTGTTGGGAATATTTACCCGTGTGGGATTCCCTAAGGAAGTTGTGTCTGACAGGGGCACAAACTTCATGTCTGCATACATGAAGACCCTGTGGGATGAGTGTGGGGTGACCTACCAGTTTACCACTCCTTATCATCCTCAAACCAATGGGCTTGTTGAGAGATTCAACCAGACCCTGAAAGGCATGATTGGTGGCCTGACTGAGGCCATGAGGCGTAAGTGGGACGTCCTCTTACCCTGCCTGTTGTTTGCTTATAGAGAGGTGCCCCAGAAAGGGGTGGGGTTCAGCCCCGTTGAGCTTCTCTATGGTCACCCTGTCAGGGGACCCCTAAGCATCGTTAAGGAGGGCTGGGAGAAAGCTCCCCAGGCCCCTCCCCAGGATGTGGTCAGCTACATGCTGGCCCTCCGCAAACAAACCCAACGCTTCTGGAAGCAGGCCCAGAGTAACCTCGAGGCCAGTCAAGAGGTGATGAAGGAGTGGTACGACCAGAAGGCCACTCTAGTTGAGTTCTCACCTGGAGACAAATTTTGGGTGATGGAGCCAGTAGAGCCCAGGGCTCTCCAGGACCGCTGGACTGGCCCCTTTGAGATCAAGGAGCGTAAAGGGGAGGCCACTTACCTAGTGGACCTCAAGACCCCTAGGCAACCCCTAAGGGTCCTCCATCACAACCGGCTCAAACCTCACTTTGAGAGGTCTGAGGTCAGTATGCTCCTAGTCAGAGATGAGGGAATGGAAGAGGAGAGTGAACCTCTCCCCGACCTCCTCGCTGTCAAAGAAGGGGATGGGTCAGTAGGTGGTGTCATTTTCTCTGACTCCAACCCAGAGAGGGGACTGCTATGAGCTGTTAGAGCAGTTCTCCCCCCTGTTCTCCCTTACTCCTGGACTAATCCACCTCTGTGTGCATGACATTGACACAGGTGACAGTGCCCCTGTAAAGAACAAAATTTACAGGTTGTCAGATAAGGTGAAGGCCAGCATCAAGGAGGAGGTCTCCAAGATGTTGACTTTGGGGGTTATTGAGAAATCCAGTAGTCCCTGGGCCAGCCCTGTGGTATTGGTTCCCAAGGCTACTGCCCCAGGTGCAAAGCCAGAACTCCGGTTCTGTGTGGACTACCGGGGTCTCAATTCAGTCACCCGGACTGATGCTCACCCCATCCCCCGAGCTGATGAGCTCGTTGACAGGCTGCCAAGTTCCTGAGTATGTTCGATCTTACTTCCGGGTACTGGCAGATTGGCCTGACTGAGGGGGCTAAAGAAAGGTCCGCTTTTTCCACCCCTGATGGCCATTACCAATTCCGGGTGATGCCATTTGGGCTGAAAAATGCCCCGCTACCTTCCAACGGTTGGTTAACGGGGTCCTAGCTGGTAAAGATGCCTTCTGTGCAGCTTACCTAGACGACATAGCTGTCTACAGTTCCAGCTGGGAGGAACACCTGCTCCACCTCAAGGAGGTGCTTCAGGCCCTGCAACAGGCAGGCCTGACTATCATGGCTAGTAAGTGCCAGATTGGGCAGGGTTCTGTGGTGTACTTGGGACACCTAGTAGGTGGTGGCAGGGTGCAGCCGCTCCAGGCCCACATTGAAACTATCAAGGCCTGGCAACCACCTAGAACACAGACTGAGGTGAGAGCCTTTTTGGGCCTCACTGGATACTACCGCAGGTTCGTCAAGGGCTATGGTACCATTGTGTCCCCCTTGACAGAACTCACTTCCAAGAAACAACCTAGGTTGGTGAATTGGACAGAGGCCTGTCATAAAGCCTTTGATTCTCTGAAGGAAGCCATGTGCACGGCCCCCGTGCTCAAGGCCCCTGACTACTCCCAGGAATTTATTGTGCAGACAGACGCTTCAGAGCATGGCATAGGGGCTGTTCTAGCACAGCTGAATGAGGAGGGCTCAGACCAACCCGTAGTCTTTATTAGCAGAAGACTATTACCATGGGAACAAAGGTGGAGTGCTATTGAGAGAGAAGCATTTGCTGTGGTCTGGGCACTGAAGAAGCTAAGACCCTACCTGTTTGGGACTCACTTCCGGGTTCAGACAGACCACAGGCCCCTCAGATGGCTCATGCAGATGAGGGGTGAGAATCCAAAACTCTTGAGATGGTCCATTTCCCTATAGGGGATGGACTTTACGGTGGAGCATCGCCCAGGGGTTGACCACACCAATGCTGATGGTCTCTCCAGATACTTCCGCCTTAGCGATGAGAGCTCCCAGGAGGTCGGGTAGCTCTCCCCACTTTCAGCTGGGGGGGACACATGTTAGACCTGACAGCCTTAGGGTGGTCACCCCTAACTTTTTGCCTGCCTCCCTCCACTTTTTGGACACTGTTTTTGCTGGCTTTTAGACTCTGCGCACTTTATCACTGCTAACCAGTGCTAAAGTGCATATGCTCTCTCCCTTTAAACATGGTAACCTTGGATCATACCTAATTGGACTATTTAATTTACTTATAAGTCCCTAGTAATGTGCACTATATGTGCCTAGGGCCTGTAGATTAAATGCTACTAGTGGGCCTGCAGCACTGGTTGTGCCACCCACTTAAGTAGCCCTTTACCTTGTCTCAGGCCTGCCATTGCAAGGCCTGTAGGTGCAGTTTCACTGTCACTTCGACTTGGCATTTAAAAGTACTTGCCAAGCCTAAACCTCCCCATTCTCCACATATAAGTCACCTCTAATGTGTGCCCTAGGTAACCCCTAGAGCAGGGTGCAGTGTGGGTGAAAGGCAGGACATGTACCTGTGTAGTTTACTTGTCCTGGTAGTGTAAAACTCCTAAATTCGTTTTTGCACTACTGTGAGGCCTGCTCCCTTCATAGGCTAACATTGGGGCTGCCCTCATACAGTATTGAAGTGGTAGCTGCTGATCTGAAAGGAGTAGGAAGGTCATATTTAGTATGGCCAGAATGGTAATACAAAATCCTGCTGACTGGTGAAGTTGGATTTAATATTACTATTCTAGAAATGCCACTTTTAGAAAGTGAGCATTTCTTTGCACTTAAATCTTTCTGTGCCTTACAATCCACGTCTGGCTGGGCTTAGTTGACAGCTCCTTGTGCATTCACTCAGACACACCCCAAACACAGGGTACTCAGCCTCACTTGCATACATCTGCATTTTGAATGGGTCTTCCTGGGCTGGGAGGGTGGAGGGCCTGCTCTGACACAAAGGACTGCCACACCCCCTACTGGGACCCTGGCAGACAAATTGGACTGAAAGGGGACCTGGTGCACTTCTTAGCCACTCTTTGAAGTCTCCCTCACCTCAAAGGCACATTTGGGTATAAAACAGGGCCCCTGCCCTACCTCATGAGACACTTGCTGGAGAAGAAACCTGAACCAGAAACTACATCCTGCCAAGAAGAACTGCCTGGCTGCTCAAAGGACTCACCTGTCTGCTTTCTACAAAGGACTGCTGCCTTGCTGTTGGCCTGCTGCCTTGCTGAACTCTTGTCTGGCTGTGAAAGTGCTCTCCAAGGGCTTGGATAGAGCTTGCCTCCTGTTCCCTGAAGTCTCAGGACCAAAAAGACTTCTCTTTTTCACTTGGCCGCTCCGTGCGCCGAAATTTTCGACGCACAGCTTTTTCCGCGGCAAGAAAAATGCTGCACACCGACGCTGATCGACGCGACGCCTTGGGGATGACTGGAACTTCGACGCACGGCCTCGCAAGGACAACGCCGCCCAACCTCCAGAGGAGAAATTGACGCGACGCCTGCCGTGAGAGCGAAACTTCGACGTGCAGCCCCGCAGAACGACGCGCAGATGGAAAACAAGCAGGAAAATCCACGCACAGACCCGGGACATCTGGTAATCCCCGCGATCCACAGAAAGAGACTGTCCGCGTGCCGGAAAATGACGCACGACTTACCCACGTGAAAAATAACGACGCAAGTCCGTGTGTGCTGGGGAGAAATCAACTCACACACCAGTTTTTCCATGTGTCTCTTCTTCTGTGGCCCTCTGAGGAGATTTTCCACTCCAAACCAGGTACTTTGTGCTTGAAATAGACTTTGTTTGCTTTTTAAAGACTTAAGACACTTTATATCACTTTTCAGTGATATCTCTACAAATTCACATTGCAACTTTATTCGTTTTGACCTACAAATATCCTGATAAATATTCTATATTTTTCTAAACACTGTGTGGTGTATTTTTGTGGTGCTATATGGTGGTATTGTATGATTTATTGCACAAATACTTTACACATTGCCTTCTAAGTTAAGCCTGACTGCTCGTGCCAAGCTACCAGAGGGTGGGCACAGGCTAATTTTAGATTGTGTGTGACTTACCCTGACTAGAGTGAGGGTTCTTGCTTGGACAGAGGGTAACCTGACTGCCAACCAAAAACCCCATTTCTAACAATGATGCAACACCAAGGTATCTGTCTCTGCACCATGTGTTCTGTTTCGTATGTCAACATCATCAAGCTTGTAACTCAGTGTCAGGAATTATATGGTTATAAATACATTTGTGACTACATTTCCATACCCTGTACCTACAATTCCAGCACTTGAGTCAGTTTGCCTTGTTTGATTAGTCGATGTATTTCTATTGAAGGTGTATTGTTAATATCTCTTTCTCAGTATTTGGCCATGGGCTGTCCTGCCACTTGCAATAGTATGACAATGCAAGCCCATTATTACAGACATCATGTACATTTCAAAATGTAGCTTATACGTTATTCCTTTACCTTCATAGGCAACATGGCAGATGAAGATTCCAGACAATTTTACATCTGTTTGAAGCACTTCTGCCACATACGTCATGTCACCAATGGGTCTTGTAGGAAGAAGATAAGGTTGAAGAAACCTGGAATGCAGGCAGGCGGGAACACCAAGGAAAGTCGGAGGTCAAAAAATGAGTGTTCCCAACAGCAGCCAGAAGTTCCTCACGCCATTCCAAGCCCACATTGTGCACATCAGGTGCCAGCCACACAGGCCATATACTTAACGCTTGCCACTAGATCTTTATTTGAGGCTTAGGCCCTGAAAGACCTTCAGAAACATAAAATATGGGTGGCAGGCTTTGAGAGTGAGCTGGCAAGCCTCAGTGCCAACAAGCTCACGCTACAGGAGGCCATGGAGCGCATCAGTGTGCAAATTTGACTCTCCCTTGAACATTTCACTTTCCCGATAATTTTACATGTTGATTAATAATTATAGTTATTAGGCAAAGTGTAGGATAGGTTTTAGTATAGTAATAGGTTATTTGAATGCTAGTTTTTACATGTTTA
The DNA here is from genome assembly GCF_031143425.1 of Pleurodeles waltl. Lineage (NCBI taxonomy): Eukaryota > Metazoa > Chordata > Amphibia > Caudata > Salamandridae > Pleurodeles > Pleurodeles waltl. The sequence goes on from NC_090440.1 coordinate 1,889,072,738, forward strand.
ATTAGGTAGTAGTTTTTAGGAGTGAAAGAGAAAATCCACAATTATATATTTGTATAGATTTACATGTATCAGTAGTGTATAGTTAAGATGTGTTTGTACTCTGTACTGTGCTGATGGTACTGTATTAAGGGAGTGGGGTAGATGTTTAACTTGTCATTTCTGTATAGTAGGTGAGATAGTTTAAGATAAGTTAAGATAGTGTAGGCAAGAGTTAAGGTTAGGCAGGATAGGCTAGGTAGGTGTAGGTAGTTTAGCGTAAGCCAGGATAGTGTACGGTAGTGTTAAGGTTAGTTTAGTCTAGATAGGTTTAGGTAGGTCACATAGGTTTCATAAATTAAACTTTTTTATACTTCCACTGCTTCGTCACCATTTATTTCTGAGTTGCTAACATGGAGTAAGTTGAGTTGTGTACATGATGTGGCAATAGACCTGCAGGCTTTGTAGGTAAATGTTGTTTTATCAGAGGACTAGGGCAAATTGATAGTCTACCTGACAACTGAGTCAAGTTTGAACTCTCTTAAAAGTTTTGCCAATGTAAGTGGGCCTCTGTTGGGAATTTTACTCACAGCACAACGCAGGCAGCATACTACTGTTGCGCTCTGTGTGAAGATGATAGTGCAAGTATAGTTGGTATAGTTTGGGACAACTGATTACAGATTCCAGGCTCTGGTGGGATGCACTGGTGCCTGCTAGTACCACACCCACCCTTGTACCATTGTACAAGTGGGTTATTGTTGTTGTTGGCTGGTTACAAATTATGAATGTATCCACACCTGCCTGAAGTGCCTCCATCATCATTGACTACTTGCTACGTGTGGCACTTCATGCATGTCAGTTTGTTTGACTACTTGCTAAGTTTCAAGTACGTAAGTTTCCCATATCCTCTTCCCCTGGTGAAGCGTGCATTGTTACTGGTTCTGTGGTCTGGCCCATATGCAGTAATATGTGTGTACTTTGTACAATAGATGTCATGTGTGGTTAAACACACCCTCAAAACGTGAGGCCTCTCAGGGGCAAAAGGGACACATTTACCATGTGTATGTGTAGCATTTTACAACATTTATCAGTTGACACAGAACCCCAACAATAACCCTTGCATTTGTTGCATACTGACATCCAAGTTTTAGGGCTGACCTAGTACATCCCAGTGTGGCACAGGTATGGTGCAAATTCAAAAAGAGTCTGGGCATGGGTATCTGTATATTATCAGTGCAAGCATGATAGTTTATGTACTCTAGGATCTCTTCAGTGTGAGCACTGAGGCCATCAGTGTTTGATCACATTGTCATGTTCACTGAGCTAGATATATGTGGATGAGTGACACGATGTTATTGGGTCACTTGCCTCACAGGGTCCATTTCTAGTAGGATAGGCATCTGTGTGTTTAGTAAAGGTTTTTTACTGTGTGTCATTTACATAAATGAAGCTTTTTGTCACATTGTGATGTACCATTGAGGGACAATACATTTTGCATAATGCCATCTCGGTGGATGTAGTTGATGTTGGTGCATATACAAAGACAGCAGGTGATAGTGATTTTACCTTCCTGTCCTCGAGATGCTAATAAGTGGGTTTTGTTAATATATGTCCACCATGGTATAAGTAGTCCTTTCTGCAACAGACATACAACACTCTGGTCTATAGGAGTGCATTTATTTGCAAATATGGGTGGGTCAACAGGAGCATTTTTGCAGTGTTTGGGGCAACAACACCAACATTGATTGAGAGCAAATGATGTCCAGACAGAGTCAATTTGGGAGACATGTCATGCGGCATGTAGAGGAGAGGAGAAATTCAGTGAGGTAGTACAAATTGCCATTAGGGAAGGTATACGTGTTTCAAAGTCTAAAAGTGGTTAAAACCAACAAGTGCCTCACCAAAGAGTACAGTACTGGGTGACCTCACTTGGTAAGACATGAGGAGGAGATTCACTAGAGTTCTGGAGTTGTTGGAAAGTGTAATCATCCAATGGGGGCAGGATGGTGTCCTCAACTTGTTGGCCATCAATGGCAGGCTGCTCTACAGGAGGGGCTCTTTGTACTTTTGGAAAAAGATGTGAATATGTCAATATTGCTCTGTATTATATGAAGACAAGTCACCAGGATGCCAGCATTCCATCTTGCCATTAATTAATACCACAACAGTATCAAACAATGTTTTGTTTTGTTTAATTAATTAACCTGCCCTCTGCCTTGCACACAACACGCCATAAAATTAGACTTTATGTACTGTATTGCATGCAATTGTTAAAGAATATGATGCATAGGGGTCAAATGTGTCACATATTAATGCAAGTCTACACAGCAAGCAAACGTCCTACACTGCAGGAATGGGTATGAGCAGGTAAATGTGATACTTCAATTTTATTTTGATTTCCAGTAGTTTACTAACACACACAATCATCTCCAGAGTACAGCACATTAGACACTGACCCACATCTCTGAATGGGATTATGAACATCCAATTTGAAAATATGCAACATCTCAAGCTTAGTCCATTGATTCTGGACCCAAGATACTCATCTGCAGAGTTCCACTAATCTCTTTATTCAGCTACACTCAGTTGTACTTGTACTTGACTCCTCAGGTAATCATCATTCAGACCCAGACACTGTACTTTAATCTCACACACTGATGACACCCATATCATTCAATGATTTTCAAAAGACACAAACACCACCAACCTTTGTTTCATTATGCTATTGTCCAACATAGCCACCTATATGTGAGAGTAATGGGTCATACTGAACTTCACTAGATGTTAGTGAGGATAATCCGCAAAATCTACCTACCATGGTTGCCCACACGACTTGGCCCAACCCCCTCATCCGCCAGCCATCCTAGACACCTGACCATCATCCGGGACACCTAGATCACCCAGACACTTCACAAACCCTGTTTCATCTCCACCTGCTTTCATATATGTTGCATAGTCAGACTTCTCTTCTTCTTTTTCCCTCCTGCCACATGTCACACCATCCCCCAGGCCCTAATCACATGTAGACTGTAGTACACCAAATTCCTCTACCACAGCATCCTTGCACAGCTGCAACACAATAGTTAAACTATCATACACAGCAGTGCCAGAATATTAGTCAGCCTACCTTTGCGGCACAACATCTCCCCTCCCTCCTGGGTCCCTATTCAGAGACAATGCCAGTTCTATCTGCTCCAACACACCTACAGGGCACTACAGTACCCGGGCCCTATCTAGTGCACACACCATCTATGCTCCCAGCAAAAAGATCCTGGACCTCTGCTGTGCATCACTTGCATTAACTCCCACCCACAAACTCCATATGAGCAAGATATGGTGTGGGGTAGTCTCTCACATGGCAGTTAACACCTGTAACAACCTCATCCAACAGATCAGGACAGCTGGGTGCAAAATGATGTAGTTCAAATGTCTGTACACCTGGCTCCACAGGTGATCCTACTTGGTAAGCTGGAATAAACTCAGCACCTGAAAGCACGCTAGGATGAGAAGTTAGCACTCTAGCAAAGCACAGTACTTAACATTCCATTCTAATACGCTTTTATCTGCATAGGCCCAAGGCAAGCACACTTGCTACACAGTGCAAATGATCCACCATTGGCACTGACAAATCTGCAGTTTGCAATAACCATGCATTGTGTGCTGCTCCAGTTGCCATTTTTTGCTTCATATTGTGGGATTTGTAGTTCAAGTCTATCATGATGTAGAATAGATCACAAGCGTCTTGATTAAGTAGATAACCTGTACAACACACATAGCTGAGTGAAAATTGGCAGAGCTGGTGACAAACTATATGAATGGGCAATTATTTCTGAGTCATGTGATGCATGAATTAATATGTGAGACATTCCTGCTCTTTCCCTTGCAAACAGTAACAGCGCAGCACAGCAAAATGAATTGCTACTCTTTGCCATTACCTGTGCACTTCATTAACCTGTATAAACTGGATAGGTGAAGAGGCATGCTTCTCAGAATTTTCAGGGTGCAAGGGTCTCTCACACCAGAAACGGTGGGATATCGTACTGTTGGTGGGGCTCACGTTTTGTATGCTTCTGTGGTGCGTGCACTAGGTAGAACACACAGATGGAGTCAAGAATAACGAAACCACCCAGGTGGAGTCAATTAAGACTAGACCACACAGGGCTCCATGAGACTCTCACAAAACTTACAGAGGTGTCAGCCATGTTAGTTTCATGGCATAAGTTCCTTGTGTTTCAGAGCATTCTTCAGTACGCAATCAAAATACTTTGTTGCTGCACCTGGTTCCCCGTTGCCAGAGTTGGAATTCAAACACTATGCCTGGAGTTACCAAAATCTTGCGTGGCTCAGAGACCTATTCTAGACAGTAATCGAGATCACAGATTTAGGCTTCTGCTATTCCACATGATTCCCAGAATCATCCTTCCTAGGATTTAGAACTCTAATTACATTTCCTATTCTATGACAAGAATCCTCAAATTGTACTGACTTTGTTTATATTTTCTTTTGACTCTAAGTATTGATAGCGGTGTAGAAGTGATTGCTTGCTGGCAAGATGAAACATGTGTTCATTAGGTTACAGCTGATGAACCTGTTGCCTTAAGACTCTTTCAGACAGACTTAACTTTGGAATTACTAAAAGTAGTTATCAGTATTGAATCCAATTGTATTTTAGGTATTTCCTTGCATCTGCCATAGAGGTTTCATTTATATTTCAGCTTTGGGAATTTCTAGAGTTTCAAACACCTATCGAGAGTCAGAAATACCAAGACTGTCACAAGGTATACTATATGTCCTGTTCTGATTAGTGAATTGAAACTCAAATGGTGAAATACTGAAATATTATTTTCTGTTTTAGGTAGCAAAACCTCTGCAGTGCAGGATGAGTGAGCCCAACAGAAAGACCAGACAAAGTTCTGATAGCTAGGGCCTCTCTATCTGTTTCTTGTCCAACTCTCCTTTAGTGTCCATAGTGTCCTTTGCATGGTGTCAGTAGGTTCAGGGAAACTAGTTCAGTACCTATATTCTGGGCAGACCTTTTACTTTGAACGCATGCCTCCAAGCGTTTCAGTGTGCCTAGGCCATGGCCACGAAAGTGTGCACTTATGTCTAGTGGTGCAGAAGAATAGTGCCTCTACCTTGAGACTTGATGGCATGCTATCACCAATCTTCCATCACACCAAGGCCTGCCTAAACAGCAGTAGCCACTCGGTGAGTACGAAGTGGCAGAGCCCTCCACTGGCCACCCAAAGAAAGCCAACTTGTGCACAGCTTCACTGAACTGTAAGTAGGTCCTTCATAGGTGGCAGAATGACACAAGTGCAGAGAATAACTTGGTAGACTGCAAAAAGGATGAGTAGGGCAGCTGGCACCCTGCTGACTCTCGCTCAGCAAAGGGGGCATGCTGAGTCCATTGTTACGGTAATAGGTCGGATTCCACTGCTATTTGTGGTCAGTATGTCATCCTGTACCTAAGCAGATACCTGTGTGTATGTTTTGAAGAACCTACCAAAAGTAGAATTCTCATTTAAATCTGCTTTCTTTTTGTGGCAACAGTAACAGCTTGTGGTGTATGGATTTAATATTTATTCTGGAAAAGTATACTTTATTGAATGGACCATGCAGCAGTGGGCTAATGGACATAATTGAGATTCTTAAACAGACACGAAGATGTATGCTTGTTCATCGAAGTGAGGTTTGCAAATTCAAAAGGCCGACTTGGATTCACTAATCACATTTGGGATTTTATTCTAAGCATGTGATTACTTCAGGCTGATCCCAATGCTGTGATAAGGCCACCGGTCAGGCCTGCCACACAGTAGGCTTGGCACAGAGCTCTTTTTCTGCTGTTGTAAAGTGGTTTAGCTCTGTTGCTTCTGCTAGACTGGCACATGGTGCAGTGTATCCCATTACTCGGGGCAGCAGCTGCAGCCATTCCTCCTGCAGTTAACTGCTAATTTGATAAATTAGATGTATCTGCGCAGTGTATGCATGGCAAACATTTATCAATATGTTAATAGCTTTGCTTGTGTCTTTCAGACTAGATTATACAAATGCAATAGAGGAAGATGTCCCTTCCCGGGGTTTTATTGACGGACGGTGGAGAGGAAATCTGGTACAAATAAAGGGATGCAATGTCTACATTAAGCTAATACATAAAAAACAGCCTAATGCTTTATTTGTGTGCTGGTCCCTCATATACGGTATATCATTTATTTCAGTATGTTATTTTAGGTCTTTTAGCTCAGCATTCACCCTAACAAGGTCTCTTGGTGCTATAGGTGACCTTGGCAGGTGTTTGTTGTTATATTGTAATTGCGTTTATATTGTGCTTACCACTCCTGACACGGTGTTGAAGAGCTTTTGGTGAATAGCACGCTACTCCAAGAGCCCAGGTTTAGTGGTTAGTCAGTTCTTTAATTCATTAATAAGCTTTCGCTTATAGTCATCAGATGAGAACCATTTCATAAATTAATCTAATATTCTTGCAGACTGAATTTAGAGCCTGATTTAGAATTCGGCAGACAGAATACTCCGTCACAAACGCTATAGACACCCTGTAAGTCATATTACAAGCGCCATAGGCTATAATTCACTTGTAAGACATCTGACGGACTATCTATCACATTTGTGATGGAGTCATCCAGCCGCCGAACTCTAAATCAGGCCCTTAATAAGTTTTATTCTTGAGTGATCAGGATGGACCACGTCATGGTTTAAATCCAACGATTTTTGTGATTGAAATTCATCTTTTTGATTGGTTAGGTCTGGAATTAGAAGCATAGGTTAGAATTATGAGTGTATAATTAAGAGGAGTTGAAAAGTCATTGCTGGCAGAAGTGTGTTCCTGCAAATGATTTGTGGATTGCGCAAATGAATTAGGAGGAGGGTTAGAGATTGTTATTCTCGGAGGAGGCCCACATAGGCCCTGAGAGAGAGAGAAGCCATATGATGTAGTAAATAGTAATTATGAAGAGTAAAGCAAGCAAGGAGGAGTTAATAAAGACAACATAACCTTTGAAGAGGGAAGCCTTGCTCATTTACATGCATGGTCTTAAAGAATCAATGGGCATTGAATGCATGAGGTGCTACATTTTCATCCCAAGCAATAAATTTTCTCATGAAACATGTGAGTTGCAATTATTCACATAAGTGTAATAAATTTATGTCTCTAGTTTTTGGTTTTATACTTGATGTCTTTATAGTGAGAAACAAATATGTTGGGCATTTTGTCCAGTTGGGTAGTCCTGGGATTGTTTTATGTTCAGGTGATACAAAACTTCAGCAAGATGTTTGTCCGCGTTAGTGCTGAGGTGTTCTTCCTTGGTGAAGTAGTGCATGAGCGTCTGTCAGTAGAATGAGCAGTTTGTATTTGTGTTGACATTGTCTTTGTGGGCAAATAATACTGATGTTCCTTGCTAATCACATTGGGAATAGACATCTCTTAACTATCCGTCTGCATTCTAGATGGTTAGTAGGGGGTCTTATGTGTTCTGGGAGGGAATTCCCTAATTTGAAAACCTATTAAGAGAAGTGACAAAGCTATTTTGTTTCTTGAATGCTTACATTGATTGATGTCTGTACTAGCCTGCAGCATAAGTTCCTAGTTGTGAGGTATTTGGTGAGTTTTGCCTGCAATAATTTTTAGCGTTACTGCTTATCACTCTGTGGAAGATGCATAATACCTTAAATGAATGTCTTCTTGTGATTTGTAACAGTGGATATCTTTCAAAAGAGGAAACTTGTAGGTTTGTGTCTTTACATGTAGAAGTGGTCTTGGTACTGAGTTCTAAATTACCTGATACCTTCTCACCCATTAGAGTGGGATGCTGTGGCACAGCCCATTGGCGTAATCTAATTTTAAGAGCATGAGCGATGTTATTACTTGAATGTTTTTTAAGGAAATCAAATGTATGGAAAGATGGTACAAAGAGTTTTCAAGGTGTCGAAGGTGCATTTAGACAGTTTGTCTATTTAAATATTCCCAAACGTGCAGAGTCAATGACAATGCCATGATTTCATACCTCAGTAGTTATTCTTGGTGGATGTTTTGGTTCGTCCAGCTCGAAGTATGCATGATTCTATTTTTCAAGCATTTAGGCCCATATTTATACTTTTTTTTGCGCCACATTTCCAGAAATGTTTGGCGCAAAAGCGGTGCAAACTTACAAAATATCATTGTATTTTTTAAGTTTGCACCGCTTTTGCGTCAATAAATGATGTAAATGTGGCACAAAAAAAGTACAAATATGGGCCTTAGTTTGAAGGCATTCTATGTCATCCATTAGTCTCTGGCTAAAAGGCAGTTGTTAACTTTTAATTTGTTTATGTCCTTAGAATTTTAGAATTATCTGTGTCCCATTCATACAATTGTAGCAGGTAAACTCAAATCTGTGGATTAGCTCTAGTAACAGTTCCATGCAGATGTTTAAGAAGCAAGGTGATATGATAGATTATAGTGGAACTCTTGTAATTAAGTTGTAACTATCCATGAGAAGCGAGGATTAACTGTTATTCAGTTGTGTGAGTAGGATGAAATCCAGTAAAGAATTATGTCTGCAATACTAATTTCTCTGAGTTTGAGAATTGGGGTTTTGTGGTGAACTATGTCAAAAGCTGTCGAAAGATACGAAAGTAGTAAGGCAGATATGCTGGTTTTGTGTAGTGTGTTTACAGTTTTGTCCCAAATCATGATTAGCACTGGTTTAGTACTTATTTCTGGTGGATTACAGTTAGGCAGTATGAGACAAAACTATTTTCTTCAATGAATTTCGAGATCTGGGGAAATGCTGCTTTTTCGACGAGTTTGCAAAGAAAAGATCCATTAAAGGTTGCATTTCAATTGTTAAGGTCTTCTGGGTCTAAATTATTTTTCTTGGGTATTTGGTGTCTGTACATTTTATTTAAGCCCTCTAAAAACTCCCGCTAGGATGAGTTATTGATTATGTTTCTGATTGGGTTGGCTGAAGGAGTTTATGGAGTAATCTTTCTGAAAATGTGTGGAATGCAAGGATCTGTTGGATAGCCAGCTTGGCTGCTGGTTTTTACAAGATGATGAAATGTTGTCATTATAATTTCTTGAACAGATAAAAAGTCTCAGACATATTTACTGCCTGGCTTGCTTTTTTTGTAATGTTGGGAATGAACTAGATTTCTTGATTGCCAGCTATGAGTCTGACATATTTGATTTGGTTATGTTTTCAGTTTACTAACCAATTGCAGAAACTTCTTGTGGACATGGGGGCACCTTTTTTGTGCTACTTAAAATGTTATACTCCCTAGTGTCCCCTAACATTGGGATAGACAACAGTTTCCTACCTATCGTATGAGCATAATTGCAGTCAAGTAAAGCAGAAAGGCACCCAAAGCTACACAAATACAAAGCTAAAGTAAACTAAGATTGCGAGGTGGCAAATATAAGAGCAGAGTTAAGACTATAAAATGGCACAATTCACTCCAGATGTAAATACTATTTAATTGTCTAACATAATGGCATTAAAGAGGTACTTGACTTTTACATGTTTTGCAGCTTTAGATAATTTCTTGATCTGCACGCTGTGCATAATTCTAATATTCATTTGTGTTTGGGCACAGAAGACAATCTTATTTACAGAAACTGCAGACACTTTAGATGCCATTCTATACACTTAAGATGTCATCTTCAGATTAAACCTTTTTCTAATCTAATATCAAAATTGTTGTCTATGTTTCACAACAAAACTAATATTAACACTACAAAAATGGTCTGCATACTAATATACACAAGGGGCCTATTAACAAACTGAATTTTGTAATGCATTATTAGCACCGCACACACACTGCACACATACTGTAAAATGCTATTTACTAATCTACAAATGGAGGATTCCATCTTCCCTATCTTTCTATGTAGAGATCTCTGCCATGGCGGTGAAGGTCTCTTCAGGCATATGTCTACGTTTTGGTAGTAAATGTGTGAGAGAAAAGAGGGTGGCGGGAAAATGGGGACTACTTACATAAAATGAGAGGGAAATTTAAAGAGGGGTTCAGGGAGGGACAGGCTACTACAAACACCTACCAACAAAAGAGTAAACCTATTGCTACTCACAAACTACACTTCTTAAGGCACTAAAGGTGTCAAATGGAAGTAAATATATTTCAGTCCAACTTTAGAGTAAGTCAAGCACCACTCGTGGACACTCAATGGTATTGCAACACACTCCCATAGAAAATATTGGAGGCTGGCAAAACTTAGGAATGAATATTAAATAATACTTAAACTATGTTAAAAAATATAAACAAATATTAAAGGTTTTTATCTTAAAATGTATTTTTAAAAAGCATTTAAAATAAATACAACTTAGATTAAACTTGTAAACCTTTATGAACAAAAAAAAGCAATTTAAGTTAATTCAACACAAAATTTTTAACAAAATTAATACATATTCAATGCAAATAAAAATGTTACTGTGAGTGAGATTGTTTTACAATTATGATTTGACATATTTAGAAATTGTATTTATAAATAAAAAACAGTAACTATATCTTAAATCTGTAAAACACATTTCATTTGATGAGTTAATGTTCTATTACAGTGGTTCCCAACCTTTGGTCCAGGGACCCCTCGGGGTCCGTGATGCCTCCTCGGTGGGTCCGAGACTGCTTAGAAAATTAAATAATATTAACAGATTAGGTCCCCAGCTTTCAGTAATGACTTAGTGGGGGGAGTCCCAGGATTCCAATAAAGGTTCAGTGAGGTCCCCGGGCTCTAGTAATGATACATTTGGGGTCCACAGAAGTTAAAAGGTTGGGAACTAATGTTCTATACCATAATATTTATTTAATTCTAATTTAATAATGCACATTTGTAATTATTTTACATTTATATAAAATATATTTTGATATTATTTTAAAGAGAAATACATTTTAATATTCCCTATAGTTTCTCTTAGGGAGATTTCTGCCAGGGGGGAGACATGTAAGTCTACACTTAGATGTAAATCTACTCTCGGGTATATGGAATAGAAACAAATTGTAAATTTACTTCGAGATGCATAAGTGCATTTACACATGATTATTTACTTATATGAATAGGCCCCATGGTCTACAGCAACCTATTATGAGGGTCGAAACTGCAACCTGACAACTAGATAATAGGCCCGATTTTAAAAAAGTGGTGCTTCATTACATGAAGCACCAATTTTCTTGCACCCCAAGGTTTCTCTCTAGTGCCACCATGTGTGCACAGTATTAATGATATGGCCTACCATGGTGCTCGTTAGGAACAATAGCATCATAATTTCTGACGCTATTGTGGCACTTTGCAGGATTAGTGCCAAACATGTGTGTGCTAATCCTGCAAAGTACAAGGAGGCACCTGACCAGGTGTTAAAAATGATGAGAAAATGGTGCAGTGGAATTTCATAGATTCCATTGTAGCATTTTTCTGGGCCTCCTAACAGAGTAAAGCCCCTCTTGCATACATCACGTCTGGCACAGGCATAATGTGGGGCAAGGTTTTACAAAGTGGCACAATGCACGTATTGCACCACTTTGTACATTTGGCACTGCATTTTTGTCAACCTAACGTCACATTAGCGTAAAAAATGACTCTAGTGTGGCACTAGGTGGCGATAGGCCCTTCTCTTAAATTTGGGCCTAAAGATGCCAACATGACCTTAGCAGCCCCTGTCAGGCATGATACGAGCCAGCAACATATATACAGGAATGGACACAAAGAAGTAGAGGTCCTCTCAGAAGCCCCAAGGTAGAATTGAGAAGGAAAGAAACCAGGATTGATAGAGATAAGCTATAAAGTGGAACTAGCCAAATAAATAACACCAGCTAGGAGGTGCAAACTCTCTGTGGAACTGAGGAACAGAAAGTAGATGTTAAGTCTGTAGGCACATTATCATTCACTTAGCAAATTTCCATATAGCCTTCAGGGGATGACAGATAACTGGAAATCAAAATACAGCAAAAACTTCCTCCAAACACAAGAGAAGAATCGCCTAGAAACCTGAACTCTCTACTTTCAGCACTAACACAAGAGAAAGAAAGCTATTTATTTACAGAGTGCACTGCTGCTACCCAAGTGTTCTTTGCTCTAGACCAATTCTCAGTCACAGACCAAAGTGCTCCTATTAAGGGCAAAGTAAAGTTTCCATCATTCTGTGGAATGGTAATGATTGGTCAGCCTCAGTAATTTTAATAGGAGTGGAACTCCACAAAAAGTCTAACTGCATGTCATAGGCTTAGGCCCTCAACAAATACATATGAAAATCGGAGCCGGCAAGTCACTGCATAGTTGCATCATTGGTAATGGCCATATCAACAATGCATACAACCTTAAATTTAACAAATATAAAGAGAGAGTTAGCAAGTGTAATGTGGGCTTCATGAACATTGCATGTTACAACTTGGGATGTTGTTTTTCAACTGTACTGTATCTCAGCTAGGAGCCTATGTGGCAAACCTAAATAAATGGTGTTGCAATAATCCAACAAAATAACAGCAGAAGCTGTCAACAATTTGGAAGCTTTGTCTTTCCCTTCCCGAGCACGTGAAGCTGAAAATGGCAGTATCTGTAGCTGCACTGATCCACCACTTATGCAGAATTAATTTCTGAAGAGATCGCCAAGGTTCACTGATGTGGATGTCAGTTAATCCTTTGGTATCATCATTACAACAATGGCAAGATACAAAAGCAAGCACCCTCCATTAGTGATCTCTAAAGACGAGCAGACAACCCGACAACCCGACACCAATACGCAAAAGACAAGACCAAATACTCCTCCACACAACACTAACAGACATCTACCTGACACGTGCTCTGCCAACAGGCAGAGCACAGTTCAGTAATGGAGACCTTGCTAGGGAAGATTAGTAAGAAGCCAGGTTTTAAGCTTTTTTATGGAATTGTATGAGTGAGATGCAATGATCCAAGGTGCAATGTACCAAAAAACAGATGTCTTTGGAAAGAAAATGTTCAATCTCTTCAACCCATTGCAGCTGGCACAGAGCTTTAATGGCATGATCAAATGTCTTGAAATGCAGTAAGGTTCTAGTAGTCTAGTTCAGGATATATTGAAGTATAAAAACACTTTTTTTAGGCAAGCCAATGTGAAATAAATTACTAAATTGTAGGCGTACTTGTACAAAGTCACTCCAACAATATGAGTGGAAAGGAAAAACCCTGTGCAATACTCTCAGATAATAGACACAAGTATTGGTGGTTGCTGGTTCCTGTTTGGACATGTCAAGACATGAATCTATCATGATCCCTTCATTCCTAACAGTCTGAACTATCTAGGGACAAACACCTATGGAACGAGGCAAAGTTTATTATTCCAATATCAAGGTGCTATGTGGTCAACATCATCTCTGTCTTGGAGGGGTTGAGCTTTAGAAAACTGAATGCATCCAATTTTGAACCACCTCTAATGCACCAGGACACCTATCAGGTGGTCTAACATCATCCTAGTTGGACATAGCCCTTTCTGCAGGGTCACCACAATCTTTTGTCTTCCTTTGACTTCCTTAGCTGAATTCATTTTTGTTGGCATTTAGAACTCTGTTCACTTTTCCTTGCTAACCAGTGATAAAGTACGTGTGCCTTCACCTTTAAACATGGTAAAATTGGCCTACATCTGATTAGTACATTTAATTTACCTGAATCTCACTAGAATATGGTGCTACATGCACCGAGGGCCTGTAAATTAAATTATACTAGTGGGCAGAAGCACTCATTGTGCCACCAACTAAAGTGCATTTTAAAGTGTTTCTCAGGCCTGCCACTGCAACCTGTAGTGCATTTTTATACTGCTCTTTTAGCCAGGCAAATTCAACCTTTTGCTGGGAATTAACTCTCCTTTTTAATGAGTCTAAGTTACACCTAAGGTAGGCCCTAAAGACAAACTTATATTTCAAAGGGCGTTGCTACAGCACACACAAAGGAACCTGGCGCCTTTTGTCACCCAAGTTAGGTTTGTAGCCTAAACCAGAGAAAGGGGAAGAACTGACCAGAACCAGTTTTATGGGTAAGCCAAGGAATATCCCACACAAAGTCTGGCACCATGTATGAAAATAAGACCTTCAGATCCACGCATCAGAACATTCCTTGATCTGTAGAAGATTCAGAAGGACTATCATGCTGCCAGAATGACTTCCCTGCTGCTTGAAGGACTGTCTTGCTGTCTGAAGAAGGACGTTCAGACCTGCTTTTCTTAAGCCTATGCTACACAAAGTGACTCAAAGGATCAGTTGGCTGACCTCATGTGTGAGGTACAGAAACACAATTAAGTTCCAGAGGCCTCTTTACAACTGACCAGCTGGCCAGCTTTAACTGATCTGACTAGACTTACTTGAGCCCTGCTGATGGCCTCTGCTGGAGTGAGCCCTGATCCACCATAGGTGTCCCCCATGTCGTGGACCCTTGGATGACATCAGTGAGAACTCCTTCATAAAAAAAGGTGCAAATCCTGAAGTTTGTGCGCTTTGTGACTATGAACAGACCTGTTCGCTCCATAACTCTGCCGCCAGAGATGAACCCCAACACAAGGCTCCGGTGAGACCTGCTATTCATGCTGACAGTGATCTTCTGAGATGACCAACAATACAAGACCTGCATTTCACGCAGACAGTGACTATCTATTATGATCAATCGAAGCAAAGATCAAGCATGCTACAACAATGACCATCTAAGATGCTTGCTCTGCTCTTCGCAATGAAAGCCTCTGCCTTGTGGCCCCCTCTAACGTGAACTAAACTCTCTGCACCAGCCTTGAAAAGGTATTTCTTCAGTGGGACTAACCTGGCCACTTTACCCCAACCACACTCAATCACGGTTGGCCTAAACTTGTGACTTCCCCCAGTCCTGCATGACCAGATAACAGCGAGTGGCACTTTCTGCTTCTTGGAGCTATTTTAACAAAACCTTTGAAATTCAATATGTCTGTTTCTACAGATTAGATTTTGTGGTGCTAAAATTATTCTACTTAAAATAGGCTCTATTTTTCTATATTGGTTTGGATTTTTCTTGTGATGTGTTTTCACTTTATTAGTCTTTGCATGATGTATAAATACTTTACACAGTGCCTCTCTTTTAAACCTGGCTACGTTTGTTCCAAGCTATTAGAGGGCTAAGCATAGGTTAATTTAGTGACTTTCTGTGGTACACCCTGACAAGGACTGTGGTTGTTGCTTGAGTGGGGCTTATACCCCTCCAACTAATACCCCAATTTCTTACCATCCCCATGAAGGTAAGGAGGATCTGGGTATCATCAGCATATATCTAAAATGTTAGTTGACACTGGTGAAGAAGCACAGCTTATGGTGAATGATACAAGTTGAAAAGGAGGAGACAAAAGGGAATAGACCAGTTGCACTCCCCAACATATTGGCTTATTGCCATAGGCTGCACATAGGAAGATCTTTTTGTTTTATTTTTATTCACAGCCAGACCAAAACAACTATTTGTTTTGAGTTTTCATAGTTCAGCCTTGACCTTGTCACCAGGTTGCTTGAGGGAACCTCTTTCTTTAAAAAAAGGGGGAAATAATAAGGGGTCCAGCGAATAAACAAATTAGAGGTTAAATTAGAGGTCAAATTAAAACAGAACTAAAGAAAAATACCACCACGTTACAGGTATTGGTTGATTTCTAGTAAGCATAAGATACCAAGAAGTGTGGGATACTGGGGAGTAAAGGAGAAACACAGCACTTCACCACACTGACTTTACAACCTTTCCCTTACAGATTACTCTTTCCCCTTTTTGTTTGTCATGTTTTCAACCTCTCAGCTATCACCTGCCTAAAGCTGCTGTCCATTCAGAGGACTGTGGTGTCTAGGACTTCACTAATTAGGATAGCTGGGTTTTTCGGGGGTTTCTGGTGAGTTGTCATAGTGGTCTCTATATTTCCCTCAAACTAGGTTTGCCCCCCTCCTTTTCTATTACTTTCAACATACTCCTCTTTTCATCCTCCTGGGGTTCTAGTTGGTAGACCTCACTTTTATCCCAACTCTCCTTCCAGTTCTCCATTTCATGGGCTTGCTGGGTGGGGAAAGGTGTGTTGTAGCTGCTTGACCTGGGCATTACCAATCCATGGGCCTCATTTCTGGTCCATTATAAGAAAATACAGAAAGGATCGGAATTCAGGGAATGTGTTGTTTCATAGGTGAGTGATTGTGACCTACCTATTGCAAGTTAATCCGCGTTAGGAATGGGATCCATCCTGTCAAACTTAAGTGCTGAAGTAAATAATTTCAACTGCACTGAAAGTCATTTTTAGGTGAACAATTTAAAATATGTGTTGAATTAATTTACATTACTTTTATTTTTCATAAATGTTTATTCTAAGTTGTATTTATTTTACGTTATGATTTCATTACAATTTAAAATAAAACTGTTTATTAATTATTAACCTATTTTTAACATGGTTTCATTTTTTTAACATTAGTTCTTAAGGATTGCCCTTTTAATCCATGTCTCTCGTATTTTCAATGGGAGTTTGTTGCGGTACCTGTGAGTGTCCTTTTGTGGTAGATGACCCAGTTCAACTCAGGGAACTCCCTCTGACAGTCATGTTAGCTAATTATCGCTCCTGGAGTTGGTGGTTGGCAATGTTGTGCACCACTGACAGATCCAATTAAATTAGCAAGCCAAAAGCACCACCACCACCATGAGCCATGATACTTAAATGTGCTTCATTTAAGGTACTTTATGCTTCTACCAGGGGTGAGCAGAACTTGTGGAATTTCAATCAGTAGAATTCCACGGAGTTACTTGAAAACTCCATAAGAGTTCTTTGAGTTCCGTGAACGCGTGGAAATCGGCAAGTCATGCTGCTCACTCAAAATTTAGCGTGGGAGCTCATTTTGTGCTGAAAAATCAGCACAAACAGCACCAAGCAGCTCCATGCTGCTTAAGTTGATTTTGCTGCCACTCAAATTGATTTTTCAACCTCCTGCGACCATTTGCGGTAAGTAAATCCACCAGGTGCCCTCCTAGCACCCAAAAATGCACTAGGGGATGTCTATTCATGCTTGCCAACTTACGGTTGGTGAGTCACGTACAAGAAAAAACTCTAGCGTAAAGTAGAGTGGCCAAATTTCTGCCAACTCTGCCGGCAGAGCAGAATGTATTGCCCGCTTCCAGCTTCTGTGCCAATGCCATGCCTAAAGCTTACTTGAAATCATTAAGAAAGCCTCAACTATTAACAAAATATGGTAGCTGTAACATAACAACCTCTTCTAAATAATTTTCCCAGGTAAGGCAATAAAGGGTTTTCGTTTCCAGCCGTGGGGTATAAAGTCACACTACGTCCTCAGGGCTAGAATAGATTATAGACACAATTCACTGAAATTCCCACAACATACCTGTGAATTGCTCCCTCAAGGATGTTGGAGAACTTGGTAAACTACACTGCACACACCAGAAATGACCACATATACCGCTGAATAGCGCATTCGGTCAGCAAAACAAAGAATTATTCAATCAGGCCAGTGACCTAGAAGTGCAACTGAGAGAATAGCCAACAGTTGAAAGATATGGATAGAGTCAAAGGAGATGCTTTGTTACAGCATCGAGTTTATGTATATCCAATAAATTTAACACACATATTCATATTATCCCTCTTATACTATGGAATGAAATTAGGTGCTGATACATCAACCATCCTGCACTGAATACCACTTGAAATATTGCCCATTATAAGACAATCTAGCACTAGAACCTACAAGAGTACATGCAACCAGTAAGTCGCTCAAGACAATAACTATACTACGACAAGAACACTTTCATTGTGATAAAGCTTATGGTAAATGGTTTCTAGAATTATGTAAATGGGAGGACAATTCTTTCATAGATGGCACAAAAACACGCTGAAACAGCTCTACTACAGCAACCCCACTTCTGACAAACAAAATCTGAAAAACCTAAAAAAGACCAGGCGAGAAATGTATTTTACAGTACCTGCCTATCTCCTCCCCATAGCAGCCCCTCCAACAATGCTAACTGCTGAAAAAAGTGTGGGGTTGCCATACTAACACAGAAAAGTGTGTAGCAACGTTCAATCGACAACACTCACAAACATGGAGTGACTTTCCCCAACCTTTTGGAGAGTTTTATTTTTCTATTAACTTTTGTTCCATACCCTATTCATCTGGTACTCTTGTAGCATTACAGAAGCCAAATTGGCATCATAATTTCTGCAGTCCTTATAGACATACATGGCTACATTTGAGGAATACTACAGCCGTCCACGTACCATCGATCATCACTCCTACTTACCAAGCACCTGATGCCCAGGTTGGAAGCACAAAATACTTTGGACACTATTTAGAGTGTGGAAGACGGGATACTCCGTCAATATGTGGCAGAAATCCTGTCTGCTGTATTAAAAGTGGGGGCGGGATATCTGCATGTTTATGGTGTAGATTCCCTTTTGCCAAACTCCACATAAGGTACCAAGATCTTGTGGACCTCTGCATCCTATGCCTGTAGCCTGTGAACTCCCACTTTAAAACGTAATGTTTGACTCAAAGCACCAAGGCCGTATAGAGCTAATACAGTTATACACAACGGAA
The DNA here is from genome assembly GCF_031143425.1 of Pleurodeles waltl. Classification (NCBI taxonomy): domain Eukaryota; kingdom Metazoa; phylum Chordata; class Amphibia; order Caudata; family Salamandridae; genus Pleurodeles; species Pleurodeles waltl. The sequence goes on from NC_090440.1 coordinate 1,889,091,275, forward strand.
GAAAAGATACCTCAGCAACCCTAAGCGAGAAAAGGATATCAATTGCTTCCCCAGCTCTGCACTGTGGTCCAGGCTTCTGTCCAGCGAGCTGCTCCTGATGTGTCAACTTCTTACCCCACACGTATCTTCCCACAGCCATTGTTGAATTGTTCCTGAATATTTTATTTTTCAGTTAGTAACCATATATTTATCATAACGTAGTCAGCATTAAATACACGTCTATCTACAGGCAACGTCCTGATTCATTGCTTCTGAAACAATGAAAACACTGGGATGATTGAAGGCCTTTTTTTCCTGATGCCACACTTATATTGGTGGGTCTTCCATCATGCCTTAATATCACCTCTTCCCTGTTTAATCTCCGGACTTCGCTCCCTTGCTACAGGAAGACAGTCTTCTTGCTGACATCCCAGCAGAGATATCGTATAATGCGTGTCTGGTGTATGAAATTGTTTTTGCGTTGTGATGCACACACCATCAACATGTGAATTATTTGCACCAGCATTATTAAGTGCACTGGGTCCCACTTGGTGGCCTTGAGAAATCTTTTGCGGCCTCTAATCTTCTTTTGAAAGCTGGTTCTTATGGAGACTTGACTGCGCAGGCTTTGGTTAGGTATTTTGAGGGGCTGGCCGAGGTCATTCAGGAAGCTTTATATGTTGCCAATATTCTGATACACATGGAACAACAGTCAAAGTTCCTGCAGGATGTGTCATTGGACATTATAAAGGTGGCCTCTGTGGCTTCTTCTTCTGCAGTCATAACTAGGAGGAACCTCTGGTTGCCGGACTGGAGGGCATATCTGGCAGAGAAATCTTATTTTCTGAAACTGCCGTTTGAAGGTGTTAGGTTATTTAGTGAATGTTTGGATGGGCTTCTCAAAAATCTTTTAAAGACAAAAACGTACCTGGTCCTATAGGGCATCTTTACGTAAATCTGCAAAGCCTTGTAATTGGATGAATACTAGGGACACCAGAGACTTTTCTCATAAGGATTTCTGCTTCATTCGTCCCGTAAGAGGAGGTTTCAGCCCCGGAGGAGCAAGCAACAGAATGTTTCAGCCAAGGCTGGGCGTTTCAATCAGCGGTCCTGACTAGGGCAGTTCTTCGGACCCAGATCCTGTGGCCGGGAGGATAGGAGGTTTTATTTCAGCATGGGTTCTCTCCGTTACAGACACTTGGGTTCTGAATATCATTTGGAGCGGTTATCATATCACCGTTATCTCTCATCCTCCAGATAATGGGTACATCCCTGAGCCTGTCCCAAGGAATCCTTTGAAGAGGGAAACCCTGTTGGCAAGAGTCGCTGCCCGGCTGAAGAAAAACACAATCATGCGAGTGCCTCTGGAACAAGTCAGTCAGGGGTTGTATTCTATATTATTTCTGCTCCAGGAGTGTGTCACACCTGAAGTGACTCAATTGTTCCCTTCAGGATGTTGACATTGCTCCACCCCATTCCTCTGATTTCCCTGAGAGATTTTATGGTGACTGTCAACCTTCAGAATACATCCCTGCATGTCCCCATCCACCTAAATCATCAACAATTTCTGATCTTTGTGGTGGAAACAGTACATTTTCAATTCCAGGTGCTACCCTTCGGGCTGAAGCAGCCCCATATGTTTTTACAAAGTTGTTGGCTCCTTTGATCGCTGCTCTCCATCTGCAGGGGATTTCCATATATTCCTACCTCGACGACTGCCTGGTCTTCTCTTGTGGTGAACAGGATTGCATTTTTGTAGGGGCCTGCTTCCAGACAGATCTGCCATACTCAAAGGTGGTCAAGAGTCAGTCTCATTTGCGGGACCTGTAGTCAGCTTCTTTTCAAGCGGTCTCGTTCTGGATGAGGGTGCAGGGCGAGCTGTGTGCCACTGTGTTTTTAGTTCGCTGGGCTAGATGGGACCTCAATATACTCATGAGATTCTTCCTGAGTCAGTGTGTTCCCATTATGTAGGATATGTTTGTCTTCTTCTGGTGACAATGGTGATCTGGGGGGAGCTGGGGTGGTCGTTCCCTCCAATATCTTGCAGGCTGTTCCTTTGACTGCTCCTGTTCAGGTGCTCATCACAACAGGTGCCAGCAAAAGTGGTTGAGGGGCATGGTCAGGGGCTCTTCAGGTCAAGGGCTTATGGAATTTCAGCCACAGCTATGGGCCCTCCAATTGGAGAGGACTGAAGGTGATTTGTCTAGATCTCCTGCACTTTTCTCATCTGATGTTGGAAATGGCCCTTTCTGCAGGGTTATCCTCAAACCTTTTGCCTTTCTCCACCTATTTTTCTGGCCCTTTTTTGTTGGATTCAGGACACTGGGCACTTTACCACTTCTAACCAGTTCTAAAGTGCATGTACTCTCTCCTCTAAAACTAGGTATAAATGGCTTACACCTATTTGGCATATTTAATTTACCCGTAAGTCTTTTGTAAAGTAGTATACCATGTACCCAGGGCCTGTAAATTAAATGCTACTAGTGGGCCTGCAGCACTGCTTCCGCCACCCACGAAAAAAGCCTTTGAAACCTGTCTGTGGGCTGCCACTACAGGGCCTGTGTGTGCAGTTCACTGGCACAATAAATTGGCAATTCAAACTGCTTACCATGGCCTAAACTCCCCTTTTACGACACCTAAGTCACCCCTAAGGTAGGCCCTAGATATCACTCTGGGCAAAAGGTAGGACATGTACTTATATGTTTTCAATGTCCTAGCAGTGACAGACTATTTCGTTTTTCACTACTGTGAGGGCTGCCCCTCTCATAAGTTAGGTTGGGAATTCCAATAAATATGTCTAAGAGGTAATTTCTGATCGTTGGGGAGTAGCGTACACATGGTTGGTATGTTTGTTGTGTCCTGCTTGTAAGCACAGTGTGTAGACTCACACTGCTGCGTGCTCCTCGAATAAAACACTGACCCCAGATCAACTTCGCTTCTCGGAGTCAATGTGAGCTCTCTACCATGCCCCTGCTACTCCTAAATAAATGAGAAGGCGTGATGGTCAGCACGGGGATACTGTTAGCGCATCTGACCTTAATAAGTAAACTTAAAAGGGGACGCAAATAGGTCGATGAACCTTTTGACTCGCAGTTAAGATGTTCTTAACATAGCTCCAGTACATAACCAACAACCAATACACAATAATCAATAATCGTTAGCAATCAATAACAGAAATAATCAATGGAGTCAGTAATTATCGCACACCATGACCTTTCAGTCATGAATAACCACACCTTTTAGTAAAAGTTAGAATATTTATTTCCCTATATTAACAATGCTAAGGTCATGTAGATTAATCTCAAGATCAAATGAAACACATACAGAAACAAAACTGGCTGTCCTAAGTGGCGGAAGAAACGTAATCTAATCAAAGCTTGAACTACAACACATTCTAAGGTTATTGTGCAAATCTGTAACAAAGTCAACTGTGTCAAAGTTATTACATGCATCAAGTTTATCAGAGAATTTCATCAAGCACTAATCTCTATTAACAAGATTTCATTAGTGAGGTTCCTTAACTAACACCAGATTAGCATCAGCATGTTGGGCTTCATGCAAAAAGATTTAGTAACACAAATTGGGAAAAACAGCTACTATGGCTCTATCAAAACAATTCAGTTGGTACCTAGAAAGAAAAAGCAAATATGCTTAGTGCTCAACAGTTTTAGGTCATAATACCTATCCTCAGTGTGGATCAGCAAAACAGAGTCAGTCTTCATCCTCAGGACATCAGTCGATCAGCAAGGTATCAGGATTCAGCATCAAAGTTCAGAAAACGCAAAGTCTCTAAGCATTAAAGTTAAGCGCTTCTCTTGTCAAGACGCATAAGGAAATATCGACGTTTCGGCCAGCAAGCAAATGGGCAATGGGCTGTCTTCTCTCAGTGTAGTCTTGTTAAGTCAAAACTACTACAACTACTTCTCAAATCCCTACTGGTCAGTCAATCACATGTTCACACTTTGTCCAATAGAACTAAAACTCCAAATCTATGAATTCTACTATTACTCCGTTCACATGTCGTTGATTGGTTTATCCTGCAATGTCCTCACCATCCGGCTTGTCAGGTAACAATATTGTTGCAGCTTCTACCCCAGTCAGTATCTCCATTGTTCTTCTCCTGAGAAAGTCAGTCTCACACACATTACACACAAACTGTTACATTAGAGGGGACAGCATCTTCTAGCAGTCGGTTCTCATGAGAAAGCTTCCGTTATGAGCACATTTAAAAATACAATAGAAATCACAGTCTAATTCTCTAGGACAGCCACTTTATTAAACGTTAAGAAATACAGCTTTGACATGAGGGCTGGCAAGTAGACCATGACACTCGCTACGTTAAGGCCTACGATTAATAAAGCTAAAGCATAATGCAGAATCCTTAATATGACACACTACTACATTAGTCAAACATATATTCAACATTTCACAATATTTAAATCATTGATTAGTACATCGTTAGCATTGGTGGCCATTCTTGGTGATCACATTTTCAGATGTGTGCATTATTTTTCTATGTTATTTTATTTTCTACACAAACTTATTATTCAGAATACATGAACACTCATTAATCATTTTTATTAAAAACACCTGCGCTAGCAATACCAGGCACCAGTGGAGGTGTAGAGCAGCATGAGTGACCCAGCCCTGCCTGCCTCTCTGTGCTCCTGTTTCCAGCAATGTGGACCCATGTGTGGGGGCCACGAATCTCGCTTAGCAGTGGCGCTATCTCACCTCACAGGCTCAAGGACAGAGGCAGCTGGAGAGAGGCGGTGGGAGATCCTCTGGCCACCCACACTCAACCTTCATCCCTTCAACCACAGCAGCTAACTTGGAAGCTCATAGGTAGCTGCCCTTGGCAACCGAATATGTGGGGAGCCCAGCGGGGTCTCCGTGCCAGAAACTGGAAAGTATGGGTGGGTCCCCACCTGCTGGAATCATATCTGGGAGCACTCGACTGAAGGACCCGATTAAGTCTCAGTGGAGGCCCCTGACGCCGATAAGGATCGGCCTGAGCTTGAACCATTGCTAGGGATAGTGAGTCTCCATAATGACCCCCAGGGGAGGTGTGTGGTTGCCTTTGTGAAAAGCTACAAAAATTACCATAATGATCACAATAATAGCACCAGTACTTTTATGCTCTACCTAGCAGACCTGTTTCCAAAGGAATCACAAGGATTACCATAAACAGTAAATTATAGACCAGAGTGTTTTTGTGACCTCATTATATGATGGCGATGTGTTTTGTACTCCTACCTTAACTGGCTTTATGCACCAGGGAGTTAAAAATCTGACCTAATGTGGTAAATATGCATGGTTTATCATTCCTGGGGATACTTGATGACCTATGGACATGCATTGGTGATTTGTCATTTAGGTGCGGGCTCTAACTAACCTGACATATGCATTTTATGCCATGATGACATGTTCTATGTTGTTGTTCTAAAAACCTGCAATGTCAGGATTAAGAGTACTTCATAAGATGAACAATATCTGTGATTTATGTCATATTTGGTTTAGAACATATATACATATGTTATACTTTGGTGTGGAGTCTCTTGTGTGGTGTATTTACTATGTCATTGGTGTGAGTGTGTTGGGCAAATGGTGGGATTACCCTGACTGCTCTGTGCCAAGCTATCAGGGGGTGAGCACAGGTTATCTTTGGTGTGTAACTTACTTGCCCTGACTAAAGTGGTGGGTTCTGCCTGGTTTAGGTGCATACACCAGCCAACCAGAAACCCCATTTCTAAAACCTGATTTAGGTCAGTGGTGTCATTCGGACAGACAATTCCACTGCCAAGTCCTATGTCAATTGCAAGGGGGACGAGAGTGCTGTCATTGTCGAAAATTGCAGATCAGCTTTTCCTGTGGGCTCAGTCACATGTGAGTTCTCTCTGGGCCATTTACATTTAGGGAGTTCTAAATTCTTAGGCCAATCGCCTGGGCACTGAGACTGTTCTCTCAGGAATTCTGTCTCTCTCCCCAGGCATTTGCCACGATTTGTCAGATGTGGGGACGCCTCCAGGTGGATCTGTTTGTGAGTGTTTGCAATGCTCATCTTCTCCATTTTTTTTCCAAGAGGGAAGGAGGAGTTGACTTCGGAAGTGGATGCTTTCACTCTGTTTCCTTCAATCCAAGTGTTTCTGATTCATGTACAGATGGAGAGAGTTCAGGTCATTCTGTTGGCTCAGGCATGGCCCCACTTTGTCTGGTTTCCTCTTCTAATGGTGATGTGGGTGCATCAGGAGTGGCGGTTTACCTTGGCCCCTTCCCCTCTGAGTTTTCATGTTCTCTAGGTTCTCTAGGTTGTCTCTTGTTCAAGTTTATTTAAATGCACAGTTAATAAAAACCAATACACCATACATTTTTAAAAGATACTACTCACCCCATGCATATAAAAACAAAAATCCATTCTAGTCTAAAAATTATTCTTAGATATCTACCATATAAGTTCAATATATCTAACCGTGATTTTATTCTTCTTTCTACATTTCATTAAAAAAAAAATACTATTCTTAATTGTTTTTTACTGGCAAATACCTACTAATTAGAAGTGAGTATGTTGTAATCATACCCACATAGGTTTCTATTAGGAACATCAGCTTCCCAAACCCCTAATCTTTATACATGTGGTTCCAAGTGTACTATGGACGTATATAATAGATTCTAATAATTTTTCTTAAAATAAAGTAAAAATTTATTTACAGTTCAGTTGCTACTCAGAAGAGCTAAAATACTGTTGTGGATACTGTACGGGGGCCTTGTAAGCCAGCAGGTGCATATATTATGTTTATACTAATTATGAACTTGTAATAATTTTTTTAGATGACAAATGTAAAAACTTTGTGAATTTGGCATTCAAGGTTTAGTCAGAAGGTTTAAAACAGGCGATCACCGCTTGTCTGCAGGACCGTATTACCCTCTGATTGAATGCTGCTTTTAATAGAGTCTTACGCTCATTCAGTAGGCCATTACAGATACAGATCAGGTGAGTAATGTCTTCCAGTCCACAGCCGCAGAGCCTACACTGAGGAATTCTTACAATGCGTTCCCATGGGACTAGATGGGCACCACCAGGAATAATACCAAATCGATGTTTGATAAAAAAGATCCTTGTCTGATTTTGACAACCAGGCCTCCAGATATGGCGGATATTTCAGGAGTTTGTACTCATTTATTACCATCTAAGAGTACTGATCTTTTCTTCGTTATTCGGTTTAAGATTTTTTTAAAAGGACAGTAGGAGAGATTTGAGTCCCATAGTTCCCGTACTTCCAATTCTTCTAATGCCTGATCTAAGTACTGTCTAGATTTGGCTGTAGGATTTGAACTGATCTCTCTTCCAAAGTGCCTGACAGAGCTGATTTTCCTTTGTTAACTGTAAGTGTTTCCAGGTTTTGATATAGCTACATTTCCTTGCTATACATTGGTTTAAGTACCCAAATTCCAGCCTAATTTGATCTTGGGAAGTATACCCTGGTAGCTGGAATAGAGACCTAAATACTTTTCTGATTATTCCATTTAGGATGGTAGCATCTTGTCCGCACAAGGGCTTCACTACTGTACCCTATAGTCGAATTAAGTTTAGCTGCAACAACTTGCAGCAAGGGACGGTAGCTCGGGCCGCTAAGCAACTTTTTCAGAGTGCGAAATGCAAGCAGTAGAACATTTCCTTTTCTATATAGATCCTGCTTCTGAGGGAGAAAGGAACCCCGTTCATCAAATAGTACACCCAGGTATCAATAATGATTTATTTGTTCCAGTATTCCCCTTTGTGTGTGCCATTTTTTTACTCTAGAGATTTTTTCACTAATTTCCATCACTTTGTGTTTTTTTTCTGATTGATTTTCAGTCCATTCTGCAGGCATATTCAATTAAATTGAAGATGAGCCGTCGTAGTCCTACTTTAGTTTGGCTCAGAAGTACTACATAATCAGCGTATAACAGATTGGAAATAAGCATGTCACCAACCATAGGGGAGTGCGCATTCACCTTATTAAGCTTTAAGCTCAAATGTGATAGAAAGAGATTAAAAAGAAATGGCGCCAGCACGCAACCCTGTTTCAGACCTTGTTTTGTCTCAATTTTCCTTGAAAGGAAGGATCCATCACCTATCTTTACTCTGGTCCATGTATCTGTATATAACTGCTGAATAGCTTTTAGCAATTTCTCTGGTATGCCCCAGGAGGCTAATTTTTCCCATAAAAGTCGTTGCTGTATTAAGTCAAAAGCTGAGTTTAAGTCTACAAAACACAAATACAAGTGTTGATTTTTTCGTTTGCATTTGTCAATGACAATGGAGAGAGTTAAGATGTTTGTGGCCGTTCCGGGGCCCTTTTCAAAGCCTATCTGTTTGGGGGGAATAATGTTGTTCTTGGTTGCCCACCTGCGAAGATGCTCCAGTAGTAGCCCAGAATAATATTTAGCCTCTACATCCTTTAATCAATCGGTAATTCTCTGGATGGAGTTTACTGCCTCCTTTAAAAATTTGATGGATTATGGCTTTTGGAATACATCCTAGTTCTATACAGTAATTGTAAATCGAGACCAGTTTTTCACCCCCAAAAACTAGGTTCAATTTAAACAATGTATTTGGGATCCCGTTTGGACCTGGGGCCCCCACGCTTCTGCTGTTCTTTATAAAGTTCACAACTTGCGACATCGAGAAGGTTAAATTTGCGGATTCCTTTTGGAGAGTTGGGGGCTCTAATATAACTCCTTCTGGGCTTGACTCATTTGTTATCTCGTCTGAATTTTTAATGTCTCTCTTATTTTCACCAAAGTGGTGAATTAGATATCCAGACCATGAGGATTCCGAAATATTGGAGCTAGTCAACGTCATTTGGGCTTTATTCAGTTCGTTCACCATTTTTCAAAATCCCTGTGCATTTGTTTTTTTGCTCAGAAATAAAGCCTTTGCCCAAAAGTCATGACTTTTCTGTAATTTATAATCCCATATTTGTTTTCGATAGATATTATTTATATTTTTTAGGTCAGCCTTAATATGACAGTCAGTTGGATTTGTCTTATATAGCCTAAGAGTCTGTTCCGTTTTCTTAATTTGATCATATGAGCTGAAATTTTTATATTCTTATTTGTTTTAGCTCGCCCCTGGTTTTGATGGTTCTTTTGTGATCTATCTATGAGGAGACCAACTGCAAATATGTCCAGGAATGTCGACCAGATGGTTATTGGGTCACAGGATATATCATTATGGCATTGGTCAAATATCACCATTGACCGTTCTCCAATGGACTCCATTGATTTTTCGCTCCATCAAAGTTTCTTATAGTTCGTTGTAGTGACATCCCCTGGTGCAGTTCGAGCAGTATTAAATATAGGAAAGCCACAGCCAATTCCAGACATTGTTGACCATGGTCACTCTTGTCTGATTTTATAATATGGTTTTTGGTGATTAGAGTAAGTAATCAATTGTTGCTTGAGTTCTAGAGACATAGCAGGTGGTTGCCGGCAGAGTATCTTGTGGAAACCTCCCGTTTAGGAGTCTGAGCCCAATGTCCTCAAGATCTTTTACTAAGGAAAGTGCTGTTTTGCCAGGTTTACCTAGCTCTATTGACCCCAGGGACTGCTGCGGGACTGCCCATAGCTGCTCTTGCAGGATGGTTTGATGTTCCCTTTCAAATAATTGAAAGCCATAATAATTAATAATTTCATATTGAAGTCCCCAGCTACTAAAAACTCCAGGGATCCTAAATCCGGATAGGCAGTTAATATTGTGTCTATCAGTTTGGAGGATATGTGTTTGTTGGAGCGTGCATCTGTATGGATGTCGACATTAATTAGTAAGAATGAGCTGGAATGTTCTTTATTCCATCCGTCTAATTTCACTAGCAGAAACTCTTAATTTTCATCATATAAACGTGTGCAAAATAAATTTAGCCCTGCTGAGATAAAGAGTGCTAATCTCCCCCCCACCTTGGGTGGCCAAACCTTTTTTCCCTAATTGCTGGGGAGAAAAAGCCCATAAACCCATCAATTGTGAATGGGTTGGTAGCCCAAGTCTCCTGCAGGAAGATAATTTGAATTTTTTTTAATATGCTTGTCAGATCTTTTTGTTGGATGTTTGATCTAATACCGTTTATATTCCAAGAGCAAACTTGGAGAGGTTTATTATAGGGAGTTCCCAACCCATAGTGTGCCCGGCTATTCGGAAGTCACTGACGATTTTCTAGATGAAGTACTTCCGACAGCCACCCTAGGTCTAGCTGCAGTAATGGGTGCGTATTGGAAGCATTGTGCCCTGCTTAGTGATCATCAGTACATTCGTTCCCAATTGCAGATCTAACAACTGAGAAAGGTTTATTTAACTCTTTTGATTGATTTAAGTTTGGCATATTGTTTTGGGCCTCTAGAGGGTCGGGATAACCTGTTTGTTTGGATATACTGAATTTAATTCCCCATTTTAAGAAGGAATTTTTTTCTTTTACAACTCTTCTAACCACTTGTAATGACTTCCAAGTTACCAGGGTTGATTCATTCAATTTGCCTTCATTATTTGTAACCACTGGTAGGAATTCTATAGAATCAATATCAGCAGACTTTATATCTTTTAGGGCAGGAATACCTTCTAACAATTTTAATATGTTTCCTCAATTTAGAATATCATATGGGCCCCTAGATTGATATTGTGGTTCCAGAATTAATTGTTTACAGTTTATGGGGGAGACGTAGGTGGGACTTCTTATAGAGTTCTCCTGTTCTCCCATTTGGGCTGTCCCTTTATGTTTTGTTACCTGTAGAGTCTTTATCTGGCCATCCTGAATTTGATACATTTAGCCTCTCAAGTGATCTATTTGGGCGCTTTCCCTCCAAGAGTGGTTTGGGAGATTCCACCATACATTTTCCCTGTGTCTCACTGTTTCCAACTGTTTGATGGCTGACCCTCTTCCTTTTTTCACCTGAAGCTGAGCCGTTTGGACCTCTGTTTGAGCCCCTTGATGTTCAGCACATTCAGGATTGGTAACTGTGATAGTTGTACCCTCTTCATCAAATGACCTCCAGTTAATTACAGGAATAGTACTTGATTCGGCTTCCTCCTCCCATTGGTGTAGTTTGATATTCTGTGGTTCCTGCTTGATTGGACCTATATCGTTTAGGTTTCGCGGATCTCGTCGGTCCTTACTTTTTATTTTCTCCTCATTGGAGTTTGATTCATTCTGCTCCCTATGGTTTTGGTGAAAAGGCCCCCTCATTTGTGTGTTGAATAGTGGGAGCAACCTATTGGCCATTGGGCTGCTTTTTCTATTTCTGTTTAGGTCATAGGACATTATCATTCCATTTCTTATGTCCAGAGTTGAACAGGATCTCATCTTTGTAGTGGGGGGGCCCATTGTGACACCCCCTATCTATTTTATTCCTTGCTTTCCGTTGTTTTTTCTTTTGTCTTTTAGTGGGTGGCTTTTGTAAGCATAGCGGGTGTACCGCAGATTTAGGGGAGGGGGAAGGAAGTGTATTTATTTGACTCTCAGACTGACGTCCTTTCTCCTTCTCAGAGGATTTTAATGAGCATGCACTTTCGCTGAGTGCTCCTTCCTGACCACACCCCGGTTCTTCAAAGGGTTCTTTTTCCTTGTCAGACATTTTCTCAGGGAGCAACACCGATTTCCTCCAGAAGGAAGGATTACAGCTGGGTCTGGGGCTTTTGCATATCGATAGCAGTTCCTAGATTAAATTACGTAGTGTCAGTGCATTAGATGCTCATACCAAGATTAGCCGTGGAGCGCAGGTAAGCAGCAAGTGGAAGCACAATTGCCTGTGCATGCGGCACAGGTGCTTGTCAATTGATATTACCAAGGTAGGGGTAGAGTCACCACAAATGTGAACGCCACCTTGTAGACCACGAAACAATTAAAGCATCAAGGCAGCAGCAGCTCACGATGCCCGGGTTACTAAGAGATTTCGAGGCAGGTGGTGTCGTCGTACCTTTTATTGCTGCTCCTCCGCGGCCTGACTCGGCTCGACTCAGCGGCCTCCAATCCAGCCTCTGATCTGCCGCTACGGCCACACTGCTTCAACCGCTTCCGACCGCCTCCGACCGTGGCCCTCCAATGGCTGCAGATGCAGCTGCTGCCGCTGCCACCACAGGCACCTGAACAGCAGACAGCAGATAGTGACCTTGGGCGAATTCGGTCCTTGGCCCAGGAGCAGCCAAAGGCAGACTTGCTCTTGCACCACACCACGCCAGACAGTGAATGCACCCGCGATCAGCAACGACAACAGCACCAACACAGAGGAAGGACAATTCACCCAGTGCAGCACCCAGGTCGTCTCTTGTGAAACTGAAGCTTACAGCTTGGAGGTTTCCAGGCACTGAAAGACTTTTCAGTGGCGGTGTGTTCTGTTTCTCTTCCCCAAGTCCTCGAGCTCCTTCAGGATGGGATTCATTTAGGCCTTAGTCCAGCGCCTCTCAGAGTTTAGTGTGCAGCCATTAAAGCTTTTCTGACCATTTGGGGTCGTCTGGCTGACGATCAGGGGCTGGTATCCTGAATTTTTCAGACATTCTCAAATCTGTGTCCTGCCCCACAGGTTTGTGTCCTTCCTGGGACCTTCAGTTGGTGGCTCAGGCCCTCAAATATACTCTTTTTGAACCTCCATCCTCTGTGGAGCTTCGTCTTCTGACTCTGAAGGTGTTGTCCTTGGTGGCCATCACTTCTGCTCACCAGCTGGGGGAGTTGGGTTCACTTTCTTGTCTCCCTCCTTTGTTTCAGGTGTTTGAAGACAGGATTGCCCTTCAGTTGGGTCTGGGGTTTGTGCCTAAGGTGAGGTCCATGTTTCATCTGCAACAGCAGATAATTCTTCCTGTGTTTTGCCTAGACCCTCAGTCTCCTGAGGAGGTGTCTCTTCATTCCTTTGATGTTAGATGGACGGTTTTAATCTACCTGAAGAGGGTGAAGAATTTCAGTGTCCTCTTCCTTGTTTGTGAATTTTGGTCCCACTCATAAGGGAGGTAAGCCTTCTACTCAGACCTTAAGCTAGTAAATCAGATCTTTGATTCTTTTGGCATACAAGCAGTTTGGTATGTCGTCTCCTCTGAGGAACCATGGGAGGTCTACTCGGGGCATATCAGCCTACATGGCAGAACTTGAGGGGGCTTGTTTGTAAGAAATTTGTTGGGCAGCCACTTGGGCGGTTCTATCTACTTTTGTTAACCACTATCGTGTGGTGCATGGTCTGGAGGTGCCTAATCCTGTGGGTTTCAAAGTATTGGCATCTGTATTGTAACTGTTATTTTTTCTGTCTGATTAAAGTTTTGTTTTCTGCATAATGATTTCAGTTGCCATGGTCCAGTTGTTGGCTTGGGCACATCTCATATTTGTAATTTATCACGGCAAGAGGGACAATGAGTTAATGCTTCTCTCACCATGATGAATTAGCTCTCCATCCTGCCCTATCGACCTGTCCAACTGTGTGTTAGCATGAGCTTGGTATGGAACAGGACGTAAAGAGGGGGAAGGGGCATTTGTTAGCTTGGTAAGGCTATGAAGGGAGGCACAAGGGCCTGATGTTCATAATTCATCACAGCAAGAGAAGAACTCACAGTAATGTAAAGCCCTGTTATGTTACACAGCCCCACATTCTCTCTGACACAGAATTTCCTTTTTTTAGGTAGAGCATAGCAGCGCACAAGTGCTGCGTATCCAACGTATTGGTATGTATCTGGGCTTTCAACCACGCCCACCACATGCCCATCACTATCACTCGTTCATCAGCATGCATTTCAAAAATCCTTTCTTTCAGTCGGTAACTGCTTTACGTTTGTTCCTCCTTAGGGCAGTTTTGTTACTGCTTGCATGTTTGCCGATAACTTTGAATGGGAGCAAACTTATTTTTCCTTTTGTGTGTCTTCTTCATGCTCACAGCGTCGCTTTGAATCGGCTTGCTTATGTGAAACTGTTTTATTTTTAATTTTCAGTTTGTGTGGCAAGAAAAGACCAGTTAGTCATTTGCAACACTCATAGCGTTAACGTGAGCTAACACGAAACCCATTGCATTGCAAATGCTTGTTCTTTAAGGCAAAGAGCTAAATGAAATAGAGCTCATAACGTTCTCTCATATTGTGAGTGCTACCATAGAAGTATCCACCCTTTTCCAGTCGGCCATGGATATCCAGAGTGCCCATCGCCATGTAACTGACCAGCTTCCTGAAATAACACTGCAGAGCGATCCTCGCAGATTTTATGAAGGCTTAGTAAGAGATTTAAGATAGTGTCTTCATCATCATGACCGGGGAAAAAAAGTCTTAATTTCCGAGAGTGTAGATTGTTTATTTGTCTTTTCTTTGGAGGAGTGAATTAAGGTGGGGGGCCAGGGATTATTAACAAAAAGCAGCTGGACGTGATATTGTTTTTTAATTAAATAACCTCCAGCCACACAAACACATGCCTGGACGCTCCATGCCATCTCCTTGTTAAACCTCATTAGAGAGATAAGGCGGTAATTAAAACAGTATGTCACGACTGCCTCTTCCCCTTCAGGCCCCCTGCTAGGAGGCAGGCCAAGAGAAGTTAGAAAAACGTGCAGATGAGTGGATTTTTTAAGACTGAAATTACGAAGTGTAAGGCGGTGGAAACTTTTCTCTTCTTCCCTGGCCTGACAGAAGTGCTCACGCCTCGTCTGGTTTTCGGTGCCTACTTTCACCCAAGTCGAAGTCTCTACCCCTCCAAAGAAAAGTGAACAAGCGTCGTTTTTACATCTAAAAATCACTTGTGGCGTGAAAGGGCTGTCACCAGAAGACTCCAAGAGAAGGCAATGATTCTTTTATTTTGTATTGTTTTAATGAGATAAGTTCATCCTTAAATATAACAATCACAGATAAATACATTGTTTGAATGAAAAAAAGTACAAAAGGAAACCGGAAACCTGGAAGGAGGAAGAGAAGAAAAACAAAAAAATGAAAGATGACAGAAGACTGAATTATACTTTGAAATATCATTCCAATTGTAACATTGTCCCGAAGTTACTAAAAGTCTCTTTCTTGTAGCCCTTTTTTAGGTCTCAGCCTACCAGACAACCCAGTTATCTGGTTTGCTAAAAACATCTTGGGGACTGTCAGAAAGTTGACTTAGGAATGTATTCCGCTTGTCGCTTACCATTGACTGGGTGGTTTGTAACTCACATTTTCATGGTTTCCATTTGCTGGCTTTAAGGATCTCCAGGTTCAGTTTATCCCTCTCCTTGCTTAAACTATGTTTACTGAATACTTCCATGAACTGGCTTTCTGTTAAAAGGCCTTTAATTATTTCAAAGACCGAGGTCAAATGGCAGGCGCTGGTTTCCAAGGGTGCTTCTTTACTTTTCTTTCTCTGACTTAAGTGAAAGGATTTAAGTGACTTTTTTGCTATTTCTGGTGTGTTGGAAACAAATACTTTAATATGATCAAAACAAATAATTGGACTAAGTGATGCAATTTCCACACATTTCCGTTGGTGCACTATTTATCTTTATTAGTACAAGTGTATGTCTGTGCAAATGTAATGGTCATTTCAACTGAAAATGGGTTGTCTAATGGCAGTGTGCTACCACACCATGAATACTCCACTCTGCACCACTCCACCCTACTCTGCATCCCTCCACACCACTGCACTCTACTCTACACCAATTAACTTTACATCACTCCATGCCACTGCACTCTGCACCACTCCACTCTATGCCACTGCGCTCCACACCA
Organism: Pleurodeles waltl; assembly: GCF_031143425.1. Classification (NCBI taxonomy): domain Eukaryota; kingdom Metazoa; phylum Chordata; class Amphibia; order Caudata; family Salamandridae; genus Pleurodeles; species Pleurodeles waltl. The sequence continues at coordinate 1,889,106,945 of NC_090440.1, forward strand.
CTTCAGCCTACACCTCTCTACTTTACCCTGTACAACTCTATGCCGATGCACTCCTCACCACTATACTCTACACCACTGCACTTTTTGCCACTGCACTCTACACCACTCAAGTGTAGGTCACACCAATCTACTCTGACCAACTCCATTCTATGCTACTGTACTCTATGGCACTCTACAACACTGCACTCTATGTCACTGCACACTTCCAATACACTCTATGCCAATGAATTTTACTCTGTAACACTCAACTCAGTGCCCCTGCACTCTACGCCAATGCACTGTACACCACTGCATTCTTTGCCACTGTACTTTTGACCACTTTATTCTATGCCATTACACCCTATGCCACTCTACAAAACTTCACTCCAACATATACCTCTCCACTCTTTGCCACTTCACTCTACCCTGAAAAAATCTTCTCTACTCCAGTGCATTCTACGCCAGATGAGAGCAGGGATTCATAGATATCTAGTATAACAACCCACCAAGGAGCCATGCAATGACCCACGAACATGCCAAGCACAGAACAACATACATACATACATACATATATATATATAAACACAGACACCTACACACATGAATACACACAGATATGCACACATATATGTACATACATATACATATCTAAAAACCATGAGTAAATATACTCAGTTAAACAGGTTTAAAGAGTGTGTGTGTAGTTTATTGTTATGACATAGTAGTGATACATATTTTCTAAAGAACTATACATAACTAGAATATACACATAATCAGAAAAAATATTTATCAACATAGGCATATGCAGTCCAGAGTTGTTTGACTATGGTGGTTATGAAGGAAAGAGACAACTTTTGAATAGTTTTCTGAAGACAAGAAAGTTATTTGTGGCTCTTATAGTTGGGGGTAATGAATTCCATAGTTCCTCTGCTTGAACGGAGAAGGATGTGTCACCTATAGTCTTTTTCTTGTATGGTGGTGTTCTAAGGCGGGGTGCCAATCTTGAGCGGAGGTTTCTTTGTTGAATGTATTTGATTATTTTGTTTCTGATAAAAAGCGGTCCTGTTCCATGTATAGCTTTGTGGGTGATACAAAGCAGCTTGAAAGTGCATCTTCTGGCAACGGGTAACCAGTGTTGTGCTCTCAAGGCAGGGGAGATGTGGGCTTGTGGCTTTACATATAATAGTAGCCTGGCTGCTGAGTTCTGAATACGTTGTAGTTTTTTCATAACAGATAGAGATGATCCATGGTAGAGGCCATTGGCATAATCCAGTTTGGATAGTACAAGCGAGATAGTAGCTTGCACCTTGTTTGGAAATCCGGGGTGGGGAAGATGTGTCGTAGAGTCTTCAAGATGATGAAGCTTGTTTGTGCTAATTTGTCCACTTGGGCATTCATAGTTAACTTGGAGTCCATGATGATTACAAGGTTTTTAACTTCCTTGGATAATTGAGGAGGTGGTCAGAGATCGTCAGGCCAGGCGCACGGTGGGTCATAACTTTTCCAGTCATTACATTTGAGTATTTCTGTATTGGAGTTATTTAAGTTGAGATGGCTCCCGGTAATCCACTGATCAACGGCTCTGAGGCAACTGCCACTCCAATATACAACACTCTCTGCCCCTCCACTCTACATCACTCTACTCCACTCTTTGCCATTCCACTCTATGACACTCCCCACCACTCTTCGCCATTCCACTCTACGACACTCCCCACCACTCTCCTCTATGCCACTAACTTTTAGCTATGCTGAACAGCAGCCACGCTGGTGAACAACATGGCAAAAATACATAGGCAAATCCAATAGCTCTTACAAAGACGAGACCTATTGGCCTTGACAGTGCTTGTTCCTTTAGATTTCAAAACAGAAAGTTCCAGTTCGAAACAAATCTAGAAAAAATTAAAGATCTGAGTACAATTGCCATATTTGGACATGGCACATTTAGGTTAGTTCCCTGCATGCTATGATATAAATTAAATTCCACTAAATACAGTTTATCTGGCTATTTCGCACCAGTATTTTAGAAGCACAGGGCAGTCGGCAAACATTATGTCCTTCCCCACTGACCCACAATGAGGGCATTTTGATTCAGCTACGTTTCTCTTCCCTTATTTAACAATTTTGTCTATTGTATAAAACAGCATACATGTTGTTTCTTTTAATAAAGAAATCAGTTTTACACCCTGATACAAGTGCAACCTACATCTCTTTATTTATTTACATGCTTATTTATTTAAGATTCCTATATATAGTGCTTGGCTACGACAGGGGTGACGGTGGACTTTACAATCAACAAACGAACATGATACCGTAGTTTCAGAAATACATCGAACAAGAGAAAAGGACCCTAAGAGAATTGTATGTTAAACATATTGAGCAATATGGAAGGAAGGGTGAGATGGAAAAGTAGTGGCAGGACATCAACTAGGAATGCAGAGGATTTTAAAAAGAACTAGATTGGCAAAGCTAGAAGGACTGACTTTTTGTTAGGAAAATTATTGATCATCTTTCTATGTGTTGCCTCAAAGGGTTCTAGAAAGAAAATCCCATAACAATGCAATGTCTTGGGCTACACAGTATAGAAGCTGGAAATAACACCCCTTTACTGAACACACTGCCTTATCAGACTTAAGATATATACTCAAAGATGAGTGATATTAACAGAAGTGAGAAGGTTATGTTTGCAGTGCAAGTGGTTAAAAGACATGCTCACCAAATGATTGCATGGTAGATACTTTTGACAAAAGGCCAGTATTTTCGTTGCTCTTTCAAAGGGCGTGTATGTGTGAAAGCCTTTATGAACAATAAATGTAGTGAAATAAGTTAATATGCAAAGGTGATTACTAAAGAGCACTGTGTCTTTATGACAGGCTAAGGCATCCAAACAATCCACATGTTATAAACAAAAAAAAACAAAGTTAATGCAACAAAGAACCCACACCGATTCTCAATTTCAAGTTATACATAATTTTGTACCAGCAGTTTAAAAACAGGACTATTTTATGACATATCACCAAAACCCTAATGGAAGCACAAATAGAACAATGTAATAATTCTTGAAATGCCGTGGCCTCAATGAGCAATCCATTCAAGCTTTGGTCACCATGAAAAATTCCCATGCCAGATCGAAAGAGGCTGACCCAAAGCCCACTTTTACTATCTGCTTATTACGATGCTTATTTTGAAGATTTGATGACATGAGTTATTTAGAATGCGAAGGCTGCCTGAATCTAGACCAAAAATCATTTAAGGGAGGGTGAAATGCGACTGTCATGTGCAGGTGACAAAAGCCACAATGTCAATGTTAAATGAACTAATCAGTAATTAGTCTTGCCTTTAAAAGATGTCAGTCGACCTTTTGGCCTTCCCAATTCTTTTGTGCCAATGCTAAACACCATCAGCAGAAAGTAAATGAATGATTGCTCCTGATACTGTACAGCAGTGGTTCCCAACCTGTGGTCCGGGGACCCCTGGCAGTCCGCAAAGCCTCCACAGGGGGTCCGCGACTGCTTAGAAAATTAAATAATATCAAAAGATTAGGTCCCCGGCTTTCTGTAATGACTCAGTGGGGGGTCCCTGGATTCCAGAAATGATTCAGTGGAGGTCCCATGGTTCCAGTAATAATAAAGTGGGTTCCACTAGAAGTCAAAAGGTTGGGAAACACAGCTGTACAACATTGGAAAAAGCAAACAAACAGTCCCATTGTGAAGATCTATAAGCGTACATGGATTGACACAAGTGCACATATGCATCCTAATGTTGCAGCTGCCATTTTTTTTTACTTTCATTTACTGTTCCAAGAAAGTTTACGCAGTAAAAATAAAAATCTTGCAAAATGTGTGGAAAAGCACATTAGAGAAAACAAACAGTGCCAATACCAATAGGGGTGGCTAATGAATGCACTATCAAGCCAGACCTAAAAATTATATACGTTAATGACTGCCTCTTCCCATCTGTGCTGCTACCAGGGAACAGAACTATAAAATATCTAGTTATCTGTGACACTTTATTAGCATTACAATGGCATGTATGTGCATGAGTTCATGCTCAGGCAGCTGGATAAATAAAATCATAACAGATGTGTGGGGGTGAGCCTTTTTGTAGAAGCACACAACTCCTACCTAATCAAAAGCTATACTCTTGGCTCCCAACATGTTGAGGGAGGGAAAGCCTCTCTCCTGGTGGTTCTCACATAACTTCCTGGAGACAGCTGCTCTGTGAATCCAGGCCATAAAAAGGAGAGGCCAGGTAGCAAATAGCAGCAGATGGCCCCTATGAAAAAAACTGAAATGTTAAAAGGTGGGATTCGGAGGGGCATGGAGCAACTGAGGAAACAGAATAGGGGGGCACCAAGAAGCAACACAAATGTTATAATATTAATAGAGAAGAGTGACCAGGCAGGGGTGGCTGAGAAATGTATGAGGTGATGGAGGGGGGAATGATAAAAATGAGAAAATGCAGCTGAGACAGAAGGTATGGGGAGGCAATGGACAAGTGAGGGGAGGGGCAAGACAGAGGCCCTCATTCTGACCTTGGCGGGCGGCGGAGGCCGCCCGCCAAAGTCCCGCCGTCAGCTTACCGTTCCGCGGTCGAAAGACCGCGGCGGTAATTCTGACTTTCCCGCTGGGCTGGCGGGCGGTCGCCTTCAGGCCGCCCGCCAGCCCAGCGGGAAAGAGGCTTCCACGATGAAGCCGGCTCGGAATCGAGCCGGCGGAGTGGAAGCTGTGCAACGGGTGCAGTTGCACCCGTCGCGTATTTCACTGTCTGCACAGCAGACAGTGAAATACATTTGGGGGCCCTCTTACGGGGGCCCCTGCAATGCCCATGCCAGTGGCATGGGCACTGCAGGGGCCCCCAGGGGCCCCGCGACCCCCCCTACCGCCATCCGGATCCCGGCGGTCGGACCGCCGGGATCTGGATGGCGGTAGGGGGGGTCGGAATCCCCTCGGCGGCGCAGCAAGCTGCGCCGCCGTGGAGGATTCAATGGGGCGGCGGTACACTGGCGGGAGCCCGCCAGTGGTGCCGGTCCGACCGCGGCTTTACCGCCGCGGTCGGAATCCCCATTGGAGCACTGCCGGCCTGTCGGCGGTGCTCCCGCGGTCCTCCGCCCTGGCGGTCTTTGACCGCCAGGGTCAGAATGACCGCCAGAGTGTGCTGGTGACAGGAATGTAAGAGAGAAGCAGCACACAAGGGAGAGAGCAAGAAAATATGTGCACTCCCTTGGAGTACTGAAAGCAAAAGTAAAAAGTAATCCCCTGAAATTAAGTAGGGGAAGGATAAAGGTAATTTAATGAAAGGACAACAAAGATGTTATGCTCTAGGAAGGACAAACACAAGAAAAGGAAGGAAGTTCATTGAAAAAGAACCAAGTAAATTACATTGACAAGAAATCCCACCAAGTGGAAGCAATCAACTAACCCAAAGGTCAAACAGAAAGCTGGTGTTGAAAACAATAGTGTTTTTAACAACAGGCAGCTAAAACTGACTACAGGTAAGATCCAACAATGGGAGCTGTTGCCACCTCTCTCTTTTGTTAATTTTGCACCAGCAGAGTAACATTTAGATATATCACTTGATAAAATTCTCAATCAGTACTATTCTCAGCTCATTAACTGTCTATGACAATCATCAAATTCTCTGCTTATTAACATGATGACCATCCTTCTGTCCTAGCATAATTCAGAATTATAATTCTCCAAGGTGCAACATTTTATTAGTTACTTGAATCAATTTATTTTAATTCCCGCTATCGTCAGCATTTACAAGGGCAAGAAATATGGAAAACAAGTACGTAGAGTGAATGTCCAGCAGCAACTTAAATACCCTTAGTATACTCTTAATATTTTGATTTATGTACAGAGAAAAATAATTTGATAACTTTTCTAAAATGCATATTAGTGTTTGTGGGTTCTGTATTTAAAATGCAGACTTATTGTGAAAGCAGTTGCTTGTTAGTTGTAAATTCTTACATTTCCGGTAAGGTAGGTATTTTATTTAAGATGTGTAAGTTATTTTCACTAAAGTTGTATTCAGTGGCCTCATACCCAATAGTTTGACAATGTGGAATCTGCTTCCCTGTGATTAGAATAGTCATGGATCCCACATCTTCGATCACTGAGGGGTTGGGGCTCTGCATGCCTCTGTGTTTTAAAGAAAGGGCACGTGCTCATGCGAGAGCTTCCGTTTTCAGCTGTACCCTTCAGGATAGAACGTTTGTCCTTTACAGTCAGTACACAAATGCTAGATCTCGTGCTTGTACGTGATTTTATGATCCCTCCGTCATTTTGGATTGGCTTACATTCATGGACGTCAATACAACAAAATGCCAGGGGTCGCTGAGGTGACATCACACGCACTTTGACCTCCACTTTCACTCACACACATAATTATACACAGTGCTTTAAATGGGCAGGTACTGTCCGGTACTGAGTACTGTCACTTTTCTATTTTGAGCGGTAGAGTACCGGCACATCTCAAGAAAAACGTAATACTTTTAATTGGAGAGTACTGGCACTTCTCAGAAACAAGCAGGTACTCTAGCACAGAGTACCTGCACTTTATTATTTTCCATTTCAAGCACTGATTATACATACACACAAATTCAGAGTTACAAAGATTCTCTGTAATAAACACACTATCAACCGCAAGCATGTGCGGCGGAGGCAATCACTCTTCCAGTTCTAAAAAAAAAAAACTTCAAAGGCTGCGGCCGCCTCTCACGCGGTGCTCGTGCCGCTTTTAAAGGCAAAGACCTGCTTCAGCCTGCTGGTCCACTACCTGGGGCACCTCAACGTTAACGAAAAAAAAAAAAAAAACTCCTACTCTGGGGAAAATCGGGAACTCCTGAAACCACGGGACCCCAGCTACATGGCCAGCCCTCTCGTAGCCGACGCCCACTACTCACAGAGAGGTCGTCCCACCACAACAGGGAACAGTGAGTACATTAATGACCCTGCACCAGTACCCATGATATAAGACCCGTCAGGACCACCCCACAGCACGGCCAATACCTCTGAAACGTACCAGTCTAACCAGCCACTAAGTCTGCCATACCCCCGGTTGAGCCATTCATTGTAGAGGGGGCCCGTCTGCTCAAGCCCCGAGATGGAAGGAATGGGTGGAAAGAGTACTCCTTTTCTTCGAAGCCACCAAGGTGGCGAATGACCAGGAGCGTGCCATGCTCATCCACATAGGAGGGAGAGACATATATAAAATATATAAAAATCTGGTGGAGGATGCCCCAAAAACACACACGACGCTCATAGCTGCATTGAACAGACACTTCGGACCCATGGTAAACATCGACTGTGAGAGATTTATATTCAGGCAGGCCAGACAAAATATAGAAGAATCACTGGACGCATTCCATATGAGGCTGAGGGAGTTAGCCAGCACCTGCAGGTTCAATGATGAAACAGAAGAAGTAAGAGGACAACTCATTCAGGGGTGTTCCTCCTTAAGACTCAGAGAGCGCATCCTGGAAGAATCCGGAAAGTCTCTACCGGATATCCTGCAGTTGGGGCTCACAAAAGAGCTGTCACGGGCCCGTGCATCTCACAGGGAGACGGCCATGCAGCGACCCATAAAAGAAGAGCACAAAGATCGCCGTCGAAGCCGGACCGAAGGGGTTAGGTGCCGTGCTACTACAAGAACAAACAGAGGGGATGTGGTCTGAGTTGCCTACGCAAGCAGGTCACTCACTGACACTGAGCAGAGATACTCTCAGATAGAGAAGGAGGCCATTGCAGTACACTGGGGATGCAAGCACTATCACATCTACGTCTATGGACGCCCGTTCACTGTGACCACCAACCACAAGCCCTTACTCCCTCTTTTCAACGGCACCGCCTCAAAGCCTCCACTGAGAATCGAAAAATGAATGTTGCAACTGCAGGACTATTGCTGCCAACTGGAGTACCGTCCGGGGTCTGAGAACCCTGCAGATTACCTGTCAAGACATCCACGGGTGGCTTCGGATACAGAGGTGGATGAGGCTCGGAGACCGAAGAGAATGTCGGGTACGTCACGGATCGGTCCAGACCGATGCCCATGTCAATGGACGAAATCGTGCAAGCTACCCGCGGGGATGAGTGTTTACAAAAGGTCCTGGTGGCGTTGAGGAACAACCACTGGCACATCTTAAAAAAACAACTGCCGTTGTTGACCTCAGAGTCTCAGCGCATCATAAGCAGTCTATACCATGTCAGAGATGAACTCACAACAGATTCGGAGGGGTGTCTTCTGAGAGGGAATCGGCTGGTTCTCCCGTCCTCCCTTACCACCGAGCCGTTGAGCTAGCCCACAATGGTCACCAAGAGAGGGTCAAGACAAAGGGGCGCCTGCGATCGAAGGTATGGTTTCCCCTCATGGACGAACAAGTTGAGGACCTAGTGAGATCGTGCGTGTGGTGTCAAGTCACTGGAGAGCCCAGCAAGCCGGCTCCGGTCGAGACTGAGCCCTCACCAGAAGGGCCATGGAAGTCTTCCAGCCTTGATTTCGAGAGTCTACCGGATGGCCGCCACACCATGGTTCTGATCGACGACTTCTCCAAGTACCCCGAAGTGGAAATCCTCCCGGCCCTCACGGCGGACGTGGTAATATCAGGGTTGGAGAAAGTCATGGCCACTCATGGGTTGATATCCGAAATAAAAACTGACAACTGGCCACCCTTCCAAAGCCGAGAGTTAGCGGAGTACCTGAAAGTCACTGGCACTCATCATCGACGGATCACGCCCTGGTGGCCTCAAGCCAACGGTGAGGTCGAGAGGTTCATGCGTACGCTGAACAAAGTAATTCACATTGCCGTTGCAGGAGGTCAGGCGGTTGGCTATGCCATTTTCTCATTCCTACGCAATTATCGCCAGATGCCCCACTCCACTACGAACAGGGCATCTAGTCACATTGCATTTGGGAGGGGATCCATGGACACCATTCCCCATCATTCCTCGTGGACCCCTCTAGCCCTGAGTCAGGACCAAGCTCAAGTGAAGCGACGTGCAGTCAATCAACGGGCCAGCCAGAGCAGGCATGCTACCCTGTCTGACCTCACCGTGGGAGATCAAGTGCTGCTGAAGCATGCCTTGCCCGGGAGCGAATTCCGCACACTTTTCGACGCTACCCCTTGGACGATTGTTCGCCGAACAGGGTCTGCTGTTGTCGCTCAGCGTGGGGCCGAGACTGGCACCTGGAACATTTAATTTTTCAAGAGGTTCTACCAGCCAGGCGATAGTCGCGCAGGAGAACTTGGTGGCAAAGAAGATGACGACTCATTTTCCCCACTGGTAGAGGATAACGACCCTGACTTGTCCTCTATGAATTGACGAGGAGCGACGCCAGCCCAAGTACCAGTTGAATTGCCAAGTGCGTTGTCAAACCCGGGCTCCACTTTGAGCCGATCCGGGGTCACCAAATACAATCTACGTGCCAACCCTTGCCCTTCCACGCGTTTGCGTGATCACCGTTGTGATGTGTGAAGTTTTATTGTTACACTGTGTATTTGTTTTGTTGTTTATACATTTTTGGAGGAATGTGGTGTCGCTGGTTGGTGACGCAACCGACCATCTGAAACCTTTTCTGTAACGGGGGAGTACCCAGGCGTATTCAGCCTGGATAACTCCCCTCTGTAGTTTGACCCTCATGGTTTCCCACGCGGCCTCCGGCCCGGGGGTATAAAATAAACGGGGGCGTGGTCTAGGGGCAGAGGACGCAGCACAGCGGTGTTAAACAAACCCGCTGAAGCACTGCTGCGGACCCCGAGGCCCGAATGTCCACGCGGCCTCCATAACCTGCAAAACCTGTGTCGGCTCTGTTATTTCTCTGAGCGCCGTTGCTCCGCACTGTCAGACGGCCACTTAATGTATCTCTAGACATGGGAGAGATCACCAAAGTGAATAAATTGATCTCAGGTGGCAAGGCCCCTGGACTGGACAGATTCACTACTGAGTTCCTAAAGAATGCTTCGGGATAATCACCCAAAAAGTGCTGCAAGAGTACCTGGAGGCCAGTGCTTGGGGTACTTTGCCAATCACTATGTCCAACGCCGTCATTTCAGTTCTATGGAAACGGGGAGAACGCCTGAGGATCGCTTCTCATATAGACCTCTCTCACTACTTAATCTGGATACTAACATATAAGCCAAGATAAGCGGCAATAGACTGCACTCTCGCATGAAAGATATGGAGTCGCCTGAGAAATCCGATTATATACCCAGTAGATCAACTTCCAACAATTGCCATTCATTCCACTAGCACAATGGATTCATCTCAATCTCCCAGTCACATCAGTACTGCTTAATATTCAAAAAGTGTATGACTCACTGGCATGGTACTATATGTTTGAAACACTCTCTCGCATGTGAATGAGGGGTGGACTGATAGGGCGGATATGCTTGTATGCCCACCCCACAGCTAAACTGCGTATTAAATCTTTCCACTTTCCAATTGCGAGGGGTACCTGTCCAGGATGTTCATTATCCCTGCTTTTGTTTGTGATGGCAATCAAATACTTAATCAGTATTCTGAAGGAACAACATGTTCACCATGGTCCATGGATTGCTGCTAAATATTACCTAGTTTCCGTCTGCGACAATATTTTATTGTATGTAAAATATCCAGATTGGATGTTTGCCATATAAAACAGTATCATCTACAGAGACAGAAACTATGTAATAAACCTTAATCCACTCATGAGAGAGGTAATCAAAATTGGTGGATACTCTGTCTAAATAATACACTTGGGCAAGTCACAAGTGATCTGCCTTACCCTAACAACACTCAAGCCTAATGTAGGTTTTCTATTTTGCTGGTGTGACATGCCAAAGTGATACCTGGGAGTTATAGCTCATTGCGAGCCATCTGTGGTATCACAGCCTAACTATTATTCCATCCTTCTGAGACTCAAACACTAAGCTGATCACTGGGTTGTGCTCCCTCTCACCCTAGCTGGCCACATAGCGATACTCAAGATGGTGTTTATGACCCAACTACTTTATCTCTTCACCAATATCCCACTGACGTTAATGAAAGGTTTTGCTAACACTGTACACTCAATCTTCATTGCATTCATCTGGGATGGACGACTCTCTGGTGTTAGCTAGAAGACATTGACACAATCATACAGCAGAGGAGGATTTTGATAATAATAATTTTTTGTCGTGAAACATGATTTTAAAATATATGTTGTAATATGTTTTTCTTTTATTCCCATTTCTGTTAGGAGGCATGATTGCCAAAAAATAAAAAAGCAAAGGAGTTATTATATCATGAGAATTGTAGGACTACTTAAAGAAGTATTTTCAAGGAGAGGAGCTGCAGATCTGGTGTGTGAGTATATTTGATATGATATATAACACAGGTACATACAAGATATTAAGAAGGAATGAAAAATATAAAATATAGAATAAATAAGATAAATTAATAATTTAGAATTGTACAAGACAGGAATTTGGTCCTTGATAATAAGAAGAAAGTTTTTATGCAATGAGGATATGTGGATATGTGTACTTATTTCTTGGGATTATATGATGTTTAGTTATTTATAACTATAGGAACACATTTTAAGATGGCTGCTATTATTTTGGAAAAGATGTAGTCCACTTTCTATGTTTATGTTATGTGATTTGAGTTATAATAGGAAATGAAAGAAGGACTCTGATTATCTCTGTGAGAAAGGGAGCAGAGACTCTTGAAACGTGTTGGAGTGGAGTTTTTTTTGCCGTATCTGTTTATCTGCCTGAATGAATAAATAATTGAGGAAGCAAGTAAGTGACTGTGAAGTTCTCTTCTGACTTAAGAAATGATTTCTGGAATATATATATATATATATATATATGTATATATATATATATATATATATATATGTATATAAAATATCAATGCTCATTCCGGGCTCAGAGACGGCCCATGAGAGGTGCCGCGAAAACCGGCAACAGCAGACCGGTAATAGTAATTCAATCCAAACAAAAAACGATAAAGAACGCGCACTCAGGACTCCAAAAAAGTAAAGCAAAAGCTTTTAATCACAATGCGTTTCGGCTGTCAACACAGCTTTGATCACAGCGGTTGTAATCCTCCAGAGCAGCGCTGCCCAGGGGATTACGAGTCCCCCTCCAGCCAGCCTTTTCATGGCGGTAGGAACCGCCATGAAAAGCCTGGCGGAAAGGGGATTCGTGGGGCCCCTGGGAGCCCCTGCACTGCCCATGAAGCTTTTCACTGTCTGCATAGCAGACAGTGAAAAGCGCGATGGGTGCAACTGCACCCGTCTCACTGCTGCAACACCGCCCGCTCCATTTGGAGCCGGCTCCCGTGTTGCGGCTGACATCCCCGCTGGGCCGGCGGGGATCTCGTAATGGCCACCGCGGGAGTGCAGCCGCATTGGGGGCCGCACAGCGGTTAGAACATGGCAGACGGCGGTTGCCACCTGCCAATGTTGTAATGAGGACCATAATCTCTCCACTCAGACCTACAGAAAATTATGTTTGTAGGAATGTATGCACACAGAGCTGGACTGTGACAGCTTATTTCACACAACCAGCCAGCTCTACCAGATTAGAATCACTCTTCAATGCCACTTATACACATTTACTGCCAACCCAGAGGAGAGCCTGATTTACGATAATGCATCATATGAAAGATATTTCTTTCTTCAAGATTCTAAAAAATTAACAACAGAAATACAGCAGTGCTACCGAAAATTTATCCCATTTTGTAAAAGGCATAGCAAGTGACAACAAAGGGTCATTTGATATTTGTAGGTGTGTTAGCCATCCTTTGAAGGGAATAACTTATAATATTTTCTCCAACGCCTCTGTAATTGTTGTTTGACATTTGTAACCAAGATGGGTCAATTCTTGTAGATTCATGTTTGTAAACAGGTGGAATGGAAAGGGAAATCGACAGACTGATGCAATAGATAGTCAAGTTGCCACGTAAAAAATCCACAGACCTCTCTTTTGCTGTGAACTTCAGCCACTGACTAATTTCTCAAGCAATCTCTTACTCATCAGCTCTCACAACTAATTGAATTCTTCGAGTTTCAGAATCCTTTAAATGTCAAGATTTGTTATGACAAACTCATGGACTCTATCCTTAGTTCAGTCCTGGATGACCTTCATAAAGCCATAAACACAGGAAGTGTAGCCCTGATGTGCAGTACCTTTTCTAATCATCATCATGATGCAAATTGTAGATGAATCCTGCAAAATAAGCAAATCACGGCGAATCCTCAAGTGTAGTAATAAATTATGTTTCATTTATTACTATAAGCTTCTGTTGTACTGATATTGTGTTAACTAAAAATTATTTTGTTATCACATTGTAATAATTGCATTGTGCATCACGATTTTAAACCCTTCTGTACTTTTTTCATAGTTTATATTCCTAACTTCTAGCTTGGCAACAATAGTGCATTTGCAAGATTATGAAGTTGATGTAATGTATGTTTGAATGTTTTCAGAGATACACATTAATATAATCTATTATTCCTCACATAAATAAACTGTTGTTTGAATGCAAATGAATACAAAATATTGAATTTGTTTCTTTTATAGTATATTGAAATAATTACCGAAGCTTTTAGGTGTTGAGACTTGACCGAAAGAGGATAGTTCAGGACAAGCTTCCAAAAAGAATCCATTTCCTTCATGGGAGGACAGGTCAGTGAACGTCAATGAGGAAAACTTACTGCATGACTTTGCCATGGGAAAAAAGGAGTAAGAGAGTTAGAAGAGAGAGAGAGGACATGTTTGCTGCTGCCCTTAGTTCTTGTCAGCAATTTGTGGAACAGTTCATTGTAGTAGGTTCAAATCTCGAGAAAATAGAATATAATTCAGTGATTGATGTTTACAGCTATTGTCACCAGAACGATTTCATACAGTACCAGGCCTACCCCATGCGGTCTTGGGCAGTTGACAAACTCAGACAGGAGATCTTCTCCAACTTCAGGAGCAGGGTAGATGATGAGAGGTAAATAAATGTCCAATGAAACATGCAATAGACAGGTCACAAAACCTAAAGATAGGAAACTAGAAGGGAAAGTCACAAACACCGAAGGTCAGGTATTCCAATGGTGACCAAACTGAAAGTAGTGCATACCTTACAACAAAGCAACTTGCAAGGCATTGACTAACTCACACTGCCACTACTCAAAGTCATCTGGAAGTAGCTGCCCTAATCTGCATCCTGGGAGAACAACCCTGATTGGTTCTTTGTCTGAGGTTCGTCTTCCATTCTCCCTTACTCAGCCCCTGCAGTCAGTGGCTCATCCGTCACCTTTCCTGAGCTTGCCCCATTCATTGTTGCCTGTGCCCTGGTGTCCTCTTGTCAGAAAATTTTACCCTCTTAATAGTAGTTGCAGATCTCTTGACTCCCTGATTCCTGACATTAGGTCTAAAAAAACAGTACCCTATACAGCATTTGGTAAGACCTTACAAGACACCCAGGTCCTTCTCAGTCTCTTTTATGTTCTAAGTTCTTTCGGGAATGTCAGCCATCAGCAATCGAAGGACGTCCAACTGGTTAAAGCTGTAGTTGAACACAGGTAAACGTGAGATCAGTACAAGTTAGTCTCATAATGACACTTCCTATGATCCAAGAATATTGTGTAGCACTCAATAAAGAAGCACAGAAAAAGTTGACCGTTGACACAGATCTTACAAGTTAAATTTCTCCTTGAACAAGTAGAAATGATATTCAGAAGAATACCCAGCTTAGCACATGAATGAACCACTAGTCAGTAATAAAAAATAAACCTGTGATGGTTGGGCATAGTGTGCGTGAGCACGCTCTGAACTTAATTTTCTCTGTCATAACCACTTCATTTAGAAAAAACACAGAATATTCTTCAACTCACTGATTAGTTAGATTATGTATCCAGTTTATGTGAGATGTACTTGTTGCAAATTGGATATCTGTTATCTGATTAGACCTTTTAATAAATGTACACAAAAGTACTTTAATGCCATTGTGTCCAATTATTAAATATTCCAGGCAGAGCACTTCAAGAATAGCCATAATTATGATTCTCTACTTTCTCTTTCTTACAAACACTTCACGAGCCCCTGCATAATTAAGGGTGAATTGCAAAAAAATCTAAAACAGACTGAATCAAATTCTGTAATTAACTATCTGTAAACTGAAAACTCCTAATGTCCAGATTTGCCTGCATGTCCTTATATATTTGACTTTATCATTGTTCTTAGCGCAATATGCGGACTGCTCTTCGTATGTATCTCTGTATAATTATTTTGTAATTTGATGAAGAAGTATTACAATTAGGCATTTAACCTTAAATAAATAGATCCTATGACAATCACATTCAATCTTTAATAACCTACTATGTTCTAAAGGGGACATGAGATGCTTGATTTTACAAACCCCAAGGTGACATCATCAACAAACGAACATTCTGGAACGCCTCTTGTTGGTGTTTGTTAAAAACGCAGGACTAGGCAAAGCGAACTGCTTTTCTTTATACTGGATGCCCCCTTTGAACACCTGCATTAGCACAACATTTGATGTTGTGAAGAAATTCAAAATGATGTAAATAGGAAACAAAAACCTCGAAAATTGGTTCATTGTGATAGCAACATAGTAATTATTAATGTATGTATACATACTATGATTGACGACTCATGATTTTTAAACTCTCATTATGTAAGCAATAACAAGGATTAAAAATATATTAAGGTACAGATACATCATATGATTTACTAGACGAACTTCATAATTACATATGACTAATGATTTTTGAAATTCTAAAATACTATTCAAGAAACTGGATAACTTGGCTCATAACTCTTCGAGGCTGCCAAGTGTTAATGAGCTTAAAATGGTCTCCATTCTGTTCCCTCCACAACATCTTGAAGAGGCCTAAATGCTGAAAGAACATGGTACAGTGGCTGGACTTAGCTTGCTATGTTGCAGGATTTAAAACTACAGTATTTGGTATTGTAAACTAATTAAAAATAGGAAGGAAAATATCTCGGTGAAGAACATGTTTGTGATTGTGTTTTGTGTGAATTTATAACTAGGCTGCTTAAGGAATGGCTCCAGGCAAAGTCTAAAAGAAAGTATGCATACATCTTTAATTATGGTATGACTTCAAATCATGGTTGTCCGTGTGTGTGTGTGGGGGGGTTGCGAATCGTGCAAAATAAATACAGTATACTACTAGCATTTTTCCCCTGCACTTTGTCCTCCAAGTGCGACTTAGATGAGTTTATGCAGGAAAAACAAGTTGAATGGAGAAAAAGAAACACATCTGTATGTTATTCGTCATTCTAACCTGTCAAATTATGCAGAGTACATTAAAATAATTTTCCTGGGGTGATGTTAGCGCAATATTCCTCTGATATCCAGAATGATGGTCCAAGGTCTGGAATCGTGTTTTCTGACAATATATTTTTTTATATTTACCTTCATCTTTTGATGTGACCAAAACCTAGATTTACCATAGTCACCAAACGACGTTTTGGTTATTCAAATAGATACAACTGCTTTTTACCTTCTGTTTCCTGCCTTGGTTGCTTAGAAAGACTATTCCAATATTGTCACGATCCCCCAAAATCTTGATATCCACCAGCATGGCATGCTTTTGACCTACCTTCCCTAGATATTCAACATTTCCCCTGCCTTCCAGAGAGGGACCCTTCCACTCAGATGTTTTCCTTATCTTCCTTTTAAATACCCAGACAGTAACGTACGCCTTGTCTGTTCTTGTTCCATCTTATTAGAATCCTCTTCTCCTGTACCTTTTAAGCATTAAGACCGCTTTGCATTATAGTAGAGTCCCAGCATTCTCCCTCTGTAACGTTTGTTAAGAGTGCAGAAAGCGGTCACTCCAGTTCACACCCACCAAGTGCCAGGAATGTCGAAAGTGTGCTTTATAAGGCTCATGTGGACATAAATAGAGCAATAGATAGGTGAGGTAATAGACTGACAGAACAACCAATCAATAATTAGATCAATAAGTAATAAGATACGATTATCAGGTAGAAACCAGATAGATAGATAGATAGATAGATAGATAGATAGATAGATAGATAGATAGATAGATAGATAGATAGATAATCAGAGAGGCAGTCAGATCAATAGGATCACATTAGAAAGTGAGAGAAAAAAATAGACATAGAGAGAGGGACCGAGAGAGAGAGTGACAGAAAGAGACAGAGACAGTAAGAATGGTCAGGGAGTGAATGCCATGAAGTGGCAATGCTCCGGTAACAAAGGCTCAATCCCACGTGAAGAGTGCGGTAGTAGTATCGTAAAGCAAAGTGGTGGAGCCCCGTGCAGAATGTGAGGAGGGGCACCAGTGTCTCCCACATCTCACAGATATTCACTGACCTTCAGCATAATAGAAGCCCTGTAATATTTACTTCCGTTTCGTAGTTGTAGTTTTTATCTTTGTACATGTTTTGAGATTGTTTTTCTTTGTAAGTCTCTTTCATTCCAATTCTTGCGCCTGTGATTCCAAGTTTGTTGTTGGAATGCAGGGCAGAGTTGGAAGACAGAGACACGGAGCGGACGCTCGGCAAACCTTTGAAGGGTCCCGCGGAAAGGTGGCTTGGTCTAGTCTCTCCGCGGGATCATTCGGGGCAGGGGAACTGATGTGGGGGGACAGGGATTGGAGGTAAGGTACATGGGGGAGGGAGTTAGGCGAGGTATAAGTAGGGGGTGGGAAAAGGGGACCGGCCTCTTCCGCGCTAGCTTGCTCGCGGGTGGGAAGTTTTGTCGGTCCCCTGGGAAGTAGGTAGGAGGCGTGTCTATTATAAATGGCTCAAGGCCATGATGCAGCCATGGTAGGCGAGGCTGGCCGTACAGATCTATTCAGGCCTGGCGTCCTCGAACAGGCTTGTGTAGGAATTTCGCGCCCTATGCGCACGGTGTCTGGGGGCGTGGTGGCGTGTTGGCCGCAATTGCAGCCTGCACATCACCTGAGTTGCCCAAAAAGGGGCGTTCTGCCGGGGAGAAGGGACGCAGCGCGTCCGCCCCCGACACCCCCTGGGTGCAAATAAAATTGCGGGGCCTCAGGCCAGCATGGTAGTGGGGGGCCTTTACACGCTGCTGGTGGTGCAGCATGCGTGGAGCCTGCTCCTCTGGTACAGGGGCAGACCTCAACTGTGGAAGATAATTTGGGGGCTGGCCCCAGTGGTATGGGCAGCCCCCAGGCACAATAGATGGGGCAGGGCCTAGCGACCCTATCATTGAAGGGATGGGTGGGGCCCCTGGTTCTAGACAAGGGGTGGGGCAAGGCACCCTTTCCATGCATGTGGTACCAGGTGACAGGGTGGGGGCTGGACAAGGAGAGGAGGGTCAGGGCCAGATGGGGCCCTCTGAGGCCCAGAAAGGGCCCTGCGTTTTGTGGTGCAGAAGAAAATTCCGAGCCCAGAAGTGCCCCAGGATTGGTCCTCTGTGGATATTGAGGCCAGGATCCGCGAGCAAAGGAAGGCAGTAGCGGAGACAGAGGAGAGGTGGGCTAAGCTGTGCAGGGACAGAGAGATGGCTTTGGAGAGGGGGAGGCAGCCGAAAAGGAAGGTGGGGGTATGAGGACGGCCACAGTGCATCCCCTGGGGAGGATTTAGGGAGTTGGGTTTGGGTCCCCAAGGAGAGAGGGGGAAGGCAAGAAGCTTAGGCGGTTGAGGGGTCCCCGCATAGAGCGGGCACGAGTGGCGCATACGGCCATGAGAGACACGGAGAGTATAAGCCAGCGAAGGGGGCTGGAAGTAGAAAGGCGCCACCAACGGGGCGCACCACAGCCTCAGGACATTGGTCTGAAGCAATAGAGGGGCAATCGGCGGCCTTCTCTACATCACGGGACCACGCAGAGAGCAGAGGTGGTAGGCGCCATGTAGAATGGGACCGGGGCGAATGGAGTATGGTGATGGACGAGAGAGGTGCGTAGGACGAGTGTGCTATGGACGACGAGGTGGTTGTGGAATTGGACTATGATGAGTAGTCGAATGAGTGGGAAGAAGGAAAGATTTGTGAATGCGAAATGAGCAAGGTGACGGGGGGATAAGGGGTGCAGGAGCAGCAAAAAGCCCTCTTCTACTTCTGTTTTACAGGTGTCGACGGCGGTAGGCACGTCGCAAAGGATGGTGCGGAAAACAGACCCAGGGCATCAAGTCCCGATGGCACCGCTCAGGGCTGTGCCCAGAGTTCAAGGTAAAGGAGAATGGTGGTTGGTATGGGGTAGTGGGCAGGCTACGACTGTCAAATACTCAAAAGTCTATTGGGGTAGGTGATCATTTTGTTCATGAGACAGCGGTGTCAAGTGCAACACAAGTGGGCAAAGGTAAGACGGGGGGCCTGCCAGAAGCGCAGGGTGTGGATAAAAGTGCGAGCACAACGCCGCAGGAAAAGGACGGTGGGGAAAAAGTGGAAGGGCATAAGACGAGGCTTCCTTATATGGGTTTGGCAATGCCGTTGGGTTCGCATGTGACGGACAAGACGAAGGCTCGGATTTGGAGGCATGGGTATGTTGATGTTTTTAAGCTCTTGCATAGGGATATTCAAGCAAAGGAAGGGTCCAAGGAGGAGGAATGGGAGTTAGCTAGGCGACCTCGGGTGCTGGTTACTATGAATAATTGGACTTCTGCCTTTTTGATATATGCTAGCATATATTGTGAGAAGTTTCCTGACTGGGCCATAGCGCTCTTTAAATATATGGACATAATTAGGAAGGCCAAGATGCATTCCAGGGGTTTTGCATGGCTCAATTATGATGAGGAGTTTCCGGCAAGGGTTAGTGTGAATCCTGACAAAGCCTGGGGGGATGTGGACTCAGAGCTTTGGATGCAGTGGAAGGCATCTTCACAGACAACGGCCTCCACTCATACAGCGACTGGGCTCCTGGTACTTTATAAACCCTTTCAGTCCCGTCCCGCCTTGGCAGGGTGGGGATGGGACATCGATCACAGCTGCATGCTGGAATTTTAATAAAGGCTTTTGTTCCAGACACCCCTGCGAATTCAAGCACGAGTGCTCCAAATGCAGGGGGAAGCACCCGGTCACTCAATGTTTCTCCCTCAACAGCCCTGCGGAACAGTGGAGGGCGACTAGGGGGAGAGGGGTGCAAGGTGCTCCTGGGCCAAAGGACGCCTACGCCAATTAAGCTAGAGGTATTGCGCCCCTGGCTGCTCATGTACCCTGACAGGGACATAGCGAACAAGCTGGAATGTTTTTTTTTGGAGGGGTTTCAAATAGGTTACCAAGGTCCAAGACACAGGAGATGGGCAGACAACTTGTGATCTGCCAAAGACATGCCTTTGGTGGTAACAGAAAAATTGGAAAAAGAAGTTGCGGACGGTAGGATCACAGGCCCCTTTTTTGATTGGCCTATGGATGACTTGATTATCTCCCCTCTGGGCGTGGTCTCCAAAAAAGTGGTGGGGAATTTCGTCTTATTCATCGTCTGTCTTGGCCAGAGGGATCGTTGGTGAATGATTTAATTGCTCCTGAGGATACGCGAGTGGTCTACGCGTCTGTTGATGACACAATTCGCCTAGTGGGAGGCTGTGGGAAAGGGTCCCAGTTGGCAAAATGCAACATTAAGGCGGCTTTCAGACTGTTGCCCAGTCACCCGGAGGATTTCAGTTTGCTTGGCATACAATTGGATTGGGCGATTTTCGTGGACAGGGTCCTCCTGATGGGATGTGCTATTTCTTGTGCACTCTTTGAGATGTCTAGCACGTTCCTTTTTTTGTTTTGTTTTTTGTTAAAGTATGTGGACACACGGAGGTGACTCATTATCTGGATGATTTCTTGTTCATTGGGAGATCGGACTCAGACGACTGTGGAAGGGCTCTGGCATGTTTTGAGGGGTTGGCTAGAGAGATAAGCGTTCCATTGGCCCCCTTGGAAGACCGAGGGCCCAAGTTGTGTTTTGACATTTTTGGGTATTGAACTGGACACGGTTAACCTGGTGGCTCATTTACAACAGGGTAAAGTGGTGGAGATGTTGGACTTTTTGCGGCAAATACGATCCCTACATGAGATTTAGCTACGTAGAGCGCAGCACTTGTTAGGTTACCTGAATTTTGCATGTAGGGTTGTGAAATGGGGCAGGACTTTTTGGAGGCGTCTGGGCTTGGCCATGTCAGGCGCTTGACTTCCTCATCACAGGATCTGAGTGTCGATGGGTCTACGGGAGGAGGTCAAGGTGTGGGAAACTTTTGTGACACAGTTCAACGGGGTCTCCATGATGTTTCGAGAAGAGGACACGGTTTGGCAGGTAAAAAGTTTCTCGGATGCGGTGGGAGCCACGGGCTTTGGTCTTTTTTGGGATGGACGTTGGGGTGCGGAACAGTGCCGGCACACTGGTTGCAGCAAGGCAGGAGAATTGCTTTCTTGGAGTTTTTTTCCCTGTTAGTGGCCTTGTCCGTGTGGGGGGATAAAGTGGTGAACAGGACGTTGGTGTACCACGTGGGCAACATGACAGTGGTGGATTTGGTGAACAGACAAAGGGCAAGGGATGTGAAAGTGTTGCGTCTATTGACATATTTCATGCTCAAATGTTTATCACTGAATGTAGTATTTAAAGCGGTGCACATTCCGGGAGTCAATAATGCTATCGCGGATTCCCTGTCTCGTTCACAGTGGCACAATTTTCGGAGTTTGGCACCAGCGACAGAACGACACAAGACAGCGGTCCCGGCCAACATTTGGGAATGGGGGGCATGAGAATCATTGAACTGGTAAAGATGTCGCTAGCAGATTCCACACGGAAAAATTACCGGCTGGCATGGTTGAAGTTTCAGAATTTTTAGAATGTTGGGAGGAATTTTTGGGAGCAGAATGGGGCAGTGCTGCAAGCTCGTATGATGCACTTTGTTTTGTTTTTGATCAGTAAGGGTTTGTCGCCGGCAATTTTTGGGGGCAAATTGGCAGGTGTTTCCTTTTACGGAAAGTTCTTTTTTGGTTGGGACCCAGCACGGGAAGACATGCAAGGAAAAATGTTAAAAGGTTGGGGCAGGACTAGGGGGTGTGTAGGAAAAACGGCAAGGGAACCCATCACGTTTGAGTTGTTGTTGGAATTGTTGCATGTTTTGCGAGTGTGTTGTTATGACGCGCGTGAGCTGGCGTTATTTCTCCTGTGCATGGTGTGGATGTTTGAGTAGTGAGCGATTGGGAATATGGCTGTGTAAGTCCAAGACAGACCAAATGGGATGGGGTAAGTGGGTTTGGAGATGGGGGGAATGCAGTGGCCTGTCCGTTGAGGGAGTAGTGTGTTTTTCAAACACAGATGCATACAGACAGCGATGTAGTTTTTAGGCATGCCAATGGTGAGAAGGTGATGGTTTTTCAGCTGCTGTCAGTGTTGCGGGTAGGCAGGAGGGCACAGTGCAATGGACTCATTCTTCCCTGATATGTGCAGCTACGGCGGCGGCTCATTTGGGGTGGGACTGGGCTCAGATTAAGCGGTTCAGCAGGTGAAGGTCTCGATGTTGTGAACGTTATGTGCGACCCTGAGTTGGGGGAGAGCGAAACAGCAAAATGTTTAGCTACTACAAGTGTTTTGTGGCAAGTCGAGTTGACATTTGTTCTTTTTCAAGTTGCGTTGAGGGCCCCATGAGTGGGAAGATGGTCACCTGGTTGGTGGGCCACTCATTTCTGCATTGAGCAGCGAAGTATGCCGAACGGCAGATCTAGGGACGATCTTTGGGACTTCCGAGCTGCAGACGTGAAGTGGTATGGTGGGGAAAGAGTGGCATGTGGTGGGGTAACCTGCTTCCTTTTTTGACATCCATCACGCCAAGCTGGGGTTGTCCAGATTTGCTGATATTTCATTTGGGGGAAAATGATTTGGTAAAACCATCAGGGCTCACCTGACTGCACATATGCAATGGGATCTGGAGCTGATTGGGCAGCGGATACACAGCAACGTCTGGACGGAGTTTGTACCCAGAAGGAAATGGCGGGGTGCAGTCAAGCATGGGGCTATTGACAGGGCCCAGAAGAAGCTCAATAGAGCAATGAGGGTTTTCTGCTGGACACATGGTATTAAAGTACTGAGACATGAGGGCATTATTGAAAGGGAATCCAGTCTTTTTCGGGCTGATGGTGTGCATCTTTCAAGGCTGGGTAATGCTTACTACCTGATGGAATTGCGCCTAGTTGTGGGGGATCTGTTGGGGGAAAGGATGTGGCTCCGAGAAGCTGTCTGAGGTATTGCAATGTTGCAGTTGGTTTGCTGGTGGGGCAGCACAACGCCTAACGGGTTGTGCTGGGTGGCAGTAGATAGGGGAGGGTGGAGAGTCAGATGCAGGCCTGGCCACCTTTCCAGGGGGGAGAAAGAAGCAGGTGATGGATGATAGCGTGGGGGATGCCCGAAGCAAGTTGGGGATGAAAGGAAAGGGGAAGGTGTAGGTGAACTGAAGTGAAAGATGAGTGAACAGAGGCATAGTGAAAGGATGAAAGGGAAGAAGGAAGGAGAGAAGTTCAAAGTGTGGGGGGGTTCGTTAAAGTTAACAGTTTGAATTTCAATATACATAATGTTGATGTATGACATGCAATCCTGTCCTAATAAATGGCCTTTTGCACTAAGTACCAGGGTGTCAGTGATTATGTCTGGATGCTGTTGTATCAACTCAAATAAAGATATTCCTACAAAAATGAAGACTCCGACTTTACAAGTCCCCTCTGAAGGATTAGTGGGGGCTGAGTTAGCTGGCAGTGCCAAGAGCCCACTGTCACAGAACTGCATGCTTTGGGTACAAATTTACCAACAGAGCACAAAATCGTCACAAAGCTTAATTCTACTTCGCTTCTAGCATGCTGGAGATTGTTGCTTGTGATGGATTTCATTATTAACGGCCCACACGCACCAACGACTTAAATAAAGAAAAAATAATAGCATCGTATCATTAGGAGCAAAAGGTTAAAAAAACTACAAATACTATTCCACATTTAGCCCAAGCGCAAGAAGTCGCCATGGAGACTGCAATTGTTTCAGACGTGTTATCGCGGTGAAATGCGCGCCGTTCTTTCCAAAGACAACTCATAAACAAATTCTGATTTAAATATCGAGTTTAATTTAATCAGTTAATTAATGCAGCATAAATGCTACGCAAAACGCTCAGCCCATTCCTATTCTAAGCACGATTAGACGCATTTCTGATTCTGAATGGTTCTGCTGCCCTCAGCGTGGGATTTTACAGCTCAATTGCTTATTACTTGGCGCGCCAAAGGGCAGCAACACGTTGACCTCTGTGACGCATTATTTTTCTTTCCATACACTGAGGTCTGTAAAGTAAAGCCCGCTGCTGAAGGGAGTGTTTTTTCCCTTAATGAAAGTGGGCTCCTCTTGGAAATGTTGTTTCTTCTGTCGATTTCACATTATTTAAGCGAATCGTTTATTTTGTTCATGGCCTTCTTATTTCGGGCTTCTCGTCGGCGAATTCCTCTTCGTTCCGCCTAAAAATAAATAAATGAAACGCCAGGGCCTCACAGATCCTCCTTCTCTCTGTCCCACAGACCACGTGGATGGATTACTTGTTATGATGCTGAAGAGCAGATGCCTCTCCATTAAATAACTATCTATGTTACTAGCATTGGCGTCCACAAATCACCCTGATTGATGTCTCTCTAAAACACATTTTAAGAAGGAAAACACAGGCATGTCAGGCTGTAATTAAGCCCGTTCATTGGGCCTTGCATCTTTCGATTTAAAATGTCTGTCTATAAACAACAATAACATAAAAATACTGAGATCTGCTGCAGTGATTCCTACTGCAATCTGCGTTCAAAAGCACACTGAGCTAAAGGAAACTCTCCTGATTTTTCGAGAGTGCAGTGCTTCTGAAAAGATAGGGCTGGGGCAGTGTTAGTTGCATGAATTGGACATACAACGTACTCTCTTTAGCCAACTCACCATTAGTTAGGCTGCTGGTATGCTATGGGTGCAAGTATGAAAATGTGTAGGTTAGCACCACCACCCAAACCACCTGGTATCTTGGACTCATCTTCGCTGGATTGAGTGGGTGTTAATACTTATATGTCTTCCTAGGTAATCAAGAGCAGTGTCCTCTAATGTGGCATCAATCAATGCCCATCTATGCTTGCATGCCTCACAAAGTATGGGGAGAAGTGGTGGGGAGGGTGGTTCGCAGAGCCCCATTTGACTCAAACTTAGACTCTAGTACCTGGCTATGTTCAAATCAGTAGATGGGAGAGTGTCTATGGATGGATGGCAGGGGATGCCAGGTGGCAGGCAGTTTATACCCTGAGGAGAACTTCATCACTTTTCAGGAGGCACAGGATACCTTTGGGGTAGGACTGGACCAATTTCTCCATTACACAGATCTGGAGCGGGTTGCCAGAGAATTGTGGGTTGGGTTCCTGGCAGCACCTCAGCCCTCGAAAATCCTGGGAAGTCTGATCCAATGGGGGGAGAGAAGGCATTTAATCACCCTATTCTAAAAGGTGTTTCATGATGAAATGGTACATACTCCATATGTAGCGCGTACGGCCTGGGAAAGGGAATTGGCAGTGTCCATTGCGGACGCAGATTGGGTACGGCCCTGTGAATGGGTACGCTCTGTGTCCTGCAATCAGTGCTTTAATTTGCTCAATTTCAGTTTTCTACATTGTACTTATTTGAACTCCGGCCACTTCAACAGGATTGACTTTTCTAGGGAAGCTAGATGTGCCCGACGTGGGGAGTTGGGGACTATTTTCTTGCGTTTAGCCTCGGAATGTGCAGGGACTAAGGCATTTTGGAAGGATGTGACACCCAAGATAACAAGAGTCACTGGCATAGCGATGCCATTGCCCCCCCTGGCTTGTCTACTAGGACTAATTAAACAACCTAGAATGCAGAGACTCCCATATACATTTGAACAACTTTCTCTCTTGTTGGCCAAGTGAAGGGTGGCTATCGGCTGGATGAGTGGGAGACTACCGTCTTTGTGAGAGTGGTGCAGGATCTCCTCGAATGGGGAGTAGCTGAGAACGTAAACATGCGACTGACCCGCACAGATGAACATTCTATGGATGCAACAGCTACAAGGGTGCACCTTCTTGACAAACACAGTGATGAGCGCTCGGCTGGCTCTGAGGGAGACTCCAATGATGAGGGATAAGTGGGGTGAGATTTGTTTTAATTATATGGTTATTATGCTGCTTAAGTACCAAATGGATGACTTCCTTACAGGGCGTCCATTCTCCCCTGCATTGGATTCTATACTGCACTTTAGTCAACAGTGCCTGCCGTGCACCCGCCCCCCCCTGGTCATTACTGTTAATAATGCCACATTCTGTGATCATGTTCCTTCTTTTCCATTGTATTCGGGGGCATGCAGTGCTACATGTTTGCAAAGTATGGTTTTGTCTGTTTATTAAAAAAACTGAATTAAATAAAGTTTTTATTTTTTTTAAAGCGAAAGTCTACACAATTATGATTAACTAAGAGCTCAATACATGTTGTAATTTATGGGTATAAACAAATCCCATAGAATGTGTAATATAGTTGGACCTTTTTTTGGAAAGAGCAAATATAAAGATGTACTCCTTGCGCTAACATATAGAGTTATTGCTAGGTAACAGTGCAAAATAAGGATGTTTTTCACAAAGGGATACAGAGTGACATCAAATAGACAAAGAGAGCGAAGCTTGAGTTGTCTACAATGTCATTAAGAACCTCAAGGTGAAAAATATACCTCATATTCACTTTTTACCCTTCTACAATTGTACGCTGTGTATGGGCCCTTAAATCATCGGCAAATGAGTAATAGAAAACTGTTCATTACATCTTCTCCTGAAAGCCCAAATGTAAAAAAAATTCATGTCCTTCTGGCACACACCCCCACCACCTTCTGTGCTTTCCATTCAAAAACTGTATTCTCTGCTCTCCAATGAAGCAGAGAGTCAGTTATGCATTTTCAGGCTCTCTGAGAGCCCTGTCATATTAGCCTGGAATCCCTTTATGATATAGAAACAGTGAAAAACAGCTGTTTCCATGTTATTGCAGTGAATAACCAGATTTAGAATCTGGTATCCACAGTAGTGGATTTCAAAGGAACCATACATAACAAAGCACAGTAACATTTTCAATTTAAAGATATGAAAAGAACTGAAGCCAGTCAGCAACCAGTCCCTAAATTGGCAGCTCAGACTCTGCCCATAACAGACGGAATGCTTGAGGCTCTAAGGTATGACAAGGTCAAAGGAGATGAAGTCCACAGGATAAACTTAGCTGTTGGTGATTCATGGACAGTAGCCAAAAGCGCTCTATGGAAGAAGCAGCAATCCACATAAGGAAAGAATAATAAAAAGGTAAAACTAGTCTTACACACCATTGGTTTGGACTAGGTTCATCAGAATTCAGAGTTCAAAGGCATTCCTGCAGAAAGGAAACCGTACTTTACGTTTTCTGGTAAGCAGATGAGAGGAGTGGTGGAAAAGGTTAGTAAAGAGAGACAGGAAGTGAAAGAGCAAGAGAGAAAATGCAGCAACAGACAGAAAAAGAGACAGAGAGAAGGAAGGTGGGGAGAGAGTGCTCACAACCCTGTGTCTAGAAAGTGCAGTTTTGGGACAGAAAAGTCCATCACATGGCGATAGACATGTACTCCTGCTTGGAGTGACCCTACTGCTGTAATATCTGAATACTTTGTAATTATTTATGGTCATGAGTGAATGGGGACTAATAGTCTGCCTTTCTGGGTGAGGAGACATTGTCTGGAGCACCAGCTTCTTCCTGACCCAAGACCGGTGGCACCTGGGAGGAAAAGGAAAGTGCCTGTAGGGAGTGGGCTCCATTAGCGGTCCTACTGAGGGGATCCTGGGAGCAGAGTGTTTGATTCTGGTCTGTCAAGAACAGCCTGGCTATTGGGGCAACTGTTTGTGTGTGCTGTGCGACCTCTGTATGCCATGTTGGGGCCACAGAGAGGACTGGACTGCCTCACTGATTGGGTTGTCTTCCCATGTGCATTGTGTAACCCCCTCGATGCCAGG
This sequence comes from Pleurodeles waltl, assembly GCF_031143425.1. NCBI lineage: Eukaryota > Metazoa > Chordata > Amphibia > Caudata > Salamandridae > Pleurodeles > Pleurodeles waltl. Next base: position 1,889,134,871 of record NC_090440.1, read on the forward strand.
AGGTGGCCACTGCTGAGATAAAAGGTTGTGGCTCTGGTGCCACACTGCCACATAGGGAGAGCTGGTGCCCAAGGTAGTGCTGGTACTCAAAGAGGGGTGTCACCTGATTGACGTTGCTAAGCGTATGCAAGGAGGTGACCACAGAGAAGACTATGGGCCCCTGCTCTGTGTGCGCTGTGAAGACCCCCTGACATCAGGAGGAGTCTGTAGTCCAGGAATAGGGCCATCGCCTGAGGACAGCATGAAGTCGTAATCAAATAGTGGGTTGTGACTTGCAGAGTTAGAATCAAGTTTCAACTGCCAAGGTCAGGAACAACCAAGGCCAGCCCTACCCACGAAGAAGAAAACTTACCATCAGATATAAGAAGCACCTTGGACTTTTGCTGCCGCAGCCACAGATTCCAGAGTTCTGGTCATGCCATCCTGGGAACAAGCACCTGGGGACTCCGGACTGCCATCACAGTGAACGCAGCTATGACAGATATCGGGTTGTCGGACCCTGGGAGAACTTGCTTTGACTGACGTGTCCAGGGGCAGGGGAATGTGGACTTTTCCTGAAAGCCCTTGTAGAACTTTTAAGACTTTGATCTCACTACTGGGGCCTAGCTTGAATGTCACCACATGTGAATGGGGAATAGCCATCATCCATAGACAGGGAACTGGAAAGGATCAGACCCGGGTAATGCTAATGGGCCTGGTTTAAGAAGACAGTATAATTTGTTTGAAGTGTACTGTATTGTATTCTATGTTAGAACAGCTTTTACAGAAAAGCAAGTATATGAGTGGACAGCGGCTTCCCTGCCTGCAATCTGCACTCTTTCAAGGCCTGGTGCTGGGATGGGACTACATCCCCCAGCATTCACTGGACATGGCAGGGGCCAACAGAGCACAAATAATTGCTGAACTTCACCTGCAGCGGGGGCCTCACCTGATGACGGTTTCCCTGCCCCCAAGCTGTACTTTTTCAAGCCCTGTTGCTGGGATGGGAATTTGTCTCCCAGCATTCATTGGCCCAAGGAGGGGCCAACGGAGTGCAGATAAATGCAGAACTTTACCCGGAGCATTGGACATGTACAGGACATGCCTATGCGTGCTCCCGGGGAAAGACTGAGGCAAGACTGGCACATCTGCACCCATCAAAGCCCGCAGGAGGCTGGGCTAGACCACCGGTCTTGGTTTTGCGCAACAGGTCGTCTCTGTGTCTCAATCTGGCCTGCAAGGTAAAGAGAAAGAACCCTTTTTTTAACATATAATTGGGTGCTGGCTTTAAGACTGTATGCTCAAGTCTCTCATGGGGAAGAAGAGAGCGGACATGGATTCATCAGTCCCCCCACCCCTTTTAAAGGGTACCTCCTTTGTTAGGATGTTAGTGAGAGCGGTTGGAGTCATCAATACTGATATCACCATTACAGCGAGGTGGCTTTCACTGGGTAGGGCGATGGCCCCTTCTCATTCTCATATGAGGTGTTGTATCTTGGGTCAAATGCTGTTGGGCAATTTGGGCGCTCACTTTTTACTCCCGGGGGAACGACCAGCTTTACAGGTGCCACGAACACATAATCTGCTGACTTGGGCTTATCTGATGCTCAATCTCTGCTATTGCCTACCAAACCCAAGACGGAGTCATAGAAGGTAAAGCCCCCCGCCAAAGAAGTCACAGCAAACACAACCAACTGAGACCACCCGGAACAGATCCAAGCTGCCCGTAGAGTCAGTTTAACCCATAAGCTCACTTCCTTCTGCCTTTGTATATATGGAGGGTTCCTCTTAGGCTTCCCCACCAGTGTATGTTAGTGGGGAACAACTATTGGATACATGTTTTGAAAAGTTCAAGGAATTACTCAGTGCGGAGCTTCTGCCGGTGATGAAGTGGCTGTCGAAATTAGAACAGCTGATTGAAACACTTGTTAGAGAGCAAAAATTATCAATAAAAATGTGTCACTAAAACATAATGTGAAATAGCGTGTATTACAAGGCCTAACTGAAATACATGTGTTAGAAAAATAAACGTGTTCTATGAAATGTGATTGCCCTGGTGTCAGCCACAATGAAGATCGACAATGAAAAAATAATGTCTAATGAAAATGTATATTTTTTAACCATAATATATTGTACTGACAAAAGATGATCATTAAAATGAACTAAAAGGTTAATGGTTTAAATTTACTATGAAATGTGTTATTCTTTGTGTTTAGCATAAGTTAAAAAGGCCCACCTTTTAGTAATTTTCCAAAAACACAATTTTTAAATGTCTGCTAACTTTGCAAAATAATGTTTCTTCAAACATTCTGTGTGACTTGCACAGTGGAAATTTCTGTCCTGCTTTTCCTGCTAGTGTTGTATATTTCCTAGCGATACAAATTGTTAGTTTTAAACAATGAGCCTCAGTGCTCAATGTCGTGTTTCATGTTACATTTTAAAATGTATTTAATCACGGAAATGCTGACCAGAGATGAGAGAGGAGTGACAGCGTAAACCAATCCTGGATGCAGAGAACAAGAAGAAATACATTTGAAGGGCAGATGATGTGTTATTGGCTGCACACTAAACCACCTCTTGTCTTGTCTAATGGAGCTTACTTAGTATCATTTGGGACTTAAATATAGAAAAGCTTTAGGTGATGTAGGTCAGTTGTCCATTTTCTGAGTTTCCTTTCAGTTCTTCATTTTCTGAGCTTTTGTTCAGTTCCTTATTTTCTGAGCTTTGAGATGTTGCTTAGCTCTTGTCTATGATTTTAGCAGTTCAGCTACATTAGGCCCAAGTTTACTGAACTGTTTCATTTTCATGTCCTGATGCTGATTAATGAAGACCTGAGGTTTCTGCGCTCTGCTGATAAAAACAGAACTTTTACTGTTCCACTTAAGAGGGGTATAACCACTGTGCATTTGTCTTTCTTGCAGGTTTTTCTCTTTAGAAAATCAACCCGCTTATTTTGGTTAGCGCCATAGTTAGATGTTTCCTAAATTAATATTTGTCTTTTTCTTTTTGCATGAAGTCCACACATGCTTTTCCAATTGGAGGAATAGTTAGGGATGCCTGACCCAATGTCTAAATTTGATTGTTTATTAAATTATTATAATTAATTCAACTGCACACACAAAATGTATGTTATTTCTATTATCCACTTAACTCTGTTCTTATTCTGCAGTGTTCTTTTGGAGTATTTATTGATAAATGCTTTGGTTAGATAGAGATTCTTTAGACGATTTGGGCCGCCTATGATGTTACTGTATTTCTATCATTTGGTTTTGAGCATGATCTACATGACTTTAGCATTGTTATTTGTGACAATAAATGTTTAAACTTCACTAAACTGGTGTGATGATTTATGGCCATATAGGACATGGTGTGTTTAAATGACTGACTCTAAATTAGAATATTTTGATTATTGAATAATATATTTGATGTTTACTGGCTCATATTGTCTGATTGAATGTTCTCTCTGTCTGAGTCCAAAGATCAGAGTCGACCTTCTAAGGGTAAGAGATGTTTTACACTTTACATGTCACCTTATCATAGTAATATAAAATAAAATAAGGTCTGACACACCCACAGAATTTGGTAGCAAAGGAGGATGGCTACGTCTCAGTAGGAGGAAATTATCTGATGAATTTGTCTCGTTAGGTCCAAAACATCCTAGTTTTGATGGTTCTATATCAATGGGGAGAACTGAGAGATTGGGTTTTGCCACTGCTTGTTGGAATTTTGATTTTGGGAAATTTGGTTTTAATAATGCTTGTTTATATAAAATATGGTTTTGCCAATGCTTTTTTAGATGAAATGTGCTATGTTCCCCGTGTTCCCAGTGTTGTTTGAGTTCTGAGTAGGGTTTGTGCATGCAGTGCTTTAGCAAATTACAGGTGAATTGTGATGTATGAGAGAAATAGGAAGTCTGCATGCTCCAACGTAGTTGATTAGGGAGCTTGCATACTCCAAAGGGTGAGTGTAGGGAAGTTGTCATTCTTTGAAGTGACTGTGACACTTTGTGCTAAAAAATTGCCCATGTGGTTGTTGTTGTACAGACCCTGCGTGGTCTACGACCCCCGGAGTATTGCACAAGTGTATGAGACACTTGGTTGTTGCTGTAACTTGTTTGCTGTGTTAGGTCAATCAGGCATGGTTGACAAATAATATTCCTAAAGAGTGAGTTAAAGGAGTGTTAGTATTGCCAGATATGGATGATTCCTGAGAGCTTATGGAGGATCTGGTAGTAGTCAAGGGTGAAATTTGCTGGTTGAATTTTACTTGCGCGTGAGAGAAAGCCATAAATCGAAAGAGTAGCTGTCAGAGCTAAAAGCCACAGTTGAAAATTCCGCAAAAGCTTTCAAAGTGATTGTGCCCCTACCTGTAGTAAGCAGACAAGTTGGTTTGTAGATTTTTGTTTGTTGATTTTTCTTTAGTACTCGCAATGTTTTGCATTTAGTTTTTGTGTGAATGACGGTTTGAAAGACGAGTCCTTGAGACTTTGTCAGCCGCTGTGTGAACGAGTGTGACGTCATTGGGTCCGCATTGGGATAGGTCGGTTGTTGAAAAGGAGCCGCAAATGGATTGGTGGACAACCGTAAAGCAATATTGGTCGAGAGTAACAAGCAAAAAGGATTTTGGGATGGAATTACTTCCTGTTTTGAATTTACTTTGTAATTTTAAGTCAATTAAAGGTGAAAATTACATTTTTCAAAGCGTTAAAGAGTGCGATAAGAGGAGATGCTTTTATTCCAGTCAGAATAGGAAAAAGTGTCCTGCCAGAAGGAATGCCCGAATACATAGTAATTACAGAGAAGGGTCCTTCAGCATGTATTTGATTAAAACAATGGTGCAACATTACAGAGAAGGAAGAGAGTTCAGCATTTCCTGCTCATGGAAGTTTTAATATGAGAATTTTAGAGAATTTGAGAAGAGTACTTTATGAAATGAAGGCCCTCCGAGACCAGCACATTTTGAACTTTAGCTATTTGGGAGTTAGTGCCCAGACAACAAGAGAAATTAAAATTTGAGAGATGAATGAGAAAAGCTGAGAAAACCTTGCTAGAAAGAAGATGGGACAATGAACAGAAAAATTGGAGGATATAAGCTGTACAGGGTGTTGGAATGTATCCTGCAATTACACAAGAGAAAGAGGACAGTGTTAGACCAAAGACAAAGAAAAAGAATAAGGATCTTGAAGAAATTGAGTCGAAGTCAGATGAAACTAAGAGATCACTGACTTGTGATAGTGATTCAGATGATGAATTTATAACACAATTATTGAGAAATCGTCCCCCTCCATATGCAGCACAAAAGGCAAGTCCAGATACTAGTAGTAGTCCAAGTGAACCACCTCCAGGTGTGTTAACACCGAGCCAGGTAGTAACTCAAACTCATGTGATTCAAACTGCACCTCAGCCTGTAGTTTACTGTACAGTGCCTATTGTGAGTTCTGCATCGAGTATTACAGTACCAGTAACATCACAGATTTACCAGAAACCAATGATGGTTCAGATGGAGTCTACACCTAATTCATTGACTCCTATGCAAGTTGTTAGTCAAACTCAGACAATGCCAAGGTACGCCCCAGTAACAAAAACACAAACACATTCCTCAGTACTTACAAATCAGAGTTTTGGAGTAATTTACTTGAGAAATCAGAATGTTCCATCAAGCCAAGAAGCATTAACAGTTCCTCTTACAGTTGGTCCAGTTGTTCCATTGTATGCCCAGGGTAATAATGACAATATCTTTTTAATTTAAATGCAGAAATGGAGAGACTCAGTGCTACTGTGAGAGTTATGATCAGACTTTTGACAAAACAGGTCAGCTTATAGAACTAACTTATTCCAGAATTTCTCAAAATTTGGAGAAATCAAATTTACATCCAAATTCAATTCTGATGACACCTGAGACTCCATATATTACTCCACAATGCGTACCCAATGTAAATAATAATGTTTCTTTACAAGGTTTGACAGCTTATCAGTTAAAAGATTAATTAGAGAAAGTGAGTGGAACATCTGCAATGAAATCAGTTCCTGAATGGGAAAGAACACTGAACCTATCAAGATTAAAATTAGAATTAAATGAACCTATTGAGAGAACACTTGAATGACCAGAATTGACTCATATAATGAGGATGAGTTACGCTTCATGTGTAAATATGTCACAAATTGGGCAGGATTGAAACATCAGAAATTATCAGAACTTGCAGAAAAATATGAAGTGGGTATTGGCAGAGAATGGATAGAACAGCTCAGGAAGCCAAGGACTCAATACATGTATACTATGAAAGGTTGTTGCGGGCATTCAGACATTACAGTGGTACAGAAACAATTGAGCCCACAGACATGATTCATTTTGTGTTCAGGTTTGTTGAAGGGTTGAAACCTGAAATTAGTAGCATGCTTAAGAGTCATTTAGTTTTCTGGTTGATGAACTATTGCAGTTTGCTAAATATTGCATTGACAAGATTGAAATGAAGCAGAAGAGATTGAAAGAAAAGGCAGTGGTGATGCAGATTAGAGCAGCACAATCAGGTATGCAGGAAATTCCACAACAGGGAAAAATGCAAATGGTTCAAAGGCAGGGACAGGTGAGAGGCAGAGGACGTGGTGGTTTTGGAAATGGAAATGGAAATGGAAATTGAAATTGCATTGGTGTTTATGTGAATACTAATGTTAATTCAGTTGATATGCAGACAATGAAGAAGATGTAACCTTGTCACACTTGTGGGGGTTTTGGGCGTTGGAAATGGGATAGTTCAATAATGGTACAGGAAGCTGTTGTGCAGATGAATCAACTTAATCAATTTCCAAATTTGAAGGACCAAGAATTCGGAATCCTAATTTACTTTCCAGAATACGAATAATCAAATGCATATTCCTCAGAAAATACAAATTCCCCATCAGCTGATGCCATGTTTTCAGGTACCACAACAGCAAATGCAACAGCAGATGCACATGATACCACAACAACAAATACAAAATACATAAACCTCTTGAGTGTGGGTCACTACTAGTGGCCGACACCAGGGATGGGTTAAAAGATCCTCGAGTGCGTCTCACCCAAGATTTTTATTTTATTTAAAAACAAAAACTGGAGACACAGAAGATCTTCCGTGTCTCCCCCTGGTCCCCCACCTGCCCCTTTGTGACATGCTGACGTCAGTATGTGTTTTCCCCACCGGAGCAGGAAGCAGCTTTGAAAATGGGCCCAAACGGGCCTCCCCCACCTTCAGGAAGGCCTTGTTTGAAAAGGGAGATTCTCCCCTTTCAAATGAGGCCTTCCTGAACCAGTTTCCTGGGCCCGAGCGCAGCTGCGATCGAGTGCCACAAAACCCCACTAGACAGCATGCATTTCACTTGGGGGGGTCGGCCCCCCCTTGGAAAATGGGCTGCCCCCGGGGCATTTTAAAAAAAAGGGTAGGTTTCCCCATGATGGGGGTGGGGGCACGATCGCCACTTGATCGCACCCCCCAGGGGTTTAAAAAATGTAAGAAAAAATGTTAAAAAATTAAAAAATTAAATTGACAGGGAGTCGCCCAGGAGCAGGGCAACCCCTGTGGGGGCAATCATTTTTTTAATAATTCTATGGTTTCCCTGGGGTCCACTATGGCCCCCAATGAAACCATACAGCTATTAAAAAATATAGATCTATATATATATATATATATTTATGTATATATATATAGATCTATATATATAGACATATCTATGCAGATATATCTATCTATATATAGATATATCTATCTATATAGATAGACATATCTCCCACTCTATATATATATATATATATATATATATATATATATATATATATATATATATATGAATATACATATAGAGGTCTATATATAGCCCAGAGAAAGAGGAGGTTGCCACCTTTTTTAAGGAGATGGAAAGAAGGTATTAAAAATATGAGGAGGGGATTAAAACTAGAAAAAAACGAGAATTCCTAAGGGACAAGATTGATTATTCTAGAAATATGATATGGTGAGGAAAGAATTTAGGCAGAATGAATCTCTTAAATAAAAGGAGTTGGTCGCAACAGGATCTAGTTCAGAGACAATTTCAGATTTGGAAGAACAACTGGGCACAAGTGGAACTGTAGGACAGTTATTCACGACAGCAGAGGAGTACTGTTTTTTACAATTAAATCAACAACCCCAGAGGAAACCTCCAAGAGGAAAAGAAGGAAACGTCAACGGAAAAGGAACAGGAGAGGGGGGACAACGGGAAGGAAACTCTGTGCCATATGGGAGGAATACGCGACAGTCGAAAGAAGAAGTAATAGGTAAGAACAAGTTGACAGTGGTGAAGATTTCCTCCCATATTTTGACTCCTGATGAACGTTCCTTATAAGAACTTGGGTTGTCTTTTTGTCCTGTAGCAAATTTTGACTATGTAAAAACACGTATTGATATTTTTCCATTCATTAGGAAACTTAAATTATTGAAGATATTTACTCAACAAAAAGACAAACTTGATGTTTTAGGAGTCAATGAGGACGGAGATATAGACCTTGTGGATATATCTAGAGAATTGTGTATTGGGGATCTTAAAGGCTTGGCTGATTTAAGAGAATTGGAGGTAGGAGAAAGATTGTGGGATACAGAAAGTGAATTGTTGACGGATTTGGGACTGGACACTTGCAGGCCGAGTGGAAGTAGTTTTAAGACGAAATCCAGATACAGTCCCACTACCCCTCATGATAATATTGATGCCTTCCACGAGGCCATAGGATTTGACCTGCTGGAATTATGGAAAAGGAACAAGCAGTGATTTGCTAGCAATTTGGCATTGGGTCAATGTAGAGCACTTGATACATTGAAGAATAGAACATCTTTTGTAATAAAACGGGCGGACAGAGGGGGGAATGTGGTATTGTGGGATTTGGATAAATATAGATAGGAGGCAAGGAAGCAATTGGAATTTTGAAAATGTTATGAGGTATCGACAATAGCAGCATCCAAAGCTTCAATAGGATCTCATTATTCCCTGCTCTCAGATTGGTATGGTCAGGGTTTACAGAGTGGTGTTGAATTGGAATTTTTGACTATTAAGAAGCCAGTTGCACCGTGTTTTTATATGTTGCCTAAGATCCATAAGGACAGTAGCAATCCACCAGGCCGCCGATAGAATGTATTGAGTCTAGCCTCATATTGTAGAGACAGTATGGATTTCTTTAAAAAAATTCAGGATATACCCTGGAAATCAATTGCTATTATACAAACCATTGATGTAGTGTCCCTGTATACCAGTATAAAACATGAATTAGGTATTAAGGCCCATGAATACTTTTTTAGAGACAAACCATTAAGCCTATATGAACATTCTAAAATGCTTTGAAAGATGCTAAAACTTTGTCTAGAAAACAATTATTTTCTATATGAGGATAAATGATTTAGACAGACTACGGGGACAGCGATGGGAAGTTGCTTCACTCCAAGTTTTGCATGTCTGTTTATGGGCTGGTGGGAGACCCAACATGTAATGTCAGAAAAAAATTGAAGGGTGGATGAGATAGATAATTCTCTGGACAAGATTCATTGATGATTTAGTTATTATTTGGGATGGTCCTGAGAACACATTATGTGTGTTTTTAGAATGGTTACCAAGAAATGATTTCAATTTAAATTTCACATATAAATTTGACAAACGGATCATGGAATTCCTAGATGTCTTGGTGACAGTGGAAGGAGAAATGGTTTATACCAAATTGTTCAGAAAAAGTACGGCAGGTAATAGCATATTACATGCGAAAAGCCTTCATCTGCCAAGATTAAAATGGAGTATCCCTAATCCTGAGCTACTTAGAGCAAAAAGGAATTACAGCATAAGTCAGATTTTTATAAAAGAACAGAGAAATATGGTGACGAGATTTAGATCTAGGGGGTATCCCATGAAAGTCATAAAGGAAGCCTGTAGCTAAGTTGCTCAGATACAGCAAGATAGTCTCTTGATCCCTAAAAAACTTGAGAGTGAAGATAACATAGTGAGATGTATTACTACTTTCAATTCAGACTCTGATGAAATGAGGAGGATTATGAAACAATATTGGCATTTAATAAAAGCAGACAAAGTGATAGGACCTTTGATGAGCCCTTATCCTAGAATCGCATAGAGAAAAAGTAGTTCTCTACGTGACATCTTGGTACATAGTTACATGAGTAAGAAAGAAAACCTGTTTTTTTGGCAAACAGAAGGGTTTTTATAGATGTGCTAAGTGTAAGGCCTGTAAGCCTAGTATTAATAGTAAGATGTACAATTTACCCACAGGGGAAGAAATTAAGATTGATAAATTAATTAATTGTAATTCAGACTTTACCATATATGTTATTATGTGTTTGTGTAAATTATTCTATGTAGGCAGCACAATCTTTCCGGTCAAAAACGTATTTTAGAGCACTGGCGTGCCATGAAAAATAATGATGGGAATTATCCAATAGCGCGACATTGTAGACAGGAGCATGATGGAAAAATTGATGGCATGTCTTTCTTTGGAATTGACAGGGTGTTGCTGTCACCAAGAGGAGGAGACAGGGAACGTATTCTCAGGAGTATGGAATCGGAATATATAATCAGATTAAATAGCAAATATCCGTGGGGATTGAATCAGGATGAAGAGCTTTACGTACATGTGGGGTGAACGGAATAAAATATTGTTTTTTGATATCATAATTTGTATTATGGACAAATGTCTCAGTTTCGGGCGGGTCTGATTAGGACTCTGGTTGGGGCACCCCTTGAGATTGCAGAATATCCCAAAGAGATAGTGTACTGGGGCAGAAGAGCAGCTAAAGGCATACATGGGAAAGGATAGCTATGGATAGGTACAGGAAGCAGGAGCGTAAAAGCAGAGCAACCTTAGTGTGAACAAACAGGAAGCAGATTACTAATGGATAAACACACTGGGGTTATCACTAAGGTTGTACACAGGGTATGGCTCTGAACTTCCCACAGCAACAAGGAATGTCAATGCCTCTGTGCTGATTGCTCTTACAGATAGCCATCCCGAAAGCCCCATAGAAAGGAGGCAGCAGAAGTGATTCTGTATCTGGACCCTTAGACCACAAACAAGGATTGTATTTACATACACAAGACAAGCCCTTGTGGGTCCAGCTGGAAACACAGTGGCAATTTGTGGAAAAACAGCAATAGTACACTGTCACTGTTAGGCACTAAAGACGATGTATAACACTAGACAAAGGATGGGGGCTGGAATTGCCTCCTGGAATCCAGGAGCCAACCCCAGTACAAAGGAAAACACATACACATTCTTTGCTAGATTAAAAGGTCGGGTACATAAGTATTTGTATGATTATGGCAATACCGCTCGGGTGTATAAAATTGTATATATAAACAAGATATTTTGTTAGTTTTTAGCGAATGACTGAAGTAAAGGATCATGCCTATAGTAGATGAAATGCCACTTGTATGTATGTAAAGAACATGAATTACTATAGATTTTGAATGTATGAAAATGGAGATATTTGAGATTGAGGATGTTTTATTGGGTAGCAGTTAGAAATTGAGGTGATGCTTAGCAATATGGCATGATTTGATAATATACTTTGTATGTAGGTATAGGATAATGTCATTAGTATTTTGCTTATGTTTATTAAGTAACAGGATATAGTATTTAGGGGCGGTAGGGCTTGATTTTCATGTAATCTAATGATGGGCTATGACTAAGACCGATACGGTTGAAACGCGTTAGCCCCAATCGACACAGCTTTTGTACAGCCTTTGATGGAAGAATAAATCGTTTGGATCACAAATAGTCTGGAGTGCCGGCTTTACCTTTTGGATGAGGATTGAAAGGACGATTTGTGTATGTATATATATATATATATATATATATATATATATATATATATATATTGTAGAACAAAGTGGTCAAAAAGTTGCTGGGCGGCGCACTCCACTGCCGGTGCCGGTGACAGAGAGGACCAATCTCGGAAAAATATATAATACCAAAGGATTTCACCGCACTCCACGAGGTATAAGTAGCATGTATTTTATTGCAGTAACAACCACCAACGCGTTTCAACTCACCAAGGAGTCTTGGTCACGGTAAGTGAGTCCCTTTTTACTTTTTCTTTTTATACTCAATATCCCTTCCTCATGCACAATGCATTCTGGATATCGTAGTTTACAAAAATTCAAATTAAAGTTAAAATTCCCATTTCACAATACATGACTCTTGTTTTTTCTATTTTTCAACATTCCTCCAATCCTTTCCAACTGTCAATTTAACACTGCCTTATTTTCTGTTGTTATTTCCAATATTATACTGATTCTACTACACAATTAAAGGTATTATTTGTTAGTAATTTTCTCAATAAAGCAATGGCTACTTTGTATTTTGTACTGCATCTCTTATTTGGCTACAGTCATACATTCTCAATCTACTGCTTCTTTTCTAATATACTCATTGGTTTTCAAAACATTACCTACCATCTTCTTATTTTCATTATTGTCACTACAAATTCCGCCCTTCATGATTTCATTACTATCATTATAGTATACCTTAACATGTTTTAAATCACTCTAATTTATAGATGAACATGTAATTCTTCGTCCATGTTCAATCCATACGGCATTTTGGTACGAAGCTGAATAATATATCTGCTCTCCAGTTGTCGGAGCTTCTGGATTCTGTCACCACCTCTCTCACTCTTTTTCATTTGTGCTATTCCCACAAACCTTAATGATCTCCAGTCATTTGTATGAGTCCTAGAGAAGTGTTTTGCCATTGTGTAACTCACGTCTTGATTTGTGATGGCTCTAGTATGCTCTAAAATCCTTTTCTTAAGGACATATTGTGCTCCCAATATATCTTAATCCACATTCACACTCAAGCATATACACCACATATTGGCTGTCACAAGTAATTCTCTGTGAGATGTGTGTGACCTTCCCTTTATGATCCATAAATGTTTTTGTATTCCTTGCAATTTGACACACTTTGCATTTATTGCATTTATAGAAGCCCACTACCTCAATCTTCAGCCAATTTTTTTTTGGTATTGGTGCTACATAATGGCTATTCACCGATATGTCTTTCAATGAGCGTGACTTTCTATATGTTATTTGTGGTTTGGAGCCTATTCTTTTTAACAAGTCTTGATCACTTCTCAATATTTTCCAATGTTTTCTGAATATTGTTTCTATGATCTTACTTTCCTTACTGAAAGTGAGAATTAGACGAGGGCACCCCTCCTCCTTGTCATTTCCTCTTTTCACACCTTTGTCTATCAGAGTGTCCTGCCGGGCTATCTTCTTAGCTCTTTTCTAGCTACAATCAATGTTTGATTTTAGGTACCCTCGATGCATAAACCGCTTTCATACCTTACTGAATTGTTTTTCCATTTCTTTATCATTGGAGCAGTTTCGTCTAGTTCTTAAAAATTCTCCAAAAGGAATGCTCTTTAATAATGGTTTCGGATGGAAGCTGCTTCCATGCAGAACACTATTTGTAGATGTTGCGTTTCTAAACATAGTTGTATTTATCTGATCATTTTCTATGTACACTGTAATGTCTAGAAAATCAATTTGTTTATCATTAATGTCATATGTAAAATTTAGACCACAATCATTTTCATTTAGAATTTTAAAATATACATCAAATTCCTCCTTGGTGCCATCCCAGATTAGAAACAAATCATCTATATAACGTAGCCATAATACCACTTTGTCAAGATGTTCTGAATATTCATCTTGCCATGCTATTTCTCTCTCCCACCAGCCCAAGGTTAAATTAGCATAGCTTGGAGAGAGAGAAATACCCCATGGCAGTTCCTCGCACCTGTTTGTATACCTTTTTGTCAAATGTAAAGATGTTATTATTTAAACACAATTTTACCATCTCCACAAGCATTTCCGAATGTCTTTTCTCTTCAGTCTTCCTTTGTCGTAAAAATAAATTCTATGCATTTGGTCCTACTTCATGTCTAATTGATGTATACAGAGATACTGCATCCACCGTCACTAGGTTGTAACTCGCCTGCCATTCAATACCATCTATCACTCTCAAGAAATCACCTGTATCCTTGATATAGGAACTGAGAGAGAAAACCAATGGAGCAATATAATAATCATCATATTTTGATATATTTTCAAACAACGATCCACACCCTGAAATAATCAGTCTCGCCGGAGGCTTATTAAGCGTTCTGTGAATCTTTGGAAGAAAATATATAGTAGACAAGACTGGATGATTCGGGTTCAACTATTTAAATTTTTCTTCATTAATCAACAATTCATTCCACCATTCTTCCAATTTCTTTGTGATTTACTCCTGTATTTGATTTGTAGGGTCATTCCTTAATTTCTCATAACTCTCCTTGTCATTTAATTGTCTCATTGCTTCATTTACATAGTCATTCCGATTAAGAATCACAATATTACCTCCCTTGTCCGCAGGTTTGATAGTAATATTGTCATTATCCGCAAGTCGTTGTAAGGCTTTTCGTTCAGTCATAGTTAGATTCTCTCTTCTTCCAGTAGGTTTAGCATATTCCAATTTCTCCAAGTCATTAATGACCATCTCATAAAATAAGTCTACTTTATTCCCTGGTGTTAAAATAGGACAGAATTTATAGGTCAATTTAAAATGACTATATTTATGATCATTTGTTTGAATCCCCATTGTTTCTAATATTTGGGTAGATGTCATCTCATCATCTTTCAAGTTATTCATTAAATCATAGCATACTTTAATGTCTTGTATTTGATCGATCATCAGACCTGCATCTTTCTGTATGTTTTGTATGTCTATAGATCGTGATTAATGTTTGCTGAAATGTTGTGCCAATTTGATTTTTCTAACAAACTTATACGTGTCTATCTTAGTCTCTACTCTATCAAAGTGTTACTGCAATAAAATACATGCTACTTATACCTCGTGGAGTGCGGTGAAACCTTTGGTATTATTATTTACATATAATTACCCATCGCTGTCCCGAGAATTTGTCGGTACAGTTGCCCATTAAAAGAAAGATATTATTCTTAAGGTATAACCTCATCATTTCTAAAATCATATTGGTGTGCTCCAACATCCTAACTGGTCTGGCTCTCAAAAAGTAATAGCATGCTTCAACTCCTTGTTTGTGTATGTATATGTGTATGGTATGATAATAGTATGCCATTTGAAAATATGTTATCTTTAGAGATGGTGTCTGTCTATGTAAGAGTGCTAAAAAACAATGCGAAAGATACCGTTACTGAGTGCTATAGAGAAGCGACATATCGACCGTTTATAACTCCACTGTGTATATCTTAAGGCCTTTATGGTGATTAACACCATGCTTATTGAAAAACAGTTTGTAAAAAACATTTTGTAAATATTTGATTCAGTCTAAGTAAATTAAGAACCTCAGTAATCTCAATCGAATTTTAGGAACATTCTAAGACGGCGTCCATGAGAACACAAAATGAAATTTGTTACGTTAGTCCGTCATCACTGTTTATGAATTAGATGTGTATTTTACGAGGTGTGCACGGTAAAGTGACTGTGTGAGCAAGGCCGTCGGAACGGCTGAAATGCATCATGAAGGAAAATAAAATCTTTCCCTAAATCCTGGATCCTTGCCTGAGTGGGTGCTTTAATTTTGATTATGGACTTATATATATATATCGATCACTTTTCTCAACTCGTGTGTGGTTTCCCTGGGGCTGCGATAGGCCCCCAGGGAAACCACACCCACATATAAAAGTGATCTTTTTATAAATATATATATATATATATATATACATATATATATATATATAGAGAGAGAGAGAGAGATAGAGAGAGAGAGAGAGAGAGAGAGAGAGAGATACAGACACACATATATATGTATTCAACACCAGTTCTCTTGCAGTTGCAGCTTGCATCTTCAAAGCAATGCACATACTTCAACTGTAGCTTTTAGGCAGCAATAATAAAGTCAAGTAAGTCTTGTGATTATACTTCTGCTACAAAAGGATCTTACTTTTGTCTAATGGCAGTTTTGATGCCATAAAGTAGTGCAGAGGTTTATATGCCTACTGCAAAGATCAAATCTGTATTTTATGTAAATAGCTGAGTAGATTAGTAAAGCTAGCCATTACCTGCACTATAATACAAATTAAATGTATGTGCGAGGGTGGCTATGGAGAGATGAAGAGCACTTTTGCTGGGTGGTAGTGAGGAAGTCGGAAGAGGAAGTAATGGGAGTGGGAGCACCAATATTGATTGTTGGGCAGGGCGCTAGAGGCGCTAAAGACTGTGACGATTGGTATGTGACAAGGTGAAGTAGTAGTGTGTCTTTTTTGAGTGTCTTGAAAGAAAGTGCTGATTGAGGGAAGAAGCGAAGGTAAGGTGACCTCTTCTGCTGCACATATTACACACACATCCACCAGCAATTTTGTGACTGCCTACGTAGGCTAGTGTTATAGAGAGACAGTTTAGCCAGTAGCAGAGATGGCATCTCGTTAGATGAGTGCTGCTAAAGCCCTCACTCGGGTTATAGAGGACAGCTCTGACGTAGGTTCAGAGACTGAGACGGCAGATACTGAGACAGCATCTAAGGGATAGGACAATGGCGCAGACTATGGGAGTGATTTTTCAGTCAGAGGAGTCCCATTCGATAACTCCTCTTCCACTGATTATGAGGGAGGTGATGGGGACAGTGCTGTTGTCCCTTTGCAAGCACAGTCTGTGCAGCAGGGCAATAGCAGGTTAGCCCAACCCAGAGAGCAGGTGCATGCGGCAGCAAGCACAGAGAGAGAGTGCTCTCTTGGGAGCTCCCCAATTTAGTTCAACCACAAATTCCACCGCCCAAATCATATTGTGGAGACCTCAAAATTATCTATCACAAAACACCCTGGTGTAAGGCAGGCACCTGCGTTTTTGGTCCTGGGCTCGGTGGTCATATAAGGAAACCTACCAAACCCAGACATTTCCGGAAACTAGACATCCTGGGGAGTCCACAGAGGGGTGACTTGTGTGGATTCCCCAAAGTTTTCTTACCCAGAATACCCTGCAAAGGGGAAATGTTGAATACAAACTCAATTTTTTCTTGCATTTCTGTCACACAACCTACAGGAATATGCTGGTATCCACTAAATTCATACCACCCAGTGTTTCCCCACTTGTCCTGATAAAAACGCTACCCCACTTGAGTGCCTGTACCTCGTGCCTGTGTCAGGAATGGATCACCTCAGGGTCAACAGTTGCTCTCATGTAAGGACCAACATTGACCATTGTGTGAGCTATTCCTGACACGGGCACTAGGCCTACCCACACAAGTGAGGTACCATTTTTATTGGGAGACTTGAGGGAATGCTGGGTGGAAGGAAATGTGTTGCTCCTCTGAGATTTCAGAACTTTCTATCACCAAAATGTGAAGAAAATGTTTTTTTTGCCAAATATTGAGGGTTGCAAAGGATTCTGGGTAACAGAACCTGGTGAGAGCACCACAAGTTACTCCATCCTGGGTTCTTCTAGGTGTCTAGTTTTAAAAAATGCACAGGTTTGGTAAGTTTTCCTAGGTACCGGCTGAGCTAGAGACCAAAATCCACACGTAGGCACTTTCCAAAAAGCTCTTCAGTTTCAATGTAAAAAGTTGATGTGTCCATGTTGCGTTTTTGGGGTGTTTCCTGTCACGGGCACTAGGCCTAAAACACAAGTGAGGTACCATTGTTATCGGGAGACTTGGGGAAATGCAGGGTGGAAGGAAATGTGTGGCTCCTCTTGGATTCCAGAACTTTCCATCACTGAAATGTGAGGAAAAAGGTTTTTTTTTGGCAAATGTTAGGGTTTGCAAAGGATTCTGGGTAACAGAACCTGGTAAGAGTCCCACAAGTCACCCGATACTGAATTGACTAGATGTCTAGTTTCAAAAAATGTATAGGTGTGCTAGGTTTCCCTAGATGCCGGCTGAGTTAAAGGCCAAAGACTACAGTTAGGCACTTTGCAAAAAGACAGGTTAGTTTTCATTGGAAAAATGTAATGTGTCCACATTGTGTTTTGGGGCATTTCCAAAAATGTGATGTGTCCATGCTGCATTTCCTGTCACGGGCATTAGGCCTACCCACGCAAGTGAGGTACCATTTTTATCGGGAGACTTTTGGGAACACAGAATAGCAGAACAAGTGTTACTGCCCCTTGTCTTTCTCTACACTTCTTCCTTCCAAATTTAAGACAATGTGTAAAAAAGACATCTATTTGAGAAATTCCCTGTAATTCACATGCTAGTATGGGCACCCCGAAATTCAGAGATGTGCAAATAACCACTGTTTCTCAGCACCTTATCTTGTGCTCATTTTGGAAATATAAAGGTTTCCCTGATAGCTATTTTTCACTCTTTATATTTCACCAAATGAATTTCTGTGCACCAGAAAACCCATTGCAAGGTACAGCTCCTTTATTGTTCCTGGGTACCTAGGGTTCTTGATGAACCTACAAGCCCTATATTTCCCCGCAACCAGAAACGTCCAGCAGACGTAATGGTATACTACTTTTGAAAATATGACATCACAGGAAACTGTTACAGTGTAAAACGTGGAGAAAAATGACTGTGTTTCACCACAATTTAATTTTTTTATTTTATTTTAGATGTTATTGGGGGTCATTACAACCCTGGCGGATGGCGGAGAACCGGCGGTAAGACCGCCAACAGGCTAGCGGTCTTACCTAGGTGAATTATGACTATGGCGGTTACCGCCATGGTCATCCGCCGGTTCTCCGTCCCGCCCACCAGGGCGGAAACGACCGCCGGGCTGGAGACCTGGGTATTTGGACCCGGCTTACCGCCGTGGATTCCTTCCCTGGCACTGATAGGGGTCTCCCCCACCCTGACTCCCTCCCCTACACCCCCCACCACCCCTGCCAACCCCCAAAGGTGGCAGGGCCCCCCTCCCCACCCCGACCTTACTGACACACACCTGACACGCATGCAGGCACCACCAACACACACACGCACACACCCGACATACATGCCCACAGCCACACACACAGTCAGGCACGCACACCCACATTCAAACATACACGCACACATCCATACAGACATACCCACAGACATACACGCACTCATTCCCATACACACAACACCCCCGCAAGCATACACGCACTCACACACCCCCTCTACATACACACACGCACACCCCCATGCACGCACACAACACACAACACCCCCTCACCCCCCACCCATAACGGACGATCGACTTACCTGGTCCGTCGATCCTCCGGGAGGGGACAGGAGCCATGGGGGCAGCTCCGCCGACACCGCCACGCCAACAGAACACCACCACAGCGAATCACAGGACGTGATTCACTGGGCGGTGTTCTGTTGGCGTGGCGGTGGAGGTGGAGCAACCTCCACTTCCCCGCCGCCCGCAAGTGTGGCTGTTGGCGGCTCTCCGTCGGAATAACGACGGAGAGCAGCCAGCAGTCATAATATGCCGAGCGGCAAACCGCCTGCACAGGCGGTCTGCCGCACGGCGGTCACTCGGCGGTCTTACAAAAAGACCGCCGAGGTCGTAATGACCCCCATTGTCTGTAGGAAAACCTTGTAGGATCTACACAAATGACCTCTTGCTGAATTCAGAATTTAGTCTACTTTTCAGAAATGTTTAGTTGTCTGGGATCCAGCATTGGTTTCACACCCATTTCTGTCACTACCTGGAATGAGGCTAAAAGCACAAAAAATAGTAAAAATGGGGTATGTCTCAGTAAAATGCCAAAATTGTGCCCAAAAATGTGTTTTTCTTATTCATGTCTGCCTGTTCCTGAAAGCTGGGAAGAAGGCCCAGCAGCTAAGGGGTTAAGCTCCAAATGCACTCCAATGTTCCTCAGCAGAACATGGGTCAAAAGGTAAGTCAAAACAGTCAAACATGCATTACACAATACCCTCTACACAGTGAGGATGAATTGAGTGATGAAATTGTAAGTGAGAGTGTGAGAAGAAGAATGTGTGTTAGCAGCTTCATTAGATGTGGATCAGAGTGGTCCTTATGTAAATGGAATGGTAATGGGTCATGATGTTTCATTCTTGGTTGACCCGGGAGCTACACACTCTACTGTCACAACTACAGTAGTTCCTATTGTGCCACTTTCTAGGAAAACAGTACAGGTTGTAGGAGTGGCAACTCAGCACTTGGCAAATCCGATTACTGAGCTTATTTCTGGTAAAATTTGTAATTTTGAAGGCTTGCACAGATTTGTAGTATGTGACTCAAGTCCAGTATGCCTTTTGGGAAGAGATTTTTTGTGTAAAACAAGATGTTTGATTACCTGTACAAATGATGGAATTGCCATTCAAATAGTGATGATGAGGAATACTGGTTACCAATTGGAAATTGTAATTTGATTAATGAAGAGTTTCCATTGATTATTCTTTATCCTGCATTTAGAGTATTGGACCTGCCAAATGATTTACGAGATACAGTTATTTCAAAAGTTTGGGATCTTTCTGGAAAAGATATTGGTCTAATTAAAGGGGGTGAACCACTCAAAGTCACAGTGAAACCTAAAGCAGTTTTCCTGAAAACTCCTCAATATCACATGGCACCAGACTTAATTGAAGGATTTACTTCTGTAATTGCAGATTTTGTTAAACAAGGATTTTTTAAAGAAGTGCTGAGCAGCCCATGTAATTAACAAATTATGAGTTTATGATAACCAAGTGGAAAATTTTGCATGGTTCAAGATTTGAGAAAAATATATGGCATTGTGGTCAAATGCTGTCCAGTGGTACCCAATCCAGCAGTGATACTGTTCCAAATTCCATGTAATGCAGAATGGTTCACTGTAGTGGACTTGTCACAAGCATTTTTCCCAGTGCCTCTGCATTAGGATAACCAGTTTATTTTCTGTTTTAAATTCTGCAAAAGTGTGTATTATTGGTGTAGGATCCCACAAGGCTTTTCAGGATCCCCATCCATGTTTAATCATTTGTTGAAAACGAATTTGGAATCATTGGAAATGCCTTTTCAATCAACTTTTGTTCAGTACATTGATGATTAATTGGTTGCTTCGAAGACACAGGAAGAATGCAAGCAAGATTCTATTGCCTTGTTGAATCATTTAGTTGAAAATGGACATAAAGGGGGTCATTATGAGTTTGACAGTCTTTTGGCATGATTGCCACGGTGGCGGCCACCAAAGACCGTCATGTTGGCAGTAATCAGACTGCCAGATAAAGAGACACACTATGAAGTCTGCCAAAAAACATCCAGAATCCCAAAACCGCAAGGACATGGGAGGTTGGAAAAGAGGGGGTCCCACCACCAGCACTGCCAGCCCAACAAATATCCTCCCCTCAGATTACGATCCACAAATCATGACAAACAGTGGAAAACCATCGGCGGTGGCAACCGCGGCAGTCTGTACTCACATCACACCATACTGGATAGTTTGAATATCCCCCACCTAACACACATCCACACACTAGGCACACCTACACACCTCACTATATAACACACCCTATACAACCTACAATCCTTTGCAAGCAGAACGCCACTCATAACCACAGAGCAGGAATAACTATCAAAGATTTTTTGATAAATACTTTAGGGACACATACAAATTTCACCACGCATACAACCCACACCTACACAATGCACACAACACACAATTTACAATCACACACAATACACAGCAACCAGCACCCACTCACATCACAGCACCTACACCTCATCATTAACGTTTTTTTCAAACTTTTTTCTAACACTACCTCACTGTCTACACCACTACCATGTCTCCACAAAAAAACACCTACGTTTCACAGATGATGAGTTGAGGGTCATGGTGGACGAAATTGTCAGGGCAGAGCCACACCTGTTCGGATCACAGGTCCAGCAAACATCAATAGCCAGGAAAATGGAGCTGTGGCAAAGAATAGTCGACAAGGTAAATTATGGAGGCAGCTATCCATGTACAAGGGAGGACATGAGGAAGACATGGAATGTCCTCAGGGGTAAGGTACTTTCCATGGCATCCAGGCAAAAGCTGGTGGTCCCCAAGACTAGCAGTGGACCTCCACCTCCTCCCCCTACTTTTACATCTTGGGAGAAGCAGGTCTAGGACATACTGCACGAGAGGGCCTGAATGGAATACCTGGGGCAGTAGAGTCTGGTGAGTCTCCACAACATGTCTTTCACCAATATGTTTTGTCTTGTATACTCCCTCCCTACCTTACCCACCTCAGTTACCAAACCACCTACCACCCCTCTGTGCCAAGTGTACAAATACCCCTCTCTGGAATGCCACGTGTCCACTAAACTCATCTGAGTCCACAGCCCTTTGGAATGGGATGTTAGTTCCTGGGAACTGATAGCACTACAATTCCCAAAAGGCAATATTCCACCATAAGGAAGACCAGAACAGTGCACCATATGTGAGATGTCATGCACTTGAAAAGAACAATCAATGTAACCCATTGTGAATGTTCCACTGTGAAACAGTTCTTGACAGCAGTGCAATGGTCCACTCCCACTACCACTACCATAAAGAGCAAAACACATCTGAATGCCCATTCAAACTGCCCTTAGATGAAAGATTCCTAAAGATTCCTAAAATGGAAATTGACTCACCTGGCGGGGAAATCTAGATGCCCAAGTGAATGCACATGCAGTACATCCAGATAGAGGTTAAATTCAATTGCCTACTTCCATACTGTGTCCCTACTCTGACACTATTGTGCATTGTTCAGCTTTTTGTGCCATGGACCATTCCATGCACTTCACTAGGCACAACATGGTTATCATCCATGTCAATAGTCAGACAACATAAGAGGGTATCAACGGTCAAATAACTACCAACATAGCTTAACGTCCTTGAGTTTGGTATATGGTATTGAAATATCAGAATTTCATGTTGTACGAATTAAGAATTGGTAGCAGCTGTCATTTCTGGGGATCATGTTAAGGCAGTATGTGCATCTCACACTACATCACTAATTGTAAAACCTAAACAAAACTTGTATCACTTACAGCAAATGTGTGTTCCACTTCTTCCACAGGTAACGTTGCCATTGTCACCATGGATAGGATACCAGAGACTGCCACAACCGCTCTAGATGAAGGCCCCCAGAGGACAACACCGCTAGTTGTTTGGACACTGATGACGAAGCTGGCCCATCAGGGACACCTGGTCAGTCAACATCTCTCAGCCCCACCCTGCCCACATTGACTCCTCCCAGCCCTGTAGCATCTACATCACAGGCAACCATTTGCCCCTAAACCTGTATCCCAAGTACTGTGTCATCCATTGTGTGCCCCCCAGTACAGGTACCTGAGTCTCCTCTTGTCACCCCTGACAATGATGGACCTACCACCACTGAGAGTGGCCACACTATGCCAGGGGCACAGGCACAATGGGGTACAGTGAGTGGAAGGGATGGTGTGGGCCAGAGGATGGGGGATCAGAGGGACAATACTGACCAGGAAACCATCTCAAAAGTCCTCGGAGCCTAACAAAGTTCCCAAGGTATGATGGGCCAGGTACTCACCATGATGGGGGAAATCCAAGAGCTGCACAGGGATAACCACCAGGAAGCCATGCAGCAGTGACAGATACAAAATGCCATCCTGGCTTCCATTGCTAGGGTGCTGAGGGACATCAACACTACTCTGAGTAACACAACACAACACAACATCACTCAATCAATCAATCAAATACATTTCTTAAGTGCACTACTCACCCGGTAGGGTCTCAAGGCGCTGGGGGGAGGGTGGGGTTACTGCTCAAAAAGCCATGTTTTGAGGTGCTTTGTGAAGGTTAGGAGGTCCTGGGTCTTGCGTAGGTTGGCAGGGAGGGAGTTCCAGGTTTTGGTGGCGAGGTGGGAGAAGGATCTGCCGCCGGAGGTGGTGCGTTGGATGCGGGGGACTGTTGCGAGGGTGAGGTCGGTGGAGTGGAGCTGTCAAGTTGGTGTGTGGAAGTTGATTCGTTCATTGAGGTAGGCCGGTCCAGTGTCGTGGAGGGCTTTGTGAGCGTGGACAAGGATTTTGAAAATGATCCTTTTGTTGATGGGCAGCAGTGTAGGGATCTCAGGTAGGTGGAGATGTGTTTGTGGCGAGGCAGGTTGAGGATGAGACGTGCGGCTGTGTTCTGGATTCGCTGGAGTTTCTTCTGAAGCTTGGCTCTGGTCCCTGCATAGAGGGCATTGCCGTAGTCCAGTCTGTTGCTTATGAGGGCGTGGGTGACTGTTCTTCTTGTTTCTAAAGGAATCCATTTGAAAGTCTTGCGTAGCATGCAAAGGGTGTTGAAGCAGGAGGATAATATGGTGTTGATTTGCTGAGTCATGGAGAGAGATGAGCCCAGTATGATGCCAAGATTGCGTGCTTGGGCTAGAGGAGCCATGTAGATGTTGAAAAGGGTCGGGCTGAGGGAGGATCCTTGGGGGACCCCACAGATGATCTTGGTGGCTGTAGACCGGAAAGGGGGAAGGCAAACTCTTTGGGTTCTTTTGGAGAGGAAGGAGGTGAGCCAGTCCAGGGCTTTGTGGCGAATTCTGGTGTCGAAAAGGCGTGTGCGGAGGGTTTGGTGGCATACAGTGTTCAAAGCTGCAGAGAGGTCTAGGAGGATGAGGGCGACGGTGTCGCCCTTGTCCAATCTGGTCCTGATGCTGTCTGTGCAGGCGATGAGGCGTTCTCAGTGCTGTGGTTTTTGCGGAATCCAGACTGGGAGACGTCGAGTATGTTGTTGTCTTCTAGGAAGCGAGACAGTTGTACGTTTACTATCTTCTCAAGGACCTTTGTGGGGAAGGGGAGAAGGGAGATGGATCAGTAGTTTGTGAGGTCTTCAGGGTCTGCTTTGGGCTTTTTGAGAAGAGCATTGACTTCGGCGTGTTTCCAAATATCTGGGAAGGTTGCGGTGTCGAAGTAACTGTTGATGATGGCCCGGAGCTGGGGAGCGATGATTTGGATTCAGGCCTCTTCCACTGATAATGAGTCTTCAGGCCCTTCAACATCTGCAGCTGCTAATAGAATGGAGGCCCTGCCAGAGGAAGGACATGCCTCAGATATCCCACCGTCTGTAGCAGAGAAACACCCCGCAAATGTGGATATCCACCCAGACATCCAGGAGGAGCAGATGCCAAGACCAAACCCACTGCCAGGAAGTGAACCTTCCTGATTGTTTTCCAGTGTGTGCCACAGATACACCCTGTTGACTGTTCTGAAACCCAGCTCCATTTTCCTATGGTGCAAGGACACTGGACTTTTGCTCCCAAATGGTGTAGCAGCTATCCTGATGATTTCATCCACCATGACTGAAAAATTCACTGTTTACTCTCTGTAATTTCTCCTTCAATTCACACATATACATATTGTATTGCACTCCCCAATAAATTCCACTTAAGCATAGGTCCTGTGTAGGTGTCATGTATCAATCATGTTCAACTGTCATGTATGACAACTCTTGTACCAATATGTCCCTCTGTATTGTACAACCTTTGTAATGAGCATCACACGTGTACAGTTTCACCAGGAGACCCATTACATTGGGACTGTAACATAGACATAAGCCAAAACAGTTGTATTGTACATCTCCACAGATTTTCAGCCAATAGATAGAGTAGTATTGCTGATGACTTCAGAATGTCAGCTTAGGTGTCATACACTGCTAAACCACGGGATACTGAAGTTAGGGAAATGTCAGTCTTCCCTCAAGCCTGGAGGCATAGAGATTGGTCCTTTGTAACACCAGGTAAAGCCTTATCACTTACCCATACCTTAGCTTCCTAATAATCATGCCCCATAATACAGACAGAGAACGGTACTGATGTTCCAAGCCCTTGAACCTTTCACTGACAATGGTCAGGTACCTGTAGGTTTGCCACTCACCTATGTCAGGCCTCATGGGGTCTGCCAAGTAGTAACATACTGACAACTATGTGCAAGGTAGGTCACATACAACAGAAACCATTATGATGGTAGAGGCTCTGGTTCAACATTTTCACATGTGTCGGACACAGATGGACACACAAATGGCACCATTCTACCACTTCTTGTCCCAAGCATGTCTTCTTGGTAGGATAACACACTTCCATCCCAGTGTCCTACCAATCTGGCCAGATAAATGAAACTCTACATCCTCATGCCAGTCAGTACCTGGTTTCATCCATGTCAACTCCTCATGTCTGCCTGAAAATCTCATATGCCTCTGACACTGTCTGTGACTTGCCAATGAGGAACAGCCAAATTGAAATTCTGCAAACCTGTGATTGTCAAAGATAAGGATTAGGACACAATTGTACACAATTGTCAACATACATACATCATCATTTCTTACAAGTCATTTTTACAAGGGTGACTTTGCTTGTGCAGTAACAAATCATGGCACTGTATACCACACTGTTCAGTACACAGTACCAACTGGCAATCTGCATGCATATCTGACTCATTGGCAATGGAGATACCTACAACCTCACAGATGATGGTAAATAGGAGGTGACATGCCAGCCATCATTTGTAGATTACAAAATGGAATCTCATTGTTCACCACACATCATATACATCTAGTCAGTTGAAGTACTGATTGATGAGATCTGCCCTGATATTTCCAGCTTCATCTTCATCTGGCTCATTCTCACTTGGCAAATCTGAATTTCCACCCACAGGTTCTACTGGCTCCCCCTCATCAGGTAAGAATGGCATCTGGCATCTCAGGGCAAGGTTGTGGAGCACACAGCAGGCAACAATAATTTGACTTACCTTGTTAGGTGTCATACACTGGGATACCACTGTTCCGCATGATGAAGGAATCATGGAGTGATCCAGGATGCTTGTCACATACTTGTGAAATGAACTAGGCTGCCACACACACCATTTGAATGTTGATGGAGTGGTCATTTTTCCTGTTCCTATATACCAGTTTATTGGCATTGGGGGAAACCAAGGCTACATAGGTGCCATCTATGGCTCCATCCACATGTGGAATGTGTCACAAAGCATAATGCTCTGCCTTTACATGGGCCAAATCCGCATGTTGTGGAAACTTGATGTAGCTGTCCAGCTGTTTCAACAATGCAGACAGTATAGCCTTCAAACCCCGACTGAACATGGCCTGAGACACCCCTGCAGTTAGGGCCAATGTATTCTGAAAGGACCCAGTGGCCAGGAAGTGTAGCACTGACATAACTTGAATGATGGGAGGTATGCGAATAGCAGGCATCAGATCTGGCTCCAACTGATCACAGAGATCTATGATAGTCTGCCCATTCAGGCAATATATCTGTATAATGTGTCTGTCCTCTATGGTGTGCAGGTCTACCAGGGGGCGGTACACTGGAGGTTGTCTTCCTCTCCTCATGCCAAGATAACCATGTGGAACCAAAACAGAATGTAGTTGAATGTTCAGTGTAGATATAATGAATCTGTTAATACACAAGTCACACATATCTCCATATGATGTCAGATGCAACATATGATATTTAATGTGCCGCATGTTGCTATGCATCCTTTGACAGTCCCCTTGATTCAGATTCCCTAAACATTCTGATGTACTTTAAATGCATATATATACCTGTGACTGCCAATATTTGATATTCCTACCTGATTTACATGAGACACGTATGTGTTGCAACTATAATCCATTGACGTCGCACAAAGGATGTTGAGTATAGGTTATCATTTCCATCACCACCGATACCTATGTTACACAGCTTTTACTACTTACATCCTATCAGTACAGCTATAACACAAACTATACGTGCACAAGATGATTTGCCAACAATAAAAGTGTGTCCCTATACAGAGCATCACTGTGAAACAACAATACATCAATGGGAATTAGTGTTGACTTGTGTTTTGTCTGAGTTCAGTTTCAGACGGCTGAGTTTCATCCAATCTGCGACGTCTTTCATTCCATCTTGCAGGTTGGTCTTGGCGCTGGTGGGGTCCTTGGTGAGGGAAAGTATCAGTTGAGTGTCGTCGGCATAGGAGGTGATGATGATGCTGTGTTTGCGTGCGATGTCGGCGAGGGGGCTCATGTAGACATTGAAGAGTGTCGGGCTGAGCGAGGAGCCTTGTGGGACGCCGCAGATGATCTCGGTGGGGTCTGAGCGAAAAGGTGGGAGGTAGACTCTTTGGGAGCGGTTGGAGAGGAAGGAGGTGATCCAGTCCAGGGCCTGTCCTTGGATCCCGGTGGAGCGGAGGCGGGATCTTAGGTTTCGGTGGCAGACGGTGTTGAAGGCAGTCGAGAGATCGAGGAGGATGAGGGCGACTGTTTCTCCGTTGTCCATCAGGGTTCTGATGTCGTCTGTGACTGAGATGAGGGTGGTTTCTGTGCTGTGATTGGCTCGGAATCCGGACTGAGAGGGGTCGAATAGGTTGTTGTCTTCAAGGAAGTTGGTAAGTTGCTTGTTGACGGTCTTCTCTATGACTTTGGCAGTGAATGGGAGGAGTGAGATGGGGCGGAAGTTCTTCAGGTCGCTTGGGTCCGCCGTAGGTTTTTTCAGTAGGGCGTTGACTTCAGCGTGTTTCCAGCTCTCAGGGAAGGTAGCAGACGAAAACGAGCTGTTGATGATGGTCTGGAGGTGCGGGCGATGATGTCGTCGGCTTTGTTGAAGATGAAGTGTGGGCAGGGGTCCGAGGGGGCACCGGAGTGGATGGAGTTCATGGTGGCTTTGGTCTCTTCCGTGTTGATGTGAGTCCAGGCGTTGAGGGTGATGGCTGGGGTTGTAGGTTCTGTGGTGGTTGGCTGGGTCTGGTGTCCGAAGCTGTCGTGTAGGTCGGTGATCTTACGCTGGAAGAAGGTGGCGAGGGAGTTGCAGAGGTCTTGTGAGGGTGTGATGGCGTTGGCGTTGGCGTTAGGGTTGGAGAGCTCTTTGACAATGTTGAAGAGTTCTCTGCTGTTGTGGCTGTTTTAGTCCAGTCTTTCTGTGAAGAAATTTCTTTTGGCGGCGCGGATCAGTTGGTGGTGTTCTCGGGTAGCGTTCTTGAGGGCAGTCATGATGTCTGCAGTGTGGTCCTTGCGCCAGGCTTTCTCGAGGGTGCTGCAGGTTTTCTTTGATTCCTTAAGGGTGTCGGTGAACCAGAGAGGGTTTTTGGTGTTGGTCTGTCTTGGGAGGCGTCTGAGGGGGGCGAGGTTGTCTGCGCAGTTGGTGATCCAATTCGTGAGGCTGAGGGCTGCGTCGTTGGGGTTGGAGGAGAAGGTGGGTTGGTTGTCGTTGAGAGTGGTTGTCCCAAAGGACCCCCTCCAAAGCCTAGGCCCAAAACCCCCTTCCTCCCCTGCCAATAATCCCTGAGGTACCTGCCTGCTCCCTTGATGCCCCTACCTGTGGAGGTTACATGGCAGTCAGGAGTCAAGTTCGAGGCACAAAGATGTGCATTGTCTGCATGTTGCACATTTTCAAATTGGACTGGCCTGTGGCCTTGGACGTTTCTTTAATTTTATTATTATTAATACGTCTTTGGTTGTTGGTTTCAACGTTACATATTTGTCCTGCATTTCTTTTCTTAGGGCAGATTTGGAAATGGCTGCCATTTTTTGTGTGCGAGTATTTGTGTGTAAATGGTACTTGTGCTACCAGTTTTGTCTGGGCAGCATGTGCGGTTGTGTGCAGTGCTTTTGTCATCCAGAGATCGGTGTGTGTTGTGTGATGGGCATGTGTATGTTGGGGACTTGTTGTTGTCATGGTATTCAGTGGTGATTGTGTTGATCTATATTTGTTGCAGTGTTGTGTGGCTTTGTATGCTTTGACTGTGTGCGTATTCATGTTTCCTTTTGTGTTGTTAAAGTTGCCCTAAGTGGGAAGGGTATGCCCAGACGTGGGTCCCTTGCTCACTGTGCCACTGGAATCAAGCTAGCCTGGCTGATGAGGGGTGAAACCCCGAAACCGGTCCCAGGATGCTTGTTTCCGGTCCAGGGAGGACCTGGCCTGGCAGTTCGGGCTGGACTGTTCCCATGAGGAACAGGGTCAAGACTGATTTGCATATGGCTGGGTCCAAACTGGGGTGGCATGGTGAGCAAAAGAACGATGGATTAAACCCAGATCTGTGACTGGGGGTGAGTGTTTGCATTGTCAGCACTCCGTCCATCATCCTTTTGTGTTGTTAAAGTTGCCCTAAGTGGTTAGGGTATGCCCAGACGTGGGTCCCTTGCTCACTGTGCCACTGGAATCAAGCTAGCCTGACTGATGAGGGGTGAAACCCCGAAACCGGTCCCAGGATGCTTGTTTCCGGTCCAGGGAGGACCTGGCCTGGCAGTTCGGGCTGGACTGTTCCCATGAGCAACAGGGTCAAGACTGATTTGCATATGGCTGGGTCCAAACTGGGGTGGCATGGTGAGCAAAAGAACGATGGATTAAACCCAGATCTGTGACTGGGGGTGAGTGTTTGCATTGTCAGCACTCCGTCCATCATCCTCTTGTGTTGTTAAAGGTGCGTATTCATGTTTAGTGCATGGTATGTCAGATACGTTGTGATGTATGTTTTCTGTGTATGTCGATTGCTGCGTTGTATGGTTGTGTGATTCTGTGTGTTGTCCCTGTTGGTGGTACGTTGTGTTGCATGTGTGATTTGTCACTGGTTAGTGTCTCTTATCGGTGCTTGCCAATGCATTGATAATGTTGTGGTGTTATTGTGACGTGTTGTGTGTGTGTATGATGGCCGAAGTGTGTGTACAGCGTATGTTTGAGTCTGTATGCGGCTGTCTGTGAGCGTGCATGTCAGGTTACGTGTGTGTGTCACACTCGTCCCCGTTCCCGATGGCATGTTATGTGAGCGTGTTAGAAATGGGGTCTCTGGTTGGAGGTCAGTTTGCACTCTGTCCAAGCAGGGACCCTCACTCTAGTCACGGCGATGGAGATACACACTTAGATAACCCCTGCATACCCCCTTGGTAGCTTGGCACAAACAGTTAGGCTTAGCTCAAAGGCAATATGTAAAGTTTTTGTGCCAACACACACAGTAATACAGTGAAACACTACACAATGGATACCACACCAGTTTAGAAAAATAGGGAATATTTATCTCAATCAAACAAGACCAAAATGACAAAAATCCAACATACACAAGTCAGCATATGAATTTTCAAGAGAGTAAGAGTTTTACTCCATTGAAAACAATGGAAATGTTGATTTTACACAAAGTACCTGGTTTGTGTAAAAAATAAAGCTGTATGGGTGAGCGTGCGTCCAAATAATCAGCGATGTGACGATTCCTTACTCGTAAGTGAAGCCGTGTGTTGTTTCTTCTCCGGTCGGGTTGGCAATGCATCTTTTTTTCTCTCCTGCAAGAGAGCGATGCATCAGTTTCCGGACGGGCACCTCTGATCCGTGCAGGCATGCGTTGATATTTGACTCCCAGCGATGATGTGTGAGAAATCCGGCGTACGTTGTTGTAAAACTGTGAAGCATAGGGTTTGCGTCACTATCAGCAGCCGCAAGCAGATGTTGCACCGTTTCTCCAGCCGCAATGCATCGATCTCCCAGCCAGAGGCAAGTGGAGCATCGATTTTCAGCCTCGTTGCAGGTGGTGTGTCGAAATTTTCCTTACACTGTGTTTTGTGCGTGGATTTCAGTCCTTGTTCTGCTAACTTCACCTTTCAAGGGCCCAGGGACTGGATAGGGCACCACTTGGCAGGGAAGGAGTCTCAGCAGAAAGTCCAGGTGCTGGCAGAGGAAGTCTTTGATGGCCCTGAGACTTCAAAACAGGAGGCAAGCTGACAGGTGAGCGCCACTTCCTCAGGATCTGCATGAAGATCTACAAGGACCACCTCCAGGCACCTCCAAATCCGTGTGCTATTATAGCACAGTTTCCTAGAGTGGCCTGGTGAGGGGAAGGGGTGTGGGATTGGATCAGTAGGGAAGGGGACCTGAAAAGTAATATGATTACACAATTCTTATAATACACTCTTAAGAATTGAATAGGTCTGTGAAATCTCTATTGATCCATAGAAATTCCAGAAGAGTTTTTCTGCCTTGGTAAAACTGCCATAACAGTGATCCTTTATAACAATCAGTTAGGCTTCTTGCCCATAATCATTGATTTCCAATAGTCTTTAAATACTGCAAAGCAGCCACATTCATACACACCCAAACAACATTTATTCCTGTAAAAACCACTAGGGCCAAAAGGCGTCTTTAAAACAACTCAAACAAACCAGATTTACTAAATGTCAACACACAATAGAATTGTGTAAACACTAGAGATAATTGTTCACCTTGTAATAATTCTATTTGCTACTTGATAAACCTCGCAATATCTCGTTCAAGGAAAAAGCTTGATAATGAGCCTGGCAAATCATGAATTCTGAATAAACCTTACAATTCAGAACACGGGCTGTTCTGAGTCATCACGTGAGGGAATAAACTTCCTCGTGCAAGACGCACCCCAGAGGAATTGGACAGAGAACAGTCCCAAACAAATCGGGCATGCCAATACCGCAGCCGCGGAGAGGAAAAGCGAGTGTATTCCTGTGTAAGCCAGAGGCTTGCGGAAAACTCCCCTGCAAGTAGAGAACTCTGGAATTCAAAGACAGTAAACCAGCTCAACTTCGGGAGGATCCAGAAAGACTAGTAAGCACCGGTTAATGGGTGGGGCCGTTTTTATACTGCCTGTCACGCCCAATATGGCATCCATGCAGCTTGATAGGAAATGTAGTTTTCTATAGACTACTACACATCTAAAAGGGAAAGAGCCAATATAACAGCAATAAACAGCGGTGACCACATATAAACAGCTGCATGTCAACAAGCATTATATCTTAATCATATTCATAAGCTGGTCAATGTAAGTACAAACAAGGAGAGCAACAGTTAGCAGTACAGGCTGGCTCATGAGCCTTCCCACATTACGGTTTAGTGCACAAAGGTGTCAATGTTAACATAATTAATTTGGTCAGGGTGGGCCCTAGATTGCGCACCACCCTTGGTCTGACACAAGCTCAATCAAAGCCCTTGGAGATTCTTCACAAGCAGGAATTTACTACAAAGTCCATTCTTTGTCCTCTCTCAGGCAGAAGCAGCAACTGAAGGCCAACCCAGCAAAGCACAGTCCCCTTTGCAGTACTCCCCCTCTAGCTCTTCAGCTCTTCTCCTTGGCAGAGCTTCCTCTTGATTCCAAAAGTGATCTTAAAATCTGGGGTTTTTGGTCCGCTACTTATACCCCTTTCTACCTTTGAAGTAGGACAACCTCAAAGGAAAGTCTCTGTTGTTCACAAGATCCTGCCTTGCCCAGGCCTGGCCCCAGACAAACAGCTGGGGGTTCGAGACTGCATTGCGTGAGGGCAGGCACAGCCCATTCAGATGTAAGTGGCCACTCCTCCCTCCACTATAGCTCAGATGGCTCATCAGGATATGCAGGGTGCAAACCAGCTCCCTTTGTGTCACTGTCTAGCGGGGATTAACAAACAGCCCATCTGACAGTCTGACCTAGACAAGGAATCCACAAACAGGCAGAGTCACAGAATGGTTTAAGCAAGAAAATGCCCACTTTCTGAAAGTGGCATTTTCAAACAGACCATTTAAAAAACAATTTTACTAAAGGATGTATTTTTAAATTGTGAGTTCAGAGACCCCAAAATCCCCATCCCTATCTGCTCTCAAAGGGAAACTGCACTTTAAGGATATTTAAAGGCAGCCCCCATGTAAACCTATGAGAGAGATAGGCCTTGTAACAGTGAAAACTGAATTTAGCAGTATTTCATTGTTAGGACATGTAAAACACATTAGTACATGTCCCACCTTTAACGTATACTGCACCGTGCCCGTGGAGCTACCTAGGGCCTACCTTAGGGGTGCCTTATATGTATAAAAGGGAATGTTTGGGCCTGGCAAGTGGGTGCACTTGCCAGGTCGAATTGACCGTGCAAGTCTGCACACACAGATACTGCAATTACAGGCCGAGATATGTTTATAGGGCAACTCATGTGGGTGGCACAACCAGTGCTGCAGGCCCACTAGTAGCATTTGATTTACAGGCCCTAGGCACCTCTATGGCGCTTTACTAGCGACTTACTAGTAAATAAAATATGCCAATCATGGAAAAGCCAATTACACATACAGAGCACTTGCACTTTAGCACTGGTCACCTTTGGTAAAGTGCCTAGAGAAACAAAAACAGCAAAAACAGAGTCCATCACACAGCAACAACCTGGGAAGCAGAGGCAAAACGTTAGGGGAGACTACGCCAAGGATGCCAGGTCTAGCAGAGTGTAAGAACTTTGGCAAGTTACAACAGTGACAAGTGAGTGTGTGTACTTGCTGTTGCTGTCGTCTTTGGCAGTGATTCCGGAGTCTCTGGGTGAGTAGGAGCAGCAGGATTACGTGGAGTTCTGGTTCCATGGTGGCTTCAGACGAGTATGGCTTCCTGAAGGTGAGTGTCTCTTTTTATACAATTTGTTTCCTCCATGGATTTTCGTGGTGGTGCGAACGCGGCAGAAACCTTGTAGGTGTGCAATATCGTGATCTGTCCAGTGAAATATGGTATCCGCCGGCCTGCAGGTGGCTACCGTTTTCTGTGGTGGCAAGTCTCTGCAGAGCACCAGCCCTGGGAATGCCTGACTACACAAGGCCATTTTAATTGTTTTTCCATGAATGTGATTGCTGTGCACTTTCTGTCCTTACACAAGTACATGGTAGTGTAAATAGTCCTGTAGCAAATTTTTCATCTACATTGGATCCAGTTGCTGCCTCTTTACCAGGCTGCCTTAAGCAGGTAGCGGTGGTTGGTGTTAGTCTGGCTCAAAGCGAGAGCATTGTGAAGGGACATCCTTTAATTGTAATGGTCTCTTACTCAGGTGAGGTCTTGCTTACCAAGACCAAGACTTAGTACTTGACAAATGCCAGATTGACAAAATATGAATTGTTAATTTTAGGTTTCCTGAGTATTTCTCTCAAGAGATGCACTGTGCTTAATCCAGCAATCTTGCTCCCAGTAGACAAGGTTGAATCTAAAAATGTTAATGAAGTTGAACATGACTGCCAAGAAGTTACTGAACTGTGCACCAAACTCAGACTTGATATCCAGGACACACCATTAAAGAAAAATGATCAAATCATTTTTGTTGATAGTTCCTGTCTCAGAGACAATGTGGGAACATTGAGATCTGGTTATGCTGTATGCACCATTTCTGGCATACTTACTAGAGCATGCTGTATGTCTGCACAGCTTAAAATTATGATTTTTACAGACAGACAGTTTGGATTTGATGTTGTACATGACTTTAGGCAGTTGTAGTCACAAAGAGGCTTCATGACTTCTTCTGGCTCACCAGTTAGAAATTGTGACAGAATTCGTGATTTGTTACAAGCCCTACAACTGCCTGAAAAGATTACTGTGGTTAGGTGTAATGCTCATCAGAGATTGAGTGATTTCATCTCCATGGGAAATTCCTCTGCGGGTCAGGTTGCTCGTTTCTGCGTATTAAACTGTATCATTAAAATATTGGTGAGATAAATACTGATTAGACAAGTCAAAGTTATTTCTTAGCATTAATTGACACTTGGGATGAGATAAAGAGACTCCAGGATGAGGTTCCAGAAGATTAAAAGAAAAGCTGGATAAAAGTGAGTTGCAATTAAAGAGAAATTGATTAAATCTGTGTTTCAAATGAATGACAGGTGGTTTTGCCAAACTGTCTACTGACGCAAATGGCAAGATTCTATCATGGTCAAACACACATTGGCAAAGATGCAATGATTTGAACATTCAAACAATCCTAGTTTAACCCAAAGTTGCTGCAAACTCCCCCTCAAGTAGAGAACACCAGAAGTCAAAGGCAGGAAACCAGCTCAACTTCAGGAGGATCTGGAAAGAATAGTGAGCACCGGTTGATGGGTGGGGGCGGTTTTTATTCTGCCTGTCACTCCCAATATGACGTCCATGCAGCTTGATGGGAATTGTAGTTTTTTATAGACTACTACACATCCGAAAGGGGAAGAGCCAGTATAACAGCAATAAACAGCGGTGACCGCATATAAACAGCTGCATATCAACAAGCATTATGTCTTAATCATATTCATAAGCGGGTTAATGTATGTAAAAACAATGAGACCACCAGTTAGCAGCACTGAAGGCCTCATGAGCCTTTCCACATTTTGGTTTAGCGCACAAAGGTGTCAGTGTTAACACAGTTAATTTGGTCAGGGCGTGCCTAGATCGCATATCACCCGTAGTCATACACAAGCTCAATCCAAGTGTAGGAGGCTGGGCTGGCTTATAGTGGGTACCAGATGGTACTTACACCTTGTGCCAGGTCCAGTTATCCCTTATTAGTAGATTAGTAGTGTTATAGGAGCTTAGGCTGATAGAGGTAACTATGGCAGAGCAGCTTACGCTGAACTAGGACACATGCAAAGCTCCTACTATACCACTTATATCATATAGCACTATATCATAAGAAACACAATACTCAGAGTTACTAAAAATAAAGGTACTTTATTTTAGTGACAATATGCCAAAAGTATTTCAGAGGATATACTCCCT
Organism: Pleurodeles waltl; assembly: GCF_031143425.1. Classification (NCBI taxonomy): domain Eukaryota; kingdom Metazoa; phylum Chordata; class Amphibia; order Caudata; family Salamandridae; genus Pleurodeles; species Pleurodeles waltl. The sequence goes on from NC_090440.1 coordinate 1,889,171,239, forward strand.
TAGGAGGTAAGTAAAATACACAAAATATACACACAAACCAAAATCAGGTAAGTAACCAGTTAGAAAAGTAGTGCAAACACTGTAGAATACACTAGAATGCAATAGGACACAATAGGCCTGGGGCAACACAAATCATATACTCCAAAAGTGGAATGCGAACCACGAATGGACCCCAGGCCTAGTGTAGTGTGTAGAGGGTCACTGGGAGTGTAAGAAAACACTAAGGGTGTCCAAGAGACCCCACCCCAAGACCCTGAAAAGTAGGAGTAAAGTTACCCTACTACGCCAGAAAGACAGTAAAGTTGAGATAGGGGATTCTGCAAGGACAACAACTGACTGCAAAGCACTTAAGACGGATTCCTGGAGAGGACCTGCAAAGGAAGGCGACCAAGTCCAAGAGTTACGCAAGTGTCCAGGGGGGGCAGGAGCCCACTAAACCTCGGATGAAGAATCAAAAGGGCTGCCTCCAGGTGGAAGAAGACAAAGATTCTGCAACAACAGAAAGTGCCAGGAACTTCTCCTTTGGTCAGAAGATGTCCCACGGCATGCTGGAGGAAGCAGAGTTGTTTCCACGCAGAAAGACTGCAAACAAGCCTTGCTAGCTGCAAGAGTCACAGTTAAAGATAATGGGTGCTGCCCGGTCCCAGGAAGGACCAGGAGGTCGCCCCTTGGAGGAGAAGACAGAGAGGGCGCTCAGCAACAGAGAGAGCCCATGCAGAAGCAGGCAGCACCCGCAGAAGCACTTGAACAGGTGTTCAAGAAATCTGAGCATGGCGATTGTCTCAACATAACAAAAGAGGGTCCCACGAAGCCGGTGGTCAGCTCAGCGAGTTGAGCATTGCAGGACGGAGTGCTGAGGACCTGGGCTGTGCTGTGCATGAAGGAATCCTTGCAAAAGTGCACAGAAGCCCTAGCAGCTGCAGATCATGCAGTACACAGGATTACTGTCTGGCGTGGGGAGGCAAGGATTTACCTCCACCAAATTTGGACAGAATGACCACTGGACTGTCTGGGTCACTTGGATCCAGCTCCTGTGTTCCAGGGACCAAGCTTGTCATGATGAGAGGGGACCCAGAGGACCGGTGATGCAGAAGTTTGGTGCCTGCGTTAGCAGGGGGAAGATTCCGTCGACCCACGGGAGATTTCTTCTTGGCTTCCAGTGCAGGGTGAAGGCAGATAGCCCTCAGAGCATGCACCACCTGGAAACAGTCAAGAAAGCTGGCAGGATTAGGCACTACAATGTTGCTGGTAGTCGTCTTGCTACTTTGTTGCAGTTTTGCAGGTGTCCTGGAGCAATCAGCGGTCGATCCTTGGCAAAAGTCGAAGAGAGAGATGCAGAGGAACTCTGGTGAGCTCTTGCATTCGTTATCTGACAAGAAACCCACAGGAGGGACCCTAAATAGCCCTCAAAGGAGGATTGGCCACCTAACCAGGTAAGCACCTATCAGGAGGGGTCTCTGACGTCACCTGCTGGCACTGGCCACTCAGAGGCCTCCACTGTGCCCTCACACCCCTGTATTCAAGATGGCAGAGGTCTGGGACACACTCGAGGAGCTCTGGGCACTACACCTGGGGTGGTGATGGACAGGGGAGTGGTCACTCCCCTTTCCTTTGTCCAGTTTCGTGCCAGAGCAGGGGCTGGGGGATCCCTGAACCGGTGTAGACTGGTTTATGCAAGGAGGTCACCATCTGTGCCCTTCAAAGCATTCCCAGAGGCCAGGAGAGGCTACTCCTCTCAGGCCCTTAACACCTATTTCCAAAGGGAGAGGGTGTAACACCCTCTCTCAGAGGAAATCCTTTGTTCTGCCTTCCTGGGACTGGGCTTCCCAGACCCCAGGAGGGCAGAAACCTGTCTGAGGGTTGGCAGCAGCGGTAGCTGCAGAGAAAACCCCAGAGAGCTAGTTTGGCAGTTCCCGGGGGTCATGATGGAGCCCCAGGGATGCATGGGATTGACACCCCAATACCAGATTTGGCTTGGAGGGACAGTTCCATGATCTTAGACATGTTACATTGCCATGTTCGGAGTTACCATTGTGAAGCTACACATAGGTATTGACCTATAAGTAGTGCACGCGTGTAATGGTGTCCCCGCACTCACAAAGTCTGGGGAAATTGCCCTGAACAATGTGGGGGCACCTTGGCTAGTGCCAGGGTGCCCTCACACTTAGTAACTTTGCACCGAACCTTCACTGAGTGAGAGTTAGACATATAGGTGACTTATAAGTTACTTTAGTGCAGTGTAAAATGGCTGTGAAATAACATGGACTTTATTTCACTCAGGCTGCAGTGGCAGTGCTAGGTAATAATTGTCTGAACTCCCTATGGGTGGCAAAAGAAATGCTGCAGCCCCTAGGGATCTCCTGGAACCCCAGTACCCTGGATACCTAGGTACCATATACTACGGAATTATAAAGGTGTTCCAGTGTGCCTATCAGAATTGGTGAAAATGGTCACTAGTCTGCAGTGACAACTTTAAAAGCAGAGAGAGCATAAACACTGAGGTTCCGGTTAGCAGAGCCTCAGTGATACAATTAGCCACCACATAGGGAACACATATAGGCCACAAACTATGAGCACTGGGGTCCTGGCTAGCAAGATCCCAGTGACACATATCAAACACACTGACAAATAGGGTTTCCACTATGAGCACTGGGGTCCTGGCTAGCAGGATCCCAGTGAGACAGTAAAAGCACCCTGACATATACTTACAAACAGGCCAAAAGTGGGGGTAAAAAGGCTAGAAGGAGGCTACCTTCCTACACCAAGACTTTGGAGATTCTTCACAAGCAGGAATATACTACAAAGTCCAGTCCTTGTCCTCTCTCAGGCAGAAGCAGCAACTGCAGGCCAGCCCAGCAAAGGCACAGTACTCCTCCTCCAGCTCTTCAGTTCTTCTCCTTGGCAGAGCTTCCTCTTGATTCCAAAAGTGATCTGAAAATCTGGGGTTTTGGGTCTGCTACTTATACCCTGTTATAATGTGTGTTTTATTAATAGAATCTTTGTAGATTGTCATGGGAACCGTGACATTCCGCCTCAGACGGTTACTGGGAGCTGGCTGAGGTGGAGGTCACATCTGTTACTGGAACTGAAAATAAACTAACTACGAAATCATCTCTGTGCCAGTGCCGTCCTTTACAACATAAATTTGGCGACGAGGATGAGCCAGCTTTTACAGTGAAGGAGTGGTGTGATCTCTATCTCGAAGGAAGGAAAAGCACTGTGTAAGGAGCGTCGGAATCTTAATCTGATGGTATCCAGAGACTTCGCCGATCAGCTGGTTTCAGATGTGAGATGGCAGACAGACATCGTGTAAGATTTGTGTGCTGAGTTGTCTCTGGATCAGCAGCTGCTTTCCATCAGACTTTGTGTTTGGGAGCCAAGGAGGTCGTGTAAGCGCAAGGCTAACTATTGCGGTCAGTGTCTTGTTTACAGTTTTGTTAACTGGGCCAGTGTGGAGGTCTGTGGTGCAAGTCATCATATGTTACATATCAACGGTTGATACGGACACGCGCAGCTTTAACTCAAGCATTGGTGGAACACTCGTGCCACAAAGGCAAGCGAAAGCACGTGGAGCTCAAAGTTACCTTGGTGCCATACAGCAAACAAAAGCACGTGGGAGCGCAGCGTCACCTTGGTGCCATACAACAAACAAAAGCACGTGGGAGCGCAACGCAACCTTGGTGCCACACGGCAAGCAGAAGCGCGTGGGAGCGAAATCTCACCTGAGTGCCGCACACAGCAAGCGAAAGTGTGTAGGAGCGCAGCGTCATCTTGGTAACCCTGCAGTTCAGAGTGCGCAGGAACACAATTTTGTTTAGCAGTCAGTGTTCTTTCCGGCATCTGTCTAAGGACTACTTCCGGTATTCAAGCACTAGAGGAAAGGCCGTTCTGATGCTCACACCGACACCTAAGACAGCATATACTGAGCTAATACTCAGTCTTTATATTGATTTTGGGATCATTTTCTTTGCTCTTTTGGCAGCACGCTGAACTAATTCCGTACCTGTTGCCATGATGGGGACCCTCTGCGATGTGCACGCATGTTACTGAAACGTTTCTGATCTTTGTGTTGTTTTTTTTTCTTCATGCTTTCTTGGCACTAACAGTACTTTGCAGAGACAGTGCACTAGTGGGGGGGCAATTGGTGTTGGCGTATTTCATTAAGTTTTAATATATATATTATTGCTATAGATATATGTTTATATGATATTCGTCATTGAACAATAACAATATGGATTTACAAGCCATTGCACCACCACCTCTGTTCTTAACCCAACCGGGTGAGCAGTCACTTGAGTGGGAAGAATGGATAGATGTTTTTGATAATTATTTAGAGGCTATTGATGGGCGTAATTTTTCCCTGTGGCGAAAAAAAGCGATTTTATTAAATGCTTTGGGTAAGGAAGGACAACACATTTTTAAGTACCTACCTCCGTTACCCTTTCATGAAGATCAACCTGATGTGGATGTTTATGCTGATGCACGTAAGCGCTTAGAAATCAGATTTGCAAAGGGTCGCAATATAGTAATTAGGCGACATAAATTTCATTCCCAGCCACAACGTCCAGGGGAGTCGATCGATGATTTTGTCACCAGGTTAAGAGAATTGTCGCTAAAATGCCAGTTTGGTCCAATGACTGAAGAGATGATACGTGACCAACTTATAGTACAGTGTAACAGTCGTAAGATACAAGAGAGATTGTGGGCTGCGAAAAATCCTACATTGAAAGATGCCATTGAGATAGCTAAAGTAATTGAAGAATCTGAGTACTGCATGAGAGTGATGGATAAGAGGGAAGAGAAAATTGGAGTGTCAGTTATTGGTCAGCATACAGACAGTGAAGCTATGGGTAGCAAAGGTGGGGCAAGTGCGTGTAAAAGCAGTAAAGGTGGTCAGAATGTGAGAGTAATTGGTAAGGGATGCAACAACTGTGGCAGCTATAGTCACAGTACCGGGGTGAAAAACTGTTTTGCGAAAGGAAAGGATTGTAGGAAGTGTGGGCAAAAAGGACATTTTGCAAGGATGTGTCGAGGGATTGCAAAGACGAAGGTAGCAGTGTTATCAGAAGAACCAGATGAGGCTTTGAGTATGCGTGCGGACAGAGTATTGATTGTTGGGCATCAAGACAATAGGAGACAAAGACCTACAGCTGAATTTCTTATAAAGGGAGTGAAAATTCATTTAATGGTTGACTCGGGGTCTTTATACACCATCATACCAAAGAAATTGTTCATGTCTAATTGGCCTGATGTCAAGTTGTTGCCAAAAGACATCAACCCTGGTGGGTATCAGGGTGAAGAAATCGATATTGTAGGCTATATGGTAGCTGACATCATCTTTGGTGAAAGGGTGGTTGAGGGAAGAGTATATGTGGCGGAGTCAGGTCCACCGATTCTCGGGTGGGCTCATCAATATGACTTACACATTGTCATAAATCCATGTGCGCAGAATCCCGTTATGGTAGTACAGGAAGTGATGTTGAAAGACATTATCTTATCAGGGGTGCGGAGAATGTGTTTCGTGAGGAAATGGGTGAACTCAAAGGGTATGTGCACAAAATTAAATTGAAACAAGGGGCGATGCCAATCCAGCATAAGGTTAGAAGGGTACCTATTGTGGTTAGGGAGGAAGTTAACAAATTATTGCGAGAAATGTTGAAAAATGGGGTAATTGAGCCAGTGGAGACTTCAGAGTGGATTTCTCCGGTTGCAATTACTCGCAAAGCTGATAACAAGTTGAGATTTTGCGTCGACTTGAGGAGCTTGAACCAATGTGTAGTTGCAGATAATTTTCCCCTTCCCAACATAAATGAACTTTTGACTCTATTAAAGGGTGGTAAATTTTTCAAGAAATTAGATCTGAAACATGCTTATCATCAAGTCAAATTACACAATGATTCTAAACCTCTTACATCTTTCATAACCATGGAAGGCACGTTCCAATTTACCTGAATGCCTTTTGGGTTATGTTCGGCGGCCAGTGTGTTTCAGAGAGTAATGAGTGAGGTACTCCGTGATTTAGAATGTGTCATTTACTTCCAGGATGATATTTTAATCTTTGGAGACACAGTCGAGAATCATAATTTCACCTTAAAACAGGTCCTTGACAGAATTTCTAATGCTCGGTTGACATTGAGGAAAGAGAAATGTGTGTTCTTGGTCAGGGATATAGAATATCTTGGGCATACCCTCTCGGATGATGGTATCAAGCCTAAGAGTAACTTATTAGATGCTATTAGGTTGGCTCCACCGCCTCAAGACAAAGATCAATTGAGGTCCTTTTTAGGAATGATAGAGTATTATTCAAAATTTGTGAAGAATTTTGCTTCTAAGACGGAGGTACTGAAAATGTTATTGAGGAAGGGTGTAAGATTTTTGTGGTCTAACACGCAACAAGGGTGTTTTGAGGCCATAAAGGAGGAGGTGTGTGCTGCTGGCATACTGACCCCTTTTGATACAGGGAAGAGATCAGTAATTACTGTGGATGTGAGTGCATACGGTATAGGAGCAGTGTTTGCGCAGATACATCCAACAGGTGAAAAGACCGTTGCATTTGCTTCGCGTTCCTTAACAAATTCTGAGCGCAATTATTCGGTTATTGAGAGGGAAGCTTTGGCTGCAGCTTGGGGTATGGAGTACTTCAGAGTTTACATATGGAGAACGCGAGTGACATTACGTTCGGACCACAAACCTTTGATGAAGATTTTGTCTTCTGGTGGGGCTGGCAAGGGTTCGGCATGACTGGCTCGGTTAGCAGCTAGATTACAGGAATACATTTATGTTCTAGAATACATACCTGGGTGGAAGAATGTGCAGGCAGACTGCCTATCACGTTTACCTTTGGATTGGAAGTCGGTTGACGAAGAAGGCATGTTAAAGTATGAGAGTGAAGGGGCAGTTGCAAGTGTTTGTGATGTAGTACACTGGACCTTGGGGGCTGTGAGTAAAGAGGAGTGGGAACAAGCGATGACACATGATGAAGTGTTGAAGGGAGTACTCAAGATGATAGTGGAAGGAGGAAGGAGAGAAAGTACGTTACCCACAGCTCTTAGGCCATTTGGGAAAGTTTTGGATGAATTGTATATTTTAGACAGCAAAGTTTTGGTATGGGGAGAAAGGTTGATACCCACGTTAGGTGTCAGGAAAAAGTTATTTGATATTGCCCACGAAGGACATTTAGGGCAAACTATGTCAAAAAAGCGTCTCAGAGCTGAGTTTTGGTGGCCAGGAATGGACGATGATGTAGTAAACTGGGTAGAGAGGTGTTCTGAGTGCATTGAAAGTGAGAAAAGGTTGAAGGTGGGTAAGCAATCCATGTGTGGGACCATGCAGGATCTAGGCATAGCGTGGCACACAGTCTGTGGTGATTTTATTGGTCCAATTGCAGGTGTGAATCACAATCAGAGGTTTGCTTTTGTCTTGGTTGATCTGAATACCAAGTGGCTAGTCGTGAAGTTCATGGCGGAAGTGACGACTGCTTCTACAATAAAGATATTATCTGAAATCTTTGGTGAGGAAGGTTACCCAGACTGTCTTGTCACCGATAACGGTACTCAACTTACGTCACATCGTATGAAACAATTTTTAGGTGAGTGCGGCGTGAAACATGCACGCACTTCTCTTTATAATCCTCAAGGTAACGGTGCAGTAGAAAGGGCTAATAGGATGGTTAAGGGAGCCATTCAACTAGCCTTGGTGAATAGACTATGTGTAGGGAAGGTCGTGAGTGATTTAGTGTGGGCATATCGGACTACGGAGAACAACACACTTGTATCTTCGCCTTTTGAGTTAATGCGTGGTCGGAAGCCTAGTACCAAGTTGACACCGTTTTGGTTAAAAGCTTTATTGGAAGGGAATGGAGGTGTGCAGGAATGCCAACAGGGAGCAAGAAAACACAGTAACAAAATTGTCCCTGGCGATTGGGTAAAAATAAAATCTGGACGATGTATTGGAGGATTAAACAAGTTTCGAGGGCCGTTTAAAGTTAAGGATATTGGGAGATGGCACGTTGTGTTGGAAAATGGTGAAAAGTGGAATCTTAGGAGGGTAGCTAGATTTGGTGTGCAGGGCTCGAAGTAGGAGTGAATGTGAGGGGTCTATGTTGATGGAGGATGAAGGTGTCTTCTCAGAAAGTCAGAGTTATAGAAAAGAGGGTGAGTCAGGATCTCTAACATTTGATGATGAGACCGCTAGGTCCATAGTTGGAGCACCGAAGAATTTGGACAAAAGTGGGATGTCAACTTCTCGGAGTTAAGAAGATGAGCGTGTGACAATCTCTCAAACATCAGAGGTTGAGTCTCCTCAGAATATTCCGGAGTTTGAACAGAGTCCCGGGGAGGGTCGTTTGCATTCGAAGGAGCAGAGACAAAGGCGTCCTCCTTTATACTTAAAAGATTATGTAAAGTAGTCATGTTTTAAGTTATGTCTATCATAAGTCAAGTTTCAATCTAACTTTGTTTTGTTTTGGATAAGTTATAGTAACCTTTAAGTTGAGAACCAAGAGGGGTGGGGGGCTTTTATATAAAGGAGGAGGATATGTTATAATGTGTGTTTTATTAATAGAATCTTTGTAGATTGTCATGGGAACCGTGACATTCCGCCTCAGACGGTTACTGGGAGCTGGCTGAGGTGGAGGTCACATCTGTTACTGGAACTAAAAATAAACTAACTATGAAATCATCTCTGTGCCAGTGCCGTCCTTCACAACATACCCCTTTCTACCTTTGAAGTAGGACAACTTTAAAATAAATTCTTTGTTGTTCACAAGATCCTGCCTTGGCCAGGCCTGGCCCCAGACACACACCAGGGTGTTGGAGACTGCATTGTGAGATGGCAGGCACAGCCCATTCAGGTGTAAGTGACCACTCCTCCCTCCACTCAGATGGCTCATCAGGATATGCAGGCTACAAACCAGCTCCCTTTGTGTTCCTGTCTAGAGGGGATTCACAAACAGCCCAACTGTCAGTTTGACCTAGACAAGAAACAGACAAATTGAAAACCAATTTCACTAAAAGATGTATTTTTAAATTGTGAGTTCACAGACCCAAACTCCATATCCCTATCTGCTGAAGCAATTTGTCACAGATGTATTACATGTCAGCAATGGAATGTGGGAAAGAGAACTGTTGTCAATTTGAGTCACACTGGAAGAACTGGTGGTCATTTAACAGAATGCAAATGTATTTCATTGAGGTGCCTGTGTGTGGTGGTTTGAGATGCATGTTGGTTACTGTCTGTATATTTAGTCACTGGAGTGAAGCCTACTCCACACGTAGAAATAATAGACTCCCAGTAGCAAAGTTGTTACTTAGAGAGTTGATCCCAGGTTTTGGTTTTCCTGCCTCTTTAGAATCAGACAGAGGAAGTCACTTCAAATAAGGAGGTGATTAAATTACTATGTTCAGCCTTAAACATTGAGCAGAAGCTGCATTGTAGCTATCTTCCTGAAGCTTCTGGATTAGTAGAACAAATGAATTGAATGTGAAAGCCTGATTGGCAAAAATGTGTGCATCCACAAATCTGAAATGACCAAAAGCTTTACCTTTGGTCTTAATGAGCATGAGAAGTACACCTGACAGAAAGACTGGACTCTCTCCCAATGAAATCATGATGGGCAGAGCAATGAGATTGCCAGCTTTTCCTAGAAATGCACTTGTGAACATAACAGACGAGTTGGTGCTGGGTTACTGCAAAGGTCTAGCTGATGTGGTTCGCTCTTTGTCTCACCAGGTGGAAGCAATAGCTGTGCCACCATCCCAAGATTAGTGTCACAGTCTTCGGGCTGGTGATTGGGTAGTGATCAAGAACCACGTGCAAAAGACTTGCTTGGAGTCTCTAGGTGAGAGCGCCCTTTCTAGGTTATCCTGGTAACGACGACTGCTGTGAAGTGTGCTGGAGTTTCAAACTGGGTCCATGCGAGTCATACTTGCAAAGTGACATTTCCTCTGGAAGAAGATCCAGTATTGCTGAGAGCATCTGCAGAAGTTGAACAGTCTCAAGAAGAGCAGGTGACAAAGACAGAGCAAGAAACTCCAAAAGTAAAGACAGTGCAAACTGGTGAAGATCCAGGTACACCCCTGAGAGATGAAATAGACGACAATCCTGATACTCCTCTATGGGCAGAATCAGAAGTGGATGTAGTAGGAGAGTCAAGGTTGAGGAGGACTCTCCCAGAAGCAGGCGAATGGGAAACAGTAAAGTGATAAAGCAGATCTCATTTCCTGTGGAAGCCGAAAGTGAATCAAAGTCATACAGATTTGAAGTGGCTAATGGTGCAGGTAAAGCAAGTGAAAGTCAAAGAAGTGCTTGTCAAAATTCTGCTGAACCAAGAAGAATCATAAGTCCAGTTTTATCATCACTGTCTAGAAAAACTGTGAACGGAGATAAATGACCTATTTTGCACATAACTGAAAATATGCAGGTCCTGAATGGGCATGCTTCGCAGCTGATTAATAGGAACACAAGTTTATGTCCTTTTGTTTTGACCATGAGAATACAGTTCTGCATTTTGGAACTTGAAATTCATTTGAACTGAGTTTTGAAATCAAATTGCCAATTGGACAAGAGAGACATTATACACTGGAAGTAATAGTGATCAACAGATTATGATCTAACAATAGACATTTGAAACTGGTTTTGAAATAGCTGCTTAACCGATTTTTGACAAAGTTCTGCAGAAAGTCTGAAAGCTGCTGTAAATAATTGCAAAGAAGACTGAAGATTATTTTGGATTTTTGTTTGGCTGCACAGTTAAATCTATTTTACAATCACAATCACAATAAAAACAAGCATTTACAATGCAACGGGTTTCACGTTTGCTCATGTTAGAGCTGATCGCGTTGTAAACTCCTAACCCGACTTTTCACTTATCGGGCAAAAGTGCATTTATGTACATAATCCGAAAAAGTGAAATTAACTATGTTAAGCGCTCGACTTCTGCCAAGCGAGATCGCGCTCGTAAATTAGAGAAAAAGAAGTCCACGAGCCCGATGGAAAACAGCGAGCCTCGCATGTTTTCTGTACTTAGTCGCTGCGCTCAAGGAGGGCTAGCCACCGGAAAAGGCATGACGTATGTGTGCCTTTGACTAATAAAAGCAAGCAGATTTTATTAGGCAACAAACAGTTAGGAGCGCACCTGCCTGACATCCCAGCAATTAATCTGCCCCATTGCATCATGGTAGATGTAGTATCTTCAAAAAACGAACTCCATTAATTTTTAAATATTTCAACTCTAAGTAGGTACAGCCTTTACTGTGCATCTCTGGACACATGTGTTTCTGGGTTAATCCCTTCTTCAGCAGAGAACATATTTGCGGGGTGCTGGGAATGCTGCCATAAATCACCCGGTTTCAGTACCTCTTCCCTGGCATGCTGGTGCCTGCTCCAGAGCTCGTCAGCCCAGTAGCTCAAGGGAGCCTTTAAAGTCACAAACAGTTAGGAGCGCACCTGTGTGACATCCCAGCAATTAATCTGCCCCATTGCATCATGGTAGATGTAGTATCTTCAAAAAACGAACTCCATTATTTTTTAAATAGGCAAGCCCACGAACCAATAAAAAACACTGATGTGAAGTTGACAGGGCTCCGAGCCCTTTTCTAAATACAAAAGCGTCTCGCTGCGATACGCATGCGTGAGCGCATGCAACACAGGCTCGACCCTAACAATAGGTGTTGCAAGGGTATGTGTGTTGGATTGGCAGTTGCATGTGTGTTGATACGTTTGTTGTTAATTGTAAGTATGAATGTTTTTGATAAAGCTGAAACTAATTATATACCTCCTCCAGAGCCTACTACACTTTCTAAATTAAAAGTTTAATAAAGATGAGAAATACTTACCCTTAGACAGCTCACAAGGAGATCTTTCATCTAATGTTTTCTATTGGATATTGTATGAATAGGTTGAGACAGTGTATGTGAGAGAATGTTATTTGTGTACACAAATTCTTTCATCAGTGCAAGAAGGAATTACATATCATAGCTTACCGCTAATATATGGGATTATCTGTAGTCTTCTATTAACAGGATTCTATAATGAAGAATACAAACAATATTTCTATTCAAATTTTGATGTAGTCTTTTCTTTTGTTCCAATTAACCAATATTTGAGTAGTATTGCTAAAGCTAAGAAAATTCCCATTGTAGGAGGTTTCTTTGAACCTACACGAACATTTGGGCTGAATATGTCCATTAGAACCATCTCACATGTACACTTTCACCATTTGAGAAACCTTTCCTGGATCAAACTGATGATAGAAGAAAATAATTGAAGAAGATAAAGAAGAGTTTAGTAAAACACAACTATAAGAATGACTATGCATACAGTGTAACTAACACACAAGAGAAGCTTGTTTTAGACTACCAACATGTAGGAAAGCTTTGTATATACAGACCAAAATCCAGAACCGATACTAAGTTTGTGGGAATGAGTGAATGCAGACATGTATTTCTTCTTAAGAAACATGGGACTTTATGCTGAATGGACAATGTCCTGCGATTCCTGGATAGATTACATCTGTAGAAGAAATACCTATTATAGTCTCCCTAAGAGATGATATGGTACATGCTTCCTGTGAGTGGTTTTTCCTACAAATTAGCATATTGACAACATAGACAAATCACATGAGAACCTGAGACCAAGATCAAATAGGGCAAGTTATTAGGAAATTCTTGGAGATATATTTGGAGCACTTATTCCTTCTGTTGGAGTTGCTCTGAATGGCATGAAAATTAGAAAGCTGTGTATCATTCTAGATAAAACGCAAATAGATTTTTCGGGAGCAATTATACTGATGAATATTGAAATGGTTGCGGTACATTTAATGGTTCTTCAGAACCGACTTACGTTAGACATCCTTTTAGCAAAAGAGGGCGGAGGCTGTTGTTGCACTTTTATCCCTGTTAACAGTAAAGGAATTAGAAATTTCATTAAGAACTTAACAGATCTAAATTCTGACCTAAAAGACCTGAAAGAGCCAAGTGTGTGGGAAAATATAGGCAAACATTTTACTGAAGAGAACAATTGGTTGGGAAACCTTGGTTAAGGCATTGTGGGAATGATTCTGAAACCATTATTAATAGTGGTTGTATGTGTCATTTGCATAATCGGATTTACAAATTGTATAAATGCATACAAAGACAAAGGATGAAAAATGAACAGAAAAGGGTGGAAATAAAAATGGAAAACATGAGAAGTAAATATTTCCATGAATCAAGAAAGTCTGAAACCTGGAGAGAACCAAGAAATAACAGATATATTAAACAAACTAAGTTTTTAACTGTCTCATTAGTATTAATACAAGTATTAATAAGTATTTCCTTTGTTCCAACACATTTAGTCATCAGAGGAGGGATTTTTAGAGAGCAAAAATTATTAATAAAAATGTGTCACTGAAACATAGTGTGAAATGACGTGTATTAAAAGGCCTAACTGAAAAACGTGTGGTAGAAAAATAAACGAGTGCTCTTAAATGCGATTGCCCTGGTGTCAGCCAGAATGAAGATTGTCAATGAAAAAATAATGTCTAATGAAAATGTATTTTGTTTAATCATAATTACATACACTGACAAAAGATGATCATTAAAATGTACTAAAAGGTTAATGGTTTAAGTGTATTATGAAATGTTTTATTCTTCATGTTTAGCATTATTTAAAATGGTCCATGTTTTAATAATTTCCTTTGAGTTCTTCATTTTCCGAGCTTCTGTTCAGTTCCTTATTTTCTGAGCTTTGAGATGTTGCTTAGCTCTTGTCCATGATTCTAACAGTTCAGTTATATTAGGCCTAACTTTACTGAACTGTTTCCCTTTCATGTCCTGATACTGATTAATGAAGACCTGATGTTCCTGCACTCTGCTGAGGAAGACACAACTGATTGCTATTCCATTCAGAAGAGGTATAACCAATGTGCATTTGACTTTCTTGCAGGTTTTTCTCTTTAGGAAATCCAAATGCTTATTTTGGTCACCATAATTAGATGTTCCCCAAATTAATTTTTGTCTTATTTCACTTTTTGCATGAAGTCCCCACATGCGTTTCCAATTAGAGTAATAGTTAGGGATGCTAACCCAATGTCTAAATTTGATTGTTTATTAAATAATTATAATGAATTCAACTACACAAACTAAATGTATGTTACTTCTATTTTCCACTTAATTCTGTTCTTATTCTGCATTGTTCTTTTGAAGTGTTTATTGATAAATGCTTTGATTAGATTGAGATTCTTTAGACGATTTGGACATCCTGTAATGTTTCTGTATTTCTATAATTTGGTTTTGCGCATGATATAAGTGACTTTAGCATTATCAATTAGAGGGCAATAAATGTTCAAACCTTGCTAAACTGGTGTGGTGATTCATGGCCACATATGTAATTGTGTGTTTAAATTACTGACTCTAAATTGAATATTTTGATTATTGAATGATATATTTGATGTTTATTGCCTCACATTGTTTGATTGGATGTTCTCTCACTCCTGTCTGAGTCCAAAGATCTGAGTCGACCTCTGAGGGTACTAGATGTTTTACCCTTTACATGTCACCTTATCGTAATAATACAAAATAAAATATGGTCTGACATGCTCACCCACTCTCCCGCCCTCAAGGCACAAGGCAACAAGGGAACATGTGCTCCTTTGGTTCCTTCTTTGGTCACTAACCATGCCAATGTAGGGAAGCCAATTTCCCCTTCGTAAATGGCTAACACTGTTAACCTAAGAATTATTGGCCAGCCTGAGTACCCAGTTGAGAGTCATCCCACAAACCAGCTCAAATCTTACATACCTGTAACACCAAACGGAAATACAACTTCTGAGTTGTCCCTTCAACCTGCAAGAAATTATGTTTCTTTTGTCTTATATGGTACCTCTTACCCTTCTCCTGGGCCACCACCCAAAGCCACATCCTTCTTTGCCCATAACCGACAAACCTTGTGCCTCTTGTCCCTATGTGGCTTTTCTTGTCAGTTCCTTCGTTGTGCTGTGGACAGAAGAAATCCAGTGCAAAACGTAGTTATAAAGTGTTAGATTGTCTGGTCCAAAATAGAGTACTTCCATTCTTACATGCAAAGGATACTTTGTTGTCATGGAGAGTGGGATGGATAGGACCTGACCCTATATGTTACAAGGGAACTGCATCATCATCAACTTCAACTTGCCTTCTTTAGTGAGGATTGTGCACCTTGATCAAGGGGTAGCATTGGTGTGGTTCCCCTTGGTTTCTTTTATAAGCCCCCCCCCCCATATCCTCAAATCTCTGGAACCTTCAGCCCATCTCTGGGAGGCTTATTTGGAGTCTGTTTACATGAGTGGGACCCTGTTGGTTTGAGACCACAGTCCAGGTATCAAAACCGATCACAACTGCACAGGTAGACTTAAGGGCTTCAGCCCCTATACCTCTACTTATTCATTATATTGATTCTAACCTTCTGCATGGGAACTCACTGGTAAAAAGTTCCAAGGGATCTGCCCTGGAAGCCTCTCCTTCATTCAACTATTTGAGCTGGAATGTTGCTGGCCTCAAAGATAAGATTAAGGACCTAGCTTTGTTAGATGTAGTAGGCCAGTATGATGATATTGTATTGCAGTAAACTAATGTGATTACATGCCCTGAATTCACATGTTTGTCCTGCTCAGCTACCTCGGGGCATGGTAGATCTAAAGGGGGGCTCTCTGTATGGGTTAATATTAATCTTAAAGTGAATGTGTCAGTGGTAGAGTCCGGAATCCAAGCTTACATGACCATATTGGTTAAGGATATGTTAAGTAACTTTTCTATTTTTTGGGTGAACTTTTATAATAATGATTTTTTCGATCCTACTTGCAGTCTTTTTAAGCATTTATTCACCTTCTTAGCAGGTTTAAAACCCAGGGGATCCGCGAAATTGAAACAACTTATGTATGTTCTTTGTGGGGATATTAATGCAAAAATGGGGCCCCCCTTGTTGGACCTGGCCCTTTTTGCAGGGTCATCCCCAAACTTTTTGCCTTCCTACTTCTGTTTTTCTGACCTCTTTTTGTTGGCTCTAGGACTCTGGGCACTTTATCACTGCTCATCGGTGCTAAAGGCATGCGCTTTCCCATCTAAACATGGTTTGATTAGCACATTTAATTTACCTGTAAGCCTCTTGTTTAGTGGTGTCCCTTGTGCCCAGTGCCTGTAAAATGAAATGCTTCTATTGGATTTGCAGCACAGCTTGCACCACCCACAGAAGTAGCCTTTCAAACCTGTCTCTAGCCTGTCACTGCTGGAACTGTGTGCACAGTTGTTGCCACATTGGCTTGGCATTTGAAATCACTTGCCAGGCCTGGGACTCACCTTTTACTACATGTGGGTCATCCCTAAGGTAGGCCCTAGGTAGCCCTATGGGCAGGGTGATGTGTACATAAAAGGTAGAACATATGTCTTTATGTATTGCATGTCCTAGTAGTGACAACCAGCCTATGTAGTTTCTCACTACTGTGAGTGCTGCTCCTCTCATAGGATTGCATTGGAAATGCCTTGACATATGTCTATGTAGTACCTCTGATCTATGAGGAATAGCATGGGCATGTTTAGTATGTTTGGAATGGTAGTGAGAATTCCTCCTTATTGGTATAGGTAGTGCTTATATCGATAGAGTCTTGCAGCCTCATTCCAATCCATGTCTGGGGCAGAGTGACAGCTCAACTTGGTACATACTTTCCAAACAGCCATCACACAGGAAGGTTTAGGTGTGACAGAAGAGGCATCTGCCTACTGACAGTCTTCCTGGGCTGGGGAGAGGGAGGGTCATTCACACCTTTCATGTGAATTGGTTGTATCCTGCCCTCATACAATAGACTTATTACTCCCTGGTGATGTCTGGAGACAGGGCTGGATTGAAAGAGTGTTGTGCATCACTTGAAAGGACTCTTTTAAATTTACCCCCTGAACAAGGCATTTTTGAGTGTAAGTAAAGTATTCTTGCTCTTGATGGGGAGAGCACTTTTGGAACTGGGACCGAACCTCTGCCAGAGGGACTGCTGGACTGCACAAAGGACTCATCTGGACTGTCTTCTTTTGTTGCCCTGCTGCCTGGTGTCTACTGGGTGACCCAAAGGTTCATCTGGATCGTCTTTCAGGAGTGCGGAGCTTTGCGCCTTAGGGCCATGAGCCTCACAACCACTATGGTAGCTCTCCAGCACTTGCCATGTTGGGGTGATGTACATATTCTCAGGATCTACCATATATGCAGAGGGAAGATACTGTGTTATGATGTATGCAATATGAGAATGTTTCACTCTGTCTGCACTCATGGTAATAATGATGACCTAACAACTGCTTGCTGTACTATTAATCTATGTGATAATCTAACTGTTCGTTTTGCAGAATACTGGTAACATATGTGATGATCTCACCATTACTGGTGTAGCAGAGTAGTACTGATTCATGTTGTTTTTTGGTCTAAGGAAGTTTAGCCAATACAGTACATTTTGATATAACTTGCTGTGGAGTTTTCTTTGTGGTGTATTTATTGTATCACTGGGCTGTGTTTGTGCAAACGCTTTACACATTGCCTCTGGGATAAGCCTGACTGCTTGTGCAAAGGGGGTTACAAGGGTTTATCTTGGGTGTGTAGTTCACGTGCCCTGACTGTAGTGGGGATCTCTATCTGACTGAGCTGCCTACTCTGGCCAAACAGTCCCATTTCTAACACCCCTTTATTATGTAGGGGCTGGACCCTGGGACCAACAGTTAAGGAGAACTGGCAGTAGTGGGGAGGAACTGAAGGGGTACCTTGGCCACCAATGATCTTGTGGATTTTATGGAGTGGCTTTGTGAGAAAATGATACTGCCCTCATTCAGGGGTCAAAGGATACCCCTCAATGATTGATTATATTTTCTCCAACTGCGATCTTATGCCATGGTTAGTAAAGGGGATATTTTTGCCATGGAATGGAGCAACCATATTACCCCATTTTTGGGGGGACATTTCCCAGTGCATAAGGTGGTAACCCTGAAGGCTTCTCTCAGCATAAAAGTGGATGGTTTAAGGCTGGTGGGGCATTTGAATGACCCAGGGAGTTCATTAAGAGTTTTCTTTCAAACCCACTCAGCAACCTTTCTGCTCAACGATGACAAAACGGAGGTTATGTTTTTTGGAAATAAAATTCCCCTTTTTAACTCCAGCATACTGAGAGGAGTATCGACCCTCCCCTCCCCTAAAGGTCTCATTAAAAGTTTAGGGGTATGGCTGGACCCTCTTCTCTCAATGGCCCAAAATGCGAATAGAATAGCAGGAACTGCTTTTGCTCTGCTAAAGACCCTGAGGAAGGTTTTAACTATTTTACCTTTCCCAGCAAGAAGATTGGTTGTCCAGGCACTGATTGGTGCTAGGATTGACTATGGTAATGCTTTGTTTATTGGCTCCCCGAAATATGTAATTCAGAGATTACAAAGGGTACAAAATGCAGCGGCTCGTCTGCTACTAAACATTCCTAAACAACATTCAATACGGCCAGGAATTGTCTCCCTACACTGGCTCCCGGTAGCGGAAAGGATTCAGTTCAAGACCCTGTGCCACTTTCATAGATCCATATTTGATAAGGGACCTGAAATGCTGAAAACACTGGCACAGGTTTACATTCCAGCTAGGCCACTTAGATCCTCCTCAGCTAATCTGGCCATAATTCCAACAACGAGGAAAGCCAGATGGGGAGGAAGATCGGTAGCATATCAAGGCGCTCTGCTCTGGAATAATCTCCCTCTCAAGATGAGAGTAAACCCTCAAGAGATGTCGTTCAGAAAGGAACTGAAGACTTGGCTATTTAAAACTTAAAACCCTCGTATAAATTTAAACAGTATGTCACCGTTATGGCAGTATAAGCGCTACGAGGCCGTTGGGCAGTTAGGCGCTATATAAACCTTTATAACATATAACGTTTGTCTGGCGTGCAAGGTGATGTTATGCTTCGTCATTTCAATTTCTTAAATCATTGTGTCAGGCAGTCTCTGCTGCAACCTGTTAAGCCTAGATCTGAAGCACCCTGGTGTTTTGATAACCACTGCTCTGCAGCTAACCGTAGGCTCAGGTCAGCACTATCTGATAGACCTAAAGACCCCATTGAGGTGAGCAAGGCCCGCAGGGTCTATAAGTAGGAGCAGAGAAAAGGAGCTTATTCGAAGGACTGGGCTTTCCAAGAGCAGTTTTTATGAGCTGGTAAATAGGATTACATCTTGCGATGCCCCATCTAATTCTCTCCTCTGTTGTAATATCTCAGGATCCAAATGGGTCTCTCATTTAAGAATTTCCATCACCTTAAAGATGATGAGGGCCTCAAGGGGCAGTGCAGTTAATAGCCAGACTAGCTGATTCACCCTCTTTGTATATCCCTTTGGTGGAAGTAACCCCAGCAATCAGGGCAAAGCGCAAATGGTAAAGCCCCTGGCCTGGAGTCCCCATGGATTTGATGAAGTGCAATATCAAACTCTAGGGCCCCTACTCACGAACACCTTTAATAGAGCTCTGGCTAGGCATGTTATGGAATGCTGGTTTCCCTCCACAATTCTGCCGATTTTCAAGAAGACGGAATCATAACTCAACTATATGCTATTTCCCTATTTCTTTAATAGACAGCTCAGTGAAGATCGTTGGGAGGGTGATCTTCAACTTGCTTAATCGTTGGGTGACTGGCAATAACATTTTAAGCCCTATCAGTTTGGATTCTGTAAGGGCCTGGGTACAGTTGAACAGTACTTAAATCCACACTTGATAATTGGCACTTGATAATTGGCAAATATACCATCGCCAAGTACTGCCCACTGTACCTGGCTTTTATTGACCTATCAACTGCCTTTGACTGTGTCTATAGGACCAAACTTTGGGTGATGTTACTAGATCTGGGGGCGGAGGTGGAGTTATTAAATTTTATACACTCCCTGCAAGAAAACGTGGCTGCTAGGGTTCAGTATGGTAAGGCTGGGGAGTTACCGGATCCATTTCTGCTTGCCGGGGGATGCGCCAAGGTTGCATCCTGGCCCCTTTGCTTTTTATGATTTACATCAATAAGTTGTGTCCCTTCCTGGCTGCTGCTTCAACCGATATTCCAAAAATCAAGACATCTTTCGTGCCAACACTGTTCTACACAGATGATTCAGTTTTAATGGCAAGGATACCGGGGGCCCTTCAGTTACTTGTTGAAGCTTTTGTCACCTTTGTGAGTGAACTGAACTTGGTCACTAACTGCAGCATATTGCATATAATGGCATGTGGACCAGGAATTAAGTCCATGGCAAAGTTAATGGTCAGGAGATATACCCTAGGTGCCATGAATGATTTCACTTATTTAGAGGTTATCTTCAGCAATGCAGGGATGTGGAACTCACAGTTCAAAAACTAGCTATTAGAGCTTAATAGAGCATCTGGTGCAATCCTTAATTTACCTTTTGGGGACGGAAGAGGCACTGTCTCCCCAGTTCTTAATATCTATAACGCTCAATGTGTCTTCACTGCTTTTGGCTGGGATCTGGGACCATGGTAACATTGATGCCTTACAGGTCGAAGAAAACCATATCTGTAGACAGATTCTGCATTTGCCACGTTCGAGACCGCATTTTATTTTGCACATGTAACTTAAACGTCTGCGTGTTAGTGATCTGATCAAACTGGCGCCACTTTTGTAAAGGATCAGCATCTGGTTCAATCAGTAGGCCAGGATAAACAGGGGAATTATTTTGGACTGTTTGGATTTAGACACCTGGTCGGTCATTCCTCCTTTATCCTATGTACATAAAATGTGCAACATTTTAAATATGTCAAATGTGTTTGTAACCCCGGAAGGCATCAGGAAATTTGATAAGCAAAAGATAAAATTTTTATTTTTAGACCAATGCCATATACTTGAAAGAGAATTGCACAAAAAAACAGCACAATGGTATAATGACCTACATGAATTTGTACATCATACTATGTATCTTACCCTCCCTCTGTCCCGATGGGAAAGGGCTCTTCTCTTTCACTCCAGGGCTGATATTGTGGAGCGGCTTTTGAATTTTCCAGGGCTAGGTGGAATGCGGCGTCAGGATTAGTTTGACCCTTTAACAATCATTCGGAGCAAACGATAATGCGAAGCGCACTGTCACTGGGCAGAAGTTGAGCGCTTTGCATGACATCAACCATGTTACATGGATAATTGCACTTTTGCTGCTTACATGGATAACTGCACTTTTGCCAGTAACATGGATAATTGCACTTTTGCCAATACGTTTCACTGCAAGCGAACTCATGTTTCATTTTTTGTGTCTCCTTCACACTCATGGCGACCATCGGCTCGCATGTGTGAAACTGTTTTACTTTTCATTATTAGTTTATGTGCCAAGAAAAGTCCGGTTAGGGGTTTACAACGCTAATAGCTCGAATGTGAGCAAATGCTAGACCCGTTGCATTGTAAATGCTTGTTAAAAGCTGCTGTGAGGTCAAGAAGATAAATGGAGGGGTAAAAGGATGTATTAGCCTGGTTTGTCCTTGTTTAAAGGAGGCATTGCCTGACTTTTGCCTTTCCCATTCGCACATTGGTAGGGGTGCACTTCTAGATGGGGGGGTTGTTGCTATTGCTGAATTTTATTTATTGTGTTTTTAGACATACTAATAATTTATTTTTATGCTTTGTATTGGTGTTTCTTTTATGGATTTGCATATGCCAAATAAGGATCTTATAACTGACTGACTGAGTGGACAAACATTTGTTTGGGTTGATTTTTTTGAGTTGTGGGCCTGTGATTGCCTTACACTGACCTTTCCCAGTGAAGCCTTGGACTGCTCAAGTCAGGTGCTGAAGGGGTGCTTGGATAAGTTGCTCAGAGCCCATAGTAGGCCACGCCCCAGTGCAGTTAGGGTAAAGGGTCTCAACCACTGTGGTTGTGCCAGTAGCTCATGCTTGCCCCAAGGCCATCTGAAAGGGGTTCTGATAAGCAGCGCATGGAATAAGGAACCATAAGAAACAAAATGCTCACCACTAACCCCCCTAAAAACATGTTGCGAATAAATCATAGTAGACAGCTGATGATGGGAGATGGAGAATACCAAGAGTGTAAAGTCCACAAGTGGAATGTCTCATTGAAGGAAATGAAAGAGACAATTAGGAAAAGTGTAACAGCTCTGGGACATAAAAGAAAACAGTGTGCAAACTCCCATGACAGTGGAGGATTTCCTGGCTGACTAAGGACTCCTTCGACTCACTTAGCCATGTACTGATTTTGAATCGCACTCTTCCTAGCTCCTGAAATCGGAAGCCTTTATTTAGTGCGCTCCTTTGAGGTCAGCTAGGTTTTGCACTAATATAGATACGTAAATATGAATACATAATGGTCAACAGGTTAACATATTTATTCTGGAAAAAAACACAGAGGTAAAAAAATCTCAGAACAAAAAATAAATAAGAACAACAAACACAGTGTCTTTAAATACAACAAGAGAGATACTGGTAAAATCAGTGTAACTGTTGAGGTACAGGTAAAATCAGTAAAAGGCTTGTAGTTAAGAACAAGGTAAGTCACAAAGTCAAACTTAGAGATAATGGGAGGGAAAGGATTAGCAAAAAGGTTGGGTTCAGAATTACGTTTAAGCAAAAGAAAGGAATAACACATAAGAGGTTAGGGCTATGGTGGTATCCTATAATCTTAGTTATAGAGTCATGGAGAGAGGAAGCTTAATGGAATGGTGAAAGAAGTCCTCCCAGATTGTATTATATCCTTTAGAAAAGAAAGACTGTTGTAAAACATGGATTTTCCAAAACTGATTGCAGAAAGAACATTAAACATGAAATCCCGAGGATTTGCTACCTGAGATTAGTTACACAAGATTAAGCTAAAAGTGTTTTTCACCTCCTGCGAAAACTATGTTGAAGTATTAATAGACATGCTTTTGCAGGTGTGGAACGGCATATAGGGTAGCTTGTGTTACCAGTCATTTGGAATGTGCCCTAATAGTTTTGCTGCATTGTTCCTATTTAAATGAGGACGTGAATGATTTACATATTATTGGTCCCTATCTGTAAGTGCACAGACGTGCTAAAACATAGAACACAAAGCACCCAAAGTAATTATCAGCGGTTTGAATCAATTCAGGTATTCACAATGGGTGCTTTTTTGTTGTCTAGGTTTGTCACACCAATCGGGGATGGCTGCAGAGAACGTGGCGGCTGCTACTTCCAAAAAGTATACAACCGTTGTGTGAACCAGACATTGCTGCAGTATTGAGTGCTACAGTTTCTAGCCACGGGCTACAGCTTTCCAAAGAGCCATTGAGCCCCTGCATCAACCCTGCTATGAGGCTTTTCAATGCCAACCATAGGTTACAAGGCATTATCTTCTAAGAGGCAATGCCATTTGTTTAAGGTGTCACAGGGCGACAATCCTGTTGCACTTCACGTTTGAGAACTCAACGACTCTATTCTGGCACTAGGCTCCCCCAGTCCAGGCTTAGTCGAGTCGTCCAAGGGCCTAAAGACTTGGAATCATATCACATAGGAGGATAACACTTACTGACCATTTACGAGTTAGGAGTGAACAAGTGCGGGGATTGCAGGTGACCAGAAATTCAGTTTCCCACCATTATTGTGATACACATTTACTCTTTACTTTTGTTTATTTTAGTTTAGTTAGGTTTAGTGTAGGTATTTATAAAGCACCACATACAACCTGAGGTCTCTTGACACTGAATTTTAAGGTAAGACCGAGTATCCTCAATTAGGAAACTATTTAGAAAAAAGGAGGGTATTATTTTTCTCTCTGAAGAGTTGATGAGGGGAGATGCTTTTCAGGTCTAGTGCTAGGGTACTCCATTGTTGGGGGCAAGTACTGAAAAAGATATTTTTACAAATGATGTTTTGAGAAAGAGGGGAGGTCCTAGCAGATTTAATGAGGCCAACCGAAAAACACGAACCAGCGAGTATCTGACTATCTTATCAACAAGAAAAGCAGGGGCACCTTCTAAGCAGACATTTATGTCCTACACAAGGGATTTAAAAATTGATCCTGCTGTGTTTGGGCAGACAGTGAAATTTGGTAAGAATGTCTTTAGTTTATGTAAGCAAGGAGCTGAAATTACAAATCTCACTGCTTGATTTTGAATTGACTTTGTTTCAATAGTTACTTATTCCAAGGCATAAAACATTACACTAATGTAATGCAAAACCTTCAATTGCCACTATAGCGCCTGCTCTCAATAGAGGGAAGAGTAAGAAAAGGTGTAAGCTTGCACATATAGAAAGTGCAGGATGAAACAACTGCAGGGGCCCACCTTTATTTTGGAACCGTGTCTGATGCCGGGCTCTTGACATTCGACTTGTTCATGAAAAAGGCTTAGTGGGGTTGTGCAGAGTGAAGCTGGGCAGAGTGATTCCACAGTTAGCATGTCTGGTAATCTGAATATCATGGTCACTTCTGATAAATCTAATAGAATCAGGGCAGTCATGCTTTTGGAGTTTGCTGCCATGTGGAGATCAACTATGACAGATACAACTGAAGACTTGGTGCTTATTTTGGGATGAAAGCCAACCTGAGCACCATAAAGACTTGGTGTTCCTCAAAGAAAGTAGACACCTGCATGGCAACAGGGAATGTTAGAAATGGTAGGAACAAGTGTAATAGGTCTGTTATTGAACATGAGTTCAGGGTTAGGTCGGGGTTTTTCAAATGAGGCTTAACTATTCCCTGCTTGAGTTCTATAGGGACAAAGCTTGAAAGAAATGTTTTCAGTTTGAAAAATGACATTTATCAATTCTGGGATACCTATATGAAGACGTGTAATGGGAATTTGGTCCACAGGTGAGTCCGAGTTTTAGTTCTTGATTAGATGCTGTAGGGTATCTAAAGAGAAATTGAAGAACTCTGATTCATGACAGTATTTCCTTAAGCAGTGCTCTGAGTGTTGGTCGATGAGTTAGTTGGCTTGTATGGTAGCGTGATTGTGGAGAATTTTAATGCCAAGTGATGGTCGCATTTTATTTTTAGCTACAGCTAGAAGATTAGGGAAGTAATGCGTATCACAACTTGAGTGTATTTTTTGCAGAACATTGATTTGTTTTTCAATGGAATTTGAATTCAGGAATGTCAATTGTGTTCTGTCTCTCTGGCTTCAAGTCTTAACTTATGTAATGTTAAAGGAAATCTAGATGACGTTCATGCTTTATCTCTGTGTTGTCGTTTACACACAGGGACTTTTGTGTCTGCAATTGCGGTGGTCCAGTGGGTGTACTCAGAGTAACTGGAGTAACTGGAGTCTGGACAGTTATAGACTGGTGAGGCAGGCAAGGGGTCAGTCAAAGCAGTGTAAAAAGTATTGTACCAAGGTCTACAAGCGATCCAAGGTGTAGAGTATGTTCTAGGTTTTTGGACATCTTTGGATTTGAATTAAATATCGAAGTGATATGTTCAGGCTAGTGGATTGAGCAACACAGAATTAATTTGGCCTTAATAGGCCCATACCGCATTTAAAGTGTATATCAGCACAGTGGGTTCGTGCATTCATTCATTGATTAAATCCATAGACGGTATGTCAGTAAATGGGCTATGGCTGTGTCATCTGATTTTTTTCCAGGAGTATGTTAATGTTAACGTGTATTCCTAATATTAATGAGTGTTTTTTATACCAGGCGAAGGCTGAAACTAGGTCAATGAAGTCTTGTATGAAAGATGTAAGAGTAGTTGAAGGTCGATTTATTATGAGATTTTGCGTATTGACAGTGTTAAAGCATTTTCCATAAATAATTGTCACTCCTCCATCCTGCATTAAATCTGGTCAATCGTGTCTTATAGAGAGTTACTCTGAGGTAAATAGTCAATGATCTGTGAGTCCAGCCAATCTTTAAACCAACTCTCAGTAATACAGCGTATGTCTAAGTGATTAAAAGAGACTGTATCAGCAATTTCAATTGCACATTTTGAGAATGAATGAACATTGATTAGTCCTTAAGGTGACGAGGTAACAACGGATGGTCGAAAGTGGGAATGTAGGGATGATGGCAGCTTGGTATTATTGGAAGGTTCCGGCAAAATTAATTTTAGCATTGAAGCATACTCACTATGGCTACGAGTTAAGCCTCGCAGAATGAGAAATAACTGTGCAGATTCATTTTTTTCTGGGCAGAATTCTATTCCTAATTCCCATTTCATGTGGCTCAGTGCACACATCTACCACCTGCTCTGAGCAGATGACAAATATGTGTGAAGGGGGTTTGTGTGAGGCAACAGGTTGCTTTGGAGGGTGTAGCATTACAAGCTCCTCCATGTCGTGCAAGGGTTTTGGGCTGGGGTCAGGGAACAGGCTGAACTGCAAAACAGCCCGTTGCCAAGGCAATTGTACCAAGTGGATTTTCCAGCTAGCTAAATCAAACTTGCAGTGGCAGTCAGAATGGCACACGTATAATTGAGCAGAGGCAAAAACAACATGGCTTCCACTCCACAATTCACTAAACCTACAGTAGAGTAGCTGGTGCGTTCGAACCGATGCAAGCTTAGAGATTTGCACCAGGCAGGCGAAGTACTGTTGTTTCCAAGTAGATTTGTATTTCTGTCAGCCTTCTTTCATGTGTAGCTCCTCTTTTCCCCAAACCTGCTTTGTGTCCTTACATTAACTGATAACGCTACTTAGAAGCCCACTATTCATTTAGGTGTTCTGACTCTCCTAATTCTAGTGATTTCATAATATCTTCTTTGCAATGGTCTCTGTTTAGCTATCCTTTTAACCTGTGTTGCTAAAATCTGTTCCATTCTTCAAACTTGAAGAGTACTTGCATCTGATGGGAAATGACATGCTGAGTCATTTGGACCATTGCGGCTTAGGTTAACACTCTGACCCGCAATTATGCTGACACTGCATCATCTTTTGCAGATGTGCATAGTCATTTTATCACCCTAGATTCTTGAAGCATTTACTGCCGTGCTTTGCAGATATATAAATAGGAAATTGTGCCAGCGATGATTCTCTGCGGTTTTAAAGAACAGTCTGTCATTATTAGTACCTATTATTCTGGTAGAAATGGGTATGTCAGCATTTTAATTTTTACTTCTCTGGGTCAGTTTTTGAAGGATGGTAGTTTTAGCTGCTTAAATTAGAGCAAAAGATGGCCTCCTTTTTAAGTCTTGCCTAGCGGACGGGATTTAGCTGTCCATAGGCAAAATCCCTTGCATACCATAAGAAAGAAGTACAGCGGCTTAGAGACCACTCATTGATTACCATTTCTTGGCTTTATTATCAGTTTCATTGATTGCTATTTGATGGCCTTCTTTTTTAACTCTCGTGTTTGACCCTTCTTTTTCATTTAGCTCCCAATGAGAGAGTTTGTCTGTTCTTGCTCTTTCTTTATGCTGCTTACCCCCGCAAATCCTGTCCCCCAAATGTTTCCCGTTCACCCCATCCACACCCACTCCCTTGTCACTAGCTTGTGATCCTTTAAACAAATGTATTAATTTAATTTTACTTCTTTGTGGAGGGACCCGCAGCTACAAGGGCAGCTCTGTATTCCAGTGCTTTTGCGCACCGCTGTTACTCCATCATCCCCACCCACTTTGCCATTGCTCTGCTTTCCCTAACTCCCCCACCCACTCCGCCATTATTTTCCCACCATCTGCGGTCAGTTAAATCTTTGTTCTTTCATTTTTTGTAGGGCCTGGCAGCTGCCAGTTAATGCTAGGGTGTTCCAAAATCCCCCAAAAACTTTCATGCCAATTAAGTTCCTTTAAAACAAAATACTGACCTAAGTGGTGTCTTCCATCTTAGATCAGTAAATAAAAAAACAGAAGATGGCTCTCACATAATCACACATACACACTTACGGGAAACCGTTCATGTCACAATTAGAGGTCTCCATGTAGGACACCTACAGATATGCATAGCGTGCTGCAAAATGAACATGACACACGCCAAAATGAATGTAATATGAGTAAAAATAAATATGATACCTGGCAGAGTGAATCTGACTTCAACCAAAACAAATATGAAACCTGGCAGAGTGATAATGTTACTTAGTGAATAATATAAATAACACACACTCCAAATTGAATAAGAGATGTATTGAAAGATATGTCAATCATACTGAAATAAATATGGCCCTCACTGTAAACAATAAAGCAATCAATGAAATGAATACAATATTCATAAAAAAGAATGGGACATTTCTTGAAATGACTGACATATGCCAAGCGGAATATGACTTACATTAAAATGAATATGACAGATTGCAATTAATATAAGGTACTGAAATGAATAGATTATATTCTGTAAAGAATATAATGCACATTGAAATATTATACACTAAAATGAGCATTGCACATGTTGCAATGAATATGAACTATGTGTGTATTAGCCAAGTTGCAATTAATATGAGACATACAGAAATAAAAAGATGATTTAAAATGAATATGGCTTGTGTTGAAATGGACATAAGCCCCATTGAATTTGAAGTTGACATGCCTTCAAATGAGTATGATCAGAGCTAAAATTTTCAAGACTTTTGTCAACATGAATATGGAATGCGTTGAAATTAATATGATACATATTCAAATGATTATATTTGTTAAAATTAATTAGTTGTATCTTACAATTAATATGACAAGTGTTAATATGAATATGGCATCCACTGAAATAAATATAACATTGATTGAAAGGAATATAATACAGGTTGAAATAAATATGACATGAGTTGCAATGAACATGAGCTTCATTGCAATTAATTTGACATGTTTTAAAATGAATATGAGTAACTTTAAAAAGAACATGACAATTATCAAAATGAATATGGTTTGCATTGAAAGTACTATGATACACATTGACATGATTAAGGTACGTGGTGCAATGGATATGATTCATGTAAAAATTAATATGATCTGTTAATATGAATGAGACATCCATTGGAAGGAATATGAAACATGTTAAGATGAATCTGGCATGCATTGAAATGAATATGATACCCATTGAAATTGATTCAACATACCTTAAACTTGTCAAGATGAATATGTTATGCTTTGAAAGTAATATGCTATACATCAACATTAATATTCCATATTAAAATGAATATGACATATGTTGAAATGGCTATGACCCATGTATGATAGATGTAAAGGTGAGTATGGCATCCACTTAAGTGAATATGACATTCGTTCAAAGGAATATGACAAATGTTAAGATGAAAATGAACCACTTTGAAATGAATACGACACCTCTTGAAATTAATATGGCTTGTATTACAATTGATATGATATTCATTAACATTAATAGGACACTTTATGAAATTAATATGAAACTATGTGAGATAAATGTAGCATACTTTGAAATGAATAAAGCACTTATCGAAATGAACACAATCCATGTTTAAATGAACATGACTTGCATTGAGCTTATGTGGATTTGCTTTCAAATTAATATTACATATTGAAATTAACAGTAAATATTCTGTAAGGATATGATGTGGATGAAAATGATTTCACTAAAATTAATAAACCACACATTTAACAGAATATACAACAAGGACCAGCCTTTACCACACATCCATTGCATGCATCTATTTACAAAGCAGGTAAGTATTTCTACATTTGTCACACAGTACTTAATCACACAGAAAAGTATTTTTGTAAATAACATAATTTTTATGTACACGTAGAGGTGAAGGGAGGTAAGGATGATTTTAGGGTTTAAAGTTGGGTAGAGGTAAAGGGATGTAAGAATAAGGTTTGAGTTTAGGGGTGTGTACAAGTAAAGGGAGGCAAGGGTGATTTTACGGTTTAGGAAGTGGTTAGAGGTAAAAGGAGGTGAGGAATGAAAAAGGGCGTTCCCCTTAAAAAATAAAAAGTCATACACACACACACACATATATATATATATATATATTGACTTATACTGGGTGCTCCCTTGTGTCTGGACAAAGCTAAACCTCTCTGATGAGCTCTGAGAGCGAAACATGTGTCAGGGGTTGCTTTTACTCATTCCAGGTTGACTTGGATGATATTTTACCAGTCCAAAGCTGTAATACTGTGCCTGGAGAGGTAAATGGCTTTTGTCATTTTACAGCTCAGCAAGGTTGACAATGTGGCAAACCTATGCTTAAAGACTTTGCTGTTCAAATGGCAAAAGACTTTGGGCCTGATTACAACTTTGGAGGAGGGTGTTAATCTGTCCCAAATGTGACGGATATCCTGCCCACCGTATTACGAGTTCCATAGGATATAATGGAGTCGTAATAGGGGGGGGTGGTATATCCGTCACATTTGGGACGGATTAACACCCTCCTCCAAAGTTGTAATCAGGCCCTTTGTCCCTATCTAGCTCGGCGTAGATAACACTGTGCTGATCCTATGCTTAAAAACTTTGGTAGATAAACAGACATTTGAGGTGAGCAAATCTAGAGTGTTGCTGGTGTTGCAGGGTGCTTCTTACGGGAGCTGCTCTCCACCTAAACTTGGGAACTACCCATAGTTCTCTATTCTTTTTTGCATATATATATATACAAATATAAAAATGTATACATATATTTAGCTATCCATTTACATGTTTGTGCATACACACACACACACACACACATATATATATATATCTGCTCACCTCAAATGTCCATTTTATTAGCAAAGTTTTTAAGTGTAGGATTTGTAGAGTTCCATTCATGCCAAGCTAGAAAGTGACAAAGGGCCGGATTGAGTCACACCGGTGACGGATATCCCTTCCACCAAAATATAAATACAGCTTTCCTATAGGATTTTTATTTTGGAGGACTCATCCCCCAAGATCTCAATCAGGCCCTAACTCTTTTGACATTTTTTACAATAACGTCTTTAAGCATAGGACTAGCTAGTGCCATCTATGCTGAGCAAAAAGATTACAAAACCCTTTTACCAATCAAGGCACTGTATTGTAACTCTGAATTAGAAAAATATCAGCCTCATGCATCAAAGCAAGCTCCAATAACAGCAAAGAACTTTTCAACATTGTCAAAGAATTCTCCAACCCCTCAGCTACAACAAACAACATAACACCCTTACAGGAACTCTGCAACAACCTTGTAAACTTTTTCCACAACAAGATTGCCAACATCTACAGAATCCTGGAACCCAAGCTCAAGGCCATCGACTTCTTCAAGCAACACAACAACCCCGCTACTACCACAGAAATCTGACTAATAGAATGGAGCAAACCTGTCCAACAGGGCACCGCTTCCATCAGGAACTCGGTCCACTCAGGGGCCCCAATCGACCCATGCCCTCACCACATCTTCAATTACATACTCACCATCTTGTTCAACACCTTAATTGCCATGTCCACTTTCCCTGAGGAAAATAAACACACAGAAGCCAATGCCCTACTAAAGAACCCAGCGAACTCAACTACTACTGACCAATCTCCCTGCTCCAGTTCCTGGCCAGGCTATTAGAAAAAAACAGCAACCAACAACTCTCCTCACATCTGGAATGGAACTACCTATTTGACTCTTCCCAATCTGGATTCGGGAGCAACAACAGCACAGAGACAGCTGTCATCGCAGTTACCGATGACTTCCGAGCCCTACTTGACGAGGAAGAACTGAGGCACTGATCTTCCTAGACTTTCAGTAGCCTTTAATATGGTCTCCCACCACACACTCATCACAAGGCTGCACAACATAGACAGCCAAGGAGCTGCTCTCAAATGAGTCAGCTTTTTCCTCACTAGAAGAATGCAAAAAGTCTGCCTCCCCCTCTTATACTCTGAACCTAACAAAATCATCTGTGGTGTACCCCAAGGATCCTTGCTCAGCCCTGCCCCTCTTCAACACGTATATGCCACCTCTGACCTGCATTGCCAAAACCCATGGATTCAATAGCATATCCTATGCTGACAGCACACCATCAATGCCGGCCCTTTGCAAACATTGTTTGGACATTTGCACTTCCATACCTGCATGACAGACGTTGCCATCTGGATGAAGGACAACAGGCTGAAGCTCAGCACAGACAATAAGGAGGTACTGATTTTCAGAAATAAAGGCTCCCCATGAGATGCATCATGGTGGCCCTCAGAACTCGGACCTACTCCTACTGCCACTAACCTTGCTAGGAACCTTGGCAACATTTTGGACAACAAGTTAACCATGACAACTCAGGTTAATTTAATCTCCTTCTCCTGCTTCTTCATCCATGCTACATAAGCTATTCAAATTACTATCCCGAAGCTCAAGACACACCATCATCCAGGCCCTTATCGCCATCAGACTGGACTATGTCAAAACGCTCTACGAAGGGATTACAGTTCACCTCTGATGGCTACAAACCATAAAGAACATCGCAGCCAGACTTGTCCTGGATCTCCCTCGATGAACCGACATCACCCCCTACCTCAGGAAACTCCAATGACTCCTTTTATAGAAAAGATGCCAGTTCAAGATGCTGACCGGTGCATGCAAGCCCCTACACAACTGCAGCCCTGCCTACTTGAACCACCGCATAAACTCTCATCAGCCCATCGGACACCTCCACTCTGTGTTTCTTTCTCTAACCCTCAACCCACCCATCTGACATCATAGATGCAGATGTCGCGCCTTCTTCTACTTAGCAGCAAAGTCATGGAATGAGCTATCATTTAATCTCTGGACCTCCCCATCTCTTCCAGAGTTCCAAAACTCCAAGAAGACCTGGCTATTCGGCTA
The DNA here is from genome assembly GCF_031143425.1 of Pleurodeles waltl. Classification (NCBI taxonomy): domain Eukaryota; kingdom Metazoa; phylum Chordata; class Amphibia; order Caudata; family Salamandridae; genus Pleurodeles; species Pleurodeles waltl. The sequence continues at coordinate 1,889,203,862 of NC_090440.1, forward strand.
AAAACCTGGACCCTGCCAGCTCCTGCATACCCACCTGGGTGACAAGTAGCACTCTACAAATGTACTAATTGATTGAACAATGGATTGTCTGTGAAAAGATTTCATGTTGTTAGTATCCACTGAATGCCCAATGCAGCAACAAGCAAATGTCCAAACAATGTTTACAAAGGACCTCCCAGTGCACAGGACCATGTATTGCCAGGGTTACATACATTTTGATCTGTTTGAAGTAGAAACCTGTGGAGTATGTAGCAAATAGTGAGTTATGTGTCAAATGTGATCAATCCATAATTATGTAAAAAAACATAAAAGCTAACTTTAAAAAATGAACTTTAGAGATTGAATTAAATATAACAAATCATGCGGTGGATAGAAATAACAGTCAGCTAAATAACACTGTACTTGAAATGAATATGTGCATCACTGAAATTGGATATGAATCACATTGAGGTACACAAAATATTGACTGAACTGGATAAGAATATGAATGAAATGGATATGGTGAATAGCGTGTATAACACACACGGAAATGCATTTGACACTGGCAGCCAATCACAATGAGGTTCAATGCAAGTTGCACAGTCTACTTTGGAAAGTGAACATAGGGGCCTCCGGTGGCTCAACAAGAGGAAGAGTTGTGGGCAGGAGCACGTTGATAATGCATGTCAGAGCAGGCTAGAGACAGTCCAGCTATAAACCCTTCGCTGCTATGGGTTTTGGGACATGGGGCCTCCCTGGTAACCCCACAGCAAGCTATCCAAGATTCCTGCTCCAAGCAACTGAAGGGCTTCCTCTGTACATATTTTTGAGGCTGTAGTGGGACTGGTATATGCAGAAGTGAGCCCCTGGAGTGCTCGGTTGCAGCATTTAAGACTGCATTGAGCCACTGGATGAATGAGTGCAGGTTGAACTCAAGATCATGTACACTGTACTTTAAAAAATGCAGTTTTGTAAAGCGCACATTGTGAGTTCAAGTGTTCAAAGGCCCTCTCATATGTACTAGTGATTGCATAATAAACAAAATTGCCGAAATCCTTTTTTTGTACATTGCACATTTTGAGATGAGATTGCATGACAGGCTGATTTTCACCTTGTTTGTGCTTCATTTTTGCCCTTGTCTGTGTCCCATTTTCCCTTGTTTTGTGCGTCTCTGTGCCATTTTACTTCTCAGTTCAAACCTTGTTTATGCCGCTCTGTGCTTTGTTTTAGCCCTTGTTTGGGCCTCTGTGTGTTTTGTCTGTACTCCCTTTTCCCTGCTTTCTGACTCTCTTGTGCCCTGTTTTGTTTGCATGTTTCTGGATTGTCTGTGCCTGTTTTCAGCTTACATCTATATTTTCTCTCTTTGTGTTTCATTTTTGGCTTTGTATGTACCACTGCTTGTTTCTGCATGTTTGAGCCTCTTCATGATGTCTTCAGCTTGACTGCACCCAGTACAAGGAACCCTGGTCCTCCCCTCTTTATTGACTGCATTTCTCTGCACTCTAGACCCCTACGGACAATTGCCGCACTACTCCACACATCACAAAGGGAGTCTTCACTTGCACCTCCCTCAAGCCCTCATGCACCCATCCACATTCACCGCTCTCATACCCAGAACCCCACAGGCACACTAACCAACCACCACACACAGAAACCCACTCTCTAATGCATGGTCAGTTAACGAAATACACCCAGAGCCCCCTTCTCTCTTCCTGAATCCAGCAAGAAACTGAAAATCCATCTTTTCTACTCACCATCCTGCCATGTCCTAGACATGGTTAGATACACTCATCTGCTTAGCACCAGGATGCCCTCCTGAGTGATAGTTTTCTTTACACATAAACATAACATAACATATGTGTACCCAAATCTTTGTGGTATAGATTTGTATTGAAGACAGAGCAATATTACAGTCCATTTAAAAAAAACAAGAGTTCATTTGAAAGTGTACATCCTGATCACCCATATTTGAGGGGTCTTTCAAATGTGATAATGAAGAAAAATGAGGCTTTGTGAAATATAGTATTTGCAGAGGATCACATAATTGTATCAAGCGGGGAAGCCAGGATTTTTTGTTTTCCACTGTACAGTTCGCCCACTAACTGGGTAAATGCTTTTCTCATGTCTGTTTTATGACAAAAGTTTTACATCAATGTTTTGTCATCAAAATGTTGTCTTAATTTCTTGGTGCATTAGGTGACAGCCTAAGTGGGAGGCAGAAAGCAGCCACCTGAAAGCTCGGCTCGTTTTGGGCTCCATGGACCAAGAGTACCTCAAGCGGAGCCCGAGCCATCGTCTGGCTTGAGGCTTGCTCCAGTTTTCAGTGGCTCGCCTATCTCTAGTACAAAAACCTCTCATGTTTGATTTTAAAATCTATATTGTTGCTCCAGCCATCATTAGAATCTAGTCCACATAACTATATAGTATACTATATAGGCAGGGACACTGGAATCATACATCAGAATAGCACTACGTTATGCAGCAGAGATTACTAAATTATGAAGCAGGAAAAATCAAATTATGCGGCATAACATGGCACATTTTGTGATACTATTACTTCATTGTTTTGTAACTTTTACACATGGTAATACTGTCTGGGCAAAGATTTCACCTCCATAGTAGCAGTTTCACAACCAAATTCAAAAAGCCAACCGAAAGATGAGCACGTAAACTTTGCAAAGGGCCTTCAACTGTGTGAAAATTCACTTTGCAGTATTTTAGTTTTCCTCCTTTTGAGCTAAAAACTTAAATTTGTGATAAAATCTACAGATTATGGAGCAGATGTTGGATTATGTGGCAAATCCATAAATATGCACACAAAAAAGCTGCAGCCACTGAATCGCAGTATTTGGGTGGCCTTGTACAGAGGGGCTTCATAAGTTCATTGAGTTCACTGATAGTGCTGCGATGAGGGTGAGAGCCTGAATGGTTCTCAGTGCAACTTTTTAATACTTCTATGGGATATACTAAGGTATAAAGCTTCATAGTGTTAAAAAAAAAAAAATCTAATTTTGAACACCCTATATTCTAATATGTTTGTGGCATGATTAACGTGTCAGTCATTCTGGAGGATCGTCTTGTGCAGGGAATCGTCAAGCCAGAATCCACCCTTTACTTTTCTCTCTACGAATTTGTTGGCTCACAAACCTCCATTGTACAGCACATATGCTGAGCTTAAGCATTTCAAGGTGCTTCATATATGGTAGTGAGGTCACCTTTGAATATCTGTGTTCAGGATGTGCACTGTACAAAAAAGACCCACAAGGATCAAGGACATTGAGTACTAGACTGTCAAATGCATTTCTGTTTAAGTCAATAGAGATTGTTTTGCATGTGCTGTACACTAGTCTAACCAGTCATGTTAGAAAATGTTTCAGGAGCTCTTAGCCAGTCATAGTTCTGACTACTACAGGGGGGCTGCACCTCTGTAGCTAACATCAGTTGCCCCTCAGTATGCAGGCACGAAAGCAGGGCTCAGTAAGGTGTGCTATGATGATCCAGTTGGACGAAGGCTCACTAAGGGTTGCTCACAGTTATGCAATACACAAGCAAACCACAGACATGAGGGCCACACAGAGCACACACTTGTGCAGCCAAATAATACATGTAATACTGGCTGACTGGACAACAATGTACCTGCTACGACTGAGAGTCAACCAGGCTGGCAGCTTGTCTTTATTTCTCCTCATTTTTATCTCCGTACCTCCCATACCGCTCAACCCTCACACCTCATTCTTTACCTGTCTTTCCTCACTGCTTGTCCTAAACATCTTCTCTCCTACTCTTTATCCTTCACTCCTCACTCATTACCCCATGTCCCTCATTCACCTTTAACACCTCTGTCTTAATCTCCCACTCACCATTTCTCACTCTTTAACTCTCATCCCTTACTCCTCATACCCCACTCCTCTTCCCTCACCCTTCATCTTTGGTTTTGTGTTTCTACTCTTCAGTCTTCATTTCTCAACCTTCACTCCGAATCACTCATCCCTCACTTTCCATCTTTCACTACTCATCTCTTGCGCTTCATTTCTCATCCAACACTCCTCATCTCTCACTACTTATGTAAAAGGTATTTGTTATTTCTAAGCTTGGCATGGATGGCACTAGCTAATCCTATACTTTAAGACTTTGCTGTAAAATGGCAAAAGACTGTGTCACTTTCTAGCTTGGCATGGGTCGAACTGTACAAACTTATGCTTAAAAACTTTGCTAGAAAAATGGACATTTGAGGGGAGCAGATTAAGAGCGGTGGTGGTGGTGATGTAGTGTGCTCCATAGAAAGATCTCCACTCTTTTTTGCATAATTTATGCGGCAATCTAATCCTGAAACAATAAAGATATATGTGTGTGTATGAATACACATGCACACACACACACTCACACACACACATATATATGCATTATTCATTTAATGTGCATCGTATTAATTTCAAAGCAAAACATATTCAATTTGACAAGTTTCATTTTCATTTCAGCATTAGTCATATTCATTTTAAGGCATGTTGAATTAATTTAATTGGGACTCATGTTATTTCAGTGCATCTCATCTATTAATCTTAGCATGTGTCATATTCCTTTCAATGGATGCCTCATTCATATTAACAAATCATATTCATTTTTACATTAATCATATCCATTGCAACATGTATCATAATCATGTTATTGTGTATAATATCACTTTCAATGCAAACTTTATTCATTTTAATAAATGTCATGTTTATTTAAATATTACTCGTAATCATTTTAAAACATGTCAAATTCATTTCAATGAAGCTGATATTCAATTCAACTCATCTCATATTCATTTTAACATGTTATATTCCGTTAAATAAATGTTATATTCATTTCAATTGATGTCATATTCACATCAACAACTGTTATATTCATTTTAAGATGCAACCTATTCATTTTAACATATATCACATACATTGGAATATGTTTCATATTAATTTCAATGCATGTCATATTCATTTTGACAAATGTCATGAGAAGTTCAGCTTTGGTCATACTTATTCGAATGCATGTCAAATTCAATTCAATGGGGCTTCTATGAATTTCACCACAAGCCATATTCATTTAAAACTATCTCCTATTCTGTATATCTCATATTTATTGCAATGCAGGTAATATTCATTTCAGCGCAATTCATGTTCATTGCAGCATGTGTAATGTTTATTTCAGTGTATGTTATATTATTTTGAATTTGCATTATTCTTTTCAGAATATAATATATTAATTTCAGTACCTTCTATTCATTTCAATCTGTCACATTCACTTCAATGTGTGTTATATTCCTCTTGGCATATATCAGCCATTTCCTGAAACGTCTCATTCCTTTTGATTAATTCTGCATTTGTTTCAATTATTGCTATGTTGTTTACAGAGAGGGCCATATTTATTTCAGTATGATTTATATATATTTCAGGATATTTCTTATTCAATTCGGAGTGTGTGTTATTCATATAATTCACTAAGTAGCATTATCACTCTGTCAGGTTTCGTATTTGTGTTGGTTAAAGTCAGATTCACTCTGTCAGGTATAATATTTATTTCCACACATATTACATTCAATCTGGTGAGTACCATATTCATTTTGCAGCACACTATGGGTTTCAGGAGGAATCCTATATGGGGAACTGTAATTTTATGTCAAGAACGGAGGCTCCTATTATGCGTTTCTCTTCTTGCTTTATTAACACAGCAGTCAAAAAAAAACTACAAATCCCATGGTACCAACACAGGGAACCAATGGGATTAAAAACGTAGTACATAACATATTGACCAATAGAAACACCCCCGTGCCATTATGACGTCACTTGACTGCAAGCAGTCCTCTTTTCTTGCTGCTGCAGTCAAGATAAGTTCACTTTTCTTTCCTCCAATACTATTGACGTTTTTTTTTTTCATAATATATTTGTGTGTCATATTCGAATTAATTCCTATTGCAAATGTTATGTTGTCGGCAAGTTTGCCGCATTTCCTTCTTTAAGCGCTTCCCCGCGCTCACGTTCGTTTTTTCTGCCCTCGGGTAGCAACTCCGAGGTCAGGAAAACAAACGGCTTTGTGCGCGCTGCACGCACGACGCGCTCAGGGTTTCCCTCGCGTCTAGGAATTAACCGTCATTCGGTTTTTTCCTGACACGAGGACCCCGACTTCAACTCGCGCTTTCCTTACCGCTATTGAACGACCGGAACAGCCGTCTTCACGCCGCAAACAAGGGATTCCCTTATCTCCCTCGTCTGTTATCGGCAACACCTTTCTTTAGCCCGCCCTCGAGTGGGAGGGGTTGTTTTCCCTCATTAGTTCAGCCTCAGTTTTCTTTTCACATTAACCCCCGGTTGCCTGAATTTTGCCAGAAGGCAATTTCTATTATTTCAAGCCCTTTATTTTCAGGAGTTTTTCCTTCTTATTAGAGAATTTGAAAGAGGAAACCCTGACATGGAAAATAATACATCTTCTGGGGAACAAGGTGTACCCAGTGATATAGAAGATATCAGAAATGATCTTCGGAACTTTATTAAAAACTCTGTCCAACAGGCAATGGCGTCATCTATGCACAAATTCTCAAAGAACCTAGAGTCAAACTTTTCAAATTTTTTATCTAAATCTTCGGCCCAGTCTGCGGGGGAATGCAGTCTACGCCAGACTGTCAACCCTATGGGTTTGACGCAAATGGAAAGTGAGTTCACCTCACACATGACAGAGGACGCGGTTCCTCACAAGTCTCCTGCCAAGGAGAATAATAATATGGTTCCCAAACCCTCATTGAAACGGACAGCTAAACAACGTAATATTTCTCTCCCCACGCCCACTGTTTCCACTCCAGACTCCGCTGAAGATATCCCTGATGCGGATTCTGACTACGTGGCCTCTGATAAAGACGATACTGATTCTTTTTCACCACCTCCTCCCAAAAAACCTAAAGTTCCTTCTGTTTCTCCCCCCCCCTTTTTGATGCTGAGGGTTTCCCCATGTTCGACCCTTCCCACATTCTTCGTCCCAATTCCACAGAATGGTTCCCTGCAGACCATGTGGGTTGTTACGTGGCTCAAAAATTATTTTCTCCACTTGATAAACAAACTAGAGCCAAACTCAAATCAGAGTGCCCTCGGCCAGTGCTCCCTCACAAGGCTACTTCTACTCCTTACATTGATCAGCAGATGCTAACCTTTTTCAATAAGCAAGGTAAAGACCCTCGCAAAGGGGTAGATAAGGCATGGTCGTCCTGTCAGGACAAATTGTTGGACGTCATTGGTCCACTTACCAGAATTTTCGACATGGTTGAAACGGCCAGACTAGATGGTAGCTTGTTAGACCCTGAAGAACTATCGTTGTGGGTACAGCGTTGTTTTTGCCTTCTGGGCAATGCTAATGCCTCCCTTATACATGAGAGACGCAAGGGCCTCCTTATAAAATTAGACCCAAAATTGATTAATTTGGCAACGGTTCATCCTCAAACTCACACCGAAGGACAACTTTTCGGAGACTCTTTCATCAAAGACCTCGGAAAATATGTTGCTACATTCACCTCCTTGGACAAGGCACAACAGTCCATGAGAAAGATGTTCAGTCAACGTGTTTTTGCCAGGGCCAGTAGAGGCAGGGGCCGCTTTACCGGCCGAGGTACCGCCACCCAAGGCTCCAGAGGGTACTACGGTTCTTACCAACAAGACTTTAGACCTCAATTCTACCCCCAGCGCGGCAGAGGTTATCGTGCTAGATCCTTCAGACACAACAAAACCACCAATCCCACAGGTAAGCCCCCAGGTTGGTTTCTTTCCAACAGGGGGTCGCATCTTCCATTTTCTTTCAAATTGGTTAACAATTACTGCGGATGTGTGGGTGCTAAATACTGTACAAGGTTACATCATAGACCTTTATTCTACCCCAGTACAAACGTCCTACATTCCTCTACCCCAGTTTTCCACAGAAATGACTCATCTAATATCTCTCGAAGTAAATTCTCTCCTGCAAAAACAAGCAATTTCAATCACCCAACCTCATCCTTTCGGATTTACCAGACCAATTTTCCTTGTTCAAAAGAAAAACAAAAAGATGCGTCCAGTCATCAATCTAAAACACTTCAACCGATTTGTAGTATACAGACATTTCAAAATGGAAACAATTCTCCACCTCAGAGATATACTTCTTCAGAACGACTGGATGGTCAGACTGGATCTACAGGACGCATATTTAGTAGTTCCTGTACATCCAGAGTCAAGGAAATTCCTTCAGTTCCACTGGCTCGACCAGACTTATCACTTTACCTCTCTACCCTTCGGGCTATCATCTGCCCCTTGGTGCTTCACCAAGCTCTTGAAACCCGTGGTGGCTTTTCTAAGGTCCCAGGGCATAAGGCTCCTAATTTACTTAGACAATATTCTAATTTTGAGTCAGTCTCCCCAATCTCTCCTTCTCCATTTACAAACAACCTGCTCCGTTCTAGAGGATCTAGGTTTCATCATAAACAGAGAAAAATCTCTCCTAGTACCTTCCCAGGTCATAGAATTTCTGGGATTTCAAATCAATTCTATCTCGGCAACCCTGCTTCTACCTCCCACAAAAATAAGATCCATAAAGTCAGAGATTCTTCAAGTCCTCCGCAGTTCTCTCATATCTCTCAGGACATTGGCTCGAATAGTAGGCCTACTGTCCTCTTCCATTCAGGCAATCTTTCCAGGTCCCCTCCATTACCGCTCTCTTCAAAGACTAAAGATCCAACACTTGAGGAAGGGTCTTTCATATTCCGACCTCATTCCCTTAGACGTGGAGTCCCGCACAGAACTTCAATGGTGGATAGACCATTTAGATGCTTGGAACGGGAAAAGTATTTTTCCGTCAGCCCCAGATCTTGTATTAGAGTCCGATGCAAGTCGTCTAGGCTGGGGGGCCTGGTGTGGTCCCATCTCGACTGGAGGTACATGGTCTTCCGAGGAGTCCAAATTGCATATCAATTGTTTAGAGATGCTTGCCGGCTCCTTTGCAATCAGAAGCCTAGCAAAACACAAAGTGCATTGCGCAATACTCCTCAGGATGGACAATATTTCCGCGGTAAGATACATAAACCATCTTGGAGGCACAAAATCCAAACCTCTAGCGGATTTGGCCAAGAGTTTTTGGGAATTCTGCCTTTCAAACCATCTTTCGGTTCATGCAGAGTACCTTCCAGGAACTCTCAATTCAGTCGTGGATTGGCATTCTCGCCATCTCCGAGACTCCAGCGACTGGAGATTACACCCTTCAATTTTTTCACAAGATTCAGTCCTTATGGGGTCCTTTTTCCATAGATCTGTTCGCATCTCGACTGAACACTCACCTTCCCCAATTTTACAGCTGGCGCCCAGATCCCTTAGCTTTAGCATCAGATGCCTTCTCACAAGTTTGGTCTCTTTCCCTCAATTACGCCTTTCCCCCCTTTATCATGATCAACCGAGTTCTTGCTCACGCCAGACGCCAACAGGCCTCTCTTATCCTTATTGTACCGTTCTGGCAGGCCCAGGTATGGTTCCCTACCCTCCTGGAACTCTCAATAGATTTTCCATTGTTAATTCCGTCCTTCCCAGACTTACTGCTGGACCCTTTCCAACGTCCTCATCCCCTCATTGTAGACAACATCCTCACCCTTTCAGCCTGGAAGATCTCAGGAATTCCCAATCTTTCCCTTTCATTTCGTCAGAAGCTTCCCAATACATCTCAAATTCCTGGGCCCCAGGGACAAAGAAAGCTTATAAATCAGCCTGGTCTTTATGGGACAGCTGGTGTTTGGGAAGGAACCTTAATCCCTTTTCAGCGGATGTAATTTTTGTAGTTAATTTTTTGGCTGCAGAAGCTAGTAAAGGTATAGCTTTCCGTACCATTAACCTTTATAGGTCGGCTATTTCTTCTAACCATATACATGTTCATGGTAAACCGATAGGCGAACATCCACTGGTATGCAGATTAATAAAGGGAGTAAAATTTTCCAAACCTCCTTTACCCAAATATAATCAATTATGGGACGTTAATATTGTTCTAAAATATCTGATTTCATTACCAGATAATCCTTTTTTGTCTCTAAAAATGTTATCTGCTAAATTAACAATGTTATTGTGTCTAGTTTTCATCAAACGTTTATCAGATGTAAAAGCTCTGGACGTCTCCAACCGGCAGTTCACCCCTTCGGGGGTGCTGTTTTCGGTTGTAAGACGCACCAAGACCAGTTTATCGTCAGTTTTTTATCCTTATTTCCCGCAGCAGCCCAAATTATGTGTGGGCCAATGTCTTACAGTGTATGAACAAAAAACTGCAGATTTCAGAACATCCTCCTCCCAGCTTCTTATTTCTTTTAGGAAACCCTATCTACCGGTTTCGTCTGCTACTTTAGCTCGATGGGTTAGGTGGATTATGTCCCTAGCGGGTATCGATACCTCCAGATTTGGAGCTCATTCTACAAGAGGGGCTATGGCCTCCAAAGCCTTCTGGGCAGGTTCCCATTTAGAGGATATTCTGAAGTCTGCAGACTGGTCTAATGACAATACCTTTCGAGTTTTTTATTGTAAACCTGTTGATGATGTTTCGTTAAATGTAATTAATATGCTTTGAACTCGCATAATAGGAGCCTCCGTTCTTGACATAAAATGTAGATTTTCCTAGTTTATGACGGAAAGTCTTAATTTTATTAAAGACACGGAGGCGAGTATTATCCCACCACTAGTTTAAACATTGTTTCTCCCTCCCTTTCTTTCAGCGACAGTTCCAGCCGCTCAACCAGGGTCCTAGTACGTTTTCTCCATACTTTGAGAAGACTTCGTTCAGGACATGCACAGGATCGTATTCTCCTGTTTTAATAGACCACTCCTTCCTTTGTAGGATTTTGGATTTTTCTTCCGATGTTTTTGCTTTCCTGATGGCTTTGTTTATCCTTTGTTCTATTTTTCCGTTACTATTCTACAATTGACTTCATTCGCAAGAAAAGAGGGCTGCTTGCAGTCAAGTGACGTCATAATGGCACGGGGGTGTTTCTATTGGTCAATATGTTATGTACTACGTTTTTAATCCCATTGGTTCCCTGTGTTGGTACCATGGGATTTGTAGTTTTTTCTTGACTGCTGTGTTAATAAAGCAAGAAGAGAAACGCATAATACTCGCCTCCATGTCTTTAATAAAATTAAGACTTTCCGTCATAAACTAGGAAAATCTACATTTTGACATGAACATCTTCCCATACACACACTTTCAGAATCGCTCTGCTGGCAAGGGCCTCTGCCTCATGGCACCTATTTTCTCTTTTTTTGCAGATGCACTGAATCTGCAAAAAAACACTGGCAAACCAAATAGGTCACTAAGGTGAGACCTATTAGCTTGCCAGTGCTTATCGTAATTAACTATTTCAATTGTGTTATCTGTTACCAAAGGACTAAGGTTCTTCTCTTATGAGGAAGGCCCAAAACCGTTCAACCCAGCATCTTGTTGCATACACCTGCTCCTAACCTGTTAAATACAGCGTGGCGCAGCACAGCGTTCCTAAGGGCTCCTTTCCTGTGGAATCCTGCCAGCCCCTGATCAGATTGTGTGAGTTGCCTCTCAGCAGCGCCATGGTTGACTCCATCTCATCTAATGTGCTCTGATAATAGCAGAAGACACCCTGTGAAGACCTGACGCTGATAATCTTGTGCAGAAAAGAAACCCATCCAGACTGAGGGTTTTTTTTGTTATCAAATTAGCTATATTGACTTTGAATCGATGTCTTAATTATACAGCTCGTGACGGAAATATATTGCAGGAACTAAAATTAGCTTCTTCCTGCTAACTAGCTGAGAGGGAATGTAATAACGAAGCATGCACATTGTGCTGAGATTTCGTGCTGAATAGAAAACACCTTCTCTCACTGACTCACAGGCAACAGGGAGCTGGAAGTGAAAAGCCAGAACAAAGGTGGATTTTTTCATAAGGCAGCTGTTAAAAGGCTGAAACGTGGATTGCCTTTCATTTATGATTTGTTAAATAGCTCAGTTATGAATTTCAAAGGATAGAGAATTGCTTGCAGGATTCCATGGCAGAATATGTGGTGCCGTTGGATACCAATGGCCATTTAGGTAAATAGAGTTTTATCCTACTTGGTGAATGCGCTAGAATGTTTTTGGCTGCAGGTAACACAGTTACTGATTTTCTGATGCATATTTATTAAATCCAGGTGCAATGAAATGCCAGAGAGTGTAATGAAGCCTTCAAAATTCCAAAGTGTCTCCTTTCTCTTGGGCCACTAGCGGCGCCATGTCATCCCAAAAAAACATTAGCCAAACCTGACTTACCAACTATGGCTAAGTTGGTCTTTGATGATTTACATTTTGGTATTGGCATAAACGTTGCAGAATACAAATTGCTGTAGGGCTTAAGGCCAGGACGGGATGCAGGTGCCACAAATAATGTTGATCCACTTGACACCTGTGCAGAAACTTGGGTTTAGCCCACAAGAATAACACAGATATTCCCATGGTCATTCTTGTGGTGATGGAAATGCCCAAAACACTCTTCATTCTTAAGGTGATGGAAATTCCCATGGTTACGTTACAATCTTATTATGGTGATTGAAATTCCCATGGTCACATTACATTCTTATGGTGATGTAAATTTCCATAGTCACACTACAGTCTTATGCTGAGTATCTCACATCAGTCCCGGGCATCGGAATATAGTGCCAACACCAATCACAGCCAGGCATCATTGCACCTTCAAAACGATTCTGAAAGCCACCTAGTCTGGTGATCTCTTTCTATATTTAGACTTCAAACCATATTTTCCAACAATTCCCTTAGAGTCCATGCAGCAGTGGACAACAATGGACACAGTAGGGACATAAACACAGACACATAAGCACCAAGTCTCACAAACACCTATGTAAAAAGACACAAACACAACCCTCTTTTTTTCTTCCTCTCACTGTCTCTTTATCTATTTCTGCTTTGCAATGAATATGTTTATGTATGGATACAATCATCTTGATAATGGTATTAAAACACAAATATTTGCAGCAGATGGTGTTTTGGTAGTTTACATTGAGCAGCACTTGTATTGATTAATTTAGAGATATGCTCCACTTCCTTGCCCTCCATATACACATTCTGGGGATCTGGAGAGACCAAGACATCCCTTTGAACAGACTCACTGCATGTGCATTGAGTCTGATGTTGGCAAATTGAGACATTTTTCAGAATGAGCTCTCACAGTGCTATGGACTGGTATTGTGCATGCAGAAATATGAAGGTCTCCAATGAATTCATATAAGATATTTATCCTTAGATGCATGGCCTAGTCTGAGAATGAGACAATTGTGTATGGTTCCAATCATTTCTGCTGACTGGTTTGGATGCATTCCTCTGACCCCAGCAGTGCATGGCTCTATCAGAATGTTAGAATATTTGCCACGCACAATATCGGACTATAACCCAATCTTACTGACTTTAGCATGGGAAAGAGAGAAGCCCTGTGTACCCTTCTTGGAGACTGAAGCCAGAGTTGTTGGGGAGTTCAGCCTTCCGGGAGATCATATGTAATGCTATGCAACAAAACATTACTGATAATGCGGGTACTGGTTATTTTCTTCAAGTAGAATGGGATGCATTTAAGGAAGTGCTCAGGGGTAAATATCTATCGGAGCCGGTGGTGGTAGGATGCACTTTAATATCAGAGGTCTCACCAGCTGAGGAAGCACTGTGCAAAGACCAGGTTACCCAGGAAAACAGACTTAGCTCCTGGAAGCGAAAGGAAAAGTAGCAGAGCATGTGGAGCGCCTAAGGTGCTTTTATTATGAGACTTATATGAGTCGCTTGCAGAATGGGACCACACTGGTACACTGCTGGCATAATTGGCGAACCCAGCGAAGAGGAGGTAGGCGATCCTTGGGAAAAAGCTATACCAGCAAGCAGATATTAATAGTGAGTTTGTGGACTAATATCCTACACTCTAAACTAGCGCACTCACTTGCTCAGTAACCAATATAGATGAGTTCCTGGCACCCTTGCCCTTTCCGACACTGACACCTGAAGAGGCAGCGGTATTGGGCAGGGACATAACACTACCAGAGGTAAGAGCGGTGATTAAGGAAATGGCTAGGGGTACGACACCAAGCACTGATGGCCTCCCAGTGGAATTTTATGTCACCTATGTGGAGGATCTGGCCCCTAAATTGGTAGAGCTTTACAACACAACTAAGAATATAGGCATGCTGCTGGCTTCAACCTGAGAGGCCTTGATAGTTCTCCTGCTCAAGCCTGGGAAACCGGCACACCATATGTGGGCTTATCACCCTTTATCAATGTTAAATACTGATTAAAAGATAGCAGGATTCTTGCCACTAGACTCCTCCCCCATATGTCCACAATCATCTACCCGGATCTAGCAGGTTTTATCCCTGGCCACAACACAGCTATTAATATACAAAGATTGCTCCATATATAAGACGCCCACACATATGATCGAACAGTCAACAGTGTTCACAGTAGATACTGAGAAGGCATTTGATAGCCTAGAATGCTTTGTCTTTTATGCAGTCATGAATCAGTTTCAGTTGGGAGTAAACTTCGTAGCCTGGACTACTCTTCTTTATATGGCCCGCACACCCAGAGTACCCACAGGGGAATATGTTTGTCAGAGTGTTATCAAGAGGACAGAGTAATCTGGCAGGGTTGTGCACTATTACTGTTATCATTTTCACTGGCGATAGAACCCTTGGCTGCCTACATCAGAACTGCAAATATCTACAGTGGGATCAAAAGTGGGGGGCACCTACCACATTCCCTTACATGCTAACGATCTTTTAATTTTTCTAAGTGACACCTCAGTCGAGCTCAAAATGTGAAATGGAGATTTATACAGCACAGCTTATCACCCCTGAGGATCTCAAGGTACTGTCCATCAAACCCGATCTCCAGTTCCGGAGGCAGTCGCTCTTACTGCAGTGCTACATCCTCTCTAATTGGAAAATTCTGCAGAACTCTAAAATTGGTGTGTGGAGAAAAGAACTTGTGACATGGGTCCTGTATCGAGAAGCTAAAGGTGGTCGGGGATCCATGGAAATGGCCAGAGCATGGGATGCCTTAGTAGAAAGCTTACTACACCCAGATGCCTCTCCATCGGGAATGCCGCTGCAAGTCCCATGATGGCAGACAACCATCCCAGATCAGGAATGACTGTCCTACCGTACATATTGTTGGCCTCGGACTAAGGCCCCCGCTGGAGCTAGAGGCCCTCTGTGGACTGCCTAACAGATTCGGAAGCAATAAACCACACCTGACCCTAGTTATTTGGTTATTATGATGCAACAAATGAGGGAGGCACGACGTGTAGGTTTGGAGTGGGTGGTTTACCTGAGATTGTAATCTCTTGCAGTGACAGCTAAAACAGCATTGTTGAATGATTTTCTTATTACTTTGCACTTATTTATAGAGATAGCTGTTTTGTTTGTTACACACAAAAATCAATCAAATCTGTTTACAAAAATTCTGGTGGCTGGTATTGACAAAATACTTCTCTACCCATAAAGGCATACTGAACTCCGTTTTTGTCGGCTTCTTCATGAAAACCCATACTTTAAAGCTTTCCACTTAAGACTACCCTATGTCTATTTTTTGTTGTTTCGTGTATTTATACAGCTTTCTTTTCATTTGCTGCAAAAAATGCTTTAAATAGAAAAGCGTTTGGGAACGAATAGATGGGGTGTCAAAACAGACAGCAAGGCCTTTAAAGAATGGGCGCAGAATATTCGAGTTAGAGAGATAATGGCAGTAATCGCCTTCTATGAGGACTGTTCATTTTGGAGGTCCATTTTGTGCTTCTATGCTGCCAAGATTTTTGTTCCAAAGCTTCGGAGCTTTCTGGAATTTTGAGAAAGGTAAAGTTGGTTTGCAGCTAAGGGAACTCAATATCTTATGCTGTTCTGAAGAGTATTAAAACAGCCTGCAGGTTAATTACCATCTGCATGCCAGACAATATATTTAAAAAATTGGGATTGCCCCGGCCCTGACCTAGTTTGAGAAAACAGTGATCATTGAACTTGCATTGTTTCAGGTTACTTCAGCTGCTCTGTTCTTTCTCTCTGACTTTGAGGTGTCTTTCAGGTGCCCACGTAATTGACTGTTTAAGGGGACGCCTAAGATTGACCACAGAGTAGAATCATGAATACAACAAGGGCAAGGGACTTGGCTGTACTGTCTCAGCTACGTGGTGGCCATTTGGTTAGCAATCAGTGGCACTTGACTATCAATCCCCTGTAGTTATTGTAATACTAAAAATAATAAAAATAAGCATTGGCAAAACAGTGGCAAAGTATTTACAAAGCCAAGAGGGTCTCACCTTTGGGGCCTACTGGCTTTGCCATTGCTTGTTTTTAGTAGTGTTTTGGGGGATTCTGAAAAGCATTGGTAAAAAGCAATGATTTTTGCTGGTCCTCTTTAATATCAGCAAAAATATGTGCAATGAAAACGCTTTCATAGAAATCCTGCAGAAATCAAAACATGACAAAAATATATTTAAGAAAATAATGGCAATTCTGGACAGGCAATGGAGGCGTGGGCGATAGAGAGTAAGAATATGATTTTACTTCCTGTGCTTCCCAAAAAGAAATTCAATGGAACTTTAAATAATTTTGGAAAAATTAGTCCTCTCGCTTGAATAATTTACCTTACCTTTTTGTAAGACAACATGCAACTGCTTAGTCTACTATAGGATTTATTTATTTTATAAGGAATCGGTTCTGTTAAACCAAAAATGGTCGTTACACTGTGGCTCAAAGTGGACTTGGGTCATTGGACTAAGGCATCCTCTCCAAAGGATAGCTCTTGGTCTCCTGGGCATCAGCCTGTGATCCTTCTGTGGCATTCTCATTGTTTCTAGAAAAAAACCGCATTTGGCAGGAACAATTAATTTATTTGTGATTCTAGTCTCCTTTTAAAAAAAAAAAAGTGTGAATTTCTCAGTACTGGATTCTGGTTTTAAGCTGCCCCCCACCTCCTCCTGCTTCTTGCATTGGTGCCTTCTAGAGTCTAGCTGATCATGCCATTCAAAATATTGCAAATTCCGTTTATTGCATCTTAACATGTGAAATTGGGCACGAATGATACTACAAATTGAATAGATTAAACAGGAATAAGAGGGACACTTCAAAATGATAGATTACAGCCATGCTATGTAAATACAAGAGGTGCTGTAATTATGTTTATTACAAACGGAGGCAATTAGGTGCATATGCAGCTTGATTTTGTGTACATTCTGTCATGTATTCTTTGATTAATAGCACATACATCCAGAGGGTTTAATTAAAGTTTTCTAAATATTAATAAAGCTCACTTTGATCTGGATGAAATGTATGCATTAATTAGCCGCGGAAGTGTGGAGGTTGTGTGCTAACCAGTCAAACACATGGTGCCACACCAGGTAGTTCATGCTGGAAGAAACATTCTGAGCAAGAGCTCAAATTCCATTTAAGGAAGAAGAATTGGCCCGATTCTCGAAGGCGAGTGTAAATCACCAAATGCATTATTTACACATATATAAGGTTGTAGTTTAGAAGGATTTGGCTGAATCGCAAACACTTCTAATCGTCTCTTTGCAAATTACATGCCATATTGTACCCTAAATTTCACGACACCGTTGCACACTGTACACATGGTTACGGTTACGAAAAGTGCAGATTTCTCTTTTTTTTTCTTTTTAACCTTTGTTTCTTTCTGCAAGCAAGCAGTGGAAAGTGAAACGGCTGGTGCCCTTCCCCTTTTTTCTTCGGCACTTATGCCAGACACAGTTAGATGTTAATTAGACTCACTGATATACGTGAGGAATGCAATGAAACAACTATTTGACAGGTCACCTCCTTTGCATTACATTTCTCTGATCACTCCAATGAAAGTTTTCTGGAAAGGCTCACCACTCTAATCTAAGTGCAAAGGTAGGGGTGATTATTGTACACGGTGATCGCGCCCAGTGCATAGATCTGCGTTAAAGAAATATTTGAAAACGTTTTCTCCATTAATTGTTCAAATATCTTTTTTTGTCAACTGAGTTATGAGACTGTCCAAAAAATGTCCTAAAGAGATCATGACAGATTTCTGGATTTACATAACAGATAGACAAGATGAGTGAATTCATGTTAAAGAGGACATAGATGAACGTTCGGTCAATGGAAGGCTTTAGTTCGTCAATTAAAGGTATTAGTGATTCTGATTGGTCCCTATATGTGTGAAAATCTCCTCCACAGAGTAGTTTGAAGAGGATTCCAACAGACAAAATTATCAGACACATTCATCAAAATGATTAAGTAATCTAAAATGATAAGTTATGTGTATTTGTTAAGCTCACTAACACCTTAACAAATCACTGTCACACACCTGGCGCTGAACAGTTGTGTGTGTGCGCCTGACCCTGTCAAGAGTAGATTGGTTAATTGACATGCCAGATCTTCAGCTTCTTGTGGAATTGAAGAAAATAGGAGAAGGGTCGGCTGTGTAGTGGGTGGTCATTCCACACTTTAGGTGCGATGTAAGACAATGCCCATCCTCCTGATCTGGACCTGTGCATATGTGGGATGTGTGTGAGTAAATGCCCTGCAGAGGAGAGTTGTCTGGGTGGTTGGTAGATGGAAATGCTACTGTTCAGGTATGTGGGACCAAAGTTGAGTAGTGCCTTGAATGCGTCTGTGATAAGTTTAAAATTAGCACTTTTATGTATCGGGACCCAGTAGAGCTCCATGAGGTGTGGTGTAACATGCATTCTGTGTGGGAGGTTGAGGATTAGTCTGGCTGCCAAGTTCTTGATGGTTTGTAGTCTTATGGTGAGTTGCTTGGTAGTCCTGGCGTAGAGGGTGATCCGCAGTCAGACTTGATGGTGACTGAGATGTTGGTGATGGTTTTTCTGGGAGGTTGCTTGGGAGCCTTTTTAAGATCTTCCTCAGCATCTTCAAGGTGTGACAGCAGGATACAAGGGCAGCTTTTACTTGTGCAGTTATGTCAAGTTTGCCATCAGTGATGATGCTGAGGATCCTGTTGTGGGTGTTGGAGTGGATCCAAGATCGACTGGCCACTACCAGGAGTCCCATGGTGAGGTGATTTTGCTGAAGATCACTACTTCTGTATTGTTTGTTTTGAGTTTAAGAAAGTTGCCTTTCATCCAGTTAGTGACTTGAGTCATGCTGGTGATTAACTTGTTTCTTGACTTGGGGGTCTTGTCAGAAGGGGAGAGTATGACTTGCATGTCATCGGAGCAGGAGAGGAAGCTGATGTTGTGTGCATGAATGACACTGGCCAGAGGAATCATGCATGCGTTGAAGAGAATGGGGCTGAGGAATGAAGCTGGAGCCACTCTGCAGATGAGTTTGCAACAAACAATATAACTGCTTTATGACCTAATTAAGACTATCTGACAATTGCCATGCAGAGACTTTTTGTAATAAGGAGTAAAGCTGTAAAAAATAAATAAGAGACAAAGCAGGGTATATAAGACTCCCACATATCTAATACTCATCTCCAATCAATGGTAAAGAACACTCATGTACAATCCATAAACATATTCCAAGATTTGTTGCTAATATTTCATTAAAGGATCATTTTTAACTCATGTTTACATATTGCACTTAACACTCAAAAAAAAAAAAAATGGATTTGCAATCATTCATTCTTACTGTTCACATGTTACTCTTATCACTCATCATAGAAAAAAACACACTGAGGTATAAACGTTGTTCACAATGAGAGGTGCATTTCAAACACACAAGTATGTACCTTTTACATGAACTTTTTACAATAAAAGACTGGAAAGCATTTTGCCACCTTCAGAAAAATACAGTAACATCGACATCAGGAGTTGGCTGTTGCAAGTGCAGGCTCTACCTGTCCCGCTGCCCGACCTGCAAAACCCAGTGCACAGACATCACAAGACTTCTCTTGTGACTGGTGTCCACGTGTTGGGATGCACTCAAAGGAAGACAGGCGTATGGTTTCGAGACATTCCACCAGAATTAAACTAAGAGTAATATGAAGTGATTGAGCTGTGCCTTTAAGCGCCACAGGGGTAATTCAAATACGCTTACTTAAACTTCAATATTCGGAAAGTCAGATGTCAAAAGGGTTGCTCTTATTCAAGTTTTCAGAGCCCCAATAGGACAGACCAAAGGACACCAGTGGCCAATAACTTCAACCACCACATGTACAGCCTAGTAGACCCTGTTTACCTTGTGGCCCCCCAAGCAGGGGGCTGAAACTGCATCTACTGATGGTACCTATTGAAATAATTACTACATACGTTTATAATGCAGAAACAACCATCCTGTCTGAAAACAGTCCATATGGCCACTACTAGTGAACTCTAGCAAACGCAATAACAAACCTTAACTCAGAGAAAGCAGTGATCACTTCCTGAACAACGTTAATGCACCTCTGAAGGGAAAGTCTGAAGAAGAATACATTCTGACAAAGATGTATAACACCCACATTGCATGCACATTGTAGGCAGCACCTTTTATCTATGTATCTTCCTTATCTGTTAAACAGACACCACACAGCTAACATACACTCGCTAACATGGTGTTTATATAGTGTTTATCAATGCCAACAAAACGAAGATTAAGAATGTTAGGTAAAAGCTTTTTCACAATACTTTTAAATTGGACGGCCCAGAAATTTAAACTTTTAAGCATTAGAATGTTTGGGCATTGATTTACCCGAATCTTTTAAGAAAGCAAAGTGAAACACTTGGTAATAGATGCAGAAAGTGCACTGGCCAGATTTAATTGTAGGTTTGGGAACAGGACTGGCTAGAGAAGTATATAAAAATAAGCAAGTGAGGTCATCTGTCCATGGTGCAAAGATGTCACTGTGCAAAACTAAATTCGTTACTGCTGAAAGAAACATCTTAGTAACAAGAAACAATACTTTCACTTGGACAATGCAAAGTTATACTTTAATGCAGGACTTGAAGTAGTCGTTGTAATCTGACCTTTTGGAATGGCTGTCACTATGTGTGGTATATGAGCAATCTCTATTTTCAATGTAAAATGTGTAAACATCTTGAACAAAACTCACGCTGCCAAGAGTTGGTATTACCGGCTCTACTCCTACAACTATTGTAAGACTTGGAATACTGATTATTTGATCTGATCAATTGGAGTGCTTTTCATTTGAAAGGTACTTCATCTAAGCAAACAGTATTCCCATCTTAAAATATGTAATGGTGGTATGCAGGATGATATAAAGTCTATGTTATAGATGGTCTATGTTGGTTCCTTGGTATATTTATGCTGTTACAATTAAAACATCTCGAACAAAACTGCCAAGAGCTGGTAAGGGCTTTACTAGTCTTGGAATACTTATCCGGTTTAGTCCCTTGACTACCATGGTGTGGTACATGCAGACATCATAAATTATACTCCTTATACGTATACACATATGTTATGGGCATATGGGCATGTGCACAGACCCTGGCAGCCAGAGGGTGAATACCCACGGGTTTCTAAATTGTAACTCCCAATTTAAGAAACGGCTGCTAATTTTACCATACGTAATTGCACACATATTGTTGACCTTCGAAGGGTGAAAGAAGATGTTGTACTGATATTGTTGAACTTTGAGGGGTGAAAAGCTGAGTTGCATCTGCAGGAATTCACCCCTAACATATGTTACTTACTTACAGATCGCTGCAGCAACCTAAACTTCTGAGCTATGTTACTGGAGCTTTGTAATGGAAGGTTACAGGTAGATCTGTGTAGCGCTTGCTTCCATTCCTAAGCTATCCTATGGGACTGGAACTTGTGCCTTGCAGGGTAAACTAGAACTTGCAGTAGGCAAACGAAACAGCTAGAGATATCATTTTGGAATACGGACATGAAACCTGGAAATTATGCCACAAACTCTCTGTCTCTTGCTGTGTCTCTCTCACTCCGTGTCTCTCTCTCTTACTTGTATGAAACCAGCAGTTTAATCTCTATTACTGGAATTGAAACCTGCCACCAGCTGTTTGCACAAAAATAATAGAAGTATGTGATCTTCATGTTACATAGCTCCTCAGAAGGTGCATTAACCTAACATCTTGCTGACATTGGGGCCTTCAAACTACATATTCAACACAGATGTATGCAGCAGAGACTCAACAATGAGCTGTCTAGCTGGGGCTGAAACTTGTAACCTGCCGGTCTACAGTTTACTGAAGCATGTGCTGTAATTACTGATATATTGCCAGCTTATCTTATGTATGTTTACTCGCCATACACAGTGTTAAATTCTTCATTATGTTTAAGGCACCTTTACCTCCACTTATCACATTCTAAACAGTGATTGAGATACGTGGGTTAGACAATATTTGTAAAATACATTGAAGAGAATTACCTCGAGGAGGTTAGTAGGAGATTTTATTCCTGCTGAACTCAATTGTACTGATTTCATCCATCCCAGAAGGACGAAAGGCTAAATGCCCCTCTTTCAAATTCAAAACTTTGAAACATCAATGTGAGCATACCTATTTAGCAGACATGTGCATCTCATGAACTGGCTCACCAAAGCGATGAGCTTCATTCAACTTCTGTAATCAATCAATCAATCAATCAATCAAAACAAATTTGTAGAGCGCGCTATTCACCCGTGAGGGTCTCAAGTCACTTGTGAGGGGGAAATTAAGGGGGGGGGGGGGGGGCGGGAGTGTCACTGATCGAACAGCCATGTCTTGAGGTTCTTTCTGAAGACCAGGAGGTCTTTGTTTTTGCGAAGGTGGGTGGGGAGGGAGTTCCAGGTTTTGGGGGCGAGATAGGAGAAGGACCTGCCTCCTGTGGTGGTGCGTTGGATGCAGGGGACTGTGGCTAGGGCGAGGTCGGCTGATCGGAGGTTGTGTGTGGGAGTGTGGAAGTTCACTCTTTCGTTGAGGTAGGTTGGGCCAGTGTTGTGAAGGGATTTGTGTGCGTGGATGAGGATCTTGAATGTGATTCTCTTGTCTATGGGGAGCCAGTGAAGGGATTTGAGGTGTGGTGAGATTTGTTTGTGTCGGGGAAGGCCAAGGAAGAGGCGTGCGGCTAATGGAATGTGTTGTGCTGTGAGTGTCTGGGCACTGATTCCCTTACACACTGCAAGTGAGGCAGAGCTCATTTTTTAAGGCTCTGTAGATATTCCAGTACTCATGTAGAGTAGTGTAACAATGTAGTTCACTATTGATGTGCATAGTGTGAGTGTTGTTGCAAAATTGTTTCCAAAGTCATTTGCATTCAGATTGCATATGCTCAGTAAGAAACCTTGATGTAATCAGCTTTGAAGTTCAAAAATCAAGAGAGATTTTGTTACAAGCTCTGACTATGTCTCAGTAATGGTGTACATGGCGGGAGAGTAACGGTGGGTCTGTTCCAGTCCTAGATTCCCCTTTGAATTCTGTTTTTTGTAGTCTCGTTTTGTCCGTAGGAAATGCGGCCCTGTAGGATTGCAGATTGCAAAGGGAAACGTTCTCCATTAAGGATAGGTGACCTATAGAAAGGGGGTGATGTGCTGGGCGACCCTCTGTGGTTAAAAAAGGAAGAGGTTGACAGGCAGAGAAACGAGGAATGCTGGAGTTGGAGGTGCTTTGGCTGAGGAGGGGAAATTAAACAATTAAATTGGTTCTTTGTCTTATTCAGGGGTCAATAGTCAACGTCACATGCACAAATGACAGAAAAGAGTATGACCACCTGGGAACTCCGTTATGTATCCTTTGACAGCATTAGTGCCATCTCTTATTTCTGCCTCTACTCAATTAGGTGAGTAAGAGCATTTCTTTTTTCCCATTTAAAATACTGAGATTTAAATGGGCGTGAAGAATTATATTATTACAGACGTGTGAGTAAAAAAATCATAGTACCAATAACATTGAAGAGATTCGAATACAGAGGGTAGGGAATATGTTAGAGAAATATAAACTTTACAGGAAAATATCTAGGAAAGATGCGTTTTTTAAAATAAATATTGGTTATGGTCATAGAAGGACGTTTCACAATTCAGCTAAGGTAGATTTTATAGCTAAGAATTGGAAATGCTGATTAAAAAAATTGAGAAACGTTTCAAGAGTTGAATGACAACACAGGATTATGAGGACATAGAGACCCAAGAATAAAATGGAATTAAAGTTTCCACAGTGGACAAATGGTAACATTAAGGATCAAATTAAGAAATTTGATGTATTGTTCTTTGATAAAAGCTGTAAAAAGCAAAGAAAGACTAGTGTGAAGTTCTGTGGGCGACCCTGTAAACATATCATTCTGTAAAGTAAAATTTTAAGAAATAATTGAAAGAGGGATGAACCATTTTGCAACAGTAATTTCTTATTTACAAGCATTAATATTGAAATGTGAGTAGCCTTACAAAGAATTGAACTAGGAACAAGCTTAGGCAAATCCAATAGTTCTCACTTTTGGCCCTATTGATGTGAAGCATGGGGAAAAAAATGCTATTATGTGGTAATCACACTATTTTGTGGATTAATGAAATGAAAAGTAAGTAAATTGAAAGTTTTTATTTTGTTTTTTGAAGATCGGGTTTGGGGGGGTGTGGGGTGCAACACGGAAGGCCAGGGTTGGGAAAGCAACACAGAGGGGCTTGGTAGATGGATGCAACACAGAGGGCACAAGTGAGATGAATCAATACATGCCGGGAAGCAACACTGAGGGCAGGGATGGGGAGTAGGAGCAATGGGTGACAGGGAAGGAGGTAACAGGAGGGGAAAGCAACATGGAGGGCAGGGGTGAGGAGGAAACACAACAGATGATATAGAAGGTTGTGAGATGTGGAAGCAACACAGAGGGTGGGGAGCAGAAGAAAAAGGCAAGTGAGGAGGAGGATGCGGGTGGCTTAGGGTAGAAGCACACAGGTGAGAAAGCAATGAGTAAAGTATATGAAGTCTAGCTTTACATGAAGGTTGAGGGTAGATGCACACAGGTGACAGACAGCAACATGGAGTGTAGGGAGAAAGAATTACACAAGTGAGACAGCTGGACTCCAACGAAGTGCTTAACCTAAAAGAAATAAGTAGAGTTTGAAAAGCAATCAGTAGAAGCATAGAAGCTAGCCACTCAAAGGAGATGGGAAATAGGCAGTGCTCAATGGGAGTGACACACACAAGATTTACAAGCTGGGACATGAATAGGAAGTAGACAAATGAAAGTGACAGAAAGCCAACCAATGGTAAGCAATGGGTGGTCCCCAAGCACCTGTGTGATCTCGGTAAGCCCACAATATGTCTCACAACAGACATGACATGCACTGTTTAGTAGGCATGAATAATGTGCTAGGAAGTCAAGTACAACAGGAATTGAAAGCAAGAAAGTATCCAGCTAGGAAGAAAATAGGACAATTAAGCATTAATGTGTGTGTGTTTGTAAACATATGTAGTATTTGTCAAATTATTATCCCTCTCTCAACAGCGCCCATTCTTTTTGCCATCTACCCTTTTACATGCAACTGCATTTCTTGGTCCATATCTACTCTTTCCCCTCACTAATGCACTCATCCTAATAATATCTGGATTTCTAAGGACTTTCTTATCACATTTCAAGCTTCTCTCAATCTGTCTATTTATCCAACAAAAAATAGCACAAACTGCACATTAACTCTATCACAAAAATTGTGTAAATGTATGAGATCTTTTGAAACACAAGAATTAACGCTAAACCCACATAGAAAAATTAAAACAAACTAACCTACCACCAAACTACCACAAACCTTGGGTTCTGGAGTAGCATGCCAATCAACTCAAAGTGAAACAATGCCTTGTAAGGGATAGTAAGGGCTATATAAGTGAAATTACAATAACACTTACAAATACAATGTTTGGAACACAGATGTGATTACCCAGGAAGGATGGAATGGATTAAGCTGAAACATATGTAGATATGAAAAATGAGCTAGAGAATGCTATTGTAGGAGCAGCAGTATAACAGAGTCAATAGACCGTCCGCTCATATATAGACAAGAAACATGAGATAAAGAATGCTATTGTAGAAGCAGAAGGATAATAGGAGTCCATAGACCTTCTGTGTGACAGCAGGATGAAGAGCACAGGTACTCTGTATTTATATAGGATAGATGTATGGAGAAAATAAAGTAAGATGACTTGGTGTCGTGAGGAGCGTAAGGACAACTTTGCGCAAAGGAAGCAGTGTACGATGATGGTTTTCTTTTTGGGCTAAGACCTTCAACAGACATATGAAGAGCTAATAGAAAGTTTGCTGTACTATAGGTGTTGCATTTTGTAGTATTGTATAATAGGAGCAAGAACTATATGTATTCACACTTATTATCAGAAAGGGATGTGAGCATTAATCGGAGGGAGAGTAAGGGGTAAGATTTATTTGAACCAACATTGGAGGTCTGTGTTTGATGTATTATTTAAGGTATGATTATTGTACACACAGATTACTGCTCCTTCGGGAAGGAGCTCGAAGTGGTATTTCCAGCAAAAGGTGTAATAAAATGCCAGAAAACATTGCAAAACAAAATAAAGAGTTACTTGAACTAAATATATGTTTGACTAGTTTCTCCTTACTGATAGACCCATGGTCGCACTTGGGGTGGATGGTAGGTCACTGTTATCCCTTTGTGTTTGTGAACATTTGATCATTTATGGTTATTGTAGATTAATGACTGCAGAATTTTTCCAGGTGTGGGCCGCGAAGGGGAGAACCTCATTCTTAGGAGAATGGGGCATTTTCCCATGGCTCTTCCAAAGTTACTGTTATTGTCAGCGGCAACAAGACCTTAGAGTTAGACTGTTGCATGGGTTTAGATGACTGCCCAGGACTGCCCACGATGCAAGTACTTAACAATGGTCTGGGTGTTTATTTGAGCACCAAAATGTTCTGATGCAGTTGCTGACTCTAATATTATTATAGAGTTTTGTCTAGTGCCAATAACTGCTGTACATTTTTATTTCTGTTGTGTTTATACATCATTTTCAAAATGTACATGTAAATTCAGACTGAGAGATGGGCAGCTGAGTTGATATCTTCCTCCGGGCAGAATTGTCCATTCTGCCATTTCCCTGATAGGCCTCAGGTGTAGTAGGTTGCTTCAAGAGCTGGTTGGGGTGCCATGAACCAACTATGGCACTAGTATACTTGTGGCATCCTGCAGTGTGGACTGGATTAAACTTTTTTGCCAGGACAGATTTTGGCTTCCTTCTGATTCCTTGGGAATTCTGACAGTTTCCCATTTGTGCACTTCCCATTATGGCTTGTTGCACTTTTGACTATTCTCGTAAGGAAGAAATCCACACTACCCTAAGTTGTTTTCTGGCACTGCCTTCAAGTATGTAATGCAATCCCTTTCCATGTTAAACAAGGTCCCTCTTACCAAAGTTTCAAATCCCTCCTCAAGAATGTGCTATTAGGGAAGCATTTTACTTTTACCATGCCTGCCTAAATCATATATTCTAGATGAACCAGGGGCCTACCCTTAAGGGTGTGTTTGGAGTGTAACTCTCCCGAAATAAATGCATGCTTGACTTGGTAGTTGTCAGGAAGTAAAGGCAGGGCTGAGGGTGATTCCAGAGGTAACAGCAAGGAGACAAGGCAATGTAATACAAGGCTACTCAAAGTATGACTGAGCCCACTAAACAACAAAGGGCAGGAGATAGAGAAGAACAAAGTATGATCAAAGTAAAGAGTGTACTGGTATATGCACAAGAGGTCTCTTGGTAGCTTAGGGTAAACTATTTGGACTGACACCAGCAGAATGCTCTGAACCACAGCCATACAGTGATGTCATAGTGGGGCCTGCTGAATAGAGACTGTTGTACTCAGTGCAGGCACTGGCAACAACACTGAGACAAGTGAGACTCCAAAGAACCTGGGATCAACAACATAAGTCTTTCCCTTACCTGACCAGAATGAAGACCAAACCAGAGGACACACTGTAAACAGATTTGGACTGCAACAGACAGTTGACCGAATTTGGAATAGAACAGAAAACCAGAGTGGAAAGAATAACCAGAATACAGGACAGACACAACAACAATCAGACCAGCAGAAAAATAAGACAAGGAATTATGAACAGGGCTTTAGAAATAAAAAACAGGAATACAGGAATTAAGGGCAGGCTGTACCCAATAGCCACTGGAACAAGTATTGCACTGTTGGTACAGGGATACTGGAACTAGGATTCAGACTAAGGAATTCAAGAATGTACCCATAAGGCAACAGAACAAATAATGCCCCACTGGTACATGGGATGAGCATTTAAATTTAGAACAAGGGCTGAACAGAAATTCAGAACAAGGAAGTAAAGGAGACCGCTGCCAACTCAGCAAATACCTAGTCAGAAGCCCAACAGGGAAAACACAGAAATCAGGATATGGCATAAGGACAGTGCTGCTCAGGACAGTCACATGGAAGCAAAACACTGCAAAAAGCAGGAGCAAGGATCAAAACTCTTCTCAAGATTTAAAGGATTCAGCAGTGCAGACAACAGGAGAAGAAAGCAGGCCCTCTCAGCAGCAACAGTTGAAGCACAAGTTCTAAATGCTGAAGCCAGGCTTAGATCCCTCTTTCAAAGTCCCTCCTCCAGCCAGCTCTCTGCCTGAA
Organism: Pleurodeles waltl; assembly: GCF_031143425.1. Lineage (NCBI taxonomy): Eukaryota > Metazoa > Chordata > Amphibia > Caudata > Salamandridae > Pleurodeles > Pleurodeles waltl. Next base: position 1,889,232,393 of record NC_090440.1, read on the forward strand.
GGAGTGCACAGAGCATCCAGGAAGCAACCAGTAGGCAGAACTGATAAGTAAACCCTGGAGTTTGAAGCACAGGTTCCAAACCAGTATTTATAACAGAAGCAGGCTCACAGAAGGTCCTCAAGTAGTGTCACCCGATGGCAGGATCGAGGGATCCTGACAGTAGTTGGGTCTGGGGTCCCTAAGTCAGGTCCGCTATTTCTGTGTTGGTTTTTCTTGTGGTTCTTATTTGACTAAGAGCTTTAGTATTGTTCATTTTGAATCAGAAACGTAAATATATTTATTAACTGGTTTATCAAAAAAATAGTACACTTGCATCCAAAGAAGTACTCCCAGAATGGGTGCACATCTACTACGTTTTGGAATTCACAAACATTGGCAGCAGTAGACTTGGAAAGCTGCTCCAGTCTCAAGTTTCTAAGCATACTACTCACAATCAAACACTCAAAAGGTGATGTGATGAATGCTTGCAAATAGTCTAACCAGTGACAATCGCTTGGGGTAGCATTCCAACCCATCCATTTTACTCCCACAGTACCATTCCAGACAGAGGCTCACTTAATGTAAATCACTACTGACCCTACGCTTCATGAAAACAGTTAATCCTGAACCTTGGTCATTTCACTCTCCACCCTGCAGCCCACTGCTTTTTAGTTGGGAAATCTGAGATTCATACTCATTGAATCTCACTATATAAGCTACCCCTCTGAGATGAACCCCCTATCCTCTTATACGTCTAATTTGTGTCTTCTTGCCCAGCTACATAGCTTCACCTCTCAATTCCTGGAGTTTCACAATACCCTTAAAATCCCGATCTCCAGCTTCTATGTACTACAATTTCCAGATGACGGTCACTTACCCTTACCTTCCAACTTCTGACTCCATTATTGCTCTGAATTTGCGCCATATGGAAATATTGCTTTACTCTGCCTTCATGGGATTGCTATGGTTCTTTTACTTTTACTGATGTTATTTACAATCCAGCCCTCTATTGTTCATAAGCTGTACGAATGGAACCAATGTTGTTGCATATACAAATTGCTCCTTTATTGTATCTGTGTATTAATTCCTGAAACCTTATATTTTGATTTTGCCAAATCTAGGTTATATTCCTCTCTACATTTATTTATTCTGCCTCTCTTAGATTCTGCGCCCTTTTCTTGTTTGATTGTCATGTTAGGTTATCTCCTTCTAACTTATGACGTACCTGCACTGGTAAATATTAGTTGGTCTGCCATACCCATAAGATAATGTGATGCGCTATAACCAACTTTATATGCTATACTGTAATCATATTCTCCACCACTACAATGTAATCATGCTAATGCACCATTAACCCTCTTATATAATTTTCCACATAAATACTCTGGTTCCTTTGCAAACACAGTATTGTAAACAATACTTTGTCATAGCTCCTGTCAACACAGGGATGGTGGTGTCACACCCTCCACTGTTAGGCACTCTGGAACCTTGTTGATTGAACTTTGCACTATATAAAGCAACAAATAAATAAATACATATGTATCTCTGACAGGTCCTAGTCCAATTCGCCTTTGGCCGATCATCTGTTGAGTCCTTCTTTCTAGCGGTTTGTGGGGAGCTCTGCTCCGCTGGCAGAGCTGAGTTTTTGGAACTCCTTGCTCCACTCTCTCTTGTGGTGGATGCTGCATCCCAGTATGGGTTGCACAGTGCAAGTGCAGACAGTTTGCGCTTGCGCTGTGCAGCCCATAACTGGGCTGCAGCGCACACCAAAGCACAGAAGGGAGGCAGCCGCTGGAGAGGAGGACTTGTCGGAGAGGAGGACCCCCCAGGAAAACCCAGGAAAATCCTCATCTGTTTTTTTGTCGTCGTTTGTGCATAATAATGCACAAACAAGGACTGAAACGGTAGCTTTCACTGCCTACGGCCCTGGCCTGAATTCAGGCCTCTTGTGCATTGGCCTGCCCCGTGACAGGCCGGTGCATAAGAGGCTTGAAATGGCAGGTTTCACTGCTTACGGCCCTCCTGAATGCACCCATCTCGGAAGCGCTAAGCAGGGTCGGGCATGACTGACCAGGCCCGACCCTGCTTAGCAGCTTCCAAGATGGGTGCATTCAGGAGGACTACGTGGGGCACGGAACTCCGGCTTTGCGGAATTTCACAGAGTATTTTTTTTCAAAGCTGTGGAATTCTGCGAAGCCGGACTCCGTTTACTCTGCCCAGGCCTTCTTTCTCCTATTCTAGTGATCCATTGCACTGCTCCCCAACCTGTGTCTTTGCATTGTGTCCTAGTCTCTAGCACTGCCCCTTTTGCCAGCACCTCCCCGTCTGTGCCCCCTCTTCTCTTGCTCACCTTGTTCCTGACACTTTTTCCCCTTGCAGTCTGCTCCACATCTTCACCTTCTCTTCTGTTCTGCAGCTCTATAGTCGAACCTTGAAGGAAAAGCGTTTTTTACTTATACAAGCAGCTTCCAATGAAAATGGTTGCTCCCACTATTTAATATAGCCTTACAGCCAACCATTAAAAGCCCACACCAGCATTATAGGCCCTCTTTGCCATTGTCATCTGATGTTAGAAGACTCGTTTTTAGGACTCATTGCTATGACAAACTCTGTTCTGCCCTGACTGTGTGTCCCAGCACAGACCCTGCAGTCACCGTGATATGAGTAAGACATTCATTGCAACCGATTTAGCAGACAGGTGGGGTGCTTGACAAATATTTAGAAAAGTGCAGAGTGCAGGTTAAGGGTATCAGTCCAATTGCAGCAACGTGTCGAGATGTATTTTGCGAGAGGCACATTGCCATCATGTTGGCCACTTGTGCTGTGACACAGGGGCCTCGAGTCACATTGTGTTGTAAATCTGCGCTCATATAAGCACTATTCCTCACAGGTACAGATTTCAGATTTTTTCCAATTAATAACCCCAGGAGGAGTAGATCTGGAACGCCTCACTAGTCACAGCTTTCGAGGCACATCACTAAGAAATTGAATTTTTTTAAAGGCAATGTCTTAAAAGATTATTTAAGATTGTTTAAAAAGCAATCTACAATTCTGCACTGCGTAAAGGCAATCGGATGTGCAAATGCGCATTTCATTTTTCTTTTTTTTTTCCCCGCACTGGGAAAGAAATTCCACCGGGGAGAGTCCCTTTTCCTTACGCCTCCACTAATTTTGGATGATCATTCCCTTTCCCACTCTTTGCTGGTGTAAAGCCCTATCCATTTTTAAAGTGTGTAAGGGTTGATTAGGATTTTGTGTTTTTCACATACTTAGAAAGTAAATCCAATCTCGACCCTCCCACTCATCGCTGCTTGCATGGAGTTTACTAGTACATTGTTATATGCACTCTTGGCAGAGAGTTACAAAGCTCTAACACTACTTTTGCCTGCATGTATCCTTTTGTGAATAGCTGTCAGATATAAATTGACCCATTTACAACCACGCACATAGATTCCCACCAGTAAAGTGCTTGTAAATTGGGGCAATGTTTGCAACACACTTTTGAGGAGACGGGCTGGTGGAATGAATCAAAAGAACAGGATGAGGTAGGTGTTATTTTTTGAGTGATGTGTTGCCAGTGAATTGACATTTGGCACTGTGGTTACTACAGAGACAAATAGATGAGATGTGGAGGAAGTGGAGTGCACACATATTAGAAGCTGCAAGTTTAAGTGTGCGTCCGCTGGTGGACGATGTAAGGGGAGAAAGGATGTGCTGAGATTAGCAAGGGGACTTGGACAAATGTATTGGCCAATGTCTCTTCTTCCTTTAGTTGAACCTGTTCCACCATACTGTCTAGTCAGTATCATGATTGGTGGAGAGGGCACACGATGTGGTGTGATGCGAGAGCTTAAGAAGTGACAGGGGAAAGAGCCAGTCTTTGAGAGGTTTATGGAAGGCCAGATAAAGGTGTATTTTATGTTCTCTTATGCTCACTTAATACTGTGCTTGATTCACTGGGTCTTACAGTCCCCTGTCACTGTTAGGTAGTAGAAAATCAAGATGTGCGATTGACCCAAATGAAGGGTGCTCCTAAGTGTGATCAGGATTCACAACCATCAGCCTAAACTCATGTCTGCTTGTTTGTATCTGTAAATTAGTTGTCCTGTTTCATCCTGAGAGTTTTGGCTTCCAAACAATGTAGTTTGTATTTCTTGGCTTCCTTGTTTCTGCTTTCTTCAATTTATTCTTACTCTCAAACTACATGTATTGTTCAACGTCTAGTTGTGCATTATCACCACCGAAGACTGTGTGGGTGGTTGGCCATGCAATTGTGAATTGGGCCATTTACTATCATGTGCATTTGGAGTACATTTCAATGTCTTGAGATTCCTCCACTAGTGTAGTGTGCTGTTGAGATTAGAGTGCACTTGGTAGCCTGGCAGCAGATGGCACGATTCTGTTTTCCTAAAAGAAAAACATGCACTGTGATGATCCCAAATGGCCTTGCCACAAGCAACATGAGAGTGCTCATAACCTCTATTTTAACTCCCTCACTTGGAGATGACTTCTTTAGGAAGAGACACTCACTGATCTGTGAGATAGAAAAGAGATGTGCAGATACCGATCAGGGACATTCTCTGATGCTGTGGGATAGAGAAGAGGGGTACAGACACTTAGCATGGACTTTCACTGATTCTGTGGGATAAAGAAGTGGTGATGCATTGAGATAGACAGAATGCGTGCAGATAGTGACCAGACACTCTCTGATGTTGTGGGATAGAGAAGATGTGTGCAGATACTGACCACAGACTTTCTCTGTCGTGCGGGATAGAAGGATATGTGCAGATACTGCCCAGAGACCTTCTCTGATGTTGTGGGCTAACGAATAGCTGTGCAGATACTGACCAGAGACTTTCGCTGATACTACCAGATAGAGAAGAAAATACTGTGAATACTGACCAGAGATTTTCTCTGATGTTGTGGAGTAGAGAAGATGTGTGTAGATACCTGTAGGAAAGTACCATCTTGCCTGGCATGTTACCCCCATTTTTACTGTATATATGTTTGTTTTTGCCTGTGTCACTGGGATCCTGCTAGCCAGGACCCCAGTGCTTATAATGTATTCCCTGTATGTGTTCCCTGTGTGGTGCCTAACTGTGTCACTGAGGTTCTGCTAACCAGAACCTCAGTGTTTATGCTCTCTCTGTTTTTAAAATTGTCACAGCAGGCTAGTGACTAATTTTACCTATTCTGATTGGCACACTGGAACACCCTTATAGTTTCCTAGTATATGGTACCTAGGTACCCAGGGTATTGGGCTTCCACGAGATCCCTATGGGCTGCAGCATTTCTTTTACCACCCATAGGGAGCTCAGACAATTCTTACACAGGACTGCCACTGCAGCCTGAGTGAAATAACGCCCACGTTATTTGACAGCCATTTTACACTGCACTTAAGTAACTTATAAGTCACCTATATGTCTAACCTTCACTTAGTAAAGGTTAGGTGCAAAGTTACTTAGTGTGAGGGCATCCTGGCACTGTCCAAGGTGCCCCCACATTGTTCAGGGCAATTTCCCCGGACTTTGTGAGTGCGGGGACACCATTACACATGTAAACTACATATTGGTCAATACCTATATGTAGCGTCACCATGATAACTCTGAACATGGCCATGTAACATGTCAAGGATCATGGAATTCCATGCATCCCCGAGGCTCCAGCATAGAGCCCGGGTACTGCCAAACTAACTTTCCGGGGTTTTCTCTGCAGCTACTGCTGCTGCCAACCCTCAGACAGGTTTCTGCCCCCTTGGGGCCTGGGCAGCCCAGTCCCAGGAAGGCAGAACAAAGGATTTCCTCTGAGAGAGGGTGTTACACCCTTTCCCTTTGGAAATTGATGTGATGGGCCTGAGAGGAGTAGCCTCTCCTGGCCTCTGGAAATGCTTTGAAGGGCACAAATGGTGCCCTCCTTGCATAAGCCAGTCTACACCGGTTCAGGGATCCCCCCAGCCCTGCTCTGGCGCAAAACTGGACAAAGGAAAGGAGAGTGACAACTCCCCTGACCAGCACCTCCCAGGGGAGGTGCCCAGAGCTCCTCCAGTGTGTCCCAGACCTCTGCCATCTTGGATGCAGAGGTGTGAGGGCACAATGGACACCTCTGAGTGGCCAGTGCCAGCAGGTGACTTCAGAGACCCCTCCTGATAGGTGCTTACCTTTCTCTGTAGCCAATCCTCCTCTAAGGGCTATTTATGGTCTCTCCTGTGGGTATCTCACCAGATAACGAATGCAAGAGCTCACCAGAGTTCCTCTCCACTTCCCTCTTTGACTTCTGCCAAGGATCGCCCGCTGACTGCTCAAGGATGCCTGCAAAACTGCAACAAAGTAGCAAGATGACTACCAGCAACATTGTAGCGCCTCATCCTGCCGGCTTTCTTGACTTTTTCAAGGTGGTACATGCTCTGAGGGCTGTCTGCCTTCACCCTACACTGGAAGCCAAGAAGAAATCTCCAGTGGGTTGACTGAATCTTCCCCCTGCCAACGCAGGCACCAAACTTCTGCATCACTGGTCCTCTGGGTCCCCTCTCCTCCTGACTAGAATGGTCCCTGGAACACAGGAGCTGGGTCCAAGTGTCCCCGACAGTCCAGTGGCCCTTCTGTCCAAATTTGGTGGAGGTAAGTCCTTGCCTCCCCATGCCAGACAGTAATCCTGTGTACTGCATCAGCTGCAGCTGCTAGGACTTCTGTGCACTTTCGCAAGACTTCCTTAGTGCACATCCTAGCCCAGGTCCCCATCACTCCATACTGCATTGCCCAACTCACTGAGTTGGACTCCGACTCCGTGGGACCCTCTTTTGTTGTGCTGAGTCGACTGTTGTGCTCAGATATTCTGAACACCTGTTCAGGTGCTTCTGCGGGTGCTGCCTGCTTCTGTGTGGGCTCCCTGTGTTGCTGAGTGCCCCCTCTGTCTCCTTCTCCAAGGGGCGACCTCCTGGTCCTTCCTGGGCCCTGGCAGCACCCAAAACCTTCAATCACAACTCTTGCAGCTAGCAAGGCTTGTTTGCGGTCTTTCTGTGTGGAAACAACTCTGCATCCTCCAGCACGCCGTGGGACATCTTTTGACCAAAGGAAAAGTTCCTGGCACCTTCTGTTGTTGCAGAATCTTTGGCTTCTTCCACCCGGAGGCAGCCCTTTTGCACCTTCATCTGGGGTTTAGTGGGTTCCTGCCCCCCCTGGACACTTGCGTGACTCTTGGACTTGGTCCCCTTCCTTTGCAGGTCCTCAGGTCCAGGAATCCGTCTTCAGTGCTTTGCAGTCAGTTGTTATCCTTGCAGAATCCCCTATCTCAACTTTACTGTCTTTCTGAGGTAGTAGGGTAACTTTACTCCTACTTTTCAGGGTCTTGGGGTGGGGTATCTTGGAGATCCTTAGTGTTTTTTTACACTCCCAGCGAACCTCTACACACTACACTAGGCCTGGGGTCCAATCGTGGTTCGAATTCCACTTTTGGAGTATATGGTTTGTGTTGCCCCTAGGCCTATTGTCTACTATTGCATTCTATTGTGTCCTACAATGTTTGCACTACTTTTCTGTTTACTTACCTGAATTTGGTTTGTGTGCATATTTTGTGTATATTACTTACCTCCTAAGGGAGTATATCCTCTGAGATACTTTTGGCATATTGTCACTAAAATAAAGTACCTTTATTTTTAGTAACTCTGAGTATTGTGTTTTCTTGTGATATAGTGCTACGTGATATAAGTGGTGTAGTAGGAGCTTTGCATGTCTCCTAGTTCAGCCTAAGCTGCTCTGCTATAGCTACCTCTATCAGCCTAAGCTGCTAGAACACTTCTAATCTACTAATAAGGGATAACTGGACCTGGCACAAGGTGTAAGTACCACTAGGTACCCACTATAAGCCAGGCCAGCCTCCTACAATACTGCCCATATACTTTCTCTGATGTTGTGGGATAGAAAATAGCTGTGCAGATACTGACCAGACACTTTCTCTGACGCTGTGGGATAGAGAACAGCTGTGCATATAGTGACCAGAGATTTTCTCTTATGCTATAGTATAGACATGATGTGTGCCCATACGGACCAGAGACTTTCTCTGGTGTGCAGGATAAAGATGTGTGCAAATACTGCCCAGAGACTTTCTCATATGTTATGGGATAGAGAATAGCTGTGCAGATACTGACCAGACACTTTCTCTGATGCTGTGAGATAGAGAAGAGATGTGCAGGTACTGACCAGAGATTTTCTTTTATGCTGTGGGATAGACAAGATGTGTGCACATACTGACTCTACAAGGGGACACCACCCCTCCCCTAGATCAGGGGCCAATTGCCCTTCAATCATAAGGTAAGAGACTGCGTTCTCCTTCCTTCCAGCAAGTAGAGGGTTACATTCTTATGTATTAGTTTACCCAGTATGGTTGGTTTTGAATGTTTTCATTGATTTTCAGCATGCAACTTCACACTTTTCGTATGCAGTGTTTTGTTGTTTTTAGTATCAAGTACATGTAGTGTGCATGTCACATTTAGTTAGTCGTTCTCATCCATCCACAGGCCCCTCGTGTTAAGTAATCCACAGGTAAGCCCATCTTCATTACATCATTCCAGCCACCTCCTACTGAGGAAGGCCACTTTTTTTCGTCTTAGTACATGACCCTTTAGTGCATGAAACTAGGGATTCTGATGAATGCCCCTAGACCACCTTTGGCTTGAGATTAGTGGGCAGAAACATGTTGGCCAGTAAATAGTAGGTGACACTTTGAGCCATTTCCCTCTAGAAGCATCCCACTTTTTTTTAATCTCACCAGCAAACACCTCTGATAATGGTGAATCATCACACAGGTGATTGATTAGGTGTTTTTAGTTTTTCTGTAGCACAACTGGATCCCATCATTATCCAGATAACCTTTATCTGCGCACTCCCTCCAAGTTCCTTTAACTACGAGGTTGAGTCCGTCCAGGTGGTATTATCCTACCTGGATGGGACTAGGTGGTCATATGATGAAGCATGACACTATATAGTGTGTGAGACCACCTAGTCCATAAGGAAAGATTCCCCTCCACACCATTCCCGGCACACAAATAAGTCCTGAAGTTCAGGATATGCAAACGGTGCAGGGCAAATCTGATTTATTTTGCACCCATAAGATACCCTATTCTCCTTGTGTATTTGTTCCTGTTTTCAGAGGAGACAGTATGGGGTTTTATTTCTCTCTCCTCTCCTCTCTCGTTGTGATTAAGACATACTGACTCTAGACTTTCTCTGGCATGCAGGGTAGAGAACGTGTGCAGATGGTAACCAGACATTTTCTCTGATATTGTGGGATAAAGAATAGCTATGCAGAGACTGACAACAGAATTTCTCTGACGCTGTGAGAGAGAGAACAGCTATGCAGATACTCACCGGAGATTTTCTCTTATGCTGTGGGATAGAAAAGATCTGTGCAGATACTGACCAGAGACTTTCTCTGGGGTGAGTGATAGAAAAGATATGTGCAGATACTTCCCAGAGACTTTCTCTGATGTTGTGGGATAAAGAATAGCTGTGCAGATACTTAACAGAGACTTCCTCTGATGCTCTGAGATAGAGAAGAGATGTGCAAATACTGACAAGAGATTTTCTCCTATGTTGTGGAATAGAGAATATGTGTGCTGATACTGCCCAGAGACTTTCTCTGATGTTGTGGGATAGAAAATGTCTGCACGGATACTGATCAGACGTTTTCTCTGACACTGTGGGATAGAGAACAGCTGTGCATATGGTGACCAGAGATTTTCTCCAGTGCTGTGGGATAGACAAGATGTGTGCACATACTGACCAGAGAATTTCTCTGGTGTGCGGGATAGAGAAGATGTGTGATGATACTGCCCAGAGACTTTCTCTGGTGTTGTGGGATAGAGAATAGCTGTGCAGGTACTGACCAGACACTTTCTCTGATGTTGTGAGATAGAGAAGATATGTGCAGGTACTGACTAGAGATTTTCTCTGATGTTGTGGGGTAGAGAAGATATGTGGAGATACAGGCAAAGAGATGTTCTCTGATGTGGTGAGATAGAGAACTGCTGCGCAGATACTGACAAGAAACTGACTCTGATGCTGTGGGATAGAGGACAGCTGTGCAGATACTGACCAGAGATTTTCTCTTTTGCTGTGGGATAGACCAGATGTGTGCAGGTACTGACCATAGACTTGCTCTGGTGTGCAGGATATAGAAGATGTGTGCAGATACTGCCCAGAAACGTTCTCTGATGTTGCGGGATAGGGAGCAGCTGTGCAGCTACTGACCAGAGACTTTTTATGATGCTGTGGGATAGAGAACTGCTGTGCAGATACTGTCCAGAGATTTTCTCTTATGCTGTGGGATAGACAAGATGTGAGCACATACTGACCAGAGACTTTCTCTGTCTGGCATGTGGTATAGAGAACATATGTGCAGAAACTGCCCAGAGACTTTCTCTGATGTTGAGGAATAGAGAATAGCTGTGCAGATACTGACCAGAGACTTTCTCTGACACTGTGGGATAGAGAACAGCTGTGCATATACTGACCAGAGATTTGCTCTTATGCTGTGGGATAGAGAAGATATGTGCAGATACTGCCCAGAAACCTTCTCTGATTTTGTGGGATAGAGAATAGCTGTGCAGATATGGACCAGAGACTTTCTCTGATGCTGTGGAATAGAGAACAGCTATGCAGATACTGACCAGATATTTTGTCCAATGTTCTGGGATAGACAGGATGTGTGCAGATACTGCCCAGAGACTTTCTATGATGTTGTTGGATAGAGAATAGCTGTGCAGATACTGATCAGACACTTTCTCTCATGTTGTGAGATAGAGAAGAGAAGTGCAGATAATGACCAGAGATTTTCTCTCATGTTGTGGGATAGAGAAAATGTGTGCAGATACTGCCCAGAAACTTTCTCTGATTTTGTGGGGTAGAGAATAGCTGTGCAGATATGGACCAGAGACTTTCTCTGATGCTGTGGAATAGAGAACAGCTATGCAGATACTGACCCGATATTTTGTCTTATGCTCTGGGATGGACAGGATTTGTGCAGCTACTGCCCAGAGACTTTCTCTGATGTTGAGTGATAGGGAATAGCAGTGAAGATACCGACCAGAGACTTTCTTTGACGCTGTGGGATAGAGAACATTTGTGCATATACTGACCAGAGATTTTCTCTCATGCTGTGGGACAGACAAGATGTGTGCACATACTGACCAGAGAATTTCTCTGGTGTGTGGGATAGAGAAGATGTGTGCAGATACTGCCCAGAGACTTTATCTGGTGGTGTGGGATAGAGAATAGCTGTGCAGATACTGACCAGACACTTTCTCTGATGTTGTGAGATAGAGAAGAGATGTGCAGGTATTGACCAGAGATTTTCTCTGATGTTGTGGAATAGAGAAGACATGTGCAGATACTGCCCAGAGACTTTCTCTGATGATGTGAGATAGAGAATATCTTTGCAGATACTGACTAGAGACTTTCTTTGATGCTGTGGGATAGAGAACTGCTGTGCAGATACTGTCCAGAGATTTTCTTTTATGCTGTGGGATAGACAAGATGTGAGCACATACTGACCAGAGACTTTCTCTGTCTGGCATGTGGTATAGAGAACATATGTGCAGAAACTGCCCAGAGACTTTCTCTGATGTTGAGGAATAGAGAATAGCTGTGCAGATACTGACCAGAGACTTTCTCGACACTGTGGGATAGAGAACAGCTGTGCATATACTGACCAGAGATTTGCTCTTATGCTGTGGGATAGAGAAGATATGTGCAGATACTGCCCAGAAACCTTCTCTGATTTTGTGGGATAGAGAATAGCTGTGCAGATATGGACCAGAGACTTTCTCTGATGCTGTGGAATAGAGACCAGCTATGCAGATACTGACCAGATATTTTGTCCAATGTTCTGGGATAAACAGGATGTGTGCAGATACTGCCCAGAGACTTTCTATGGTGTTGTTGGATAGAGAATAGCTGTGCAGATACTGATCAGACACTTTCTCTCATGTTGTGAGATAGAGAAGAGAAGTGCAGATAATGACCAGAGATTTTCTCTCATGTTGTGGGATAGAGAAAATGTGTGCAGATACTGCCCAGAAACTTTCTCTGATTTTGTGGGGTAGAGAATAGCTGTGCAGATATGGAGCAGAGACTTTCTCTGATGCTGTGGAATAGAGAACAGCTATGCAGATACTGACCAGATATTTTGTCTTATGCTCTGGAATAGACAGGATTTGTGCAGCTACTGCAAAAAGACTTTCTCTGATGTTGAGTGATAGGGAATAGCAGTGAAGATACTGACCAGAGACTTTCTTTGATGCTGTGGGATAGAGAACATTTGTGCATATACTGACCAGAGATTTTCTCTCATGCTGTGGGACAGACAAGATGTGTGCACATACTGACCAGAGAATTTCTCTGGTGTGCGGGATAGAGAAGATGTGTGCAGATACTGCCCAGAGACTTTATCTGATAGTGTGGGATAGAGAATAGCTGTGCAGATACTGACCAGTCACTTTCTCTGATGTTGTGAGATAGAGAAGAAATGTGCAGGTACTGACCAGAGATTTTCTCTGATGTTGTGGAATAGAGAAGACATGTGCAGATACTGCCCAGAGACTTTCTCTGATGAGGTGAGATAGAGAATATCTTTGCAGATACTGACTAGAGACTTTCTTTGATGCTGTGTGATAGAGAACAGCTGTGCAGATACTGTCCAGAGATTTTCTCTTATGCTGTGGGATAGATAGGATGTGTGCACATACTGACCAGAGACTTTCTCTGTCTGGCATGCGGTTTAGAGAACATATGGAAGGTACTGCCCATAGACTTTCTATGATGTGTGGGATAGAGAATAGTTGTGCAGAGACTGACAAGAGACTTTCTCTGGCGCTGTAAGATAGAGAACAGCTATGCAGATACTCACAAGAGATCTTTTCTTGTGCAGTGGGATTGCGAATGTGTGTGTAGATACTGACCAGACACTTTCTCTGGCATATGGGATAGAGAAGATGTGTCCAGATACTGCCCAGAGACTTTTATCTGATGTTGTGGGATGGAGAATAGTTGTGCATATACTGACCAGAGACATTCGCTGATGCTGTGGGATAGAGAAGATATGTGCAGATACTGACCACAGACTTACTCCGAAGTGTGGGATAGAGACGATGTGTGCAGATACTGACCAGAGATTTTCTCTTTTGCAGAGTAATATAGAAGATGTGTGCAGATACTGACCAGAGACTTGCTCCGGCACGCAGGACATAGAAGATGTGTGCAGATTCTACCCAAAAACTTTCTCTGATTTTGTGGGATCGAGAATAGCTGGTCAGATTTTGATGTAGGAAAGTACCATCTTGCCTGGCATGTTACCCCCATTTTTCACTGTATATATGTTGTTTTAGTTGTATGTGTCACTGGGACCCTGGTAACCCAGGGCCCCAGTGCTCATAAGTGTGCCTGAATGCGTTACCTGTGTAGTGACTAACTGTCTCACTGAGGCTCTGCTAATCAGAACCTCAGTGGTTATGCTCTCTCATTTCTTTCAAAATTGTCACTAACAGGCTAGTGACCAATTTTACCAATTTACATTGGCTTACTGGAACACCCTTATAATTCCCTAGTATATGGTACTGAGGTACCCAGGGTATTGGGGTTCCAGGAGATCCCTATGGGCTGCAGCATTTCTTTTGCCACCCATAGGGAGCTCTGACAATTCTTACACAGGCCTGCCACTGCAGCCTGAGTGAAATAACATCCACGTTATTTCACAGCCATTTTACACTGCACTTAAGTAACTTATAAGTCACCTATATGTCTAACCTTTACCTGGTAAAGGTTAGGTGCAAAGTTACTTAGTGTGAGGGCACCCTGGCACTAGCCAAGGTGCCCCCACATTGTTCAGGGCCAATTCCCCGGACTTTGTGAGTGCGGGGACACCTTTACACGCGTGCACTACATATAGGTTACTACCTATATGTAGCTTCACAATGGTAACTCCGAATATGGCCATGTAACATGTCTATGATCATGGAATTGCCCCCTCTATACCATCCTGGCATAGTTGGCACAATCCCATGATCCCAGTGGTCTGTAGCACAGACCCTGGTACTGCCAAACTGCCCTTCCTGGGGTTTCACTGCAGCTGCTGCTGCTGCCAACCCCTCAGACAGGCAGCTGCCCTCCTGGGGTCCAGCCAGGCCTGGCCCAGGATGGCAGAACAAAGGACTTCCTCTGAGAGAGGGTGTTACACCCTCTCCCTTTGGAAAATGGTGTGAAGGCAGGGGAGGAGTAGCCTCCCCCAGCCTCTGGAAATGCTTTCTTGGGCACAGATGTGCCCAATTCTGCATAAGCCAGTCTACACCGGTTCAGGGGATCCCTTAGCCCTGCTCTGGCGCGAAACTGGACAAAGGAAAGGGGAGTGACCACTCCCCTGACCTGCACCTCCCCTGGGAGGTGTCCAGAGCTCCTCCAGTGTGCTCCAGACCTCTGCCATCTTGGAAACAGAGGTGCTGCTGACACACTGGACTGCTCTGAGTGGCCAGTGCCACCAGGTGACGTCAGAGACTCCTTCTGATAGGCTCCTTCAGGTGTTAGTAGCCTATCCTCTCTCCTAGGTAGCCAAACCCTCTTTTCTGGCTATTTAGGGTCTCTGTCTCTGGGGAACTTTAGATAACGAATGCAAGAGCTCATCCGAGTTCCTCTGCATCTCTCTCTTCACCTTCTGCCAAGGAATCGACTGCTGACCGCGCTGGAAGCCTGCAAAACTGCAACATAGTAGCTAAGACGACTACTGCAACTCTGTAACGCTGATCCTGCCGCCTTCTCGACTGTTTTCCTGGTGGTGCATGCTGTGGGGGTAGTCTGCCTCCTCTCTGCACTAGAAGCTCCGAAGAAATCTCCCGTGGGTCGACGGAATCGTCCCCCTGCAACCGCAGGCACCAAAAAGCTGCATTACCGGTCCCTTGGGTCTCCTCTCAGCACGACGAGCGAGGTCCCTCGAATCCAGCAACTCTGTCCAAGTGACTCCCACAGTCCAGTGACTCTTCAGTCCAAGTTTGGTGGAGGTAAGTCCTTGCCTCACCTCGCTAGACTGCATTGCTGGGAACCGCGACTTTTGCAGCTACTCCGGCCCCTGTGCACTTCCGGCGGAAATCCTTTGTGCACAGCCAAGCCTGGGTCCACGGCACTCTAACCTGCATTGCACGACTTTCTAAGTTGGTCTCCGGCGACGTGGGACTCCTTTGTGTAACTTCGGGTGAGCACTGTTTCACGCATCCTCGTAGTGCCTGTTTCTGGCACTTCTCCGGGTGCTACCTGCTGCTAAGAGGGCTCCTTGTCTTGCTCGACGTCCCCCTACCTCCTGGTCCAATTTGCGACCTCATGGTCCCTCCTGGGCCACAGCAGCATCCAAAAACGCTAACTGCACGATTTGCAGCTAGCAAGGCTTGTTGGCATTCTTTCGGCGGGAAAACACTTCTGCACGACTCTACAAGGCGAGAGGGATCCGTCCTCCAAAGGGGAAGTCTCTAGCCCTTTGCGTTCCTGCAGAAACCGCAGCTTCTTCTGTCCAGTAGAAGCTTCTTTGCACCCGCAGCTGGCATTTCCTGGGCATCTGCCCATCTTCGACTTGCTTGTGACTTTTGGACTTGGTCCCCTTGTTCCACAGGTACCCCAGATTGGAAATCCAGCATTGTTGCATTGTTGGTTTGTGTCTTTCCTGCATTATTCCTCTAACACGACTTCTTTGTCCTTAAGGGAACTTTAGTGCACTTTGCACTCACTTTTCAGGGTCTTGAGGAGGGTTATTTTTCTAACTCTCACTATTTTCTAATAGTCCCAGCGACCCTGTACAAGGTCACATAGGTTTGGGGTCCATTCGTGGTTCGTATTCCACTTTTGGAGTATATGGTTTGTGTTGCCCCTATCCCTATGTGTCCCCATTGCATCCTATTGTAACTATACATTGTTTGCACTGTTTTCTAAGACTATACTGCATATTTTTGGTATTGTGTATATATATCTTGTGTATGTTTCCTATCCTCTCACTGAGGGTACACTCTAAGATACTTTGGCATATTGTCATAGAAATAAAGTACCTTTATTTTTAGTATAACTGTGTATTGTGTTTTCTTATGATATTGTGCATATGACACTAAGTGGTACTGTAGTAGCTTCACACGTCTCCTAGTTCAGCCTAAGCTGCTCTGCTAAGCTACCATTATCTATCAGCCTAAGCTGCTAGACACCCTATACACTAATAAGGGATAACTGGGCCTGGTGCAAGGTGCAAGTACCCCTTGGTACTCACTACAAGCCAGTCCAGCCTCCTACATTGGTTGTGCAGCGGTGGGATAAGTGCTTTGAGACTACTTACCACTCTTGTCGTTGTACTTTTCATAAGAGAAAAATATACAAAACAAGGTCAGTGTATATACACATAGCCAAAAAGTTTTGCATTTCCTCTTTTCACTCTTTTCTAAGTGCTGAAAAGTACTTCTAAACTTTCTAAAAAGTTCTAAAAAGTTTAAGAAGTTTTTTTCTCTGTCTTTCTAAAAGCTCTGACAAACTTTTTTCTCTTTTTCTATCACTTTAACTCTCTTTAAAAATGTCTGGCACAGGCCAAAATGTTGATCTGTCCAAACTTGCATATGATCACCTTAGCTGGAAAGGAGCAAGGAGTCTCTACATAGAGAGAGGTTTGAGTGTAGGGAAGAATCCTTCCTTGGAACTGTTACTTAACATGCTTAGAGAACAGGATAAGGCTAGAAGTGCCCCATCTGTAGAAAAAGTAGCTAATGGTTCCCAATCTGATCCAGGGACTCCCCCAGGAAAAGATTCACGAAAGAAACTTCCTAGCCTGCCCATTACTAGACAGTCTAGCATAGTTGGTAATGATGAAGAGCCACACCATACAAATAGTGTTGTCTCACATCATAGCAAAAGCATTTATTCACACCACAGTGGTACTGATGTTTCTCTTAGCCAAGCTGTTAGGGTGCCCTCTGTAAGGGACAGGTCTCCTTCTGTCCATTCTCACCATACTTCTGTTTCAAGGCATGTCCCTCCCACCCACCCTGATGACAGATTGTTAGAAAGGGAGCTCAATAGATTGAGAGTGGAACAAACCAGACTGAAGCTCAAGAAGCAACAGCTGGATTTGGATAGACAGACTTTAGAAGTAGAGAAGGAGAGACAGAAACTGGGTTTAGAAACCCATGGTGGCAGCAGCAGTATTCCCCAGTCATCCTGCAAAAGAGCATGATTCCAGGAATCTGCATAAGATAGTTCCCCCTTATAAGGAGGGGGATGACATTAACAAGTGGTTTGCTGCACTTGAGAGGGCCTGTGCTGTACAGGATGTCCCTCAAAGGCAGTGGGCTGCTATCCTATGGCTATCATTTAGAGGGAAAGGTAGGGATAGGCTCCTTACTGTAAAAGAAAATGAAGCTAATGATTACAAAGTTCTTAAGAATGCACTCCTGGATGGTTATGGCTTAACCACTGAACAATACAGGATAAAGTTCAGAGAGACCAAAAAGGAGTCTTCACAAGACTGGGTTGATTTCATTGACCATTCAGTGAAGGCCTTGGAGGGGTGGTTACATGGCAGTAAAGTTACTGATTATGACAGCCTGTATAACTTGATCCTGAGAGAGCATATTCTTAATAATTGTGTGTCTGATTTGTTGCACCAGTACTTGGTGGACTCTGATCTGACCTCTCCCCAAGAATTGGGAAAGAAGGCAGACAAATGGGTCAGAACAAGGGTGAACAGAAAAGTTCATATAGGGGGTGACAAAGATGGCAACAAGAAGAAGGATGGTAAGTCTTCTGACAAGGGTGGGGACAAATCTAAAAATGAGTCTTCATTAGGCCCACAAAAACACTCTGGTGGGGGGGGGGGCCCAAATCCTCTTCTAATCAAAACAAGGAAAAGAAACCATGGTGCTATTTATGTAAAGTAAAAGGCCATTGGACAACAGATCCCAGTTGTCCAAAGAAAAGCACCAAGCCTCCTACCACTACAACCCCTACTGCTACCCCTAGTGTCCCTACTAATAGCAGTGGTGGTGGGAGCAAACCTACTAATAGCCAATCCAAGGGAGTAGCTGGGCTCACTATTGGTAACTTAGTTGGGGTTGGCCTTGTTAGGGAGGCCACAGAGGCTGTGTTAGTCTCTGAGGGGGCTATTGATTTAGCCACCTTAGTTGCTTGTCCCCTTAATATGGATAAGTACAAGAAGCTACCCCTAATAAATGGTGTTGAGGTTCAGGGCTACAGGGACACTGGAGCCAGTGTGACTATGGTCATAGAGAAACTGGTCCACCCTGAACAACACCTACTTGGTCACCAGTACCAAGTAACCGATGCTCACAACAACACACTTAGCCACCCCATGGCTGTTGTTAATCTCAACTGGGGGGGGGTTACTGGTCCAAAGAAAGTTGTGGTAGCCACAGATTTACCTGTAGACTGTCTACTAGGAAATGATTTGGAGACATCAGCTTGGTCAGATGTGGAGTTGGAGGCCCATGCAGCAATGCTGGGCATCCCAGGGCATATTTTTGCTTTGACAAGGGCTCAGGCCAAAAAGCAAAAAGGACAGGGAAGCTTGGATCCTGGAACAATGGACCAAGTGCTCCCTAAAGCTAGGGCTAGTAGAAGCAAACCACTTCCTACTATCCCTCCCTCTACAGTGGATTCAACTTCTGAGGAAGAAGAATTCCCTCCCTGTGCAGAACCTACACCAGAGGAGCTGGAAGCAGACACTGCTGAGCTTTTGGGTGAAGGGGGGCCTGCCAGGGAGGAGCTGAGTGTGGCACAGCAAACCTGTCCCACATTAGAGGGTCTAAGACAGCAAGCTGTCAAACAGGTTAATGGGGATGTCAGTGACTCTCACAGAGTTTACTGGGAGGACAACCTCTTGTACACTGAGCATAGGGATCCTAAACCTGGAGCTGCCAGGAGATTAGTGATTCCTCAGGAGTACAGAAAGTTCCTCCTAACTCCTGCCCACGACATTCCCCTAGCTGGGCACCTGGGTCAAATGAAAACTTGGGACAGACTTGTTCCCTTGTTTCATTGGCCTAGGATGTCTGAGGACACAAAAGATTTTTGTAAGTCCTGTGAAACCTGTCAAGCCAGTGGCAAAACAGGTGGCACACCAAAGGCACCCCTTATTCCACTGCCTGTGGTTGGGGTCCCCTTTGAAAGGGTAGGGGTTGACATAGTTGGCCCCCTTGACCCTCCTACTGCTTCAGGCAATAGGTTTATCTTGGTGGTAGTGGACCATGCCACAAGATACCCTGAAGCAATTCCTTTAAGGACCACTACAGCACCTGCAGTGGCAAAGGCCCTCCTGGGAATATTTTCTAGGGTGGGCTTCCCAAAGGAAGTAGTATCAGACAGGGGAAGCAATTTCATGTCTGCATACTTAAAGGCCATGTGGAAGGAGTGTGGTGTAACTTACAAGTTCACAACACCCTATCATCCACAAACAAATGGACTGGTGGAGAGATTTAATAAAACTCTCAAAGGCATGATTATGGGTCTCCCTGAAAAACTCCGCAGGAGATGGGATATCCTTCTACCATGCCTCCTTTTTGCCTACAGGGAGGTACCCCAGAAAGGAGTGGGCTTCAGCCCCTTTGAACTTCTTTTTGGACACCCTGTTAGGGGTCCACTCACACTTGTAAAGGAGGGTTGGGAACAACCTTTAAAAGCTCCTAAGCAGGATATTGTGGATTATGTACTTGGCCTCAGATCAAGGATGGCTGAGTACATGAAAAAGGCCAGCAAAAACCTTCAGGCCAGCCAAGAGCTCCAGAAGCAATGGCATGATCAGAAGGCTGTTTTGGTTCAGTACCAACCAGGGCAGAAAGTGTGGGTCTTGGAGCCTGTGGCCCCAAGAGCACTCCAAGATAAATGGAGTGGACCCCACACAATTGTTGAAAAGAAGGGAGAAGTCACCTATTTAGTTGACTTAGGCACTGCCAGGAGTCCCCTTAGGGTGCTCCATGTCAACCGCCTGAAATCCTACTATGACAGGGCTGGTCTCACCCTGCTCATGGCAACTGATGAGGGACAGGAAGAAGACAGTGATCCTCTACCTGATCTCTTCTCTTCCACAGAACAAGATGCTCTTGTGGAAGGTGTAGTTTTGGCTGATTGTCTTACTGCTGAGCAGAAAGACCATTGCATAAATCTCCTAGATCAATTCTCTGAACTCTTCTCTACTGTGCCAGGTACCACTTCTTGGTGTGAGCACACTATAGATACTGGAGACAGTTTACCTGTCAAAAGTAAGATCTATAGGCAGCCTGACCATGTCAGGGACTGCATAAAGCAAGAGGTGCAGAAAATGTTAGAACTAGGAGTGGTTGAGCACTCTGAAAGTCCATGGGCTTCTCCTGTGGTACTTGTACCAAAACCCCATTCCAAAGATGGAAAGAAGGAAATGCGGTTTTGCGTAGACTATAGAGGTCTCAACTTGGTAACCAAAACTGATGCTCACCCTATACCCAGGGCAGATGAGCTCATAGATACACTGGCATCTGCCAAGTATCTAAGCACTTTTGATTTGACTGCAGGGTATTGGCAGATCAAATTGTCAGAAGATGGTAAACCTAAAACTGCATTTTCAACCATTGGAGGACATTACCAGTTTACTGTAATGCCTTTTGGTTTGAAAAATGCACCTGCCACTTTTCAAAGGTTGGTGAACACAGTCCTGCAAGGGCTGGAAGCTTTCAGTGCAGCATATTTGGACGATATAGCTGTCTTTAGCTCCAGCTGGGATGATCACCTGGTCCACCTATGGAAAGTTTTGGAGGCCCTGCAGAAGGCAGGCCTCACTATCAAGGCTTCAAAGTGCCAGATAGGGCAGGGGAAGGTGGTTTATCTGGGACACCTTGTTGGTGGGGAACAGATTGCACCACTTCAGGGGAAAATCCAAACAATTATTGATTGGGTTCCCCCTACCACTCAGACTCAGGTGAGAGCCTTCCTACGCCTCACTGGGTATTACAGGAGGTTCATTAAGAACTATGGCTCCATTGCAGCCCCTCTTAATGACCTCACATCCAAGAAAATGCCTAAAAAGGTATTATGGACAGCAAACTGTCAGAAAGCTTTTGAGGAGCTGAAGCAGGTCATGTGCTCTGCACCTGTCCTGAAAAGCCCTTGTTACTCTAAAGAATTCTATGTCCAAACTGATGCATCTGAATTAGGAGTAGGGGCAGTCCTATCACAACTTAATTCTGAGGGCCAGGATCAACCTGTTGCTTTTATTAGTAGGAGGTTGACCCCTAGAGAAAAGCGTTGGTCTGCCATAGAGAGGGAGGCCTTTGCTGTGGTCTGGGCTCTGAAGAAGTTGAGGCCATACCTGTTTGGCACTCACTTCATTGTTCAGACAGACCACAAACCTCTACTTTGGCTAAAACAAATGAAAGGTGAAAATCCTAAATTGTTGAGGTGGTCCATATCCCTACAGGGAATGGACTATACAGTGGAACATAGACCTGGGAGTAGCCACTCCAATGCAGATGGACTCTCCAGATATTTCCACTTAGACAATGAAGACTCATCAGGTCATGGCTAGTCTTATTGTCCTTCGTTTGGGGGAGGAGGTTGTGTAGGAAAGTACCATCTTGCCTGGCATGTTACCCCCATTTTTCACTGTATATATGTTGTTTTAGTTGTATGTGTCACTGGGACCCTGGTAACCCAGGGCCCCAGTGCTCATAAGTGTGCCTGAATGCGTTACCTGTGTAGTGACTAACTGTCTCACTGAGGCTCTGCTAATCAGAACCTCAGTGTTTATGCTCTCTCATTTCTTTCCAAATTGTCACTAACAGGCTAGTGACCAATTTTACCAATTTATATTGGCTTACTGGAACACCCTTATAATTCCCTAGTATATGGTACTGAGGTACCCAGGGTATTGGGGTTCCAGGAGATCCCTATGGGCTGCAGCATTTCTTTTGCCACCCATAGGGAGCTCTGACAATTCTTACACAGGCCTGCCACTGCAGCCTGAGTGAAATAACGTCCACGTTATTTCACAGCCATTTTACACTGCACTTAAGTAACTTATAAGTCACCTATATGTCTAAGCTTTACCTGGTAAAGGTTAGGTGCAAAGTTACTTAGTGTGAGGGCACCCTGGCACTAGCCAAGGTGCCCCCACATTGTTCAGGGCCAAATCCCCGGACTTTGTGAGTTCGGGGACACCATTACATGCGTGCACTACATATAGGTCACTACCTATATGTAGCTTCACAATGGTAACTCCGAATATGGCCATGTAACATGTCTATGATCATGGAATTGCCCCCTCTATACCATCCTGGCATAGTTGGCACAATCCCATGATCCCAGTGGTCTGTAGCACAGACCCTGGTACTGCCAAACTGCCCTTCCTGGGGTTTCACTGCAGCTGCTGCTGCTGCCAACCCCTCAGACAGGCAGCTGCCCTCCTGGGGTCCAGCCAGGCCTGGCCCAGGATGGCAGAACAAAGGACTTCCTCTGAGAGAGGGTGTTACACCCTCTCCCTTTGGAAAATGGTGTGAAGGCAGGGGAGGAGTAGCCTCCCCCAGCCTCTGGAAATGCTTTCTTGGGCACAGATGTGCCCAATTCTGCATAAGCCAGTCTACACCGGTTCAGGGGATCCCTTAGCCCTGCTCTGGCGCGAAACTGGACAAAGGAAAGGGGAGTGACCACTCCCCTGACCTGCAGCTCCCCTGGGAGGTGTCCAGAGCTCCTCCAGTGTGCTCCAGACCTCTGCCATCTTGGAAACAGAGGTGCTGCTGACACACTGGACTGCTCTGAGTGGCCAGTGCCACCAGGTGACGTCAGAGACTCCTTCTGATAGGCTCCTTCAGGTGTTAGTAGCCTATCCTCTCTCCTAGGTAGCCAAATCCTCTTTTCTGGCTATTTAGGGTCTCTGTCTCTGGGGAAACTTTAGATAACGAATGCAAGAGCTCATCCGAGTTCCTCTGCATCTCTCTCTTCACCTTCTGCCAAGGAATCGACTGCTGACCGCGCTGGAAGCCTGCAAAACTGCAACATAGTAGCTAAGACGACTACTGCAACTCTGTAACGCTGATCCTGCCGCCTTCTCGACTGTTTTCCTGGTGGTGCATGCTGTGGGGGTAGTCTGCCTCCTCTCTGCACTAGAAGCTCCGAAGAAATCTCCCGTGGGTCGACAGAATCGTCCCCCTGCAACCGCAGGCACCAAAAAGCTGCATTACCGGTCCCTTGGGTCTCCTCTCAGCACGACGAGCGAGGTCCCTCGAATCCAGCAACTCTGTCCAAGTGACTCCCACAGTCCAGTGACTCTTCAGTCCAAGTTTGGTGGAGGTAAGTCCTTGCCTCACCTCGCTAGACTGCATTGCTGGGAACCGCGACTTTTGCAGCTACTCCGGCCCCTGTGCACTTCCGGTGGAAATCCTTTGTGCACAGCCAAGCCTGGGTCCACGGCACTCTAACCTGCATTGCACGACTTTCTAAGTTGGTCTCCGGCGACGTGGGACTCCTTTGTGTAACTTTGGGTTTCACGCATCCTCGTAGTGCCTGTTTCTGGCACTTCTCCGGGAGCTACCTGCTGCTAAGAGGGCTCCTTGTCTTGCTCGATGTCCCCTCTACCTCCTGGTCCAATTTGCAACCTCCTGGTCCCTCCTGGGCCACAGCAGCATCCAAAAACGCTAACTGCACGATTTGCAGCTAGCAAGGCTTGTTGGCGTTCTTTCGGCGGGAAAATACTTTTGCACGACTCTACAAGGCGAGAGGGATCCGTCCTCCAAAGGGGAAGTCTCTAGCCCTTTGCGTTCCTGCAGAAAACGCAGCTTCTTCTGTCCAGTAGAAGCTTCTTTGCACCCGCAGCTGGCATTTCCTGGGCATCTGCCCATCTCCGACTTGCTTGTGACTTTTGGACTTGGTCCTCTTGTTCCACTGGTACCCCAGATTGGAAATCCAGCGTTGTTTCATTGTTGGTTTGTGTCTTTCCTGCATTATTCCTCTAACACGACTTCTTTGTCCTTAGGGGAACTTTAGTGCACTTTGCACTCACTTTTCAGGGTCTTGAGGAGGGTTATTTTTCTAACTCTCACTATTTTCTAATAGTCCCAGCGACCCTGTACAAGGTCACATAGGTTTGGGGTCCATTCATGGTTCACATTCCACTTTTGGAGTATATGGTTTGTGTTGCCCCTATCCCTATGTGTCCCCATTGCATCCTATTGTAACTATACATTGTTTGCACTGTTTTCTAAGACTATACTGCATATTTTTGGTATTGTGTATATATATCTTGTGTATATTTCCTATCCTCTCACTGAGGGTACACTCTAAGATACTTTGGCATATTGTCATAGAAATAAAGTACCTTTATTTTTAGTATAACTGTGTATTGTGTTTTCTTATGATATTGTGCATATGACACTAAGTGGTACTGTAGTAGCTTCACACGTCTCCTAGTTCAGCCTAAGCTGCTCTGCTAAACTACCATTATCTATCAGCCTAAGCTGCTAGACACCCTATACACTAATAAGGGATAACTGGGCCTGGTGCAAGGTGCAAGTACCCCTTGGTACTCACTACAAGCCAGTCCAGCTTCCTACATTTGACAAGAAACTTTCTCTGACGCTGTGGGATAGAGAACAGCTGTGCAGATACTGACCAGAGATTTTCTCTTATGCTGTGGAATAGAGAAGATGTGTGCAGATATTGCCCAGAGACTTTCTCTGGCACTGTAAGGTAGAGAACAGCTACACAGACACTCACAAGAGATTTTCTCTTATGCTGTGGTATCGAGAAGATGTGTACAGATCCTGACCAGAGACTTTCTCTGATCCTGTGAAATAGAAAAGAGACGTGCAGATAATGACCAGATATTTTCCCTGAGGTTGTGAGATAAAGAATAGCTGTTCAGATACTGACCAGAGACTTTCTCTGACCCTGTGGGATAGAGAACATCTGTGCAGATACTGACCATAGATTTTATCTTATGCTGTGGGATAGAGAAGATGTGTGCAAATACTGACCAGAGACTTTATCCGACATGCAGGATAGAGACGATGTGTGCAGATACAACCAGGGATTTTCTCTTATGCTGCGGGGTAGAGAGGATGTGTGCAGATACTGCCCATAGACTCTCTCTGATTTTGTGGGATAGAGAATAGCTGTGCAAATACTGACAAGAGATTTTGTCTTATGCTCTGGGATAGACAAGATGTGTGCACACACTGACCAGAGACTTGCTCTGGTGTGCAGGATAGAGAAGATGTGTGCAGATAATGCCCAGAGACTTGGTCCGACATGCGGGATTGAGACGTTGTGTGCAGATAAATACCAGAGGTTTTGTCTTATGCTATGGGATTGAGAAGATGTGTGCAGATACTGACCAGAGACTTGCTCTGACGTGCCGGACAGAGAAGATGTGTGCAGGTACTGACCAGATATTTATACTGATGTTGTGGGATAGAGAATAGCTGTGCAGATACTGACCACAGATTTTTTTCTTATGCTGTAGGATAGAGAAGATGTGTTTAGATACTGACCAGAGACTTACTCTGACGTGCGGGATAGAGACAATGTGTGCAGATAGTGACCAGAGATTTTCAAATTCACTTTAGTTATGTTTCCCTGAGAATCTCCTCCAATGTAAATACGTTCTTGAAAATCAGGCAGTTCGCCTGGTTACCGGACAGGTTGATTTAGCCATGTGCACACTGTCATTTGCTAACTATCAGGGAAATCATATCGTTCAGGGCACTGTGCTCGATACACCGTGCCCTAGATTGGCACTCTCTTTCGTTTATCTATAAGGTACTAGATCGGTCAGTTGTAACCTCAAAGGAGCACCGCCAGGAGACCGCAGCTTCTCAGTCCAAGCTCCCAAGAAATGGAACCAGCTGCCGTGAGGTCTCCTATCGATGTCCTCTTTGAGAAACAGGACCTTCGGAAAAGCTTTAATAAACGTTTTTTTTTTCTCAGTGCCATTAAACCATTGGCGATCAACTGCTTTATAAATTATTAAAATTACATGACAGCATAGGATTGGCAGCATTTTCAGGTCTAGCAGCAGGCTGGGCTCTGTATGTTGTGCTATTATATTTTAAGTATGCAGCCAACGAGACGGAGACTATTCGTGTAAGCCGGACATGAAAGCATGACTGTACCAGAACTCCTTGTAGAAAAGACAGGAGGTGGAATATTCACCTCAGAGTTTGACTTTCCAAATCCGGGAGTGGGGAGAGCAGACATGAGTGCAAAGCAGCAAAAAGGTACCTTTTAAGAGGGTAAGAAGATATTTCAGACACTACTGCACATTGGGGTTACTCTGTAGGGATGCAACCAGAGGCAACTGTAGTGTCCTGCTGGACACGTTCTAGTGTTTGGCCAGCCTCTCTGCTGAGGGCTGGCCTCCCACATACACCCCACACACACCCAACACAGGCGTCACCGGTCAGGTGACCCTGGCAATAAAAAGGCCCGGGCGCACGTGCCCAGGGCCAGTTCCAGATACCACCAAACTGTGTCCTGTCGACTTTATTTCAGTAGCATGGGGGCCTAGGGCCCCAACACTACATTGGCGACGAGAGTGGGTCCGATCCCACGTGGCCGCAAAGAGCATCTTCTATGATGTGCCTGGGGGAAAAGCAGGCCGTCGCAGCTCCAGCCCCGCCCGTGCACATAAAGTGGTAGGTGCCAGAAAACCACTATGTGGCTACACAGCGTTCCGCAGCACTACCAAAACGGCTGCGGTCCCTGAAAATTAAGAAAAGTGCAACGGTGCTAAGCAAGCACCCACCGAGCGGTGCGGCGACCACAGCACTACCAAGACGGCTGTGATCGCCGTGAACAGGACGGTGCTGATGCGCACCGAAAGAAGTGAGGTAATGCCCAAGGCCGCCCCCCTATTTGAAAATGCTAAGGTCAAAAGCGCGACCCGCAGCGTGTGAGCAGGCTGCCGGGCCTCGCACAATGTCTGAAGAAGTGAGGGGCACGAAGCAATGCCGGGGCCAGCAGCCCCTGCCCCCAAGAAAATAATGCGGGCCGCAGTGTATGCCATGCCGCTGCGGCCGCGTGCGAGGAAGAGTATGGTGCTGCCACGCACCACAACAACAACAAAAAACGACATAGAAAATGCCCCGGGGGCCGTTTTCCTTTGTTCTTCCTATTTCAAATAATGGTGCTGTTCCGCACCGAGTTAAAATGCCCGGAGCCGCCCCCCACGAGTCTGCTGAAGCGCGCCCCCAGCGTGTTGGGAAGTCTGCTGGGGCCGCGCAGAGAAACGAAAATGGTGCTGGCATGCACCAAAGCCAAACAAAGAGAGATGCCCAGGGCCGCCCCGCCGCAGAAGCGCTCGGTGTAGACACGCACCTAAAAATATGCCACTTCATGCCCGGGGCCGGTCGCCCCCAAGAAAAGAATGCGGTCGGCACCTTGTGCCAAGCTACGGCCGCACCACACAAGAAAATGCCCAGGGGCTGCCCCCATTATCCCTGCAATAACGAAGGCAAGAGGTGCTCCCACGCACCACAAAAAGAACGAAAATGCCCAGGGGCTGCCCCCCCCTCTCTTCCGGCAGTAATGAAAGCATGAGGTGCAGACACGCACCAAAACCAAGTTTGAAATAAAATGGTGCATCCACGCACCAAAGCACCAGGTGCCCAGGGCCGCGCCCCCACCTCCAACAAAGGACTAAAGAAGTTAGGTGCTCACACGCACCTAGATTGAAAAAAAACTGTGCCCGCAGCCCCCACTTCACTAACGTTTATGCCATCTGCATGCCTCTTCAAAGGAGGCTGTGAAAAAAAAATACTTTTACAAAAAGAAAAAAGAAAAGAAGGAAAACAGCACTTACCTGCCTCTCCAGACTCCAGCAAGGGCCCCCACCAGCCTGAACAGCTCCTCAGCAGCATGTCTTTGCAGCATGGTTTCACCGGCATCTGCTTCAAAACAAACGAGGCCGGTAGGAGGAAGACTGTCCTTCAAGTTGGAAAAGAAGTGCGCTACTGGCATCCAGTGGCCAAAGTTGGTACTGCACCCTAGAGCTGTGTAAAAGGGAAACAAGCTTGGATGAAGGCAAGTTTACAGCAGCACTTTTAGAAAGTGACTGCTCCAGACCAAGAGTGCCCCCCTGGACGGAAACAGCGCAGAAGATGGAAACGGCGAAGAAGAAGGAAGCGACGGGGACGACGCTGCAAAAGGGAAGAAGACTGCAGCTGTCCCAGACAAACTGCAATGACGAGAAATGGACGCAAGTGCCACGCGACGCACGAGGAGAGCGCGCATGGACTGCGCAGCCCCTGCCAGCCGTCCACCACCACCGCCGAAAGCACACCACATGCCCCAGCAGTGATGGACATCACCGCAGGACAAGAAAGGGACATGCCAGGCAATATCAAAGGACGCCCAGAAAAAAGAGACTGTCACGTGTGCAGAGAGCTGCACCAGAGAACGTGACAACACGGAAAAACACCCGCAAAATTGGAGAGAGCACCCGAGAGCGTGACGTAACGCACGGGACAAAAGGCCATGCAAGCCGGCCTTTCAGCAACACAAGACGGCCACCGTTGGCCCATCACACAGAAGGTCATCAGAAGCGACCAACCCTGCAAAGCACGCGCAGGTACAAGCAAGACTCAGTGCCAAGAAAGCACTGCCTTGAGGCGCAAGCACTGCGCCCTCAAGTGAAGAGGAAGCGGAAAAGAAAGTGACCCTATGTCACTGCCCTGCAACGGGCCAGAGACTCAGCAAGGAGTGTCCTCCCCCACACTGCCTCAAGACGGAGTCGGCAGTGACCCACAACAGGCAAGAGGAGAGTCGCACACCCCAAGTCGCATGATGCCACCCAGCAACACTGAGAAATGCATAGTCCTTGGACAGGACAGGACCTTCTAAAGGTCCACACAACAAAGGAGAAGAAAGCGTGGCGCAGCAACACGCTATGAAGAAGGAAGAAAAGAGACTGTGTGACATCACCTGTCACACTGAAACACCTGACGACCACAGAAGAACAAGAACGGAAGATCAACAGGGTGGAGAGATGGAGGACTCCCACAACAAAGGAAGAGTGCACCCACAGACAAGACAGCCACCGGGGTGCGATGACGTCACTGGAGACAGCTCGGCGGGAGTGCCAAATGTAAGACGACATGCGCGAACCGCGTACTTACCCCACATGTCAAAGGTGACCATCCAAGCCTCCTGTCATCGGCTGCTTGAAGCAGATGGCACCACTGCTAGCTAAAGGAAGACTGCACTCGCTGTGACGAAGTTACTCCAATCACCCTTACTCCAGCAACATCACTTGTCGTCTAGGTCTCCCAACGACAAATGTCATCATTGCCATGTGCATCACGGTATCCATCAAAGAAGCAGTTAAACAACCATAATGGAGTCCTACACCTCTGCTTTAATGCTCTGAAGAACTAGTCAACCAATGACCAACTGCTCGCCCTATCGGTATCCTGCTCTCGGTGACAAGAGCAAGTCGTGACCCAGATCCATCTACCCCTGTAATTGCACGAGCGACTAGGCAGTGGCTCCTAGGAGGTCTTGCAGCTGCCCTATGTGGCACACAAGCAGCCCCAGCGCAGATCACAAGCAGTCCCGTGACAACCCAGACAAGGGTCCTCTCAAGCTTGAGAGAGGACTGGACATTGCCCCACCGATGAAGTCAAAGAGACAAACAGGGCTGTGCAATGGAGACTCCCAACAGGTCACAGCACACCAAGACTGTCTTCAGTGAATTAACATGACACCAACTAGACACCCTCCTGGCAACGTGATAGATAATTGCCCTGAGTCCGTCTGAGAGCCCGCATGCACCTGATCCATGTCGGCAAGCGCCCTGACCACGGAACATCCACCCTTGTGGTTGCACGAATTATTTGACCATGGCTCCTGTCGGAGAGCCTGCAGCGGCCGGCAGATGGCCCACACGCAGCCCAGCACAGTCCATGCCAATTCAGTGGCAAACCCATCGAAAAGGCCTTGAGGAAGTTCCATAGTGAAGAATCCAAAACCGAGAGGTGGCCTGGAAGCAGCTCTGCCATCAGAGGGTCAGAACATACAAAGGCTTCAGAGGAGGACCTCACAACATCCAAGATGTCATCTGTCTTCAAGGGATTGGCCTTCGTGAAGCCAGGATGTCTTGGCAAGCAGATTCACAGTGGACTCCACCAACGCTCGTGATGCACCCAATTTGGGTGATGCACCCAATTCGAATGATACGCTCTATTTGAACAAACTGAACTGTAAACACCACCAGCCTCGCCACGAGTGCCCACAGGACAGAAGCACGGTGCATCAGTGGACATTTGTCCAACCATCTGACTGTCAGAGTCCAGATTTCTTCCACACTGTGTTCGTGCCCGGCTGTGACTGGTTAAAGCATGAACTCGTGCAGAAGGATCCGGGTGCTCCCAGCTGCACCTGCCCACGGCAATCCTGCGGCTTGCCTTCTCGAGGCCGAGAGACTGATGGTGGTGTTTTTGTTACTGTGTTTTTCTCTTTCAGGTTGGACTTTGTTTTTGTTCCTCAAAGTTTTGGAGGAATGTAGTGTCCTGCTGGACACGTTCTAGTGTTTGGCCAGCCTCTCTGCTGAGGGCTGGCCTCCCACATACACACCACACCCACCCAACACAGGCGTCACCGGTCAGGTGACCCTGGCAATAAAAAGGCCCGGGCGCACGTGCCCAGGGCCAGTTCCAGATACCACCAAACTGTGTCCTGTCGACTTTATTTCAGTAGCATGGGGGCCTAGGGCCCCAACACTACAGCAACAACAGTAAGTAAGCTGTGTGATCAGAGGAGAAAGACAGTGAGCACTTGTACATAGTATAGTCTGCTTCTCAGGACTATGACATGTATTGTCAGAAAAAAACAGGATATAGCTCTTAGCTTTCAAAAATTAAGAGATAACGAATTAATTGTGCAAAAAAGGTAGAATGTCATGGAAAATGAAACACGATCGAGCAAGCACTAATCTGGGTTGCATTGAGTCAGTGAACTGTTTAATGTCTGTGATATAAACCTATCTTCAATTATGACCTAGAAATTCACCACGAAGCATTCATTATTGCCAGTGTTAAGCTGCTCAATTTTTCAGTACTGCAGTGGGCTCACAATTATTTTACATTTTAAGAATCTCGAGGTGGGTCGTAAACCTTCTCTTAAGATATATGACCTTCTCTGCTGTTCAAAAACACAGCTTTACTGCCCCCATGTGGTCATGCGCTGCGAAAATAAGGCCATGAAAGGAGCAATGAAAACTTTTGTACGCATACTCTATCCCATGGATATTTAGGGGAGAACGCAAGTGTGCCAGTAGGAAGTTTCCATTTCTTTAATTTTTAGTCGAACCACGTCGGGCACGCATTTTGAAAGTGAGTTTATATATAAGGAGATGCGATGAGAAAAATCTCGAGTAATTAGATCAAAGACATAGCCTGCAAGACCGTAGTAAAGCGAGTACTTTAACATGGATGCCATGCAGCATGCAACCATATCATCCTAAACTTTCTCTTACCAAGCGCGGAAAAGAGGCCGGTCCCTCCACCCCCAACCCCTTTTATTTCCTCCCCCTAGACCCGCACCCACTTACCTTTCCCAATCCCTGTCCCTCGCCGTCACTTCCTTTCCCGAATTGACCCGCGGGAAGACTAGAGCGTTGCTCTTGCTTCCCGCGGGCCCCTCCATTGTTTTCTTGCGCCTTTGTCTCTTTCTTTCCGAAGACCTTTGTTCGGTTTCTCGTCCTATCTCTTCCGTTCGCTGTTCTCGCTCTCTAATCTCGGTCGTTCTCTCTCATGCCTTTCTGTTGTACTTCTCCATCTTTTTTCTATTATTTCCCTCTCGTATTCTCCGCTCTCTATTTTGTTTGTTCTTTCTTGAGCCTCACCTCTCCATTTCTCTCCCTTTCCTTTCTTACCAAATTTCCATTTATTCTGTCCTGCCTTCTTTATTATTACTCTTTCTTTTTCTCCCGTTTCTATTTCTTTCTCTTCGTGCGCTCCCAAACGTTTTATCTCCTGCCTTCTTTCCCTAAAACCTTCTCCTTCTTATCTCCCTTATCTGTTTTTTAGCCCTTCTTTTCCTAACTTTTCCCTTCTCTCTTTCTTACTACCGCTCGTGCTTCTGTCACCCCGTTTTCCCCCCTTTGCAGTCCCCCTTCGGCTTTAATCTCCACACTCTCTACTCAATGTTTCCCTCTTTCTGTCTTGTTCTCGGTTGCTCCAATGCAGCGATTTTTAGTGTCCAGGAAAATAAAGACATGTACTTTTAACCTGGTTGCACCTTGAGGCAGCGCACTAAGGCAGGTTGCAAAATATGTTTTTGAGACAAGGTAGTTCTTAGGCTTCCTTTTCCCTACCTCTCCCTCGCTCTTTTCTCTCCTGTTCTATTCCTTTGGAATGTTATACTCAAATTCAGGTACTCATTTTTTTATGCAATATTCAATTCACTTTATTTTGATGATGAAATATTGGCAGGTTCTGCACAGCTGGGAAAGAGAGAAAAAAACAATAATTTCTCACTGTGCGGTCTAAAACCTTGCACTAACCAGGAGAAATTCCGGGTTAAATGCAAGCACTTTGGTCAATGCTACCACAGAACGAGCACTGGCAAAGCCAATAGGTCTCGCCTTAGCAACTTGCCATGTCTTTACTTGATGCTGTGCAGCATCAAAACAGGTGCTGTACAGCAAGAAGGAAAGATTTTCTGAAATAAGAGGGAATAAAAAGAAACATGCACGATGATGCGGCCACTGGGCCATATCATTTTGTAGGCACATAAGTGCTTTAAACATGCATGCGTGCCTCTAATATGACGCAGACAAGCGGCCACTGCAAGGTGGGGCTTTTTTCTTTTTTTTTAAATCCTAATGGGTCCGGCAGCGGGTGTGGGGGAGCACCAACATGGGAGGGGAGAGCTTAGCAACATGGAAAATAGTTGGGAACGAAAGAAAACAGCATAAGTGATGGGGAAGCACAGAATCATACTTGCAAGGGAGAGTAAAATGAGTGCTGATGGGGCCAACAAGAACATGGATGTGGTAGCAAAGCAGAGGGCACAGAAACTTACAGGTGAGAGTTGAGCTGGAGGGCAAAAGCATAGGGGTAAGAGAGAGAGAGATATGGAGAAACGGAGGGGTGGAGAGAAGCACATGACGGAGACAGCATGCAAACACGTGCACTCTTAAGGAATCCTTCAGCAAAAAAAAGAAGTAGCTGTGAAGGTGAGAGCAGTGGAAGGTCACCAGTATTTTAGCCATTTTTGAGGGAAGGACCAGAATCAAGAAGAGGTAGTGAAGCTGGGAAGCGCTGATGAAAGAGAAGCAAGCGAATAAGAATGATGATGAAGCAAATCAATGGTAAGCAAAGGGCGGGCTCTAAGCCCACTCTAGGCGAACAAAATGTCTCGCAAATGACAGTGCAATGCACTATCTCGAATAAGACCTTATAAAGGCACTCTGTTCTGCACTGGGCA
The DNA here is from genome assembly GCF_031143425.1 of Pleurodeles waltl. NCBI lineage: Eukaryota > Metazoa > Chordata > Amphibia > Caudata > Salamandridae > Pleurodeles > Pleurodeles waltl. The sequence goes on from NC_090440.1 coordinate 1,889,265,842, forward strand.
AGCACAACTGTTCATGATATGTCTTCTTATGGCGTCACAAATTGACAGGTTGTCAGCAGTTTATTCTGCCTTCCCTCTTAGCAGTATATGAAACTTATTTTGCTTTCACATTAACACGTTAGTGGTCCTGCTTGAGAACTGGTCATAGTAGGTGTTCAGTCCTACCGCATGCTTGGACAGTGCTGTGCTTACACTGGACCGACTCAGGGTAGTACCAAGAAGTGGCAAGAGAGAGCGGATGACAGAGAGAGCAAGTGAGAGAAATGGAGAGAGAGAGAGGTCCAGTCAGCCTGTGCTTGTCTGCGTATGCGTATGCATGTGCACTATGCTACTCCCCTCTGAGACTGCATTGAGTGCATTCACTCAGTAGGGTTTTGCAATATTGGCAGTAGAGCCAACCAAATTGTACCCCATTAATATGCTGGTTCCACCATTGCCAATAGAAAAAATAATGTTATTCCTGGCACATTATGCAAATATAGGAAAATTATTGAATACTTTTCAATAAATGACCAACTCAATGGAGAAGGCATAAAAAGATTGGAAGTAAGGGTACAGTTCACACTTAATAGTTGGAACAAAGTAACCTCTTTCCAAAAAGGGTTGTAGGAAAGGATTGGGTTAATCTTTAATAGTCCTCAGTCACAAAAAAAAAACAGTCTCTTGTTCCGTACATTCATTGAAAACACCAAAATGTAGACACTAGTCAGTGTAATAAATTTTTTTCTAGCTATCGCGTCAAGAATTTTCAATTCTATTAAGGACACGGAGGCGAGGATTATGCTTTCTCTTTCTTTACTGACTTAAACAGCAGCCAATGAAATACAAATAACAGAAAAACTACAATACCCAGGACACCCAATAGCCTGTCACATGGTCCAATCACCATCCATGTCCTTTGCTATAAGTCCTTTGACCTATGAAGTCACTTCCTCTTTCTTTGTTTAAACAGATAATGTCAACTTGAAAACGCAAACTTCTTACGCCATCCTGAATCCGGAGTCATAACCTCTTCTCCATACTGAAGAACTGAAACTTGGAGACTCCATGCCGGAGAAACAACCGGTAAAACATATATCTCAAACTTCCCTTGAAGTTACGACCTTCATGCGTTCTTCTGATCAGAAGCTGTAACAATAAACAGGTAGGTAATATCTCATAAAATATATGTATCTCAAACTTTATGACTGTAAATAATGGGAGGGTTAAATGACAATATCACATCAGATATAAATACTAAATGATAATATTGTATAAATATTGTATAAATATAACCAGGGAGGGATAATCCTCGCCTCCGTGTCCTTAGTAGAATTGAAAATTCTTGACGCGATAGCTAGAAAATGTTTTATTCTGTGTGAGGACCGGAGGCTCCGATTATGCTAGTTTAAAGCTGTTCCATCACCACACTGGCTACATCCAATACAGGTTTATGATAAAACTTACGAAAAGTATTTTCTGAAGACCAATCTGCAGCTTTCATTATGTCTTCTAACCTAAAACCTAAGGCAAATGATTTTGAAGCCATAGCCCCTCTAGCAGAATGGACCCCAAATACAGAGGTATCAATACCTGCTTCATTCATCAACCATCTCATCCATCTAGCTAAAGTAGCTGATTATACTGGTTTAAAAGGTTTTTGCAGAGCAATTAACAACTGACCCTTAGAATTCTGTCGAAATTCTTCTGTGACAATTGCATAATCCTTCAAACATTGAACCACACATAATTTTGAATTTTCCTTATAAACCGGATAAGATACTGACCTGCAATTTGTTTTGGTTCTTCTTGTCACCGAAAAGGAGACTCCTTCTGGTGAAAAAGTTCTACCTGCTAAATCTAAAGCCCTGACGTCCGATACTCTTTTACAAGAGACAAGGCATAAAAGCATGGTTAGCTTAGCTGAAAGCTGTTTGCGAGACAAATATCTGTTGGCAGGCCATGAATCAAGGAATTTTAATATGATATTAACACCCCATAAAACAGTATATTTTGCCTGAGGTGGTTTAGAAAGACGTATACCCCTCAAAAGCTTGCAAATTAATGGATGTTCACCAATGGGCTTGCCTTCTACCTGCGAATGTCCTGCTAAAATGGCAGACCTAAAATTATTGACCGTCCGATAAGCCAAACTGGAGCTGGCTAGTTCTGCTAGAAAATTAACAATCAAACCAATATGTGCTTCCACTGGATTGGCACCCCTTCCATCTCACCAAATAGACCATCTGCGCCAGGCTGAATCATATCTCTTATGGGTACTACTGGCCCAGGCCTGATTAATGAATTCCGCAGCTTGTTGCGAAACATCTGGGGCATTCCATCTCAACCTGAAATTAACCAGACTAGAAGTGTTAACTTCCCTGACAAGATCAGAGGATGTTGAAGGCCCTCTGGACTCAAGAGAAGATTCGGACGAGGCAGAATCAGAAGAGGAGAGGCACAAGCTAAATGTAGAGCACTGGGGAATCAAGGCTGTGCTCTCCAGAACGGAGTCACCAGAACAATCTCTGTTTTCTGTCTCCGCACTTGAGCCAGAACTCTGGCAATCATCAGAAAAGGAGGAAAGGCATAACCCCGAAACTGGGGCCAGTCCTGAAGAAAAGCATCTGTCTTTAGAGCATAAGGGTCTGGACGCCAACTGTAAAAACTTTTTGAATCTGGCAATTGAAACGAGAGGCAAAAAGGTCCACTTCGCAATTGCCCCATTCCTGCACTATCTGGGCAAAAATCAGAGGATCCAACTTCCAGTCACTGGAGTCTGATAGGTATCTGGAGTTCCAGTCTGCTATGACATTCTGGTCTCCAGGCAGATATTCCGCTATGACCACTAAACGCTGCGTTAGGCAAAAATGCCATAAATCCTTGGCAATCTCCGCCAGAACCTGGACTTCGTGCCCCCTAACTTGTTGACATACCTTACTGCCGATATATTGTCCATCCGTAATAGTATGCAACAATCTGTTTTCTGCGGGGAGAGGCTCTTTGTAGCAAATGAGCCAGCTAGGAGCTCCAAACAATTGATGTGAAGGGATTGTTCCCATTCTGACCATCTGTCCCCCGTCAATAGGGAGTGGCAGCGAGCTCCCCAACCCCATCTGTTGGCATCGGATTCTATCACTACTTCCGGGCGAGAGCCAAAATCGCTCTGCCATTCCATGCCTCCATGTGATGAAGCCATCATTAAATTTCCGATCTTACTTCGGAAGTCAGTGGTATTAGTTCTGAGTAACTCAGACCCTGTTGTAAGTGTCTGATCTTGAGCCTTTGAAGTGCTCGATAATGTAGGGGTGCAGGAAAAATCGCCTGAATAGATGAAGCTAATAAGCCCACTATCCTGGCTATGGTCCTCAATGATACGGTCTGGTATGACAGTACTGACCTCAATTCCCTCTTGATGTTGCGTATCTTCTGAGAGGGAAGAAGAAGTTGGCATAAAGTGGAATTTATCTGGAAACCCAGAAACTTTACTATCTGAGAAGGTTTCAACAATGACTTCTGTACATTGATCAGGAAACCTAAATCTTGTAGGAGACTGATGGTCCAATCCAAGTGTGAGATTAGGACTTGAGGTGACTGAGCCATCAGCAGAATATCGTCCAGATATATAATCAATCTGACTCCTTTGGTTCTGAGTTATTCCATCACTGGTCTCAGTAACTTCGTGAAGCACCAAGGGGCTGACGATAGGCCGAATGGGAGTGCTAGGAATTCTAGACATTGATCTTTCCATAGAAATTGTAGAAACCTCCGGTGTGGAGAAAATATTGGAATTGATAGATAGGCATCTTTTAGGTCCAGACGCACCATCCAATCCCCTTCTAACAGGATGTCTCTTAACATGTGAATACCCTCCATCTTAAAATGCCTGTATAGGATCCACTGGTTGAAATCCTTTAGGTTGAAGACTAGACGGTGACCTCCTCCCTTTTTGTCTACTACAAAAATAGGGCTGAGGAAACCGAAAGGATGAGGGGAAGCAAATTGTACGGCTCCTTTGTCTAAGAGAGCTTGTACTTCTTTGTCTATAAAATCTTGATTTGTTTGGGAAAAACACGTTTGTAAGGGGGGAGAGAGTTGTTTGGGGGTACTGACAAACTCTAGACGAAATCCTTCTACTGTTTGAAGGATCCACGGATCTCTGGATATCCGTTTCCAATTTATTAAACAAGATGCAATTCTGCCCCCAAGTTTGACCTGAGAAAAATGAATAATGCTCACCTGAGAAACTTGAGTCTTGGATGGCTCCTTGTTGTCCCCTGCGGTGACCTCTGCGGAAGTGGGGACGACCCCCTCTGTGTCTTGTGGGGTAGAAGGTGGAGTCCTGATCTCCATACCAACCACCTCTGCCTCTAGGGTAGTAGTTTTGGGGACTGTTAAAGGAGCTACGGCCAGGCATACGACCTCCGAAACGACCGGCGCTGCCAAAAAGGCCTCGTTTGAAAACCTTCTTGAGTGACATTTGCACTTTGTCAGGGTGGAGCAGAACTTGGCTAAGTCCTTGATGAATGAGGATCCAAAGAGTAGTCCTTCAGCCGAAGGTCCCGCCTCTGAGGACGCAAGATCCGATAACTTGGGATCAATGCGCATAAGCACTGATTTCCTTTGTTCTGCTGAAATGGCACAGTTAGAATTTCCTAATAGACACACAGCCCTTTGTGCCCACCCGATAAGGACATCCAGATTCCTTGGCTACATATGCCAGTTCGAGGATCTTAGTCAAGGGACCGGAAAGATCCAGTAGTTTGTCTTGGCAGCTACGCCATGAACGGTCTAAACCTTTTTTAGGATCTTTAGCGAACTTCTTCATAAAAGTGACCATGGTGGGGTCTATCTCTGGGGTCTCAGAAACTTTACCCTCCAGGTCAGGTCTGGGGCATTCCGCTTTCAGACGTGATCTAACCTCTTTATCAAAACTCTTACGCAAGTTGGATTGGACATACTGTGCTACTTCGGGAGGAGGGAGCCAATTAGAAGATCTGGGGTGAATAATTTCTGTAGGATCAAAGTCCAGGACTTGGGACGGAGGGGGCATTTTCTTACTTTTCTTACTCGGAACCGGAACATCAGAGTCATCTGAGGAAGAGGTTTTATCAGAGGAGGAGGTAGAAATGGGAGTTCCTTTTTTCGAACTATAATTATGTTCACCACTGCGTTTTTTCCGCATTTTCTCAAAAGCATCCGCTTGGATAGCGCTGACCTCTGCATCGGGTTCCAGATTTTTTGCTTTGTCTTTTACCTTTTTGGGCTCTTGCTGTCCCTGAGACCAAACTTGTGATCGAGTGATATCAAATATTTGCCCAGAGAATGGGCCTAGAGCTCTCACTAGAGCATCATTGACTGACTGTTGGACCCTGGTATTAAGGGCTTCCACCAGATCAACTTCAAGTTGATTGCCCAGCTCCTCTGGGTAGTATTCAGTTTCTTGTTCTTCCCATTGAGACATGATGCAAGATAGCAGTAATATCTTATGAGGAAAAGTATGTTTAATCTGTTTAAATGAAGATACCAAGTGGGGGCGTGCAAAAACCCCAAGTTCAGGTCAGGAAACAATCAAAAGAGACCTTGAATTAAAGTGTGGAGGGAGCAACCTGAAGGTAATAACCTGTTATATATTTTACAACCCAGTCAGTTTTCAGCCTGCTGGGCGTCAAGGAGCAATTTTGTCACTGCAAGAAGAGAGGCCCAAACGAGCACACAGCACACTCGAGCAGATTGATTTCTAAAACGAAAGGAAATCGGCTCGAATGCGTGTGCCCGCGTGTGCGCGCTAAAAATAGAGGAAAGACTGCCCGAGGGCAGCGCAGCTCCCGCTCCACAAGAAAAAACGGGCTACTAAAATTGGCAAAACGCCAATAATTCGAAGCGCGAGAGCGCTAAAACTAATAACAATAAAAGCGCGCTGAATCGCGACGCTTAACTAACGTCAATACACATAAAATAATATTCAAATCACATCGATATGTCAGAGAGAAAATAAACATGTACTTATCTGCTGCGAAGCAGCAAAGAAAGAGAAAGCTACTTCATAGGTCAAAGGACTTATAGCAAAGGACATGGACGGTGATTGGACCATGTGACAGGATATTGGGTGGCCTGGGTATTGTAGTTTTTTCTGTTACTTGTATTTCATTGGCTGCTGTTTAAGTCAGTAAAGAAAGAGAAAGCACAATCAGAGCCTCCAGTCCTGACATAGAATTTCATAACTTGCTTCACTAAGCTTGTGTCCTGTTTTTATATCCATCTCCATAGATAGCATTCCTCAGGTAGAAGCCGCCCATCACAACTCGACTGCTATTTCCATTGTTATTTTGATGCCTGGTTGGGCATAAACCGGCACAAATACACTGTCTCTTCTCATGCTGTTTGCAATTTTCAGCAAAATTCCTCCTAAACTGTGGAGTGTGGGTGTATCTAAATACTGTCTTGTTATTTAAATTATGATTCATTGGTTACTTGGTTCATAGGTGTAGTTTTGTGGGTTGATTGAGATCATTTAATGGCTGTAGAACACAAAGATGGCCTCCTGAAAAGTGAATTGGTTTTGAAGCTTCCTTGCCTTGGTGGAGAAGAACGTCAACACGCTGGCTTGGATGAAGAATGTGGCTCTTTAAGTTATATAACATAGTGGATCAGAGACTTTGTTTATAGTGGGGTGTCTGATATGTTGTTGAATAGTATATTGACACTATTCGCTGTAGAACATGCTGCTTTTCAAGTTATACGGTGAGATACTTGAACCCACTGCAACAACAGAAGGGATGGGGTAATGTGATCCCAGCGTTTCAAGTGTAGGAGTAACCTGTTTGATTAGGACTCTACCTGTCGCAATTTGCTTAGGAGGGATTTGGAGCTTCTTGTTCTAGATCCTTTATGTAAGCCATCAGAGAGAGCACAATTGTGGCTGTGACTTCAACCTTGCAGGGAAGGCCTAGGGTGGGGGATTCTGAGCACATTTGTTAAGACGTTCCCTCCTTTGTCTTTAATTCCAGTACAATTGATATGAAGGATGATTCCTAGGATGGTGCTTCTCCTAAGTCTGCAGGCATGATGGGATGGTTTTTGCTAGTGACCAATGTCCCACATGGGAGGATTTCAGTTTTATCTGGGATGATTTTAAGATGGCTGAGGATCATTCGATCTTTCACAGTGACCGAAAATGGCGACAGCCTTGATGACATGGTGTCATTGAAGTTGTCAAGTGAGCATGATCTGTGTTTCATGTGCGATAAAGTTGAGCCCTGGGGAAGCCACCATTCAGGTGGTAGGTTCTGAATGTGTATGGTGGGAGGGAAATGATGCAGTTGCAGTTGACAGCAAACTCAGCTTCAATGCTTTTATCTTGATACCCACATTCTGCAGTCTGTTATCTAGTGCTGGTTGAAGGACAGTAATGAATGCAACAGTGAGGTCAAGAAGGATCAGGTTATTTACCCCAATACAATCTGTCTATGTTGTTATAAGCTCACCCACTGTGAAAACGAGTTTAGATTCTGTAACTCTGCATGGCGGAAGTCACCTGTGAACGCAAGATAGTTGTATTCTGTGCTCTTGCTCTTTCTATTCATTTCCAGGCAGCGTGCATGGTTCCAACATGGAAACCCTGCTTCGGGTTGTAGACTTTGTATCCTGCAGGCATTTACCCACCTGCATCTGTCATGCCTCTTTTTACTGCTGTTGACAACAAAATAAACTATGAGGTACAATATGTGGCAGAAAGGCTACACACTTTTGCCAACTTATTAAACCATCATCAATACAGAGGGTCAGAAATATAAAAAAAGAGTGTGAATTCCGAAGAGTTGTCATCCCATAGCAATATTCCTTCGAGGAGACCCATGAAAAGACAAGGATCTGATGAGGCATGCTTTACAGTTACCTGTAGCTGGAGGTATATTTATGACTCAGTGAGGAGAGGTTGTTTGTCAAACTGGATTTCAGTACATTCATAAACATTTTGGTTGAGTTTTATTCAGTGTGTAGATCTCGTCAAAAGGTAATATAAAGACTGGCTAAATGTATTATCATTGGAATGTAGTCCTTTAACTAATGTATAGGAGGGAACTTCTTCAAGATGTCCTTGGTATCTTGAATCAAATATGGTAGATTAAATACCAATGCTTTCAAATGAAGACCTGCATGCTCGGCTATTCATGTACACTATGAGTTGGCACCCGATATGGTGCATTTTCTGGGGGAGGCGGTGTCTTAATGGACTTTAGGAATCAGATAGAATGCTGTGAGCATTGCGAGATATATACATAGACAGTTGGTACCTCAAAAGTTAGGAATCCTACTTTGGTCCTGCAATACATCAGTTTCTTCAGATCTTGCATGTTATCTTTGTAAGGGGTCACAGACCAGGAAAGTATAAACATTTGTATCTTATAGGTGCTGTTGAAATCCAGCAATCTCGTCTTTTGGGTGTAACATGCCTACCCTGCCCCCATCAGCTTCTTTAATGATCATTTCTGGTTTACTATTGAGATTGGATATTGCTTTAATTTGTTTTGGTATAAGATTATTTGGTAGAAATTTCTTCTTTCTCTCGTATTTTTATGTCCTGATTCCAATGTCTTAAGAATTGTTGTGCAGAAGAGATCAGTTGTAATACTTGTAGCCAGTGTTGAGGTAAATGCAGATTGTGTTCTTAATTTGGTGTTAATGCTAAGTAATTTGTCTACTATCTTTTCCAACTGGGAGTTGCTTGCATTTTGTTCCCAAAGCGAAATTAAGATTCATATAACATCTAGATTCTGACCAGAAAGATCCATACTTTTGATTTATGAAATAGCTAGTCTAATGGACTCTCTCTTTTTTTTTTTTTTTGCAAAATACCTGTAATCTAAGTTTATAGACATACTTAAAGACATCAACTTCAGTCTATAATTCCCATTGTGATCAGGGATTAAATTAAAGTCAACTATATTGATATCTGTTGCAGTGAACTCCCTTAAAGACATACTGTCCACTACTGATTGTATTTTAATCCCTGGATCTCTTCCAATTCTCATCATCGCAAATGTTTCAGAACTTGTGATGGTGTATTGCATCCAATCATCTCATATTGTTGCTGTTCTTATATGTTTGTTTATTTTCTTTTTGTTGGTTGATGTTTCCATGATGGTGACATCTCACATCTTTTATAAAATGTTTGTTGTTTGTGTTTTAGTTCTGTCTTAATTTGTACGTGCTGACCAGTTTATATAAGGGGATGATTAGGATCTTGTAGGCTTTGGTTGTTGTAATGAGTTCACATGATCATTTTTGGGACCAAGTTTCTGTGAATCATTCATGTGACCAGGCCTTTTTCTCTGTGGTTCACAGAACATGGTCTAATGAACCCTCTCATGAAAAGATCCGTGGGAATATGAACCCCCGATTCTTGCACTCACATTCCATGTGCAGGTTGAGTACATCTATGTACAGGGAGTGTGTAACACTTGCATGGTAGTTGGGCTTCGATGGAGGGTGGATACAGCATGGACGAGAAAGTGGATGTGTAGAGACTGACCTGCTGCGGCTGCAGGGTGGATACTCAGAAGATAAAGGGTCTGCATAGAGCCTTTCCTCTTATTGAGGGGAGATACTGAAAGGAGGGACTGTCCAGGAGGAGAAGCCCAGCATGTTACAAGAGTGGAGAATAACCATAGAAAGGGAGCCACTGCCAAGGAGCAAAGCCAGGAGTGAGTCAGGAATCAGGATCAGCACAGACAGCTGATCAAATATATTGATAAAGAGGGTTAGAGATTGTGCAGCATGGGATAATGGAAAATAAAGACACTGAGAATACTAGACTGCTACTTGAATGACTCACTGATACACTCACGTACTAGTTATTGGTATGCCCCTAGGGCATTATTGGTAAAGCCAGAATGTATGACCTTTTGTCATATGCATGCTTTGTCTGTCAACAAGTTGTGAGTTGTTGTGGCTGTCCACTATGTCCAGTTTACACCCAATGCCTGTCACTCATGTTCATTACTTTTTCCACATTCAGATCTCTTGTGTTAAATTCACATCTAGGTCTCCTTTACCTACATGGCGCTTTGTTGTGCTTGATACCTCTCAGTATCTTAGTAACTCTTGCTTAGCTCCTCAGATCTAGACAAGCTTGTTTTGAGGTGGCATCCAGAGATCTCTGTCTTATACCCTAGTCTGCTAGAAGGCTCATCACACCAAAATATGCTGCCGAAAGGCTGCATTATTTCTGTATCTTATGAGTTTACTCCAGGTAGTACCCTTATACTTGCCTATGGTCCTCTGTTTCAGTTGCTTGAGTGACCTTTCATTCCTCAAGCACCGAGGTTGCTCTGTGCCATCCCTCTCCTGTTACACATCCATTCTGAGAGTGAGATCCAGTTTAGTTTTTCTATCTCACTCGCCTTCTCTGATTCCTCCCATTACCTAATGCAGATGTGTAAAACATCTTCCACATTTGTATAGGTGCTCAGAAAGAGCAGAGGCTTTCTGTGGGTCTGTAGAAACCAGACAGAACAGGCTATGCTTCTAAGGGGAAACCTGTTCTACCAAAACGGTTATGATAGTGAACCTGTTATGCCTTGAGGAAGTTGATAATGTCCAACTTTTTCACCTAAAATCCAACACTTCTGCAAGCAATATCTTAGGAGGAGAATGTGTATTTACTTCAGCAAATCATTTGCTCACCTTCCAGCATGCTCCATGTTGCCTTTTCTTTCCATTAGTTCTCCAGGAAGAGGCAGAGCTTGACTCTATTATCATTCAGAGCCCAAGATGGTGGGCACAATAGATTCCAATAAAAATTTCCCGAACCAAGATGGTTCCTGTACTTCCAGTGATATTACTCCTTGTTTTCTAAATCTCCCATGTTACAAAGTTTTCCAGGGAAAGAGGTGGAGCTGGAGTACATCATCATTCCCAATCGAAGATGTGTGTGTGTGTTCCTCTGACTGTTTCCCAATCCAAGATTACTCTTGTACTCCTTAAGATGTCCATTTCCATCCCTTTTGTATAACAGGCTGCTGACTTTAGGAGAAGGTGCTCTGCGATACAACTGATTTGCACGCCCACAGCAACACCCATTGCACACCCCTTCCACGCAAAAGGCTGCGTGTGAAGGGACCGTATTTATAAGGTGGCATTAAACCAGAAAAATTGGCTTAATGCCACCTTGTAAATATGGCACAGGGCATAGTGCCACCAGAAGTGATGCTCCAGTGGCGCTAGGGGCTCTTAAATATGCCCCTGTGTCTGCCAAAATCATACATATGATTGAGATTGGCCAGGAGACTTCACCTGCTGTACCAGTGTTCCACTTGTACTTAACTGCTGAAGAAGAGAACTGCAACAAGAAGTTGCCACACTGGAATCCTCAAAATCTTCAAGTTCAAAACTAGGCTGCTTCTGGAGACAGCTCAGAAGCCACCACAACAGGAGCAGGACCACTGAACTCATCTGTCCAGCACACACCCGGACAGAAACTCCCATAAGTAGGCAGCCACGGAGATTGAGAATTGTGTGAGTACTAGATACTGAAAAGTACCATTTTCCAGGTTAGATTCTGAGGAAAGTCGATTAGTAGAGGTAGGTCACCGAAATCTGTAACACCCCAAGACCCCAAACATGATTTCAACCGTTTGCCACATTCCCCTATTCAGGGGGTGTAGTATTGCACGATGCTGTGTGATTAAACACTGTTGAGTCAGTCTACACTCCTTCCCTGATAAGCCTTTGACCGGTAGGGAAAGGGTATAGTTGTTCCAGTTTACAGAGCGATAGTAGGACAAACCCCAGGACACAATTGCCAAATGACCTCAGTGACGGTTGGGACCCCATAGCAACTGGCCGGCCTGTGACCCTCAAAATGGTGTTTAACAATGATATTTTTAGCAAAGATATACACTGTCTCTAGTTCAACAAGTCTCCTCTAGATTTATAATTGTTCCTTTTCGTTAGATCTTATTCTCCCTCTGCAGTCAGCCCGTTCAATTCTACATAGTTCTCGAGTTCTTGTTGCTGGTTTCCCCCTGGTTTTGGTCCTAAATCTGTTTGGCAAGCGTGTCTGTACATATTAGCTTCAATATTATGCAGACTGATGCTTGGTTATCTTTTATTTATAACAAAGCAGCTGTCCTCCTCAAATATTATTTTTATGTCTAAAGGAAAAGGTCTATAAACTGATATATAAATCTTTGTCAGAGTCCCCATAGAACAGTGTCCTTTGTATGCTCTCGGAATTCTGGAAGCCAAAACATGCAATATTCTCTTTTATGGCATTTCTTGAATCAGGCCCACGTCTTCTGAGGCAGAAGGAAGACAGAATTCATCTGGGTAGGTCAACACCTTTCAGAAACTCATGCCTCTCTCTGCAGTGAATGTGATTTTTATATGTGTGAATAGAGTCCCTCCCCTTTCTCACTATTTTCCACCATTGGCACTCAAATTAAGGAACACTGACCTGCAAGGCAGAAGAAAGAAAGTGTCCATCAGGGTAGGTTCTCTGTTTCCAGAGACTCTTTGAAGACTGTTCTATCCCTCCATTGTTTCTACCTTTGTTTAGATTTCAAGCTCCTCTCCTGAAAGCAAAGTGGATGTTGCTTAGTCTTGTAAGGAGGCTTTCTGCTAGCTACCACTCCCATGATGGACCTATATGGGTGACTGTGCATTTTGTCTCTCCACCATCTCCCCACTTTACAGAAAGCCCTTGCCCTCTTCATCATCAAGAAATTGCCAGGACAGCCACAAAAGCTTTTTATCCTCCTGTCCTGCAAGACAGCTTTGCTGGCTCTCTCTTAAGCCAGAACATACTGCGGCATTGACCACTAAAGCCAACTCAAACTGGACCTTTTGGGGTGGAAACGTACTACGTAGCATGAGTAATGGAAGAGGCGAAGACACTGCAGGAAGTTAACATACAGTCCTTATTCTATTCCAGTGTGTGCCTGTTGCTATGTTAATGAGGATTGTCTGATCTGCTACTGGAAATTGACAGACACTGGCTTCAATCACATGGCATGGTATTGCCCACCACTACAGGTGTGATTCCAGAGTTGGAATCCCATCTTGCCTCCAACTAGTGTTCACTGCTTGTTTTTTTTTTTCATGTCCTTCCTTGTCCATGGCTGTTAGTCAACAAAGCATGCTGATTGGCGATTTCTCATTTTTGTAGTCTGGTTGGATCTGTTGCTTACATGGAGGTGAGAATAGGGAGGCATAGACCTTATGCATATTTACACCTTCCAGATATTTATGAACATTTTTGGCTCCCATCATTTGGAAGCTTCTTATTTGAATGATGTCCCAGGTGTCAGGAATATATGCTCGTGGTGAAGAAACTTTAGTCGTTAATATTTAGTTGGTAGGCTTACTGAGCTTTATGCTCCATTCGAGCTTTATGATTTTGTCTACCTGATGTCAATGTATTTAAGAGATTCCAGGGCCAGGCGCTTCTTTATTACTGCTTTGGGTGAGTGAAGGCTGTAAAGTGGTTGAGTCCACCTGTATATTGCTTAGAACTTTACAGAACAAATCATACTTCTGGTGCATATCACACTTTTGATGGAGTTTGCCTTTGAAACCGGAGTATGTGTAAATGGACTGCTAAACAGAAAGAGCTGCCACTAATAGGTCTGTATATAATATTTACAATACATTTGGTGTAAGTAAACGCAGATACTAACACAGATGATGCAAGTTTTGGTTTCTTAACTTAATTTCATTGTTTTTAATTTTATTCCATAAATTTGGTTAATTTCCCAAACCATGTTTCACCTTCTTGCGGGGACACCTCTGGCTCGTTCAAAGCAAGAGATTGTTGAGTAATATAAACAAAAGAATTTGATATACAAACAACTATGTAGAAATAATTAGCAAACTTTTCCAAGTGATCACTCCTAGTGAAAAAGTGCAAAGATCTGGAAACAATAAGGACTTGTATATTTGTACGAGGAAGACACTTATCTTTCAGGTAAAATATTTGACGCACCTAAATCTCATTTTGATGATACACATGAGTGTTGTGCATGCCTTTGAAATGCCATGGCCATAACTTTGAATTACAGTACTCAGCAATGCAGCTTGAATGGCCAATATGCTGGCTAGACACTACTCCCTGCCCGAGCAAGCGGTGGTCTGAGACGCCTTGGGAGAGACTGGTATTTACACTTGGCTGATGGATCTTGACCATCTCCTCCAACAGGTACCAAGCCATATAAAGGTGGCGCAAGCCTGTTGGCAACAATATGTGCATGACAGGAACCTAGTATTTCCTACTCAGCGTCCATATCACTGGAGCACCTACCAGGTGTCCGCAGGGTAGTGGGGCAATACGGCCTGGCACCTTGGAGATCGGTGGGGATTACTCAGTTAGGCAACCTTTTACAAGAGAAGGTGTTCATGTCCTTCCAGGCTATTTATTTAATTTGACTGTTTCAGCTACAAGCCTTACAATATATAAAAAAACAATGCACACAGCAATAAAACTTAATTACATAAAATCATTATTTATTTCTTAAAAACTTAAAAACAAAGATCAGCTTCATCCAGGCATGTCCATTACTCATAAAGAAAGCACAGCATATCTGGGAAATTAAACATTTTCCATCAATTTCAACCTATACAAAGGGGCCTCAAAAGAAAAGTGCAAGTGCTTGTACTGGTTGGTGTAAGCAGCAGTGATTTTGTTACCTTATGGTATTAAAAGAGGTGATGGGTGTGCCTCATTTATGTAGAAGAGGACTGTGTATCTCACAGGTGGTGAATAGGGCCTTGTGGCTCTTATGGATCTGTTTGTTCAGTCAGCCTTAGTTTAGTTGGTAGCTCCCTCAACCGGGGCCAAGTGCCCCATACATATGAGGCTATCAAGTTGTGTTCACTAATATTACTCGGTCTTATACAAAGTGCTAGTGCAGTTTTAGTGCGATTTGCTCCATTGGATTTAAATAGAGGGTGGTTCCACTTACGCCTTGCCACATAAAATTTCTTACAAAACAGGGTGAAGTGGACCACATTGTCTTCCTCCCCAGGAATGCAGTTACAGTACTCAAGTCCTGCTACAAGCCTACGCGTGCGGACCAAGTAACCTCTTAGGGGCAACACACCCAACCGATATTTAATGTAAAGAGACCGCTTCAATTCAGGATACAGCTGATCCAGGTAATCTGGAGGGGCTTTCTCATAGACATTAGTAAAGTAATAGCTTGTTATCGAATCGGGCCTGAGTTCCTGACACATCCTTCTCTTGTTAAATTCCTGATATCGCTCTTTTACCATGCCCACAGTGTCTTGATTAACTCCTCCCGGATCCTCCCAGAGAGCCTCTAACTGGAGGTTGCCTAGGGTGCCTTTGACATGAGTTCCCCATGAGTGCACTCCCGGTCCAGCACTCGCAGTGACCTCTTCAAGGGTTTCTAAATACACTGCCACTCTGGGATTGTGAACTAAACTCACCCAATATAAAACTGGCCTTAGAGCTACTAGCTCTGATATCGGCACCAGATTTAACTCTGCAAAGAGGGCCTTCAGGGGAGTACCCGGTCCTAGCCCCAATTGAGATGTCAGAAAGCTGTTTTCAGCTATCTGAAGAGCACTAGTATTAACATATCCCCAGAGTTCTGCTCCATAGAGCGCTGCAGCCACTGCTTTCCGGGTGTATATTTCCACAATGATACAAATATTTCTCGCTCCAGACTTATAATTAAACTTCAATATTGCCCCTGCCGCTTGCTTAAGAACTATAGCTGCCTTCCAAACTTGGCAGTCCCAGCTCAAGTTCTCTGAGAACCGCACAAATAAATAATCGAAGTGCTTGGTAACCTCAATTTGTATGCGGTTAATGGCTAGTTTCCGCCGAAGACTAGAGAAGGGTTGCAGGGTCATCCCCATGGTCTTCATACAATTGATAGTTAATAATTTTTCCTCACAATATTTAACAAAACGGGCGAGTAGCCCATGGGCCGTGTTCTCAGTGTGTGCCATAAGTACCGCGTCATTAGCAAAGAGTAATATTGGAACCCTCCAACCAGCAAAAACAGGGACATCTAGCTGATCCACTAAAAGAAGTCGACCACATCGTTCAGAAAAAGGCTGAAGAGAGAGGGGCCAGGATGCAGTCTTGCCAAACACCCTTTTGTACCTGGAAAGGGTCTGTACACTCCCCACTCATCCTATATCTCACTCTGGCCATATTGTCCGTATGCAGTGCCACTATGGCTTTCACTAGGAGGGCATCGACCCCTAGGTCCAATAATAACCTGCATAATTTGCCACTGAATTGAAGGCGGCTTTCAAATCTTTAAAGACCAGATGCAAAAAGGACCTCCGAACTACTGTAATTTTGTGTGAAATCAAGTAGAGGCGGATGATCTGGTCAAAAGTTCCCGCCGGAAGCCAGCTTTTGCTTCTATTATCCCACCCTGGGCATCAGCCCACCCCTGTAGGTGGTTGAATAGGACTTTCTCTAGAACCTTCCTGGCTCTATCTAGTAGGGAGATTGGCCGGTAGTTAGCGGGGCAGTCTCAATCGCCCTTCTTATAGATCGGGACAATAATACCAGAGTGGCAAGACTGTGGAATTGCATTACCCTAGAGGGCAGCATTGCACACCTTGGTAAGTATTTTAGCCCAGTAGTATGGTGCCTCATAATAAAGATCCACCGGGGCCAGATCCGGGCCTGGGGCCTTATTCCTCTTCATTGCTCCCAGTGCTCTAATTACTTCTGGGATTCAATCAATCAATCAATCAGGGATTTGTAAAGCACACTACTCACCCATGATGGTCTCAAGGCACTGAGGAGGGGAGGGGGAGAAAGGTAGGGGAGTGGTGCTGCTACTGCCCGAACAGCCAGGTCTTGAGAAGTTTCCTGAAAGTAAGGAGGTCTTTGGTCTGGCGCAGGTGGGAGGGAAGAGTGTTTCACGTTTTGGCGGTGAGGTGCAAGAATGATCTACTCCCCGGTTGCAGTTCTGCAGATGCGTGGGACGATTGCGAGGGCGAGGTCGGCGGAGCGGAAATGCTGGGTCGGGGTGTAGAAGGAGAGTCATCTGTTGAGGTATTCTGGTCTGGTGTTGTGCAGTGCTTGTGAGTGTGGGTGAGGAGTTTGAAGGTGATTCTCTTATTGACTGGGAGCTAGTGCAGGTTTTTGAGGTGGTCTGTCATGTGGCAGTGGCGGGGGATGTCCAGGATGAGGCGTGCAGAGGCGTTCTGGATGAGTTGCAGCCTCTTCTGTAGTTTGGCCGTGGTTCCTGCGTAGAGGGCATTGCCGTAGTCCAGCTTGCTGCTTACGAGGGCTTGGGTGACTGTTCTTTTGGTTTCGGTGGGTATCCATTTGTAGATCATTCGGAGCTTGCAGAGGGTATTGAAGCAGGAGGAGGAGATGGCGTTGACTTGCTGGGTCATGGATAGTGAGGGGTCCAAGATGAATCCTAGGTTACGTGCGTGGTCGTCGGAGTCAGAGGGATTCAGAGATTGGCAGGCCACCAGGAGTCATCCCATGCGGAGGGGGTGGAGCTGAAGATGAGGACTTCCGTCTTGTCGCAATTGAGTTTGAGGCAGCTGCTCTTCATCCATTCGGCGATAGCCTTCATTATTCGTGGAGGTAGGTCTTGGCGGAGTCCTTGGTGAGGGAGAGGATCAGCTGGGTGTCGTCGGCGTATGAGATGATGTTGAAGTTGTGGGATTGGGCAATGTTAGCGAGCAGGCCATGTAGATGTTGAAGAGGGTCGGGGTGAGGGACGAACCCTGGGGTATGCCGCAGATGATTTAAAATTCCTATTCCACTAGCGGTGGTAAAAAGGGCGACTTGCCTCTGTCTAACGACCAAGGGATCAGCCATGAGAGTACTATACAATGTGCTAAAATGGTGAACATAAGCATTTGGGCCTATATGGGTTTCTACAATGTTCACTGTCCCTTCCCCACTCTAGCTACTAGTTCGCAGATTTTTTCGATATTATGATCGGTTATGGTTGCTCTAAATTCAGCCCACATTGCGTTTTGGTACAGCCATTTATTGGTTGCTAGTAGGCACTTATAATCTCTTCTATATTCTTTACATTTCTTTTTACTAATTAAGCTATTGAGGCACCGTGTTAGGGCAAGCAAAACTTCTCTTTTTACCTTTGCTTACTCCTTGTCAAACAATCCTTCACATCTTAACTGTCCTTTTCTAATAGTACCATGTAGGTTAAACGATGCTGGTTTAGACCATAGGGCACTCCAACTCCCCTGTCATCAGATCATAAGCAGCTGGTATCAAAGGGCTGTTGTGGGTCGAAGCATCTATAATAAGTTGTCCATAATTGACTAGTATAGATTCAAGCTGCGGGAGTACCTGCCGGTACTTCTCACCATCCCACCGTATTATTCTTCTGCAGTTGGAGGGAACAATCTCCCTCGCATATAGCTCTGGGGCCCTTCCTGGTGTATTTCCTAGCCCCTGCTCGTCCATTCAAATAGTGAGGACAAGTGGGTTATGATCACTCTCCACTCTGCTAACCACCACCATATCTAAGATGGATGTCCATGCTTCCACATTAATGAAAACATAATCAATGACTTAGGAGGAACTACCATTATTGAAAGTTGCCTTAGCAGCACCATCCAACTTTGAACGCCCATTAACAAAGTGGAGACCGTTATTCGATAGAAAATCAGTAAAGGCCTCAGCTTTTTTTGTAGACTTAAAAAAACTCATGGCTGTCTCAGGGATACCCATACAACCATCTTCCAGCAGGATTTCACTACTGTTGGCAGTGTCACAAACTGATCAGTTGAAGTCACCACAGATCAGCATCACACTCCTACCTCCTATACAGCCCCGTGTTGTTTTACCATCTACCATGCCTTTTCTGACCTTTTCGATATATGCGGAACACTCTTTCCAGAGTGCCTGACCCCCGGAGACCTCCCTGGTGGAATGTATGCATTCAAGATATCTTTCACCACTCCTTTATCATTTCTTGACCTAAGTCTCACATGCTGAAGTTGGTGAGAGCCATTAGTAGCAGCACATCTACTTGCTCTACGTTTCATTCTAGCTTCCATGACACCCATATTGAGATGCCCCCTGAAGGGCCACCCTTTCCAGCCCAGGTGGCCAGCATATCAAAACCAAAGAACCCATTAATACATAATCCTTCAAAAGCCCATGTTTCTTGGAAGCAACAAATATCATGCAAGCTGACATATTGTGACAAGTCATTGTCTTCCAGTTTGCTAGCTAAACAAGCTATATTCCAGGACAGTATTCGCAAACAACCCCTCTCCAAAATATTACAGGCGGGAGGTGTTGGGGGGGTGCATACAGTTGGAATGGCTGTGTAGGGAACAGGTTTAATTGCTAATCAGTTGGTTCTAGCTCCAGGGGATGTTCCTGAATCACCCACAAGTGCAGCCGCTACCCACAACCAGTTCTCTAAGTTGGACCCTTTTTTCCTCATATCATGGCTAGAGATCTGGATTTGTCTGCTGTTGTTGTAGGTAGTGATGGTCAATGATTCTCACACTCTACTGCCCTCAGGTATAGAACTCTTCTTATTTCACCTTATTTCCAGGCTATTCTGAATAGTTACATCATCACGAATGGACACTTCATGACATACCATTCGATCCAATGACCAGTAAGTTCCACCTGGGATGCGAGTGAGGCAGAACACCTACACCCTCGCCTGTCCTACATAGTCTCGTCACAGTTTGGGGTTTAGGCCTCACTTAATACACCTTACACTCAACAAGGGTGATACAGGAGCTGCAATGATCAAATGCAGTACTACAACAACCTCTCACGGTTATGTCATGGACTAGGGTGCTACAACACGTTAAGGATGTGTTCTGCAATCCCTGCTTCGATACACCCAATTTAACTACACGCATCATACTTATCTCTTCCCCCACCGTAGCAAACACATGTTTCCCCACAGCAGGTGTCATGGCTTGAGGTTATGGCTTACGGCGGAACTTGTGGGCCATAAATTGCTGCCTACTCATGAATCCTAAAAAAATACACAACGAGGTGCCCCTGAAGTAAACGAAGAACAAAAAGATACAGAATTCACATATATATTGTTGCGAAAATCAGTCCATGATGCCACCAGTAAGTTTTGGAGTGAATCAGTACGGAAAATAAATCAGTCCAGAGTTTATTGAACATATGACTTCATATTGGACAGTCAGCAATCCAAAACAATATGTACTTCCAGCTTTCCAGCCAACACGTGTTTCGTCTTTGGGAGTAATTAACATCCCTTACGACTTCTTCAGGGCTAGAAATCATAAATAACATACACGAGTTAAGACCAAAATGCTCAATCGTCAAATTCATGATAGAATTTTACCAGAGCCCAAAGGGAGGTGAAATAATAGTTGAAAATATACCCGGATTTAGTGAAAAGACAGTTAATCACACATTCAGGAAACCTCAGGAACCATTATACAAATATCCACAATCACTAAACAAGTAGAGGCTAACCATATGCTATATATATGTGAAAAAATTATTAACGATAATCAGTAGCAAACAAAAACATGCCACCCATAGTGCTATAAGACCACCAAAATAAAAATTGTTCTAATACACAATACCTCAACAATCCAATATCATTATTAGCACTAGACAATAATGTCAGATGATCCGAAATCGATATGTTGCAATGTGAATATTCACCGAAAAGAAGTTCAAATGGATTGTCAATAGAAAAAATAAATAAATCTCAGGAAAATGCGCTTCATACAAAAATACCCCTAGTTTGACAACCAATAGTAGTACATGTCCTCCAGAAAACAATAGGACAAAATCCAAGGTAGGCGTCTGGTGATGTAGCTATGATAATGCTCATGATTCTAAAATCGCTTGGACTATTTATAAAAATAACACCCACAATAATCTTTAAAGTAAAGTTAATTATTAAACAAG
Source organism: Pleurodeles waltl (assembly GCF_031143425.1). Taxonomy (NCBI): domain Eukaryota; kingdom Metazoa; phylum Chordata; class Amphibia; order Caudata; family Salamandridae; genus Pleurodeles; species Pleurodeles waltl. The sequence continues at coordinate 1,889,286,726 of NC_090440.1, forward strand.
GTTATAGACCTCACCGACCTGATCAAGTCGGCCCATGCACTCACCCCAAAATTCTTTAGTTGTTATCCCCGATGTTTGAAAACCGGCGCCTCCGTGTTAGGACACCCAGCGAGTGCGCTAGCAATGCGCACACGAACTCGGAAGTTTAAATATACTTCCGGGTTCTTCCCCATTCCGTGTTGGAGCAGGGAAATGAAAGATGGACTACAAATCAGCCCCGAAATTACTTGAACAGAAACAACTCGTACGTATATCCTCACGGTGGTACCATGCTTCGTACCATACAGTACACATTGACTATACCAATCGCTGGCCGTAATATAAACCGCACCACGCGTGCCATGCTAAATCCCGTTAGTTTAACTGAAAAGCCACCGAAATGGAATACTTGCAATTCAACTACCTATTTTTATCACTCAATACAATAGGGAGAACAATACAACGACTCAAATTAACAATCCATTTTTGAGTGGACCCAATTATGCTGGAGTCACTCACCCTATGGCCAAACTGTCATTCACCACATGGCAAAAGATTAGAAACACTACAGATTGAAAAAGACCATTAAATTGAATAGAAACCCCCAAATTAATTGAATTTATGACGTTTTGAGAATCTTGGTACAGAACTCATAAATATAGACAAATCATGTAGTAATTACACAATGATGCCCCAACACACAGCATTTAAACACATGTGCAGCATTGACAATATGATTAGTGAAAACATACTAACAACCATTGAATCTGAAATTAATCACCCAGGAAAAATTCCAATTCTCTGTCGGAATTAAGACCTGATTCTACAGCTCTTAGTCTCATGATCCATAGGGCTTCTTGTCTACGTAAGCGTAATTCCCTATTACCACCCCTAGGGTCACGAGGGATGTGGTCAAGTCCAAAGAATTCAAAACTTTTGTGATTAGGTTGTGCATTGCAGGACACTATATGTGCCACCAAAGGGTATCTCACATCAACATTCTTGAGTGCCCTCATATGTTCTCCTATTCTAATTTTAAGTGGTCGTATAGTACTTCCAACATAAATTTTAGAGCATTTGCAGCGTATTATATATACAACAAAACTACTCATGAATCCTGCCTGCTAGGCCTTCATCTTAGAGCCAAGGACAATAAACACTTGCACTGCTATAAAGATCTTGCCTTTGTACTATCCAGACAAGTAATAGCAACGCCTTGGAAGGCAGCCTCTGTACCAGACACACGGAAATGGCTCCATACACTCTTAAAATGGGGATGGAGTGAAGCCAAAACATTACATATGTTACACTCCAGAGGAGTGGATGTGGCGGACGGGGGAAACTGGGACAATTCTATCCTTGACACAGAGGCCAAAAATGACACTCAATCGCCATGAAGGGATTGAACCAGGAACCTCCTGAAAATATAGATTATGTACAGTTATAGGCAGATATGATGTAGACACTCCAAAGCATGTGATTTCTGTTTTTTCCCAATTACTGACATATCCTTTAGTATTCCCTCTATTAGCCCTTCCATACATATTGTTTTATTTCTTCCTGTCTCATCAATAAGGTGTACACTATTCAAGACTGGCATGCTCTATTGCTGGTATTGTCCTCCTCACCTTGTACTCACCACTTGTTCTTGCAGGTTCATACATTGATATTGATGTAGCAAGTGTTGTTGTCCGATCATGATGTGTTCTGAATATGATTAATACAGTACATCACTGATGTTTTTTTACCATGACTATCTTGCAGAGATTCCCACTGCTGTTGCTTTAAAATAATGAATACATTTTTTTTTTAAATGCCATGGCCGGCCTTACTTTTTCTTTTATTTAGTCATGCTGCAAACCATTTGGGATGCTGTATAGCGTTGCTAAAAAACTTTGCCAAAGCCAATATGTTACAAAGTTGAGACCTAATGGCTTTGTCAAAGCTTGTTTCTTACAGCAGGAATTTTACTGGGAGTTCTGCAATTCAAAGGAACATTTTCACTGCGGTGTGTTTGTGTAAGAAAAAAGTATTGCTCTGTCAGTTCATTTCCCTACGGAATAGGACATTTTTACATTGTCATTCATGTTAGGAACAGTTCCAAGTTAGTTTTGTCTCCCTTTTTACTTTATTTACAAATAATTATTGTGTAACTGTATTTTAATCAAACATAAATCCTCTTTGCTTACTGTTAATAATAGTGTTATAAGCCACAATTTTCCATCAACCCTTTTAGCAATCCAAGACATGCACAAGAATCTAACATATATATATATATATATATATATATATATATATATATATATATATATATATATATATATTTATATATATATCCAACAACAAAAGAAAAAAGTATATCAGCACGCCATGCATGCTATTTTACCCCATTATATATCTATCTTTACGGTTCCATGATTGTAGAATTATGTATTTATATATTTATATATTTATATGTCTATATATCTATACATATTTATTTATCTATATATGTGATAATTGTGTACAGTGTTACAGATCTAATTAGTTATTGTACTTAGATATATATTTTTCTATGAGGTTGTAAGTAATTTTTTATGAGGTGTTGTATTTAAGGTTCTTTGTCTTTTCTCTTACCTGATATCTGCTGTTGTTTGTCTCATTTCTATGTCTATGACTGGTTAGTATTTAACAATGGTGGATGGGTGATTAATAACACGTGACCAAGGCTGCCGTGTCAGCCGAAACGCGTTGTGTTTCGATTAAACTTGTCTTTCACTTTACCTGAATCCTGAGCGTGCTGATATACTTTTTTCTTTTGTTGTTGGATTTATTATACCGGCTTGCTCGTACCGGTCTCTGCACCACCCCTCTCGGGCCATTGAGTTCACTTCGAGAGTTTGAAGCTGACCTTATGATGTAGAACTCTACGGCCGGCCGCCAGAAACAGACGCTGTATTTTGCATCAACTTCCGCCTGAAACGCCTCCTGCTCTTCTGACCCCGGGACTAACTGCAAGGTACTCAGAAGTGGCACTGTGCCGGCGCTGTTCTTTGTATTGCACGTTCTTGCTACTTTGTGGCTGGGTAGTGCGTCGCTACAGAACGCTGATTTTGTGGATAATATCGTATTTGAACTTCTCCGGATCTTTGTACATACGGTTGCGTCTTCGTCGCTCAGCTCCTGTGTATTTCACTGCCGCGTTTGACATCTGCGGCGCGGTAATTGGATATCTCTACGATATACATTTTTTTGGAGCTGCACTTGAATTATAGAGATTGTCAAACGGAAGCAGACCATTTAGATCCGCTTTTCTTTTCCTTCTGTGCGGAGCACTTATTTTGATCGTTTATCTTATATCGGCTTGTGTGGACCTAACAATTGTGATTTCTTCTTTCACCGTTGTCAGAGGGACCCGGAAGGACGCATATGCAGGCTTGGGATATGTCATTTGCCTCGCTGGTGTTCAAAATTAATTTTTGAATTAATACCCGATGGTGTGCAATACAGTTACATCTGTCACTTATTATTTTTACAGACAATAATTCCTGGCGTATTTGGGCAAGGGGAACTAGGAACCTTCCTAGGGGATTCACGGTTTCTGTGAATTTCAGTTTGATCTTACTCATTGCAGCAACCCTGCATGATGGATGATGATATAGAGAATGAGAGGCGGTTGGCAGCACAAACATTATTTTCTAAAGACACAATTAGGAAGAATCCTTACATACACTGTCAGGAAAGTGACAATGATTTAAATGTTGTACTACATAAATTGGAGAAATTGAGCAAAGCCGAAATATCTAAATGGCGGGATGCTACATCTTTGCAAAATTATGTCGATCAACAAATGGTCCCAAGGGGCCTGCGTATTTTTATCACACCATCATATGAGACACCCAATCCAGAGATGCTAAAGGAATGGGCAGAAAATTCAGCATTGAGCTCTAGACATATGCTTCAGATACTTATAAAATATGCGTGGCAGGACCGGAAAACCCTATTAGGGGATATTAAGAGAATAAAAGACGATTTGGACTCACGGTCTGAGAAGGATATGATATCCAAATTTATGGAGACAATGAACACCAGATTGAAGAAATATGAGGAGGAAATTAAAATAAAAAAACAATTAAAATTACATAGAGATATAGGGGATTATGAAAGCGGAAGAATTCTGACTTTTAACAGAAAATATGATCATTTATATAAGTCATCCCCTGTCCGCCTCCCTACGATGGAGAGACAATCCTCTTTGGAAACTGATGTAGAAAGTGCAAAGGAATCTGATATCCCCAGCTCTACTGAGAGTGAGAAGTCTATTGAAGAAGTCACCAACAAACCAGCAACTTTTTTAGACGAATATCGCCTGCTGCGACGCGGCAGGCAAATATCCAAGAACCAACAAGGACTAAGTTCCAATTACAAAGGCAGGACATCAGGCCGAAGAGGAAGACGAGGCGGAATCAGAAGAGGCGAGAGAGAGTCAGAAATCGTAACAAAAACTAATTTCGATATGGGGCAAGCAGGAAAAACAACAAAAAGCTCCAACCCATAAACATAATGGATGAAAATATGGTGAATAAAACTATTGTGAATTTATCTAATTTTGTGCTATCTGAAAGTGATAAATCTACATTATGTTTAGGCCTCTCTTTCTGCCCTATAGAACGTTTTAATTATGCTGAGACAAGGATTGACTTTTTTAAATTTATTAGGAAACTGAAGTTGAGAAAATGGTTCAAACAAAAGAATTCTCCTGATGTGGGTGCTGAGGGCTCTCATAGGGATGTTTCCCATGATGTGTTCAATATCAGTGATGTTGATTCTTTGATTGCATTGTATGAATTAGAGAATGATGTTGTTGACTCCACTACAACTAGAAGTGTTTACCAAATTCTTGATGATCTAAATATTACGTATGATCTGTCTGTTCCCACTGGCTTTAAGCCCAGATCTACATTCTTTCCTATTATGAACCACGATAACATTGATACATTCTACGATTTGGTGGTTAAAGATTTGACAGAATTTCGCCATAAAACATGGTTCAAACCTAAATGTAATTACAATCTAACACAATCCCAAAAGAAATTTATCACATCTCTGGCAAGTGATGCAGACACAATTGTCTGCCCGGCTGATAAAGGTGGTAATATTGTACTTATGGAAAAACAGAAGTACATTGATGAAGTTATGTGTCAACTTAACAATACCCAATTTTATAAAGTTACCACCAAGGAAGTATATACTAACAGTATTGTGGGGATTTGGCAGTTGCTTATGGAATGGAAAGATAAGGGCTTACTACTATGGGAAGAATATTGTTTTCTAAAAAGAGATTTTCCCAAATTACCGGTGCTGTATATTCTTCCCAAGATTCATAAAAATAGGACCAATCCACCAGGAAGACCTATTGTATCTTCTTGTGGTAGTGCTTTGGAAAATGTCTCTAAATATGTTGACCACTTTTTGAGGGAATTTGTTGTCAATCTTCCCTCTTATGTTCGTGACACTAAGGATTTTCTTGGGAAACTTGAGGGCATTGTATGGGAAGATGATTTCTTGTTAATAACCTTGGATGTCAATTCTTTGTATACTATTATCGACCATGAAAAAGGCATTGCAGCCTGTAGACATTTCTTAGATGCCAGATCATTGAAATATCTGGCACACACTGGAATGATAATAGACATGATAAGATATTGCCTGATGAACAACTTCTTCTTGTTTAATGGGGTCCTTTACCAACAAATCCTTGGGACTGCGATGGGCACCTGCTTTGCTCCGAGTTTTGCCTGCCTGTTTTTAGGCTGGTGGGAAGAGAATATTTTTAAAGATGAAGAAAAGTATCCAGAAACCAGTCAGGCAATTCTATGGCTAAGATATATCGATGACCTTTTCATTATTTGGAAAGGTTCTGAGGAAGAAGCTTCCCACTTTGTTCGTAAATTAAACAACAATGATTTGAATATAGGTTTGACATACAAAATGAGTAGGTCTTCTATTGAGTTTCTGGATACATTGATAAAGACTGATGTAAATAAGGTTAATACTGAACTCTTCCGTAAGTGCACAGCAGGTAATAGCCTACTACATGCTTCTAGTGGACACCCAGAGAGCCTTAAGTGGAGTATCCCCTATGGAGAGTTGCTAAGGGCTAAAAGAGTTAGTAGTACTAATGAAGCCTTTGAAGCTGAGCAGAAAGAGATGATCTTGAGATTCAAACAACGGGGGTACCCTGACTGGGTTATCAAAAAAGCAATTGATAAAATCAAGGCTATACAAAGAACTGACATCCTTTTTGACAACACTCCCAAACAAAAGATGTACAGTAATGATGATATCAGACTTATCTTGACCTATAGTGATGATACAAAACAAGTTAGGAATATCATTGGAAAAAATTAGAAGATATTAAAAAGTGATCCTGTTATTGGTGATTTGATATTAAACAGACCTCAGATCACGTACAGAAAAGGACGTAGTTTACAGGATATGTTAAGGTCTAATGATATTACCACCATGTCACAACTCAAACAACATGGCTTACAAGGTTTTTTTCCCTGTGGGCATTGTAAAGCATGCCGTAACAGTGTGATGCGTAAACAGTATTCACTATGTAAACCTGGTAAAAATAGGCCAATTAACCAATTTATAACATGTAGTACTCCGTTTGTTATTTATGTATTGGAGTGCCCTTGTCAAAAATGGTATGTTGGCAGTACCAAACATAGTGTTAAGAAATGGATTATGGAACATATGCGAGCCATAACTGTAGTTGATGAACATTATCCTGTAGCAAGGCATTTTAAAGAAAAACATAATTCCGATTGGACTCAGTTGTCGTACTTTGGCATTGAACATGTCCCTCCATTTCATAGAGGGGGCAACAGGGAACTAACTCTGAGGAAAAAAGAGTCAAAGTATATTTTAGATTTAGAGACAAAGATACCCAAAGGATTGAACATTGGGGAGGAATTGAATACCCATTTACATGATAATTGAGAACTAACCATAATTGGGTTCTGTATTTTCAACAGGATAATGTGTAGTTGACCAACCTTAATAAATTTTAATGATTCCTATTGATTATACAGTATTTAGAAGAACTTAACATCTATTCTGGATACTAATATAGTGTGCTAACAAGGGATGTATTTTTCACTTTTGTATTTTTCACTTTTGTATTTTTATTTTTATTTTTATTTTTATATCTAATCTTCTATTTATTGGATTTGGGGATAAATGGCCATTTATTATATGTATTTATGTGTTTTTTCAGATTTAATGGGTCGGATGAAACTAATGCTGCTTTCTACCTGCTACCGCGCTCTCTCTCTACATTGCACGTTGTTGGGTGTTGTCTATGCCGATTATCAGATAAGAAAATGTTATAGAACCTGTCCGATATTACTGATCTGTCTTATTAACATCAACTGTATAAGCAGTGATATAGGGGTTTTACTATTGCAGTTAGTGTGGTTAAGGTTTTCAACTAATTTTTACATCGCTTGGTTGTAGTTCACCATTGGACCTATAAGTAATAATATTTAATTATAATATATGAGTCTGGTGGACTTTCAATCTATGATATATTTTTTCCTTCCATCCATGCATGCTATTTTACCCCATTATATATCTATCTTTACGGTTCCATGATTGTAGAATTATGTATTTATATATTTATATATTTATATGTCTATATATTTATACATATTTATTTATCTATATATGTGATAATTGTGTACAGTGTTACAGATCTGATTAGTTATTGTAACTTAGATATATATTTTTCTATGAGGTTGTAAGTAATTTTTTTATGAGGTGTTGTATTTAAGGTTCTTTGTCTTTTCTCTTACCTGATATCTGCTGTTGTTTGTCTCATTTCTATGTCTATGACTGGTTAGTATTTAACAATGGTGGATGGGTGATTAATAACACGTGACCAAGGCTGCCGTGTCAGCCGAAACGCGTTGTGTTTCGATTAAACTTGTCTTTCACTTTACCTGAATCCTGAGCGTGCTGATATACTATTTTCTTTTGTTGTTGGATTTATTATACCGGCTTGCTCGTACCGGTCTCTGCACCACCCCTCTCGGGCCATTGAGTTCACTTCGAGCGTTTGAAGCTGACCATATATATATATATATATATATATATTCAGACACACACGTTAATTTCTTGACCCCTGCTAATATGCCTTCAAATAGAGCGATAGGATATTTTTCTTTCTGGTTCTCACCAACAGAAAACCTCGTCCACAGTATTCATATATGCCCTCAATGGAACAATAGGTACATAGAACAATTGGACAGAGGCACGTAGAAGTGCAAAGAATGTTTTTGAAATTTTATTTACTGAACAGGAAAAAAGTGCCATAATTGTTACACGAAATCGGTACACTTTTAATGGCTGCAGCGAAAGTCAATGGACAGGTGTGTGTGCATCTTTTAATTTGCATATTCAGTTTTCTTGGAGCCAAAATCCCAAATGGGAGAGTTCTCCCATTGGTAATTGTTGTAAGATGAAACTATATTGGTAGAAGGTAATAGAATTTAGAGTGTGGAAGGCAGAGGAATTCGAGTGGGGGGAAACGGTCATTCAAGGAATGGATACTGGAAGATACAGACGTGTATGCCGCAGTTGGAAATAAACCTGTCCTAACTTTATTGGTGTCAATTTTCTACAGTGGCGACAAGATTTTGACACCTCGCTGGACTGTGCAGATGGCACAGGAGCGGTGTATGAACGGCTTTATTGAAGACGTGCTCACGCGTGTTTGTACCCGACATTCATGCATTGAGGACACGAAGGCATGGCATACATGGAGGACACGAAGGCGCGGCACAGCATTGAAGGTTGGGATTTTATTTTATTTTACCCGTTCCTTCTTCTGCCTTTCGTTTGTCTTTATTTCGCATGTCGCGCTGCATTGTTTTTTTTTCAACCTATCCGGCGCGCGAGGTGCTGTTGAAGGACTCGCGGCACCCTTGACATGCAGCGTCCGGCATTATGAGCGTGTTCTAATGCGCGTGGTGAGAAATGCGCTAGAATCTCTCACACGTCGGTGAGAGTAACGTGCTGGACTTGGTGCAGGAATTATTTTGGGCATTTACTGCACTTTGTCAGGAACACCCACCTGTTCTTCCTGCTGTTTCTTCTGTGGTGTGCCGGGTGGAGTTCTGATTATGGTACATCGACACTGAGAAGGGACTATTATTGTTATTCTCAGTGGTGACATTGACACTGAAATAGGACTGAAATACATCACTAAAAGGAAGATGATTTTTACTATGGCAAGAAGGTATTGACACTGCGGAAGAACTAACATATATACTAGGTAAATTATATACGTTCTTTTTTACTTCTCTTCATTTTATAGTATTGCACAACTTATTTTGGTGCAGACTAATTTTGTTTCTTCAGCACAAGAGATAAAAGATAAGTAAGGATGCAGTTTGAACCTCCAACTAAATTTCTACAGAACAAAGGGGATCCACCAATGCCTTGGACTAGGTGGAAGGAAGATTTTTTTACTTACATGAAGGCCATTGATGATGATGATATGTCGCAAGAAAGGAAAAAAAGTATTTTACTGCATTGTTTGGGTTCGGAGGGGCAAATGGTTTTCAGGACTTTACCTCCTGTGGTTGTGCAAGGACAGGCTGATGAGGATGTGGATGTTTTTAAAGAAGCGGTAAGGAGATTAGAGAATTGGTCCAAACCTACAGCAAGTCTAGCATTAAATAGATTCAAGTTTTATACCAGAGTACAATATTCGGAAGAGACATTTGATGAATTCCTGACAGCGCTACGAGGACTATCTGTGCATTGTAATTTTGGTGGAATTACAGACGAGATGATAAGAGATCAGATCATAGTACATGTGGGAAAATCCAAGAGCATTTGTGGGTTATGGGGGATCCTAAATTGAAAGATGTAATTTCTACTACGAAGGCTTTAGAACAATCTGAGAAGTGGATGAAATCAGTACAAGATTCTGATAAAGTTAAAAGTTTAGAATCTGAAGTGGTGGGTGCTATGGGAGGTGGCAATTCGAGCAATAACTTGAGTATCAAGAACAATGTTGTTGGTAGAAGATGGGAGAGACATGATAAGATGGATAGATTATCATGTTTCCGCTGTGGGAGTTTGAACCATCTGGCATCGTCTTCCCAATGTCCTGCAATTGGGAAAGAATGTAAGAAATGTGGGAGGTTGGGACATTTTGCTTGTGTGTGCAAAGATGTAAAGAAAAGTAACAACGTTACGAAAGAGAAGATGGCATGCGTGAATAGTAGGAGAGGTGAAGAAGACTGGTTAAAATGCAATAAGGATCAAGGGGGTATGGTATTGTCACTCAAGCATGGAGATGAAGTGGAGAATGGAAGGGTTAGGGAACCAAGATGTGAGGTACGTATTGCAGGGAAGAGATTGGAATTAATGGCAGATTCTGGGTCACCTTAGACAATTGTTACTCAGGATTATTTTAAACAGATATTCAAGGGAATTTGGGAAATGTCTAATTTAAAAGAACCAGATATAATAGCTGAAAGTTTTGATGGTGCGACTATTGATGTGACTGGCTTTGTTGAAACTGAAGTTTTTTTAAGGAGAGGCATGCCAACATTAAGTTGTATGTAGCAGCCAAAGGTGTTAATGTCCTAGGATGGAGGGACCAAGGTAAATTGGGAATAATTTTGAATCCCAGAAGTAGAGAACCTGTGTTGGTTGGGGAGTGTGGTGAAACTATAGAGTGGATTACTTCTAAGTTCCCACAAGTCTTCACTAGTAAATTGGGCAAATTGGCTAATTATAGCCACAAAATTAAAGTTAACACTAATGCTAAACCTGTGATACAGAAACTCAGGAATGTTACCATTAGTGTCAGGGAGGAGTTGAAACAGATATTGTCTGAAATGGTGAATGAGGGTGTGATAGAAAAGACTGAATGTTCTGAATGGGTTTCTCCGATTGTCTTGGAACGGAAATCTGACAAATCTTTGAGACTGTGTGTGGATTTGAGAGCGGTGAATGCTAATATTATTGTGAATTGCCATCCTTTACCCAAGATAAATGAGGTGATTAGCATTTTGGAAGGGGCGAACATTTTTTCCACACTAGATTTAAGGTCAGCATATCATCAGATTGAATTGACGGAAGACTCTAGACATCTCACAGCATTTATCACCCGCAAGGATAATACCAATTTAAGAGGATGCCGTTTGGATTAGCATCAGCAGCATCAGTCTTCCAAACAGCGATGTTTCATCTCTTCAAGGATATGGACAAATACGTAAAATGTTTCCAAGACGATGCTTTGATTTTCTCAAAAAAGGAGAGTGAACACAAAGAGCATGTAGAGAATGTTTGTAAAGTTTTGAGTAAGAGTGGGCTGACCTTATAGGAAAAGAAATGCAGTTTTTTCTAAATCTGTGGAATGCTTTGGCCATACAATATCAGGAGAGGGAGTAGTACCAAAACGATCTTTGGTGGAAGCTATAGACAATGCTCCTGCTCCTGATAATCAGGAGAAGTTGTTATCATTCACTGGTCTTTGTGAGTATAATAGCAAGTTTATTGAGAATTTTGCAATGAAAATGGAGCCGTTGGGAGAGCTTACACGTAAAGGAGTCCAGTATGCTTGGACAGAAAAACAAAGTGAAGCATTTGATAGGATGAAAAAAGAAATTGTGGAAGCACCTACTTTGAAACCTTTCTGTGTGGGGGCACAATGTATTGTAACTGTCGATGCAAGTATGTATGGAATTGGAGGAGTATTGTCCCAGAGATGTGGGAAGGACAGATGGAATGTTAACTTTGCTTCTCGTACATTGATTGATGCAGAGAGGAGGTATGCTGTAATTGAGAAGGAATTGCTAGCATGTATTTGGGCTGTTGAGCATTTTCTGAACTATATTTGGGGGTCGAACTTTGTACTGCAGACGGATCATTAACCTGTGGTGGGTATTTTATCTCCTGGAGGGGGTTGGAATGCCACTGCTTGGATTGCCAGACTTGTTTCCAGGCTGCAGGAGTATTGTTTTAAGTTTGAGTATGTGCCTGGAAGAAGTAATGTTGTGGCGGATTGTTTGTCGCGTCTTCCACAAAATGAGGAAAAAAGAGTAGGTGTGCTTGAGAATGTTTTGGAAAGTGAGAACAGTGAGGATGTGGTATCTACTGTGTTGGGATATATGTCTGTAGAGTTTGGAAGTATTGAAGAGGAAAAGTGGATGAAAGGTGATGAGGAAGATTTGGTTCTACGAGAGGTGAAGAGATATGTGAGAGATGGTTAGCCAGACAAGAATACGATTTCTGCTGGGATAGTGCCATTTGGTAAAGTTAGGGATGAATTGGTTAGAGAAAATGAGTTGTTGTTTAAGAATGGGAAGTGTGTTCCTCACAAGGCTATGCAAGAAATGATTTTAAAACTAGCGCATGAAGGTCATCCTGGCATGTCTTCTATGAAAAGGCTGATACGTGTGTGTTTTTGGTGGCCAGGATTAGATAAAATGGCAGACAGAGTTGTGAGGGAGTGTGGTGTGTGTGTGAATGCAGAAAAAATGTTGAAGACAGTGCCTGCTCCCCTTGTACCTGTTTCATGGCCGAATTCTCCTTGGCAGAAGTTGGGTTTTGATATTTCTGGCCCATTTTATTCCCTTCCGGCAGATGCACGTTATGCTTCGGTGTTGATTGACTATTACTCCAAGTGGCTGGAGGTGAAATTAGTTGCCCAAGTGATGTCTGCAGCTATTATTGAGTTTATCACGGAGGTGTTTGCTAGAGAAGGATATCCTGAAGTTTTGATTTCTGATAATGGCGTCCAGTTAACTTCCAGTGAAATGCAAAGTTTTTAAAAAATATTGTAATATCAAACATGTTACTACTCCACTGTATGATCCTCAAGGTAACAGTCAAGTCGAGAGAGTCAACCGGGTTCTTAAGGATCGTATTTTTGGGCAAGAGGATTTGGTGGTATGTGGAGAGAGAAGTTAAGGGAGAAGTTATGGTATTATCGCATTACTCCACAAAGTACTACGGAGGTGAGTCCATTCAAATTGCTGAGAGGGAGATATCTTGTGTCTAAACTATGTCCGTGGTGGTTTAAGATGAAGCAAGGTAAGGATTGGGAGAATGTTTCGGTGGAGGAAGTCAGAACAAGGGTAAGGAGAAAACAAGAGAAATTCAAGGAGGTGTATGATAGCAAGTGGAAGGTGAAAGAACCTAGCTTTGCAGTGGGTGATTGGGTTAGGGTACGTAAGCCTGGGTTTGTGGAGAAGGGTGCACCTAAGTTTGGAAGACCCTTGATGGTTGTTAAAGTTTATAGGAAAAGTGTGGTTACCCAGGATGTAAAAGTGTGGCATGTGAGGACGTTGTCGAAGTGCAGTAGAAATGGTGGGTACCGTGATGAAGGAAGTGATGCTGATTCTTTGGTTAAGGTTGGGAATGGTTTGCGGTCTGTTGAATGTATGCAGGAAGGGGTGGATCATGAACAACAGGCAGTCATGGGAAACGGGTCTGCTGGAGATGAGATAATTACGGAGTTGCTGGGCAATGATGATGATATTACCATGAATAATAGTTCTGTTGCATCCCGGGTGAAATCCAATGCTAGAACAAGATTTTGGCCCATCAAATTTAAAGATTTTGTTTAAGATCTTTAATGTATGTTTGTATATAGTAGCTAGTTTCCTTTAGGCTACAACAAGATGTTGGCCCATAAAATGAAAAGATTTTGTTTAAGACCTTTAATGTATATTTGTATATAGTACCCATTTTCCTTTAGGTTAGTGTATAAGTTTTATTTTGTTTAAAGAGGGAAAATGTGTTGTAAGATGAAACTATATTGGTAGAAGGTTGAAAGTAATAGCATTTAGAGTGTGTAAGGCAGAGGAATTTGAGTGGGGGGAAACGGTCATTCAAGGAATGGATACTGGAAGATACAGACGTGTCTGCCGCAATTGGAAATAAACCCGTCCTAACCTTATTGGTGTCAGTTTTCTACATTAATGTCAGTAGTCATTTCAGAGGAAATATCAGTCAGGGAGGATTCAATGCAAAAATGTAGAAAAGTTGATTCTGCTGAATTATTTTTTGAAGAAGCAAAACTCCTGCATGCTCCTGTTATTTTGAACTTGACCATAACAAAGTTATATTGCAGATATTGTCAACTTCATGACAAGGCTAAGTTTGTAGACATTGGACTAAATTTGTGCAATGGAAAAATTAGGGCAATCCTCCTGGTTAAATTAAAGCAGTATCCAGGTGCAACTGGAATCCATTAGAATTTTCTCCACAGCGTTTCTGTAGACATCCAATACTCATACACTAGAAAGTGAAGCCATCTGTACCTGGCCAACATGAATTACCCCACCATGCAACTGATCTTTCAGAGACACTGGCCTACCAGCAAACTAGAAGTGTTCCGTACAGGACAGTCTGCTATTCTACACTTGCTTTGTTCCCCGAAAAGCTCTGCATTTATAAATTTACTTGGTGGATTGTCCTACAGTGGTTCCCAAGGCATTGCATTTAATGGCAATTAAATGTCTCAGACGTACTTTGAGCTTTGGCAGAGAGGGGTGCTTTCAGCAAGAGGGGACAAATGTTAAAGTAAAGGGACTGAAAGTTAGGTAGAGCTATGTGGAAAAGTAGACAATTGTAATCCAATAGTGTAGTAAGAGTGAAACAAGGATGGGCAGCCAGATAAAAAGCGGGTGGGAGAGACAGTTGTACTGATCGGTGAAACAAATAATATGTGACCAAAATGGGAAACATTGGAGCTTTCAGTGTTGAGCGGAGGGTCAAAATATTGTGATTGGAACTCCAAATTAAAAGAAATCTCCTATCACTTTTATTCGACTGCACATCAGCAGGGCTCAAGAAAACAAAAAATATATATAATAGCTTTTGGTGCATGTCTTGGATTTTCATGAGCAATAAGGTTGTTGAGCAGAAACTCTTATATATTTATATTCTAATGAATTAAGGTATTAATAACAGCCAATAACACTAGTTATGTGTACAACATTCCTCGTATCATGAGCACATTTTGCATGTGGATTACTGCCCTGCCAAGTAAGTGACAGATGTGGACCATGTTGGGTATACTACTGGCCAAAATAAAGAACAACAAAACATGCACTTCTATCCTATTCAGTTCCATGTTCCACTTAGGGGGTGGGACGTTCTGTCCCAGGGCAGGCAATGTGACACAGCGGAGGACTGGCCTGCCTGGCAGAAGCAGGTTTTTAAAACAGGGAAAACAAGCCCACTACCACTACTTGGTGGTGCAAGATAAGATGGAGTCATACTATCCACATCCATTCAGGATATGCCCGATTTTATTGATTTCTGTTCCCTTTCATGATTGATTTCATTGTTGATTTTCTCAACAAACAAATATTAGCCTATCCACCTACCAACATAATTACTTTACTCTGTTGTCTATATTGCTGGTTGCCTGCTTGCCTGTAGACCACTTGCCCTGTCTATCCAGTTTGAAATCATTCTCTCTCTCGCACTGATCAATCCAGTCTCCCTATCCACTTTCGACCAAGAGTGGGCCTACTTCATAGGTATGCCAGGGGCAGTTGGTCAAACGTGCAATCAGGGATTTTTTTTACCAGCTTGGTCAGAGGAATTCTTAGTTTGGAAAAGTGTCCTACTGCAGCCTTGTAAATGGAATTTCTGTCCCTTTCGCACAATCTCTGCAGTCACAGATTTGTCACCTTCATCACTTTGGGGCGCAATGCAAAATTTGCTGGATGTATCCATCTGGTCTTCATGAACTTGCTTTCAATGTCAACCAGAAAAAGGCACAGGAAGGTGATTATAACATGAAAACAAGGGAAACATAGTTTACACTTGCCAGAGAAATCACAGCCAATGTACCAGGCATCATCCACCCACAAAGAAGCTTAGCATGCTGCACAACCTTCAAAGAGCTTCAAAACTGTGGGGTGCTCGGCAAGCTTCCCGTCCCACCACTTGTAGTTCCGTGGAAAGTTTTGATATCCTAAGGTTGAAAATCACAGAACAAGAACACCTTGTAGTGTTTCAAGTCGACCTTATTAGCACGTACTTCTCTTCAGAAAAAAAGCTGTCTCTCCATCTCATAATCGGAAGCGTTCTGGGTGTGGGTAAATATCCGTCCAATGAGGCTTCCCCGCCCCTACAATGTGCTCCTTCATGTATGGTAAGTGACACTACATTCTTAACAAGCCCACAAGAAGTCAAGAAACCGCGATAAAATATATATTTGCATGACATGTTTTTTCCTTCAAAATCTTCCCCAATGAAGCTACAGAAGCCTGGAACCCGATCCCCGCGAGATCCCTATCCTACAGAGTACGAGATTGATATTGCAGAGGACGACTTTGGTTTTCTCAGGATTTCCTGAGCACCGTCTATAGGGACCGGACCATCCCACACCGACCCCCTGTGTATATATTACGTGCCAATCTTCAATGGTATAGATTGCCGTTTTTTCTCTCCTTTGCAGTTTCCTGCTGGCCCTGCTTCCTACCTTTTTTGTGAAAGAATAACACACGGACTGGGACCACGTCTTGAAAAACACACAGCGCGCGAGCGCCTTGCCTTCCTCAACGACTCTTTCATTAATACGTGAAATCCGGCAATGTCTTTACTTCCCCTCTGGCATGTTCGGCTGAATGTAGAGGCCTGCTGTTTTTTCTGTCTGGGGAATTCTTAGGTTCAAGGGTTCCTCGGTTGCTAGAGAAATTCGAATTACTTATCAATATCTACAAGTAGAAGGCTGCCATGTGTTACTCTGCATCTGCCGAAAAGCAAGAGCACTATTACCAAATGCTTGCTGCATTTTTGAAAGCAGAGTTGTTTAATAACATGGCACAACCATCTTTACAAGCTGTTATTTGACAGTTTCATTGTCTGGTTTCTTGTAAGTCTTATTACCCTTTTTAAGGTATCGGTCGCATTCATATTGTTGCTTACTTTTCTGCCTTACAAGGCCAGAACCATGACAGATTTCTTCCCAACTCCTCAGAAATCACTCACTTAAAGGAGAGTCCCTCGGTTTATCTAACAAATGACAGTAGAATCGTTTATGGAAACGTGTGTTATAGTCTCCATGCCTCGGTCACACTCCGTCCAGACTATTAAATTGGATAATCATCCTTTAGAAATCTCAGACTGCGGAAAACTATCAATGCGGATTACTGGACCCACTAAGACAGAAATAGAAATGTATGACCTGGAAGGTTTTAACATTGACACAGGAAACACACGGTGAACTTACAATTGGCTCAAGGCTACCGCTTTCATATCCACTTTAATTTACATTAATTTCGATTTTTGTTAATATCTGGTGAAACCCCAGTACTAATTAAGGCTGTGCGAAATTGCAAAGAAATCACCAGTGTTATGTTTGTTTTATGCATTCCAATATTTACCTGTGATGAAGATGCTTGCATTCCTAGCCTGGCTTTACTGATATAATTATCCAGTCAGTTCTTCTGAGCACTTCAGAGAAATATTGGCTTGGGTCAGGCCTGCTTGCCATGTGAGACCTTGATTATGCCAAAGCACCTCCTTTACCAGTCTCGGCATAAGACTGAAAATCTATTTTGCAGTCCGAGTGTGTTTGAAAAATACCCTGTCAACAGCATTTGCATGGTTGGTTTAAAGAAGGTGCAGTGGGGGTCCTTCCTAGCTTAAAAACTGTTCTACACGGAAAGTGAAAACTCATCAAATCCAACATTTGGGACCATAGGGTGACATTAACCATGCTAGCCATCATAAATATAGAGGACGGCTTTGCTCTAAATCTATAAATAAATGTTAGCCACACATGTGCGAAGACCTCAAAAAGCAGAGCTGCACTTTGCATTGAGTTGTCCCGTCATATCTAAGGAGCGCCGATGGAACACTGTGTCACTCTGACCTTTTCGTGCTTGCAAGACTGGGACTATATTTCCTTTGACACAAATATTGATCTAATGTTTATTCATTATTCATATAGTCGTCATTTAATTATGTGACAAACGGCGATCAAGTTTGAAACAGTTAAAAATAATAATAATAAGGCCTGCAAAGGTAGAAGGCATACAATTTTCTAATAAGCACATACACTCTTTGCCGATAATAATGTTCCCCGGCCCCGTAGCACGACCTGAAGTTTCAGAATAGTTCCTGATTTACCTTTCAGCGCTGCCTGTAAAACTTTGTAGGTGAATTTGGGAACACATTCCCCAAAATATATCATTTGGTCCAATCTGTCTACATTTTCTTTTTATAGCAGCAGGCAATGCACTGCACTAAAGACTGTCAAAAGGATGAATTTTGCTGACTTAAGGTGGTATTTGGCTGATATAAAAAAAAAAATCCAGGGTTGTTTTACTTTCTCTTCTGATCTTGCTGCATCCGCCATCCTAGTTCAATACTTTGACTAATTATGCTTGGTGCATACTATGATTCACACATTCTCTTCCTTCTGAAATGCACCTATGGAAGCACTAACGTGAATTCAACGACTAAATATATTTCTTTCAACAATTCCCTTGGTTGTGCAATGATAACCATACAATACCAACTTTGACTTCAAAGGACTGGTAATTGGTTACGTCAAATTATTTATTTACTCTCAGAAATAGGGCTATCTATTTGGGAGGGGAGTACCCCTAACAACTCAATCAATCCATGCTGGTTAGGCCAAAGTAGTTCTAAGAGAATCTTTGCTCAAGGTTTAGTAAATATGGCACATAGAGCAGCTAATCCCCAGAGAAGGGTGTGCTAAGTTCAGGTAGTAACAACAGTTTTAAAATAAAGGATGCAGCAGAATAAGATTCTCAAATCAATTTATAAAACTAGAGACAAATGTTATGAACTAAAAGACCCCAAGGTCTTCACAACAGGTAAGAGGAAATCAGAGATATAAAATGTTAAAGTTTTAAGGCAAAAAGCACCTAGAAAAAGTCAAGCACTACGGAACAATAGTTCACCTCAGACTGGAACGTGACACAATTTGAGGTTGACCACGATGCAGCAGAGACCAGAAACACAACGCTGGTTGTCCTGGGTAAAGGTTATACCTTCAGACTTAGAGCCTGATTACGAGTTTGGCCGTCCCGGGACCGCCATGTTGGAGGTGGTGGTCCAACCTCCATCGGTCTGGTGGAGTGGGGCGCCATATTACAAGTTTGGCAGTTGAACAAACAGAAGACCACCAGCGATCCGCAGGGACCGCCAGGCAGCACAGTCACCACGGTCACCAGGCAGCACAAACAGGCCAGCGGAGACAGTGTTTCCACCGGATCCATTACAAGGTAGCACACCGCCAATGTGACCGTGGCAGTCCAACCACCATGTACAATCTGGTGGGAACGGACAATACAGAAGGAGAAACTCACCAGCAGGCAGCTGTACACGGCCAGGGTCCCCATGGAGCCATTCACAAACATCATGCCACTGCTGCTGCTCATTGAAAGACAAATAAATCAGCGTGGATGTGGATGATCAACCGTAAGTAAACACATCTACCTGTATCATTAAACTTTAAAAACAGCTTGAAGCACCGGCAAACACTTAATAGGGGGGTACCCCCACAGACAGCAGGTACACAATTCATACAACACACACTCACTGACATACATAAACACTGACACGTACACACTCACAATACGCACATTTTGGCCAGCACGCTCACACTGCACTACAACACTAGACAAATACACATCGCCACACTGCTCAGGAACAGTGAGGGCTACACAACATTGTCACACGCAGCAACAACACCTCACCTACAGGACATATACAAATACAGCTCACACACTCACATTCCACACTGACCAGGGACTGTCCACACATACAACCCACATATCTATTGATGTGGCATGGAACACAAACAACACCACCAGTAAACAGCCTTGCAAGGGACACACATCACAGCACAATGGAAGCACAATGGCATGCACAAAACACAGATAGACAAATACACCAAAAACAATATAACCGCCATACCTACACAATTTGGATGAGGCAATCATCTGGGACACAGGGAAGGAGACTGCAAGGGACATATAACAGGACCATCAAACAGCATGTTCACAGGAAATGGCCTTACATGGGTCTCAGGAACAAATAATACCAAAATTCCGAAAACCAATTGTCATGCACATTTAAACAATGGGGAAGGGAAAATCAACAAAGCACATGCAACTCCCACTCCATGGGACATACCTCTACAGAAACCATCTGCAAGGGATACACACCTAAAAAGACACATGCACAGGCACATCCAAACAAAGGTAGCACAATTCACCACACTCCATGTCTGCACATTCAAAACACAAGTTAACACACATCACATATATACATAAGCCAGACCAGAGGGGCAAGTTTAACACCATACATGTTCACATTGGACATCACAAAAATAAATACTTACCATACCAAACAGTGCACAATGCCATGACACCACCATTGCATCTACACACACATCTACATCCACAACATATACCCTTTTCTAGGGGGGAAGCAGCACTGCACACAAACTCACATACAGCTAACAACAGCAACTGGAGCAGCAAGCAGACTCAAACACACACAACTGGAGGCACACAACAAAAGTCACTCAGGAACAACAGAAAGCTAGAAAAGGAATTGAAGGACAATTATGTACCCAAAACAAAACAACTGTTGGGTTTATTAAATTGAATGACCATGAATGTCTAAAGGCCTTTGGTCAGTCTATGAAAAAGAATAACTATGAACGCCCAAAGGCTATTGGTCAGTCCATGAAAAAGTCCAATACTGTAGTGGCCAGACTTGATTCCTAACTGCCATGTAACCTCTACAGGAAGGGACATCGAGGAGGCAGGCAGACACCTCAGGAATTGTCTGTTGGACTGTGGGGGATTAGATTTGAGAGGAGGGCTTGGGCTTGGGAGGGGTAGTTTTCTTCTTGGGAGGGGTGGGCTTCTTTTTGGGAGGGGTGGGCTTCTTTTGGGAGGGAGAAATGGCTTCTTGTGGGGGTTGGGGAGGATGTGGAGGTGGAAGGGAGGGATTGGCAGCTGGGTGGGGTTCTTCTGGGTCTGGAATGTGGGTGGGGGTGGGGGAAACAAGGCAAAGGGTAAGGACAAATAAGAAAACTTTTTTTGGATATGCAGGGATGGTCATCAGAAGGAGGAACGGGATTTGGAGGTTGAGAGAGTGGTTGTAGGCTGTGTAGGTGTGGATGCCTTGGGTGCATGCTTATGGGAGGTATGCTTGTGTGTGGTGGGTGTCTGTTGGGTGGGTGAGTGAGGGAGTTTAAGTGTTTTGGGCTTGGGTAGTGGAGGTGCTAGGGGATGCCATGGTCAGGGTGTAAGTGTCTGTTGGGGTAGTGACTGCAGGTATGGTGGATGTAGGTATGTCTGTAGTTGTGGTGTCCGGGGGTGTGGTTCTTGGGACTGATTTCTGAGGGTCTGCTGGGGTGGTGTCTGCAGGTAGGATGGGTGTGGTGGTTCTGTCAGGGACTGTTGTGGTGGTGTCTTTAAGTATGCTTGATGTCATGTGTGTGATTCCAGGGCTGGTGGGGGTGGCAGGGGAAGTTGAGACTGTTGCTGTGCCTGTGGGTGTATGTTATATGTGTGCAAGCCAGTGTGCCTTGTGGTGCTTGTGTTTGTGTGTGCTACATTTGTCTGTTGAGGTGTATACATGAGGATCTGTTTGTGTGCTTTGGGTAGGTAGGGGAAGTGGGTTTTGGACTGGGAAGAGGGACTTGGAGGAGGGACCTAAGGTAGGGGGTGACTGGCTGCCATCAATGTGAATGCCAGAGTCTGAAAAGTTCTCTGTGGGCCAGACATTGCACCATGAATGTCTTCAAGGAATGCATTAGTCTGTTGGAGTTGACTTACCAATCTCTGGATGGCATTCACAATGGCTATCTGACCCACAGAGATACTTCTCAGGAGGTCAATAGCCTCCTCACTGAGGGCAGCAGAGGTAACAGGGGCTCGGGCGGAGGTGCCTGTAGCAAAGGAGATGCCTGCCCCCTTGGGTGAGCGGGCACGGCCAACTAGGTGGGGAACAACATGGAGGGCAGTGATATAACAGGGGGTGGCAGACAAGGATGGTACTGGGGGGTCCCCAATGAGTCCACCGCCACTAGGGAGTGGCCACTGGAGGAAGAATCCGATGATGAGTATGTAGATCCCATCTCCCACGTGGCACTCCCCTCGCACTCCTGGCCACTGGGTCCCTCTGTGTCGGTTGTAACCTGAGGTCCTGTGGCCATATGCTTCCCCACTCTGCTGTACCCTGTCTCCTTCACCTGCCTGTCCTAACTCTGCAAAAATAATGAGAAATAGGGTCATAACATGTACATGATAACACTTCAATCACAACTCTGATTGACAAACAATACCATCATGTCAAGTAGGCTCCATCAAAACCTTTCACCTAAGGGACACATTCATGTGCCATAGCATATGTATGCATGACATTTGGACTTATCAAAGTTACCCACAGGCTAACCAGGATCAAAGACTACTAAAAATGCATGGCTGAAGTCTTGCAACCACAATAACCATACAACAACTAGGTGGCCTTTCCATCCTCACAGCTGTGCCATATGCAGCAGACCCTAGTTAACTTGTAGCCAACAATAGTATCCCTTTGTAGAGTATCTTCCCATATTTAACACACACGTTTATGTACACATCTATTTTGCACTTACAGGATGTATCAACAATTTGAGATGATGCCAATTAAATCTATCTATCTCATTTCAAAAGTGCAGTATCCTGGAGTAGTTGACATGGCAATACCCATGTCACAATGGATACATTTTAACAACGTACAGCTCAAAAAGTGACACCCGTCCCAATAAAGTCAAGGAGGTGGTATCAATGTCACTCAGATAGGCCCCACATGTATCATTGAAAGGAACAACATTGACATCAGGTTCAATTTGTCAGGAAGAAATGTCTCCAGAATACACACAACAATGAATCAGTAAGACCCATTATAGTCACCACTAACGTCTAACACCCATTACAATGACATCAGAGTGTGTCTGTAGTAAACATCTGTACCTTGCACATTGGAGAGACAGAACTTGCAAGTACAAATAGGAGGACCCCAACCTGTTGTCCAATGAGAAGCAACATCACTATCCACATCTTAGACATACCAACCCTTTATCTGTCTGTGGATGAATGCCTGAATCCAAACACATGTGATGTCAACATCACTGCAAGTCCCTCCATGATGCATGACTACAGTCAGGGAACAATCCTCAATCATTAAACATGTGCAGTGCACTTTTCCACCTGATGCAACATTAAAGGCATAGATAAACACAGGGTGGTTCCACAATCAGGACCTACCTGTCATGTCCTTCATTTCTGCTGCAGTTCTACATGCCAAATGACACACTATGATGCATGCAGGTATCTATTGGACAATAAACAATGCTGAAACACTCCTGTATGTGGCACAACATGAAATGGACCACAATTGTAAATGTGATATTCCACTAAGTTTTCCATGCACATATATGTGAGGGAATTCAGGCATCATCCCATCAACATGGGTAGAACATGCAGGAAATTTAGATTACAGATGTTTTCCTTAAGAGAAAAGGACACATACTGACATGTAGGCACAAGGATTGTTGACTACAGTCATGGGACATAATGCTTTTCAATGGACATTCCACACTTACCAAGGGACATTAGCCTGCCTCGTCTGTAAACCATTAGACTTGTAAACCATGTCACATCTGTGCTAGGCACAAACACATCACACCCTGCATTGAGGCACCAGCACCCATCATACACTGAAGACAACTTGCTTCTGGATGGCAGGTGTCTACATACACATATGCCGAGACACATGGCAGAAGACAGTGATCCAAAACCCACTTACTTTTTGTCTGTGACTTTCAGGGGAAGTGATCTGTGGGTCAGAAATTACACCCAAGACCAAAACAAAAAGTATATGAATGATCACTGTACACAGCCATTTGTGATCTCTGCTGATAGAGTCAGTTGGGGATCCCCCCAGGTTTGTACCAGGTCCCAGATTCAGAAGGCAAGGTACACCACTATGATACACATGACGCGTTGACACAATCTCCCATCTACTGTGTGACACATGGCTCGTCCCTATTTGTCAGGGGGAGCCGTCAGTACCCCACTCAATCACCTGGCAATGGAACAGGTAGGAAATTGCTGTCTACTCACCCCCTTGTGGCTGATGTGCTTCCCTCAAATGCCCATCCAACTGCTGATGGGGCCAGAATGCAGGCCATTAGGGGGTGTCATGGTCCGACGGGCACCCGCCCACATTGGGTGGACAGACCCAGATGGGACTCTGCGATCTTCAGGGCCCAGCATCTCAGGTCCTCTCACCTCTTTCTGCAGTGGGGGTTCTGCCAGCTGTGGACCCCTAGGTCCACACCTTCTTGGTGATGGTTCTAAAAAATCACTTTTTTTCTGATGGGTGTTGACCTACATGGATGCAAAAGACAAGACAAGACATTATATCCACAAGTTCCATCCAAAATGGCTGAGTCACATACATGTCGGTACACAAAGCCATGAGCATTCTTTTTTGCCCAGATTGCCCATGTGTGCCACATACCAGCCACTGAGTACAGGGACATGACTACAAACTCTTCCCAATCTGCTGACCAACCCGCCACCTTGCTCATTCCCTCTACTGACTAGGTAGGGCAACTGACGTCTTGTGGATCATGCTCTAGTAATCTGACTGAGATCTGAAGAACTATGGGACACATCACAACTCTGTGGCTTCTGAAAGGTAGACTCCATAGGCATTAAAGTATCAAATCACTCACACTCTTTGAGGATGGTTCTCTACCAATATTTACTACAGGCTTCTGCAGGGCACAAAATCAGACACCACACATGAGTAACAATGAAGGGACTGGCATGGTGGGTACAGAATGAAACGTCCTGAACAACTAGGTCTAAACCACTAATTGCCTGAACCACTACTGCTAAACAACTAAAAAGTCTCTGCAACTAAGTACTGAACAACTACTGTCTAAACAACAATTGTGCCTGAATAACAATTGCCTGAACAACTAATTTTAAGGTAAGGTTTTCCTTTTGGTTTTTATGGTTTATTAGTTGTTTAAAATATATATATATATATATATATATATATATACAGTTGTTTAGGACCTAGTTGTTCTGTCACATATTCGGGTACAGAAGGTATCTAACCTGTGTAGGAAAGTACCATCTTTCTTGGCATGTTACCCCCATTTTTACCTGTATGTCAGTATGTTTTTGCCTCTCTCACTGGGATCCTGCTGGTCAGAACCCAGTGCTCATAGTTTATGGCCTAATGTGTGTGTTGTGTATAGTGCTTAACTGTGTCACTGAGGCTCTGCTACCCAGAACATCAGTGCTTATGTTCTCTCTGCTTTTAAATTTGTCACTATAGGCTAGTGACTTAATTTACCAATTTCAATTGGCACACTGGACCCCCGCTTATAAGTCCCTAGTAAATGGTACCTAGGTACCCAGGGCATTGGGGTTCCAGGAGATCCTTATGGGCTGCAGCATTTCTTTTGCCACCCATAAGGAGCTCAGACAAACCCTTCCACGGGCCTGCCATTGCAGCCTGTGTGAAATAGTGCACACACTATTTCACAGCCATTTTCACTGCACTTAAGTAACTTATAACCCAGCTATATGTCTAACCCTCATTTAATGAAGGCTAGGTGCAAAGTTACTAAGTGTGAGGGCACCCTTGCAATAGCTAAGGTGCCCCCGACATAGTTCAGGGCCAATTCCCGGGACTATGTGAGTACGGGGACACCATTACACACGTGCACTACATATAGGTCAATACCTATATGTAGCTTCACAATGGTAACTCCGAATATGGCCATGTAAGGTGTCTAAGATCTTGGAATTGTCCCCCATTCAAAACCTAGTATTAGGGAGCCAATTCCATGCATCCTGGGGGCTCCACCATGGACTCCCAGTACTGCCAAACCAGCTCTCTGGGGCTTGCAATGCAGCTACACCTGCTGCCACTTCACAGACAGGGTCTGCCCTCCTGGGGTCTGAGCAGCTCAGTCCCAGGAAGGCAGAAAAAAACATTTCCTTTGGGAGCAGGGTGTTACACCCTCTCCCTTTGGAAATAGATGGTACAGGCTGGGGAGGGGGAGCCTTACCCAGTCTCTGGAAATGCTTTGAAGGGCACAGATGGTGCCCTCCTTGCATAAGCCAGTCTACACCAGTTGAGGGACCCCCAGTCCCTGCTCTGATGCCCAACTGGACAGAGGAAAGGGGAGTGACCACTCCCTGTCCATCACCACCCCAGGGGTGGTGCCCAGAGCTCCTCCAGTGTGTCCCAGACTTCGGCCATCTTGTTTTCCAAGGTGTGGGGACACTCTGGAGGCCTCTGAGTGGCCAGTGCTAGCAGGTGACATCAGAGACCCCTCCTGATAGGTCCATACCTGATAAGGTAGCCAATCCCCCTCTCAGGGCTATTTAGGATCTCTCACGTGGGTTCTATTCAGATTTACTTGCAAGTTTCCAGCAGGAATCCTCTGCAACTACTACTTCATACTCTGATCTCGGATCAACCACAGACCGCTCCAGGAATCGCTGTAACAGCAACAAAGTATCCAGAAGAGCTACTTTTACTCTGCAACTTCAGCTCCAGCCAGCAACTGCTACAGTTTTCACGGTGTACACTCTCTGGGGACCCCCTGTCTTCACCCTGCACCAGAAGGACCGAAGACCTCTCTTGGCGACGGGCCTGCTCCTTGGAACACAGAGGATAGACTCCTTCAACACAGACTGTCCTGAGGTCCTGCTGTCCAAATTTGGAGGAGATAAGACCTTGCCTTCCCCGAGAATGACAGTACCCCTGTGCACCGTGTCTTCTTCACCTTCTGAGGCCTCTGTGCACCAACTGCAAAATTCCTTCATGCACAGCCTGGCCCAGGTCCCCAGCACTCTATCCTGTGATGCTCAACTCACTGAGTTGACCTCCGGCGGCGTGCGACCTTCCTTTGTAGTGCTTCACCAACCGCATTTTGCACCTCCTTTATCCCTGTGTCCTGGGACTCCAGTGGGTGCTGTTCAATCTTCTGAGGGCTCTCTGAAGTGCTCAGAGCCCCCTCTTCCTCCTCATGCAGAGTTGAGGCCCCCATGTCCCTCCTGGGTCCAGACAGCGCCACTTTAATGCCAAATGTGACTTTGCAAGAACCAAGGCCTGTTGGATGAATCCAGCACCAAAACTCACCTGCATCCAACTTCTCTCCATGGGACATCCAGTGCATTATCCAGGAACCCGCTGGCATCTTCCTTGGGTGCATTTCCGCAGTCTTCGTCCAACCAGGGACTCTTCTTTTGCACACTCTTCTGGGTTGGAAGGGGCTCCTGTCCTTCCTGGATCTTCTTTCTACTTCTGGCCTTGATCTCCTTTCTTTGCAGATCTTCAGGTCCAGGAATCCATCATTTGTTCATTGTAGTCTTGCTTGGTTCTTGCAATACCTCTAATCACGACTTCTAGTGTGGCCTAAGGAAACTTGCAGTACGTTAATCCTACTTTCCTGGGCTCTGGGGTGGGGTATTGCACTTACCTTTGCTGTATTCTTACTCTCCCAGCGATTCTCTACACACCACACTTGTCTAGGGGGGAATTCGTGATTCACATTCCACTTTCTTAGTATATGGTTTGTGTTGCCCCTAGACCTATTTCCCCCATTGCATTCTATAGCATTTCCTATTGTTTGCACTATCCTATGTCTAATTACTTACCTTATTTTGGTGTATAGTGTATATATTGTGTATAATACTTACTTCCAGAAGGAGTATTGCCTCTAAGATATTTTTGGCCTTGTGTCACCCAAATAAACTACCTTTATTTTTGGTAACACTGAGTATTGTCTTTACTTGTGTATAAGTATTGTGTAACTGTAAGCGGTATTGCAGGAGCTTTGCATGTCTCCTAGTTCAGCCTAAGCTTCTCTGCTATAGCTACCTCTATCAGCCTAAGCTGCTAGAACACTACTACATTTCACTAATAAGGGATAATTGGGCCTGGAGTAAGGTGTAAGTACCCAAAGTACCCACTACAAACCAGGCCAGCCTCCTACATTACCATGTGTGGATGTGTGGACTAACAAACACATACTCATGCCACCTCAGGGGTGGGGTTCTATATCATGTACCTGTGCCACAGAACATGATTCTGGACATATATGTTCATCCTACAGAGATGACATCAAACAAACAAAAGCATGCATTCTCCATTTTTCTGCAATGTGACCTAACAAATTAGTCACAATCATGGGTTCCCAGGATTCATCGCACTGTCTGCACTGTGGGACTATCATTTATGCAATGAACCTGCACAGGACAAATCTGACGTGTGTGATTATGACAATAGGGCTGTGGGAGTAAGGGACCTTTTAGGGGTCAGAAACACATATTGACAGTGATGCCAAGTGCACAATAATCACAGATCCTTGACTCTACTAAAACCATTTACATACTCATCAGGGAAAGTATCTCAATAAGCTGCATTTTAGCACAGAGCCTAGATTGATTAACACAAAAGGCTATACTGAGATACAGGGAGTGGGCACAGTGTCACAGTTGCATAGTCAAAATGACCAATACTAGGAGATACATTTGACAGGCCCTAGTCTCTGCAGGCTGAGCAGACAGAACCTACATGAAACTCCATTTCCATCACTTCCATGAATGGCAGTAACTCATGCAGCCAACAACAATTTGGCATGTGGTGTGTATGTGGCAACCTGAAGGGTAGAGTGAATCAGAATATGCCTTTAGCATAACAGTAAGGCCAGATGTGTTTTGAAATCTCAGTGGCAACATACACATAGGTCAACTTTACACACATGTGACACATACAACATGTATACACAGTTCATGGTGTCATGCAAATACATGTGGTCACACATTGATAACATCCATGTGTCAGGTGGTGTATGGGGATGGCTGTCATGTCACCTCATCTAGTTTTGTGCATCTAACATAAGGTACAACACAGTACACTCAAAACACCCCCACAGCAAAGTCTAAGTACTCAATATTTTGCAATGAACACAGTTACATGCACATTCACTCTCCCATTGATGCCACATCGACTCCACCTCTAAGATCTTGACTTTACATTCTGGCAAACATGGGCTCAATCTAGGCTGTGCGGAGGGAAAATATGGTGAAGTACAGTGAAAATAAGTGGACATGAGGCACTTACTGGCTCCTCTGATGCACCATAAACTTGTCCATACAGGGGTAGGACATCCTCCACTAGCCTCTCCATCTCCCCGAGGCAGTGGCCCTATCACCTGCTGGATGTGGCATGATTCCGCCCAGAGGCAGTACACAGCAGTTAAGGTAGTGGAGGTCTTGCTGGCAGCCGTGGCAGGTGTAAAGTGAAGGATTTTTCAGAACATGGCGGCCACGTCTGCCACATACATGGCCGACACTGCCGACACACCCATTGGCCTGCGATTGCCACTGGCAACAACGTTAGCTTATGGCTGTGTCCACAAGGTTGCAACTGCCTACCGTCGTAATTACTTCCGCCGGTGGTAGTAGGTGGTTCCTAATGTCCAGTGGAGTAGGTCAGGCACCTGCCATTTTAGAGGCATATTATGCGATATATGGCGAAGAAAAATTTGTCACAATTCCAAAAAGGTTGTTTATACCAATGATAAGTGCTTGTCCAGTCACGTAGGGCCTTCGACTTAGACACCATTTTTGTACATTGCTAGGCACATATGGCAACTTGGTTTGGGGCACAGACCCAACCCCTCCATCCCTCAAATTTTAAGTCTTGGGACATCAAGTCAAAGTCGGAGTGCACATTTCATGCACAAAGTGTTGATGTCCAGGTAGATGATGGGTATACATTTGTGGCAAAGTAAGGGAGAAACATGTTAATTCTGTGTAATTGACAGTGGTGGTGTGTACTGTGTATCATGTCCATAACGTATGGCATGCCTTGTCATAGTTTGTCATTGACATGTATTATGTATGTTGCAAGGGACACATTGAATGATGGCTAAACTCATTACTTGTCCTACATAGGGAGGGGAAGGATCAGACATGCTCCTGTCAACCATCCACTGCCAGACCTTCAGGCCATGGAAGAAAGACACATGACCCAGATCTACTGTCTGAATAGGCAAACAACTGTGGATCTCTGTCATCATTTAGGGCCAGATCTGGTGCCTGCCATTCATCATCCAAATAGCATACCACCCATTACACAAGTCATGGCAGTGTTACACTTCTTTGCCACAGGCTCCTTCAAAAATACAGTGCTGGGATGTCTCAGTCTATGTTCAGTCTTTTTTGAAGGATGTACTTTCAGCAATGTTAAAACACCAGGACAACTACATCCGGATTCCTCAACATGAGGATTTCGGCCATGTGAAGGCTGATTTCTATGGTTAGGTGCTTGAACAAGACAGGTGAAGCCCTCATCTACTCACCCGAAAAAGTATGTAAGATCATTTGGCCTGCTCCATGCTCCACAACATTGCCCTGAGTAGAGATATTCCATATATTCCAGATGAGGAGGAGCTAGCACTGGTTTCGGGACCATCATTGTCGGAGGTGTTTTCCTGTGACTCAGGATCCTGGACGGGGGCACAAGATGTTTAAAATTGTCCTCAGGACACAGGTTTTAGGGTGATTGGCTGCCTGAGATGTTGAAGCAACGGGGCTGAAAGGAATCAATATGGTCACGATGAGGTTCACTGGTATCATCTGACCAGGTTGCCCAGATAGGTCAGGACCATCCTCAACATCCACTCTTCCAGGTGTGGTGTCCTCACAGAGGGCTTCATCCAGGGGGGCAGTGGCAGTCTCTTCAGTGCTTTTCGGATT
Source organism: Pleurodeles waltl (assembly GCF_031143425.1). Lineage (NCBI taxonomy): Eukaryota > Metazoa > Chordata > Amphibia > Caudata > Salamandridae > Pleurodeles > Pleurodeles waltl. The sequence continues at coordinate 1,889,317,568 of NC_090440.1, forward strand.
CGCAGTGGCAGGTAGACCTGTTGATGTGAGAGATACAATGTTAAAGGTTGACATCTACCTCCAATAGTTAACACTGACATTTAGCTAAGGCCGCGTACACATTGGATTTTCAGATTTCCCTTATGTGACAGAAACACATGCTATTAGTTGTATTGACCAGACATTTGAGTAACATGCTAATTCCATTTCAGTCAACTAGATACAGAATGTCTGAGTTTATTAGCATTTGGACGAATGGTCATAGACATAATTATTGCCAGTAGTGCAGGCTATACAGTTGCTGGGCAGGATGTGGTCTAGATCTCTTTAAGACCTAGTTGACTGTTAATCAGGCAGAACGAGAATCTTGTTGTATATGTGATATTTGTCATCATGTGGTCAGTGCATTGTGAATGTGTCTGCTGCCAATACCATTCATATGATGTATTTTGGGGGCTTTGCTCTGTCTCAATTTTTTTTTTTTTTTTGCACATGGGTTGAGCTGTCCTCCCTGTCTTCCCTGTCCACAATATTTTCATCCTGGCATAGGTGCTCAACATGAATCTAGGTGGTAACCACATCACAGAGTGTACCATGATCTGTATCTCAGTCCCTCCCAGGTGGTTAAACTTATTTTGTGAGTTCCCAGGCTGATGCACAATGTCATATGGACACTGGCCTGGTTATTGGAGTTACAGGGACTGGCCCTCCTGGGATCTACAGTCATGTTATTCTAACTACTATACACAGTATACATAGGTCATCCTCCCAGGTGGGTACAGTTCAATGGCTGAGTAGAGGGAGAAAAGCCATTGTAACAGAGGGCACTATTGTAGCTGAGTGGAATGACAGTACCAGGGCCTCTTGGGCTTAGCATCCTCATCAGTGCCTGTCCTACCTACACACTGTACAGATGCCATCCTCTCAGGTCGGTACAATTCAATGGCTCAGTAGAGGGAGAAGGGTCATTGGAGCAGAGGACACTGTTGTGGCTGAGAGGAGTGAAAGCACCAGTGCCTCCTTGTCTTAGCATTCATGTCAGTGCATGTCCTACCCACACACTGTAGAGATGTCGTCCTCTCAGGTGAGTTCAGATCAATGGCTGATTAGAGGGAGAAGGATCATTGTAACAGGGGACACTGTTGTGGCTGAATGGAGTGACAGTACCAGTGCCTCCTGGCCTTCCAATTCCTGTCAGTGCCTGTCCTACCACACACTATACAGATGTCGTTCTCTCAGGTGGGTACAATTCAATGACTGAGTAGAGGGAGAAAGGTTAAAAGAGCAGAGGACACTGTTGTGGAGGACTGGAGTGACAGTAACAGTGCCTCCTTGTCTTAGCATTCCTGTCAGTGCCTGTCCTACACACACATTATGCTGATGTCATCCTATCAGGTGTGTACATTCCAATGGGGAGTTGACAAACAAGGTAATTTTTAGTAGAATACACTGTTCTGGGTTTTTTAATAGTGGCACAGTGCCTGCTGGGAACTGTAGTGCTGTCAATCTCTGAACTACACACACTTTACAGAACTGTTGCTCCCCCAGGTGAGTCTCCTTCACATTTGGGATGCCAGACCGGGGTCTATGGACAGGTGGACACTGGGCTGTTGAGTGGGGGGACAGTGAAATTGGCAAAAGGTGAGCAGTGAGCATGCATGAAAATACATTTTGGTGATATTTTTGTGTTATCCACTCCCCCAGGTATTCCCTTCAAGCCCTCGGGATGCAGGATGGCCAAGACCTTCTGTTCCCATGATGTGAGTTGTAAGGGAGGAGGTGGGGGGCCACCACCAGTCTTCTGGACATGCAGCTGGTGCCTGGATACCATAGAACAGACCTCCCCCCTGAGGTGGTTCCACCTCTTCCTGATGTCAGCCCTTGTGTGTGGGTTGGGGCCTACAGCATTCACTCTGTCGGCTATCCTTTTTGTGGGTTTTTTGGCGGGCTTTTGTCGGTCCTGCCTGTGCAACTCATAATACAGCGGCCTGTATAACTGCCAACATGGCGGTCTTTTGGCAGCCACCACTATAATGGGGAATCATCCTGAACAACGAGGTCTAAACCACTACTTGCCTGAACCAGTACTGCTAAACAACTAAAAAGTCTCTACAACTAAGTACTGAACAACTACTGTCTAAACAATTGTGTCTGGATAACAATTGCCTGAACAACTAATTTTAAGGTAAGTTTTTCTTTTTCTTTTTTTATGGTTTATTAGTTGCTTAGAATGTATATATATATATATATATATATATATATATATATATATATAAGTTGTTTAAAAACCAAAAAGAAATCCTTACCTTAAAATGAGTCAAAATGAGTTATTCAGGCACAATTGTTGTTTAGACAGTAGTTGTTCAGTACATAAAAAAAACCAGAAACACAACATCCTGAAAATAGCTAACACTCTTAGGGAATACTTGATTACGAAAAACGTGAAATATGAACACAAACTCAGTGGCTGCCATGGGTTACCTTAAGTTCTTTACATTACTTTTTCAGAAATCGATCTGTGTTTTCCCATTAAAGTTAAATATAAGGATCGACTTTATTTACTAAGGAGCCCTAGGCCGGAGGCATCCGGCCCACTTAAAGCCCTGGCCCTATACGTCGTGGAGTTGGCATCTCCTTCATCTGCCGCCAACGCCCACCAAGCAGCCTATTCCTTTCTAAATCAGCCATGCGTTGACCCGCCTCTCACCCCTACCAGAAGCCTTTGATCCAAACGTTAGTAGCCAAATGCTCTTCCCAAAAGTGTAATTTCCAATCATAAATTAGCAAAGATTTGCGGCTGAGCTGCCTTTTTAAAAAGTGATAAAACTACACGTCGAAACTGAGAAAAATCTGCATATGAATACAAAAGGCAGCTTGTGACCTTTTAAACTCGATCATTTTGTGGCCTCTTTTATTGTTTTAATGTAGCATCTGCTCTCTTGCCCGCCCATTTAATCATTTCTCGACATGTGTGTGTTTGTGACAATGGTCAGCTTTGAGCATGCTGAGCCAGCCACATGAATCAAGGTAAAGGGCTGGAGGGAAGGGTGTATCTTGAGTTGGAGACCTTGGTAGAAGCTGTCCTTATAGCAAAGCCATTGTTCAAAGTTGGCTCCATGCCTCACACTGGACAATTGAATTTTTTTATGAAATGTAAAAGCAAAAAAATGCTACTCATCTCTTTTTTTCTCTCATCTCTTACAAATGGCGAAGTATTGCACTCGGTTTCACTAGTTCACATTATAGGGAGGTGCAAATCCAACAAAAACTTGTGAAATTCCATCAAGCTGCATAATTCCTCCCACCAGAAAGAATCGGCTAAAATATGAAAAATCTGTTCTGATGGCGATATTTCTCCGTGGGAAGGTTTGTGTGCTCCATGTTTCACCAGAATGGTGCACCCGGTACTACATGTCGCTACCCAATACATGGATCCTCTGGACAGCTTGAAGATTCAGTTTCCAAAGGCAACTTGAAACATTTCTGAAGCACCAAATCGTATTGCCTTGCTCATCAGCAGCTGAAACAAGTGACTGGCTATATTTACAACAGAAAGTCGTAAACTTGCACAACTCCTATTTCCAGGATTCGCAAAACAGGACCAGGGCACTTGCAATTGGATAAATGCCTTATAAGTGAGGTCTATGCGAGCACTCATTTATATTGAGGGCCAGGGTGTCCGATATATTTTTTTTGTCCGTAAATTTTATTCAACCACTTGCCAGCTATTGTGTGTGCCTTTCACTGCCAGGTTTAGACCGCTGAAATCGTGTGTATGATCTCCGGTGGTCGTGCCAAGATTGCCTCTCTTGCAGTGACAGGCTGTCTCCTTCCAATGCCCGCCTCTCTTCCCATCTTGCTGGAGTATTCAGCATTACCTGTATGCTTTTATACTTAGCTAAAGCTGACTAGTTCAAGCTGCCATTTTTCTGCGCTGACTCAGTAAGACACTTTTATTGAGAAATTAGCTTTTTCACAAATTGAAATTAAATGTTGTCTTGCTGAAGCTATCTATCTTCGATGCAGACTTTAATTTCATTTAATATTGGAGCAAAAATGCCTCGGTGTTTTTACTGCACTATTCATGTGAAAACAACTATCCAGTTACATAATACACCATAAATCAGACTCCAGTCTGTGAGTAATACTCAAACCTTAGGCATACCAATGGAAGAACACGTGCTATGAAAAACGCAATAATATAACATGACACGGTAGAACATAAACATCTAATTCGGTTCTCTCTGGGAGTGACAGGTTCTGTTCCAGGACGTCCTCCCTTCTACTCACACAACTTCTTCCTGTTAGTGATGGGAGTCCTATCTCTCTTGATTCCAGGACTTCCTCCCCTTTTTGTTATTAGATGTTATTGTCTTTCACCTGCTAACCAGGCCATATTTGATTCTTCCATGGTCAATCTGCTTAGACTATTCATTTTGGTGCCCCAGGCAGAAGCCCAGAATTGTCTTAGCACTTTTAACTGACATCTGCGCAGGACATGTGTTCCATGCGTTCATCTGCTGATACCACATAGACTTGTATCTGTGTAGTTTGAGGGACCCATATGTATCATCCCATAATTCAATTTTTCTCAGTCAGTGGCTTGACCAGTCTTAAGCAATGCTCACATACTGTAATATGGTCCAAGTCAAGTAAATTCTCTCCCATCATCCCACGGTGGTTTTTGCCTGCCCACACCCACCCCACTGCTGTGCACTGAATTATAGCAACTGAGCATGGGCCCTTAACATGCGGTGCATATACAGTTTCTCTCCTGGCCACTGCCTGTGTCATTTGCCTGCCTGCCCTACCCTCGAAATCTTGACTCTAAGACTTTGAATTGCCCCTGCCTACTACCAGTAATCCGAGACACAGCTCGGTGGGTGGTGGAATCAGTGGCTACTGCGGAAGCCTCCAGTCAACTTCTTACAAATGAGTGGATGAGCAGGTAACCACAGAAGCACTGAATACCCATTCCACACCAGTCCAGTTGGTCACAAAGGCCAATGATGCATGTTGTGCTACAATGCCAGTGTGAAAATAGTATGAAATCTGGTGAGCACAGACTCTGACTTCAAAAACATAACTGGCTAACCCGAGCCATGCTGGGATCCTGATCTCTCTAAGAAGGTGCTATCATCAGTTCTATATAATTATTTTCCTTAGGGATTTATGATATCATACTCAATTTAAAAATTGCATTGAAAGATGTTTAGTTCCTATTTGAAAGGAACACCTAGATACTAGGTTTGTACATCTTGCTAAAAATTCATAAGAACATCGTTTCTCATCCTGTGCGACTCATTGTTTTGAGATTAGGGTCTGTTTCCTAGCTCCTCTCTAAATAGCCTATTTTTAAGAGAGAAGGTGGTTAGTCAGAAATCGTATGTACGTGACACAACGTACATCCTACATATCTTTGTAGATAATATAATAAAGAAGAATAATCCTTGGTGGGCTTAGACATCCAGGCATTATGCATGAATATACTTTAAATGGCAGCCCTTAAGTGTAAAATGCACTGGATAAAACATAATGTGTTTACAGCACCACTCGTACCGTTTCATTTCAATGCTTAGCACTTACACTGATTGGGAACTATTTAAACCTGAAGATCAGGTGTTCCATCAACTTGTCCCGCGGCTGCCCCCAGCATAGTGAATATCTATGTTGATCAATTCAAGAATGCTATCCTTAACTCATATAGCAATCCTTTTAGATCTTATATCCATAGGTGGAAGAGTTTTATAGACTATGTGCTACGCATCCGGCATGACATCATACTAATTTCAATGATTTGTTTGAATGGTTGAATATTTAACCTCTACACCTATTATTTAGCCCCAGAGTACAGAGAAAAAGGAGCTCCCTTGATCTGGTTGTTGCATCTCCTGGTAATGGATTGAATACCACTGTGCGGTACAAAAAATAATAAAAACTCCCTCTTACATTAAACATCTTTTGAAGCATCCAGGGTGGTAACTTACCTGTTGGGCAATTTTTCAGATTTAGATGAAACTGTAGCAGCATTAAAGATCTTATCGTACAATCAGGAATACTACTAAAAGAAGCTAAACCAGAGTCAATACCTTTACAGGGTGGTACATTACATGTTTAAAGGAGCTGTAAATAGACCAGGAGAAGCTCTTCTGGAAATTAATGAGAAAGCACAGGTAGACAACTTTTGTTCCATTGGCCAATCACATTAAGAAAATCATACACATCCAATGGTGTATTTTGCAAACAAATGATACCAGTATTCTGTCCCTTAGATTCACCTTCAAAATGCCAAAAATCTAAGAGAAATGCTGATCCTTACTAGATCAAGAATTACAACTGAAGGACCCCCAACTCTTTGAGGACCGTTGGAAATGCCCTCCTTTTCTGTGATATTCCTCCAGATTTTTGCCTTCCTTTGCTGGATCATTTTTGTTAGCCAGAGGACTCTGCACACTTTACTCCTGCTAACCAGTGGTAAAATGCCTGTGCTCTCTCTTTCAAACCTGATAAAATTGGCATGTACCTAATCAGCACATTTAGGCCCTGATTTATACATTTTTTGTGTCGCATTAGGGCCATTTTTTGACGCAAAAGCGGTGCAAAAGAACAAAATACAATTGTATTTTTGTATTGCTTTTGGGGTGCAAACTTACAAAATACAGTTGTATTTTGTAAGTTTATGCCGCTTTTGCGTCAAAAAATGACACTAATGTGGTGCAAAATCAGGGCCTTAATTTACATATATATCCCTACTATATGGTTCTACATCTACTGAGGGCATGTAAAATGAATGCTTATATGTGGCTGCAGTGCTCAATGTGCCTCTCACTCAAGTAGTACTGTAAAACATGTAATGTGACATGCCCCTGCGGCCTGGGTTTACAGTTTTAAAACTGCCATATTGATCTGGCAAAACAAATCCCCATATGGGAGGGTGCATGACATTTAAAAGTAGGACATGCATATTTAAGATTGTATATGCCCTGACAGTGAAAATCCTCCAAGTTGTTTTTTGCGGGACACACTGGGTTACACTACTTTTAGTGTGGGAGCAGCTAGGAAAATGTTTCAAGAACTAATTTTAATAGTAATTTTAAATCCAACTTAATGGTCAAGTCAGATTTTTTATTCCTATTTTGAAAATTATATTTTTTAGAAAGTTGTCATTTTTGTGCCTAACCCAAAAGGACCATTTTGACAGTGTTCAGTGCACCCTGACTGCTGAAGGTTCCCTGTAGTGAGATGTGGATTGCCTCCCAGATAGCTGAGAAAGAGTTTGGGTTTGGAGAGCTGTTTTTCGTCCTTACCAAGCCCCTTCTCATGCTTCAAAGAATGCCTGCCCTGACACTGGCAGAAGTACATTACACCTAAACCTGCTTCTTGTTTGTCATAATAGTCAGCTTCACTCCAAACCCAGTAAGAGTGAGGAGCTGACCTGAAATGGTTTGTAGTGACCACAAGGGAGGGTTTGCCTGCTATCATAGCCAAACATCTGGGTAGGCACAAGGCGATCTGACTAGGGGATGAAAGGTTCTGCCCTGTTTAGGACTTTATGTGGAGAGTGGCACTGCAGGATGGATTACAGTAAAACACACAGGAAGTGCTGCTAAAGAGGTAGGGTCCCACCTGAAAACCTTTATCCCATTGGCAAGGGAGTGGCCAGGCGTTTCTCCAACCCAAAGGCTGGCACTGGGCATAAATGTGGCATCCCTAGTACGCTCTTGAGAACCCTCCTGTGCATGTGATGAATCAGAAGAAGGACTACACTGCTGTCTGAAGAACCTGAAAGAAGACTGGGTCTGCTTGCCTTGAACCCAGGACCCCCAAATGACTCTAAGGGCTAGTCGGCTGACCTCTTATTTGAGCTACAGATAGACACAAAACTTCCAGAGGCCTTTCCCTGCAATAGCCAAGCTGACCAGTGTCAATTGGGCTTGTCTAGGTCCCTGCTGCTGGCTTCTGCTGGAGTGAGCCCTAACCTCCAAGTGATGCCCTCAGGTTCCAGATGTTTTGTTAGTGTTAGAGTATACCCCTCCGATTCTCACACTGCAAGATCTGGAAATTAGAAACTTTTTGCAAACTTTATGCCTGCAGACACAAACATTATTAAAATATATTCTCAAATGTATTAGTCTGTGTGCCCCCATTTTTTCTGTTGCCAAATTAACGTATACAAGCCGGATAATTAGGATCCTTAATGGGTCAGGTTTGCATACTGACTTTATTCATGTGCATTTTTGTATTCAGAAGATTAGTCCACAGTCCTTTCAAACTTCTGTTTTTTCATAAGATGACTCACTTGAGACCGGTATTCCCCTTGGAAAGTTTCTAACAGTATGTAATCCCCATGGTAGTAACATGATGAATTTTTAAAACGGATATTCAGTCTGCAGGCTTTTCAGCACTGGCTCGTAGTGGGTCCAGTACTGAGACCTTGAAACCCTGCTGTCATAGTCACATGTCAGTAAAATCCACTCATTGAGGCTAAACATGTTTCTGACTTGGTCTGTTCAGGCATTTTCAGTGTGCTGCGTTAGTCGGGTGGGAAGGCCCATTCTCCTTTTTGCTAGCTACATTTAGCACAGAAAGGGTTAACACTTGCACTGCTCTATGAACAAATTGGCTTCTTTAGAAGAGAAAGAAATTGGATGTCAGTGGATTATCCTCGCTCAGATCCGTGGATTAGAGTGTCTGGAGAAGGCATCCAAGTGGAAAAATGCAATATCTGTGCACACGTGGGCTGAGACTTCTCCTTCACACTAACTCAATTACTGGGTACAGTTATCACAGGTGCGATATTAGGTCCATACCATGCTGCCTTCGGATAAGCCTTTTACTGTATTTTTATTTGACATCACCTAGGCCTTTAGCAAGCTTCCTCACTACATCAGACTTATCATTCCATTAACTGCCGAAATCGTATGACATCTCGTCAGGGAACCACAACATGTCATTTAATATCTCAGTTCACGAAATGTTGTTCTGTTACTGATATGATGATGCATTAGTCGAACCGCACAGCGGGACCTTTTTGCGAACTCTACTACATGTTATACTTCCTTGCCCAGTAAAGTTCTTACTGGCCATTATCTCAATCGGACAACTACCCAGTGGACTTGATAATTCAAACCTTCAAGAGCTGGCGCACAATGTGCTGCGGCACCACTCACACAGTCATCTATGCAAAGAACTTGTTATTCTGCCTTACTTTTTGGATAAAGTGACTCATTTTGTGTTCACAATAGCAGTGATCTTAATTTGGAGCCTGACCTGCAGTTTCAGGCTGCCTGGTCTTTTGGTGACATCAAAGCCCAGCTTCTGTCCAAATTGATTTATAGAGACAAAGCTTGCAATTTATGCTCAAACACCAATTGTATTTCTGCAGTTAACAACGCTCCACATTATCATCTTATGGTGATTTCGAAGCACAGGAGTGTCTGTAAGTCTATCGTAGCATGAGGAGGCTATGGACCCAGAAGCATAGTCAATAGACAGAGCTGAAAATGGCAGAATTTGCATTTGAGTCACCAGTTGAAGCTGTACAATTCCTGTCAGACCACAGAAGCGCCTGCTAAGCTGCTCTGCTTCAGGAAAAAACGGCAGGGATATCTTAGCAGAGATGAATATGACTCTGGTAAAAGAACATGTGAAGTCATTGCACAACAGCCAGCACCTTAGTGGGACACTTAAGTTGATGACCTTGACGCCATCTTAGACTCTCTTCCCCGAGCCATATCTCCTTCATCATTGCAAGGTGTTAGCTGACATTTCGCTCTTCTATTGTGTATTGCTTAGCTAAGCAGCATTGGCAAAAAGAAAGAAAAGCCACATCTATCCTCAGTGTGATAGTGTATGCACGTGTGACAATGTATGCAAGTGCATATGTCATGACACAGTGGATTCAATGTCTTTTGTCTAACACAATCATGTACATGTGCATACATCACCAGGCTGAGCACGCACACGTCATGACGCTGAGGCCGTTTTTTCTGTTTTTTAAATACACATTTGCAAGATTGTAGACACCAATCTTGAAGCATTACATTTTAAAAAATACAAAAAGCTGAGTGAACGCCCATTTAGTGAAAAGAGAAGCCTGGTAGCAAATTGCAGATTCTAACCCAACTAATAAGTAAAAACGGATAGGGAGCCTGACAGAGCAACAGAGAAGCGGTTGGCAAAAGCAAATCAACACAAATCAACCGTGGTATAAAAAAAAAGGACAAGGAAGGATGGGAAAGCAATGGACAACTGTGGGTGAGGTAACACTACAGAGCGCTTGGTTGCAGTTGAGGATGTGAAAAGGAAGCAGCATATAGGGAGGTAGGGAGAGAGAGCAAAAAAATGCAAGCAGTCTCATGGAGTGTTGAAAGAGGGAGAAAAACGTTTTCTAAATGTAAGCTGTGGAAGGATACACGTCACCCAATCAAAACAGGATAAACCAGATAGTCCCCAAAGGGACAGACAAAATAAGAGAAAATAAAGGCATCAAATAAAAAGCAAGTAAACAAACTTGACAAGAAAACCAACCAATGAAAAGTAATGGCCTGAACTAGAGCCCGCTGATCATACTCAATAGGTCTTTTAACAACAGTAGCTGTCTGTAGATGACACTTTAAAGTGAAACTTTTCAATTCCTTTCTGGGATCTTATTCATCAGTAACCATTTGTCCATCTCCTATAGACATGGGAATATAACTGACCTCATTTGGATCTCAAACATAATATTTCACTCTTCTTTCACCCAGTTTCCGAACTAGATGTCAAAACCTCCATTACTACCATCTTACTTCATTGAGGTTCATAACAAGCTTGCAGCACCTTTGAACGTCACTTTCAATGACTCTTTTAGTTACAACAGCATTTTCCCATCGCTTCCCATCCTCCACCCTGTATCAGTCTTCTCATTCACATACCCAAGATCAAAATATGCTTCATCTGACCACTGAACAGATTACTAATTAGAAGTTCACATTTTCTGAGCTTCTATCAGTACTAAACTTTATAAATGTACAATTTTCCAAGATTTAATCACCGTCCAGTGATTGGGACCACAAACTTGTCAATTAAATCGAAAATTGCACCATGTGAGAAGGAGATGGGGCTTTGGAGGGGGCAGTGCCTCATGTTGAAAAGCACATTGAGAGGGACCTGTGCCCCACGACGCCACCAAACCCTCTCCTCAAAATAAAACCCCATATGCTTGCTGTGGCTGTTGCCGATATCCTGGGGTGTTTTCACACACATTAACGGACGTCAGCAATTCAAAGCTTCCGAAAAAGAGCTGTAAACCACTGTTTGCAGTGATTTTCAGCTTGTTTTCCCTGCCATTGTGTGATATTGGCTCACCTGTGACCGAGTGAAGGGAGTGGATATTGTGTGTCACACGGTGGCATCATGTGAGTTGACAGGCCTGGGCCCAAGATCAGCCCAAATCACATTCAACCCACTCTTCCCTTTCATACAGTCATTAAACAGTCATCCCTCTATGCATTTGATTTCACCATCACCTCACTCTTCTGAATCACTACATCAAAATCACACTCCCCTCTCTTGATAATGCCACTTTCCTTCTATCACCCCTCTTACTAATCCCATTGATACAGCCATACTCTCACTTTTCTGACTCAGTAGATAGGCAGAACTAACATTCATAGTTCTGTCTACTAATCAATCAAACTGAATGAAGTGGATGATTTAATTCTTGGCAAGTGCACTGTTCACCCCAGGCTTTCTTCTTGCTAGGACTGATATGGTAAGGAAGAGCTACAGAAAATGCACTAAATTAATAAGTAGGATTTTAGGGTGTATGAAGAGAGTTTGTGGTCACAAAGGCTCCAATTTGTTAAATCAGGGTGTTTGCGACAGCAAGATGACATTTTGGTACGTGCAAAACCCAAATTGTGATTCAACAATATGATACAAAATCACAATTTGGGTTTGCGAGTACATTCCGAATCTCTATTTGGAAGGGGCATGTTTAGGATTTCCATTCCAAATATTGATTTGCAGTTAGATGAGTTAATGTTTTGCATTTGCAAAACATTCATATTTTACCTCCTATATGAAGGTAGTGGTAACCTTTTAGTAAGTGGGAAGAGGTCTGCAAGGTGACCATTTCCCTTTTTGAATGTTGATAAAACATTTTATTAGAACCACTGGCTAGTCTTAAAAAAGTTTATCCAATCTAACAAAAGAAAATTGCTGCACTCCTTGAAGTTATATGTAATGTATTGCAACATAATGCAGCTTACTGACACGTTTCGACCAAACGGTCTTTGTCACAGAACAAAGACCATTTGCTCTAAACGCATTGGTGAAATTGCATTATGCTGCAATAAATCACAAAGAGGCTCCTGGGTGCAGCAAATTACTCTTGTTGGTTTGGATTAACCTGGAAAACTTGGTCATCCTTCCTTGCTGGCACCAGTTGACTGAGTGCGCCTCCTTCTACGTGCTACATACAACATTGTGACTTTCTTAAAAAAGTTTGTAAAACTTTTATTTATTTTTTCTAAATACATCCCATTTTCCTTTCATGAAAATGGGCTGCATTTAAACAAAAATGTTTTTGTTAAACGCTATCACAGGTGGGGTGGTCTGCTGACCCCAGCAGGCCACTATGCCTCTGGTGGCAGAAGATCTGAATGGGTCACAGTTTATGATCTATCTCATTAATATGCATGACGTAGGTCGAATTGCGATGCAATACAATTCAATATTTTGTGCTCCAACCTTATAGTACATAGGTCGGTTCACAAAATACCTCTGGTTTAGCTAAAAGTTAGTGCGCAAATTGCATCTGACCCAATTACCTCACAAAAACTACAGTGATTAAAAGCAACTAATTAAATAAATGGCAAGCCATTCCATAGCTGAGGAGCAAGGATCCAGGATCAGCACTTCCTTCTTATTTACATTGAGTTACATATTACACACTATGCAGTTCTGGATAGTAGATAAACAGCTGTGGAGGCTATAAGAAACAGTATTCAATCAAAGCTTATGTTAAGCTGGATATCATCAGCATAGAGAATGGAATTTGCACCTCATATAGTCAAAATATTAGTGGTGTCCCTCATAACACAGAAGTCATCAATATGTGACACTATAAGCCTTCTGTTAATCAAAGTACTAATAGTTTGAATGTAGAAGATGACATGAGGAAATGCTTTAACTGTTCATTTGTTTAAACTAGTATCAGAGACCCTGGTATTGCTTATAAATCAAATGTTTGCAAAATTTAATTGATAGGATGTTATGATTTAGTTCTTACGCTAACAGAATGTATGAATGTATTGAAACAATATTGAATTTCTAATGATTAATGATTTAAATATGTGTGCAAAAATAGTGAAATGCAGTTCTGCGCTGTATCAATTGAAATGCACTAATAGAGCCTTTTTCCATTTAAAATTAATGTGACATGCATATTATTGAACCATTAGTATTGTGGATGTCATAAATTTGCATATTAAAAGTATGTTTATTAAAACATATTAATTGAATGTATTGCTTTAATTCACTTGAGTTAGCCTAAGTGAGGCCTCTTAGTTTTGTATTTCGTGACTGTGCAGGAAAAGCTAATTAATTTTTTCAAAATGTGAGCTTTCCTTTAGTCTTTGTTCCCATGAGAAGACTAGCTTTCGTAATAGGCCCTATTGTTTAGACATAAAGAGAAAGTCAAACTGTGTCCTTGAGATCGGAACATCCTGAATAGATGGACTAATAAATTATACAAAAGTTTCAATCCTGTGTGGAGCTACATGGATAGATGAGGTTCCCAAGATGGACCTGGAAATGGAAAATGATGTTTCAAATTGGAATCGTATGATCGATTATTATTGCATGATGCCCCTTCAGTGTAATATGGACTGCTTTTTGGAGCAAATCAAATTGCTTTATGAACTTTATTATACTGTTAACCAGTTGGACTTTGGTCAGAGATTCTTGCAGATTCCTGATGATGAGAAGCTGAGTCCCTGTTCCTGTATCCCTGACTGTAGAGCCACCTGGAGAAGTTTCTTCCTCTCTGCTTTGCCCCTTTGAGATGCCCCACTGAGACTTAGACAATCTTTCCTATCCCCTTTTTACCTTATTTGTGCCCACTCTACTTAGTACCTTGTTGCCTGAGATTTTGTTTTGGCAAATTCTTTTTGTCCTTTTTATTTTTTTTGTCCTTTGCCTGCATGTGTTCTGCCCCACACTTGTTAATCCTTAATTTGGCCATGGAAGGGTTTTCCCTTTGCTCAGCTGAAATGAAAATCTTAATGACTTGAAAATGACTGATGCTTGCTAAGCCTGAGGAGCCTTACCTTTCTATATCGCAATTGCTTTTGTTGATATTCTGTGTTTTCCTTATTGAATACTTAAACTTATCAATGTAAGTCCTCCTGAATCTATTTTGTCACCTTGGGCAACCCTTGGTGATACAGTATTTTTTATAATTTTGTCTTTAGAGTAATTTGCATGACTTTGAGATTGAGGTTGTAACAAAACCCTTAACTTTGCTCATGACTGGAGTTTTTCTTGTATGGCCAATGGGTCAGTCACACTGGTTCATTTAATTGGTCTGTACTGAAATTGTGCTGTATAGTTCTACCACGCCCTGTTGCAGGGTCCAAAGGGCTGTCAGCCTTGATGAGCACTGATTTCTGAGAAGGATGAAAATGCTCCAGCACACTCAATGATCTAATAATGGCCACCTAAGTTGCATTTATATCATTAACCCGGGAATGGCCTTAATACATATATTTATGTCATGAAAAGGTGTAGCTAGGATGCCCTCATAATGTTGTATATGTCATGCTATAATACAGGCCTTCTGACTGGCCCCCATTTGTTTTTGTTATTTTCTGTCCTCCAGATAAGGAACAACCTTCTTTAATATCTTGTGGGGGTTGGAAGGTGTTTGCCAGTGCTGATCCTTTCTAGGCAGTGCCAAACTCCAGAATGAAAACAGTGCAGATGTAATTTCCTCTCTGCCTCATTATTATGCATGTGTGTCATTAATAATGTCATGCTTATATATTGGATGGGCCTAGGAAGGACTCCATAGCCCCATCCAGGTCCATCCAAGATTCAAGCTGGTGGGAAGTGCAAAGCTGTATTGCCCAGAAAGTAACCAGATGCTGTCTGAATTTCATCTTAGTCTAAGAAAAAATGGAAACAACATCTGATTCATTACTGGGCAGCATCCTGTGACCCAGATTTATGAGGATTTGGCATAGGGCAGTGCAGCAAGTCACCTTGATGCACTACCCTGTGTCAAAGTGAAAGGGCAAGTATGCACTATATCTATGGCATTTTGTGTATTCCTGTCCTCTCCCCAGCGCTGGTGCATGGGAGCACTCCCCACAATGCCTAATGCAGAGTAAGGCAACACAGCAATCTGGATTGCCATTGCTTACTCCGTATCTATGAGGCCATTCAAAGCCACGCAAAGTGCCTCCGTTGCATCCCTAAAAGTGACACAACTGGGGGCGGAGCTAGCCAGCGGCAAGATGGCTGGCACTCTGTAAGGCTCTGCTCCGGCGGGGGCCCAGTTTGCAAAATTCCCCGGCCAGGATGGAGCTGGCCGAGCAATGAGAGGGCGGGGGGACGCTTGATGTTGGCAGCTTCCCCCGTTGCAGCGGCAGCAATTGCAGTGCAGCGCGGGGGTCGGACCGGCCTCTTCGGGGCGCGGCGTGCTACCGGCTGCCGCGCTGCGTGGGACTGGTCTGCGCTTTCCCCCGGGGGCCTGGAGGGCCTCCGTGGCATCGCTCATTGGGGTGCTCTGGGGGGCCATATCGGCGGTGGTGTCATGCCGCAGGCTCCCCCCTCTCCTCCATGATTGACGGCCTTCTTTAGCCACTCCTGGGGATCGTGGCCTTGCCTTGAAGGCCTGGACCGTGCGGCCTGGAGGTCGGGCGGGCGTGCGGACAGCTCCGGACGTTGGGTGGCCCGAGAGCCCCTCCTGCCGGGCAGGACTGGCGGCATAGGTGGCCGCCTTTGGAGGGGAGTGTTGCTGGAGTCAGGAGGGTTCCGGGGAGTCGATCGGCAGTCAGGTCGGACCGCGGAGGGGGGTCTACACCCTCCCCCCCTCCCCTCCTTTAAATGGACTTGGCTGGCCTGGTGGTCGGCTGCCGGTGCTGGACCTGATCTAATGGGGCCGGTGTGGACAGATACAAGGTACGGCGGACTGGCGTGACTTTGACCCTGCGTACTGGTCCCAGATTCTGGAGGTTGGTGAGGCTACTGTGTCCCCCTGCAGCGTTGGTGCAGCGGCTTATTTGACACCGGACTTTGGTGAGATTCATAGCACCGCTGGCGCTGGATAAAACTGGTTAGCAGGAGCCTGGTGGACTTTGTGAAGGTGGACTGAATATCCGGCCTTCCCTCCTGGACTTCCAGGGGGGTCAGTGGAGTGTGTTCGTCAACGACCCACTGGTTGAGTGATGGGGAAGGCGGAGCAGAGACAAGCTAAGCTCTCCTTTGAGGGGGGCCGACGGAAGGGGGGTGCACCCGAATCCCAGTCGGAGGGGCCTGCGACGGATGAAGAGAATTCAGATGGATATTTTTCTGGACCTCAAAACCAGCCTGGCTGGAATAGATGGGAAGCTAGATCACGTGACAGAGCAACTTGATGGCATCAAGACTCGGGTGGACGAGCAAGACATCCCCCTTGACCAGCTGGAAGTGCATACCTCTGGTCTGGAAGACACGCAGCGAGGTGAGAGTGAACAATTGCTGTGCATGGAGAGGGTGTTGGAGGTCATCCGGGCAAAGAACGAAGATTTGGAGGCCTGATCGTGTCTGAACAATCTCAGGTTGATGGGGCTCCCTGAGTCCACAGACATGGGCAGAATGGAGGATTTTGTGGAGGAGATGCTGTCCGATCTTTTTCCCGGCCAGCTGTCCTGTTTGCTGGTAGTGGAGAGGGCACATAGATCGCTGGGGCCGCGGCCCCCGCCTGGAGCTCCCCGCGTCCTATCATTATTCGGCTCCTGAACTATCGAGACCCTGACACGATTCTGCGACTGGCCAGGGAGCGCCATCCGGTGATTTATAAAAACACTGAATTGAACTTTTTTCCAGACTATACCCCTGGCGTACAGGCGGCGCGCAGCATGTTCTTGCCGGTGAAGCGCTCGCTGGCCCAAACTGCTGCTAGGTTCTTGCTTATATACCCGGCGAAACTAAAGGTGCAACATGGTGGGTCTCTTCAGTTCTTTACGGATCCGCAGTTGGCGGCGAGGTATGCCAAGTCTCTTCCATGGAAGTCTGAAGCGGTGCCGGTGGCTGAGAGTGCCGCATAGCTAGAGTCGCTGAGTGATAATGACTGATCGTTACAGATTTTTTTTCAGCAGAGAATGCGCTGCTGCAACTAGATGTGAGATGCATTTCTTTTTGTGCCGCTCGTCCTGAAGACACTCCTTTTGTGCTGGGCCCCCGCATGCCCTCCCTGCCTGATACTAGGTGGCTTGGGCGGCTAGCTTCCGCCCTCTGGATGAGTCCCCATTATGTGCATATTTGGGTAATTGTGGTTTTTGGGGGAAGGGATATGTCTTTGACCCGTTTGGGGGGGTCTGTGTGGGTGGGTTCTTGGGGTTGTTGTATTGTGTGCTTTTTTCTTTTTCTTTTTGTGTTTTGTGGTTTTGGGAGATTGGCCGGGATGGAGGAGTGATGGAATTGCGCTGTATGTTCGCTGAGGAGAATAGATGACACAGATGAGAGCGTCTCTGATTCGCTGCTTAACATGGAATGTGTGTGGCTTGAATGATAGACGGAAGGTGCGCCTTATGTCGGCATACGTTAAGAGGCAGAATATAGATATATGCATGCTACAGGAGACACACCTGGTGGAGAGTACCTTGCATTATTTAGAGGCGGGATGGATTGGGGAATGCCACGAGTCTGTGTATTCGGGTTATGCTAGAGATTCTGTTACACAAGGGGTTGCAGTGGCGCACTCGCAAGGTGATTGTTGACCCATTGGGGCGGTATGTTTTGCTTAGCGGAGTGTTGATGGATAAGCCGTGTCGCCTCGCGACGGTGTATGGGCCTAATTCGGATGATCCTGAGTTCTTTAGTGAGGTCTGGCGACTGATTGAGTCTCTGGGGGGAGGAACTGTGCTTTGGGGAGGAGACTTCAATGTGACCCTTGATATCATTTTGGATAGAGAAAGCTCGGCTCGGACACAGCGTACTTCTGCTGGTCGCGTTTTATCTGCGGTTATGGACGATGCGTCGCTGGTAGATTTGTTCGGTACGGGAAGGCACTTGTGTTAATTATGTGCATAACAGCTGGTCGCGCCTTGACCGTTGGATAGGCTCTTGCGATGTGGCTTTATGGACCCGCTCGGTCAATCATATGGCGCGCACGCTGTCAGACCACACCCCGGTGCGCGTAGAGCTGGAGATACCTGGCGGACCTGCTCAGGCCTATATGTGGAGGTTGCCGCCTGGGGCACTTAGAGACGAGTTGTTCCGTGAAGAACTGCGTTGTGATATCAATCTTTACTTTGAACAGAATGTGGGCACGGTGAAGTCGGCTTGTATGCTGTGGGAATCCTTTAAGGTGGTTGTATGCGGGGTATGCATTTCAAAGCAACACGGCGTGCTGCGGGTGCTGCATTGTGAGCTGGCTGAGTTAGATGGCTGGATTGCAGATCTGGATGCTCTACTGGTGTTGGACTGATCCGGAGACACATTGGCGGCCTTGAGGGCTGCGGTCTCCGCGTATGAAGAGGCTCCTTTGAGAGAATTACACTTTTTGGGGAAATTTGCACGGGCCAGGCGATTTGGCGAATCTACTCCACAGGCCGTGGACTAGTGGCTATGTGACTGAAATGGATGATTCGAGCGGGGAGCGAGTGATGGGTACGTCTGAGGTTCTGAGGGTCTTTACTACCTTTTTACAGGATCTTTATTCTGCTCCCTCTGCGGTGCCTGTGGAGGTGATTCGGGGATATTTCTCTGACATTAGCCTCCTCGGGTTTGACAGGGCGCACAGGGAATACTTTGATGCTCCTTTTACGATAGAAGAGGTGAATGCTGCTATTCGGAGCCTCCCTGGAGACAAGGCCCCTGGGTTGGATGGATTGACTTTGGCGTTTTATAAAGAGTTTGCAGACATTTTGGCGCCCTATCTGCTGGAGGTTTATGACGAGGCATTGCGGAATGGAGTGCTCCCGGCCTCTCTGCGCGAGGCGCTTATTGTCACGATTCTCAAGCCTGGGAAGGCTGCAGTTAGCTGTGATTCGTACCGGCCCCTGTCGATGATCAACACTGATAATAATATATTAGCCAAAATGATCGCGGCGCGACTGCGGCCTCTTATGACGAAAGTGGTGCTGCCGGATCAGTCGGGGTTCATTCCGGGGCGGTCCACGGCACAAAACTTGCGTATGTTTTTTGCTGTTGCTGGCTCAGTTCCCGTTGATGATGGGGCTGTGGCGGTGTTCCTAGACGCTACTAAGGCGTTAGACTCATTGCTGTGGCAATATCTGTTTGCGTTCCTGGAGAGAGTGGGGATGAGTAGTCGTTTTGTGAACTGGATACGTTTGTTATATTCACAGCCAGTGGATCTCTTACTGGTGAACGGATGCGTGTCATAGCCCTTCAAAGTGGCGTGTGGAACTAGGCAGGGTTGCCCCCTGTCACCATTGCTTTTTGCGATTGCGATGCAGCCGCTGGCAGCCTTTATGAGACAGCACCACAGTGAGCGGGGGCTGCCGTTTCGCCAGAGAGTGATTCTGATTTCCATGTACGCTGATGACGTGGCGCTGTATGTGCGAGATCCTGTGCGAAACCTGGATGTGTTGCTGGATGAAATTGTCAGGTTCGGAGGCATATCTGGAGTGGCGATAAATTGGACTAAGACGGTTGTGCTGCCTCTGACGTCTGGAACGGCAATGTGTCAGTCCCCCTACCCTATTGTGTGGGCGGACGGTCCTGTTAAATATTTGGGCATCTGGTTGAGCTGTGATGTTGACCCGCTCTGGCTTGCCAACTATGGTAGGGCCATGGCCTGGCTGGACGACAGAGTCATGGCATGGCGCTCCTTGCCATTGTCCCTGACTGGACAGATTGCGGTGGCTAAGATGCTTGTGCTGCCCAAGTTTTTGTATCTGTTTCTCAACCTTCCGCTGGATCTTCTAGCTAGTTTTTTGCAGCGTATTCGTTCCACGCTAATCCGATTGGTATGGGCAGGAGGTCAGCCTCGCATAGCCTGGAACACACTAGTGCTGCCATTTGAGTTAGGTGGTCTTGCGGCCCCTGATCTAGAGCTCTATTATCTCTGTGCGCAGGCTCTGTTTGCATATTACTGGATCAATCCGATACGCTATCTGCCACACCTGGCTCCCGAAAGCGATGCGGTGTGGCCGGATGGGCTCGAGCGAGTATTGGGTAATTTGGACAGACCTCGCCCTCGAGGCATTGATACAGTGGCCTCCACGGTCCGGGCTTGGGCGGGTTTGCTGAAGCGTTCTGGGATGAGTGTGCCGTTTGCACCGTCTATGCATGTGGTGGCGGCTGAAGATGAGGTGATGTTTCAGGACTCGCGGCTGCGGAGCTTCCCACGGGACTTTGATTTGACAACCCTCAATGATTGGTTTGTTGATGACAGATTGATGTCCCCGGAGGAGATCCTGGGGGATAGACCGGCCACTGCTCTCCACAGTTTTTTGCTTGCCCGCGACCCCGACTTCTTGCTGCGCGTTGGAAGTGTTGTGGAGTTTGCGGTAGCCTGAGAAGCTTATCACTAAGCTGTATAGCAATACACAGGGGCAGGGAGAGGGGGCGGGGCTGCTTGTAAGGATGAAATGGGCGGAAGATGTGGGGGAGAACATTGCAGAAGATGTTTGGAGGATGTGCTGTACGCATATGAAGGAGTTGTCACCAAACTATAGATTGCGCCTTATACATTTTAAGTTTTTGCACCATCTGTATTATACCCCTAGAAGTTTATGTGCTATGGGGCTGTGAGCGGATGATGTCTGTGTAAGATGCCAGGCCCCTGCTGCTGATTTTATGCACTTGGCGTGGACCTGTCCGGCAGTATGTGCCTATTGGGGAGGGTCTTTCGTGTACTTTCTGAGATGATTGGGCTGGAGATTCCTCCGTCTCCCTTGATGGCGCTGCTGGGAGGGGTCAATGAAGTGCAGGCTACAGTGCAGCGTCTGGTTAGCATGTTGTTATTGTTAGCTAAGCGCAGGGTGGCAATCTGTTGGGGCCGGCCCCGGTCTCCCCAGATTTCAGATTGGCTGCGAGATGCCGCGTTTTGCCAGGAACAATTTACAAATTACTGGGAGTTGACTCCGGTTGGCTCCAGGCCACGGGACATCTGGGCACCTCTTCGATCCTATCTTGAATCTGCGTCTGTCTGAAGAACCTGTTGCGGATGGGTATGTTGGTGTGATGAGTGCTGTTCCCTCTACAATGGGTTTAGGTTGTACAGAACGGTTGCTGAGAGGGATGCTTGTTCCTCCCGGCCTTCTCTCTCCCTTTATTTTTGAGGTTTCTGTTTCCCTTTTTTTCTTTTTTTCTGCCACATATGTTTGGTCCTGCCCCTGGACTCGATGACCTGTTAGGTCCTTCCGGCAGGGGCATACTGTTATATGGACATTCGGCAACGTTTTTGGGCTCCCTCTGCTTGATCTACAAGAGTTACTGTGACGTGGGACATGACAAAAGCTTGGAGAGCCGAAGATAGATTAAAAGTAACTGACTGATTTATTATTGTGAGGGCCAAGGTGGCATTTCATATTTTTGTTGTATGTTGTTTACATAAAATTATAAATAAATATATTAAAAAAAAAAGTGGCACAACTGCATTGCAAGCCTCTCATAAATATGCCCTTGTGTGTTTGTGCTCCTTGAGGAGCAGTACAGTGTTTGTTTGTTTTTTCTTACACCGGTTTTGTACATTGTGTTTTATTGTCAGGTATTTGTTTGTCCATCATCCATGTTCAAACAGGTTCAGAACTTTAAAATGTGTCTACTGAGGCTGCTCCAGGCTACAGGTACTTTATTTGTGAGTCTGTGCAGCACCTCTTCTAGAAATTATTCTGTTAGTTTTCAAGTAAACAGTATAGAGACTGGCATTTGATGGTGTACTATAAATATCAGCTGCATGGTCATTTAAGGAGTGTGCCTTTTGTTTAGTATGTCTTTGTTTCAGAACATTGTATGGCTGAGGCACAGAGGTCAACTGGAGTTGAAAGTGCTTCTGTATTTTATCCCTGCATGTAAGAAGACCATATATCAGCCAGTGTATGACTGGCTCATATGACTGTTCATTTGATGGGTGCATGGTCTGTGTGACTGTGTGCTTGATGATGATTGGATAGAGGGGCCTCAGGCATTATGCTACCCCTGGTGGGATTCTGAGAGCCTCATTTTTTAAATGAGCATATAATGACAGACTATTACTGCCTTCAGACTGCTAGGTACGTGCTGAATTGAAGGAGGGGCTGAAAGATACGTGAGATTTCTCAGAAGTATTGAGGTTTGATAAAACCAAGGTAAGGAAAAGGACACGCTCAGAAGGACTGACCATTAGAAATGGTACCTATGAAATGGATGTATGTAAAAATTGTTACAGCACATATAGATGGATGTGGTAACAGATACTGCATTTTTTGCATGAGGTTAGTTTATTAGGGTGAACAAACATTGCTAGAAAGTGAAAATGTATTTCCCTTCAAAATTTATTTAGTTCACAAAATAGACTGCCTTTCTTCCAGAAGTCTCATCAGCCCTTTATTTCACAACTTGTTTGAATGTAAACACCTGTGCATTGTTAGACATAAACCATAAGTTCAAACTGTAGAAGGCAAGTTGGACATTTTAAATGTATTCTCTGGAGTGGTGATCTGGGTCTGCATTACAATTATATGGCTCACTGTCCCCGGGCTGTCTTGAGCAGACCCTCGTTGGCTACGGCCAGTGCAGTTGGAACTGCACACCATAGTATGCAAACATTTTTGACTAAAGCAGTAAATCGTGCCTGCACTGGTAACAGTGCAGTGTTCAAAGACTGACTGGAAGCTTTCAAACTACAGGCCAGTCTTTCAGATCGGGAGTATGGTTTGAGTTTAGAGGGGGAAACCGAGGTGTAACAAAGCCCCCTCAGCCCCCCCTGTGCTGGGGGGGGGCTCCAGAGGCCCTCTCACTACAATTCACTGTGCACTGGCGGCAGGCCCCTGACTGGGTTCAGGAGGGAGGGGGCCCCCTCCAAGTACTTTTCAAGGGGACCCCCTCAAGTTTTGTTACGCAACTAGGGGTGAAATATCAGTGTTTCACTGCATCTGCTACACGTAAATGCCTGGCGTTGGGTGGGCTCTGTCTCCTGCACTTCTCCAAAAGGAGTAGGTTCATCCCCAGATAAAACTAAATGCAATTTCATTTGACTTCACTCAAGACCAATTCCTCCACATTCCCACAAAGCTTAAGACAACATGGTACCAGCTCCTACCTCACAGAAATCAATGTCAAAAAGAGAGTCTCAGGCTTAGTCCTGTTGCACATAGAGGGAGGCAGCGCCCCGCTTTACACTCTCTAGAACAACACACTGGCTCCCCTGAAAGGCATCTTACATGTGGCAGCATGTTTTATAAAAACTGTAAAGAAGTTATAACATATTTCTCAAATTGAGAGTTAACTACACTGGCTCTGCTTTTAAAATATTAATATTATTAATCACATAGAAAGCACCCAGAACTAGTATGCTTCATACCTGACTGAGAAATTAACTACCCTATGTGGACAGTTGATACGCCATAAAAATATATACTCAAAAATATTGTGTGACCATAAAATTGTGGTGAAAATAGCATGGCTAAAAATATTATGAACAAAAATATCGACAGTTAACTACAGACTTTTTAACCCCTTCGCTGCCAGGCCTTTTTCCCCTCAGGTGCCAGGGCTTTTTTTGGCTATTTGGGGCAGTTCGCGCTTAGGCCAGTGAAATTTCAGTTGAAAAAAAATGGGGAAAAAGGGCTGCAGAAGAAGGCTTGTGGTTTTTTCCACCTGAAAATGGCATCAACAAAGGGTTTGCGGTGGTAAAATCACCATCTTCCCAGCTTTCAGGAACAGGCAGACTTGAATTAGAAAACCCAATTTTTCAACCCACGTTTGACATTTTACTGGGACATGCCCCATTTTTACTATTTCTTGTACTTTCAGCCTCCTTCCAGTTAGTGACCGAAATGGGTGAGAAACCAATGCTGGATCCCAGACAGCTAAACATTTCTGAAAAGTAGACACAATTCTGAATTCATCAAGGGGTCATTTGTGTAGATCCTACAAATGTTTCCTGCAGAAAATAACAGCTGAAATAAAAGAATATTGAAATTGAGGGGAAGAAAACAGCCCTTTTTCTCCACGTGTTACTCTGTAACTTTTTCCTGCGATGTCAGATTTTTTAAAGCAATATACTGTTACGTCTGCTGGACTCTTCTGGTTGTGGGTATATATAGGGCTTGTAGGTTCATCAAGAACTCCAGGTACCCAGAGCCAATAAAGGAGCTACACCTTGCAATGGGTTTTCCTTCTATACCGGGTATACACCAATTCATTTGCTGAAATAGAAAGAGTGAAAATAGGTATCAAGAAAACCTTTGTATTTCCAAAATGGGCACAAGATAAGGTGTTGAGAAGCAGTGGTTATTTGCACATCTCTGAATTCAGGGGTGCCCATACTAGCATGTGAATTACAGGGCATTTCTCAAACAGTCGTCATTTTTACACACTGTCTTACATTTGGAAGGAAAAAATGTAGAGAACGACAAGGGGGAATAACACTTGTTCTGCTATTCTGTGTTCCTCCAAGTCTCCCACTAAAAATGGTACCTCACTTGCGTGGGTAGGCCTAGTGCCCGCAACAGGAAATGTCCCAAAATACAACGTGGACACATCACATTTTCACAAAGAAAACAGAGCTGATTTTTGCAAAGTGCCTAGCTGTGGATTTTGGCCTCTAGCTCAGCCGGCACCTAGGAAAACCTAGCAAACCTGTGCAGTTTTGAAAACTAGACACCCAGGGGAATCCAAGATGGGGTGACTTGTGGGGCTCTGACCAGGTTCTGTTACCCAGAATCCTTTGCAAACCTCAAAATTTGGCCAATAAAACACTTTTTCCTCTCATTTCGGTGACAGAAAGTTCTGGAATCAGAGAGGAGCCCCAAATGTCCTTCCACCCAGCGTTCCCCTAAGTCTCCCAATAGAAATGGTACCTCACTTGTGGGGGTAGGCCTGCGCCCGCAACAGGAAATGCCCCAAAACACAATGTGGACACATCACATTTTCACAAAGAAAACAGAGCTGTTTTTTTGCAAAGTGCCTAGCTGTGGATTTGTAACCTCTAGCTCAGCCGGCACCTAGGGGAAACCTAGCAAACCTGCGCAGTTTTGAAAACTAGACACCTAGGGGAATCCAAAATGGGGTGACTTGTGGGGCTCTGACCAGGTTCTGTTACCCAGAATACTTCGCAGACCTCAAAATTTGGCCAAAAAAACACCTTTTCCTCTCATTTTGGTGACAGAAAGTTCTGGAATCAGAGAGGAGCCACAAATATCCTTCCATCCAGCCTTCTCCCAAGTCTCCCAGTAAAAATGGTACCTCACTTTTGTGGGTAGGCCTACTACCTGCGAAAGGAAATGCCCCAAAACACTATCTGGACACATCAAAATTATCAAATACAAAACTACCTGTTTTTGCGGGGAACACCTGCGTTTCTGGTCCTGGGCTCTAGGGAAACCTACCAGACCCAGACATTTCTGAAAACTAGACACCCAAAGGAGTCCAGGGAGGTGTGACTTGCGGGGATCCCCCAATGTTTTCTTACCCAGAATCCTCAGCTAAACCTCAGATTTAGCTAAAAAAAACACATTTTCCCACATTTCTGTGTGGGATCACTGCACTGGGACAAATTTCATACCACCCAACGTTCCCCTCAGTCTCCCAGTAAAAATGATACCTCATTTGTGTAGGTGGGCCAAGTGCTTGTGAAAGGGAAGAGCCAAAAACATGTCGATATTGAGGGGGAATAAAAAGGGTCCAAAAGGGCAGTTTGCAAAAAAACATTTTTAGGCTGACAAGTGCTGCAGAATTTTTATAGGTATAGATGAGACAATGCTGGGTGGTAGGAAATTTGTAGATGCCTGCAGATTCCAGAAGGTTCCATCACAAAAACGTTGGAAAAATGTGTGATTTCCAGCAAAGTTGGAGGTTTGCAGTGCATTGTGGGTACGAAAATGGTGCGGGTGCATGTGAAACACACCATCCTGGAATCACCCAGATGTTTAGTTTTCAGATGTGTCTAGGTCTTGTGGATTTTTCTACATGGCAACGCCCCAAAGTCCATAAAATGCAGCCCTCACCATTCCAAGTGGGACGATTTTGAGAGTTAGCCAGGCTCTTATGGCCCAAATGTAAAACCAAAGCCCCAAATAATCAAATGTCTTATTGCTTGCTGTGGGATAAGATGTTTTAGAGTGCAGGGGAGAGCCGAAAGACTGTTATTCCTTTCAGTTGGGGTGGGGGCATAACCAGGCCCATACTGGTTGGTAGCCACCACCCCACTATTTATTTATTTTTTTATTCCCTGGCATCTAGTAGACTTTCTGCCCCCGGGGTGTGGATCAGGGGTAATTGCCCCATCTGTCCACTGGTGGCAGAACAACTTTGGCCCCATTTATTTGGGGTGGGGGTATGGCCATACCCCCTCCCTCTTATTTTGGAAAAAAATCTTCCCTGGTCTATGGTGGGCTTTCTGCTCCCCCCCCCCGGGGGGCAGATGGGCCTTCCTAAAATAAATTCTCCCCCTCCACTGGAGAGTGACCCTTGCCTAAGGGGTCGCTCCCCTTGCATGAAATTGACGCAAAAAAAAATCCCCCGTGCCTAGTGGTTTCTGCCCCCCATGGGGGCAGATTGGCCTATCAAAAATCGGCCGATCTGCCCCCAAGGGGGGCAGAAATGGTCTTGATATAATTTGCTCCCCCAGGGGAGCAACCCTTGCCTTAAGGTTTGCTCCCCACCTCTAAAAAACAACAAAAATACATTTTTTTTTGTCCCTGGTGCCTAGAGGTTTCTGCCCCCCCCCCCGGGGGCAGATCGGCCTAATAACAATAGGCTGGTCTGCCCCCAGTGGGGGAAGAAATGGCCTAAAATAAATTCCCCCCCCCCTCGGGGAGCGACCCTAGCCTAAGGGTGGCTCCCTTGCATGAAATTGGCGCAAGTTCCCACCTCTAAAAACAAAACACAATTTTTTTTTAATCCCTGGCACCTAGAGTTTTCTGCCCCCGGGGGCAGAAATGGCCCAAAATAAAGTTGCTCGCCTGGGGAGCAACCCTTTCCAAAGGGGTCGCTCCCCTTATGCCTATTTCCATTTCTAAAATAAATCCCTGGTGCCTAGTGGGCATTTCAGAAGCTGGATTGCTTTACGATACGGCTTCTGAAATGCTCTGAGAGACTTCAAAGGGAAGGAAATTCCTTTCCTTTGAAGCCTCTCAGGCCCCCATCACATAATCGGAAAAGAAATGCAAAGCAATGGGGAAATGGCCTCTGATGAGGTCAATGCACGAATGCGCACTGATGTCATCAGATGTCACTGGGGGGTTTGGGGGTGGAAGGGGAAGGGCTTCCCCTTCCATCCCTGCCTTGGGGCAGTGCCGAGGATGTAATGCTTACGTCCTCGGCACATGAGCATTGTGCCGTTGGATGTAACCATTACGTCCACGGCACAGAAGGGGTTAAGCATATATTCTAATTTGGAGGTAAAGAAATCACTTTGGGCCAGATGTAGCAAAGTGTTTGCGCCTCGCAAACAGCGAAAAATGCCTTTTGCGAGGCGCAAAAGCCTCTTTGCTATGCAGAAATGCATTTTGCGAGTCGGATCCAACTTGCAAAATGCATTTCCGACTCGCAAATAGTAAGGGATGTTCCCTTCCTATTTGCGACTCGCAATGCTATTCAATTTCGCGGTCGCAAATGAAATCGCAGTTACCATCCACTTGAAGTGGATGGTAACCCACTCGCAAACGGGAAGGGGTCCCCAAGGGACCCCTTCCCCTTTGTGAATGGAAACACAAATAGTTTTTCAGAGCAGGCAGTGGTCCTATGGACCACTGCCTGCTCTGAAAAATACCGAAACAAAAGGTTTCGTTTTTTTTTCTAAGTGCAGCTCGTTTTCCTTTAAGGAATACGGGCTGCAGATAGAAAAAAAAAACTGCTTTATTAAAAAGCAGTCACGGACATGGTGGTCTGCTGACTCCAGCAGGCCACCATCCCCGTGAGTGCCCATACTCGCAATGGGGTCGCAAAATGCGACCCACCTCATTAATATTAATGAGGTGGGTCTTTGCGACCCCATTGCGAGTTGCAGAAGGTGTCTGAGACACCTTTCTGCATACCAAATTGCGAGTTGCAATTTGCGAGTCGCACGGACTCGCAAATTGCAAGTCGCAATTTGTTTTTTTCCTACATCTGGCCCTTAGATTCATTTTTGCTATCTCTATTTCCCAACAGGCTTCCTCCATGGGGTTATTAGTATATTTAACTTTGAGAGTTTTGATTTCTGACTCAAAAGTGGATTGTTGTTCCTTCTTACATTTGTTAGCTAGTGCTGAAACTCTCATAATTGCCCTTTGATGGTAGCCCTCCTGGACTGCTGCTCTGAAGGAACTGTTTCCCTGTTGTGCTGACCTGCTGCCCTTGCCTTGGGTTAGAAGGACTAGACCTGCATCTCTTGACTAAGCCTGGGTGGTAAACTCAGTTCCGCTTGCAGAGTTTTTGGAATTCGAGCACTTTGCACTACACAGAGTAGTGAGGAATTCCTGACTTCCGGCATCTGCGGCAAAGCGGAGTTCTTTGTTTCCATTCACATGGGCAAAATTTGTTTTTGGTGCTCCCTCATGCTACGACATTCTCAGGCTGCTATCGAGCATGCATGAAATTTCGCACCTGCTCTCGTAGCTTCTGGCTGCGACAACACTAATATAGCTCTGCTCAAGAGTTTGAGCTCACCTCAAGTAGATTCTCTAATCAGGAAGAAGATAAATGTACTCAAAAAGACATTTTTGAGTACATTTTATTTTCCAGCGGACCGTTCAAGTTATTTTGTAGTGCGAAAAGCCTTTTTTAGAAACATTTCTTTCTAACAGGAAGTGGCCAAAACAGAGAGTCCTACTTACTGTTCAACAGGCCCTTTTCAGTGCTTTATCCCTCTCCTGGTTACTTTTCATTTGGATTTCGAGGTGGAAGGATCACTCTCTTTGTCTGCTAGATATATAGCTTTGGATTTTATGACTTTTGTGATATCACACAAGCAAGTTAAAAAGTTATTGTACAAGGGTGTTGTTTGTTTGATAGGGCATGCACCAGTATTTCTTTGTCCTTTTGCTTGATTTTTAAATGGCATTGTGGTGGTTGGCCTGGAGTTTTCGTAGGGGCCTAGTTATTTTTTTGCATTTATTTTTCACATTTTGTAACGGAAAAATGTTGCACAGTTCAGTAACTTTTCTCTATGTTTGTTACATTTGCGATATTCACTTATTTTACTATGAGGCCTAGTCTTCCAACTACCCAATTTAGCCTATTGGCTCGGTACTAGTCATTAGTACAATAAAGAAATGTTTCTGTGGTATATGTTTTAAAATATCATTTAGGGCAACAATAGCATTGGATGAAATTACAAATGTTGGCTATTGTTTGTATTTCATGTTTTTTTTTCTGTGAAAAGTGTATATGTGGGGTAATGTGTATTGTGTTGTACAATTTTTATAGCTCAGTTAATTTTCATGTTTGGCATTGCTGAATTAATGGTAGTGTTTTCTTCGGTGTACCACACCTCCTTTTTATAGCCAGTGTATGTGTGAGCATGTTTATCTTTAGCCACCATTTGTCTTTGTTCTCCATGCCTTGTGGCCAGAGGCCATTTTAGGTAGTCTGTGTCCATAGGCCTGAAAGTGTTCTTTGTTCTCCATGCCTCCCTGCTCACTGTTGTTGTTTGACCATTCAGCTGGTGGCCATTTTGGGCATCAACCCGTTTGCTTTTGCCATAGGCTTGCATGTGTTTTCTGTTCTCTATGCCTCCATCTTTGCTGTTGTTTTTTGACTATGTTGCTCATGGCCATTTTCGGTATCCAGCCAGTGTGTTTTCCTATGGGCTTGCATGTGTTCTTTGCTCCCTGTACCTCTTTGCTCTCTGTTGTTGTTTGACCATGTGACTGGTGGTCATTTTTGTCAGGAATCCCCAAGGTGCCTCCTGTGTTATCTGTCATCAATCAGGGATTAGGGTTAGATTATATCTCTGTACTTGGTTAAACCTTCATGTTTCTAAGTAAACATAATGTGCTGTGTTACATAATTGGTTTTATCAATGCTTGTTTTACCAATGGTTGTTTGCTAATTTGAGCAGTTGTAGACATGTGCTTCTAATTGGGTGTGGTGACTCATTCACATGTGGAAACTCAACTGCTTTCCTGACTGGCTATAAATAGCAGAGTGAAACATGCCTCCCTGCTTGGCTTTGTTTTGCTTCCTGATCTCAGTTTCTGATTTGGCAGTCCAGCCCCTGCTGTCATCCTCATATTCAGGACTTTTGAGGCAATTCTTTTCTTTGTTCCTGTACCAGCTGACACCAGGCATTCTTCCAGCACTCCGGAAAAGACTGCAGCTAGGTGACTGGTACTCTCCAGGGAGTTTGTTCTTTGAGCGCAGCGCTTTCCTAGAACAGCTGGTGTATTTCAGACCTCGTATTTTGGCAGAGTGCTTATCATGAAGAGACATTATCTTTTTAGTTACTTGCTTAAATGTGCTTCAGCTAATCTGCTTGAGCTCAATCACTACAAAAAGCCACAGTGCAATTTTAAAAGAGCATTTATTTGACTTTTCTTTCTCTAATAGCATAACTCTTGGATTTAAATTCTGTCATTCATGCCTGTGTTTCAGGTTTGAGGAATTTGGTTTTGAAGGGTTTTTCACACACACACAGTGAAACTAAACCAAACTGTGCCACCCTAGCTGTTTCAACCCAGAGTAGACATTTGCATTTCTTGGATTGTTTTTGTTCCTTTTAGTTTAACCCTATGCATGCAGGAAAGTTATATGTGATATAATGAAGTCCCTTGTTTGCCTTACTTGTGCATAATAAGTGCAACCACAGTTCTAATTGTAGTCTGCAACAGTGAATCTCTGTGAAGCCAGCCTTAGTGTTGCAGTACTTATTGTTATGGTACTCAGTTTGGGGGTTTTGGTAATGCAGTGTTAGTAATTGTGCCAACAGTTATTATTATCCCAGAAAAGTGCTGGAGCATCCAGGTGTTCTTCTACCGCTCTCATGCTCATATCAGAAAGAAAGATTCAGTTTCGAGGAAGTTGAGTGCACTAACTAATATCACTCTGTCTACAATGACCTGCCCCCCCCCCAAAGATACAGGGTGCCTTTGTGGACCGGCAAGACGTGGCAGTGTTTTGTCTCTTTCTCTTCCACTCCCCCTTTCCTTTTGGGACACCTGCTGGGGTTTCTGTGTCCACCAGGAAGTGCCAAGAGGTGTTCCAGGAGGTCTGGGGCATACCATCGCCCCTGCAGACATCCTGCTTTTCAGGTGAGTGGCCCCGGCTCAACAGTTTTGGGCAACCAGACAGTGTGCTTTTGCCATAGGCTTGCATGTATTCTTTGCTCCCTGTGCCTCCTAACTCGCTCTTGTTGTTTGACTATGTGGCTAGCATCCAGTTTGCGCATCTAGCCAGTATGCTTTTGTTATAGGCTTGCATGTGTTCTTCATTCCCCAAGCCTCCTTGCTCACTGTTGTTGTTTGACCATGTGGCTGATGGCCATTTTGGGCATCCAGCCAGTGTGCTTTTGTCATAGGCTTGCATGTGTTCTTTGCTCCCTGTGCCTCTTTGCTCACTGTTGTTGTATGACTTTGTGGCTGTTGACCATTTTGGGCATCCAGTTTGCTTTTGCCATAGGCTTGCATGTGTTCTTTGCTCCCCGTGCCTCCTTGCTCATTGCTGTTGTTTGACCATGTGTCTGGAAGCCAATTTATGCATCCAACCAGAGTGCTTTTGCTACAGGCTTGCATGTGTTCTTTGTTTCCCATGCCTTCTTGTTCGCTGTTGTTGTTTGACAATGTGGCTGGAGGCCATTTTGTGCATCCAGCAAGTGTGCTTTTACTACAGGCTTGCATGTGTTTTTTGTTTCCCATGCCTCCTTGCTTGCTGTTGTTGTTTGACCATGTAGCTGGAGGCCATTTTGTACGTCCAGCAGGTGTGCTTTTGCCACAGACTTGCATGTGTTCTTTGTTCCCCATGCATCCTTGCTCGCTGTTGTTGTTTGACAATGTGGCCGGGGCCATTTTCTTTATCCAGCCAGTGTGCTTTTGCCAAAGGCTTGCATGTGTTCTTTGTTCCCCAAGCCACCTTGCTCAATGTTGTTGTTTGACCATTCAGCTGGTGGCCATTTTGTGCATCCAGCCAGTGTGCTTTTGCCACAGGCTTGCATGTTTTCTTTGTTTCCCATGCCTCTTTGCTCACTGTTGTTGTTTGACCATGTGGATGGCAGCCATTTTGTGCATCATTTCAGTGTGGTTTCGCTACAGGCTTGCATGTGTTCTTTGTTCCTCATGCCTCCTTACTTGTGATTGGAGGCCATTTTGTGCATCCAGCCAGTGTGTTTTTGCCACTGGCTTGAATACGTTCTGTGTTCCCATGCCTCTCTGCTCGCTGTTATGCTGTTATTGTTTGACTATGTTGCTGGCGCCAGTTTGGGCATTGAGTCAGTGTGTTTTGCCATTGGCTTGCATATGCTCTTTATTCCCCTTACCTCCTTGCTCGCTGTTGTTGTTTGAACATGTGGCTGATGGCCATTTTAGGCATCTAGCCAGTGTACGTTTGCCATAGGTTTGCATGTGTTCTTTGCTCCACCTACCTCTTTGCTCTCTGTTGTTGTTTGATCATCTGGCTGGTGGCCATTTTGGACAACCAGCCAGTGTGCTTTTGCCATATGCTTTCATGTGTTCTTTGCTCCCCATGCCTCGTTACTCACTGTTGTTGTTTGACCATGTGGCTTGCAGCAATCCAGCCAGTGTGCTTTTGCCATAGGCCTGCATGTATTCTGTTTTCCTCATGCCTCCCTGCTCACTGTTGTTGTTTGACCATATGGCTGGCAGTCATTTTGTGCATCCAGCCAGTGTGCTTTTTCTACAGGCTTGCATTTGTTCTTTGTTGCCCATGGCTCCTTGCTCACTGTTGCTGTTTGACTATGTGTCTGGTGGACATTTTCTGCATCCAGCCAGTGTGCTTTTGCAATAGGATTGCTTGGTTTCTTTGTTCCCAATGCCTCCTTGCTTACTATTGTTGGTTGACCATGTGGATTGCGGCCATTTTGTGCATCCAGCCAGTGTGCTTTTGCCATAGGCTTGCTTGTGTTGTTTGTTCTCCATGCCTCCTTTCTCGCTGTTGTTGTTTGATCATGTGCTTGGTGGCCATTTTGTGCATTGAGCCAGTATGCTTTTGCCCTAGGCTTGCTTGTGTTCTTTGTTCCCCATGCCTCCTTGCTCGCTGTTGTTGTTTAACCATGTGACTAGAGGCCATTTTGTGTATCCAGCCAGTGTGCTTTTGCCTCAGACTTGCATGCGTTCTTTGTTCCTCATGCCTCCTTGCTGGATGTTATTATTTGACCATTTGGCTGGCAGCCATTTTCTGCAGCCAGCCAGTGTACTTTTGACATAGGCATGCATGAGTTCTTTGTTTCCCATGGCTCCTTGCTCGCTGTTGTTGTTTGACCATGAGGCTGGCGGCCATTTTGTGCAGCCAGCCAGTGTGGTTTTGCCATAGGCTTGCCTGGATGTAATATCGGTTTAATAATATGCTTGAGTATTATTGTAGTATATGTGTATTATGAATATGATTATGATGAACACTGCTTTCAATTTCATGCATTTTGTTTGCATTTTTCATTTGCACATCCTTACCTCAAAATAGGCTTCTCATTCCCATACAAACATCAACATTTAATTAAGTTTTTTATTTCAATTTTTATTTCCTTTTGATTTTTTTTCTTCAGTTTTTCTTCTTTTTGTTGCATTTTGCCTCAATCTATCCATCCACAATAGGTGCACAGGCTCATAACAGCATTAATTTTTTTCGGTATAATTAACTTTCCTCCGGTACACCCTGCTTGTCATAGAGTAGCTGCACTGCAGGCACATCAGCATCATTCATTTAATGATTATTCCATTTCCCCGGACTACATTAACTGCCATAGGCGCACACTAGCCTTCATTCTTTTAAGGATTATTCCATTTTCCTTTGCACCTCTCTGACAGCACAGGTGTATCCTTTGAAATAGATGCACATAAAGCAAAGAGCTACATTTGTATGTTATGTTATCCTGACTGGATATGAAATTTTATAGTATGGTGGTGTGGTTTGACTTTAAAATGGTTGGATAAATTGTTATTTATTACCGAAGTAACAAACCACAATAAATTAAATTGTCTTTGTCTGCACTAATTCAAACTGCAATGATGTCATGTTTGTCTGAGTGTTTGTTTTTAGGGGCACAAGAGAAGAACAAACATCATCAACAGTACTGCCAAACAGAAGGTCTATACAGTGACATCAGTCCTTCAATATATTCCGCTTGTGCAGCTTACTGCCACTGTCAACTGAGAGCTTTCAGATGGCCCCAAAGAAAGGTAATGCCAAAATGGCGGCCAGTGAAAAAAAGCAGCTTTCCACCACTGGTTTTGCGACCACAGCCTTTTTTGGGACATATGTGCCTGCTGTTCCGGACTTTGGGGAGGAACCTGGGAGCAGCACTCTCGCATCAACAGCACCACCCCAACCAAAGCCCATGTTTGTCAGCGAGGCAGCCACAGGAATCATGGAGATGCTGACGAACAGTGACATTGAATTTGATTTGTCCTTTTTGCCAATTAGTACCCAAACATTGCAGGAAACAGAGCAAAGTGGACAGCAGTCGCAGCCAGCAATAGTAAATCTTCCAGAAGTTGGAGCAGAACAGGATTCTGAGCTTCCTGCAGAGCAAGAACATCCTCTTTTAGAATGATTGGCTCCCAAATCTCCAGCAAGAAAAAGGAAGGGTACTCCACCATCATCTCCAAGCACTACTTCTGATGATGGGGAGATGGAGTGGACCCCGGCAGAGTCTAAGTGATGCCAGAAGAGGCCAGGGAAAAGAAAAGTTCCTGAAAGCCCTAGAATTATGGAAGGGGACAATGAGTAGGGTGATGATGACGAGCCAGTCATTGTGAAGCTGGCACAGAGGAGTCCAACATTACTCCTCCTGTTCACTCTGCTCTGAGAGATGTCGCACAGGTAGCACTGCCAGCTCCCATATTTGAAAAGTCCCAGCTGAGATCTACATCAACCCCTACCTCAGTATAAGTATGCACTGCAGAGAGGCAATCGCAACACACCTTCCTCCAGTTCTTCTTTAGGGATTGGCACTGGCCCCCTAAGAAAGTACTCCTCCCCATTTTGGGACTTTTTATGCTTAGCAAACCAGAGGAGAACTTTGCAATATACTCCATAATACCACCCAAGTGTTTGTCTATTATATACATTATGGTACTGGAGGCCAAACGATCCATATGAAAAAACATTACGCAATCCGATGGGAAGACCAACTTAAAAAAGTTACTGAACGTAGTAGTAGTGAAGGTGAGGCGAGCCAGGAAACAGCAGGTACAATTCCAATCACGGTGTGAGGTCATGAGGAAGAAAAGGTGACATCTTCACGCAAAGCAGCCCTGTCCCCAGCAGTTCACCAGAATCACATGCCTCAGTGACCTCAAAATGGCACAAGGCTCCGAGCTAGATGACTACCCAAAGACGCACATTGCGTATACCACCACCTACTTCTCAAAAGTCACCTGTATCAGTGGCCCCAGAAAAGAAGAAAATCGAGGCTACTATTACAAGTATGTTTAGGCAGGAGTGGCCGTACGACTGCAACCCCCCAGTGGCATGCTTGGACAATGGGAAGCTATCAAAATTGTTAGTGCTAGACCTCCTTCCTTTTTCTTTTGTGGAACAAGTAGGATTTTTAGAATTCATGGTGGTCATCTGCGGTAAATGGAAGGTTCCAAGTTGGACCTATTTTGCCAGACTTGCTGTTCCAGTGCTGCATCACAATGTGCTGCAATGGGTTGGACATGATTTGCAGCAAAGTGCTGTTCACATTATCCACCTGACAACAGACATGTGGACCAGTAGTTAGGAGACTGATTACATGTGCATCACTGCACACTAGATCTCTTTTGTGGGGATAAGCCAACAGCTATCTATATCTCTTAGGGCCAGATGTAGGAAAAAACCAAATTGCGACTTGCAATTTGCAATTTGCGAGTCCGTGCGACTCGCAAATTGCAACTCGCAATTTGGTATGCAGAAAGGTGTCTCAGACACCTTCTGCAACTCGCAATGGGGTCACAAAGACCCACCTCATTAATATTAATGAGGTGCTTCGCATTTTGCGACCCCATTGCGAGTATGGGCACTCACAGAGATGGTGGCCTGCTGGAGTCAGCAGACCACCATGCCTGTGACTGCTTTTTAATAAAGCAGTTTTTTTTTCTATCTGCAGCCCGTTTTCCTTAAAGGAAAACAAGCTATACTTAGAAAAAAAAACGAAACCTTTTGTTTCGGTATTTTTCAGAGCAGGCCATAGGACCACTACCTGCTCTGAAAAATTATTTTTGTTTCCACTCACAAAGGGGAAGGGGTCCCATGGGGGCCCCTTCCCGTTTGCGACTGGGTTACCATCCACTTCAAGTGGATGGTAAGTGCGATTTCATTTGCGACCGCTTTTGCGGTCGCAAATGAAATTGAATAGCATTGCGAGTCACAAATAGGAAGGGAACACCCCTTCCTATTTGCGAGTCGGAAATGCATTTTGCGAGTCGGATCCGGCTTGCAAAACGCATTTCTGCATAGCAAAGAGGCTTTTGCGCCTCGCAAACGGCGTTTTTCGCTGTTTGCGAGGCGCAAACACTTTGCTACATCTTGCCCTTAGTCCTGAAGAATGCGGTAAGAGCATTCGGGGGCATGCAACAGTAGCCTTGTTCGCCATGGAGAAATCTCAGAAGCTGGAAACATCTTGGACGAATTTAACAGCAAGTTGTCTTAATGGCTGTGACTCAGAGGTCTCTGAACTGGATTTGTTGCCAAGGACAATGGCAGTATTATAGCCAAGGCCATGGCAGACAATGGCTATTTCAGGGTCCTGTGTTTGGTGCATTGCATCAACCTGATTGTGTAAGAGTTTCTCAAAAAAGAAAGCATAGTCAGCAACATACTGACTACCTGCAGAAGAATCTACACTCATTTCAGCCATTCTTTTAAAGCCCAGAAGCAGTTGTGGATTATCCAGCGTGCTAATAGAGCACCAGCTAAAGCCCTGATACAGGAGGTGCCAACACATTTGAACTCAACTTATTACATGTTGCAACACCTGTTAGGCTAGTACAGACACATTAATGGCTATGTCATTAAAAGAGGAGGGGATACAATTGGGAAAGCTATAACCACGGATGAGGACAAATGTGGCCTTGTCAACTACGTGACACAGATGCTACTCTCTTTTGAGGTTTTCACATGGGAAATTAGCAAGGAAGACAATACGACAGGCCATGCTATCCCGTTACTGCATCTGTTACAGGACCAGCTAAAGAAGGTACGTGAAAGATTTGCAGTCGCAGTAGTGAACGAAAACCCAGAAGTGCATGGCTTGGTTGAGAGCTTAATCCTTCTCTTGGCTTGTAATGCAAGACCGCAAAATGACATCATCTTGTCCAAAGAGTACATCTATGCCACACTACTCAATCTACTATACAAAAAATGTATTCATCCTTCTGAAAGGGATGTTTCAAAATACAAGAGGTAGATTGTTGAGCAAGCCAGAGACCTGGAAGAAGAATGGCTCGAACTTAGAGACCCACTCCCTAGTTCTGGGGTGCCAGCTTCAACTTCCAGCGAGGGCAGTCTTTCCTCATAGGAGCCAACACCACCAAAAGGAAGACTAGCAACAACAGCAACAGAATAATCAGACCCAACGGTTTCAAGTGGCAGGTCTTATGTCCTGTACAGAGGTGAAGGCAAAAGAGGTTGAGCAAGTGGCAGCACGAATGTCCATTCAGTGGATGTTCCAATGACCGCAGCTCAGCAGACTGGCAATAAAGAGTCTGACTTGTCATGTAACCAGTGTGTCTGCTGAGCGTATGTTCAGTGCAGCTTACGCAGTTGTCACAGTGAGAAGGATCAGTCTCTTACCTCAAAACGTGGAGAGATTGACCATGATCAAAATAAACCAAGATTTCAACCCACACTATTACACCATTTTTGAAACAGCACAAGAGGAGGAGGAGGATGATTGGTCAGAATCAAGTGTGTCAGCTGACCAACTTCTAGGCGAACTGAGTTTGAAGACGAACTCTACTGCCCTGACTGAGTATGCCAGTGCCACCATAGAACGTTTTGCTTATTTATCATTGAACTTCTTTCTTTACAAAAAAAGTAGGTAGTGGAACATTATGTTTGTATCTGATTTAGGATGCCCCACAATTCTTTTGTCACAACACATGTATGGCAGGATTGGAGCTGGACTACTGTGCAGTGAGGAGCCTCCACAACTCCTTCATGACATTGGAGACAACACCTGCCTCCCTCAAATCCTCACATCATCATATCCTTTTATTGCATTGCTAAGCAGGGTTGCCCCAAAAGATCATTGATTTACAAGGCCGCTAATACCAACTTCCAATGTGTTGCTTGCATCAAAGAAACAATTGTGTACCTACCACCGTGCTTGGATTGGAAAAGGTAGCTACCACTATTGTACAAATGAGTAAGTCATTATTAGTGATGATTGATGATTCATGTGGTGTCAGACAGTGAGGGAGGGTGTTCAACTAATAGTAAACTTGATTTCATTGAATAACAATGTTTGGTGCCTGATTGGTGATCAGTTTTCCTGAAGGTAATTGGCCTTTACAAACTTACATAGAGAAAATTTACCAGCAGGGCCACTCCTTTTTTCTGGTTCTTTAGAGCCTAGACACATCACTTTAGTTAACAAACACAAATCTATACAAAATACTGCAATTCTGTTTCTCTACTTGTTCTTCAACAGTAGTGCATTACAGGTCTATTTTGCTCGGGTCAGGACTGGGACGGAGTTACTCAGACTCACGAGGAGGATGGAAGAACTCAGGGGGAACTACCTCAAAAGCTAGAAGAAGGAAGTTCTAAATCATGATGATGAGGACTCTGAGGCCTTGTTCTCAGCTATGTGGAAAGGAGAGAGGAGGGTTTATTTGGGAAATGCTGCTGAGTGTGTGTTGCACTACTAGAAACTACACTTGTTTTTGTTCTGCCTCTGAGTCTTCTTGGTACACTCCTTATGAAGATCACCTTCCTTCTGTTCTTCTCCTTGACTCTGCAATACAGTTTCTGTTTTACAATCCACAGGCCTTCTCCTCTCCTCCATGAATAAAAGGTGAAAGCTGAGCTCAACACTCCTGCTTACCTACCGGACCAGTTCAGACAGGCACCCAAAAGTGATGGACATTGCTGAGGAGAATACATATGCATCACCCATTTGGGCAATACAGTATCATTTTTCTTTTAACAATCATATTTTTTAGAACTTGGAGGGTACAATTCACTTCTCCATAATTAGATTTTTTGTAAACCTAGAATGACAGATAACTTAGACATCTAATAACTAGAGTCTCTGGGGCACAAGGACTGTTTGCAATGCATTTAATTGAACTGTGTCATTATCATTCCTTCTTTGACTTCCACAACAGATTGATGATGATGTGTTGCTCATCACCCTGACTTTTCTTCTGTTGTGTTTGTTTTTGTCACACCTTTCCCCAAATCCCCTTTCCCATCCATTCATCAAATCCTTAACCCTCTTCCCCCGGTCTGTGTGATTTTTTGAGGTGTGTCTTAATGTACACCAAATAGATCACACACTTTGTGGGGCAGATGTGGTTAAATGCAACATCAACTTACTGCAGGATCTTCTTTTCCCTGAGCCGTAGCCCACACCAGCCCCCCTTACCCAACCATGCATAAGTAAGAATGTAATTCCTCAACATCATTATTCAGGCCTTTGTTATGCGTAAATAAACACTTAACCTTGTTGACTACAGAGTATAGACTAGCAAGGTACACACAGCAAAATAGACACATACACAGTGAAATGCAAAGGAAGCTACCTCATTTCAGTGCCCTTCAGTCTGGACATACAAAACTCAAGCATCCATATCAGGGGGACAAGTCTAACACCATATATGCTGACATTGAACAACACAAGATGAAATACGTCCCATATCAAACAGAACACAATGCAGTGACCCCACAATTGCATTATCTGTGGGTATGCTGGATGTGGTGTGTGGGTTGGTGGTGGGTGTGTCTGGTGAAGTTGTGGCTGATATCATGTTTGTGGATGTATGTTGAGTGCTTGTGTGCTGGTGTGTCTTGTGGTGTGTGTGCCAATGAGTGCTGCTTGTGTGTGTTGAGGTGGGTGCATGTAGATGTGTCTGTGTTTTTGGGATAGGTAGGGGAATGGGGAATTTGGATTTGGGAAGAGGGAGGTGGAGGGAGGAGAATGAGGGGGGTAACTGGCTGCCATCAGTGAGGAGGCCAGAGCCTGAAAAGATCTCTGTAGGCCAGACATGGCACAATGAATGCTTTCTAAGTAAGCATTGGTCTGCTGAGGTTTCTGTCCAAACCCTAGGTGGCATTCACAATGGCAATCTACCCCACAGAGATGCTCCTCAGGAGGTCAATAGCCTCCTCACTTAGGACAGCAAGGATAACAGGGGCTGGGGCTGAGGTGCCTGAGGCAAAGGAGACGCCCACCCTTATGGGTGAGCGGGCACAGTCAACTGGGTGGGGAGCAACAGGGAGGGTGGCAATAGAACTGGGATGGCAGATAGAGATGGTACAGGATTAGTTCCAGATGAGTCTGCCACCACTAGGGAGTGGCCACTGGGGAGTTAGAATCCCAGGATGAGGATGTAGATCCGGTCTCCTCTGTGGCACTCAACTCACACTCTAAGCCACTCGGTCCCTCAGTGCTGGTGTTCTCATGACTGGAGGAACCGTGGCCAGATGCTTCCCCACTTGGTTGTGCTCGGTCTCCTTTGCTTGCCTGGGCTGATGCTGCACACACAAAGAGAAAAAGAATCACCACATGCTCCTGTTCACACTTGAAAAACATCTGTGATTAGAAAACATTACCATCACGTCAAGGAGGCTCCAGCAACAAAATTCATCAAAGTGACTCCTACATGTACCATACCATACACATGCATGCCATCTGAACTGTCAACAGTTGCCCATAGGAGAATCGGGATATCAGACAACTACAATTGTATAGCTGAAGTTGTGCAATCACCTAACTATTGAACAAGTAGGAGACCACATAACCTTCAATGCTCTGCCTCATGGAGCATACCTGTTACCTGTTGTCATAAAATAATAGGCCAATGCCAACTTCATTTCTACAGATCCCACACAAGGTCCTGCAGACATCTATTTGTCAAATACCCAATAACAGAGCAATAAGAAATGATACTCCTAAAACCTGCCATATTGCTGACAACAGTGCAGTAGCCTGGAGAAGGTGACATGGAAATACTCATGTCACACGGGACACATCTCAGCAATGCACACTTCACCATGTGTAATTTGTTCTAATGGAGTCATGGAAGTAGCAATAATGTTGCTCGGATATGCAACACATTTGGCATGAAAATGTACACTGTAGACAAAATGTGCAAAATGTCATGGAGATATAAGTCTACAATTCACAACACAATGAATCAGCAAGCCCCAGGGAAATCACCACTGATGTCTAGCATCCCTTACAGTGGCATACACTGATTGCATCAGTAGACACCATTAGTCCTTTGGATGTTAGAGTGGCCCAGAGATTTTCAAGTACTTCTAGAAGGCCCTCAACATGTTTTGCTACTAGGACGTTACATCACTGTATCCAGATGTCTGTGGATGAATGGTTGTATCCATCCACATAGGATTCCAACGTAACTGCAAGACACTCTATAATGCATGCCACAGTTAGGTAACAAACCTTCCCCATTACATATGTGAACGTCTCAACATGATGCCCCATCAATGGCATGGAAATGCAAATTGTGTGTTCAAATTCTTGTCCTACTCGTTATATCCCTAATTGCTACTGCAGTTGTAAATGCCAAATTACATGTTACGATGGGCTGGGGTATGTGTGTGCCAACAATCAATGATGACACACTCCTGTCTATGGCACCACGTGAAATGTAGCCCCATTGCAAATGTCCTATTCCAAACACAAGTTGACATGCACATATTTGTGAGGGAATACAGAAATTATCCCATGAACTCAAGTAGACCATGCATGAAACAGCAGTGCACATATTTTTCAAAAGAGTAAGGGACACCCGCTAACATGTAGGTACAAGGAATGTTGGCAGCAGTGAAGGCACATAAAGCATGTCAGTGGACATTACCCACATACTAAGGAAAAGGTCCGATCTGTAGCTGTCTCAAAGAACGTTTGCTCTGTCACAAATATGAAGGCCGTCTTCACATTGCAGACAGTAGAAAGGTACCAGCACTTGTCACACACTGAAGACAAGTGGCCTCCCGGGGCAGATGCCAATTTACTCACTTAACCAGACACATGGCTGAGGTCAGTGATCCATCACTTCTTTTTCTTTGACCTGTAACACTGATGAGTAGTGGTCTGCTGAATAGATTTTACACCCACAACAACAAACATTACTTGATTGATCAATATACACAGCCATGTGTTGTCCCTGGAGGGAAAATTGTTTGTGGAATGTCACTGGGCCTATAGGAAAGGCATATCAGTATGCATCACATTACCTGTCTACACAAATAGTTACTTGTCTACTATGTGACAGGCAGACATAGTCCCT
This sequence comes from Pleurodeles waltl, assembly GCF_031143425.1. Taxonomy (NCBI): domain Eukaryota; kingdom Metazoa; phylum Chordata; class Amphibia; order Caudata; family Salamandridae; genus Pleurodeles; species Pleurodeles waltl. The sequence goes on from NC_090440.1 coordinate 1,889,360,524, forward strand.
GTACTCACCCACTTGTGGCTGCTGTGTTCCTGTCAAGCACCCATCAAGGTCCGGGTACTCCACCACCAGAATGCAGGCCATTAGGGGGGTCATGGTTGAGATGTGCTTCGCCTTCATTGGGGGGACAGCCCCAGGTGTTCTTCTGCCATCTTTGGGCCCAGTGTCTCAGGTCCTCCTACCTCTTGCTGCAGTAGGCCCTCTGCCAGCTGTGGACCCCCCAGGGTGCGCACCTTCTGGTCAATGGCTCTCCATTTCTCCTTCTTCTGATGGGCGTTTACCTGCATGGATGAAAGAGACAAATCAAGAGATTACAAACATAAGTTTTTGCAAAAATGGTTGTCACACACGTCAGATATACAAAGCAAAATAATGGTCAGTTTTCCTACACACCACAAGTATAAAGCACAAATGCCAATAAGTACAGGGACATGAGTACACACTTTTGTATCCACCTGCAGAGTAACCAACTGCCCTGCTCATGGCCTACAATGACTAAGCAAGCCTACTCACATCAGGTAGCCCATGCACCAGCAACATGTACTGTGATGTGAGACACAATGAAACACTACACACATATGTGGGTTCTGAAGGGTAAACTCCTTAGGCCCGACTGGATCAAAACATTCACAGTCTGCGAGATTGACTCACTGCATAAAGTCCATATAGGCAACTTTCATAGTACAGACTTTACCCTTACACTTGACTGACAATGAAGGGACTGTCATAGTGGGTACAGAGAGTGTCTTCCCTGTGCATGTGTGGACATGTGTCCTACCAAATGCAGACTCATGCCACTTCACGGGGGTTGTGGTATTTACCTGTACCACAGAACACTCTTTTGGACATATGGGTGTACAATTCAGAGATGGCACCCACATACAAAGGTATGCATTGTACAATTTCTGCTATTTGACTATTTGACCAAGCTACTGAGTCACATATCATGGCCTCCCAGGAATCAACACACTGTCTGCACTGTAGTTCTGTCATTTGTGCACTATGGCTGTACAGGACAATTTTGACTTATGTGGCAACAGAGCCTTGGGAGTAAGGGACCTGTCATGAGTCAAAGACACACTTTGACAATTATGGGAAATGCACACATGGACTAGTTCAGGAATGTATCTCTGTACCCATTCCTAATCTAATCAATAAACTGAGGCATTCAGGGCAAGTCTTGCCACTGGTGCACCGTATTGGCCACATGCCATGATCTACTGGTGTACAGGGGGTGGGCAAAGTGCGACAAGCATAGCCATAGTGACTCTCCCACAGCCTGGATTATGTCCCATACTGGAAGATACATTTGACAGGTCCTAGGCTGTGCAGGATGAGCATACAGAACCTACATGACACATTTCCATCATGTCCCTGCATGACGGTGCATCATGTGCCCATCATCAATGTGGCTTGTGCTTTGAGTGGCAACCTGAAGGGCAGAGTGAGTCATGATATGCCTTCCAGACAACAGTATTGCAAAGCCAGATGTGGGTTGAAAGTTCTGTGGCACTATCCACATTGCTTACAAGATCCTCTAATGACTCAAACAAGATGTATATATAGCTCATGCTGTCATGCACATACATGTTGTCTAACATTTACAAACATCATAAAGATATAAATGTCATTGGATGGCAGTAAAGTTCCCTTGCCTAGTATTGTGCATCCAACACTAGGAGGACCTAGGACCCCAAAAACACATCACAATGAACACAGCATGTAGTACTGGTCACTAATACCTGCACCATGTACATCCCATTGATGACACACAGACTGCAACAACAGGCACACAAGAAGTCCAACTGGCACACAAGGGCACAGTGTAGCCTGTGAGGAGGGAAAGGATTGTGTTAAGCAGAGTCAATTGTGCACATGAGGTACTGTCCTACTCCTCTGGTGAGCCATAGAGCTGTCCATAAAGGGGAAAGACCTAATTTGCAAGCCTCTCCAGCTCCTCTGGAGAGAAGGCAGGGGCCCTATCACCTGTCGGAGGTGGCATGATTGCTCCCAGAGGCGGCACACAGCAGCTCAAGTAGTGGAGGTGTTGCTAGCAGCAGTGTCAGGAGTCAAGTGAGTGAATTTGCACAGCGTGGTGGTCACATCCGCCACATAGGTCATCACCACCGACGGACACAGCCATTGGGCCCTGACTGCTACAGACAACAACGTTGACCTATGACTGTGTATGTTACAGTTAGAACCATCTAGCGTGTGGACGACTTCCACCGGCAGTCGTGAGCAGTTCCTAAAATCCAGTGGAATAGGTCAGGCGGGTGAAACTACTGCATATGGCTGTGTAAACTGCGTCACACATGGAATATATATTTGTAGGATCATCACAAACATCCTCATGCTGTCTTGTTATGTAGATCCTACTAAACAACCATCAGTGTAGTGTGTTGCAGGGCACAGATGGCATGTGACGGAGGTACATGGGCCACCACCACTGAAGGTAGGTTTTGTCATTCGGAAAATGCAGTCACATTTCAACGGGCAACATTGCAGCATATAGTTGGGTAATACCCAAATCCATCTACCTCCAACGGTTTAGAATTACAGTCAGCAGAGACCTTATACAAAGTTAAGTTGTAGTTAATCCAGTTGTACCAAGGAATCATGGTATTGGGTGATTTCAGCATGCCAACCCAATTGACTCAAGCAGCTCATAAGAAGTGCAGACCAACTGCACTTAGGAGGATAGCCTGAAAATGACATCTTGCCAACAGTGCAGCCAAAACATCGGCGAGGCAAGATATGGATTTGACCATTAGGAGGCCTGGTTGGTTGTGATGTAGGCAGACCCAAGACTTTGTTGTATATGTGACTGGAGTCATCATGTGCACAGTGCTCAGTATCAATGTTTCTGCTGCCAATACCAATCTGGTGATGCAATGTAAGGCTTTAAGAACACTTGTTGTACACATTGGGTAAGATGTCATTCGTGTCCTCAACATTTCCATCTTGGGTTAGCAAGTCCAGGTGGAGCTATGTCAACAGACACGTCTCTGATTTGTGCATGACCTGTGCTTGATCACTCCCAGGTGATTATACTTCATTTGGGATTTGACAAACAGGGGTATTTGGACAAGAGACCGCTGTGCTAGTGTTTGGAGTTACAGACCCAAGGCCTGCTGGGAGTTACATTCAGGCCACTCTCCCTGCTACAAACACTATACAAATGTTATCCCCGATGGTGGGTATACCTCCTTTGGGCGATAACAAACAGGGGTCTTTGGACAAGTTGACACAGTGTTGGTGTTTGGAGTTAGAGAAACAGGGCTTCCTGGGAGTTGCAGTCAGGTCAATCCCTGTGCTAAACACCTTATACACATGTCATCCTCCAAAGTGAGTACACTCCATTTGGGAGTTGACTAACAGATGTCTTTGGACAAGTGTGCACTGGACTGGTGGTTGGAGTTAAAGAAACAGGGCCTATTGGGCTTTGCAGTCATGTCACTCCCTCTACTTCCCAACACTTGACAAATGGGATCCTAACAGGTGAGTAAACTTAATTTGGGAGTTTCCAAACAGATGTAGTTGGGCAAGTGCGGACTTGCTGGTGGTGGTTGGAGTTACAATAAAAGGGCCTGCTGGAAGTTGCAGTAGGGCCACTCCCTCTATTTCCCAACAACTGACAAGTGATATCCTCCCAGGTGAGTAACCTTCATTTGGGAGTTCACTAACTGACGTACTGGAGCAAGTGAACACTGGGCTTTTGGCTGACGTTACTGAAACAGGGCCTCCTGGGCTTTGCAGACGGGTCACTATCTCTGCTTCATAGCACTTGACATATGGCATCCTCCTAGGTAAGTACCTTTCAATTGAGAGTTAGCAAACAAGGGTGTTTGGACAAGTGACCACGGGGCTGGTGTTTGGAGTTATAGACACAAGGCCTCCTGGACGTTGCAGTCAGGTCACTCTCTCTAATACTCACACTGTAGAAATATTATTCCCCCAGGTGAATACACTTCATTTGGGAGATGACAAACAGGGGTCTTTCGACAAGTGGACACTGTGCTGGTGTTTGGAGTTACAGGAACAGGGCCTCCTGGGAGTTGCAGTCTGGTCAATCCCTGTACTACACCCACTATACACATGTTATCCCCATAGGTGAGTACACTTCATTTGGGAGTTGACAAACTACAATATTTGGACATATGTACACCGGGTTGACAGTTGGAGTTAGAGAAACAGGGCCTATTGGGAGGGCCTATTAGGCTTTGCAGTCATATCACTCCCTTTACTTCCCAACACTTGAAAAATGGGATCCTAACAGGTGAGTAAACTTCATTTGGAAGTTCCAAACAGATGTATTTGGGCAAATGCAGACTGGCTGGTGGTGGTTGGAGTTACAGAAACAGGGCCTGCTGGAAGTTGCAGTAGGGTCACTCCCTCTATTTCCCAACACTTGACAAATGATATCCTCCCAGGTGAGTAACCTTCATTTGGGAGTTCACTAACTGACGTACTGGAGCAAGTGAACACTGGGCCTTTGGCTGAAGCTACTGAAACAGGGCCTCCTGGGCTTTGCAGTCAGGTCACTGCCTCTGCTTCACAGCATTTGCCATATTGTATCCTCCTAGGTAAGTACACTTCAATTGAGAGTTGGCAAACAAGGGTGCTTGGACAAGTGACCACGGGCTGGTGTTTGGAGCTACAGACACAAGGCCTCCTGGAAGTTGCAGTCAGGTCACTCTCTCTACTACTCACACTGTACAAATATTATTCCCCCAGGTGAGTACACTTCAATTGTGAGATGACATCCAGGGGTCTTTGGACAAGTGGACACTGTGCTGGTCTTTGGAGTTAGAGGAACAGGGCCTCCCGGGAGTTGCAGTCTGGTCAATCCCTGTACTACATCCACAATACAAATGTTATCCCCCTATGTGAGTACACTTCATTTGGGAGTTGACAAACAGCGGTACTTGGACAAGGGTACACTGGCTTGGTAGTTGGAGTTAGAGAAACAGGGCCTGTTGGGCTTTGCAGTCATGTAACTCCCTCTACTTCCCAACACTTGAAAAATGGGATCCTAACAGGTGAGTAAACTTGATTTGGGAGTTTCCAAACAGATGTATTTGGGAACGTTCAGACTGGCTGGTGGTGGTTGGAGTTAAAGAAACAGGGCCTGCTGGGAGTTGCAGTAGGGTCACTCCCTCTATTTCCCAACACTTGACAAATGATATCCTCCCAGGTAAGTAACCTTCATTTGGGAGTTCACTAACAGACGTACTGGAGCAAGTGAACACTGGGCTTTTGGCTGAAGCTACTGAAACAGGGCCTCCTGGGCTTTGCAGTCAGGTCACTCTCTCTACTACTCACACTGTACAAATATTATTCCCCCAGGTGAGTACACTTCATTTGGGAGATTACAAACAGGGGTCTTTGGACAAGTGGACACTGTGCTGCTGTTTGGAGTTAAGAGAGACAGGGTCTCCTGGAAGTTGCAGTCTGGTCAATCCCTGTACTACACACACTATACAAATGGTATCCCCATAGGTGTAAACACTTCATTTGGGAGTTGACAAACAGTGGTATTTGGACAAGTGTATACTGGGCTGGTAGTTAGAGTTAGAGAAACAGGGCCTATTGGGTTTTGTAGTCATGTCACTTCTCTACTTGACCAATTGGATCCTCCCAGGTGAGTGTACTTCAATTGAGAGTTCACAAACAGGGGTCTTTTGACAAGAGAACACTGTGCTGGTGTTTTAAGTTGTAGAAACAGTGCCTCCTGGGAGTTGCAGTCAGGCAACTCTCTCTATTACACACACTATACATATATTGGGTATTACATATCTGTATGCAGACTGCATTTAGGTTTGGGCATACATGTACATGTTGAGACATACCATGAGTCATGGGATGATTTTTTGTTATCAAAAGACTTACAGGCACCATTTGCACATATGGCATGTGATGGGAATTGGTAGCTGTGATATTGGGACCAACAATACACATTGACAGTATTAACACTCAGATACTCTGGGTATTGAATATTGTTGGGGTACATGAACAAGACAGTGGGTAAAGGTGAGCTGTGAACATGCATGATTTGCATTTTGGTGAAAGTGTTTGTGTTGTGACTTACCAGACTCCACTCCCCCAGGTATTCCTGTCAAGCCCTCAGAATGCAGAATGACCATGAACTTCTCCTCCCAGGTAAAGAGTATTAATGGGGCACTGGAAGGGCCACCACCAGTCTTCTTGGCCTGCAGCAGATGCCTGGAGAGTAGGGAATAGACCTTAAACCTGAGGTCGCTCCACCTCTTCCTAATGTCCTTCTTTGTGTGCAGGGTGGTGCCTACAGCATTCACTCTTTCGGTGATCCTGTCCCACATTTCCATGTTCCTACTGAGAGGAGTATGCTGGGCTTGTGCTACAAACAAATGTGACTCTACTCTTATGATTTCATCCACCATGACTCTTAACTCATTGTTGTAAAAATGGGGATTTTTTTAACGTGACAGGGTGGAAATAAAAAATGAAGTGTGACAGGGACTTACTTAACAGGGGAAATGCAATATGGTGTGAATGGACAAAAGTGTATGCAAGCTGTTCTATGGGATGGTGAAAAAAGGGGTGCCTAATCTATGAAGTCTACAGAAAACAAGGTGCTCGGGCTTCTGTATCTTACAGTGGAAATGCAAAGTATTGTGTTCTGTGAAAGGGGCGTGTTCTATAGTGTCCTATGCAGGTGTGTGCACTGTGCAAATATCTCCAATGTGCAGTTGTTTGTTACTTTGCTGACCGCGAACCACTGTGGTCTGGACCGCCTTTGACTGACCACCACAAGGGGACTGTCAAGGCTACTGTGGGATTGTAATGAGCTTGGTGGTTAGCCACGGTGGTGACAGCGCTGGAGGTCAGACCGTCTATTACCTGGCTGCTGTGCTATTGTCGGTCTACCATTTTTGCTTGCTGGATGGAGGTCCTGCCTGTATAACTTGTAGTAGGGTGGTCTGGAAGACCACTGGCATGGCAATCTTTTCAGGACCATTAAAATGGTGGTCTGGCAGTCAGACTGCCAAACTGGTAATCGGGCCCATAGACAAAGTTCATGATCAGATCTTCTGGTCTTGAAAATAAAGAAATGCCAAGCCTAGACTAGAAACTGGCAGTTTAAATCTCCCTAAAAAAAGATAGCTATTTCATAGACTAGGGGAACTACTGTTAGTCAAAACTGTGTTATGTTAAAAACAACAGCAAAATGCAAACTTTTCAGAAACTCTGAAGAAAATGACAAATCTTGATACATTAACTTTTTTGCAGCATGGGTTTGTATTGTCATTTTTCACATTTCCAAGATCTTTTTTCTATGGACTTGGCACGGTGCCTTACTACCACAACATTAAAAGTTCTTCAGCCTTGTAAACATTGATTTTCAGTAATTTAACAAAAACAGTAATGGCTTATGAAGATCAGTGAGATAAGCTTACCCCAATGTACACTTCTTCCAGCAGCAGCTTAGAAAAAGAACAGAGGGTTGTGGAGGGTTGATAAAATCTCAAGTGAAATCTAAATTCAATGTCACCCTTATTAGCTAGAAACCCTGTGGCAAGTTCACAAGGTCTTATATATGACTCTTGTAAGATGTACAGAGACAGAACCATTTGTTTTAGAGGGTAGCACAACATGAAAACACTTCTCACTTTCTGTCCAGACTTCAGTCTAGAGAGAAATACCATAGCAGTAATTTACCCCTGGATGGGCTAAAATATAAATACAGGAACACTAGTAAAAATTTGATGATTTCTAAATGAGTTCACATTTAAGGAGAGAATTTTGAAATCTAAAAACTTTCATCCAGAGGGTATCTGTTAATGTTTTTTGTGTGCTTTGGAATCGTTTTGTAAGTTTCTAATTAAAAACTATTGTTTCTCCTTCTCTATAATTGCATAATTGATTATTTCAACTGTTATCTAGATGAACATTATGCTGCCTTTTGTAATAAATACTATGTAAAGCGCTGTGCAGCCCAAATTGGTCTGGTTTGGCAATATAAATCTGTAGAATGAATAAACAGGTATGCGTATGCAAAATCTATTGGCTTCGTCAATGTTGTTTACATTGTTGCACAGCAGCACGAGCAACATTACTTAAAGAAAAATAATAAAAGAACTATGACAGGGCCAGCACTGACCCTGTTTTAGCGTTTTGGTTTACTTTAAGCCGTTTTGCACAGCAGCCAGCACTATTGTGCAACATGTAGAAGAACAGCATGGGGTTGGGAAATGAGGGAGGACGTTGGGAAACACAATAGAGAGAGGTAGAAGGGGAGGGAGAAAGTGGGTTGGTTGAAAACAACAGGAAAGCGGGAAGGGTTTTAGAAACAAAGGAAAGTGGGAGGGTGGGTTAAAATGAGGAGGAGGAGGGCATGGAGAACAATAGTGAGGTGTTGGGTTTTTAGAATAACGTATATTGGTGAGGGTGAAGGAGAGGGCTCGAAAAGTAAAAAAAAAAAAAAAAGAAGAGTACCTTCAGGAGCCTGCAGTGGAAGGACACTGGCCACCGGATGCAGTACTTGGTCCAGGCTCCATCACAGGGTGGAAACTAGAAATCCAGGAGGAAGGCAGAAGCGCGGAGGAGACGCTGAACGATAGGGAGCAAGGAAATGAGAGTGACATGAAAGCCGGGCAATGGTAAGTTATACGCAGGCTATAAGAACCTTTTAAGATGTTTTTTTAAATACAGGATATTTTGCAAGCACAGCGCAAGGCGAAACCTAAAAATTCATAAAAATGAAAAGATACAACAAATGTTTTCTTGGAGTGAATATATGCAGAGTGTTGATGTCAGTTTGAATTTAGGCATTAATTGTCAGAGCTCAGGGCATTTACCATCAGTAAAGAATCGTGTGGCACTAATTTTAAAGATGCTTGCTATGTTTGGAGTATTGGACATTTGATATTGCTAGCAGGAGCTTGTTAAACCAGAATAAAACAACCACTCTTTTTTTCCTCATTGAGTTTAGCATTTGAAAGATGTCCCTATCAGACAAGATGGCGGCGGAGGTTTAACATCACCCACAAGATAGCAAATTCTTAGCCAAGCAGTGGCTCGTATCAGCTCTAATTGCACCTGCAGATATTATGTCGAGCGCCTTTATATCTGGATTATCAGTAAACGTAGTGACCGAAATGCGATAAAGTTAATGGAAAAAGATGTGCCATTGCGATATACCTTTACAAATATGATGTTGTTTACAGAGGTTAAACGATGTAATTCCTTTTAGGGTAAAAGTAGTTCTTATTTCAGCTACAGACACCATATTTCCCCCTACGGCTTTTGAAGAAGGATTTTACGGATGATTTCTGGAGCAATCTCATTAAGAAATTATCAGCTTTAGCTAAATAAAGTGTGAAATCATGGTATGTGCAGGATCACATGCAATATTAACCAGTGCCTAGCCGTCCATAAGAAATCCTTGTCTTTGACCATATAAAGTGCACTCGAGATTGCTTCAGTGCAGACTAATTTAAGAAAATATAAAGATGCATCTGGCGCCGAAAGAACCCAGGTAATTACCGGAAGGGATTCGCAACCGAGCGCAGTGGGCAATTCACGGCGTGTCTTACCTTGTCAACTCTCGTTTTAATTAATTTCTGTAAAACCAGTCTCTCTCTCTAATCTTGCCAATGCATATTACTTCCGAGACGACACTTATAAGTAGCAACAACCGAGACGCGCTTCTCACCGTAGGCCGGTGACAAAAATGAAGTCGAACTGTTAGCAAGCAGAAAAAAACACTAAAAAAAGCTTAGTTAAATTTAACTCTGTTTAATTAGATGACTTGCGACTTGCAGCACCTTGAGAACCTAACATATTTGTCTAGCTAAATCGGTGTTTTTGACATGAGGGTTCACGTTACCGCAGAAATCAGTGTTTATTAGATTCCCAGAAATTCCCGGGCTGGTTGCCTCAGTTTTTGTAGCCAGAATGTGTCTTTCATTTTAGAAAGTAGAAATGTAAATAGGACCTATGGCAGCGTGGTAACTGTATGATATCGCCCAGGGCACAAGTCTTAAAAGACACAAAAGTGGGGTGACTGACCAAGTTAGGTAACATGCATTTGACATGATGGCACGTGACATCACGGTGCAGGACTTCAAGACATCACGTTGGTTAACAGCACAGGAAGTCACATCAAAGGAAGAGGCAACACAACCCGTGACCTCACACGGGAAGTTACATCACAAGAAGTGACATAAACTCTTAACACATAGGTTTAGAAGGTCTATCATGAGTAAATTTGAACGCATTACAAAATTTAGCAAATTAGATTTAGCCTCATGGCTGTGCCAAAAAAAGTGATGCAACCACGGCACAAATTCTGGGCCTCAATTTATTTATATATATATATATATATATATAAAAAAAAATTAAACTCTGCCACAAAGAAATTGTCAACAAGTTGGAACGTGGCAGCAAATCTGTTTTGCTTAATTGTTTAAAAGTCTGCATTTTAAAATAGCTTATGGGATTAAGGCATCTGCTGCTGAAGTCATTGTGTGCCTAGTAAATCTGAGGGAAGAATAATAATAATCTTAAAATAACTCTGGATGTTAACACATTTGCTGAAGATGTCTGTGTTTTCCCTAGTCCAAGTTTTGAATCAAAGTAGCATAGAGGGTTAATGCGTGTCCTGTAAAACACATCATGTAACATGTAGATCACAGATTTTTGTTTTATGTAGATAGGCAAGCGGGTTACTACTTTTAAACATAGATCATTTTGTTACTTGCAGTCCATAAATTGTAATCCTTCTAATATAGGTGACTCCTACACCTTGTAACCCTCACTCTCTTATGGAACACATTCTGTACATTGATTCACACAATTATATGACTTATTGTCAATGTATAATGTGTATGTGTGATGGAAAACGCTCTGACACCCTGCATTGGGAATGAGTAGAACTATAAAGGAAATAAAACAAAAAAGTGGGACAGCCCAACACATCTGACATTCTTACAGTGGATGCATATCTTTTGTATACAGGGACTGAAAAAAGTGAAAAACATGTGTCTCTTAGCCCTTGTTTCCCCTCCACTGCATTTACATCTAGGTGTGAGGCTCAGCTAGCTCTCAGCCAGGACACTCAAACAAAAGGTGACCTAATGGCACCCTCACATAGGCCTCTTTTTGTGCCCAGTTAGAATTTAAAATACCAAAGGCCCTTTTGCTGTCTGCTCATTGCTCCAGACAACATACAGGCACTGTTGAATGTGCCCTAGTGTCTGAACACTGGGATGAGTTCAGCATATTTTAGTGGGGCCCAACCTCTTTGGCAGGGTGTACGGCATCTATCTTGTGAAGAGTGGGTGGACGCCATCTACCCATGTATACCCCTGACTTGTGAGTAGTTATTGCCCCTCTTTCACGGAGCCATATTACAATATTGCACTTCTTTAATGTCTCAGTTTGGAAACATAAAATATTAGAGGTAAATGCATGATCACTGGGCTACTTTTTGGAAACTCCACGGTTATTTACCTGTTATCTTCAGTACACTGAGCCTGTGTTCCCCCCCTGATGGCCTATGTTAGCCCTACCTCTCCCCTTCCATTCCCCCAGAGGAAGGATAAGGAGGTCATCCCCAAAGTCAGTGCTTACGATGGGCTGGCAGTGCCCATGGCTGAGTACCTGCACTTCTTTAACTTGAAAGGGAGAGCAACTGCACTTCTCAGCACTGCTGCTATACATTTAATGGTAGAGTACTGGTACTTCTCAGAAGCAAACCAATACTCTAAATACTGAATACCTGCACTTCTATATTTTCATTTAAAACACTGCTGAATGCATGTCCTGGTGAAACAACAAGAACATGAAACAGGATCTAGGAGTTCTAATAATAAAGCAACAGAGGCACAAGAAGCACAAAGAGCCATTGCTCATCACCTCCGACCAAAAGCAGCACCAAGAGCTAGTATTAGGAAGTTTGTAATGGCTGGTGAGGTACCCAGGCAAAAGCCCAGGTAGTGACAATGCAAGCATCAACAACCACTAAGACGTCAGCCCAGGAAGATGCCTTGCTCCTGGGGGAGAAACATATACGCTGGCAGGGAGAAGAACAATGACTGACAGGCAGGGAAAAGGATGCCATGACTAAAGACATGCTGTGGTATTGATCTATCCATGCCAAATGTGTTCTCTAAAGCCCAATAACATGTGGTGATGCAAAACCAAACAAGCATTGGCAAAGCCAATAGCTCATGCCTTTGTGGCCAATTGGGTTTGTCAATGATTTCTACGCATGCTGCACAGCATTTGTGATGCTGTGCAACATGGCTTAAGTTGGCAAAAAACAAAAAAAACAAGTCTTTGATGCGGCTACCCACATCGTTTTCTAGGTATGCACACCACGTATGACCACACCTGCAAAATGCACCAAGCTCTTTTTTTCCTTTTTGTTTACTGATCTCAGTAGGATCCTGCCAGGGTGGTGGAAATCATGGCCTCCACCTCCACTCTCCCACCCCCCACCTTAAATTACCATGATCTGAGTTACCCTTTAAACCCATACCCTCATTAGAAGTTGAGGGCTATATTCCAATCACTGTACAAACAAGGGTTTGATAATTATCACACCCAAGCAGCCCCCCAAACAGAGTCTGGCTGGTCAAACCTGCTGAAATGTATCAAGGGTAATGGCCTGAAAAAAGGGCAAAACTTACAGAATTTAGTGTGTTACATACATATTCTGCATATTTTGTCTCATTTTTGTATTACAAACTCAGAACAGGGGGTGTTTTCCACACCCAGTATTAAGGCCTGATCTGGAGGCACCAGACCTTGTCCTGGTTGAGGCCACGTTTACTGATAGTGGGGCTCATTTTGTTGTTGGGGAACCAGGCTAGCCGCATTTGTCACGTTTCTTGCCTGCAGCACTTTGCCATTTTGCAAACAATGCAAAACAAATGGTTTTACAGCCGGCCCATACCACTCTTGTTCGAAAACCATTTGTGTGGTGTTGGTTCCTCTGTCATCTATAGGAAAGTTGCCAATGATGATAAAGTGAGCAAATTGGGGAGAACAGCTGATTAGCATGCTGGTTGGTTGCTGACGTGAGGTACTTCCTATATATATTTTTCACACAATCCTTAGGTGGGTTGATGTGATGATCCCTGGGCACTGGACCTGAGTTGAATTAGGACACACTTAGGGTTTGTCTCTAGATTAATACTCGCACAAACGTCCTCACGAACAAGAAATCCAAAGGGATTGGGGGCCCCTAAATGAGAGATAGTGTGTGTTTACTTTAACCAAGGGCTTTATTGTAATTGGTCGCTCGCTGCGCTTGCCAGGTGCAACATGAGGGCTGGTCTAACAAAATTTGCCGGGGCTGCTTTTGGTGCCCAGTGTGACAATGCCCTTTCACACCACACCCCAGGGTAATGGTATTTACTAGGTGTGGCAAACATCCTGCCCAACATGTAATGAGGTTCTTAGTGTTACATTGATTGCACCCACAGACTACTTAAACCTTAAAATACTGGACGATTCAGACCAAGTTCATCTGCACACTGATCCACTCCATTTTGCAGTTTGTTTTGTCACACCATTATTTTTGGCAAATCGAATGTCATTATTTAAAAGACTTTCTTTAAACAAGCATTTGCGATGCAATATGTCTCGCATTTCCGAGAGTTAGAGCTATTGGTGTTGTAAATACATAATCAGACTTATATTGCCACATAATTTGGTCCTCTCCTGCCACATAGTTCCAGTGGCCCTGCATATAAGTAAAGCACTTTCATTTACCTTCTTCCTCTATCTGAAGCAAAAATAAAATGTTGTAATTTAGCATCCTAATTTAAATCTACCATGCTAATTCCAATAGAATACTACTTTCACCCCCTCATCACCAGACTTGCTGGCTAACACAATTCCCAAAAAACCTAGAAAACACCTACACCGTGATGGACGCTGGTGAACACAACAAGACATGAGGCACATGGATAACGAGTGGTGTCAGTGGGGTTACACACCCATGTAGGTAGCAAGGAAAGGCACAGATACCCAAGCCAAGTGCAGTGAAGCCTGCTTGTTACATAATGGGGCAGTAGTGTGTGAGTGGGTGAGTAGCAGAAAAGTTGCAGAAAAGCAGAAGGGCCAGAATGTATTCTGAAAAGAAATGATGAAGCACATTGTAAGCTTTTGTCTTCAGAAATATAAGTAATAGTTAATTGTCATAAAAAGTGACAAACGCACCCTTCCAAGATGGGTTCTCTCATTTTAAATTCACTTTTAGAAAGTAAAGCCAAGTAAAACAAACAGAGCGAGCAAGTTTCCAAACACCAAATGCTAATGTTTTGCGGCTATATGTACATGGGACCATTTGCTATTAAGTTTAAAACAGTTTACTTTTGCACAAGCGCCAGAGACACCACAGTTATAGACAAATGTAGCTTGAAATGTACATCAAATAATTTGGGAGGTTGCCAACTCTGTTCCAGCTCTATGTGAATTCATGCCATTTTTACACAGCAACAAAATACACATTTGCAAGTGGGAGGAGCGATACAGATCTTTACAGCGAGGCTCACTTTCTCTTTCATCTAGGGTAGATATCGGCTTTCCAAACAGATGTGTGTGCATGGCAATTGGTTTTCATTGTAAAGATAGCCTAAAGGCATAAGAAAGAACACATCTGACCATTTGAGCCATCTGCTGAAAGTTGTTTTTTTTACCCTGAACAACAGTAAATTAGTGCAGAGTAGTCTGCCAGGGTGGGAGAGGATTAAATAGTTTGTAGTGTACCGAAAAAGATAATGGGGGTCATTACGACCCTGGCGGAAGGCGGAGAAGCGGCAGTAAGACCGCCAACAGGCTGGCTGACTTTTTTTTAAAATTATGACCATGGCGGTTACCGCCATGATCATCCGCCACTTCTCCGTTCCACCCACCAGGGCGGAGATGACCGCCGGGCTGTAGACCTGGGTCTCCCGCCCGGCTGCTGTCACTATACCACCGGCGGTATTTGGACCCGGCTGACCGCCATGGATTTCATGCGGTTTGAAACCGCCATGAAATCCATGGCGGTAAGCACTATCAGTGCCAGGGAATTACTTCCCTGGCACTGATAGGGGTCTCCCCCACGCCGACTCCCTCCCCTACACCCCCCACCACCCCTGCCACCCCCCAAAGGTGGCAGGGCCCCCCTCCCCACCCCAACATCACATAACACACACAACACATTCACGCAGGCACCACCAAAACACATACACGCACACACACCGACATACATGCCAACATCCACACACACAGTCAGACACGCACACCCACATTCACACGCACACATCCATACCCACAGACATACACACACTCATTCCCAAACACGCAACACCCCCGCAAGAATACACAAACTCACACACCCCCTCTACATACACACACGCACACCCCCATGCACGCACACAACACACAACACCTCCCACCCCCCTCCTCTAACGGACGATCGACTTACTTATTCCGTCGATCCTCCTGGAGGGGACTGGAGCCATGGGGGCAGCTCCGCCGACACCACACCGTCAACGGAACACCGTCACGCCGAATCACAGGACGTGATTCCGTGGGCGGTGTTCTGTTGGCGTGGCGGTGGAGGTGGAGCTACCTTCACTTCCCCGCCACCCGCCAGTATGGCTGTTGGTGGCTCTCTGTCCGAAAAAGGACGGAGAGCTGCCAAGAGTCATAATATGCCGAGTGGCAAACCGCCACCACTGGCGGTCTTCCGCACGGCGGTCCCTCAGCGGTCTTGGGAAAAGACCGCCGAGGTCAAAATGACCCCCAATTTTTTTTAAAAGAAAAGGCTTCTACACTATTTAACACACCATACAAAGCTTGCCATTTTGTAAAGTTAAAATAACGAATGCCTCTGTTGTGCTCCTCATATATGTAAAAGGTATTTTGTGTCCTTTGGTTATTATTCATTTTCACAGCTAGTATGCTCAGTAATGTGTTTTATGAAAACGGCAATTCTGAAACCCAGCAAAAGGCTGAGGACAACAAAAACTAGAGGCCACGCAAAAGCAGCCATTTACACTGTTAAAAGTGCTTAACTGCCATTGGCTTAAAGAAGCTGATGTGCATTCAGGGGCAGAGCTCGTCCAAGAAATCCCGAGAACGGGGAGGGCGTTGAGCGAGTGCGAGAGCATGTCCGAAAAAGAAAGAGTGTGAAAGACGAGCTGTGAGAAAAGGCAGACAGAGTGGCAAAGTTAACACAGGAAAAATATATGAAAAACGGATGAGAGAAGGAAAAGAGCAGAGGAAGTGAAAGTGTGAAGGAAAGCAGAGAAAGGGATTGAAGAAGGCAGAGTACAGACTCTGGAGTGAAGGACACAGACAGGAGTGAGAGTGAGATGGACGGGGATCCTGGGTAAAAAGTGCAAAAAAGCCGACGAGTTTGATAAATGTACTGAAAAGTAATCCTGTCAAAGCTGCATATTCTCTGATAGAAACTCCGAGTATGCAGCACTGATGTCAGAGCAGGGGGTGGCTTGGAGGACTTAGCCCTTACCATCTGTACAGCCTGAGTCCTCTAAGAGCATGCCGATCTCTGGGAAACCCCTCAGCACACGGGTTTTGCCAATATCAAACAAACACTATAGTCAGTCCCTGCTTGTGCCCTGGGGGCCCTGTAAAGTGCACGCTCGATCGGAGCAAAGGAATGCACACAAAAAATGGAAACAAAAAATGGAAACAAAGAGCGCGATCGCGCTGCTACAGTTCACTCATAGTGAAACCTATCTGCAAAAGTGCAGTTATCTACGTAACAGGCAAAAGTGCAATTAACTATGTAACAGGGACGATGTCATGGAAAGCGCTCGACTTCTGCCAAGCGAGCCAATGAAAGACACTGACGTGACATGGACGGGGCTCCGAGCCCTTTTCTAACTACTAAAGCGTCTCGCAAGTGAAACGCATGCGCAAGCGCATGCGCCGCAGGCTCGACCCTAATAAACGGGTAAATCTCCAAATGTCATATGACATAAAGTGTACCCTGCACGCCTTTGAATGAGGTGAGGAAGTATGTATGTATGATTAGTTAAAGAAACCTCGATTATAACGATAAGGAAACATACTTAGAAAGATATACTGAATCAGGAATTCATGGTATGAATAATATTTTACAGCTGGTTCAACTGCAAATGGGGAATGCATTACTTCCTGCTCTTTCTCTGACTGGTGTATCTGATGGACCTGCATGGCACAATCTCATGTAATCCATTCCAGTTGTCATTTTTGTCGGACAGCTGCCCTTCACAATACCTATGTCACACATAGGCACTGATTATATGTTCTGTAGAATGGTAACCTGTCTATTGTTCGGGTATCTGGATTTTTTGGTTTCTAGAGCACCAGTCCCACATTTACTGACCCGAAAATCCGGTTGGTAAAATCACGTGAGGTTCGTTAGCAAGCTCAGCCTGGCCTCGGCCTGTGGCCCCAGCTAACTCCCTTCATGGCATGGGGGAGCATTGCCCCGGCTGAAAACACAACCTGATATGTCCTGACTGCCACCCACCCTGCCTCAGCCTGTCGCTGCCACTTGTCCCCTGCTCAGACCAGGTAGCACAAATGGAAGCATGTTTGTCCCTGCTTTGTATTGTATTTGCATCTGATAAATTCGGTCTGTTTGTTATTCTCGATTCTGAGGACAAATACATGTGATAGCCATGTATATGCAGGGATTCGAGGTGGAAATGTTATTTATGGCCACACAGAATCTTCTTACATAGCTTCAACCACGTCATAATGAAGCCCATAGTGGCGATCTCCTTGTTTTCAATTCCAACTTCCACATTTTTATTCTGTTAAATAAGTTAAATGATGAATTAGACTTTCTGTTAATTATTTTTTTGGATTTTCTGGCTCTACCCCTGGTAAAAAGTTGCATCCTTACTGCAAAATATATATTTACTTTTGAATGTAGAAAATGATGGCGGCTATCTGCTGCTAGATTCATGCAGTCTTCCCTTGCCCTGCCCACTCACCACACAACAGGGTCTAGAAGGTTTTGAGCTTTACCTTTGGGTTACGTACACCTTTTTAGAATTAATGTGCTCCTTTGTCTACACAACGTCTGCTTGGAGGCTGATCTATGTCCTTACTACACTTTTCATAAAATACATGAGTTCCATTATTGCTTTGGAGCACCTCCCTTCATCCAAAAGATGATGCAGTGCCTGCATTCCAGAAAACTAGCATCAATGGCCACCAGTAGACTGTAGACTTTGCAGTTGTTCGTTTCCTAGTTATTGTTACTGCATAAATGCAGGTTTTACAAGCACAAATTCTAGTGGCAAATGTCAAAAGCATTATAACGACCATTGTAGTGAATCATGAGTTAACATTTCCTCTGACGTTTCTAAAGTGTAACTCCTAATGCGTACTCCACTTGCATTAGACCTCTGCAGACACGTAGCAGTGCCAGTTTGTAAGGAGTAGAAGATTCATTCAGTATAGTGCTTCTGTACCTTGTCAAATAACAGTCTATGCTGCAAGTAAACCCTGGTACATGTCTGCCAGCCATTAGGAAGCAGAGATACAAATCCAAAAAGTGCCAATGTGCACTCCAGCATACCAGCACCCATGTATACCTGTCGCCTACATTGACGTTAGTAGCCATTCCTCTTTTTTTATTGAATCTCTTTCAGTTTATTGACATAAATCTCTGTCAGTCTGTTACTGCATAATTGCAGGTTTCAGAAGCACAAGTGGTCATGTACCAGTGCATTATGGTCATGGTCTTCGGTTCCATGTTACACAACAGAAGTTCTCTATATTTGGACCCCTCAGACAGTGCTGTTCAAACACCGCCAGGTCATCCTGGATGATGCACCAAGAACTGTGTCATTTTGCCTACATTTTGCAACCCTGACTCTTCTTGAGATGTTTGCTTTGGCTATTGAAGCCACTATCTGAGTTAAGGTACCCTGAGGCATATTTAGAGAAAGTGGTGCATTGGTGTCGATGCACCACTTCTCTTGCGTAGCCCTTGCCTCTCCTAACAATACTATGGTTGCACCGTATTTACCATTTTTGACGCTGTTGTGGCTCTTTGCTGCACTAGCGTCAAAAATATTGAGGCTAGTGTAGCAAAGCGCAGGGAGGCCCATTGATTTTAATGGGCACGTCATTTTAATGCCTGCCTTGAGCAGACGCTAAAAATAATGGAAAAAATGGTTAAGTAAAATCTAGTAAATTTCACTGCGCCATTTTTTGGCCCGCCCTGCATCGGAACGCCTCCTTGCATACATTATGCGTGGTGGAGGCATAATGTGTCACACGGGGTTGCAAAGTGGCGAATGCATGCATTTCACCACTATGTAAATCTGGCGTGGGGGAAAGGCCACCTTAGCGGCACGAAAATGACGCTATAGTGGTGCTAAGGCAGCGCAAGGAGCTTATGAATATTTCCCTCTATCTGGTCCACAGGAGTCTTCTTTACAGCCCCGGCATTTCTTGAAGAATTTCCTTGCTTCTTATATTTCTATGCAGTGCCTGTATTTCATCAACTCAGTCTGTTTTAGTCATCCTGCACTGCTACTCACCGTAGAAGTTGACCATGAGCTTTCTGTTTCTCTGCACAGTCACCTACTATCAGGAACTTTTTGTCTCTTTCGTTGAGAAGTCAGTAACACCCCTTTTCCAAATATGTCTGAAAACCTGTTACCTCTCTAAGGTCCAGATGTAGCAAAGCTTTTTACCCATTCTGTGTCTATGGGAAAAAGTGTTCGTACATATGGCCCTAAATTCCTAACCTAGCCAGTTTGAGGGGCTGTCAGATGCCAATCCTAGCTATCTATAGTACAGCGAGAGCAGTGGCACCAGGGCCCAAAGGTGTCAGAGGCCCACTACACCCTAATAATAGCTATTTTTTTTACTGCCAAGTCAACAAATTGGGTGCACATTTTCCTTGCTTACGTTACGATTCATGAAGCCCCTGCTTCGCCACCAATCAAACGATCACTGCTTACCACGCTTAGCAGCATGAATATCTTTGGAGAGTATGTTTATTTAAAAAAACGATTAATGTAACAAAGCATAAATATTTCAACAAATCTTCCCACAACTGAACTCTTAATATGTATTTAAAACTATTTTCAGATTAATTCAGCAGTGCTAGTAAGCTATTAAACATTGAATCAGAATAATATAGAATAATGATTCAGTATTTGTCTAAATACCAGTCTATGCTGCAAGGGAGTGTCTGCCCTAGTGCTTATGGTGTGGCCATATGACAACAACAATCATTGTTACAGTTAATAAGTCTTTCCTTTTGACTTTGTAGTTATATTTTGTTGATGCTGAACAGTATTGGTAAAAGCAAAAATGGCTCTCCTTGTAGAATCATCAGACCAAAAAAGTAAAGCCCCAGCATGAGAAATATAAATGCACACATCACCACACACACATCAAGACGCAGTGCCTATTTTGGCAACACTATTATGAGGTAAGCGTACCCCTGCGCAATGCAAAGTAACTATCAATTTTTTTTTAAATTAAATGTTCCAAGATGGCAATTGGCAGCTACGTTGGCCTGCTAGTAAATTGCAGTTGCCCAGGCCCTACAAAAAAGTTAGAAAGAAAAAACTGAAATGAAATGGGAAAAAAACAGACGGAAAGTGGTGGGGTGAGTAGATGAATTGTCTCTGAGTGGTATTTATCAGAGAGGCGCTCCACCAGAGGAGTCCGGGGAGGTAATGAAAAAGAAAACGAGCGGGACAGAGGTGAGAGGGAGGAGCAACAGATGAGCTGGAGGTTAGGAGAGCTCCGGGATGAATAAGTGAACAGTGGTGGCCGGCAGCTCTGGGAGGTGGGCGGGCGGGGCACAAACACAAACACACACACACACAGGCTCATTCTTTCACACACAGGCACGCTCATCCATAAACAACACTCATTCCATTCAAACATACACGCACGCACCAAACATAAATTTTACAAGATAACACACATTCATTCTTTCACTCACACACGCACGCACTCACATCCATTAATAACACTCATAACACTCAAACATGCACGCGCGCACCAAACATTCAATGTAAAACATAACACACATACACACATACATACACACACACACACATACATACACACACTTACCTTTAGCCTCCGGGTCCCAGGAGGGTTGGGACTGCTGCCTTCCCTCACTGGCTGACATGAGGTCAGCCAATGAGGGAAGGCAGCAGTTCCAGCCTCGTCACAGAGTGGGATGGGGTCAGTGAGACTGCTGACCCCACCCCACTCTGTGACGAAGTGTCACTGATTGACACTCGCCCTGGGCACTTCAGGGCTTAAACCTGAAGCGCCCAGGGAGAGTGTCAATGGGTGACGCTTTCCTCGTCACCCAGGGGAGGGCCTCGAGGCACCTTTGCTGGGCCGAGGAGGTCACGCCCATAAGGGTCGTGATCTGCTCAGCCCAGCAAAGTTCAGCTCAGGCAGCCAGGAGTCTGCGCAAATCGCGCATGTCTGCTCCTGGCTGCCTGACCTGAACATGAAGAGTGTCTTTAAGGCTGACCTTTGTTCAGCCTGACAGACACTCTTCATGGGGTGGGGGGGCGTGGCCCCTCCGCCCTAAAGGACGGGCCGCCACTGTAAGTGAAGGGTGAAACAACTCACAGGGGAAAGAACAAAGATACACATGTATTCACACTGAGTGTCCAAATGCCTCTACAAGTACCGGGATTGTACACAAAAAGTCTTTCAACAACAGACAGTGTGTGTATGTATTATAAGTCAGCTTTACATGGCTTCCCTCTCATACTGGTCTCTCATTCAATTGTGTACCATATTATTGTCTATTTAGTGGTTTGTCCATTACTGCACAATTGCAGGTTTCCAAACCACAAATTCTCATGCACCCCAGCATTACGGCCAGCACCGTTATTAATTCCTCACATCTGCCCCTTCAGCGTGACAGTAGGCCTGTAATTAAAACATTAAACAAACCTCGATAAAGGGTTTCCCCTGTACTATGTTTATGCACTTTGTGGGTTTCAATGGCATTAAAAAATAATCTTTGATTACTTTCCTTCACGGTGTACACGTCTAGGTGCGCCAGGCTGTCCTCATAGGGGTTGTGGTTTAAACCAATCTCCATTTTGTCGGCCTTCCTCCCCTGGACCGGGTCCAACTTGTTTTTACTTCTGAAGAAGTGACCTTATGAACTAGACACACCACCGCTGAGGAACCGTCACCGCAATTAAATAGCCCGGTATTCGGCAAATGTAAATGGAAAACTGGCAAGCAGGCTCGGTGTTAGCAGTAGATTATAGTCCATCATCAACATAAAATATCAAAAAGCAAACCGCGCTCCCGGAAGAGCGCGTGGAAATATGCCAGGCATCAATTGGTATTGTGAAACTCAATAAGGTGAAAGGGATGGCAGTCCTCCATTTGACGCAAAGAAATATCAGATCAATAGCAAGTAATTGGACATCACTTTGCCTAGAAGAGAGTGCAAGGGCTGCCGTGGCACAGTGAGTTATGGCTGCTATTAATCACTGCCTAACTCTTTCATCAATGTAATTTTCTTCAATCAACTTGCAGAGGTATCCAAAGTGTAAGGGAGAAGGGGGAGGGGCCCTCCGCGCCTCTCGGGGTATAAAATGGAGATTAAATGCTTTGTGATTCATGAAATGGCAGCCACTCAACTCGACTAAGCATTTCTTCACCGTATGAGGAAGGCGCCATAGTGATTACATCATCTTGAAATATAGCAAAATGTGCAGAACCTGCTAAAAAGGCTGCTTGAGAAATGATATTATAGAAAATAAACGCCAGTGGCAAGTTGTCTGGGCCCTGGATCTTCCGTTGCAGAATAAGCTGTTCTTCTCTCGTCTGTCTGGTAGGTTTTGTCTATTTTTCCCAGTTTATTTACAGGGCACAGTGTAGGCACATGGCCACAGCCAAAGAAATATTCGGGTTTCAAGAAAAGTCTTAAAACACAGAAGACATTGCAAGACAAATGAATATTGGAGCAAGAATACCGCATCAAAAGCAGTTCTGTTTTACACTAGAGTAAAAGTAGCCTTCATTTTCAATAAATGACAACGATTTTTTTGTAAGAAAACAAGATGCACAGGGCCCTATTCAAACAGGTAATTGCGGTCGTCCTCTGCATTTACATTTTCAATGCCTACCTGAATTCCACAAAGGGACTTTTTGGAGGTGTAAGCCTATGGACCTATCCGAATTTCTCTGCCACAAGTGCTGATTTCTTCCAACTTAAGGAGTGGGAAAATAGATGTTCCAAGGCACAATAGTCCTGGAAGTTTGTTAATAGCCACAAATATGACAGTTTATCAGAATTCATTATTTTCTCTTTTTCCAATTTCTACCCTGGAAAGGTTTATATTTGTATTCCACCCAAGAGCTGACATACATCTCTTTCCAGGGTAGGAAGGAAAATGGATTAACTCTAGCTTTCGTGGGATTCTAGGGAAAGGGTTCTCCACAAGGAAAATTGTCTTTGCAGAGAAAAAAAAGTGTACATTGCAGAGGAGATCCTACTCCCATTTGAGAGTTCTCCATTATGAACAGCTATGCACAGCAGGGATAGGATCGCACTGGGAATGTCACATGGCCTTCTCAGGAATAGTCACATTAAGCTGCATCTGGCACAGTTATCATATATAATCCTGGTAAGGTTTGGGAATTCTAGAAAGCAGTAAATCTGCTTTCACAAATTGGTACAAACGCTCAAGTAAAGATTTACTACTGTAGCAAATCTACCTTTTTTTGTCGTGGTCACCCATATGTTTCACCTTTTTTTGGACCCTAGTTTTTCTGGATTTAGGACTCCATGTACTTTACCGCAGCTAAACAGTATTAAAGTGCTTGTGTTTCCCTTTTACAGCATGTGATGTACATCCAAACCCAGCATTAATATGTTGTAAATAACGTCCCATCTTCCCTAAATTTCCATTGTTAATGGTGCCAAAATATTACTGATAATCTTATAATCCAGGTTCACTAATGAGAGAAGTTTACCAGAGGACCTGACAGCATTATGTTTTTAGCTGTTTGGGAATAGGAACTATAAGTGCCATGATAATGTTGCCATCAAATCAATCGAGCTGATAAACTAAAAACACATGTTTTTCTGTCATGTTTAACAGCTCCTGTTTTTTTCTGAGGTGCACAATGTTTTTGCTATTCAAGTTTATGTAAGGTTACATCCATGTCAAGTAGTGTTCTGGTCATCCCCCGCCTTTCACTCAGTATTGTGGCAACACAATGTCCCCTGATTACTGCCATGAAAGACTTCACTCAAATATAATGTCAGATACTCTTAAACGTTTCTTTAAAAAGTAATTCCTTATTGTCTTGTCTAAGGAATGTTGAAATGCAAGGTCCTCTGGGGCAGTGCTTTGGAGTGAATAGTTTTTCCTATTAAATGTCATTATCATAGAGTTTTTGTCAGAGAGGGCTTTTTCCCAGATATTCTGTGTGGTGCACCAATATGGGCACATAAAAGGACCCTATAAGTCTATCAAGGACAAGCGTGCAGTTGTACTGAGGAATAAAAGGAGTGTCCCCTGTGAACCCCATGCAGCTGCCTCAACAGATCTATCACATGCCGCAATCATTGAGTCATTTTGCAAAGCCCAGGGCCACTTTACCGCTCAGTATGGGAGTAATGACCTAGCCAGTATTACATTCAACACACAGTATCCCCTCGAATAGCATGGATCTGAATCCAACATGCAAGCCTAGCCAGGATGTTGTCAAAGGAACATAATTAGTCAGGGCTTTGAGCATACAGATGCCCCCGCAACGCATCTACTCCCCCCAGACAACCATGTTTATCAATGCCTACCTGCAAGGCCAAAATAAGAACTATGGGTTCATCGAAATCAGTGGCCTCTTAGTATAGGTAGAAAATCCAGTAGCGAACAATTGGCTTATCCAGCGGTACTAAAGCCTATCTACTTTACTGTTGCTAAAATGGGTTTCCTGAAGATGGCCTTGTGTGCTCCTGGCGCTTAATGTAATTGTTATATTACATCTTCTGGATATGAACCCTGTCTCTCACACTGCACATGAGGAATGTGTAATCATTTAGTGTAGTTTTTACACAATTTGGGGTTACATAAAGCAACACATAGATACAGGTCACTTCATCTTGACTGACCCATAAAGAGCGTTGATCATTCCTAGGTTAGGAAGTCTGGCATATTGTAAACTCAAATAGTTATTCAGAATGCTGGAGTCATTAATAAGTAAAATACAACAGATCACAACTTACATTTCCCTTGACTGAGACAGAACGTTGTTCCACCCAAACCATGGAAAGAATTAGAAGTCAAATATGCATTCCTTCCATTGTCATACTACAGGGAAGAAACTGGTTGTAAGAGCTATGTCCTTCAGTACTAGTTGTGCCCCACCCAGCTAGCAAAACAAACCCACATATATGTTTGATCATTATCAGAAGTGACATTTTGAACTTTCAAAGACCCACGACCTGACTCCCCCAGTCAACGTTCATCACCTTCAAACAGTGGATCAGCAAGTGTGAGTTAGCAGCAATATGATAGATCATTGTTCTTAGTTTGTCAATAGTTCGAGGCTTCAGCTCCAGCAAATGCACCTCCCCATCCACCAAGACTTCTGCGTTTGTGCATCTCTTGCAGTGTAGCTCATGGGCAAGACCACATTCAGTCAGCTGGATAATCTGGATAAGCTACAGTGGCACTATTCACTATGCCTCAGCATGCTAGGCAGAAGTGGCGTCAAGTCACTGTCTAAGTTTCTTTCTACTTGTCTCTTGAGACATTGCTATCCCACACCAGCCAGTCTCAAGCCTCAGAAGGTTCCATAAAAACACGAAGAACTATATACAATAATTTTCAGTTAGGCAAGCAATAGAACAATGTAGCACAGTCCTACCTCCCTAGAGGTTTTTATAACTTCAACCAAAAAGGCGAATTTGAACTGGAACACTGCTGTGTAGACTTGAAAGATCAGGATAGATTGATTGTCAGTTACAAAAGGGCTATTTTTCTTGGAAGCCTGGAGGATCATGTCCCTGCCCCTGTAATACAGCAAATGAGCCACAACTGAATGAATAAGTGCACCAGACTGCGGGCTTCTAGCCCACACCCTGTGGGTCCTCTCTAATGCAACAACTTGGAAAGGGCAGAGGAGGCCACAGTTTCAACAATCCAAGTCTCCAAGATGGACACCATAACTTTGCCATCAACGTCCTTTGGCAAGACCACCACTCAAACATTATTAATGCTATAGCGGCCCTCCACACCTTCAGCTCTGTATTCCAGAAATCTTACCTTCTCCTTGAGGTCTTTGAAATGTATTTGCAATCTATCTGACTTTGGGTGATGACATGCAATCTATCTGACTTTGGGTGATGACATCCTCCATGAGCTTAAGCTTGAGCTGATCTGATGTAAGAGGCCCAGATCCACCAACACAGAATCAATTTTTGCTTCTAGAGCCTTACAAGTAGCTTTAATTGCCAGTAAGATGTTGTACAATTTGTCCACGGGTGCAAGTTTTTGGCTTGATTGCGAGTCTTGCCACTGTGCATTCATCTGATCACATGGAATCATTAGGTCATGGGCCCAGGTGATCTAGAGCCTTGATTGACCCATGTTACCCACCATCAATCTCCAAGCAGCTAGAGGATTCAGGACCCCCCTTCTGGCCCAAATCAAAGAAGAAATGTTGTCTTGCAAGAAGGGTCAGGTGGTACCCATGATGCCTGAGATCCCACAAAGTTCTATCAGGCACAATAGGTGGGGGAGGGCAGTGGAAGGTACAGACCTAGGCCTCATTAACTACTCCATTGCAGTCTGATAGCACAATGATCCTTGATCCACACTGTTTCTTCTTAGGAACCTACCACCTCAGGAGTGACTCTGTGCCAGTTCCTCAGGCTGGAGGAAGAGCGTAGCAACACAGTGCAAGGTCCTCCAGTGTCAAAGCAGTATTGCTCCCTTCCACTGGTGCTGACCAAGTCCTCAGTAGAGCGAAGGTTGAGGCCCCAGGTGGTTCCTAGCAGAGTCACCCATCGGAGCTCAGGCCATAATAGCCATCTAGAGGCCATACTGATTGCCACTTCTGTCACAGGCCTCAGGGCACCCACAGAGTCAGAGTGGCCACCAACCAGAAAGTCAGGAGCACTCCCTACCTGCATTCTGCCCTCAATCCAGAACTAGTTCCCAGACAATAGGTGTTCGATAGGCATTCACCCGCCTAAGGTCACTGTTCCAGGCATCAGCACAGACATTATCCTGCTGGCACACACCGCACCTCCGCATCTCCAACCACAATTCCTCACAGGGATCTTAGGCAAGACTTTAGGGGTTTCCCGGTAGTGGCACCTGAACATGGCATAGTCTGCATGAGCACTCCAGCCCTCCTCTGAAGTACTGCTTGTATTCTAAGTCAATTTTCTAAATCAGGCAATGTGGGAAAAATGATTTTGCACAACTTTTGCTGTTTGCGTTTACAAAAATAGAGTTGGAATCTTTAGATGCGTGCCATCAGGACATGGTATGCTCTCACCTAAGACAAAAAGATGCACCCTGTGCCTATCCCTCTCATCCCATATTCAGCTCAGACTGGTGGGGTTCAGCCAACAAGAGCATTCGATTGACCAAAGCCAGTCTAGGGTACATTCATGTTTCCTGCAAGTGTTATGGGATATTAACCATCACCAGGACTTCCTAGAGATTATGGAATGTATTACCACCATTGCAGTGAACTGTATACAAAAGTCAATGTACTTGATACTGGTTGGTTTCCTCCAAGTTTTCTGGTGTGGCATTAGAGTCCTGCCTTGAAGATCCACTGCCTTGTTTAGGAGCCTGACTTCAGAGTCCTGGTGTCAGCTCATAGATATCCGCCAGAGAACGAGGGCTCCTCCTGTCAACCACTCCACCAGCTGATGACACAATATCATCCAAAGACAGTGTTAACCACAGGGCACTCCAAAAGACTGAGAGCATCCAACACTTTAAGGTGCTACCTTTCTAGTCACTTACACACTGTGGGGAATATTTATCAAGGGTTTGCATCACCCCTGCACCATGCAAGGGTCCAAAGGGTGACACAAAAACTTGAATGATATTTATTAAGCCATGCAGGGCCACCTTGCGTAGCCCTGAGTGGCTTGGTGAATGTGGTGTAATGCAAGGCAGTAACCGCCAACCAGGGCACTCACCATACACTTTTTGGGCACCCTAGGGGCAGTGCCAGGGTCCCTGCACCCCAAGTGAGCTCTCTGCATGCTTCGGGAGCCGGCATTTCTCCCACCCGCAGGGAGCAGCTACTAATGCTGCTCCCTCCAGGCAGGAGCAATATTCTGATCTGTTTGGCAAGAAACAGGTCAAAAACCTGCTCCCAGCCAGCAAGAGCATTTTAAAAGCTCCTGCTGGCTGGGAGCTGACTATATGCTTGCTCCCGCTTTGAGGGAAGTTAAAAATGCCCCCTCCAATTGGTAGCAAACACAGATTTCCATGCTCGCGCTGGTGCAGGCAAGGAAGCCACTGTTTCCTGGGGGTAAGCTGGTGAGCTGGCCTTTGGGAGTGGGGTACCTGGGGCCATTAATGTCTCAGGGAGGGGGGCAGCACTGCCCCCTCCCCATTTTGAGTAATTTCACCCCAGGGGTGGGCTCCTCAGGGCCTTTAGAGGCTCGAGGAGGGGCGGAACACAGCCCCCTCTCCATTTGGCACAATTTTGGTCCAGGGTTGGGCTCCCCGGTGTCTATAAAGTGTAGGAAAGGGGGGCCATGTGTCCACTCTCCCCATGTATAATTATTTTGCCCCAGGGGTTCGGCTTTCTTGTGCTTGTAAATGCTGGGGGAGGCACCATCCTGTGGAGTCCCAAAGAATCTTAGCAATTTTAGCAAATGTATTTTTATTTTTGCCCCCAAGTTATCCCTGCCCTGCACTATTATATACATTTTAAAACATGTTCAGGACAAGGGTCTAAGTTCATGAGTCCTGAAATGGCTGCCACCAAAATTTTTCTCATGTTGCTGGCAGCCAATCAGTGTACTCGTGCCCCACGGGAGTGAGATGGTCCAAGGGAAATATAACTGTTTGGGCCACTCAGAATGCTCCATTTTTTAATTGGTGCTCCAGTGAGAGTCTCTCAAGCCAACTGCAGCCCCAACCATCCACAATATACAATTATATTTTAACCTTAATTTCTTAAAATGCACTGAATGGACTTACAACAAATCACAGAAGGACAATCTGTGGACCAAGATCTAGCCTGAGGAAAATGCATGGGGATTTTGCATTTTAGGGCCACCATTTTTTCACAGCATCCGCTTGACTGATCACCTCGAAACTTTCCATGCACAAACTAGTCAAAATGTAGCACCTTTTTGGAAGGTTTCATCTAGATTCTCCAAATGGGGCTAAAGTTATTTGCAATAGAAAAAACACTTTTCCTATGGAACAACTGATCTATCTGTCTATCTATCTATCTATCTATCTATCTATCTATCTATCTATCTATCTATCTATCTATCTATCTATCTATCTATCTATCTATACGTATATATGTATATAGATATAGATATGTATGTATGTATGTATGGAAATATAAAAGGTTATAGTGAGGTGTGATAAAAAGATCTGTTTTTGTGGAAAAAAAGCCTTAGAAATTCAATAAAAAAACAAAGGAAGCAGTAAGTAATGTTTTAGTTAGGTGAAATTGTCAGTGACAGCAAGTTGTGCCCCTGCCTTGCACTGCTCTGAGAGTAGAAGGGAAACCTGAGAAGATTGCGAGTAGCATTGCCAGCATTCCCAAATGTAAATAGTTACTCTCTACTGAAGGTCAATGTCTAGAGATACATAGCACTGGATGCACCAAGAATGGTGAATAATGAACACCAACTACTTTCCACTAAAATGAGTGTTATTATGCACTGCATTTGTGACAATACACCAGGGTGAATTGTGTGTTATGTCTGGCAGTGTGCTCCCTCCTTCCTTTTGTAATTAAGCAATATACCTCCAAACCACATTTCCTGTCTCAGACTTTGCAAAGCATTGGCAGAACTGATTTTCCTTGAACTGAAATATAAACTATATCAACATAATTAATATTCCTTTGTTTTTTTCATGAGCCTCATTCCCTTCTTTGATAAAGACAACTAACCTTCTGTTTTGTGAGTACACACTCTCTGGTTCTAATGTGACTTTGTGGTTGTTTTCCTATAAAGTAATAGGCACAAGCATTGTAGGATTATATAGTTAATACTCATGCCAATAAATCACTTTCCACATCATGCATCAAATCTTTAATTCTTGAAAATACAGGACATTGAGATGGTCATTCCGAGTTTGGCGGTCATTACTGAAGACCCCAGTGCAAACGGCCACTAAAACACCGCCAGCGATGGGGGAGTGAAGACCGCCGCATTACGAGTAACCCACAGAACACCGCCCAAAATAGACTGAAAAAAACCACACTGTCGGCCCAAACGATGGTGTGAAGGAGGCGGCTGCACAACCACCACTGCCACGTTGAGTATATACCACCTGCCAAATTACGAGTCACAAATCAGCATCAGGATCCCAACACGTCAGCAGTCCATTGGCGGCCCAAACTGCAGCGGGAAAAAAAGGCACTGCCGCATTAACAGTGCACCAGAGTGGACAACACCAATACCCAACACCTGAGACATATACACACACCTATCTAAAGCACTACAAAACACACCCCCACACATACCCAGAACTCATTGCAACTAGAAACTGTGACAGAGCTAGAGAAGAGCACACTGAAAGGAGGCAGTGCACCTAGATACCACAGGCACCAACATACTGAGCACGCATCACCCAACACACCACGGCACACAAACACCACAGAGCACACGCACATACCACCACACAAATTCACAACTACAAACAGCACACCAGAATCCCTGCACACCATACACCCCCACCCACAACAGAACCACCATGGCGCCACAAAAAAAAAACAAATTCACAGAAGAGGAGCTCAGGATAATTGTAGAAGAAATCATCAAAGTGGAGCCACAACTGTTTGGAGCACAAGTCCAGCAGACATCCATAGCCCGGAAGAATGACTTATGGCAGAGGATAGTCAACAGGGTGAATGCAGTGGGGAACCATCCACGCACAAGGGAGGACATAAAGAAGAGGTTGAATGACCTTAGGGGGAAGGTACGGACCATGGCTTCCAGGCATCAAGTAGCTGTCATGAGGACTGATGGAGGACCCCCACCGCCTCCCCCAGAAATGTCACCATGGGAGGAGATAGTCCTGGCCATACTACACCCGGAAGGGCTGACGGGAATAGCTACTGGACTGGACACTGGTAAGTCCACTGTACTCACCGGCCAACATGTCCCCGTGCACAGCACATACCCCCACCACCCTCTCACCCACTCACACCACCCTAACGTGCACCATCCCGCCATGGACAATATACCCACCCCTGCATGCCACAGCTCCCCACTGACACCAATCCCTCACAGCCCCACCTAGTGCATGTATGCCTCACACAGCAGCAAGTACCACAACTACCACAATGCAGCACTCCCTACCATTGCCTGACTGCTACATCCAGATCACTTCTCTGCAATTGCACGTCAAACCATGTCACTTCCCTTCACCAACAAGTAGTAGGAATGCACATAAGTACATGACAATGACAGTAGCAAGACAAATAATAAATGTACTCCAAAATAGGCTCTTTGCACCTTTCCACTGATGGTAACACAAACAGTGGACTAGTAACTGTCAATACCATTACTGATCTGCAAATACAGTTAATACCATCATCTGACACAATACCTCTCATTACACAGGTCTGCCAAGTACTGATACGCAACAGAGGAGCCCAGTGACAGAAAGCCCAGGCCAGGAAGTCTGGATTCGGACAACAAACCTGGCCCATCAGGCATGAATGGTCAGTCCACCACCACCAGTCTCAACCTGCCCACAACTCAAACCAGCTCCCCTGTGGCAGCCAGTGCACAGCAGAGCCCACCTTCCCATACCTGTGCCACAAGGTCACATCAATCATCAGTGTGCCCAACAGGACATGGGCAGTAGTCAACGGTGCAAACAGAAGACAATTACGTTCCTGGTGTCAGTCGGAGGGGGCACTCTGCACCAGGGGCACAGGACAGGGGGCAAGGGCTAGTGGGAGGGCAATTGTGGGCCACAGGATGAGCCAGGTACAGGACACAACTGGCCAGGAGGACGGCTCCAGAGTCCTGGGAGCCTGCCTGCAAACCCACAACAAGATGGGCCAGATACTCACAACCTTGCAGGACACCCAAAGGCTGCAGGGGGAATACCACCAGAAGGCCAGGCAGCAGTGGCAGGCACTCGATGCCACCATGGTCTCCATATTAGGGGAGTTCAAGGAACTCAATAACCTGTGGACATTCTGAACCCAACAGCAGGCCCCATCCAGTAGTCAGTCAACACCACTGCCCTCAACATCAACACCTGCTACTGGAATGGAGGCCCAGCAGGAGGACCCACAGGCCACCAGAACCCCTACCCCTGCAGCTGAGGAACCCCCGCAAAAAAGGTCACCCATCCAGACATTCTGCAGGACCTCAGCCCAAGACCAATCTCCCCATCAGGAAGTGATCCCCCTTCTGAACTGTCACCCTTGTGTGCCACTGTTAAACCCTGTTGGCTGTCCAATACCAACGCTACATCTTTCAGAGGCAAATGGTTAAAGGAACTGTGAACCAAACAGCTGTACCACCCACTCTGATCATCACAAAGAGCATAACTCCACTCCTTAGGACTGTGATAGTCAACACTTAATAAACACCAAGTATCACAAGTCATGATGCATGTCTCTTCGTTGTTTGTATTGGCAATTCTGTCACGGACAACAAAAGAATACACATGTATACACAACAATAATGTCAAAGTCATAGATGTAGTGGGATACTCCAGCAGGTGTGTATGTACATACATATTGTTGTAAAATCCACCGTCAACTATGCCAACTGGCATCTCAGCAAGCAGATTGCAAACAGATATGTCACCTGAAGATAGGAAAATAAATGGAATGAGGTACAATGTTGTAAAGACTGTAATCCAAAGTGATACGTCAACAGCAGTTGCACACAAACACAGGATGAGTGTCCCAGCAGCTATGATACACCATATGTAAGGGCCTGCATAGGCATAAACACATGTGTGTCACAGGAAAGATGTAATATAGGTAACATCATCTATTGTACGCCTCCCTGAGTAATCAGGAACATGTACTTAGCACACAGCAGCTGACATTGCAACATTACATGCCTACGCAGCAGGACAAGACTGATAAGTTCCTCTAACATATCCCCTCACAGGCAGACTGAGGACCCTAAACCTTTAGTACAACTATAAGGCTGTACCTGAATGGCACCAGCATTCCACATATGTACTTAGCAGCTGTGCATTTCCAATACCTCTCATGGTAAGTCACCTACTCTTCAAGGTTGTTAACCAACACGTAATGCTCAAGTCCCTACACATACCTTGATGCATGCAAATACTGGTTACAGATTGGCTTCAGCACCACATCTTCCATGTGCAGATGATATGCAATGAAGAAATACCTGTACATCAATTAAAGTAGTGACAAATCATGTCAGTCCTGTTGTCATGTGCCTCCTCCTCGTCAGCCTCCCACTCAGCATTAGAGTCACTGGCCACAAACACCAGTCCAGCATTAATGTCCCCCTCCTCCAACAGTGGGATGTTCCTTCTGAGGGCCAGATTATGGAGCATGCAGCAGGCAATAATGATCTTGCAGGCTTTCCCTTGTCGTACTATAGGGCACCACCAGACACATCAAGACAACAAAATCAAGCTTTCAAGAGACCGAAGATTCGCTCAATCACACATCTTGTCTGGCCATGTGCCTCATTGTATCTGTTCTCTCCTAATGTAGTTGGGTGTCTCACAGGTGTCAGGAGCCAGGGCAGGCTAGGATATCTGGAGTCACCTGTGTGGAAAAGGGAACATGACCATAGATAACAATGCTAGGCAGAGAGTTGACTGTGTTGTGAGGGGCAAAAATGTCTGACATGGAAAGCATTACACATACCTATGAGCCAGGCATTTTCTCCATGTAGCTGTGGCATCATTGCAAGGATATTACTGTTCCTCAGGATGTGGGAGTCATGTACTGATCCAGGGAATTTAGCGTTCACATGTGTAATGTATTCATCTGCAAGACACACTACTTGTACATTGAACCAATATGTACTCTTCCGGTTTCTGTAGACCAGTTCATTGACCCTCGGAGGCAGCAAGGCAATGTGAATCCCATCAATGGCCCCAATTACATGTGGGACATTTGATATGTTGTAGAAGGCTGCTTTTATAGCGGGAACTTCTGGAGTTAGTGGGAACATAATATACCTGTGCACATGTTTGAGTACAACATCCAACACATCCTGCAACACCTTAGAGAACTGGGGCTGTGAAAACCCGGCAGCCAGTCCCACTGTGACCTGAAAAGAGCCACTCACCAGGAAATTCAAGACTGCCAACACGTAGTCTGTTTGAGGAATGGCATGGGGATTCCTCAAGCCCGGCAGGAGGTCTGGCTTCAACTGGGCGACCAGTTTCTTGATGCACAAACGGTTTAGTCGATAGGTCATGATAATGTGGTGCTCTTCTGTGGTTTCAAGATCTATGAGTGGCCGGTAAATTGGTGCATTCCTCATCACTCCATAGTGGCGATATCTGTGCGGGGACTCAAACAACACTCTGTGAACATCCCACAATGTAGTCTACCAAGTATGACACACAATAGTCATGAGCTTTTAGTCATGCAAGTTGCCTGTCATATTGTGGGAATACACATTACTCCACCTTCCATTCCTAACCGGACGATGTCATATAATTCTTGTGGGAATGGACGTATACAGGACATGTACACGTACACCTTCCATTTGTTCATAGATGCTGATAAATGTTGTGACAAGTGTGGTAATGTCAACAGACACAAACTACATGTGTCAATATCCACAATGTATAACCTAAAGTATGTATTTGTGAGGACATGCAGGTAGTTACGCTGTGTGAACTCAAGACAGTAATGTCACAGACTACAATGGCATCCTCGTGTCTGGCATGCATTGGACAGCTGGAAGTGACTTTGTTCCACCGGCGGAAGTCGTCATGGTGTAGGGCGGTCTGAATCCGCATGCAACTCCTCATTGGTTAACATTAATGTCTATGGGAGACTGGGACCAATGACGATCACCACCGGCGGTGACGGTCATGACCGCTGCAGTCGTAACCGCCATTTTGAATGGGCCAGCTCACTTGACTCCTGCCATTCGTGCAGAAAAGACCTCCACTTTGTGTGGTCCTGTGTCCTGTCTCTTAGAGCAACGATGGCACACACTTCAGGGGAAAGGGCCTGAGCCTTCTCAACAGAGGAACTAGAGAAACTGGTGGAAGGGGTCCTACCCCAGTATGGGCGGTTGTACGGTGCTCCAGGGCAACAGGTCAGTACAACATCTTTTGTCAGACATGTTGGGTGGTGTATGACGATGTATGTGTGTGCACATTGACATGTCATGACTGATCAGGGGTGTAGCATGCACATGATATGTGTGGGATATTGGCAGTGTTCATGGTCCGTGTTTGTTGTGTGTCACCAAAGCTTACTGTTCTATTGGTATTATTTACATCATGCCCCCCCTTTTCTCACTGTTTCCAAATAAGGTCAGCGCCCACCAGAAGAAAGGGTTATGGCGAGCCATCGCCAAGGAAGTGTAGACCCTGGGGGTCCATTGCCGGTGGAGCACCCACTGCAGGAAGCAGTGGGAGGACCTGCGACGCTGGGCCCGGAAGACCGCAGATGCCCAGCTGGGTACAGCCTCCCAACGTGGGAGGGGTGCTCATCGGACCCTGACCCCTGTAATGGCCCGCATACTGGCAGAATGCTACGTGAAGATTAAAATTGCTTCACTTCCTACATCAATGGACCTCTGTACCACATGTACTCCACACATTCCAGTCAGTTAGTTAGTGTCCTCAGTCCCTCTCTACTAAGATTTGTATTATACTGTAATGGGTGACATGTGTTTGGGTATGTTCCTGGGCTGGATTTTAGGATCAGTCATTTTGGCAGTTGATAGGCATATGGGTGTCTTCATTCAGGTGTTTAGGCTGCAGGGTTGAGATGATTTTGGACATCGCTTGCATGACTTTATTTGGAAATTAATGCTAAATGGTCTATTGTTTCGCAGGCAGGGACTGCAATCTGCATTGTTTGAATGTGAAGTGGATGTGTGGGTTCTCATCATTTCCTCCCCTTCCCGCCCTCTTTATCTCTCTCCTCCTCTGTTCATGTGTGCATTAGTATCATCTGGCAAAGGAGGAAGGGCACCGGTGAGTGGGGATGCAGCAGCTCACGGGACCCAGGAGACTGGCACCAGAGAAGCCGAGGGGACCAGTGGGACAGAGGGTGAGGGGAGTACCACAGGGAGATTGGAACTACCAACACATCTGAATCAGATTCCTCCTCTAATGGCGGCTCCCTGGCAGTGGAGGACCCTTCTGGGACCACACCAACACCATTGTTGTCCTCCACCCCCCTTACCAGCACCGCCCTCCTTGTAGCACCCCATCCAGTTGCCCATGCCCGCTCTCCCAGGAGGGTGGGCATCTCGTTCGCCATAGGCACCTCTGCCCCGCCCCAGTCAGCCCTGCTGGAGGCTATTGGCCTCCTGAGGTCCATCTCTGTGGGGCAGACAATGATCGTGAATGCCATCCAGGGACTGACATCCCAGATGCAGCAGACAAATGCGTTCCTGGAAGGCATTCACGGTGCCTTGTCTGGCCTCTAGAGATCATTTCAGGCTCTGGCCTCCTCATTGACGGCAGCCAGTGTCCCTTCTTCTTCCGTCCCCCTCAAGCTACCTGTTCCCAATCCACAACCCTTCTCCCTACACCCGTCCAAAGCACACCTACAGAGTAGCATACACCTACTACAACAGACAAGGTGCGCAAAGACAGTCATAGGCATCACAAACGTTCACACAGGCATGCACACATACAACACACATCTGCAGACACAACAAAAGACACTTCCACCACCTCCTCCCTTGCAGTCACATCTCCACTCATACCTACCAGCATTGCATCATCACACACTGGTCCTGCTACCATTCCTGTCATTCCCCCAATCACCACAATAGCAGACTCACAGACACACAACCTACCCACCACATCTGCACTCACCACCACTACTGTCCCTGCCACCTGCAGCACATCCACCTCACTTGCACACACCACCACAACATTCACTCACACGTCTCCCATTCCCTCTCCCTGCATCTCTGCCACCTCCTCCCAAAAAATGCATATGTACCCACTCACCCATCCAACATTCAGCCACCACACACATACAGATATTGCACACACCAGCATCCACGTACCTCACACAGACACATCAGACAAGCACTCACTCTACCTCCACTCCTAACCCTCAATCATGTGACCACCCTGTGTACCTAAGAAAGTTTTCCTTGCTGCCCTTGACTTCTTCCCTACTCCTCTCCCACCCCATCTTCACCAAAAATGGCGTGTCCCTTGCCCCTCTCAGGCCCTTCTACCTCCCATTCCTTCGGTGCCCTCTCTGGGGTTTTCCCAGCTCCTCCAACCAGAAAGGATTCGGCCCTCCCAGTGCCAAAGTTACCCCTCCCAAAGTCAAACATAAACATGCCCCTTTCACATCCAAGCCTCCCCCACCACCCCCGCATCCCTGAGGTGCCTGCCTGTCCCATTGCTGCCCCTGTGATGTGGAGGACTATTTAGAGTCACAAGTCAAGTTGGGCCCATGTTTGATGGACAATGTGTCCTGCAGATGGGGACATTGGTCTTGCCATAGGCACATTATGTATATAGTTTCTTTCTTTTGTATATGAATACATCTGCCCACATTGCTATGGTTAGCAAGATGAGATGCTTGTCCTGGTTTCCTTCTACATGGTGGCGTGACATCTGTGTGCATAGGTGTGTGAGGTCTGTGTGTGGTTTGTGTCTGTGTTGTTGCATGCGTTGGATAGATGGTTTGGGCCATGGGGATGTTGTGATGTGTGTGACTGCTTGCTTGTATGATTGTCTGGGGTGTTGTGTGCGTCCGTGTGTATAGTGCTGCATGTGTGGACTTCCTTGTATGTTGGTTGTACGTGTTGTGTTACCTGTATGATTGTTTGGATGTGTGTTTACAGCTATTGATTGTGTGCCAATGCTACATGGAGTTCATGGTGTGTATATATGTGTTGTGCCGCACAACATGCCTGTCTATGCCAACATTGAGGTGTTTGTGGTCTAGTTGTCATTGTGTGGTTATGGGGTGTGTTGGTGGTGTTAGTGTGTGTTGTGCTGTATGTTTGGCACGTAGCTGCTTGGCCTTGAGTATGTATTGGGTACTTGGCAGGGACGTATGTTGTGTGTGCCTGTGTGTGGCCTTCTCTCTCTGTGTGAGGTATGTGTGTTCTCTGTGGAAGTGCATCCCTGACATTTCCTTCCCTCTGTGGTAGGTATACTTACGCTTGTCGTCTTCGTCGTTGTCGGTGGCTCTGAAGGTGAATGGCAAGATACACCGCTGGGAAGACTAGTAGTTTGTTTGCCATGGCGGCTGCGGAAGCGTCTGTATGCCTGAAGGTGGGTGTTTCCTTTTATACTTTCTGTTTCTGCCAGGTTTTTCATGGCGGCAATGCCACACAGGATATCCTGGCGGAGTGGTTACTCAAAATATTGAGGGCGGGACATTGGCTTCCACCTGCATGGAGTCAGCTTCCGCCGCTGGATGCTGCTCGTCGGCGGTGGCGGTGCTGGCGGTGGGTTGGCTGTGTTGTGCTGGGTTCACCGCCTTACTCTTTATATGGCGGTCTGCACCACAACCCTGGCGGCGGTTCAGTTACTGCCAAACTTGGAATGATCACCGGAGTCTATTCAACATTCCTTAATCCCTCCAAGTGAAGTAAGGTGGCATAGATGGTTTAAGGTTGAGTACTCATATAGAGAGCTTTATAAAATTTGACTATTCTCAGTTGAATGGGGCCCTAGAACTAAAGAATTAATGAACAAGGGCAATTTAGGGATATTTTACATGAACCCCAGCACCTGATAAATAGGGAGTGACACTGAACAAAATACACCAGATTTTTCAAAATATATTGCTTCAATACAAAATGTGTATTTCCAATAGTTGTATATCAAGACTATTCACCTGACAAGTCAAGGGAAATGGTCACTCACAGATCCCTGGAAAGGCAATGCTGAATATCCTTAAAGATGAAAATTAGTTATAACTTTCAAAAGTGTGCCTAAATAGAGCCAGAAATGTACTAAAGCTCTACGTTAATCAAAGGGGAAGGAGGGTGGTCCGCATTGACAGGCTGCATGTTCAGAGATGCTGCACTTGGTTTATTGCTGAGTTGTTGCACTGCCTGAACCAACCCTGGTGTCTCTGTGCTTGACGCGCACTGAAAGGGTGTTCTATGAGCTTGCCAGAGTACTGAGAATGGGTGGTGTTGGCAGAATCCCAGAAAATCAACACTGGACAAGAGATGTCAAACTCAGGATTGTTCTTCATGTACCTAGTGAAAGCCATGATTTTCAGGAAGATGTGTGCCAAACCATATTACCACCCTCTCCAAGATGAAGGGTTGCCCATAGAATATTAACAGAGGATCCTAATTTAAATTCTTTCTGGGACCTCTTTAGTTCCCTAGGTTTATCAATGTATTGATTGCCCCTTGGCCCATTTTTGTCTCTGATTTTTGCTTTTAGCTATTTAGACCCTTTTCTATACCGCTAATCCTCCATTCTACTTGGCTCTTCTCTCCTTCAGGATCTCAGGAAGAATTTGTTATTTTGTTGATTTTGCTAAAACTATTCTCCATCTTCTACAATCAAAAGCTACAAGACTGTCAAGGAGTTTTTTCTCCTTGATGGGTGTTTCCTCCTAGCTAGGATCTTCTTAAGGAGATACTTAAACCTTTCAAGTTTACTATTCTGCTATTCTGTGCTGGGTGACACCATAGCTACTAGGAGAAGTTGTCCTTTCCTAGGGTAATCAAGAAGGTGATCTAACAGACATTCTCAGCATTCAGTTGTTGACCATGTTATGACTTCCTGTAGTGG
The DNA here is from genome assembly GCF_031143425.1 of Pleurodeles waltl. Taxonomy (NCBI): domain Eukaryota; kingdom Metazoa; phylum Chordata; class Amphibia; order Caudata; family Salamandridae; genus Pleurodeles; species Pleurodeles waltl. The sequence continues at coordinate 1,889,400,672 of NC_090440.1, forward strand.
GCAATGTTTATAAGACATTGGTTGACATGATTGCTTTGCATTGGTGCCTGATTGATAGTGCTTTGAGGTTGGATGCAATAATTATCACCTCCATTAAAATCTTACACTAAGGTGTTCAGCCCTTATCCAGAGTATTTATTATTGTTAATTCACACTTTTAACATGGATTTTGGCACCCAGGCCCTCATTATGAGTGTAACGGTCTTAAGACCACCACACTTTCAGTGGCGGTCAGACCGCCAACATTGTGGTGGTCGGACGGTCACATTACGACTGTGGCAGAGCCGCCATGGTCTGACCATCGGCACTGCCAGGTTGCCACCAGTCAACAGCCTGGAGGTCTCGGCGGTCATAATCTGCGAGGGCAGTGCTTCAAGCAGCTCTGCCCTCCGGATTACGAGTCCCCTTTCTGCCATGTAAAGGCTGGCAGAAAGGGGGCATCGGGGCCCCATGGGGCCCCTGCACTTGGCATGGGCAGTGAAGGGACCCCCATGGACAGCCCCATCGCACTTTTCACTGCCCTAAAGGCAGTGAAAAGCCTGATGGGTTCTGTCGCACCCGACGACAGCAACATTGCCACCAGCTCGATTACGAGCCGGCGTCAATGTTGTGGTGTTTCTTGCTAGGCTCACGGGCAGAAAGGCTATTTCTGCCTGCTAGTTCAGCAGGAAACTCATAATAGGGCCCGAGGAGGGACGGCCGCATAGCTGGTCATCCCGACAAGGGAATTTGGCAGCCCCTTAGTGTGCCCAATTCCGAATGTCCCAGTTTTTACCATGCACCTCTTGAAATCTAACAGGAGAGATTATTTTATTGTAGCTGGCAATGATGTGACAGTATAACAGAGCATTTGCGATCAAAATCCTCGACTGTCTTCCACCAATCAGAGAACATTTAATCAAGGGGCATGGAAGTATATTTGCAGAACCCATTTTCATTCATATTTCTCAGATTTGTGAGGGCTCTAGGCATTAACAATAGTGATATTTCGAATTGTAGAACAGTACTATTGAACAATGGAGATGTTTTTCATCCAGGGATTCTAAGTGTCATTAACTAAGCAATGACAGTGACGTTTCAGTTTTGAAAGGAAACCCCCTTTAAGTTATGTGGGCTACACATATAATACACAACATAGCACTAATAAAAATATGCATTACAAATGTATAAAGTATAACTCTAATTGCTACTATGGCAGAACAATCACACTAAATAATACTGTACAGAATGTAAGAGAACACACCCCGCTCTAAGTCTTACAAAGAATTGTTTAAAATATAAAATAAGGTTTAAGATAAGCCAATACAAGTTCATCTACCCCTACAGGAACAATATTAAAAGATGTAATACCACAAGTCCCTGTGGAAGCAACCAGAGTTATCTGCACTAGCTAACCTCAAAAGACTAATAACCACTACATGAAGAACAACCAGACAATCAACAAGGGCCCCCAAGAACATTACAATAGATAGAAATTCTTTATCACTTAAAAATAACCAATACCAAACAAGGTTTCCTCTTACATGGCAAGCAAAATAAAAACAAAAGAGTAATATTTTGCCTGCTGCACATAATCTACCAAGCCTCACTGAAAGGAAAACCTGGATAATGGATAACCATGTATCAGTCTGCAGTTGGCTGACAGTGAATAAAAAAGTCACTCTTAAATTAGCCTGTATGCTATGTAGGTCATATAGGGCATGCTAGAAGGCTAGACCTTTATTCCTCACAGATTTAATCTCCCCCTACTGCCTTGGAAGGGCTCTTCATTCTAATATTTCCCTCCTGCTGAAGATTCCCCAGAGTAGAAGAAAGCAGCAAAGCTCTTTTTGGGTATTGGGACCCAAAATCCGGAATGAGTTGCCCCTTATCATCTTCAATTTTGTGGTTTTGGAGACAGCTGTACATGCTATTTTGCAGGCATAGTCCTTATTCATCCTCTTGCTTTCTGGATACATTATATATCTGTCTTGGGTTTGTTTGATCTTGCTGACAGCACCAAATGCAGTGGTAAATGCATATAATCATACTACTACTACTACTACTGCTACTACTACTACTAACAATATTAATAATTTGGACTTTTAAATCATGCCCCTACACAATTCACCCACATTTATAGCAGTCACAGTAATTATCACAATGCTAATGTTCCCCTAATGTAGACACTACTCCCTCATAAATAAAGTTCAACTTCCCAAGTTTGAAATTACTGCCAGCAGCAACTAAAGGAAAGCATAAACAACTATTATCTTCAAAAATAATTATACAGTTCTAGTAAGCAGTAATAAAAATGATAATTAAAGTTTATCCTCAAACATCCGTACAAGGATGCTGTTATCACTTTTGCAGGCCTTATTGAACTATCTCCAAAAGTCAACATTTAGCATGGACTATTAAACAAATGCAGAATTTACATTTGAAATACAAAAATTAATTGCCATAGGCTGTGTACAAACTATATAGGTAACCAAACATTATGAGTTATTCGTGAAGTTACGCTTCTACCAAATGAATGAACAGAACTATTATGTCTGGTAGGCTATTTTCAAGACACTTGGGTTGGTTGCCTGTCAAAGTCAAATCACAGGTGCCAACCCAACATTGCACTTCCCTGGTCTAATGTGTACAAGAGTACACTTTCTTCAGAAGTGAAAACCATCAATACTGTAGAAGGGTGGCACAGTTCCTTCAAAGCAACTCTTGGAAGGGGTCATCCAAGCCTCTATCAATTTGTACACAAATTATAAAAAGAACAAATCTATCAAGAGCTGAAAATAGCACAGCTAAAAACAAAAATATCAAAGCAAACAACTCAAATGCATGAAACACTAGCTAGTAAGGTACTTCCTTTCCCTAGCAATCAAGGAATGCGCTATCTTAAATCTATTGCAGGGACACTATGATAAAAATACCTAAAACTGAAAAACCAGTGCACTGCACTAACAAACAAAAAACAATCACAAAGCACAATCCCTAATAATATTCTTAACATTATTCTAAGTCATATTTAACAATTTTTGAAGTTCTTACTTTTGAAACAAATAAGAACATTAAGGCAAACTGCTGAAAAAGTCACAATGATGGAATAGAACCCAATTTCCCAATAATTCTGAAAAAATAAAATTAAAGTTAGTAAATATTACTATAAAATATTTCAATAAATTATACAAAAATAGCACAAATCACTGAAGAAACATATGTTCATAAAATCAAAATTATTCAAATATACCCTACATGAAATCATTACAAAACATATTACAGAAAATACTAACTCATATACATAACACTTTTATAAATTGAAACACACAACCCCACTCAATTTTTCAAGAAAGATAAAACCAATTTACTTATGATAAACATAAATACAAGAAAGTAATCCCAAAAATGCAAAAATGAATAAAGAAAACTATAATTATTCCATAAAAACCCACATCCTCTCCTTTGACACATGTTCATAAACTAAAAATAAAATGAATTAGAATGAATGCTGTATAACACCAGGCAAAATCAAGGCAATATATTTTTAAAAAATCTAACATATTTTCTGTGTATTAATAAAACACTAGTAGCCACTGTCGGGACCATTTGTGGATGACCATAGATATACTGAACACAAGAGAGCATACACATCAAAACAAAAAACATACAATAGCCACAACAACTATTAAATTCCTGTTATAAAGTGGCAAACTACATAAACTAACTTAGTCTAAACTAAGTAATGACTAATAATACATCTTAAGATCCTTTAACATATATATAACTCGCCAACCCTATTACCCAATTCAAAGTAACTAAAAGATTACACAATGTAACCTAACAACCCAATAGATCTACAGTACTACCACAGAAATAACTTAAACATTAGGAAAATAACAGCGAGGAACTGCCATCCAGGATAACCAAAGCCAAAGACTAATGAAGAAACCAGAACTACACAATATAATAAGTGGTGAAAAATTTAAATAACAGAGAGTTTCATAACATTACAGCAAATGGAGAGACAGACTTTGAATACAAAAAAAATTATAAGTTTATAATATGCCAACGACAGTTTAAAAATAGCACTAATATGTAATAAAATGAAATATAATTAATATATTGCATAATAATGTTAAATACAATTACATTTAATAATAGCATTTAATAATATATTAAAATGCACACTGCATGAAAATCTACAACATATATTTACAGTAAATATTGTAAAACATGTAAAATACAAAATATAGTAATAAGTCCACTACAAGTTGTAGAAATGTTATATGTATGTATACATCATATTTATGTTATACATATGTATAAAACATATTATTTACTTTGTATAAAAACAGTAAAAATGAATTACTTTACCAAATACATTACATATATGAAAAACATAAAGGACATCAATACGAGTTCGACGGACGGCTGAGGCCATATGCCAAACTTACGACAAGGAGGTTGCCGCCATAGTGGCTACCTCCCCGCCGGGTCCATTAAGAGTTTCCCGCTAGGTCAGCAGGAAGAAACCTATGTTTCGACCCACTGGCCTATCGGTAAACACCCTACAGCATAGTCTTCAGCTCGTAATTGAGCTGGCGGCAATGCTGTGAGATGCAGGGTGCACCAGAACCCTTACAATGTTCACTGTCTGCAAGTCAGACAGTGAACAATGTGATAGTACAGGCCAGGGGGAAGCCTGCACTGCTTATGCAACGGGCATGGGCAGTACAGGGGCCCCCCTGTGGCCCCCTGCACCTGTTCTCCACCAGCCTTTTCATGATTGTGGTACTGCTGGCGGTGAACGAGGTCCTAATCACCTGGTGGTCAACTGCCTGACCGCGGGGATCTCTATACCTGGCAGTGCTGGAGGTCCGACCGTGGCATGACTGGTGTGGTCATGATATGGTGGTTGGACAAGCGCATTGGCGGCGGTTCAACCGCCATTGCGAGTCTGGTGGTCTAGTGACAACAAAGTGTATAAAATTGCCATGTAAGTAAATTATATGAAGTATTGCCTTAACCACATTGCAGAAAATATTGGACTCTACATTTCCTCACTCACAGCATTGCCACATTTGGGAAAGTGTTGGACTTGGGTGGTGTGGGAATATTATTTACTATTCCCATTTCAAAAATGTCCATGTTAGGGAAAGTGCTGGACTCTGGGAAGATCGAGAATAGAATTCCAACTCCAACCTTAGGCACACTTAGGAATGTGGTGTGCTCTGAAGGGATCGGATTTACTGCTTCCACTCCAAACCTAGCCATGGTGGGGAAAATATTGGCATACGGGGGTGTTGAATTTCTATTCTCAATCCTAATGTAACCACATTGGATAAAGTGTTGAATTCTGAAGCGGTCAGATTTACTAATCCCACTCCAAATTTAATCATATTGAACTCTGGAGGCATCAGTTTTACTATATCCTCCCCAACCTTCTCTGCATTGGGGAGGTGGTAGACTCTGGGGCAGTCAGATTTAATATTCCAACTCCACCTTTAGCCACATTAAAGAATGTGTTGGAGTACAGAGGAGTCTGGTTTATACTTAACAATCCAAACTTAGCCACATTTGGAAAAGCATTGGACTCTGAAATGTTTACATTTATTAGTACCATTCTAACCTAACCGTGTTGGGGAAAATGTTGCAGTTTGGAGATGGGAGAGTTACTATTCCCACTTCAACCATAACCATGTTGGGGAAAGTGTTAGACTCTAAAGTGGTCTGATTTACTACTCCAGCACCAAAATTAGCCACATTGAGGAAAGAGTTGGACTGTGGATGGGTAACGTTTACAATTCCCACTCCACCCTTTACCACACTGAGGAAGGTTTTGGGCTCTGAAGTGCCATATTTTCTATTTCCCTCCAACCTGTCTCATTTTCTGCAGCATGAACATTGACCAATACATCTGTCTGACAGAATCACTGAATTCAAAAGCATAAAATAGTGATTACATAAAAAACTAATTCCAATTCATGCTTATCGTGTGGACACTAGAAAAGTGTCTGTTTTTAGCTTTTGCTGTTTCAATCTATAAGACAATGTGAAAATGAGATAGAAAAAAAACTTGTACTGTTCCCATGGAAGGTTATTAAATTAATGAGACATGTCTATTCACAAATGCAAATCATAAAGTTATTTCAAACCAATGTTGCTAAAGACTTGACATGTTCTTTATCCTAACATTATTCTAGGGACTAGATTAAGGTGGTCATTACAACCCTGGCGGACGGTGTTAAAGTGGTGGTAAGACCGCCAACAGGCCGGCGGAAAAATATTGGAATTACAACCGTGGCGGAAACTGCCAACAAAGACAGCCACTTTAACACTCCGACCGCCACGGATGTACAAACAAACAGCATGGCGGTCACCGCCAACAGACAGGCGGAAGGAAGTGTACCCCCCACACTATTATGACAGGCCAATCCGCCACCTTTTCCGGGGTAGATTCACCGCAAACAAAAACACGGCGGAAACAGGACTTCGAAGGGAAAACGCTCACCTCTACACACCCCACGAGGAACCAGGACACCATGGAACCCGAGCTTCGCATTTTCCCTGCCCTTATCTTCGTGCTCCTCAACCAGGAGCACGAATGTAGGAGGCTGGCCTGGCTTGTAGTGGGTACCAGAGGTACTCACACCTTGTGACAGGTCCAGTTATCCCTTATTAGTGTAGAAGAGGTGTTTCTAGCAGCTTAGGCTCATAGAAGGTAGCTATGGCAAAGCAGCTTAGGTTGAACTAGGAGACATGTAAAGCTCCTACTATTCCACTGGTGTCATATGCACAATATCATAAGAAAACACAATACACAGAAGTACTAATAATAAAGGTACTTTATTTTTATGACAATATGCCAAAAGTATCTCAGTGAGTACCCTCAGTATGAGGATAAGATATATACACAAGATATATGTACACAAACCAAAATTATGCAGATAATAGCAAAAGGAAGTAATGCAAGCAATGTAAAGGGTCCCTGGGACTGTAAGAAAACAGTGAGGGTTAGAAAAATAGCCCACCCCAAGACCCTGAAAGGTAGGTGTAAAGTCCACCTACTACCCCCAGAGAGCACAGAAGTCGTGATAGGGGGGTTTGGCAGGAAGAACAAACACCAGCAATGCAACAACAGTGGATTTCCGGACCTGAGTACCTCTAAGATAAGGGGACCAAGTCCAATAGTCGCGACAGTGTCGAGAGTGGGCAGGAGCCCAGGAAATGCCAGCTGAGGGTACAAGGAAGCTGCCACTGGTAGGAAGAAGCTTGGAGTTCTGCAAGAAAGAAGAGGACTAGGAACTTCCCCTTTGGAGGATGGATGTCCCACGTCGTGAAGAAGCTTGCAGAGGTGTTCTCACACAGAAAGACCGCAAACAAGCCTTGCTAGCTGCCAGGGTTGCGCTTAGGGTTTTTGGATGCTATTGTGGCCCAGGAGGGACCAGGATGTCGCCACTTGGATGAGGAGACAGAGGGGGTGCCCAGCAATATAGGGAGCCCTCACAGAAGCAGGCAGCATCCGTAGAAGTAAGTGCACAGGCACTGAAAAGAAAAGTGAACCGGAGTCCACCCGAAGTCACAAAAGGGAGTCCCACGACACCAGAGGACAACTCAGAAGTTTGTGCACTGCAGGTTAGAGTGTCAGGGACCCAGGCTTGGCTGTGCATGAAGGAAATCCTGGAAGAATGCACAGGAGCCGGAGCAGCTGCAAATCACGCGGTACCCAGCAATGCAGTCTAGCGTGGGGAGGCAAGGACTTACCTCCACCAAACTTAGACTGAAGAGTCACTGGACTGTTGGAGTCACTTGGACAGAGTTGCTGAGTTCCAGGGACCACGCTCGTCGTGCTGAGAGGGGACCCAGAGAACCGGTGATGCAGTCTTTTTTTGCCTGTGGTTGCAGGGGGAAGATTCCGTCGACCCACAGGAGATTTCTTCAGAGCTCCTGGTGCAGAGAGGAGGCAGGCTACCCCCAGAGCATGCACCACCTGGAAACAGTCAAGAAAGCCGGCAGGATGAAGCAATACAAGGTTACTAGTAGTCGTCTTGCTACTTTGTTGCGGTTTTGCAGGCATCCTGAGCAGTAAGCGGTCGATCCTTTGGCAGAAGGTGAAGAGGGAGATGCAGAGGAACTCTGGTGAGCTCTTGCATTCGTTATCTGAAGAATTCCCCAAAGCAGAGACCCTAAATAGCCAGAAAAGGAGGTTTGGCTACCAAGGAAGAAGGATTGGCTACCAAGAGAGGTAAGAGCCTATCAGAAGGAGCCTCTGACGTCGCCTGCTGGCACTGGCCACTCAGAGCAGTCCAGTGTGCCACAAACACCTCTGTTTCCAAGATGGCAGAGGTCTGGGACACACTGGAGGAGCTCTGGGCACCTCCCCTGGGAGGTGCAGGTCAGGGGAGTGGTTACTCCCCTTTCCTTTGTACAGTGTCACGCCAGAGCAGGGCTGGGGGATCCCTGAACCGGTGTAGACTGGCTTATGCAGAGATGGGCACCATCTGTGCCCATCAAAGCATTTCCAGAGGCTGGGGGAGGCTACTCCTCCCCAGCCTTCACACCTATTCCCAAAGGGAGAGGGTGTTACACCCTCTCTCAGATGAAGTCCTTTGTTCTGCCTTCCTGGGCCAGGGCTGCCTGGACCCCAGGAGGGCAGAAATCTGTCTGAGGGGTTGGCAGCAGCAGCAGCAGCTGCAGTGGAGACCCCGGAAAGGCAGTTTGGCAGTACCCGGGTAGTATGCCAGAGACCCGGAGGATCATGGAATTGTCCCCCCAATGCCAGAATGGCATTGGGGTGAGAATTCCATGATCTTAGACATGTTACCTGGCCATGTTCGGAGTTACCATTGTGACGCTGTACATAGGTAGTGACCTATGTACAGTGCACATGTGTAATGGTGTCCCCGCACTCACAAAGTCTGGGGAATTTGCGCTGAACGATGTGGGGGCACCCTGGCTAGTGCCAGGGTGCCCACACACTAAGTAACTTTGCACCTAACCTTCACCAGGTGAAGGTTAGACATAGAGGTGACTTATAAGTTACTTAAGTGCAGTGGTAAATGGCTGTGAAATAACGTGGATGTTATTTCATGCAGGCTGCAATCGCAGGCCTGTGTAAGAATTGTCAGAGCTCCCTATGGGTGGCAAAATAAATGCTGCAGCCCATAGGGATCTCCTGGAACCACAATACCCTGTGTACCTCAGTACCATATACTAGGGAATTATATGGGTGTACCTGTATGCCAATGTGAATTGGTAAATTTAGTCACTAGCCTGTTAGTGACAAATATGGAAAGCAGAGAGAGCATAACCACTGATGTTCTGGTTAGCAGAGCCTCAGTGAGACAGTTAGGCATCACACAGGGAACACATACAGGGCACATACTTATGAGCACTGGGGCCCTGCCTGGCAGGGTCCCAGTGACACATAGACTAAAACAACATATATACAGTGAAATATGGGGGTAACATGCCAGACAAGATGGTACTTTCCTACAACGAACCCCGGCAGCGAAGACCACGGTGATACTGCACCTACAACACAGGGGAGGGGGGAGAGAAAGAACAGTGACACACACACGCAACACCCCCACCCCCACCCTCACCCACTACAACACACACACTAATACAGCATGATACATTACAGTTACACCCCCAAACCCCCTGGAAGGATGCAAAGACAAAAGGAAATGAGTAGAATGATTGTAATATATTAAAATCCAGTACGCAAAAATATATTTACACTATTAACAAATATATACAGCAAGAATAGTAGTCCAGGTATTGCTCCATTGAAGTCCGTGGAACACTGGGCCCACACGGCTTGGGCGAGGCCTACACTCAATACCCGAACATGAGAACACTGCAGGGATATCAGATATCAATAAAACAGGCACCTCAGGGGGAAGGGAAAGGGGGGCACCTCAGCCGGTTGAGTGCACAACGCCAAATCTATGAGGGGGCCCCATGCCCACTGTTCAATCCTGGGGAGTGCAAAGCCACAGTCTCTCAAGTCTCTACAGTGGGTGGTTTGCCCCCTGTTCAATCTTGGGGAGTGCAAAGCCACAGTCTCTCGAATTTTTACAGTGGGTGGTTTGCCCACTGTTCAATCCTGGAGAGTGCAAAGCCACAGTCTTTCAAGTCTCTACAGTGGGTGGGCTGCCCACTGTTCAATCCTGGGGAGTGCAAAGGCACAGTCTCTCAAATCTCTACAGTTGGTGGGTTGCCCACTGTTCAATCCTGGGGAGTGCAAAGCCACAGTCTCTCAAGTGGATAACAGTCTCCACTGGTTCTGGAGGGGGCTTTGTGCCCAGAGTGCTTCATCCTGCCAAGGACTGAGGTAGTGGATGTACATCTCCTCTGGTTCTGGAGGGGGCTTTGTGCCTAGAGTGCTTCATCCTGCCAAGGACAGAGGTAGTGGATGTAAATCTCCACTGGTTCTGAAGGGGGCTTTGTGCCCAGAGTGCTTCATCCATCCTGCCAAGGACAGAATAGTGTATACCTTTCTCCACTGGTTCTGGAGGGGTCTTTGTGTCCAGAGTGCTTCATCCTGCCAAGGACAGAGGTAGTGGATATAAATCTCCACTGGTTCTGGAGGGGGCTTTGTGCCCAGAGTGCTTCATCCTGCCAAGGACAGAACTAGTGGATGCCTTTCTCCACTGGTTATGGAGGGGGCTTTGTGCCCAGAGTGCTTCATCCTGCTCGTGGCGGACACAGTAGCGTCAGTGCCCTTGGCGCTCATGGGCCAGCGGTGCTTGTGTCGGCGGTGTCCAGGGCAGTGGTGCTTGTGGCGGCAGTGCCCTGTTCAGCAGTGCTTGTGGCAGCGGTGTCCTGTTCAGCGGTGCTTGTGGCGGCGGTGTCCTGTTCAGCGGTGCTTGTGGCGGCAGGGTTCTTGGCAGCGACTCAGCTGCTGGCGGTCCTTTCTGGCCCAGCCGGGCTGGTGCTGGTGGTCCTATCTGGCCCAGCGGGGCTGGTGCTGGCGGTCCTTTCTGGCCCAGCGGGGCTGGCGGTCCTTTCTGGCCCAGCGGGGCTGATGGTGGTGGCCTCCTGGGCAGCGGGGATGATGGCGGTGGCCTCATGGGCAGCGGGGCTGATGGCGGTCTTCTCCGCCGTGCTGCTCTTCCCAGACTTGCTGAGTTTCTTGTGCCCCTTCCCCACCTTGGAAGGTGTTGCAGCTGACTCCACACTCTCACCTGTACCCCTGGTAGCGGCTTTGGTGGCTGGAGTCTTCCCCCTCTCCCGCCAGGCACTGGCCAACTTTTGATGCTTGACAGGTGGGGGACTGTCCGTGCTGTGGCTCCTGGCCACACTGGCTGCCCTGCTGCCTGGTGCACTCCAGAATCCGGTGACTACTGGCACCACTCGTCCCAAAGATGTTGTGGCTGAGGTGCTAGGTTGGGACCTGGAGAGTCGGGCCCTAGGAGACTGACGGGGTGGGGGAGGTGAGGGAAAGAGGTCAAGGGTGGACAGGAAAAGTTTTTTGGGAACACTAGGACGGGTAGCTGGAGGGGGTTTGGGAGTGGAGGAAGAGGTTGTGGTTGTAGGAGGTGTTCGTTTGGTGACTTTGGGTGAAGGTGCATGCGCTGGAGGCTGTCGTGAGGTGGATGGCTGTTGGGTGGGTGTGTGCCTGCGTTTGTGTATCTTGGGAGGTGGCGTCACAGACACACTGAGGACACAGGGGACGTGTGATTGGTGGTGGGGGTGGTGACTGCACGTGAGCGGGGTGTGGTGGTGTGTGTGCTGGTGATGGAAGTAGTGGCTGTAGATGTAGTGCATGCAGGTGTGAGTGGAGACGAGACTGGGAGGGAGGAGGGAGACGAGGAGGAGGGGGACACAGTGGATGTTGGTGTGTCTGCATGTGTGTGATGCTTGCGTGAGTGCCTGTGGGATGTGTGGTGCTTATGTTTGCCAGAGCTTCCCTTGTGTGTTGACGTGTGTGCATGCTGGTCTGATGGTGTGCTTGGGGTAGGCTGAGGTACAGGGGTGTGGGTCTGGGTGGAGGCAGTTGGAGTAGGGAGGCTAGAGACAGGGACAATAGCTGCCATCAGTGCTGAGGCCAGAGTCTGAAAAGCACGCTGAAGGGCTGCCTGACCAGAATGAATGCCCTCCAGGAATACATTTGTTTGTTGCAACTGCCTATCTACACCCTGGATGGCATTCAAAATGGTAGACTGCCCAACAGTGAGGGACCTGAGGAGGTCAATGGCCTCCTCACTGATGGCAGCAGTAGTGATTGGTGCAGGGCCTGAGGTGCCTGGGGCGAAGGTGATGCCCACCCTCGTGGGTGAGCGGGCACGGGGCAAAGGCTGATGGGCTGCTGGGAGGGCGGTGCTGGTAGGGGTGGTGGTGGCTGTACCACAAGGGAGCTACCATCAGAGGACGAGTCCGTATCACTGGTCTCAGCTCCTGTCCCCGCCGTGGAGCTCCCCTCGCCCTCCGTCCCACTGGTGTATTCAGACTCCGTAGTGTCGCCCTCCAGGGCCATGTGGGATGCAGCTCCCTCCTGCTCCGGTGCCACTGCTTCTCCGCCTGATGATGCTAATGCACACAAGAACATGGAGACCACAAAAAAGGGGGGGACGACAGAAGAAAGACATGTTGAGTGCATGCATTACCGCTACCGTTGGCGGACACGACAGACACAGAAGCCCCCTGCACTACGCCGCGCACTTGGGGCCTACAAGGCTATGGCCGACATCTGCACACATGGATGTCACAGGAGCCTGACTAGGTGTAGTTGGCACTGTACACAGGTGGGGTGGGGTGGCACAGGGTCTGCCAGAAGAAGGGGGCCTAACTAGCACACTCGCCCTGGCCTAGGAAAACCCACAGCCCACCTCCCCCACCCAGACACCTCCACTGCGTTCTGAATCAGCTGAATGAGAGTGTACTCACCCCCTTGTGGCTGCTGTGATGCCCTCAAGTACCCATTCAACTCTGGGTACGCCACCGCCAGGATCCTGAACATCAGGGGGGTCATGGTGCGACGGGCACCCCTCCCACGTTGGGAGGCCATCCCCAGCTGGGCCTCCGCCGTCTTCTTGCTCCAGCGGCGAATGTCCTCACATCTCTTACGGCAGTGGGTGCTCCGTCTGTGGTAGACCCTCCGGGTCCGGACGTCCTTGGCGATGGCACGCCAAACATCCTTCTTCTGGTGGGCGCTGACCTACAGGAATTGTACAGGGGAAAAAGAGAAGTTATTACCAACTGCACCATCACAGTCATTGGCCCCCATCCCTACCCTTGCCATGTGGCACATGCACTCACTGTCTTTTCATGCACACCTCATTCTCCCCCCCATCTTTCATCCACCCCACTCCACACAGGCATGGCCCATACAGCATGCTCCCAGTGTACTTACCTGTTTGTCTGGAGGACCGTAGAGTAGTGTGTACTGGGGGAGGACCCCATCCACGAGTTTCTCCAACTCCTCTGATGTGAAGGCTGAGGTCACAGCAGCACTTGCAGTGTAGGTCCTCTCCTGTCGAAGATCAGATATTGAGTGATTGAACAGATAGAAAATGGCGTACATCGTCATTGGCTCCTGGGACCCATAGCGTCCAATGTTAACCAATGCAGAATTGCGCCGCAGTCTTCGACTGCCTACCGCAACGGTGTACAACGCCAGCGCACTTACCTCACATCCCATTGTCCCACTTTACAGGTCAGGCAGCTGCCATTTCAGGGGCCCACATGGCTTAATTTTTAACTGCATCACACATACCTAGGCCTTGCCTCAACACTCCTGCATGCAAATTTCGGATTATGAATCGTGTTCTGTGTAAGCTGTGGGTACGTACCTCTGAGTTAGTTGACTCTATGCTCGCTGTTGTCCTTCATAGGCAACGTCCACTGGGACATGTGAGGAGATGGCAGCATCCTCCGGTGTACAGACCGATGGTGGACAGGTCGACAATGGAGGAAAGACATGTGATCATCACCTACATTCTTGATCGTGCCACAATCCTGGAACTGTGTGCCCAGTTGGAGCCAGACCTGATGTCAGCTATCCGCCATCCCACAGGAATCCCCCCTCTAGTGCAGGTGCTGTCAGTATTCCATTTCCTTGTAAGTGGGTCATTTCAAACAACAGTGGCCATAGCATCAGGGATGTCCCAGCCTATGTTTTCCAACGTGTTGTCCAGAGTGTTGTCTGCCCTGCTGAAACACATGCAGAGCTACATCGTTTTCCCTCAGGTGGAGGATTTGCCTACAGTGAAAGGTGATTTCTATGCCCTGGGACATATCCCCAACATCATAGGTGCCATTGATGGGACACATGTGGCTTTGGTACCCCCCCCCGCAGGAGTGAACAGGTGTACAGAAACCGGAAGAGTTATCATTCGATGAATGTGCAGATGGTGTGTTTGGCCGACCAGCACTTCTCCCATGTTAATGCCAAATTCCCTGGATCAGTGCATGACGCTTACATCCTGCGGAATAGCAGCATCCCTTATGTGATGGGGCAACTCCAGAGGCACCGTGTGTGGCTATTAGGTGAGCACCTGGAAGCTAGTCAGTGGGAATGGTTGTCTTGGTCTGGGGATATCTCTACAGGTTAGTGTGTGTCTAACAGTTGTCCCTCGCCATTTGCAGGTGACTCTGGTTACCCCAACCTGTCATGGCTACTGACCCCAGTGAGGAATCCCAGGACAAGGGCAGAGGAACGGTACAATGAGGCCCATGGGCAAACTTGGAGGATTATAGAGCGGACCTTCGGCCTCCTGAAGGCCAGGTTCAGGTGCCTCCATATGACAGGTGGATCCCTATTCTACTCACCAAAGAAGGTGTGCCACATCATCGAAGCCTGCTGTATGCTTCACAACTTAGCTTTGCGACAACAGGTGCCTTTTCTGCAGGAGGATGGTCCAGATGGAGGTGTTGTGGCAGCTGTGGACCCTGTGGACAGTGAAGACGAGGAAGCAGAAGAAGAGGACATCGACAACAGGAACTCGGTGATCCTGCAATACTTCCAGTGAGACACAGGTAAGAATACAAACCTGTCTATTACATGTACTTTAACACTACTACCTCTCTACAATCTGTCGTTTTCACCCAGTGTATGGACACAGAGTTGTCACTTTCCCTTATGATTTCACAGATGTGGGTCCCACTGTGTGACTTCTGCTTTGTTTCCTCATGGACTAGAGCTGTGTGACATAGGTATGTTGACATTAACATTGTAAGAGCATTTTGACAATGTAATTAATAATACACTATTTGGAAATCACAGATAGACTCCAGATTGTTTTGTGCTTTAAGGGTGTTTATTTAAGTGCTCAATATTGGGGGGTGCTGTAAAATGGTGAGGGGTGATGGTGGAGGAATGTGCATGGCAGAGTCCAGTCTATTAGTCTCACAGGTGCATTGCCCAAATGGGCATAGGAAGTGGAGCTGGGGAAGTTTGAGGATGGACAGAAGGATGACAATCAGGGTGGTCTCATTTCTTGGCGGGGGTCTTGGCATCGTTCTCTGTCTTTGTCCTGGATCTCAGGGACCGTTTGCGGGGCGGTTCTCCCTCTGTAGGGGGTGGGGTGCTGGTGTGGTGGTGCCTCCTGTCCACTAGCGCCGGCGGAGGTGGTGGGCAGTTCATCGTCCAGGCTAGTGTCAGGGGCCCCTTGTTGTGCCACAGTGTCCCTTCTGGTGTTGAGGACTTCCTTCAGCACCCGTACGATGGTGCCCAGGGTGGAATTGATTAATCTGAGTTCCTCCCTGAAGCCCAAATACTGTTCCTCCTGCAGCCGCTGGGTCTCCTGAAACTTGGCCAGTACCGTTGCCATCGTCTCCTGGGAATGGTGGTAGGCTCCCATGATGTTGGAGAGGGCCTCGTGGAGAGTGGGTTCCCTGGGCCTGCCCTCCCCCTGTTGCACGCATAGCATCCCTCCCAGTTCCCCTGTGTTCCTGGGCCTCTGTCCCCTGGACCGTGTGCCCACTGCCACTGCCCCCAGGTCCCTGTTGTTGGGGTGGTGGGTTAGCCTGGGTTCCATGTAGTGGTGGACACACTGCTGATTGACGTGTCCTGGGGGCAGAGGTATGGGCCCTCTGGGTGGGTGCTGTGCTGGTGTTTCCAGAGGCGGGAAGCTCTGTGGTGGCCTGTGACTGTGTCAGGGGAACCGACTGTCCCGAGGTCCCAGATGGGCCGGGCTGGTCATCTAGATCCAGTTGGACAGAGCTGCTGTCATCACTGTGGGCCTCTTCTATTGGTGGTGTGGACATGTGTGGACCCTCCTGTCCGGTGACGTTGGGTAGGGGTCCTGCAGGGGTATAAAAGCATGTTTATTGCATCTGTGTGTGCCATGGTGTGCAATGGGTGGGTGACCGTGTACCCCAGTGCTTGCATTCCTGTGTGGGACCTTGTGTGATGGTGGTTTAAGGGGGTGTATGGGTATGTGCAGTGGCCATGCTTTGGTGATAGGTGTCCATGCTTTGTTGTTGCATGCAGGGCTTGGTGTTGGGATGTGTGGTTTGTGATATTGGGACATTTGTGAGGAGTAGGAGTGATGGGGGTGAGGGTGAGGGTGAGGGTAGGGGTATGTGATGGCATGCAGGTAGGGTGGGGGATGTAATAGTTAAGATTTGACTTACCAAAGTCCATTCCTCCATCTACTCCTGTGAGGCCCTCAGGATGCAGTATTGCCAAGACCTGCTCCTCCCATGTGGTTAGTTGTGGGGGAGGAGGTGGGGGTCCGCTGCCAGTCCGCTGAACCGCAAGGTGGTGTCTTGGGACCACGGAACACACTTTCCCCCGTAGGTCGTTCCACCTCTTCCTGATGTCATCCCTATTTCTTGAGCGCTGTCCCACTGCATTAACCCTGTCCACGATTCTTCGCCATAGCTCCATATTCCTAGCTATGGAGGTGTGCTGCACCTGTGATCCGAATAGCTGTGGCTCTACCCGGACGATTTCCTCCACCATGACCCTGAGCTCCTCCTCAGAGAACCTGGGGTGTCTTTGCCGTGCCATGGGGTGGTGTGGGTGATGTGTGGGGTGGTGTGTGTAGTGATAAGTGGGGTGATATTTAGTGGTGTGTTGTGTGAGGTGCGTGGAAGTTATGTGGGTGATGGTATTGTGTGCCTGTGGATGCTTGGTAGTAGTTTGTAGTGTCTCTCTCTGGCCTTCTTTCGGTATTTTGGTCGTAGGGGTTTGTGGGTGATGTGGGTGTGTGTTTTATATTGTAATGGGTGTGTGGGAGTGGTGCGTGTGTATGTGTATCAGGCATGTGTATTTCGATTTGTCCAATGTGGCAGCGTTTTGTAAATGTGTGTGTATTTTGAGCACGGCGGTGTGTACCACCAATGGAATACCGCGGTTCAAAGACTGCCACGTGGATTCGTGGGTCGTGATAGTGTGGGCGTATTTCTGTTGGCGTGACGGTGGAGGTTTTGTTTTTGCCAGTTTATCACTGACCTTTGGTGTGGTGGACTTGTGTGGGTGTCTGAATTTTGGCGGATTCCAAGCTCTGGGTCGTAATAGCTGTGGCGGAATTCCGCGGCGGTGTGTTTGCGGTCTTCTGCACGGCAGTAAGCAGCTTTTACCGCCAATGTTGTAATGAGGGCCTAAATCTTTTATGGACAGGGGGTGTTGAGCATGTTGTAAAATAGCATTACCTACCAGCCAGCTACTGTTGATGTTGCATGTTGTATCTGATCTGTGTGTGTGGAATATGTACACTGTTGCATTGGTGCTGGACTTGTTCTTTGTGAATGAAGTATGCATCTATGCCAACTGTGCTGTAACTTTCAGAGTAACAGTATATTGCAATGGTGTTGCCCTTGATGTATCTGTGTGTGTGTTTGTGTATATTTGTGTGTGTGAGAGAGAGAAAAAGAGAGGGAATCTCATTGATCTATAGAAGACTTGCACTGCTGCTGCCATGTTCTATTTGTCCTGTGTGTGAGTGACAGGTGTACTGTTGGTGGAGCTGCTGTGCATCTGCTCTGCGTGTGTGTGAAAAGCTTCTGTAGCATTTGTAAGTGTTTTGACCGTTGTGAAGAAACTTGCACTGCTGCTGCCAATACATATACTGTATGTGTGATGATTGCACAGCTTCTATCTGGGTTGGACCTGTTCAATGGGATTGAAGAAACTTGCCTTCCTAAACTGCACATTTGTTGTGTGTGCAGAGGTGCCACTAATTTCTGCTCGACCTGCTCTGCACTAAATGAAATGTTCATCCATTGTTCCCGATAAACTACATATACATACCTACAATGGAGTCATGTGTCTTGTGACCCTTTCAGATCAAATTTGATGACATTTAAGTGTAACTCATCAATATTCAATAATCATCCATTGTGGTCAGCTTATCCACAATTTAATAATAGATCATGACGTGACTGACTAGGCATGCATGATAAATAGCTCAAAGAGAATGTGATCGCCATCCTCCATCACATCATCCATGTAGCCTGCTGAACCCAATGTCCCAATTAGGTCTAAACCAGAAACAGAGGCATTATCATCTTATTTAGAATACTGTTCCCTCTATACTTAAATGCCTTCAACATTGCTTGGCCTTAAAGCAAAACAATAAACTTCAAAGTATCCTTCTCTCTTCATCACCAGGCATATTCCCATTTTCTGCTGCTGTCACCCTGGCCCTTATCATACCTTCCTCAACTACACTGAACTCCTATCATTCAAACCTAGGTCGGGATCCTTCAAACTTCCCAGGATTCCTTTCCTGCTCATTAAGTTCCATCCAAGAGGAAGACTAATGACAATGGAAGGACCTGCGTGACAGGGTTGCATATACAACTTACAGGACTTTGATGAATTTTAAATCTAAGTGACAGAATCCATGAGGTAACCCAAATCTGTTTCTGAATTTGGGAAAGAGTGCACTGTTGATCACATAAAAACACATAAGTAATTTGTGTAGCACATCATGTTCTGCAATAAGATCAGCCAGGAGTCAAAAGCGCAAAGCATGTCTTCTTTACTTACTCTATTTTTTAGGTCAAGCTTTCAAGACCTGTTGAATATACTTTGTTGCCCACCCACAGCTTTTCATTTGTTTGTTTCAGTATCCTTTAAGAATCCTGCTGGCTAATGTCAATCTTTCCTCTTTGTCCCTCCTTTTTATCTTTTGTTTCCTTCCATGGAGCACCGACCAAGTACTGTATCCTTAGGCTTTGGCTGTTTATCTGTTGTTTTATGGGACTACTTTTTTCTTTGAGCCCTACCGGTGTTTCTGTTTGCCTGCACCTCCCACTCTATTGTTTGGTTTCAATTGTTTTTTCCTGTTTGAATCTCTGTTTTTTGTCCAGCTGCAGCACCTGTCTGTGCCATCTACCCCACCCCCACCCACCCATCACAGCTTTAGGTTAAGTCTGATGTGGCCACTGCCCCCCATGGTTTTCTTTTCCCCATCATTGCTGGCCTGTCATTGATTACCTCCATTGTCCATGTTGCTTTTAGCCCCTCCATTCCCTTCCCGTGCTGTCTGTGTTGTAAATTCCCCGCTACTACCCACTCCCCTTGTCTGTGTTGCCCACTTCCCTCGTCCCTCCTCTTCTCCCTTTTCTCTAGCATATAGGCACATTTCACATTATGAAAAAATTTAGGAATTTATTCTAGATGCAATGTTACTCCAGTTATAAAGATAGTTTATGCTTGTGGCTTCCGTTTACTTTCCTCCTGCCAGCAGCTTGTGGCTCTGAGCTCAGCGCAGAACCAAGAAACACCTGCTAGTGGCTTTCTTGACATCCTCAAGTAACCCTTTAAGCTGGACCCAGATGAAACACACATTTTCAAAACATTAAAACCAAGAATAACACATGTTCTAACAGTGAACTGCAAACAGCAGCATTTGCGGCATCAGTCCCTCTCTATCATGTGGAGTCAGGTCCTACCTGGTGAAATGTGAGCTATGGTGGAAGTCTGCGACTTGTGTTGAGCATCCAGGAGCAATTTACTGTCACTGGGCAGTTAAATGAACAATAATGCCTAGGTGGATAGCGCAACTGCGATTTAGGTGCTAGCCGCTGAGATCTGTGCAACAGATCACGATTCTTCATCCAAGCAAAGCGAGCTCTATTTATCATTCTTGTGAAGTCAGTGAACTTGATGAAACACACTGCAGTAATAAGCGTTATATAAAATGTATTATTATTATTATTATTATCTTCACCCACGGAGAAGCCCCTGCCTCCAACAGGACAGCTGGAGCCCTCACCTATGTGTTCCTCCTTGAATTCCTTGAACAAATGTGCTTGCAGACACTAAGTGCAACAGTAGCCCTTCCATTGAATTATGATGTTAGCAATAATATAATTTTGATTTTTATTTTTAATCTTAGTGCCACAAAATAACCTTATAGATGATTTTGATCTCGATTTTATCCTTGCCTTTTAACCTTTTTTACAAATGTCTGAATATCGAATAATTACCAATGCTTATTGATTTTACTTTACAATTGCAATGGTTTTTATTAACTGAGCAAATAAAATAAAGTGTCAGATAAATAATATATGATGTGTGCAAATAAGAAAAAGATGTGTAAAGAGGTTGTACGTATTGCTGTGTGTTCAACCTGATTACACAAGATGGTTAAAAGTCTGCGTACGTACTGGAGTATGGTCAGCTGGTCATCCCCTTATAGGAGTTACTATTATGCAATTTAACGGTACAAGATTTAAATGCAGAAATAAACCAGCAAATCCTGGGTCAATTCCAGTTGTCCAGTACTAGATGATTCCTTTAACATGCATTACTGCAAACAGGGTTTGGATATTGGATTATTAGGGAAAACAGTTAATGCTATACGTGAATACAAAGAAGCATTTGAATTTGCAAGGCACCTTCAATCAGGTTCAATATGCGACTGCAAACATTTGAAAATTTCTCCATAGTAAAACCACGGAACTCCATGCACTAGCATCAGGGTCCATACACCTATTTGCAACCTGTCAACAGGGATCTCAAAAAGGAAAATGACACATAGAACTATAGAATTACAGATGAGGAATTCTTGAAAGAGCTCCATAATGCAGCTAAAGTGTACTTAAATGGGAGGTTGAAATAGTGCACAGGAACCGTAGTGTGCGCAGTATATTTACTTAACTGCACTCAATCGGAAAAAAACGCTTAAATTACCGCTGCCGACAGGACACAGTAAAGTGCCGCTCTGAATCAAAGTAGGCGCTATTCTAGAGACTCCCAAGCTCTCTTTTTGCGTTTATATCCAAGTAGGTCCTATAGTTCTTTCCTGAATCATCCCCGGGCCCGTGCTCTTCTTCTGAAACTCTATATGTGCCACAAACTAAAGAGGGAACGGAATCTGCCTCCCAAAATAAACTGGGACACTCTTACTCTTTCCCTTCAACAAAAACAGTGAGACCTTCTTAAAAGCGAAACGTATACCCATACTTGGGTCCCAGGCTCCATGCACCACGGAACTCCAGCTGCACCGCACTGAGGAGGCTAAAAACATGTTGGTGCATTTCTTTCCAGAGGAGACATAGGGGGTCATTCCGACCCCGGCGGGCGGCGGGCGACACCCGCCGGGCGGAGACCGCCAGAAGACCGCACCGCGGTCAAATGACCGCGGCAGTCATTCTGACTTTCCCGGTGGGCCGGCGGGCGACCGCCAAAAGGCCGCCCGCCGGCCCAGCGGGAAAGACCCAGCAACGATGAAGTCGGCTCCGAATGGAGCCGGCGGAGTTGCTGGGGTGCGACGGGTGCAGTGGCACCCGTCGCGATTTTCAGTGTCTGCCAAGCAGACACTGAAAATCTTGCTGGGGCCCTGTTAGGGGGCCCCTGCACTGCCCATGCCAGTGGCATGGGCAGTGCAGGGGCCCCCAGGGGCCCCACGACACCCGTTCCCGCCAGCCTCTTCCTGGCGGTGTAAACCGCCAGGAACAGGCTGGCGGGAAGGGGGTCGGAATCCCCATGGCGGCGCTGCTTGCAGCGCCGCCATGGAGGATTCGTTTGGCCAGGGGAAAACCGGCGGGAAACCGCCAGTTTCCCTTTTCTGACCGCGGCGGTAAAGCCAGAATTGGCCAGGAAGCACCGCCAGCCTGTTGGCGGTGCTTCCGTGGTCGTTGGCCCTGGCGGTCAATGACCGCCAGGGTCATAATGACCCCCATAGTCTAGCAGTCAGCTATTTGATTCACTAATAGGGTCACTTCTCTTTTATTTTAGTGCCAGTGCGTATACTCTATCCCAGTGGAACATTGATAGAAGGGAGCCCACTAGCTATCCCTTTGATATTTACTGGACAGCAGGCAGTTGGAGTATACCTGCTGCTTGTTACCAAATGAGCGTTTGGACACATAAAGAACTGCAGGCTGGAAATTCGGTGAGCTTTCTCTGGCATGATTAAGCTGGTTGTTTGTGTTTCATTCTTTCAATTGGTTTCAGAGGGCGATTTTTAATATGTAGATTTTCACATATTTTTGTTTGCTGGAGTATAACTTTTCAACATGTTGCACAGCACCCACGCTGCTCTTCAACATAGATTAAAGAAGTCAAAGCCAATAGCTCTGGCTAAACATTTATAAGGTCCCAAAAGCACGACCTATTGGCTATTCTAATGTTTTTTATTTTTCTGTAGTATTTGCTGTAGCATTGATTCCTGGTTCCAGGCAAATGTCTGGCTCTGGCTCGGCTTTGTCCTCTCACTCTCCTTTCTAATTCGCTTGCACTGGATATGGTAACTGCAGTAATCATCAAATATAATGAGATGACATTATATATATGTCTATACAATACTGCACTACTTTAGGAGAGTCTTTTCAAATGTTCATATGTCGTCTGTTGGGAGTTGCACGGTGCAAGGATGCTGGGGATATCAAGTCTAGAATTTCAGCTTCTAGTACATAATTGCACCCCTGCATTATGCAACTTCAAATAATTGTTCCCGAAATGGAAAATAAGCATGCAGAATTATTGGGCTATTTTCCCCATGAGCAATCCCGATTCCGGCGGATAAGTTTAGGTCCATGGATCACCTGTTCTGAGGGGGTAAATGGGAGCACGAAGCATGGTCAGAGAGGGGGACTGTCAAGGAGCAGACCAGGTTGTGGTTAAGCAGAAGGAAGAATGCATGCAATGCTGTAGTTGGGAGTTGGGCGGGGTCCAGGCTGTGCTTGAACTCACAGCCCCTGCTTGATCTCCATGTGATTTTACTGGGCGGCTCTTCCAGGCGATAAAATTGGGCCCTGTGTTCCTGTCCCTGGGAATTTTGGGGGGAGGAGCACCAGGGTTCTTGTGACTGGGTGCATCAGTATCCCAGCTGAGGATGCAGCTCTGCCCAGTCTTTTATTGGGCTGTTCAAGCTAACTTACCCCAGACTTGGTACGACTTAGCTCTCCGTAGTAAATATGTAACCTGCCCTCCTCGATAATACAGTACATGATGCAAACTCTGTATATTGCGTTGGCCTGTTTTTGCTCTAAATGCCGTTGCATGCTAACCAGGTCTCAGTGTGATCCAAAGTGACAGAAAAGCATCACAGGGTGCATTAAAAACACCCAAATGGAAAAATGCTAATAAATATTCTCAAAAGACAAACTTGCATGAGACTAGAGTACCAGGACACGAATCCTTACTATTCACAAATCTGAAAGCAAAGCAACTGCTCTAAAGCCACCTGCATTGCAGTCCTGGCTTTCTGCAAAGATTACACTCGGTTGCTAATGAGGTCCAAAGAGAATAACAAGCAGTGAAAGATGTTTCCAGCCCAAAAGGGGGAACGTTTTCTGAACATCTCTCTCACTCAAGAGGACTAAAGTCAAATGAGGTTACCACTTGTACTAAAGAAATGTATGAACATGTGAAAAATGGATTCAGTGATTTCAGAAAGAACAAGAATGTGCAATGCAATATGTCTTGCATATTTCGAACAAGTTCATTGTCATCTTTTGACAACAGTGCCCACGATCAAAAAGAAAAGAAAACATGAGTGAAAATTGAGAAAAGACGACTTAACAAAATAAAAAAAAGTTAGCTTTAAAAAATAAATAAAAACTTTGACATTTTGTTTGTCCTGCTGGGCACGTTTTTGCATGCAGGCTCGGCCTTAAAAAGGGGACACTTGAATTTTTCCAACATGGTGAAGAAAATGTAGAGCATCTCTAATGTCAATCTATGTATTCCAACTGTCGTCTGGAAAATGTCAATTTGACTGACCTGTGCTTACCTATTGAGAGTTTAAGGGTTAGGGTCAAGTCAACAGTGTAGACCTGCATAAAATAAAAATAAACTTTGACATTTTGTTTGTCCTGCTGGGCACGTTTTTGCATGCAGGCTCGGCCCTAAAAAGGGGACACTTGAATTTTTCCAACATGGTGAAGAAAATGTAGAGCATCTCTAATGTCAATCTATGTATTCCAACTGTCGTCTGGAAAATGTCAATTTGACTGACCTGTGCTTACCCATTGAGAGTTTAAGGGTTGGCGTCAAGTCAACAGTGTAGACCTGCGTAAAATGTGCAGATGACTGGTTTGACTGGACCCTTCTGAGGTAGATAAAATAGTTTATGTTTGGCAGGTCGGTCAGAAGAGGGTTTTGTGGAGTTCAGCTCAACAACATGAATCGGGTCCCCTTTCTAGTGCACGAGTATCTCATTCAAATCAAAAGCAATCTCTTTCACAAAAACAATCTAGACCTGTTACTATGATAAATAAATATATTTAATACTGGCAGTTCAAGGTCCTGAAAATAGCTGGCACAAGGCAACAGCCATGGTTATTCCCTCCTTGTGATGGCCCTGGCCTTTGGGCATAAATAATATCAAGAGACACATCTGTTTGTGGCATGAGCTAAATAAATTGTCAATATAGTATTTTTGCAGATGCAAGTTTTGTAGTCATTTTTAAACTTCTGAAATTAGGCTTTTGAACCAAGTCGGGTCTGTTCTTTTGTACTAACATTTATTGAGTTTTTACACTGAAACATTATTAGATTGCATGAAGGAGGTTGGTTCTGATATCAGAGATAGCCTGCAATGACTCAATTAGTTAATGTCCTGTCCCTAGCCTTGCTTGTCACAGTCATAGTCGCATGATGAGGTTTATCTGACTCTCAGATAGGGCCGGTAACTTTAGTAACCAACCCTATCAGGGTTTCGAGATTCATGGTACCATCACAGATCCAGGATTTTTCTCTCAGGCACTTCAACGACTGGATACAGCCAAATGGCAAGGGTAAAACATGGGGAATTAATTAGGAAATTGAACTCAGAATTACTTATAACCTTGGCAGTTCCCCATTTCTCAGAGGGACCTTTGGGATGCAGTTGTAATCCCTGCTAATTTCACAAGATCAGGGTTATTGTTAACTCTGATGGTGCAGAATAACCAACACCGAATCCAGTCACATCTTAATAGATCCGCAAGCGTTGAAAAAGAAGTTAGACGTGTAAAGGTTACCATGTGTAAGACATACAATACCCCATACATAAAAAGCCTCAGGTGGTTAGCGCCTTGCAGTTCGCACATCCAGTTCCAATCATATAAGTAAGCGTTATATCAAATTAATTGGTATGTTAACAAATATCATGGGTGCCAGCCCGGTTTCACACCCAACCTCCGTGGGTGTGGAGATTCTGGTTGGTGAAGCCAAACAGAACTGAACAGAATTAAATATACACCAGGGCACATCACAGAAGTCCATGTTGTATCATCCAAAGTGGAAAAATAAGTTCAAAGTTCGGAATTTGTTCAGTATTCAATTGAGAATTATTCTTGCATAAACAATGGTAAATCCAACCAGTCTGATACATCCAAAACAGCCAACACGTGTTTCGTCACATTTGACTTTTTCAAGGCTGTAGAACGAATCAATAGAAATAGAGTATGACAATACGGATGATGTAAGCAATGCTGGCAGGCATTGTATCTCAATATTTAACAGAATGAAGATTTAAGATTTAAAGAGAGAAAAAGGCAAATCAGCGAAGAAAAAAGGTTAATAATATTAATATTTGTGCTCCCCTGTGTTAAAAAATGCCATGAGAGTGCAAAGCTATTTCCATTTAGTTTGTTGAGGCTAAAATTGCCGATATTTTTTGAAAATGGTGAATAATTATTTGTTCTAATAAAATTAAGTGTGATTATAGTGCCACCAAACGTGAGGTTGGAAATATAAGTAAAGGGGGGAAATCCAAAATTGTATATAATTAATGTAGTTGAACATACCCGCAAAGCAGAAAATGTGCGCACAGTGGTCATGGTCACAGATAATCCATTGAGTCCAAAACAGAAATGGAGTAATAGAGGTGCGGGGTCTGTAGTACTAGCAGTTATAATCTCAAAAACGAAGTACCAGTTGGTCTTCACAAAGTATACTGTGAAATAAGGCCATGATAAGCCTAAAGACATTTCAAAATGAAAACGAGGGAGATTCACATGGTTACCCAAACCGTCAAATGGCTCTTACAAGTGTGGTCAATGCAACATTTGCATTTACGTCAAAGACAAGATTGTGGATTTTCAATATAACACTCCAGCTGTACATAAAATATGAAAATTCATAAATTGCAACACTAAATTTGTTGTCTACTGTCTCATCTGTGTGTGTAGGCGCATCTATGTTGGGAGCACGATTAGACCATTAAAAGAGAGAATTCAAGAACACATTAGGGCTATCCGTACCAACAACACTACCTACCCATTTGCCATTTTAAGTGGCCTCAATTGCTTTTAAATGCCATGTGGATAACCATTCAAGATTCATTGGACTTACATTTTCTCATTCATGACTGTGTTTCTCAAATACACATATTAATTAGAAAACCTAAGTGCTTCACGGAGAATGAAAAAAGGTGGGTTCTCTAAAGTAAGCCTGACAGAAGAAGTGTAACCAGTTAGCCTTTGTATGAGAAGTGGCCTATGAAACTAAAGCTATGCTCTGATTGATACATGTCAACTAGAATCGTGTGCTTGGCCAGTTCATAAAGAATCTCACCCGATAAAGAATAATATAAATCAGCAAGCAACAAGTTATTTACTTATCATAAGCAATACAACTTTTTTCACGGTACGTGTAATTACGTGGCGCATTACAACTCGCCTATATTTACTTTAAGAGGCTAAGGTGCTTCCTCGAAATCCAGGCTGAACAGAAACATAATTGTCAAACAGACTGTTAATGTGGGGATTGAGTATGATGAACACAGCGAGGTAATGAATTGACTAAGAAATAAAGTGGATATGGCACTGGGGATTTCCATATTGACTTCCAAACTGCTCATTCAGATCAATCCTCAAATAAACAATGTAGCCCACAATACCCTTCTAAGGACTCGTCCTACGTCTCTTTACAACAAGGACAGAGGGTAAATGGGAAAGTCAACAAAGGTAGTTTGCTAACATCATAAACTTTCACACAGTAAAGAACCGTATACTGTAACGTAGCATCCATCCATACAGCATGGGACAATCCTTACATTTTTCAAATAACATTGACTGTTTGTGATGACTCTGAAAACAATCGCTCTGTAAAAATGCTACAAAAGTGCTGCCAATTAAAATCTCACCTTCATAATATAAACCTTTCAAAAGAAGTAGGTCAGAACTATTCTTGTTCTTTATCATCCCCTTTGGATTTAAATTGACATATCAGTCAAACTCAAAAAGTAGCTGCAGTAAACTCCATGAAGTACTAAGTCACAGGAGCCTGTTTTTTTCTTTTTAGGTCCAAGCCTACTAGAGAGCCCAGCTGTCTGGTTTGCTAATAACATCTTGGGTGCATTTGGATAGCTTCCCTGGGAATGCATTCCGCCTGTTGCTTAGCCTTGATTTTGTAGTTTGTAACTCACATTTTCTGACTATTTGCTGGCTTCATTTGTTTTAGGCTGTTCAGCTTCAGTTAGTCCCTCACAAAGAGCAAGCCTTTTCACACTACCTTTCCTTGTATTCTTCCATGAGTGCTCATTACTGTAAACAGGCCTCTAAATCTTGTTCTTGTGCTGTCACAATTGCTGTGCATTCAAAGACAGTGGTCAAATGGTGGGCTCAGTCTTCTGAGGGAGTTTGGTATATATGTTTCTTTCTTTGGCTTCAAACTGAGAGGATTTATGTGCAATCTGGCAGTATTTCGGGGTAGAAAACTACAAAAATGAACTGAAACTGTGCAAGTATTTCAGAATATATCAGAATTAGGAAAGGACAAATGGGGCACATTTTATGTTAGTTGTGAAGTGTGCTGAAAACAAATAATTTAATATGATCAAAACAAATCAGTGTAGTAGGTGATGCCATTTCCACACATTATCATTTATGCACTGTATAGCTGTATCAGTAAAACTGTATGTCTGTGCAAATGTAAGGGTCATTTTAATTAAAAATGTGTTGTCAATTAAAATGGCTGTGTGCTACCACATCTAGCATATGCCACTCCACTCTACTCTGTATCACTCCACACCACTGCACTGTACTCTGCACCACTCCATTTTACACCACTCCGGACCTATGAACTCTGTACCACTAAACTGTACTCCAATCTGGACGACTTCACTCTACCACTCTACTCCATTGCAATCTGACCATCTCTACTCTATCCCTCTGAACTCTATGCTGCACCACTCTACTCCTTACTCATGCACTATTTTCTACTGCACTCTACACCACACCAGTCTAGGCCACTTCACTCTATTTTGCACAGCTTCACTCTACGCTACTCCACAGCACACTGCAAAACTTCTCTCTACTCCAACTCACTCTATGCCAATACACTCTACACCAATGCACTGTACTCTTTATCACTCAAATCTGTGCCCCCGCACTTTACACCAATCCACTGCATACCACTCTAATCTACTGTGCACCACTGCACGTTATGTTACTGCACTATACACCACTTTATACCAATACACTCTATGCCACTCTAAAATACACCATTGCACTCTACCCTGCACCACTTCACTCTATGCTACTTCACTCTACTCTGACACAACCTACTGTCTGCCACTGCACTCTGCATCACTCTATTCCACTGCACTCTATGCCACTCTACTCTATGCTACTTTACACTTCTGCACTCTATACCACTGCACTATATATCAGTCTACTCTGCACCTTTCGACTATGCACCACCTCACTCTATGCCTCTGTACTCTACTGTGCATCACTCAAATCTACGCCACTGCATTCAATGATGCTGCATTATATGCCACTGCACTCTATGCCTCTATACTCTATGCTACTTTACACTACTGCACTCTATGCCACTGCACTATAGATCAGTCTACTCTGCACCTTTCGACTATGCACCACCTCACTCTATGTCTCTGTACTCTACTATGCATCACTCAAATCTACACCACTGCATTCAATGATGCTGCATTATATGCCACTGCACTCTATGCCTCTATACTCTGCAACACTTCATACCAATGCACTCTACACCAATCCACTCTACTCTATTGTATGCCACTCCACTCCACTGTATAACACTCAATATGTCACCACACTCTACTCTACTCTGCACCACTCTACTCTGCTCCACTGCACTCTATGCCACTGCACTCTACTCTCTACCACTGTATGTCACTCTATGGCTCTATACTCTATTCGCACTACTCTACGTCACACTGCTCCGCACCATACTATGCCACTCTACTCTGCCTCAGTCTGCGCCACTTTACTTTATGGCTCTCTACTTTGCAACACTGCACTCTATGTCACTATAATCTATGCTAGTCTATTCTACTTTGCACCACTTGACTGTGTATCACTACACTCTCTTTTGCAACACTCTAATCTACACCACTGCATTCTCCGATTCTGCATTGTGTGCCGCTGAATTCTAATCCACTGCACTCCCTGCCACTGTACCCTACGCCACTATACTCTGCAACACTCTATGCCAATGTACTCTATACCAGTCTACTCTACTCTATGCCACTCAACTGTATGCCTCTCTACATGACTCCACTCTATGCCACTCCAATACACTGCACTCTATACCACTCCACTGTATGAAACCCTACTCCACTCATCACCATTCCAATCTACAACACTTAATGCCACTCTCCTCTGCACTACTAACTTTTGGCTATGCTGAACAGAAGCCACACTGGTGTACACCATCGGTAAATATATTGGGAACTAGTGAGGCCTATTGGCTTTGTCACTCCTTGTTTTGCAAATTGAAGGACAGTAAGAGAAAGTCCATTTTTAGGGGAGAGCGCAAAGCGCTTTGTCCCCTGTAGTAATCTCTCTTTGGGCTTCCAACCACGCCCATATCACATCTGTCACTTCCATTTGTTCGTGGGCTTGCCTTTTAAAATCTGCTTGCTTTCATTTGGGAAAGGCATGCATACGTCATGCCTTTTCCAAGCACCGGTAAACTACTAAAAACATACAAGGCTCGATGTTTTCAGCATGGTTGCCGGACTACTTTATCTGTTTATTTTCCAAGCAATGCGATCACGCTGGGGTTTACATAGAGTGATCGCACTCGGTTTTTCCGTTTTCAATTTCAGCACGATTGCGCTGCATTTTACACAGTGCAATCGCGCTGCATTTTTTTTTCTTTTAATTTGTGTGGCAAGAAAAGTCCGGAGAGGAGTTTACAAATCTAATTGCGCTCTAACTCTAGCAAATGCAAGGCCCGTTGCATTGAAAATGCTTGTTTTCTTTACTGCTGGTGCATGGCACAGGCAGGATCGGCCTCACTTAAAGAACTACCATAAGTATTGTTATTTGGAAATCCTACCTGCTGGGAGACTTTAGCTCTAAAAAAATGCAAAGAGTAAAGTGAACATTTTGGCCCAATACCGAACAAAACATTCCTTCCTTGTGTTCTGAAATTGACTTTCACTCGTTAAAACTAACTGGCAGTAATTATCTAGAGGGAGAGTAGAGTTACCAACAAACGTGTCTAAAATGTTTTTCTCACCAATAAGGTCTCTAATCAATTGCTTATATTGAATGTACTTTTCTTTCAGTGCGGTCATATAATTGCATTGATTTGAAACTATTAACACCTCTCCTTTTTTCCCACACTTCTGTGAAGTGTAGAAAACCAGAAGCATAACATGTTGTGGCTGATAAGGGCTGCCGGCAGCTCTGTCTGTCATTTGCTACCTATGGATGTCGGCTCAGTGCCCCTACTTTGTATTCAAGTTCACCTTCCTCTTTGCTGCATTGCTGTTCCCTTGCTTCTCTCTCAGACCTTTCTGATGCAATAATAATCTTTTATTTGTCTACACCACTTCTGTTGGGAGGTCTTTCCGTGCATTATCTGCCCTTTCTGCAAAGACTACACATTTTAAAGTTACTCTGAGTCCTAAGCCTCCTCTCAGCTCAAGGGTTTGCATTGCTCTGCCTCTTCTCTTGTAAACTGTTCCCTTCAGGAATCATAACATCCAGTGGTGGCCCTCCACATTTTAAAAAGGTGCAGCACCAAGGAGGGGATAGCACAGTGCATGTTGCACTTCCATTCAAAACCTTTTCGAAGAGGTTGGCAACAGTGTATCTATATAGAGCACATATGCTTAGGCTGTGGATTGATTGCTCCAAATTACACACATAGTACGGTGCTCCCCAACCGTTTTAGAACCACAACCTAATTTCTCAAAACGACAAACAGTTGTGCATCCCCTAGTTTTATTGGACATTAGGCAGAGGTTTTGTTTTAATGTAGACATGTTTTCAACATGCTGTGCATTACAACAATATTTTTTGTATTCCTCTCTAATAGTAATTGTACATGTCAAGACCTTGACCACGCCCCTCAATATGTCTTTATTGGACTGTGGCCAAAATATTAATTTGCCCATAAAAGTGGCATGAACTGCACTGCAGCTGGAACACTTTTCAGAGTGAGGTGCTTGCTTGTGGCATCTGTTCACTAAAATTAAATGGTTTCTGAAAATCTAATACCAGTGATTTTAGCAAATTTGAAAAGTCTTTCTGCAGCAGAACATGGTAAATGTCTCAAATCTATGTTTGTGTTAAAATGAGGCCCAGTGGTGCATTTTGGACACACACCCATATATATATATATATATATATATATATATATATATATATATATATATATATATAAATAGATAGATAGATAGATTGATAGATGGATAGATTCATTTTATTTTAAGGATAAAGATTAGGTGATTTGCCCAGAGCCAACGCTGGTACTCAAACCTGGTTCCTCAGATCCAAAGTTGACAGTTCTTGTGCTGTTAAGCCAAAGAAATATTTCTAAATTTTGGGTGAATGTCATGCACAATGATCACATATAGTGAGCATATTCTCTGTTGAAATGGCTTTGTGAACTAAAATAGGCAGCAGCAAAAAATAATGTAAGGTTCAATTGGAGTCTTACTTGGGAAAACTTTGAAGAGTTTTCTTTACAACTAGATATAGCTCAGCGCATTTGCACCTGTGGTCCTAGAAAGGTTTTCAGAGTAGGACTACTGACATCAATGTCCCATCACTAAAGTCATAAGGTTTGTGAAAAATCCAAGCTTCACACAAAGTGTAGCAGATGTATTTAGCTAGAGATTGGTAAAGGTGTAGAATGTAGGTGGTGATACATTTTCGGGCATATATCCTCTAAAATTGTGCAGACATACAGTTTTACTGATAAAACTACATGGCATTCAAATAATAATGTGTGAAATCAGGTTTCAGTGAGTATTTATCATTTACAAATCTCCAAGTTAAAGTTAATTGATTCATTTTGATCGTAATAAAAGCTTTGTTTCCACCACATTTCAGTATTACAAAAATGTGTTTCTTTGTTGCTATCTGAACCGCTAATATATTCTACAATATTTGTATAGGTAATATATAGGTATTTAAATTGTGTTGATAGAAAGAAATGACATCCTACAGCCTTTCGTTTCAAACTCCATGTACCCCATCAAGATTTTCAAATAGTTCACTTTAAAAACCCCTCTCACTTTGCAGTCAGAGAAAGAAAAATAAACACCATTCCCATATTAAAAAAATAAACAGCAATTTGTCAGAAGACATAATCTGACATTTGACCTCTGTATTTGAAGCAGAGCGAAGTGAAATGTTAATACAAAATGTAAAGGCATCTTTATTTATTGCTCTTTCAGGACCCACCAGAAATTGGCTGTCAGCCCACTAGTGGATCCAAACCCAGAGTTTTCGAAATGCTGACCCAGTAGGTATACTTCTCAATATGGAGAAAACCAATGAATTAACACAAACAGCAGGTCTCCAAGTCACAGCAGTAGGTCTTTTAAGAAGTGCAAATGCCTGGAATATCACCTAAGCGAGAATGGTGTCGGAGCATATTCATTAACTCATCCACCTATTTATTCCTCTTGGTGAGTTAAGCACCATTCCATAGATTTGTTTGTAATCTCCATGTCATTCATACCTTGTTGTACGTGTTCTATGAGGAATGAAAGCCTGCACTAGTCTCCTGTACTTGAATAAATTCTTCAGGGAATTGAAGATTGCACTTGTTACCTTCTCTGAGTGATGGAAACTTGATTTGTACTGTCATGCTATAACTTTTACGTGAGCTGTCAGAGCTTGCACTTTTGCTGCCTGACTTGTGTGTTCCTCAGTGATTGGGAAAGATTATTCTGTTGCCCTAGCTGTACCTGTTCATTGAAGGAGGGATACTTTCATTGGACTTGTCCAGCTTTACCTCTTGTATGAATAAGGGGTGTTTCCACTACTGTTGCATCATGTTATGAAAAAAGAAAGGACATATTGCATGCACATGTATAACATGTCTTATGAACCAGGAAGTATGTCACAGTATTTGATGTGAAATACTGATACCTGGAGTCTTGAGGAAGGTACCTGACCTGGTAGGAACAATATTTGAGAGATGATACATGATGAGAAAAAAGAAAATCAGAATCAACTGCATGAACTTCCTCTTTTTAATCTTGTGGTAAGGATACACCAGTGAAACATCACGTTTAACTAACCTACCCATTATTTTAATATCATATCTGACAGGTAAGCAAAGAGAGAATATAAATGTTGACATAAAGGACATCACCTCACCCAAACTAGGAAACTCATAACTAAGGGACTGTACAGCCAGACAAGAGCAGTACTCCTGAATGCTTCCCAATGATAGATATGGAACCCACTGCTAATGCAGACCAAACTAGGTAGGTAGGTGATGGTTCATCATCCTATTTGAATACATGAATGTATAGTAATTCTATAAGAGATTTGACTACCTCTTCCAGGAGTTTTGTACTTGTTGCATGTTTACATATGTTTAAAGAGGGCATAATGCAGTCTTTTAATTCTGGTGGGTCCCTGTTTAGTGTGTTAACTACCTTAGTTATAGCTCCACTGTATGTGTGAGAAAAATGTGTGATGTTTTTCTTGCTACAGCCACTTGTCCTTTACTTATTTATTGTGTTAGTGAAGACAATGCTGCTGCTGTTCATTGTATACCTTTGTTGTTTTGTGAAGCTCACTATAAAAGTTTCACCACACAGAATGCAAAATGATTTGAATTGCCAATGCTCGTTTTAATTCATGATGAGAATGAAAGAACAAACCCTCACAAAATATGTGAGCAGAGTTTATTTTTTCTTCTGTGTGTGAAACAAGCAGCTTTTTAAAATGGACAACATGACTTTGGAAACTTTTTTTAAAATTCTGGCATTTCACCCAACAGCACTTTGCATGCTGAGGTCTTGAGCTCATAGTGACACTTTTAAACGCTGTCCCAGTTTTAGGACTTCCAAGGCATGATTATGTCTGTCACATTGCAAAATGATGGACATATTAGTGGTACATCTTGGCATATTAGGGGCATCATAGCCGCGCAATCATATTGGTAATACCTGGCCTCTTGTGGGCATGCAAGGCATTCTTGGTATAGTGATGACCTATTGCTTGGCATATTGTGAATATTCTTGGAATTAGATGGTGATAGGTGGCCAAGCAAGGCAGAAACTATCCATAAGTGTTGATAATGCATCTCAGTACTTGATGACATTTGTCTGTTCATGTTTGAGCACATCACACATGTTGACTCAAAATAAAAAGTGGTATTTCAAAACAAGTTTTGTTTCAAGAAAATACTAAGCTTTTGTTTGGGGATCGCACTTATTTATTCAAAATGGAAATAATCTATTTGATAGCAAAATGTTTGCACTTTCATAAGCTTACTAGGCGAGATTTAGGGACAACATTATCACATCTCCAAATACTTATTTGAAGGACATATTAGAGGAATAATCAGTATAACTTAACACTTCTGCTGTTCAAACCTACAAGGTCTCCGTCATATGAGCAACAGCAGTGCAGCATGAGGCCTGAAAACTGCCTCACTCTGGGGGTGTGGTCTGGAGCCCAAACAAGATGACAGCTCGAGAGTGAGCTCTCTTGAGCCCTTCACTCTCGACTGCAACTTCTCTACGTCAGCCTGGCAATGCTGTCTACTAAACACATCGGGGTGAAACAAGAGGCAGTGTATGTAATTCCAGGACACTCAGGACTATCCACCAAGTTGATGAAAAATGTTTAAAATATTTTATATTCCAATCTTCCATCACTCCGGAACTGTAAAAGACCTTCCATTGATTTGTTGTCAGTGAATGGGCCTGAGTGGTCAGTAAAAGGTGTATCACAGGTACGGGGCCTGTACAGTCCTCTGTTGTTTGCTGAACTTCAACACTCCAAAAAAATCTAATCTAGACTTCTACACCTTTTAAAAGGTAACCCGGAAGATTAGCAAAATTGGCCCGCTCCATGATCCATGGTCCCTCTTTAACTGAAATGGGTGTCATCTGGCCATAGTCATAGTTGAAAAAAATACATAAATAAATGAACATTCCTACCTGCAAATCCCATTATTCACTACCTTCTAAGGGGGAAAACACTTCAAGAACCTGGAGATGATCTCCGGATGAGGTGCACTGGACAAACATTTTCTTTAAAGTTCTGCAACATATGATTCTACCCTCCCTGGCTCAATCAAAATGTTCCACACTGCATCTATCCTACTAGATACCGTGCAGGCCAGGCCAAACCTAAGCTAATTGAATCCAACACATGCTGGAATTACAAAGAAGAACAAGGGGATCAGGAACACATTTTCTTTAGCTGTAGACTTTTGAGGGCTTTTTGGAGCCAGGTGGCTGGCAGACGCCCTAACATTTTAAAACAGCATATTTTATTAGCCTGCCACCCAGTGATCCTAGGCCCACTAGTTTTTACAACCTCCATCCCCCGAATATCGGAGTTCCAATACATTACATAGGAACTCGGCCTTCAGCCTTTTTCCCCTAAATGGTTATGGAAGTCCTCTGTTACGTACAATATCCTTATCATGTACGGCAGGAGGCACTTTATCAATTATATAATGTTCCTCTTTAAATGGGTTCATACTATGGATTTTTCTCTTGTTTATTTCAAATCTCAATAAAAAATCAGAAATAAAAAAACCTGCCTCTCTCTGCTGTACTGCTTGAGAGTATAAGAGTATTGCATTTACTTTTACAGCCTTACCCTTCCAAGAGATTCTCAGCTATAACACTTGATTGAGAATCAACTTACAAGCAGCAGAAAGGGCAAGGAAAACACAGTGACACGTAGAAGAGAAGGTAGGTCTCTTAAAAATACTTTCAAGTTTACATTAAATAAGTTAGGGGTACTGCATGCATATCTATAGCAGATGCTTAATTCCTAGATATAGTGCTAGCTAAAAATGACTTGCAGGAGATAAATGAGTCATCTGCCAATACTTTCCTGAAGCTTCTAGAAATATATGGTTCACTATTTTATATATAGCTGGAGTGTGGGGAACCATTGTTGTTGGACCTGTGCCTGCATTTTGTGGACTGAGAACGTTAGGAAACGACGTGTTTATGGTTGTGACAATCACTATTATTAAACATTGTAATGCATGTATTTATAAAGTATACATTTGACTATAGTTATTGGTGGCATTTTGGCAAAGTCAATATGTCTGCTTTATATATGTTAATGTGCCCACCTCCTTATAAAGCTAGCAGATCTGCCTTTTATATTTTGTTGGTCTGGCCCATTTACAAGGCCAAAATATCTACCTTACTTAAAATGACAACCCTTTATATGGCTACCTACATAAAGAAAGGTTAAAGTGATGTGATATTAGGTCTGTTAAAAATATCTAATAGTATCCTTCTTTACATTGACAAAATAAACAAAAGTTCACTGGAAAAACAAAGGTTAAAAGTGATGTATTGTTAGTTGAAATGGAAGGTTTAGAACTCTAAAAACCACTGAAATACACCAGTTATAGTTAACTGAAGTAACAGTAATAGCGACTCTAACCATGCATTGCTTATCACCCCACATATTACATAACATGTTTTATGGCATAATTGATAACATCACAGATGACACCTGAAATTACATCATTTATGACAACACTGCGCATGGTGGGTGTGCAAGTTATAGTTACTTCTGTTAACTACAACTAGTGAATTTCAGTGGTTTTTAGAGTTTAAAATGCTATAGTTCACCTAAATATTAGGTCACTTTAACCTTTGTTTTTTTTAAAGTGAATTACATATATTTGTATAATGTATTGAACTATTGTCTATTGCTAAATTGACAAAAGGAACAGAAACAAGGCATACCAAGAGAAAAAGAAACACTTTTTAGGTTACCTTGCAGTAACTTTCTTTGTGTTTTTAAGTTCTGACTTGACAGTGCAGCTGTCTGCTAAAGCTTCTCTCACCTTACAATAGTGGCTGTTTAGTATATCATTCTGCTTTCTGGAGAGCACATTCATTTCAAAGCACTTGGGGCTATTTTACAACTTAAAATTACAAGGTGTCACATTCAATCATTAACGTTAACATATGAATTATAAATAAAAATTATTCTTTTTTCATTGAAGCACAAACAAGTACATATGTCAAGCTTGAGCATGAGCCTGACATTAAGCAGGCCTGCTAAGTGTTTTTTCTCTTTACACATTAAAACAGCCTGACCCCAAAATGGTCATTCTGAAGTCTGGCATGAGCTCAGTACAAACTCTGGGAAGGTTCTTGTCACTGCCTTTAAGGGCTATTTCCTAGTAGGGTCGAGCCTGCAAAAGCATGCGCTAGCGCATGCGTATTGATAGAGAAACGCAGTTGTAGTTTGACAATTGTTGGCTTGCGTGGCATTCTTCTTTACAGTCTCATAATTTGTCACTGTAGGCCTTATCATCATTTTCATTCCCAACCGAGGAGCAAGGACCAAGCACTGACTGATTCAACTTAATCAGTGCCTTCCACTGCTCACAACATGATTGAGGTATTATTTTCTTCTTTTAACTTCTAGTGCCCTGCAAACAGAAGGTCTGTGACTTGGAAAAACGTGCCCAGCAGGACAATCAAAATTGCAAAGTTGTGTTTTTTTTTTTTTTGACTTGCCAAGTCTTCTTTTCTCACTTTGCACTCATGTGTTGTTTTTTTTATCTTCTAGTGCCCTGCAACTGAAGTCACATGACAAGCAAAAATGTCCCCACTGCAATCTGCCCCACTCCAATTCAAAACAATCATTCCCACTTCAGTCCAAAACAATCTGGCACACTCCAGTCCAATCTGCCACACTCCAATTCAACCCACTGTACTCCATCCCAATCCACCACACTCAAATACTCCCAACCCACTCACTCCAATCTGCCCCCATTCAAACCAAAATAATCTGCCTCACTCCAATACAGCTACCTGTAGCACTCCAGTCCATAACACTCTGCCCCATCCCAGCCCAAAACAATCTGCCCCACTCCAATCCAAAACAATCTGCCCCACTTCAACTGAAG
Organism: Pleurodeles waltl; assembly: GCF_031143425.1. Classification (NCBI taxonomy): domain Eukaryota; kingdom Metazoa; phylum Chordata; class Amphibia; order Caudata; family Salamandridae; genus Pleurodeles; species Pleurodeles waltl. The sequence goes on from NC_090440.1 coordinate 1,889,439,361, forward strand.
TCACATGACAAGCAAAAATGTCCCAACTGCAATCTGCCCCACTCCAATTCAAAACAATCATTCCCACTTCAGTCCAAAACAATCTGGCACACTCCTGTCCAATCTGCCACACTCCAATTCAACCCACTGTACTCCATCCCAATCCACCACACTCAAATACTCCCAACCCACTCACTCCAATCTGCCCCCATTCAAACCAAAATAATCTGCCTCACTCCAATACAGCAACCTGTAGCACTCCAGTCCATAACACTCTGCCCCATCCCAGCCCAAAGCAATCTGCCCCACTCCAATCCAAAACAATCTGCCCCACTTCAACCCACCCCACTCCAATCCAAAACCATATGCCCAATTCAATTCAATCCAATACAATCTGCCCCACTCCAGTCCAAAACAATCTGCCTCACTCTAATCCAAAACAATCTGCTGCACTCCAGTCTGCTACACTCCAATCCAAAACAATCTGCTCACTCCAATCCAAAAAAATCTGACTCCCATCCGAAGCAATCTTCACCACTGCATCCCCCACTCCTATCTAATCTACCCCACTCCAATCCACCCCACCTCACTATGATCAACCCCACTTCAAACTGCCCAACTCCAGTCCACCCTAGTCCAATCCACAATGATCTCACCCTCTCCAATCCTAAACAATCTGCCCCACTCCAATCCAAAACAATCTGCCTACTCCAATCAGCCACACTCCAGTCCAATCTGCCACACTCCAATCCAATCTACCTCACTCCATCCCAATCCACCACACTTGAATACTCCCAACCAACTCACTTCAATCTGCTCCCCTTCAAGCGAAATTAGTCTTTCTCAATCTAATGCTGCAATCCAAAGCAATCTGCAGCACACCAGTCCATAACACTCTGCCCCACCCCAGTCCAAAGCAATATGCCCCACTCCAATCCAAAACAATCTGCCCCACTTCAACCTGCCCCACTACAATCCAAAGACCTTATGCCCCACTTCAAACCAATACAATTTTCCCCACTGCAATCTCCCTCACTCCAATCCAAAACAATCTGCCCCACTCTCATCCAAAACAATCTGCTTCACTCCAGTCTGCCCCACGCGAATCCAAAACAATCTGCTTACTCCAATCCAAAACAATCTGCCCTACTCCAACGCAAAACAATCTGCCCATTCCAATCCAAAGGAACCTGCCCCACTCCAATTCCCCACTCCAGTCTAATCTAGCCAACTCCAGTCCACACCCACCTCACCACGATCCTTTCCACTCCACTCTCCCCAACTCCAGTCCATCCCACTCCAATCTGCCCCAACCCAAGCCCCACCCCAACCCAAAACAATCTGCCCCACTTCAACCTGTCTCACTCCATTACAAAACAATCTGCCCCACTCCAATCCAAAACAAGCTGACCCACTCCAAAACAATCTATCTCTTTCCAATCAGCCACACTCCAGTCCAACCCACCCCACTCCAAACCAGCCTATCACACTCCAAGCATCCACATACCAATCCAATCCACCCCACTCTAATACAACCCACTACACTCCAATCAAGACAATCCAATCTAACTGAATCCACCCACTCAATTCCACCACCTCACACCAGTTCATCCCACTCCAATCCAATCCACCTCAATCCATTCCACTCCAATCCAGTTCACCTTAATCCACCCCACTCCAATCCTATCCATCCCATGCCACTTTAATCCACCCCACTGCAATCCAATCCACTCCACTCCAATCCAATCCACCACACTCCACACCAATCAAATTCACCCCACTCTACTCCAATTCATTCCACTCCAGTTCAGTCCACCCCATTCCAATCCAATCCATCCCACCCCAATCCAATCCATCCCACCCCAATCGAGTCCACCCAATCCAATCCACCCCATCCAATCCACCCCAATCCAATCCACTCCCCTCCATTCCTTTCCACCCCACCCCAATTCAATTCACCCCACTCAATCCATCTCACCCCACACCAATTCAGTCCAAACCCCCACCTCATTGCATTCCACCTCACTCCAATCCACTTTACCAAGCCCCAATTCAATCCAACTCACCCCATTCCAATCCACCCCACTCCAATCCAATCCACCCACTCCAATCCACCCCATCCAGTCCACCCCTCTGCATTTCAAACTACCCCACTCAAATTCACCTCACCCCACTCTACCCCAAACCACTGCACTCTACTCTAATCCACCGCACTCTAACCCAATTCACCCTACTCTAATCCAGTTTTACACAATCCACCCCCTTTACTCTAATCTACCAGACTCTACTTCGATCCACCCCCACTCTACTCTAATCCACCCCACACCACTTCACTCTAGTACAATCCACACAACTCTACCCAATCCAGTCCACACTACTCCAGTTCAGTCCACCACACTCCAATCCTATTCAGTCCATCCCACTCCAATCCAATGCACCTGAACCAACCCACTTCAAACCAATACAATCCACCTTAATCCACCCAACTTCTGTCCAATCCACCCTACTCCAAGCCATCTTAATCCAACCCAGCCCATCCTACACCTATTCAATTCATCCCAGACCAATCTAATCCACCCCACACCAATCCAGTCCACTCCACACCAATCAAATCCACCCAAATCCAAACCACTCCACTCAATCCAATCCACCCCACTCCATTCCAATCCACCCCACACCAATCCTCCCACTCCAGTCCAATTCAACCCACCCCAGTCCACCCCAATCCATTTCATCTCAATCCAATCCACTCACAGTCCACCTCAATCCAATCCACACAATCCAGTCCACCCCAATTCAGTGCACCCCACTCAATCCAATCCACCACATCAATTCCAACCCACTCAATTCTAGCCCATTCCGATCCAACCCCCACTCCAATCCAACCCACTGCACCCCAATCCAACCCACCAAACCCCATTCTAATCCCCTACAACAATCCAGTACACCCCACTCCAATCCAATACACCCCATTCCAATCTAGCCTACCCCAGTCTACCCCACCCCAATTCAATCCAGTTGACACCACACGAGTCCACCCCACTCCACTCTAGTCCAATCCACCCCACTCCACCAAATGCCCTCACTCTCACCCATCCACTCAACTCTAGTCCAATACACTCCACAATCCACTCCAGTCCAATATATCCCACTCCAGTCCAGTCCACCCTACTCCAATCAAATAAAGCCAATCCACCCCAATCCACTTCTCCCCACTCCAGTCCAGTCAAATCAACCCCACTCAAAACCACCCCAATGCAATCCACCACACCCAATCTAATCCACCCTACCCTAGTCCTATTCCTTCAGTCCACTCCACCCACCCCAAACACATCTTATCACGACTCTCTAATACAACTCACCCAATTTCAATCTACACCACTCTGATCCACCCCTCTATTCAATCCACCCAACTCTACTCCAGTTCAATCCACCCCACTCTACTCCAATCCACCACACTACCTCAGTCCACTCCAACCACTTTACCCCATTCCACCCCATGCCACAACACTCTCTGCCACTGAGCCATTGCACTCTACTCTCCTCCAGTCAACTCTACAACACTCTACTCCCCTACTCCACTCCACAGCACACTCCACCCCTACTCCAATGTACAACACTTCACACCACTGACTTTTAGCCATGCCCAACAGCAGCCTCAGTGATGTACAACATGACAAAAACACATTGCCAAAGCCAATAGCTCTTGTATAGGTGAGACCTATTGGCTTTGCCAGTGCCGGTTTTTCGGTGCTTGGAGCTTGTCTTCATTGCTTCTGAGGCCAAGTTCCGATGGATTGAAACAAATGAAAACCATCATTCTTTCTAAATTGTCATCCAGGTCATTACTACTAACAGCCAATGTAGCAGTTGTTTTTTTGCTACCCTTAGAAAAGTTAAGCAATCGAAAGCATCTGACTCATTGGGTAAGCTAAAAAAAGGTGCACACAATGGCATTCATAAACATAAATGCCGGTTGCTTACGTTAGTAATTTGCTGGGCATAAAAGCAACACATTTTGATTGTTTCTGTACGTTGGTGGTTGGTGCACATCGTAACATCTACTCCTGCTGCAATATGACCAGCAGCCTCTTTTTAGATAGTCTATATTTGAGTACTGAATGGCGGATTTTTCCTGAACACAGCAGTGGGTGATTAAGTGCATTTCGTGGGTGACACAACAAGGTGTGATGCATCAAGCAACTTCAGCTGACAAGAAGCTTATGAGAAACGTGCTGTAAAATGCATTATTTGACCGCTTTCTTTCCAAACTGTCCACGGGGGAAATCCACCCGCCAAACCCATTGAGACCGGGGTTCACTCGCTGACTGTAATTCGGGACAGGCATTAAAAGATCACCAGCCGTCAGCGATTATTACATCAACACCTTAACTTCTCTGGCATTACGCCCCTTCAGCCCTTGTTTATAATCCTCGCATTGCGTGGAAGTGCCTTCTCGAACACTCAGCTATCGCAGTGCCCACAACCTCCTACTGTTCGGTGGAACCACCATCCTTCACCCTTTCACCTCTTGTTGAATATCACATGGTTTCAGTCATGCCTTATAATTCAACCTAGCCTGGCCCGGAAATTTCAGATCTGGGTCCACTGCCCCCAACTACCCAAAATAAAAAGGGGTTGTTGGTATAGCATTAAAAATGCCGGATTCAGTACCAAGTAATAACAGACATTTAAACCCACTTTCGTGTTTCTCTCTTGAATGAATACAACTAAAAAGTAAGTTAACACAATCTCTCTTTTTCTGCTGGTTGCACCACAACCTTTGTAGACGAGACACTTCTTTTACACTCTCCCCTCCCAATGACTTGTTTAGTGACATCGGTGTCACCTCGCTTCTGTTCAGTGACCCTTACACTCCATCATCTGCCCTGCAATTTTCCTCTGAATTTCGATGCCCTCAGTTCATGACTTTGCTCTTGACTGCATTGAACACGGGTCGCTCCTTCCAAGAACGTCCGTGCAGCTTTTTTTTAAATTACAGCTTTGTTTTGCATTTTTCCTTGGGAACTGTCCATACCATAGATCATTTATCGACTGTAAATTTACTTATTAGACCTATAAGTGCCTCTGCAACGACGGAAATTAATACATTTTAGAGCCCAGTGGAATACCATGTAACTAGGCTTTGAATTATTTGAACAACAAACTGGCATCTACAATTTCCCAGCTACTACTTCAATTATTTGGATAAAACTCTAGGACTGAAAAACTTCTGTGTACAAAAGTATCAAATATGTAAACGGAAGCCGATCAAACATATTTTACTAGTTTTAGATGGTGCTAAAGTCACCGGATCGAATAATTAACAAGAGCTTATAAAAGTTATTAGTAAGAGCACGGTCCACCCCACTCTTTTCAATGGCCTGGAGCATTATTTCGCATTCTTTCCTTTGGAAATACGTCGATTCATTCCCCTGACCCTGGCAATGGTGTTAGATCGATTGCCTTTAGGTAATTGGTGTAGGAAGTTGGCTCTGTATGCACTATTTCAAAGTAAGGAATAGTATGCACAGAGTCCAAGGGTTCCCCTTAGAGGTAAGATAGTGGCAAAAAGAGATAATACTAATGCTCTATTTTGTGGTAGTGTGGTCGAGCAGTAGGCTTATCCAAGGAGTAGTGTTAAGCATTTGTTGTACATACACACAGGCAATAAATGAGGAACACACACTCAGAAACAATTCCAGGCCAATAGGTTTTTGTTATAGAAAAATATATTTTCTTAGTTTATTTTAAGAACCACAGGTTCAAATTCTACATGTAATATCTCAGTTGAAAGGTATTGCAGGTAAGTACTCTAGGAACTTTGAATAATCACAATAGCATATATACTTTTTACATAAAACACATTTAGCTGTTTTAAAAGTGGACACAGTGCAATTTTCACAGTTCCTTGGGGAGGTAAAGTAATGTTAGTTTTTGCAGGTAAGTAAACCACCTACGGGGTCAAGATTGGGGTCCAAGGTAGCCCACCGTTGGGGGTTCAGAGCAACCCCAAAGTCACCACACCAGCAGCTCAGGGCCGGTCAGGGGCAGAGTTCAAAGTGGTGCCCAAAACGCATAGGCTTCAATGGAGAGAAGGGGGTGCCCCGGTTCCGGTCTGCCAACAGGTAAGTACCTGCGTCTTTGGAGGGCAGACCAGGGGGGTTTTGTAGGGCACCGGGGGGGACACAAGTCCACACAAAAAGTACACCCTCAGCAGCGCGGGGCGGCCGGGTGCAGTGTGCAAACAAGCGTCGGCTTTCCAATGGGAGTCAATGGGAGACCAAGGGGTCTCTTCAGCGGTGCAGGCAGGCAAGGGGGGGGCTCTTCGGGGTAGCCACCACCTGGGCAAGGGAGAGGGCCTCCTGGGGGTCACTCCTGCACTGGAGTTCCGATCCTTCAGGTGCTGGGGGCTGCGGGTGCAGGGTCTTTTCCAGCCGTCGGGATTTTAGAGTCAGGCAGTCGCGGTCAGGGGGAGCCTGGGGATTCCCTCTGCAGGCGTCGCTGTGGGGGCTCAGGGGGGACAACTTTGGTTACTCACAGTCTCGGAGTCGCCGGAGGGTCCTCCCTGAGGTGTTGGTTCTCCACCAGTCGAGTCGGGGTCGCCGGGTGCAGTGTTGCAAGTCTCACGCTTCTTGCGGGGATTGCAGGGGTCTTTAAATTTGCTCCTCTGGATACAAAGTTGCAGTCTTTGTTGAACAGGGCCGCTGTTCTCAGGAGTTTCTTGGTCTCTTGGAAGCAGGGCAGTCCTCTTTGTTATCCTCATTATCTCCCCCGGCCTTGCCGCCAAAAGTGGGGCTGTGGCCGGAGGGGGCGGGCAACTCCACTAGCTGGAGTGCCCTGTTGTGCTGGAACAAAGGGGGTGAGCCTTTGAGGCTCACCGCCAGGTGTTACAGCTCCTGCCTGGGGGAGGTGTTAGCATCTCCACCCAGTGCAGGCTTTGTTACTGGTCTCAGAGTGACAAAGGCACTCTCCCCATGGGGCCAGCAACATGTCTCGGTTGTGGCAGGCTGCTGGAACCAGTCAGCCTACACAGATAATCGGTTAAGGTTTCAGGGGGCACCTCTAAGGTGCCCTCTGGGGTGTATTTTACAATAAAATGTACACTGGCATCAGTGTGCATTTATTGTGCTGAGAAGTTTGATACCAAACTTCCCAGTTTTCAGTGTAGCCATTATGGTGCTGTGGAGTTCGTGTTTGACAGACTCCCAGACCATATACTCTTATGGCTACCCTGCACTTACAATGTCTAAGGTTTTCCTTAGACACTGTTGGGGCGTATAGTGCTCATGCACTGGTGCCCTCACCTATGGTATAGTGCACCCTGCCTTAGGGCTGTAAGGCCTACTAGAGGGGTGACTTATCTATACTGCATAGGCAGTGTGAGGTTGGCATGGCACCCTGAGGGGAGTGCCATGTCGACTTACTCGTTTTGTTCTCATCAGCACACACATGCTGGCAAGCAGTGTGTCTGTGCTGAGTGAGGGGTCCCCAGGGTGGCATAAGATATGCTGCAGCCCTTAGAGACCTTCCCTGGCATCAGGGCCCTTGGTACCAGGGGTACCAGTTACAAGGGACTTACCTGGATGCCAGGGTGTGCCAATTGTGGAATCAAAAGTACATTTTAGGTGAAAGAACACTGGTGCTGGGGCCTGGTTAGCAGGGTCCCAGCACACTTCTCAGTCAAGTCAGCATCAGTATCAGGCAAAAAGTGGGGGGTAACTGCAACAGGGAGCCATTTCTTTACAATTGGGATCATCCAAATGCAATCTTTTTGAGGTAGCACCTCTGTTGTTTTTGGAAACGTTGTCTTTTTCCCAGGCTTGGCCTTGTGATTCTTTGTAAGTAGTATGTTGCGGTATAAGACGTACGCATGTAGGGCAAATAAATAAAATAATCAAATGTTAAATGATAATATATACACGATAATCCTCATATAGCAATGTATTTAATTAATAAACATTAAGGTTAATATTTTGGCAACAGAATTCTTTTTTAAAGGAACTTTCCACAAATAAACCCACAGATGGCAAATACCATCAACGAAAGTAGCTGCACATTAATAAAATGAGCCACAGTACAGTTCAAACGATAACACAAATATACAATGAATAATTATGCAGTTACAAAAGAAACAAAGAAAATCCCTAAAAATTGAAAGGGGATTAAGAATGACTAATATATTGACAGTGCTACACCTTAGAAAGTAAAAACACATGAAGTTGAAGAGTTAAGATGCTACTTTCATCTTCTCTCCTGCACGGAGGCACATGCTTGCTTTATAATGGATATCTGCAGGCACAAATCCACACAGATGATTTCGGGAGGACATAGGATATAGCGAAGGTTCTGTGGCACAAAGAGCCCTGTGGCCAGGCCACCAATCCTTTGACACTTCATATAGCTCTGTTTCTCTGGTAACAAAGCACGTAGTTATCAATCATCTGCATACTAAAAGAAGGTTCGCAAAAGAAAGGTCTGCTTTTCGTACACGATAACTAATGCAAGCGTCATATTTTACCCAATTTCATATTTTTTTAACCCCATGTCACCTTTATGAATTTGTAGTGATGCTGACTGCTAGAAATGGGGTCTTTGGTTGACAGTCAGGTTACCCCCTGTTCAAGCAAGGACCCTCACTCTAGTCAGGGTAAAAGAGAATCACCCTCAGCTAACCCCTGCTTACCCCCTTGGTAGCTTGGCAGAGCAGTAGGGTTAACGTCAGAGTGCTAAGTGTAAAGTATTTGTACCAACACACAAAGTAACTTAATGAAAACACTACAAAATGACACAACACCAGTTTAGAAAAATAGGAAATATTTATCTAAACAAAACAAGACCAAAACGACAAAAATCCAACATACACAAGTCAAGTTATGAATTTTTAAAGGATAAACTCAAAAATAGCGCTTAGAAACAAAAATGCTTCGATGAGATGTTAATACGGCGTCGTGATGGAGTCGTTCCCAACAAGCCGACACCAGCGGCGCCGGACACGGAGTCTTGTAGACCCCCAAGTACAGTACCTTTGGTGAAGAGTGAAAACAAGCCGATGCACGAAGTCGGGGATCGCGGCGTCTGTGCGAAACGTTGAATCTGTGCACTTCGAGCGGCATCGGTCACGACGTGGCGCAGCGACTTCCACGGAGTCGCGGACTTCAGCGGGGCTGCCGCGGCATCGGGCCTGCAAAGAGCGTCGCGTTCCAGCGAAGGTCACGGCGTTGGGTGCAGGCGGCGTCACCGGATTCAGCAGCGGTGGCGGTCCGAAGTCGTCCAAAGTCGATTTCCTTGGATTTCCACCAGCTTTCCTTTCAAGGGCCCAGGGACTGGATAGGGCACCACTTGTCAGAGCAGGATTCTCTCCAGAGACTCCAGGTGCTGGTAGAGAGAAGTCTTTGCTGTCCCTGAGACTTCAAACAACAGGAGGCAAGCTCTAACTCAAGCCCTTGGAGATTTCTTCACAAGATGGAAGGCACACAAAGTCCAGTCTTTGCCCTCTTACTCTGGCAGAAGCAGCACTGCAGGAAAGCTCCACAAAGCAGAGTCACAGGCAGGGCAGCCCTTCTTCCTCAGCTGTTCAGCTCTTCTCCAGGCAGAGGTTCCTCTTGGTTCCATAAGTGTTTCTATAGTCTGTAGATTTGGGTGCCCTTCTTATACCCATTTTAGTCTTTGAAGTCACCTTTCTTCAAAGGGGACTCACACCTACTTGTGAAATCCTGCCTTGCCCAGGCAAGGCCTCAGACACATACCAGGGGGTTGGAGTCTGCATTGTCAGAGGCAGGCACAGTCCTTTCAGATGAGAGTGACCACTCCACCCCTCCCTCCTAGCAGAGATGGCTAATTAGGAAATGCAGGCTACACCCCAGCTCCCTTTGTGTCACTGTCTAGTGCGAGGTGAAAAACAACCCAACTGTCAAACTGACCGAGACAGGGAATCCACAAACAAGGCAGAGTCACAGAATGGTTTAAGCAAGAAAATGCTCACTTTCTAAAAGTGTCATTTTCAAACACACAATCTCAAAAACAACTTTACTAAAAGATGTATTTTTAAATTGTGAGTTCAGGGACCCCAAACTACACATGTCCATCTACTCTCTAGGGGAATCTACACTTTAATCATATTTAAAGGTAGCCCCCATATTATCCTATGAGAGAGACAGGCCTTGCAACAGTGAAAAACGAAATTGGCAGTATTTCACTGTCAGGACATATAAACCACATTACTATATGTCGTACCTTATCCATACACTGCACCCTGCCCTTGGGGCTACCTAGGGCCTACCTTAGGGGTGCCTTACATGTAAGAAAAGGGAAGGTTTAGGCCTGACAAGTGGGTACACTTGCTAAGTCGAATTTACAGTGTAAAAATACACACACAGACACTGCAGTGGCAGGTCTGAGACATGATTACAGGGTTACTTGTGTGGGTGGCACAACCAGTGCTGCAGGCCCACTAGTAACATTTGATTTACAGGCCCTGGGCACCTCTGGTGCACTTTACTAGGGACTTAACAGTAAAACAAATATGCCAATCATGGAGAACCAATTACATACACATTTTAAACAGGAGCACTTGCACTTTAGCACTAGTTAGCAGTGGTAAAGTGCCCAGAGTAATACAAACAGCAAAATCAGAGTCCAGCACACATCAATAACCTGGGGAACAGAGGCAAAAAGTTAAGGGAGACCATGCCAAGGATGAAAAGTCTAACACTGACACATTTAAAATTCAACATTTTGCAGGTGATGTGTAGCTGCACTTTGAACCAGTGAGGCTGAAATATCTGCTCCCTCTTATTATCTCTCATTATACAGAATTAAACCTACTCTCCAGGCCCATCATCTATGCCACAAAATTTACCTCCAGGTTATTCATCGGTGTAGTCACAGGGTCCTGTGCTCACCCCGGAGACAGTCAATATCTTTAAATATTGACTGTATCTGACTGGTTATGACGGGCTGACCCTTCAAGAATTAAACTTCTTATTAGCCCTGCATGCGAAGTGACTTGATCCGCCACCTGGATTAGCAGTGCGATTAAACTAATATTGTGCATGTTTTCCATTGGTTCCTTTGGATGGCAGATTTGACTTGGTATGAATTTTTACAAATAACATTGAGTGGCATATAGCATCTCAAAGGTCAGTTCAGGAGAAGTGTCAGATGGAGAAGGAGATCGCTCTTTGCCCATATCTACAGATTTATTAAATATACAAGTGAAAGTTTATATTTCTAGTGACGATTTGTTGCCATTTTTTAAATACTGAGATTTGCATGTATCCCTTGTTAATTTTGACTTGCATTGTGGTTTAATATAGCAGTGAGGCGCTTAGGGGACAACCAGTGTATAGGCCCTCATTACAAAATGTGGAGAGTGTAGTGTTGATGCTAGGGCGAGCCAACACATTCCTCTCTGTCTCGTGGGGGTGTAACGTCATCTGCCTCTCCAGGTCCCATCCTGGTGAATGAGGCCTTTGTGACGTAGGGCAAAGGTTACATAAGTGGGCATCTGAGGCGGGAAAGACAAGCAGGGAATAGTTACAAACTAATAAACAGTTGTATCAACTGCCTTCGTGGTCCTGTGTATTAATTAGGGCCTACAACCCTACAATTGGTGACGAAGGTGGACCTTTCCGTTCCTCATGTGCATAAGGTCTCAAGCGCGGTGCCGCCTCAGAACAGCGCTGCACCCTCGCCGGCGTCCCGCCTCCAGTGGAAACGGCATCACACCTCCAGCCGACCCTCGGCCGGCCCATGCGCACCAGACCAGTCCTGGCCCACCCATTTGCCTTGCTTGCCGCACCCAGAGTGTCGAGGGCCGCGCGGCACCTGGCAACCACGACGTGCAGCCGCACCCCTCTAGACTGTTCTGCGGCCCATCGGCAAGGCCACAGTGGCCCGGAGAAGGAAAGGACCATCCGCGGCCCATCGGTAAGGTTGTGGTTGACCACAGAAGGAAAGGCGGTCATGTGGCGGCCTGAATATATGACGCACAGAGAGGCCAAAGCAATCTGCAAAGCAGCCAGCCGACGTGCCACGCCTGCAGGGTGTCCGGAAACTCCATCAGGCCCACTGTAAGTGAAGCGCCACTGTCAGCCTCCCCAGCCCCAGTGTTTTCAAGCACGCTCCTGCCACGTGCCGACCCAAACAGCCTGCAGGGTTTGGTTTTCACCTGTACTGTTACCAGCCGGGCTGTGCACTGTGGCTCATATGGATAATCCCGGGAAGAGCGCGCCAACCGCAGATGATCCACCAGCGCTACTAGAGGTGAGGAGGCTTCCTTACCCGGACTCTGAACAAGAGGTACAACAAGGTGCGCCGCAAGGGAAATCCAGATTGCCCCCCGACATGGCCAGCATCCCTGCCTTGGAACCATGCTATTACGGGAGCCCCCCCCCACCCAAGCTGCCAGGTGGAAGGTGTGGGTGGAGCGCCTCGAAACATACTTCGATGCTCTGGACATCAAAGAGGAGTGTAAGAGGCCTCTTCTCCTTCACCTTGGGGGGGTCAGACATTCATAAAGTGTATACATCGATAATAGAAGCGAAACCTCACATGTATGATACACTCAAAGGGCCAATCACCACACACTTCGAGCCATATGCCAACCCGGATTATGAGCGGTTTCTGTTGCAACAAGCCCGCCAAAAGTCTGACGAGTCAGTCGACATCTTCCATGTGCGGCTGCGGGAGCTGGCCAGCATGTGCACACTGCCCGATGAGGAAGATGAAATCAGGGCACAGTTTATTCATGGGTGCTCCTCATCTAAACTCAGAGAGCGCATCCTACAGGAGCCAAACATGCAGATAAGGGACATTCTCACCCTCAAACGATCTCAGGAGCTCTCAAAGGTGCAAGCTGCGCATATGGAACAGACACCGACGATTCATGTGAAAGCAGAGCCAGTTAATGCAGTGACAGCGAGCATACATTTTATTTATCATTGAGTACTTCCTTGCGTCAATTACACAGATCTAGACCGGGTTGTATTCCTCACTGCCAGCAAGGTCCTGGAACGGTCCCAGTCACAGCTGTGTTCTTTTTTACTTCTGGTTATTCGGTTAGTTTGGAAAATGGCAATTGGGGCCCTACCTATGGCCAAACCAGTATTCTTTAAGCAATGCATGATTTATGTGACTGAACTCTGTTTTTATAATCGCACCAAGAGAACTGACCAATAATGAGAAAAGCAATGCCTGTAGTGTGTTTATTGTAAGACAATAGTGTAAAATTGTTATCTCAAATAAATAGCTGCCGGGTGCTGTCCTGAACACTGTCTACATGTCAAGAAAGAAACATAGCTCCATTAATCATTGGAGAGTTTTATGACGGTTACTGTACACGAATTTTAAGCGACTCAATTTTCAGCCTTTATGCGCTTTCTTTTAAATTGCTCGTTTTTTAATTCTGTCACTGTAATGTAATCTCAGAAATATTGTGGAAGGGAGACTAGAAGACAAAATAAATTATGATAAAAGGAAGACACCAGTAAGAATGCAACACACAATTGGCAACGTGAAAGTAATTACAGCAGCCAGGAATGAAACAGGTGTGGACCAATTCCAAGAGAAATTACTAATGGATAATGATGAAAGGATGGATAGATAGATGGATCAGATGTTTAAACTAGTCGCATTTAAAAGAAATGAAGCAAACAAAGTGCACAGCAGAAAATTGGTAATGAACCTGTTTGCAATCTGCACTAACACTGTGCAGACTTGCAGCTTTTAAATACTTCAAGCACCTTCGTTTTGATATTGAACAGCAGTCTAGTGACAGGGTGGACCCAGATAATTACCAACTCATTAAACTTCTTGATTGGGATGCTGCTAGAGTATTAAATGGCTTGGTCTGGCGGTAAAAACCTTAGCCCACAGAAGCAGACTGGCTTCAGAGAGGGAGTGGAAACAAGTACAAATGCACTAATTACAGCTATCTTGGCAGGCCAATGCAGATAGGACAGAACCAAATTACACCCTAATTTTCTTGATTTTAAAGCTGCTTTCGATCGCACAAATCAGCAATTATTATGGATCAAATTAGAGAAATGGGGTGCCCCAGGCTCCCTGCTATGGGCAATTCACCTACTACACATGGATACGTTGGTACAAATCAAAATTGGAGACGTCTTGAAAGATTCCAATGCACCAAGGACTAAAGTAGGGTTGTATGCTAGCTCCCCACCTTTTCAACTTCTTTATTGTGGATCTCCGGCCTGGCCCTGGACCAGAAAAATAACCATCCTCCCAGATTGGGCCCCCTTCGTCTTACACACCTACTATATGGAGATGACATTGTATTATTCAGTCAAACTAAAGTGGGTTTGCAAAGGTCGTTGAATGTCCTCACTCACTATGCTGAAAATAAGAATTTGGAGTTTAATGTAACAAAAACTAAAACAATGTCAGCTGGTATTTCCTTTGGGTGTATCCCAAAATGTCAACTAGAGGTCGCACAGCTTGATTCTGTAACCATTTACAAGCATCTGGGTTTATATTTTGATTCAAGAGGTACATTTAAAGAACAAAAACAATATATCAAGTTGAAGGGGACCGCGCTTACCCACGCCTTCATTGCCTTGGCCATCATTGAAGCCACTCTTATCAGTCATTGCCACTAAGCTACTGCCATCAATAACCTATGCAAGTTCAGTGATGAGGAGCCGGGACGCAGACATAGTGGACTAAATACAGATTAACATCTTTAGGCAAGTGTTCAATTTACCACGGAATTCGTCTAGAATTTGGGCTCACTAAACAAGATCTGGCCAGAAGAGCAACTGTGAAAAAAGTTGGTACAAGATGAGCCGTGCTTAAGACTCTTTAAATCAAGCTAAGTAACAGGCAACCAGAACATCATATTTATCTGTTCTCAATCGAGTTACTGAGCCTCACTGATGTATGGGAGGCAGCCCTACTACATGTCGCTTGTAAAAGGGAAGTTAATAGAACCACTAAACTGATATTCCTGCTATAGGACAAAAAGTAATTTGCTCTCAGGCTTGGATGCTGTTGAAGCATTATAATACTTTCGCAATCTCCCCATATATGTCTACTCCATTTTCAGCACGTATCGAATGTGCCTTTTTGCACTTACATATGAATGTCATCCCAGCTCTGGCATCTAAACCAGTATGCAAATGCCCTGATTCAACATTGTGCAGACACTGCAACATTAAAGAAAACCTTATTCATCCGATCTGCACCTCCCATGCCTGCACACATTGCGGTCGCAGTACCTAAAGAACAGCTTCAACGCCAGGAATATTCAAACCTGCGGGGAAGCAATAATCACATGTTCTAACCCTGGTGATCCATAATGAACTTGTACATTTGTAAACTTTTTGGAGATAGCCTGTTATGAAAATCTTGGTCAACGATAGTTTTACTAATGTAAGTACGACAGAGTGAAGGTGGTCTTAAGCAATAACTAAGTGACCCCACAGGTTCACGGGGAGAAATTGTTAAGACAAGTCACTGATCACCTTTCATACTCATTCTAGGAGCCCTTTTATGCAGCACCCAATGGAAATGCGACTAGCCTCTGGACTAATAGCAATCAGAAAGGTCTTGTATATACTCTGAAAGATTTCTTCATTTTTGGCGGCAGGAAGGAAAAACATATCCTTGACATACGAAAGGCTCCCCAGTCTCACCATATAGGTCGATAGATGGCTGGTGGTATAGAGGAACTGTATTGTCTGCTGTTACAAATGGGGTCTCTGGTTGGCAGACAATTTGCACTCTGTGCAAGCAAGGACCCTCACTCTAGTCAGGGCAATGGAAAAACACACTCAGATAACTCCTGCTTAGCCCCATGGCAGCTTGGCACAATCAGTCAGGCTTATCTCAGAAGCAATGTGTAAAGCATTCGTACCAACACACACAGTAATGCAGTGAAAATACTACAAAATAGACACCACACCAGTTTAGAAAAATAGGTAATATTTATCTGGATCAAACAATACCAAAACAACAAAAAATCCAACTTACACAAGTCAAGGTATGAATTTTCAAAAGAATAAAAGTCATGCCATAGAAAACAACTGAAACGTTGACTTTACACAAAGTACCTGGTGTGTGTCAAAAATAAAAAGCAATTCCTTGCTCACAAGTGAGGCCGTGCGTTGTTTCTTCTCCGGTCGGGTAGGCGATGCTCTGCTTTTCTCCCTCGCAAGAGAGTGATGCATCGATTTCCTGACAGGGCAGCTCGGATCCATGCAGGTTCACGATGATTTTGACGCCCAGCGATGATGCATGTGGAATCCAGTCGCACAGTGTTGGAAAACCATACTGCATGGGGTTTGCATCATTATCAGCAGCCGCAAGCGGGTGTTGCGCCGTTTCTCCAGCCACAATGCGTCTATTTCCCAGCCACGATGCAGGTACAGCATTGATTCTTGCTGAGAAGCGGGTGGCACATCATTTATCAGCCATGTTACAGATGGTGCATCGAATATGTCCCTGCGTGGTGTCCTGTGAGTGGATTTCAGATCTTGTTCCACCAATTTCACCTTTTCAAGGGCCCAGGGACTCGATGAGGCACCACTTGGCCTGGCAGAAGTCTCAGCAGAGAGTCCCGGTGCTGGCAGAGTAAGTCTTTGATGGCACTGAGACTCCAAAACAGGAGGAAAGCTCAGTTCAAGCCCTTGGAGATTCTTCTCAAGCAGGAATGCCAAACAAAGTCCTGTCTTTGTCCCCTTTCACAGGCAGAAGCAGCAACTGCAGGATAGCCCAAAAAGCACAGTCACATGCAGGGGCAGCACTTCTTTTCAGCTCTTCAGCTCTTCTCTTTGGCAGAGGCTCCTCTTGAATCCAGAAGTGATCTTGAAGAAAATCTAAAGTCTGGGGTTTTGGGTCCACTACTTATACCCCTTTCTGCCTTTGAAGTAGGCAAACGTCAAAGGAAAGTCTCTGTTGTTTACAGGATCCTGCCTTTCCCAGGCCAGGCCCCAGACACACACCAGGGGGTTGGAGACTGCATTGTGTGAGGGCAGGCGCAGCCCATTCAGGTATGAGTGACCACTCCTCCCTCCACTCTAGCCCAGATGGCTCATCAGGATATGCAGGCTACACCCCAGCTCCCTTTGTGTTACTGTCTAGAGGAGATTCACAAACAGTCCAACTGTCAGTCTGACCCAGACAAGGAATCCACAAACAGGCAGAGTCACAGAATTCTTTAACTCCCAGGGTGCCTGGGGCGATCTGGTCTCGTCCAGGCACACGGTTCCTGTGTGCCTGTGACTGGACCAGCTCATCCTGCACCTGGCCCATGGGGGGAGCACTAGCGCTCCCCCTGTGGACCTCCTTCCCACACCCTGCAGTCGGGATGGAAGGGGAATCACTTCCCCTTCAACCCCTGACCCCACAACCACCCCCAGTGACGTCTGATGATGTCAGTGCACAAACTGTACTCTGAGAGAAATGCTTTTGCATTTCTCTTCCAACTGGGAGTTGGGGTGGGAGAGACAAGAAAGGAAAGGAAATAGCTTTCCTTTCCTTTCTTGTCTCGCTCAGCGTTTCTGTTGCCTGATCGCGATGCCATCGGGCAGCAGAAATGCCCACTAGACACCAGGGATTTTTTTGTTGTTGTAAATTTCAATAAGGGGAGCAGCCCCTTGAGCAAGGGCCGCTCCCCAGGGGGTCAAATTATCATTAGGACATTTCTGCCCCATCTGGGGACAGATAGGCCTAATATAATTAGGCCGATCTGCCCCTAGGGGGAGCAGAAAACCACTACACACCAGAGATAATTTTTGTTTTGGTTATTTTTATTTTTTTATGTGTGGGGAGCGACGCCTTAGGGAAGGGTCGCTCCCGGGGGCCAAATTATTTTAAGGCTATTTCTGCCCCCCCCGGATAATTTTTTTTTATCATACGTACGCATAAGGGGAGAGGCCCCTTGGGCAAGGGTCGCTCCCCATGGTGGCACATTACTGTTGGGGATATCTTCCCCCCCTTGGGGGCAGATTGGCCTATTTTTGAAAGGCCCATCTGCCCCCAAGAGGGGCAGAAAGCCCACCAGAGACCAGGGAAGATTTATTTTTCAAAATAAGAGGTTGGGGGAATGGCCATGCCCCCACCCCAAATAAATGGGGCCAAAGTTGTTCTGCCCACCAGCGGGCAGATTGGGCAATTACCCCAGATCCACACCCCGGGGGGCAGAAAGTCTACTAGATGCCAGGGAATAAAAAAAAAAAAATAGTGAGGTGGTGGCTACCAACCAGTATGGGCCTGATTATGCCCCCACCCGAACTGATGGGGGTAACAGTCTTTAAGCTCTCCCCTGCGCACTAAAACATCTTATCCCATGGCAAGCAAGAGGACATTTGATTATTTGGGGTTTTGGTTTGATATTTGGGCCATGAGAGCTTGGAAACTTTCACAATCATCCCACCTGGAATGGTGAGGGCTGCACTTTTTTTTACTTTGGGACGCTGCCATGTCGAAACATCCACAAGACCTAGACACATCTGAAAACTAAACATCTGGTTGATTCCAGGGTGGTGTGCTTCACATGCACCCCGCACCATTTCCTTACTCACAATGACATGCAAACCTCCAACTTTGCTGGAAATCACAATTTTTTGTGATGGGACCATCTGGAATCTGCAGGAATCCACAATATTCCTACCACCCAACATTGTCTCATCTATAGCGATAAAAATTCTGCTGTACTTGTCAGCCTAAAAATGTTTTTTTTTCAAACTGCCCCTTTAGACCTGCATTGGTTCAACCTCAATTTCTACATGTTTTTGGCTCTTCCCTGTCACAGGCACTTGGCCCACCTACATAAGTGAGGTATCATTTTAACGGGAGACTGAGGGGAACATTGGGTGGTAGGAAATTTGTCCCAGTGCGGTGATCCCACACAGAAATGTGGGAAAAATTTGATTTTTTTAGCTAAATTTGAGGTTTGCTGAGGATTCTGAGTAAGAAAACATTGAGGGATCCACGCAAGTCACACCTCCCCGGACTCCCTCAGGTGCCTAGTTTTCAGAAACGTTTGGGTTTGGTAGGTTTCCCTAGATGGATGCTGAGCCCAGGACCAAAAACGCAGGTGCCCCCTGCAAAAACAGGTAGTTTGTATTTGATCATTTTGATGTGTCCAGATAGTGTTTTGGGGCATTTCCTGTCGCGAGCACAAGGCCTACCCACACAAGTGAGGTACCATTTTTATCGGGAGACTTAGGGGAACGCTGGGTGAAAGGAAATTTGTGCCTCCTCTCAGATTCCAGAACTTTCGGTCACTGAAATGTGAGGAAAAGGTGATTTTTTAGCCAAATTGTGAGGTTTGCAAAGGATTCTGGGTAACAGAACCTGGTCAGAGCCCCACAAGTCACCCTATCTTGGATTCCCCTAGGTGTCTAGTTTAAAAAAATGCACATGTCTGGTAGGTTTCCTTAAGTGGCCGCTGAGCTAGAGGCTAAAATCCACAGGTAGGCACTTTGCAAAAAACACCTCTGTTTTCTTTGGGAAAATGTGATGTGTCCACGTTGTGTTTTGGGGCATTTCCTGTCACGGGCACTATGCCTACCCCAATAAGTGAGGTATCATTTTTATTGGGAGACTTGGGGTAACGCTGGGTGGAAGGCAATTTGTGGCTCCTCTCAGATTCCAGAGCTTTCTGTCACTGAAATGTGAGGAAAAGGTGTTTTTAGCCACATTTTGAGGTTTGCAAAGGATTCTGGGTAACAGAACATGGTCAGAGCCCCCCAAGTCACCCTATCTTCGATTCTGCTAGGTGTCTAGTTTTAAAAAATTCACAGGTTTGGCAGGTTTCCCTGAGTACCGGCTGAGCTAGAGGCAAAAATCCACAGGTAGGCACTTTGCAAAAAACACCTCTGTTTTCTTTGGGAAAATGTGATGTGTCCACGTTGTGTTTTGGGGCATTTCTTGTCACGGCACTAGGCCTACCTACACAAGTGAGGTATCATTTTTATCGGTTAGACTTGGGGGAACACTGGGTGGAAGGTAATTTTTGGCTCTTCTCAGATTCCAGAACTTTCTGTCACCAAATGTGAGGAAAATGTTTTTTTTTGGCCACATTTTGAGGTTTTCAAAGGATTCTGGGTAACAACACATGGTGAGAGCCCCACAAGTCACCTCATCTTAAATTTCCCTAGGTGTCTAGTTTTAAAAAATGCGCAGGTTTGATAGGTTTCCCTAAGTGCCGGCTGAGCTAGAGACCAAAATCCACAGGTAGGCACTTTGCAAAAAACACCTCTTGTTTTCTTTGGGAAAATGTGATGTGTCCACGTTGTGTTTTGGGGCATTTCCTGTTGCGGGCACTAGGCCTACCCACGCAGGTGAGGTACCATTTTTATTGGGAGACTTGGGGGAACATAGAATAGCAAAACAAGTGTTATTGCCCCTTGTCTTTCTCTACATTTTGTCCTTCCAAATGTAAGATAGTGTGTAAAAAAAAGTCTAGTGAGAAATTCCCTGTAATTCACATGCTAGTATGGACACCTCAGAATTCAGAGATGTGCAAATAACCACTACTTTTCAACACCTTATCTTGTGCCTATTTTGGAAATACAAAGGTTTTCTTGATAACTATTTTTCACTCTTTATATTTCGGCAAATGAATTGCTGTATACCCAGTATAGAATGAAAACCCATTGCAAGGTGCAGCTCATTTATTGGCTCTGGGAACCTAGGGTTTTTGATGAACCTACAAGCTCTGTATATCCCCGCAACCAGAAGACTCCAGAAGACGTAACGTTATATTGCTTTAAAAAATCTGACATCACAGGAAAAAGTTACAGAGTAAAGCATGGAGAAAAATGGCTGTTTTTTTCCACCTCAATTTCAATATTTGTTTAATTCAGCTGTTATTTTCTGTAGGGAACCCTTGTAGGATCTACAAAAATTACCCTTTGCAGAATTCAGAATTTTGTCTTCTTTTTAGAAATGTTTAGCTTTCTGGGATTCAGCATTGGGTTCACACGCATTCCTGTCACTAACTGGAAGGAGGCTGAAAGCACAAAAATCATTAAAATGTCGTATGTCCCAGTAAAATGCCAACATTCTGTTGAAAAATTGTGTTTTGGGATTCAAGTCTGCCTGTTCCTGAAAGCTGGGAAGATGGTGATTTTAACACCTCAAACCCTTTGTTGATGCCATTTTCAGGGAAAAAACCACAAGCCTACTTCTGCAGCCCTTTTTTCCCTTTTAAAAAAAAAATTAAATGTTTGCTGTATTTTGGCTAATTTCTTGGTCTCCTTCGGGGGAACCAACAAACTCTGGGTACCTCTAGAATCCCTACAATGTTGGAAAAAAGGACACAAATTTGGTGTGGGTAGCTTATGTGGGCAAAAAGTTATGAGGGTCTAAGTGCGAACTGCTCCAAATAGCCAAAAAAAAGGCCTGAGGGGGAAAAGGCCTGGCAGCAAAGGGGTTAAGCAAGAAGAAGCCTACTTTCTAAAAGTGGCATTTTCAAACTAACAATCTAAAAACCAACTTCACTAAAATATGTATTTTTAAATTGTGAGTTCAGAGACAACAAACTCCAAATTTCTATCTGCTCTCAAAGGGAAACTGCACTTTAAAAATATTTAAAGACAGCCCCATGTTAACCTATGAGAGAGATAGGCCTTGCAACAGTGAAAAACAAATGTGGCAGTATTTCACTGTTAGGACATGTAAAACACATCATTACATGCCCCACCTTTAACATTCACTTCACCCTGCCCTTGGGGCTACCTAGGGCCTAACGTAGGGGTGCCTTACATATTTAAAAAGGGAAGATTTAGGCCTGGCAATTTTTTTATTTCTGTCTTTTCTTGTGGACGAATTGTGTGCTTCTAAGAAAATCAATTGTCTGAGACAATCTGAATATAGGCTATCCTTGTATTATTAAACAATGTATAAAAATGAAACATTTAAAAAGGGAGCTATGTGCAGACCAAAAGTGTTGCCTTTTGTAAACGAACAGACCTTTTCAGGGCTTGCCTGGGACATTGCATGTATTCTCACTTGCGCTCTTACTTGCTAGACATTTTGGTGTCTTGCAGTGGACATGATGTCCGGTAAGTGCTTACCATTGGTTGTCTTCATAACCACTCTCATTAGCTTGCATCTCCTTGGTCAGCCCATGCCAGCTTCACTTCCTCTTCTTGTGTCTGGCACTCCACTAGAACATGGCCCAAGTACTTGTGTACTTCCACTACTCGCACTTTCGGAGCTACTATTTTTTTTAGTTAAAGGAGTCCATAACAATGCATGTATTTGCAGGCCATCTTCCTCGTGTGATTCTCTCCTCTGTGCCCCTCTCTCCTACCCATGTGTTTTTGCCACCCTGCCAATAATTGCATACCACCACCAGCTGTCTTTGTTGGTGTTTCCCCCTACCTGCTGTAGGTGTTGTTGCTTGCCCTCATCTGCTGTCCATGTTATTGTTTGCTTCCTCCCACCCTTCACCTGCTATTTCTGTTGTTGCATGCACCCTCAAGCCCCCTGTTGTTGGTTGCCCCTACCCCTGTGTTGTTACTTGGTAAGAGCAATTGACTTTGACAATGCTTGTTATCTTTGTCTTCACTCAACCTTCCTATCACGTTTACCAAAAGAATAAAGGGTGACTTTGAATCTATAAACTGCTTCATTCACTTAAATATGCAAAGGGTGGATGATTATCTTTTACTTATATTTAGTTGGACCGAAATATTGGAAAAAACTTTTGGAAACAGCACAAAAGCACCGATTCCCAAGACTATTCCCCATTTACGAGTTTAAATAGTGAGTGAACTTGTCACCCCAGGATTACTGATCATCACCTATATAAAGAAAGAGCAGCACCAAAGCTAGAAGAAGCCCTGTACTTGCACAGATAAACAAAAATAACAAAAACGTGTTTACCTTGTGTAAACAATGCATGTAAAATATAAAGAGTTGAATGTGACAAAAATTATCTTAATTGAGTGAACTTTTCAGATATAAAATATAATACACTAAATGGACAGAGGTATAATGACAATAGAAAAACACTACCCTGGACTGATCTAAGATCTGATTAATAATGCTTTAACCAATGATTGATAGAGGCTCATCCAAGTAAGTAATTGGTATATCAAATAGACATTGCACTGTCAAGCCAGACCTTAAGAGAAAGGGCATCGGGATGTCTTATACCACTCAGAGTGTCCGTCTCTCTAGCTGTCTGATTTAATCTGGCGGTTGTGATTTTGAAAACCGATGATCAAGCCTTGTCACTGCACATTCTCTGTTTTTCTTGATTGCAGGTTTATTTATTGTTTGTTCTTTGACAAGTCATCACAATTGAATTGCTTCAAAGACGCAGCACTAGCATGGGCTGTGGGTTGTGGTAAAAGACGCTTGAAAAAAAATTCCTTGATCAGCTACTTATCTTCTTGATCTAATTCTTGACACAATTTGCTGTTGAACTTCAGGAAGACTTTGCACATCTTGCCACAGCTTTCTGAGGCACAAGGAACCCCTCTGTGATGGCTCTTTCTTCCTTTATTTCCTCTTCCCTTTGATGTCTTTGCTACCCCTTTATGATCTTGATGCTTGATATGGTAGACTGTGATTTGCTCCTCTCTCTTGGGGAACAAGCTTCTATATGATGAGCTGAGTTCGACCCTGAGCTTCTTTTCCATTTGAACACTAAAAGGCTCTTATCCTGCCTTATCATTTCTCACTCGATTTCACCACAACATTGGGATTTTTCCTTGACAAGACTCAGAACTCCAGGCTTGTTTCCCTATGATGGTTAGTTACTACTAGATTTCAGACTCACTTTCAAAGCTGGAAATGTTTTCACCCCTTTCCGAGTGGCTCTTTGTCCAGCCCTTTCAAGCTCCTGAACCGAGCGGGACATACCATGGTATACCATGTTGCGGGACATACCATGGTATATCACGTTGCGGGACATACCATGGTATATCACGTTGAAGCATTTATGTTCTTTTAGCATGCAGCTAAAATGGTATTGTCTCCATGTCTTCTTTCCTTTCCAGTCCATCTCGCCCTTCTGTATCCTCTCAAGCTCTCTGATTCTGTTCTCTGTTCTGTATTTGTTTCTTCTGCTCATACTCAGGGGTGTAACGCAGGTCCCTGCAGCCCCTGAAGTGCAGTGAGGACCCCAAACCTTCAGGAGCCCCAACCGTTCAGTTGGGGCCCCATTGAACCAAAAGCAAGTGAATGTCTGTGAGATATGGGAGACTTAGGGGCCCCTTCTCACATTCTACAGAGGGGGTCCCATCATTTTGTGTTTCACCACTGCTGCCACTTCCTTACCCTGGGCCATGGAAGACCAGTAGCTTTCGGAACAATTCTACTGTGGTTCATTCTCTAGTCACCCATACAGCATTCTGGGTGCACATAACTTTCTGACAGCTGTGCAGTATTAAAAAAAAAAAAAAAATCACTTAGTTTAAAAAAATCCTCAGTTCAGGCTGCTCTCTGTGTGTGCTCCCCAGTACAAACTCCGAGCACAGTGTGATCCACGGGCTGGAGTACACTGGTCCTTTGAGACATCTTTTTCAGCTGTTACCATGAGCAGTTAGTGAGCTGAAAATTAACTGATGCTAACATTTTTTGAAGATTGAATTTCTGCTCTGTACATGGATCAACTTGTTGGCTTTTGGACCGGCACATCTTGACGAGTAACTAAAGATGATTTCCCTGACTGGCTTTTAGCCGCCCACTTGAAGCTCATCTCCAAGGCCTAGGCTGTCTTCCAATCTCAGTCAGCGCTTTACTACCATCTTCATGCATCACTCCTGAGTAAATCAGTGTCCAGCAACTGACAAGGACCAGGAATCCGTTTGCACTTTTTATCCTCAAGGCCCTCAAGCCAACCTTTTCCAAGATGTATGAGTTTTAAATGGGATTTCCCACGGACCTTTGCGGCTATTGATTTACATAGCATCAATGTGGATGGTATTGCCAACCTGCTGAGCCAGTAGCCTTGGGTCACAGGGTTTGTGCTCGCTGCAGAGGACAGTGGGTAATAACTCATGCTACACGCCCAATCAGTCTCAGAACGGCCAGGCTGCACCATTTATGCCGCAGACGTCTATTTGAGGCTTCTGTGAAACTGCCACTGTCTGCAGAAAAAAAGCGCTATTAATGGGAACGAGAAACTGTCTTTCAGTTGCCACTCTAGTCCCACATTTCCCCCTGATTTACGGAGCATTCGACTATTTCTACAATTTGTATTCGTTTGTATGAAAACAAAACATCCCAAGAGGCTACTTTCCTTTAAAATGTTTGCATTTGTCCAGATACAAAGCAATACATTACGAGAGTAATATGCGCTTCTACGATGTTTTACAAGCTAATTCAACGAGAAATACCTAATAAATCTGTATTAAGCCCACGCGACTGTCCACTAGAACTTTGGAAGTGGGAAGAAAATCATCACTATAATCTACTTATTTGGCCTTTGAGAAATTTCACAGTCAAGCGGAAAAATGACACAGATAAAAACGCCCCCAGGCTATGAATCCTTTCATCCACGTACCCAACTCACCTCTCGTCCTATGAGCTATCCGCCTCAAACATACAGATAAAACAGAGTTAACTGCCGTAAACCCATAAGGTAACCTTTACTGAACTGAAGTGCTCGAGTGTACAAAATTAAGGCAGATTTCCAGGCGATCAGTGCATATGGAACTTATATAACCACGTTCTCCACATCCTTCACTGAAAACTGTCGGCTTGGAAGAAGGGGAAAGATATGTTAAATTGGGAGCAGACGAAAAGATGGAAATTTGTACATCCACCAGTGAATGGCCTATAGAGATGCGGTTTTTGTGGTCCATGTTTTTGAGAAAAAACGAGAAAACAATGGAGAGGTCCTTGCTAAAGGTTATTTGGGCGATCTTGTGGAACTGAACATTGTGGAATAGGGAAGCAACACAGACCACTGACACAACGTGTGTGTGAAAAAAAGCCTCTTTATTGAAACAGGTGCACATATGAAAAACCCTGGGCCTTAATGGCTTACAATACTAAACCTCACTATACAAACCAGTTACCTATGTTAAACAACCCCCATGCCTACAATGCCCCTCCTCCCCACAAACTTAAACTTGCAAGGTTGTACAACATCTTGGACCAAACTTCCTCGCTTGAGGCCTTTAACCGCCCAAACAGTTTCAATGTAACTATTAACCTGTAACTAACTTAACTTGGTAATGAACCTTAAACTTCCTGCCTCATCCAGGCATGAGCTTGCCTGCCCGTCCCCTTTCTGCCTGAATTGCTGCTGTCAGCAACAATAAACGTAGCCAACCCAAGCTAACTCCTCGGCCAACCGCAATCCAGCTAAACAATCACTGCTTTTTCTGCCACACTCACCCTCCGCCTCTCCCCTTCCCCTGGACACCAGGAATCTTCTACTGTGAGTTAAGTGCCTTAGCAACCACCTTGCATATCTGCTACAAATAAAGCTCCATGCCCATAAACGACAGATGAATACAGTCCTCACAGAAGAGCTCTTGTGTGTCATATGTCAAGTCCCTGTGCTCAACTTTGCTCATCCCTCGCTGCCTACAAAATGTCCTCACCTCCTAGTGAACTTTCCTCCTAGTCTTTTCAATAGTGGTCGGCTTCACAGCCCCTGCCACGCCCCTCTTGATATAGACTCAGTCCACATAATGTGGCTACCTGCCCATTGTCTCTGTATTTCCAACAAATCATCTTTCATAGATCACAGTAGGGCTACCCCTTTTACCACTACCAGATCATTTTCCCCCAAGTGGACACTTTCCTCTGATCATGAGATTAATCAAACATGGCAACAACTCTGCCCATCTCATACCCACCTTGCCCTGCCAACGAACATGCAAATTTGAGGGGTTGAAGCCTAAATTGGAGCCGTGAGTACTTTGCTGCACTGTCTGCTACTGATATCCCAGTGGCTTTCAGGCCCAGAACCGAATCTGAAAGACATTACAAAATGTCAAGAACATGCTATTTACTGATTTCCAGCCTCTCCCTGCACATAATTCTGAAAGCAATCTGATGCCCACCTCCCCAAGCTCACAATGCATTCTTTACTCCCTCCCCTCGTCCCTGTTTCAGTCGCAATCCTTATACAGAATGAATGTGGTCCATATCCCTTCCCTTCAACCCCTATATATGTCAGACCCTTTCGGAGTACTGCCAGCAACTGGAAAGCCGCTACTGGCTTGCTAGATCGATGCCTGAAAATATTGCCCTCCCTGTCGACAACACTGTTTTTGAGCAAGATGTCTCAATTGATGAGGCAAAATTGGGAGGCTGGGTACCTTTGCCAAAGCACCAACATACCCTGCCTTCTCTGATCTGTTTTTGACTTATGAAGCAAAACTTGCAAACCTGCCTCACAACTACATAACTACTCCCAGGCAGCCACCCTGGTCTCCATACCCTCTCAAATATCTGACACACAAAATGCACCAAAGAACATCCAGGTCATGAACATTGTAAATAAAACCTGTTCATTCTCCCCGAGATACACTGTACCTGTATACTCTGTATCTCCTTACAGAACAATTGTCGAAAGATTTCTCTTAGGTCCAGCACGCCCCATCTCCCTGGCCCAGCCCTCCAATATCCGAGTCCCTAATTCTTTGCAATGGAGTATATCCCCATAGAAGCTTGCCTATGAAAGCAAAGAGTTCCAGTTTACCTGTGATCATAACCCTGGACTGACCTTTCTCAATCAGGGACAGCAAGAAATGTACTGCATCCTCTGGCCACTTCCTGGCATCCCCCCTCCACTGAGTACCCGTGTTCCAGAAATCCACTCACTCCCGACTGTAAGTCTGTTTCGTCAGCATGGCCTAAGACTCTTCCTCCAGCTGCAACTTCCTCTGTCTCCTACTTTCCATAATGCCTGTGGCACCCTTCTCTTAACCGTGTCCACTCCCGTGACCAGTTCATGGAATCTCTTCCACTGTGAATGAGACAAAGAATCTGCAATGTCATTGTCTACTCTTGGTGCCATGTTTCAGAAACTACAAAAAAAGAAAACCCTAAGCAACTTCAATACCTGAGTATCCGTCGTGGACTGTCTATTCACCACCTAAACCACTGCCATGTTGTCAATGGGAAAGAGCACCCTCCTATGCATCGGTTGCTCTCCCCATAATGAAACAGTTACAACTAAAGGAAAGAATCCCAAAAAGGCTATGCTCCTTCCCCTGTGCTTCCATGCATTTGGTCATTATTCCACTCACCACTGCCCCTGCCAGTACAACCCAAAACCACATCCACTCGCTACATCAAACTAGTGCATCCCACTCAAAATCAGATGGTGCCAGTAAGGGCACTCCATTAAATTATTCTAAAAAGAATCTCCACATATGCAAATCCTCCTTTGTCCTTGTTGACAGTTGGATATGGTGATGAGGCACCGCCAAACTTGACAGCGCCATCCCTAACCGCCTACAGAATGTCTTCCCCAACCTCACGACTCTGCAAGCGAAATTGGGGTGTCCAAGCAATACTTGCTCCCTTTTGACTATGCACTTGTTCTTTCCCCATTGTATCCAATAGTAGCTGCATGGTCAGTTTCTTATCCACTAGTAGGTGGGCCTCCATTGTCCCACTGTCTTTTCTGGCACTATCGGGATCCCTGGGCCCTCCATAATTACTTGGAAACTTTGCAGAATTTGCTGACAGTCTTCTGACCGAGGTCGAGCAACAAAAAATAAGTCATCTAGGTAATGGGTCATCCATATGTAACCAGTGCACCACGAAAAAAGCCATTGAAGGAATGTACTGAACCTTTCAAACAATGCACGTGAAATACAGCACCCCATCAGGAGCACCTTATCCACATACCACTGACCCTCAAATTGAATTCCTAATAATTGGAAGTAATCCGGATGCACAGGGAGCAAACAAAAGGCTGACTTTATGTCACTTTTTGCCATAAGCGCACCCTTTCCAACCCCTTCCACTATGACCGAAGCTACATCAACTGAGGATGATTTGACCGACGACTGATCCGCTGGAATAAAATCATTAGTAGGAGTGCCCTTGAGCCATGAGAGGTGTTGTGTGAGTCTGAACTGTCCCTTTTCCTTTTTGGAAACGACTCCAATGGTTGATATCATCAAATCCGCCATGGGTCAGTCGTCAAACAGCCCGGCCATCTTCCCCTCCCGAATTTACTTCAACAATTTGTTCTTGACCACATGTTTTAGGGGACCCATGGATTTGAGATTGCTAGCTCACCTGCGAAACCTTGACCCCTGATATACCAAATGAAAACCACAAGTGAATCCCTCCTCCAGCAACTTGGCATCCAAATCGATCGAGTTTAATGGGAGTTTGAGCTCTTGCCTGTGGCACCCTGTGCTCCTCTTTCTCTGCAGATATCGGAAGATTGTCCCTGCTGTTGACTGTCAAGTTGACCTTGATTCTGTGTCCACTGTCCCTTTGAGTTGCCTCATTGTCCACCTGCCCCATAGCAGTTGACAAGGGCGTTTTTGCTTGCACGTTAGGAGTATTCATGTTGAAATGTACAACACTCCCTGGTGCACAGTCCCTTCTTAAAATCCCAACATGCCTCCATCTGTTTGCTCTGTCCCTTGCCTGCTATCCTCAACCCTTCCCCAGTAGGGCACCCTTCAAAAGGGTAAAAATTGTCTTTTCCAAACTTTGAGGTCCCCATAGTATGGTGCCAAAGGTCCGCAACCACCTTCCCCCATTGCATGTCAGCTGCCATGCATGCCTGAAACTCATCATCATAGTGGGCCCACACATATCCCCTATTATTAATCTGTAGCTATGGCTTACCTCAACATGTGTTTTTGCAATCAACACTGGCATATATTAGGAAGGCTGCTGTCCAATTCTTAATGGTCAAAGGGACCTTAGGACACTTGGCCACACCAATTGATACCATTGCATTAGCCTTGTTCCCTCCTGTACAATCCTTACCTGGTGCCAGAATCGATGCCTGTGATGGAGCCCTTCGCCTCACCAACCGGTCCTTCTTGTCCTGTTCAAGCTGTGGAACCTGCTGCTGTCTCCCCATGCTTGACTTCTGCAAAATACTAACACTTGGTGATTATGTCCCCATCCCCCTGACCACCTTCTCCCTGCCACCACCACCTCTCTTCCTCCTCATACAGAGCTTCCTCTTCCATCAATTCCCTTTCTTCTCAGCTCTCTTCTTCATAATCCAACATCGTATCCTCACCCGCATAAACTCATGCAACCTACTGCAGCATTTGCTGCCTGCCACTGCTACGTAACCAATACTTCTGACTCAAAGTCATGTGCCATTCTGTGGTGGGGAGTTGTACCATACCCTCTCACCCTTTCCTCCACTATGTGTCCTTGCCAACCTTGTCATTACTCGCCAGGAGCAATACTGTACTGTACCCACTCACCACATGCTGGGCAGACCTCTACCTCTGTCAATCAGCCCTTACCCACTGCTGCCATGCCTACACCTGCCTGTGTCTCAACACTGAGGTCTATCCCTAAGCCAAGCCCCAGATTCCTATGGAAATACCCTTCTTACCACTACCCCCCTTGGCATACACCTTCTTAGGGGGCTCTCTGAGTACCCCTGGCAATGCCTCCAGGCCCCCAGACTGTGACCCCCACCTCAGCCTTTTCCCCTCCATTTTGTCATTTCCATTGCTCCATTCCAACCCTGCTACCAGTAAGAGCACACTGGAGCTACATGCCGTCTGTTCCCCAACATAACTCTGCAGCCAATTGGTCCCTCACCCAAAGGAACCTGATCCAACAACCCCCCCTTGCTAACGCAACCAAAGCACTAGTAGATCCCTCTCCTTTAAGCTGGCTTGGACTCCCACCTGTCATGGCCTGCCCCACACCATGACCACAGAGCTGCTTCTCCTTCAATCTCAGTCCTTCCTCAATGGCTGCCCATGAATCCAGCCCTCTCATCCAAGATCTTCTCCTTCCAGCAGCCACATGCTCTGACCTGCACCTCTTCCCCCACACAGCCAGGCTTATTTCTTTCTGCCTACTTTCTGAGTCCCCATTACTCTCAAGGGGCCCTCCATTCCCCTCCTTCCTTGTATTCGCTCTTGTGTTATAATGGGCCTCGTCTGTCACAAGCTGTGGGCCTGGTCGCCTCCGCCAAACTCAAAGGAGCTTATTTTGCTCCTGACAAAATGCCCACCTTCTCACTCTGCTCCTGCAAATGCTGTCCCTCACTGGCCTCATGCGGCTCAGCCAATGATGCCAGAGGCCAGGGGCATACCTCACCCCCCACCACCCGGTATTGAGCCTCCTCCCCAACTGCAGGTTCTGTAACACGCTCATGGCTGTGCGCATGAGTGAAGGCCCCACCCCTGACCCGCCCCATGTGATCTTGGGGCCGCTCTCCTCACTATGGAGTGACCCCGTCCTCCTGCCTCAGTCCCAGCTGTCATGGGGTCTGGCACATTAAACAACATGAAACAGCTGCTGTTACCCCCACGAGGCTCTCTGCATTGGGTCTGACACCAAACCTATCCGTTCTGCCCCCTGAAGAAGCTGCAGGGCCCTGGCCACCTTACCACCCGCTGACATTATTGCCATGATCCACACAAAGTAATCACTAATCTTGCCTCTAAATCGCCTAACTAATATAATGCCCATGAAAAGCACCTAATACCAGTCTACCACTGCAATATATATAATAAAATGGTTGCTGAAAGCCTAAAATGGCCAGCTTTAAAGCCTGGAGCCCAAAAGTAGCTCAATGACAGCCCAGTAACGCTGGAGTAGTCACTGGACTCCTCCATTCCCCAAACTAACCCCTGGGGGGCAGACCTCCCTGTGGTCGGCTTTCCCTCAAGACCCCATTTTGTTTTTACGATGGTAAGGTAGAGAAAATGAGGATCATTGAGTCGTTTTATACCAATAGCCTTTACCAAATATGGATTTAGCAGATTATGGGGGTCATTACAACATTGGCGGTAAAAGGCGCTTACCGCCGTGCAGAAGACCGCCAATACACCGCCACGGCTGGGAAATTCCGCCACTACTATTATGACACACATCTCGCAAACCGCCGAAATTCAGACACCCACACAAGTCCGCCACACCAAAGGTCAGTGATAAACTGGCGAAAACAAAACCTCCACCTCCACGCCAACAGAAACACGCCCATGCTATTACGACCCACGAATCCACGCAGCGGTCTTTCAACCGCGGTAGTCCATTGGTGGCACACACCGCTGTGCTCAAAATACACACACATCTTCAAAACACCGCCACATTGGACAATTCCAAATACACACACCTGACACACATACAAACAACACTCCCACACACCCAACGCAATATAAAACACACACCCACATCACCCACAAACCCCTAAGACCAAACATCTATCACGAAGGCCAGAGACACAGCACAGATCAGACAATCCCACCCCGCAGAGGCACACAACACCATCACAAACACAACATCCACGCACAAAACACCACACACCACAACACATCACCACACACATCAACACTCACACTGCCTCACACATCACACACACCACCCCATGGCACGCCAAAGACACCCCCGCTTTCCCGAGGAGGAGCTCAGGGTCATGGTGGAGGAAATTGTCCGGGTAGAGCCACAGCTATTTGGC
The DNA here is from genome assembly GCF_031143425.1 of Pleurodeles waltl. Taxonomy (NCBI): domain Eukaryota; kingdom Metazoa; phylum Chordata; class Amphibia; order Caudata; family Salamandridae; genus Pleurodeles; species Pleurodeles waltl. Next base: position 1,889,471,915 of record NC_090440.1, read on the forward strand.
TCACAGGTACAGCACACATCAGTAGCCAGGAAGATGGAGCTATGGCGAAGAATAGTGGACAGGGTCAACGCTGTGGGACAGCACCCAAGAAATAGGGAGGACATCAGGAAGAGGTGGAACGACCTACGGGCGAAGGTGCGTTCAACGGTCTCCAGGCACAACATCGCGGTTCAGCGGACTGGCGGTGGACCCCCACCTCCTCCCCCACAACTAACAACATGGGAGGAGCAAGTCTTGACCATCATGCATCCAGAGGGCCTCGGAGGAGTTGGTGGAGGATGGGACACTGGTAAGTCAAATCTTAACTAACATATCCCCCACCCTACCTGCATGCTATCACACACCCCCACCTTCACACCCTCCCCTATCACCCCAAATCCTCACTAATGTACTAATAACACAAACTACACATCCCAACACCAAGCCCTGCATGACACAACAAAGCATGGACACCTTTCACCTAAGCATGCCCACTGCACATACCCAGAACGCCCCACTAACCATCATCACACAAGCCCCCACACAGGAATGCTAGCACTGGGGTACACGATCACCCACCCATTGCACACCATCACACACACACATGCAATAATCATGCTCTTATGCCCCTGCAGGAACACGAAGGACCGTCACCACACCAGAGCGTCCAGACAACACCACTCCACCTCCAGAAGAGGCCCACAGTGACAATAGCAGCTCTGCCCTACTGGAGCCTGATGACCAGCCCGGACCATCGTGGGCCTCAGGACAGTCGGTTCCCCTCGCACAAGCACAGCCCAACACTGACCTTCCACCCTCTGGTAACACCAGCATAGCACCCACCCAGCGGGCCCAAACCTCCCTACCCAGGACAGGTCAATCAGCGGTGTGTCCACCACTACAGGGAACCTAGGTTAACCCACCACCCCAACAACAACAGGGACCTGGGGGCAGTGGTAGTGGGCACATGGTTCAGGGGACGGAGGCACAGGAACAGAGGGGAACTGGGAGGGCTGCTGTGCGACAGGGGGCGGACAGGCCAAGGGAACCTAGTCTCCACGAGGCCCTCACCGCCATCATGGGAGCATACCACCACTCCCAGGAGACGATGGCCACGGTCCTGGTTAAGTTTCAGGAGACCCAGCTCCTGCAGGAGGACCAGTATTTGGGGTTCAGGGAGGAGCTCAGGACCATCAGCTCCGCCCTGGGCACCATCGTAGGGGTGCTGAAGGACATACAGCAGACCCTGAGGGACACCGTGGAACTCCAAGGGGCCCCTGACACTAGCATGGACGATGAACTGCCCACCACCTCCGCCGGCGCTAGTGGACAGGACGCCCCGCCACAGGACCACCACACCAGCACCCCACCCCCTGCAGACGGACAACCACCACGCAAGCGGCCCCTGGGATCCAGGAACAGGACAGAGCAAGATGGCAAGACCCCCACCAGGAAATGAGACCACCCTGATTGTCCCCCCACTGCCCCACTTTGTTACCCTGTCCATACTTGAACTGCCCCAGCTCCTCTTCCTATGCCCAGATGGGCAGTGCACCTGTGAGACTAATAGACTGGACTCTGCCATGGACATTCCTCCGCCATCACCCATCACCATTTAACAACCCCCTCCCAATTCTGAGCGCTGCAATAAACACCCTTGAAACACAAAACAATCTGGAGTCAGTCTATGATTTGTTAAAATGTAATATCAATGACAGTGTGAAAATGCGTTGTGAGATGTAAAAGCAACATACCGATGTCACACATCAAAAGTCCTTGAAGGATGCAAGTAGATGACACTCGTTGGTAACCACACCTGTGAAACCGTAATGGAAAGAAACAACTCAATTACCAAATTATCCCAAGTAATTACACACAGGATAGAGGAAGACGTGTGACAGTGAATGTAATGTAAAATCTGAAAATGTTCTCACATGTGTGTCACTGGAAATATTGCTGTATGACTGACTCCCTGTTGTTGTTGTCTTCTTCCTCAGCTTCCTCCTCATCACTGTCCCCAGGCTCCACAGGCTCCACAGCTGACGCAACACCGTCATCTGGACCATCCTCTTGCAGAAAAGGCACCTGGCGTCGTAAAGCCAAATTATGAAGCATCGAGCAGGCGATGATGATCTGGCACACCTTCTTCGGTGAGTAGAATAGGGAACCACCTGTCATATGGAGGCACCTGAACCTGGCCTTAAGGAGGCCGAAGGTGCATTCGATCACCCTCCTAGTCCGCCCACGGGCCTCATTGTAGCGTTCCTCTGCCCTGGTCCTGGGATTCCTCACTGGGGTCAGTAGCCAGGAAAGGTTGGGGTAACCAGAGTCCCCTAATAGCCATACACGGTGCCTCTGGAGTTGACCCATCATATCAGGGATGCTGCTATTCCGCAGGATGTAGGCATCATGCACAGAGCCAGGGAACATAGCATTAACCTGGGAGATGTACTGGTCTGTCAAACAGACCATCTGTACATTCATAGAATGATAACTCGTCCTGTTTCTGTACACCTGTTCACTCCTCTGGGGGGGGGGACCAGAGCTACATGGGTCGCATCAATGGCACCTATGACGTTGGGGATATGTCCAAGGGCATAGAAGTCACCTTTAACTGTAGGCAAATCCTCCACCTCAGGGAAAATGATGTATCTCCTTACGTGTTTCAGCAGGACAGACAACACTGTGGACAAGACGTTGGAAAACATAGGCTGGGACATCCCTAATGCCATGGCCACTGTTGTCTGAAAAGAGCCACTTGCAAGGAAACGGAGCACTGACAGCACCTGCACGTCAGGGGGGATTCCTGTGGGATGGCGGATAGCTGACATCAGGTCTGGCTCCAACTGGGTACATAGTTGCTGGATTGTGGCACGATCAAACCTGTAGGTGACGATGACATGTCGCTCTTCCATTATCAACAGGTCCACCAGCGGTCGATACACCGGAGGATTCCGCCATCTTCTCACATGTCCCAGCTGACGGCACCTACGAAGGACCAGAGCGACGATAAAGTCAATTTTCATCCAGGTATGTACCCACAGTTACACAGAACACAACACCACACACAAAACCCTTCCTGTATGTGTGTTGAGTGTAGGCCTCGCTATGTGTGACGCAGAATTGAATGAATATAATATAAGAGGGGGGGAGGGACCGGGAGATTAATTGGTCCAGTGTACACTCTCCCTACAATAATGCTAACACAATTAAAGTACACTGTTCCATGAGAGAAAAGAAAGGAAGAAAACCCAGAGAGACCTGAAGTATCAGGAGTAGAAACCCTCAAGCATCATACTAGATGACTGGTATCATCATTGGGTAATACTCCACGCCAGGCCGGCAGTGCAACGCCTGACGGGCTCCCCACAAGGAGGAGCACTGAACCGTATTGTTCTGATAGTTGTAGATGGATACTAACTAACTAAACAAGGTAAGTACTTCCATTCAAGCACCTGTACCCAAAGGAGAGAACAAAAGAAATAAAAGTTAAAATTGGTATAGCAACCCTACATATATCATAATTTTAATCAATAGTCAGGGATGCCACCAAGATTAAAAACAAGAGAAAGTAATACAATGAGTGTCAATGCTCAATTACTTTCAATGAGCAGTAAACTCAGAGGAGAAGCCCATTAGGAGTCCTCATTAGACAAGGTCAACATGTTTCGCGTCGTGTGGTCCACTCGGATCCGTGACGCTTCATCAGGACCAAAAATTCAAAATACGCTCTTCTCCAATTCAACAAATTAATTAACAAAGCCAGTCACTTACATTGAGGAATAAAGGCTAGGTCACAGTCAGGTCGCCCTAGAAAACATAAGAGACAAAGCACCGAATCGTGCCCAAGAGTGGTCATAAAAATCAACATGCAAACATTGTGCAGTACAGCAAGATTCAAAAAGAAGGAAAAATAGGAGGAGTTATGATGACAATAAGGTAGCTTACCACCCCCAAGTCGGGAACAGGCTCCTTAGTAAGCACGTCCCCTGGACTCGGCTATCAGCTAAACATAATAAGCATAGGTCATTGATAAGTGTAAAGAGCAATAGTCAGGTGTAAAGGTATGGAACACAATTCTCATTGGAAGTCAATGCAAAAAACAACAACAAGAACAACCCAAGGTCTCTTCAAAAATCACGTGGACAGAAGGGTTGTAATATGTATACAGCAATAAATATAGGTACTACTATCCGTTAATCAAAATTGTTAAAAAAGTCCATAGAAACCAAAGTGAAAGATGTTATTGTCCTATCAAAATGGACTGGTGCTCATTGTGGCAGTCAAAAAATAATAAAAACAAGTGCCCCGATATCAGCACCTCACGTGGTTTAAACGATATTTAATGGTGGTGCTCAAATGCACTAGTAATGAAAAAATGCCGAAGAATATTAAAGGGCGAGTTCGTTAGAGTTAACGAGGACACAGGTAAACTCACATGGTCGCCCGGAGAGCTATTCCTTCACACAAATTAAAGATTAGCAGTACGAAAAGGTTGTATGGGGTACTCACATTCGTGCCGTCGGTCCAATCTGAGGACCTACCCTCTGGGACGTGAAACCGCATCGAGACGCGGTGAAACGTTCTCGGAGTTGTAAAAGGTTGCGAGGTCCCGGAAATCGGGTCCCGGCACGCCGGAAGAGGTGCTTCTTCGGTGAATGTGATAGTAAAAATAAAAGAAGGCCAGGAGCTGGCGGCCATCTTAGATGAGGCATCTCTTATAAAAAGGTGAGCGAATCAGTGTACAACCCCGAGGGAATGTTACCACCATATAAGCAGTAGAAAAAGGTATCTCCAAGGAGAGAGGAGAAAACCTTTACTTGCTGAACGTCCCTTGAGTCAACATCCTGCTAACAATTAAGTTCATTATTTAGCAGCATAAAAATAGCAAAAAAAGCACAAAAAAAAGGGGAAATACATCTCATACAATAATGTTATCTACAGCCAGTCAGTTGGATATGCAAGTCTGTTTATTCTGATAATATGGAGAAGTCTAATGTACCTCTAAGGTACAATCAGTACATTGATCCACATTAGAGTGTGTAAGTCCAGTTTATGCTAGTGTGGTCCAAGGAATATCGTCATTGAGACCCCGTATTTTGGTACCCAATTTGAACACCCATCTCTGTTCTGTTCTAAGAAGGTGTATTGGATCATTGGGTCTTATTTTAGGTGCTTCCAAAACCAACAACCAAAGGTCATCAGGGGAATGTTTAGCCGCTAGGAAATGTGTGCTAAGTTTAGTAGTAATTCTATTGCACCTAATGTTACTGTGATGTTCATTAATACGATTCTTTACCAGTCTGGATGTCATGCCAATATAGCGTAAGTCACAAGGGCAGGTGATCATGTAAACACAATTCCTAGTATTACAATTAGTATGTTTTTTAAGGTACCATGTACCTATAGGATCTAGATTCACTGATGTGAGATTTCTAGTCAACGCACAAACATTACAGTTACCACACAGTGATGTCCTACAACCGGAGGAAGACCCCACAATGTTTTCTGGGTGTGGGTGTCGGTTGATGGTCGTGGACGGGTGTGAATAACCATATCTTTGATGCTAGTTGAGCGTTTAAAAGCAAATAAAGGTCGAGAAATCTCGTAGCCACCACTGGTCAAAATAGACCATCGTTTATTAATCAATTTCTTGACTGAATTTGATAAGGGAGTGAAAGTAGAGACACATGTGATTCTTGATTGAGGCCTCTTTTCAAAAGTGGTAAGTAGAGCCTCCCTGTTGTTGTTTCGCGCCCGTTTGCGTGCCTGGCTTACAATTTTGGAGGGATAATGCCGTTCCAGGAGTTTATCTTGTAGTGCATCAGCTTGATGGTCAAATTCGGAAGTGGAACTGCAGTTCCGTCTGAGTCTTAAAAATTGGCCAACCAGTAAATTGTCTCGTAAAGATTTTGGATGATGACTTTCATACAATAACAAGGAATTACGGTCAGTTGGCTTGTGATTTTAAACGCTCAACTAACATCAAAGATATGGTTTTTCACACCCGTCCACGACCATCAACCGACACCCACACCCAGAAAACATTGTGGGGTCTTCCTCCGGTTGTAGGACATCACCCGTGTGGTAACTGTAATGTTTGTGCGTTGACTAGAAATCTCACATCAGTGTATCTAGATCCTATAGGTACATGGTACCTTAAAAAACATACTAATTGTAATACTAGGAATTGTGTTTACATGATCACCTGCCCTTGTGACTTACGCTATATTGGCATGACATCCAGACCGGTAAAGAATCGTATTAATGAACATCGCAGTAACATTAGGTGCAATAGAATTACTACTAAACTTAGCACACATTTCCTAGTGGCTAAACATTCCCCTGATGACCTTTGGTGGTTGGTTTTGGAAGCACCTAAAATAAGACCCAATGATCCATGACACCTTCTTAGAACAGAACAGAGATGGGTGTTCAAATTGGGTACCAATATACGGGGTCTCAATGACTATATTCCTTGGACCACACTAGCATAAACTGGACTTACACACTCTAATATGGATCAATGTACTGATTGTACCTTAGAGGTACATTAGACTTCTCCATATTATCAGAATAAACAGACTTGCATATCCAACTGACTGGCTGTAGATGACATTATTGTATGAGATGTATTTCCCCTTTTTTTGTTGCTTTTTTTGCTATTTTTACGCTGCTAAATAATGAACTTAATTGTTAGCAGAATGTTGACTCAAGGGATGTTCAGCAAGTAAAGGTTTTCTCCTCTCTCCTTGGAGATACCTTTTTCTACTGCTTATATGGTGGTAACATTCCCTCGGGGTTGTACACTGATTCGCTCACCTTTTTATAAGAGATGCCTCATCAAAGATGGCCGCCAGCTCCTGGCCTTCTTTTATTTTTACTATCACATTCACTGAAGAAGCACCTCTTCTGGCGTGCCGGGACTCGATTTCCGGGACCTCGCAACCTTTTATAACTCCGAGAACGTTTCACCGCGTCTCGATGCGGTTTCACGTCCCGGAGGGTAGGTCCTCAGATTGGACCGACGGCACGAATGTGAGTACCCCATACAACCTTTTCGTACTGCTAATCTTTAATTTTTGTGAAGGAATAGCTCTCCGGGCGACCATGTGAGTTTACCTGTGTCCTCGTTAACTCTAACGAACTCGCCCTTTAATATTCTTCGGCATTTTTTCATTACTAGTCTAGTGCATTTGAGCACCACCATTAAATATCGTTTAAACCACGTGAGGTGCTGATATCGGGGCACTTGTTTTTGTTATTTTTTGACTGCCACAATGAGCACCAGTCCATTTTGATAGGACAATAACATCTTTCCCTTTGGTTTCTATGGACTTTTTTAAAAATTTTGATTAACGGATAGTAGTACCTATATTTATTGCCGTATACATATAACAACCCTTCTGTCCACGTGATTTTTGAAGAGACCTTGGGTTGTTCTTGTTGTTGTTTTTTGCATTGACTTCCAATGAGAATTGTGTTCCATACCTTTACACCTGACTATTGCTCTTTACACTTATCAATGACCTATGCTTATTATGTTTAGCTGATAGCCGAGTCCAGGGGACGTGCTTACTAAGGAGCCTGTTCCCGACTTGGGGGTGGTAAGCTACCTTATTGTCATCATAACTCCTCCTATTTTTCCTTCTTTTTGAATCTTGCTGTACTGCACAATGTTTGCATGTTGATTTTTATGACCACTTTTGGGCACGATTCGGTGCTTTGTCTCTTATGTTTTCTAGGGCGACCTGACTGTGACCTAGCCTTTATTCCTCAATGTAAGCGACTAGCTTTGTTAATTAATTTGTTGAATTGGAGAAGAGCGTATTTTGAATTTTTGGTCCTGATGAAGCGTCACGGATCCGAGTGGACCACACGACGCGAAACATGTTGACCTTGTCTAATGAGGACTCCTAATGGGCTTCTCCTCTGAGTTTACTGCTCATTGAAAGTAATTGAGCATTGACACTCATTGTATTACTTTCTCTTGTTTTTAATCTTGGTGGCATCCCTGACTATTGATTAAAATTATGATATATGTAGGGTTGCTATACCAATTTTAACTTTTATTTCTTTTGTTCTCTCCTTTGGGTACAGGTGCTTGAATGGAAGTACTTACCTTGTTTAGTTAGTTAGTATCCATCTACAACTATCAGAACAATATGGTTCAGTGCTCCTCCTTGTGTGGAGCCCGTCAGGCGTTGCACTGCCGGCCTGGCGTGGAGTATTACCCAATGATGATACCAGTCATCTAGTATGATGCTTGAGGGTTTCTACTCCTGATACTTCAGGTCTCTCTGGGTTTTCTTCCTTTCTTTTCTCTCATGGAACAGTGTACTTTAATTGTGTTAGCAGAATTGAATGAAGCCATGTGGGCCCCTGAAATGGCGGCTGCCTGACCTCTACACTGGGACAATGGGATTGTGGGGTAACTGCGCTGGCGTTGCACACTGTCGCGGTAGGCGGTCGTAGACCGCAGCGCAATGCTGCATTGGTTCACATAGGAGCCTATGGGTCCCAGGAGCCAATGAACAGGTGCGCTGGCGGTGATGATACGCACCGCCGCGGACGTCACCGCCATTTTCTATCTGTTCAATCACTAGATACCTGACCTTCAACAGGAGAGGACCTACACTGCAAGTGCTGCTGTGACCTCGGTCTGGAAGCGACGATGGCTGCTGCGTCTGGGGAAAGGGCCCCTGCCTTCACTGCTCAGGAGTTGGAGAAACTGGTAGACGGGGTCCTCCCCCAGTACACGCTACTCTACGGTCCACCAGACCAACAGGTTAGTACACAGGGAGCACATTGTATGGGCTAGGCCTGGGTGGAGAGGGCTGGGTGGAAGAGGGAAGGGGGCAGAGTTCAGGGAACATTAATGCATGTCAATGAATGGGCCACATGGCTAGAGTAGGGAGGGGGACCACTCATATCGACGGTGCAGTTGGTAATGACTTCTCTTCTTCCCTTGTGCATGTCATGTAGGTCAGCGCCCACCAGGAGAGGGACATTTGGCGTGCCATCACCAAGGACGTCTGGACCCTGGGGGCCCACCAGAGACGGGGCACCCACTGCCATAAAAGATGGGAGGACATTCGCCGCTGCAGCAAGAAGGCGGCGGAGGCTCAGCTGGGGATGGCCTCCCAACGTGGGAGGGGTGCCCGTCGCACTATGACCCCCCTGATGTTCCGGATCCTGGCGGTGGCCTACCCGGAGTTGGATGGGGGCTTGAGGGCATCACAGCAGACACAAGGGGGTGAGTACAACCTCATTCTGCGGACTTTGCGCGCAGTAGAGGGGTCTGGGTGGGGGAGGAGGGCTGTGGGTGTACCTAGGCCAGCCAGAAATGGGTAGATTAGGCCCCTCTGTAATGCAGCCCATGTGGCACTCTACCCCACCTCAGTACAGTGCCAAGTACAGGTATAGTTGCCCCTGTGGCATCCATGTGTGCAGATGTCCACCATAGCGATGTAGACCATATCCCAGGAATTGCATATGCAGAGGCCAGGAGCACGGCGTAATGCAGGGGTCTGCTGTGTCTGTCTTGACCGCCAACGGTAGCGGTACGCCATGCACTCAACCTGTTATTCTTCTGTCTCCCCCCCCTTTTTGTGCTCTCCCTGTTCTTTTGTGCATCAGAATCATCAGGCGGAGGTACAGTGGCATCGGAGCATGAGGGAGCTGCATCCCACATGGCCATGGAGGGCCACACCACGGACTCAGAATGCACCAGTGGGACGGAGGGCGAGGGGAGCTTCACGTCGGTCAACGGATCACCAACCAGCGACACGGACTCGTCCGCCGATGGGGGCTCCCTTGTGGTGGCGGCACCATCTGTGCGCCCCACTTCTACAGGTACAGCCGCCACCTCCCCTACCAGCACCGCCCTCCCAGCAGCCCCTCAGCGTTCGCCCTGTGCCCGCTCACCCAGGAGGGTGGGCATCACCTTCGCCCCAGGCACCTCAGGCCCTGCCCCAGTCACCCCTGCTGCCCTCAGTGAGGAGGCCATTGACCTCCTCAGGTCCCTCACTGTTGGGCAGTCTACCATTGTGAATGCCATCCAGGGTGTAGAAAGAGAGTTGCAACACGGTAATGCATTCCTGGAGGGCATTCATTCTGGTCAGGCTGTCCTTCAGCGAACCCTGCAATCTCTGGCCTCAGCACTGATGTCAGCCATTGTCCCTGTGTCTAGCCTCCCCCCTCCAACCTCCTCCACCCAGACCCAATCCCCTGTACCCCAGCCCATCCCAAGCACACCTACAGACCAGCATGCACACAAGTCAGCACACACAAGTAGCTCAAGCAAACATAGGCACCACACAACCCACAGGCACTCACGCAAGCCTCACCCACATACAGACACAGCAACATCCACTGCCTCCACTGTGTCCCCCTCCTCCTCTTCTCCCTCCTCCCTCCCAGTCTCGTCTACACACACACCTGCATGCACCACATCTACAGGCACCAGGAATCGCACCAGGACACCCAGCACCACAAGCCGCTCACCTGCACTCACCACCTCCACTGCCATTTACACGTCCCCTGTGTCCTCTCCCAGTGTGTCTGTGATGCCCCCTCCCAAAGTACACAAACACCGGCAACCACACACCCAACATCCATCCACCTCACGACAGCCTCCAGTACCTGCACCTGCACCCAAAACACCTAAAGTGACACCTCCTACAACCACCTCCTCTTCCTCCACTCCCAGACCCCCTCCAACTACCCATCCCAGTGTTCTTCAGAAACTGTCCCTGTGTAAAGTTGACCTTTTTGCCCCCACACCCTCCTCCAATTCATCAGTCCCGTCGTAGCGCCTCAGCTAAAAAGCCTCCAATACCAGTGGTGCCTGTTCAAGGTATGTGGAGTGCACCGGCCACCAGGGCAGGCAGTATGACCCGGAGCCAAGGCACTGGCAGCCCACCCCCTGTAAAGGCTCTGAAATTGGAAAGTGGACGACGGGACCGTGTGAAGACCCCTGGTGGGAAAACAACTCACAGGGGTCCCAAGGGGATTGGAGAGTCATCTGTGACTCCACCAAAGGTGGGGAAGGGCCAGAGGAAGTCTGCCCAGCCTGTTGTGAGTCTCACTGCGGAGAAGGGCAGCATCATTCCCGGCGGTCGAGGCGCCACCGCCAGCACCGTCGTCACTGGTCAGGAGACCACCGCCACCGCCGGAGTCAGTGCCCAGGAGGGCCCAAGTATCGTCACTGGTCAGGAGACAACCGCCGGAGTCACTACCCGGCTGCCACAGCCCCGGTGCGCTATGAGGGAACGTCATGCCACACACCAATGCCCAGTCTGGGTATCGTCATGCCACACACCAATGCCCAGTCCATGGAACGTCATGCCACACACCAATGCCCAGTCTAGGGATCGTCATGCCACACACCAATGCCCGTTCTAGAGACCGCCATGGCAAAGCACCGCTGAAAAGTCCAGAGACCGCCATGGCAAAGCACAGCTGAACAGTCCAGACACCGCCATGGCAAAGCACCGCTGAACAGTCCAGACACCGCCATGGCAAAGCATCGCTGAACAGTCCAGAGACCGCCATGGCAAAGCACCGCTGAACAGTCCAGAGACCGCCATGGCAAAGCACTGCTGAACAGGGCAAGCACCGCCATGGCAAAGCACCGCTGAACAGGGCATGCACCGAGTAAGAATGTAAAGACTGCCACATCAAGCATCCTTATCCCATGTGCATCTGGGACAGTGACAGGACAGGAACTTTCACGGGGAGACTGATCCAGTCTGGCCACCAGTCCCCCTTCAGAGCCACTGGCGGATGTTATCTACTTGAGAAACTGTGGCTTTGCACTCCCCAGGATATGGCAGTGGGCAACCCACTCACTGTAGAGACTTGTGAGACTGTGGCTTTGCACTCCCCAGGATGGTACAGTGGGCAACCCACCCACTGTAGAGACTTGAGAGACTGTGGCTTTGCACTCCCCAGGATGGTACAGTGGGCAAGCCACCCACTGTAGAGACTTGTGAGACTGTGGCTTTGCACTCCCCAGGATGGTACAGTGGGCAAGCCACCCACTGTAGAGACTTGAGAGACTGTGTCTTTGCACTTCCCAGGATACATCAATGGGCATGGAGCCCTGTCGTGGATCTGGCTTTGCAGTCATCCGGCTGAGGTGCCCCCCCCTTCCCTTCCCCCTGAGGTGCCTGTAGTATTTCTATCTGATGCCCCGGCAGTGTTCTCTCCGATTGAGGAAAGGTATGTTTTGTGGGCCTCGCCCATGCATTTTTGGACTAGTGGTGCACGGACATTGCTATGTGCATATCTGCACTACTTCTCGTAATGTATATATTTATGGCTGATTTTCTTATATATCTGTATATTTTTGACAGACATGTATATTGATACATTACAATGTTTGAACAGATTTCGCTTTGTCTTTGCATTCTTCCGGGGGGATTGTGGGTTGTTACTGTGATTTTTTTGGATGCATTGGTGTGTATGTTGTAATATGTGAGGGTGGGGGTGGGGGTGGGAGTGTTTCGTGGGTGTCCCCCTAACTTTTGCCTCCACCCTCCCCCATGTCGTAGGTGCTGTACTCACCGTTGTCTTCGGCCGCGCCGCTGTTGGTCTTCGTAGATCAATAGGAATACAAGGCCGAAAGAATGTGTAATTCAGGCTCCATGGAGTCCTCGTTCCTCGTGGGATGTGTTGAGATGAGCGTTTTCCCATTGCAGTAACTGTTTCCGCTGTGTTTTTATCCACGGTGAATACGCCCCGGAAAAGGTGGCTGATTGGCGGGTAGTGATACTATGGGCGGTACATTGTCTTCCGCCTGTCTGTTGGCGGTGACCGCCGCGCTGCTTGTCTGTACCGCCGTGGCGGACGGTGTGTTAAAGTGGCTGTCTTTGTTGGCGGTTTCCACCACGGTCATAATTCCCTTTTTTGGTCCACCGGCCTGTTTGCGGTATTGCCGCACCTTTAACACCGTACGCCAGGGTTGTATTGACCCCCTATATGTGCACATGGTCTTAAAATAACCTTTGATTTTTTAAATATGTTGAATGCAATGCTGCTAAAATCAAACACAATTTCCAAACCTGGTAAATCATTTTTCAGACAAGATTACATTTCACATTACCCTTACCACTTTGACAGCGATGTCTATGAATGTAGTATTATTTATTGGTTAGATTACGTGTTATTGTTTAATTACATTTTGCTTTTAGTTATTGTTATTTACTATTATAAATATTGTGAGTTGATAAGCATTGCATTTTGTCAAGTTGTGGTTTGCATAGCTGATGTGTGAGTTATAAATTGTGCTGCTAACCATAACAGTGTTTTTTCAGTTTTAATAGGTAACCATAACTGCATTTTAACTGAGGTTTTTTAGTTAGGCTTTTGATGTTTTTTTACTTCTTGCTGGAGACAGCACATGTGCTGTTGCTAGTGAGATACTTTGTTTACTTACAGGGAGCTAAGATTCCACTGATTTCTGACCACTTGCTAGCTTCATGTCACTCTCATTTCCTTGCTCAACATGTGATGGCTTCATGTCATCTTCTCATGCTTGTCACTCTCTTGGAGCATGGCCAAAGTACGGCTTCCTTGAACAGTGTGTGTCCGTCCACTGGTCGTCCATATTTTGGGTAATTTCTTTAGTTGCATTAGTGCATGTGTTTGCATGCTATCTTTATTGTTGCGTGTACCATTGTTATTTCTTGCCTCATCTTTGATGTGTTGTTGCTTGCCCTGTTATTGTTGCTTGCCCTGTTGTTGCTGCTTGCCCTGCCATTGCATGCCCTTTATTGATTGTTTTTCTGCCTTTTCCCCATTGCTGTTGCTTGCTGCATTGTTGTAGCTTGCCCCCGTCCCTGGTGTTGCTTGCTCCGTCACTTCCCACCAGAAAAAAAGAGCAAAGAAAAGACCAGTGCTGGCAACGTCATTCCTCTTTGTTCTACCTTTCTTCCATGGTGCACATCAGCCATACTGAGGGTAGGGCATTTCCAAAAGGCAACTGCTCCCACATGCCTGTCAACCAAAGGCTTCCCGCATTAACGGACTGAGGCCCATATTTATACTTTTCTTAGCGCCGCATTTGCGTCATTTTTTTAGGCAAAAGTGGCGCAAACTTGCAAAATACAATTGTATTTTGTAAGTTTGCACCATTTTTACATCAAAAAGCAGCGCAAATGCGGTGCTAAAAAATTATAAATATGGGCCTGAGTTGGCTGCTGTGATGCAATACATGTTTTTTTCTGTTCACATAATCAAATCTTGCTTTGTACGGCGCATTGAGTAAATCTGTGTGGGAGCTTTTATTTCCAGAGCTTGTTTACGGTCAATGACCATTTATTAATGTGTATCACACACAATATGTAGTTCCATACTCTTTGCTTTATCAACTTGTTATAAATGCAAGCTTCATTTTTACATTGCAAATGGGCCCAGCTTTTACTACTTACAAGAAACACAGTTTATTGAAACGCAGACAGCAATATTAAATACAACGACCATGCCCTGAAAAATGTGATGCTTGCATACTCATGGGCAGCCGCTCACATATGCACTGAAAATCCCTTCCACTGTGTATCCTAAGCCAATATGGACAGCTACACTTTGGACACTGTGAGCAGCAAGGGGCACTTCTACGCATCCTCATTCACACTCAATTCACTGGACATGCTCTGCAGTGGCCCTTCCTTCAAACCATCAGCTAGCACCCATTCGTCCCTTGCCCGCTTCCTTTGCACATTCCATTAAAAAAAAAGGCGCTATGACGCGACCGCTAACCGCAGCCTTTGGTTGCATCATTGCACTTCTTTTTTACGTTCAGCCATGCTGCAAAGCAGCCTTGCTCCCTTACAACATAACTACAAATATTGACAAAACCAATTACGTTCTCAAAACCTTCTGGCTCTTCAAATGATTGCTTTAAATACACGTTGAGGTGTTGTAAGCAGGGCCAATGAAATTATGCAGAAGGGGAGGACTAAGTTATTCATCAGGGTTGGCAAAATTATGCAACAATAAAAGGCAATCTATGTACCATAATGCAGCACATTTTGTGATAGCATTATTTTATTAAATTGACATTTTTAGGTCCCTAGTGCAAGCGCTCTGATGTGTTGTGATCTATCTGTGGACTTTTAAACACATCTACCGTATGCGCATCAGGATCACTTCTTCATGGGCTTGCCTTTCAAAAATCCTTTGTTATCATTGGTAAATGCTTTATGTTTGTCCCTCCTTGGGGCAGTTCTGTTACTGCCTTGGCCGTCAGCCCTGTTACATGGATAATTGCATGTTTGCCGATACGTTTGACTGCGAGCAAACTTATTTTCCTTTTGTGTCTCTTCTTCTTGCTCATGGCGGCCGTGGCGCTTTGAATTGACTTGCTTATGTCAACTGTTTTACTTTTCATTTTCAATTTGAGTGGCAAGAAAAGACCGGTTGGTAATTTACAATGCTAATAGCTGTAACTCGAGCATTTGCAAGACCCATTACATTGCAAATGCATTGTAATGCATTTGCATGCATTGCAAATGCTTGCTACCTATTCTATCATGTTCACCTCATTAATACCAGTTTAACACCCAAATACAGCAGTAGGCAACAGAAAGGTAACCATTCAAGGTTTGTGAAGAGTTTTCTGCTTTGCAGCAACATGATTAACCATTTTTTTTTGTAATTTCTATCCAGTTGAGCTACAAAGTATGAGGCAGATGAAGGATTATGTGATAAATGCAGCGAATCTACAACTGTGGAAAATGCTGCAGCCGCAAAATCACAAACTTTCAGTGGCACTGGTTATAACTAAAGCAAACTATAACCTCAACCTTTGTTTTTTCTAATATTTGGTATTTTTGATTATATATCATATCCGAGAGTTGCCTGCACCCAACTAGTGCAAGCAGACAACATTTGCTGTGCAGAACGTTTGGTCTGAGCAGCAGGGTCTGACAAAGGGTCTGGCCTCCCCCACCATCCATGGGTGGCTGTGGGTTGGCCACAGGACCTGTCATCAAGTCCCATAAGTCAACAGATGGCCGACCCCAGCTGCCCACAGCCTTTGGTAATGCACATCTGGGAGTTTGTATAGGGCCTGGCCTCTTGTCTGTCCTGCGCCAACCCTCTGCAGACAGGCAACCCTCGCTGTTCATGGCTTTTGATGTTGGACAGCATGGTTAGCAGAAGGGCCTGATCTCCGCGCTCTGAACTCAACCCTCTAAAGGCAGCCCAGCTGTGCACAGACTTCAGCACATTAGGGTTTGACTACAAAACCTGGCCTCTACTATACCCATCGCTCTGCTGGTAACCAATCCTTTGGGCATGTATGTCAGAGGTTTTGGTACAGGGCTTAGCCTTCGACAAGACCCTGTGTCTATCACTCAGCATGTGGCAACCATGCACAGCACATGCACACACACACAGCACATGGCCTTCAGCTGTGGGCAGTGTGATATTGGTCACAGGGCCTTGCCAAAGCCATCCTGCACTGCACACAGCCTTCCAGTTTTCATAGTGGGATTGGCTACAGGGCCAAACCTCCAGGCCCTATGCTCAGCTCTCCAGAAGCAGCCAACCTTTCCTGTGGCTGACCTACACAGTGGGGTTGGCTGCAGAGCCAATGGCCATGCCCTGTGCCCAACTCTTAGTTGGCCACACCATTCACAGGAGGCACACACCCTCTGTCATAGACTTTGTTGTTTGCAGTGCAAACAATCCACAGCATGCAGCCAACCCACTCTGCACAAGGCCTGCGTCTGTGCACAGCAAAGGTTGGCAACAGGGCCCCATCTATGAACTACCTTTAGCCATACTGAGCAAGGTTTGGATCTAGGGATCGGATCCCTGAGGCCATGCCCTTCTCCAACCCTGATGCGTGCAGACTACATTGACATGTACCCATTGAAAAAATGCAGCAGTAGTGCACTCAATACTTTTTTCTTTTTTGTAAGGGATTGAAAATCTCATGGTTGATTTGTGGATCCTGATGCTCAGAAGGGTCCAGTATTTGTGATAACTGCTTTAATGTTTTTAAATATGTACCTGCAAAGTAAAATATCTCATATAGTTATTCCTGATTTAAATGTAGCAAGACATACCTAAAATGCAGTGACTTTTGATGTACTGTCTGCAATGTAATGATTCACAATGCTCTGCCTGCGATTTATAGGTCCCTTCTTTGGTCACTGGTTGTCATCTTCCATCGGAGATTGACACTCCTGTACTATTTGATTCCCTACTCCTACAGGCCCTGAATTTGCCTTCCAATGTGGTTCCTGTTGGCAGCATCCTGATATCTTGCTACGCGCTGGCATTGTTTGTGGAGTTTCCAGTGACTGCCACAATGACCATCTGTGGTAACTCTTGGGCTGGCACCATTTTCTTCATAGCTTTAATTCACTTCCTCTTGGTATATGTTAGTTGGTGAGTCCAGGCTCAGGTGTTTTACAGTGTGACATTGTTGGTTTTTGGTACCTATGGTGATGGTATATTATCATTGCTTCTCAGCTGAGCTTGATTGCCTAAGTACGTGGGCAGCCTGTTCTAATTTGTTTTCTTGCTTACCATCCACCTAGCTGGGAAACTTCTTCAGTGCCTAGCATTGTTACCTGAGGAATAAGGAATTGTTACCCAGGAGTGTAGTGGGTAAGTGTAGCTCAACCAAACTGCACACAAGGTATCATGGTCCTGCCCACCATTTGGCACTTTAAGAAGTCAGTGGATGCATACAAACTGAAGTCTTGTAGTCAAGGACACTTAGACATAGGCTGCATATTTGCAGGTGAGCACCTGCTGGTGCTGTTGACCATCGAATCCTTGATATCAGTGGAACAAATGTAGCCACTGTAACTGAATTGACTAACTTCACCAATGAAAACTCCAGCATCTCGCAAGAATATCTCACCAGCTCAACAGTTATTATAAGAAAGGAAAAGATTAGCGACTAAGCTTTGAGTGTGCAGTAGAAACAGTAATGACAGTAATGACTACTACTATTGTCTTTTATCAGAAATTCATTGCAACAATGAAATCTTCCTTCACATATGCTCTTTGAATGGAATGTGTCACGTTTGTACCTTCCAGCTTGGGCGTTTCATTTATATTGGCAATTTCAAATGATTGACAGTATTAGCACTATGGAAAGTGAAGACTTATTGAAGTGGCCTGTGAACCATTATGGCAGGTGATCCTGAAATAGACAGACAAATGACAAATGACAAAGCTAGGCTGTACCATATCAATCAATCAACAAACATTTGTATAGTATGGCAAATCACCCATGAGAGACTTGAGGCGCTGGAGCTGCATGCTGCTGTGTGGCGGTATCATCATTCGAACATCCAGATCTTTAGTTCTGTTCTGAGTTACTGGAGTGACAGTGCAGTCCTGAGGTGCAGGGGGAGGTTATTCCAAGCCTTGGCTGCCGGAAGGGAGAAGGAGCGTCCTCCGCTGTTGGTTCAATGGATCCATGGGGCATCTGCGTGGGAGAGAGAAGCTGATTGGAGGTGTCTGGTCGGTTGGTGAGTCATTTATTGATATATGTTAGTCCTTCATTGTGCAGGGCCTTCTAGGTGTGGGACAGCATTTTGAACTGTACACGTTTCTGTATCTGGAGCCAGTGTAGTTTTTTGAGATGGGTGTGATGTGAGTCCGACTGGGGAGGTTGAGTACTAGTCCTGCCGCTGAGTTCTGAATTGTCTGGAGTCTCTTCACATGTTCTTTTAATTTCAATGAGAGATACCCTGACATCGCAACCCATCCCCCCCACACTTATAACTGCTGCTTGATTTCTGGTCACTTGTCAAGCCGTAAAAAGAAATGTGACCTGTTAATTATTCCACCAGAGTGAAAGAGGATAGCAACAAAAGTCAAGGGCCGTCTGAACAGCAGGCACTAGACTTGATAAAATACATGTCTGAAAAAGTTTTTTAGTGCTCATTAATAGATAAGGATGCCAGAGACTTTAGCAGCGTTGATATCCTATCAGGAGCAGTAAAGACGGGGAGACAGTAGGAGGAGTCATTAAAGGGCTGTATAATATAGCAAGACAGTGATGTGGCAGATGTTGTCAGTTATTCGGTGCTGTCAGTTAGTTATAGGTGCTTTATTGCTGTGGACTGGTACTCTACTGGGTGATGGACAAGAGTCATAGCAGTTTTATCTTATGTGAGTGTCAAGCACTATAAGGGAATTAATATATAGTCTGCATAAACTACAATAGGGTGTCCGACCACTGAGTGTTGCGGCATTAGGATTAGTGTGGTCTACTAGATATATATTTTAATGCACTGTAATTGCACTTATATAGTATTTACTACCCCTGGTGAGGCATTGAAGTGCTTTATACTGGGCACCACGGTGTTCAGGGAACCAAAGTTACAGTTTTTTTCAGTGGTTATTGTTGTTAAATAGGATTAGCCTTGTCCTTGTAAAGAACCAGTTTCAAGCATTACTCCAGTTTCTATGTGGTAGGTAAAATTAATAGGAGCTAGGTGTGATCTTTAGAGCTTTTAGGCTATGTAAATTCAAGTCAATGGCTGGCGGTACTAATGGATGAGCTATAGAAACGTAGTTATTGTTAGGTTGCTGACACAATGCCTACAAAGGGGAGTTTTTGATCTTTGATATTAGGTGTGGACAATTTGTAGAAACACTATAATAGGGATAAATGAGAACATTCATATGTCTTGGAGTAGGCCCTGCTCAAAGAGAGGAAGGAGGCTTGCAGAGGATTAAAATTAATGAGAGATTCATTTGAAAGAAATGTTTGTATTTTTCATATGATTAATAAGTGGGTATGGTGTGAGGCTTCAAATAGCGATTTATGAGGTAAGTGAAGCGCAAGAGGGAAATATATTTTTTCTTGTTGATGTACTGTATCAAATACACTGGGAAAGATCAGGGGATTAGACATTCTCTTAATCATTTCAAAAGATAAAAGGAGGAGGATACAACAGTGCAGGAAGAATGTTTAATTAATATTTCTTTGTGATTGCTGATGTTCACATTTTCACACGATTTCATGTCACCTGTATATTAAAGACATATATCTTCGATTGGATCATATACAGTCAAACTAATAATGGTTTTAGTGGATGAAAGGGCATATTTAAGAGCCCCTAGCACCAGCGGAGTGTCACTTTTCGTGACTCTCTGGTGGCGCAATGTCCTGCGCCACATCTACAAGGTAGCGTTAAACCACTTTTTGTGGCTTAACGCCACGTTGTAAATAAGGCCCCTTCACACGCAGTACTTTGCGTGTAAGGGGCGTACAATGGGTTTTGCTGAAGGTGTGCTACAGCAACACCGCTTGCATTTTTATGCTGACTCAGATTTACAAGTTTTCGTAAACCTGATGCAGCACCAAAATCTAACACCACACATAGAAAGAGCAAATTGCCATTCAAGATTGTTTTGTGCAGGAAGGTGTTCCTTCCGGAACAAAAAAAATCGCCCCCTCAACGCAGCCATACTTGCGCTATGGTGCAAGGGTTGCTGCGTTGGTGCACAGCAGCAAATTTAGCGCCAGCGCAGGGGGTAACACGGGGTGCGCGTATTCTAGTAAATATGATGCATCTCTGCATTTTGAGAAGGACAGTGAGCGACACTGCCAAAGTTGGGGCAGCACCACGCACCATCATTTTCTGTTAAATCTGCCCAAAATGTCTTGATGGTGCAGTGCACAGTGGTGAATATAGTGAGAGAGAGGCAGATAGTGATAGTGTCAAAGAGTGCCAAGCTGAATCTAATGTGAGCATGTTGAACAGTTATTCGTAATCATCTTGATTTAATTCTAGGGCTATCTCCATGGACACAGTCTAGCTGAGTGAATGTTGTCAACTTTGTGACCCTTATTGCAAAGAATATGCAGGTCACATCAGGACAAAACTTGTTGGGTGCTTCTCAGGAAAGGTCCAGATGTTCAAAATATCCTTGGGACATCAGGACTAAACTGAATCTGAGGTCATGCATGTAGGAAAGCATCACTGAAAAACTGTAATGCAGTGCATTCCTCTTTTAAAAAAAGGTGAGCGCATAAGAATGTAGGTTCCAAAGAGTCTTAGGCAGCAATAAAGTTGATATCGGGCCCCAGTGACTATATACTGAAAACCCCAGTAAGGGTTAACCCACTTCTCTTTTATATAATTTAAGATGCTGCCACAACAGGTGATTTGCAATTAATGATGGTGATGAGGTAAAAGAGCACAAGGAAGAGGGCGTGCCTGCCTTTGAACCACTGGTCCCAACTATGACTCTTTCTGAAATCCCTGGGGATTAGGGTGACCACCTCACTCCACCCAGGTCATCATGGACACTGTCTAAAATCGTGCATTTTACTTTTATTCACTTTTCATTTTAATCACTGATTTCAGGTGTGTTAGTCTAATTCGTTGAATTTAAGTGAAAAAAGATAACAGCCAGAATGCATTAGACTTCTTACACAAAAGTAGAGTACTGCAACTAGTATCTGTAATGACCTGGAGGCAGGTGGTCACGCTGCTGGGTTTGCTTCTCTCAAGCCTAATAAATGTGCCCCTTCTGAGGGAATTGGACAAAGGAAAAAGCTTATTTTTGCAGTGGAAAATTGATCTTTTTTTCCTTTAGCATTTACCCAAGGGGATGTGGCTCTTAACCTGAGAGGCACGCCAAGTGCTTAATTTGTGCTGTGTGCTGGTGCTCGGCACTGGCACTTATTTGTAAACAGTGGTCTATATTAATGAAAGTTCACCACGTGGTGGTGCTGCATTGTTTTTTTTTTTGTAGAGTTCATTAGTGGCACAATTAACTAAAATATCTTACAAAAATTATAAACTTAGAGCCTCACTTTAAGGTTGGTATTTGGGCGATGCCAGGTACAGTGGACTTGTTTGAAAATCCTTGGCCCCTGTCACTTAGGTGAATATTTAAAGCAGTTTTGCGTCAAAACTCTTAGCGCCTGCTAGCGATATTCCTGAGCGCAAGCTGGGAGCCGTATTAATGGAATGGGCAAGTCGGCATAAAAGAATGGTGAGCATAAAAAAAAATTATGTTAACCATTACGCCCTGTTGTAAACAAAAATGCTGTTAATGCTGCAAAAGTGGCACAAAACCGTTTTGCGGCATATGAACATGTTGCAAAAGGGTTACCGCCATTTTTAGCCCGCATTAGCGCCAAATTTAAACGCACAAGCAAGAAAAAGTGTAAGTGCAACTGAAAATGGAAGAATCCGGCCACGAGGGACCCCAGGGAGACCCCAATCTCGAAACCACCAGTCAGGAGGATCCACAGAAGTCCCTGAAGAAGGAGAAGAAAAAGTGCAAGTGTCGCTTCAGTGAGGAGATCCATGACATCCTTGACAGAGAGGTGACAGAGTACCAACACCAGCTCTTCGCCACCTCCAAATCGCCAGTTGGTAAGAGAGAGGCTATACGGCAGCAAATAGTGGACAAAATCAACTGTGTGGCAGAGCTGAAGAGAACTGTCACTCAGTGCAAGAAGAGCTGGCATGATTGCAAGCATAGAACTAAGGAGAAATTGGACAAGAACAAAAAGGCAGCATTGCAGACTGGAGGTGGAAGTCCTGCACCACAGGAGGACCTGGATGAGAGGGAGGAGATGGCTACAGCGGTCATCCCGGAAGAGCTGGTGACAGGAATCCCAGGTCAGGACAGCACAGACTACCAACCACCACTACAAAAGCAGAGTAAGTTGCATGGGGGAGTTAACGGGAATCTTAGAAATGGCAGAAGTGGGGAGGTAGATAGGACACACCCAATGCATGCAAAAGGAATGCATGGGGACAACGCGCCATGAATCCAGATGCCCATCCCCATACAAGCAACACATGTACACACACCTTGGTTGTGCTGTGCCCCCCAACGTATACACAACGTGGATATACACCAATCACCAGAGCTACACTCCACACGTAAATTTACAGCACATTGGCTGGAAGGGACGTGAATATACTGTGCTTGGGGCTGTGCCATCACAACACCCCTTGCATAATGTCAAACTTCCTGTACCCACACAACTTAGACACCTGAGACTAGGATAGAAGTCAATACAATTGAATGGGCCCAGGGTGGTGTATTTCGCAAAAATGCTCCCCTACCTCCTTGTAGCATTGCCAGTACACGTGTCATATCTTGCAGCACACATTGAAATGCTACCTCAGCTAACGTGACTTGTACATGTGCAGGAAGGGACACCACACTGCACAGAAACAAATTCAACCCCTCAAGGCAGCTACTCCTACATCATGCAGCAACAATGCCTGTCTCGGTGCAGGGAGAACAAATCAGTACATCTGCAGGGGGAAATGCAGGGCTGTCCCGTATCCCAGTAAACATGGCACTTCCCTGTGTAACTAACCTGGTGCAGTGTTGACCTACACATATTGCTGCTGACCTGAAATGTGCCACAAGAGAAAAATCTGCACTGAAGTTTGCAACTCGTGGAACACAACACATACAGGGTGAACCCACAACAACTCAGACACAACCATATTACACACATGGGAATGGGCAAACAATTGAACAAATACAACACATGGTGCATGTCTGTGAACCTAATGGTGCCCATTATGAAATTCGCCGGCAGAGGTTGCCTGCCAAAGTCCTGTGTTGGAAAGACCACCAGTGCGGTCTTCCCTCCACAGTAGGCATTACAAGATTCCAGCTGGGACAGTGTTTGGAAACCGCCTCGGGCTGCCAGCTCTGTGGGAAACTCACCACAACATTGATGCTGGCTTGTTATATAGCCAGCGCCAATGTTGGGGTGTGCTCATCACTGCCTGTAAATTGGGCAGTGGAAAGCACAAAGGGGCTGCCAATGGGGGCCCTGCACTGCCCATGCCATGTGCATGGGCAGTGCAGGGGCACCCAGGGGTACCCCACTCCCCATTACAACCAGCCTTTGCATGGTGGTTGGACTGCCATACAAAGGCTGGTGGGAAAGTGGGATAATAATCTGTAGGGCAACGCTGACTGCAGTGCTGGCCTTGAGGATCAAGACTGACCTGGCAGTGCCAGGCCATTGGACTGTGGTGCTTACACCATGGTCCCAGTGTGCCTGTTGGACCCCTGCAGTTTGCGGTGGTCCGAGCAACACTGCAAGTCAGGTGGTCATAGGACCACCAGACTCGTCATGAGGGCCCATGTGTGTAGTAGTACAAGTAGCTGTAATTCCACCGTCAACCAAGATAGAGGCCCTGATCAAGCTGGAAATGAAGGTAGGTACCTCTGTACCAAATTAGGCTGGATCACACACTGACATTTAGTAAATGCATGCTTGACCAAAAATCTAAATCATATGGGACATCCCTGTGTCCACCCCTGTGCCAGTGGTAAATTAGCTGTCCAGCCCCAATGCCACATCACTTGCACCATAGGGCAAGGAAGGCTGCGTTGAGGGGAGAATGTTGTTGTGTGGAAAGGAGCACCTTCCTACACACCAAGAAACTGATATGGCAATATGGTTGGTCCGTGTGTGGAGTGGAATGCAGCACACATTGATAAAGGAAAACATGAGGAGGAAATAAAGTTTATGTCGACATTGCGCCCTGCTAATGTCACTCTTGGGGTGGTGATAGATATTGGCGCAGCCTCAGGTCTACAAAAACATGTAAATCTGGGGCTGCGTCAAAATGCAATGGGTGTTGGTATGGGCCGCCCACAGCAACAGCTAATGCACACCCCTTCCATGCAAAGAGCTGCATGGGAAGGGGCTGATTTTACAAGGTGGTGTCAAGTCAAAAGAAGTAGTTTAATGCCACCTACAAAATAGAATGCAGTCCATAGCGCCACTAGAGCATCCTGTTACGTGGCACTCCATTGGCACTAGGGGCTAAAAATATATGCCACATAATGTACAATAACAACCTTGGGCCTTTAACTAGTCACTGAGCCTCCATTACTGAATAAATTATGTGCCATGTCAACTGCCTCAACAATCTAAGATTGATTTCACACCATCTGATTGCCGAGGATGATGGCTTCCCTCCTGGCAATGTGCCTGTCCTAGATTTCAATGATGCCCTGGATGACCAGCTGACAATTATCAATGAACCGACTCCCCAGGATGTCCTAGGATCCCTCCAGATACCACCTCCAGTTGCAAGGACGACACACAGTGTTGCAGGGTCTCCACATGACCCACCCAACAACCAAATTATACCACCTGCCAGTACTGCCACAGCCCTGGACTCCGAGGACCCAGAGACCAGCTTTCAGAGGACAGTGGTAGGAGTCCAGTGGGAGATGGCCAAGCAGATGCGGGCGGGGATGGAGACCGTAGCAGACATCCTAGAAGGAGTGCGGACGTGCCTCACAACATCTGAATAAATCACAGCTGCCATCCGAGGCACACACTGTGTGGAGTCCAGCAGTCCCTGGCAGACATAGCTGCTGCCATGAGGGAGAGGCCACAACAATTCTCCTCCCAAACTGACAGCAGCATAGCAGACAACAGGCTGGAGTCCATTCAGCAGGAAGTAGCCTCCCTCAGGGAAGACATGGCTGTCTACCACAAGGATGGTGCAGATATATTGAAAAATCAGCAGTTCATCCTTGTTGGAGTGATGCCTTCTGTCTCACCACAAATGGCTGCTGCTGGGCACTTGGACTCCACATCTTTTATCCCCTGAAGTGTGTGTGGCCCCTTCTACCTCTACAACAGCACCACCAATTGCACAAAAGGAACCACACACATCAGAAGATGAAGATGTGGAACAAATTACTTTCAGTAGGAAGAGTACTCTAGTCTGTGCCACATGGACAATTCTCCTTAGTTCTGGCCTTAAGATCATACCAGTGTTGTGACAGTAGGAAATGTGCTCTCTTCACCCACCCACTGTTGACTTGTCTGTTTTGTACTGTCATTGTACGACATACCAATTGTCAGTTTGTGTTACTCCTCACTACACTTGTGCCAATACTCTCGCCCCAATCAAGAACCCTCCAACAGAGGCACCGACAGAAAGCTTTCTGGTTTACCACCGACCTCAACGAATCTAAGCAAACCTGCTGATGATTCGAAAGAAAGTAGCGCCAAGATCAGACTCTGTACAACCACACAGCCTTCAAAAACACCACCCGCAGACACCACCAACTCATCCGAGCCCCCAAGAGAACCGCCTTCAAAGACTGAATCATCAACAATGCACACAGCCACAAGGAGCTCTTCAACGTCGTGAAGGAACTCTCTAACCCCAGCTCCAACGTCAAAGACATCCCACCATCCCAAGACCTCTATGACTCCCTAGCCTCCTAATTCCACCTCACGATTGCAGACATCCACGACAGCTTCAGCACCCAGACCCCCCCCAGCAACCACCAACACCACAGATTCACCTCCGATCAACCTCCTGCTCTCCTGGAACCCTGTCAATGACAACAACACCATCGAAATCATGAACACCATCCACTCCGGCTCTCCAGCTGACCCATGCCCTCACCTCATCTTCAACAAAACAAGCTCCTTCATCGCACCCCAAGTTCATCAGCAGCTCATTTGAGTTCACCACCTTCCCAGAGAGCTGGAAACTCACAGAGATCAACTTCTCCTCAAAAAACCCAAGACGGACCAAAAGGACCTCATAAACTTCCGGCCTATCTCCCTGCTCCCCTTCCCGGCAAAACGTAATTGAGAAGGCTGTCAACAGACAACTAACCTGCTTCCTCGAGGAGAACTGCACTCTGGACCCTTCCCAATCCGGATTCTGCAGCAACCACAGTACCGAAACACTCCTCATCGTCGCCACCGACAACATCAGAACCATACTGGACAATGGCAAAACTACGGCCCTCATCATCCTCCTGGACCTCACGGCCGCGTTCAACAATGTCTGCCACCACACCCTACGTTCACGCCTCAGCAATGCAGGAATGCGCGACAGAGCCCTAGACTGGGTCACCTCCTATCTCACCGGCAGAACCCAGAGAGTCCGCCTCCCACCATTCCTCTCATAGATCACCAAAATCATCTGTGGTGTACCCCAGGGTTCGTCATTAAGCCCGACCCTCTTCAACGTCTACTTGGCCCCGCTCGCTAACATCGCCCGATCCCACAACCTCAACATCATCCCATACACCGACGACACCCAGCTGAGCCACTCCCTCACCAAGAACTCCGCCAAGACCAACCTCCACGAAGGAATGAAGGCCACTGCCGGATCGATGAAGAGCAGCTGTCTCAAACTCAATTCCGACAAGATGAAGTCCTCATCTTTGGCTCCACCCCCTCCAAATGGGATGACTCCTGGTGGCCTGCCACTGTCTGAGTCGCTGCGACTCCCACTGACCACGCAAACATCCTAGGATTCATCTTGGACTCCTCATTATCCATGACCCAGCAAGCCAACGCCATCTCCTCCTCCCACTTCAACACCCTCTGCATGCTCCGAAAGATCTACAAATGGAAGCCCTCGTAAGCAGCAAACTGGACTACGGCAATGCCCTCTACGCAGGAAACACAGTCAAACTCCAGAATAGGCTGCAACACATCCAGATCGCCACTGCACACCTCATTCTGGACATCCCCCACCACTGCCACATCACAGACCACCTGAGAAATCTGTGCTGGCTCCCAGTCAACAAGAGAATCACATTCAAACTCCTCACCCACACTCACAAAGCACTGCACAACACTGTACCAAAACACCTCAACAGACGGCTCTCCTTCTACACCCCGACCCGGCATCTCTGCTCCGTCGACCTCGCAACTGTCCCACGCGTCAGCAGAAGTACAATCATTTTCGCACCTCGCCACCAAAACGTGGAACACTCTTCCCACCCACCTGCGCCAGACCAAATACCTCCTTACCTTCAGGAAGCTTCTCAAGACCTGGCTGTTCAAGCAGTAGCAGCACCTCCCCTTCCCTCCCCCCTCCTCCTCAGCGCCTTGAGACCCTCACGGGTGAGTAGTGCGCTTTACCAATTCCTGATTGATTGATTGATTGATTGACTCCTAAGCATGTCTCATGACATGTCCCCTAACCATGGATTCTGATTGTGTGACATACCCATGACTTTCACTAATGGAGTCTCCGACCAGGACATTGTAAATAAGTCACTTTCACACTTCCACCTGTATATAAACACCTTGTAGGCATTTAGCATGTCTAGGTGTCAGGCATAAGCCCATGTGTGGTCCAGGTCCCGCCCAAACTCCGCTGCGCGGCTCTGCGGCGCTTTCTGCGCACCACTTGTCATCCCCTCTTGCTCCAAAGGTGGCCATCAGCGTCATCTGCCCTGTGGCAAAGCTCATAGAGCTGCAGGTTCAGGACATTTGTGGACAAGATGCACTTATCAGTGCTATTCCATGAAGGGACTACAATTCCTATGTTTTTAGAGGCAGCAGCCATCTTGGGGTGTGGCAGGCCTATAAAGCCCAGCCACACCCAAGCACGTTGCTCACTATTTTGAAGACTCCAATGCAGTCAGACCTCGTGGGAGATTCTCTGAAGGAAAGCAGATTTCCTGCATGGCAGAGTGGTATCCGATCGAAGTATCCTTGTTTCCATGGTAAATTCAAAAACGGTAAGGCCTTGATGACTTCGATTTTGGAGGAAGTCATTACTTCCAGAAGTAAAGCGCCCCTTAGCACAATGAGCAAAGTGTTTCTAGTGTCTAGGTTACAGCGGCCTAGGCGCGATGATCAAAGGCGTTTCAGTCCACAGATGTAAAGCACTCTAGGCACGGCAATTCAAGCGCTTCAGTCCACAGGTGTAAAACGCTCTTGGCACAATAATTCAGGAGCTTCAGTCCACATATGTAAAGCGCTCTTGGCACGATAATTCAGGCACTTCAGTCCACATATGTAAAGCGCTCTTGGCACGGCAGTTCAGGCGCTTCAGTCCACAGGTGTAAAGGGCTCTTAGCATGACAATTCAGGTGCTTCAGTCCACAGATGCAAAGCGCTCTTGGCATGGCAGTTCAGGCGCTTCAGTCCACACGTGTAAAGCGCTCTTGGCACAGCAGTTCAGGCGCTTCAGTCCACAGGTGTAAAGAAACTTTTGGCATGACAATTCAGGCGCTTCAGTCCACATATGTAAAGCGCTCTTGACACTGCAATTCAAGCGCTTCAGTCCATAGGTGTAAAACTTTCTTGGCACAGCATTTCAAGCGCTTCAGTTCACAGATGAAAAGTGCTATTGGCACGGCAATCAAAGCGCTTCAGTCCACAGGAGTAAAAGGTTCTTGGAACAACAATCAAAGTGATTCAGGTCACATAAGTAAAGCGCTTCAAGTTCAATGAGTAAAACGTTTTGGCCTTTATAGTTGTGAATGTGAAAGTATTTCTGGCGATAGGCAAATCATAGTTTTTTGGAAAGCATAATATGTGAAAAGCATATTTAATTCTTTGCGATTTTCTAGGTCATGATCAAAGGTTTATGTTATAAATGCATAGATGTTACAGGACTGATATTCTGAGTATAATCATAGTCCAAAGCTCTTACCATCTCTTGATTCTGAGGTCGTAGTTTATTCTTGTTCCAAAATGATCATAGTCTAAAGCTCTTGCCATCTCTTGGTTCTGAGGTCATAGTTTATTCTTGTTCCATGATTCAAAATAGGGGCTTTGCCCTCATTTCAAAAGGGGTCTCCATCAGATATCGGAGACGCATTTGAGTCAAGAGTCTATTGATGAGTTATATTTCTATGAATGAGTAAATGCATATTTGTTTTAACCTTTTCTTTTCAGATCTCTCTCCCTGCTGTTCCCTACCTAATTCCCTTCCCCCGACTGGTTTGATCATAACGCTGTGCTGTAATAACTTTCTGAGTTGGTGACGCCGGAAGGTGGGCCTTTTGTTCAGCAGCGTGGAGATCCTGAGGAGAGGACACGGTGACACTAGGTTTCCTGTGATCCAACTACTCAGTTAAATGATTGAATTGTGTGAATCCAATGCAATGATTACAGCATAACAGTACGAGTGCAGGACTGTGGGGCACCAAACTACACATAAGGATGCTAACATGAGAAATGTGTATGATGGTGTTGTATGATACAACCAATTCACTGAGTATAAAAACTGAAATGTTTGCATATATCATTTACTTCTGATATACAGCAGGTATGGCTGAGAACCAAGTCAATGCCAATGTAGACAGCTGGGATTCCCAAAACAACTCATTTGTATGGTACAGAGGTAGCTAAACTCATCACTGATGGGCACTTGTCAGTGTTGCAGGATACAGTTCCAATTGTGCCTATTGTCAGAAGTGTCACAGTTCCCAATATTGAAACTACAGGACCCCACCTATGACAGCTGAAGTACCACATTTACCTGTCCAAGAAAAAGTAGACATGGCCATTGTGAATGGCGGGCACACTGGATCGCAGATGAATGGACCAGTAGGCATGATGTTGCAGACAAAGCAAAAACTCCTTTGTCAATAGAGGAAGCACATGGTAAATCTGGGATTATAAAACAGTAAGTTTTTCATTGGCCATTCCCCCAATTTGCCCAGTGCACTCATGAGAAGACCCAGATACCGACACAAAATGTATGCTAAAATAAACAGGATTTATTATTAAAACATCAACCTATATAGTAACTAAAACCTACCCTATCTTAAACTAATCTATACTAACTATACTCATGAAACAACTACATCTATCTAACCTAATCTAAACTTATCTTCCATATGGAACACCACACTCTAAACATTGCCCCCCACCCCTCTTAAGAAACAAGATACAAGTAGGACAACAATTACTAAATTACGCATGTACTAACCTATCCTATTTCCTATACAAATATATATTGTTGGGGAATTTTCTATTTTAAAAAACAAAATGTTTTGCATAAATACACATACCCCACCAAAAAAAAGTTATAATAACCCCCGCAACATACTTAACCTAACTAATACTAACTATCGAAAACCCAACCCAAAACTAACAAAACCGTAATAGGGAGGGGAAGGGACTGAGAGGTAGTCCAAATAGTCCTAAAGTTCATTTTTTCTGGTTTTGATTTTTTTCTTGATGAACTTTAACATCCTCCAGTTGTCAGCTGATTCCTCCTCCAGTTTATCCAGTCCCTTGAGGATTGCATTCAGGTCCTTCCTGAGGTCCAGCTCAAACTGAGTCAGTACACCGGCTGGTGGTGGCTGTTCCTGTATATGTGTGCTGGCAGGTGTTGCTGATGTTGAGGGTGTAGGTGGAGCTGGTACCCCCTGCATCCCTGAGGTGCTGGCTCCTGTGTCCCTTGGTGCCTGCTTCATGGGACCACCATGTGGAAAGGCACGCCATTCCCCGGAAAGTTTCTCATGCCTGTAACACCTGGCCAACCTGCGGTATCCCGCATTCACTTCTAGGATGTGGCGGTAACGGTCTGCCCTATTCAGATTCATGCGCCTCTGCTCAAGACTCATGTTAGCAGCTGAAATATGAGGACAAGCAAGCATCAGTATCAGCACTGGGTGGAGTTTGTTCAGAGTTTAAATTTACACTGCAACAGCAACTAACACTTACAGTCCCACACACATTCCACAACAATGACTTGATCCTCATCTATGTCCAAAAACAACTAGACATCACCAGTTTCATGTACATGTCAGTGAGATGACGGCAATCAATGGTACATCTAAAAAGCCCATAGTTGACAAGAACAAATACAACACTCATCAACATTTGTGTCATCTAACTTGTGAGGATCACTTGCCTCTACAGGTCTGAATTAACTGTCTCCCTGGCCATTAGGGGGGCTGGGCATGCGATCCATTTTTTCAACACCCGTGGTGATACATCACGGCATGAACACTTACTATGGAGTCAAGGTGTGACCCATATCATTGCGGGCTGCTAACTACCAACCTGCTCTTCTGAGTTCAGGTAAATCTACATTCATGTGTCCTGGTGTAAGACCTGCACTTCATATATGTTACAAGGGGCCAACCCATATCCCATTATGTGCCCACATGTGCAACATATACAACTGATGCAATGTTGGAAGAAGAGCTGTTGGGCAAAGTCTGAGCTGCACATCACAGTTGACAACACATTATAGAACTGAAGCCCACTACACTGTGTTATGTAGACCTACATGTGTAAAACGGCACACACAAGGTGGCTGTATGGATGATCTTTCCTACCCCTTCCCTCCCCGTCCTTTACCTCGGTCCAGGGTGCCCAGAACCCAGCCCAGCACCTCAGCCACCCAGTCCAATGCCGCTGTGGTTTCTGCAGTTGTGAGAGGCTCTAAGGAGGCACCCGTCAGCTCAGCCAGTGTGCCACCAACACCTGCCAAGGCCAAGAAGGGTCCGCCACCTGGCAAGGGCAAGAAGGGGACAGCATCCAGCAAGGGGAAGGAGGCACAACCAGCCAGCAAGGCCAAGTCAAAAATTCCAACTGGCAGAAGGAAGGAGGCACCACCATCTGCCAAGGGCAGGAAGGGGCACAGAACACCAGCCATGGCACTTCAGCCCTCCGAGGCTGCAGGTGAAGGCCTGGAGGCTACCACCACAACTGCCAGTATCGCCACCTGGACCGCGGCCAGCACCGCCACCTGCACAGCGGCCAGGACCGCCACCTGCACCACAGCGAGCAGCACCGGCCCCAGTGGGCAGCCATCTGAGGCTGCAGGTGAAGGCCTGGAGGCTACCACCACCACTGCCCCTACCGCCACCTGCAGCGCAACTGCGATTCACTGAGCAGCCGACACCGCCGGTGAGCAGTGTGTAGTGGTGACTACATGGGCTGCAGTGCTTCCTGGCCCCTGCAAAAGCTGTCGTTGTGACACCCAGGTGAGAGACTGTGACCTTGCACTCCAAAACATCTGCATCAAAGGGTGCAATGTCCCAGGGTTCTAATGAGGGCCTTAGTTTCAAAATAGCTATGGGAGTGAACACATGTGATGTTTAGGTACCTACCTGCACATTGACTGGATGATATCACGGATGTAGTACCATTAGTGTGTGGCCTGCCATTCCTGCCACGGAATTCCATTGTTAGTCTTTTGAGGAATTAGTACATGGGCATAGAAATACGGCTCAACATGGACACTCTTGCTCAGTGGTCAAAGGATGCATCTGGTGGTGCAGGTTAGTGAGTGGCATGTCAGTGATGAAGCTGATGCAGGGCAGCCCCATACTGTCAGTGAGAAGCTGCAGGCCTATGGAACTGACTCAGCACATGTGTCTGGTTATTGGCATCATATAGGCTGTCTGCGATACACAATGAACTGGAACATGGAACTGCCAGTAGTCTGAACCATTGCACCCTTACATGGCCTTGGCTATTTACGCAAAGGGCACAATAGAACTACAGTGGTGCATTACCAATTGCATCTGTACTGTCCTTGAGGCCCTCAGTGCACCCCTTACTCACTGCCATGTGTATGTGATGTCAGAAATATGTCAAAGCATGATGCATGTGTAGTCCAACATCATCTATTCATGTGAAGGTCAATGATGCACTCAGCAGGAGATGCAACAGATCATCAAAACTATTGCTGAGTAAATCGGGGCCCTTCTCATACATTTGTATGCCCACATTAAACAGCTTCTCACAGCAGCCGCTCTGCTGTGTAATGTGGGCATACAAATGTATGAGAAGGGCCCCTATTTACTCATCAGTAGTTTTGATGATCTGTTGCATCTCCTGTAAGAGTGTTGGAAAATGATACCTAGGGAATTATCTTCTTACTCAGCAGATTCAATTTTGGGATCCCAACAATGTTTTAGGGGCCCTTTTCATGCATGTTGCATGGCAAAGGCCTTATTTGTAGCTGCTCATTACCTTGTTACACTATGCATGCATCACTACACTTGGAGATGGTTGTGCATAGTAAATTATACATCTGTCCTGCATTTGCTTTCTTGTTGTACAATTGAAATGCAGCCCTAATGTAGGGCATAGACTCTTCATACAGGTTGCATACAGCATGTCCACATCCATTGTATGCAGCACTCAAACTTAACAGCAACTGTCATGCATATTGTAACAAAATGAGGTTGTATGACAATGGGAGTCTTACCAACTGTTCCACCAATCTCTATTTCCAGATGGTTGAGCAGATCCTGCTCCCTCAACACCAGATCTGCCCAGTGATGCTTGATTTGGTGGACATTCCTTCCTGTTCTGAAAATCCGGGTAAGATGATGGAGCACCTTGTCCCACCGCAGCCGCCTTGCCTCTGAGGGGTAGCCTTGGATCACCCGGCCACCCAGTTGCAGTATCGGGGGAGGTAGTGTGCCACGAGCCAGATGAAGCCCCAACAGGCAATCGGCAGACATCCAGCTCATCCCCCATTTCCCATACATTCCCAGTGGTGAATGGAGTTCACCCAAATAATAAAGAAATTAAACGTAACCACTACTCCTACCCCAACTACCCAAACTACCCCAACTACTTAAATACCCCACACAAACTCCGGACAGTACAGAGAAAATTACAGTACGCTCAATAGACAAAATACAGGTATTGACACAATAATCATACAGAATTAACCCAGGAAACTGCAAAATGTACACAACACACACAGCAAACATGCCAATAATCCACTAGCACCAAAAACACAACCTCACACAGTCACAGGGAAACAGACTGTAAAGTGAAAGTGAAACTACACTCACTGTAGCATGTTTGTAGGCAGCATGTCCTGGTACATCACTTCCTGGGTGTGTGCATTATGTTTTTCCGTCATGCGTCATTATTTTGGGACGCATGATGGTTTTGCACCATATTTTAACAAGATTAGAGTGAAAAAGGGCTCTAAACGTGTGATAGATGCACAGAGGCTTTGTGTCTATTTGCCTAGGGGTATTGTATGGTAAATGCGTATGCGTGAAAATCTTTCACGCATGACTTTTTTGGGTGGATTTTTACATTGTGTTTCTTCACTGTACCCTGAGTGACTTCAGGTGTTACATGGGATGCACAACTATGATGTATATGTGTAATGGCAACATGTGGGGTATGTCCAGTGCTATCATTATGGTGACAATGGTATGTTGGACCTATGGGTTCATTTCTGAGTGTGCTGCATACGATTACTAAATACCTCATGCATGTATGCATGTGTGGCTACACTGTTTCCACAGACATGTTGGCACAAGTGTTCTATGTGTGTATACATGTGTACGCAAGCTAATTTTGGTGTGGGCTACATTGCTATGTCTGAGATACAGATGTACACATACGTATGACACCAAACATGTTTTATGGCCTATGTCCAACACATGGTAATGCATGTGACAACCAGGTAAACCTCTACACACAGTACTCAGTGGACTTGGACTACATTAACATCACATCAACACAGCCAATTTGCCTGTGTATGTGGGTTCACACTGAGCTGTGTCATTGGATTTCCCTTCATGTTGCTCTGTTACATGTGTGCTATTTGTGCCACATGCACCCTAGTTGCAGAAGATGTCATGTACACGTGTTGTGTAAGATTGGTATTTGCTGTGTGTGTGTATGGACATATGGTTTGTGATTTCTGTCAAATGTAACGACAGTGGTGTGTTAATGGGATGTGAAACCTCACATTTCATTCTTCCTGCATGGACACACGTTGCCATTTGACAAATCCATGTGTTCCCATCTACATTTCTGTATATCGGAACACATGTGTAGCTCATTTCTGTCAGTCACTGATCTTGTGACACTTATGCCCTACTTTTGTGCTAGGTTGCCCTTTACTTTCAACCCATACACATTTCCATGGCTGAGCCAATACAGTGGTCCATGTGTGCTGAAATATGTGTGCATGCATTCATCTAGGCACCCATATTTGTCTACATCAGGTTAGTAATGACTGTCACAAAAAATGGCATTTCACTGTGTCACAATGTTGCAGTCTGGCATAGCTGCCAGCCTCCTCATCATCACAACAGTGTGAGTTCCTATAGCAATACAAAATCATGGTTGCATGTGAAGACGTAAGTCAACGGAGCCCCAGTTTAATCACACCCCTGTGCACATGCATCAGGCCCCTGCCAATGTGATATGTTCATGTCGCTAGAGCAATGGTGTGTGGGTTCATATAGTAGGGACCTAGCCTCTTCATATTTACCACTTAGCAGTACTTTTCACACTCCCCAGCAGACACATGCACAGTTGTGGTCATACAGTCCTGGATTTCACATTTACTATTCTTGTACTTGATGTCAGCTTTCCCCTCTCGCGTACATCACTCTGATCTTGGACATTTTGTACATTTGACATGTTTTGATGTCCATAGCATTTCCCTTGGGGATGTTTTGGCCTAATATCTCTGTTGTGACTTCAATATTGGAAACATGCCAGGGTACAGTGTTATCTGACGCAGCCTCCTGTCATGGTGGCATGTGATGGGCAACTACCATGGTATGTAAGTGGGCAACATAACTGGGTGATGTACAGACCAGGCCACCCTGTCTGTACATATGTGAAATATTGACATGTAAACATTGATGTGTTATATAGTCAGTGTTGGTCTATGTATGTCCCTTCTCCATGTATTCCTGCACTGCTGCTGAGGCATGTATTGTCACCTACATTGTTCCCATGCTTTAGTCTGTTAGCACTTTGTGCACATCTAATACTACAACAATGTCTATATATACATGGACATGATGCAACATGTGACTTGTGTTCATGGAAGATGTTCACATCTCCTTTTCCTGCCAACTTCATAGGTACAGTTCCAGTGTCTGTATTTGTGAGTTGTTTTGTGTTTCCCACACACATGACATCACTCCTGCCACACCACTTCTGTTGTCTCCATTTGACATCCCATGTTGTATTTATAAGTATGTGTGGGTGTCTGGAAGCAGTTCATCCAGTATGTCCAATGTGCATGTGTTAGCATATCTTCCAATATGACACAACCAATGTGACTCTTACCATGACTGACTGATATTGAAGTGTCACATCATCTCAGTGCAGGAAAGTTTATTAGTCAATTGCAACATATATGGGTAGGTGTACTCCGACTCTGTTTGGCCTTGTGCCTCAGACATATTTCATCAATGCTGGACAGAGAAGCACATCCCACACCTGATTGCGATGTTGGAGGCCACAACATGTATGGGACTAATTGTCAATATTGCCATCATGCACCTGTCTTGTCATGTAAGTGACAATGGGTGGTATGTATTGCTTTGTGCTGTGTGATATAGTTGTACACAGCTTACTAGATATGCATGCTGTCACATCAAGCACTATTGATCCTGGCAAAACCATAGGTACCTAGAACATACACCCATACATCAGTAGGGTAGATTTGGGCCAGCCATGTATCAGGATAGGAGAATTGTGTGACAAGTTTGCACCTTATGTACATTATGATCATTTGTTACTCTGACTACAGCTCAACCCAGTTCAATATGTGGTGGTGCATTGTCCCAAAAATCCATGAATGGTGACAATGGGTCATGTGTTTGGATAGTGATTCTGCACCCATAGCTGCTTATGTAGTCAAAGCAAGCCATTGTGTACTCCACAGCCAATGTGTGTGTGCCATACGTGAGGTGCAGCCCACCATG
This sequence comes from Pleurodeles waltl, assembly GCF_031143425.1. Lineage (NCBI taxonomy): Eukaryota > Metazoa > Chordata > Amphibia > Caudata > Salamandridae > Pleurodeles > Pleurodeles waltl. Next base: position 1,889,509,337 of record NC_090440.1, read on the forward strand.
TTCCTGAGTTGTGCACATTGGCAGTGCTGTGACACATTTCCATGGTTACACTGTGCAGGCTCAGCCTGGGACATGTGTAACAATGCCTGGGCTTTAACTGAGGGACCACAGTTCACAATGATGAACCACTCTTGTCACATATGTACCATGCAGGCAATGCTACTGTCACCATGATGTGTGACAGTGTACTGTTCCTACATATCTTGTTATCCATTTGGTGCAGCCCCTACCTCATGTATGCCCCCCTTGCATTCATCCTGTTATGCATGGTGGTGGTGTTGTGGATGGGCTAGATATTGGCACCTTTCTCACTGGATGGGACAATATATGTGGTGGTGCATGGATACAGACCTTCAGGATTCCACTGCCCGCAAATTGTGTGTCACTGATATTTGATATGGCGGCAGTAGACCTACTCATGTCACAAAAGTTGTTGCTACCACACTGGTCACCTTTGTGTTACCTCCCTGCTCACTGTGGTTAGAGTCACATTACAATGAGTGTGTAGTCATGAATGAGTTGACTAAGGAGATTCAGGTGCAAAGCGATTTATTAGTGCTATTTACAAGGTGATGTTTAAGGTACTGTGGTCATGTGTAGAAGTTCTCCAAAATGTGGAGTCTCCTACGAACACTGGCTGCAGTGTTAATGTGTTCACCCTCCACATGATCTGCTCCATCATCATCCTCGTCCTTGCTGGGAACATCATCCTTTTCATCCCAGCAGATATTTGTCTGGACACCAATGTTGTGCAGGATTGCACATGCCAAGATGATCTAACAAACAAGTGGTGGAGCATATAAGAGGCTTCCTCCTGTCAGAGCCAGACACCTGAACCTGGATTTCAGAAGGCCAAATGTCCTCTACACCACATTGACGGTTTTCCTGTGTCCCTCGTTGTAGGGCTACTGTTCCACCATTGTGGGATTAGCAAAAGGAGTCATCACCCATGGCTGGATGCCATACCGTTGATCAGCTGCAAAGGATAGAGAGGAGATGTGTTGTTAAGTGTTGATAGTGGTACGTCCCATGGCAGTTTTACTTTTTCATTGGAGTTGTGACACAAACCTGCTTGTGGTGTACTGTATGTTCTTGTTCTTGTGAAATGGTTTCTTTAAACTGTGTTGATGGACATGACAACTTGGGTAGTGGCTCAAAGGCCTGGGAAGTTTTTATGTTGTTCCCAGAAGTGATGGTCCTGATTTGGGCCCTTTTGTTGTGTAGTCCATATTTGGAGCAGTGTACTATTCTTACATGGGAAATACCACTTCCTAGCAGCACAATGGTGTCAGATGTTGATACAGCATTGTTGCCCTATAAAGCAATATTGTGCCGTCCTTTTTGACATATTGCACTATGCATGCAGTGTGACACTTAAGGGCATAATTTCGAGTACCTAGCGCTACCAGAGTGTCACTTTTATAGAAGCTCCGCTGGCGCTATGCCCTGCCCTTATTTAAAGGTGGTGTTCTGCCATTTTTTGTAGCTTGATGCCACCTTGTAAGTTGGGCCCCTTCACACACAACCCTTTGCGTGGAAGGGGCGTGCAATGGGTGTTGCTGTGGAAGTGCCACAGCAACACCCATAGTATTTTCCAGCTGCCTCTGATTTGGGAGTTTTTGTAAACCTGAGGCTGCACCAAAACCTCACCCCACCCCAAGGGTGGCGTTAGCATGTCGCAACAAGAAGGAATACTTTTATTCCTCCTCGTGTTTTTGCAAATTCAATTTGTGCTGCATACTGCTGCATGCATAGTAGGTGCAAATTCCTAGACATGGTAGTTTATGTGCAGGAAGGTGTCCCTTCCCTCACATGAACAATCACAGCCCTCAACACAGACATCCTTGCACCATGGTGCAAGCATGCCTGGACTGGTGCTGTTAGCTAATTTTTGTGCAAGCACTGGGGAAAACACAGGGGTGTGCTGTATACTTTTAAGTTGGGCGCATCCCTGCATTGTGTAAATGAGGGTCGGCAGCACAGCCCATTTTGGCACAGTGTTGCACTCTGTCATTTTTCTTTATGTGCCCTAGTGACCCTTTGTGGCAGATGATGGTTGTGCCAGCCATGAAGTGTACAGGAGTGTGTGTCCCACATTGATAGGATGAAGTAGCTGGTTGCAGAAGTTTCTCCTGCCTTCTATTACATGATTTCTGACAGACACTTTCAACACAAGCACGGTGCAGGCTTTGGAGAGGGTACAACTATTTTTCACATGGGTCCCTTAGTATGGTGCATATAAGGTCCAGTATCTCCACTATACACCTACCACATCCACCTATGACATCCATGAATGTTAGAGTTTTTTCACAGACACAAGACCATGGTGGAGCATGGCTTTTCGAGCATTTGTTTGATTGATTGATTGATTGATTTCTGGTAGTTGGAACAGACCAGGGCCACCGACCACGGGAGCACCGCCGACAGGCTGGCGGTGCTCCAATGAGCATTCTGACCGCGGCGGTTCAGCCGCGGTCAGAAGCGGAAAGTCAGCGGTCTCCCGCTGACTTTCCGCTGCTCATTGGAATCCTCCATGGCTGCGGAGCGCGCTCCGCAGCCATGAGGATTCTGACCCCCCCTACCGCCATCCAGTTCATGGCGGGAAAGCCGCCATGAACAGGATGGCGGTAGGGGGGGTCGCGGGGCCCCTGGGGGCCCCTGCCGTGCCCATGCCAATGGCATGGGCACGGCAGGGGCCCCCGTAAGAGGGCCCCAAAATGTATGTCACTGTCTGCCTTGCAGACAGTGAAATACGCGACGGGTGCAGTAGCACCCGTCGCACCTTCCCACTCCGCCGGCTCGATTACGAGCCGGCATCCTCGTGGGAAGGTTGTTTTCCCCTGGGCTGGCGGGCGGTTTAACTGGAACCGCCCGCCAGCCCAGGGGAAAACTCGTAATACCCGCCGCGGTCTTTTGACCGCGGCGCGGTAATTTGGAGGGCGGGATCCTGGCGGGCGGCCTCCGCCGCCCGCCAGGGTCATAATGAGGCCCATGGTGTTCTTAATGGGCACTAGACGCGCATGTGAGGTGACACTGTACTAGGGGCTGCCCCGTTTCTAATGATTCAACCCCATTTTCTTCAACGTATTTGGCAGACACAATGCTGCAGACAGATGTATGTGAACACTACATGTATGTCAGGTATGTGTAGCTGAGGTATGCTTGGTTATGGCACCACTTGGGTGGCATTGGATTTAGGTTCTGCCCGAGGCTTAGACACCATGATTTATGTGGGACTGTGCCTATGTGTGACTTCCTCAACATGACCATAGCCTATGCCATTGATATACCTGTGGGCTTCTTTGTTTGGTGTAATGTGTGTGTGTGTGATCTGTATTTAGTTGTCAACCTGTGGACACCTGTAGTGATTTGTGAGCAGCTTCTGCATGCAAAGGAGACTTGGCTCCACCAGTGCACAAGTGGTTTGCCAGTCAGGGTGTTGCTGTGTTATGTAGGTTTGAGTGTATGTGTTTGTGACATTCAATGTGTGCAGTAAGGTGGGGCATGAGGTTTATGTGTTGTTGCCTGTATATCTCTGTGGCCTTGCCCATGTCTATTTCTTGTTGAGTTTGTCTGGTTTGTCCTTGATGGTTGGTGTGTTGTGTGTTATGATTGCTATGGTGACTTACTTATGAGTAGCCCATTGCTATATTCGCCATCCTGGAGCCGCTGGTTGATTGTACAATGGTGCAAGATGTATGCATCATGGACACTACCAGGATATTTCACCAGAATGCTCGTGAAGAGCCCACGGTGGTCCACGATAGCCTGCACATTGATGGAATGGGTGTGCTTGCGGTTCCTGTAGAGGTCTTCCGTTGCTGCATGTGGCACCAGTTGGAAATGGGTTCAGTCCATTGCGCCCAGCACATGTGGAAACCCAGCTAGCTGACAGAAACCTTGCTTGGTCTCATGCTGCAGCTGCTGGGTGTTTGGGAAGCAGATGTGTTGTGGCTTGAGGCATAGGGTTGCGTCCAGGACCTTTGGTAGGCAGACGGAGAAGGATGACTGGGAGATACCAGCCACTAAAGCACCCGTTGTCTGGAATGATCCAGACGCCATCATGTGGAGGACAGTGAGGAGTTATGTAATGGGTGGGATGTTCGGGGAGTTTGCAGCCTTGTCGTGATGTGTGCCGCTATCACTTGCAGCAGGCATATGATGGACTCCCGATTGAGTCTGTATATTCTGACCACATCTTGTTTTCTCATTCCTAAGATGGTGATTCTCAGTCTAAAAATTCTCTCCCTCAATCTGTGCTGCTTCTGGGGCTCTTCTGGTGGGGTCTGAGGTTGCTGCAGTGGTGGTGGTTGGATCTGCTGTCTTTGCAGACGTCTGCGTTGTGTGCCAAGCTGGAGCAGAAGTGCTTTCATGTTGTCCTGACAGTTTCCAAGGCTCCGTCTGGGTTTTTTTCTATGAGGGGTGGTATGTGATCCTCTTTTTAATGCCTAGGTCTGACCACGTGTTAATTTATAGCACTAATAGGACTTTGAACCATTTTTTCAGTCCGCTTCCTTCGTTAGTGCAGTTTTTGCATAGGGGATAAATATGGCTCTAGGGGGTTGGTGCCGTGTTTAGGACAGGAACACCTACCTTGCATCTTATTGGCGCAAGGTGGTTTTGCGCATCCTAAACATGGCACTAACTCCAATATTTTTATGATAGGCGGGTCTAGTGGCAAAGTATAAATATGAAGTTAGCTATGCGCCATTTTAACATCAATATTTTTGGAGCTATTACAGCACAAGCCAAGTATAAATATGCACCTTAATTTTTTACAAATGAAGCGACGATGCACGCTAATGTCTGGCCAGCAATGGATTGTTCGATGTAGTGTGGTTATAGCGCTAACTTGACTAACTTGTGTGCCATTTAAGCAGTGGTGAAGGATCATTTGTGAGTTAACGAGTGCTGCCCTCCCCCTCTGAAGAAACTACATTTTCAACATATGCAAATGTCAACACAATAGACCGCATACTCTCAGTGCCAGCTGTACTGCGAATCTTCTTATATGCAAAGGTTTCCGTCCTGCTGGGAGGGCACAGCTGGGGATAACTGATAAATAATTGATACATAAATCTGCTTTTGAAAGTTCCATCCTCCGCAGCTGATGTCTAAATACCGGATTATATGGAATAGTTAGGTGGTGTCAATCTTTCTGACAGATGCAAGAATGAACTTTGGATTTTTGTGGTTTTCTTTGATTGATGTTTTTTGCTCAGTCGCTGTCTTTCTACAGATGAATATTTTCAGTCTGTTCTCAGTGCCTGCTGGCCTTATGAAGTGCTGCAGAATAATGGGGTTAGGCACTGCGAGGAAGATCACTTTCCAGGGCTGCAAGAGGCAACATTGACAGCTGTTTAGGAAGATTGCTCCCTCCCTCTTCAATATTGTGCAGTGAGATTGCTCAGTGACCTTTTCAGCGCATGCAAATATAGACACAGGTCTTCCAGCACAATGCGCTCTAAAAATAGGCTTGCATTGTGTTCAGGTTACAGCTGCATCTGGTTGGAGCAAGGCTTCAGTAAAGTTAAAAGGGTGAGTCCAGATAGTGTGTAAATCTATGTGGTATGTAATCATCTGATAGCCTTGTGAATGCCTCTGATATGCTTTTGTCATGGCAAGGGGGTGAACCCTCACCCCATGAACATTACACAGGGCAGTGCTTAATTTGAGCCGGTGGTTGCCGATGGGAGGTACCTGCATTTATATTTGGGGGTCCGCAACGTATTTTTCTGCATCAGGCAGTTACCGCAAGTGAATGGCGCTTATGGGAAAGACGGAGCTTCAAAAACGGAGAAAGCAGAAAGGTGCAAGAGTGAGCTGAAGGGGCAGGAAGTGGCTGTAAATTAATTAGAGAGGCCCGAGATGGGATTGAGATGATGCTGCTTCAGTAGTTTGTGCTCGCACGTTTATTTGCAGCAGCCCAGTGTTCCAGGGGAGAGCTTTGGGCAGCAGTACTTTTTTATTTACAAATTAAGCACTTACACATGGTATCAGGTAAATGCTCGGGTGCTGATCTGATTTTTTTGTAATAAAAGTTTGCAAAGAATCTGTCCTTATTACCATGTTAAATATTTATAATAAATATTTTTCAGTAGTCACTGCAGTTTTACTCCAGCAAAAATCAATGTTAAGTTTTTTTTTAGTAAAGGCATCATGATCAAGACATCTAATTAGCTGCTCTAATTCCTTCATGAAATCCGAGTGAACGTAAAGGGATCTGTGGTGTTCCAGCTGTTACTAGTAATGAGGGTCCATATCTTTGTCCAATAAGCCTATGGTAATGATAAATAGCACCATGTCCGAATGCTCACAGACCTGGGCAATTCATTTAATCCTGCACAGCCAAACATGGTGAATTCTGAAACTATAAAAGGGCAAACTATTATTTAAGAAAGAATAGAAAAAAATAACATTTGCAAAGCCAATAGGTCTGGCTTGCATTTTGAGTTCAGGCTGAAAAAATTAAAAATTCCTGCTGCTGTGAATAACAACGAAATTGATTACTTTCAGAATGCAATTGTTCTTTGAGATGAGCAAATATTACATGTGATAATTCCTTAATATTTTGGATGTAAAATACCCCATCCTACTCTCCATAGGACATAGCATGATAGAGATACACCAAACAGCCAATGGCATGAGGTGAGAAAAATATTCCTCTTTGTTGAGCCAAAGGCCACTTTAGGTGTATTTTAAAGTATTGGTATCAATAGGGCTTGCAGATATCTGCTTTGTCGAGCCAGAACTAAAACTAGCCTTATGTTTCAAAATATTAAGAACCGTCCTTATGTTAAGACATATAAAAAATTGTGCGAGGGAATAGTGTAAGTATTAAATGCATGACAGGAAACACTAACTATATTTCATTCTTGCATTACAACTATATACAGGACCACACTACTTGATTGTGAAGTACATTTCTGTACCAGATAACACACTTTTGTGAAGGTTCTTAGAGAAGAAGCTAGTCTAAACGTAAGAACTTTGAATTGATGATGTAGTCCCATCACACAAAATCCTAGGGAGTTTTGTGAAGCTGGTGAATTGGAATTTCAAGGTATATGTTTCTGAAGTCTATTTAAGTTAAATAGTTTCCCATAGCTAGCAGCTGGAGATTAGACTGAAGACACATCATTTAAGTGAGATTGAAGAAGAAAACAATGCACTTCCTTTAAGTTTAGCACTGGCTTAAACACCTCTGACACCTTCTGGACCATGAACAGGATAGAAAAAGCCCTTCTGCACTGCTCTGAATCTGGGATTGGAATTAGTGCAGCATTTGCTAGTGGCTCTTGGATCCCTTTAAAAAGGCCTTGGTGTCTCAGATGGCAATGTGGGGTGCATTTGCCTTTAAAGAGTGTACGGAATTCTATGGGCTACATGTATCAACCTTCGATTTTGTGACTCGCAAATTGCAACTCAGAGCCACTCGCAATATGCGAGTTGCAAAATGAATGTTGTATAGGTTAATGACACTATTTGCGACTCTCAAGGGGGTCGCAAATGCCTACCTCATGACTATTCGTGAGGTAGGTCGCAATTTGTGACCCCCTTGGGAATGGCGGCCCTCACAGGGATGGTGGCATGCTGGAGACAGCAGACCACCATGTCTGTGATTGCTTTTAAATAAAGCAGTTTTAAAAAAAAAATGCAGCCCGTTTTCCTTAAAGAAAAACGAGATGCATTTCAAAAGCAAAAATGTTAACGTTTTTGTTTAATTTTTGCAGGTCAGGCAGTGGTCCATAGGACCACTACCTGCTCTGAAAAAATGTTTTGACTGACATTCACAAAGGTTTGCAAATGGGTTAGCACCAGTGAGACACGGGTGCTAAAAGCAATTGTTTTGCAACCACATTCCCGGTCACAAAACAATCATACATGGGACTGCGAGTCGCAATTAGGAAGGGAACACCCCTTCCTAATTGCGAGTCGCAATCCCTTTTTGCAATTCGGTTAAATGTTTACCGATTTGCAATAAAGGTTTGGTACATGGGACAGTGCATTTTGCACGTCGCACACAGCCCGATTCGCCATTTGTGACGTGCAAAATTGTACATGTGGCCCTTATATCCCTTTCCCACACTTTCAAAGATCCAGTAGACATATTGAATCGTCATAGACGTGGCAAGTGTCCAAAAGATGACATTCATAGTTAGGACTTGGAGGTAGGATGCTGGTTGATACTATGACTTGTCAATATAGGGGGTCTCCACAGTTATCACACCTGAAATAGGAGGGCTGACCAGAACCTCTCGCTGATGGAGGAGAACCAAAGTTTCTATGGGACCCAAAACCACTACCTTGAGCGAAAGGAGGGATTTATGGAATTCATTGGTTTATGGTCCTCTGCAGCCTTGTCCACCAGTTCATCAATTTGAAATCCAAACAGCTTGGCCCTAGTGAAAGCATTTGATAAGAGAGATTTCTGGCCACAGTCTGCCTTCCAAAAGTTTTTCAAAGCATGGCACCTCGCTGCTGTAGATGATCAAGAAGCTGTTACAGCTGCATACAGTCAAATTAAATGCCAGAAAGGAACCTGACATTCTGTTTAACTAAAGGGTACTGTAGAGTCCTTACTTTGTTACATTCCCCAGATAAAACATGAAAATCTCATAACGAGGAAGGAACAGCATAGGTGGCATACGAATTAGACCTTATTGCAATATTAGAAGCTGAATAGATCCGCTTGATGCATGCATCCACCTTATTATGAGCAGCGACAGAGGGTGCCACAACTTCCAAAATGGTCATACCCCGTGATACCAGACTAGTATTAAGAAGTTCACCTTAACAACAGCGGGAAATTCTTCTTGAAAATCAGATAGGGGATACCTCTCATTTAAAAAGCATCTAAAACATATTTTCATTCTCTTCAATTCTTTTCAGACAGCGTCATGAAGGGGTAGATGATTTGATTCTCTATGTTGATACTGAAGAAAATGCCCTGCTTCTCTTCAATTGTAGAAAATTGAAAAGCTAAACTGTCAGAAACATGCTGTAGAACTTTCATACTTGGATATAACTACCTCCCAATTCCGTGCACTGTACATCCATGTTCATATCAGAGTCCTCTGCCATCAGGCTTGTTTAGGAGGATATGGAGGAGGACCGTCTGTACTCTACAAGCTGCCTCACAAATGTGGTTAATCATAGTTTGGAGCACTGAACCTGAGCACAGTTGGTAAACTCCTTATACGGCTCAGAGGGATCACTTCAGACCCCCTAGTTGATGATTCATGGTAAAAAAGCTTTGCAAAATGCTTTCTGCCCTCCATGTTAGTGAAAAGAAGTGCTTATGGAAAAGAAGCCCAGAAACAGTGGTAGGAGCATGATAACACTTCCCACTTTTCTCTATTTTTAAGTAACATAATTAGAGTATCACAAGATCTATCCACGTGACTGCTGCCATGATGAACTCACCTTTGACCGAGCTATTGACTTTGCTAATTGCTTGTGGGGGACAATTGAAGGGTGGGTGGTGGTGGACAGTGGGAGGGTGGGTGGTGGTGGACAGTGTGAGTGCGGCTGGGGGTGGACAGTGTGAGTGCGGGTGGGGGTAGACAACAGTTAATGAACAAGCAAAAAAAGGACTATGAAGCAACCAGTGCTGGCCACTTCATCGCATTTTTTTTAATGTCATTTGAGGGGGAATAATAAACACGGATAGGGTGGATGGGAGGCAAATAAGAAACATGGATGGGACAGGTGGGAAGGAAATAAAAAATATGGATGCGAATAAGACACATGGATGGATGGTGGGAAGGGAGTAACACAGACGGGTGGGAGGGGAAAAATCAACAAAGACAAGGGAGGTGGGAAGGGGAGGAAGCAATGCAGATAACAGATGGGAGGGAAAGAAGCAAGAAAATAAAAAAAATAGTGCCTCAATCACAGCGCCAGCAGCGGAAGGTCTCCAATCCATATGAAACAATCAGTATGCTCCTGCCAAAAGAAGAGGAAGTGAAGCTTACTTACACTGGCCAATTAGAAGGCAGCAAATGAGAGTGACAATGAAGCCCATGAATGGTAAGCAGTGGATGGGCTCCAAGTCTCTTTAGCAACAGAATAGCTCTTGCAAGCGAGAGCACATGCCCTGATGTATGCACTGATGCAGACTAAAACCAGCTACCATGGGTGAGCATAGGGAGAATAGTGTGCTGCATCCTCGCATGCTTATAGTACCTCTCAGTCTGTCCAGCTGATCGGCAAACACCAGGATTTGACGCATATCGCTGTAATGCTCATCTGAGCTCATCCTGTAATCCCCAGACTAACCTTCATAAAAATGAAAACAAAAATGAGAAAATGAGAGAGAATAATTATTTGCACACGAAAGCACTTGATACGTCTAAAAATCTAAGCGCCAATCACTGCCCTTTATGGACTCTGGACTGCATCATGCACAGCCACAGGGAACCCCAGCTTCAAATATCAATTGCACCAAGACGTTTTGAACATACATGAAAAACAAGATAGGCAACTCTCATCTTTATTGACTGAAATGGAGGTGGGGCCTGTATAAGCTCTGCATTTACTGCAGAGTTTTTTTTTTAAAGAAAAAGCAATACGCAACAAATGAGGAAAATAAGACTAAGGACAGGCAATTCCGTACTACTGTGACAGGGCACAACTCATGCTTTAAAAACTGCCACGAAGATGATGGACGAGGAGGCAGAACATGGTTATATATTCCTGAAAATATTTAATTGGGTCTTTTTTTGCTTGATAGGAATGTATGGCTTCTTGGCTTCCAGCTTTATGTGTTTGAATACCAGGTTTCATGTGTGCACCAAACTGTAGGAGTACTGTCTTATTGCAAGCCCCTTTGATGTTTCCACAGTTAGTATGCTCTCTCATAGAGAGGAACAGCACTTGCTCTAACAATGTTACGGAAAGTGCCAACAGAGTTCACTGACTGAGACTTACAAGACTGACAAAACCTGCAGGTAGTTAATTGAATGCCTGAAGATGAATGCATGATTGTATTTGAGTACAGAAAGCTCAATTTAGTACACTTTGCCGGGTGGAGCATCCATGGATGGTAGCACTGGAGTCGTAGTCTAGAAACCCCATGATCAAGTATCAAAGTATAATCTTCCTCCTGTTGGTTCTTGGCCAGAGAGAGTCGCTTCAGATGATGAGGCTGAGTCCTCAGTGAAAAAAGTGTAGACAGGGCTTTGGTAGGCTGGTGGAAGGATATGGCAGGCAGTTCCTCCTTCGTTGCATGCCATCACCGCAGCCAGAAATAAAGGGGAGTTCTCAGACTCCCACCAGGTTGATAAGCAGCTGATGCATGGTGTACCTCTACAAAAGGCAAATCTTCCTCTTTTAGGTCGGAGTCTGCTCCTTTGAGCAGTCATTCCAGTGAGTCAGATGGACACAAAGGCCAATGCTGACTGTGCTCATCCTGATGGATGTGATTATGTCTACGTAATTATATTAATTTATGATTTGTGTGTAGGTAATGAGACACCATAATCTAGGACACCTCTTTGTCAGGGATCGTGATTACAATAAAGACTTGAGCATGGCACATAACCTAATGTGTTTCAAGTCTTTATTCTAAGTTTATGATTCCTGAATAGGCGGAACTTGTTGGATGCACTAATTGTTATAAATAGGTTCATTCAAACACATACTTGCTACCCAAAACACAAGACTAAGGCATTTGAGTTTTGTTCTATTTTAGGATATATAGTAAGGTACTGATGAGACATCACCATGCAACTCATGGACAGTCAGATTCTATATTGATGGTGCTTGGTTGCTTTAGAATGAAGCAATTCTGGAAAATATGAATATTATGATTTTCTGTGTTGCCTAAACTCCTTTATGGCTGAAAAAGAGAAATGTTCTTGAAGAAAGCTTCCCTAAAAAATATTCTAATGAGAACACCAGACATCTGGTAGGTTATGAGTATCTAGTTAACGTTTCTGTAGAATTCATTCAAAGTATGGAGTATACACTATAGTGCATGAGAGTAATTTAAATATGTGTTTCAGTTGTAACCTTAAGAGAAAAGGGCCCATGGATAAACAGCCAGAAGACATCTAATATTGATCAATGCTCCTCCTTGATAGTGTAATAAAGAACCAGATGCCTTGAAATAAAATGACATATTTTGATATGGGCACCAGGATAAGGCTCTTTAGGCACCAAAATTGTTCCCTTCTACTCAGAATATACATGGAAATTAGGTCAGACATATCAAACTGAATACAGCCCTATGCTCAATGATGCTTCACCTCTTCTTGTCCAGCTTTATTGTCTTAGACCAAAATGCATCCTTATACCAAAATGCATCCTCATGTCCATTTTGGAAAGAAACTAGTACTAAATGCGGGGAGTAAGTTGGGGGAAAATCCTTCCCAAAGTGCACATTTAGAGAGCACAAACAGCTACTTGTGCTGCTATTCATGTTCTATTGTATTTGCACATTTAGGCCCATATTTATACTTTTTTTGCGCCGCATTTGCGTCGTTTTTTGACGCAAAAATGGCCCAAACTTGCAAAATACCATTGTATTTTGTAGGTTTGCGCCATTTTGCGTCAAAAAGCGGCGCAAATGCGGCGCTAAAAAAAGTATAAATACGGGCCTTAGAGAGCACAAACAGCTACTTGTGCTTCTATTCATGTTCTATTGTATTTAGCTCTATTTCTTAGCCCAGCTGCATCCTCATGTCTATTTTGGCTGCAAGGGAGCATTTTTACGCTGAGAAAATAGTGTCACATGCAGAAATAATCTTCATGCATAATTCTGCATAATCTTGTGGAAGTTTTGGGTAATTCCGCGTAATTAGGCTACATGGAATTATATGAGTTATGCCCACCCCTACTTTTCACCAGTTGAAATGGCAGTGTCTAATTTATACAGTGGTTACAGAGATGGCTGATAAGTATGGATACTTTTCCCATTCTCTCACTGCTAATTATTTATCAACCAGTATGATCAGATCCATCAGTCCAGTGTGAAAAATGGGAAGGTATTAGTGGGACAACATATCTTTCAACTAGTCTCAGAGTTCAAGATTAAAGATGACTGCCACTGTAGGCCTCCGCATTCCACTTTGGATGTTAATCTTTAGTCTCTCTTTAGCTAATTATTTGTTATTCCGCCCAGTGCAGAAGATGTGGCATTATGCCTAGAGCTGCTGACTTTGGAACTGAGGAACCAGATTCCAGTCCTCTGATAAATAACGATACCACAGGGTAAGTTAATTATCTGGTGCGATAAATAACACCTATTACAAGTTCATGGGGAATAACATGTGGATTCTGGTGTTTAACGCACCAAAATCTGGATATTACGGTATCTACTGGCCGATTTTTGACCTGCTGAAATTGATTAAATGTTGAGGTATTTAACGCATCAATAATTATTGGATGTGTTAAATACCTTCAGACTTGTAATTATGAACCTCTGCATAAACAGCAGTTTATGTGTGGATCAGAATATCGCAAACCATTTCTAGTCAGGCTATAAATCACAAGACTCACTTCTTAAAAGAACACTACATCTCATTGTATTAATCGTCCACAGCTCAGCTTTCTCTCCTATTACCCTAGAAATTTAAGCTTCTTTTTGACCATGTACAGCACTCTGATGCCTTTTGGCTAGGTTTGTACTATTAAAATACAATAAACATATCTATCTCTTTCTCTCTCTCTCTCTCTCTCTCTCTCTCTCTCTCTCTCTCTCTCCCCATATATATATATATATATATTTATTTTTTCCAAAAACAATGAGAACATCTCATCGAACCAGCTGCACCATAACGAAGTGTACGATCAATCTGTATCTGCAATTGAAGAAACCAATTCTTTCTCGTAGAATCCACTGCTTTATTGTATGCATGTAAGAAGTGAAAACGCTATCTCCCATAAAAAAAGTGTCAACGTGTTTTGGCAAAACGCCTTCAACCGGACATGTTTTCCCCACACATATCGCCATTACAAAGGTGCAGCCCATGCACCATCATCTATTTCCATCATAGTGTCAAATTTCAAAAGCGGCCGCCATCTTGGAACAGAAACATCATACAATCCAAACCATATAATTAACCCCAGCATTTGAGTACTCATAAAAAAGCAACAAGTTTACATGCAGTTCAATATTATGAAGCAGATTAATAATAGGATTTGATTATTGCAGAGTAGTATTGCAATATATTTACATATCTATTGTGGTAATATCGAACAATCATCTTCTATTACCATAATATCCTCAACATTTACATATAGTGATATAATATCTTGTCTACAAAACTTATTTATATAAAAAATGTTTTTCCTTAAACAATGATATTGCCACTTCATAAAATGTCAATGTAAATATTAATATTGATAAATAATCCTTCCATAAATATTCATGTTAAAAACTGCTGTTACAAAAAGTAGGTTCATTCATCAATAGAAAAACTGTGTTATCTCCGTTATTCATCACAGCTTAATATTGCATCCAAATTATCTGATTCACATGAATCAAATCATCCCATGATGTTCCTTATGGTTCCACTATATGATGAGGGTCACTCAGAAATTCCCAATGGATACGTGGGCCTATATCCTAAGTGCAAAGCGCAATTAAAGTGCTAATATGTGATGAATAAAGACACTAGTGCAAAACAGTACATCCCCAGAGACAGTAACTCTATATATAAAGGAAGTCTATATATAAAGGATCACCATAACTTAATGGTTGCGAACTGGACTGATGGCCATAGTAGTTCATGTATTTTACAATATTTCACATATTTTAAAATTGGCATGGATATAATAGCAGTCCCAAAGTAAAAAACATCAAAGGTCAATTATCAAAATTCAAAATAGAACAATAATGTGATAGGTAGATGTAAACAATCATAAATGTACATGGAGTTCAGCATCAAGATTATGGCCCCATAGATTCTCAGAGCCTAGTAAAAGGATCATCCTTGATTCTGTTTTTCTTAATTCAGACACTTTATTACCAGCTCTTGGGCCCAGTTTGATCGATTTGATGCCATAGACACCTAATTTACTACAATCACCTCCATGCACCTCCCAAAAGTGTTTAGCCAATGGATATGTTCTGTCTTGATTCTTGATGGCTCTCAAATGTTGAAAAAACCTTGTTTTAAGTTTATGAATGGTACTCCCAACATACTTCTTATTACAACCATATGCAATGACATATATAACATACTGGGTGTCACAGGTGATTCTTTCCTTAATATCACATTGCCTGCCATCAAATGTTACACACTTTTGAGTATTTTGTGCATAGTTACAGGCCTTGCAATGGCCACATTTGACAAAACCTAGACTTTTTTTTTGGATAGCCATGACCTATTATCCACTGGGACAAAAAGACTCTGCGTTAAATGATCTCTCAAAGAATTAGTTTTGCGAAAAGTGATGTGAGGATGTTGACCAATTTTGTTCTTAATCTCCGGGTCTTGTTGTAATATGTGCCAATTGCGTTGCAGAATACCTCTTAAGATGTAATGTTGTTGATTGAATTTTAGAAACAGTCTGGGGGGCAAAGTCTTATCAACATCAGAGCTATCTAACTGAGCCTTATTTTTAAAGAGTAACTCATCTCGACTTTTACGTCTTACCCTATTACAGGCATCAATGAGAATTTTATAAGGATAACCCCGCCTAAGAAATCTCTGGAGCATATCCTCAATAACTGTTTCAAAACACTCATCATCAGAACATATCCTGCGAGCCCGCAGGAATTGACTGTAGGGTATGCTCCATTTGAGAGCTTTGGGATGGCCACTATTACCATGCAATTTAGAATTGCAGGCAGTGGGTTTACGATAGACCGTAGTCATCAAAGTATCATTTTTGATGAACAATTGGACATCCAAAAACTCAAAGGACTCTCTACTCCAGAATGCTTCAAGGTGAATATTAAGCTGATAATTGTTCAGTGAATCAATGTTCTGCAATAACAATTCTTCTTCCCCATCCCAAATCAGCAACAAGTCGTCAGTGTATTGTACCCATAGTACAACCTTATCCATAAATCTATTCTGTGCCTCTGACCAAGCTATCTCCTTCTCCCACCATCGCATGTAGAGATTAGCATAAATGGGGGCAAAGGAAGCACCCACTGCAGTGCCCTGTTTTTGGAGGTAGAATTCGTTGTTGAATATAAAAACATTATGTGTAAGGCAAAATGATAACATAGATATCAACATCTCGCTGTGCTTAAAAAATTCTAAGGTGTCAACACCAGACCAGTACGCGCTCTATTGGCGACAAAAATGCAAAAACCCAGCACTCTCAAAACAACATAATTTATGCATTGTGCTGATATGTTGTGGTTTAACCTTTTGCATTGCAGAGTTCACTCCTGAAAACTTATTTTTTATATGCTTACAAATACTGTTCCTTTGCAATGTATTGCTGCAGGTTTTCAGAGTGTGTTAGGGTGTGGCCCCTTTCCAGGGCCTTCCAGAGACTTTCCCTGCAACATGCCTGGGCTGGGCGTGGTTCTGGGCTGGGCCAAGACTCTATTAAAGAGAGCCAGCCCAACTCCCAGTGCTCACTATTCAGAGGTCCCGGTGCAGAGCAGCAGCTCCTTCCTGAGCTCTTGTCCCAGCAGCCTATTTGGATCTTCCAGTCTTCTGCCCTTCATCCTTCATTGGTGATCATTGTTCCAGGCAGTAAGATGGTGGTTGGACTGTTCAGACACCGTTATTGAGAATTTTCATATTCTTGGTTTAATTCTTAAATGAGTAACAGATTACTTGCGCGCTACCATTTCTTGACATTTATATGGTAGTTTACAAATAGGCAAGACATGCAATTTGTTTTATAAAGGTTTGACTTTGTTATTCATTGCGTGCTACAATTTCTTGACATTGGCATGGTGGCTTACGAATCGGCAAGACGCACGATTCGTTTTATGGTGTTTAAACATTGTTTTCCATTGCGCGCTACTATTTCTTGACATTTACATGATGTTTTACGAATTGGCAAGACGCGCAACTCGTTTCATGAGGATTTAACTTTGTTGTTCATTGCGCGCTACCATTTCTTGACATTTACATGGTGGAATAAGAATCAGCAAAAGAAGTGCGATTCGTTTAATTGTACTTTGATCTTGTTATTTATTGTGAGCTGCTATTTCTTGACATTTACATCGTGTTTTACAAATCGGCAAGACGCGCGATTCGAATAATGCTGATTTGACTTTGATATTCATTGCGTGCTACCATTTCTTGGTATTTTACATGGTGACACTCGAATTGGCAAGACGCACGATTCTCTCCTCGAGTTTATTTCATGTTGTTTATTGTATGCCACTATTCTAAGATATTTATTATGTAATATTCGAGTTGACAAGTTATGTGATTTGTTTCCTGAATCCATATGGTGCATAATCCTTTTATGGTGTTTACTATATATATATCTGCAATATGCGCAATTTGGGTTGAAACATTTTAAGAGTACACAGAAGGCCAGAGTTTCTAGATGCAATGTTGTATGGTCCTAGTATACATTCTCAAAACAGGATTTATATGACTGGTTTAAAATTTCACCTTGTTTCCCTTACAGGTATCCGGCCATCTTGAAACTTAGCCATTTTAAACTTAACTCTTAGATTGTTCATGTTTTCAGAGTGACTAGGCTTAGAATCATAGTCTAGTATTGATTTCAGGAGATATAATTTTCATATCGTGTGTTCTAACCTTTTTCTTACTACAGGTCTCCTTCCCAGCTGTTCCCTTCCTAATCCCCTCTTCCCCTCTTGAACTCTCTCAGTCTCTGTGATTTATCTATCAGAGTCTTGGAGCTGTTCAGTGGTGGACGTGTTGGGAAAGTGCACAGACCCTGAGGATCTGGTGACTCTGACATAAGGGACGTGTTTTGAGGAAATATCTGCATGCCTCAATACCAAATTCATGCTTTATCGATGTATAAAGCGAGGCAACGTCCATCGTAACCATTAAGTAACTGTTCTGCCACAGTATATTATGAATTTTAGTCAAAAAGTCATTAGTGTCACATAAATATGATGGAAGTTCAGTGACAAATGGACATAAAAATAGATCCAGATATCTCAAAGTATTTTCCAGTAAAGACAAATTCATGCTGACAATGGGTCACCCCGGGGGATGATGTAGATTTTTATGAATTTTGGGCAGGAAGTAAATGCAAGGTGTTTTTGGAAAGTCAGTTATACAAATATTCATTTTGATCAATCAAACTTTCACCCTGCATTGTTCCAAAAGATCATGATATAACTTCTGATATTGTCCAGTCAAATTCAGACCCAGTATTTCATAGTGACATTCATTGATTAATTGTCGTTGAGCTTCCTGTATGTAATTATCCATTTCCATAATGACAATTTTGCCACCTTTATCAGAAGGTTTGATGATTATAGAATTATTGGCTTTCAAGGAATTTGAATATTTTCAATCACTTACATTAAAGTTACTTGAAAACTTTCTGTTTGATTTAGTGTTATTGATTTGCAATTCATACAAATGTGTCTATATATATCTATACACATTCATACATAAATGCATACAATCACCCTATTCCTTAAAAAGCAAAAAACCTGGAGTTGTGGAATATAACTGATACTCATGTAAAGCACTTCGATGCCCCTGGGCAGAGTTCAAGCTGAAAAAAAAACACTGTCTTCACCGGATAAGGTTTTTATAATACTAGCAATATTAGCATCACTTATCAGCGACCTCCTGCAGAGACAACATGCATCTACATTATTAAAACTAAATTCTGGAACATGTAACATGTCCAAGTATCCTTAGAACCATAAAAGCATTAAGTGGGTTGACAAGGCTACTTGAGCCTCTCAGCAGTGTGTCACCCAAACTACTGAAAGTTAAAAATCTTACATTTCAAAAGTTGCTTCAGACACATCTGATTATAGGACTATTGGTCTCCTATTCTTCTACATCTAGTCATTCTCAGCTTCTTTGTATACAGAGTCAAAGAGTTTCAGCACATGGCACTGTAAATCTTCTCACTTATACATGCACTCTTTTTACGTAAAATAGGTCTTGTTCCAAATAAAGCTGTTAAATGCAAAACTATTAGCATTTGGCCACTTAGCGGCATTCCTTTTTAGGTCGAGCGTGCAAGCGCTTTGACCCGTTGTAATCTATCTTTGGGCTTTTAACCACACCCAACGTACACCCATCCTATCACCTGTTCATGGGCTTGCCTTTTAAAAAGCCCTGTGTTATCATTGGTAAATGTTTTACGTTTGTCCCTCCTTGGGACGGTTTTGTTACTGGCTTGGACACCGACCTCGTTACTTGGATAATTGCATGAATGCCTATATTATGGACTGCGAGTGAACTTCTTTTTAGGTTGAGTGTAAGTGTTCAACTTGGTGTATACTTAAGTATACTTATTCTGTGGGCATAAAGCGATTTCATTTGTTGGTTGCAATGTCCTTTAAAAATTATTTCTCGCTAGTGGTCAATTCTGCCTTTTTCTCCCTCCTTTTTCTGTTTCTGAGTAATGACCAAATACTGTATTGTTCCACTTTGTTTTCTTTATCTATTGCTCTGATGGACTATTTTTTTTACATTTCTTTGGTGGTCCTCTTTCACTGTGCATGTATGTGCATGTTTTAGGATGGTAGATGTCAGCGTTTTATTGCAGTATTCTGTTCCTCCCACCTCCTCCCATGTCAATTATTTTGGCTTTATTCTAGTGCTGTCCTCTACCCGCTCCCAGAATAGGCTGATTTTACTAAACAAACAGCTCCTAAAATAAGCTTATTTTACTAAACAAACACCATATGCCCTCTCATCACAGAGAATCTCTCTCTCTCCAGAGCCCCTCCCTGCCAGCACTCATTACATTGTATTATTGAGGCCATAAATCTTCTCAGGTTGCTCTGCTAACTTCATTAGATCTTTGTTGAAATGTGAGGCAAAAATGCTTGTTGTAAACTTGTCTCTCATGAGTGGCACCAAAGAGCAGCCAAGGCAGACTGCAGGAGGTGGCAAAAGGATTAGAGCTCAAAAACCACATGAATAGCAATCCCCTTTTATTGCGATCAAGTTATATTTTTAATATGGCTTAATTCAGAGTATGGGATTATGGAATGAAACTGCATACCTGCGCCCAACAACTCCTAGTTCACTTGCTCCCCAGTAAGCATGTTTTGTGGCCTCCTGGGCACAGTGTCCACAGATTGATAGTGGAACGCTGGAGGCCCTAGTTCTGTGTCAGGCGTTAGCACCTTGTCCACTCCCGGTGCTATGTTACTGTTTCAATCTAACCCTTGTTGTTTTGCTATTCCTCATTGTAAATACAGAGATGCAAGCCACAGAGTTTGCTGAATAAATTAAGACTGGTTGAGACGCTCCAATGGTGCAAAGTGATGTCTATGGGCAACGCTGTGCGCCCTGAATGACCCAAAAAGAGACAAGCAGAATCATTTAAAAATGAAAAAAAGAAATAAATGCTAAAGCTGTGTGCTCTGTGTGAAAGATTACTGCCAGTGTCTCTGCTCCAATTACCTCATTCATAGCATCACGGTAAAACGAGGCAAAAACACTTGGGTAATAACACGTGCATAGCATTGGGTCGGCACTTGATTTGTAGTTTTGCCACTTGCAAGGGGGGTAAAATGCAGAAACATTCTCTGAGATCAGTTTACCTGATCACACAAGTGCCCGGGCAATTCTCTTTACGTTGAACTTGTGGGGACATTGTGAGCGCACAAACCCAGACTGCGACCTTAAAACAGAACGCAGGCCCTGCATTCCGTTTTACAATCTCCTCTGAGCTCACAGCAGTGATGGCGCAGAGCACTGTGTTGTCCTTGCACCCATACATGACAACAGTTTAGCAGAGGAAAGTGAGAAATTTAAAAACACTAATCGGGAGAATGTGTTTTACACATTGACTTTTAATGGAGCTGGAGGCAATTTCAGGTGGGAGACAGCCAAAATGTATTCATTTTTGCTCCAAAAATTAGGAGTCTCCTGCCTGAGTCGGGTCTATTGGCATGTGTGCCTGCACTATAAAGCCCTTTAGCACAGGGACAGAGGTCACACTTGCACAAATAAACATCCTGGAAAAACAAGGAGAGGTTTCTGCTGTGAACAGTCATCCTCTGCAAGGACTTCACACAGTGGCAGGGGCCTCATCCCAGGGCTCTTTGTCCCCTCCTGATGCAGAAAGCGGTAGAAGAGTGTCCGTCGCCTCAGCACCATCGGGCGCGCGTGTGCACTGCCTCCCATTACACTCTGGTGCTGCCTCTCATCACACCTTGGTGCTGCCTCCCATCACACCCTGGAGGTTCCTCCCACCACTCTCTGGTGCTGCCTCCCATCACACTCTGGCACCCACACTGGTGCTGCCTCCCATCACACACTGGCGCTGGTACCCACACTGGCGCTGCCTCCCATCACATGCTGGCACTGGGACCCTCACTGGTGTTGCCTCCCATCACACACTGGAGCTGCCTCCCATGACACCCTGGCACTGCATCCCATCACATGCTGGCAGTGGTACCCAGACAGGTGCTGCTGCCCATTACATGCTGGCGCTGATACCCACACAAGTCCTGCCTCCCATCACGAGCTGGCGCTGGTACCCACCCTGGCGCTGCCTCCCATCACACCTTGGCACTGGTACCCACAATGGCCATGCCTTCCATCACACCCTGGTGCTTTCTCCCATCACACCCTGGTGCTGCCTCCCATTAGACTCTGGATCTGCCTCCCATCACATGCTGGTGCTGATACCCACACAGGCGCTGGTACGCTCACAGGTGCTGCCTCCCATCACACACTGGCACTGGTACCCACAATGGTGCTGCCTCCCATCACACCTTGGCGCTAGTACACACCCTCAGGCTTCTGCCAATCACACCCTGGCACTGGTACCCACCCTGGTGCTGCCTCCCATCACACTTGGTGCTGGTACCCACACTGGCACTGCTTTCCATCACACACTGGCACTGGTACAAACACAGGCATTGCTGCCCATCACAAGCTGGCACCCACAAAGGCACTGCCTCCCATCAGTCAATGACGCTGTCTCCCATCACACACTGGCACTGTCTCCTGCATCTGATCACATGCTGGCACTGGTACCCACACTGGCAATGCCTCCCATCACATGCTGGCATTGCCTCCCACACTGACGCAGTGCCACTGCTTCCCGCAGCAGGGGCGTACCTTGGTCAGTGAGATAGGGTAGTGGGGGTGCGAGGTTCAGATTTCAGCAATCAGACTGGCATTTAATGACAAGTACATTATACAATGAGGAGGGAACATGAGAGGGGCTTAAGGGGTACTGGAAAGGGAGAGGAATACAGACTGGCAGGGTTACTAAATTTGAGAAAACAGAAGATTTAAAAAAAAGAAAAAAAATACAGTTTTGAAGACTTTATGACAGACTGTCAGACTGCATGTATGTAAACATTTCTGGTGAAATCTGAAGGACACCCCACCATACTCGACAGAAAACCCCTGTACCCAACTATTTACTAGAAAATATAGTTATTAGAGGGTTGTGTCACACCCCAAACACCCCCCCAGCTACATCCTTGTCCCTCATGCAGTGGTGATGCTATCTCCCATGCTAGTGAACTGCCTCCCTTGCTGCCACACTGGCGCTGCCTCCCACTTATTGCACAGCCGCCTACTCTGTGAGGCAGCCCTTCCTACCTCCACACGACCCTCTCAGGAAGGCAGCCTTAGGAACAGTGCACATCACTCACCTAATCTGCAGGGCACGCTGTCGAATTCAGCGGGCCCTGGAAATCCAGCTTTACCATTCAAATGTCAACGTTCTTCAAGATACATGTTGAGAACAGTTTACACTGCAATAAATGCCATTCCACTTTCCATTCATGATCTAAAACACATGGATCACCGTGCTATCCATCCACTTCGAGCGCTATGGTGCCTCATCGAGGGCATGAAGCACTATATGTAGCTGTGAAAAAGTGCAAATAAAATGCATACAACAGGCTTGTAGTGATTGGCAACAAAGGGGTCCACAGGGGGCAAGCCACTGCACACCAGCTGGTGTATATAACTCACACATGAAAATCACCACTGACGGATACTGCACAAAGTGTAAGGTGACGAGGCGTCCCGGAATTTGCCCAGACATTCCCGGCTTTTCACCAGCTGTCCCAGCAGATTTTGGGAAATTTAGCTCATGTCCCGGTTTTTAAAGAGGGGTGCCTGAAAACTTTGGGAGGTGATTTTTTTGTTTTCCATAGAAGAGATTGTTAGCAGGTGTTAGCAGAAAGCAATTTAATTAAAAAGCATTATACTGGCTTTATAAATTTCATTTATTTATGTTCTTAGTGACTCTTCTGTAATTCTGTGCTGATGAGCGCTGTCATTCTGTGCACTTGGTTGAAGAACATTTGTAGTCCTTCTTCCATTTTTTGTGAAATGTCCCTGTTTTTGGCCTTAAAATTCTGGTCTCCCTAACAAAGTGTAAACCAAATTTTTTGTTTTGCCTGCTTCATCAACAACGTCGATGGTACTGGTGTGATCAACCTCAGATGGATGAAACAGAGAGCTGGCTCTGCCCTTCCTGTATTTGAATTCGTGACAGATCTTCACAGCATGTGCGCAAGCCATTCAGTTATCTTTCTGGGTTTATTGTCAGTGTGAGTGGTTGGATCCTCCTTGCACCTCTGGGTACACAACTGAGGACGTTTCCCGGGCAGGTCAGCTGCACTGGCACCCAGCCTCCTCCAGTCTGGTGTCAAAGTACCAGAATTCCAAGAGTTGGGTGACCAAGAGTCCCGGATTTGCAAGGAAACTCCCGTGTTTAGGTTGAGTACTTTTCCGATGTGTTGGTGTCTATGTTGGCTTTTAACCACACCCACAACACGCTCTTCACCATAACTCATTCATGGGCTTCTCTTTAAAAAATCCTTTGTTGTCATTGGTGAATGCTTTACGTTTGTGCCTCCTTGGGGCGGTTTTGTTACCACCTTGGGCATTGACTCTGTTACATGGATATTTGCACATTTGCCGATACGTTTGACTGAGCGAACTATTTTTCCTTTTGTGTCTCTCCTTCGTGTTAATGCTCCTGGTGGCCGTGGTGCTTTGAATCTGCTCATTTATGTCAACTGTTTTACTTTTAATTTTTCAATCAATCAATCAATCAAGCATTTGTAAATCGCACTACTCACCCGCTAGGGTCTCAAGGTGCTGAGGGGGAGTGGGAGGGAACTGCTACTGCTTGAATAACCAAGTCTTGAGGCGTTTTGAAGGTCAGGAGGTGCTGGGTCTGTCATAGGTGGGTGGGAGGGTGTTCCAGGTCTTGGCGGCAAGGTGGGAAAAGGATCTGCTGCCGGCTGTAGTTCGATTGATGTGAGGGACGGCGGCGAGGGCAAGGTTGGCAGAGCGGAGTTGGCGGGTGAGGGCATGGAAGGAGAGTCGTTCGTTGAGGTAGGCAGGGCACGTGTTGTGAAGAGCTTTGTGGGCGTGGATGAGGAGTTTGAAGGTGATCCTTTTGGTGACGGGAAGCCAGTGTAGGTCTCTGAGGTGGGCTGAGATGTGGTTGTGACGTGGGATGTTGAGGATGAGGCATGCAGTGGCGTTCAGTATACGTTGTAATTTCTTCTGGATTTTGGCTGTGGTTCCTGCATAGAGCGCATTGCCGTAGTCCAGTCTGCTGCTGATGAGCGCATGGGCGACCATCCTTCTTGTTCGATGGGGATCCATCTGAAGATCTTGCGAAGCCTGCGGAGGATGTTGAAGCAGGAAGAATAAATGATGTTGACTTGATGAGTCATGGTGAGCGATGAGTCTAGAATGAAGCCTAGATTGCGTGCGTGGGTGGTGGGTATGGGTGAGGTTCCTAGGGTGGCTGGCCACCAGGAGTCGTGCCATGCAGAGCGGTTGGAGCCGAGGATGAGGATCTCTGTCTTGTTCGAGTCGAGTTTGAGGCGGCTCTTCTCCATCCAGTTGACAATGGCTTGTAGTTCATTGTGGAGCTTGGTTTTGGAGGTGGCGGGGTCCTTGGTGAGTGAGAGGATCAGTTGGGTGTCGTCGACATAGGAGACGATGTTGAGTTTGTGGGATCGGACGATGTTGGTGAGTGGTGCCATGTAAATATTGAAAAGAGTTGGGCTGAGAGAAGGCCCTTGGGGGGTCGCCACAGATGGTCTTGGTGGCTTCTGACAGGAAGGGAGGGAGGCGGACATTCTGAGTTCTGCCAGAGATGAAGGACGTTATCCAGTCCAGGACCTTGTGGCAGATCCTGGTGTCGTAGGGGCGAGTGCATAGGGTGTGGTGACAAATGGTGTCAAAAGCAGCTGAGAGGTCCAGGAGGATGAGGGCCACCATTTCGCCTTTGTTGAGCATGGTCCTGATGTCGTCGGTTGCGGCAATGAGGGCGGTCTCGGTGCTGTGATTCCTACGGAGATATCCAGAATGTTGTTGTCCTCCAGGAAGCGGGTCAGTTGACCGTTGACGATCTTCTCGATTACCTTTGCTGGGAAGGGAAGAAGAGAGATTGGTCGGTAATTCTTGAGTTCTTCGGGGTCTGCTTTGGGTTTCTTTAGCAGAGCATTGACTTCGGCGTGCTTCCAGTTCTCTGGGAAGGTGGTGGTCTCGAAGGAGCTGTTGATGGTCATGCGGAGTTGGGGGGCAATGATGGGGATTGCTTTGTTGAAGACATGGTGGGGGCAGGGGTCGGAGGGAGATCCAGAGTGGATGGTGCTCATGGTTTTTGCAGTGTCCTCGTCATTGATGTGGGTCCAGGAGAGCAAGAGGTTGGTGCGGCTGGGTGTGCTGAGGTTGGTGGTGGTTGTGGTGGGGGAGGAGTTGAACCTGTCATGGATTTCTGTGATCTTGCGATGGAAGAAGGCAGCGAGGGAGTCACACAGGTTTTGCGATGGATGGGGGTCGATGGAGCATTACCTGGGGTTGGCCAGTTCCTTGACGATGTCGAAGAGCTCTTTGTTGTTGTGTGTGTTGTTGTTGACGCGATCTTTGTAGGAGGATCTTTTGGTGGCCCGGATGAGCTGGTGGTGCTTGCGGATGGCTGTCTTGAGGGCTGCGTGGTTGCTCTCTGTTGGTTTGCGGCACCACCGCTTCTCGATTTTCCGGCACTCCCGCTTTGAGGTCTAAAGGTCGGTGGTGAACCAGATGGCCTGGGTGCTAGTGCGGTTGTCGGAGGATTTCCTGAGCGGGGCGAGGATGCTGGCACAGTTGTCTAACCAGTGACTGAGGTTGAGGGCAGCTGTGTTGGGGTCGGTGGTGCTGGGTGACGAGGCCCGGGCGAGGATGGAGATCAGTTGGTCTTCCGAGATCTTGTTCCAGTTGCGGCGGGGGATCTGTTGAGGGTGGTGGTGAGTGGCCGGTTTCTGGAAGGTGAAGTGGATGCAGTGGTGGTCGGTCCAGTGGAGTTCGGTGGTATGGCTGAAGGTGATGTGGCTGCTGGTGGAGAAGACGGGGTCGAATGTGTGGCCGGCGGAGTGGGTGGGCATCGTGACCAGTTGTTTGAGGCCGAGGTTGACGAGGTTGTTGATCAGAGCAGTGGAGTTGCTGCCGTTGGCGTTCTCGAGGTGAAAATTCAAGTTGCAGAGGAGAATGTAGCCTGTGGAGGCCAGGGCCTGGGTGCTGATCATGTTGGCGATGGAGTCGCTGAATTGAGGACGGGGCCTGTAGACAAGGGTTCCTCTGAGGGTGGTGTTGGTGTTGATGTGGATCTTGAAGTAGGTGGGTGGGGAGGGTGTTCCAGGTCTTGGCGGCGAGGTAAGTGTTCGCCGGCATCGAGGGTGTCTTCAGTGTTTGTTGAGATTCTAATGGTATTCTTGTGGACTATTGCGATTCCTCCTCCCAGCCTGTTTGTGCGGTCTCTGCGGGTGATCTTGTAGCCTTCCGGGATGGCTATGACGATGTCACGTTCCGAGGAGGGAGTCATCCAGGTTTTGGTGAGGAAGGCGACATCTGGGGAAGATGAGGTGAGTAGGTCCGAGAGTTCAACGGCTTGCTTGTGGACGGAGCGGGTGTTGAGGAGGATGCAGATGAGGTGGTTGTGTGTGGTTCTGGAGTGGTGCTTGGTGGCTTGAGGGTAGGTGAAGCTGCAGATCCGACAGGAGATGGGTCCGTGGGTATGCCTAGGGGTGGCTTGGAAGCGGCCTGGGTTGAGGGTATGGAGTTCGTTGGTGTTGTAGTGGCGTCTGGTGGCGTGGGGAGCACGCTGGCCATGGGGTCTGGCTCTGGGCCCGGTCCAGGCGCGGAGGGGCGCATACGGGCTTGCCTCTGGCGTGGCCGCCATTAAGAAGGGGAGGTGGGAGGGAGGAGCAGCTTGGTGGCGGGAGGCGGGAGCGGTGGGCAAATGGGGGCGTGTGGGGGTGGGGATGCAGGGGACGCAGCGGTGGGAAAGGAAAGAGCGGCAGAAGCCGCAAAAAATACGCTAGGCAAGCGACAGAAGGAAAAAGGCAGTAAAAGGCAGAAAAACACGGGCAGGAAGGCACAGAAAGGCAAAAAAGGCACAAATACAAAAAACAATAACAGGACAGACGCACAATACTTACGGCAACCACTAGACACCAGGGATGAGGCGCAGGCGGGTGCCTGCGGGTGATGGATGGCCTTGAACTCGGAGCAGCAGCGAGGACGGGGTCGGGGGCACAGAGGCAGTCAGGAGGAGCTGCGCGGCGTGACAAGTGAAACCAGACCTACATTTTTTTATTTATGTGGCAAGAAAAGTCCATTTAGGAATTTACAACCCTAATAGAGCTAACTCGAGCAAACAAAAGAGCCACTGCATTGCAAATGCTTGTTCCTTTTGTGTTTCTATTTCGCGATCATGCTCATGGCGGCCATGGCGCATTGAATCGGCTCGCCTATGTTAGCTGTTTTACTTTTCATTTTAAATGTATGTGGCAAAAAAAGTCCAATTAGGAATTTACAATGCTAATAGCCCTAAATCGAGCAAAGGCAGATCCACTGCATTGCAAATGCTTACTTTCAGGTAGAGGTCATAGTGCCAAGGCGTTCAGTGCATCATTCTGTGAGCTGGAGTCTTTGTTTGCTTCTGGTGGATGAATTCCATGATTAGCACATCTGATGATTGTTTATGAAATCAAAGCCTATACCTGGAAAAAAAAAGTACCCTGCCGGAATGGATCATTCTGGCAGCAGTGGTCGAAGTTTCAATTTTTACAATGTTGTTTTGCTGGCTGAAGAATATTAATCAGAAGACATTTTTAAAACAAAGTAACAGCTGGCTGAAAAGCTGCCTAGCTTCACAGAGATAGAAAGAGACTAGTCTCCGACAGAGACATCAGTTAAGTCTTCCAGGACTGAGCGATGGAGCTGTGAACAGACACCTGCCCACCCTTACCAGCAACCCGCTCACCTTTTGATTCCAGCTGCCTGAGATTGACTGCGCCGGATTCATCAACACGCTGCTTGATCTGAAAGCTGCGAATTAGGTCTGGCTGCCCTACAGGTCAGGGGAGGCTGAACGAATGTGTCGCAGGCATGGCACAGTCCAGCATGAAGATAGAGCAATCGGATCAGACACCGAGAAACCATGACAACGGCAGGCGCGACATCAAGGAGAAAGGAAAAAAATGGCATCCTATGCTTAGTGCTCAATCCATCTCCAAGGCACTTTTCAACTTTTCTAGAGATTCCAAGAGAGTAGAATTTCTCCGTTACAGCTATTTTTTTTCTTTTTCCCCTTGCTTTTTTCAATCTCAGTTTCCTTATCTACTCGTGGTCACTTTCATTCATCTGCCTTGGCTGGCTGACTGCATTCATTTTCTGGACGGAATACATTTCCGTACATTACCCACCTATGTGACAAGTAACTAATCTGACTCATCAAAATGCATTAGAATGCAGCGTTCCGGCGACTGAACTTGCTTCGTAAAAACGGGAGGCAAAGCATCAAAGAAAAAAAACCAAAAGAAAATGAGTCTGTGCACAAAGGAACTTTGTATAAAAATAAAATATTAAAATCTTACATTTCCTAAAAGCCAGGTAAACATCTGGAGCAAATAACTTAATCTCCAAGTGCCAAAAAAAGAACAACAAAATGGAGGTGTCCTTGTGTAATGTAACTGATGCTTAAGTAGAGCATTCCAGTACCTTTTGATCGAGTTTGCACTATGTAAAACTGCAAAAAAATAATAATAAAATAAACATATATATATATGTATATATATATATGTCTATGAATACCTACTGGCGATCAATAGTGGTAGGTAGGTATAGTTAGGACCATGTTTCTATAGAAAAAGCATTTTTTGACTTTTGCCTATATCTGTGGCACCGTTTGACAAACCTTCACAAAACTTTCTCCCAAAAGTGTTCAGTGATTCTTGCTGCGCACGGAAAGTTTCAGGGTAATCTGTCAATCGGAGGCAGAGAAGGACGTTTGCACATGACTACGGTCCGAACAACTGGACGGAATTACACCAAATTTGGCAGAAACCTAGCTTTCAGTATGCAGATTGTGCTTTGATGTACATCTGTTCAGTAGTTTTTGAGAAATTAAAGGGAAAACAAATTTGTATATCTCTGGCTGAGACGACTTTGCAATTATTCACAAATAAATTGTGAAAATTCACAAATTTCCATGAATGTGTTTGCAAAAAGAAGCTCTGTAATTGGCTGACTGCAGCCTGACAAGAAAGTTGCGGTCAGTATTTTATTTCACGAGACACGGTCCGCTGGGGTGAAAATCCTCATTGAAAGTGGTATTAGGAGTCAGGGTGAAGGTATCCTTAAAATAATTTTGCGTCACCATGCGCAGTATTCGTGAAAGTTCACAAATGTTGGTGAATTATTCGCAAAATGTTCTCAAATGTGAAAAATTTTGAAAAAAAAAATAGCTCATCACTACAATAATTCATTCACTCATACATGCCCTCAGAGCCTCATGGGCCCACTCAAACACTCAGGCACCCACTCATAGACACACACACACTTTCAGACTCACACAGACAATCATGCACCCACTCACAGATTCACTGACGGAGACAGGCCCTGTGGCTATCCTGCGCTGCACACGGCCAAAGGCCGTGCATCGCTCAGGGTTGGGCGGTTATAAGGGCTTTGTTGCAAGGCCTGGCTGCAAGCCGGGACTTGCGATCAACCCCTGCCGGGGAGGGTTGGAATAACAAATAGTAATTAAAATTACTTTACTATAAAAAAACACAGAATTTCACTGAAAAAAACAAAGGTGACAGAGACGTCATCGTTAGGTTCAGAATTTACTCGTACAAAACCATAAGTATTCAGCAGTTATAGTTAGAGTTTTTTTCAAGTAACTATAACTCACGCCCTAGGGTAACTATAACTTGCGCCTCTGCCATGCACAGCTAATTACTCCACATATTATATCATTGATGATATCTTGTATGGCATTTTTGATATTATCACTACAATGTTTGTAATAAAATTATTCATAAGAAAACTGTGCATGGCAAGAGCGCAGGTTATAGTAATGTAATGCAGGCAGGCTGCCCATCCCCCCGCTATCCCGGGAGCCACTACCTCCCTGGGGCTCCAATAGAATGAAATGTGTGAGGGCTGCCTGGACCCCCTGCTGCCCTGGGCACCGCCACCTCTCTGAGCTCTAATCAAATGTAATGCAGGGGGCCACCTGGCGCCCCCACGGCCCTAGAGACTACCACCTGCCTGGTTCTTTAATCAAACAGAGTGTGGGTAAGCTGCCTGTCTCCCCCCCCCAACAGCCCCAGGGACAGCCACCATCCTGGGGCTATAATCAAATGTAATGAGAGGGGTGCAGAACCCCCCTCCCTACAACCACAGGGACCACCACCTCCCTGGGGCTATTTTACAGTGGAGGGGAGGCACATGGCCAACCACGGGGAGCCATAGATGGTCCTAGGGACCACCAAACCCCCAGGCCAGCTCCTGTTAGGTCATGGGGTGCCCACTCCCGGCACATGGCTGTTCGCTCTGGCTTGGCTGGAGCTTTGAAAGCTCCCAGAAAATCAGAGCAAACACTCCAGTTTCTGCAAGTGGGAGCTGTCAAACAGTTCTTACTTGCAGAAATTTAGTTTTCATCTGTTTCCTTGCATGAAAATATGCGTGCAGGGAAACAGATAAAAACATTGCTCCCACAAGCAGGGAGATGCTATTTAAAGCAGCTCTCTGCTTGTGGGAGCAATGGCGGCTCTCACAAGGGACGCTGGCTAGGACCGTGGGTGCTTTGAGGCTCTCCCAACAGACCTGTCATTCTCTCACTCTCTCTTTTATCAGATAATGGGATGGAAGAGAAAGAGAGAGATTGTTATTACAATGGTCTCTCCATACAATGACTTCACAGAGTCAGACTAGCAAGATGCTTAATACAAACACTACGTACGTTTGGCCTAATGATCAAGGTTTTGTGCTGTCACTCAGTAGGCTAAAGGTTCAAATCCTAGTATCGCTTGGCAGTGTATTTGTTTATTCACTAGTGTTTAGAGTGTTAGACCTTCTTAGTGATGGAACATTCATGGTTCTTTTCTATCACATGTGTGGGTTGAATGTCATAAGTATGTCTGGAAACAGCAGGGCAAGGAGTCACCTGTGTTTCAATGGTTACAGTCACAGACCCTCATTCTGAAAGTTGAGGGTCTACTCCAGGTGTGTCTGTGGTATTTTCCCTTCTCTAATTTATTTTAAACTTCAAAAGTCAAAGGTTCATATTGAAAGGTGATTTCACTCGTTTTAAATGACAAATACTTTTTTCTTTTTACTTTGTCCTAAAATATCTCATTCTATGTATATTGTTCATCAAAGCATAAAAACCTTCTCTCCCTCTCTTTCTGAAGTTGTCTCTGTCAATCTCTTTCTCTTAGTTTCTCTCCCTCTCTCTTAATCTCTCACTTTCTGTGCCTTTCTGTCTTCCATCCCATAATGGGATGGAAGAGAGAGAGAGAGATTGGTATTGCAATAGTCTCTCCAGACAATGACTTAAAAGAGTCAGACTAGCAAGATGTTTGGTACGAATTTTATAGTCACGTTTGGATGCAGAGCAGAACAGAGTCACTTCTGGCCTAATGGTCAAGGTCTTGTGTTGTCATTCGGTAGGGGAAGGATTATTGCTTGTAAGTGTGTTTGTTTATTTTTAGTGCTTTCACTGTTAAACATTCCTAGTGATGGAACATCGAAGTTCTTTTCCCCTCAAAATCTGTGGGTTGAATGTCATAGCTAAGTCTAGTGAGTCCACATAAGACCTCACCTCTGGCCCAGTGGTTGAGGTCTCAGACATACATAACTAAAGGTTAAGGGTTCAAATCTCATTTCCTGATTTAGTTTGTTTTCAACTATAAATTATGAAGTTACATACTGAGAAATTATCTCTCTCTTTCGAATTGACAGAAACATTTTTCTTTTCAATTTGTCTGGAAATATCTCATTCCAAGTATATCATTCCTCAAAGCCTAAATCTCCCTCTCTCTCGCTCTCTCTCTCTCAATCTCTCACTTTCTCTCTCTCTGTCAGGATTGGGTGGTTAGGGGTTTGGCCGCAGGAACTAGCCACAGGCCAGGCCCTGTACCCAAACCCACTTTGGCCGTGTGTGGCCAAGGTTTGGTGGTTATAGGGGGTTTGCCACAGGCCCTGTGACCAACCACCAACATGCGCAGCCAAAGGCCATGCATGGCAGTGGTTGGATTATCGTACAGTAATGAAAATTACTTTATGTTAAAAAATCATAGAAATTCACTGAAAAAAAAACAAAGGTTACAGGGACGTTATAGTTAGGAAATAATTTGTTTTTTAAATCTAGAAATTCACTCAAAAACAACCAAAGGTTACAGGGATAGTTAGGTTCTGAATGTACTCGTAGAAAATTTTAGAAACTCACAAGTCATAGTTATAGTTATTTCACATAACTATAACTCGTGCCCTAAGGTAACTATAACTTGGGCCTGGCCATGCACTACTAATTACCCCAGATATTACAGCATTCATGACATCTTTCATGACATCATTGATAATATCACTGCAACATTTGTTATAAAATTATTAATAAAAAAGCTGTGCATGATTAGGTGTGAGTTATAGTTAGTTATATTTACTTGTAATAACTATAACTGGTGAATTTCTAAGGTTTTGTGCAAGTAAATTCAGAACCTAAATATAATGTCCCTTCATCTTTTGTTTTTTAAGTGAATGTCTATTTTTTTATTTCTATTTCCTAACTGTAACGTCCATGTAACCTTAGTTGTTTTCAGTGAAAATGGCGGTGGAGGTCGGTACTAGGTAGTTATGATTAGGACCTAGTTTCTATAGAAAAAGCATTTTTTTACATCCCAATATCTTTGGCACCTTTTGATAAATCTTCACGAACAATGCTCACGTCAGCTGTTGTCTTGAAAGTTTCGAAGTAATCCATCAAGCGAGGGCCAAGACAAAGGGGGGTGCATAAACGTGTTTTCTACATGTTAATTTCCATAGGGATTTTGCACAGGAATAGCAGCCGAACCACTAGATGGATTGACACCAAATTTGGGAGAAAGCTAGCTCTCAGTCCAGAAAGCGACCTTTTTGTGATTTGGTGTAAATCTGTTTGGTAGCTTTCTACTTATTAAATGAAAACCAAATGTTTGTATATAGGGACACGGATCCTCCTTGGATCATCCTCGGAGCCTCTTCAGATCCTCCACTGATTATGTGGAAAAGTAAGGGCCATATTGGTGGGCTGCAACCTGACAGAAAAGTTCCGCCCACCATTTGGTTTCTTGCATTGCCTGGGGGATGGGGAAAACAGTGTAAAAACATATAAGGGGTCAGGATACAGGTATCCTGACCCCATAGGACACGTGAAGGGATCCCCTTAGCAACCCCTTATGGAAATAAATGCCCATTTTTATTCTGCCTAATCTGTGGATTCGAGGATCCTCTTCAGAACCTCCTTGGGTCCTGTGGAAAAGCAAGGCCCTGACTGGCTTGCCTCAACCTGACACAAATATTAACGTGTGTGTTTAAAAAACCATAGAAATTCACACAAAAAAAACAAAGGTTACAAGGCTGTTATAGGTTGATTTTTTTATCCATACAAAACCATAGAAATTCAGTCGTTATAGCTATACTTATAGCTATACTTATCTGAAGAAACTATAACTCATGCCGGAAAGTAACTTTGGGCAACGAGTTATGGTTTCTTCACAGTGCAACTATAACTGTTGAATGTTTTTTTATGAGTAAGATGTCAACCTAACTATAATGTCCCTGTATCCTTTGTTTTTTTTGCAGTGAATGTATATATTTCAGTGAAAAAAAAAATATATATATTTATATTCACTGAAAAACAAAGGTTATAGTTAGAGTTATTTCAAGTAACTATGACTATAGTTAGAGTTATTTCAAGTAATTTTCACTCTTGCATACGTTTAAAATGTGAACCTAACTATAACATCCCTGTACTTTTGTTTTTTAGTGAACATATATAGATAGATAGATAGATAGATAGATAGATAGATAGATAGATAGATAGATAGATAGTGTAATGCACAGTACGATATGGATATGTAAAAACCTCAAAGATGCAATTGAGTGTAAATTACTCTACAATATGATATCTAACAAACTCAATGATGCAAGTCACTGTAATGTGCAGTATAAATTATATCACCCATATAATCTATGAACCAATGTGTCCTCTTGCGGCATTAAAGCAATACATTTTTCCTTGAATCACGAGATAGGCATGGATGTGTCCATCCTTGCTTCCACATTCCACAAATCACTAATGGGGTTTGGTGCTTGTGGGTGTGTGCACGTGCATGTGTTTTTATATCTACATCTCGTTGGAACCCAAAATAGTGACGTCAGCAGAATACAGGGGCATTTTACACAGCACTTAGTCATTTGAAATATAATTAACGCTTTGGTGAGAGATATGTAGGGACACTTATTTTCCTCAATACAATGACTTCAGTCATCAAACAATTGGTGAACATGTGAACATCACTGTCTGATATTTTGAAATTGTGCTAACTAATGCTAATAAGGCCACATTGGGTCAAAGGTAGATGAAAGATCCTTAACGGGGCCATCCAGTCAAATGTGTCACAACACAACTGAAAACGTCTGCGAATGGGGTCAAACAAATGACCATTCTAGAATGCCTATTGTTGGTGATAGCATGTGAGAGTGGCTAAACATAATTTTTTACTGGAAGGCTTGTTGAGGGAGCTGTCCCCTGAATTGTGTCACAATTGGTCTAAAAACTCAGGCCAACATCATCAAACAAGTGAACGTTCTAGAATGCCTATGATTGGTGACGGACTGGTGTGGACGTACAGGGCCATATAAAATCTGCACTACAGTGGCTCCCCCAAACATTGGCTGGAACAGGGATGGTATTAATCTCAAAGACTATTAGGCAATGAATCCATAGAGACGAAAATCCCAACAGCATTTCAAAAGACATTCAATAAGAAAGGACTGTCAAAAAAGGAGTTGGAAATTAGAAAATCATGAATGTTTATCACAAAATTTAAAGGAAGAATACCGAAAATAGTAAATTCAGGTGGAGCAGTAAACTCATGGAATTACATGAAAGTCATTTGCAGTGTATGCTATCAATTGTAGAGTAATATAATAATAGGGAAAATCATAGAAATGCTAATTCTCAAGTGAGCAGCTAAATCAGTAAGCCCTCGGACAGCATCCCAAGCATTGGCATAACAATAGCACCCGCAGCTCCCTCTGTGCATAGGGGCTCGAGCTCTGGGGGGGGCCCCCCTCAGCATAGTTAATTGTGCAGTGGAAGCGGAGCCCTGCCTGCTAGCTCCTGACTGGGTGTGTGGGGGCCCTCCAACTACTTTGCGGGGGACTCAAGTTTCATTATGTCACTGTTCCCAAGATGCTCTGGAAAGATCTCTGGCTCACCCCCCATATTCAAAGGCTTGAATACAGTTTTCTTGCATAGAAATATTGGAACTGCAAAGTCAGCATTGTATGATCACTGCTTCATCAAATCATATTTTCACATTTCAAAATATCACACTAGCTATAACTCACTACATGAATGCTTAATCACCCCTTCTGGCCTACAATCATCTGGCAGTGTTAGAACACACTAGTTACATAAACAATAGAAAACCATTGTGAATGAATACAAAAAAGTGTTGCAGGCAGGAAAAACCTTGGATATTGTGTCAAAAGGGTTCCCTCTAGCTGAATCTTTGAGAACAGTGTCATTCAGAAATACCACTCTCGCTCCACATAGTGTCAGACGAGAAATATAAACACAGGATGAACATCACGATGCCGCACCCATGTTGAACATAATAGTGAAAGGTCTAACTGAGGCCGAGTTAGCCTAAGCCAGGAAAAGCACACTTTAATGTATCTTAATGATCTTGTTGCAATTGCAATAGCTCTGTGTCATTATAGACATGTAAATCAAACTGCAAAAGGACTGATATTAAAGCACATTTGAATTTAAATCCCCCTCCAGCTAAAAAGACCGCATTTCTCCACAACCTATGCAGACGCCTGGGATGCTAGTAACGTTCCCAGGAACCAGCGGCATCCTAAGGTGTGAACTTCTCTGTCAACCCATCTCCCTTTTCTGGTGTAACATAGATGAATCCTGAGACTCTCCAATCCAAATACGGGGTTGTCCCCCTTAAGAAATCGCTGAGGGAAATTGTGCCAAACTGTGTTCTAAATATCTTTGTTACAGTCGATACATTTTAGAGGCAGCTATGAGAAACAGCTAATGCAATATCTGAATACTCCAGAGACTGCCGCACATCCCAAGTTTCTCTGTAGCAGAAAATCCTGCATTTGCCCAGAAGATTATTGTGAGCCCAGTATAAAAATGAGTGGGTGCAAAACAGACACCTATTTGTAACACAGGAGTAGTACTGCCTTTCTGATGTAATGTTCCTGGTCCAGGAGAAACAACTATTTTAAATACAACGTCGAGTGCTGCACCGCCTCATCGCAAGGCCAGGAAGGAATATAAATAGTAAAGGGCAGTACAGGTGGGGGGCTGTACTCGCCAGGCAAAGACATTGTCTATATAACCTGCACCTCTCAGACAACCCAACTCCATCTCTGGTGCTGAGTTTAAGTAACTCAAAATGTTTTCATGAGCAGCAGTTCTGTATAGGCTGCTTCTACAGCAGCCAATAGCTAGTCTCCTTGTTAGGGGGTAGAGTATGCTTCAAACCACTGTGCCAGTTCTCTGGTCTCCTTCGATTGACTGAGGATCTCCTGCAGAGAAGGCAGCCATGAAGCATTGCAGAAGAGCGTCAGCAGGGCCTTCTGGCTTAGTATTAGCCAAGACAAGACAAGAGGAAATGGACAGCCTTCAGCTCCATGCTCTGGATGCACCAACAGCAAAAGTGTCCATGAAGGTCCAAGTCCAATGGATTGGATGATAAATGAGTTGGAGGACAGCTCCAGCTTAGCTTTCCAAAGGCAGGCAGTAGTGCAAATGCTTAATGCCATTCAATTCCCAGTGCTTACTTACTGTTCAAATGTCCATCCAATCAGACTCGGTCAGTCTTTTACTCCTCGGTGAGGAGCCTAGAAAGGTGTCCTTCTGAGAGTGAAATGCGGGGTCCTCTGCCTCAGTGAAGAGGCACAGGAAAGACAGAAGGTTGCACAGGGTGAAAACAATGTGAAATTTCCTCTGAGACGCCCTAATAGAAACGAAAACAGGGACCCGGAGTAAGGGTGCAGGCTGTGCTCTGTGGGCAGCCATGATCCTCAATTTTGCAAACTACATTCCGACTAAAAGGCACATGTTCAAAATTACCTGTTGATCACGCTAGTGATAAGTGCACAGGTAATATTTGTGAAACATTCACAATACAACTTCTTTCTAATGTTCATGAATGGTTATACAATGATGCACGACTGGAATTTTTGTGAATGGTACATTCATTCCATAACAAATATCACAAAGAGCACCCATCATGTGTGATCGTTGTGCATATTGTATTCGACAAGGAATCACACAGAGGGAGAAAAATGCTGTGAGCAGCTTTGTGTTTTCTTTTTGCACCCTTTTCACACAGTTGGCTTACTTCTTAGATAGCTGTTTTATTCCCATGTGCAATGGTCATTCCTTCCTCGTTTCCATCTGTCCTTGTGTGACCTCTTCTCCCGATACACTTTCTGTCCCCCCTCGCTTGCAGTGTTTGGAAGACCAGCTAGTGTGTAAAGAGGCCAGAGGGGCATTTTTTCCCTGTTCCAAACATGACACCACCTCCTTTCTCGACGAGTACAAAAGACACATTTGATGATGATAGGCCACCGCCAGAAAAATAGGAAGACAAATAGGAAAGAAACCAAAAGAGAAAGAGAAAAAAAACTGTCATATTTCCTCAATTATCCATTTGGGTTTCTTGATAGGTATGTAGTGGTTGCTGATAAACATCAGAGCCATTAAATGCCTCTTTGAGTTGGTCGTTGCCATCAATATTTGAGGCAGCATTGTTCCTGCCATCTTTTTCTTCTTTATTAGTGAGGTGACTCTCATCTTATACTCGTCTGTAGAGTTTCCTGAAATTCAAAGGGCCTTATTTACAAAAAATGATGCCGCAGTGCATCATTGCATCAACATTTTTACCACCGTGTAACAACAGATCCTAACGCCATGCTTGAGCCGTATTTACAATGCAGCGGTACATAGAGTTAGGATAGGGGCAGCGTAAACAAAAATTGCGCTAGCCTGTGCACTGTGTCGTAAAGCAAAATGACACTGGTGTTGCAGAAGTGATGCTAGCCTGAGTTGCGGCACGTAATGTGCCTCGCTCTAATGCAGGCAGTCCAGCTGCCTGCATTGAAGTGAGGCAGCCTGACTGCTGCCTAGCTCGAAAGCAGGCATCCTTGCACCATGTAGTAACTCAGTCTCACTTGGGCCTATGCACACTAACCAGCCTAGCATCACTTTTGCGCCTAAAAGCGCCAGAAAAACACCTGCAAAACACAGCTTCATTAAAAAAAATACAAACAGAATACACTGCAGAAGCAGAAAATGGAGATGCCTGGAGACCTGAGATCCCAGGACAACCCCAACCACCCAAGTACCAGTCAAGATGTCTAGACAGATGAGGGGAAGAGGAAGAGGAAGGTTCAGTGAGGAGGAGCACGGCTTCTTGATCAGTAAGGTGATGGAGCATCAACAACAGGAAGAAGGAGGCCATATGGCAGTCAATAGTGAACAAAGTAAACAGTGTGGCAGGGGTCAGGAGGACAGTTATCAGCTACAAGACATACCGTCATGATTGCAAGGCAGCATTGCAGACTGGAGGTGGAAGTCAAGCACCCCAGGGGCAGCTGGATGCATGGGAGGAAATGGTGCCAGGCGTCATCCCAGAGGAGCTGGTGACAGCAGCCTCTGGACAGGATAGTGGGGAAAAGACAAACTACAACAACCACAGGATAAGTTGCAGTGGGGGCAATGTGGTCACTACGCAATGTCAAAAAGGTGTGGCAACCATGTCCCAGTGCCAAACTGCACTGTCTGCAGGCAATAGTGTAGTATGCTGGTACACTTATAGTTAAACTGCAAAGAGATCTAATGTGCACTGATCCCTTCACAATTAGCACATCTCAGGCCAGAACCATCACCTCACTTTCTTCATTGTGTGAAGTCCACATTTACCACACTTTGGGCCTCATTTACAAGGCACTAGCCACAGACTTCACCAACAGAGTGTCAATGTTTATTGATGCTCCAGAGGTGCAGGGTGCCAGCCCATATTTACAAGGCCACACAAAGGCACCTTGTGTGGCTTTTCATGACCTTGTAAATATGGGCACCTTTCACGCATAACACTGCGTGAAAGGAGCATTTCATGGGTGTTGGTTGGGGTATTTCCATGCAACAGCCATGGAACCTGAAGGAATCTGTTGCATTCACAGATTTACCAGGCTGGGAATGTGTCACATTCCTATGCCACCTTGGGGGTGGCATCAGAATAATGCAATGGGGCGAAATATCTTCAGTTCTTCCTGTTTTTACCTATTTCTATGTGTGCTGCACAATGCAGCACACATAGAAAGAGGAAAACACCTCTTGTGATTGTTTTTGTGCAGGATGGTGTCCCTTACTGCACAAAAACAATCATCCTCGCAACGCAGGCATCCTGCACCATGGTTCAAAGCTGCCTGTGGCACTAGACAGCAACTTGTCCACCAGCACAGGGGTAGAGGAAAGAAATGCACTGTATCTTGTAGATATGGCACATTTGTTCCCTTTCCGAGTTATACTGGGTGGAACAGCAAGGTGCTTATTTTGCGCCACCCCATGCCACCTGCCATGTAAATTAGGCCATTTGTGCCTCATGTATGGGGAAATGAATGAGGTGTAGCACAGCCAGCCAGCCTGCTGTGCTGCGCCATGTCATGTAGAAAGTGCACGAATGTGTTGTATGCACTGAAATTCAAGGCATTCCTGCACTTTCCTCAGTGATGGTATACAAATTGCTGCCTAGCTCCAATGTAGGCATCCTTGCACCATGTATCTACTTAGTCTCACTTGGGACTTCGCACACTAATCTAGGATGTAAATCCTCTGAATGGAATGGTTGTGTCACAGGACAGATAACTCATCTGAGAGGAGTCAGGTGTGTGCGATAGGAGGCATACACACATAGGGGCATGGCAAGAGATGTCTGTTGTACCTTGCATTAAGCTAAATTGCACCTAGCTAACATGGCGCCCAGGGGAGTGCACACACGTGTCAGCTGCCATTGGAGGGACCACAGGAACTCATCACAAGTTATCATTTAGTGGGTGGGTGATGTGAAAAAAGCACAACACTGTTCCATGTGTGTACAAACTAATGATTATATGTAAGTATGGTGGGACACTGCTTCTGCTCTGCATGGTAGGTGCTGGCTCCTCATGGCAAAACTGCATTTGGTTTGAACATACAGGGGAGGTGGCAATTGACATGTGTACTACATGGTACCTACACAAATACACATGCGCCTCGGGGTCTGACCGGGTAACGTGTGTTTTACAGCTGGAAGGGGATAGCAGAGACAAAAAACATTTGGGGACCACATCTTACATGTCATGTGAACTGGGGGGAGCATAAGGCATGTGCCAGGAAGAAGTATGATGCAACAATGTCTCATGGTGCCACATGTACAATTTGGAGGATGTCAAACAGGGATTTGACAAAGGGATACCAAGAAACACCTAAACACTACAAATCATGGGACCCATGGAGGAACGTAGGCTGAAGTGGGCGGGCCCACTGATGTGGGATTCAGATGTAGGGACTTGCCACCAATCACAACACCACTGCAATATGGTGTAAGGCCCCAACAATTGCTGTCTATAACAAAAGAACATGTAGTACCACTGGATATGGACATGTATGATTGATCTGTCATAGGCATGTGAGAATGAATGTATGAGTTGGGTAGGATCACTGTGTGCCACTTACCTGTGTACCAAGACTCAAACGTGGGTAATCTGAGGAGGTCTGAACACATACAATGGCGTGGGCCTGGGTCATATGGTGTGTGACGCTCTGCAGATAAACAACTCACATCAAAATGTTATGGGGGAATGTGAGACAAACTACACAGTAGGACAGATGCCTATCCCCTCAGAGCAGACAAACAGTGCCTCTGAGAACAATCCATCTGCACTGTAAATCTAGTGAAAGTGCACATCAGTACCCTTTTCCAATAGGTGTAATAAACATCACTGTACAACTCAGGGCCCCATGTGGGAGGAAATTATGCAATGTGGTGCTGCAAGCCACTTTGCTGTGCTGCATCATTTTCAAAGTGCAGGGATACGTTGTATTTACCAAAATGCAACACATACCTGTACTTTCTTCCTTGATGGTGTGCTCACTGCTTCCTAGAGCCAACATAGGCACCCTTGCACCATAGTGTAGGGGTACTTGCTTTGCAGGGATGAGTGCTCATGTGCTGTAAGGGACACTCTCTTGAACTCGAACAATCATAAATGTTGTCTTCCACTTTCTATGTGTGCTGCAGAATGCAGCAAACATTGAAATAGGAAAATATAGGGACTAAAATGTCAATTCTCCATGTTGCACCACTTCAATGCCACCCCTGAGGTTGTTTAGGAATCTGATGCATTTCCAGATATATAAATCTGAGAATGTATCACATTCCATTGGATTCAATGGGTGTTGAGGGGGAACACCCACAGCAACACCCAAGGAACTCACCTTGAATGCAATGTAATGCCTGAAAAGGGTACACAATTATAGGTCCATGACAAGCTACACAAGGTGGAGTGGTGTGGTCTTATAAATTAGGGGACTACACACTGTGCCACTGGAGCATCAAATTCAATGACACTCCAGTTGCACAGCGTGCTGCTACGGCCCTTGAAATTAGGCCTTTTAAAGTGCTCCCTTGGAAACCTTGATTGATAACCTGATCACTCATGTCAACATCTAGCAGGGATCATCTTCATTTAATTGCAGAGGATGACACCATACCTGTCCTGGACTTCTCCTACGAAGCGGCTGACCAGCTGCAAATGTTTAACCCAGATACCCTCCATCAAATCCTACAGACACCATCTCTGTTTGCAGGGAGCCTAGACAGCATTGCGGGGTCTCTAGATGATCCATCTAACATCCAACATACACCACTTGCCAGCAAAACCACAACCATGGACTCCCAGGACCCAGCACTTGCATTCCAAAAAACTGTGGTAGAAGTCCAGCGGGAGCTGACAGATAAAGTGCGGTGGGGCTGGAGACTGTGTTGCATATTCTAGAGGCAGTCCTGCTGTACCTCAGTAAAAATTAGGGAAACTCGTCTTCCATATGAAGCACCTACTCTCCACTTCCTGGCCTCCAGAAGTCCCTGGTTGACATCACTGGTATCATGAGGCTGAGGCACGAGCAAATTCCCAGCCCAAGTGCCATCAGTGAGGTTGCCAAAAGGCTGGGGGCAATACATTGCTACCCTGAATGCCCTTCACTGTGATCTTGTTACACTGTTTCTGCTAATCTGCCTTATGTGTTCCCACAGATGAGAGCTGCTGTGGACACAGCATCCACATCTTCAGCCCCTGATATGTGAGTGCCTCCCTCTACTTCAGTACCTATGACACCCCAGTCACAGGAGGCACCACATACATCAGAGGATGAATATGTGGAAGGAACATCTTTCATCAGGAACACTGCCCAGTAGCTTTTCTCTGTGGCCCATGGCCCCTTTCTCCTTTGCTCTGTGCTAAAGATCGTGCCAATGTCAAAACACCTGACACCATCTTCAATTGGAATCTCCCACTGTTCATCTCTCACATCTGTGGACTGTCATTGTGGCCAATCTTCCCTAATGGCAATGTTGTCCTCCTCCTCACTAAAGCACTCATCTCCTACACATGTCCCATGACATGTTCACCCACATGGACTCTGTCTGGACATCCAGTGGCTAAATACATCTGTTGGGGTTGTTGTCTCATGGAAGGTACATCAGTACTGCACGTAAATTAACACATGTAAATAAAATCACTTACTACAACCTTGGTGTTGTATGTGTGCCTGAAGCAGGAACAACATGAACATGTTGCATTGTGTGAAGCTAATACAATGACTGCTTACCAAAGGGTTATGTGTGGATTGCAGTCCGAGACAAGCTCAGACAGGCTGAGTTGACATACTTGAAGAATATGAAATGTACATTGATGAAAACACTGTTTTTGAGGCTTCTAAGCATAATGTAACAGGTATCATGAAGTCATTGTAACAGCTGATGTGACTCACACCACAAGTGGCTGGTATAAGCAAGGACAGTAGCAAAAATCTCACAATGATGTGACAACCAAATGATGCTAGTTTAAGTCTGTCAGGGGAAGGTATAAGTGTGTGAGTAACAAATCCAATGACAACAACATTCCACAAATGCAGGTCCCATGACTTACCAACACAGAGCAAATGCACATTAGTACTTGTAATGGGATGTGTATACATTCACATCCAGATTGTCACTCACATTGCTAAATTATGTTTGTGCCAACCTGACACTTGCATGCCCATAAGGAACACACCTTGTCATATGTTTCCAAATACTGCTTGCAAAGCCAAATGCATGTATCAAACATAACCTGTGCAGACATGCTAAATCCTAGATAGTAAATTATGATGGAGACCATAATGTATAAAAAAATAAAATTTTTATTAAACTATTTAACTTACACTAAAAACTACCTAAACTTCCTAAACTAACTATCCTTGCCTATCCTACACTACCTTAAAATACTTCATAACTACAACTAACTTAACTTATCTTAACTTATCCTATACATTTAGGTCCACATTCTAGACATCAACCCATCAGCCCCCTTAAAACACATCTGTAGACAAAGACAACAGTAACTACAGCTATACATCAACTAAATAAACATCTAGGCCTAAACAAAGATATATTTTTTGTATTTTAAAAAAAACATTTTTATTTTTTTCATTTTTTTAAAAAAGTACTCAGACCAAAAACATCACCCACCCTAATATCACCCAATAATAATAAAACCCAAATAAAATACCCCCCCCAAATAAAAACTACTACAAACTAAACCTACCCTGCACTACACTAACTTACCTAACACTGACGGTCTAAAACCACAACTATAAAAAATATATATACAAGGGGAAGTCTTTGTATGGGCCATCCTGCTCCTCATTTCTTTATCACAACTGCCTTAATTTCCTATAGCATGATGAACATCTGGTCATGGTTGTGCTCCAGGTTTGAAAGGTATAGCTTCATGTCCGCTATGTCATTCCTAATGTCCCGCTTGAAATCCGCCCAAAGAACTTGTGGTGGGGCCTGTGGTGTGACTGGGGCAG
Organism: Pleurodeles waltl; assembly: GCF_031143425.1. Lineage (NCBI taxonomy): Eukaryota > Metazoa > Chordata > Amphibia > Caudata > Salamandridae > Pleurodeles > Pleurodeles waltl. The sequence goes on from NC_090440.1 coordinate 1,889,554,121, forward strand.
TTGTTGTGGCAGTAGAGGTGAATGGACCTGCCCCTTCAGGGGAACCCCTGTCTGAGGCCCGAGATTTGCCCTGTCGATGGTGAGTGGAGGTGGCTGTTTCCATAGCTGGCGGCCCTTGTAGAAAGGCACTCCAGGACCCCAATGCTCTCTCTTGATCATACACCTTCCCCATCCTCTTGAATGTCTTTCTCACATGGCAGATGTGGTGATAGCAGTCAGCCCTTTTTTCGAAGTTCCTACTCTGGGAAGGGGTCATGTTGACTGAGTAAACAGGAGGAATACATGTCAAACAAATGTTCATTGGGCAAGTTAACATCAAGCATTCCATGTAAATACTATCTGCACACATCATATGATGCATATCAGAAATCACAATAACATCTTGGAGGGCAATGTGAATAGACATCTGCCCAATATCCATTATCTCCACATTGATTTTGGTCAAGACATCAAGGCCAAGCAAGTGTTAAACAATAGGATGCCAGTCTTGGGACATTTTTGAAAGACCATGGGGGTTATTACAACTTTGGAGGAGGTGTTAATCCATCCCAAAAGTGACGGTAAAGTGACGGATATACCACCAGCCATATTACGAGTCCATTATATCCTATGGAACTCGTAATACGGCTGGTGGTATATCCGTCACTTTACCGTCACTTTTGGGATGGATTAACACCTCCTCCAAAGTTGTAATAACCCCCATGTCATTATTGACAATGGTTATGGAAAAGGCTGTTTTGTGATCATGGTATGGCACACTCATAATGTTGCATTGCTCATCAATGTCTACTCAGCATAGCCCACTGTCCTTGGATCCATTGCATTTTGCAAATTCATCTGAACAAGGACTCATAACATTATGGGGGTCATTACGACCCTGGCGGCCGGCGGTAAGCTGGCGGTAACACCGCCAACAGGCTGGCGGTGTTCCGCCAGCTATTATGACTGTGGTGCAATAGCCACGGCCATACCGCCGGCCCCTCCAACATACCGCCAGGCTTCCGCCTGGCGGTCATAATCCCCAGGGCAGCGGTGCATGCACCGCTGCCCTGGGGATTATGAGTCCCCGACCGCCAGCCTGTCCGTGGCGGTAAACACCGCCATGGAAAGGCTGGCGGTAAGGGGACTTGGGGTGCCCCTGGGGGCCCCTGCACTGTCCATGCACATGGCATGGGCAGAGCAGGGGCCCCCAGACATAGCCCCGTCGCGCATTTCACTGCCCGAATTGCGGGCAGTGAAATGCGCGACGGGTGCTACTGCACCCGCTGCACACCAGCATTGCCGCCGACTCTATTACGAGCCAGAAGCAACACTGTTACCGTCTGCTGGCCCAGCGGAAAAGTCATAATAGGGAGCCAGGAATACCGCCGGCAATGGCGGTATTCTTGCTCCCGCAGCCTCGGCGGTCTTTTTGAAAGACCGCCGAGGTTGTAATGAGGCCCTATGTGGCTGATATGGCAAGGACACCTATCTGGATACATTGCTACATGGAGAATACAAGTGCCAGGTATCATTTGTGAGAACTGGGTGTGGATAGCTCACTCATATCACACAGAGATACAAGAAACTACTTCCATAGTCACTCATGTACATACATGGTGGGCTGTGCCATGATTCCTAGTATACTCCCTGAGTAACTGTATGTGTCTCACTATGCAGCCCATTGCCTGTACATATGGGTGCAAAATTCATGTCACCTTGCTGCACACTAGCCCATAGCACAGCCATTTAATAGGTGGGTGTATGCATGCCCTACATCTCATCTGCAAAGGGATCTTGGATCAGCAATGGCTAATGCTCTTCATTTTATGTGCCAGTTTGTATTACACCCTGTAAACTATCAGGACCAGCACTATCTGAAGCTGAATTTGGTATTGACATGGGATATGACACTGTTGTACGGGCATCCCTCTAGTCTAACACACAATTCCAGATCTTTGAAGATGACAGGGGATAGCAATATTGTCATACACCCCATAGAGTATGGGGCATCACACCACAGTAGTAGGCAAATCAACTGCAAATGCAAGTCTGGTAGATTAACGACTGTCTTGCCAGTCTTAGGGTCCTAGTCACATGGTCCTCAGTCCTGGTAGTACATGATTTACTCTGATGTTCCTGTGGCACACACAACAGGAATATGTCATGTGAACGACATATTGTCACCCTGTAGAGATGTGTAGGACCCTCTACTTCTGGTCTATACTCTTGCTGTCATCACAGTGTTTTTACTCATACACCATGTGTGGGCTGGCCAGACATATCAGACATAGATTGCACTGTGAGTAATAACAGTCTATCTGTGCATATGAAAGGCTTTACTCAGGTATACAGTGCTTTGCCATGTTCAGTTATAATTCTACTACCACATACGTTCACAGATCCTGGCATTGTGGTCATTGCTCTTTAGTCATACCAGCATATTTGTGGGCCCTCAGTTATAACAATCAAAACCTTCTTGACATTAGTCACATGCAAAGGCACATCCCGGACCCAACATCCACCTTACTGTCCATACACATGTATATCCTATGGAGTTTCGCTTTGGATACATGCACTAGCCATTACACATAAAGGATGACACTCACTGGTAGCATCAGGGTCACAGAAGCATTCCACCTCTAGTGTTGTGTATGGCTCAGGTCCAACTGTAAGACATAACTTGAGACATAGCACTGTGAATGTTGAACAATAACACTGTGGTCCAATATTGCACATTACACATGACCTGCAAATGACCATTATAGCTTTATGATTGTGATAACTCAAATGTCCACTAGGCATGTCTCAATTTCATACATTGGTAGGCCAGGATGATATATACAGATATGTGATGGTACTGTACATACATGTCTCAGTACATAGCGTAAGGGTTTCAAATTAATAACTACCCCAAGTTTTTTTCAAGGCCAACTGAGTGTAGTAGCATTCTGCAACTACATGATTCAAAGAACACACTCAGCCATGACTAGCAATACTCCTGTCTCACTCTGGTCATCACATGTACATGACTATGCAATATACAACAGTAGTTAGACATCCTTGCCCTCACATTTTTCAGACATCATTAGATGTCATTACTGAATGGGGTGTGATGGCAATTGTGCCTTGACATATGTGAATCACTGACACTATGGGCCACATTTACAAGACCAAGTGTCACCTTGTACCACCAAAGCAACATTTCTGTTAAGTTTCTGTGGCACAGTGTGACAGGCGATGATCCCAAAGCTGGTTATTCATCAGATTCAAATGTCACCTCAGGGGTAGTGTCAGAGTGGTCCAGTGTAAAAAAAACACGATTACTCCACGTTTTTCCTCTTGCTATGTGTGCAGCTTTCTACAGCACACATAGATGAAGTGCTTTCTACAGCATGCATAGCTGAAGTAAAACACCATTGATGATTATGTATGGGCAGGAAGGTGTTGTTTCCTTCACATGAACACTCATCCCTATCAACCATGTCCCCTTGCACCATGACAATAAGGTGCCTGCATTGGTGCTCGTCAGCTATTTGTGCGCAAGCACACGGGACAAGGACAGGTATGTGCCATATGTCATAGTTATGGTGCATTTCTGCACTTGTTGGGGATGCATGTTGGCACACCAACATGCCTTTCAGCCCTGCCCTGTGTCCTAACTTAGTAAAGAAGGCCCTATGGCCAGCAGACACTTAATTGCAAGTGCAATACAAGAAATCAGCCACAAAGACTGTGTACTCACCAACAGTACTTCTGACCTTGATTCCAAGGAAGTCAAGGAGGTCATGTTCCCTGCTTATGAGGTCTGCCAATTGATGTTTCAGCTGGTGGGTCGTCCCCTCCACCTCGAAGATCTGCTGCATGTGGAAGCAGACCTTCCCCCACCACAGTTTCCATGCCTCCCTCCTGAAGCCCAGGATAACTTAGCCGCCCATGGCCAACATGTTTGGAAGGTAGTGGGTGACCAATCATATAAAGCCCCCCAACTCCTCCTCATTCATGTCATGGGCTCTTCCCTTCCATGATATGTCCCAACCCAAACCCACAATTAACTGAATAAATAAAGAAAAACCCAAACTGCCCAAACTACTTCTCCAGACTAATCTACCCCGAGGACAAATATCTGACAAAAACACAGTAACTTACAACACAAAATACAAATACAAAGGGCAAAACAGATGACAGGAATAGAACAGGGACAGCAGACAGCACAGAAGACTCAATGGACTGCAGTCCTCACTCCACCAACAGCACCACACAACATCTCCGAAGCACAGACACAAAGACTGTGAGTGTAAGAGAAAGTGAAGCTAACTTTACAATTCCTGGTTTGCATCATGGCTGATCCATTACATAACTTCCTCTGCTGATGCGGCACGTTGTGAACTAATACACCTTTTTTTGATGCTACACGCCAATGCATGGATTTTTTATGAAGAAGCACCATGAGGAGTTTCTAATGAGTCGCATGCGATGCGTCATTTTTGGCATACACAATGGGTTAAAAATGCATTGGGACAATGCATCATTTTTTTTTTTACGCAATTTCTGAAATATGTTATATATATATGGTGTAATGTGGAAATCATTTTTATAGTCATATGGATTGTTGTGGTGCCTGTGACTAGTTGTGTTTTACGCTCCCCTCTCTTTCCATGTGTCCAATATATGTTTTTTAAGTGAACATGGGTAAAGTAAATACATTACAAAGATCAGACCACACATAGGGCACATTTTCTATGTTGTGTTGAAACTACACCTTTGAAGGGTTGCCCCATGTGCCAGTTATGTGTTGGCACCTGAATACATTGCTCAGTTTACCCCCATGGATGTCATGGACATGCCATGGGATGTGGGCTGCACACCAGCATCTAGGACAGTGCAGACATCTGCAAATATGTGTCCCACAGTGTAGACAGAGGGCTTTCAGGCAATGGGGTGAGGGTTGCAGTCTCCAGTGCAGGCAAATGTGATGGCATGTACACACATGTTAAGGGATCTGTGAATGGTGCAATTTGCTCACGTTCCCCCCACCAGGGGGCTGGCATAAGGGGACACATTGCCAGTTTGCCTCCGGTGGTTGACTCTGCACCTGGCATTACATATTACAGACAGCGAACAGTCACAACTTCCCTGCCCTATTATCTACTAGGGACTTATAGGTAGTTTTATTCCCCCATGCCTATTATCTACTAGGGACTTATAGGTAGTTTGATTCCCCCTTGACCTATTATCTATTAGGGCACTTCAGGAGTCTGTTGGCAGTGGTATTTGTACCACTTCTGCATTTGCCTTTTATTCAGAGTAGTGGCCCTATGCCTGGTCGGAAGACCCAGGTTACAGCCTGGGTCAGTCACCAATATTTTCAGTAAGTCAAATGTGGTTGTATGTGCAAACAGGATGACTTTCTCCCAGTGTGACTGGGCAGGTAATTTGATTACACACTGGTTGTGATGATATGTGTTATCTTACATAGCAAAACTTTATCTGGGATTCTCACTTTTCTGACAATGTGTGAGTCATTCATGCATGTACCACACACATGACTAGTATATGGTACACCAGAAATGTTGCTGCTATTGATGTTACATCTTCTGCTTGCACCCCATCTTCACCATATTCATTGTTCCATTCTTCATGCTCTTCATTGACTTTGGGGAATGGTAGATTATGGTCTGCACATGTGTTCTGTGCTTTGCATCACACTAGTATTGGTGTAGTTGCTCTTGGTGGTGAGTAGGCTAATTGGCCCCCAAACATTTCCAGACTCCTGAAGCAATACTTATGTTAAGTACCCTCCACAACGTAGCAGGTCCTGTTTGGGATTATGACTGCTAATTTTACATATCGGTGTACTTGTGAGGAGTACTCACACACAGCTGCAGTCTATATGCTTTGTCAGGTGCATAGTGAATAGGGGTAGGTTGGGGGAATGGTCATTACAGCTAAAGGTCCCTCATACATTTACAAGTCCTTCTGTTTCCTGATGTGCTCAGACATATTGGCAACAGCATATGGCGTGCTATGCCATTGATTGGCATCTGTCGAGACGGGGCCACTCACCTGAAAAGTAGGATGTCTGCAGGGGCAATGGTATGCCCCTGACCTCCTGGAACACCTCTCGGCACTTCCTGGTGGACACAGAAACCCTGGCAGCTGTCCCAAAGGGAAAGGGGGAGTGGAACAGAAAGAGACAAGACACTGCCACGTCTTGCCGGTCCAGCCAGGCACACTGTATCTTCGGGGGTGGTCATTGTTTTCAGAGTGATAGTAGAGTTAGTGCACTCAACTTCCTTGAAACTGAATCTCTCTTTCTGATATGGGCACGGGAGTGATAGAAGAACACCGGGATGCTCCAGCACTTTTCTTGGATAATAATAACTGTTGGCACAATTACTAACACTGCATTACCAAAAACCAAAACTGAGTACCATAACAATAAGTACTGCAACACTAGGGCTGGCTTCACAGAGATTCACTGCTGCACCCTACAATTAGAACTGTGGTTGCACTTATCATGCACAAGAAAGACAAACAAGGGCATTAATTATATCATGTATAACTTTCCTGCATGCATAGGGTTAAACTAAAAGGAGCAAAAACAATCCAAGAAATACAAATGTCCACTCTGGGTTTAAACAGTTAGGGTAGCACAGTTTGGTTTGGTTTCACTGTGTGTGTTAAAAACCCTTCAAAAGCAAATTCCTCAAATCTGAAACACAGGCATGAATGACACAATTTAAATCCAAGATATATGGAGATATGCTATTAGAGAAAGAAAAGTCATGCAAATGCTATTTTAAAATTGCACTGTCACTTTTTGTAGTACTTGAGCTCAAACAGATTTCCTGAAGCATATTTAAGCAAGTGACTACAATAATAATGTAGAATGATCAGAAATGCATTTGTCTCTTCAAGATAAGCACTGAAATACACCAGCTGTTCTAAGAAAGCACGGCACTCAAAGAACAAACTCCCTGGAGAATGCTAGTCACTTAGCTGCAGTCTTTTCCGGAGTGCTAGAGGAATGCCTGGTGTCAGCTGGTAGAGGAAGAAAAGAATTGCCTCAAAAGTCCTGAATACGAGGATGACAGCAGGGGCTGGACTGCCAAATCAGATGCTGACATCAGGAAGCAAAACAAAGCTAAGCAGGGAGGCATGCTTCACTCTGCTATTTATAGCCAATCAGGAAATCAGTTGAGTTTTCAGAGATCAGTGCATTGTGTCTGGTACTTTGAGGATAAAGACAGTGTTCACACTTGATTGACAACTGTTGTGGCCTACTTATGGTTTTCTGGGTGTTAGTGTGTTATTTTTTAAGTGGGACTGTGACAGACACTCCAAGACATGTGTGAGATTGACTCATTTATTTACATATTTGGCATTCATGCCTTCAGTCACAAGTGCTTAACTGAACAAGTTCTGCACGATGTGTGCACATCTCCATCCACCTGCTGTAGTGTTCTGGAGATCAGGTTGATGTAGTGGCTCATCCTCCTCCTTTTCCGTTGGTGCCTCTTGTTCTTCATCCCAGGGGAAATTTGTCCTGGCACAAATATTGTGCAGTATTGCACAGGTCAAAATAATCTTGCAGACCAAGGAAGGGTAATACAGGAGGTCTCCTACCCGAAACGTTCAGGCAGAGAAACCGGCCCTTGAGTAGACCAAATATCCGCTCAATTATGTTTCTCATACGATTGTACACCTGATTGTAATCCTTTTCTGCCTCAGTTTGTGGGTTTCCAAATGGTTTCATGACACACTGTTGGATGCCATATCCTTGTTCAGCTGAAATGTACAAAACAAGGCAACAATGACATTGGTTTAGATTACTGTATTTGCATACATCCTGCCCATGTGTTTTATATGTATTGCGTTTATCTTGTACTTCTCCTAATTATGACCGCATGATATGTCGGTCATGCCAGTGTAGTGCAGTTTCTAGGGGCCTGTTATCTCACTATATGGTAAGTCAAAAGCAGATACATCATACAATTCAACTTCCTGACTGTCATATTTCTGCAGTAAATTTCAATGGTGGCTGCTTCCCATTGCACAAATCTTTTCCATTTTATGTGTTCACAATACATGTGTTGTGAGACAGAATATGGATGTGCTTTTTTTTTGTAGGTCCTGGCTAGGTTGTTGGTGACATGCCAGACATGGCTGACACAGACACATTTATAGGTCCATGCTCCTACCCAAATGTTGGCATTGCCATACATTTGTCCTTGCCTTTGATTGTCCTGCTTTGTCCATGACAGTTGACATGGTGCCATCCACACAGTATTCACTCACACATCCCAACTGAGTGACGTGATCTGACAACTGCCAGTTTTCTATCCATGGTTGCATGTCGCTATGAGGAAACATGTGTGAAGGTAGTGTGCTCAATGTGTCAACACAACTCATGTATCCTGCTAATTTGTTGGTGGTCATCTGCAGTCTAGCTACACAAAGTCCAGCCCTGTGTTATGTCTCTATGAAGGGAAACTGCAACACAATCCTTGGGGCCTCCTGCAGATTTGAGGTCCATACACCTAGACTACGCACAAGTTGGCTAGTAAGTACACATTCGCATTTACATCAGGGGTTGTAGGTGGTTTCCTTTGCTTTCAGGATAGAATGTGTGTATGTGGGAACACCTTCTAGCCAAAGCTATTGCCTCAGAAGCATGGTAAGTGATGTCTGTGTTTAGCATCACACTTCACACATGTGAGATGGGAGGTATTTTGCATTCTGTTATTCATTTGTACAGTTACATGTCACCTGCCCTTGGGCCCTGTTTTGTCATCTGGTACCTAGGGCCACATTTACAGGGCCCCTGGCACAGAACAGCAGAGCAAGTGTCTTGCTGTGCTGCCATGCACCACCTGGAAAGGGTAGAAATGCACAGTATCTAAAAGATATGGTGCCTTTCTGACCTTCACCCCCCGCAGTGGCACACAAATTGCCTCTATGCACCAACGCAGGCAGCCTAGCGCCATGGTCCATGGGTGCCTGCATTGTGGGGATGATTGCTTTTGTTCAGGAATGGACACCTTCCTGGAAAAACACAATCATAAAAGGTGTTTCCTTCTTTCTATATGTGCTGCAGAATGCAGCACAAATAGTAAGAGGATGATACTGGGAGAGATAAATATATTTCTCCCCGTTACATCACTCTTACACCTACTCTAAGGTGGCTTAAGATTTTGATGCATTCCCAGCCTTGTAAATCAAGGAATGCATCAGATACCTTCAGCTTCCGTGGGTGGTGCATGGGTACACCTCAAACAACACCCCTGGAACACCCATTTCACGTAGTGTTATGCGTGGAAGGTGTCCATATTTACAAGGCCACGAAAAGCCATGCAAAGCGGCTTTGCATAGCCTTGTAACTATGGACCGGCACACTGTGTTACTGGAGCATGAGTGAACTGTTGCTCTGGTGGCACATTGTGTCAGTGGGGCCTTGTGCAGGAGGCCCCCAGTTCCTGATATGTGAGCCATGACATGTCTGATGGCTCATGTTTGTTGCATGTGCCCGTCCCCAGTGTACATAATACACCTCCCTTGCACACAGAGATGTTGGGTAGATTTCCTGGCTAGCATGCATGACTGTGCGTCTTTACAAATGCAACATGTGGGAAACTGGGTTGAGATGTCTCCACCTGTATGTCAGGGTGTTTAGCAATAAATATGTGTGCTGGAGCATGGTTCATATATGTGGTACAGGCCTCAACCTGCCGTCCTTATCTGTGCAGGCAGACAGTTATCTGTGTATTTTGTCTCCCATATCTATTTGTCATTGTGTCAGTTAAGTTCTTGTTGTTTGCTTACCTATAAGCAGGACATTTCCATTTTGTCCATCCTGGAATCTCTGGTTAATGATGGACTCCCGGAAGATGTTAGCACCATGTACACTGCCCGGATATTTGTCCACCACACTCAGGATCAAACCAACAATGGTCTGTACATTCATTGAGTGGGTATGTTTTCTGTTCCTATATAAGTGTTCAGTTGCAACATGAGGAACAAGTTGCACATGTGTGCAGTCCATAGCACCCAGCATATGCGGAAATCCATCAATGGCATAAAATCCTTATTTTATTTCCTGCTGCAGTTGCTGGGTGTTAGGGAAGAGGATGTAGTGGGTGTGAGGTGGATGATGGCATCCAGGACAGACGGGAGGAATGCTGAGAAGGATGGCTGCAACACTCCTCCCACTTGTGCTACAGTGTTGTGGAAGGAGCCTGATGTAAGCATATGTATCACTGCCAGGAGCTTGGTCAGTGGTGGTATGTTGGTGACCCTGTCTACCGTAGCCTGCAGTCTGGGTGCAATGAGGTGGAGCAGTTGATGATGGACTCCCCGTGCAGCCGATAGAAGGTGATGACCTCTTTCTCTTTATCTATTGGTGGTAGATGCACCTGTTTCTCCTGCCCTGCCTATGTAGTGTGGGTGGTGGTGATGGTGATTGTGGTGGTGTTGTTAGAAGTAGTGGTGATGGTGGGGTAGTCTTCTTGGTGCCCCAAGTTGTAGTAAGAGTAAATCCATGTTGTCCTTCAGGTTGCCAGGGTGTTTTCTGTGTGTTCTCCTTCAGTCCCTGTACCAAAGAGACTTTTTAACACCTGGTCTGACTTGGCATGACTTTTCTTAAGCGTGCTTCAGTTTTTGGAAAGCTTGTAAATACAGGTGTGTCAACGCTGAGTCAATTTTTAAGAGGGAGCACCTACCTTGCATATCATTGTAGGTATCTGATGCAGCCAGATCCAGTGCCATTGAAAACTGACGCTAAGGTGGAAAAAGTGATGCTACAGGCTTTGTAAATAGGAAGTTGTTTTTACGCTGCCACTGCATAAAAAAAAAAAGATGCAGCAACGACACAAACTCTTCGTAAATAAGCCCTAAAATGTTTATGGTTATTGATTGTGAGCCACTCGAGGGCACTATGCTGTAACCATAGTGCCCTTGACATGCGTCACTGTCAGCACTGCTGCCAGAAATGGGGCTCACCATCTTCAGTCAGCAAACCTTCTTAATATTGGCCATGGCTTCTTGATCTCAAACTGCAATGTTGTTGTGATCCTTCAGTGATTTTTCTTCATTTTGAAGCAATCATGTCTGGATTTTTCTTAAGGATATCAAGTCTGATGGACACCATCTAGCAGAGTTATGTGGCATGTTATGGCATGCTATGGAACTATCAGAGGACCTGACAAAAATCTTGTCCAGTCGATATTTGGGTTAGCTTTGCCTCTTGTACAGCACTCTTGATTGTTGTCCACCATGCCATTGCGTTGAGGCATAAAGGCTTTCTTTTGCTCTGACATATGTTACACATTTGAATGATTCCTTCACTACACTATCTAGTCCTGGAAAACATTTTTTTTCTTGCAGTAACTTCTACACCTTTATTGCTCTCTTGAGCAGGTGTAACCATTCTCCAAAGTAGCTTTATTGGTATGACTATTCTAATGCAGCATAGGACTATCCTTTTTCTGGTTTCTTACAATTCTATTTGCACATTTTTGAGTGCCAGCAGTTCATCTTTTGTAAACCCCTGATCATTATCAGGTTTTTTTGTTGACATGCCTCCATTATTGCTTTTTCATGATGACTTTTACTTCACCATGTGTGCTGTCTGTGTGTGACTTGTGAGCTACTTTATCGAGGGAGATTTGTGCAGGGTTTGACTGACGTAGCACAACACTGATGTATTCCGCCACCAGCAATGGTGTATTTGCTGGTCTGGGGAAACTGGTATCTTGAGACATAATCATCATTTGTGGATTGTTTTTGAAGTCATAGTCCATTAGGTGTATTTCTCACCATTCTATTGGTGTTATATTAGCATTCACATTTCCATAGATCCTCAGTAGTGCCTAATGGTATATTACAGTTGTCAATTGGTTCTCATACAGAAGCATGTAATGATATTCAAAGGTCCACACTATGGCCATGTCTCTTTTTGTGGCCGTCAATAGGGATTTTCTACATTTGTTCGGCTTCTACTTGCATATTTAGTGAACCATATGAGAGAGCCCTGGTCTGGCTTGCATTGGGCCAAGAATACTCATACAGGACTGGCATTGCCTTCTGTTCAGTGCATAATGTGTGGTCAAAATATGCCAGATGGTCAACAGATGCTACAGTCTCTTTTACGACTTTGACCAGATGAGTGTTTATCCTTGTTTGCTAAATTCTCTGAGTGGTTCACTCAGTGACGAAGTACTCGATGTAGTAAAAATAGTATCTCACTAGTCCAAGGAATTATCTCAGGTCTGCTCTGCCTCCTGGGGCCTGATACTTTTTGATCATCTCAACATTGTCTGGGTCTAGCTGTATTGTTTACAGGCAAAAATAAGTCCTTGTCAAGCTTGCACTTTTCAGCATTTAGTTCCAGTCTGGCTTCTTCTAAATGAATGCATACTTCTTTCAACACTGTAGTGTTCTTCCTTGGTGTGGCCGAACACCAGAATGTCATCACTGTAACTGAAACAGTTCCTGATTTGCCTTATGGGTTTTCACACAAATTCTTGAAAGAGTTCTGCCACTGATGATATGCCAAAACTGACATGCTAGTATCAATACAAACCAAGGTGGGTTAGGAAACTGTGGGTCTATTTCAAATTAATTGTAGCCTTGTAGAGGCCTTGTAGAGGCCCAGCTTGGAGAACTTGCAGGCTCCAGTTATATAACTGACTGTGTCATAAGATGTGAGCTATGGTCTCCCTCAAAAGGCAGGTCACATATCCAGACAAAGGTGTATTTTGTATTCCATTTTGGTACTACCATTGGGAGGACACCCACAGAGTGGGGCAAGTAACTTGTTCAACTATACCTTGCTCTACTAAGCAATTCAGTTCTTCTTCTACCTGGGGTTGTAGAGTTACTACTACAGTGCTACAGTGTGCTACTGGCCCATTTGGCCTCATGTATGTAAAGTGTGACTTGCACATCTTTCAGTTTTTTCTGGTCCTTGAAATAGTACTGAATGATTCTTCATAACGTGGTGGTGTGAAAACACAGTGAAGGGCACTTCAAAGAGCCTTATGAGTTGTGCCATGACATTGCACTTTGCCTCTTGGGACATGCATCTCTTCTTGCATTGATGAGCTATTATGACAGGTTTGTAACAAGGTATTTTTCTCCCCATTGAGTTGTAGTTTTACATTCACCCTCTCATATTAGGATGTTTACACAATGTTGCTGGTGGCTTCCTTGTCTAATACAAATGTGGCCTCATGAGACTCCGCTTGTAGGACAAGGGACAAACTTTTCTTGATTTCCTTTCTGTCAAGCGTCTTTAGTTGTTCCTGTTGGCATTCTGACATTGTAACATCTCTCATGAGGTATAGACACTCCCAGCCTTCCCAGTCTGGGAAGGACTCAGTGTATGGAGAATCCATTTGTCTGGCATGTCATATAGACTTAGGCCCTCATCAAAAAATTGGCGGTAAATCCCGCTTACCGCCGTGCAGAAGACCGCCAACAAACCGATGCAGCAGAGTAATTCCGCTACATCTATTACGACCCACAGCTCGGAATCCGCCAAAATCTAGACACCCACACAAGTCCACCACACCAAAGGTCAGTGATAAATTGGCGATAACAAAACCTCCACCATCACGCCAACAGGAATACGCCCACACTTTCACGACACACGAATCCACGCAGCGGTCTTTCAACCGCGGTATTCCATTGGCGGTACACACCGCCGCGCTCATAACACACACACATTTACAAAACACAACCACATTGGACAATTTGAAATACACACACCTGATACACATACACACACCACTCCCACACACCCAATACAATATAAAACACACACCCACATCACCCACAAACCCTTGCTACCAAAAATTAAGAACAAATCACAGAGAGAGACACCACCATCAACAAACTAGCATCCACAGGCACACAACACCATCACTCACACAACATCCACGCACCTCACACAACACACACAAACACATCCCCTCACACATCATAACACACACCACCTCACACATCGCCCACACCACCCCATGGCACCGCAAAGACACCCCAGGTTCTCTGAGGAGGAGCTCAGGGTCATGGTGGAGGAAATCATCCGGGTAGAGCCTCAGCTATTCGGAGCACAGGTGCAGCACACCTCCATAGATAGGAAGATGGAGCTATGGTGAAGAATCGTGGACAGGGTCAACACAGTGGGACAGCACCCAAGAAATAGGGATGACATCAGGAAGAGGTGGAACGACCTACGGGGGAAGGTGCGTTCCGTGGTCTCAAGACACCACTTTGCGGTTCAGAGGACTGGCGGCTGACCCCCACCTCTTCCCCCACAACTAACAACATGGGAGGAGCAAGTCTTGGCTATTCTGCATCCTGAGGGCCTCGCAAGAGTAGCTGGAGGAATGGACTCTGGTAAGTCAAATCTTTACTATTACATCCCCCACCCTACCTGCATACCATCACATACCCCCTCCCTCGCCCTCACCCCATCACTCCAGCTCCTCACAAATGTCCCAATATCACAAACCACCCATCCCAACACCAAGCCCTGCATGCAACAACAAAGCATGGCCACCCATCACCAAAGCATGGCCACTGCACATACCCATACACCCCTCTAAACCATCATCAAACAAGGTCCCACACAGGAATTCAAGCACTGGGGTACACGGTCACCCACCCATTGCACACCATGGCATACACAGCTGCAATAATCATGCTTTTACACCCCTGCAGGACCCCTAGCCAACGTCACCCGACAGGAGGGTCCAGACATGTCCACACCACCAACAGAAGAGGCCCACGGTGATTACAGCAGCTCTGTCCAACTGGATCTAGACGACCAGCCCGGCCCATCTGGGACTTTGGGACAGTCGGTTCCCCTGACACAGTCACAGGCCACCACAGAGCTTCCCCCCTCTGGAAACACCAGCACAGCACCCACCCAGCGGGCCCATACCTCTGTCCCCAGGACACATCAATCATCAGTGTGTCCACCACTACACGGGAACCCAGGCTAACCCACCACCCCAACAACAACAGGGACCTGGGGGCAGTGGAAGTGGGCACACAGTTCAGGGGACAGAGGCCCAGGGAATCAGGGGAACTGGGAGGGCTGCTGTGCGACAGGGGGAGGACAGGCCAAGGGAACCCACTCTCCACGAGGCCCTCTCCAACATCATGGGAGCCTACCATCATTCCCAGGAGACAATGGCAACGGTACTGGCCAAGTTTCAGGAGACCCAGCGGCTGCAGGAGGAACAGTATTTGGGCTTCAGGGAGGAACTCAAATCCATGAATTCCACCCTGGGCACCATCGTAGGGGTGCTGAAGGAAGTCCTCAACACCAGGAGGGACACTGTGACACAACAAGGGGCCCCTGACACTAGCCTGGACGATGAACTGCCCACCACCTCTGCCGGCACTAGTGGACAGGAGGCACCGCCACAGGACCACCACACCAGCACCCCACCCCCAGCAGATGGAGAACCACCCTGCAAACGGTCCCTGAGATCCAGGACAAAGACATAGAAGGATGCCAAGAAATGAGACCACCTTGATTGTCATCCTTTTGTCCCACCTTGTCACACTGTCCATCCTCAAACTGCCCCTGCTCCACTTCCTATGCCCCTTTGTACAATGCACCTGTGAGACTAATAGCTTGGACTCTGCCATGGACATTCCTCCACCATCACCCCTCACCATTTTACAACCCCTCCAATATTGAGCACTTAAATAAACACCCTAAAAGCACAAAACAATCTGGAGTCTGTCTGTGATTTCGAATTAGAGTATTAGCAATTACAGTGACAAAATGCTCTTTCAAATGTAATATCAACATACCTATGTCACACAGCTCTAGTCCATGAGGAAACAAAGCAGATGTCACACAGTGGGACCCACATCTGTGAAATCGTAAGGGAAAGTGAAAACTCAGTGACCATACACTTGGTGAAAAGGACAGACAGTAGAGAGGTAGTAGTGTTAAAGTACAGGTAGCAGGCAGGTTTGTCTCCTTACCTGTGTCTCACTGGAAGTATTGCAGGATCACCGAGTTCCTGTTGTCGATGTCCTCTTCTTCTGCTTCCTCGTCTTCACTGTCCACAGGCTCCACAGCTGCCACAACACCTCCATCTGGAACGTCCTCCTGCAGAAAAGGCACCTGTCGTCACAAAGCCAAGTTGTGAAGCATACAGCAGGCCACGATGATCTGGCACACCTTCTTTGGTGAGTAGAATAGGGAACCTCCTGTCAGATGGAGGCACCGGAAATAGGCCTTCAGGAGGCCGAAGGTCCGCTCTATAATCCTCCTAGTTCGCCCATGGGCCTCATTGTAGCATTCCTCTGCCCTTGGATTCCTCACTGGGGTCAGTAGCCATGACAGGTTGGGGTAACCAGAGTCACCTGCAAATGGCGAGGGACAACTGTTAGACACACATTAACTCTTAGGGATATCCCCAGACCCAGACAGCTATTCCCACTGATTTGGATCCAGGTGCTCACCTAATAGCCACACACGGTGCCTCTGGAATTGCCCCATCACATAAGGGATGCTGCTATTCCGCAGGATGTAAGCGTCATGCACTGAGCCAGGGAATTTGGCATTAACATGGGAGATGTACTGGTCTGCCAAACACACCATCTGCACATTCATCGAATGGTAACTCCTGTGGTTTCTGTACACCTGTTCACTCCTGCGGGGGGGGGGGGCCAAGGCCACATGTGTCCCATCAATGGCGCCTATGATTTTGGGGATATGTCCCAGGGCATAGAAGTCACCTTTAACTTTAGGCAATCCTCCACCTGAGGGAAAACGATGTAGCTCCGCATGTGTTTCAGCAAGGCAGACAACACTCTGGACAACACGTTCAGGTCGGGAGATCCCTGGTGCTATGGCCACTGTTGTTTGAAATGACCCACTTGCAAGGAAATGGAGTACTGACAGTACTTGAGGGGGGATTCCTGTGGGATGGCGGATGGCTGACATAAGGTTTGGCCCCAACTGGGCACACAGTTCCAGGATTGTGGCACGATCAAGCCTGTAGGTGATGATCACATGTCTTTCCTCCATTGTCGACAGATCCACCAGCGGTCTGTACACCGGAGGATGCCTCAGCGGACAGTTCCTATGGAGGAGAACAGCGAGCACAGAGTCAACCAACTCTGCGGTACGTAAACACAGCTTACTCAGAAAACTATTCATAAAACCAAATTTGCCTGTATGAGTGTTTAGCCAAGGCCTAGGTATGTGTGAAGCAGTTAAAAATAAAGCCATGTGGGCCCCTGAAATGGTGGCTGCCTGACCTGTAAAGTGGGACAATGGGATATGAGGTAACTGCGCTGGCGTTGTACACCGTTGCGGTCGGTGGTCGAAGACTGCAGCGCAATTCTGCATTGGTTAACATTGGACCCTGTGGGTCCCAGGAGCCAATGGCGATGTACGCCGGCAGTGACGGTACGCACCGCCATGGACGTGACCACCATTTTCTATCTGTTCAATCACTCGATACCTGATCTTCGACAGGAGAGGACCTACACTGCAAGTGCTGCTGTGACCACAGTCTGGAAGAGACAATGGCTTGTGCGTCTGGGGACAGGGCCCCTGCCTTCAGCACGGAGGAGTTGGAGAAACTCGTGGATGGGGTCCTCCCCCAGTACACGCTACTCTACGGTCATCCAGACAAACAGGTAAGTACACTGGGAGCATGCTGTATGGACAATGCCTGTGTGGATGAAAGATAGGGGGAGGAGAATGAGGTGTGCATGAAACAACGGTGAGTGCATGTGCCACATGGCAAGGGTAGGGATGCGGGCCAATGACTGTGACGGTGCAGTTGGTAATAACTTCTCTTTTTCCCCTGTACAATTCCTGTAGGTCAGCACCCAAAAGAAGAAGGATATTTGGCATGCCATCGCCAAGGACGTCCGGACCCTGGGGGTCTACCACAGACAGAGCACCCACTGCCGGAAAAGATGGGAGGACATTCGCCACTGGAGCAAGAAGATGGCGGAGGCCCAGCTGGGGATGGCCTCCCAACGTGGGAGGAGTGCCCGTTGCACCATGACCCCCCTGATGTTCAAGATCCTGGCGGTGGCGTACCCGGAGTTGGATGGGCGCTTGAGGGCATCACAGCAGCAACAAGGGGGTGAGTACACTCATTCAGCTGATTCAGCGTGCATTGGAGGTGTCTGGGTGGGGGAGGTGGGCTGTGGGTTTCCCGAGGCAAGGGCGAGTTTGCTAGTTAAGTCCTCTTTTTCAGGCAGACCCTGTGGTACCCCACCCCACCTGGGTACAGTGCCAACTACACCTAGTCAGGTTCCTGTAACATCCATGTGTGCAGAAATTGGCCATAGCCTTGTAAGCCATGTCCCAGGGATTAAATAGTGGACCCCAAGTGCGCGGCGTAGTGCAGGGGGGCTTCTGTGTCTGTCGTGTCCGCCAACGGTAGCGGTATTGCATTCACACAACATGTCTTTCTTCTGTCTTCCCCCACCCCTTTTTGTGGTCTCCCTGTACTTGTGTGCATTAGCATCATCAGGCAGAGGAGCAGTGGCACCGGAGCAGGAGGGAGCTGCATCCCACATGGCCCTGGAGGGCGAGACTACGGACTCCGAATTCACCAGTGGGACGGAGGGCAAGGGGAGCTCCACGGTGGGGACAGGAGCTGACACCAAAGATACGGACTCCTCCTCTGATGGGAGCTCCCTTGCGGTGGCGGGCCCATCTGTGCCCCCCACATCTACAGGTACAGCGCCACCCACCCTCCAGCACCGCCCTCCCAGCAGCTCCTCAGCCTTTGCCCTGTGCCTGCTCACCCAGGAGGGTGGGCATCACCTTCGCCCCAGGCACCTCAGCCCCTGCCCCTGTCACCCCTGCTGCCCTCAGTGAGGAGGCCATTGACCTCCTCAGGTCCCTCACTGTTGGGCAGTCTACCATTTTGAATGCCATCCAGGGTGTAGAGAGGCAGTTGCAACAAACCAATGCATTCCTGGAGGGCATTCATTCTGGTCAGGCAGCCCTTCAGCGAGCTTTTCAGACTCTGGCCTCAGCACTGATGGCAGCCATTGTCCCTGTCTCTAGCCTCCCCCCTCCAACTTCCTCCACCCAGACCCACACCCCTGTATCCCAAGCACACCATCAGACCAGCATGCACACACCTCAACACACAAAGGAAGCTCAGGCAAACATAAGCACCACACATCCCACAGGCACTCACTCAAGCATCAGACACATGCAGACATACCAACATCCACTGCCTCCACTGTGTCCCCCTCCTCCTCGTCTCCCTCATCCCTCCCTGTCTCGTCTCCACTCACACCTGCATGCACTACATCTTCAGCCACTACGTCCATCACCAGCACACCCACCACCACACCCCGCTCACGTGCAGTCACCACCCCCACTACCAGTCCCACATCCCCTGTGTCCTCTCCCAGTGTGTCTGTGAGGCCACCTCCCAAGGTATACAAACGCAGCCACACACCCACCCATCAGCCATCCACCTCACGACAGCCTCCAGCCCATGCACCTTCAACCAAAGTCAACAAACGTACACCTCCTACGACCACTACCTCTTCCTCCACTACCAAACCCCCTCCATCTACCCATCCCAGTGTTCCTAAGAAACTTTTCCTGTCCACCCTTGACCTCTTTCCTTCACCTCCCCCACCCCGTCAGTCTCCTAGGGCCCGACTCTCCAGGTCCCAACCTAGCACCTCAGCCACAACATTGGCGGGACCAGTGATGCCAGTAGTCACCGGATTATGGAGTGCACCAGGCAGCAGGGCAGGCAGTGTGGCAAGGAGCCACAGCACGGACAGTCCCCCACCTGTCAAGCATTAAAAGTTGGCCAGTGCCAGTGGGGAAGGGGCACAAGAAAACCGGCAAGTCTGGGAAGATCAGCACGGCAGAGAAGACCGCCATCAGCCCCGCTGCCCAGGAGGCGACCGCCATCATCCCCGCTGCCCAGGAGGCGACCGCCAGCAGCCCCACTTCCCCAGACAGGACCGCCAGCAGTAGCCCCGCTGCCCAGGAGGCGACCGCCAGCAGCCACACTGCCCCAGACAGGAACGCCAGCAGCAGCCCCACTGCCCAGAAGCCAACCGCCAGAAGCCCCACTGCCACAGACAGGACCGCCAGCAGCTGAACTGCTGCCAAGGACACCGCCGCCACAAGCACCGCTGCCGAGGACACCGCCGCCACAAGCACCGCTGGCAAGCACACCGCCGCCACAAGCACCACTGGCAAGGACACCACCGCCACAAGCACCGCTGCCAAGGACGCCGCCACCACAAGCACCGCTGCCAAAGACACCGCCGCCACAAGAACCTCTGCCAAGGACACCGCCGCCACAAGCACCGCTGCCAAGGACACCGCCACCACAAGCACCGCTGTCAATGACACCGTCACCACAATCACCTCTGCCAAAGACACCG
This sequence comes from Pleurodeles waltl, assembly GCF_031143425.1. Taxonomy (NCBI): domain Eukaryota; kingdom Metazoa; phylum Chordata; class Amphibia; order Caudata; family Salamandridae; genus Pleurodeles; species Pleurodeles waltl. The sequence continues at coordinate 1,889,574,524 of NC_090440.1, forward strand.
CCACCACAAGCACCGCTGCCAAGGACACCGCCACCACAAGCACCGCTGCCAAGGACACCGCCGCCACAAGCACCGCTGCCAAGGACACCGCCGCCACAAGCACCGCAGGCCCATGAGCGCCAAAAGCTCTGACGCTTCTGAGGCTGCCACGAGCAGGATGAGACACTCTGGGCACAAATCCCCCTTCAGAACCAGTGGAGACTGTTATCCACTACCTCTGTCCTTGGCAGGATGAAGCACTCTGGGCACAAAGCCCCCTCCAGAACCAGTGGAGATTGACATCCACTTGAGAGACTGTGGCTTTGCACTCCCCAGGATAAAGCAGTGGGCAAACCACCCACTGGAGAGACTTGAGAGGCTGTGGTTTTGCACTCCCCAGGATAAAGCAGTGGGCAAACCACCCACTGTAGAGACTTGAGAGACTGTGGCTTTGCACTCCCCAGGATTGAACAGTGGGCAACCCACCCACTGTAGAGACTTGTGAGACTGTGGCTTTGCACTCCCCAGGATTGAACAGTGGGCAAACCACCCACTGTAGAGACTTGAGAGACTGTGGCTTTGCACTCCCCAGGATGCAGCAGTGGGCAAACCACCCACTGTAGAGACTTGAAAGACTGTGGCTTTGCACTCTCCAGGAAAAGGCAGTGGGCAAACCACCCACTGTAGAGACTTGAGAGACTGTGGCTTTGCACTCCCCAGGATTGAACAGTGGGCATGGACCCCCTCGTGGATTTGGCGTCGTGCACTCCACCGGCTGAGGTGCCCACCCTTTCCCTTCCCCCTGAGGTGCCTGTTTTATTTCTATCTGATGCCCCTGCAGTGTTTTCTCTGTCTTGTTCTGGTATCTTGTGTGGGCCTCGCCCATGCCTTTTTGGGCCCAGTGATCCATGGACTATGATGGTGGAATTCCTTGGTCTTGTGTTCTTGGTGTATATAATTGTATATAGTATAAATGTATATATTTGTAAATATTTTTGATGTATGTAATTGAATATATCACAATTTTTCGACTCATTTCCTTTTGTCCTTGCATTCTTCCAGGGGGGCGTTGGGGAGTGTAACTGTGATGTATCATGATGTATTGATGTGTGTATTGTAGTGGGTGAGGGTGGGGGTGTTGCGTGTTGTGTGTGTGTGTCACTCTCTTTTCCCTCCCCCCCCCTATGTCGTAGGTGCAGTACTCACTGTGGTCGTCGCCGCCGGCATTCGTGCTCCTGGTAGAGGAGCAGGAAGATAAAGGCTGGAAAAATCTGGAGCTCTGGTTCCATGGCATCCTGGTTCCTCGTGGGGTGTGCAGAGGTGAGCGTTTTCCCTTCGAAGTTCTGTTTCCGCCGTGTTTTTGTTCGTGGTGAATCCACCCGGAAAAGGTGCGGATTGGTGGGTTGTAATTCTGTGGGCGGTACATTGTCCTTCGCCTGTCTGTTGTCGGTGACCGCCGATGTGTTTGTTTGTACCGCCATTGCGGTCAGAGTGTTAAAGTGGCTGTCTCTGTTGGCGGTTTCCGCCACGGTCGTAATTCCATTTCTGTTTCCGCCGGCCTGTTGGCAGTCTTACCGCCGCTTTAACACCGACCGCCAGGGTTGTAATGACCACCTTTGGCCATATGGCTGTAAGAGAGAACAGGGTTGCTGTTTCTCTTGAGTTGGAGCAGGGCAGGGATGTTGTCCTATAAGCTCCACACTAGGGCAGGGCTGCTGTCCTAACTGTTGAGAGGCAGTGCAGGGTTGCTGCATTAAAGTTTTTCTGGGAGGGTTTGAGGGATGCTCCATGTTAACTAAAGTGGTGCACCTATTCTCACCAATATTAGTTATCCCACAGAGAGGTACGTCTACCTCTGGGAATTCAGCTGTGCTTGCTGATGGTTCCCTTTTGTACAGGTACCTCCCCAGGAGAGGTTTCTCCCACCACAGGAATGGTATCCTGAATGGCAGGGTGGGTAGGGGATACTTTGATGCCCTTTTCACCTGTTGTTGGAGAAGGATCCTGAGTTTTCAGGCCTTTTTCAATCCTTTGCTTTTTCATTTCAGCTGAAATGAGAGGAAGCAATTCCTCAGGGATACCCAGCATGGCTGCATGGGTATTAAACTCTACCTCAGCCCAACCTGAGGCCTCTAGGTCATTACCTAAGAGACAGTCTACAGGTAAGCTAGGTGATACTACCACCTGCTTAGGGCCAGTAACTCCACCACAACTAAACTGCATTATAGCTAAGGACAGGAACTTAGTGGAGTTATGGACATCAATAATCTTGTACTGTTGTCCAATGATGTGTTGTTCAGGAGACACTAGGTTTTCAGTCAACAAAGTGATACTGGCACCTGTGTCCCTGTGGGCCTGAGCCTCAACACCATTTATTGAAACTGTCTGCCTGTACTTATCCACTGTAAGGGGACAAGCAGCCAGTGTGGCAAGGCCAATGCCACCAGGTGTGACTGAAACTGTCTTGGGACTGACTACCCCAGTTTCTATGATGGACCCATAAGTGAACCCAACTACACAGTTATTTTGACTGTTGCCAGCAGTCCCACCACTATTACCACTACTACTAGGGGCACTAGAGTTTGATGTATTAGTGGTGGTAGTCTCAGGGGGTTTACCAGGACTTATCCCCTGGCCTATGGCCTTTATTCGTACACACATAGCACCAAGGCTTTTTAATGTGTGTGGGTTGTGAAGAAGAGGAGGAAGATGATTTATCCCCACCCCCTGAAGAGTGTTTAGGATTTGAAGAAGGATCTTTAGTTTTACCTTTATCCCCATGCTTATCCTGAGATTTCTCACCATCTTTCTTCTTGCTATCCTTGTCACCTCCTGTATGAACTTTTATGTTCACTCTTGTTCTGACCCATTTGTCTGCCTTCTTTCCCAATTCTTGGGGAGAGGTCAGATCTGATTCTATCAAGTACTAGTGTAACAAATCAGACACACAATTGTTAAGAATATGCTCTCTCAGAATAAGATTATACAGGCTTTCATAGTCAGAACCTTTACTACCATGCCACCACCCTTCCAAGGCCTTCACTGAACAGTCCACAAAATCTGTCCAGTCTTGAGAAGACTCTTTTCTGGTGTCTCTGAACTTAATCCTGTATTGTTCAGTGGTTAAGCCAAATCCATCCAAGAGTGCATCTTTCAAACCTTTGTAATTATTGGCATCACTTTCTCTGACAGTAAGGAACCTATCCCTACCCTTTCCAGTCCAGTGAAAGATAGTCACAAAATAGCAGCCCACTGCCTTTGAGGGACCAACAGTACCATACAGGCTTTCTCAAGTGCAGCAAACCACTTATTAATGTCATCCCCCTCCTTGTAAGGGGGACTATCTTGTGCAGATTCCTGGAATCTTGCTCTCTAACAGGATTACTATCAGAAATACTGCTGCTGCCACCATGGGGAACTAACCCCAACCTCTGTCTTTCCCTCTGTATGTCTAGGGATTCCCTATCTAAGGCCAGCTGCTGCTGTTTAAGCTTCAGTCTGGTCTCTTCTACCCTCAGCTTTCTGAGTTCCCTTTCCATCCAGTTATCCTCAGGGTGGGTGGGTTGGTAATGTTTAGACACAGAGGAAATGTGGGAAGTTTCAGAGGGAGACCTGTCCCTAACTGTCTGGGACCTAGTAACCTGGCCTCTAGGGGTGAAAGAGTCCCTACTGGTGTGGGACCCTCTAACACTACCACTATCAGGAAGCTTCCCCATTTTCTAACCTCTCCTGAGATGGGCCAGACTGGTTCTGGTCATCTACAATGAGCATGTTAAAGAGAAACTCTTTTGTAGGATTCTTACCTATACTCAAACCTCTATCCAGGCAGAGACCGCTCAAACTTTTATAGTTCAAACTCTCATATGTTGCATTAACAGTTTTGGGAGTGGGCTCTACTACAGACATAATAGAAAAGGTTTAAGGATAGTGAGAGAAAAAGTTTCAGAACTATAGAAAGCACAAAGAAAAACTTTTTCAAACTTTGGAAAAACTTTTAGAAGTTTTCAAAACTTTTCAGAAACTTTGTTAAAAGTTTTAGAGTAGAAAAGTGAACAGTTTTGGTTAAGTGTACATATACTGAACTATTTGGTATATGATATTCTTATGAAAAGCACCAAATGACAAAGTGGTAAAGCAGTTGCAAGTACTTTTCCCACCACTGCACCACCAATGCAGGAGGCTGGCCGGGCTTATAGTGGGTACCTTGTGGTACTTACACCCTGTGCCAGGACCAGTTATCCCTTATTAGTAGAATAGGTGTTTCTAGCAGCTTAGGCTGATAGAGGAAGCTATGGCAAAGCAGCTTAGGCTCAACTAGGAGACATGCAAAGCTCCTACTATACCACTTATATCTTATAGCACAATATCATAAGAAAACACAATACTCAGAGTTACTAAAATACCTTAAAGGTACTTTATTTTTAGGACAATATGCCAAAAGTATCTTAGAGAATACCCTCACTTAGGAGGTAAATAATATACACAAGATATATGTACACAAACCCAAAACAGGTAAGTAACAGTATGAAAAGTAATGCAAACAATGTAGAATCACAATAGGATGCAATAGGTGAACATAGGTCTAGGGGCAACACAAACCATATACTCCAAAAGTGGAATGCGATTCACGAATGGACCCCAGACCTATGGGAGCTTGTAGAGGGTCACTGGGACTGTAAGAAAACAGTCAGGGTGTCCAAGATACCCCACCACAAGACCCTGAAAAGTAGGAGTAAAGTCACCCTACTACCCCACAAAAACACAATAGTTGTGATAGGGGGATTCTGCAAGAACCACAAGCACCAGCAAAACACTGAAGATGGATTTCTGGACGTGAGGACCTGCAAGGCAAGGGTACCAAGTCCAAGAGTCGCGATAGTGTCCAGGGGGGACAGGAGCCCAGGAAACCCCGGATGAAGGTGCAAAAGGGCTGCCTCCGGGAGGAAAAAGCCAAAGATTCTGCCACAACAAAAAGGGCTAGGAACTTCTCCTTTGGATGGAAGATGTCCCACGGCGTGCTGGATGTTGCAGATGTGTTTCCACGCAGAAATACTGCAAACAAGCCTTGCTAGCTGCAAGGGTTGCGGTAGAGATTTTTGGGCGCTATGGGGGACCAGGAAGGACCAGGATGTCACCCCTTGGAGGAGGAGACAGAGGGGTGCTCAGCAACTCAGAGAGTCCCCGCAGAAGCAGGCAACACCTTCAGAAGTACCGGAACAGGCACTTAGAAGATTTGTGAAACCGGAGTCAAAAAAAGAGGGTCCCACGACGTCGGAGTCCAACTCAGAGGGTTGAGCACTGCAGGACGGAGTGCTGGGGACCCAGACTAGGCTGTGCACAAAGGAATCCTTGGAGAAGTGTACAGAAGCCGGAGCAGCTGCAAATCACGCAGTACACAGGTTTCCTGTCTGGTGTGGGGAGGCAAGGACTTACCTCCACCAAACTTGGACTGAAGGATCACTGGACTGTGGGGGTCACTTGGATCCAGCTCCTGTGTATCAGGGAGCATGCATGTCAGGATGAGAGGAGACCCAGAGGACCGGTGATGCAGTCTTTTGGTGCCTGCGTTAGCAGGGGGAAGATTCCATCAACCCATGGAGATTTCTTCTTGGCTTCCAGTGGAGGGTGAAGGCAGGCAGCCCCCAAAGCATGCACCACCAGGAAACAGTCGAGAAAGCCGGCAGGATGAGGTGCTACAATGTTGCTGGTAGTCGCCTTGCTACTTTGTTGCGGTTTTGCAGGTGTCCTGGAGTAGTCAGCAGTCGATCCTTGGCAGAAGTCGAAGAGGGAAGTGCAGAGGAACTCTGGTGAGCTCTTGCATTCGTTATCTGAAGAATACCCCAGAGGAGAGACCCTAAATAGCCAGAAATGGAGGTTTGGCTATCAAGAGAGCTAAGAACCTATCAGAAGGGGTCTCTGACATCACCTGCTGGCACTGGCCACTCAGAGCAGTCCAGTGTGCCCCCAACACCTTGGAATCCAAGATGGCAGAGGTCTGGGACACACTGGAGGAGCTCTGGGCACCTCACCTGGGAGATACTGGTCAGGGGAGTGGTCACTCCCTTTTCCTTTGTTCAGTTTCGTGCCAGAGCAGGGCTGGGGGATCCCTGAACCGGTGTAGACTGGCTTATGCAGAGATGGGCCCTATCTGTGCCCATCAAAGCATTTCCAGAGGCTGCGGGAGGCTACTCCTTGCCAGCCCTTCACACCCATTTCCAAAGGGAGAAGGTGTAACACCCTCTCTCAGAGGAAATCCTTTGTTCTGCCTTCCTGGGCCGGGGCTGTCCAGACCCCAAGAGGGCAGAATCCTGTCTGAGGGGTTGGCAGCAGCAGCAGCAGCTACAGTAGAGACCCCGGAAAGGCAGTTTGGCAGTACCCGGGTTCTGTGCTAGAGACCCGGGGGATCATGTTACATGGCCATGTTCGGAGTTACCATTGTGACTCTACACATAAGTAGTGACCTATGTGCAGTGCATGCGTGTAATGGTGTCCCCGCACTCACAAAGTTCAGGGAATTTGCCCTGAACGATGTGGGGCACCTTGGCTAGTGCCAGGGTGCCCACACACTAAGTAACTTGGCACCTAACCTTCACCAAGTGAGGGTTGGACATATAGGTGCCTTTTAAGTTACTTATGTGCAGTGAAAAATGGCTGTGAAATAACGTGGACATTATTTCACTCAGGCTGCAGTGGCAGGCCTGTGTAAGAATTGTCTGAGCTCCCTATGGGTGGCAAAATAAATGCTGCAGCCCATAGGGACCTCCTGGAACCCCAATACCCTGGGTACCTAAGTACCATATACAAGGGAATTATACAGGTGTACCAGTGTGCCAATGAGAATTGGTAAAATTAGTCAGTAGCCTGCAGTGACAATTTTAGAAAACAGAGAGAGCATAAACACTGAGGTTCTGGTTAGCAGAACCTCAGTGATACAGTTAGGCACCACACAGGGAACACATATAGGCCACAAACATATGAGCACTGGGGTCCTGGCTAGCAGGATCCCACTGGCACATATCAAACACACTGATAACATAGGGTTTTCACTATGAGCACTGGGCCCTGGCTAGCAGGATCGCAGTGAGACAGTAAAAACACCCTGACATATACTCACAAACAGACCAAAAGTGGGGGTAACAAGGCTAGAAAGAGGCTACCTTTGTGCACATGTCTCCCTCCTCCCTCCCTGTCATGTCTCCACTCACACCTGCATGCACTACATCCTCAGCCACTACCTCCATCACCAGCACGCCCATCACCACACACTGCTCACGTGCACTCACCACCCCCACTTCCATTCACACATCCCCTGTGTCCTCTCCCAGTGTGTCTGTGAGTCCTCTTCCCAAAGTACACAAATGCAGTCACACACCCACCCAACAGCCATCCACCTCACAACAGCCTCCAGCCCATGCACCTTCACCCAAAGTCAGCAAACGTACACGTCCTACATCCACTACATCTTCCTCCACTCCCAATACCCCTCCATCTACCCATCCCAGTGTGTCTAAAAAGCTTTTACTATCAAATGTTGACCTCTTCCCTACACCTCCCCCACGTCCGTCCCCTAGGGCCCGCCTTTCCAAGTCCCAACCCAGCACCTCAGCCACCACATCACCGGGCACAGTGGTGCCAGTAATAGCGGGATTCTGGAGTGCGCCAAGCAACAGGGCTGCCAGTGTCCCAAGGAGCGAGGGCAAGGACATTCCCCCACCTCCAAAACAGAAAAAGTTGCTCACATCCCAGAGGGAGAAGGCGAAAACACCTGCCACCAAGGGCTCAGGCAAGACAAAAGTTGAAAGTGGCAAGACAGCTGCACCACCATCCAAGGTGGGGAAGGGCCTGAAAATCAAAGGCAGGTCCACGTCAACGCCAACCTGCACGGTGGACAAGACCGCCACCGGCACCACCACCTGCACCGCCACCACAGACACCACTGCCAGCACCCCAGTCACTGAGCCCTTCACCAGCACCGCAGACACTGTGCCCTTCACCAGCACTGCAGTCAGTGAGCCCGCCACCAGCGCCGCCGCTACTGACACTGCCGCCAGCACCGCAGTCAGTGAGCCCGCCACCAGCACTGCCGCTACTGACACTGCCGCCAACACCGCAGTCAGTGAGCCAGCTGCAAGCACCGCCACCAGCACTGCCGCCAGCACCCCAGACACTGAGCCCTTCACCAGCACCGCAGACACTGTGCCCTTCACCAGCACCGCAGTCAGTGAGCCCGCCACCAGCACCGCCGCTACTGACACCACCGCCAGCACCGCTGTCAGTGAGCCCGCCACAAGCACCGCCGCTACTGACACCGCCGCCAGCACCGCCACTGGCCCCGCAACATCCTGAGCCTGTGGCACCACCGCAGATATGGCTGCCATCCCCAGTGTTCAGTCGTACAAGGCTGGTGGTCTGTTCCAGGAGCTTGGGCAGTTTGCATGTTGCACCACTGTCAGTGAAGTGTCACATCCACTACCTCTGTCCTTGGCAGGATGAAGCACTCTGGGCACAAAGCCCCTTCCAGAACCAGTGGAGTATCACATCCACTACCTCAGTCCTTGGCAGGATGAAGCACTCTGGGCACAAAGCCCCCTCCAGAACCAGTGGAGTATCACGTCCACTATCTCAGTCCTTGGCAGGATTAAGCACTCTGGCACCAGGCCCCCTCCTGAACCAGTGGAGACTGTTATCCACTTGTGAGACTGTGGCTTTGCACTCCCCAGGATAAAGCAGTGGGCAACCCACCCACTGGAGAGACTTGGGAGACTGTGGCTTGGCACTCCCCAGGATAAAGCAGTGGGCAACCCACCCACTGGAGAGACTTGAGAGACTGTGGCTTTGCACTCCCCAGGATGCAGCAGTGGGCAAACCACTGGAGAGACTTGAGAGACTGTGGCTTTGCACTCCCCAGGATAAAGCAGTGGGCAACCCACCCACTGGAGAGACTTGAGAGACTGTGGCTTTGCACTCCCCAGGATACATCAATGGGCATGGAGCCCCCTCCTGGAGCTGGCGTCGTGCACTCACCCGGCTAAGGTGTCCCTCTTCCCTTCCCCCTGAGGTGCCTGTTTCATTTCGATCTGATGCCCCAGCAGTTTTCTCTCTTTTTCGAGTCTGGTATTGAGTGTGGGCCTCGCCCATGCATTTTGGGCCCAGTGGTCCACGGACTATGAATGGTGCCTTACCCGGACTTGAATAGTTGGTGTACATATTTGTTTATACTGTATTTAAAGTTTTGACTAATGGATTTTTATTGATTACAATCGTTACAATAATTTCCTTTTGTCACTGCGTTCTTCCAGGCGGGGTTAGATGTATAAATGTAATGTTGAAGCATGTATTTGTTTGTGTGCTGTTGTGGGTGAGGGTGAGGGTGGGGGTGTTGTGTGTTGCGTGTGTGTGTCACTCTCTTTTCCCTCCCCCTCCCCTGTGTTGTATGTGCAGTACTCACCGTTGTCGTCGCCGCCGTCTTTCGTGCTCCTGGTAGAGGAGCAGGAATACTATCGCAGGGAGTATTTGGAGTTCTGGCTCCATGGTGTCCTGTTTCCTCTTGGGTTGTGTAGAGGTGAGTGTTTTCCCTTCCAAGTCCTGTTTCCACCGTGTTTTTGTTCGAATTGAATCCGCCCCGGAAAAGGTGGCGGATTGGCCTGTCATAATAGTGTGGGCGGTACATTGTCTTCCGCCTGTCTGTTGGTGGTGATCGCCGCTGTGTTTGTTTCTACCGCTGTGGCGGTTGGAGTGTTAAAGTGGCTGTCTATGTTGGCAGTTTCCGCCATGGTTGTGATTCCATTTTTTTTACTGCTGGCCTGTTGGCGGTCTTGCCGCCGCTTTAACACAGACCGCCAGGGTTGTAATGAGGGCCATAGTCTTCTGCCTTTCTGGTAGTGCACTCCCAGCTCTTGTGAGTACTACTTTCCACAGACTTGTATAGTGAATATCCTTGATGAGCTTTTAACGCTTCTCTCTAATTGTGAGGCATGTTCCAGCAAGTGGCAATGATTAGCTACAACTGTAGCAATTCTTCTTACTTTGGCCACTGCATTTGGCTGGCTGTCTTGGGGTTTTCCCCAGGCATTGTTCAGTACACTTGTTCCAGCGTTATGGTTCTGAAAGGCTCCATACTTATGGTGTATTTTAGTTGTCTTGACTTTCTTCTTGCCATGGTCAGGATATAATTAAGCATGTATTTCTACTTTAAGAATTTATTGTGAAATGCTGTTGAGCAGCGCCCTTCAATGAATTAAGGATGTATGGTTTCTTCAATGTTGAATTTGTCAAATGCACAATTTGTCCCTAGTTTCTGCAGTCTTCAAGCTGAATCATCCAGTGATACATCAGCCTCTTGGCACGTCATGTTGGAAGTCTACATTTCATATTCACAGTTATGCTGTGGATCCAGCTTGTTCACCTGATCAATCCTTTGTATGTTGCACTGAAACATTCCATGTAGGTTTTTTGATCTCATCTCCAACCATGGACTAAGTCTATAGCATGTTCATCAGTGTAGTTTTGCCAAGCGGCTCTTAAATAGTGTTTAAAGTGATGAAACCTCTTATCTCACCTGCCTCTAGAGTAAGAGAGTCAATGATATCACAGGGGGCGTCAAAAGATTGAGCTGGATGTTCCTTCTTCCGATTAACAGAGTTTCCTGATCAGTTACTTTGTGATGCATTGGTCATGTACACGTTCTGTATAGTGCCTTATGGCATTCCTGTTTTGGTGTCAACTTTGTTCATCATCTGCTTAGTTCTTATGCCCAGGAATTACTCTCATAGGTTAATATTCATCTGACCATTTTGCTTTCCCTTACAGCCAGTACATCTGACAGAAACATTTTTTACACCTGCTGCCCCACCTTGATTCCCTTCACAATATTCCTCACACTGTTGCTCAGAACTCTTTGCTTCCTCTACTACGTTTGCCTGTGTATCTCATTAATTAGTTGTTCTCTCTAGCATGAGGAAAGAGTTATTCGCTATTGTAATTTGAACAAGGAACTTCGCAACCAACAATTTCTAAAGCATTTTCACGTCACTTCTTTTATGCACCTTCTTTTTGAAGTATTTATTTTAACAAGAAACTTAAAATTTAATTCACCTTATATGGTGATGCAGCCCACAACATTGAAGTTTTAAGGTTCCAATCGATTCTTTATATTATTAGATACCATGGAGGACTTTGCCCCAGTAGCTCACTCAGCGCCACTGCCATCCACTTCATCAATCATACCTACAGTTGTCACTGGTAATGTCAAATCACTTTAAAAAACCAATAGCACCTCCAAGCTTGCTTCACATGAAAGGGTGAAAAACAAAAACACCCTCACTAGTTAAATTTCCTCCTCCCATTTCTATGGAGTACCTTCTTCATGAAATATGTGCTCTTAAGCCGTATGTGGAGTAAACAAATAGACACATTCAGAACGTTGGTGACAAATGGTCTGTTATTGAAAATAGAGCTACTTTAGGGGAGTAAAAAGTTTACTCAATGGAAGGTGCTACTCATTAAATTGCCCGCCTACAAGTCGAGATACGTCATCTCAAGAAACAAGTGGAAGACCTTGAAAATCAAAGGCGACAAAATAATCTCCATATTTATGGTTTGGAGGAGGGAATAGAAGGTCCCAATTCTTTGTCCTTTTTTCGAACCTTCTTACATAAAGTACTTGCCTTATTCAAAGGGCACAACAACTTGGTCAAACTCCTCGTGTTTCTTCAGCCACTCAAAAACCTAGAGGTGTTATTCTTTATTTTTTGGAATACACTGATTTATTAAAAAATCCTTCAGACAGATGAAGGCAAGGAGGTCTTCTAACTTGCTTTTCTCACAAGTTTTGTCTAAAACAACACTGACAGAAGACATTTCTGGATATGCATTCGTGCTATCTTCCTCATTTGGTCTCACCATCCACCATCCTCAAATTTATGGCTGTCTTTTGGTATGTCATCTTTTTTATCTTCTTATTGTATTTTGTTCCTCTATTTCTTTAGTCCCCTCTTTTTTCCCCGTTCTCTTCTTTGTTCTTCCTGTTCTTTTTCACAATTGTTGTTTGCTGCACATATTTAGGAGTGTATTTTCTTGTGGTTATGTCTGCATAGTTTTCCTTATGTGTGTTTATGCTCTAATGTTTCTATTCATTTTTAAATGGCCCGTCAAATAATTTCATGGAATGTTAAAGAATTAGGTTCCCCTATCAAAAGACAAAGGGTTCTTACTCATTTATCTTGGTTAAAAGCATACATTTTATTATTACAAAATTAATGTTATTTCGGAAATCCAAAAACTTAAATATCAATGCTTTTTCTTTCCAAAGTTCTGGAAAAAAATGGAGTAATTATACTTTTTCATAAAGCTTTAAAAGTTAAATTTATTACACATGAATCTGATACAGATGGTAGATGGGAGGTGATCAAAGTACACATTAAAAAAGTACCTAATGTATTTTTTTAAACATTTATGCCATCACTGAACCTGACAAAACATTCCAGCTTGCTTTTTCTTACAAAATGATGTCTTTATCTCATGTTTACATTGTTTTCAGAGGCAACTGTAATCTGGTTATTGATCCTTACATCAATCGTAATTCCAAGGTCTCTTCGTTCTTTCCACCGTATACCGACAATTTACTTCAACCATGAAACAAAGATCTCTGGTTGATCTTAGAGACTTTATAACCCATTAGTGAGATAAATACCTTTTTCTCCTCTACACACCTATCTCAACCTTGAATTGACTATCTGTCTTTATACCTTTATCGCAACATAATTGAACATTTTGGCATAGGATCTATTTTAATCTTAGATCATGCTCCAGTTATTTTGGACATAGATCGACTAGTGATCTACTAGTGGTAATAAAGGCTGTCATTTTAATACTAATAGATACTACCTTCTCAATTAAATGTGAGTCCTTTATTACTGAATTATATGTACTTAACTCCACTCCTGAACTATCACCTCACATTGCTAGATGGTTAGGTTAGGTGTTAGGTTATTTATATAGTGCATGGCTACCCGGAGGCCTCCAAGCACTGAGGAACCAATCTCTATAACCGAGTTGCTGAACCAGGTGTCCTACAACAGCCAGGTTTTGGGAGCTTTTGGGAAGTTGAATTCATGACTAGTTAGCCAAAGGCTGTGAAGGAGAGAGTTTCACAGTTTAACTCTGAGATATGCCATTGTGGTACCTCCTCATGTAGATTTTTTGACTCTGGGTATAGTAGCCCGCACTGCTGATGCCGACCTGAGATCTCTGGTAGGTTTATAAAAAAATGCCAGGGTCTTTAGCAGAGGAGGACCTCTATTATGTAGTGAACTATGGATACAACACAGAGTTTTAAACTTTATGCGCTGTTCCGCTGGGAGCCAATGAAGTGAGGAAAGGGCAGTTTTAACAGGGGCATGCCTCTGTATTTCTAGTAGAAGGAGGGCTGCGTCATTTTGAACCACTTGTAATTTCCTTTTCACATATTTGGGAGAACCAAGAAATAAACCATTACCATAGTCCAGACGGGAGATAATAAGCGCCTGGATAATGAGTCTTTCTGCCAGAAATGGAAGTATTACAAGAACCTTCCTTAAGAGCCTCATTAGTCTGAAGCAAGTAGAAGAGGTTTTGTTAGCTTGATGTTTCAAAGTAAGCTAGGGATCTAGCCAGATTCCTAAACTTTTAATATGTTTCTTAGGGAGAGGCAGCTCCCCCAGGGAGCTGGGCAGCGGGGGGTTCATGCCAGGACGGGGACAATGTCCCAGTATCATTACTTCTGTTTTGTCTCGGTTTAATTGGAGCATGCTTTCAGTCATCCATCCTGACACTGCCTGTAAACAAGGAGACACTGATAGTCCATCAGAACTTGAGCTAGTGGTAAATGAGACCACTAATTGTGTGTCATCTGCATACTAAACTAGTGAGAGTCCGAAAGGCTCAACTGTCTTAGCCAGTGGGGCCATATAGATATTAACTAACGTAGGACTGAGGGAGGAACCCTGTGGTATGCCACATCTGCCTTTAGTCCTGGTAGAAAGATAAGAATGGTCAAGGACCTGAAATGTCCTTCCCTTCAAAAAAAAAAATGAAATCCAACTTAGTGCTCCTCCCTCAATTCCAATATCCTTCATCCTCTGACACAGCAGATGGTGATCTACTGTAGCGAAAGTAGCGCTAAGATCTAAGAGTGCAATCGGCGTCATGTACCCTTGATCAATGCGATTTCTGGCCTCTTCCATGACGGCGATCAAGGCAGATTCAGTGGTGTGCAAAGGTCTAAAGCCCATCTGGGTAGGATGAAGTATATTGTTATCCTCGAGAAATGTCGAGAGTTGAGTATTATTGTATTTGTCCAATATTTTAGAGGGGGTTGGTAATAAGGATATAGGTTTATAATTGTTTAGCACTGTGGCATCGAAGTTAGGTTTTTTCAGCAGGGGTTTAATTATGGCATGTTTCCACTGATCAGGAACGATGTTCATAGATAATTAAATATTTAGCTGTTCTGTCAGAACAGGAACAATGGCTGGGGCCCCAAGAGCCAATATTGAGGGAGGAGCAGGAACTAGAGGGGATCCTGATTTGAGAGCTGAAAGAAGGCATGCAACCTGATCCTGTGAGAGAGGGGGAAATTGCGAGATGGTAGCCACACAATTGTGGCGATCATCTGCAATGACTTCGGAATAAGGTTTTCTGTTTGGAAAATTCAAGTAGATATCGGCAATTTTACATTGAAAATAAATGTCAGATTTTCGCTGTGCTCTTGAGAGGCTTCGACTAAATCACCATCAGATGGTGATTGCACTATTTCTTTAAGTAGCTGAAAAATCTCTTGGGAAGAGTTGGAAGATTGTTTAATTCTAGCAGTGTAATAGGAACTTTGCGCAGATTAGATTTTTGCATGAGAAACTCTGATCACATTCCTATATTCTTCCTTCAATACAGGATCGTAGGATTTTCTCCATCTTCTTTCAAAGCGTCTGCATTTCCTTTTAAGGATTTGCAGATGAGGTGTGAACCACAAGGCACCAGCTTTCTGGTGGTTCCTAATTTTTGTACTATAAGGGAGTAATGTGTCTAAGCAGTCAATAGTCAACCTTTAAAGCCACTACATGATGTCCTATGTTTTGAAAAAGAAAAAAAAATCCCCAAAATAAATTGAGATACTAAATTGCATTAAATACATATAACATGTGTATTTGAAAAGCACACATTCACCCGTAGGCCTCTTGGCACTGAATAACCTATGTTTATTGTTACCCAACTCAATGGTACTCAATGGTACTCATTTTATTGACCTCAGAACTTGGATAAAAGGCTGAGTGGATCTGCTGGGATTTGAACCTGTGACCATGAAGTCAAACACAGGTATTTACAGTGGACACATTAGTCCACTAAGCCACCAGACCCAGCTTATCCGATAAAACTGCTAGCAATGCATTCCAGGATGCTTTCATTTGCCTCATCCCTAAAGAAGGTTGCAATCCTACATTTTGTAAGAATTATAGACCATTTTCTTTAGGTAAGACTGACTATAAAATTCAACCCTTTTATTTAGAAACTATCCTTCCACTTCTAATTGTCAAAGAACAATCAGGTTTTATCAAAGGTAGAAATATTTCACACAACACTAGATTATTTCTTAATGCTCTTGATAAATCCAAAAGATACCCTTTGGCTGCTATATCACTTGATTCTGACAAAGTGTTTGATCTCATGGACTAGCACTTCCTTCTCCACTCTCTTTCCTGGTTTGGCTTTAGACCCAAATGTGTTGACTTAGTTTTCCTACTCTATAACTCTCCTAAGGCTTCAATCTTTGTGAATGGCTTAATTCTTTCTCCTTTTCACTATAAACGGGTGCCCACCAAGGTTGCACCTTTTCTCCTTCACTTGTCAACCCTGTAGTGGAACCTTTTCTTTTGAGAATAAGACAATACCATGACAGAGGGTTTTCAATATGGTGATAAACAATTAAGGGGGTCATTACGACCTTGGCGGGCGGCATCACCCCCGGCGCAGCCATTTGGAGATCCCCGCTGGGCCGGCGGGCGGAAACCTGGTTTCCACCCTCCGGTCCAGCGGAGATCACGGCCGCAACATAGGAGCCGGCTCCAAATGGAGCCGGCGGTGCTGCGGCCGTGCGACGGGTGCAGTTGCACCCGTCACGCTGTTCACTGCAGACAGTGAAAAGCTGCATGGGGCCCTGCCAGGGGGCCCCTGCACTGCCCATGCCAGGGGCCCCACGACCCCCGTGGCATGGGCAGTGCATGGGCCCCCAGGGGCCCCACGACTCCCCGTTCTGCCAGCCTTTTCCTGGCAGCGCTGCGGTCGTAATACGCCTGGAAGCACCGCCAGCCTGTTGGCGGTGCTTCCGTCATTTTAGCCCTAGCGGTCCCGTACCGCCAGGGTCAAAATGACCCCCAAATCTTTTCATTTATGCTGATGGTATCCTTTTATTTATTTATAAACCTGAATTCTCCCTTCCAGCTTTACAAAGTGAGATAGCCTCAAACACCGTCTTTTCTGAATACAAAAATAATTACAATAAATGTGAAATTCTGTCCCTTAATCTTTTAATTTTTAAACAAGATTTTGCTCAATCTAATTTTTCCTGCAGTCTGTTTAAAATTAAACATTTAAGCCTATGTTTTCCACCTGATGTTAGAGACTGAATCTCCTTAAATCTAAATGCTGTTATAACTAAATTAACAACTTTAACTACTTCTCGGCATCTGTTACATCTGTCTTGGTGGGGTAGGTATTGTTTTATTCATTTTATTTGCAGTTTCCCTCACAATTCCAGCCTATTTTTCAGAAAAGCCTATTCTAAATAGCAAGGTGGTGTTAATTTTTCTGCCTTTCAAACTTCTGCGTTTTTCCTAAAACAAACCTCTCTTTGTTTATTAGATACTGCTAATACTCATCCCCCCTTTGAAGGACGTTGAATTATATTCTATATTACCTTTCTGCCTCAGGGACCCTTTGTCCTTTACTCGTAAACCCATCTCTTTATCTTCACCCAGGCACAACAACATTTGCAAGGTATTACGGCCATTTTTTTGTCTCTCATCTCTCTGACAAGGAACACTTTCTTCACTCATCACTATGGTAGAATAAATCTCTTAGGATCAATAACAATTCTAATTTCTGGAAAGCCTGGAGAGAAAAAGTCTCATTTGGGGTTTCCATCTTATCTTAAATGAGTCTTGTATTTCCGTTCATCAAGTTCAGCTACTTTTTAAACTTCCAGATTCATTAAAAGCTAATCGCACACTATTACGTATACCTTATCCATGCTGTCTTCTCATACTTCACCTCCTCGATATAATTCTCAATTAAATTCTTTGCTTTTATCTTGCCCTTCTGCTTCTCATATTTACAAGTTACACCCTGTCCTCCTGGGTGATAGAGATAAGTCGGGAATTAATTATAATAAGATCTCCCAATTTCTTGGCCGATCATGCTTTAGAATAAAATATGGTTAACACTTTGTAAAACCTCATGGTCGGCAATACCATTCAAACCCACTTTTTCATTTCTGAGAAACTCACGCTCAACCTTGTCAAAATGTGCAACATGTATCCTGAGACTTTATCAACTTGTTGGCCATGTACTCACACTCATGCATATCTCCATAATTCTATTTTCACCTGTACTCATACACATGATTTTTGTGTCAAACTATTAAACCATATTACGTACATTGTTCATACTAATACTCCTTTTTCATTCATAAATATTCTTCTAGGTAGTCTTTCCACAGATTGGCAACAATATTCATGCATTGTTAATATAGTTAACATGTTAATTGCAATTGCTTCTCAACAAATAACTTTAAATTGGTAAAACCTTTCAAATCCACCTTTCCAAGCCTGGTGGTATGGTGTTTGTTATGTTCTCAGGTGTGACAGAGTATATCTTCTACCTATTTCACTTGCTATTAAAAGATCATTAATTGGTCATCTGTTACTACCTTTTCGATCATTTCTTCATGTAATGCTGCTTCTCATCAGCCTTGAAACCTCCATGAACTAGCTGTGTCGCATTTTAAGTGGCAGTTGTCATATACCTTTGGAGCAATCTCCTCACTATTGTGTCTTTCATACACATGTATTATTTCTTATAATATCCTCTTCATTAATTTCACTCCTTTTTCTCCATTTTGTTCCTCATCTCTCCCCTCTCTTTCTCTCTTACGTTGTATTATCATTATATTTTTTTAGTATATTATTCAATTTTTATTATTATAGTACTATTCACTTGTAACATTTTCTGCTAATGTATTGGATGATACTTGCTTATATTATCCTTTTTAATTATAATTTAGCTCTTATTTTGTTCTTCAATGTTTGTTGATTTGTTTTACTTCTCTATTAAACTTCATTTAAATTTACAAAAAATATTGGCCTGACCCTGTAATGACAGTCCCAATGCAAGCCTTGGGGCTTGCTCGACCGTGATCAGTGGTAGTATTCAATTCTTGTAAAGTGAGCACGGGAAACATCTTAAACAACGCGTTGGGAACAACGCAGATGTTTCCCACGCAAGCGTAACCACGCTTGCTGGAACAGCGACTGACTTTTTCTGTGCCTTAACCACACATGTGCTGAACTGTCTGGGAACTTGTTTTTTAGGGTAGGGCTTAGGGTGGGGCGGGGGCACACTATCTTTGTTCTTTAATTTTTAGGGCTGGGGTGGATTCTGGGCTTGTGGTGGGTGTTTGGGGGATGGGCTCTGGGCTATTTTTTCTTTTTTTTTAGGGCCAGAGGTGGGGGGATTTGAGTTTTTTCGGGTAGGGGGTTGTGATATTTTTTTTTATAGTTGTAGGGTTGCGGTGGACTAAGGGATTGGGGTTCATGGGGGGATTGGGCTAATTAATTTTTTTATGGGCGCGGTTGGGTATTTTATGGTGGGGGTCATCCTATATTTTTTTTTGAGGTTTTTGGAGTAGAGTGGATTAAGGGCTTAGGCATTTTAGGGCAGGGTGTTGAGCTACCTTTTTTAAGGTTGTAGGGGTAGGGTGGATTAAGCGCTTGGGGTGGTTGGGGGGTTGGGTTAATTAATTTTTTTAGTGGTGCAGGTTAGGTATTTTAGGGTAGGAGGTTGCGCTATTTTTAGCACTGTGGGGAGGGGTAGGGAGGTTGGGTATTTTAGGGTGGGGCATTGTGCTATTTTTTTTTCAAGGTTTTAGGGTTAGGGTACTTTTGGGCCTCAGGATCGGTGGGGGGGTGATATGATAGAACTATGCATGAGGTTCCCACACATGCCTTTTCTAATCGTTGTACAGGCATGCGTGGTAAGAATGCGGTCGTTGTTCCGACCGCGTTGTTATGGCATGCGTGGTTCCAGCATGTGTGGTTCCATCATACATTCACCATCAATTTCAGGACCCGGGGCCAGTACAGTGGGTAATTCTAGACTGCCTTGCTGGCTGTGGCAGCTTTCAGCTGCAAAGAAAGGCACATATGGTGGTGTTGCACTGAACCAATTTCAGTAGTTGCTTCATCTTTAGGGCTATCACAGCCAATTTCTGCAGCTTCACAATCGTATCCATAACCTTTGGGCCCCCCTGGTACTGTCTTGATCCAGAATGCAAAACAGAGGGTGAACTATGATTGATTTTTTTGAGGGAGTCTGTGCCAACCTTGTTGGACGTGATCATGTCTCTCATGACTAGGAATCACAAGGAGGCAGTAACGCATCTGAGCAGCTTTGTTTATTTTCTTCCTGCCCCTATTTCTGGAATAGCTATTCTATTACCTAGTGAGATAGGGCCAAATGTATGAAAGCATTTTGCTTTCGCAAACGGTGCGAATGCCCGTTTGCGAATGCAAAATGCCATTTCAGAATGTATGAAATACATTCTGAACGCAATTTTAAGGAATCACTAAAATAGTGATTCCTTAAAATTGCGACCCTGTTTAGAGAGTCGCAAATTGCGACTCTCTAAATTAGAAATCGCAAATAAGGATTCCTTATTTGCGATTCCTCAGCACATGTATGAAGCAATTGTTAAATGCGATTTTGGAATTTAGGAATCGCTAATTACCACCAAGTTCAACTTGGTGGTAAACATGTGCAAAATTTAAAAATGCATTTAAAATGCATTTTTAAATTGTACATGTAAAGCACACATGCCCTTTTGGCATGTGTGCACCTTACATGTCCCCCCAAAAATGTTTGGGGTGCAGCAGAGGGGGCCTTAGGCCCCCAGCACCCTGGGGTTTTGCATTTCCAAAATTGCGATTTCTGGTTCTGAAATCGCAATTTTGGAAATGCTAAAAATTCGCAGATATGGGCCAACAGGCCCATAGCTGCGAATGGGGCCGGTATCGCAATTTGCGATTCGGTAATAGCATTTGCGATTTTTAAGAAATCGCTATTACCGATTCGCAAATGTGATACATGGCACTTTGCGAGTCAGAAATAGCGATTCCTTAAAAATCGCTATTTCCGAATCGCAAATGGCCTTGATGATACATCTCGCCCATAGTTCTTTCCTCTTCTCAGTCTTTCGTTGTGTGTCTCTCGCCCAGGGGCACTTCTTGCTGTACCTCCCTCACCCGGTGCCTGGATGGCTGGCCAGTGTGCAGGCTTGCCAAAGCATCATAGAGCCCTCCTCCCTAATGACGGCACACGGTAAATGTTGGGTTACCCCTTTCAAAATAAAGGGTAGAATAGAGACTTGGGCCCGTATTTATACTCCGTTTGCGCCGAATTAGCGTCGTTTTTTTAGACGCAAATTCGGCGCAAAACTAACGCCATATTTATACTTTGGCGTTAGACGCGTCTAGCGCCAAAGTATGGGCAAAGAGCGTCATTTTTTAGCGTGAACGCCTTCCTTGCATTAATGAGATGCAAGGAAGGCGTTCCCGTCTAAAAAAACGACGGCGACGCAAATGCGTCGTATTTATACTCCCGGGCAAAAATCACGCCCGGGAGGTGGCGGGTCAAAAAACCCCGCATTTGCGCCACTTTTTAACGCCTGGGTCAGGGTAGGCGTTAAGGGGCCTGTGGGCTCAAAATGAGCCCACAGGTGCCCTCCCCTGCCCCCAGGGACCCCCCCTGCCACCCCTGCCCACCCCAGGAGGACACCCAAGGATGGAGGGACCCACCCCAGGGACATTCAGGTAAGTTCACGTAAGTATAATTTTTTATATATTTTAATTTTTTTTGGGTGGCATAGGGGGGCCTGATTTGTGCCCCCCTACATGCCACTATGCCCAATGACCATGCCCAGGGGACATAAGTCCCCTGGGCATGGCCATTGGGCAAGGGGGCATGACTCCTGTCTTTACTAAGACAGGAGTCATTTAAATGGCGTCTGGGCGTCGAAAAAATGGCGCAAATCGGGTTAAGACGATTTTTTAGCGTCAACCCGACTTGCGCCATTTTAAGACGCCCTAGCGCCATTTTCCCCCTACGCCGGCGCTGCCTGGTCTACGTGGTTTTTTTCCACGCACACCAGGCAGCGCCGGTCTGCTTGCGCCGGCTAACGCCATTCCATAAATACGGCGCCCGCATGGCGCTTCGGAATGGCGTTAGACGGCGCTAAATTTTTTGACGCTAAACTGCGTTAGCGCAGTTTAGCGTCAAAAAGTATAAATATGGGCCTTGATGTTGCTAAGAAAGGCTTTTCTGCCGTCATAGGTGACTGTCAGCAGCTGTAGCACGGATGTACCATAGAGTATCCAACAGCAATTACTGTAAGTGATAGGAACTGCATTCAAGTCAAACCTTTGGGGGTATTCGCACGAAATATCAATGTAATAAGCACTCTAATTCAATGGTGAACTTACTTATAATATTATAATTTTAAGCACTGTAGAGGGAGTGTGGAAGTGGAGCAGACATGCCTATAATTTTTGCGGGAATTAGAGGATGAATTTCTCTACATGGGAGAAAAAAAGGGAAAGGAAGAACACTGCATTTTCATTCTGCTTGTAACATTATGCATGCCGACAAAGTGCAGTTTGAAGGTTGGGGAAGAGCTGCAAGCCGCCGGAGAATATATGATAGTCACAAGGCCCACATCACAAAGTTTTTAGCTTAAGTAAATTGCACTTACACAAGTAACTTTCATTTCTTATGAATGAGTTGAGGGGTAGGCATTCAACTCTGGATGCCTTAAAATGTGGGACCATTACAGTTGGACTCTTATCAAGGGCAGATCAAATTATTTTATCAGAATGAGAATGAGAAGGTAACGTTGCCGAAACTGGTTGGGTGTAAGCAATGGATGTTCCACATGAAAAACGCTGAAAACTTAAAAAGCAATGTTAGCAGACACTGTCACATGGATAATTAAACATTTTAACAATACTGATGTAACAGTCTTCAGTAGCATACAAGGGAGCGAGGGAGTAGGCAGAAAATTAAAATAGCCCCCACTTTATGTTACCAAGCAAAAAAAAAGCAAGTGAGCCGAACCCTCCATATAACGGCTTCCTTGTCTCTTACATCCATGCTTCCATCTAGTCATCCTTTCACCCTTCCATCTACCAACAGATATCCATAGTTCACATGTACACTCTGTCGTCCATTCATTCTTTCATCCACCATTCAATCTTTCCCCTTTCCATCCATTCATTCATCCACCTATCCATCCATCCAATCTTTCCAATCTTGCATTCATCTGTCCATCCATTCTGACATCTATCCTACCATCCATCCACTCTGTCACCCATCCACACTGCCATCCATTTATCCACTGACATTTATCCTTCATTTCATCGATTCTGTCATCCATACATCCACTCTGCCAACCACAAATCCATCCACTCTGCCATCCATCCATCCAAGCATGCATGCATGCATCCATTAATTCTGCCATCCGTCCACTGTGTAATCCATCCATTCATCCACTCTGCCATCCATCCATCCACCCACTTTCAGTCGTCTATCAATCCATCAATTCTGCCATCCATCCACCCATCAATCCATTCACCCATTCTGCCATCCATCCATCCACTCTGACATCTATCCCTCCATCCATCCATCCATTCACTTTGCCTTCCATCGATTCTGCCATCCATCCACGATGCCATTCATCCACTCTACCATTCATCCATCAATCCACCCACTCTGTAGTCCATCCATTCATCAATTATGCTATCCATACCTTCACTCTGACATCCATCCCATCCATCCACTGTGTCATCCACGATGGCATCCATCCAGTCTGTCATGCTTCCATTTATCAATGTTTCCATCCATCCTATCATCCATCCACGGTGGTATTCAGCCATCAGTCCATCCACTCTGATATCCAACCATCTATTCACCCCCTCGTCCATGCATCGATCTACTCTGTCATCCATCCACCCATCCATCCATTCACTCTGCCATCCATCCACTTGTCTGTCCATCCATTCAGCCTTCATCCGTCCAGCCTTCACCCATCCATTGTGTCATCCATCCATCCATCCACTCTGCCCTTCATCTGTCAATCAATCCACTCTGCTATCCAACCATCGATTCATTCATTCATTTTGCCATCCTTCCATTCACTCTGCCATCTATTATTCATTCACTTTGCCATCCATCATTTCACTCTGCCATCCATCCATCCACTCTACCATCCAGCCAACCACTCTACCTTTCATCTTGCCATCCATCCATCATCCATCCACTCAGCCATCCATTCACTCATATTTTCACCAGCTTAATTATCCACCCCTTTACTCAGCCATACGTGCATCTATCATACACTATCCATCCAACCATTTCCTCTGCCATCCTTTCACCGAACCATCCATCCACTCATCCATCCTCATCTATCTATTCATTCATCCATACTTCCTTCTTTTCACCATTTGGTCCAATATTCCTCTTCATCTCCCTGTTCTATTTACTCACCTGTTGTTGTATCCTG
Source organism: Pleurodeles waltl (assembly GCF_031143425.1). NCBI lineage: Eukaryota > Metazoa > Chordata > Amphibia > Caudata > Salamandridae > Pleurodeles > Pleurodeles waltl. The sequence continues at coordinate 1,889,598,363 of NC_090440.1, forward strand.
TTCCTGCTTACTCTTCTACTAACACTGTATTCCAGCGTAAATAATGATTTTTAATCTGAGTTGCAGACAGAGGAGGCACATAAAAACCCTACCTCCCGCTGAAGTTGGTTAAGCAGGGAGTTCACTAAGTCTCTGTATGGGAGTTCACATGTTTCCCAGAATTATTCCTACCAACCTTCGACTGTTGCATCTTCCCAGGTGTGTTCCTGTCAAAATCTGAGATATACATAAAATTGCTTATCTACAACCATGTTAGAGATGGGTGAAATTAAAACGTAGTCTGCAAACTTTGGATAAATAGAGAAACGTTGCCGTTGGAAGTATATGGTTTCCCGACTTTAACTAGAAATGTGATTTTGGCCATCCTTATTCTCTTTGGATGGATGTTATGCCAAAGATGAACGGGACTTCAAACTGCAGAGAATTCCTTTCCCCACTTACAAAATGTCCTTTTATGCTTTTTTAAGGCTTGCTAACTTTGCAAACCTTGCAACTTCACTCACTTTTAATTTATGCATAGGTGTGGACCTACAAACATAGGGACTCATTACAACATTGGCGGTCGGACCAGCTGACTGCCATTGCCGCGGAGAGGACGCCACCGTCATACTGGTGGCTCCCCCCCTACCATATTACATGTGAACATTGAAATAGGGAATTCCTGCAGGTCGGTCCAGTGGGAACAGTACTACGGTATGGGACAAAGGGGGCCGACCAGCACCCTCAGAATGCACACTGTCCGCAAATCAGACAGTGTGCATTCTGACGGTGCTGGGCAGGGGCCCTCTGCACTGCCCATGCCCTGGGCACAGGCAGTGCAGGGGCCCCATGTGGCCCCCAGCACTGGATTTCTGCCAGCCATTTCATGGTGGGGTCCCCACCGTGAAAAGGCTGGCGGAAAGTGGGGTTGTAATCAGCCAGGTGGCACTGAGTTCAGCACCGCCATGGCTGGTTACAACTCCAACCACCGTCACCCATTAGGAAAAAATTTCCTGGAGGGAAAAGCGGTCTCCTGGCGAATCCGCCCGCCCGCCCGCCAGAGTTGCAATGTGGCAGTCAGACCGTCACAGTTGCGGTGGTCAGTCAGCCACCTCGAGGCTGGCAGTCCTAGGACCACCAGTCTCGTAATAAGGCCCTTAGATGTTGTTTTTTTTTTTTGCCCTTAGGATCCATTAATATCCAAGGAGTATGCCTAAGGGCCATAGGAATTCTGAAAGAGTCAAAAAATCTCAGTATATCGCAAGCATATGCTTATGCCTGATGGGATTTCTGCCACTTTTGGGAATTGTCCCCACCCCCATTTGTTAGTAACTAACATTCCAATACCCGCGCAACCTTCACTATGTGTCAAGAAGTTTATGAGCATTGTATGAGTGATGCAGCAGAGAAATTAAGCCTTGGTCTAGTCAGGGGCTCCTTGGCCAGTGAAAGGAAATAAAAATAGGTCACATATGCCGGCTTTTGGGTGGCAACACGAAATCAACACAAAATCCTGCTGAAAAAAAGCAAATAGTAGATTTAAGTCCCAGGATTAGGACAGATGAGGAAAAACACTGCCCACTGCCCAGCAAGACTCTGCAACTCCCTGGGGTTACAGTTATGTACAATTGTAAAAAGCACTTAATTCCAAGAAAATGACCTGGCACCGCTGCCAGGCAGACCTAGACCGACCTCAAAAAGTTGAGCTTCAATCTCTATGGCAACCAGCTGAAAATCACATTTTCTCTATCAACCTGAGATGTGAGTGTTTTAAAAAGCTTGTAACTCAGGGCAAGTGGGTGGGCTGCAGAGGTACACAATGATGAGGTATCACAAACGGGCGCAGACTGCCGCGGTCAAGTACATTTTCAAAAAGTAGATTTTCTTAGCTGCTGTTTGCAGAATCTTTTTACTATCAATTTTATTTGAATGCTTTGTAGACAATTGTGGCATTTTGGCAGAAAATACTGTATAAAGCCTTCATTGCATATTTCAAGTATTGTCAAGTTGCTGAACAGTGAAATTCAAAAGATGTGGAGATATTGTAGAAGGTGGTGTGAAACTCCAATTACACAGATTGAAACTTTTTTCCATAATTGTCATTTGTGTACCTTGATAGCAGCGTTTTATTAATATTCAAACTGCTCCCCCGGTATGCAACTTTCCTTTTCACAGATGCTCATTTTTACCCCTGATGAAACCATTTTAGTCTGCGTAGTTACTGTACATTTTATTTGTGGCCCTGCCACAAAGTCTGTTTTACATGTGTGAGGTATGTTGTTCTCTAGCCAGATTATACCATATCGATCTTTGATTATAGACCCATGAACTCCCACCCCATAGTAATGAGCAATCAGCAGCAGAAATATCAGATTCCAACAATTTTACAGTAATTTATCTTTTTCTTAATCACTGTATAGCAAATTGCAAAAAGCAGTAACATTAGATTTGTTCTAAGAGTGACGTTCAGACATTCGGACGTCTCCTTGAATAAATACATTGTTTCAGGTTTCAGCAAATATCAGCAGTATGATTAGAACAAATATAGTTGCTGTTGATCTTCATTTAAAAACATTTGCTACTATGTGAATAAAAAGGACTAGCACACATTCCCACTACCTTGCACATACTGACCCAGGAAACAGATGTTAAATGAAAAGATATTTCTTGAAACCAAGCTCCACACAAGTAGTGCTCGAAATGGAAGGGTCTTGGGTGTGCTCTGCAGGTTAGTGCATTAAAGTTAAATGTAGCAATCCAGCAGTTCAGTGGAGAATGGGATTATGCCTTTTCAGGTGTCCTGTAATCCTGCCTGGGTCTGCGATTGGGATCCCACTGCTCCTCCCCACCCTATTTAGAGATCCTTATCTATTCGGTGGCAGTGGTTCTGCTTAGGAGTTTAGCTGTATGGGCTCTCTGATTAAAGTTCCATTTTGGCAAACTTCTTTGTTGAGAGAAAAAACGGTGTTTGGACAAAATATCAATTAAGAAATATTGGGAGACAGAAATATTGGAAATTATGTATCGTGATGCACAAATATCGTTGACAATAATATAATTTTTTGAGGTAATATTGTTGTAAATAATATTGATGTTTTTAATAACATCTTCACTAATAAAGAGGTTACAAATATATTTTATAATTGTTGTACGGTGTTTTAGTTGATATATAAACTTTCTGTGTTAGTACTGATTATATGATTGTTATTAATTAATTTTAAAACATAGCTTGTAATGTTAAGTGATTTAGATTTTTTTTATCAATTTTTAATTGTAACTTACAGTGTTGTAATGAGTTGTTGGGTTTGTAAGGAGATAGAGTTTGATGTTAAATAGGTAATGATTATAAATTATTGAATACATTTTTAATTAATTGTGTGATGTATTTATTATATATTTGATGTAATACTGATTTGTTTTCATTATGTGCTATTTGGGAGCTATTAGATTTGTAGGGGTATGAGCTAGAAAGTTATTTAAGTAATAATTAATGAACAGTTAATTTAATTGTTAATGAATTATTAATGATGATTTTTGGTTATGTAAATTGAAATGCTTATTTATTTTACCTATATTTTAGTTGCAGGCTGCTAGGTTAGTAGTTGTGTAGGGTGGAAAGTAAATTAAGTAATAATTTATTAAGTGGTAATTAATTATGTTTTTTTTTATTAACAAATTCTATTGGGTTTTGACAAAATAGCAAGACCAATGCGGTCTGCGACACATAGCAAACAAGACATACAAGATGAATATCCATAAACAAAAATGATATGTATAAACATTGCACAGACTTACCCCCGACCACCCCCATCCTCCCTGCTCTTTGCAGAGCCCCCATGTACACACGGGTTGGGATCCCCGCTACATCACTCATTTAGACCTCTTTGTCTGATTAGGCCTCTGCAGTGCATATCGGACCAAATCAAACCTCTGTAGTTGGCCCAATGCTGCCATATCTTCTGGTGTTTGTGTGGGCAGCCCCTAGCTTGAAGCACTGTGATCTCAAGACCTATGCAGTAATTAATTCCTTTCTTCCACTCCCGCACTATTGATGGAGAGTCTGCTATCCACATTCTGGCTACATCCCATTTCGCCAATGGAAGCCCATGTAATAACAAATGTCATTTATATTGGTTCACCCCTAGTCTGTCTGCACTATAAATGAGGATTAATTTTGGGTCTGGGGGATCTTGCAGGAAAGCAGTGCTGCCAGGCAGGATGTCACCCCCCTCCAGAAGTATTTTAGTATTGAACAACTCTAGACCGTATGTATGGAGGTGCCCTCCTCCATGTCCACATCAGAGACAGAGGGGAGATCCCACTAGACTCCACAGCTGATGCCTGGTATAAAATGCCCTATGCAAGTATTGAAATTGGATCAAATGGAGACAAGAGGATATGGCAGCCTCGCGTGGGGCCCCAACGGCCTCTGTCCAGTCATCTGCATCAACATTGTCAATGCCTCTTAGCCAATTTATCTGGAGTATTGGCAGTGTAGTGGAGAAATTCGTGACTAAAGACTGGCTTACCTGTGTAAGCTTATGAGAACACAAATCCTCATCAAGAGCTTACTTTTCAATGGGCTGTCAGGATTTCCCAAAGGTCCCGTGGATATTGTGTTGTAGAATTGTAGATACTTGTAAAACTGATTGCGATGCAGCTGGAAATCAACTTGCATTTCCTAGAATGACTTAAGGACAGTGCCGCGCATAACATCCCCCAGTGTGGCTGTGCCCATATCATCCCATAGTTGGAACCCACTCAGTGAAGCTACCTGTTGAAGAGGGATGCCCCGCCACAAGGGGGTTTCCTGTGTCAATCTTCCCTAGCACCCTATCTGTCGAAGGGAACGCCTCCATTTGGATATTACTACCTGTGTTACCGGAGGAAGAGAGTTCAGACCTCTCCCACTGTAGAGAATGTCCAGAAGCGCCCATCTCTATATCGCATATGTTGGGTCATCTTGGGCATTATACCACCAGTCATTAAAGATTAGCAAGTGGGATGCAGCATAGTAGGAGTGTATATCGAGCACAGCAATACCCCACAATATGTGGACTGAAAACAGGTTTGAAGGGCGATGAACACTTTGCCACCATTTTATAAAAAACTGATTTAAAACAGCATTAACCTGTCAGAACCATGCAATGGAAATGATGTATGGGAAGTTCTGGAGCTGATACAACATTTAAGGAAGCTAGACAATTTTGAAGATTGCCGATAGGCCCAGTAAGGATAGTGGCAGCGGGGACCATGCCTTCACCTCTTCCTTAACGCATGAAAGCAGTGGACCAATGTCGCTGGTCCACAATATATCAGAATCTGGGGACACAAACACTCTCAAATATTTAAACCCACCAGGATCCCGTGTCAACTTAGCTACCCACTCCATGTTACCACTGGTTCCACTCACAGGGGACATCATGGATTTCTACATGTTCATACATAGCCCAAAGGTTTCCCCCAGACCTGTGTGATCTGCAGAATACGGGGACCAGAAGACTTTAGATTGGTAAGGAAGAACAATACATCATCAGAGTACAATGCTATCATGTCAGAGTGCTCAAGTGTCCAGTGAAAACTGGTCAACTGGGCGTCAATCAACTGGGCGTCAATCCTCACCCATGCCATCAGGGGTTCTATAGCTAGGGCAAACAACAGGGGTGATAAGGGACAAACCTGTCTCATGCCTATGTGGATCAGAAACAAAGTTTAGAACATGCCAGACACATGAACCAGAGCAGTCAAGCCAGTGTAGAGGAGGTGAACATTTGATAATAATCGAATGGGTAGAGACTGATGTTTTGAAGAAGAGCAAATAAATAATACCAGCTGACCGAGTCAAAGGCTTTATCCATGTCAGTTGGGCGCACTCCCGCCGGTCCCTCAAGGCAGTTTGTCATGGCCAATGCGTTGTACACATGCCGTATGCTGTGGTGTGTAGCCATATATGCATAAAGCCAGCCTGGTCTGGTTGAACCAGGTCTGGCATGTATCTTATTAATCTGTTGGCCGATGTTTCAGCCAGAAGTTTCACATCAATATTAAGGTGGGAGACGGGGCAGTAAAACGAGTGCTTTTCAGGTGGACGGCCAGGTTTAAGGAACACCACAATTTCTGCGTGACTCCAATCCAGCGGGAGCACTGTTTCCTTGACTGCCGAGTGGATGGCCCCCAACAGGTGTTTCCTGAGTTTCATCACATATGATTTCAGAAATTCACAAGGAAATCCATTAGGCCCTGGCCTGGAGCTTTCCCAGTTCCCATCTCCACTAAGGCTGCGGCTAGATCCCCCTCAGTGCTCTTCTCAACTAACTTGGCACGGGAAGTGTCAGATAGGGCTCCTAGTGGCAGGGCCTGAACAAACTCGTAATTTACTTTAAATCAATTGCATCTCTGCTGGTGTATAATTTACTCTAAAGTGCTGCAAAACTTTGGGCCACCTCTCTTAGGTTACACAGCAGCTCAACCCTGATATATCGTACCATGGGCACTGGGGAGACTGCATGAGTGGCCTGGCAGAGCCTATGCAGCATTCTACCTGACTTGTCCCCCATTGGTACATGCGACTCTGGGTGGCTTGTCATGCTTGATAAGCATCGTTGAGAAGAAATTGATGGTACTGCTGTTGGATCAGATGAAGCTGGCATTGCACCACCCCATCCCTGCTTTGGTGACCGCGCTCCTTTTGGGTGCATCTGAGCCTCCACAACCACCAATGCATGACTTTGTGTTTACGTCTGCCAGCACGATAGCTAATATCTACCCTCTGTAGTGTTGGCTTGAGGGACTCCCACAGCACTGTTGTAGAGGACATTCTATCTGCGTTAAGGGAGAAATATTCAGTAAGAGAGTGGTGTAGGAGCATTTTATATGTTGGGTTCTGTATATTCCAAGGCGGAATGCGCCATTGGAATGGTGGGCATTCAGAGCCGACATGAAGCCTAAGGGCCACTGGAAGTGATCAGACAATCCCTCGGCAAGATGCCTATGTCTGAAACTCTATATATGTGGTCTGTGGGGACTAATGAGTAGTCTAGCCTTGAAAAGGACCAGTGAACTGTTAAGTGATACATGAACCCTATCTCAGCAGTATGATATGCCCTCCATGCATCAGTCCAGCCCAACCCGGACACCAGCAAGCACAATTTAGATGTGCCCATGTCTGCTTTGCCATCCCTGGCCCACCCTCCATCAGTGTCAGGGATCATCACATCATTCCAGTCGCTCTCTATTACAGAGAATGCTCCCACAGAAGCTGATAAATGTATCCACAAAGGACTGACCCAAGAGGGGGGTGTAAATGCTGGCCAGTGTGAATGGGTCCTCATAAAGTGTGTCAGTTACTATTGTGAATCTACTGTGTTCATCTGTCCATATTCTGGTGGGCTGAAACGGTACCCAATGATGCATAAGGATACCAGTCCCCCTTGACCCCTTTGTAAACCCAGAATGAAATGTCTGTGTATATCCAAAGCTTGCCAAACATGGTACTTTAGTCCCCAAGGGGTGGGTGTTCTTGTAGGAAGAGAATGTCTGCCCCCCGTCTCTTGGCTTGCTTCAACATGGCACCTTGCTTAATTTTGACACGAACACCCTGTTTAGGTCATGCACTTGACATAAAGGACAATCATAGGTCATGTCCGCCATCAATGATCATGGTGGATACCCCTAATGGTATGAGCTTATGTGCGATCAGGGCCACAAATACAGGGACTGTGCAGTATCACCACGTAAAAAACAAACAGGCAAATCAACCACCCCCCACCCCAATACTTCAGGGAACAAAAAGTATCTATCGTGGAGGAAACCCCAGCTGGACCCCATTGGGGGCACCAGAGAGGAGTTGGCCAAAGTATCCCAATAACCTACCTGCTAGAAATGGGGTCTTTGGTTGGCAATCAGGTTGCCCTCTGTCCAAGCAAGGACCCTCACTCTAGTCAGGGCAATGTATAACACCCTTGGTAGCTTGGCACAAGCAGAAAGCCTTAACCCAGAAGCAATGTGTAATGTATTTGTACCAACACACACAGTAATACAGTGAAACACTGCAAAATGGACACCACACAGGTTTAGGAAAATAGTAAATATTTTTCTGAGTAAACAAGTCCAAGTATGATAAAAATCCATAATACACAATTAAAAATATGACTTCAGCAATTTAAAAACACAAAATAGTGCCTAGAAGCACCAAAGCTGAAATTTGATGTTAGGCGGTATCGTGACAAAGTCGTTTCCCACAATACAACGCCATTCACGCCGTTTACGGAGTCACACGGATCCCCAGGTACAATACCTTAGCAAAAGTGTGGAAAACAGGCCGGTGCACTGAGTCGGTGAGCGAGGCATCACTGGATCCAAGGTGGCGTCGGTTCTGGTGCATTGGGATGAAGGAGCGGAGGCATCATGAAGAGGCGTTGGGTCCTTGCTGCAGAACGGTGGAGATGCAGGTGAGGTGGTGTCGGTTGTGAGAAGTGGGTCCCTGAGCAACTCCAGCGAAGTCAAAGTCTGGTAAAGTCACGAGGTTGGGGGGCTATCTCATGGGGTCACGGTCACATTGCAGGGTCACAGGCGCTGCGACGGAGTCAGGTGTCATGAATGTTGATGCTACGACACTCCGATCTTGCAAGTTCTTGGGATGTCAGTGGCTTTGGTAACGCAGGGACTGCAATGTCGGTGGGGTCGTCACGCTTCTGCGAGGTCCATGGCTTCAGATGCAGGCGGCGTCACGGGTTCCATGCAGTGGCGTCCTTGCAAAGTCCACAGCATCGTTCAGCATCGTTTCACAGGATTTTACCTGAAATTCACTCTTAGGGTCCCAGGAACTGAAATGGCTCCCTCTGACAAGCTAGAGTCCACATCATGTATACTCAGATGCTGGTTGATGAAGCCTTTGCTGTCCCTGAGGCTTCAAAAACAGGAGACAAGCTCAGTGCAAGCCCTTGGAGATTCTTCTAAAGCAGGAATAAACCACAAAGTCCAATCTTTGTCCCCTTTCACAGGCAGAAGCAGCAACTGCAGGATAGCCCAACAAAACACTTCACAGGCAGAGTCAGCAACTCTCCTCAGCTATTCAGCTCTTCTCTTTGGCAGAGGTTCCTCTTGGTTCCAGAAGCAAATCTTGAAGAAATAAAAAGTCGGGGGTTTTGGGTCCAATACTTATACCCCTTTCTGCCTTTGAAGTTGCCCAACTTCAAAGAAAAATCTCTGTTGTTTACAGGATCCTGCCTTGCCCAGGCCCGGCCCCAGACTCACACCAGGGGGTTGGAGACTGCATTGTGTGAGGGCAGGCACAACCCATTCAGGTGTAAGTGACCACTTCTCCCTCCACTCTAGCCCAAGTGCTTATCAGTATGTGCATGCTACACCCCAGCTCCCTTTGTGTCACTGTCTAGAGGAGATTCACAAACATCCCAATTGTCAATCTGACCCAGACAGGGAATCCACAAACAGAATGGTTAGAGCAAGAAAATGCCTACTTTCTAAAAGTGGTTTTTTCAAACTAACAATCTGAAAACCAACTTCACTTAAATATGTATTTTTAAATTGTGGTTTCAGAGACCCCAAACTCATTTTTTCTATCTGCTCTCAAAGGGAAACTGCACTTTAAGGATATTTAAAAGCAGCCCCATGTTAACCTATGAGAGAGATTAGACTTGCAACAGAGAAAACTGAATTTGGCAATATTTCACTGTTGCTGCATGTAAAACACACCAGTACATGTCCCACCTTTAAAATACACTGCACCCTGCCCATGGGTCTACATAGCACCTACCTAAGGGGTGCCTTACATGTATAAAAATGGATGGTTTGGGCCTGGCAAGTGGGTGAACTTGCCCAGTCGAATTGGCAGTTTAATAACCCATGTGGGTGGCACAATCAATGCTGCAGGCCCACTAGTAGCATTTAATTTCTAGGCCCTTGGCACCTCTAGTGCACTTTACTAGGGACTTACTAGTAAAAAAAAATATTCCAATCTTGGAAAAGCCAATTACAAATACAATTTTATATAGGGAGCACTTGCACTTTCACACTGGTCAAAAGTGGTTAAGTGCCCAGAGGAACAAATACAGCAAAAACAGAGTCCAGCACACAGCAACAACCTGGGAAGCAGAGGCAAAAAATTAGGGGAGACCACACCAAGGATACCAGGTCTAACACTACCCAACTCAGTGGTTATGCTAGAGGAACTTAAAAACGTCTTGCTCTAGGGATGCAGTCTAATAGATATTACCCATGATGGAGTAAGAGAAAAGAGGGATGCAATTGGCCCTGCAGGCGTACCACTGAGGAAACTGTTTGATTTGAGCAGCACACCCAACTATGAGTGATCATCAGTCATACGAGTATTCCTCTAAGATGATCGGGATCTGCTACGCCGTTATGCTGTGAACTTTTTCAGGCGATTACTTTTGTCGTTCAGAAAGGAATCTGAGTCCATGCACAGTGGAGTATGGCGTTTTGCGGAAAGAGACTCATCTGTCCAAAGAAGGACATCTTCAGGAGTATCAAAAAACAGGGTCTGAGAGTTGAAGACCACTCTCAAGTGAGCTGGATGAAGCAGCATTATTTGGATTTTAAGTTCATGCAGCCACTGTTTTAACATCGTGAACAATTGTCGCTGTTGCTGTACCAGCATTGTGTAGTCTGGAATAATCATTTTAGTGTGCGAGTTAAAGGAGTTTGTCTTGACTGAGGACTGCATCCCTGTCTAGGTAGTTGAGGAGCTTAGCAATCACAGGATGTGGCCTCGTGCCCGGGAAGAGGGTTTGGGTGCCTCACCAGGGCCATGTGGGCGCGCTCTACCACAAAGCATGTTGAGAGGGAATCTGCAGGCATGATAGATCGGAGCCACTGCGCTTGAAACTTTTCATGGAGGGACCCTCTCACCCATCCCAGAAACCCATGAATCACAGATTATTGCGTCAGACCCACCCCTCAGCATTTTCCACACGTGTTGCTAGTTCTTTTGATACTGCCGTCAGCCTATAAATTTGTTGTTGAAGGGCAGTCACCAAATCCTCAACAACCGACACCCTGGACTCAGCCTCAGTAAGCTGATCCACCGTGTTCGAGAGATCCTGGTGCAGTAGAGTAACTTCAGAGCTGACTGAACCTATCTTGGGATCCAGCATGTTGCAGGACTGCATGATGGCCGCAAATAATGTGGCATTGTCCGGGCCCGGCCGGGGGACTGCACCCTACTCCATAGCTATAGCGCCAGTACGGGTGAATTTATTGAGGGTACTTTGCTTGGCCATTGCACCGGTAGGTTTGACCTTTGTCATGTCTAAGCTATGGAGACACTTTTCTGCCACCTGGGAGTGTCAGCAACAGTCTATGTCTGACCCGCCAGACCCCCTATACATCCCCAAGTGGTGGTATGTGCAGTTTGTATTAGTTATCAGGGTTCGGTAGGTGGTACTATAAAGGCTGACCAGTCCTTGACCACAAGCCACATGAGGACCTGGCCTCACTGCATCTGCAACCTGGAGACCAGTCGCAGCATAGCCTGCCCCAATGGGGCTCAACACCTGGGCCCACAGGGCAGCGTGAGGGCTCCAATAGCGATCTCAGCTGAAGCAGTCAAATGACACACTGTGTCGTGGCATGAAATTTCCCAGCCAGGGCTAGTAGAGGCTCCACTAGTTATAATGTCCAGCCGGGGTCATGGCTGTAGCAATTCATTATTTATTTAATTTTAATGTACCTTTGGGAATTAATTCACATTGAGTGACAAGGTTGATTTTGATTGGACATCTCTTTTTGGAGAAAAGTATGATGACACAACTTAAGTTGGAATAAGGGGGGGTCCCTATCGGTTAGTCCTGAAGAAGACCCGTGGAGGAGCTTTTGAATTTGACCCAAGAGTGGAAAGGGGGTCGAAACGTCAAAGATTATGCTCTAGCCTGATTTTGGTTGCTGTATATAATATGGATGAAGGACCAAAATGGCAATTTAATGCCTCTTGAATTGGGGATTGGTTCAATGCAGAAAAAGATTAACCAACAGGCTACTTTTTAGTTTTTGTTATGTTAGATGGTGATGAGATTTATTATCTCTTGTTTTCTTTTCTGAACATGAGCACTTGACCTTTTCACTTTTTCAGTCCTTCTATTTTAGGGTGTTGTGATAGGGATTCTCTTTGATTTGTACGATTGTGGTTTTATTCTGTAAATATAATAATAAAATACGCTCTTTTATTGTATCTATACCCATTCTGTGTGTTATTGTGAGAAAACCCTTTTGTTAATATTGTGGTCTCCTCCGAGGGCATTGATGTTATGTAATGAATTTTTCACCCAGTCCCCTGGGTTTATTTGGGTTACTCTCTGTGGTTTGTAATTAACTCACTTAGACTGCAGCAGGAATAGTAAAATTAACCTCTTCACTGAACACTTTCCCTGTTGCTCTGTTTGGAGTGGGGATAGTAAATTTCACCCCTCCAAAATCCCACACTTTCCCTACTGTTGTGTAGACCGGAGTGAGAACAGTAAATTTCATCCCTATGAAGTCCAACGCATACGCTACTGTTGTTTCAACTGGAGTGGGAATAGTAAATTTCACCCCTCCGAAGTCCAACGCTTTTCCTACGGATGCACTGACTGGAGTAAGAATAGTACATGTAACTCCTCCGAACTCTGACACTTTCTCTATTAATGCAGTGAATGGAATAGGAATAGGAAATCTAGCTTTACTATTTGTATTCTTTTCACTGCAATATTAGAGGAAGTGTCTATGACATTCCTCCTGGGCTGCAAAATCAGAAAGCGCGCCTTATTTTTCCTAATTCTGAGTCCCCCTATAACTGCAATTCAGGCACCAATGAAAGTTTGCCCTTCAATCAGGAATCGAAGTAGTGCACTATTTTTCCACTGAACCTGCAGTTTCCAAATTTTGCCATTTCTCATCTGGCGTTGTTCGTGCAAGGAAAACAATGAGTCTGAGTTTTGCAGCTTATAGCACAGAAAAACGATTTATCATCAATGCTGTGTGAACCCCCATTCTGTGCAGAACTTGTAATGGAGAGGTAATAAAGCATCAAAGAAAACTGCACCCTGTGGTATTGTTATTTCCCTATGTGGTATTATCTCCCACTATTATCACTGTATCGGAAATGAAGGCTTGCGGTGTTGGAGCAAGCATGTTGCTAGTAAGTCTAGATGTACCTTGTCGTCTTTACCTGCATCTACCCAAGGACTGCATGTGAGTTACGTTGGTCCCCGGAAAATTTACAGTACAGGTGCAGCTGCTTCAAGGCTCCGCCAGTGTTCATTTCACAGGAGAAATGCTCATTTAGCCCTGTTTGTATTCCCCATACACTTCCACTTTTTGTATGAAGCATTTTCTAAGGCACAGAGGGCGCCGGAGCAGTGCACATTGTAATCAGAGTAGACAAAAAGGACTAATGAACTGGAAGAACTTGTAGGACAGAAGTGGATTGTGTCCTCTTTGAGAACAAACACGCTGATTAGATGCCTCATTATTTGGGATGTTTGGACAGTGGGTGGTAAGCTGGAGCTGATTTCCTGATCAGACTTCCTACCTTGCAGCAAAACTTCTTGCCAAGAAAGCAGACATTGCTCCAATGGAAAACAACCGGGTGTTTTGTTCCCTCAGCAGGATACCAATTTCTATGAAGTGCAGACATTAGAGCAAATACGTGGCAAAAGTAAAGCACTATTTCCGACTGCCCAACGTGAGGAAGCCGTGGAAGCGAGTCTATCACAGAAAACAGATTGTGCATACGAATTAGACCTACGAATAGTTGAAGTGTCATTTCATTATGAACACTGGAATGTGTTAAAAGGTATATAAAGGTCATACTCATGTATTCATCATGGACAATTGTATTGACGTCCATACAGAACCATTAAAAATTCTCTTTTCTTTCCAAAATGGCCACCTATTACTCATTGTGTCTATATTGTCTCAAGTTAAGCTTTGAGATTCTTGCGTGCATACAGGCACCATAAATTTGCTTTACGTGCTATGGTCCAGTGAATCATCTTATGATATATATGGTTCATTTGTTATTGTGTCGCGACTTGAATGAGAGATACAGCCGTCTAGTGGACACCTACTTCCAAACATCAGCTGTAATAATAGCATGAGTGTAATTGATGCAGCTTCCATATTTACTCCATATGCATTATTTAATACTCAGGAAACAAACATATATAGATACTTTGGTAAACGTTTTATACAAATGTCAGGCTCTTACATAACAAGGATGTACACCAGTCCATTAATAGAGACTACTTTAGGGGGCTGCATGGAAGAAGTAACTTGATGAAGGTCCAAACCCAACATTTGGGTTTAATATTTCTACACACCTGACAAAATGAAGTGCATTTGTAAAAGGTATGGGAGAGACCGCAAAAGGAAAGGAGAGACCAGGAATCAGTGGAAATTAACCAGGGTAAAATAGTGTTGAAAAATTATATTGACTATAATTATAATAACATCATTAATATTTTAATGGGTGGTTGAAGCCATATAATTAGGTGAATCTATGGCCTGATTATTTATTGGTAATCACCATTTCTCCAATGACATGCCTTCTGTGGTCAGCCCTTACTTATGCAGTCAATCCTCACCAAGAAAAGAGGCAATTTATTTGCCACAATTTCTTTTAAAAATAATTACAAGTGTTTCCTAATATTCACATGTGATGTAGCATTGACCTGGAAGAACACTCAACTTCCTGGTGATCCTCGTTAGTCTTAGTCCTGCTCTAACTAGTCACAGTCCGTATAAAATGAGTTCCACCTCCAAGTCAGTACACTTCAGTTTTTAAATACTGATAATAGTTGCCTACCCTCTGCAGCTGGATGCTGTGAAAGGGTCCGGGATTCCAAGTATCCTTCTGAGCAACTTCAGCCAACACGGAAGAGTGGCAGCAGAGGGTGGGCGGGAGTTTGGCTCACAAAACAAAGAATGTAACAAGGAAGAAGAGGCCTAAGAGTGATGAAGTCTACTAGTTTGCTGCTCCTTCTCATCCCAGTCTTAAGGCTCCCAGTTTAAAATTTTTACTGATTTTTTAAGCCAAAGACATGCAGAAACCATCTATGTTCCTTATTTAAATATAGAAACATATGGAAAATCCATCTTCTTTTAGGTGCTTCTCTCTACTATGAATCAAGAGTTCCAGGTGAGTAGCTGTTCGGGTAGGTGAAAAGCAGGGGAGTTAAAGAAAAAAGACTTCCTAATTAAGATTAAATCATGCAATTGTACAGTAATGTGCTTGAGCTGTTCTACAGTGCAAATGTTTTCAGATGACTCTATTATAAGGTAAATGAAAAAAGTGCTGGACATTGAAATGTGAGTATACATTGATTTGTGAAATAAAGGCGCAAATGCACCCATTGCAGCTTAATTTTTACAATAAACACATAAGAAACATGGATAAATAAGACGAAAAGGAGCAAAATATTAAACATGAATAAATACAGATGGAAGTGTCAAAAATTAAATATCATAAAACCAGGAGCCTTACTTGTGGTCAATATCAAAGCCCAGGACAGTATTTAGTGTATCCAGAACCAACCCAGAGTCCCTACACTACAACCAAGGAAACCCTGAAAAAAGGCCAGCATCCACAGCTGGGGAGCAATAAGCAGACGCCTGCACCACAACCAGCAGAGGACTAGGAAGGGAGACCCTGTAACTCGCAACCAGATTCCAAGTGACCCCATGTTGAGCCACTAGGCCTACAGAAGAGGAAAAAGCCGGCAAGTGTAGACTCTCAAGTGCACAATCCCTTTATAACCATAGCACCATGCTGAAGCAGGGCACCGAAACAAGCCCACCAAGATTATTAGACCTCTGTTCCAGAGAGGAGGCGAAGCAGGAGGCTTCATGCCCCTCAGCACCAGTCCCACGACTGCAGCTGAAGCCAAATTGCCAAACAGCCTGTAGGACAAAAAGGAACCTGCTGGTCAACCGTGGAGTGACAGCCCAGTGAAACAGAGAGGAGAGGTAGCAGGAAGACTGCAAGACAAGACTCCAAGGTTAGCAAGGGTATCCTGAACACTCAAGCCAAGAAAGAAGTCAAGCAGGAACAAAGATGTGAACATTTTTAAAGGACAAAGCAACATGAGGAGACACAAAATATAATGTCCCACAATTTCATATAATACTAAGGTGGATTGAGACTTTAAAAGTGATGACACCATTCAGGTTGAATGAAGCAAGAGAGTGATTTTGCTACCTGCAACTAAAAGAATGAAATAATTTATAATAGATGTGACAGCCAGCTATCAGAGGGCTGCGAAGAAGTACTTGCTCACTAATTTAGCCTCTATCGAGAGTTTTTAGTTAATGTAATTAATTAGATAGTTTGAATGCTCGAAGACTAAATTGCTGAAACTCAGAGGTCATTCTCCTTACTCCCTAAAAGCCAGCTAATCTCAACCTTCTTTGTGCTTACTGTCCAGTACTCAAGACTGACCAAACACGTAGGAGTTCTGCCTGGGGCAGGCCTCTGCATGAAGACTGAGGTGAACGTTGCTCAAAATACCTGAGCACCCTCCAGCAACTCAGAAACATTGTCTCTTTCACTTAAATTGCCAACTCTACTTGCACTCAAGTGAATTCCAAACTGTATAGCGCAATATGGTACCTGTCAACGCCGCACATAATCGGGGTCTCATTTTTGATAGTGACTTGTCATTTAAAACCCATCATCTGTTAGGTGACAGCTAAAGGAAATCTTTCCATTTATTCCACAATTGGCACGGGAAACGGTCATCCAAGCATTAATAGTCTCCTGCCTCGACGATCGCAACTTCCTATTTTGGGGAGTTACTCAGGCGTTGTATGCAAGACTGCAGGACATTCAGAATGCACTGGCGAGATTGATTCTGGGAATTCGTAAGTGTCAAACTATTTCAGCAGCACTGAATGACATACACTGGCTACCAATCCATAAGATATTTAAGTTTAAGGCTCTCTGCATAGTGCACAGGCCTTTATAAGGGACGGGTCCATCATCCTTCAAGTCCAAGTTCAGCTGGTATGCTCTCAGGAAACATCTTAGGTCATCTTAAGTCAGAAGAGGGTAAGGATGTAGTGGTGCCTACAATAAAGCGTTGCAGATGGGGTGGCAGGTCTTCTTCCCTGTCAGCCAAGCTTTCTTCCAAGGGACATCAGAGGTGTGGGGGATGACATACTTTTTTAGGTCATTAAAAGCTGGCTTTCTGTAGTAAGATTTTTTAAATTTTATTTTGTATTTATTGTTATGCACAGCATAATAAACCATGTAACATTCTTGGCAATATGGGCAGTGTAGCAAACGTTCATAATTGCAGTCGCAAATAAAGATATCAGTTACAGAGATGTGTGCAATAACCAAGAAGTGTAACCAAAATCAAAAAAATAAAAATATATAAAACAACGCTAATGGAGTCATCTAGGATTAAGAGCATCTCATCCTTCCCAGGGGGACAGTGAGAAGACAAGGTAAGGAAGGTTCTTGTCTGTTGTGGTCTACGGCATCTGGCAAAAGAACAAACTAGTGTGTTAAAGGATAGAGCATTTAACTTCTGAATGGCAGTGAGGGCGGACAGTCATCATTTTTCACTTCTAGATTTCTAATGTACTTTTCTCAGTCCCCGCTGGATATTGGTCCACCCCCCCCCGCATATGTGCCGCTGCAAAGGCATCAGATTCAGCCCATGGCCATTGCAGCAATGCAGCCAGCGAGCATTTAACCTCCGGAGCGGTGGGAGTCTTCCAGGCCATTACAATACTGTATTCAAACAGGACAAAGGCTAGATCAATGAAGCTATGCAAATATTTATCGCCATTTGATTTGGGTTGGAGTCCAAGTAAACAGGATTCAAGTGAAGCCACTAATGATGATGACCGCTGCAGTAACTCCTGTGACCCCCTCCCAGGCCTTGTGGATCATCATGGAATCCCAGTCCATGTGTAAAAAACTGATATTAAATGTGCCGCATCTGAGACAGGCAGGTGATACCCGAGGAAGATATGGTGAAGTCAAACTTGTGTTAAGTAGGTTTTGTGAAGATAATTAAACTGATTAAAGTTAAAACAAGGATTTCAGAACACTTCCTTAACCTGTTGGAGTGCCCAGTCCCAGAATTTATCAGTCAGCGGTTGTGGGAGATCTGCAGACCATCTGGTCCTAGCCCTGTCAGTTGCCCCCAGTGGGGGGGAGTTCAATGCAGTGCATAGCACTGTTATAGCACGTCGCGCCCTTCTGAATGACAGGAGTGTTTGCAGTATGGGGGATTGGGACAGTTCTGCATCTCAGAATCCCAAGTGGCATGGCTAGCATTCTGTATAGTGTGGTTGGCCAAGAAGTATCCCTCTGTCAGCCCATAAGTGTCCATAATGTCGGGTAAGGACATAAGGGTTCTGTCAGTATAGAAGTCTCTGAGGCAGAGTGTTCCAGCTTCCTTCCAGGGTGCCAGATCATACCATCAGGCCACATTGCAAAGTCCCAGGTGCTGCCACACCGGTATTGATGGAGAGTATGGGAGATGTTGTCCTCCTTTGCACACAAACCTCTGGCAGCCAAGGTGGGCTATCTTCATTTGACATGTCTCGTGTCATGGGTAGGTTTCCAAGTCTGATAACTAAATGTAGAGTAGAGGTTCCCCAAGAATTTTGCATAAGGTCGCCCTTTCCATGCAGGCAGTGGTACTCAGCCATCACATCCCCCATTGCAGTTGTGCTGCTGCATAATACAATTAATAATTGAGGGATTCCAGGCCTCCTTCAGTTAATGGACGCTGTAATGTGGAGAGCGATACGCATCGCCTGCTTGAACCCCATATCAAGTCCATCATGATACCTTGTAGTTCCCTGAAGAAGGTGTTAGGTACTGATATTGGTAGCACATCATAGAAGTAGAAGAGGCAGGGCAGTGTTAGCACCTTAGAGACTGCCTGCTTCCCAGTGGGGACAGTGGAAGATAGCTCCAGAGGTGTAGGAATTAAATCGAGCCCAGCACCACGTCTATGTTGTCCTCTTTGAGGTCTGCATCAGTATGGTAAACCTGGACCCCGAGGTATGTAAAGGAGTCATAGCACCATTTGAGTCGAGATCGAGGCAAGGTCTCTAAGTCGGGTTCCAGAATCAGGGATAGACAGACCAAACATGACTTAAACCATTTCTCCTTGAGGCCCGAAAACTTCCTGAATTCTTCAGCAGTGCCATCAGTATAGAGAGGCAGGTGGTGATATCCCACAAGAAGATCAAGGCATCGCCAGAGTTTAGCAAAATAATGCGGTGCTCACCATTTGCCAGTATCCCCCAATGTCTTGCCAGCAAGAACAAGCTACAAGCAAATGGCTCCATGGCCAAGGCAAATGGAACATCCCTGCCTTGTGCCTCTTTGGACGGCAAAGCTCTGAGATCAGGCAGCTCGTCCAAACACGGGCCTTTGTATTTTTGAACAGTGAGCCGATCCACCCAAGATACGCAGGTCCCATGCCAATACTGTCCAGGGTGGCCTTCGGATATTCCCAGCCCAAGGTATCTAATGCTTTTTTTATATCTAACGATATTGCCCCCTGTGTCGGAGCCGCTGCTGGGGTGGCCACTATCAGGCTCAATAGTCAACCAATATTCAGGAAGGTTCTACATTATTTTATAAATCTGGACTGATCAGTATGTTCCCAGGTACCTATCACGGGAAGGAGCCTGTTGGTTAGCACTTTTCCTAGAATATTGCAATCTAAGCTGAGGAGTGACAGTGGGCGGTAATATCGAACATCTAAGGGCTCACTGCCTGGCTTAGGCAGGACCAAAATCAACGCTTCATGGAGCGAGTCTGGGAGCTGGCCCAGCGTCTGTGCCTTATTGACCATGTCCAAAAGATATTTGGAACGGTGGGCACTAAAAGTACCATAGTAATCAATCGGAAGGCTTTCAGTGCCTAATTTTTTGTCCCAGACAATCTGAGCGATCACCGCACGGACTTCCTCTGATTGAAGGGGTGCCTCTAGGTCTTCATGCTGTATCAGGGTCATTTTGAGTAGTGGTAGATCGCAAAGGAATCCTTCTATGTGGTCAGGAAGGGGCATCCCACCAGCTGCATACAAAGTCTGGTAATAATCTCGGAGCGCAGTATTGATGTCTGCATGTGCGTTAACCACAGTGCCATTGCTCAGTTTGATTGCACCTATTGGTGACCTCTGCTAGTCTTCTTTCACCAGCCAAGCCAGTAAACTGTGTGAACGATCACATTTCAAGTCGAGGAGCGCAGTCCAGCACTTGAAATTATGTCTCCCGTACCTCACTTCCGTCTCCCTGTGCTTGACTGTAAATGTTGGAGTCATTCAACATCAGCGGCTTCTCAGACCACCTTCATGTCAAGGAGATGCAGCTCCTGTTCCAGCTTCAGGAGTTCATCAGTTAAGACCCGGCAAACCTTCCATGTGGTGGTGATACATTGCCCTTCTATAACCACTTTGTGGGTATCCCATTCCAGTGACCTGGGAGAAGGGGTATCCTTGTTAATTTCAAATTATTAAGCTTTAGATGCTGCTATAGTTTCCCTGAAGAGGGGGTCTCCAAGTGCCTCCGTCTGAAGTCTCCAGAGTGATATGACAGGGCGCTGTTTACCCCTTCTGTCCATCAATAACAATGGGCAATGGTCCTAAAGAGTACTTGCTAGGTATTCCATGTTCACAATCTGCGATTCTAGGGGTGCCCTGAAAAAGAAAGAGGTCTAATCTAGTGTAATGAAGAAATATGAAAATTCAATGTAATGGGGGTGTCTGAGGCGCCATGAGTTGCATACTTGTGTGTGGGTCATGCAATCCCAAAATTACTGTGCTGTACCAATGCGGGAAGCACAAGTAAGGGGTGAGACAGATCTATCATGGTTGATGTCTGGTACACAGTTAAAATCGCACCCCCATATATCTGGGGTGTGAGGGCCTTTGAAGAGCACATGAGTGAGTGTATCAAAAAGGCCATCTGGTTTGTGACTGGTGCATAGATACCCACAGTTTTAGTGGTGTCCCATCTAAATGACTCTTCACAAGCATGTATAGAACCCTCCCTCACCCTGATCCCCCACAAATCCAGATTAACACCTTGCGCACATTGACTGATGCTGTTGAGCCGCAGACCTGTCCCCTCCATTTCACCTGAAGTTTAACAACCTCTGTTTGTGTCAGGTGTGTTACTTGTAAGAATGCAAAGTGGATGTGGATGTGGCTGCGCTTGAGGTAAGCGTGTACCCGGTATTGTTTCATGGGATGGCCATGCAGCGCACTTCCATGTCAGCAAGTTAAAGAGCTGGATAGAACTGTGTTTTGGTGTAGTCATGATGGAAAGTGGTAGGTAATAGCAAGCCTTGGTCTAGCAAACCATCCCCACACCAGCTCTGTTTATGGCACCCCCTGTATATCCCAGCTGTGTCGACATGGGATATAGGTGTGTCTATCTGGGCCATGACTTAACATAGAATGCACTTCATAAACTAATTAGGTACCCAGCTGAACATACCCGCCCCACCCCATCCTACTTCAGAAGGAAACCAAACCCCCAATCAAAGCTACGCATCCAACCGCAACACACATAAATACAAACTGTAAAAGAGACCATTTCCTGTTTGGAAACCACTTGGGATGGGGTACACCAGTTACCAGAAGCCTCCAGCAGAGAGGGGACCTACATAGAAAGTACAGGCATCCGGACCCAGTCATCCACAGGAGAAAAAAGAGTTGGCCTTCATTATAAACAAGAGGTCAGCCATCCTCCGCCTGTGGTAGGGATCTTCAGAGCTCACAGGATATCATCCGCCATTCTTGGAGTCAGTTCCAGGCCTCGGAGCAGCTCTTCGTTCAAGGTCTCAGAGTCCCCAGTGTCCAAGCTTACCTCTGAGACCCAGTCCCCACATAATGTTTCCTAAGAGTTTAACTGTGGTGCAGCACCTCTGCCACCACTTGTGCTTGCTCCTGGACCACCTGTTCTTGGGTGGGATGTCTACCCACTTCCCTACCTCTCCTGTGCCACACACAAGGTGCCAGTGATTCACCTGCAGCTGATTCAGCTGAGGAAGTGGATGCCAGGCCTTTCATATGAAACCAAGCCCATGAATCCTCCGTGGAAGAAAAGAAGTGAGATGTCTCACCATCTACCACCTTGAGTTTTTCAGGGTATAGCAAGGCATACCCCAGGTTCCACTCCTGAAGTTGTTGCTTAACTGCCATGTGAGAGTTATAAAGTTGCAGTGCCTCCGCAGTGAGGTCCAGGTAAGCAGTGATGGTGGTGTTCTCAAAGCTCCATGGCCCCTTTGTCCTGAATAGTCATTATGTCAAGTCTCAGTCCCTGAAGTAAAGAAGGTAAGGTCGCGGAAAAGCTCCCGGAGGTGGGGGGCTAACCCGGGATGCTATGTGCATGTGCCACTGAGAAACATGTTGGTACCTTGCCTTACAGCACAGTGTTAATCAGCCAGTTCTCATGTAAAAGTTCCATGCGTGGCCCCTCAAAGCATTCGAGGAAGCCCAAGCAGCCTTCTGCATCTTCTGCCCGGCTATGGAGGGAGGCCACATCCGCCTTCATGCGTTTCAATTGAGTTTGGAGATATAGCATTGTAGGACGCATGGAGGTCAGTGAGGATTTTTTGTCATCCACCCTTTCTGTCAGTTTCCAATGATATACATGAAGCAGATTTACTTCCAGATAAATAGAATCTATGTTAGTCTCTAACGAGGTCTTGGTGTCCAATATAGCATGTAAGACTTTTTCAGACTTGGCCAAGTGTTTGCTTAGAGTGACCTCCAGATGGGCCAACATCTTGTGGTCTGTGGTGGCAGACAGGGCTGTGCCTCCAGTTGGACCCTAGGTCAGGCTTTTGTTGGGCTTGAGTTTCACCATCATGACCTCACAGGGGAAGGATTCATCAGGGACACGCATCTTCCCTTCTCTGTCAATGGCAGGCCTCATGCACTTCTATAGTCCAAACCTTGCATTAGTTTCTAGGTGGCGTATCAGGTCAGCGTGGAAAGGCCCGAAGGTGGGCTCTACAGTGGCACAGGTCCCCTCCCTCCCCCTTCAGCCAGAAATGGTAGAAATGTCAAAGATGTCCAAGGGGGGGAGTGGTGTTGCTGGTACAGCTGGGGAGTGGCCACATGGCCCCCAGCCGCACCACTGTTTGGGTGTCCAATGGGTTCAAGTGTTCAGCATCAGCAGGTGGGTGTCTCCAGAGGAATCATTATGGGGGTCATTCTGACCCCGGCGGTCAGAGACCGCCGGGGCCAGGGTCGGCGGGAGCACCGCCGACAGACCGGCGGTGCCCCGCAGGGCATTCTGACCGCGGCGGTTCGGCCGCGGTCAGATGCGGGAAACCGGCGGTCTCCCGCCGGTTTCCCGCTGCCCTGCAGAATCCTCCATGGCGGCGGAGCGTGCTCCGCCGCCATGGGGATTCTGACACCCCCTACCGCCATCCTGTTCCTGGCCGGACTCCCGCCAGGAACAGGATGGCGGTACGGGGTGCCGCGGGGCCCCTAGGGGCCCCTGCAGTGCCCATGCCAATGGCATGGGCACTGCAGGGGCCCCCGTAAGAGGGCCCCACAAAGTATTTCAGTGTCTGCTATGCAGACACTGAAATACGTGACGGGTGCCACTGCACCCGTCGCACCTTCCCACTACGCCGGCTCAATTCTGAGCCGGTGTCCTCGTGGGAAGGTTGATTTGCCCTGGGCTGGCGGGCGGCCTTTTGGCGGCCGCCCGCCAGCCCAGGGCAAATCCCAAAATACCCTCTGCGGTCTTTCGACCGCGGAGCAGTATTTTGGTGGGGGTACTTCGGCGGGCGGCCTCCGCCGCCCGCCGAAGTTAGAATCACCCCCTATGTGCTTCTCCCCTCAAGCCATAGGAGTCCAGTCCGCATCGCACTGAGTCTACGGTCCCACATCACAAGGCAGGGCAACATTGACACACCAAGTTGCGCACCCCTTTGATCCTTTCCACTGTTCGGAGGGCCAACGTGGGTCAAAGCGGCATCAGCAGTGGTCCTCCTCTCGGTTCAGGCCGGATATGTCTCCTGGGAGCACTAGTTAAAAGAGGGGAGTCCCCCCAACACTGTTCAGGGTGCACTCAAATCAGGCAGCCTCCAAGAGGCCAAACAACATCCAGCACACTTCTCTCCCCAACCCGGCCCTTTGTATGCTAGGGAATGGGCGGGCGCTCACCATAAAACAGTAGGTAGGCACACTCCAGGTTTGGCTAGGCTGCCAGCACCGCTTGAGGAGCACCGCAGTCTCCAGCCCCACGCTGCATCTACTCGTGTCAATGTCTCATTTGTAGTCCGCAGGCCGTGGGCAGTTTCTATCTGTGGGGTTGGGGAGGGAGTGTAACATCTTCCCAATGATGCAGTCAGTCACTAGTCACAGGCAGCATTTTGTCCGATGGGGCAGCCTCCGTACAGTTGAGAGTCACGCCCCTACTGGGTTCCCCAGCACTTCAGGCCTCTGAAGGTGTTCTCTGATGCTCACCTCCTGCTCAGCCGGTTAATTCAGCCATGCATGGGAAGGGGGAGTGTGGTCTTGCTGCCACCCACCATGGTTCCAGTACAGGGAGACAGTGCTCAGCCCCATGTTGCAGCACAGCCCCTTCTGGCACCCAATGTGTATATGGCTATGGGTCTCAGACGCAGTCCACAGCCAATGTAGCATTGCACCGCGGCCACGTCTCCAACGGGCGCTGCAGACAAAGGCACAGCTGCATATCAGATCCACAGTTACTTGAATGCCACCTGGAGCAGAAGCCAGGCATCCCCATACAATGTCAGCTGCTCAGGGAGACTGTGGCGGTCAATTTCAGTCAGCCTAGGCCCAAATGCCCCAATGATCATCAGGATTTTGTGCAGGCCCCAGCAGACCGCGTTAAAGCACATCCAAGCTCACTGCCATCTTGACCATGCCCCTTTCTACAGTAAAATATGACATCTTTTGTCTCTCTATCTACCAAGTCCATTCAGTGTCAAAATACATCCTGGTGAACAAGCACGTTCGAACCTGTTTCTATCCATTTCACTCATTTATTCCATGTCCTATTATATGAGAGGTCTTCAGCGGCTTCAGAATACTGCTTCATTTTGTTACTGCCCTTAACAACTGTGATCTCATTTCCAGAGGCCTAAAGGTCAGAGTCAATGTTAAAATACTTTACCTAACATACTAGTGCCTTGTAGGCAAGTCACCACCTACTGTCAGAAAAGCATCTCACCAGGCGTGGCTCCTCCGCTAGGGCGGAGGAGCGTCGGTCCTAGCCAGCAGCAGCAGCTGCAAACCTTTTCCTAAAAAACGATAATAAACCATGTTTATTATTGTTTTTCAGTAAAGGGCGCAGGGCCACGGGCTGTGACAAGCACTGAGGGGGAGTGCTCTGCACTCCCCCTCAGTGCGCATGTATGTTTGGCCGCCCGCCTTGGGCCGGCCAAACACACCTGCCCAGTAGGCTCTCTCCAGCCCGGCAACACAGCAGGCACAGGCTCCCTGTCTACCTGGGAGCACCCTGACTACCAGCCAGGCTTGGAGTCTGTGTCAGCAGTCTGCCTGCAGCAGAGGAGCCGTGCGGTGGTGACGGCAGCGGCAGTGGTGGCGATACAGGTATGTTTAAAAACAAAATGTATGAATACCTCCCGTGCCCCCTGCCCTACCCCTGTTAAGCACCACGAGCTGCTCCTGCATCTCACACTGCTGCTGAACCTCAAACCTGCTAATCGGCACCTCCTTGATGCTCCTCGTCCAGGTTGAAACTGCGAAGTTCACAATTTCTCTTTGTTGAATACCAATCTGAGAAACAACCTGAGACGGGATCCCTCCATTTTCTATTTCAGAAAATCCGTTAAAGAATACATTTTCATTTAAGATGAGCTACAATATTGTCTTTCTTCTCACCTTACTTTAAATTCACCTAAGTGGGTTTGCAGTGTGTGTCCAGAAACGTTTGTAAATGATAAAATCAGTGAACCCAGTATAGGATTGCTTGTGATCCCTTTCAGAGGGGACTTGGCCTTGCATGTTGGGCTAAAGTTTTCCTATTGGAGCAGGAGCACTAAGCAAGGCCTTTTAAATGCACAATCTGTATCACAAGCAGTAAAATATTTTCAATCGACTGTAGCAAGCCTTCCATGAAGGCAGAATGAAAGAAGAGACTTCATCCCCTTCATTTCTACTCCACACTTAAAATTGGTACTTAGTGAAGCAAGACTTTGGTGGTGTGATTAACAGTGAACATTTGAGAAATACCACAATTTAATTGGGTAACATGTAGATAACCATTTATATGAATCCTTAGGCTACACTGGAGATACCACGTCTAATTAGGGAGTCCCGTTTTGCAGATGTCAGCAAGCGCAAATTGCTTCCCCACACATGACACTGAAGGTCCAGTAAGGGTTTGTCAGAAGTCCTATCACTTATGAACAGCTGAGCACTCTTTGATCATTAATGTGGCACTCACCAGGCTGATAGGCCTATCTGCACTTGAAGCAGGGAGTTAAGTAAGCTGCTCTCTACGAGGGGTGTTAGAATAGATGGACTGTGCTTTATAAAGAAATCAGGTTTCTTCGACAAACCACTGATTCCGCACCCGCACTATCATGCTTCCAGAGTTTCTGGCCTATCTACAGATTTCACAACCACGCAGGAGAACCTAGATATCCCTGTGCAATACAAGACGAGCCCCAGGTCTTTTAAGACAAGGTGATATCTCTACCACCGGTCCCACAAGTACAGTGCCACCAGCAGGTCTGACCTCAGAAGGCCCAGTGGTGGCTGTGCTGGGGCCAGGCCAGAAGTCGGGAGTGACTCGCACTATGACATGGAGGACTCCCACTCTCAGTAATCACATTGCATTTTGCCAGGCTGTGTTCTCATTTATGCGTCAACATCTGTTTCCTGTGTTAATTAGTCTTAGCTCGGCGGATAAATGCACCGCTTACACCTGTACCACAATCAACATGGAAATTAAAGAAGCATGGGTTTTTTAACTCTGCTAAAAAAAAGCACTCCATTTACACACATTGTTAAGCACCTAATAGAAAACAACTGTGTTTTCCTCCTTCTTTGGTTCTGATAGATTAAAATGTGCTTTACAGCGTGAAAGTCTGTGCAGTTCCCTTAGATTCAATTGTAAACGTCAGGAAAAGAATGGATGCTCGCATCTTATGTGAAGACGCAAAGAATTTTAAAATATGTCTCTGTTACAGGTCGATTGACAGGTTGGCGTTCCTGTGAGACCCTGCTTAAATTTGGCAAAACCATGGCACGATCAATTCATGTACACTGAGGGGTATATTTACTAAGATTTTGTGTAGTGTTTGCATCACAAAAGCAATGCAAATCGATGCAAGATCTTTTTTACCAATTTACTTTCCAGTGCAAAACTTGTTTTGCTCTGGAAAATCACTTGAGAGTAAGACAAAGCAGCGCATAGCACTGCTTTGCATTATTTAGCGCAAGGAGGGTGTCCCATGAGGGGTGCATGAGTGTTCCCATACAACCACTCAAGGTTTTTGATGTAAAACCCTATTTACAAAAAAAAAGTAGACAGTGTTTAGCATAAAAAAAGGCGTCCATTTCAAATAGGCGCTAATATGGAGAAATGCTTCTATTTCTCCTTTCTTTTCAGACATTGCGTGTGTGCTGCACTGTACACCACACCTATAAAGTGGTAAAAGGTTTAAAGTTCGACTAAGCATAACATTTTGTACTGGAAGGTAATCCTATGCTAAACTCACATAGACACCCTTGCACTATGGTGAATAGGTGTGTGCATGGTGCACGGCTGCCTCTGGCGCTAAGGAGAGGGGAGGAAAGTGCTATATCTCTGTAAATATGGTACCCTTCTGCTCTCTCCTCACACAGCGCAGCATTTTTGGCTGCTGCGCTGTGTGAAAATGTATTAAACCTGGGCCTGAGTTTTCTTTCAAACATTAGAGATCATTATGAGTTGGCTGGAGTGGTATTCCTGTGAGAGCATGCAGGAACTTGATTTACAATCTCTCATCTGATGGCTTTTAATTGATGGAGACATTGAGGGAATCAACAATATCAAACAATTTAGATTTCTGTGAAGCACATTGGGCCACACAATGAGGACCAAGAATTGATCATTTAAGTTGAGTATTTTATTTCCAGTCAATAATCAATCCATCATGAAAATGTTGAAACAGGTACAGGATTGCAGCTGGCAAGCTGAAATATCGCAATCGGTTCAGTCTCATCAAACTAAGATACAAAGCAGTAACAACCACAGAAACTGAGAATTAGAAATAGGTGTTCCGTAAGGAACCCCCTGCTCTCTCTTTTAAACATGAAATGATTCTAAAAATCAGCTGGTCAGAGTTCAAAGTCAGGAATAAGGATGGTTGGGATGAAATATTAAGGAACTCTGGAAATACGAGAAGGTGTCAGCTTCTGTAGAAGTCCTCCAGGAAAAGGAATACATGTTTAGCATGAAACTTTACACTTGCAAGAATGAGGGAAGCAGAGAGGTCTTTACCCCTTGAAGTCAAATGAAAGTCTGCCTTAACTTCTAACAACATAAGCATTAATTAAAGCAAACAAAACCTTCAACATGAATGTTATCTTCTCCTCCCCTCCATGATCCAATCAGCTTCGAATCCGTCGTCTGCATTAGCAACACTACCTGAATTTCTCATGGCACAGAACTCGGACAGTAACTGTAACCTTGGTCATCACCCGTTGCTGAAACACAATGAATAAAAGACTTCAACTGCTTGTTAGATCTTCATGCCTCTTGCCAAGATTTACTCTCTCAGACCTTACAATCAGCAAACTAATACGTATGACAATACAAATTTTCTCTAGCTAACAAAGCCTTGAAATACACCTGCAAAGAAATAGAACACATTATCCAAGCAAAACACATTTCAGAGTTGAGGCATTCAGTCAGTTAAAGTTAGCCTGACTCTAACTAAAGATTTAGGCGCTCATTATGACCCTGGCGGACGGCAGTATTTTGGAGAAGAGTACTGCCAACAGGCTGGCGGTGCCTTTCCCCAAAATATGAAGCCAAACCGCCAATGTACCACTCCATCCCCCAGCGTGGTAACAGCCACCGGGCTAGAGACTGCAGTCTCCAGCCAGGCGGCTGTCACTGTCCCACCCACGGGATTATGACCCCGCCTACCACCATGGTATTTGTGGCTTCCTTACCGCCATGAAAACCATGGTGGTAGGCACTATCAGTGATAGGGAATCCCTTCCCTGTCACTTATAGTGATCTTCTCCGCCCCCTTCCGCCTACCCAGAGTCCTCCCCATCGTCCCCCTCCAACCCCCGACATACACGCACATTCACGCACCATCATACACACACATACACACACTCATACGCACATTCACCCATGCAAGCATACATCCATTCACACACACATCCACACACTGACATACATACAAGCACACGCGTATTCACACAACACAACATACATGCACTCACACATCCACAAATGCACACACATACCACACGCAACGCACACCCACATTCACGCACACACAAACATACAAACACCCCCCCCACACACATACACAACATCCCCCACCCCCTCCCCTGTCGGAGCACCCGACTTACCTGATTTCAGGGTTCCTCCGGCAGGAGATGGGATAGGGCACTGTTGCATGCAGCAGCGTCCGCAATCAGAACACCGCCAGGCCGTATCATGTGTCATGATACGGTCTGCGGTGGTCTACTGGCTTGGTGCTGCTGCTGCAAAAGCGCCACCTTACTGACGTCCGCCGTCGTGACCGTAGCCATCCTTCTGGTGGAATTCCGTCTACGGTCATAATATGGCAGTCGGCTGGTAGCCACCGCGACGGTTTTTTGGCGGCCTTCGCCGTGGCAGTAGGTGCTTTTTACCACCACTGTCTTAATGAGGGCCTTAATATTTAAATACATAATTATAGAGAGACACTCGAACTTTAAAAAAAAAACATGAAACGTAAACAAGAGAAATACATGTTACTTCAATTAATGCAACTTAGTGTAAATATAAACATGAATAATGAAGACATGTAAGCATTTTAAATGAACATCAGTGTGTATGTTTATAAAGCTTCAGTTTTTCAATGATTGCATTATATTATTCAGTTTTACCATCCATCTACATTAATATTATTAAGACACACCATAAATATAGTGTCAAATGTAAATGTGTAATTTATGCAATGATGATGTACAAAGGATGGAGTCTAAATTGTGCTACTTCAATCACCCCAATGATTGCGATGTTAGTCATCACAACATGACACCTAAAAATCCTTATCCGGTGAGATCAAGTCAAGAATTTGAGGTTTTCAACAACTTCCACCTAGTATTTTCCAGATGTTTCAGGTCATCATAAAATCTACACTGATTCTCCTCCATATCAAGCCCTTTGAATGTTGTCTTTCCTTCCATGTCTTTACATATTTATATCCCTTGAAAATGATGAACAAGCATATTGCACTGATGGCAATAACGATGAGAGTTCTGAAGACAGAACCCGGTATTCACTTCCTAGGTTTCCGAACCATCCTCCAGTAATAGAAAACCCATCTCCAATAGCTTCCCAAACATCTGTAGCTTCTAATTCCTGTAAATTTCCTTGCAGGTCTGTAATGTTCTTAATATATTTCTTCAAGTCCTCACTCTTGTCGGGGATGTAGGTGCAGCATTGCTGTACGTTTAACATCCTGCAGACTTCGCCCTCTTTCACGAGAAGAATGTCTTGCACAAGACGATTTGGCAAAACCATGGATCTCATAGTTATCATTACAGTATCTACAGCCAATAAGGAACTTTCAGTACTCGTGGACAATTTATCAAATATGGTGAACAGTTTTCTAATCTTTAGATCATTCAAGATTACCCCTACATCTGATAATACTGTACCAAAAATGTCTCCCACACTTCCAGCATCACCAACCCCTCACTTAGTTTTAGGTTTGGTCTCCCATACTAATTGTTCAGATGTTCCACATGATAGATCTTTGGGAAAACCATACCCAAATAGCATGTACCATGCCATACTTTTGTCAATTTGAAATATGTATGACCCCCACAAACAAAATAAACTCCAGGAATGACAGGATCACGTTTTCCCAAGAACACAAGCCAAATATCTCCATATTTGAAATCATGATCACACACACTCTTATCCATGAAAAGTTTGCTAAGGGAACATTCATTCCTACTCACACATAATTTCCCTTTGTGTTGCCGATCTAAAAGGGGTGCTGGCATAACACCTAAGTCTCGATGTTTTACTTCCTCCTCATCCCATTGTCCCTTATATCTCTCATCCCATCCTGTTTTTCCCCTTTCATCAATTACTCTCTTCCTGCCTTCTATTGAATCCAAAAATGTCTTCTCAGCTTAAGTTAAAGAACATGTTAAGCTCTGTCTATGTGCATAAGCCGTGTCCAGTGTTGTGATCAGTTTAAGAAAAGTGCCTACTTTTTCCATTGTTTTAGCATGAAAGTGACAAATCTAATACTTTAACAAAGGAATTTCAGTGAATACCAAATCATAATTTGAAAAATAATTCTCAAAATTTTCCGTTCCATGAAGCAAACTTAACAGAAGATTACATGTAACAACATATGTAAGAGGAATATGGTCATAGGTAATCCCCTCTGAAGTTGATGCAGGTAACTGAATACCTACATAACAGTTCTTTACATCCATAGTAGCAACATATTCATAAAGCAATTTCAAATAGCTATTTGATGAATAATCTCTTCTAGATGCTTTTTCATATGAAGCCTTATAATTTAGTGCTTGCAAACTATTATCAATAGGACTCAGAGTCAAGGGTGTAGCACTAGACTTAAGCTCAGTTACTGTAGAAGATATGGGTGAAGAGGCTACTCTGCATGTTTCTTCATGTGCAAACGGCAAAACAAAAGACAACAATGTAAAATGAAGCTATATGCAAAATCTTTGTGAGATTTCCCTAGCCCTACTCCGTCTTCTTCTAAATTACACCCTTACACTCCTTTTGCTGCCTTGGGCCTGCGAACTCTTCCTAATTATTTTTAAACAATGCCCTTTTTATTATTTTCAAATCAAAGTTTGGGTCAAATGATCAAACATTTCTCAACTCAGTTCGTCCAATGGAAGTGTAGTGTAGACTCAGTTCTCAATTTTGTCTTTTAAATCATAGGTTCCCCTACATCATACTTATCAGCAAAGTATATCTATTCAGAGGATGAGTACCTCCAACATGGCACTCTAGCTCCATGGCTTTGACCTCCTGAGTGCTGGTTGCTCACTTTCATTGTCACTGTGGTCAGACTTCTCAGTATCCTCTGTGATAGTGCTCAGTTCTCATTCTGGAGGCAATCACAATCTATCTCTCACTTTCCTGCCTCCTTGGCCAACTGCC
This sequence comes from Pleurodeles waltl, assembly GCF_031143425.1. Lineage (NCBI taxonomy): Eukaryota > Metazoa > Chordata > Amphibia > Caudata > Salamandridae > Pleurodeles > Pleurodeles waltl. The sequence goes on from NC_090440.1 coordinate 1,889,630,721, forward strand.
TTCAGTTTCTACTCGGCGTGACACAGCATTAGGCCCTTCAGCAGGGTCTGAGTCTGGCTCATGTAGCGGTTCAGACCAAGACTCCTCAAATGTCAGCTCATCAAGACCCCCTCAGCTAAGGATGTGCTGTCACAGGCTCTTGCTGAGTCTCAGTACTTTGTGCACCCTTGTCTCGCTGTCTGTCAATTGTGGTTTGCACTTCTGGAAGAGATACTTTCACATCATCAAGAGGACACTCCACTCTTCAGTGTGGGCTGCATGAATCCAGTTGGGAAGACTCCACACTTGACATCTGTGTTCTCCAATAGAATAACCTAGTACAGTTCATGCCATCTAAGCTCCAGATCTGATTTTTTAACTTGCTTTTTCACCAGGGCCCGGTGCCAGGACTGAGGTTGTGCACTGCTCCAGACGTGGAGATGTGGTAACAGCTTCAACCTGGTGGGACACAGAATTGACCACATCAGCTAGTCCCTTGTAATAATCAAGAACCGTGTCATCCATGATGTTCACAAGTGCATGTGCAGTCACTGAGGCAGTCTCATGGCTCTCCCCACGATTATCTCATGAGGCAGCAATCTTGTTTTTTTGTCAGGGACACTTTAAAGGCTCATTAACACAAGAGACAAAGCGTCTGGCCACATCAGAGATTATGTACACTCTTTGGCCAATCTGGCTTTCAACGCCCCATTCACCTGCTCCACAATGCCAGAAGCCTCTGGACGCTAACTGCAGTGTAGTCTCTGCTACACTTGTAATGCTGCACACAGCATTATCAGGATCTCATTATTGAAATTAGTTCCTTGGTCTGACTCTAGCAAAGTCGGGAAACCAAACCTAGGAATCTACTTCCTCAACAATAACTAGGCTACTTTAGGACTGTCACTTCTCCAAGTCAGGTAGGCCTCCACCCAGCATGAGTAGATGCACAAAATCACCAGGACATATAAATCGCCCATTGCACACTAGTTGTTAATATCAGGGCAGTGCGCGCTCTACGGGCGACTAGAATGCAAAAATCCAGCACTCTCAAGATAACGTAATTTATGGATGGTGCTGATATGCTGTTGTTTAACCTTTTGCATTGCAGAGTTTAATCCTGAAGACTTATGTTCAAGGTGCATATAAATACTGTTCATTTGCAATGTACTGCTGCAGGCTTTCAGAGTGTGTCAGGGTGTGGTCACCTTTCCAGGGCCTTCTAGAAGCTTTCCCTGCAGCATGCCTGGGTGTGGTTTGTGGGCTGGGCCAAGACTCAATATAAGGGAGCCAGCCCAGCTCCACATGCTCACTATTCAGAGGTCCCGGTGCAGAGTAGCAGCAACTTCCGGAGCTCCTGTTCCGGAGGCCTACTTTGATCTTCCAGGCCTCGCCCTTTCACTTTGCTGGGTGATTCTTGATCAGGGCGGTAAGACAGAGGTCGGGCTGGGCCCCCGATCCCGTTCTCGAAGGATTTTGAGTTCTTGGGCCTAATTAGCATGATAAATCTATTTTGCTCTTGTGCGTGTGAAAGTGCACTTGATGTTTAATGACATTTACATGCTGGCATTTGAATCGGCTAGACGCACGATTCTTTCTTCGTATACAGATCTTGATATTCATTGTGCGCAACCATTTTATGGCATTTACAAGGTTGCATTCGAATCAGCAAGACGCGCAATTTATTTCCTGTGCTTAATTTGTGTTATTCATTGTACGCTACCATTGCTTGGCATTCATATGGTGGTATTCGAATCGTCAAGACGCGCAATTCATTTCCTGTGCTTAATTCATGTTATTCATTGTACGCTACCATTTCTAGGCATTCACATGGTGGCTTTCGAAACGGCAAGACGCCCAATTCATTTCTTGTGTTTAGTTCCTGATATTCAGTGCGAGCTACCATTTCTTAGCATTCACATGTTGGCCTTTGAATCGGCAAGAAGCACGATTTATTTCTTGTGTCTAATTCATGATATTCATTGTGCGTTACCATTTCATGGCATTCACATTGTGGCCTACGAATTGGCAAGACACGCGATTCAGTCCTTGTGTTAAATTCATGATATTCAATGTGTGCTACCATTTGTTGGAATTCACTTGGTGCCATTCGAATCGGCAATACGCGCGATTCATCTCTTGCATTTAATTCATGATGTTCATTGTGTGTTACCACTTCATGGCATTTACTTGGTGACCTTCAAATCGGCAAGATGCACGATTAATTTCCCGTGCCTAACTCATGTTATTCATTGTGCACAATCATTTCATGGCATTTATAAACCTTTGTGAAAATCTGCAATGTGCGCAATTCATGTTCCTGCATTTTAAGAAAACAAAAGTGTTAGAATTCTAGATGTTATATTGTATGTGCATAATAAGTCCATCTAGTACAATTCAGATAATGTTATAGAAACCTTTCAGATTATTTTCTAGTCCTCATGCAAAGACTATTCTTGAATTTGAAAGTGTAATGCTAGAAGGTTCTGATGTTTCTAATCCATGTGTAACATTTCATTTGAGTGGTTCAATAGAAAATGGTACTAATCTTTCTTGATTCCCTCACAGGTATCCAGACATATTGAGGCCTAGTTATTTAAGTTCATGCTTAAGTTATCCATGTTTCCAATATGACAATGCTTAGAGTCATAGCCTAGTAATGATTAATATGGTATAATCTTGATATTGTGTGTTTTAACCTTTTGCTTCCTACAGGTCTCCTTCCCAGCTGTTCCCTACCTAATCCCCTTTTCCCCACTTGGACTCTCTTAGACTCTTAGACTCTGTGACATTCTAATCAGAGTATTGGAGCTGTCTTGTGGTGGACATGTTGGGAATGTGCACAGACCCCGAGGATCTGGTGACTGTGACACAAGTATTTTGATCTGCATTCATCAGTGTCACTCAAGTTTTTTTTGCTACATTTATCTGTTGACACCCAACTCATCTGTGCCACATTTCTTCAGCCACCAGTTTAAATCATGGGTTGAACCAATGCTGTCTGAATAACTTAACCATGTTGTACCTCCCAATATGAATGGGTCCATGGAAATGCCTTGTCATTGGGGATAGTATTGGGTCAGGTAACACCTATATGCCATCTACAGCAACCCATATATCATCTCTTTTCACACAAACTGCTCTGATCCAACCCTGCTGTTTTGCCTCTGGCACTTCCTTCTGCAATCTCTTCACTTTCTCCCAGGTATCAGTTGTTCACAACAAAAGGTCATAGTTGATCTCACCTTTGGATTCATTCACATACTCACCGTTGAAGGTTTGTGACTCATATGCACAATATCGAGTGACCTCATCAGAATATTGGTTGCTCACGGTCACACAGCAGAACACTTCACAACAGATATTTGGACATGTTTCTGTAGTGCTTCCAGTAGTCTCATAGTATACTCCCTGCTATGAATCAGAGAGACAGAAGATGTCATAAAACCACTTTGTGGCCATAACTGCCTGAAATCAAGAACAACACCAAAGTCTGACTGACTATCTTTTAAATATTGTCACTCTCAACTGCTCAGATACACATCAAGCTCTAGTAGGAGCCACCAATAAGCCACTTGTGCAGCAAACACCTCTTGAAGCTAGAAGGCTTTGACTACTCCAGAGACTGTACAGACTGCAGAAGCAGCTCTCACGTTTCCTCCATTGTCTCTTGGACAAGACCCGCCCAGAAAGCAGTATGTAATGAGACTCTATCAGTGACTCATTCTGTATCTACGGTCTCAGCTGGGTGTATATTTCAGTGACATCAAGGTAATCATGTTCAACCTCTCCATCATCATTTTCACTCTCTGGGAGAGGCACGAGGGTAGCAGGATTCAAAGTAGCACACCTTCTAACAGTAACATTTTCAGCCACAAGTGTAAACTGTTCACACTTCGTCAAAAGGCTGTTTGTAAAGTGCTGAGAGTGAGTACATGCCAACAATATGAATGTGGCACAGGAACAGTTTGGGGATGTCCCATCACAATACTCTTCCATCGTTCTGTGCTAACACCTACTGCTGCCACAGCTCTAAGACATTCAATCAGTCCAGGGATACAGGGTCAAGAGTTGCAGAAAAGTAGGCCACAAGGAGTCTTGCATTTCTGTGCATCTGTGTAAGCACAGTCCTCCCTCTCACTGAAGAAATGTCTAAAAGCTTTATTGTAATCAGGCATTCCTAGTGTCGGGGTATGACAGAGACTTTCCCTCACTTCTAGGAAGGCAACCAAAAAGTTGTTATCCCATGGTATAAGATCAGACACATCTTTGTGTGTCAGCCTCTGTAAAGGCTTGGACACTGGGAAAATGTTCGGTATCCACTGTGACAGTAGCCCACATTCCCAAAAACATCCTGACTACTCTTTAGGTGACTGGTGGATTATTTTTAAAAATCACAGCGATTCTTTCTTGTGACACCTTCCCCACTCCCTTTTCAGTGTGATGTTCAAGATACAGAACTTCTTTCTGCCAATACTGCAACTTACTCGAAGACACTTTGCCCCTCATTATGACCCTGGTGGTCTTAAGACCGCCGGAGTTGTGGTGGCAGTCTGACCGCCGCCAAAGCGGTGGTCCGACCACTTTGGTGGCAGTCAGACCGCCACATTATGACCGTGGCGGTTGGGCCACGGTCTGACCACCAGCACTGCCAGTTTCCCTCCTTTGGAGGGACCGGCGGTGCTGGCTGTCCTAATCCTTCACGGCAGCGCTGCATGATTACGACCCCCTTCTCTGCCAGCTTTCACATGGCGGTTGCACTGCTATGTAAAAGCTGGCAGAGATGGGATGCAGGGGGTACCAAGGGGTTCCCTTGACTACCACATGCACTTTGCATGGGCAATTCAGGGGCCCTCATGGACAGCCCTGTCACACTTTTCACTGTCTCTATTGCAGACAGTGAAAAGTGTGACAGGTGCTGTTGCTTCCTATGCACCACAACATTGTCGCCAGCTCAATCATGAGCTGGCATCAATGTTGTAGGCTGTTTCCTGCTGGATCAGCAGGCGGAAACCCTGTTTCCGCCTGCTGACCCAGCAGGGAACTTGTAATGGGGCCTGTGGGAAGGCGGCACAGTGGCAGCAACCTGAGCACAGAAGTTTGGTAGGCGGCCTTTTCCACTTGCCAAACTCTTAATGACCCACTTTATGTCTATTCTCAGCTAAGTGGTTCACTAACAAAATAGTGTCTCATTTGCAAGCTTCTTGAGTATCACACACCACCAAAAGGTTGTCAATGTACTGTATTAGGACAGATTTACAGGGCATTATTAGGGCCTCAAGATTCTTTTTGAGGATCTGATTGAAAATTGAGGGTCTCTGTGTATACCCTTGTGAAACTCAGCACCATGCCAAAACACGGTTCTGGAACCAGAAGGTGACGAGGCACTGATTATCTTCGTGCAAGGGAAAATAAATGAATGCTTTACACAAATCATTGAAAGTGAACCACTCAGCCTCACATGATATCTGAAACAAAATCACAGCTGGATTTAGTACCACGGGGCAACAGGGATTAACAATGCTGTTGATCCTTCTCAGCTCCTGCACTCTGCAGTATTTACCTATAGGCTTCTTTAGGCCCATAATGGGTGAATTACATGGACTCCCCATTATCTCCTTCAAAATGTCTTCCTATTTCATTGATTCAGTCACAGAAGTAATTCCAGCAATTATTTTGGAGGCCAAATTGTACTGTGGGGTTCTCTGATGCTCAACATTGGGTTTAACTTTTAAGCAAACAGGATCAATCCTTTTTATGAGATCAAAGTATTTTCCTGTAAAGCTCCAGATCTCAGGCTTCACCGAATCTCTAAGGTAGTGGTGGGAAATCCTAAGATGTCATTACAACTCAATATATGGCCTTTGACTTATCAATTTAAAGCCGACGCCTGGAACTCAACATCCTTTGGTGTGCAATAGATAGTGCAATTTAACTTGCACAGCAGATCACTTGCTAGTAAATTCACAGGACTAGAGTCACACACCACAAACTGGTGACTCTCCTCAAAGGACCCTACTTTAACAGACACTTCTTCTGTAACAGGGTTTGCCATTTGTTTATTTGTGACTCCTACAAGTTGGATTATTTTTTTTCTTTCACTAACAGTGGAGGGGGTAGCACCAGTATCAATCACAAATTATACAGTGTGGCCATACACTTCATCTTCCACAAATGGACCTCTCTGGTATACCTCTAAGTTTGAACCAAGTATGCAATCTTCCTCCCCCCTCTGGCACCGTGATTGTGACTCGTCAGACGAGTAGCTGTCAAAGGCATCAAGCACAGGGAACTGTTGAAAGGGATTCTGATTTTGTAAGGAGGCTTGGTTTAAATTTGGGACTTGATTTGAAATAAATCTTTGGCCACTCGCATTTTGCTGTGGCATCAGGGCTTGTGAAACCTACATTACTGGATCTTGGTACACACTTGAATTCTGCTTTCTCTGTACATTCTGTGGCTGCATGAGGTTATTACTCTGGGGCTGTACAAACCCTGAATTCTGAACCTGGTTCTAATTCAACATTCTGTTGGGATTATGACGACATTCCTGCTTCAGATTGCCTAACTTGTTGAATGATGACAGGTATTCAATCTTTTCAAAGTTACTACATCAATTTCAGTATTCGGGTCAAAAGGAAGAGCATAACCCTTACCTTGTTGCAGGAACCTGTTTCCACCTTCCACCAAAAGGGGGGCTCTATTTCTTCTCTGTGCTGCTTTCATCTATGTTACCATCAACTTCTCCTTCGGTCTCCTCAGCTTCATTTCCAGTTCATCACTACAATATTTGTCATATCCCCAGATCTCATCAAATGACTTATTCTGCCAACAGATCAAATGCTGCTTTATAATCAAGCTAATCTCAGGTCTCAATCCTGTCAGATACCGGGACACAAAATTTCCCATTTCTTTAGCTTCGAGTCTACATTTCACTGTGCTGCTTAAACATCAGCAACAGTCTCTCATAGTGAGCATGCACTGACTGTTTGGACTCGTAGGTTGTCCTGTTAATTTTAATCCAATCAATGTCTTTAGCTGGGATTTTTTCTTTCAAGAACTTTATTACCTGCTGATACTTTTTCATCACCAATGGTGAAGGGGTATTGGTTATCGGATTTCTCTGAGGCTCCGTTTCTGGCCACTCTAGAAGCCACTTTACATTCTGCTCACAAGTCACCCGGTACCACAGCGACAAAGAAGGTATTCAAATCCACTCACAAGATTAGTGAAATCTTCACAAACCGCTCAACCTGTTTGAACCATTCCATTGGTTTCTCTCTTAATTTTGGAAAATCATTAGTGAATGATGCAAGATCACTCCTACTCCAAAGCCCATGGACATAACCTCCAACAGGCACTTCCCTCAATTGAAAATATAAAGCGCCCTCTCAATCCTGAAAAGGCTAAAATGGCCCTTTCTTCAGCTTCTGTTGCTCTTTCTTTTCCTTCCATCTGCTGTCCCACTTATCTAACTCACTCCATTTTTGTATACTACCAATTAACTCTTTCAGAGTATTCAGTCACACAAGAAATGATCCTGTGCAACACTTTCCAGCCTACTCTGACTTACACTCAAATGAAACCGTGACCAGCGGGGAATCACCCAGATTAGTGAAGCTTCAACCTGGCAAAATGAACCACCACACCAACCACACCTTGCTTTCACACAAAGGTATTTGTCCCTATCTCAATTGTGTAGTTGATGGTGCCTCACAACTAACACCACACAACTTAGCTGGCAATTACAACACAGTGTATTCTACACTGATAACTTATCACTATCCCGGGATCTAAGGCTACGTTGAGCCTAATAACCACTTCAACTTCTTTGCATTAAGCGCTGTTCAGCCACACAACAACTTAAACTTCACTGCACTACACCACATGATCTTAGCAAAACACAGCAAGCTAGACATTTACAACATGCGATCCTATTAATAGCCACTTTTCTGCTGCTCCATATTCATTCCAGACTCCTGGAAAACCGCTGCTCCTCTTTAACGGGACATGGGCTTTGGGATCAGGAATGAGCTTGGGCAAAACTGGGCTCTCATACGTACACAATGACCTCCTCTTTCTTAGTAACAGAACAGCCCTCTGCTACCATTTGATAGTGTGGAGGAGCGTGATTTACAATTTCTCATCTGACGGATCTTTTTTGAGTTGACGGAGACATTGAGGGAATCAACAAAATTAAACAATTCAGATCTGTGAAGCTGATTTGGCCACACAACGAGGACCAAAAATTGATAATTGAAGTTGAGTATTTTATTTCCAGTCAATAATAAATCAAATATATATATATGTAATTCATGAAAATGTTGAATAAGTACAGGACTAAAGCTGGCAAGCTGAAATATCAAAGTCAGCTCAGTCTCATCAAATTAAGATACAAAGCAATAAAAACCACAGCAATATAGAAATTGAGAATTAGAAATAGATGTTCCATAAACAAAGTTCTGCTCTCTCTTCTAAACATGAAATGATTCTAAAATTCCAGTCAGAATTCAAAGTGAGGAATGAGGATGATTAAGATGAAGTTTTAAGGAAATTTGGAAATGCGATTGGTAATCATAATTTGCCATTTTTGCATTCTGGAGCAGCTTGATCATCTCACAACCAGGAAGTGGGACAGTTCATGTTGTTTCCGGAAGCCTGAGCCACAGGAGGAGGCAGACTCAGTGAGCTGGGCATTAGGGAGCCAGTTTGCAGTGTCACCCTGGACCAAAACCTATCCTGGCCACTGAGGAGAATACAAAGGATGCTGGAGGCTGAAAAAGAAAACTGAGGTTCAGTGAGCAGGAACTGGAGGTGCTCACTAAAGAGGTGCTAAAGAGCCATGACTAGCTCTTTAGGAAAAACTCACTACATGTCCCAGAGAGTGAGAAGTGAAAAATACGGACTGACAGCCAGGCACAGATCATCACAATGAGTGTGGCGCAGTACTCCATTGAGGAGATATGCAAGTGCTGGTCTGATTTACGTACGTGTGTGAACGAGAGGGTAGCAAATAGGCTTATGAAGACAAAGGAGCACTGGCGGAGGACCATACACCCAGATACCATCCACCCCCTTGGAGGACATGGTGGAGGCAACTCTGAAAACTGAAGCCATTGTTGGGGTCACTGACATAGACACCTCGGACACACCAGGCACCAGCAAAGGTAAGGACAACAATTATTTTAATTATCATATGCACAGGCAAAATTGTCCCCTAGAGTTAATCACTGTTAACATTTACTGATAAAAATAGTCCATACCACATATTCCCTGCAACCCAACAATGCCTTATCGGAGTGGTAGTCCATACTACAACAGTGAACCAAGATCAAACCTTGCAGCATTGTGCATCCCCACACAGATAGACAAGACAAATGACATTCAGAAACACTATGTCAGGGAAACTGTTTACTTCAAAATTAAACTTTGAACTGAGACATGCAAAAGTAATTTGTAACTGAAATACTGTTCGTTGATGTTGTAGATGTCCCTGCACCACATGCAGCAGAAACAGAAACTTAGGGAATGAGGACAGTCAGCCACAGTCTGAGGTCAAAAACATTGTGTTTCTACCACTCACAACACCTGCACAACCCAGATGCAGAGCAACAGAGGAATCACTCCCTGAGTTCAACCTGGAGTTTGATGACATGACAGAAGATGTGCATACACCACCTTCAGAGGATAGATGCACCCACAGACATCAGTCTCTTTTCCAGCGCCTATACACTCCCCTCTGGAGATGTAGAGCAGATGTCAAGCAAAGCTTAGAGGAAGGTGAGGGCCCATCTATGTTTGGAGGCCTGGAGGCATCAGTGTTGAAAGTGCAGTGCCTACAATGTAAGCACATGAAATCAATGCATAGGCAGTTGGTGTCTCTGAATCACACATGCCAGCTGAATGCAACAGTGGACAATTAAAGAGAGATCATGAATGCCATTAAGAAATTCTGCACAGTAATGCAGCAGGACCATGTCACCCAGCATAGGCGTCATCACTAGTTGACGGGTGTATTGGATGGGTTTATCAGATCTGTCCATCAGCTCACTAATGCAACTGCTTTACTGTCATGACAGCCGTGGGCATGCAAGTGGAGATGGCACATTGTAATGAAGAGGTTGCATGGGGATTGGTGCAGGTTAACAATGCACTGGAGAACATGTAGACAGCCTGGATCACTGGGAACAGCGACATAGGCGGTGGGGATAGTGGGGATAGTGAGGAGCTCTCTAGCCTCAGTAGTGTGACTGCCCTTGTGATGGAGCATAGGCATCGCAGTTCCAGACCCAGTACTGTCTCAAGAACCTAAACAAGAGATGCTGCTGAGCCCACTGACCGTTCCAATGGAGTGCGTGGATGCAAAAACTAATGGGGACATGTACCAGTGCTTGTTGTTTTGCGACATTGCGCTACTTATATCATGTTTATGGTGAAGCGTTTGATTTAAGTACAGATAGTGATTTTGGACTACCTATGTTGTATGCCCGCATACTGGACCTGAAGTTAAGGCAATAAATGCAAAACCTGTAGCAATAAGGAACAATACATGGCGTCTTCAATACTTACATCAAAAATAATTGCCTATAATTTCTGCACGTCTTTGTCTGCCTTCTGCTTCTCTTGATCCATCTGCTGGGTGACGGGGTGGTAATGGGTTGTCATCCTCCTCATACTCCGCATCAGAGGGATCCAGGCATACGCCTCTCAATATTGCAGTGTTGTGCAACATAGCACAAATAGCCAAAACCTTGCAGCAGCTCTCAGGACTGTATTGTAGTGCCCCACCACTTTTGTGCAGGCATTGAAAGCGACTGTTCAGCAGGCCAAATGCCCTTTCAATCAAACTTCGCATCCTCCTCGGTGGAGCAGTGTAACACCATTCACTTGGTGTAGCTGAATTGAGGTATGGTGTGAAGATGAAGGACATCACTGCATATGCACTGTCTCCTACAATGATAGAAGTGAATATTGAGTCATTGTCATCTTTAACCTCATCTGTACACTATGCTACATTGTTCTGTTATTAATTACCAAGTAGGTATCCTTCTCCAAACTCTCTTCCAAGTAGCTGTGTGGAGATTCCACTATGCCAGAATATATAGACGTCATGTGTACTACCAGGGAATCTGGCCACTTAATCTGTGATGATGTGTGAGACATTGCAGATGACCTGTATGTTCATGGAATGGCTACATTTCCGATTTCTGTATATATATTTATTGGCTGATGGTAGACAGATTGCTACATGTTTCCCGTCAATGCAGCCAATGACGTGTGGGAATTGGGCTACCCCAGAGAATTGTAATTTTGTGAGCTGCAAATCCTGTGGGGTTTTAGGAAATTTGAGGTGCTCATTTACTTTGGTCAACATTGCATTCAGGAATGCATGGACGAAGCGTGAGAGCACACTTTGGGACACCCCCCCAGCTGCAGCTCTTACCCCTTGATAGCTTCCTGAGGCTAGGAGGTGCAAGGAACATAACACCTGCCCATGAGTGGGTATTGTATTGGCTCTGTGTGCATGTTGTTGTAATTGTGGTTGCAAATCTGCTATCAGGTCTAATATCATGACAGAATTCAACCTATACTTGTCATAAATCTCCTCCTCTGTTTGGTCAAAGAATGCTATGTGCAATCTGAAAATGCTTTCCTCTCTTCTCCTCCCTCTCCTCAAACCTGCCAGGATTCTCATCCTCCTCGCCATGACATAGAGTGCAGTTATGGTTGAATAGAGCTGATGCACTCTGTTCCTCTTTATGTAGGTTACACCTGACTACCACCTGATTTGAATTGGTGGTAAATTGCATATACAAAATCCCCATTTTGGGACCATTTGCAATTTGTAAATGGTTCATACATTGAATATGCAATTACTCAATTTGTGAATCGCAATTCGCAAAATGGAGACACAATTTTAGAGAATCGTTAATTTTGTGATTCTCTAAAATTGGCCTACGAATGCCTTTCATTCATTGTGAAAGGTGATTTTGCATTCGCAAACAGCCTATTTTTGCGATTCGCACCGTTTGCGAATGCAAAACCTTCTGATACACCTGGCCCTTAGTGTTTAGCATGAAGCTTAAAACTTGCAAGAATAAGGAAGCAGAGAGGTCTGTACCCCTTGAAGTCTAAGGGAAGTCAGCCTTAACTTCTAACAGCATAAGCATTAATTAAAACAAAGAGAACCTTTAACATGAATGTTATCTTCTCCTCCCCTCCAGGAACCAATCAGCTTCGAACCCGTCATTTGCATTCCCGATACCACCTGAATTTCACATCCCACAGAACTCAGACAGTTGCTGTCACCTGGAACATCCGATGTTCCAGATGAACTGTGAATAAAAGACTTCCGCTGTTGGTTAGATCTTCACATATCTTGCCAAGATTTCGTCTCTAAGACCTTACTATTAGCAAAAGAATAGATAAGGCAATACTCCATTTCTCTAGCTAATGAAGCATTGAAACACGCCTATACTCTGTCAACGCAGGATCCTAAGCCTGGCAGAGTCGACAGGATAGTGACGGTCTTTCGTTGACTGTCCCACCAACATCTAAATAAGGCGAATGGACCACCAAGCAGGGGGGCGGGAAATTTGATGAAAAGCGACACCGGGACACCTACTGCCAACATCTAAATCATAACCTCTGTCTCCCACCTGATCTTTTTAGGTCCAGCCTTTAAACAGGTTCAGCTGCTTCACAATCAATATGTAAGAAAAAAACTTTGTAAATATATACAAAGAGCGGTTTGGATCATGTTTTATGATCCATTGGTCTGTTCAACTGTCATTCACATTTTGCTTCCACCCAGTAGTGCATCCACCATGAAACAATGGGTCAGACCATTTCAATCACTGGTTGTCTTCCATTGTGAGTGATGATGTTCTGCCTTATAACATACACAGATCTGTCTAAACAGAAGTAGACTTCCGCGGCAGCCTGGTGGGCCAATACAGAACTGTGACAATGTTTTTTTCTTTCTATACTTTCTTTTTTATTTTAATTTGGTCATTATTGTGGGTTTAAATGATGTCTTCAGCCTGCATGCCTTTTTATGGCATATGCTTGCACTAAAAAAATTAACCATTGCACCATATTTCCAGGATTATACCTATTTGCTGTGCCAATGGTTTTTATGCAACAGTTCATTTGAGTAAGCATGCCCAATAGAATGAGTTTGTTGATAGCTTGAAAGATCTTGAAGCTAGTGGCTAGAGGGGTCACTCGGAGTCTATTCTAACTCTGAGTTTTCTCACCACTATTCTGGAAACTGGTGCCTCTCCTAGTTTAGATGGCCAAAAGTTGTGTCGACAAGGGTGAGTTGTTCAGTGAGAGGAGTATATCACTGTCGTATTCCATATGAAAGCAATGAACATGTAAAAAACATGAAACAAATCAATATAACCTTTGTTTTCTTTTGGGGAGGAGATGTGGCCTGATGGCTAGAGCTGCAATGTATGGAACAGGGGAATCAGATTTGAATCACCGCCTCTACTCAAATTCCTGAGATCTTAGGGAAATCCAGTGGTCTTACTGGGCATGATCTGAGAAGCACGATGTGCCCATACATTTTTAATTTAAGAATAACAGTTCCCCTACATTTTGTGAAAAGACAACCTTCCCAGTATGGTTATTTTTGACAGTTAAAATGCTTCAGCTGAAGTGTAAGGCAGGAGTTGCCTGTGCTGTGAAACCAAGCTAAACAAGCCTTGATGTCAGGGCGCCTGCTTGCCTGAAGGAAATGTAAATGTGACAACTGCTTAATATGCAGATGTAAAAAGTGCTTGGAAGCTGGTATTGGCTTTACTTGACGAATCACTTGACACTTCCTGATAACACAGATTACTGCGTGCAAAGCAAGTTTAAAATAATGACTTACATATTCACAGTGCTTCCTGCCAGAGACTGATACCTCGTTGCACTAAACATACACAAGCCACTATTCTCCACTGCACCAACTAGGATTCAATACTTAGACTCTCTGGTAACAGACACAAACCTCTGCAGTGCATTACTAATAGAGGTTCCATAATGTACGATAATGCATGTCCCACTGATTAACTTAAATGTATTTTTCATTTAAGCTGTGCATTATTTTATTTTTAGTTGCATCAAAGAGCGAAAAAAGTTACAGAATATTTTTGTTTTTGCTACGCCTTTCACCCTGCCTCCACGCCTACTCATCCCGCTCCCATTCTGCGCAGCTTCACTGTTCCTATTTTTTTAATGCACTTTAACTGCTGGTTAAACCACTTAATTTCACTGTCCTACATTTTTTTTGCGGTACATATACCGGCAAAAAACAAAAAACAAAAAAAACTTGTGTGGGACAGTCTTGAAAACCAGAGATGTGTGTTTTGTGTTAGGGTGAGTATCTGAAATTCTTTTCTTGCAAGCATAGACCGTCCTTTATTGAGAGAGAACATTGCTTCACACCAGTGCCTTTAATTTCCCCAGCCCCACCAACCTCTATTTCATGGCTGCTTTGCCCAGATTACTTCCGGCTTGCGCAGGGATATGATTTAACATTTGAAGAATGAAGTCATTAGGCACGCAGCCCTGTTAATACCATGGCTGAGCACTGTGACAGCCTCATTCGAAAATTAGAAAAGTAATTAGATTAGAGGAAGCTTGAGAAATTAAACTTTTCCTTTCTTTCTGGCGCTCCTAAAGATATCATGGGTTAAGGCCGAGAATGCACCGTCTAGGTAAAGATAAACTCTATCAAGCTTAATCTGAGTACCGTGCCAAGTGCCTGGTCAAAACAATGATCAGTTTGTCAGGGAGGTAGTGTGGGTGGTATCAGAACTCAGCAATCAAGCAGCAGACCCAATAACGCCAATGCCCAGCCAAGTTCTTATCTTTTAAGAAAAAGAGTGTACTTTTAATCACACAGTACTAAATAGAACTCTTTCCATTTTAAGGTAAGTCAGTTACCTTGGTAATAGTGTCCTCTTGTGGGTCTACACCTGTTGATTCTCCCTCGGCAATAAACCCACCTGAGATTAATTCTGACTCCCCGCCCGGCTAGTGTAAGGAAAGGCATGAATCAGACAAAGATGCAATCTCCAAATGCAGCCTCTATAAAGTCCTCCACAAGCCATCTGAGCACTCAGTCTACTTTGATACAAGGCGTATTACCCCTGGTGGTCTAGTGGCTATGAGCAGTTCATGGTGCTCTCCGTGGTGCATATCTAGCACTTCAAAGTATTTTCCATTGGTGGGGGCAACCTCGGAGCTTGCAGGGGCAAGGTGCGGCTGCATCTCTATGTGCACAGCATGCAACCCTGGCTTTGTGTTGCAGTGGCCCAAGTGCCTGGTGCACAGAGGTAGCTACGACAGGCTATTTTGTTTCTTATGACTGGCGCACCCCTGGGAGTGCTGATGTAGTTGCACACAGTTGCAGCCCCACCTGGGTCAAATATCTAGTTGTAGTACTGGTCATGTCAATTGCATCATACAGCAATTGCAGTCCTGATCGTGCTAAATGTGCAATTATACCATTGGTTATGAGATACCAAGGGTACATTCCAACATCACAGGTTGCTCCTTGCTAGTTTGCAACGCCCACTTCCTGTTGATGTCCCACAGCTCCTGGGATATTTTGGCCTTCTCCTCCTGGGCACTCAGGCAGACTTTCAACTCCTTCAGCAAAAAGAGCAACCTTCAGATGATGTCCCTTCACCTTTGAGAGACTGACAGTCCGAAAGACACCAGCCCTAGTCACACAGAAGTCCTAAAAGTACTCTGCATGTCACTTCCTTCTTTGGTCTTGAAGGACTTGGAAGTGGAACAAAGTGGGGTAGTATGGGTCTCACTTTTATGCACATTGTTAGAAATTGGGTTTTTGCTTGGCTGGGATATGCACCTAAGCCAGTTAGATCCCACCATTCTAGTCAGGGTGAGTAAGCTACACTCCAGAGATACCTTGTCCTCACCCACTGGTAGCTTGGCACAAAGAAGTCAGGCTTATCTCCAGAGGTCATGTGTAAAGTGTATGTGCATAATACTCACACCAGTTACACTATAAATACACCACAAAAGAGACTCTACAGAGGATTATATAAGAAATATGCTTTATATTATATCTATATCATGGACCAAATCAACATGAATCATAAGCATTGTGCATGCAATGCAATTACTGTAGCAAGACTCAGTATCCTGAGGGCCATGGTCACAATACTAAATATTAGGCAATACTAAACAATGTAAATGAATAGCTCATCTGAACAAAGGATGTGAATTAATGCAAGCAATGCCGAAGACAAGCTTATATGGCAAACACGAGATCAACATGATACAAATCATTAGGGCATGACATGAAGCCGTTAGGCTTGAGGTGAAACACAGAAACCACCAAAATATCACTACAGTACATAAGTCACCAAATCACTATGAATCCATCAGGGACAAAACATCAGCATAGGTTCAGTAACCTCTGCACTCCTACCAGCAAAGTTAAATGTAGATTCCAGAGCCTGAGTAAAATGAGTGAATTTGATATGAAACGCCGAGCACAGGAACTCCTGCGCGCCTATGACATGTACTATGGTAATCCCAGGAAAAGCCATAGCTCTCCAATGCAGGAGCCTTTGTTGAGGTCTCACAAAGTCATTATCACCCTGACAAACTGGTGCCCTTCCCCCAAGATATGTGCCAACAAGGCCAACATGCACTGCCTACTTCTGCGGGGAGACTTCGCTGAGTCCCCCCCCATGTGCTGCAACAAGGCAGCCTCCTGTGAGGCTGGCCTTTCAGTAATGATAAGGCCCGTGGCAGCATGTCCGGAGCTCTCTCTGATGTCTCACGGACTGCTTTGAAGTGATGCCTCCAAAAGAATGGAGATCTGTAAACGCCTGGGCCAGCTTTGGGGAAATGCACAAAACAGCAGCCTGCAAGTGTGCAGCACAGCTGCACTTGCTCCTCTTGTTGCCGGGGCAACGCTTTGTCAATGGTCCACACCACTCTCTCTCTTCGGTGGCTACAACGACACGGCAACCTGCTGATGCTAGCCTACCTAAATTTCTGCGAGGGTTTCCTCCTCTCCCCAGGCCGCATCGTCAGCCTTGAGAGTGTGGTATGAAGCCTGCGCGCGGTTCTCCTCACAACTGGATGACCGCAGCACCCAAAGGGAGGGTTCCAGACAGGGCACTGCTGTTGAAGCGCAGACGCCACGTTAGACATGCACAATGTACATCCCCCAAAGCGTATTCTATTTCCAGGTCAAGAGAAGTACTCACCTGGTGCTACAGCAATCAAAAGTGTACCTCATGCGCTAGGCACAGGGTAAGTGAAGACTGAAGAGCGCTCCTCATCCGTTAATTTGTGCCCATTTAAAGTCACAAAAATACAGCGCACTCCAAGCACTATAGGTGCAGGACTAGTGGCAGCCAATGAATAACAGTAATCCCACACTGGCCCCTGGGAGAACACTAACAGAAACACAAGGCAGACAGCAGCCAGCACCATAAGGCACTTAAAGGTGGTTCCAACTGGCAGTCCAGCAGTGCCTAAGTAGACAGAGTCAGGGAGCAGCTGGCAGCATAGCAATAAGCAGAAAAGCAATCCTGTGAGTCCTCTATGACACCTAGCAGAAGGAGATGGTTTGACAACAGCAGAAGAGCAGTCCAGATGAATCCTTTGTACAGCTCAGCAGTCCTTATGACAGAGGCTCAGCCCCAGTTCCAAAATAGCTCTAAAATCATGGGGTCAGAACCCCTGTACTTATACTCAAACATGTCTTTGTTCAAGGGGTGACTTCAGAGAAACCCTTTCAAGTGAGACACAACCCTCTTGCAGCCCATCCCTGTCTCCAGACATCAGCATGGGGTAATCAGGCCATTGTGTGAGGGCAGGACACAGCCTGTTGGCATGTAGGGTGTGAACGACCCTCCCTCTCCTCAGCCCAAGATGACTATCAGTATGTAAGTGCCTCTTCTGTCAAACCCAGCCCCTCCTGTGTTATTGCTGTCTTGAAGGTATGCACCCAGTGTAGCTGTCACTCTGCCCTAAACGGGGATTGAAGTCAGACTGCAAAGCACTAAAGTCATAATCACAGGGAAATGCTCACTTTCTAAAAGTGGCATTTCTAAAATAGTACTGTAAAATCCACCTACACCAGTATGCAGGATTTCTCACTACCATTCCAAACGTACCAAACATGGCCACGCTACTCCCCACAGATCAGAAATTACCACTTAGACATATTTAAGGAAATTTCCAATGCAAACCTATGAGAGGAGCAGCATTCACAGTAGTAAAAAGCAAAATAGGCTGCTTGTCACTACTAGAACATGTAAAACATAAAAATATATGTCCTACCTTCTACATACACAGCGCCCTGCCCTTTGGGCTATCTAGGGCCTCCCTTAGGGGTAACTTAGGTGTAGTAAAAAGGGAGTGTGGGCCCTGGAAAGTAGTTTGACGTGCCAAGTCAATGTGGCAGTAAACTGTGCACGCAGGCACTGCAGTGGCATACCTGAGACAAGTTTGAAAGGCTACTGCTGTGAGTGGTGTACTAGTAGCATTTAATTTACAGGCCCTGAGTATATGGTATTGCACGTTAAAAGTGAATTACAGGTAAATTAAATATGCCCTACAGGTGCAAGCCAATCATACCAAGCTTTAGGAGAGAGAGCTCATGCACTTTAGCACTGATTAGCAGTGGTAAAGTGACAGAGTCCTATTGCCAACAAAAACAGGGTCCGAAAAATTGTAGGAGAAAGTCAAAACGTTTGGGGATAACCCTGTAGAAAGGGTCATTTCCAACACACATTTTCCAGGCAGGGGATATGGATCTATTACATCAATCTTCAGAACCGGCTTGGAGTGGTTCTGTTTTCAAGTGTCCTTCTCAGACTGTTCTCCAGACACAGGCATTGTGTAGATTGAGGCCTCACAGCAAGTGGCACTGGAGCTGCACTCAAACTGTAGCAGCCATAACACAGTGATGTGTGTGGTTTCTTCACATGATTTCCTTCAGCCCAAATAAAGCAGGATCAGGAAATGGGAAAAGTGACAGCCTGATCAAGGAACTTCCTTACATGTCATCAGCCCAAATAAAGCTGGATCAGGAAATGGGAAGAGGGACGGTCTGATCAAGGACCTTACCTGGAGTCTCCCCCTTCACCTCTAACATTGACCAAATGACAAAAGGAACACAATAACTACACAAATCATAATTGTTATTGGTGTTAGCATGAGGAGTAAAGTCACCCCCAAACTATCAATAGATTCACCAACCTTAATAAAAACCTTCCCTATCTCACTAACACATGATCCTCCAGCTTTCCATAGCTCATGATTTCCAAAAGAGTGACGCTTGTGACAGATATTAGTTAGATTCATGATGTGAGTCAATAATAGGACTATTTTTATGAATTAAATGACAGTACTTTTTAAACTTTAGTAGTTTGCAGACACTATCTTCTTTTACAAGAAGAATATCTAATGCTAAGCGGTTTTGCATATACATGGACCTAACACCCATTAGCTATCTATTAAGGTAGATAAATATCTAATTTTCCCATCCTTCATTGCTACACCTATAGGAGGAATAAAAGTACCCTACTATATCTAAAACTACCTGTCCAAAATCTCACTTCACTCTCTTCAAACCAACAGCATCATCCATTCAATGATGTGGCAAACTTGAGGAAACACCAACGCCAGATAACAAGATCCAACCAAACTCCTTGCTAATTACTACAAGCAGTCTTACCACACATAATGAATGCCCTGCAGAATCAGTTCCCCATCAATAAAATAACTACCACTCAAAATACAACTCCTTTCACACACACATTCTCCCACATATCTAAGCCTTTCCTCCCTTAATGGTTTCATGACGCACCATACACATTTTGCCTCTTCTTTCTTGCTCTATTCTCAAATTCAGATTTTGTTTTGACAATCTAAATTCTTCTGATTCCTTAATTTGTTTTTTGTAGCTTTTTCATCACTCCAATCTCCCACAATCTTTACTCTTTTTTGATTGCATTCCCTAATAAATTCATGTTCTTCTTCTTTCAAACTACACACATACCCTCATTTAATAGTTTAGTTTCAAGCTTAATTTGTGCATTTATTGTTAAAAATATTATCATATTTAATACTACGGTTAGGCTCTCCTTTCTGCAAGATATGCACATCCTCCAGTGACAAGTTGAAATCTGACAAGTAAGGAGAAAAAAATCATTATTATTAAATACACTAACAAACACTGTACAAGATGAACATTATAACATTAGAGCTGTGAGTAGGTGACAGTCTCACCTGCAGAAGAATTAAGGGAAGTACAGATAAAACAATCATTAACCTTCATTATGTCAGAGTACTCATGTGTCATTTTAGTATAAATATTATCTTAAAATCCACTAACTATCCCTATGTTCACACATATTATGTGTCACTCTTTTATGCGCTGTAGTTGATTCAACTCTTGTGAAGGCATATCCCACTGGCAATAGTAAGCACAACAAGAGGCAAAGATCAGAAATGTTAATAATAACACAATAAAATCAATAATATTAAATCATCTACTGTACTCCTTCTTGTACTGGAACACATTTTGATCATGAGGCTCAAAGACTGTAAGTTAATAAAACATTTCTTCAGAACAATGATACATTTCTTTCAAAAGATATACAAAACAAGACATTTATTTAAAAAATCTCTTCTATTTTTTCTTTTTCTCAAAAGGTTTTTCAGTTTATGCTGTTGACAAGTTTTTTCATTTGATTTACCTGGGCAAAAATTGAAAAATGTATGAGTCATTAACCTTTTCAAGGTGCTTCTTCTTCTTCTTTTGAGTCACTTTCAAACTCATTTTCAGAACTATATTGGCAACAATTTACTGGGCTGTATTTTATTGACTTTGATTCTTCTTCTGAGACCATAGCTAGATATACCCTCTCAAGGAATGCATAACTTTTATTTTGTATTCTATTTCTCACTGGTCGTTTAGCAGCAAATGATTGTGTTTTGCATCTAATTAAACAATGCATAGATTTTCATTAATTGACTTTAGTCTCTCTGGTTTCTGTGATTGACCGGGGTTTTTGCAGGTCCTTTTCAGTGACTTATTTTCTTCTGCTTTGCCAGAAAGCTGACTTTTTGCAGGTTTTCCCCAACTTTTTGCTCCTTTTTTGACTATTAGATACTGGTTTTTGACTCTGAAAGTGCACTGAGGTCTGCTGTCCAGACCTCTGTGACAGTGTTCTTTCCCTTTTTTTAAAGTATATGTTGAATTAGCCCACAATTGGCATGTGCTGCCTTACATGTAAGTCCCTAGGCTAGATGTCCACACAATAGATGCAGCACTGGGTGTGCCACTCTGTGTGAGACAAAGTGACAAAGTGAAAACAAGGCTCCAGATGCCATTGCAGACAGAAGTGGTTGTTCATGCACTGCACACCGGCTTTGCCATTACCACTAATGTCAAAGTCCCTTAACTATATATGTAAGTCTCCACTAAGGCAGACCTATGTAGCCCTATGGCAAGGATCTATATGTTGTGAAGATGGACTTATATTTTTGATATGTCTATACAGCAAAGCTCGTAAGTGTTGGTGTTTGCTGAGGACAGTTAGGTAGCCTTATAAGGTAATTGCAGAGTTAACGGTTGGCACTCCAATGTGTCTAACTTCTGACAGAGGCTACCTAACATTGTCATGTAAGGTATCAAATTAAAGGGGACATCAAATGCGACTCAATGGTAGAACCAACATTTCTGTCCACTTTAATGCTGGCCAATTTTATGAAAGTTGCCTTACTTTGACCCAGTAGTCCAGTGGCTTCAGTGAAGCACAGGGACTGAGACAGGTTTCTTCCCGCATGTGGGGACGTGTGACCGACTTCCAGGCTGAGAATAAAGGCTGTTACCGCACTGGAGGTGCGGCCGCCACAAAGAGAATGGGCTACAAAGTGTGTTAGAACGAAACACAGGCATCAAAGGTTGATGTTGCCTTTGGAGGGGAGCTGTGACAACATTCCCAGTCAGGGACCACTTTGTTTCCCCTAGACAGGGTAGAACCGTGGCCAAAGGAGGGAAAACCAGTTTCAGAACCAGTATTCAATGGGCATGTTGCCTTTGGTAGGCACACTTCCAGGAGTGGGCTACCAAAGTCCTCACCCTCGTGGAAGACCTCTGCCATGTTGGTTGTAGCATGCAAAGTGCACTTTAAGATAGCCAGATGCCACACATCACTGGAACTGTGTCACAAGGTAGGAGGGGACATTCTATCTGAATGGCTAATAACCGCAATGTCCCAACTGGACACTTTACAGAGATATAATGGGCACCCGAGAAGTTAGTACTTACTGGATTTGGACCAAGGAGAATAAGAAGACCACTCTGCCCCCTTTTGAAGTGCAAAAGAGAAGCTGCGGTGCCAGAGGAACTGCACCTACTGCACTTTGGGCCAGTGGAGTTTGGACCCTGTTCTTTGTGCCTAGCCAGGGGAAAAGTTGATTGCTAGCCTAATCCACAGCAGAGGCTCCAAGGATCAAGCAGCTGATCCCCTGGAACCTGCTCCAGGGACACAAGAGTGGAAAGAGCTCACAATGACAAAGTGGTAGCCCTCACTGAAGTTTCGCTGCCATCAGTCGCTGGGCGCACCAACAAAGCAATCCAAGATAGCCAAAGTCTGCACCTGAGTTTGCTGGACACAGGATACTATCAGAGACCAGATTAAGTTGACTGTAAGGACACTATCCCCCACCTCTGTGTTGCATGAACGAAAGACCTGCATCGGCAACCATTTGACCCCTGCATAGAGGACTTCATGGGACCCTGAGATCCGTGGCGAGAGTTGCCCCACTCACCTGTGGACCACAGACTCCACAAGACTTTACCACGGTGGACTGCATAGCATCTGGAGCTTCCATTGAACATCACTAAGCCTGCATCCCTCAACATCGAGACCACTCCATAGAAGTCAAAAGTAGTTGTCCTCTAAAGCTTGGAACTTGTTTCTAAGACACTCGGTGGCCTGGTAACTGTTCAAAGTTTACTTTCCAGACTTCTAGACCTCTATCCTGGTGGATTTAGTAGCCCAACCCAGGTCAGAGTTGCCAAACTCAGTGTTACAAACTTTTACAAACTTTTCAAATGTTTACATAGTTTTGGCTTGCCAATGCTTGTTTGCGCTTGATGGTAATTTTTTTACATGTTTTGAAAATTCATATCTCCTGAACCCTCCAGTGGATTTTAGGCATCATGGACTCTAAAAGTCCATAAAATGCTCTATTTTTATAAATTGGCATTGTGTCTCTTTCTTGTTTGGTTACTTTCTTTTTTCTTGTTTGGTTCTCTTACATGCTTTACACATTGTTCCTTTGCTAAGCTTTGCTGCTCTGTGCCAAAGGTTTGAGTTGAGGGTTGGGCAAATTGAGCAAAATTGGACCCAAGGAAACAAATGTGTGTGTACTGCATGATAAGACCCCAACCTTACCATGCAGTAGACCCGTTTTCTTACAAGTTGTTCTCTTTTCATGTGCTTACTCACTCAGTGATTTATTCTTGATCTCGACAGCACAACTCACTTTTTTTTTTTAAATGGCAAAAAAGGGCTGCAGAAGAAGGCTTGTGATTTTTCCCCTGAAATGGCATCAACAAAGGGTTTGTGGTACTAAAATCATCATCTTCCCAGCTTTCAGGAACAGGCAGACTTGAATCAGAAAACCACATTTTTCAACTCAAGTTTGGCATTTTACTGGGGCATACCCCATTTTAACTTTCTTGAGTGTGTTTAGCCTCCTTCCAGACAGGGAATGGGTGTGAAACCAATGCTGGATCCTGGACAGCTAAACATTTCTGAAAAGTAGACAAAATTCTTAATTCAGCAAGAGGTCATCTGTGTAGATCCTACAAGGTTTTCCTACAGAAAATAACAGCTGAAATAAACAAAATATTGAAATTGAGGAGATAAAAACAGCCGTTTCTCTCCATGTTTTACTCTCTTTCTCCTGCGATGTCAGATTTTCAAAAACAATATACCGTTACATCTGCTGGACTTCTCTGGTTGTGGGGATATATAGGGCTTGTAGTTTCATCAAGACCCCTAGGCACACAGAGCCAATAAAGGAGCTACACCTTGCATTGGGTTTTCATGGTACACCGGGTATACAGTAATTAATTTTCTGAAATAGAAAGAGTGAAAAATAGGTTTCAAGGAAACCTTTGCATTTCCAAAATGGGCACAAGATAAGGTATTGAGAAGCAGTGGTTATTTGCACATCTCTGAATTCTGGGGTCTCCATACTAGCATGTGAATTACAGGGCATTTCTCAAATAGATGTCTTTTTTACACCCTGTCTTACATTTGGAAGGAGAACATGTAGAGAAAGACAAGGGGCAATAACGCTTGTTCTTCTATTCTGTGTTCCCCCAAGTCTCCCAATAAAAATGGTACCTCACATGCGTGGGTAGGCCTAATGCCCGTAACAGGAAATGCAATATGGAGACATCACATTTTTCTATTGAAATCTGACGTGTTTTTTGGAAAGTGCCGAGCTGTGGATTTTGGCCTCTAGTTCAGCTGGCACCTAGGGAAACCTAGCAAACCTATATATTTCAGAAAACTAGACACCTAGGGGAATTTAAAACAGGATGACTTGTGGGGCTCTCGCTAGGTTCTGTTACCTAGTTTAGTATTGTTTGGTTGTTAAAGGTTTGCAGCGGCTGCTGCTGGCGGGGGCGATGCTCCTCCTCCATAGCAGAGGAGCCGCCATTGCCCTCTCTGGATCAAAGGTGTGAACCTGAACTTGATTCTGTGAACCAGTGGTTGTTTTCGTCACCTTTTCAAATGGTGTCTTCATTCTTTTTGTCTGAGCAGCATGAATCCTCTGTGGAATCTCTGCATACTTGAATTCTGTGTTTCTTGTCAAGATCACCTGATAGAGGAACTGCATTGCTTTAAACTTTAGCTAACTTGTTCTTAAGAGGTCCATTTACTCTTTCTACCACATCAGAACACTGACGAGGATAACTACAATGAAACTTCTGAGTAATTTGAAAAGCAGTGCAAAGCGGTGTAGATAATTTTCAAAACCTCATTTGTAAAATGCAAGCCACAGTTTCTCTCAATAGAAGTTGGTATGTCAAATCTGACCTCCGGATAGGATAGGCTTCAACCTTTTTAGA
Organism: Pleurodeles waltl; assembly: GCF_031143425.1. Taxonomy (NCBI): domain Eukaryota; kingdom Metazoa; phylum Chordata; class Amphibia; order Caudata; family Salamandridae; genus Pleurodeles; species Pleurodeles waltl. Next base: position 1,889,655,850 of record NC_090440.1, read on the forward strand.
AAAGAAGCAGACAATGACCAAGATATACTTAATTTCACTGCAAACTGGCATCTCTACATAGTCTGCTTGGCGTCTTGTAAATGTGCCGTCTGATTTGCCAAAATGATTCATCACAGTCAATGTCTTATTTCCATGATTGTTAAGCTGACATGTCACTCTTCTAGAGGACATTTCTGAAATTTGTATTTTTGCAATACTTACTAAATGTACAAATCATGATATCTCTTTTTGAACATGATTGGTTGTGGAAATACGACCAATAGTATATACCATGGCATCAGGGAGAATATATTTATTTTCAGAAGTATCATAAATCTTGATGGCTTTTCATGTAACCCAGTTTATCTTATTTTCTTTTCTCAACTTCTATAGTTTCCTCCTGAAGATCTCTCCATTCACTTAATGAAGTCTGGATTGAATTATAAAGGAAACAGTTCACATTTTCCACATTTTGTATGTTTATTCTTGATTCATCATTTTCAGTTTTGTGAACCCACTGTTTTTATACTCAAGTACACATTATATTGCTACTTGGTTTGCTTAATTATTTCAGAGAGTACCCCAATTTTTTCCAGCCTATGTTTATCTATTGCAATTGGTAGGGCACCAACTGGATTTATAGGAAAGTAGAATGGCTTCTTGCTGAACGGTTATAAAGTTTATGTGAGAAGCTTATCATGGCTCGGGAGTAACTACACATGGTGTAAAGAGATATTCCTATGAAATATTTTTGGTTGAACTGTGGATGTGGATACACTTGGTGTTAGAAATGGAGTTTTTGGTTGGCAGTCAGGTTGCCCACTGTCCAAGCAAGAACCCTCACTCTAGTCAGGGTAAGTCACACACAATCCAAATTATCCTGTGCCCACCCTCTGGTAGCTTGGAACGAGCAGTCAGGCTTAACTTAGAAGGCAATGTGTAAAGTATTTGTGCAATAAATCATACAATAACACCATATAGCACCACAAAAATACACCACACAGTGTTTAGAAAAATATAGAATATTTATCTGGATATTTGTAGATCAACACAATAAAAGATGCAATAAGAATTTGTAGGAATATCACTGAAAAGTGATATAAAGTGTCTTAAGTCTTTAAAAAGCAAACAAAGTCTCTTTCAAGCACAAATTACCTGGTTTGGAGTGGAAAATCTCCACAGAGGGGGAGATGCGTGGAAAAATGGTGTGTGTGTCGGTTTCGCCCCTTTATACACGGACTTGTGTCGTTATTTTTCACGTGGGGAGATGTGCGTCGTTTTGCGGGAAGAAAAATGGTGTGTGCGTCGGTTTCGCCCCTTCACACACGGACTTGCGCCGTTATTTTTCACTCAGGGAAGACATGCGTCATTTTCCAGGACGCGGGCCGTCTCCTTCTATGGTTCGCGGGATTACCAGATGTCCCAGGGTCTGTACTGGGATTCTACGGCTTGTTTTCCGGCTGCGCGTCGTTCGGAGAGGCTGTGCGTGGAATTTTCTTTCTCACGGCAGGCATTGCGTTGATTTCCCCTCTGGAAGCCGGGCGGCATTGTCCATGCGAGGCCGTGCCTCGAAGTTCCGGTCGCCCCGTAGTTTTCGGCGCACGAAGAGTCCAAATGAAAAAGAGAAGTCTTTTTGGTCCTGAGACTTCAGGGAACAGGAGGCAAGCTCTATCCAAGCCCTTGGAGAGCACTTTGGCAGCCAGACAAGAGTTCAGCAAGGCAGCAGGCCAACAGAAAGGCAGCAGTCCTTGTAGAAGCAGACAGGTGAGTCCTTTGAGCATCCAGGCAGATCTTCTTGGCAGGATGCAGGTTCTGGTTCAGGTTTCTTCTCCAGCAAGTGTCTGAGGTGGTAGGGCAGAGGCCCTGTTTTATACCCAAATGTGCCTTTGAAGTCGGGGAGACTTCAAAGAGTGGCTTAGAAGTGCACCAGGTCCCCTTTCAGTTCAATCCTGTCTGCCAGGGTCCCAGTAGGGGGTGTGGCAGTCCTTTGTGTCAGAGCAGGCCCTCCACCCTCCCAGCCCAGGAAGACCCATTCAAAATGCAGATGTATGCAAGAGAGGCTGAGTACCCTGTGTTTGGGGTGTGTCTGAGTGAATGCACAAGGAGCTGTCAACTAAACCTAGCCAGACGTTGATTGTAAGGCACAGAAAGATTTAAGTGCAGAGAAATGCTCACTTTCTAAAAGTGGCATTTCTAAAATAGTAATATTAAATCCAACTTCACCAGTCAGCAGGATTTTGTATTACCATTGTGGCCATACTAAATATGACCTTCCTACTCCCTTCAGATCAGCAGCTGCCACTTCAACAATGTGTGAGGGCAGCCCCAATGTTAGCCTATGAAGGGAGCAGGCCTCACAGTAGTGTAAAAACGAATTTAGGAGTTTTACACTACCAGGACATGTAACTACACAGGTACATATCCTGCCTTTTACCCGCACAGCACCCTGCTCTAGGGGTTACCTAGGGCACACATAAGAGGTGACTTATGTGTAGAAAAAGGGGAGCTTGAGGCTTGGCAAGTACTTTTAAATGCCAAGTCGAAGTGGCAGTGAAACTGCACACACAGGCCTTGCAATGGCAGGCCTGGGACAAGGTAAAGGGGCTACTTGAGTGGGTGGCACAACCAGTGCTGGAGGCCCACTAGTAGCATTTAATCTACAGGCCTAAGCACATACAGTGCACATTACTAGGGACTTATTAGTATATTAAATAGTCCAATTGGGTATGATCCAAAGTTACCATGTTTAAAGAGAGAGAGCATATGCACTTTAGCACTGGTTAGCAGTGGTAAAGTGCGCAGAGTCTAAGAGCCAGCAAAAACAGAGTCCAAAAAGTGGAGGGAGGCAGGCAAAAAGTTAGGGGTGACCACCCTAAAGTATGTCAGGTCTAACACTTGGTGACTGCAATGTTTTACACTACTACGAAGCATTGATGGAGTTACTGCGCATGGCGTAAAGGGACATTCCTATGGAATAATTTTGTTTGAGCCATGGATGTGGGTACACTTGGTGACTGCAACGGTTTACACTACTACGAAGCACTGATGCCCTGCGGAAGTTCACAGGTGGTGAACGAAACGCGTTGGCTGTTTTTTGGTTTTATTGAAGAAAATAAAGGATTTCTTCGAATGACATTTTTGGATGATTCTACTTTACTGTAAATCCAGTCTGTGCCCTTCCAAGTGCAATACATAGACACTGGACTATCTTTAGGTTGCATCTTGGGAGACGCAGGTGTCGTGGTTGGGGCATGACATAACAAAACATTTGGGACAAGAGGAAGGTGTGGCTGGATGATTTGACTCGCTGCTCTGGTCTGATGATATCTTTTCCAGCCTATGGGCAATGCACCTAACCACAGCAATTATATTTGGCTGACAGAGTGCTTCAAGAATTTCAGAAATTGCACATACTGCACTTGGAATCTTCAGTGCTCTAGATTGGTCTCCAGCACAAGAACCATTAACAAATAGAGTCAGATCAGCCATTTCCAAAGGTGTCTCTTTCATATCATTTCTTGGTTTGTGCATAATTCAGTAACCACAATACAGGCATGTTTACTCTCATTGTCTTTATCCTCATTTTCACTGTCCCTGTCTTCACGATGTTTGTCTAGGATTCAAACTGGTTTGAACATGTTGCACCATTTAAATTAAATGTTTTTCTGCTGCAAGAATGACTTGCTCATGCCTGGTTGGTCTACTCTTTCACATGTGCTGAGTCCTTGCTCATGTTAACAGGATCTCAACTGAATGTGGACTATATACAATTAAAGTATAGCCCATCACTATTCCTTCATTGTGTTGAGTGGCAGTACAAACAGCTTCAACTGATTTCACACAACCAGGAAGACTCAGCTACTGGATCTAATACAGCTGTAAGGTATGGCACTGGCCTTCTCATTCCACAATGTTTTTGTGTAGGAATTGATAATGCACATCCACCCTTCGCATGAGAGCACAAAAAGAAAGTCAAATTATAGTCAGACATTCCAAAGGCCAGTGCACTGCATAAACTCTCTCCTAATCTGTGGAATGCCTCTGAATACTCTTTGTCAAATGGTATTGAACCATGTATGCCACTGTGTGTCAACCTTCTTAGAGGTTTCACAATCAAGGAGAAGTTTAGGACCCACTAAATAGTGTAGTCAGCAATTCCCAACAGCATCCTTACCTCCCTTTCGGTGGTAGGAGGATTTATTGTCAGAATTGGAGAAGCACGTTCTTTTGAGACTGTCCATCCACATTTTGCAATATGGTGACCAAGATAGATTACTTCCTTTTTACATTACTGCATCTGTGTTGGGTTTACGATATCATCACTGACAGCTAGATGATTCATCAGCACAATTGTGTCAAGTTTGCAGTCCTTTTTTACATGCAATCAACAAGTGAATGATATCCTGTACTAGGACTGAATTACAGAGGAATCTCAATTTTTTCTAGCTCTTTCTATTAGTCTAAAGATTGAAGGACTTTCTGTATACCCATGTGGCATTCTACACCACATGAGACATTTATTTTGAAATTGAAATGCAAACAGGAACTGGCTGTCCTCGTGCAGAGCAATTAAGAAGAATATGTGGCATAAATCAATGCTTGTATATCATTGTGCATAAGAAGGAATTTGGAACAAAATCATTGCAGAATTTGATGTTACTGGACAACATGGGATGACATTTGTATTATTTTTATCGAAGATTCTGCATGTTGAGCCATTTCCGATTAGGTTTCTCTTTTCCATCACAGGAGATTGGCAAGGGCTCCAAAGCACATAATGAAGAATTCCTTGTTCAATCATTTTCTCAATAACAGGCTTCATTCCCTTCTTGGGTTCTCTTGAACTTTTGTTTTCCTTAATGCTTAGTAACACGGCATCAGTGTTTTTTTAACTTTAGTTGGCTCTTCAATTTTTATCAGTTCTATCTGTTTTCCAGAGAAATCCCACACCTGTTCTTTGACAGCATTTCTTATATCCAGAGGTAGGCCATTTTTGTTAAAGCTGGAAATGAATGGAGGCTCAAACTTGGGATATGACTTTGAACACTGAGGCCCTCATTACGAGTGTGGCAGTTTGAGGATCGCCACTGTGGATGTAGCAGTTGCACCACCGCAGGCCCATTTGAGTAGACTGCCATATTATGACCATGGCGGTGTCCCGACTGGAACACAGGCAAGTCACCGTCAGTACTGCCAGTGTGGACCAGCCACCGTGGCCGGCGGTAGGCATCTCCAGACCGGCGGGAAGCATGTTTCCGCCGACCATATTACGAGGTCGCACCTCGCCAGGATATCCGTGCGGTTGCCACTCCATGAAAAGCCTGGCGGAAACAAACTACATAAAAGGGGATACTCACTGGCACAGCCCCCATAGAACCAGAACAGGAAGTCTTCCCACCTCCTGCTGGCTATACAACTCCAGAACCAGCGACGAAGACACCAACCGTAAATACAACCACCTAACATGCACAGGAGGGAAGGCCGTAAGTACACACACGCACCACACACACCCGGCACACATATTGGCTGCCACACACACAAACACTAGTACCAACACACACATACACACACAAACCACGCACAACCAATTCCAGGATTGTTTGGTATAATTCCTCTCCAACCACCCCGCATTTTCTTCTATCTCATTCTCTTGTCTTGCATCTGAGTCATTCCATTCAATCCAGAATTGCCAGATTAGGTATATCCCACATCTGAACTCATCAGCTGATTACGGGCATTCCTCTCAAATTGGTTTGCTTGAGCAACCATCAGTTTCCACTAGACCCTCTTCTGCTTCGTATCAAACAGATCATTACTAAATTTTGCCAGCTTCAAAATCTCTTCTATACTCTTTGTCTGCCAACACATTTCACCTTGTTGTATATGGCTACTCAGTTCTGAAAACAAACGCATAACAAAGGCATTGATAAAACAACTGAACTCATCATTCTCGAGATCATCAACAGCATTGTGCCTTTGAAAAATGTGCACAAGCCTCACATGGCAAGCATGCACTGACTCTTTTGACACCCATAAAGTTCTGATAATCTTTGCTCTATTAATATTCTTTTTTGACACCTTCTTTTTCAAATGTTCAATTATCTATATTTATTAGCTACCTCGTCTAAAAGAGCATTATTGGGGCAACTCTAGCTATCTCTTCAGTTGGCCATGCTTCAGCAGCCTTACAATCAGATCACTAATTACTAGGGATCACAATCTCAAATAGTGAATTTAAATCAGTCGAACCATCTGTGAAATGATTCTCAATCTATAAACCTCCATGTACCATGTCTGTGGCTTCTCTCTAGTGGTGGGCATACCTTGCAAAAACCTGTGTAGTGTAATCACATGGACATTCTATGAGATTGCACTTAAATTACTCAAGAAGACTAATTAGGTGTTTAGCGCTATTTATCAGCATGCAAATGCCCTCCTTATGTCCAAAAGTGACACGGGATTAATTTTGCACTAAGAACTAGGCTAAATGCAACAGAACGTGAATAACGAGCACGTCCTCTTGGTGTAGGATATTTCCCCAATTTACTACCACATTTAGCACTTTTTTCTTACAGCATTAGGCACCCTTGTGTCCAAAATGGATGTGAGGATGCATTTTGTGCTAAGAAACAGCACTAAATGCAGCAGAATACCAAGCTTGAGTGCAGGCGGCCACTCACGCTCGCTAGATGTGCTACTGGTTTAAGAGGATTTTCCCCCAACTTACTACTGTCATTTAGTTTCATTTAAATGGACATGAGGACTAATTTTGTGCTCAGAAACAACACTAAATGCAACAGAACACAAATAGCTATTGCAAGCGATCAGTCACACTCACTGAATGTGCTCTGGCTATATGATTTTCCACCCCCAAAATACCCTTAGCTATGCATGAAGGAGTAATTGCATATTTATTGGTAATTCTGCGTCAAAGAATAATGCAGAATACTTAAATTACTCTGATTACTGACTCTGGTATAATGATAATTCTGCCCAGGCCTTATCTTCTCTTAGTTGGAAAATTTGTAGCAAAGACATAAAGATCAGCTCTCATCCACGGCACATGTAGTAGACTACCCCCATTTACGTCTCTTAATGGAAATTCTGAAATTGTCCCTGATACCATGTCTGAGTCACTAGCCCATCCCTTCGTCTTGCCCTCTGATTCTTTCATCTTTTTTATACTTGCCTTCCCTCTTACCTATCTCTCCCTGAATGCATTCAAATCACCCCATTCCCTTGTCTTTTCAATTAAATCCTTAATGTGACCTCTTAAAGTCATCAGTCCCAAATCTTTTGTTTTATCATGCATTAATTCCATTTTATAACTTTTTTCTCACATTCTTCATCTTACTTCACACTCATCAGCTAATTCCTCTAGTTTATAGCTTTGTTTGCACATCTACCTGCTTCTTTGGTTGAATAACTCATTTCATCAACACTGTATGTTAGTAGTTTATTCCGATCAATTGTCCCTTGATAATTTTCCCCAAATTCACTTTTTAAAAGAGCAACATTAATAGTTCTCTCTTTGGGACTCTTTGTCTCTTCTATTATGATTGTAGTAAAAGGTGCATTGCTTTGAGTTTTAGAAACAGCCGGTGCACCTCTACTAGTACTCAGAACCTCTGTCATTAGAATTTACGGTGGTGTGCTTGCTATGGAGCCAACCACAGTATGTGGGGTTGACCTCTGTGTCTACACAGCTGCACTGTTCCCTGCTGCACCCATACTGGGAACTTTACCTGGACCAACACCAGTTCCCTGAACTTCAAGTCTTCCCGATGCACTTCTACACCATGCTATACATGGAACACCAACGCCAACAAAGACGACGACAGTGAGTACAGCCGCCTAGCACACAAGGGAGGGAGGGAGGAAAAGGAGATTGACACACACACGCACAACACACATCATTTACACACAAACCATACACACAACCAGCTGCAGAGTAAAACCAATGTCACAGGACACACATCATAATAATGCAAGGACAATGTATAATTTGTGATATATATATTTTCGAAGACCACAACACTCAAACAAATGTATATATACAGTAAGCGTATGTTGTTGAAGAATCTAATGTTCAATAAATTTATATCTCTAAATATTTTTTTAACCAAAAAGAATTCACTTAAGAAGCAATTTCGTAATTTAATCGTATAAGAAGAATCAAGAAGGACTCTCTTCTTATACAATTAAATTACGAAATTGATACTTAAGTGGTTTTTTTTTGGGTTAAATAAATATTCAAAGATATGAATGTATTGAACATTAGATTCTTCGACAACATACGCTTACTGTATGTATACATTTGTTTGAGTGCTGTGGTCTTCGAATATATATTCACATGTTGTGTATGTTTTGTGATACATACAGGGTTGTCTTTAGGCAGTAGGACATCAATGACCACTTAGCACCACCATACTTGTCTTTGGCAGACTATTGGACACATATGGGAAGTGCTTTTAGGTTTCTATTACTGCCTTTGTTTTATTTATGTTCATATAGGTATAACTGATATTGTAATTGGATGCCAATAGCCACCATATTGTCCATATGATAAAAAACAATGGAGTAAATGTCCAGAAAGGGCCAAAGACCAGTCCAAAGGACAAAAGGCCCACATGGCCAGAGGGCATGGTCCAAGCCCCAACTTGTTCCCTGACAATATCCTCACTACATTGTGCAGGGGCATAATGTTGGAAAAGGGCAGGCACCTTAGGGGGAAAGGGTGTGAGGAGCACTTCAGCTGAAGTTGGGAACTTGCCCACTGGTTCTGAAGGGGGCTCCTTGCCCATTTCCCTTTGCTGGGGAGTGCATGTCATAGTCCCTGAGGTGGGGAACTTACCCTCTGGATTGTCCTGTAGCCCCTTTGTCTCTCTCTCTCTCTCTGTATTATCTTGGTTGCCTTGACTTGCTCTTTCCCTTTTGGATAACTAATGATAACTGTTTTGTTCTTCCTTTTAACATGTCCGGTGCTCAGTGAGAAACATACCAAAAACAAAATAAGATCTATGCCCTCCTGTAATTTTTCTCCGCCCCACTCCCCCCTTTTCCTTTCCTTAAGTTTTAAATCTTCTGCCTCCCGTAACCCTGTTCAGGCTATAGCCCGTATCTGAATGGGCTACGTTCTTCCCAGAATGTGGCCGGCCCTTCCACGTCTCCTCTCTCCAAGGCGTACTATGCATTCGTTGTGTCTGTAACAGTCAGCGCCTCTACTCCTCCTAGTCCTCTTCGTTTTCCCGGCTTCACAACTCCTCCGTCCGTCTCGTTCGCCGCCCTCCGCCTGTTCCCTTCTCTGGCTGAACTTCCCTCGCTTCCTTCCTGTACAGGATTTAAAACTCCTACTGGTTCCGGGTCCTCCTGGCGGTCACACTCCCCAGGAGGTCCTGCCTCTTCCAAGATAGCATTTGCACTCTCCTGAGTGCACCCGGGGTATGCCTCGTCTGGCGCCGGTTCCGGCGCATCGCCACATCCACTCCCCCTAGAAAGTGGCTGTTGGAGCTACTTATCGGATGGATATCGAGATATATAATCTGGATAGAAGGGATCCAGAGGAGTGTTGTATCTGGAAGGAAAAAGATTGCAAGGATAAGAACCATCTCATTACACGTGCATTCGTGTCTTTGTGTTGAGATAACCAGGTCAAGGGGGCATGATCGGTAAGCAGAGTAAAGAATTGTCCTGACAAATATTATCTAAGCGACTCAATGGCCCATTTTACTGCGAGACTTTCCTTTTCTACTGTGGGATAATGTCTTTCCCGGGGCAAAAGATTTCTGCTAAGATACACAATGGGATGATACTCTCCGTCCTTGCCTCTCTGAGACAAAACAGCTCCTAACCCTTGGTCGGATGCATCGGTTTGGACCTGAAGGGTTTGTGGAAATCTGGGCAATGTAAAACAGGTTCAGTTGTCAGTAAGTGTTTCAACGGAAGAAATCATTCTTTCTCCAAGTTCGTTAGGCCGGGTAATAGATTAGGTTTGTTCTTTTCAAGTAGGGCAGTTAGAGGACTGCGATATCGTAAAAATGGGGAATAAAACTCCTATAGTACCCTGCCATACCCAGGAAGGCTCTGACATCTTTTTTACGCTCTGGAAAAGGGATTTGTGTAATAGCGTACAACTTTTCCATTTGTGGTTTCGGTGTTTCGTATCCTATCGCATATCCTAAATAGTTGATGGTATCCTGTCCTAGTTTGCACTTTTCTGGATTTGCTGTTAGGCCCACCTATCTGAGAGCTTTCAATATGCTAGACAGGTGTGAAATATGATCCTCCCATGTTTCACTATATATAACGATATTGTCTAAATATGCAGCCGTGTAATCTTGAAGGGTTGTAATACCATATCACTTAGTCTTTGGAAGGTGGCTGGTGCTCCATGTAAGCCAAAAGGCAGGATTGTGAGGTGATATAAACCTGAAGGTGTCACGAAGGCAGTTTTTTCTTTATCACTTTCCTTTAGATGGATCTGCCAATAATCCTTTGTTAGGTCTGAATTAGTCATATTTCGTACCTTTCCTAACAGTTCTCGGAGGTCATCTATCCTAGGCATGGGATATGTATCAAAATGGGAGAGGGCATTTACCTGTCTAAAATCAATGTAAAGCCAGATAGAACCATCCAGTTTCGGGACAAGGACTATAGGGGAACACCAGGGGCTAGATGAGGGTTCAATAATCCCTGCTTTCAACATCTCTGCAACTTCCTTTTCAACCATCTGTTTTCTGGATTCTGGTATCCGGTAGGATCTTTGTCGGGACACGCAATCGCCTAAAGTACGAATATGATGTTTTATTAGATGGGTCCTACCTGGTATTTTTGAAAAGACGTCTGGGGTAGTATGTACTATGTTTTCTAATTGAGAATATTGCGTAGGTGTGCGGTTGGTACCAAAAAGGGGTATAATAATTCAATTTTCCTCTATCGGACTAGTAGGATACAAAGGTATTTCTATCTTGGAACAGGTAGAAATGTACAAGTTACTGGCCTGTCCTTCTTTTCAATACCATACTTTCAAGAGATTAATGTAATATATCTGGCTTCGATTCGACCCAGCTGGTATCTCTATTCTGTATGTCACTGGAGTTATTTTTTCTATTATGGTATAGGGTCCCTGCCAGTGAACCAGTAGTTTGGTCTCAGTAGTTGGTAAAAGAATCAATACTTGTTGCTCTATTGCTAATTCACAAGGTTTACTTCGGGCATCATAATAGGTTTTCTGTCTCTGTTGAGTTTCTTCTAAATGTTTATGTACCTCCTCCCAAATGGTGTGTAAACTTTCTTTAAGTTCACTGGTATATGTCAATGCATCTTTTCTTTCCTCTTCTGTTTCTTCCCATTGTTCTGCTAGCATTTGTAACAAGGTACGCGGTTGTCTCCCGAAGAGGAGTTCAAAGGGACTATGGGGGTCATTCTGACCTCCGCGGGCGGCGGAAGCCGCCCGCCTGGCGGGAACCGCCAGAAGACCGTACCGCGGTCAAAAGACCGTACCGCGGTCGAAAGACCGCGGCGGTCATTCTGAGTTTCCCGCTGGGCTGGCGGGCGACCGCCAGAAGGCCACCCGCCAGCCCAGCGGGAAACCCCCTTCCATGAGAATGCCGGCTCCGAATGGAGCCGGCGGAGTGGAAGGGGTGCGACGGGTGCAGTTGCACCCGTCGCGATTTTCAGAGTCTGCTTGGCAGACACTGAAAATCTTGGTGGGGCCCTGTTAGGGGGCCCCTGCAGTGCCCATGCCATTGGCATGGGCACTGCAGGGGCCCCCAGGGGCCCCACAACACCCGTTACCGCCAGCCAGGTTCTGGCGGTCAAAACCGCCAGAGCCAGGCTGGCGGTAAGGGGGTCGGAATCCCCATGGCGGCGCTGCCTGCAGCTCCGCCATGGAGGATTCCCTTGGGCAGCGGGAAACCGGCGGGACACCGCCGGTTTCCCGTTTCTGACCGCGGCTGTACCGCCGCGGTCAGAATGCCCATGGGAGCACCGCCAGCCTGTTGGCGGTGCTCCCGCGGTCGTTGGCCCTCGCGGTCCATGACCGCCAGGGTCAGAATGACCCCCTATGTCCCGTGGATGATTTTATGTGAGTTCTTAGGGCATATAATACCACAGGTAATTTTTGTTCCCAATTCTTTTCGGATTCGTTAATGATTTTGCGTAATAGATTTTTTATGGTTTTGGTAGATCGTTCAACTAGACCATCGGTCTAAGGATGATAAACCGAGGTCCGTATTTGTTGGACTCCGAGAGTCTGACACACCTCGGAAATTAATCGGGACATAAAGAGAGTCCCCTGATCCGTTAGTAGCTCTTTTGGAAATCCAACTCGGGAAAAAAACTCGATCATGGCCTGAGCTACTGTTTTAGTAGTCATGCTTGCCAGAGGAATAGCTTCTGGGTATCTAGTTGCATAGTCTACAAGCACTAAAAATTATTGATGGCCTCTATTGGATGGTATCAGAGGTCCCATCAGATCCATGCCCATGCGGGTGAAGGGGACAGCTATGATTGGTAAAGGAAGGAGGGGAACTTTAGGATCTGTGGAGGGATTGACCAGTTGGCATTTGGGACACTGCTGACAATGTTTCCGTATATCACCATATACTCCCGGCCAATAGAAAACCTCTTGGTTATGGATTCCTCAGTTTTTTCTCTTTCTAAATGCCCTTCCCCGGTATCACCATGCGCTAAATTAAGTACTTGTTCTCTATAATCTTGAGGAACTACTAACTGCGGTGCACGACTAGTGGAAGAAGGACACACTCGATATAAAAGATTGTCAGTGATTTGGAAAGTCGGACCTACCGATGGGCCATCATGGGTTAGGGCTACATGCCAGGCATTTTTCAACATGGCTATTGTTTCAGTCAGTTTCCCGATGGCCGTCTCATGCACTAACTGGTTATTGGCAATTATAGTTGCCTGACTTTTTCAATGCGGTTTGTAATGCTTCACGCTCCTCCTTTACCTCTTTTAATTGTTCCTCCCAGACAAATTGCAAATGTCTCTGACCCTCGGCTAGCTGAGCGATGATATCTGCTAAGGTTGGTTTCTCCTCCTTTGCCTGCACCTGTCGTTGAGACGGGTGTTAGAAAAATAAATCCCACTTCTGACACCACTGTGACAGGGTCAGTAATAATGGAGGCTTTCAGGTGTATCGCTATGGGCTATTACGCTTTTATTTAGAAATATATTCCTTTTACACAGTTGTTTTTCTTTTTTCTTTCTAGCGTTTTCTTTCCTTTCACTAGATCGTGTTTGTAACTCTTCCGGAATTATTCTGGTTTTGACTCTGCTTCTTCTTTCTTCTCTCTTGGCTTTCCGATGGAAATCTCACAGAACAACCATGGAGGTGTATAGGAGAAAAGGAGAGAAGAAAAGGCCTGTAGCAGGAATGTTTCATGTAATTCTCTTTCCCCTTTCTTTTCTGACCTTTGTATTTCTCTCTCTATGTTGTCTCTTCTTGTTTTTCCCTTTCCTTCTCTCTGGCCTGCTGTACAACAATACTCTTCTTTTCTCTTTCCTTTTGGTGTCCTTCTTTCCTTTCTTCCTACCCTGGATTGTCCTCTAGCCCCATTCTCTCTCTCTCTCTCTCTCTCTCTGTATTATCTTAGTTGCCTTGACTTGCTCTTTCCCTTTTAGATAACTAATGATAGCTGTTCTGTTCTTTCTTTAACATGTCTGGTGCTCAGTGAGAAACATACCAAAAACAAAATAAGCTCTGTGCCTTCTCGTAATGTTTCTCCGCCCCACTCCCCCCTTTTCCTTTCCTTAAGTTTTAAATCTCCCACCTCCCCGTATCCCGGTTCAGGCTATGGCCCGTACCTGAATGGGCCACATTCTTCCTAGAACTTGGCCGGCCCTTTCGCGTCTCCTCTCTTCAAGGCGTCCTCCACGTTCGTTGTGTCTGTAGCAGTTGGCGCTTCTACTCCTCGTAGTCCTCTTTGTTTTCCCAGCTTCACGACTCCTCCGTCCGTCTTGTTTTCCGTCCTCTGCCTGTTCCCTTCTCCGGCTGAACTTCCCTCGCTTCCTTCCTGTGCAGGGTTTAAAACACCTACTGGTTCCGGGTCCTCCTGGCGGTCACGCTCCCCAGGAGGTCCTGCCTCTTCGGAGATAGCGTTTGCACTCTTCTGAGTGCGCCCAGGGTATGCCTCGTCTGGCACATCGCCACAGACCCCATCCACCAAGTACTACAACTCCTCCGAAGTGAAGCCAAGGGCCCTTTCCCCAGTCACACAGGCCATGGCAGGATCCAGACACAGATCACAGCAGCACAAGCAGTGTAGGTGTTGTCCTGTGAAAAGTCAGGAATCAGGTGAGGTCAAACATAGAAAATGGCAGTCACGTCTGCGGCGGTGTACACCGTCACCACCACCGGTGATCCCTGTTGGCCACTGTACTCCATATTAGCCAATGAAGAATAGCACGTTGGTGCAAGACCGCCTTCCGCCATGACGTCCAGTGTCGGCAGAGTTATCTCACTTCCACCTGTCCCTACATACAGGACAGGCATTCTACATTTTATGGTGGTGGACAACATTCAGATAATCGAGAACTTCGTCATTGATATGATTTGCACATACATTACCATTTCCATAGTGCCAACACATTAATACTCAATGTACACTGAGGTGGCGGTTCCAATGGTCAAATTGTGACACCCTACTTACTCTTGTGTCCCTTAGATACCTACCACTGCAGATGAATAGGAGGAGGAGACAAGACCCCGTGTACAGATCCCTTGTGGACTTGGCTACACTGGAGGAGAGGCACATAATACTCACCTATAGACTAGACAGAGCCACTATCACAGAGCTGTGTGCTCATTTGGAGCCTGATCTGAAATCAGCTTCTGGCTTCCCACTGGGATCTCCCCTCGTGTGCAAGTTCTATCTGTGCTCCATTACCTGGCAACTGGTTCTTTCCAAGTGACAGTGGGCTTGGCAGCAGGAATGTCACAGCCAATGTTCTCAATCGTGCTGGCAAGGTTTTTTTCTGACTTCGTTAGACACGTGTGCAGCTACATTGCTTTCCCACAGGTGGAAGATTTGGCCACTGTGAAGGCAGGATTCTTTGCAATGGGACATTTACCTAATATTATTGGGGCGATTGACGGAACATATATTGCATTAGTTCCCCCCGCTACAATGAACAGGTGTTCAGGAAACCGAAGAGTTTTCACTCACTCAATGTGGAAATTATGTGCCTGGCTGACCAGTACATCTCCCACGTCACTGCCGAATATCCTTGGTCAGTGCATGACGCCGCAACCCAAATGTGATGGCACAACTACAGAGGCACAGGATGTGGCAAATAGGTGAGCCTGAATCCCCACCCAATGTATGTCAGTGTATGCCCTCAGGAGTTAACCCCATTACGTTGTGTAAGGCTAATGTTTGTCCCTCAATACTTGCAGGTGACTCTAGCTACTCAAACCTATCGTGGCTCCTGACCACTGTGAGGAATGCCAGGACCGGGGCAGAGAATCAGTATAATGATGCACACAGGCGAACCAGAAGAATTATTGAAAGGACCTTCGGTCTCCTGAAGGCCAGGTTCAGATGCCTCCATCTGACAGGTGGATATCTGTGCTACTCACCCAAGAAGGTCTGCCAGATAGTAGTAGCATGCTGCATTTTGCACAACCTGGCCCTCAGACGACATGTGCCTTATCTGCAGGAGGAGGAGATTGGAAATGCCACAGTGGCAGCAGTGGACCCTGAGGACAGTGTGGATGAGGAGGCAGAGGATGAGGATATGGACAACAGAACATCAGTTATAGGTCAATACTTCTAATGACACACAGGTGAGACAGTGTTACTGACCATTCCTCTGACTATTGATGTTTTCTGTGTGGCTGTAGCAGGATGGCATTTGCTTCCTTTGCATCTCAAATGACTGTCACCTATGCCTATAATTTTGCAGATGTTGGTGTTATAACAACAGTGTACTGATGTGATGACTACAGACAGCTACAGGTCTTCATTTGTATGCTATCACAGTGTTCAGAATATTTGCACTAGATGTGACTGTTTCCATAATTTCACATTTTCATAACATAAAACACGATCACTCGTGTTGTGTTCAAGGGTGTTTATTGTAGTGCAAATTATAGATGGTAAGGCGCAATGGAATGGGGTGATAGTAGAGGTAAGTCCAGGGTATTGGTCCAGTCTGTTTGTAGCACAGGTCCAGTGTCCAAGGGACCAAAGAAAGGGGAACAAAAGCAATTCAGAGTGGACAAGGTGACAGAGTGGGACACAAGGGGGACAATCAGGAAAGTCTCATTTCCTGGCAGTGGTCTTGGTCTTGGCAAGTGTCTCAGGCTTCTGCCTGGGTCGCAGGGAACGTTTGTGGGGTAGTTCACCTTCTCCAGGGGGTGGGGTGCTGGTGGCCTGTGGGTCCTGTGGCAGGGCCTCCTGTCCACTAGCTGCAGCAGAAGTGGAGGGCTGGTCAGTAGACTGGCTAGTGGTAGGGGCCCGCTGGTGTGCTGTCCATTCCCTCATGACATTGTCCATATCTGCCAGCACCCTGCTATGGAGACCATGGTGGTGTTGAGGGCCTGAAAATCTAATCTCCTGATGGTGTACCTCCTGCAGCCGTTTGTTCTCCTGCATGTTGGTAAGGATCAGACCCAACTTGTCCTGTGATTGTTGGTAAGCCCCCAGAACATTAGTGAGTGCCTCCTGGAGAGTCGGTTCCCTAGGCCTGTCCTCCCCCTGGCACACAGGGGTCCTCACATTGCCCTGTGCCTGTGTCCCCTGAATGGTGTGCCCACTGCCACTGATTGTCTTGGGGGTGAGGTGTGGACTGGGGTCCCTATACAGCTGGGCACACTGATGATTGAAGTGTCCTGGGACAGAGGTATGGGGATGTTGGGCGGGTGCTGTGGTGTTAGATACTGATTGTGGAGGCTCTGTGGTGGACTCTGAGTGGGCTGGGGTGGCCGACTGACCAGTGGTCCCTGATGGGCCAGGTAGTTCATCCAAATCCTACTTTCATCACTGGGGGCTTCGTCTGTTGGGGGACTGGATAGTCATGGCACTATGACATATTGTACATTCCTAGCTTCCCCTATATCGTTCCTGTTGCCCTGCTATCTATGTTTGTGTATGGTGATGTATTGTGGGATTGTTAGTTCTCCATGCTGTGCATGCTTTTGTGATGGGTGCACATGCAAGGCTGGGAGGCTGGGAGGGCTGTACATGCATTAGTATAGCATGCAGGGCTTGGCACAGGGGTTAGTCATTTGTGTAGGTGCACTGTGTGGGATGTAGTGGAGTGATTGGAGTCAGATTGAGGGGGTGAGATGGCATGCAGGTATAGGAGTGATAAGTAGTAAATATTGACTCACCAGTGTCCAGTCCTCTGGCTACTCCAGTGACTCCCTCAGGATGCAGGTTTGCCAAGACTTGCTCCTCCCATGCTGTGAGCTGTGGGTAGGAGGTGGGGGTCCACTGCCAATCCTCTGGATGGCAAGTTGGTGCCTTGCCGCCACGGAACGCACCTTCCCCCGTAGGTTGTTCCACCTCTTCCTGATGTCGTCCCTTGTTCTTCGATGCTGTCCCACGGCGTTTACCCTGTCCATGATCCTCTGCCACAGCTCTATTTTCCTGGCAATGGATATTTGCTGTACCTGTGCTCCAAACAGCTGTGGCTCTACCCTGACTATTTCCTCCACCATGACCCACAACTCCTCATCGGTGAAACGGAAATGTCTTAGTGGGGACATGGATGTTATGTGGTGTGTGTTGTGCAGAGGGTGTTGAATAATGTGGTGGGGTGTGGGATGTGGAGTGTGTGATGGATGAATGGGTGTTTGTGGTGTGTGTACGTAGTTGTTTCTGTGAATTTCATATCTGTCTCGTGGCAATTTTTGGTGTTCATAAAGGGTTGTGGGTAAAGAGAGTGTGTTTTATAGTGCTGTGGGTGGGTCTGTGTGGTGTATGTATGAATACCAGCAAGTAACTGTTGGGTTTCTCTGTCGCATCTTTAAAGGCTTCCAAGAAAACCTGTGTGTTTCTGGGGTACATCTGTTTAGCTATAACGGATATCTGTTGTTTGTCTCGGGGGTCTTTTAAATAAAATAAGGTATGAGGCATTGAGAGCTGTAGAACGACTGCTCTTACCCTTTAAAAAAAGTTCTGCATGATGTAACATATGCTTAGATTGCGATGATGTGAATACTGAGTAAAAGTTTTTTTTATCTAAGGGTGATCCCCACCTTCACTCATAAGGTCGTATACAATCACAATGTTTACAAGACCTGTAGGCAACAATGCATCATTGTTGAGAGTATTCAGTAAGCCTTCTATATATTTGATGTGTGGGAACCTTAGGGATATCTCCATAGAAAGATATTGCCAGCACAGATAAAGCCAAACAATATTGTTAGGAGTTTGGGATAAACCATTGGGAACATTTTCCAATAGTTTGTTTATAAAAAAGCTTTTACAATAGTTTGAGGGGCCTACTAAAATGCAGAAGAACAGTTACTTTAACCTGGTGTCCATTGTTGCGTTTGCAAGAATCTAATGCACCTCCAATAACCTTACAGTAGGGGTTTATATTCTTCAATCAGGACTCTTTTATCAAACACTACGTGCCAAGTTTTATGCAATGGCTAGTTTGTAATTTCCCACCGGACTGTGCTAGGTTGTTTTACATCAATTGTTTTATCATTTTCACAGTTCCTCGAGTCAGAGTATTCATTCACCAGCTCCTTTAGGCTGTCAAAATTGACTTTGACCCTGTTGTTTACATTTAAGGTGATGCCTTTGACTTTCATGCATACTGCATTGTCTAGAAGGTCTTGAACCCAAATGACATGAACTGGACTATATACTCATCCTTTTGCAGCTTGCTGGTCAAATTGCCTAGATAATCACTGAGTTGAGTATCTTCATCCCCTAATTTGCTCCCAAAATTAACAGAGTCAGTATTGTAATACAGAAACTGTTCCTGGGGAGTGGCAAAGATGGCGGCCGCAACGGATGCCTGATATGTAGGCTCCGTCCCGGGCCCACCAAAAATCCTGGTCAGCGCCTCTGGAGACGCTCCCAAAGGTCGGGCGCTGTCCTCCTGGGTTCCAGGGGTACTGGCGGCGTGTCGAGGTGGACTCGGCGAGAGGCGGGTGGCTCCCGGTGGCTTGCGGTACACGTGCGGCCTCACTGAAAGAGAATCCCCGGATCTCGAGTTACGAGGAGGAACAGGAGGCGGGTCTGATCGCTCGGCGGTGCCTTTGCCGATCGGGCCCAACAAGACACAGCGGGGTGCAGTGAGTCGATGGAGGGGGTTAGTGGGGGGTTCGACACTGCCCTGGCGGCCCCCCTCTGGTCTCTTGCTCCCTCCTCTTCCCCTCCCCCCTATTGGGCAGATGCCGCGCGACGCTCCTGGAGGAGCCACGCGGCACTACCGGAAGAGCCGGCCCCGGGCTAGCGGGCCTTGGAGGCCCGTTTGTGATCACCTGGAGCGCAGGGGACAGCCGAGGGACACGCGGCGGATACTAGGAGGTCCCCCCGCATGAGTGAAGCCCAGCCACTTGTTGAAGGGTGGTGCTGGCCCTTGCCTGGGATGCTGGGGCACCTGGACATGGTGGCTCCCGGGGCCTAGGACAATCAGAGTTAGACCTCATTGTGGTCCCACAGAGGCCCCCCCTTTGGAGTGTGGGGGGGAAGGGGACCGGCAGGGACTCAGTGGTGTTGAGGACCTTTATTTACCACACCCCTCAAGACACAAGTACCGGTCCAGGGGCCCAAAGTCAAAGTTGAAACGATGGGCTGCAGAAGGCAGGCGGTTGGGTCTTGCTGGGAGCTGAACTAAACACACGATCGAGCAGCCTGATGGTGTTTTTAGCTTCCGCACTGGCTGCTGCCTAGGGTGAACAGGGTGAGGGCAGCAAAGGTTAGCAGGAGTACTGTTGTGGCAGGAACCTCCAAAATATCGCAGAGACTTTTCTTACTGTGTAGCCGGAAGGCCCGCACAGGGAGCGACCCTACGTCAACCCGAAGGAACAGGCCTCCTATGGAAATCAATGTGCACTACTCATATTGAAACATTCAACTAAATCACAGTGGAGTGACGCAAAACAGTGATCATGGCAGGGAAATCCAAGGCAGCAAAAAGCTCAGGAGCGGTCCACGCTCAGGATAACATCAGGTGAACAGAAAACATCGCCCAGTCTCTCATCCCTGGAAACTGCGTTGCAAGCCCACTCAGCTCAATTTGAGAAAATCCTGCAGGCGATAATGGACATCCAAATCCTCACTAGAAAACAGAATTGATACAGTGTCCCAGGACCTTAATCTGTTAAGAGTGGATCACCGTAACTTGACGGAAAGAGTTGGTACAGTGGAAGACACGCTGAGCGGGCTCAACCCACTAGCAATAGAAAATCAAAAACAGATTTGATGCTTGAAATCCGAGGTGAAGGTCCTATGGTGCCGGACGGAAGAGGCAGAGGGCAGATCTCGGCGCAATAATGTCCGCTTTTTGGGGTTTCCCGAAAGATCGGAAGGACAAAACTCAGAACTATTTTTGGAACAATGGTTAATCAAAGAAGTAAAGCTTGGTGCCCTGTCAAAGTTTTTCTCAGTGGAAAGAGCACACAGAGTACCGGAGAGACAGCCGGCTCAAGGGATGCAGCCTAGGCCACTAATAGCAAGATTTCTGAACTATAGGGACAGAGACGCAATACTGCAACACTTTTGTAACAAAGGCCCTATCCAGCATGAGGGCTCATTAATCACTGCCTACCCGGACTTCACTCAAGAAGTACAGAGACAATGCAACTCCTTTCTGAAAATCAAACAACGACTTCGGGAACATAACATTAAGTATACCCTGATGTTCCCTGCTAAATTGCGAGTGATCTCAGAGGATAAAACGCATATTTTCCCCACCCCGGAAGACGCGTGGACATGGTTGCAGCCTCGGGAGGGCACAGGAGATGGCGGTGAATGGATCACATCACCAGCACGGAGGAGAACCAGGAAACGCTGTAAATCACAACCCTCCGTAAAACAAGCAGCGGCTGAGAGAGCAAAGGTACTGAAGGAGAGGACTTTGCACACACAAAACTCCTTCGGCGCACTGCGCACCAATGCAAGTGACTACACAGACTCGGATTCAGCTAGTTCCGATTCGACGATACTGGAGGCGCTAAGTGGTCCGAAGGTAACACCCAGATCAGCGGATGCACTGTGATGTCAGGAGGAGGGTGGGGTGAAGCGATCTTATCCCTCATCGGACACCTTGGTACAATCATGGAACACTGGCGCAGATGGACCAGACAGCACAAGTAGGACACGGCCTTTGCATATAAGTAACAGCTGTCAGGCTCGTTCAATTTATATATGAGTAAGACATAACACAGCACTTGTGGTATTGGCGGAGCCGGCGCGTCCCGGGGGCGCTGACATACGTAAATTCTTTTTTGTTTTTTGGTCAAAGGTGGGGGCCCCTTATAAGGGTCACCTCCTATTGCTATCATGCCTCCCCAAAAGGTATCCGCATGGATACAGCTTTTTTCCATTAGAAGTGTGATGTGTATTTTGTTTATACAGCACGGTTGTGGGGGACTAGTTGGGGTGGGGGTCGGGAGGGATTGCATTTATTTATGTTTATTAGGTATTTTCAAACAACGAAACAGATTGGTGCAGCTGTTAGTTTATATTACAAGCAAGGAATGGGGAAAAATAGAGGGGGGTGTGTTGGTGGTTCACTCCAGGGCATATAAACAAAGATGGTACAAAAACACATGGTGTAGATTTCAAACCACGTCATGCATGAATACAATATAATTACGTGGAACGTGCGGGGAATGGCGACGCAGGGTAAAAGATATCGTGTTCACGCCCGCCTTAAGCGCCAGGGGATACACATCGCCATCCTGCAAGAGACACACTTACTAGAGGCCGATCTGAAAGTATTAAGGGGGCGCTGGGGAGGACAGATTATAGGCACATCATACTCGGCCTATGCTAGGGGAGGTATTGGTGTGGATAGCTCAGGGGGTACCGTATGTCCAACACACACACAGAATAGATCAAGGGGGCAGATATGTGGTAATGGAGGGGCAGTTGGATGGCAGACAACTCACGATAATAGGGATTTATGCCCCTAATAGTGCATTGCCTGAATTCTTGCGTACTCTGTTACCGGCCTTACTAGTCAACCCAGAGGCACCAGCTGTGTGAGGAGGAGATTTCAATAGCACACCGGACATGACACTTGATCGATCTATCCCGCCCCCGAGAGGACTACCACACGCGAGCGCCACTGGTCCACTGCTGACATGGGCAGGGGACTTGAGACTACACGATCTCTGGCGCATAAGCCACCTAACGCAACGAGAATATTCTTTTTATTCAATACCGCACAAAGTACACACTAGGATAGACATTATGTGGGGCACCCACGAAATATGCTCCCTAGTTAAGGACGCGGAATATCTGGCCAAAACGTTATCCAATCATTCCCCACTTAGGTTAACGTTGCAATGGGGAAGTAGACTCTCTGCAATCCCCACTTGGCGCCTGCAGGGGGAGGCTCTGTTGGACCAGGCTTTCAGGGAGTAATTAAATACAATGATAAGAAACTACTGGGAAATTAACAAGGGCTCCACAGATACGAGAGTAATGGAGTGGGATGCACACAAAGTCATAGTTCGGGGCACTGTTTGTCTGCCAGCTGGGGGGTCAGGCGCTCGCTACATGTTGAAGTTACCGCATTGGAAAAAGAGATGAGAAAGCTGGAAATCGCAGTGGCACATAATGGGGCATCGCAGGCAGAACTTGGGAACATACGCTCAAAATATAATGAGGCGGATTTAAGGCTCCGCTGTCATGACTACAATTATTATTTAATGCAACTACAAACAGAAGGAGATAGATCAGGGAGACTGCCGGCATGGCTACTCTGAGAGGATCGCCAGCAAGCTCCTATATACGACAGGCAGATGGAACCATGGCCACCAGTCAGGAAGCAATCAACAAAGCGTTTGAGGAGTACTACACAGGCTTATACAAGGGACGGGCATCATGCACTACCCAGCAATTGGGGTCACAAATTACTCCCACACACACAGCGAGAAGCATTGATAGTGGTCCTGCCTAAACAGGGTCGCGACCTTACAGATGTTAAGTCATATAGACCACTCTCGCTACTAAATATAGATTGCAAAATACTGGGCAAAATCCTGGCAAATAGATTAGCTCCCATAATACACACCTTAGTACATGAAGACCAGAACGGCTTCATTCCAAAACGCAACACATTTTTGAATATTCGCAGGCTGCTGAGTATAATAGGGGATACTCCACCAGAGGCACACGAAAATGTGGCAATGTCACTGGACATTGAGAAAGCATTTGATACACTGGGGTGGGACTACCTATTCGCAACGATGCAGAATATGGGGTTCGGACCTAGTTATATACGCTGGGTGCAGACATTGTATGCGATGGAACCACTGGCAACTAGGTTGCGCGCGGAGGGGGAGCGTTCGGGAGTGCTCAGTGCAGGAACCCGCCACATAGTCTCGCTATGCGCGGATGATGCCCTGATTTATGTGAGAAGGGAAAGTGAAACCATGCCGTTGGTGAAATCCCTATTAGAGGAATATGGAAGGATATCGGGATTGAAGGTGAACTGGGATCAGTCGAGCGCGTTCCCACTGGCTTAATGGCCCACTGAGAACAGGGAGTCAGCACCAAAAGGGCGCTTGAAATTGTGCTTCAACACCTTCAAGTACCTGGGAGTTCATATATACCACAAGCCTGGCGACTTGAGGGATGGCAACTTGGGGTGCGCGCTGAACTCAATAAAGGGGTCTTTACGTTTCTGGTGTGCATTACCACTATCGCCACTAGGCAGAGTGGCGATAGCGAATATGTTACTACTTCCCCGATTTCTGTACTTCTTTGCGGCATTGCCAGTGATAGTGCCTAAAAGTTTCTTCTGTGAATTAAACGCAGCACTACTGGGTCTTATATGGGGAGGGGGCAGAACCCGAGTGGCTCTGGCCACACTACAACGCTCATTAAGTGAGGGCAGATTGGGAGCCCCAAACTTTGAATTGTACTTTGCTGCTGCACAGCTGCAGTGGATACTAAACTGGATACACAGACCCGGGTCGGCTGAATCTACATGGATCATGAAACAGCTACATGGCAAACCACTGATCACATGGCTGTCAAACACTTTAGCAAAAGGGTCATCCGGTAACCCATTAATGATAGCTGCACACAAATTTTGGACACAGTACATCCAAAAGGGCCGAACGGGGATTCCATACTCCCCCCTTATCCCACTGGGACAAATCCCAGGAAGAGGAAATATAGCTGGCACGTAGTCCACTGCAGCTTGAGCAGATGCGGGTATACTAACGGTGGGAGACTGCTTCGAGGAAGGAAAGCTAATGTTGTTTGAATCTATAAGAGACCTCACCTCAGTGGTAACGGGACAATTTATAGCCTATTATTCTATATGCCATTTAATTAAGAAGGCGTGGACATCGGGGGACCAGGAACCTATTATTTCTCCATCGATGCACCATATGTTGTCATACGACAATCAAACCAAAGTCATAACAAATACGTATAAAGTTTTAAACACGTTCCCCGTAAATGGATTAGAAAACGTTAGAACTAGATGGAACACTGCTTTACCGAACCAGCTAACAGCTGAAGAATGGTCCCAGGCTCTAAATCACACCCGCAGAGTGTAAAGAAACACTAGGTTTCGATACACTCAATTTAACTACACACACCAAACATACCTCGCACCTGCGCGGCTGAAGCGCATGTTTCCTGGAGCGGACTTCCATTGCCCTCGCTGTAGCTCCCCATCAGCAAACTTCTATCATATGGTCTGGGAGTGCAGTCCCCTGGGAATAGAATGGCGGGATGGTGGCTGATATCTCAGATACAACAGACCATATATTCACGCCGGATCCCGGCTCCTGTTCATTGGGAGTTAGGAAAAGGGATAAAAAGCACAAGTACATAAACATGTTTGCAGACCTAGCTTTCTTAATGTACAAAAGGTTGATTGCTATGAACTGGACAGCCCCTAAAGTGCTGGATCTGAAAACGTGGCGTGCCTTAACATTGCGCTGGGCACGCACAGAATATCAGGTACTACGTAGGTTATTAGATGAAGGTCAGAACCACACTGGGTGTGATACCTGGGAAACATCTGTCGCCAAATTGGAGGTTAAGAACGATGAGCGCCCACCATGAAACCTGGTAGCACCACGAAAATGTAGACAGTGAACAGACCACATTCAGCCCCGCACGAACCATGTATGCCCTACATGGAAGTAAAATATACAATTGGTGCATACACACATAAACAGAAGATATTGTATTTCGAACCCTGACACACTCACAAGAAAGATGTAAAATAAAGGATGGCTTCCGTCAACTGCTAATTATGGTAATAGCTACAACATGTGATTTAGCTTCGCGCTGTGAAAATGAATACAGTGGATGTGATTAGACCTCAGTTGTTATTGTTATTTACGTTTTATGTTATGTTAGATTACCTAAATTCTATTATGACAAACTGCAATAGCTGTCATTGAATGTGCAGAAAACAATAAAAAGATTTTTAAAAAAAAATACAGAAACTGTTCCTGAAGTTTATCCATCACATTGTAAAGCTCTGAACGAACATGAGTGGTTGTGAAACAGGCTATGAAGATGCTTATATTGTTACAACTTGTGGCGTACTCTTTTGTGCATTTCCAACACAGCGCAGCTGTTTCATCATTGATAAACTTGCAGCTGGACACCTCGTAACACGGCGCAAAAAGATATTTAAACAGTTCGTCTGGATCTGTGATGATGGTTGGGTTTGACAATGACGTGTTCACTGTGCCAATTTTTCCCATAAGGAATTGAGGCACGGTTTGACTAACTGTTGTCTGGCGGGGTTGACTTTGATGAACTTGGGTCTCAAGCATATACCCTCATGAGCATAGTAATCATCAAATATTTTTGCTTTGAGGCCTCGTTAATGCACCGTTGCGCCTTTAACAGAGTACACCTGTACAAATGTTCAAATTTGGTACCCAACAGCTTATTAAACTCATGTGGTTTGTAGCAGTGGGGACAACCATGGTAAAAACAACCATTTTACTCAAAGGCTGTTGGCATGCTGTCAATTACAACATACCCATCTAGGAAATAAGGGCCCACACGGAATTCACCACCATGTAAGTGTTGTGTTGGATGAAGATGTTTTCCTTGTCAGAGATGTACATGAGCCATTGAATACTGTTAAAGAGATCGGGCGGCACTAAAGCTATGCTTACAGGTTGTAAAAATGTGCTTGTAGGAAGTCAGCGTGACATGTTGAAAGGGGTCAATGGATTTTGTCATTTTGGCATTATTGGGTTTCAGAGCCTTTTCTTGTTTTTTTTATCTCTACAACAATGTCTCTGAAGAGATTGGAAGCTTTTTTCAAGATCATTACATCTGCCTGACAGCAAACTTTCAACTCGGTTTGAAAATGAAACTTAATTTCACTGTTTTACCATACGACTGTAGAAAACTCTCTTTCTCCTCCAGCATCATGTACTCAACACCCTAGCTGTCAGGAGAAGGCTTGGAACCCTCATAATTATGATTTGCCCAGGTGTTTAAAAATTGGGGGAAATAACCTTTACAACCTGGAAATCCAAAGGCTATTAGCAACTTGCTCAATTTCATGGGCAGAAAACTCAAAGTATCTGTGAACCTTAAATGTAAAAGTACAGCAGCATCAGTTTGGAGACCTGGGTGATGAGTTCTACATGCATCTTTTCACAAATCATATTTTGGAAAATAAAGAATGATTCATACGCTTTTGAGTTATGGGCCATTTGGGTATACACTTTGAATTTTGTCCGGATGAATGTGCTAAGGAATTTGCTCACACAAGAAAGGCCTTCAAACTCCCATTTTTCATTGGGAGTTAAATGGTGAGCTGAAAAATAGCTGGGTAGCACCCCCATCCGGCACAGTCTGGTTTAGGGATGCACTGAATAACTCCTTTATCTATGCTCAAGCAGTTTTGCGAGCAACAGAATAGATTACATCTGAGACAGCTCACCTTATGATTAGAGAGTATGATGCAGCCATCCCTTTGACTCATTTTACAATGCATTTCACATTGATGAGCCTTCTGTAAGTTGTACATGTGATTACAATGGGTGCACACGTACTTGACTCCTAGAAAACCCTTCAGGTTTAAGATACCATAAAAGTCATTTTCATGATGGAGAATGTAAACCGTCTTACTTTTCACAGGCTCTCCTGATGTGAAGTACTTTCACTATCTGCTCTAGTAAAGAACCTTTACCATGATGGAAAAATAGTTCTTAAAAGTCCCAGTTCTCTAAAGCCTACCAGTCTGTCTGGAGGTATTTCACACGCAAAATGGGCTTTAACCACACCAGACAGGACGACTTCTTTGGTAGTGCTGCGATCCATTAGTAACCCAGCGATGCTAGCCACCAGACACATGATGGTCGCACTGGTGTTAAAGTAGAACAACCACCAGTGTTCTTTTTCAATTACTCCACTCTAAGGTCTGGAAACACCAACCCTTTTCCCCCATTGCAACCCCAAACATTGAGGGCAACCATTCGGATGGTCCCAAATGCACCTATTTCTGCTTTACTCTGTCAAAGTTTAGAGAGGTTTTCTAAAAATTCCACAGTGTCAAACACATCATGGGTGTTCATCCGGTGAACAAGGGGCTGTCAAAACCGTGCCCGAGGAAACAAAGCTGAAAGAAATCATTCAGCCCCTTGTCGTGTAACAACTGCTCTATGAGTGTTTGTACAGCATTGTGAATAGCTAAAAACCCATGATCAGATGACTTTAAGCATTCTAAGTTGACAAACCGGAATTCTTCATAATACTCTGTAGAATTAAATCTCTCTACATCTCACCTGAACCTTCTGATGCTCTCTAAAAACACCATCTCTGAATCCTCAGATTGGGAGTTTGTGTTGGATGCTGAGCTCTTCAGTGAACCATTTTGGGGAGGCTGACTCTGATTCTGAGGCAGTGTATTTTTTTGGTTGAAATTATTTTTTATTATAAATTTAGTTGAGCAGTACAAAAGGCCTGCACTTATATCCTTTGGGGTTCAGCGTCATGCATCGCATAAAGGGTCAGGGAAGTGGGGAAACTTCAGAGGGAAAGAAAAATAGTATTAGGGTACACACTGACACATGGGAGGGTATGAGGAGGCAGTTAAGCTTGTCAAAATTGTTGCCTAATTAGGGGGCATGATCGCCGTGCGCAGTAGAGTTCTGAGGGGGTTAGGTAAGGAGAGGAATGCGCAAGTATGCTGGGCAGGTCAATTCTCTGAAGTCTTGGGATAAGTATCAATGCAGGGGCCCCATGTTTTATCAAACAGTGGTAATTTGTAATCGATTACTGAAGTCATCTTGTCCATCCCCAGGAAAGCCCACAGTTTATATAACCAGTCTGGTTTCATTGGATTATTATCCATCCCCATTTGGCTACAATGACTTGTTTGGCTGCGCAGAGTGCAAGTGTAATTGCCTGGCCCCGGGTAGAGCATAAGGGATAGATCATAGCATTGGGAAGGCCAAATAGAATGTAGCTAGGGAAACGAGGTATGTCTGTATCGTATATGTTGTAGACTGTAGCATAACCTCAGACCAAAAGGACTGAAGTGCCGAGCATTGACGCAAAATGTGGGTTAAAGTACCCTGTTGGCTACAATGTTGCCAACATTGATCAGTCCCACCTGGTCGCCGCCAGGCCAGTTGTGCAGGAGTATAGTACCAATAATGGGCAATTTTCAAAAGTGTTTCCTTACCCCTGACACAACAAGTAGATGTACGTGCTCTATATAGTATGTCCTCCCATTCTTTAGGGGTAAAGGGCCGTCCACATTCTAATTCCCACCTTTTCTATGCTGATGAGTCCTGCTTAGTGGTTGGAGTGTTAAGGAAAGCATAGATATCAGCTTGCAGGTTATTATCTGTTTTCTGGGTCAAAAGCCATCATTCAAAGGGTGTAAGAGGCTGGTTGGCATGCTTTTTGACGTAGTGTTGGTTGATCCAATGTTTTATGGCAAGATATTGGCATATGGCAGACTAGGGAATGCCATAATCTGTCTGAAGTTGTGGGAAATCAATAAGACCACCCTGTTCAAAGAAGTCATCTAACCTTTTGCAGCCTGCCACTGTATGAAAACCATTCCCCAGTGAGCGGGGTGAAAATCTGGATTGCCTATGGTGGATGTTAGCAGAGAGATGCACGAGGATAACTGCTTCGATGTCTGTATTTTATCTCATGTACCTACTGTCGATCAAAGCACTGGCGAAATATTGACCCCCACCGGCTTACATACGTTTGGAAGCCATGGTACTTTCTAAATGTGGATTCCGGCCATAGCCTGAACAATAAACCACCAGTGTTTCTCAATTTTGGGTCTTAACCATTCCACCAAATAGAAGACTTGCGCTGCAATGAACCAGCTGTGGGACCCCTAACCCTCATTCCTTCATTGGCCAATATTTTTGTTTCTTAGCCATACGTGACCGCCGATTGTCCCAGATGTAAGACGATGCTGCAGTTTTCCTAGTACATATGGGGGTGGTTGAAGGGGCAGAGTTTGCATGATGTGCAATATCTTGGCTAGGAGGGTCATTTTCTCTGCTGCCAATTTTCCTAGCCAGGAAAGAGAGTGTCTCTGCCAGGCATGCAGGGTTTCCCTAGTTGTGGACAACAATACAACATAGTTTCATTCAAGGGTAAGTAGATTTAAAGGCCCAAATAGGAGACACCTTGTGTAGCCCAGGGAAAAGGGAATTGGGCATTCAAAGAGGGCTCTATCTCTGTGTGTTGTAGTAGTAGGACCTAGTATCTGTGTTTTCTGGAAGTTAACTTTGAACCCGGACACTGTACTAAAGAGTTCCAGCTCCTGTATCAGTTGAGAGAAAGAGGTGAGCGGCTAAGTGACAGTCAGCATCACATCGTCAGCATCACGTCGTCCGCATACATTGCAAGTTTGTGGTCCCTGCCTCCCCCCATGGACCTCCCTAGTTATGTGCTAATTGCCCTGTATCTTTTCTGTGAAGGATTCCATATACAATGCAAAAAGGAGGGGTGACAGGGGACAACCCTGTCATTTTCCTCATGCAAAAGGGAAGGCAGCATTTCATTCACCCTGACCCTCACCACCGGTGGAGTATAACTGCACCATTCCCATTTCTGGAAACATGCTCCAAGGCCGACCTTACTAAATATTAGGCATAATATGGCCAATGCAACCAGTTGAATGCCTTTTCGGTGTTTACCAAAAGTAAGAGAGCTTGTCTATGGGAACAGTGAACTTTATCTTGTAGTGAATCCTATCTTGTTTTAATGGGAAACAGGAGTTAGCTTAGCCTTTTGGCTTGCGGACCTGTGCCCCGTCATCTAGTAACTTTTACCCTACTTAGCTTGCTCTGTTTTAGCGCAATTATTTAATTACATGTTTCCAAGATGGCTGCATTGTTTCTAGTTAGGCCAATGTTTTCATTTCACATTATCAGGGCCACCACGCTAAGGCGTCACCATCAAGCGACAAGGATAAACAAACTGTAGGTATTCACATTAGGCACTTTCCCTCTTCACGCCTTCGAGGGAATTGTTTACATAAATTGCCGTCCCAAGCATGTTTTGTTATCTATTGTTTGGGAACAGACCTACGTCAGGGGTCCGAGCAGATCTGTATAAACACACCTCACTTAGAAAGATAGTCAGAGGAATTCTGACCAGATACCATCGCTGCTATCGATGCTACACATAGTCTTGACGCTGACTCAATCTTCGTGTCCCTACGGAGTCTGAGCTAGAGACCTCATTCCAAAGTAACAAGGGTTGGGAGGCTCTTCTCATGGACATGGTATTGGCAGATTAGGTTTAATACACCTAGCTCTCTTTAGGTTAGGATTAGGTTCATCATGCTAGGGTATTAGGACATATCCCACATCTTATGTAATTTTATGTTATTGCAAGATGGTGGGGGTCTTTATATTGATGACTTTCGTCTTTATAGTTCTGTTTCTTGCACTGTTCATTATCCTAATCATTGCAGCCCATGGAACTTAAAGTAGATTGCAGTTTGTTAATAAAAACCTATTAAAGCTTTACTTCATCTCCTTCATTGCCTGTGTTTGATTGAGACACGTTATTCATGTGAGAAAGGGATAATCTCCATTTAACTACGACACTCCCTGAGTTGCTGCACTCTTGATTCCATGTGTAAAGGCTGCCATAAATCACCTTTTACTGTTTGGGTTTTTGGTTAGGTGCTGCTTGTGAGCCGGGAGGGTTGGGACAACAGTGGCAACTTGTTGTAGGACTGGCATAGTCACCTACAAACATAAGTACTGTCATCCTTAAACCAGCAGTCTTGCCTAGAGTAAAAGTCAAACTATGACAATCTATTCGATGGAAAATGTGTTTGGTATTGTCACTGCAGGTGCGTTCGGGGATGAAACCTGTCTGCTCCAGATCTAGCAGACCTTGCATGTAAGGTGCTAATCATGATGTTAAGATGCTGGCAAACAGCTTAACATCTATATTTAAAAGTGAGATGGGGCAATATGATGCACAGAGTTTAGGGTCCTTCTCAGGTTTAGGAATGACGGTGACTCTGGCCTCTTCGTATCCGCAACCATTTTAGATTCACTAAAGGACCGGTGGGTGAGAATGGGTGCTAATTTGGATGCAAATGTTTTATAGAAGTTAACTGTGTGCCGTCTCAGCCGGGGGCCTTCCCAGATTTCAGGCAGGATATAGCCATTAACACCTCCTCCACTCGAATATCGTCATCTAATCTAGCAGATTCGGCTGGAGGTATGCGTTCCATGGACATCGAGTCAAGGTAGTGTTGTGCCCGGGCCATGTCAAGTGACTTAGCTGTGAAGATTGTGGAGTAAAACCATTAAAATTCATGAGCAAATTTGTGTGTCTTGATATATTTTTGGTTTACCCTGGTCCCATGTGAGTTCAATAATCCTTTGTTTAATGTTAGGCAATGCACCAAAAGGTGTCCTACCTTGTTACCTTCTACATGGTTGCATACATCAAGCGCTCTAAGCTCTTTAAGAGCTGATGTTAATTGGCGCCATATTCTAAGAGTGCCTATGTGCTTGTGTTTCTCCACCATCTCCCCCACCTGGCCCTCCAGTTTACTTCTCATGTCCTTGCACTCTTTGTTGAATTTCACTGAAATACCTATCAAAATTCCACACAAAGTTGCTTTAGCGAGTCCCACAGTATTACAATCTACATATCAGGCTTTTCATTAAATTCTATAAAGGTGTCAATTGCGGTCTCAATTTCTTGTATTAGTGGAGTTGTGTTCCAACAGTTTGGGGTTGAAGCACCAGCCGTTCAGCGGGGGGAAAGCCTGCAGGGTACGTAAGGTGTGCGTAACCGGTGGGTGAGTGGTCGGACAGCGCAGCAGGTCCTATATATACACAGCCTCAACCCTTGCCATCAAGCAGGGTGAGGTTAGGAAGAGCTCTATCCTGCTGTAAGTTATATGCACTGCAGAATAGTAAGTATAGGCCCTTTCCTTGGGAGGGGTTGAGTGACAGGTGTCCATAAGACCCATGTCAGCTAATCATTGGAGGCCCCCAGTCGTGAAAGCCCCAGTTTGGCCCCCTCTCTGTGCTGACCTGTCAAATTGTGCATCGGGTGTTAGGGAAAAATCACTGCCTATCAATATGTATGAATCAGGGGAGATCAGTACCCGGCCCACAGGATCCAGTATAAAGGGTTCTTGGTGATCATTGTGGATGTATATTGTAGCTATGGTAAGTGTCTGTGAGTGTAATGAGATACAAAGGGACAAAAGTCAGCCCACTGTCTCGGCTTAAGTTTGGATCAACCATACTGGAAAGTGAGTAGCTATTAAGATTGCAATTCCTGCTTGTTTACTGGGACTCAAGGAGAAGCACTGGGGGTCAAACCTGATGGAGCGCATGCAATGCCAGTCCCCCTTAAGGAGATGAGTTTCTTGTAGGAGACAGATATCACATTTAGATTCCCTTTTCTTGGAGAGATGGGCTAAATGCTTCACTGGAGCATTGAAGCCTCAGGTGTTAAGATTTAGAATTCTAAGCATATGGCAGGATAGATATTAAGTAAGCTCTTTCTGTGGGGGCGATCGGTTGTAGCAGCATTGCAGGTAGCCTACCTCTATTGGGGTGAAGTGGACAACACTGGTGGTGGTACTGGGCGTGCAGAGAGTGATGTGAGGAAAAACATGAACAACAGTAACATATGAAAACAACTGTGCTCTTTCGCCTAGGAACACACCACAACAGGCAGTAAGGGTCCAAATGCATTGTGTCCGGACATCCCGGTGGTCGGTCATCAGAGATAGTTGGGCTCAGCCGCATGGTATCTTGTCGATTCGTCTACGACGGGTCAGCATCTAGGGGTTGCCGCTAAAGAAGGGCTTGTGTCAGGGAGAGTGGGAGTGGCCCTCAGGAGCAACTCGATACAACTCAAACAACTCGATATCATAGCAATCAGTCACTTCCAGTGCCGACGTCTTTCTATGTTTCCGTAGTTGCTGTAGCAGAGCTGCTCTTTCTCTGTGACTCTCTTTGTGGTAGGTTTGGCGGCCGATGTTGTTCAAGACAATGTACCGCCCACAGTATTACAACAGGCCAATCCGCCACCTTTTCCGGGGCGGATTCACCACGAACAAAAACACGGTGGGAACAGGACTTGGAAGGGAAAAAGCTCACCTCTACACACCCCACGAGGAACCAGGACGCCATGGAGCCAGAACTCCATATTCTACCTGCCTTTGTCTTCCTGCTCCTCTACCAGGAGCACGAACGCCGGCTGCGAAGAACACAGTAAGTACTGCACCTACGACACAGGGGAGGGGGGAGGGAAAAGAGAGTGACACACACATGCAACACGCAACACCCCCACCCTCACCCACTACAACACACACACTAATACATGTTGATACATTGCAGTTACACCCCCCAACCCCCTGGAAGAATGCAAAGACAAAAGGAAATTATTGTAACGATTGTAATCAATTAAAATCCAGTACTCAAAAATATATATACACTATTAACAAATATATACACCAAGAATGCAAGTCCAGGTACTGCACCATTTATAGTCCGTGGACCACTGGGCCCAAAATGCATGGGCAAAGCCCACACAAGATACCCCATCAAAACGGAGAGAACACTGCAGGTGCATCAGATAGAAATACAACAGGCACCTCAGGGGGAAGGGAAAGGGGGCACCTCAGCCGGATGAGTGCACAACGTCAGATCCACGAGGGGGCTCCATGCCCACTGCTGTATCCTGGGGAGTGCAAAGCCACAGACTCTCAAGTCTCTCCAGTGGGTGGTTTGCCAACTGCTTTATCATGGGGAGTGCAAAGCCACAGTCTCTCAAGTCTCTCCAGTGGGTGGTTTGACCACTGCTGCATCCTGGGGAGTGCAAAGCTACAGTCTCTCAAGTCTCTCCAGTGGGTGGTTTGCCCACTGCTTTATCCTGGGGAGTGCAAAGCCACAGTCTCTCAAATCTCTCCAGTGGGTGGTTTGCCCACTGCTTTATCCTGGGGAGTGCAAAGCCACAGTCTCTCAAGTCACTCCAGTGGGTGGTTTGCCCACTGCTTTATCCTGGGGAGTGCAAAGCCACAGTCTCTCAAGTCTCTCCAGTGGGTGGTTTGTCCACTGCTTTATCCTGGGGAGTGCAAAGCCACAGTCTCTCAAGTGGATAACAGTCTCCACTGGTTCTAAAGGGGACTTTGTGCCCAGAGTGCTTCATCCTGCCAAGGACTGAGGTAGTGGATGCCGTTCTCCATTGGTTCTGGAGGGGGCTTTGTGCCCAGAGTGCTTCTTCCTGCTCATGGCGGCCTCAGTAGCGCGGTGCTTGCAGCGCTCATTGGCCTGCGGTGCTGGTGGGTGGCTCAGTGAGCGTGCTGCTGGCGGTGGTGTCCTTGGCAGCAGTGCTGCTGGCGGCAGTGTCCTTGGCAGCAGTGCTGCTGGCTGCGGTGTCCTGGGCAGCGGTGCTGCTGGCTGCGGTGTCCTGGGCAGCGGTGCTGCTGGCGGTGTCCTTGGCAGCGGTGCTGCTGGCAGTGGTGTCCTGGGCAGCGGTGCTGGTGGCGGCGGTGTCCTTGGCAGTGGTGCTGGTGGCGGTCTTGTCCGCCGTGAGGGTTGGCGGCGACTTCCCTTTCTTTCTGTGCCCCTTCCCGACCTTGGATGGTGGCGCAGCTGTCTTCCCACTCCCAACTGTAGTCCTGGGAGAGCCCTTGGTGGCAGGTGTTTTATCCTTCTCCCTCCGGGCAGAGGCCAACTTCTTATGCTTCTGAGGTGGGGACTGTCCGTGGTCTGGCTCCTTGGCACACTGGCTGCCCTGCTGCTTGGCACACTCCAGAAGCCGGTTACTGCTGGCACCACTGTTCCCGCTGATGTGGTAGCTGAGGTGCTGGGTTGGGACCTGGAAAGGCGTGCCCTAGGGGACTGAAAGGGTGGGGGAGGGGAGGGGAAGAGGTCAAGGTTGGACAGGAAAAGTTTTTTAGACACACTGCGACGGGTAGATGGAGGGGGTTAGGGAGTGGAGGATGAGGTAGTGGTTGTAGGAGGTGTACGTTTGCTGACTTTGGGTGAAGGTGCATGGGCTGGATGCTGTCGTGAGGTGGATGGCTGTTGGGTGGATGTGTGACTGCGTTTGTGTACCTTGGGAGGTGGGCTCACAGACACACTGGGAGAGGACACAGGGGATGTGTGAATGGTAGTGGGGGTGGTGAGTGCACGTGAGCGGTGTGTGGTGATGGGTGTGCTGGTGATGGACGTAGTGGATGAAGATGTAGTGCATGCAGGTGTGAGTGGAGACGTGACAGGGAGGGAGGAGGGAGATGAGGAGGAGGGGGACACAGTGGTGCGGTGGCTGTTGGTATGTCTGCATGGGTATGATGCTTGTGTGAGTGCCTGTGGGATGTGTGGTGCTTATGTTTGCCAGAGCTTCCCTTGTGTGTTGAGGTGTGTGCATGATGGTCTGATGGTGTGCTTGGGATAGGCTGGGGTACAGGGGTTTGGGTCTGGGTGGAGGAAGTTGGAGGGGGGAGGCTGGACACAGGGACAATGGCTGCCATCAGTGCTGAGGCCAGAGTCTGAAAAGCTCGCTGTTGGGCTGCCTGACCAGAATGAATGCCCTCCAGGTATGCATTGGTCTGTTGCAACTGCCTCTCTACACCCTGGTTGGCATTCAGAATGGTAGACTGCCCAACAGTGAGGGATCTGAGGAGGTCAATGGCATCCTCACTGAGGGCAGGACGTCTGACAGGGGCAGGGGCTGAGATGCCTGGGGCGAAGGAGATGCCCACCCTCCTGGGTGAGCGGCCACGGGGCACACGCTGAGGGGCTGCTGGGAGGGCAGTGCTAGTGGGGGGGTGGTGGCTGTACCTGTAGGTGCGGGGCACAGAGGAGCCCGCCACTGCAAGGGAGCTCCCATCAGAGGAGGAGTGAGTGTCGCTGGTCTCAGCTCCTGTCCCCGCCGTGGAGCTCCCCTCGCCCGTCCATCCCACTGGTGCCTTCAGACTCCATTGTCTCGCCCTCCAGGGCCATGTGGGATGCAGCTCCCTCCTGCTCCAGTGCCACTGTTCCTCCGCCTGATGATGCTATTGCACACAAGAACAGGGAGACCAAAAAAAGGGGGGTGAAAGACAGAAGAAAGACATGTTGAGTGCATGCAATACCGCTACAGTTGGTGGACACTACAGACACAGAAGACCTCTGCACTACGCTGTGCACTTAGAGTTCCCTAATTAATCACAGGGACATGGGGTACAAGGCCTATGCCCGATTGCTGCACACATGGAAGTCACACGAGCCTGACTAGGTGTAGTTGGCTCCCTACCCTTGCCATGACGCACATGCACTCACCGTCGTTTCATGCACGCCTCATTCTCCCCCACCTATCTTCCATCCACACCACTCCACACAGGCATTGCCCATACAGCATGCTCACAGTGTATTTACCTGTTTGTCTGGAGGACCGTAGAGTAGCGTGTACTGGGGGAGGACCCCATCCACTAGTTTCTCCAACTCCTCTGTGGTGAAGGCAGGGGCCCTTTCCCCAGACACATGAGCCATTGTCTCTTCCGGACTGAGGTCACAGCAGCACTTGCAGTGTAGGTCCTCTCCTGTCGAAGATCAGGTATCAAGTGAGTGAACAGATAGAAAATGGTGGTCACGTCCGCGGCGGTGCGTACCGTCACCCCCGGCGTAAGTCATCATTGGCTCCTGGGACCCATACGGTCCAATGTTAACCAATGCAGGATTGCGCCGCAGTTTTCGACCGCCTACCGCAGCGGTGTACAACGCCAGCGCAGTTACCTCATATCCCCTTGTCCCATATTACAGGTCAGGCAGCCGCCATTTCAGGGGGCCACATGGCATTATTTTTAAATGTGTCACACATATCTAGGCCTTGCATACACATTAAGACAGGGACATAGCGGATTGAAAAATGTGTGCAATAAAGTTGTGTTTTCATACCTCAGTGTTGGCTGACGCTCTGCTCGCTGTTCTCCTCCATAGAGCACGTCTGCTGGGGCAGGTGAGGAGATGGCAGCATCCTCCGGTGTACAGACCGCTGGTGGACCTGTCGACAATCGAAGAGCGACATGTAATTGTCACCTACAGACTGGACCGTGCCACAATCCAGGAACGGTGTGCCCAGTTGGAGCCAGACCTGATGTCAGCTATCCACCACCCCACAGGTATCCCCCCTCTAGTGCAGGTGCTGTCAGTACTCCATTTCCTGGCAAGTGGGTCTTTTCAGACGACAGTGGTCATAGCATCAGGGATGTCCCAGCCTATGTTCTCCAACGTGTTGTCCAGAGTGTTGTCTGCCCTGCTGAAACACATGCGCAGCTACACCGTTTTCCCTCAGGTGGAGGATTTGCCTACAGTGAAAGGTGACTTCTATGACCTGGGACATATCCCCAACATCATTGGTGCCATTGATGGGACACATGTGGCCTTGGTCTCCCCCGCAGGAGTGAACAGGTGTCCAGAAACCGGAAGCGTTACCATTCTATGAATGTGCAGATGGTGTGTTTGGCCAACCAGTACATCCCCCATGTGAATGCCAAATTTCCTGGCTCAGTGCATGACGCTTACATTCTGAGGAATAGCAGCATCCCTTATGTGATGGGGCAACTCCAGATGCACTGTGTGTGGCTGCTAGGTGAGGACATGGATCCTATACAGTGTGACTAGGTTTCTGGGGTTGTCCCTAAGGGTTAGTGTGTGTCTAACAAGGGCAGAGGAACACTACAATGAGGCCCAGGGGCGAACTAGGAGGGTTATAGAGAGGACCTTCGGCCTCCTGAAGGCCAGGTTCAGGTGCCTCCATATGACAGGTGGTTCCCTATTCTACTTAACAAAGAAGGTGTGCCAGATCATCGTGGCCTGCTGTATGCTTCACAACTTGGCTTTGCGACGACAGGTGCCTTTTCTGCAGGAGGATGGTCCAGGTGGAGGTCTTGTGGCAGCTGTGGAGCCTGTGGACAGTAAAGACGAGGAAGCAGAAGAAGAGGATATCGACAACAGAAACACGGTGATTCATCAATACTTCCAGTGAGACACAGGTAAGAAGACATCACTGCCTGCTACATCTGATACACTTGTTCTACCTCTCATCTGTCTGTCACTTTCACCCAGTGTATGGACCCTGAGTTGTCACTTTCCCTTTCGATTTCACAGATGTGGGTCCCACTGTGTGACATCTGCTTTGTTTCCTCATGGACTAGAGCTGTGTGACATAGGTATGTTGACAATACAATGGATATTGCATTTTTCCTCAGTTATTGCAAATACACATTTTCGAAAGCACAGACTAACTCCAGATAGTTTTGTGATTTAAGGGTGTGTATTTAAGTGCTAAATAGTGGAGGGGGTTGTAAAATGGTCAGGAGTGCTGGTGGAGGAATGTCCATGGCAGAGTCCAGTCTATTAGTCTCACAGGTGCATTGTCCAAAGGGGAATAGGAAGTGGAGCTGGGGCAGTTGATGGATGGACAGGGTGACAAAGTGGGACAAAAGGATGACAATCAGGGTGGTCTCATTTCTTGGCGGGGGTCTTGGCATTGTTCTCTGTCTTTGTCCTGGATCTCAGGGACCGCTTGCGGGGTGGTTCTCCATCTGCAGGGGGTGGGGTGCTGGTGTCGTGGTCCTGTGGCAGTGCCTCCTGTCCACCAGCGCCGGCGGAGGTGGTGGGCAGTTCATCGTCCAGGCTAGTGTCAGGGGCCCCTTGTTGTGCCACAGTGTCCCTCCTGGTGTTCACGAGTTCCTTCAGCACCCCTACAATGGTGCCCAGGGTGGTATTGATGGTTTTCAGTTCCTCTCTGAAACCCAAATATTGTTCCTCCTGCAGCCGCTGGGTCTCGTGAAACTTGGCCAGTACCGTTGCCATTGTCTCCCGGGAATGGTGGTAGGCTCCCATGATGATGGAGAGGGCCTCGTGGAGAGTGGGTTCCCTGAGCCTGTCCTCCCCCTGTCGCACAGCAGCCCTCCCAGTTCCCCTGTGTTCCTGGGCCTCTGTCCCCTGAACCGTGTGCCCACTGCCACTGCCCCCAGGTCCCTGCTGTTCTTGGGGTGGTAGTGGGTTAGCCTGGGTTCCCTGTAGTGGTGGACACACTGCTGCTTGACGTGTCCTGGGGACAGAGGTATGGGCCCGCTGGGTGGGTGCTGTGCTGGTGTTTCCAGAGGGGGGAGGCTCTGTTGTCGCTTGTGCCAGTGTGAGGGGAACCGACTGTCCCGAGGTCCCAGATGGGCCGGGCTGGTCATCTAGATCCAGTTGGACAGAGCTGCTGTCATCACTGTGGGCCTCTTCTGTGGGGGGAGTGGACATGTCTGGAACCTCCTGTCCGGTGACGTTGGCTAGGGGTCCTGCAGAGGTGTAAAGGCATAATTATTGCATCTGTGTGTGCCATAGTGTGCAATGGGTGGGTGTCCCTGTACCCCAGTGCTTGCATTCTTGTGTAGGACCTTGTGTGATAATTGTTTAGGGGTGTGTGTGGGTATGTGCAGTGGCCATGCATTGGTGATGGGTGTCCATGCTTTGGTGTTGCATGCAGGGCTTGGTGTTGGGATGGGTGAGTTGTGATAGTGGGACATATGTGAGGATTTGGAGTGATGGGGGTGAGGGCGAGTTGGGGGTATGTGATAGCATGCAGGTAGAGTGGGGGATGAAGTAGTGAAAGATTTGACTTACCAGAGTCCATTCCTCCAGCTACTCCCGCAATGCCCTCAGGATCAGTATAGCCAAGACCTGCTCCTCCCATGTTGTTAGTAGTGGGGGAGGAGGTGGGGGTCCGCCTCCAGTCCTCTGAACTGCGATGTGGTGTCTTGAGACATCGGGTGTGACATTTTGACCCCTCCACAACATTTTTTTCTTGAGCTGCTGCCCTAACGCAATCTCCCCTATCATCTTAATGCTCTGTCCTGACTCCAAAACCTCAAGCTCTCCCCCTGTGTCCAGCCCCCGAGCCACACGGGGCCCTGTATGATTGATCAATAGGGCTTTCATTAGAAGGGACCCAACATCCTGAGGCAGACATGCCTCACACATTTCTTTTGGAGCAGGTTCTGATCCCTGAAAATCATCCTGATCCTCCTGTTCAGGCAAGCTGCTGTCCAAAGTGGCCCATCATGCAGAAGCTGGAAGGCTCTGACACCTTCCAGTAGACCTCATCTTTGCCGATGCGGATGATGCACTGCGCCTCCAACATTCCGACCCAAGCCTGATCAAGGAAGCCAGACATGAGATCAGCCCAACCTGCCTCGTCCAACATCCTCTGTGTGGCCCTCGCCGCATCTTTCTTCTCCCTGCCCTCCATAACTGCTAGGCACGCAATAAAGATTTGAGGCCTACCTTAGCTGTTTCTAACGCTCCAACCCCACTTAAACCAATTAATAGTGCAACTAAATGAACCAATTGATAGTGCGAGGTGAGAGCCCAGGAGAGAATGATGCCTAACCTGTGACTTTCCAATATTGCTCCCTAACACCCGCCCCCTCCCAGCTATACCTATCCTGTCCTTTCACGTACTTCCCCATCTCAAAGAATCCCGTAAGAAGACCAGGTTGCGCCTCTGCTTCCCACAGGGCCCTTCATTGCTGAGTCTGGAGGAAAGTGATGAACCTGCACGTTCTACAGAAGAGAGTTGCTGGGCATTGCCTGCTTTTTCCTGCCCTGCTATAGCAGGACCGCTGAGCCTTTACTCTGTCCCATTCAACATCCAGCAGTGCGAGACAAAGACAACCAACAGGTCCACGAGGAAACAATTATGACCTCTTTAGGACTTGTCTGCTAGTGCCTGCAATAGCAAAATATGCTAAACCATTCTACTGGGATGACTTGCTCCATTTTTGATGGCTCTACATAGGAGTTGGTTCTGATTCTTGTCCATTGGAGTATATCTTGCTCAACCCTTATTCACTGTAAATATTGCACATCTATTTCATTTTATCTATAACTTGTACATGTAGGGAATGCCCTTCATGTTACATGTTTTAGCATCTTTATATATTGTATGACTAAACTACACCTAGATTACCCACATATCCTCAGCCCCTTCTATCACAATGTTACTTCCCCATAATGTTATCCCTTCTCTACCTATACCTTGCCCTTCCCAAAACCTCAGGCCTTTTGTTGTTTACCTCTCTTCCCACACTACCACATGCTATCAGCCCACACATTTACACTCAATCACAGCATTGGTCTACACATCACAGTACCTGTTTAAAGCAACCACAAGTCACATAATCAACCCACTTAGACAAAATGTTAAACAA
Source organism: Pleurodeles waltl (assembly GCF_031143425.1). Lineage (NCBI taxonomy): Eukaryota > Metazoa > Chordata > Amphibia > Caudata > Salamandridae > Pleurodeles > Pleurodeles waltl. The sequence continues at coordinate 1,889,697,703 of NC_090440.1, forward strand.
ACCATTGAGCTATCACGGTAGACCTCTACTAGTTACTGGTTCATGCTACCTATCGAACATTTCTTCAGTCTTGATTATTGAACATTTCAACTCCCACCGCCATTTACTGTCCACAACAGTTTCCTGCATATGAAAAGACTTGGATTTATGCCAAGGAATTAGCTATACCTCCTGCTCTCCTCATCAACTTTGCCAGCTTCTCGCATACAGCCATACCAATCGCATATGAGGAGAGTGGGTGATGTCCTCAACAGGTCGCCCACAACTATCTCTGTTCTCATTCCTTCCATCTTCTTTCAACTTCAGATTTTCACTATAGCCTACTATAGCGGGCTATACTGCCCATTAAAGGTCCACTTCAATGTTAAAGGCCAGAGCTACAAGCTTGGACCTTTAACAAGAAAGCAAGACTTTAATGCCTGTATAGCCCAGCTACGAAGGGATATAAGGCCATTAGAACATCCCGCCACTAGAGGGCAGAATGTTCTAATAAATAAAACAAAGGCCTCATGGAGCCCTAGGGGATTGAAATCATCTTGGGCTCCGTGAGGCCTTTGTTCAAAGCTGTTGTGTGAAAAACATTGGAATGTTGGAGTTCCAAACTTCTACCAGTCATTAGAAACCCAGAGCACTCCATTGTCTTCGATGGAGCTCCCGGCATTCCAATGTTTTAATACACATTAGTTTTCTCCCCCAAATGTACGTGGATGCCAGCTCAAACAGACAGTGCAAGCAGTACGAACAGATGCCAAAAAGAAACCATCAGTAGTTGTGGAACACCAACAAAATAGCCAGGACTTTGAAATTTTACAACCTGCCAGAGAAGATTACTCCTGGTCTGGGCGTTTGTTACAAATGATAGGTTCAACAACAGAGAATATTGTGTCACAGTGAGATTGATATTTTATCTGGGTAACAGATAAAAGTATAGCATTGTGTGATTGCAATGACCTAGATGCAGGCATTTAGCCTTGTTTGATTCAGGCATAAAAGAGCAGTTCTTGCAAACATTTATGAACCAGGGTAAATATCTTAAAGACAATCCTGGCTTCACAGGCAGCACATGGATGCCTCCACACAAAGAGCCCAACACATAAGCAAACTACCACATTTTGTACAATCTGTAATCGTGTTGTATGATATCACAAAAGTCTGTCACACTGGCATTGCTACAGTACAGGTTGGAGTTAATTATAGCTCCTACAATGATTTTATGAGAGGCTGCTGGTGGATATTGTAGATACTTGACCTGGCATCCTCCAACCGTATTTGTCCATTTTGATGATTCCAACCTAATACTCAACAATTGGGTGCAATACACCCTATTTCACAATTCTCTGAGTACGCCTTAGGCCAAAATTGGTCAGAAACTGAAACCAAAATAGAAACCAATATAGACTAGTGAAACTCCTTGGCTTCGTACCCATAACTAGCCACCAATCTAAATCAAATCTGCCATCATCCCCATTCCATGTAATCTTGACTGGAAGCACAAGTAAGTAAAAATTCCTCAGACATTTTCTCTACCAACTAACGCCCTCATCTCTAAAAGGTTACCCACCACAAACTTTCTTCCCAGTATTCTTGCATCAAACTCACAAAAACATCACTTCAACACAATACATCAATTGACTTTTTAGGTGTGGTGTTAGCCAAAACCTGTTGGTGTTAGCCAAAACTAAAATTATATATACATATAAAATACTTACTCAGAGAGGCTTTCAGCCAGCTTTTCTCATCCATTGGTCTGTTGTTATGTCATTCACACGTTTCTTCTGCGCACAACAGCATGCAGTATGGAGGAAGGAGTCAGCCCACTTCAACCATTCATTAACTTGACTGTGAGTGATGGCATTCTGCTCAAAGAGCACATCCACTCAAAGTAGTTCCCTTCAGTGACAAGACTAATATAGTAAAGTGTACTTTGTGAGGCCAAAAATATGTTTTCTTTCAGCCAATGTTTACTTTGGCTAAAGCCTTGCAGCTCCTCGACAAAAGAAAAAAAGTATTGAGTGAGCTGAAAGACTGGCAGGTTTCCAATGTTTGAGTAATACTGCTCTGAAACAAATCTTTAAAGTAGGCTATTCACTTCATACGTTTTCTCCCACTGCCACATGCCCACCACTATAGATACAATTTAGCATTCCGAATCTAAAAACAAAAATTAGAACACTTCTGTTAATGGAGCAGGAATGAGTCCGCTGCACACCTCGAAGAAAGTCATCGAGCCTTGAGAACACTATCTATTGCCTTTGGTAAATTACATTTCAATGTAGTACTTTTGAACCTTTATCACCTCATCCCAACCTCACACTCAACAACTTGCAAGCGCTTTCGAGAACCAATTCTCTCCTTCATGGTTTCTTCAAAATAACCTATCTCTATAAAGCAATGAATTTGTTACAAACTTCTTACCAATCACTCAGGGAAGCCTTACTGCCCCACGACCATCCTCTGAACACTAAAGTTCAAGTTCAAATTACTTTGGCCCATATTCATGTGCTTTATGGGGCAGACCAGCGCAGCAAGTCACCTTGCTGCCCTGCCCTCCATCACAAGAAAGGACAGGAATGTGCAGTATTTAAAAGAATACTGACATTCCTGTCCCCTGCACTGGCACCTAATAGGCAGCCTAGCACCAACACAAGCACCCTTGCACCATAGTGCATGGGTGCTTGCGTTTCATGCAGGATTGTTTTTGTGCAGGAAGGGGCACCTTCCTGCACAAAAAAATATCTTGAGAGGCTTTTTCCTCTTTCCTTGTGGGCTGTAGAACTTGGGAAGACATAGGATTTTGGCTCACTCTCATGCTTGCCCGGTTGGTAAATCTGGGAATGCATCAAAATCCATGGATGTTGCATGAGAACATCCACACAACACCCATGGAAATTCCTCACTGGTGGAAAATAATGCAACACAATGATTTGTGCTTTGTTACATTACTCATGATTTATGATGCCACACAGGACCACACAAGGTGGCCTTGCGTTGCTTCATAAATCTCATTTAAGTTTTGTGTTGCTCTTAGATCATACAACACAAACCAGGTAATACATATGGCCCTCTGTTTATTTAGAACGTGGTCTATAAAACATGTGACATAAACAACATACATTTCTGAATTTAAACCTTAGAATCTGTACCATTTTATATTAAAATCCTTTGACCTATAAAACATTAGGCTTAACCCATATGAATTTGATACTTAAACCCTTAAAATTTATACTGTTGTTTACTAACATTTCGTTTGGAACATACAATAAAACAACATGCCTTCCAGGACAAGAGGCTTTAGAAATCTACAATATTTTCCCTAAAAAATCCTCACAACCTATGCTAAAAATCTACCTATTGCACATACCACATCTAAATACTGCATATCTAATTAAAACATAATCCCAGCTTCCTACCCCTGTATGCACCCCATATTTTCTTTAAATCGGTCTAAAGCATCTCCCACTTTTCTGTACTAACAATAAGCAATCCAATAAAACAAGTGAATTCGCACATTTCATTTCCAATCCACTTTTACAAACACCTGCATTTTCTTTTAATCCCTTTGCGGTATCAATAATGGAATAGAAGGGATTAAGACCAATCCTAAATCTAAAGATTTCGTACCTCAGTACACCTTCGGCCAATGCTGATAAATAGGGAAAAGATACATTAATTTGCCATGAATCCCAGGTTAGTGTTGTGGACTTTCCCCAAAAGTTTGTCTCCATTCCTAACGCATATCTTTTTTCCATATGTGCACTGGTGCTGTAATAGAGGGAGAGTCCATGGATAAATGCTCTTCAGTCATTTGCAACAACTTCCTGAGACTCGCTGCCCATTTTAATTCACTTTTTTACCATCTCATCTTTACAGTATGACGCTGTTTTATCGTTACCAGCCTTTAAGGGCCTAACCCAAAATCTCAGAGTTACTCTTTCCGAAAGGCAGAGCGAGGAACACAACCCCATCTTCAACCTTATAACTTGAAAAATAGCTGAATTAGGCAGATTCAAAATTACGTTTAAACATTGGCCTTCTATTCTTTCCCAGTTCTGCATGGCACTCAAAAACATAACTTATGTACCATATAACAATTTTGTTTTGAGTAATGCTTCAAAGGTTAACACTGCTCCTAGATCAGTCCCAACATAAGCCCTTTATCGTTTCACAATTGTTTGTGCAGCTCAAGGTACCCAATTCCCGTTGATCAGCATTGCCAAACTCTTACAACTCCAACAGAGGCATATCTATCTAAAGGGTAACAGGTGAAAGGGCACTGCACCCTGTGGTCCGAGGCGAGGAGACAACTGCACCTTTCTTATAGTTAGTTTTTACTACCAAAACAGAGCAGGGGTTATTTTTCCTTTCTTGTATTAGGGTCCATGGCAAACTTGCTATGCTACTAATTCTAATCCAAACTCATTCAAATTTTCAAAGTTACAGATTTTTCTGTGAATTACCTGAAGCACTCAGCCTTTCATTTTTTGCAGTGGTATATAGCCTGAACTCGACCGGAATGTGTTTGAGTGCTTTACATGAGCGCTAGTTACATTAAACAAGATCACAGGCAATTATAATCCTAGCCCTCACATCCAGTGCTCTGCACCGCTAGGCCTCTCTTTAGTTCTGCCCTCACGTCTCGCACTTCTCCGGGGTACTGGAACAATGGATTTTAGCCCATACCAATCAGTTTTCTGTACCCTTATTTCCAAAGAAACATCTTTGTCACCTTTATCAGAGTTCACTGGCCTAGCACACAACTGGTTCACCCATTACATCCCTTGCCATTCTTAGCTAGTAAATTGGGACTCAAATAAATCAACACCTACCTCGCATTTGGTTTATCGTTTCTAATGTATTGTACTGTATTGTATAATATTGTATTGTATTGTATTCTGTTACAGCGGTGGCTTCCCTTAAAGTTCATGGGGTGGGGGAGAGGGTACGTGAAACAAAATAATATATATTTTTTAAACTTACCAGTTCTTGCTGCAGCCACCACCGCCGGCCGGCCCCTCCATTTTTGATGGTGTTATTGTCCCAGCACTCCCTGGGACACCAGCACAGACTCCCCCATGCAATTCTGACACTGCTCTCATGCAATACCTAGCATGAGAGCAGCATCATGATTGGTCTGAGTGGCTTGGTCTGCCACTCAAACAGTGCACTGAAATCTGTGCAGTTTCTCTGACAAAGAAACCTAAGTGCGCATATCAGTTCGGCCAGCCTAAGACGACCAGCCAAACTGACATGCACACTTAGTGCATTTACTCCTCCTCCTCCATCCCATTTCCCAGCTCACCCCTCCCTGCACATGCTGGCTGAGCCAGCAGCTGAAAAATAAAACAATAGTAAAATATTGTTTTATTTTTCAACTGCTGCCTCTGCCAGTGAGGAGACGCTCCTTCACCATTACGAAGGAGCCGCCCCTCTTCTATTATAATCTATTCTATTTTATAAAGAGCCTTGCTACTCACCAAGGGCCTCCCAGAGCTAAGATGGACAAACGCCAAAAAAACTCTCAGCATGAATACTCAACAGACAGTTCTTATGGGATTTTCGAAAATGGAGTTCATCTGGGGATGTTTTGAAGCATAGAGGGAGGAGAGTTCCATAATTTGGAAGCGAGGAAGGAAAAGGACTGTCCATAGCTTCTACTTTTGAAGACTCTAAGGATCAATTCTGAGAAAGAGAATGTAGATCTCAGCGGTCTTACTGGAATATATGGCAGTATAAAATGAAGCAAAAAGCTTGGACCCTTGTTGTTAACAGTCATAAGCCTTCGAATTCAGATCTTTTTTGAAAGGGAGGTCAGGGAAGTTTCACTAGAGAAGCTGAAACAGACAGATGTTTCCTCGATCTCTTGGGCCAGTGTGCCACTCCTCCACTCCTGCGATAGCTCATGTGGTATTTGGGAATCTGCCATAGTCCCCAACTGCATTGCACTTTACCTGCTGTTCCTGACATAGCATTATTTTGTTTTTGCTGGGTTGTCTTCCATTTGTGTGCTGATACTGCTGATATATTGTATTTGGTTTTCAGGTGTTTCTCTGTCAGGTCCGCTGCCCCGTTCCTGCAGTTTTTGTTCCACTTCCTGCTCTCCCATTTCCTGCCTCCTTGCAAGCCCCTCCCACCCCCTAGGACTACTTATGGAGGCCACAGCACGGACACCCAGCAAACTCATGCAGCAGGGATGCTGGTTGCATGCCAAAGGCATGTCAGTCTGCGCCCGCCTGTGCAATGACCTCCGCAGTACCAGAAGCCCTGGTTCTTCCACATTGCGCAGCTACACCGCCAAAGACCTCCAATAGCTGTATCCCCGGCACTTCAATAACAACCACTGCTGCCACACATCTCCATGCACCACCAGAGGGATGTTGTCATGCATGCACTGCTGCTTCACCTGCAGCACCAAAGCAGCCAACAAACCAGAGAAACAGCATACACAACCGCATCCACCACACCAACTAAGACCACCACACCACACCTTCAGTTAATTCTACTCAATGCATGATCTCTCAACAAACACAGTACAGAAATCTGGGAAATTATCTCATCCCTCTTCCCCGATCTCATCTTCCTCACAGAGACCTGGCTGAGCCCTACCTCCACACCAGACATTGCCATTGCTACCCCTGAAGGCTACAAGATAACACACTGGGAAAAACAAACACGGAGGTGGTATCACCATCATACACAAGGACACCATACGCTACACAACCACCTCAGATGAACCAACCTGATAATAAAGAACTTCGACTTCCAACTTCATACAGACGGAAAAAGCATCATCAGCGGCACCGTCTCATACAGACCACCATGACCACACCCCAGCTTCTGCAACATCATCCCAGACCTCAGGAATCCTATCACCATCAACTTTGATCCCGAGGGGATCTCAACTTTCACCTCGATCACCATAGTGACACCAGCGCAACGGACTACTCAGAAAGCATGAACAACATCAACCTCAAGCAACTGGCCACCTACCCCACCCACATTGCAGGATACACGCTCTACTCCATTTTCACATCCAGCAACAGAGTAAAGTTCAACCACGTCACACAGCTCACCCAGACCGACCACCACAGTGCCCACTTCACCATCTCGGGGCCTACCAACACGGGCATCATGCCCCCCAATTCCATGTGCGGAGACTGGAAAAAGGTTTCAGAAGGCCAGGGGAACAGCGTTCTCAACTCCCACTGATCAGACACATATCCGACCCTGATCAGGCTGCAAAACACCTACCAGAAGAGCCAGCTGGTTCACTGCAGAACTGAAATCCATCAAATGCAACTGCCAGAAACTTGAAAGGAAGTGGTGCACCAGCAAACAAACAGGAGACTTCACCGTCTTCCAGACAGCAATAAACAGGTATCACCACCTACTGAAAAACACAAAGAAGAACACACTTACAGACCACATAGGAGACATAACAAATTGCACCAAGGGGCTCTTCACCAAGGTGAAAGAGTTCTCCAACCCCTCCGCCAACCTGGCCGCCAGCCGCTGAAAACAACATCACCCTCTTCCAAGAATTGTGCAAAACACTGGCGGACTTCTTCCATGACAATAGTTCAGTACTCTATGAAAACTTCAAACTACAACTCCTGACACCAACAGCATTAACCTGCTCCCACCCATGAACAAAAACCTGGACACCTGCTCACCCACTGGTGCCCTCTCCATCGCCATCAATAACTCTGTGCACTTTGGACCTCCCACCATGTCTTCAACCTCGGGAGGAAGACAATTGGTGACAAGCTCAAGAAAGTCCCGAATACCTCCATCACCTCTGCTCCCTTTTCTGAAGACTGGAAACAAGCAGATGTAAAGTCCTTCCTGAAGAAACCATCCACTGACCTAGCCAAACCTTAGATCTATCTGCCCATCTCCCTTCTACCCTTTCCAGTGAAGGATCTTTAGCAGGCAATCAACAAACAACTCTCTTAATGCCTGGAACACACAAACTCTTGTACCCTTCTCAATCTGGATTCTGAGCCAACCACTGCAACGAGACAGCCCTGATCGCAGCCACTAACGACATGAGGGCCCTCCTGGCTGCAGTGAAACAGCAGCCCTCATCCTCCTGGACTTATCAGCCACCTTCAACACTGTCTCCCACCACATCTTGATCAACAGACCACATCGGAATCCAGGGATGTGCCCTCACATGGATCACCTCATACCATTCACCTCTGAACCCAAGAAGATCATCTGTGCTGTACCCCAAGGATCAACCCTCAGACTCACACTCTTCAACACATACATGACCACCCTGGCCACATCGTCAGATTGCACGGACTCAAAATAATTTCATACGCAGACTACACCAAGCTCATCCTCTCGCTGTCAGAAGACTTATTCACCACCAGGAACAAATTCCAAAGATGTTTGATGAACATCACCAACTGGATGAAAGACAACTGCCTCAAGCTGAACACAGGCAAGACATAAGTCCTCATCTGTGAGAACAACACCTCATCATGCATCATGGAAAAAGACACAGTGGGCTACAGAATTGGGTCCCCTGGTCCCGACAGACCATGCGCGAAACCTTGGCATCATCTTACACAAGCTATCTATGAAGCAACAGGTAAACACAGTCTTATCTGTCCGCTTCCACGCCCTAAGTATGTTCGCAAAGTCTTCAGGTGGCTACCAGTCAACACCAGAAAGACCATCGCACAGGCCGTCATCACTAGCAGGTTGGACTAGAAGAACACTCTCTACATAGGAATCACAGCACTCCTCCTGAAGAGACTACAAACAGTGCAAAACTCAGCGGCAAGACTTATCCTCATCCTCAACAGACGAATCCACATCACACCCCACCTTAAGAAGCTACAATGGCTCCCTATCCAGAAGAGATACTAGTTCAAGATGTTGACCCACACATACAAAGCCCTGCACAACATAAGACCAGCATACATCAACAAGCGCATGACCTTCCACCAATCAACCAGATACCTACGTTCCACCACCCTCTTCCTTGCAGATTCTCCTCAGATCCGCAGAGCCAACAGTGGAGGACACTATTTATCTCATCAAGCAGGCAAAGCTTGGAACAACCTCCCACTGCACCACAGGACCACCTCATCACTCCAGCAATTCAGGAAAGGACTCAAGACCTTGTTGTTCGGATGAACTAATCACCAAGCAGCAGCTAGCAACTCTAGTGTCTTGAGACGCTCACTGGTGATTTGCTGTGCTTTACAAATGACTGATTTATTCAACCTCAATGTGAGGCATGCTGCAACATTTTGAACAATCTGCAGTCTGTCTAGTACAGAGTAGGAGATGCCCAGCTATGACAAATTTATTTTAAAAAAGCAAGATGTTACTAAACCCTGGGCCATAGTCCACTGGGTAGATTTTGTAGTATTTCCAGGACAGTTCTAATAGATCTCAAAATTCCAAAACAGCTTTCAATCAATTTTCTCACCTGCGCCTCAAATAACAACTTGTCGCCTAAGTAAATTCCTAAATTTTCTTAAACTGTTTTGGGTTGAAACTGGGCCCCAAAGTTTCTATCTAGGACTCCGGAGTCCAACAGTACAAGTTATTTTTACTATTATCATGACTTACGTTTTTTCACAGTAAATTTTAAATAGCATTTAGCCATCCACTTGGCTATTGCTGTGAGACAAGGCTTTAATTGGACTGCTTTTAAATGCTTTTCTGGGGCCAGAGTAATGATCAGCTGTGTGTTATCCGCATAAGAGACCAAGGTGAGACCAAAAGATTGGACAATGTCTGCCAATGGACGAACATAAACGTTGAACAGTATGGAATGCAAAGAGGACCATTGAGGTACTTTGCACTTAAGAGGCGGGGGTACGAATAGAAAGGCTTTTTGCAGACTTGAACGCTCCTATCCTCCAAAAAGGATGCAAGTCATTTTCAGGCTAACTGTCTCACCCCTGAATTGCGTAACTTGTCATGCAAAATAATGTGAGATACTGTGTCAAAAGCGGTTCTAAGATCTAACAAGATCAAAGCTGCAGTAACACCTTGATCCAATGTCATATTAAGGTCCTGGACCACTATCAAGAGCAGTAGTGGCTGGTATCTAAAAAAAAGTGGTGGGCAGCGCAGGGGCAAAAACAATTAAAAAATAAAAGCACTTACCTGCCGCTCACCTTCTTGCCGCCTTGGTTCTTCTCTGCTGCCAGTGTACAGACTCCCAGACTCTCCGACTCCAATCCATGTGCTTCTCTCATGCTGGGTAATAGTATTGCCCAGCATGAGAGAAACACAGTGATTGGTGTGAGTGGGATGGTTTTGCACTCCCAGGGGGACTGGGAGCCTGTGTCTGCTGTTCTCTACCATGCAACACAGCTCGAGTTGGATGGCTGTCCTTAGACGGCCGGCCAAACCAAAATGAGAACTGACAGCAGTACCCGCCATTCCTCCTTCAGTGCTGTCATCGTCGTGGCCCAACCCTAACACGTCTTGTAAAGAAAAGTAAAATGATAAAAAAGTTGTATTATCATTTTATTTTTCTTGTTTGCATGCTGGCAGGAGAAGCAACACTCCTCCACCATAAAGGAGGAGCCGTCGCTGCTTAAGAGGGCAGGCTCATTGCCTTGACTGCGGTGAAAAGCTGTTTGATAGGAAAGAAGGTGATAATTCTCCAGGAATTCTGACAATTGTTCCCTAATATGCTCCAATGGAACCTTCCCAGAGAAAGGGAGTAGCAAAAATGATGTATGATTTTCCAGTTGTGAAGGATCTAAAGAAGATTTTTTTAAAGTGGTTTAACTACTGCATGTTCCCAAGCTCTAGGTATCACACTACTTGTGAGGAAATGATTCAGGATCTCTTTTAAAACAGGATTAATAGTCCTGATGAAGAATGTAGGGAGTGGCGGAGTCCAATGGTGAGCCCAGTTTGACCCTTTTGACTTGGACACCCATGGCTTCCTCTCCCATAGAAAATTTGGGAAAGTTTCTTTAGGAACTTCAAGTCGAATGGATGTTTAATTCAAGAGAGGAACCATTCTTTGGCCAGGAAAATATGCTTAAATATCTGATATCTTCTTGTACAAGAATTTCACTAAACCATTAGGTGGGCAGCCAATGGCACTACTACTCGATTCTTTTTCCACTGAACCATCCATTAATATAACTACGATGAACACTTCTTTAGTTAAATCTGCAACAATATAAATTTTCTGAGCAAAAAAAGCTGCCTATGTTTTTCTAATAGTATACAGGTATTTCTTATTTGCTTAGCTATACACATATCTACTAAAGGCATCATAGGTCTTTCTCCACTAATATTTCACAATTATTTTTTAACTCTCACAACTGGGAGTGAAACTAGGGAACAGACACCCCCTCCACCCTCCCCAACCCGGGCCTGAAGCCCAGGTGGTTCCTAAAAGAAACAGTTTGATCTAACAAGGTTGTAATCCAGTCTCTAAATGTTTGTCTGATGTCTGGTAGCAAAAAGACTTCTTGCATCCATTCTGAAAGCTTCCCTGGGAATGCATTCCACCCATTGCTTACCATTGGCTTTGTGGTTTGTATCTCATATTTTCTGGTTTTCTATTTGCGGGCTTTATTTATTTTTAGGATGTCCAGCATGTCTTTGTTCCTCCTGTGAAACAAAGCTTGTTCGCCATCGCTCCTTGTATCATTGCATGAGTCCTCGCTTTCTGTAAACAGGCCTTTAAATTTTATTCTTATCTTGTCACATTTGCTGCATGTTCAAAGATGGAGGTCGAATGTCAGGCTCTGTCTTAAGAGGGAGCTTGGTGTTTATTTTTGTTTTTATGACTTCAAAGCAGGAGTAATTATGTGACAATATTGCCCTAGGTAAGGACATTTGTTTTCTAGCACACAACAAAATGTAAATCGCTGTAAATTAATTTTGCAAAGTTTTAGAAAATATCAGAATTAGGAATGCACAAATAAAGCACATTTAATTATAATTCAGAAGTGTGGTGGAAACAAATATTTGAATGCGATCAAAACAAATTATTACACTAGATGATGCCATTTCCACACATTATTGTTTGTGCGCTGTATAGATTTGTCAATAAAATTGTACGTGCTAGCATAATGGTCATTTCAATTGAAAATGTATTGTCTGCAATGGCAGTGCGCTAACACACAATACATACTCCACTCTAAGTCACTGTACTCTACAACACTCTACTCCACTCTAAGATACTTCACTCTACTATACTCCACTTTATGCCACTTCACTCTATTCCACTCTACTCCACTCTACAACACTCCACTCCACTCTTCTACACAACACTCCACTCTACTCCACAACTCTCCACTCCACTCTTTGACACTCCATGCCACTTTATTTCAAACTACACCACTGCTCTCTATAACACTTTACTCCACTTTACACTACACCACTCCGCTCTACACCACTTCTCTCCACTCTATGACATTCCACTCTACTCCACTCTACAACACTCTATGCCGCTCCACTATATGGCACTCCAAGACACTATACTTTACTCCACTCTATGCCACTCCATTCTTCTCCACTCAATGACACTCTACAACACTCCACTCTATGTCACTCTATGCCACTTCACTCTAGGCGACTCTACAACACTCCACTCCACTCTATCATACAACACTCCACTCTACGACACTCAAAGCCACTTTACTCCACTCTGCTTTACTCTACACTGTGCCAATCTCCTCTGACACTTTACTCCACTCTATAATATGTCACTCCATTCTACACCACTCCACTCTATACCAATTCGGCACTCTACGGCACTCTACTCCTCTCTACAACACTCTACTACATTCTACTACACTCCAATCTGACATGCTACTCCACTCTACAACACTGTACTACACTCTACTAGACTCCACTCTATGACACTCTACTCCACTGTGTACCATTATATACCACTCCACTCTTCGCCACTCCACTATACAACACTCCTCTCCATGACAACTCTCCTCTATGCCACTAACTTTTAGCTATGTTGAATAGCAGCCATGCCATTGTAAACATTCCTAAAACACACTGGCAAAGCCAATGGCTCTTGCAAAGGCAAGACCTATTGGCTTTGCCAATTATTGTTTTCCTACTGTTTGCTTTCTTTGCCAGCACCTTTTCCAGTGTGATGCAGGTTCGGAAATCTCCTTAGGTAAATGTCTCATCTGCATATCTCCCTAAACTGCCCTTTCCACGCCTGGGCTTGGATGTTATACCCTCCTACTGCCCAGGGGCGGTGCTAGGCATTGGCAGGATGGGCAACTCCCTAGGGTCCCGCTCCTGCTCACATCCACAGTGCCACTCTCATCTGCAAAACCCATTGAGAGACTCTTTCACGAGGCTCAGACAGAAGCATGGTGCAGTGTTGTGAGGCCCTTGGTAGGGGGCTTCCTCCTGGGCCTCTCAGAATGGGTTGAAAGGGCTTGAGAAATCTAATCACTGCATCTGCATTAGAACAACGATTAGATGGGTGCTTGAAGTGCCCCTTTGGTGTAAAGAGAGCCCTACCCCTGCCCCTGCCTCACAATAAACAAGAAACACTCACATCAAAAAGGTATTGAACACCTAGTATGAAGGGAAGGGAGAAGTGCAGAGAATGAAGGAGCAGTGAACTTAAAGCGATTAAGAGTCTGGGGGTATGTTCACTACCATTTTGCACCATGTTTGCATCACAAAATTAATGCACATTGGTGCAAAATGTTTATTTGGAATTTACTTTACTGTGCAAAGATTGATTTACATTGGAAAGTTACCTGAGGGTAATGCAAACCAGTGCCTAACGCTGCTTTGGATTACTTTGCTGCAAAGGGGCGTTCTATGGGTGTTGATGGGTGTTCGCATGCAACCACTCATGGGTTTTGATGCAAAACTCTATCTTCTAAAAAAAAAAAAATAGACAGAGTTTTGCATAAAAATAATACCCTTTTGACAAAGGCATTATTGAGGAGCAATGCTTTTATTTCTCCACTTTTTCTCACTCTGCTGTGTGCTACACAGAACAGCAGACATACAAGGTAGGAAAAGTTTAAAACTTAGTCTACGCATAGTATTTTAGGCTAGAAGGCTTCCCTTCCAGTACAAAACCTACTCTAAACTTGATGCAGACACTTTAGCACTAAGGTGCAAGGGTGTGCTCGTGACACTGGTAGTCTAATGTTATGTGTGCATTGGCAACAGAGAGCAGGGCAACACCATATCTCTGTAGCTACTGCACTGTCCTTTTCTCACCCTCCCACAGAACCCAACGCAGTATTTTTGGTTGCTGCTTTGCCTGTCATGACATTTTAGTAAATGCGCTCCCTTGGAGAAAGATGAGACAAAAGATATATGATATGAAAAGCATACAACTCAAGCCTTGCTTCCGTGTGACTCTGGCTCTAACAGTCTCTAACAATTTGTCTGTGCAACTCCCCCTGAGCCCGATTGGCTTGCCCTTCATTTTGTTTTCCTCGTAGGCACTTGCTGCTATTTGGTAAAGGTGCTTGGCTCCCATTTTCAACAAGACAGAGATCCTAAACTTCGGGAACAAGCCCTCCCCCTGGGATGACACATGGTGGCCAGCTGTCCTAGGCCCACCTACCACCCTTAGCAACCACACATGCAACCTCTGCATCATCCTGGACACCCAACTCACCATAAAACAATAGATCAACACTGTCTCTTCTGCCTGCTTCCACATCCCCTGCATGCTCTGCAAGATCTTCTGATTGATCCCCATTGCAACCAGGAAGACAGTCACCCAGGCCCTCATCTCCAGCTGTCTTGACTCGGCAACATACTCTATGCCGGAACCACAAAGCAGTTCTTGAACTACCTCCAGACCATCCAGAAAATGGCAGTGAGACTCGACCTCTACCTCTCCAGAAGTACTAACATCTCTCCTCACCTCAGGGCTCTTCACTGGCTTTCTGTCCAGCAAAGGTGCCACTTCAAACTCTTCACACACATCTACAAGGCCCTCCACAATGCCAGACCTGCCTATATCAACAAACACATCATATTCCACTGACCCACCAGAGAGTTTTGCTCAACCAATCTCACCCTGGCCTACATCCCCTGCATCTGTCGGGAACACCTCGGAGGCTGCTCCTTCTCCCACCTCGTTGCCAAACCCTGGAACAACCTCCACCTGCATACCTCCCCTTCCCTGGAAGACTTAACAAGACATCTCAAGACATGGCTCTTCAACCTCCACCACCAGCTAGGCAAGAAGACAGCTCAATACATGGCTCTTCAACCTCCATCACCAGCCGGCCAAGGCTCGCAGATTTGCCCCAGTGCCTGGACCCAACCCCCCCGGGACAACTAGTTTGCGCTCTACAAATACCTGTGATTGATTAATTAATTTTATGTTAACAGTATACAACTCCTCACAGGGGAGCCTGTGAGAGCTGCAGGGGTTGCTCTACCCTGGTTTATGCACCCTTTTATTTTATCCCCCAGTTTTGGTGATTTCACCAAACAGCACGCGCCTTTTGACACCCCCCTCTCATGGAGGGATATTTAAAGTCGGAAACAATGCATCTGTGGAGCTTCCTTTGAGCACAATTGAACTGCCCTTCATTTATATTTCCTTCTAGGCACTTGCTGCCGTTTTGTGGTGGTGCCTGGCCCCCATTTGGTTGGGCACCATCTTTAAAGGGAAGGTGGTCATTTCCCTACTTTTACTAATTGTATGCTTCGTATGTTTCCCACCATTGCTTTAATTAATTTTATGTTACCAGTATACAGCTCCTCACAGGGGAGCCTGTGAGAGCTGCAGGGGTTGCTGGACCCTGGTTCATGCACCCTTTGATTCCCCCCCTCTCCTCCCAGTTTTGGCTATTGTGCCACTCATTACTGCCATTTTGACCCCCCCCCCATGGAGGAGGGATATTTAAATCCAGAAAAAGAGCATCCATGTAGCAGGCGCGTGAAGCGGGTGCACCACTGCCATGCCAAAGGTGAACCTAAGGCAAGTCCATTTGCGCACATCTGCAGCCGAATTGCGTCGAGAACTAGGACCCGTACACAATCTGCCTTCCAACCGATGGCCAGGAAATTCATGCACTCAACCTTTCAATCTCCTCCACTGGCTGTGCATATTTAAACTTTGCTTCCCTCTTCCCGATGGCAAACCTTAATTGCCATAGATGCGGCTTCCGCGTAACGGACCCCACCTGGCCTACTCCTCCTGTGCAGTAAAGCAACCACCTACCGCTCCTCCAATCCTTCGCTAATAAGAGGACCTCCAAGCTGTGCTGTTCACTCATTAACACGTGCTCCCTCCCTAAGCACAAATTAGAAATAGCTGACGTCATAGACAACCAGAAACTCAATATGCTATTCATCACTGAAACATGGGCAGACACTGCATCCGGCCCTGCTTTCTCTGTAGAAGTACCCACCGGAATTTCAGTTCATAGGCTGGATAGACCATTTAATAGAGGTGGTGGACTAGCCCTGATCTATTGCGATTGCTTCACAGCCTCTTTTGAAATAGTACAATCCCCTGACTGTGAAGCATTTTTCTTTAGTCTTTAGCCTTTAACTCAATAATAAGCATTCTTTTAAAAGCATACTACTATACCACCCACCAGCTTCCAGATGCAGGTTTATGAAACACACCAGCACATTGCTAGAATCTAATGTATGTGCAAAAGATATCACTATTTTAATTTCCACTTAGAGGCCTAACCCAATAGGGATACATAGGCCCTCCTTGAAACAAGGTGCATGCTAGGACTGACACAATTATTTAATAACCCCACCCATTTAGATGGGCATATGATAGACAGCTTATTTACTAACAATTCCTTTGCTACCATAGAGGATGTGCTGCCATTAGTCAGGCTGGACCACCACAAAATCATTTTTAGTGTAACTATGCCACTAAACTCCCACATAAGTGCGCACACAAGCCATTCCTCCCATCTTCAGGCATGGAAAAAAAATGATAGTGACCAACTTAATCAACAACTGATACAGACACAGGCTATCCCCCCTCATGATACTGAACAAGCCTCCTTAGAGTTTGCTGACTAGCTAAATTCTGCTTTCACCAAGCTAGCCCTGTTTAAAAACTCTTCTACCAACAGGAGTGAACCCTATGCACCATGATTCACTGAGGCACTAAGATTAGAAAAACAAAACAGCAGGAGACAGGAAAGACAGTGGCGCTCACAATACAACAATTTCGAGAAAAACTTGGATAACCTCACACTGCCCAAATACAAGTGCCTATTAATAAAAGAAAAAAGTAACTACTTTACCCAACAAATAGAATTAGCTAAAGACTCCAATAAGGAGCTTTTCCAAGTGGTGACTAAACTTACCACACTAACAGGCAGTAATGTAGCAAACTATAGCCAGCCCTCTGTGAATCACTGGCTCACTGCTTTAGGGACAAAGGGTCAGATGTAGCAAGTCGGCAATTTGCGACTTGCAAATTGCGAGTCCCTGCGACTCGCAATTATGCAGTACGGTGTCTCAGACACCGACTGCGACTCGCAATGGGGTCGCAATGACCCACCTCATGAATATTCATGAGGTGGGTCGCAAATTGCGGCCCCATTGCGAGTATAGGCACTCGCAAACATGGAGGCCTGCTGTCGTCAGCAGACCTCCATGTTTGCGACCTGCTTTTCAATAAAGCAGTTTTTTTTTTTTTAAGTGTAGCCCGTTTTCCTAACAAGAAAACGAGCTGCACTTCAAAAAAAACGAAACCTTTAGTTTCGGGTTTTTTTCAGGGCAGGGAGTGGTCCCTTGGACCACTCCCTGCCCTGAAAAAATATTTTGGGGTCCAGTCACAAACTGGAAGGGGTCCCATGGGGACCCCTTCCAATTTGCGATTGGGTTACCATCCACTTGAAGTGGATGGTAACTGCGATGCCATTTGCGACCGCATATGCGGTCGCAAATGGTATTGCATCCCAATGCGACTCGCAAATAGGAAGGGAACAACCCTTCCTATTTGCGAGTCTGAAATGCATTTTGCGAGTCGGTAACGACTCTCAAAATGCATTTCTGCATTGGGATACGCGTTTAGCGAGTCGCAAACGGCAAAATTTGCCGTTTGCGACTCGCTAAACATTTGCTACATCTGGCCCAAAGTCAACTAAATCTATTCTAAGTTTGAGGTCTCTAACAACTCTGAGACTTGTGTCCAAACTATTTATGAGTACTCTGGCCAGGTGTCCTCCATGGAATTCCACCCAGTCACCCCAGACCTGGTAGCCAAAATGATTATTAATGCCAAGTCTGTCTCCCTTCTAGACCCCTACCCTCCCTCAACTCTAAAGCTTATACTTGATGTGATAGGAACTAATCTTTTGGCCATTTTTAACTCTATGTTAATCACAGGAGTCCTCCCCTCTGAATGGAAAATAGCCTCCATTTCCCTCTCATAAAGAACCCCAGTTTGAACTCAGCTGACCCAAATAACCATCTCACTATTTCCTGCCTTCCTCTCCCTGCAAAAATAGTGAAGAAGGAAATTAACACACAGCTTGCCCAGTTTATCCAAGATAATTATCTGCTGGACCCGACGCAATTTGGATTCAGATGGCACAGAAATGGCCTTAATCAAAGCCAAGGCGGAGATAAGGGTGGTGCTGGATAGAGGAGGTGCTGCGGCAGTCATCCTCCTTGGTTTGTTGGTGGCCTTTGATACGGTCGACCACAAGTTGTTGATCAATCGACTAGGGGATTTAGGTATCAAGGATAGGCCCCTGGCCACACTGACCCCTTTTCTATTGGGCAGCATGCAAACCGTTGCCCTGGACCAGTGTGAATCCTCCAGTTTTACTCTTCCCTGCGGGGTCCCTCTGGGATCCTTATTTAGTCAGACATTATTTAATGTGTGCATCACAGAGTTTGCTACCCTGATTAAAATCTTTGACTTCTCTCTAACCTCCTATGCTGATGACACTCAGATAGTTGTGTCAGCCTTCAATAGTGTTACAAAAGTCTACTTCGTCTTCCATGACTGTATGCGAGCTATCATTTTATGGATGAACAAACACCGCCTAAAGCTCAACTTGGGAAAAACGGAGGTTGTACTGTTTGCCAACGTTTCTCCAGCATGGGCCCCTTACTGGTTCTCTTCCCATTCCTGTGATGAAGGTCAACAACCTAGGAGTTCAAATTGACAACAAGCTGAACTTTGGAAGTCAGGTAAATGCTATTATCTATTCCTCCTTCTACACACTAAGGATGATTAAGAAAATTCTCCATTTAATGCAGCTAATACCAAAATAATGTTATCACCGCCTTAGTCCTATCACTACTACAGGAATGGTTTATTTATTAATATGAAGGAACAGTATCTAAATAGGCTACAGATGGTACAAAATGCAGCTGCTGCTTTCTCTTAGGAATTCTCAAATATCAATATATTTTGCAAGAAGTCTACAAGTTACATTGGCTTCCAGCTAAAAGTCTTATCAAATTCAAAGACTTTTGCATCACCCATAAGGCTCTGCATAATACTGGCCCAGTGTTCCTAAAGCACAGCTTTGATTGGTACAAACCTAGTAGAATTCTATGTTCCTCAGAAGCCAAGAAAGTGGTGATCCCTAGATTCCAAAAGACAAACTGAGGAGGCAGAAGTTAAATCACAGAGACATCCATGCTCTCAAATAGCCTATCCCCTCACATCTGAGCCTTGCCCTCTCCGATCTCCTTCAGGAAGGAGATCAAAATAAAGCTTTTTAAAATTGAAAGGCCTCTTTCACTCATGTTCAAGTGAAGCTCAGCACCAAGACACCTCAGGGTATATGAGTGTTCTGTAAATCTTTTTAACATTAACACTGAGGATGGTGAAACCAACAGAGAAGATAAAAGTCTGGGTGGAGAGTTGAGAGACAATGAGTAGGGAAGGAAGACATGGATGCAACAAGGGACAGGACCAGCAAGAAAAGGTGAAAGTCTGAGGAGAAAACTGAGAGGTAAAGACTAGATCTGAAAGATTAATACAAGGTTGGCAGAGTCAGAGAGAGAATGTAAGATGTTTGGGGAGAGATGAGAGGTCAAGAGGAAATAATGCAGGGGGATGTGGATATAAGAGGGGCTAAACCAGCAGGTGTAGGTAATAGGTTGGGTGAGAGATGAGGGGAAAAGTATAGTATGGATGGGAGATGTGGATGTAAGTGGGCAGAATGAGCAAAGAAGGAGGCTACAGAACAGGTAAAATGTCTTGGAACCAGTGTACGCTGCTAAGTCCATTGAGTCTTCAGCTGAAGTTTGCAAATTCCCTATCTCTTTATTTCTAATGTAAAAAAATAAAAAACAGTCTTATTTTTTAGATGCGTGTGTCACCCTTCTAAAAGGGTTGTGATCCTCAACCATCCTAGATGTGCCTGTGGAACTTCAACCTGTTCTCTGTGTACTCTGTTACTCCTTTCCATTAAATTTCGCTCCCAGTGTTACCCTTTCCTTCCCATGACCCGATTAGAGACCTAAGGATCATAGCTTCTGCCCTGACCTCACTTTGCAATATCTTGCCAGTTCCTACCAATGTAAAAAATTAAAACAAGTAAGGCCGTTCCTCAGCTCAAAAAACCTTCAGTGGGTTCAGAAGTTCTAGGCATCTTCTGAAATCTCTTTTGCTGCCTTTTTTCAGAAAATCCCACAATATTTTAATGAAATAGGAAAAAGGCAGAAGTACTTTTGTGAGACCTTTACTATGGGTCGGAGCAATAGGTGAATGATTGGCAGTTACTGTTGTGGATACTGTTGTTTATGATTATTGTTTCAGAACGTAAAGACTATTTCATTTAATTTGTAAAAGAGTAATTTATGTTAAACACATATCTCTCCTAAGGTGGAAATAGCAAGCAGTCAAACTTACTCCAAGAAAGTGATAATGGTATTGGAACTTGAATACAGCATGGCACGCTAATCATACCCATTGAACACCTTATCAAATCAGCTTATCTATGTCTTTTAAATGGGGCTAGTTTGGAGAATGTGGTTATGGTATAAAAAACAAAAAATGTGTTCTGTAACTAATAGTGCCCATATACCCAACAAACGTCTTTTGATGTCTCTGTGTGTGCAAAGTGTCTTGCAAAGGGATAACCAACAGTAGCCCACCCTACAAGACTTAAGTGCTGTGATTTTCAGGGAAGTGGGGTGGGTCAGACAGGAAAGGCCGAAGATATACCGTTGACCGATGGGCCTTTGGCTGTAGCCAGCTGGTGGGACAATTTGTTTCTTACTGTGGATAAACCAGGCTCTTTAATTTGGGCTGACTTGGGCTTTGGTGCAAAACCCAAAACACTTTGGCAGCTTTAGGGTTTGTGTGCACAGTCAGTGTAACTTTGCTTGCAAAACTAGCTGATTCATTCCAATGTGCAGAATGATAATGGGCACGCCTGGGCAAGCACAGTATGATGTTCAACTCTTCCTCCCACAACAAATAATCCAAAACCTTAAGAGTGAAATTGAGGCCCTGTGAAATTGCTGTTTTTCAGGAGCACAGTTAGAATTACCCTCTTGTAGTAGGTGAGGAGAAGAAGGGGAGTGTACAGGATATAGAGGTTGAGAACGTGTTTGAGTGCGGGAGGCATTCCAAAGAGTTCTTCAATGGAGTGATCCTCCAATCATTGAGCCTGTACAAGTAGGTAGCCAGTAGGTTCAGAAAGGCAGATCTTGCAATCGGAAGTTAGAAGGCCAAAAGTGTTTGATTAGGTAGCCTGGGGTGTGACTGGAGTTATTTATGGATTATGAAAATGATCTTGCAAGGGTTTTGCATTCAATTATCTCTATACTCATGATCAAATTAATTTAGCTGAGGGCAGGTGAAATTTGCTTATTATTTGTTAAGTTAAATATGAGTCAAGCAGCATGGTTCTGGTCCCTGTGTAATTTCGCAAGTGCCTTCTAAAATATTAGGAACATGTGACTTTAAATGTTTCAAACTGTAAATCTCTGGGTTTAGTTAAGCTTTACAAGTCAAGAACCACCTCCCCATACTTACTTATTTTACATTGCTACATTTCCTTTCCTTATAAGTTTAAACTGAACAGAGCATACTACACTGTGTCCCTCTAGTTTTGTTGCTTTAATTTACTACATGTCTCTTTAGTAACTGGCTCCCAGTGTAGCTTTTAGCAGTCTTTTTCACTGGCCACACATTGTTGCCCGCTTTTTAGCCACCTCTTCTGTATACCTGTAAATTAGCTCAGCTCTTTCAATTTGTTAAAATGGAGTTTTAGAGTAATTGCTTTATTTAGGTGCTCATTGTACCACCGTGGTCCAACATTTGGTGCTTCTGTCTGCCAATATATTAGCCAACACACCTATGTATGATAATTGTGTTGTCTTATCTTTTTCAATCTGTGCACTATGTTGTCTGCTCCTGTACTTGCAGGTCACTCACCTAATCTAGCATGTGTCCATTTTTGTTGATCCCCCAGGCCTTATGAAAACCAAATGCCATATCTTTAATTTCAGTGGCCTAAAAGGAAGGCTGAGGAGTTAATCGAAGTTCTGATGTATATCTCTGGGACAATCTGTTTTGGAATTTTAATCATGCACTAATCTGGAAACTATTAGTGAAAATCAGAGTAATCATACCTAGGCCTAGCTTATTTGCCCAGTTTGATAATTGCAATATATTTCCACTTAATACAGCTTTAAATACATGCACTTACTGTATTAGGATTATTTTTGGTATTTTAGCCATTTTAGTAAACTCCACACTAGGTAAGAATCTTCTTGCAAACAATGCCAGAAATGGTAAATTGATGTAACTTCCTGTGATGATATATTTTACAGGGGACGCTCCTAATTCTATTCTGCCCGGGGCCCCACAAATCCTAGAACAAGTCCTGCTACTGCCCCTCTGATGGACTGCCATCACTATAGAGCTGATAAGGAACTGGCACCCCGGCTTTCTTCAGGGTAAATCTCCAGCAGCACTTTGTCAATCTTGAAGATTCCTATGCCCTTGACACTACCCACCACTGATGGTATAGGCTCAAAATATGTCAGGAAGGTTTGGCCTTTCATCTCATGGGCCATTTCCCCGATGGACTGGAGGGACCTTTGGAAAGCGATTTTTAAGTCCCAAGGTCACTGCTGCCACCTCTGACACTTTATTGTAGCACCCCACCCTGGGTGGCATGAGCAAAGAGAGAGAGAGAGGAGGGAAAGGGGGGGGGGGGGTTAAGAGACAGTGAGAAAAGAGAGGGAAGGAGAAGAGAGATACATTGTGGATGGACCTAAAGCGAGAGAGTGGGAAAGAAGTGTTAGAGAGGGGCATCTTTGAACCTTTGTTAGGTTGAGCATAGCAGCACGCAAGTGTTGCTTTTCCAACATGTTGGAATGTATCTGGGCTCTTTAACAACGCCCACCTCATGCCCATGATTACCACTCGCTCATGGGCTTGCCCTTCAAAAATCCTTTGATGACATTGGTAAATGGATTACGTTTGTTCCTCCTTGGGGAGGTTTTATCACCACCTTGGCCATCGCCCCGTTACATGGCTAATTGCACTTTTGCAGATAAGTTTGACTGCGAGCGAACTTCTTTTTCCTTTTGTCTCTTCACGCTGATGCTCATGGCGGCCCTGGCGCTGTGAATCCGCTCGATATGTGAAGCTGTTTTACTTTTAATTTTCAGTTTATGTGGCAATAAAAGTCCAGTTAGGAGTTGACAACGCTAATAGCTCTAACTCGAGCAAATGCGAGACCCATTGCATTGCAGATGCTTGTTTCAGAGCAGCTATTAGTTACAAGTCCAGGCGCGCAGGGGCAGTGAGAGTTCTTTATAGTATTGTCAAGTGCGGCTCAGTCTTTCGCTCAGGCTAGCCCGCCAATTTCCCTGTTCACTGCTCATGTGCTGCTTGTTCTGATCCATACTGACCATGGTGTTCAAACAAATATCAATAACCTATAAAAAGGAGTCTTGCGAACACCAGTCGGATAACTTCAAATAAACCCCGAATAATGCCCTCAGGCTCTAGAACGATCGACAGAGGCCTGGATACGGAGGAGCATGAAAAGGTAGAGAGAGGCGCTAGTACAGCGCTAGTCACACCCAGTGACCCAGGAGCCTTTGAAGCAGTTTTGTGCCGCACGTAGCCGCACGCAACAGAAATTAAATAAATAGATGCCACGTGACAGAAAGAATGAATTTGGCTAACTGAAATAAGAAAACAACTGGGGATATCCTGCTCTCAATAATGCCTGCTGATAGCGTGCCATTGAAACGTCTTTGGCCGCTTGATAAAATAGCACAACAGCAAACACACACTGCCATCCCTACTGTGCACAATATTGACATCACTCAGGCCAGGGATTTACGATTCTGGCAGATTGTAAAAGACAAATAAATGTGGGTCTTTGGGTAACAAACCACGGATTGGTGTTAGGTTTTCAAGGCTCCCCCTTATTCCTCTCAAAACTCCCAACAGTACCCATGGTATTTTCGTGATCGTGAATTGAAAATCGGAACAGGGAGTAGACTGAATTAATTATACCATCGCATGTGTCGTTCATTTCCTGGAATTGTACTCGCATGACACCTGGTGGCAAATTACGATATTTTAGTCAAAAATAATGCTCTCCTAAAACTGGATTGCCGAATTTGTAATTCGATTTTAACATTTTTCTTGAGTCCAAGAGAAAAAACATTATTACTTCGAAATGTCACATTTGTCAGAGGACAAGGAAAAAAGGGCCAGATTTTCTGGATCTGTTAAAGACGACTTCAGCTCATTTGGGTTCTCGTAGGCGAAAGCCTATTATGTACTGTACCAAAAAGTTACAGTGGCCGAATCCATTGCTTACAAATTTTGACCTTTTTTGTTACTTTTATTTGTTTGTTTTTTATTGGATGGCTTTCCTAGCCCATCTTCTGTTTGTCTGGCTTGAATCCTTCCCCTGTTCACCTTCAGGGAACTACTTTTTTCTTAGTCCCATATTTTCTAGTTCTTTCCCTCCTGTGCGTCTTCTCCCACAAAACATACGCTCCGCGTTCTTTGTTGCTCCCCTTCCTCCGTTTGTTCTCTCCCCCATGTGCTGCGTTTGTGTTCATCACAAAAATATTTGATCAATGCACACCTATCTCCTTGAATGATATGAACCGAACCAAATCAGACTCAACACGCAATGCTGCCGAGGGAAGTGCCAAGTCTCATCTAAGCACTTTATTGCATATGCTGGCAGTGAGAACCCCTCTACTGTCCAGGTTTTACCAGTGTCAATGTCAAAATCTCTTCAAACTTTGTGATTCGATATTTATTTTTATTTACTTAGATCCGTGTTTCGTCCTCTTTTGAATATACATGAAAACATCCAGCAGCGTTTTAAAAAAACTTCTCATAAGTTAGTTCACACTGTATTCGGTAATAATCAATCATTGTGGCGCTCTCAGACTTCCACCCTGATGCATTTCGGGTGCAAGGACCCTTCCTCAAGGGTATCTGAAACGACAATAATAACCAAAAACGTTCTCACATCACTGGATACTTTCTTACAACTAAAAAAACATAAGGATGCGTTCAGTGCAGCACAAGTGTGAATTTATTTGGCGTGTTCGTAACCAATAGTGCAGCGTGCTGCACATGTGAGCAACAAAATCACGTAATGTCATGTCACCGACCCCTCTACCCACATTGTGTGAATGTGCCATGTGTCTCTATGCCATGCATTCCATCCAACGTGACTACTGAAAAAGTGCAACCAGTAAAACCTGTGCTACAAGCGCAGTTCCTGCCACCGAATTGTGAATATCACAGACCCTAGGTGCCGCTATATATGCATGCACTCAAACTTTCCCATAGCTGAATGCAACCGCATTGCCATAAACCTGAATAATGGTGTCCTCTGAGTTCACAACTTCCCAATGCATACTAGCAACCAGGGAAGGCTCCTCTATTAGGGTGGAGGAATATTATCGTTTTATAGTAAAAGGGGCTGGACATTGGGGCTGTTTCAGTACGCATGTATGTTTGGCCGGCCGTCTCGGGCTGGCCAAACACACATGCGCACAGGGCTCTCTCCAACCCAGCAAGGCAGGCACTGCAAGCAGAGACTTTCAGTCTGCACGGAGCTCCCTGGCTGGGTGCTCCATCCAATCCTAACGCTGCTTTCCATAAATAAGAAGGCATATAATAATGCCTATATTGCAAAAATTATAATAAGTGTGTAATAGACAAAGAAATCAAGTACATGACAAAATCAATGAGAAACAAATCAGTTTCACAAGATCACGTATGCTATACAAAAACATCAACAAAAACATGCTAACCAAAATACTTATAAATCAAAACAACGAAATTGCAAGCTGATCACGCATTAAAATGTATTGACATACTGTGTAAAAATGAAATGTCAGTCAGTATCAAAGAAAACATGTAAGTTCTAACTTATCATTCATGCTTTTAGGCTGCATTCTATTAAGTCTCTTAATCCCCCCAAAAATATTTTTGTCACAACTTTTTTTTGAGGGGTCTCACTGCCAGTGTATGCAATAGCATTTCTGTTCATTACCTGCCCCAAAACACCCCAACTCACTGGCTTTATGTAGCTCCCTTCTTCCCCTCCAAGTTTTTTTTTTTTTTTTAATTTCCGTTATTACTTCCGCCATTCCATTCCCTGTTGCTTCCTAGCACCAGCTCCTTTGTTGCTCCCTCACAACTTGTTGTCCCTATAGTCCTTTTTTGAAAAATTGTTTGGAGGGCCCACAAGCTCCGAATATCTGCCAGGCCAACCTACATTAAAGAATTTTATATATCCTAGTGGCGCTTGCCACTATATAGTAATAGTTGGGACCTAGTTTCTATAGAAAAAGCGTTTTTGACTTGTCCATATCTTTTGCACCCGTTGGTGAACCTTCACAAATGTTTCCAAAAGAATTTGACCCTCACTTCAGCTGCTGTTTGAAAAGTTTTGGGCTGAGAAAAAAGGGGGGGTCGCAAAATGTCTTTTCCCCTGTGTTAATTTCCATAAGGATTTTGAACGCAACTACATTCCGAACTGCTGCATGGAATTACACCAAAATTAGGAGAAAAGTAGCTCCTGGCCCAGAAAGCCCCCTTTTTGTTATTTGGTGTAAATCTATTTGGTAGTTTTTTTTAGATATTTAAAGAAATATGAATTTGAGTATCTGGGCAGAGCCTAAGCACTGATTTTATGGTGAGATCTGATTGGCTGCCAGCGCTTCAACGAGGAAGTATTGGCAACCTTCTTGAGACCAATATACATGATAGAACTCCACTGAAATGCATTGTAGTGAATGTCAGGTTTTAGGGACACTTAAAGGAGAACTCTAAAGGGAGATAACAACTTTTTGTTATAATATAAATCATTTGTTGATGGTACCATACTAAATTTAGGAATTGTTGTGTGTACTATGGTGATTTTACCCTGCTAATATTTCATGAATTATGTTTGAGAGAAAACTGTTTTCTCATGATCTTCCCATTGAGGTTATGGAAGGTGCACCAGGAGATAAAATGAAGGCATATATTCTGTAAATTCATACTATCTTTTTAAGCCATATGAAAATTAAGTCAGACATTCACAGTAAAACATGTTCTTCCGACAGGAGCAGGCTGTCAGTTAATTCCCTGTGTACTACTGCAAACTGTTCCAAAGAACCATGAGAGCGCTAACAGTCTTCCTTATGACAAAAGTGTGGCACATCTGAAGCTATCTTGTTTGAATCAAACTGGTAAAACGAAAAACATTTAATTTGGAAAGGAACAAAATGACGGGGTTCATTTTGTCATGGAAATTATAATTAGTGCTGCAGGAAGTAAAATTAGGACATGTTTTAAGCAAGCACAAATAATTCTTCCTGTTGTACTTTCAAAAGCAGCAGCCTGTCAGTTGCTTCCTTTGCAGCCTCCCAGAGTGTTCTAAAGCAGTGGATCCCAACCTTTTGACTTCTGTGGACCCCCACTTTATCATTACTGGAGCCTGGGGACCCCTGCTGAATATATATTGAAATCTGGGGACCACCCCACTGAGTCTTTACTGAAAGCTGGGTACCTAATCTGTAAATATTATTTGATTTTCTAAGCATTCGCAGACCCCCTGAGGAGGCTTTGTGGACCTTCAGGGATCCCCGGACCACAGGTTGGGAACCACTGTTCTAAAGAACAACTAGAGTGCTAACAGTCTTACTTACGACCAACTTGTGGCACACCAGAAGCCAGCTTAATTGAATGAAACTAGTAAAACGTAAAACATTTAAGTTAGAAAGGAACAAAATGAGGGGTTTCATTTTTTCAAAGAAATTATGGTTTGTGTTATAGAAAGAAAAATTAGCACATTTTAAGTGAGTTCTCAAATATCTTTCTCTTCTATTTCATTGAAACATTTTGTCATGCAGACTAAAACATGCACTTTCAACATTAGCAGTTAATTCTATGTCAGGACCCGAGGCTCCAATTATGCTTCTCTTTTCATGCTTTATTTTCTCAGCAGCCACTCAAAAGAGAAATTTAAAATACAACTTTGGAGGAGGTGTTAATCCGTCCCAAAAGTGACGGTAAAGTGACGGATATACCACCAGCCGTATTACGAGTCCATTATATCCTTTGGAACTCGTAATACGGCTCTTGGTATATCCGTCACATTTGGGACGGATTAACACCTCCTCCAAAGTTGTAATAACCCCCTATATTTCCCATAACTTCAATATAGTCATATGACCAACCATAGAGAGTCCTCTATATAAAACCAGGTCACATCATAAGACTTCCTCTTTCTTTGCTGCTCTGCAGCCAGTTGAGTGCACGTTTATCCTACTATTGTGATTCTGAAATGTTTTAGAGCCTGACGCATCACTCGGTGCATGCTGAATGCTGTTGAATCTGTTTATCCAACTTTTGCTTCTGACAGGTAAGAGCACTGTGGACTCCTGGAATGCAAGCCTTTTTTTTGCGGTCCCATTCATTTGTGGAGTGGGAGCGGAGACGCGGCTGCCATCTTGGGTCGGTCGCGTCTCCTCATTCTAGTCTTTCAGGATGCTTCAGGCACATGCGTGCATGCGCTTGTTTACTTCTAGTTTGACTGCAGTTTTTGGGGGCCTGGGGCAGCGTTTGACGGTGCGCTTCATCATTGTGTATCGGATTTTTCCCAGAAGTGCCAGTTTTCTCTTCCTAGTGCCTTTTTCATTGCTCCCTATGCCCTGCAGCATCAGAGTGTGCCCAGGGTTGTAAAATTGTGCATAGGCTTTGCCTAGAGTGCCCCAGGCGCCTCCCTCCACTCTTTAATAAGCATATCTGCACCTGTTGGGGTTTGCACTCCCCTGGTTATAACTGAGCAGTTATTTTGTAAGAGCTGGTTCCTATGTATTTTCTATTATGGCCCATTATGAGTCCTATGATGAGGACAGAGGGGAGTACCAGGAGTTTCCTCCTTCTTTTGAAGAAAGCCTGGTAGAGGCTTTAGATTCCAATGTTCAATTGTCTGTTAACAAAGCTTTGGCCAGAGCTCTGGGCCCCTGACCTCCCATTTAAAGGTATTTGCCCATCAGCAAGGCTGGTTGCCTCCTCTGATCCTACTCCTACGCCACCCCCACAAACAAAGGGAAAGGCCAAAGGCAAAGCTACTGGTGAAACAGTGGCATTCCGAGGCTTTGAAAAATTGTCTACGACAATTCTGGATGAACATGGATATAGCCATGCCCAAACACAGGCATCCTCTTCAGATGAACCCTCTAAGATATTGGACCTTATGGGGTTGGATTCCTCTAAGGGCTATTCTGACAGTGATTAGGACAACGTTCCTGGGCCTAGCAGGAAAAGACTTCATGTCCAGGGATCAGACATTGGACCTAGCCCTCCGAAGCCCTACTGAGATTGTTCATCCCCATTTCACCAATTGGACCCCTCTTCCTGAAGTGGCCAACTATGTACAAGTACACCTTAGACAAGGGTTTGACAAGGAGAAATCTGTATGTCCCACACCGGATCTGGATGATAAGGTGGCGGACATGCCTGAGGTTGACCCGACCATGGTAAATTTTATGAAAAAATGGGCCAGAGACCCCAAGAAAGGACAGGACAGAGCCTGGTGGTCCTGTCAAGATAAATTGCTAGACATCTCAGGTCCCCTCACGAAAATACAGAATTTGGGGTTCCTTGCCAAGGAGTCTGCAGTTCCGGTTGATCCAAATGTTTTGATTGGTTGGGCAAAACGCGCAGTATGTCAGTTGGGTAATGCTAATGTCGCCATGTTGACTGAAAGACGGCATTTGATACTCATGCATATTGACCCAAAGTTGACAGGTCTGGTCTCCTCCAAATCCGGTCCAATAGCCCAGGGCTTATTACTAGGGGGTCCCTTTGTGAAGGACCTGGCAAAGTTTGCGTCAACATACAATACATTAGACAAAGCACACCTGTCTTTAAAGAAAGTTTTCCTCAACACCCTTTTTTGAAAGGGCCAGACGATACAGAGCCCGTTCGTCAGGCTAGGGATTTTATCAGGGCTCCCAGTGTGAAGCCTTCTACAGGTCTCACAGTTCCTGGCAGAAGCAAGCCTCAGACCAAACTTTCTCCCCAACCAGAGCTTGACAAGGACATCAGCACTTCCGTAGAGGCAGAGGTTATCAGAAAGGCAACCAAGACACAGGATATTCAGGTGAGGATTATACCTTCTTTAGAAGTGGTTTTGGGGGGAAGTATTCAATTTTTCATACACAACTGGGCAAACATTACTCAAGATGCCTGGGTACTAGAATCAGTTCAGGGATACAAACTGGAAATCTACAGTTCTCTAGTCCAAGACTCGCGCCCTCAAGAGCTATCTTTTTCCCTACAAGATCAAGAGCTCATATCAGAGGAAATTCTTTCCCTGCTTCGCAAAGACGCCATTTGCCCTTCATCACCCCATCCCGGAGGTTTAATCAGCAATTTCTTTTTAGTCAGCAAAAGAGACGAGGTGTCCTGTTTAGTGCTCAACTTGAAACGTTTCCATTCATGGATAGTATACAGACATTTCAAGATGGAGGGTATCCATCTTCTTCAGGATCTGCTTCAGGAGGGCGATTGGATGGTGAGACTGGATTTCAAAGATGCATACCTCTCAGTTCCCATCTTTGCTCCTCACAGGTGCATTCTTCAATTCTTTTGGCAGGGTCAATGCTACGAATACAATATTCTTACATTCAGTCTCTCGTCGATCCCTTCGTGTTTTACCAAACTGATGAAACCAGTGGCAGAAGCCCTCTGTGCCAGGAGCGTCAGGTTAATCATTTACCTCGACGATTTAATCCTGATGGCCCAAGATCCCCAGACAGTAGTTCTCCATCTTTCTTGAACAATCTAGTTATTACAGGATCTGGGATTTGTCATCAACCAGCCGAAATCACTCCTGATTCCTTCTCAACAGATGGAATTTTGGGGATTTCAGATCGATTCAGTGTTTTACTAGTTAATTCTTCCATCCCAGAAGATTAGGAATATCAAGAGGGTGTTGAGATCTGCCTAGCGAGACCAGACAATATCGTTGAGATCCATAGCTCGGATTGTGGGTCTCCTGGCCTCATCTATTCAGGTGATATTCCCAGGACCCCTTCATTACAGGGCCCTTCAATGCCTCAAAATTGAACAAATACAAAAGGGGTTGTCATACTCGGATCATGTTCAGCTATCAGTGGAGGCCAGGCTGGAAATGAATTGGTGGTTGAACCACATGGAAGCCTGGAATGGCAAGGCAATTTTTGGCAGGGCTCAGATGTCATTCTGGAATCGGATGCCAGCAGTATGGGTTGGGGCGCCAGATGTGGGCCCCTCTCACGGGAGGTCATTTGAGGGAGAATGAGCTTCAACTTCACATCAATTGTCTGGAGTTGTAGCAGGCTCCTTTGCGATCAGGAGCATTACCCCGATCAAGTCGGACTGTTGCATTCTGTTGAGGATGGACAACGTCTCAGCAGTTCGCTATGTCAACAGACTGGGGAGCACGAAGTCTCGCTTTCTAGCAGAGATTGACAAGGATTTGTGCCACTATTGTCTGTAACACCATATTGTGGTCATTGCGGAGTACCTTCCGGGCACAAAGAATTCTGTGGCGGATTGGTATTCCCGACATCTCTGAGATTTCAGTGATTGGAGATTACATCCCAAAATTTTAGTACAGCTCAATCATAGATGGGGTTTTTGTTCAGTGGACCTGGTTGCTTCCCGGTCCAATATTCAGATTCCGGCCTTCTTCAGTTGCCGCACGGATCCGGAGGCTCGGCGACGGATGTGTTCTTGCAGGACTGATCTCTCCACAGGGGTTATGCATTTCTAGATTTCAGTATGATACCCAGAGTTCTTTCCCTAGTGAGTCGTCAAAAGGCCAACCTAGTCTTAGTAACACCATTATGGAGGGCCCAGCCATGGTTCCCCTTGGTACCGGAAATGTCATGCAACATTCTTCTTCTGATTCCTCATCTTCCGAATCTGTTGCAGGACTTAGCAGAACTTCCGCTTCCACTGATCCCATCGAATCAGCTCAAACTGTTGACTTGGAGAGCTTCAGGGATAGATGGAAATGGCTAGGCATTTCGGCTCAAGCTTCCGCCTTTATTGACCAGGCCTGGTCCAGAAATATCCATAAACTATGTGCTTCAGCATGGAAGAGATGGGTTTGCTGGTGTACCGAGAGGAGTTTGGATCCCTATCAAGCAGATGTATGTTTGGTAATTAATTTCTTGTTATCTTTAGCTGAATCTGGAATGGCTTATAGATCAGTGAACAATTACAGATCTGCTCTTTCAGCTGGGCATGTTCCTGTCAATGATAAACCTGTCGATGCGGACCCCTCATGTGTAAGTTATTGAGGGGTATTCATTTTTCCAATCCTCCACAAGCTAAATAAGCTTCCTTATGGGACGTGCATGTAGTGCTACGGTTTTTGAAATCCTGTCCCAATAACAAATACTTGTTGCGTAAGCAGTTCTCAGCTAAATTAACTATGCTGTTATGTCTGATTTCTTGCATAAGAGTTTCAGACGTTTGAGCTTTGGACCCCATAGGTCCTTAATTTTTCCCAGAAGGTGTGAACTTTACAGTTTCAAGAAGGACCAAGACTAACATTAGGTTATTACTTATCCGGCATTTCCTAATGATGACAAATTATGTGTAGTGCAATGCCTCAGGTCTTATGAGGCTGCTACTAGTGAACTCCATGCGGACCCCGAGGGCAATTACTTATTGCATTACTGTTGGACCTGGCTTTTTGACAGGGACATCCCCAAACTTTTTGCCTCCTTCCTCCTATTTTTTCTGACCTGTTGTTGTTGGCTTTTGACCTCTGGGCACTTTACCACTGCTAACCAGTGCTAAAGTGCATATGCTCTCTGGGTAAATTGTACTACTGATTGGTTTATCCATGATTGACTATTTAATTTACTTGTAAGTCCCTGGTAGAGTGCACTACATGTGCCTAGGGCAGGTAGATTAAATGCTACTAGTGGGCCTGCAGCACTGGTTGTGCCACCCACCTCAGTAGCTCCTTAACCCTGTCTCAGGCCTGCCATTGCAAGGCCTGTGTGTGCAGTTTCACTGCCACTTCGACTTGGCATTTAAAAGTACTTGCCAAGCCTAGAACTCCCCTTTTGCTACATATAAGTCATCCCTAATGTGTGCCCTAGGTAACCCCTAGAGCAGGGTGCGGTGTAGGTAAAAGGCAGGACATGTACCCGTGTAGTTATATGTCCTGGTAGTGTGAAACTCCTAAATTTGTTTTTACACTACTGTGAGGCCTGCTCCTTTCATAGGCTAACATTGGGGCTGCCCTCATACACTGTTGAAGTGGCAGCTGCTGATCTGAAAGGAGCAGGAAGGTCATATTTAGTATGGCCAGAATGGTAATACAAAATCCTGCTGACTGGTGAAGTCGGATTTAATATTACTATTCTAGAAATGCCACTTTTAGAAAGTGAGCATTTCTTTGCACTAAAATCTTGTTGTGCCCTTCAATCCACGTCTGGCTAGGTTTAGTTGACAGCTCCTTGTGCTTTCACTCAGACACACCCCAAACACAGGGTACTCAGCCTCACTTGCATACATCTGCATTTTGAATGGGTCTTCCTGGGCTGGGAGGGTGGAGGGCCTGCCCTCACACAAAGGACTGCCACACCCCCTACTGGGACTCTGGCAGACAGGATTGAGCTGAAAGGGAACTTGGTGCATTTCTTAGAGACTCTTTGAAGTCACCCCCACTTCAAAGGCACAACTTAGTATAAAACAGGGCCTCTGCCCTACCTCATGAGACACTTGCTGGAGAAGAAACCTGAACCAGAAACTACATCCTGCCAAGAAGAACTGCCTGGCTGCTCAAAGGACTCACCTGTCTGCTTTTCTACAAAGGACTGCTGCCTTGCTGTTGGCCTGCTGCCTTGCTGAACTCTTGCCTGGCTGTAAAAGTGCTCTCCAAGGGCTTGGATAGAGCTTGCCTCCTGTTCCCTGAAGTCTCAGGACCAAAAAGACTTCACTCTTCCTCTTGGACGCTCCGTGCGCCGAACTTTTCGACGCACAGCTTGTTCCGCGGCAAGAAAAACGCCGCACACCGACGCTGATCAACGCGACGCCTTCGGGACGACCAAAACTTTGACGCACGGCCTCGCAAGGACAACGCCGCCCGACTTCCCGGGAGAAATCGACGCAACGCCTGCCGTGAGATCAAAACTTTGACGCACGGCCTCGCAAGGATAACGCCGCCCGACTCCACAGGAGAAATCGACGCGACGCCTGCCGTGAGATCAAAACTTTGACGCACGGCCTCGCAAGGACAACGCCGCCCGACTCCGCAGGAGAAATCGACGCGACGCCTGCCGTGAGATCAAAACTTTGACGCACGGCCTCGCAAGGACAACGCCGCCCGACTCCGCAGGAGAAATCGACGCGACGCCTGCCGTGAGATCGAAACTTCGACGCGCAGCCCCGCAGAACGACGCGCAGCCGGAAAACAAGCAGGAAAATCCACGCACAGACCCGGGACATCTGGTAATCCCCGCGACCCACAGAAAGAGACTGTCCGCGCGCCAGAAAACGACGCCCGACTTCCCCGCGTGGAAAATAACGA
Source organism: Pleurodeles waltl (assembly GCF_031143425.1). Taxonomy (NCBI): domain Eukaryota; kingdom Metazoa; phylum Chordata; class Amphibia; order Caudata; family Salamandridae; genus Pleurodeles; species Pleurodeles waltl. Next base: position 1,889,732,703 of record NC_090440.1, read on the forward strand.
CGCAAGTCCGTGTGTGCTGGGGAGAAATCGACGCACACACCCTTTTTCCACGCACCTCTTCCTTTGTGGCCCTCTGAGGAGATTTTCCACCAGAAACCAGGTACTTTGTGTTTGAAAGAGACTCTGTTTACTTTCTAAAGACTTAAGACACTTTATATCACTTTTCAGTGATATCTTTACAAATTCATATTGCAACTTTGATCGTTTTGACCTGAAGATACCCAGATAAATATTATATATTTTTCTAAATACTGTGTGGTGTATTTTTGTGGTGTTATGCTATGGTGTTGTATGATTTATTGCACAAATGCTTTACACATTGCCTTCTAAGTTAAGCCTGACTGCTCGTGCCAAGCTACCGGAGGGTGAGCACAGGCTGATTTTCGATTGTGTGTGACTTTCCCTGACTAGAGTGAGGGTTCTTGCTTGGACAGAGGGCAACCTAACTGCCAACCAAAAACCCCATTTCTAACATTGGTGATCAGCGGTGAGGATAGGACTTGTGTTTGTGTAGTGACATACAGTAGCTAAGTATTTCACTACCTACCCACAGTTGAAGGTCAACTTGATTTTTCATCTTTTTTGGCTCTTGGTTCTCTGATGTCCTCCTGGATATACTATTGATATTTTGGACTTTGGATTTTGGTTTTTGCTGATAAGATCTTATCAAAATGGGATTGTGTACCTACTCATTCTTTGTTCGTACTGACCACCTCACTAAGGCTGACCTAAGGAAGCTTTGCAGACAATGGGGCCTTCCTGTAGCAAGGAGATCTACTAAAGCGGAGATGCTCCATCACTACATAGTCTGGGGGGAGGAAAGATGGGCAGAGAGAGAGGCAGCAAGAAACCAAATGACTAAGTACCCCTCAGATGAGGAGGAGGACTACGCACATGAGGAGGAAGACTACTCAGATGAGGAGGAAGACTACTCAGAGTTGGACAGTGACCCAGAAATAGATGAATGGCTCCGAAGTCAAAGGCGACAGGAGCAACAATTAGAGGAGTATCTTGCAGAGGTTGAGGCAAAAAGACTCGTAGCCCTGGAAGAAGAAAAGATTGCAGCTCTAGAGCTGAGCTGTAAAGAGCTGAAACTGGAGGCCGGAAGGGCTGAGTCCAGTTCAGATGGTGGCAGCAAAAATCTTGCATCTAGTACTGCTGAAGAAGGGCACAAGCCCAGAGATGTGGTGCCCAACTTGAAGAAGGGAGTTGACACACCCCAGGCAGTTCAAGGGTATGAGGTAGTTCCCGTTATGCACAGGGTCCCTGAGAAGGATTGGGGAACTGGCACAGGGAGTCATATTCCTACTGGGGGGAGGGACACTTTACTGACTCTAGCAGAGAGTGACAGAGAAAAGGGTTCCCCCCTGGTGGACGTCCTGGATATAGAGTGTAGAGACATCCCAGAAGAGTTTGGGTTGAGTGTCAGGGACAGCCAGATACTGTCTCACCAGTCTCAGGAGGGTGAAGTAGAGTGCTTTTCCAAGGTTGAGTTACTGGGTGGTTGGGTGAAGGGTACTGTGGTTAATACATGTGAAGGGCAGAGTGATGTAATTGCTGGAGAGCATATGTCTGGTCCTTATTTTCCAGAGCTACGCCAACACCAGGTGGAGTGTGAGTTCTCTGACCCCAGGGAACTTACAATGGAGGCAGACTTCTGGGTGAGTACCAGAGAGTCTGAAGAGGCATTTGGGGGTGCTCCTGAAGGGAGTGGTCTAGGTGGTTCCCAACCGAGTGTGGTGGGAGAGGATTGTAGTGTCCCAGGTAGGTCCCAGGTCCTAGAGGGTTCCATGAGGGAACACCAGGAGGGAAGCCTAGCCTGTACCGTAGGGCCACCTTTTGAGGGAAGCCCCGCAGTGTCAGAAGAACTAGGGGGGGTGACTGTAGCCAGCATCCCAACAGTTCTGGTGTCTGGCAGTACCCCTCCTAGTGAGGGGGTGCAGAAGTCCAGACATAGGGTTGAGAGGGGGTTGCAGACCCCAGTGGAGGACATTGAGAGTCAGGGGACAGCTCTGAGAGCAGAGCCCCCCAAGAAATGACCCAGGTGAAACCTTTTCTGGTTTGGGGGAAACCCCGACTCTGCCGGATGGGCAGAGGTCGGGAGACCTGCGCCAACCAGACTCTTGTGTGGCCCTTGGGGACGGTGTGTCCCTTGTGGGGGGTGAGAGTGCCCCCCAGGAAGGCCTGGCATGCCAGGCAAAGATTCAACCTCAGGGTGGTGACTCTGGGTTGGATACCCAGGTTCAGAGGTTAAACTCTGACCTGGTGGGAGGTAGATGTGCCTCCCAAGAAGTCCTGCTGTGCCAGGCAATTGTCCAACCTCAGGGTGTTGACTCTGGATTGGATGACCAGGTTCAGAGGTTAAACTCTGACCTGGTGGGGGGTAGGTGTGCCCCCCAGAAAGTCCTGGCGTGCCAGGCAATTGCCCAACCTCAGGGTGGTGACCCTGGGTTGGGGAACCAGGCTCAGAGGTTAAACTCTGACCTGGTGGGAGGTAGGTGTGCCTCCCTGGAAGTCCTGGCCAGGCAATGGTTCAACCTCAGGGTGGTGACTCTGGGCTGGCTAACCAGGTTCAGGGGATAAGCTCTGACCTGTTGGGGGGTAGGCGTGCCCCCCAGAAAGTCCTGGTGTACCAGGCAGTGGTCCAACCTCAGAGTGCTGGCTCTGGGTTGGATAACCGGGTTCAGAGGTTAAACTCTGACCTGGTGGGGGGTAGGTGTGCCCCCCAGAAAGTCCTGGCGTGCCAGGCAATTGTTCAACCTCAGAGTGCTGACTCGGGGTTGGATAACCGGGTTCAGAGGTTAAACTCTGACCTGGTGGGGGATAGGTGTGCCCCCCAGAAGGTCCTGGCGTGCCAGGCAATTGTTCAACCTCAGGGTGGTGACTCTGGGTTGGATACCCAGGTTCAGAGGTTAAACTCTGACCTGGTGGGAGGTAGGTGTGCCTCCCAAGAAGCCCTGCTGTGCCAGGCAATTGTCCAACCTCAGGGTGTTGACTCTGGGTTGGATGACCAGGTTCAGAGGTTAAACTCTGACCTGGTGGGGGGTAGGTGTGCCCCCCAGAAAGTCCTGGCGTGCCAGGCAATTGCCCAACCTCAGGGTGGTGACCCTGGGTTGGGGAACCAGGCTCAGAGGTTAAACTCTGACCTGGTGGGAGGTAGGTGTGCCTCCCAGAAAGTCCTGGTGCGCCAGGCAATTGTTCAACTTCAGGGTGGTGACTCTGAGTTGAATGGCCCAGTTCAGAAGTTAAACTCTGACCTGGTGGAGGGTCAGTGTGCCCTCCAGGAAGTCCTGGTGTGCCAGGCAATTGTTCAACTTCAGGGTGATGACTCTGAGTTGAATGGCCAAGTTCAGAGGTTAAACTCTGACCTGGTGGAGGGTCAGTGTGCCCTCCAGGAAGTCCTGGCGTGCCAGGCAATTGTTCAACTTCAGGGTGGTGACTCTGAGTTGAATGGTCAGGTGCAGAGGTTAAACTCTGACCTGGTGGAGGGTCAGTGTGCCCTCCAGGAAGTCCTGGCGTGCCAGGCAATTGTTCAACTTCAGGGTGGTGACTCTGAGTTGAATGGGCAGGTGCAGAGGTTAAACTCTGACCTGGTGGGGGGTAGGTGTGCCTCCCAGGAAGTCCTGGTTTGCCAGGCAGTGATCCAGTCTGAGGGTACAGACCCTGGGCTGGAAGACCAGGTTCAGGGTGTCCCCCCGGACCTGGAGGGAGGGGCTACTGATAACAGTGCCCCTACCATGTTGTCTTCTGAGGAGGCCACTCCTAGTTGGAGGGTGCTGGACCCCAGAAGGGAGGGCAGGGGGAGGGAAGCCTCACCCCGGGCCCTAGTCCAACCTGAAGGCACAGGCCCCAGGTTGGAGGGCCAGTTGCAGGTTAACAGCCCTGCACTGGTGGAGGAATGGTACAGGGTGACTTCTGTAAGCACCCTGACCATGTTGGACTCTGGGGGTACCGCTCCAGGAGGGAGGGTACAAAGCCCCAGAGGGGAGGACCAGGTTCAGGCTGTCATCCCTGACCTGGTGGAAGGGAGAGTGGTTAAAGGGTGCCCAGCACCTGGGGCTACCGCCCCCCACTCTCCACAGCCACAGTGGTTGGAGAGCTTTGAGAGGCCTGGGGCCTGGCTTTCATCCCTGGCAGCTGTCAGTAATCACTGTGGCTTGCTGTCCGGGTGGACAGAGTTATCCCTGGGGAGGGGACAAGTGTCACACCCCAGGGGTAGAGTGGGCAACACCACTGTGTTGGTGATGGTGGTACTATCCTGCTCCTGGGATACATCTGTGAGCAAAGTAAGGTTAGGTGCTGCACAGATGGGATCCGCAGGTAAGGAGAAAGGTTCCCCATGGGTTGGCTTAGTGGGCCCTGAGAGTATGGACAGAGTGATCCAATTGGAGTCAGGAAGGCGAAGAACTGGAGCATGCCCCTGCTGTTGTGGGCCTGGGTCCTTGTTCTGTCGCCTCAAACAGGGAAGTACATCAGGATAGTGATTGTTCTCCCCTGGCTTTAGGCTGGTAGGGGGTCATGTTGGACCTGGCTTTTTGACAGGGACATCCCCAAACGTTTTGCCTCCTTCCTCCTATTTTTTCTGACCTGTTGTTGTTGGCTTTTGACCTCTGGGCACTTTACCACTGCTAACCAGTGCTAAAGTGCATATGCTCTCTGGGTAAATTGTACTACTGATTGGTTTATCCATGATTGACTATTTAATTTACTTGTAAGTCCCTGGTAGAGTGCACTACATGTGCCTAGGGCAGGTAGATTAAATGCTACTAGTGGGCCTGCAGCACTGGTTGTGCCACCCACCTCAGTAGCTCCTTAACCCTGTCTCAGGCCTGCCATTGCAAGGCCTGTGTGTGCAGTTTCACTGCCACTTCGACTTGGCATTTAAAAGTACTTGCCAAGCCTAGAACTCCCCTTTTACTACATATAAGTCATCCCTAATGTGTGCCCTAGGTAACCCCTAGAGCAGGGTGCGGTGTAGGTAAAAGGCAGGACATGTACCTGTGTAGTTATATGTCCTGGTAGTGTGAAACTCCTAAATTTGTTTTTACACTACTGTGAGGCCTGCTCCTTTCATAGGCTAACATTGGGGCTGCCCTCATACACTGTTGAAGTGGCAGCTGCTGATCTGAAAGGAGCAGGAAGGTCATATTTAGTATGGCCAGAATGGTAATACAAAATCCTGCTGACTGGTGAAGTCGGATTTAATATTACTATTCTAGAAATGCCACTTTTAGAAAGTGAGCATTTCTTTGCACTAAAATCTTGTTGTGCCCTTCAATCCACGTCTGGCTAGGTTTAGTTGACAGCTCCTTGTGCATTCACTCAGACACACCCCAAACACAGGGTACTCAGCCTCACTTGCATACATCTGCATTTTGAATGGGTCTTCCTGGGCTGGGAGGGTGGAGGGCCTGCCCTCACACAAAGGACTGCCACACCCCCTACTGGGACTCTGGCAGACAGGATTGAGCTGAAAGGGAACTTGGTGCATTTCTTAGAGACTCTTTGAAGTCACCCCCACTTCAAAGGCACAACTTAGTATAAAACAGGGCCTCTGCCCTACCTCATGAGACACTTGCTGGAGAAGAAACCTGAACCAGAAACTACATCCTGCCAAGAAGAACTGCCTGGCTGCTCAAAGGACTCACCTGTCTGCTTTTCTACAAAGGACTGCTGCCTTGCTGTTGGCCTGCTGCCTTGCTGAACTCTTGCCTGGCTGTAAAAGTGCTCTCCAAGGGCTTGGATAGAGCTTGCCTCCTGTTCCCTGAAGTCTCAGGACCAAAAAGACTTCACTCTTCCTCTTGGACGCTCCGTGCGCCGAACTTTTCGACGCACAGCTTGTTCTGCGGCAAGAAAAACGCCGCACACCGACGCTGATCAACGCGACGCCTTCAGGACGACCGAAACTTTGACGCACGGCCTCGCAAGGACAACGCCGCCCGACTTCCCGGGAGAAATCGACGCGACGCCTGCCGTGAGATCAAAACTTTGACGCACGGCCTCGCAAGGATAACGCCGCCCGACTCCACAGGAGAAATCGACGCGACGCCTGCCGTGAGATCAAAACTTTGACGCACGGCCTCGCAAGGACAACGCCGCCCGACTCCGCAGGAGAAATCGACGCAACGCCTGCCGTGAGATCAAAACTTTGACGCACGGCCTCGCAAGGACAACGCCGCCCGACTCCGCAGGAGAAATCGACGCGACGCCTGCCGTGAGATCGAAACTTCGACGCGCAGCCCCGCAGAACGACGCGCAGCCGGAAAACAAGCAGGAAAATCCACGCACAGACCCGGGACATCTGGTAATCCCCGCGACCCACAGAAAGAGACTGTCCGCGCGCCAGAAAACGACGCCCGACTTCCCCGCGTGGAAAATAACGACGCAAGTCCGTGTGTGCTGGGGAGAAATCGACGCACACACCCTTTTTCCACGCACCTCTTCCTTTGTGGCCCTCTGAGGAGATTTTCCACCAGAAACCAGGTACTTTGTGTTTGAAAGAGACTCTGTTTACTTTCTAAAGACTTAAGACACTTTATATCACTTTTCAGTGATATCTTTACAAATTCATATTGCAACTTTGATCGTTTTGACCTGAAGATACCCAGATAAATATTATATATTTTTCTAAATACTGTGTGGTGTATTTTTGTGGTGTTATGCTATGGTGTTGTATGATTTATTGCACAAATGCTTTACACATTGCCTTCTAAGTTAAGCCTGACTGCTCGTGCCAAGCTACCGGAGGGTGAGCACAGGCTGATTTTGGATTGTGTGTGACTTACCCTGACTAGAGTGAGGGTTCTTGCTTGGACAGAGGGCAACCTAACTGCCAACCAAAAACCCCATTTCTAACAATTACAAAAAGCTTTTAAACCAGTTGCATCAGCCACGTTGGCTAGACGGCTGTGTTGGCTCCTTTCGGAAGCAGGAGTTGACATTATGGCATCCAAATCAGTTAGCCTAGGGTCTCGACTACAGGATATCATGAAAGCGGTGGACTGGTCATCTGAATCCACCTTGAAATCATTTTATTATAAACCTGTTGTTGATGTTGCATCGATAATGGTGGCTCAGCTTTGAACTAGCATAATCGGAGCCTCCGGTCCTGACATAGAATAAAAACATTTCTAGCTATTGTGTCAAGAATTTTCAATTCTATTAAGGACACGGAGGTGAGGATTATCCCACCCTGCAAATATGTGAAGACCTAAGTAAGGGAAAGGTATGGTATTTTATATTAATATTTCTAAATGCAAAGAGATAGTTATGCCATACCCGTTCGTTTTTGTCTAGACATAGGGGAATGGTTGTTCTGGCTTTACTTTGTGTTCCCAGGTATCGAGCAAAAACAAGCTTAATGAGGCGGCCTTCGCTGGAGTATGTTTTCATGGGATATGGTACATCTTCAGTGACGAGTGAAGTTGGATCGCCTCTTCTGGGATCCCGAGGTTCTGGTTAGGACTGGACAGGTGTCAGTCGGACTGAAAAGAAGGATAAGTTTTCGTGTCCTTGGTTCCAGTTACAAGTTGAGGAACTTCAGGGAGTTTTCGCAAGACTGTTTCATTTTCTCGACGGACTCACATTTCTGCACTTGTTTATTGTGTCTATTCGCAAAGAAAGAGGAAGTCTTATGATGTCAACAGGTTTTATATAGAGGACTCTCTACGGTTGGTCATATGACTATATTTAAGTTATGGGAAATGTAGTATTTTAAAATTCTCTTTTAATTGGTTGCCAAGAAAATAAAGCATGGAAAGACAAGCATAATACTTGCCTCCGTGTCCTTAATAGAATTGAAAATTCTTGACTCGATAGCTAAAACATTTTTTACTCCCTGGGGATCATCAGCTTACACTGTTCTGAGCAACTAGAGTGTTAACATTCTGAATTTCTGAATTTATGCCCAAAGTGTGCCACATCTGAAGGCCATCTTGATGGAATTGAAGTGGAAAACTGAAAGGATTTTCTACTGAAGATACTGCAGCAAATAAGGAAACTAGGGAGCCAGGCCCTGTGTCCAACACCACCACCCTCCGTGCATTGCAACGGGCATCTTACTTTACTTTAAAAAAACTCCAGAAATTCACTGAAAAAAACAAAGGTTACAGGGACTTTATAGTTAGGAAATAGAATTTTTAAAATCTTAGAAATTCACTAAAGAAACAATTATAGGGACATTATAGTTAGGATCAGATTTTACACACACAAAGCATAGAAATTCAACTGTTATAGTTAGAGTTATTTCAAGCAACTATAGCTCGTGCCCTAAGGTAACTATAACTCACAGCATTGCCATGCACTGCTCATACCTGAGATATTACATCACTCATGACATCACTCATGACATCTTCTTTGACATAATTGATAATATCATTGCCACATTTGCAGTAAAATTATCAATGAGAAAACTGTACACGGTGAGGGCGCAAGTTATATTTACTTGAAATAACTCTAACTATAAGAGCTGAATTTCTATGGTTTTGTGCATGTAAAATCTGAACCTAACTATAATGTCACTGTAACCTTTGTTTTTTTTGTGAAAATATATATATCTATATCTATATCTAAATATATATATATTTATGTATATACATATATACATATAGATATAGATATTTAAATATACACAAATACATACATACACATATATATACAGATTTGTTTTGTTGCTATGGAGTGATTAAATGGCACTACATCATTCAATATACACATGCCTGTAGTTCATGCATGCCCAAATGTCAACACATATGTGTGCGCCTACTGAATGATGGAACTGCATGATGTCATGACACATATTTGCTCATGCGTGAAGTGCATGATTTCATTTTTTTCTTTCTTTTAGCTGATGCTATATGGAATCATCAAAAATATTTTTTCTTAATAAGCATTTGCTTTTTGCCCATGCTATGCTGCACAGCATTGGCAAACGGCTTTGGCAAATCAATGATTGTAAAATCATAAAACATAAAAATAAAAAAAAAAGTAACAGTTCAGTAAAATCACCTAAAACAGTACATCACATTTCATGAAGAGTGAAATACCACAGCTAAAAAACACAATAAGTAAAAACACACATTATGAGTGAATACATGTTGAAGATACAACAGAGTAAGCCTTACATGCTTAAAATTCATTGAAAAAAGAAGGGGCGTAGAAACTAATACTGTAAACTAATACTTTTAGGGTAGATAAAAGCAATATGTAAAGTGTCCAGTGCGGCAGCCATTTTACATGTGCAAACTAGGGTCTCCGATCGTTTATGCCAACCAGTTATTACCTGGTGGAACGAGTACAAGTGAAAATAAGTCAAAAGTTGCCTGTCGAATGTGGGCATATCAAGCGTTAAATACAATTCTGATTTAAACACGGAATTCACCATGGCATAATGGGCTGACAAACTCTTAGGCAGCATGTGTTCAGCCCTGTTTTCTTGCACATTGGCGGAAAAGGGCTCCTTAACCCACATGACATCTGCTTTCGAAATTTGCTCTGGATAAGAGGAAAGTTCGGGTCTCCCAAAGTCGTCCAAAGTACTTTTCACATAATGAAACCAGGGGATAAGATGGCAATAGTAAAATCTTTCTATTCAATTCCAAATAATTTTTAAACCAAACAGAAACCCACAGTAACAAGGGGCAAATTTGTGTGTAATCAGAAATATGCTCTACCCCCAGTTACTCATGCACATTCTCCATTAGGGCGGAATCTTACTAATGTTTCAAGCCTAACATGCAAATCTTGCAAAAAGGCCACGGGGCACTATCTCCCCCCATGGACCTCAGTACAGCCCACTGCTTCAATCTATTCACAGTATCAAAGGTGGTATGGGGCTCCATGAGGGCAAGATGAATAGATTTTTTTTTTAACTATAGAGTACTTGTTAATCAATAGATACAAAATTAAATTCTGCATAAAACTGTATTGTATTTCTGAAAAATATCTTACCATTCGCTGCCATTCTGTCAGACAATTCCATAATACATGCCCAATAATTTTCACTTTAGTACCTGCTAAAGAGATGAGCTGGAAACAAGCTGGGTCAGCTCGATTCCCTTCTGTGAAAATCAGCATAATTCCCAATTTTTGCTAGGACGAGCCCTTGCGCTGCCTCATTTAAGTATTGAGTAACTAAAGGAGCACAACGATCATTAAACAATGTAAAAAGAATTCCCTGGAACTCCATCCAGACCCACATTTTTTCTGGATGAAAGGAAAAGGGCCACTATAGTTGGGTCACTGCAATCTCATCAAAATGTAGCTTCCCCCTCTGATGAGAGATAAATTAGATAGGGATGGACATTCTGTAGTGTAGATGGACTCAAAGTGGGCGATCCAATCCTGCACTAAGATAATTTTACGCCAAATCTGGTGCAGCTGCCTCACTAAAAAGGGGCTGATTTACCGCTCTCCAGAAAGCAGAGGTATTCCTTGGAGCACATGTGGCTTCTAACTGTTCCATTTTCTCAGTAAGGACAGGCTATACTTTTTTACATATATTTGTCAATGAGTACAGAGTAACGTGGTTGGGTGTCTCTAACCGTAGGCAAGCTTGAAAATCATTACTACTTGATTGAATCAGATTCCTTAAGTTGTTACCCTAGATGATCCTGGGCCAAGCTATCCTATGATCCTGCTGCTTTTTTAAAAGAGTTTCTTTATACGGCATGTTTTCTTTACCCCCATAGTCATACTATCTAAACCCCTCCAAAAGTGAATTATGATCACCAAGCGTATTCCATACTGTTTTGAACTTGGGGATGAAGGGCAAAATACAAGCCGACACATAGATAAAATTAATAGTGGAACTAAAGCCTCTTCCCTTAAACATCGGTAGTAGATCGAGAGAGTTACACTCTTCAATAGTCAAAAGATTGATAAGACTAAATGCTGAAAGCAGGATATTTAAAAAATCCCCCTGGCGGGAAGAAGTATAATGTGCCAGCTCTAAGTCATTAAGGGGATCATTCATTTGTGAAATAGAGACACAAAATGAACATGGATGTATGTTAAAATCCCTCAATAGCAGGATCAGTGGAGAAATAGTCTGAGCCAGAAGGAAACATCCAAAAATGTTTTTTAAGTCTATCTTCAATGAATAGATCTTTTTCCTTAGCCTGTGTTGACAAAAGTGCAGTCTTGAGTATTCCAGGTGGAGGCACTGCTGTCTTCCTAGTTATCAAAGAGACCAGAGGCTCCAAACTGCAGGACCTTTGACTACTTTAACCGCTATACAGTTCCACCTCTCAATACTGTTTGGACTCCATCCGTAAGTGCAGTATCTGTTTCTTGTGGGATATTCTCTGTTTTGTCCGCTAGCGAAGAAGCCATATTGAAACTTGCCTCACAGACTCTAGCACAGTGCAGAAAGGCATCAGGATTTTAGCCTTAGGAGTACACATCATATTTATCAGTGTCTGTGCAGGAAGTTGGAAGTCTCCAGGTCTCAAGTGAGAGGCAGAAGCAGAGTCAAGGCGAGTCGAGGTGAGGAGGCAAAGAAACAAGGGGGAGAAAGGAGCAGAGACCCGCTGAGGGCTTGCTACAGTGGACTTGCCATGGGGAAGGTGTCAGGAGCTGGCCATCGGAACATTACAGCACTGGCACCAGCACTGAAGGACAGAAGGGGTGAAGAGTGGCACAGCAAGGGCAGAGCAGTATTGAGGAGGATTCCTGCTGGTCCGTCGACTCCCCCGCACCCTGCTTCTTGATGGCTTTTCCCCACTCCAGCTCCTGCTCCTGGGCTCCCACTGGTCTCCCCCTGGGCCACTCTGTCTAGCCTGACTTGGTAAGAGCAATGATATTAACAACAACGTCATCAATAATATTTAATTTAATCAATTTTATCAACCAACAATAACAAACAATGATAAACAGTGATAAACAAGTGTGTGCGTGCTCGTGCCCCCTATCTAACACTTTGGCTGAGGGGTGAGGTGGCGCAAAATCGGGGCAAATCGAGACTTCAGGACAACCCTGTAACTGTGACATCAAGAATGGAAAGCGAAGGCCCAGAAAGGCCTGGAGAAGCAATTCTCCCTGAAAAACTCTTCTTTTTTGCAGCCTGCCCGCTAGAGGGCTTAGTCATGGGGGAGTGCCAGAGCCTGCAGAGGTGGTCAAGACAGGTCTTGGTGCAGCTTGGTGGACACCTGTGCCCTCTGAATAACGCTCTGCTCTGCGCCACCCTGTGAAAAAAGAGATTCTCCTGCTGACTCCCTGGTGGACTTCCCTATTGGTCCTTCTGGGGGCCCCACTTGATTTATGCATATAATCAACTACCCAAGGAGCAGAGTGCGTCTAAGTGGCATGCGTGTTCATGCCTCCCATAGCCCACAGGAAAATCCAGGGCAAGTACAAGGGGTGTGGAGGTGCACAGAGCAGCCAAGTGAAGCCCTCGCTTGCCGCTTTCCGACAGAAGGAGACCTCGAAGCAATCCAGCTCTTCTGCTGGCTGACAGACCACCATGAGATCATGCAAGGAAAGAGGCCCACACAGCAGTCAGCAGAAAGAAAGGTGGTTGACATAGGGCCAATACAACCAACAGAACAAGGGCACAAAGGGGGGAGAATCCTTTAGTGGAGATGGCACAGGACCTGGCAAAAGTCCTGGCACATGATGTGGCACAGGTCTTGGCAGACCCAACAACATGCCCAGGAACGGCCAACTCTGGAGGGGGGTTGACAAAGGTAAAGTCCTGCAGCCATTAGCCAAAACTCTATACACAATTCACCTTTCTAAAGGACACTGGATCAATGATATTCTCTAACAATGACAAAGCTATAGGGGTCCCATCTCACCTGCAATATGAAGTGATATAACCAATGTAAGGTGGCAACCCAAGCAGGGAATTGGCCCCTGCTACTAACTGCTCCTGAAACCTATAGAGATCAGTGGCTCAGTGGATGTAGAGGCCACAAAATAGGTTGAGAAAGGGATGGATCGTCTCTTACCCTACCCACTTTGGAATGCTTCAGGCTTAACCTCACCATTCTGGGCTGCAAATACATTCATGGCCCCGTACTCTCCTATTATACAGAAGGGTACTGAGGGGCAGGCCAAATCATCACAAAGCCTAAGTTTCTCCTGTGATATCTACCAAGAGCCCTGGAGGGAGCAAACGATGGAAGATGAAGATCTCTTTACAAGGCCCAATACTCAAGATATCAGTGCAAAGGGGGACGCTAGACCTCCTGCCAGCCAGGATGTCATTAGCCTAGGCTTCAGTCAAGTCAGCACGCCAGCTAGCAAGTATGGCCAAAGAAAAAGCAACAAAGCATAAAAGGAAAAAAACTTAAGGACAACAGCTGTGATATTTCTTATGTAGTGACCCAAGAGTGGTAAGAATTAGCAGCATCATAGCTACAAAATCCCCCCAGTAAATTTCTGAGGGTCCCACCTAAAGCAGGTGAAGGAACCACCTTAAATAGAGATCAAAAAAGAGAAAAGAAGAACTAGCAGCCTGATACCATCTGGCCATCCCTTCTAAACACCACGCTGCTGTCAGTGATTGCCCTCCAATACCAGACGGACAAGATGGACATTCAGCTATCAATTCTTGACTCCTTAGCTACTCTAGTAGCAGGAATAGACAGCAAGCTTGCCAAACTAAACCACCTGGTACAGCGAGCTCAAACCAACTCCCAACCAGCTCAACTAGGATGCTCTTGCACCTGTGTCCCGGTCTTGGCCAAACTAACCATGCTGCCAACAATGATGGGTGACTTACTAACCAAATTCAAACAGACCGCTGGAAACAGAAGGGGCATCATCTCTCTGGAAGCAAGCACATCCTTTCACCAATCACAGGTGGGTCCATCTACAGACTGTCCAGAGGCCCATAGGATGCAATGCAGCTTCATTGTACCTCAAGCTACAGGGAAAGGAAATAAGCACAGCAATAAAAGCACCTAGAATCAACTGAAAGCTGTCGTGGGAGATCTCTGCATGCGATGAGAAAAAAATCAAACTCTCAACCAGGGAGGCTTAGTGAGGGATCATGAGCAAAACAGCAATGGAAGGGTAGAAATGGCTCAAAGGGCTCAAAGACCATCACCAAGTACTTTCAATCGGACTCCACAAGCTCCAAAGTCACTAGGGCGCCAACAGAGGATTACAATCTAGCTACTTCCTTTGAGCAGGGTGAAGCAGTGGGTGGCCAAAGGAAATCAATCTTCAAGAGGGTGAGAGATCTGCCAGCCCCATAAAGAAGACTGTTGCAGCACCAGAACAGGACTTCCCACACAACCACGGGATGGGCGCTGCATTGCCAGAACCAGGAACCCCACAAACTGACATTCCAACCAAGGGAGGGGAAGGAGAAGCCCCATGAATGGGGGCCTATAACCTGTAGGAAAGTACCATCTTGCCTGGCATGTTACCACCATATTTCACTGTATATATGTTGTTTTAGTCTATGTGTCACTGGGACCCTGCTATGCAGGGCCCCAGTGCTCATAAGTATGTGCCCTGTATGTGTTCCTTGTGTGATGCCTAACTGTCTCACTGAGGCTCTGCTAACCAGAACCTCAGTGGTTATGCTCTCTCTGCTTTCCAAATTTGTCACTAACAGGCTAGTGACTAAATTTACCAATTCACATTGGCATACTGGTACACCCATTTAATCCCCTAGTATTTGGTACTGAGATACCCAGGGTATTGGGGTGCCACCCATAGGGAGCTCTGACAATTCTTACACAGGCCTGCCAGTGCAGCCTACGTGAAATAACGTCCATGTTATTTCACAGCCATTTACCACTGCACTTAAGTAACTTCTAAGTCACCTATATGTCTCACCTTCACCTGGTGAAGGTTGGGTACAAAGTTACTTAGTGTGAGGGCACCCTGGCACAAGCCAAGGTGCCCCCACATCGTTCAGGGCAAATTCCCCGGACTTTGTGAGTGCGGGGACACCATTACACGTGTGCACTATACATAGGTCACTATCTATGTATAGCGTCACAATGGTAACTCCGAACATGGCCATGTAACATGTCTAAGATCATGGAATTGTCACCCCAATACCATTCTGGTATTGGTCGGACAATTCCATGATCCCCCGGGTCTCTAGCACAGAACCCGGGTACTGCCAAACTGCCTTTCCGGGGTCTCCACTGCAGCTGCTGCCAACCCCTCAGACAGGTTTCTGCCCTCCTGGGGTCCAGGCAGCCATGGCCCAGGAAGGCAGAACAAAGGACTTCCTCTGAGAGAGGGTGTAACACCCTCTCCCTTTGGAAATAGGTGTGAGGGCTGGGAGGAGTAGCCTCCCACAGCCTCTGGAAATGCTTTGATGGGCACAGATGGTGCCCATCTCTGCATAAGCCAGTCTACACCGGTTCAGGGATCCCCCAGCCCTGCTCTGGCGCGAAACTGGACAAAGGAAAGGGGAGTGACCACTCCCCTGACCTGCACCTCCCAGGGGAGGTGCCCAGAGCTCCTCCAGTGTGTCCCAGACCTCTGCCATCTTGGGAACAGAAGTGTTGGGGGCACACTGGACTGCTCTGAGTGGCCAGTGCCAGCAGGGGACGTCGGAGTCTCCTTCCGATAGGATCTTACCTCTCTTGGTTGCCAATCCTCCTTACTAGGTAGCCAAACCTCCTTTTCTGGCTATTTAGGGTCTCTGCTTTGGGGAATTCTTTAGATAACGAATAGAAGAGCTCATCAGAGATCCTCTGCATCTCCCACTTCACCTTCTACCAAAGGATAGACCGCTGACTGCTCAGGACGCCTGCAAAACCGCAACAAAGTAGCAAGACGATTACTAGCAACCTTGTATCACCTCATCCTGCCGGCTTTCTCCACTGTTTCCAGGTGGTGCATGCTCTGGGGGTAGCCTGCCTTCACCCTGCACCAGAAGCACTGAAGAAATCTCCCGTGGGTTGACGGAATCTTCCCCCTGCTAACGCAGGCACCAAAATACTGCAACACTGGTCCTCTGGGTCCCCTCTCATCCTGACGAGCATGGTCCCTGGAACTCAGCAACTCTGTCCAAGTGACTCCCACAGCCCAGTGACTCTTCGGTCCAAGTTTGGTGGAGGTAAATCCTTGCCTCCCCACGCTAAACTGCATTGCTGGGTACCGCATGATTTGCAGCTGCTCCGGCTCCTGTGCACTCCCAAGCATGGGTCCCCGACACTCCTTCCTGCAATGCACAACCTTCTGAGTTGTCCTCCGGCATCGTGGGACTCCCTTTTGTGACTTTGCATGGACTCCGGTTCACTTTCCTTCCAAGTGCCTGTTCAGGTACTTTTGCGGGTGCTGCCTGCTTCTGTGGGGGCTCCCTGAGTTGCTGGGTTCCCCCTCTTTCCCTTCCTCCAAGTGGCGACATCCTGGTCCCTCCTGGGCCACAGCAGCACCCAAAAACCTCTACTGAAACCCTTGCAGCTAGCAAGGCTTGTTTGCAGTCTTTCTGCGTGGGAACACCTCTGCAAGCTTCATCGCAATGTGGGACATCAGTCCTCCTAAGGAGAAGTCCCTAGCTCTATTCTTTCTTGCAGAACTCCAAGCTTCTTCCATCCGGTGGCAGCTTCCTTGCACCCTCAGCTGGCATTTCCTGGGCTCCTGCCCACTCTCGACACTGTCGCGACTATTGGACTTGGTCCCCTTGTCTTACAGGTACTCAGGTCCGGAAATCCACTGTTGTTGCATTGCTGGTGTTTGTTCTTCCTGCAGAATCCCCCTATCACGACTTCTGTGCTCTCTGGGGGTAGTAGGTGCACTTTACACCTACTTTTCAGGGTCTTGGGGTGGGCTATTTTTCTAACCCTCACTGTTTTCTTACAGTCCCAGCGACCATCTACAAGCTCACATAGGTTCAGGGTCCATTTGTGGTTCGCATTCCACTTTTGGAGTATATGGTTTGTGTTGCCCCTATACCTATGTGCTCCTATTGCAATCTACTGTAATTCTACACTGCATGCATTACTTTTCTCGCTATTACTTACCTAAGTTTGGTTTGTGTACATATATCTTGTGTATATATCTTATCCCCATACTGAGGGTACACACTGAGATACTTTTGGCATATTGTCATAAAAATAAAGTACCTTTTTTTTTAGTAACTCATTGTATTGTGTTTTCTTTTGATATTGTGCATATGACACCAGTGGTATAGTAGGAGCTTTACATGTCTCCTAGTTCAGACTAAGCTGCTTTGCCATAGCTACCTTCTATCAGTCTAAGCTGCTAGAAACACCTCTCCTACACTAATAAGGGATAGCTGGACCTGACACAAGGTGTAAGTACCTCTGGTACCCACTACAAGCCAGGCCAGCCTCCTACATTGGTTGTGCAGCGGTGGGATAAGTACTTGTAATTACTTACCACTTTGTCATTGTGTACTTTTCATAAGGAAATAATATACAAAACAGTTCAGTGTATGTACTCCTAACCAAAAAGTTTTGCTTTTCTCCTCTTAAACTTTTTACAAAGTTTTGAAAAGTTCCTCTAAAAACTTCTAAAAGTTTCTAAAAGTTAGATTTTTTTTTCTCTGTTCTTTAAAAAAGTTCTGAAACATTTTCTTCCTTCTCCTTCCGTCTCTAAACCTTTTGCTATCATGTCTGTAGTAGATTCTACTCTTAAAATGGTCAATACAACTTATGACAATTTGAATTACAAGAGCCTAAGGAGTCTCTGCTTAGACAGAGGTTTAGTGATAGGAAAGAACCCTACAAAAGATTTTCTATTTAACATGCTTATTGTGAATGATGAGTCCCAAGCAGGCACATCAAATGAGAGGTTAATAGAAAGTTCCCATTCTGACTCAGGGGATCTCCTTGAGGGAGGTGGGGGGGTTCTGAACCGGATCTGCCCCCTAGCAGGACACCCAGTAATGTTGGTAGTAATGGAGGTTCCCATCACAGTAGGGAAGTCTTTATTCCTAGAGGCCAAGTTGCTAGGGTCCAGTCAGTTAGGGACAGATCCCCCTCTATTGTTTCCAATTTGTTTTCTGTGTCCAAGCCTTCCCAACCCACCCACCCTGAGGATAACTTGTTAGAAAGGGAACTCAAAAAGTTCAGGGTTGAAGAGACCAGACTGAAGCTTAAACAGCAACAGCTGGCCTTAGATAGGGAATCCCTAGACCTGGAGAAGGAAAGACAGAGATTGGGGTTTGGACCCCATGGTGGCAGCAGCAGTATTCCAGATAGTAATCCTGTTAGAGAGCATGATTCCAGGAACCTGCACAAGATAGTCCCCCCTTACAAGGAGGGGGATGACATCAGCAAGTGGTTTGCTGCACTTGCGAGGGCCTGTATGGTACAGGGGGTCCCTCAAAGGCAGTGGGCTGCTATTTTGTGGCTATCTTTCACTGGAAAGGGTAGGGATAGGCCCTTACTGTTAGAGAAAGTGATGCTAACAATTTTGCAGTTTTGAAGGATGCACTCTTGGATGGATTTGGCTTAACCACTGAACAATACAGGATTAAGTTCAGAGACACCGGAAAAGAGTCCTCACAAGACTGGACAGACTTTGTAGACTGTTCAGTGAAGGCCTTGGAGGGGTGGTTACATGGCAGTAAAGTATCTGACCATGACAGCCTGTATAATTTTATTCTGAGAGAGCATATTCTGAATAACTGTGTGTCTGACTTGTTACACCAATATCTAGTGGACTCAGATCTGACCTCTCCCCAAGAACTGGGAAAGAAGGCAGACAAATGGGTCAGAACAAGAGTGAACAGAAAGGTTCATACAGGGGGTGACAAGGATGGCAAGAAGAAGTATGGTAAGTCTTCTGACAAGGGTGGGGACAAAAGTAAAACTGAGTCTTCATCAGGCCCACAAAAACCCTCTGGTGGGGGTTGTGGGTCCAAACCCTCTTCCAATAATCAACCTAAAAAGCCTTGGTGTTATTTGTGTAAAGTCAAAGGCCATTGGACAACTGATGCCAGTTGTCCAAAGAAAAACACCAAACCTCCCACTACCACAACCCCTGCTGCAAATTCTAGTGCCCCTAGTAATAGCAGTGGTGGTGGGAGCAAACCTACAAATAGCCAATCCAAGGGAGTAGCTGGGCTCACTATTGGTAATGTAGTTGGGGTTGGTCTTGTTAGGGAGACCACAGAGGCTGTGTTAGTCTCTGAAGGTGCCATTGATTTGGCCACCTTGGTTGCTTGTCCCCTTAATATGGATAAGTACAAGCAACTTCCCCTAATAAATGGTGTTGAGGTTCAGGCCTACAGGGAAACGGGTGCCAGTGTTACCATGGTGATAGAGAAACTGGTGCACCCCGAACAACACCTACTTGCTCAGCAGTACCAAGTGACAGACGCTCATAACAACACTCTTAGCCACCCCATGGCTGTTGTGAATCTCAACTGGGGGGGTTTACTGGTCCAAAGTTGTGGTTGCTTCAGATTTACCTGTAGACTGTCTACTATGAAATGATTTAGAGACATCAGCTTGGGCAGAAGTGAAGTTGGAGGCTCATGCAGCAATGCTGGGCATTCCTGGGCATATTTTTGCTTTGATAAGGTCTCAAGCCAAAAAGCAAAAAGGACAGGGTAACTTGGATCCTGGAACAATGGACCAAGTGCTCCCTAAAGCTAGGGGTAGCAAGAGTAAATCCCTACCCACTATCCCTCCCTCTACAGATGATTCTCCTTCTGAGGAAGAAGAATTTCCTCCCTGTGCAGAACCTTCACCAGACACTGATGAGCTTTTGGGTAGAGGGGGGCCTGCCAGGTAAGAGCTGAGTGTGGCACAGCAAACCTGTCCCACATTAGAGGGTCTCAGACAGCAAGCTGTCACACAGCAAAATGGGGATGTCAGTGACTCACATGGGGTTTCCTGGGAGGAGAACCTCTTGTACACCGAGACAGGGGACCAAAAACCTGGAGCAGCCAGGAGATTTGTCATTTCCCTGCAGTACAGAGAGTTCCTCCGAACTCTTGCACATAACATTCCTTTGGCTGGGCATTTGGGCCAGATCAAAACATGGGAAAGGCTTGTCCCCCTGTTTCACTGGCCTAGGATGTCAGAGGACACTAAAGATTTTTGCAAGTCTTGTATGACCTGCCAAGCCAGGTGCAAGACTGGTGGCACTCCAAAGGCTCCCCTTATTCCACTACCAGTGGTTGGGGTGCCCTTTGAAAGGGTAGGGGTTGACATAGTTGGCCCCCTTGACCCTCCTACTGCTTCAGTCAATAGGTTTATCTTGGTGGTTGTGGACCATGCCACAAGATATCCTGAAGCAGTTCCTCTAAGGACCACTACAGCTCCTGCAGTGGCAAAGGCCGTCCTGGGAATCTTTTCCAGGGTGGGTCTCCCTAAAGAGGTTGTATCAGACAGGGGTAGCAACTTCATGTCTGCATACTTGAAAGCAATGTGGAAGGAGTGTGGTGTTACCTACAAGTTCACCACTCTGTATCATCCACAGAATAATGGACTGGTAGAGAGGTTTAATAAAACTCTCAAAGGTATGATAATGGGACTCCCTGAAAAACTCAGGAGGAGATGGGATGTCCTGTTACCTTGCCTCCTTTTTGCTTACAGGGAGGTACCCCAGAAACGAGTGGGCTTCAGCCCCTTTGAACCCCTCTTTGGACACCCTGTAAGAGGTCCACTAACACTTGTGAAGGAGGGTTGGGAACAACCTTTAAAAGCTCCCAAACAAGACATAGTGGACTATGTACTTGGCCTAAGATCCAGAATGGCTGAGTACATGCAAAAGGCCAGTAAAAACCTTCAGGCCAACCAAGAGCTCCAAAAGCAATGGCATGACCAGAAGGCTGTTCTGATTCAGTACCAACCAGGACAGAAGGTGTGGGTATTGGAGCCTGTGGCCCCAAGAGCACTCCAGGAGAAATGGAGTGGACCCCATCTCATTGCTGAAAAAAAGGGTGAGGTTACCTATCTGGTAGACCTGGGCACTGCCAGAAGTCGCCTTAGGGTGATTCATGTCAACCCCCTAAAACCCTACAATGACAGGGCTGATCTCACCCTCCTCATGGCAACAGATGAGGGACAGGAAGAAGAGAGTGACCGTCTCCCTGATCTCTTTTCCACCACTGAAAATGATGCTTTAGTGGAGGGAGTAGTTTTGGCAGATTGTCTGACTGCAGAACAGAAAGACAACTGCATAAATCTCCTGGGACAATTTTCTGAACTCTTTTCAATTGTGCCAGGTACCACATCCTGGTGTGAACACACAATTGATACTGGAGACAGCTTGCCTGTCAAAAGTAAAATCTATAGGCAGCCTGACCATGTCAGGGACTGCATAAAACAAGAGGTTCAGAAAATGCTTGATCTAGGAGTGGTTGAACCTTCTGAAAGCCCATGGGCGAGTCCTGTGGTGCTTGTACCAAAGCCTCACTCAAAAGATGGAAAAAGGGAGATGAGGTTTTGTGTAGACAACAGAGGTCTCAATCAGGTAACAAAAACTGATGCTCACCCTATACCCAGGGCAGATGAGCTCATAGATACACTGGCATCTGCCAAGTATCTTAGCACCTTTGATTTGACTACAGGGTATTGGCAGATCAAATTGGCTAAGGATGCTAAACCTAAACCTGCATTTTCAACTATAGGAGGGCACTACCAATTTACAGTGATGCCCTTTGGGTTGAAAAATGCACCTGCCACTTTTCAGAGGTTGGTGAACACAGTCCTGCAAGGGTTGGAGGCTTTTAGTGCAGCATATCTAGATGATATTGCTATCTTTAGCTCCATCTGGGATGAGCACCTAGTCCACCTTTGGAAGGTTTTGGAGGCCCTGCAAAAGTCAGGCCTCACTATCAAGGCCTCAAAGTGCCAGATAGGGCAGGGAAAGGTGGTTTATCTGGGACACCTGGTAGGTGGAGAACAGATTCCACCACTTCAGGGCAAAATCCAGACAATCATGTATTGGGTTCACCCTACAACTCAGACACAGGTGACAGCCTTCTTAGGCCTCACAGGGTATTACAGGAGATTCATTAAAAACTATGGCTCCATAGCAGCCCCTCTTAATGATCTCACCAGTAAGAAGATGCCTAAAAAGGTATTGTGGACAGCTAGCTGTCAGAAAGCTTTTGAGGAGCTCAAACAGGCCATGTGCTCTGCACCTGTCCAAAAACGCCCATGTTACTCCAAGAAATTCATTGTTCAAACTGATGCATCTGAATTAGGGGTAGGGGCAGTCTTATCACAACTGAATTCTGAGGGCCAGGATCAACCAGTTGCTTTTATCAGCAGAAGGTTGACCCCTAGAGAAAAGCGTTGGTCTGCCATAGAGAGGGAGGCCTTTGCTGTGGTCTGGGCACTGAAAAAGTAGAGGCCATACCTGTTTGGCACTCACTTTATTGTTCAGACAGACCACAAACCTCTACTTTGGCTAAAACAAACGAAAGGTGAAAACCCTAAATTGTTGAGGTGGTCCATATCTCTACAAGGAATGGACTGTACAGTGGAACATAGACCTGGGAGTACCCACTCCAATGCAGATGGACTCTCCAGATATTTCCACTTAGACAATGAAGACTCATCAGGTCATGGCTGGTCTTATTGTCCATCGTTTGGGGGGGGTTGTGTAGGAAAGTACCATCTTGCCTGGCATATTACCCCCATATTTCACTATATATATGTTGTTTTTGTCTATGTGTCACTGGGACCCTGCCAGGCAGGGCCCCAGTGCTCATAAGTATGTGCCCTGTATGTGTTCCCTGTGTGATGCCTAACTGTCTCACTGAGGCTCTGCTAACCAGAACCTCAGTGGGTATGCTCTCTCTGCTTTCCAAATTTGTCACTAACAGGCTAGTGAGTAAATTTACCAATTCACATTGGCATACTGGTACACCCATATAATCCCCTAGTATATGGTACTAAGGTACCCAGGGTACTGGGGTTCCAGGAGATCCCTATGGGTTGCAGAATTTCTTTTGCCACCTATAGGGAGCTCTGACAATTCTTACACAGGCCTGCCAGTGCAGCCTGCGTGAAATAACGTCCACGTTATTTCAAAGCCATTTACCACTGCACTTAAGTAACTTATAAGTCACCTATATGTCTAACCTTCACCTGGTGAAGGTTGGGTGCAAAGTTACTTAGTGTGTGGGCACCCTGGCGCTAGCCAAGGTGCCCCCACATCGTTCAGGGCAGATTCCCCGGACTTTGTGAGTGCGGGGACACCATTACACACGTGCACTATACATAGGTCACTACCTATGTATAGCGTCACAATGGTAACTTTGAACATGGCCATGTAACATGTCTAAGATCATAGAATTGTCACCCCAATACCAGTCTGGTATTGGGGGGACAATGCCATGATCCCCCGGGTCTCTAGCACAGAACCCGGGTACTGCCAAACTGCCTTTCTGGGGTCTCCACTGCAGCTGCTGCTGCTGCCAACACCTCAGACAGGTTTCTGCCCTCCTGGGGTCCAGACAGCCCTGGCCCAGGAAGGCAGAACAAAAGACTTCCTCTGAGAGAGGGTGTAACACCCTCTCCCTTTGGAAATAGGTGTGAGGGCTGGGGAGGAGTAGCCTCCCCCAGCCTCTGGAAATGCTTTGATGGGCACAGATGGTGCCCATCTCTGCATAAGCCAGTCTACACAGGTTCAGGGATCCCCCAGCCCTGCTCTGGCACGAAACTGGACAAAGGAAAGGGGAGTGACCACTCCCCTGACCTGCACCTCCCAGGGGAGGTGCCCAGAGCTCCTCCAGTGTGTCCCAGACCTCTGCCATCTTGGAAACAGAGGTGTTGGGGGCACACTGGACTGCTCTGAGTGGCCAGTGCCAGCAGGTGACGTCAGAGGCTCCTTCTGATAGGCTCTTGCCTCTCTTGGTAGCCAATCCTCCTTCCTAGGTAGCCAAACCTCCTTTTCTGGCTATTTAGGGTCTCTGCTTTGGGGAATTCTTTAGACAATGAATGCAAGAGCTCATCAGAGTTCCTCTGCATCTCCCTCTTCACCTTCTACCAAAGGATCGACCGCTGACTGCTCAGGACGCCTGCAAAACCGCAATAAAGTAGCAAGACGACTACTAGCAACCTTGTATCGCCTCATCCTGCCGGCTTTCTCGACTGTTTCCAGGTGGTGCATGCTCTGGGGGAAGCCTGCCTTCACCCTGCACCAGAAGCTCCGAAGAAATCTCCTATGGGTTGACGGAATATTCCCCCTGCTAACGCAGGCACCAAAAGACTGCAACCGGTCCTCTGGGTCCCCTCTCATCCTGATGAGCGTGGTCCCTGGAACTCAGCAACTCTGTCCAAGTGACTCCCACAGTCCAGTGACTCTTCAGTCCATGTTTGGTGGAGCTAAGTCCTTGCCTCCCCACGCTAGATTGCATTGCTGGGTACCACGTGATTTGCAGCTGCTCCAGCTCCTGTGCACTCTTCCAGGATTTCCTTCATGCACAGCCAAGCCTGGGTCCTTGACACTCCTTCCTGTAGTGCACAACCTTCTGAGTTGTCCTCTGGCGTCGTGGGACTCCCTTTTGTGACTTTGCGTGGACTCCGTTCACTTTCCTTCCAAGTGCCTGTTCAGGTACTTTTGCGGGTGCTGCCTGCTTCTGTGAGGGCTCTCTGAGTTGCTGGGCACCCCCTCTGTCTCCTCCTCCAAGTGGCGACATCCTGGTCCCTCCTGGGCCACAGCAGCACCCAAAAACCTCTGCCGTGACCCTTGCAGCTAGCAAGGCTTTTTTGTGGTCTTTCTGCGTGGTAACACCTCTGCAAGCTTCATCGCGACGTGTGACATCCGTCTCCCAAAGGAAAAGTCCCTAGCTTTCTTCTTTCTTGCAGAACTCTAAGCTTCTTCCATCCGGTGGCAGCTTCCTTGCACCCTCAGCTGGCATTTCCCGGGCTCCTGCCCACTCTCGACACTGTCGCGACTATTGGACTTGGTCTCCTTGTCTTACAGGTACTCAGGTCCGGAAATCCACTGTTGTTGCATTGCTGGTGTTTGTTCTTCCTGCAGATTCCCCCTATCACGACTTCTGTGCTCTCTGGGGGTAGTAGGTGCACTTTACACCTACTTTTCAGGGTCTTGGGGTGGGCTATTTTTCTAACCCTCACTGTTTTCTTACAGTCCCAGCAACCCTCTACAAGCTCACATAGGTTCAGGGTCCATTCGTGGTTCGCATTCCAATTTTTGAGTATATGGTTTGTGTTGCCCCTATACCTATGTGCTCCTATTGCAATCTGCTGTAATTCTACACTGCTTGCATTACTTTTCTTGCTATTACTTACCTAAGTTTGGTTTGTGTACATATATCTTGTGTATATATCTAATCCTCATACTGAGGGTACTCACTGAGATACTTTTGGCATATTGTCATAAAAATAAAGTACCTTTATTGTTAGTAGCTCTGTGTATTGTGTTTTCTTATGATATTGTGCATATGACACCAGTGGTATAGTAGGAGCTTTACATGTCTCCTAGTTCAGCCTAAGCTGCTTTGCCATACCTACCTCCTATCAGTCTAAGCTGCTAGAAACACCTATTCTACACTAATATCCAGGGATAACTGGACCTGGCACAAGGTGTAAGTACTTCTGGTACCCACTACAAGCCAGGCCAGCCTTCTACATAACCCAACTGCCCTTCTAGCAACAGCAAGGCCCATAGAGGCAATCCAGTCGACAGAGACAGCTCCAAGCACGTTGCACCCACCTCTCCCCAACTTCATGAGTGGAAAACCCAGTATGAGCGTGGGTGAATTTGTACAGCATGAACAACACGCCATTGTATCTCCCTCCAAAGCCCAGTAGGAAATAAGCAACAAAGGCTACATGGGCTACTGATTAAATAGATGGGAAAATATTTGAAAAACAGGTTCTGCTCAAACACTGGAGCATAACAGTGGTGCCCTGCCATGTCCTGGTCTTCCTAGGACTCCTACTTGCCACAAAACACCCTAGCCATGGCTTAAATACTTACAAAACTACATATTCAGTTCTCATGGGGGGGAGAGTTCCTCGCTGGTTGGAGGATCAAGGTATAACTCTCAACCAGGTACATATGCATCCAGAGTGGACACACAATACTGGCACTGGATATTTCACAGAATGAATGGCATAACTGCATGACAAGGCTTACCTGCAATGGCAGGACCACAGATTACGAAAAGCTCTCCGGCTTTGGGAGAATGGGCACACAAGCAACACCCCTTATGGCTTTGCTCCTGGAACATTAATGGGCTAGAGAACAAAACATTGGACAAGCAAGTCCTACTCTTTTTTTCAAACTTTTGATATCATTCTTCTCCAGGAAACATGTCTGGAACAGCCATTTAATTATGAAACATCACGTCCTGGCCTTCAAAGCTCCCAGATCTGGGTGCTCAAAGGGTGGCATGTCAATTTAATCTTCCATAATAAGCACTAGTGAAGTAAAGAAACTAGAAGTGAAGTCGGTAGAAGGCATAGAGAAGACATCATGATGAAAACAGTCAGAGTAAAGATCCAGAGTCACAACAAAGATTAACAGATCATGATTGTAAATGTCTACCTGCACTCCAAAGGGAGAGGAAAGGGTTCCAAACTGGAGATCAGTGAAATGCTGCTGAGTGAGGAACAAGACCCCCGCCTTATCCTTGCGAGGGACTTTAACTTACGTCTCTTGGGAATAACAGACAACAACTTCATAGCAGTTCATTCATCACGATGGGGAATTCCACCACAAGGGAAGAACACAACAGGTAAAATAACTAAAACAGGCAAGCACCTACTGAAGGAATTGGAGTTTCTCGACCTTCGTGCACTAAATGGGCGCTTTCCGAAATGACGACACCCCAGCAGCAACGTTCGACTCCCCAAGGGTCTCAACTACCATAGATTACATCTTTACTAGCCTAGCATTGTTCCATAAATTCCTCTCGTATCAACTGGCAGCGAAGGACTCTATCGACCATCTTCCTCAGATGTTCACACTCAGCGTATGGTCTGCAAATTCCTGTATCTCAGCCGAACCACAATATGCAGCACACACCATTAATAACAAAAGAATCAAATATAATGCATTGTCCATACACATCCTCCTGACATCTGCCAAGAGAATCTTGCAAGGACAGCAAGCTGCAGCTCAAATCCGCTAGCCCCTTAGGAGGCTTTCACCGAGGAAATGGGGAAAACCTTTGCTACAATGGTTATGGGGGCCCGTATGCAACAATAAGAAATTAGTAATTTCTTGGGCCAGGCGGCATTCACGTAGTTGCGCTACATGGAACTCCATGAAGTGTCAAAATAACTCCACTGCTCTAGTGGGCAGACTTTCTTCATGCACCTGTTCGCATGACGTTTTACATCAATGCGAAGTGCGTTCTTGCACTAGAAGTCTTGTGTGAACAGCATCCTGCAGTCCGCATGGGTGTGGCCATCTGTGCTGTTGGTGCTGGGGCCTTCTTTGAATCCCTGATTAATTGCTTTGATCCTACCCCTATAAAATGTATTTTCCCCTCCTTTTTAGTTATCTTACCTTTTGTCTTGGTGTTTGTGTATTTTGCATTTTTCCTAATTTTTTTGTCTTTTGTGTGACTTTTGAACTTTTTAAATTATTTGCTTTACTTTCTTATTTTTTCCTTCCTTCCTTCCTTTTCCTTTCTTCTCTCTTCTCCCCAGTGTCCAGCCCCATGGCAGAGCAGGGAGCGGCAGCGCCAAGCCCACCCGAACCACCACCACCAGCCTCTTTTCTTGCAGGCATCAGCGCCACAAAGGGGTGCAGCCTGTGCCAATTTTTTCTGAGGTGGAGGTGGCAGCACTATTTTTTTACGTGCAGCACCACCTCCCTTCCACCCATGCAGCAGGCCTGGGAGTGGGTATGGCCTCTTGGAGTGCAAGCCTCGCTGGAAGCAGGTGTACTGAGCTGTGTGCTGCAGCTCTAGGGGTCCGGTGCACCCAACGACAACTGACGCACCGAGGGGGCCAACATCCTAGATAGAGATACAAACCTCTAGGTGTGGAGGTTTGCGGAGCTCGGTGAGTAACTAATATTTATTTATTAGTTGTGTTCTATTTAAAAAAAGATTCCAAATAGCAAGCATGCTGCTCACACGCAGGAAAGTTACGTTTATGTTACAAATATTTTGTGATCATCATTTAGACAGGTGCTCGGTGCTACATAATCATACTTGTTGGCGCTGGCTTGGGCTGATTATGTAAGAGGTAATGCAGAGACTCCTGTGTCTTGTCACTAAAATAGTGGTAGTTATTAGTATTAGTAAGTTAGCGCATTCTTTCACTTCTCTGTGCCTTTATGTTTTGTAGCTCGTACAGTGCTAAGCAACTTCTCAGTGATGTGTAGTATGCATGCATGCATCCATCTATGCATTGAAATATGCAGACTGAATTGGCCCATCAAAGGGGGTTGAGATTGAGAAAGAGATAAGAAGCAAACATCATTTATTGCAATTAATTAGTAATTCCAAAATGTAGTTTAGGAAATTTGGAATAGGTTTAGTTTTAGGAAATTTTGAATAGGATGGTCCACGATATTATTACTATACAGGCGATCTAATTTAGAAAAGTTCAGTGTTTCTGTGTTTGCCTTTTCCTGCCAAAAATATTTTTGGAGATATTATTAACTGTACCACTAATCTTTTTTTATTTTATTTTCTTTATTTCTTACATCAGCATCCAGGGGCAAAAAGAGGGATGGTCAGGTCGGATGAGGGAGCTGGAGGTGCTCCCTCCACAAGTGCTGCAGCAGAATGCTCTGCTGGTCCCAGTAAGTCCTCCTGTTGTGAATATTAATATTTATTTCCCTAACTTTTACTGAGCACATTTAGATTTATTTTTTACCTTTTTACTGTGCCTGTCTTCTCATTTGTTTCCCAAATCCTCTTTGATTTATCCGTTTCCCTAAATTCGTCTTATCCCTGAATTATCCTATTTACTTATTTTATATGTTTCAAGTTTCTGTACTTTACTTCAAACTGTCTGTCTGTACTAGTCTGTCTGTAGCGTTCTTTCTTCTGCTTAGTCAGTAAGCTTCTCTTCTCCCCTTATATATCTTGTGGACTGGTGGCACTGTAAGACTCAGAGAACCCATTTTAGGCCAGGCACTCTACTGCAAATATTGCATGCCGAAGTAGGGTATTCTACGTATGTTTATTGAGAAGGTTTTCTTTTTCTTGCTCCTGCTCAATCAGTAAAACAAGAGAGGGACCATGGTCACATTGGACCCCCCCAATTTTGTATATGTATGTATTATTATAGTATACCAGCAGTTGATGACCATGCACCATGGCTGGAAGTATGAGGAGGATGGCCCCATTTCATTTGCCAATCAAGACCATGGTGGTCATTTCAACCCTGGCGGACGGTGTTAAAGCGGCGGTAAGACCGCCAACAGGCCGGCGGTAAAAAAATAGCAATTACCACCGTGGCGGAAACCGCCAACAAAGACAGCCACTCTAACACTCTGACCGCCACGGCGGTACAAACAAACAGCGCGGCGGTCACCGCCAACAGACAGGCGGGAGACAATGTACCGCCCACACTATTATGACAGGCCAATCCGCCACCTTTTCCGGGGCGGATTCACCGCGGATAAAAACACAGCGGAAACAGGAATTTCGAAGGGAAAACGCTCACCTCTACACACTCCACGAGGAACGAGGACACCACGGAACCGGAACTCCAAATCCTACCTGCGATAGTTTTCCTGCTCCTCTACCAGGAGCACGAACGCCGGCGGCGAAGACCACGGTGAGTACTGCACCTACGACACAGGGGAGGGGGGAGGGAAAAAACAGGGACACACACATGCAACACCCCCACCCTTACCCACTATAACACACACACTAATGCATATCAATACATCACAATTACACCCCCCAAAGCCCCCGGAATAATGCAAAGACCAAAGAAAATGAGTGTAACCATCGGAATATATTACAAACAAATAGGCAGAAATAGATATATATATACACTATGTACAAAATATATACCAGGCATAGTAGTCCAGGTACTACACAAAGAAAATCCGTGGAACACCCAAGATCCCCGACCATGACGGAGAGAACACTGCAGGGGCATCAGAAAGCAAGAAAACAGGCACCTCAGGGGGAGGGAAACGGGGGGCACCTCAGCCGCTTGAGAGCACGACGCCAAATCCATGAGGAGGCCACATGCCCACTGTTCCATCCTGGGGAGTGCAAAGCCACAGTCTCTCAAGTCTCACAAGTGGGTGGGTTGCCCACTGTTCAATCCTGGGGAGTGCAAAGCCACAGTCTCTCAAGTCTCTACAGTGGGTGGGTTGCCCACTGTTCAATCCTGGGGAGTGCAAAGCCACAGTCTCTCAAGTCTCTACAGTGGGTGGGTTGCCCACGGTTCAATCCTGGGGAGTGCAATGCCACAGTCTCTCAAGTCTCTACAGTGTGTGGGTTGCCCACTGTTCAATCCTGGGGAGTGCAAAGCCACAGTCTCTCAAGTCTCTACAGTGGGTGGTGTGCCCACTGTTCAATCCTGGGGAGTGCAAAGCCACAGTCTCTCAAGTAGATAACAGTCTCCACTGGTTCTGGAGGGGGAATGGTGCCCAGAGTGCTTCATCCTGTGAAGGACAGAGTTAGTGGATGGATGTCTCCACTGGCTCTGGAGGGGGACTGGTGCCCAGAGTGCTTCAACCTGTGAAGGGCAGAGGTAGTGGATGGATGTCTCCACTGGTTCTGGAGGGGGACTGGTGCCCAGAGTGCTTTATCCTGTGAAGGGCAGAGGTAGTGGATGGATGTCTCCACTGCTTCTGGAGGGGGACTGGTGCCCAGAGTGCTTTATCCTGTGAAGGGCAGAGGTAGTGGATGGATCTCTCCACTGGTTCTGGAGGGGGACTGGTGCCCAGAGTGCATCACTCACCCCGTGACGGTCCCAGTTGCGTCAGTGCCTCTGCCGCTCATGGGCTAGCGGTGCTTGAGTTGGCGGTGCCCTGTTCAGCGGTGCTTGAGTTGGCGGTGCCCTGTTCAGCGGTGCTTGAGTTGGCGGTGCCCTGTTCAGTGGGGCTTGAGTTGGCGGTGCCCTGTTCAGCGGTGCTTGAGTTGGCGGTGCCCTGTTCAGCGGTGCTTGAGTTGGCGGTGCCCTGTTCTGCGGGGCTTGAGTTGGCGGTGCCCTGTTCAGCGGTGCTTGAGTTGACGGTGCCCTGTTCAGCGGTGCTTGAGTTGGCGGTGCCCTGTTCAGCGGGGCTTGAGTTGGCGGTGCCCTGTTCAGCGGTGCTTGAGTTGGCGGTGCCCTGTTCAGCTGTGCTTGAGTTGGCGGTGCCCTGTTCAGCAGGGCTTGTGCTGCCGGTCCTTCATGGCCCAGCGGGGCTTTTGCTGGCGGTCCTTCATGGCCCAGCGGGGCTTTTGCTGGCGGTCCTTCATGGCCCAGCGGGGCTGGTGCTGGCGGTCCTTCATTGCCCAGCGGGGCTTTTGCTGGTGGTCCTTCATGGCCCCGCGGGGCTTTTGCTGGTGGTCCTTCATGGCCCAGCGGGGCTGGTGCTGGCGGTCCTTCATGGCCCAGCGGGGCTTTTGCTGGGTGTCCTTCATGGCCCAGCGGAGCTGGTGCTGGCGGTGGCCTCCTGGGCAGCTGGGCTGGGGCTGGCGGTGGCCTCCTGGGCAGCTGGGCTGGGGCTGGCGGTGGCCTCCTGGGCAGCTGGGCTGGGGCTTGCGGTGGCCTCCTGGGCAGCGGGGATGATGGCGGTCTTCTCTGCCGTGCAGGTCTTCCCAGACTTGCCGGGTTTCTTGTGGCCTTCCCCACCTTTGAAGGTGTCACAGCTGACTCCACACTCCCAACGGGACCCCTGGGAGCGGCTTTGGTGGCTGGAGTCTTCCCCCTCTCCCGCCGGGCACTGGCCAACTTCTGATGCTTCACAGGTGGGGGACTGTCTGTGCTGTGGCTCCGTGCCACACTGGCTGTCCTGGTGGCCGGTGCACTCCACATACCGGTGACTACAGGCACCACTGGTCCCGGAGATGTTTTGGCTGAGGTGCTACTTTGGGACCTATGAGATGGACAGGGTGGGGGAGGTGTGGGAAGAAGGTCAAGGGTGGACAGGAAAAGTTTTTTGAACACACTGGGAGGGGTAGCTGGAGGGGGTTTGGGAGTGGAGGAAGAGGTGGTGGTAGTAGGAGGTGTACGTTTGGTGACTTTGGGTGAAGGTGCATGCGCTGGAGGCTGTCGTGAGGTGGATAGCTGTTGGGTGGGTGTGTGCCTGCGTTTGTGTATCTTGGGAGGGGGTGTCACAGACACACTGGGAGAGGACACAGGGGACATGTGAACGATAGTGGGGGTGGTGACTGAAGGTGAGCGGGGTGTGCTGGTGGGTGTGCTGGTGAGGGACGTAGTGACTGTAGAGGTAGTGCATGCAGGTGTGAGTGTAGACGAGACTGGGAGGGAGGAGGGAGATGACGAGGAGGGGGACACAGTGGAGGCAGTAGATGTTGGTGTGTCTGCATGTGTGTGTTGCTTGCGTGAGTGCCTGTGGGATGTGTGGTGCTTATGTTTGCCTGAGCTTACCTTGTGTGTTGACGTGTGTGCAGGCTGGTCTGATGGTGTGCTTGGGATAGGCAGAGGTACAGGGGATTGGGTCTGGGTGGAGGAAGTTGGAGGGGGGAGGCTAGAGACGGGGACAATGGCTGCTATCAGTGCTAAGGCCAGAGTTTGAAAAGCTCGGTGAAGGGCCGCCTGACCAGAATGAATGCCCTCCAGGAATGCATTAGTTTGTTGCAACTGCCTTTCTACACCCTGGATGGCATTCAAAATGGTAGACTGCCCAACAGTGAGGGACCTGAGGAGGTTAATGGCCTCCTCACTGAGGGCAGCAGGGGTGACTGGGGCAGGGAAAGCGAAGGTGATGCCCACCCTCCTGGGTGAGCGGGCACGGGGCAAAGGCTGAGGGGCTGCTGGGAGGGCGGTGCTGGTAGGGGGGTGGCGGCTGTACCTGTAGATGCAGGGGGCACAGATGTTGCCGCCACCACAAGGGAGCTCCCATCGGAGGACGAGTCCGTGTCACTGGTGTCAGCTCCTGTCCCCCCTGTGGAGCTCCACTCGCCCTCCGTCCCACTGGTGAATTCCGAGTCCGTAGTCTCGCCCTCCAGGGCAATGTGGGATGCAGCTCCCTCCTGCTCCGGTGCCACTGCTCCTCCGCCTGATGATGCTAATGCACACAAGAACAGGGAGACCACAAAAAGGGGGGGGGACGACAGAAGAAAGACATGTTGAGTGCATGGATTACCGCTACCGTTGGCGAACACGACAGATACAGATGCCCCCTGCACTACGCCGCACTCTTGGGCTCCTCTGTTCAATTCCTGGGAAATGGCCTACAACGCTATGGACGACATCTGCACACATAGATGACACAGGGGCATGAATAGCTGTACTTGGCACTCTACAGAGGTGGGCTGGGGTGCCACATGGCCTGGCTTACGGAGGGGCCTAGCCTACGGAACTCGCCCTGGCCTAGGGAAACCCACAGCCCTCCTCCCCCACCCAGACAACTCCACTGCGCGCAAACTCAGCAGAATGAGAGTGTACTCACCCCCTTGTGTCTGCTGTGATGCCCTCAAGCACCCATCCAACTACGGGTAGGCCACCGCCAGGATCCTGAACATCAGGGGGGTCATGGTGCGACGAGCACCCCTCCCGCGTTGGGAGGCCATCCCCAGCTGAGCCTCCGCCGTCTTCTTGCTCCAGCGGCGAATGTCCTCCCATCTTTTCCGGCAGTGGGTGCTCTGTCTGTGGTATACCCCCAGGGTCCGGACGTCCTTGGCGATGGCACTCCTAATATCTTTCTTCTGGTGGGCGCTGACCTACATGAAATGTACAGGGGAAGAAGAGAAGTCATTACCAACTGCACCGTCAAAGTGATTGGCCCCCATCCCTACCCTTGCTATGTGGCACATGCATTCACCGTCTTTCATGCACACAGCACTCTGCCCCCTTCCTTCTTACATCCAGCCCTCTCCACATAGGCATAGCCCATACAACATGCTCCCTGTGTACTTACCTGTTTGTCTGGAGGACCGTAGAGTAGCGTGTACTAGGGGAGGACCCCATCCATGAGCTTCTCCAACTCCTCCGATGTGAAGGCAGGGGCCCTTTCCCCAGATGCACGAGCCATTGTCTCTTCCAGACCGAGGTCACAGCAGCACTTGCAGTGTAGGTCCTGTCCTGTCGAGATCAGGTATCAAGTGATTGAACAGATAGAAAATGGCGGTCACGTCCGCGGCGGTGCGTACAGTCACCGCCGGCGTACATCATCATTGGCTCCTGGGACCCGTGGGGTCCAATGTTAACCAATGCAGCCTACCGCGACGGTATACAATGCCAGCGCAGTTACCTCACATCCCATTGTCCCACTTTAGAGGTCAGGCAGCCGCCATTTCAGAGGCCCACATGGCTTCATTTTCAACTGCGTCACACATACCTAGGCCTAGACTCAACAAACATACAGGCCACCTTTTGTGTATGATTGGTGTTCTCGGTAAACTGTGGGTACGTACCTCTGAGTTGTTTGACTCTGTGCTCGCTGTTGTCCTTCATAGGCACCGTCCGCTGGGACATGTGAGGAGATGGCGGCATCCTCCGTTATACCGACCGCTGGTGGAACTGTCGACAATGGAGGAGCGACATTTGATAATCACCTACAGGCTTGACCGTGGAACAATCCAGGAACTGTGTACCCAGTTGGAACCAGACCTGATGTCAGCAATCCGCCATCCCACAGAAATCCCCCCTAAAGTGCAGGTGCTGTCAGTGCTCCATTTCCTTGCAAGTGGGTCATTTCAAACAACTGTGGCCATGGCATCAGGGATGTAACAGCTATGTTTTCCAACGTATTGTCCAGAGTGTTGTCTGCCCTTCTGAAACACATGCGGAGCTACATCCTTTTCCCTCAGGTGGAGGATTTGCCTATAGTGAAAGGTGATTTCTATGCCCTGGGACATATCCCCAACATCATAGGTGCCATTGATGGGACCCATGTGGCTTTGGTCCCCCCACAGGAGTGAACAGGTGCACAGAAACCGGAAGAGTTATCATTCTATGAATGTACAGATGGTATGTTTGGCAGACCAATACATCTCCCATGTGAATGCCATGTTCCCTGGCTCAGTGCATGACGCCTACATCCTGCACAATAGCAGCATCCCTTATGTGATGGGTCAACTCCAGAGGCACCGTGTGTGGCTATTAGGTGAGCACCTGGAAGCTAGTCAGTGGGAATGGTTGTCTGGGTCTGGGGTTATCCCTCCAGGTTAGTGTGTGTCTAACAGTTGCCCCTCACCATTTGCAGGTGACTCTGGTTACCCCAACCTGTCATGGCTACTGACCCCAGTGAGAAATCCCAGGACAAGGGCAGAGGAATGCTACAATGAGGCCCATGGGCGAACTAGGAGGGTGATCGAGCGGACCTTCGGCCTCCTGAAGGCCAGGTCCTGGTGCCTCCATATGACAGGTGGATCCCTAT
The DNA here is from genome assembly GCF_031143425.1 of Pleurodeles waltl. Taxonomy (NCBI): domain Eukaryota; kingdom Metazoa; phylum Chordata; class Amphibia; order Caudata; family Salamandridae; genus Pleurodeles; species Pleurodeles waltl. The sequence continues at coordinate 1,889,768,052 of NC_090440.1, forward strand.
TCTACTCACCAAAGAAAGTGTGCCAAATCATCGTGGCCTGCTGTATGCTTCACAACATGGCTTTGCGACGCTTTGTGCCTTTTCTGCAGGAGGATGGTCCAGATGGTGGTGTTGTTGCAGCTGTGGAGCCTGTGGACAGTGATGAGGAGGAAGCAGAGGAAGAAGCCATGCACAACAGGGACTCAGTGATCCTGCAATATTTCCAGTGAGACACAGGTAGGAATACAAACCTGCCTACTACATGTACTTTGACACTACTACCTCTCTCCTGTCTGTCGTTTTCACCCAGTGTATGGTCACTGAGTTGTCACTTTCCCTTACGATTTCACAGATGTGGGTCCCACTGTGTGACATCTGCTTAGATTCCTCATGGACTAGATCTGTGTGACATAGGTATGTTGACATTACTATTTAAAACACATTTTGTCACTGTAATTGCTAATACACTATTTCGAAATCACAGACAGACTCCAGATCATTTTGTGCTTTAGGTGTGTTTATTTAAATGCTCAGTATTGGAGGGGGTAGTGAAATGGTGAGGGGTGATGGTGGAGGAATGTCCATGGCAGAGTCCAGTCTTTTAGTCTCACAGGTGCATTGCCCATATGGGCATAGGAAGTGGAGCTGGGGCAGTTTAATTATGGACAGGATGACAAAGTGGGACAGTAGGATGACAATCAGGGTGGTCTCATTTCTTGGCGGGGGTCTTGGCATCGTGCTCTGTCTTTGTCCTGGATCTCAGGGACCGTTTGTGGGGTGGTTCTCCCTCTGCAGGGGGTGGGGTGCTGGTGTGGTGGTCCTGTGGCGGGCGTCCTGTCCACTAGTGCCGGTGGAGGTGGTGGGCAGTTCATCGTCCATGCTAGTGTCAGGGGCCCCTTGTAGTGCCACAGTGTCCCTCTTGGTGTTGAGTAGTTCCTTCAGCACCCCTACGATGGTTCCCAGGGTGGAGCTGATGGTTCTGAGTTCCTCCCTGAAGCCCATATACTGTTCCTCCTGCATGCGCTGGGTCTCCTGAAACTTGGCCAGTACCGTTGCCATAGTCTCCTGGGAGTGGTGGTAGGCTCCCATGATGGAGGAGAGGGCCTCGTGGAGAGTGGGTTCCCTTGGCCTGTCCGCCCCCTGTCGCACAGCAGCCCTCCCAGTTCCCCTGTGTTCCTGGGCCTCCGTCCCCTGGACTGTGTGCCCACTACCACTGACTCCAGGTTCCTGTTGTTGTTGGGGTGGTGGGTTATCCTGGGTTCCCTGTAGTGGTGGACACACAGCTGATTGACGTGTCATGGGGACGGAGGTATGGGCCCGCTGGGTGGGTGCTGTGCTGGTGTTTCCAGAGGGGGGAAGGTCTGTGGTGGCCTGTGCCTGTGTGAGGGGAACCGACTGTCCAGAGGTCCCCAATGGTCCGGGCTGGTCATCTAGATCCAGTTTGACAGAGGTGCTGTCATCACTGTGGGCCTCTTTTGTTGATGGTGTGGACATGTATGGACCCTCCTGTCCGGTGACGTTGGGTAGGGGTCCTGCAGGGGTATAAAAGGATGTTTATTAAATCTGTGTGTGTAATGGTGTGCAATGGGTGGGTGACCGTGTACCCCAGTGCTAGCATTCCTGTGTGGGAGCTTGTGTGATGATGGTTTAGGGGGGTGTATGGGTATGTGCAGTGGGCATGCTTTGGTGATGGGTGTCCATGCTTTGTTGTTGCATGCAGGGCTTGGTGTTGGAATGTGTGGTTTGTGATGTTGGGACATATGTGAGGAGTTGGGGTGCTGGGGGTGAGGGTGGGGGTATGTGATAGCATGCAGGTAGGGTGGGGGATGTAATAGTAAAGCTTTGTCTTACCAGAGACCATTCCTCCACCTACTCCTGCGAGGCCCTCAGGATGCAGAATCGCCAAGACCTGCTCCTCCCATGTTGTTAGTTGTGGGGGAGGAGGTGGGGTCCGCCGCCAGTCTGCTGAACCGCCAGGTGGTGTCTTGAGACCACGGAACGCACCTTCCCCCCGTAGGTCGTTCCACCTCTTCCTGATGTCCTCCCGATTTCTTGCGTGTTGTCCCACTGCGTTGACCCTGTCCACTATTCTTCGCCATAGCTCTATCTTCCTAGCTATGGAGGTGTGCTGCACCTGTGATCCGAATAGCTGTGGCGCTACCCAGACGATTTCCTCCACCATGACCCTGAGCTCCTCCTCTGAGAACCTGGGGTGTCTTTGCCGTGCCATGGGGTGGTGTAGGTGATGTGTGGGGTGGAGTGTGTGGTGATAAGTGTGGTGATATGTAGTGGTGTGTTGTGTGAGGTGCGTGGAAGTTGTGTGGGTGATGGTGTTGTGTGCCTGTGGATGCTGTTGTTCTTGCTGGTGTGTCTCTCTCTGGCCTTCTTTCTGAATTTTGGGTCGTAGGGGGTTGTGGGTGATGTGGGTGTGTGTTTTATAGTGTAATGGGTGTGTGGGAGTGGTGTGTGTATTTTGAATTGTCCAATGTGGCTGTGTTTTGTAAATGTGTGTGTATTTTGAGCGCGGTGGTGTGTACCGCCAATTGAATACTGCGGTTGAAAGACTGCTGCGTGGATTCGTGTGTCATGATAGTGTGGGCGTATTTCTGTTGGCGTGACGGTGGAGGTTTTGTTTTCGCCAGTTTATCACTGACCTTTGGTGTGGCGGACTTGTGTGGGTGTCTGACTTTTGGCAGATTCCGAGATGTGGGTCATAATAGCTGTGGCGGAATTCCGCGGCCGCGGCGGTGTGTTGGCGGTCTTCTGAACGGCGGTAAGCACCTTTTACCGCCAATGTTGTAATGACCGCCCATAGGTCCTTCATTGACTAATTCTTCCACCCTTTTAATTCTCTTCAAAAACTCAGATTCAGCAATAGCTCTGCCCCTCCATTACAAAAAGTTTTTGTTTGGCTTGACTACCTGGCTTTTCAAAAACTGCCAACCAGCAAAATGCCCAACGTGATATTTTGATAGAAGATACCGCATGGTTGTATTTTGCTATACAAAAACAAAAGAGGAAGGCGTATCTGGCATCTTAAATGTGTAATATTTTTTCTATCTGCAGCAACCACTAGTGCCTTGGGCCAGCAGCACCAGCACACCAGGCATGGCAGCGGTTGAAGGGGTTGGTCTCAGTGGTTTCAGTGGTGGACAGTCATATTGCTTGCTTATTGACAATTAGTAATAGACTCACTGCAAGGATGCACTAACGTTGACACACCGGTGGACATCCCGCTGTAGCAGATACAGTGGGCGTTGAGTATTTAATGGCCTCTTTTATCTGCAACTCAGCAGACAATGCTTCATAATGAACTTTAACTATGATGGGTTGATGGAAAAGGGAAAGAAGGATGGATGGAGAGAGGATTAGTGAAATACAATAAGTAAAAGGATGTGTGGGGGAAAGGATGCATATAGTTGGGTGATAGGACGATGGGTGTGTGAGAGATGGATGAAAAAGTATACAGGTGAAATTATACCTGCCTGGGTGGGTGAAATGGTATGCAAAAAAGGATGTCTGCATAGGTGGGTGAAATGAATCCTCATGTGGGTTGGATGGATGAAGGGGTGAAAGGATGAATGGGTGGGTAAATGGATGTTGGTGAAAGGTTCATTGAGAGCTATGTTATGAATTTGGATGGCTATATGGATGGTTGGTTTACAATGGTGAAAGACTGGATTAGAGAATGTAAAGGGTGAAGAAAAGAATACTAGAAGAACAATGCAATGATGAATGGCTAAATGCCTGAAATGAAGAAACAAGGGAGCTCTTCTGGATAGGGGTGTTCTTCTTACCTACTTTACTTGCTTGGAATGGTTTTCTCAAAGCTTTGATTCAAAGGGTTGGGGATGTATTTCTGATCCTCCCTTGACTTGACAGTATTTTTCAAGTGAAGCAGATATTATGTATCTTACCCATCATCAATCAACACCTCCCTCCCTACCTATGGCAATTCACCAGTGTCACCCATGATGACCTAATAGCTGCATAGTTCAATTTGACACTGCAGTGTTGGCTGTGCACCTGCTTAGGTTAAATTAATGTGCCATTCATTTACAAAGTTTTCAATGCATGGCAATGAGAAAACAAGGTGTGTTTCCCTTTCCCTCTCAGTCATTTTCAAGTACTTCACTCCTTTAATCTTTCCTAAGTTCTGTCCCAGCCTTCTGAAAAATCTGAAAAATCCAATCTTTGCTTATGCCACATTTTTCTGGCCAAGTGATATACTTCACTATGGCTTCCATAACAGATTTATGTCTGTTCAAATGTTTCCCTTTCAACATTTGCCAATCACAGTAACTCACTACTAGCCAAACTTTAGGCACATGATGTTGATGATGATGATCAGTAAAACGTCTCCCTACCCATCCTAATCCCTCTAACTTACCCTGCAGTAGAGTAAGTTAAGATTCCTTTCTTTACTGCAAAGCAAATGTATTTTGTTGGAAATAAATAACTACAAAAGTGTGGTGGAGGAGAGTGAGTCACAGGAGTAAGGTGGGACTAAACAAGTGCCTTGGCTTTTGCAAATGGGACAGTTTGTGACGAACATGTCAGATACAATCTATATCCTGTTCCTTAATCCTTTCCCTGTACTGCACTGCATCGCTTTTCCCACCGTCTATTTACAGCAGACAGGATGTGTGCATGATTGATTTTATAGTATGTGACATGTATCATTCATAGTATTCATCTGCTTTGTAGCCAGGGTAAAATTGGAAGGCATTTTGGAGAAGAGCAGGGCCAATGGAAAAGATAATTGTCTATCACAGATATGTACAACTAGGGTGCTGGCTGAGCTAGCATGCCTCGATTAATTTAGTACAATAGGAGAGAGAAGAAAACTTGTACTCCATCATGCATAATGGCTGTGCCTCCAATCACATAAAAATTGAATGCCCGAGGTGGCAAGCAAATGTACTATTGTGCCACCACATCATTTTAAACAAGTGTTTTGCACAGAGACCTGTTTAAATTTGTCTTTTATTCCTTCATATAGCTGCTCCTGCTGGCCCACCTTCCAGACAGGAAACAGTAGCCCAGCTGTGGTGGCAGAAGCTGGATGCCATCAAGGCTGATGGTCCTGAGGGAGGAGGAGGAGGAGGAGGAGACTGCTGCCAATGCCCAGGACCCCGGCCAGCCCCCAGTGCCTCCAGCCTTTCAACACTGGCACTGCAGCCCGCTGGCAGTCATCTGCCACGTTTCCATCACTGCTGCCCCCACTCAGACTGCGCATTCCGATGTCACGTCCTGCAAATGGGTGGGGTGATAAAAGAAAGGATAGGCATGGGATGGAGGCAGGCATTGTCTCTCCAATGTCCTTGAAGGGATTTGAGGGAGTGGGAGGATTCTTTACTGCACACTGGCCCAACTCCAATATAGCCATACATGTGTCTAAAATGGTGGCACTTCATTAGTCAGTGAGACACAAACAAACAAAATAATGTTCCCCTAGCTAGCTACATCCTTTTTTCCCTTTTTCTTTTTCAAAGCAGTTCATCAATAGAAAGCTCTATGGTGGCCGAGGCCCACTCAGTGGTCAGGGAAGTAGAGTTTGTCCTCAAACTCGGGTGGTTCTGCCAGAAGTTGGTCAGCTAACACACTAGCATGACCTCAGTCAGACCAATCACCTTCATCCTCCTCCTGTTGTACTTCAGGTATGCTATAATTCAGGACTATAAAGTGCTGATTCAGTTTTATCATGGTCAATCTCTTGATGTTTTGGGAAGAGGAGCTGGTCCTTCTCACTGTGGCAACTGCACAAGCTGCACTAAACGCACGCTCAGCAGACATACTTGCTACAGGGCAAGCCAGATATTTTATTGCCAGCCTGCTGAGCACTGGCCATTGTCACCTCTTCCCATACCAATACACCAATGGGTTTTGATCCAGATAGACTTCCATTGGGTCACCCAGGTAGGCCTGTACTATCCTCTCAATAGTCATTAGTGCTCCACCTTCCTCAACCTCTTTTGCCTTTAGAAACCAATCAAATGCAAATTTTGAGGCTGCTTCTCGTGTTGTTGTTGTTGGTGTTGATTTTGGCTGTTGTGAGCCAATAGCACTGGCTACAGTTGTAGGCTGCACCCCAGAACTTCTGCCTGTGAGTGGGCCTCTAATTCCAAGCCGTTCTTTTTCTAGGTCACTGGCTTGTTTAGCAATTCACATCTTGTTGGTTGAAACATCCTTGTCTGAAAAAGGAATGAAAGTGGCCAGTAATTGTTTGTACTGTGGATCAAGATTTGTGGCACAGATGTAATGTTTGGATGACACATTGGGGGTCATTCTGACTCCCGCCGGCGGCGGTAACCGCCGAATGACCGCACTGCGGTCAAATGACCGCGGCGGTCATTCTGAGTTTCCCTTGGGCTGGCGGGCGACCGCCAGAAGGCCGCCCGCCAGCCCAGCGGGAAACCCCCTTCCACAAGGATGCCGGCTCCGAATGGAGCCGGCGGAGTGGAAGGGGTGCGACGGGTGCAGTTGCACCCGTCGCGATTTTCAGTGTCTGCACGCAGACACTGAAAATCTATGTGGGGCCCCCAGGGGCTCCACAACACCCGTTACCGCCATCCTGTTCCTGGCGGTGAAAACCGCCAGGAACAGGATGGCGGTAAGGGGGTCGGAATCCCCATGGCGGCGCTGCTTGCAGCGCCGCCGTGGAGGATTCCCTGGGGCAGCGGGAAACCGGCGGGACACCGCCGGTTTCCCGTTTCTGACCGCGGCTGTACCGCCACGGTCAGAATGCCCATGGAAGCACCGCCAGCCTGTTGGCGGTGCTTCCGCGGTCGTTGGCCCTAGCGGTCCATGACCGCCAGGGTCAGAATGACCCCCATTGTCTCTTTGCAGCCTTGCGTTAACAAATGAGCAAAGGATTAAGCTCTCTGCCAACTCCTGTGTATATTTTTTCATCCAGACCTGCGTACATTTCAGACACCTCCTTTAGCTGTTTCTGCAGCATATGCAACAATGGGATAGCTTGCCCATGGTACAAAAAAATAAAAATGAAGCAACACTTCAGTCAGGCATGTGACAAGGCCCCATTGGTCCATCTCAATGATAACACCTTTCATAGTTGCTTCCCCTCTTTGCATGTTATATTCGTTGATTAGTCTGTACTGCTCAAACAACCTATAATACGTTGAACTCCAATGTGTTGCCACCTCCTGTATGAGTGCTTTAACTGGCATTCTATTATCACACTGGAAAATCCTCAACAGATTCCGGGCTTTAAAAGAATGGCTGAAGTGAGTGCAGATTTTTCTGCATTGGACAGTAAGTGGCTGACTCAGTGTTCTTTTTTGTAAAAGTCTTTTACAATGATGATGCAGTGTGCCAAACACAGGACCCTTAAAAAGCCACCATCTGACGTGGACTTAACTAGATCACTGCCATTGTCTGTGGCAACAAATCCAATGTTAAACCCTCTGGGGAGCAGCCATTCAAAGACCTTGTTGTTAACGTCATCCATGATGTTTTGCAGATGTATGGGATTTCTCCAAGGCAAGCATGGCTACCATTAAAATTTCAGCACTGTCAACACCTGCAGATTTCATTCCTCTAACCCGATAAAAGAGGTCCAGTGTGCAGTGATGCACATGTAATCAGTGGCTCAGCAACTGGGCCACATGTTTGTAGTCAGATGGATTGTTTGGCCAGCACTCTGCTGCAAAGCTTGTCCAACCAATTTAAGAACATCATGATGTAGCGCTGGAACAGCAACTCTGGCAGAGTAGGTCCAACTAGGAACCTTTCATTTCGGGCAGGTAGCCACCACAAATTCTAGAAAATCCACTCCCTCAACAAAAGTAAAATGGAGGGGGTCCAGTGGTAACACTTTAGCCAGCTTCCCATTGTACAAACGTGCTGTTGGGTGGTTGTGTTCATACTGCCCCTCCTGCCTAAATATGCCAGTAATAGTAAGATGGATTTTTTTCTTTACTGGTGCCACTGATGCAGGTGACTTTTTAAAAGCAGAAGGTGGTGGTAGGCACAATGTGCGTCTCAGTGAGGCAGCCACTTTATGCTCTTGCCTTGGTGTCTCGACCTGACTCTGAGTCTTGTGCCATTGTGATGTTGCTGATGTGGGTTACGATACTACTACACTGCTGAGGACAGGGCTTATATGCATAATGAAAATGTCACCTTCTTCTTTACCTTCACCTTCCACCATGATTGGATCAGTTTCCCTGCTCTCAGCACCTTCACCAACACCACTTGCTAAGGTGCGCCTCCCAGTGGATTGCGTGGTATTCTCTCAAATGGGTTGTTTGGCCTCCAGTACCATTGTTTGTACCAACCTTACCCCAACTAACATTCACTTTGCTAATGGAGCATATGGCAATGTTCAGCTCCTTTTCACTAACTGTAAAGAAGTCCCAAACTGGGGAGGTCAACTTTCTAACACTGGTGCCACTACCAATGTCAGAAGAAGTGGCGGCAGCTGGGTGTTTTGATGACATTTGCCTCTCTGCAGTCCCTACTTGTACTGAGGTAGCTGTGGATGTAGGTTGCAGCCTACATCTACAGCTGGAAGCTGGCGGTGGTGGTATCTGTGCCACATTCCGCAGAGGAGGTTGAGATGGGGTAATGTCGGTCTCCACTGGGGCTGGGCTAACATCCATGATGACTGGCTCATTGTCAACCTCCTCTTCTTCATCCACAACTCTAAGGCTTTAAGGAACCTTCCTTTTCAATTATTACCTCTCCTAGAGTGCCTCAGAATGAGGTGGCATCCAAATGGAGTCTTGACCATCAGAAAGGGAGATTGAAGGAGAAGATGGCAGAGAATTGGAAGTCATTGGATCTTGTGAAATAAGGGCTTCTTCAATTTCCTCAACTTAAAGCTCAGTATCCTTAGCTGCTCCTACTTCAGGAGGAACTTATAATGCTGGCTGTTGCTGTTGTTGTCCACTGAGCTGAGTTTCCAGAAATTATTGGTACTATGTTAAGAAAGATCTAAGTCCAATTCAACATCTCTGCTCATCGACGTTGATGTGATTAGAGTGGATGCCTATGTTCCAGACATGGACTTGGGCCTAGTTTGTAGTGGGGACGCTGATGCAGGAGTACTGCTCCCAGCTTGCTCCCCAAAGGCTGGTGTGGCAGGCACATGTTTTTGCCCGAAAAAGGTCTGGTGCGACATACCAGTGGTTGGACGCTCCTTCTGATCACTGGCCACTTTATTAGCACCTTTCTGTGGGGCCATCTTGAAGCTGTCAGTTGGCAGTAGCACTTAGCTTCATAAGTTGAAGAGATTTCTATGTCATGAGTGTGGTCACACATCATGTCGTACACAGGCCCTCTGTCTGGCAGTACTCTGGGTGATGTCTCTTCTCTTGTGCACCTAAAGGAAAACAAGCAACAAGAACATCCGTGTAATGTGGCATTGTTGCAGTTGAATTAGTAGCACACACAATATCATTTATTGGTTACCTATATTATAAATAATTAACAATACAGTATGACCATTCGTAAAACCACACCAACATAAACTTTCATCATCATGCACACTGATGAAGCATAAGAAAGAGCTCAACATACAAATGTAACTGTTAGCTTTATGTGCATCAAGTTGGCATCATGGCATGTGGCAGTCAGGGAGGTGCTGGTGACAATGGAATAATCCTTGGATAATGTTGTGCAGCTGTGCTCCTATGGCAGACATGAGGCTGAAGAGGAAAATGGGGGGAAAAACTTTGATTTTTAAAAAACAAATCAAAAATTAAGAAAAAAATAATAATTAGGAAAAAACAAATTAATTACTCAATATTAATAATTTAATTAACTTAAATAAAGCTTATGAAAAGAATTAAAAAAATTATAAAAATAAAAATATATATAATTTCTGATGTACTAGGGGAAGAGGGACTACCATGAGAAACCACTCGGATTTGGGAGACAAGGAGTGGTGTAGGTGAAAAATGTAAAAAAACGTATATTAATATAATAGAAAACACTATTTATACAGTACATTTACTAATGAACATTGAGCTATTAGGCCATAACACACAAAATGGTCACCAGCCACATCGTCAAACAGCAATAACAACCACTAAGGAGGTATGGCCACAACAAAGAAAACATGCAGGCTACGCAAAAGCACACTGGCTGCCTAAACAAAATGGCCACCAGCTAAATGGTCATACAACAATAACAACCAGCAAGGAGACATGGCCACAACAAAGAACATGTGCAGGCCTATGGCAAAAGCAAACTGGCGGCCTTCACAATATGGCTACCAGCCACATGGTCAAATAACAACAACAACCAGCAAGGAGGCATGGCCACAACAAAAACACATGCAGGCCTATGGTGAAAGCACACTGGCTGCCTACACAAAATGGCTGCCAGCCACCTGGTCAAACAGCCACAACATCTGGCAAGTAGGCATGGCCACAACAAAAAACACATGCAGGTGTATGGTAAAAGCACACTGGCTGCCTACACATGGTCAAACAACAACAACAATCAGCAAGGAGGCATGGCCACAGCAAAGAACACGCACAGGCCTATGGCAAAAACACACTGGCTGCCTGCACACAATGGCCGCCAGCCACATGGTTAAACAACAATCAGGATGAATGGAAAACAAAGAACACATATAGGTCTATGGACATTGAGTTTACCAAAAATGGCCCCTGGTCACATGGCATGGGGAACAAAGACAAATGATAGCCAATGGCAAACACACTCACATACTGGCCAGACAAATGATACATTGGTAACACAGGAGAAAAAACAACATTAAGTCAGCAAAGCGAAAAACTGAGATAAATGGGCTAAAAGTAAATTTTACAACAACAACAGACATCCTACAAAAGCATGAAATATATTACCCAACCATACACTCTTTGCAGAAAAAAATGTTAAATACCGCCAAACAGCATTTTGTAATTTAATCCAATGCCATCCATGGTCTAAATGTTGTTTCTTTTCAACAGACACCACAAAACAGTTGTTTAATTATACACCCATGACTAGTACTGGGTCTACACCTGGAAGGTCCATTAGCATACTAGGCCACATAGTGAATTAAATGAATATTGCAAATTTATTAAATAACATGGAGAAAATGTACTGAACTGTGCAACATTTTTCCATTTTTCCTTTAAAGAAGAAAAATTAGAAGCAAAACCATAACTAGGCCCCTACTGAAACTGCAGGCCACCCACCACAATAAATTTTAAAAATCAAATAAAAGTACTAAAACATCCTGGTGCATGCCCTCTATCAAACAAACAAATTGTACAACACCCTTAATCAAGAGTTTTTCAACTTCCTTGTGAAATCTCAAATACAAAGTCCTTACATCCAATGGTATATATGTAGGAGTCAAGGAGAGTGATCCTTCCAACTCCAAATCCAAATGAAAAGTGACCAGGAGATGGACCAAGCACTGGGAGAAGCCTGCTGGACATGAACAGGAAGATGGAGTCCAATGCAAATGGTCCAATGTAGAACGTTTTTAACTGTAAATTGTCTTTTTGAGGAGATATAGCTGCTTCCTACTGACAGAATCTTCTCCAGGTTGCAAACGTGGTCGATCGCGCTTACTCGGGCTCGCCTACAACAAAAAAGAAGCGCCGGAAGTCACTGGTGTGACCTAAAGCCGTTCTACTGGGTGCAAAATCTCACGGAAGCTTGTCAGCACCAAGAAAATTTCATTTGCGCTTGCGAGTGCTCAGCAAAGCTCTTGTTGCGCTTTCCACGCGAGTGCAATGCCAGCGGAAAACAAACTCACCTCCGTTGTAGAGTCTGGAGTTTATTGATAACTCTTCGTTCTCCGTAGAATGCAGGGTTGCAGGATTCTACAAACGAAGCAGAGTTTTACACCCAGGCCTAGGCATTTCTCCCTCTCACAACAAAAACAAATAAAATGATGTAAGAAATTGATAAAGCAAGCCATCATGAAACTGCGCTGGCAACCAAGTGACCTCTATCTGCAACAGGATCTTAGGTAAGAAAAGGCTTCCCTGAAAAAGTAAATTTGGGCATTCAAAAAGGAAAGAGAGGAATCATTTTGGGCACAGCTACTCTGTGACATCAAAGGGAATGATCACAAACGATCCTGGGGGAAGGTAAACTCACTACAACTCCCATCCCATTTAGGGGTGAATTCACATCTGTCTGAAGATGCATGGGTGATTTTTTTTGAAGGAGCGTTTCAACTCCAATGAGGGGGGGGCAAAGCTCTTTGTAGGAGGAAAGGGCCAACCAATCAGACCCCACCCCCACTGCACTCCAAAGTGGGCTGAGGAAAGGCCAGCCATGTACTGGGGGGCTGATCAAACTCACTCTAAGGTCACAGGGTTAGTATCAAGTCAACGTATTCAGAAGCAGATACCTATGTGGAGAAGGGAGGGGGCCCTGGACCCAAATGGGATACCTTCGGCACTCTACAAGCAAGAAGCCACTTACTGGTCAGAGCTCCTGGAGCCACTATTCCTGAAGATTGCAGAAGACACTGACATCTCAGCTTCATGGAGAGAGTCCATCATCTCCCCGATTTATAAGCATGGTGATAGGAGCTGTGCAAAAAATGATCGGCTTGTGGCACTAATTGACAATGAGGCTAAATATTTTGCTGGCACTAATCCGGAGGAGCTAACAGCCTGGGCCACAGAGACAAATATCATCCCTAAAAACCATACCAGCTTTAGCAAGAATGTGGGAACCATAACAAATGCAATGGCTTTGTCCCTGTTTATCGATGGAGCTGTCGCCGCTAAGCCCCCCTCCACTTTTGCTTCATCAACTTCCTGGCCCGCCTTCGGCCACATGTTTACAGCATGTTATGGAAGAAGCTGGCAGCACAAAAAATACTTCCTACTCTCCTGAGGCCCCTAATCAGACAACATACCAACACCTGAGTGCAAGTTAAGCTGGTGATGGGGATGCACCTCTCAAGGCATATACCAAGTACCAAAGGATTGAAGCAGGGTTGCATCCTCATCCCCACACTATTCAATCTTTTTCTCACTGACCTTGCAGAAACTCTGGAACAATGTAATTCTCACGCTCCTAAGCTCGGCAACCTAGCCATTTCAAATTTTCTCTACACAGATGATCTGGTGCTAATAAGCCGGACTCCAGTTGGACTGCAATGTCTTCTCAGTGCACCCATGCTTATTCAACTGCAAACGGCTTAAAAATTAACTTTGCTAAAACCAAAGCAATGTCTGTAAATAACCAGAAAAGTAAGATTTCAGGCTGGTGTATTGCTACCCATCCCCTTGAGACTGTGTCCTCCTATAAATATCTGGGCATCGTTGTTGACAACAAGATAACCTTTAAACAGCAATGTGATGCCCTGGAGAGAAGGGGCACTGCTCTTGCATTATCCATAAAGAATCTAAAGTGGAAAGTGTCTGGCTCAAATTTAGCCCCACTATTGCGAGTAATCCTGGAAAAATGTATTCCGCTATTAACTTATGGCAGAGAGGGTCTACAAGTAAAGGATGCTCAACAGCTTGATCGGGTGGTCACCAAGGCCTACAGAATGATCTTTTGGATTCTCAAATATTCCTCTCTCACTCAAATAAGATTGGAGTTTGGTCTCCAAAGACAGGCTCTTGCTAGAAGAGGCATGTAAAACAAGGGCTGGTTTAAAATAGAGAACGCCTCATTTAATACACTATAAGGGGTAAGATGTAGCAAAGGTTTTTACCCATTCTATGTCTATGGGAAAAAGTGTTCGTACATATGGCCCTAAATTCTGTCCTGTGGGCGGTACTGGCAACCATAAGTGGCTCCCCTGCCCCAGCATATCTCAATTACTCCTTAACAAGACTTGGGCTTCACGATCTCTGGGCAACGTAGGCCTCGCTTACTAGCTTTAAAACCACAGTAAAGAAAGCTATCAATCACGTATCTTTGTTAAGGGATAAAGCTGCAGTTGCCTAAAGAAAGCATGGCTGGGTCGTGCTACAAGAATACTGCAAAGTTTAACCACAGCATTATTTCTGCACAGGCTTTTCTACTGCACTCAAGGGGAAAATCTTGAAATTTCGGCTGGGCATCCTACCCTCACGTCTGCATCTACCCCCTGAGAGCGTACATTTTCTGCTGCGGTCTGCCGGCTGTGCGGGAATTGGAAAGAATATAGTTCGTCTGATATGCATTTGCAAGGAGCTAGTGGCAGAGAAAAGCAATGCTTCGGCCATTCTTCATACAAAGAGGTCTCTGGACCTGCAGACAAGCGATTCTGTCTTGCTTCTCACCCACGGGCATTCAACTGATCTGCCGTTTTGTATAATGCCTTGTTAAGGTCGAAAAGAAACAGTAGGAAATGCAAGCATCTCTGGTCTAGACTGTGCACAGTGGCCTCCGCACATGGCGTTGATTAGAACTGCACGAGATCCACATATTGGACATTGTACTTTTAACCCTAAAGCTGAGCATTTGGGCAGGGTACCACTTTAGTTTCAATATGCAGATGTTAAATCTACTGGCCTGTTCTATTACGAATCCAACCAATTATCTTTACCGCGCCACTAGAAAATAGCCAATGTGTGCTCCATCATGCCTCAAACATAAACCAGTGACGAAACAAACCAGCAAAAACAAACAAACATGCACTTACAAAATTAACATGGCATACTACGAAATGTTCATAACTGCTGGAATATTAAAATGTTATATGAACGCTGGGACTACCGGCAGAACCATACGGAGTAAAGACAATGAAACCGGAAACTCCAAACAAGCTGGTATAAGACAACAGTCTGTGGACTCTGCAGGTTGTTTTGTGGTTTGGCATGAAATTCAACCACGTGAGTCCCAATGAACGTGAACGTGCTCAGCCCCAGTGCTAAAGGATATCTCACCCACAAATCCAAACAATGATGTGATGTGTAATAACCCACCCTAAACAATGACTCCAAAATGCTAAAATACAGTCGACACGTCAACTCTCATAAAAACATATGTCAATATTATCAAATTGCTATTTTTGTTGAAGTCATAGCATTGACATGGAAAACAACATAACCATCAAGGATCAAATTCCCTGAAATATCCCAGGTCTCTTGGAGACAAACAATCCCATAGGGATAAACAATCCCATAGGGATAAACTAATCTCATGGCCATTAGCTAATAGAGTTCTTACCCCTGCAGTATTCCAGCTCAATATTCTTTATTAAAAATACTTTTTATCGAGGCTGACTCACAATATTTATATAACACATCGTGAATTTTTTCTCCTCTCTTTGTGCACTTAATCAATACTGTTTATATATTCCTCATGGGTCTTGACCGGTTGACGGTCCTTAACGCAGCCTTATGACAATGATATATGGTTTTGACTACAATCACTTCCCTACACCTCGAGGATTTCGCACTTTCAACCGCGTATTTTACGAGTGGCTACAACTGGTTTACAATTAACTTTCTATGTATCCATACTTTTCTTTCTCCTTACAGAGCCCGGGGCTTATCATGGCCCGTGTATACGAATTCAATGAATCCATCTAAAAATGTATCACTCTGAGGACATATCTCTCATATTTTACTTCACACTGACCACTGTACTGGCTGTTTTTTTTGGAGTACACTACCTCCTGACCAGATTTGCTGAACAGACAAGTGCCAGTTTAGAACCTTTTCTAGTTTTCCACGAAATTTTCACAACACTTATTGGTCAGTATAGCATTAAATGAGAATTTCACATGTTCTTTCTCTCTATTAACTATAGGGATCTAACGAGCACTAATACCTAAGGCAGGGGCATGTACCGATTTGTTCTTCTCAAACATTCTCCTTCTATGGACATCTAAGGGATTGCTGCATTCTAACTTGCAGCTATGTATCTTAGTGTATGCATGTACTGCATCCCTTACATCAGGATTGAAATACACGCATGGGAGACTTACGCTATACCTATCTTTACTATTTTTTTCATTTCTTATATAATATTTGCTTCTATATATATTCTGTCTTCACGTTTGGTGGCAGCCTATTAGCAATTATCATTGAGAAGTCACATCACATTTAGCCAGTGTCCATCTACCATACACTTATTATTTATACTTTTGATGGTTTATATATTCTACAGCCTTGACAAAGTCACGTTTGTGACAAAACACGTGTTGGCTGTCCAAATCTCAAACATCTGGAATGAAGTATATGAAACACATGAACTAAAACTAAGGCCCTCTTTACAACCCTGGTGGTCGGTGTTAAAGCGGCGGTAATACCGCAAACAGGCTGGCGGAGAAAAAAATGGGATTACAACTGTGGTGGAAACCGCCAACATAGACAGCCACTTTAACACTCCGACCTCCACAGCGGTACAAACAAACAGCGCGGCGGACACCGCCAACAGACAGGCGGAAGACAATGTACCGCCCACTCTATCACAACAGGCCTATCCACCACCTTTTCCGGGGCGGAACCAACGCGAACAAAAACACGGCGGAAATAGTACACAGAAGGGAAAACACTCACCTCTCCACACCCCACGAGGAACTAGGACGCCATGGAGCCGCGAATGTCAGGTACTGCCGATGATGGTCTTCCTTCTCTTCTATCAGTAGCTCCAACGACGGCGGTGACGACCATGGTGAGTACTGCACCTACAACACAGGGGATGGGGGAGGGAAAAGAGAGTGACACACACGCAACACGCAACACCCCCACCCTCACCCACAACAACATATACACACAAATACATGGAGCAACATTACATAGACACCCCCCACCCCCCTGGAAGAATGCAAGGACAAAAGGAATTGATTTGAACGAATGTAATCATGTGAAATCTCATTATCAAAGTTCAAAATCCAGTAAACGCAATTATGTACACCAACTACACAAGTCCGGATAGTGCACCAATCATTGTCCGTGGACCACTGGGCCCAAAATGCATGGGCCAAGCCCACACTAGATTCCTGACTCCAAACGGAGAGAACACTGCTGGGGCATCAGACCGAAAATATACAGGCACCTCAGAGGGAGGGGGAGGGTGGGCACCTCAGCCAGATGAACGCACAACGCCACTGCTGCACGAGGGGGCTCCATGCCCATTGCTGTATCCTGGGGAGTGCAAAGTCAGTCTCTCAAGTCTTTCCAGTGGGTGGTTTGCCCACTGCTCCATCCTGGGGAGTGCAAAGCCACAGTCTCTCAAGTCTTTCCAGTGGGTGGTTTGCCTACTGCTCTATTCTGGGGAGTGCAAAGCCACAGTCTCTCAAGTCTTTCCAGTGGGTAGTTTGCCCACTGCTTTATCCTGGGGAGTGCAAAGCCACAGTCTCTCAAGTCTTTCCAGTGGGTGGTTTGCCCGCCTCTTTATCCTGGGGAGTGCAAAGCCACAGTCTCTCAAGTGGATAACAGTCTCCACTGGTTCTGGAGGCGGCTTTGTGCCCAGAGTGCTTCATCCTGCCAAGGACTGAGGAAGTGGATGTCATTCTCCACTGGTTCTGGAGGGGGCTTTGTGCCCAGAGTGCTTCATCCTGCCAAGGACTGAGGAAGTGGATGTCATTCTCCACTGGTTCTGGAGCGGGCTTTGTGCCAAGAGTGCTCCACGTGCAGTGTGGCCGGTACAATACACTCGCCTGGGTGTGTGTGCCACGAGATTGCCGAGGTACAGGTAGCATGATACGCCATGGAGGCAGAGACATACCCCACACTGCTGCGGCTTCGCATTCCATATGCAGGTGACAACTGTGATGACAGTGATGCTTCATGGAAGCTGCCTAGGGTCCTGGAACTTACCACCAGCCCCAGACGACTGACCACTGGGGATGGTAGGCATGTCTGCGGTTGTGCCACTGTCTGAGGACATCGCAGGGCCGCTGGTGGTGCTTGCGGTGGGGTCAGTCGTGGCGGTGCTGGCTGCGGGGTCTGTGGTGGCGGTGCTGGCTGCGGGGTCTGTGGCAGCGGTGCTGGCGGCGGGTCTGTGGCAGCAGTGCTGGCGGCGGGGTCTGTGGCGGCGGTGCTGGCTGCTGGGTCAGTGGCGGGATGTGTCAGCACCTGCTGAGTGAGAAAGCAGGATGTCTCCTGCAGCCTCGGACGGCTGCCCATCGGGGAAGAGGCTGGGGACTGTCGCAGTGGCTGTAGACGTGCCGGAGGCAGTGCAGGTGGCCGTGCAGGTGGCGGTGTTCGCCATCGTACAGGTTGGCGTGGACGTGGACAGAAGGTGTGACACTGGTCCCTCAGTAGGTGCCACCATGCCCTCTCCTGACCTGCCTTCAGTTTTTTGCCACTCCCCACCTTTGATGGTGGTGCAGTTGTCTTGCCACTATCCCCTTTCGTTTTCGCTGACCCCTTGGTGGCACGAGTTTTCGGCTTCTCCCTCCTGGATGTGGGCACCTTTTTAACCTTGGTAGGTGGCGGAATGTCCTTGCCCTCGCTCCGTGGCACCCTGGCAGTCCTGATGGTTGGCACACTCCATGACCCCACTGTTTCTGGCACCACTCTCCCTGGGGATGTGGTGGCTGAGGTGCTGGGCTGCGACCTGGAAAGCCTGGCCCTAGGGGAAGGACGGGGGGGAGGTGAAGGGAAGAGGTCAAGGTTTGACAGGAAAAGTTTTTTAGACACACTGGGACGGGTAGATGGAGGGGGTTTGGGAGTGGAGGAAGAGGTAGTGGTTGTAGGAGGTGTACGTCTGCTGAATTTGGTTGAGGGTGCATGGGCTGGAGGCTGTTGTGAGGTGGATGGCTGTTGGGTGGGTGTGTGCCTGCGTTTTTGTGTACTTTGGAAGGAGGGCTCACTGACACACTGGGAGAGGACACTGGGGATGTGTGAATGGTAGTGGGGGTGGTGAGTGCACATGAGCGGTGTGTGCTGATGGGCGTGCTGGTGATGGAGGTAGTGGCTGAGGATGTAGTGCATGCAGGTGTGAGTGGAGACAAGACTGGGAGGGAGGAGGGAGACGTGGAGGAGGGGACACAGTGGAGGAAGTGGATGTTGGTATGTGTGCATGGGTATGAAGCTTGTGTGAGTGCCTGTGGGATATGTGGTGCTTATGTTTGCCTGAGCCACTCTTGTGTGTTGATGTGTGTGCATGCTGGTCTGATGGTGTGCTTGGGATGGGCTGAGGTACAGGGGATTGGGTCTGGGTGGAGGAGGTTGGAGGGGGGAGGCTGGACACAGGGACAATGGCTGCCATCAGTGCTGAGGCCAGAGCCTGAAATGCTCTCTGTTGGGCTACCTGGCCAGAATGAATACCCTCCAGGTATGCATTTGTTTGTTGCAAATGCCCCTCAACATCCTGGATGGCATTCAGAATGGTAGACTTCCCAACAGTGAGGGATCTCAGGAGGTCAATAGCCTCCTCACTGAGGGCAGCAGGGCTGACTGGGGCAGGGCCTGAGGTGCCTGGGGCGAAGGAGATGCCCAGCCTCCTGGGTGAGCGGGCACGGGACACACACTGAGGGGCTGCTGGAAGGGCAGTGCTGTTAGGGGCGGTGGCAGCTGTACCTGTTGATGCGGTGGGCACAGAGGGCCCCGCCACCGCAAGGGAGCTCCCATCAGAGGAGGAGTCGCTGTCGCTGGTCTCTGCTCCTGTCCCCGCCGTGGAGCTCCCCTCGCCCTCTGTCCCACTGGTGGCTTCAGACTCTGTTGCTTCACCCTCCAGGCCCAAGTGGGATGCAGCTCCCACCTGTTCCGGTGCCAATGCTCCCCCACTTGATTATGCTATTGCACACAAGAACAGGGAGAACACAAAAAGGGGGGGAGACAGGAGAAAGACATGTTCAGTGCATGCAACACCACTACCGTTGGCGGACACAACAGACACAGCAGCCCTCTGCACTACGCCATGCACTTATAGTTCCTAGATTAATCACATGCCCATGGGGTACAAGGCCTAAGCCTAATTGCTGCACACCTGGAAGTCACAGGAGCCTGACTAGGTGTAGATGGCTCTAACTACTAGTGGGGTAGGGGTGCCACATAGCCTGCCTCACAAGGGACCTTGCCTACCAAGATCGCCCTGGCCTAGGGGAACCCACTGCCCACCTCCCCCACCCAGACACCTCGTAATGCGTGCAGAGTTAGCTGAATGAGAGTGTACTCATCCCCTTGTGTCTGCTGTGATGCCCTCAAGCGCCCATCCTTCTCCGGATATGCCACCGCAAGGATCCGGAACATCAGGGGGTCATGGTGCGACGGGCACCCCTCCCACATTGGGAGGCCATCCCCAGCTGGGCCGTCTTCTTGCTCCAGCGGTGCAGGTCCTCCCATCTTTTACGGCAGTGGGTGCCTTCTTCTGGTGGGCGCTGACCTAGAGGAATAGTACAGGGGGACAGGAAATTCTTTACCCGTCCGGACCGTCATACTCATTGGCCCCCATTCCCACCCTTGCCCTGACGCACATACACTCACCATCCGCACATGCAGGCCTCAGCCCCCCCATGTATCTTCCATCCAAACCACACCAAACAGGCATTGCCCATGCAGCATGCTCACAGTGTACTCACCTGTTTGTCTGGAGGACCGTACAGTTGTGTGTACTGGGGGAGGACCCCATCCACTAGTTTCTCCAGCTCCTCCGAAGTGAAGGCAGGGGCTCTTTCCCCAGACACTGTAGCCATTGTTGCTTCCAGACACAGGTCACAGCAGCACTTGCAGTGTAGGTCCTCTCCTGTTGAAGGTCAGGTATCAAGTGAGTGAACAGACAGAAAATGGTGGTCACGTCCACCAGTGCGTACCGTCACCGCTGGCATACATCGTCATTGGCTCCTCGGACCCAGAGGGCCCAATGTTAACCATTGCAGAATTGCGCAGCGGTCTTCGACAGCCCACCGCAACAGTATAGAATGCCAGCTCAGTTACCTCATATCCCTTTGTCCCACCTTACAGGTCAGGCAGCCGCCATTTCAGGAGGCCACATGGCATTAATATTAACTGCATCACACCAATGTAGGCCTGGAATACACAAAGTTACAGGCACATTGCGGATTAATAAATGTGTGCAAATGACATTTTGTGATACCTCATTATTAGATGACTCTCTGCTCGCTGTTCTCCTCCATAGGGCATCTCTGCTGGGGCAGGTGATGAGATAACGGCATCCTCCGGTGTACAGACCGCTGGTGGACCTGTCAACAATGGAAGAGAGACACATCATAGTCACATACAGACTTGATCATGCAACAATCCAGGAACTGTGTCCCCAGTTGGAGCTAGACCTGATGTCAGCTATCCGCCATCACACAGGGATACCCCCTCTAGTGCAGGTCCTGTCAGTACTCCATTTTCTGGCAAGTGGTTCCTTTCAAACAACAGTGGCCATTGCATCAGGGATGTCCCAGCTAGTGTTCTCTAACGTGTTGTCCAGAGTGTTGTCTG
Source organism: Pleurodeles waltl (assembly GCF_031143425.1). Taxonomy (NCBI): domain Eukaryota; kingdom Metazoa; phylum Chordata; class Amphibia; order Caudata; family Salamandridae; genus Pleurodeles; species Pleurodeles waltl. The sequence goes on from NC_090440.1 coordinate 1,889,789,321, forward strand.
CCCTGCTGAAACACATGCGCAGCTACATCGTGTTCCCTCAGGTGGAGGATTTGCCCACAGTGAAAGGTGACTTCTATGCCCTGGAACATATCCCCAACATCATTGGTGCCATTGATGGGACACATGTTGCATTGGTCCCCCCACAGGAGTGAACAGGTGTGCAGAAACCAGAAGAGCTACCATTCGATGAATGTGCAGATGGTGTGTTTGGCAGATCAGTACATCTCCCATGTGAATGCCAAGTTTCCTGGCTCAGTGCATGACGCTTACATTTTGAGGAATAGCAGCATCCCTTATGTGATGGGGCAACTCTAGAGGCACCGTGTGTGGTTAATAGGGGAGGCCGAGGACCCTATACAGTGTGAATAGGTGTCTGGGTATGGGGTTGTCCCTAAGGGTTAGTGTGTGTCTAACAGTTGTCCCTCGATATTTGCAGGTGACTCTGGTTACCCCAACCTGTCATGGCTACTGACCCCAGTGAGGAATCCCAGGACAAGGGCAGAGGAACGCTACAATGAGGCACATGGGCGAACTAGGAGGGTGATTGAACGAACCTTCGGCCTCCTGAAGGCCAGTTTCCGGTGCCTCCATATGACAGGTGGTTCTCTCTACTACTCACCAAAGAAGGTGTGCCAGATCACTGTGGCCTGTTGTATGCTGCAGAACCTGGCTTTGCGACGCCAGGTGCCTTTTCTGCAGGAGGATGGTCCAGCTGGTGGTCTTGTGGCAACTGTGTGACCTGTGGACAGTGAAGAAGAGGAGGCAGAAGAAGAGGATATCGACAACAGAAACAACATAATCATACAATACTTCCAGTGAGACACAGGTAAGAAGATGTCACTGCCTCCCATATCTCATACTATTATTGGAGCTAGCATAAGTCTGTCATTTTCACTCAGTGTATGGACCCTGACTTGTCACTTTGCCTTTCCATTTCACAGATGTGGATCCCACTTTGTGCCCTCTGCTATATTTCCTCCAGGCCTACAGCTGTGTTACATCAGTATGTGCACAAGTAAATTGACATTGCTATGTTCCATGGTTATTGCAATTACACGTTTGTGAAAGCACAGACTGACTCCAGATTGTTTTGTGATTGAAGTGTGTTTATTTCTGTGCAAATAAGTGGAGGGGGTTGTAAAATGGGCTGGTGGGATGGTGGAGAAATGTCCATGGTGGAGTCCAGTCTATTTGTTTCACAGGTACATTGTCCAAAGGGGCATAGGAATTGGAGCAATGGCAGTTGAAGGATGGACAGGGTGACAAAGTGGGACAGAAGGATGACATTCAGGGGGGTCTCAATTCCTGTCGGGGTCTTGGCAATGTTCTCTGTCTTGTTCCTGGATCTCAGGGACCGTTTGCGGGGTGGTTCTCCAGCTGCAGGGGGTGGGGTGCTGGTGTCGTGTTTCTGTGGAGGTGCCTCCTGTCCACTAGCACCGGCGGTGGTGGAGGGCTGTTCATCGTCCAGGCTAGTGTCAGGGGCCCTTGTTGTGCCACTGTGTCCCTCCTGGTGTTGACAAGGTCTTGCAGCACCCCTGCAATTGTGACCAGGGTGTTGTTAATGGACTTCAGGTCCTCCCTGATCCCCAGATAGTGTTCCTCCTGCAGCCGCTGGGTCTCCTGAAACTTGGCCAGTACCGTTGCCATTGTCTCCTGGGAATGATGGTAAGCTTCCATGATGTTGGAGAGTGCCTCGTGGAGAGTGGGTTCCCTGGGCCTGTCCTCCCCCTGTCGCACAGCAGTCCTCCCAGCATCCCTGTTTTCCTGAGCCTCTGTCCCCTGAACCGTGTGCCCACTGCCACTGCCCCCAGGTCCCTGATCGTCCTGTGTTAGTGGGGTTGCCTGGGTTCTCTGTAGTGGTGGATATGCTGAAAAGCACTCCCTGAGCATTGGAGCCCCCCTACTGGGCTCAAATGGCCTTTTATTTGGGGGGGGGTGAAGTCCTGCTGCCCCTAGGGCACGGCAGGTGCGGCAAGAGACAAGCAACCCACACTTGCAGGAACCTGGGGTGCTAAAAAGTGCACCCTATGCGATGGAGCCCGTCTCCTATAGCAAATCATTGGCTTAGCCAATACTTATTTAACTAGAGATCTATGCTCTATGTAATGAAAACCGTTAACTGTGATAACTGCCTTGATTGTCAATATTTTCTCCAATAGAAGAGTCACTGCTCTTTAGGTGTTAGGCAAAGGTTTAACAAGTTTATACCTGCGATGGAAGAGAAAGTAACTAAATAAAATGGTTGCATTAATGGAAAAGTCAGACACATACTTGTCAGCTCTTTCAGTTTTGAGGTAGTCTAGCACTTGTTTGGAAAGTTCATCTGCCTATGAATTTCAGCCTCATCCTACAGCTTGTCAGGAGGTGTCAGTACACTTCTGCAAATGACAGCACTTTCTGCAGTGAAACAAATAAAAACAATGCCCATAGAAGGCCTCCATAGATTAAATGCAGCAGCATCTCTGAAAAGTGAAACTAGAAATGTCTTCACATGTGAGAGGAAAGCAGGGCAGTGAGGGAAGGGGCAATATAGGGAGATACAGCTCTAGAGTGAAAGCTCACGATAGGGCAACATCATTGTGTCTGTAAGGAGCTTTGTATTTAGGGCCTGATTTACATTCTAGCGGCAGGATGACTCTGTCACAAACATGTCGGATATCCCGTCTGCCATATTACGATCTCCATGGATCTTAATATTTGGAACAGGCACTGTTTGTGCCAGGATTTCTCTGTGTGAGTAACAGGCTTGGTAGATTGTAGTCCTCATGAACTGAAACACAGTATGATATGGAGCTGTTACCTGCTCCCCCACCCCCTTAACTCAACCCTCTTGCCTTAAGGGGCCTCTGCCTTTTGTTACAACATATAAAACAGATTCACACCCTGCATCCTGACTGCCTCATGTAGGCGTGGAAGACAGAGTTTAGTGCTTTCTCTGCTTTTTTGTTCTTCATTTTTTGATTAGTTTTGTGTGTTTAAACTATGTCTTCGGATTACAGTAATTCAGAGCCAATAATACCTTTTGTTTGCACCAATGAGAACAATGTTTCTTTGATGTGCTTCTGAACTAAAGGAGATTTCTCTTCCTGTTCTAAGTATACATGTCTTCTAGGAAACACCCATACTATTCTATTAAAATTTAATTATTATGTTTAAACTTAAAATATTTTTTGCAAGCATGTTCATCATGTGATGGAAGTGGCATGTTTCCTTTTTTCTCTTTCTTTTTTCCTTTTTTTCTTTTTCATTTTGTAGCATATGCTTACAATAAAAATTTAAAATAAATGTTACCATTGCGCCAACTGGACATGGTCGTACATATTAGCTTTGCCAAAACTCATTATGACTAGTGTGTGGACAGAATAACTGTTCTAAGTAACTGCCCTCTGCATTATGCATGGGACTATGATGGCTCCTTCCTGAGTGCCATGATGTTATTTACTCTGATAATATGAACACTACAGAATCAAACCTTACACCTAAGACAGATAGGGTAATAATAATTGAGAACAACAAAGGCCCTTCTGGGCATCACTTAACAAATTCTCCCAAAAAAATGGTCATTGTCAGAAAATCCAATCAAACAAGCAAATAAATGTAAATATTAGGAAACCTAGATTTTGTGCCAACCTCTTTATATACACATTTTTAACAAAAGGTTCTGTAACAAGCCAAGACGGTGCTCTGTAAAATAAAGTGATCATACAGTGCAGGTGGGTGCAGTGATAAAAGATAAGCCTAAACATATATTTATGATGTTTGGTGCTCCTGGGCTTCACTCGCCCAAGTACAGTAATGGTTGTTTCCACCCAGGCAATTCCTACTCTTTCCTAGTCCAAAGTTCCCATCTTTTCTCCACACTCCCTGTTCCTTGAACAAGAAGTGTTGCTGAATGTCCTTGTTGTGGGTCTCAGAGGAATCCGTCCTGTAGGTTCTATTGCCCTCCAAAAATGACAAATCCCTGTTGTTCAAGGACATAGATAAGCCTTTGAATCAAACATTTATGTTATCTGCCATACAATATGGTTGACCCAGGATTTGTGTCTTCTGATGATTTGCTAGCAACTGGGTAGTAACCTGTGCTTGATTGTCCCAATCCATCTATTTTGTATTTTGCTAGTTTGAATTCCGTGTGGTGCAAACACAGCTTTGGATTCACTTTAAAAAATATGTATAATTGAGGTTCTGAAGCTCCAGTGCTGCATCACATGGACTCTTTACTGGTTCCTATCAGAAGCAGAAGGTACTAACCCTCTTATCATTGTATCTCTCCAATCAGCCAAATTAGCAGGAATTTCAGTGAATTGGTGGAAAATACCATGACATCTAGAATGTAGAGGCAATTATTAATATGAGACTACTGGATTCATATGATTATCTGAGAAATTATGAGGTGCAAGATAACCAAATGAACAAGAAGCAATACAGCTATGAACAAAAGGATTGTGTTTCTATGTGAGGAGCAGGAGTTAAGTGCTGTTGATGGAGGTTATATTTATTATGGGTTTCAGAATTTCTTAATGAACCAACCCTACATAGAGGAAGCCTACCCCCAGTTACATGATGTAAACATTTATAAGGAATTAAACAAGATTCCAGTCAACAAAATAATTGTGGCACTCAATGAAATTTTTAAAAAGTGGCATAATGAATCCTTAATTAATGATGAAGTATACCAATACCTGTTGAATGACAATCCTATACTCCCAACCATTTTTTCTTACCAAAAATCCACAAGATATTGAAGAACCCACCAGTACGACCAATATTATTGGGGTGTAGATTATAATATGAAAAGGTTTCTATATATGTCGATCACTACATAGCCCCAATAACAACCACACTCAGCTCATATATCAAAGATACAGGAGATTTTTTTGAGAATCCTAGCTGAGAGGAACTGGCAAGAGGACTATTTATTAGTTGCTACTAATGTGGTCTTGCTATATACATTGGTCACACATGAGGTTGGTTTGAAAGTATACTTTCCAAGACAAAGAAACATAGGTGAAGTGCAGCATTTAAAGATGCTACTAAGTATGATAGAAATATGTCTTAGCAATTATATTTCTTTGTTTAATCATCAACATACATGTGGGACTGCAATGGGAATTCCTTTCTTTCCTAGCTATACCAATCTTATAATGGGATGGAGGGATAGAGAAACTGCATGGGGTGTAAATAATGGACCACTCAAAGAGAAACTCATGTTATGGTTGAGTTACATAACTGACCTCTTTATAATCCGAATGGAACAAATGAAGAGTTTCTGACCTACTTCAGTAAACATAACCAGAATGAACATGCCTGGAAATTCATGTATAATACAAACAAAACTCAGATTGATTTTGTAGATGTGGAAACTTACATTAAAAACAATTGGATAGAAGCTACAATATTTAGGAAACCTACAGCAGCGAATAGCAGACTGCACAATACGCGCTTCCAAACTAAAACTCTCATAAAATTATTCTTAATGGAGAATTCTTGAGAACAAGGCATAATAGTTCAAATGACCTAGATATGGGAAATCAATTTGAAAATTGAAAGGAAGATTTCATAGGAGGGGGTACCTTTGGACATATATAAAACAAGGAGCGGAAAGAGCTAAATCCAAAACATGCACTCAATCTTTGTTCAAAAAAGTTGTTCTAACAAGTACTGTTGAATATGAGAAAGAGGAAATAGCTAATTGTTACTTGCATATCACAAGGAGAGCCAAGAGAGCTACATAATCTTCAACAGACACTGGAATCTCATTTGCAATTAAATAAATTGGTCCTGAGACCAAACGGTACACACAGGTAGGTATCATCACTGAACGATAGATTGATCAAAAGCCATTTCAGTGACATTAAACAACACACATGGTTAGACAAAACAATTGATTCATAAAGCGCAGCAAATACAAAGTCAGCATGGTTGTAAAAAACACCAGAGAAATCCAAGATTTAAAAAACCGGACAATTGCCATTAACCAAAAGATTACCATTAAGTTTGAATGTGGCCTTATATATGAGGGAAACACCACCTGCTCCTTAAAACGAAGTATTTTGGAACACACATGGGTGGTACAGAACAAAGATATCAGACATGCCATTGCTAATCATTATGTACAACATTGTGATAATAATTGGAAAACCATAAGATAGTATGGCATTGCAAGGGTCCAAAAGAATGAAAGAGGCGGAGATTAGGCACTAAAGCCTTGCCATCTAGCACCAAAATTTATCATCAGATTACAAACTAAGGTCCCATATGGTTTAAATGTGCATGAGAAAATTTATGTACATCAACAGACCAATGGCATAGTATCATCAAACACATGAATCAGGTTTGAATAAGAAAGGAACTTGTGCAGTAATAAAAAAAGGGAAGCAGCAACTAAACAATCATAAGTGGCAGGCAAAGGATCTCATGTTGGATTATCTTTACTTGCATTACTGTCAAGATTGCACCTGTATGACACTAGTCATCTGATTAAAATCACTGGATCTCATCTAGTATGTTACCGAGCAATAACTTGGAGACATTCCAGACATATGAACTATAGTATATACCTTACTCTTAGGCGGCGTAAATTAAAATGCTGCAACACAGATTTTCTTGTCAACATCAGACTGTTAGATTACGTATCTGGTAACAATGATTCAATCAAGCAATTAGGCACCGAGCCAAACTGTAACATTAATGGCAAAATTGTGACAACAAATTGTGACTCATGAGACTATTTAGAAATGTACTTTGGAATTACATGGACAAGGCAACAATAATTATGAAATGTGAGAGGGACTGGTCACAAAAATAAAGTTCACATTCTCTAAACGACTTGATTACTCACTGCACAACAATTTAATGTCAAAATTACATTTCCCAGAATGCTCCATAATGAGCCGGACGGGCTGTAACATCTATATGGAAGAAATTGACAAAAGAATCACTTACAGTGGAGAAAACATTTGAGTGAAATTGATTTGTGTTGGACACCAGTAGGTTTGATATATATATATATATCTATCTCTATCTATATATATAAATATATATAGATATATATATATAGATAGAGATATATATATATAGATAGATATGTATATATACAAATGTGCATGTATATTTACATATGTGCATGTATATTTACACATATATATATATGTATATATATATATGTGTGTGTAAATATACATGCACATATGTATATATTATTTATATATATATATATATATATATATATATATATATATATATATATATATATATATATATATATATATATATATTATGTGTATATTATTTATTAACATGTTTCCTGGCTCTGCCTATCTGTGGACAGAATTCAGTTGACCACTTCCCTTTCTGCCTCTGGCATATATTAGGCAATGTGAGGGAAATGTTTCATTTATTGAACAATGGTATCCTTTGTTAGGATTTCCATTCCTACCCCAGTCAGTGTGCCTAGGTCGTTACCACCAAAGGGCACAATCATAAGATGAGGTAGTGGGCAATTTCCAATGCTTTCAACCAATAGAAGCAATTGCTGCCACTATAACCCTCTCTGGCCAACCCAAGTAAAACCCACATTAGGCAAACCCAGATCTCTGTCAATGCCACTCTTTCTAGCATACCCACTAGCCCAAAAACATAGCTATGACCTACAATCTACACTCTATACTACCATTTTAAAGGGAAGAAGCAGTAACACACAGGAGAAGACTGCAGCTGAATGAGGTAGTTCTTAAAATGTGAGGTGGTTAAAATGGAGGGAGCACCTGGTTTAAGAAAAGCACAAAAGTGATTGGATGTTGTAAATACATTGGTAGATACAAATAGGTTGTGATTTAAAATATTAAGTCAGTAGATCTGTGATTGGTTCTGTTTATTTCACAAACAAATAATGCCATTTTGGATATTCGTACATTCTGTAACAGTCAGCCACACCTGCTAAAGAACAATATAAAGCTAATATGCTGCTGACAGACGATGATGGGAACTTTTGAACTACTGGTATATGAGAGTGTTCCAAAGGAGGCTTCTATGGCAACAGAGGTTAAAGACTGTGGAGGGAAGGGCAGCTATTAAAGTAGACTTATAGCCTTCAATTGAGAGATTTTTTGTTGCAGTAGCAACTGGAATGTTTTTTTTTCCCAAATCAGTATCATCATTGACTTTTAAATGTATCTGAATCATTACCAAAACACAAAGGTAAATATCTTATCAAACCCCCGTCTGGAGTTGTGACTCTATTGCAAAGTTACACAGGGGGTGTGCTGAGCGCTGCAAGGGAGTTCTGACTCCAGTTGCACACACAACTAAATTGGGCTTCTTTCTAAAACTACAAAAAAGGGATAAAAGCCACTAAGCATTCAGATATTGGATTAGAAAAATAAAATATGAAACACAGTTTTCGATTTGTTGACTAAGAAAGTGTCACTGAGACCAAATCTGAATAGGTTGTTGTTAATGGTTTTTTGGTGTGAGAGTGATGTACCATTCTTATGTTCAGATTTAAAGCTTATTAAAAGAAAAGATTTAAAGTGATAGAGTAACAGTATATCATCTATGAATGAAAGCAATTTAACAGGTATCTGAATTAGAGTGCATGTTAACAATAAATGTGTAATCATAACTGTGTCTGTAGCGAAGAGGGATAAAAGCATATATGACGTAGACAAAAGCATAGTGTCTCAGAAACAGCCAAAGAGGTATTGATACTTTTATTCACATGTGTAGTAAGGTATTTATTTTTTGAGAACATGATTAACACTAGTATATTTTAAGACACACATTCTGTGTTGTACAGCAGACTTCATATGCAAACTTTATAACCACGTACCAAGACTTGGAGTTCATTTATAGTAGATATAACTTATGTCTAAAGTAGAGTATATATAGGTTATAAGGAGGGCGGCATGTGCTTATAGTGTAAGAGGTATAGGGCTTAGTTATGAGTTTGACGGACGGGATAACTGGTCTGCCAAGCTCCCGACAGGATGGCTGCCACTGTAGTAGCAACCACCCCCCCAGACCTATTAGGAGTTTCCTGCTAGGCTGATGGGCGGAAACCTCAGTTTCTGGCCATCAGTCTAGTGGGAAAAAGGTGCTAGCATTGTCTCTGGCTCGAAATCGAACCAGCAGCAATGCTGTTGCCTGCAGGGTCCACAGCACCCTCACAATGTTAATTTCTGCTGTGCAGGGGCTCCCATTTGGCCCTCTGCACCTGTTCTCCACCAGCCTTTTTGGAGAATGAGGTCATAATCTGCAGGATAGCACTCCATGCAGCGCTGCCCAGGTGGATTGTGACCTCCTGCCACTGTCAACCTGTCAGATCACTGATCCAGCAGAGAAGGTTGAACCCTGGCAGTCTCACCACCAGGGTCCTAATGTGGTGGTCTTAAGACCACCAGCCTCATAATGAGGCTCATAGTTTGAAGTTTTAGTTTACCAGTTCTGCAGTTGCTGTTCGATATGGTGTATTATAGGTTCAGTGTATCACCTATACTGTGTGTCACAAACCTTTTCATAAAACCGTAGTTGTACTCACCCAACCAGTAAAAAAGATATTTAGGAAATGATATATTTGAAAACATTCACAGAGTACACCCAGGCACACGCTCATGCATACACTAAGACAGCCAGGCACACACACATGCATACAGTAACATAAGCAATCATACTCTCAGACATACACTAACATGCCCAGTTACACGATGATGCTTACATCGAGATACCAAGAAACACACTGATGCATATAGCTACGCCCCCCCCCAAGATACACAACTAAGCATTCAACGACCCACCCAGGGAAACACTCATGTATACACTGACAAATGAAGGCACACACTGATGCATATACTGTCACAGCCAGGGGCACACTCATTTATACAATGAGACAGCCTGGCACACACTGATCCATACACTGACACACCCAGGCACACAATGATACATACAGTGACAAAACCAGGCACATATTTCTGAATACACTGATACACTCAGGCACACACTCCTACATACAATCGTATTCCCAAGCACACAGTGATATATACACTGTAACACTCAGGTGCACACTGATTGATACACTGAGACAGTCTGGCACACACAAATACAGCTGTTCCCAACCTGTGGCCCCAGGACCCCCAGGGGTCTGTGACACATTCCCAGTGGGTCCGCAGGCCTGGGCTGGTAGGAAGGCACTAGTGTTGTTGGTGCCTCTTGACAAAAACACATATGTGTTTTTATATTTATTACTTCATTTCTGCAGGAGGTTTAAAAGCACTGTGAAAAGTTACTTGTACACCCAGCTGTGTTTGGCAAAAATAAGAGCGTCAAGATAACTCTAGTGATTAATGTACCTGCTGGAGAGAGATGGGAGTTTTGCCTACTGGCAGTATTGGCTCATCTAAGGAAGCACAGATGGTTAATATGCCTGTTGCAAAAAACTTGTATTATGCAAAGAAGAGTATTTTATGTGCATAGAACAGTGGGTTACTGCTTTTGTCACAGAGATTCTTTTGTTACTGCACAGTGCATACGTTACAATCAAATCTAGCAAAATGAGCTATGAACTGTCATCAAAGAGCTGCATGCAAACCGCATAGCACAAATTAGAAAGTTATGTTTTTCTCCTAGTCTTTCATTACCCTGATGCTGCTTAAAAAAGGTTTGCTTGTGTAGAAATACATTCCTTAAAGTCAATGCTAACCACTGTTATGTTCTGAATCCTGAGTGTGTGCTTCTCCAGACCAAGCACTCTTAGAAAATGCCTACCAGTGTGGATTACATGTGAATCCTACACCTTGAAGTCTCTTGTAAAGTGCTCCCACACCCTATACTGGTATGAGAGGTGCTATAAAACCAATTAAATACATGTGACAGAGAGGTTATGGAGAGATGAGGCCCTTATGGTTATATTTATTTTCCCCACCACATATTTATATGAAAACGCTTTCTCAGATCTTATGTACTTAGAAAATAAAAACATAAATCGCTTGGGAAATGTAGAATTTGACCTGAGGATTCAGCTTACCTAAATAAAAGCAAACATCAAAAGATTAGTCGCTGAGATGCAGCGCCAACCTTCCGATTAACATTTTTCAATTTGTGCATGTTTTTTCAATATAAAATAATTATACCTTCAGTAAATTGAGTATTTGTTTGGTGTGTACTTGTTTGTGTATTTTTTGCAAATTACTGTTTTAATGTTTGAAATTTAAATCATACCAATTGATGGAGGGTCTCCGGCTTCCAGTATTGATTCAAGGGGGTCCTCAGGAGCCAAAAGGTTGGGAACCAATGCACTAATACATACAGGTATATTCAGGCATACACTAAAACGTACACAATGAGGCACACACTGACACATATAGTGACACATTCACTCACATAATTATGCATAAAGTGAGACACACAGACACACACTCATGCATACAGAGACGCACAGCCACTCATTCATACATATGTGATACACCCAAGCAGATGTTAATACATACACTGAGACATCCAGACACACACCCAGGCCCACACTGACACATACACTGAAATCCCTAGCCACAATGTGATGCATATGCTGATTCACCCTGCCAGATACAGATACATGCACTGTCATACACAGGTGCACACAGACACATATTCTGACACACCCAGGCACACACTGTTGTGTACACTGAGACTCCCAGCAACAGACTGATGCATATGTTGAGACACTTAGGCAGACCGTCATGTATAGACTGACATACCCAGTGACAAGTTGACTGATATAGTAAAAGATCCAGGAACATACATATGTATATACTGTATATACATCCAGTAATTGATGGACATATACGCTGACATACCCAGGCTCACACTTATGCATGCAGTACTGTACAGAGAGGCACACTCATGCATATCATAACATACTGAGGCACACACTGACCTATACAGTGACAAACATTCTAATGCCTACAGTAAAACATTGAGTCAGTGACAATCCCAGGCACATACTGATGCATACGCTGACAAAGCTAGGTAGACACTGATGCACACACTAGCACACTGAGTCACACACTGACCAATACTTTAAAACAGAGAGATAGACATTGATATATACATTAATACACACCAGCAGACATTGATGAAGAAACTGACACACCAAGGATAGAGTAATAATTGAATAGTATATAATGAAAATGTAAATTTCTTGCTATGTTTTTTCATTTCGACATCTATTTGTACATAAAAACAGACATCTAAAATGCTGAAAAAAACAGAAACACAAAAGAAACTCAGGAACGTATAGTATCTACTTGCAACAGAGAAACAAAAAGGGCAACATTTGGCCAATATGGTTAAAGAGTTAAAGAGAAAAGAGCTGCTGGTAATGAAACCAAAAATGTTTTTAAAGTTGTATGTGGGAAACTGCAAAGTTTGCAAAATCAGGTAAATGAAAAGGAGAGTTTGAAATCAGCCAACAAAGGAAACATATCATGTCAGATTAAGAGTAAAAAGTCAATGAAGAAAGCAGATAGCTTAACCAGAAGATAGACACAACTAAGGAAATTAGAATTAGAATGTTTCATGGACGGTAATTCAGAATCTTATTCAAACTATGAATCAATACAAAAGGAGAAGAGAAGTACTGAAACAAAAAGAATGTGTTGAGGCTGTAGTTGATAAGGCATTTTCCTTAAAGAGGAATCTTTTTATTTTGATTCTCATTAGAATGACAACACTGGATAAAACAGTATGGTGTATGAAGTGATGCAGCCAAAGGAAAAGACTTGTATATAAAAGTAATTTTTGTAAAATGTTTAGCAGTGAATGGAAGCATATCTCCAGTACAGAGCCTTTCTTTAATGAAGAAGGCTATTTCCAAGAGAAAACATTAGAGCATGTAATTCAACTGGTCGATATTATGAGATGAAGGATGGTACTTCTGCTGAAAAAGAAGAGATTGCTCCTAGGAATTTTGAACAGGTGATAGATGAAGAGGTTCAGGGAAGGTGTAGACAGGTCCCTCTATACAGATGGAACTGTAGAAGTATTTGTAGTATTCAGCAGCAATCAATTGATTTCTTAAGAACCTTTGTACATGAGTGTCCATGCAGAAGTCTCAAACAAAAAATTGCAGTCTTTCAAGGATTAGATCCATGCAAAGTAAAGAAGTATAACAATGTACAAGGACATTCACTAGCATGTCTATCAGAGAAAGTGTGCCAAAGCATCTTTCATCACTCAAGGATGTTAGCAATTCACCACTCCAAAATGTGAAATTTAGTTAGAAGGCTTTACTGTGTGAAGACTCCGGCCTTATTTTTAGGACACACAAGCAGAGTACTTTTGCATGGCACAGTTGCTGAGGCAGAAAACATCTGTGAGGATGTGCAGTCTTGTTTCTTTCATCCTGAAGAGGAGTTTAGGGAAAATAAGAAAGTTGTTGAACATAACACACGTATTCGTATTGAGACCTTTGCACAAGAGATTATACTGTAAGACCTGACAGCTTTTGGTGTGGTTTCCCCTGTTTTTTTGGCATCTGGCCACCAATTCTGATCCCGTGCTTAGCAGTGCTAAAGTGCAAGTGCTCTCTGTCTAAACTGTATTTGTGATTGGTTTATCCAAGCCACTAGTATAGTGCACCATGGGTGTCCAGGGCCTGTAAATCAAATGCTACTAGTGGGCTTTCAGCACTGATTGTGCCACCCACATGAGTAGCCCTGTACACGTCGCAGACCTGCCATAGCAGTGTCTGTGTGTGCAGTTTTAAACAGCCAGTTTGACCTGGCAAGAGCACCCACTTTCCACACCTAAACCTTCCCTTTTACTACATGGAAGGTAGGCCCAAGGCAGGGTGCAGTATATTTAAAAGGTAGGTCATGTTCTGGTGTTTTACATGTCCTGATAGGGAAATACTGCTAAATTCAGTTTTTACTATTGCAAGGCATTGGCCTCAAAATTTCTTTCAAGGCCTTGAAATATTTTTTAAGTGTAATTTCCAATTGGGACAGATAGAGATGTGGAGTTTGGGGTCTTTGAACTCCCAATTTAAAAAATACATCTTTTGGTAAAGTTGTTTTTTGAGCTGTGACTTTGAAAATGCCACTTTTAGAAGGTGGGCATTTTCTTCCTTAACCATTCTGAGCCTCTACCTGTCTGTTGAATGCACATCAGGGTCAAGATAACAGTTGGCCTGTTTGTGAATTCACTCTAGACAGACAAACAAAGGGACCTTAGATGTGCCCTGCATTTCCTCATAGATCCTCTGAGCTAGAGTGGTGGGAGGAGTTGACACTTACACCTGAAGAGGACTCTGCCTGTTCTCACACAAAGCAGTCTCCAACCTACAGAATTGTGTCTGGGGCCAGGGCAGGAAAGACAAGGTCTTGTGCACTACAAAAACTTTCCTTTGAAGTTTGCCTACGTAAAAGGCAGAAATGAGTATAAGTATTAGACCTCTGAGACCACAATTGTGGACTAAGGACATTTTGCCAGGAAGAAGAGCTATATCCTGTAGGAGGGACTTCCACACTGCCTGTTGCTTTGTTGTGCAGGCCTGCTGCTTGCTGCTTCTGTCATTGAAGTGAAAGGACTGGACTTTGCTTTAGACATCCTACTTTCCAAGGTTCTCCAAGGGCTTGAACTAAGCTTGTCTTCTGTTAAGAAGTCTCAGGGACATCAAAGACTTCATCTGCCAGTGCCTATGCTCTTTTGCTGAGAGTCCTGAGGGAGAACATCCATGCAGCAGTATGCCACAGCAGAAGAATCGAGGCAGCATCTGCCCCGCAGCTGCAGAATCGACACAGCACCTGTCTCCCGGCTGCAGAATCAACACAGCACCTGTTTCAATGCTGCCCCATCAACAAAACAAATCTGGATTTTCCATGCATTGTCCCAAGGGCGTCAATTTCTCATCAACCCTGCACCACAGCAAGGAACCGAGGCTGTGTGTCTGGAAATCATTGTATCGCCTTTCCTGCGAGGAAAGAATCAATGCATTACCTCCCCTGCCAGTAAGGAAGCAACGTATCACCTCCCCTGCTCAGTAAGGAACCGATGCATTGCTTTCCTTTTCGATGCCTCACCTCCTCTGCCGCCCACATCGTCTTTGTTTTTGACGCATCCAAGGTACTTTGTGCTAAAAAGATACACTCATTGATTCCTAAGGATTAAGACTAATTTAAAAATTTAGAAAGTGATATCTTTACTTGTGTATGTTGATTTTTTGTCATTTTGGTCTTGTTTTATTCAGATAAATATTGGCTATTTGTCTCTACATTGTCTTTGAGATAAGCCTAACTGCTCGAGTCAAGCTACCAAGGGGGTGAACAGTGGTTATCTTAGCTGTGTGGCTCCCTTGTCCTGACTAGAGTAAGGGACCCTTCTAGGACTGCGTGCGAACCACTGCCAACTAGAGACCCCATTTCAAACAAAGTTTAACACAGCCTCTGCTGAAAAACCAAAATATATTTTTATTTGTTATTGACGCACTCACCACAAATGTCAAACTCACAATGAAGTTGTATTTTCCAAAACTGAAGAGGAAAACAAAGAAATGTAGCAAGAACTTGCTGCTTATTTATTTGCAGAGGAGCGTTTTGACTCATCCATGCAGCAACTTATTTGTAAGTACTTATATTATAATTTAGAGGATAAAAAAGCCAGCTAGAGCAGTACATAACAACTTAACAACTTAGAACTAGTGATTGTTGCATAACTATGAGGCTTAACCCCTTCGCTGCCAGGCCTTTTCCCCTCCTGTGCAGAGCCTTTTTTTGGCTATTTGGGGCAGTTGGTGTTTAGGCCCTCATACCTTTTTCTCCACATAAGCTACCCATGCCAAATTTGTGTCCTCTTTTTCTAACATCCTAGGGATTCTAGAAGTACCCAGACTTTTTGAGTTCCCCTGAAGGAGACCAAGAAATCAGCCAAAATACAGCTAAAAGTTTTTTTTTTTCAAAAAAATGGGAAAAAGGGCTGCAGAAGAAGGCTTGTGTTTTTTTCCCTGAAAATGGCATCAACAAAGGGTTTGCGGTGCTAAAACCAGAATCTTCCCAGCTTTCAAGAACAGGCAGACTTGAATCACAGAACCCCATTTTTTAACACAATTTTGGCCTTTTACTGGGACATACCCCATTTTTATTATTTTTTGTGCTTTCAGCCTCCTTCCAGTTAGTGACAGAAATGGATGTGAAACCAATGCTGGATACCAGAAACCTAAACATTTGTGAAAAGTAGCCAAAATTCAGAATTCAGCAAGGGGTGATTTGTGTAGATCCTACAAGGGTTTCCTACAGAAAATAACAGCTGAAATAAAAAAAATATTGAAATTGAGGTGAAAAAACAGCCATTGTTCTCCACGTTTTACTCTGTAACTTTTTCCTGCAATGTCAGATTTTCAAAAGCAATATACCGTTACGTCTGCTGGACTCTTCTGGTTGAAATATAAAACGTGAGAAATAGGTATCAAGAAAACCTTTGAGATAAGGTGTTGAGAAGCAGTGTTTATTTGCACATCTATGAATTCCGAGGTGCCCATATTAGCATGTGAATTACAGGGCATTTCTCAAATAGACGTCTTTTTTACACACTGTCTTATATTTGAAAGGAAAAAAAATAGAGAAAGACAAGGGGCAATAACACTTGTTTTGCTATTCTGTGTTCCCCCACGTCTCCCGATAAAAATGGTACCTCACTTGCGTGGGTAGGCCTAATGCTAGCAACAGGAAATGCAACATGGACACATCACATTTTTACACTGAAATCTGATGTGTTTCTTGCAAAGTGCCTTGCGGTAGATTTTGGCCTCTAGCTCAGCCGGCACCCAGGGAAACCTACCAAACCTGCACATTTTTTAAAACTAAACACCTAGGGGAATCCAAGATGAGGAAACTTGTGGGGCTCTCACCAGGTTCTGTTACCCAGAATCCTTTGCAAACCTCAAACTTTGGCCAAAAAAACACTTTTTCCTCACATTTCGGTGACAGAAAGTTCTGGAATCTGAGAGGAGCCACAAATTTCCTTCCACCCAGCGTTCCCCCAAGTCCCCCCATAAAAACTGGTACCTCACTTGGGTGGGTAGGCCTAGCGACCGTGACAGGATATGCCTCAAAACACAACGTGGACACATCACATTTTCCCAAAGAAAACAGACCTGTTTTTTGCAAAGTGCCTAGCTGTGGATTTTGGCCTCTATCTCAGCCGGCACCTAGGAAATCCTACCAAACCTGTGTATTTTCTAAAACTAGACACCTAGTGGAATCCAAGATGGGGTGACTTGTGGGGCTCTCCCCTGGTTCTGTTACCCAGAATCCTTTGCAAACCTCAAAATTTGGCCAAGAAAACACTTTTTCCTCACATTTCGGTGACATAAAGTTCTGGAATCTGAGAGGAGCCACAAATTTCCTTTCACCTAGCGTTCCCCCAAGTCTCCCAATAAAAATGGTACCTCACTTGTGTGGGTAGGCCTAGCGCCCGTGACAGGATATGCCCCAAAATACAACATGGACACATCACATTTTCTCAAAGAAAACAGACCTGTTTTTTGCAAAGTGCCTAGCTGTGAATTTTGGCCTCTAGCTCAGCCGGCACCTGAGAAAACCTACCAAACCTGTGTATTTTTGAAAACTAGACAACAGGGGAATTCAAGATGGGGTGACTTGGGGCTCTCCCCAGGTTCTGTTACCCAGAATTCTTTGCAAACCTCAAAATTTTGCCAAAAAAAAACACTTTTTATCACATTTCGGTGACAGAAAGTTCTGGAATCTGAGAGGAGCCACAAATTTCCTTCCACCCAGTGTTCCCCCAAGTCTATCGATAAAAATGGTACCTCACTTGTGTAGGTGGGCCAAGAGCTTGTGACAGGTAAGAGCCAAAAACATTTCGAAATTGAGGGGGAACCAAAGCGGGTACAAAAGGGCAGTTTGAAAAAAAAAACATTTTTAGGCTGACAAGTGCAGCAGAATTTTTATCAGTATAGATGAGACAATGCTGGGTGGTAGGAATTTTGTGGATTCCTGCAGATTCCAGAAGGTTCCATCACAAAAATGTGGGAAAAATGTGTGATTTCCAGAAAAGTTGGAGGTTTGCAGGGCATTGTGGGTAAGAAAATGGTGCGGGGTGCCTGTGAAGCACACCACCCTGGAATCACCCAGATGTTTAGTTTTCAGATGTGTCTAGGTCTCGTGGATTTTTCTACATGGCAGAGTCCCAAAGTCTATAAAGTGCAGCCCTCACCATTCCAAGTGGAACGATTTAGAGAGTTAGTCAAGTTCTCATGGCCCAAATGTAAAACGAAGACCCAAAATAATCAAATGTCCTCTTGCTTGCCGTGGGATAAGATGTTTTAGTGTGTGGGGGAGAGCTGAAAGACTGTTACCCCCTTCAGTTGGGGTGGGGGCATAACCAGGCCCATACTGGTTTTGTAGCCATCAACCCACAATTTTTTTTTTATTCCCTGCCATCTAGTAGACTTTCTACCCCCCAGGGTGTGGATCAGGGTAATTGTCCCATCTGCCCACTGGTGGGCAGAACAACTTTGTCCCCATTTATTTGGGGTGGGGCCATACCCCCACCCTTTTATTTTGAAAAAAAACAACTTCCCTGGTCTCTGGTGGGCTTTCTGCCAAGGGGGCAGATATGGACAACAGTAATGTGCCCCATGGGGAGAAACCCTTGCCCAAGGGGCTGCCCCCAAACAAAACACACATACACACACACCAATCCCTGGTGCCTAACTGGTTTCTGCCCCTCGGGGGCGGATCAGCCTAATAGAAATAGGCCCATCTGCCCCCACGGGCAGGAGAAATGGCCTAAAATAAATCCCCCCCCCCCCAGGGGAGCAACCCTTGCCTAAGAGGTCGCTCCCCTTGCGTGAAATTGGCGCAAAAAATAAAGATCCCTGGTGTATAGTGGTTTCTGCCCCTGCCCCCAAAGGGGGAAGAAATGGCCTAAATACAATTTGTCCCCCCAGGGGAGCGACCCTTGCCTAAGGGGTCACTCCCCATCTGTAAAACAAACAAAAAAAAATCCCTGGTGCCTAGTGGTTTCTGCCCCCCTTGGGGGCAGATTGGTCTCATAAAAATAGGCCAATCTGCCCCAAGGGGGGCAGAAATGGCCTAAATATAATTTGCCCCCCAGGGGAGCGACCCTTGCCTAAAGGGGTCGCTACCCTTGTGTGAAATTTGCGTTAAAAACTCCCTGGTGTCTAGTGGTTTCTGTCCCCCCGTGGGGGCAGATTGGCCTTATAAAAATATGCCAATCTGCCCCCAAGGCGGGGGGCAGAAATGGCCTAAATATAATTTGCCCCCTAGGGGAGCGACCCTTGCCTAAGGGGTTGCTCCCCACCTCTAAAAAACAACAAAAAACAAACAAAACAAAAAAAATGATCCCTGGCGCCTAGAGGTTTCTGCCCCCCCCCCCCCGGGGGCAGATCGGCCTAATAATAGGCCATCTGCCCCCAGGGGGGGCAGAAAGGGCCTTGAAAAAAAATGCTCCCCTGGGGAGCGACCCTTGCCCAAGGAGTCGCTCCCCTCATGCCAATTTCTGTTGATAACTAAATCCCTGGTGTCTAGTGGGCTTTTTAGCAGCTGGATCGCTTCACGATCCTGCTGCTAAAATGCTCTGAGAGACTTCAAAGGGAAGGAAATTCACTTCCTTCCCTTTGAAGCCTCTCAGGGCCCTCATCACATGATCGGAAGAGAAATGCAAAAGCATTTCTCTTCCGATCTCTGGGAGGGGGCCTCTGTGACATCACAGGGGGGTGGGGGGACTCGGTCACTGGGAGGGGGCCTCTGTGACGTCACAGGGGGGTGGGGGGGCTCGGGGGTAGAAGGGGAAGGGCTTCCCCTTCCATCCCTGCCTCAAGAACACAGAGGGAGCGCTAGCGCTCCCTCTGAGCTCTGTGCCCAGGACGTAATGGTTACGTCCTGGGCACACGAGCACTGTGCCACAGGACGTAACCGCTACGTCCGCGGCACAGAACCGGTTAAACATATATCAATCAATCCTTATACAGTATGTACACCCATTTCAAGCAATTATAAGATTAGCACCAAAAACTGGCAAATTACATTCAACAGAGTTACATAGAGGCCTTAAAGGAAGAGTAATGTATTTGCCATTAGACTTTAAACAGAATATTGAACTGTAGGGGTAGACAAAGAGATTGATGAGCCACTTATTACTCTAGTAAATGCTGTGCCAACTAAGAATAAAAGAAATTGGCAGGAACTCGTTTATGTTAATAAAGTAAACCAAGTAAAGTTATATCTTGTACAAAATAATGTTTATTATAAAAATGTTCATTTTGAACACAATATAGCAAATGTTGATGATGACAGATCAGCAGCAAGTGGAAAAATAGAAAAAGTGGATCAATCCAGATCAGAAGAAATTTATGAGCACTACAGCATCCATCTGTTACATTCTAAAGAAGTCATTGGTGATGCTATTGAGCTCTTTCAAATTAAGCAATCAAAGGGAGCTCCGAAAAGTGTTTAGGAAAAAAGTTTAGAGGCTCGCAGTTTCCCCCAGTTCTTTCCCACTGGAGTAGCTGGTCGCTATGATGACCGGCCTATACAAATACCAGCAGCTGAATACCGATCAACAAGATTATATTCAGAGGATCCAAGATTCCGACAGTGTATTCCATACATATTTCACCTTTTATTTGAGAGTGAATTGTCTGGACTTTTGTATGCAGTGAATCACATTCTAAAGACAGGGGTTAATCTTCAAAGTTCATGTAAAGGATGAAAACTTACAACACAACTTGATTAATTCTTTTTTTAAATTCTTTTTTTTATTTCAGATATGAGAAGCATTAATCTATAACAATCGATTTTCTTTGGCTGGTATTATCACAATGACCTTGCTATGAGCCTTGATTCAACAAAACATTGATTCAAGTCTCTCTCCAAATTGTAATCATCATCACACCAAGGTTCCAGTTATCTTTTAAAGTTTATACATTATGATACTGTATTAATGAGCAATATTTTCAATGGCTCCCAGCTTTCCTTGTTCATGGCTTTAGACTCCTCTAAGTACTGCCATATAGCTGTGAACCTTTTTATACTCCCAACACGGTTTGAGTATGTCTCCTCACATTTCTTAGTTATTAGCATTTTATTCCACCAGTTCTGCATGGTAGGAATCGTATGAGTCTGCCATAAATGAAGTTTTAATGTTTGAGCTACTGCAAATGCTATCACTATAAAATATTGCTAATGTTTTGCTAACTGACCTGTTTTCTCAAAAGCTCCAAACAGAGCTAAGCTTGGATCTAACTCAATCCTAGAATTAGAGCTGTGATTTATTACCTTCTCTACTTCCCACCAGAAAGTAGTTAATTTCTGACAATCAAAAAAAAACATGCAAACAGTTTCCCCGGCCCTCCTGATGGCAGCGGAAGCATTGATTAGGAACTGACGGAAACATTTTATGTATCTTTTCAGGAGTATAATAAGCCATCCATCTGGAAAGAAAAGGCATTCTTTTATAGTTAGCTGCCCTCAAAGATGTATAGCCCATTTCCAAAATAATTCTCCACTCTTCATAAGATATTACACATTGTGTTGTTCTGAAAATATGATCCCTGAATTCTGTAATTATTGCTGAGGCAGGTCAATCAACTAGTAATCTGTAGCAGTTCCCTGTACCAAGTACTTTACTTCTGATTAAAGCCCTCCTTGTCGGATGTTCTTGAGTATTTTCCCAGGGTATATTAGCATTAAGAAAATGGGAGATCTGAAAAAAGCTCAAAAAGAGTCTTGTTGCCATATCTCCGAGTCTAGTTGTGACCTCGTCCCAGGTGATGTATCCATTTCTTAAAATAAAATCCCCCATCTCTTTAAACCCTTTGCTATTCAATTGGGCTATCACTGTTTCTGGAAGGTGTAGACCGAAGTATTTATATTCCTGTAATTGTAGATAAATATAACCCAATGCTATTTGAAGTGTTTTGCTTAGGATCTCTAGTCTTTTACTAAAATCATGAATATATTCATATCAAGTTTATTTTGGAAGTTTTGTAGTTTTAATGAATGGTGGGAGACTTTTTGCTGATTCTACAATCATTCTATTGACCAAAACATTTTCCATAATTCCTCAGATGGCCAAATGTCATGCCAATATATCCTGCAATGCGGCCTGATGTCAGGCTTCGGAGCTGGCGTAGTCGTATGCCTTGGCGCGGTATAGATCTAGCCTCTCCTAAAAAACCCTCCAGGGTAGTGCGCACATGCCACGCCCTTTGCTGCACCAAATCACACCTTTCCCGTCATTCCTGCGGTAAGGTGCATCTCACTGGCGGTAGTGCTCGATAGTGGCTTCATTGCCCATATCCCCGATGTTCCCTTACCTTGGGACTACAATTCCCAGCAACCTTCAGGAGATGCCATGTTTAGGGTGTGGCACCTCTATAAATTCCAACCACACCCAGGTTCCAGTGCTTACTATTTTGGAACCTTGCCTGGGCTTGAGCTGTGGTCGGAGCCTCCTTGAGATTGAGCCTTCCTTCGTTTGTCAAGCCTTCCTGTTTGCCTTCATTGGTTAAGCCTCTGTGATTCTTTGAGCGAGTGGTCGGACTTGCTAGGGTGAGTCTGTTCTGACGGGGTTTCTCTTAGCCGGTGTTGATTTGTTTTCAAAAGAAACCTCGATACTTTGTTTACGCTCCTGTGATTCCCGGAGTTTGTTGATTTACTGTTTCCATAGTTACCAGTTCGTTCTTGAGCTGGCTTTTCTTTCAGAAATTTCCTTTTGAAAAAACTTGACGTGTTGATTCTTGCATACCTTATTTTCAAAGAAAACGCTCATTATTGAAAGACGTGTATGGTTACACGCGCATGTGATTGAAAGCGCATATTTACATTCATGTGTGATATTAAACAGATGTTTAAATATTTTAAAAGGTTTTTGATTTTGACAACAGGTTATTTTGGGATTGTTTTAGCTAAATGATTCTTAACTGCAACTACAGCTTCGTATATTTTGCGCTAAGGCAGAGGATAAAGTAAACTATATTAAAATTAATCAGCATCTAATGTTAGTTCTAATTTTATTGAGACTTTTTGATGGTCTGTTTCTGGTTTGTCTTTTCTAAGCTTCTGACAAAGATTATCTTTTCTATGGATGTATAATATTATATGAGTAACATCGCTTGTAGCTTCTTAGTTAACCCTAGGGAGCATTGCTCTATCTTTTACATGTTTATTCCACATGATTTAGTAAATTATTACAATATAAATAATTAACCAGAGTTTAATGTTATTATAGTTGTTCTCTTTGTATTTAATATTTTTCATTTTCAGATCTCCTTCCAAGCTGTTCCTCTCCTACTTCCCTTTCCCCCTGCCTGGCCTCTCCAATCTTCAGTGCTATTACGGCATCTGAATTGGTGTTGCCTGGAGGTGGGCCATTAACTAGCAATGCACAGATCCCGAGGAATTGGACTTTGACACCTGATAATAAACTTGAAAATTAAAGAGTGCCAGACCTCCTTGGTTTCTATTTAGCTGAATAACTGAAAGCCTTACCCTTGGGGTTTTCTTCCTCCATTTAAAACATCCTATAATGGAATCCAGTTCACGGAAATGAAGTACCGAAATGTATGCTGAGAAACCTAGGTGCACCTACCTGGTTTCTGACACTCAGTTGCGCTGAGTATGCATGGGATGACTTGCTTCAATTCTTGAGAGAAGCGAACTGAAACCTAAACGACATCAATGTAAAGACACCTGGACCTACACTGGCACGGAAACCACCAAAGAACACATATAACATATGAAGAAGAGAGGCTTCCAAGTATCTTAATGACTATAATCCTGTGATTTTAAAAATGTGAAATCCAAATATTGACATGCAATTTGTTGCAGACAACTCCATCGCTGTGGCTCGGTATGTCATGTCATACATTACAAAATCTGAAAAGACATAGATGTGGGAGGAGATTTCTGCAGGGAAGGCACTTAGCAAGAAATTGTACTCCTTCAGCTTGAAGATGCTTTCCCATAGCAAAATGGGATCTCATGGAGCCTGTGACAGGTTGAGTTCCGCAAGTTTGTTATCAAAATCAAAACGTATGTTTGGGTAAGTCTTGGTCTAGCTAGTACATGAAACAGAGTGTTAAAGTCTTTCCACACATATTCAATACCCAGCACAGTTTGAACCACAAAGTACAGACATTGTGAAATCAAATATGTTGGATATATACTATCCAATATTAAACCCACATATAGAAAACAAGTGTCTTTATGAAATTCTTTAACAATACAGATATAGAAGCAATGTAAGTGAAAACATAGAAGAAGGAAAATATGCAGTACTTGGATGTGATGGTTGTTTAGTCAAACACACAAAAGAAAATCTAATTAACTACAAAAAAACCTAGTTGCCAAACTCCTCACTAAAAATAGTTTTTCTATTTGACTCCTCTTCAACGTTCAAGCCTTGGTGTAGTGAACTGGAATTACTTGGAGACTATGACTGCTCCGTAGATTCTTTTAATGCTGTGAAATATACTATTCAGTGTTCCATTTCACAAACTATTTACCAATGTCAAATGATGAGATACAACAAAAAGAAATGATTGCTGCTGAGGTAGCTAAGGATAGTTCTCAAAGCAGCCAAAGTTCATCATCACTGAGTCAGGATCCTCTTGGAAAACCTATTATTGAAAACGAAGCTGCAATAGCTATGAATGAAATGGAAACTGTAATGGAGCAAGCGAGACAGGAATCTGTAGATTTAGAACAGTTAGCTGCACAACTCAACAATGAACAGAATGACATTTATATTGAAGTAAAAGACAAAACAGAACATGAACTTCTATATGAGATGAAAGAATGCAATTGCTCATCATTCAAGCCAATACTTTTATATATCAGTGGCCAACCTGGTGCCAGGAAAACCTTTTTAATTAAAGTTCTCTCCACTTACTTACTCAAGACTATGGAATCAAATTTATCGTACATTGTGGTGACAGCACAAACTGGATTAGCTGCACATAATTTCAAAAGAATAACTTTACATAGGTTACTTATGTTACCAGTAAAACATGACGATAAACTGGAATACCAGAAGTTGTCTGGTGAAGCTTGTCATGAGGTAGCAAGAGTTTTGAAGAAATTTAAGCTTTTAATTATTGATGAGATAAGCATGATTTCAAATGTAATGTTTGCGTTTGTTCACCTGAGAATGCAACAGATTTTAAAAACTGAATATGACGTCTTGTTTGGATAAAAACATTTGTTATTGATGATCTACTACAACGTATCCCTGTGAAAGGACAGCCTCTTTTCAATACCCTTTTACATGAAGAAACCTGGAACCCATTGGGAAGTATTGCATGTTCTCCCTTTCATTCACCGCCCTGGTCAGATGAAGCTGGAGTACAACCTTGGTTCTTGTACGTTCTGGTCTGACCAACAAAGGGGCGACCCCTTCCAGTAGCCACGGTGCAGCTGACAAGGGAATGCTACAACAGTCCGTGCCTTCCAGAAGGAGTCCCAGAGGAAAAACCCTAAGCGGAAAAAGCCTCTTTTGCCCAGAATCCCTGGAACAGGAGAAGGAACACGTCAGGATACCAGGACTTCAAAGAGAGGAACTCCAGAGCATCTGGAAAAATAAGCAGGAGAAAATGGACTCCACAAGGATAGCAAGCCAGGGCGAGGACCAACATCAACTGGAAGTGTTGCAATGCACAGAAAGTAGGAATCTGGCTCCTTATATATTAATGAACGAACAGGAAGTGACATGCACGAAGAAGAAAGAACGCCATCTTGAACTGGTAAGAAGCCATAGGAGAAAGCAGGAAAAAGGCACCATTTTGGAAAGGGAAAGAAAAAGGAAACTGGTGCATGCAGGGAAGAGAACAGAATCCTTGGGAGAAGAAAACATGGCCTTGCAGCAGAAGAAAAAGAAGAGGAAAAAGAATTTCAGGACCAGGAGACCAGGTGAGTAAAGGGATGGAGGGGGGCGCAGGAGCCCCATGGCAATCATCTGTGCCGCACATTGAATGTGCCAAGGCCCAACACCCAGCCTAGGGCCTCCGACCTCGCCGCGGGTGATGTCTACAGAAAGATATCGAGAAATAAAGTGTAGATGAAATATGCTCATATGATTTCTGGTAAAAAAAAGACTATATGATCTTATCGCGATCTGCATCATCACTGTTTCAAATATCATTAAGCCTATCAGGGGTCATATCTTCAAAAGGATTTCCAAAATTCAAGTGTGGATTATATATGTTCATAGTTTTGTATCAGTTATAATATAAAGGAATATGTTTTTAACATACAAGCTTTTGGTTAGTGTAGTAATTGTAGCTTCAATAAATAATCTACAAACTGTAGTGAGTGCAATTCACACTATCACTTATTTTTAGTGAAATACTGTGGAGTTATGTTTTTTCCCCACTGTTCAATGATGATTATACAATACTCCATTTATTATTATTGAACTAGTATCGAGGCTCAGAACAAGAAAGAGGGAAAATAGAATGTTTTACTAAAATGCCGTATACTGTTACAGCATAAGTAATGTATTCTGTTTTGCTTCAGAGCTCTTCTAAACATAATACTAGCTTATATTTATGTTCTTTTTATTTTTCAATAGTGTTTGGAGACATATGTCATTAGATCTGTGAAGGTACTAGTTATGGCAGAAAAGTATTTCTTTCAGGTACTTATGGGACAGTCTTCTTCCATATAAAGTATTTCATATGCATTGCTACCAGGTTGCTTTTTGTCAGTCACTCATCCAGTAGCTGACACACACAGTCACTCTCCCATGTAGGCACCAACACAACTGTACATACACTACTTATATAGTCACTCACTCATTTACACAGTTATACTGTCACTCACTCACACATACACTATTCATACAGCCATTTACTCATACACCATTTGTACACTCACTCAGCCATACACCACTCATGCACTCCTTCAATCACATATACTCTACTAATGCACTGTCATACACTCTCTCACTTACCAATAGTGCCACTCATGCAACCAATTATTCACCCATATAGTCACTTATGCACCCTATCACTGACCATTACAGCTACTCATGCACCAAGTCACTCACCCATACAGCCATTCATGCGCCCACGCACTCAACTATACAGGTACTCATGTACCCAATGAGCCATACAGCTACTCATGTACCCACTCACTCACTCATACAACCACTCACGCACCTTCTCACTCACCCATACATCCACTCATGCACCCACTCACTCACCCGTACATCCACCAATGCACCCACTCACTTACCCATACACCCACTCATCCTCTCACTGAGTCACTCATGCACCCACTCACTCATGCATATAAACACTCATGCACCCTGTCACTCACACATACAACCACTCATGAACACAGTCACTCAACCATACAGTCACTCATGCACTTACTCACCCATACACCCATTCATGCAACCACTCACTCACCAATACAGCCACTGATGCACCCACTCACTCACTCACTCATACACCCACTCATCCTCTCACTCACTAATGCAGCCACCATTGCATCCAGACACTCATGCATACAACCATTCATGCACCGTCTCCCTCACACATACAACCACTCATGCACCCAATCACTCAACCATGCAGCCACTCATTCACTCAAATGATCACTCATGCAGCCACTCACATATACAACCACTCATGCACACCCTCACTGACTTATACGCCCACTCATCCACCCCATCACTCACCCATACAGAAATTAATGCACCCAGTCAATAACCCATTCAACAACTAATGCAACCTTTCCCTCACCCACACGCCCACTCATTCACCCACTCACTCACTCATACAACCACCAGCATACCCTGTCACTCACCCATACACAACCTTATGCACCCACTTACCCACAACGCCACTCACACACCCACTCACTCACCCATACAGCTACTCATGCACCCACACACTCAATTATACAAGCAATTACACACATTATCACTCACCCATATAGCCACTCATACACCCACTTACCCATACTGCTACTCATGCACCACCTCATTCACTCATACAGCCACATAGGCACCCTCTCACTCAACTGTACAATCACTAACACACTCTCTCACTCACCCATACACCCGCTCACTCACCCATACAGCTACTTACACACCTTATCACTCACTCATACAGCCATTCATGCACCCATTATGAAAAAGGGCCTCTTTTGACATGGTTATCCTCCTACTGGAAAATGATGTGGTTTCAAACTGTATGTGCCCTGGGTCCCTGTCAAACAGGTTCCCAGGGCCAGATCTCTTTCCCCAAAACTATACTATGTTTGGCACTTCAGCCACCTTTGTAAGTCCCTAGTAAGTGGAACCACTGGTATCTAGGGCATGGGTACTGAAGAGGGCCCCACAAATCTGCAGCACCAATTGTGCCATTCTGTGATTCCTAACACCGGCCTCATTAAGACTGCCACTGCAAGTACATGGCAAGGTGAATCCAAAGTTGCAAACTCGACATGGCACTCACCAAGAGTACCATGCCCACTAATACTGCATGGTATATAGGTAGGACACCCCTCTGGCAGGCCTTGCAGCACTAAGGGAAGGTGCACTATAATGCATGTGGGGACATATGTGCGCATGAGCAAATATGCCCCTACCGTGTCTTTGCTAACTCTTTGACATAGTAAGTGTACAGGGAAGTCATAGGAAATGCATGTGCTGGACACTGGTCATTATGAGTTTCTCAGCTACATGATGGCCACTATGAACACTGGGTTGTTTAGCATCAAACAACTCAGAATCACAAATCCACACTGATGCCAGTGTTGGATTTATTATAAAAAGTACCCAGAGGGCACCTTAGATGTGCCCCTCGCAAAACCTAACAGCCCTGGCATGGTTGCTGACTAGTCCTAACCAGCCTGCCACCATCAGACATGATGCTGGACTCCTGGGGTGAGAGCCTGTTGCTCTCATGAACCAGAACACAAAACATTTCCTGTGTGGCGGTGTTACCTCTCCTCCCCAAGACAGGCACCCTGCACCAGCTGTCACCTACAAAGGTTGTACCACTTTTGAAATCTGGCCTCTGCTGCAGCAGATGGCCACCCAACGGTTTTACCCCCACTTTAGGTGGTAAAACCGGCAGGAAGCATAGCAAGGATAGGAGAGGTGGCCATTCCCAGCCTGCACCACCCCTCAGGTGTGGCAGGCAAGGTGACCGCTCCATTTCATTTTCATCCATTTTGGATGGTGGGAAAATCACCAATCGGGGTTAGGGTATGTAAATGGATTTATGAGTGTTTTGTCATTAGGTGTATGAGAGGTTGTGTAGGTATGTGAGAGGGTGTTTGTGTGGGTTTGTGGATGATGTCGTCAGTGATGTTATTTGAGATGTCATCAGTGATGTCACTTCACTGATGATGTCATAAGTGATGTAATATATGAGTTCATAAGCAGTGCATTGTGGGAACGCAAGATTTAGTTAACTTAGGTAACTATAACTGCTGAATTTCTATGGTTTTGTGCAACTGAAATTTGAGCCTAACTATAATGCCCCTGCAACCTTTGTTTTTTCAGGTAGTGTATATATATATATATATATATATATATATATATATATATATATATATAGTTACCTTAGGCCACAAGTTATATTTACTTGATTACTTCAGTTACTTGAGATAACTCTAACTACAACAGGTGATTTTTTATGGTTTTGTACATTTATAATGTAAGTCTAACTATAACGTCCTTGTAACCTTTGTTTCTTCAGTGAATTTCTATGTTTTTTAAAATTCTATTTCCTAACCATAACGTCCCTGTAACCTTTGTTTTTTCAGTGAATTTCCAAGGTGTTTTAATGTAGTCTCCTAACTATAATGTCCCTATAGGCATTGTTCTTTTCCAATGAATTTCTATCCTATGTTTATTTTAATTCTATTTCCTAGCTATAATGTCCCTGTAACCTTTGTTTTTTGTTTATGCATTTCTAAGGTGTTTTCATTGTATTTTCTAACTGTAACTTGTAACCTTTGAGAATGAGTGTGTGAGTGACTGCATGAGTGTCTTGGTGATTGTGTGAGTGAGAGCATGAGTGTTTTAAAGGGTGTTTAAGTGAGTGTATGAGTGTCTGAGTGGGCTGGGAGTGGCTGCATAAGTGTCTCACTGGGTGTGCGGGTGAATGCATAACTGTCTGAGTGGGTTTGTTAGTGGGTGTGTCAGTGTCTGAGTGGGTGTCATGAGTGTCTGAACGAATGTCTGACTGGGTTTGTTAATGGGTGTGGGGTGTCTGATTGTGTTTTGAGTGTGTCCATGTGTGTCGGTCAGTCTGTGAGTGAGTGCATTAGTCTGAGTGGGTCTCCGAGTGGGTGGATGAGTCTCTGAGTGGGTCTGCGAGTGGGTGTGTGAAGATCTGAGGGGGTGTCTGTGCCAATACGTGAACCTCTGGGTAGGTCTGTGGGTCCATTATGTGAATAACCCTTGCCCTTTACAGCATCTTGTTGATGTGCACATGTTATATTATATTCAATTTTTCTTCTATACTTGCATCAGGTGCCCCATATATCTGTTGGTCCTGATGAGAGTCTGCATTACAAAGGCATACAAAACCTTGCTGGCATTCTTTTGAAAATGTGGAAAATAACCATTCTTAAAAGGTTTGAGTGTTTGATATATATATAACTGATTATTGCGATTGGCAGTTTGTCATAATTTAGAAACCTTTTGCTTGCCTTCTTCTGTACTGTATGTATAATTATTTTGTTTGTCCTACCTAGTTTTGTTTAGTTCCTTTTTCACATGGGATACTATGCCCTTTACATATTTGTTTTGTTAAATCCAGTTTACTACCTCATGCGCTGGAAGTCAAAACTAAATTTAGCTGTGAACATGAACCATTGTTAAGCACACATCAGTAGTAGAGGATATAGATCAGTGTAACATTTTGTAACAAATCTGATTGGAACCCATTTTCTGCTACTCCTGTAGCCTACTGAGAGTACAATTGCATAAAACAACAACCTCCACTGTGAGTTTCTTGTATAACAAGGCCTGGTATTATCATGATGATTATGGATTTAATTTAGAACAGATCTCCTACGGCAATAACATTTGCTAGATAACCACCAGTGGCTATTTTGTTATGACGGCCCATCATGTTTGTAAAACACAAATGATTGTGAGCTGTATATAGTGAGACGGTAGTTAAATTTATGTTTGTTTTAAAAAACAATTAGAAGTTTCATACATGTCGCAAACCTTCGTGCAGGGTACACGACTCCCGTATAGTTTTGGTAGTAGTAAAATACATATATAGACAATTCAAAGGTTTACTTTTTGGGAAGAGGTTTAGTAATACAATAAAGAAAGTAATCTCATAACAAATGAAAAGTATTTTTATGGTTGTTTTAGTAGGTTTTGAAGAGTCACAATGTAGTCGCCTACTTTGGTGAAATGTATTTTCAGAGTTGCTGTGGTTACGCGACTCCCGCTTTTCTTTTTTTACAATATTACAGTACATTTAAATACACTTTTAAGGTTTACATTAAGGAAAAAGGTTCACTAATATTATAAAGAAAAAAGTATAATTAAAGAGAAAATGTCTTTTAAGGTTGTTTTAATACATTTTACGAAGTCGTGACCCAGGCTCGACAGAGCCACACTGGGGTCGCGCATCCCATGAGACAAAGAAACAAATTAATCTGATAGATGTGTGAGAAAGGGCCTCTTTTGACATGGTAGCTACCTGCTTTTTGCCTGGAAAATTATGTGGTTTCAAACTGTAAGTGCCCAGGGCTCCTGCTAAACAGGTTTCCAGGGCCAGATCTCTTTCCCCAAAACTGTACTATGTCTGGCACTTCATCCACATTTATAAGTCCCTAATAAACCCTTGGTAACTAGGGCATGGGTACTGAAGAGCCCCACCCCCTGAGCTGCAGCACCAATTGTGCCACTCTGAGAGACCCCACACCAGCCTCAGACAGACTGCCATTGCAAGTGCATGACAAGATGAATCTAAAAGTTGCACACTCGACATGGCACTCACCCAGAGTGCCAGGTCCAATAGCACTGCATGCAATATAGGTGAGTCACCCCTCTGGCAGGCCTTACAGCCCCAAGGCACAGTGTACCATAATGCATGTGAGGGCATATGTGTGCATGAGCAAATATGCCCCTACTGTGTCTTTGGTAAACCGTAAGACATAGTAAGTGTACAGGGGAGTCATAGCAAATGCATGTGCTGGACATTGGTCATAACGGGTTGCCCAGCTACATGATGGCCTCTCTGAACCCTGGGTTCGGTATCAAACAACTCAGGATAATAAACCCACACTAATGCCAGTGTTGGATTTATTATTAATAGTATCCAGAGGACACCTTAGAGGTGCCCCCTGCAAAACCTAACAGCCCTGGCATAGTTGCTGACTTGTCCTTATCAGCCTGCCACCGCCAGACAGGAATCTGGACTCCTGGGGTGAGACCCTTTTGCTCTCATGAGCCAGAACAAAAACCCTTTCCTGGGTGGAGGTGTTACCACTCCTCCCCCAGGCAGGCACTCTGCACCATCGGTGAGCTTCAGATGCTTTGCTGCCTTTTAAATCTGACCTCTCTCTCTGCTGCTAGCAGCAGATGGCCCCCCACTGGGTTTCCCCCCACTCTGGGTGGTAAAAACAATGGGAAACCTAGCAAGAGTAGAAGGAGTGGTCATCCCCAGCCTGCATCACTCCTCAGGTGTGGCATATGAGGTTACCACTCCATTTTATTCTTCCTCCATCTTGGTTGGCAGGAAAATAGCCAATTAGGGTTAGGGATATGACCCCTTCCCACAAGAAGTAGTCACTTATTGGGAGTGGCCACCCTAGGTAGGGGACCCATTGGCCAATTACCAGGTACTCCCCTAAACACCCCCTAATTGCAGTATTTAGTAGGCATCCTTAGACCAACAGATCAGATTTGATGAAACCAGGAACAAAGAAGACCTGAAGCACGAGAACAGAAGTCCTGCTGCACCAAGAAAAAGGCACCAAACCCTGCCTGCTGCTCCTAGGAGTCAACAGTTTCATCTGAAGTGTTGTCTGGAAATCAGATAGACTCTACAAACCCCCAGAGGACCTCAAGCCTTTTACAAATCACCAAGAACCTCCCTCATTGTGAAGGTATCACTCTCCTGCACCCTTCAGGCAAGGAACCAATGAAGTTCAGTTCACTGACCTGCAATAGACTGTTCAATAGCTATTTTAGCCATATTTTATACATGTTATTTTAGTAAACTAGGCCTGCCATTGTGAACTTTAGCCGAGTTACATTTGATTCAGCATTACTTTGTTTTTCTAGCATTAGCCACATTTGCAGTGTTGTTTTATTTTCTCTATTTAATTGTTCTTTCGTCTAGGAAAGCATCACATTCTTAGTATTGCATTCATTTCACTTTGTGCATTCCTCAAGGCTGCAGTCAGAGAGGATTGCCAAGTGGTTTGCTGTGTCTTAAACATTCACAGAAACATACACATCCTTATGTGGAGACATTTTTCCTAGAACATCCATTGTTTTATTATAAAACATTTCTCTGTCCCATACACTGTAGAGGGAGATTGCAGCCAGATGACCATGACTGCATGTTGATTGCTGAACATCTTTGCTACAGCTGCTTGCTTGGACTGCCAAACCCCTGACCTACATAAGGACGGTGTCTTTTTAGACAAGAGGCTTCCTTGCTCAGGTATGGGGGATGATGTCTTCCCTGGGGGAAACCTGAAGGGAGGATTAGGGCTTATCACGCTGTGCTCTAACAGAGCTTAGGTAGGAAAGATATATATCACTCATAGTGACAGTATGGTGGGACTGTTTTTGTGTTTCATTCTCCTTGTCACAATCTTGCTTTTATTGTGTTTTATCATCCCAGTTATTGCAATTCATGCCATTGTATCTAAGATGCAGTTACTTCAATAAACCCTTATTGAACTATATTCTGCCTCTGTTTGTCTTTGCCTTTGGGAGACTAATGTAACCGAGAGAAAAGGGTGAGATCTGATCAACCACAATTCCCCTGAGCAGTCTTTCTTGTCATCTGCCCTGTTGCCACAATCATCCCCTCTCTTGAGAAGAGATGAGGCACTGCTAGTTAGCCAGAAAACCTAGATTAGACCGACAGGCATCACATGGTGTGGAGTTATACTCATTACCCCAAAATTAACATGATTCTGTCACCCAAATCCAGTAGCCTCATTAGGATAATGAGAACCTATGTGACATGGCACCACCAACGTTTTGGTGGTATTGAGGATTTCCTCCTTAACTAGTTAGGTAGTGCCTAAGTAACGCTGTAGGTTGCTCAAGCTTGATTCTTAAAAGGATTAATCCCCACTTGGTGTCCTTATCTCTGAACAAACACCTTTACCATTGCCATGGCGAACCCCCAAAGGGTAGTAATCGCAGCAAACATGCAACCACCCCTTACTACACATTTATTGGCAAATGGCCTCACAGGCCAGGGGAGTCCAGTTACATTTGATGGTGAGGCTCACCCAGCCTACAGAACAGAAACATTCTATTCATGGGTCACTTTTCCAGCAGTTGATGGGAACACAAATACATTTCATCACTACACACATGCTAACATACCAGCACAATACAGAGCACATGCATATTTAGAAATACCACTATCTTATCAAGACCATAATAATTGGCTTTATGGGGCCCTACCAATTACAATATTACACGTTAGGTCCTCTGAGCAATGACAGCTCGACCTCGTCTTTATTGGCCACCTATACATCGCACCCTGATGCATCAACCTTGGCGATAGCTGAGGTTTGCTGCTTATATACATAGCTCACAGCAGTATACAGACTGTTAGTACAGTTTGTAATGCAAACATTAAATACAAACCCAGCATGTGCTGCCCCAGAGCAACCACACGCAGTCACACCAGGCATTAACCCTGCACCTGTATATTCGATCATGGGTAAAGTACCTGCCAAGTGGGAGGAAATTCCGTTCTGGTTAGCTCAAAAAATTAATGCACTGGAAGCAGGTTTTCCCCATATGGGTCCTCAGGATAAACGTGGAATACTCACTATATGCTTGCCATTTGGGATGGTTCCCACAGTAGATAACTGTAACACTAGGGGCACAGTATTTGCTTTGGTCTATACTACTGCACACAGTACACCAACGCTTGCCAATCTTCCAGGGATGTTAAAAGAATTTCAAGATAAACACACGGCTGCCCCGGCCCTGGAATTGGGGATGCAATTAATGGGCAACTTTCTCACTGTGTCTTCAATCATATTAACTAACCTTAAAGGGGAAGCAGTTACACTAGCAGTGTGAATGCGGCTCTGGGACGTTCCTGCACAAGATCAAAAACGTGAGCTGCCAAAAATTATTGTTGAGACCTACTCTAGTATTGGTCGCAATAGTCTGGAGGCCAGACCCATTAAACACCAATAAAGACTCTGCCAAGCAAGCGCCTGAGGATTCTAAAAAGCGTTGGATAAAAAACAACAAACACCTAAAAAAGAAAGGGGAGAATCTCCGCATAGATATATTCTTAGAAAGAGAGATGATTTAAAAACACCTAACAGATATCAATATACTGATACATACCAATTTGTTCCTTTCAGGACTCACCGGAAAATGCTGTGAGAGAAGTGGGCGGTCAGAGCAGGGAACAGAGTACGTGAAACCGAGAAAAGACTACAACACTCATCAGAAGTTTCTGTTAAGAAGAGAAACTTCCCCAACAAAAACCTCAGTTTAAAATGACAAAAGTGGCAGCAGTTGCAATACGACATGACACTCGGGAAGAGTGCTTTATTGAAGAACAGGAAGTGGGCACTAGCACTGCTAGACAGTGCAGCAGAAGTCACAATAGTGTATCGGGATCTTCAAGAACATCTGGAGGGGAAAGCAACTGATGACTTCTTACAAGTTGAGACTGAGGACATGTGTGTCTCCACGCCCGACAGGGTGTATGAAGTAACTATACAGTTAGAGGGAGACATTAAGCGCACAGTCAGCGCTAACTTTTGGGACCGCATTGTCACTGTTTAGAATATTTTACTGACTGAAAAGGATTGGCCACCAGAATTTGTCTGTGATCTCCCATATGGAGAAGAGATGATTGAAAAATCTTTCTCGCCCCTTGTTCCCAGAAAGCTCGTAGAAATACACACCATTGATTGGGCAGTGGTGCAAGCACCTGTGTTATACAAAAACCACATAGGGTGGGATAAAGATTCCCCCATCATGTACGACCAATTAAATCCCACACCGAACCCCAATACCCAATAAAGCATGAAGCAAAAGCACCCGTGAGGGAAATCCTCACACAGTTAGACTACCAGGATGTAATTGAACCCTGTGTCTCACCAATGAACAATCCATTGTGCCCCGTAGCTAAACCTGACCATTCACACAACAGTTTTAGACTACAGACATTTAAACAGTCACACTCGCACATTAGCTATACAAAATGCACACAGCACAGCACTTATGAACAATATAGTGCGCAAGAAATACAAAACTACCCTGGATATTTCCAATGGGTTTTTCTGCCAAAGTATAGTGCCTGAAAGTAGAGACCTAACAAATTTCAGTGCTTTAGGCTCTCAGAAAATTTCTGTTGAGTCCCACAAGGGAACAAGTACAGTTCAGGACTGTTTTCAGCTCTTATTTTCATTTTACATGACATCGACCATGAGACGTTGCAATACGTGGATGATATCTACCTCACGGACGACGACCTTGGGCAGCCCGAATTGTTGTGATATTTGCCGAATACGGCTACAAATTCAATTTATAAAAAACAAAAATAGCCGCCCTTAGTGTCCTGTTCTTGGGATACGAATTATCAGATGAAGGCAAGAGTCTTACACCTCGATTTCTAGAAAAATGCTCACAATTACAACCTCCAAACACAATCAAAAAGCTCCAGTCGTTATTGGGCTTTTTAAATTTTGGCAGAAATTATATTCCAGACTATGCTCAACGTATTAAACCTTTATATGACTTGATACGTCCTGACTTTTCCAGCAAATACTGGACAGCCAAACACACAACCATTCTCAGAGCATTAAAACAACACATGCTTGCAGCAAAACACTTACATACAAGGGACAACAAAAAAACCCTGGTCATCAGTGTAATTGCTGGTGCCATTGGTTTAACCTAGGTAATGTTCAATGAGGGTAAGACCGTCCTGATAGCATACAAATCACATTTGCATTCTACAGAAGAACATCGCTTTGCTCCCACTGGCAACATTCTCACTGCTATTCAGATGGCTATCATCATAGAGAAAAAACAACAAGTGATGGACGGAATGCTGAACATTGTCAAACACTCACCCCCAGTCACAGATCTGGGTTTAATCCATCGTTCTTTTGCTCACCATGCCACCCCAGTTTGGACCCAGCCATATGCAAATCAGTCTTGACCCTGTTCCTTATGGGAACAGTCCAGCCCGAACTGCCAAGCCAGGTCCTCACTGGACCGGAAACAAGCATCCTGGGACCGGTTTCGGGGTTTCACCCCTCATCAGCCAGGCTAGCTTGAATCCAGTGGCATGGGAAGCACGGGACCCACGTCTGGGCATATCCTTCCCACTTAGGGTGACAAAGCAAAAACAACAAGTGATGGACGGAATGCTGAACATTGTCAAACACTCACCCCCAGTCACAGATCTGGGTTTAATCCATCGTTCTTTTGCTCACCATGCCACCCCAGTTTGGACCCAGCCATATGCAAATCAGTCTTGACCCTGTTCCTTATGGGAACAGTCCATCCCGAACTGCCAAGCCAGGTCCTCACTGGACCGGAAACAATCATAGAGAAACCTCTGGCCCATGGGAAACGTATTGTTGTCGTATCCCCCATTCCGGCCCTTGAGTCTGTTACCAAGGCTTTTTTCATAAGGCTAAAGCATCACATCCACGTTGGATCCAATGGGTAACATCTCTGATGGCCACTGATGTTGACTATATTTTTGACTCAAAATTACAATCACAATAATTTTTGCAATACAAACTTGAATACCCAGTTCAAGCAAACACATTGCCTATTGAACAATATCAAACATTTATGTATCCTGATGGGTCAGCCCAACCATCATAGGCACAAAACATCAATACCCCACCGCCTGAGCAGTTGTGAGTGGCTACATGAAGGATGGTGAGCTCCATGCACAACACACTTACAAGCAAATCTTAGGGGACTTCACTGCTCATTAAGTCTCTGGTGATGGCAATGGAACACGCGGATCCTGAGCAGCTGATGCTGGTTGTATGTGATTCATACTATTGTGTCCAGTTCTTCAATGAATATCTGCACTTCTGGCACCAGAGTAGGTTCAGAGTTTTAAAAGGAAACACTATTAAACACAGACATTTGTGGGGGAAAGTAGTGGATCTGTCCATGTCGTACATACAGTAGGACATCAGCGTGTTGGAATACACGTTTCAGGCAACACCTTGGCTGATGAAGCAGCCAAATCAGCAGTAGCTACGGCTTCAGTTGCTGCAGT
Organism: Pleurodeles waltl; assembly: GCF_031143425.1. NCBI lineage: Eukaryota > Metazoa > Chordata > Amphibia > Caudata > Salamandridae > Pleurodeles > Pleurodeles waltl. The sequence continues at coordinate 1,889,827,800 of NC_090440.1, forward strand.
AACTTGTTCTAGAACCAAATTGGATGATGAAGCACTGGCAGCTGTGAAAGCTTCGGCTGATGGCACGCCATTACCAAAAGCATATCCTGCCAAATTTTCCTACCACATATCATGCCTCAATACAGCCCTAGCAGTTATACCAGGGGTGGGTAACCATGTAATTCCCAACAAAGACCAAAGACCAGAATTGATGAAAGCAGCGCATGAGAGGGCTGCTTCTGCCCATGCTGGTGTGGCAGCTTCAAAATCACTGTTACAAGTACGTTACTGGTGGCCAGGTCTCTACCAACAGACCAAGCAATATGTCCTTTGTTGAACTGGTGGATGAGGTCGTAAAACTACATTTTTCCTCTCACAAGGACCCTGATTTATACTTTTTTTGCGCTGTATTACCGTCATTTTCTGATGCAAAAGTGGCGCAAACTTACAAAATACAAATCTAAAGATCAGCTTGATGAATGGGTCCAGAATGGAACATTAAAACATCACTTTCACATCCTGGTAGGTGGTTATTGTGGTCAGAAGACACCAATGGGTGCCATACACATTTTGTAAAGTCTAAAAGGGGTTTTAGAATGAGTAGGCCAGACCGCCATTATGTGTCCTCAGAACACTCAGGTACAATGACAATATATAGTGTAGGGAAAATATGCCAGCAATGGTTGTAAAGTTCCTCACTAGATGCTGTTAAGGAACACCTCAGTCTCCTGTCTAACAATAAACATTACAGACTTCCTGTGAGGCCCCAGAAGACAATGCAGAAAACGCTTTTTATATGCAGTATGTAATGAAATTTGGAAGCTTTCCCAGCAAGAAGAGGCTGCCCGGTTAAGGCAAATAGATCAGGAAAATGTACAGAAACTATCAGCTGTTGTGGATAATGGAATTAATATCTTGCCCAATCAGATATACACTTTCAACAACATTGAAACTTCTGCAATAGACATAGTACAGAGTGACATGTCATCCTTACACCATTGATAGAGGCTATTAAGGTCCATTATGCAGTCAGGTTGGACACTACAAACATTGAAAGTAGGTCACATTCCCTTGCAGCACGTTAGCACAATGGACATATTTTCAACATTTATTTTAACGGACAACAACAAATAATGGCGAAGAAGGAAGCGACTTATGTCATGCTAAACATTGAGAAATTAGAAAAGTTCAATCAATGCATTTAATCAATGCATTTATAGAGCGCGATACTCACCCGAGAGGGTCTGAAGGTGCTGGGGAGGGGGGGGGGGGGGTTACTGCTGCTCGAAAAGCCATTTCTTGAGGCGCTTCCTGAAGGCGAGATGGTCCTGGGTAGTTCTTTGGTGTGCAGGGAGGGAGTTCCATGCTTTGGCTGCCAGGTGGGTGAAGGATTTTCCTCCTGCGGTGGTTCTGCAGATACGTGGGACGGTGGCGAGGGCGAGGCTGGCTGAGCGAAGCTGACGGGTGGGCATGTAGAACGAGAGGCGGCTGTTGAGGTATTCGGGGCCTATGTTGTGGAGAGCTTTGTGTGCGTGGGTGAGGAGCCTGAAGGTGATCCTCTTGTTGACGGGTAGCCAGTGCAGGTGTTTCAGGTGGGCGGATATGTGGCCGTGGTGGGGGATGTCGAGGATGAGGCGTGCAGAGGCGTTCTGTATGCGTTGAAGACGTTTCTGTAGCTTTGTGGTGGTCCCTGCGTATAGGGTGTTTCCGTAGTCCAGACGGCTTGTGACGAGGGCATGGGTAACTGTCTTTCTGGTTTCGGCGGGGATCCATCGGAAGATTTTTCGGAGCATGCGTAGGGTGTTGAAGCATGATGACGAGACGGCGTTGACTTGCTTGGTCATAGTGAGGAGGGGGTCCAGCATGAATCCGAGGTTGCGTGCGTGGTCTGAGGGGGTTGGTGCGGTGCCCAGATCCGTGGGCCACCAGGAGTCGTCTCAGGCGGAAGGGGATTGTCCGAGGATGAGGAGCTCTGTCTTGTCTGAGTTCAGCTTTAGGCGGTTGAGCTTCATCCATTCCGCGACAGCTTTCATTCCTTCCTGTAGGTTGATTTTGGCGGTGGTTGGGTCTTTGGTGAGGGAGAGTATCAGCTGGGTGTCGTCAGCGTAGGAGATGATGTTGATGTTGTGTTTGCGTGCGATGTCGGCGAGGGGGTTCATGTAGATATTGAAGAGGGTTGGGTTGGGCTGAGCGAGGAACCTTGGGGTTCGCCGCAGATGATCTCGTGGGTTCTGAGCGGAAGGGCGGGAGGTAGACTCTTTGGGTTCTGTCGGAGAGAAACGAGATGATCCAGTCAAGGGCCTGTCCTAGGATTCCAGTGGAGCGGAGGCGGGTTATTAGGGTGCGATGGCACACGGTATCGAAGGCAGACGAGAGGTCCAGGAGGATAAGGGCGGCTGTTTCTCAGTTGTCCATCAGAGTTCTGATGTCGTCTGTGACTGCGATGAGGGCGGTTTCTGTGCTGTGGTTGGCCCAAAATCCTGATTGGGAAGGGTCGAGCGAGTTGTTAGCTTCAAGAAAATTGGTCAGCTGCTTGTTGATGGTCTTCTCGATGACCTTGGCCGGGAAGGGGAGAAGAGAGATGGGGCGGAAGTTGGCTTTTACTGCGGATGAAATACCATGGGCTGAATGGTAGATACACAGGTTATTAATCTGCCTATTTCAACACTCCAGTTCATTCCCGTAGACAGATATGAAGGGCTGGGAGATAGTTACATACACAAGGTGTGGGAGCTTCCCTTTTCATATAAATATTTCAATGGCATGAAAGAGGTCTTTCTTAGTGGTACTGAATGCGAGACTTCTGTGAGCCATTCGATTGTTTGCAAACAACTGTCCTTGCATGGGGCATGTAATGCCTCGGCAGCCAACTTGGCTTGTTATCTGAAGGGAGTTCCAGTCCCCTTGATGAAACCTACGTTCCAGGTGCTCTCGAATGGTAGCTATGTGCTCCTTAACAGAATAGCTTATGTCTTTTTGGTCTCCCACATTGTCACCTGTTGCAGGAATGTCCTCTTTCTCGCTACACAAAGAGGGAAATAGCAGAGATTTGGCCTCATATTGCTACTTCAGATGTGTATTTTGACACGTTGAGCAGACTCAAGGCTTTATTGTTTCAAAAACATGTGGAGATTACATCTGCACGCGACACCTATGCGCCTCAAGTTGCGAGGTCATCTGCAGAGATTCAGTACTTTTTAAGTAAAAACTTTCCAAGACAAATTGGTGAACGCATGGGACAAATATTGAATGCATCCAGCACTACTGGAATCGCTGGCATCCAGCACAACTAAGGCTGTTGGTTCTGGTTTCATTCACACCTTCTCCTCTATATTTGGCTTAATACCTTCAGCCATACACTCAATATTTTCAAGTATTTTCTATTACTTTGGCTATAATAGGTGACATCTTGCTGTTGCTACTTTTTCTGCACAATGGCTGTCCCTTCACAACAGCGAGGACTGAAAGCGCTTCCACCAGCACAGCTGTGTCATGAATGCATGATGCAGTATTGCAGAGCACCACTCCTGAAAGAATTGGAGTGCGACTGGTCTCTGTCGTTAAGACCAGTTCTGGATTGTGTGTAGCCCATATTTCGATGCCTTTGATGCCTTTTCGAATGTGCACTGAAAGTTTGTCTCTATATGTGGCACTTACTTTCATTGGACGCTGATATGTTGATGTTCTCGCTGAGGGCTCATTACCAGACATGCACATTGAGGGTGCATTTGCTACAGGAAGCCGTCTATGAGTTGCCCTTTGTGGATAGTGCAATCCTTAACTCAACATTGGGCACAACACGGAATGTTGCTGCCTCAGCTGGAGCTCTGCCCTTGGAACATGAGTGCTCTATGGCTTTCCTGGGCAACGATTTGGATATTTTACCACCTGCTGAAGTGGAACATTTCCTGGCTTCAATTGTCCCGAACATAATTGGTGATTTAAAAAATGAAATTTACTTTTGAATTTGGCTTTATTGGCATCACTACTGAAGTTTAAATTGCCTTCTTTTTCTTCCATGCTTAAGTGTCTTTTAACTTGTCATTATTGAAATTCATGTTTATGTGCTTTTATAAAGAGGTTTTATTATACTTTTATTGATTTTAGGCTTAGAACCGCTGTTGAATCAGTAAAGGGAGGGGGTTGTATAGTAATTTTAGCCATATTTTATACACGTTATTTTAGCAAACTAAGCCTGCTATTGTCCACTTTAGCCCAGTTACATTTTATTCAGCATCACTTTGTTTTTCTAGCATTAGCCACATTTGCAGTGTTGTATTATTTTCTCTATCTAATTGTTCTTTCGCCTAGGAAAGAATCACATTCTAAGTATTTAATTAATTTCACTTTGTGCTTTCCTCAAGGCTGCAGTCAGATGGCATTGGTGGAAAAAGTGGTCTCCAGCATTGACAGAAACATACAGATCCTTATGTGGGTCATTTTTCCTAGAACATCCATTGTTTTATTATAAAAACACTTCTCTGTCCCATACACATTAGAGGGAGATTCCAGCCAGAGGGCCACCACTGCATGCTGATTGCTGAACGTCTTCGCTACAGTTGCTTCCTTGGACTGCCGAACCCCTAGCCTACATAAGGACAGTGTCTTTTTAGACAACAGGCTTCCTTGCTCAGGTAAGGGGGGATGATGTCTTCCCAGGGGGAAACCTGAAGGGCGGCTTAGGACTTATCACACTGTGCTCTAACACAGCTTAGGTAGGAAAGATATATATTACTCCTTGTGACGGTATGGTGAGACTGTTTTTGTGTTTCACTCTCCTTATCACAATCTTGCTTCTATTGTGTTTTATCTTCCTAATTATTGCAATACATGCCATTTTATCCAAGATGCAGTTACTTCAATAAACCCTTATTGAACTATATTCTGCCTCTGTTTGTCTTTGCCTGTGTGAGACTAAAGTAACTGAGAGAAAAGGGTGAGATCTGATCAACCACAATTCCCCGGAGGAGTCTTTCTTACCATGCGCCCTGTTGCCACAATCATCCCTGCTCTTGGACAGAGATGAGGTGCTGCTAGTGAGCCAGAAAACCTGGATTAGACCGACAGGCGTCACATGGTGTGGAATTGTACTCAGTACCCCACAATTCAGGTGATTCTGTCACCCAAATCCAGTAGAATCATTAGGATAATGAGAACCTACACGACAAGACCAATGCACCAGACCCCATAGCCAGACCAAAATCTAGAAGATGGACCAAAAGGACAAAAGCTACCAGTGTGCTAGGTTTGGTGGCTTCTTAGATTTTCAGTGTGTGTCCACATTTATTGATGCTGTGATTACAACAAATGCTTAGCACATTTCCAAGAAAAGCCTAACTTCTCACCCACACTACCACAAAAACAGATCAGTAGGTGGTCTGCTTTTTGCTTCTGGATACCAGGTGGGGTTGGTTGGATTATCTATACAGTACATGTCATTTTGGTATAGTATACAGAAAGCCAGCCTGTCACAAGGTGGAACACCTTTCTATCATAAATAAAGGACTTTTCGCCATTCTTTTAGGGGTGGCTGTGAATTTTCACAGTTTTCTTTAGCAGTTCCAACCTTGAATTTGAATTGGTGTTTTTTGTGGACTCCTTGCTTTTTAAAATATCATCTGTACCAGAGCACACTGAGGAGTAAGAACAGAACCTTCTGTGGGAAGATGATGGGCCCCCAAAAAAGAAAAAGGAGAGTATTGTGTGGGAGTTCTTCACTATACCAGATGGAGAGAAGAAACTTAAATGCACGGAAAGTGACATGCAATTTATGCCAGAAAGTCCTTTTGGGTGGCAGTGAGAAGAAGTATTGAAATGGTATTTCTAGTATGTACAAACATCTCAGTGGCATCCATGGCACACATTTGGAACGAACAGACATGCAGAGACTTAAAAACCAGCAATAAAGTACTGCAACTGGAAATAATGAACTTGGAACAGCATTTCTGCTGTTGCAGGAGTGACTCCTGTACTAACAAATATTCCAGAGTTTGGAAAAAATTGCATTTTCCGTCCCAAGTGTACCACTAGTCTGAGGGTAGGCGAGCAAGCTGTATCTACACTTGTACAAATTATTAATGCACTCTGGAGCTAATTTTATTTTTAGTTCAAGCACAGTTTCTGTTGTTTGCTGCTTGTTCTCTGAAAGGACATTCTGTTTTTTTTGGATGAAACAAAAAACACATCAAACAAAATTCAAACTAGTTAGAAAAATCAAAACAATCAAAAACTGTTGAAAAAAAGGTTCTTTTTAGAACCTCCTGCTTTAAGAGAGAACGTTTATATGGTTCATGTACATTTCTAAGGATGTGAATCTACTATGTGAGTGATTGGGTGAGTGTATGAGTGGTGTATGAGTGACTGAGTGAATGCATGAGCAATGTGTGAGTGAGTAAGTGAGTGCATAAGCAGTATATGGGTGACTGAGTGAGTGCATAAATGGTACATGGGTGATTCACTGAGTGCATGAGTGTGTGTATATGTGAGTAAGTGAGTGCACAAGTACTGTATGGGTAGTGACTGAGTGCATGAATGCACCTATAGGTGAGTGTGTGTATGACAGGTGTGTGGGTGACTGAGTGAGTGTGTGAGTGGTGTATAAGTGGTTCACTGAGTACATGAATGTGTGTATGGGTGTGAGAGTGTATTCATGAGTGGTGTATAAGTAAGTGAGTGCATAAGTGGTGTATGGCTGTGTTAGCGAGTGCATGAGTGGTGAATGAATGAGTAGAGGATGAGTCGTATATGGGTGATGGAGAGAGTGCATGACTGAATTATGGGTGATTGAATGAGTGCATAGGTGCATCTATAGGTAAGAGAGTGTATGAGTGGTGTATGGATGACTGTGTAAGTGCATGAGTAGTGCATGGGTGTGTGTGAGTGAGTGAGGGTATCCGTGGTGTATGGTCAACTGAGTGAGTGCTTGAGTGTTCTTTGGGTGATTTAATGAGTATATGAGTGTGTGTATGTGTGAGTGCATGAGTCCTGTAGGGGTTCCTGGCTGACTGCATGAGTCCATCTATAGGTGAGTGAGTGTATGAGTGGTGTATGGGTGACTGAGTGAATGCATGAGTTGTGTAAGGGTGATTCACTGAGTGTATAAGTGTGTGCACATGTGAGGAAGTGACTGCACAAGTCATGAATGGGTGATTCACTTTCTGCATGAGTGCGTCTATAGGTAAGTGAGTGTCTGAGTGGTGTATTGGTGACTGAGTGAGTGCTTGTGTGATTCACTGTGTGTATGGATGTGTTTATGTGTGAGTAAGTGAGTGCATGATTGGTGTAGGGGTGATTTACTGAGTGCATGACTGCATGTATGTGTCTGTGAGTGAATGCATAAGTGGTGTATTAGTGAGTGAGGGCATGAGTAGTGTATGGATGAGTGATCTAGTGCATGAGTAGTATATGGTTAATTGAGTGAGTGCATGACTAGCATATGATTGATGGACTGAGTGCAGGAGTGCATTTATAGTTAAGTGAGTGTATGATTGATGTATGAGTGAGTGGGTGAGTGCATAAGTGGTGTATGGGTGATTCACTGAGTGTATGAGTGTGTGTATGTGTGAGTAACTGAGTGCATGAGTCCTCATGGGTGATTGAGTGAGTGCATGAGTGCATATATAGGTAAGGAGTGTATGAGTTATATATGGGTGACTGAATGAGTGCAAGAGTGGTGTATGGATAAGTGAGTTAGTTCATGTGTACTATATGGGTGATAAGGTGACTGTATGAGTGGTGTATGGGTGACTGAGTGAGTGCATGAGTGTTGTATGGGTGATTCAATGAGTGTATGATTGTGTGTATGTGTGAGTGACTGAGTGCATGAGTGTTGTATGGGTGTTTGACTGAGTATATGTGTTTTTTCAGTGGGTGACTGAGTAAGTGAGTATATGAGTGGTGTATGGATGACTGAATGAGTGCATGAGTGGTGTATGGGTGATTTGTTGAGTACGAGACTCCATGTATGGGATACATGACTGTTGTATAAGTCAGTATGTGTGTGGAAAAGTGGTGTATGGGTGTGTGAGTGAGTGCATGAATATTTTATGGATCAGTGTGTTTGTGCATAAGTAGTGTATGGGTGATGTGCTTACATAGGTGAGTGAGTATACCAGTATATGGATGAGTGGATGACTGCATGATGAGTAGTGCATGGGTGAGCGAGTGAGAGCATGACTGCATGAATGAGTGAGTCAGTGAGTGTATACGTGGTGTATGTACAGCTATGTGAGTGCTTACATGGGAGAGTGACTGGGTGTATGTGTCAGGTACTGTATGGGTGAGTAACAAGAAAACAAACTGGTGGCAATGCATATTAAATACTGTCTATGTAAGAAGACTGTCTCTGTAAGGATCTGAAAGAAATATTTCTCTGCCACTACTAGTATGTTGACAAATTTGATAACACATCTTCCAAAACACTGAAAAAGAACATATATAAGTTAGTGTTATGTTTAGATGAGTTCTCAAACAAAACAGTATACATTGCTTATCCTGTATGACATTATAGTAAAGCATTTTATTTTCCCATGTTTTCTGTTCTGAGCTTTTATACTAGTACATATAGACGGATTACTTTATACTCATCATTGAACAGTGGGGGAAATAACAATCATATGGAAAGTACAAAAAAACTCCACAGTATTTCACTACAAATAAGTGATACTGTGAATTGCACCCACTACAATTTGTAAGTTATTTAATTAAGCTACAATTACTACACTAACCAAAAGACCATATGTTAAAAATATTTTGCTTAAAATTATACCTGGTACAAAACTACAAACAGATACAATTCACACTTGAATTGTGCATATCCTTTTGAAAACATCAGCCCCGGACTGCCAAATAATGAAGCACATGAGAAAGAAGTAGCGGTCTAGCCACACACCGCCGGCATTGGAGTCACAAGGAGGATGGAGGAGGCCACGGACAGGCCGGCGGAAGACCTCACCCAGCCACCAAATAATGAAGCACAAGACCGCCGTCAGTTCCAGGGCAGGAACCACCACCATGCAAAGCGTGGCAGAAATTAACTAAATAAAAGGAAACACTCACTGGAGGTACACACAACACGCCGAAGCAGACATGGAGAGAGAGTTGCAAATAATGCTAGTGCTGCTCCTTGCCATATATCTCCACGACCGTGACCGCTGACGAAGACAATGACGGTAAGTACTGCAACCTAGTACACATGGGAAGAAAGGGCACAGTTACACACCCACCCACGCCACCCTACAACACATATCCAACCCCTCACACCATCCCACACCATACACACCAGAACAAGACGTACTTACCCGACACAAGGCAACAAAACCTGCACCATAGTACACACATGTGCACACCACACCCCCAGAATGAAACGATGAACAACGTCATCATACTTTGGCAACAACACCACTGGGCACCCAAACTTTAATACAAGTTTAAAAATGTAATGTCTGAATAAGGCCATTAGCCAGTCCATACCGTATACCCTGAAGGGCCCAAATAAGCCGGACTTGACTCCCACATGTGCACAGGGTACTCCACTGTAAAGGGACATCAATGGGGCAGCCAGGCACCTCAGGGAACAGGGGCAGGGGATGCCAGGTGTGGGGACTTATGTCTGGAAGGGGTGGCTTGGGCTTACGTTTGGGAGGTGGAGGGGGTTTGGGTTTGCCCTTGAAAGGTGGGGGAGTGGGCTCAGACCGGGGGTGGCAGAGGGACCTGGGGGAGCATGAGGCTTCTTCCTCCCTGGGGAAGGGGCACGGGAATGGCAAGGGCAGACTGTGGCGGTCTTAGATGAGGAAGGAGTGCACAGGGCAAGGAGAGGTGCACATTTAGGGATGAGATGGGGTGGGCCATTGGGTTCAAACAGGTCAACACGGGAGAGGGAAAGTTTCTTAGGGGCAGCTGGAGTGGATCTGGAGGAAGGTGTGGGAGTGGAGGTAGAGGGAGTGCTTGTACCATGTGTAGGTTTGGCGGACATGGATGCAAGTGCCTGTACAGTACGTTGATGTGTGGTGGATGTGTGTTGTGTGGGTGTCTGTGAACGTTTGAGTGTTTTGGGAGTGGGGGTGGACACAGTGGGACAAGACAGGCTGCCAGTGTACATGGCCTTTCCGTCCGGGTGGCATGGGTGGTGGTGCCTGTTGGGGGAATGGACATGTATGTTACATGTACTAATTCGGAAATGGATGCACAGCTCTGCCCTATTTTGCGCTTTCATTCCCCTGTCGGGCCATGCATGGTCATTTTGCTTGGGGGGTGAAGGTGCATTGTGGGTGCAGTAATGTCATTGTGAATCCTTGCAGGGGTAGGTGACTGTGCACAGGGGGAGGGATGTGGGCCTGTTGGTGGGTTTGTGGGCATGCAGGGTGACTGGATGTGGATGTTGTGGCTAGAGCGGGGGGTGGTTCTGGTGGTAGTGGCAGGAGTCGGGTGGTACATGCATTACAGGTGTGGTGGATATGAAGTAATTGTAGTTGACTTACCTGAGTCCAGTCCTCCAGTGAGTCCAGTGAGGCCCTCCGGGTGAAGGATCGTCAGTACCATCTCCTTCCAGTTGGTATAGTCGAGGGTGTAGGTGGGGTCCTCCACCAGTCTTCTGTACCGCAATGTTGTGCCTGGATGCCATTGACCTCACCTTCCCACGCAGGTCATTCCATCTCTTGCGAATGTCGTCGCTTGTGTGTGGATGGTTTCCCACTGCATTGACCTTGTTGACAATCATCTGTCATAACTCCATCTTCCTTGCGATGGTTGTCTGCTGCACCTGTGCCCCGAAAAGTTGTGGCTCGACCTCCAGTATTTCATCCACCATGGACCTAAGCTCCCTTTCTGTGAAGCTGTCGTAGTTTGGACTCTTGCTCGGAGCAAGACTGCTGGTTTAAGGATAACAGTACTTTTGTTTGTAGGCGACTGAGTCTTTCCTACAACAAGTCGCAACTGTTGTCCCAACCTTACCGGCTCACTAGCAGCACCTCACCAGAAACACAATAGTAAAAGGTGATTTATGGCAGTCGCTTACGCATGGACTCAAAGTAAGATATCTCAGGGTATGTTGTGGTTGAATGGAGATTACCCTTTTCTCACAGATATATTATGTCTCATACAAACACAGGCAATGACACAGATGCAGTAAAGTTATAATAGCTTTTTATTTAACATAACTGCAATTTGCGATAAGTTGCATGGACTGCAATGATTAGGATAATGAATATAGCTAGTAACAGTATTGTGAAGAAGAGAGTCATTGTTATGAAGACCCCCACCATTTTGCAATACATGAAAAAGATATATAAGATGGAATATGCCCTATTACCCTCATGTGAATAGCCCTAACCTCCTACCTAAAGGAGAGCTTGGTTCGCTAAACCTAATCTGCCAAAGCCGTGTCCATGAGAGGAGCCCCCAACCCTTGTTACCTTGGAATGAAGTCTCTATCTCAGACTCCGTAGGGACACGAAGACTGGGTCAGCGTCAAGACGACTGCAGCATCGGTATCAGCGATGGTGGCGATGCCCTCTGGTTGGAATCCCTCTGATTATCTGTCTAAAGTGTGATGTATTTATACAGATCTACAAGGTCCCCTGACGTAGGTGTATTCCAAAACAATAGATAACAGGCATGCTTGGGATGGCAATTAATATCAACAATCCCTCGAAAGTATAGAGAGGGAAAATCCCTAAGTGTGAACACCTACTGTTTGTTTGTCTTTCGTGCTTGATCTTGACGCCTTGGCGCAGTGACACTGATAATAAAGCTCATAACAAGTGGCAACCATCTTAGAGGAAATAAATAATTAAATTGGCTAAGACAGAGCAAGCTAAGTAGGTTAAAAGTCTCTAGGTGACGGGGGCACAAGTTTACAAGCCTACAGCTAAGCTAACTCCTGCTATCCCGTTAAAACAAACTAGGATTCACTACACCCTCCCCATTGCCGTAACAGGTATGATGAAGGTACAGGAACCCAAACGCTAAAAAAGCTGCTTCTGAACTAAAAGCCAAAGGAAAAAAACAAGCTAATAAAAGAAGCTAATAAGAAAAAATCGCTGTGTGTGAAAACACGTTAAAACAAAAACTGTCTAAAAACACATACAGAGATATTAATATCAACCATGACAAGTACAGCAAACGTCTATTATAATTGCATAATTTGGAATCAGGAATGGTAAGCAAATTCATCAAATTATGTGTTATACGTAGGATCTTGAAGAATGTCATCGAAGTCACCAGTCAAGGACCTCAAATGAGTCAACATCGTCCGAAGTGAAGTCTAGTGCTGGGCGGACAAACTGATCCACAGAGCAGAAGTGAGCCATATTCACCAGTGCATCGACGCTTGCTGCAGTGTCCTCATCCATGTTAGATCTTATAACGGAAGGCTCATAGGTGGCCTCGCGGAGCAACCTCAGTCTCAAGGGGCATGACCGTGTATGAACCCTCATCGGGGACATCAGCAGTTCGTGGTCCACAGGAGATGTCGGTGCAACAGCAAGACAGACCATAGGCAGATGTTCAAAGAGACACCAAATGCAGCGGAAGACCGGATGTACACACCAGAGAAGTGGCCGGAATGACAACGACCAGTCAAGCTCCAGTTCCACCAGCAAAGGTGTACCGAAGATCCGAACCATGCGCTCACGGCACAGTGGAGTTGGAGGGAGCGGCTCCATTGCTCTGTGTTGCTGGAAAGAAACAACCACTGCGAATCAGAAGAAATAGCAGTAGTAGTCCGCCAATTAAAGCCAAAATAATTGGAAAGCCACCAAACACACTTGAAAAGAGAGAATGGATGGCTGATGGGATGACTCCAAAGACAGTCTGGAAGATGGACACGAAACCAGACCCGACAGCCTTAAAGAAATGAACAATCCCAGTGGTGCTTGAAGCATTGAATATTCTGGATACCAGCTCTCCAAAGTGTTTGGGGAAATCAGTATTTAAAAGGGATTGTATCTCGGCTGATGATCTCGCAATCTGGAGAGCATACGCCTCTTTTGCGGATGTCAAGGCGACCGGTTTTTGAAACAATAGCGCCTTTAGTCTACTCAACTTGTCATAGTTCACATTAATAGTATCTATGTGGGGCCACAGTTCAGATACTTTTATCTCTCGTGTGGGGGGAAACAAAACATGTCCACAACACGTAACGACCTTCATGACTGAGATTACGTAGGCAATTCCAGGTCGCAAGCCGCAACACCTTTGATCGTTCAGTACCACATAACTGCCATTGGAAAGTACATGAAATACTGGACGAATCAAGGGGACGGGAGTACCCTTCAGAAAACAGGCCAAATTTGCGACCCCCGCATTGCAAAGACCGTGAAGGGACACCTGCTTGCATATCATAGAATGACGAACAGCAGTCTCACATTCACTTCCGCTAAGAAAGACCTCCTGTTCACCGTTCAGACATCTGTAGTCAAAGGGCAACTCCCACTCTTCCTTAATAAAGCTATCTCCTAGCTGCTCATATCGTCCCACTGCAAGATGTTTCAGACAGCTCGAGAAACGAAACGTTGAAATCGGTAAATTAACAATGCCGTGCAAGAGCCAGATAGTTGAAGGACTCTCTGCTACTGTGAAGGGCAACTTATCTAACTTCTCTACTTGAAGCAGGGTGAAACTAGCCTCCCTTTTAGCCATTGTCTCTTGCTCCCTGGAAAAATTAAAAGCAGTGAATAGTTCACTCCCATTAATGTACCTCTATGGAATGTGGCCATTTTTCAGTGTCTGTAATGTCCAACCCAGCTGCATGATGGAACGTAGCTGTGTTTGCCCATGATATAACCGGGACAAGTCTGTCTGAGTGACATTCCTACACGTTGGTGTCCTAATGTATGAACTACATGGATACATGGTAGCTTATCCTTAAGATCAGCCACCCTTCCCCACAACATTTTGGGGGTCATTCTGACCCTGGCGGTCAGTGTTAAAGCGGCGGCCAACCCGCCAACAGGCTGGCGGCCTAAAAATATGAATTCTGACCCTGGCGGGAACCGCCAACACAGGCCGCCGCTTTTATACTCCGACCGCCACGGCGGTACAAACAAACAGCGCGGCGGTCACCGCCAACAGGCAGGCGGCAGACAATGTACCGCCCACCCTATCACGACCCACCAATCCGCCACCTTTTCCGGGGCGGGAGCCCCGCCGATAAAAACACGGCGGAAACAGACATCTCCAATGGAAAACGCTTACCTCGACACAATCCACGCGGAATCGGAACAGCATGGAACCTGAACTCCACATCCTCCCAGCCATTGCCTTCCTGCTCTTCTTCCAGGATCACGAACCTCGCCACAGACGACAACGGTGAGTACTGCACCTACGACACAGGGGAGGGGGGAGGAGGAAAGGTTACGGGCACACACATACGCGACACACCCACCCCCACCCTCACCCCCACCGAAATACCTACACACCTATGCAGATAAAAAAGTCAGAGTGACACCCCCAACCCCCCCCCAAAACAAAGACAAAAGGCAATGAATGTAAAAGTAGAACCATATTATTGCAACAATAAAGTATAGCGACCATAGCAATATATGAAGAATGAATCCACATCTAGAACTCCATCCATACCAGTAGCAAAAGTCCGGCCCAGTCATTCAAAGTCCAAATGTCCGTGGACCAATGTGAAGCAACACATGGGCAAAGCCCACACACGAGATCGAGTCCATTGGAGAGAACACTGCTGGGGCACCACTAAAATAAAAAGACAGGCACCTCAGGGGGAAGGGAAGGGGGGGCACCTCAGCCACATGAGTCCACGACGCCAGATCCACGAAGGGCCTCCATGCCCACTGTGGCATCCTGGGGAGTGCAAAGCCACAGTCTCACAAGTCTCTACAGTGGGTGGATTGCCCAGTGTGCCATCCTGGGGAGTGCAAAGCCACAGTCTCACAAGTCTCTACAGTGGGTGGATTGCCCACTTTGCCATCCTGGGGAGTGCAAAGCCACAGACCATCAGGTGGATTACAGAGACCACTGGTCATGGAGGAGGCATGGTGGGCAGAGTGAGTCGTGAAGGCCTGCCTGACACAGAACCGGGACTGCCAATGGGCCAGCGGTGCTTGACAGGAAGGGCCCAGTGGAGCGGTGCTTGAGATGAAGGGCCCAGCAGAGCGGTGCTTGACAGGAAGGGTCCAGCGGAGCGGTTCTTGACATGAAGGGCCCAGCGGAGCGGTGCTTGAGATGAAGGGCCCAGCGGAGCGGTGCTTGAGATGAAGGGCCCAGCGGAGCGGTGCTTGAAATGAAGGGGCCAGCGGAGCGGTGCTTGAAATGAAGGGGCCAGCGGAGCGGTGCTTGACAGGAAGGGCCCAGCGGAGCGGTGCTTGACAGGAAGGGCCCAGCGGAGCGGTGCTTGAGATGAAGGGCCCAGCGGAGCGGTCCTTGAGATGAAGGGCCCAGCGGAGCGGTGCTTGAGATGAAGGGCCCAGCGGAGCGGTGCTTGACAGGAAGGGCCCAGCGGAGCGGTGCTTGACAGGAAGGGCCCAGCGGAGCGGTCCTTGAGATGAAGGGCCCAGCGGAGCGGTGCTTGAGATGAAGGGCCCAGCGGAGCGGTGCTTGAGATGAAGGGCCCAGCGGAGCGGTGCTTGAGATGAAGGGCCCAGCGGAGCGGTGCTTGACAGGAAGGGCCCAGCGGAGCGGTGCTTGACAGGAAGGGTCCAGCGGAGCGGTTCTTGACATGAAGGGCCCAGCGGAGCGGTGCTTGAGATGAAGGGCCCAGCGGAGCGGTGCTTGAGATGAAGGGCCCAGCGGAGCGGTGCTTGAAATGAAGGGGCCAGCGGAGCGGTGCTTGACAGGAAGGGCCCAGCGGAGCGGTGCTTGACAGGAAGGGCCCAGCGGAGCGGTGCTTGAGATGAAGGGCCCAGCGGAGCGGTGCTTGACTGGAAGGGCCCAGCGGAGCGGTGCTTGACTGGAAGGGCCCAGCGGAGAGGTGCTTGACAGGAAGGGCCCAGCGGAGCGGTGCTTGACAGGAAGGGCCCAGCGGAGCGGTCCTTGAGATGAAGGGCCCAGCGGAGCGGTGCTTGAGATGAAGGGCCCAGCGGAGCGGTGCTTGACAGGAAGGGCCCAGCGGAGCGGTCCTTGAGATGAAGGGCCCAGCGGAGCGGTGCTTGAGATGAAGGGCCCAGCGGAGCGGTGCTTGAGATGAAGGGCCCAGCGGAGCGGTGCTTGATAGGAAGGGCCCAGCGGAGCGGTGCTTGACAGGAAGGGCCCAGCGGAGCGGTGCTTGACAGGAAGGGCCCAGCTGAGCGGTGCTTGACAGGAAGGGCCCAGCGGAGCGGTGCTTGAGATGAAGGGCCCAGAGGAGCGGTGCTTGACAGGAAGGGCCCTGTTCAGTGGTGCTTCTCACGGCGGGGCCCTGTTCAGCGGTGCTCATCACGGCGGGGCCCTGTTCAGCGGTGCTTCTCACGGCGGGGCCCTGATCAGCGGTTCTGGTCATGGCGGGGCCCTGTTTAGCGGTTCTGGTCACGGCGGGGCCCTGTTCAGTGGTGCTTCTCACGGCGGGGCCCTGTTCAGCGGTGCTCCTCACGGCGGGGCCCTGTTCAGCGGTTCTGGTCACGGCGGGGCCCTGTTCAGCGGTTCTGGTCACGGCGGGGCCCTGTTCAGCGGTGCTTCTCTTGTGCTTCTAGTGAACCACACCTGGCCAATACTTGCCGCTCAGTCTGCATCGGACCTTTCCGTTGTGGGGCCCTCCTGTGATGGAGTCCTGGGGCCCTGGCTCTCCTTCGATACCCCCGGAATGGGGCTGGTGGGGCCCTCATGGCCAGGTCGGCTGCTCCCTGCCTTTTGCTCCTTGCTGCCCTTGCCCTCCTTGGCAGACTGTCCGTGGCCCTTGGCTCCCTTACCCGATGTGGCAGGTGACGGTGCAAGGCTACCCTCCTTGGGGGCAGGCGTATCAGGCCTGTCGCGCCTGCCCTTCAGTTTTTTGGGCCTCTTCCCAGGGGGGGGGGGGCTGGCTGTGCCTTTGCTGCTGGACGATGTCCCAGCCCAAGGAAAGGGCGGACTCCAAAAACCAGGCACGACGTTCTTTGGAGTTGCTGGGCTGGTGGTGGCTGAGGTGTTTGTGGAACTCTTACGGGATGGAGGGGATGGGTCAGGTGAGGCAAAGAGGTCCACTTTAGAGAGGAAAATTTTCTTTGGAGCCATGGGAAGGGTGGCTGGAGTGGGTATGGTAGTGGAGGAAGAGGATGTGGTTGTAGGAGAGTCAATTGTGCTGTCTTTGGGTGCAGGTGCTTGGGCAGGAGGCTGACGTGAGTTGGATGGCTGTTGTTTGGGTGCCTGCCTGCGTTTGTGTGGTTGGGAAGCGGGGGTGACAGACACACTGGGAGAGGACACAGGGGACGTGTACATGGCAGTGGGGTTGGTGACTGCACGTGTGCGGACTGGTGTGGAGGGTGTGCTGGTGATGGGTGCAATGGCTGATGGTGGTGTGCTTGCAGGAGTGTGTGGAGACGTCACAGGGAGGGAGGAGGGAGACGAGGAGGTGGGGGACACAGAGGAGGTAGTGGCTGTTGGCATGTCTGCATCTGGATGTTGCTTGGGTGAATGCTTGTGTGTCCTGTGGTGCTTATGTCTGGATGAGCTGCCCTTGGGTGTTGAGGTGTGTGCAGGCTGGTCTGTAGGTGTGGATGGGATAGGCAGAGGAACAGGGGAGTGGGACTGGGTGGAGGGAGGGGGGCGGGGGCACAGGACCATACTTCACGGACAGGCCTATCCTACAGAAATCGCCTTGGCCTAGGGATACCCACAGCCCTCCTCCCCCACCCAGACACCTCCACTGCGCGCAAAATAGCTGAATGTGCTGGTACTCACCCCCTTGTGTCTGCTGTGATGTCCTCAAGCGCCCATCTAAATCGGGGTAGGCCACTGCCAGGATCCGGGACATCAGGGGGGTCAAGGTACGACTGGCACCCCTCCTAGGTTGGGAGGCCATCCCCAGCAGAGCCTCTGCGGTCTTCCTGCTCCTGCGGCAGATGTCCTCCCACCTCTTGCGGCAGTGGGTGCCCCTTCTGGTGTGGACCCCCAGGGCCCAGACGTCCTTGGCGATGGCACGCCAAATGTCAATCTTCTGATGGGCGCTGACCTATGTGACATGTACAGGGGGGGAAGAGAAACATCATCACTTTTCTGCATGCTCGATGTGAGTGGCCCCCCCTCCCCAACCTAGCCATGTGGCACATGCTCTCATCTGTCGTGCCATGCATTTGTCATTCGCTGCCCTCCCCTCCATCGTACATCCTCCCCACTCAGCCCAGGCATTGGGCACTAAGCATTGCCCCCTGTGTACTCACCTGTTGGTCTGGAGGCCCGTAGAGTAGCGCATACTGGGGGAGGACCCCGTCCACGAGCTTCTCGAACTCCGAACTGAAGGCGGGGGCCCTTTCACCAGTCGCAGCAGCCATTGTCACTTCCAGACCGAGGTCACAGCAGCACTTGCAGTATAGGTCCTCTCCTGTGGATGCTCAGGTCTCGTGTGATCAAGCCGAGAGAAAATGGCGGTTACGGCCGCGGCGGTGCGTGCCGCAGCGGTGCATGCCGCGGCGGTGCGTACCGCGACCGCCGGCGCTCACCGCCATTGGCTCCTGAAACCCATAGGGTTCAATGTTGTCCAATGCGGCTTTGCGCCGCGGACTGCGACCGCCTACCGCCACGGTGTGCCACGCTTGCGCAATGACCTCACTTCACATTGTCACACTTCACAGGTCAGGCAGCCGCCATTTCAAGGGCCCACATGGCTTCATTCCTACTGCGTCACACATACCTAGGCCTTGCACCGACAATCATACTAGCCATTCAATCCCGAGAGATTTGTGTACTGTGCATGCTGTGGGCACTTACCTGTGGGTTGCTTGACTCTGTGCTCCATGTTGTCCTTCCTAGGCATCGTCCGCTGGGACTTGCGAGGAGACGGAGGAATCTTCCCGTGTACAGACCGCTGATGGACCTGTCGACAATGGAAGAAAGACGCGTCATACTCACCTACAGACTCAACCGTGCCACTATGCAGGAACTGGGTGCCCAGCTGGAGCCAGACCTGATGTCACCCATCCGCCAACCCACAGGGATTCCGCCTCTAGTGCAGGTGCTGTCAGTACTGCATTTTTTGGCAAGTGGATCATTTCAAACTACCGTGGCCCTTTCATCTGGGATGTCTCAGCCTATGTTTTCAAAGGTGTTGTCCAGAGTGTTGTCTGCCCTGATGAAATACATGCGGAGCTACATCATTTTCCCTGAGGTGGGTGACTTGCCTACAGTGAAGGGTGATTTCTATGCCCTTGGACACATTCCCAATATCATTGGTGCCATTGATGGTACCCATGTGGCTTTGGTTCCCCCAAAAGACGATGAGCAGGTGTACAGGAACTGTAAAAATTATCATTCGATGAATGTCCAGGTGGTCTGTTTGGCTGACCAGTACATCTCCCATTTAAATGCCAAGTTCCCAGGGTCAGTGCATGACGCGTACATCATGCGAAATAGCAGCATCCCTTATGTGATGGAACTGCTACAGAGACACCGTGTGTGGTTAATTGGTGACTCTGGTTACCCAAACCTGCCTTGGCTATTGACCCCAGTGAGGAATCCCAGGACCAGGGCAGAGGAACGGTACAATGAGGCCCATGGGCGTACTAGGAGGGTGATTGAGCGGACCTTCGGCCTCCTGAAGGCCAGGTTTAGGTGCCTGCATATGACAGGTGGA
The DNA here is from genome assembly GCF_031143425.1 of Pleurodeles waltl. Classification (NCBI taxonomy): domain Eukaryota; kingdom Metazoa; phylum Chordata; class Amphibia; order Caudata; family Salamandridae; genus Pleurodeles; species Pleurodeles waltl. The sequence continues at coordinate 1,889,847,481 of NC_090440.1, forward strand.
TCCCTAATGTACTCACCAAGGAAGGTGTGTCATATCATCGTGGCCTGCTGCATGCTTCACAACCTGGCTTTGCGACGCCAGGTGCTTTTCCTGCAGGAGGATGGTCCAGATGGTGGTGTTGTGGCCGCTGTGGAGCCTGCGGAGAGTGAAGAGGAGGAAGACGAAGAGGACGACACAGACAACAGGGACAGAGTGATACTGCAGTATTTCCAGTGACACACAGGTAATAATCTACTCCTGCATTGTATTATATCTGTAACTGTAGTGGCTTTCTACTGTCTGACCTTTCACCCCAATGTATGGTAACTTAGTTGTGTAAATCACTTCCTATTTCAGTGATCTGATCCCCACGGAGTGCCCCCTGTTTTTTTTCCCCATGGACTACCGCTGTGTGACACTGGTATGTTGTCATCACAATGTAACTAGAAATGTTTTGTTGGTTATATCGAATACATTTGGTTTAAATAAATAGATAGCAGAATCCAGTTGGTTAATGTGCAATAATTGTGTTTATTGAAGTTTTAAAAAAGGTATTTAGTTCAAACAGGGTGATGATGGAGGCATGTCCATGGCAGTGTCCAGACTGTCGTTCCTACAGGTCCATTGTCCATATGCCTGTGGAAGGTGGAGCAGGGGCAGTTCAAGGTTGGACAGGGTAAACAAGTGGGACAGTGGGATGACATCCAGGGGTTTCCGTGCATGGCGGGGGTCTTGACATCCTACTCTGTCTTCTTCCTCGATCTCAGGCCTTTCTTGCGGGGTGGTTCTTGTTCTGCAGGGGGTGGGGTCCGGGAGGGCCGTTGCTGTTGTGTCGGGGCCTCCTGACCACTAGCGCCGGCGGAGGTGGTGGGCTGTTCTTCCTCCATGCTAGTGGCAGGGGCCCTTTGGGGGGGCCACATGGTCCCGCAATGTGGTGACAATCTGGTTGAGTGCCACCACGATTGTACCCATTGCGGAACTGATGCTGCGCAGTTCTTCCCGGAACCCCATGTACTGGCCCTCCTGCATGGCCTGGATCTCCTGGAACCTGGCCAGGACCGTCGCCATCGTCTCTTGGGAGTGGTGGTACGCTCCCATGATGGTGGTGAGGGCCTCTTGGACAGTGGGTTCCCTAGGCCTGTCCTCCCACTGTCGCACAGCAGCCCTCCCAGTTCCTCTTTGTTCCTGGGCCTCTGTCCCCTGGACGGTGTGCCCACTACCAGTGCCCCCACGTCCCTGTTGTTGTTGGGGTTGTGGGTTACCCTGGGTGCCCTGTACTGGTAGACACACCGCTGCTTGACCTGTCCTGGAGACAGAAGCATGGGCCCGCTGGGTGGGTGCTGTGCTGGTGTTTCCTGAGGGGGGTAGGTCTGCTGTGGCCTGGGGCTGACTGAGGGTAACCGACTGTCCAGAGGTCACCGATGGTCCGGGCTGGTCATCAGGTTCTAGGTCGACAGAGCTGCTGTCATCACTGGTGGCAGTCCCAAGTGGGAGGAGTTGTGAGGGTGGTTTGTGGGGGGGATGGGTATGTGCAGTGGTCATGCTTAGGTGATGGGTGTCCATGGTCTGTGTTGGCATTCAGGGGTTTGGGTTGGGTGGGTTGTGCTGGTGAGACATTAACAGGGAGTATGTGTTGCTGGGGGGTTAGGGGTGAGGGTGGGGGTGTGGGTTGGCATGCTGGTGGTTGGGGGGGTGAAGTAGTTGAGATTAGACTTACCAGAGTCCATTCCTCCGCCTACTCCAGCGAGGCCCTCAGGATGCAGGATGTTCAAGACCTCTTGCTCCCATGCTGTGAATTCGGGTGGAGTGGGTGGGGGTCCGCCGCCAGTGTTCTGCACAGCGATGTTGTGTCTTGACACCATCGACCGCACCTTCCCCCGTAGGTCGTTCCAGCGCTTTCGGATGTCTTCCCGATTTCTGGGATGCTGTCCCACAGCGTTGACCCTGTCGACGATCCTTTGCCATAGCTCCGCCTTCCTGGCTATTGTGGTGTGCTGCACCTGTGTGCCGAAGAGCTGGGGCCCTACCCTGATTATTTCCTCCACCATGACCCTGAGTTCTTGGTCCGTGAACCTGGGTTGTCTTTGGGGTGCCATGGGGTGGTGTGGATGAGGTGTGGGGTAGTGTTTGTGGTGATGAGTGTGGTGGTGTGTGGTGTTTTGTGCGTAGATGTGGTGTGGGTGATGATGTTGGGTTCCTGTGTGTGTTGTGGTTTGCGTTCCCTGTGCTCTCTCTCTGTGTATTGCGCCTTGTCTCTGAATTTCAATTTGTGGGGGTTTGTGGGTGATGTGGGTGTGTGTTTTATATGGTGATTGGTGTGTGGGTGTGTGTATGTGTATCAGGTGTGTGTATTTCGAATTGTCCAATGTGGCTGTGTTTTGTAAATGTGTGTGTATTTTGAGCGCGGCGGTGTGTACCACCAATGGGATACTGCGGTTGAAAGACCGCCGCGTGGATTCGTGGGTCGTAATGGCATGGGCGTGTTTGTGTTGGCGTGACGGTGGAGGTTTGGTCATCTCCAGTTTATCGCTGACCGCTGATGAGGCGGCCTTCAGTGGATGTCGGGTTTTTGGCGGTTTGGCAGTTGTGGGTCAGAATGACCGTGGCGGTTTACCGCGGCCGCGGCGGTATGATGGCGGTCTTCTGACCGGCGGTAAGGGCCTTTTACCGCCAGGGTCAGAATGACCCCCTTTGTGTTTAATGGTGTTCTCTTTAGAATCCCTAAACCCGTTCAGTTTCCAATGATTGAGATATTCATTGTAGGACTGGACGCAGTAATATGAATAACAGACTATCAAAGTCTGGCTCCCTGCTTCAGCATGTTCGAGCGCTAGAAGAAGAGCCTTAAGCTCAGCTAACTGGCCTGTGCAGTCCCCTAAGGTCTGTGTGTAGGTATTGTGAGGGTGGAAAACTCCATCTTCCATCACCCCTCACACAGCCGCGCAAGCTGCCGAGTATTGATGTCTAGTACCCACAGCCGGTTGTGCTGATCCGTCAGTATAAATGATAGTATTATAACTGTCTAGTGGCAAGATATGCAGAGGAGCGGGGTACTCCTGTTCATACTGGAGAAATTCATGTGTCTGAAGCCTTGGATCGAAGACATAATCGACATCAGTGGCGGTCAGAGACGTTGCCCATTGAATCCAGCGTGGATGTAATGCCTTAGCATTCGGAGCGCTCGCTTTAGTGACAGCCTCTAAGGCCGGCACCGGGGAGACAACAGTAATGCGTTTCCCCTGGGCAAGTGGCCTCTCTTTTATGACGGCCATTTGAACTGTTGTCAGAATCTTTTCAGTAGGTGCAAAACATTTTTCAGCATTTGAATGTAAATGTGATTTATAAGCTATAGGCACTGTGTCATCCTCATTAAAGGTGACATAAGTAAATCCAAGGGCACCAGCAATTATTCTGATGACCAAATTTGTTTTATTGTCACGTGTGTGTAAATGTTTAGCTTCTAGCATGTCCCATTGCATGTCCCTAAGGATGTGTGTGTGTTCAATCGTCCATCGCCTGCTAGAAAAATTGGGCTGAATTAAGTCATAAAGTGGCTTGATGCGTTCTGCATAATCTGGAATGTATGTTCTGCCAAAATTGAAGAAACCCAGTAATGACTGTAATTTCTTAAGTACACTTTTCTAGGAAGTGCAGGGCCAGGCTCTTCCCCTCGTTTGATAGTTCATAACCCAGGAACAATACACTAAGAAAGGCTATCTTGCTTTTCTTAAAATTAAATTTATAACCAAGGTTTGCAAACCCCAAAATGATCCGATCGACCCTCGCAAGATGAATGTCGAGGGCGTCGTCAGTGAGATAGATATCATCCACATAGGACAATGCATCGGAATCAAGCTCGTGCAAAATTGATGTTACACGGGCTGAAAACAGGCCTGGGCTATTTTTATAGCCTTGAGATAAACGACAAAAGCGTTTCTGAGAGCCAAATGAAAATGCACTTAGGTCCCTATTTTTTTGTGATAAATTCTGGCAGAAAAATCATTAGATATATCCAATGTAGTTTTATATTTCTTACGCACTATATTATTTATCAGTGCTGTGCTGTGTGAATTTTGTATAGCATATGTGCGTGTATGACTATTTAAGTGTCTATAATCAACCACTATTCTATATGAATGATCTGGCTTTGCAACGGGGAATAGGAGATTATTCATTACCGATGTACAGGGCTCAATTACTCCCTGGTATTCAAGTTGTGATAGTATCTCCTTCACTGGAGCTTTCACTTCATGTTTAAAAGGGTATTGAGGCTGTGGTTGGGGTGTAGACCTAACGGGAATAACATGACAAGGAGACTCCCTGTCCCAACCGACATGATTGCGATATAGCGCAGGTGCTTGCGGTAAAGCCCATTCAGCAGCATAGGCTTCTTTCGCTGTTTCTGGAACAAGATCGGAGAAAGAAGGCAAAATGACATCTTCCCCATGCGGGAGCTTGCGGACGTGTTCAGGTGGCCAGTCTCTCTCGGCCAATAGGATATCACTAGTAAGTTCCTCCCAAAATATTACACTAATAGTGTGTTTCACGTCTCCCTCTATCTGAATTGTCAAATCACAAACCCTATCGGGGGAAGAATGCGGCCATCCGCTGTCTCAACCGCGATGTAATCGCTAGTTGCTGTCGCATCCAGATGATCTTTCAGACTCCGGCGACATATCGTGACCTTGGCTGCGCTGTCCAACAGAGTCACGGCCCACTTCTTGTTCCTCAACAATGTTCTCAATACCACTGGCATTTTTAACTGTCAGTGCTGCCACTTTCTTCTTTTTAAACTGTGGCTTTTGCTGAGGAGTCTTTACTTCTTTCTTAATGGTAGACTGTGGTGAGTCTTTCTTTTCTTTCACGTATTTCAGACGTTGATCTTGACGGCCCCCTCTCTCGCTACATTTACCCAGTGCGTCCTGAAAGGAACGAGAGGGACGTGAATCAGTATATCTGTCTGGAGTTCTAATGTGCTCCCTATTTCTGAGATCATACCTCCTTTCGGAGAACTCCGGATGTGGAGAATCAGCTCTCTTATTTCTTTTTTCTTTGAAATCTTTTTGTTTGTCCCAGCGCTTTCTTAGAGCCCTCGTGTGCCTGCTTCATACCCTCCTTATGGGCGGTACTTTGTAACTCCAATTCTTTAGGTTTGGCTCCCAAACCATCCCGTCCTATACTAGTATAGGTATCGGAAATTATTTTCGGTAGCTGTCTCTCTTGTTCCACATTTGGAGTTTCCCGGAGACGCTGGCGTATTGCCAGTGCCACCGCTTCCCCTTTAATGTTACTCAGTATTATCGAGGAGACGGCGTCAAAGTTACGCATCAATATCATCCCCAGATCCAGGGCCGGTGTAGCCCCATGTTCATTTTGTATTTGTTTTAACACTTCCGGTAAATTGGCAAGTGTCGGGGTACCATGTGTGGTAGTATACACGGCAGCGAAGACTGTAACCCATACGGCAAGCACATAGTGAGCAATCTATGTTTTTCCTGTGGTCCCGTATGGGGAAACACAGCTTCCAGCTGATTAGTTTTCTGTGCTATCCAGAACGGTATTTTTTCCCGTTCCGTGGGCACTTTACCCATAATAGTATGCACTGTTTGTGGATTAATCCCAGTAGCCAATTGATAACCACCAGCTACTGGCGGTGAGGACGCGCTGCTGTAGTGTTCAACGTTCGCATTACGAACTGAACCAATCGTCTATATAATGCCACTAATTCATTATATAATACTCGTAAATCTGCGACCGGCATGGTCTGTATGCCTGGGTGAGGTGTATATGTGGCAAACATAAGCCATGTAGGTCCCTCATTACTTAAAGGACCTAGCCTCACTCTCCGTAGTACATGTGGTAGGGCGCCTTCAAACCAGTTCTGATGCTCTTGATATGTGAGCGATATTTCATGATACTGGTATGCTTCGTACCGTACAGGTACGTTCGCAAAGTTATATGTGTGAAATGTGTGCGTTCTTTGGTCAGCCTCAGGAAAGGTGACCCAACAGTAAAATGTTTCTGTCTGATATGCTTCAGTTGCCTCTATTATCAGAGTAACATCCCGCCCTCTTCTGTAAGGCCATGCGCTAATAAATGTTGTGTAAGTGCATGTCTAGCATTTGCAGGAATGTCTACGGTATTAGCCATAGTTGTTTAGGGAAATGGAACACCAAATAGGGGAAATTTTTTCCTTTTTATGAGTTCAAGCTCGAACAACCTACAGCTTAATTAGGTGTTACCTGTTCAGCCGAGGAGGAATCTCCCAAAGACCACGGACGTCTCCGTATAATGGTACTTAGGGTACCTGTTGTCTGTGAGACAGTGATAGTCAGGGTATCCATAAATTAGTGCCTAAACACCATCGTTGGTGGCGCCATGTCGTAGTTTGGACTCTTGCTCTGAGCAAGACTGCTGGTTTAAGGATAACAGTACTTTTGTTTGTAGGCGACTGAGTCATTCCTACAAGTCGCAACTGTTGTCCCAACCTTACCGGCTCACTAGCAGCACCTCACCAGAAACACAATAGTAAAAGGTGATTTATGGCAGTCGCTTACGCATGGACTCAAAGTAAGATATCTCAGGGTATGTCGTGGTTGAATGGAGATTACCCTTTTCTCACAGATATATTATGTCTCATACAAACACAGGCAATGACACAGATGCAGTAAAGTTATAATAGCTTTTTATTTAACATAACTGCAATTTGCGATAAGTTGCATGGATTGCAATGATTAGGATAATGAATATAGCTAGTAACAGTATTGTGAAGAAGAGAGTCATTGTTATGAAGACCCCCACCATTTTGCAATGCATGAAAAAGATATATAAGATGGAATATGCCCTATTACCCTCATGTGAATAGCCCTAACCTCCTACCTAAAGGAGAGCTTGGTTCGCTAAACCTAATCTGCCAAAGCCGTGTCCATGAGAGGAGCCCCCAACCCTCGTTACCTTGGAATGAGATCTCTATCTCAGACTCCGTAGGGACACGAAGACTGGGTCAGCGTCAAGACGACTGCAGCATCGGTATCAGCGATGGTGGCGATGCCCTCTGGTCGGAATCCCTCTGATTATCTGTCTAAAGTATGATGTATTTATACAGATCTACAAGGTCCCCTGACGTAGGTGTATTCCAAAACAATAGATAACAGGCATGCTTGGGACGGCAATTAATATCAACAATCCCTCAAAGTATAGAGAGGGAAAATCCCTAAGTGTGAACACCTACTGTTTGTTTGTCTTTCGTGCTTGATCTTGACGCCTTGGCACAGTGACACTGATAATAAAGCTCATAACAAGTGGCCTAACTATAAACAAGGCAGCCATCTTAGAGGAAATAAATAATTAAATGGGCTAAGACAGAGCAAGCTAAGTAGGTTAAAAGTCACTAGGTGACGGGGGCACGAATTTACAAGCCTACGGCTAAGCTAACTCCTGCTATCCCGTTAAAACAAACTAGGATTCACTAGAAAGCGTGGGTGCTTCGGGGGTGCCATGATGTGTGTTATGGGTGTGATGTTATGGGTGTATTGGTGAGGGTGCTCTTGTGTATTTGTGTGTGACTTTTGTTATGTTGTGTTCAGTGTATGCGTGTAGTGTTGTCAGTCTCATTCATGCAATTGGCCTTGCAAAAGATTGCTGATGTGAGTGTTTTATAGTGTTGTGGATGTGTCAGGTTTGTGGGTTTCAAACTTGCCAATGTGTGCATTTCTTGTTGTTGGGTCCCATTGTTGGTCGTGGCAGTGGGTACCGACAATGGTCGTTCGACATCCACTATCTGCCACAGTGATTTGTGCATTATTATTTGGTGGGCAGAGCATTTTTCTGCATGGCGGTGGCAGGGTGAGGTGTACAGCCTTTCTGCCATTATGGGCCCTGGTGGTGGCTGGAGGTTGCAGGAGTTTTGGAGATTTTAGTTTTTGGCATCATTATACAGCTGTGTGCTGTTCACTGCCACTGGTGGTCTTCTGTTCCCCGTCACCAGGGCCGGTGTAGCCCCATGTTCATTTTGTGGCCAAGTGGCCAGTGGTGATTGCTGCCATGTTCATTATGAGGGCCTATGTGATGACCCACATAGAGAGAGCACCATATAGTCATAGTCATTTTCTTCCAGAAAACCTATGAACATATTTCATCCACACTTCATTTTTGGATATCTTTTTGTTGACATCACCCCTGAAAAGCCAAATGATTACAGTGATGACCCTCAAGAGAGAACACTGTATATTTGTTTTTACCTGAAATCCTTTGAACACATTTTATCCAACTCTTCATTGTTTGACATTTGTTTCAAGACATCACCCCTGATAGGTCAAATGATGCCTTTAGCAGTAATGATTCACATAGACAGAAGAGTGCATTGCATATTTTTTTTACAAATCCTCACTAGAACTTTGACTGAAGAAACAATAGGTAAGAATTAAGAAGTTTGAAAGGTAGCATTTGTTTGAATTGCAGATCGCTGTCAATCCAGTTCTTTAAATATACAGTATAATGTCCTGATGCAATATTAAGACCTTTATGGAAGATAATAGCTAAAGTACAGTATGTTCTCTCAGAATTTGATATTTGTCCAGCTTTAAAGTTTTTCATTTCAGTGTCCAATGTCTATCCATCTACTCTGCATCGTTGAAACATTGCTATAATGCACTAAGCTTCTTATCATCAAAATTAACCAGAAACAAACCGGACAATGTTCAAACCTATGACAATGCTACATATGACATTCCTTCCTTAAATACATTACTTCCACTATTAATAAATGCAGCATACACACTTAAACCTTGTGATTTATGGATAGGTACAGCATGCGCAAGACAGACTGGGAACTACTTCTGCCGAACCTATAAGTCTTTTACAAGCAAAAAGCATACAACACATCGACCAATTTGCTTCACCCTATCAACCTGATCAACTTTTATAGCTAAGCGTTCAATCCCATCAAGGATAGGGAACTGTATGCAATCAATAACTTTACCCATCACACAATTTACTAATCCTTCTTCAACATTTAAATTACATGTTAAAATCACTCTACAGTTTTTGCAGGCACGTAAACACTTCTCTAGTCCATCAGTCCTGGATAAAGATTTCTGCAAAGAGTTAAAGTTTTCTTGTAGTTTTCCACTGAGCAGCCCTGTCACTCTTCGGTGTTTCACTTTGTTTATGTTGAGTTAAGGCTCGACCACTCACCTGGAAAGCAGGTTGTCTGCAGGGCCAATGAAAGTCCCCCAGACCTCCCAGGACACTTCTCCGTGCTGCTGTTGTGGTTCAGGAGCACCAGCACGTGTCCTAAAAACACTGCCGTCAGGTCCAGCCAGACTCCCGCTGCCTTGGGATTGCAGGTGGTTGTCATCTAAATGTTGTTGGGGAGGAATCTTTTCTGCGGGGGAAAGGAACAGGTATCAGTGGTGTATCAACCCTCTCACAATGATCAACAAGCACAACTCACAAACAATAATCACCTGTCACCCAAGCCTTGGAATGCACTCTCTCTCCCTCCTGGATTCAAATGTAATTCAAGGATTTTACATATGTCCCAAATATGCCATGAGTGTCTTCTGGATTTTTAGAAATTACCTTTATGTCTTCAGGCAGTGAGCCCTTCAGACATTTATAGGGAGTTGGTTCAAACAACAAACAAGGAAATACAACAATAATAAACATGGCAACAGGAGTGCAATTATGTATTTTCTATACAGACACATGCCCCTTGTGCTTGCTATATAATGGCAAGAGAATAATTTCTAAAATTAAATGCCCAAACAGTTGTTGGAATCTCGACTAGCACCATTTCCTAAATGTTGTTTTTTAGGAAATGTTATTAAGCAATTAAAACACACAACACATCTCAAAAGTTCTCAGTGAGGCACTGAACATGTTCCTTTTAAGTCACCTAAGTTCAGAGAGCAAGCTGCTCAAACGTATAGTTTCAGAAAGTGCTATTTTTTAGGAACTGTTGATAAGCAGTTCAAACACATAACAAATCTTAAAAGTTTTCAGTGACACAGAAAACAAGTTCCTTTCAAATCAATAAAGAAAAGTGAGGCACACATATGTAAGCAGTTGTTAATTCCAAACACATTTGTTCAATCATATATAAGTTCAATTCAAAAGCCTCCTTACTACAGTAAATCATCAATAACAATTCCAAATGTCTTAATATGATTATTTAATATTTACATAATAGTTATGGATCCCCATAAATATGTTTGACTTGGAACATATTATTCATTCTTATACCACATATTCTCAATACAAAAACATAAACTCATATTTATTTAAAAAATCTTGCTCCATCAAATATTACAATAGTTCAGTCAAATCATTGTGAGTATTAGTCCAAAGCATAGGTCATGTGATCAAATCATTGTGAATATTGGTCCAAAACATAGGTCATTTGATGAGAAGAAATGGCCCTCAACAGTATGCTCTTGTAGGAAGAAAAGTTGACAATTATTTTCAGTCCAAAACTTAATGTAATTCACTGTTGGAAAGTGAGTCTTCCGCCCATATCAGTTTGATGATGGAAGTCTGGGAAGAGCAGTATGGCGGAGAAGACAACCATCATCCCCGCTGCCCAGGAGGCCACCGCCAAGGATTAGGGAAATGTTTGACCATTCAAACATTTAATGAAAATGGCCAACACGTGTTTCGTCCTGTCATAGGACTTCTTCAGGGCTACTGAAAAGTAATACTAGTATTATAATATAGAACTGAATATGAACCCATTAAATATCAATTGGTGATTAACTGAGGCATGCATAGGTCATACGGGTGAGTTAATGTGTTAATGTTCAAGATATTTAAGGACTATACTTGTGCAAAAGAAAAAGAAAAGAAGCACCAAGAAATGTACCACACAATTTCTAAAATTCATGAGTAGTTGTGATATGGTCACCAGATGGGAAGTGGCAAAGTAAGATGACGTTTCCTTATTAAGTACCCACACTTTCGATATAAACCCTATATATGTTTATCTTTATTAAAAAAAATAGAAAAGTGAAATATGGGAGAGAGACAACCTTAAGTTAATATTGTACCAAGTATCCCAATATATTTACTTGTCCAAAGCACACCAAACCGTCACCACAACCAAAAACACAGTTACCTTATGTCAGTCAAACAAGGAACTTCATAGTGATATAGAGAGCACAGTCACTGAAGAAAAATGTAAAACATTATGATGGTCATTACAACCCTGGCGGTCGTGTTAAAGTGGCGGTAAGACCGGTTGAAAACAAAATGGAATCACGACCGTGGCAGAAACCACCAACAAAGACAGCCACTTTAACACTCCGACTGCCACAGCGGTACAAACAGCTTGGCGGTCACCGCCAACAGACAGGCGGAAGACAATGTACCGCCCACAGTATCACAACCTACCAATCCACCACCTTTTCCGGGGCAGATTCACCACAAACAAAAACACGGCGGAAACAGGACTTCAAAGGGAAAAAGCTCACCTCTACACACCCCACGAGAAATCCGGATGCCATGGAACCCGAGCTCCACATCCTGCCAGCCCTTATCTTCTTGCTCCTCTACCAGGAGCACGAATGCCGGTGGCGAAGACCACTGTGAGTACTGCACCTACGACACAGGGGAGGGGGTAGGGAAAAAACAGGGACACACACACGCAACACCCCCACCCTCACCCACGACAACACACACACTAATACAGCATGATACATAACAGTTACACCCCCAACCCCCCGGGAAGAATGCAAGGACAAAAGGAAATGAGTGTAACCATTGTAATATATTACAATGAAGTACGCAAAAATATATATATACACTATAAACAAAATATACACCAAGAATAGTAGTCCAGGTAGTGCTCCATTGAAGTCCGTGGAACACTGGGCCCACACGGTATGGGCGAGGCCCAGACTCAATCCCCGAACATGACGGAGAGAACACTGCAGGGGCATCAGATAGCAATAAAACAGGCACCTCTGGGGGAAGGGAAAGGGGTGCACTTCAGCCGGTTGAGAGCATGACGCCAAATCCACGAGGGGGCCACATGCCCACTGTTCTATCCTGAGGAGTGCAAAGCCACAGTCTCTCAAGTCTCTACAGTGGGTGGTTTGCCCACTGTTCAATCCTGGGGAGGACAAAGCCACAGTCTCTCAAGTCTCTACAGTGGGTGGGTTGGCCACTGTTCCATCCTGGGGAGTGCAAGGCCACAGTCTCTCAAGTCTCTACAGTGGGTGGCTTGCCCACTGTTCCATCCTGGGGAGTACAAAGCCACAGTCTCTCAAGTCTCTACAGTGGGTGGTTTGCCCACTGTTCCATCCTGGGGAGTGCAAAGCCACAGTCTCTCAAGTGGATAACAGTCTCCACTGGTTCTGGAGGGGGCATTGTGCCCAGAGTGCTTCATCCTGCCAAGGACAGAGGTAGTGGATGTGATACTCCACTGGTTCTGGAGGGGGCATTGTGCCCAGAGTGCTTCATCCTGCCAAGGACAGATGTAGTGGATGTGATACTCCACTGGTTCTGGAGGGGGCTTTGTGCCCAGAGTGCTTCATCCTGCTCGTGACGGACTCAGTAGCGTCAGTGCCCTTGGCGCTCATGGGCCAGCGGTGCTTGTTGCGGTGGTGTCATTGTCAGCGGTGCTTGTTGCAGCGGTGCCCTGTTCAGCGGTGCTTGTGGCGGAGGTGCCCTGGTCAGCTGTGCTTGTGGCGGCGGTGCCCTGTTCAGCGGTGCTTGTGGCGGCGGTGCTCTGTTCAGCGGTGCTTGTGGCGGAAGTGTCCTTTGCAGTGACTCAGCTGCTGGCGGTCCTGTCTGGCCCAGCGGGGCTGGTGCTGGCGGTCCTGTCTTGCCCAGCGGGGCTGGTGCTGGCTGTCCTGTCTGGCCCAGCGGGGCTGGTGCTGGCGGTCCTGTCTGGCCCAGCAGGGCTGGTGCTGGCGGTCCTGTCTTGGGCAGCAGGGCTGGTGCTGGCGGTGGCCTCCTGGGCAGCAGGGCTGGTGCTGGCGGTGGCCTCCTGGGCAGCAGGGCTGGTGCTGGCAGTGCCCTCCTGGGCAGCAGGGCTGGTGCTGGCGGTGGCCTCCTGGGCAGCAGGACTGGTGCTGGCGGTGGCCTCCTTGGCAGCGGGGATGATGGCGGTGGCCTCCTGGGCAGCGGGGCTGGTGCTGGCGGTCCTGTCCTGGGCAGCAGGGCTGGTGCTGGCGGTGGCCTCCTGGGCAGCAGGGCTGGTGCTGGCAGTGCCCTCCTGGGCAGCAGAGCTGGTGCTGGTGGTGGCCTCCTGGGCAGCAGGGCTGGTGCTGGCGGTGGCCTCCTGGGCAGCAGGGATGATGGCGGTGGCCTCCTGGGCAGCTGGGCTGGGGCTGGCGGTGGCCTCCTGGGCAGCTGGGGCTGGCAGTGGCCTCCTGGGCAGCTGGGCTGGGGCTGGCAGTGGCCTCCTGGGCAGCTGGGCTGGGGCTGGCGGTGGCCTCCTGGGCAGCTGGGCTGGGGCTGGCGGTGGCCTCCTGGGCAGCGGGGATGATGGCGGTCTTCTCCGCCATGCTGCTCTTCCCAGACTTGCCGGGTTTCTTGTGGCCCTTCCCCACCTTGGAAGGTGTCACAGCTGACTCCACACTCCCAAAGGGACCCCTGGGAGCGGCTTTGGTGGATGGAGTCTTCCCCCTCTCCCGCCGGGCACTGGCAAACTTCTGATGCTTTACAGGTGGGGGACTGTCTGTGCTGTGGCTCCGTGCCACACTGGATGTCCTGGTGGCCGGTGCACTCCACATACCGGTGACTACAGGCACCACTGGTCCCGGAGATGTTGTGGCTGAGGTGCTACTTCGGGACCTATGAGATGGATGGGGTGGGGGAGGTGTGGGAAAGAGGTCAAGGGTGGACAGGAAAAGTTTTTGGACACACTGGGACAGGTAGCTGGAGGGGGTTTGGGAGTGGGGGAAGAGGTGGTGGTAGTAGGAGGTGTACGTTTGGTGACTTTGGGTGAAGGTGCATGCGCTAGAGGCTGTCGTGAGGTGGATGGCTGTTGGGTGGGTGTGTGCCTGCATTTGTGTATCTTGGGAGGGGGCGTCACAGACACACTGGGAAAAGACACAGGGGACGTGTGGATGGTAGTGGGGGTGGTGACTGCATGTGAGTGGGGTGTGGTGGTGGGTGTGCTGGAGAGGGACGTAGTGGCTGTAGAGGTAGTGCATGCAGGTGTGAGTGTAGACGAGACTGGGAGGGAGGAGGGAGATGAGGAGGAGGGGGACACAGTGGAGGCAGTGGATGTTGGTGTGTCTGCATGTGTGTGTTGCTTGCATGAGTGCCTGTGGGATGTGTGGTGCTTATGTTTGCCTGAGCTTACCTTGTGTGTTGACGTGTGTGCAGGCTGGTCTGATGGTGTGCTTGGGATAGGCAGAGGTACAGGGGATTGGGTCGGGTGGAGGAAGTTGGAGGGGGGAGGCTAGAGACGGGGACAATGGCTGCCATCAGTGCTGAGGCCAGAGTCTGAAAAGCTCGGTGAAGGGCCGCCTGACCAGAATGAATGCCCTGCAGGAATGCATTGGTTTGTTGCAACTGCCTCTCTACACCCTGGATGGCATTCAAAATGGTAGACTGCCCAACAGTGAGGGACCTGAGGAGGTCAATGGCCTCCTCAGTGAGTGCAGCAGGGGTGACTGGGGCAGGGCCTGAGGTGCCTGGGGCGAAGGTGATGCCCACCCTCCTGGGTGAGCGGGCACGGGGCAAAGGCTGGAGGGCTGCTGGGAGGGCGGTGCTGGTAGGGGGGGTGGCGGCTGTACCTGTAGATGCCGGGGGCACAGATGTTGCCGCCACCACAAGGGAGCTCCCATCAGAGGATGAGTCTGTGTCGCTGGTCTCAGCTCCTGTCCCCGCCGTGGAGCTCCCCTCGCCCTCCTTCCCACTGGTGAATTCAGACTCCGTAGTGTCGCCCTCCGGGGCCATGTGGGATGCAGCTCCCTCGTGCTCCGGTGCCACTGCTCCTCCGTCTGATGATGCTAATGCACACAAGAACAGGGAGACCACAAAAAGTTGGGGGGGAACAGAAGAAAGACATGTTGAGTGCATGGATTACCGCTACTGTTGGCGGACACGACAGACACAGAAGCCCCCTGCACTACGCCGCGCTCTTAGGCTCCACTGTTCAATTCCTGGGAAATGGGCTACAAGGCTATGGACGACATCTGCACACATAGATGCACAGGGGCATGAATACCTGTACATGGCACTCTACAGAGGTAGGGTGGGGTGCCACATGGCCTGCCTTACGGAGGGGCCTTGCCTACGGAACTCGCCCTGGCCTAGGGAAACCCACAGCCCACATCCCCCACCCAGACACCTCGTAATGCGCGCAAACTCAGCTGAATGAGAGTGTACTCACCCCCTTGTGTCTGCTGTGATGCCCTCAAGCGCCCATCCAACTCCGGGTAGGCCACCGCCACGATCCTGAACATCAGGGGGGTCATGGTGCGAGGGGCACCCCTCCAACGTTGGGAGGCCATCCCCAGCTGAACCTCCGCCGTCTTCTTGCTCCAGCGGCGAATGTCCTCCCATCTTTTACGGCAGTGGGTGCTCTGTCTGTGGTAGACCCCCAGGGTCCGGACGTCCTTGGCGATGGCACGCCAAATATCTTTCTTCTGGTGGGCGCTGACCTACATGAAATATACAGGGGAAAAAGAGAAGTAATTACCAACTGCACCGTCAAAGTGATTGGCCCCCATCCCTACCCTTGCTATGTGGCACATGCATTCACCGTCTTTCATGCACGCAGCACTCTGCCCCCTTCCTTCTTACATCCAGCCCTCTCCACACAGGTATAGCCCATACAACATGCTCCCTGTGTACTTACCTGTTTGTCTGGACGACCGTAGAGTAGCTTGTACTGGGGGAGGACACCATCAATGAGTTTCTCCAACTCCTCCGATGTGAAGGCAGGGGCCCTTTCCCCAGACACTCGAGCCATTGTCTCTTCCAGACCAAGGTCACAGCAGCACTTGCAGTGTAGCTCCTCTCCTGTCGAAGATCAGGTATCGAGTGATTGAACAGATAGAAAATGGCAGTCACGTCCGCGGCGGTGCGTGCCGTCACCGCCGGCGTACATCGTCATTGGCTCCTGGGACCCATAGGGTCCAATGTTAACCAATGCAGCATTGCGCCACGGTCTTCGACCGCCTACCGCGACGGTGTACAACGCCAGTGCAGTTACCTCACATCCCATTGTCCCACTTTAGAGGTCAGGCAGCTGTCATTTCAGGGGCCCACATGGCTTCATTTTCAACTGCGTCACACAGACCTAGGCCTAGACTCAACACACATACAGGCCACCTTTTGTGTATGAATGGTGTTCTGTGTAAACTGTGGGTACGTACCTCTGAGTTGGTTGACTCTGTGCTCGCTGTTGTCCTTCATAGGCACCGTCCGCTGGGACATGTGAGGAGATGGCGGCATCCTCCGGTGTACCGACCGTTGGTGGACCTGTCGACAATGGAGGAGCAACATTTGATTATCACCTACAGGCTTGACCGTGCCACTATCCAGGAACTGTGTACCCAGTTGGAGCCAGACCTGATGTCAGCAATCCGCCATCCCACAGGAATCCCCCCTCAAGTGCAGGTGCTGTCAGTGCTCCATTTCCTTACAAGTGGCTCGTTTCAAACAGCTCTGGCCATGGCATCAGGGATGTCCCAGCCTATGTTTTCCAACGTATTGTCCAGAGTGTTGTCTGCCCTTCTGAAACACATGCAGAGCTACATCGTTTTCCCTCAGGTGGAGGATTTGCCTACAGTGAAAGGTGACTTCTATGCCCTGGGACATATCCCCAACATCATAGGTGCCATTGATGGGACACATGTGGCTTTGTTCCCCCCCACAGGAGTGAACAGGTTTACAGAAACCGGAAGAGTTATCATTCGATGAATGTACAGATGGTATGTTTGGCAGACCAGTACAACTCCCATGTGAATGCCATGTTCCCTGGCTCAATGCATGACACCTACATCCTGCGGAATAGCAGCATCCCTTATGTGATGGGTCAACTCCAGAGTCACCGTGTGTGGCTATTAGGTGAGCACCTGGAAGCAAGTCATTGGGAATGATTGTCTGGGTCTGGGGTTATCCCTACAGATTAGTGTGTGTCTAACAGTTGTCTTCCGCCATTTGCAGGTGACTCTGGTTACTCCAACCTGTCATGGCTACTGACCCCAGTGAGGAATCCCAGGACAAGGGCAGAGGAAATGCTACAATGAGGCCCATGGTTGAACTAGGAGGGTGATCGAGCGGACCTTCGGGCTCCTGAAGGCCAGGTTCAGGTGCCTCCATATGACGGGTGGATCCCTATTCTACTCACCAAAGAAGGTGTGCCAGATCATCGTGGCCTGCTGTATGCTTCACAACTTGGCTTTGCGACGACAGGTGCCTTTTCTGCAGGAGGATGGTCCAGATGGCAGTATTGTGGCTGCTGTGGAGCCTGTGGACAGTGAAGAGGAGGAAGCAGAGGAAGAAGACATGCACAACAGGGACTCAGTGATCCTGCAATATTTCCAGTGAGACACAGGTAAGAATACAAACCTGCCTAATACATGTACTTTAACACTACTACCTCTCTACTGTCTGTCATTTTCACCCAGTGTATGGTCACTGAGTTGTCACTTTCCCTTACGATTTCACAGATGTGGGTCCCACTGTGTGACATCTGCTTAGATTCCTCATGGACTAGAGCTGTGTGACATAGGTATGTTGAATTACTATTTAAAGAGCATTTTGTCACTGTAATTGCTAATACACTATTTCGAAATCACAGACAGACTCCAGATCGTTTTGTGCTTTAGGTGTGTTTATTTAAGTGCTCAATATTGGAGGGGGTAGTGAAATGGTGAGGGGTGATGGTGGAGGAGTGTCCATGGCAGAGTCCAGTCTATTAGTCTCACAGGTGCATTGCCCATAAGGGCATAGGAAGTGGAGCTGGGGCAGTTTAAGTATGGACAGGGTGACAAAGTGGGACAGTTGCCATCGTCTCCTGGGAGTGGTGGTAGGCTCCCATGATGGAGGAGAGGGCCTCGTGGAGAGTGGGTTCCCTTGGCCTGTCCGCCCCCTGTCCGCCCCCTGTCGCACAGCAGCCCTCCCAGTTCCCCTGTGTTCCTGGGCCTCTGTCCCCTGGACCGTGTGCCCACTACCACTGCCCCCAGGTCCCTGTTGTTGGGGTGGTGGGTTATCCTGGTTTCCCTGTAGTGGTGGACACACTACTGATTGACGTGTCCTGGGGACGGAGGTATGGGCCCGCTGGGTGGGTGCTGTGCTGGTGTTTCCAGAGGGGGGAAGGTCTGTGGTGGCCTGTACCTGTGTGAGGGGAACCGACTGTCCCGAGGTCCCCGATGGTCCAGGCTGGTCATCTAGATCCAGTTGGACAGAGCTGCTGTCATCACTGTAGGCCTCTTCTGTTGGTGGTGTGGACATGTGTGGACCCTCCTGTCCAGTGACGTTGGGTAGGGGTCCTGCAGGGGTATAAAAGGATGTTTATTAAATCTGTGTGTGTAATGGTGTGCAATGGGTGGGTGACCGTGTACCCCAGTGCTGGCATTCCTGTGTGGGACCTGGTGTGATGATGGTTTAGGGGGTTGTATGGGTATGTGCAGTGGGCATGCTTTGGTGATGGGTGTCCATGCTTTGTTGTTGCATGCAGGGCTTGGCGTTGGGATGGGTGGTTTGTGATGTTGGGACATATGTGAAGAGTTGGGGTGCTGAGGGTGAGGGTGGGGGTATTTGATAGCATGCAGGTAGGGTGGGGGATGTAATAGTAAAGCTTTGACTTACCAGAGTCCATTCCTCCACCTACTCCTGCGAGGCCCTCAGGATTCAGAATCGCCAAGACCTGCTCCTCCCATGTTGTTAGTTGTGGGGGAGGAGGTGGGGGTCCGCCGCCAGTCCGCTGAACCGCCAGGTGGTGTCTTGAGACCACGGAACACACCTTCCCCCGTAGGTCGTTCCACCTCTTCCTGATGTCCTCCCGATTTCTTGGGTGCTGTCCCACTGCGTTGACCCTGTCCACTATTCTTCACCATAGCTCCATCTTCCTTGCAATTGAGGTGTGCTGCACCTGTGATCCGAATAGCTGTGGCTCTACCCGGACGATTTCCTCCACCATGACCCTGAGCTCCTCCTCCGAGAATCTGGGGTGTCTTTGCCGTGCCATGGGGTGGTGTCGGTGATGTGTGGGGTGGAGTGTGTGGTGATAAGTGTGGTGATATGTAGTGGTGTGTTGTGTGAGGTGCGTGGAAGTTGTGTGGGTGATGGTGTTGTGTGCCTGTGGATGCTAGTTTGTTGATGGTGGTGTCTCTCTCTGGCCTTCTCTCAGTGATTCTGGCCGTGGGGTTTGTGGGTGATGTGGGTGTGTGTTTTATATTGTAATGGGTGTGTGGGAGTGGTGTGTGTATGTGTATCAGGTGTGTGTATTTTGAATTGCCCAATGTGGCTGTGTTTTGTACATGTGTGTGTATTTTGAGCGTGGCGGTGTGTACCGCCAATGGAATACCGCGGTTAAAAGACCGCCGCGTGGATTCGTGTGTCGTGATAGTGTGGGCGTATTTCTGTTGGCGTGACGGTGTCGGTTTTGTTTTTGCCAGTTTATCACTGACCTTTGGTGTGGCAGACTTGTGTGGGTGTCTGAATTTTGGCGGATTCCGAAATGTGGGTCATAATAGCTGTGGCGGAATTCCACGGCGGCAGCGGTGTGTTGGCGGTCTTCTGCACGGCGGTAAGCGGCTTTTACCGCCAATGTTGTAATGACCGCCGTGGTCTGTAATAGTTACCTGCTGCTAGTAAGGGATAATACTATGACATAGCTACCTCTAAAATCCTGTGGCTGTTGTAATATGTGCAGCATTGCATAAAACATTTAGGCCCTCCTTACAACCGTGGCGGTAAATGCCACCTACCGCCATTCTGATGGCTGCCAACATACCGTGCCCGCAGCGGTATTCCGCAATGGGTATTTTGACCCACACTGAGAATTCCGCCACAATACAGACACTCACACAAGTCCGCAAGCCCAAAGGTCAGTGATAAACTGGCGATAGCAAAACCCACTCCCTTAAGCCAACAGGAATACGCCCACAGTATCACGACCCACGAATCACTGCGGTGGTTTTTCAAACGTGGTAAATAATCGGCGGTACACACCCCTGCGCTCAAAATATACACACACTTACAAACACTACACCTGACACACATACACACACCACACCCTCACACCCACACCACTATAAAACACACACCCACATTGCCCACAACCCCTTACAGCGAAAAAAACAATAGCACACAGAGAGAGACAAGCCAGGAGCACCCACTCAATCAGAGGCACAGAACACCATCACCCATACACCATCCACGCACATCACAGCATACACCCCAACACATCACCCCACACATCAACCCACACATTCTCACACATATCACTCGCACCACATCCATGGCACCCCAAAGACAACCCAGGTTTTCTGAGGAGGAGCTAAGGGTAGTGGTGGAGGAAATCATCCGGGTGGAGCCACACCTATTCGGATCACAGGTGTAGCAGACATCCATTGCAAGGAAGATGGAGCTATGGCGGAGAACCATGGACAGGGTCAACACCGTGGGACAGCACCCAAGAACCAGGGATGACATCAGGAAGAGGTGGAATGACCTATGGGGGAAGGTGTGCTCCATGGTAGCAAGACACCAGGTAGCAGAGGACTGGCGGTAGACCCCCATCTCCTCCCCCACAACTAACAACATGGGAGGAGCAAGTCTTGGCGATCATGCATCCTGAGGGCCTAGCAGGAGTAGCCGGAGGACTGGACTCTGGTAAGTCAAATCTTTACTACTGTATCCCCCACCCTACCTGCATGCCATCACATACCCCCACCCTTGCCCTCACTCCCATTACTCCATCACCTCACATATACCCCACCAACACAATATACCCATCCCAATACCAAGCCCTGCATGCAAGACCAATGCATGGACCCCCATCACAGACCTGCATAGACACCCATCACCACAGCATGCCCAGTAGAGAGACTCACCCAGCCCACAAATCACCACTCACACAAGGTCAAGTGGACAGGGAAATCACAATCATACAGGGAAACACACCCATGCACAAGATGGCACACGCAGATACACTAACACTGCATTTGCATCTCCACAGGACCCATACTCAACATCACCGGAGAGGAGGTGCCAGCTACATCCAGTCCCCCCACAGAAGAGGCCCACAGTGGTGACAGCAGCTCTGCACGCCTGAATCTCAATGACCAACCTGGCCCATCCGGGACCTCTGGACAGTGGGTTCCCATGCCACAGTCCCAACCCACCACAGAGCCTCCCCTCTCAGGAATCACCATCACAGCACCCACCCAGAGGGCCCATGCCACTGTCCCCAGGACACGTCAAACAGCAGTGTGTCCACCACTACATGGACCCCAGGCAACCCCATAAACCCAGGACAACCAGGAACCTGGGGTCATTGGCAGTGGGCACACGGTTCAGGGGACAGAGGCACAGGACAACAGGGAAGCTGGGAGGACTGCTGTGCGACAGGGGGAGGACAGGCCCAGGGAAACTACTCTCCAAGAGGCACTCTCCAACATCCTGGGAGCATACCGCCATTCCCAGGAGACGATGGGCCAGAGACTAGCCAAGTTGCAGGAGACCCAGCAGCTGCAGGAGGGACAGTACTTGGGGATCAGGGATGACCTAACAAAAATCTACACCATCCTGGTCACCATTGCAGAGGTGCTGGTTGACATGGGCAAGATCATGAGGGAGGTAGTGGCACAACAACAGGTGCAGGACAATAGCCAAACTGAGGAACAGCCTTCCACCTCTGCCGGTGCTAGTGGACAGGAGGCCCCGCCACAGGACCAACAGGCAGCCTGCACCCCACAATCCTCCTTGTATGCCCATGTGCCTCATTGTAACGTTCCTCACCCCTTGTCCTGGCGTTCCTCAATGGGGTCAGTAGCCATGAGAGGTTGGGGTAACCAGAGTCACCTGCAAATTTCGAGGGACAACTGTTAGACACACACTAACCCTTAGGGACAACCCCATACCCAGACAACTACTCATAGTGTGTGGGGACCTTTGGCTCACCTATTAGCCACACCCGGTGCCTATGGAGTTGGCCCATCACATATGGGATGCTGCTATTCCTCAAGATAAAGGCGTCAAGCACAGAGCTAGGATATTTGGCATTCACATGGGAGATGTACTGGCCTGCCAAACACACCATCTGCACATTCATAGAGTGATAGCTTTTTCTATTCCTGAACACTTGTTCACTTCTCTGGGGGGGGGGGGGGGGGGGCAAATGCCACATGTGTACCATCAATGGCACCAATGATGTTGGGGATATGTCCCAGGGCATAAAAGTCAGCCTTCACTGTGGCCAAATCCTCCACCTGGGGGAACACGATGTAGCTGCGCATGTGTTTCAGCAGGGCAGACAATACTCTGGTCAACACGTTAGAGAACATTGACTGAGACATCTCTGATGCCATGGCCACTGTTGTTTGGATGGAACCACTTGCCAGGAAATGGAGAACTGACAGGACCTGCACTAGAGGGGGGATACCTATGGGCTGGCGGATAGCTGACATCAGTTTTGGCTCCAATTTGGCTGGGGCTGGCCTCCCAACGAGGAAGGGGTGCCCGTCGCACCATGACGCTGATGTTCTGCATCCTGGCGGTGGCCTATCTGGAGTTGGATGGGTGCTTGAAGGCATCACAACAGCCAAGAGGGGGGAGTACAGAATCTGAAACCTGACTTTGCGCGCGTTAGGAGGTACCTGGGTGGGGGATGTGGGCTGTGGGTGCCCCTAGGCCAGGGCGAACATGCCAGGGTAGGTCCCTTGTTGTGCAGGCTTTGGAACACTCCTACCCCAATAGTGTTGGTGGGCATCTACTACTGGGCAGGGTCCTGTGGGTTTCAGGTGTGCAGCTAATGGCGTTAGGCATTGAACCCGATGGGCTGGTGACTGTCTTACTAAATGGTTGGGCATGGCCTAGTGCATAGGGCTGCTCCCTTTGTGTTGTGTACGCCAACTGTAGTGGCGTTACTGGCATCAACCAAGTGTATCCTCTGTCTCCCTCCCCCTTTTTGTTTTGTCACCTTTTCCTTATGTGCATTAGTATCATCTGGCAGAGGAGCAGAGGCACCGGCGACGGAGGGAGCTGCATCTCACATGGGCCTGGAGGCCGAATGCACCGAGTGAGAGGGCACCAGTGGGACAGAGGGCGAGGGGAGCACCATGACGGGGACAGGAGGGGAGACCACAGACAGTGACTCCTCCTCCGATGGAAGCTCCCTGGTGGTGGCAGCCACCTCTGTGCCCACCCCAACAACAGGTACAGCCGCCACCCCCCATACCAGCACCACCCTCCCAGCAGCTCCTCAGTGTGTTTTCTGTGCCTGCTCACCCAGGAGGGTGGGCATCTCCTTCGCCCCAGGCACCTCAGGCCCTGCCCCACTCAGCCTTGTTGCCCTCAGTGAGGAGGATATTGAATTCCTGAGATCCCTCACTGTTGGGCAGTCAACCATACTGAATGCCATCCAGGGTGTTGAGAGGCACTTGCAACAAACAAATGCATACCTGGAGGGCATTCACTTTGGTGTGGCGGCCCAACAGAGAGCATTTCAGGTTCTGGCCTCCGCACTGATGGCAGCCAATGTCCCTGTCTCTAGCCTCCCCCTGCAACTTCCTCTACCCAGACCCAATCCCTCAACCCCAGCCTATCCCAAGCACACCTTCAGACCAGCATTCATCCAAATCACCACACAAAAGTGGCTCAGGCAAATATAAGCACCACACTTCATCTCACAGACACTCACACAAGCACAATACTCGTGCAAACACAACAACATCCACTGCCTTCACTGTGTCCCCCTCCTCCTCTTCGTCCACCTCCATCCCAGTAGCGTCTCCACTCATACCTGCATGCACTACATCCTCATCCACTACCTCCATCACCAGCCCGCCCATCACAACACACCCCTCACGAGCAGTTACCACCCCCACAACCATGCACACATCCCCTGTGTCCTCTCCCAGTGTGTCTGTGGCCCCTCCTCCCAAAGTACACATACGCAAGCACCCACCCACCCAACAGCCATCCACCTCACAACAGCATCCAGCTCATGCACCTTCACTCAAGCTCAGCAGACAGACACCTCCTACAATCACTCCCTCTTGCTCCACTCCCAAACCCTCTCCATCTTCCTGCCCCAGTGTGTCTAAAAAGAAATTCCTGTCAAACATTGACCTCTTCCCTACCCCTCCCCCTGTCCTTCCCCTCGGGCCATGGTGTCCAGAACCGAGGACAGCACCGCAGCCACCAAATCAGCATCCGCTGTGGTACCTGCAACACCCAGATGCTCTAAGGGGACATCCGTCAGACCAGCCAGTGTGTCACTGACACCTGCAAAGGACCAAACCATTCCGCCACCTGCCAAGGTGAAGAAGGGGACAGCATGTAGCAAGGGAAAGGAGCACGAACCACCCAGCAAGGCCTCCTCCAAAACTCCAGCTGCCAGAGCCAAGGTTCCAACAACATCTGCCAAGGTGAGGAAGGGGCAGAAAAGCCAAGGCGAGGCACTTCAGGCATCAGAGGCTGCAGGTGAGGGCCTGGTGACTACCATCAGAACCGACAGCCCCACCACCTGCACTGAGGCCAGCACTGCCAGCATCCCAGCTGCAAGCACCGCTACCTGCACCACCACCTGCACTCAGCCACCTACACCGCCGCTGCCACCACTACTGTCAGCAGCAGCATCCCCAGTGGCCAGCCGTCCGAGGCTGCAGGAGAAGGGCTGGTGCCTCCCTCCACCACTGGCAGCACTGGCACCTGCACCACAGCCAGCACCGCCAGCATGCCCGCCACAAGCACCGTCACCTGCACCGCTGACAGTAGGACCACTACCAGCAGCAGCATCCCCAGTGTGCATCCATCCAAGGCTGCAGGAGACGGGCTGGAGCCTCCCACCAGCACTGGCAGCACCAGCACCGGCACTACCACCAGTTTGTAGCCTTAGTCGCCGCAGGATGGAGTCTGGCCCTGCCTCCATGGACTTTCATGCTCCCTGCAAATCTCATGCCTCAGACACCCAGGTGAGGGAATGTGAACTGCCACACCCCAAGTGCTGCATCACTGGGCACAATGCTCCCTCCAGAACCAGTAGAGATATGCATCCACTCACCCTTTCCTTGGCAGGATGAAGCAGACTGGGCACAAGGCCCCCTCCAGAACCACTGGAGATATGCACCCACTCACCCTTTCCTTGGCAGGATGAAGCACACTGGGCACAAGGCCCCCTCCAGAACCAGTGGAAGAAGGCATCCACTTGAGAGAATGTGGCCTTGCACTCCCCAGGACCAAGCAGTGGGCAAACCACCCATTTGAGAGACTGTGGCCTTGCACTCCCAGGACCAAGCAGTGGGCACCCCACCCACTTGAGATACTGTGGCTTTGCACTCCCAGGACATCGCTGTGGGCATGTAGCCCCCTCGAGGAGCAGTGGCCTAGTACCATCTTTTGGCTGAGGTGCCCCCCTTCCCCATTCCTCTGAGGTGCCTGTGTGTTTACAACCTGATGCCCCTGCAGTGTTCTCTCCGTATTGAGGCAGGAGTCAAGTGTGGGATTGGCCCATGATTTTTGGCCCAGTGGCCCACGGACATTTGCAAAGGACAATGTACGGCCTTATGTAGATATTGTATATTTTTGTAAATACTGTTTTTATATTCGTTACATATATCTGCCTATTTCTAAAATATCACTGATTGGACTCTATTCTTTTTGTCCTTGCGTTCTTCCAGGGGGTTATGGGGTGTAAATGTAATGCTGATGCATGTGTTTGTGTGTATGGTGTTGTGGGTGAGGGTGGGGTTGGGGGGGTTGCGTGTTGCATGTGTGTGTCACTCTCTTTTTCCTCAACCCTCCCCTGTGTGCTAGGTGGAATACTCACTGTGGTCGTCGCTGCTGCATTTGATATTCCTGGTGTATGAGGAGGTAGACCAGCATGGGCAGGAACTGTAACTCGGGCTCCATGGCATCCTGGTTCTTCGTTGAGTGTCGAGAGGTGAGTGATTTCCC
The DNA here is from genome assembly GCF_031143425.1 of Pleurodeles waltl. Classification (NCBI taxonomy): domain Eukaryota; kingdom Metazoa; phylum Chordata; class Amphibia; order Caudata; family Salamandridae; genus Pleurodeles; species Pleurodeles waltl. Next base: position 1,889,873,548 of record NC_090440.1, read on the forward strand.
TTCCAAACACTGTTTCTGCCGTGCTTGATGGCGTTGGTACCGCCCCGGAAAAGCTGCTGGATTGGCAGGTTGTAATGGGGTGGGCGGTACATTGTCTTCCGCATGTCTGTTGGTGGTGACTGCTGCGGTGTTGGCTGCTGCCGCAATGGTGGTGGGAGTGTTAAAGTGGCTGTCTATGTTGGCGGTTTTCATTGTGGTCGTGATCCCTTTTTTTTTTTACCGTCGGGCTTTTGGAGGTATTACCGCCGCTTTAACACCGACTGCCAGGGTTGTAATGAGGGCCTTAGTTTTGGTTTTAACAATAGTAATACCTACAAAATTGCCACCCTTATTAATTGCAGTACAAGATATGTGATTTATATCTTGGTATGTGACTGTGGTGAAATATATGTAGCCAGTGCAATCCGTCCTCTCAAAGAGAGAATACAGGAACATATGCGATCACTTAGAATTAATGATCCATTATCTCCTGTAGTACGCCATATCAGTGACAAACATCGAACAACAGAGATTCCATTAATTAAATGTATGGGGAGTTCTCAGATCAAAAGCAACCCAGGGGTGGCAATCAAATGTTAGAGTTAAGAAAAATGAGGCCAAATGGATGATTAGAGTAAGAAGAGTGGAGCTAGGCATGAATATAGATAATGAGATGTTTCATTTTTTTTAATTTTTCCATATAATAGTTGATTTTTTGTATATAGACATATATATGAAGAATGAATATGTGACAGATCGCCAGACACTGTTGGAGACCTGTAAATCTCTATGAAGGATATAAGGTTTAATGGAATTAATGTAACATGACTTAATAGATGAAGTACTATATAGGAAACGTGTTATATACTGTGTCTCTATTATATATAGGTCTTAGAAATTTCTCTTTTGACTAACAAATTACTTTCGATAAGATATACTTAATAACAATTATGACACATATACTATCTGCATATGTGCGGACACAAACATGTAATTAATTACATTAAATATACTAACATTCTATGTCTCACTAACCATCTACGATAACACATATTTGCTCCTTTTATGATACATATCTTATCCATATATATGTGGACATAGATGCACTATTGGTGGCAAGAAATATCAGTATCTTGCTATCTTTTATACATGTGGAATTAGTCAACATAAGGTGATCGTTTGTGATCTTTTGATGTCCTGACATATTGTGATATAATTTGATTCATAATGGGAGAGAGAGATGTGATTTTCATTGGTATAGTTCATATATAAATGTCTAATAGGTACCGTTTTGAACGTTACCAGTTGGAAAATTAGGATACACATGATACTGCATTTATAAAACCATTTGCATGTTGGTGGCTTTTACATGGTTTTATTGTTATTACGGACAGATATTTCAATATATCATATGATATTATCTATATTGAAATGGTTTATTTAAAATACTACTGCTAACATCATAATACTGTCGTTTGAACACGTTACAACATGGCAAACGCTTATGGTGCTCCCTTTAATCAAAACATGGTTATATAAACACCTTTCAAGATGGCAAATGTCTACGTATTATTCTTAGACCGCGTCTTCATTTCGTATCAAATATCGTACGTTGTGAGTTGATTGAACAGACCTCCGTGAACGCTGTTGAAAAGGACATACATTTTTCTTTTCTTTTTTGGTTTTTAAGATGTAAATATGTAATTCTTTAAATTTGGAGTATATAGACATACATGACTTTACATTCATATGATTTATTATATGTGTTTTTGATATTTATTCTTACTTATATTTCTTTTTGTGGTAAGACATTATTATAGAAACATTACATATCAAAGTTTGGAAGTTGTTTATCTTGAAATGTGTTGATAATGATGCAAAATGGTCATATGAATTATACTTCAAGATGGCGACCATATGGGTGTCTCTCTTACACGGCGTCTAGAATCACATGATACGTATTTGACACATGCTGATTGGATAGACGGGAATTTAAAAGTTACTGAAAGGGGTCAAACTGAATGTTTGCCGGACATTTGCGGCAACGTTGTTACTAAGGATTGTTTCCCGTTTGGTATATGACTGTCTGTATTCTTATACAGGTAAGACAATCATGTTACAAAGGATAGATACATACATTGGCAGATGTGACTTTTTGAGCAGTATACTTAAGAATTAAATTAATGTGGAATCAATTTGTCGTGTAGAGGCGTTTTTTGCTGATTGCTATGTTGAACAGTACTTATAGGTACTGAGCATTTATTTGGCTTATAAATTGTTGTACGTGCATATATTATATAGTTCATTTTCAAACTTACATAATTTGAGAGCTTGGCAATTGAACAAATATAATTAGATGGATATCCTAGTAGTTTATTTTCGTCACTACGCCTATTTCACAACATGTTCATATTTTCATTTGTGTTTTCAGACATGACAGTGCAAAACTATATGGGGAGATGCGGTTAAGGTTATTTGATTGGGTCATTCTATGGATGTATTATTAACATAGATGTTGCACATTGATCATAAAAATATATTCAATGATTCAAGATGTAATTGGGGATGAGACCATCTACGATGACATGTTCTGGACTTTGGCCAGATATATAATGTTTTAAATGTGGAGTGTACATTCAAGATGTGATAAAATTTCATTTTTCTTCGGTGACTGTGCTCTCTATATCACTATGAAGTTCCTTGTTTGACTGACATAAGGTAACTGTGTTTTTTGGGTGTAGTGACGGATTGGTGTGCTTTGGACAAGTAAATACTAATATTGGGATACTTGGTACAATAATAACTTAAGGTTGTCTCTCTTCCATATTTCACTTTTCTATTTTTTCAATAAAGATAAACATCTATAGTGTTTATATAGAAAACGTGGGTACTTAATAAGGAGACGTCAACTTACTTTGCCACTTCCCATCTGGTGACCATATCACAACTACTCATGAATTTTAGAAATTGTGTGATACATTTCTTGGTGTTTCTTTACTTTTTCTTTTGCACAAGTGTAGTCCTTAAATCTCTTGAACATTAACTCACCCGCATGACCTATGCATGCCCCAATTATGCACCAATTGATACATTTTTCTTCCTAAAATGGGTTCATATTCAGTTCTATATTATAATCCTAGTATTACTTTTCAGTAGCCCTGAAGAAGTCCTATGACAGGACGAAACACGTGTTGGCTATTTTCATTAAATGTTTGAATGGCCAAACATTTCCCTAATCCTTGGATTGTGATTCCATCATCCAACTGATATGGGCGGAAGACTCAATTTTCAGCAGTGAATTACATGAGGTTTTGGACTGAAAATAACTCTCAACTTTTCTTCCTACACGAGCACACTGTTGAGGGTCATTTCTTCTCATCAAATGACCTATGTTTTGGACCAGTATTCACAATGATCTGATCAAATGACCTATGCTTTGGACTAATACTCACAATGACTGAACAATTGTAATATTTGATGGAGCAAGATTATTTAAATAAATATGAGTTTATACTTTTGTATTAAGAATATGTGGTATACAAATGATTAATATGTTCCAAGTCAAACATGTTTATGGGGATCCATAACTATTATGCAAATATTAAATAATCATATTAAGACATTTGGATAGGTATTGATGATTTACATGCTGTTAAGGATGAAAGTAGCACCCAGATTTGGAGCAGACACTGATGATTCTATGCTGTCTTTCATATAACAGTATGTGACATACCAAAAGACACTGGTGAAAGAGGTCTCAGACAACACGTTTTGCATTATCAAACAAATAAATGTGGAAGTACTGACATCATAAAGAAAGATCCAAAGGGAAAACTTTACACAAGATGTTGATTTGGATCTCCATGACCTGTCATTTCCAAAAGAAGAGTGAACAGCTTTTTGTATTTAGTCAGACATCCACTGATACGAAAAATCACCAAAGAACACATATAACTTAAGAAGAACAGAGGCTTCAGAATATATTAATGACCATAATCCTGTTATTCTGAAAAGGTGGAATGCTAATATAGATGTACAATTTGTTGCAAATAACTCCATTGCTGTGGCTCAGTATGCCACTTCATACATTATAAAATCAGAAAAGACAGAGATGAAGGACGTGTGGGAGGAGATTTCTGCAGAGAAGACACTTAGCAGGAAATTGTTCTCCTTTAGCTTGAAAATGCTTTCTCATAGGGAAATGGGATCCTACGAAGCCTGTGACAGGTTGAGTTCTGCATGTTTGTTCTCAAAATCAAAAGGAATTATTTGGGTTAGTCTAGGCCTAAATAGTGTATGAAATAAAGTGTTAAAGTCTTTCCCAGAAATTCAGTACCTAGCAGAGTTTGACCCACAAAGTACAGACATTGTGAAATCAAATATGTTTTATACATACTATCCAAGAATTAATTCATATTTAGAAGACAAGTGCCTTTATGAAATTCTTCAACACTACAGATATAGAAGAAATGTACGTAAAAACATAGAATAAGGGAAATATGCAATACTTAGTTGTGACAATTGTTTAGTCAAACACACAAAAGGAAATATATTTAACCACCAAAAACATAGTTGTCAAACTCCTGACAAAAGAGAGTTTTTCTATTTGGCTCTTCTTCAACTGTATTTTACACTACAACTACAACTGTATTTTGTAAGTTTGTGTCGCTTTTGCATCAAATGTGGCGCAAATGCGGCGCTAAAAAAGTATAAATATGTGCCTTAGTGTGCACAAACAAGGAACGGATCAGTAATGGACAAACATGCTGGGGTTATCACTAAGGTTGTACATAGGGTAGGGCTCAGAACTTCCCACAGCAACAGGGAACGTCAATGCCTCTGTGCAGATTAGTCTTACAGATAGTCAACCCGCAAGCCCATAGAAAGGAGGCAGCAGAAGTGATTCTGTCTCTGGACCCTTAGGGCACAAACAAGGATTGTACTTACATACACGAGACCAGCCCTGGTGGGTCCAGCTGGAAACACAGTGGCAATTCCTGGAAAACAGCAATAGCACACTGTCACTGTTAGACACTAAAGACTACATATAACACTAGACAAAAGGATGGGGGCTGGAATTGCCTCCTGAAAACCAGGAGCCAACCCCAGTCCAAAGGAAAACACTTATGCAGAGGTGAGGACTGATAGTACACTTACCAGACACGATAACCCAAGAAGAAACAGAAACAGAAGGAACAAACTAGGAGGTAACAGCGGGAACAGGGAACAGGCTCAGGCTGAAGCAAAGGCAGGAACAAGACTGGAAAACAGAGAGCAGGTTCTGGATGGGACAAGCAGGAACAGGACTGGGAAACTGAGAGCAGGCTCTGGCTGGAACAAGCAAGAACAGGAGTGGGAAATAGAGATCAGGCTCTGACTGGACCAAGCAAGAACAGAACTGGGAAACAGGGAACAGGCTCTGACTGGATCAAGCAAGAACAGGACTGGGAAACAGAGAGCTGGAACAAGCAGGAACAGGGCTGGGAAACAGAAAGCAGGCTCTGGCTGAAACAAACAGGAACAAGGCTAAGAAACAGGAAGTAGACTCTGGCTGGAACTAGCGAGAACAGGACTGGGAAACAGAGAGCAGACTCTGACTGGAACAAGCAAGAACAGAACTGGGAAACAGAGAGCTGGAACAAGCAGGAACAGGGCTGGGAAACAGAAAGCAGGCTCTGGCTGACAGAAACAGGAACAAGGCTAAGAAACAGGGAGCAGACTCTGGCTGGAACAAGCAGGAACAGGATTGGGAAAACAGAGAGCAGGTTCAGGCTGAAGCAGAACTGGAACACAATCCAAAAAGGGGTCTGGAACACAAAGGAAACAAACTCCAATGCACGACAAGGAGCTTCAGGAAATGGCAGCTCATAAGCAGTTCCAGGCAGCAGCAAGTGCAGGGCGGAGTCACATGGCTAGGCTTCACAAGAGTGATCACAGGTGTGTGCAGTTCTGGTCCTACAAGAGTCCTGGAGCAGAGAATCCAATATAAAGGATCAACCAGACTTTTCCCATATGAAGCAATGGACAGAAGATTATGGGGGTCATTACAACCCTGGCGGACGGTGTTAAAGGTGCGGTAATACCGCAAACAGGCCAGTGGACAAAAAAAGGGAATCATGACCCTGGCGGATACCGCCAACAAAGACAGCCACTTTAACACCCCGCCTGCCACGGCGGTACAAACAAGCAGCGCGGCGGTCACCGCCAACAGACAGGCGGAAGACAATGTACCGCCCATAGTATCACAACCCGCCAATCCACCACCTTTTCCGGGGCGGATTTACCGTGGATAAAAACACGGCGGAAACAGTTCCTGCAATGGGAAAACGCTCACCTGAACACATCCCACGAGGAAGGAGGACTCCATGGATCCAGAATTAAAATCCTACCGGCCCTTGTATTCCTACTCATCTACGAAGAGCAACGCCGGCGCTGGCGAAGACAACGGTGAGTACTGCACCTACGACATAGGGGAGGGGGAGGCAAAAGTCAGGGGGACACACACAAAACACCCCCACCCCCACCCTCACCCACTACAACACACATACCAATGCATTCACAAACATCACAGTAACAACCCACAACCCCCCCAGAAGAATGCAAACACAAAACAAAATCAGTTCAAACATTGTAATGTTTCAATATACATGTCTCAAATATATACAGAAATATGATAAAATCATTCAAAAGTATATACATTATGAGAAGTAGTGCAGATATGCACATATCAATGTCCGTGCACCACTAGTCCAAAAATGCATGGGCGAGGCCCACACAAGTTACCTGTCCACAAACGGAGAGAACACTGCCAGGGCATCAGAGAGAAATACAACAGGCACCTCAGGGGGAAGGGAAGGGGGGGCACCTCAGCCGGATGAGTGCAAAGCCAGATCCACGACGGGGCTCCATGCCCATTGATGTATCCTGGGGAGTGCAAAGCCACAGTCTCTCAAGTCTCTACAGTGGGTGGTTTGCCCACTGTACCATCCTGGGGAGTGCAAAGCCGCAGTCTCACAAATCTCTACAGTGGGTGGTTTGCCCACTGTACCATCCTGGGGAGTGCAAAGCCACAGTCTCACAAGTCTCTACAGTGGGTGGTTTGCTCACTGTACCATCCTGGGGAGTGCAAAGCCACAGTCTCACAAGAAGATAACAGCCACCACTGGTTCTGGAGGGGGACTGGTGCCCAGACTGGATTAGTCTCCCCGTGACAGTTCCTGTCCCGTCACTGTCCCAGCTGCACATGGGATAACGATGCTTGATGTGGCGGTCTTTTCCTTCTTCAGCAATGCATGCCCTGTTCAGCGGTGCTTAGCCATGGCGGTTCTGGACTGTTCAGCGGTGCTTTGCCATGGCGGTCTCTGGACTGTTCAGCGATGCTTTGCCATGGCGGTTCTGGACTGTTCAGTGGTGCTTTGCCGTGGCGGTTCTGGACTGTTCAGCGGTGCTTTGCCATGGCGGTCTCTGGACTGTTCAGTGGTGCTTTGCCATGGCGGTTCTGGACTGTTCACCGGTGCTTTGCCATGGCGGTCTCTGGACTGTTCAGCGGTGCTTTGCCATGGCGGTCTCTGGACTGGGCATTGGTGTGTGGCATGACGTTCTCTGGACTGGGCATTGGTGTGTGGCATGACGTTCTCTGGACTGGACATTGGTGTGTGGCATGACGGTCCCTCATTGCCCAGCAGGGCTGTGGCTGCCGGGGCCCTCCTGGGCACTGACTCCGGCGGTGGTCTCCTGACCAGTGACGATACTTGGGCCCTCCTGGGCACTGACTCCAGCGGTGGCGGTGGTCTCCTGACCAGTGACGATACTTGGGCCCTCCTGGGCACTGACTCCGGCGGTGGTCTCCTGACCAGTGACGATACTTGGGCCCTCCTGGGCATTGACTCCGGCAGTGGTCTCCTGACCAGTGACAATACTTGGGCCCTCCTGGGCAATGACTCTGGCGGTGGTCTCCGGACCAGTGATGACGGTGCTGGCGGTGGCATCCCGGCCGCCGGGAAGGACGCCGCCCTTCTCCGCCGTGATGCTCACACCAGGCTGTGCAGACTTCTTCTGGCCCTTCCCCACCTTTGGAGGAGTCATAGCTGACTCTGCTATCCCCCTGGGACCCCTGTGAGTTGTTTTGCCTCGGGGAGTCTTCACACGGTCCCATTGGCCACTTTCCAATTTCAGAGCCTTTACAGGGGGTGGACTGGCAGTGCCTTGGCTCCGTGTCACACTGCCTGCCCTGGTGGCCGGTGCACTCCACACACCTTGAACACGCACCACTGGTACTGGAGGCTTTTTGGCTGAGGCGCTACGACGGGACTGATGAAGTGGAGGGGGGGCAAAAAGGTCAACTTTACAGAGGGACAGTTTCTGACGAACACTGGGATGGGTAGCTGGAGGGGGTCTGGGAGTGGAGGAAGAGGAGGTGGTTGTGGGAGGGGTCACTTTAGGTGTTTTGGGTGCAGGTGCAGGTACTGGAGGCTGTCGTGAGGTGGATGGGTGTTGGGTGGGTGTGTGCCTGTGTTTGTTTACTTTGGGAGGGGGCGTCACAGACACACTGGGAGAGGACACAGGGGACGTGTAAATGGAAGTGGAGTTGGTGAGTGCAGGTGAGCGGGGTGTGGTTCTGGTGCGAGTCCTGGTGCCTGAAGATGTAGTGCATGCAGGTGAGAGTGTAGACGAGACTGGGAGGGAGGAGGGAGATGACGACGAGGGGGACACAGTGGAGGCAGTGGATGTTGCTGTGTTTGCATGTGGGTGATGCTTGATTGTGTGTGCCTGTGGGTTGTGTGGTGCCTATGTTTGCCTGAGCTACTTTTGTGTGTTGAGGTGTGCGCATGCTGGTCTGATGGTGTGCTTGGGATAGGGTGGGGTACAGGAGATTAGGTCTGGGTGGAGGAGGTTGGAGGGGGGAGGCTAGGCACAGGGACAATGGCTGCCATCAGTGCTGACCAGAATGAATGCCCTCCAGGAATGCATTACCGTGTTGCAACTCCCTTTCTACACCCTGGATGGCATTCACAATGGTAGACTGCCCAACAGTGAGGGACCTGAGGAGGTCAATGGCCTCCTCACTGAGGGCAGCAGGGGTGACTGGGGCAGGGCCTGAGGTACCTGGGGCGAAGGTGATGCCCACCCTCCTGGGTGAGCGGGCACGGGGCGAACACTGAGTGGCTGCTGGGAGGGCGGTGCTGGTAGGGGAGGTGGCAGCTGTACCTGTAGAAGTGGGGCGCACAGATGGTGCCGCCACCACAAGGGAGCTCCCATCGGCGGCCGAGTCCGTGTCGCTGGTTGGTGATATGGTGGCCGACGTGAAGCTCCCCTCGCCCTCCGTCCCACTGGTGCATTCAGAGTCCGTGGTGTGGCCCTCCATGGCCATGTGGGATGCAGCTCCCTCGTGCTCCGTTGCCACTGTACCTCTGCCTGATGATGCTGATGCACAAAAGAACAGGGCAACCACAAAAAGGGGGGGGGGAGACAGAAGAAAGACAGGTTGAGTGCACGGCATACCGCTACCATTGGCGGACAATACAGACACAGCAGCCCCCTGCACTACGCCGTGCTCCTGGCCTCTACAGATGAAATTTCTGGGATCTGGCCTACATGGCTATGGTGGACTTCTGCACACATGGATGCCACAGGGGCATGTATACCTTTACTTGGCACTCTACTGCGGTGGGGTAGAGTGCCACGTGGCCTGCATTACGGAGGGGCCTAGCCTACGTATTTCTGCCTGGCCTAGGTACACCCACAGGCCTCCTCCCCCACCCAGACCCCTCCACTGCGCGCAAAGTCCGCAAAATGAGAGTGTACTCACCCCCTTGTGTCTGCTGTGATGCCCTAAAGCGCCCATCCAACTCAGGGTAGGCCACCGCCAGGATCCGGAACATCAGGGTAATGGTAATGGTGCGACGGGCACCCCTCCCACGTTGGGAGGCCATCCCCAGCTGAGCCTCGACCGTCTCCTTGCTCCAGCGGCGAATGTCCTCCCATCTTTTCCGGCAGTGGGTGCCCCGTCTCTGGTGGACCCCCAGGGTCCGGACGTCCTTGGCGATGGCACGCCAAATGTCCTTCTTCTGGTGGGCGCTGACCTACATGACATGCACAAGGAAAGAAGAGCAGTCATTACTAACTGTACCGTCGATGTGAGTGTCCCCCCTCCCTACCCTAGCCATGTGGCACATTCATTCACATGCATTAATGTTCCCTGAACTCTGCCCCCTTCCCTCTTACAACCAGCCCTCTCCACCCAGGCCTAGCCCATACAACGTGCTACCTGTGTACTAACCTGTTGGTCTGGAGGACCGTAGAGTAGCGTGTACTGGGGGAGGACCCCGTCTACTAGTTTCTCCAACTCCTGAGCAGTGAAGGCAGGGGCCCTTTCCCCAGACGCAGCACGTGCAGTGTAGGTCCTCTCCTGTCGAAGATCAGGTATATAGTGATTGAACAGATAGAAAATGGCGGTGACGTCCGCGGCGGTGACGTCCGCGGTGGTGCGTATCATCACCGGCGGCGCACTTGTTCATTGGCTCCTGGGACCCTTAGGGTCCAATGTTAACCAATGCAGCATTGCGCCGCGGTCTACGACCGCCTACCGCGACGGTGTGCAACGGCAACGCAGTTACCCCACAATCCCATTGTCCCAGTTTAGAGGTCAGGCAGCCGCCATTTCAGGGGCCCACATGGCTTCATTTACTTCTTCGTCACACATAGCTAGGCCTACACTCAACACACATACAGGAAGGGTTTTGTGTTTGGTGTCGTGTTCTGTGTAACTGTGGGTACATACCTGGAAAATAGTTGACTCTGTGGTCGCTGTTGTCCTTCCTAGGCACCGTCATTTGGGACAATTGAGAAGATGGCGGAATCCTCCGGTGTACCGACTGCTGGTGGACCTGTTGACAATGGAGGAGCGACATTTAATCGTCACCTACAGGTTTGACCGTGCCACTATCCAGGAACTATGTACCCAGTTGGAGCCAGACCTGATGTCACCAATCCGTCATCCCACTGGAATCCCCCCTGATGTGCAGGTGCTGTCAGTGCTCCATTTCCTTGCAAGTGGCTCTTTTCAGACAACAGTAGCCATGGCATCAGGGATGTCCCAGCCTATGTTTTCCAACGTGTTGTCCAGAGTGTTGTCTGCCCTGCTGAAACACGTAAGGAGATACATCATTTTCCCTGAGGTGGAAGATTTGGCTACAGTGAAAGGTGACTTCTATGCCCTTGGACATATCCCCAACATCATAGGTGCTATTGATGGCACCCATGTAGCTCTGGTCCCCCACCACAGGAGTGAACAGGTGTACAGGAACCGGAAGAGTTATCATTCCATGAATGTACAGATGGTAGGTTTGGCAGACCAGTACATTTAGCAGGTAAATGCTATGTTCCCTGGCTCAGTGCATGACGCCTACATCCTGTGGAATAGCAGCATCCCTGATATGATGGGTCAACTCCAGACGCACTGTGTGTGGCTATTAGGGGACTCTGGTTACCCCAACCTGTCCTGGCTATTGACCCCAGTGAGGAATCCCAGGACCAGGGCAGAGGAACGCTACAATGAGGCCCATGGGTGAACTAGGAGGGTGATTGAACGCACCTTCGGCCTCCTGAAGGCCAGGTTCAGGTGCCTCCATATGACAGGTGGTTCCCTATTCTACTCACCGAAGAAGGTGTGCCAGATCATCATCGCCTGCTCGATGCTTCACAATCTTGCTTTGCGACGCCAGGTGCCTTTTCTGCAGGAAGATGGTCCAGATGACGGTGTTGTGGCAGCTGTGGAGCCTGTGGACAGTGATGAGGAGGAAGCTGAGGAAGAAGACAACGACAACAGGGAGTCAGTTATACAGCAATATTTCCAGTGACACACAGGTGAGAACATTTTCATTTTTACCATTACATTCACTGTCACACGTCTTCCTCTATCCTGTGTGTAATTTCATAGGATTATTTGGTAACTGAGTTGTTCCTTTACATTACGGTTTGACAGGTGTGCTTACCAACGTGTGTCATCTGCATGCATCCTTCAAGGACTTGTGATGTGTGACATAGGTATGTTGCCTTTACAACTAGAAACGCATTTTGACACTGTCATTGATAATACAATTTACCAAATCATAGACTGACTCAACATTGTTTTGTGGTTCAAGGGTGTTTATTGAAGTGCTCAAAAATGGAGGGGTGTTATGAAATGGTGATGGGTGATGGTGGAGGAATGTCCATGACAGAGTCCAGTCTATTAGTCTCACAGGTGCACTGGCCATATGGGCAAAGGAAGTGGAGCTGGGGCAGTTTAAGTATGGACAGGGTAACAAAGTGGGACAGTGGGAGGACAATCAGGGTGGTCTCATTTCCAGGCGGGGGTCTTGCCATCTTGCTCTGTCCTGTTCCTGGATCTCAGGAACTGCTTGCGTGGTGGTTGTCCGTCTGCAGGGGGTGGGGTGCTGGTGTGGTGGTCCTGTGGCGGGACGTCCTGTCCACTAGCGCCGGCGGAGGTGGTGGGCAGGTCATCGTCCATGCTAGTGTCAGGGGCCCCTTGGAGTGCCACGGTGTCCCTCAAGGTCTGCTGTATGTCCTTCAGCACCCCTACGATGGTGCCCAAGGCGGAGCTGAGGGCCTCGTGGAGAGTGGGTTCCCTTGGCCTGTCCGCCCCCTGTCGCACAGCAGCCCTACCAGTTCCCCTGTGTTCCTGTGCCTCCGTCCCCTGGACCGTGTGCCCACTACCACTGCCCCCAGGTCCCTGTTATTGTTGGGGTGGTGGGTTATCCTGGGTTCCCTGTAGTGGTGGACACACAGCTGATTGACCTGTCTGGGTACGGAGGTTTGGTCCCGCTGGGTGGGTGCTGTGCTGGTGTTACCAGAGGGAGGAAGGTCAGTGTTGGGCTGTGACTGTGCGAGGGGAACCAACTGTCCCGAGGCCCACGATGGTCCGGGCTGGTCATCAGGATCCAGTAGGGCAGAGCTGCTATCGTCTCTGTGGGCCTCTTCAGTGGGTGGAGTGGAGTTGTCTGGACCCTCCGGGGTGGTGACGGTCCTTCGTGATCCTGCAGGGGCATAAGAGCATGATTATTGCATATGTGTGTGTCATGGTGTGCAATGGGTGGGTGAGCGTGTACCCCAGCAAGCATTTCTGTGTGGGGGCTTGTGTGATGATGATTAGGGGTTGTTATGGGTATGTACAGTGAGCATGCTTTAGTGATGGGTGTCCATGCTTTGTTGTGTCATGCAGGGCTTGGTGTTGGGATGTGTGGTTTGTATTCTTAGTACATTAGTGAGGAGTTTGGGTGATAGGGGAGGGTGTGAGGGTGGGGATGTGTGATAGCATGCAGGTAGGGTGGGGGGTATGATAGTTACGAATTGACTTACCAGTGTCCATTCCTCCACCGACTCCTCCGAGGCCCTCTGGATGCATGATGGTCAAGACTTGCTCCTCCCATGTTGTTAGTTGTGGGGGAGGAGGTGGGGGTCCGCCGCCAGTCCGCTGAACCGCGATGTTGTGCCTGGAGACCGCTGAACGCACCTTCCCCCATAGGTCGTTCCACCTCTTCCTGATGTCCTCCCGATTTCTTGGATGCTGTCCCACAGCGTTGACCCTGTCCACGATTCTTCGCCATAGCTCCATCTTCCTGGCTATGGATGTGTGCTGCATCTGTGAGCCAAATAGCTGTGGCTCTACCCGTAGGATTTCCTCCACCATGACCCTGAGCTCCTCCTCGGAAAAGCGGGGGTGTCTTTGGCGTGACATGGGGTGGTGTGTGTGATGTGTGGGGCGGTGTGAGTGTTGATGTGTGTGGTGATGTGTAGTGGTGTGTGGTGTTTTGTACGTGGATGTAGTGTGGGTGATGGTGTTACGTGCCTCTGTTTGGTGGGATTGTCTATTCTGTGCTGTCTCTCTGGCCTTCGTGAATAAAGTTTGGTCTTAGGGGTTTGTGGGTGTGTGTTTTATATAGTGTTGGGTGTGTGGGAGTGGTATTTGTATGTGTATCAGATGCGTGTATTTGAAATTGTCCAATGTGGCGGTGTTTTGGAGATGTGTGTGTATTTTGAGCGCAGCGGTGTGTACCGCCAATGGAATACCGCGGTTGAAAGACCGCCACGTGGATTTGTGGGTCGTAATAGCATGGGCGTGTTTCTGTTGGCGTGGAGGTGGAGGTTTTGTTTTCGCCAGTTTATCACTGACCTTTGGTGTGGCGGACTTGTGTGGGTGTCGGAATTTCGGCGGATTCTGAGATGTGGGTCATAATAGCTGTGGCGGAATTCCGCGGCCGTGGCGGTGTATTGGCGGTCTTCTGCACGACGGTAAGCGGCTTTTACCGCCAATGTTGAACTGACCCCCTATAGGTCTTACCGACTACCAGGCAGTACATTGTGGAACCTGAAGCCCCTGGGAGCAAATGTAGTTCTTCCATAGCATACCATATCGAACAGGGAAGCAAACAGGAGGCAGAAAGGGACTCTGGGTAAATGTAAATAGTGATTCCCGGCTAGTCCATTTAAAGGGCTCCCTAGAGATGGGACGACAAAGTCGTAACACACCTAGGTTTCCCAGCATACATTTGAGTTCCCCATGACGACAATACCAATACTCATTGGTGCCACATTGGCACACCATTAAATTAATCATGTTGTGTTCTAAGTTTCTGTCCTTTCCATGAACTTTGTCAAAAAAATCTCTTGCAGAGAGATTCTGAGATCTTTAGAATGTGGTTTTACTGCATATGAAAGTCCAGAAAAGTCACTCTCAAACAGAAGATGAAATATGTATAGAATACACTGGTGAAATCGTGGATCCTCTGAATATAATTGTGTTGATCTGTATTCAGCTGCTGGTATTTGTATGGGCCGGTCATCATAGCAACTACCTGCTCCAATGAGAAACAATTGGGGAAAACAACGAGCCTCTAAACATTTTTCCCACCCGCTCACGTAAGCTCCTTTTGCTTTTTTTCATTTGAAAGAGGTCAACAGCATCACTGATGACTTCTTTAGAATGTATGGGATGGAAGCTGTAGTGCTCATAAATGTCTTCTGATCTGGATTGATACACGTTTTCTATGTGACTACTTGCTGGCAAAGTTTCATCGTCCACATTTGCTGTATCTTGTTCAACATCAACATTTTTTTTAAATATACATTATTTTGTAGCAGGTATAATGTTGCTTGTTGTACTTTATAAACATCAACTAACTCTTGCCAGATTGTGTTATTCTTAGTTGACACACTATTTAGTAGAATGATAAGTGGCTAATCAATGTCTTTATCAATCCCTATAGTTTTGATATGCTGTTTAAAGTCTAATGGCAAATACACATTCCTTTCATTAAGGCCTTTCTGTAACTCTGTTGAATGTAATTTACAAATTTCGTATAGTTGCTTGAAATGGATGTACAGATTGTATAAGGATACCTGCATAAACATTTAAACTTTGAGTTTTTCTGAAACAGTCACTAGTTCTAACTTGTTATGTTCTGCTCTATCTGGCATTTTATTATCCTCCAATTTATCATAGCAGTACTTACATATGAGTTGCTGCATGGAAAAGTCAAAATGCTCCTCTACAAATAAATAAGCAGCAAATTCTTACCTCTTATCTCTATTTTCCTCTTCAGTTTTGGAGAATACATCGACATTGTGAGTTTGACTTTTGTAGTGAGTGTGACGACAATAGATACAAATACAGTTTGTTTTTTCAGAATACACTGTGTTAAACTTTATAATCTCTTAATCTCTTGTGTAAAGTCCTCACTACTTATACCTATAGGATGTTCCTCAGCACCTGGAGGTACAAACCAAACTGCACATCCTCACAAAATGTTTCTACCTCTGCTAGTGTACCATGCAAAAGTAATTAATTTCTCCTAAACATAAGGCTGTAGTTTGCACATAGTAAAGCCTCCTAACAAAATTGTGCATTTCTGAGTGGTGAGGTGCCAACATTCTAAAGTGATGAAAGGTGCTTTGGGACTCTTTTTTTTATAGACATGCTAATGAATGTCTTTGTAAATTAGTATACTTTCTCACTTTGCATGGATCTAGTCCTTGCAAAATTGTTTTGTTTTCAGACTTCTGCATGGAAAACCACATACAAAAGTTCTTAATAAATCATTTGGTTGCTGCCAAATACAACAAATACTGCTAGAGTTCCATTTGTATACAGGGGCCTGTCTACGCCTTCCCTATACCCTTCACTTCTTCAACATTTCTAGGAACTAGTGGCGAAACCTGAGGGGGGCCCTCTTGCAAAGTACATGGAGGGACCCCTTCAAACTCACTTTGGAGCTTTCAGGCCAGGGCACTGTGCTAGCGGGGCCCCTTGGAGCTCTCCCTCCCCACACCGCGGAGGCTGCAGGAGCCTTTGTTACACCAGTGCTAGGAATAATCTCTTCTTTTTCAGTGGGACTACCATCCTTCACCTTATAAGATTGACCAGTTGAATCAACTGCATGTGCTAATGTGTTCCCTTGGAAGAACCCATCTTCATTAAAGAAAGGCTTTATTGTGGGGCTATGCTTCCATTCACCACTAAACATTTTCCCAAAATTAATTTTATTAACAAGTCTTTTCCTTTGGCTGCATCTTTTCATTTAAGACACTGTTTTGTCCAGTGTTCTCATTCTTGTGAGAATCGAAATAAAAAGCTTCCTCTTTAAGGCAAATACCTTATCAACTACAGACTCAACATGTTGCTTTTGTTTCACTGCTTCCCTTCTCCTTTTGTACTGCTTTATAGTTTTAATAAGAGTCTGAATTACCCTGCCACAGAGCATTCTGAATCTAATTTACTTAAAATGTTGCTGTCTTCAGGTTAAGCTCTTCTGCTTTCTTCAATATTTTCTTACTAATATTCTGACATGATTATTGTCCTTTGTTGGCTGATTTCAAACTTTCCTTTTTATTTACTTGATTTGACTAACTTTGCAGTTTCCCACATACCACTTTAAGAAATGTTTTGGTTTTCTTAGCAACAGCTCCTTTCTCTTTAACCACATTGTCCAACTGTTGTCACTTTTGTTTGTCTGTTGCAAGTAGATGGTAGGCTTTCCTCAGTTTCTATTGTGTTTCTGTTTTTTGGCATTTAGATGTCTGTTTTATATATCCAAATAGATGTCTGAAATAAAAAAATATATATGAACACATTTACATTTTTATTATATACTGTTCATTTATATATCAGAAGTATTTATTGCTAATACAGACTGTCACATCACTATGTTGTGGGCAACCTGTGTCTGTTAGTTTTAATTTTTAAAGCAGAGTATGCCTTCCTCTGCTTTTATAGGTATCAGTGTCAAACTTGGTGTTTTACTGTATGCATCAGTGTGTACTTGGGTGAGTCACTGTATATATCAGTGAGTGCTTGTCTATCTTATCACATGCACAGTGTACCTCTGGGTACTTTAGTGTATGCATAAGTGTGATTCTCGTTGTGTCAGTGTACGCAGCTGTCTATAACTGGATGCGTCAGTCTATGCATAAGTGAGTGCCTGGGTGTGTTAGTGTATGGAATCAGTATGTGACTGGGTGTATCAGTGTATGTATGTGTGTCATTATGTGTGATAGTGCATACATGAGTCTGTCCTTGGTGTGTCAGTTTATCCAAAAGTGTCTGCATTTGTTTATTAATGTACATATCTGTGTTTATCTCTGTGTTTTAGAGTATAGGTCAGTGTGTGACTGAGGGCCAGATGTATGGCCAGTTCATTTTGCGAGTCTTTAATTGTGACTTTTTGTGAGCCGCAATTAGAGAGTCGCAAAATGCAATGTCCAAATGTGCCTCAGACACATCTAGCGATTACCAATGGGGTCGCAAAGACCATCCTCATCAATAATCATGCGGTAGGTTGCAATTTTCGATCCCATTGGGAATGGTCACACTCACCGGGATGGTGGTCTGCTGAGGAGAACAGACCACCATATCTGTGACTGCTTTTTAAATAGAGCAGTTTTAAAAAAAATGCAGCCTGTTTTCCTTAAAGAAAAACGCAATGCATTTCAAACAACAACAAAAAAAGTTTTTGTTTAACTTTTTCAGAGTAGGCAGTGGTTCGTGGGACCACTACCTGGTCTGAAAAAGTATTTTCACTTATATTCACAAAGGGGAAGAGGGCCCCTGGGGACCCCTCTGTGTTTGCAAATGAGTTACTACCAACTTTAACCGCTTAGGTGCGGGCGTCGGCCACTGGCCGACGCCCACACACCCTCCCTGGTGCGGGTCACGACCAGTGGCCGACACCAGGAAGGGCATTAATAAATCCTCGGGTGCGTCGCACCCGAGGATTTATTTTTTATTTTTTTTCCCCCCCCGGGAGACACGGAAGCTACCGTGTCTCCCCCCGCCCCCCACCCGCCCCTTTGTGACGTCAGCGCGCCGCGAGGCGCGCTGACGTTGCAAAGGTGTTTTCCCCATGAAAGCAGGAAGCAGCCTTGCGGCCGCTTCCTGCTTTCATGGGGAAAACGGCCTTTTTCACGTTCGGGAAGGCCTCGTAAGAAAGGGGAGAGTCTGAGGCCTTCCTGAAAGTGTTTCCTGGCCCCCGGTCGCAGCTGTGCTGCGATCGGGGGCTAGGAAACACTTTCAGGTTTCCTGGCTCCCCCGATCGCAGCACAGCTGCGATCGGGGGGGTCAGGAAACATTTTGAAAAGGCCTCGTAAGAAAGGGGAGACTCTCCCCTTTCTTACGAGGCCTTCTGAAACTGTTTCTGGCCCCCGATCGCAGCACAGCTGCGATCGGGGGCCAGAAACAGTTTCAGAAGGCCTCGTAAGAAAGGGGAGAGTCTCCCCTTTCTTATGAGGCCTTCTGAAATGGTTTCCTGGCCCCCGATCGCAGCACAGCTGCGATCGGGGGCCAGGAAACCCCACTAGACACCAGGGATTTCACTTTTGGGGGGCAGCCCCCCCCCGGAAAACGGGCCGCCCCCCCCCCGGATAATTTTCCGAAAAAAATAAAAAGGTAGGTGCCCCCTGGGGAGGGGGGGGGGCGCAATCGCGCCCCCCCCCCCAAGGGATTTAAAAAAAAAAAAAAAATTAAAAAAAAAATGAAATGACAGGGGGTCGCCCGTGGCAATTTTTTTTTTAGATGTTGTAGGGTTTCCCTGGGGGCCATTTTGGCCCCCAAGGAAACCATACAACAACTAAAAAAAAATATATGTATATATCTATATATATATATCTATGTAGATAGATATATCTAGGTACATGGATATATCTATAGATATATCTATGTAGATATATATTTATATAAATATTTATATATTGGTAGATCTGTATCAAAGAGATTTATAAAGCGCGCTACTCACCTGTGAGGGTCTCAAGGCGCTGGGGGGGGATGGGGGGGAGGGAAAGGGGCTAGGAGGTTCACTGTTCAAAAAGCCAGGTTTTGAGGCCCTTCCTGAAAAGAAGTAGGTTTTGGGTCTTGCGAATGTGGGTTGTGAGTGCGTTCCATGTTTTGGGTGCAATGTAGGAGAAGGATCTGCCCCCGGTGGTGGTGTGTTTGATGCGGGGGTCAGAGGCGAGAGAGAGGTCAGCTGAACGGACGTTTCGTGTGGGGGTGTGGAAGGTGACTCTCGTTGAGGTAGGCAGGGCCTGTGTTGTGGAGTGATTTGTGTGTGAGGATGAGGATCTTGAAGGTGATCCTTTTGTCAATGGGGAGCCAGTGGAGGGATTTGAGGTGTGGAGAGATGTGTTCGTGTCGGTGGAGGTCGAGGATGAGTCGTGCTGCTGAGTTCTGGATGCGTGTAGTTTGCACTTGAGTTTTAGAGTGGTGCCGGCGTAGAGGGCGTTTCTGTAATCAAGCCTGCTGCTGATGAGTGCGTGAGTGACAGTTTTTCTGGTCTCTGTGGGGATCCATTTTAATGTTTTTCAGTATACGGAGTTTGTTGAAGCATGAGGAGGTAAGAGCGTTGATTTGTTGGGTCATAGAGAGGGAGGAGTCTAGGATGATGCTGAGGTTGCGTGCGTAGTTGGCGGGGGTGGGTGCAGGGCCTTGCGTGGTGGGCCACCATGGGGGGTCCCAGGTTTTTTTGGTGAGGGCCAAAGAGGATTATTTCGGTTTTGCTTGAGTTGAGTTTCAGGTGGTTGGCTGTCATATATACATCACTTTTGTCAATATGTGTGTGGTTTCCCTGGGGGGAAAAGGGTCCGACTTGTCTAGTGGCAGTTTTAGTGCCATAAAGAAGCGCAGAAGGTTTATATGCCTACTGCAAAGAGCACATCTGTATTTTATGTAAATAGCTGAGTACATTAGTAAAGTCTATGGAGAGATGAAGGGCACTTTTGCTGGGTGGTAATGAGGAATTCCGAGGAGGAGGGAGTGGGAGCACCAATAATGATTGTTGGACTGGGCGCAGGAGGTGCTAAAGACTGTGACGAATGGTATGTGACAAGGTGTTTTTTGAGTGTCTTGAAAGTACGTGCTGATTGAGGGAAGAAGCGCAGGTAAGGTGGCCTCTACTGTTGCACGTATCTCACACACACCATCGATTTTGTGACTGTCTACGTAGGCTAGTGTTTTAGAGCAACAGTTTAGCCAATAGCAGAGATGGCATCTTGATGGATGACTGCTGCCTGCACTCGGGTTATAGAGGACCGCTCTGACATAGGATCAGAGACTGAGACAGCATCTGAGGGATAGGACAATGGCGCAGACTCTGGGAGTGATTTTTCAGTCAGAGGAGTCCCATTCGAAAACTCCTCTTCCAGTACATTATGAGGGAGGTGATGAGGACAGTCCTGCTGTCCCTTCGCAAGCTGTTCGTGCAACTGGGTAATAGTGGGTTAGGCCAACCCAGAGAGCAGGTGAATGCGGCGGCAAGCAGAGAGAGAGTGCTCTCTTGGGAGCTCACCAATTTAGTTCAGCCCCAAATTCCACCACCCAAATCATATTGTGGAGACATCAAAATTGTCTATGGCAAAACAAACTGGTTTTGTAAGGCAGGCACCTGTGTTTTTGGTCCTGGATTCGGCGGCCATATAGAGAAACACACTAAACCCAAACATTTCTGGAAACTAGACATTCGGGGGAGTCCACAGAGGTGTGACTTGTGTGGATTCCCCAAAGTTTTCTTACCCAGAATACCCTGCAAAGCTGAAATGTTGAGAAAAAACTCTATTTTTCTCGCATTTCTGTCACACAAACTACAGGAATATGCTGGGATCCACAACATTCCTACCACCCAGTGACTCCTCACCTGTCCTGATAAAAACACTACCCCACTTGAGTGCCTACACCTAGTGCCTGTGTCAGGAATGGATCACCCCAGGGTCAACAGCGGCCTCACGTAAGGACCAACATTGACCGTTGTGTGATCTATTCCTGTCGCAGGCACCAGGCCTAACCACACAAGTGAGGTATCATATTTATCGGGAGACTTGGGGGAACGCTGGGTGGAAGGAAATTTGTGGCTCCCCTCAGATTCCAGAACTTTCTGTCACCGAAATGTGTGGAAAACGTGGTATTTTAGCCACATTTTGAGGTTTGCAAAGGATTCTGGGTAACAGAACCTGGTCCGAGCCCCACAAGTCACCTCATCTTGGATTCCCATGGGTTTCTAGTTTACAAAAATGTGCTGGTTTGCTAGGTTTCCCCAGGTGCCGGCTGAGCTAGAGGCCAAAATCCACAGGTAGGCACTGTTTTCTATGAAAAAATGTGATGTGTCCACGTTCTGTTTTGGGGCATTTCCTGTCGCGGGCGCTAGGCCTACCCACACAAGTGAGGTATCATTTTAATCGGGAGACTTAGGGGAACGCCGGGTGGAAGGAAATTTGTGGCTCCTCTCAGATTCCAGAACTTTCTGTCACCGAAATGTGAGGAAAACTTGTTTTTTTAGCCACTTTTTGAGGTTTGCAAAGGATTGTGGGTAACAGAACCTGGTCCGAGCCCCGCGAGTCACCCCTCCTTGTATTGCCCTAGGTCTCTAGTTTTCAGAAATGCACAGGTTTGGTAGGTTTCCCTAGGTGCCGGCTGAGCTAGAGGCCAAAATCTACAGGTAGGCACTTCTCAAAAAACACCTCTGTTTTCTTCCAAAAATTTTGATGTGTCCACGTTGCGCTTTGGGGCGTTTCCTGTCGCGGGCGCTAGGCCTACCCACACAAGTGAGGTATCATTTTTATCAGGAGACTTGGGGGAACGCCGGGTGGAAGGAAATTTGTGGCTCCTCTCAGATTCCAGAACTTTCTGTCACCGAAATCTGAGGAAAACTTGTTTTTTTAGCCACTTTTTGACGTTTGCAAAGGATTCTGGGTAACAGAACCTGGTCCGAGCCCCGCGAGTCACCCCTCCTTGGATTGCCCTAGGTCTCTAGTTTTCAGAAATGCACAGGTTTGGTAGGTTTCCCTATGTGCCGGCTGAGCTAGAGGCCAAAATCTACAGGTAGGCACTTTGGAAAAAACAGCTGTGTTTTCTATAAAAAAAATAGGATGTGTCCATGTTGTGTTTTGGTGCATTTTCTGTCGCGGGCACTAGGCCTACCCACACAAGTGAGGTATCATTTTTATCGGGAGACTTGGGGGAACGCCGGGTGGAAGGAAATTTGTGGCTCCTCTCAGATTCCAGAACTTTCTGTCACCGAAATGTGAGGAAAACTTGTTTTTTTAGCCACTTTTTGAGGTTTGCAAAGGATTCTGGGTAACAGAACCTGGTCCGAGCCCCGCGAGTCACCCCTCCTTGGATTGCCCTAGGTCTCTAGTTTTCAGAAATGCACAGGTTTGGTAGGTTTCCCTAGGTGCCGGCTGAGCTAGAGGCCAAAATCTACAGGTAGGCACTTCTCAAAAAACACCTCTGTTTTCTTCCAAAAATTTTGATGTGTCCACGTTGCGCTTTGGGGCATTTCCTGTCGCGGGCGCTAGGCCTACCCACACAAGTGAGGTATCATTTTTATCGGGAGACTTGGGGGAACGCCGGGTGGAAGGAAATTTGTGGCTCCTCTCAGATTCCAGAACTTTCTGTCACCGAAATGTGAGGAAAACTTGTTTTTTTAGCCACTTTTTGAGGTTTGCAAAGGATTCTGGGTAACAGAACCTGGTCCGAGCCCCGCGAGTCACCCCTCCTTGGATTGCCCTAGGTCTCTAGTTTTCAGAAATGCACAGGTTTGGTAGGTTTCCCTAGGTGCCGGCTGAGCTAGAGGCCAAAATCTACAGGTAGGCACTTCTCAAAAAACACCTCTGTTTTCTTCCAAAAATTTTGATGTGTCCACGTTGCGCTTTGGGGCGTTTCCTGTCGCGGGCGCTAGGCCTACCCACACAAGTGAGGTATCATTTTTATCGGGAGACTTGGGGGAACGCCGGGTGGAAGGAAATTTGTGGCTCCTCTCAGATTCCAGAACTTTCTGTCACCGAAATGTGAGGAAAACTTGTTTTTTTAGCCACTTTTTGAGGTTTGCAAAGGATTCTGGGTAACAGAACCTGGTCCGAGCCCCGCGAGTCACCCCTCCTTGGATTGCCCTAGGTCTCTAGTTTTCAGAAATGCACAGGTTTGGTAGGTTTCCCTAGGTGCCGGCTGAGCTAGAGGCCAAAATCTACAGGTAGGCACTTCTCAAAAAACACCTCTGTTTTCTTCCAAAAATTTTTATGTGTCCACGTTGCGCTTTGGGGCGTTTCCTGTCGCGGGCGCTAGGCCTACCCACACAAGTGAGGTATCATTTTTATCGGGAGACTTGGGGGAACGCCGGGTGGAAGGAAATTTGTGGCTCCTCTCAGATTCCAGAACTTTCTGTCACCGAAATGTGAGGAAAACTTGTTTTTTTTAGCCACTTTTTGAGGTTTGCAAAGGATTCTGGGTAACAGAACCTGGTCCGAGCCCCGCAAGTCACCCCTCCTTGGATTCCCCTAGGTCTCTAGTTTTCAGAAATGCACAGGTTTGGTAGGTTTCCCTATGTGCCGGCTGAGCTAGAGGCCAAAATCTACAGGTAGGCACTTTGGAAAAAACAGCTGTGTTTTCTATAAAAAAAATAGGATGTGTCCATGTTGTGTTTTGGTGCATTTCCTGTCGCGGGCACTAGGCCTACCCACACAAGTGAGGTATCATTTTTATCGGGAGACTTGGGGGAACACAGAATAGCAAAACAAGTGTTATTGCCCCTTATCTTTCTCTACATTTTTTCCTTCCAAATATAAGAGAGTGTGTAAAAAAGACGTCTATTTGAGAAATGCCCTGCAATTCACATGCTAGTATGGGCACCTCGGAATTCAGCGATGTGCAAATAACCACTGCTCCTCAAAACCTTATCTTGATCCCATTTTGGAAATGCAAAGGTTTTCTTGATACCTCTTTTTCACTCTTCATATTTCAGCAAATGAATTGCTGTATACCCAGTATAGAATGAAAACCAACTGCAGGGTGCAGCTTATTTATTGGCTCTGGGTACCTAGGGTTCTTGATGAACCTACAAGCCCTTTATATCCCCGCAACCAGAAGAGTCCAGCAGACAAAACGGTATATTGCTTTCAGAAATCTGACATCGCAGGAAAAAGTTACAGAGTAAAACATAAAGAAAAATGGCTGTTGTTTTCAGCTCAATTTCAATATTTTTTTATTTCAGCTGTTATTTTCTGTAGGAAAACCTTGTAGGATCTACACAAATGACCCCTTGCTGAATTCAGAATTTTGTCTAGTTTTCAGAAATGTTTAGCATTCCGGATCCAGCATTGGTTTCACACCCATTCCTGTCACTAACTGGAAGGAGGCTGAAAGCACCAAATATAGTAGAAATGGGGTATGTCCCAGTAAAATGCCAAATTTGTGTTGAAAAATTCGGTTTTCTGATTCAAGTCTGCCCGTTCCTGAAAGGTGGGAAGATAGTGATTTCAGCACCAGAAACCCTTGGTTGATGGCATTTTCAGGGAAAAAACCACAAGCCTTCTTCGGCAGCCCTTTTTTCCCTTTTTTTTGGAAAAAACAAAATTTTCACTGTATTTTGGCTATTTTCTTGGTCTCCTCCAGGGTAAACCACAAACTCTGGGTACCATTAGAATCCCTAGGATGTTGGAAAAAAAGGACGCAAATTTGGCGTGGTTAGCTTATGTGGACAAAAAGTTATGAAGCCCTAAGCGCGAACTACCCCAAATAGCCAAAAAAGGGCTCAGCACTGGGGGGGAAAAGGCCCAGCAGCTAAGGGGTTAAGTTGGTGGTAACTGTGATTGTTTTGTGACCGTGACTTATATCCCTCTGCGATGTGCTATGAGGAAGGGAAACCCTTGGCACGCCCCTTCCTAATAGCAACCAGCAAACCTTTTCTGCGAAGAATAGGATTCCTACGTGTGGAAAAGGCTTTTTGCGGTCGCAAACAGCCCACTGGGTTTACCCACTGGCTGTTTGCGACCGGGAAAGGGCTTTCATACATCTGTAGCTGAGTGTGTTAGTGTGTGCATCAGTGTTTGTCTAGGTTTCAGTGTATGCATCAGTATGTGTCTGGGTGTGTCACTGACTCGGCATTTTACCAAATGCATTAGTGTGTCCTTCGGTCTGTCACTGTATGGATCAGTGTGTGCCTCAGTATCTTATCACATGCATCAGTGTGTCTCTAGTTACGGTAGTGTATTTGCAACTGTGAGCCTGCATGTGTCAGCATATGCATCCATCTATTCCTGGGTGTGTCAGTATATACATAAGTATGTGCCTGAGTGTGTTACTGTATCAAGCAGTATGTGACTGGGTATGTCAGTCTGTATATGAGTGTATGCTTAGGTGTCTCAACATATTCATCAGTGTGTTCTTAAGTCCCCATGTATACAACAGTGTGTGCCTAGAAATATCAGGATATGCGTCAGTTTGTACCTGGGTATGACAGTGTATGTATCTGTATATGACTGGGTGTGTCAGCATATGCATCAGTGTGTACCTGGGGGTGTCAGAGTATGGGTCACTGTGAGCCTGGCTGTGTCAGTGAATGCATGAGCATACATCTGGATGTCTCAGTGTATGTATAAAAGGCTGCCTGGTTGTGTCAGCGTATGTATGAGTGAGTGCCTGGGTGTATCATTGTATGTGTCTGCGTGTGTTAGTGTATGCACGAGTGCATGAGTGAGTGTATCACTGGATGCATCCATCAGTGTGCACCTGATTGTGTTAGTGTATGTTTCAGTGTATGCCTGAGTGTATAAATATATGTACTAGTGTGTGCCAAGGTGCCTCAGTGTGTATATGAGTGTGTGCTTGGGTGTTACAGTGTATGTATTCCTGTGTGCTTGGGAATGAAATTGTGTTTATAAGTGTGTGCCCACGTATATCAGAGTATTTGTGAGTGTGTGACTGGTTTTGTCAATGTATGCATCAGTATGTACCTGGGTGTGTCAGTATATGCATCAGTGTGTGTTAGGGTATATCAGTGTATACATCAGTGTGTGACTGACTGTCTCAGTGAATACATGAGTGTGTCCCTGGGTGTGTCAGGGTATGCATCAGTGTCTGCCTTTGTATGTCAGTCTATACATGAGTATGTCCCTGGGTGTGCCATTGTATGTATCAGTGTGTATTTGGGGGTGTAGCTGTATGCATAAGTGTGTCTCTGGGTGCTCAGAAACAGCATCAGTGTGTACCTGGCATGTTAGTGTATGTGTGAGTGTATACCTGGGGGTATGAGTGCATGTATGAGTGTGTGCCTGGCTGTCCTACTGTATGCATGAGTGTGTGCCTGGGTGTACTCTCTGAATATGTTCGCAAATATATAATTTCTTAAATATCATTTTGACTGGGTGGGTGAATTTGACTATGCTTTTCACAACAGCTTTGTGACACATAGTATAGGTGAGACACTGGACCTATAATACACCATCTGGAATTGAAAGTGCAGAAGTGATAAACTACAACCTCAAAGTATATCTCTTACCTTATCAGCACATACCAAACTCCCTATAACCTAAATATATCCTACTTTAGATGTAACTTATACCTAGTAAAAAGGAAATTCGACAGAGGTTATAAATGCCAACTCAACTTGGAACTGAAAGTCTGCTGTACCACACAAATGTTATTGTTTAAAATCTACTAGTGCAAATCATTTTCTCAAATAATAAATACCTTACTACACATGTGAATAAAAGTATCAATACCTCTCTGGCTATATCTAAGACACTATGGGGGTCAATATGACCCAGGCGGTAAGTGTTAAGGTGGAGGTAGTACCGCCAGCAGTTTGGTGGTACATACTGCGAAATTATGACATTGGCAGTTTACCATTCATACCGCCATAGCGGTAGCAGCCGCCGGGCCGGAGATATCAATCTCCAGCCCGGCGGCCGCTATAGTACCGGCGGCATTTTAAACCAGCCTACCGCCATGGTTTTCGTGGCGTTAGCTGTGCATTACTGCTCCTTCCTTTCAAAATTATTAGCGTGTAAACTGTAGGTTTTAGCTATGTTTTTGGGCTAGCGAGTATGCTTGAAAGACTGACATTGACAGGGACCTTGGTTTGCCTAGTGTGGATATTCCTTGGGTTGCCATAGAGGGTTAACGTGACATCAATTGCTTCCACTGGTTGAAAGCACTGTGGATTCCCAAACCCCTCGCCTCATGATTGTGCACTGTGGTGGTAATGACCTGGGCACACTGACTGGGGTAGGACTGGAAATCCTAATGAAGGATACCTTTGTTCAATTAATGAAACTTTTCCCTCACACTGTCTTGCTGTTCTCTAATATATGTCAAAGGCAGAAATGGAAGTGGTCAACTGAATTCTGTCCACAGATAAACAAAGCCAGGAAACATGCTAATATAACTGTTTCAGCATTCCTCAAAGACCATAAAATGGTCTCTATCTAGAATTATAACCTGCACTTTGACATGGATGGAATGTATAAAAAAGATGGTGTTCACTTCAAGGATGAGGGAAACAGGGTGTTTCTGAGCAACTTAAATCCCTGCATCTGCTTTTATGTGTAGTAATCATATACACAAAATGAACACTAAGGGCCTCATTTGGATCTCGGCGGTGTTTTCGCAAGACCTCCGAGGTACCGCTGTGCTGAAGACCGCCAGTGCAGGTGGTTTTCCGCACAGCGTATTATGACAGCTGGCAGCCCTCCAACCTTTTCCGGATGGAGAGCCGCCAGCAGCCATACTGGAGGTCGGCGGTGAAGTGGAGGCTGCTCCACCTCCACAGCCACGTCATCAGAACACAACCCAGGATTCGGTGTGGTGGTGTTCTGGTGACGGGGAGCTGGCAGCAGAGCAGCCCCCATGGATCCCGTTCCCTCCCGGAGGATCACCGGACCAGGTAAGGTGATTGTCTGTTAAGGAAGGGTGGTGTGGGGGTGTTGTGTGTTATGTGCGTGCATGGGGGTGTGCGTGTGAGTGTGTAGAGGGTGTGTGTGAGTGCGTGTATGCATGCAGGGGAGTGTGTTGTGTGTGTGTATGTCTGTGTGTATGTGTGCGTGTATGTGTGTGTGTAGTTGTGTGAGTGTGCGTGTAGGGGTGTGTGTGTGTCAATGTTGGGGGGTGTTGGGAGGGGGGTCCTACCACCTTTGGAGGTGGTAGGGGGGTCATGGGTTTGGGGGGAGGACTCTGGGGAGGGGGAGGAGGGTGGTGGAGAGCCCTATCAGTGCCAGGGAATATCTTCCCTGGCACTGATAGTGCCTACCGCCATGGATTTCGCACCGGTATAGAACCCCACAAAATCAACGGCGGTATGCTGGATCGTGATACCGCCGGAGGTGTAGTGACAGCCGCCGGGCTGGAGACCAAAGTCTCCAGCCCAGCAGTCATTACCACCCTGGCGGTCGATGTGGAGAAGTGGCGGTTTTGCATGCCGGCCACCACCATGCTTGTAATTTCATTTTCTTTACCGCCGGCCTGTTTGCAGTATTACTGCCACTTCTCCACCGAACGCCAGGGTTGTAATGAGGGCCTAAGTCTCTTCTGAGAGCTACCCTGTTTCCCAAACACTAGTTAATTTTCAAACAAAAACTGTGTTATTTTTTTTTTTTAATGTTGGAGTAACGACTCCATCGCAGATTTGTAAACCAAAAGCACACGTTCAATGCACAACACCAAACTTATTATTAATATATATTTGTTTTAATCTATACCTGTCCCAATAGCTTTCTCAATACCTGTGTCAATATCTACTTGGGTCTCTGAGAGGGTGTGTGAGTCACTGAGTGGATATGCGAATGAGTGTCTCAGTGTGTCTTTGATTGGGTGCATGGGTGTGTGAGTAGATCTGGAGTGGATGTGTGAGTGTTTGAGTGGGTCTGTGAGTGGGTGCATGTGTGTCTGAGTTGGTCTGTGACTGGGTGTGTGAGTGTCTGAGCGGGTACATGAGTGGGTGCCTGAGTCACTGAGTCAGTCTGTGAGTGGGTATATGAGTGTATGAGTGGGTCTATGAATGGGTATGTGAGTGTCTCAGTGCCTCTGTGAGTGTATGCATGAGTGTCTGAGTGCATCTGCGAGTGGGTGCATGAGTCTGTGAGTGGATCTATGAGTGGCTATGTGAGAGGCTGCATGGGTCTGTGAGTGGGTTTGTGAGTGTGTGAGTGGGTGTATGAGTGTTTGAGTGGATCTATGAGTGAGTTCATGAGTGTGTGAGTGGGTCTGTCAGTGGGTCTGTGAGAGGGTTTGTGAGTGTCTGAGTGGGACTGTGAGTGGGCGCATGAGTGCCTGAGTGGGTGTACAAGTGTCTATCTGGGTCTGTGAATTGGTATGTGAGTGTCTAAGTGGGTCTTTGAGTGTGTGCTCAAAGGGGGGCTGCACTGAGCACCATGAAGGAGTTGCCACTCCACGCATACTAAAAAAAAAGGGTGTTGAGCTTTTTAAAACTAAAAAGGGCTCCCTTAGACACCCATTAAATGCTCCCATCGGGTCACAGTACCTCTACCCTGACCCCTTCTATTTCTTGTATCCTCTATTTACATCCCTCGGGACCATGTCCCAGTTTATAACATGGCAACCGCAACTTTCTGCACAGGTTGCAGTCAACCAATCACAGCATCTCTCCTGGCATGTGGAGCTGCCAAATCACAAAAAGGATGCTTTCTGGACCAAGAGCTAGCGTTTTTCCATATTAAGTGTAAATCCATTCTGAGGTTCGGGCTCTATTCTGTTCAAAATCCCTATGGAAATTACCATGGAGAAAACATGTTTTGGGACACCACCCTTTTTCTCGACCCCTCCTTGACTGATCACCCCAAAACTTTCCATACAGCAGTTGACATGAGCGTTAATTTTTATTCGAGAATTTTGTGAAGATTCATCAACTGGCGCCAAAGATACAGGCAAGTCAAAAAATGTTTTTTTCTATAGAAACTAGGCCCTAACTATACCTAGTGGCGGTCCTGTACAAGCCTCAATTCCCTCTGGTCAGACCGTGGGTACACCACCACAATATGGTGCCCAGCCAGCCAACAGGCTGGTCACTGGATCTGTGCTGCCAGGTAGTAGTGTTTAAACACCAGAGCTCCCAGTCCTCCATGCTCCGTCGTCAGTTGTAGTTCTGCCAGTGCTACTCTACACCTCCCCCCACTCTACACTAGTATGCCCAACATTGTATGCAGCAGTTTAAATGTGCTGCGAGGGACAAGGATCGGTAGATTGGTAAAATAGTTTAGGAGCCTCGCCAGCATGACCATTTTCAAGAATGCAAACCGGCCTTGCACCGTCAGAGGGAAAGAGCACCAAAAGGCTAATTGGTGTCTTAAGGAGGAGATTGCTTTCTCAAGATTACCCTCTAAGATATCCTGAGTCATATCATACTTATTTATACCCAGTTATCAAAATGTGTGCAGCTCTGCCCAAACAACTTGTTCACCAATGAGGGTACGTAGGGCAATCTGGACAGAGTGGAAAAAGATAGGCCTTTTCCTAGCTCACTCCCAAGCCCCAGGCAGCCTTGAAATTGTCCAGTATACATATGATATCACCAGTTTAGCTATGGATATCCCTAATGTACACAAGGACATCATCTGCACACAGTGAGACTGCATGCTTGTCCAAATTGCTGAATTTGCTGCACAAGAGGCTCCACTACCACAGCAAAGAGCAGTGGGGAAAAAGGACAGTCCTGACACATGTCCCTGCTCACCTGCAGAGGGTATGAATACACCGTCCAATTCAGACCCTCACTGCGGAAGCCACAGAGAGCAATTTTATCATCTGGGGCACCTTGCCCCAGATGTCCATTTTTTGCAAGGCCACAGACATATATTCCCACTCAAGGTGTCAAAGGCCTTCTCCAGGTCTAACCCCAAGCCAACTGGATGGGGCCACTGTTGCGGACCTCCAGTAGCAACCTGTACAACCTGCGAGTCTTGAGAGTCATGAATTTACCCAGTATAAATTCATTTTTGGTCTGGGTAAATCAGTAACATCATATGTCCCATTAACAACGCTGCAAGTAGCTTGCTAATTATGTTATAATTACTGCCTATCTGAGGTAGAGGTCTGTTAAAATTAACCTTCAGCGAGTTCCATCCCGGCTTCAGGAGCAAGACCTGCAGGGCTTCTCATAGAGATGGGGGCAAACGCAGCAAGGGCAAGCAGTATAAACTTCCAAAGGCCTTTATATTTTTTTGTAAAATTCGACCAGTAGTGCGCCTAACCCCGGAATTTTACACGTAGGAGTATAATGGTACATCAGACCTCCTGCTACATGATTGGACTATTCACCCCATCTCTCCCCCCTGGTGGGATAAATGACAGCAGATAAAAAGTCACAAATACTAGATTGCTGCTGTACTGGCACTCTGTTATACAGGGCCTGATAATTTGCAAAGAAAGCTTCATGTATTTCCACCTGGGTGAGTGCAACTGAATTCGGAGATGGAAGATGGTTATTGGCTCCATATACGTGGTGTGCCACAACAGCCAAGCCTAAAGGTAAACCTGTTCATCCCCCTTTTCATGTCACCTTGTCTGGTATGCCCTGTAATTTATACACTGCAAGGATTCTAGGAATGGGCATGAGGGTCACTCGATTCACTCAGTTCTTATGGTGCAATTTCCACAGCCAGTGCAGACCTCTCAAGTCCTCCTAAGGAGCATTCCACCTGGTAGAGTTCACAGCCAATCTCTCCTCAGGTCTGATGAATGAATGTATGCAATGTCCCCTTACCACATTCTTGAGGGTATCCCATTCTACTAATCATATGGTGGCTATCCCGCTATTTTCAGTTATGTAGTTGATAGTGTTTAATGAGTCATTTCACGGAAGACAGGATCTTCTAGGGCCACCGGTTGCAAGCACAGGCTCTCTTCAATTAGTATGTAACAGAAGCTGACAATGATCAGAAAGGGTATTTACCAGGTATTCTGCTTCCATGACTTTGAGCTGAACAGTAAAGTAACAGAAGAACCAATCAAGTAGGACATGTAAGACATAGGGTGGGGAGAAGTAAGAATATTCCTTGGCATCCAGGTGCAATGCCCTCCAGTCATCAGAGACCAATGTGTGAACCACTGTGACAAATAGGATGCAGTGCATGCAGTAGCAGAGTGGGGGAGCTGGGGTGTGATCTATTCAACTCAGGGTTCAATATGCAATTAAAATCCCCTCCCAGAATCCAGTGTAAATGAGCCCATCTGGTCAGTGTGGATGGCATGTGGACCAGGAACTGTGCATGCAAAGTGTTTGGTAAGCACACACTTCCCAGTACAACAGCTGTGCCCTCCAGCTGGCCCTCCACAAATACACATTGGCCCTAGGGTCTACCTCTATCACCACACTTTCTTTTAAAAGGGGCTGAAGGTCGGACCCAAGTGAGCACCCCCTTGCAAAGCCCAAATTCACTGTACTGAAGCATCTTCCCCACCAGTGGCTCTAAAACGTAAGTTACTCCCCCTTTCCTGCATGGGTTTCTAGTAAGAAAGCAACATAGCCCCCCATTTTTTAATGTATTGCTAAATGGAGTGACGCTTTCCTGCAGTGCCCATACCTCAGACATTTCTGATCAAAAATGACAATCTAGACATTCTGCAGTTACTGACAGTGCAGCATAAGGGGTACAGCAACAAAGGAAAAGTCTGAAACCACTGAAAGGTAAAGATAACAAACACATGATGTAATGGTCAATAACAAAACAGAAAAAAACAACTCTGTTCCCCAGGGTGGCAAGGTAACATCTGGCTGCCCAGGCAGTAAACAATAAGTTATTTGAATGGGGGCCTCCCGTCTACTTCGTGAGAGTGCCAGAGCACCTCATGCAAAATTTGGAGTGGTCATGTCTCAGCAGTTCAATAATATTGTAGAGGTAGGCTACCAGGGCCCAGAAGGGGGACGACCCAATAATGAGGAGCATGAAAGAAGAACAGCAAAACCTAGGCAGACACCGGGTGACTGGCAGCTGTAGCACAGCAGTGCCCCAGTACCTGGGGACAATCAAGGGGAGAGGTTCATCAGAAGCCATCAAGCAGTTGGTAGGGTGGGAAAGCACAGTGCCCAACCATGATCAGACAATATCATTTGCTATCAGCGGTACTACTCTAGTAAGGAAGATTGAGGCAGTACTAAACTGTGTTGAGTCTGACTCCCTCCCTGGCATTTCCTCTCCCAAATCATCAGTGACCAGAGACCAGCCCCGGGCACATACTCCAGCCACAGGAACAAGTGCTTGAATCAGTTCCTTTTGTGTCTGTGTTGGGGTTGGGGCACCGTAGCTGGTATGGATCGCCTCCGCAAGTTAGTCCTTTTTGCAGGCTTTTTCCGCTTATGGAATGGGAGAGGGAATGAAGTGCCAGTATCAGGGTTGGACTCTAACGGCGTATACTGTCTCTGCTCCACCCAATCCCAGGTGTCCACTGGTTCTGTGAAAATGTTTTTTTTGTTGGTGCTCAATCACTTTAAGTTTTGCAGGAAAGAGCAAGAACTATGTGAGGCCTGCAACACACTGTTTCCTCTTCACGTTTATAAAGGAAGCCTCCTGGCATTGAACCAACAATGTGTAGTCTGGGAATAGGAGAATTCTCGTATTTTTGAAGGTAAATGAACCGGATTGTCTAGTGGCATGAAGGATTGTGTCCCTGTCTCTCAAGTTTAGGAGCTGCGCCACTACCAGCCACCTTGCAGCCCCAGGCGGAGGCTGCTGCGCAGACATCCAATGAGCTTGTTGTACTTTGAAGTATGGGCATAATCCCTCAGGGACCAGAGTGGTGGATCGCCATGTCTTTAAAAATGTAGCAGGATCCGTCCCCTTCATTTCCTCCAGGAAGCCAACAATGCAGAGGTTATTAACCTCGATCTCCCCTCTATGTTCTCCTCTCTACCCTTCAGGAATCGGACCATGCGACTAAGTTACACTACTTGACTAGTAAGGTCCTTGCCTGCTTGAGGGCTTTTAAGGATGACTCAATTTGGGAGACTCTGTCCAATAGTTTACACTGGTCCTCCCTCAGGAGGCTCAACTCCACTGCCACTGCATCCACTCAGCCACCTCGGTCGGTTCTTGTGTGAGTGATGATGGCAAGAATCTTGTCCAACTTCACTTCCATTGGACACGGGAAGAGGTTCCTGAATTACAGTGCAAATATTACCTGGTGGCATCACTGGAAGAGGGGCCCCAAGTCACCCCATTCAGCAGGCACACCGTCACTAAATGGCACAATCAATCCTAGGGGCAGAAGCAGCCCAGGAGGCCACAGAATCCTCCAAAGGTCAAAGACAGGACCTGCCGTTCCCACAAGCCACAAGGCCAGGGAGGCACATGAAGGTCCAGCAGCTAGTTGGCTACTCTGCGCCAGATGATGTAGGACGCTCCAAGGCTACCCCACATGAATAGACCGTGTGCAGCGAGATAAAGGGATGTTCATCTCAGGCATATGAAGCCTTCTATACCTCTTTCCCAGTAAGTTAACCCTTCACATTAGTCCTTCCAGGTAGGCAGATTCCAAAGAGAGAGGAGGGCGGGGAAGAAGCTAAACACTAAGGGGAAGGCCCGTGGTTCCCCCAGAACCTCAAAGAAAGGCCAAAGATCTGGGGAGGCATGAGCAGCCCCTGCTTATTGCATGCAACTGTTTGTAGTCTGCCTCACTGTCCAACTCCCAAATGTCTTCTGGCATCTTATTATGTGTTCCAACCAGGGGGGACCTCAAAATTGTCTGCGCATCCCACTTTTCTCTCTTATGGGGGGAAGGAGGGAGAAATCAGAGCTCAAGGAAGCCTACTGGGTCATCTCAGTATTCATAGGTGGAAGGGACCAGGAGGGATGAGAAAGACCCCCTGTCAAAAGCACCTCCCCTATACTTACCTTTATAGAGTACTGGCACATCATGTCATTACTGGGGGACTGCGGTCACACCTGCCTCTCCGGGGCTCTAAGCAAAGATTTCGGCCCGCACCTGCCACCCGACACACAGCGGGCAGCACTCAGGTCACAGATGGTCACTATGGTATGATTTGGGCCTCTTTTACAGATTTTCCCTGCAGGGGTCCCCAACACAGAACCCCCATCATCAATACCAGTGTCAGCCAATCGCCCAGAAGCCTGGATGGAAAGAAATGCTGGGTATCCCTCCAGAGTGAGGAAATTAAGCATCCTCCATCATATGGATCCAAAACACCATCCTATTCTATGGCACTTGAATCTACACCATTCTACGCCTGTCTACTGCACGCTATTCCACTCTATGCCACTCTCCTCTACACCACTCCACTGTATGGTGTTCTACCTTCAAATTATTATAACTCTAACCCAGGGGTCCCCAGCCTTTTGTGTATTAAGAGCTACTTATGTTCAATGAAAATCATCGCAAGCTACTATTATCACTATTGTTGTAATAGTGACCACATCATATAAGATTACATTAGAAGCTACCATATGCAAGATTACCAGCAGTGATTATCTTGGTGCATCAGACTGGGTTGCCAGCTGTTATGTAAAAAAAGCTTGATCAGTTTGGAATGCCTCTGTGTAGGTAATATAGGCCAGCCACAGTTGCACTGCCCTTGGCACAAAAGTAGTAATATTAGTAATAAGTCTCCCTACATGATCTATCACTCAAAAAAAACATCTTTAAGTATATTTTGGAAATTCAAACATTTTCCATCAGCTTTGGAGTTCTGCAGATATATACATACATTTTCAACTTGAATGCACAGTTTTGCCATACATATATTAATTCATCCAAGCAACCTCTGATTTAATGGGCTAGGTTGCACACAGAAGAGCTACTTACAGTACCTCATGATCTATTGGTTGGAGAAGCCTGCTCTAACCCTTTCATATTACATCACGTATACAATATAAAATCATAGCTTTCATAAAAACTGTTTCAAATTAGATCATTTTTAGAACAATGTTCAGGGTAGAGTGACAAATTATAGTTAATATAGTGTGGTGAGCGAGTTGACAAGATTGTGATTGGAGGTGCATGAGTTATAGGTGGTGCATAAGTTATAAGTTATTATAAAGAATAACAATAACTCCAGAATTTCTAATGTTTGTGCACTTTAAGTTTGGTGTGTATAGAAAGCATAAATAAAGTTTTTCTACTTATAACTAAGAACTATAACTAAGTAGTTGTAACCTTTTTTGTAACCTATATAAAATATATATATATAGATATTCACTTAAAAAAACAAAGATTACAGGGACGTATTAGATAGGCTCACATTTTAAATGTATGAAACCATAGAAATTCACCAGTTCTAGTTAGAGTTATCTCTAAGGTAACAGTAACTCTCACCACGCCTTGCACAGTTTTTTCCTCAAAACGTTTATTACAAATATTACATTGATATTATCAATGATGGGGCGTGAGTTATTTTTACCGTAGGGCATGAGTGTCCTTTGCCCGTGCGCAGAGGGTGTTGGCTGCAGGGCCAGGCCTGCGGCCAACCCCCATACAAACCCTGCAAGACCCCCCTCCCCAAGCCAATCTCAGCCTCGGGGACCACATCCCCCAGGGTCCAGCCAAAACATTACATTTTTTTTAGGGGTGATGGACTGCAAAGCTCCCCTTCTCAGGTTGATCTCCACCCCAGGGACCACAGGGCCCAGACTAATTATTATTATTTTTTTTAGGAGGGGGGTGCGCGACCCCAGTCCCCAAGGCGATCTTGGCCGTGGGGACTCCAGCCCCTGGGGCCCGGCCTTCTAAAATGTATTGTTTTGGAGGGAGGGTGCCACTAGGCCCTCTCAAGGCTGATCTCGGCCCCTGGGACACCATCCCCCAGCCTAATTATTTATTTTTTTAGTTTCATTTTTTTGGGTGGGGCAGTGTGGCCCCCCACACAAGGGCCTGATCTCAGCCCCAGGGACCCCATCTCCTGGGGCCTGGCCATGTGAAGTCACAATGTGAAGTCACAATGATGGGGACCATGGGGGAGCCTGAAGGCCCCTATGGGCCCAGCTGGCTCCCAGCTGAATTCAGGCCAGGGCCATAGGCAGTGAAAGAAAGCTTTAGTTTCAGGCCTTTTGTGCACTGGCCTGCCTCATGTGCACTGCACACATGACAGGCCGGTGTACAAGATGTCTGAAATGGGAGCTTTTACTGCCTACGGCCCTCTATTGAATGCGCCCGATCCTGGAAGCAATAAGCTGGGTTGGGTCTGGACCGACCCTGCTTACAGCTTCCGAGATCAGGCATATTCAGAGCTACATGGCTCACGTAACTCCACCTCTGCAAAATTATAGGGAGATTTTAATCAACTTCATCAAATTCCACAGAGTGGAACTCCATGAAGTCCAACCAGGCCTAATTTTACTCAACCCTCTAGTGTAGGGCTGACTGGTCTGTGCTAGGCTGCCACTAACAGACACGTTTCTGACCCCAAGAGGTGAGAGCCTTTGTGCTCTCTGTCAGGATCAAAGCCTGCTCAGGCTTCACCACCACCCCCACTTTGCAGGAACTGCAACAGTTGGCAGTGAGCCTCAAAGGCTCAGGACTCCTGTTGCAGTGTTCCAGTGCACTCCAGCTAGTGGAGATGCCCGCCTCCCAGGCCAAGCTGCACTTCTGGCAGCAGGTCCGGCAGGAAAATTAGGTAAAACAAGGAGGAGTGACCATTGAAGCTAGGACCACCCCTAAGGTGTCCAGAGCTGAAGTGACCCCCTCCTTGCAGAATCCTCCATCTTGTTTTGAAGGAGAGAGACCAATAGGGATTTCAATGTGCCCCTGCCCCCAAAGGGAGTGGGCACATGAATGGTGAAGCCACCCTCAGGGACAGTAGCCATTGGCTACTGCCCTCTGACCACTGTAACACCCCTAAATCTAGAATTTAGAGGCACCCTCGAGCCTTGCTCTTCAGATTCCTGGCAACCTCAAGAAAGAAGAAGGACTGAAGAGCCAAAGCCAGCAGTGAAGACTCCAGATGACATCTGACTTGGCCCCAGCCCTACCTGCCTGTGTGCAGCTTCAAGACTCCTGGTACAAAAAGGTGATACATCCTGCAGGACCAGTGATCTCTACAAACTCCCAGAGGACTGCCTGCCTAGCAGAGGACCAAGAACTCCCGATGACAGCGTCCCTGTCCAGAAGAAACCCTCCAAACGGACTCCAGAACTGCTTTGGAACCCTTAGCCCTGTCCACTCTGCACCCGACACCCATGGCCTGTGTCCATGTGGCCCACCAGTCCAGAGAAGGTCCACAGGCAACCCTGGCCAACACAACAATGCCTGCAGCCTAAATCCAGAGGTCCCCTCTGACAGCGACAGAGGTCCGATCTGATCCGACAAAGATTCCCGATGCCCAAAGGAATCCCTGCACCGCAGACCCCTGGCCTTGGGGAATCCGACAGATGGTCCAGGAATGTCCAGTGGGTGCCTCTCCTTCTTGTCTAGCCTTTGGTTTTCAGGAACCGACCCCTTGGACCCAGCCTGCAGCATCTTTGTGACCCCTGGGGTTTCGCCATTGAAAGGCATTGGGCACCCAAAACTGTGTTTGGACCCTGCAATCCCTGTGCTGCTGAGGGTGTGTGTTTGGTGCTGACCTGTTGACCCCCTCCCGGTGCTGACCTAAACCCCCCAGGCCTGTGTCCTGAAACCACAGGTACGTACCTGCAACCTGTTTTCTTCAGAGTGCCCCCAGTTCTCAGAGGATTCCATTGAAAACCCAATTTGACCTCTGCACCCGGCCGGCCCTGTAGTGCTGGGTGCACTTTTGGGGTCAACTTGAACTTTGACCCGTGGACTTCCTAACAACCGAAGACTAGGATTGTAAGTCGAGTACTTACCTGTTAACTGTGCAAACTTCCTCCCCTAGGACTGCATTGGTTCCTATGAGAAATGGCAATGTCAACTTTTAAAACTGAAAGTGATACTTACTTGTAAATTGTTTTATCTGCAAAACCTAAACAAAGTACATTTGATACACATGCTTGATACCTACGTACAACTGTATTTACCTGCAGCAAAGACCTTTTAGTTCTATTTTTGCTATAAAAAAACATTGGCCTGGAGTTAGTCTTTGAGTGTGTGCCTCATTTCCTGACTGTGCGTGTACAACAAATGCTTTGCACTACCCTCTGATAAGCCTAATTGCTCTATCACACTACCACAAAATAGAGCATTAGTATTATTTACTTTAGCCTCTCTAAAGCCTCTGGGAATCCAATGGACTCAGTGCACAATATACTTCACTTTGGTATAGTATGTACAGAACTAGCTTCCTACACCCTCCTCCTGCTGGAGCCAGCATTGCTGTCACAGAGAGGGTGCTGCTAACGCAGCTGCCCCTGTGTGAGATCAGTTTCTTCTGTGTGCCTGCCTTCCTTTCCGCAGATGGGCAGACAGAGGAAACCTCCACTCTGATGAACGGAGAGCTGTTTGACATCTGATCAGAGTGTTTGCTGTGACTTGGCAGCAGCTGTAAAGCTGCAGCCAAGCCACAGCAAACAGCTGTGTCTTGGGGGTGGGCACCCTGGGACATATCAGGAGCTGGCCCTGAGGGGTGACGGTCCCCAGGGCCATCAGTGGCTCCTCAAGGGGGACTGCGTGGCTCCTCTCCCATGAATATAGTCTGAAACGGACCCCCTTTCTATTTTGTAGTGTTTGCCCCAGGGAGGTGGTGGTCCCTGAGGTTACGGGGGGAGCCACACAGCCCCGCATAGAATTAGATTACAGCCCTCAGGAGGTGGTGGTGCCTGGGACTGTGGGGGTGTCATGCAGCCCCGCATAGAATTAGATTAAAACCCTGAAGAGTTGGCAGTGCCCCTACATTACCTTTTTGTTTTAGTCCCAGGAAGGTGGTGGTCCCCTGAAAAGTTTAAAAATATGTTTTTTAGCCTTGGCGGGGGTCCCTATATATACAAATTTGGATGTCCTTTAATTTCCCAAAACTGCTGAACATATCTACACCACATAACAAAAATAGCTCTTTCTGGACCAAGAGCTACCTTTCTGCCAAATTTTGTGTAATTCCATCCAATGGTCACTCCAGAACTCCTTTACGGCATGCACAGAAGTGATTGTACTGCGGTAGCCCTATCCAGGTATCTCTTTATTAGTGAGGCGCGATAAAGAGATTTCTGGATGAGACTAACATAGTGACAATCTCTTTTATGCATGCCATGAAGGAGTTGTGGAGTGATATCAGTACATGTAAGCTGGCGCGTCTTTGCAAGCACACCCAGCGTTTTGGTGCATACCAGCAACCGCGAATGGAAAGAGAGAAAGATATGTATATTTATATATATTTGTATATCTCAATGGAAAACAAATCTTGCATGTTGTCATCGATGATGTCATCAATGATGTCATTTGAGATGCTATCAGTGATGTCATAAATGATGAGATAGAACATGTCATGAGTGATGTCATATGTGAGGTTATAAATAGTGCATGGTGGGGGAAAACTATGGTTAGTATTGTTGAATGTAACTGGTGAATATTTGTGTTTTTTTAGTTCAAAATGCTAATGTTGTCACTGACAAATTCACCTAACTGTAACGTTACTTGAACCTTCACTTTGCATTTTTCTCAGTGAACTTCTAAGTTATTATTTTTTTTAAACAGATTGTTTTATCACATCTAACTGTAACATTACTTTAGTCTTTGTTTTTTTTCAGTGATCTTTTAGGATTTTTTAACATAAATTAATATCTAATTACCATACATAAATGCAATCCCCCACCACTTACGTCCTTTGGCTGTGTGCGGCATTCCGCCCTTCGGCTGTGCACAGTGGGGGGGGGAATGGTCATAGGCCTGTCCTTTGGGACCCCATCCCCCAGGTCTGCTTTTTCATTAAGAAGGAGGAGCGCCACGTGCCCCCCCCAAGCCATTATTGTCCAAGGGGACACCATCCCCAGTGGTGCTTTTTTAAATGAAGGAGAAGGGGGGCATGTAGCCCCCTCCAAAAGGCTTGCTAGGCCCTGTAGACCACATCCCCCAGGGTCATTTACCCCATCCCCAAGGGCCTGGTGTGCTTATTTGGGGTAAGGGGCACATGACCCCCCTTCCAGTGCTGATTTTGGCAGTGGGGAACCCAGCCCCAGGGGTCTAGAATGCTTGTTTGGCATAAGAGCTTTGTCTTTCATGAAACATTGGAATCAGAATATCCAGCAGAAAAGGGAAAGATCTTTTTCCCCTTTTTGTGTACCACAAGATGTTATTGATTTAAGCCAAGATACAAGAACATGTCACATTGCAATTTCAAAGTGAGCACAAAGAATATATAGACAGATGTTCTCTCATTGCTGATATCCCCAAAATTACCAGCCACCTTTGCCCATCCCTCCCCCATGAGTGAATCACATGTCAGTCACAAGTAACTGGGGAATTCATAAGTCAACCGTTAACATCTTGTTCTCTCATTTTATGATTACTATATTTTCACCTTTATCTTTTGCTTACTTAAGTTGGGGTGGTACAATACACACCAATCTCAATGTCTTAGGGCATTCTCATAGCATATCTTTACTCATTAATTAGACTGTTCATGTGTACCAAACTTTCTCAAATGTATCACACCTTTCATTTTTTCACAAGTCAAATTTTCCATAGTCAACAAAGTCCACAACCTTCCTGCCAAGTCCTGCAAAGTTGGAATAATTGTCAATTTCCATTGTTGCATAATCAACTGCTTAGCTACTAGAAGCATATTGGATATCCATGTATTTCACTGTTTGATTTATCCAGCAGGACTCTGCGAGTGACTTAGATCTGGACCATTCACGTTTTGCCAGTCATTAGATGAGGAGTCTCAATTGGATATCACCTGTGGAGAAACTTTAAATCAACCAAAAGAAAGATCCTGAGGCTTGGGGATAGAAGCAGCAAAATACTTAAAGTGAAAAAATTAGGATGAAGATGTTTCTGTGGACCAATTGACTCCTATTGGTGATGTCACATTTGTGCAGCCTGCCACTTATCCTAACCACAAAACATTTAGGGCCAGAATCCAAAACAAATCCCTCATGAATACGAAGGAGCTAGCCCTTGCATCCATCTCTAAAGTGCTATGTGCTTACCAGGACAAATATTGTCAAGATTTATTTGCCTTAAAGACCATCAACTTAAAAACCCACATGACGGTTTGCAAAACTTTGAAATTAGTTGCATTATTGGGAAACCTTGTCTCAGAAATAGAAACCTGAATCAGAAACTTAGAAGATTCCTCAAATCTGAAGCAGCAATGATTGGAAGAACAAGAACTAAAACTCCAGAGCTTAGCTACTCAGCTGGAGGATATTGAGAACCTCATGAGGTACAATAACGTAAGGTTTCTGGGCATAGCTGAGGGGGATGACACAAGAGCGTTTGCAGTTTAACTATTTCAGGGATCCTGTCCTAGTCTGCATGATTTGGGTGTGGATTGACAGATACAAAAAACATACTGCTTCTTTTTTCAAAAACGTAAGATATCTAAAATCCTCCTACCCTTGGGCTGTTCTCTTATTTATTGGTTGAAAACTTTCTTCTCTGCCAGTAGTAATAATCCAGCCGAGAGATATCTCATTCTTCATCCAATCAGGCTTTTGTCACACCAATCAACAATGGAGGCTGCAACAGATGGTTGCTCTTTTACAGGCAACTTATGTTCAAGTAGTCTTGAAACAGCCTTCCTGACTTAAGATTGCATGTGGCAATCAGAATATTTTTTACATATCGGAGACATAGGCCCAATCAACTCCTGGGCTCAAGGGGCACTTCCGACATAAATTGAAAATAATGAATGATTTATTTAGATGTATATGTTGATATTGACTAACACTTTAGGCTCACTAGGATTCATAATTATGTTTGGATCAAAACTTTGAAATTCATGGGAAGGTTTTCTGTATTCTACAACTGCCAATTCTAAAGTTAAGCACTGGTGCTTGCTACTACAGTGGGGAAGAGAGGCTCTTTCAGCCCCTACCTGAGATTGGCCAAACCTCAAGGTAATGGGGTTGTGGAGGGGTGAGAATATGTGCAAGTTGAGGGTGCGTTGTTTAGCTGGGAAGATCATGCAATTTACATGAAGGGATAAGTTTGCATCACAAAAAAAGTAAAGAGGAAGACCACTAAATCTCTTTTTTTACGCACAGATGCTTGGTGCTTCCCTATGCTAATTAATGTTAAGAAAAAGATGGACTCTGAGAATGTTAATAAGCTAAGAGACACAGTTAAAAATTGCTGTGTGTTGGATAATCTGCTTTATCTTGCCACAGAAATTATATGTCTGCAGGAAACCCATATAATGCAACATCATCATGGCAATGTTTGCCACCTAGGGTTTGCAGTAATAGAAGCTAGCGAACAAAGAAGTTCATAAAGGGTGGATGAGGGGTGCTCTGTTACTTAAACATAACACTTGCCATTGCGTTCATGTCAAACAGATCCACACGGGTGCTAGCTGGCTACTTGATTTTCAAATCTAAGTGTTTTCTCACTATTTGTTCATTATGTGCATTCAATGAGGATGAACCTGTTATGTTTCAAAACACCTTCACCTTACTGAATTGTTATTCTGATTAGGCCTACTAGGACTTTGTGGTGATACCCCCCACTGTTACTTCAGACCTTGTTACAACCAATTGTATGAAATGTTCATGGGTTTCACTCTAACATTGTATGAGCTAAATTGATTGTTGTTGTCTTTGTTTCCCTGCCACACCTGGCTCTGCTTTTCACCCTGCTCCCCACAAGCAATATTAATTTGCAATCAATTAAATACTTGAATAATAATTTATCATAACCCCCAACCCTCCATTATCATCTGAATATACAAACAACCCTCTTGCAGAAGATAGACTTTTGATTGCAACCT
This sequence comes from Pleurodeles waltl, assembly GCF_031143425.1. Classification (NCBI taxonomy): domain Eukaryota; kingdom Metazoa; phylum Chordata; class Amphibia; order Caudata; family Salamandridae; genus Pleurodeles; species Pleurodeles waltl. Next base: position 1,889,917,623 of record NC_090440.1, read on the forward strand.
TTTAACAGATTCAGCATATTATCGGCATATAACAAAAGTCCCAGTTGCGTTCACCAGTGGCATAATCCAATTTAAGGGTACCTGGAGAGGTCCCTCCACCCTGGACTCAGTCAGGGCCTGCCACCCATGCATAGGGTACTATGGTGAGGGCCCCCCTGGAGTTCAGGACCCCCCCCCCCCCGACACCGCGGGGACTGCCGTGGGCCTTTGTTACTCCACTGGCGTTCATTGCAGTACACAAAGGCTTTGCTCCTAATCCGCTGCCTGGGATACCATTAAAGAAGTAATTAAGGGGGCAACCCTCAGCTATACTATTCAAAGTGATAGAGTAATTAAAGATGGAATAGATCTGGTTACAAGAACAAGCATTGGGCTACAAATCAAACATGGCATGATTATATAAGGAGCCAAATTCGAGCTCACATGATGCAACCTGATATACTGAACTAATGGCTTTGAAAATGCTGGTAAAAAAAGATTTGGGGCAAGGCCATGAAAGATGCTCATGGGAAGTGTAGTCATTAATTTTGAGAATTGGTGTTTCAATTACTCAATAATAATTTCAGAAAGATCATTGTGGATTCCCAGGGCAAGCGATTAACAACCAAAATAGCTATCATTAAGACTACTCATTCTTATTATTTGGCCATAGATGAGGGTGATTACCTGGCAACACAAGAACAGATTCAGGAGTATTCAAAACCTTTTAAGACTGATCAAGCTTTTCCCTACAGAACATCAGAGCAACTTATTAAAATCCCCCTTTTTATTTACACAAAATGGATTTCATCTGCTTAGCTCTTAAGTATTGCCATTAACCCATCTTTATGTCATTGCAGAGAATGGATCCCATGCAGTAAAATGCATTAGTGGGTGGTGAGTGAGCTATGATCAGAGGAGCTCCTATGAAATTAGTACCTTAGGTGAGGTAATGTACCACAATGCATACAGACTATTTTAGGAAATGCTCAGCTCAAAAGCAACAGTTCGATTTCAACAGTACTATCCATGATCACAGCTAAGTCAAAACAGGAAGCATGCTACAAATTCCCCACTTGCTGCTTCATTCACAGCCCCTTCAAATGTAGAACATTCATGCCCATTCTAGATTTTAGAGAATGTCCTTTTCTTTTGGAGGAATTATATAGAATTATGAAATAGCTTTTTGTCATCAGAACACAATAACCAATTCAGGACTTTTTTAAAGTTCAAATGTATGCAGGAAGTCTTAATTCTGCTTCACTCCATTAGTCTTAAATACAGTAGTAGCACTAACATGCATTCTTCACTTATTCACCAACGGTATAGGAGAATGAGTCAGGAGAATGGGAGTATCATTGAGTACTGTGGGTGCGAGTGAGGGGTGATGCTAAGTTACTGAGGAGCAGCCAATTGTCAAGAGGTGGAAAGCATGTCTTCAAATCCATCACAACGGGCACCCCTTCCTGTCTGACTGACAAGCTGACCATCTCTGGTAGCTCTCAGCAGACCTACAGCTACGACACCTAGAGACAAAGAAGGGCAAAAAACAAGGCAAGAGCTGTTTCCATCAATATACTCATGGTTTGTATCAGCCTCCAAGTTTCCATCAGGGCATGTCTCTCCTCCTGCAGTTTAAGAAAGAGCTAAATACACACCCCTGTAAAGAACACAAAATCACAATGAAGTAACAGTCCCCTTTCACTCATAGACACAGCTACCCCTCCAATTGCACATTGAGTGTGTCTTTGCCTTCAACCCCATGCAGCACTTATCCTCCTTCTGGCCAGGTTTGGAATTTGCCAATATCACAAACAAATATATATATATATAATATATATATATATATATATATATATATATATATATATATATATATATATATATATATATATACATAACCCATCCAGAGCAGCAGCAAAACAAACAATGTAGGAGAATCAAGGTAAGTGCATTCTACGGTCTAAATACCATCATTTTTAATATACCAGCTGTAGAACATGTCTATTTCATCTCTTCACTCCTCTAGCATTTACATTGTAAAAGTGCAGAATAGAAAGTGTGCAGTGCTCTGTTATATATAACCCATCCAGAGCAGCAGCAAAACAAACAATGAAGGGGAAACAAGGTAAGTACATTCTATGGTCTAAATACCACCGTTTTTATTATACCAGCTGTAGAACATGTCTATTTCATCTCTTCACTACTTTAGCATTTAGATTGTAAAAATGCAGAATAAAAAGTGTGTTGTGCTCTGTTCAAGGTGAATATACATACATTCACACAAAGACCCAAGAAATGTAGGGCTGGGCGGAACTCATGGGGTTTAACTCAGCAGAATTCCATGGAGTTACATTAAAACGCTGCGAGATTCCGCGGAGTTCCACAAGCTGGAGGAATTCAGGCATGTTGCGAACAGCATCACGCGAGCCAGAGGGCGTTGCTTCTTTCTGCAGCTGGAGCTGAAGTGGCAGCTTTCTCAAAACAAACGGGCGTGACCTGCCGCAACCATTAGCATCGTGGAATCTCGCCAGGAGGCATTCTAGTGTCTGAAAATCATGCTAGGGGATGCAAATACTCGCTCACGCTTGCCAATTTAACATAGGCGAGCCATGAGTGAGAAAAAACTCCACCACACAGCAGTTGACAGAGTTTTGTCAGAACTCCGTGACCTAAGCGGAATGCGGAGTGGTCAATACTCCACGAACTCTGCCGGAGGAGCAGAATTGTTGAACCACCCTTAAAGAAAAGGGGTGTGCACTGAGGACGTATAGAAAAGGTTTGACCCTAAAAAATTAATATTCTGTAGTTCCCTTGGGTAACTCATTTTCTTATTTTCACTCCCGTGATCTCTGTTTTAGCACCTCTGCAGCCAAAGTACTATATTAAATAAGAAACAATGCGACGAGAGGACCATTTGCATTCACTTTAATAATAAAAAAGGAAAAAACAGATAAAGTTGCTCTTCAAAAGATCTAGTGTTATGCTATCATGCGCTTTCCGAAAGACTGCGATTATTTTCTCCCCACGAGCTAAGGCGAAAGAAAATGTGTTGAAATGAATAGTAATGAAACTTCAAGCAGAAGCAGCAGCAGTTCCAACACTTCATTTTCACACGATGATAGGGGCGAGGCAGACTCGAGGCAATGGAGAGAAGATCAGCTGACAGCTGGGAGAGCTTGCTCCAAGCGAGGCATGGCAGGTCAGCCTGGGTCCAAGGAGAAGAGGGCCACCTTTCACCAATCAGAAGTGCGAATTTATATTACTTTCTCCCCCAAGACCACAGACGGGCCATGTGCAGTATTTACATTTTATCAACATATATGTGTGTCATTGGATTAGGATTTGTTTGCCACCACCATATTTTTTTTAGCTCAGCGTTCGACTGCTCGAAGACTTTTTGCAATCTATCCCTTTAAATTAATATATTGTTTCCGTATTGCTGGTGCTTCCCACATGTTTCTTCAAAAAACGTTGTGCATGTGGGAAAAGAGCTTTACAGGATGTGGGGGATACAATTTATTGCATTCCCAAATGTTATTTGCTGGACTTTTTATTAATAGATTCGTTTTACTCAGGGCCACTGGATTTATGTAGTAGTGAAGGACCAAATAATGCAGCGGGGTTGAGTAAATTAGGCGGAAGGAAAGGCAAATTATGTAGTTTAATGCTGCACATTTTATGATAGTAATAATTCATCACTTTGAACGTTTAATACTTGTTAGCACTTCACATAGGTTGCACCTCATTAACACCGGTTTAGCAGAAAAATATATAAATAAGCAACAGAATGGTGACCAGTCAAGCTTTGGAAAGCGCCTTCCACTGAGCTGCAACACGTCACTGTGTTTTAGTAACTTTTGAACCATTTGAGCTAAAAACAATTTTTTTAATAACATCTGCAGATTATGCAGCAGATGATGGATTATGCGGCAAATGCCACAGCCGCCCAATTGCATAATTCCAGTGGCCCTGGTTTTGTACCAAGTCTTGATGCGAGTTCAATCTCAATGTCAAAGCATGATTCAGAATGTATTTTTTGTGAGCAGTTTTCAGGATTAAAACATGCTTACTCATGGAAACTGAGAGTAAGCAAGTGCTATTCCTAGAAATTCAGGAGCAAGCCCACCTACTCCTGGGGTAAGACACACGTACTCAAAGACCATGCTTTGTGAATTAGGCCTGAATATTGAGGTTCAGCTGAGACCCAACTTTGAAGTAAGACACATCTGCTCATATGAAATGATTTGTAAATAGGCCCTGTGTGGTCAAACTTGGTTGCTGCATCAGGGAGTTTCATGTTCAATGTAATCCAAATGCTTTTCAGGAGTATGCCAAATTCACATAATTTACATTTACATAATTACGTGAAATTTCCTCCAAAATACACAAAAGTATGCATAATTATGTGAAATACATTTACCTTGCTTCACATTAAACAAGCATTGGCAAAGCCCTACGTGAGGTACTGGCTTTTTCATCGTTTTTTTAGCCATGTTGTACAGCAGAGCGGCTACATTGAGAGCAGGGCAGCATGGAAAACAGGAGGGAGTATGGGAGGAGACAGTAGGGACAATGAGAGGGAGGGTTGAGTAAGGCAACTTTGAAGACCTGAAGGGAGGGTGGTGCAAAGGCAACATAGACAGAGGAGGAACACAGAGGCGGAAGAAGTGCATGTGGGAGGCTGCTGAAGAAGACATACTCTGGCAGTGTGCTGAAATACAAAGAAAATATTAGCACCTTAAAAAATAAGCAGTGGAAGGACACGAATAACACAGCCATGCTCCAGGGGACAGACAAATAGGATGGAAGCCTACAGCAACAGACCAATAATAAGTGAGAAAATTAGAGTGATAATGAAGGCAGACAATGGTAAGGTACATCTACCCCATTCTTGGCTACCCCTCCCCTTTGAAACTTTCAACTTTATTTGCAATTTTTGTAACTTTTTTTACTGCCCTATGCTTTTATTTTTTATTCCCTGTTTGTCTCTTTTCAGTGTTGTTGTATTTATATCTACCTTTTTTCTTTAACTGAGCTAGAGCTGAGGCAGGCAAAGCCTAAATGCCCTCCCTGACTCCCTGTGGTTGACGGCAGCGAAAAAGGGTTAGTGCCTCGTCACATTTCTAGACAGGTAAATGTGTCAGCGCTGAGTTTTTATCCTCAGCACCACCTTCCTGTCATTCTGGCAGCAGGCAGCCAGCACGGTAAGGGGTGGAGCCTGTCGAAGTGCAAGCTGTGGTGGGGGACATAGTGGTTCACCATGGATCACAACATCGAGGTTTCCCACACCTAACAGCTGGCGAGGCACAGCTGGGATGATATTATGAGCTAGGAGAAGGGCCTGCTTGGCCTTCTTGGCATTGAGGTGGTGGGGTGATATTTATTTCTTTTTTATATTGTATATTTATTTATATTTAGGACGTAATATTCACATCACAGTCACATGTAGTATAAATAGTTTTAATAAATGTTAATAATATATGAACATGTGTATATTATTATTATATATATATTTTTTTCTTTTTTCCTCCGCCTAAGTCTGCGCCCACATGGCAGACAGAGACAGGATCACAAATCCCTTAAATATATGAGTCGTCGTGTTTCCTCCTTAGGAAAAAACGTCTCTGTCACTCGATGTCGCCTTACAAAATTTGTTTATTTCGGCAAATACACCCAACGCGTTTCAGGAGTCAAAGCTCCCTTGATCCCGATTCTATATATAAACTGAAAAAGACAAAGGTTACAGGGATGTTATAGTTAGGTTCTGGGTTCTGAATTTACTCATACAAAACTATAGAAATTCAGAAGTTTTAGTTAGAGTTCTTTCAAGTAACTATAATTCACGCCCTAAGGTAACTGAAGCTTACATCTTTGCCATGCACATTTTTCTTATCAATAATTTTATTGCAAATGTTCCAGTGATAATATCAACAGTGCCATACAAGATCTCATCAATGATAAGTAGAGTAATTAGCTGTGTATCAGCCAATTACAGTACTTCCTTTTGTATCTGCATTCACCTAAAATTCTCAAACATTAGTGACTTTTCGCAAATTAGTCGCGACTTAGCCGTGGCCAGAGATATACAAATTTAAATAATACCATTAATACCTTAAAAACTACTGAACGGATTTACACCAAATAAGTGAAAGCAGAATCTGCATACCAAATGATAGCTTTCTGCCAAATTTGGTGTAATTCTGTCCAGCCCTGCTTGACTGATCACCCTTAACCTTTCCATGCGCAACAAGAATCACTGGTATACTTTTTTGGTGAAGATTCTTCAAACTGTGCCAAAGATATAGGGAAGTCAAAAAACGCTTTTTATATGGAAACATGGTCCTAACTATAACTACCTAGTGGCACTTATATATTCAAAATCAGAAACTTCCACATTAACCGCACACTCAGGAAATCAAAAGCAGAAAGTGTTTCGGCTGGCAAGCAGCCTTGATCACGTGTATAATTCAGCCAATACACACAGCATTAAATACCCAGCAAGCACGGCCATAGAAACAGGACTGTGTTTTTCTTTCTCTTATAAATACAAATATGAATATAAATATAAACAAAAGGGTATAGGACTGAATAAATAGAGAATACAAAGTAAATATATATATATATATATATATCTATGTATAAACATCCATCTCATTGATAATAAATTATTCAATTAGATTACCAAAACAACATTTCTGGAATTGAAGCAAAGCAAGTACCCGTTGCTACTCAAAGTTTCTCTCTGTAAATTATGCCACTGAACAGAAAAAAAATGTTTTTAAACAGTATTCAATCATATCCAGTAAAATATCAGCCTGGGACAAAAAAGGTAGAGACCTGGTATCAAAAAAGTGTTTGCAGACCTCTAAACCTGTCTGATGTTCAATAATCGTGTTCCGAGGACTTATATCCAGGGTCATAAGTAGAAAATCTGCATCCCAATGTAAGTCATTAATATTCCCTAGAAAATCTTTGATGTCTCTCATATACAATATATTCTTTTAGAAAAAAATCAACATATTTTGAGATATTTTCAAGCGTGCTGCCCCTAGATGACACAATAGGTCTTCCAGGAGGATTTTGTATATCCTTGTGTACCTTTGGAAACATGTGTAATACCGGAAGCTTGGGATATTCCCTTTTGAGAAAACATAATTCCTCCTATTCTAGTATACCCTGTCCTTCCATACTGTTAATTTATCCCATACGTCAATGACACTTTTGGTATAGGTCTCCCTATCTATGACAGCACAACATTTAATATCATTGAGTTGTTGCAAGGCCTCAGTTATGTGGTGATCTTGTGACATAAGTACTGCATTTATCTGATGATCTGATAACCATTTCAGTATCCTGTGTAATTCGTTCTATGGCTTGTTTTTGTTCCCTACATATGCTGGATCTACTTATGTATTCTGTTTGTGTTTCAATGTCTTAAGATCCTTTATTATCATGTTGTGAAATGTATCAATGTTATCGTGTGTCATTACAGGACAGTAAAATACCTTTTTGCAGAGAGTACTACTGATCAGTGTTTTCTTTATCGTTCATCCTTTCAGGATAACCAAAGAGAACGAAGTGGGCCAAGAAGCCAATCACTGCCATCACAGCTCTGGCCTCTTAGGATGGCACCTGTGCCACAACCTCCACACCAGCCATTTTTGCTGATGCCACTAAGTCATGTTTCTTATAATTTTTTACTCTTAACAATTCTCACCTATGATGAATTATACTCTTCTGTAGTCTCCATTTTCCCTAACTTCCCCATGTCTAATTTGAGGGCTGTTAATCCTATATACATATGTGCTTTCTTTTATAATCCCTCTGTTTCCATAGCAGACTTCGTTTTTTTACTGTAGCAGGAAAATGTTCCTCACCTGTATCCTTTTCTATTGCCATCCCTCCTTTAATCATTGTTTTTCTGACCCTTTCCTAATCATTTCCCTCCATTGTTAATATTTTTACATAGAATTGGATTGTTGACTGCTTGAATTTTTTTATTGTCATCTAAACCTTTCAAAGAAATACTTTGGCTAGAAATAATTTCATATTTGTTAGGTATTTTGTTTAGTTTGTGCACATACTGTAGTTGGTACTGATATTCTAGATAAGTGTGTTATACTTTTGTCAAAATAGAACCTCAACCACTCCAGGCTGTGGAGGAGGGCAAGGATCATCCTGTGGAGGGTGGCCAAACAGCTGCTGGGACATTCTTTTCTCAATGACAACTGATGCCTTTGTTAAGGTATTCTTTGCTTATAATCCTGGGTATCAACTCTTTTTAACTTACACATCTTATTATGTTTCTCTCTCAGTCGTTGTTCCATTGAAAGTAACCAGGAGAAGAAAAGGTGCATTTCCCAGCGCACACTCATACCTATCACCTCCCTATTATGTCTCAGTAAGCCCACAGTGCCTTGGCAAGTGGCGCATTTTCCCCAGATTCCACCTAAGTGTATTCTTCTCATGGTTGTCATTACACTGAACTATGCAACTCAGCCTACTACATATGTTATGATGCAACCTCTCCATAGCCAAACCTAAACCTAGCCCAAGCCCTGATGAATTGATACACTTTACCTTACCCAACACTCACATGCTCCATAGCCCAGGAGTAAAATAGTTGTTGTACATTCAATTAACGTGACTCAATTAAGGCTCAGGGTGAACACAGGAGAGTATAAGATATAAGCAACGTCATTGTCATTTATGATATGCATTAGTTGTCCCAAAAAACACACTGACCTGCCAGGTTGGCACTTCTAATCTTGCATAGTATGTATAAATATAGTGGTATAAATTGTGTAGCATAAATTTAATGGACCATATTCACATACATTTATATGTTGCAACTCAATCATTTTTAATGACACCTCAAGTGCTTGTTGAAAGTGACTGTCACTCCATGAATTCCTTTTAAGTTTCATCCATTTTAGAAAAAGATTCATATGAATTATTGTGGTAATCATGTATTAATTCACACTACGTACTGCATTATGTGAGTTGTGTTAGCTAAAAAGGATCTTTGATAAAAACTCACATAAATACATTCAGTAGCACTAGGGGAAGGGGGCCAATAATATTAATGTTTGATGATATAAACAAGTGTTTGGTTGAATACTACAAATAACATTCTGTTCTTATACAGTATACAGCTGCTCTTTCTGGAGGCCATGCCCCGGAGTCCAGGCGGGAGATAGCCCCTCAGCTGCACCTCAATGAAATGGAAGCTCTTCCATTTGAATATTACTTGCTGGTGATCCTAGAGAAGAAGAAGGAGGATGAAGCTACTGCAACCACATTGGTTTCCTTGGGTCACAAGTTGAAGACATCCTAGGCACGTCATCACCACCACCGCAGGCAGTTGTGGTTCTCAAGAGGAGCCAAAGCTTGGAGGCAGTCAGTAAGGCTCAGTAAGACATCTAGAGCACTGAGCAGGACACTTCAAGAAGGCTGGAGGCTATTGAAGGACAATTCTTTTAGAGAGGGTTGGCCTGTTGCAACAGGTGTGGGTGGGACGATCAGTTGAGGATGAGGTCAATAGTTTGTAGATTAGTTTAGTGGGTTTTTGATGATTTAGGGAGAGGGGTGGGCCTGTTGTGGGAAGTGAGTGTGGGAGTTTAGATTTTTATGTTAATAAATGGGTTTATTTTTACCTTCAATGTGTGTTTGTGTGTATTATACTGCTAGGCATTAATGTTAAGTGTAGCATCCCCATTAATTAGTCAGGAAGCTTCACCAATTTAGTAATGACAGAGGCAAAGCCCCACACCTGGCCCATCACAAAGTAATTGCCCAACTGTGTTCATCCCTATCATCCTCTCTTTAATCAAGCTGAACTTCATTGACAGGTTAGCACCTTACTTCCTCCAGTCCATCCCTGTGCTATCAGTGTTAGAAAACTGACCATGACCAACCTACCACCCTTTAATGACGTGATCAGTCTAGCAGCGGCCACCTCTCATTAGTTATAGTTGTATACTTTCTTCCCATGCCCTATCCTCTGTAACTATTGACCACTAATGGTATCTGCCTACACAGAGCCAAAACAACAATCTCAGCTTCTTGTTCTTAAAACAAATTTTCTTACCTGAGTAAAAACATAATGTCTGCTATCCCTCCCAATTGTCCCAATACTTTAATGCTGTTTTTTCCAAAGGGCCTTAATGTTGGTAGTGGCCAACCACTAACAGGGATGACATCGCAGGAAAAACAAGATTCCTCTTATTCGGAATGATGCTGGTGAACCAGCCAAAATATTTTCATTCAGCAACAAAAAGAACTAGGTTACAAGAAAACAGAGAGTGAGTGGAAAATCCGAGACAGACGCCATCATTTGAAACAATTAACAACATAGTGTAAAGTTATTTACTAAAGTAAGCATAATGAAGCCCTCAAGTCTCAGTACTTCGAAGAAAATTACTTCAGTAGATTCTTCAGGGAATGGATTATGGTATAAAAAGCTAAGTGCATACTGACTATCTTTGGCCATTCATTGTTGTAATTTATTCTCTGCACTATGATGTCCTTTTCTTGCCTGGTTAAGAGGGGCGATGTTGGCAAATTTGCAATTTTTGGTAACTCCTTCCTTTAACAGTTGGCGTAGCTTCAACAAATTGACAGCACAACGGATCGCACAATGTGTGGGAAGTGGGTTAGGAATTTCATGAATGCACAGGTGGGGAGAATCATGGAATGGTGAGAGATAAACATACACAACATTATTAGGTCATTGAGAACGTCGCATCTGTCATGAACAAAAGTTAGCTAATCACAGTTAAAAATATATTTATCATAATGGGAAATTATACTGTAGACAAATGGATGGTGATTTGCCTCTCTGCCCTTGTCCATTTTGGGTGCAGGGCTGAACTGCAGAGAAGGAGCTCCATGATATTTTTTTTACAGAAGAAAATCCCTGTGGAATGCAAAAAAATAATGGCAATATTGGAAAATCAAGGGAAGCATGAAGCATGATGAGTTAAAAGGAAGAGCATAGGTTGGCAGAGTGGCATACCTTTAACTAACAGCCAATCTACTACAGATTCAAGACAACCAGACAGCAAGTTGTATATACAGGATGATCATCCAAATAAAACAAATTTAACTATGCCAATCATGTGACATGTCCTGACCACAACCATGCAATTGGAATTTATCACTTAAGCCATTAGTCTGCATTATCCGATTTAATACACCTCTCTTCACTCCACAGGGGTAGGCCTCTTTGTCCCCATAAATGTAGATAGGCATTTGTCCTTCTTCTAGCTGCTGTCAACAGAACTTGCAGATTTTGCTTCACTGAAAAAGATATCGACAAGTTGGACAATAAAATGAAAACAAATTGAATCCTAACCTACTCCAGGTAAACTGAGTGGTCTCAGAAGCTCCTGGAATTGAGGTCCTTAAGTTAACAAAAGGACAATCAAATAAAGCAACAGTCCCAGTGACACATGGAAGCACTGATGATCCTGAATGATCACCCAAACATTAGATATCATGTTTAGTTTACCTATTAAGACCTTCTCGGGTATCATGTGAATAATCATCATGTGGTATTCATTAGTGCAGGTTACCTGTTTCAAGTGTGGTGTGGTGTTAATTTATCTTTGTGTCTCTCTTTCCTATGTACACTACATATAAGCAGTGTAGTCTGTTGAATCAGCACTGGCAGCTCAGCATGAGAATTAAACAAAGGATATGGATTGGAGGGCCAACATATTGTTCTTTTCATGAAATGGAGGCTTCCATTGCAGACTGACAATAGCCGGTGTAAGCTGCACTACCACACATCTCTTCAATACTGTGTAGTTATAAGTAAGTCAAACTTTATGTATATTTGTTTTGCTAATGGCATTGAGGCTGTTTGAGAAATCTTCACAAAACGTCCCAAAAAAGTTCACCCACCTCATATCCTTCCTGGAAAGTTTCTGGATGATAAGTCAGTGGGAGCTGAGAAAAAGTGGACGTCCCAAAATGCTTTTATCCCATGTTATTATCACAGGGAAAACTAGACAGCGATACAGAAAAAAAATGCTAAATAAAATTACACCAAAATTGTCCGAAATCTTGATCTTTACTCAGAAAGCACGCATTTTGTGCAATTATGCTCAGTGGTTTTAAAGGAATAAAGATTTACAATTTATAAGTATCTGTTGCTGCGGGACTCCCGCTGGAAAAAAGGTCAAAACAAGCATTCTGACTGGTTCATCCTGCTGGTCATCCCACAGGACTGCACAATTTGATTGGTGGCTGCAACATGAAGAAAAATGTTGTAGCCACCATTTTATGACTGGAGGACTTGGGCCCTCATTTTGGCTTTGGCGGTCTTTTCAGAAGACGGCCGAAGCCACGGACACCAGAAGACCACCATATTATGAGTACTGAAGCTACAATTTGGGTGACAATGCTCCAGTAGTGGTGCTGGCGGTCAAAGGCGCATGGCCGGTTCCACCACCGGCCCTGCCCCCTCAAAAGGATTCCGCCAGACGTATTACAACCTGTAATTTTGCCTGCCGGTGTCCTGATGGCAGCGCTGCCAGAGATGGAAGCGCCTGTTCAGGTTCCCTGCCTGATGACCTCCTCACCGGACAAGTAAAGTCGATCATCTGAAATGGGAAGGGGGTGGGAGGGTGTTGGGTGTTTTGTGTGTGTGTGTGTGTGAGTGGATGTTGTCTGCATGTGTGAATGTAAGTGTGTATGGGTGCTTGAATGGGTGTTTGAATGCGTGTTTGAATGCATGTGTATGCACGTGTGAATGGGTGTTGGAATGGGTGTTTGAATGCGTGAATGATTGTTGAAGTGAGTGTGTGTTGGAATGTTTGTGTGAATGCGAGTATGGATGCGTGTGAGTGAATGTGATTATGGATGCGTGAGTGAATGCATGTATGGATGCATGTGAGTGAATGCATGTATGTAAGTGTAGGTGAATAAGGGTACGCGGGGTGCGTATGGGTGTGTGTGTGTGCCTGTATGCAAGGAGGGGGAGGGGTGCTGTTCTGGAAGGTGGGTGGGGGAGTGGAAGGGTGTGCGGTTCCGGAAGGGGGGATGAGAGCGGGGGGTGCTGGTCAGGAGGGGGAGGGGTCGTTTTGGGTAGCGGGGTGTTTGGGGGAGTCATCTGCAGGTGACAGGAAAAAAAATTCCTGTCGCCAGTAGCCTTTCTGCCATGGTTTTTGTGGCGGTGCCCAGAAGCCCTGGTGAAAAGCCGACTCGTTATACCACCGGCAGTCTTCAGTGGGCTGCCAGGCCAGAGATGCTAATCTCCAGCCCGGCTGATCAACCGCCCTGGCAGAGGCCAAACCACCACACTCATAATGGGGCAGTTTTCACTGCCACTGTAGCCCTGGCTGTCTTCAGACCGCCAGGGTCAAAACGAGGGTCTTGGTGTCTGAGTCCTGAAAATATTTCTAAAGGTATGTACGGGATGAGAATAGGTAAGCTACACACAGAGGACAAGAAATCAGAGTGGAGACCCAAAAGTGTGGGCCCCACTGGCTAGAAACACAGCATCTTTGTTAGAAAAACTGCCCTAACCCACTAATCGTGGCATGCTTCATCACTGGGCTATGCTGACACATTCCAACACTAGCCAACATAAGAAATGGAGCAAAAGGGAGGGGCAACAAAAAACATGAAACGACAAACGGGGATCAGACATACAGAACACCACACATGATAGTTCAAACTATCGCAAGTGAATCCACAATTAATCTTTATTCCAGGATTCACCGCATAGGGTGAAAAAGGATTAGAAAAGTGGTGGTGATATAGGGATACAATCACCCCTTCACCCCAAATATCTATTCTAGGGCCAACATGTTTCAGCTGTTTCCATCGCCCATATGATGAAGCATGCCACAATTAGTGGGTGAGGGCAGTTTTTCTAACAAAGATGCTGGGTCTCCACTCTGATTTCCTGTTCTCTGTTTGTAGCTGGTCTTATTATTGGGAAGTTTGACAAAGAATCTTTACTCTCACCCCTTATTAGTGTGTTGATGAGAATAGGTATACCCTGACCCCCTAACCTGAGGGACCCTGCCAGGTGGCAAGATTAAAAAAATATACATATGTTCGCCTCGGTCACACAAGAGTCCCTAGGGAGCTAGCGCAGCCACCCATATGGTCCCTGGGACCCCACAGCACTCCCTTGGGATTCCCCCAAGACCCAAACACATTTTGTTTTTAAATGGGTGCTGAAGGCTGTGCACAATGAGGAATGAGTTTGCTGGCTGCAGGACCTAAAGGTAAGCAATTGCTATTAGGTGGCAGTGGTACACTCCTACTATGCAGAGTCAATGCTAAGTGCACATGCTGTGCATATAGCCCACTCCCTGCAGCAATCTAGGCCCCAGTTGGTGGGCAAGACTCCACTGTGTACAGTCAATGCTCAGTAAGCAGACTGTGCATAGAGCCCACTCATCCAGCAACAGTAGACCCATAGGGTGGGCAAGCCTCTACTACACATGAGAACTACTTGGCAGAGGTAGGCACCTGGTCCAAGTGGTGACCAAAATTCTAGTCAGGGTAAGTCACAACACACCCTAAATTATGCTGTGCTCACCCTCTGGTAGCTTGGCACCAGGCTTAACTTAAAAGTCAGGCTTAACTCAAAAAGCAACAAGTAAAGTGTTTTTTTTTGCAATACTTAATAAATAACACAGTGAAGTACCACTAAAAGACTCCACATCATGTTAGAAACATGGCGCATGATTTTATGAATAAAACAAGACCAGAGCAACAAAACTCCATCCAGTAGAGGTCAAGATATTATTTTTTAAAGATTAAATGCAAAATATAGTGCTTAGAAGCTAGTAGCACTAAAAGAGTTAATTGGTTGTGCTGGACCGGGACAAGAGTTCAGGCCGCCCACAATTGAGCATAGGTTGGCTACAGGACCAACACTAGGCCCCCTGAAAGTAAATACCTTAATCCTTGTTTCAGTACAAAATGCGTCAATGATCCCCACACCATTGGGGTGTTGTGCCAGAGTTCTCCACACAACTGCAGCAATGTATTGATTCCAGTGAGCAAAGCACCGGTTCCTGAGTGCAGTGGTTCCGAAGGTGATGGGCTGGATTAGTAAAAGCTTGAGGGGTGAGGTGTTGATCTACAGGATGCAATGCAGTGGTTCAGAGTGAGATATGACAGTCCAATTCCTGCAACACTGGTGATGCATCAATTCTGCTTTTGCTGGAGGGGATGCATCGTACCCCTGGAACAGGTCCCTAGGCCTACTTCCAAGGGTCCAGGATTGGGGTGGCACTGCTTGGCAGGACAGACTCACAAGCAGATGAGCCCCAGGGTGGGAGCTGGGGGTTTGTAAGTCTTTTGCGTCCCTGAGATGTAGTCAACAGGAGGCAGCCAGCAAGTTCTTGGAGTCACTCTGGTTAAAGTGATAGAGGTCCAGTCCTTCTCACCCAGGCAGAGGAACAGCAGCAGCAGGGCAGCTCAGCCGGGGAAGAGCACAGCAAGGCAGAGTTCAGCAAATCAGCAGTCCAGTAGAGTGGCAGTCCTTTTAACAGCACAGCAGTTATTCTCACTGGCAGAGTAGTCATAGTTTGTGTGGTTTGTGGCCCAGTACTTATACCCAGTTGGTCTTTGAAGTGGGGGAGGCTTCAAAGAAGGGTCTCTGAAGTGCACAGAAGCCCTTTCTTCCTGGCACTAGCTCGAGGCCTATCTTTAGGAGGTAATCAGCCCTTTGTGTGGAGAATGGCACTGTCTGTTCGGGTGTAATTGTCAGCCCTCCCCTCCCTTGCAGCAAAGCAAGGGCCATCAGAATGTAGATGAGAACTCAGACACACCTAACCTTCTGTGTTTGTGGCTGTCTAGAGGGAATGCACAAAGTGTAGCTGTCACCAATCCCAGAAGTGTATTGGAGACAGGCTGCAGGCACACAGAGCTGTAAGGGTAGAGAAATGCCCACTTTCTAAAAGCAGCATTTCTAAAATGGGAATGATAAATCCGACTTTACCAGTAAAGAGGACTTCTAAGTACCATTCCAAAGATATGACACATTACATAGCAACTCCTTCATGAATTACAGTTTAAAAATGTAATAAGGAATTCCCAATTTTAACCAATGAGAGGAGTAGGCCTCACAGTAATGAAGTACTAATTTAGGTATTTTTCACTATTAGGACATGCAAAACGTAAAAGCACATGTTTTACCTTTTATTTACACAGCACCCTAGTCTACCTACGGTCTACCTTAAGGGTGTAACAAAAAAATGAATTTATGGCTTGGCAAAGGGTTTTAAATACCAAGTCAAAGTGGCAGTAAGACTGCACACACAGGCTCTGCAATGGCAAGCTTGAGCCATGGATAGAAGGCTGCTGAAGTGGGTGGCACTATGAATGCTGCAGGCCCACTAGTAGCATGTAATCTACAGGCATGTGGGCACAAGTAGTGTATTTAGCTAGGGACTTATAAGTAAATTACATATGCCAATCAGGGTAAAGCCAATATTACCATGTTTTGGGGAGTTAGCACATGCATTTTAGCACTAGTCTGCAGTGGTAAAGTCCCAAGAGTCCTAAAGCCAGAAAAAACAAAGTCAGAAAAATGGAGGGAAGACCATTCTAAGGCTGTCAGGTCTAATATATGCATGCTCAGTGGTCAGTGTGCAGACTGTGCATAGAACCCACTCTCTTCAGAGACACAAGCCCCTTTAGGTGTTCAAGCCCCTTCTACACAGTCTTCACTCAATGTACAATCTTTTCCTAAAGCCCACTCCCTCCAGAAATCCAAGTCCCATTAAGTCAGTAAGTCCCTGCTGTGCACAGTTTGCACTCAGTGTATAGGATGTGTGTAGAGCTCACTCTGAGCAGGCATCAAAGCCCCCTAAAGAAGGGGAAGCCCCTACTATGCACAGGCTCTTCAGGGAGAACACACTCCCTCCAGACACCCAGCAAAATTACATGTGTGAGCTACTACTGTGCAGAGGCTGCAGTCTTTGTGCAGCTCTTTGCCAAGTGCTCACTCCCTCTACTCCTGCCAGGGGTCTACTACTAACAGCTAGATTTATCAGTAATAGTTTACTGGATATTTAAAAAAAAAAGAAATTCACAGCAAAAACAAAGGTTAAAGTGATGTTAAAGTTCAGGGTGATATTAATTTGACTCTTTGCTTTTAAAAAAAACCTAGAAATTCACAAAAAAAAGAGGCTAAAGTGATATTAAGTTTGCTGTGGTAATGATATCGTACTTTATGATGAAAAAAAATAGAAAATCACTGACGAAAACAAAGGTTACAGTAACAATTTAGATCAGAGAAAATGTAATTTAACAAAAAATAACATTTTAAACTAAGCAAACCACTGAAATTCACCGTTACAGTTTACTAAGCTGACTAAAACTGGTGCATCTACTATGCACTTTACATGATCACACATATTACATCAAACCTGACATGTTCAATTACATCATTGGTGACACCACTATGGGTCATAATAAATGAAATTATTATTCATTTTAATCATTGTTAGTCTCTTTTACGTTTCGAGGAGAAACGTTGTTCCTTCTGACCGTGACAACTACCTCAGCTGCACAGAGCACACTCTCAAAAAACACACTGGCAAATGGACAGGGTAGCTGCCTTATTGCCAGACTGCTGGGTTCTGCCCACTGTTCCTTCTTCCCGTACTAATAACTCAATGGTTCTTGATCCAGGTACACTTCTGTTGGGTCATACAAATAGTCTTGAAACATCTTGTCAATTGTCATTGTTATTGAAACTTGCTGTGCCTGTGTTGCAACAGGCTTCTGGAGGACTCTGAGCTACCAGAACCACCCTCTCTGGAGGGCCTGAAATAGCCAATCGGTCATTTTCTGGATCACACACTTTCCTGATGATGAGGTTCTTGTAAATGGAGACCTCCAACGTTGAGAAAGGGATAAAAGTGGCTAGTGCTTTTTTGGACTGTGGATCCAGTATGGTGGCACAGATGTACTCTTGGAAAGGCACAATCTGTTTTTGCAGCCGTTAACTTATGTTCAAACAAAGCATTACACTCTTACCCAAAGCAGTTGCTTCCTCACTGATACTAGTAAATGTTTATGCTACCTTTTGCAAATATTCCTGCAACAAGCACAACAATGGGATTGCTTGGCTAATGATACTGTCCTACTTGTTGATTTTTGGTGTCATAATCTCAAAAGACAGTAGCATTTGGATCAGGCACTCAACTAACCTCATTTGTCCACCTTCAAAGCTATGGCTTTGGCAACTGTATCCCCTCCCATTTGAGGGCATAATCATTGATTGGCCTGTATTTGTCGCGCCGCACCGCGCGGCGCGAGCCGAGCGTTCGGCACAAGCCGCGCGTTCGGCTCGGGCCGCGCTTTGCGTCTCTAAGACGCGGCGCGCCCCGAGCCTTTCTTGCACCCTGCGAGGCCCCAGGACTTACTTGGGGCCTCGCGCTGCTCTCTCCCTCCGTCTTGTTGGGGTCTCCTGACCCCTCTTACCTGTTTGGGGCTCCTTTTTCTTCTTTTTCTGTCTTTCTTCCTTTTTGGGTCTGTTTTCTTCCTCTGTCCTTTATGTCTTTTCCCCTTCCCAGGTTACCTCTGTCTTCCCAGCATTCCTCCTTCCCTATTCTCTATGGTTTCTGCTCCAGTCTATCCTATCTACCTTTCCCTATTCAAGATGGTGTCCTTTTTCTTCCTGTGGGTCACTTCCTGTTTTATGGTATTTAAGGGTGGTGTTTATTTTCCTCTTTGCGCTGCAACACTCTCTGTTTCAGTTAGTGTCCTCGCTCCTGATTTCCTAGCCTTTGGCTCTGGATTTCGCCATTTCTGTGTTACGTCAGTTCCTTTGATTCCTGTTCCTCTGTTCTTGTTCCAGGAATCCCCTGCGAATCTTCTGGGAGGCTTTTCCTCTTCTTCTGAAGGGGTTTTTTCCCTCTGGCGCTACTTTCTCACGGTCACGGTCTGTCCTTGGCGTTTCCTCGCCTACAGCACCGTGGCTACCAGAAAGAGTCGCCCCTTTTTGGGCCAAAGTCGAACTCTCAAGATCCACGCCTCAAGATCTGCAAACTCCAGGCGCAAGCAGCACGTGAGTCGTGACAGATTGCAGCGCCTAACCATCCCGACGTCTTCTAACGCCATGGAAGACACTGTGGTAGCTGCTGCGGATCCGGATCAAGCTCTGCTAACTACAATTCAGCAACAAGCTCAAGAATTACAGCAACTACGCAGTGAGAATGCTGCGCTGCGACAGGCTTTGGCTTTCCGCAGTGGTGATGTCCCGACGCTCTCCGCCTCTACCCATCGTTTTTCGGGTGAACCAACCAAGCTGCGAGAGTTCCTTGACTCCTTGACAGTGTACTTCGCCTTCCGACCCACCCAATTCTCCCATGACAGAACAAAGGTGGGTTATCTCATCAGTGCATTATCTGGTCCTGCCTTGGCCTGGGCAACCCCGATGGTATCATCTAACGATCCGGTATTGTCGGATTATTCCGCCTTTGTGAACCGCTTCAAGCTGATGTTTAGTCGTCCGGGATTGGAGGCTTCAGCAGAAGAGGCCTTATGCGATATTCATCAAGGTTCACAAGATGTCCTTCAATACATTACACGCTTTCGTCAACTAGCGGCAGAGACCACCTGGGTGGAACGTACTTTGGTGACTTTGTTTCGTAGAGGACTCAAAGAAGAAATCAAAGACGAACTAGTACATTCCACCAGAGTGGAAGATCTTCGTGGCCTGATGGATCAAGCCCTCTCCATCGAGTATCGCCTTCAGGAACGGAGAGCAGAGAAGAGAAAGAGCAGAGGGTCCTTTCAACCAAGCACCTCACGAGTTTTTCCGCATCGTTCTGAGGAACCTCGCCCTCCTGTCAGAGACACCGAAGGAGAACCCATGCAGGTGGATACAACTCGAGGCCCTCTCTCTGCTAGCGAACGAGAAGATAGACGAAAGAAGGGTTTGTGTTTATACTGCGGATCTGCCGGCCACATACTGCGTACCTGTCCAGTACGTCCATCAAGGCCATCGGGAAACGCTGCTTCCCGTCCTCTGTAAGAAGGGAGGGGACGGGATTAGCAGCTATACCTTCCATCAGTTCTTTCAACGACAATACCACATCTTTGTTCATTTTACCAGTAATGTTACAACTTCCTGATGGCCGTCAAGAGAAGACTATGGCACTACTAGATTGTGGAGCTAGTGGTATTTATATGGATAAGAAGTGGGCCACCACTCAACAAGTTCCTATACAACCTAAGGAGATTCCAGAACAAGTACACACAGTGGATGGATCTTTGATATCATCGGGTCCAGTAGATACGACTACCCTGATGCTGAATCTACAGATCAGTAACCATCAGGAACACATCTCCTTTGATCTTATAACTTCCCCCAACCATACCATAATTCTTGGAATCCCGTGGTTCATCCGACATAATCCATATGTGAACTGGGCTACCCGGACGGTTTCGTTGTCTTCACAGTTCTGTCACGAGCACTGTTTTGCTTCAGACAAGTATTGGTCGCCTAAGAGGTCAATAATCACGGAGGGTACCATCGGTTCGACCATAAATACAGTCCAAGGAGTTCCTGAACACTATTTGGATTTTCAAGATGTCTTCCAAAAACCTTCCAAACCTGTGTTACCTCCACATCGAGATTACGATTGTGCTATTCCCTTGGAACCTGGCACTATCGTTCCTTTTGGCAGGATGTATTCCCTCACGGAAACTGAAAAGGAAGTACTAAAGGAGTATTTGGATGAAAATATTCAAAGTGGTCTTATTGTTCCATCGTCTTCTCCGGCCGGGGCTCCTCTCTTTTTCGTACCCAAGAAGACAAAGGACCTTCGCCCTTGCCTGGATTTTCGAGGCCTGAATAAAATAACTATTAAAGATCGTTATCCTTTGCCTCTCATAAGGGACATTTTAGAGGCAGTCAGAGGGGCCCAACGGTTTACCAAACTAGATCTACGGGGAGCCTATCACCTCTTACGCATTAAAGAAGGAGATGAGTGGAAAACGGCCTTTAGGACTCCATTTGGTCACTTTGAATACAGGGTAATGCCTTTCGGTCTTACTAATGCCCCGGCAATCTTTCAGAGATTTATGGACTCAGTATTCTCGGATCTCCTGAATCAGACAGTTGTAATCTACCTTGATGATATTCTTATTTATTCCAGAAATCCCGAACTCCATTCTTCCCATGTTAAACAAGTCCTTCAACGACTCCGGGCACATCAACTATTTTGCAAACCCGAAAAGTGTGAGTTTGACCAGACGGAAGTCAAATATCTAGGATATCATTTAAGTACCACCGGAGTAGCCATGGATCAAGAAAAGGTACAAGCTATCCTAGATTGGCCTTCTCCATCTTCTATTAAAGAAACACAATGCTTTCTAGGATTGGCGAACTTCTATCGACAATTCATCGCAGACTTTGCAAAACAAACTAGCCATATAACTCACACTTTAAAGAAGGAAAATCTTATTAAAGGGTTTGTCTGGACTAAAGCTGCTGAAACAGCTTTTCAGGATTTAAAGAAGGCATTTACACAAGCTTCCATCTTAAGACATCCAGATACCAACAAACGATTTATTGTCGTCACCGATGCTTCTGAAAAAGCCATTGGTGCCGTCCTACTCCAACAACAAGAGGATGATGGTCTTGAACATCCTGTTTTCTATTTGTCTCATATACTCTCTATTGCAGAACAACATTACTCAGTATTGGAAAGAGAATTGTTGGCTCTGAAAACAGCTTGTATTGAATGGAGGCAGTTTCTGATGGGTTCCAAGGAACCTTTTGAAGTGAGAACAGACCATCGAAACTTACAATGTTTACGAAATTTCGTATGCCAAAATAGTCGTCAAGCTCGTTGGGCCTTCTTCTTCAGCCAGTATGATTTCTACATTACATATATTCCTGGCTCCCAAAACATTCTGGCTGATGCTCTGTTGCGTCGTTATCCAGATTGTACTCCTGTCCCAGCTCAACCCCTACTGGAACCTAGTAAGATCATTGGGGTAGCCCAGTCTTTTCTGGAGGAGGTACAACTGGAGTACCCCAATCTATCTGATGATGAAGTAGAGAACTTAAGGCCTCTTTTACATAAGAGACAAGGATACTATTATTATCACGATCTGTTATTCATCCCCACTAACAGAGTGAGAGAAAAGGCATTACAAATGTGTCATGATTCACCGGTTGCTGGTCATAGAGGCATCAAGGCCACACAAGAACTGTTATCACGATTTTTCTGGTGGCCTACTTGGAAACAGGATATTGAAACATACGTTCAGGCTTGTCCCACATGCGCTCAAGTCAAGATTTCCCGAACCAGACCTGCGGGATTACTCCAGCCCTTGCCGGTTCCGCCAACTCCATGGCACACCATCTCTACCGATTTCATGTGTTCGTTACCACTCTCAGCAGGAAACCGGGTAATCATGGTCACTGTGGACTCTTTTACTAAGATGGCTCACTTCACTGCCTTGAAAAAGCTACCTACATCCCAAGAATTAAGCCAGATATTCATCGAACATATCTTCCGTCTTCATGGACTTCCTCATACTCTTATATCTGATAGAGGACCTCAGTACATTTCCCGGTTTTGGAGGTATTTTTGTAAGACACTAAACATCGATAGAGCTCTGTCATCGGGCTTCCATCCTCAGACCAATGGACAGACCGAGCGTCTGAACCAAGGCTTAGAACAATACCTTCGTTGTTTTTGCAACTCAACTCAAAGCAACTGGAACACGTATCTCCCTATCGCTGAATTCTCTTATAATAACTCAGTCCATAGTGCCTCCAAGACCACTCCTTTTTTCTGTTCTTATGGTTTTCATCCTACCTCTTTTCCTACTTCTTCTCTGTCTCCCACTCCCTTGCCCTCTATTACTCATTTTTCCAAACGTCTTCTACAAATCCATAGACTGATTCGTTCTAATCTCTTACACACCAAGAGATATATGAAGAAAGTAGCAGACAAGAAACGTAGGGCCACTCCGGACTACCATCCACAGGATAAAGTTTGGCTTTCTTCTAAATTCTTACCCTCACGTCTTTCTCAGAACAAATTCACACCTCGCTATTACGGGCCTTTCCGTATTCTCCAGTTGCTTAATCCTGTCACTGTCCGTCTTCACTTGCCTCACACATGGAAGATTCATCCAGTCTTCCATGTCTCCCAACTCAAACCTTATGTACCAGATCCGTATTCCCGTCAGTTTTCCTGTCCTCCTCCTGTCTTAGTGGATGATGTTCCTGAATATGAGGTTCAGGAGATTTGTGACTCTCGTCTTTTTCACACCCGTCTGCAGTATCTGATACATTGGAACGGTTATCCTCTCAGTGAGTGTTCTTGGGAAGATGCATCTTCTGTTCATGCTCCTCTTCTGACTCAGCGCTTTCACCGTTTATTTCCTTTCAAACCAGGGCCTTCGGGAGGGGGGCCTACTGTCGCGCCGCACCGCGCGGCGCGAGCCGAGCGTTCGGCACAAGCCGCGCGTTCGGCTCGGGCCGCGCTTCGCGTCTCTAAGACGCGGCGCGCCCCGACCCTTTCTTGCACCCTGCGAGGCCCCAGGACTTACTTGGGGCCTCGCGCTGCTCTCTCCCTCCGTCTTGTTGGGGTCTCCTGACCCCTCTTACCTGTTTGGGGCTCCTTTTTCTTCTTTTTCTGTCTTTCTTCCTTTTTGGGTCTGTTTTCTTCCTCTGTCCTTTATGTCTTTTCCCCTTCCCAGGTTACCTCTGTCTTCCCAGCATTCCTCCTTCCCTATTCTCTATGGTTTCTGCTCCAGTCTATCCTATCTACCTTTCCCTATTCAAGATGGTGTCCTTTTTCTTCCTGTGGGTCACTTCCTGTTTTATGGTATTTAAGGGTGGTGTTTCTTTTCCTCTTTGCGCTGCAACACTCTCTGTTTCAGTTAGTGTCCTCGCTCCTGATTTCCTAGCCTTTGGCTCTGGATTTCGCCATTTCTGTGTTACGTCAGTTCCTTTGATTCCTGTTCCTCTGTTCTTGTTCCAGGAATCCCCTGCGAATCTTCTGGGAGGTTTTTCCTCTTCTTCTGAAGGGGTTTTTTCCCTCTGGCGCTACTTTCTCACGGTCACGGTCTGTCCTTGGCGTTTCCTCGCCTACAGCACCGTGGCTACAAGAAAGAGTCGCCCCTTTTTGGGCCAAAGTCGAACTCTCAAGATCCACGCCTCAAGATCTGCAAACTCCAGGCGCAAGCAGCACGTGAGTCGTGACAGTATTGTTGAAACACTGGTTGCAGCATATAATAGGTGGCAGAGGGCTTTAACAGGGATTCTATTAGCATGCTGAAGGATCCTCAACTGTCCCTGAGCTTTTAATGAATGACTAAAATGATTTCAAATCCTGCAATAAGTGACTTCTTTTTTTGAAGACGTCCTGCATAATTAGGTTTATGCAATGCACTAAATCCAGGACTATGAAGTATCCTCATCAGGAGTATTTGACAATATTACTGCCATTGTCAGTGGCAACTAATCGAGTGCTGAGACCTCCGGGTTGAAGCAATTTGTAGACTTAGGTATTAAATTTGCCCAAAATTTTGGCAGCTCTTTGGAATTTCTCAATGGCTAACATTACAAATGTTGCATGTCTCCAAGTGCCTCGAAAAGCATCATCAGTGGTAAGACCAGTGGCTAGCCTGTGCTTCTCTCTCTTAAAGGAGATTCAGTGTGCAGTACTGCATATATAATCTGTTGCTTGACAGCTGGTCCACAAGTCCATCATGAGTTGGATGGACTAAATAGTGCTTCATGATGTTCCACAACAAATGTGACTTCCCCACCCTTGTCTGTTAAGCCATTGGCTAGAAGAAACTGCGTGAGCGCTTGTCTGCAGTTCCGCGGGATGTTTATGGCATTTGCCATAATTAGGGGGAGGTATCAGAGTTGAGAACACCAACAGGGAATACATTATTTTTAAGGTTCACGCTTGAACAACCTACAGTCTAGATAGGTACTCCCTAGTCAGCTGGAGAGGATTGTCTCTAAGGCCAAAGATGTCTCCGTATAATGGTACTTAGGGTACCTTAGTGTGTGTGAGACAGAGATACTCACGAGACTCATAAATTAGTTCCTACACCATCGATGGTGGTGCCATGTCATAAGGACTCTCATATCTTGACAAGACTGCTGGATTAGAGGTGCCAGCACCTCTGCTTGTAGGTGATTAAGTCACTCCTACAACAGTTGGCAACAATTGACCCAACCATCCCGGCTCTCAAGCAGCACCTTACCAAGACTCAAATAGTAAAGGTGATTTCTGACAGCCTAGCACATGGACTATGGAAACCTCTCAGGGAAATAGTGGTGGAACAAGTCTTATCCTTTTCTCTCATTAGCAATAAGTCTCTTACACACACACAGAGGTCAGAAAGAAGATGCAGGATAGTTTTCAATACATTTATTGAAAAGCCTGCAATCTATGATAAAATGCACGAGCAGCAATAATTAGAATAATGATGAATAACAAAATTAGGATTGTGAAAGTAAGCGATGTAAATATGAACAACCCCAACATATTGCAATAAACATGAATATGCAAACTCCTCCCTAAAGAGAGCAAGGCATGATAAACCTCATCTATCCATGCCGTGTCCATGAGAAGCATCCCAACCTCTGTTACCTTAGGACAAGGTCAGCCTCCAGTCTCCAAATCAGGCTTCATAGAGACACAAAGGCTGAGGTCTGCTACAAAGTGGTGTGCAGTATAGATGGAATATTCTGAGTAGAACCCCCTCTAATGGCCTTGATCTTACAAAGTGTTTTTATAGGGCACACGTTATTGTTTGTGTAAGAATCCTGATATGGATATGTACTTAAATGTTAGATTGTGTGTGCAAACTTGTATCAGCAATATCATAACAAATTCCTCACATGTTCACATTCTGTTCTGTGTCATACGTAAAGCATTGGAACATGAAGACAATCTAATAAGTACATTACTGATAATGACGGTTTCATGGAATGACAACTGATTATGAAACAAAAACATTTCTTCTAAAATGTTATTTGTGGTAAAATGAATAATGAATAATGAATAAAAACAAATAATATAGACAGGGCATGATATCTAGGTAAAAGGGCACAGGCCTTCAAGCCGAAGCTAAGCTAAACTCCTGTACCCAGGCAGGGAACTAAAATGGACCCACGACAGCAGGGTGCAGCGGGTATGTTGCTTTTCCATGAAATGAATGAGGACTTGATGGCAGTGGTGGCACTGCCAATAGACGTCTTCTCACAGGCCACTTTCTCAGCAGGAACCTCCTTCTTTGGAGCTGTCTTTTTTACTTCTTGTATGAGATAGTATTCAGCACAAGCATTTAGACAAGGACTCTGGTGTCACTGTGACCTAATTCTCAGCTTCTCTTCATGTCTCTATCAATCTTGATATCTCACACAATGGCAGGCATTAAAAATTAAGCAGGAAGCCAGTGAGACTAGGGCAATCTAGTCAATGTAGTACAACTCACCATAATCACAAATGCTCAACAGGTTTGTACCTATGTATAAACTAACTGTATATTTTTACTAGACATTACACAGTAAAACCTAAGTTGTTTTCCCTCCAGGCCCATGGGACAGTTATGGGAGGCAGAAGAAGGGAGGGTAAAATCAGACAAATAATGAATAATAGTTGGTGCCCTCCATGGTCAATGGAACCCTGATGAGAGAAAGGGGAGGCAGACAAAAATCGACTACATTAATTCTTAAATAGCTCGTGTCCCTCCAGGTTCTACGGGACCCTTGTATGAGACAGATAAAGATAGAATAAATGAATTAAATAATAGCTGGCATCAATCAATCAAAGCATTTGTAAAGCACACTACTCACCTGTGAGGTGCTGAGGGGGGGGCTGCTACTGTTCGAACAGCCAAGTCTTGAGGTGTCTCCTCAAGGTAAGTAGGTCCTGTGCCTGTCGCAGGTGGCTGGGAAGAGTGTTCCACGTCTTGGCAGCGAGGTTGGAGAACGATCTGCCATCAGCGGTCATTCTGTGGATGCGTGGGATGGTGGAGAGGGCAAGGTCAGCGGAACAAAGCTGTCGGGTCAGGGTGTGGAAGGAGAGCAGGCTGTTGAAGTATTCTGGTCCGGATTGACCAACTCCTGGTTCAATTGGATGCCAATGGGAGAAAGGCAAAAATCTATCGAATTGATTCAATGATACCTAGTGTCCCTACATGGCACATGAAATCCTATTTAGGGGCAGATGGATGGGCAAAAATCAAATAATTTAAACGAAAACAACTGTGTGCTACAGACTACTATAATCAGCCACAAGAGCACACAAATGTGTAAGGAAAAATTATCAGGAAAAAATAAAAAACAAACAAAAATTAAATGGGCTTCCTAATATCAATAATCCTAGCAGATGTAATTAAATGATGAATAATCAGAAAATAAATGCTAGCTCAATAAAATAGTGATTAAATGGCCAGCAAGGAAAGTCAAGGAGAACAATGACAAAAAGGTTGTCGTCCACATGGCCAGCAAAGGAGTCTTGAACTGGAGAGTGTAAAGAAATGCCTCTTTTTGCAGGGTTACCTCAAAACATTAGGCCTGATGCTGCTGTTTTTTTGACTCTGGAAATGCACTGGGACCTGCCAACCAGGCCCTAATCCCAGTGCTCTACCTTACAAAGTATATGTGCCATTGAGTGGCCTCCTTACTCCAATTGGCATAAATTAACTTACTTATAAGACCATAGTATATGATACCAGGTGTATTTAGAGCCTGTAAGGTGGTGTCCCTCATGGAATTAAGCACATCTTGTGCCACAAAGAGCATGGCAAAGCAAAGCATGACTTCTAGGCAACCACTGCAGACTAGCAGAGTTCTTTTAAAACTGCCATCTCAACTTTGCAAGCAAAAAACTCAGTAAAGCAACCCCCTTTTTAACATTCATAAGTCAACCCTAAAGTAGGCCTTACATTCCCTAAAGGCAGGGTGCATTATATTAAAAAGGAAATCTGTTTTGATGACTTTGCATATCCTGACACTATAAACCCCTTATTGTCTTTTTTTTTTTTACAGTAGTGAGGCTAGTTGCCCCATATGACGTTACACTTTGACAAATAACCATTGCTAACTTCCAAATGAGAGTATTAAATCTGATATGTCTACGTATCAAAACAATTGTTACATTAAACCTGACCAAAACAATTGTTACATTATACCCGACCTGTTGCCCAAGTCAAATTTAAGGTAACTATTTTACAAATAGTAACTTTAAAAAATGTCAACTTTGTTGCCTTAGTGAAAGGACATGCACAATCCAGTAATCGCAGGCAAGCTTGGGTATGAACTAATTGATTCTTTTAATTCAATTTAAAACTGATTTCCCTTGTCATCATAGTACCCTCATTTAAGTTTTACAATAGCCATTTTCAGTTGCAAACAGCTGCACTCCTAGACTGCTACCCTCCTGGAGAGAGATGAGAGCGACTCTGAGGACGAGGAACAAAAGATCTGTAGAAGGAAGAGTTGTGACCTCCTCCAGGCAGGATGGCCAGAATGGGAGCAAGCCCAGGTGGTGAGCTTCAAAGGGGAAATCACTTTTGAAGGGCACATTCTAGTCACACTAGGAAAGGGCTACTTGTTGGTTTAGGTAGACGCACTGGAAAATCATGCAGGAAGCGAAAGGGTGTGTCAAACCAGTTTTCCAAGGGGAGTGTAGCCCCCAGGTAGCCACACCTATGAGTTGGGCAAGGGAGCTCCACACAATAAGAGTGGGCATGTTGGCAGTGGGTAAAATAGTGCACTCTGGGAAACCAAGATGCCACATTTCACAGGCAGTAGTTTTGAGGTGGGAGGAGACCAGATAGATCATTGGATAGTTATTTGCCACCATCTCCTATGCTCACAGTGGGCATAAAAGTGGCACCCTTGGCACCTACACCTCAAATCTCCCCTGGCCTGGAAAGAAGACTGAAAATGACTGTCATGCTGTTCTCTGGATCCAGCAAAGAGAGGCTGCACCAAACACTGGACTACACCTGCTAAACCTGGCAACTGGCAATGAAAGGAGTGTGAGTGCAGTGCCTGTGCTCTTGGAAAAGTTTTCCAAGGGTTCCAGACAGAACAAGTGACACAAATAGTCAGTTGGCTGACTGCCTATTACAGTCACAGGGACAGAAAAGTGGAGAAGCCTGCACCGTTGTGAGGCCAGTGACCAGAAGTTTAACCACTGCTGACCACTGAGGTGCAGCCTGAGAGACCGAGTCCTGACCCTCACAAGGTGCCCTGGTGTTCACTGGACCTGTGAAGACAGTCAGAGTGCACTCCAGCCCCTGTGCAAAAACATTACTGCAGGCAAAGGAAACCATTGAGTTTGCTGTAACCAGAGACCATTTGACAAGTGGAAACTTTATCTGCACTGGACTTTGTCAGGAGCCAGTCAAAGATGGACCCTTGAAGCAAAAAGACACCCCTCTACCCCCCAAGCTCAAGGATCACAGGATGACCACAGGAAGGCCCCTTGGGACCAGCCCAGCAGCCCCAGCAACCTTGTGCATCCTATATCCTTTGCAACAGTTCCACTTCAGTTTATTTCAATACAAGTCCTACCTAAGCATTCCAAACTGGACTTATGAGTGCTATAAGTGACAGGTAGCCCCCACCTGGACCTGTTTGGTCCCTGTGACTGATTTCCTATTGCAGCTGGCCATTCCAAGAGTACACAAATAGCCATTTTCAACTTGCTTGTTGTGACTAACCAAAAACTGAAATGGTGGTCTAGTACAATGATTTATTGTATTTAGTGTTTCTTTTAAAAATGATGGCCCTCATCATGACATTTACGGAAAATCCTGTTTACAGCCGTGGTGATGGCCACCAACATACCGCTGCGCTGGTGGATAGCCATTCGCCATATTATGACACACACACACATCAATCCAACAGAATACTGCCACATACACAAATCCGCCCGCCCAAAGGTCAGTGTTAAAGAGTTAGTACCAACACCCTTGCCATTACGCCAACAGTACAATGCCCACCAAATTATGACGCACAAATCACACGGCGTATATTCAATGGCGGTAAACCATTGGTGGTACACACTGGCACGCTCAGAATGGACACCCAAATACAAAACAACATTAGCCAAAACCGAAATCACACACCTGACACTGATACACACACCACAGCCACCCCCCACAGCAATATAAAACACCCACCCACATTACCCACAACCCTTTACGACCACCAATTATTGCCACCAGACTGAAACCAAGACCACTGAGACAACTAGACACACACACCACAAACACCAATGCAACAGTCACACACCCACCATCCCACACCCCACCACGTTACTCAATACCCTTTCGCCAACACACACCACACAACACCCATGTCTCCATTAAGGCACCCCCGTTTCACTCATGAGGAGTGGCAGGTCACTGTGGAGGGAATAGTCAGGATAGAGTCACAGCTGTTTGGAGCACAGGTACAGCTAAAATCCGTTGCCAGGAAGATGGAGCTATGGCGGAGGATCGTGGACAGGGTGAATGCCGTGGGACAGCATCCAGGAACAAGGGACGACATCAGGAAGAGGTGGAACAAACTACAGGGGAAGGTACGTTCCGTGGCAGCAATGCACCAGCTTGCCATCCAGAGGACTGGCGGTGGACCCCCATCTCCTCCCCCACAGCTCACAGCATGGGACGAGCAAGTCTTGGCAATGCTGCATCCTGAGGGACTCACTGGAGTTGCCAGAGGACTGGATACTGGTGAGTCAATATTTACTACTTATCACCCCCATACCTGCATGCCATCACACCCCCTCACCCTCACTCCCACCACTCCACTCCATACCACACACTGCGCCTACACTTATAACTAACCCCAATGCCTTGTCCTGCATGCTATACCAATGCATGGACAGCCCTCCCAGCCCTGCAGGTACCCCCATCACAAAAGCATGCATAGAATGGAGAACTAACAATCCCACAATACATCATCCTACACAAACAAAGGGGGCAGGACAACGATAGAGGAGAAGCCAGGGATGTACAATTTGTCACAGACATGAGGCATAATACATCACTTACATCCCCACTGGTGCCCCAGCCAATGTCAGCCAATGTCAGTGGAGAGGAGGTACCACGTCTAACCAGTCCCCCAACAGAAGATGCCCCCAGTGATGACAGTAACTCTGGACTTCTGGATCTATATGAACTACCTGGCCCATCAGGGACCACTGGTCAGTCGGCCGCCCCAACCCACTCACAGTCTACCACAGAGCCTCCCCCTAAGTACCCAACACCACAGCACCCAACCAACATCCCCACACCTCTGTCCCCAGGACACATCAATCAGCAGTGTGCCTACCTGTACAGGGACCCCAGTCCACACCTCAGACCCAACACAATCAGGGACCTGGGGTCGGTGGCAGTGGGCACACCATTCAGGGGACAGAGACCAGGGGAACAGGGACACAGGGAGGACCGCTGTGCACCAGGGGGAGGACAGGCCCAGGAAACCGACTCTCCAGCAGGCACTCACCAATGTCCTGAGGGCTTACCAACATTCCTAGGACTAAATGGGCCAGATCCTTACCATGCTGCAGGAGGAACACCATCAGGAGATCAGGGAGGGTTTGCAGGCCCTCAACACCACCACGATCTCTATAGCAGAGGTGCTGGCAGACATGGCCAACATCATGAGGGAATTGACAGCACACCAGCGGGCCCCTACAACTAGCCCTCCACTTCTGCTGCAGCTAGTGGGTAGGAGGCCCTGCCACAGGACCCACAGGCCACCAACATCCCTCCCCCTGCAGAAGGTGAACTACCCCGCAAATGTTCCCTGCAACCCAAACAGAAGCTAGAGACACTTGCCAAGACCAAGACCTGTGCCAGGAAATAAGATCCTCCTGAATGCCCCCCTTGTGTCTCACGCTGTCACCTTGTCCACTTTGAACTGCCTTTGCTTCCCTTCCAATGGCCCCTTGGACACTGGACCTGTGTTACAAACATACTGGAACAATACCCTAGACTTTCCTCTACCATCACCCCAATCCATTGCACATTCCGTCAATTATGTACACTGCAAAAAACACCCTTGAACCCAACTTGACTAATAGTGTTTTATGTGATGAAAATGTGCATTTTTGGAAACAGTCACATCATGTGCAAATGATCTGAAAACTGTGATAGCATACAATTAATGACCTGTAGCTGTCTGTAGTCATCGCATCACTTCACTGTTGTAATATCACCATCTGCAAAATGAGAAGCCATAGGTGACAGTAAGTTGAGATGCAAAGGAAGTGAATGCCATCCTGCTACAGTCACACAGATAAAACAATAGACAGAGGAATGGTCAGTTACACTGTCTCACCTGTGTGTCATTGGAAGTATTGACGTATCACTGATGTTCTGTTATCCACTTCCTCATCCTCTACCTCCTCATCCTCGCTGTCCTCAGAATCCACTCCTGACACAGGGGCATTTCCAGTCCCCTCCTACTGCAGATAAGGCACATGTTGTCTGAGGGCCAGGTTGAGCAACATGCAGCATGCCACTACTATATGGCAGACCTTCTCGCATGAGTAGCACAGGGATCCACCTGTCAGATGCAGGCATCTGAACCTGGCTTTCAGGAGGCCGAAGGTCCTTTTGATAATTATCCTGGTTCACTGAAACTATTCTCAGCCCCTGTCCTGGCATTCCTCACAGGGGTCAGGAGCCACAATAGATTTGGGTAGCCTGAGTCACCTGCAAGTATTGAGCGACAAACATTAGCCTTTCACAATGGTATAGGGTTTACACCAGAAGTCATACACTGACATAAATTGGGTGTGGACTCAGGCACATCTATTAGCCACCCTCTGTGCCTCTGTAGTTGTGCCAACACATTTGGGATGCTGCTATTCCTCGGAACAAAGGCGTCATGCACTGACCCAGAATACTTGGCAGTGAAGTGGGAGATGTACTGGTCCGCCAGGCACACCATTTCCACATTGAATGAGTGGAAACTCTTCTGATTCCTGAACACCTGTTAATTTTGGCGGGGGGGACAAACGCAATATGTGTTCTGTCAGTCGCCCTAATAATACTGGGTATATGTCCCATTTCAGACAATTCTGCCTTCTCAGTGGCCAAATCATCAACCTGGGGGTAAGCAATGCAGCTGCACATGTGTTTGACCAAGGCAGACAGAACCCTTGCAAGCACAATTGAGAACATTGTCTGTGACATTTCTGCGGCCAAGACCACTGTCACTTGGAACGAACCAGTTGCCAGGAAATGGAGCACTGATAGAACTTGCACAAGAGGGGGATTCCCAGTGGGATGACGGATAGCTGGTATCAGATCAGGCTCCAATTGGGCACACAGTTCTGAGATTGTGGCCCTGTCCAGTCTATTGGTGAGTATTATGTACCTGTCCTCCAGTGTAGCCAAGTACACAAGGGGTCTATACACGGGGGCTTGTCCCTCCTCATATTCAACTGCAGTGGTAGGTACCTAATGGACACAGGAGTGAGTAGGCTGTCACAATTTGAACAATGGAACCACCACCTCAGTGTACATAGAGCATTAATGAGATGGGACAGTGGGAATGGCAATGTACGTACAATGACGCAGTTATGGATTATCTGAATGCTGCCCACCACCATTAAATGGCGACTGCCTGTCCTGTATCTAGGGACAGGTGGAAGTGAGGTAACTCCTCCGACGTTGGGAGTTGTGGCAGAAGGCGGTCTCACACAACCGTGGAATTCCTCATTGGCTAATGTGGGGCTCTATGGAGTACAGTAGCCAATGTGGATGAGCAGCGGTGGTGACAGTGTACACCGCTGTGGACGTGACTGCCATTTTCTATCTAAATCCTCACTTGATTCTTGACTTTCCACAGGACAACACCTACACTGCGTGTGCTGCTGTGACCTATGTCTGGAACCTACCATGGCCCGTGTCACCGGCGAAAGGTCCCCTGCCTTCACTTCGGAGGAGTTGGAGTGTTTGGTGGCAGGGGTCCTATCCAGTATGGACTGCTGTATGGGCCTCCAGACCAACAGGTGAGTACACCTTGGGCACGATGCATGTGGCAAGGTTGCATGGAGATGTGTGCAAGCATCGTGTCATTTGGGGGGGTGGTATGTCTGTTGGTAGTGTACATGGTGGGCGCCGGGTGATGTGTGTGTCAATGGAGATAAAAGTGGGATTTGTGGGCCATATGTGTGACAGGCTGGATTGTATGTGTAATGGTGTCCTCCTGTCTGTATTACCTCTGCAGGTCAGTGCCCATCAGAAGAAGGGATTGTGGCGTGCCATCAGGGGTCTACAGCAGGCGGAGCACCCACTGTAGGAAAAGGTGGGAGGACCTGAGACGCTGGGCACTGAAGACCGCAAAGGCCCAGCTGGGGATGGCCTCCCAATGATGAAGGGGTGCCAGTCGGAACATGACCACTCCAGATGGCCTGCATACAGGCGGTGGCCTACCCAGATCTGAATGGGTGCTTGAGGGAATCACAGCAGCCACAAGGGGGTGAGTACAGTGGGCATAACTACAATAATTGGTAGGTGGTATGGGATCCGGGTGGTGGGTGTGAGTCAGTGGGTGTCCCTTAAAGCCAGGTCAGACATTGCAGCATGACCCAGCTCAAGGTAATGGGTGTATAGCAAATTCAGGTAACCTAGCTAGGTTGTATTCCATGTCAGACAGGGCTTAGTGGGTGCCAGGAGCGCTGCAGTTGGTGGTGTTTGGCCCTCATCTTTCTGTGGCACTTAGCCAATTGATTGCCAGTGTGGTGCATAGTGTTCAATCCTGAACCCTGTGTATGATGGTAATGTGTATGCCAACTGTGGTGTTGGTGCTGTAATTGACCCAGTGTTCCCTTTCTCTCTCTCCCCCTCTTGTTTCTTCTGTCATCCTGTCCATGTGTGCATTAGCACGAGCGACAGAGGGAGCTGCATCCCACAGGACCAAGGAGGCAGACTCCACTGGCGCCGAGAAACCAGTGGGACAGAGGGCGAGGGGAGCGCCACGTGGAGACAGGAGGTGACAACACTGACTCTGATTCGTCCTCCGATGGGAGCTCCCTGGTGGTGGCGGACACCTCTGTGACCACCCTAGCGCCAGGTACAGCCGCCACCCCGTACCAGCACTGCCCTCCCAGTTGTCCCTCACTGTGCTGCCCATGCCCGCTCACCCAGTAGGGTGGGCATATCCTTCGCCCCAGGCACCTCAGGCCCTGCCCCAGTCAGCTCTGCTGCCCTGAGTGAGGAGGCTATTGACTTCCTGAGAACCATCTCTGCAGGGCAGTCAACCATTGTGAATGGCATCCAGGGACTGGCATCCCATTGCATTCCTGGAGGGCATTCACAGTGTATTGGCTGCCCAACAGAGATCGTTCTAGGCTCCGGCCTCCTCTTTGATGGCAGCCATTGTCCCTGTTCCTACTGCCCCCTCCAACTACCACTTCCCAGTCCCAATCTCCTGAACCCCAACACATCCCATGCACACATACAGACAAGCATGCACGCAAAACATCACACAAGAGTAGCACAGTGAAACACAGGCAGCACACCTCAGGCCACAAGCACTCACACAACCAACAGACAGTTGCACACACAACAACATCCACTGCCTCCACTGTCTTCCCCTCCTCCTCCTCCCTCACAGTCACATCCGCACTCACACCTGCATGCACTGCTTCAACAGACAGCACCAGCATCACCACACCAAGCAGCACACACACCACACTAGCAAACACCTCCACAACATCTATCCACGTGTTCCGTGTGTCCTCTCCCATCCTGTCTGTCCTCCACCAAGGAACACAAATGCAGGCACTCAGACACCCAACAGCCATCCACCTCACATCAACACACTGCCCATGCACCTGCACCCAAGTCCAGCAGACGTACTCCCCCAACAACCACTCCCTCAACCTCCACTCACATCCCGCCTCCCTCATCCCACCCCACCGTCCCTAAGAAGCTTTCCCTTGCCCAACTTGACCTCTTCCCTACCCCTCCATCCCCCCGTCCTGACGAGAAGAGCAGGGTCCCAACGACCCAGTCCAACACCTCAGCCAAACAGTCCACGGGGACAGTGGAGGCACCTCTTAGTCATGGAGGCAAGCCAGGAAAGGGAAGGATCCCACTCCACCAGCAGGGAAGGGAAGGATCCCACTGTACCGGCCAGGAAAGGGAATGATCCCACTTCACCAGCCAGGAAAGGGAAGGATCCCACTACACCAGCCAGGAAGGGAAAGGTTCCCAATCAACCACCAATTTCAGGAGAGGTTCACACTTAACCACCAATAAAAGGCAAGAAGCCCTCACCTCCAGCTGAGACACAGCAGCCCTCACCTCCAGCAGAGGCTGCCCAAGGGACACCTCTCCCAGCAGAGACAATGCAGCCCTCACCTCCAGCAGAGGCTGCCCAGGGGACTCCTCCCCAGCAGAGACAATGCAGCCCTCATCTCCAGTAGAGGCTGCCCAGGGGACACCGCCCCCAGCAGAGACAATGCAGCCCTTACCTCCAGCAGAGGGTATGTAGGCCACCATCCAGGGACTGTTGTACAAGGAGCCCCCTCCAGAAGCAGTGGGCAAGTTCCACACCTCAGAGACTGTGACCTTGCGCTCCCCAGCATTGGGAAATGGGCATTGGGAAATGGGCATTGGGAAATGGGCATGGAGACCCCTCCAGAAGCAGTGAGCAAGTTCCCCTCCTCAGAGACTGTGACCTTGCACTCCCCAGCACTGGGAAATGGGCATGGAGCCTCCCCCAGAACCAGTGGGCAAGTTCCCCACTGCAGCTGAGGTGCCCCCCACCCTCATCCCCCTGAGGTGCCTGTCCACTTCCAACATGTTGCCCCTACACAGTTTGGTGCGGACAATGTCAGGATCAAGTTGGGGCTTGGATGGTGCCCTGTGGCCATGTGGGCCTTTTGTACTTCGGACTGGGCATTGGCCCTTTCTGGACAATTGTTCATGTATATTTTTTGTCACTTCGGTACTTATGGCGGTTGTTGGCATGCAAATACATTTTCAATTCTGTCTTACTGTTGTCCTTGCATTATTATGAGGTGTGTCCTATGACAGTGTTTTTCAGCTGCAGCTGGTTGTGTGTCTGGTGTGTGTGTGTGTGTGTGACTGATGTGTGTTGTGCATGTGTGTGTCACTCTACTTTTCCTCCCTCCCTCCCTCCCTTTTATGCTAGGTGGCTGTACTCACCATTGTCGTCTTCATCAGTGTTGGTGTTCCAGGTGGAGCATGGCGTAGAAAAGCATTGGGAAGACTTGCAGCTCTGGTTTGCAGCTCTGGTTCCATGGCGGCGTTGATCTTCTTTGTGTCTCTGATGGTGAGTCTTTCGTCTTCTGTGCTGTGTTTCTACCAGGCTTTTGAAGACGTTGGTACTGTCCTGAAAATCGTGGCCGTTTGCTGTATCATGATATGGTGGGTGGTACCTTATCTTCCGCCTGGCTGTTGATGACTACCACCATGGTGGGTAGTGTTAACGCCCTGGCAGATGGTGTGATACATTGGCTGTCTATGGGAGGTATCACCGCCATGGTCTTAATTTGGCGGTACTTACCGCTAGGCTGTTGGCGGTATTACCACCACTTTAACACTCACTGCCAATGTCCAAATGACCACCTATATTTCCAGGTCCCTCTGAGGGATTTTGGTTGTTCATGTGTCTGTTTAAAGATAAAAGTATAACCTATTTTTAGAAATTGGTGTCACATTTTTATTGTGTTGTATTTTCTTTTGATTTACCTTTTATAAAGCCTGATTGCTCTGTGCCAAAATTACCCAGGTTTGAGGTATGGTTTTACCAATGAATTTAACCATACACACACACACACACACACACACACACACATATACATGTGCACACGCACTCCCTCTACCCCAAAATGAGGTTCAGCCAAGAAGGAGAGATGAAGAACCAAGAATAAAGCTGCTCTCCTGCCGGGAGAGCCTTCCTCTCTCCTAAAAATTCTTGTACCATTGCATGGAAATTATTGCAAAAATATAGACACCCAGAATGTCCACCCTTGGGACTTCTCTGGGGTTTTACCCACCACCAGTAAATCAGCAATGTCAGACAAAAGAAACTTTAAAAATGCCTTTGCCACACACCAGGCAACACCAATCACCCCTCCAAAGTACATTTAAAAATTGCAGAAAAAAACACAAAAATCAACCATCTCACATAAACAAACTCTCACAAAAATGTCGGTTGAGCGCATGGGAAAGGAGGTAGAACAAAGGAGAATGTCTGGCTAAATGGGCCTGGACATCAAGAACCACCATGATCCTGGCCACATACAGGTACATGCAGATAGAAAATAACCTATATTTTGCTTGAGCACAAGATCATTCACAAGCCGCTAACTCCATAACTCCTAGCCATCCAGCAACAAGCAAAAAAATTCAAGAAAGGAACAAAAATAGCGGTGCCAGCTCTCTCTCAAACAACATACTTTTCTCAAATGAATGCATTGAACTTACTTGATTTTCCAAAAACATAGTTTCCAAGTATGTATATACAGCAGACCTTGCAGACAAAAAGGAGTGATGCTTTCCCTCAAAAATGAAAATCCAAAATAAACAAGGGCTGAACAAAGTAGAGGGCGGAGTCTTCAGGACAGGAAGAGGAAGTTGCTACTGTATGTAGTGTCTCCTCCCAATCTCTAGAGCACTTTTGTTCTGTAAAAAGAAAAAGAAAAATGTGTTTTTTGCTAACAAATTACCGAAACGGCGTGCTCTTGTAAAAATTTAAACCAAAAGTATATGTTTGAGTTGATTTTTGGGGCACCCATGTTAAAAGAACTTCTGTTTACCATTGGAACTGCAGTTTCGCTTTAAAAAAAACAATACCCGAATGATGCGATCGGGTAAAAAATCCACCTGAAATGTATGTTGAGCGCCTGGGTTAAAGAACTGCTGCTCATGTTTGGAAAATGCTGCTCAGGTTCGGGTCAAAACTGACAATCACATTGTTTCCATGCATCTCATATGATGATTTGTCCCTGCACGGATTACTCATAATGCAATATGACTTTGTAGCAGAACAGATGAATTTCTAAGGCTTTTCTGAATTTCCAAACTTCTGTCAGAGGGAAGAGTCTTGGAAGCTTAATGCCCTGCCTCCAAAATCTTTGTATCCCTCCAAGTGGATGAAGAATCTACTTTGCTAGACTGATCTTATTCATCTAATTCTGTTATATGATGTCAACAATTTGTAGAGGAAGGCTTTCAACCAGAGTAGGCCTGCTGATCAAGGGGGAGAGTCTTAAATTAGACTTGTGCTTTGGATGGGAGCCAGCAGAGTGTCTTTAGTGTTCATGAGAAAATGGTTTGTGTGCCCTGTAGGTAGAGGACTCTATTGCAATTTGCAAGGGTGAACATGACTACTGCTACAAGGCTCATTCTTTGGTGGCACAAAGGCAATATTATATTAAGTACACACACTGGCAGGAAAAGGCATTTTGGGGATGTTGTTAATCAGATAGTAGGCTTCATTTGGAAAAACTGACTTTGTAGAGAGTGACTAGAATATTTACATAATAAAGCTGATGTCCCATGATGTTCTAGTCCTGAGAATTTCAGACAAAGGCAAGTAAGACGCCCTACTTGAATCACCAATTGGCTTGCAAACAGTACCACATTAATGATTCAAAGTATATATAGTCCAAGGGAATCAGACATCAATGAGCACAGTCCCAGGTCTATATCAGCACCTAAGACAAAACAGGAGCTTTTTGTCAAAAAGTGGACATGCTAGCAAAAATATTCCAAAAGGTTGGTGAAAGAGTTCTGAAGTCTGCGAGATTGACAAAAAGAGCAGGTTGTCGCCCTCAACATTTGAGATGCCCCTAACCTCAATTTAGACAACGTTTTTGTTAAGTTTGTTCACTTTATGAAAAACACAGACTAAAAATTAATTAAACTTTCAGTTTTTTCCTCCAATACTGAGCTGCACGCCATTCATTACTTCCCGCTCCTCTGTCTCCCTTTTCCTTTCTCTCATGTTTCCACTTTCCTACTTTTGCTTCACCCTTCGCAATACAGTTCTTCTTTGTCCAGGATCGTACAGGACATTCAAGTGATTTAAAATGGACGACAATAAAACAAAGTAGCGTATGCAAATGTCAGAAAAATATTCAACCTAGAAAGTACCAGGATTCGTAGTGCTAGCAAATAAATAGCCTGGGTAAGTTGAAGGTACCACACGTGACACAAAACCCTTTGTCAGTAATATTCATTCGTGGGACTGAGAACTGTGATAGGGTTTGAGGGACATCCCCTGCACTCTGTAAATTGTTTGTATTTACAATTTCATTTGCATTCACCTAGCAGAGTTCTTTAACCAAAGGATGTTTGTCCACTAGATAAACCATGTTGAGTTTTATTAATAAAACATTTATCTTATTGTTATAACGTACCAAAAAAGTTCCAAAGTTTCTTAAGATTTGAGTTAAGAATATGGCAAGGTACATATTTTTATATGTGAACCATTGTAGGCGGAGGGGAAAAGACTGAAGGAAAAAAGAGAAGCGGTTAAGTAGGATATCTGTTAGAATAGGGATATTGAACAGGGAAACATTTTTGGAGGTGTGGGTAGATGAGATGAACGAATGAACATATTTGAGAGTACTAAAATAGAGAATTGAGAAAATAGAACAGGAGGAGATAGAAGGTAAAGTGAAATTCGACATTTGTAGAGGTAGAGAGGGAGGAGCGAGTTATAGGAATATTTGGAGGGATGAGACAACACAAATGCTAATGAATGAAAGGGAAATCAGAGTAGTGGGAAGACAGAAGGACAATAACTTAATGCCATGGCGCATGACATTTCTTAGCACTGCATAGAACAGGTGTTACTCATTACATTTAAAGGGTGATTTTAAAGAGGGGCAATTGGCATGTAGAGATGTGGGAATATTTGCAGAAGAAAGGAAATGAATGAACATGTGGAGACGTGGAAATACGAAGGGATATTAGGATTAGTGGAGATAGGACAGGTGATGAAAAAGGGAATGCAGGTATGTTGAATATTAGGAAAAGTGGGCTAATTATAAATAGTCTTAGGGCCTCACGTACAAGAAACGACACATCCTTGCCGCAACGCAGCACTGCATCAAAAATGTTAACATCGCGGTCTGACAAATTCTAACACCATGCTTGTGCCAAATTTAGAAATCAGCACACCATAGCATTAGGATCTGGGCTACTGGGCTGCATAATGTTGCTAGCCTGTGCCCCATGTGGGCTACTGCTGCAACATTGAAGCTAGGCTGAATTGCAGCATGTAATTTGATGCAAGCCATCCTAGCGTCACTATTGAGTGTCAAAAGCATAAAAAAACACAGCATTTGAAAAACAAACGCAACAAGAGACACTCCAGAAACAAACAGTACCAGCCAGGATG
This sequence comes from Pleurodeles waltl, assembly GCF_031143425.1. Lineage (NCBI taxonomy): Eukaryota > Metazoa > Chordata > Amphibia > Caudata > Salamandridae > Pleurodeles > Pleurodeles waltl. Next base: position 1,889,958,994 of record NC_090440.1, read on the forward strand.
TCCATACAGACTCCCAGGAGAAGGGGAAGGGGAAGTTTAGTGAGGAGGGTCATACCATCGTATCAATGAGGTGATGGAGCACCAACATCAACTCTTTGTCACCTTAAAATTGCCATTAGGGAGGAAAGAGGCCATGTGGCAGTCCATTGTCATCAAGGTCAACAGTGTGGCAGAAGTCAGAAGGAAAGTGACCAACTGGAAGCAGCTCTGGCACAATTGCAAGCGCAGAACAAAGGAGAAACTGGCGAGCAAACCCAAGGCAGCATTGTAGACCTGAGGTGGAAGTCCTCCATCCCAGGAGCAGCTTGACAAATTGGAGGAGTTGGTGGCAGCCGTCATCCCTGAGGAGCTGGTGGTAGGAGTCCCAGGATATGGCAGAGCAGCATCTGATGAACAACAAGAACCACATGGTAAGTTGCAGTGAGGGGTAATGTGGCAACTAGGCAATTTCATAAGGTGCAGGCAGCTTTGTCCCAGCACTGCAAACAACTGTCTACAGGCCAAAGGGTAGTATGCTGGGTCACTTAAGGTTAAAGTACCAATGAAATGTAATGAGCACTGACCTCCCACAATTTGCACAGCCCAATCGTGAACCATCACCTCACTCTTTTTATTAGGTGAAGTGCAGCATCAGTCCACGTTCACCTTACTTTATATTCTGGCATTTGCAAGGTAATGTACAACACTACTCACCACAACTACAAATCACAGTACACTGCTAAAAACATGGACTGGAACAATACAGCAAGCATGCACGCTGCTACCTTTCACACCCTGGCTGTTACAATGCAGGACACCATGCACCATGTACATGAAGCTATTCGGTCTCACCTTGGGCATATTCACACTAATCTAGAATTTAAATCCTCAGGATGGAATGGATGTGTCACAGGAGTAACAATTTTTCTGAGAGGGGGGCAGGTGTTGGCAACTGGAGGTATCCACACAGGGGCATGGCAAGAGACATGTCTATAGTACCTTGCATTAAACCATATTGCTCACAGCTGACATGGCAGGCAGGGAGAGTGCACACAGGTGTTAGCTGCCATGGAAGGGACCACAGAACCTCCTTGCAAATAATCATTTGGAGGGTGAAATGTGAGAGATGCACAACACAGTACCAAGTGTGTACAAACTAATTATGATGTGTGCACATGGTGGCCCACTGCTACTGTTCTGCATGGTAGGTACTGACTGTGCACGGCAAAATGTAATTTGCTTTGAATGGGGATACTGTGCATCCTGGGAAGGTGAGAATGGACATGTGCACTGCATTGCAGCGAAACATGCACTACTGGATCTGACTGTGCAACGCTTGTGGCATGCCTGGGAAGGGATGTCAGAGAACAGTCTATTGGGGACTACAACCTACATGTAATGTGAACCGGGGGAACATGTAGCACGTGCCAGGAGGGAGTCTGATATAACACTGTCTCATAGTGCCACATGTAAAAGTTGGACATTGTCAAACAGGGACTACACAAGGGATACCAAGAACCATTTAACCATCACAAATGGAAGAACCCAGGCGGAAGGTGGTGGGCCTACTGATGGGGGATTCAGATTTGGATACTTGCAACTAGTAACACCACTACTACCATGGGGCGTGAGGCCACAACAATAGCTTTATATAATAAAGCAACATGTATGACCACTTGTCATGCATAATACACGTGTTGTAGGCATGTGAGAATGAATGATCTGCGCAGGATCACTTTGTGGCACTTACCAGTGTACCAGGACCCAAAAGTGGGTAATCAGAGGAGGTATGTACACCTATAATGGTGTGGGCCTCAGCCATAGGTTGTGTGACACTCTGCAGATAGACAATTCTGATCATGATGATATGGGGGGAATGTCAGTGAGCTAAACTACCCAATAGGACACGGCCCATCCCCTCAGAGTAGGTGCACAGTGCTTAGGAGAACGATGCAGAGATACAGCCATTTACAATGGAAATACTGTGAAACTGTGCATCAAACCCATACCTAACAGATCTACTTCACATCACTGTTGAAATGAGGGCCTCATGCTTGAGGAAATTACGCAGCAAGGTGCTGCAAGGCAGCTTGCTGTGCTGCACTGTGTCATTTTAAAAGTGCGGGGATGTATTGTATTTACTGATATACAACACATTCCTGTACTTTCCGCAGTGCTGGTGCACAAACTACTGCCTAGCGCCAACACATGCATCCTTGCACCATGGTGAAAGGCCGTCTGCATTGTAGGGATGATTGCTTATGTGCAGGAAGGGACTCCTTCCTGCACATAAACAATCATTAATGGTGTCACCCTATGTGTGCTGCAGAATGCAGCACACAGTGATGTAGGAAAAAATTGGGGGAACATTTTTATTTCTCACTGTTGCACCACTTAAATACCACCCCTGATAAGGTGTAGGAATCTGATGCATTACCAGAATTGTAAATCTGGGAATGCATCAGATTCCTCACGATTCCCTGAGTAATTGGTGGGAACACGCACAGCAACATCAATGGAATGCACATTTCATGCAGTGTCATGCGTGAATGGGGGCCATATTACAGGGCCATGCAAAGACACAAAAGGTGGCTTTGCATGGCCTTGAATCTCTTAACTGATTACTCATATCAACATCTAGCAAAGATCAACATTAACATATCACCATCTCATTGCAGAGGATGAACCCATACCTCCTAGCCAGCCTACTCTCCTGGACTTTTCCAATGGTGCGGATAACCAGCTGCACACCATACACCCTGACACCCTCCAGCAAATCTTGGGCACCATAAGACACCATTTCCTGTCTTGGGAAAGCTTGACAGTATGCGGGGCCTCCAGATGATCTGCCCAACATCCAACATACACCACCTGCCAGCCCACTCACAGCCCTGGACTCCCAGGTCCCACAACTTAAATTCCAGCAAACTGTGGTAGGAGACCAACAGGAGCTGGCAGTTCAGATGTAGGTGGGGATAGAGACCATGACGGGAACCCTAGAGCAATCCATAGTTGCCTCAATCCAAGTAAGGACAATTCAGCTGCCATATGAGGCACCTACTCACCGCTCCGTGGCCTCCAGCAGTCCCTGGCTGATATCACTGGTGTCATGAGGCAGAGGCATGAGCAAATGCCCGGCCAGGTTGCTAACAGGCTGGAGGCAATCCAAAATGTCTTGAATTCCATGGAGTCGAGTGTCTATCTCCGCCTGTATCATTCTTACTCATTATCACTTATTATCACTTATTATCATTATTAACTTTGACATTCAAGTGGCTCAATGGTAATATATCCTGTAAGAATATTTGTTCTGGATGAATTAATGATGGATACCTTATAAAATGTTTCTCTGAAAGAATAATTGGTGAAGCGATTAAGCAGTGTTGGGTTACTGTAGGTAATCCTCCCCCACCTGCACCTATACTGGGTCGGGTTCCACAACGTACCCCATGATGTGTATGTGTATGTGTATATGTGTGCACCATTGGGTCCATGTGTGTATAGGTGTACATACATATACACCATGTATACATCATCTGTGCCTTGCGTGATACCAGGTATCGGACATCAGCTTAAATGCATCTTGCAAGATGTTTCCACAAGGATCATTGTGCTCATTTTTCCATCATAGTCGCTTTCTACCAGGTCCACATGTGTGCATATACATACACTATGTATACACACTCTGCCCCATTAGTCTTTTGCTCATTTTGAATACTCCATTTCACAATAGGAGAGAGATGCATAGTTCTTATTGACAGCACGTAGCAGAAGCCCACCATAGTATCTTATATCATATGTAATCCCCCGGTTGTTCTTGAAGCTACATGAACTGGCACCTAAAGTGTTAATTTTTCTTCCTGACAGTATGTCTGACGTCAGTTCTGATGATGTATATATATCAATCACAGCTGCGCAGCGTGGGCTGGATGCAGGTCTCAGAAGTTGCACTCCTGGTCATTTTCACATTCAGGGTAAGTTTAGAAAGTTTTCCAAACTCCTTGACACTCTTCCATTATTCAAGAGTTCTTCACAAACTCCCCTGTCATTTACTTTTCAGTTGTTTATTGCCACCTATCTTGCTTATCTGCTGTCAATACACTGCTCGCCTCAGGCGCCTATTTCTTTTATTGGCGGCCATACACCAGTGTTTCTGGTGACACCTTGCGGGTGAGTGTTTCTGCATCTATTGGCACTCAGTAGTTTGGACACACACCTGGATACCCATGCTATTACATAGTTTGCCTTTTGGCATACATAGAAACAATAAAGATTTGTGTTTCCAACTGTATGGGCACTACGGGTTCTGCTCACAGGCTCGCAGACTACTGCATGTTAATAACTACATCACTCATTTCTTCATACTACTTGTGGGTTAGCCTTTCTGCATTTACTGATATTGTGGCAACATATTTCAGTACCCGCGCTTTTGCGTATTTTGCAAGCAGGGTTCTCCGCATGTAAAGATACATTGGATGTTGGTTTTTCCAACTATTTGGGCACATACGAGTTCCATTCACAAGCCCTTTCCAACCACTAGATGATAATAATTTTATTACTCACTCGCTTTCCCCACATGGGGGGGTTAGTTTTAAAATTCCAAAAATGTCTATTTTTCCTGGTTGAACCGGTCTGTACAATGGTTACTTGTGCATGTTTATGCCATCCACAATTTGCGCTCGCCTTAATCCAGAATTTTCTGTCTGAGACACGCAGTGTCTTTTTTCACCAAATAACAATAATTAAAAATGTTGGCACACAATGGTTGCATGTCACATGTGCATGTTGGTTGTGAGGCAATCCACACTAGATCCAAAGCAATTATGTAATTTCTTCCAAATTATGGATTTTTTATGTGCCCTTTTTTGACATAGAGTAATACCCTTCTAATTTTAGAAAAATAACAATGCCCCTTCTCCTGGACCCCCTGTGGACCGTTGGAGAAGATCAATAAGGAAGATTTTTGGTACACCTTTTTTAGTCTATTTGAGCGTTTTTTTAGAAGGATTTGGGCTTTGTACTCACACTTGGTATCCTTTCATTTCAAGGTGTCTCCACTTAATTCTATCGTCCTCATGATGACCCTGCAGTGATTAATCTGGATAAAGGGTTGAAACATCGATGGAATACATAACTGTGGACTGGATTTCAAATTGGTGATATGTGGATGTGGATATCTAAAGGATAGGCATCCAAGGACAACATTATTATTATTTTTTCCAGTCACATGTATATGTGTATATAACACTGTTGGAAAATGGGTTATTGGTAAGGGCAGGTAGGTACCTACACTTAGCAATAGGCCACTAACCTCCACTAAGGTCCAGTTAGGTCTCAGTAAATTAAACCCAGCTCAACCCTTGGTAGCTTGGCAACGAGCGTCAAGGCTTAACTTAGGAGACAGAGTATAAAGCATTCAAATATCACAAAACAGTAATTAAATAAAACACAGTTTAAAAATCCAAAACCAATTTATAAAAATAGAATATATTTTTATCTTTAAAATGACACCAAAACGAATAGAATCGGATAAGGGGAACCGGAGATATGAATTTTTAAAGAATTATTATTTTTTTAGCGCCTAGAAACAAAAAGCGCCAATCGGGTCATCTGGTTGCACCTCGACCGGGGCAAAGTCAAAGTTTCAGGCCGACCGCGATGGAGCCCTGCTCGGCTACAGGCCGCGGGAGGCCTCGGTTAAAATGTTACCTTCACACTTAGGGGGTTATTCCAACTTTGGAGGAAGTGGTAATCCGTCACAAAAGTGACGGTAAAGTGACGGATATACCACCAGCCGTATTACGAGTCCATTATATCCTATGGAACTCGTAATACGGCTGGTGGTAAATCCGTCACATTTGGGACGGATTACCACCTCCTCCAAAGTTGGAATAACCCCCTTAGTCTTTTTTTCGAAGATTTTCTTCAGCGGGACGAACCTGCCAGTCCAATCCGACCTCCTGGAGCCCTTCTCCGGATACGCGATGCTGGAATCCTCGGTAGAGATTTTTACCTTCGAACTTAGTCATTTTTTCGAGGTGAAAATCCTTCGACCAGGGTAAACCTGGATCTTGATCTGACGTCCATGGAGCCCTTCTCGGATACGCTGGCTGGGAGGTCCCGGTCAACTTTTTACCTTCGGACTTAGGGGGTCATTCCGACCCCGGCGGGCGGCGGGTGCTGCCCGCTGGGCGGAGACCGCCAGAAGACCGCACCACGGTCAAATGACCGCGGCGGTCATTCTGACTTTCCCGCTGGGCGGGCGGGCGACTGCCAAAAGGCCGCCCGCCCAGCGGGAAAGCCCCAGCAACGAATGTAGCCGGCGGAGTTGCTGGTGTGCGACGGGTGCAGTGGCACCCATCGCGATTTTCAGTGTCTGCTAGGCAGACACTGAAAATCTTAATGGGGCCCTGTTAGGGGGCCCCTGCAGTGCCCATGCCAGTGGCATGGGCACTACAGGGGCCCCCAGGGGCCCCACGACACCCGTTCCCGCCAGCCTCTTCCTGGCGGTGTAAACCGCCAGGAACAGGCTGGCGGGAAGGGGGTCGGAATCCCCATGGCGGCGCTGCATGCAGCGCCGCCATGGAGGATTCCCAGGGGCAGGGGAAAACCGGTGGGAAACCGCCGGTTCCCTTTTTCTGACCGCGGCTTTACCGCCGCGGTCAGAATTGCCCCGGAAGCACCGCCAGCCTGTTGGCGGTGCTTTCTCTGCCCTCTGCCCTGGCGGTTACAAACCGCCAGGGTCAGAATGAGGGCCTTAGGGGGTCATTCTGACCCCGGCGGTCTCAGACCGCCGGGGCCAGGGTCGGCGGGAGCACCGCCGACAGACCGGCGGTGCCCCGCAGGGCATTCTGACCGCGGCGCTTTGGCCGCGGTCAGTGCAGGAAAACCGGCGGTCTCCCGCCGGTTTTCCGCTGCCCGTCAGAATCCTCCAAGGCGGCGCAGCATGCTGCGCCGCCTTGGGGATTCTGACACCCCCTACCGCCATCCTGTTCCTGGCGGTTCGCCTGCCAGGAACAGGATGGCGGTAGGGGGTGTCGCGGGGCCCCTGGGTGCCCCTGCAGTGCCCATGCCAATGGCATGGGCACTGCAGGGGCCCCCGTAAGAGGGCCCCGCTTGTATTTCACTGTCTGCATAGCAGACAGTGAAATACGCGACGGGTGCAGTAGCACCCGTCGCACCTTCCCACTCCGCCGGCTCGATTACGAGCCGGCTTCATGGTGGGAAGGTCGTTTTCCCCTGGGCTGGCGGGCGGCCTTTTGAAGGCCGCCCGCCAGCCCAGGGGAAAACTCAAAATACCCGCCGCGGTCTTCCGACCGCGGTACGGTATTTTGACGGCTCCCGCCGGGCGCGCGGTGACCGCGCCCGGCGGGAGTCAGAATGACCCCCTTAGTCTCTTTTTCGGAGATTTTTCTTTACCGGGACGAACCAGCAAATCAGGCCGGGTCGCGGTTGAGGCAAGCCGGCTAGAGTTGCCGCGGCGGGTCGGTCCCTCTATGGAGCTTTTTTTCAAAAGTTGTCCAAACTTCTCCAAACTTCTGGGGCTTCTCCCAGATGTCCTTTTAAGGTTCTTTTGGGGTCCACAGCTCACCCCAAGGGTCCAGAAGTTCTGAGATGGTCCTTGGGGGGTGCGAACTACAACTCCTAGAATGCACCTGGTGCAAACTCCTTTTTGGCCACTGGACAGTGGTCAGCTGGTCGCTTTCTTCAGGAGTTGGTGCAGGGGACTCTGGATAGCAATTTTTCACCTGTAGCAAACAGGGAGTCCCTCCTTGAACCAGTTGAAGCCAGGCAAAGTCCTTCTTGTGGTGAAGCCCAAGTGTGCAGCTGGTGCAGTCCTTCTGAGTGCAGGTTCCAGGTGCAGGCCAGGGGTCCAGCAGGGCAGTCCTTCTTCTTCTGTTGTTCTTCCTTGTTGGATGTGGTAGGGAACTGAGGTGTGAGTGCAGGTCTGCCAGTTTTATCCTTGCTCCTGGGTGAAAAGCAGGGGGGTCCTGGTTCTCCAATCAGGTGCAGGGTCCTTCCCCCTGTGATGACCACTTCCTGGGAAGTGTGGCAAAAATCAATCCCAGGAGGCAACATTCTCTAAAAATCCATCATGGCTGAATCTGATTTTTGGAGGTTACATCTGGCTGAGCCCATCCACTAGTGTGGCTAAAAATCATAAACACACCCCTCTCCTGCCCTCTCCTAATCTAATCAAGGGGGCACCTAGTTGTCTGGGGTTGCAGGATGTGGGGGTGTTGCTGGTTGCTCCAAATGTCCTTCTCTGCCTTTGAAGACCAGTTTGGCAGCCCCCCCCTTCCTGCCTCACCATCTGCTGAGGGGAGATTCCCTCCCACAGGCACATTCCTTTGTGTGAAGCCAGGCCACTTCACACCTCATCAAGGCAGCTTGGCTAAGCTGCTAAAGGCTGGCCAATCAGAGCACAGCAGCAAAAACAATGCAGGGCTGAAATTGGCAACTTTTTAGGTAAAGTTTAAAACTCTTTACCTGAACAAGTTATATTAAATCCAGCAACTGGAAGTTGTGGGATTTATTACAACAATTAATTTGATACCAAACTCTTGGTATGCATCATTAAAGGAGACTTTAAAAATTAAAATAAAGTCTCCCCATTCTAGCCTATAAAGGCCATTTACTACTACAATGAGGGAAAAACGAATTTGGCTGTTGTTACCTCACCAGGGCTTATAAAACTATTTTTATAAAGTCCCTGCTTATAGTTCCCTGGCACCCTGCCCTAGGGGCACATAGGGCATACCTTAGGGGTGACTTATATGTAAAAACAAGGTAGTTTAAGACTTTGGAACTACTTTTAATTCCAAAGTCGAATTTGCATATCACTTTAATTTAAAAGCAGCCAGCAAGGCAGGCCTGTCTTTAAAATGACACTGGGCACCTCAGCAGTGCACCTATGGGTGCACCACCTATGCTGTGGTCCCTAAACCTACACGCCCTACCATATGCTAGGTACTTATGGGCAGGTTAACTTAGCCAATTATAACTAGCCTAATTTGCATATCCATTTTACACAGAGCACAGGCCCTGGGACTGGTTAGCAGTACCCAGGGCACCATCAGAGTCAGGAAAACACCAGCAAAAAGTGGAAATCGGGGGCAAAAAGTTAGGGGGCCGCTGCAATCAGCCCTGTTTTCTCACAAACACCAGTGCACTTTTTCACTTTGTCACTTTGCACTGTGCCGTCACCATACAGGAGCACCTTATTTTTATTTTTATATTATTATTTTTATGTCATTCTACGTTTTTCTGATACTGAATAAAATTTTATATTTTCCATTTTTCCTTCTACACACTATATATTTAATAGAGTAACCGTTGAAGTCAAGGGTAACACTTCTCCCTTGGGGACCTTTTGTGTCCGATACATTGTATACCATGGTCCCTGGGTTATGGGTTATTTACCCATCTTCTACACACATTGATACAAAGAATCTACATGTGCCAGGTATCATATATGATATTGGAGGGTGGATCGATTACTCATATCACACAGAGATGTATGAAACAACTCCTATATCAACTCCTGTCAGTACATGGGAGGCTGTGATATGACGTCTTGCATACTCCCCAAGTAACTGGATGTTTCCCGCTTTGCAGCCCATTGCTTGTGCACATATGTCTGATATTCATGTTACTTTGCTGCGCACCAGCACTCTGCACAATCATTTGATGGGTGTGTGCATGCATGCCCTATAACTCAACTGCACAGAGATCTTGGGATGGCAATTTCTAATGCTGTTCATTGTATGATCCTGTTTGCAATGCGTTTAAGAGACTATAATGGCCAGCACTATTTGAAGATGGAGTGGACATTGTCATGTTGTATGACAATGCTGTACAGACAATCCTGTGGTCTAGCACACATTGCCAGATATGGGAAGTTGACAAGGAATAGCAATGTTGATCCATACAGCATTGAGTATGGGGCATCACACCACATGAGTGGCCAATTCAACTGCAGTTCCAAGTGTGGAATGCTGACCTTTGTCCTACTACACTTAGGGCCTTATTCACAAGTCACTCAGTCCTGAAAGAACATGATTTTCGGTGCCGTTCCTGTAGCACATGCAACAGGAACATATTCCGTGGACAACATGATGCCACCCTGCATAGATTTGTAGGACTCTGTAAATCTGGCACATGTCCTTACTGTCATCAATGTGTTGTCACTCATCCCCCCATATGGGCTTCCCATGCACATTGAACATACATTGCACTGTGAGTAACAACAGCCTATCTATACATCTGAAATGCATTTGTTAGGTATACCATCCCCTGCCATGTTCATCTATGAACCAACCACCACATATGTTCACAGATCCTGGCACTGTGGTCATGCTCTTTGTTTATACCACTAAACATGTAGGCCCTCAGTGACAGCAATCAGATCCTCCTTTATATTAGACAGATGTTAATGTACATTCCGGACATAACCTCTACCTTACTGTCACTATTCATGAATAAAATATGGAGTTTGAATTTGTATACATTGACTTTAAAAATTGCACTGCACACAACATACAACTGCACACACAATCCTTGCACTACCCATTAAATATACAGAATGAAATTCAATGGTAGCATTCGGTTAATTTAAGCTCTCAACCTCCCAAGTGGTGTAAGGCTTGGGTCCACCTGCAAGACATAACATGAGACATAGCGCTGTGATTGTTGAAAAATGAACACTGTGTCAAATATTGCACATTACACATGACTTGCAAATGCCCATAGAACTCTTTTGGTTGTGACAACTGAAATCGCTAATTTGACATGCCTCAATGGCATAAATTTGTAGGCCTGGCTGACACATTCACACATATGATGAAGCTATACATACATTTCTTGGGCACATTTTTTAAGACTTTCGAATGACTTACTAACCCAAGATTTTGCAAGGCTAGCTGAGTCTAATGTCACTCTGCACCTAAATGACTCCCAGAACACACTCAGCCAGGACTAGCAATACCCCTGCCTTACTATTTACATCACATGTACATGACTATGCTACGTACAACACTAGTTAGAAATTCTTGTATCCTCATTTCACAGACGTTGGTATATGCCAATGCTGCCTAGTCATAGACACCAAACATACATGTTTTATCCATTCCCAAACCTCAACATTTTAAAATCAGATACACACATAGGTGTGACCTACATAGAAGTATGGTAGTCCGCAAGTCAGAACTATGTACATAGTCAAATACATAATGCCTCATCTACATGAGACATGAGCAACTGGAGTGTCTCAAAATAGGATAGCTCCTGCTAAAACACGACCCCAGGGGAGACAAAAATTAGCAAATGCCCTCGCAGCAGGTCATGTATTGTAAATGTGTACCCTTCCTCAGGTTGCCCACAGGACACCTGTTGACATGTGCACTGTGATGCTAATAGTGAAAGTGGCCAACCGGTATGCTAAGGACACTGCTCCAGTCACTGCATGACAGCCCAGTATTCTGAATCCTCTGTGTCATTCTCTGTCTCTGAAAAACCCGTTTTGGGACGTGATGGCATTTGTGCCCTGACATATGTGAAGCACTGACACCATGGGTGCCATTCACAAGCCCAAGTGTCACCCTGCAACACCAGAGAAACAATTCGGAGGCGTTTCTGTGGCACAGTGTGCCAGGCCATGATCAAAAAGCTGGAAATGCATCAGATTAAAATGCCATCTCAGGGTTAGCATCTCAGTTTCCCAATGGGAATGAAATATATGATGTATCCATGTTTTTCATGTTCCTATGTGTGCTGCTTTCTACAGAACACATCCACAGAGGAAAATGCCTTTGGTGATTGTGTATGTGCAAGGCGATGTCCCCTCATTCACATGATCAATCATCCCTGTCAACCATGCACCGTTGCACCAGGGCACAAGGGTGTCTGCATTGGTGCTCAGCAACAATTTGTGCACCAGCCCATGGGACAAAGACAGGAATGCGCCATATGTCATAGTTATGGTGTGTTGCTGCACTTGCTCTGTAGTAACACAACTTGAGGCCCTGCCCTGAGTCCAAACTTAGTAAAGGAGGCCAATGACCACTATACATCTAAATGCAAGTGCAAGCCAAAAAATCATTCACATAGAATGTGTGCTTACCAACAGTTCCACCGACTTCTATCCCAAGGTTGCCCAGGAAGTCACTTTCCCTGCTTATGACATCTGCCCAGCGATGTTTGAGCTGGTGGGTTGTCCACTCCACCTCGAAGTTCAACTACATGTAGAAGTAGATCTTCTCCCACTGCAGCTTTCATGCCTCTGTCTTGTAACCCTAGATTACACGTCCTCCCGTGGCCACCATGTTCGGCAGGTAGTAAGTCACCCACCAGAAAAGCACCCCAAGGTCCTCCATACTCACAATACTCACATACTTGACCTGTCTCTTCCCTGACATGTGTCACCCCAGACACACAATTAACAACCTGAAGAAACAAAACGACCCCAACCACCCATAAGAATGAATCTGCCCCAAAGACAAAGACTGAACAACACACAGTAAAATACAACACATAATACAAATACAAAGGACAAATCAGACATCAGGGACACAACAGGGACAGCAGACAGCATAACAGACTCAGAAAACAACACTACTCTCTCCACCAACAGCACAACACAACCTCTCCCAAGCACAGACACAAGGACTGTGAGTTGAAGAGAAAGTGATTGGCAGCATGGCTGATCCATTGCATCACTTCTTGGGCAGATGAAGCACATTTTCAGCAGATCCGTCTTTTTTTTTTTTCTGCTTAATGTCACAGACAGACAAAGCGCCATTAGGAAATTCTGACGGTCAGATTGGAAGTGTTATTTTTGCCTGACTCGATGGCTGTAAAATTCACATATTGGGACAATGCATCTATTTTCTGGGCGCAATGAGTGAAATATGTGGGTTTATGCATGGTGTGATGTGGATTGCATGCTAGAAATTCATGGGGATTGCTGTGTTACTTGTGAATAGTTGGGTTTACCACCTTCCTGCCTTTCTTTGTGTCTAATGTGTATTGTGGGATTGTACATAGTTGTCGGTACTTGCATTTCTAGGATTAAACTATGCATAGGGCACAATTACTATGTTCGGTAATGGCATACCATAGAAAGGTTGCCCCACGGACCAGCCATGTATTGGCACGGGAATCCATTTCTTAGATTACCCCCAGGGAAGCTGTGGATCTGGCCTTGGCTGCGGCCAGCACACCCACATCTAAAACAGCACAGATGTCTGCCAATATGTGGAATGTCCCAAGGTGCAGGCAGCCGCTGTCAGGCATGTGAAAGGATGTATAAATGGTGTAATTTGACCATGTCCCACCCCCTCAAGGGGCCTCCTATCAGGGGCTGCACTGCCAATTCACCTCCGGAGATTGACTTTGCCCCTCACCCCTCTTCTTACATACAGCGTATGGTCCAAATCAGAGTGATAATCACATTAGCATAGGCCAACACACCCATGCACAAGAGGGTGCACCCCCTGTTGCTGCCGCAGCTAGTATAAGTGTCCGTTCACTATAGTTTTGTTTTGAATTTCAGCAAATACCAGAGCAGCACATTCAGGCATTTGCAGGGACCCCGGGGGACCACAAAGTGTGTGCAAAGGGCCATTGTGCAGCTACACTACTTTCACCACACAGAACTTGGTGAGGATACTGTTGCACTCAAGGTGCCATGTGAAAGTGCCCTGGCTGGTCCATTTCACATGATTCGTGGTGCACACGGTTTTCACTCATGCTGAGGGTGCAAAGTTATTACACCATGAATGCCTTAGCATGACCTCTGATGTGCTAAAGACAGCAAGGCGGTGTACATCAAAATGTTAATACACTCTACATCAAGGTGGGGTTGCTTGTGCTTAGCAATGGGTGTACACATGCAATACCCACGTATTGTTACATTGTGACAGGTAATAGGACTCATGTGGACCAGGCTCAGCCCCAAACTTGTCAGACATCCCCAGTAGAGCATAGATAAGGATGTATTAATTTATGTGTCCTTGGGCCATCTGCTTCCATGTGTCCTGGATTATGTAGCTCACATTGGCCATGTTGGACTGAGCCATGGATGGCACATATGCATGAAAGTGTTGAAAGTGTTGAATGAACTGTGATGCAAAATGACAGAAGATTGTATGGATACATGAGCCCCTTATAAGCCCCATGTTGACATCCACGTGTTTACATTGGTCATCCAGGTTGTCTATGTGGGTTGTATAGTACTGAGGCGCCAACAATGTCCCTCCAATACACCCATTACACTGAGTGACACTTGTGAGCTTCTTCGGGTGCTTTCTGTTACTCCATGGCTATGAGTCCATGATGTGCCACACAGCTGGACTTCATATGGCCTCATGGATATTGTTGACAGCTTGTGCCCCCAGATGATCCATGGGAGGGGTGACACCAGCGTCATTGGCCTATGCTACCTAGGCTCATATCTATGTAACTTGCCACTCTAGGAGAGCCTGCTAGCAGCTTGGTTTTGTCTTATAGGAAAGGACGGCTTATTACCACTATCTGGTATTAGTTATGATAAAGTTAACAGTGGCAGGTTGTGGATTTCTCATTACCAATCTTTCAAGCCCTGTCATGACACAGTTAGCTCCTTCCTAGTAATATTTGGGCTTAAGTCATATATTTCCACATTAGCCTGTAGAGCTAAGTTTCTACTATGTGAATAAACTTGGATGTGCAATGTTCTCACTAGGGCATATCACACATCTTTGATAATATTTCTGCTTGTAGTTACATGGCACACCATCCCTGGGGCACCTAGGGGAGGCATTAGGTGTGAATTTTATATAAGATTAAGGTTAATTTACACTTTGGAAGTACGTGTTCTTCCAAAGTCAATTTTGCACATATTTTATTTTTTAAGACAGTCTGCAAGGCAGGGCTGACGTCAAACATGACAGCGGGCAACACAGTAGCACAGACCCCAGCACAAGAAATCTACTGGGCCTCTAAACTTCCCTGCTGTATTATATACTAGGGACTAATAGTTGTTTGATTCCCCATTGCCCTATTATCTAATAGGGACTTACAGGAGTCTGTCATTGGCAATTGTAATTGTACCACTTTACCATGTACCTTTCATTCAGAGTGGCCCTGGGACTAGTTAGCAGACTCAGAGTACAGCCAGGGTCAGTTACTACCAGTATCAGTCATAAAAACTTGGGTGAACATGCTAAAAGGATGGCTTTCTCTCACTGTGACTGGGCAGGTAACTTGCCTACACATTGCTTGTGCTTATATGTGTTGTTTTACATAGGTACAATTATTCTTGTTGTCATATTTTTCTGATATTATGAGCGTCATTCACGCATGTACTACACACATTACTAGTATATGGGACATCAGCAATGTTCTGCTATTTATGGTACATTTTGTGCTTGCTCCTCAGCCTCTCCATACTCATCGTCCAGTTCTTCCTGCTTCTCATTGTCATTGGGCCAAGGGAGATTATGCCCTGCACATATATTCTGCAATATGAAGTGCACTAGTATTAGTTTAGTTACCATTGTTGCAAGTACAGTAATTGGCCCCAAAATATCTTGACTCCTGAGGTAGTACTTGACTCTGGAAGTCCCCTCTGCAGTGTAACAGGTCCTCTTTAGGACATGAATGTGACTCAGCTGAGCTTCCATATAGGTGTGTGTGTGAGGAATACTCACCCACAGCTGCAGACAAAGTTCTTTGTCAGCTGCACAGTGAGTATGGTTGGATTGGGGGAATGGTCATTACAGATAATGGCCCCACATCCATACACAAATTATTCTGTGTCCTGATTGACTCTTACACTTTGCCAACAGTATGACATGTACTATGACATTGTTTGCCATACATGCAAGATGATCACTGATCTGACCAACACTGTGCTACATATAAAGGTGTACTGTCCTCTGTCTTACACTTACTATTTGTCATACATGTGAGTGCAAATGATGTGGATGTGGTGAGTTGTCACCAGTGAAATGAATCTTTCCGCCATTGAGTTGTCACATATCTCTCACTGATCTATTATTGCAGTTTATGACTACTATTTTCCAACATTGGCATAAAGTGTTGGGCCTAATGTTTCACGTAGTAATTTTGATATATCTGTTTTTCTTTTGTACCAACAGTTATTTGGCTCAAATGAGTGTTTTCAGTTCAACATGTTTGTTCGACAGCCAGTGCAAACATTACACACCACACTTTTCAGAGATCAGCACATTGCGTTTGGTACTTCGAGAATGCTGAGAGGTTCACACTTGATTGATGACTGTTGTGGCTTACTTATGGTTTCCTGGAAGTGGGTGAGTTGTTTTTATCAGGGACTGTGTCATAAAATCCAAAGTTGAATTAAATAATTTATTTACAAGGTTTGCAATATCATACCTTCAGTCACATGTACTCATGAAAAACAATTCTGAACAATATGCACATGTCTACGTGCACCTGCAGCAGTGTTTTGTATTTACTGATCATGTGCTGGCTGATCCCCCTGCTCTTCCCTTGGATCCTTCAGTTGTCCCTCACAGGGGACATTTGTCCGCACACATATATTGCGAGTATAGCACACGCCAAAATCATTTTTCACATTGGCCAGAGAATACAGCAGTCTATCCCCAGAAATGTCCAGGCAATGAAACCAGGCTTTGAGCAGGCCAAAGGTATGCTCAACTTTGTTTTGTGTGTCGATGTGTGCCTGGATATTGGCCCTTTCTGTCTTGGTCGGTAAGTTGGCAAATGGTGTCATCACCCACTGTGGGATCCCATATCCTTGGTCAGCTGAAATTAAAAAAAAGGGACAGCTTCATTGTTTAGGATTAATATGTTTGCAAAAGTCCTGCCCATATGTGTTATGTTTAATGTTATTGTCATGCACTTCTTCCAGTTATGACCACATGATGTGTCAATCATGCCAGTGTACCCGGGCCTGTTTACTCACTCTCTGTAATGTCAAATGCAGTGAATAAGCAGATACATCATACAATTCAACATCCTGACTGTCATATTTCTGCAGCAGACTGTGGTGGTGGCTGCTTCCCATTGCTCTAGTCCACTCAGTGTTTTGTGTTCACACTACACGTGTGGAAAGACAGAATGTGGATGTGAATCTTTTTTGAAGGTTTAGCCTAGGTAGGTGGTAACATACCAGGCATGGCTGACACAGACACATGCATGGGTCCATGGTCATCCACAGATGTTGGTGTTGGCCTACATTACATTTCCCCATGCCTTTGATTGTCCAATTATTGTCTAGGGCAGTTGACATAATGCCATCCACACAGTCTGCATTCCCACATACCAACTGAGTGACATGTTGTCACAACTGCCATTTACCAATCCATGGTTCCATGTCACAGTGGGGGAACACTGTGTACATGTGTGTCTGCATTGCACCCAATTTGTGCACACAACCCATGGGTTGTGAAGATTTGTGGTTGGTCCTCTGCAGCCCAGCTACACAACTTCCTGCACTGTACAATGTCTCTGAGAAAGGGATCTGGTATACTTGGGGTCTCCTGCACTTTCTGGTTCCTTCGTACTAGACTTGCACACAAGTTGACTGGCAAATAAACATTTAAATTTACTATAGGGGTTGTAGGGGTTCTTCTTTAATTTCAGGATGGTGTTTGTGTGTGCGGGTGCACCTTCCATCCAAGGCTGCTGCCTTAGCGGCATGGTGAGTGGTGATTTTGTTTAGCATTACACATCACACATGTGAGATGAGAGTGATTTTGCATATTGTTTTACATTTTTACAGGTACACGTCACCTGCCCCTGGGCCATGGTTTGTCAGCTTACACCTAGTCCCTTGTGTGTGAGCCATAACACGGCTGATGGCCCATGCGTGTTAAATGCAAAAACCCACCAGTGGACATGGTACACCTCCCTTGCACACAAAGATGTCTGATAGATTTCCAGCCTGCCATGCATGGCTATGAGCATGTACATCATGGAACATCTTCAAAACTGGATTGATATGTATTCACATGTATGTAAGGATGATTTACATTCCAAATGTGAACAAAAGCATAGTGCATGTATGTGTAACTACTCTCATCTTGCTCTCCCTATCTGTGTAGGTAGACACTGATCCATGTATTGTGTCCCCATTTCTGTTTGTTATTGTGTCCATTAGGTACTTGCTGTTTGCTTACCTACAAATACGCCATTTCCATATTATCCATCCTGGATTCATTGGTAGGTGATGGACTGTCGGCATATCAAGGCATCATGCACAATGCCAGGGTATTTGGCCACCACATTTAGGATCAACCCACGATGGTCAACAATGGCCTTTATGTTGATGGAGTGGGTATGCTTCTTGTTGAGGTATAGATGAGCAGTTGCAGCAGGAGGAACAAGTTGCACACATATGCAGTCCATGGCACCCAGCACATGTGGAAAGCCAGCGATGGCAGAGAAACCTTGTTTGATTTCCTTCTGCATTTGGTGAGTGGTGGGGAAGAGGATGTGGCAGGGTGTGAGCCTGTGAGAAAGGGCCTCTTATGACATGGTTAGGCCCCCACTTTTTGCCTGGAAGATGATGTGGTTTCAAAACAGGTTCCCAGGACCAGATCTCTTTCTCCAAAACTGTCCTATGCTTGGCATGTTAGCCACCCTTGTAAGACCCTAGTAAATAGTACCCCTGGTACCTAGGGCATGGGTACTGAAGAGGGCCCCCCCAGAGCTGCAGCACCAATTATGCTCCTCAATGAGATTGCCATTGCAAGTGCATGACAAGGTATATGCACAGTTGCAAAATCAACATGGCACTCTCCAAGAATGCCGTGTCCGCTAACAATGCATGCTATATAGGTAAGTCACCCCTAAGGCAGACCTTACAAGCCCTAAGGAAGGGTGCACTATAGTGTTTGTGAGGCCATATGTGTGTGTGAGCAAATATGCCCCTACTCTGTCTTTGCTAATTCTTAGATATAGAGAGTGTGCAGGAAAGCCATAGCAAATGCATGTGCTAGACACTGGTCATTATGACTTACCCAGCTACATGAAGGCCTCTCTGAACCCTTGGAGTTTTTGTATCACAAAACCCAGAGTAATAAACCCACACTGATGCCAGTGTTGGGTTTATTATAAAATGTACCCAGAGGGTTCCTCAGAATGTCCTCCTGCAAAACAGCCCTGGCATGGTTGTTGACTGCTCCTATCCAGCCTTCCACCACCAGACACGATTCTGAACTTCTAGGGTGACAGCCTGTGCTCTAAGGAACAAGAACACAGAGCCTTTTCTGGGCAGAGAGTCACTCCTCCTCCCCAGACAGGCACCCTGCACAGGTGGTCAGCGTCAAAGGCTTTGCTGCTTATGAAATCTGACCTCTGCTGCTAGCAGTATATGGCTGCCCAATGGTTTTGCCCCATGTCAGGCAGGAAACCTAGCAAGTATAGAAGGAATGACCATCTGCAGCCAGCAGTACCCCTCAGGTGTGATAGGCAAGGTGACCACTCCTTTTAATTTCCTCCATCTTGGAAAATAGCCAATCAGGGTTATGGATGTGACCCTTTCCCACAGGAAGTGCCACTTGGTGGGTGTAGTCACCCTAAGTTAGGTGGCCCATTGGCCACCAACAGGTACTCCCCCTAAACTCCCCTAAATGCAATATTTAGAGGGCATCCCTCGGCCAAAACCTCAGATTAAATGGACACAAAAAGACCAGGACAAAGAAAGCCCAAGGCATGAGAACTGAAGCCCTGCTGCAGAAAGAAAAAGGTGCCAAACCCTGCCTGTTGCTCCAAGGCCTCAACCATTGCCACTGAAGTGTCATCTGTAAACCTGAAGGACTCTACGAAGACCCAGAGCAACTCCAGCCTTCTGAAAATTGAAAAGAATCTCCCTCAGAGTGAAGGTCTCACTCTCCTGCACCCTGCAGGCAAGGAAACTGTGAGGTCCAGTAAAGTGACGAAATGCTGACCAGTGACCCGGACCCACCAGCCCAGCCTAATTCTGTACAACAGCCCTTAAGGACAAGACCTGCCACCGTACCAAGTTTGGTGGCACTGTGACTCTCCAGGGCTGTGGCGTATCACTGCCCGGGGTATTGAACCCCCAATGTCGGACACCCAGAAGCAAATTCCACTCCGGACTCGCAAAAGCCAAGACACAAGCACCAGTCGAGGGACTTCAGGACACCCAAGAACCACCCCAGAGTGGCCCTGATGACCTACAATCCACCCTCAAATTCACCTGCTCCTGACTCCAAAGACCCTAAGACGCACAACTCCTGGCTGAACTACATGTGATACAATCAGCCACCCTGGTTCTTGCATCCACTAACCAGTTGTACTCTAGGGGTCCCTAACCCCTTGTGAGCTCCACCTTCTCAGGGAACCCAGTGGACTTACCTTTAAGTCCAACTTTGCAGCGTGTTTCCAAGTGGTCCCTTTCTCCTTTGGGCACGAGCTCAAAGACCTTCAGCCGCTGCTCCCACTTAAAACCAGAAACCGCCTGAAGTTTTCCAGCTGGCCCATTGGAAACTCTGATGACCTCAACCTAAAAGTAGAAGGTGACATTTGTGAGAGCAGTGCCTTATTTCATGTGCATTTTTAAAGATTTTCCCATTGATTCCTATGGTGTGTAATAACGCACAAAAACAGAACATTTGCTAAACCGTCAAAAGTCCTAAGAAAATAATTACTTACTGTATACTGATGAACTTAGTCTTAAAATTTTTATACAAATCTGAAGTATTTTTGTAAATTGGTCTTGAGTTATTCTTCCGAGTGTGTGCCCACATTGATTGATACTGTGAGTCCAACAAATGCTTAGCACATCTCCTGGATTAGCCTAACTGCTCACCTGCACTACCACAAAAACAGAGCATTTTAGATGGTCTGCTTTTTACCTCTGGATACCAAAGTGGGATTGCTTGGACTCTGCACAATTCACGTCATTTTCGTATACTGTATAGAAAGCCAGCCTCCTACAGAGACGGATAATAGCATCCAAGACAGAGGGGAGGAATGCTGAGAATGATGGCTGTGAAACTCCTGCCACTCGGGCTGTAGTGGTCTGGAAGGACCGCTAGGCCAGCATGTGAAGCAAAGCCAGGAGCTTGGTCTGTGTTGGGATATTGATGACCCTGTCAAATGTTGACTGCAGTCTGGGTGCAATGAGGTGTAGCAGCTGTACGATGGACTCCCTCACCAGACACTAATAAATGATTAACTCTTCCTCCATGAGTTCAATCAGTGAGGTACGCTGCCGATGTATGCGCTCCCTTCTCCTGTGCTGCCTCTGTGGTGCAGATTGAGATGATTGTGGTGGTGATGGTGATTGTGGTGGTTGTGGTGGTCTTCTTGGTGCTCCAAGCTGAAGTAGGAGAAGGTCCATGGTGTCCCAGAGCTTGCCAGGCTGATTGGGGTCTGTTCTCCTGATGTACCTGTGCCAATGCATCATTTTTACGCCGGGTCTGACCAGGGGTTATATTTTTGATGAATTGCAGACTTTGAGCGACTTTTGTAAAGGGTGCGTTCTTTTCTGAAAAGCTTGTAAATATGGCTGTCAATCCTGTGTGTATTTTTTAAGGGGAGTGGCTACTTTGCATATCAGTGTTCGTATCTGACGCAGCCAAATCCGACGCTGTGTGAAAATGACACAGAGGGATAAAAAGTGATGCGAGAGGCCTCTGGCATCATTTTGTAGATATGGAGTTGTTCTTGTGTCACCGCTGCATCAAAAATAATGAAGGAGCGGTGGCGGAGAGCCTTGTAAATGAGGTCCATAGAGTGAGGCATAGGTGAGTATTTAGAGAGGTGAGAGTGAAAGTTAGGTGAAGAATTGTAAGGAGATGTGCAACTAAATTGAGAAGTTGGGAAGAACAAGAAGAGTCGAAGGACATATGGTGCTTGGAAATATTTTAAGGGTGTGCGTAGGAAAAGGAGATGAGGGTCAAATTGAGATGTGGCAATATTTTCAGCAGTGGGGCAGGAAAAGGAGGGAACGGGTATTTTGAGGTATAGGAACATATGTAGATTTAATGGTTAATGTGGGGTTGAGGGGGCGTTGATAATTGGCATTATCAAAGGGTACCCTACTCTCAGATTTCTATTTGGCCCTCGGCTCCCATTTCTTCAACTGAGAGAATTAAACCAGTTGGAATGAAAAGGCCCCTGCTTTGATGCATTGCTCTTAAGGCTTCCAATGTGTGTGTGTGTTTGTCTGAGTCTGTGTAATGGCTGTCCCTTGACTATAGATTTCCGCTGGGCCTCCTGCCTGCATACTATTTCAGCTCTTTATTATTATTGCTGTTATTATAATTATTTTCATTACTATTATTATGACGAATGCAGACTGCGGCGAGGAGAGGGAATAGTTTGTATGCAAATGTTATGGGGCTGGCGTTTTCCGACTGCTGTAAGAAATCACGCCACTGACTCCAGGCCTGTTTAAGTAAAGCAGAAAAAATTACCTGCCTCCAGAGACAGAGAAAATAAGGAAAAAAGGAAAACAGAATACATTTTGGTGCCTGATTGATGCTTTTCCATTTATTTCTAAATGTAATTTTCCTTCGGTAAAGAATTGGTCTGTTGAATGTCAAGGAGGGACTATATCCAAAATTATGCATCATGATTGGCCTCTCTGGGCCTTATCAGATTGTACAGGACAGAGAAAAAAGGCTGCGGTATCGAGAGATTTTCCACAGTGTGTAATTGTTTATATTTTTCCAGACAAGGTTCAGGAAAACCTATACTGTGTTGTCGCTTTCTCACATCACCACCTCCTGCTGCCATCCACAATCACAGTATGGTTCCATCCTCTCCTGCCTCCAAGTGCACAGGCACCTGTTCACGATCTGTCACTGACAAAAGAGTTATTAAACAAAAAAAGAAAAGAAAAAATAGCCCACAGAGAATTATTCATCTCCCGGATACATTTCTTTATCAAACGCGGGAGAGGGGCGGGGGGGGATTCTGTAGATTTGCTGTGAGCCCACAATGTATTAATCACTGGAGGATGAGGGGTGTGAGCCCGGCATATTTAATACTTGTCACATCCCAAGGAGCACACCGAGAGCGATCACGGCCGTTTAGAGGTGCAAGTCCTGGCAGTTCATCACAAAAGCTGTCCCTGGCACACGCTTCCATTACACCTGCTGTATATACGGAATATATAATTGTTGTTAGTACTTTAAGTGACCTTTGATGGTGTGCTGAAAAAGAAAAAAATAAATATATATGTATATATATATATATATATATATATATATATACATATATATTTACACATACATATAACCTAGTGGCAGTAGGTAGTTATAGTTAAGACCATGTTTCCATAGAAAAAGTGTTTTTTGACTTGCCTATAACTTTGTAACCCTTTGACGAATCTTCACGAAATTTTTTAAAAAAAAGTAGCCAAGTGACTTTTGGTGCGCATGGAAAAAACAGAAAACAAAGCAAAAGCGAAGC
Source organism: Pleurodeles waltl (assembly GCF_031143425.1). NCBI lineage: Eukaryota > Metazoa > Chordata > Amphibia > Caudata > Salamandridae > Pleurodeles > Pleurodeles waltl. Next base: position 1,889,982,406 of record NC_090440.1, read on the forward strand.
AAAAAAAATAATTTTAAAATGATAATTTTGCTGCAAGTTCGTGATATTCACGAATTCATGAGAAAAATATAAAAACAAAACAAGCGTGGGCTCCTGTGCTTGTGTTTTTTATAGGCTCCCAGGTAGGCCAGGTCCCGGGGGCATTACAAATTTAGTGTGGGGGGACTCCCGGCTCCCCATTGCTCCAGGGTTCACCACATCCCCAGAGCTTTCATTTTTTTATATGTGCGAAGCCGCACCCCCCATGTTACCCTGGGGACCCTCTCCAGCCTTTCCTGTATATCTATGTGGGGGGCTGCAGCTATGCAATTATTTTGGGTTTTGACAGCGTCATCTCTGTCCCCTGCACATGTGCAGGGGACAGAGATAAAATGCTTCATCAAGCAGGGATCTGCTGTCAAAGCACCTCCCTGCTTGCTGAAGCATTGGCACTGCGCCCGTGTGGCGCCAGATAGCCCATAAAGGGCTTTTTAATTAAAAAAAAAACGACAAAAAAAAACCAATCAGTAGGAAGGGCTCCCCGTGGCCCCAGAAAGCCATAAAGGACTAAAAAAATTATTAATAATAAAAAAAAAAAATCTTTGCTCAGTGGGAAGGTCTGCAACCTTCACACTGAGCTTTAGAGGTGGAGCAGTTTCCATTTAAAAAAAAAAAAAAATTAAACTATTATACATTTTTTTTAAATACATTTTTTTATTTTAAATTGGAGACAAATAGCTCATCAAAGGCTAAAAAACACTATCTCTCCCTCTCACTTTCATGAATTCTCCTACTCACACACACACTCAGACACTCGCACACCCACTCACAGACCCACTCAGACACTCACACACCCAGTTACAAACCCACCCAGACACTCACACACCCACTCAAAGACCCACGCTGACCCTCATGCACCCACTCAGACCCACTCATACAGTTACACACCTACTCACACACCCACCCAGACCATCAGATACCCACTCACAGACCAACTGACACCCTGAGGCACCCACTCACAGACCCGCACAAATACTGATGCACCCACTAAAAGACTGACATAAACTCTCTCACACCCAGACATACACTCTGACAGCCATTCTTATCACCAGATACAGCCTCTCTCATCTATTCACACACCCAGAGAGGCCCGGCCAACTTCCTCCAAGCATGCGCAAAGGGCCATGCACAGCATCGGGTTGGGTGGTTAGGGAGGTTGGCTGCAGAGACTGACAGCAGGCCAGTCCTTGCTGGCAAGCTCTACTGCTCACAGGAGAAGGCCATGCACAGTGGAAGGTGGGGTGCTTTTAGGTGGTTAGGCTCAGGGCCTGGCCACAGGCCAAGCCCTGTGGCCAACTGCCACTGCGCACGGGCAAGGCCGTGTACAGCAGTGGTTGGATTCATGTATAGTAATGAAAATTACTATACATTAAAAAAAACAAAGACATTCACAGAAAAAAAACAAAGGGGAAAGGGAGGTTATAGTTAGGTTCTGAATAGTTATAGTTCTTTTAAGTAACTAAAACTCGCACCCTAAGGTAACTATAACTCACACATTCGTCATGCACAGGTGATTACTCTGCATATTTCATCATTGATGACATATTCTATGCCATCTTTCATATTCTCACTGCAACGTTTGCAATAAAGTTATTGATGAGACAACTGTGCATTGTAAAGGTGCGAGTTATAGTTACCCTAGGGTATGAGTTTCATTTACTTGAAATAACTTTAACTACTGAATTTCTATGGCTTTGAACAAGTAAATTCAGAACCTAATGATAACATCCTTGCAACCTCTGTTTTTTTCAGTCAAAAGATATATTTTCACTCACTCACTCACACACACATTCTTGCACTCACTCATCTATACATTTACTCATGCACTCACTCTCCCATACATGCACTGATACACTGAGCCACTCACTCACTCTCACTCACTCATACAAGCACTCATACAAGCACTTATGCATTCACTTGCTCATACAAGCACTTGTGCATTCACTCACGCATACATTCACTCATAAACTAACTCACTTACTGATACATACACTCATATACTCAGTCAATAACCCATACACTCCTGATGCACTCATTCACCCATACATGCACTTATAAACTCATTTACCCATACACCACTCATACACTCACTCACTCACTCATACATGCACTCTTGTATTAACTCACTCACCTGAACATACACTTACTCACTCACCTATGCATGCACTAATACACTCATTCAGTCAACTATGCACCAATGATACACTCAGTCGCTCACCCATACACAAACTTGTACACTCACTCAATCGCCCATTGAGTGCTCATGCACAGCCAATCACTAATAGACACAGTCACACAGTCAATCACTCACCATCACGTGCACTAATCACCTCAATCACCCATACACCACTCATGCACTTGGTCACTCACCCACTAATGCACTGATACACTCAGCCAATCACCCATACACAACTCATGCACCCCCTAAGTAACCCACATACCACTTATCCACTCACTCACCCATACACCGCCCATGTAGTCAGTCAATCATCCATTCACTACCAATGCGCTCAGTCAGACACTCATTTACACTCTCTTACACTCAGTCACTCACCCATATACACCTTCATGCACTCATTTACCCATACACCACTGATACATTCACTCACTCACTCATACATGCACTCATATACTCACTCACTAACCCATTCATGTACGCACTCACTCACCTATGCATGCACTAATACCCTCATTCAGTCACCCATGCACCACCTATGCACTTACTCACTAACCCACTCACTCACCCATTCACACACTCATGTAATTACTCACACATACATGTACTCACTGACCTATGCATGTACTAATACATTCATTCAATCATCCATGCACCACTAATGCACTCATTCACCCATACATGCGCTAATACACTCATTCACCCATACACCACTCATACAGTCACTCACACACTCACTCACCCTGCTCTCATGTACTAAGTCCATCACCCATACACCATTCATGCTCTCACTCAATCACCCATACACCAATGATGCAATCTGTCAGTCACCCATACTCCACTTATGCACTCATTCACTCACTCATGCACTCACTAATTTAATCACTCACCCTCACATGCACTCACTCACTCACCTATTCATATAATAATACACTCATTCAGTCACCCATGCAGCACTGATGCACTCATCCACCCATACTTGCACTCATACACTTAGTCATTGACTCATAGACATAGTCATACAGTTACTCACTCACACACACAAACACTCATTAACTCAATTACCTATTCACCACTTATGCGCTTGCTCACTCACCCATAGATGCCCTCAAACACTCGCTCAAATACTCATACATACAGTTATTCAATCAATCACTGACTCACTGACTAGTATACTCAATGTATCAAACACCCAGTAACGTAGGCACTTTTACAGTCATACAAACCTTCTTTCTTACACACACACACATATAGCCTGTATTTTTCTAACCAAGAAAAGTGGGTCTAAAAAAACCCTTTTTTTCTAGAACTTTTTTAAAAGGTTTTGTAATTTCCAGAAACTTTTGTAGTAGTTTTTATCATTTGTTTTAAATGAAATGACAACTAGACCAAAACAAAGTACTTAAAAGATCCACAAACTAGGGATCAAAACTAAAAAAAATTCAAATTAGTAATGGTGGGTTTTTGCAGCATTCCGCATCAGAGTGACCAACTGCTTGCCTGCAGTTAGTGCATTTTTACAAAAAGGCAAAAGCACCCTACTCTACCAAATTCTGGAGCAATGTTTGCAAGTTGGCTCTCTAACTCTGGTGGCACAACTTCCCCTACAGATGGTCTTGGTCCACTGGAAGTTGAGGCTTCTCCAGCTCTTTGGTCCCTCTGAGCTCTTACATACTGCCTATTGTGGTACGCCTTCAAATGAAAGAGCATGCTTGTTGTTGGGCATGAGTATTTCTTACTTGAGCCCCTTGAAATGGTTTTCTCACACAGTGTACATTTCACCAGTTTGGCCACTGTTGTCTTCTCTCCTGAAGGGATTACAAAAAAGTCCCATGCAATCGACTGCCTTTTCTGGGGAGGTTCCTCATCTGAAGGAGAATCTTCATCTGGGTGTGGCTGAGGCTGTTGAGAACTACTAGATGCCATTTTATTAACAAATAAGCAAACAAAAATGAACAAAAGTTACCTGGAGCAGCAGTAGATTTAGCAGAGCAGAAACAGCTCCCCTCCTACTGCTGGTTCTAACCAAAAGGGAAGACTTGGTGTGGTCTTCCCCAAAATATAACTGAATTGTTTCTTGTCCAATGAAATACCTTTAATTGGAGATCATGTGACCTTTGCGAACGTCAATGTCTTTGAGAATAAGGACGAAGTTGTGAATACGCGAAAAGAAACAAAAAACAACTTTACAATTCAATTAGTCACAGAAATACTAGTTTAATATATATATATATATATTTTTTTTTACTTTCTCAAAAACATGCATTTGTGACTATTTGCGACAACCACAACACAAATTTTTTAAAAAAAGATAAATTAAAATAAGTACACACACTATCAAATACAGCTCTGCAAACTATAAAATATCAGCTGTTATAGTCATGTAAGTTAGTGATTTGCTCTAGAATATTAAATCTGCATGTATTTCTCACACAGCTCACCACTTCAAACTCAAATGGAGGTGCCTCTGATTTATTAGCATGTCTGCTATTATTATTTACATTCATATGAACCATATCAAGCATGTGCATATTCCTCCTCCTGCCAAGGGTTCTAAACATTAGTTCACACAATATATAATTTAGTGGTACACTTGGGGCCAGATGTAGCAAGGCATTAGCGCCTCGCAAAAGGCCCGCACGCGATGCAGAAACACATTTTGCGAGTCGGAACCAACTCGCAAAATGTGTTTCCGACTCGCAAATAGGAAGCGATGTTCCCTTCCTATTTGCGACTCGCACCGCGATGTAAGTTGATTTGCAACCGCAAAAGCGGTCGCAAATCAACTCGCAATTACCATCCACTTGAAGTGGATGGTAACTCATTCGCAAACGGGAAGGGGTCCCCATGCGACCACTTCCCCTTTGCGAATGATCATAAAAAATTTTTTTCAGAGCAGGCAGTGCCTACTCTGAAAAAAATCGAAACAAAAGTGTAACCGGGCGCCTCCGGACGCCGGTTCTTTGTCGGAGCGAACTACTGCCGGGGGATACCCCGGGGGCACCCGAGGGATTTCTGACGTGATGACGTCCAACGTCATCCGTCAGACAAAAACAGGAAGGACGGCCGACGGAGGAGAAGCGCCGCGCGACCCAGAGAGAGACGCCGACGTCAGGGAGAGCCGGAGAGACGAACGCCACGGACCGCCAAGAGAGAAGGGAAACCCCGCCGTGGACGAGGAACAACGGACGGAGAGCGGAAACCCTTGGGCGCCTCCCGCCCCTGCCGAGACGAAGTCGGGAGATCCCCTACAAGCCGGCCGCGTCCCTGGAGGGGCGTGGCCAAGTCAGGTACGAGCGTACCGGGGCTGGGACTGGGGTTCTGGGTGGTTGGCTGGGTTTAAGGGGGCTAAGAAGGGAGGGCTGAGGTCGTGTAGGGAAGGGGAGCCAATTTGAACAGGACCACAGTTAACTGAAGAATAACCACACCAGGACCGTACCCAGACCAGTGAATAAAACTGTAAGGGGGTCACAGAAAGGGCACAACGAAAGGAAGTCACAAGAGAAAAGTAACCCCGCATTCCTCCACCTCCACAGAATCCCCCCCCCTTTCACTCCTTACTAACCCCAATTAACCGTATATAAATAGTTTTCCCCACTTACCTGTTCCTTTCTCCTTCTTTGTTTTGGGAAATCCTGGGACCATGAGAGCCGGGTGAACAAGACCTCTCCCTCCGAACCGGACCAGGCCGTCCCGGGAACACCAAGGAACCCTGAAAAGAAAAGGGATTTATATTAGTTTTGGACTTGGAATATAACAGTTTGGCGGAAAAGCTAGTGCTACAATCTCAACGAACAAGAAAATAAACGTATTACACCCTTAAGTGTCGCGTCTGTCACCTTCTTCCAATATCCCCTCGACTCGGGATAAAAGACCCCGTCACAGTGGTGTCAGAAGTGGGATATTGGAATAGGCGACAGAGACTTCCCAACCATGGAGGAGAAGTGTACCATATCCGATATGATGCAACAGTTGGCCTCCGGACAAAGACACCTACAATTAGTGTGGGAAGAGCAACAAAAAGAGGCCAAATTGGAAAGAGAGGCACTACAAAATGCCCTTAAGAGTCAGGCCACATTAATGGCCAACAACCAGTTGGTTCATGAAACCGCCATTAAGAATCTCACAGATACCATCGCTGCTACCCGCGTACACCCGAATGTGCCCAGTTCGGTCTTACAACGATATCAAGAAGGTGAAGACCCCAATGCCTTTTTCACCAATTTTGAACGAGTTGCTACTTCCGCTACTTGGCCTCAGGAGCGATGGGGCCAATATATCGCCCCCTTATTGACGGGGACTCTCCAAGCCGCCTATCAAGCGGTAAACCCCGGTGGAATAACCCCCTATAAGGATATTAAAAAGAGCATCTTAGAATGGGTGGGTTTTGATTCTGAACATTATCGCGTCCGGTTTAGAAAAGCTAAGTGGGGGCCCAACGAAAATCCCCGAGCCCTATATTTTAGGATCAAAGATCTGGGTCTCAAATGGTTGGGTCCCATAGGGACAAATCGGGAAGACATTATTGAGATCGTGCTCTTAGAGCAATACCTAGACGCTCTGCCTCCGTCTACACGCAACTGGATCAAACAACATCCAAACCCGGATACCAATACTACCATCGAGTTGGCCTGCACCTTTCATCGCTCCCTTGAGTTCAAAGTAACCCCCCGATCAACACCTAGTCCCCTGCGTCTGGGTTCGGGAACATCCTCGACAGTGGGACGAAGAATCAATGAGGACATAGGGAAAACCCGGGGACTGGATAGGCCCTATATACAACAACCTCAGTGTTTCAGTTGCGGGGAATGGGGCCACATAGCTCGAGGTTGCCCCCTGAAAACAGAAAAACCGGAACCCATGGAAATAGGGGTCACTAGGGGAAGAGTCTTTTATACAGGGAGAAGAGACACCCCTTATAAAAAGAGACTGATTATCAATGGGAAAAGCACAGTGGCCCTCATCGATTCAGGGTGCAGCCAATCTGTGGTCAGGGCCGGGTTGTTCGAGGCACATTACTACACTTCGGGACTCACGGTATCAATCTGTTGTATCCATGGAGAAACCAGAGAATATCCCCTAATCTGAACAACCCTCACCTGGGGAGGAAAAGAAATACCCATAAGAGTGGGTTTAGTAGAGCAACTGGTTGAAGAAGCTATTATAGGAACTGACTTTTCGGAATTCCCGCAACTCCTAGACAGCCTTAGACAGCTCGAAGAAACTAACAACTGGTGGAAGGACGCTCCTTTCTCCAATATGCCTCTATCACCTCCGAGGGTACGACCTAAACTCTCCCGGAAGGAGAAAAGAATAATTAAGAAAGCCTATACCCAAGACCACTCCAGCAGGCCCCGGGTAATTACAAAGGTCCTCGCCCTCACTGCTCTTCCCAGCTTCCGGACTTCTCAAAGAGAAGACCCCAGTTTAATTCATGCATGGAAAAGTGCACGGCCACGGAACCCCCAGGATAAGGGTCCCTCGTTCACCATAGTTAAGGACCTATTATACCGAGTCACTTACAAAGACCAAGACGAAAAGAAACAGTTGATAGTTCCAGAACCTTATAGACAACAAGTTCTACACTTAGCACACAGCCAGCCAGGGGGTGGACACTATGGGAGGGAGAAAACAGAGGAGTATTTGTTGAGGAAATGTTACTGGCCGGGGGTATTTTCCCAGATTAGGAAGTTCTGTCAACAATGTCCAAAAGGCCAATTGATTGACCTAGGCTCACGGAGAAAGGCCCCTTTACAACCCCTCCCCATCATTGATGTCCCCTTCTCCAGAATAGGGATGGACCTCGTTGGCCCTCTTCTGCCCTCGTCGAGAGGCTATCGTTATATATTGGTATTAGTGGATTACGCCACAAGATACCCTGAGGCTATTCCCCTCTCTAGTATTAACACCAAGAGTGTTGCACACGCCATGATAGGGTTCTTTTCCCGAATTGGGTTTCCTCGAGAAATCCTAACGGACCAAGGTACCCAATTTATGTCCAACCTGATGACACAAATATGTCAGCTATTGGGGATTAAACAGTTAAGGACGTCGGTCTATCATCCACAAACCGATGGTTTGGTGGAGAGATACAACCGTACCCTCAAAACACTACTAAAGAAAGCTATCTCGGAGACAGGTAAGGACTGGGATAGTAAACTCCCCTTAGTATTATACGCAATCAGGACACACGAACAAGCCTCTACGGGCCATAGTCCGTTTGAGCTGTTGTTTGGGCGACAACCACGGACCCTACTAGATATGGCCGCTGAGATGTGGGAAGAAGAAGACGGGGAAAAAACCATTCTAAAATACGCCCGTGAGTTAAAAACCCACCTGCATACAGTATGGGAAAGTGTAAGGGAACACATGGAGAGGGCCCAAGACAAGCAGAAAAGGAATTATGATCGGAATACCCAATTGAGGTCCTTTTCCCTAGGAGATAAAGTGCTAGTTCTCCTTCCCAGTTCAGACAACAAATTGTTGGCCAAGTGGCAGGGACCCTACACCGTAACAGGACTAGTAACCCCCGTGACTTATAAAATTCAGCTTAACGATACTCCCCCTAGGTCACAGATCTTCCATGTTAACTTATTAAAAAGATGGGAAGAACCTCCGAACGACCCAAGGCATGGTTGCCTAGTTAATACCGTTAAGGAACTAGAGATAGGGTGGTGCCCCACTGATCCCCCTGGCGAGAGGGAGGTTCCTATCATTAATACAGAGATCTCGATTCAACAAAATAGACAATTGAAGAATCTCTTCGATAAACACGTTCGGGTGTTCTCCTCGATACCCGGTAGGACACGATTGGTACATCATCAAATCCTCACACCACCTGGGAAGACCGTACGACTAAAACCTGATCGTATCCCTCAAGCTAGGAAAACCCTCGTAGAAAACGAAATCGAGAAGATGTTAGATCTAGACATCATAGAACCTTCCCACAGCCCCTGGTGTTCGCCCGTGGTATTGGTGCCCAAACCTGATGGGTCTATACGTTTTTGTATTGACTTTAGACAGGTCAATTCCATATCACAGTTTGACACATATCCCCTTCCAAGGATAGACGAGCTCTTAGAAAGATTGGGGAAAGCGAAATACATGTCTACCCTTGACTTGACCAAGGGATATTGGCAGATCCCGTTGGGTCCCGAAGACAAGGAAAAGACGGCTTTCGCTACTCCCTCCGGATTGTATCACTTTAAGGTTCTCCCTTTTGGGTTACATGGCGCCCCCGCCACCTTCCAACGTCTCATTGACACCATATTACGACCTCATACCAGATACGCGGCGGCCTATCTGGATGACATCGTTATTTTCAGTGAGACCTGGGAAGACCATGTGGTCCACATAGACCACATCTTCTCGGCTTTAGGGAAGGCTGGACTGACAGCCAACCCCGCCAAGAGCCGACTGGCTTTTAGTGAGATCTCCTACCTGGGTTATCACATTGGCAATGGTATACTTAGAAGCATAGAATAAAATCGAAGCCATCCTACACACCAATGCTCCCACCACGAAGAAGGGAGTTCGTTCCTTTTTAGGTCTAGTGGGGTACTATCGAAGGTTCATTCCCCACTATTCCAGTTTGGCTGCCCCCCTAACCAATCTTTTAAGAAAAGGACAGCCCAACAACATCCCACAACTAGACCCGACTCAACTTCATAGTTATCATACCTTGCAAAGGTGTCTCACCACTCAACCGATATTGAAATGTCCTGAGTTTGACAAACCCTTTCATCTCCAAACGGATGCCTCCGATGTGGGGGTAGGGGCCGTTCTTTTTCAAAAGGATGAAGACGGAGTGAGCCATCCCGTCGTCTTTATTAGCCGTAAACTATTTCCCAGGGAGCAAAGATACCCCATTATAGAGCGGGAATGTCTTGCCATTAAGTGGGCTATCGAAAGCCTCCAATACTATCTTTTGGGCAGACCTTTCCTACTGTATACGGACCATGCACCCCTTACGTGGCTCTCAAGGTACAAGAATACCAACAATCGTATATTGAGATGGTTCATAGAACTCCAACCTTTCTCCTTCCAGGTTTGCCACCTCCCTGGTGACCTTATGGGTCAGGCTGACTATTTGTCCCGGTTTCCAGATCTGGTGGGGCTCGATCAGCCCCATTCATGTGAGGGGATGTGTAACCGGGCGCCTCCGGACGCCGGTTCTTTGTCGGAGCGAACGACCGCCGGGGGATACCCCGGGGGCACCCGAGGGATTTCTGACGTGATGACGTCCAACGTCATCCGTCAGACAAAATGAGGAAGGACGGCCGACGGAGGAGAAGCGCCGCGCGACCCAGAGAGAGACGCCGACGTCAGGGAGAGCCGGAGAGACGAACGCCACGGACCGCCAAGAGAGAAGGGAAACCCCGCCGTGGACGAGGAACAACGGACGGAGAGCGGAAACCCTTGGGCGCCTCCCGCCCCTGCCGAGACGAAGTCGGGAGATCCCCTACAAGCCGGCCGCGTCCCTGGAGGGGCGTGGCCAAGTCAGGTACGAGCGTACCGGGGCTGGGACTGGGGTTCTGGGTGGTTGGCTGGGTTTAAGGGGGCTAAGAAGGGAGGGCTGAGGTCGTGTAGGGAAGGGGAGCCAATTTGAACAGGACCACAGTTAACTGAAGAATAACCACACCAGGACCGTACCCAGACCAGTGAATAAAACTGTAAGGGGGTCACAGAAAGGGCACAACGAAAGGAAGTCACAAGAGAAAAGTAACCCCGCATTCCTCCACCTCCACAGAATCCCCCCCCCCTTTCACTCCTTACTAACCCCAATTAACCGTATATAAATAGTTTTCCCCACTTACCTGTTCCTTTCTCCTTCTTTGTTTTGGGAAATCCTGGGACCATGAGAGCCGGGTGAACAAGACCTCTCCCTCCGAACCGGACCAGGCCGTCCCGGGAACACCAAGGAACCCTGAAAAGAAAAGGGATTTATATTAGTTTTGGACTTGGAATATAACAGTTTGGCGGAAAAGCTAGTGCTACAATCCCAACGAACAAGAAAATAAACGTATTACACCCTCAAGTGCCGCGTCTGTCACCTTCTTCCAATATCCCCTCGACTCGGGATAAAAGACCCCGTCACAAAAAGGTTTCGGTAAGTTTTTCTATTTGCAGCTCGTTTTCCTTTAAGGAAAACGGGCTGCAGATAGAAAAAAAAAACTGCTTTATTGAAAAGCAGTCACGGACATGGTGGTCTACTGTCTCCAGCAGGCCACCATCCCCGTGAGTGCCTCGACTCGCTATGGGGTCGCAAACTGCGACCCACCTCATGAATATTAATGAGTCGCAGAAGGTGTCTGAGACTCCTTTCTGCATAGCAAATTGCATAGCAAATTGCGAGTTGCAAATTGCGAGTCGGAAGGACTCGCAATTTGCAACTCGCAATTTGCTTTCTACCTACATCTGGCCCTTATTCCTTTACCTTTATGCATTGACATACACGTCATACAGTCACAGGCACATGCACACACTCATGCACCCACTCACTCACCCACTCAGACACTCACCCATCCACTCATAAACCTTCAAAGACACATATACACCTATTAACACACCAACTCAAGCACTCATAGACCCACTCACACAGTCATGGACCCACTCATAATTCCAGTCATAAAATTACGCACCCACTTAGAGACCCTCTCATACACTGATGTACCCATACACAGCTCCAGGCACACAGTCATGGAGGTATTCACAGACCACTCAAATAGGCATGAACCCAGTCACAGACCCACTCAGACACTCACCCATTCAGAGACTAATCCATCTGCTCACACACCTTCTAATTCACTCATGCACTCATTCACACACCCAGTCAGACATTTACACACTGACTCACAGACCCACTCACAGTCATGCACCCACTCACACCCTCACTCAGAAACTCACGCATCCAGTCACAGTCCAATTAAACAGTCATGCACCTACTGACAGACCCACTTTGACACACCAACTCAGAAATGTACTCAGACAATTACGCACCCACTCACAAAACCCACTTAGACACTGATGCACACACTCACAGTCTCAGTCACACATTCATTCCACTACTCACAGACCCACTCAGACACTTACAAACCCCATCACAGATCCAGTGAGACACTCTCACACCCACCCACAGACCCACATAGCCATTAATACACCCACAAGCCCACTTACACACCCAATGAGAGACCCATACTGCCACTTATACACCCACTTACCTACCAACACAGCCACTCACACACTTACTTTCAAATGTTTCAGGTTACAGTTAGGAAATATTTTCTTTTTGTTTTTTAAACTTAGTAATTCACTTAAAAAACAAATGTAACAGAGACTTTATAGTTAGGAAATATAATTTTTTAAACGCCATAGAAGTTCACAAAAAAACAAAAGTTGCTGGGACGTTATAGTTAGGAAATACCATTTTTTTTAAACTTGGAAATTCACAGAAAAAAACGAAAGTCACAGGGACTTTATAGTTAGGCTCAAATTTCACTCATACAAAACCATTGAAATTAGGCAGTTATAGTTACCTGAGCTAAGTATAAGTTATGCTGCCGCAAAGCACTGCTTTCAGCCTCAAATTTTAAACACTCATGACATGGTCAGTAACATCACAGATGAAATAATTGATGACATCTCAAATGACATCACAATTGTCACCATGGCAGGGGCGTGAGTTATAGTTACCTTAGTGTATTATGAAAATCTATTAGTTTGTGAAAGGTGGGTTGAACATTTTGCTAAATAGTCTAACTTTACAGAGCTAGCTTATGAATGTGCACTCACCATGTTGTCCTGTATTATATATCATCGCCACTTTGGTACAGTGTCACAGCTTAGGTAGGCGGATGGCTATTTTCAGGACAGTGTGACATAATACCTCCTACATATGTATTTGTGCTCCAAATGGTGTGATTGCATGGATGCAGAGTGCCATATTCTTCCCATCTATGTTCGCCATGCAAGTGTATTGGGGCTAGAGGGAGATTGAAAAGCCAGGGTAGTCCTCTGCTCACATTAGTAAGGATCCAGATGTTGTGTAAGGTATTGTCAAATCCCATTTGGGAATCCACTACTGGGCACCAACTGTGGTCATTCAAGTCATTTGCTGCCGATGTTGTGGATCTATCCTATTAAGCCTCTGCAGACTGGGCCAAGAACACACTTTCAGTAGTTGAATCCAAGGGTAGTGAGGGCAAACGATCAGAGGTAGTGTGAGGGACAAGAGAGCAGAACTCAACAAACAACCAGCATACACAATATTTTGTTATTTACTCCAGTGCTTGCCTTTCGAATTAAAAGAAAGTACTTTCATCACTCAGCATCACTTAGCATAATGTAACTAAACACTGCAATTAGGTGAATCTGACAAAGGATTGTAATCCAGCCTCTGATCTTCCTTGAGGCAATATGCACTTTGCTATTTTCCCCTGCTAACAGAGTTTCCCTGCATATATGTACAGGTGCAGTTTACTCAAAATAACCCTCAAGGTGTAGATGCGTCCAGCAGTACAATTCACTTTCAGCTCTTTCAGCTCTCTATTGCTACTCTGTAAATGTCTTAAATTTGCTCCACAGACCACAACTTCCTCAATATCACATTGCACTCTGTTTTAGGCCTCACAGTTACCTTGGGTTCAGTTTTTTTAAATTCAGGTGTGCTGGATGGACATGTGCAGTAGTCCTGCAGCTGCTGCTCTCGAACTGTAAAGACTGCGGCTGCAGCCTAATTTGGAACATGAATGTTGGAATATTTCAATACAGCAGCTCACACAGTGGCTCTTGCCCTTAGCAGTTGCGGTCTCCCTAAACTGGGTGCAGACCAGGCGCTTAGATAACAGATGTGGAGTCCAAACCAGTCTGGATCATTTGGATGTCTTTGTAAGTTGCAGCTTCTGGGCCAGTCAAGGTCGCCACCTTGACAGCAGCAATGCACTCTGATGTCAGCAACTGTAGCACTAGTCTCTCAGTTGCAATGCAAGAAGTCAATTATGCATGATGCTTGGAAGTTGTAGAAGTTTTGATGCAGATTACAACAATAAATGCTCAGAGAGACCATGGGACTTCTTCTACACTTGAGTCACTCTTGGCTTCGCTCATTTGTAGTCACTCACTTTCTCTGGCCAGCATCTTTGTTGAAAAAAGGCTGGACTTTTCTCCTGGAGAGTTTCGTGTCAGGGCTAGGCACAATCCTTCCAGCAGAAAGGCAAGCTTGTAGGACCTTCAGCCCCTTGGACCGAAAGTGCAGACTTCAGTTGATGCCCCTCATGTGGAGGCCAGACCTAGTTACAAAGCGTTCTTCAGAGTACTCTGAGGAGCAGTCCCTTACATGGCCATGAAGAGCTTGGAACTGCAACAAAGTGGGAGCCACCGCTCATCTCGTGCCATGCTAGACCAGAAGCTATCCAAAGTGGATCCCATTGTTTTCAGTATTTAGTCTCTCTCTACACACAAAGTCCTACTACTAAATAGGTGCCTCACAGCACATACATACATTCAACCCCCACATGGAAGGTTAGTGAACGGATCTGGGGTTTATATATCAGTGGAACTTTACATAAGAGGGGTCAGTCGACCACCCTCTTAATTAACACAGAGAACAAGGTCTGGACACACTCAGTAAGCTGTTTGCCACTTCTTTATGTTTTTACTCAAAGTAGTTGATTGCTTGATATGGGGGAACACTTTGGGCGCCCCACAGCTTATTCTTTAATTATGGGGAAGTGTTAGCTTCAGATTTATCAACAAGCAAAACAGTTGAAATACATTATATGAGAAGCAGGGCATGTGGGGAGCTTATAGGCAGTGTGAAGGGAGAGGAGAGCAGATTATTAGGGGTACTTAAAACTTAATATTTTGTCAAATAACCCGACCTTCAAAACAGAGATGAGTGTGTGTGTTTCAGTGTGTGTGTGTAAAGATCCTAAGTGAAATCCGACAAACAACTCACCATACCTGACTTAAGGCTCTTGTACCCAACTGTTTAGTAGAAAATATATTTATGAGAAGGGTGTAACATCTCAAACATCACCCCCCCCCCCCCCCCCCCGCAGAAGCTATGCCCTTGGGTGACCCTTCAGTTTGAAGAATAGGTTCTTCATCTCGCATTCCCAGTGACAGGTCTAGGCCTCTGACACATTAGATCAGTACTTTACCAGGTCCGACAAAGAGGATAGGATACCAGTTTCACAAGCAGCCGGCAACCCAGGGGACGGCTACATGCCTGCTAACCATGTTAATTGGACCACCCAAATACCAGTCATGGCAGCTAGCTGGTGTTTACAGGTAGGGTCCAATGGCACTCATTCTTGGGAACCGGCATTTATTATTCCTCAAAAGACTTTGATCCAGAGTAAGAAAGTTCAAAACACAAAAGGGGGAGCAAAGGAGGAAGACAAAAGACAAAACATTGTTATAAAGGGTTAAAGGAGGGATGAAAAAGAAGCTACAACAGGGTGATAAGAAGGCTTGTATGTGTCACCCCAACCTTCGATTGCACCGCCCACAGTGTTCTGAACAAAACCTTTGGTATCAGCACTTATTCTCTTGTAAATTTAGCACTGAGCAAATGCCCACCGTGTGGTAGCATTATCATACATACCACAATTTTGAAATTAGAACAAGTGAGATTATGAAAAATTAATCAGGGGACTGTATTTTCCCCACTGACTTTTATTGAAGGAGTGGCAATTTTAGGCAGCACACTGCTCAAATAAGGCCGCTTTGGGCTTAAAAATTCGTGATTACCTGCTGTGAATTACTGAGTGTGGCAAATGCATTCCCTCTGAGTTTCACAGGGCTCAGAATTAGGGACCTAGAGTGTATTCCTCCTACGACACTAAGAGTAGATTTATCCCACATCAATACTGATTCCAAGTCTGACCCTATTGACTCTGAGAACGTAGGAAACCTCTAAAACAACACTCACA
The DNA here is from genome assembly GCF_031143425.1 of Pleurodeles waltl. Taxonomy (NCBI): domain Eukaryota; kingdom Metazoa; phylum Chordata; class Amphibia; order Caudata; family Salamandridae; genus Pleurodeles; species Pleurodeles waltl. The sequence continues at coordinate 1,889,998,555 of NC_090440.1, forward strand.
AACCTCACAAACCTGCATGCTTTCTGGTGGCACATAATCGTCAGATAGATCACAATGTGCCATTGCACATGTTTGATTCATGGCAGCAGCAGCCATAAGACAATCACCTCCAGCAGTGTACTGAACACCTGTTGCACGCACAGTGCAAACACCATGGTCCTGATTGTGAGATGTTTGTTGTTTTCCAACCGCTGTGGAAACCCCTGTTTGCACAGAGGTCAGGATTGGGAGTTGAGTGGAATTTACTGCACCTGTTTATTACCAGATATGCAAAATATTTTACTCTGTAAAAAGTGAGCAGGTCACAACCTGCCAGAATTTAACAAGGTACGGTACTTACTATAACATGCAGATTTTGGTGTGGTAAAATCCCTCAAAATAGCTGGTATTTATCGCACCTGATAAATTTTGAACCCCATGATGTCAGATTTTATTTGCCGAAATACGTAACACCTACTCCTGTGAAAAACGTAGGTGCATATTTATACTTTTTGATGCAAAACTGTGCTCATGCAGTTTTGCATCAAAAAGTTTAAAGCCATTCTACAGCGCCAGCTGGGCACCATATTTAAGAAATAGTGCAAGCCGGCGCTAAGCTTGGGATAGTGGAAAAAGAAAAAAGATGCTAGCCGGGTGTGGGTGGCGTTATGGGAAAAGGAGGCTGTGCGTCAGAAAATGCCGCTATGCCAGTTAGAGGCAAAAAAATGCTGCTAATCAGCCTTGCATTATTTTCTGACACACAAGCACCCAAAAAATGACTCCTGTCTTATTGAAGGCAGGCGTCATGCCAACCACCCCATTGGCCAGCCCAGGGGGCCAGTGTCCCCTGAGCAAGGCCATTCTACCCAGTCCCAGGCAGGGGGGCCCATGTTAGCGGCCCCCAAGTGCAAAAACAATAAAAATAAAAATACTTACCTGAAGTTACCTGGGATGAGGTCCCCCATCCTGTGGTGTCCCTCTGGTGTGCGTGGGGATTTCACCATGGAAATGGGTCCACAGGTCCCTTAACGCCTGGTCAGACCAGGCATTAAATAATGGTGGTAAGCAGAATTAGCACCATTATTTGGCTTCCCTTACTCCATGTGCGTTGTTTTTGCACAGCAGTATCAATATGGTGCTAGGGAGTTGGCAAAATTTTAGGATGGGAACGCCTACCTTGCATCTTATTGATTTAGGAGGGGAACGCCTACCTTGCATCTTATTGAAGCAAGAAGGTTTCGCGATTCCTAAAAATGGCTCTAACTCCAATGTTTTGACACTAGATGGGTCTAGCATCAAAATATAAATATGGAGTTAAGTTTGCACCACATTTCCATTAAAAAATGATGCAAATGCACATAGAGTATAAATATGTCCCTTAGAATCGTGGTCATGGTCCTCACTTCAACTTTGTTCTGTCTCCATGTGCAAAATGTCTGCTCCAGGCTGTCCCATCAATCAAGTTAAGCAGGAAATGATGAAGGCATTCTGCTCCCTACCACAGAACACTAATGCTGGTGCAGGAAGGGTAGCTGTTAGTTTTTTTAACTACACATTGCACATTTGGAGATACACAGAGAAACTCTGAATAATGCACATCGACTGACGTTTCCTGATTTTCCTCAACTGTGCAATCTGTAAATGCATATCTGTGAAGCAAAACTATACTGAAGTTGTATGCAAAAATATTTCTCGTTCTATTAGACACAATAGTCAGGATAGAGAGTTTGGAGGTCCATCTCGTCATGGAAATGTGGACCAGGCATTAAAGCACAGATTACCTAGGTATACAACACACTGGATTACCTTCATATCTAGTGGCAGGCAACAGGGGGAGTCACACCAGGTGCACTCTGTCATCAACACGTTTCAGGGAAATGAGCCACTTTCTATTGGACTTGTGTTCTACTTAAACTCTTGCTCACATAAAGCATTTGGCACTTTCCTATGATCAAAGCTGCTATGTTATTGAGAAGACGTCGCAACCATTTTTAGATCAAGCCTACCAAGCAGTGCAGCTGTCTGGTTATGAAAGAGATATTGTGGGCTTACCAAGAACATACAAGGGATTGGAGCCTCCTCCATTGCGTATCATTGTTCGGCTTCTTATTTGTTTCCCAGCTCGTTAATCGTGTGTTTGTTCCTCCAAAGGAGCACAGCCTCATTTACTTCTCTTCTGATTGGTTGACTTCCCTGCTTCCACTGTTTGCTTTTAAGCACCACATTTTAAATTTTGGTTAAGCACTCCATGAAAGAGCATGTGTTACCAGTTGTCTCTCAAAATGATTTCTTCCCCCCTGCACTCTATGTTACTCACTCTCACCCTAGCATTTCTCCCCGCTCCCTCCATGTTAGGTTCACTCTTGTGTCATTTGCCCTTGCTCTTGTGTCATCCCACGGTTGCTTTCTCTCCCATGTGCTTCTCTCCTGCCTGCTCACCACACCCAAACCCTCTATGTTTCCTCTGTCCTTCTGCCCTTTGTGTAGTTTCCTCTCACTCACGTCCTCTTTCTCTTTTACCCCTTGCTTCTCCTACACACCCCCTATGCTGCCCCAATAGTGCCTCAAAAACAGTTTTAACATATTTTTCCTTTTATTTGCGAATCTAGCTTGTTTGGCAAATAGGAAAAAAACTGTTGCATCATTTTGTGGTATTGTGGTGGAATCCCCAATTGACGCAGCCGGCCGTATCATAGTCTATTATTTTTCTTTATCTTATTTAGCCATGCTGCACAACATCGGGGACACTGTACAACATGGCTAAAACATTAACAAAGCCACTATGGGCCTCATTACAACCTTGGCGGGCAGCAGGTGTGCCCAGGGGCCCCGCGACTCCCCTTCCCGCCAGCCTTTCCATGGCGGTTCCTACCGCTATGAAAAGGCTGGCGGGAAGGGGACTCGTAATCCCCTGGGCAGCCCTGCCCTGGCAGATTAAAACTGCCGGGACCACAGTAGCGGAAAACGGCTGGTGCCGGCGGTGCGACCGCGGCACTTCCGCTGCGGTCGTAATCCCCGAGTTTGTACCTCCAGCCTGTTGGCGGTACAACCTCCAAAACAACCCTGGCGGTGTTTGACCGCCAGGGTTGTAATGAGGGCCTATGTCACAAAGGTGACACCTATTGGTAATGCCACATCTTGTTTGATATTGAAGCCCAAACTTATTTCGCTTTAGCACAGGTGCTGGTGTGACCCAAAGGGATACTATGTGACAGAAAGTAGGCCAATCAATAGCAACAGTAAACATCTGAACACATATAGATTTTCGCAACAAAATGTGTCATGAGTACAGTAATGAAACATCATTGCTCACATAGCACAAACCTCTGCTCATTTGTACAAAGTAGTTGACTGGGAATAGTATAAACGCATTTATGATCCACACAAATCCAGATCAGCTAAAGTATTATGACCTGGCTCTGCAATGAATTTTACTTCCTAATGAAAATTTAGAAAACAGTGGGAAGGCAGGATGTTAAAACATATTTTCATGTGGAATGCATAATTTCTGCATAATTACACATTTCACATCGCTTTCATTTGGGCGGTTGTTTGCTTAGAACCTTTTACTGAAGAGCGTGCCTCAAATGCAAGCCTCATGCAAGATAGCAGGCTGCCACGCATGTGCTATGGTTTAATTATTTAGCCTCTTCATACCAAATATAGCGCAAGAAAGGCTGATAACAATTTTAGTGCTCCCCTTTTACTAAAGTGTGCAATTTTCTACCATTCACGCAATGCAGCACTATGGGGGTCATTACAACCCTGGCGGACGGTGTTAAAGCGGCAGTAAGACCGCCAACAGGCTGGCGGTCTTTTTTTCAGTATTATGACCATGGCGGTTACCGCCATGGCCATCCGCCGCTTTCCCGTTCCGCCCGCCAGGACGGAGACGACCGCTGGGCTGGAGACCTGGGTCTCCAGGCCGGCGGCCGTGACAATACCGCCGCCGGTATTGTGACCCGGCTTACTGCCGTGGATTTCCAGCGGTAGGAACTGCCATTTAATCCATGGCGGTAAGCACTATCAGTGCCAGGGAATTCCTTCCCTGGCACTGATAGGGGTCTCCCCCACCCCCACCCCAACTCCCTCCCCTACACCCCCCACCACCCCTGCCACCCCCCAAAGGTGGCAGGGCCCCCCTCCCCACCCCGACCCCCAACATACCATTACTGACACACACCCGACACGCACGCAGGCACCACCAACACACATACACGCACACACACCGACATACATGCCAACATCCACACACACAGTCAGACAGGTACACCCACATTCACACATTCACGCACACATCCATACAGACATACATACACGCACACATTTTCGAAACACGCATCACCCCCGCAAGCATACACGCACTCACACACCCCCCTACATACACAGACGCACACCCCCATACACCCACACAACACACAACACCCCCCACCCCCCTCTCCTAACGGACGATCGACTTACCTGTTCCGTCGATCCTCCGGGAGGGGACGGGAGCCATGGGGGCAGCTCCGCCAACACCACACCGCCAACAGAACACCGCTGCACAGAATCACATGACGTGATTAGCTCGGCGTTGTTCTGTTGGCGTGGCGGTGGAGGTGGAGCAACCTCCACATCCCCGCGGCCCGCAAGTATGGCTGTTGGCGGCTCTCCGTCGGATAAACGACGGAGGGCAGCCAACGGTCATAATACGCCGCACGGTAAACCGCCACTACTGGCGGGCTTCCGCACGGTCTTTTAAGAAGACCGCCGAGGTTGTAATGACCACCTAAGTATTTTTATGCAGCGCTGAGCTACCCCCACTTTGAGTAAATCTGACCCTGAATGTTTGTTATATTGCTTACACACTGACTATTCTTTTCTCTAACTTTGGTTCTATGTGTGGATGAATCAATTAAAAAATTGAGGCTAGTGGCACTGCTTTTTAAGTCGAGCACGCAAGCGCTCTTACGTGTTGTAGTCTGTCTGTGGGCTTTTAACAATGCCCACCGCAAGCCCATCACTATCACTCGTTCATGGGCTTGCTTTTCAAAAATCCTTTGTTATTATTGATAAATGCTTTACGTATGCCCCTTCTTGGGTCAGTTTTGTTACCCCCTTAGACACCGACCCTGTTACATGGATAACTGCAGGTTTGGCGATAGTTTGACTGCGAGCGAACTTCTTTTCCCTTTTGTGTATCTCCTTCGCGCTCACACTCAGCGGCTGTGGAGCTTTGAAGTGGCTTGCTTATGTTGTTTTTTTTACTTTTCATTTTCAATTTATGTGGCAAAAAAAGTCCAGTTAGGAATTTAAAATGCTAATAGCTCTAACTCGAGCAAACGCGAGACCCATTGAATTGCAAATGCTTGTTATTAAGTGCAGTTGATACCGTGCAGATGTTATGACAAATGGAAGGGTTTGTGGTCAAACAATAGTATCAATATCTGTGGGAAAATAACTATTTTATTGACATGCTGGCAAGATTTTGGCCAGCCCACAATGCGGAAAGATTACTTCAGTCTATTATCGACTAACTGAGTTGGGAACAGGATATGGGACACTAATGCGTTGGTCTTATTTGATCTTTCTGTAGCCTTTGACATGGGTGACAATTCCATCTTTTTAAACGGTGTCAAGGCTATGGGAACAAGCACTGAGGTCGCTCAAACTGTTTTTTACAAGCTGATCATTCTCCAACAGATTGGGTGATTTTTTTCTAAGTATATCCAACTTGGGGATGGTGCCTCACGCATACACTATCCCACTCCACTTGTTCACCATCTATGTAATCACTCTGGCCTAAGCTTTGTTGAAAATATATGTCACAGCTCGCATGTGTGCAGATGAGACACAGCTTGGACTGCGTTTAGATAATAAACTGAGTTTAGACAGTACGCCTCCATTCACTTTCAATTGCAATTCATATGGCAGTGGATGGAAAGCAATCAATAAACACGAACTAAACACAAAAAAGGACAGCAGTTATAATTGTTAATGGATGTAACAATTTATGGGTTGAAGCCCACAGTCCAGTGGAGATAGCCACTCAAACGCATGCATGATGAGTTTTGGGAAGACATCAAAAGCGATTTTTCAATTTTCACTCACAAGCTTTTCTATCTCCTGCTCAAACTAAGCTAGGCAGTAAACATTGACAACTCGCTTTTGATGTCCATCTAGATTAAATCATTGATGTCATCATGCATGAATCATATTAAAATATTGAGAAAGATTGCCCCTTTCTGACAATGAAAAATATATGTCGTGCAATCATGGCGCTGATAGGGTCCAGCGTTCACTAAACACATGGCCTCTGCTTAGAGCTTCCTACAGCTCTGCTGAACAAACTTCAGCTTATGCAGAACACCTGCTAGAATGGTGATCTCTGCCACATGTTCTGCTTAGGCTAAACCCATTCTCCAAGAATATTAATTTGCTTCCTGTGCTACAGCGTAGCCATTTCAAGGCCATGTGTATCATTCATAAATCCCGCCTTGGAGAGGCTCCAGGGTTTATTTAAAAAAAATGTACAAGGTTATATCCCCAGCTGAAAGTTGAGATCGCCCTCTTCTAACCTGATTTTGATAGTCTAGGCCAGCAGATGCTGCTTTTTCATCATTGTGACTAAACATTTGAATTCCATTACCCTACCTATGTTTGAAGACATTCATTCTGCCATTTCCTTACCAGGTGAACACCTGGCTGTTCAAACATGCAAGAGTCCTGAATGTACTGAGCTCCCTCACATTTGGAGCTCCACCTGGAGACCATTGGTGATAGTGCACTTAGAAATGCCAGTTAACATAACATAAAAGAAATGGCACTGGATGATGAGACGTGAGCGGTAGAAAAGGAAGGCAGATTGCTGGAGTACTGGCTTAGAAAAAGAAGAAAGAAAAATGCAAGACTGCTAATAGATAGCCTTGCTGTTAAATGATGCATCGGGGCACTAAAACTGTATGCTCAGCACATGCAGAAAAACCTGTTGTCCATTGTTTTCGTATGGGGCTTTCAGGGTGTCTGGAATTATTGAGCACTGCCAACTGTGTCTGGCATTAATAAGGTGATTTAGATTCATAAGTTACAATTTGCTGAAAAGTGTTAGGGTGGTGGATACGCGAAGAGTGTGTTTAGACCAGACAGAGTTTGTAAATATGTTTTGTTAGCTAGACAGGTAATGGATACAGATATGGGCCTTATAACTGTGGTGTTATATGAGCTTGGCCCTCGTTCTGTCGGGGTCACCTTTCAATTAGATGGGAAAGGCTGATGTGATGCTCTGCTGTCATTGTAACGTGAAGGAATTAATTTGATCCTTGCCGCGGTGCTAGAACTTACAGGGCTCTGAAGATAATTCTGAAGAATGACCTGCCTCTTTTGAGGAGGAAATGACCTACGACGTTATCAGTTCTCTTTACTGTTGTTGAGAAGACATTATAGAAAGTGTGGTAAGCGGTTACCCTATCTGTTGCATACTATTAGGAGAACACATACTTATAGACTGACCTATGCAGAAAGTGTGAGTGTGGCGTATGAGGGCCAAAGTCCTGCTTCAGTCATGTTGTCTGTAACTTGTAGTTGCACATTGGCATGAAGCTGCGAAGAATGGTATGAAGCCAACACCTACCACCTTCCTGTTGTCAGAGATATGGGCAGTTGTTTCCACAATGTGGCTTGAGAGGTGCATTAAGTGTTCAAGAACAGTCAGGTGGTAGTGCTAAAGGTCATACTTTTTTATCTGTAGGATGTTCCAGAACCTGACCATCAGGTCTGGCTCTGAGACACCTTAATTTGTGATAGATGCAAACTTTGAGATGTAGGAAGATCTGGGAAGATCTGTCCAGTGCCATGGAGTGCCATGGGTGATTCTGGGAGCCTTTAATTAACCTAATCATGAAATACAGAGCAAGTAAACAACTTAAAGGGCAGAGGAGATGTGATCTTGTGTGCAGAGAAACAACATTACCTGGTGGCCATACTGTCGAACCACTAGAGTCTTTGGATAAGGAAAGGAATGGACCAGGGTAATCCACTGGCATAGCATTGTGGGGAACGGGCAATAGAGATGATGACCTGTAAACTAATGAGGAAACCCAAGGTATGGAAAAGTATGATGCCAGCATCACCTGGTGAAGACCAAGGATTAGGTCACTTAGTTTATCCATGGTAGCAGATTAAGGTCAGCTTCCATTATCACTGCCTGATTACTCACTTTAGTAGAGAAGGAACATTGATGGCCCACATTTGTGAGGCCAAAGGGTAGAGAGATAGTGCTGTGCCCAGGTTAAGTGGGCAAGCTAACAGCTGTAGAGAGGGCAAAGAAGGAAATATCTTGGAAAACTCAAAGTTTTACTACAGGTGATGCTAAAACTTAAACTTTGTGCTGGTTGTAACTGTTATTTTATCTATCATGGGAAAATAATTTATTGCATATTTATAAGAAGTAAATGTGGGGTAGGGCTAAAAAAATATATTATTTGTGTGGCTGTAATGTTCCATGTTTGCAGTTCTGTCTGGCTTTGAAGAGCAAGGTTATGTCTGATAAGGTGGACAAGGCGAGCTGAAGATAGAGGGCATTAGGTCAGGGGTGTGGTGTGATGAAGACAGAGCTTCTAAGGTGGCTGTCTGGGTTAGCACTTTCCACAGACACCTGAGTTACCTACAGGTTCAGTTCTAGTGCAGATAAGATCAACTCAGCAATACATCCTGCTGAACATGTATGTTAAATTCAGTGTCAATAAAGAAGCTATTACTAAAAGCTAGTACTTACAGCATTTAGGTAGAAAGTGCAACATAAAACAAATTATTATACTGTTCCCACTGTATTGGTTTGCCCTGTTGGATAATTTACTGTATAAAGTTATGATGCTATGATGATTGATTATTTTAAGTTGAAGTCTTTCCAAAGTGCTGTGCAGTCTGAAAACTGTGATACAGAATTACCATCCTACCAGGTACTGCAGCCACTGAGGAGGCAGGGACTCTCTGCTTATGAGGACCTGATTCAGCCCACGTGGCTCTTTCTACATCTCTGATCCTGTCGGGCAATGTGAAATTTTAGTGAACCCTCAGCAACATTTATATTACATCAATGCTCCTACCAGGGCACAACACGGCATACCACCCAGTACACACTGGACTAAATACTTACAATTGAGAAAGGACTTAGAGGGGTTCATTTAGTGTAAAGAAGTATGTGAAAAGTCTTGAAAAATTAGAAAATGTCCTAGTTGCCTTCCTTTTGCTGTAACCTTGCCTCACTTAGTGGTAGCTTAAATGCTTTGTTCCCAACAATAGAGCCTAACCAGGCTGTGCTCGTGGACACTCCTTCACAGAAGGACACCCATCTTCACCCTCACTTTATATGAGCAGAGTGCTGTTTTACACTGCTCAGGACCATTATGTAAGGCATGGTAGTTCTAGTCAGGAAGAATAAGAGAATGTCCCCAACACACAGTGAAAAAACTCCCAGCAAGTTAGAGACCTAGGGCTTGATTTAGACTTTGGTGGACAGAGTATGTACATTCGCCATAGCAGGGTACTTTGCTTCCACCATGGGAAAGATACTCAGCCAGCCAAATTTAGAGCTGTCAGCAGTGTCATCTCCGAAACTAGATTTTGTTTTTTGAAAGCAAAACAAGCATGACCCCCTCGCCATGGGGGTTATTTTGAGTTTTCACTGGCCCTTACCGCCAGATGTTACCTGGTGGTGACGAACAGTGAAAACTTGGCATTTGTTCACCCACTCTATATAGGGTGGGCAGTGAATGGCAAGCCTCTGATGGCCCTTGCTTTATTATGTCCTTGGAGGTGTATGTCAACAGCAGAGATGGAATAGTCTCGACTGTCGACATACTGAAGGACCACCTAACTCTAAATGAGGAGGGCAAACCTTCAGTTTGGCAGAGACAGCACTTTGTTGCTGTTGCAATGGAGTACTCTCTCCACCAAACTCTAACAAAATAACCCCAGCTTTGGGGCTTTCTTTTTTTTCAAAATGCTGACTGTCCACTAGGTCTTGGTAGACCAGAAGGCACTGAACAATCTTTGCAAAAAGTGCTCCCACTGTCATCATACATTTTTTCACTGCAATATCCCTGCTGTCACAGGACGGATCTTTAAATATAGCATTGGGTGGATCGCTGTGGAACCAGTTACAGTCCCTTCACATCTGAACTTCACATCCACAGAGGCAGGGCAAGCAGACAGGGTCTAAGTGAGTCTCTTACTACCAAGATCACAATGTCTGCTTCCCTGAAAGAACTGCTGGCACTTTTGGAGTGCAAACATTATTAAAACAATTGTGACACTAAAACAAAATGAAATAACAGGTGTTTCAACGTAATACTGAAAACGTGTGTTTGGAAAACATGACCACTTTGGTGACAGCCATAATCTAGTTCGACAATAATAATAAATAACTTTCTAATGAAATGTAATTTGTGTATTTATAATTAAATGTACTGAAAAATGAATATTTATATGTACTAAAAGGAGTAATAGTTTAAATATTATGAAATGTTTGATTCTTCATGTTTTAGCATTGGTTTTTAAAAAGGCTTAATGTTAGAAAAATGAAGAGGCAATATTTAAATTGTTAAGGCTTTGAAAAATCTTTTTCTAAGCATCCTGTGTGACTTGCTCACCTTGGAAAAGTTATATTCTTATGTTGTAACATGTGTTTGTCTTCCTACTAGAAAATGGAACAAAAGCTTTCAGTATAGCCTTCAACAATTGTATTCTACTGTGTAAACTGGTGACTGCAGTGGGAGAAGATGAGCCAATCGTGAATGCAGAAAATGAAGAAAAGACACTTCTGGAACAACGAGAAATTGTAATTGGTTCTCACCTAAACAACCCCACAGACTGACCAATAGAATTTGCTTTCTAGGACTCTAATATACCAAAGTTAGGTCAGTTGTTGGTAGTTCTTCAGTTCCTGTCAGAGCCTTGCAGTTCTCAGCTGTTTGCAGATTTTCTTTACTCTGCTAGTGTAATGATGTGCTGTGCTTTTAGCTTTGTGCCATTGAGAGTTTAGATGCATTAAGGCCAAACATTACTGAACTGTCCCCTGTTTTGCCACTCCTCAATGAAGAAGACCAGAAGATGCTCCACTGATGAAGATCCATTTAGGAGAGGTGTAATCAAATGTGCATTTGTTTTTCTTGCACATTTTTATATTTTCTCTCTTTGGAAACCCAACTGCTATTTTTGGTTAGTGCCATAGTCAGATGTTCTCCAAATCAATTTTTGTCTCCTTTTTGCATGAAGCCCAAACATGCTTATCAATTTGGAGTAATAGTTAAGGATGTCACAATCTAAATTTGACTGTTTCATATAAATGGATTTTAAACAAATTCCTCTGTGATAACTAAATGTATTCTGTGTCTATCATTAATCTGTTATTGTTATTATTATTCTTGGTGGTTCTTGAATGCTTAATGATAAATATTTTGTTTAGATTAAGATTCTATACAAGATTGGTCAACCTGTGTTATTCATGTACTTATATCAGTTGGTCTTGCATTTGGTGTACATGATTTTAGCAGTGTTAATATAAAGGGCAATAAACGTTTGAAGTTTACTAAACTTGTGTGGTGATTTATGGCCACAATGGTCATGGTGCATATAAATTACTGACTTAAATATTGAAAGTTAAGTTGTTTTTGACTGTTAGAATGTTATCTCCTATCTGAGTCCAAAGATTCATGGAGACCTCCAAGAGTAATTGATGGTTACCCTATATGTGTCACCTTATAAATAAATTATCAAAAGAAATATAATGCTGGACACACCCACAGCACCACTGCGGTACATATTGCAATGCTGGTAACATTCGTGTAAATACTGAAATGTCGGTATCACTACTGTAAACACTGAAGGATACTATCATTCTTGTGAATATTGCAATGCCAATATTACTCCTAGAAGCACTGATTGCCAGTACAATTTCTGGAAATGCTGAAATGACGGTATGATTCCTGTAAACATTAAAATACTGGTATCCCTCTTGTAAACACTGAATGGCAGTAGCATTCCTGTACATCTTGAAACGCCGATATCACTTCTGTAAACATTGACATGCTGGTATGACTAATGTAAACACTGAAATGCCAGTATCATTCTTGTATATCTTGAAATGCTGGTACCATCCCTGAATTGCCAGTAGCATTCCTGTAAAAAGTGTAATGCTGATAGTACTGCTGTAATCAATGAAATGCCAGGGTCATTCCTATAAAAATGTTTTGTCCCTGTTGGCCGTGAAAGAAGGTGATTTTCTTGCTCGAAAGTCTTGCTGAAACGTGAAGCCAATTTCCTTCCAGAAAAGGGTGAGCTCCAGTCCTGTCTGCCTACCTGCCGGTAGCGTCAGATACTCGAACTGAAAAACATAGCCTTGAGCCTTCTCCAGCATTCTCCAGCCTCCCACTGGGAACAGAAGGCTTGCGATGCTTCCCATTGTCTTGGGACTTCGTGGACGCACACCCAAGCCAGTTCATATAACACAAATCGAAATAAAATGTGGGTGAGAACAGGGACCCTGCAGCTAAGTCCCAACATGTGATAATTATTCAAAGCCCTCTGCCCCCAATCCTATTTCTGATTCTTTCATGTCGACAGATCTCACTTGTGAGTGTGAGTTACATTAGTGCGTACAAGCAGGTCCTAAAAAAATACATTTTTTACAAACAGCCGTGGGTTTTGTTTTTAAAAAGACTTCGAAATAAGCTTTCGCTGATTGGAAAAGAATAATCTTTTCGCACCAGCCCGCCGCATTAGGTTTGCTGCAGAAAAGCTCTTTTCTCACCTTCTAGGAATACTCCTGACCGGCGGATGGTGGGGAGGCAGGCTGCAGAAGGAGAGCACTCGCTGCAATTTTCTTATTAGCAGTTCAAAGGTGTAATGGCTTTCAGAAAGCTTTCAGGATCAAGCAATCTTGTTAGCTTTTTATTTTAATTAGCAGCTCTCTCCTCTCGCCCTCATCTTAAGCATCAAGTCCCTCGTAGACCCTCGGGGGCAAAGGGCATAGGGGAGGCTACTATAGTTCTGAGAAGGATAGACTTAAAGAATTGAGGTTTCTGTAGAAGCCTCTAGACCCATGGAACGCCTGAACCTACATTAACACACTCCTTAAAGCATATGTTGTAGCTCTATCTCATCAAAGGCGCATAGAACTGCTAACAGATTCCTTTACCTTGTAAGAATGTGCTCTTTTTATCGACCTTGTAAAATGTAAAGCATGGACTCTCTCTTCTTTGATTCGAAACCGTTTGATTCAGGTTACAGAGAGTTGTGTGCATATATTTATTGGAGGGCTGCTTTATATGACGCGGACAAGGCTCCGACCTGACGGAATACTTCACAATGGAGCAACTTGAAACGGTCAAAATCTAAAACAATGCACCTACATAGTGAAAAATAGAAGGTACTGTAAACTTGATTAATTTTCTGCGAGGGAATAAATGACAATCCAAACAATAAAAAAAAAAATACAAATATATCAGCCCAAATTAAACATTTTACATAGGAACAACATTATAGGGTATAGAATAGCGGAAGGCATGGGTAATTTGGGCATTTAGAATTCTCTAGTAGGATAAGAAGCTACAGATGATGCTTTCTCTTCTCTGTTTTATTTACTATAGCAGCCACAGAGATAAGGGTGCAATACCCATAACCCACAGAGAAAAAACTACAAGTCCCGTGAAACTATATAAGCCATACAACAATCACAATGCTGGTAGGCATATAAACAGCGGTAGAATGATGTAATTCGTCCTCTTCTTTGCTGCTCGGTGGTCATTTTAAGTATTTTTGTAAATACCTTTGAATCTATAGTATCACCAAATGTTTGCATTTGACTGTTTTTCACTTTTTCCAAATGTGGTTTGTTAAGTTTTTAGTCATGATATGATAACAACGGGAAGTATAAGTATAGGAATAGCACTGTGTCTCAGCAAGACATATACATGATAACAGAAGAGTATGGCAGTATGGCCGTCAACACGCATCCGTTCATGGATCGGTGTGGACAAACACATAAACAATTAACTGAAACCATTTAAACCGTGGAGTCGGCTTAGGGTGAGGGTATGTCGTGATGAGTACTGTGTGTTGGGCGAGGAGGGACAGTCTGTACGGGATGTCACTTGGCTGAGGTGTCACAGGGATGGGATGTGTAATCAGTCGATGCAAGGGAGAGTGTCCCTATGTGGGCACTGGTAGTGATTGCTTGGGGTGTTTAGGCCCAGGCCCTATGTCGACCTTGACAAGGTGTGTGTGCGGTAACCAATATGTCACAAGCAATTGCCATGCCACGCATTCACGTCTCAGGACAATAAATCCACTGGTAGTTATCTTAGTTTGAGCCTCTCCACTGAGCACAGTGGTGGCACTCAAGGTGGATGCATGTCATTTTTAGCTTCTACATGAAGTAATAAGATTTCCCAGCACTCCCCACCAGTCTTTGAGCCCCTCCGTATGAGGAGCGGCCTAAGAGTGCTGGCCTATGCTCGCATCCAAGTCAGAAATGTGGTCAGCCAATGGTGAAGATTAGGAGGGGTGGGAGCCTTCCACACCATCGCTATCTGCCTTTTAAATAGAACAAAGTCAAGGTCAATGAACTTATGAAGGTGTCTATCACCTTTCGCCTGGGCACGTAGTCCCAGTAGACAGGATTCGGGTATGTGATCAAGAGAGTGTCCTGCGAGTTTAGCCACCATAGGAGTGATCGCTTGCCAGACCGGGCATAGCACTGGGCAGGCCCATACCATGTGGTAAAATCTAGCATCCAACATTTAACACCCAGGACACTCTGGAGTCAAAGCCGGAAACATGTGCTTGATTTGTTGAGGGGAAAGATAACCGTGATGCACACAGTTAAATTGTGTAAAATGAAATCAAGGGCTACTGGATGTGTCCTTCACCAATTGGAGTGTCCGGGACTAAGATTTATCCGTTAAGGACTGTGGCTACACACCGCCCCATCTGATGTAAGATCCTGCTGTGTGCTCCGGTGGGGTGGAGTTGAGGGATGTGTAGAGGGTAGTGATCACGTGAAGTCTGTCGTCATAAGTCAGGAGCACATTCAACGTGGCAGATGTGGGAGGCTCCCCATCACCAGTGCTCCATGTAGCGTGCAGTGCATATTGTATGGTATGAAATAATAAAAACTGTCCAGCTCCTATTCCGTGAGTGTCCATGATGTCTTCAAAGGACATATTGGAGCCCTTGTGGTACAGTACCCCCAATTGATCGACTCCTGCTTCCCTCCAGGGAGCCGCATCGCACCGCTGTGTCACAGAAGGTAAGGCCCTTTGCCATGCATGAATCTGCACCAGCAGGTGTGGTCTACAGTCATCTGGCACGTTTACCTCACGTTTACCTCAAAGGGAGGATAGTTGGGTCAGTCACGCATAGATGCTCAGGTTACCTAAGGCCACACAGACAGGTGCCTATTCAGGACATGTGGGAGTGGGTAACTAGGCTATCGGCCACTCTAGCTGCACCTCTGCATAATAAAGCTCAAAGATGGGTGCACCAAGACTGCACTCAGTCGGTGACAGCTGTAGGGTGGCAAGTGGAACATGCCAGCACCCATTACTCCACATCAGTTCATGCAGCTCTCAGAAAAAGCTCCTGGGAAGCACTATTGGGAGTGCAATGAAAAGTAGAGTAGTTGGGGGAGTACCCGCACCTTGGATATCGCCACTCGACCTAACAGGAAGAGGGACAGCAATCACCAGAAAAGCAAGGTCCAACGAATAGAACCTACAGCGTTATCTAAATTGAGCTCTTTGATGGCTTTCGCCAAATGATAGATCTGGACGCCCAGTTACTTGAAAGTATCATAGCACCACTGAAGACGAGTTCTCAGTGGATTAGTCCTATGCAGAGCAGGGTGTGGCACCAGAGGGAACAAGCAGGATTTCAGAACAGTTTGCTCCAGCCCTGAGATGTCCCCGGTATTGTCCTAAAAGCACATGAGGTGTGGGAGTGTGGACCGAACATCGTGCAGGTAAACCAGGGCACTGTCTAGGTACAGTGAACTGAAGTGATGCCCCCCAGTTCTGGGACACCACACTCATGTGCCCGCTGGTGAATATGGTGGGCCAGTGGCTCCATAATAATGTCAAAAATAAGCATGGAGAGCGGGCAGCCCTTCCTGGTGCCCCTTTGTGTAGGAAAGCTGTTGGATATCAGCTGGTCAGTCTTGACCTGCACTGACGGGCTATTATACAGAGTGTTGATCTATCCCATAAAACCAGGGCGGAACCCCATGGAGTCAAGTGTGAGAAGGATGAAATCCCAGCTCTAGGTATCAGACGCCTTCTCGATGACTAATGACACAGCCACCTGACCAAAGGGATCAGCAGGAGTGCCATGGATTAGGTGTAGTGAATGGTGGATTTTGGTGAAAGTAATAAATCCTGATTAGTTGACATGTACAAAAGTATTAATTATAAGGAGCAGGCAATTCGCTAGTACTCTTTCCAAGAACTTGCAGTCGAGGTTCAGTAATGACAGAGGACGATAATACCAGACATCAATGCCCAGTTTAGAAAGGACCATGATCAAGGCCTCTCGGAGCGAGACTGGAAGGCAACTCAACATTTTAGCCTCATTAAACATTTCCATCAGGTGTTGAGTGGTTTGGCTGTCAAAAGTGGCATAGTACACAATGGGCAGCCCATCGCTGCTTGGGGTTTTGTTTTGGGCAATTTATGAAATGGCTGGCAGTTTTTCTACCAGATGCAGGGGCTCGTCAAATTTAGCCAGCTGTAGTGCTGTAGCTGTAGTGGGTTCAATTTGGCCATCAGTAAATCAAGAAGAAACCATGCATGCATTCCAGCACTGGGGTGTCCGTCGCAACGTACAAGCTCTGAAAGTACTCACGAAAGGCAGCATTGATGGATGGCTGTGAAGTAATTTTCATGGCATTGTCTAGAGGAAGTGTCCTGATAGGGGCACCCCACTCCTCTTCTCTCACAAGCCATGCTAACAATTTTCCCAATAGGTCCCCCTCAGCATGCAGCTGTGCCATCCACCGTTTGGAGTCATGTTTCCCCAGGAGGGTTTCGGCTTCAACCCACTGCTTATGCAGCTGCTGGAGTTGCTCAGACGTGTATAGCCACTCCTACTTCCCAAGGTCGCAGCTCCTGCTCGATGGCTACAAGTTCTCTAGAGAAGGGATGGTGTATCCCCCAGGAGGTTGCCAAGCAATAGCCACGCATAACAACTTTGTGTGCATCCCACTCTAAAGCCCGGGGTGAGGCAGTGCCCTTGTTGAGTTTGAAGTATTGTGTGATGCATTGTGCTAGCTCTTCTCAAAACAGGGGGTCAGAGAGAGCCTCTGTTTGCATCTGCTAGGTGAGTATGGTGTGTCATTGTCCAATTCTCTGTACGGTGACCAGTAGTGGGCAATGGTCCAAAATAGTTTGCATCAAGTACGCTGACTGAGTTATCAGGGGGCCCAGTTGTTCCACGCAGTTAATCCTAGTGTGCACATTGTGCATCAGAGAATGGAAGGAGTATACTCAGTGTGTCAGGTGCCTGATCCGCCAAGCGTCATGTAGGAGTCAGTGTGTGGTCCAAGTGCAAAAGTATTGTGTGGTGCGAACACATGTCAGTATGTAAGGGAGGAGAGGAGTAGTCAAAACCAACATCCGGCACACTATTAAAATCACCCCCCAGAGCCTCAGGTTCAGGGGTTCCAAAAGAGCGCTGGGTTAGCAGGTCCAGAAATCCAGACTGGTTGGTTTTGGGGGCATAAACCACCACAATCGTGAGGGAAGCCCTATCAAGTTGATCCTCCAGAATCATAAATCACCCCTCTATGTCCCCCCTGTGAGCATGTAAAACAAATGGGACCCCAGAAGCAATCCTGTTGAGCACCCCAAGAGTGTAAGCTGACGTGAATGTGCTGTCACCTGCAATCTCTATTTTGCTCAGACCTTTTGCAGTTCCGCTGCTGTGAAACGAGTTTCTTGGAGCATCGTGATCTGTGCGTGATGGCGTTTGAGATATGCATAAATATGGTATATTTTCAGTGGGAGTGGCCATGTTGCGTACATTACATGTAAGGATGTGATATTGCAGGATGTGTAGATTAACTGTGGATGCCATCGTGTAAGCTGCAACTGGGATATCGGAAGAAGTATGTGATGCCCCTTCGTGTCCCATGTTGATAGTGACCCTCCATCAAATAAGCCATCCAGAACCAGAGAGGGTGCCCTGAAAACACCTATGTAAGTAGCAAACCCTTAAGCAGACTCCAATACAACAACTATGTGTACCTGAACAGCAGTGAATCGTAACAGCTGCACCCATTCCAGTACAGTAGGATCGTATGTCTCTGTCCAGAAGTCCCCAACTCTGAAACAAAAAACAAAACAAAGAGGAAAAGCAAACAGATAATTCCTCATTAGAGCACATGTGGGACGTAGTGTGGGGCAAATGGAGCTGGTTCCCATCTTCTAAGCCCATCACACTGTTCCCAGCATATGATCCATCAATGCCAAGGGAAGTCCCCATGATACAGAGAGACTGGGAAGGAGTCACTACACAAGAGGAGTCAAGTTGGAGTTCAAGATCATATTAGTTTGCGGCTAATTGCAGGATGATTTTAGGAGCAGGAGTACTGTACTAGGAAGAAGTCTTGGAGGCACCAGTGTCTGAGCCAGAGTTCAGGACCAGCTCAGAGTGCAGGCCTGTGAAAGATTTTGTGCTATGCAGGGAGGCCAGCCTCACTGCCCAAGCCTGCTCCGTGGCCACTTGATCAATGGTGAGCCACGTTCGTGCCACCTTGCGCCTCCTGCTTTTGGATTTCAGAGTCACCCAGTCCCCTTCCATCTGATCGTTAGTGGATGAGCCCATGAGGCCTTTCGTTTAGAGCCTGGTCCAGACATACTTGGGTTTTGAGAAGAAATGGGAGGATTCACCATCAATTACTTTGCAGGGAATAGCAGTGCATAGTGAAGTTGCAGCTCCCCCAGACATTGTTTCATCTTCATATAAGAACCCTGAAAGCACTGGACCTCAGTTGTGAAATCCAGATATTCTGAAATGTCCATGCTTTCATAGCTCCAGATACTCTTTGTGTGAAAAAACTGCAATATAAGGTCTCAATCACAGTAGCTAAGGAAACCTGCAATGAGTGGGCTAAGAGGTGCTCCAGGTGGAAGTGCGTGACCCAGGATGTGGTGTGCCAGTTCTACTGAGAGCAGCTTAGGGAACTTGCTCTGCAGCGTGGTGGCCATTATCTAGTTCTCCAGAAAGAGCTTGTTGCTGGGATACTCAGCCCCCTCCAGGAAGCTCAGAAAGCAAATGTTGTTGCACCTAGAGCACCCTTCTGCATCCTCTGCACGAGATGTAAGGAGTCCACTTCTTCCTTCATGGTGTACAGCATGGCCTGTAGTTCGCTCACAGTCTGGCCCATAAAAGCCAGTGCAGATTGTGCTTCAGCCACACAGTCCACCAACTTGCAATAATCTTCCCTCAGTCAGTTCACATCCAGAAATACAGCATCAATTTTCATTTCCAGTGATGTTTTTAAGTGTCAGGAGTGGCATGGAGAACTTTCTCAAATTGCTCCGAGTGCTTGTCAAGGGGGTATTCAAAATCGTGCAGGGCACCCGTAGTTTGGTCGGCAGAGGCTGAGGGCAGCCATGGTGCTGGGGTTTGGGATCGGAGTCTTAGTAGTCCTGGCTCTCTCCATCATGTTGCAATGGAGGTGGGAAGCAGCAAGCAGGTCACACAAGACCGGTGTGGGCTATGGCTCCCTTGATGCCTCAACTCACCACACATTTGCAGGGAGCCACGGGTAAGCAGTGCTGCTGTTGTAGCCCTCCAGATGAACCCCAGTTGGAAGACAGGTGTCTACAAGCACAGTCTGAGCTGGGAGACAGGCAGACAGTCGGGGCCTATGGGTCCTCCACGAGAGTGGATTTTTACAGTCCTGGCGCTCCGGTGTTGCTACTGTTGTCGGCAGGAATAGAAAGAAGTAGGTGGCTGGGGGCCCCTGCATCGGATTAGGGACCAGTTCAACACATGAAAACACAGTGCTCAAGTTGGTGGGGGTGCCTGTTGAGTCTGGTGATGCAGTCCCAAATGTCTTTCTGAGTCCAAGAAAAGAGCTCAAGTTATGAGCTGAAGATAAAGATGCAGTTCGTTCCCAAAGTCACCAGACTGTGTCCCACCGGCTCCCAGGGTTGATCAGAAGTACAGGCCTCCGCAGCCGACAGTGATGTGTAGTTTCTGGGTGTCCAACAACCTAAGGTTTCCTCAGGCCACGGAGTTGCAAGATTCCATTGGAGGGGGGAAGGTGCACTCCCTCAAATGCGCATCCTCTCAATGCGATCCCTGAATGTGGTCCAAGCACACTGGAGCTCATGGGGGGTACACAGGCAACACCACATGAAAGGCCACAGAGCCTCAAAGTCCCAGTAGTGGCTTTCTACCACACTAAACAGTTATGTGCACGGCGCAGGCAGTTTCTGCGCCGAGGGTGGTAGTTCTTGCTAGTGGGAGTCCACCTTGCTGGGGGGGCCTTTCCCAGTTGGACGCCGTACAGCTGGCCATTCGGAGTCACAAGAACTCAGGGGGCACTCACAAAGGTGTGGGCGCTCACCATCACACTCCCCCATAAATACCTGTAAAGCAGCAGCAGGTAGCATCGGTGCAGGGGCACAGAGCTGCAGTCGAGGTCCCCGGTGCATATGTGTGCATCTGTACAGCTCTGCTGTGGCTGCTCACCTTGCCGCATGCTATGCGGGGACCTTTTGCCCAGCTTTGCTGTGTGTGCAGCTCAGATGTGCTTCAGGCTCCCTGGGCCAGAGTTCTTGATGCAGGCAGGAGAAGTTCAAAGCCACATTGTGAGCAATCCCGGGCTGGAGCAGCCCATTAAAGTGCACACCCGGATGGAAGGTGCTTGTTCTTGGCTGCTTCTGGCGGTCACACTGCAGGGTCTACTGGAAACCGTGCATTGCTTTGCACCTACATGAGCAGGGTGCACCCAACAGCCCCCAAGACCGGGCCAGGTTTCGTTCGGGTGCCCGCAGGAGGTCACCACGGGCTCCTCTTTCTGGTGTCATCTCCAGCCAGGTCCAAGTGGTCTCCAGACATTTTTTTGTGGCCCACATCATGGCATCAGATGTGCAGATCAACCCTTTGCAAGCGGGCTCAGAGGCAGATGGTATGCTGCAGATTCAATAGGATTTAGATCAGGCCAAGCACGTAGCTCGTTCAGAAAGTGTCAGTTGCAGCCACCCTCTTGGCCACACCCCTGATTGTATTTCACTTAATCATTTACTTTGCAGTGTTCTTTTTCTGAATGGACCGTCTTATCTGTGGCTTTTTTGTTTCTTGTCCTGTAGCTGGTACAGGTATTCCGTTTTTCCCCTGGAATGCTTTGAGACACTCTCTCATCTCTTCAGGTCACCTTCTTTCTGAACTCCACGTTGAGGAGATTTGGTGGCAGTCGCAGCGCTCCTGCTCTTGTTCTGCAGTGGCTTTGGTTCACCGAGACCCTCTCCATTTTCATTTGGCACTTGCAACTCCATTTCATACCTCTGACACTGAACGTACCTGTGTCCCTTAAGAGCCCGTCTCCTGTCTGAGAAATGAGGCTCCCTAGTCCCACCTTCAACCTGCCTCTGACTGCTCGTTTGCATGGTTGAAACACTCCTTAAGCCCACTCTGCAGGACCTGTCTTTAGGCATGAAGGTGGCACCTTCAAATACTAACATCCCAATAAAACGAACTTAACCCTCTTTGTGCCTTTTTCATTGACTCTCTTTTCTAGAGATGCCCTGATCCTCCCAAGGGACTACAACAAGTTGTTGTCCTTTGCTAGTGTATCTATGAAGTTACCACTGTGGCAGAAATGAGCACTACCCTTTAGATCAGAAGTGGGTGAATATTCCTGGGGACTTAAATTACTTGTGGCAGAATTGGTGACCTTTGTCATGTCACAAAGCAAAACTTTAAACATTCCAGTAGATTTGTAGGGGGGAAATGCTTCAGACTTTGCCTTTGACTCAGACCACTTGGCTCTGAAGCAAACCCAGCAGAATTATGTTCATAAAGCTTTCACCACCTCTTTAGATCCCATTACCCAACAACAACAAAATATTTTTGGCGGGAATTTCTGAACCCCCTACTACTTTGCCTTTAGGAACTGTAGATGAAGTTTCTCAAAATAGCAAAATAATCACAGGCAAATCTAGACACTTTGGAAAACCTAAAGAATGTGTATTTGGATTCCTTGGTCTGTGTCCCAGATGAGGGATGTAAGGAGGATATAGCAGAGAGCAGAACCTCTCTTCCTGACATGACTGAGACAAATGTTGATGCCTCAGAGAATGAGAATATTCATTTTTGACTTCCAGTGCCCAATAGGAGAAAACACAAAGACACTGATGCAGGAGAAGGTCCATCTGATTCCCAGTCTATCCCACACATTTTACAGGACACCCTTGCCACTGAAGATATCATACAACCATGTTCTACAGAGTGGACTGTGGCTCAAAAGATGGCAGCTTACCCACAAAATTGATTACGCAAACCTTTTTAATAAAGAGGTCTGTAACAGACTTCGGGCAGGGTGTCCTTGCCCTTTCCTGCCGGGATGAGTAGCCATAGGCAAAAAGTGTCACGGTGTAGGTACTCCTCAGACTCGGTGTGATGCAAACAAGGTCCACCTCCTGACACCACCAAGTCACTGATAAAACACCACAGTGCATTGGAGTAATCAAGCGAGGGAAGGAAGGGGAAGGATCAGCAGGGACGGGATAACTGTAAAGAAAAATACACAGTGTTAATTATCACATTGTCTGTCTATTCTCATAAGGTCTCACTAAAACCAAAACGACCTGGACTGCCCATAACTCATAAGGGCAGAACTAGTCCAAAGCCTGACTATGTTCCATCAGCATCACCAATGGATGCCCCAAGCCTCCTACGGCCACTAATAATCACCTAAGGGTCTCACCGCCCTTCCTCCTAAACAATACTACAGAACGTATAACGAAACGAACATGAGGAGAAAGAATAAGGTGAAGAAAATCTATTTTTTGTACTTCTTCCTATGATTCAGTTAACCCACTAAGCCTTTCGTTAATGTCACGTATATTTGAAGAAGTACGTCGTTCATATCTCAGTGAATGTTGACAAGAATTATTTGTCCCGGCTGTTTGGAATCCTGCAAACAGTAAATCTCATTCTGAATCGCCGCCAACAAAAAGCCAAAAGATTATGTCTCATAAGATCGTCGTTCCTTTATTATGGTACCTCAAAAGTAAAGTGCTCCAATTTATGACAGTCACCCCCAACCTGGCCGTAAGGAATGCAGAAATAAAGAAAGGCGATAGCCTCCGGCAAGTAGCAAACTTGCCGCTTACCACCTTCTTAGTACTCGGAATTCGAAAAGAGGAGCAGCTCGGAACTCTTTCTGCCGGTAAAAGGTCAGTTTCCAGGAGGGGGCCATGCTGAATCTCATTCCTCCTTTCGGGCCGCCGATGAATTCCCCCTTGGGGAACGCCGTCCGCTCCTACTTCGTTGAGGCTCCGACCTGCCTCATTAGCACAAATAACGCACACCCTTTCCAGGGTGCGCCGACTTTTACGCGATCTCTACCGCGCTGGGCTTCATGGGAAGTGTAGTCCTTAATGACTATAATCTCCCGATCGGCCCTGTAGGCGCCGGCTAGCACCTGACAGTACGCCCACCTCCAAAGCGCCTCCTAGGGCCAGGTTTAGTGGGATGACAAGCATGAAACCGTTGCACCGCCCTAGGGGCATGAACATTGCCTTCCGGCTCCCATGAATCCTCCTCGGCCTCATACCCTTTCCACGACACCAAGTACCATAACTTACCCCCCCGTAGTTTGGAATCCAACACTTTGCGCACCTCATACTCCAGCTGTCCGTCTCTAACCACCGGAGGCACCGCCCGCCGGGTCGCGGACAGAGCTGGCTTCAAAAGGCTGCAATGAAACACCGGATGGATTCTTAAGGAAGCAGGTAAGTTGAGACGGTAAGCCACAGGGTTTATCTTGCGTACCACCTCATAAGGACCAATGTAACGAGGATGAAAGATGCTACGCATCTTAAAACGTATATACTTGGTGGAAAGCCACACTCGGTCCCCTGGCTGGTACACCGGCCCCTCACGCCGATGTACATCACCCCATTTCTTATACTGTTCCTTGGCTTTATCCAAATTAAATCGTATTTTCTTTTGCATGGATTGTAGGTTCTTAACCATAGCATGGACAGTAGGTTGATCCGTGACTTCCCGAGGTATGATTATGGGCAACATCTCCGCGTGGTACCCTGTGTTAGCACGAAAAGGAGACTCCCTTATCGAGCTATGCCAAGCATTGTTGTACGATAGTTCGGCCAGCCATAGCAATGACACCCACGATTCCTGCGCGTCTTTTGCATAGCACCTCAGATATTTCTTCAGGGTTTGGTTGAGACGCTCCGTCTGGCCATCGGTTTGTGGGTGAAAACTGGTGGATAGGGCGGATTCAATGCGCAGAACCTTGCACCACATGCGCCAAAACCTAGCAACGAACTGGGGGCCTCTGTCCGAAATAATGGTTCTTGGTAAACCATGTAACCGCACCACTTGAGACAGAATTAGATGGGCGGTCTGACTTGCTGTAGGTAGATTTCTACAAGGGAGAAAGTGACCCATCTTGGTAAGACTATCAATTACCACCATGATAGCATTGTACCCCTGATCCATTGGCAATCCTACCACAAAATCCACG
The DNA here is from genome assembly GCF_031143425.1 of Pleurodeles waltl. Lineage (NCBI taxonomy): Eukaryota > Metazoa > Chordata > Amphibia > Caudata > Salamandridae > Pleurodeles > Pleurodeles waltl. The sequence goes on from NC_090440.1 coordinate 1,890,023,288, forward strand.
CTGATGGTTTGCCATGGTTTTTCTGGAGTGGGCAAAGGCATCAGCTTGCCCTGGCTCTTCGCATTTTCTCCCTTGGATCGAGCACATATCTCACACCGAGCTACCCATGTCGCAACGTCCTTAGCCCAACCTTTCCACCTGAAATGTCGTTGCACTATTTGCGCAGTTTTTGTGTACCCCGGATGACCAGCTGTTACCGCATCATGACACCAATTGAAGGCTTGCATTCGAAGTTCAGGTGTTGGTAAATACAAACGATTACCTTGCAACGGTATTCCGTGCTTAAGGGTACGGTCCTGACTTACTTCGGCCCACTCCTTCCACTGAGCAGCAGACTTATGCTTAGAGACCTTTTCTAGGAAGTGAGATATATGAAGGGCACAAAGCACTTTTTCCGGTTGGATGATTGCTTCATCAGGTCTTGAAGTGACGTTCCTCGCGTCCCTTTGTCTAGACAGTGAATCTGCCTTGCGATTGTCGACCCCAGGACGGAAGGTTACTACAAACTCATATTCTGAAAAGAACAGCATCCACCTCATTTGCCGCTGGGTAAGCTGTCTAGCCTCCTTCATATACTGCAGGTTTCGGTGATCAATATATACCGTGACCGGGTGTTGGGCCCCCCAGAGATAGTGTCTCCATTCCTGAAATGCCTTCTTGATGGCTAGTAGTTCTTTTTCTGCCACCGTATAATTGAGTTCCGCAGCAGATAGCTTCTTAGATAAAAACGCCACCGGATGAAGCTGTCCTGAGGTCTTGTTTCTTTGGGATAACACAGCCCCAATGGCTATATCCGAGGCATCTGCTTCGACTATAAAAGGTACTTCTGGCTGTGGATGCTGGAGTATAGGCGCTGAGCAGAAGGCCTGTTTTAAGAAGCAGAAGGCCTCCTCTGCCTCCTCTGACCAAACAAAAGACACTCCCTTTCTTAGCAACCTTGTTATAGGTGACACAATGTGGGAAAAATGACAGATGAATCTTCTATAGTAATTAGAAAACCCCAGGAAGCATTGCACGTCTCTCACACTAGTGGGCACTGGCCACTCTTGAACCGCCTGTATTTTTCTTGTCGACATGCAGAACCCTTCCGGGCTTAAATCCACCCCCAAGAACTCAACCTTCTGTACATGGAACTCGCATTTGCTCAGTTTGCAATAAAGATGGTGCTGTTGCAATGCTTGGAGTACTAGGGAAACATGTTCCATGTGCCGCTCTAAGGAGGTAGAATACACCAATATGTCATCTATATAAACGATCACAAAGTGGTCTACGTATTCTTTGAGAACATCGTTCAGAAAGTATTGGAAAGCCGCCGGGGCGTTACACAACCCGAACGGCATTACCAAGTATTCAAACAGGCCATAACGGGTCTTAAACGCCGTCTTCCATTCATCCCCTTCACGGATTCTGACCAGATGGTAAGCCCCCTTCAGATCTAACCTTGTATAGATAGTTGCCTCTTTCACCTGTTCCAATAACACAGGAATGAGGGGAAGAGGGTATCTATTCCTTATCGTGTTCTTGTTCAGCATTCTATAATCGATGCAGGTTCTCAACTCTTTATTCGCTTTAGCTATGAAAAAGAGTGGAGAAGCTGCCGGAGAACAAGATGGTCTAATGAACCCGATTTCCAGGAAACGGTCCAGATATCTTCGCAAATGTTTGGTTTCTGGGTCTGATAGAGCATATACCCTACAAGAAGGAAGGAGTGCTCCCGGAATCAAATCTATCTTGCAATCGTATATACGATGGGGTGGCAATGTCTCCGCCTGACCTTCGTCGAACAAATCCTTGAACTTGGCGTAAACAGAGGGCAATATCACCGCTTTCTCCACCACTGTGGCCAACTGTAACCCTTGAGCCAACGCTAACGCGGGGGGGTTATCATATAAGGAACCGACTTTCTCACTCCTCACGGACTGAAAACTAACCGTCTTGGCTTGCCAATCGATAACAGGATTGCTCTTTCTTAGCCAGGGCATTCCCAAAATTATTTCATACTGAGGAGCCTCTATTATATCTAGCCTGATTATTTCTCTGCGTGCCGGAGATACTCCACTGAAAACCAAGCCCACATCCTCAGTTTGTTCAGTAAGGGGTCCAGACTTCAGTGGTGTACCGTCAACTGCCAACACAATTTCGGGGTTCTTTCTTGGAATTCTCAGAAGTCCCAGTCTCTTAACCACCCCTTCATCTATGAAATTTCCCGTGGCTCCTGAGTCTATCATTGCCCATACAGGATGGTTTCGATCTTGGGACACCAGCTCTACGGATAACAACAGGTGTGACGCCTTTTCTTCTGGTGGCAAGAGGGTTAAAGAAGTCAACCGGAACCCTGATAGGGGTTCTATAAAGGGCAAATCCTCTTTCTCTGATATCTTCCCTGACGTCACCGCGGCCTTTTGAGTGGGGGAGTAGGAGAACCTTTTTCTTGGTTTTTGGGGACATTCTCTCACATAATGACCCTTCCTGCCGCAATACATGCACAACCCCTGTACCCTCCTACTCTCTTTTTCGGCCTTTGACAGAGGTGCCCTAACGGCTCCCACTTCCATAGGTTCCCCGCATAAATCAGGGGAATTAGGAACTGGTCGCCCCTCTCTTTCTGGAATGACCGGCCGCCTATCACCCGCTCTATGCTCTCCCCTTCTCTCTGCTAGCCGATGATTCAATCTCAAGGTAAGATTCACAAGTTCAGTACACGTGGAAGGCTGTGGATCTATTTGGGCTAGGATATCCTTCATGTCGTCTCTTAATCCTTGATAATAGAGAGACATTCTCTTCTCCTCTGGCCACTCTGATTCCGCTACCAGTCTATTGAAGGTGGTAAGATAAGTAACCAGGTCAGACCTCCCCTGTCTCAGTTCCAGCAGTTCTCTATCAGCACTAAAGGTGGTTGTTCTGTGATCAAACACCTTCTCAAAGGCCGACCGAAAGGCATTCCAATCCGATAATAATGGGTCATCGTTTCTAACTAACGGCACTGCCCAATTGGCTGCATCTCCCGAGAGATAAGAAATAGCGAACATTACCCTGGAAAGGTTAGAGGGAAAAGACGCCGGTCTACATGAGAATTGGAGAGACAACTGCGTTAAAAAAGCCTGAACTTTCCTGGGGTCCCCTGAAAACCGTTCCGGACTGGCCAAAGGAATTGGAGGGGAGACGTTCACAGTTATCTGCGGTGTAGATGCTGAGGCATCGAAGGGATTCCTAGTAAGCCTTTCTACCTTGTCCCTTAGTGCCGCTGCCTCCACCCTCGAATCTGCCAACTCTTGCTGCACTAACACTAACGCCTGTAAGACATCATCCATGGATGCCATCTTTGCATTACACCGAGCAGGAGGAGTATTATTCGTGGGTGCGTTATTCTGTCACGGTGTAGGTACTCCTCAGACTCGGTGTGATGCAAACAAGGTCCACCTCCTGACACCACCAAGTCACTGATAAAAAACCACAGTGCATTGGAGTAATCAAGTGAGGGAAGGAAGGGGAAGGATCAGCAGGGACGGGATAACTGTAAAGAAAAATACACAGTGTTAATTATCACATTGTCTGTCTATTCTCATAAGGTCTCACTAAAACCAAAACGACCTGGACTGCCCATAACTCATAAGGGCAGAACTAGTCCAAAGCCTGACTATGTTCCATCAGCATCACCAATGGATGCCCCAAGCCTCCTACGGCCACTAATAATCACCTAAGGGTCTCACCGCCCTTCCTCCTAAACAATACTACAGAACGTATAACGAAACGAACATGAGGAGAAAGAATAAGGTGAAGAAAATCTATTTTTTGTACTTCTTCCTATGATTCAGTTAACCCACTAAGCCTTTCGTTAATGTCACGTATATTTGAAGAAGTACGTCGTTCATATCTCAGTGAATGTTGACAAGAATTATTTGTCCCGGCTGTTTGGAATCCTGCAAACAGTAAATCTCATTCTGAATCGCCGCCAACAAAAAGCCAAAAGATTATGGCCCTCATTCTGACCTTGGCGGGCGGCGGAGGCCGCCCGCCAAAGTCCCGCCGTCAGGTTACCGTTCCGCGGTCGAAAGACCGCGGCGGTAATTCTGACTTTCCCGCTGGGCTGGCGGGCGGTCGCCTTCAGACCACCAGCCAGCCCAGCGGGAAAGAGGCTTCCACGATGAAGCCGGCTCGGAATCGAGCCGGCGGAGTGGAAGCTGTGCGACGGGTGCAGTTGCACCCGTCACGTATTTCACTGTCTGCGCAGCAGACAGTGAAATACATGTAGGGGCCCTCTTACGGGGGCCCCTGCAATGCCCATGCCAGTGGCATGGGCACTGCAGGGGCCCCCAGGGGCCCCGCGACCCCCCCTACCGCCATCCGGATCTCGGCGGTCCGACCGCCGGGATCTGGATGGCGGTAGGGGGGGTCGGAATCCCCGCGGCGGTGCAGCAAGCTGCGCCGCCGCGGAGGATTCAATGGGGCCGCGGTACACTGGCGGGACCCCGCCAGTGGTGCCGGTCCGACCGCGGCTTTACCGCCGCGGTCGGAATCCCCATTGGAGCACCGCCGGCCTGTCGGCGGTGCTCCCGCGGTCCTCCGCCCTGGCGGTCAAAGACCGCCAGGGTCAGAATGAGGGCCTATGTCTCATAAGATCGTCGTTCCTTTATTATGGTACCTCAAAAGTAAAGTGCTCCAATTTATGACAGTCACCCCCAACCTGGCCGTAAGGAATGCAGAAATAAAGAAAGGCGATAGCCTCCGGCAAGTAGCAAGCTTGCCGCTTACCACCTTCTTAGTACTCGGAATTCGAAAAGAGGAGCAGCTCGGAACTCTTTCTGCCGGTAAAAGGTCAGTTTCCAGGAGGGGGCCATGCTGAATCTCATTCCTCCTTTCGGGCCGCCGATGAATTCCCCCTTGGGGAACGCCGTCCGCTCCTACTTCGTTGAGGCTCCGACCTGCCTCATTAGCACAAATAACGCACACCCTTTCCAGGGTGCGCCGACTTTTACGCGATCTCTACCGCGCTGGGCTTCATGGGAAGTGTAGTCCTTAATGACTATAATCTCCCGATCGGCCCTGTAGGCGCCGGCTAGCACCTGACAAAAAGAACAGATGATAGACGGAATGCTGAAAAATGCAGACATTCAACCCCAGTCACAAAGATCTGGGTTTAATCCATCATTTGTTTGCCCACCACACTGTCCCAATTTGGACCCAGCCATATTCAAATCAGTCTTGACCCCATTCCCCATGGGATCAGTCCAGCGTGAACTACCAGGGCAAGTCCTCCCTGGTCTGGAAACAAGCATCCTGGGACTGGTTTCTGGGTATCACCTCTCATTAGCCAGGCTACCTTGAATTCAGTGGCGCAGTGTGCATGGTACCCACATCTGGGCATACCCTTCCCACTTAGGGCGACAAAGGCAAAAAGAACAAATGATGGACGGAATGCTGAACAAAGCAAACATTTGCTCCCATTCACAAAGATCTGGATTTAATCCATCTTTTTTTTGCCCACCATGCCACACCAGTTTGGACCCAGCCATATGCAAATCAGTCTTGACTCTGTCTCCATGGGAACAGTCCAGCCAGCACTACCATGCCAGGTCCTCCCTGGACTGGAAACAAGCATCCTGGGACTGGTTTCTGAGTATCACCTCTCAACAGCCAGGTTAGCTTGAATCCACTGGCGCTGTGAGCACAGGACCTATGTCTGGGCATACCCTTCACACTTAGGACAACAAAGGCAAAAAGAACAGATGATGGACGGAATTCTGGACATTGCAAACATTCACCTGCAGTCACAAAGATCTGGGTTTAATCCACAATTTTTTGACCACCAAGCCACCCCAGAAGAGTAGCGATGACACCAGTTATTGGACCAAAGTTACCTATACTTTTAGAAAAGTTTGTGAAAGACCTAAAAAATGCATATTGACAGATCCTGTAATGCTTGCCAGGCTAAACCTTTTGATTTGTGGGGACCCCTTACTAAGAGCTTGGATTCAGCATTTGTGCAAAGGGTCAAAGTAGACCAGTTGACACAGATGTCCTGGTACGTTGGGCTCAATCTTCCATTTGAATTCTTGGCAAATTGTGCCCTATCTCCAGAATGTCACTGCTCTGTTCTTTTAAAACTTGATTATGACTATGTGATTTGACAACGAACAAAGCAAATCTGTCAGTGGATGGTGTTTTGATTGCAATCCTTTTGTTAATGTGGTAGCTTGCATCCTAAATACTTTTACTTCCCTAGACAAAGTCCAATTAGCATAGAAAGTTTTTCCGTTTGAACTTTTCTGCAGTGCTGAAGGAGGCAGGGGCTACTCTGCCAGCTGCTTCAACTATCAGGCTCCATCATACCAAAAAAATGTATGTCTCTGATCTGCCTTCAATGACAACCAGAAGGAATCCCTTTTTTCCCTTCAAGACCCAGAGAATATAGAGGCCACCTTCAATATGGAGGCTTCCATGGCACGTCTTCAAATGCTAACTTTTAAGGTGAGTCATCCCCTTTCTTTCCATTGAGAAATGGGGACAGAATCCATTACTTCGTTCAAATTTGGAAACAAATCATACAGGTGTCTCCATCAAACGATCCAAGGGTACTTTCTACAATGTTATACAAACCTCATTCAAACATCAACCTCAGACAGATTATTTTTCCAACACCAAAGGAACATCTAATGAACCAAAAGATCTTGACTCTAGTCCAAAAACAAACCATATCTCCTTGTTATTCCCACCCTTGGGGTTTCCTGACAAATATATTACTGTTAGACAAAAAGGTGAGATTCTGTGAATTACATTGGTTGCTTGAACACATGGATGCCAGGACCAGGAAGGCCATTTTGGCCTTCTTCCAGACATGGTGATAGAATCAGATATGAATCACTCTTCACATGAACTGTTGCTAGATATACCCATTCAGATGTTGCATATTTCCTATTTGGGGTTCCCTTTCCTGCTGGCCTTTTAGCAACTGGTGATTCACTTTCACTGTTTTCTGAATCTAAGTAAATTACTTCAGGATCTTCATCGAAACGCTTTATTCTTTCTTTTTTATAGTGCTTTCTTCTGCACGTTTTTCTAAGTGCCTTGTTTTCTTCAGCTATTTCTTTTGCACCTGCAGCCACTTTTGATTCCTCTCCACTCACTGATGGACTTTACAACTTGCTATGAACCACTTTCTCCCTCATGGGGTTCTTGTGACTCAATCTGCAACAGAAGTCTTTAATTTTTTGGATCTGAAACTAATTTTGTTGCTGCCAGTCATGCCTTTGACTTTGGCATTGAAACAGCTTTTCACTCTGAGACTCAACCTTGAAACTGGACAGCACCACATGTAGAAGTACCAGGATCTTCACTACAACTTTCTCTTTTACCGATCTAGCCTTCCGTTACTTTGTCATTTTCACAAGTTGTACCTTCAGTTTCTCAATTCTCAAAATTCTCTCCCCCTTTGGATTCACACTGATAAAGTAAGCTTGAGTCTGCGAGTCAGGGGTTGTTTTCACCACATCTTCGTCCACTACTGTCATTCGTTGTGTGAGTGGTGTGGATCTACTGTGTGTTTTCTGCAATTTGCATAGGATATTCTTGATTAGTTACTTGGACCACTATTTCATCCTACACTGCACAATCTGTAGCCACTTGATCCGCATAACTGTTTCCAAGAGTGACCATATCACCTGTAGCCTTATGGGCCATGCACTTAACTACAGCAATCTTCTTTGGCTGCAGTAGTGCCTTCAACAAGTCAAGTATACAGAGACTGTTTTTGATGAGCAATCTAGAAGATTTCATAAATCCCCTTTGTGACTAGAGTGCACCAAAACCATCAACCATGCCAAAACCATACTGCATGTCTGTAGAAATTGTAATGTTCAAATCTAAATTTTGTGACAAGCAACAAGCTGTTGTCAATGCAAGCAGTTCTGGCACTGGGTGGATAGGATCCTTCAATAATTTCAGAAATAGAACATACTGCATAAGGAAGCCTTCGAAGGTCTAAATTGATCTCTTAAACAAGAACCATTAACAAACAAATTCAAACAGGCATTTCAAGAGAAGTTTCTTTGCTCTCTGGTCTCGGTTTATAATTTGGTAACTTGTATACAATCATGTTCAGCCTCATCATTATTATCATTATCATTACCATCATCCCTGCCTCATTATTTTTGTTTGGAATTAGAAGCAATGTTGTTAGATTGAACATCTTACATCTCTTAATTGAGATGTTCTCAGCTGCCAATATTACTTGTTTATATCTGGTTATTCGATTGTTTGTCATATGTTTGTGTCAACAAGATCTCAACTGAGGTTGAGACATATACAATTAAAGTATGGCCGGACCATCTACAGCTAAAATGTATGTTAATTTTCTTATGGTTCCACCATACTACTGAGAAAGACTCAATAATGTACACCCACCTTTTTCATGACAGTAAAGAAAGTAAGTCACATTGTAGTCAGGTGTTTCAAGGGTGAGTGCATTACATAAATGTTGTCTCTCTGGAATGCCTCTGAACATTCTTCATCAAATGGTTCTGAGTCCTTTATGTCACTGTGGGTCAACATTATTAGAGATTTTTGTATTAAAGCAAACGTTTGGAAACTACTGACAACAGTAGGCAATAATTCTCAGGAACATCCTTAGCTCCCTCTGGGTGGTAGGGAGATTAGTTTTCAGAATTGCAGAAACACATTCTTTTGAGACATTTCCTGCTCTTTTTTCAATGTGATGACCAAGATAAATTACTTCTTTTTTACAATACTGTTTCTTTGTTGGGGAACCCTTAAAATCACTGTAAGCTAAATGATTCAGCAAAGCCATTGTGTCAACTTTACTGCCTTCCTTTGTCTTGGATGAGACCAGTAAATCATCATTATATTGCATCAAGACTGAGTTACAAGGCAACCTCAAATCTTCCAGATCTTTCTTTCAGATTTAACCAAAATTTGAAGGACTTTCAGTATACCCTTGTGAAATTCTACACCAGGTGAAAACTTTATTTTGAAATTGAAACACAAACATGAATTAACTCTTTGTTGAGAGAAATAGAGAATTATGGTTGGCATAAGTCAATGACTGTGTACCATTCTGCCCCTGGTGGAATTTAGAGCATGGTTACTTCTGGATTCAGTACTGCTGGACAACATGGAATGATACTTTTGTTAATTTTTCTTAATTCCTGCGCTTGTTTCCATTTACGACTTGGTTTCTTTATTCCCATCATGGGAGAGTTGCATGGGGTTACCAATCTCTTCCAGAAGAATTTCCTTCTCAAACATTTTCGCAATAATTGACTTCATTCCTGCTTTCTCCTTTTTTGAATGTTTATACGGTTTAATTCTGGGGAAAACAGCATTATGTTTCACTCTAATTTTAACTGGTTCAATACCTTTTATAAGTCCTTCAGAAATCCCACACCTTTTTGTTGACACCATGTCTTAAATCCACAGGTAAGTCATCAATAATCAGAACCGGTAGCAATTGAATGCTTGAATCTTGTGATTTAGTTTGAAACACTGAGTCCTAATCTCGGATTTCAATTGCAACATCATCCGGTGTGCAGTAAATCACACAATTGATCTTCCAAAGCAACCCTTAACCCAATCATTGTTTAGGACTTGAATCACACAAATTGAACTGCTGTTTATTTTCCATTGGCCCTATTTTAACTCAGACATCTGCTGTACCCTGGCTGACAATCTGTTTCTTAATGATCCTTACAACTTGGACTTCTTTTCCCAAGAGGGGACTTCCATAGAATGAACTGTAGAACAGGTAAGTCCCTTATCTAGCAAAAAAGAAACAGTGTGGCCATGGACTTTATCATCAATGTATGGGCCACATTGAACTGCTTTGCATCCAGAACTGCCCCAAGTAGGCAATCCTCCTCCCCTCTCAGGCACCATCACTGTGAATTATTTCCTGAAAAAAACATTGAGGAAAACCACTACTCGGAATCAATGGATTCTGTTGCTACCCAGACTAAATGGCATTTTATTTTTTATGTTTTGCTGCAACACTGGAGCTGTATGCATTGTAATGCTGAACTGTTTCTGATTTTACATTTACACTCTACACAGAAGCTGATTGGGCTGGGATCATTGATAGTCTATGTTTCGGCATCTGTTGAACAAATTAATTCTGACTTCAATCTGAGTTTTGTCTACATTCCTGCTTCAGTGCCCAGTGTTACGACAGAAATAAGAAGCATTTAAATATTCTCATTCATTCTAGAAATATTCCCCATCCCTCTTCTACGACTTTGCATTCGCATCAACCTGTTTCCCATTCTCACACCTCCCATTAAGAGCATTCCACTCATTCCAGCATTTTTAGTTTGCACATAACTCAAATCTGAACTCATCAACTGGTTCCAGGCACATCTCTCCCAGTGCTTCAGCTGGGAAGCCATCAGCTTTGCTTTGACTTTCCTTTGCTTTGCGTCAAACCAATCACAACTGTATTTGGCAAGCTTCAAAATGTCATCTATGCTCTTTGTCTGACAACACTTTGCTGTATGTGATTGCTAAGTTCTAGATGTAAACCCATAACAAAAGCAAAGATAAAACCACTGACACCTTCTTTCTTGGGATCGTTGACGTCACTGTGCTTTTAAAAAATCTGCATAAGTCTCTCATAATAATCATGCACTGACTCTTTTGGCTCTCGTAAGTTCTTTAAATCATTGCCCAATCAATACCCTTTTCAGTCACCTTCTTTTACAAGTGTGCAGTCACCTGCTTACATGTATTATCTACCACATCAGATGGAGCATTGTTAGGTGCAAGCCTAGCTGGTTCTTTAGTTGGCCAAGTAATAGCAAGCATTCAGACCACAAATCTCTAGGGACCTCAATTTCAAACAATTATTTTAAGAGAATACATAGCATTTGTGAAATAATAGTCAACCTATGAACGTCCTTGTACCACCTTTCAGACTCTTCTCTCAATTTTGCAAAGTTTGTAGTAAAGGCATAAAGATTAGCTCTTATCCACAGAATATGCGGTACATTCCCTCCATATACTTCTCTCAATGGAAAATCTAAAATTGCCTCTGCTTCTGAATCACTAATAACCCTTTTCCGTTACATTCCTTCTGCCTCTGTAGTTCTTTATTTAATTGCTATTCCTTTCTTCCATCTTTCCTTGTATTTCTTCAAATCAGCCCATTCTCCTGTTTTCGTGATTAAATCTTTATTCTGAGTTCTTAAAGTCATAAAATTCAATTATTTTATTTCATCATAGTTCGAATCTATTTTATAATTCTTTCTCACATTTTTCATTTTGGGTCAACCTCACATTCATCCGTCAACTATTCCGACCTACTGTGTGCTTCATTCGTACACATGGTAGCGTCTTTAATCAAGTACCTCATCTCATCAATATTGTACGTTAAATTGATTGTCAAGCTTAACATTTCTCCAAATTAAATGTTTAACAGACCAAAATTAATAGTTCTCCTTATAGGAGCTTGTTTGATTACAAATGTAGTAACAGGTGAGTCAGTCTGAATTAGAGGAACAGCTGAGGCATCTCTGCTAGTATACTGTAATATTTTCACTGTGTTCTCTGTTGGGAAACTCACTATTGTACTCACAACCAAAGATGTGGCTGGTACTGATGTCTGGAGACCCATCCCATTTCCTGCTGCACCCATATCTGATATCACACAATTACCAGGACAAATTCCCTATCAATCATTTTATTTTTTATTTTGTGATATTGCTATGTGTGCCCTAAGTGACTAGGGTATGCCCAGACCTGGGTCTCTTGCTCACTGCACCACTGGATTCAAGCTAGTCTGGCTGATGAGGGGTGGTACCCCGAAACCGGTCACCGGAAGCAGGGCCAAGACTGATTTGCATATGGCTGGGTCCAAACTGGTGTTGCATAGTGAGCAAAAGAACAATGGATTTAACCCAGATCTGTGACTGGTGGTGAGTGCTTGAAAAGTTTCAGCACTCTGTCCATTATCCTTTTGTGTTGCTAAATTCACCCTAAGTGGCCAGGGTATGCCCAGATGTGGGTCCCATGCTCACTGTGCCACTGGGTTCATGCTAGCCTGGCTAATGAGGGGTGATACCCCAAAACCAGTTCCATGATGCTTGTTTCCAGCTCAGGGAGGACCTGGCCTGGTAATTCGGGCTGGACTGTTCCCATGAGGGGCGTCGTAGTTTGACTCTTGCTCTAGGCAAGACTGCTGGTTTAAGGATAAGAGTACTTATGTTTGTAGGTGGCTATGCCAGTCCTACAACAAGTTGCAACTGTCATCCCAACCCTCTCGGCTCACAAACAGTAGCTCACCAAAAACCCAAAACAGCAAAAGGTGATTTTGCAGCCTTTTCGCATTGACTCAAAAGTGCAACATCTCAGGGAGAGTTGTGGTTAAATGGAGATTACCCCTTTCTCACATAAACAACATGCGTCAATCAAACACAGGCAATGAAAGAGATGCAGTAAAGTTTTCAATAGGCTTTATTAACAATACTAAAATCTACGATAAGTTGCATGGGCTGCAATGATAAGGATAATGAACAGTGCAAGAAGCAGAATTATGAACATGAGAGTCATGACTACAAAGACCCCTACCATCTTGCAATAACATAAAATGACATGAGATATGAAATATGTCCTAATACCCTAACATGATGAACCTAACCCCTAACCTAAAGAAAGCTAGGTGTGTTAAACCTAATCTGCCAATGCCGTGTCCATGAGAAGAGCCCTCCAACCCTTGTTACCTTGGAATAAACTCTATAGATCAGACTCCGTGGGGACACTAAGACTGGGTCAGTGTCAAGGCAACATGCAGCATCGATAGCGTCAAGGGCATCTGGTAGGAATCTGTTAGCAATGGGGTTTTTGCTGGTCCAACAGAATCCCTCTAACTATCTGTGCAGGGTGCATTTATACAGATCTGATCGGACCCCTGATGTAGGTGTGTTCCCAAACAATAGATAACAAGACATGCTTGGGGCGGCAATTTCATAAACAATTCCCTTGAAAGTGCAAAGGGGGAATGTACCTAATATGAATACCTACAGTTTGTTTATGTTTGTCGCTGATAGTGACCCTTTAGCACAGTGGCACTGATAACATGAAGCTAAAACATTGGTCTGACTAGAAACAATGCATCCATCTTGAAAAAATATAATTAAATAATTGTGCTAAAACAGAGTAAACAAAGTATGGTAAAAGTCACTAGGTGACGGGGGCATGAGTCCACAAGCCAGAAGGCTAAGCTAACTCCTGCTTCCCATTAAAACAAGATGGATTCACTACACCCTCCCCATTGCCGGAACAAGTATGACGCCATAAGGATGATGCACCGAAGGTGAATGAATTCAAGCTAAAAATGCTCTGGACTAAACAATCTAAAATCAGTAAAAACTAAAGATCATATTCAAAAACATGTTAAAAAAAATAGCTAAAAACATACAAAGAGATATCGGCGGTCATTATGAACACGGCGGGAAAGACTGCCAACTGCTGTGTCGGCGGTGAACAGAATCCCGCTGTTGGCAGTGAAGGGAAACCCGCCATATAATGAACAAAAAACCCAACCCAACCAAAAATCAACAGTCCACCACTCCCCGCCATGACTCTGTCGGGGGGAATCCCGGACCACCCCACCCCACCCCGCCATCGCCAAGCACACCCACATCCCGCCCTCCAAATAATGATGCACAAATCACCTCGGCAGACAGTGGAGGCCGGACGACCATGGGCGGCTGCGACCGCCACAGGCGGCAAGTGGACTCAACAGCAAGAAGTGCACACATTGGATAGGCGTATCACCCACACACCTGACACACATCGAGAACCCTATAAGACACCCCCAGACACACCTCACAATCCCTTGCAATGAAAGCAGGATGAAAGAAGACGGAGAGCACCAGAGCGAGACAGCGAACGGCAGCATACAGGACACGTACACTGACCCACAGAAGAGCACCCCTACCTCCTTCCCAGGGCCGACACCATTCCCCACACTCACCATGTCCACCTCAAACATCCACGCTTCACCTAAAGGGAGTTAAGGACCATGGTGGACGAGATCTTGAAGGTGGAGCCACAAATATTCGGGGCCGAGGTGCAGCACACACCCATCGCAAGAAAAATGGAGCTGTGGCAGACCATTGTGAACAAGGTCAATGCAGTGGGACACCATCCACACACCAGGGCCGACATCTGGAATAGATGGAACGACCTGCGGGAGAAGGTCTAGGGCATTGCATCAAGGCACAACATCGCAGTGCAGAAGACTAGGGGAGGACCGCCACCAACACCACCCGACTACACTGACAGGGAGGAAAAGGTACTGGCCATCCTGCACCCAGAGGGACTCACTGGACTCACTGGAGGAATGGACTCGGGTAAGTGATCTACAATTACCCCATATCCACCACACCTGTAATGCATGCACCACCCCACCCCACCCACACCCATCACGACCTACACCCTACCCAGGCATTAGCCACTACATCTAGCCCCCTGCATGACCACAAACTCATTAACAGGCCCTCATCCCTCCCCCTGTGCACAGTCACCCACCCCTGCACGTCCCTACAATGGCACGACACCCCCCACCACAATGCAACCCCACACTGGCGCAAAATGCAATGTCAACCTCAAAAAGGCACCCTGGCAGGCCACTGAAAGTTACACCAGCACAAAATAGCCCAGTCCTGTACACGCAAAGGTTAATGGAGATGCAACAGACATGTCTACGTCCCCCAACAGGCACCACCACCCATGTCACCCTCACGGACAGGACAAGGAGTGCCAGTGCCCCCCCTAGAGACAGAGGCACCTCACAGGACACAGGTGAAGGATCCCTGGACACAGATGAGCATGTAGGCCCCAAACACAGTCCTAGACTCTCACCATGCATCAGCCCCACCCAGGAAACCACTGTCAACCCTACCACCCAATCAAGACCAGCAGCCCAGGCCAGGCGTACCCACACCAGTTTAACCAGGGCACAGACTGGTGGAACACAGGTACAGAGGCAACAGTCTCCCACACCCAACATGCTGGAAGGCGAGGGTCCCAGTACAAGTAGTACTGCCAGACCTGTACAGGGGACACAGGCACAGGGGGCAAGTGCAAGGGTCGCAGTGGTCCAGGGAGGAGGCCACAGGATGGATGCAGCAGCTCAGGACGTGATACCTGAGGTAATGGGGGCCTACCAACATACCCATGACAGGTTGGCACAGATTGTGTCCACCCTGGAGCACAGTCAGATGATGCAGCAGGAACAACACCAACAGGCCATGGAGCAATGGAAAGAGAATAATGCTACAATGGGCACCATAGCAGGACCACTGCTGCAGCTGGTCAAAAACCAGCCTGACACCCACACAGGACAGGAGGCCCCCACAACAGCACCGGACAACCAGCATCAGATCACCCCAGCAGCAGGAGAAACATCCCAGGAACTACCCACACAGGAAACACAAGGTCCTACCATGTCATCCCATGAAGCACAACAGCAGGCGCCCAAACGGACCCTCCTGCCACGTTATGGCACTGGAACCCCAGCTAAGAACAAGGCCCCCTCCAACAATTAACTCTGCAACAACTGCAAAGCAACCATCCCACCCAATCACCAACCACACATTGCTGAGAGGCAAGACGAAATACTGTTAGACAAGATGAACCCATCAATACTACCAAGAAGGCTGCCACCATTGTTGGTCTTGAAGACACCCCACCCTTACGACTTCCCATCACTGTAAATTGCACAATTCACTCACTAAAACCAATAAAACACTTTTCACACCAGAAACACTGTCACCTGTGTTAAATTGTGAAACAAGTGGAGTATGGATGCAACTGGCAGAGAACAACTTTATTGTCGAATCTGTGCATGATGGGAGTCCTGTGTGCCCATATGGTGGCAAGGAGGAAATGCATGTATTTTCAGTCAGTACCATGCAGAAGTGGGCCATGTTTCACCTATCATTACCAACCCCCCCCTATATGACTGATGACACTGACAGTAGTAGTCACTAACCCCAATGACAGGGCTAAGTCCCAAACAGTTACTGGAAGTAGAGTTGTATCAGTTGGTTCCTAGAATTGATATTTTCCCCTTCATCATCATCACCATCACTCTCCTCACCTCTCTGAGGTAGCTGATCAGGACCTATAGCACCCTCCACCTCCAGGAGGGGGATAGAATGTCTCACTGCCACGTGGTGCAGCATGGAGTAGGCCACCACTATTCTACACACCTTATCAGGCCCATAGGCCAGGGAACCCCCCAGAGATATGTAGACGCCTGAATCTAGCCTTCAGGAGACCTATAGTTCGCTCCATTACCCTCCTAGTACGTCCATGGGCTTCATTGTAATTCCTCTCTCCATCCGTCCTGGGATTCCTCACTGGTGTCAGGAGCCAAAGCAAGTTTGGGTAGCCAGAATCACCTAGAAAATGGTGCAATACAGAGTAGTCATTGGTGTGCCCCTTAGTCAGACAGGCTGTATTCTACAATGTGTCAGTTACTTACAGGCACACTTACCTATGATCCACCATCTATCCTCTTGGAGTTGTTCCATCTTCTGTGGCACACTACTGTTCCTCAACACAAAGGAATCATGGACTGAACTTGGGAACATGGTATTCACATGTGAAATGTATTGGTCTGCAGTACATACCAATTGGATGTTCATGGAGTGAAAGTTCTTCCTGTTTCTGTACACCTGTTCACTCACTCTTGAGGGGATGATCGGTATGTGGGTGCCATCTATGGCACCTATCACATGGGGTATGTTGGCAAAGGCAGAGAATTCGGACTTGATGGCAAGTAGGTCAGCACTTTGGGGAAACCTCACATAGGACTGCAGATGTCGGACAAATGCATACAGAAATCTCGTCAGTACCATGCTGAACATTGGCTGTGAAAAACCAGCACCCATGCCCACTGTCACTTGAAATGAGCCAGTGGCCAGGAAATCGAGTGCGAAGAGCACCTGCACTTCAGTTGGAAGGGCATGCTGATTACGATTTCCAGGAGTCAGTGCAGGATCCAGTAATGCACAAAGGTCCTGAATAGTTGCACGGGTGAGTCTGTAAGTTATTATGATCTGACGCTCCACCATGGTCCCCATATCCACAAGTGGTCTGTACACCGATGGTGCCCTTCCTCGCCAGAAGAGTCGGTACCTATGAGGGGTTACAAAAAGGAGAGATGAAGACACATACATAGGCACACTTCTCATCTTTTGTGCACTGCATTGTTCATTGTAGTGTCTCGACAATAACTGCTACCCGACAGATATACATGTATATCACAAGGAGGGAACAGAGTAATTCATGTGTGCTACTATACTGAATGGACAGAGGCCTAGGTGCTTCATGTGGCTAGTAGGGCCTGCAATGTGAGTAGTAATAAATTCTAGATGCGTAGGCGATGGCAAAATGTCTGCTCACTGTAGATCTGTCCCTTTGTTGTGGAAGTGACCTCATACTGCTAGTGGTTGACGTCACAGCGTGAGGCAGTGTTTACTGCTGTTCGCACCCTCATTGGCTAACATGGATGCAAATGGGGAATTCTGGCGTATCATGATCGCCGCCGGCGGTGACAGTGCATACCGCCGCAGAACGTACGCGCGTTCGTCATCGTTTGATCACTTGACTCCCTGATCTCGTGTGGACAGGTACTCCACTGTGTGTACTGCTGTGGCCTGCCTCTGGCTATGGATGTGCCTCGTGTTGCAGGGGAAAGGGCCCCAGCCTTCACCCAGGAGGAACTGGAGAAGCTAGGTGACGGGGTCCTGCCCCTGTACGCGAAACTATACGGGCGGCCAGAGGTACAGGTGAGTCTGGGTTGGGGGGGCACTGTGTGTGTGTAATGGATGGTGTTGATTGGACATATGTGTGCAACTCTGAGCCTGCATGGGCCATGGTGCATGGCATGCTGTGTGCGACTGTCCTGTAAGTCTGAGAGTACTGTCTGTCCCATAGTTTCCGATTAGCCAGCTGTTCATATTGTGCAAGTGCCTGACCTCTGTGTTCCATTTCTGTGTTGCCCTTTTAGGTCAGTGCCCACCAGAAGAGGGCACATTGGCATGCCATCGCCAATGAGGTGCGGACATTGTGGGTCTACAACCGGCAGAGCACCCACTGTAGAAAGAGGTGGGAGGACCTGCGGCGCTGGGTGCGAAAGATCACCGAAGCCCAGCTGGGGAAGTCCTCGCAACGTGGAAGGGGTGCCCATCGGGCACTGACCCCCCTCATTCGACGGATCCTGGCGGTGGTGTACCCAGACCTGGATGGGCGCTTGAAGGCTGCACTGCAGTCACAAGGGGGTGAGTACTTATTTCACATACTTCAGTCTGGAAGGATGTCTGGGTGTGCATTAGGGTTCATGCTGCTTACAGGCAGGGACTTTGACTGGTGTCCATGTACTTTATGCTCCCCAAGGGGTGTAGGGGAGTCTCTGTCAGGTCATCCATACCTCGCCTCCTTAGGTAGTCCAGGGGATGGGTGTAGGGCAGTATTCAGGTCAGTAGTGAGGGGCATGGCCATGGGCATAGTGAAAGGTGATGCCTTTTTGGTGTGTCTTATGGGTGGGTGAAAGTCTGGCATTATGTACCTGCATTCATCTATTTACAAGTGCCTCTCCTGTTTTGTCTCCCCATCCCTGTTCTTGTGTGTTGGTTTGGTACAGCATCAACATCAGGCGAGGGAGCTGAGGCACCCGGCAAGTGGGAAGGCGGCGGGCCATGGATCCTCCGAGGCAGAGACAACGGACGCCCAGGGGACCAGTGGGTGGGAGGGCGAGGGGAGTTCCACAGGGGAGGCTACTACCACAGAAGGTAGCGACTCCGTTACCTCCTCCGATGGTGGCTCCCCGGCGGTGGCGGACCCTAGGGCACACACCACTGCCGTGACATCTTCCGGCACGCCCCTATTCCATCACCACCCTCCCTTCTGCTCCCCATCGAGTTGCCCGTGCCCGTTCACCCAGAAAGGTGGGTGTCTCCTTCACCCCAGGCACCTCCTCCCCTGCCCAAGTCAGCCCTGCTGCCTCAGAGAGGAGGCTATTGACCTCCTGAGAACCATCTCTGTAGGGCAGACAACCATTATCAATGCCATCCACGGGCTAGCATCAGAGGTGCAGCAGACTAATGCCTATCTGGATGGCATTCACGGTGCCGTGTCAGCCCTACAGAGATCTTTTCAGACTCTGGCCTCCTCTCGGACGGCAGCCCGTTTCCCTAGCCATTCCGTCCCCCCTCCAACCTCCTCTACCCCTTCCAGCACCCCACTCCCTCTAACCATCCAAGTCACACATTCAGACACCCAGTCAAGCACATCAACACACAAGAAACACACCTCAAAACACAAGCACCACACCTCCCACCACAAGCATTCACACAGCCAACAGACACCTGCACACATAACAACATCCACTTCCCCCAGTGTGCCCACCTCTTCCGCCTCCCTGTCTGTCCCCTCCACATGCACACCCTCATGCACTGCACCTTCACTCACTGTTGCTGCTCCTCTTCCTGCACTCACCACAATAGCAGTTAGCCATACATGCATCCCATACACCACCCCTGCACTCACCACCACTACTGTAGTCGACACATGCAGCACACTCACCAGACTCGCAGACACCCACACAACATACATCCACACTAGCTGTCTGTCTTCTCCCACTGTGTCCACCTCCCCCCAAAAACACACAAACGCACCAAGACACCCACCCATTAGACATCCACCACACAACAGCATACTGAGCAGTCAACTGTATCCACTACATGCACACCTACACCACATACATCGACTCCCTCTGCCTCCACTCCCACACCCTCATCCACGCCCACCCAAATTGCTCCAAAAAAACGATTCCTCTCCCGTGCTGACCTCTTCCAACCCACTGGCTTGTCCCCAAATGTGCCCACCTCCTTGCCCTTTCCGCTCCTTCCACATCTCAGCCCACCCGTGTCCACCCTTCACATTCCCGTGCCCCTCCCCCAGATAGGAAAAAGGCTCGGACTGAGCCTGGGCCATCTAGCTCCACCCATTCCAAACAGCCCACACCCCCTTCAAAGGACAAGCCCACACCCTCCGCCTTCCAAAAGAAAGTCAAAGGCCCACCCCCCTCACAAATCCCCACCCCCACCACTCCTGCCCCCCTTCTATGAGGTACCTGGATGCACATATGGTGCCTCATAAGGTGGAGTACCATGCACTAGTGGGAGTCAGGTTAGGGCCGTTGTGGCCCATTGCAATAGTCGAGACACGGACTGGCCATTGGCCCTGTTTAGACTCTTTGGCTCATTGAGCTTCATATTAAAGTTTCTGTGTGGCCTGTGTTTGGGCTGCACACCGTTGAACCCTGGCCTTTTGTTTTATTTATTATGGGTGTGGGGCATTTGTATGTACTATGGTCATGTTGGATTTGCCTTGTGCCGGGTAAGTACCTCTTGCTGTGGGGTGTATGACTTGTGCTGCTGTGAAGGATTCGGGGGGCGTTGCAGGGTGGGTGGTATGGGTGGGTATGTAACTGTGCCCTTTCCTCCCTTGTTTCGTAGGTTGCAGTACTTACCGTCATCGTCTTCGTCAGCGGTCTCGGTCGTGGAGGTATATGGCAAGGAGCAGGGCTGGCATGATCTGCAGCTCTCTATCTATGGCTGCCGCAGCGCGTTCTGTGGGACTCCAGTGCGTGGTTCCTTATATTTTGTTAATTTCCACCTGGCTTTGTGTGGCAGTGGTTCCCGCCCCGGAACTGGTGGCGGAATGGTCTTTCATTATTTGATGGGTGGGTTGGGCCTTTCTGACGGCCTGTGGGCGGACTCTGCCGTCGTCGTCGGGACTCCTCTCCTGGCGGTGGGTGGTTCGCGGGATGCCTGTGTTTCCGTTGGTTCATTATTTGGCGGTCCAGCCAGCTCCTC
The DNA here is from genome assembly GCF_031143425.1 of Pleurodeles waltl. Taxonomy (NCBI): domain Eukaryota; kingdom Metazoa; phylum Chordata; class Amphibia; order Caudata; family Salamandridae; genus Pleurodeles; species Pleurodeles waltl. The sequence goes on from NC_090440.1 coordinate 1,890,044,182, forward strand.
TGTTGGCGGTTTCTAGTAGTCATGATATTGAAGAGTGTCTTCAAAGCCATTAAATCGAAAGGCCCTCAGAAAGGAGGCCACATCGTCAGATGTTAAATCTATGACAGGATAGGCAGACGGATCCACGGAGCAGTAGTGTGTGTCAGTCTCTTGTGCAGGACCTCCTGCAGGGGCAGTGCTCTCCACAGTGCCAAAAAGAGCCAGCTCGTTCACCAAAGGTGGCCATAAGTGGACTCATGAATCAGCCTCAGTCTCAAGGGGCACGACCGTGAATGAGCCCTCATCGGTAACATCAACAGTCCTTGGTCCACATGAGGCACTGGAGTAACAGCAAGGCACGCTGTATGCAAATGTTCGAAGAAGCACCACATGCAGCAAAAGACTGGCTGCGTGCATCATAGGACTGGTCTGAATGACAATGACCAGTCACGCTCCAACTCTTCCAGCAACGGAGCATTAAAGAAGTGAACCATGCGTTCCTGGCACAGCTGAGATGCTGGCAGTGGCTCCATCACTCTGCTTAGCTGGAAAGGTACAACTACTGTGAATCAAAACCAATAGCAAGAGTATTCCGCCTATTAACACCAAAGTTCTAGGAAAGTCGCCAAACACACTTGAAAAGAGTGAATGGATGGCTGAATGAATGACTCTGAAGACAGTCTGGAAGATGGACACGAATCCAGACCAGACAGCCTTAAAGTAATGGACAATCCCCATAGTTCTCGAGGCACTTTTCTATTCTGGATATCAGCTCTCCAAAGTGCTTGGGAAAGTTGGTATTTAATAGGGATTGTATCTTGGCTGATGATCTTGCTATCTGGAGAGCAGACGTCTCTCTAGCTGATGTCAACGCCACTTGTTCCTGAAACAGTAGCACCTTTAGTCTGCTCAGCTTGTCATAATTTACATTAGAAGTATCAATGTGAGGCCACATTCCTGCTACTCTTATCTCTTGTGTGGGGAGGGGAATAAAACATGTCCGCAACACTTAACGACCTTAGAGACTGAAATTGCGTAGGCAATTCTGGGTCGCATACCGCAACAAGTTGGTCACCCAGCACCACATAACTTCCATTTGAAAGTGCATTAAATGCTGGACGAATCAAAGGGACGGGAGTACCTTTCAGAAGACAGGCAAAGTTTGGTGCCCTGCATTGTAAAGGCCATGAAGGGACACCTGTTTGCGAATCATTGAATGACTAACAGTAGTCTCACATTCACTTACCCTAAGAAAGACCTATGTTTCGCTTTCAAACATTTATATTCAAAGGGCAACTCCCACTCTTCTTTAATATAGCTATCGCCTAGCTGCTCGTATCTGCCTATGGCAAGATGTTTCAGGCATTTCGAAAAACAAAAAGTGGAAACGGGCTGATTTATCATTCCATGTAGGAGCCATACAATTGATGGACTTTCTGCAATTGTAAAAGGCAACTTCTCTAACTTTTCTATGTGAAGCATGGTGAAGCTCGCTCCCATTTCAGCCATTGTCTGTTGTTCCTTGGATAAATTAAAAGCAGCAAACAAGTCACTACTGTTAAAATTCTTCCATGGAATGCGGTTGTTTTTCAGAGTCTGTAATGTCCAACTTAACTGCATGATGGAACGCAGCTGACTTTGTCCATGGTATAAAAGGGACATGTCTGTCTGAATAATATCAATCGTAGGCGACACTATGGCCCACATTACGAGCCTGGTGGACGACAGTATTTTGGAGAAAAGCACTGCAAACAGGCTGGCGGTACTCCTCCGCAAAATATTACATTAGCGGTTTGGCTCAAGCCAAACCGCCAATGTACCACTCCGTCTGCCACGGCGGTAACAGCCCCCGGACTGCAGACTTCAGTCTCCAGACAGGCGGCCGTCACTGTCCCACCCGCGGGATTATGACCCCACCTACCGCCATGGTTTTCGTGGCTTCCTTACCTCCATGAAAACCATGACGGTAGGCACTATTAGTGACAGGGAATCCCTTCCCTGTCACTGATAGGGGTCACCCGCCCCCTTCCCCTCCCCAGAGTCCACCCCTACATCCACCCTCCCCCTCCCACTCCAGACCCCCCGACAGACACACACATTCACGCACCATCATACACATGCATACACACACTCATACCCACATTAACCCACGCATGCATACATCCATTCACACACACATCCACACACACTTACATACATACAAGCACCGATGCATTCACACATCACAACATACATGCACACTCACAACCATGCATGCACATAAGCATTCCACATGCCACACACCCGCATGCACGCACACCCAAACATACACTCACACTCCCACACACAACACCCCCCTTCCCGTAGAGGCTGTCACCAAAGCGAGTGTTCCTAACGCCAAAGCATTACATCCACATTGGATTCACTGGACAACTTCTCTGACCGCTACTGATGTCAACTGCATCTTTGATCTGAAATTCCAGAGACAAGAATTTCTCCAATACGAACAGGAGTGCCCTGCTCCTCCTCATCTTTTGCCTTTAGACAGCTACCATACTGTCATTTATACTGATGGTTCAGCTCAACCAGCTGTAGGTACCAAACATCAATACTCAGCTGCTTGTGCAGCCTTGAGTGGAATAATGAAGGATGGAGTCTTCCACCCTCATAATACCTACACACAGACCCTAGGGTACTGCACAGCTCAGTTGGCTGAACTCAAAGCCCTCATTTTAGCGCTAGAGCACACAGAGACAGGAAGACTGACTTTGATAGTCTGTGACTCATATTACTGTGTTCAGTCTTACAATGATTATCCTAATCATTGTAAGCTGAACAGGTTTAGAGATTCTAAAGGGAACACCATTAAAAACAAAAGACATTGTGGGGGAGGGTGGCTGATCTTAAGGATGAGCTATCGTGTGTCCACGTAGTACATACATTGGGCCACCAATGCATAGGAGTACACATTATCAGCAATACTTTGGCTGACGAAGCAGCCAAACCCGCAGTAGTTATGGCTTCTGTGGCTGCAGTGACTCGTTCTCATGTGAGATTGGATAGTGACATTCTGACTGCCGTGAAAGCTTTGGCTGAAGGCAAGTCTCTCCCGAAAGGTTACACTACAAAATATTCTTACCACATCAGTGTGTAGAATGTTGCATATGCAACACTTCCTGGGGTTGGAGACCGAGTGATCCTCAACGAAGACCAGAGATTAGATCTAGTGAAAGAAGCACATGAGGGTGTTGCTTCTGCTCATGCTGGTATTTCGGCCACAGTAACACTCGTACAGAACAGATTCTGTTGGCCAGGTCTATATAAACAAGCAAACCAATACGTCCTTTGTTGTGACATTTGCCAGCAGATAAAGGGCTCCAATATCAAACTCCCACCGCAGACATCCCTCGTAGTGTCCAGCAGGCCATTACAATGTGTGTACCTGGACCATTGTGGTCCACTCCAATGTGATAATGCATCCAGATACATCTTAGTCACTGTAGATTTTTGTTGTAGATTCCTGTGGGTATGGCCACACCGGTCGGCTGACACTCGAACTATTATAAAAGACTTGCTGATCTTTATTGGTAAATATGCGGTTACAGCATTCCCTTCGGACCAGGGCCCTGTATTTGCCTCTAAAGCATTCAGGGACACCATGGGGACGATGGGTGTTGAACTCCATTACTCCTCACCATACCATCTCAAGGGAAACTCGGTTGTGGAGAGGCAGGACCGCGATCTAACACAGTCATTAGGTTCTGGCCGCAGTTGCCTTCATCACCTATATGGGGTTCAGGGAGCACTGAATAATCTGCCAAGACGGTCCTTGGGGGGACGCACTCCCTATGAGGTTCTCTTTGGGATACCTATGTATGTCCCAGATCTTGATGGATCTGGTATGGTGGCAGCAGAAACACCTTTTGACATAAATGAACATCTCACTGTCTTACAGGAGCTTCAGCAATTTCGTGATGATAAATCATCCACCAGTGCTGCCACTTTAGGAATAAGGAATATACCAACAAGTTCCACTGGCTGGATTCCTAGAGTTGGGGATCTGGTTTGTGAAAGGATTGCTGTGAAGAAGAAATTCACCCTACAGAGCACCGGTCTCAGTCCTGGGAATACAAGGTCATAGAACTGTTATCTTGCCATCGTTGCCTGGTTCCCGAGGAAACAGATTCATTTCAATTGACAACGTCAAACTTCACCATGTGGCCAATCCTGCACAGTAGACCCAGAGGTCCCTTGGGAAGTTCCCGATCCCCTCTCACTACCCAACAGGACATACCTCTTCAGAATGGAGTGAATACCACTACTATGGACTATGCAACAATGTCCAACAATGCTACAATTTCCTCCTCGAACATGGGGAGGGCGGAAAATGAGCTCTTGTTGGTTCCTGTTACCACTTCAATGACAACACCTGTCCAAGATTTGGCCGTTTTATACACCAATATAACACAGACTGATGGCACCATCTACTATGAGCCTCCACGTGAAGTGGACCCATCACAAAGTGTTGCACTTGCTCCCGTATTTGTAGAGACTGCCTCTGGTTACTTCATCGACATTGATGACTTTTCTTCAGACTCATCCACTCCAGTGATTGAAAATGTTTCAAAGACACGTACGCTATATCTATGGCTTAAAACTAATTACTTAATATACCCCTGGAACTATTCATGGTTTTGTCTGACATTTTCTACCTTATTTCTATTGATTGGTTTTGTGACTGTTTTCTTCTTGCTCATAAATGATCATTATATTCCTGAGCACGCCTCTGTTGTGCCTGTGGATGAAGTCCTAACTCCATATAATTTCTCACACAAGGTCTGCAAAGACTTGCCCCCAGTGAACATTTCAGCTGTAGCCATTTCTGATGGGATTGTGTGGGACAACGTTCCATTTGAAATACACGGGCCCACTGAGGTCATCCAAATTCCATATGTATTTAAAATATCTATGACAGATGTTATTACAGCCAGTATTGTATCTGATGATTGGGATGTCCAGACAGTTGATTCTATGTTAACTGAAATGAAGGACTATTCAGTATTTGAAAGTGATAATGTATATGTAAATACAATGAATTACGGGGAAATGTTCTGCTATAATAATTGGGGACATTACTACCTGCACCGTGCAACTAGACATAGGTGGTCATTCTAATCTTGGCGGGCGGCGGGAGCCGCCCGCCAAGCGGGAACCGCCAGAAGACCGTACCGCGGTCAAAAGACCGCGGCGGTCATTCTGAGTTTCCCGCTGGGCTGGCGGGCGACCGCCAGAAGGCCGCCCACCCGCCCAGCGGGAAACCCCCTTCCACGAGGATGCCGGCTCCGAATGGAGCTGGCGGAGTGGAAAGGGTGCGACGGGTGCAGTTGCACCCGTCGCGATTTTCAGTGTCTGCTATGCAGACACTGAAAATCTTTGTGGGGCACTGTTAGGGGGCCCCTGCAGTGCCCATGCCATTGGCATGGGCACTGCAGGGGCCCCCAGGGGCCCCACGACACCCGTTCCCACCAGCCAGGTTTTGGCGGTCAAAACCGCCAGAACCAGGCTGGCGGGAAGGAGGTCAGAATCCCCATGGCGGCGCTGCCTGCAGCGCCGCCCTGGAGGATTCTTCAGGCCAGGGGAAAACCGGCGGGAAACCGCCGGTTTCCCTTTTCTGACCGCGGCTTTACCGCCGCGGTCAGAATTGGCCTGGATGCACCGCCAGCCTGTTGGCGGTGCATCCGCGGTCCCCGGCCCTGGCGGTCTATGACCGCCAGGGTCGGAATGACCCCCATAGACTGGTACTTAATTACACACAGTGGGAACATTGTTCGACACCTCCAGTGGGGAGCCCGAAAAGTTATTTCGAGAAATTCACTTATTTTTCTGGGCATGGCACAAAAATTCTGAATCATATTTTTTTTAATTATCTCCTTTAAAAGTTAGGAAAATTTTGGTAACAGATACAAAACGGATATATTCAGATTCCTTTGTTTCCCGTCTTGCTGTTGAAGGTTACGATCACTGGAAGAACACTATTGACTTAAAGAGTGTATGGGGAACACAAGATTGGCAGATACATGGTAGGGAAGCTTTATTTAGAGCATGCCTGATTCCTGTGCAAATGATCTTTTCAAATGATACAATTCAACAGATGTCCTGTCTAGGATTAGCAAAGATAAAGGAATGAACACGCCCAGTATTCCCACAGCAGCAAAGTTTAATGATTGGCAATTCTTCCTGAATAACACAGAGGAAGAGCTAGATGCAAAGATTCAGGCTGGTACCTATAATTCTTCACTTTCCAGTCCCGGTGTGTGATTCATTTGGCCAATAGACACCAATGGCAGTCAGGCACATTTTTTGAATTCCTCAGGGGGTTTCAAGATTAGTCGGCCAGATCCTCACTTTATCTCAGGTAAACACAGGGGGATAGTTACTACATACAGTGTGGGTAAACTGTGCCAACAATGGGTACAGTCTAACACATTAGCTGCAGGTAAAGAACACCTTAACACACTTTCCAAAGATATAGACCTGCAGGACTTTTTGTTAGGTCCTAGGAAACAGCGCTCTAAACGATTCATCTATGCTATGTATAATGAGATTCAGAAACTTTCTCAGATAGAAGCTGCTGTGCGCTTAAGGCAGATAGATAAGGAAAATTTAGAAAAGGCTTTAGCAGTTGTTGCTAACGGCATGAACAAACTGTCCAACAGAATTTATTCACTAACAAACATAGGGGGTGATTCTGACCTTGGCGGTCTTTTCGCAAGACCGCCGAGTTACAGCCGCGGTAAAGACCGCCGACCGCGGCGTTATGCCGCGGCGCGTATTCCGACCGCTGGGAGCGTTCCGCCGGAAAACCGCCAGCAGCCACACTGGCGGTCGGCGGGAAAGTGGAGACTGGTCAACCTCCACCGCCACGCCAGCAGAACACCGCCCACAGAATTACGACCCACATTTCTGTGTGGCGGTCTTCTGTTGGCGGTCTTCTGTTGGCGGTCACGTCCCTATGGCTCCCGTCACCTCCCGGAGGACCAACGCAAGGTAAGTTGATCGTCCGTGAGGAGAGGGGGTGGGGGGGGTGTTGTGTGATGTGTGCGTGCATGGGGGTGTGTAGAGGGGGTGTGTGAGTGCGTGCATGCGGGCGGGGGGTGCTGCTGTGCCTATGGGCAATGTGTGTAGTTCGGCGGGTGCGCATGTTGGCATGTATGTGTGCGGGTATGTGCCCCCGTTGTGTATGTGTGTGTGTAGGGGGTGTGCATATGTGCATGTTGGGGGTGCGTGCATGTCGGGGTGCGTGTATGTGCATGTTGGGGTGGGGGGGCAGGGGGTTTGTAACATCTCTGGGGGGTGGCAGGGGGTGGAGGGTGTGGGGGGGGACTCGTGGGGGGTAGTGGGGGGTGGGGGAGACCCCTATCAGTGCCAGGGATGGAATTCCCTGGCCCCGATAGTGCCTACCGCCATGGTTCGCATGGCGGTTCCCGACCGCCAAAAACCGCGGCGGTAAGCAGGGTCATGATGCGGTTGGCGGTCTTGGGTCGACCGCCGGGCCGGAGTGCGCAAACTCCAGCCCGTCGGTCATGACCGCCGTGGCGGTCGGAGTGGGAAAGTGGCGGTCGATCGCGGCGGTGACCGCCGCGGTCAGAATGCCATTTTTTTGACCGCCGGTCTGTTCGCGGTCCGACCGCCGCCTCTCTGCCGACCGCCGGGGTTAGAATGAGGGCCATAGTGTCGTCTACGATAGATATCATTCAGACAGACATGTCCCGTTTATGCCATGGACAAAGTCAGCTGCGTTCCATTATGCAGCTTGGTTGGACGCTACAAACATTGAGGAATGGCCGTATCCCATGGAGATACATTAACAGTAGTGAATTGTTCACTGCTTTTAATTTATCCACGGAACGAAGGACAATGGCTAAAAGAGAAGCCAGTTTCACCATGCTTCATATAGAGAGGTTAGAAAAGTTGCCTTTTACAATCGCAGAGAGTCCTTCAACAGTATGGCTTCTACATGGCATTATCAATCTGCCCATTTTCACTTTTCGTTTTTCGAAATGCCTGAAACATCTTGCAGAGGGCAGGTATGAGTGTCTGGGCAATAGCTATATTCAGGAAGATTGGGAATTGCCCTTTGATTACAAATGTCTGAACGGCGAAACAGAGGTCTTTCTTAGCGAAGCGAATGTGAGACTACTGTTAGTTATTCAATGATCTGCAAGCAGGTGTCCCTTCACGACATTGCAATGCGGGGGTCGCAAACCTGGCCTGTTTTCTGAAGGGTACTCCTGTCTCTTTGATTCAACCAGCATTCCATGTACTTTCCAATGGCAATTATTTGGTGCTGAGTGATCAAAGCTTTTGCAGTATGCGACCAGGAAGTGCCTACACGATTTCGGTCTCTAAGGTTGTTACGTGTTGTGGACATGTTTTATTCCCCCCCCACATGAGAGATAAAGGTATCAGAAATGTTGCCTCACATTTATACTACTAATGTAAATTATGACAAGCTGAGCAGACTAAAGGTGCTACTGTTTAAAAAACAGGTCACGTTGACATCATCTAGAGAGACGTACGCTCTCCAGATTGCGAGATCATCAGCCAAGATACAATCCCTATTAAATATCAACTTCCACAAGCATTTTGGTGAGCTAGTATCCAGAATTTTCAACGCCTCAAGCACTACTGGTATTGTCCATTTCTTTAAGGCTGTCATGTCTTGGTTTGTGTCAATCTTCCACACTATCTTCGGAGACATCCCGTCGGCCATCCATTCACTCTTTTCAAGTGTGTTTTGTGGCTTTCCTATACTTTTGGCATTAATTGGCGGAATACTGCTGCTATTTCTTCTGATTTGCAGTGGTTGTTTTTTTCCAGCTACACGGAACGATGGAGTAGCTACCACTAGCATAACTGTGGGTTGGAGCGCATGGTTCAAATCTTCGATACTTCCTTGCTGGCGGAACTGGAGTGGGATTGGTCATTGTCATTCCGACCACTCCTCTGGTGCATTCAGCCTGTCTTTTGCTGCGTATGGTGCTTCTTCAAACATTTGCCAACAGTGTGTCTTGCCGTCATGCCAGTGCCTCCTGTGGACCAAGAACTGCTTATGTCCCCGATGAGGGTTCATACACGGTCGTGCCCACTGAGACTAAGGCTGATCTGCGAGGCCACTCATGAACACTCCGTGTTGACTGAGTTGGCTCTTCATACTACGGAGATTGGCACTAATGCAGGTGGACCTGCACAAGAGACTACTGCGGACTTTTGCTCCGTGAATCCATTCGCCCATGTGATCGATCTTACAGCTGACAATTTGGCCTAATTTTTTGATGACTTTTTAGTCAGTGACTTCGGAGCTACTCTTCAAGATCATGATTATAGTGCCAAAAAATATTGATTGGCTTTTCCTACTAAATAAAATTAAAAGTATGCTTTTATTTTCCTTACTTTGGCCTGCTGTGCTTGTCATGGTCGACATTAACTCTCTACGTATGTTTTTTAAGCTATTAATTTTAAATATGTTTTTTAAACTTGTTTTTATGCTTTTAACTTTTAGTCCAGAGCAGTTTTTTAGCTTTTGTATTTATTCACCTTCGGTGGTGTCCAGTTATGGAGTCATACTTGTTACGGCAATGGGGAGGTTGTAGTGAATCCTAGTTTGTTTTAATGGGATAACATGAGTTAGCTTAGCCTTTGGCTTGCAGACTCGTGCCCCCATCACCTAGTGACTTTTAACCTACTTAGCTTGCTCTGTCTTAGCCCATTTATTTAATTAATTATTCTAAGATGGCTGCCTTGTTTATAGTTAGGCCATTTGTTTAAATTTATGTCATCAGTGCCACTGCGATAAGGCGTCAAATCAAGCGACAAAGGCAAACAAACTGTAGGTGTTCACGTTAGGTACTTTCCCGCTACACGCTTTTTAGGGAATTGTTTATATTCATTACCATCCCAAGCATGCTGTGTTTTCTATTGTTTGGGAACAACCTACTTCAGGGGTCCAAGTAGATCTGTATAAATACACCTCACTTTAGACAGATAATCAGAGGGATTCCGACCAGATACCATCGCTGCTATTGATGCTGCACGTCGCATTGAAGCTGACCCAGACTTTGTGTTCCTACGGAGTCTGAGCTAGAGACCTCATTCCAAGGTAACAAGGGTTGGGGGCTCCTTCCAGGGACATGGCATTGGCAGATTAGGTTTAACATACCGAGCTCTCCTTTAGGTAAAAGGTTAGGCCCATTACGATAGGGTATTAGGACATATTAGGCACTCTAGGGTGGTCATTACAACAGTGGCGGTAAAAGCTGCATACAGCCGTGCAGAAGACCACCAGCACACTGCTGCGGCCGTGGAATTCCGCCACAGCTATTATGACCCACAGTTCGGAATCCGCCAAAATTCAGACACCCACACAAGTCCGCTGCACCAAAGGTCAGTGGTAAACTGGCGAAAACAAAACCTCCACCATCACGCCAACAGAAATACGCCCACACTATCACGACACACGAATCCACGCAGCGCTCTTTCAACCACGGTATTCCATTGGCGGTACACAACGCCGCGCTCAAAATACACACACTTTTACAAAACACAGCCACATTGGACAATTCCAAATACACACACCTGATGCACATACACACACCACTCCCACAAACTCAATACACCAAAACACAAACCCACATCACCCACAAACCCTTACGACCACAAATCACAAACGAAAGCCAGAGAGAGACACCACCATCAACAACACTAGCATCCACAGGCACACAACACCATCACCCACATAAGTTCCATGCACCTCACACAACACCCCACTACATATCAGCACACTTATCACCCCACACACCACCCCACACATCACCTACACCACCCCATGGCACGGCAAAGACACCCCAGGTTCTCGGAGGAGGAGCTCAGGGTCATGGTGGAGGAAATTGTCCGGTAGAACCACAGCTATTCGGATCACAGGTGCAGCACACCTCCATTGCAAGGAAGATGGAGCTATGGCGAAGAATAGTGGACAGGGTCAACGCAGTGGGACAACACCCAGGAAATCGGGAGGACATCAGGAAGAGGTGGAACGACCTACGGGGGAAGGTGCGTTCTGTGGTCTCCAGACACCACCTGGCGGATCAGCGGACTGACGGCGGACCCCCACCTCCTCCCCACAACTAACAACATGGGAGGAGCAGGTCTTGGCGATTCTGCATCCTTAGGGCCTCGCAGGAGTAGGTGGAGGAATGGACTCTGGTAACTCAAAGCTTTACTATTACATCCCCCACCCTACCTGCATGCCAACACATACCCCGACCCTCACACTCACCCCCATCACTCCTACTCCTCACAAATGTCCCACTATCACAAACCACAAATCCCAACACCAAGCCCTGCATGCAACACCAAAGCATGGACACCCATCACTAAAGCATGCCCACTGCACATACCCATACACCGCCTTAAACCATCATCACACAAGGTCCCACACAGGAATACTAGCACTGGGGTACACAGTCACCCACCCACTGCACACCTTGACACACACAGATGCAATAATCATGCCTTTATACCCCGGCAGGACCACTACCCGTCACCGGACAGGAGGGTCCACACAAGTCCACACCACCAACAGAAGAGGCCCACAGTGATCTGGATCTAGATGACCAGCCAGGCCCATCGGGGACCTCGGAACAGTCGGTTCCCCACACCCAGTCACAGGCCACTACAGAGCTTCACCCCTCTGGAAACACCAGCACAGCACCCACCCAGCGGGCCCATACCTCCGTTCCCAGGACACGTCAATCAGCAGTGTGTCCACCACTACAGGGAACCCAGGCTAACCCACCACCCCAACAACAACAGCGACCTGGGGGCAGAGGTAGTGGGCATACGGTCCAGGGGACGGAGGCCCAGGAACACAGGGTAACAGGGAGGGCTGCTGTGCGACAGGGGGCGGACAGGCCCAGGGAACCCACTCTCCATGAGGCCCTCTCCTCCATCATGGGAGCCTACCACCACTCCCAGGAGACGATGGCAACGGTACTGGCCAAGTTTCAGGAGACCCAGTGCCTGCAGGAGGAACAGTATATGGGCTTCAGGGAGGAACTCAGAACCATCAATTCCACCCTGGGCACCATCGTAGGGGTGCTGAAGGAAGTACTCAACACCAGGAGGGACACTGTGGCACTACAAGGGGCCCCTGACACCAGCCTGGACGATGAACTGCCCACCACCTCCGCCGGCGCTAGTGGTCAGGAGGCACTGCCACAGGACCACCACACCAGCACCCCACCCCCTGCAGAGGGAGAACCACCTCGCAAACGCCCCCTGAGATCCAGGAACAAGACAGAGAACGATGCCAAGACCCCCGCCAATAAATGAGACCACCCTGATTGTCATCCTACTGTCCCACTTTGTCACCCTGTCCATCCTTAAACTGCCCCAGCTCCACTTCCTATGCCCAATTGGGCAATGCACCTGTGAGACTAATAGACTGGACTCTGCCATGGACATTCCTCCGCCATCACCTCTCACCATTTTGCTACCCCCTCCAATTTTGAGCACTAAAATAAACACCCTTAAAGCACAAAACAATCTGGAGTCTGTCTGTGATTTCGGAATACTGTATTAGCAATAACTGTGGCAAAAAGCTCTTTCATATGTAATATCAACATACCTATGTCACACAGCTCTAGTCCATTAGGAATCAAAGCAGTTGTCACACTGTGGGACCCAGATCTGTGAAATCGTAAGGGAAAGTGACAACTCAGTGACCATACACTGGGTGAAAAAGACAGACAGTAGAGAGGTAGTAGTGTAAAAGCACATGTAGTAGGCAGGTTTGTATTCTTACTTGTGTTTCACTGGAAATATTGCTGGATCACTGAGTCCCTGTTGTCCATGTCATCTTCCTCTGCTTCCTCGCCTTCACTGTCCACAGGCTCCAAAGCTGCAAGAACACCGCCATCTGGACCATCCTCCTGCAGAAAGGGCACCAGAGTCGCAAAGCCAAGTTGTCAAGCATACAGCAGGCCACGATAATCTGGCACACCTCCTTTGGTGAGTAGAATAGGGATCCACCTGTCATATGGAGGCACCTAAACCTCGCCTTCAGGAGGCCGAAGGTGCGTTCGATCACCCTCCTAGTTCGCCCATGTGCCTCATTGTAGCGTTCCTCTGCCCTTGTCCTGGGATTCCTCACTGGGGTCAGTAGACATGACAGGTTGGGGTAACCAGGGTCACCTGCAAATGGCGATGGACAACTGTTAGACACACACTAACCTGGAGGGATATCCCCAGACAACCATTCCCACTGACTAGCTTCCAGGTGCTCACCTAATAGCCACACACGGTGCCTCTGGAGTTGACCCATCACATAAGGGATGCTGCTATTCCGCAGGATGTAAGCGTCATGCACTGAGCTAGGGAGCATGGCATTCACATGGAAGATGTACTGGTCTGCCAAACATACCATCTGTACATCCATCGAATGATAATTCTTCCGGTTTCTGTACACCTGTTCACTCCTGTGGGGGGGGGGGACCAAAGCCACGTGTGTCCCATCAATGGCACCTATGATGTTGGGGATATGTCCCAGGGCATAGAAATCACCTTTCACTGTAGGCAAATCCTCCACCTGAGGGAAAACGATGTAGCTCCGCATGTGTTTCAGCAGGGCAGACAACACTCTGGACAACAAGTTGGAAAACATAGGCTGGGACATCCATGATGCTATGGCCACTGTTGTTTGAAATGACAAACTTGCAAGGAAATGGAGCACTGACAGCACCTGCACTTGAGGGGGGATTCCTGTGGGATGGCGGATAGCTGACATCAGGTCTGGCTCCAGCTGGGTACACAGTTCCTGGATTGTGGCACGGTCAAGCCTGTATGTGATTATCACATGTCTTTCACCATTGTCGACAGGTCCACCATCTCCTCACATGTCCCAGCGGACGGTGCCTATGAAGGACAACAGCGAGCACAGAGTCAAACAACTCAGAGGTATGTACCCACAGCTTACACAGAACACCATTCATACTCAAAAAGTGGCCTGTATGTGTGTTGAGTCTAGGCCTAGGTATGTGTGACGCAGTTGAAAGTGAAGCCATGTGGGCCCCTGAAATGGCGGCTGCCTGACCTCTAAAATTTGACAATGGGATGTGAGGTAACTGCGCTGGCGTTGTACACCGTCGTGGTAGGCGGTCGAAGACCGCGGCGCAATGCTGCATTGGTTAACATTGAGCCCTATGGGTCCCAGGAGCCAATGACGATGTATGCCGGCGGTGACGGTACGCACCGCCGCGGACGTGACCACCATTTTCTATCTGTTCAATCACTCGATACCTGATCTGCGACAGGAGAGGACCTACACTGCAAGTGCTGCTGTGACCTCGGTCTGGAAGAGACAATGGCTCGAGTGTCTGGTGAAAGGGCTCCTGCCTTCAATTCGGAGGAGTTGGAGAAACTCGTGGATGGGGTCCTCCCCCAGTACATGCTACTCTACGGTCCTCCAGACAAACAGGTAAGTACACTGGGAGCATGCTGTATGGGCTATGCCTGTGTGGAGAGGGGTGGATGTAAGAAGGAAGGGGGGAGAGTGCGGCGTGCATGAAACAACGGTGAGTGCATGTGCCACATGGAAAGGGTAGGGACGGGGGCCAATCACTTTGACGGTGCAGTTGGTAATAACTTTCTCTTCCCCCTGTACAAATTATGTAGGTCAGCGCCCACCAGAAAAAACATATTTGGCGTGCCATCGCCAAGGACGTCCGGACCATGGGGGTCTACCACAGACGGAGCACCCACTGCCAGAAAAGATGGGAGGACATTCGCCGCTGGAGCAAGAAGACGGGGGAGGCTCAGCTGGGGATGGCCTCCCAACGTGGGAGGGGTGCCCTTCGCACAATGACCCCCCTGATGTTCAGGATCCTGGCAGTGGCGTACCCGGAGTTGGATGGGCGCTTGAGGGCATCACAGCAGCCACCAGGGGGTGAGTACACTCGCATTCTGCTGACTTTGCGCGCAGTGGAGGGGTCTAGGGGTCTAGGTGGGGGAGGTGGGCTGTGGGTTTCCCTAGGCCAGGGAGAGTTCCGTAGGCAAGATCCCTCCGTAAGGCAGGCCCTGTGGCACCCCACCCCACCTCTGTAGAGTGCCAACTACACCTAGTCATGCCCCTGTGTCATCTATGTGTGCAGATGTCGTCCATAGCCTTGTAGCCCATTTCCCAGGAATTGAACAGTGGAGCCCAAGAGCGCGGTGTAGTGCAGGGGGCTTCTGTGTCTGTTGTGTCCGCCAAAGGTAGCAGTAATGCATGCATTCTTGTGTCTCCCCCCCCCCTTTTTGTGGTCTCCCTGTTTTTGTGTGCATTAGTATCACCAGGCGGAGGAGCAGTGGCACCGGAGCAGGAGGGAGCTGCATCCCACATGGCCATGGAGGGCCACACTATGGACTCGGAGTTCACCAGTGGGACGGAGGGCGAGGGGAGCTCCACGGCGGGGACAGGAGCTGAGACCAGTGACACAGACTCGTCCTCTGATGGGACCTCCCTTGTGGTGGCGGCAACATCTGTGCCCCCCCATTTACAGGTACAGCCGCAACCCCCCTTCCAGCACCGCCCTCCCAGCAGCCCCTCAGCCTCCGCCCCGTGCCCGCTCACCCAGGAGGGTGGGCATCACCTTCGCCCCAGGCACCTCAGGCCCTGCCCCAGTCACCCCTGCTGCCCTCAGTGAGGAGGCCATTGACCTCCTCAGGTCCCTCACTGTTGGGCAGTCTACCATTTTGAATGCCATCCAGGTTGTAGAAAGGCAGTTGCAACAAACAAATGCATTCCTGGAGGGCATTCATTCTGGTCAGACGGCCCTTCAACAAGCTTTTCAGACTCTTGCCTCAGCACTGATGGCAGCCATTGTCCCTGTGTCTAGCCTCCCCCCTCCAACTTCCTCCACCCCGACCCAAACCCCTGTACCTCAGCCTATCCCAAGCACACCTACAGACCAGCATGCACACACGTCAACACACAAGGGAAGCTCAGGCAAACATAAGCACCACACATCCCACAGGCACTCACGCAAGCATCACACACATGCAGACACACCAACATCCACTGCCTCCACTGTGTCCCCCTCCTCCTCGTCTCCCTCCTCCCTCCCTGTCTCGTCTACACTCACACCTGCATGCACTACCTCTACAGCCACTACGTCCCTCTCCAGCACACCCACCACCACACCCCGCTCATGTGCAGTCACCACCCCCACTACCATTCACACATCCCCTGTGTCCTCTCCCAGTGTGTCTGTGATGCCCCCTCAAAGATACACAAACGCAGGCACACACCCACCCAACAGCCATCCACCTCACGACAGCCTGCAGCGCATCCACCTTCACCCAAAGTCAGCAAACGAACACCTCCTACAACCACAACCTCTTCCTCCACTCCCAAACCCCCTCCAGCTACCCGTCCCAGTGTGTCAAAAAAACTTTTCCTGTCCAACCTTGACCTCTTTCCCACACCTCCCCCACCCCGTCCGCCTCATAGGTCCCGAACTAGCACCTCAGCCACAACATCTCCGGGACCAGTGGTGCCTGTAGTCACCGGAATCTGGAGTGCACCGGCCACCAGGGCAGCCAGTGTGGCACGGAGCCACAGCACAAACAGTCCCCCACCTGTGAAGCATCAGAAGTTGGCCAGTGCCCTGCGGGAGAGGGGGAAGACTCCAGCCACCAAAGCCGCTCCCAGGGGTCCCGGTGGGAGTGTGGAGTCAGCTGTGACACCTTCCAAGGTGGGGAAGGGCCACAAGAAACCCGGCAAGTCTGGGAAGAGCAGCATGGCGGAGAAGACCGCCATCATCCCCGCTGCCCAGGAGGCCACCGCCAGCACCAGCCCAGCTGCCCGGGAGGTCACCGCCAGCACCAGCCCAGCTCCGAGGAGGCCACCGCCAGCACAAGCCCAGCTGCCCAGGAGGCCAGCGCCAGCACCAGCCCAGCTGCCCAGGAGGCCACCGCCAGCACCAGCCCAGCTGCCCAGGAGGCCACCGCCAGCCCCAGCCCAGCTGCCCAGGAGGCCACCGCCAGCACAAGCCCAGCTGCCCAGGAGGCCACCGGCAGCACCAGCCCAGCTGCCCAGGAGGCCACCGCCAGCACAAGCCCAGCTGCCCATGAGGCCACCGCCAGCACAAGCCCAGCTGCCCAGGAGGTCACCACCAGCACAAGCCCCGCTGGGCCATGAAGGACCGCCAGCAAAAGCCTCGCTGGGCCATGAAGGACCGCCAGCACAAGCCCCGCTGGGCCACGGAGGACTGCCAGCAAAAGCCCCGGTGGGCCATGAAGGACCACCAGCACAAGCCCCGATGGGCCACGAAGGACCGCCAGCAAAAGCCCCGCTGGGCCATGAAGGACCGCCAGCACAAGGCCCGCTGGGCCATGAAGGACCCCCAGCAAAAGACCGCTGGGCCATGAAGGACCGCCAGCACATGGCCCGCTGGGCCATGAAGGACCGCCAGCAAAAGCCCCGCTGGGCCATGAAGGACCGCCAGCAAAAGCCCCGCTGGGCCATGAAGGACCGCCAGCACAAGCCCCGCTGGGCCATGAAGGACCGCCAGCAGCTGAGTCCCTGCAATGGAGACCACCGCCTCAAGCACCGCTGAACAGGGCACCGCCGCCTCAAGCACCGCTGAACAGGGCACTGCCATCTCAAGCACCGCTGAACAGGGCACTGCCGCCTCAAGCACCGCTGAACAGGGCACCGCCGCCTCAATACCGCTGGCCCATGAGCGCCAAGGGCACTGACGCTACTGAGTCCGTCACGGGCAGAATGAAGCACTCTGGGCACAAGGCCCCCTCCAGAACCAGTGGAGAGATCCATCCACTACCTCTTTCCTTAGCAGGATGAAGCACTCTGGGCACCTTGCCCCCTCCAGAACCAGTGGAGAGATCCATCCACTACCTCTGTCCTTAGCAGGATGAAGCACTCTGGGCACCATGCCCCCTCCAGAACCAGTGGAGAGATCCATCCACTACCTCTGTCCTTAGCAGGATGAAGCACTCTGGGCACAAGGCCCCCTCCAGAACCAGTGGAGAGATCCATCCACTACCTCTGTCCTTAGCAGGATGAAGCACTCTGGGCACAAGGTCCCCTCAAGAACCAGTGGAGACTGTTATCCACTTGAGAGACTGTGGCTTTGCACTCCCAGGATGAAACAGTGGGCAACCCACCCACTGTAAAGACTTGAGAGACTGTGACTTTGCACTCCCCAGGATGTAACAGTGGGCAAGCCACCCACTGTAGAGACTTGAGAGACTGTGGCTTTGCACTCCCCAGGATGTAACAGTGGGCAACCCACCCACTGTATAGACTTGAGAGACTGTGGCTTTGCACTCCCCAGGATAAAGCAGTGGGCAACTCACCCACTGTAGAGACTTGAGAGACTGTGGCTTTGCACTCCCCAGGATGTAACAGTGGGCATGTAGCCCCCTTGTGGATTTGGCGTCGTGCTCTCAACTGGCTGAGGTGCCCCCCCTTTCCCTCCCAGGAGGGGCCTGTTTAGTTGCTGTCTGATGCCCCTGCAGTGTTCTCTCCATCATGGTCGGGTATTTTGTGTGGGTCTCGCCCATACCGTGTGGGCCCAGTGTTCCACGGACTTAATTGGAGCACTACCTGGACTACTGGTATATATTTTGTAAATGGTGTATATATATTTATTTTTGCCTACTTGATTTTAATATATTACAATGGTTACACTCATTTTCTATTGTCTTTACATTCTTCCGGGGGGTTTGGGGGGCGTAACTGTGATGTATTCATATCCATTAGTGTGTGTGTTGTAGTGGGTGGGGGTGTTGCGTGTGTATGTCCCTGTTTTTTCCCTGCCCCCTCCCCTCCCCTGTGTCGTAGGTGCAGTACTCACCGTGGTCTTCGCCGCCAGCGTTCGTGCTCCTGGTAGAGGAGCAGGAAGGCTATTGTAGGTAGAATTTGGAGTTCCGGGTCCATGGTGTCCTCGTTCCTCGTGGGGTGTGTAGAGGTGAGCGTTTTCCCTTCAGAATTCCTGTTTCTGCTGTGTTTTTATCCGCGGTGAATCCGCCCCGGAAAAGGTGGCGGATTGGCCTGTCATAATAGTGTGGGTGGTACATTGTCTCCCGCCTGTCTGTTGGCGGTGACCACCGCGATGTTTGTTTGTACCGCCGTGGCGGTCGGAGTGTTAAAGTGGCTGTCTTTGTTGGCGGTTTCCGCCACGGCCGCAATTGCAAATTTTTTACTGCCAGCCTGTTGCCAGTCTTACCGCCGCTCTAACACCATCCGCCAGAGTTGTAATGACCACCTATGTCTTTCCATGTTATTGCAAGATGGTGGGGGTCTTTATAATCATCACTCTTGTTCTTACCATTCTGCCTCTTCCACTGTTCATTATCCTAATTATCGCAGCCCGTGCAATTTACCACAGATTGTGTTAAATAAAAACTATTGAAACCTTGCTGCATCTTCGTTATTGCCTGTGTTTACTTGAGACATGATGTATCTGTGAGAAAGGGGTAATCTCCATTTAACAACAACACTCCCTGAGATGTCATACTCTTGAGTCCATGCTTTAAGGCTGCCACAAATCACCTTTAACTGTTTGTGTTTTTGGTGAGGTACTGCTAGTGAGCCGGAAGGGTTGTGACAACAGTTGCGGCTTGTTGTAGTATAGGCATAGTCACCTACAAACATAAGTACTGCCATCCTTAAACCAGCAGTCTTGCCTAGAGCAAGAGTCCAACTAAGCCAATACAGTCTGCGGTGTTCTACTGGCGTGGCGCTGCTGCTGGCAGCAGCGCCACCTTACCGCCATCTGCCGCCATCTGCCGCCATAGCCACAGCCGGAATTCTGCCATCCTTCTGGTGGAATTCAGGCTACAGTCATAATATGTTGAACAGCAGGTAGCCACGGCGATGGAATTTTGGCGACCTTCGCCGCAGCGGTAGGCGGTCAATACCGCCAATGTCATAATGAGGGCCTATGTCTGTTAGGAAATAAATCCTGTAGGAGAGAGTGTTCATGCTGTTGTCGACAACAGCTAAAGCCTTTTCTAAATGTTCCTTGTCTATCTGCCTTTAACGTGCAGCAGCTTCTATCTGAGAAACCTTTGAGATCTCATTATATATGGCGTAGATTAATCTTTTAGAGAGTTCCTGTAAGTCTATATCTTCAGAAGGAGTGTTAAGACGTTCCTTGACTGTGGCTAAGTTGTTAGTTTGTACTCACTGTCAGCACAGTTTACCCACACTGTATGTTGTAACTATACCTGTGTGTTGAACCGAGACAAAGAATGGGTCTGGCCGGCTAATTTTGAAATCCTCTGAAAAATTCACAAAACGTGCCTGACACACATTTGTGTCTATGGGCCATACTAACCACCCGCCGGGACTGGAAAGTGAAGAGTTGTAAATACCAGCCTGAACCTTCGCATCTAGTTCTTCCTCAGTGACATTCAGGAGGTATTGTCTGTTATTAAATTTTGCTGGTGTGGGGATACTGGGCGCACTTATTTCCTTCATTTATGCTGACCCCTGACAGGATGTCTGTTGAATGATCTCATTTGCCAATTTTGTGTTCCCACACACCCTTTACATCAATAGTGTTCTTCCAATATTCATAACCTTTAACTGCAAGAAGGGCAACAAAGGAATCTGAGTAAATTAACTTTGTATTAGTTCGCACATTTTTTCTAATTTTTGAAGGTGGTAATTTGAAAAATATGACTCTGCATTTTTTGTGTCATGCCCAAAAAAATAGTATCTGCATAATGTTTTGGATTCCCCACAGGTGGAGGTGAACAGTGTTCCCACTCTGTGTAATTAAAAACTGATCTATGTCTAGCTGCACGGTGCAGGTAGTAATGTCCCCAGTTGTTATAGCAGGACATTTCCCCATAATTGATTGTGTTGGTATACATATCATCACTTTCAAATAACACATTGGCTTTCATTTCAGTTAACATTGAATCAACTGTCTGGACATCCTATTTATCAGATACAACACCAGGTGTAATTACATCAGTCATAGAAATTTTGAAGACATAAGGAATCTGAATGACCTTAGTAGGCCCGTATACATCAAATGGAACTTTATCCCACACAATCCCATCGGGAACTGGTACAGCTGAAATGTTCACAAGGGACAAGTATCTTCAGGCCTTATGTGAGGAAAGATGTGGAGTTAAGACTTCATCCACAAGCTCAACAGAGGAGCGTTCAGGAAGGTAATGACTATTTATAAGCAGGAAGAAAACTGTCAGAAAACCAATCCATTGAAAAAATGCAAATAATGTAAAGAATAACCATAGATTATTCCATGAGTGAATTAAATAGTTGTTTTTAAGCCATTGATACAGCTTACGTGTCTTTGAAACATTTTCAATCGCAGGAGTGGATGAAGTTGAAGAAAAGTAATCAATGTCGATGAAATAACCAGAAGCAGTCTCTGTAAATGCAGGAGCAAGTGCATTTACCAGTGGATGGATCCACTTTGCGTGGAGGCTTATAGTAGACAATGTTGTCTCTTTGTGTTGTGTTGGAATAGAAGACAGCCACATCTTGGACAGGTGATGTTGTTGAAGTGGTAACAGGAATCAGCAAGAGCTCATTTTCTACCCTCCTCATGGTCGAGGAGGTATTTGTAACATTGTTGGACATGCTTGTGTAGTCAGCAATATTGTTGATTCTTCTCTTAAGGGGTATGTCCTGTTGGGTAGTGAGAGGGGACCGGGAACTACCCAAGGGACCTCTGGGTCTACTGTGCAGGATCGGCCACATGATGAAGTTTGATGTTGTCAATGGAAATGAATCTGTTAGCTTTGGAGCCTGGCAGCAGTGGTAGGATCAACAAAACACTGCAAAGGGGTGAGAGGAAGTTTTTCCTGTCCGACCTCCCTGTATTATATATATTCTCACACAAAAGGACAGAAAAATATCTGGTGTGGAAACCAGACTAGTTCAACATCTATGTGTAGAAAAACGGCCCTCACCCACAATTTGTGGCATGCTTCATCATAGGGCCCTGCTAACACACTCACACCAGTCATTCAGTCAGGAGATTCACTTATTCGTCAACGCGGAGCCGGGGAGCGGCAATGACAGGCTGCGCCAGACCCTTGACAAATGTGTGACTACAGGGTGGTGCTCCCATCCGGCTTTGATAAAAGCGAGTGATAATGATAACTCAATAAACTGAGTGTGTTGACTAATGAGAATTTTCTCAAAAGCACGAATAAGTGAATCTCCTGACTGAATGACAGCTAGGGATACATATAAATAACGGGACAGGATGAAGGTCCTGATGAAGGCCGTATGACCCTAGGTGGCAATCTGAAATGGCCCAAACATGTTGACCCTCTTCAGAAATTGGGGTGTACAGGTAACTAATCCCTGAAGACACCATCGATGAGATATTTTAATCCTGTCTAGGCTATACTAGAATAAAATAGGACGAATGATCAGCCTGAGACAGTTTTATTTTGTCTTCTGTTGTTCGTCTCTGTTCCCTGTGCCATTCTTGTTGAACTTGTCTGATGTGCTTTATGTTTCCCCACCCTTACTGCTCCTCTCCGAAGGGGATACATTTCTCAGAGTGTGTTAGCAGGACCCTATGATGAAGCATGCCACAAATTGTGGGTGAGGGCTGTTTTTCGACACATAGATGTTGAACTGTTCTGGTTTCCACACCAGATATTTTTCTGTCCTTTTGTGCGAGAGCAGTGGTAGGATAACAGTTCTGGTACCGTGTATTCCCAGAACTGGGACTGATGTTCTGTAGGACGGGCCGAATTCCTTCTTTACAGCAATCTTCTCACAAACCAGATCCCCAACTTTAGGACTCCAGTCAGTAGACGTTGTTGGTAAATCCCTTATTCTTAATGTGGCAGCAATGGAAGGATGAATTATCATCACAAAATTGCTGAAGCTCCAGTAAGACAGTGAGTCGTTCATTTATGTCAAATGGTGTATCTGCTGCCACCATACTAAGGCCATCAAGATCTGGGACATACGTAGGTATCCAAAAGAGAACCTCATATGGAGTTTGTCCCTCCAAGGACTGTCTTGGCAGATTGTTCAGTGCTCTCTGGACCCCATATAGGTGATGAAGCCAACTGCGGCCAGAACCTAATACTCTAGCTGTTGGTGAGGAGTAATGGAGTTCAACACCCTTCATCCTTGTGGTGTCCCTGAATGCCTTAGAGGCAAAGGCAGGGCCCTGGTCCGAGTGAAATGCTGCAACTGCATATGTACCTATAAAGATCAGCAAGTCTTTTATAACAGTTTGAGCATCAGCCAACCACTGAGGCCATACCCACGGGAATCTAGAACAAGAATCTACAGCGACTAAGATGTATTTGTATGCACCGTCTGGTTGGAGCGGATCACAATGGTCCAGGTACACACATTGTAGTGACATGTTGGACACTAAGAGGGATGTCTGCCGTGGGCGTTTGATGATGGAGCCCTTTATTTGCTGGCAAATGTCACAACCAAGGACGTATTGCTTTGTGTGATTGTATTGACCTGGCCACCAGAAGCGTTTCGGTAAGAGTGTTATTGTGGCCGAGATACCAGCATGAGCAGATGCGACACCCTCATGCGCTGCTTTGATGAGATCTAATCTCTGGATTTGGTTGGGGATTGCTCAGTCTCCAACCCCAGGAATGTTGCATAAGCAACATTCTGTTCACTGATGTGATATGAGTATTTTGTAGGGTATGCTTTTGCGAGAGACTTGCCTTATGCCAAAGCTTTCATGGCAGCCAAAAGTTCATTATCCAATCTCGTCTGAGAACAAGTCACTGTAGCAACAGAAGCCGTAGCTACTGCAGATTTTGCTGCTTCATCAGCCTGAAGTGTTGCCAATAATGTGTACTCCTACACGCTGGTGGCCCAATGTATGCACTACATGGACACAAGGTAGCTTATCCTTAAGATCAGCCACCCCCCCTCCCACAGAGTTCTGTGTTTTATGGTGTTCCCTTTGGAATCTCTAAACCCGTTTAACTTCTAATGATTAAAATAATCATTGTATGATTGCACACAGTAGTATGAATCACAGATAATCAATGTAAGTAGTCCTGGCTCTGTGTGTTCTAGTGCTAGACTAAGGGCTTTTAGTTCAGCAAGCTGAGCTGTGCAGTCCCCTAGGGTCTGCGTGTTGGTATTGTGAGGATGGAATACACCATCCTTTATCACTCTGCTCATGGCTTCGCAAGTGGCTGAATGTTGATGTTTGGTACCTATAGCTGGTTGTGCTGAACCATCAGTGTAAATGTCAACATGGTGGCAATATCTAGAGGTACAGGGTGCAGGGTACTTCTGTTCATATTGGAGAAATTCTTTTGTCTGAATTTTTTGATCAAAGATGTAATCTACATCGGTGGCAGTCAGGGAGGTTTCCCACTGAATCCAGTGTGGATGTAATGCTTTAGTGTTAGGAACGCTTGCTTTGGTGCTAGCCTCTGTGGCTGGCACTGGGGTAACAACAACAATGCTTTTCCGTTGGGCAAGTGGCCTCTCCTTGATGACAGCCATCTGAACTGCAGCTAGAATTTTTCTGTAGGTGCAAAACATTGTTCTGCATTGGAGTATAAATGTGGTTTATATTCTATGGGCACTGTGTCTCCTTCGTCAAAGGTGACATATGTGAACCCAATGGCACCAGCAATTATTCTGATGATCACATTTGTTTTGTTGTCACAGGTATGTAAATGTTTTGCTTCTAGCATGTCCTTTTACAGTCCTCTAAGTATGTGTGTGTGTTCTTCTGTCCAGTGTCTGCTAGAAAAATCAGGGTGTATAAGTCATAAAGTGGTTTGATAAGTTATGCATAGTCAGGAATGTAAGTTCTGCCAAAGTTAAAGAAACCAAGTAAGGAATGTTGTTTTGTAATTATATTTGTTAGTTGGAGTTGAGCACATTTTTCTAGAAAGTGCGCGTCCAGGCTCTTCCCTCCTTTGATATCTCGTACCCCAGGAATAATACGCTGAGAAAGGCTACTTTAGTTTTCATGAAATTAAATTTGTGACCAAGGGCTAAGAATCTTAAAACAATCTGATCGACTGTGGAAAGATTAATGGTGAGGTTGTCGTCTGTGAGATATATGTCATCCATGTAGGACAACGCCTCAGGATCAATATCAGGTAATATTGATGTTACATGGGCTGAGAACAGCCCTGGGCTGTTCTTATAGCACTGGGGCAAACGGCAGAAACGTTTCTGTGAGCCAAATGAGAATGCACTCAGGTCCCGTCTTTTGTGTGCTAGGTTTTGGCAGAAAAAAACATTGGCGATAACTAAAGTTGTTTTGTATTTTTTACAGACTGTGTTGTTAATTAGTGCTGTGCTATGTGAAGTTTGTATAGCGTATGTGCGAGTATGACTATTTAAGTGTCTAAAATTTAAAACTATTCTGTATTGTTAGAAATGGGGTCCTTGGTTGGCAGTCAGGTTACGTACCCTATGTCCAACAAGGACCCTCACTCTAGTCAGGGTAAGTCACATACAATCCAAATTATCCAGTGCCCACCCTCTCGTAGCTTGGCACTGAGCAGTCAGGCTTAACTTAGAAGGCAATGTGTAAAGTATTTGTACAATAAAGCATGCAATAATTTAGGTGGAGAGAAATGCTCAGTTTCTAAAAGTGGCATTTCTAAAATAGGAATATTAAATCCAACTTCACCAGTCAGCAGGATTTTGTATTACCATTCTGGCCATATTAAATATGACCCTGTTACTCCTTTCAGATCAGAATTCTTACAGTATATGAGGGTAGCCCTAATGTTAACCTATGAAAGGAGCAGGCCTCACAGCAGTGACAAATGAATTAGGAGTTTTACACATATACCTGTGTAGGATATAAACTACACAGGTATATGTCCTGCCTTTTACCTACATAGCACTCTGCCTATGGGTTACCTAGGGCCTACCTTAGGGGTGACTAATATGTAGAAAAAGGGGAGTTTAAGGCTTGGCGAGTACTTTTAAATGCCAAGTCGAAGTGGCAGTGAAACTGCACACACAAGCCTTGCAGTGGCAGGCCTGAGGCATGGTGAAGGGGCTACTTATGTGGGTGGCACAATCAGTGCTGCAGGCCCACTAGTAGCATTTAATCTACAGGCCCTGTGCACATGCAGTGCACTTAAATAGGGACTTATGAGTAAATTAAATAAGCCAATTGGGTATGAGCCAATGTCACCATGATTTAAGGAAGAGGGCATGTTCACTTTAGCACTGGTTAGCAGTGTTAACGTACGCAAAGTCCTAAAACCAGCAAAAACAGTGTCAAAAAGTGGAGGGAGGCAGGCAAAAAGTTGAGGGTGACCACCCTAAGGCTGTCAAGTCTAACATGTATCCCCCCAGCTGAAAGTGGGAAGAGCTACCCAACCTCCTAGGAGCTCTCATCGTTAAGGCAGAAGTATCTGGAGAGACCATCAGCATTGGCGTTGTCAATCCCCGGGCGATGCTCCACTTTAAAGTCCACCCCCTGTAGGAAAATGGACCACCTCAAGTGTTTAGGATTTTTGCACCTCATTTGCACGAGCAATCTAAGGGGCCTGTGGTCTGTCTGAACCCAGAAGTGAGTCCCAAACAGGTATGGTCTCAGCTTCTTCAGTGCCCAGACCACAGCAAATGCTTCTCTCTCAATAACACTCCACCTCTGTTCTCGTGGTAATAATCTTCTGCTAATAAAGACTACTGGTTGGTCTAGGCCCTCCTCATTCAGCTGTGCTAGGACCACCCCTATGCCATGCTCTGAAGCGTCTGTCTGCGCGATGAATTCTCTGGAGTAGTCAGGTGCCATGAGCATGGGGGCCGTGCACATGGCTTTATTCAGGGAGTCAAGGGCTTTCTCCCTCCCAAAGGCTTGGCCTCTGTCCAATTCTCCAACCAAGGTTGTTTCTCGGATGTCAGTTCTGTTAAGTGCGCTACTATGGTGCCATATCCCTTAACAAATCTGCAGTAATAGCCGGTGAGTCCTAAGAAGGCCCTCACCTCTGTTTGAGTTCTAGGTAGTTGCCAGGTCTTGATGGTTTCAATCTTGTCCTGGAGGGGCTGCAGCTTGTCACTACCTACTAGGTGTCCCAAGTACACCACGGAACCCTGACGAATCTGGCACTTACTGGCCTTGATGGTCAGGCCTGCCTGTTGCAGGGCCTGAAGCACCTCCTTGAGGTGGAGCAGGTGTTCCTCCCAGCTGGAACTAAAGACGGCAATGTTGTCTAGGTAGGCTGCGCAGAAGGCATCCTTGTCAGCTAGGACCTCGTTAACCAATCGTTGGAAGGTAGCAGGGGCATTTTTGAGTCCTAAAGGCATGACCCGGAACTGATAATGGCCCTCAGGAGAAGAAAAAGTGGATCTCTCTTTTGCCCCCCTCAGTCAAGGCGATCTGCCAGTACCCTGATGTGAGATCAAAGATACTGAGGAACTTGTCAGTACCTTGCCTGTCTACAAGCGCATCAGCCTGGGGGATGAGGTGAGCATCTGTCTTTGTGACAAAGTTGAGACCCCGGTAGTCCATGCAGAACCTAAGCTCTGGCTTGGCACTGGGAGCGGCCGCTTTGGGAACCAACACTACTGGGCTAGCCCAGGGACTGCTGGACTTCTCAATTACCCCAAGAGCCAGCATCTTGCCAACTTCATCCTTGATGCTGCACCTCACCTTATCTGACACTCTGTAAATTCTGTTTTTTTACAGGGGGTCTGTCTCCTCTGTCAATGTCATGGACACACAAGTGTGTGAGTCTAGGGGTGAGGGAAATCAGAGAGGAGAACTGCTCCAGTAACTCATGGCAGTCCCCTCTCTGATCTAGGGTCAGGGAGTCAGAGAGATTGACACCCTCTACTGACCCATCACCTTTCTTGACAGAGAGGAGGTCAAGGAGAGGCTCACTCTCCTCTTCCATCTGTCACCAGAAGCATGTTGACTTCAGCCCTCTCAAAATGGGGCTTCAGTCTGTTCTGGTAGCGCACCCTCAGGGGGCTTCTAGGGGACTTGAGGTCCACTAAGTAAGTGGCCTCCCCCTTCTGCTCCTTGATCTCGAATGGGCCAGTCCAGTGGTCCTGGAAAACTCTAGGCTCTCCTGGCTCCATTACCCAAACTTTGTCTCCAGGTGAGAATTTTACCAGGGTGGCCTTCTGGTCATACCACTGCTTCATCACCTCTTGACTGGCCTCGGGGTTGCTCTTGGCCTGTTTCCAGAAGCTTTGCATCTGGTTGCCAGCATGTAACTGACCACATCCTGGCATGGGTTTCTGGGAGCTTTCTCCCACCTCTCTTTTACTATGGTTAGGGGTCACCTGACAGGGTACCCATAAAAAAGTTCAAAGGGGCAGAACCCCACCCCTTTCTGGGGCACCTCTCTATAAGCAAAGAGAAGGCATAGCAAGTGGACATCCCACTTACACCTCATGGCCTCAGCCAGGCCTGTGATCATGCCTTTTAGGGTCTTGTTGAACCTCTCCACAAGTCCATTGGATTGAGGATGGTAAGGGGTGGTGACCCGATAGGTCACCCCACAGGCATCCCAAATGGACTTCATATATGCAGACATGAAGTTTGTGCCTCTGTCAGACACAATCTCCTTTGGGAATCCCACACAGGTAAATAACCCCATCAGAGCTCTGGTCACCACCGGTGCAGTCACTATCCTCAGAGGGATCTCCTCAGGATAGAAGGTGGCATGATCTACCAAAACAAGGATGAACCTGTTGCCTAGGGCAGTTTTGGGGTCCAAGGGACCAATGACGTTGATGTCCACCCTTTCAAAAGGGGTGCCAATGATGGGGAGTGGGATCAGGGGACCTGTTAGCCTTTTCCCTGTCTTCCCACTAGCCTGGCAGATTGGGCATGACCTACAGAAAGCATCTGAGGTCATGCGCATTCGGGGCCAATAAAAGTGGGTAATAAGCCTGGCAAAGATCTTGTCTTGCCCCAAATGTCCTGCCAGGGGGATTTTGTGAGCCAAACGCAATAGGAAGGCCTAGTAACACTGGGGGACCACCAGCACACATACTGCCCCAGCTTCTGGTACCTTAGGCTCACTGTAAAGGAGATCATTCTCCCAATAGGTATGGTGATCGCCAAAGGCTTCACCTGCTGCCTGGGCTGCGGTCTGTTGCATCAAAACCCTCGAGAGTGCGGCACTCTTTATACGCTTTGCAGAACTCCTCCCTGGTTGGCCCAAGTTCTGCTTGTGGGCCAGCAAGTTCAAGCAGGTTTCCCAGGGCGGCGATGTCCTCCCCAGTTTTCTCAGGGGCCTCCTCCTCCTCTGGTACCCCATCAATCACCACAGGAACATCTGGGACTGGTTTCCCGTGCCCCTTGCCATTCCTCTTTGCAGCTGTCTGGGCCTTTGTTCCAGGCTCCAGACGCCCTTGACTCCCTTCCCAGGCAGCCTTGGACCATGTGGTTATGCAGACCCATTTCGGCAAACCTAACATTTCCAGGTGAGACCTGAGCTCCACCTCCTTCCAAGTAGTATGCTCAGGGTCTCTGCCAAACAGACAATCTACAGGCATGGCAGGACTCACAGCTACTTTTAGAAAACCAGAGATTCCCCCCCCCCACTCAAGGGGAACGAGAGCCACCGGTAAGTGACTCTCATGATTGTCAGCAACTATGACCTGGTGGAATGTATTGGGGATAAACTGCTCTGTAGACACTAGCTGACCCCTGACGGTAATCATACTGGCTCCTGTGTCACTCAGAGCCTCCACCCTTTGCCCATTAATGGTGACCCACTGTCTATACTTGGACGTTTTGGCAGGCATGTGGGCTTTTGGCACCATTTCCTCATCTCTCAGGGACACTAGGGTTACCTCTGTCTGTCCCCCAAAACTATCTGGGAGTTCCTCCTCCCCAAGCGCTACACTAGCAAGCCCAGGTGTCTGCTCTCCAGTGGGGGGCTGTGCCTGCATTGGACACTTAGAGTCACCCTTGTAGTGACCAAACTTGATGCACTCCAAGCATCTGGGTACAAACTGCCCTTTCTTTTTGTCAAAGAATCCTGGCCTCTTTTCTGAATCAGGTTTGGACTGGTTGCCACCACCCTGGGAATTGTTTTGGGGGCCTTTAGAGAACTCCTTATTTTAAAGTTTTTCTCCCCCCCTTTTTTCTGGTGGGAAGCCTGACCACTTTTGTGGGTGTCCCCCCAGGTACCTTCTTGGACACTCTGGTGCTAACCAGGAAGTCCGCCTCTTCAGCAAGCTTTCTAGGATCAGTCAGCTTACTGTCAAGTAGGTGCTGGTGCAACTCTGTAAAGGAAACACTGAACATATGCTTTTTTAGGATCAAATTATATAACCTAGGCAAGTGAGGCTGCCATACAGACCCTTACTATGCTAGGAGGTTCAATGACTGTGTGAACTAGCCAGAAGTGGGTACTGACAAAAATCATCAGCCGAGTTGTGAGGCCATCGTTGGACCCTCCACTGCACTTAGCCCCTTACAAAGGATCAGCACCAAAAACATATAGTCATGTTACCATGACGTGGAAGAGACCAAAAGACGTACCTACAATGGGGAGCCACAAGTAACCTTCGGTTGCTTCAGAAGCGTGACCACATGTGAGTACATGGGGTATGAGCGAGTGAAGCCTGCCTGGGCCACATGCAGTGCACTTACTTACACCAGCTGCTACCACTTCCATGTCCATGAACTCCGGACTTACGGAGCGTGGAGGTGCAGGTGAGACTGAATTTGAGCCAGTCTGCTCCAGAGGAACTTGCTTGCTAAGTAGAGCATCAGCTCTGGAACTCTTTTGACTTTAAAAAAGAGTCAAAGTGGACTCTGGCGATTCGGACTATTAGTGGGGCGTATCATGGATGTTGCCTAAAGTGATTGGGTAATAACCACTATCATTAGAGCGAGAAGGAAGTGGACAGAGAGCTGGCAAGGAACCACTAGAGGTCGACCTCAAGGGAATTGTGTAGTTGTTTGCTGATGGAGGATTTTTCCTTTGTGTTGATAGCAGTAGAAACAAAATACTTCTCTTTTCTCATACATGTGAGGATTTGGCTGGACAATTATTTTTTTGTTGTTGCTACATACATTTTGGCCTGTGAGCCTGGGCACTCCCCTGGATCCACATCTCTTCAAAGGAGCCTTGGACTGTTTGGAACACAGTATTAATGAAAGTCAAGTGCTGAAGGGGTACTTGGCCCAGTTGCTCAGGATCCATGGTGGGTCAGGCCCACGACATCAGGAGCGGTAAAGAGAGGACCTTAATTAAAGATTTGGTTTATGGTGCAATCTTACCAGTTCATCAAATCAGTAGTCCCCGCTGACTCGGACTAGACCAACAGTCCTTGGCAGTAAGTGAGAATTAATCAGGAGCTGCAAATCAAATCAACTAATCATCACAGTTTCAACTGGAGTCAATGATGAGAGTTGGTGTGAGTAGAAAATAAGAGAAAAGTGTCAGTAGGAACCCATAAAAATCTCAAAATCTAGAGGTAAAAGCATAAAGCTTTAGCATCAAATCTCTAATAATATTTATTCAAAGCAGAACTTCCCATTAAGAGAGGTTCAAGAAACTCAGTAGAGTTTGATAGCGCATCCAGTCTTTATAAATTACTTGTGCTTGGACACGCCGGAGGTTGGTGAACCTTTTAACCGAGTTGGGTTCTCCTCATCCAAAAATAGTCGGATCTCCCAAATCAATAATCAACAATCATTACTATTGATACCCAATACTCAATTAATAGATCAAACAATGCATTAAAATCAATAACAATCGGTAGTTTGACGCACCATGACCTTTCAGACATGAATAACCACACCAGTTTATTAGAAGTTAGTGAATTTATATCCCTATATTAACAAAGCTAGCATGATATAAGTGAGTCTCAAAATCAAATGGTATACATATACAAACATTACTATCTGTCCATAGCGACGGAAGCAACGCAATCTTCGCAAAATCTGGATTAGAATGCACTCGGTTATAGCAATGCAAATCACTAATATAAGCAACTGAATTTGACTAATTGCATACATCGGTCAGCATAACAAGATTTCAATTTAGCATGGTGCATCAAGTGAATACCTCAACTACCTCTAATTAGCATTGGCATGTGGGGCTTCATGCAAAACGAATTTAGTCAACACAAATTTAGAAAACCTCTAGCTTGGGCCCTATCAAAATAAGCAGTTGGTACCTGGGAAAGAAACCATAATGCATAATAAAATTATCCTCTCATATTTACCAAATAAAATCAGCATTCAAGAAAAGTCTTCGTCCTTCGGGTACCGGTTCGATCAACATGGGCAGGTTTCAAAGGGGCAAAGTTAAAACATAATTTCCTTGCAGCAGCAAGAAGAGTGGGGCAAAAGTCACTGCATGGACAGGACGGGGCAAAATTACAGTTAAAGTCTCTAGGATGAGAATTCTTTAAAGTCTCTTTCTCTGCGACAGAGAAAAGGCATCAATGGGTTCGTTCCAAAATGGCGTCTTGAATCGGCCTTCAAAATGGCATCAAGGAAAATGGCTGACTTCTCTTTGTCTGGTGGGTTTAAGTAAGAAACATTCCAAATTCTTCAGGGTCTTCCATTGGAGGGTTCATAGGGTGGCTTCCTTTTGACCAATGAATAGTGTCTTTCTCCTAGTACTCATTTATGCATAAGGCGTCCTCGGGGCCTTGGAACACAAGTTGCAACAAAGTTTGCCAATTATTTCTGTATCAGAGCTTTTATTGTCTGCACCTGCAGAAACTGACCTTGCTTCAAAGGGGATGAAACTAGCCTAGCACGAAAACTTGAGATAAGTGTATTAGTTATCTCTACTGGAAAAATACAACCTTAAAGTAAAATAATATGTCTTTGTTAATACAAGTGAAAACCACGCAGTTAAATTTGAGACCAGGCAACTAGGCCAAAGCCTCTGCTAAATTTAAGCTAAACATATAACAGTGTCAACAAGAAAATCATAGAATACATTTGCAATTATGACGGATTACTACATTTGCTTGTTTATAATAATGGCGAACTACCCCGTGGGCACAATTTTCCCACGTACATTATTTTTCTTTGCTAAAATCACACTACCTTATACGATTTTGTTACATGATATACGAATATTTGTTAGTCATTCTTTTCTGCGTCATCAATCCCTCCTCTGATGACTAATTATGTCATCACATCAAATCTTCAACCACAAATTTTATTCCATTAAAATTCTGTTTTAGTAATTTGGCACTTCAGTCAATTCCCTCTTTCTTTTTGTTCCCTTTGATTTTTCTCTGTATATTTCTACCATTTTATTTTGTTCTTTCTCTTCTCTTCTCCTTTTGTTTCTTGTTTTCAATATTTTAACAGCTTTCCATACTCCCCAAATACCTAATAAGCAGATTAATATTATTACTATTCATTTTACTATTTTCAACAACAGACCATTCCAAATGTTGCTGAGCCAATTCCCCACGGAAGCAAATACTTTTCCAACCTTTTCCCATACTCCTGGTTCTTTCAATTCTTTCAAATCTGCACTTTCGTTAGTTAAGTTTATAAGCATTTTTCTAATTTGCCCACTGTTGTCTGGAATATAAGAACAACAGTGACGTGCACTAAGCATTTTGCAAACACCTCCATTCTTTGCTAAAAGAATGTCTAAAGCAATCCGATTTTGAAGAGTCCTAGCTCTTTCTGCAGCAAGTTCAGCATCAATCAGGATCATGGCTCCTGAGAATTTTGTCAGCATGTTATCCACAATAGTAGTCAATTTTCGTATTTTAATTGAATTCAATATGACTCCTACTGAAGGAATCAACGCTCCAAATATATCTCCCAACACACCAGAAGCTGTCTCCCTATTCTGAATACGATGTAATTCAGACAGCTTTGGAAATTTCTTTAAGTAGTCTAGTTGATACATTTTTGGAAATACTATTCCCAAATAACATCTCCCATACCATCCTTTTGGAAGGCGATAATAGGCATTGAGTCCACAAATATAGTATACTCCTGGAGTAGCTGGATCTAGGCCATTTAGCATGAACGTCCATTTAGCTTGAAACAAAAACGCATGTTTACATTCACTCGTTCCCACAAAGATTGTGTCATAATATGATTTAGGTCTGTATATGCAAAGCTTTCCTACGTGTATTGCATCTGAAGCTAATTTCCCTTGTGTCTTTATCGCAGCAAAAGCATAGTTATCTACAGATGTCCTTTTATGTAATTCCCTTTCTAATTTCTCCTTCACTGCTTTCCTTCTATCATCAGTGTGATCTAAAAAGCTTTTCTCTACAGGTGCAAGCAAGCATGTAAGGTTTTCTCTATGAGCTTGTGCTGTGGAAAAAGGTGATAATGGTTCAAAGAAACCCCTAACTATTTTTATATAATAATCTCTTGCTACTTTACTTAAGTACTCTATTATGGGGACATATGCAAACATGACATCATGATTGGAATAGAAGTATTGAATAGACTCCTGGCCAAAAAACCTGGTTAGTAGCAAACTACATGAAATTCCATATGTAAGCGGCATGCTATGATAAGTCACTCCTTCTATTACTGAGGTAGGTATTTGTGTGCACACATAACAATCTTTCGCATCCATTGTCTCAACATACTCATTCAGCAAGCGATAGAAGACGTTGGAAGATAATTCTTTCTTGTCGTGTAAATATTTCTCGTCTTGTTCGAGTTTCTGCAGAGGAGTTAATTCAGTAGTAGGTTTAGAAGTAGAAGCATCATTCGCGTCTCTTTCATTCTCTCCATGCATTCCAAGAACTATTGCTATAATTATTAGTACACATGCAGTTATTAGACCTATACACATGTATTTACAATATTTCATTTTGTGTCCTTTTGTAGTGTAGCCTGTCATGATCTATATAGAATCAGAAAGTTGAAGACACTTTATCAAATCAAATTTGCAGATATATATAAAGCTGAACGAGTTAAATGTTCACACAGTTTTCTTTAGCAGCTTAGTCTCTTATCGGTTTAGCAGCTTTGTCTCAAGATCGGTTTCAAAGTCAATCAAGTTACCAATGTCTTATCCGGTTCAGAAGTCAATCAGGTTGTCAATGTCTTATTCGGTAATGTTCATGAAATGTTCATTTTCTCAAGTACCAAAGTGTCGTTCTGCTTCTTTGTTTTCAAGACTGAGAGATAGAAATTCGTCTGACCAATCGTTAGTGGCTGTGTACGCCCACTCTGGACCAGAATATCTTCTGCTCGGTATTCTTTTCCTTTTCAAGTTTGCAACACCTTTTGATTCTCTCTCGCTGATGACTTGTTCTTTGCCTGTGTCTTTTTCTTCACTCGGTGATGTTATTACGATGGACAATTCTTTTCTTTTCTCCTTCAACTTTGGCCCTTCACTTTCTTGTAATATTTGTTTAGTCTTTGATTTCACTGGCGATATGCTTTGTCTCCGTTTTGCGCTGCTTTCATCTGATGTACCTGCAACCGGTTCTGGAAGAAGTTGAGCGATTTCACTCTGTTCTGTTTTATCTCCTTCGCCTAGGAGGTCAATCAAGTTCTCCTTTTCTTTGCCTGTATCGTCTGCTTCTGGGAAAGCCCTCCTCTTATTAGGCTCTCCTGCTTCTTCACCTGTGACAGAATCTTTGTCACCTTCAGGATCTTTGCCGCTTCCTGAGGCTTCCTCTCTGTTGTCCTCAAAAGGATCGATTGCGTCTTCCTCAGAAAATATTTCTTCTGTCTCGATTTCTGCTTGTTCGCTCTCAGGCTCTCTTTGTTCTGTCTCAGTGTCTGGTACTTTCCTGTCAGCTGCAGGTAATTTCAGCGCTTCAGCTTCCTCTTCTGTGGGGCACGTCACCCTTTTCGTGTGACTGACATGAATCCAGTTGGGAACTCCCGCACACTTCACAGCGGTGGTAGTCGTCAGAATCACTTGGAAAGGTCCTTTCCAACGGGGTTCCAGACACGACTTCCTCACGTGCTTCTTTATCATGACCCAGTCACCTGCTTTCAGGACGTCTCCTGGACCTTGGATCGTGGCAAGGTGGTTGCCTCCACCTGATCAGAAAAAGAGCGGACCACATCAGCCAGACCTTTGCAGTAGTCCAATACCATATCATCGGTAATATTTACAAGAGCATTTGCAGGAACTGCTGGAAGTCTCATGGCCCTGCCCATGAGGATTTCGTGAGGTGATAGTCCAGTTTTTCTATCAGGTGTGTTTCTCATTGACATTAACACCAAAGGCAACACGTCAGGCCATTTCAAGTTTGTGGATGCGCATATTTTCGCCATCCTCGATTTTAAGGTGCCATTCATTTGCTCCACTAGTCCTGATGCTTCAGGGCGGACGCTACAATGCAATTTTTGTTCGATGTTCAGCGCTGCACACAATAATTTGATTACTTCGTTATTGAAGTGACTTCCCCTATCTGATTCTAAAGAGATCGGGTATCTGAAACGTGGTATTAGTTCTCTCAAGAGTAGTTTTGCAACTGTGAGACTGTCATTCCTGCGTGTAGGATATGCTTCAATCCAGGGACTAAAAATACACACAGTCACCAACCCATACTTCAAGCCTGCATGCATAGGCATCTCAATGAAATCCATTTGCATCCTGCTGAATGGCCCACCTGCTCTTCCAATGTGGCTCAAATTTACTACTGTTCCCTTCCCTGCGTTCATTTGTTGGCAAATGACGCAACAATGGCAAACTGCTTCAGCAACTTGACGGAATTTGGGATTAAACCAATCGATTTTGAATAGTCTAATCATGGCATCCCTTCCAAGGTGGGCTTGTCCATGATACAACCTGGCCAATTGCATTAAAAGACTGTCTGGCAGAACCAATCTCCCTTCACTTGAAACCCACAAATCATCTGGTTTCTTTATGCATTGTAGTTTGCTCCATGAGAGTTTCTCATCCTTTCTGACATTATTTTGTAGGAATTTCAATTCTTCAATTGTATCTACAACTTTTAAAGCAAAGGCTTCACTTGGTTCAAGTTCTGGCTCATTTATCAGGTTCCATTCGTCTCTGAGCAATATACAGTTCAATGCGCAAAATCTTGCGACTTGATCTGCATATCCGTTTCCCAAAGAAACATAGTCTTGTGATTTCGAGTGTGCACTGCATTTTACCACTGCTACTTCTCCTGGTAACTGGATGGCGTGTAACAATTCTCTTATTCTTTCACCATTTTTCACTGGTGATCCTGAAGAGGTCATGAAGCCTCTCTGTGACCACAATTGTCCAAAATCATGCACTATTCTAAATCCGTACTGACTGTCAGTGTAAATCGTGACTTTCATTAATGCGGAAAGTTGACAAGCTCTAGTAAGGGCTACTAGTTCTGCTACCTGTGCAGAGTAAACTCCCTGAAGCCAAGATGCTTCCAAAACACCTGTTATTGTACATACAGCATATCCTGCTTTTAGTATTCCTAGTGTATCTCTCAAACATGAACCATCAACAAAAATAATTTGATAATTTTCTTCCAATCGGGTGTCTTTGATATCAGGTCATGGTTTTGTACAAAATTCAGTCACCTGAAGACAGTCGTGCTCGATGTCTTCGGCGTTCTCAATTTCGACATTTTCACTGGGAAACAAGGTTGCTGGATTCAACGTAGTGCACCTTTTCAGCTGCACATTGGGTGATCCCAAGATTACTGTCTCGTACCTTGTAAGCTTAGCACTGGTCATGTGCTATGTTCGGGAACGTGTCAAAAGTATTTCGACTGAGTGAGGGACCATAACTGTTAAAGGATGTCCCATCACTATTCCTTCACTCTGATTTTGTCACGGTTTCGGGCAGGTCTGATCAGGACTTTGGTTGGGACACCCCTTGAGGTCACTGAATATCCTAAAGAGGTAGTACACTGGGGCAGAGGAGCAGCTAAAGGCATACACGGAAAGGACAGCTATGGATAGGCACAGGAAACAGGAAAGTAAAAGCAGAGCAACCCTTGTGTGAACAAACAGGAAACGGATTACCAGTGGACAAACACGCTGGGGTTGTACACAGAGTAAGGCGCAGAACCTCCCACAGTGACAGGGAATCTCAATGCCTCTGTGCAGTTTGCTCTTACAGATAGTCACCCTGCCAGCCCCATAGAAAGGAGGCAGCAGAAGTGATTCTGTCTCTGGACCCTAGAGCACAAACAAGGATAGTACTTACATACACAGGACACGCTCTTGTGGGTCCAGCTGGAAACACAGTGGCGATTCCTGAGAAAACAGCAATAGCACACTGTCACTGTTAGGCACGAAATACAACGTATAACACTGGACAAGGAT
This sequence comes from Pleurodeles waltl, assembly GCF_031143425.1. Classification (NCBI taxonomy): domain Eukaryota; kingdom Metazoa; phylum Chordata; class Amphibia; order Caudata; family Salamandridae; genus Pleurodeles; species Pleurodeles waltl. The sequence goes on from NC_090440.1 coordinate 1,890,082,392, forward strand.
GGGGGCTGGAATTGCCTCCTGGAAACCAGGAGCCAACCCCAGTACACAGGAGGACACGTATACACTGGTGAAGACTGATAGAACACTTACCAGACACAAAGAACCAAGAAGAAACAGAAACAGAAGGGAACAAACAAAGAGGCAGAGGCAAGAACTAGGAACAGGCTCAGGCTGAAGCAAAGGCGGGTCTAGGACTTGAAAACAGGGTGCAAACTTCTGGCTGGGACAGACAGAGACAGGACTGAGAACAGGCTCTGGCTGGAACAGGCAAGGACAGGACTGGAATACAGGGAGTAGGAAATGAGCAGTAAACAGGACTGGGAAACAGAGAGAAGGTTCAGGCTGAAACAAGGCAGGAGCAGGGCAGAGAAACAGGGAGCAGGCTTTGGAAGAAACAAACAGATACAAGGCTAAGAAGAAGGGAGCAGACTCTGGCTGGAACAATCAGGAGCAGGGCAGAGAAACAGGAAACAGGATCAGGCTGGAACAGAACAGGAACAAAACTTGAACACCATCCGACAAGGGGTCTGTAACACAAAGGAATTGAAGTCCGATGCACGACGGGGAGCTTGAGGAAATGGCTGCTTATAAGCAGTTCCAAGCTGGGCTGCACAGGAGAGGTTTCAGGTGTGTGTGGTTTCGGACACTTGCAAGTCCTGGAGGAGAGGATCCAGTGAAAAGGAGCAACTGGACTTCTCCCATTGAAAACACTGGGAAACAGAATCCGGGTTTTCCTGACTACCAAGCTGTGCATTATGGGATTTGCAGTCCCAAGAAGCAAATGTAGTCCTACACAAGTGTACCATGGAGAAAAGAGAAACAAACAGGAGTCAGCAAGGGACTCTAGATAGGTGTTCAAGGTGATTCCCAGGCTTCTGACAGTCCCCTTACAGCGCCCCCTGGAAATGGGACGACCGAGTCATAACAGTATACCCCCTCCCACCAGTCTGCTCAAGAAGAGAAGGTGATCCTTTGGCTGAAAAAAGTTGAAGAGGAAAAGCCACAGCAAGAAAATCCAACACCAACCTTGGTGGATAAGTTTACAGTCCTGCCATAGGTGAACATTCCAATGAGCAAAGCATGTATTAATACCCATATGGGCTCCGATGTCTTTCCTCTCTATTGTTCGATTGATATGGGAGGAGTGCACGGAGTTGGTTTCTGGTGAAGTAGATTCAGGAGCAAGGAGATCTGGAATGGCATTACGGGCGGTATTCTTTATGACATTGGTTTCCTGTTCAATACTTTCCTCTTTGGAGGAGCTGATTGGTGTATTAGTAACTGTAAGGTCTATAACACCTTCTGACAAGCAGGATTTGTCTGTTTCTGCAGCAGGATTTACATTGATTGTGGTCTGAGGCTTGCAAAGCATAGAGACTTGGGAAACATGGGTAACTGGTGTTCTCAAAGTGAACATGAAAAAGTCAGAATTTTCTTTCGTCTTGGATGACTTCGGAGTATCAAATTCAGGAGCAACAAGAGTTTTCAAGTCTTTAGAAACTGGTTTAACATCTGAAAATGTAGAAGTTCCACAAGCTAATTCTTTAGGGTGATCTTCAGACGAGACTGGGATTTCTTCATTGCAAGTGCTCTGTGGTGTGTTTGTGGTATCAGAAATGGTTTCTTTGCAAGGCGTTTCTACTACAGATAGTTGATCTTCAACTCTGTTTACACTGAAAGGTTGTTCTTTGGAAAGAAGTAGAACTGGAGTCTCTTCAGAAATCACCTTTACACTTACCTACATTTTCAGCTTTAGCCTTTGAATTGATGATGGTTTCTTGCAATAAAACACTAAGAACAGTACTTATCATCAGATCTTCGAATACAAGATACAAATTCAAGTCTTTAGTTTTAGTGGGAAATATGACATCTTTCAGCACTTGAGCTTCGGTTTCAGATTGCTGGTTTTCAGGAGTCTTTAGTTTCAGGGACACAGCAGGTGAAGTTGGTGTGGCTGATTTTACATCAAGATCAGATACCGGTAGCTCAGAGATCTGTTCTTCACTAATTGTGGAGCTGGAAACAGGATACACATTGGCAGGGATCAGCAGGTCAGGATCAGTGGTTGAGGCTGCAACTGTGTCCAGTTCTAGGAGAAGGCTCTCATTTCTTATGACAGGCTGTTTAGTTTCAGATTGCTGGCTTTCTTCCTTTTCTGAAATCTCCACGGTTTGCTTTGACACAGAAGAGATTTTTTAACTTTCTGAGAAGTCCATTACATTCTTAGTAATTGTGGGTATTTCTTCACGGTCAGAAACATCCATTAGTTCACTTGAAACAGGAACTGTCTCTTCATTATCTGAAAATTCTATGATATTGTTTGAAAGGGCAGGAGTATCCCCACAATCTGAAAATTCTGGTGTGTGCGCCATTTGAACAGCACTATCTGCAGGTTTGTTCACTGCAAGGCAGGAACCACTGTCATCACTAGATTCATATTCCTCAACACTGTTGCACAACTTGCCATTAATCTCCAGTAAGGTCATATCTTGGTTTCTTAAGGTGCAGCTATTGGAGTCTGCATCAGAACTCTCTTCTTCCTTTGGCTTTATTTGTTCTGATAGAGGGGCGGAGACACTTCCTTCTGAAGACTCTGATCCATCCTTTGAATCAAGAGGTGTCAAATCTCTCAGAGATGTCAGAGATTCAGTCAACTGTACAGGGATATTCTCTGGAAAACTACAAGCTGAGAGAGAGTCTGAAGAAGAGGCTGATATATTTATAACTGGAGCAGTCTTTTGACATTCATTCATAGCAGGGAAAATCTGCTTTATAGCAGTCTTTGGAGAGGCACATGAGGTAGCATACTGTTCTTTAAGCCAAAGCTGGTGATCATTTTCTTTTTTCAGGTTTTCAAATTGCCTTGCAGTAGTTTCCATCAGCTGCTCTGTTACTTCTTCTACCTTACAGATAAACAGAATGTCTGGTTCTGCCAACAGTGAAATGTGCATTGATGAAAAGAGCCCACGGGCAAGATTTCTAGTGTATGTTATAACATATTCATCATAGAAGTCCAATATCTGTCTTTTAATCTGCCAAAACTGCTCTTTTAGTGTATGTATGTCCATATCGTTTTCAAACCCACTCAGAATAGAAAAGGGTTTAGCAGAGTTTTTAGGGATTGAGACTGGTGTATTATCATCTAGTTTGGGAAGAGCACAAGCCTTATGAGTGGAACTAAGGAATCCCACAGTCTTTACTGATCCATTTTATACAGGTTCTATCCTGCTGACTTGAAAGCACTGAGGGACTGGTAGATCTTTACACGAGTCAGCAGAACACTTAGGAATTGAGACTGATGTACTGTCATCCAATTTGGTAGGAGCACAAGCCATTTGAGTTGAACTAAGGAATCCCACAGTCTTTACTGATCCCTTAGATACAGGGTCTAGCCTGCTGACTTGAAAGCTCTGAGGGACTGATAGGTCTTTATAAGAGTCAGCACTGCACTTTGAATTCTGAGAAACTGGCCTAGATGGGCTGAAGCACTCAACAGAAAACAAGGGAATCCCTAGTGTGGCTTCTTGAACAGTGTCAGGGTTCTTTGTTCTGACGGAGTCCTGGAAGTGAATTTGGGATGCACTAGCATGAGGCGAGGAATTAACCATCTTTTCTTGAGAGTAAATGTCTTGTGCAGAGGTAGCAAAAGCACTTCCACGGTTATGAACATTCTTACTGGCTTCAGCTAATAGATACTGCAAAAACTCATTACGTCCTTGTAATTCTTCTACAGACAGGGACTGGGGGTCATAGCCACAAATAACATAATAGTCTATCATTGAAAGATTAGCAAGCCACTCAGTATAGTACTGAACTTGCAAGTTATGGTTTTCTTTAACAAGTCTATCCTTTAAACTAAGGTCTTTTTTAGAGGATTTCAGAGAATGTATAGGTTTAGAAAGGGGTGTTTTAACATGATAGGAAAGCCCTTTAGGTTTGTGTGTGCCTTTACTGCCAGGGGAGCTTGAAATGTTTGGTTCGTGCATTCTGTCACGGTTTCGGGCGGGTCTGATCAGGACTTTGCTAGAGAAAAGAAGTCAGGGCACTCATGAATCCATGGTATTGTGTATAATCTTCATTTGAACAATGCCAGTTGTTACATATGAAAAACAAGTCCGTTCAATAGTCCTTCTTGTATTTACAGTTTATATGGCAATCAAAGCCTATATACTTGAAGCAGCAAATCTTGAAAATATTGAAAATACATAATATGTAGAAGTACAGCAACTGTTCATGCAGCAAACACAGCCAACACGTGTTTCATCCTGCGAGAAAATTTGTTCTCATAAGGACTTCGTCAGGGCTGAAAATAAATGAAAGCAATGACTATACATTAAGTATGTCAATCAGAATATGTCAGAGCAGAACACGACCAAGTTCCAAACGTGACATTGGTGAGCATAGGCGAACATGTCAAATGTGACTTCTGTGCCCAAAAAATTACAATCAGATTGAAATAATTCAAAGTCTCATACACAGATGAGAAGCCAACATGTATTATAGAGGAAGCCCAAGTCAGTTTGGGCAATAGAGCCCTCCACTAAAATATCAAAATTCAGCTATAAAGTGCCCAAGGTCAATGCAACACCCGATGTGCACGTCTCTATAAAGTTGGCAAATACCGGCACCAAACCGTACAGAGTGTCAACGTGATAAGGAGAGTCGAAAGGAGTGTCACGATAATCCGCAGAAAAACATAAACAGAAAGGGGAAGAGGGGGAGAAAGCCCCTGGTAAGTCAACAAGTTCGTTAGGACATACCTTAGCTTATAATAAAATACATTGAATAGGGAAAGTCTTTGCGCGAAAAGCTGCAGTGTCTACGGGAATAACAAAAGAGCAACAACTATAATTAAAACTATCACTAAATATCCGTATTCAAAAAGAAAAACACCCAGTAAAGTAAAGCTTAGGACAGTAAGCCTCCACTGACCTTCAAAACCATATATTAGTCTCACGCTCACTCACCTAACTGATGCTGCAAATATTAGTAGTGGGAGAGAACGCGGACCGATCGTCACGCGGCGTTCCCAGTCTAAGATTCAACGTCGGAAACTACCGGCTGGAGAAAATGTTATTTAAACCATCAGCGCGTACGCGTAAGTCACACCAATGGAAAGAGGACTGGATTAAGGACTGCGGGCGCCATCATAGAGGGATAATAACCTACAGCATCAGTTAGGTGAGTGAGCGTGTGTGCAAACCGGGTTTTAACTTTTCTTCTTGATTCTACTCTGACAGTGGAGGCTTACTGTCCTAAGCTTTACTTTACTGGGTGTTTTTCTTTTTGAATACGGATATTTAGTGATAGTTTTAATTATAGTTGTTGCTCTTTTGTTATTCCCGTAGACACTGCAGCTTTTCGCGCAAAGACTTTCCCTATTCAATGTATTTTATTATAAGCTAAGGTATGTCCTAACGAACTTGTTGACTTACCAGGGGCTTTCTCCCCCTCTTCCCCTTTCTGTTTATGTTTTTCTGCGGATTATCGTGACACTCCTTTCGACTCTCCTTATCACGTTGACACTCTGTACGGTTTGGTGCCGGTATTTGCCAACTTTATAGAGACGTGCACATCGGGTGTTGCATTGACCTTGGGCACTTTATAGCTGAATTTTGATATTTTAGTGGAGGGCTCTATTGCCCAAACTGACTTGGGCTTCCTCTATAATACATGTTGGCTTCTCATCTGTGTATGAGACTTTGAATTATTTCAATCTGATTGTAATTTTTTGGGCACAGAAGTCACATTTGACATGTTCGCCTATGCTCACCAATGTCACGTTTGGAAATTGGTCGTGTTCTGCTCTGACATATTCTGATTGACATACTTAATGTATAGTCATTGCTTTCATTTATTTTCAGCCCTGACGAAGTCCTTATGAGAACAAATTTTCTCGCAGGATGAAACACGTGTTGGCTGTGTTTGCTGCATGAACAGTTGCTGTACTTCTACATATTATGTATTTTCAATATTTTCAAGATTTGCTGCTTCAAGTATATAGGCTTTGATTGCCATATAAACTGTAAATACAAGAAGGACTATTGAACGGACTTGTTTTTCATATGTAACAACTGGCATTGTTCAAATGAAGATTATACACAATACCATGGATTCATGAGTGCCCTGACTTCTTTTCTCTAGCATTGCGAGTTTCCTTGGAAACATTGGAGGATTTGGGAAGATCCTTCTGCCAGGAGCACCGTGCCGCATACTAGTAGCAATGTTACTTTGGGACACACTGTGAGCGCCCTGATCCTATGACTTTCTTCCTAAGTTCTTTTGCTTTTGTCTTTCTGATCAGGACTTTGGTTGGGACACCCCTTGAGGTCACTGAATATCCTAAAGAGGTAGTACACTGGGGCAGAGGAGCAGCTAAAGGCATACACGGAAAGGACAGCTATGAATAGGCACAGGAAACAGGAAAGTAAAAGCAGAGCAACCCTTGTGTGAACAAACAGAAAACCGATTACCAGTGGACAAACACGCTGGGGTTGTACACAGAGTAAGGCGCAGAACCTCCCACAGTGACAGGGAATCTCAATGCCTCTGTGCAGTTTGCTCTTACAGATAGTCACCCTGCCAGCCCCATAGAAAGGAGGCAGCAGAAGTGATTCTGTCTCTGGACCCTAGAGCACAAACAAGGATAGTACTTACATACACAGGACACGCTCTTGTGGGTCCAGCTGGAAACACAGTGGCGATTCCTGAGAAAACAGCAATAGCACACTGTCACTGTTAGGCACGAAATACAACGTATAACACTGGACAAGGATGGGGGCTGGAATTGCCTCCTGGAAACCAGGAGCCAACCCCAGTACACAGGAGGACACGTATACACTGTTGAAGACTGATAGAACACTTACCAGACACAAAGAACCAAGAAGAAACAGAAGGGAACAAACAAAGAGGCAGAGGCAAGAACTAGGAACAGACTCAGGCTAAAGCAAAGGCGGGTCTAGGACTTGAAAACAGGGCGCAAACTTCTGGCTGGGACAGATAGAGACAGGACTGAGAAACTGAGAACAGGCTCTGGCTGGAACAGGCAAGGACAGGACTGGAATACAGGGAGTAGGAAATGAGCAGTAAACAGGACTGGGAAACAGAGAGAAGGTTCAGGCTGAAACAAGGCAGGAGCAGGGCAGAGAAACAGGGAGCAGGCTTTGGAAGAAACAAACAGGTACAAGGCTAAGAAGTAGGGAGCAGACTCTGGCTGGAACAATCAGGAGCAGGGCAGAGAAACAGGAAACAGGATCAGGCTGGAACAGAACAGGAACAAAACTGGAACACCATCTGACAAGGGGTCTGTAACACAAAGGAATTGAAGTCCGATGCACGACGGGGAGCTTGAGGAAATGGCTGCTTATAAGCAGTTCCAAGCTGGGCTGCACAGGAGAGGTTTCAGGTGTGTGTGGTTTCGGACACTTGCAAGTCCTGGAGGAGAGGATCCAGTGAAAAGGAGCAACTGGACTTCTCCCATTGAAAACAATGGGAAACAGAATCCGGGTTTTCCTGACTACCAAGCTGTGCATTATGGGATTTGCAGTCCCAAGAAGCAAATGTAGTCCTACACAAGTGTACCATGGAGAAAAGAGAAACAAACAGGAGTCAGCAAGGGACTCTAGATAGGTGTTCAAGGTGATTCCCAGGCTTCTGACAGTCCCCTTACAGCGCCCCCTGGAAATGGGACAACCGAGTCGTAACAGATTTAGGCTTATACCAACTGCTGCTACAGCACGCAAGCATCCCGGTAAGGCTGCTGCGACTGGATCCAAAGTAGCTGAAAAATATGCTACTGGTCTGTTTATGCCACCATGGGCTTGAGTCAAGACAGACAAGGAACATGCATCAAGTTCATGACAAAACAATGTGAAAGGCTTTGTGTAATCAGGCATACCTAAAGCTGGAGCTCTGCACATGCATTCCTTTAACTCAATAAAAGCATCCATTTCATCTCCTTTCAACACTATTTCATACAGCGCATCCTTTTGGGTCAATTTCAGCAAAGGTCTGGCTAGAGCCGAGAAATTGGGAATCCATTGGCGACAGTAGCTCACCATTCCCAAAAACGTTCTCACGTCCCTCCTCGTTTTGGGTGGACTCATTTGAAGTACACTTGTTATTCTTTCTTTCATGATTCTTCTCGACCCTTTCTCTATTTGGTGACCCAAATATTTCACTTTCTTCTGGCAAAATTGTAATTTTGAAGGGGACACTTTGTGTCCATTCCTTCCCAAATGGTTCAATAGGGCAATAGTGTCAACCGTACAGTCATTTTCTGTCTTGGATGCGATCAGTAAATCGTCAATGTACTGTACCATGGTTGATTCAAAAGGTAACTCCAACGATTCCAAATCTTTCTTTAGAATCTGGTTGAAAATTGATGGTGACTCCGAAAACCCTTGAAGAATTCGACACCAACTGTAGACTCTGTCCAAGAATTTGAAGCAAAAGAGAAATTGACTGTCCTCATGAAGAGGCACGGAAAAGAATGCTTGGGACAAGTCGATGACTGAGAACCGCTCTGCATCACAGGGAATTTGAAACATTATCACAGCTGGATTTGGTACTACGGGACAACATTTGACTATTATGTCATTTATTTTTCTCAAATCTTGAACAATTCGGACCTTTCCACTTGGTTTTATTAATCCCATGATTGGTGAATTACATGGACTACTTAGCACTTCTCTCAGTACTCCCTGTTTCACAAACTCATCAATGAGTTGGGCGACTTTTATGAGAGTGTCTTGTGACATATGGTATTGGGGAGTTTGAGGAAAATTTACATTGGGTTTTACAGTCACTTTCACTGATTCTGCTCCTTTGACCAATCCGACTTCTTTCCCTGTCATATCCCACACTTCTTTTTCAACTGTTTCCTGCAACTCAGCAGGAATATCTGCTTCAGTGAGCATTGGATAAAGAGTAATCAGGGGATACTCTTCATCGACAGTTTCCGTTTCGTCCTCTCCTAGACTGTCCTCTTCTTCATCATCACTGTTCGCCTGAATTTTAATTCCATCATTTGAGCACATAATCGAACATCCCAATTTGCACAATAAGTCTCTCCCTAATAGCGATATCGGGCTCGAGTCACACACCACAAATTTATGTGACCCTTGATAGTTACCAATTCTGACTTGCACTGGATCTGTGATTGGGTTTGTCAGATACCTATTTGCTACTCCCACTACTTGAACTGTTCTCCCTGAATGTGGCAAGTTTGGTACTTCGATGCTTCTGACTGTAGAGCGTGTAGCTCCGGTGTCAACCAAGAACGAAACGCGGTGACCCATAACTCTTCCTTCCACATACGGTCCCTTTTGATCAACTTCCAAAGATGCCGCAAGCATACAATTTCCCTCCTCATCTGAACTTTCACTCTCCCATACATCGTTTATTCCATTCTCACTGTGTAACGGGAATTGGTGTACTGTGTCATTTTGGTTCATTCCTTGACCCGCGACCTGTTGAGGAAGCATTACTTGTTGCTGATTCATTGGTGCTAAGGGTATTTGCATTTGCTGATTAGGTACCGTAGGAAACTGCTGTTGCATTGGCTGCAACTGCGCCATTTGTACACGGGGCATTTGCACCTGCTGTGGTTGTACGGATTGTAAACTCTGCATCTGATTTACATTATTTTGAAAATTTGGATTTGGACCTCTCATTTTCGGTCCTCTCATATTCTGAAAAGAATTGACATAATTGTTTTGCTGACCTACACCTTCCTGCACCAACATTGGGCACTCCCGTTTCCAATGCCCGACGATTCCGCATGTGTGACATGGCATCACCTTCTTCATTGCCTGTATACCATTTGGAACCACAACAGTATTCAAATCAGGACTATTATTCACAAAACCCCCTCGGCCTCTGCCTCTCATCTGTGGCTGAAACATAGCATTTCCCTGCTGTTGCAGCTGTGGCAATTGTTGTTGGAAACCTTGCAAACCTTGCAAACCTGTCTGAGCTGCTCTAAGCTGCATCACCATCACTTTTTCCTTCAACCTTTTCTGCTTCGTCTCAATCTCATCACTGCAGTATTTTGCATAATTCAACACCTCATCGATCGACTTTGACTGCCAACAAATCAAATGCATTTTAATCATCTGGCTAATCTCGGGTCTCAACCCTTCCACAAATCTGAACACAAAATTAAGCATGTCCTTGGGCTCAATCGTTTCCGTGCCACTGTAATTTTTAAACGCTTTTAACAATCTCTCATAGTATGCATGTATCGACTCTTTAACTTCTTGTGCTGTTCTGTCAATTCTCTGCCAATCCACATTTTTCGACGCAACCTTTGTTTTCAAATGTTTAATCACTTTATGATATAAACTCATTACTGTAGGCCATGGTGCACCTGTGTCCCTGTCTCTTTCTGGTTCCTTGTTGGCCAACCTACAGCCCTTTTACAATCTTCCCACAAATCTGCCGGAACCACAATTTCAAATAAGGTATTCAGGTCTTCCCAAAGACATTTTGCGAGCTTCACAAATCTATGGGGGTCATTCTGACCCTGGCGGTAATTACCGCCATGGCGGAGGTCGGCGGTAGCACCGCCAACAGGCTGGCGGTGCTCCGCCGGGCATTCTGACCGCGGCGGTACAGCCGCGGGCAGAAGCGGAAAGCCGGCGGTGTACCGCCGACTTTCCGCTGCCCATGGGAATCCGCCATGGCGGCGCAGCTTGCTGCGCCACCATGGGGATTCTGACAGCCCATACCGCCATCCTGTTCCTGGCGGTTCACCCGCCAGGAACAGGATGGTGGTATGGGGTGTCGTGGGGCCCCTGGGGGCCCCTGCAGTGCCCATGCCAATGGCACTGCAGGGGCCCCCGTAAGAGGGCCCCACAAAGAATTTCAGTGTCTGCTTTGCAGACACTGAAATTCGCGACGGGTGCAACTGCATCCGTCGCACCTTCCCACTCCGCCGGCTCCATTCTGAGCCCGCCAGCCCAGTGGGAAAGCCAGAATGACCACCGCGGTCTTTTGACCGCGGAGCGGTCTTTCGGCGGGAACCGCTTGGCGGGCGGCGACCGCTGTCCGCCGCGGTCAGAATCACCCCCTATATGTCTGTTGATACCACTCGATCGGTTTCTCTCTTAACTTAGGGAAGTCATCCGTAAAGGATTGAATATCACACCTGTGCCATGGTACATGGACAAGTTTTCCCCCTGCCGTTTCTCTCATTGGTAATATCGTTATAAGATCATCACTCTGTTGTGCTTTCTCATTCTGACCTGGGGCACTTTCTTTCTTCTGGTCCTTTTTCTTAACCCACCTGCTCTCCCATTTGTCTAAACATCTCCAGACCTGCACGCTTTGCAGTATCTCTTTAAGGTGTGCTTTCATCCCTGCAGATCTCATGTGTTCAAAATCTTTTGTCTCAAAGTCTAACCTGTAACTTCTGCTCAAGTGTTTGGTTTTACCTATGTCGACTTTGTTTCTGTCTGCAATTTCTTGTAACTTCTTATGTATGCTGCTTATTTATCTTGTAATTCTAGGACACATGTATCTCAGCTCTTCTTCGGTGTATGACTCTAACCTGTTCAAACCCATTGTTCCCTCTACTAGTTCATCTGCTCCCATGCCCAGTCTTATTCTATTCAAATACTCTTCTCCTTTTCCACTAGGTGTACTCTGTGGGGAGTTCAGGCTGTTCAACCATTGTGTTAACTGTTGCGCGTTTAGTCCCATCAATGAAGCACTTACATCGACCGCTACTGATGGTTTCTGTAACGTTTCTGTTTTTGAAGTTAGCGGTACTATTAGTGGTGGACCTGACCTTACCACAGATGACGGAGCACAAGCTGGAATTGGACTAAATTCCCACAAGGACCCAGATCTATTTAGCAGTGTACCTACCGGAGTTGTTTCTGGAGTATTTTCTATGCATCTCCTCCCTGTCTCATTTTGTGTCATTACTCCTTGGTCGCATACATTTGGCTTTGCCTGTATATACAATGGTACTGGCGGACCTACAGTGATAGGCAGAGATATTGCGTCTGGATTCTGTCTGTTCCCCGAATTCTGTGGTATGTTAATTCCCACATTATGGTTCATCATTGCTGGCATATCTAACTGGTTTTCTGCTGTTTGAGTGTACCTCGGCACTTCTAGCATCTGCTTTTGAGGCATCAAAATTTTTGTTGATTCGGCTTGAATCAATGTCGGTGTTTGGTAATTCTGTCCTCCCTGCACCATTAAACTAGAAGTCATTTCCAAATTATGCTCATCACAATAGCGCCTTTGAACCTGTGGCTGATAATCATTGACAGGTTTCAATTTAGGCACGTCAGGATATATTCTCTGAACTTGTGGTATTTGTGGTGTAAAAGGCATGTCGGGACAACTTTGCCTCTGCGATATTCTCAAATTCAGTGTTACAGTACCCTGTATTGGTTCTGGAGGGGCAGTACTAGTGCTTGGGCCATTTTCGCTTTCCACATATGGTGGCGGGCGGTCATTTAGCAATTGCAGAATGAACTCCTCATCGTCTGATTCGTCTGACCTTTTTGAATTTCTATTGTCTGGACTGACTCCTGTTTGTTTTATAGGTAGCTTTCCTTCCTTCCGTCTCTTCGTCAGTAATTGCTGGAAACAATTTAATTCCCTGCAATACGTCTGATCTCCAAACCTTTTGAGTACTATCCCACCTAGCATCCGCTAGTGTTTTTTCTACTTTTCTCACTCTTGTTTCAAATTTCTTTTGTTGTTGCCTTCTAGCCATTAGCTCCCAAATTGCTAATGCTTCAAACTGTGCTGGTCTTGGAGCTACTTTCATGTCGTAAAGCGCGAATCTTAAATTCTCCAAAACTCTTAGATTAAACGACCCATGGATAGGGAACGCTACACTTCCACTTTAATTTACACCATTGCTTTAACCAAAGACATGGTGCGACACCCTTTTCTTCAATCACGATTTAGGCTGGTGTACCCCCAGGCGGTGTTTCTTTTCCTACATTTGCTTTAATATATACATCTCCCGTCAAGGCACTCTTAAATGCTTTGAAAATTTTAATCTTTCTGTCTTTTATTTAAACAAAAAATGTAATCAATAAGTGACTTTAATTCCCTGAATACTCTTCGCTTGCCTTTTCCCACCAATTGCGCTTCACGGACTGCGTCCAATCCGTGCGCGACCCTTCTCACCAACCAACCTATCCCAGCGCGGCTCCTAGTGACGTCACACCCACACACTGCGGCTGACAAAGTCTTGCGGCTTGTCCTCCTTCATTCAGCTTCACTCGAAACTAGTTTCTGCAATATATCGCGAGCACTAACCAAAAAGAAGAAAACAAATCTGTCGGTTTACTACAGGAAGGGTAATACAATTGCTTCAGAAACCTTAGGGATTTTTCACTAGCCTCAGCAGTTATTCTATCTTTCTCGGTTTCCCACTTTCGCAAGCAAAATTTGACCCGCAAACTTTACTCTCAACTGATCAATGAACTATTCTAGCGCGCCTTAGAATTCGTCAAATCTCAAAGTCTAAAATTTTCTTTCATTCGTCAATATTCATACTGACTTGTTGACCACGCCCGATCAACCTATTAAACCGAACAGAATACAACATCAATCAACTGTCTCATACACTTTTCAACATACTCTGGAGTCTCTTGACCTCGCAGGGCCCGTCTCAACATCAACAACCACGTGGACAATTTTTCCTGCACAAAGCGCTACACACATATGAAGTTCGACGACTTCCCTACTCTCACACTTTGGAGTATCACTCCTCTAAACTTTTTGATTGGAGTTCGTAACCCCCTAGAATCCTCACAAACTTCACAATTCATCTGCGGCATAAGCTGTGCAAGCGCGAAACCCTAACTTCACTCATACTGTCACTAGAAACACCGAAAACATTCTCACACCTCCATTTCCTCCATTCGCAAGCTCCGAGATTCCAGGAAAGTCATTGGGGATTTAGGGCATCATCATCTCTCCAACTTGTTTTATCAAAGAAAATTCGAACTTGAATCTGTCTATTATTCGGATGGGGTCCCAAAGGGCGAAACCATCAATCTCTGCTACCATCTACTGATAGCGCGTCCAGTCTTTATAAATTACTTGTACTTGGACACGCCGGAGGTCAGTGAACCTTTTAACCGAGTTGGGTTCTCCTCATCCAAAAATAGTCGGATCTCCCAAATCAATAATCAACAATCATTACTATTGATACCCAATACTCAGTTAATAGATCAAACAATGCATTAAAATCAATAACAATCGGTAGTTTGACGCACCATGACCTTTCAGTCATGAATAACCACACCAGTTTATTAGAAGTTAGTGAATTTATTTCCCTATATTAACAAAGCTAGCATGATATAAGTGAGTCTCAAAATCAAATGGTATACATATACGAACATTACTATCTGTCCATAGCGACGGAAGAAACGCAATCTTCGCAAAATCTGGATTATAATGCACTCGGTTATAACAATGCAAATCACTAATATAAGCAACTGAATTTGGCTAATTGCATACATTGGTCAGCATGACAAGATTTCAATTTAGCATGGTGCATCAAGTGAATACCTCAACTAACCTCTAATTAGCATTGGCATGTGGGGCTTCATGCAAAACGAATTTAGTCAACACAAATTTAGAAAACCTCTAGCTTGGGCCCTATCAAAATAAGCAGTTGGTACCTAGGAAGGAAAACACAATGCTTAATACAATTATCCTTTCATATTTACCAAATAAAATCAGCATTCAAGAAAAGTCTTCGTCCTTCAGGTACTGGTTCGATCAACATAGGCAGGTTTCAAAGGGGCAAAGTTAAAACAAAATGTCCTTGCAGCAGCAAGAAGAGTGGGGCAAAAGTCACTGCAAGGACAGGATGGGGCAAAATTAAAGTTAAAGTCTCTAGGGTGAGAATTCTTTAAAGTCTCTTTCTCTGCGACAGAGAAAAGGCATCAGTGGGTTTGTTCCAAAATGGCGTCTTGAATCGGGCTTCAAAATGGCATCAAGGAAAATGGCTGACTTCTCTTTGTCTGGTGGGTTTAAGTAAGAAACATTCCAAATTCTTCAGGGTCTTCCATTGGATGGTTCATAGGGTGGCTTCCTTTTGACCAATGAATAGTGTCTTTCTCCTAGTACTCATTTATGCATTAGGCGTCCTTGGGGCCTTGGAACACAAGTTGCAACAAAGTTTGCCAATTATTTCTGTATCAGAGCTTTTATTGTCCGCACCTGCAGAAACTGACCTTGCTTCAAAGGGGATGAAACTATCCAAGCACGAAACCTTGAGATGAGTGTATTAGTCATCTCTACTGGAAAAATACAACCTTAAAGTAAAATAATATGTCTTTGGTAATACAAGTAAAAACCACGCAGTTAAATTTGAGACCAGGCAACTAGGCCAAAGCCTCTGCTAAATTTAAGCTAAACATATAACAGTTTCAACAAGAAAATCATAGAATACATTTGCAATTATGACGGATTACTACATTTGTCAATTCTTCATGATTAATTAAGCTTGTTTATAATAATGGTGAACTACCCCGTGGGCAGAATTTTCCCACGTACATTATTTTTCTTTGCTAAAATCACACTACCTTATAGGATTTTGTTACATGATATACGAATATTGGTTAGTCCTTCTTTTCTGCGTCATCAAGTTTCAGAGCAGCCTAGATTCAGACAGGGAAAATGAAAGGGTCTCTCAGAATGAATATGAGAAGCGTCTCAGCAAAGGGCTCTGCCAAGAAGTCAGGAATGGATCTGCTGCAGGTCTACTGGGGTCTGTTAGGGGCTGCCTATTCTAGGAACATGCATTTATATAAGCTTTCATATAGAACATTTGAAACAAGTTGTTTCCATCTTCAATGTGCTCATCCAATCAGCTTGAGGTGTCTTCATGTGAAAATAAAAGCTTCTGTCATCTAAGCGCTCAAAAGACAATAGCTCTCAAATATCCACATTCAAATGAATCATTTTGTGAAACATTTTGTGGAAACTCAGAAGAGTTCCGCCATTTTCCTACTATAAGAAAACTACAGTTCACGCCTAAGCCTTTACATCATTCCATTAGATCATTTGTTTCCTATCCATTTTAGGTTAAAAAAATATTGTTCATATCGAAAAATTCTGTGGAAATTAAACTAAACATTTAAATACATTATTATATTCTATGAAAAACAAGCCTCTGGGAAATTCATAATCTAAAATTTTTCATTTAGACATACATTCCCTGAACGTGTCAGCTTTACCGAATATTAACGTTTCATATTCCAAACCTAGATTATCCTTTGTAAACAAAAGTGCATTCTGCAGCTATTCAAACCTAATACATGCAAATGTGAAAGCCTGGTGCTCTCATTTGCTTTTAAAGCATGTTTTTTTCGTCTAGGTCTACACGTTATTTCTTCCCGTTAAGTGCATTAATTTTCATTATTTGTAAATGCTTTCACAGTAGTAAAAGGCCTTAACTCCAGAGCTTGGGCCCAGTGAACCCCTGTGTGCCCCATGACTCCCTAAAAGGGGTTCTGACAGTAACAAAAAGTACATACATAGTGTAGCAGACTTTTGTCAAGGGTATACATAAGAAGCCAGGTGGAGCTTGGAGTAAGCGGTCCAGCAATCACTATAGCACTGGTTCCTGTCTTACACTATCATATCCACAACTTTTGTGAAAAGAGGAAATTAACTATATTAGCCTAGAAGTGGGGATGACAGAAACCACGTGCCAGTGGTTCTTTCCATTGTTAAGAGATGTCTACAGGCAGGGGAGTAGGCAGAATTTTTTTTTACCCCCCCCCCCACTTTGAACGAGGTTTGACATGACCTTGAGAGAGTGAACATGGGAAATTTGCAAGCCTAAATTTACCAAAGGAAGTTCAACATGGCGGGCTTTGTACCATAGATTTATTGAAGAATTTAGCAAAAATCTTCAGGTTTTCCAGTCATTTGTTTGAGGAATGCTCAGAAAAATCAAGGTCTACTCAATGAGGATGACCGAACACAGAGTTTTTATGGCTTTCTTCCAATAAAGTAGAGATGCCTATACAATTAAAACATCCAAATAGTACATCAAAGCAATTTACGCAGATCAGACATCTAATCTGCTTTCATACTCTATTGTGTTCGTATTTCACTTTTTCAAGTTAGAAATGCAGCAGTGGGTAAATCTGAAATTATTATTCAATACATATCTCTAACGACATACCATGGGTAATAATCTTTGATGACAGATATCTTGCAGGTGTTCATTGTTTAAGGCAGGAAGCTGTTGAAAGGGATTTCGGACAATCAAAAACTGTTACTTTCAGTCAACAGGCTGGCACAGCAAAGTATAGGAAACTGCTTGGCATATGGCTATATGTGAAGGGATTCAGATTTGTTTTGCAACAGTAAATTTAGTACTTTTAATAATTATGCTTAGTTTTAATCCAACCCAGAAAGAAAACATGGAACAAACGACTGATGCTCATGTCTAGTGCGAATGGCGATTGGAATCCTCTAGGGAAATTGGACTGCATTACAAAAAAAGTGTTTTATTGAAAACACAGTCACAGATGTGGTGGTCTGCTGACCGAAGCAGGCCACCATCCATTTATCAATCAATCAGGATTTTTAGAGCACTCCTGGATTACCCGTGAGGGTCTTGAGGCGCTGGGAGAGCATGCTGCATGTTCTTTTGGCTGAACATCCAGGTTTTGATGTTCTTTCTGCTGGAGTGATGGTGAGGCTCTGAGGAGCAGGGGGAGATTTATCCAGGTCTTAGTAATCAGATGGGAGAAGGAGCGGTCTCCACTATTCGTCCAGTGGAAGCATTGGGTGGCTGCTAGGGAGAGCGATTCAGAGCACAGTTTCCTGGTAGGTTGGTGGAAATTCATTCGATTGTTTAGGCGCGCCGTTCCTTCATTGTGTAGTCCCTTGTAAGTGTGAGTGAGCAGCTTGAACTGGCATCTCTTTGCGACTGGTAGCCAGTGGAGTTTTTTGAGGTGTTGGGTGAGTCCGTCTGGGGAGGTCAAGGATGAGTCTTGCTGCTATGTTCTGGATAGTCTGGAGTTTCGTCATGAGTTGGGCGGTTATTCCTTTGTAGTCTGCTGGTGATGAGAGCTTGCATGACTGTTTGCCTGGTGTTGGGTGGGAGCCGTCTGAAAACCTTCCTGAGAATTTGAAGGGTGAGAAAGGGTGAGGAATAAGGCAGAGAAGACAGCGCTGACCTGCTTCTTCATGGATAAGTGGCTGTCGAGGGTGATACTGAGGTTACGGGTGTGTTCGTGGGTTGGGTCCTGCTCAGTGACTACCATGTGTTGTTACTGAGGGGGTAATTTCCTGAAGATGAGTACTTCTGTCTTGTCGGTATTGAGTTTGAGACAGTTGTTGTTCATCTAGGCAGCCACGTCTTTCATGCATCTTTGGAACGTGTCCTTTGTGGTTGTTGGGTTGATAGTCAGAGAGAGGATGAGTTGGATGTTGTCGCCATAGCAGATGATGTTGAGTCTGTGGCTCTTGACGATGTTTGCCAATGGTATCATGTATACGTTGAAGAGGGTTGGGCTGAGTGATGAGCCTTGAGGTACACTGCAGGGAGCGTGGAGTAGGGCAGGAAGCCTTCTGTGTTCTTCCTGTGAGGTAGGATGTGATTCACTTGAGGGCTGCTCCTTGGATTCTGATCTAGTAGAGTATGTTTAATAGTGTGTGGTGTGATGTGGTTTTGAAGGCAGCTGAAAGGTCGAGGAGGGTGAGAGCTGTTGTTTCTCCGTAGTCTAACAGCATTCTGATTCTGTGGTTTTCCAGATGTCTAGTAAGCTGGACGTTGATGGCTTTCTCGATGACCTTGGCTGGGAAAGGGAGCAGGGAGAAAGGTTGGTAGTTCTTAGGTTTCCCTGGGTCAGTGGATGGCTTCTTCAGCAGTGGCCTCACGTCAGCGTGTTTCCATTTCTGGGAAGTGGGACATACTGATTGAGGAGTTGAGGCCCTTGGTGAGCTCTTTGCTACTGGGTTGATTGATGAGGTTTAATGTTTGGTGTGAGCAGGGGTCTGCTGGGGCTCCAGAGTGGATGGAACTCATGATAGATGCTGCTTTCCTCTCAGAGAGGATGTTCCTCAAGGTGAGCTGGTGTAGGTGTATATCGGATGGCGTGATGCGCTTGATGCTGTCCTCAGGGGGAGGAGGGGTTGGGGTGTGAAGTCTTGGTAGATGGCGTTGATTTTGTTGGGAAAAAAGTCACAGAGGTGAGGGAATCACAGAGAGCTTGCAAGGGTGTGATATGGTTTTCGGTTGCCAAGGGGTTGGTGAATTCTTTGATTCTGTTGAAAAGTTCCTTGCTGTTGTTGGAGGTGTCCTTGAGGTGGGTGGCTAGGGTGGTCTTCTTGGTGTTCTTCAAGAGGTGGTGGTATCAGTTGAGGGCGTTTTTGAAGTATTTTTGGTCCTCAAGGGTCTTACTGGCACACCATCTTCTTTCCTTCAGTCTGCAGTTAGATTTCTTGGTTTTCAGTTCCTCTGTGAACTAGTTGGGGTGTTGTGATAGTTTCTTGGGTTTGGTGGGTTACTTGAGTGCGACTTTATCAACACTTGCCATGAGCCAGTTTGTAAAGTTGTCTGCTGCTTGTTCTGTATCTCCACTGGTGATGGGTAGGTGGGAGTAGAGGGCATTGGTCCAACTTTGTTCTGATACCTTCATCCAGCTGTGCCATGGCTTGCTGGTGGTGGAGGTGGGGGTGTTGGGTGGTTCCGAGATGATCAAGACGATGCAGTGGTGGTTGGTCAAGGTGAGCTCCTCTTTGTGGGTGTATATTACTCTGTTGCTAGCTGAGAAAATCGGGTCAAGCGTGTGCCCTGTGGTGTGGGTGGGATGGGTGACCAACTGTTTGAGTCTGAGGTTGGATATACTTTCCAGGAGGTTGGCCACTTTAGTATATTCGGTGTTCTCAAGCTGGAAGTTGAGGTCTCCTAGGAAGACGTATAGGTTTGAGTTGATGACGAAAGGGATGATAAAGCTTGGAATGGCGTTGCAGAAGGTGGGGTGCCAGAGGCCTGTAGTCGAGGGTGCTTCTGATGGTGCATTTGCTGTTGGTGTGGAGTTGGAAGCTGAGGTGCTCCATAAGGGGGTGGAGTCATCTGTGGTGGTAGAGCATTCGAGATTCTCCTTGTAGATTAATGTGATGCCACCACTGTATCTGTTGGGTCGGTCCCAGCAATCTTGTATCTGTTTTGGGTGGCTGTGGCGATGTCTGGAGTGGATGCTGGGTTCAGCCAGGTCTCTGTGATGAAGGCGGCATCTGGGGCGTGGGTCATGATTGTGTCCCAGATTTCCATGGCATGTTTTCCGAATGAGCGTGTGTTGATCAGTAGGCAGTGGATCTTTCCAGAGGTGTTGGTGTCAGCCTTGTTGGTGGCAGTGTGTGATGCAGCATGGCTGATGGTCATGGCGGGGGTGGGTGGTATCCTCTGTGCTGCAGATGAGGCAGCAATTCCATCATGAAAAGGGGCCTTTGGTGGTTCTGGGGGAGGCATGGGCACAGTTGTTGTTATCTTGGTGTCGGGGGTTCAGGGCTCTAAGTGAATCGGTGGTGGTCTGTGGGGTTTGTGGTCCTGCTGTTGGATGTGTTCCCAGTGCATGCATGGCAAGTCCTTTGTGTGTGTCTGCTACGTGGTTGTGCTTCAGTCCCCATGCCAGAGATAGTAGGCACAGGAAGAGGAGGAGAGAGTGTGAGTGACTACAGGCTTGTGGGGTCACAAGGAGGGGCCATGGAGATTCAGTGGGGCAGAGATAGGGCAGGGGGAGCAGGCTGGTCTGGAAAGAGGGCAGGGGGGGTCGCTGGTGAGGAAGGAACTGTTGCGAAACAGGTAGAGGGGCAGAGGCTGAGCACTGCCGTTGGAAAGGGGGAGGTGATCCGACTTACCTAAAAGCTGTGGTGAAAGAGTAGTGGCCCAGCCCAGCCTCCTTTGGGCTCCAACAGGTGCAGTACCTGCTTGCCCTTGGCCCAGGCTTCGCCCAGGCATCACCCCTGTGTGTCCCGCAATGTGGGAGTCGGTAATCGGTTTTAGGGCTGGTGTGGTGAGAGAAACTGATAAGAACCAGTCCGCAACTCTACTGTCAGTGGCGGATACTATTGGGAGGTGCAGTTCCGAAGGAGGGTCTGGAAGAGTCCCATGAGCCGTGAGTCGGCGTTCGGCTTTAAGGACAGTGGTGTGAGAGAAACCAGCATGAACTGATCCACAACCTGACTCCCTGTGGAGGTGGTTGCTGGGAAATGTAGTTTAGGAGGAGAGTCTGGAAGAGTACCGCGATGCGTGAGTCAGCGATTGGCTTTAAGGTCGATGGGGCAGAAGAAACCGGTAAGAACCAGCCTGCAACTGTACTCCCAGTGGCAGAGGCTGCTGGGAGGTGTAGTTCAGCAGGAGGGCCTGGAAGAGTCCCGCAATGCGGAAGGCGCCGTTTTGCTTTAAAGCCAGTGGGGTGAGAGAAACTGGTAAGAAGCGGTCCGCAGCTTTACTCCCAGTGGTGAATGCTGCTGGGAGGTGTAGTTCAGAAAGAGGGTCTAGAAGAGTCCTGTGCGTGCTGGCCATTATCAATGGGTAGCTAATTGTGACCTGCCTCATGAATATTAATGAGACAGGTCCCACGAGACCCATTTGGGAATTGCAAACAGTGTTAACTGCACTGTAGTACATGGCAGTATTCGATTTCCTAATAGTGAATCGCAAAGCTCCGCTATTAGGAAATCATAAACCTAAAGCTATGTACATCTGGCCCTAAGTCCCTACCTGCACTTTTCATCGGGGGCTGATAGCTTTTGACTAGCACACCAGGAATACTGGGAAAAAACTGCACTGTTTAAACCTGGCATTCCACCAGTGTCCAGTCAATACTGTCAAACTCAGTACGGTGCAGGAATCTGAGTACTGATGCTTGTGCTGTAGATCAAAGATGTAGAGCAGATGTGCAACATCAAAATTAAAAAGGCGCCTGCGCTGGTCACATCATAGCTGGATGAAAGAGACAACAGGACTGTGGGATCAAGGGATCTGTCACGGCTATGTGACACATATTGTCAGAGATGATATGAGGACATCAGTCACAGATTATAAGCCTGCCCCGAAGCAATTCCCATAGTCATTTTTGGACATGAGCTCAAGAAGCGGCACAATGACAGTGAGGCATGATGTGGCACCATCACATGCTGTCCAGGGATACAAAGAGTGGGAGCAGTGTCACACTTGCAGTGGAAAGGGGAATCAGCACAAACCTAGCTGTCCAGTAATTAAAGTGAGTGACAATACACAGTCTCCCTTCTATCCAGGTTGAGCAGACATACCTACACAATACACCATGCCCCAAAAATCTATTGCATCACAGTACATCCGGTAGCCTACAGCCAATTAATAGTGGCAGACTATGTGCAGAGCTTAGAGGAATAGTGAGTCATTACATGGCTTCACAATAACAGTGCAACAAGGCCAGATGTGGCCAAATATCACTGTGCAAACACAGGGAGAGCTCAAATGGTGGCCAACCAATACATACAACATGCAGTCAACCCTATTGCTGACATGCAATCACATGTCACTACACACTATAAACATCTAGTGGCAAGATTACACTGGGTATGGCTGACTCAACACCTCACCAGCCATGTGCATCAAACGCAAGTTGGTTCTGGGAACACCCAATGGACACTCACCACATTGTCTCAGGACTACAAAGCTGCCACTTGACATAGATACATGCCCATTGATTCAACCATTAATGCACACTGACAGCACCTACAGGGCTTTGTAGACACAACCAGACAAAATGGGTTTAAGCCTAGGATGACTAGCTAGGATAACCAGAGGCATAGAGTACAGTGTGCACTCACTTGCTCCTCTGATGTAGCACAGCACTGTCCATGCAGGGGCAGGACCTCCTCCTCCAGCTTCTCCTGCTCAAGTGATAAGGCAGGGACCCTTATTACCTGTAGGATGCGACATAATAGCTCCAAGAGGTGGTACACAACAGCTCAGGTCATGGAGATCTTGCTGGCAGCAGTGTCAGGAGCCAAGTGAGAGTTCTGTAAAAAATGCCGGTCACTTTTGCCACGTACGCAGCCATCACTGCCGACAGACACTGTTATTAGGCCAAGACCGCCAGAGGCAGCAATGTTATCCTATGGCAGTGTCCACTGCGGGATGCCTACCGCCATGATGAATTCTGCCGGCATTCGCGGGCGGTTCCCAATATCAAGGAGAGTAGGTCAGGCAGCAGCCATTTTAGAGGCATACAATGCTGTTAAGTGAAATATTTTGATGTATCACAATAATAGAAATGATGTCCCGGGGAATATTGAGGGCTGGCCTTGTTCTGTCACACAGGTCAATCATATTTGTCACCATGTAGGTATATGGGACATAAGATGTCGCAACATTATTTGAGGTACAGCCACCACCCTCTCCCCCACTTGTAATCCAGGATTTGGGCCATTGATTCACAGGCAGTATATGAAGTTAATTGGACATGAGCTTGCTGTCCAGATAGAGGTTTTGTACACATATGTAGATAAACAACACGTTAAGCTTTCACAAATGTGCATGTGTTAGCCCTGGAGTGTGTTGTGTATCATGTTAACAGTGACTCACATGACATGCCACATATCATAATTGACATGTAGAATGTAATTTGCTAGGGGCACATTGAGTGACTATCTTTGTTTCTTTTGGTGCACATAGTTATCCTGGGAGGAGAAGGCTCAGACACCCTCCTATGTACCGTCCACTAGCAGACTTGCGGAGCATGGAGAACCGACATGTCATTCAGTTCTACCGCCTGGATAGGCAGACAATCATGGATCTAAGTTATCAGTTGGAGACAAATCTGAGGCCAGCTAAATAGCATACCACCCATAGTACAAGTCATGTCAGTGTTGCACTTCCTGGCCACAGGGTCCTTCCAAAACACAGTGGCCCTGGCTGCTGGGATATCATAGCCTATGTTCAGTTTGGTGTTGAAGGTTGTACTCTCAGCACTATTGAGAGACCTGGACAGCTACATTTGTTTCCTCAAGGTAAGGATTTTGCCCATGTGAAAGCAGAGTTCTATGATTTGGCACACATCCCACATGTTGTGGTAGCCATTGATGGTACCCATATAGCCCTGGTTCCACCCCATGGCAATGAATAGGTATATAGGAACAGGAAGAACTTCCATTCCATCAATGTCCAAGTAGTGTGTTTGGGAGACCTCTACATTTCCCAAGTATGTGCCCGATACCTGGGTTCAGTCCATGATTCCTTCATCATGCGGAGCAAAGCTATTCCCCAGCTGATGACAGAACTGTACCCATAGAGGACCTGGCTGGCTAGTAAGTCACATTTATCATGTGTGTTTATATGCTGTGTCTGCTGCTAGTGGGACATTGCTCTCAACTGATAGTTGCATGCATGTCGCTTTTCCTTACAGGAGATTCTGCGTACCTAAATCATCTCTGGTTGTTAACACCAGTGAGGAACCCAACTATGCCAGGGGAAGTCCGCTTTAATGAGGCACATGGAAGAGCACGCCATGTTGTGGAGCTGGCTTTTGGGCTCCTGAAGGCAAGATTCTGGATCATAGGCAAATCAGATGGAGCCCTCTTCTATTCACCCACAAAAGTGTGTAAGATAATTGTGGCCTGCTGCATGTTCCACAACCTTGCCCTAAGGAGAAACATGAGATACGTACCTCATGAGGGAAAGCTTCAGGGCCACTGGGTGAACCTTCTGAAATGCCAAGTGAGCCTTCTGAAATGCCAAATGGGGATGACAGTGAGGGGGATGAAGGTGGAGACATACGGGCAGATCTCATCAATCAGTACTTCACTTGAGTGTAAGTATGTGATGTTCTCTGATTACTTTGACTACATGGGGTACTGTAGGGGTCAGGATTTGTGGAGAAGAGTATCATGATCACCATGAGATAAGGCATCTCATGCAATACATCATATAACCAAGGTTTGCTGACTACATAAGACTTAAAGATACGACTCACTTGAGGATCTCCTTTGTTTGGGGCACTCACATTGCACTGTCAGAGAAACAACAAAAGTTTAAAATGAGTTTAGTGTCTCATGTATGCCTTTGCCTTCCTAACCTCCTTGTATGTCACTTTTTCCTTCCAGGCTTCTACACCAGGCAATCTTCATGTGGGCATTTCAGAGTTGTGTAATTGGCAGGTCGCTCTAGCTCGTCTGACATGTGAATGGGACATGGAATTGATCCAGGTACTGTTTGTCGCAAGTTTGGAGAGCAGGAAGGCAGTACTCTGAGCTACAGATTAGAGCTGTTGCCCTAGTATGATGGTCCTGTGGTTTCATGTCTGTGATCATGTGGCTTTGTAAAATGTCATCCAGTGCAATCCATCCATTCTCCTATCACATTTTGTTGATAAGGATCATGTTTGCCCTGTATGTAGCTGTCAATGTGTTTCCTCATTGCAGGCCATAGTGCCTGTGCCACAACTCTGACATAAGTGCGTAACATGCCACTAGATGCCTAACCATTGTGATAGGGTAGGCCTCTGACTAGGGACTGTCCTCTGTCCGTGTCATGGGGTATGTAAACTTGGATGGACCTGATGTTGGTATGTGATAAGGGTCAAGCTGGTGACAACATCCACCAATCTGTTTGCCTATACTACGGGACAGGGGCTGCCTTAGCCCTTTCTCCTGTGGCCAGGGGGATGGTACTTTGAGATATCGAGCCATAATCAACAATGTTTTCTCATTCTTGGCAGTGACAGTCCAGACATTGTTGCTGCCTATGTGTTGTACAGTGTAAATAAAGATGTTGGTGTGAGTGACCACATGTCCCCCCTTACATTACCATCTTAGTAGTACCTCATTTACATTACATGATTTTCACATTGTACATCCCACAGTGATGAGTAATCAAAACTAGGCATTGATTGTGTGCTAGTTGTGTTTATTCACATGTGCTCAGAACATTAGGGTGGAAGTTAAGTCAAAAAGAGAAGTCAAACAATGAAGGGATCAGTCATGGTGGATGTAATCATTAGAGTAGCTGCCACAACATTTGCAGTCCAAAGTCTAGTGTCCTACTATCCTGGAATTGGTTAGTGTTTGAAAAACAGTCAGCAGAGTGAATCTGTATCACACAAAGGGGTTCCATCAGGAAGAGGTCACTTCCTATCAGTTTTTGAAGTCTTGGAATCTGCACCTCCTGGATTTTTGGTGGACGTCCCCGCTTGCAGGGGGTGGGTTCTTCAACTGCAGAGGCAGGGATGTCTGAGGCAGGCCTTTCCCCTGGCAGGGCCTCCTTTCCACTGGCTGCCACAGATGTTGAAGGGGCTGATGTTACAGGGGCAATGTAAGGGGTCTGGTGTTGTTCTCGATCCCTGCTCAGGATGGTGTTGATGTCCCTAAGCACCCTTGTTAGGAAGGCCGAGGTGACATTGTGAGTCTCACACTGTTGCAATATTTCATGGTGGTAATCCCTCTGCAGCTGCTTGATCTCCCTGAGTTTGGTGAGTACCTGGCCCATCATGCCTTGGGATTGTTGGTAGGCTCCCATGACTCGGGTGATGGTGTCCTGGCAGTACCTATCCCCAGCAGCCTCATGCGGCTGGCCCACACCGTCCCTCCCACATACCCTACCCTCATGTGCATGCGCCCTTGGCACAGTTTGGGCCCTAACACTGGGTCCAGGTCCATCATTTTCACAGGTGTCTAGATGTAACTCAGATAGCTGGACTGGGGGAACAAGATTGTTAAATCTGTCCTCAGGACACCGGTTTGGGGGTGACTCGTTGCCAAAGATGTTGATGCAACAGGGCTGGGAGGAGTCGATGTGGTCAGAGTGAGACTGACAGGTGTAGCCTGCCCAGGTTCCCCAGATGGGCCAGCACCGCCCTCAACATGCAAACGTACAGGAGTGATATCCTCACTGAGGGCTTCATCCATGGGAGGAGTGTCAGTCTCTTGATTTGTGGTCTGTGTACCCAGTGGCAGGTAGACCTGTTGAAGTGAGAGACAGAATGTTACAGGCTGTATTGTGACATGTACCTTCAACAGTTTACAGTGACATTTGATAAAGGTCATTTACACATTGGCTTTGCATTTTTCCCTAATTTGAGAGGCACACTTGCTATCAACTGCATAGATCTGACATTTGGGGAACAGACCAATTCCATTTCAAGTCAGCTTGCTACAGGATGTCTGAGTATCTTGGCACTTGGGTTTCTGTTCATAGACTCCTATCTTTGCAGCAGTGCATTCCAAACAGTAGCTGGGCATGATGTAGTTTAGGTCATCTCAAGACCTAGTAGACTGTAATGCGGGCAGGCACGGATCTTTGTTGTTGTATAGGTTAGTTGTCATAATGTGGTCAGTGCATTGTGTATATGTGTTCTGCCACGCATTTAGCTGAAGTATCTTGGTATCTTTAAGTTGCCCTTCAATCATTGGGCACAGAGTGTACTATAATATGTATGTTGGTCCCTCCGAGGAAGGTGCCCTGCATTTGTGATTTAACAGACAGCAGCACAATGTCAGTGTGGACAATGTCCGGGTAATTGGATTTGGAGGGACAGTTCCTCCAGGGACTTACAGTGATGTTACAGCAAGTACTACACACAGCACAGATAAGTCATCTTCTCAGGTGAATAGAATTTCATAGCGAGTTGATGTACAAGGATGTGAGGACAGATGCACAGTGAGCAGATGTTTTGCTTTGAGTAGACAGTGCCTGCAGACCTTGGCATTGCTGTTGTTGCCTGTCCCACCCACACACAAAACAGTTGATATCCCCATAGGTGAGTACATGGCACAGGCTGAGTAGCGGGAGAATGGTCCTAGTAGCAGAGAACACAGTATTGGTTGGTTGTAGTGACATTCCCAGTGCCTGCTGACCTTGGAAGTGCTGTCATTGCCTCTCCCACTCACACACTGTATAGTTTAAATTTCCTCAGGTGGGAACATTCCAATGTGGAATTGACAAAGGAGATAATTTGGACTGGCCTACACTGTTCTGGTATTAGTGATTGTAGGGCAGTGCCTGCTGGGATTTCTAGTGCTGTCAACCCCTGTACTACACCCACAGAGTTGTTCTTCCCCCGGTGCATTTGATTGGCATGTTGGAGGTCAGACAGTGGTTTATGGACAGGTGAACACTGGACTGTTGAGTGGGGTGACATTGGAGGTAGGGAAAGGTACTAATTGAGCATGCATACCAAGACAATTTTGTGAGCTAAATTTGTTGCTGTGACTTACACAGCTCAACTCCCCCAGGTATTCCTGTCAGGCCCTCAGAATGCGAAATGGCCAAGACCTTCTCCTCCCATAATGTGAACTATGGGGGAGGAGGTGTGAGACCACCGCCAGTCATATGGACCGCCAGCTGGTACCTGGATGCCATGAAATGTACCTCCCCCCTGAGGTTGTTCCACCTCTTCCTGATGTTGTCTCTTGTGTGTGGGTAGCTGCCTGTAGAATTCACTCTGTGAACTATTCTTTGCCACACTTCCATTTTCCTGTGATAGTAGTCTGCTGGACTTGGGCTCCAAATAGATGTGGCTCTACTCTAATGATTTCATCCACCATGACTGTTAACTCATTATCTGTAAAACGGGGATGTTTTGTGGTAACTTGGTGGTGGTAAAGAAATGATGCAAATGAATACTTCATAGTAATGTGGGGGTGACGGGGAGTAACTAGTGTGAAAGACTGCAAATCTGTGTGTTGGGGGTGTTGTGAGGATGTGTGATATGGGCTTTGTGTGAGATGGTGAGGTGCCTAATCTATGGTTTGGTTTGCTCTGTAGTTTGTCTGACTTCTGTGTTTGGCATGGGAGATGTAAAGGATTGTGATGTATGTAGGCATGTGTTTTATAGTGTGGTTGGTAGGTGTATTGAGTGTGTGAATGTGTGTCAGCCCTATTGGTTGTTTTCAAATGCAGCCACTGTGGTGTAGTGTATTACTGTGGGGACCACCGACCACCGCGATTTTTGATTTGTAATAGGTTTGGTGGTTGGTTGACAGGCTGGCGGTGTCAGTGGTCAGACCGCCTCTTTCCCGCTCTCCCTTGTCCCGGCATTGTCATGATATTGGCTGTCTTTTGGCAGGCCTGGCTGTGTAACTTGTAATACTGTATGTGTGACTGCCAAAATTGTGTTTTTTTGGCTGCCGCCACCGCAACAGTCTGCCTGCCGGACCGCCAAACTTGTAGTGAGGCCCTTAATTTCAATCATGTGCTTTCACTGAATAAAGACACAAAGGTTACTTTCATTGTAGCAAGGTTGGCTGCTCCACAGGAAACCACTGGATTAGATTATTACAGTTAATAATGCAAATTTCACTTTGGAAACAGCTAGAAATTTAATTCAAAAGCTCTTTTTAATAGTTGTTCAAATCCAAATCATTGGTAAACTTGAATCTGTAATAATTAATAAAGAAACAGTTCTTTAAAAAAAGATACCTTCTCAGCCTTATGCCTCTGGAGGCTCTTTAGCATGAGCTTCAGCTGTCACCTGGCAGCTGAGCAGCCACCCTCCCCCAAAGAGTTGGGAAACTGCTGGGCTGTGCCCTGGAACTTGATTAACTTCAAAGAGTCCTACCCTGTCACAGACAAACTTTAAATGATGCCTGGGCTGGGACATCCTTTGTTCCCCCAGTCAGGCAGACAAAAATCTTAGTTATAGAGGAGCTACCACAGAACTGGTTTAGAGTGATCACAGAGGAGGGGTTGCTCATTTACCTGGCCACTCTTCTGGGCTGGGCACACAGGCTCTGCAAAAAGGTATAAGGGAGTCACCATCTTTGATTTGAGCAGAGAAGGGCACTTTGAGTTTGTTTGCTGTGGGCCACACGGGAAGTGTTGCAAGGGTGGGTAGGATTGCCCCTGGACCTTTTACCCTTTTGGTTACAGAGCGACCAAGAGTCACCCCTACCCATAGGTTGGGGCCAGGCATAACTGTGACACCCACAGTACACTATTTGGCTTGTGGAAGATCACAAGAGGACTGACCCTGCTGTCTGAGACCCCAGAAGAGCGTAGACAACTGGGCTTGCTCTTCCTTTTGTACCCAGGACAAAGAAGTGGGCTGAAAGGATCATAAGCTGACTTCTTGTTCATGCTACAAAGACCTAACCAGCTGCAAGAGACCTTTTCTAGAACTGCCCTGCCGACCAGCTCCAAGTGAGCCTGCCCTGGACCCTACTGTGGGCCTCTGCTGGCATGAGTCTTGACCCCCAAGGGCTGTCCCAAAGTTCTTGGGACTATGGCATTGTCAAAGAATACTCCTGTTAACGTCTCCTGAAACCTGGCTCCAAAGACCTGCAGAGGACTGGGACCACCTGACAAGCCAATCCAAAGAAGTTGTGTTGCTGCTAGGCTTAAGATTCAGGTTACTCCTATTAGGAGCTTTTCCACAGCAGCAAGTCAGATTCAGTGGGACCTCATGGAAAAGGTGTCCAGCCTCATGAAGCCCTGTTTAGCTACAACCTGCAACTTTGCCTAGCTGGAAGAATCTACGATCCAAGAAAGTGGAGAACATAGAAATATTCAACAGGTGAAGGTGCCAAATGTATTCATCTGGTGAGAGACCTTCTCTGGGCACAAAATTCAAATAACTCCCACTCTGAGCTTTCCCGCCAAATGTCAAAAGCTTTTCTGACATCTCAGCAAGCAGGTATCTGACTGCAAGGAGCCCTTCTTGGCCACAGCCTGATGCCATACCCACTGATGACTTTTAACTTCCATTTCAGAGGCCAACTACAAAGATAAAACTTCTGACAAGGTTGAACATGGTTTCTCTATCTGAACTGCAATCTTTTATGGTTGGCTAAATCTCATATGTAGGTACTGGTCAAGCGCAACCAGATGACCATTGTTGGTGCTTAAAGTTTTATGGTGCTATTTTGAACCTCTAAAACTGTATATCTCTGGTTCCCGTTATTGGATTTTTTGTTGTTTTCATAAGTTTCAATTACTAAAATATTCCTTATTGTTTTAAATTGGTTCTGGATATTTCTTGTGTTATATTTTGACTTTCCTGTTTTGGTACTTTATAAATACTTTACACATTACTTCTAAGTTAAGCCTGTCTGCTCTGTGCTATAATTACCAGAGGACTGAGATAAGATTAATTTAGTAACTTTAATGATTCATCCTAATAAAGATTGTGGTTATTACTTGAGGTGGTTCACCACACCCCTTTACTAATACTCTAGCTTCTTACAATGCCCCTAACCCCAAAAGTCCATGATTTATCTTAATCTGGCTAAGTTGAGAGTGGAAATAGTAAGATTTTTAAGTATTCGATTTAGGTGGTCACTCTATATTTAAATAGGTCAGTATTTACCTGTTTCAATATTAGAAACATATTTTATTATTTTCTTATATTTATTTCTTAATTAAGAAAACACCATGTTTTAGTCTAAAAAATTTTATTGAAAGTAATGTATGTTTTAATTTCATTACACCATTTTATACATCTTATTTTTCATAAATTTTAACACTAATGTTTTCCTATTTTCATTTTACAATTTCATTCTTTATATTTTGTATATATAAAAATACTGTAAATAAAATGTTTTATTTATTGTAAGTATTTTTGGTAGATATTTAATATTTGTGTAAGACTTTTTTTAAGAAAATGTACATTTACAAGTATTAAACCTTTATACTTTTTTACAAAATAGGTACAATTCTAATATATATATAGTCATTGTTTACTGTAGTCTGAAAGTCTGTTTTTTTTCATTTCCATCACTCCACCATTTTCTTACAAGTTGTTTTATTTTGAAGTCTACCATCATAATTTTAGTATACCAACAGCTGTGCAGGTTAGAGGTTCCTCATTTCTGTTCTCCAGTAAAGGTAAGTCTAATTTCCAATACTTTTCTAAGGTTAGTATGTGTGGGTTGCTGTGGAACATTTTTAGTTAGGTTAGTATTTTAGTGTGATTTTTAGATAGTTTCGGGCCATGTTGTAATTGTGCAATGTGCATGTTGAGGTAGGCCTAATCATATTTGAATTTTATATATATTTGTTTTTAAGTAAATATGCTATTTTTAATTAAGTACATACATGTGTACTTGTGTGTTCTTATTTATGTGGGTTATGTATGTTTTAAAGGTGAGGTTTGCCTCTTGCAGGTGTTTTTATCAAAGTGGAGTGTATGTTTTATTAGTGTTGGATACATGTTTTTGTTTTGGAAGGAACATTAGTTGTGATTCTTTTATAACTTATTTCTTCATTTTTTTGTGGATTTATTAGAGCTTTTTGTTTTTATTTTTTATTGATCTTCAGGTTTTGAAGGGTTTCCCTTGATTTTATATAATTAAATTGAATGGATTACACTTTTGTGTATATTGTTATATGCTGCAATATTTGGAATCGTTTTTTAGTTAATTATGTTTTTACTTTAGATATTGTATTGCATACGGAGGACTTGATGTACAAAATCATTAGTAAGTGCATTTTAATATTATTTATTATTTAAGTGTTGGGTTTGGATTAAGCCTGGGCGGAGTTCACGGAGTTCCACTGCACAGAATTCCATGGAGTTGATTAAAAACTCAGTGGAATTCCACAGAGGCAGAGTTCCGTGACCAACGGAGTACTGAATATTCTCGATCTCAGAAGTGCTAAGCAGGGTCGGATCTAGTTAGCCAGGTCTGACCCTTCTTAGCTCTTCCAAGATTGGGCGCACTCAGGAGAGGGCTGTAGGCAGTGAAAGCTGCTGTGTCAGGCCTCTTGTGCACCGGCCTGTTCCGTGTGCACTGCACATGGGGCAGCCCAATGGACAAGAGGCTTGAATTGACAGCGTTCTTTCTCTGCATTGAGGCCAGGGATGTAGGCAGCAAAAGCTGCCAGGCCTCTTGTGCACCAGCGTGCACTGTGTGCACTGCACACAGGACAGGCCGGTGCACAAGAGGCCTGAAACGGCAGCCTGAATTCAGGAAAGGACAATAGGCAGCAAAAGCTGCTGCTTCAGTCCTTGTTTGTGCACCAGCGTGCACAAACAAGGAAAAAGAAAAGAGATGAGGACTTACCTGGGTCCGGGTTTATTTGTTCACAGTAAGAATTGTATTTTGCTGGTAACAATGGGCAGAGCTTTCCTATATATTACTGCATAATAATAGCCACATTTAATAACTGTTTTTGTTCAAATCCAACCTTCAATTACTAAGGACCTTCGTAGATTTCTTTCTACAGCACTTTTTCGCTGCAATGACCAAACTGATATCATAAATATTTGAAACGCTTGCTCCACTAAGTAAGGTATTATGAAGGCTCAATTTTGTATGGCTGTTTACTGAGGACTGTTGCAAATAAAAACGTGATGAAATGTTAGAAAGAAAGTGGCACCACTATTTTGCGATTTGAGTTTTGGAGCTGCTACATGAAGCACGGAAATCACATTTTGAGGAAATATCTGAAGCTCAAGCAAAATGTGCAGCAAAGGTTACCTGCACTTTCTGTAGGCCACAATAGATTTTCATGGAAGGTTGTTCAAATGTCAACAAGGCAAATTGAACAGAACTGAGATTGGAATAAAATTTAATACTGATTTACCTATCAATGCTCATGCACGGAAGTTGAAAATACTGGGTCTGGAATCACTGGTTCGAGATGGTAATTGAACCCCTGGACCATGCAATTAAAAATGCACATCCTTTGGAGGTAGAACAACCATGCAGACCTGGATCAGTTTTCTAATGGTTGTCCCAGGGAGAAATCCACTTCCATTTACCTTGTGCAGTGTCAATGGTAAGTGGTGGATAGGACCAATGCTGGTCACAGAATGTGGATCAGTTTGTAGGGACAATGATGTCTCAGGGTAGCCTCAAAAGCTGAGCGGGCTGTGTCTGTTGTCTGTGTCAAAACCTGTATCTGGGGACAATGTTACTCGGTGAAGATTAACACCCAGTAAAACTGGACATGGTGTACCGGCATCTGGGAATCCCGGCTGAGGGACCCCTAAGTGACTTGGATTTGGCTTCAGCATTATCACCCATGATCCCTGAACCAGTATTCAGGACAACTCAAAATCAACCCCTAGAAGGAGGGAACCCCAAGACCCTGTGTTTGATCCAGTGCCTACATCCACTATACCAAGCCTGTTCTGCCTTTTGTTCCCATGTAACATCTTCCAAAAGCATGAATATGACTACATGAGGGCCTGTGGCACTAAGGATGATGACATTATTCTTAGAATGCTCCTATCATGCCGGAAGATGAGACCCAGGAGTGGTCAGATCAGAGGAAGGTTGTCGCAAGGCCAAGGAGGCTGTGAAGATGGCACATGTCCCTTTGTGTGCTCAGATCAATTAGGCACCATATGGCACTTCTTGCAACCAATCATATTTTGTAAGACACCACCACAAACTGGTCAGCCATCTGTGAGACACAAATTTTAACTCTAATGTTCCTAACTTCAACATTCCTCCATTGTTGCTCTGGCAAAGCACTACTGGCATTCATTACAACTTGTTGTCTGAGCCACTAATTGGTAAGAATCTCTCTTATTGATAGTGTGACTTGTCTCTATTCGGAACAGCTTCTTGTTGACCCCCAAATGGACTAATACCCTGTGATCATAATACCCTGTGATCATTGGGTCTTCTGTCTCAGATATCAATTTACTTTTCCCTAGAATAATTGATAACTGAACGATTCCATTGGTCAATGGAACTATTTTAGGTTTAATAAACGTTTTGCAACAATCTTTATTAGTTTATTAATTAGTTAGTAATTATTTATTAGTTTGCTTGTAGGGCTATACTTGGGTTGGGAAAATAAACTGAAACTATAAGACCCAGATAGCGAAGCTATGTTTACAAAAGGCCAGGACAGACGGGCTGCCAAAGACATGGAATTGGCTCACTTGTCATTCTCGCACCAGGTCATCATATGGCTTACAAGCAACAGGCGCCATTTTCAAGTCCTTCTTTCATTTAACAACATTGAGTCTGACTAAATACAAAATGGGCAGGTAGTGTCACTTTGGCACGAGGTGCCTTTTTGCATAAAATTGCATACTATATACAAATCTTTCTACGCCATATATTGATGTAGTAGCAGCAAAATGCAAACATTCATTTTGTGGTCACAGAGCACCACTGACCAGGACAGAAACAAATGGCTCAAAAGAGCACTTGCTAGCAATTTGTAATCTGTCTCGTTATGTAGTCTGGAAGTTTAAGCCTTTTCTAAGTCCATTTGAACTGACAAACGTGAACGAAGAACCAGCACATACCCCATTAACCAGTTCTTAATTTGAGCCAGTCGTTGCAGGCAGCACCCACCGGCACTAATTTTTGGTGATCTAGACTCATATTTCCTTATTAGACTTTGTCCCAGAACAAAAGAGTGAGAGAGAACCTCAATTGATGGAAAGAATGAGGAAGGGAAATAAAGAAAAACTGTGATGAAGGAAGTGAAAAGGGATGAAAAAGAACATGCAAATGTGAGATGAAGGGATAGGGCGTGCCTGGTGGCGCATGGAAGAGGCATGATGTGGAACCAAGACTACACAGCCTTGGTATTCAGCACCCCCAATATTCGATAGGGCAAACCATCGTCTTCTGAGCAAATATTTGGGCCCCAGTACTTTTTTTTTTTACAATTTACAATTTTAAATTAAGCACTCCACCTTTGTGCCCAACGTTTACAAACTTCTGGGATCTGGTATAGTTCCAGGTGCCTTCAGCAAGTGTTCTGCTTCTGATTCAGAGTAGAAGGTTCTTCAGTTTGTTGAAGAGTGTCAGGTGCATCAGCAAATAATCTTGGCAACACCTGCCAGCTCAAAGTCACAGTAATTAGCTTCCATCCTCTTCCATCCCCCCGCAACTGACATCGCTTTGCCTTCAACAAGTTTTGCTTCTCCATTCCATTCCCTTCTTCTACACCTTTGCAACCAATTTTTAACAGCATTTAATGAGCTGGAGTGGCAAGTACGCACACCTGGATATTGAAGGGGGAATGACTGTAAATAATTTAACGGCAGTGGTACACACGTTTCTGAGGTTTTTTACTCCATTTCATCCTACGGTACTTTCAAAATCATTTTTTTTCAGTTCTCACAGAAAAGACGCAATAAGGTCATCTATGTATGCAATAGAAAGTTTGCACACAATAACGTTAAATCGTGTTGTAATTAAATTATTTACATAGTTGATTAAACTCTAATAGCAATTCCATAATTACAAATGTTATTGATGCTAATTCTTTTGACATTGCGAGGACAGCAGTACGAGTTTGCTCATCAGAGATTTGAACAGGTATACTGAAGAATGCATTCATTTCTCTGCAGTGGGCTATTAACCTACTCAGCAATCTAACATTGCCTAGAATAAATAGTATTTTTCCCCGTGGGATATGATATCATTTAAAGACATTCAATATGGCCATACTTTTCCCATGTCAGCCAAATATCTCTCCCTGCAGAGACAGCTATACCTGTTGGTGTAGGTAATAGAGAGGGAGTGGGGGTCAGTTACACAAGTCATACATGCCTGAAGATGTTCGGATAACCTAATCATATATTGAAAGATGCACACAGTGTTCCTGCCCTTCTAAGACTGAGAAACTCTCTGATTGGCATCAGATTAAGAGCCCTATTGGAGTACAAGATTGATAGGATGGTGGAGGTAGTTTTGCCTAAATGGGAGGTGTTGAGCAGAGGCGCATGAGGTTCATGGATTGGCTTAGACTGTGGTGCAGCAAACATCCGTACACGTAAGCAGGAGATGGTGGAAAGAGTTTGAGAATAGGGGCTTTCAGTAACACCTGGCATTTTTTGGGGGAGTGGTCAGTGTCCTACTGTTGAGTCTGCCCTAACGTGTGAAATATATGGAGTCAGTCAGGGTGCATGTGATTTGGAGTCCCCCAGGAGCGCAGGGGGTCGAGTCATCTCGAGGCACAATTAAGCAAACAGCTATAGACCGAATGTGGTCCACCTAAAGGCAGCAGAGGCTCCTTGGAGGCACTGTTAATTACACATGAATGTACCAAGAAATGTTGACCCAGAACAAAATGTGGTTCAACACGCCTATAGATGTTTATAATAAGGGGCATATATACAAGCATCTTGCACCTCCTTGTGCCACCCTAGCATCATTTTATGTTAAGGTGGCATTAAGGAGCCCCCCACCATGCGCCTAATTTCCAAAGTGGTGCAATGCTTGCATTGTGCTGCTTTGTAACCCCTTGCAAGGGGGAGTTCCTCGGCAGAGAGACCCAAAGAAACAGCACAGTGAAATTTACAAGATTTCACTGCATCATTTTTTTCATCATTTTTAATGCCTGCTCACGGCAGGCGTTAAAGTGACACTGTCATTATACCCTATGGGCCTCCATGACCTTTTCTGGACTAGCGTCAAATTTTTTGATGCTAGTCCAGCAAAGCGCGACAATAGCATAAAATATGTTGACGCTATTGTCTTGATGCGTGCCATGGTGCGCTGTGTAGTAAATACAGCCCTTCCATGGTGATGTTAGGGGGTGCAGGGCGATGCAAGAAAAGTAGAGCATTAGAGCTGATGTGCCACTTTCTCGTAAACAATCCCTATGTGTGTTAGCCCCAGAAGTGACTAGGCCCTGTCACAGGCAGATCTCTTGTGGGTATATTTGACAATGCTAGTATGCATTAAATGCCTTAACAAGAGTGTGTTCATTTAGCATGAGTGACACAGACCTGAAAAGTAGGCCAAACCCTGTGAAGTAAGACCTTCGGTCCTATGCAGTGAGGCCTGGGCTGCAGTCTGATCCTGTGCTCTTTTCCCTGCCATCATTTACCCTCCATGAACATAATGTTTGGATGTGTGTAGCAAGAGGTTGGGCACAGGGCCTGGCTTGCCAACAGTGCTTCATACTAACCACTGATGTGAGCATACCCCTGTGGTGCTTAGCCTTCCACTATGCACATCATAGGTCTGGTTTAGGTACTGGTTTGCAGCCAGGCTCTTGGCCCAGCTCTCTGCCATCACCTAGTCTATGCAGTGCATGTCCTTCAGCCACATGCAGCGTGGGTTTAGCTCAGGACCATCCTTGTTACCAGGGCCTGTACCCGAATCCATGCCGGCAACACCATGCAATGATGTGTGCTGCTGATGTTCAGTGCAGGGCTTTGCCTGCAGCCAGATCCTGTGTCCTGACTCCATATGCAGACTATCCCTTAAGTGCACAGCCTTCAGGTGTGCACAAGATAAGTGGAGTGCAGGAGCTTGGCCTTTGTTAGTGGTCAGACGCTTGTTAAAGTGTTTGCCTTTGCATTTGTTTTTTTTTCTGCTCAAAATGAAACTCTTAAGTCAAAATAAATTTGAGAGTCATTAAACGCTCCACTATTGGATCTTCCACAAAACCTGAAATACCTGCAGTGGGTGTAACCTGGTAACTGCCTTCCACATTTGATGCAGATTCATTGAGCAGCACCAAAGCTAACGTTATAAGCAAATGACTGTTTTTCGGACACACACTCTCCCTTAACTTTAGCCTCCATGATTGATTGGCACAAAACTTGACATATCAATAAAAAGACAAACGTTCCAAGCGTCTGCTAAATTTTATTCAGATTCATTACACATTACCAAAGTTATTAACAAATTAAATATTTTTGTATCACAGCATTTTAATTCAATGCCCCTTGGTGGCTCCACACAACTTTAAAGAATAAAAGGTTAAAAGTGGTACATATCCGCCACATTTTGTGCAGATGCATCAAACTGTCCCAGTGTTATTAATAATCAAAAATGTTTGTTCCTCCCTTCTCCAATTGGATATGAACAAAACCAAATATACCTGCAGTTGGTATTACTAGATAAGTAATTGGCACACTTGACTCAGATTGGTCAAACAGTGCCAAAGTTACAAGCAAATTAGCATTTTATTGATCCACCCAGCCACATCTCCCCCTCTTACGGATTGGCACAATGTCATATACCAGTAGAGTTCTAATCCTTCCTATCTTCAGTCATATTTTGGGCAGATTCATCATAAACTGCCAAACTTTCTAGCAAATGAACACTTTTTTGTGTCACACCCTTTTTATCTGGATCTCTCCTCTTCGTGAATAGGCCCAAGTATAAAATAATAATAGTAATCTGAATGTCATGAGTGGCTGCCAAAATTCAGGCATGTTCATTTTACGGTGCCAAAGTTATAAGCACACTAATGAATGCCTTTTCAAATGAGAAAAAAATGTAAACACTTTCAAGTCTACATAGAGCATTTTTTTAAATGCTTATATATCAAACACTGCTGAACAGATTTACACAAAATCCAAAAAGCACAATTTTAGAGTAGACATTGTTTCAATTGAAATAGTATTTACTAAATTGCCTATAACTTGTTGTGGTATATTATGTACCACAGGGCTATCACCTGGGACTGTATCCTGACACTGTGCAGTTGTGAGACTACCCTTGTCTGGGGAGGCGTGTGGGGCTATTTAAAGAGCCAGTTTTTCCAGCTGAGTAGAGGTGCCTGTTTGGTTTGTGGAAAGAGATCTAGCTATTGAGTTTTGCTAGGCAGGTGTTGAATAGTGCTTTAAAGGTGTGTGTGTGAAGTTTGCACAGTGGTCATTTGTGTAATGGGAGCCAGTGGAGTTCTTTGAGGTGCAGTTTTATGTGTGCGCAGTGTGAGAGGTTAAATGTGATTCTTGCTGCCTAGTCCTTATATTGTATATATATTACCCAGTGACAGATCCTATGCTTAATGACTTTGCTGTAAAAATGGCTGAAGAGTTTGTCACTTTCTAGCTCGGCATGGATGGCACTTTACTAATCCTATTATTAAAATTCTGCAAGAGACACAGGCATTTGAGGTAAGCAGATTCAGAGTGTCAGTGGTGTTATAGGGTACTCCATCTAAAGGAGCTGCTCACCACCTGCTTCATTTTCATTACTATGCATTAATCCATCCACAGCTGTGGCCAGACCCTGCGGCCAACCCCCATAACCACCTAACCCCGCACTGCGCATGGCCTTTGGCCATGCACAGCAGCAGTTAGCTGCAGAGGTTGTCTCTCCGGGTGTGAGAGTAGGTGTGATAGGATGTCTCTGGGTGTGAGAATGTCTGTTTGGGTGTGAGAGTGGATGTGAGAGGGTCTATGTGGTTGTGAGAGTGTCTAGGTGTGAGAGTAGGTGTGAGAGGGTGTCTCTAAATCAGGTGTGTGAGTGTCTGTCTGGGTCTACAAGTGTGTGTGTGAGTGTCTAAGTGGGTCTGTGAGTGGGTCTGTGACTGTCTGATTGGGTCTGTGAGTGGGTGTGTGAGTCTTTGACCGGGTCTATGAGTGTCTGAGTGAGTGTTTGAGTGCATCTGTGAGTGGGTGTGTGAGTGTCTGTGTGGGTCTGTCAGTAGCTGTGTGAGTGACTCTGCATCAAAGGAACCTTACCTGTCCTTTTATCCAACAAGATTCCACAGCTTTGCATGAACTATCCACCCAAGTAGAGTTCTTTCTTCCTCATTGGGTAAATGCCCAGCATGTATTCTACACTACAGCTGTGTAATGGACCACTAGAAAATGTCACCAGTGATCTTGTGAGCATTGTTGAAATATGATTGGCCTGGTGCCTGTTTCTCTAGAATTGTGTGATAACATGAATCCTCCTATAGGAAGGCCAACAAGACTACAAAGACGGAAACCTCCTCCAAACCAGGGTCCTTCCTCTTACCTATATGAAGTACATGGTTCTTTGTTTTTTGGAGATGTCCTCATGTTCCCCAGCATCAAGAATGTGCCATCAAAACCAGCAGAAAATGCACTGTACGGCCCTTTGGGAAGCTGTACCTCATCTTGGCAAAAGGGGAAAGACCTTTGCATACTACTAAGTAGGACAGGGCAAGGCCAAGCAGGTGCAGCATCCTGGTGATTTGCACGTTTGCATACTCATAGCAATTTAAAGAGACAAACATGGGCTCTATGGGTGGAGGGCCACGAGGCCCCCTCCCTGGGCCAATTTCAGCCCCGGGGACCCCATTCCCCAGGGCCCACCACTATTCCATGAGGGAGGGTGGCTATGTGGCCCCCACCCCTGGCCGATTTCAGCTCCAGTGACCACATCTCCTGAGGCCCACCACTATTCAATGAGAGAGATGGGGCCATCTCCTCGGGCCGATTTCGGACCTGGGGACCACAGCCCCCAGGGCCTGGCCATGCATCAAAGGAACCTCACCTGTCCTTTTATCCAACAAGATTCCACAGCTTTGCATGAACTATCCACCAAAGTGGAGTTCTTTCTTCCTCATTGGGTAAATGCCCAGTATGTATTCTACACTACAGCTGTGTAATGGACCACTAGAAAATGTCACCTGTGATCTTGTGAGCATTGTTGAAATATGATTGGCCTGGTGCCTGTTTCTCTAGAATTGTGTGATAACATGAATCCTCCTATAGGAAGGCCAACAAGACTACAAAGACGGAAACCTCCTCCAAACCAGGGTCCTTCCTCTTACCTATATGAAGTACATGGTTCTTTGCTTTTTGGAGATGTCCTCATGTTCCCCAGCATCAAGAATGTGCCATCAAAATCAGCAGAAAATGCACTGTACGGCCCTTTGGGAAGCTGTACCTCATCTTGGCAAAAGGGGAAAGACCTTTGCATACTACTAAGTAGGACAGGGCAAGGCCAAGCAGGTGCAGCATCCTGGTGATTTGCACGTTTGCATACTCATAGCAATTTAAAGAGACAAACATGGGCTCTATGGGTGGAGGGCCACGAGGCCCCCTCCCTGGGCCAATTTCAGCCCCGGGGACCCCATTCCCCAGGGCCCACCACTATTCCATGAGGGAGGGTGGCTATGTGGCCCCCACCCCTGGCCGATTTCAGCTCCAGTGACCACATCTCCTGAGGCCCACCACTATTCAATGAGAGAGATGGGGCCATCTCCTCGGGCCGATTTCGGACCTGGGGACCACAGCCCCCAGGGCCTGGCCATGCATCAAAGGAACCTCACCTGTC
Organism: Pleurodeles waltl; assembly: GCF_031143425.1. NCBI lineage: Eukaryota > Metazoa > Chordata > Amphibia > Caudata > Salamandridae > Pleurodeles > Pleurodeles waltl. Next base: position 1,890,124,299 of record NC_090440.1, read on the forward strand.
CTTTTATCCAACAAGATTCCACAGCTTTGCATGAACTATCCACCAAAGTGGAGTTCTTTCTTCCTCATTGGGTAAATGCCCAGTATGTATTCTACACTACAGCTGTGTAATGGACCACTAGAAAATGTGACCTGTGATCTTGTGAGCATTGTTGAAATATGATTGGCCTGGTGCCTGTTTCTCTAGAATTGTGTGATAACATGAATCCTCCTATAGGAAGGCCAACAAGACTACAAAGACGGAAACCTCCTCCAAACCAGGGTCCTTCCTCTTACCTATATGAAGTACATGGTTCTTTGCTTTTTGGAGATGTCCTCATGTTCCCCAGCATCAAGAATGTGCCATCAAAATCAGCAGAAAATGCACTGTACGGCCCTTTGGTAAGCTGTACCTCATCTTGGCAAAAGGGGGAAGACCTTTGCATACTACTAAGTAGGACAGGGCAAGGCCAAGCAGGTGCAGCATCCAGGTGATTTGCACCGCATGTAGACCGCAGGGGGAGCTTCAAGGCCACCGCAGTCCCAGCCAGCTCCCTACCTCCTGCGTGAGCCGGTATTGCTCTTGCACACACGGAGCTGCAAAATATGCATGTCTGCAGGCAGCGAAAGAGATGAAACATCTGCTTCCAGCTGGCAGCTCTCATTGGAAGCAGAGTGTTTGCTCTGTCCTGGTGGGAGCTGTCAAACCTCCCACCAAGTCAGATCAAACAGCTATGTCCCGGGAGTGGGCCCTAATGGGTGGCGCTCCCCAGGGCCATGTATGGCTCCATGAGGAGGTCCACGCAGTTCCTCTTCAACCTTTAATTCATTCCCATGGAGTTGGTGGACACCGGGCTGGGGGTCCACTATGAAGCCCCTTCATCAAGTTATTTCAGCCCTGGAGCGGTGGCATTCCCAGTGCTGCGAGAAGGGGGCTGTGTGCCCCCTTCTTACTCGCAATCAATTGTACCAGTGAGGTGGCAGTCCCTGGGGCTGCTGGAGGGCAATGTGGGCCCCCATCTATAAATTTCATATTCAGGCCTGGGGAGGTGGCGATCCACAGGAATGCTTTCCCTATTACAAATGCACATTTTGACCCAGGGAGGTGGCAGTGCCCAAGGCCCTCTGAATACTATTATCTTTAAGCCCTGGGGAAGTGGCGGTCCCCATTGCATGGGTGGTCTGCAGGACCCCACCTATTACAGCTAATATTTTCTGCCTTTGGAGGTGGTGTGATGCCGCAAAACCAGCGGTGTCCCACTTGGGGGCCGCGGTCAGATCGGCGGTCCGTGTCTCGGACGGCCGTTTCTGCCACAGGCTGCTATTTGGGTCGGGACCTGTTTTTTGGGCCACAGAGCGACCTGAAACTTTCCCTTCGGGCTCTGTTTCACACTGCACCCACCTTTTACCCCCTAGTTTTTCTTACCTGTTTTTTACTGTTTTTCTTCTTTTCTTCTTTTTTCTCATTTTCTTTTTTGTTTCTTCTTGGCCATATCTTCTGTTTCCCAGGAGTCTGTTTTTCCTTCCTGGCATGCCTTGCTCCCTACTTTTATACTACAGCTATTTTCCCATTTACTTTAATGTGGCTTTTACCAATCAAAAATGGTGTCTTCATTACTTACTGCATGTCACTTCCTGTTTGTCAGTATATAAGCACAGTTGGTCTTCTGTTCCTTGCGTTGCAAACACTTCAGTTCCGGTTGTGCTCCTCACTCCTGTATCCTGTGATTTTGGACTTCACCTGCTCTTCCGTGTCTGCAGTTTTTGTTCCAGACATTTTGTGCCTTACTTATTATTTTCTTTTTATTAATCTTTTTCAGGAGTTCCTTGATTTGAGGTTTTTCCCAAGTTTGGGTTTTGTCGTCTGGGATTCCTTCTGGAGGCTACGGCCTGCTTGGTGTTCTATTATCAGCAGCACCGTGGCTACTGGAAAGGTTCTCTCCTAACTTGGTCAATCCAGAAAAAGCAAGAAACCTGGTGGTGGCCAGAGACTGGCAGATTACATCGGTAAGAAGCGTTCAGATCATGACAGATTGCAATGCCAAACACTTCTGTGTTGCTCTGGAACCATGGAAGGACCACCTGAAGATGTTGTGGAAACGGCACAGTCTATGCTTCATACTGTACAGCAACAGGCATAGGAATTACAACTGCGTGCTGAAAATACTGCTCTGAGACAAGCTCTGGTGTCTCGATCCATTGATGTACCTACCATCTCCGCCTCAACACCACTTTATTCTGGAGATCCTAACAAGTTAAAGGAATTTTTGGACTCTTTAACAGTGTATTTTGCATTTCGACCCTCTCAGTTCATCAAAGCTAAGACCAAGGTTGATTATTTGATAAGTTCCCTGTCTGGTCCAGCGTTAGCCTGGGCAACCCTCTTGGTAGCTACCAATAACTCTTTAGTATCCAACTATTCCGATTTTCTTCAAGTCTTTAAGCAGATGTTCGAACGACCTGGACTGGAAGCCGCTACGGACGAGGGGTTATGTGAGATACAACAAGGAAATCAGGATGTCCTGACGTACTTAACCCGTTTCAAATAACTAGCAGCTGAAACCACATGGGTTGAACGCACTTTTGTGACACTCTTCTGTCAAGGGTTACGAGACGACATAAAGGATGAACTGGTGCATTCCATCCAGGTAGAATCATTGAAATAATTGATGGACCGGGCACTTAATATTGAGTACCATTTACAAGAACGTGGATTGGAGAAACAAATGTCCATGTTTCAGTCCCAATCAGTAGCAATGCGCTCTTCTGCATGTCACCCTGAAGAAAACCAACCAGAGAACCCAGCCTCCACAGAAGAAGAACCCATGCAAATTGATGTTGCTCGTGGATCGTTATCTGAAGCAGAATGAGAAAACAGATGACGAAAAGGCTTGTGTCTTTCTTGTGGCAGTGCGGGTCATCTAATTCGAATTTGTCCAATCTGTCCCAGCAGACCGTCGGGAAATGCCAACTCCCATCCCCTGTGAGAAGAAAGGGGACGGGAAGCATTGAGATACCTTCTATTAGCTCCTCCAGAGAAGATGCCGCTGCTCTTTGTGTATTTTCTGTAATTTTACAGTGCCCTAACCAGGAAGAACAAGTATTCACGTTATTGGATTGTGGAGCCAGTAGAATGTTCCTAAATGAGAAATGAGCTAAGGAAAAGGAATACTTTGCGTTCCTAAAGAGAACCCTGAGCATGTTTAAACAGTAGATGGCTTTCCTTTAACTTCCGGACCAGTGGTGGATACTACTCCTATCCTTTGCCTGCAATTTGGAAGACATAAGGAATACATTGACTTTGACTTGATATCTTCTCCTAACCATACTATGATTCTGGGTATTCCTTGGCTAACACGACAAAATCCATCTATAAATTGGGAAACACGGACTATATCACTCTCATCCCACTTTCATCAATTACATTGCTATTCGACTGATTCCTATTGGTCTCCGAAAGGGTACATTTTCTCTTCCAATGAAACAAGCAGTACCATTAATCGATTCAAGGAATACCCAGATGCTATCAAGGATACTCGGACGTGTTCCAGAAACCTCAAAAACCCATTTTGCCTCCTCATCGGGATTATGACTGTGCTATTCCTTTGATACCTGGGGAAGTATTTCCATTCAGAAGAATGTATTCCTTATCAGAGCAGGAAAGAAAAGTACTTAAGGAATACATAGATGAAAACATGCAAAGCGGTTTGATTGTTCCCTCTTCATCACCTGCTGGGGCTCCTCTTTTCTTTGTACTAAAGAAGACTAAAGATCTCTGCCCCTGTATTGACTTTCGAGAGTTGAATAAAATTACCATCAAGGATAGGTATCCCCTACCTCTTATTAAGGATATTTTGGAAGCAGTCCAAGGAGCCAAGATATTCACCTACTTAGACCTGCGGGGTGCTTATCATCTTTTACGGCTTAAGGAAGGTGATGAATGGAAGACCAATTTTCGTACTCCATTAGGCCATTTTGAATACCGCGTCACGCCTTTTGGTCTGACTAATGCACCTTCCATATTTCAAAGATTTATGGATTCTGTTTTCTCTGATCTTTTGAACCAAAGTGTTGTCATGTATCTAGATGACATTCTGGTATATTCTTGTTGTCCTGAACACCATACTAAGCATGTTCTTTAGGTACTGGAAAGACTTTGACGAAACAATCTGTACTGCAAGCCTGAAAAGTGTGAGTTCAACAAGACCGAGGTTCAATATCTTGGTTCCCATATCAACCAAGTTGGCATCGCAATGGACCCAGAAAAGGTACAAGCTATTTTAGATTGGCCTTCTCCTGCTTCTGTTAAGGAGACACAGTGCTTTCTAGGGTTATCCAATTTCTAAGGACAATTTATAACAGACTTTGCCCAACAACAAGGTCTGATAACCCAGACCATCAAAAAAGAAAGTCTAAAGAAAGGTTTCATTTGGACAGAAGAAGCAGAAAGAGCCTTTCAGAGTCTAAAACGTGCCTTTCCACAAGCTCCGATATTACGTCATCCTGACACTACAAATAAATTTATAGTGGTCACTGATGCATCCGATAGAGCTATTGGAGCCATGTTACTACAAAGACAAAACGATGTTGGCCTCGAGCATCCTGTCTTTTACCTATCCCATGTGTTGTCAGATGCAGAACGAAATTATTCCATGTTGGAGAGGGAATTACTAGCATTAAAAGCTGCCTGCAAGGAATGGAGACATTTTCTAATGGGTTCACAGGAAACGTTTGAAGTTAGATAGACCATCGCAATCTACAATGCCTCTGCAGTTTTCAATGCTGGAATAGTCGGCAAGCCAGATGGGCTTTCTTTTTTAGCTAATATGATTTTGTAGTAACATACATACCTGGATCCCAAAATGTTGTCGCAGATGCTTTATCCCGCTGCTATCCGTAGAGCATAAGTGCTACTTATCCACACATCATAGAGCCATGTCGAGTAGTGGGAGTCGTTCAATCCTTTCTCGACCGTGTGAAAGCAGAGTATTAAAGTGCATCCATGGATGAATGGAACACTTTAAGTTCCCACTTACAGAAGCATCAGGAGTATGACTATCATAAAAACACCCTATTTGTGCCTACTAAGAAGGTGCAACCTAAAACCATGCAACTGTGTCACAACTCCCCTATTGCTGGACATTGTGGAATTAGAAACACACAGGAACTGCTCCTTCACTCCTTTTGGTTGAAATCTGATGCTGAAACATACGTAAGATCTTGCCCAATATGTGCTCAAACTAAGGCACCTCAGACTAAGCCAGTAAGTTTATTGATGCCGTTGCCTGTGCCATCCGTTCCATGGCATACGTTGATCACAGATTTTATATGTCTATTGCCACCCTCTGTGGGTTATCAAGTCATAATGGTAACGGTTGACTCTTTTACTAAGATGGCTCATTTTTCTGCCCTAAAAAAATTACCCACCGCTAAGGAAATGAGTCAGGTCTTTCTACGAGATATATTTTGATTGCATGGCCTCCCTCAAGTAATCATTTCCAATCGAGGACCTCAATATGTGTCCCATTTTTGGAGAATATTTTGTAAGTTTTTACATATTGAGGTTGCTCTATCGTCCGGGTTCCATCCTCAGACCAATGGTCAAACAGAACGCCTAAATCAAGGATTACAACAATACCTACGCTGCTTTTGTAATGCAACTCAAAGTAATTGGTCTTCATAGCTACCATTGGCTGAATTTTCCTATAATAATCCATAGTGCAACAAAGTCCACGCCTTTTTTGTACTTAAGGTTTCCACCCTACTGCTTTTCCTACCGCCACTAATAAGGATTCCTCTGTTCCCGCAGTTACCTCAGTTGTTCGAAATCTCCGTCAGGTTCAGGACCTGCTACATACCAATCTCCTAGCTACAAAGCGTTACATGAAGAAGGTAGCTGATACTCGGTGTAGTCCTGCACCATCTTACCAGCCTGGGAACAAGGTCTGGCTTTCTTCTAAGTTTTTGCCTTTTCACCTGTCCCAGAATAAGTTCAAAAACCGTTACTATGGCCCTTTCAGAATGCTGCAGGTATTAAACCCAGTCTCAGTTTGACTTTGTCTATCATTGTCTTGGAAGGTTCATCCTGTTTTTCATGTATCTCAACTCAAATCTTTTGTTCCTGATCCCTACAAGAGAAATGCCCGTTGTCCTCCGCCTCTTTTGGTTGATGGCCATCCTGAGTATGAAGTACAGGAGATATGCGATTCTCGCATTTTTCAGAATCGTCTCCAATTCTTGATTCGCTGGAAAGGATACCCCATTAGTGATTGTTCGTGGGAGGATGCTTCCTCAGTCCATGCTCCTTGCTTGGGCTTGGCATGCCATTTTGTCAGAATTTTCCGGACAAGCCTGGGGCTCAGTTTCTGCCGCAGGCCGCTTTTTGGGTTGGGACCTGTTTTTTAGGACACAGCACGACCTGAAACTTTCCCTTTGGGCTCTGTTTCACGCTGCACCCACCTTTTACCCCCCTAGTTTTTCTTACCTGTTTTTTTTACAGTTTTTCTTCTTTTCTTCTTTTTTCTCTTTTTCTTTTTTGTTTCTTCTTGGCCATATTTTCTCTTTCCCAGGAGTCTGTTTTTCCTTCCCTGCATGCGTTGCTCCCTACTTTTATACTGCGGCTATTTTTCCATTTGCTTTAATGTGGCTTTTCCCAATCCAAGATGGTGTCTTCATTACTTCCTGCATGTCACTTCCTGTTTGTCAGTATATATGCACAGTTGGTCTTCTGTTCCTTGCGTTGCAAACACTTTCATTCTGGATGTGCTCCTCGCTCCTGTATCCTGGGACTTTGGACTTCACCTGATCTTCCCTGTCGGCAGTTTTTGTTCCAGTCTCTTTGTGCCTTACTTTTTCTTTTCTTTTTATCTTTTTCAGGTGTTCTTTGATCTGAGGGTTTTCCCAAGTTTGTGTTTTTCCCTCTGGGACTCCTTCTGGAGGTTTCGGCTTGTTTGGTGTTCTATTATCAGCAGCACCGTGGCTACTGGAAAGGGTCGCCCCTACCTTGGTCAATCCAGAGCAAGCAAGAAACCTGGTGATGCCCAGAGACTGGCAAATTACAGTGGTAAGAAGCGTTCAGATCGTGACAGGTGGTGGTCCCCGGGATGCAGATGGGGTCACACTGCCTACCCACATAATATTTACAAAAAGCCCTGGAGATGTGGTGGTCCCCGGGGGGGGGAGTTGACAACATGCCCCCAGGACTTGGCACTGCCTGGGTGCTTAATTAAGAGCAAGCGCAGGAGACCGCACGTGTTTTTTTTCATTTTTGCTGCAAATTTCACAAATTGGTGGCAAACGTTTTTTAAGAAATGTTTTGTTGGACAGCAAGAACAAGGCTCGGCATTCAGTTTATCCTTACCCTGCCCCCTTTTCCTTTTTTTTTTTTTACTTTTTTTGTGGGACTCGGCTGAAAATTAATCCCAAGAAGGCTGACAACACTTCCTAGTTGAAGTGTTGGCATCCAATCTGAGCTCTGCATTTCTGTGAACAAGCTTGTTATTCTTTGCAAAGTTGTCAGGGAGGATCTGCAGCCCTTAATAAACATATTTGGATTTCCTTAAATTTCTCAACAACTATTGAACAGATTTACAACAAATAACAAAAAGCACAATCTGCGCAACAAAATCTACCTTTCTTCCATATTTGGTGTAATTACGTTCAGTGGTTCGGGCCGTAGTTTAAAACTCCTATGGGAATTAAAATGGGAAATACACTTTTTTTGACCCCTCCTTTTTCTCAGCCTCCACTTGACAGATCACTCCGAAACTTTCCATGCACAAAAGTTTGGCAAGATTTGTCAAATGACGTCAAAGCAATAGCCAAGTAAAAAAAAATGCTTTTTCAATGAAAACCAAGTCATAAACATAACTACCTGTTGGCGGCAATATATATCTTATAAACTACTGGCTGTCGCCAGTAGGTAGTTATGGTTATATATATATATAATAAAGTAGAATACAGGGCCCCTAAATCAATAAAGAGAGAGATCAAGGGTAATCTACCAGAGGTATAACAACATCCCTCTCTTACATAATGCCATACACAAGAAGCAAGAAAAAACATAATAAACACAATAGTATTGTCCTTCTTATAAAAAATAGCGATAATTTCTATATACAAACACCCCCTCTGAAACAATTACGATAACATAGAAAACAAATACAAAGGAGAGCACACCATGCACGAAAACAACATATATTACACAAATGGACACAGACAAAGTCAAAAAAATCTCAAGACAACACAAAAAAATCCAAAAAACAGATAAACCACTCCACACCAGAACATCATTTATCAAAAAAGCTAAATATATACAAATAACAACACAAATGATATGTAGATTTATAACAATATTCCTACAACTTTTCGTAACTCATGTGTGAGAGAACAAAATGATATCTCTCTCAAATGACATGATATAATAAGCAATATGTTACAAAATGTAGTTCCTTCTGTCCTGTATCCACTAGAAATAATCAAAGAAAAGGATTTCCAATAGTAATCTTTCTGGTCCAGAATTCTTTCATCCACTTTGGCATGTCAAAAAGTCGCTGACTCGCGTTTCGGTGGACATATACCGACACAATATTCAATTAAATTGACTCCCCCTTCATCAGGGCGTTCAAAATTCAATGACACATGGGGTCCCCTTCATCAAAGTTTATTTGGCAACCACATCCTCAATATATGGCCAAACGTGACCCAATGCCTCAAAAGGCTACTCGCTCCTCAACCTGAGTTTGAGCTTTGGATTAACGCGTGGAGCGCTTTATATCCTGTGCTGTGGGCAACTGCTGTTCCTTGGATCTATATGTATTATTGAATATCGTTTGGTTACAAAGTGAAGACTGAGGAGCGAGTGTCCATAGAGTGAGGGTCCTTGCTTGAACAGGGGGTAACCTGACTGCCAACCAAAGACCCCATTTCTAACAGTAGTAAAGTGTTATATAGTGTAGTGGCATGATGTCTCATTTAGTGGAATTATGTATCATAGACTAGAGAAGCAAGTTGTACAGTGGACTGGCATGTTGGACAGTAAAGTAGGGTATCGTAGACTGGCGTGGAGTAGAAGAGAGTGTTTTAGAGTGGAGTAGAGTGAAGAGGAATGTTGCAGAGTGCAGTATTGTCAAGCGCGGTGTCATACAGTATAGTGGAGGAGAGTGTTATAGAGTGGAGTGCTTTGATTTATAGTGGAGTGGGGTACTGTATAGAGAGAAATTGAGTGGCATGTCAGTGAGTGTCTCAGAATGTAGTTCAGTGGCCTAAAGTAGATGAGCATAGAGTGGAGTAGAGTGTCACAGAATGTAGTACAAATTTGTAAAGTGGAATTGCACACAGTGGACTAGACATTGGAGCGGCATAGAGCGGAGTATGGTACTGTGGCATAGAGTGGGATAAAGCGTAGTACAGTGGAGTAGAGTAGAGTGGAGTAAAATGTCATAGAGTAGAGTGGCCTGTTGTAGACTGTGGGGCCTGGAGTGCAGTAGAGTAGAGTCGTGTAGCATAGAGTTGAATAAAGTGTCATACACTGGAGTACCATGTTGTACAGTAGAGTGTATTGGTGTGTTGTACAGTATTGGAAAGTAATGTAGACTACAGTAGTGTAGAGTGGCATACCGTGTGGTTGAGTTTTTTAGATTGGAGTGGTGTACAGTCCAGTACAGTGTTGCAGAGTGTGGTAGAGTGCATTGGCATACAGTGTTATAGAGTATAATGGAATAAAGTGGCAAAGAGTGAAGTGGCATACAATGAAGTAGTGTAGTAGAATGGAGTACTGTGTCATATGGTAGAGTGCAGTAGAGTGGGGTGCAGTAGCACACAAAGATTTTCATTTAGTGTTGGATAGTGGACTAGGGTATTGTAGAATGGCACTGAGTGAAGAAGAGTGTTGTACAGTGGCATACAGTATAGTAAAGTGTTATACAGTGAGGTGTAGGGGTGTATAAAGGAGAAAAGTTTTGGACAGTGAGAGACAGTGTTGTAGAGTCAAGTTGAATATAGTATAGTTGTGTGTCATACAATGGAGCTGCATAGAATGGATTGTCGTAAAGTAGCCCAGAATTATATAAAGTGTCATAGAGTGGAGTAGAGTGGAGTGGATTGGCGTAACATAGTGTGGAGTAAAGTAAAATAGAGTGTATTGGTTTGTCATAGAGTTGAGTGGCATGGAGTAGAGTGTAGTGGCATAGCATAGGTAGTGAACTATTATAAATTGGAGTGGTGTGGCATACACTGTAGTGGCGTAGAGTGGATTACCGTAAAGTGGAGTAGCATACAGTGGAACAGCATACAGTGGAATACTGTACAACGAAGTGTAGAAGAGTGGAATAGAGTACAGTTGAGTAGTGTACAATGGAGTGGCATAGAGTGGAGTACAGTACAGTGGATTAGCATAGAGTGGGGTGCCCGGTATACATTCAAGTGACATAGCATAAAGTCAAGGAAACTGTAATAAATTGGAGTACAAGAGTGAAGTGCTGTCTTGTACAGTGCTGGAATCTGTCATAGAATGTACATACATAAAGCCCAGTACAAATTTGGACAGTGGAGCACATGGGATAGAGGGGAGCAGAGCTTAATAGAGTGGCATAGAGTGTAGTAGAAGTTTATAGAGCGGAGTTATAAAGAGTGGAGGAGAGTAGACTGAAGTGCCATGGAGTAGAGTAGCGTTCAGTGGATTGGTATAAAGCAGAATGGCATGGAGTATTGTGGTGTGGCGTAGAGTGGAACAGCATATAGTAGAGTAGTGTACAGTGAAGTGGCATACAATGGAGTAGCCGAGACTGAAGCGGTGTGCAATGAAGTGGCGTGGAAAGTAATAGAGTGTAGTGTAGTAGCATACAGTGGAGTGGCATACAGTGAAGTGGTGTGGACTGGAGTGTTGTATTGTGGGGAGGGGTAGAGTGTAATAGCACACTGTGGAGTGGCATATAGTGGAGTGGGGAAGAGTGGAATACTATGCAGTAGAGTGACAAATACTGAAGTTGCATACAGTGTAATAGCGTAGAGTGGAGTGGCGTACAGTGAAATACCATACAGTGGAGTGCTGTAGAATAGAAAAGCGAAGAGCGTAATGTCGTACAGTAGAGTTGTGTACACTGGAGTGGTGTACAGTGGAGTGGGGTAGAGTGGAATAGCACATAGTGGCGTGACGTAGAGTGGAGTGGTGCCCAATGGACCAGTGTAGATTACAATGGAGTGGTGTACACTGGAGTGGCGTAGAGTGGAGTAGCATATAATGGAGAGGCATACAGTGAAACAGCGTAGAGTGGAGTAGTGCACAGTTGAGTGGCGTAGAGTTAAATAGCGTATAGTGGAGTAGCATACAGGACAGTGGTGTTCAGCGAAATGGTATAGACTGGAGTGGGATTGCTCTACAGGGGAGTGGAATACAGTGGAAAAGCACAGAGTACAGCGGAGTGGCATATAGTGGAATGGTGTAGAGTGGAATAACTTTTCCTGGAGTAGTGCATAGTGGACCAGCATACACTGGTGTGGCATACATAAATGTGGCATAGAGTGGAGTTGGCTATAGTGTAATAGCGTAGTGTGGATTGGTGTAGTATGGAGTGGTGAACAGTTCAATAATGTAGAGTGTAGTGGCATATAGTGGAGAGTTGTACAGTGGAGTGGTGTAGACTGGAGTGGCGTACAGTGGAGAGGGGTAGAGTGTAATAGCATACAGTGGAGTGGCCTACGGAATAGTGTAGAAGGAAGTGCTGTAGAGTGGAGTGCCATAAACTGAACATGGAACTGAGTAGCAAACCATGGAGTGTCATACAGTGAAATATCTTACAGTACAGCGGAGTGGCATACAAGGGAATAGCATAGATTGGAGTGGCATACACTGAAATGGTGTTGAGTGGAATAGCATATAGGGGAGTAGTGTCAAGGGGAGTGCTGTACAGTAGAATAGAGAAGAGTGGAGTGGTGCAGAGTGGAGTGTTGTAGAGTCAAATCACGTATAGTGGAGTACCATACAGTAAAGTGGTGAACATTGAAGTAGTGTAGAATGGAGTGGGGTAGATTGAAATAGTATACGGTGGTTTGAGGTGCAGTGGAGTGGCGTCCAATGGAATAGTGTAGAATGGAGTAGCGTAGAGTGGAGTGGCATACACTGGAGTGGCAAAGAGTGTAGTAGCATTTAGTGAAGTGGCATACAATGGAATAGCATACAGTGGAGTGTTGTGCAGTGAAGTGGCATACAGTGCAATAGCATAGAGTGGAATGGCATACATTGGAATGATGTAGAGTGGAAAAACATACATAGGAGCGTATAGCGGAGTGAGATACACTGGAGTGGCATACATTGAAGGCGCATAGAATGGAGTTGCATACAGTGCAATAGCGTAGATTTGTGTAGAATAGAGTGGAGTGGTGTACAGTGTAAAAGCGTAGAGTGGAGAGACCTACAGTAGGGTGGTGTACAGTGTAAGTGTATAGTGGAGCAGTACTGGGTTGGAATACAGTGAAGTGGAGAAGAGTGTAATAGCATGCAGTGGAGTGGCGTACATTGGAGTAGCATCCAATTGAATATTGTAGAATGAAGTGGCGTAAAGTGGAGTGCCATACAATGGAATGGCATATAGTGGACTAGCATACAGTTAAGTGCAATACTGAGAATAGTGTACAATTCAGTGTTGTAGAGTGGAGTGGCATACAGTGGAATGACATAGAGTGGATTACTGTATAGTAGAGTAGTGTCCAATGGAGTGGCATACAGTGGACTGACATAGACTGGAGTTCAGTAAAGTGGAGGTGTGTACAGGGTAAGAGTCCAGAGTGTTAGTGCATACAGTGGTATTGTGTTGCATACAGCGTAATAGCTCAGTGTGAAGCTATTTAAGTGGAATCTCAAACAGTGGAGAAGCCTAAAGTGGAGTGGCATAGAATGGAATACCATACAGTGGAGTGGAGTACAGTGGTGTGGCCTACGAATGCATGTGAAATTTTGCAGCAATGTAGATTATGGTGTGCAGAGTAAGGCAAAACAGTGAATTGTGCTGCCTTGCATTTTCCCAGAATTATCAATGAACGCAGGTCCATGTATTGTGAACTTGTGTTGCTTTGTAAGTCTGACTTAAGTATTGCATTATCCATGTGACCCCAGGTGTGACGCAAGGTTCCTGCATTCCAATAATACACCTAGGTCTCAGGTCATGCCATCCAGGCCATGGTATACTGCAGTAACTTTGCAGTGTACTGTGGTACAGGGCAATGACAAGCCAGTATATAAATGACAAGCCAGTATACAATGAAAAGACAGCCATATTATTTTTACTACACTATGGTTGTGTTCACTTTTGTAACCTTAGATATTGGTAAGTAGCAGGTCCCTACATAATGCCACTTTATTAATGTAGAAATAGTTTGGTAAATTCATTTATATTTTTATATATTTTTAGATACATTTACAACCATATAGCGTGGCAGGCTCATTACATTTTGTGAAATTCCACAAAAGTACTGCAGTGCCAGATATCACTAAGTTTAAATGCCTTTTAACTTGAAAAATACTCACACTACTTAGCTGCAGTACACAAAAAACATCATCTCTGTTGTAATGTATAATCAAAACGAGGAATTCCTATCTCTTACTATATATACTAACTTTAACTGAAGAGTGTCAATCAGATTTAATGTGATTTCCTTCTTTTTATATATAGTATTATGTATTTGTTTATTAGTTTACATAATTATGTGACGTGTTCATGTAGTAATTCTTAAATTTTACATATGCAGTCGTATATTGGGCCTCCTTGCTGCTTTTAGTAGGATTGTGCTGTATATGAAGCCCACAGTGAATGAAAGACAGTCATTATTGTTGTTCTAAAAATGTAGATTTTTTTTTTTTTCATGGTGGCCAATTATCTAATCTTACAAAGAGTAGTTTGCGTACTTACTGCTAGGTCACATAATAATTTTGTTGCACATGGATACATAAGGAAGATGGTTTTCGTTTGGCTTGTGCAGCACATCTTTATTTTGTGAGGCAGAGAGCAGGCGAAGAAAATGTATGCAGATTAAGGTGTGTTCTATGTGCTATGCATTTGTTTACAGCTTTCAATTAGCATGTGACCATAAATGGGACTTTTAGTTCTTCATGTATTAAATCTGAAACTTTACATATGCAGTTTAGTTTATTTTTCAGGCATCCTTGCTACTTTTGGTAGTATTGTTCTACACAGATATTACAAAGTAGTTGACCCTTATGACTTCATAACTCCACTTGCAATAGCAAAAAGAATCATCCCCATAGTCTAATGTACACTGCTGTGAAAATTCATTACAATCTGTTCAGCCATTCTGCTGCCATGTGAAATACAAAAGTCTATGTAAAATACATTAGATTGCAGAGGTGTTTTGGGACCACCCCCTTTTTCAGTGCAACCCCCTTGACCACACGCAGCCAACCTTTCAAGGCTTCACCGATGTAATGGGTGCAATAGGTCTGTAAAGGTTTGCAAAGATTCAGATGAAGAGACAAAAATCAGAGGAATTCGTGATTCTGGTAACCCTAACTATAACTCTCTCTCTCTCCCTCTCTCTCTCTATATATATGTATATATATATATTTATATTTATTAACTTATATATATATATTTATATATTTAAAATCCTTTAAGTCCACCAAACACAGGGCCACTTAGCACAGCGGTCCGTACCAGGGTGCCGGTTACCCTGCAAATCAAAACCACAATCCTCTTTTGGAAATAAGAAGAATGGTACAAACACCAAAGTCCAGATAGATGCAATTTGATTTACAATAGCTTCACCAGCGCGTTTCGGACAGAGCCTTGATCAGGGTTAGCGGTCAATGAATTTACAAACTTTTTAAAAGTTGCTTTACTAAACATCAATGTAGGATTAAAACCATACATGTATGAATAATCAAGCGCCATCTTTGAATGTTTCTCATATACATCCATATCTTGGTGATTAACCCCTCCATAACTCACATACAGGTCAATGTTGGCATTTTCCATCACTGTGATTCCATAAACATGACATTTCTAAATTAAATATTTATCTAATACAAAGACAATTTTGATATAGTGAACATTGAATTGTTACTTGAAATAACTAACTATAACTGCTGAATTTCTCTGGTTCGGTGCAAGTAAATTCAGAACCTAACTATAATGTCCCTGTGACCTTTGTTTTTTTAAGTGAATTTCTAAGGTTTTTTCATTCTATTTCCTAACTATAACGTCCCTGCAGCCTTTGTTATTTCAGTGAATTTCTATGTTTTTTTAGCATAAAGTAACTTTCATTACTATGGGGGTTATTACAACTTTGGAGGAGGTGTTAATCCGTCCCAAATGTGACGGATATACCACCAGCCGTATTACGAGTTCCATAGGATATAATGGACTCGTAATACGACTGGTGGTATATCCGTCACTTTACCGTCACTTTTGGGACAGATTAACACCTCCTCCAAAGTTGTAATAACCCCCTATATGTTAAACCAACCACTACGACCGTGTGCAGGGTTGGTACTCGGGTTTGACCTGCAACCAGGTCCTGCAGCTAACCCCCTATAACCACCCTACCCTGCGCTTTTGGCTGTGCACAGCTGGAGTTTGTCACAGGTCTCTCGGTGTGAGAATAAGTGTCAGAGGGTGTATCTAGGTGGGAGAGTGTCTTTCTGGGTGTGAGAGTGGGTGTGAAAGGGTCTATGTAAGTGTGAGAGTTTGTGACTGTGTTCCAATAGATGAGAGAATCATTCACCTACATGAAGGATTTCACATTGTTTTTCAATTTCGAATCGCAGAGTAAACACACTGGCTTTGCCTTCACCAAGCCCAGGAGTTAGGATCATTTGTCCTTTCCAGAAGTGGAGCTTTAACTGGGGCACCTGCTATGTTTATATTTGTAAGTGCATCCTGTTGAGGTTTTATTCTGTGAAATGAGCACCATGGCCAGAAGGGAAGCTTTCCTTCTCGTTTATCCACAAAAGTCCACAGTTTGCACAAAATGTCCATCCATCTTGAGCACTTTTTACTGGTTATTTAGTAAGTGCTAATTGGGATAATGTCCATTGTGGGGGAGGGGTGCCATGTGGCCCCTTTCCTTCGACTGATTTCAGCCCCGGGAATCCCATCTCCCTGGGCCCGGCCTTTTAATATGTATTTTTTGGGAGGGAGAGGGGCTGCACAGCCCTCCTTCCTCTGTCAATTTCAGCCATGGGGACCCCATCCCCTGGGGCCTGGCCTTAATATTTTTATTTTACTTGTGAGGGTGGTCATGTGGTCCCCTCTTAGGGTCAATCTCAGCTCAAGAGATCCCATCCCCCAGGACCAGGCCATCTCTCCTGTGAAATGGGACTGCAGGGGAAGCCTCAAGGCCCTTGTGGACCTAGCCAGCTCCCCGCCTTCTGCGGGAGCCGGCATTGCTATCATGGAGAAGGAGCTGCTAAAGATGCAGCTCCCTCTCTGTAAGAGCAATTCTTTCCTCTGTTTCCTTGCCTGCATGTCTGCAGGCAGGAAAACAAATGAAACCTCCCCTCACAGCAAGTGAGAGCTTGCTCTCACTGGAGTGGAGTGGAGTGTTTGCTCTGACTTGGTGCAAGATTTCAAAGCTCCCACCAACTCAGAGCAAACAGCCATGTCCACGTCGGGTGGGCACCCAGGGGCATAGTAGGACCCATCCCTGGGGCGTGGTAGTCCCCAGGGCGATCTGTGGCTCCACAAGGCCCTCCAATGTTGAATATACCCTGGGAGGTGGTGGTCCCCAAGATTGGGGGCCAGCAACAGACCCCCTTCATTCTTGTGTTCCAGCCCCAGGGAGGTGGCGGTCCCTTGGCTGTGGCAGGCACCTCCCCCTCTTAATTTAAGTAAATAGCCCTGGGGAGGTGCCGGTCCATGGGGCTGCAGGGGGGCGCATGCCCCCCTTAATTTAAGTAAATAGCCCTGGGGAGGTTGTGGTCCCCAGTGTGGCAAGGAGGCCACGCAGGCCCAGTGTTTATTTTAAAATTTTTCCCTTGGTGCAGCCCCCACATTTATTTGTGTAATCACCCTGGGGAGGTGGTGGTCCCTGGGGCTAATATAAGCCCAGTGAGGGGGACTCCATGTGCCCCCCCCTACTTTCTCACTGCCTTTGGAACCTGTCCCACCCAAGGTCAAAGAAAAGGGCAGGAGATCGCCTTTACATTTTTTTACAAAAATAAGGAAAATCTGCAGATCTTGATCTACATAGTTTACTAAAAAAAAAAAAAAATTGCTTATTAGCCTTGTCTGGGTCAGTGAGGGAGGACCCCTAGACCAAGGATAAGGGCTAATTGTGACCCTACCCTGGCCCCCTTTCTATTTTTTACACTTTTGTTTTGGGACCTGGCTGAAGTTGAGTCCTAAGATTGCTGCCAACACTTCCTTGTTGAAGTGTTGGCAGCCAATCAGATATCAGCATGGGGACAGTTGGATCTGCAAAGTGTCAACGTCCCTAGATATCTATATTTTTTTAAACTCCATTACCTCCAAAACTACTGAAGGGATTTTCACCAAATCACAAAATGTACACTTTCTGGACCAAGAGATAGCTTTCTGCCAAATTTGGGGTAATTCTGTTCAGTGATTTGGGCTGTAGTCGTGTTCAACAATTAGAAAAATCCAATTGATGTAAAATGGGGAAAAGGTGTTTTGGGAACCCCCCCTTTTTCTCTGCCCCCGCTTGAGAGATCACCCCATAACCTTCAGGACAGCAGCTGAACTGACCATAATATGAGTTTTTAAATTTAAAATTTCATGAAGATTTGTCAAAAAGTTATTGGCAAAATAAATAATGCTCTGTCTATGGAAAAATGGTCCTAACTATAATTACCTACTGGCCAGTGTATATATATATATATATATATATATATACACACATATATTCACTTAAAAAAACAAAGGTTACAGGGACGTTACAGTTAGGCTCCAATTTTAAAAGTGCAAAACCATAGAAATTCACCAGTTATAGTTAGAGTTATCTCAAGTAACTATAATTATAATTGGCTATGTCAACCTACCTATAAGTCCCTAGTATATGGTAGGGCATGTCGGTTTAGGGCCCCCACCATATGTAGTGCACCCATAGGTGCACTGCTGAGGTGCCCAGGGTCATTCTAAAGGCAGGCCTGCCTTGCTGGCTGCTTTTAAATTAAGGTTATATGCAATTTCGACTTTGGAATTTAAAATACTTCCAAAGTCCTAAACTACCTTATTATTACATATATGTCACCCATAAGATGGTGTACCCTATGTTCCCCTAGGGATGGGTGCCATGTAACTATAAACAGGGGCCTTATAAACACTGTTTTATAAGCCCTGGTGAGGTGAAATAGCCAGATTTGTTTTTACCTCACTGTAGTGAATGTCTTCCATGGGATAAAATGGGGAGATTTTATTTTAATTAACAAAGTCTCCTTAAGAGCCAGATACCTTGAGTTTGGTATCAAATTAATTGTTATAATTAATCCCACAACTTGGATTTAGTATAACTAGTTCATGTAAAGAGTTGTAAAAGTCTAACTGAAAGTTGCGAACTTCAGCTCTGTAGTGCCCTTCTCCTGATTGGCCAGCCTTTGGCAGCCGGACCAGGCTACCTTGATGAGGTGTGAAGTGGCCTGGGCTGAACACAAAGGATGTGCCTGGGGGAGGAGACCTGCCTCGGCAGATGGTGAAATAGGATGGGGAGAACAGCCAAACTGGTCTTCAGAAGCAGGGAAGGTTATTTGGAGCAGCTCAGGACCTCCCTCACATCCTGCAACCCAAGACAATTAGGTGCCCTCTTGATTAGATTAGGAGAGGGCAGGAGAGGGGTGTGTTTAGGATTTTTAGCCACACCAGTGGGTGGGCTCAGCCAGCCATGTTGGATTTTTGAAGGATGTTGCTCCATGGGATTGATTTTTACCACACTTCCCAGGAAGTGGTCATCAAAAGGGGAAGGACCCTGCCTGTGATTGGATACCCAGGACCCCCATGCTTTCCACCCAGGACCAAGGATAAATATGGCAGAACTGCACCCACACCTCAGATCTCTACAAGACAAAGATAAAAGAAGGACTGCCCTGCTGGACCCCTGACCTGCACCTGGACACTGCACTCTGAAGGACTGCACCACCTGCACAACTGGGCTTCACCACTAAAAGGACTTTGTCTGTCTTCTACTGCTTCAAGAAGGGACTCCCTGTTTGCTACCGGTACAAAGGAGCTGCTCAGAGTCCCCTGCGTCAAGTCTTGCAAGCAGAGCCCAGCTGACAAGCGTCCAGCAGCCATTTCAGGATTCTGACCAGGTGCATTCTGGGAATTGTAGTCCCAACTCCCAAGGAGCAACTCAGAGCTTCTGGAACCTTGGATCAAGATGTGGACACTTCAAGGATCCAAAAAGGACCTTTGGAAGAAGATCCAGAAGTTTGGAAACATTTGGAGCAACTCCATAAGTTGAAGAGGTGCATTGTGGGAGTTGCAGTCCCAGACCCAAAGAGGCACACCAGAGTCTCTGGACCCTTGGCTGATGCTGTGGACCACTTACCAATAATCCACTTTCCAACAAGATTTTTTTTGTAGATGTCATGAGTACCGTAATTTGTGGGGCAAATAGCAGTGCATGGCGAGGGAACTAGTTGTAGTTACCTTAGGGCACAAAAGCGTCAGACACCAGACCTTTTCTCTTGTCTCCAGTGGGCACTGTGTGTATGCTGCTACCATCACTGCTGAACTCTGCCTTTCTGGTCTTGATGTATAGCTCCTTCAGGCCCCTCTCATGAGCCAACTGTGCAATGCAATATTCTCCTTCATGGCCAATTTATTTCCCTCCATGATCAGTTTATTTTCCTCCATTTCTAACTAGGCCATATGCAACCTTAACTCCCTTTTGGCCTTCCTGTTTACCAGCTCCTCTGGGGACAGGCCTTGAGAAGACACACTGCTCTCTGCTCTGGCAGAGAAGTCAACTCGGGTGACAAGTCACCCCTCTCAGCTGACTGCTGCATTTCATTACTCCCACCCGGTCCATGCTCTGGCTACTCCCCATCATCCTCTCCATTCTGGTCATTTGTCATCACTGACAACTGGTGGGCCTCTGCCCATGCCCATGCCCACTAAGCCTTTTGGAGCCCTGCCTTCCTAGTGCTCCTTTTGGCAGGCAGCCCCCACTCTTTACTAATTTCCTTGAACTCGGCCAAAGTGTAGTTTTCCAGATTGATGTTCTCAAATTCCAATCTTGCAGGTGAAACCACAGACACATGCAGTCAGGAAGAGTAAGCGTAAATATGGAAAAAGGCCAATCAAGGAGAAATGTAAAACGCAAAGTGGTCTTAGATTATCTATGAGGGATTTTCAGTGTGGCACAAAATCACTGTATGGCAGTGCACAAACACAAGTTACTGATTACTGGATGAAGGAGGTATAAACTTGTTTGTGACTTTACCCTGAGTGGAATAGTGGTTGCTGCTTGAGAAGGTCTTCTCCCCTCTCAACCTGTACCTTAATTTCTTACACTGGTGTTCAGCAATGAGGATTTGGACTTTTGTTTGTTCAGTTCCATGCAGGCATTGTGTGTTGCACTACCACACCAACTAAATAATTTAAGACCAATTTTAGTTTATTTGTTTTAATTCTGCTTGATTGGCTTCTTTTTGTTTTTCCAAATCTTCTCTAATTTTGGCTGGACTGTCTGAAACCATACCTGCAGAAATGGAGTTTGAGCTGGCCAACTTGGAAGGTCACACTGTGGCTGAGCTTAAACAGTCCTGCAAGGTTAGAGGACTACAAATGAAGAAAGGCACCAAGACATTGGAACTGCAGAAAGGTATATATATATATATATATATATATATATATATATATATATATATATATATATATATATACACTTATAATAAATAATAGCAATATTTTCATTTTTTTATGCAGATAGAGGAAGTAAATGCAAGTGCTTTAGTTATATGCAGGGCCACTGGAATTATGTGGCAGAGAGGACCAAATTATGTGGCAGGGTTCACCAAATCATGGGGCAAGAAAAGTCCAGTTATGCATTTACAACCCCAATACCTCTAACACAAGCAAATGCAAGACCTATTGCATTCCAAATGCTTTTTGATATTGATATCACCGGTTTGTTGTACCATATAGGGTTGTTTGGTGTCTTTTTTGTGCTTTCCATTGATGTGATTTTTCTTATACTGTAAAAATATAGAGTTATTATGCAAAGTGTTATTAGCATACAACCTTGGCTGGACTTTTGTACTGTATTGTTACTTTGCTAACAGTGCTGCACTGTACCAACACCTTCCCCACGTACCCTTTCTTTAGTTGTCTTGGACTGCTCGTCCATTCCAACCCTGGGAGACACAGAGGCTTAAGTACCCCCCACCTAGCAAGCTACACCACCTGTGTAATTAGCCACTCAAGGAGCCTGGCCTGACTTACTCATGAAATATTCTAATACATTAGTCCCTGATACAGTAATCTGAAGAATTATTTCTTGCCATCATGCAAAAGACTAAGAATGCACTTTTATCCACTAAGTTTGATTAGGTAGTTAATTAATTGTGAGGTGTACGTTAACTGTTTTCTGTGATGCACTGCTAAATGAAGAGGAAAGGTGCAACTATGATCACAGTGCCTTCTCTAGGTTATGACACCTCACAACTAAGACACAACTTGTACAAAAGGCCTTCATGCAGGATTTAAGCCCCTCTGGCCTTCCAAATAGCACAAAAGCATCAGGGTGTGCCCCAGCATGTCCTGAACTGCCATTGATACCCATCTCACCCAGCCTTTCCTGTGTCAGACATTGTCTTCACTGTAGTATTGTGTGCCCATAAGAAAAAAATTATGATTCTGTAACACATAAAGCAGCATTATATGAATTGGTTGGTTCTCTCCCACCAATAAACTTTCTCTCCACCATCTTCTCACACCAACTTCTACACTTTTCAGCTGCTCCAGTATACGCCTATAACTAAACATGCATCCCTTACAACCTTTAATCCTGTGTTGTGCAACAGTGAGTCACTCACCTGACATGGGCTTGCAGACTTGGCAGTCACCATCACTACCCCAATTCAGGAAGGACCTAAAGCCTGTCTCTTCAACTGAAGCTCAGAGGACAAACCTCCCTAAGCCTTGAGACCCTTACAGGTGAGTAGTTGCGCTTTATAAACCCTGATTTTATTTGA
Source organism: Pleurodeles waltl (assembly GCF_031143425.1). Taxonomy (NCBI): domain Eukaryota; kingdom Metazoa; phylum Chordata; class Amphibia; order Caudata; family Salamandridae; genus Pleurodeles; species Pleurodeles waltl. The sequence goes on from NC_090440.1 coordinate 1,890,146,442, forward strand.
TTTGATTTGAAGTAGTGAGTTCTGCCAACACCCCAGCAGTCATGGTGTCTGGGTTTGAATCATCAGAGTTTAGCCACAGGTCAGCACAAGGCTGCTGCGCACAGAATATGCAGCACAGCAGTCAAGAGCCAACCAAGTTCCACTCAGGAAGTGCCAAGCACTGTTTCTGCACCTGGGCAGGATCTCAATCTTTAAGCTTTATTTCGGCAAAAGGATAGCCATAAGAGCACCACACATAAAACATAGGTTAAAAGATAATAAAATAATTAAAACAGGATGCCCCCACAGAAGGGCATTATTCCACAATATGAAAAATACATTTCATAATAAAAAAAAAAAAATGGTCATGTCAAAGTGCAACGCTCAGTGCAAATTCAACCAGCCAGTTTGCGTAATAAGCACGGACCTCCCCATGCTACACCCCCGCTATCACTCAGCGCGCTCCCATTGTTTAATCTCTTTTGCTTTTATATACCAAACACTCCCCAAACATTTTGCAACTGCACAAGCAAGCAAGGGGCTCTGATTCTCAAAGCAATCACGCTACTGTGTGGGCCTACAACCCTGACAACAGGCCTGATCCACTTTCTGCATGGTCCTTCATAAGCCCGACATGCAAAGAGGACATGGCCAACTGATTCCTTTATTAGCTTACATCTGGGACATAGTGGTGGTACTGGAGAGCTTGTCGCCCAGCTACTCGTAAGAGAGCTCAAGGGAAGGGAGCCAAATCTAAACTTTACATACAGCTTCCTTTTCCTTGGCACTAGAATAAAATCTAAGCAAGGTTCTAAGACACTGGTAGCTTTGGAGTTTAGGAATGCACTAGTTATAGTGCTTCTCCCTCTCAATTTTAGGCCCTCCTGCAGGACCCAGGCCCAATGTTGCCTCTTTAATTCAGCTTTCGTAGGGATAGTTTCTAGTTGCATTACGTCACACGGAGTCTGAAATCCTAAGGCAAGTAGCAACTTCTTAATCTTTGCAAACCATACTATCCTATCCGCCCCAGAACTCCTAAATACAAGCAGAGGCATACTGTTCAAGTTTTCTAGTCACCATCAACTTTCTCCAAAACAGCAAGGGGCGCTACCTTGCTCTATCCCTTATGGACTTCCAGCCCATTATCAATTCCAGGGGCAGGAGCGGTGTACTAGCAGGTAATTGGACCAGACTCCTAATACACTTATGCTCCATCCTAATCAGCTCACTAACACCCTCAAATCCCCAAAGCCCTGCATCATATAATGTTGATGTCACTGCTCTTACTTCATAAATCTTTTTGGGGGCAGCTCCTGGCTTGGAGAAAGAGGCCCATTGTTCACACAAAAGGGCACCCACTACCTGACCTAATTTTCGACCCATTTTGTTATTATGAGGTTGCCAAACCATATTATGTGCCAAACTAATACCTAAATAATCAAATGTGGTCACTCTCTCTAACATGTCACCCCCCCCAGAGTCAACATCCCCCTGAAAGACTTATGCGGGTTGATAACAATGAACTTGGTCTTATTGCTATTAATGTCCAAGCCTGTACTATGGCAAAATTCTTCAAATCTAGTCAAAAGCCTCTGTAGGCCTACTGCACTCTTAGATACCAATAAAGTGTTGTCTGCATTTAATAGTGTATTGATCGTATGTTTGCCAATCAAAAGGGCATCTGCCAATGGGATAAACAGGAAAAGTATCAGCTCATTTAAGAACAAGGAAAATAAGGTGGGGGCAAGAACACATCCCTGTCTCACTTCTTGAACAATAGCAATAGGTTCAGTTACTTGTCTTTCTGTCCCCCACCTAACCACTACTTGGTTATTGTCATGCAGACAGATGATAAACAACAGGATGTCACCCGGTATGCCCATGTCTGCTAATGTAGACCATCATTTAATCCAGGGAACCATATCAGAATCCGATTTTATATCAATAAAAGCTTCGTATAAGCTGCCTTTTTCTAGCACCACAGTTTTCCCATATACCAACATAAATCTAAAAACTTGGTCTATGGTGCTTATCTTAGCCCTAAAACCAGCCTGATAGGGAGACAAGATATTGCGGTCTTGAATCCACTTCAGGATCTTGCCTAGCAGTGCCTGGGTAAAGACTTTCTGCGCTACGTCTGTTAGATTTATAAGACTATAATTTGTAGGAGAATCCCTTGCCCCCTTCTTATAAATCGGTACCACCTCTGCTAGCTTCCACATAGAGGTGGATAAGAGCACCCTTTTCAATTTGATTGGCAACTACCAACATATAATTTGCCCAAACTCCTTTGTCATACTTAAATAAATCGCCTGGAATACCGTCGGGCCCTAAATCTTTGCTGGCCATAATAGAGTCAATAGATGTGACAATCTCTTTCAAGCTAAACATATGCCTACAGCTGATTGAGGACACTGTAAAGTTAAAATTATATGGAGCATCCTGCTAAACAACCGAATATAGGGATCTAAAGTGGTCCACCCACACCTCTGGGTCAATTGTATTATCAGGATCTGTGCGAGATGATAACTCGCAACCTCCTCTGCTTACTAAATTCAAAATTTAGTGCAGCAGAGTGATTCACACACTACTTTGAGGTCCTGCCATCTATTTTTCTCCCAGATCTTCTTGGCATGCGCCTGAGCCATCTTATAAGATGCCCTTAGCCTCAAAATGCTGTTTCCATCCTTTAATTTGATGGCTTTAACCAGGTCAGCCCTTGCCAATTTACATTGCTCATCGTACCAGTTCTCCTGCCCAGATATTTGAGGTTTCCTTTTCTTAACTGCCTCCGGGGCTGTAAAAAACAAGCAGATGCCATCCAAAAGAGCTGCGTAGATATCAGCCAGGTCGTCCCAGCTCCCATCACCAGGTGCCCTCACGTCCAGCAAAAACAATGTGCAATTTACTATCATTGAAATTTCCCTGAGCACCTCGGTTTTGGGGCAACTTTCTGCCACTTAGGGCAACGCCTATCATTTGAAGGGCCGAGTTCCTGGCTATGACTGAGAGGGTGTGCATCACATTCACGTCGCCCCAGGAGTGGTTTCATCGAGAGCCACAGTGGGTTATGGTCACTTTTGACAGTTTCCATTACTATCATATCCTCAACAGAAGCCCAGAATCTGAGATCTATTAGCATATAGTCTATTCTCCTAGAGCCCTTATGACCATGAAAGGTGGGCAGGCCAGCCTGGTCACTCTTCTGCCATTCAGAGCTCTAAGCCCGAATTAGAGAGTTCTGGCCTTTACTTGTAGTGCCACCTTGGACCATTTTTTAACAGGTGCTAAACTGAGCTCGGTATTGGCCACTGTTCATCTTCCTCTGTCATCAGATGTATATCGCCACTATCTAAGGGCTTAAATGTGGTGTTAATATCACCACCAATAATTAAAAAATACCTAGGGAATGTTTTTTCTAAGCTGGCCTCCAAGCACTGCAGTGTTTCCTAATAAGTCTCATCCCGCTCCTCTCACATAAAGGTTATAAATATCTAGCCCCATGTTAGGTCTGTTTTTTACCTGGATGGCCAGGATATACTGATGGGCTGCCGAGAAGAGCTCAGAAGTACAGTTCAATTAAATTTTGGCCCAGATCAACAACACGCCAGAGGGCATACCCTTAGCGCCTCAGTGGCAGGGCTAAAAAAAGTGAAACAACATTGCCGATACTTAGGTTCTTTACACCAAGTTTCCTGCAGCAGACATATATCAACATTATTAATATAAGCATTCCACTCTGGGAGGAGCAGCTTTGAATTTAACCCAGTCACATTCCAGGAAACAAGCGAATGATCGCCCAGCCATATCGCAGTAAGGGCATCAGATTGTTTCTGATCATGCGGTACTGAGGTGGTATGCAAACAGAGAGAACTTTGAGAAGGAGCCCTGCCCTCATGTCCACTCCCCACAAACAGTTGGATGCAATGACTGATCCTTTGTGCTCTTTAGCATTTATCACTGCGGGGCTAATGGGAACATTCCCTTCAACCCTATTACCGTACACCTTCCACCTATCTCTCCTGTCGGTGTCAGTCAGTCGACTTCCTCCGGAACACTAAAGCAGTTGATAACAGGTACCATAAAATTCCCATACTGTCCAGCTGTGCCCTTATGTTGACCTGGTGTCCTTTGTGGATGGTTAGCGCTTGGCAAATGCACCCTCTGTCTGTTCCCCACAATAGGTTTATAAAAATAACCCAGTGGCAAAAACTTTATACCAGTACCCTCCTCCGTGTCCTGGCTTTCTTGCACCAGCAACCTATGCATTATCTCAGGTTCTTTAAAGTTTATGATCATTCAGTCCCCCGGACGATCCACCTGGCCTTGCCCAATCCACCCTACCCAGCACCTTAATAGAATCTTGTGTGCCAATCTAGTAGGAACATTCCTGTTCCTTCCAAGCCAGTGCAGACATTTGCTAGTTAATCACTCTTGTGTTTTGCTCTGTCCCCCCCTGAGTTTTGATACCCCCGACTATATAACCACATATGGACAAGATGCGGGGGCAAATTAATAACAGGGTAGGTCATAGTTTGGGCGCTGCCATTTGCCCTTCAGCCTGCCCTTCATACTCCTCCCGGTTGGGCTCAACGCCTATGCCTCCCCACCACTAATTTTGGTGGGTTAACTAGATGAGCTGATAGAGGTTTGTGTGGACATGTAGTCTGACTCTGGCTCATCCCATTCTGCTCAGAAGGCACACACACACAGGGCCGGATGCAACACCTAAGCCACATCTAGGGGAAATATCAACTGGGTAATCTGTACCTGCGGCTCAGCAATAATATTAAGTGCATGCTCTATTTTATCCAAACGTGCCTTTAAATATAAAAGTTCTGATTTCAGAAATTACTCCACCCTGATTGACACCTTTCACCTTACACGGGGCAACAATTGTCTATCAACTGCACAGCTCGTTTTGTATCAGCATTGATATACAAATGGTGCTCAATGTGCAACATCACACCTGTTGCCTTGGTGTGTATGTTTCAACCAGAGATTGATTTGATTTCTGGCACTTGTACATTCAAATTACGGGACGGAAGGGCATACCATTGCTTTTACGGAGGTTCATTTAAATTGGGAAATTACCTTTTACTTAGGCCCTCATTATAGCAACCGCCGGATTTACGAGTCACAAAACACAAACCGCCCCAAAACAGACACAAAACCAACACTGCCAGGCCAACCTATGGCGAAAGAGTGACTGATCAACCGCTGGCCCCGCCATGCTGCCACCATTTCGACTGTCATATTTAGAGGCAACCTCCAGCACAGCGGTACAAGCACGGCGGTAAACTGTTGGCGGTTTGCACTGTGACAGTACAAAAAGGCACTGCTAAAAGTAGACAAAACCACATTGGCCAGTTCGAATATCCCACACCTAAAACTCATACACACACACCATGCACACCTGCACATGCCACCATATAACACCCCCACACACACACCCACAGTCCCTAGCGACAATTATGAGCAGACACACTCGACACGAAGCACACCTCAAACATAACAAAAATAATCACACAGCACACATTGTACAAATTACCACCACAGCCCACCAACACCCACAGCCAAACACCCCCACATCACCACACACCCCACACTGCACCCAACATGCACACCACATACCCACCCCACAACATGTCACGACAGAAGCACCCACGGTTTATGAGTTGCGGGTCATGGTGCACAAGATCATCAGAGTAGAGCCACAGCTCATGGAAGTCCAGGTACAGGAAACATCTATATGCAGGAAAACGGAGTTATTGCAGAGGATTATCGACAGGATCAATGCAGTCGGCACCTACCCACGCACAAGGAAGGACATCAGGAACAGGTGGAATGACCTCAGGGGGAAGGTCTATTCCATGGCGTCCAGGCATCAGATAGCCATCAACAAGACTGGCGGTGGGCCCCTACCTCCTCTCCTTGAGCTGACATCCTGGGAGGAGAAGGTCCTGGAAATCATGCAACACGAGGGCCTGACTGGCATCAGCAGAGGGATCGACTCTGGTAAGTCAACAATACCCTCCTAAGCACCAACCACCCCTGCTTTGCATGTCTCCCCACCACCAACCATCCTCCAACCTACTACAATCCACTGCACTGCACCCAACCCAAACACCCCACGCCCCTGCTCTGCATGCCACACCACCCCACTCCCACCATCCCTACTCACTTACTCCTAATGCACGGATGACAACCACAATGTGAAGAACCACAGCTCCCGCAATCCAGCACAACCCACACACAGCAACACACCACAGACCCACTGCACAGTGGAGCATCTGCATGGGCAACCATACCACAGCCCACACCAGCTGGCTGCCATTACTTTGTCCCAATATGTGGCAATGACAGCAATGCCAGCCACCATCCACAACCCCCATGCCACATGGAAACCATGCCACAAACCCCTACACCAAATCAATGTCTGATTGCAGCAGTTGTCATTGCCATCACTGGGAAGTAAGTTGTGCCACTGCATGCATCACAACAGGGACATAACTACAGTTACACAACTAATATCTACCGTTTCCATTCCCAGGTACCCCTGCCACGGTCACCCTCCAGAGGATGCCAGGCTCAGACAGCCCTCCCAGGATGAAGGCCCCACTGGATGCCTGGATGGGGACGACTTGCCTGGCAATCTGGGATCACTGGACAGTCCACCAACAGCAAGCCCACCCTGGACATACCAGACGCCGCCATCCATGTAGCAACAACACCAGGCGCCCCCATCCATGTGGCAACAACACCACAGCCAGCCTCTGAACCCCAAACCTGTGCCCCAGGGACCTCACAATCAGAGGTGTGCCCCATAGTACAGGAGCCAGTGTCAAGGGCACACACCCCAGACAATGCTACTGGGAGTGGGCACACTGTGACAGGGCCACAGGCACAGGGGGCCAGTGCTAGTGGGAGGGGAAACAAGGCTTGGGGCAGTCACACCAACTGACTGCCTTGGAGGCCCTCAACCAAATCCTGGGTGTACACCAGCAGACCCAGGACACAGTGGCCCAGATCCTCGCTACCATGCAGGAGAACCAGAGGCTGCAGGGGGAATACCATCAGGAGGCCATGCAACAGTGGCAGACCCACAATACCACCATGACCTCCATAGCAGGGGTGCTCAAGGACCTGACCACCATCATGCGTGAGTCCGCCACCCACCAGCAGGCCCCTTCCACTGACCATATCCCATCAGAACCCTCCATGTCAGCGGCAGCCAGTGGCATAGAGGCCCCACCACAGGACCCGAAGGGCACCAGCACTCCTACCCCTGTAGCTGAGGAACCTCCACGCAAGCGAGGACGTCCAACTAGACATCTAGCCAGACATGATGCCAAGACCACCACCACCACCAGGAAGCGACCCTCTCCTGAACATTCTCCCTTGTGTGTGACTAAGACACCCTGTCAACTGTCCACTCTCATGTCTCTGTTTTCGCATGGCCATCATACTGGACCTGGACTACCCACAGCTGGCCTCACCACTCTGATGATGTCAGCTGCCATGACCCCACTCAAAACCCTTTGCACTTGTCCCTCCCAAATAAACACCATTGAGCACAGTTACTGCCTACGTCTCTGTTTGTCATGAGTACGAATGGAACTGCCAATACATGTGCAACTGGCAACCCATCGCCTAGTACATGCATGGGAGGGTGACAGAGAGGGGAGCAAAATGCAGGGAGGTCGATCGTGGAGCAGCCAGTGGCTAGAGATATGTGTCAAGAGAGGCAACAGGTCAGGCTGTGACCAGAGTACACCTCCACATTGTCATAAAAGTAGAGCAAGACAGGGACAACAATTACTGTAGGGGTCACAGATGTCAACTCAACACAAATACACTGTAGGAACAGGTATCTAAGGCAGATATGGCAGTGAAGTCCACAACCATATGGCCAGTACCAACACACAAAAACAACACATACCAACCCAATAGTGCCATCCTCACAGCACCCAGTGCCAGACCTGACCCCATACCCACTGCCATCAACAACAATGTAGCACTGTAACCCAATGTCGACTCCCAGGATAGATGCTGCACAGATGCAACAACCCTGTGTAGCACCTACATAGCACTTGAACTGGCAGCTCAGGTAACATTGTACATACACTTTGATGGCACTAGTGCGCCAGCACAACAGCTGCCTGACTATAGGCCTGACCTGTACACTGTGACTACCTAAGTCATGGGCACATGTGACACCCCCCCCCAACCCACCCAGAGGCAGAGCTGCAATCAATTCTGTCAGTGGTGACAGACAACAGGTGGAAGCAGGGACAAGACAGACAGTTGTAGAGGACACATACCAGACAGTTGACACATACCTGTATCTCAGTCGAAGTATTGTCGAATCAGCTCTGCTCTGGAGTCAGCTGCATCCTCATCATCCTCCTCTTCATCACTCCCCATGTACCCTTCATCAGCTACTGGTACAGCTAACCCCTCCTCTGCATCCAGCAATAGGATTTGACGCCACAGGGCCACATTGTGTAGCATGCAGCAGGCCACAATGATCTGCCACACCTTCTGTGGGTTGGAGAGCAGGGCATCCCCGGGGATATATAGACACCAGAATCTGACCTTCAGCAGGGCAAAGCATCTCTTAATGACCTGTCTGGTACGACCGTGGGCCTCACTGTAACGGTCCTCTGCATCTGAAGTTGGATGCCTCACGGATGTCAGGAGCCAGGGCAGGTTGGGATAGCCGGAGTCACCTGTGTGCACAGAGGAATGTCAAGACCGGGAGGGCGTTAGGACATGGACACAAGAGTGCAGAGAGCTGAGGGGGCACACATATGCAGGGGTACATACCGATGAGCCAGGCCCGGTCCCTCTTAAGTGGTGCCATCATGTGTGGGATTCTGCTGTTCTGCAGGATGAAGGAATCATGCATGGAGCCTGGGAATCTGGCTGTCACCTGGGAGATGTAAGGGTTTGCAAGACACACCACCTGCACATTAACCGAAAGAACGTTTTTGCGGTTCCTATAAACCTTTTCACTCCTGCTGGGTGGCACCAGGGCAATGTGGGTGCCATCAATGGCCCCAATGACATGTGTGAAGTGTGACATTCCATAGAACGCAGCCTTGACAGTGGGCAATTCTGCACATTGGGGGAACCGGATGTAGCTGCCCAGATATTTGAACAGGGCACATAGTACATCCCTCAGGACATTGCTAAACATAAGCTGCAACATCCCTGCAGCCAGGCCCACTGTGATCTGGAAGGAGCCTGAAGGAAGGTAGTGAAGGACTGACAACACCTGCACTGTGGGAGGGATGGCGATGGCGAATGGCAGGTAACAGATCCGGCTCCAACTTGGCCACCAGTTCCATGATGGTTTCACGGTTCAGGTGATAGGTCTGGATGACATGATGCTCCTCCAGGGTGGCAAAGTTGACTAGGGGCCTGTACACCGGTGCATTCCTCATCCTCAACCTTACACTGTACCTGGGAACAGGAGAGAGTTGGTATTATGTTGTGCACCATAGACTGCGTAGATGGTGTTGATGTGGTCACAGGTCACCAAATGTCACCCATGAAGCACTAACATTTCACCCACAATGCACATTGGACATGTAAAATGGAAGTTGCCTGTCCTGCATGCATTGAACAGGCGGAAGTGAGGTCATCCCGCCGGCGTAACACGTCATGGCGGTAGGCGGTCACGACCACCGTGCAACTCACCATTGGTTAACACTGTTGCCTATGGGAGGCAGGAGCCAATGGTGATCGCCTCCGGCAGTAACGATGATGTCCGTGGCAGCCATGACCGCCATTTCATATGCTCCAGCTCACTTGACTCCCGAACCTCGTGCACTGAAGACCTCCACTGCGTGTGCTGCTGTGTAAATCTTCCCACACAAATTTTCTTTTGCATCAGCTTACAATTCTGTCATTTCAATCCCTCTATATCCTCCTTCCCTCTGCGAATTTTCCGTAAACACATTTTTCCTTTTCAGTTCTTCCCTCCTCTGATCATTTTTCCTCTTCTTCAATTTAATCATCCTACACAATTTACATATTCTCCATGCTCCAATTTAGTGTTACAGGTATTGTAGCATGTTCTAATATGCTTGTAATTCTATGATCTGTATTGGAATGAGATTGCATTGTGGCATTCTTTTATGTCCTGATGCATACCAGTTCCAATTCCATTTAGAGAATGTTATCTTTTGGTTGCCAGGTGAGAGGCAGTTACTTAGGAGCTTCTCATCTGGATGGCAGTGGGGCAGTGGCTCTTATTTTATTCTGTATTACTTCTTGGAACAATAAACTTCCACGTTAAATATTTACTCTTTGTGGAACTCACTTACTTCGTATGGTGCCCACACTACATTTGGTACCGGGAGTGGGGTGCTCAGGCCAACGTGCAGGATTTTGTGTTTTATTACTATTACAATGCGTCATTTTCGAATAGCCATAGGACTTCGCATGGCGCATGCTGGATCTTTGTCCTTCATCAAGATTTCTCTTACTCCTGGTGCGTAACAGCGCTCCGGCAAACTTTACTATTTCACATTGCTGCTTACCTTCAACTTGTGCTTGTGCTGCTGCCTTCGTCCTGGTGCTGCTGCTTTTGTGTATCGTATATATATATATACTGTATATATATATATATATATGTTGTTTAGAATTGATATATATATATATATATATATGTATATATATATATATATACACATATATATATATATATATATATATATATATATATATATATATATATATATATATATATAAATTCTATACAACTAATAAACCATTAAAAAAAAAAAACTTACCTTAAAATTTGTTGTTCAGGCAATTGTTATTCAGGCAAAATCGTTGTTTAAGACAGCAGTTGTTCAGTATTTCGTTGTAGAGACTTTTCAGTTGTTTAGCAGTAGTGGTTTAGGCAAGTAGTTGTTTAGGACCTATTTGTTCCATCACATATTCATAGTATGTCATTGTCCTTAGCTACTCTACTCAGATATCTAATTATGGGGACAAATGAAAATACTACGTCATGGTTGGAAAAGAAATATTGGATGTACTCCTGGTTATAGAATCTTGTTAGTAATAGACTACAACTTATCCCAGATAGGTAACTCTGTCCATGACTGATGAAGGAATCTGCGTTCACACATAAAAATTCCTCACATCCATCGTTTCAACACACTCATTCATTAAGTGATAGAAAACATTAGAGAAAAGTTCCCCTTGAGCATTATCTACGTGCAGATACTTCTCATCTAACCTAAACTTCTCTATCACAGTTAATGCAGTAGTTTTCTCTAAAGTTGAAGTATGGTTTGCTTTACTCTTGTCAAGAACAGTCATACCCACAATCAATATCATGCACAATATCACACACACAATTGCCAAACCAATACTCATGTATTTACAGCACCTGTTTTTCCTACCCTGCTGGCTAATGTTACTCATGATCTGTAAAGAATCAGAAAGTAGAAGAGAAATATTTAGAAACTGTGCAGCAAACATCAAAAACAAAATCTTCTTTCAGCAGTTATTTACAGCTTTCACTCTCACTTCCAGGATCTTTTTCTCAAAAATCGTTAAGTTTGTCAAAATCGGTTTAGCAGCTGGTCAAATCAGGTTTTCTTTGTCAAATTAGTTTTAAAAAGTCTCTTCCGGTTAAATTCAACAGTTTCTTTTTCTTTGTACTTTGTCTCAATTTGTCTCAAAAGTTCAGTTCAGTGATTTTCTTCAAGTGCCAAAATATTGACCTGCAACGTCTCGATCAAAACAAAATGACAAAAATGATCTTTGCCATTCACTTGTTGTTGCACACACCCATTCAGTTCCAGCATGCCTTTGACTTGCTATCTTCTTTCTTTTCAACTTTCAATCTCCATTCAATTCTCCTTCACTCAGATCTTCTCTCCTTGTGGTATCTACTTCTTCCTCGATTGTTCTCACGACAATTGCTTCCTTTCTCTTTGCCGGTGACTCCGGCCACTTATCTTCTTTCAGAGGACTCTTGGTCAATGCTCTTTTCAGTGTTGAACTTGAAACTTCTTCTTGCTCTGCAGGATTTTCTCTTGATGGACCTGCAACTGCTTCAGGAGGAGTCAGATCACATTGGCTTTAATCCGCCTTAACTCCTTCCCCCTTTGGGTCTGGCATTTGCTCTGTTTGTCTCTTAAAATCTCTACGTCTGGGAGAGTCCTTCTCAGACTAGACTCTGCTTCTACCTCAATCGAGATTGGCTCACTGTCACTCTCATGGAGGTCTCCTCCCTAGTCTCTCACAGGAGTGATTGAACCATTCACAACGTGCTCAGATCCGGTCTCCGTTCCGCTTTCTTCTCTTTTCGGCTCTGAGGCTTGTCTGGTCGCTGTTGGGACTCTCAACAACTCCTCTTCATTGTCCAAAGGACATGCCACTTTTCTTGTGTGGCTGGTGTGTATCGAGTTCGGAACTCCAGCACACTTCACAGCTGTGATAGGGATCAGAACTACCTGTAATGGACTATTCCACCAAGGTTCCAAACAAGTCTTCCTCACATTGTTACGGAACAAAACGAGTCACCAGCTCTCAGGCTGTGTCCTGGATCTTGAATCGGTGTCAGTGTGGTGGCTTGTACCTGCAGAGAGAAATAGCAAACCACATCAGCCAGACCCTTGCTGTAGCCCAACACCATATCATCTGTTATGTTTACAAGAGCATTTGCAGGAACCGCTGGCACCCTCATTGCTCTGCCCATGAGGATATCGTGTGGTGACAATACTGTCTTCCTGTCGGGTGTGTTTCTCATTATCATCAGAACTAACAGCAGTGCATCGGGCCATTTCAGATTCCTGGACACACACGTTTTCGCCATTCTCGATTTCAAGCTACCATTCATCTGTTCTACTAGTCCTGCTGCTTTAGGGCGGTAACTACAATGCAACTTCTGCTCAATGTTAAAGGCTGCAATATTACAAAAACAATGGTCTGAAGGTAGGGATCAATTACAACAAGATTTCAAACACAGTGATCAATACTGTCTTTATGGAACCATTATTTTCCAAAAATGTATTATAATTAATTATATGCAAGGTAGACAACAACTCGTTGGTGAATATCAGCAAAGTACGACAATTTTTCACAACAAAAAAACATTACACACATCAAATCCAACACATAAACTTAAATATACATTTGCATTCAACTCTGGTCAACATCTGTTTTTTTCAAAGTCTTGTAGCTGACCATATTGAAAATAGAGGATTATTCCCAATAACCTTTCTTAGTATCAGAATGGTGGTCGCAATTTCATTATTCTAATTGTAATCCACTCTATTACGATGATTGGAGGTTCTTACACAAACAACTGACAAATACCTCTCTGTCTTTTTAAGGTATTTTGTAGTGCATATTGAGTGATTTTTTATCAACCTGATTCCAATTTCAAGAACACAATCTCGCCAATGTGTCTGTCAACGCGTTTTGGCCTTTTCAATCAGGGCCTCATCAGGACTATCAAAGGGCAGCGTCACCTCTTTGAGAAATTAAAAACAAGGAGACTGACTGAAAATGTATTAAAATAAACACTATTGCAAAAGAGCTCAACTGTGTGCTCTACTGCTGAAAACTCACCACATCACCCTTGTGACCCACACTATTTATATCCATGGGCCAAACGTGCTTACTAAAAAATTGTGTTTATAGTACCCCAATTGTGTTGGTGTCTCAAGGTCTACTGTTAAAAAGTAATTTGTATTTTTATTTTTGCATGACACCTCGTGCTAAACTGAGGCATGCACTTGTGAAACTCCAAACCAGATGAATAATAAGCAGTACCTGTAGACAGCCGATTCTAAATGCTGTCTTAAGGCGCATCGAGTATTGACACCTACAATTACTGCAAAAGAGCAGAACAAATCTCTTACTGGCAAATATTATGTGGCCGTTGATGAAACAAAAATATAATTAAAAGTGAGACTGTTTCCAGTGACCACTCACTTTAAATCTGTCCATAGCCATCCTCGTAAGACTGGTGGCCAGGAAACAGCCAGCGTTGGACTAACCGCTGTTAACAGCTATCGAATACACTTACTTAATCCAAGCTAGCTCCTCCAGAGATTGGTCTTGTTTACGGAGGGCTGTTTCGGTGCTCAGCGTGGCGGCAGTGAACCTGCCTAAGGCTGCTCCTAATCTGTATTTGGCAGCGTTACTAGCGCTGCGCCATGCCTGATCGAATAAAAGCTACGCGCGGTCATTAGCGTGCGGGCAACACTAGACTGTCAAGTCTAGTGCTACGCGTGTGATGCAATGGCGGCCATTTTGGGAAGGACGAACTTCTAATTCCACTATCCGTAGTGCAAAACTGCGCTACAATGCGCTAAAACTCTTCAACTCTTGTTTATGAAGCGAGTAACTGGTGTATCCAGGTGTTTTTACATTTATAGTATTGCGGACTGAATTTAGAATAATATAGATACATTAAATTACATCAAAATATATACCAAACCTTTCACAGTAAGAACATCGTGATATCTCTAACTCTTTAGCAGAATACGGTTTAGGCAGTCAATTGTTATCAAATTCTCTTTTTTCACCGCATACTGGACTACCGCCATTATCTGTGATATTCAATACTCAGTGGAATACATCACTGGTGCACATACCCATAAATGTCTGCTCATATTTCAATGTCCTTTTCATGTTTGAGCATACCGATGGATAGTGGCACTGTCGCTGTTCTGTTTCATCCATTATGCAATCAATGTCCAAACTTCATCTATATCGTTCAACCCATTTCGGGCTGTGTTGTACTTTTCAATTAGTCTGGCTTCCAATTTTAGAAGTTTATCCGTTATAGGTAAACCATCTGGTTTTGGTTGTACCACAGCCATTACTGTCCAACGAATGTCTTCTGCTTTGTGGTTACATTCCATAAAATGTTCAACCAGAGGAGCTCCTTGTATAGCACATTTGATTCGTGACCGATGTTGTAAAATCCGAGTTTTGACTGGTTGGGATGTTTGTCCTATATAGACTTTATCACAAGGACACATTATACAGTAAACAACATATTCGTATTGCAGTTAGAAAAACCCGTTTGCATATGTGTTTTCCCATTTAATAATATTTCTTTTGAATCTTGTGTGTATTGACATGCAATGCATTTACTGCACCTATAGTGTCCCTCAAGGGCTGGTAGTTGTAACATTGACCTCAAGTTTCTCTCTTTTATTTGTGTGTGGGCTGCTTTCACCCATTGATCTTTCAGACTTCGTGCTCTTTTGAATGCAAACAATGGTTTTTCGATCTCTAGATCTTTGATGATTTTCCAATTCTTTTCTATAATTGAGCGTATTTTATTGGCCTTTGGACTATATGTAATTACGCAAGTAAGTGGAGTTTGTTTTTCCTTAGCTTTGGGGACTAAAAGTGTCTCTCTAGGTGTGAACCAAGCTCTTTTTGCCGCTGTTTTCACCAATTTCTTGGGGTATCCTCTACTGATTACTTTCTGTGAAGCTCATCTGCACACTGCCAGTAATCTTCTTTCTCAGAACAATTTCTCCTGATTCTAAGAAATTGTCCGTATGGGAGATTCTCTTTAAGTATTCTAGGGTGCCCACTAGAAAAATGTAGCAATGTGTTGCGATCTGTTGGTTTTTTAAAAAGGCTGACTTTTAACTCCCCATTCCTAGTTAGAATCCATAGGTCAAGAAAATTAATTTTGTTTTTATCTTTGTTCATGGTGAACCTAAAGTCCACTGTCCGTTCATTCAACCAATTGTGGAAACTATTGAGTTCATCAACTGTCCCTTCCCAAATCATCAAAATATCGTCAATATATCTATACCATTTGGTGATCTGTGGTTTGAACGGATTGAGTTCTGAATGAATCCACTTATGCTCAAAACAGTCCATAACAAGGTTAGCAATTTCCGGAGCAAAGCTACAACCCATTGCTACTCCTTTAACCTGCTGGTACAATTTCTCTTTATATTTAAAGAAATTATGCTTAAGGCATAATGTGGCTAAGGAAGCTAGGAATTCAATGGGAGGATTTTCTGGCTTACTTTCAGTAGCTAATACTTTCTTGATGATTTCTATCGCTTCATCTTGCAGGATGTTAGTATACAGTGATTCTATGTCGAAGGTTACCAACAATTGCCTATCTTCCTCAAAGGGCAGTTTTTCTAGCTTGTTAATAATGTCCATGGAATCACGAACATAAGAAAGCATCTTGGTCACAAAAGGTTTCAGAAAAACGTCAACAAATTGTGCAAGGGGTTCTAATATAGAGCCACAAGCCGACACAATAGGTCTTCCTGGGGGTTTCTCAAAAATTTTGTGGATCTTGGGCAAGATGTAAAAACATGGAGTTCTCCCTTCATTTTGATTAAGGAATTCAAACTCATTTTTACTGATCCACCTCTGCTCTCTGGCTTCAAAGGTGATAGCCTCAATTTGAGATCTGACTTGTTTAGGGGTATTGGCTTCTATCTCTCGATAGTGTGAAATGTTACTAAGTTCGCTCATAACTTCTTCATCATATTGTTCTAAATTACAGATCACTATCCCACCTCCTTTGTCGGCTGGTTTAATTATAATGTCTTTCTTCTTAGCCAAGTTGGTTATGGCTTCTCTTTCTATCTTAGAGCAGTTATCTCTAAAGTAAATCTTTTTAGTGTTAAGTAAATCCAACTCTTTTAGTACTATGTCTTCAAAGACTTTTACCTCCAAAGGCATATAGTTTTTTTCTGGCAAGAAGGTGGATTTAGGTCTTAATCCACTACTATTGAACTCTTTCGATGGAGGTACTGAATTGAAAAAAGCTTTAAGTCTGACTTTACGGAGGAATTGTAAGACTTCTCTTTTACTATCCACCGGGTCTTGATTCCTGATTGGAACAAACGATAATCCTTTACTAAGGATTTGTCTTTCTGCTTGGGGGAGTGAATATGAAGACAAGTTGTAAATAGGGATAAGGTCTTCTGTTTTTTTAATCTCCTGTAAGCTCTTCGTCTGGTCCGAAAAAATCCTTGATCTTGAAATTGTCCCCTCGGAATACCGCCCCCTGTGGTACCTCTGCGGCCACCTCTGACTAAAAAAGGTTGAGCCGCAGTGAATGATCCTTGTGTATCTGGCTCAGACTCAGAGGATGTGTCAGAGAAAGTTATAAATCTCTTACGTGATCTTGTTTGAACTTGTAAGTTTAGAGTGTTCGGGTTATTGTTCGTATAAAAGTCTTCTTTCAAATAGGGGTATGTTGCCGTGATGTTAAAGTTTTTTATATCCCTTGCTAGTTTTGTTGTTTTTTGATTTATGGTATTAATTTTAAATTCTGCTATTGCTTTATTGACGGATTCTAAAAGTTGTTGAGCGTTCTGAATCGTATTATCTAAACTGATTTCCTGCTCCAAGTCCGCTATTTCTTTAAGTTCACTTTCACTGATCTGTAAAGCTGTCTCTACTGAAAGAGCTAACCAGTCCCTGGAACATTTAGTGCCAACACCACTGAACTGTGTGAGATATTTAGAGTCACTTATAAAAATGACAGGAATATTTCTCACCTGTAATCCAAGTGGGATTGTATTGTTCTTGAGGTGCTCTAACAGCACCTGTGCATGCAGTTGTGTCCGTATGTTTTTCTTTTTAAGTTGCTTTAGCTTTTCTACTTTGTCAAATTTCAGTGTTTCACTAGGGGGTAACTCCCCACTAAGAAGTGAAGGAAGTTCTAAAAGTTTTGATATGTGTTCTTCTGTATAACACACTAGTAATGCTGCCAAATACAGATTATTAGCAGCCTTAGGCAGGTTCGCTGCCGCCACGCTGAGCACCGAAACAGCCCTCTGTAAACAAGACCAATCTCTGGAGGAGCTCTCTTGGATTAAGTAAGTGTATTCGATAGCTGTTAACAGCGGTTAGTCCAACGCTGGCTGTTTCCTGGCCACCAGTCTTACGAGGATGGCTATGGACAGATTTAAAGTGAGTGTTCACTGGAAACAGTCCTCACTTTTAATTTTATTTTTGTTTCATCAACGGCCACATAATATTTGCCAGTAAGAGATTTGATCTGCTCTTTTGCAGTAATTGTAGGTGTCAATACTCGATGCGCCTTAAGACAGCATTTAGAATCGGCTGTCTACAGGTACTGCTTATTATTCATCTGGTTTGGAGTTTTACAAGTGCATGCCTCAGTTTAGCACAAGGTGTCATGCAAAAATAAAAATACAAATTACTTTTTAACAGTAGACCTTGAGACACCAACACAATTGGGGTACTATAAACAACATTTTTTAGTAAGCACGTTTGGCCCATGGATATAAATAGTGTGGGTCACAAGGGTGATGTGGTGAGTTTTCAGCACTAGAGCACACAGTTGAGCTCTTTTGCAATAATGTTTATTTTAATACATTTTCAGTCAGTCTCCTTCTTTTTTAATTTCTCATAGAGGTGACGCTGCCCTTTGATAGTCCTGATGAGGCCCTGATTGAAAAGGCCGAAACGCGTTGACAGACACATTGTCGAGATTGCGTTCTTGAAATTGGAATCAGGTTGACAAAAAGTCACTCAATATGCACTACAAAATACCTTAAAAAGACAGAGAGGTATTTGTCAGTTGTTTATGTTAAACCTCCAATCATCGCAATACAGTGGATTACAATTAGAATAATGAAATTGCGACCACCATTCTGATACTAAGAAAGGTTATTGGGCATAACCCTCTATTTTCAATATGGTCAGCTACAAGACTTTGAAAAAACCAGATGTTGACCAGAGTTGAATGCAAATGTATATTTAAGTTTATGTGTTGGATTTGATGTGTGTAATGTTTTTTTGTTGTGAAAAATTGTCGTACTTTGCTGATATTCACCAACGAGTTGTTGTCTACCTTGCATATAATTAATTAAAATACATTTTTGGAAAATAATGGTTCCATAAAGACAGTATTGATCACTGTGTTTGAAATCTTGTTGTAATTGATCCCTACCTTCAGACATTGTTTTTGTAATATTGCGTTCTAACCCAGGTCAGGTAGGGTTATTGGGTTCCCTCTTTTCAGTATCACAATGTTTAAGGCTTCACATAGTAATTTAATTACTTCATTGTTGAAGTGACTTCCCCTATCTGATTCTAAAGCAATCAGAAACCCAAAACGTGGTATCAGTTCCCTAAGCAGCAGTTTTGCTACTGTGAGGCTGTCATTCTTTCCTGTAGGGTATGCTTCAATCCAATGACTAAAGATGAGACAAACACCAACACATATCTCAAATCTCCACACACAGGCATTTCAATAAAATCCATTTGCATTTTGCTGAATGGAGCTCCTGCTCTTCCAATGTGGCTCAAATTGACTGCTGTCCCTTTTGCTGCATTCCTTTGTTGACAAATGACGCAACTATGGCAAACTACTTCAGCAAGTTGTCTAAACCTCAGTTTGAACCAATTATGTTGAAAGAGACGAATCATTGCATCCCTCCCAACATGTGCTTGACCATGATGATACCTAGTCATTTGAGTCAACAAACTGTTCGATAAAACCAACTGACCCTCTTCTGAAACCCACAACTCATCCTGTCACTCTATACATTTAATTTTGACCGATGATTGTGTTTCCTCCCTGTCAACCTTATTCTGCATAAGTTGGCCATGTTTCATGTTCTTCAGGTAATGAGTCCCAGTTATATACAGTTCAATGCGCAAAACCTTGTGACTTGATCCGCATATCCATTTCCAATTGACACAAAATTTTGTGATTTCAGATTTCAGATGTGCACTGCACTGCATTTCACCACAGCAATCTTTTCAGGCATCTGGATAGCTTGCAACAACTCCTGAATTCTCTCACCATTTCTCACTTGTGAACCAGAAGAGGTCATGAAACCTCTCCGTGACCACAACTGGCCAAAGTCATGGACTATTCCAAATCCATACTGGCTAGCCATATAAATGGTAACTTTAAGCTGAGCAGAAACATGGCACGTTCTATTAATGGCTACCAGTTCCTCCACTTGTGCAGAATATACTCCTCGAAGCCAAGACACTTCCAGGATACCAGAAATTGTGCACACAGCAAAACCTGCGTATTGTCTCATAGACAGGAACCATCAACAAAGATAATTTGGTCATTTTCTTCTAATCAGGTGTCTCAAATATCAGGTCTCGGTTTTGTGCACGAATCAGTTACTTCAAGACAATCATGCTCAATGTTTTCCAAATTTTCAATTTCAACATTTTCATTTGGAAGTAAGGTTGCCGTGTTATGCACTGTACATCTTTTCAGTGACACATTTGGTGACCCTAAAATACTCATCTCATAACGAGTCAATCTGGCACCTGTCAAGTACTGGGGTTTGGTTCGTGTGAGTAAAACTTCAATAGAGTGAGGGACCATTATGAATAAAGGATGTCTCATCACAATACCTTCACACTGTGTGAGGCACTGTCCAACCGCTGCAACTGCATGCAAACAGTCTGGTAAAGCTGCTGCGACTGGGTCCAAAGTAGCTGAAAAATATGCTACTGGGCGGTTTAAACCTCCATGGACCTGTGTCAAGAAAGGCAAAGAACATGCATCACGCTCTTGACAAAAGAAAGTGAAGGGTTTAGTGTAGTCAGGCATTCCTAAAGCCGTAGCTTTACACAAACTCTCTCTCAATTCAGAAAATGCTTTCATGCAAACCTGATCGAACACCAGGGGATCAGTGACTTCTTTGTGAGTCAGCTTCTGCAATGGTTTGTAAATGACTGAAAAATTGGGAATCCATTGGCGACAGTAGCCTACCATCCCTAAAAGCATCCTGACATCCCTCTGTGCGGCTGGGGGACTCATCTGCAGTATGGTTGTGACCATTTTTCTGGATATTTTTCTTTATCCCTTCTCAGTCTGGTGACCCAAGTATTTCACTTCTTTATGACTGTATTGTAATTTAAGTGGGGACACTTAATGGCCATTCCTTCCTAAATGGTCCAATAAGGCAATCGTGTCATACTTGCACTCTTCCTTTGTTTTGGATGAAATCAGCAAGTCATCAAGGTACTGTATCAATATTGATTGGAAAGGCAATTCCAATGTCTCCGGATTCTTTTTTAAGATCTGATTGAATATGGAAGGTGATTCTGAAAACTCTTGAGGAATTCTACACCAACAATAAACTCAATTTAAAAATGTGAAACAAAAGAGAAATTGACTGTCCTCATGAAGAGGCACAAAGAAGAAGGCTTGTGACAAGTCGATGGAATCTAAAACAGAATCATGGCTGGATTTGGCACCATGGGGAAAAATTTGATCACACTGTCATTTATTTTTCTCAGATTCTTGACAATTCAAACTTTCCCACAGGGCCTTTTCAATTCCATCATCAGTGAATAAAATGGGCTGTTCAACACTTCTTTCAAGACCCCTTTGTTTACAAATTCTTCAAATATGTGAGCAACTTTCACAAGGATATCCTGTGACGTGATACTGGGGAATCAGAGGATAAATTGCATTCGGCTTTACATGAAATTCAACTGGCTCAACTCCTTTTATCAGGACAATCTCTTTCCCTGTCAAATCCCACACTTTTTCTTTTACCGTTCCCTGTAAATCAGGAGGACGTTCATTTACTGTGAATACTGGAAAGAAATGAATCAGGGGATACTCCTCATTTATGGTCTCACACTCGGTCTCTGGTGCTGGGTCATCCTCAACATAACTATTCTTCTGTATCTTTATTCTATCATTTGAACAAGCAATCGAGCACCTGGTTTTAAACAGCAGGCCTCTTCCCAGTAGGGATACCGGATTTGAGTCACAGACTACGAAATTGTGCAATCCTTTAAAGTTGCCAATTTTAACTTGGACTGGTTCTGTGATTGGGTTGATCTTATACTGATTCGCTACTCCCACAATCTGGACTGTCTTTCCTGAAAGTGGCAAGTTCAGTACTTCTGCGGCTTGTGACAAGTCGATGGAATCTAAAACAGAATTGTGGCTGGATTTGGCACCATGGGGAAAAATTTGATCACACTGTCATTTATTTTTCTCAGATTCTTGACAATTCAAACTTTCCCACAGGGCCTTTTCAATTCCATCATCAGTGAATAACATGGGCTGTTCAACACTTCTTTCAAGACCCCTTTGTTTACAAATTCTGCAAATTTGTGAGCAACTTTCATAAGGATATCCTGTGACGTGATACTGGGGAATCAGGGGAAAAATTGCATTCGGCTTTACATGAAATTCAACTGGCTCAACTCCTTTTATCAGGCCAATCTGTTTCCCTGTCAAATCCCACACTTTTTCTTTAACCGTTCCCTGTAAGTCAGGAGGACGTTCATTTACTGTGAATACTGGAAAGAAATGAATCAGGGGATACTCCTCATTTATGGTCTCACACTCGGTCTCTGGTGCTGGGTCACCCTCAACATAACTATTCTTCTTTATCTTTATTCTATCATTTGAACAAGCAATCGAGCACCTGGTTTTAAACAGCAGGCCTCTTCCCAGTAGGGATACCGGATTTGAGTCACAGACTACGAAATTGTGCAATCCTTTAAAGTTGCCAATTTTAACTTGGACTGGTTCTGTGATTGGGTTGATCTTATACTGATTCACTACTCCTACAATCTGGACTGTCTTTCCTGAAAGTGGCAAGTTCGGTACTTCTGCAGCTCTCACTGAGGAGCGTGTAGCTCCTGTGTCAACCTAGAATGAAACCTTATGACCCATCACCTTTCCCTTCACATATGGGCCTTTCTGATCTACTTCTAAAGAAGCTGCAAGCACACATTTCTCTTCATCAGAACTCTTGCTCACCCAATCATCATTTATTGCATTCTCACTGTGTAATGAGAATTGGTGTACCATGTTATTATTCTGGTTAATATGCTGACCTGTGACCTGTTGAGGAAGCATCACCTTCTGCTGTTCCATAGGGGCTCAAGGTATTTGAATTTGCTGTCTAAGTACCATTTGAACCTGCTGTTGCATTGGCTGCAACTGTGTGATTTGTACACGTGGCATTTGCACTTGCTGTATGGGTTGAATATTTTGCATTTGATTCACATTGTTATAAACATTTGGATTATGACCTCTCATTCTCGAATCTTTCATGTTGTGGAACGAGTTGATGTCACCTGTTTGCTGAACAACACCTTCCTGTACCATCATCGGACACTCCCCCTTCCAATGTCTGACTGCTCTGAAAGCGTGACAGGGCAACAATCTCTTCATACCCTGCACATCATTCTGAACCACTACAGTATCCAAGTCTGGACTACAATTTCCATTACCAATTCCTCTGCAACCTCTACCTCTCATGTGATTTTGAAATCCCATATCTCCCTGCTGCTGCTGTTGCTGCTGATGTGGAAAATTTCCCTGCATCGCTGTTTGTGCCGATTTAATCTGCATCACCATCGCCTTTTCTTTCAGCTTTCTCTGCTTTAACTCAATCTCATCACTACGGTACTTTGCATACTGCAACACCTCATCAATCGGCTTTGTTTGCCAGCAAATCAAATGACTCTTACTCATCTGGCTAATTTCAAGTCTCAATCCTTCTACAAATCTGAACACAAAATGCATCATGTCTTTCAGCCCAATCGTTTCCGTACCACTGTAATGCTTAAACGCCTGCAACAATCTCTCGTAGTATGCATATATTGAGTCCTTTGCATCCTGAGCTGTCCTGCCTGTTCTCTGCCAGTCAATGTTTTTGGGTGAAATTCTTGTTTTCAAAAATTCAATCACTTTGTAATAATATTTAATTACCTCAGGAGATGGTGGACACGGATTCGGATCTCTCTATGGTTCTTTTGTCAGCCAATCTATACTGCTCTTACATTCCATCCATAAATCAGCTGGGAACACTATCTCCACTAGAGTGTTCAAGTCCTCCCATAGGCATTTGGTAAGTTTCAAGAACCTGTCTGTCTGCTGATACCACTCTACTAGGTTTTCTCTCAACCTGGGATAGTCATTTGTAAAGGACAGAATATCACTTCAGCTCCAAGGGACATGAACAAAATTCCCGCCTGGGATCTCCCTCATCAGTAACATTTTTACTGGATCCTTGCTCTGCTGCACATTTTCAGTAAACTCTGCAGAATCCCTTTTCCTTTTATCTCTTTTCTTTACCTATCTACCTTCCCATTTGTCTAATGCACCCCATGTCTGGACGCTTTGAAGTAACTCCCTGAGGTGTGCCTTAATTCCTGCGGATCTCATGTATTTAAAGTCTTTTGTGTCAAAATCTAACCTGTAACTCCTTTTCAAAGGTTTTGTTTTCTCTATGTCTATGTCGTACTTCTCTGTCAAGTCTGCTAATCTTCGATGTACATTGCTCACTTCCCTCGTAATCTTCAGACGCAGATATCTCAACTCTGCGTTGGTGTAAGCCTCTAGTCTGTTCACACCCATAGTCCCTTCAATGAGCTCACCTGCTTCCATTTTTAGTCTTGTATAGTTCAAGTACTCTTCTCCCCTAGGAGCACTCTGCGGGGTGTTCAGCTTGTCTAACCATTTAGTCAATTGCTGGACAGTCAGACCTTGCAGCAAAATGTTGTTGGCCTGGGCATGTGGCATCAGTTGCACAGCTAGATTTGAAGACTGTGGTGTCAGTAATTTCAGGCTATGACTAACATTCAACCCTATTACAGTATCTAGAGGAACCCGGAATGGACTAAGGTCTAGCAGTGATCTCATTCCGTCAAAAGTTTGTCCCACAGGAGAGACTACTCGGTATTCTCATTGAGTCATCCCCTCATTGAATTCTGACTCTGGTCTCCCTGTCCACCTGCTCTGTTATTCTCCTGTACAAACAAAGGTACAATTGGGCCAATGGTAACAGGTACAGGTACAGATACAGCATCTGGGCTTGGTCTAACATTCAGTTTCTGTGGGAGTGTAATTCCTGCATTCTGGTCCATCAGTACAGACACATCTGACTGTGTCCCTGTTATCGGAGTGTATTTTGGCATAGCTTGTGACTGCACTTGGGGCAGTAAAAGTGGAGTTGGCTTTGCCTGAACCAATGTCAGCTTTGGGAAAAACTGCCTGTTGGCACTATTAGGTTTGTGGCAGTTTCCACTATGGGTACATCAGGGTAAATTCTCTGGACATTTGGCTGTGGCACCTGGTTTTGTGCTACCAGAGTAATAGGTGCATTTAGACTGCTCTGCATTGGGCTCGGTGTCATGCTAGGATTAGTCTGCACTGGACCCGTTGTCATGTTAACCTGTGTCGGAGCTGAAGGCTTTACGCTGGATCTCGGACCACTCTCTTGTGCTGCATATGGTGGGTGACGATTTCTCAATACCTGCAAAAGAAACTCATTGTCATCTGACTCTTCCTCAAATGTCAAAGATCTCCTAGCCTCCCTTGATCTCCGCTCCCTACTCTCGGAAGCGCTTCTGTTTGTCTTTTTAGTGGCTTTCCTTCCTTCTCTCTCGCTGTCCTGCGTAATTGCTGGAAACAACTTAATCCCCTGAAAAGTCTTGGTTCTCCAAAATTTCTGATCACTGACCCATCTAGCCTCCACTAGTGTTTTCTCTGCCTTTCTCATCCTCCTTTCAAATTTCTATTTCTGTCGCTGTCTAGCCACTAACTCCCAGGTTGTTAATGCCTCGAACTGTGCTGGTCTCGGAGGGTGTTTCAGATCATACAGTACCCCCCTCAGATTCTCTAAGCTCCTCAAATTAAATGTTCCATGGGCAGGAAACGCTAAACTCCCATCTATCACTTTGCACCATTGCTTCAGCCAAAGACATCAAAGACATGGTACAGCACCCTTTTCTTTGATTACAATGTAAGCTGGTGTGCCTTCTGGCGGTGCAATATCCCCTATACTCATTGTAATGTACGTATCTCCCTTCAAAGCAATCTTTAAGGCTTTGAAAATGTTCATTTCTGCAACCTTTCTGTTATTCCAAATTAAATCAGGAAGTGACTTTTATCCCAGAATCCCCTTCACACACCTTCTCAACCAATTGCTCTCCACGGCTGGCTGCCAATCCGTGTGCGACCCTTCTCCCTAACTAGCCTATCCCAGCGTGGCTTCAATGATGTCACACTCACATGTACTGCGGCTGACAAAGTCTTGTGGCTTGTCCTCCCAAACTCAAATTCACATGAAACTAATGCAATTTATTGCGAGCACTAAACAAAATCAAAACCCAATTTGTCTGTTTACTACAGGTAAGGTAACATGATGGCTTCAGAAACTTTACTGATTTTTCACTGATGGCGTTTCACTCTAGCAGCTACTCCTTCTTTCTCAATTTCCTTGATTTGCAAGCAAAATTCAATCCACAAATTTCACTCTCAACTGATCAGTGGTTCTGTCCTGGTGCAGATAGGACTCGCCAGGTCTCAGTCGAAAAATTATTTTGCTCACTTTGACTCACACTCTGACTTGAAGATCACGCCAGATCGACCTATTAATCCAGACAAATTACAACAAAAACCAAGTGTCTCATACACTTTTCAATATACTCTGGAGTCTTAGACCACGCAGGGTCCATATACCAACAACCACGTGGACAATGTTTGAGCACAAAGCGCCACACACATGTGAAGTTCAACAACTTCCCTACTCTCACACTTTGGAGTACGCACACTCCTTCTACAACTTCATTTGGTGTACGCAAACTCCCTAAACACTCACAAACATCACAATTCACCTGTGATTTGCATAAGCTGTGCAAGTACAAAACCAACTTAATTCACACTGCCACTGGAATGCCGAGAACATCCTCAAACAATCACTGGCAAGCTCCAACGTTCTGGAAAAGTCATTATATGTACTTAGGGGCACATTTTCTCTTTACTTTGTATCATCAAACCTAAAAAATTCAACATTTCACCAAATCTGCAGATTACGTTGCTCTTTGTAGGATATTAACCCTTACCCCACTAACATCTCTGGGATCACCTGTTTTTCCTCTCTTACTATCTCTGGGGCCAATACTCTACTCCCTATCCCCCAACTTTATGATGGGTTCTTAGGTAGACAAACCATGTACCGGGCTTTTATGATGGGATCATAAGGAGACTAACTGTCAATCTCTGCTACCATTTCTGTTAGCGTGTCGGACCTTATTAAGTAAACTTACAAGGGGACGCGTATAGACCGATGGACCTTTTGACTGCGATTCGAGTAGTTCCCACCATATAACCTCGTACCAATACAAATCAATAGCAATAACAATCAGTGACATCAATAATCAATAGGAGTCAATAATTTCCACACACCATGACCTCGCGGCCATGAATAACCACACCTTTATGTAAAAGTTAGAATGTTTATTTCCCCATGTTAACAATGCTAATGTCACGTAACTTAATCTCAAAATCAAATGATAAACATACAGAAACAATACTGGCTGCCCAAAGCGGCGAAAGAATCACAGCCTAATTAGAGCTTGAGCCCCTACACATTCTAAGGTTGCAGTACAAATTAATAGCAAGACTAGCTGTGCAAAAGAAATAATATACATTTAGATTCAGCAAAGAGAAGCCATCAGCTGTTATTACATGTAGCGAACTTCATCAGTGAGAACCCTAGATACCATCAGATTAAAATAGCATGGTTGGGCTTCATGCAAAACAATTTAGTCACACAAATTTGGAAAAACATCTATGGCTCCAGCAAAAGTAGCGGTTGGTACCTAGGAACAAAAAGCAAATAGACATAACAATCAGTAACATCGTCTTATACCTGGCCTCAGTTTGGTTCACCAAGCTGCAACAGTATCTGTCAATAGGACATCAGTTCGGTCAGCAAGACATCAGGATTCAGCATTAAAGTTCAGAAAAGCAAAGTCTCCTCATGCAGAAAAGGAATAATCACTAAACGTTCAAGACAGTTAAAAGAAAATCTTGGAATGGCCTCTCTCTTCTCAGTGCAGTAGGGCTAAGTTATATTTCCTAAAACTACTTCCCACGTCCTTATTGGTCAAAGAACTGCACGTTTGCATTTAGTCCTGTTGTGTAGCCATTTTAGTTATAGCTCCATGCACGTTAGTTTAGCATACTAGCCTGCCGCTGTGCACTTTAACCTAGATATATTTTATTCAGCTTCATTTTATTATTGTTACTGTAGCCACTTTCATGGTCTTGTTTTATTTTCTCTATCTAGCTGTTTTTGCCCAGACCAGCACTCTGTTCTCAAACAAGACATTCTTGCTCACTCTGTGCTTCTTCCAAGGCTGCAGTAAGATAGGTTGCCGATGAAAGTGGTATAAGGTTTTGTCTCTGACATTCATAGAAAACACACTTCCTTACGTAGGGACACTTTCTTAGAACATCAGCTGTTTTATTATAAAAACACTTCCCTGTACCTTACATGTTAGAGGGAGAATCCATCCAGAGAACCACGACTGTATGCTGATTGCTGAAGGCCTCGCTACAGATGCTAATGCAGACTTCAGGCCTTTGCTCAGGTATGGGGGATGATGTTTTCCCAGGGGAACCTGAAGGGCAGAATTAGAGCTTAACACGCTGTGCTCTATTATAACCTAGGTAGGAATTATTCTATTGACTATAGTGACAATATGGTAGCGTTATTCGTATTCTTCACTCTCCTTGTCACAATTGCTGTATCGTCCTTATTATTGCAGCTCACGCTTTGCTCTCTAAGATGCAGTCGCTTTATTAAAATTATTATTGAAACAATTACTGCCTTTGTTTGTCATTTGTATATATAAGACTAATGTAACTGAGAGAAACGCATGAGACCTGAGTGACCACGGATTCCCTGAGAAACCAATTATGTCATGCGCTCGGCTGCCCAGTCATCCCTGCCCTTGGGTAGAGATGAGGTGCTGCTAGTAAGCCAGAGCATAACCCGGATTAGAGTGACAGGTGTCATCTGCAGTGGGTAGGACTTGGTCTCCCACACCGCAGGCAATTCTGCCGCTCGAAATCTAGTAGTCTCATTAAGAATAATGAGAGCCAATGCAACATGGCGCCGCCAACGTTTGGTCAGGCTCTAATTTTTGGGTCCTCCTGAGTATCTCTGTCTCATTATATACAAAGACACCACAGTACTATATACGGAGACGTCCGTAATATTGAGGATTTCCTCCTCATCTAAGTAGAAAACTCTATCTCATGCTGGAGGTTGTTCAAGCTTGAACCCCAAAAGGAAAGTCCCCATTTGGTGTGCCTACTCTGAACAAATTGAACAGATACTATGGTGAATCCGCAACAGGTAGCAATCACAGACAATATGAGACAACCTCTGACTGCACATTTACTGGCAAATGGCTTAACGGCCCAGGGGGGTCCAGTCACATTTATGGTGGACACCAATGCAGCTTATAGAACAGATCCTTTTTTATTCTTGGGTCACATTTCCAGCAGCTGATGGGAACACAAATACATTTCATCATTATACACTTGCAAACATACCTAGACAGTACAGGGCATATGCATATTTAGAAATACCTTTATCTTATCAAGAACATAATAATTGGCTTGATAGCAGCCTACCCCACACAATATTACCAGTTAGGCTAGGTTCTCTAAGTAATGATGGTCCTACCTGTCCTTAATTGGCCACTTTTACACCTCTCCCTGCAGTAGTGACTTTAGCAGTAGCTGAGGTTCGTCGCTCCTATACTGAATTAGCAGCAACATACAGACGATTAGTACAGTTTGTAATGCAAATATTGAATACAAACCCAGGACGTGCTGCTTCAGCTCAACCACATGCAGTAATGCCAGGTATAAACCCTGCAACTGTACATTCAATTATGGGTAAAGTACCCACTGAACAAGAAGAAATTCCATTTTGGCTAGCTCAAAAAACAAACGCACTGGAAGCAGTATTTCCCCATACAGGACCTCAGGATAAACATAGAATTCTAACGATGTGCTTGCCATTTGGGATGGTCCATACAGTTGATAACTGTAATACATGGGGCACAGTATTTGCTGCGCTCCATACTACTGCACACAATACACCAACATTTGCCAACTTACCGGAAGTATTGAAACAGATTGAAGATGAATATGGGGCTGCCCTGGCCCTAGACTTGGGGATGCAATTGATGGGCAATTTTGCCAAAGTATCCTCCATTATTCTAAGTAACCTTAAAGGGGAAGCGGTCGCACTAGCAGCGCGTGTGCGGCTCCGGGATGTTCCTCAACAGGATCAAGAACGTGAGCTGCCAAAGATTATCACATAGACCTATTCTAGTATCGGTCGAGATAGTCTAGGGGCCAGACCAACTAAACCACAATTTCAAGGAAATCAAATAAAGATTTGTCCAAGCAAGCTCCTGAGGGTAACAAAAAACGCTGGTCTAAAAAACAATAAACTCCAGAAAAAGAAAGAGGAGAATCTCCGCGTAAAGAGACCCCACAGAATAGATATCATCTCAGAAATAGAGATAATATAAAAACGCCTGATAGATATCAATATACTGATACACGCCAATCTCGTTCCTTTCAGGACTCATTGGAAAAACACAGTGAGAGAGGTGGGCGATCAGAGCGTAGAACAGAGTACGTGAAACAGAGACAGGAATCACAATGCTCATCAGAGGTTTCTGCTAAAAAGGAAGAGAAACCTCCCCAACAAATACTCCAATTTAAAAAGAAAAAGGTGGCAGCAGTTGCAGTATGACATGCCACTCAAGAAGAGGGTCCTCTTGAAGAACAAGAAGTGGGCACTAGCACTGCTAGACATCCCGGCAGAGGTCACAATAGTTCGTCAGAGTCTTCTAGAGCATCTGGAGGTGAAAGCAACTGATGACTTTCTACAAATAGAAACTGCGGACATGCGAGTCTCAACGCCTGGTAGGTTGTATAACGTAACGCTACAGTTAAAAGGAGACATTGAACGCACAATAGATGCAATCTTTTGGGATCGCGTAGTAAATGTATATGATGTTTTGTTGGCCAAACAAGATTGACCACCTGAATTTATCTGTACCTGCCCATATGGGGAAGAGGTTATTAAACCTTCCTTTCCGCCCCTTGTTCCTGAGGAACTCGCTGAATCCTACGCCATTGATTGGACATTGGCGCAGGCACCCGCGTTATATCGCAACCATGTAGGGTGGGATAAAGAATCCCCCTACCATGTAATTCCCATTAAAAATCAACCTCAACATCAGTATCCAAAAAAACATGATGCAAAAGCACCTGTGAGTGAAATTCTCATACAACTAGAGTACCAGGGTGTAATTGAACCTTGCGTCTCTCCAATGAATAATCCTTTATTCCCAGTAGCTAAACCGGAACATTCATATAGAATAGTCTTAGACTACAGACACTTAAACAGTCATACACGCACATATGCTATACAAAACTCACATAGCACAGCAATGATGAACAACATAGTGCGTAAAAAATACAAAACAACTATGGATATTTCTAATGTTTTTTTCTGGCAGAATATAGTGCCTGAGAGAAGAGACTTAACAAGTTTCAGTGCACTAGGCTCGCAGAACAATTCTGTTGTTTACCTCAGGGTTACAAGAACAGCCCAGGACTGTTCGCAGCTTGTGTGACTGCAATTTTGCACAACATTGATCCTGAAACATTGCCCTATGTAGGCATGCTTGCAGCACAACACCTACACACTAGGGACAACAAAACACTTTTAGTCAACAGAGTAATTGCTGGTGCCATTGGTTTCACCTATGTAACCTTTAATGGGGGTGAGACCGTCCCGATTGCTTACAAATCACATTTGTACTCAGTAGCAGAACAACGCTTTGCTCCCACTGAATAAATCCTCACTGCTGTTCAGATGGCCGTCATTAAAGAAAGACCTCTAGCCCAGGGGAAAGGCATTATTGTTGTTTCTCCAATTCCAGCTCTAGAGGCTGTTACAAAAGCCAGCGTTCCTAACGTTAAAGCATTACATCCACGTTGGATACAATGGGCCACGTCTTTGACAGCCACTGATGTAGACTACATTTTTGACCCAAAATTACAAAGTTAAGAATTTTTGCAATATGAACTAGAATACCCAGTTCCTGTCAATACATTGCCTATTGAACAATATCATAGAGTCATGTACACCGATGGCCCGGCACAACCTGCAATTGGCACAAAGCATCAATACTAGGCTGCTTGCGCAGTAGTAAGTGGCTACATGGAGGATAATACATTTTGTCCCCAACTTACATTTACGTTAACCCTAGGGGATTGCACAGCACAACTAGCAGAGCTAAAAGCTCTGGTGATGGCACTGGAACATACGGTCCTGCACAGCCAACGCTGATTGTTTGTGATTCGTACTATAGTGTCCAGTCCTTCAACTAATACCTGCATTACTGGCGCCAGAATAGGTTCAGAGATTCTAAAGGCAACACCATTAAACACAGAGTTCTGTGGGGGAAAGTAGCGGATCTGAAGGAAACGCTACCAAATGTCCATGTTGTGCATACACTTGGATACCAGCGCATTGGAATATACGTTGCTCGAAATACACTGGCTGATGAAGCCGCAAAGTCTGCAGTAGCTACGGTTGATGGTGTGCCCTAATCAAAAGCATTCCCTGACAAATATTCCTACCGAATGAGAGGTGGCCTGAAAGCTGAAGTTAAGATACAAGGCGTAGGGGTGCGAGATATTCCCAACAAAGATATAAGACCAGAATTGATTAAAGCAGTGCATGAAGGGGTAGCATCTGCCCATGCTGGTGTGACGGCTACAATATCATTGTTACAAGCCCACTATTGGTGGCCAGGACTATACAAGGAGGCCAAGCAGTATGTCCTTTGTTGTGACATCTGCCAACAAATTAAAGTTTCCACTCCTAAGCATCCGCCGCAGACACCCCTCTTGATTTTGAATAAACCCTTACGATGTTTGTACTTGGACCATTGCAGTCCTCTAACACCGGACAGTGCATACAAATATATCTCATTCACTGTTGATTCTTGCTCCAGAATTTTATGGGTGTGGCCACAACGCTCGGCTGATGTTCAGACTGTTATTAAAGATTTGCGAGTCTTTATCCGTACATCTGCTGTTGCGACTTTCCACTCAGAGCAGGGCCCTGCATTCGCCTTAAGGGCATTCAGGGACGCCATGGCTTTATTGGGGGTCCAACTCTAGTACTCGTCTCCATTTCATCCCAAGGGAAATAGTGTTGTGGAGCGATTAAACCGTGATTTAAAGCAAACCTTAACAGCCAGAGTCTTAGGTATGGGTCCTAGTTGGCTTAATCACCTATATGGAGTCCAGAGAGCACTTAACAATCTGCCTAGAAGGTCCCTGGGGGGTCATAGTTTATATGAGTGCCTGTTCGGAGCTCAAATGTATGTTCCAGATCTTGATGGTCCTGGCGTGGAGCCAGCAGAAACACCTTTTGACATAAATGAGCGTGTCACTGTCTTACAGGAATTGCAACAGTTCAGTGACGACAACTCTTCTGCCAGTGCTGCCTCCATACGAATTAAGGATATACCTGTAACGCCTACCGACTGGATTCCTAGAGTGGAGGATCTAGTACGTGAAAAGGTTGCTGTAAAAAAGGAATTTGGTCCTTCTGATCGTGCACCAGTCCCAGTCTTGGGAATACACGGTAATAGAATTGTTATTCTACCACCATTGGCAGGTGCCAAAGAAAATCGTTTTGTCTCCATCGACAATGTCAAACTACACCATGTGGCCGATCTTGCACAGCTGATGAAGAGGAACAGCCAGTAGTTCCCGAATCCTTCTCACTACTTTGCAAGAAGTTCCTCTACAAGTTGTAAGCAGCAACACCGACACCTCTCCGAGCTTGGGGAGAGTGGAAAATTATCTTACATTAGTTCCACTAACAATAAATAATACAGATATAGTTGATCGATTTGATACAACTTCAACACAGACGGATGGTGCTATTTACTCTGTGCCACTGTGGGAAACACCAACTCCACCAACTAACTCGGCTCCAGTTTTTGCACCAACTGCTTCTGGATATTTTGCCGACATCAATGATGACGTCTCAGACTCATTCACCTCTTCAATGCCTGAACTGTCAAAAACATGTAAGCTAATGAATTGGCTTAAAGTAACATACTTTATTCTTCCATGGAACTACCTGTGGCTATTCTTGACTGTACTAGCTTTCCTGCTTTGAGTTGGTTTTGTCATCACTTTCTTTTTGTTAATACATGGGCATTTTCTTCCTGAAAAATGAACAGTTGAACTGGTGGATGAGGTCCTAAAACCACATTTTTCTCACACAAGGTCCGCAGAGATTTGTCCTTTGTGAACATTTACGCTATACCAATTCCTGATGGGATTGTTTGGGATAAAGTAGCATTTGAAATATACGGCCCTACAGAGGTCATTCAAATACCATGTGTGTTTAAACATTCAATGAATGACATAATAATACCTGGTATTGTTTCTGATGATTGGGATGTGAAAACAGTTGACTCTATTATGACTGAATTACAATATTATACTGTATTTGAAAATGAAGATGTTTATCAATCTAAAGAGGATTATGGTGATATGTTTTGCTATAATTATTATGGGCACCATTTCATCCACAGAGCAAGCAGCCCAAAAACAGTTTTTAATTATACACAATGGGAACATTGTCTGACCCCACTACAAGGGAGTTCTAAAACGTATTCTGAAAAGTTTATATATTTTTCTGGGCACGATGTTAAAAATGCTGAGTCGTATTATTTTAGACTGCCACCTCCAGAAAACATACACATATTATTGACAAATATGAAATGTGTGCATTCGGATTTCTTTGTTTCTCGGTTGACTATAGAAGGCTATGAATATTGGCTGAAGTCGATTGACTTAAAAAGTGTGTGGGGAACTAGACATTTGCAAATAAAGGGGAAGGAGGCTTTATTTAGATCATGCCTGATACCTGTTCAAGTGATATTTTTAAATGAAACTGTACAACAAACAAGTTGTTTAGGCTTAGCAAAGATCAACGAATTGAACACGCCCAGTATACCTGCCCCTGCCAAAACATTTAAATGGCAAAAATATACAAATGCAACTGCAGATCAGCTCGATGACTGGGTCCAGAATGGTACGTTTATTGTTTCACTGACGCATCCTGGCGGGTGGTTATTGTGGCCAATAGATACCAATAGGTGTCACAAACGTTTTATCAACTCCTCAGGTGGTTTTAGAACTAGTAGGATGGACCCTCGCTATATATCTTCCGAACATGCGTGTATGGTAACAACAGAAAGTGTGGGGAAACTATGCCAGCAATGGTTAAAAACTTCCTCAAGAGATGTGGTTAGAGAACACCTCAGTCTCCTGTCTAATAACACCGACTTACAGGACTTCCTGTTAGGCCTCAGGAAACGTCACAGAAAGCGTTTCTTATATGAAGTATATAATGACATTTGGAAGCTTTCTCAACAAGAAGCAGCTGCCATATTAAGGCAAATAGATCAGGAAAATCTAAAAAAGGCATTAGCTGTTGTAGATAATGGGATTAATACCCTGTCTGACTGGATATACACCCTAAATAACATAGTTTCTTCTACAAAAGACATCATACAAACAGATATGTCTTCATTACACCATCGACAGAGTCAACTAAGGTCAATTATGCAGTTGGGTTGGACACTTCAAACACTGAAGGCAGGTTGCATTCCTTGGCAACACGTTAGCGCAAGGGAAATATTTTATTCCTTTAATTTAACGTGACAACAACAACTAATGGCTAAGTAAGAAGCAACTGTCATGCAAAACATCGAGAAATTAAAAAAGTTGCCTTTCACTGTGGCTGAAATATCATCTGCTGAGTGGTTAATACACGGGGTCATTAATCTGCCTATTTCCAAACTACAATTCACCTCCTGTTTAAAACACATTCCGGTAGGCAAAAATTAAAAACTGGGAGATAGTTACACCCATGAGGTGTGGGAGCTACCCTTTGCATACAAATGTCTTAGTGGCATGAAAGAAGTCTTTCTTAGCGGTAGTGAATGCAAAACGTCTGTCAGCCATTCAATGGTTTACAAACAGCTGTCCTTGCATGGGGCGTTTAACGCATCTGCATCGAACTTGGCTTGTTATCTGAAGGGAGTTCCAGTCCCCTTGATTAGTATTTCGTTCCAGGTGCTTTCAAACGGAAGCTATGTCCTTCTCAATGGTGAAGACTGTTGTGAGATGCGAGACGGAATAGTTTATGTTGTTTCGGTCTCTAAGATAGTTACATGCTGCAGGAACGTACTCTTTCCTCCCACTAAAATAAAAGAGGTAGTGGACATTTGGCCTCATATTGCTACTTCAAAGGTGAATTTTGACAGCAGACTCAATCTGCACGCGAGACCTACGCACTTCAGGTGGCAAGGTCGTCAGCAGAGATACAGTCCCTTTTAAGTACCAACTTTCCAAGACACTTTAGTGAACTTGTGGGACAGATATTTAATGCATCCAGTACTACTGGAATCACAAATTTCTTTAAGGCTGTTGTTCTGGTTTCGTTCACACCTTCTCCTCCATATTCGGTTTAATACCATTAGCCATCTACTCAATTTTCTCGAGCATTTTCGGGGTATTTCCAATAACTTTGGCTATAATTGTTGGCGTTTTGCTGTTGCTATTTTTTATGCGCAATGGCTGTCTTGGTAGGTTGGCAGAGCAGTAGGCTTAATTTCATAGTGCTAGGTGTAAAATATTTGTATTTGTACCAACACACACAGTAACTTAATGAAAACACTACAAAATGTCACAACACAAGTTTAGAAAAAAAGGAAATATTTATCCAAACAAAACAAGACCAAAACAACACAAATCTACAATATACAAGTCAAGTTATCAATTAAAAAGCAAAAAAGAGTCTTTAAGTAGTTTTGAACACACACTAACCCTGTTAGCGTGAAAAAATACCTTGGGTGCATCAAAAATAACCCCGCACGGGCTAGTGTGCGTCAAAAAGGGCTTGCGATGCATCGATTTCACTCACGAGCGAGACCTTGCGTTGTTTCTCCTTTCGGTCTCTAAGATAGTTACATGCTGTGAGAACGTACTCTTTCCTCCCACTAAAATAAAAGAGGTAGCGGACATTTGGCCTCATATTGCTACTTCAAAGGTGAATTTTGACAGCAGACTCAAGGCTTTATTGTTTCAAAAACATGTGGCTCTTACATCTGCACACGTGACCTACGCACTTCAGATGGCAAGGTTGTCAGCAGAGCTACAGTCCCTTTTAAGTACCAACTTTCCAAGACACTTTAGTGAACTTGTGGGACAGATATTTAATGCATCCAGTACTACTGGAATCACAAATTTCTTTAAGGTTGTTGTTCTGGTTTCGTTCACACCTCCTCCTCCATATTCGGTTTAATACCATCAGCCATCCACTCAATTTTCTCGAGCATTTTCGGGGTATTTCCAATAACTTTGGCTATAATTGTTGGCGTTTTGCTTTTGCCATTTTTTATGCGCAATGGCTGTCCCGCCGCAACAAGAAGGAATGAAAGCCCTCCCATCAGCGCAACTGTGTCGTGACTGCATGATGCAGTATTTTGGAGCAACACTCCTGGAGCAATTGAAGTGTGACTGGTCTCTGCCTTTTAGACCGCTATTACATTGTGTGCACCCCGTGTTTCGATGCCACAGGTGCCTTATCGAACATGCACTGGAAGTTTGTCTTTCTACGCAACGCTTGCTTTTATTGGACGCTTACCTGTTGATGTTCTATCTGAGGGTTCATTACCAGACATGTGCATTGAGGATGCATTTGCTACAGGAAGCTACTTATGAGTTGCCCTTCCTGGAGGATGCAGCTTTTTACTCATTATCGTGCACGCCATGGAATGCCGCCTTGGCTGAGGCTCATGCTATAGAACACAAATGCTCCTTGGTCCTTCTCGGCAATGCCTTTCCATCTTTAACACCTGCCGAAGTAGAAGATCTCCTGTCCTCCATTGTCCCGGAACAGATTGAAGACTAAAAATAACTCTGACTCTTGAAATTCGGTTCCTTTTATGCCATGTATTAACATTTTAAATTGTCTTTTTTATATGCTCATGTGTCCTTTTAACTTGTCATTATTGACATTTTTCTTTTTATATGTATCTCTCACTCACTCTAGTCAGGGTAAAAGAGAATCACCCTCAGCTAACCCCTGTTTACCCCCTTGGCAGGTTGGCAGAGCAGTAGGCTTAATTTCACAGTGCTAGGTGTAAAGTATTTGTATTTGTACCAACACACACAGTAACTTAATGAAAACACTACAAAATGTCACAACACAAGTTTAGAAAAAAAGGAAATATTTATCTAAACAAAACAAGACCAAAACAACACAAATATACAATACACAAGTCAAGTTATCAATTAAAAAGCAAAAAAGAGTCTTTAAGTAGTTTTGAACACACACTAACCCTGTTAGCGTGAAAAAATACCTTGGGTGCATCCAAATAACCCCGCACGGGCTAGTGTGCATCAAAAAGGGCTTGCGATGCATCAATTTCACTCACAAGCGAGACTTTGCATCGTTTCTCCTTTCGGTCTGGGCAGGCCTTGCGTTGTTTTTACAAGCCCAGCGGTGCTTGTGTCAGAAATCCAGCCGCACGATGATCCCAAAAACCACGCAGCGTGGGTTGCGATCTCCCAGCCTCCTTCAGCGATGCAGCACGTCGTTTCTCCAGCTCCGTGCGTTGATTCTTCAGTTGTGTTTCCAGCGAGCGTCAATTTTCAGCCGCAGATCAGAGTTGCGTCAATCTTTTCCCCGCACAGCACTCTCTGCATGGATTTCCTCCTCTTAGGCTGCCAGCTTCTCCTTTCAGGGTCCCAGGAACTGGTTGGGCACCACAGGGCAGAGCAGGAGTCTCTCCAGAGACTCCAGGTGCTGGCAGAGAGAAGTATTTGCTGTCCCTGAGACTTCAAACAACAGGAGGCAAGCTCTAAATCAAGCCCTTTGAGAGCTCTTCTCAAGATGGAAGGAACACAGATTCCAGTCTTTGCCCTTTTACTCTGGCAGATGCAGCAACTGCAGGATAGCTCCACAAAGCACAGTCACAGGCAGGGCAGCTCTTCTTCCTCAGCTCTTCAGCTCTTCTCCAGGCAGAGGTTCCTCTTATTTCCAGAAGTGTTCTAAAATCTGTGGTTTTTGGTGCCCTTCTAATACCCAATTTCTCCTTTGAAGTAGGCCTACTTCAAAGTAAAGTCTCTTTTGAATGTGAAATCCTGACTTGCCCAGGCCAGGCCCCAGACACTCACCATGGGGTTGGAGACAGCATTGTGTGAGGTCAGGCACACCCCTTTCAGGTGTAAGTAACCACTCCTCCCCCCCTCCTAGCAGAGATGGCTCATCAGGAAATGCAGACTACACCTCAGCTCCCTTTGTGTCACTGTCTTGTGTGAGGTGCAACCAGCCCAACTTTCAAACTGACCCAGACAGGGAATCCACAAAAAGGCAGAGTCACAGAAATGATATAAGCAAGAAAATGCTAACTCTCTAAAAGTGGCATTTTCAAGCACACAATCTTAAAATCAACTTTACTAAAAGATTTATTTTTAAATTGTGAGCTCAGAGACCCCAAACTCCACATGTCCATCCGCTCCCAAAGGGAATCTACACTTTAATCAGATTTAAAGTTAGCCCCCATGTTAACCTATGAGAGGGATAGGCCTTGCAAAAGTGAAAAACAAATTTAGCAATATTTCACTGTCAGGACATATATAACACATCACTATGGCCCTCATTACAACCCTGGTGGTCGGTGATAAAACGTCAGTAATACCACCAAAAGGCCGGCGGAAACAAAATGGAATCACGACCATGGCGGAAACCGCTAACTTAGACAGCCACTTTAACACTCCGACTGCCACGGCGGTAGAAACAAACACCGCGGTGGTAACCGCCAAAAGACAGGCGGAAGACAATGTACCGCCCACACCATTACAAGGCACCAATCCGCCAGCTTTTCCGGGGCGGTACCAACACCATCAAAAGCACGGCGGAAACAGGACACAGAAGGGAAACTGTAGGAAAGTACCATCTTGCCTGGCATGTTACCCCCATTTTTTACTGGATGTATGTTTGTTTTTACCTATGTGTCACTGGGATCCTGCTAGTCAGGACCCCAGTGATCATAAAGTATGCCCTGTATGTGTTCCCTGTGTGGTGCCTAACTGTATCACTGAGGCTCTGCTAACCAGAACCTCAGTGTTTATGCTCTCTCTGCTTTTAAAATGGTCACTACAGGCTAGTGACTAATTTTGCCAATTCTCATTGGCACACTGGAACACCCTTATAATTCCCTAATATATGTAACCTAGGTACCCAGGGTATTGGTGTTCCAGGAGATCCCTATGGGCTGCAGCATTTCTTTTGCCACCCATAGGGAGCTCAGACATTTCTTACACAGGACTGTAGTGTGTCCCAGACCTCTGCTATCTTGGATGCAGAGGTGTGAGGGCACAATGGACAGCTCTGAGTGGCCAGTGCCAGCAGGTGACGTCAGAAACCCCTCCTGATAGGTGCTTACCTTTCTCTGTAGCTAATCCTCCTCTGTGGGCTATTTAGGGTCTCTCCTGTGGGTATCTCAGTAGATAACGAATTCAAGAGCTCACCAGAGTTCCTCTGCACTTCCGTCTTCGACTTCTGCCAAGGTTCAACTGCTGACTGCTCCAGGACGCTTGCAAAACCGTAACAAAGTAGCAAGAAGACTACCAGTAACATTGTAGCGCCTCATCCTGCCGGCTTTCTCTACTGTTTCTTGGTGGTGCATGCTCTGAGGGCTATCTGCCTTCACCCTGCACTGGAAGCCAAGAAGAAATCTCCAGTGGGTCGACGGAATCTTCCCCCTGCCAACGCAAGCACCAAACTTCTGCATCACTGGTCCTCTGGGTCCCCTCTCATCCTGACGAGCATGGTCCCTGGAACACAGGAGCTGGGTCCAAGTGTCTTCAACAGTCCAGTGGCCCTTCTGTCCAAAATTGGTGGAGGTAAGTCCTTGCCTCCCCACGCCAGACAGTAATCCTATGTACTGTGTGAACTGCAGCTGCTCGGGCTTCTGTGCAGTTTTGCAAGACTTCCTTTGTGCACATCCTAGCCCAGGTCCCTAGCACTCCGTCCTGCATTGCCCAGCTCGCTGAGTTGGACTCCGACGTCGTGGGACCCTCTTTTGTTGCTCTGAGTTGACTGTCATCCTCAGATCTTCTAAGTACCTCTTCAGGTGCTTCTGCGGGTGCTGCCTGCTTCTGCATGGGCTCTCTGTGTTGCTGAGCACCCCCTCTGTCTCCTCCTCCAAGGGACGACCTCCTGGTCCTACATGGGCCCTAGCAGCACCCAAAATCCTCAACTGCAACTCTTGCAGCTAGCAAGGCTTGTTTGTAGTTTTTCTGTGTGAAAAAACTCTGCTTCATCCAACACGCCCTGGGACATCTTCTGACCAAAGGAGAGGTTCCTGGCACCTTCTGTTGTTGCAGAATCTTCAGCTTCTTCCACCCGGAGGCAGCCCTTTTGCACCTTCATCTGGGGTTCAGTGGGCTCCTGCCCCCCGGACACCTATGTGACTCTTGGACTTGGTCCCCTTCCTTTACAGGTCCTCAGGTCCAGGAATCCGTCTTCAGTGCTTTGCAGTCAGTTGTTGTCCTTGCAGAATCCCCCATCTTGACTTTACTGTCTTTCTGGGGTAGTAGGGTAACTTAATCATACTTTTCAGGGTCTTGGCGTGGGGTATCTTGGACACCCTTTGTGTTTTCTTACACCCCCAGCGACCCTCTACACACTACACAAGGTTTGGGGTCCATTCGTGGTTCGCATTCCACTTTTGCAGTATATGGTTTGTGTTGCCCCAGGCCTATTTCTCCGTATTGCATTCTATTGTGTTCTACAGTGTTTGCACTACTTTTCTAACTGTTTTACTTACCTGATTTGGTTTGTGTGTGTATATCTTGTGTATATTACTTACCTCCTAAAAGGGGTATATCCCCTGAGATACTTTTGGCATATTGTCACTAGAATAAAGTACGTTTATTTTTAGTAACTCCGAGTACTGTGTTTTCTTATGATATAGTGTAAGTGATATAAGTGGTATAGTAGGAGCTTTGCATGTCTACTAGTTCAGCCTAAGCTGCTCTGCTATAGCTACCTTTATCAGCCAAAGCTGCTAGAACACTTCTAATCTACTAATAAGGGATAACTGGACCTGGCACAAGGTGTAAGTACCACAAGGTACCCACTATAAGCCAGGCCAGCCTCCTACAGAAACCACTCACCTCTCGACACCCAACGAACAACCAGGACGCCATGGAGCCCAAGTTACAGGTCCTGCCAATGCTGGTATACCTCCTCATCTACCAGGAACATCAAAGACGGTGGCGACGATGACCGTGAGTACTGCAATTAGCACACCGGGGAGGGGAGGAGGGAAAAGAGAGTGACACATGCACGCAACACCCGCGCCCCCGAATAGAGTTTAAGGAGTGTAATATTCGAACAATCAGATAGCCCAAGATAACTTAAAATTATGAGTATATACGAATATTTACAGTAAGTACACAAGTCCGTACACTGTCCCATTAAATGTCCGTGGACCAGTGGTCCCAAAAAGCAGGGGCGAAGCCCACCCATGACACCTGCCTCAAAACGGAGAGAACACTGCAGGGGCATCAGGTAAAAAAAAAAAAACAGGCACCTCAGGGGGAAGGGGAGGGGGGCACCTCAGCCGGATGACGGTACGACGCCACTGCTCCTTGAGGGGGCTCCATGCCCAC
Source organism: Pleurodeles waltl (assembly GCF_031143425.1). Lineage (NCBI taxonomy): Eukaryota > Metazoa > Chordata > Amphibia > Caudata > Salamandridae > Pleurodeles > Pleurodeles waltl. The sequence continues at coordinate 1,890,189,043 of NC_090440.1, forward strand.
TGGCTGGTCCTGGGGAGTGCAAGGCCACAGTCTCTCAAGTGGGTGGTTTGACCACTGTTGGGTCCTGGGGAGTGCAAAGCCACAGTCTCTCAAGTCTCCCAAGCCCACTGCTTGGTCCTGGGAAGTGCAAAGCCACAGTCTCTCTATTGGATGCCTTCTTCCACTGGTTCTGGAGGGGGCTTTGTGCCCAGAGTGCTTCATCCTGCCAAGGACTGTGTTAGTGGATGCTCTTCTCCACTGGTTCTGAAGGGGGCTTTGTGCCCAGAGTGCTTCATCCTGCCAAGGATTGGGGGAGTGGATGCTTTTCTCCACTGGTTCTGGAGGGGGCTTTGTGCCCAGAGTGCTTTATCCTGCCAAGGATTGGGGGAGTGGATGCTTTTCTCCACTGGTTCTGGATGGGGCTTTGTGCCCAAAGTGCTTCATCCTGCCAAGGACTGTGTTAGTGGATGCTTTTCTCCACTGGTTCTGGAGGGGGCTTGGGGCCCAGTGATTCTGCACCTGGGGTGTGGCAGTTCCCATTCCCTCACCTGGGTGTCTTAGCCACAACATTTTCTGGTAACAGGCAGCATGATACTCCATGGAGGGAAAGCCACCTCCACCTTGCGACAAACTGCTGGTAGTGCCAGTGCTGGTGGTGGTGCCTCATGTAGTGTGTGCAGGGTCCAGGACGTCCCCTGCAGCCTTGGACGGCTGCCCACTGGGGATGCTGCTGATGTCCGCTGTGGTGGCACTGGCTGGGCACGTCGCGGGGCAGGTGGCGGTGGCTGCGGCGGTGTCTGCGGCAGAGATGCTGCCGGTGCTGCCCGTGGTGCAGGTGTCTGTAGTAGTGGGGGGAGACACAGGCCGTCTCCAGCAGCCTCGGAAGGCTGCCCACTGGTGCTGATGCTGGTGACTGTAGTTGTGGCAGCTGCCATGCAGGTGGCGGTGCAGATGGCACTGCAGGTGGCGGTCGTTGCGGCGGTGCTCACCGGGGTACAGGTTGCTGGACTGTCCTGAGAAATGGGGGTCACCAGTCCCTCACCCAGAGGCTCCGTGCCCTGAGATGACTTTCCTTTGCTCTTGTGTCCCTTCCCCACCTTGGAAGTCGCTGCTGGGACCTTGGCACTGTCCTCTTTGGTTCTGGATAAGGCCTTGCTGGGTGTATGGTGCGACATTTCTCTTCTGCATGCTGGACCCTTCTTTACCTTGGCAGGTGGCGGAATAGGGTGGTCCTTGGTTTCAGTAGGTGGCACACTGGCAGCCCTGATGGGTGCCCCCTTCGCTCCTCCCAGACTTGCAGGGACCACAGTGGACGACAAGTTGGTGGCTGAGGTGCTGGTCTGGGCTCTAGACAACCTGGCCCTAGGGGAACGACGGGGGTGAGTTGTAGGGAAGAAGACAATGGTAGCCAGGAAACGTTTTTTAGACACACTGGGATGGGAAGATTGAGGGGGTTTGGGAGTGGAGGAAGAGGTAGTGGTTGTAGGAGGTGTACGTCTGCTGAATTTGGGTGAAGGTGCATGGGTTGGAGGCTGTTGTGAGGTGGATGGCTGCTGAGTGGGTGTGTGCTGGCATTTGTGTACCTTGGGAGGAGGACTCACAGACACACTGGGAGAGGACACAGGGGACGTGTGAAAGGTAGTGGGGGTGGTTATTGCACATGAGGGGTGTGTAGTGATAGGCGTGCTGGTGATGGATGTAGTGCATTCAGGTGCGAGTGGAGACGATACTGGGAGGGAGGTGGAGGACGTGGAGGGGGGCGACACAGTGGAGGCAGTGGATGTTGGTATGTCCGCATGGGTATAGTGCTTGTGTGAGTGCCTGTGGGATGTGTGGTGCTTATGTTTGCCTGAACCACTTGTGTGTTGATGTGTGTGCATGCTGGTCTGATGGTGTGCTCGGGACAGGCTGAGGTAGAATGGATTGGGTCTTTGTAGTCGAAGTTGGAGGGGGGAGGCTTGACACATGGACAATGGCTGCCATCAGTGCTGCAGCCACAGCCTGAAATGCTCCTTGTTGGGCTGCAACGCCAGAGTGAATGCCCTCCAGGTATGCATTTGTTTGCTGCAAAGGTCCTCTCGACACCCTGGATGGCATTCAAAATGGTTGACTGCCCAACAGTGAGGGATCTCAGGAGGTCATTAGCCTCCTCACTGAGGGCAGCAGGGCTGACCGGGGCAGGGCCTGAGGTGCCTGGGGCGAAGGAGATGCCCACCCTCCTGGGTGAGCGGGCACGGGAAACACGCTGAGGGGCTGCTGGGAGGGTGGTGCTGGTAGGGGGGGTGGCGGCTGTACCTGTTGTTGTGGTGGGCACAGAGGTGCCCCCCACCGCAAGGGAGCTCCCATCGGAGGAGGAGTCGTTGTCACTGGTGTCCCCTCCTGTACCCGTAATGGAACTCCCCTCGCCCTCCGTCCCACTGGTGCCTTCAGACTCCGTACATCACCTGCCCATTGGGGACTATGCCTAACCCCATTTGCTGCACACCAGGAACCTACAGGAGGCTGACTAGTTGTAGATGGCCACTACCACTATTGGGGTTGGAGTGCCACAGAGCCTGCCTAACAAGGGATCTACCCCACCAAGTTCGCCATGGCCTAGGGGAGCCCACATCCCCCACCCAGACACCTCGTAAAGCGCACAGAGTCAGCTGAATGAGACTGTACTCACTCCCTTATGGCTTCTGTGATGCCCTCAAACCCCCATCCAACTCCGGATATGCCACCGCCAGGATCCGGAACATCAGGGGGGTCATGGTGCAACGGGCACCCCTTCCACTTTGGGAGGCCATCCCCAGCTGGGCCTCTGCCATCTTCTTGCTCCAGCAGCGCAGGTCCTCCCATCTCTTGCGGCAGTGGGTGTTCCGTCTATGATAGACACCCAGGGTCCGCACTACCTTGGCGATGGCACGTCAAATACCCTTCTTCTGGTGGGCGCTGACCTAGAGGATAGGTAACGTATGAAAGGAACTTACTCCCCTGTCCGGTTCATCAAACTCATTGGCCACCAGTTCCCACCCATGCCCTGACACACATACACTCACCATCCTCACATGCAGGCCTCAGCCCCCCCCACATGTATCTTCCATCCACACCACTCCATACATTCATATCCCACGCATCATGCTCACAGTGTACTCACCTGTTTTCTGGAGGACCGTAGAGTGGCGTGTACTGGGCAAGGACCCCATCCACTAGTCTCTCCAGCTCCTCCACAGTGAAGGCAGGGGCCCTTTCCCCAGACAAATGAGCCATTGTCGCTTCCAGACTGAGTTCACAGCAGCACTTGCAGTGTAGGTCCTCTCCTGTTGAAGGTCAGGTATCAAGTGAGTGAACAGATAGAAAATGGCGGTCACATCTGCGGCAGTGCGTACCGTCACCGCCGGCATACATCGTCATTGGCTCCTGGAACTCATACTGTCCAATGATAACCAATGCTGAATTGCACAGCGGTCTTTGACCACCTACCACAACGCTGCACAACGCCAGCGCAGTTACCTCATTTCCCCTTGTCCCTCCTTACAGATCAGGCAGCTGTCATTTCAGGGTGGCACATGGCAGGGTACCTAACTGCGTCACAGCGCATTTAGGCACAAATACGGACAGACAACACCACACACGAATCTACTCACATTAGTGCAAAAACCTTTGTGCAACCTATGTGGTACATGACCCTGTGCTCACCATTCTCCTCCATAGAGCACATCCGCTGGGGCAGATGATGAGATAGCATCATCCTCAGGTGTACAGAACCCTGATGTTGGTCTTGTGGCAGCTGTTGAGCCTGTGGACAGTGACGAAGAGGAGGCAGAGGAAAAAGATATTAACAACCGAAACAACATCATCATGCAGTACTTCCAGTGAGACACAGGTAAGAGACTGACACTGCTCATCTCATATCTGATTAATGTATGACATTGTATAAATCAGCCTTTTTACCTCTATGTATGGACCCTCACAGTTCACTTTGGCTTTCCTGTTCACAGACCTGGGTACCACATTCTGCCTTCTGCTATGTTTACTGCTGCTCAACAACTGTCATACTTTGGTATGTGCAAATGAACATTTACATTGATAATTGACTAAGAGGTTGCAATAATATGTTTGTGAAAGTACAGAATGACTACAGATTGTTTTGTGATTCAAGGGTGTTTATTTAAGTGCTAATGAGTAGAGGGGGATGTGCAATGGGCTGGGGTGATGGTGGAGGAATATCCATGGTAGAGTCCAGTCTCTTGGTATCACAGGTGCGTTGTCCAAAGGGGCATAGGAAGTGGAGCAATGGCAGTTCAAGGTGGACAGGGTGACAGAGTGGGACAGAAGTGTGACATTGAGGAGAGTCTTATTTCCTGGTGGGGGTCTTGGCAATGTTCTCTGTCTTGTGCCTGGATCGCAGGGACCGTTTGCGGGGTGGTTCTCCTTCTGCAGGGGGTGGGGTGCTGGTGGCCTGTTGGTCCTGTGGTGGGACCCCCTATCCACTAGTGCCGGCAGACGTGGAAGGCTGTTCATCATTCGGGCTAGTGTCGGGGGTCCGGTGGTGTGCCACTGCCTCCCTCATGGTGTCGGCCATGTCTGCCAGCACCCCTGCAATGATGAGCAGGGTGGTGTTAATGGACTTCAAGTCCTCCCTGATCCCCATGTACTGTTCCTCCTGCAACCGCTGGGTCTCCTGAAACTTGGCCAGTACCGTGCCCATGGTCTCCTGGGAATGGTGGTATGCTCCCATGATGTTTGAGAGTGCCTCGTGGAGGGTCAGTTCCCTGGGCCTGTCCTCCCCCTGTCACACAGCAGTCCTCTCAGCTTCCCTGTTGTCCTGTGCCTCTGTCCCCTGAACCATGTGCCCACAGCCACTGATCCTAGGTCCCTGATCATCTTGTGTTAGTGGGTTTGCCTGGGGTCCCTGAAGTGGTGGACACACTGCTGATTGACATGTCCTGGGGACAGTTGCATGGGCCCGCTGGGTGGGTGCTGTGGTGGTGTTTCCTGAGGGGGGAGGTTCTTTGGTGGTTTGGGACTGTGGCAGGGTAACCGACTGTCCAGAGGTCCCTGATGTGCCGGGCTGGTCATCTTGAACCAGGCGTGCAGAGCTGCTGTCGTCACTGTGGGCCTCTTCTGTGGGGGGACTGGATATGGCTGGCACCTCCTGTCCAGTGACGTTGTGTAGGGGTCCTGCTGGGGTGTAAATGCATTGTTATTGTATCTGTGTGTGCCATCCTGTGCAATCGGTGTGTTTCTCTCTACTACTGTTCTTGCATTATCGCCTTGGCCCTTGTGTGAGTGGTGATTGTGTGGGGTGGGTGAGTCTCTCCCTTGGAAATGCTTTGGTGATGGGTGTCCATGGATTGTTGTGGCATGCAGGGCTTGGTATTGGGATGTGTGGGTTGTGATAGTGGGGTATCTGTGAGGTGTGTGGGTAATGGGTGTGCAGGGTAGGGGTGGAAGTTTGTGATGGCATGCAGGTAGGGTGGGTGATATAGTAGTAAAGATTTGACTTACCAGAGTCCAGTCCTCCTGCTACTCCTGCAAGACCCTCAGGATGCATGATCGCCAAGACTTGCTCCTCCCATGTTGTTAGTTGTGGGGGAGGAGGTGGTGGTCCACTGCCAGTCCTCTGTACGGCTACCTGGTGTCTGGATCCCACGGAACGTACCTTCCCCCAAGGTCGTTCCACCTCTTCCTGATTTCATCCCGTGTTCTTGGATGCTGTCCCACTGCGTTGACCCTGTCAACAATTCTGTGCCATAGCTCCATCTTCCTTGCAATCGAGGTCTGCTGCACCTGTGATCCGAATAGCTGTGGCTCTACCCGGATGATTTCCTCCACCATGACCCTGAGCTCCTCCTCTGAAAACCTGGGGTGTCTTTGAGGTGCCATGATGAGGTGTGGGTGATTTGTGAGGTGATGGTTGATGTGATGTGTGGGTGATGTGTTGGGGTGTGTTCTTTGAGGTGCGTGGATGCTGTATGAATGATGGTGTTGTGTGCCTCTGGATGCTGGTGTTGTCGTAGCTTTTCTGTCTCTCTGCTTCTTCCAAAAATGTAATTGTAAGGGGTTGTGGGTAATGTGGGAGTGTGTTTTATAGTGGTGTGAGTGTGTGGGTGTGGTGTGTGTATGTGTATCAGGTGTGTGTATTTTGGATTGTCAAATGTGGTTGTGTTTTGTAAGTGTTTGTGTGTATTTTGAGTGCAGCGATGTGTACTGCCAATGGATTACCGTGGTTGAATGACCGCCGTGTTGATACGTGGGTCGTGATAGTGTGGGCGTATTCCTGTTGGCGTAACGGTGTGGGTTTTGGTACCGCCAGTTATTCACTGACCTTTGGTGTGGCGGACTTGTGTGGGTGTCTGTCTTGTGGAGGATTTGTAAGTGTAGGTCATAATACCGTAGCGGATTTCCGCCGCGGACACGGTATGTTGCCGGCTGTCTTCACTGCGGTCAGCAGACTTTACCGCCAGGGTTGTAATGAGGGCCTATATGTCCTACCTTAACCATACACTGCACCCTGCCCTTGGGGCTACCTAGGGCCTACCTTAGGGGTGTCTGACATGTAAGAAAGGGGAAGGTTTAGGCCTGGCAAGTGGGTACACTTGCCAAGTCGAATTTACAGTTAAAACTACACACACAGACACTGCAGTGGCAGGTCTGAGACATGATTACAGAGCTACTTATGTGGGTGGCACAACCAGTGCTGCAGGCCCACTAGTAGCATTTGATTTACAGGCCCTGGTACCTCTAGTGCACTTTACTAGTGACTTACTAGTACATCAAATACGCCAATCATGGATAAACTAATTACATACAATTTACGCAGAGAGCATATGCACTTTAGCACTGCTTAGCAGTGGTAAAGTGCTCAGAGTTCAAAATCAACAGCCACAGGTCAGAAAAAATAGGAGGCAGGAGGCAAAAATATTGGGGATGACCCTGCATAAGCAAAAAAGTTCAACACTTAGGTTGAGCTTTTAGAAGACATTCTATAGGTAATTAGGCTTTGAACCACCTTCAACCGACAAGGGGAGGGTGTTGCGTAGCCATTTTAGTTATAGCTCCATGCACGTTATTTTAGCATACTAGGCCTGCCGCTGTGCACTTTAACCTTGATATATTTTATTTGGCTTCATTTTATTATTGTTACAGTAGCCATTTTCACGGTCTTGTTTTATTTTCTCTATCTAGCTGTTTTTGCCCAGGCCAGCACTCTGTTCTCAAACAAGACATTCTTGCTCACTCTGTGCTTCTTCCAAGGCTGCAGTAAGATAGGTTGCCAATAAACGTGGTATAAAGTTTTGTCTCTGACATTCATAGAAAACACACATCCTTACATAGGGAACATCAGCTGTTTTATTTTAAAAACACTTCCCTATCCCTTACACGTTAGTGGGAGATTCCAGCCTTAGAACCATGACTGTACGCTGATTGCTGAACGGCTCACTACAGATGCTAATGCAGATTTCAGGCCTTTGCTCAGGTATGGGGGATTATGTCTTCCCAGGGGAACCTGAAGGGCAGAATTAGAGCTCAATGCACTGTGCTCTATTATAACCTAGGTAGGAACTAGTCTATTGACAATATGGTAGCGTTATTCTTATGCTTCACTCTCCTTGTCACAATTTTAATCTTGTCATGCCTTATCGTCCTTGTTATTGCAGCTCACGTTTTGCTATCTAAGATGCAGTCGCTTCATTATTAAAATTATTATTGAAACATATTCTGTTTGTAATTTGTAACTGAGAGAAACGGATGAGACCTGAGTGACCACGGCTTCCCTGAGAAACCAATTATGTCATGCGCTTGGCTGCCCAGTCATCCCTGCCTTTGGGTAGAGATGAGGTGCTGCTAGTTAACTGGAGCAAAACCCGGATTGGAGCGACAGGTGTCACCTGCAGTGGGTAGGACTTAGTCTCCCACACCGCGGGCGTTTCTGCCACTCGAAATCCAGTAGTCTCATTACGAATAATGAGAGCCTATGCGACAGTCCAGTGAAAAGTAAAACCCCAAAAATAAAGTTTTACTAGTACATGGTTCACATGTCAATAATTGGTTCCTCTTCTCCTTTTCCCATCATTCGGCGTGTCTGGTATCAATATTGTTGCAGCTTATACTCTAGTCAGTGCATCTATTGTCTTCTCCTGGGAAGGTCAGTCTTACACATACTGCATTAAAAAATGCATCCCTAGCTAGTACAACATCTTCTAGCAAGCAGTTCTCATCAAAAAGAATTTCAGCTACAAGCACCTGGTAAGCACAGTGGAAAATCACAATTTAGTTCTCTAAGCAGCCATTTTATAAGTCGCCTAAGAAATGCAGCTTGACATGAGGCCGTGCAACTAGGCCCAAGACCTCAGTAAGTTAAGGCATATGATTAATAAAGGTAATACATAACCCTTAATATAACATATTACTACTTTAATCAAACATAAGCTTAACATCTTACATTAATAAACTATTAATAAGTACACTTTGTGAGCATTGGCGGTCACTCAGGTGGATGCAATTTCAAATGCGTGCATGAATTCTCTCTAAGTTAATTTATCTTCTATGCAAATTCAACACTCACAATACATGAATATTCATTAGTAAGTCCAGGTATCCTCCGGGGGGGCGAGGCAGCGCTTTGTAGCACAATGGGAAGCGCCTCCCCTGTCAACAGCTGTGAAGTATTGACGAGGAACAGAGCGCCCTGGGATATCGAGATCCCACCATGGAAAGGCTGGCATAGAACAAGTGCTGAAAGCAAGAGGTCCCCTGCCCAGTTCTGTCGGAACGCGCACTGTCAGATTTGCAGATATTGTGCATTCTGAGGGTGCTGGTCAGCCCCCTCCATGCTATGAGATAGCACCCAGCTCCTTTAAGGGAGCCCAGTGCTATCTCGTAGCACTATTCCCACCAGTCTGACATGTGGGAACACTCTATTTCAAGGTTTTAGCTGGTCAGACCTGTGGAAACATTGTAATGAGTTGGGGGGTCGCCATCACCATGGCGGTGGCATTCTTCCCACAAGTTTGACGGTCCCGTGGTGGAACCTCCAAACTCCTAATGAGGCCGTAAGTGCCTGATTTAGAGTTTGGGGGATAGAGTTACTCTGTCACAAACATGACGGATATCCTGTCTGCTGTATTACGATTCCATTATATCCTACGGCCCTCGTAATATAGGAGACATAAAATTTGTCACATTTGTGACAGAGTAACCACTATGCCAAACTCTAAATCAGGCCCTAATTCTAAACTTAGCACTCCCAGTGCTTGCTTTATGTGATACGACCCGACAAGTGTCTGTGGGGGTCATTCTGACCCTGGCGGCCGGTGGCCGCCAGGGCCACCGACCACGGGAGCACCGCCAACAGGCTGGCGGTGCTCCCACGAGCATTCTGACCGCGGCGGTTCAGCCGCGGTCAGAAGCGGAAAGTCGGCGGTCCCCCGACGACTTTCCGCTGCTCGGGGGAATTCTCCATGGCGGCGGAGCGCGCTCCGCCGCCATGGGGATTCTGACACCCCCTACCGCCATCCTGTTCATGGCGGGAAACCCGCCATGAACAGGATGGTGGTAGGGGGTGCCGCGGGGCCCCTGGGGGCCCCTGCAGTGCCCATGCCAATGGCATGGGCACTGCAGGGGCCCCCGTAAGAGGGCCCCGCAAAGTATTTCAGTGTCTGCTTTGCAGACACTGAAATACGCGACGGGTGCAACTGCACCCGTCACACCCCTGCAACTACGCCGGCTCAATTCTGAGCCGGCGTCCTCGTTGCAGGGGCATTTCCTCTGGGCCGGCGGGCGCTCTTTTGGAGAGCGCCCGCCGGCCCAGAGGAAATGTTTGAATGGCCGCCGCGGTCTTCTGACCGCGGTGCAGTCATTTGGTGGCGGTACCTTGGCGGACGGCCTCCGCCGTCCGCCAAGGTCAGAATCAGGGCCTGTATCTCTATTGGTCAACAAGCAAGAAACAGCTTACATTAAAAACATAAAAAAGTGAGTATTTTATTTGTTCACAGGCAAGAGAAAGCTTTCGCTATAAAAAAAGAATTGTTTTAGTTATCAAACACAGAGCAAGTTGTAAGGCCGTGGATCTAAAGGTAAAATGTATTATAAACAAAAACGGCATTTGCATTATAAATCACAAATATTAAGGGTTGACAGAAAAAAGGGAGGTTATCCCATGAAAAATTATTGCTTTATTTAACAAGCAAAAGCTTCTTTCTGAAAGTCATTAGCATAAAAATTATAATTGAAACATAAGGAAATGTACAAAAGTGCTAAGAAGAAATTGTTTTAATGCTACTATTTAAATAAAAGAGTGTGCAATAAGGTGAACATGAGTATGTACCTCCAAAGAATGCACTTGAAATGCCTACATAACGCGCATAAAACAACGTACCTATGAAATTACAATGGCTGTGCAGCTTAATGAATGTGGTCGATATATTCCAAAAGACTCCTAAAGCATAGTATTGTATTGCAATTACAAATATTAGGAGCTTTATGTTCTTGATGAGGTCCCAAAGCACATTGGCAGACTGGCATCACTCTACTCTGTGGGAGTGCTGTAGATAGAAGAATTTGTGTGTCTCTCTTGGGGGATATATTGACATTAAATTGTGCTCTTCTTGCAGTTTTTTCACTTCTTCTATTTGTGAAGAAGCATAATGAGAGTGGGATATGACTCAAGCGCTAAGTGCAGTTGTCCGCAGGGATTGGACGTGTGTCAGCATGTTGTGGCCTGCATGGGAAGTGTTTACTCATCATCTGTATATGACAATGACTGCTCTGACCATATAATTGTAAGCACCTACACATGTGTGTACTCTGGAGACAAATGTGACAAGAGAAGCCGCCATGTATTCATATACCTGCCATCCATGGTGATGTCTTTGACATGAAGTTCATGTTAATTGACTTTGGCCCTATTTGAGGTGGAGTTAGGGTTCAGTGTAGTGCATCCTGTTGAATACATCTCTTGGTTGTAGTGGAACCCCCGAAAGCAATAGACATTATGGCCCTCATTATGACCTCGGCGGAGGTCCCGCCGGACCGAAGGCTGCCAACCATATTATGATTGGTGGCGACCCTCTGCCATTTTGTGGTCGGAGAGCCACTAGCAGCCATACTGGCGGTCGGTGGTGCAGTGGAGGTTGCTCCTCCGTCACCACCACGTCATCAGAACACCGCCCACCAAATTACGCTTCAGTATTCAGCGTGGCGGTGTTCTGGTGACGGGATGCTAGCGGCAGAGCAGCCCCCATGGAACCCGTTCCCTCCCGGACGACCATCGAGGCAGGTAAGGTGACCTTCCGACAGGGGAGGGAGATGGGGGGGTGTTGTGTGGTGTGTTCGTGAATGGGGGTGTGAGTGTTTAGAGGAGGTGTGTGGGTGCGTGTATGTTTGCGGGTGGTGTGATTTGTGTAGTGGGGATGTAACGTATGTGCACGTGTATGTGTGTGAGTGGTTTGTAAGTGCGTGAGTGGGGGCTATGTCTGGGGGGGCCCATGGATGTCGGGGGGAGGGGAGGAGACCCTACCACCTTTGGGGGGCGGTAGGGAGGTAGTGGGTGTTGGGGGTGGATTCTGGGGCAGGGAGACCCCTATCAGTGCCAGGGAAAGGATTCCCTGGCACTGATAGGGCCTACCGCCATGGTTTTCGTGGCGGTTCAGAAACCACAAAATCCATGCCGGTATGCAGGGTCATGATCCCGCAGGCGGACTAGTAACAGCCACAGGGATGGAGACCATGGTCTCCAGCCTGGCGGTCGTTACCGCTGTGGCGGACGGTGTCGTACATTGGCGGTATGGCATATGCCAAAACTCTAATGTTATAATTTGGCGGTAATTACCGCCAGCCTGTTGGCGGTGCTACCGCCAACTTAACACTGTCCGCCAGGGTTGTAATGAGGGCGTATGTTATCAGTTGTAATACCGAGCATGAGACTTACCCTAGGTAGTGGGAGTACCCTGCAGAAATGGGCATTAATCAACCCACCATAGTATGCAACCCACCATAATATGTACTCTGATGTGTCCCTCATGGAGCAAAACAGAGAAGCAAGTGTTTTGGTCCAGACAAGACATGCATTGTGGCATCTCCTATGTGTGCCCCAGACCTTCCTCTAGTAATGAACATTGCACCACCAGTCATGTCTAGCCTAATAATGGCAGACGGCTAATTTCAAGAGATGATTGGGAGGAATCGGTGCTCTTTGAGGAAGTGTTGCTGGCACCCATATGGTTGTCCTGATAGTCCAAGTAATTACTCTTTGTTCAAGAAAGCCATCCATCCCAAATCGAAGTATGAATGAGGAAAACCATCACAAGATGTTATCATTCAGCATACCAATCTATTGGGACCTAAGCATCAGGCAGCAACCATTTCTCTGTGACCTTTGTGAGCACAGTTTTCATTGCCGTATTGCAATAAGTTCAATTGACCGTAAATAATTGTATTGTTAGTTGGGCTTCTTACAAACAAGAGACCTATTGACAAACCATGTCCTACCATCTTTTGGTCAAGTAAATGTAGCTCAAGGGATAGACTTTTATGCAGATATATTGCATATATTTACCGTGTGTCAAATATCCTAAAATATATTGTCTTTTTGCGCGGGGTGCAAACTCTTTTCAATCAATTACCCACGGAACATGATTATTAAACACCTTGATAAAATGTAGGAGCAAGGGTCTGCGTCAAAATGAATATAAACAAACACATTTTTCTCACCATAACTCCTGCCACACTACTGATATAATCTTATGCAGTTTAAATTAATTAATTTTAAATCACAAAGTACTAAATGCTTTAAATTAAACAGTAATCCAACAGCTTTCCCCATATCTGCAGGTACATGGGACAACAGGGGAACAACAAATTGATTGATTAGAATTAGAATTCGCATGTTCAACAGATCACTAGTATACCTTGCACAGCAAGGCAACTCAATTGAGATGTGGCACAATCACAGTCAGCTTGTGTTACATTCCTAATACACAACATTCATGCTTTTGCTGCCAAGACCAAGCAGCAGAAATATACAGCATTGTGCCATATGGGTCTGCTGGAAAAGAGAGGATATAGATGGAATGGATTACCACCAGACTTCTTCAAGTTAGAAAGGTAATTAGTGAAGGAGATGTTTAAGAGGTCTATTTGAATGTGTTGAGGAATTAAATTGACATGGTCATGCATAGGGGTGGGCATAACTGGTGTAATTCTCTGTAAGGTAATTACTCTAATCACCACAAAATTACTTGCAATTATGGGTAATTACGTGAGAAGTGTAATCCAGCATTCAGCACTATTTTCTTAGTGCAAAATGCACCCCCACTTCCAAAATGGATCCTAAGATGCATTTTGCGCTGAGAAAATAGCACTAGGTGCTACAGTACATGAACAGCAGTAGCCAGCATCCATCTCTCTCTCTTAGTCTGTTCTTCCTGTGCTCATGCGGTAGGATTTTTGCCCAGATTTATTCCTAAATACTCAGGGGCATATTTATAGTCCGTTTGCGCCGAATGTGCGTCGTTTTTTTCGACGCAAATTCGGCGCAAAACTAACGCCATATTTATACTTTGGCGTTAGACGCGTCTAGCGCCAAAGTATGGGCAAATAGCGTCATTTTTTTGCGTGAACGCCTTCCTTGCGTTAATGAGATGCAAGGAAGGCGTTCCCGTCTAAAAAAATGACGGCGACGCAAATGCGTCGTATTTATACTCCCGGGCAAAAATCACGCCCGGGAGTGGTCGGGTCAAAAAAACCAGCATTTGCGCCACTTTTTAACGCCTGGGTCAGGGTAGGCGTTAAGGGGCCTGTGGGCTCAAAATGAGCCCACAGGTGCCCTCCCCTGCCCTCAGGGACCCCCCCTGCCACCCTTGCCCACCCCAGGAGGACACCCAAGGATGGAGGGACCCATCCCAGGGACATTCAGGTAAGTTCAGGTAAGTATAATTTTTTTTTTTTTTTGGGTGGCATAGGGGGGCCTTATTTGTGCCCCCCTACATGCCACTATGCCCAATGACATAAGTCCCCTAGGCATGGCCATTGGGCAAGGGGGCATGACTCCTGTCTTTACTAAGACAGGAGTCATGTAAATGGCGTCTGGGCGTCGTTAAAAATGGCGCAAATCGGGTGGAGGCGATTTTTTGCGTCAACCTGACTTGCACCATTTTTAAGACGCCCTAGCGCCACTTTTCCCAACGCCGGCGCTGCCTGGTGTACGTGGTTTTTTTCCACGCACACAAGGCAGCGCCGGTCTGCTTGCGCCGGCTCACGCCATTCAATAAATACGGCGCCCGCATGGCGCTTCAGAATGACGTTAGCCGGCGCAAAATTTTTTGACGCTAAACTGCGTTAGCGCAGTTTAGCGTCAAAAAGTATAAATACGGGCCTCAATATTTCATATTCATGAAATTTCACATCACAAGTGTAATGTATAATTACTGAAATGACTCTGATTACTCCTGTGTATGTAAAATTTCAACCAGGCCTACTCTTGCCATGTACTGCAATGCTGTTTATGTGTTAATTAATTTTGTAGATTTTATGTTTGACTGCCATACACCACTCTATGGGGTGCTGATCGTGATTGTAGGTATGTATGTGTGTATATATGTGGTATTTACATGGTGCAAACTTAGCTGAAAAGGCTGTGCAATACTTGGATTATATGGTACTGTTAATATTTTATGCATTTATATTTTTGTGCATCATTGATAATGTGCAGACTGTATTTTCACATTCTATTACACATGTAGCACTGATATAGTACCTTCGCTCCAAGTCTGGCTTGCCTCTACATGTACAGTTTTGAGAAGCAGTTCATTCTCTCAGACACTAACCCGTTCTCTAATTGCATCAAGCTATGGCGTCGGTACATTGACGACATTTTGATTGCATGGCAGGGCCCATTAACTGAAGTCAACCCTTTTACAGATTGGATCAATTCTTTAGATCCTTATCTTAGATTTACCTCCACTGTTTCTTCCACGCAAGTAGCTTTCCTTGACCTGTTGATCAGTATCCATAATGGCAAATTATCCATATGTTCATATCAAAAGCCTACTGATCGTAACAGCTTATTGACATATGATAGTCATCACCCCAAAGCCCTAAGCGACAACTTACCTTTCGGGCAATTTATAAGGCTACGGCGCAATTGTACTTCAACCCTTGGTTTATGAGGCTCAAGCAGATGACCTTCAGAGCAAACTCCATGCACGTCTGTATCCTCCTCGTATTATCAACCAGGCTCACAAGAGAGCCAGGAATAACAACCGCAAAGCCCTGCTTGTCAGAAACAAGAAGGCACGTGACCCACCTTTGACCTGCGTAACAACCTTCACCCCCTTATCTAATAATGTGAAGAAACTAATTAATAAGAGATGGGTGATTCTATCCAGCGGAGGCAAGACAATCCCTAGACCCCTTTTTGCATTTAAGAGAACACAGAACTTCAAGGACATGGTGGTCCATTCCCGCCCCGCATCAACTGTAGAGATACTCCACAGTCCACACTTTGGAATCTCCCTCCAGTCACGGGCCACTATCCATGTGGACAGTGCAATGTTTGCCCTTTAACTAACCCTGTTAAGACTCTTGACCTGGTTCCTATTGGTCCATGGCATCTCACTAGGCACACGAATTGCAACACAAAACATTGTGTCTTCATGATTACGTGTCCTTGCGGGTTACGTTATGTCGGTATGACGACCAGACCTGTAAAGATGAGAATAAACGAACACCGGAGCAATATCAGATGTGGTTGAATTACTACCAAACTATGGTGGTCATTACAACCCTGGCGGACGGTGTTAAAGCGGCGGTAAGACCGCCAACAGGCCGGCGGTAAAAAAATAGCAATTACGACCGTGACGGAAACCGCCAACAAAGACAGCCACTTTAACACTCCGACCACCACAGCGGTACAAACAAACAGCACGGCGGTCACCGCCAACAGACAGGCGGAAGACAATGTACCGCCCACACTATTATGACAGGCCAATCCTCCACCTTTTCCGGGGCGGATACACTGCGGATAAAAACACAGCGGAAACATGAATTTCGAAGGGAAAACGCTCACCTCTACACACTCCACGAGGACACCATGGAAACGGATCTCCAAATCCTACCTGCAATAGTCTTCCTGCTCCTCTACCAGGAGCGCGAACGCCGGTGGCGAAGACCACAGTGAGTACTGCACCCACGACACAGGGGAGGGGGGAGGGAAAAAACAGGGACACACACACGCAACACCCCCACCCCCACCCCACCCTCACCCACTACAACACACACACTTATGCATATCAATACATCACAGTTACACCCCCCAAGCACCCTTGGAAGAATGCAAAGACCAAAGAAAATGAGTGTAACCATCGGAATATGTTACAAACAAGTAGGCAGAAATATATATATACACCATTAACAAAATATATACCAGGCATAGTAGTCCAGGTACTGCACAAAGAAAGTCCGTGGAACACTGGGACCACACGGTATAGGCGAGGCCCACACAAGATCCCCGACCATGACGGCGAGAACACTGCAGGGGCATCAGACAGCAAGAAAGCAGGCACCTCAGGGGGAGGGAAAGGGGGGGCACCTCAGCCGCTTGAGTGCACGATGCCAAATCCAGGAGGGGGCCACATGCCCACTGTTCAATCCTGGGGAGTGCAAAGCCACAGTCTCTCAAGTCTCTACAGTGGGTGGCTTGCCCACTGTTCAATTCTGGGGAGTGCAAAGCCACAGTCTCTCAAGTCTCTACAGTGGGTGGGTTGCCCACTGCCATATCCTGTGGAGTGCAAAGCCCCAGTCTCTCAAGTCTCTACAGTGGGTGGGTTGCCCACTGCCATATCCTGGGGAGTGCAAAGCCACAGTCTCTCAAGTGGATAACAGTCTCCACTGGTTCTGGAGGGGGCATGGTGCCCAGAGTGCTTCATCCTGTGAAGGACAGAGGTAGTGGATGAATGTCTCCACTCATTCTGGAGGGGGACTGGTGCCAAGAGTGCTTCATCCTGTGAAGGACAGAGGTAGTGAATGGATGTCTCCACTGTTTCTGGAGGGGGACTGGTGCCCAGAGTCCATCACTCACCCAGTGACGGACCCAGTTGCGTCAGTGCCCCTGCCGCTCATGGGCTAGCGGTGCTTGATTTGGCGGTGCCCTCTTCAGCGGTGCTTGAGTTGGCGGTGCCCTGTTCAGCGTTGCTTGAGTTGGCAGTGCCCTGTTCAGCGGTGCTTGATTTGGCGATGCCCTGTTCAGCGGGGCTTGTGCTGGCGGTGCCCTGTTCAGCGGTGCATGAGTTGGCGGTGCCCTGTTCAGGGGTGCTTGAGTTGGCACTGCCCTGTTCAGCGGTGCTTCAGTTGGCGGTGCCCTGTTCAGCGGTGCTTGAGTTGGCGGTGCCCTGTCCAGCGGGGCTTGTGCTGGCGGTGCCCTGTTCAGCGGTGCTTGAGTTGGCGGTGCCCTGTTCAGCTGTGCTTGAGTTGGCGGTGCCCTGTTCAGCAGTGCTTGATTTGGCGGTGCCCTGTTCAGCGGGCTTGTGCTGGCGGTGCCCTGTTCAACGGTGCTTGAGTTGGCGGTGCCCTGTTCAGCGGTGCTTGAGTTGGCGGTGCCCTGTTCAGCGGGGCTTGTGCTGGCGGTACTCTGTTCAGCGGTGCTTGAGTTGGCGGTGCCCTGTTCAGCGGTGCTTGATTTGGCGGTGCCCTGTTCAGCGGGGCTTGAGTTGGCGGTGCCCTGCTCAGCGGTGCTTGATTTGGCGGTGCCCTGTTCAGCGGGGCTTGTGCTGGCGGTGCCCTGTTCAGCGGTGCTTGAGTTGGCGGTGCCCTGTTCAGCGGTGCTTGATTTGGCGGTGCCCTGCTCAGCGGGGCTTGTGCTGGCCGTGCCCTGTTCAGCGGTACTTGAGTTGGCGGTGCCCTGTTCAGCGGTGCTTGAGTTGGCGGAGCCCAGTTCAGCGGTGCTTGAGTTGGCGGTGCCCTGTTCAGCAGTGCTTGAGTTGGCGGTGCCCTGTTCAGCGGGGCTTGAGTTGGCGGTGCCCTGTTCAGCGGTGCATGAGTTGGTGGTGCCCTGTTCAGCGGGGCTTGTGCTGGCGGTGCCCTGTTCAGCGGTGCTTGAGTTGGCGGTGCCCTGTTCAGTGGTGCTTGAGTTGGCGGTGCCTTGTTCAGCGGGGCTTGAGATGGCGGTGCCCTGTTCAGCCGGGCTTGAGTTGGCGGTGCCCTGTTCAGCCGGGCTTGTGCTGGCGGTCCTTCATGGCCCAGCGGGGCTTGTGCTGGCGGTCCTTCATGGCCCAGCGGGGCTGGTGCTGGCGGTCCTTCATGGATCAGCGGGGCTGCTGCTGGCGGTGGCCTCCTGGGCAGCTGTGCTGGGGCTGGCGGTGGCCTCCTGGGCAGCTGGGCTGGGGCTGGCGGTGGCCTCCTGGGCAGCGGGGATGATGGCGGTCTTCTCTGCCGTGCAGCTCTTCCCAGACTTGCCGGGTTTCTTGTGGCCCTTCCCCACCTTGGAAGGTGTCACAGCTGACTCCACACTCCCAACGGGCCCCCTGGGAGCAGCTTTGGTGGCTGGAGTCTTCCCCCTCTCCCACCGGGCACTGGCCAACTTCTGATGCTTCACAGGTGGGGGACTGTCTGTCCTGTGGCTCCGTGCCACACTGGCTGTCCTGGTGGCCGGTGCACTCCACATACCGGTGACTACAGGCACCACTGGTCCCGGAGATTTTGTGGCTGATGTGCTACTTCGGGACCTATGAGATGGACGGGGTGGGGGAGGTGTGGGAAAAAGGTCAAGGCTGGACAGGAAAAGTTTTTGGGACACACTGGGACGGGTAGCTGGAGAGGGTTTGTGAGTGGAGGAAATGGTGGTGGTAGTAGGAGGTGTACGTTTGGTGACTTTGGGTGCAGGTGCATGCGCTGGAGGCTGTCATGAGGTGGATGGCTGTTGGGTGGGTGTGTGCCTGCGTTTGTGTATCTTGGGAGGGGGCGTCACAGACACACTGGGAGAGGACACAGGGGACGTGTGAATGGTAGTGGGGGGGTGACTGCACGTGAGCGGGGTGTGCTGGTGGGTGTGCTGATGAGGGACGTAGTGGCTGTAGAGGTAGTGCATGCAGGTGTGAGTGGAGACAATACTTGGAGGGAGATGACGAGGGGGGGGACACAGTGGAGGCAGTGGATGTTGGTGTGTCTGCATGTGTGTGTTGCTTACGTGAGTGCCTGTGGGATGTGTGGTGCTTATGTTTGCCTGAGCTTCCCTTGTGTGTTGACGTGCAGGCTGGTCTGATGGTGTGCTTGGGATAGGCAGAGGTACATTGGATTGGGTCTGGGTGGAGGAAGTTGGAGGGGGGAGGCTAGAAACGGGGACAATGGCTGCCATCAGTGCTGAGGCCAGAGTTTGAAAAGCTCGGTGAAGGGCCGCCTGACCAGAATGAATGCCCTCCAGGAATGCATTAGTTTGTTGCAACTGCCTTTCTACACCCTGGATGGCATTCAAAATGGTAGACTGCCCAACAGTGAGGGACCTGAGGAGGTCAATGGCCTTCTCACTGAGGGCAGCAGGGTTTACAGGGGCAGGGCCTGAGGTGCCTGGGGCGAAGGTGATGCCCACCCTCCTGGGTGAGTTGGCACGGGGCGAAGGCTGAGGGGGTGCTGGTAGGGGGGCGGCCTGTAGATGCGGGGGCACAGATGTTGCCGCCACCACAAGGGAGCTCCCATCAGAGGACGAGTCCATGTCGCTGGTGTCAGCTCCTGTCCCCGCCGTGAATCTCCCCTCGCCCTCCGTCCCACTGGTGAATTCCGAGTCCGTAGTCTCGTCCTCCAGGGCTATGTGGGATGCAGGGTGCCACATGGCCTGCCTTCCGGAGGGGCCTTGCATACAGAACTCGCCCTGGCCTAGGGAAACCCACAGCCCTCCTCCCCCACCCAGACAACTCCACTGCGCTCAAAGACAGCAGAATGAGAGTGTACTCACCCCCTTCTGTCTGCTGTGATGCCCTCAAGCACCCATCCAACTCCGGGTAGGCCACCGCCAGGATCCTGAACATCAGGGGGGTCATGGTGCGACGGGCACCCCTCCCACGTTGGGAGGCCACCCTCAGCTGAGCCTCCTCAGTCTTCTTGCTCCAGCGGCGAATGTCCTCCCATCTTTTACGGCAGTGGGTGCTCCGTCTGTGGTAGATCCCCAGGGTCCGGACGTCTGGTGGGTGCTGACCTACATGAAATGTACAGGGGAAGAAGAGAAGTCATTACCAACTGCACCGTCAAAGTGATTGGCCCCCATCCCTACCCTTGCCATGTGGCACATGCATTCACCGTCTTTCATGCACACAGCACTCTGCCCCCTTCCTTCTTACATCCAGACCTCTCCACACAGGCATAGCCCATACAACATGCTCCCTGTGTACTTACCTGTTTGTCTGGAGGACCGTAGAGTAGCGTGTACTGGGGGAGGACCCCATCCACGAGCTTCTCCAACTCCTCCGATGTGAAGGCAGGGGCCCTTTCCCCAGACGCACGAGCCATTATCTCTTCCAGACCGAGGTCACAGCAGCACTTGCAGTGTAGGTCCTCTCCTGTCGAAGATCAGGTATCGAGTGATTGAACAGATAGAAAATGGCAGTCACGTCCACGGTGGTGCGTACCGTCACCGCCGGCGTACATCGTCATTGGCTCCTGGGACCCATAGGGTCCAATGTTAACCAATACAGCATTGCGCTGCGGTCTTCGACCGTCTACCGCGACAGTGTACAACGCCAGCGCAGTTACCTCACATCCCATTGTCCCACTTTACAGGTCAGGCAGCCGCCATTTCAGGGGCCCACATGGCTTCATTTTCAACTGCGTCACACATACCTAGGCCTAGTCTCAACACACATACAGGCCACCTTTTGTGTTTCATTGGTGTTCTGGGTAAACTGTGGGTACGTACCTCTGAGTTGTTTGAATCTGTGCTTGCTGTTGTCCTTCATAGGCACCGTCCGCTGGGACATGTGAGGAGAAGGCGGCATCCTCCGGTGTACCGACCGTTGGTGGACCTGTCGACAATGGAGGAGCGACATTTGATAATCACCTACAGACTTGACCGTGCCACAATCCAGGAACTGTGCACCCAGTTGGAGCCAGACCTGATGTCAGCAATCCGCCATCCCACAGGAATCCCCCTCAAGTGCAGGTGCTGTCAGTGCTCCATTTCCTTGCAAGTGGCTCTTTTCAAACAACTGTGGCCATGGCATCAGGGATGTCCCAGCCTATGTTTTCCAACGTATTGTCCAGAGTGTTGTCTGCCCTTCTGAAACACATGCGGAGCTACATAGTTTTCCCTCAGGTGGAGGATTTGCCTACAGTGAAAGGTGAATTCTATGCCCAGGGACATATCCCCAACATCATAGGTGCCATTGATGGTACCCATGTGGCTTTGGTCCCCCCCCACAGGAGTGAACAGGTGTACAGAAACCGGAAGAGTTATCATTCTATGAATGTACAGATGGTATGTTTGGCAGACCAGTACATCTCCCATGTGAATGCCATGTTCCCTGGCTCAGTGCATGATGCCTACATCCTGCGGAATAGCAGCATCCCTTATGTGATGGGTCAACTCCAGAGGCACCGTGTGTGGCTAATAGGTGAGCACCTGGAAGCAAGTCATTGGGAATGGTTGTCTGGGTCTTGGATTATCCCTCCAGGTTAGTGTGTGTCTAACAGTTGCCCCTCACCATTTGCAGGTGACTCTGGTTACCCCAACCTGTCATGGCTACTGACCCCAGTGAGGAATCCCAGGACCAGGGCAGAGGAACGCTACAATGAGGGCCCATGGGCGAACTAGGAGGGTGATCGAGCGGACCTTCGGCCTCCTGAAGGCCAGGTTCAGGTGCCTCCTTATGACAGGTGGACCCCTATTCTACTCACCAAAGAAGGTGTGCCAGATCATCGTGGCCTGCTGTATGTTTTACAACTTGGCTTTGCGACGC
The DNA here is from genome assembly GCF_031143425.1 of Pleurodeles waltl. Lineage (NCBI taxonomy): Eukaryota > Metazoa > Chordata > Amphibia > Caudata > Salamandridae > Pleurodeles > Pleurodeles waltl. The sequence goes on from NC_090440.1 coordinate 1,890,210,948, forward strand.
CAGGTGCCTTTTCTGCAGGAGGATGGTCCAGATGGTGGTGTTGTTGCAGCTGTGGAGCCTGTGGACAGTGATAAGGAGGAAGCAGAGGAAGAAGACATGCACAACAGGGACTCAGTGATCCAGCAATATTTCCAGTGAGACACAGGTAAGAACACAATCCTGCCTAGTACATGTACTTTAACACTACTACCTCTCTCCTGTCTGTTGTTTTCACCCAGTGTATGGTCACTGAGTTGTCACTTTCCCTTACGGTTTCACAGCTGTGGGTCCCACTGTGTGACATCTGCTTAGATTCCTCATGGACTAGAGCTTTGTGAAAAAGGTATGTTGACATTACTATTTAAAAAACATTTTGTCACTGTAATTGCTAATACACTATTTCGAACTCACAGACAGACTCCAGATCATTTTGTGCTTTAGGTGTGTTTATTTAAATGCTCAAAATTGGAGGGGGTACTGAAATGGTGAGGGGTGATGGGGATGAGTGTCCATGGCAATATCCAGTCTATTAGTCTCACAGGTGCATTGCCTATATGGGCATAGGAAGTGGAGCTGGGGCAGTTTAATTATGGACAGGGTGACAAAGTGGGACAGTATGATGACAATCAGGGTGGTCTCATTTCTTGGCGGGGGTCTTGGCATCGTTCTCTGTCTTGTTCCTGGAGGGGGTGGGGTGCTGGTGTGGTGGTCCTGTGGCGGGGCATCCTGTCCACTAGCGCCGGCAGAGGTGGTGGGCAGTTCATCGTCCATGCTAGTGTCAGGGGACCCTTGTAGTGCCACAGTGTCCCTCCTGGTGTTGAGTAGTTCCTTCCGCACCCCTACAATGGTGCCCAGTGTGGAGCTGGTGGTTCTGAGTTCCTCCCTGAAGCCCATATACTGTTCCTCCTGCATGCGCTGGGTTTCCTGAAACTTGGCCAGTACCGTTGCCATCGTCTCCTGGGAGTGGTGGTAGGCTCCCATGATGGAGGAGAGGGCCTCGTGGAGAGTGGGTTCCCTTGGCCTGTCTGCCCCCTGTCGCACGGCAGCCCTCCCAGTTTCCCTGTGTTCCAGTGCCTCCGTCCCCTGGACCGTGTGCTCACTGCCACTGCCCCCAGGTCCCTGTTGTTGTTGGGGTGTTGGTTTATCCTGGGTTCCCTGTAGTGGTGGACACACAGCTGATTGACGTGTCCTGGGGATGGAGGTATGGGCCCACTGGGTGGGTGCTGTGCTGGTGTTTCCAGAGGGGGGAAGGTCTGTGGTAGCCTGTGCCTGTGTGAGGGGAACCGACTGTCCAGAGGTCCCCGATGGTCCAGGCTGGTCATCTAGATCCAGTTGGACAGAGTTGCTGTCATCACTGTGGGCCTCTTCTGTTGGTGGTGTGGACATGTGTGGACCCTCCTGTCCGGGGACGTTGGGTAGGGGTCCTGCAGGGGTATAAAAGGATGTTTATTAAATCTGTGTGTGTAATGGTGTGCAATGGGAGGGTGACCGTGTACCCCAGTGCTAGCATTCCTGTGTGGGATCTTGTGTGATGATGGTTTAGGGGGGTGTATGGGTATGTGTAGTGGACATGCTTTGGCGATGGGTGTCCCTGCTTTGTTATTGCATGCAGGGCTTGGTGTTGGGATGTGTGGTTTGTGATGTTGGGACATTTGTGAGGAGTTGGGGTGCTGGGGGTGAGGGTGAGGGCGGGGGTATGTGTTAGCATGCAGGTAGGGTGGGGGATGAAATAGTAAAGCTTTGACTTACCAGAGTCCATTCCTCCACCTACTCCTGCGAGGCCCTCAGGATGCAGAATCACCAAGACCTGCTCCTCCCATGTTGTTTGTTGTGGGAGAGGAGGTAGGGGTCCGCCGCCAGTCCGCTGAACCGCCAGGTTGTGTCTTGAGACCATGGAACGCACCTTCCCCCGTAGGTCGTTCCACCTCTTCCTGATGTCCTCCCGATTTCTTGGGTGCTGTCCCACTGCGTTGACCCTGTCCACGATTCTTTGCCATAACTCCATCTTCCTAGCTATGGAGGTGTGCTGCACCTGTGCTCCGAATAGCTGTGGCTCTACCCGGACGATTTCCTCCACCATGACCCTGAGCTCCTCCTCTGAGAACCTGGGGTGTCTTTGCCGTGCCATGGGGTGGTGTAGGTTATGTGTGGGGTGGAGTGTGTGGTGATAAGTGTGGTGATATGTAGTGGTGTGTTGTGTGAGGTGCATGGAAGTTGTGTGGGTGATGGTGTTGTGTGCCCGTGGAGGCTGTTGTTTTTGCTGGTGGTGTCTCTCTCTGGCCTTCTCTCGGAATGTTTTGTTGTGGAGTTTGTGGGGGATGTGGGTGTGTGTTTTATATTGTAATGGGTGTGTGGGAGTGGTGTGTGTATGTGTATCAGGTGTGTGTATTTAGAATTGTCCAATGTGGCTGTGTTTTGTAAGAGTGTGTGTATTTTTAGCACGGCGGTGTGTACCGCCAATGGAATACCGCGGTTGAAAGACCGCCATGTGGATTCGTGTGTCGTGATAGTGTTGGCGTATTTCTGTTGGCGTGACGGTGTCGGTTTTGTTTTCGCCAGGTTATCACTGACCTTTGGTGTGGCAGAGTTGTGTGGGTGTCTGACTTTTGCCGGATTCCGAGATGTGGGTCATAATAGCTGTGGTGGAATCCCCGGCCGCGGCGGTGTGTTGGCGGTCTTCTGCACTGCGGTAAGCGCCTTTTACCGCCAATGTTGTAATGACCGCCTATGTGCCCATTTTCTTGAGGCTCCCCATAATCCTGACGACCTGAGATGGGTGGTACTAGACGCCCCTAGGTTTAGTGACAACGCACGTTCCCTATTCAGACTTGAACAACGTTGGGTGTTCAAACTTCGGACAAACATAGATGGACTTAATGATGATATCCCCTGGGTAACATTATCCCAATAAGTTTTGCATGAGGCTTTTTCTTTTTCTTTTTGTGTCTCACTTCATGGTAATTCTAATTGTTTGGAGTAATTAAAGTCAGTAATCAGACTTAAACCCATGTATATAGTTTCTGTTTTACTTATCACAGACAAAGTTCACCGGACTAAAAGTAAAACTTCTCTCCTAACCAGTCTTCCGAAGCTTTTACTCGGTTGCCCTGTTTAATTGTTATGGGCTCAATTTTGACTTTGTTTAAAGTCCCAATAAGAACCTCCATGCTGGTGGTAGTTTCAAGAAAATTACTTGCTTTATCTGTTTTTAATGTGTTACACCTTATCTGTGCAACCTTTCTTTTGACCTGACTTCATACAGGGACAATCTCCGATAAAATGAAGTATTCCTTTCTTTCTACAACATGGCGACTGCATATTTGCAGATTATTGTCCTTTAGTTGCGTCTTTTGCCCTCGGTTTCCTGGTAGTCCGCTCTCTAACACATGAGCGGCTTTGAACACCATGGGAACGCGTTCATTTCCACGTCCCATGGTTCAAAACGGCAACACCCACCCCGAGCACCCATCCGTTCGGGAGGAGATGCCGGGGTAGGTGCCGAAAGTCGTGATTGCCACCGTTTGATGTAAGTAGGCTTTTTGAATTGTAGCTGCAACTCGATCTGTGCGCTTGACACGCGCCCTATTCTTTGCCTGAGATGCGTTTATTTGTATCTTACGAACACTGTCAAGAAGATACTGTTTTATATTTTCACCGTTTAACAACAGGACATTACCGTGCCTCGTCCACCTTTATGAGCAACGGATATTGCTTTAGTATGACTGTTTCGGTTGTTTTTTTTTTACATGGTTTTTTTACATTACTCACGGGTTGCCAATGGCCCCAGTGCAGACTGAGATATATTTGCTGATATTAATTAAGACAAGCGCTTAGCTGGGACACCGTTTTTACTGTGACTACACATTAACATAGTTAACATATCCCATCTTCATGATGTCAGCTATAGTGATTTTCATATTACTTTGTGCTTTATCTTGAGTTAAGGCTGTTTTGACATTTACCTGGTTTTCTTTTTAACTAGTAGCGACAATCCTAGGCTTATACCTCCCAAGGAGCCCTTCCTACTGTTCGGGATGGTAAGCTTAATTTGTTTGTTTTCACATTGCATTGTGGTTTTTCACTAAGATTGCGCACGAATTCCACACGTCACGGTTTATTGAATTATTGTAGACCTTACTACTTCATGTGTTTTATTACCTTTTTGCAGGGCGACCTGAGTGTTTAGTGACCTTTTGGACAGTACGCTTCAATGTAAGTGACTGCTTGGTAGTAGCCTGACTAATTGTTTGACTCATTGTATTAAATCAGATCTTTATAGGGACACTCCCCCTTTTTTTGATACAGGAGAAGTTTCTAATCATTAATGGTCCTGAAGAAGCGTCGCCGGATCTGTTATGACCACCAGGCGCAAAACATGTTGACCAGTCTTTAGGGGTTCAGTGATAGTTTCCGTTCCTCTCTTTGCATTTTTTGAAAGTGTTTGAGGATCATTTCTCATCCTATCACTTTCGTGTTATTGTTTTTAACCTTGGTCTGAACCCTTTGTTGATTATTAAATAGTGAATTCCGACAGGGTACTGAACCAATTTTAATTCTCTCCAGCCATTAGTCTGCCAGTAGGTACCAATCCCTCATATTTGACCACGGCAGTTACTTTAAAAGACCTCCGGCAAAGAGCCCCCTCACGGGGAGCCCGTCAGACATTGCAGCGCCGGTCTGACGAGGAGCACCCCGATGATGAAGCATGACATCCAAATGGATGTGTGAGGGCTCTTGCTCCTAAACTAACAGGTTTCCCCTTTTCATGTGTTCCAGGAACAGTGCACCCCCCTCTTTCTGTCTAGTATATGCCTAGGGAGACTGTGCACTGGACCTTCAATTCTCCCTGTCCCTCCCTTTGATAATGACATCTCTAAAACACTCCACAAATATTCCCAATTAACCCTATCAAAGGCCTTTTCAGCATCTAATAGTGCCACAGCCATAGATTTTCTGCCATGTTTTCTGCATCAAACAGCGCAATGACTCTTCTAGTGTGAGCAGAGGTGTCCCTCCCGGGAACAAAACTGTGTTGATTTGGTGTGACTAGTTTCCTAGTAATACGAGATAAACGTGAAGCACAAATTTTAGAGTATACCTTAGTGTCACTGTTTATTAATGTGATAGGCCTAAATGAGCAGGGATTTTGTGGTATTTTTCCCTTTTTCAGAATAACTACTATTTTAGCAGTTGCCCAGGAGGGAGGAGCCTTACTATCTTGTTGCACCTGAGTAAACAATTTGAGCATCACAGGCAGTAATATAGGTTAAAGTGTTTATAGAATTCTAGGGGGCGTTGCATCCATCTCCACTGCCTTTCCAGTTGGAAGTCTGCAGATTGCCACCTCAATTACTTCCATCCTCGTCTTATCCCCAGTGCCTCCTGATCCTCCGTCGTGGTAATGCCTTCCCCAACCATGCTTAAAAACCTATTAACTGATTCCACATCTACCGGGGTTGGCCTTATAAAGTTCTGCATAATACCTGCGGAAAGCTTCCCTAATATCTTCAGGATCGGAGACAAGCCGTCCCTGTGGATCTTTAATTTCTCTAATAATACCAGCCGTTGCCTTTTGGCGAGCTCGTATCGCCAATAAGCGACCCACCTTCTCACTGTATTCATTGCATTCAGCTCGCTTTGAGAGATATTTTTCTGCCACTTTTTTGCTGAGATTTCATTATTTGCTGCTTTGGCTATAGCAATTGTAATACAACCTTCACCTCCATGCCCCCATCCATAGCTAGAGTGAGTTGATTTTCTGCCTCTTTAAGTTTGAAATGTGCTTCCTTGATCTGACTTTGGGCATACTTCTTCTCATTGATACTAAAGCTAAACGTTTCCTCACGAATTCTTGCCTTTAAGGCGTCCCATACAATCTCCACTGGAGTGGAACCCCTGATAAATTCAAGAAATTCCCTCAGTCATATGTTCATATAGTGGAGGTACTCTGGATCATTCAAAAGCCCTCTCTCAAAGGTCCACTTCCTCCTATTTCATTTAGAAGCATTCATATTTATTTCCAATATTAACGGATTATGATCTAACATAAACTGTGGGTATAATTCCAGACGAGCCCCTGTCAGCAGTTCGAGAGACATGAAAAAATAATCTAATCGGGCCAAGTTCATATGTCGGGCCAAATAGTACGTGTATCCAGGGTCTGGCGCACACAATCTTGGGTAGCCATCCACCAATCCTATTTCTTTTTGCAGACTACAGAGAGCTTTATACACTCTAGGTTTTCACCCTTTATATCTATTGGGGTTAATCTCAATTAGGTCTTTCAAGCCATCCCAAGAACCATTAAAATTCAGATCTCCACATACTATATATGGGGTGGCCACTCCGCCAATTCTGCCAATATAAAATCTAATACTGATGGATTGTCCATCACTGAACCATAAAGGGAGCATAAGTTGAACCCTCCTTCACTATGTTGACATTCTACCAGGGCCCATCTTCCATACTTATCTGCCGCTCGTTGTGTAAACTCATATTTACCACTGCCAGCTAATATGGTCACCCCTATGGTCTTGACATTCTGTTCAGTGCATATCACAACCCTCATCCCAAGAGAATCTAAAATAGATCTTATACCATACTCTATATGTGTTTCCTGTAAACGGTATATATCCTCCCTTAATGCTTTCATATCTTCAGCAATTCTCTGCCTCTTCTGGGAATTATTTAGCCCACAAAAATGTATAGAAACAATTCGCATTTTAGCTATTTGCCCACCATTTTTCACAAATTACCTTTGGGCTTATTTAGTTGTGGATAATCACATGCATTTCACCCTTCCTAGCAACCGGTCTTTTGCACCGTATATCGTACTTCAACATTCTTAGTGCCTTATCCTTCTCCTCCTGTCTTATAATATCTTCCTCCCTTATCGTCCTTTGCCACCTCCTGTTCCCATTGATCCTTTTTTCCCTAAAGCCTGCCCCTGCCCTCCCTAACCTATCCTCCCTCCCACCCTTCTTCACCCCTCCCAACACTCCCCTCCCCTTCCACCACCACCATTCCCACCCGCACCCCCCATTAATGGAGTAATCAAATCCCCAATGGTCCGAGTGATGATTCACTGAATATCGCCCGCAGGCATGCTCCCTTCATAGTCCATAAAAATTAACACTCATTCTCACTGCATATTAGTGCCCTTTCTGTCACTGCTCACGTTTTTTGCAGATTCTGCTGCTTCAATTCAACAAATTGGTAACAAAAAAGCCTCCCCCACAGCATCCTGAAAGGGCCTGATCAATTGTCGTAGCCTCCATCTATGCTCTACAGTGTAATCTCCCCACCTTCTCTCCTGCAGTCTGCGTGTTTTTTGGTGCCATGTCCACTTCGCCCACTGGCCTCAGTGACCAATTTCCTCTCGATAATCTCATTATCGCACTCACGTGATCCATCTCGCTACGAAGCAAAGTATGTGCCTCACTGGTAAAATCAGCATCCATAAACTGCTGCTTGGGGGGCCTTTCCTTAGTACCCCCTCCCCCTGGCATGCCCTTCTCTTAACGCAGCACCAGCGTTGATTGCTTCCAAGTATAAAAACTCCGAGGGGCTCTCGCAAAAACATTGAGCCTCCCGCATCTTCTCCAGCTTTCACCCGGGTCGCCAAACTTCCCTGACGCGGCGCTCCGTGTCTTCCGACTCTGTGCTCACAGCAGCGAGGGCTTGCATGTCACTGGTGGGTGGGACCTGCTGTCAGCGGCTCTACCCACTCACCATCTTGCTCCAAGACAGTCTAATTATTATTTATGTAGTGGGTTAGTGCTTAGCTGTTAAGACAATATGCCATTTAGGCCCATATTTATACTCTGTTTGCGCCAGATTTGCGTCATTTTTTTTAATGCAAATCCAGCACAAACTTAACTCCATATTTAGATGATGATGTTAGACCGGTCTAGCGTAAAAACAATATGGAGTCTGCGTCCTTTTAAGGATGCATGAAACCGCCTTGCGTCAATGAAATGCAAGGTAGGCATTCCTGTCCAAAAAATGATTCAAACACTTTAGAGCCATATTTATCCAACAGGGCAAAAATGACGCACGGGTGGGAGGCGGACCCAAAAAAATTTGCAAAGCCCTAATTTGCATCAAATTGTAATGCCTGGGTCAGGGCAGGTATTAAAATGAGGCAAACGCAGCACTACTTAAGGAAAACACAAACAAGCAACATCATAGCCCAACAGGACAACATGGAGATTCTCCTGATGCAGCTGTCTAGATGAAGCAGAGCACAGGTCCAACAGCAGCAGCCACCACCACCCCAACCTGGCCCCCAAAGGCAATGCAGAAGGCAGGAGAGGGTCTTCATGAACAGGATAACCCTTCATGGCATCAGGGAACAGGATGTCATCTGGAGGTATAGACACAGCTGCTGCGCCAAATTGAGCGACAAATGACAGCCAGCCTGCAGACACCACACAATATCCCATTGGTGACCAAGCTGCTAGCTGTCCTGCATATGTTGGCAAGTGGCTCCTTCTAAACAATGGGTGCCTTGGTCGCTGGGGTATCACAGCCCTCATTCTCAGCCTTCCTACCCAAGGACTTAGATGCCATCATCTCCCTCACACCCTGCCACATCAGCTTCCCCAACACCCAGCAGAAGCAGTAAGAGATCAAACAAGGGTTTTATCAAATCCATGGCTTCCCCCATGTGCTTGGTGCAATTGACTGCATCCATGTCTGGATCATACCACCTGCAGCAACAGAGCATTTATTCTGGAATAGAAAGCACACCCACTCCATCAATGTGCAGGCCATAGTTCACCACTAGGGATTGTTTACCAACATCTTGGCCAAGTATCCTGGAAGTGTACATGATTCTTTCATATTCCTCTACAGCACGATCAATCAGCACTTCAAGGATGGACAATATGGCAATTGCCTTCTTCTCAGTAAGTCCATAAACCTAGCAATATACACACAGCAACCCTGTAGGACACACAATACATACACCACTACATTGACACGTGGGCAGGAAGACACTGAGGTGTGACACAGGTAGTTATGTTGTACACACTGACACAATGGGATACACACCTATGGACAAATGACGGCTGCCACAAACATTAGCTGCCACTCTAGAGCTACAAGGGACCAATGTCAAAGCACACACTAACAATTACATGGCCTGCATTGGAACTACAACTTGGAAGATGAACCGTTTACAATTACATTAGGCCACATAGTCAATCCGACATCCTCCCAAGCAGTATGTAGCGTGGAAGAAATGTGCAATGTGTGTTGCTACAGGTCTAATACCATGAGACACATATCATGATGCTGCTGACTCACATGTAGGTGACACAGAAATAATGAGGCAGTCCCAACATCATACATCACTCCTGGGGTGCTGTTGCCAGGTAGCAATAAGGAAGTGGACTGTGCTATGAACAAATATTGATGTTCCACTAATGCAAACTGCACACACTGAAAGAGCCAGTTGGCCATCAAAATAACAGATGTACAGGGAGATGTCCCTTCCTGCACAGATACATCCACCTCCACCAGGCAGTTAGCCAGGTTACCTGGATCAAGTTTGGTAGTGTAGGTGCACGGTTGCACATGAGCCACTGGCAGAGGGAACAACAAAGGTTTGCCTAGAACCAAGTCACACATGAGACAATTGTGCATTGTCACTACTGAACACCTCAGTGCTGCCAATGTATGGAGATCTGTTGTGCATTGTCTCCAAGCCAAATCAAAGTGCCTCACTGTTGCATTTCATCTGCAATGCCATATGTGTAGTTGGATGGGATGTCCAGGCCATGTAGTGCACCCATTTTACCACCACATCTGCATCTATTGTGTGTGTGGAAGTATCATGTCCCCTCCAGTGAAGGCACACTAAAACACGTGGGACACTACACAACGCATAGTACATACATACTGACAAGCATTTTGAAAACAAAATCATAGACCCCAAGTCAACGAGCCAAACACAAGTTGTCAAGTCAAACAACCCACTGCAGAAAAAACCTCACAGAAGCCCAGGATCTCACACAATACCACAAACAAATATGAGTCACAGATGACACAAGATATCAACTGCCATGCTACATGACATTCCTGTTGCAAGCACTAACAAAATAGCAGAGCATGCCTGTAATGAGGCACATCGGAGGACACGAACCATTGTAGAAAGGACCTTTGGCATCCTGAAGTCCAGATTCAGGTGCCTGGACATCAAAGGAGGCAGCCTCTTATATGCCCCACACATTGTTTGCAAAATCATACTTACATGTGCTATCCTGCACAACATTTGTGTGAGGATGAACATCCCGCTATATGAGCCCGAGCAAGAACTGCGTAAGGAGGAGGAAGTTGGTGCCAAGGAAAATGAGGGGGAACATCAAAACACTTGCAGGAAAGCGCCGCAGACAGCAGATTGTTAAAAAAAAAATTAACCAATAGTCACTCTACACACCTTGTTAGGATATGTGATTAAACACCTTACTTGATCACACAATCCTACTCAGGTTTCTTCTTTCTCCATCACATGTTCTTTAGGAATGTGAGTATTACCTCAGGGAGAATGTTACAAAGACAAATCTGACTACTTCTGATGCAACAACATATGTGATGAGTATGATTGTACAGCAAACATCACACACATATAAAAAATACTCATCTTTTGAATTTCACATATGAAGGACAAAATCAATGGACCACAGCATATGACACACATCCACGTTGCCAACATGGGCTACTATAGCACACAACACACAACTCTGACATCTCCAATCAAAAGGTAAATAAGCGCACCATACATGAGGCAGTGGATGTGGAAACAGGAATGACCCCTGACATTAGTAAGTATGACATTTGCAATCTCTGCACGGAGCTTGTGTGACAAGAGGGGCATCATTTCTGAAAATGAATAGCATGAGTGTCCCAGGTATGACAAGCAATGTTCACAACACGTGCCCTGGGCAGTCCATCCCTGGAAATAAGTTCTGCCACTGCCACGTGTTAAGTCTCTGCCCTCCCATCTCTAGAGATTAGAGTAAATGGACTATCTGTACCTGGGAATCATCATTAACACTCACCCAGAGTCCCTTTTTGACACCTGCTTGCTTCCCTTTTCCTTGTGGCATGCTATAGAAGAACTATATTAGCCTGCATGGACTTCAGGTCCCATAATGCACTGCCTGGTAGTCGGTAAGCCCTGTAATCTTCTGTCCATTGCTTCTTATAGGAAAAGTCCGGTTGTCCCTTTATACTGGATTCTCTCCTCCAGGACTTGTGAGAGACTGAAGCTGCACACACCTGTGACCTCTCTTGTGCAGCCCAGCCATGTGACTCTACCCTGGCCTTGCTGGTGCCTGGAACTGCTTAGAAGCTGCCATTCCCTGAAGCTCCTCGTCGTGCATTGGAGTACGATTCATTTGTGTTCCAGACCCCTTTTTGGATTGTGTTACAGTCCTGATTACACCTGGACCTGCTCTCTGTTTACCCAGTCCTGGTCCTGCTTGTTCCAGTGAGAGCCTGCTCCCTGTTCCTCAGCCTGGTTCATGTTTGTTTCTGCCAGATCCTACTTTCTGTTACCCAGACCTGTTCCAGCCTTTGCGTCAATCTGAGCCTGTTCCCTGTGCCTGACTCTGCCTCCTATTTAATTCCCTTGCTTTCTGTTTCCTCTTGGGTTATCGTGTCTGGTAAGTGTCCTATCAGTCCTCACCTGTCTAGAAGTGTTTTCCTTTGTATTTGGTCTAGCACATGGTTTCCAGGAGGCAAATCCAGCCTCCATCCTTTGTCTAGTATTGCATGTAGTCATTAGTGCCTAACAGTGACAGTGTGCTATGGCTGTATTCCAGGAATTGCCACTGTGTCTCCAGCCAGACCAACAAGGGCTAGTCTCGTGTATGTCAGTACAATCCTTGTTTGTGCACTAAGAGTCCAGACACAGATTCACTTCTGCTGCCTCCTTTCTATGGGGCTTCCGTGGTGACTAGCTGTAAGATTAATCTGCTCAGAGGCACTGACATTCCCTGTTGCTGTGGGAAGTTCTGAGCCCTACCCTGTGTACAATCTTAGTGATAAGCCCTGCATGTTTGTCTATTACTGACCCGTTCCATATTTGTTCACACTAAGTTTGCTCTTCCTTCACTTTTCTGTTTTGTCTGCCTTATCATAGCTGGCCTTTCCCCTTGTATGCCTTTTGCTGCTCTTCTGCTTTGGTACACTACTTCCTTGCAAGATACTCTGTGAGCTCAAGGGTTGCCCCTAACAGACTCCTGACTAGACTCACACGAAACCGTAACACCATGGAGCCCAATCCTGACACAGGGTACACATGCCCACATACTTGAACTGGACACTTCTGTGGAATGCACATCTGAAAATCTGTGAACACATGCAGCCAGGGCAGCAGGTCCACCACAGCAACATGAGTAACATAGGTAATTCTTATGAGTCAAACTGACGTGTACATAACATTTTTATGGGTGGAATTAAGGCACAGTTTCTCAAACACTGTACGTACCAAACATGTACACATGGCCGACATACGGGTAGTTCACACACAATTCACCATGAGGTCGTAGCCAGCAATTAATGACATATGAGGGGTAACATATCCGACCTAGCACTCATCAGCCATCCATAATCATCCCTGAGTTTTGTTTGTCGTATGAAATGTAATATCCCCAAAGTCAAACAACTAGACACATCAAATGAGTCAACACATATTACAAACACATATCATGACTGTTGTACATAACTGATTGCCATCTGCTGTAGATACCTATTTATAGCACATACATACATGAGCTTTACGTCCAATGTATTGCATGCCGACCCTTCAGAAGCACACATATTGTTGTTACTGATCATTCACACTCAAAACACACAGTTGCATGCTCTACCACATGTGGCCAACTACTATACCACACACTGCAGGCCATACCATCCTATCTCCATTTTGATACAGGGTTCATGCATGTTAAATAATTGAAAATCACTCAAACACAGTTTGAGTCAAAAATTTGGTCGGAAATGCATAGAAAAATCACGCAAACGCTAACTAAACATAAATGGGCCCTTAGCGTTAATTCCACCAGCGTACCAAACGCATGCGGATATCCATTGAAATAGAAGTTTAATGGTAATGCATGGTATTTTGCCGCACATGTAGGTTATGCGACTAAAATTTTCACGCAAACATCGTATGCATCAAAAAAATACACTCAAAACGGAAAACAGGCCACAAAGGGGGCAGGAAGTGATGTAATAGGAAATCCTGTTTATAGTCATGGTAGAGTGGGTGTACTTTCACTTTCACCTTACAGTCTGTGCTTTTTCTTCACTGTGTGGCTCTGTCTCGGTGTTGCTGGTGTCTGGATTGCGTTTCTTGTATCTTGTTGTGTCTCTCTTGTGTCTTTTGTGTATTATATTTGTATATTGTACCTGTTTATGTGCTTTGTGTAGTTTACAGTCTTTTGGATTGTATTTGTACTGTTGGGTATCTGTTTGGAGGCTGCATTAGTTGGGTTAGTTGGGGTTCCTAGTTTGGGCTGTAAGTTTCCTTTTTTACATTTATTTTCCTTCCTTTCAACACTTTTTCTGTTTTGTATTGTAGATCAAGAACATGTGGGGAAGGGCGAGGCTGACCAGGATGGGGGAGGTGGAGCTTAGGGGCTTTGTGTGGCTGGTGTGCCACTTTCTGCCATTGATGCTGGAGATGGGTGGGCATGTGATACAGGGGTATCACACAGAGGCAAGGCGGCTGTGGTGGGGCAAGGTGCTCTGCCACCTCAAATGGGTATTCCACACGAGCAGGAATGAGAACCAGCTGAAACATCGCTGGGCTGACCTGGTGGCCAGAGAACAGGATCTGCTGGACCACCTGGGTGTGGTGATCGGTGGCCCTGTTGGTGAGTATCACATTGACAAATGTGTACAGAAGAATGCCCCTGAGTGACAGTAGCAGATGTCTTGACGTGCTGCATGCAGTGTTTGTGGCCATGTTGATTGCAAGCAGAACAAACTGTTGGTGTCCCAGTACTGATATGTTTTCTACATGTCTATACATGTTAACAATGCAGCCCTGAGCTTTGTTGAGTCATGCCCGACTATTAATTAGGGGCACATGTACCAAGCTATTTTTAATTGTCACAAAAGGCTTAGGGGGTGATTCTAACCCTGGCGGTCGGTGATAAAGCGGCGGCCAACCCGCCAACAGGCTGGCGGTCCAAAGAATGGAATTCTGACCCTGGCGGGAACCGCCAACACAGCCCGCCAACTTAACACTCCGACCGCCGCGGCGGTACAGACAAACAGCGCGGCAGTCACCACCAACAGGCAGGCGGCAGACAATGTACCGCCCACAGTATCATAACTCACCAATCCGCCACCTTTTCCGGGGCGGGAGCCCCGCCGATAAAAACACGGCGGAAACAGACTACGAACGGGAAAACGCTCACCTCTACGCACTCCACGAGGAAGGAGGACAGCATGGAACCCGAATTAAACATACTACCTGCTCTCGTCTACCTGCTCATCTACCACGAGTACGAACGCCGGCGCAGACGACACCGGTGAGTACTGCACCTACAACACACAGGAGGGGGGAGGAGGAAAGCTTACGGGCACACACATATGCGACCCCCACCCCCCCAAACTATGTACACACCAATGCAGAGCAACAAGTCACAGTGACACCACCCAAACCCCCCTGATAAATGCAAAGACAGAATTACATTTTGAATAAAAATTTATGTACAAAATAGTCTCTGAAAAGTTTTGGCAACCAGCCAAAAAATCAATATCAAAATAAGTCTATATACAGTGGAATGGATAACCGAGACAATTAGTCCTGCACATCAAAAGAAAATCGAAGTGTCCGTGGGCCAAAGTGTAATAACACAAGGGCAAAGCCCACACAGGAGACCTGAGTCCTCTGGAGAGAACACTGCAGGGGCATCTGATGAAAAAACTACAGGCACCTCAGGGGGAAGGGAAGGGGGGGGCACCACAGCCACATGAGTCCACGACGCCAGAACCACGAAGGGGCCACCATGCCTACTGTGCCATCCTGGGGAGTGCAAAGCCACAGACTCTCAAGTCTCTACAGTAGGTGGGTTGCCCACTGTTCCATCCTGGGGAGTGCAAAGCCACAGTCTCTCAAGTCTCTACAGTAGGTGTGTTGCCCACTGTGCCATCCTGGGGAGTGCAAAGCCACAGACTCTCAAGTCTCTACAGTAGGTGGGTTGCCCACTGTTCCATCCTGGGGAGTGCAAAGCCACAGACTCTCAAGTCTCTACAGTAGGTGGGTTGCCCACTGTTCCATCCTGGGGAGTGCAAAGCCACAGTCTCTCAAGTCTCACAAGTGGGTGGGTTGCCCACTGTGCCATCCTGGGGAGTGCAAAGCCACAGTCTCTCAAGTCTCACAAGTGGGTGGGTTGCCCACTGTGCCATCCTGGGGAGTGCAAAGCCACAGTCTCTCAAGTGGATTACAGTCTCCACTGGTCAAGGAGGAGGCATGGTGGGCACAGTGAACCGTTAACAGTGCATGCAGGAAGGGCCCAGTGGAGCGGTGCTTGAGAAGAAGGGCCCAGCGGAGCGGTGCTTGAGACGGCGGGGCCCAGCGGAGCGGTGCTTGACAGGAAGGGCCCAGCGGAGCGGTGCTTGAGACGGCGGGGCCCAGCGGAGCGGTGCTTGAGACGGCGGGGCCCAGCGGAGCGGTGCTAGAGTTGAAGGGCCCAGCGGAGCGGTGCTTGAGACGGCGGGGCCCAGCGGAGCGGTGCTAGAGTTGAAGGGCCCAGCGGAGCGGTGCTTGACAGGAAGGGCCCAGCGGAGCGGTGCTTGACAGGCGGGGCCCAGCGGAGCAGTGCTTGAGACGGCGGGGCCCAGCGGAGAGGTGCTTGAGAAGAAGGGCCCAGCGGAGCGGTGCTTGACAGGCGGGGCCCAGCGGAGCGGTGCTTGATACGGCGGGGCCCAGCGGAGCGGTGCTAGAGTTGAAGGGCCCAGCGGAGCGGTGCTTGAGACGGTGGGGCCCAGAGGAGCGGTGCTTGAGACGGCGGGGCCCAGCGGAGCGGTGCTAGAGTTGAAGGGCCCAGCGGAGCGGTGCTTGACAGGAAGGGCCCAGCGGAGCAGTGCTTGACAGGCGGGGCCCAGCGGAGCGGTGCTTGAGATGGCGGGGCCCAGCGGAGCGGTGCTTGACAGGAAGGGCCCAGCGGAGCGGTGCTTGACAGGCGGGGCCCAGCGGAGCGGTGCTTGAGACGGCGAGGCCCAGCGGAGCGGTGCTTGAGACGGCGGGGCCCAGCGGAGCGGTGCTAGAGTTGAAGGGCCCAGCGGAGCGGTGCTTGAGACGGCGGGGCCCAGCGGAGCGGTGCTAGAGTTGAAGGGCCCAGCGGAGCGGTGCTTGAGACGGCGGGGCCCTGTTCAGCGGTGCTCTTCTGCACGGCGGGGCCCTGTTCAGCGGTGCTCTTCTGCACGGCGGGGCCCTCTTCAGCAGTGCTCTTCTGCACGGCGGGGCCCTGTTCAGCGGTGCTCTTCTGCACGGCGGGGCCCTGTTCAGCGGTGCTCTTCTGCACGGCGGGGCCCTGTTCAGCGGTGCTCTTCTGCACGGCGGGGCCCTGTTCAGCGGTGCTCTTCTGCACGGCGGGGCCCTCTTCAGCGGTGCTCTTATGCACGGCGGGGCCCTGTTCAGCGGTGCTCTTCTGCACGGCGGGGCCCTGTTCAGCGGTGCTCTTCTGCACAGCGGGGCCCCCTTCAGCGGTGCTCTTCTGCACGGCGGGGCCCTGTTCAGCGGTGCTCTTCTGCACGGCGGGGCCCTGTTTCAGCGGTGCTCGTCCAGTAAGTGAAGGGAGCCAGACCTGGCCTGGACTCCCTGCTCAGTCGCCCTCCGACCGTGCTGTTGCTGGACCCTTCGGTGACGGAGTCCTGGGCCCTTTGTTTTTCTCCCTAACACCCGGGATGGGGCTTGTGGGCCCCTCCTGGTCCGCGCTCCTGCTGGCTGACTTCTCCGCCCTGCTGCCCTTTCGCTCCTTAGATGGGGCTCTCGGGCCCTTGCCTCCCCTAGCTGTTGTGGCTGGTGAAGTGGGAGAACTTGGCTCCTTGGGGGCAGCCGTGTCAGTCCTCTCACGGCGGCCCTTTAGTTTCCGGGTCCTCTTGCCTGGGGGGGGGCTGGCTGTCCCCTTGCTGCTGATTGAAGTGTCACTGCTGGCAAAGGGTGGACTCCAGAACCCATGCACCACAGTGACACTCGAAGCTGGGCTGGTGGTGGCTGAGGTGCTCTTGGGACTCTTTGCAGATGGAGGGGGTGGGTCAGTGGATTGAAAGAGGTCAAGATTAGCGAGGAAAACTTTCTTAGGACCAAGGTAAAAGGTAGGAGAAGTGGTGATGGGAGTGGAGGAAGAGGATGTGGTTGTAGGAGAGTCAGGTGTGCTGTCATTGGGTGCAGGTGCTTGTGCTGGAGGCTGTCGTGAGGTGGATGGCTGCTGGGTGGGTGTCTGCCTGCGTTTGTGTGTCTTGGAAGAGGGGGTGACAGACACAGTGGGAGAGGACACAGGGGACGTGTAAATGGTAGTGGGGGTGGTGACTGCACGTGTGCGGACTGGACTGGAGGGTGTGCTGGTGATGGAAGCACTGGCTGATGGTGGTGTGCATGCAGGTGTGAGTGTAGACTTCACAGGGAGGGAGGAGGGAGACGAGGAGGAGGGGGACACAGAGGTGGTAGTGACTGTTGGAATGTCTGCATCTGGGTGTTGCTTGCGTGAATGCTTGTGGGTTCTGTGGTGCTTGTGTCTGGATGAGCTGCCCTTGGGTGTTGAGGTGTGTGCAGGCTGGTCTGATGGTGTGGACGGGATAGGCTGAGGAACAGGAGACAGAGACAGGCTGGAGGCAGTCAGAAGAGGGAGGCTGGAAACAGGGACAATGGCTGCCGTCAGTGCTGAGGCCAGAGCATTGAACGATCGTTGATGGGCAGCATGACCCGAATGAATGCCCTCCAGGTAGGCATTGCTCTGATGCACCTCCCTTTCTACCCCCTGGATGGCATTCAAAAGGGTAGTCTGCCCAACAATGATGGTCCTCAGGAGGTCAATGACCTCCTCACTGAGGGCAGCAGGGGTAACAGGGGCAGGGGCTGAGGTGTTTGGGGCGAAGGAGACGCCCGCCTTCCTGGGCGAGCGGGCACGGAGCGTAGGCTGAGGGGTTGCTGGGAGGGCGGGCTGGTGCGCTGGGTGGCGGCTGTACCTGTAGAGGCGGGGGGCCCGGATGTTGCCGCCACCGCTAGGGAGCTCCCATCCGAGGACGTGTCGCTGTCGCTGGTGTCACCACCGGTCCCCGTTGTGGTGCTCCCCTCGCCCTCCGGATCACTGGTGCCCTCGGTGTCTGTTCCTGGTCCCACCGGGGCCTTGTGACTTGCAGCTCCCTCGTGCTCCGATGCCAATTCTCCTCCGCCTGATGATGCTAATGCACACATGCACAAGAAGTTGAAGAAGAAGGGTGGGGGGAGAAAAACGAAGACCAGGTTGAATGCATGCAATGTCAACACCGTTGGCGGAGAGGACAGACACAGGAGCCTCATGCACTAAGCCGCGCATTCGGGGTACACTACTCAGTACTTCTGACTAGGACAACAGGTCTAGAGACGACAAAGGCGCACATGTGTGATGCTGGACCATCGATAGCTGTACTTGTCACCCTACAGAGGTGGGGGCCGGGAGCACAGGGCCATGCCTAAAGGAGAGGACTACACTACAGAAAGCGCTCTGGCCTAATGTCACCCACAACCCTCCTCCCCCACCCAGACGCCTCCACTGTGCAGAGAGATAGCAGAATGTGCTGATACTCACCCCCTTGTGTCTGCTGTGATGTCCTCAAGCGCCCATCCAAATCAGGGTAGGCCACCGCCAGGATCCGGGACATCAGGGGGGTCAGGGTACGACTGGCACCCCTCCTAGGTTGGGAGGCCATCCCCAGCAGTGACTCGGCGGTCTTCCTGGTCCCGTGGCGGATGTCCTCCCATCTCTTGCGGCAGTGGGTGCCCCGTCTGACGTGGACCCCCAGGGCCCGGACGTCCTTGGCGATGGCACGCCAAATGTCCACTTTCTGATGGGCGCTGACCTATTTGACATGTACAGGGTGGGAAGGAAAAATCATCAATTTTCTGCATGTTAGATGCGATTGGCCCCCCCTCCCCAACCTTGCCATATGGCACATGCTCTCATCTGTCGTGCGTTGCACTACTCATTCGCCCCCCACCCCACCAACTTACATCCACCCCACTCCACACAGGCATAGCCCATTCAATGTGCACCCAGTGTACTTACCTGTTGGTCTGGAGGACCGTAGAGTAACGCATACTGGGGGAGGACCCCATCCACAAGTTTCTCCAACTCTTCTGTAGTGAAGGCAGGGGCCTTTTCCCCAGTCGCAGCAGCCATTGTCACTTCCAGACCGAGGTCACAGCAGCACTTGCAGTATAGGTCCTCTCCTGTGGATGATCAGGTCTCGAGTGATTAAACAGATAGAAAATGGCGGTCACGCCTGCGGCGGTGCGTACTGCGGCGGTGCGTACCGCGACCGCCGGCGCACCTCGTCATTGGCTCCTGAAACCCATAGGCTTCAATGTTAGCCAATGCGGCTTCGGATAGCGGTCTTCGACCGCCTACCGCCACGGTGTGCCACGCCAGCCCATTGACCTCACATCCCATTGTCCCACTTCACAGGTCAGGCAGCCGCCATTTCAAGGGCCCACATGGCATAATTTGTACTGCGTCACACAGGCCTAGGCCTTGCATTGCCACACATACACGCCTTTCAATACATAGATAATCGTGTGCTATGCATACAGTGGTGAACGTACCTGTGATTTGCTTGACTCTGTGCTCCATGCTGTCCTTCCGAGGCACCGTCCGCTGGGACTTGCGAGGAGAAGGATGAATCCTCGCGTGTACCGACCGCTGGTGGACCTGTCGACAATGGAAGAACACCATATCATCCTACGATACCGCCTTGACCGAGCCACTATACATGAA
This sequence comes from Pleurodeles waltl, assembly GCF_031143425.1. Lineage (NCBI taxonomy): Eukaryota > Metazoa > Chordata > Amphibia > Caudata > Salamandridae > Pleurodeles > Pleurodeles waltl. The sequence continues at coordinate 1,890,230,924 of NC_090440.1, forward strand.
CTGTGTGCCCAGCTGGAGCCAGCCCTGATGTCCCCCATCCGCCAACCCACAGGAATTCCCCCTCTAGTGCAGGTTCTGTCAGTCCTCCATTTTTTGGCAAGTGGCTCATTCCAGACAACAGTGGCCATGTCATCTGGAATGTCTCAGCCTATGTTTTCAAAAATCTTGTCTAGAGTGTTGTCTGCCCTGACGAAACACATGCGGCGCTACATTGTATTCCCTGAGGAGGTTGATTTGGCCACTGTGAAGGGTGATTTTTATGCCCTTGGACATATCCCCAACATAATTGGTGCCATTGATGGGACCCATGTGGCTTTAGTACCCCCAAAAGACGATGAGCAGGTGTACAGAAACAGGAAAAGTTACCATTCTATGAACGTCCAGGTGGTCTGTTTGGCTGACCAGTACATCTCCCATGTGAATGCCAAGTTCCCTGGGTCAGTGCATGATGCGTATGTGATGCGAAATAGCAGCATCCCTTATGTGATGGAACAGCTACAGAGACAACGTGTGTGGCTAATTGGTGACTCTGGTTACCCCAACCTGCCTTGGCTATTGACCCCAGTGAGGAATCCCCGGACCAGGGCAGAGGAACGGTACAATGAGGCCCATGGGCGAACTAGGAGGGTCATTGAAAGAACCTTTGGCCTCCTGAAGGCCAGGTTTAGGTGCCTGCATATGACAGGGGGATCCCTGATGTACTCACCAAAGAAGGTGTGCCAGATCATCGTGGCCTGCTGTATGCTTCACAATCTGGCATTGCGACGTCAGGTGCCTTTCCTGCAGGAGGATGGTCCAGATGGTGGTGTTGAAGCAGCTGTGGAGCCTGCGGAGAGTGAAGAGGAGGAAGACGAAGAGGACGACCCAGACAACAGGGACAGAGTTATCCAACAGTATTTTCAGTAGCACACAGGTAGGAATCACCCACGCCATTTAACATTTACTGAAAGCCCCCTGCATCTTTACTTTGTGTATTTCCCCCCAGTTCTTTTAAACTGATGTTTGATTTTCCCTTCCCTTTTCAGTGCTGTATGACCCACTGCGTGACTTCTGCTTGGTTAGCCCACGGACTAATGCTTATTGACATCGGTATGTTGTCATCACATAAATAACAGAACATTATTGATCAGTAATGTGTTATACATTTGTAAATAATACAGGCTGACTCCAGCATGATTTCAGTGCAATGAGTGATTTATTTTTAGTGCTAGATATTGGTACATGATATTAAAACGGTGATGGGTGAGGGTGGAGTTATGTCCATGGCAGAGTCCAGTTCTCGGTCGCACAGGTGCATTGTCCATATGCCTGTGGAAGGATGGAGCAGGGGCAGTTCAAGGTTGGACAGGGTGACACTGTGGGACAGTGGAATGACATCCGGGGGGATATTAGGCTGACGGGGGGCTTGGCATCCTACTCTGTCTTCCTTTGAGATCTCAGGTTCCTCTTGCGGGGTGGTTGTTCTTCAGCAGGAGGTGGGGTTCTGGTGGGCCGTCGTTGTGTGGGGGCCTCCTGACCACTAGCGCCGGCGGAGGTGGTAGGCTGTTCCTGGCTAGTGACAGGGGCCCTTTGTGGTGCCACATGGTTCCGCAATGTGGTTTCTATACAGTTGAGGGCCTGGACTATGGTCCCCATAGCGGTAGCGATATTCCTGAGTTCATTGCTGAACCCCATGTAGCGTTCCTCCTGCTGTGCCTGGATCTCGGTGAACCTGGCCAGTACCGTCGCCATCGTCTCCTGGGAGTGATGGTATGCTCCCATGATGGTGGTGAGGGCCTCTTGGAGAGTCGGTTCCCTGGGCCTGTCCTCCCCCCCCGTCGCACAGCAGCCCTCCCAGTTGCCCTGTTTCCCCGGGCCTCTGTCCCCTGGACGGTGTGCCCACTACCACTGCCCCCAGGTCCCTGTTGTTGTTGGGGTGTTGGGTCAGCCTGGGTGCCCTGTAGTGGCGGACACACCGCTGATTGACCTGTCCTGGAGACAGAGGCATGGGCCCGCTGGGTGGGAGCTGTGCTTGTGTTCCCAGAGGGGGTTGGGTCTGCTGTGGCCTGTGTCTGTGTGTGGGGAACCGACTGTCCAGAGGTCCCAGATGGTCCGGGCTGGTCATCAGGTTCTAGGTCGACAGAGCTGCTGTCCTCACTGGGGGCCTGTTCTGGGGGTGGGATGGACAAATCTGGACCCTCCGTGGCGGTGTGTTGGCGTTCGGGCCCTGCAGGGGTAAAGGAGTATGGTTATTGTTTCTGTGTGTGCCATGGCGTGCATTTTGAGTGCCCTTGGCCCCCAGTGCTGGCATTCCCTTGTGGGAGGTGTTGTGAGGGTGTTGGGGGGGTGGGTGTATGGGTATGTGCAATGGTCATGCTTTGGTGGTGGCTGTCTATGGTTTGTGTTGGCATTCAGGGGTTGGTGTTGTTTAGGGTGGGTTGTGCTGGTGAGACATTGGCAGGGAGGTTGTGTGCTGGGGGGTTGAGATTGGGGGTGACGGGGGGGGTTGGCATGCTGGTGGTTGGGGGGGTGAAGTAGTTGAGATTCGACTTACCAGAGTCCATTCCTCCGTGCACTCCAGCGAGGCCATCAGGATGCAGGATGTTTACCACCTCTTGCTCCCATGCTGTGAATTGGGGTGGAGTGGGTGGGGGTCCGCCGCCAGTCTTCTGCACAGCGATGTTGTGTCGCGACACCATCGAGCGCACCTTCCCCCGTAGGTCGTTCCATCGCTTTCTGATATCTTCCCGATTTCTGGGATGCTGTCCCACAGCGTTGACCCTGTCTACGATCCTTTGCCATAGCTCAGCCTTCCTTGCTATAGTGGTGTGCTGCACCTGTGTGCCGAAGAGCTGGGGCTCAACCCTTATAATTTCCTCCACCATGACCCTGAGTTCTTGGTCTGAGAACCTGGGGTGTCTTGGGGTGCCATGGGGTGGTGTGGATGAGGTGTGGGGTGGTGTTTGTGGTGATGTGCGTGGTGATATGTGGTGATGTGTGCGTAGATGTGGTATGGGTGATGAAGTTGGGTTCCTGTGTGTGTTGGGGTTTTCTATCGCTGTGCTCGCTCTCTCTATCTCTATCTCTCTCGCCTTCTCTCCGATTTCCAACTAGTGGGGGTTTGTGGGTGATGTGGGTGTGTGTTTTATAGTTGATTGGATGTGTGGGAGTGTTGTTTGTATGTGTGTCAGGTGTGTGTATTTCAAATTGTCCAATGTGGCTGTGTTTTGGAGCTGTGTGTGTATTTTGAGCGCGGCGGTGTGTACCGCCAATGGAATACCGCGGTTGAAAGACCGCCGCGTGGATTCGTGGGTCAAAATGGCATGGGCGTGTTTGTGTTGGCGTGACGGTGGAGGTGTGGTCATCTCCAGTTTTCCGCGGCCCGCTGATGAGGCGGCCTTCCTTGGATGTCGGATTGTTGGCGGTTTCACAGTTGGTGGTCAGAATGACTGTGGCGGTTTACCGCGGCCGCAGCGGTAGAATGGCGGACTTCTGACCCCCTTAGTTTTCAGATTTTGGGGGTTATTCTAACTTTGGAGGAGTGTTAATCCGTCCCAAAAGTGACGGTAAAGTGACGGATATACCACCAGCCGTATTACGAGTTCCATAGGATATAATGGACTCGTAAAACGGCTGGTGGTAAATCCGTCACTTTTCCGTCACTTTTGGGATGGATTAACACCTCCTCCAAAGTTAGAATAACCCCCTTTGTGTGTTTACGTCAGGAAAAAATGTTTATTCCAATGCACATCCCAATTTTGCCATTCTGCTATCTCATTGCCCAATCACAAAACAGGGTTTGCTAGTGACATTTAGGAAGGGGCATTCCTTTCCTATTAGCAGGTCGCAGTCTGCTGATTGATTGTTTGGTGACCGCAAATGCTGGCACTGAACAATTGCAGTTACCAGCCATTTCAAGTTGGTGCCAACCCATTTGCAAAAGGGGTGGGGTCCCCATGGATCCCTTCCCCTTTGTGAATGCATGCCCAAAAATTGTTTCAGAGCAGGAAGTGGTCCCATGGACCACTGACTGCTTCAAAAAAATATTAAATTCATAATATTGGTTTTAGGAATGCTTTCTGTTTACCCTTGATGGAATAAGGCTGCATTTAAAAAAAAATACATCTCTCTTTGAAAACAGTCACAGAAATTGTGGTCTGCGGAGCCCAGCAGGCCAGCATCCCTGTGAGTGCCGCCATTCCCAAGGGGTTTGCAAAATGAGACCTACCTCATTAAAATTCATGAGGTAGGTCATTTGCTGCCCCAATTGTGATTTGCAGACAGTGTCATTGACAGTCTTGTACCTCAGATCATCCTACTTGCAAATTGCGAGTTGCTAAGTCTCGCAATGTGTGACTCACAAAACCTGATCTTGGTACATGTGGCCCTTAGTAACACACTTCAGGTACAATGACAACACCTGTGTCCATGCATCCTGTCAAAGATGATCAGGTAAAACACTGTCAGCATACCACATTTCACTGTATTGGGACAGCAAAGTGGGCAATCCATGTTACATTGTCATCATTACACACACATGATCCCTGCCATTATGTTGGCAAAGGGGGCATATAAGGCTTAGGTGACACTGCCAATGGTACATTTGTTACCTACATACAACTGTGTCACATCTGTTATGGACCACTGAATGCATGATAATTGCAGACTGAAAATTGAGCTACATGTCCATCACACAGTAACTCAGTGTCCCTTGATGCACAAGCCACAATACCTGAGTCACTTATATTGCAGTGCACCAGGGAAGTGCCATTGAAATTGTCACCCAACTACAAATCATGACATGGAGTACCATCTGAAATGGATTAGTCACAAATGTTAGTTGTCAGGTTTAGCACCACATGATTGTTAGACCCAGTGCATGTGTGCAGATGTGTGTCTATCACTCACTGGAGTCTCAGTGTCAATGTGAGTTTGCAGTGGTATGTCTGTTGGAGTTTCTACATGAAGGATCAGCAGCTCACTCATATAAAATATTACACACTATGATATGTTGTCCACACATTTGTACAGTGATCTGACATTGAGCATATATTTCCTTTTGGTGTCTTACAGGTGGACCTGCCCCCTCCATCATATACCATCAGGGAAGGGCTCGATTTCAGGACCCAGATGTATCCAGTAAGTGTGATAATGTCTGTCCTGTGTAGTGAGTGCAGCTGTTGTGTGAGTGACTCTCTGTGTTGCACTCATTGCAAGATATGATAAGCTGGCACGTGATCGGATATATTACTTGACTGGATGCTGACATAGTGTTCCGTGCAAGGGTTAGTCATTCACAGGCAGAGAGTCATATTGTGGGGGTCTTGTGCTGCTCAATAGGCAGCAGCATGTGAACAACGTGATTAGTATCCACATGTAGGCCCACATGTGACTTGGAAGAGCTCCAGGGTCACAATATTGTCACTGACTCATACCCTCATTCTCACAAGACAGTGATGCATCCGTTTTCCGCACAAAATTGTGCATCCCTGCATTGTAATGTACATGTAGGACTGTATGGGTAACTGTCCCCCAGCATCTAGCCCCATAAGTTGCACTCCATTCACGTGACACTTATGTGGTATGTAATAGGCGTTCATGCAGGTCAAGGCCAGACTTGTGCTGTCATCAATGTGGGTGTTTTGCGAGTTGTGTTGGCAGATCAGGTGTTGATGATTGTCCACAACTGAACACATGAACGTAGATGTGAATGACCTATGGATCCCTCATTCCTATGTGGCAGCCCTCCTCACATGTGTTCCACTCACCAAATCCATGTACAAGTGGACATGGCTTCATGGTTGTCCTCGACAGTTGTGATGATGTATTGTTAGATTATCATCTGTACATGCATCACACAATGATGACACTGATGGTTGCCTGTCTAATTTTTACTGCTGCCAACATGGATGTAGCAGAGATCCAGGCTTTCCAGTAGCAGGCAGTGAGATACAGACACATATTGGATGTTGAGTCTGGGTACCGAAGGATGGCAAGACGCTATCAGAGAGTGAGCCACAGGAGAATGGTGGGCTTTCAGCCAAGGGGGACCAGCATTGGCCTCAAAGGTTGGAGCCACCACCACATCTGCAGCCAGTACCACTGCGGCCACCATCACATCAGCCCCACCTGCTGCACCGTCAACCTCGGCACCACCATCCACCACACCTGCTGCACATTCAACGTCAGCATCACCGACAACCACACCTGCTGAACCAACAACCTCTGCAACACAGACCACCACATCTGCTGCATTGGACATGGCTGCAATTTCTGAGCTCCAGAGGGACATGAGGAAAGCGTTCATAAAGCTTGACACTATACAGAGGGATGTGGACAAAAATACCTGGAGGCTCAAAGCTATTAAGAAGACATTGAGGAGGGCAAACCTGTGAACTCTTGCCTTCCCCTCACCTCTTATTCAGTCCCCTCCGTCCTCATTCCTCATCCTGTTTTGTAGTGGGTTTAGGGGGTTTAGTGATAGGTTAGAGTACGGTAGTAGTTTAGATAGGATATGTAGAATGGGGGTCATATTATTACATGTTAGTTTGTGGGTGGGTGGGGGTTAAATTTGGAGCCTTTGTGTATTTAAAAATAAAAAAATAAAAAAAATATATATTTTTTTTAAAATACAAAAAACGTATATTTGTTTAGTTAGTATATGTTTAGGTTAGTATATGTTGTCCTACATGTGTCTCGTCATATAAGGGGGTCAGAGGGCAAATGTTTAGAGTGTGTTGTTAAATGTGGTAAGTAAGCTTAGCACAGGGGAGTTAGGGCCAGTTGTGGGTAATGTATAGTTGGGATAGATTAGGTTAGTATAGGTGTTTTACATAGTTTTAGGTTCTGTTTTGTGCATAGTTATTAAAGATTTAGGTACTCCCTTACTGCATGTGTCATATGCTTGGGGCTCAGGATCTTTGCATGAGTGTACAGTGCCAATTGTCTGTTGGCCTGTGTATTCCGTACTGCATCCACATCCCTCTCTTGACCTGTTAATTGCCACTTCCAACTGAGCTGTCACATTGGCAGCTACAACAGATTAAAATCTCAATCCATCTGCCATCCATTGTACCCACCACTCAACGTGACTATGGTTCCCATGTATTGGACAGGTAGGTGTGGTTTTAAAGCTCTCATTGTTTGGGCCCTGTTTCGGAATGTTGGGCACTGTGGGATGTCTGCCTGCAGCCTGAAGTTCATGTCAGCACTGCTAAACTGAGTAGTTTCAATTTCAGATGAGGCCAAGTATACAAATTTCACTATGGGGGTGATTCTAAGTCTGGCGGGCGGCGGAGGCCGCCCGCCAGACTTCCCCCTCCAAAATACCGCTCCGCGGTCGGAAGACCGCTGAGGGTATTCTGGATTTTGCACTGGGCTGGCGGGCGACCGCCAAAAGGCCGCCCGCCAGCCCAGTGCAAAACTACCTTCCCACGAGAACGCCGGCTCCGAATGGAGCCGGCGGAGTGGGAAGGTGCGACGGGTGCAGTGGCACCCGTCGCGAATTTCACTGTCTGCAATGCAGACAGTGAAATTATTTGTGGGGCCCCCAGGGGCCCCACGACAACCCATACCGCCATCCTGTTCCTGGCGGGCGAACTGGCAGGAACAGGATGGCGGTATGGGCTGTCAGAATCCCCATGGCGGCGCAGCGAGCTGCGCCGCCATGGAGGATTCAAATGGGCAGCGGAAAACTGGCGGGAGACCGCCGGTTTTCCACTTCTGACCGCGGTCAAACCGCCGCGGTCAGAATGCCCAGCGGGGCACCGCCAGCCTGTTGGCGGTGCCCCCGTCATTTTAGCCCTGGCGGTCTTGGACCGCCAGGGTTAGAATGACCCCCTATGTGTTTTACTTGTACTCCCAGCTGATGTTATTGGCCAAACACTCCTACACAGCCATTCCTGCTGTATGTTGTGGGTGAGGCATGTATGTTTTAAAGCAAATGCCACATACACAATGACTTGCTTGTAGGGGATGTGGCCAGCATTGATTTTCATCTTGTAGATACCTTGGCCCTGAATTATCCTATTATTGCACTGCATTTGCCTCATTTTCTGATGCAAAAGTAGCGCAAACTTACAATATACAATGATATTTTGTATGTTTGCACTGCTTTTGCTTAAAAAATTACGCAAATGCAGAGCAGAAAAAGTAAAAATCAGGGCCCTTGTGCATAGATACCTGCCCACATTATTTCTGCACCCTGGCATTGACCATCTGTGACCATAGACATGTTACATGCATCATCAACAGCAAAGTAGATGTGTCACATTACACAGAGACAAAGTGGGTGTGTAGGTGCTGTTTATTTTAAAGTGCTGTAGTGCAATATTTACCTAGTCCAGGTCTGTGACCCCATTAGTGTAAAGCATTCTATTGTGACGCAACACAAGTGCAAGGTTGAGAGACATGTAATTTGACATGCTGAGATGAAGTGTCGTTCAGTGCAGAGGAACATGAATTGCCAATTGAGTAGTGAGAGACAATTGCAGTCCATAGTGGTAAGGTTAACAGTTTGTCGGTGAAGAGTGCATGTCACCAACTGTAGCAACACTGGCATGTTGTCAAGCAAAGGACAAAGGAAAATCAGTACCCATGTGGCATGGGCTGGTGCTACCGGGTACTCCTACAGGTGAAGATGATCTGTTCCACATCTTCATCCTCTGATGTGTGTGTTGTCTCCCCTGCCCTTGATGGTGGTGCTGGTGGGTTTGAGGGCACAACACACACTTCAGTGGTTGGAGAAGTGGACACCAAATTCCTGGCAGCTGCCATCTGTGGAACTACATATGACATCACTGCAGCAAGGAGGAGCTGCTGCTTATTGAGTATGAAAGCAACACCCCTGTGGTAGGCAGCCATGTCTGCCCTGAGGAAGGCCAGTTCCCAGTGCATGGAGTCCAGCGTGTTGTCATGCATGCAGCTGCAAGTTTGGGAGGGCAGGTGTTGTGGCATGTCCCTCACATTAGTGGTGAGGTCCCTCACACACTGTTGGATTCCTTGCAGTAGGGATTGTGCAACTTGTATGGCTCCTGTCTGTTCTGTGGACGTCATCATGCACATGTGCATCCCCTCAAGGCTGGCTACCATAGATTGCATCCCCACCCTCACCTCCTTGGCCAGCTCCTGCTGTACTCCCACTACTGGCCTCTCAAAGTTGGTCTCTGTGTCATCAGAGTCCTCAGCTGTGTTTGAGCTGGTAGGTCATACTATTGGGGTGGTGGGTGTATCCTCTGGGATGGCTGCTACATGTATGCTCCTCATTGCAACTGGAGGTGGTGTCTGGAGGATTCCCAGGACATCTTGGAAGGTTTCCTTGCTGATGGTTGTCAGCTGGTCGTTCTGGTCATCTGGGAAGTCCAGGACAGACAGATCCACAGGAGAGCCATCTTCCTCTGCAATGAGATATTGTACAATTAGTGTGTCTGTGTTGTGCCAGTTGTAACGTGACATCACTGACTTCCTACTGGTGGTACATTGTTATCTTGGTTCCCATGCATTGTTCCTGTTATTAATGTTTGCAGTCTCTCAGCCCTATGCCCCACCTGCATGTCACATGTAGTGTGGGCAGTTTGGGCAATTGTCTGCATCACATCTTCTAGGTGTGGGTTCTGTCCAAATTGTGGCTTGTCACCTTCTTGTCCTCTCAACCCTCCCTCTGCTTCCATTAGGATGGTGAGGCATTGCAATGATTGTTGGTGTGCTGATGCCACAGCAACACACATAACAATATGGCCCTGTCCCAGTCTATCATTTTTCACATACACCTATGAAGTGCTGAGATATAGCACCATACCATGTATGCATTACCATGAAACGATACAAGTGTCACCATTGGTAGTTTCTCATGTTGATGTTTGCATATGTGGGCTACATTGCATTGCACTGATAGGTTTGGCAGAGTTCCATTTCCTCTTGTGACTGTGCGGGTGTGTTTGCCTACCTACACACATATGTCCTACCCCTCAATACAGTTGTCTTAGCACTATGACACCTGAGATGTTGCATGGTGGCATTGCAGCTATTGTGACACAGGCACAGGGGTAAACCCAGGAATGGGCAGCATGGGAATGAGATTACTGCTGTGTACATCATTATGTATGTGACAGTGCCTGATGGTTATTGAGTCTATGGACATGAGCAGTTGACAGGAGTTACACTTGGACAGGGTTTGATGGGGATTGATCACATAGTCAAACTGAACCCTCATTTTGAGTGTGTTTGTGCCATGGGCACCTAACTGCCATTTCCTAATTGACCAGCACACACAGCTCAGGTAGTAGTGACAACTGTTGTCAATGGTAAAAACCGCTTGAGCCAATGGCCTGAGACTGCGCATTGTAGTTTACATTCTAACAATACCAGGTGTCCTGTGACACCAGACCAGTTTTATGTTCTACTCTACCCTCCTGGTCTGCTTCAGCATTTCCAGCAGCCTTGGCATGGCGGTGTACCCCCATGCAAAGGTTGTTGGTGTTGTGTTGTGCTGTGCCCCTGGATACCCCTGCACAGCTCATGCATCTAGCATGGGCAGTGAAGGGAGTCTCGTGCCATGCCCCTTTGCCCTTTCCACTGTCAGATTTTCAGGGCTGACATGCAATGTGTAGTAGGTATGAGCCTCCCCCTTCTTGCACTTGGCATTTTTGTCCCCCATGCAACTTACTATGCATTTGTGTTGTTTCCTGATAGTCTGCACTGTCCTGCGATACCAGTGACGATTTCCTGCGGGATGATGGCTGCAACCATCTCCTCCATTTCGTCCAGGTCCTCTTGCGGTGCTGGACTCCCACCTCTGGTGCTGCCTTCCTGTTCCTTGCCATTTTCTCCTTTGTCCTCAGTGACAGTTCTCCTGACCTCTGCCGCACTGTTAATCTTGTCCACAATCTGTTGCCAAATTGCCTCTCTCCTCCCAATTGGCAATTTTGAGGTGATGAAGAGTTGATGCTGGTGCTCCGTCACCTCCCTCATCAGAATTTCATGCTCCTCTGTGCTATAGTGACACTTCCTCTTCTTCTTGTCTCTCCCCTGGGTCTTGTCTGTGCCCTCCTGTCTGGGGTCTCCCTGGGGTCTCTCCTTGGATCCATTGTGGGGCTCCTTAGCACTGTTTGCTCTGTTTGCATCTCTTTTTGATGCTATTGAGGTGAAAAATGGCGCATATCTGGTTTGCGACATTTTTCCACGTCGCAAACCGGATTAGAGTCATTTTTTCTGCGTTAACGTCATTTTGCCTTAAGACAAGGTGCAATGGTTAGTGTCAGGAAAAATTACTCTAACCTATTCTTAGAGCCACCTAGCATCAAACTATAAATTTGATGCACGGGTGGTGTTAAGAAATCATGCTAGCCAGCGCAAAATGTTTTGACGCAAAACTGCGATAGCAGTTTTGCGTCAAAAAGTATAAAGCTGGCCCTCAGTTTTCATATGCTCTGATTTACTGATGATATGATGTATATGCTCACACCACAGTGATTCTGCAGTCTCTGTTCAATTCATATGTGACAATAATGTATAAAAAACCCTTGATTTTGCCGTTGAATCATAAGACCTTCCATTTTGATTAATGTGATTTTTGGGGTCTTTAGGGTGTTGGGGTACCTTCCGCCCACAATACGTAGCATTGGCCTTTGTAATGAGCTTCCTATGATCCTTTAGAGCTAGATGGCCATCTTGTAGCTCTGATTATTTCCACTTCTTTCAATGTTCAATACTGCTGTTGATGAATGATGAACTCTTGCTTGTACCAGATTCAGAGGATCTGACCTCCAGAAAATGGAATGTGTGCAGGGTGTGGGCATTGGCTGTTAACTGGGGTATATGACTATGTTCAAATTCATGGACGAGAGACTCCAAGTTGGAGTGGCATTCGGAGATGGCTGCTTGGGAGGGCAGTTTCTTGTGGAGTGCACTAGTAGGAACATTCTTCAGTGCCTTGTACTGTTGCACATTTGCTTTTGGTTGTTCTCAATTGGAGCAAGAGAAGTGCAGCAGGACAGCGGGGACTATGTTTCCGCCGGACACATTACAAGGCTGCCACAGTCGCACCACCACAAATCCAGCGCTATAAAAGGAAACACTCACCTCCAGAAACACATCCCAGCCTGGAGCCGCCATGGAACCAGAACTGGAAGTCTTCCCACTGCTCCTGCTCGCACAACGACCCCAGAACCAGCGACAGCGATGAAGACAACAACCGTAAGTAGACATACCCACCGGACACTAGAAGGAAAGGCATCTGTACACATGCACACACAACATACACAGCTGGGATGGCTTGCAACGGCCACACACACACGTAACACACACCCATACAAACACAAACACACTCCTACATACACACATGCACACCCATAATACACACACGCACACCCGTACTATACACACCACGGTCAACACACACATGCCATACACACACCAACCCGCACACACAGCACCGTCACTGTCCAACACAATCATTCACAACACCACAAAGTGACACAACAACACCACAACTAGGCCAAGCCGTCTCACTGCATACCTTCACATGACAACACATACTTACAACATGTAACAACACCACACAACCAATCAACACAGTCATACTGCCATACAATGAAGTATATGTCACACTATGCACACACCACCCACAACGCATATGAAAGAGCCACCACCACACACATGTCTGCACACACAACAACCGCACAAGGGCACAAACACCACCATTACACATCTCTACATAAACAATGCATGTCACATACATATATACATGTAACAAACAGAAACATATCCTACACACAATACACATCAATGACAGTGGGACAAATGGCAGAGTCACACACACAACATGCAATCCAGGCACAACAGCTAGCACAACCCTCACACACACGTCACACACACAAAAAAACAAAGCCCACAACATCAAACAGCCATTTAGAAAGAAAGGCAGGACAAGTATGTTACTATTAAACTCAACACCAGGTTGGTCCAGATGTATTCATAAGGATAAATAGTGTAAAATAAATATTGAACTATACAATAATGTGGCCATTGGCCAGTCCAAAGTTCGAAGTGAAGAGACACTTCACTGTGCCCCTACTTGATTCCTGACTGCAAAATGACCTCCAAAGGATAGGGGCATCCAGGGGGGCAGGCAGGCACCTCAGGGATGAGAGAGCGGGTGTGGAGGGGGGTTTGAGCTTGAAAGGGGGTCCTTGGGCTTGGGTCTGGACTTGGGAGGGGGGGTCCTTGAATGTGGGTCTGGGCTTGGGAGGGGAGGGGAGGGGAGTCCTTGCACTTGGGTATGTGCTTGGGAGTGGGGTCATTGAACTTTAGCTTGGGAGGGGCAGACTTCTTGACAAGGGGAGGGGCATGAGCACTACCGGGGGGCAGGGGAGGACTTGGAGGTGGAAGGGCTGGACTTGGGGACGGACACAGCGCGCTTGGGGGTTTCACAGGGTGGGAGAGGGGTAGGGAATAGGGAAAACTCCACAAGGAACTGTTTCTTAGACACACAGGGTGGTCATGACAAAAGGGTTTGGGAGTGGAGGGAGAGGGAGTGGTTGTGAGATGTGTCTTTTTGGATATCTTTGGTGCAGGTGCTTATGTGGAATACTTGTGGGTGCTGGGTGTCGGTTGGGTGGGTGAGTGCAGGTATGGTACATGTGCTGCATGTGGGGGTGTCGGTGGTTGTGGTGGATGTGGTTGTGGTGACTGAGGTGGATGTCTGCAGGTCTGATATTGTACTGATTGTGGGTAAGACAGGACTGATGGCTGGAGTGGATATTGTCGTGTCTGCAGGTGGGTGTTGCTTGTGTGCATGCCAATGGTGAGTTTTGTGGTGCTTATGTTTGTCTGAGCTACCCTTGTCTGTTGAGGTGGATTAAGGGGAGAGGGGTTTGGGATTGGGTAGAGGAATCTGGAGGGGGGACAGAAGACAAAGGGATACTGGCTGCCATCAGAGTGGATTCCAAGCCTAAAAGGAGCTCTGTAGGCCAGCCATGGCACCATGAATGCCCTCTAGGAACGCATTGCTTAGTTGGACTTGAGCTGCCAGTCCCTGGATGGCATTCACGATGGTCGACTGACCCACAGAGATGGGCCTCAGGAGGTCAATATCTTCCTTACTGAGGCCAGCAGGGCTGACCGGGGCAAGGGCAGAGGTGCCTGTGGTGAAGGAGACACCCACCCTCCTGGGTAAGTGGGCATGGGCAACTGGGTGGGGAGCAACTGGGAGGGTGGTGGGAGTAAGGGAGGTGGTGGATAACGATGGTGCTGGAGTGGTCCCAGATGGGAGTGTCCACCAGAGGAGGGGTCTGTAGAAGAGGTGGTAGATCCGGCCTCTCCGGTGGCACTCTCCTCATCCTCCATCCCACTGGGTCCCTTGCTCTCGCTGGTGCCAGCTTCCTGGGACCCATGGGCTGCTGCTTCCCCACTCGCCTGTGCCCCTTCTCCTTGGCCAGACAATGCTGATGCATACAAAGAGAGAGTGAGAGGGAGGGAGGGGGAGAGAGACAGATAGGGGGTAAAGGGTCAACATATACCTCCCGTAGACATGGCAAAACATGCTCATTTTTGGCAATATATATCATAGCTAGGCAATGGCAATTGCTATTACACTTTATCTATATCATGTCTTTACATGTCACTTCTACCCATACCTGCAAGCCATTCCTCACACCTACATCAATACCTAGGTAGGACAGCACTACTACAGTCAATCCCAAGGTGCCACCCAAAGCCCTTTTAGCTGGCACAGCATGACCCCAATGCACTATCAATAGTATGCCTGGATACACCTCTTAGCTCTCCATACCCTTTTCACCCATAGGATGTGCAGCTGACTGAACACAACACATCAGGCCTCTACAGTAACAACACCTGAAAGGTCCATGTCCTCTGTGACATGTCAATCACAGTGAAGACAACACCACTCACAGACCACACTGCACCTACCTGTCATATTACATGGCTGGCCACTCAGTACAGTGATGCCATAATGGAGAAGAACTCTGAGTTAGCCAATGCAAGTCAGACACCCAAACACTTCACATATGATGTGTACCATGTGAATCTCTGATATAGCTATGTGATCAGTCAGACCCTATTACAGAGCCAGTGCAGCTGACACCCAACACATATAACACTACTCAGCACATTGCTAAGTGCACCAACAGTAGGCCATGCACCACATATGACACATCCATACACACCCACTGAGTGCAATATCACTACAGAAGTACCACTGGAACACACATGTAACATGGACCACTACCATTGCTACCATACATGCAGACACACCATTCTCACACACATCATTCCACGTATGGCAAAACCTGTCACAGAGGCCAGACAAGACACATCTCAGAGGGCTAAGTGTAGCATTCACTAGGCACACATGGACAAACACCACTGTATGTGCACCATTTACACATCCCACTACCACATAAGGCAGCCTGAGGAGACTGAATGCAAATTGTGGATCACATCAACATGCCATGTATCATGCAAACCCAAACCACTCATTATCGGCCACTACCTATTGCCCAAGTCAAGCTGTAATAGTCACAGGCCATCAGATGTGCCCCCAAATTTCCATCTTGACATGGTGTAGGCAGTTACTCAGCATTGCAGCATAGGAATTGCTAGGACTTTGTTATACGTGCCCTGTACGCACCATGGTGACACATTAGGGATTATACAGGGTACTTACCACTTCTAGTACCATCCCATAGGTTTGAGGGCCGCATCTCCCCAAGTATAGCTCCTAGGAATGCATGATCTGTCCAATCAGGCCACATACATTCTACATATTGCAGTATCCTAATTTGGCTACCTAGAAATACCCTACAGTCAGCAGATCACTCATATATGCCTAGTCAGATATCAGGCCTATCCTCCTGTCCCATGAGGGCCATTTCTGTGGTGGAACTGTATTGGCAGCCCCACAACCAGATACATTACATGAGTCACACAGTAGCATTAAAAGGTTGGCAACACAGATGAGAGTGGCCTGACACCTTAGAGACTCTAATCAACATGGACAGAGCTGGTCATACACAGTGCTTAGGGTGATCCAAACGCTCACACCCATTGCATGGCCAGGATGGAGTCAGACATGTGCCTATGTCCTTAGTGTATATCCACATTACAGACGTGGAGAAGAATGGAAATGTGAGATGTACATACACTGACAGTACAGCATGGCAACACATCTACAAAAGATACTCTGCCAGGTTGTCTAAAATCCATTGCCAATTGACGATGAACATGCAGCATAAACAACAATGTCAAATTGCCTGCAGTGAGGCGCCCAATCCCATTTAAGGCCAGTCAAGTTCCAGGACACAGTCAGTACTCACCCCCTTGTGGCTGCTGTGCTGCCCTCAAATGCCCATCCACCTCAGGGTAGGCCACCACCAAAATGTGGGTCATTACTGGGGGTCAGGGTCCGACGGGCACCCCTCCTTCATTGAAAGGACATCCCCAGCTGGGCCTCTGCGGTTGTCCAGGCCCCGTGTCTCAGGTCCTCCCACTGCTTACGACAATGGATGCTATACTGGGCATGGACCCCCAGGGTCTGCACTTGCTTGGCGATGGCATGCCAGATCCCTTTTTTCTGATAGGCTTTTACCTGCATGGGTGACACAGACAGAAGGAGAAAGATGTAGACTGGCGCCATACCAACTGCAGTGGACTATAAACAGCAGACTCACCAAATGCCCATACATACCCATTGTAACAGTTTGCACGCCTTAACTCCATTCACCCTGCATGCATGAATGTACTCCCAGACTGCCACACTTACGCCATTCACCCTCACACATGACTATGGCATTGGGCTCACCTGCTTCTCTGGTGCCCCACGCAGCTGTCCATACAGAGGTGGGACCCCTTCCACCAGCTTCTCAAGCTCTTCTTGGGTTAAGGCTGGGGCCCTATCACCTGCAGGATGTGTTATGATGGCTCCCAGAGACAGTACACAGCAGCTCACATCATGGAGATCCTGCTGCACCAATATAAGTGTGCTATACACGTTTTTTTTTACCAGAATGAGGAGCAGGCCTATGTTGTGCCATCATGCTTAGGCTGATACATGTCACATGCATGACACAGTGATGTCATATGGCCGGTTGTCAGATGACTTGCATGTCCAGATACTCAGAGCCACATAGTCGGTGTGACCATAGAGGTATATAGCATGACTACATACATGCTCAGGGCAGCTGACTACATACATGCTCAGTGCAGGACAGCTCAGTGTACCAGATATGGAACATTGCACATGTGGTTTGTGTCACTATTGATCAGGGGCAGCAATGTGCAGCAAGGATGGTGCCCATGCCTCTTCAGCATGCCCAATATAGTGTGTGTCAGCAGTGCAAGGCATGTCTACAGTGTTAGGTGTGTGTGATGAGGACATGTTCAGCTGACATATGTGGAGTGCTTATCACTTTGTACATTCTCACCTCCCTATTCTAGATGCCCTGTCAGGAGGAGATTGAAACATGCACCACTGTACCGTCCGCTAGTCGACCTTGCAATCCTGGAGGACAGGCATATCATCCTGACCTATCTGAATCGTCAGACCATCATGGATCGTTGTACCCAGTTGGAGCCAGATCTATTGCCTGCCATATGTAATCCCTATGCCATCCCTCACACAGTCCAAATCCTGTCAGTGCTGCACTTTCTTGCCACAGACCCCTTTCAGAATACAGTGAGCCTGGCAGCAGGGATGTCATAGCCCATGTTCCGTCTTGAGTTGAAGGATGTACTGTGTGCTTTCTTGAAACACCTGGACAGCTACATCAGGTTCCCCCAACGTGGGTATTTGCTCTATGTGAAGGCAGACTTCTATGAGATGGGTACACATCCTTCATGTGATAGGGGCCATAGAATCCACCCATATAGCTTTAGTCCCTCCTAGTGCCAATGAACCAGTATATATAAAAAGGAAAAACTACCACTCCATCAATGTTCAGGTAGTGTGTGTGGCAGACCAGTACATCTCCCAAGTGACAGACAAGTTTCCAGGATCTGTTCAATATCCCTACATTCTGAGGAACAGCAATGTACCCCATATGATGGCACGCCTACAGAGAGAGTGGACTTGACTCGTTGGTATGCATGCATTTGGATGTGTGTTTGTGTTATGGCACCTGTCATCACATTCTTCCCTGTGTCTGTATTTGTATTGTAACAGGTCCAACCTCTGTGCACACAGGTCACACTGGCTACCCTAACCTTCCCTGGCTGATGACACCAGTGAGGTACCCTACCATGGAAGGGTAACTCCATTTCAATCAGGCCCATGGCAGGATGAGGCGTGTAATTGAAAGGACGTTTGGCCTACTGAAGGCAAGATTTAGGTGTCTGGATGTCTCTGGAGGTGCCCTCCACTACACTCCCCAAAAGGAGTGCCAAATCAGAGTTGCCTGCTGCATACGCCACAATCTAGCCCTGAGACATCAGATACCATTTCTAGCTGATGAGGAGGAGGCAGCTGGACCAGTGGCAGGTGATGCAAACATGGAAAGTGATGTGGAGGCAGATGAGGAAGGGGCAGCTGACTCTAGAACATAACTCATCAATCAGTACTTTCAGTAACATACACATTGATTGGTGTCAATGGTCCTCCTGATTTGAATCATCAGTGGTGTTGTTATGTGTTCCTATCCCCATATGTGTGTTGTGTGAGGTGAGTGATTGCATGTAAGGTGCAGAGTGAAAATATCTTATCTCTAACATGTGTACTCTATGCTGGTTGAAAGTATTACATCTCCAGGCCTGTATTGTCCTATGTGTCCAGCATTCTACTGTTCTCATGTCATTCCAGCAAGTAACTGTGTTCTGTGTATCTTTGCCTCTCCTACATATTGCTTGAGGCATTCATGTTCAATGGCCTTTGGTAAATGATTACAGAATAGAGATGAGCCCATCACAGACGCCAGCTACAGTGTTTTGTGATATATTTGCTGGGACAGATGATGTAGAAGTAACATCTGTTGTGCCCTGCTTAGGTGGTAATCCACTTTGGGCATGACAACTATGAACTGCATTTGTGCTTTGTGTGCCACCATGCCTACTATCCTGTTGAAAGTCTCTGTCATGGTCTTTTTTGCAGGTTGGATCAGTGGATATGCTCTGGATATGCTCAGGTGTGTGGCTGGGCTAGTGACACCCTTACAACTGCCCTTGGACATGTCTGTTGCTCTGTGTCTCCTACAGAGGATGCCTCCCTCTGCTGTTGGTTACACTGCCTGTTGCTTTAGGGGGCTATACCCAGTTAACATATTGCTGCATAAACTTTTGTAATAGTACAAATAAAGACACATATATATTTGCTGTGATCTACAGTCTTTATTGTGCATTACTTGTCCAACAGGGGATGAGTGGTGTTTGAATTCATCAGAGGAGGTGGCACAGCTGTAGGTAGCACAGGTCCAGTGCCCAAGGGCCATGGGAAAATGGAGAAATGTCACTGAACAGTCAACAGGTTGTCTCAGTAGCATAAAAGGGAGAAAAATCAGGAGAGGGTCACTTTCTGGCAGTGGGTTTATTCCTGGCATCTGCTTGGCATCTGCTGCAGCCAAATATCTGGATGGAAGTCCACGCTTGCGGGGAAATCTTCAGCTGCAGAGGGAGAGGTGCCTGAGGGCTGTGGTTCCCCTGGCAGGGCCTTCATTCTACTATCTGCTGCAGATGTTGAGGGCTCAGATGTGATGTGGCTAGTGGAAGGGGCCTGCTGGTGGGTGGAGGAAGCACACAGGGTAGTGTTAAAGTCCCTAAGCGCCCCTGCAATGGTGACCATGGTGGCATTGGGAGCCTGCCACTGCTGCATGACCTCCTGGTGGTATTCCCTCTGCAGCCTTTGGTTTTCCCCCAGCATGGTAATGATCTAGCCCATCCTGTCCTGGGATTGTTGATATGCTAACAGGACTTTGGAGATGGCTTCCTGATCAGGTGACTGCCTTGGGTGCCCCATCCTCTGGCCCACAGGTTCCCTCTCATGCCCCCTACCCCCATGTGTGTGTGTGCCCCTGGCACGGTGTGCCCAATCCCAGTTTCACCAGGACCTTCATTGTGTAGGCTGTGACGGGTCCCTATACTGTAGAGCACACTATTGATTAAACAGTCCTTGGGACACAGGTTTGGGGACGAAGGGTTGGCTGTGATGTTGGTGGCACAGGGTGGGGGTGGTTTGATGTGGGCAGGATGAGGCAGGGAGTGGTAGACTACTGGGCCAGGTAGGTCATCAGTGTCCAGACATCCAGCAGTACTTTCCTCACTGAGGCCATTCATCCTAACGAGGGCTAGCCGTCTCTGGCATCCTCTCCATGGTGTCACTGGCAGGGGTACCTGTGGATGGAGTGTGAGGGGTTTAAATGGTGGAAGTGTGAATGGGTGTCTCTTTGTCTGATGCATACAGTGGGTTGACTTGATTCCCAGCAATGGCAATGACAGGTGCAGCGCTGCTACCATAGTGTGTGGATAGTGGATTTTGACATATGTACCATGCTCTAAAGGGGTTGTTGTCGGTCAGGCTTGGTAACCTTAGGTCGGTGGGTGGGTTCTGTTCCTGTGTGATGGTTCACATGACAGGTGTGCCCTGTTACAATGTGGCAAATCAGGCGTGCTAGTTGTGAGTGGGTGAGGTTGTACATTGCAGCATGGTGTCAAAGTAGGAGGGGGATATATGTGTATGCAAGATTGCTTGTCCTGTCTGTGCATCTTGTACATGGAGTATACCTTCTTACTTATGTTCAGTTAATTTCAGGGTTGTTGATCTGGATGGGTGGCTTTTAGGTTTGGTGACAGTGCTGTGTCTGTGTTTGGTGTTGTTTGGCATTGTGTTGTGCCATTGCAGTGTTGTCATTGACATGCTGTGGTCCTCAGTCAAAGCATCCAGTTGGTGGAACTGGTGCAATAGTCATACTTGCAAGAGATGTGATGTGCACAATGCAGGTTTTGATGGAGATGGGCAGGTGCATTGTGAGAGTCGTAGTGATTGCGATTGGCAGTGCTATTTGTGCATTTGGCAAGGACTGGGTGACCATTGGGGCTGGGTGGTGGTGTGGCATGCAGGAGAGTGGCATTAGGTGATTGGGTGGGAAGTGTAGTGGGAGAATGGGTAAATTGGGAAGTGATTAGGTGGTCAGGAGGCATGCTGGGCTGGACACATTTGTGCCTGGGGTGTTAGTTACTTACCAGAGTCCAGTCCTCCGGGTATTCCAATCAGGCCCTCTCGATGCAGGATGTCCAAGACCTTCTCCTTCCACGATGTGAACTCTAGGGGGAGGAGGTGGGGGCCCACCGTCAGTCTTCAGCACGGCAATTTGGTGTCACGATGTCATGGAACACACCTTCTCCTGTAGGTCGTTCCACCTCTTCCTGATATCCTCCCTTGTGCATGAATGGTTGCCCACTGAGTTGACCCTATCGACTATTCTCTGCCATAACTCCATTTTCCTGGCAATGGATGTTTGCTGTGCCTGTGCTCTAAACAGGTGAAACTCTACTCTGACAATTTAATCGACCATGACCCTCAACTCATCGTCTGTGAAGCATGGGTGCCTTTGATTGGTCATGGTGGTTGTGTTGTGGGTACGGATGGGTGTTGTGTGTGTGAGCGTGCAGTGTAGGGTGCTTGTTGGGGTGGTGGTGTTTGGGTATGTGTGTTGGTTGTTTGTGGTGTTTGTGTGCAGTAGTGATGTGTGTATTGTGTTGATCATGCAGTAGTGTGGTGTGTGCTGAGTATGAAGTGTATATGTGCCTATGGTGTATATGTGCTGAGTAAGTAATGAGTTTGTGGCTACTCGCAGTCTCTGTATGTGGTTTTTGTCACAAAGGATTGTGGGTTGCGTGGGGGTGTGTTATATAGGGCAGTGAGTAGGTCTGTCTGGATGTGTGTCAGGTGTGGGTTATTCAAATTGTCCAATGTGGTGGTGTGTTCTGTCTGAGGTGAGTTTATGAGCTCGGCGGTTTGGACTGCCAATGGTTTTCTGCCATGGAAGAACCACTGTGGAGATATGTAGGTCACAACCTGGTGGGTGGAAGGTTGTCGTGCTGGTGATGCTGGTGGTGCTGGTGGTGGAACTGCCTGTTTCCCTCCCTCCAGTGTCCCGGCGGTGTTGAATTTGTGGCTGTTTATTGGCAGTCTTCAGTGTATGACTCTTATTACGACAGTCAGATTACTGCCACCATGGCGGTCTTTTGGCAGCCACCACTGCGACGGTCTTGTGAAAAGACTGCCAAAGTCGTAATGAGGCCCTATGTTTCAAAGAAGGAGAAGGCAGAACAAATGAAGCCCTAGGGATTACACTTTTTATGTGTCAGCAGTGTGATGAGCTGAGTAATGGTGGCAATGCCCAGAAGCAATTCTTCCCAGTCCTGTTCGAAGCACTACCTGTGATGCTGATCTCCACAAAGAAGATGTTGTTCCTGTAATGGGTTAACTGTACACCGATGAGATCTGGCATGTCAGAGATGAATGCTGTCAGTTCGGGATGATCAGTAGCAGGTGAAAATGAATAGTTTGCATTGCGACCTGGCAGGAGACGACCTCGCCGTTGTTAATGAAACTTACTGTATGACTATGAGTGAGCAATGGTCAGCTTAATGTAAATTGTGTGCAGTGTTTTTGTAGTGTTTGCTACGTTTGTTTTTGCACTCCTCAATGAACTGAGGGATGCAGGAAAGCAATTTTGGAACAGAAAGTAAGTTACGGATTGACGGAATGTAAAATTGACAGATTCACAAACTGATGATTGGTGACATTTTACATTAGTAGGTTGATATTAGGAGTAAAGAAATATGTCAATATGTCAATTTCTGCATTTATATGTTTTGGGTTATGGATGGCATTGTGGGCATTCTTTAAACAGGCAGTCTGTAAAAGTAGGTAAAAAGCCACAAATCCATAGTTTTGCCCCCAACACCTTCGCACATTTTTTTCCTTTGAAAGGCAGAAGTAAGTGTGTCCTGAGTGGGGGGGTGAAGGAAACTCTTCATACTTAACTGTGGTACAAGTTAAGGGGGATTTCCATAAGGTCTAACACTTTAAAAGGTTGCATGTGCCAGTTCACAACTGAATCACCTGATGCACAAGTGTTATTTAGTGATCATTAGAATCCAATAAAAATAAATGTGTTCAAATGTTAGGAGCAAATTAACAACTTTTTAATTTTGTGTCTAGGGCTGTGTCACTTGACTAACTTTCTATCTATATCATAGAATGCTTTAAAAGTTATGACTATGTTTGTTGATTAATTGCATTTGATTTTAAAAGGATACAAAAAGGAGCAGATATAAATCAATAGTCACATACAATTTCAAACTAATAAATAAACGAGAACAATAATCAATTAAATAACCAAGAATAGATAATATATAAATCACTGTTTACAAAGAAATTACAATGGATCATTAATACATATAACGTCACGAAAATACTTTAGAACATCCACCATACCATCAACTCCATTTAATGGTGCGTTCTCTTAATGTCTGTACCCCTTACTAGAAGTTAGAAGTAGTTGTTTCTTTATACTGCAGCATATAAAGATACTTTACTGTAGTAGCATAGCTGACAAACAACTCAAGATCCAGGGAGTTCGTCCTCATTGAAGAGGCTGTCCCTTATTCCACTCCTGGCAATATGGAGTGCTTCATACCCATTAAAAGGGACTTTGGGGAGAAGATGAGCTTGTCAGTCGTGTTTCTGAAAGACACAGTTGATTACACTGGGCATAAATGCACCTTAGTGGCCAGTGGCGGACAGTCATTTTAGGAGGGGGGGCAGGAAGCACACTCACATTCATTCATTCACACGCGCACGCACATCTATTCACAACACTCATCAAAATATTCAAACATACACGCATGCGCCAAACATTCATTTAAAAACACACACACACACACTTACCTTCAGCTCTGCCTCAGAGGTCCCAGGAGGGTTGGGGCTGCTGCCTCCCCTCATTGGCTGACCTTGGGTCAGCCAATGATGGGAGGTAGCAGTCCCAGCCTCGTCACTGAGTGGGATGGAGTCAGTGAGACTGCTGACCCCACCCCACTCTGTGACGAGGTATCACTGATTGACACTCGCCCGGAGCACTTCAGGGCTTAAACCTGAAGGGCCCAGGTCGGAGTCAATGGGTGACGCTTCCCCTCGTCACTGAGGGAATGGGCCTCGAGGCACCTTTGCTGAGCTGAGGAGGTCACGCCCATAGGAGCTGTGACTTCTTCAGCCCAACAAAGTTCAGTTCAGGCAGCCAGGAGTCTGCGCAAATCGCGCATGTCTCACTCCTGGCTGCCTGATCTGAAAATGAAGAGTGTCTGACAGGCTGATCTTTGCTCGGCCTGACAGGCACTCTTCATGAGGGGGAAAAGGTGAGGGGGCGTGGCCCCTCCGCTCTAAAGGACGGGCTGCGGCTTTTAGTGCCATAATACAAATTGATGCCCCTCCTCCTGCAGAATGTGGTGGGAGCCTGACTCTCTTATATCCCAGAGACACCCATAGGCCTTGGGCTGACTAAGGGACCTCCTGAAGTGTGCTCTCCCCCACTGTAGGGGACTATAATACGCCAATGAGGCACCTCACACACCATTTAACCTTTCCTTTAACTCACATACGCTTGCTTAAGCATGCACCCACATTCACACATACACACACTTGTTCTCACATAAACACAATCTCACAAGCACGCACCCAGAATATATTTTAATGCACTTTTTTCTTACCTCAGCTGCCTGGGAAGGTCATATCCCAGCTGACTGTAATGCATTCTTTATTACATTAATTGTCAATAATAAAATATTATTCACTATTAGTGTATACAAAATTGACAGAAAACAAGTAAAGTGGAGCCCCAGCCTATGACCATAAGGACAAGCTGCTCCTGTATTCCCGGCACCGATTGTGCCACCACTGAGGCCAGGGTGTCAGGGGTCGGAAGGGGCAGGCCAGGAGTCACTCCTGCGACCCCTAAATTATGTTTATGTTCTGACACCTTTGAGAGACATTTCTCAGTGCAGTGTTTATATTAGTTTTTGCCAAGGAGCCACCTCACATCCTAGTATGCACTTGCAGCAAAAACTCACCAGCAGGATGCAGACCATTCAGAACTTGGCAGCCAGATTTACTCTCAACCTTCCACGCCACACTCACATCACACCACACGTTAAAGAGCTCCACTGGCTCCCAGCACACAAACATGCACATTTCAAAATCCTCACCCACACTTTCAAAGCACTACATAAAATGGCCTACGCTCCTCCAAACTCCTACTTTCACCCATTCCACGCATATGGAAACCAGTTCTGGCAGTCGTGCCTTCTACAACGCTCCTAAAGTGTGGAACGACCTGCCACTACATATAAGAGACTCCTCCTCACTTCCTGAATTCCACAAGAAGCTGAAGACCTGGCTTTTTGAGCAGTCCTGCTAAGCCTAGGTTTGGCTAGATTCACACCTGCTCAGTGTCAGGATACCCTCCCAGGTCATAGTGCACTCTACAAACCTACATAAAATAATGTAACGTAATATAATCGTGATTGTGAGAGACCTCTCCGAGCATGCAAATGCTCTTAGAACTAAGGGGGTCATTATGACCCTGGCGGCTGGCGGAACACTGGCGGTAACACCGCCAACAGGCTGGCGGCGTTCCACCAGTGTATTATGACCGTGGCGCATTAGCCACGGACATACCACCGGCCCCTCTACTATACCGCCAGGCTTCCGCCAGGTGGTCTTAATCCCCAGGGCAGCAGTGTCCTGGGGATTATGAGTCCCCAACCGTCAGCCTGTCCATGGGGAAAGGCTGATGGTAAGGGGGACTCGGGGTGCCCCTGGGGGCCCCTGCACTGCCCATGCACTTGGCATGGGCTGTGCGGGGGCCCCCAGGCACAGCCCCATCGCGCATTTCACAGCCCGAATTTTGGGCAGTGAAATGCGCGACGGGTTCTACTGCACCCGCTGCACATCAACATTGTTGCTGGCTCTATTATGTGCCGGCTTCAATGTTGATGTGACTTTTCCGCTGTCCCAGTGGAAATGTCAAAATAGGGTGCCAAGCAAACTGCCAGCACTGTCGGTATTGTGGCACCAGCAGGTTCGGAGGTCTTTTTTCAAGACAGCCAAGTCGTAATGAGGGCCTAAATGTCTTCTCTTATCTGTGCATACATTGTAAAGGTGCAGCCTGCCTCTGTGCAGTAATTCCAAAAAGCAAGGGACCTCTGCCTCACTTTCACATCTGAAAGGATGGTCCTTTGAACATGATAGTTACAATACTAATGCCTGCTACTGCAAATCCAACGTCAACCTCTGTTCAGATAATATCTGCGCACAGAACCTCAAAGTTCACCTATCCAGAGGATACAAAAGTAATTAAGCTAATGGATAAACAGCTGGTAATTCTAGATGTTAATTCTTCATTGATTAAAGGGAATTAATTTTGTTTCAGTGTGCAAATAACTCATTAAAAATGGCAGCCGTCCCAGAGACACTTTCAAAGCCTCTGAGAATATACTGGGCTTCGGAATGGCTCTCTGGGCACTCTCCTCTCTCACAAGGGCCACGAGGATTTAGCGTGGAGAAAAGCATCCTACTGACATCATCATACATTCCCCTCCGTAGCACAGCATGTCACTGCTGCTTTTCTTTGTCAAGTAGAAAGTGTGCTCTCAGGGAACATAAGGAGCTGGGGGAGGCAAAGACCCCAGCGTGGCGAAGGTGACAACAAGGAGAAACAAATGGACTCGACTCACAAACTTCTATAAGTGTGTAGGTTTTTTAGGCATGCTAATAGCTCTTCTTATAAGTGCAAACAACTCTTTTTTAATTTAAATACTCTGGATTTGCCCTCATAAAAGGATTTACTCGGTGGGTGTCCATGTCTCTATGCCCTGTGAGTTTGTGTTCACCCCATACTTGCACATTTGTGGGTAGTCACAAGCTCCTCTCTGATTCCCTTCTCACCCAGAATAAAACTACACATTTTCTTCAGGTAAGGGTAGTCGTAAATTCCTTTCATAGGTGAGAAGGTAATCAAAATACCTCCGTAATCAGTGGAGAGTAGGTAAGAGAGTTGCTCTATGTGGAAAATTAATTTTCCAGTGGAAAAAAAATATTTTAGCATGTGAAGGTTAACAGGTTTCCATGCATACTTCTGGAAACGTATGTGAATTCCTAATGATGTTCCATCCTTAACCATGTCAGACCATTGACCAAGAGATGCAGACTTACTACTTTGTTAAAAATAGGGTCCAAGCTGCAGAGGGAACTTGAGTGGGAACCAGAAGCAGTGGTTGCAAAAAAGTTCAAACCAGTCCTGTTTTTTCCTTCTCTCTTTTTCTTTCTCTAAGTTTCGCTCTTTCTTCATACACCCCCACTGTATCTGTTCCAGTTTACTCTGGAGAGCTTCAGAAAGGACAGAGGCACAATTAGCACTTAAAGGAAGCATTGGCAAAGCCAAGAGGGCTAGTCTTTTTGACATATTGACTTTGCCAAAGGATTTTTGCCACTCTGCACTGCATCCTCGATGCTGGTTAGCATGGCTAACGTAAAACAAAAAAGAATTCTCCAGCAACCCCCGTCATTTTGTAGGCACAAGCCCACAAAGTGGCATGACAGCTGTTTTATTGTTTTTAGGTACCGTCTGAGTCAAATTAGTGCCTAAAAACAAAATGTGTAAAAACATTTGTAAAAACTTTTTTAATGCGGGCAACAGGGTGGCAGACACGATTGGTAAATGAAACAGCAGGAAGATCAGAACCTAGAATGGTAGGGCGGCATTTGGGGAAGCAACACAGGAGAGGGCAGGGGGACACAGAAGCCACATGTGGTATGGCAGGGGGTTGATGCAAAATGGAGAAACACACTGGAGAACTCAACAAGAAAGGGTGTGGAGAGAAGCATCTGGACACAAGCAGCAGCACGAAGGTGGAGAGAAGTACAAGGAGGTGGCTCAAAAACACATGCGCTCTCTGTGAGTGCTTACACAAAAGAAAAAAAGTAGTTCCCTAACATACAGCACAGATACCAGGCAAACACACATGGTAAAGAGGCAATGCTTAAGGGGATGGGCAAACACAAGATTGAGAAGCGGGGACATCAAAAAGAAGTAGGCAAATAAAACTAATAAGGAAAGTCAACCAATTATAAGCAATTGGCCGGCACCACGCATCAGTATGCCTCTCTAGAGACCCTGCATGCACTGTCAATTAGGCTTGAACTGAAAATGGCCTCCACTGCACCAGCACACCCAGGGAAATGCCCAAAAAGTGAAATAACCAGTTCAGCCCTGGGTACAGTGAGCGACTGAAATACCGGGAGATTTCCTGATATGCGAGGCTAATGAGGTTGCATTATTAAGCCCTGAAAGCGACTGTGTGTAGCAAGAACACCTACTTGACCCACTGGCTGCTACCTACATTCACCAAGATCATCAAAGCTGCAACCAGGGAAGGAAGAGGGTCTTTTCATTTGCTGGAGCTCCTATTCCATGAGTGGAGCAGCTGAATGGAAAAAAGGCAAGATCGGAGACCGATTTAGCAATGCAAGTTACCTCTTTTATCTTTGTGCCCTTCCTTGCGCTATTGTGAACCCTCGACACAAAGAGGGTTAAGTGCTCAAAATGGACACTCTTCTGAAGATCATTCTTCTGCTGCTTTCTTTTTACTTGAAGCCATGCTTACAAGCCGGTTGAATGTAAGTAGAGGAAGTCAATAAAAAACAAGCATTTGCGCTGCAATGGGTCTCGCATTTGCTCCAGTTAGAGCTATTGGCGTTGTAAATTCCTAACTGAACTTTTTTTGCCACCTAAACTGAAAATTAAAAGTAAAACATTCGTTGACATAAGCGAACCAATTCAAAGCACCACGGATTTTTTAAAGGAAAGCCCACAAACGAGTGAAAGTGATGGGCGTGAGATGGGCGTATTAAGAGCCCACAATATTTACAACAGGTCAAAGTGCTTGCACGCTCAACCTAAAAACGGCCCACACCCTGGCCTCTAAGCACTTTCTGAAAGCGCCTGATTGCTGTGTAGTCCAGTCTGATCCTGGGGACAAGGAGGAACGTATTTTCCCAACATTGCAATAGATCCCAAGCAAGGAGCAATGTTTCTGTGCAAAAACACCCCGTTTTGAGACAGAGAAATGCCCCCTGCATCATGGTGCATCATCGTGCGTCCCCTGCTTCACAGTCATCATAGCAAGCACTGGAAACGTATAACCTGACTCTCAGGACATACAACAGTCAAGGCAGTCAATGCACTGGAGGCCTTTTTGTGACATGGATTAAGGCCCAGAGCAGGGCTTGGTAGTTGAGAAGGACCCGCAAAGTGCACCCATCTTACTCAATATTACTACTGACAGCTCATCTGGCTGTACAGCACGTAGCCCATAAAATGCATGATGCATATAGCCCTTAGCAGCAGAATCACCTGCAGCTCTGAGTCAGAGGTAAATACAATTGTTACTTGGACAGAATTTTAGCAAAATAACTGGTACTTTCATGTCATGGCCAGTAAAATAAAACTGAAAAATTAAGCAAATGCTTCCTCCCACTTTTTACATTCTACCTCAGTTTAGACCAGACGCATGCAAATTAGTCTTGAACCTGCTGTAATGGAAACAGTCCAGCCCAAACTGTCAGGCCAGGTTCTCCCTGAACACAAGCAAACTAGGACTGGTTTTGCTCTGACTACAGCAGTTTGAAAATTGTGTACATGTTTTTGCTTTTTCTTGAAAGCTTTTTGTCTTCCACAACTACCAATTCCACAAACTTTTGCCTTGTTTGTATGAGTCGGTTTGTGTAACAGACATGTGGGATAGTGCTTAATTTGTGAATAAAAAGGTGCCGGTGCCAAAAGCCCCCCTCTTAAATACGCGGCTGCTGCAATTAAATGTGCGAACACGGAATACTGAGGCAGCGTAATCCTGAAGCCATCTTGGGCTTTTTTAATCGATACAAAGCCACTCCCTGCCCCTTCAGCTCACTCTAGCAGTGTTCTGCTTTCTCCCTTTGTGACGCTTTTTCGTTTTTCCCTTCCTCCGTCTTTCCCATATGTATCTTTTGCTCACAGTAAATGCTTGAGGCAGAAGGGTAAGCCCTGGCCCTCAAAAATAAGTGCCGGTGCTCAGCACCGGAAACAACAAGCACAAATTAAGCACTGATGTGGGTTCACATACATGCCATCAATACACATGGAGAGAGGATGAGGGAGAAGGAGGGACAAATATGGAGGAACCCACCGTACTTAGCTCCCTATTTCTATAACTCAAAGTACACAAGAAAGTACGGGGTTCTCTAGAGAGGGCGTCGCGGGTACCAGCGTAGCCCTAGGTTGTACGTGTTCCTATTTGGAAAGGTAATGTCAGTGAAATGTCAGTAAGTAACTGCAGAGTGCGTGCGCAGGGAGAGAAACCGGGGGGGAGTTCCTTTTACGGACTAGGTGGTCTCACACACTATATAGTGTCATGCTTCATCATTTGACCACCTAGATCCACCCAGGTAGGACAGTGCCACCTGGGCGGACTCAACCTCACTGTTAAAGGAACAGGAGGGAGTGCGTAAATAAACTTGTTTCTGGAAAGATCGGGATCCAGCTAATCTAGTGAAAAATTAAAAACACCTAAGCAGACACCTGTAAGGAGTGACAAATTTAATGGTGGTGTCTGATTGGTGTAGTTAAAACAGGGGTTGGGACACCTCTGTGAGGATAAGGACTCACAGGGTCACCTAACTAATAGCCAACATGTTTCTGCCCTCAGAAGTGAGCCAATAGAGGTCTCGGGGCATTCGTCAGGGCCTAGGATCCCTACGTCTCACGTTGGAGGAAATTTACTCTATGTAAAGGTCAAAGAGTGTGAAGTAAAAGGTCTACCTTACCCAAGGAGTTACCTTGAGGCGGCCTGTGGGGGATAAACAAACAATTAGAACAATAGTGACACACGACACTGCAAAAACCAACCAACTACACACGTGTCAAGGGGATGCATTCATGCACATAACACATATGTTCATAATAGGCAATATTCATGCGTAGAGTGACCAAGTGGGTACATCTAACTAGACATGTGGACAGTCCTACCACTGCAGGGAATTACAACTCTTACCCTTTCATAGAGGCTAATAATCCATAGAGAGATTACACCAGGGACAGAGCAGTGTGTGCGCTCGTCCCTAAAAAGAAGTTTGTTCACAGTCAAACATATTGGCAATCGTGCAATTATACATGTAACAGGGTCAGTCTGGAACGCGTTAAAAAACCTCCCCAATGCGGGACAAATGTAAAGCATTCACCATTGATAACAAAGGATATTTGAGAGAACGAGTGAAAGTGATGGGTGTGAGCTGGACGTGGTTATGAGCCCACAATACTTACAACAGGTCAAAGTGCTTGCGCGCTCGACCTAAAAAGTGGCAAAAGGTGACAAGGAAAGAAAAAGAGAAACCAAACTACAGAAAGCACACAAACTTTGAGAGATTAAAGAAGACAGAGGGAAAAAATAAAGCTAGTCCAGTGGAGCAGAAATGGCTTGAAAGGGAAATAATAAACATAAGAGTAATCAGCAAAAAAAAGTAACATGAGAAAAATGAAACTGAAGTTTGCACCAGTGCTTAAAACAAGATTCAGAGACTAAATGGAAGAGGGAAATAATATAAAGCAAACTAACAGATAACCAGGGCCTGCATGTAGCAGGTTAAAATGTGGGTGGGATACCACGTGAAACTAATGTACATATTGCAAAGCTCCTTGTATAATATGTAGGTCACAAAATGTAAAACCTTTGAGGCCGATCAAGGATAAAGCACCTACTACAAAGATCTTTGCAGCCAGCAGGTTGCAATTATAGTCTGAAAATCTATAAGTAAACACACCTGCTACAGAGACCAACGTGAATCCTGCATGTCACAGTTTGTAGTACCACCGAGAGAGCTCAATGGTAATGCAAGTACTGCAAAAGTGGAGGCCACAGCTGATTATTGTAGTTATAAATAGATCTGTGTACCAGGTGTTTGTGTGTAACTTGCATGTTATAGGTTCCAAACCTAGAGTAATGGCTTCTTTTCATCAATGCACTGACCATGTGAGCTCCATAATCGATTATCATTCAAATGAAAAAGCTTAAAAACAAGCAAATGTAAACATTTGCTCCAGAAATGTACATCAAAAAGCAGGTTAAACTATGATGGCCCTATGCCTTACCCCCTCATCACATTCCCATCCACTCACTGGCTCCTCTTGATATTTTGCCTACCGGACCCTATGTCTGGTGTTTCCCACTGGACAGGAAGCACTTCGGTCTCACAGGTAGTCGTATGAAATCGCATTGCTACGTATACGGCACAGGTCCAGCCATGCACATACCTTGAACATTCAAGGATGGTTGCACTAAACTGTTTTGCAGGGGATGACCTAAAACCAGTAGTGTAGCCAGTGTATTTCCGAGGGCTAGGACGGAAACGGGCCCCAGCTGTTTAAATTATAAAATACATTAATAGTCTGGTTTCAGTGGGTCCCTCAGGCCTATGGGTCCCCGTGCCACTGCACCTGTGAACCACAGAAAGACCATCAACGTGTATAATAAAAGTGTCGTATATTAGGGCGATAACGTTCCTGGGGCCTATTCCCGATAATAGTATATTGAGGACAGGGGGCATTGAGGGCTCAGTACTACCCTCTCACCATGTGTCGCACAACAGCTGTTGTGTTGCACAATATGTTAGTAACTGTCCTGGGCCAATGTTGCAAGTCTTGTTAAGTGTGTACAAGTCACAAGCACCCGGTATGTGAAGCACCGGGATCTGTGGTGAAAAAGGTGGAGTGGGATTCTTGCCATGTACAACTCAACGCCAACAGGCATGAGCTGCGTCCATCAGATTGGTGCCATCTGATGGGGGACACGTGCAATCTGATAGCCACGTGAATACATTGATTGGGCCTAGTCTATTGAGTATTGATGTTCTTTCCGTGGTGGGAGACTTCTGTAACCAACACAGAGGCCACTGCAACGGATAGGGCGACGAAACGTCAGTCAGTCCCCCACAGTATTTCCAGCTTTAGGCCATGTAAAGTGAGGAAAAAAGGATCTAGGCAGCACCATTGGTAGTGCGGCAAACAAATATAGAAGTGTACGGAGTATTAACATCTTGGCAATCGCCACGCAGTCCAGGGATGACAGCGGTAAGGAACATTAAAAGGGGAGTGATCACCGGATCAAACAAATAGCACGATCCAGGTTGCCATCCCTAAGATCCTCTGCAAAGTGGTAAATTTGCATGCTGAGATATTTAAAGATAACATGACACCATGGGAGGCGGTGTGTTGGAAGGGCGATTTGTGACTGCTCTGGAATATGGGCCAACAGAAATAGGCAGGATTTCATCCAATTCACCCGTAGGACAGATATGTCCTCAAAGGTGTTTAACAATTGCATGACCGCTGTTAGCAAGGACGAGCTTCTGCGCAGGTATATATTAGCGTGTCATCCGCATAAATGGATATGATGTGATATTTGCCCAGGTCTGGGATCCCCCACTGCTGTGCACATAAGCATAGGCGGGAGGCTAAAGGCTCCATCGCAATTGTGAACAACAATGGTGAAATCGGCCAACCTTGGCTGGTGCCGCAACATATAGGAAAGCTATCAGAGATTGTTTGCCCAGTCTTCACACGAGCCGTTGGGTTGGAGTACAGTATACATATCCAGGTCAAGAAACCTGGGCCAAAACCCATGTGGCATAGTGTCTCAAGTAAGTACAATAATTACGTCCAGCTGAAGGTGTCAAAAGCCATTCCTATGTCTAAGGACTCCACCACCCAGTCATAATCGTCATGCAGGGTTTCATGGAGCAGGCATGAGAGGTGTCCAGTGTTTAAACTTTGTTGCACCTGGAGATAAAGCCCGATTGTTCTTCATGGATCAGTTGGCTAATTAGGGGGAGCAGTCTGTTTGCAAATACTTTGCCCAGCAGCTTGCAGTCCAGATTAAGAAAGGACAGTGGCCTGTAGGAGCACACATCAAGAAGGTCACGTCCAGGTTTGGGCAAAACCACAATGAGCATCTCACACTGGAAGTCGGGGAGCTGACCCCAGGCCTTTGCTTCATGGAATACCTCCAGCAATGGTTAGGTAAGGTCGTGGAATATGTGGAGTAGTACTCCACTGGCAATCCATCTGCACCCAGTGTCTTATTGCAGGCTAATTGGCTCAATGCAGTTCCGACCTCTTCGAGGCTGATAGGCTCATCGAAATCGTGTTTCTGCAGTAAGGAGGGTTGGGTCAGGGAAGATCATCCAGGAAGGTGGCCATTTGTTTGGGGGAAAGCTCAGGCCCTGCTGCATATAGCGTGTGATAATAGTCATGGAAGGCGTTGGTAGTGGATATTTGTGTGTTGACTACAGTGCCAGTGTCCAGCCTGATGGCCCCTATTGGGGTGTGCCATTGCTCGTCATGGACCAACCACCTCAATAGTCTGCCGGAGCGATTACTAGTCTAGTCTAATCAGGTAATGCAGAGAGTCAGGCCTATGCAGTCGTGCATCTGCTTCTCTGTGTCTGCTCAGGAGTTTGCAGAGTCAATCAGGGTGGGATCTACATTGTGCGATCCCCTTTTCTAACTCATGCAGTTTGGCCTCCAGTGAGGCTAGTTCGTGAGTTACGGTGCTCCTGACTCCGCTGAAAGCCGAAAGGCAATGGGCCCATATAACCACCTTGTGGTAGTCCCTTTCTGCAGCCCAGATGGAAGTGGTCACCCTATTTAGTTCAAAACATTGGGTTATGCAGACTGCCAGTTCTTGCCGGATTGGAGAGTCAGAAAGTACTTCAGGTTGTAGGTGCCATGTTGGGATGCATGTGTGAGGCGTACCCCATTGCAACTCAGTCTCCAGTGGGCATTGATCAGACAAGATTCAGGCCAAATATCCCCTGGGTCTATTGTGCTGGCCCCAAAAACAGGTCTATCCCAGTGTGTAAATCGTGTACTCGAGAGTAATACGAATATTCTCGCTCTGAGGAAGTGGTGTAACAAAGGCCCCTGCAACCCCTGCAGTGCAGGGGGGCCTGAACTCCAGGGGGTCCCTCACCACAGTACACTGTGCATGGGCTGAAGGCCCCTCAATGGGTCCAGGGAGAGGGGCCTCCTCAAGTTACTTTGCAAGGGCCCCCCCTCAAGTTTCTTTACGCCACTGCTCTGCGAAGTGCCCTATGTGCCATATATCATGCAGTCCTTTGTCAGCTATCCAAGAGCAAAACTCCTGCGACATGGTTCTACTGGGCACCCCTGGTAGAGATGTATGGGACCTGTCCTTTTCTATGTCGGGCATGCCGTTAAAGTAACCCCCCCCACAGGCAGGTGGCTGCTGGATTTGAAAGA
This sequence comes from Pleurodeles waltl, assembly GCF_031143425.1. Classification (NCBI taxonomy): domain Eukaryota; kingdom Metazoa; phylum Chordata; class Amphibia; order Caudata; family Salamandridae; genus Pleurodeles; species Pleurodeles waltl. The sequence continues at coordinate 1,890,266,257 of NC_090440.1, forward strand.
GAGAGCTTGTGAGTGTCCTGTGTTAGGTGCATATATCCCCACTAATTTTAAAGGTATGCAATCCAGGAAACCCTCCACGATCACATAATGGCCCCCTTGTCTACACAAAGGTGCTCCAAAGTATATGGGGTGCCTGGGGCCATCCAGATTAGAACCCCTCTGATGAATGCCGATGATACTGTACCATATGCCTGCCTCCTCCATTTGGCCTTGAGCCTCTGGAGTTCTCTGTCCATGAGGTGGGTTTGCTGTAATACAGCTATGTGTATGTGGCTGTGTTCTAGGTAAGCATGGGCCCGATAGTGCTTGGTGTGTGTCGCCATGCCCCTTACATTCCACGTTAATACATTATAGTTTGTTGCAGCTATGGAGATACATGCACTTATGGTGCGCTGCATCGGGAAACCATTTGGACAGGAAGTATTTTACCCTATGTGCATATTTTTTCGCTACCCACAAGCACCAGAAAAGGGCAAGGGAGCCTGTGTCCCCCGTTCTTAGTTCTCTTTAAGAGATATTTGTGTAAATATTTGCTGGAAGCCAAAAAACTTGAGAAATCGTATGATTAAACATATATTTTGTCACAGTTTTAGGAAACTTTCTTAAAGGTGCAATTTCCCCAAAACCTCCTGGAGCGGTAATTTACATACACCTATATGGCACCCCTACCATCTTCTTAGGCCTACCCCGCATCAGACTGGAGCTCTGCTGGTCAGCAATGTAGGGGTTCACAAGAAACAGGCTTATCACAGTACACATTATGGGGTGGGTGCAGCAGGGCACTCACCAAGCACTTGTTCACAATTATAACACAGAATTCCGAAAGTGTTCATTTCTTTTTCTTAAGTTTTCAAGTACTATTTCTCCCAACTGATCACTAGTGGAGATTATATTTAATATCTCTGTTATTGCCTGTGATGTACTTAGTGTCAGGCATGTCTTCGGTTTGGAAACATCAAAATCAAAAGAAATGAATATTGAGATTTGACATCGTTACTGCACCCCAACAATTTTACTCAAGTATGTTTTGGCGAAATTTACTGTGGCAGAAATGCCCAGTAAATAAAAAAGACTTGCAGAAATCGAAGCTGAAAGCACCAAACTCAAAAGTAATTCCTCGCTTTCAGGAAGAAAATCCTCCCCACATCCTCCCCTCGCCCCTCACAATATTGTACTTATGGTTGTGCTAAATTGGGAAGGCATGGAGACAACTCAGAATCAGAATTATATTCAGTGAACATAACTCAGCCATTAGAAATAAGAGACTGCAAGCCCTGTTAGTTCCCCATTGTTTGGAGTTAAAACATTCAGAGAGTGATTTTAGGTGGATTATCTTGGAAAAGATTGTTCCTACCCATGGAAATACAGATTTATACAGAAAGAAAAGGGAGGTTTTTTGATCTACCACTTGGATACTGTACATACAGGATTAAATGAAAGAAAACCATGGGACAATGCTTTCTAAATAAGGGCTATTTAGCTCCTAACATTGGATTTGTGAGCCATTGGACGAGATAACTTACACTCATGGCTCTGCGCAATGAGTTTGTATTTCCTATGACTATGTCTGGATTATGGGGGTCATTACGACCTTGGCGGGATCTGACCGACGTGCGGCCGCCAATGCGGCCGCACCCCCGCCACGGCCATTTGGAGATCCCCGCTGGGCCGGCAGGGATCACGGCCGCAACATAGGAGCCGGCTCCAAATGGAGCCGGCGGTGTTGCGGCCGTGCGACGGTTGCAGTTGCACCCGTCGCGCTTTTCACTGTCTGCATAGCAGACATGGAAAGCTGCATGGGGCCCTGTCAGGGGGCCCCTGCACTGCCCGTGCCAGTGGCATGGGCAGTGCAGGGGCCCCCAGGGGCCCCTGACTCCCCGTTCTGCCAGCCTTTTCCTGGCGGTGCAAACCGCCAGAAAAAGGCTGACGATAGGGGACTCGTAATCCCATGGGCAGCGCTGCTGGCGGATTATCACCGCCGGGGCAAAAGTGGCGGAATACCGCCGGCCCCGGCGGTGCGACCGTGGCGCTTCCGCCGCGGCCGTAATCCGCCTGGAAGCACCACCAGCCTGTTGGCGGTGCTTCCGTCAGACCGCCAGGGTCAAAATGACCCCCTATGTCCAAGAAATTGGGTAGACTATATTCACCTGTAGGTTTTTGACTACATCGACTCAGTGGTTTGTGTTCACATTTTGTCTACTGCCAGTTTGGTCTAACAAACTGGTAATCACCAGTTTGGTGATGTTTTTGACCCGATTGGATTCCTTTGGGCCGATATATTATGTGACACCGAGGAACTAATACATTTTTTGTAAAAACGCTGTAGCATAATATTTACCTTTTGATTATGTCTTTGAGCCTGTTTACAAAAGTGTTCTTTGGCAGTTTATCTATTTTTCCAACATGGCCGCTATATTTGTATGATGGCTAGAATGAGTTCTTCCCTTTGTATTCCACCAATATGGCTGACATCTTTGTTTGACAGTCAGATCTAGTTTAACACAGGGTTTCAATATGCTTCCTAAAACAGCTTTTTAGCGTAACATTTGCTTTCTGATTATGACTTAGAGATCATCCACAACATCGGTTTTTTGCACTCTATTTATAGATTTTTCTAATATGGCTGCAACAGGTGTACAATGGTTAGAATGAGTTTCTATTCCATTCCACCGATATGGCTGACATATTTGTACGATGTTTAGAACGAGTCCTATTTTAACACTCTAAGGATTTCCGCCCGAGTTGTTCTTCTGACTTCGGTCTAGATAGTCACTCCCGGCAGCCACACGTGTGTAGAGCAGTTTGCGATTAAATGTGAAATTTCCTAGCTACCCTGAAGGAAAGTTTCAATTCTATTAAGGACATGGAGGCTAGGATAATGCAGTTCTTTCTTCACTTTTTATTATACAGCAGGTTCAAAGTTCAACAAAAAAACATAACTGAACCACAAGTCCCATGAGTCAGTTGCCATAACAACCAAAGAACAGAGACTCCATTAACATATCGGTATAAATGTCCACAACACGTCATATCCCGCTCTTTCTTCGCTGCTCAGAGTGACAGATAAGTGCCTTTCTGCTCTCTGCACGTCTTCCGTTTGAAGTGTGGTTTTGGCTTTCACAGTGTTTTCCTCGATAGCGCTTGCTGGCGGCATTACTGTTTTAGCAACCTTGTTACTAGGACGCGTTACCGCGGTGCGGGAGGCTCCTTTTAAGAAGCTCGAGCACTTTCATTGCGGTGGTGCGTCAGGCCATCTAGAGAGAGGGCGCGCATCCCATTTTTCGACGTGTTTCGTTGCGCACAAGTCACTTTGCGCTCAGCGCTTCGAAATCTAGCGCATTAGGGGTTTTAAGAGCCCAGGCTCTTTTTTTAACCCCTCCAACCTCCCATTCTACACTGCGCTTGCGGTCAATGTGTACCCCGAGCGGGAGGTCGCTCCTGATTTATCCCAACGTGTTTTACGCGATCCTTATATATTTTATAAGGTTGTGGCCCTAGGTTGGCCTATTTGACAGATTTGGGGGGGCTACCCTATTATTTTGGGTGTATTCTGTCATTTTTCCTCGGGGTCCCAGTATGCAGCCCGTACAACAGCATGACTCTTTCCCTATCATGTCCCCTGGTGAGGGCCCTTCACATCGCACCCTACCCCCCGGGGTGGAAGTGTTGCTGTCGAAAGCTATCGCGCAGGCTCTCGCTCCCATCAAGGAGAGCGTCGCACAGCTTGCGGAGCAAGTTTCTCAAGGGCTGGGCATGTTTGGGGTGACGTGGGTTGCACCTTGTGCTTCACCCAAGGCATCACGCAAGCGCGCCTCGGGACATCTTGGGGATTTTGAACCCCTATCAGAGATCCCCTGCAAGCGTGCGCGCAGGCTACACTACCCTGCCGGGAGTGTTCCCTACCCGGAGTGATCGGTGGGAAGCTCCACCATAAATTTGACCTCCTTGTGGGGGTCACAATCGGGCTTTGCAGCTGACTCCGAGGGGGAGCAGGCTGAATCTGGCCGCCCCTGGTGTCCGGGCGCCTCGCTACCAGATACACAGGATCCAGGGGAATCGTATTCTGATATGTTTGAGCCAGAGTGGATTTACCACCAAGATGCTGAATGTCGTAGGGCCACTGACCCAGATTATTCAGTTCACGAACGCGCCAAGCAGTCAAGTACACCACTTCAAACTGAGGTTGTGGCAGGATGGGCACAAAGGGCTATCTGTCTTCTAGGCAGCGCCAATTGTGCCATCTCGGCTGAGAGGCGCCGCTCCTTGCTGATTAAAATTGACCCTAAGTTAGGGACTTAGGGCCTGATTCTGACTCAGCAGTTCTTGAACCTCCCTTGTTCCCTAATCCCATTGTAATTACCATTATTAAGAAATGATCGTTGCTGCAAGCCTTTTTCTAATTTCCCTTTTAAAACCCTCCTTCTATCTTCAGTGTGATCTAGAAAGCTTTTCTCTACGGGTGTAAGCAAGCATGTCAAATTATTGCGGTGTGCGTATGATGTACTGATCGTTACTCTAGGTTCAAAGAACCCTTTAATCAATTTTATGGCATAATATTTAGCTACACTATTCAGATCTTCTATGATAGCACACGCACATAAGAGAATACAAGGTCGTGGTTAGAGTAAAAATATTGCACTTCTTCTTGGTTATAGAAACGGGTTAGTAGCAGACTACAACTAATCCCATAGGTTAGTGGCAAGCTATGATAAGTAACTCCCTCTTGAACTGAAAGAGGAATTTGTGTACACACATAACAAGCCTTTGCATCCATAGTGTCAACATACTCACTCAGCAAGCGATAGAAAACGTAAGTAGACAGTTACCCTTTTGCATTAGTTTCATCATGCAGATACTTTGTATCTTGCTCAAACATCTTCCAAGGTGTTAGTGTAGCGGTCTCAGAAACTGTAACATTGTTAGCTTCATTCTCATCCACCAATCGCATCTCCACAAACAAAGCTATAATGAATATCATGCACACAACACCCAAAGCAACACCCAAATATTTACAACGCCTACTCCCCTCACTATCATCTCCCATACTAGGCATGATCTGTAAAGAGTCAGAAGTGAAGTACTACAAATGTAAACGACAATCAACAGAGGATGGCTAAAAGCTTTTTTCTCTCTTTTTTTTTTTTCTACAGCAAGCCTAAGCAAAGTCTCTCTTTAGCAAGTATTTACAGCTTCTTCTTTCACTCCTGGGGTTCTTTGTCAATCTGGCTAGCAGCTTGTCACAGTCAGTTTTCAAAAGTCACTTCAGGTTAATAGCGACACATCCGGTAATTTATCAGTCTCTGTTTTCAAGTTTATTTAATTCAATTTCACCTTAACACAGTCTCTTCATCCTGTGGCTGAACTCAGGTACCATAGTACTGACCTGGAACTTCTCGATCAAAGCAAAATTCTATAAACTCTTGTTGCCACTCTGCTGAAGTTGCATATGCCCATTCAGGACCTGCGTATCTTCTGTTTGCTATTCTCTTTCTTTTCAATTTGCAGTCCCCTTGTAATTCTCCTTCACTCAGGTCTTCTTTCCTTGTTGTATCTATCTCCTCCTCAATTGTTTCATCAATGACCACTTTTCCTTTTGCTACTCTCGACTCTGGCCACTTATCTCCTTTAAGTGTCCCTTTATCGTTCGGCCTTTCTGGTGGCTGTTCAATGCCCTCCTCTTGTGCTATGGTGTTTTCTCTTGCAGGACGTGCAAGTGGCTCAGGAGGAGTCTGGATACTCAGACCTCCTTCTGTCTCAACTCCTTCGCCTTCTGGATCTGTCAAGGGTTCGACTTCAAACCTGTATCTGTCTGCTTCTGGGAGAACCTCTCTCTGGGTCGGTTCTCCTGGTGCCTCAGTTGAGATAGGCCCACCGTCACCCCTCTGGATCTCGTTTACTGTTTGAGTGACCAGGCCGTCCTCAATGGGCTCTCCTCCAGTCTCAGTTCCCCTTTGATTACTCTCCGGCCCTGAGACTTCCTTCTCTGTAGCAGTTATTTTCGAAAACTCAATTTCCTCATCAGTTGGACACGTCACCTTCTTTGTTTGACTGGCATGGATCCAATTTGGAATTCCCACACACTTCACATCAGTGGTAGTTGTTAATATCACTTGGTACGGCCCCTTCCAACGTGGCTCCAAACATGACTTCCTCACATGTTTCTTGACAACAACCCACTCACCAGCTTTCAGGTTGTGACCTGGATCATTTATCGGTGGCAATCTGGTTGCTTCCACCTGGTGAGAGAAAGAGCAGACCACGTCAGCCAGACCCTTGCAGTAGTCCAACACCATATCATCTGTGATATTCACAAGAGCATTTCCAGGTACTGCGGGCAATCGCATAGCTCGGCCCATGAGAATTTCATGAGGAGACAGTCCTGTTTTCTTGTTGGGTGTGTTTCTCATTGACATCAACACTAAGGGCAATGCATCCGGCCATTTCAAATTTGTAGCTGCACACATTTTTGCCATTCTAGACATCAGAGTACCATTCATTTGTTCCACTAGTCCTGATGCTTCAGGGCGGTAACTGCAATGCAACTTCTGTTCAATGTTCAACACAGTACACAAGAGCTTAACCACCTCATTGTTGAAGTGACTTCCTCTATCTGATTCTAAAGAGATCGGAAACCCGAAACGTGGTATCAATTCCCTAAGCAGCAACTTCGTTACTGTGAGACTGTCATTCCTACGTGTAGGGTAAGCTTCAATCCAGTGACTAAAAATGCACACAATCACCAACACGTATCTCAGAACTCCACACACAGGCATCTCAATAAAATCCAATTGCATCCTGCTAAATGGACCTCCAGCTCTCCCAATGTGGCTCAAATTCACCACTGTCCCTTTCCCCGCATTCATCTGCTGACAGATGATGCACTGGTGACAGATCACATCTGCGGCTTGTCTGAATTTTGGATTGAACCAATCAATTTTGAACAATCTGATCATGGCGTCTCTCCCAATATGTGCTTGACCATGGTAAAACCATGCAAACTGAGACAAAAGACTTTTTGGCAAAACCATTTTCCCCTCATCTGAAACCCACAAATCATCTGGTCTTTGTACACACTGCATTTTAAGCAAAGAGCGTTTCTCCTCCCTGCTGGCACGACCCTGTAGCAATTTTAATTCTTCCATCGTGTCAACCACCCTCAATGGGTAACCTGTGCATGTCATGTTTTCTGTTTCAGGTAACAACTCCCATTGATCCTTGAACGATATAAAATTCAATGCGCAAAACCTTGCAACTTGATCTGCATATCCATTTCCCATTGACACAAAATCTTGCGATTTCACATGAGCATTGCATTTCACCACGACAATTTCAAGAGGTAACTGAATCGCCTGCAACAATTCCTTAAGTCTTTCACCATTTTTCACTGGAGAACCAGAAGAGGTCATGAAACCCCTCTTGGACCATAGCCGGCCAAAATCATGGACAATCCCAAATCTGTATCTGCTATCGGTATAGATAGTCACTTTCAATTTGTCAGCGGCATGGCATGCCCTAGTAAGAGCAATCAATTCAGCCACTTGAGCAGAGTATAGTCTTTCAAGCCATCATGCTTCTAGAATACCAGTGATTGTACATACAGCATATCCAGCTCTCAGTACTCCTACTGAGTCTCTCAGACATGAGCCATCAACAAAGATAATGTAGTCATTTTCTTCCAATTGAGTATCCTTAATGTCAGGTCTCGGTTTGGTGCAAAGTTCAGTTACCTCAAGACAATCATGCTCTACCTCTTCAGCATCATCAACATCTGTATTTTCATTGGGAAGCAGAGTTGCCGGGTTTAACACAGTACAACGTTTTAGTGACACATTTGGTGACCCCAATATAATTGTCTCGTACTTGGTCAATCTAGCATTTGTCATGTGCTGGGTCTTAGTTCGGGTCAATAGTATTTCAACTGAATGTGGGAACATTACTGTTAAGGGATGTCCCATCACTATGCCTTTGCACTGAGTGAGGCTTTGACCAACTGCTGCAACTGCACGCAGACAACCCGGTAAGGCTGCTGCTACTGGGTCCAAAGTAGCTGAAAAATATGCTACTGGTCGGTTTGCACCTCAATGGACCTGGGTCAGGACAGACAAAGAACAAGCATCACGTTCATGACCAAACAGGACAAAAGGCTTTGTGTAATCAGGCATACCTAAAGCTGGAGCCCTGCACATACACTCCCTCAACTCAATGAATGCCCTTATCTCTTTCTCCGACATAAATCAAATCAAATCAAATCATTAACATTTATAAAGCGCGCTACTCACCCGTGCGGGTCTCAAGGCGCTAGGGGGGAAAGGGGGGGTTATCGCTGCTCGAACAGCCAAGTCTTTAGGAGTCTCCTGAAAGCGGAGTGGTCCTGGGTGGACCTGAGGCTGGTGGGGAGGGAGTTCCAGGTCTTGGCCGCCAGGAAGGAGAAAGATCTCCCACCCGCCGTGGAGCGGCGGGTGCGAGGGACGGCAGCAAGTGCGAGGCCAGCGGAGCGGAGGGGGCGGTTGGGGACGTAGAAGCTGAGGCGTCTGTTGAGGTATTCCGGTCCCTTGTTGTGGAGGGCTTTGTGTGCGTGGGTGAGAAGACGGAAGGTGATCCTTTTGCTGACTGGGAGCCAATGCAGGTGTCTCAGGTGTGCGGAGATGTGGCTGTTGCGGGGTACGTCGAGGATGAGGCGGGCCGAGGCGTTTTGGATGCGTTGCAGGCGGTTTTGGAGTTTGGCGGTGGTCCCGGCGTAGAGGGTGTTGCCGTAGTCCAGGCGACTCGTGACAAGGGCGTGGGTCACGGTTTTTCTGGTGTCGGCGGGGATCCAGCGGAAGATCTTGCGGAGCATGCGGAGAGTGAGGAAGCAGGCGGAGGACACGGCGTTGACTTGCTTGGTCATGGTGAGAAGAGGGTCCAAGATGAAGCCGAGGTTGCGGGCGTGGTCTGCGGGGGTCGGTGCGGTGCCGAGGGCCGTGGGCCACCAGGAGTCGTCCCAGGCGGACGGGGTGTTGCCGAGGATGAGGACTTCCGTTTTTTCAGAGTTCAGCTTTAGGCGGCTGAGCCTCATCCAATCTGCGACGTCCTTCATACCCTCTTGTAGGTTGGTCTTGGCGCTGGCGGGGTCCTTGGTGAGGGAGAGTACAAGTTGGGTGTCGTCGGCGTAGGAGGTGATGATGATGTCGTGCTTGCGTACGATGTCGGCGAGGGGGCTCATGTAGACATTGAAGAGTGTCGGGCTGAGCGATGAGCCTTGGGGTACGCCGCAGATGATCTTGGTGGGTTCTGAGCGAAACGGAGGGAGGTAAACTCTTTGGGAGCGGTTAGCGAGGAAGGAGGCGATCCAGTCCAGGGCCTGGCCTTGGATCCCGGTGGAGCGTAGGCGGGTGATTGGGGTGCGGTGACAGACGGTGTCAAAGGCAGCCGAGAGGTCGAGGAGAATGAGGGCGACTGTTTCACCGTTGTCCATCAGGGTTCTGATGTCGTCTGTGACTGAGATGAGGGCGGTTTCCGTGCTGTGGTTGGTTCGGAATACGGTTTGTGAAGGGTCGAGCAGGTTGTTGTCTTCCAGGAAGGTGGTCAGCTGTTTGTTGACGGTCTTTTCTATTACCTTGGCTGGGAAAGGTAGAAGAGAGATGGGGCGGAAGTTTTTCAGGTCGCTTGGGTCAGCCGTAGGTTTCTTTAGTAGGGCGTTGACTTCAGCGTGCTTCCAGCATTCGGGGAAGGTAGCAGAAGAAAAAGAAGAGTTGATGACGGTCTGGAGGTGCGGGGCGATGATGTCGTCGGCTTTGTTAAAGATGAAGTGCGGGCAGGGGTCCGAAGGGGCGCCGGAGTGGATAGAGTTCATGATGGATTTGGTTTCTTCCGTGTTGATGTGGGTCCAGTTGTTGAGGGTGATGTCCGGGGAAGCGGGTTCAGTGGTGTGTGGTTGGGTCTGGTGTCCGAAGCTGTCGTGGAGGTCGCTGATCTTGCGATGGAAGAAAGTGGCGAGGGATTCGCACAAATCCTGTGAGGGCGTGACGGCGTTGGCGCCGGCGCTGGGGTTGGAGAACTCTTTGACGATGCTGAAGAGTTCTCTGCTGTTGTGGCTGTTTTTGTCTAGCCTGTCGGTGAAAAAGTTCCTTTTGGCAGTGCGGATCAGGTGGTGGTGTTCGCGTGTAGCGTTCTTGAGGGCGGTCATGTTGTCCGCGGTGTGGTCCTTGCGCCAGGCCTTCTCAAGGGCACGACAAGTTTTCTTTGATTCTTTGAGGGTGTCAGAGAACCCGAGAGGTTTTTTGGTGTTGGTCTGTCGATGCGTGCGTTTGAGGGGAGCAAGGTTGTCAGCGCAGTTGGAGATCCAGTTTGTGAGGTTGAGAGCTGCGTCGTTGGGGTCGGTGGTGAGGGTGGGTTGGTTGGCGGCGAGAGCGGAGAAGAGTTGCTCTTCAGGGATCTTGTTCCACTGTCGACGAGGGGTGGGTTGAGTGCGGAGGTGGGAGGTCTCGCGTCGGAATGTGAAGTGGACGCAGCTGTGGTCGGTCCAGTGTAGGGCAGAGGTGTGGCTGAAGAAGACGTGTTTGCTGGCGGAGAAGATAGGGTCGAGCGTGTGTCCGGCGATGTGGGTGGCGGTGTTCACCAGTTGTTTGAGGCCGAGGTTGGCGAGGTTGTCGAGCAGGGTGGTGGTGTTGGGGTCGTTGTTTTGTTCCAGATGGAAGTTGAGGTCGCCTAGGAGGATGTAGTCCGGTGAGGCGAGGGCGTGCGGGGAGATGAAGTCGGCGATGGCGTCGCTGAAAGAGGCGCGAGGTCCGGGAGGACGGTAGACGAGGTATCCTCTGAGGGTGGTCCTTGGGTCGGTGCGAATCTGAAAATGCAGGTGTTCAGCGGCGAGGGGGGGGTCTTCGGTGGAGGTGGTGACGCTGATGGAGTCTTTGAAGATGATGGCGACACCTCCTCCTACTTGGTTGGTGCGGTCTTTTCTGGAGATCTTGTAGCCTTCGGGGATGGCGGGTAGCGATGTCTGGAGCAGAGGAGGCGTTCATCCATGTCTCCGTGATGAAGGCGACGTCCGGGGCTGTGGAGTCCAGGAGGTCCCAAAGTTCAACGGCGTGCTTGTGGACGGAACGAGCGTTGATCAGGATGCACTTGAGGTGGTTGATGGCGCGTGGGCTTGTGGTCGTGGTAGTTGCGTGGTGGAAGATGCGTTTGCAGGAGTTGCAGGCGAAGGGTCCATAGGTGCGTTTGGGGTGAGCTAGGAAGCAGGTTTTGGAGCGCCCTGGGTTGAGGGCGTGGAGGGTGGTGGGGTCGTAGCGGATCAGCGGGGCTTGGGGGAGCTGGGGACCAGGGGTCGTGGCGCTGGGCGCGGGCCAGGCGCGGACGGGCGCAGACGGGCTTGCCTCTGGCGCGCCTCCGGCGCGCCAGCGGCGTGCCCGCTGCGCGGGTCAGCTGGGGGCGAATGGGAGCTGGGGGGCGGGGGCGTGCAGGAGGTCGCGGCGGGAAAGCGCGACGGAGGGGGGGGGGACAGGTAGAGTGAGAGGAGCTGGGGGAGGGGGTTTAGGGTGGAGGAGGGTGAGTGTTAGGAGGTTTGGAGATTAGGGAGAGAGATAGGAGTAGGGTTGTGAAGATAGGGGAGGGGGGGTTGTAGAGGTGGGTGAGGGAGAGAGGTAGAGTGAGAGGATAGGGAGATAGGTAGTAGAGGGGGTGGCGGGAGAGGGGGAGAGATAGAGAAATAGATAGAGAAAATAGATAGAGAAGTCGATAGATAGGGAAATAGATAGATAGACAGATAGGTAGGTAGGAGGAGGTGGAGAGTGGGGGAGTTAGATAGTGAGATAGGGAGCTAGAGAGATAGGAAGATAGGAGGAGTGAGGGAGGTAGATAGCGAACGGGTTAGCTAGGGGTGAGAGAGGGGGAGGCGAGTGAGGGAGGGGGATGAGGAAGGAGCAGGAGGGCAGGCTCGGGGGAAGAAGACGGAGGAGGTAGAAGAGCCGAAGACAGGAGAACAGAAGACAGAAGAACAGAAGACAGAAGAACAGAAGACAGAAGCACAGAAGATCGGAAGAGCAGAAGAACAGAGAAGAACAGAGAAGAACAGAGAAGAACCGAGAAGAAGAACACAGAAGCACCGAGAAGAACAGAGAAGAAGAACACAGAAGACCGGAAGAACACAGAAGAACAGAAGGGAAGAACAGAAGAACAGAAGAGAAGAACAGAAGAACAAAGAAGAAGATTGCAGAGGGGGAGCGAGGAGGAAGAGACAGAGAGGAGGAAAAGAAGCAGGAGCAGGAGAGAAGGTGAGTGGCGCGGGGCAGGGCGAGGGGCTGGGAAGAGGGGGGTACTTACAGTTAGGTGGGTCTCAGGAACACAGGAACTCGGGAACTTGGAGGAGCTGCAGCGGCAGGGGGAGCGACCTACCCTTGGGTCAAGGGTCGCTACCACTGTCGCGCAGCGGCCGCCATAAGAGGTAGGAGGGGGGGGGAGGGGTCAGCTGGGGGCGAATGGGAGCTGGGGGGCGGGGGCGTGCAGGAGGTCGCGGCGGGAAAGCGCGAGGGAGGGGGGGGGACAGGTAGAGTGAGAGGAGCTGGGGGAGGGGGTTTAGGGTGGAGGAGGGTGAGTGTTAGGAGGTTTGGAGATTAGGGAGAGAGATAGGAGTAGGGTTGTGAAGATAGGGGAGGGGGGGTTGTAGAGGTGGGTGAGGGAGAGAGGTAGAGTGAGAGGATAGGGAGATAGGTAGTAGAGGGGGTGGCGGGAGGGGGGGAGAGATAGAGAAATAGATAGAGAAAATAGATAGAGAAGTCGATAGATAGGGAAATAGATAGATAGACAGATAGGTAGGTAGGAGGAGGTGGAGAGTGGGGGAGTTAGATAGTGAGATAGGGAGCTAGAGAGATAGGAAGATAGGAGGAGTGAGGGAGGTAGATAGCGAACGGGTTAGCTAGGGGTGAGAGAGGGGGAGGCGAGTGAGGGAGGGGGATGAGGAAGGAGCAGGAGGGCAGGCTCGGGGAAGAAGACGGAGGAGGTAGAAGAGCCGAAGACAGGAGAACAGAAGACAGAAGAACAGAAGACAGAAGAACAGAAGACAGAAGCACAGAAGATCGGAAGAGCAGAAGAACAGAGAAGAACAGAGAAGAACAGAGAAGAACCGAGAAGAAGAACACAGAAGCACCGAGAAGAACAGAGAAGAAGAACACAGAAGACCGGAAGAACACAGAAGAACAGAAGGGAAGAACAGAAGAACAGAAGAGAAGAACAGAAGAACACAGAAGAAGATTGCAGAGGGGGAGCGAGGAGGAAGAGACAGAGAGGAGGAAAAGAAGCAGGAGCAGGAGAGAAGGTGAGTGGCGCGGGGCAGGGCGAGGGGCTGGGAGGAGGGGGGTACTTACAGTTAGGTGGGTCTCAGGAATACAGGAACTCGGGAACTTGGAGGAGCTGCAGCGGCAGGGGGAGCGACCTACCCTTGGGTCAAGGGTCGCTACCACTGTCGCGCAGCGGCCGCCATAAGAGGTAGGGGGGGGGGAGGGGTCAGCTGGGGGCGAATGGGAGCTGGGTGGCGGGGGCGTGCAGGAGGTCGCGGCGGGAAAGCGCGAGGGAGGGGGGGGACAGGTAGAGTGAGAGGAGCTGGGGGAGGGGGTTTAGGGTGGAGGAGGGTGAGTGTTAGGAGGTTTGGAGATTAGGGAGAGAGATAGGAGTAGGGTTGTGAAGATAGGGGAGGGGGGGTTGTAGAGGTGGGTGAGGGAGAGAGGTAGAGTGAGAGGATAGGGAGATAGGTAGTAGAGGGGGTGGCGGGAGGGGGGAGAGATAGAGAAATAGATAGAGAAAATAGATAGAGAAGTCGATAGATAGGGAAATAGATAGATAGACAGATAGGTAGGTAGGAGGAGGTGGAGAGTGGGGGAGTTAGACAGTGAGATAGGGAGCTAGAGAGATAGGAAGATAGGAGGAGTGAGGGAGGTAGATAGCGAACGGGTTAGCTAGGGGTGAGAGAGGGGGAGGCGAGTGAGGGAGGGGGATGAGGAAGGAGCAGGAGGGCAGGCTCGGGGGAAGAAGACGGAGGAGGTAGAAGAGCCGAAGACAGGAGAACAGAAGACAGAAGAACAGAAGACAGAAGAACAGAAGAACAGAAGACAGAAGCACAGAAGATCGGAAGAGCAGAAGAACAGAGAAGAACAGAGAAGAACAGAGAAGAACCGAGAAGAAGAACACAGAAGCACCGAGAAGAACAGAGAAGAAGAACACAGAAGACCGGAAGAACACAGAAGAACAGAAGGGAAGAACAGAAGAACAGAAGAGAAGAACAGAAGAACACAGAAGAAGATTGCAGAGGGGGAGCGAGGAGGAAGAGACAGAGAGGAGGAAAAGAAGCAGGAGCAGGAGAGAAGGTGAGTGGCGCGGGGCAGGGCGAGGGGCTGGGAGGAGGGGGGTACTTACAGTTAGGTGGGTCTCAGGAACACAGGAACTCGGAGGAGCTGCAGCGGCAGGGGGAGCGACCTACCCTTGGGTCAAGGGTCGCTACCACTGTCGCGCAGCGGCCGCCATAAGAGGTAGGAGGGGGGGGGAGGGGTCAGCTGGGGGCGAATGGGAGCTGGGGGGCGGGGCGTGCAGGAGGTCGCGGCGGGAAAGCGCGAGGGAGGGGGGGGGACAGGTAGAGTGAGAGGAGCTGGGGGAGGGGGTTTAGGGTGGAGGAGGGTGAGTGTTAGGAGGTTTGGAGATTAGGGAGAGAGATAGGAGTAGGGTTGTGAAGATAGGGGAGGGGGGGTTGTAGAGGTGGGTGAGGGAGAGAGGTAGAGTGAGAGGATAGGGAGATAGGTAGTAGAGGGGGTGGCGGGAGGGGGGGGAGATAGAGAAATAGATAGAGAAAATAGATAGAGAAGTCGATAGATAGGGAAATAGATAGATAGACAGATAGGTAGGTAGGAGGAGGTGGAGAGTGGGGGAGTTAGATAGTGAGATAGGGAGCTAGAGAGATAGGAAGATAGGAGGAGTGAGGGAGGTAGATAGCGAACGGGTTAGCTAGGGGTGAGAGAGGGGGAGGCGAGTGAGGGAGGGGGATGAGGAAGGAGCAGGAGGGCAGGCTCGGGGGAAGAAGACGGAGGAGGTAGAAGAGCCGAAGACAGGAGAACAGAAGACAGAAGAACAGAAGACAGAAGAACAGAAGAACAGAAGACAGAAGCACAGAAGATCGGAAGAGCAGAAGAACAGAGAAGAACAGAGAAGAACAGAGAAGAACCGAGAAGAAGAACACAGAAGCAACGAGAAGAACTGAGAAGAAGAACACAGAAGACCGGAAGAACACAGAAGAACAGAAGGGAAGAACAGAAGAACAGAAGAGAAGAACAGAAGAACACAGAAGAAGATTGCAGAGGGGGAGCGAGGAGGAAGAGACAGAGAGGAGGAAAAGAAGCAGGAGCAGGAGAGAAGGTGAGTGGCGCGGGGCAGGGCGAGGGGCTGGGAGGAGGGGGGTACTTACAGTTAGGTGGGTCTCAGGAACACAGGAACTCGGGAACTTGGAGGAGCTGCAGCGGCAGGGGGAGCGACCTACCCTTGGGTCAAGGGTCGCTACCACTGTCGCGCAGCGGCCGCCATAAGAGGTAGGAGGGGGGGGGAGGGGTCAGCTGGGGGCGAATGGGAGCTGGGGGGCGGGGGCGTGCAGGAGGTCGCGGCGGGAAAGCGCGAGGGAGGGGGGGGGGACAGGTAGAGTGAGAGGAGCTGGGGAGGGGGTTTAGGGTGGAGGAGGGTGAGTGTTAGGAGGTTTGGAGATTAGGGAGAGAGATAGGAGTAGGGTTGTGAAGATAGGGGAGGGGGGGTTGTAGAGGTGGGTGAGGGAGAGAGGTAGAGTGAGAGGATAGGGAGATAGGTAGTAGAGGGGGTGGCGGGAGGGGGGAGAGATAGAGAAATAGATAGAGAAAATAGATAGAGAAGTCGATAGATAGGGAAATAGATAGATAGACAGATAGGTAGGTAGGAGGAGGTGGAGAGTGGGGGAGTTAGATAGTGAGATAGGGAGCTAGAGAGATAGGAAGATAGGAGGAGTGAGGGAGGTAGATAGCGAACGGGTTAGCTAGGGGTGAGAGAGGGGGAGGCGAGTGAGGGAGGGGGATGAGGAAGGAGCAGGAGGGCAGGCTCGGGGGAAGAAGACGGAGGAGGTAGAAGAGCCGAAGACAGGAGAACAGAAGACAGAAGAACAGAAGACAGAAGAACAGAAGACAGAAGCACAGAAGATCGGAAGAGCAGAAGAACAGAGAAGAACAGAGAAGAACAGAGAAGAACCGAGAAGAAGAACACAGAAGCACCGAGAAGAACAGAGAAGAAGAACACAGAAGACCGGAAGTACACAGAAGAACAGAAGGGAAGAACAGAAGAACAGAAGAGAAGAACAGAAGAACACAGAAGAAGATTGCAGAGGGGGAGCGAGGAGGAAGAGACAGAGAGGAGGAAAAGAAGCAGGAGCAGGAGAGAAGGTGAGTGGCGCGGGGCAGGGCGAGGGGCTGGGAGGAGGGGGGTACTTACAGTTAGGTGGGTCTCAGGAACACAGGAACTCGGGAACTTGGAGGAGCTGCAGCGGCAGGGGGAGCGACCTACCCTTGGGTCAAGGGTCGCTACCACTGTCGCGCAGCGGCCGCCATAAGAGGTAGGAGGAGGGGGGAGGGGTCAGCTGGGGGCGAATGGGAGCTGGGGGGCGGGGGCGTGCAGGAGGTCGCGGCGGGAAAGCGCGAGGGAGGGGGGGGGACAGGTAGAGTGAGAGGAGCTGGGGGAGGGGGTTTAGGGTGGAGGAGGGTGAGTGTTAGGAGGTTTGGAGATTAGGGAGAGAGATAGGAGTAGGGTTGTGAAGATAGGGGAGGGGGGGTTGTAGAGGTGGGTGAGGGAGAGAGGTAGAGTGAGAGGATAGGGAGATAGGTAGTAGAGGGGGTGGCGGGAGGGGGGGAGAGATAGAGAAATAGATAGAGAAAATAGATAGAGAAGTCGATAGATAGGGAAATAGATAGATAGACAGATAGGTAGGTAGGAGGAGGTGGAGAGTGGGGGAGTTAGATAGTGAGATAGGGAGCTAGAGAGATAGGAAGATAGGAGGAGTGAGGGAGGTAGATAGCGAACGGGTTAGCTAGGGGTGAGAGAGGGGGAGGCGAGTGAGGGAGGGGGATGAGGAAGGAGCAGGAGGGCAGGCTCGGGGGAAGAAGACGGAGGAGGTAGAAGAGCCGAAGACAGGAGAACAGAAGACAGAAGAACAGAAGACAGAAGAACAGAAGACAGAAGCACAGAAGATCGGAAGAGCAGAAGAACAGAGAAGAACAGAGAAGAACAGAGAAGAACCGAGAAGAACCGAGAAGAAGAACACAGAAGCACCAAGAAGAACAGAGAAGAAGAACACAGAAGACCGGAAGAACACAGAAGAACAGAAGGGAAGAACAGAAGAACAGAAGAGAAGAACAGAAGAACACAGAAGAAGATTGCAGAGGGGGAGCGAGGAGGAAGAGACAGAGAGGAGGAAAAGAAGCAGGAGCAGGAGAGAAGGTGAGTGGCGCGGGGCAGGGCGAGGGGCTGGGAGGAGGGGGGTACTTACAGTTAGGTGGGTCTCAGGAACACAGGAACTCGGAGGAGCTGCAGCGGCAGGGGGAGCGACCTACCCTTGGGTCAAGGGTCGCTACCACTGTCGCGCAGCGGCCGCCATAAGAGGTAGGAGGGGGGGGGAGGGGTCAGCTGGGGGCGAATGGGAGCTGGGGGGCGGGGGCGTGCAGGAGGTCGCGGCGGGAAAGCGCGAGGGAGGGGGGGGGACAGGTAGAGTGAGAGGAGCTGGGGGAGGGGGTTTAGGGTGGAGGAGGGTGAGTGTTAGGAGGTTTGGAGATTAGGGAGAGAGATAGGAGTAGGGTTGTGAAGATAGGGGAGGGGGGGTTGTAGAGGTGGGTGAGGGAGAGAGGTAGAGTGAGAGGATAGGGAGATAGGTAGTAGAGGGGGTGGCGGGAGGGGGGGGAGATAGAGAAATAGATAGAGAAAATAGATAGAGAAGTCGATAGATAGGGAAATAGATAGATAGACAGATAGGTAGGTAGGAGGAGGTGGAGAGTGGGGGAGTTAGATAGTGAGATAGGGAGCTAGAGAGATAGGAAGATAGGAGGAGTGAGGGAGGTAGATAGCGAACGGGTTAGCTAGGGGTGAGAGAGGGGGAGGCGAGTGAGGGAGGGGGATGAGGAAGGAGCAGGAGGGCAGGCTCGGGGGAAGAAGACGGAGGAGGTAGAAGAGCCGAAGACAGGAGAACAGAAGACAGAAGAACAGAAGACAGAAGAACAGAAGAACAGAAGACAGAAGCACAGAAGATCGGAAGAGCAGAAGAACAGAGAAGAACAGAGAAGAACAGAGAAGAACCGAGAAGAAGAACACAGAAGCAACGAGAAGAACTGAGAAGAAGAACACAGAAGACCGGAAGAACACAGAAGAACAGAAGGGAAGAACAGAAGAACAGAAGAGAAGAACAGAAGAACACAGAAGAAGATTGCAGAGGGGGAGCGAGGAGGAAGAGACAGAGAGGAGGAAAAGAAGCAGGAGCAGGAGAGAAGGTGAGTGGCGCGGGGCAGGGCGAGGGGCTGGGAGGAGGGGGGTACTTACAGTTAGGTGGGTCTCAGGAACACAGGAACTCGGGAACTTGGAGGAGCTGCAGCGGCAGGGGGAGCGACCTACCCTTGGGTCAAGGGTCGCTACCACTGTCGCGCAGCGGCCGCCATAAGAGGTAGGAGGGGGGGGGAGGGGTCAGCTGGGGGCGAATGGGAGCTGGGGGGCGGGGGCGTGCAGGAGGTCGCGGCGGGAAAGCGCGAGGGAGGGGGGGGGACAGGTAGAGTGAGAGGAGCTGGGGGAGGGGGTTTAGGGTGGAGGAGGGTGAGTGTTAGGAGGTTTGGAGATTAGGGAGAGAGATAGGAGTAGGGTTGTGAAGATAGGGGAGGGGGGGTTGTAGAGGTGGGTGAGGGAGAGAGGTAGAGTGAGAGGATAGGGAGATAGGTAGTAGAGGGGGTGGCGGGAGGGGGGGAGAGATAGAGAAATAGATAGAGAAAATAGATAGAGAAGTCGATAGATAGGGAAATAGATAGATAGACAGATAGGTAGGTAGGAGGAGGTGGAGAGTGGGGGAGTTAGATAGTGAGATAGGGAGCTAGAGAGATAGGAAGATAGGAGGAGTGAGGGAGGTAGATAGCGAACGGGTTAGCTAGGGGTGAGAGAGGGGGAGGCGAGTGAGGGAGGGGGATGAAGAAGGAGCAGGAGGGCAGGCTCGGGGGAAGAAGACGGAGGAGGTAGAAGAGCCGAAGACAGGAGAACAGAAGACAGAAGAACAGAAGACAGAAGAACAGAAGAACAGAAGACAGAAGCACAGAAGATCGGAAGAGCAGAAGAACAGAGCAGAACAGAGAAGAACAGAGAAGAACAGAGAAGAACCGAGAAGAAGAACACAGAAGCACCGAGAAGAACAGAGAAGAAGAACACAGAAGACCGGAAGAACACAGAAGAACAGAAGGGAAGAACAGAAGAACAGAAGAGAAGAACCGAAGAACACAGAAGAAGATTGCAGAGGGGGAGCGAGGAGGAAGAGACAGAGAGGAGGAAAAGAAGCAGGAGCAGGAGAGAAGGTGAGTGGCGCGGGGCAGGGCGAGGGGCTGGGAGGAGGGGGGTACTTACAGTTAGGTGGGTCTCAGGAACACAGGAACTCGGGAACTTGGAGGAGCTGCAGCGGCAGGGGGAGCGACCTACCCTTGGGTCAAGGGTGTCTGGGCCATCCTTAACCTCCTTAGCTGTCAGTCTCACCAAGGGCTTGGAGATAATGAAGAAATTCGGGATCCACTGATGACAGTAGCCCACCATTCCCAGAAACATCCTGACATCTCTCCTGGATGTTGGGGGATTCATCTGTAATATGGCAGTCACTCTTTCCTTAGATATTTTCCTCGACCCTTTCTCAATCAAATGGCCTAAATATTTCGCCTCTTTCTGACAGTATTGCAGCTTCTTTGGGGACACCTTGTGTCCATTCTTTCCCAAGTGGGTCAATAGGGCAATAGTATCGTATTTGAAATCATCTCTTGTCTTGGAAGCAATCAACAAATCATCAATGTACTGCACTAGGGTCGATTGGAAAGGCAGTTCCAATGACTCCAAATCTTTCTTCAAAATTTGGTTGAAAATAGATGGTGACTCCGAAAACCCCTGAGGGATTCGACACCAACTGTAAACCTTGTCCAGGAATTTGAAACTGAAGAGAAAGTGGCTGTCCTCATGAAGAGGCACAGAAAAGAATGCTTGGGACAAGTCAACGACTGAGAACCATTCTGCGTAGCATGGAACTTGAAACATGATCACAGCTGGATTTGGCACTATCGGGCAGCACTTTACCACTATGTCGTTGATCTATCTCAAGTCTTGAACAATTCGGACTTTCCCACAGGGCTTTCTAAGACCCATTATAGGTGAATTACATGGGCTGCTCATTACTTCTTTCAAGACCCCCTGTTTCACGAAGTCTGCAATTATCTGTGTCACCTGTATGAGGACATCCTGTGCCATGTGGTACTGCGGTACCTGGGGAAACACGGCATTTGGTTTCACATCGACTTTGACTGGTTCTACTCCTCTTATCAGTCCCACTTATTTTCCTGTCAAGTCCCACACCATCTCGGTGACTGTCCCCTGCAGGTCTGCGGGCAAATCAGTCATTGTGAACATCGGGAAGAAGCTTATCAAGGGGTACTCTTCATCTTTAGTCTCTGTTTCTGGCTCTGAGATCTGACCATCGTCTCCCTTGTCATCACTGTTTGTCTGTACCTCAATTCCCTCATTCGAACAGGTGATAGAACACCTCGTCTTACACAGTAAGTCTCTTCCCAGTAGGGACACAGGACTTGAATCACAGACTACAAACCTGTGCAATCCCTGAAAGGTACCAATTTCGACTTTAACCGGATCTGTGATCGGGTTGGTCAGGAGCTGGTTTGCCACTCCCACTACTTTTATTGTGCGTCATGAAAGGGGCAATTTCGGAACCTCTGCACTCCTGACTGTAGAGCGTGTAGCTCCTGTGTCAACCAAAAATGAGATCTCGTGACCCATCACCTTCCCTTGCACATAGAGTCCCCTCGGCACTCCTCACTATCTGAACTGTCATCCGACCATTCATCGTTTATTCCGTTCTCACCATGAAATAGGAACTGTTGTACTGTGTTATTTTGACCCATTCCTTGACTTGTGACCTGTTGGGGAAACATCACCTGTTGCTGTCCCATTGGCGCTAAGGGCAACTGCATTTGCTGTCTAGGTACCACTGGAATCTGCTGTTGTACTTGCTGCATCTGCACTGGTTGCATATGTGGCATCTGCACCTGTTACAAGGGTTGAAGACCCTGCATTTGAACCATGTTATTCTGAAAATTGGGATTACGACCCCTCATCCTTGGTCCTTTAACATTTTGAAATACACTGACATCATTGCTTTGTTGAACTGCACCCTCCTGCACCATCATCGGACATTCCCGCTTCCAGTGTCCCACGCCCCGCACGGGTGGCATGGTGACACCTTCTTTATCCCTTGCACATCATTTTGAACCACTACAGTATTCAAATCTGGACCATGGTTCACAAAACCTCCTCGACCTCTACCTCTTGTTTGCATCTGAAACATTCTGTTTCCCTGCAGCTGTTGCACCATCTGTTGTACTCCGTTTCCCTGCATCCCTGCTTGCGCTGCCTTAATTTGCATCACCATCACCTTTTCCTTCAACTTTCTCTGCTTCAATTCTATTTCATCACTACAGTATTTTGCGTACTGCAACAACTCATCAATCGGCTTCGCTTGCCAACAAATTAAATTATTCTTAATCATCTGGCTAATTTCTAATCTCAGCCCTTCAACAAACCTGAAAACAAGGTGATTCATGTCCTTCGGCTCTATGACCTCCGTGCCACTGTAATGCTTGAATGCTTTCAACAACCTCTCATAGTAGGCATGTATCAACTCTTTGCCTTCTTGTGCCGTTCGATCAATCTTTTGCCAATCAATATTCTGCAGCGACACTTTCTGCTTCAAAAACTCAATTACCTTATAGTAATACTTCATTACCTCCGGAGAGGGTGCTCCGGTAGCCCTATCCCTTGCCGGTTCTGCAGTCGGCCAGTCAACACTTCTCTTGCACTCGAGCCACAAATCGGCAGGAACTATGATCTCAAACTATGTATTCAAGTCTTCCCAAAGACACTTTGCGAACTTCACAAATCTGTCTGTCTGCTGATACCACTCTATCAGCTTTTCCCTCAGCCTGGGGAAGTCATTCGTGAAGGACAGAATGTCACCTCTAGACCACGGTACGCGGACAAGAACCCCTCCAGCTGGTTCTCTCATGGGTAGCATCTTTATGGTACCGGTATCTGGCGCTGGTTTTGGCTGCTGTTCCAAGCAGTCACTCTTCCTTTTATCTCTCTTCTTTGCCCATCTGCCTTCCCACTTCTCTAAGGCTCCCCAAACCTGTGCGCTCTGTAAAATTTATTTAAAGTGTGCTTTCATCCCAGTAGACCTCATATGATCAAAATCTTTGGGTTCAAAGTCCAATCTGTAACTCCTCTTTAGATGGTTAGTATTGTCTAAATCTATGCCATATTTGTCTGCTAGATTCGCCAACCTTTGGTGCACCTTGCTTACTTCTTTGGTTATTTTTGGACACAGATACCTCAATTCTGCTTCAGTGTATGACTCTAGCCAATTCACTCACATGCTCCCTTCAACTAATTCAGCTGCTTCAACGCCCAACCTCACAAAATTCAAGTATTCCTCTCTCTCTGACGGCTCTGCTGTCGCAGGGGTAGTCTGTGGTGAACTCAGCTTGTCTAGCCATTGATCCAGCTGTTGTGCAGTCAAACCTTGCAACGAGATATTTCCAGCCTGCATCATTGGTGGTTGCGACATGTTCGTACTGGGTATCTGTGGAGTTAGTAGTCCCAACCCAGCCTGTCTCATTGTCTCTAGAGGCACCCCAATTGGACTGAAATCCAACAAGGACCTAGATCTCTCTGCTATCTGTTCTCCCGGTGTCATTCCCTTGGGAACTTCCTGCAAACCCTCCTCTTAGCATCTCATGAGTGATTACCCCTTGGTCACATACACTAGGCTTTGCCTGTGCATACAAAGGTACGGGTGGACCGACTGTAATCGGCAAAGATATAGCAGCTGGCGCCTGCCTGTTTCCCAAACCCTGGGGTGCATTAGCTCCCATAGTTTGATTCATTTTGGGTGCTGTGACTGACTGCGGTCCTGTGGCCGAAGCGTAATTCGGAACCATCTGTTGCTGCGGCTGGGGCAGCAGAAGTGGAGTTGGCTCCGTTTCTACCAATTTTGATCTTGCATATGCTTGGTCGGGCGGCACCATCAAATTCGTAGTGGTCTGTAATACTGGAACATCAGGGTAGAGCCTCCGAACCTGTGGTGGCTGCAACCGTGTCTGCGTCTCTGGCGCAGTGGATACACTGACACTATTCTGCCTTGGAGCTGGGGTCGCAACTGCATTCACCTGAGCTGTATGCGCTGTTTCCTGATTCTGCGTTGAATTTACAAGACCTGCACTAGTACTTGGTCTGTTGTCATTCATGGCATATGGTGGTGGACGATCATGTAACAACTGATTAAGGAACTCATCATCATCTGCCAAAAACCTGTTATTCTCTTTCCCTCTACTCGAACCCTTGTCTGTTTTACAAGTAGCCTTTCTACCTTGTGTGTCGGCTTCTTGAGTTATTGCGGGAAACATCCTGACTCCATCTAGTTTTCTCTTCTCCACCTCCTGGTCTCGCTATCCCACCTAGCCTTCTCTGCTTTTCTCTTTCTCCTCTCAAACTTTTGCTGCCTTTGTCGAATGGCTATTAATTCCCAGATTGCTAACACCTCAAACTGTGCTGGCCTTGGAGGCGGCTTCTGCTCATTTAACGCCTTCCGCAAATTCTCTAGAACCCCTATGTTGAACGTCCCATTCTCTGGAAATGCCAAACACCCATCTTTCTCTGTTAATTTGCACCATTGCTTTAGCCAAAGACATGACGCGACTCCCTTCTCCTCCATTACGGCATAAGCCGGAGTATCCTCTGGTGGTGTAGGCTCCCCCACACTCGTGGTAATGTACACATCTCCCCTCAAAGCGCTCTTTAAAGCCTTGAAGAACTTCATTTTTTGCGTCTCTTATTTCGTGCATAACTGAATCAGGAAGTGACTTTAATTCCCAGAACACCCTTCGCCTACCTCCTTAACCAATTGTCTCTCACGGACAGCTGCCAATCCGTGCGCGACCCTTCTCACTAACTGACCTATCCCAGCGCGGCTCCAATTACGTCACACTCACACTCACTGCGGCTGACAAAGTCCTGTGGCTTGTCTTCCTCACTCTCTATTCACACAAAACTAACGCAATATATTGCGAGCACCTTAACAACAAAACTCAAATTTGCCAGTTTACTACAGGAAGGGTAACACAATCGCTTCAGAACTTTACAGAGATTTCACTTGAAGCCTCGGCCGCTACTCTCTCCTTCTCAGCTCCCGCACTCGCAAGCAGAATTCGACCCGCAAATTCTACTCTCGAATTGTCAATGGCTCGTCCTAGTGCACTTTAGAACTTACCAAATCTCCATTGAAGGTTTTCACTCACACACTGTGACTCAAACTCGACTCGTCAATCACGCCCGATTGACCTATTAAACCGCGCAAATTACAACATAAACCAAGGGCCATATTTATACTTTTTGACGCAAAACTGCGCTAACGCAGTTTTGCGTCAAAAAAATTTGCACCGGCTAACGCCAATCTGAAGCACCATGCGGGCGCCGTATTTATTCAATGACGTTAGCCGGCGTTAGCCGCCGGCGCTGTCTGGTGTGCGTTAAAAAAATGACGTACACCAGGCAGCGCCGGCGTAGGGGAAAATGGAGCTTGGGCGCCAAGAAATGGGGCAAGTCAGGCTGAGGCAAAATTTGCGCCGCAACCCGATTTGCGCCATTTTTTTTTACTCCCAACCCCCATTGACATGACTGCCCCCTTGCCCAATGGCCATGCCCAGGGGACTTCTGTCCCCTGGGCATGGTCATTGGGCATAGTGGCATGTAGGGGGGCACAAATCAGGCCCCCCTATGCCACCTAAAAAAAAAAGAAAATACTTACCTGAACTTACCTTAATGTCCCTGGGATGGGTCCCTCCAGCCTTGGGTGTCCTCCTGGGGTGGGCAAGGGTGACAGGGGGTGTCCCTGGGGGCATGGGAGGGCACCTCTGGGCTCCTTCCGAGCCCACAGGTCCCTTAACGCCTGCCTTTTCCAGGCGCTAAAAAACAGTGCAAAAGCGGCCGTACGTCATTTTTTTGGACCCGCCCACTCCCGGGCGTGAATTTTGCCCGGGAGTGTAAATACGGCGCACATGCCTCGGAGTCAATTTTTTAGACGGGAACGCCTACCTTGCATATAATTAACGTAAAGTAGGTGTCCACGCTAAAAAATGCCGCAAACTCCATGGACTTTGGCGCTAGACGCGTCTAACGCCAAAGTATAAATATGGAGTTAGTTTTGCGTCGGAATTGCGTAAAAAAAAAAAAACAACGCAATTCCGGCGCAAACAGAGTATAAATATGCCCCCAAGTGTCTCATACACTTATCACTATACTCCGGAGTCTTAGACCACGCAGGGTCCGTACATCACCAACAACCACGTGGACAATTTTTTAGCACAAAGCGCCACACTCACATGAAGTTGGCCGACTTCCCTACTCTCATACTGCGGAGTACGCCCGCTCCTACTAAAATATCACCTGGCCCAAAATTCTCACAGACTTAACAATTCACCTCCAATATGCATAAGCTGTGCAAGCGCAAATCCTACTTCACTCATACCATCACTAGAACGCCAAGAACATACCCAACTCACTTCGGCAAGCTCCGGGGTCCCGGGAAAGTCATTTGGGGCTTAGGGGAACATCATCTTTCCAATTTGAATTATTTCAAAAACAATCCTAAACAATGGACCCTCGTCCTAGGGCCCCCAAAGGGCCGAAACCGTCCTCTGCTACCAGAACTGATAACGCATCCTGCCTTGGTAATTTACTTACTCTGGGACTCGTTTTAGGCCAATGAATCTTTTGACCCTGATTGGAGACATCTTAAGATGAGATAACTAATCAGCATATCAATCGATAGGTCAATAGTCTCATCAATATTCACAACAGCAAATTAATCAAATTAGTTAATGACATTAATCGGCATCAAAACTCCCCATGACCTTTCAGCCATGAATAACCACACGAAATTTAGTAAGATTCATGAGATTTATTCCCTATTGATTACAATCTAATAGCAAGTTTATTAGTCTCAACACCAGGACGCACATCAATAATGTCACAATATGGCAACTTGAGTAAGATTTAAGCAAAGCAAAGATAATAAAAATTAGAACAAAACACAGCGTCAACATGGATCTATTTAGCAGAGTATCATTAGCGCATCTATTGAACACAGCAAAGATTCAGACATTTTGTCTATTTGCACCCAATATTAGTGAACTCCTTGACTAACCTTGAATTAGCATCAGCATGTTGGGCTTCATGCAAAACAATTTAGTAACACAAATTTGGAAAACATCTAACTATGGTCTCTGTCAAAAGCAGTTGGTACCTAGAAAGGAAAGGCAAGCAGACAATTTCAATTTCATTATCATCTAGTTACCCTCCGTAATGGGCCAGCATACAGAGTCAGTCTTCGTCCTCAGGACAGTAGCCGATTCGTTGTCAGCCAGGATAGAACAGCAAAGTCTCAGAAACTAGGGCAGAAAGTTCTTCCGTTTAAGGAGGGGAAGTAAATAGATATCGGGCAAGACAAGGTGAGGATGGTTTTGAAGAATCAAAGCAGCAAAAGGTGAAGATGGAATGCCAGAGTAACAGCAGGGGTGTCCCTCTAATGGCTGATGTCTCCTTGTGACACAACGTTAAATTGAATTTTCCAGACAAGTCTACAATTTCCCATTGGTCAGTATTTGGTGCACCACTATCTCTGTCCAATGGTTGAGTGGTCACCTTACTAGAATTTTCACCTAAGACAGTTCTCATACAGTTCATTGGCTCCTGTGATTTATGTCTTCATCAGGTGAGATGGCAGGTAAGAAAAGTTACACTCATGACTTCAGTCAGTAGCTCCATTGTCTCTACCAGTTCAGGCGACCTTGTACCTGTTGTGAATTACACTGTTGCATTCAACAAGAATGTCTCCTTGAGCAAGTCGGGTCTCATGAGAAAGAATTTACTATGGCTACACACATCTCTAGCTTCTGGAAAAGTACAGCTACTCGTCCTTAGGAAGACAGCACATTGCACGTTAGAAAAACACACTGAAATTGAGACCAGGCACGCCCAGACTCTTGCTAACTAAGGCCTAATGATTTAATCAACAAAACCTTAACATATAACTCTTAATGCTAAAACAGAATCATACATTAGTACATTAATAATTCATTATTAGTCAATTTCATTAATCATGGTATACATTGGTGGCCACACCCCGTGGGCACATTTCAAACGCGTACATTAGAAACATTTTAATGCGTTTTCTATACAGCTTCATTACACATTATTTTGCAAGCAGTTCATGTTAATTTGTGATTATAAAAGCTACGCTCCAACAATACAATCAAGAATATTAATTAATAAACTAATTGTTTTTTGTGATTATCAGTTTTGTTTCTTGGCTCTTGTTCAGTATCGTAGGAAGGATTCCTTTTTAGGAACCACTTTTGGAGGTGGGTTGTTCCTGTTCTATTTTTTGTTTCCCTGCCCTACTCCTTTATTTTCTTCTATCAGGGAGCCCTTTAGACATTGCTAAATGCCCCATCCAACCCACGGGCACTTCTTTGATTCCTCACTGGCAAATGAGAAGTACTCAGGTGAATGCCCAAGCAGAGCCAAACTTTCATGGGGAAGAGGGTTACATGACACCCAGCACCACCATGCAGTCGACATTTCAAACATTGATAATCAGGCACCTCATAATTGTAAGCATTGACCTCCTCTGCACCAAGCTGTTCAACTTAAGATCTGTATTAGACGCCTTCACTCATCCATCTAACTTGCCCGGAAAGTACTTCTTCGGGAGTGATATCACGCTTCTATGGCACCCACATACGTACAGCATAGTAAGAAGGGCTTTTTGGAAGAAACATATGTAAGGTTTTGACAAAAGCTATTTCCACAGCACTCGTTCACCATTTAACGGCATGCCACGGCCAGATGCAAAACTACTGATTTCTCAAACAGAAGAAAACAACAAGTAATGCTCACAAATGCCATTTGTGTAAGTCTCGCTTACAGATTGTGGTGAAACCTTACATTATAAATAATTCACATATTTTCCAACTGGGATTCCACTACTTGTGTTTTATGCACACTGCACTTTTTACCGGTGCGAAAACATCCATTGACAATATCCCTAAATGACACCCCTGACAAAAAAGTAGCGCCTTCTGAGGGCTGCTCCACTCGAAATCTGCTTTTAAGAAATGTAGGGTCCACAAGGAACAGGCTCACCATAGTGCACATTATGGGGGTGCAGCAGGGCTCCTGACTGGGTAATTGTTGATAATCATAACACACGATTTCCAGAGTTCATTTCCTGCTCTTAGACTTTAAACCACTAATTGTACTAACTGGTCATTAGCAGAGATTATATTTAATGTCGCTGGCTTCAGCTGTGATGTATTTAGTGTCAAGCATGTCTTTCTGCATAAAAGAATAATGAACCAGGGTTCTGTTGACATAAAGTCTGCTAAACAGTGCAAGTTCATTTCTGGACTTCACCCAAAACCAAACCTTTCCAACTCTGTTGAAATAAACCTTTCCAGTCACATAATTACAGTAATTTCATGTTATTATTGATCATAGTATATTTATTGATGTTTACTAGTGAGTAGAAAAAACAAATAGTTTTAAATACGGAGCAGTGGATTGAATGGTTGTTGCAGTAATCCCGGTTGTACATAAAGGTTAAATGACCTTTGTTTTTTTTGTCTGTGACCTGCTAGGGAGTAAAAGTAATATTTATTTAAGCAATGTTTTTCAGCTAATAGCTACACATATCGGTTTGATCGATCTTAGGCACAAGACAGACAGACAAGAGTACCTCTCTCACCCTCTCTCAGAAGGGAGACTTAACTGGAAAACAAACATTGGCAAAACCAGCATGTCTATGCTTTAAATGTGGGCACCAAGGGGGAGACACACATAGCAAGTCTTAAGAATGCAGGCATGCATATGCAAGGGCAGATATCTTTGAACTTTGTTTTTTCACTGAACAGATCAAAACATTCCAAAGTGGCTGCGTAATCACACATTCCAGAGGCCATCTTCGAATTATTTTTTACACTTTTATATTTTTTCAAAGAGTAACAAAAATCATTCCAAGATAGCCACTAGCGGATTACTTTTTGTCAATTTACCTTCCCAATAAAGCGGATTTACACCTTGGAATGGGATATTAAAAAACGATGTACACATGAGGGTGCCACACAAATAGGAGCAAGTGACACGGTAGCAGTGCATACTCACGAAAATAATCATAATAATAATAATAATAATAATGATAATCATAATAATAATCATAATAATAATAATAAAAAAACAGCAGGGGTGGGAAAGGGGGAGCCAGCAGCAATGGATGATTGCTGACGTTTCTTCCACAGTAGAAATGTGCAGCTGGTAAGTCTTAGTAAAATACAAATTAAAAATAGTTCAAGGATGTCTGCAGTGGAAGGATACAAGTTGCGTAGGGGAGACAAAAATGAGCATAAGGGTGAAGGCAATCACATCAGAAGTATCAAACTGAAATAGACAAGAAAGACCTCCAGTCATGAGCACAGGACTGGCATAAATCCCTCTCTGTGTTCTCTACAGCAGGCAATAGGACTCGGCAACAGCAGCTAAAGCTGTCCGTAGGTGAGATCTAAAGAAGCTGTTCTCAGGTACCATGGGGTTTCACCATTCCAAGGAGGCTCCTATCATAGTCTGTATGAAAACAAAGATAAGGTTCAGAGGAGAGACGTAACCGCACAACATGTTGACATACTATGAGTGGATATTCATCACCTATAATTATCAATGAGCAGTAGCCTTGTTTATTACACCAGGCAGGTTCAAACAAAAGCAGCTTAGAGTAGCATCTGCCTCAACCATCTTCCAGCAGGCTATACACCATATATTTAAAGGTTCCCTTAAATACTTTGGTTATGGCATGGTAAGCATAGATGTTTAGAAAGAATAAAGTTGAGCACGATGAGGTGCTGCAAAAGGTTTGTCATATCCTGTTGACGAATTGACTAAACATACAGTGAGAAAACTGTCAGATTCAAACGGGTGCTGCAGTTTTTTAATGATGCAAGTGGTGGATAGTACTGAAGGACAAAAGTACCATACTAAGGGGGTGATTTTAACCTTGGCGGACGGCGGAGGCCGTCCGCCAAGGTACCGCCGTGAAATGACCGCACCGCGGTCAAAAGACCGCGGCGGCCATTTAAACATTTCCGCTGGGCCGGCGGGCGCTCTCCGAAAGAGCGCCCGCCGGCCCAGCAGAAATGCCCCTGCAACGAGGACGCCGGCTCAGAATTGAGCCGGCGTAGTTGCAGGGGTGCGACGGGTGCAGTTGCACCCGTCGCGTATTTCAGTGTCTGCAAAGCAGACACTGAAATACTTTGCGGGCCCCGCGGCACCCCCTACCGCCATCCTGTTCATGGCGGGTTTCCCGCCATGAACAGGATGGCGGTAGGGGGTGTCTGAATCCCCATTGCGGCGGAGCGCGCTCCGCCGCCATGGAGGATTCAATGGGGCAGCGGTAAACCGGCGGGAGACCGCCGGTTTACTCTTTCTGACCGCGGCTGAACCGCCGCGGTCAGAATGCCCTCGGGAGCACCGCCAGCCTGTTGGCGGTGCTCCCGTGGTCGGTGACCCTGGCGGTCACCGGCCGCCAGGGTCAGAATGACCCCCTAAGTGTATCAATCCTATAGCTGATAAAAAAATAAGATGCCAGAGGGGATTTATGAAACATGTGAAGTCTCAAGAAACATATGAGGTTATAGAGAAAGAGAATGCAGAACACATCTGTTTAAATCATCATGAGAGTGTAATACTTCTAGATGTGAATGGCTAGAAGATAGGTTCATGCAAGTCAAAGATAGTTGGGGAAGAAACAGTAGCTTTGCTTCCTGAGGATTGTTATCGGAAAGGAAACAAGTGGGCCTTATTAAGAGGCACCCGAGAATTTTGCTTGGTTTTCTACATAGGCGATATATGTGGAGCACATAGTTTGTGGCGCATACTGATCAAATGCCCTTGGTTGACTTTGTTCTGACCAAGAGATTGTCTAAAGCCACACCATAAATAACCAAATTTTTGTTTAATGTGCATGAATTCAGATGCTACTGGAATATATTCTAAGAGTTTGAAAATACTATGCTGATTGTCAATGCTACCTGGAAAGAAGGAATACCAGAAAGAGGATCAGTGTGTGGTTATGCATGTCATGTGGTAATGAACGGGTGGTTATCTAAACGAGTGGTTGCTATGGATGGGAAATTAGAAAATGCTGAAAAAGATTATGGAGTACGAAAAGAAGGGTTGGTGTGCTGAGTGAATGACATAGGATACAATGCCATATTACAAGGTGGTTGATGAGTTGAACTGCAAAGATGTCGCTGCATGTCTGAGGAAGTTACTGGTTCTGCCTGAGAGTGTGAGGCGTAGAATTTTTCAGCTGGTAACTGGAAGTCATAATGGTATGAGTGGAATGAAAAGAAAGATAAGGTTGACATTTTCGTTACTGGGTGGGAGTAGAAGTGTAACTGTATTAGTAGGAATAGTGTGAGTGTTTGGTTTAGTGATTAGTCTCAAAGAACTGCTATTTCCTCAGGTGGCAGAGGCACATGACTCACTCTGGCAAAAGGAAGATTTGGTTATCTCCAGTGCATTTGCACTTTGGGAGCCATTCTGATGTATGTTTGTCCATGGTGGACTATTATTCACGGTGGCTAATGCTGAAATTTGTTACTGAAGTGAATACACATTCATTAACTGAGTTTATAGAGGAAGATGTAATTCAAGAAGGTTTCTCTGATACACTGATTATCCGTAATAGAGTCCAGTTGGCACTGAGCGAAATAAAGGCAAATTTATTGAAGAATGCCATTCAAATATAGGAGCATATGTGTAGTTTCTGCTCAGTAATGGATTTACGGGATGGTCATATTGAAGGAAGGGTTGTAACTGGCATTGCTTGATGAAGTGAATGGAGTATAGCTGTATAATCTTATGAACGTATCTCATCACAATTAGGAATTGTACAGTAAATGTACCTTTTTGTGATGTTTGGTGTGAATGGATCTACCAATTTGAGGCAAAATTGGGTGAATATGCAAGCACAAGACAAAACAATTGAGAATGAGAAGTAAAAGAAAGAGTTATATGATAGGGCAAGGTAAAAGAGATAAGTCAAGATTACAAAGGGGAGTGGATGTAAGTGAAGATATCTTGTTTTGTGTGTAAGTTGTGGCGTCAGAATCAAAACTGTTAAAATTAGTAAAGGAAATGTATACAATAAATATAAAGTGGTTAAATTACAGGAGTGGGTGTTGAAGCACTACAGAGAGTAAGGGAGACTGACAGCCTTTGCTCTTTTGGGAATGAGGATATTGGGATGGTAAGTCTTCTGCATGTCTCTGGAGACCGTGGCTCCCTGCTTTATGGTGATCTACAGACAAATCACTTAAAAGGTACTGTATGGTTTCTGGATCCCTACCTCAGTGAACATGACAAACATGTATGTCCACTGAGGATCTCCCTGTTTACATGGACTGACACTCTAGAGCTTAGCTCTGAGGTTGAGGGGGGCATGCATAGTGCACCACTATTTCACAAAGAGTGATTATTGCACTCTATACCAAGGCAGCGGTATACTGACAGTGGTGACAGCAATAAATCTATAGTCAGAGATACCTGTATCCGTGTAACCTTGGTGGAAGGGGGAAGTGCTAACCACGTTCCTTATCAAGCCTGTGCAGTCTTCTTTGCCTCTGGTCATGTTGCCTTTGCCTACCTGGAATGTGTGTTTGAGAGCCAGTACGTTCCCTAGGGGAGAATGGTGAGGTGAGCCATTGTGTCTAATGTGAGCTGAACTGTTCTGCTTGACATTCCAGCTCCCTCGTGCCCCTCCCTATTTCTTGGAGAAGCATGGTGAGCTGGGGAATACACTTGCTCTTATCTGTGTTTATCTGAACTACCTCTTCTGGAGGGATGATGTTCAGTGCCTCCTGGTCTGGGGTTAATTAAAATTCCTCTCTGGAGAATAGCCCAGGCTGATACCAAGAGCCTGTCCTGAAGCCCAGTAGCTATACATATCTTATACACGCAGTGAGCATGCCACAGATATGCCTCATGACTGGAGGAGCACCCAGGATTCAAAAATAGCAGACCCTCTGATTGGATTAGCCTGTCAATCAGAGGTGATATAGTCTGGCCTCAGTGGTCAGTGGTTGTTCAAGACTGGTCTCAGTTCTAACAAGCATCTACAGAAGCCAGCTGTGGGCCTGCATTGTAAAGGCAAGGAAGCTTGCTTACAGCATCTGAACTTGAAAGTGTTCTGTGTGATGGATGAATTCTGTTGTGAAGGAATTTGCCAGCTGTGAAAGAGCAAAAGGATCAATCAACAACCTGAATGCAGATGCAGAGAATTGGCTGTTTGTGGGGCTTGTTGGACAAAAGCAGCATTGGCTTGGAAGAAAAGGAAATTGTAAACAGCTGCTCAAGATAAGAAAGCTTGCAGCACATTAACAGAGGGAGAGGGGGAATCTCAATTCCACCAAGCCTCTGAAGGTGAGGTCACTTCTGCCCAGACCCCTACCCTGTGCTGTTGGGGCCTTGGATACTTACAGTTAAAATCTGTAGCTGGAGAAGAGTGTCCTCTGGGATATAGGCCCATACCTTTCTCATTGTGATACATGGCAGGTGTAATGCTGGAGAAAAGTTTTCTTTTCTGCAAACCTTTCCAACTTTGCATGTGTGCTGCATTTTATCGCACACATACATGTCACCTGTTCTTCAGCAACAAGATCACCAACATCTATGAAAACATTGAGCCACAAACAGACATTTCCCCTCTTGCCGCCCTCCTGCCCATCTTTATAAACAATCAGAGTACCACCCTGACCAACTGGTCCACCATCACCACTCAAGAAACTGCAATAACCATGCAGTCCATACACTACATAGCACCCTCAGACTTCTGCCCTCCCCACATCTTCATCAAAGCACTGGGTCCCATATGCGATGCCCTCTCTATGACCCTGAACAACTCAATCATGACAGCCCCCTACCTGGAGGCCAGAAAACATGCCACAGTACTCCCCTTCCTCAAGACACTAGCTAACTACTGGCCTACCTCCCTGCTACCTCACCCAACAAAAGTAATGGAAAAGATAATAAACAAATGCCTAGCTACCCTCCTCACTGACAACCACCTCCTCTACACCCCCAAATCCAGATTCCGTCACACCCAAAGTACATAAACTGCCCTCATTGTCACCACGGATGACATCTGGATGACCATCTACAGAGATAAATGGATCTTTCCATAGCCTTCATCCCTATCTCAGACCCCTTATTTGTCCAACAACTGCAGGAAGACAGCATCTAAGGATGCATACTTTATTGTGCTTGCTTCTACCTGACAGGCTGCACCCAGTCAGTCAAACTGGCTCTCATCACATCGGACGCAGTCAACCTCATCTGCAGAGATCAACAACGATCATCACTCAGCCCCACTCTGTTCAACAACGTATGAACCCACTCACCAGCTACATCCATATCCATGGCAACAACATCATATCCTATCCTGACAACACTCAGCTTGTACTCTTTCTCTCCTACAAGACACCAATGAACAAAGTTGCTAGATGGATGAAAAACAACTGCCTCAAGCTCATCACAAACAAGTCTGAAGTAGTAATCTTTGGCAAAGACAGCTCGCTCTAGGACTTCACCTGGGGGCCTACCAAACACTGATCCATCCATTCCAGCAACTCATGCATAGGAACTCAGAACAGTATTTGACAACCAACTCACCATGACAGACAAGTGAATGAAATCCCTGTCTTCTGCTTCCACACACTCAAGGTGCTCCAGACATTCTTCAAATGGTTCCCCACCAAACGTTGCATTACTTTTAGTCAAGGGCTCATCACCAGCAAACTGGACTGTGGCAAAGCACTATGTGCTTGAATCAATGTTCAACTTACCAGAAGACTCCAATCCATACAAAATTCTGTGGCCAGGTTCAACCTCAACCTCCCACCCCACATTTATATCACCCCACACCTCAAAGACCTCCACTAGCTCCAAATTCACAAATCAGCATACTTGAATCTCCTCATGCACACCTACAAAACCGTATACATCCTTGGTCCCATGTACTTCAACAACCTCATCAACTTCCATTAACCTAGGAGAAACCAGACTTCTACTTGTACCTTCCCCACATACGAAGAATCAAATCCAGCGGTTGTGCGTTCTCCTACCTTGCTTCCTAAGCCTGGAACAACTTGCCCCTGTGCATCAGAGCCTCCTCCTCAGTTTTTGAGTTCTGCAAGATACTGAAGAACAGTGGCTCGACCCGTATAGCTCCTACTTTAGTGCCAAGATACTCTCCCAGGTGACATCTGTCGTAAAAATACACATAGCTTAACGTAACATAACACACGTAAAATAACATGCCTGGTTGTGACATATACAGATTGGCCTGTATTAAGTATCATATTCCTTTACTTCACTAAGGCTTACTAATAGTAGAGCTGCTCATTCATATTAACAACTTCAAAGCTTAATCTTTGACATGCCGCTGGCCAATTTTTTAATGCTGGCTGCTGAGAAAATGTCTTATATCATTGACTAGACATTTCGTTATTGCAGTATCTGAACTATATATATTTATCTACTTGTAGAGGGACCTTGTATATTCATGTAATATAACCAAATACGGATGCACTCTTCACACTTACAGGCAACTTTTTGCCACATAGCTGTCCCACTAGTGGCTGCTTCCGAAGCAAAAAGTTTGAATTAAAAACCTTTGGACTAGTTCAACAACTCTTCATGGTCAGGCACCTCTATTAGGGGTACTTAAAATTGTGACTTTTTTTATCTCCTCTTCCTTTAAACGTCACCAACTTTACCTGAAGGTAGAAAGCGTGGGGTTTGGATTTATGTAAATTCTCACCCCTCCAAAATGATGATGCTTTATGTGTTCACATATACACGCATCATTAATTGTCTTCCCTATGAAATGTATTTATAGTAGCTTTTTGTCATAAACAGACATTGTGAAATACCATGGATGATTAAAACTCACCTGTTTTGATTTTCATACAGACTGGGGCCTCAATGAGCTGCCTATGGCTAATCACCAAATATTACTCTTAGTATATTAGACGAGAACTCCTTCACAGCCTTTTTACTGCCCCATCCATCTTCCTCTTGCAGAGCAGTGAGAAGACTCTAACTGGCACTATTGGTGCTATAAAAACAAATATAAAATGAAATTATATATGACCTGACAACCAAGAAAAAGAAACTAGGAAACGAAAAACGCTCACTTCAGAGAGTTAGATTCCAGTAGAATGCAAGCAGCCCCGACAGAGTCATTACTGACTATGCAAAAATCAGAATATAGAAAGTTTAGGGCCCACCCAACCAAAATGCACACTATCCAGTCTGTTTGTACGCTTCCTTCCACACAGATTTCATTATCCACAATGTGAAAGCCACCCTGTGGCATGAAGATTATAGAGTGGCCAAGAACCAGCATTTCTGCCAGAGCCACACAAAATGTTTGAGTCTGTGAATAAGTGAAGTTAGCGCCTTTTTGGAATGCTCATGTTGGGATCTGGAGAAATCATAATTAGAGCAGTGGGTTGTGTTTGTTGCTGTCTATGTTCTTCTTGGTCTGTCTCCTTTGGAAATGTGATGCAGAGGGGAGGGTAAATGGGCATTGCGTCCAAATTTCAGCAAAGCAGTATGAAAACGTATTTATGGATTTCTTTGACTTTTTTTTATTTACTTCTTGCCCCTCTATAAAACTGTTGGCTTGATATCAGAATGTTATGTCGTGCCACGGGAAATGTTAGGAAACAATCAACAGAAAAGCGAAAAATTCACATTGATGCCAGGAAAAGATTGAATCTCAGATGAATGGATAAAAGGAAGACTTGCGAAATAGACGTTTTTCATTCTGTTAACCCACAAAAAAACGCAATTGTTAATTTCCAGGCACTGACCTGCCATGGTTCGATCTGATCCCTATTCCCACCTAGTTACACAGCATTAAGAGGAACTAAAGGCTCTATTTATCAAGTGACATTTCGGCCTCCTAAGGCTCAAAGCATGATGGATAGGCTTCATTGTTAGTCAAGGTCGTTCTATAGATAGTTATTGCTCGGGATTTTATTTTAAATTCAATCTGTTATCCAGTCCTGTTTTGTGTTTGTCGACGATAACGAGATGAGGGAAAAAAGAGAAAATCTGTCGGCATCCCATTTTCTGATTTTTAGATCTTCAGCACGCTTATCACAACGGAGCTTAAGCCATTCGTCTGCAATAGAGCTAATTCTTTCTTCCATGTCTATGCATAAAGATCGATCAGTAGCCCATGCTCTTTAACAGAGCTCTGTGTGTAACCTGCAGGCCACAGGTTCGTAAAAAAGGTCATATGGATCCAGTCTGTTAGAATATCGAGGTCAATGACATGAGTATCACCGGGACGTGTAATGAAAATAACTATCATTAAACAATCGAGGGAATTCACTGTGTAGTGGGCTCCACATTAATGGCCAGCGCAAGGCAAAAAAAAGTAAATTATATATATTTGACTCCAGACTAGGCTGCCATTAAACCCATAACATGAGGCGACCCCTCCTTTCACCTCACATCCTACCTCCTCTACATTAAATAATCCAGCACTCCCAGTGTATTGCTTGAGGACCCTGGAGGCTACACACGCAACGGAGGGGCAATGATTTATAGATACCATTGACGTGCAATGCAGGAAGCAATTTATAGATGCAACACTCTGACTATAAGAAATATATCTGTGAAGTGATTCATAGCTGCCACTGGAAACAGAGAAAGGTCTGATTTGAAAGCACGTCCTTATGGGGATAAAGCTACTGAAATGCACCCATAATTCACTTAATTCTGGTTTTAGCCACCGGAAAATAGCCGCTTTATGCAGTTAAAATATTCAGAAACGCTTTAAGACGGAGAGAAAAGTTGTGAGTGTTTAGAAAAGCAAAGCAGCAAGTCAAAGTTGATTTAGAAAAGGCAGACCTAGTAAATACATAAATATAGACAAACGCAACTTATTTTTTGTATGCTGGGAGTTAAAGAAAAGATGCAATCAAAATGAACTGTGAAGGATTCTAATATAATTAGTGCAGCGAAATGCTGATGGGACCGGAGCGGAGGCAGTCAACTTGCGCAGGCAGAG
Source organism: Pleurodeles waltl (assembly GCF_031143425.1). Taxonomy (NCBI): domain Eukaryota; kingdom Metazoa; phylum Chordata; class Amphibia; order Caudata; family Salamandridae; genus Pleurodeles; species Pleurodeles waltl. Next base: position 1,890,304,769 of record NC_090440.1, read on the forward strand.
CAGTATCAAGGTTTCACTAATGGAGAAACATAGGGTACTTCATGGGGTACTTTACGTCAAGGTTGAGGTGCATTGGCAGAACTCTACGTGTCTGTGAATAGCAAGGGATGTTGTAATTCGAGACTGAGGTGCAATGAATGTTTGTGGGCTAAGTACCAAAAGTTCTGCTTTCGGCTGCCTGTCTTTATGCTTTGTTACTGCTTGTTTTATTTTGCATGTTTTTTGTAAAACTTTAATGTCGGTGGATCTGGGGGTTCCTTGACAATCTAAAATATATATTGACTAAAAGCAAAAATACGTTTTTTGTTTCAAAAGGAACCCATTGTAAAAGTAGTCACTGGCACTAAAAGGAACTGTTTGTTTTACAGATGTGTTACTTGTTAAGTAGCAGAATATCATCACTTACAGTGAAGTTAGCCAGTGGCTGAAGGGGGTGATCCATTACCACTGGCTAGCAGACAAATGTGAATGTCACACCAAGAGGCCAACAGATGAAGAAAGTGGCTGAAGGCCTTTATAAGTATATTATTTATATAATTCTAGTAAAACGGGAAGGTCTTGGCTCACACAAGACCTAAAAAGCTAAATTACAGCAGATAAGAATTGTCTACATTTCTTCTTGTCATTGTACAGAAATATAATGGTAACAAATGATGTAGGCCAGATTTGAGGTGCATCAGAATAGTTGTTCGAGTGTCTAAATTCTGGAATAGCAATGGTGCTACAGGTTAGGTTTAGGGTGCTGCATCTCTGTGTGTTCAGTTAGTGTCTATGTGTGACTGGGGTAGTGCTGCTGCTGCACCAAGGCTTTAATATTCAGCTGTTTTATGGTGACATAGTAAATGGGCACAATAGGTCAACAGATTTAAGGGGCAAAAGGAGCACCCAAAAGACAAAGCAGCATTTTGCCTGACATTCTGGAAAACCTTATAGAGATGCTCCACCTTTTCTGTATTCTAATATTCCACTGCAGCCTGAATACTGCTGAGTTATTTTAGCATGAGGTGACAGGTGTAAGAGAGACAGACAGAAAGGGCTTATGTGAATAGCGCAGTAGAGAGCAAAATGGTAATGGAGGGAGTGGAGACAAAGGGGGAGGTGAAAATGGAAAAAAAAAAAGGTGCAGAGGGGACAGACTGAGTTCTTGGTGCAGAGCATGGATGCAGGTGATGGGGAGTAAAAAATGGGTATGGAAAAATGGGGGTTGCATGGAAGTTAGGTTGTGGAAAGAAAAAGCTAAAGGATAAATTAATACATTTATGGTGCACAGACTTGGTTGTGGGTCACCCACCAATTATTTTTACCCTGGGTTCCACAAACGTTTGACACAGCCCTGACTGGCACAAATCAAGCACTTCTAACCTCATCAGTGCGTCAAGCGATCGGTGAATTTCACTCTTGACCTATTAATTAAAAAATATCATATGTGGTAGATAGTTGAATTCATATGCCATTTGCAAAATACTTCTCAGGCATAAAGCTGGACTTCTAACTTTTATGTAGCACAATTTGGGCAAAAGACTTTAGCTCATTGAAAGGTAAAAAGAGATCAATCATCGGATTTGTAAAGTGCACTAATCGCCGGTGAGGATATCAGGCACTGTTGCCACTGCAAAATAATCAGTCAAATAGCCACATTTGGGACCTCTTCTGTACTCCTGAATAGGGGGGATGCTCTTATGTGGGGGGGGAGGTGTTCAGGCCTTTGCTACTAGGTAGGAGAAGGAGCGTCCACCGTAGGCGCAGTGGCGAATCCGACGTGTGCTTGCGAGGAAGACCAAGGCAGAGAAAATGAGTCTGGAGGGGTGGTGGGTGTTCAGGCGGTGGTTGAGGCAAAATGGTCTTAGGTTGTGTAGGAATTTGTCAGCAAACGTCCAGACACAAAGTGCCATTGTCTGTGTACAGGGAGCCAGTGGAGGTTTCTTAGGTGGGGAGTATTGTGTGTTTGTTTCAAGAGCTCTAGGATGAGTCTGGTGGCTGAGTTCTGGATAATCTGAAGTATTTTTGTGAGTGTAGTGGTGAATCCGGCGATGAGCGCGTTGCCATAGTCTAGTCAGCTGGGTTTGAGGGCATGTGTGACAGTACGTCTGGTGTTGAGAGGGAACCATTTGAAGATCCTGAGGAGCATTCGGAGGGTGAGGAAGCAGGCGGGGGAGTCTGCGTTGGCCTGCCGCTTCATGTTGAATTTGTTGTCGATAATGATACAAAGGTTTCTGGCATGGTTTATGGGCGTGGGGTGAGCCCAATTTAGCCGGCAACCAGGAGTTGTCCCAGGGTGAGGCCGTGTTACCGAACAGTAGTACCTCTGTTTTGTTGGTGTTGAGTTTGAGGCTTCTGTCTCTCATCCATATTGCAGAGCTGTTCATGCAGTTCTGGAAGTTGGATTTCATTGTGGAGGGGTCTTTGGAAAGTGAAAGGATGAGCTGTGTGTTGTCCACGTATGAGATCATGTTGAGTCTGTGGTCTCTGACGATGTTGGTATTGAAGAGGGTGGGGCTCAATGACGATCCCTGAGGGATGTCGCAGATGATGTCCTTGAGCTTTGAGGTGAAAGGCGGGAGGTGGACTCTCTATGATTGGCCTGATAGAAAAGAGGCGATCAATTTCAGAGCTTTTCCTCTGATTCCTATTTGGTGGACCCTTGTGAGCAGTGTGGTGGGAGACTTTTGCGAAGGCCGCAGAGAGATCGAGAAGGATGAGGGCAGCAGAGTTTCCATGGCCTGGGAGGTGTTTTATATCATCTATGGCAGCAATCAGGGCAGATTCTATGCTGTGGTTGGTGCGGAAGCCAGATTGAGAAGTGTCCAGGAGATTGTTGTCTTCTAAGTTGGTCATGAGCTGTAAGTTGATGGCTTTTTTGAGAAATTTTGCTTGGGACGGTTGTAGGGAGATTAGCCTGTAGTTTCTGACTACTAGTTGGGATCGGCAGAGGGTTTTTGAACGGGGGTTTGACTCCTGCATATTTCCAGTCTTCCATGTAGGTAGCTGTGCTGATTGAGGAGCAGAGGATGTTGGTGAGCTTGCTGGCGATGGCGCTGATTCCTACGTTGAACATGTGGTGAGGGGAGGGGTCTGTGGGGGCTCCAGCGTGGATAAATCTCATGGGGACACCGGTGTTCTGCATGGAGACATGTTTCCAGTTTGTGATTGAACAGTTGGTGGGGGGATCCGAGGAGCTCAGAAGATTCATGGTGTCTATGATGGGGGGTTGGGATGCAATGTTTTTGTAGATGGTGGCTATTTTATCATGGAAGAAGTCAGCTACAGAGTCGCATACGTTCTGTGAATGGGTGCTGCAGTTCTCGGAAGAGTTGGAGAATTCTTTGACAATTCTGAAAAGGTCTTTGCTGCGGTTGGAGCTGGTTTGTATGTGGGTGGCTAGGGCTTGTTTCCTGGTGTTCATGATGCATTTGTAGTATTGGCTGAGCGCAATCTTGAAAGCGGACGGGTCCACAGGGTCCTTAATGGAGCACCACCTTCTTTCAAGCTGCTTGCACCCCTCGCTTGGTGGTTATAAGTTCTGGTGAATACAAGCTGGCTTGCTTGGAGCAGTTGGTGGGTTTGCTTGGTTTCCTGGGGTGAGCATGTCTGCGCTGTTTGAGATCCACATGGTGAAGTTTCTGACTGTAGTGTATATGTCTGTTGGGGTGTCTGGGTGGTGAGTGTGGATGGCGTCACACCATTGGACTTCGGGTATCTTGCCCCAGCTTCAGTCGGAGGTGCAGGGTGGCCTGGTTGAGAAGTCATGGACTGTAGTGAAAGTGAAGTGTACGATGGAATGGTCTGTCCAGGTGGGTGCTGAGCTTTGGTCATAGGGGATTCTATTGCTAGAGGTGAACATGGGGTCCAGTGCGTATCCTGTATTATGTGCAGGGTTGGTGAGGTTTGGTTAGTCCAATTATGTTCTTACTCTCCAGGAGATGAGTCGTGTTGGCGTTGTTGGGATCGTCAAGGTGGAAGTTCCGATATCTGAGGAAGATGTAGTGTTCTGTGTTGATGGCTTGGGTGGCGATGAGTTTGGGGATGGTTTTGCAGGATATTTGTTGTGAACCAAGGGGTCTGTAAGCAAGGGCTTTTTAAATGGAGGTTTTTCCATCCGGGTTTCTCACAAAGTGGAGGTGTTCCACAATTTGAGCACCGTTTCTCATTGAGGTGGCGTAGCGAAGGATGTCCTTTTGAATAATGGCTATTCCGGCACTGGGCCTGTCTGTGTGATCCACGTGGATGATCTTGTAGGTGTTGGGAGTAGCTGCCACAATGTTGGGTGCGAAGGAAGTGACTAGATCTGGAGCGAGGGAAATGATGGTTCCCCATATTCCTGTGGCATGTTTACAGAGGGAGTGAACCTTGACCAGGATACACTATAGAAGGTGGGGAGTAGTTTGGGGTGCCAGCGGGGTGGTATCCGAATGTGCTGGGGTTCTTAGGTTGCAGGAGAACTGGCAGTGGCAACATGTGAAAGGACCTTCTGTGGACCCAGAGAGGAGGGACAGCTCTAGCTGTTGGATGTGTGGACATTTAGGGGCATATTTATGAACCCCTAGTGCCACCCGAGGGTCACTTTTTGGGACACTCCGGTGGCGGTATGTCCTGCACCATATTTAAAAGGTGGCGTTAAGCCACTTTTTGTGACTTAATGCCTTTTTTGTAGATACGACCCCTTCACATGCAGCCCTTTGGGTGTAAGGGGCATGCAATGGGTGTTGGTGTACACGTGCCACAGCAACACCCATTGCATTTTGACTCTGATTTACGAGTTTTCATAAACCTAAGGCAGCGCCAAAATCTAACGCCATACCAGAGGTGCAACGAGGAGGAGCACGCATAGAAAGAGCAAAATGCCAGTCATGGTTTTTTATGTGTGGGGATGTGTCCCTTCCTGCACATAAACAATCATTTCAAAATGACGCTTTGACACTTCTGTGTGTGCTGCGTTCTGCAGCACACACACAAGTGCCAAATCTCCATTAGTGATTGTTTATGTGCAGGAAGGGACACCTTCCCACACATAAACAATCAAACCCCTCAACACAGGATGCTTGCACTGGTGCTGGCAGCTACATTTAGCACCAGTTCAGAGGAAAACACAAGGGTGCACCATATTTAATTAAATACGGCGCATCCCTGTGTTGTGAAAATGATGGAGCGCAGCACTTCCAATTTTGGTGCAGCGTCGTGTTCCGTCATTTTCCTTTAAATTTGGGCCTGAGTGTGAGGATCTCTGCTGTGGAGTAGCGGCGGAGGGAGTCAGATCTAGGGTTCCTGGTGCTGGATGCAGTCCAGGCATGGATGAGCGAAGATGGGCTTGCCTTTGGTCGACGGGCAAGTGGTGCACAGACCAGGAGGTAAGCTGCTGCTCACAGAGACCGCACAGCAGCCTCCATAAGTAGCTATGGGAGGGGCTGACAGAGAGGGGGGGCAGGGAGCGAGGTCTGAGCAGGAGAAGAATGGCGGGAGCAGATGGGAGGGTTTGGGCGGCCCACGAAGAGAGTCTTATGGAGACAATGGCAACAAATTAACCCAGCACCAATAGCACTGTGAACCCTTTGCAACTAGTTGAAATGAAAACACCACAATTATCACAACAATTAGCAGAGTAACCGAAGGTCAAAATATAGACAAAATAGGCAGAGTAACAGCTATAGGGAGGCAGCTAGATCAAACCTGTGAGGTTTCAGGTGGGAGTCAAGTCACTAGACAACTGCAAGAAGCAGCAGGCAGTGAGGAGCAGTGCACAGACCAGGTGGTCAGCTGCTGCTAAGATGAAATCCACACAATGGTAATGTTTTAAAATACATTTCTTTAGTAAAAAAATTAGTTTAAAGAATGAATAATAAAACGAAGTGGGACAAACAACATTTTTAAGTCAAAATCAGAATAAATGATAAAAGAAATCCTTGGATAAAATCCAAGATGCTAACTTGGTCTGATTACATGAACACTGCTATTATGTCTAATTAGAGAAAGAGAGGGGGGCACGTCCAAGGAGGGATTACAATTCTATTACTCATTTGTTTAAAAGATTATAAAGTTGGCCCAGTGACCTCAGTGCTTAAGATTCAGAGTCACTAAATATTAGAACCATGGTCACTTTCTTTGGTCTCTTAAATTGATGTACAATGAATTTCAAACTAAGAGCCTCATTACAGGTGTGGCGGTTTGATGACCACCACACTCCTGTTGACAGTCTGACCACTGCACTCCAGGCGGTCTGCCCACCCAATTACAACCCTAGCAAGCAGACCCACCAGGGAACCTCTGTTCCCACTGGGAACATGGTTCCTGATGGCATGATGGGGATCAGAGTTGTACTCAGCCAGGACAGCGCTGAACTCAGTGCCGCATGGCTGATTGCAACTCCCCTTACCTCCAGCCTTCGCATGGCAATCTGGCGAGCATGGAAAGGCTGGCAGTAAGAGTGTGCTGGGGGCCACAGGGGGCCCCTTCGCTGCCCATAGTCATGGCATGGAAAGTGCAGAGGCCCCCTTGCCCAGCACCATCAGAATGCACAGTGCACATTTCGAAGGCGTTGGTCGGCCTGCTCTGTGCTACGATAAAGGATGCCAGTCCTATATCGTAGCACTATTCGCGGGAGGACTCTATTACACTGTTCCTGCCAGTCAGCTTGGTGGTAACATTGTAATAGGGTGGGGGGGTTGCAACCGGCATAGCAGTTATCGTTCTCTCTGCGGCATTGGTAGTCCTGTGGTGGGTCCGCCAATGTCGTAATGGGGGCCTAAGTGTATTAAAATATTAAGGGGAATTAACCTGTGTCTATGCCTGGTTGCTCTTTATGTTTACATCTGATCTTTACTCTTCCTTGATGGTCATAATGCTTAATGAATTCAATCTTATTTCTTTTGTACTTGAAGGCACAAATTAGAAACTCCTTTTAGTGACAAGGTCACCTGTAATAGCAGTTATAAATAAGCATCTACATAGGAGCTTAGAGCTTATAGATTAGAGGTTTGTAGCCTGAAGGTTGAGTTGCTTCAAGCATCATTAGTACTTTTACCAAATAAGAGAGTAGATTCAGGGTTAGCAGCCAATTCCTTTGTAAAATTTGCATAAGGTGAATCCAAGATAACTTGAATTTGCTGATGACTGGGCTTGGAATATTCTTTAAGTGTCTGTGTCCTGCTCCTTTGATGGCTTTTGCACAGCATCATTACCTGACTTATGGAAACATAATTTTTGGGCTCCGTGGTTATGCCTTATGAAGTGTTATCAACAGTCACTTTGAGTGTGGCCAGAGTTAACCGTTATTCTTATTTATGGATCTTGAGTTTTCAAGGTTCAGTAAACAGGATTGTGAAGTCTGGTTTCCTGTTGTGGATTGAAGCAGACTTGGTACAATCAATGGTTATGGGATGATGTGCTATACTATTTGACACTGAACAAAGTTTAGAAGAAATGGACATCCACACTCTTATTACTGATGAATGAACATTAGAATTAATCCTTCAAGTCAAGCAATATGATTCTCTTGAGGCGAGCTTCAGTGTGGATCCTTATTTTTTTAAAGAGGCAAGTTTATTTAGGGAAAATAATAATACAATGGAGAAATATAGTACATCCAAGTAAATAATGGGGATAGAAAGGGAAAGATAAGCGCATCATTCAAATCAAAGACTGTCTGATTAAAATCACAATATAAATCTAAAAAATAAAGACAAGATATATATACCAGTAAATTAGTATGTCTGGGAGGTTGTAGCACTTCCTGCAAGTTGGATTGAGGGACAAACAATTGTTTTGAAGATTATCAAGAAACTGAGTAACAGGTGTCCACATTTCCTTTCCACATTACATTAAGTATTTACCCATACATACGATACTCTTTCTTGAAATATATTAGTGACTGAATGAGGTACATTACAATAAAACATTAAATTAATCTGGTGCCAAACTTGTGACCAAAAACAGAGACATAAGGACGAGTGAATACTAAGGGCCTGATTCTAACTTTGGAGGACGGTGTTAAACCGTCCCAAAAGTGGCGGATATACCACCTACCGTATTACGAGTTCCATAGGATATAATGGACTCGTAATACGGTAGGTGGTATATCCGCCACTTTTGGGACGGTTTAACACCGTCCTCCAAAGTTAGAATCAGGCCCTAAGTGTTTTGAATTTTCTCGTTGTGCAGAACAAGCCCAGCAGGTATCTGGAATATCTTATGTAATAATGCCTGTATCATGAATAATCTATTGTATATTAAAAAGAGTGATTGTGTTGTGTTGGCCATGAGGGGGGATGTCCTCATTTTAATCCAAATTTGTTTCCAAGTAGATATTGGTATCGTGATAAAGAGATCCTTCTCCCATGCCATTGCTATATTATGTTTGGGTCTATCAGTGTAAGTATTCAGTAAATGTTTATATATCATGGAGGCTTTAGGATGCCTATGCAAAAGATCAGCCAGAGGTTTAGGCGGTGGTACCATGGGTGAGGGAATCGATTTAAAATGAGTATATGCTTGTAATATTGAGTTTTGTAGAAGTGTAAATCTGTTTTTTAAGGTGGATGGTAAATTAAATAGTGTCTGATCTTGAGGGAAAGTAATAAGAGAATCTTGATGAAATTATTGATTTACATATATTAACCCCTTAATTCTCAAAGCATGCCAACACAGAGGTCTGTTCTTCACTTGAATAGATTGATTGTACCAGATAGTGGAATTGAAGAAAGAGCTTATATCTGTGGGTGACTGGGAAATGACAGAGGCTAATAGTTTACAGGTATTTTTAAATATAGGAGTGGAAAGTTTTGGGGTTTTTCATGTGAAGGTTAAATGCTCTTGAAATGAGAAAGGGGATAGAAACTCACATTCCAAATCAACCTACAATGGAGTATATGATATAAAAGGCTTAATCCAGTGTGCAGATTGTTTTAATATAAAAGAGTTATGGTACTTGGAGAAATCTAGAACATTAATTCACCTTTAGCTTTGTAACGTTTTAAATTGAGAAAAGACATGAGATTTCTTTCTGCTCCAGAGAAAGGAAGATAATATTGAGTAAGGTTTTGTGTAGAATTTAAAGGGAATATTTAAAGGAATATTAGAGAGAGTAAAAAGAATAATGGGAACTAGCATCATCTTAATAGTGTCAAGTCGACCCCACCAAGAAAAATGAAGAGGGTGCCATCTACTAGTCAAGGAAGTTAATTTGTTGATATATGCATCAGTAATAATATCGATGAGGGAGTAAATAAACTGGAGACCAAGATATACAAGATGTTTAGGTTGCCATTTAAAATTAGATAAGGAGAATTCATTTTAACGATAAATTTACTAAGAGGTAAAATTTAACATTTATCAGTGTTTAATCAATATCCTGGTACTCATGCAAAAGAAGAACTCTGAGATAAAAGAAGGAGGAGAGGAATGTGGTTGAACATGAATAATAGAATATCATCTGCATAAGCAGCTAATTTAACTTGTTGGGACTCGTAGGTGAAGTTGTGAAGATCAATATTTTGTCTGATCTTAGATATGATGGATTCTTATTTTTAAGTTGCATTATATGTAACTCTCACTAGTTTTGCCAATTTTGCAGATTTTCCTTTTAATGAAGACCAAAGTACAAGTCTTGGAGTCCTCACAGAAGAATGTATGCTCCTGTTTAACAGTTCTTCCATGGCTGATTGCCCCACAAATAGCACATTTGTTCCTTTATTGGCTTGTACGAAGAAGACACCTCATTTGTTCATGCTATATTTAGATATTGGATTATGGGTTTAGGTGCATATATGGTCTCATGTAGAAGCTGACCAATGTTCTAAAAGATAGAATTTAATGATGTGCTATGGGTATATCCCTGTTGAGACGGGGAAGCACAAACCTGGATGCAACATGTCAGAATTAGCTCTATCGCCTTCTATAAGCAACACGGACCTACCAGCTGCCATCTTCCCCTTGAAAAGGACCCCCTTGCTGTATTGCTACTGTCAGCAGTCTGGAAGTATTTGTCATGAAGAATTCAGGAGCTAAAGCAACAAGAACCTGAAGTGGGCCTCTTGGCCCCAGTGCCACTGCACATGCTCCACCAATGGAAGTTACATCCCTGAGCAAAGAGCAACAATTCCTACGAGACTTGAAATAAAAATGCTACTTTTCTTTTAACCTGAAAAGCTTTGTCCTCCCTTGACCGATCTTAGCAAAAATTTAAATTAAGCAACTAAGGAAATTAAAAATGAAATTTTCTATGAAAACAGCAACTTTAACATACATGCCTAGAGGTATTGCTAACTGTAGAACATAGCTAACTTTCCAAAAGAAAGACCCTTGTACTTGTGCTGTCCTTTCATGAATCAAGCAAGACAAAGAACATATCCAAACACACAAATAGTAGCTTCACAGTATCACTAAATAGTCAACACTAAAACTGAAGGATCTAGGGAAGCAGCATTTGTTAGTTACAGGTGACCCACACTCTCACAGTACAGAATTGACATGAAATGGAACGTAAAAGGGTCTGCCTTTCATTTATTTAGATTTCTGACTTTTCTGGAATTTACAGACCATTTCACGAGTGCTCCTAGCATCAGATGATTGTTGCAGAAATTGCATGCACAAAGAAAAACACATGTGAAAATGCACAAGTCTGCTTTTCTGCATGTGTAGAAGAAATGCAAAAGTGCAGGGATGTAGCGCTCAACGGCACAGCAGGTGCAGTGGCATTAGGCCCAAAGAAGCTACCGATTCTCAATTAATGTAGTATTTACTACCTTAAAGGGTGACATTGGACTCACTTTCCATACTTGCCCAGGGCACGTGGTTTACAGCACTGAAAAAGGGTATTTTTTGCATATTTTTCTGTGTGGAGAAACTCCTTCTGTTGGAATCGGAATGTTGCCTGCATAGAAAATTGCATGTCACCTTGCCACAAGTGCCCGACTGGTATCTTTACTTTTAGTTTGATGTGTCGCTCTATTGGAGTATGTGTTCAGCAACCTAAGCCTGTCCCAGGTAATGCAAGGTCCAGAGCCTGGTTTGTGACCTCGAGAGGTGCCCTCATTATGGACATTGGACTGCTTTCCTTGCCCTGGATGCATTGCTTAAAGTGTTGGTTCCAGTATACAGATTTTTGAGAATCAGATGTATGATCAGTCCTTCTTGGTGTCATGGAGAGCGAGGCTATAGAATCCTCTCATGTAAAGTTCAGCTATTATGTTAAACACAGAACGGTGTGCTGAAATTCCGTGTGTATGTCTAGTGTGTGTATGTGCAGTGCATATATAGCACTTATACATTAATATGCCTCTTTTGGGGCTATTCACAAAGGTAACTTACATTTGTGAGTAATTTACACATGTAAATTTACACTTAATGTTTTGAGTAACTTTACGACCGTTCTCTATTCACCACTTACAAGTGTCAAATTAATCAAAAGTGTAGGTTTACACATTTGCTGATGAATCAGTCTGGAGGCCACTACTGCTAAGCCTGGTTTCTGGTCTGCACTAGGTCTGGAGGGATGCCATCATGCTGCCGCACTGACTCCATCCATCAATTCCAGTTGTTCTAAAGTAATGTCACCACTGAGTTCTTGTAGTGAGAAGCTGCTATTGGGAAGCATGGAGGGTCTGAGTTGCACCATTGAGCAGGTAAAGTAGGGATTACCCTGCAAATGGAATAAAGGGCTTAACATGTACAGAGCAAACCAGTGCAAGGATTTTAAAGTTGTTTCCTGAGTCAACATTTTGGGAGAGAACTGCTGAATTGAATTTAATGCATATGCCTGCATCATAGTGCCTTACTGAAGATTAGACCTGAGAGTACAGCGTGTACTTGAGATTCCTATTGAGATCGGCGGTATCTTGTTTTGCTGTGAGATTAAAGTACTTTCTTTTATAAAGAAAAATAGAACATATGTTATTGTTTCTGTTGATTAAATGTTGAGTTTGGGCTCCTGTCTCCCATACCTCCTACCTCAGATCCCATTGATTGCAAAACCCCAGTACTTTCACGTAGCAGTGGGCATAACTTGTAGAATTTGCTGTAGCATAATTACATGAAATTACAGCAAAATTATGTGAGATGATGAGAGGTGCTTAACCCAGCATTTAGCACTATTTTTGTAATGCATAATGAACCCTTGCATCCAAAACGGACTCAAGGATGCATTTTGCCTTAATAAAATATCACCAAATGCAATAGAGCCTGAACATCAGCAGCGGCTTACATTCGGTAAATATGTTGTTCTTGTGCTCCTGAAGTAGAATTCCTGTGCAAAATTACTCAGAATTATGCAATCAGGCATAATCACATAACTCTCTGTAATTTGGCATCAAAAAGACTAACACAACATTAACCAAACAACTCTGCTTATTAAAGTGTAACTAAACTTTTGTCCAGGCCTACTTTCAGGATAGAAGATAGATGGTGAGGTTGCCAAAATAGGGCCAGCCAAAATTCGGACTCGTCCACCAGCTCTATGAAAGACAGTGTGACAAAAATATCTATATTAGGAAAATCCATGAAGATGGAGACAATGGTTAAGGACAGTTACTGATTATCAGCTCAAGGATGTCACTGAGCAATCACTTGGTACTCTTAGAAAGAAATCACAGCAAAAACAAATCAATATTCTCTCAAGATAATTGCCATACAAGTATGTTCTGGTATTCGGGTACCCCTTCCTGGATACAGATGAGCAATGTTGATGTCCATGCTCAAACTGGGAGTTAATACCAAAGCCCCAGGATGCACAGAGAGGGTAACCAAGTTGAACTTAGTCACAAGCAGGCAAACTACAAGGTTCAGCAAAGCCAATAAAAGAATCAAGGTGAGGTCAAAAGAAAGAGGATACTGAAAAGAGGAAACACAAGGAAAGTGCATATGATGCAGCTGGTGATTAACTAAGCGCTAGGAATGTTTCCAGGCACCTAATCTAGTGCAGGTAGAGATTTATATTGCTGCTTCCAACATTGCCTCGGACATTCTGCCTTAGACCCGGAAGTGACTTCCCATAAGTTTAACTTTTATTTAGTGGACTAACCTCCAATCACCCATTTTCCATATCCTCCACCCTCACACCTCTCCTAAACTTAAAGAATGCATTGAAACGTTTTATTCAGGTACCATAGTTTCATTGTTTTATGTCCCATCGTCCTGAATTCCTGTAAAGCCTTGTAGCTACCTTGAGAGTCAAGCACGGAAGGGTTGTTCTGGTCTTCTTTGCAGAGTCATATTGGGATGTACCCCAGGTCATCAGTGGGAAACAACCTTAACCACCACTGTTGGGAACAGAGTAGCACCCCACTGTCCTGTGGCTCCCCAGATTGGGTCTGATACTTTACCCAATTTTGGGGGTGTTCTCTAGCACGGCATATGGTCTTACTTCTCCCTTGGTAGGAGTAAATCTTCAACCATTTCCAGATTGGGACTATGCCTATCAAATGTTTGTGACTATCCATAACCTTGTGAGTTGTGGGGGTTCGCAAATGTTACAAGGTAATCCCACCACCTGGCATGGAATGGCAATAATACACCCCTAAGACCAAATTTACTTGTAAGGGAAATTCCATGACATTTTTAAGTTGGAGTAAATCCACTTATGAATGCAAATTCATATTTTGTGAACCACTGATGTGATGTTACACTTACAAAGAATGTTGTTTATGAACCAGCAATTACTTAGGTGTGCAAATACAATTCTATATCTGGCCAAGGAGTGTAGCCGGGCAAAGTTAAAGGTTATCCATTGAGTTCTGAGGGTAACTCAAGCATGAAAAGGTATTGTATTAAATTCTGAAATATATATATAAAAAAAAAAAACAATCAAAGCATAGACGACCACACAATAAGGCGATCAAAATGTTCAATGATGATGATGTCAGCCGCATTACTTTGCATTTGCGCAATTTCCCTTAGAATTAGGGCCTGAAACTATTAGTAGGTAAAGAGCGAGTGGCTAAAAAGCCTGCAGTTGCTGATGTTCGCATAAACAAAAGGCCACATAAGTAACATAATTGCTAAGGGCAGATAGCATAGAAACTCACTGACACTGCAAACTATCTTTTCATTATTAGGTCCTAACTAAAAGCTAATAGATGGGTAACCTGTTATCTCTGAGGGAAAACTTTTGAGTTGTGTGCTAAATGTCCTTCTCCAACCTGTTTTCCCCAGGCAGATTTCAGCAGATGAAATTTTCTGATATTTATTATGGGCACAAGGAGGAGAATTCTGTGCTTTAATACTGTTTACTCACATATGAGTAGCCGCTAAGTATGTGGTGTTTATAAATGTATCTCCTTATTTACTCCATGGTCGTTCTTTTATCATTTCTCTCTTTCAGTCCAGAGTACTGCTAAATGTATGGCTAACATATGCATTATATCCCTTTCTGGACAATATCTCATTGGTGTGTGCTTGTACACTCTCTTTTCTCGGCTCTGTGTTTATATCCTATTGCCTCGGGTTTTACTTTGAGCAAAACAAAACTGCATGTGTAAACCACTTTGCATTGAATTCCTGTGACGTTTCTTTTCTAACGTGCTTTTTTCTGACGGGTTAAGATGTTGATGTGTGTACTCTTCTCTCTACGAGCTCTTGTAGCTAAAAAAAGAAGGGACACGTTGCAGCAAGATGAATCACATGACAAAGAGACATAAACATTCAATGGACCATTCAGAATGATCATTGTATCAAAGATAATTGCAGCCAAAATAATACGTGTCATTGACAATCAATGTAAAATCTTGAAGCTGCACAATTGTGCCCAGGAACAGACATGTTGCCCAGAGTATGGTTCATGGTCTGATTTTGATTCTGTTACGTTACTTCCTTTTGATGCCACACCTGTCTCTTTCCTTTGCCCACTGGGGTCAACCTAATCTATGCACCGATGGGAAACCTATAATCCCATCTAATTGCGTTAGTCTCAATAGCAGCTCAGCACTAAGTGCCCCAGCAGACAGGGTGCTGTCAGCCCTGCTATTCTTCCTCCCTTTAATGGGATTCCACGCAGCTGTGGAGGGTGTCTGTGAGCCTCTGTCTCACATTACCGGCCATACTTGCTAAACCAATTAAGGCAAAAGGGATTTACAAGCAACCGGATTAGGGTCCGCTTTATATTATGCAAGATATCTTTTCATAATGTGATTCCTCTCTTGTTTATCGTTTAATCAGCAAGCGACCACTGTGATCTATCTATCTATCTATCTATCTATCTATCTATCTATATATCTATCTATCTTACTGTCTGTCTTTCTGTCAGTCCGTCTATCTATCCAGCTTTCTACCTTCAGGTAAGTTAATTTGCACAGTAAAAGCCATCACAATTCTACACAGTAGTACAACCATTTAAGAGACCTTCTACAATCACTATTAATATCGCCATGGACTCTTCACCAGCAGAATAATGGGTAGATAAAGCAAGTGTTAAAGAAGTAAATTACAGAATGAAAAATTATGTCCATTGCACAATCCATCCTATTAACCTTTTATCTCGGCATCAGTGACGTATTGTGCTAACTGAGTTTTGTATACGTTTTACCTATGCTGTATGGGTCCTTTTGCATTTAGTTTTCCTATCCCTCGATCGGCCCTTTGTTACCTAAACTTGAAAGACAGGAGCCTCACTCAGTTAGCTGATAATGATTGTGCTATCTATCACTTTATCTACCTGTCTCACTATATATATTTAGGGTCACATTTATCAAACTTTCATGCAGCACAGCAAGCCACCTTGTTGCGCTGTGTGATAGGGAAAGGACAGGAATGTGTTGTATTTAACATCATATGGTGCTTCCCTGTGCTTTTCTTGCGCTGGCGCCCTTTTGGGCACACTTTAGGCGTGGTATGAGGGAGCCTGTATTGTAGGCAGCATTTGTTTGTGCAGTAAGGGACACCTTCTTGTTAAAAAACAAACCTCAGAAGCATTTTGCTCTAAATGTGCTTCAGAATGCAGCACAGTTAGAAAGAGGAAACAAAGCAAAATAAAATATTTCTCCTCATTGCGCCTCCCCTGGGAAGGCATAACCTTAATGCATTCCTAGGTTTTTCCAGTGTTGGTCAGTCTGGGAATGTGCAAAAATCCATGGGTGGATGTGTGGGAACACGCATGCTTCACCCATGGAACACCTCCCTGCATCAAAGTACTGCAAGGCAGTGATTTGTGCTGCTTTGCTTTACTCCAGAATGATTTCACCTAGGTTTTGTGTCCACCTTGGGTGACACAAGAGTGATGCAAAACTCTTGATGAAGATGCCCTAAAGGCTCTGATTACAATTTCAGTGACAAATTCCAATACCTGTTCAAACAGGAATTTCCACAGGGGCCAGAAATACCAGTTATGTGACAATTATCACACCATTACAGATTCCCCTGATAGATTCTGCCAGGTCACAGCTGCTGACATGTATGGGGGAAAAGACACATAAAATAGCAAAAGAGACTTACTTCAGCGTGTTAAATACTGCTTTTGCATGTTATGCCTCTTTGCCAAATTCAGAACAAACTAGGAGGTATTTACCACAACTGGTGGTGGTTTGTACAAGGTGTTGTAAATACCCCACCATGTGCCACACAACCTGTGATTAGTCTTATTTAAATTCCAAATTACCCTATTCTCCATAAACAGAAAACAGGTTCCACACTTTCCACTATGAGCAACCCATCTGGACAATAATCGTTTAACCCAGTCATTTTTATTCTGTTTATCAATCTAGTGAGAGCCCCAAGCCTTCTTCAACAAAAGCCATTTTTTATTTTTTTTTATTTTGTGCAGGCCAGTCGTTGCAGCTAATGTGTGGTGTATCTCAATCAGTGCCTTTGATTGATGTTAACAGCAAATAGTTTCATATGTGAAAAGTAGTCCAGAAAATGTTGGCAAGTGTATCAGTTCTTGTACAGATAGGTCTGTGCTGCACGGTGATTCTTTTAGGGTGCACAGCTAGCAGCCCTTAGGAAGTGAAACTTGAATCCAACTGCGTTTTGCAATTCATGTTCCGCTAAACCAGAATAAACTACTAACATGTTTAATAACCCTTGCGTACTCTCTGTTCTTCCATTGTGTTGTAGACCTTTGTAACTGTATATTTTAGGGCATATGTTGTCCAGATGAATGTCAAAGGGAGACAAGGCCTCCTTAGGACCTATTGCAAGAGACAGGCAAATACCTCCCGGATCCTTAGATTAGTAGGAGCTACTCTTCTACTTCAGTACACTCTTGAGTTAGGTGGAAGAAAACATTTAAGGCTTGTGAGACGAGAACAACGGTGGATGGATGACCTTCGCATTGGTTCCATTCTTCTGTTTGAATCTGTCATATTGTAGAGTTTTGGGCACCTTCAAACCATCACCTGGCACTCTCAAGACTCCACCCCTAACTTTGGGCCAGAGACAACAGGCTTCAACTGCACCTATTGCCTGGTTTGGAAATCTCCATTTCAAGTCAGCAGTGGCAGTAACGGGACCACATTTTACACAGTTCAAGGACCTAGGCATCAAAAAGCATCGATGGGGCCAATGGCATCAAAAGACACTGGACGCCGCCTTCATGGTTGAAGAGCATTTGTGGGAGATCAGTGTTCCAAATGCTCAAATGCCAGAATTCAAGGAGTCATCACCATGTGTTCCACGATCTCAAAACAGAATCTTGTTATTTCTCCACAAAAGAGGAGTTTCAACTCGGACAGATGGTACACAATTGCTTTTGCATGAAACTTGCATGGAGCATTTTTTTGAATGGTTTCATTGAATCCTGCATTACCATTTTCCTTTCTTCCAACAGTTCCAGGCTGTTAGTCTTCATTCTTTCTGCAGTGCCCCTGCCCTTGGCCTCCAAGCTTCTTCCTTTCTCTACTCTTCAGAGATCCTGCTACCTGTGTGCACTCCAGTTGCACTCACCATTGGGACTGAATCTTCCTCTCACCCACCAGCTTTTCAGCCTCCACCCTTTTGCCTACGAACACTCCGGTCTACAATTTCAATGTAGCTGTCCAGTCTGTCTAGTTAGAAGGCCCTTGATGGAGCCTTCTTCTACCTCCAGCATCTAAGGCACCACTTTCTGAATTCATAGAGATCAATTAACCAATCACTCAAATAGTTAAAATAAAAAACAATAGGGCCAGATTTATCATACCCTTGCATTGCCCTAACACCACTCAAGGTAACATTAGGCAACTAAAGGTATTAAGTCAAATTTACTAAGCCATGCAGAGCCACCTTGCATGGCTGTTTGTGGCTTAGTAATCTGCAGTTATGCAAGGCCGAGCATGTCCTTGCCTTGCGCTACTCTGCACTGAGAAAGCATTCCAGGGTTGGGCCTGTGTGTTCCCTCACATCCACCCATGGATTTTGGCACATTCCCAGATTTACAAATTATAGCAGTCTAGGAATGTGTCACAAAGCTGCACCTTTCCAACAGATGTGTAATAAGGAGAAACATCTTTATTTCTTCTCGTTATTTCCTCTATCTTCGTGCACTGCTTTTTGTGGCCTAATGACGCTTTATGAATACGGTCCCTTTGCGCGCATCACTTTGCGGAAAAGGGGCGTGCAAAGGGTGTTGCTGTGGACGCTCCACAGCAACACACATTGCATTTCTCTGCCCCAGATTTATGAGGATTTTTAATCCTGAGGCAGCGCCAAAAACTAACACCACCCCAGGGGTGGCATTAGCATGTGCAATGAGGAGAAATACTTTTATTTCTCCTCATTTTTGTTTTTCCTATGTGTGCTGAATTTTACAGCACACATAGGAAGAGCAAAACACCATTAATAATTGTTTATGTGTAGGAAAGTGTTGATTCCTGCACATAAACAATAATTAAATAATGACAATTTGCTACTCTTATGTGTGCTCCATTGGGCTCCGATAGTCAATTACATCACAACCAACATCCCACTGCATATAAAGGTAGACATGGGCTCCTCAAGCTCAGCAATTCAGCACAGTTTTATTTGGCAACACAAGCCTGCTCGCCCAAAGCGTTTCGGCTGCAGCCTTGATCACGGTATGGGGCAGGAGTTTAACATACACTTTTAATACATGATAATTATTTAGTGACACAAGCAAAGGACCACAGTGCAAATCATGAAATCCTTTCCCCATTACAGTGCACAAAACAAATATAAGAGCAACCCAGAATGTCCACCTGAACCTGGGTATAATTATCACAAAACACATATCCACGTGAACTCATTTTCAATCTATTTTTCAATCTATTTAAATATTATAGCAGAAACATCTTGCTACTGGTTAACTCATATAAACAATTCTTAAATGAAGATGAAAATCATCTGTCTGGAATCTTTCAAAAAAGCTCCACTGAATCCAGTACCGACACATATGTGAAAAACATGTTTTTAATGTTTTGGAAGCTGCAGCAGCATATAATGGTGAATCATTTTTATATTCGTACTTTAGGAAAATAAACACAGAGTGATAGTTGAAAAAAGTGATCCCCAAGTGAGAAGAGAGACTCCACACCATAAAGCAAAAAATAAATCGCTTATAGTTCTGTGATCTCACAAAGACAGCCTCTTATTAAGTTATAAGGTATGCTGGCAATACATTGAGTGATAATTCAAAACATAATGGAAGAGGTCTTGTCTGATTAACATGTTGATGGCATTTTGACCCTCATGCTGGATGCTAGGGTCTCATCAGGACAAAAAATGACCTGGGGAACTGTCAAGGAAAAGACCATCAGTAAGGAGTGTGGTATGATGTATAGAAACAAAAAAGGGTATAATTAAAATAATATACGTTCTCAGCTGGTTGTCGAATATTGGTATCTGTAAAAACGGTGGGCTCAATTTAGTGAATAAGCTTATATTCAAATTAGCATTTGTGGGAGTAAGTTATATTAAGGCATAACTCACCACTGTCTGACCCAGAATAGTAATTTTGTCACCTAAAAAATGAAAAGCATTCATGAGCCTGTGGATAATAAATGAATGATAGCTTGACGGGAGAAAAAAATCTTGCTTACCTTACTATAAGCTCTGGGTAGACTGGCAGCATCTTTCCACATTTAAGAATTTTTTGTCTGAGTTAACCAGTAGCAAGAATTTTCTGCTATATTATTTAAATTGACTGAAAATGAGTTTCATGTGGATATGTGTTTTGTGATGACCATCACAGTGCACACCATCCTGTAAGTTGTATCAACATGTTAGCTCCTTAATTCATTCAGTATCCATTGTTCCCAAAGTGTTTATCAGCTGGTTCTGTACTTGGTCAAAAAGTGTCAATATGTACATGTAAGTATGCAGTAAAGCAGAGAGGACATATATGGAGTCAAATTCATTTCACTTATGTGCGATATTTCAATAATCCCCTTTTGCCATCCGGCCACAACTTACACTCGCCCCAAGTCGGCATTCTGGGATGTATAGTTACACTCGATCATGGCATCACTGAGATTGTTTCTGAGAGCAAGCCACATTTAAAAGGAATGTGCTGAAACAAATGCATGTACAACTCAATAAAGCAAAGACATTGGGGGTCATTACAACCCTGGCGGACGGTGTTAAAGCGGCGGTAATACCGCAAACAGGCCGGCGGACAAAAAAAGGGAATTATGACTGTGGCGGAAACCGCCAACAAAGACAGCCACTTTAACACTCCACCCGCCACGGCGGTACAGACAACCAGCGTGGTGGTCACCGCCAACAGACAGGCGGAAGACAATGTACCGCCCACAGTATCACACCCCGCCAATCCGCCACCTTTTCCGGGGCGGATTCACCGTGGATACAAACACGGCGGAAACAGCTTTTGCAATGGGAAAACGTTCACCTCTACACATCCCACGAGGAAGGAGGCCACCATGGAGCCGGAATTACAAATCCTCCCTGCCCTTGTCTTCCTACTCATCTACGAACACCAGCGCCGGCGGCGGCAAAGACAACGGTGAGTACTGCACCTACGACATGGGGGGGGGGCAAACGTCAGGAGAACACACACGCAACAGCCCACCCCCGCACATTACAACACACACACCAATGCATTTCCAAACATCACAGTAACAACCCACAACCCGCCCCGGAAGAATGCAAAGACAAAACGAAATAAGTTAAAACATTGTAATTTATCAAAATACATGTTTCAAATATATACAGATATATATATAAACACATTCAAAAGTATATACATTACGAGAAGTAGTGCAGATATGCACATCTCAATGTCCGTGCACCACTGGGCCAAAAATGCATGGGAGAGGCCCACACAAGATGCCTGTCCACAAACGGAGAGAACACTGCAGGGGCATCAGAGAGAAATACAACAGGCACCTCAGGGGGAAGGGAAGGTGGGACCCCTCAGCCGGATTACAGCACCACGCCACATCCACGATGGGGCTCCATGCCCATTGATGTATCCTGGGGAGTGCAAAGCCACAGTCTCTCAAGTCTCTACAGTGGGTGGGTTGCCCACTGCCATATCCTGGGGAGTGCAAAGCCACAGTCTCTCAAGTCTCTACAGTGGGTGGGTTGCCCACTGCTACATCCTGGGAAGTGCAAAGCCACAGTCTCTCAAGTCTCTACAGTGGGTGGGTTGCCCACTGCCACATCCTGGGAAGTGCAAAGCCACAGTCTCTCAAGTCTCTACAGTGGGTGGTTTGCCCACTGCCATATCCTGAGGAGTGCAAAGCCACAGCCTCTCAAGTCTCTACAGTGGGTGGGTTGCCCACTGTACCATCCTGGGAGTGCAAAGCCACAGTCTCTCAAGTCTCTACAGTGGGTGGGTTGCCCACTGCCATATCCTGGTCAGTGCAAAGCCACAGTCTCTCAAGTCTCTACAATGGGTGGGTTGCCCACTGCCATATCCTGGGGAGTGCAAAGCCACAGTCTCTCAAGTCTCTACAGTGGGTGGGTTGCCCACTGTACCATCCTGGGGAGTGCAAAGCCACAGCCTCTCAAGTCTCTACAGTGGGTGGGTTGCCCACTGTACCATCCTGGGGAGTGCAAAACCACAGTCTGTCAAGTGGATGGATCTCTCCACTGGTTCTGGAGGGGAAATGGTGCCTAGACTGGATTAGGCTCCCCTTGACAGTTCCTGTCCCATCACTGTCCCACCTGTACATGGGATAACGATGTTTGATGTGGCGGTCTTTTCCTTCTGCAGCGGTTCTCTGCCTTGTTCAGCAGTGCTTTGCCATGGCGGTCTCTGGCCTGTTCCGCGGTGCTTTGCCCTGTTCAGCTGTGCTTTACCCTGTTCAGCGGTGCTTGCCCTGTTCAGCGGTGCTTGGCCATGGCGGTCTCTGACCTGTGCATTGGTGTGTGGCATGACGGTCCCTCATTGCCCAGCGTGGCTGTGGCAGCCAGGCCCTCCTGGGCACTGACTCCGGTGGTGGTCTCCTGACCAGTGACGATACTTCTGCCCTCCTAGGCACTGACTCCGGCGGTGGTCTCCTGACCAGTGATGATACTTCTGCCCTCCTGGGCACTGACTCTGGCGGTGGTCTCCTGACCAGTGACGATACTTGTGCCCTCCTGGGCACTGACTCCGACGGTGGTCTCCTGACCAGTGAAGATACTTGTGCCCTCCTGGGCACTGACTCTGGCGGTGGTCTCCTGACCAGTGACGACGGTGCTGGCGGTGGCGTCCCAGCCGGGGAGGATGCCGCCCTTCTCCGCCATGCTGCTCACACCAGGCTGTGCAGACTTCTTCTGGCCCTTCACCACCTTTGGAGGAGTCACAGCTGACTCTGCAATACCCCGGGACCCTTGTGAGTAGCTTTGCCTCGAGGAGTCTTCACCCGGTCCCGTCGGCCACTTTGCAATCTGAGATTCTTTACAGGGGGTGCACTGGCAGTGCCTTAGCTCCGTGTCACACTGCCTGCCCTGGTGGCCGATGCACTCCACACAACTGTAACACGCACCACTGGTACTGGAGTCTTTTTGGCTGAGGCGCTACTACGGGACTGATGAATTGGATGGGTGGGAGTGGGGGCAAAGAGGTCAACGTTGCAGAGGGACAGTTTCTGACGAACACTGGGATGGGTAGCTGGAGGGGGTCTGGGAGTGGAGGAAGAGGAGGTGGTTGTAGGAGGTGTCACTTTAGGTGTTTTGGGTGCAGGTGCAGGTACTGGAGGCGGATGGATGTTGGGTGTGTGGGTGCCCGCGTTTGTGTACTTTGGGAGGGGGCGTCACAGACACACTGGGAGAGGACACAGGGGATGTGTAAATGGGAGTGGGGGTAGTGAGTGCAGGTGAGCGGGGTGTGGTGCTGGGTGTTGTGGTGCAAGTCCTAGTGCCTGTAGTTGTAGTGCATGCAGGTGAGAGTGTAGACGATACTGGGGGGGAGGAGGGAGACGACGAGGAGGGGGACACAGTGGAGGCAGTGGATGTTGCTGTGTCTGCATGTGTGTGATGCTTGTGTGAGTGCCTGTGGGTTGTGTGGTGCCTATGTTTGCCTGAGCTACTTTTGGGTGTTGAGGTGTATGCATGCTTGTCTGATGGTGTGCTTGGGAAAGGCTGGGATACAGGGGATTGAGTCTGGGTGGAAGAAGTTGGAAGGGGGAGGTTAGAGACAGGGACAATGGCTGCCATCAGTGCTGAGGCCAGAGATTGCAGGGTTCGATGATGGGCAGCCTGACCTGAATGAATGCCCTCCAGGAATGCATTAGTGTGTTGCAACTCCCTTTCTACACCCTGGATGGCATTCACAATGGTAGACTGCCCAACAGTGAGTGACCTGAGGAGGTCAATGGCCTCCTCACTGAGGGCAGTAGGGGTGACTGGTGCAGGGCCTGAGGTGCCTGGGGCGAAGGTGATGCCCACCCTCCTGGGTGAGCGGGCACGGGGCGAACGCTGAGGGGCTGCTGGGAGGGCGGTGCTGGTAGGGGAGGTGGCGGCTGTACCTGTAGAAGTGGGGGGGCACAGATGGTGCCGCACCACAAGGGAGCTCCCATCGGTGGACGTGTCGCTGGTTGGTGATCCGGTGACCGACGTGTAGCTACCCTCGCCCTCCGTCCCACTGGTGCATTCTGAGTCCGTGGTGTGGCCCTCCATGGCCATGTGGGATGCAGCTCCCTCGTGCCCCGGTGCCACTGTACCTCCGCCTGATGATGCTGATGCACAAAAGAATAGGGAGAGCAGAAAAAGAGGGAGGGGACGACAGAAGAAAGACAGGTTGAGTGCATGGCTTACCGCTACCGTTGCCGGACAATACAGACACAGCACCCCCCTGCACTACGCCGTGCTCTTGGCCTCTACAGATGCAATTGCTGGGATACGGCCTACATGGCTATGGTGGACATCTGCACACATGGATGCCACAGGGGCATCTATACCTGTACTTGGCCCACTACTAAGGTGGGGTGAAGTGCCACATGCCCTGCATTACGGAGGGGCCTAGCCTACGTATTTCTGCCTGGCCTAGGTACACCCACAGCCCTCCTCCCCCACCAAGACCCCTCAACTGCACGCCAAGTCCCCAGAATGAGAGTATACTCACCCCCTTGTGTCTGCTGTGATGCCCTCAAGCCCCCATCCAACTCTGGTAGGCCACTGCCAGGATCCGGAACATCAGCGGGTCATGGTGCGACAGGCACCCCTCCCACGTTGGGAGGCCATCCCCAGCTGAGCCTCCGCCGTCTTCTTGCTCCAGCGGCGAATGTCCTCCCATCTTTTCCGGCAGTGGGTGCCCCGTCTCTGGTGGACCCCCAGGGTCCAGACTTCCTTGGCGATGGCACGCCAAATGTCCTTCTTCTGGTGGGCGCTGACCTATATGACATGCACAGGGGAAGAAGAGAAGTCATTACCAACTGCACCGTTGTTGTGAGTGGCCCCCATCCCTACCCTTGCTATGTGGCACATGCATTCACACTCCTTCATGTTCCCTGAACTCTGCCCCCTTCCCTCTTACAACCAGCCCTCTCCACACAGGCATAGGCCATACAACGGGCTCCCTGTGTACTTACCTGTTGGTCTGGAGGACCGTAGAGTAGCGTGTACTGGGGGAGGACCCCGTCTACTAGCTTCTCCAACTCCTGAGCAGTGAAGGCAGGGACCCTTTCCCCAGATGCAGCAGCCATTGTCTCTTCCAGAACGAGGTCACAGCAGCACTTGCAGTGTAGGTCCTCTCCTGTCGAAGATCAGGTATTGAGTGATTGAACAGATAGAAAATTGCGGTCTCGTCCGCGGCGGTGACGTCCGCGGCGGTGCGTATCATCACTGCCGGCGCACTTTGTCATTGGCTCCTGGGACCCATAGGGTCCAATGTTAACCAATGCAGCACTGCGCCGCGGTCTACGACCGCCTACCGCGACGGGGTACAATGCCAGCGCAATTACCTCACATTCCGATTGTCCCAGTTTAGAGGTCAGGCAGCCGCCATTTCAGGGGCCCACATGGCTTCATTTACTACTGCGTCACACATAGCTAGGCCTACACCCAACACACATACAGGAATAGTTTTGTGTTTGGTGTCGTGTTCTGTGTATCTGTGGGTACATACCTGGAAATTTGTTGACTCTGTGGTCACTGTTGTCCTTCCTAGGCACCGTCAGCTGGGACATTTGAGAAGATGGCGGAATCCTCCAATGTACCGCCCGCTGGTGGACCTGTTGACAATGGAGGAGCGCCATTTAATCATCACCTACATGTTTGACCGTGCCACTATCCAGGAACTATGTACCCAGTTGGAGCCAGACCTGATGTCACCAATCCGCCATCCCACTGGAATCCCCCCTGACGTGCAGGTGTTGTCAGTGCTTCATTTCCTTGCTAGTGGGTCTTTTCAGACAACAGTGGCCATGGCATCAGGGATGTCCCAGCCTATGTTTTCCAACGTGTTGTCCAGAGTGTTGTCTGCCCTGCTGAAACACGTAAGGAGATACATCGTCTTCCCTGAAGTGGAGGATTTGCCCATAGTGAAAGGTGACTTCTATGCCCTTGGACATATCCCCAACATCATAGGTGCTATTAATGGGACCCATGCAGCTCTGGTCTCCCCCCCACCACCCCCCCACAGGAATGAACAGGTGTACAGGAACCGGAAGAGTTATCATTCCATGAATGTGCAGATGGTATGTTTGGCAGACCAGTACATCTCCCATGTAAATGCTATGTTCCCTGGCTCAGTGCATGACGCCTACATCCTGCGGAATAGCAGCATCCCTTATATGATGGGTCAACTCCAGAGGCACCGTGTGTGGCTATTAGGGGACTCTGGTTACCCCAACCTTTCCTGGCTATTGACCCCAGTCAGGAATCCCAGGACCAGGGCAGAGGAACGCTACAGTGAGGCCCATGGGCGGACTAGGAGGGTGATCGAACACACCTTTGGTCTCCTGAAGGCCAGGTTCAGGTGCCTCCATATGACAGGTGGTTCCCTATTCTACTCACCCAAGAAGGTGTGCCAGATCATCATCGCATGCTCGATGTTTCACAATCTTGCTTTGCGACGCGAGGTGCCTTTTCTGCAGGAGGATGGTCCAGATGGCGGTGTTGTGGCAGCTGTGGAGCCTGTGGAGCCTGTGGACAGTGATGAGGAGGAATCTGAAGACATAGACAACAGGGAGTCAGTCATACAGCAATATTTCCAGTGACACACAGGTGAGAAAATCTTTTTTTCACATTACATTCACTTTCACACTTCTACCTCTCTCCTGTCTGTTATTTAATAGCAGTATTTGGTCACTAAGTTGTACCTTTCCATTACGGTTTCACAGGTGTGGTTACCAATGTGTGTCATCTGCTTGAACCTTCAAGGACGTGTGATGTGTGACATAGGTATGTTGGCTTTACAATTGGGAACGCATTTTGACACTGTCATTGATAATACAAATTTACCAAATCACAGACTGACTCAAGATTGTTTTGTGGTTCAAGGGTGTTTATTTAAGTGCTCAAAAATGGAGGGGGTTTGTAAAATGGTGATGGGGGGTGGTGGAGGAATGTCCATGGCAGAGTCCAGTCCATTGGTCACACAGGTGCACTGCCCATATGGGCATAGGAAGTGGAGCTGGGGCAGTTTAAGTATGGACAGAGTAACAAAATGGGACAGTGGGAGGACAATCAGGGTGGTCTCATTTCCTGGCAGGGGTCTTGCCATCTTGCTCTGTCCTGTTCCTGGATCTCAGGGACCGCTTGCGTGGTGGTTGTCCGTCTGCAGGGGGTGGGGTGCTGGTGTGGTGGTCCTGTGGCGGGGCGTCCTGTCCACTAGCGCCAGCGGAGGTGGTGGGCAGTTCATCGTCCATGCTAGTGTCAGGGGCCCCTTGGAGTGCCACGGTGTCCATCATGGTTTTTTGTATGTCCTTCAGCACCCCTACGATGGTGCCCAGGGCGGAGCTGATGGTCCTGAGCTCCTCCCTGAACCCCAAATACTGCTCCTCCTGCAGGCGCTGGGTCTCCTGAAACTTGGCCAGGACCATCGCCATTGTCTCCTGGGAGTGGTGGTATGCTCCCATGATGGAGGAGAGGGCCTCGTGGAGAGTGGGTTCCCTTGGCCTCTCTGCCCCCTGTCGCACAGCAGCCCTCCCAGTTCCCCTGTGATCCTGGGCCTCCATCCCCTGGACACGTGTGCCCACTACCACTGCCCCCAGGTCCCTGTTGTTGTTGGGGTGGTGGGTTCTCCTGGGTTCCCTGTAGTGGTGGACACACCGCTGATTGACGTGTCCTGGGTACGGAGGTATGGGCCCGCTGGGTGGGTGCTGTGCTGGTGTTACCAGAGGGTGGAAGGTCAGTGTTGGGCTGTGCCTGTGCGAGGGGAACCGACTGTCCCGAGGCCCACGATGGTCCGGGCTGGTCATCAGGATCCAGTAGGGCAGAGCTGCTGTCTGGACCATCCTGTGTGGTGACGTTCCTTAGTGGTCCTGCAGGGATATAAGAGCATGATTATTGCATGTGTGTGTGTAATGGTGTGCAA
The DNA here is from genome assembly GCF_031143425.1 of Pleurodeles waltl. Taxonomy (NCBI): domain Eukaryota; kingdom Metazoa; phylum Chordata; class Amphibia; order Caudata; family Salamandridae; genus Pleurodeles; species Pleurodeles waltl. Next base: position 1,890,332,604 of record NC_090440.1, read on the forward strand.
TCAGTGGGTGTGTAGGTACCCCAGTGCATGGATTCCTGTGTGTGGGTTTGTGTGATGATGGTTAGGGGGTTGTTATGGGTATGTGCAGTGAGCATGCTTTGGTGAGGGGTGACCATGCTCAGTTGTGTCATGCAGGGCTTGGTGTTGGGATGTGTGGTTTGTGTTATTAGTACATATGTGAGGAGTTGGAGTGATAGGGGAGAGGGTGAGGGTGGGGGTGTGTGATGGCATGCAGGTAGGGTGGGGGATATGATAGTTAAGATTTGACTTACCAGTGTCCATTCCTCCACCGACTCCTACGAGGCCCTCTGGATGCATAATGGTCTAGACTTGCTCCTCCCATGTTGTTAGTTGTGGGGGAGGAGGTGGGGGTCCGCCGCCAGTCTGCTGAACCGCAATGTTGTGCCTGGAGACAACTGAACACACCTTCCCCCGTAGGTCGTTCCACCTCTTCCTGATGTCCTCCTGATATCTTGGATGCTGTCCCACTGCGTTGACCCTGTCGACTATTCTGCGCCATACCTCCATCTTCCTGGCTATGGATGTGTGCTGCACCAGTGAGCCAAATAGCTGTGGCTCTACCCATAGGATTTCCTCCACCATGACCCGGAGCTCCTCCTCGGAAAACCGGGGGTGTCTTTGGCGTGACATGGGGTGGTTTGGGTGATGTGTGGGGTGGTGTCAATGTTGATGTGTGTGGTAATGTATAGTGTTGTGTGGTGTATTGTGCGTGTAATGTTGTATGGGTGATGGTGTTGTGTGCCTCTGTGTGGTGGGGTTCTCAGTTGTTGTGCTCTCTGTCTCTCTGGCCTTCGGTCGTGACTTGTGGTCATAGAGGTTTGTGGGTGATGTGGGTGTGTGTTTTATATTGTGTTGGGTGTGTGGGAGTGGTGTGTGTATGTGTATCACGTGTGTGTATTTGGAATTCTCCAATGTGGCGGTGTTTTGGAGATGTGTGTGTATTTTGAGCGCGCCGGTGTACACCGCCAATGGAATACCGCATTTGAAAGACCGCCACGTGGATTCGTGGGCCGTTATGGCATGGGTGTGTTTCTGTTGGCGTGACGGTGGAGGATTTGTTTCCGTCAGTTTTACACTGACCTTTGGTGTGGCGGACTTGTGTGGGTGTCTGAGTTTCGCCGGATTCCGAGATGTGTGTCATAATAGCTGTGGCGGAATTCCGCGGCCGCGGCGGTGTATTGGCGGTCTTCTGCACGGCGGTAAGCGGCTTTTACCGCCAATGTTGTAATGACCCCCATTGTTTCTAAAATGAAATTCCTTGGGGCTGCACAAAATGTTTTATTTTGTCGCTACCCATGCAGCCACTTTCACATGGCTCAGTTAAGTATTCTGGAACGTGTAGTTCCACTTACTCACAGCATCGTTCTGTTCTGATAAGTTTTTGCTGTAGATAGTCAGGTTTAAAAACAATATGGTTGTTAATGTATCTGTGAGAATGTGTAAATCCCTGACCTAAAAGGTATAGTAATAATCAGTATTAATGTACAAACAATATATTAAAATAATCATTATCCAGATATGCTCACAGCAATGGCCGCAAACCGAGCTTATTAATGCATATGGTGCCAGTAGTCATGATCCAAGACAAAGTGCACGGTGAAACATGTACACTCCTATAAGATTCCTCACCACCATAAGTGGAGCCCTGATGACATGTTAGTATTCAAAATCATGTATTCATGTATCTCATACAATGACTGGAAAGTAAAATAAAAATGGCCAAAATTGATAAACTGTAGTGCCATGCCTAATAATATTCTGCTCAGGCTGCAGAGTCATCCAAAACCAGATAAGTCTGACTACAGGTGGTGCTATATCCTGCCCAATAACATGCTCACTCATGCCTCAGTGGGCTGGACAATAGTTCCAGGTGTGCTCTATATAGGCTCAAGTAATCATTGCCCATTGCCGATAATATTTAAATTCCCTTGAGATCCATAGTAAAAATCTTAAGGATAAGTCCGCTATAAGTATAATTCATGCATTTTCCACTGCACTGGTCTCCACTCATCATGCATCATATATATTAAGTGAATTCAGGCGATCAGTGCAGTGACATCTAAGTGCAATGCTCGACTTGCAAATCATGAGTGCCAATCCCCACCTACGTGAAAAGCTAAAATATTAAAATATATTAAAATCAGCATCATTTAAAACTAGTTTTATAACACATCTAACATTCATAACAAAAGGATGTCAAACAGTAAATGTCCCCAAAAATGATTTCAGGCAAGGTTTACAGACAATTCTTCACTTGAGTTTAGACATCCAGGGATTATTGTGTCAAAGTCCAGAATGTATCTGGAATCTAACCTGCGTAATCTTTGTTCTCCATCACCTCCTTTGATATCCAACTTCACCGGATCAACGCAACAAAGTGAATCCGATTGTCGTTTTGAAAATGTAACTCACTGTAGTGTCTTGCTACTGGGGATTGATGGTCATTATGTGTGTGTGTGTGTGTCAACAAAAGCTTTATTCGATCAATGATCATCAAAGCAGTACATAATCAATATCATCATAAATAAAATATAAAATATATAAAATACAATTCCATCCCAAAGACATAAAACCACATGGTAACACCACCTAAAAAAAAAAAAGAAAAAAATTCTTAAATCATGTTAATAAGTAAAGAGATCCCCTCCTCTGGCTGACTTAACAGAAAAGCCTCATCCATCGGTTTTACTAATATAAAAGTTCCTAATACGCCATGCTGACAATAAATATTTGCTAACAGAATATATTAGCATTTTGGTAGTATCGCTTTTTAAAATCCTCAATGCTACTGCACATTCCCTTATTCTAATTTCTCGGCAAAGATCACGGATCCACTTAGACCTAGGAGCTTTATATGCAGGGCAAAAAAACATAAAGTGCATCATTGATTCAGAGGTGTTGCCACACACAGGGCAAGTATCATTAGTCGCATTTGGATCCCATCTGCACACTACGGTCTTCAATGGTAAAGTCCCAAAGCGAAATCTAGCATATAGGCTTTTGCCAAAAATGTCAGGTATAAGGTCTAGATAGGGTTCAAACCTTGGGTACCACTTAATATCAACAAATGAGTTGGTTAGACGACTGCATGATTTATGATTGATAGCATCGTTCCTCAGGTAAGACCAATAAACCGGCTTCAGTGCTTGGAGATGGACTTTCTCAAGTTTGTGAGGGTTCTCCCAGTAATCTCCTAAACCCAACATCTTGAGGCAGGTGGATATGTGCTTAACCCACAGAATAGAAGCTGAATTGGTGCATGTTAGCAAGTCTAGAAGTGAGGCTTTATAGACAACTAATTCAGGGACGGTCCATAGCCTGACCCAGTACAACAATGGTCTTAAATTTATCAGGTCGGCTATCCGTTTTATACCCAAGTCTAAAAACAGGGGGATCAAAGGTGTACTAGGGGGACAAGCACAAAGGGCCCTTGCAAAGCTATTCCCCCTAGGGTGAGCTTGTTGGTATCAAGAAAACCCCATAGTTCCGCACCATATACAGCAGCTCCCTGAGCCTTTGCTACATAGATCTTAATAGCTGGGGAGACCATTTTTGTAGAGGTGCTCCTATAAAAACGCAGGATAGATGCTGCATTGTGCTGAAGAAGACCAGTGCTTTTATTAATCTGTTCTTCCCAATGTAAATTGTCAGTTATCCTTACTCCTAGGTAATCTATGAAACTGGCCTTAGTCAGGGAATCACCTTTTAAATTGATGGTACACTTGTTCTGTTTCTCAGAGCGCAAGACCATTAGCTTCGTTTTCTTGGGATTTAACTCTAATCCATAATCCTGGCAGAATGCACTAAACCTATCAATGAGAATTTGCAAACCCATAGGCGTCTTTGAGATTAAAAGCGAATCATCGGCAAAGAGAAGGATAGGAATTTTTTGGGTCCCCAGAGTAGGGGCATCGCTCTGGCAGGCCATCATAGCCTGTACCACCTCATTAATGAACAAGGAAAACAAGATCGGTGCCAACACACATCCCTGGCGAACACCCCTATTTATGGGAATTTTATCGGTCAGTTCGCCTAGGTTGCCCCAACGGACTTGCGCATAGGTTCCTTCATGCAAGCGCTTTAATAAGGAGACTAGATTGCTGGGGACCCCTATTCTGTGTAGGACTACCCACAATTTCACCCTTGGAACCAGGTTGAAGGCTGATTTCAAATCAACAAATACAACGTATAATGGCTGATTGGCAAGAACAGTGTGTTTCCAATACAACACAGCCAGCCTAAAGACCTGGTCCACTGTACTAATTCTAGGTCGAAAACCTGCCTGGAAGGGAGATAATGCCTTATGTTCCTTGGCCCATTGCATTAATCTGCCAAGAAGTTGTTTGGCAAAAATCTTTTGCAGGTTGTCTATGAGGCTAATCGGCCTGTAGTTTGCTGGTAGATTTGCATTACCCTTTTTATGGATAGGTATAATTTCTGCACCTTTCCAGGTTAATGGAATCTGCCCTCCTTCAGAAATTTTATTGGAGAGTGCATTAATATACCAACCCCATACAAAGGGTTCCTATCTATAAAGATCCCCTAGAATCATATTGGGTCCTGGGGCTTTCCTGGGTTTTAGCGAGCGAATTGCCACTAAGGTTTCTTCGATAGAGAAGCTGATAGGGACCTCAGTATCTATGAGACCCCTTCCCAAAAAGGCAGATGAGAGTACAATGTCTTGCGAGGAACCAGGCTCTTTTCTCTCACCATGATTTATGGGAGTCTCTGGGGTATCAATTTTGCCATAGAGGCAAGAAAAGTGATCCACCCAGCTTTCTGGTTGGATGTGATTCATAATGGTAGTTCTACCCCCTTGCTCTCTTTTAGCTAAAAGTTCCCAGAATAAGCTGTTGTTGTTAGATTCAGTTGCCTTAAACAACTCCTGCCAGATTGAGTCCTCCCAGATTTTTTTAGCTCGTGAGATGGACTCCCTGTATTTGCGTCTAGCCAGCTGAATATCCCCTATGGACCCTTTCATAATAGCATCCTTTACCCCTGACTTGGCCCTAGAGCATGATCCGTCAAACCATGTGTTGTTAATCGGGGAGCCACCTTGCAACCTTACCCCTTTCTTCCTATAGAAAATATCTTGAAGTTTGACAACCATATTTTCATGAATACGAAGAATAGGGATGTCTTGAGGATCATAATCATTGTAAGGTGCCAAATGATCTAAGAAAGATGAGTAGATTGCATGCAATAGATAAGGATTTGACACCACCTTTGGCCAACTAACCTTCATAGATAAATTCTTCACAATGGGGGTGGGGACCATAGTAACTACGTTATTAGCAGATCGACAAAATACATCCCCAGAGATAGACAATAGCAGCGGATAATGATCGCTTTCACTTCTAAGGTCTACCTTCATATCTCTGAGCTGTGGCCACAGTCCTACATCGACTAAAAAATAATCGATTACGCTAGTACAGATGCCTCGTTTGAAAGTGGGAGCAATATCCGGGTCAGAGGGCATGCGACCATTACAGGCCCTGAGACCATGCTTCAAACAAAGTGAGGCCAATTGGACTGCTATATGAGTACGAGGACAGTAGCAGTCAGAGTTCAGTTGCATAATCCCCCATATTTGATCCTCCTCCATAGTTAGGCCACTTAATACTGTCGATGGTTCAAAAGTACAATTTACGTCCCCAGCTATAATTAAATAAGATGAAGATTGAGTAGTGTCCAAAAACTTGAGGAGCTGGATTAGGGTCTGAGATTCTACTCCCCGTGATACTGATCGAGCATAGACATTGATAAGAGTTATGGTCAGATTCTGTTGAAATGTTATTTGCATCCCCATCAAGTCAACACAATCAAACTGTAAGATCTTGTAGTCACAATGTAATCTTTTGTTCAGGAGAATTAACAGCCCCCCTTTTGCACGACCTGACCCTTTTTCTGAAGGCTGGGCGGGAACATAAAAAGAGAGAAACCCATTGATGGTAGTCCTAACCTCGGCCCAAGTTTCTTGGAAGAGGCAAATGTCTTGGGTTTGTACATATGAACACCAGTCCTTGTCTTCCAGTTTCCTCCCAATACCAGTTAAGTTCCAAGACAGTATTGATAGACCACCGGTAGCATCAGGTGTAGCTCTAGTTGGCTGTGGAACATCCTCTAGAGTTAATTTAATAGTGGGACTCAGAGGCAACTCATTGATTTTGTCCTCACCAGGGGCTTCTTGGGACGTAGACAGTCATATAGGCTTTGGCAGGATGGTATCAACGTGCCCACATAAATTGCTTGTAATATTGTTGATCGTTTGAACATTTGTTTGGACCTGTGATGCATCAGCTACCCCAAAATCTAAATCAATACCCCCCTCTTTCCCTTTAAGCCAGAATAGGCGAGTACGAATATCAAAAGTAATGAGATGATCAATCAGGGACTTATCATAGAACTCAATAGAAAAAATATCATGGTTGGACCCTGGAGGGCTCAGCCGTTTGGCATTTGAAATATCCGAGCGTATAACCGATAAGCAGCCCCGATGATTCCGAAGCCAATAAATGGCTTTGTTTATCCTGGACTCATGCTCCTCTTTTGCTCCTTGCAGCAACCTGGGAACATTATTCATAAGAAAGGAGTTAGGCCCATGTATATATTTATGATTATTCCTCGACATACTAAAGCCAGTGGGGACTCCCTGGGAGGAAATAGAACAAGTAGAATCGAGGATGGATACAGGTGGCCCTCGTATATTGAAAGGGGGACACCCCCCTGCATGTCTGAGGTTATCAGATTCTTTACTCCTTCCAAGTCCCTGTAGATTTGGAGAAGGAAAGGGGCAACCAGTAAGGGCAGCGCAGTTAATCACAGTAATCCTTTCGGAAGGGGGGTGTATATTGCCCAGCTTGGCGTAAGTGGATTTATCTACAGGACATGTCAGCTGCACATCAATATCCGTTCTAGGTACCCTTTCTTTGAATGAGGATAAACTTGTAATTCAAACGCCATCTCTGGATGCGAGCTCCTAACGGTCTTTATTGGTTCACCTTTCCCCTTGTCCGCACTTGAACAACATTTACATCCAAATGGGTTTAGTGATCTTTCCTGGACAAGTTGGGTTAATAGCTGCACCATACCCTTGAGTTCATCTATTCTCTGCAGAATAAAAAACATGTTGGGTTCGGACGAGGATTGGACCAGTGGGGAATAGGTAGTTGGAATAGTTGAAGGACTAAGGATTCCGGGATCTAGAACTTCTACTGAAGAGACATGCGACCTATATGCAGCCACTTTCTCGGATAATGGCTGGAACCGATTATTGCAAGGAATATTTGGGATCACATTAATCGCAGGACTTAGCGGAATAGGAACAATGAGCAGACTAGTTTCCTCTTCTCTTTGGTTAGAAGTACAATCTTTGGGTGTGTCCTTTTCTTCACTAAATGGGGAAGGAGTTGTGGTAGACACGTTAGATGAAGGCCCTACTCCATTAATTGTGAAATTTAGATCTTGGGCTATGCCCTTGTTCGTCTTATGAAAGAATTCTTGTATCCTCCTGGATTGAGGCAGGACCTTCTTGGTACCTGCAGTGCAATTTAAAATTGCATCCAGCTCCTCGAACAGATGGTCTATCTCCTCAAATGGTTTAAGGCTAGGACCTTTGGGCTTGCTAGCTGGCTTAATGGAACGTTTTTTCAGTTTTTTACATTCGAGCCGGGATTCCGGCAAATCAACAGCTTTCCTTTTCCCCATAATAGCTGCCCAAATTGTAAAAAAGAACTAGAACACTTACTCAGTCACCAGATACAAAAAATAAAGGGACGGGGCCCAGCCCAGTCTCAGTCGGTCGAAGACGGGCGTAGACGGGCCCGTCTTGGCCCGGTCTTGGCCCGGGCGCTGCCCGCGCGCATCCCGCAGAGCGGGAGCGCGGGCTCAAATTTAAAGGCCCGTATTTATACTTTTTTTGCGCCGCATTTGCGTCGTTTTTTGATGCAAAAACGGCGCAAACTTGCAAGATGCCATTGTATTTTGTAGGTTTGCGCCGTTTTGCGTCACAAAGCGGCGCAAATGCGGCGCTAAAAAAAGTATAAATACGGGCCAAAGTGCTCCTGCCCTTGATTGAAGCTGCTGGTGTGCCCTCCTTCAGCAAGAAGCGCTTCCCGCGAAGCGGGAGCGCAAGACTTCTTAGATTAAAGGGCTCCTGCCCTGTGTTAACCTGCTGCCGCCCCTCTCTCCACAGGACGCGCTTCCCCGCGGGAGCGCGGGCTCGAATTTAAAGGGTTCCTGCCCTTGATTGAAGCTGCCGGTGTGCCCTCCTTCAGCAAGACGCGCTTCCGGCGAAGCGGGAGCGCGAGACTTCTTAGATTAAAGGGCTCCTGCCCTGTGTTAACCTGCTGCCGCCCCTCTCTCCACAGGACGTGCTTCCACGAGGGAGCGCGGGCTCGAATTTAAAGGGCTCCTGCCCTTGATTGAAGCTGCCGGTGTGCCCTCCTTCAGCAAGACGCGCTACCCGTGAAGCGGGATCGCGAGACTTCTTAGATTAAAGGGCTCCTGCCCTGTGTTAACCTGCTGCCGCCCCTCTCTCCACAGGACCCGCTTCCCCGCGGGAGCGCGGGCTCGAATTTAAAGGGCTCCTGCCCTTGATTGAAGCTGCAGGTGTGCCCTCCTTCGCGGGAAGCGCGAGACTTCTTAGATTAAAGGTCTCCTGCCCGGTGTTAACCTGCTGCCGCTCCTCTCTCCACAGGACGTGCTTCCCCACGGGAACGGGAGCGCGGGCTCGAATTTAAAGGGATCCTGCCCTTGATTGAAGCTGCCGGTGTGCCCTCCTTCAGCAAGACGCACTTCCCGCGAAGCGGGAGCGCGAGACTTCTTAGATTAAAGGGCTCCTGCCCTGTGTTAACCTGCTGACGCCCCTCTCTCCACAGGACGCGCTTCCCCGCGGGAGTGGGAGCGCAGGCTCGAACTTAAAGGGCTCCTGCCCTTGATTCAAGCTGCCGGTGTACCCTCCTTCAGCAAGACGCGCTTCCTGCAAAGCGGGAGCGTGAGACTTCTTAGATTAAAGGGCTCCTGCCCTGTGTTAACCTGCTGCCGCCCCTCTCTCCACAGGACGCTCTTCATTATGTTTGATTGCACGTTTATGTTCTAAAATACATTGTTTTGCCTTGTGAATGGTACTGTCCACATATATCTTGTTACTGGGGCAAATCAGACAATATAAGCAGTAGTCAGCATAACAGCTATAGGTACCCTTGATCAAATGTGACAAATTGTGAATCAGAGTTTTCAATTTCATAAAGTTGGAGCTATTTGTGCAAGCTTTACATTTCATGCAAAAGAAGAAGCCCCAATCCTTTCCTCGCTTTCTACATATCTCTTGCGCAACTATGCTTTGACTGAGTTGGTCCCTTAAAGAATTGCTTTTGCAGAATGTGATCTGAAGGGAGTCAAGTATATCCCTATTTAATATTGCATCTGTTGTTAGAATATGCCAGTTTGTTCTTAAATATATTCCTAATTTGAGATGCACAATTAGAGTAAGTGGTATAAACCACACTTTTTCAGGACCTTTTTCCTTACCTCTTTTCCCACAATGAAATAGTTCAGTGCAAGAGATGTTGTCCACTTTGGCAGAAGCCTCTTTTATCACTCTCCTATTGTACCATCTCTCCAAAAATCTCTGAATCATGATTGCCTTTTCTGTTTCATATTCACTTTGAGTACCACAATTTCATTTGGCTTGGAGCTTCTCCCCATAGGGGATACTGTGTACTAGACTGGCTGGGAGAGCACTTTATGCATGCAGCAAATTGTTGCCAGAAGTTTCTTTATGATGTAACTTACTGGTAAGCATACCACCTTCAGCCTCTATCTCCACATCTAGAAACACAATAGATTTTCTGCTCATTTAACTAGTGAGTTGAATATTATATGGGTTTGTATTAAGATTTGAGCCAATATTATTAGCAGAAACTTCATATTCTTTTCAAATTACAAATATATCGTCAATGAACCTTACCCACATGATGACATGTTAATCAAACTCTGGCATCTCGATGGATACTTACTCCTCCTACCAGCCCATGAAACGATTTGTGTAGCTGGGGGTGAAACAAGTGCCCATTGCTGTTGCTTGTTCTTGTTTTTACACTCGTTATCAAATAGGAAGAAGTTGTTAGTCAGACATTAATTCATCGTGTCAATTAACATTTCTGTATGTAATCACAATGAGATGGATCTACCTCTTGTGGCAGATCTACCCTGATCATGTTTGATGCTGGTATATAAACTGGCCCCATCCATTGTCAAAAGTAAGTAGTCATCTTTCCAATGCAAATTTTCATTTAGAGACAGAAAATGGGTGGTGTCACGTACATATGCAGGCAAGGCTGTGACAAATGACCTCAAATAGCAATATACTGCGATGTGCATTCTAGAAGGGACCCAATTGCTGACTCTGTGGGGCTCCCTGGTGGATGTGCTACATCTTTGTGTAATTTAGATAGTGGATAAAGGACCACTATGTGGGGTGTTGGCATTTGAGGAAACGGTATTCCTCCCACTTCAACAATCCCCTGTCCTTACAGTCACAAGCATCTCCCAGTATTTATGATAGGAATCAACAATGTCAGATTTACTACACAAAGTATAACCTTCAATGTCACCTAGTTGTCACCAACCTTCAGCTAGTCAGATTTAGAACGGTTTACCACATTGTCCCCTTTATCCAACTGCCTGATTAGAATCAACGGGTCTTTCATAAGATCAGTAAATTCCTTACGCTCTTTGTAACTTATACATTGGGTACTCTATTGTACTTCTAATTCAGGTCAGTTTACTTCATGTGTAATTTCTGTCACATCTGTTGACTGACAATTTCTTCAAATAGGTGGCATGGCTCATGCTGTGGACAGGAAAACTGGTAGGAATGATTCCTTTCTACCAAATCCTTTGGCCTCCCTAATGTGGAAACACCCCCTTTGCATACATTACGCCTGACGCAGGCATAATGTAGCACAAAGGGTTACAAAGTGGCACAATGCATGCACTGTATCACTGTAAATTTAGCGCAGTAATTTTAGCCTCATCGGGCCTCATTAGCATAAAAAAATCACGCCAATGTGGTGCAAGGAGGTGCTAGAGGCTCTTAAATCTGCCCCTTATTTGCTTATGGACTTTGAACAGAGTGCTTTGGTTTCTTTCTTGTTTTACACACTAGCACGATGGTGGTGCAAGGGTGCTTGTGCTGGAGTTTGGCACACACATGTGTGCCAGCACTGAGGGAGCGCAAGACTGTGCCATATCATTAAAAATATGGCACATTCTCGCCGTCTCATTTGACTCAGCACAGCAAGTTGTCTTGCTGCATTGTGTTGCACCAAATATTAGTAAATCTGCTCCATAGTGTCTATGTTCTGCAAACTAGCGTAGTGTTTTTTTAACTCTTTCTACATGGCAGCTGTAATTTGATTTTTCTGAGGCTATCCTACCTGCATTCTATGTTGAGCAAGCAATTACAGAAAATAAATCTCCGACCAGCCTTTTTTCAGGCATTTTGAGAGAACGACTGTAGGAGCAACGGAAGCCAGTGTAACTTTGTTGCAACAGAAAATTAGAAGCATTCCTCTGCAAATTGAACGCAGGTCTTGTGGCTGAATTTTGAAGGGATTTTTTTAACATTTGCTGTACACGCTCAATCATTTTTTGACACAATACATTAAATTCCTAATTATTTTTTAAATATTTTATGCTCACCATGAGCCTTTAGGTGTCAAGCTTTCTGCTGACCATGATTTTGAACTTTGTAAATTGGAAAGTCTTGTACTTTATTGCACTGTTCTTCAAACTATGGTCCATTCTAGCAACTTGAATTTAGTTTTGTCTGCATTGAAACTTAGCCCATTATCATCCATTCACAGGTAGATATTAGAAAACATTTCCAGCACCCAAGGATGATCTTTACCTGATAGAGACGAGACACCACCTGTGTGTCATTCACACAGATCGTGGACTCATCTGGCAGGTCCTGCAGGAGCTGGTGGACGGCTTGAACATACAGATTATAAAACAGTTTATACAAGCATGACCGCTGGTGTACGCTATTTTCTAATGAAATCCTCTCCATATTCTCTAGCTCAATTACAACTCTAAACCTCCTACTGGAGGGAAAAGACTCCAATGAGTCCACCATCATGTCTGTCACACCCATCAGGTGCTTGATCACATCAATCAGGATCCCTTCCTAGGGGTTTATTTGAGAAAGGACCTCTTTTTACATGGTAGCCTCCCATTTTTTTGCCTGGAAAATAATGTGGTTTTAAACTGTAAGTGCACTGTGCCCTCGCTAAACAGGTTCCCAGGGTCAGATCTCTTTCACCAAAACTGTACTATGTTTGACACTTTAGCCACTCTTGTAAGTCCCTAGTAAATGGTACCCCTGGTACCTAGGGCATGGGTACTGATGAGGGCCTCCCAGAGCTACAGCACCAGAGAGGCCGACACCAGCCTCATGCAGACTACCATTGCAAGTGCATGACAAGGTGTATTTAAAAGTTGCAAACTTTACATGACACTCACCAAGAGTGCCATGTCCACTAACACTGCATGCAATATAGATAAGTCACCCCTCTGGCAGGCCTTACAGCCCTAAGGCAGGGTGAATGGGCATATGTATGCATGAGCAAATATGCCTTATTGTGTCTCGGCAAAATCTTAAGACATAGTAAGTTTACAGGGAAGCTGCAGCAAATGCATGTGCTGGATACTGGTCATTATGTGTTCCCCAGCTACACGATGGCCTCTCTGAATATCGGGTTGTTTGGCATGAAACAACTCAGAATAATAAACCCACACTGATGCCAGTGTTGGATTGATTATAAAGTGTACCCAGAGGGCACCCTAGAGGTGCCCCTGAAAACTAAACAGCAATGGCATGATTGCTGACTGGTCTTAGCCAGCCTGCCACCACCAGACAAAAGTCTAGACTCCTAGGGTGAGAGCCTCTGCTCTCAGGAGCCAAAACACAAAGTATTTCCTGGGTGGAGGTGTCACACCTCCCCCAGAGAGGCACTCTGCACAAATAGTTGGCTTCAAACGCTGTGCAGCATTTGAAATCTGACCCTCAACCTTTGTTGCTAGCAGCAGATGGCACCTCAATTGTTTTGCCCCCACTTTAGGTGGGAAAACCAACAGCAAAACTAGCAAAGATAGGAGGAGGGACCACCCTCAGCTTGCACCCCCCCTCAGGTGTGGCAGGTGAGGTGACCACTCCATTTCGTTTTCCTCCATCTTGGATGGCAGGGAAATAGCCTTTCAGGGTTAGGGATGTGACACCTTCCCACAGGATGACACTCTAGGTTCATCACCAGTCTTCTGCGAATCACCAAGAACCTCACTCAGAGTGATGTATCACTCTCCCGCAACCTGCAAGCAAGAGACCAGTGAAGTCCAGTTCATCTACCGGCCACTGACCAATGAACTGGAGCCAGAACCCCGACCAAAATCCACAGGCCAAACCCAAAGCACAGAACCTACCACAGTTCAAAGTTTGGTGCTCTGCGACTTTCAGGGCCTAACACATCCCATTGCCTGAGGAACTGGACCCCCATTGTTGGACCCAGAAGCAAAGTCTACTCCGGACTCTTCATGGACCAGTAGCAAACACCAGTCAAGAGACTTCAAAACACCCAAGAACCACCCCCCAGAGTGGCCCTGCTGATGTGCAATCTCAAAGTGACCTGAACCTGGCTCCAAGGACTTCTTGACACGCAACTCTTGGCTGACTTATCTACTCTGCACCTGGCCTCCCTGGCCCTTGCAATATCCAACCAACTCTGCCATAAATCCTTGCCACCTTTACACTCCAAGGGGACCCACCGGACTTACCTTTAAGTCCACTTGTGTATTGTGTTTCCAAGTGGGCCCCTTCTCCTTTGTGCACCAGCTCCAAGACTTTCTGCTGCTGCTCCTACTTGAAACGGGAATCGCCCAAACTTCTCCAGCTGGCCCACAGGACATCCCAATAACCTCAACCTAAAAACAGAAGGTGAGACTTGTGAGAGTATTGCCTAATTTTATATGCATTTTTAAAGTTGTTCCCTTTGTTCTTATGGTGCGTAGTTATGCACAAAAAGACCGTGGCCCAAATTTAAGAAAAGTACTGCTGCATTATATGCAGTGCCACTATTCTTGTGCCCATCAGCGACCCGCTAACTCCTCCATGTGTGGGCTTTATTAAACATACAGCACACCATGGTGCAGCTTAGTGACAATAGCGTCATAATTTTGGATGCTATAGTAGTGTATTGCAGTATTAGCACCACAAATGTTGGCGCTAATCCTGCAAGGCACATAGGGACCCATTAAGAATAATGGTGTGCCCCATTTTAACACAGGCTCTGTGCAGGTGTTAATAATAGCTGCTAGAAATGGTGCATTGGAACCTCATAGATTCCACTGCGCCATTTTTGCGGTCCCCCTAACATGGGGAATGCCCCCCTTGCATACATTATGCCTGGTGCAGGCATAATGTGGCGTAAGGGATTACAAAGCAGCGTAGTGCATGGTTAGTGCCACTTTGTAATTGTGGTGTGGTGAATTTGGCCTCTTTGAGCCACATTAGCATCATAAACAAATGACACTAATGTGGTGCAAGGAGGCACTGGGCCTTCTTAAATCTGGGCCCATATTTGCTAAACTTTTAAAAATCATAACAAAAGAAGTACTTATTGTATATTGATGATCTTAGTCTTAAAACTTTTATACAAATCTAAAGTATTTTTATAAATTGGTCTCAAGTTATTCTTCCGAGTGTGAATCCATATTTGTTGATACTATGAGTACAACAAATGCTTAGCACATCTCCAAGCCAAGCCTAATTGCTTGCCTATACTACCAGAAAACAGCAGTGGGTGGTCTGCTTTTTATCTCTGGATACCAAAGTGGGGTTGCTTGGAGTCTCTGCACAGTGCATGCCTTTTTCGTACACTATATAGAGAGCCAGCCTCCTACAGTATGGAAATTGATGCAAAAATATTTATACAATACAATGCAATTCAATACAATATAATACAATGCAATACAATTATACTCTAATGTCTGCTGAAGCTACCAAATCTATTAACATCAATAGCCATGAATCAACAATGTCCATGATGTTAAGCTTATATGGCTCTGCCACCAGCGTCCCACCCAATTCCTAAGTCTGAGTTCTTATTGGGTATGCGGGACGAGCAGGCTGCAGTTGAGACACCGGTAGCCCAACGTGCTGTCTACATACACTTACCTTGAGGTGGCTTGTCTGACAGTGCTGTCATCTCCTTTCACAGCCTTCTCCTTCGGGGTGGCTAAGGGCCCTAAGCGCTGCCACAGTGGTTTGCCTTCTTTCTCCCAAAGTTCCTTGGTAAGGAATACTTGGTTGGATATTTTATCTGTCCCAAGATGGCCATCCAGTTATTCCTAATGAAGCATTTCCCAGTCCAAGATGGCGACCCATATGGTTCCTGTTTTCTTGAATATATGAGGAAGGTTTAAATCACTCACTGCATCCCAACACTACATTCTATTTTGTCATAGTGTGCATCACTGTTGTCTTCTTTAGTTCCTGCTTCTTATCAGTTTCTCCTTGCTCCTGAATTCCCTGTCTCTTCCTGTTTTCCTTTCGTGCAAGCCCATCATTGCAGTCCTTCCATCAGGAGCCCTGCTTGCCACTTTGGGGTTTTTGGGGCTTTTTCCTCCATTCTGGGCTCCTTTCTGGGGGCTACTTGTCTACTTTGGCAAAGTCTAGCTTCGCCAGTAACATGGCTACTAGATGGGGTCACCCTTACCTCTGGCAGACCAAGACATTCAAAACATGGAACTCCAGACAAATCTGCAGCCTATGGACCTTGACTAAGCATCAGTATCCTGAAAGCTTGTTAGTTTGAAAGTATGACATGGTGTCTTCTGTCCCAAGTTTATCACTAAGCACATTATTTGCCTAAAACAAAACTTGTAATGCTCAAGAACATCAAAAGCGATACAATATTAGAAATGGGAGAATAATTTGGGGGTTCAATTGATCCAAAGAAGGGCTTTTTAACTGTTTAAAAATGTGTGACCTCTTCAATAATGAGGTGTTTCACCAGTACCAAATGAGCAGTTTCTTAGTTCTGTGATAATGGGAGCTAAAATGTGAGCATAATGAATAATAAATAATACATTAAAAATGTATAAATAAAAAATATAAATTATAATTTATTTATAAATATATACATTTTCCTGTCATAATGGGAGCTAAAGGAGCCTAGTCTTCTTTTGCAATCCTGATAGTACAAGGATCGATTAGACAAGATATTTGATTAGGTGAGCTCAATAAGGCTGTGAAATCCTCCAAAGCTAACCTTCATGAGAAAAACATGTTGATGGACCTTGTGTTGCTACCCTCATTTATTTCCGGGAAACAGTCCCTATTCGGTGTATTGTTTTGTACTTTAGCATTTATATAACACTTCCTCTCGCCAATAGGTTCATTGGGTTCCTGGCCTGTTTAAGAGTGCACAGTTGATTGGGTGTGGCATGTAGTTTGGCTGCTATTGGGAGAATTGGGTGAAGTTCAGTCCAAAAATGGCACTGAGAAATTTGCCACTCATAAGTATGAGATGTTTGAGAAATAGATGCAGGCCGGTATATGTACCTTTTTAGAGACTGATCCCTTTTCCTGTGGTTGAGACCATCATAGATATGTGATGTGGTGGCGTCCACCGGGGAGTATTCATTTGGAGTACACCAAGATGAGAAAGAGACTCAACCCCTGGAGGCACGTTTAAGCTACAAGGGTACAAATAATGATGTGGCTGAATTTAGTTCTAAACAACAAAAAAACGTTTAGCTCATTCAGTCTAGTGGTTTTAGTCCTTGGGTAGAGGGCTGATTGACTCCTTCACTCTCCGAAACAACTCATTAGAGGATTTTTTGCCTCATTTATTTTGACCAAAATGCACTGAGATACCCTTTGGTCCCAGACCTTACCTGCATATCAGTAGCAGGCAGAACTGAGAATAAGGACCTATGCATGCTGAAAGTGGCATGGGACAAAAGACATTCAGCCTCTGCTGTGCATTGCATTGACATGCTGCAGGATCCAGATTTGCATCAGCATCAGAGTATTTGTAGGATAAAGGTCTTCAGCACTGGTTCTTCTTACGCCACAGTAAAACTATTTTCATCCAAAGTGTAAACCTTTTATGACCTTTTTGCTTCTTTTAATTCAGAGGACCATTCAAGAAGGGTCTTCTTGGAGTCACGTCATGAGTGACAAAGCTGGAAGCAACCATCACTTGCAGCAGCACAGAGATGATGACAACCTCTCACTCATACAGTATGAAAATTTGAAGCAGGTGTTCTTTCCCTCTGTAACACAGATACTTGATTTTGCATAATTTATTATTCGTATTTGAATTTTCCTTCTTCCAATTGCTCTCATTTATATTCAGCCGTATCCGATTTGCATCAATATCACATACTCTTCCTCCATTCTTCTCAAACAAGTCTTATGTCCTTGATGCTATGGAAGCCCTGTTGCTTTGGTGATAGATAGTGAGCTTGAGCGTATAACAAAGTGAAAGTATTCTACGCTTTTATTTTGGGTGCTGGCATAGCACAATTAATCTTTAAGAGCCTCCTTCATGTAATTTTGGCTAAAAGTGGAAAAGCAGACAAAGCTCTTTATGCTTACAGACCAGTGGTA
Organism: Pleurodeles waltl; assembly: GCF_031143425.1. Classification (NCBI taxonomy): domain Eukaryota; kingdom Metazoa; phylum Chordata; class Amphibia; order Caudata; family Salamandridae; genus Pleurodeles; species Pleurodeles waltl. The sequence continues at coordinate 1,890,350,302 of NC_090440.1, forward strand.
TGTCACAAGTTTGTCCTACGGAAATATTGCATCCACTAGATCGTCTCGTTAGGTATATGGTTATCGTTACCATTCTTAACTCCACATTTACCTATCTACAATTACCTTGCGATGTAATGGTTAGGTTGATGTAGTGGATGTCATATTTTTGCCGTTTCATATATTGCATGCAATATGTTGAGGGTAGACAGATACAATGATTCAATAATGAAGTTTAAACAAACAGTAGCATTGTTGCATAGTTGTCTCTGATAGATATAAATCACCATTCCAACCTTACATATCCAGTTTGTTATCTAGTGGAACACCATAAATTGTACATGTTATCTAGATCTGTCTTTGCTCTTGAGCTGTGATTTCACCCCTCTATCTATTTGTGTAATGTGAACATTGTGCTACTAATTGTCTGTTAATCTCTAATTGAAAATGATTTATTTATGTTCCCATGACTTTCTCCCAACACATATCACTTTGTGATCCCTTGTCGCAGAGGTACAACTTTGTAAGAATGTACTCTTCTCCTTGTTCTTATCCATTATTTTCATCTTCTCTTCTAAAGTATTTCAGTTCTCATGTCTGTCTTGATTACATTTCTTGGACAAACCTTGCACCATTTCAGTACTGGATTTGCACATTCCAGAAGATGCGACCTCAAAGATAAAAAAAATACTCCCTTTGGGAATTCACCAGAGGTGGCTTGCTTGTAACCTAGGGCAAGTAGAAAGCTAGTGACAACTTTATGGAAGAGAAATTATAAAGGCCGGGCACTTGGATCAAATTTACACTTTCTGGCACGAATGAGAGGAAAAGAAAGAGTAGTGTTGAGTACAAAGCGTACTGGGAATGGGGGACTAGCTGTTAAACCCTGAACCAGGGAATACTACTTTAAGCACTATGGCCGGTATGGGCCTTATGTCTATTTATTCGGCGGTAAGGTTGGGATTGAAGCTGGAATTGAATCAGACACTATGGCAATGCTGTAAATACGGTAAGAGTAAGTAAGGCTATATTATGGCTACCTATTAAAGGGGCGCACCAAGGCCAACTTAAGCACCAAAGACAAGATTTGAAAGGGAAGTGAGGTGAAATTATTTAAGGGTGTTAGATTGCATTTACTGAATGATTAACGTTTTCACTTTTTTGATTCCAGGTTCAGTACAGCTCAGACAGCCTACTTCCCCATTGTAGGTGCTCATGCTAAACTGGAACCGAAGCAGACGTTGTACCAGCCTCACGCTTTTCTCTAGGCTTTCTTTCTGTTTGATAACAAACTTGAAGTGGAGCGAAGAGAAATGACCATTTCGCCTCACCACGTTCTGCATTACTAAAAATCATCAGCAATAAGTATTCCTTTGTTTGATGGTTTTAGCTGGGGCCTTGAGACATGTTGCAGCATAAATGAGCGATGGGAAGGGCCTTTAATGCTGCGATAATTACATTTTCTCTTCAGTCAGCACAAGGAGGCTGCTCTAACTGTACAATTGCCTCATGCCCAGGGGTCAAAACTTCTGCTCCTTATTTTCTCACAATTGGAATTTCTGAACCTAATTTGCAACTCTTTTTTCCCTAAACCCTAATCCCAAACACATTGGGAGTGTGCTAAATTAATAATGGACAAATGACTACAAATAAAAGCGTCCTCTTTCTCAAATCTCGTGTGCCTGCTTGTCTCAAGGCCCACCTGTTTAACCACGCATCTCATTTTGTGGGGTTTTTATCAGTAAGAAGCTGACTAGCATTTTTTGCTGATATATGTTTTTTTCCGCTTCGCTCTGTCTCTTCAACACGCTTCTTAGTCTTGAAATGAGAAAACAATTTGTTTGTAATCACATACATGGCAATCACAGGGCGCAGACGGCGCTTTAATTCTCAAATTCCTTGTGGTCCGTGCATTTGGAGCAGCCTTGCCTTCTTACTCTCTCAATGTTGTGTTTCATTTTTTTCATTATGCTCTTCAGGTGAATGTTGCCCTTCTGAAATGCCATTCTGGGTTCTACATTTTGCAGCCTGTACAACTTTGGTTTGTGCATATTTTAAAACACAACGAACGACTGATGGGTAGGCTAGCTAAACCCCATAATTTAAATGCATTTTAATGTGTGTTTCTGAAAATTCTTGGCCCTTACTTTATAGGGAGGAATACCAGTAATCACAAGAAGGCGGAATGCTTCCTTATCTAACAGGGCTCTGACAGTCAGTCAGAGAAGATCCTCCTGTCATCTGCTAACATTTCCAGGAAGTGATTAATAAGAAGCAGTTTCCTAGCAACGGGACCATTTAAGGATGTTTAGTTTATAGAGTATTTGGATTTCTAGGCCCATATTTGTATTTTTTCAGCGCCGCATTTGCGTAATTTTTTGACGCAAAAGCTGCGCAAAAACAGTATAAATATTGGCCCTAGTACCTCGTGAATCTTTAGGCCAAACTGTGTCCTAGCGATTAGTCACTCAGAAAAAGCTGAAACAAAAGCCACTAAGTTTTGCAGGACTGCTCCTCAGGATGTAAGGAGTAGTGGCCAATACTGATAGTCTCTGCACAAGACTTTTCCCTTCTTCCACCGGAAGAGTGAGGTCTGAGTAAGCAACACCGTGGCAGCGACTGAACACAAACTTAAATGGAATTCAGCCTCTCCGCAGACATGATATGGAAGGAATATTCCGTTTTCCCAAATGTGATGAAGACCTAAATAACCTCCTAAACAACCTCCTGTAATGAGAAATGCAAAAATAAGCCACTCCACAGGGAATCAAGCATCAAATACAAATCAATGACAGTCGCAGAAAATTACAGAGCAAGCTTCATTGAGGACATGTAGTCTTTAAAGGAATGCCAGGAGTCACATATGTCTTTTTTTCTAAAAACGTGATTTATTGCATTTTAGTATTTATACACAAACGTCATTACAGAAAGAGACAACATACATAGATACCTGTGACCCAAGGATAGCAATAGTCATACACATCCACGATTAAACCTGACAAGTACATTAAAAATATTGGGTTTCATGTAATACAGGTTGCATGTAATACACTTGTACATAATAGCAAACATGTCATAGGGTTGCATCTGATTATAAGCAAAGGCAACCAACAAGTAAACCCCTTGTCCATCTGCCCAGTTCTGCTACCATGTGGAGTCCTGGCCCATCTGAGGAGGAATACGGATCTGTGAGCATGGAAGGCTCCCTCTTCCATAGTGTTAAATAGAAGGCAACCTATTACACATAAGAAACAGAACATATTAAGGGAATGGACTTAGACAGTGATTAAAGAGTTTGATTCCTTTTGCGTGTGTGGGGTGTGGTGGTATCAAACTCCATCTTTATCCTGTGCTTTAAATTTTTGCAGCAGGGAATCCCACAACATAGCAGTAGGCTGTTTGCATTGCCCTAGGTAAAGCATTGCTTTCAGCAAAGCCCCAGCGCCATGCTTTCTCCTGCTAGCCCGCCGCAAGGGGAATGGTAGATGATTTTCAGCTGCGTGTTATTTGCTTTGTGGTGAGGAGGCGTGCCAGGTCAACAAACCTAGTTTTGGCCTTAGAGGTTTTAGGTCGAAGATATAGGCCTAGTATGTTATGTTCATCTGTATCCCAATGCAGAAACTCTGTCAGCGTCCTGAGTGAGTCCTGAATGCATGTCCAGAAGGACCACAGTATGCAACAGGACCACAACATGTGTAGCAAGTCTGTGCATGAGCACGGCAGTGAGGACAAGAAGACGAGGTGGTTGGTAATATTTTCTTACATTTGGTAGTGGTTTAATATGTCCTGTATAACAACAAAGACTGACTAAATTTAAAACGTGTTCTGAGGAACCATGATGAGGTACACTACAAGAAACCTCCATTCCTTTGCATAAAAGGTGCGATTAAGGTCAGATTCCCATTGGGTCTGCAATGGAAACACCGAGGTGTGTAAATGCGCCCGTAGTCCCTTGCAGAGCCATTTGGCCAGAAACCTACTTGAGCCCATTTCTGTACAGCCTGAATCAGTATGTGTGTATCTGGTTCTCTACCCGCTGATGACCAATGTACACACATATATAACACAGAATACTAATATTCATAATGAAAAGGGCTACCAGGAGTTCATGGACTGCATCAGGTCCCAATGTGTTAACAGCTCACTGTCCTCTACAAATCACCCACTGTAGTGACTCCTACCCTTTCCCATGGCTAGGATGTGTGACAGTGCCCACGGGGTTAGGCAAGTCACATAGTGCAATGTTTGATGCATAACACATGAGGGAGCGAGAATATCGGATAGAGTATCTCCAAAAAATGAGAGCTTTATGTAGTAGCAATGGGAGCCATAGGGAGGTGTCATGCCAGACAGCAGCAATTGTTACAGTGTGTCCGAACGCAAAATGAACTGTGTGGCTGTTAAAGCATCCCTTTATGTTAATTTATACACATTAGGACTCGTTTTAGGCCGATGAATCTTTTGACCCAGTGGTGAGAGACCGTAGAACGAGATAACTGATCAATATGTCAAGCAATATATCAATGATATTATCAACATATATCACCACAATGTACTTTACTTTAGACATTGATTAATCTATTGGCGCAACCATGACCTTTCAGTCATGAATAACCACACCTTTATTAAAGTTTGGGAATTTTATTCCCTATTGATTACAATCTAGTAATAAGAATATCAATCTCAAAACCAAGAAGCAAAAGAGCATAGTCACGATATGGCAATTGTGATAAGATTTCAACAATGCAAAGATCACAAACATAAAAGCACCAATGTAAGATATACACAGATCAGAGTGCATAGAACATCATATACGTCTTAGTTCAGCATAGCACAATGTCAGTCACGTCTGTTGAGTCAGTCAAGGTGAATGCCTAATCTAACCACTAATTAGCATCAGCATGTTGGACTTCATGCAAAACAATTTAGAACACCAATTTAGAAAACATCTAACTAAGGTCTCTATCCAAAAAATACAGCAGTTGGTACCTAGAAAGGAAAAGCATGTATACAAATTTCAATAGCAATTGTCATAATTACCCTCCTCAGATTAAGTCAGCATACAGGATCAGTCTTCGTCTTCAGGACATCAGTTAGATCGCCGTCAATCTATTTCATCTAAGGGACAGAGGACACTTCCCCCATAAGGAGGAGAAGTGTAGAGGAGCAGTCTATGGATGAGGATGGTTTATTTAAGACTCAAATCACCAAACAAAGTGACAGAGTTTCTGGATGCAATCAATATCATTCCCTACCTAACACCCCGAGTCTCCTGTGTCATGAGTTTTTATCCCTTTTTCGTAATACCTTCCTCCAAAATTCTATTGGATAGTCGCTACACCCCACTATCTTTAACCTATCAAATTATACATTAAGTAATGCACTTGTCACCCCACGATAATTTATAACACTTTGATTGGTCTTCATAATTGACATCTTCATAGGTGGCACATCCGGGGTTACTTAATTTTCTGGCACGTTCTTCGGGTCAAAAGTTCTCTTTTCCATGGTCGATTGTCCTTGGATGTTTCAAAAAATGTTGCAAAAACGTATAAAACTTATACTAAAACTGCTAGCATGCGGGTGAGAAAAATCCTCACTTGCAACATAAAACAAAGAAAAGAACACATGCTGGATCATGGCCTTTTGCCAATCAGCACACTGGAGAAACAGAAAAATATGCTTTAATATGAGAGTTACACAGCTAATTCTTCGACTCACGCTAACTTAAGATTTATGGATTCTAATAAATGCAATCTTCGTAAGTGTTAATATTTTCAATTAATCATAATGCAAGCAATTATTTCTTATAGTCGACATTAGTATATGTGCACGATAATAATTTCACTCTTATAAGTATGTTTAGAATACATTCAGATGGATAGTATTTTATGATTACTAATGCAGTATTGTTACGTATAAGCATTTCATATCTAATGTATGTAATATTTAAACTACGCTCTCTCATGGCCATTCTCTTGTAGGTCCATCCTGGCCAACCAGTAAGACAGCTGTTGTAGTTGGGCAGTAGGATGTGATGTCTGGTGCACCCATCCCACCCTCCTCTGTCGGTAGTTGGAATTTAAGTAGGCTCACACGACATCACCCTAGCCCCAGATAAGATCAAGTAGTAAGGAGTCCAGCGTCTTGAAAACCGAATCAGGGAACACAAAGGGTAAGTTCACAAAATAGCACAATAATTTTGGCAAGAGCCAAGTGTCCTGCCACTGATAGGGGCAATGTCACCCAGAACTACACTTCGGCTCGAAGCAACATGATGGCCCTAATCAGGTTGTCGTCCAATAGATCCATGAGTGTTCTATAAATTTGTATGCCCAGATAATGGAAAGTGTGATGGGCCACATGCACGGGCTGCGCACCCAGTTGGGTTGTGTTTTGGGGTACAGTGTGTGGGATAGAAAATGTACAGTACTTAGTATAATTGACCTGTAATCCAGAGACATTGTTAAATGCACTGAGTATGGTGGCAAGAGACATAAGGTCTGCGCCTAGGTCAAGAGTGTACACTGTCATCGTGTCCATGTACAGGGGAAATGCATGGGATTGGGCCCCCCTCTGGATACTCCTGGTGGCTGATTCCTGTCTCAGTTTCAGAGCTAGGCACTCCAGAGCTGAGATAAAAAAAAGAGGATATAATGGGCCCCCCTGACAGATCCCACAAGAAATTGAACATTGAACCACTGTCTTGGCCCTTGCAATGGGGTGAGTGTATAGAAGCCAGACACAATTAATGTAAGTGGGAGGAATGTTGAATCAGCCTAATACTAGAAATACCAGGGAGACAAAGGTCTGTTGGAGGTCCACAGACAAACAACCTGCTTTCAGATAATGGTTGTGGGCTAACTCCATGACCTGATAAAATCGTCATCTACCAAGGGATGTACTTTGGTGTGGGACAAATGCACACTGGTCAATATGATCACTTCTGGGAGGAAGGGGAGTAGACAACGTGCCAACACCCTGTTCAAAAGTGAATAGTCCGAGATCAGAAGAGAAAGCGGTCTATATGAGGAGAGGTTATCTAAGGTCCAACCTGGCTTAAGTAAAGATCAGGGCCTGGCTGGTGGTAGGCGGCAATGACCCCGCAGCTAACGTGATACAAATGGGGAGTAAAACTTGATGGGGAGCCCATCTATCCCTGAAGTTTTATTATGGGCATGCCCTTAATAGGCTGTCGCAGTTCATCAGGTGACCCTGGAGCCCCACGCATATGATGCTGCTGAAACCTGTGGTAGTTGCAAGTTAAGCAGAAATGCTGTCATGTCTGTGGTACTGTGAAGAGGTCGAGCCACATACACTCTGTGTAGTAGGACCAAAAACCCTTGTTTATTCCTAGTTGTGTAATCCAACAGATCCCATCGGGAACCCTCATGCATAGTGTACGTGGAGGGGATAATGTTGGATGTATCATACGAGTCAGTAAAGTCCTTGCTCTATCTACCTCAGTGTGTAACTTCTGCAGATATGTTTTATGGTCTAGCATTCTCAGGCAATCTAGGAGTTCAGCATAATTTATCCTAGCTTCTTCCAAATCATTCGAGTGTGCAGGGTCCTGTACCACCTTCTGTTCAAGGTGCCCCAATCGCGTCTCTTTGTATTGCAGATCTTGGAGTACCAACTCCCTGGCACCCATTACCGTGGCTATGGATGCTCCCCTAATTACTACTTGAAATGCCTTCCATGCAGTAAGGGGCGTGGAGGCCGCGTCCTTGTTTTCAGTAAAGTAGGTGTCAAAGGTGGTAGCCAGGCTATAGCCAGGCAGCATCTTCAAGAAGTAGGGGTTGCATGTGGCAAGTGGGGATTGGTGCCGGGACCCTGCCCCATTCCAACATTATTTCAAGCAGATTATGATCTTAGAGTGTTTTGCCTAAGTAAATTGCTTGTATGAATTTCTCAGCTATGTATGCTGACAGAGAATATGATGTAACTGTGTGTTTGTAAGCTGTGAGGAGGGGAGTGATAGGAATACTCACACATTCTCTTATTGTGTGCTCTCCATATATCCATTAGAGTCCATTGCAACACCCAATTGGAGAGGGTGCCAGCCTGTCTTACTGAATTTGTGTTCAGCAAAGGAGGGTGGAAGTGATCAAGGCTGACATCCAACACTGCATTTAAATCATCCCCTTTCAGCCACGGGAGGTAAGAGTGCTGAGGACAAACATTGTGGAAAAACATCCTGTTCTGTATTCGGTGCATATACACTGCCCAGCACCAATAACTCCTTGTCGAGCAGCCCTTTGACAAACACATATGGACCATTGTTGTCAGTTTTGGTGGTTTTGGCCTCAAATGGCACCTCAGCACATAGCCAAACGGTTGCACCCCGGGTAAATCCAGAATACGTAGTGGCAAATAGTTGACCCCTCTGATGCACAACATCAGGGTTTCAGGACCTGAGAGGTGAGTTTCTTGTAAACAGACCATGTTTGCCTTGCAGCGATGAAGCTGAGTCAAGACCCTATGGCGCATGTGAATAGATCCCACCCCCTGAACATTCCACAGCAGTATTTTGAAGTGTTGTAGATGAAATGGCATGACAGTAACTTACAATCACATGAAAAAGGTGGATCCTTCTTCGAACACATCACACACAGCAGAAGGAAAGAACAAATCACCAGTACCACGTCTAGCGAAAAATCATTATTCGACCAAAACAAAACTATCAACAAACCAAACCTAACAAAAAATAATATTGTGCAATCGCTTTGGGGGTAGGCCAGCCACAGCCAGCAGCAGGAGTGCATATGCTGGGTACTGTAGGCACTGCTTTAAGTGGGCCGGTACCCACAGGTACTGAGTGCCGGCATTTATTTTTATCGGCACTTTTCTGCTGTCCAAGGAGAGTAGCGGTACTCCCGAAAGATCGAGGCTCGTTGCTGGTAGTGCTGCTGTGCACGAGGACGTCTGAATCGCAAAGCGCCTCTGGAGCCCAAGCACTGCTGAAATATTTAGCAGAGGCTTTTTTTTGCATATTGCCTTGGTGTTAACTATCACAGTGTGTTTGACAGAGCAGGGTCCATTCAGGCCCTGCAATGTCAATCACACTCACATTATTGTGTGCAGTTGTGCCCAGCCTGGAACCCAGGCATCCCGCTGACAGCGACAATTAAAAAAGCCATAAGAGATTAGGGGTGTAAAATAGCTTTAATCCCACCTCAGTCTTTTGAATGAGTGGTTGCTTGTGTCTGGGTGTTTGCTTGATTGTGTGTTCGAGTGATCGAGGTATAGAATACGGTCACTCAGGAGGTATTTTGAAGTAAATTCGTCTACTGTTTTGTGTGCGCACTTTGCTTGTGTCTTTCTGTGTTTGCACTCAAGAATATATAAATATCCAGCCAAACGCAAGCATAAAAGATTGTGGCATTAAGAATCTGCTTGCAAATATTACAAAACAAAACCAGAAAATATTAACATATCATTGTTTTTGGAGAAATACATTTCTCATGCGTTTGGTATCTGCAACTGGTACTGAAGTCTTTAATAATGCTGTTATGCCCGCCAGTTTCCAGGGGCACACCACTCATTAACCTGATGGGGTCCATGGCTTGGCTGCATTCATGGCTTGGAGGCTTCTTCCATTGAAATTTAGGACCTGTTCACAGCAGGTCTTCACACCTGCAAAGCAAGACTGGCCCCTGAAAGGCATACCTATCATACCTTAATTGCAGTGTGCAGCTACATCCAGTATTGGCCTCTTCAGACGTTTTGGTCCACCCCTGCTGGGTGCTTTCAAATTCAGCAGCCAGAGAAGAGAACTAGGGTGTTCAGTTAATTTAATAAATCAACTCAGTATTATGCACTGCAACTCCATAACAAACATAAATACTGTCACTACATCTGGATAACTGTAAAAAGCATTTATGTCTTGTGTTGAAGGTACACATGCCTCTACATCAGGAGCAATCAAATCTACTTCTCAGCGAAGCTAGTAAACACGTAATGAGATGTATCGTCAATTCCCTGTACATAATATTGGTGAATTAGTAGCACTTATCTCAATATACAGTGCTGACCCCGTCCATCTAGAAGGAAAGTGGTAGGCAAGATCACTTAACGTTGTGGCAGTATCACAAAAATTAGGGCTAGTGTCACAAAGCACATATCCAATGTTGCACAACACTTGTCTAATATATAGCAATGACATAAATTCACAAACTGTCCTATCAATACCCAATATACCACAGTGCTAGGATCACATAATACTGGCCTACAACACTGTCCAGGTCTAATATCACTCACAATGATATCCAGTGTGCACCATTCAAAATCTGTAAATTTCATTCAAAGGATCCTTTGGCATTGTCTGCTGTGGGCAGTCCACATAAATGCAATGGGCCTCATGAATGTGCCCCTTGCAAGAGGAAATGAGGATGTGCCCTTAAAATTAGAACCACTTGAAAACTATGATACTGAATAGGATTGCACAGGTATAATTGGTGTTACCTAGTTAAACAGAAAAACTTGGGAAAGCAGTGATGTGTGTGTGTGTGTGTGCCATGTGTGTGTGAGTGTGTCTGTGTCTGTGTGAGAGTAGTGTGTGTGTGTGTGTGTGCGCACGCATACCCTCAGTCTCCTTCTATGGTAGGGGAAGATAGATGGAAGGACATGACCACTCACATTACGAACCCTATTCTCTATATGGCAACATATTGAGAATACCTAATAGTTTTAGAGGCATATACATTACAAACTGTATTTTCTTCTTAGCTTTCATCAGAATGAAGGAAGTGTGAGAAAGTTGAAACATAATTTTAACTTCCCTGCCTCCCTCATGAGGTTTTGCATGCATGCCATTAGGAACTTCGGGCCTGACTTAGAACTTGGCAGAGGGATTACTCCATCACAACGGTGACAGATAGCCCGTCCCCTGAAACCTAAATGCCATTATATACAATGGGATTTAGATTTCGTCGGACGGGATATCTGTCACCGTTGTGACAGAGTAACCCATACTCCAAGTTCTAAATCAGGCTCTAAGCACTGCTCTTCATCAGCTCACCCTGATTTTTTCATTATCTGTCCTCTGAGCAGAAAAAAGCACTGAGCAAAGATCTAAAATGACTGACCACAATCAGACAGGGCTGAGCTAAGACCCCACATGACAAGATATTACTTTGATGGTTCAGTACAAGTACTGGCCTAAATCACAGCAATGGCTCCAGATCAGATAAGGATGGCTTAAAAGCAAACTGTTTTGAGCCATGTCCACACATTACTAGCCTAAGAAAACACAGCATGGGCCAAGATCACACAGTGCTGACCCAATTCCAAATGCCATTGTGCTGAAATCAACCACTTACTGGCCCCAGATCATAAAATACTTGATCAACATAACACAGTGAGAAGCCAAGGAGATATACTAGTGAGGTTATCATCATGATTCTGCTGATTGTTATGCATTGTTCTAAAACCTGGTAAATTTGTTCTGAATTTCTTGAGGCATTAAGATGATTGTCCAAAGTGACCTTTCCCTTGTAATGGACTGCATACATATCTCTAAAGGTCATGATAACATGCTATCTGTTAAGTACTATGTGCCACATGTGCAGAGGGAATCTGCACATATGGGAAATTTAAGATTACTGTCAAGGACAATATGAATACTGGATAGTGTAAGTGTCTCATGTATCATCATGTCTCGTAATTAGCCCCACCCCTAACCCGCCCATTAGCCACACCCATTTTAATGAGTACCTGCACTTATTTTTTCCCATTTAAAGCACTGACTGTAGGTGTAACCAACCTGCACGGGTGCACCCAGGTATCTAGTCTACAATAAACTAGGGGCTCTAAACAGAAGAAGTTCTGCGAGTGAGAACAGCACAGAGACCATTAGGTAATGCATACACGCAGTGGTTTTGGCAACAGTAGGTTAAGTATAAAGTCCAATATTTAGGGACAGTGTCTGTAGGACATATGATGAGCAATTATCCAACAGAAGAAGACACAGCACCGCATACTAGAATCAAAAGGGAACAGGGAGGGAGAGAAGCAGAGAAAGGATTAAGGAAGGGAAAGCACAGAGAAGTACTTGTCTGCTTCGGACATCAGATGCAACTATTTAAGCAGTGGAATAATCCACAGGGAGGCATATATTAAATCAGAGTATCTGCAGTTTGTGGTGTGGTTTGAGTCAGAATCAGAGTCTGCACTGCCAGAGGAGCCTGTGGGGTGGGGTGCTGGTGTTGTTTGGAGCTAAAAGAGGACATTGTGGCCTGTACTGCTTGCCTACCCCAAGGGCCTCTTGGGGAGAGGATACTGCCACAGAAGCAGTACTTTCAGATGGTCCATGGCCATGCTGCCAAGGAGACATCCTCACCTGTCTGGACGAACATTCCGAGGGTGGATGATGACGTGTTTTTACAACCAGGTCAAAACCGTGTCTGGAATATCGAAGAACAAGAAGAGCTGTTCATGAATAACTTTCAAATGTGCTAGGAACATTAATGCATATGAAAGTCCTTTCGCTCGTAGCTGTTGTTTTGGCCTCCATTAAGTATGCCCAATGGCATTGAACCTCACAAGTGTAGTCTGGAAAAGGTGACATTGTGATATTGTCCACAAGGATGGACCCCTCTCCCTGGCATTTTGCAATTGGACGTTGCTGTCCCTGAAACTGAGGACCCGTGCAATCATGGGGTGCAGCAGTTGACTGGGTGGAGACCGCCAGGCGGGTACTTGGTGTGCTTGCTCCACTGTGAATAAAGTCAAGAGTCCAGGCACGGCCAGTCTGTCTCGAGCCATTGTTCAATGAACAGCATTGGGTTGGACCTCTCTGCTCCTTCCTGCAGTCCGACAATTTGTACATTAGTGCTACACGCAGAAACCTTCAGCATCTTCTGCCCTATCCTGTAGGGCTGTAAGTTGTTCACAAAGTTTGGCAAGTGAGGTAAACTATGCAGCTTTCTGGGGGAACATCTCAGCTCACATCTCCTGAGCAGCTTTCAATTTGTCAGACAGTTTATGATGATTGTCGCATAGTAATCTGAGCTTTACTGAAAGGGTGCCAATTCAGTTCTCGATGGCACTCCTGGAATCCTGAATCTTCTGCAGTATGGTGTCCAGTTTGTCGGGTGGGGGAGGCCTCACTGGGGCGGGATTCCCTCATCCAGTGAGTGGATGGGGGAGCCATCTGGGTGGCTATACTGGGCCTGGCCAGAACCCCATGGGGCTGTCAGTTTAGTGGTCCTGGTGCAGCCGATGCTTATGACCGAGTACAATGGTGCTAGCACCATGTGGATTGATGTTGTTATACCATTAAGCAGCAAAGCAAACAAGCACGTCTTGGGTGGCACCAATTTCTGCTATGGGTGATGCAATCAGTGTAAGACACCTGTCATAAGAATAACAAAATGGAGGGCTGTTCACGAGTCTGCCAGGCTACTGTAAGCAAAGGGATGTCCCCACGGTCCAATCCAAGTAAAAAGAGAGACCCACATGGTGCCCAAAAGTCCCAGGGGCAACCAGGTGGGCCTCTCAGCAGGAACAATGAATTAGAACTGCTATTAGTAGGCCACAGGATTGAACAGTACAAAAACACTGGTGGAGTCCTTTGGGGCTGATGCACAGGGCCACTCCAGCCACCCACTGAGGCTTCACCAGGTGGCACACTACCACCCTCGCTCCACACCAAGTCCTGTCATTGGTACAGTTCGGTGGGGGGGCAACTCATTCAACATGGGTACTCACATCTCCAGTAAGGAACAAAGGTAACGGGGGGCCTCCATGCACCCACAAATGTGGAGCGTGGTGAGTACAGGTTTTACTTCAGCCTGGGGGAGTCGCTTCCAAGTCAGAACATAAATGGGGCACTGCAATCCAGCGTGGCCCCCAATGTAGTTACCAAGGTCAACCAAGTACAAGTGGGCACACTGCCAATCAAAGGCCCCCACCACGTCCAATAATGGGCAGAACACAGCTGGCCTCCACTACATGCACTAAATGCCTGTTGCTTTGTGCGCTGGCCCACTCACAGTGATCACTGAGCCCATTCACACATCACCCAGGCACTCAGCTCACCCAGCCTGCACAGTGCTTTCAGGGTTCACGGCTGTGGGTGGGGTGGTATTGAATGGAAAACTCACTGCTGCAATGGTGCCCCCTCATTTCAGCTATGTCTCTCAGTTGTCAATGGCCCAGCAGTGAAGTTCAGGCCACATACGTCATCTTAGCATGGCGTGGCCTAAACTGTGTGGTCCCTCTGTTCAGGCCACTGCTGCACATCCGCCGATCTGGCAAATTGGGCTTGGACTTGCCTCCAGGTTACATCATCAAAAGTGCTCGCCATGGAGTCATGGGAACAATATAATGATAGTTCTGTTGGAACTTCTCCTATTCCTAACAAATTAATGTGTAAAAGATGTGTAAGAGAGACACAATCAAACCAAGTGTGGGGTAACAATACCAAGTTTAAAACTTGAAACATTCTTTGTTAAGGGAAATCAGTTGAAGCACAGTAGCTTTAAACTCTACCTGCAAGGCCTGTGTCCCGTGTGTGCAATAGCTCTGCTGTCTTTATACTTTACTGCAAGACCTCTATGTCCTGAATGATAGCTCTGTTGTCTATACACTCTACCTTCAAGAGCTGTGAGACCTGAGTGTCAGCCCTAGTGTGTTTATACTTCACCTACAAGACATTTGTGTCCTGAGCAGTAGATCCGCTCTCTTCATACTCTATCTGCAAAACCCGAGTGATAGCTCTGCTGTCATCAAACTCTACCTACAAGACCTGGTGATCGAGCAATAGCTCTTGTGTCTTTACATTCTTCCTGCAAGACCTGTGTGACCTGAGTGATTTACCGGCTGTCCTTACACTCTAAATGCAAGACTTAAGTGACTTGAGTGATAGCTCGGTCGTCTTTGCACTGTACCTAAAAGACTGGTATGAACTGAGTGGTACCTCTCCTGCTGTAACATCCTTAACCTTAATTGGCTGAGTGAGAACTCTGCTCTCTTTACACTCTGTTGGAAAGACCGTTGTGACATGAGTGATATCTCTGCTGTCTTTACACCATACATAGGATCACAAGAAAAACAACACTCTGCCAACCACATATTCTCCCACAGAGTAGTGTGATACCCATTTGATAATGCACTACACTTTGCTTGCTGTAGCAAGCATTCAGAAAGGCTGAATTTGGAGTTGTCTAGAAAAAGAAACAAAACCTCTTTGGCTGCTATTGTCTTGGATCAAAGATGTCTTGCTAGAGCAGAGTAAGTAAGGAGGTAAGAAGGAAAGTAGGACGGGGCAGGGCAGAGGAGATTAGAATGAAAGTTAACTTGTGAAGACATATATAAAAGCTATATTTTGAAAGGCTCACAGATCAGAGAGCGGGTGCCCGAAGATTGAACTTAAGGAGGACTATCACGTTTATGCCATGCAGCTGTTCTACCTGAAACAATGGGAGTAGGGTAAAATCTCCTTTAACCAGACTGTCTCATTTACACCCTTAAATATGATTCCCCACTAAAAGTGAATGTTGTACGACAGGAAATTCTAAAAGTGTAGGAGGATGTCCTTTGATGTAACCTAGAAAGAGAAAGGGTTTCTGGATTCTAAGAAAAATAATTGAGCCTGCAAGTACAGATGGGACAGACGTGTAAAATAGGGCAGGCTGATTGTCTACTGCTCTCCTCTGATCACTCAGGTCAGCAACAAATCAAATGCTTCACCCCTCCCCATGTGTGCAGAGTGGCTGTTGGCTGGGATCTGATCTATGACTTAAATGCAGCTCATCCATTTGCTCTTGTCTATGTGAGCCTTCAGACGCTTGAGTAGGGGTTGGAGAGTGAATACGTCTTCATCACATTTTTGGCTTCCTTTGACCTAGTAGTAGATAGAATCTGGGCCTTTGAAGGATTGTTTACAGTCTGCTTAGGTTGCCAACTGTGATTGCTCTTTAACTTAATTCCTCATTCAAGAGATGCACTTGTATAGCAGCAGACAGTATCCATGCCTTTGGGTAAAGAGCAGGCTACTGTTCATGTCACAAACTCAGATTATTGGTAATTATCCCATCATTGTACTTCTTTGACAGCTTCTTTGCATGGCACATGTTAGCCTTTTGATTATCCTTCTTTTTGAAGTACATGCACACAGCACCCAACTGTCGAGCAGTAGGCTGGTGCTGTGTAGCTGCCTACATGTTTTAATCATAATTATAATTTGTGGGTCTATCTCGCACACCTCCTCCTGCATCAGACTGCTAGGCATTCTGCCCCAAGATAAAAAAAAAAGAGCACATCACTGGTCACTCACACACAACACCAAAATACTTTCCAGATAGGATTACAGAAAATGTGTCACATTGCATATCACCATTCCCCCTTAGTGTACCATGATACCTATCCGGAAATGCTCTTTGGTGGCCCACGTTATAGTATGAAGCTCTATATAAATGCTATAATACAAAAGTAATTTCAAAATATAACATTAAACACGTTTTTCTGTTCCTGATGAAGGTTTCCTTGCCATAAAATGAGCAAAAATAATTGCCAACATTGAGGGCATCAGTTAGCGTTTTTAAATAACTTTCTAAATAATTTTATATGTGCATAGGCAATTTTGTACTCCATAGCACTGAACAACAGAAGCAATGCCATATCTTTTTTATTATGAGCACGATCGCACACCCTATTCAAGCACTGCTCTATAACAAATGAATTTTAGTATGCACTAACAGTCCTGAATTCTACTATCAATAAAAGCACATTGTTGATTTGAGTGTTTGACAAAAAATATTTAAATTATGTGTATAGTAGTGAGAGAATGTCCCAGTTGCAGTTTTTATATCCAAATGTGCAAGTCATGGTTTATGATTCTACTGATTAAATCCTTCAAGTTTTGGGAGTTATTTAACCATTCATTAAAAAGGGTTTTGTTATTACCTACATGTGAGAACCCGAATCTCTTCCTAAAGTCTAACATCCAAGGCTGGAACCCATAAGTAATCAAGCAACAGATAATATGCTTGTTATATTCAGGGCATGCACAGAGCATGGTAAAGATATACCTTCCTTTAAAAAGTTATGAAACAGCAAACGCTACTGCCAGCGCGCCTTGTCCTTAGTGAGTAAACTCACAAGGGGACTCGTATAGGTCGATTAATTTTTTTGGATCGCATAGGGTATCCTAGTCAAGTATAGTGAGTAAGAAACATCCACAATAATAATTTTAGTCAACACGGAAAACCATAGACTAGTCTAATAAGAAAACACCATCACTCATATGAAAGTTTGTTTTATTCCCTATTAGTTACAATTCTAATCAAAACCTTTATTCAGTGAAACCATGATTACCAAACTTTATTAGCAATACAAGCAATGAATTATCAGGATTTTTATTAATATGCAACCAATGTTAATCAAGCATAGCGATTCATGAATATTGACTAATTCAGCAATATGAGATAGTCAGTCTTGGTCCAAGTCACCATTAGTCACCCTTGTCAGCCTAACTATCTCAAATTAGCATCAGCATGTGGGTCTTCATGCGAAAACAATTTAGTCAAATTCAATAATTTAGAAACATCTAACTAAAAGAGAAAAACATTTTAAAACAGCGCAGTTGGTACCTAGAAGGAAAGAACAGGTTAGTCAGTTGAGTTATAGCAACCTATCCAAGATAGATCAGCAGCAAGTCAGTCTTCATCACGAGATCATCAGTCATCAGTTAGGATAAGGCTCACAAGGAGCAAGCCCAAATTTCAGCACTTCGGACAGCGTCTCCTGACGTCATCAACTTTCGCCTCTCCGTTCCGATTTTTCCCCTCATATCATGACTTTTTATTAGGGTCTCTCAGTCCGTCCCACAATTTGCTTATTGGTCAACCTTAGCAGGAGTTATGACTCTAACCTTTAATTTTTGTTTACCACTTGTCTACATTATTTTGAGAGTCAAGTTCCATTAACATGATTGGTCCTCTTGTCGATGAGTACATCATCCGGTTCCTTCAGGTAACAAAAGTGTTGCCCCCAGCTCTTAGTCTGAAGCTCCATTGTTCAAGTCCTGGGAAAATACATTTAGCCTACCCTACACATAATTGTATAAATTTGTTCTGATCGTCTCCTGTCTACGGGGTGAGTTTGCAGATTTCTCTAGCAGAGCTCATCGCTGAACTTTGTACAGTTCAAGGTCCTTTCCTTCCAGTTCCAGTCTGTGGCGGCTCATCGCGTCTCCACGTTTTAAGCAGGCAAGGCCCAGAGCCTCTGGCTAAGCTAAGAATATATGGCATCACAAACATAGATTATATCGTTAATAATGATATATTAATACAAACTTTTTAAAAACATTTCACGTTATTTAGTACTGTTAACACAGATGGTGACAACTCCCTGTGGGCACATTTTTGCTCAATACACGTTATTTTCAATTACTGTTAATCAAATGTCAGATTTTCTCATTAGTCAATATACACGAATCATTAGCATATTCTCATATTAGCATATCAGCTATAACAGTCCCTCCTCTTGATGACTAAATACGTCATCACACCTTTCTTTGTTAAACATTACAAATTACTTTCAGTTACATTCTGATCTCTTCTGTTTCCATTTTCCCTACAAACTCTTCTTGTAGGCGGTTCTTCCCTCCTCTGATTATTCTTAGCTCTTCTTAATCGAATTTTGTGCCATAATTTGCAAGCCCCCATATTCCTAATATAATAGTAATCACAATTAATATTCCTTTAGCAATTTTCCACAATATCCCACCCCAAATTTGACTGAACCAATTTCCTAGTCTCACAAATCCTTTTTCCACCTTTTCCCAAACTCCTGGTTCTTTCAACTCTTCCAAATCTTTACTTGCATTAGTTAGATTAGTAAGCAATTCTTTTACTTCTTTCTCATTTGCAGAAATATAGGAACAACAGTGCTTTTCGTTAATCATTTTGCAGACTCCTCTGTCTTTCGCCAATATTATGTCTAAAGCACGCCTGTTTTGAAGCGTCATAGCTCTATCCGCAGCTAATTCAGTGTTTAGTAATAATACAGCTCCTGTAAAGTTAGTTAACATATTATCTACTATAGTTGATAACTTTCATATCTTGTTTGCGTTTAATATAACTCATACTAAAGGAATTACTGCTCCAAAAATATCCCCTACTATTGCAGGGGCTGTTTCTCTTCTTTGTCTTATTCGGTGTAACTCAGTCATTTTTGGTATCTTTTTCAAATCATCTATTTGATAGATTTTAGGGAATACTTTTCCCAGATAACATGTCCCATACCATCCCTACAGGGAGACGATAATAAGCATTGAGCCCACAAATATAATAAATCCCAGGAATCACGGGGTCAGCACCATTCAACATGAACATCCACTTAGTCTGAAACAAAAACACATGCCTACATTCACTCATTCCTACAAATAAAGTGTCAGTGCATGATTTTGGCATATATAGACAATGCTTCCCTACATGTAATGCATCTAAAGCTAACTTACCTTGTGTTTTAATAGCAGTGTACACATAATCATTTTTGTAAGACCTTTTCTCTAATCCTTTTTCTAATTTTTCTTTTAAAGCTTTCCTCCTGTCATCGGTATGCCCAATAAAGCTCTTTTCCATAGGAGTTAATATGCAGGTCAAATTGTTACGATGCGCATAAGCTGTACCAAATGTTAGTGTAGGCTCAAAGAATCCTCTAACTAGTACTATATCGTGATCCTTAGCTATCTTACTCAAATATCTAATTATAGGAACAAAGGAGAACACTAAATCGTAGTTTGAATAAAAGTATTGAATGTACTCTTGATTATAGAAGCATGTTAGTAACAGACTACAAGTTATACCATAGGTCAGGGGTAGACTATGATAAGTAACCCCTTCTTCTACAGATGAATGTATTTGTGTACACACAAGACAATCCTTTGCATCCATCGTTTCCACATACTCACTCAATAAACGATAAAAGACATTAGAAGATAACTCTCTCTTAGGTAAGTATACTCATGCAAATATTGCTCACCTAATTTAAACTTTTCTATAGCTGTTAGTGTAGTAGTTTCATGCGCAAATGTAACTCTTGCTTCTTTCATCTCATGAATTGGCACACCCACGATCATTATTACAAACAATATTCCACACACAATCGCCATACTTACACTCAAATATCTACAATACCTAATATGTCTTGCGTTATTTTCTAAATTGGCCGTGATCTGTAAAGAATCAGAAAGCAGAGTCTTCAACTCCTAAATAATATGCAACACAAAAATCAAAAATCAAAAATACACTTCTTTCTTCACACTTTTAATTTCACATGACGAGACCCCTTCTTCCTCCGTCTAAATCGGTTAGCAGCTGGTCAGCTCCAGGTTTTATTTGTCTCTTTAGGCTATCAATGTATTTTCCGATAATGCAGTAATCTCAGTCCTTTTCTTTATTCAGCAACACAGTCTGTTGTTTCTTTCTTTCAAGTTGCATCAAAATATTGATTTGGAACTTCTCTGTCAAAACAAAAGGACATAAACTCGTTTTGCCAATCACTTGTTGTGGCATATGCTCACTCTGGTCCTGCATATTTTCGACTTGCCACTCTCTTTCTTTTCAAACACCTTTCCCTGTCCGTTCTCCATCACTTAGTTCATCTCTCTTTGTGGTGTCTTGTTCTTCCTCTATTGTTTCATTTTTCACCATGTCCTTTTTCTTGCTTATTCAAGATTCTGGCCAATTATCCCCTTTTCTTACTCCTTCTGTCAACAATCTCTTCAAAATAGGACTTTTCTCCGTTATCTCATCTGAAGTGCCCTTCTTTGATGGGCCTGCAATGGGTTCAGGAGGAGTCAGATCACTTTTGCTTTGACCTGGCTCAACTTTTTCTTCCTCAGGCTCTGGCACTGAGTCTCCTTGCTTTTCAGTCCCCTTTGTTTGCGTCAACACTTCTCCTGTGCATGGATCTCTTAATGCCTTTTCTGTATTGTCTGTACATTCTGCTTCTTGATTTTCCACACCCTTGTCTCTTACTGGGGTGATTGATCCTTCTTCTGTCAGTTCTGGGTCCCCTTCCGACTCAACTTGTTCTGGTTCAGGCAGAATTACTCGCTTTGCTGCTGCTCGTGTTTTTTCAGCAACACTTCTTTGTGATCCTGGAGACTCACCACCTTTTTCGTATGGCTTGCATGAATCCAATTGGCCAATCCTGCACACTTTACAGCTGTAGTAGTTGTCAACACCACCTGATATGGACCTCTCCAACGCAGCTCTAGGCAAGTTTTTCGCACATGCTTTTTGATCACGACCTAGTCTCCGGCTCTCAGGTTGTGACCTGGGTCATGGATTGGTGGAGGGTAACGGCTAGTACCTGCTGAGAAAAAGACCGAACCACATCAGCTAGACCTTTGCAGTAGTCTAAAACCATATCATCTTTTATATTAACAAGAGCATTGGTTGGTATTGCTGGCAGTCTCATTGCTCTTCCCATGAGAATCTTGTGCGGGGACAAGCCTGTCTTCCTGTTGGGTACATTTCTCATTGACATCAACACTAAAGGCAATGCATCTGGCCATTTCAGATTTGTGGCAGCGCACATTTTAGCAATTCTTGATTTCAGGGTACCATTCATTTGTTCTACCAATCCTGATGCTTCTGGACGATAGCTGCACTGTAGCTTCTGTTCAATGTTTAGTGCTGCACATAAGAGTTTAATCCCTTTGTTATTGAAGTGCGTTCCCCTATCTGATTTTAAAGAGATCGGAAATCCAAACCTTAGTATCAGTTCTCTAAGCAATAGCTTTGCAACTGTGAGACTATCATTTCTACGTGTGGGGTATGCTCCAATCCAATGACTAAACACACATACAATCACCAACACATACTTCAATCCGCCACGTGCAGGCATTTCAATGAAATCCAATTGCATCCTTCTGAATGGTCCTCCTGCTCTTCCAATGTGGCTCAAATTCACCACTTTTCCCACATTTAACTGCTGGCAAATCACACATCTATGGTATACTGCCTCAGCTGCTTGTCTAAATTTCGGATTGAACCAATCAACCTAGAACAATCTAATCATGGCATCCCTTCCATGTGCGCCTGTTCATGGTAGTACCGAGCCATCTAAGATAATAGACAATTCAGTAACACCATCTGGCCCTCCTCGGATACCCGATCTCACTGGATCTTTGTACACATTTCAGCTTGATCCACATCTTTTTCTCTTCCTTGTCTGCATTTTCTTGTAATGTCTTCAATCCTCTAGAGTGTCAATTACTTTTAGAGCAAAATTTGCACAACTGGTCTCTTCTTCTTGCATCAGTTCCCATTTATCCTTGAACGCAATGCAGTTCATGGCGCAAAATCTTGCTACCTGATCCGCATACCCATTTCCTAAAGAAAGGTAGTCTGGTGTTTTTTGATGTGCACTGCATTTTACCACAGCAATTTCTTCAGGCAACTGTATTGCCTACAATAACTCTTTTATCTTGTCACCATTTCGTACTGGGGTTCCATTGGAAGTCATGAACCCTCTTTGTGACCCCAATTGACCAAAATTATTAACAATTCCAAATCCATAGTGGCTATCTGTGTATATTGTCACTCGCAGCTTAGTTGAGACATAACATGCTCTAGTAAGAGGTACCAATTCTGCCACTTGTGCTGAATATACACCAGGGAGCCAAGATGCTTCTAAGGTTCCTGTAATAGTACACACAGCATATCCTGCTCTCAGTGTGCCTGTTTCATCTCTAAGGCATGAACCATCAACAAAAACAATCTGATCATTTTCTTCCAGTCCGGTGTCTCTTATATCAGGTTAAGGCTTTGTACAGAGGTCTGTAATTTCAAGACAATCATGCTCTATGTCTTCCTCTTTTTTGACTTCAACAATATCACTTGGCAGCAGCGTTGCTGGATTCAACACTGTACATCTTTTCAAAGTAACATTCGGAGCTCCCAATATGCTCATCTCATACCTTGCCAGTCGGGCCCCGTCAAATGTTGGGTTTTTGTTCTTGTTAGCAAAATTTCAACTGAATGTGGCACCATTACCGTCACTGGGTATCCCATGACTACCCCTTCACATTGGGAAAGATTTTGACCAACTGCGGCTACTGCTCACAGACAACCTGGTAAAGCTGCTGCAACTGGGTCCAAGGTAGCTGAAAAATAGGCCACTGGGCGATAAGCACCTCCATGGACCTGTGTCAAGACAGACAAAGAACAAGCATCACGTTCATGACAAAACTATGTGAAAGGCTTTGTGTCATCAGGCATTCCCAAGGCTGGAGCTCTGCACAAACTGTCTCTCAATTCAGTGAAAGCCCTCATCTGATCTTCATCTAGAATAATGGGATCTGTAACTCCCTTATGAGTCAACTGTTGCAAGGGCTTGGCAAGTTCGGCAAAATTTGGAATCCATTGTCTACAGTATCCCACCATTCCCAGGAACATGCGCACATCTTTCTGGGAAGTCGGTGGACTTCTCTGCAAAATCATTATAATCCTTTCTCGGGAAATTCTCCTCAACCGTTTCTCAATCTGATGACCTTAGTATTTGACAGACTTCTGACAGTACTGCAGCTTTGCAGATGAGACCTTGTGACCAAAGTCTCCCAGATGATTCAACAGAACAATCGAATCATGTTTACACTCTTCCCTTGTTCTGGATGCTATCAATAAGTTATTGATGTACTGTACAAGAGTCGATTGGCAGGGTAGTTCCAATGACTCCAAATTCTTTTTCAAAATCTGGTTAAACAAGGACGGTGATTCCGTATACCCTTGTGGAAGCCTGGACCAGCTGTAGACTTTATCTAAGAATTTGAAACTGAAAATAAACTGACTATCCTCGTGAAGTGGTACTGAAAAGAAAGCTTGTGACAGATCGACTACTTTGAACCATTCCGCCTCGCATGGAATCTGAAACGATATCACTGCTGGGTTGGGCACAATTAGGCAATACTTAACCGCCATGTCATTCACTTTTTCCAAATCCTGTACGATTCACACTTTCCCACAAGGCTTTTTCAATCCCATTATCGGTGGATTGCATGGACTGCTCAGCACTTCTTTTAAAACTCCCTGTTTCAGGAAATCTTCAATTATTTGTGCCACCTTCATCAACACATCCTGTGGCATGTTATACTGTGGAAGTTTTGGAAACTTTACATTCGGTTTGAGGGTGATTTTAATTGGTTCCACTCCCTTGATCAAACCCACTTCTTTCCCTGTCAAATCCCAGATCTTCTCCTTCACTGTTCCCTGTAAATCTGCATGCAGCTCCTTTAAAGCGAACATTGGAAAATCCTCAATTAAAGGGTACTCTTCAAACGCGTCATTAAAAACCATAGCTGACGCCTGCTCTTCCTCATCATCGCTGTTTGTCTGGACTTCTATTCCTGCATCTATACAGTTTATGGAACACTTGGTTTTGCACAATAAATCTTTACCTAATAATGATACAGGACTTGAGCCGCATACCACAAATCTATGCAGTCCGGTACAATTTCCAATTTCAATCTGCACAGGTTCTGTGATAGGGTTTGTTAATTGCCTATTTTCTATTCCCACAACCTGCACTGTTCTTCCGGAACGGGGTAAATCTGGTACTTCTACACTCTTGACTATAGAGCATGTAGCTCCAGTGTTAACTATGAACGAAACCTTATGTCCCAATACCTTTCCCTTCACAAATGGCCCTCTCTGATCTACCTCTAGGGATGCAGCAAGTATACAGGCTCCTTCATTCGAACTTTCACTCATCCATTCATCGTTTATTTCATGCTCACTGTGAAATGGGAATCGGTGTACTGTGTTGTTACTGTTATCTGTTCTCTGACCATTGACCTGCTGAGTAAGCATAACTTGTTGCTGTTCCATCGGGGCTTGAGGTATGTGCATTAGCTGTCTAGGCACCATAGGAATCTGCTGCTGAACCGGTGCTAGGGAAGTAAATTGTGCTCGAGGCATCTGCATCTGTTGTACAGGCAAAAAGTTTTGATTTCAGGTTTGAACATTTGAAACTTGGTCTCTCACTCTAGGGACTCTCACTGTCTGGTCTGTACTGACATCACCTTGCTGAATTATCCCTTCCTGCAGCATCAATGGGCATTCCCACTTCCAGTGTCCCACGTTTCCGCACAGGTGAAATGGCAACGTCCTTTTCATGCCCTACATGTCATTTTGAACAACCACCGTATTCAAATCCAGACCACACATCACATCCATACCACGTCCTCTACCCCTCACTTGTGGCTGAAACACAAAAGCTCTTTGTTGCGGCAGCATCAGCGGTACTAAAGCTCCTTGCACTCCTGATTGTGCTGCCTTAATCTGCATCACCATTGCCTTTTCCTTCAGTTTCTTTTGTTTTAATGCAATCTCATCACTACAATATTTAGCATACTGCAGTACCTCATCAATCAGCTTTGCTTGCCAACAAATCAAATGATTGTTAATCATCTGACTTACGTCAGGTCTTATCCCCTCAACAAATCTAAACATGAAATGCAACATATCTTTTGGCTCGACTTCTTCCTTACCACTATACTCTTTGAAAGTTTCTAACAACCTTTCATAATAAGTATCTATGGATTCCTTGGTTTCCTGAACTGTCCTGTCAATCCTCTGCCAATCAATGTTCTTCGGAGAAATCCAAGTTTTGAGAAACATAATCACTTTATAATAATTTTTCATTACCTCAGGTGACGGTGCACCTGTAATCTTATGCCTCTCAGGTTCACTTGTTGGCCAGTCTACTTTCCTTTTGCATTCGACCCATAAAGTAGCTGGCACAACTATCTCAAACAAGGTATTCAAATCTTCCCACAAACATTTGGAAAGTTTCACAAATCTCTCTGTCTGTTAGTACCATTCAACTGGCTTCTCTCTCAATTTAGGATAAACATTGGTAAAAGACAGTATGTCACTTTAATGCCAAGGAACATGAACAAACTGTACTCCTGGAATTTCTCTCATCGGCAAAATTTTAACTGCTTGTCCTTTCTCTGCTCCCTCTGCTTCCCCTACTGAGTCTCATTTTCGTTTATCTTTTCTTTTTGCCCATCTGCCTTCCCACTTCTCTAATGCTCCCCAAATCTGCGCACTCTGCAGCAAATCTCTCAAATGTGCTTTCATTCCCGCTGACCTCATGTGTTCAAAGTCTTTTGCCTCGAAATCTAATCTGTAGCTTCATCTCAAATGCTTGGTTGTTTTATGATCAATGTCATGCTTCTCTGCCACTTCCGCTAGTTTCTGATGTTTTTTCCCAACTTCCTGTTGTAGTCCTCGGACATAAATATCTTAGCTCCTCTTCTGTATAGGATTCTAACCTATTCAATCCCATTGTTCCCTCGACTAATTCATTTGCATCGATATTTAATCCTACTCGATTCAGTTGCTCTTCCCCCTTTGAGGCACTTTGTGAGGAATTTAAACTATCCAGCCAACTAGTTAACTGCTATGCTGTTAACCCTTGTAAAGAAATGTTACCACATTAGTCGCTGGCAGCTGTTGTATCCCTGTTCCTATAACTTGTGGAGTTAAAAGTCTCATACTCTGACTTGCATCTGGTAGGGCCATAAGAGGACTAAATCCCCCAGGAGGTTTATGCTCACCCAAACCAGTACTTGAAGATGATGCCATTGTTGCTGTGTCTCTCACTCCCCTTCTCCCTAAGTTCTGTGATATTTCAATCTTTCCCCCGTCTCTGATTTCTTTTGGGCATATAAGGGTACTGCTGGACCAACAGTAATCGGTAACGATATTGCATCTGGGGCCGCACTAGAACCTACACTTTGCAGAAGTGGTACTCCCATTGCCTGATTCATAATTGGTGCGAGATCCACTGACATCCCAGTTAACTGATTAGGCCTTGGCATATTCTGTATCTGTGGTGGTGGCAGTAACATTGGAGTTGATTCAGTCTGAACTAGCATTGGTTGGCACCACAATATTTGAAACAGTCTCAAGAGTGGGTAGATTCTGATAAATTCCTGGTGCAGAAGGTGTAGGCACCTGCACTTGAGCTTCCACTCTCATTCCTGTAACTGGTGTACTCTGCACTACCCCTGGTATCTGTCCTTCTTCTGTTTGTACAGCGCCCGCAGCTCCCTGGGATGTTCCAGGAGTAGCAGGTGGGGCTGTATCAATATTCCCTGGACCCCCTCCATAAGTCATCATAGGTGGAGGTCTATTTCTTAGTAACTGCGAAATGTAATCCTCAACATCAGAATCGTCATCATCCACATAAGATTTTTTCTCTTTCTTCCTTTCCTCTCTCTCCCTTCCCTTGTTATCATCTCCTTTGTCTGAATTGTCACCTTCTGTGATTTCAGGAAACATCTTAATCTCCTTCATCTGCTCTATCTTCTTTATCCTTCTATTAGTTTTCAACTCATGCTGCTGTCTGGCCACTAGCTCTCAAACTGCTAAAGCTTCAAACTGTGCTGGTCTCGGTAACGGTCTCATGTCATACAGTGATAATCGCAATTGATCTAGAACCCTTAAATTAAACGTTCCATGCTCTGGAAATGCTAAGGTTCCTTGATTCTTAGTCAATGCGCTCCATTGCTTTAACCAAAGACAAGAAGCTATGCCCTTTTCTTTCATTACAAGATGTGCTGGACTATCCTCCAGGGGGGGTTGGTTCCCCTACCGAAGCCTTAATGTATGATTCAACCTTCATCGCACTCCTAAATGCCTTGAAAAACTTCATTTTGCCTGTGTCATGTATCTCAATTCAATAAATGAAATGCCTTTTACTCCCATGATTACTTTCACCCATTCACTCAACCAGTTGCCTCTCACGGACAGCTGCCAATCCAGTCGCGGCTCTTCTCAGTAACCAACCTATCCCAGCGCGGCACACACTGACATCACACTAATATACAGCAGCTGACAAAGTCTTGCGGCTTCGCCTCCCTTAGGTTCAAATTCATTCAACTAATGTAATTATTGCGAGCGTCTTCATCAAATAATAACTAACACAAAAAATCTGCTGGTTTACTAAAGGAAAGGACACAATCGCTTCAGGGACCTTACAGATTTTCACTAAAAGGTACACTCTGGGACCTTAGCTCTTCTTCTTTCTCAGTCCCTCACGTCTGCAAGTAAAATTTGACCCGCAAACTTTACTCTCAACTGATCCTTGGGTCTGTCCTAGTGCACATCGGACTCGCCAAATTTCAGTCAAAGCTTCTTTTACTTAACATACATTCACTCAGACCTGTTGACCAAGCCCGATCAACCTACTAAACCAGACAGATTACAATATATACCCAAGTGTCTCCTACACTTGTGAATATACTCCGGAGTCTTAGACCACACAGGGTCCGTACATCACCAACAACCATGTGGACAATGTTTTAGCACAAAGCGGCACACAAAAATGAAGTTTGACGACTTCTCTCCTCTCACACCATTTAGGAGTATGCACACTCCTACTAACTCTAAACTGGATGACGCAAACTCCCTACTCTTTACCTCACATACATCACAATTCACCTGCGGTCTGCTTAAGCTTAGGCAAGCGCAGGTCTATTACTCTCATACTACCTCAAAACACACTAGGAGCATACTCAACCTTAACTACTGGTTTCAGGATCTGGGAAAGTCATTTCCGGGCTTAAGGGAACATCATCCTTGCTACGATTGACATTTTAGAAAAACAAAATTCAAACCTCATAAAATCAAAACAGCTGTACTCAAATTTAAACTACCACCATAACCTTTACTCGCTACTCAACTAGTTACCTAAGGAAACTAACCATGAAGCTGCTACCAAAAACTGCCAGCGCGCCTTGTCTTTAGTGAATAAACTAACAAGGGGACGCATATAGGTTGATGAATCTTTTGGATCGCATAGGGTATCCTAGTCAAGTATAGTAAGTAAGATACATCCACAATAATAATTTTAGTCAACACGGAAAACCATAGACTAGTCTAATAAGGAAACACCATCACTCATATGAAAGTTAGTTTGTTTTATTCCCTATTAGTTACAATTCTAATCAAAACCTTTATTCAGTGAAACCATGATTATCAAACTTTATTAGCAATACAAGCAATGAATTATCAGGATTTTTATTAATATGCAACCAATGTTAATCAAGCATAGCGATTCATGAACATTGAATAATTCAGCAATATGAGTTAGTAAGTCTTGGTCCAAGTCACCATTAGTCACTCTTGTCAGCCTACCTATCTCAAATTAGCATCAGCAAGTGGGTCTTCATGCGAAAACAATTTAGTCAAATTCAATAATTTGGAAAAATCTAACTAAAAGAGAAAAACATTTTAAAACAGCGCAGTTGGTACCTAGAAGGAAAGCACAGGTTAGTCAGTTGAGTTATAGCTACCTATCCAAGATAGATCAGCAGCAAGTCAGTCTTCATCACAAGGTCATCAGTCATCAGTTAGGCCAAGGCTCACAAGGAGCAAGCCCAAATTTCAGCACTTCGGACAGCGTCTCCTGACGTCATCAACTTTCGCCTCTCCGTTCCAATTTTTCCCCTCATATCATGACTTTTTATTAGGGTCTCTCAGTCCGTCCCACAATTTGCTTATTGGTCAACCTTATCAGGGGTTATGACTCTAACCTATAATTAACAGTCGATGAGTACATCATCCGGTTCCTTCAGGTAACAAAATTGATGCCCCCAGCTCTTAGTCTGTAGCTCCATTGTTCAAGTCCTGGGAAAATACATTTAGCCTACCCTACACATAATTGTATCAATTTGTTCTGATCGTCTCCTGTCCGCTGGTGAGTTTGCAGATTTCTCTAGCAGAGCTCTTCACAGCACTTTGTACAGTTCAAGGTCCTTTCCTTCCAGTTCCAGTCTGTGGCGGCTCATCGCGTCTCCACGTTTTAAGCAGGCAAGGACCAGCGCTGACTAGGCCTCTGGCTAAGCTAAGAACATATGGCATCACAAACATAGATTACATTGTTAATTATGATATATTAATACAAACTTTTTTAAAACATTTCATGTTATTTGGTACTGTTAACATAGATGGTAATCACTCCTGTGGGCACATCGTTGCTCAATACATGTTATTTTCAATTACTGTTAATCAAATGTCAGATTTTCTCATTAGTCAATATACACGAATCATTAGCATATTCTCATATTAACATATCAGCTGTAACACTATCAATCTTTTTCCACCATAGTCCCAAACATCTGATAATCTTTCCAATTCAAACTGTCCCTATCTCAGCTCTTGCTTAGATCAGGAAAACGCTCAAAACACTCCTCTTAAGATGTTAAATCTCACTCAAATGTCTCTTTATAATTATTTATCTGTATATGCAAACAAACAAACGGCCAGCCTCACTAAAACAAGGCCACACATTTGTGAATAAAATGTCGCTTTTCACAAATGTGTAGCCACATTTTCCTGTGGCTAAAGGTGGAGGCCTCATCGTTTTTGATGCTGTTGACTGAAAGACCTGTTGAATGTGGGAGAATATTCTTACATGAATCATGAGAAAAGGCTGGGAAATCTGACGGTCAAACATTACAGTTAACACAAGATGCTTTAGTGTCAGGTTGTCTATGCCAACAAGAACATGGACTTTTGAATAACTTGCATCCAACTAGTCCACTTCCTAATGAAAATGCATTAGAATTTAGACACTCCACCTTTGAACTCAATAGAAACGGTTTTACATTAATTATTATATTATCTGGCTATATGGCTATTTCCTGGGATTATTGGTACAGTCAGCCCTCTTCATTTATAAAGAATATATCATATATGACTGAAAAGTAAAGGGTTGTCGAGTTCAGAGGAGACAAGAAGTTCCTTGTCACACTGGTCTTAGAGGTCCTATATAAATTATTATTCCACAAAGAACAATATGGAAGTCAGAGAATTTCTCATAGAACAGGTATTGATATAATCCATAACTAGAGCTTGGGAAATGGTTCTCCTGCAGGACACCATTGTTTTTGAAGTTCAAGATCAGCTGTACATAAACACTTCTACAATTAATCAATTCAATTATTTGTAATTGTTTATAATTGGTTCCATTATATGCGCAACTTTTTTTTATTTAGAGGGGACAAGGGAATCCATGGAGGATCTCCTGTTATCGCTCAGTTTACAGGAGTGTAATTTAAAATGTACATCACATATCAGAGATTAGGAAGTAACCTTTCTAGATATCAAGATATTGAAACCAATAGATCAAAACACACTTCTCTAGTTTGCTAGCTCCCATACAAAAAGCTAGACGAACGCCTTGCCTTTGCCATTTTGACATTTGCAGTGAAACTGCAGCAATTTAAATGAATAATTTACACATGCAGAACAATCAAAGGAGGAGTTAATTGCACAAACCTACCTAAAGGAATGTATACACCATTCCCTTAAAAGAGCCATTTTTCAAAACCAGGACGTTGTTTTTGAAGGTAGGTGGCACAGCAAGGATAGTGAGAGAATAGGTTGGACACCAACTTACTTATGCTTGTCAAACAAGTTGAGGAACCTTCAAGAGTTGACAAATATTGAACATACGCACTGAAAATTAATACATTTGAACGAGGTTAAATTAAGAGACCAAAACAAAGCAGAATTTGTGTTCTGCACCAAGTAGTGGAACATTTTCTCTATGGCAGCTGTCAGGCATGTAGAGCAGCATGACATACATTTGTGATCAGTTTTGGAGGTTGGGTTTCACTTCTGAAAAAATGACGATTCTTAGAACAAATATGTGATTTACTTGATAGAACGCCTGTGCGGTCAAGAGTATGTAGGAGATACCGGAAGGGAAAAGAGGTTTTGAGTTGGAGAGCACAGATTAGCTGTACGGAGAGTTTGGTCATCACCTTTAGCAAAACATTTTGCCAGCGTGGGTCATTCAAAAAATGACGTCAAGTGGTTAAATTTGGAAAAGATCAGCTAATCGAAAAGACAGGGAGATTAAGAGCAATACTACATTTTCTATTCACATATTTAGGATTGAAGTCTTGAATGAGAAGCTGATATAGAAATAACTTTGTCATCCTTACCTACTATTCATTTATATTTCTGTGCTGAAACAAAATACAAGAGGCGATTTATTTCCTCTGCTCCCAAAAGTCTGTACAGAATAATTTATTACAAAGATGGAATTATTACAAAGATGAACTTAGGTTAGTGAGTATTTTCATTAGGGAAACAGGGTGCTTATCAGGTAGCACAAAGTGTTAAAATAATTATCTTAAACCTTTCGCTGCTAGGCCTTTCCTCCCTCAGTACTGAGCCTTATTTTGGGCTATTTGGGGTAGTTTGCGCTTACATCCCCATACTTTTTTGTGCACATAAGCTATTCATTCCAAATCTGTTCCCTTTTTTCCAATATCTTGGGGATTTTAAAGGTATCCAGGGTTTGTGGATTCCTTTGAAGGGGACTGGAAACATATGCAAAATATAGCAACATTTTGAGAAAAATAGGGAAAAAGCGCTCCATATAAAAGTGTCTGTTTTTTCCCTAAAAATGGTTTCCACAAATGGTTTGCTGTACTAGTCACCATCTTCCCAGCTTTCTGGAACATGCAGAGCTGAATCAAAAAACTAATTTTGTACCACAGATTTAGCACTTTTTCTAAGAGGTAGCCTATTTGCCCTATGTTTTATGCTCTCAAGCTACTTTCAGTTTTTGGCGAAAAACAGTGGGAAAGCCATGGGTGATCCATAAAAGCTACTCATTTCCGAAAGGTAGACAACATTCAGAATTTAGAAAGGGATCATATTTGTAGATCCCTCAAGGTTTTCTTAAGGGAAATAACTGCGGAAAGACACATTGAAAACGAGTAGGAAAAAATGAGCATTTGTGACAACATTTTCATCTATAACTTTTTGTCACAATGGTCTATTGACAAAAACAACATAAAATTATGTCCACTAGACCCTTCTGATTGTGGGGCTATATAGGGTTTGAAGGCTTTCCAATAGCCAAAATTACCCAGAGCCAAGAACTGAGCTGCACTGTACAATGATTTTTCATTGAGTACCAAGTATAGAGCAATTCTTATATTGAAATAGGCAGAGTGACAAATGGGTATCACGGAAACTTATGTATTTCTGAAATGGGCACAAGATGTTGAGTATAGGAGCAATGGTTATTTCTATACCTCAGAATTTGTGGGTACCCGTACAAGCGTATAACTTGGAGGGTATTTTTCAAAATGTCATCTTTTTTTATACACTAGCTTACAATTGAAAGGCACAAATTCAGCAAAATTCAATTGATAATAACAAATGTTCTACTATTCTAGGCTTCCACAAAGATAAGAATGGTACCTCACTTGTGTGGGTGGGCCGAGTGCCTGCGAAATGAAATGGCCCAAAATGCAAGATGTATGCTGCATATTTTCCACTGAAAACTGATCCTCTTTTTTCGATGAGTATAGCTCTAAATTGTGGACCCTAGCTCAGTCGTCACTTAGGGAAATCTAGCCAACCTGTACATTTTTTAAAACTAGACGGTTAGGGAAATCCAGGATGGTGTGACTTCCATGGATCCCACTAGGTTTTGTTACTCACACTTCCCCGCAAACCTCAAACTTCTCCTGAAATCACACATTTTCCTTACATTTATGTGATGAAAACTTCTGGAATCTGCAAAAATCCACACAATTCCTACCACCCAGCATTGCCCCAGCTGTGCCAATAGCAATGCCGCCCCACTTGTGTGGCTTGGCCTAGTGCTGCAGCAGGAACGGATCAAACAAAGGACAATGGGAGTGCTTTCATGAGGACTCCTACTGAACTCAGTTGGATCTGTTCATGTTGGGGCACTGCGTTTTGGGAATCATTGTGAGGCATTATGAGTTTTAGAAATCAACAGAGATCAGTGAGGATAAGTATCTACTAGTTATTAAAAGAGCATATTTAGTTTTGTTTGACAAAAGGAAGTTGCAAATAAGAAGAAATATCTATACAGTTCTGAGATGACCACAAATAGTTCACACACTCTGAGGATATATGGACACAATAATCCTTTGGCTCTGTGGAGAAGAAACAAAACTTGCTCAAGTCAATTGTTTGGGCTGAGGTAAGTGTTTTAAGTAAGATCAGGAGCTATCCTTGCTTAATATGAAGAAAATGGTTGGATAACGACTTCCTTGCTACTAAAAGATGGCGCCTGGTTTTTCATGCATTTAGTTTAGTTGCATGCACAAAGTATCTTTCACGTATTTCAGAGACAAACACAGCTTCAACGTGGGTGCCAAAATGTGTTTAAAAGTGGCTGCTTATGTAGTATAAGGTCCATTTAGTCCAGGGGTCTCCAGCCTTTTGTGTAATAAGATGTATTTATGTACCATGAAATTCATACAGTGCTACTAATGCAAGTGTTTTAGCAGTGACCATCTAAGACAAGGCTACAGTAGTGCCCACTATATGCAGCATCACTAGCAGTGATTACTTCTTTGCAATATCAAAGGTTGCTGGCAGCAATGTAAAAAAAGCTTTGTCAATTTTGAATGCCTCTACATGTGTAACACATAATGGCCCTAGCTTCAATGCCCCGGACACCAATGTAATAATACAAGAAGAATATCTCTCCAGTGCTGCATGATGTATCACTCAAATATCAGCTTTAAATATATCATGTAAACTCAACCATTTTTCACTAAACATCACCCTACGAGTTTTGAGGAAAAGCACACACCTTTTCATCTTGAATGGCCATTTTTTTCAATTTTGGTATACACATATTAATTCATTCAAGAAGGAGCTTCTAATTTTGCAGTGCCCGCTGTATACAGAAGAGCTACTTATAGATAGCTGGAGTGCTATCAGAAGCTCACAAGCTGCTCATATGAAAAGCCTGTTTTATTCCCACCATGAGAGGAGAAAAGCCATTAAAGTTCATCCATGTTGTTAAGATAAGCAATTTCCCAAGATTGCAATTTATTTGATAAATAGGCATGTAGATGAGCAATAATGATTGTTTTATTTATTGAAGTGAATAAAGCGAAATGCATTTTGAAGGACTTAAAGTGATAACAGTCAAGCTATGTAAATTTGTTACCTATCTTTAAGTCAAAATGCAAGACAGGACAGAGAAGGAGAGACATCAAATTGTATTTGTTACACATCCAAGATTAGTAAAAGTTTTCCTTTCCCCAAGGAGCAACGGTGAGTATACAGTCTAGACAAGTGATTCACCATTATGTGTAATACTATGCACCTATCAGTACAAGCGGATTTTAATGGGCTGTTCACCATGAGTGGTTGAAAAGAGCTTTGCACTGATACTATTATAAACGTTGGTATTTGCAGTGCTGCATGAAAAACAAATTTGAGATTATTGATTGAGTTAAAGAAATATTCTGATAGGTATTCTTTTTTTTATTGTATACTGTATGAAGCTCGCTCTGTATATACTATATCAAAGTGAGATATAGTGTGAACAGAAGCCAGGGATTCCCCAGAGGCTTAACAGATGCTAAAATAGATAATACCAATGTTTTATTTTGTGTTAGTGTGGTTGAGCAGTTAGGCTTATCAGACGGTAGTGCTCAGCATTTGTAGTACACACCGAAAATAGAAGAAGCACACACTCAATGACTTAACTCCAGACCAATGGTTTTTATATATCAAAAATATATTTTCTTAATTTATTTTAGAACCAAAAATTTCAAGTTGCAGGTAAGTACCTTAAAGGTTTTTATATTTCATACAGATATCAACAGTACTTTGTTTGAAATAGGCAAGTAATACAGTTTTTTAAATATTGGCAATAATCTGTTTTAAAACTGGACACTACAATTTTCAGAAACAGTTCCTGGGGGCAAGAAATGTTAGGTCATTTTACAGGTAAGTACAACACTTGCAGTTTCAGTCTACGGGTTTTAGGAAGTCCACCGGTTGGGGTTCAAGTTAACCCCAAACACCCACTACCAGCAACATGGGGCTGGTCGGGTGCAAAGGTCAAAGTTGAGCAAATGT
Source organism: Pleurodeles waltl (assembly GCF_031143425.1). Classification (NCBI taxonomy): domain Eukaryota; kingdom Metazoa; phylum Chordata; class Amphibia; order Caudata; family Salamandridae; genus Pleurodeles; species Pleurodeles waltl. The sequence continues at coordinate 1,890,386,190 of NC_090440.1, forward strand.
AACGTGGGCTCCAATGGAGACAGGAGGTTCTCGGAATCAGGCCTGCTTGCAGGTACGTACCTGTGGCTCGGAGGGCAAACCAGGGGTGATTAAAAGAGCATTGGGGGGCCATAAATATGCACCAAACACACACCCTCAGCGGCACAGGGGCGGCCGGGTGCAGGGTGCAAACAGGACGTCGGGTTTCCAATGCTCATCTATGAGGAGACCCCGAGGGTCACTCAAAGGCTACAGGCGAGGTCCAGGGGGGTGTCTCAGGCACACCACTGGTCAAACAGGGAGGAGGGCCACCAGCTGAACATAGAGGCACTGGGAGTTGGGTTCTCTAAGGCCTGGGGGCCGTGGGAGCAGTGCGCCTTTAGGTGTCGGATATCTTTAGTAATATCCTGACAGATGGCAGCGGACTATTACTCAATACACCTAACCCCCACTTCTCCCTATATATTAGAAATTCAAAAATAGAAAACTTTGTGCACTCAAACCCACACCTGCTGCCAAGGTGCATTCCTTGAAACAAGGAGAAACATACAGCAATACAAATGATGATGCACCAGAATAAACTATATCAAGAAGTCCAATTCTTTAGTTTAGATCCATTAGAACATATTTATAGCAAAGCAAACAGACAACGCGTTTCCTCCTTTAGAACAGGACTTCTTCAGGGCTGTAAAACAACAGATATGATCCCTTAAAATATACACAAAAAGAATATATTTACAAATGTATCTTTAAAGGCAACATATAATTTCAAAAACACAACGGCAAAAAGGCAAGGGAGAAGCCCAAAAGTCAAATTAGAACAAAATAGATCTATGTAGGAAGTACAAAAAGATCTCTGAAATCCCGGATACAGGAACATGTCAGAGCAACAAAAAATAAAGATATGAAATATCCTATATCATTACACATGATGGTTTCAATATTCTGACAAAAGTGAAATTTGGTTTCATGGTATTGATCATGTATCGTTTGATCAAAAGGGAGGTAATAGGGAACTAACCTTGCGGCGTAAAGAGGCATCATGGATCGGCCACTTGCGTTCTGTTAAAATGGGTCATAACACCGATGATGAGTTGCAATATTTCCTATAATCTCCTTCTTTGGGTCGTCTTTTGTTGTTCAATTAATGTATAGGGATGAGAAAGAAATGGTGAAAATATGAGAAAAAAAGCGTCATATATTGTTTAACTTTATTTATGTTTTTTTAATATTTCATTGGACAGATGAAATGTATAGATATAAACAACAACAAATAACCAAATCTAATATATCTGGTGATAGTTCCAGTATTCTAGTGACATTGGTGTAGGAGGCTAGCCTGGCTTATAGTGGGTACCTGATGGTACTTACACCTTGTGCCAGGTCCAGTTATCCGTTATTAGTAGATTAGTAGTGTTCTAGCAGCTTAGGCTGATAGAGGTAGCTATGGCAGAGCAGCTTAGGCTGAACTAGGAGGCATGCAAAGCTCCTACTATACCACCTATATCATATAGACCTATATCGTAAGAATCACAATACTCAGAGTTACTAAAAATAAAGGTACTTTATTTTAGTGACAATGTGCCAAAAATATCTCAGAGGATATACTCCCTTAGGAGGTAAGTAAAATACACAAAATATACACACAAACCAAAATCAGGTAAGTAAACAGAAAAGTAGGGCAAACACTGTAGAATACAATAGGATGCAATAGGCCTAGGGGCAACACAAACTATACACTAAGAAAGTGGAATGCGAACCACTTAGGGACCCCAGGCCTAGTGTAGTGTGTAGAGGGTCGCTGGGAGTGTAAGAAAACACTAACGGTGTCCAAGATACCCCACACCAAGACCCTGAAAAGTAGGAGTAAAGTTACCCTACTTCCGCAGAAACACACTAAAGTCGTGATAGGAGATTCTGCAAAGACACAACTGGCTGCAAAGCACTGAAGACGCATTCCTGGACCTGAGGACCTGTAAAGGAAGGGGACCAAGTCCAAGAGTCACGAAAGTGTCCAGGGAGGGCAGGAGCCCACTAAAGCCCGGATGAAAGTGCAAAATGGCTGCCTCTCGGTGGAAGAAGCTGAAGATTCTACAACAACGGAAGATGCCAGGAACTTCTCCTTTGCACAGAAGTTGTCCCACGGCGTGCTGGAGGATGCAGAGTTGTTTCCACACAGAAAGACCACAAACAAGCCTTGCTGGCTGCAAAGGTCACAGTTGAAGAAAAAGGGTGCTGCGGTCGCCACCTGGAAGAGAAGACAAGAGTGGGCGCCCAGCAATACAGAGAGCCCACGCAGAAGCAGGCAGCACCCGCAGAAGTACTTAAACACAGGTTCAAGAAAACTGAGCACATCGGTCATCTCAACACTACAAAGGAGGGTCCCATGAAGCCGGTGGTCAACTCAGCGAGTTGAGCAATGTAGGACAGAGTCTTGGGGACCTGGGCTGTGCTGTGCACAAAGGATTCCTTACAAAAGTGCACAGATGCCCTAGCAGCTGCAGTTCATGCAGTACACAGGATTACTGTTTGGTGTGGGGAAGCAAGGACTTACCTCCACCAAATTTTGACAGATGGACCACTGGACTGTCAGGGTCACTTGGATCCAGCTATTGTGTTCCAGGGACCACGCTTGTTACAATGAGAGGAGACCCAGAGGACCGGAGGTGCCTGCGTTAGCAGGAGGAAGATTCCATCGACCCACGGGAGATTTCTTCTTGGCTTCCAGTGCAGAGTGAAGGCAGACAGCACCCAGAGCATGCACCACCAGGAAACAATCGAGAAAGCTGGCAGGATTAGGCACTACAATGTCACTGGTAGTCTTCTTGCTACTTTGTTGCAGCTTTGCAGGTGTCCTGGAGTGGTCAGCGGTCGATCCTTGGCAGAAGTCGAAGAGGGAAATGCAGAGGAACTCTGGTGAGCTCTTGCATTCGTTATCTGAAGAGAAGCCCACAGGGGAGACCTTATATAGCCCTCAGAGGAGGATTGGCCACCTAGTCAGGTAAGCACCTATCAGGAGGGCCTCTAACGTCACCTGCTGGCACTGGCCACTTAGAGGCCTCCATGGTGCCCTCACACCTCTGCATTCAAGATGACAGAGATCTGGGACACACTGGAGGAGCTCTGGGCACCACCCCTGGGGTGGTGATGGACAGGGGAGTGGTCACTCCCCTTTCCTTTGTCCAGTTTCGTGCCAGAGCAGGGGCTGAGGGATCTCTGAACCGGTGTAGACTGGTTTATGTAAGGAGGGCATCATCTATGCCCTTCAAAGCATTCCCAGAGGCCAGGAGAGGCTACTCCTCTCAGGCCCTTAACACCTATTTCCAAAGGGAGAGGGTGTAACACCCTCTCTCAGAGGAAATCCTTTGTTCTGCCTTCCTGGGACGGGGCTGCCCAGACCCCAGGAGGGCAGAAGCCTGTCTGTGGGTTGGCAGCAGCAGTAGCTGCAGTGAAAACCCCAGAGAGCTGGTTTGGCAGTACCCGGGATCCATGCTGGAGCCCCGAAGATGCATGGGATTGGCACCCCAATACCAGATTTGGCATGGGGGGACAATTCCATGATCTTAGACATGTTACATGGCCATATTGGGAGTTACCATTGTGAAGCTGCATATAGGTATTGACCTATATGTAGTGCACGCGTGTAATGGTGTCCCCGCACTCACAAAGTCTGGGGAAATTGCCCTGAACTATGTGGGGGCACCTTGGCTAGTGCACATCTAGCCTTCACTAAGTGAGGGTCAGACATATAGATGACTTATAAGTTACTTAAGTGCAGTGTAAAATGGCTGTGAAATAACGTGGACTTTATTTCACTCAGGCTGCAGTGGCAGTCCTGTGTAAGAATTGTCTGAGCTCCCTATGAGTGGCAAAAGAAATGCTGCAGCCCTTAGGTATCTCCTGGAACCCCAATACCCTGGGTACCTAGGTACCATATACTAGGGACTTATAAGGGTGTTCCAGTGTGGCAATTAGAATTGGTAAAAATGGTCACTAGCCGGCAGTGACAATTTTAAAGGCAGAGAGAGCATAAGCACTGAGGTTCTGGTTAGCAGAGCCTCAGGGACACAGTTAGGCACCACAGAGGGAACAAACATTCAGGCCACAACTATGAGCACTGTGGTCCTGACTAGCAGGATCCCAGTGAGACAGGCAAAAACAAACTGACACACAAGTAAAAATGGGGGTAACATGCCAGGCAAGATGGTACTTTCCTGCAATTGGTGATGGGGTTATACTGGCTGGTGCTTGATTGGACTACAAGTGACATAGGAGAAAGAGTTAGTGAACTGAGATTTACAATATTGTTCACTATTAATGATAGGGAGGTTTGCTATCCGTGTTGGTTGTTTTGGGTTTTTGAGATATACTAGAGGAACACTCCATTTTAAGTTGGTCACCAATATCCACTCCATGATTTATGGATAATGAATTGTTTTCAAAAACTTTATTGCCAGTAGGGAATACCAATTGATGTGGAAGAGTGAGTTGGAGATTTTTGCAATCATAACATTGCTTAATACTTCAGAATAAAAACGCCAGTGATATCTTAGTATCTGTTTCACCGGATTTAGGTATTGGACGCATATAAGTTAAATATCATACTTCAAGATGGCTTCCACCATTCTTTAGGATATTCAGGACAATGTGCAATTATCTCAACTTATGAATAATACATGGCTGGCTTAAAAACATAGGTAGTATAGTGGCGCAAACTAGAGAATTGCAATTTATAACATTCTTTTCTACGAACATGATGGTGGGGTCTGCAACCCGCATTGTAGGGTGCGGGCACTCGATATACGAAAGTGAAATACTCCACTTTAGGATGGCCGCCACCGCCTATCATGACACCAAGTGATAATGTGTATCTAGTTGCTTGTGTTGAAAAATGGGTGCGACGTCTTCGATATTGCATCATGGGTAATTGGCAAGATAAAGACTTTAAAAATCCGGTATCTCCAGCATCCCGGTTTTTCATTATGTCCTGCTGACGATTGGAGCGAGGTCGCTTTTACCATGTTGGGTGCTAGTGAAGGTAGGATATAAACTGCCTCTCATATCCTCTATAGGTTACTTTAAAGGTAAGGAGTATATTGGTGATACTGCTTCTGTAAAAATTTGGTTCTAGTACAACATGGCCGTCATCGTTTGCAGCATCTTGACATGATGTTTTTGATGAATACATATTTATTATTGTTCATGTTGGGATAACGGGGGTTCTCGAAATGTGTTTATTGCTGACTCTTTGGGTCCCTCCGTTATTTTTGTTAGAGTTGTAATGAAGTGATGTTTGGTACCTGTGTTACTCGATGTTGTGGGAATGTTGTATCTTAAATTGAAGTACAATAACACATCAAAAGATGGTCGCCACCTGCTTTTGGGAAATAACGGCAAACTTGGTTTCTTGGGTTTTCCGTTGTTGATGCGAATATCATTGATCTGGTTGCAATGTGATGTAGTCTAGTGTTGTTTCTCATCTCATAATAGGTGCTGACACTGAAGGATTATGATATTATTGCAAGATGGATTACATTTTCTGAAAATGGTGAACTGAAATTGAAAGGACTGAATAGGTATGTGCAGGAATTTACATTTGGTGGTGATTGGACCGCATTCTTAGTTAAATAAAATATTGTATTACAAGGTGGCCGTCATTTGGTATTAGGTAGTGAATATGGTGTAGATTTTCTGCTTCACTGTTGCAAATATTATTAGGCCATTTATGAAATGATGTAGGCTAGTAATTCAGTTTTTTATGTTTATAAGTGGTGTTAACTTTGGATATATGTGATACTTTATCTATTAATTAAAATCTATTTGAACATGCTGGTTTGTTTCAGAAGAATAGATATGTGGGGCATTCCATATTTGGGAACAGTGAGATAGCCTAACACAGTTTATTTGTCAAAATAATGTCTAAATATTATAGCATTAGACATATTTCTCCCTTCATATATGAAGTAATTGCGTAATTATCTATTATGTATTACAAGCTATGACAAACAAGGGATTTACGTGTTTCTAAAGAATATTCTTCTTAACACAGCTTCCATGTAAAAAAAAGTAAAAAGAGTATGGTTTTTTGATACATTCCTCCCATTACATATAACGAAATTATGAATAACTTACCTTGCATTATAAGCCATGATAAATGCGGGACCCCTGGTTCTCTAAAGAACATTTGTTATTAACACCTTCATTAAAATTGCTTGGTGTACAGTTTTATTATGTGTTTTTATGGTGCTTTTAATGAAGATTGTTGTTGTAATGGACTTTTGTGTCTTGATGTTTGTAACAAACCCACGTTTTTCATCCCCCCTTACTCTTTTTTCTTTTGCTTTTTTTTTCTATTTTGTTCTAATTTGACTTTTGGACTTTTCCCTTGCCTTTTTGTTGTTGTGTTTTTGAAATTATATGTTGCCCTAAAAGATGTATTTGTAATATATTATTTTTGTGTATATTTTAAGGGATTCATATTTGTTGTATTACAGCCCTGAAGAAGTCCTCTTCTAAAGGACAAAATGCATTGGCTATTTGCTTTGCTATGAATATGTCCTGCTCTAAGAAACAAAAAAGAATAAAGAGAAGATTCAAATGGATCTAAACTAAAGAATTGGACTTTTTGATATAGTTTATTGTGGTACATCATCATTTGTATTGGTGTTGGATATCTTTTTATGGAGCTTCGCTGTCAGGGGGGTCCTCGGGATTCCCTCTGTAGGGTTTGTCGTGGAGGGGTGGATATGTCAACTCACGGTGGGCACTTGCTCGCAATCGCCTGGGGACCCTCTCTTGCTGCGTGGACCACCTGGACATGGGCCGTGATCGTTGGGTGCACAGAGGTCAAGACTTACGCATCCAGAGTGAGATGGTAGTCCTTGGTTGTAGGTTTTCTTCAGAAAGAGCTGGTGTTCTTGAGAGTTCTTGGTCGTTTTGGGTGCAGGGCAGTCCTCTGGAGCTTGGAAGAGGTCCCTGGTCCCGCTGGATGCGTTGCTGTTCTTTTGCAGGTTCTTTGAAGCAGAAGGCAGACCAGTAGGGCTGGGGTCAAGTCAGTTGTTGTCTTCTTTCTTCTAGGCTGGGGTTTCAGGCTTAGCAGTCCCTCTTCTTCTTGTTAGGCTGCCAGGAATCCGGTGTGTTAGGTTCAGGGAAACCCTTAAATACAAGATTTAGGGGCATTTAGGGGTCAGAGGGCAGTAGCCAATGGCTAATGTCCCTGAGGGTGATTACACCCCCCTTTTTTCCACTCCCTTTGTGGAGGGGAGCACATTCCTATCCCTATAGGTCCCTGTCCTCCAAACCAAGATGGAGGATTCTCCAGGGAGGGGATTACTTCAGCTCTGGACACCTTAGGGGTGGTCGCAACTGAAGTGGTCACTCCTCCTTGTTTTTCTTAAGTTTCCCACCAAACTGGCCGCCAAAAGTGGGGGCTTGTCTGGGGAGCGGGAATCTCCACTAGCTGGAATGCCCTGGGGCACTGTAACATGAGGCTTGAGCCTTTGAGGCTCACTGTCAGGTGTGACAGTTCCTGCAGGGGGGTTTGTTCCTGGCCACAGAGAGCACAAAGGCCCTCACTTCATGGGGTCAGAAACTCGTCTACTAGTGACAGGCAGTGACATCTCTAAGATGCCCTCTGTGTGCATTTTTTTAATAAATCCCACACTGGCATCAGTGGGGGTTTATTGTGCTGAGACGTTTTCCCAGTATTCAGTGTGGCCATTATGGAACTGTGGAGTTTGTAATGACAAACTCCCAGACCATATACTTAATATAGCCAAACTGCACTTACAGTGTCTAAGAATGGACTTACACACTGTAAGGGCATATTGCTCATGCAGCTATGCCCTCACCTGTGGTATAGTGCACCCTGCCTTAGGGCTGTAAGGCTGTAAGGCCTGCTAGAGGGGTCACTTACCTATGCCACAGGCAGTGTTTTGTGAGTATGGCACCCTGAGGGGGACGCCATGTCGACTGTGCCTTTTTCTCCTCACCAACACACACACAATCAGCAATGGTAGTGTACATGTGTTAGTTGAGGGGTCCCTTAGGGTGGCACAACACATGCGGCAGCCCTTAGGGACCCTCCATGGTCACAGAGCCCTTGGTACCACTGGTGCCTTTTACCAGGGAGTTATCTGTGTGCCAGAGGGGTGCTAATTGTGGAAACAATGGTACATTTTTAGGGAAAGAAAACTGGTGCTGGGGCTTGGTTAGCGGGATCCTAGCACACTCTCAGTCAAGTCAGCATCAATATCAGGCAAAAACTGGCAGTTTCGTACATATACTCACATTGCACAATCACATTGTTTGTTTTTTAAATGACATCATCTGTGACTTTCCTCAAGAAGGCAAAGAAAGGAAAGAGACCACAGCAAATGCAGTATACATTTCTACAGATGTCACAATATTGCACTTCTACAAGAAAACATGTGCAGCATGAGTTGTGGGTCGATACACCTGATGGAGGAAAACTAATATATATGAAGTACATATTTAATGGAGAGCTTGAGTTTGGGCAGACGGTTTAAGATGAGGGAAGGAAGACTCCATGTAACATAAAATGAATTGAACAGCTCTTTTCACTCCCAACCAAAAAAGGGAAGCATAAGCATACATCCTTCTTCCGACTCACCTGAATTTTAATTAGATGACACACCCTCCAGTTTAATTAACCTCTCCATATTCCAGGGTTCAACAAAGGTCCAAATCCACATTGTCCTACAATTCCTGTCTTCGGGGCTGTTGCCCGTGGGTACACAGTCTCTGCTCTGCAGCAACCCCTGAACTTCTGGTCCTCCGAGACTTCCCCCACCAGTTGTTCCCACTTTTTTTACCCTTTGATGCAAAACATCTTACAATGCCTGATTTCCCATACTCCAAGTTTTCTCATCCATGTATTCCACCTCACCACTGCATGCTTTGCATTTCCCATGCGCCCCACATTTTCTGGAATTTCTACATGCATCCTCTCCCCTTATAGATCTCTTTTTGCAACATCTTGCAATGTTCCTTACCAGTTTCCCAATTAATATATTGGAGAGGAGATCCAGCGCTCAATTGTGTGCTATTTCCAGCATGGCGACCATACATCCCAGTTTTACCAAAGCTTTCTGACTTCTTGTGAGGTCCAACCGGCCCCATATACCCAACGAAGCAAGTTGGGCTGCTAGTCCAGAGAAGTCCCTGTTGTGTCCTCCAGTGACTTACACATCTTCTCCCAGAAATGTCTCAATCTGGCACAGGCCCACAGAGTGCGTAGCAGAGTGCCCTCCAACCCACAGCCTCTTAAACACTGCACATGTTCTGCTCTTCCTATCTCAAGGAGTAGAACACTTGTGCAATATGTCCTGTATATTATGTATTAGATGGTAACTAGCCTTGATTGCAACTTCACTGGGGTACACCAATGTGGTCAGCCAGTCCTTTTTTACCAGTTGTCCCACGTCTTGATCCCCGCGTCCCTGCAGTCACACAAAGGGGCTCCCCGACTTTCTAATAAGGGTGCCAAATGTGAGAGAAACTAGTTTTTTCTTCATGCAAGCATCTTAAGGTCGCCTCTCCAGGGGGGAGTATTCCTGCATTTCTTCGCCCTGTGGTATGCTTTCCTGGAGCGCATGTCTCAGCTGCCTATATCTCATCCACTGTGTGCTGGACACGTGATATTCCTTCTGTAGGTGTTCGAACAGTACTATGCCATTTGCGTCCCACACATCTGCCAGAGTGGAGAGTTCTCAGGCATCTCATCCCTGAAAACATCCCCTCATTGCCTCCATGCACAATCTAGTTCCTTCCCATAGTGGTGTCCTAGGGGGTCAGCCTTTTGTCCCATTTCATTTCTTTATGCAGTTTGCAGCATATGTCTACCACAGTCTTTGTTGTTGATCCTGCCTGCGTCCCAAGTTTCTTCCCATATAGTGCATGTAAGTAGCTCTTGTCCCCATTGCCTTCCTGTCAAGGGAGCATTCTGGGTCTTCCCAGTCCGACTACTCCAACCTGCGCCACCTTGTGGTAATTTTGAAAGTTCGATAGAGCTATGCCTCCCTTGAATTTACTGCACTGGAGTGTTTTCATGGCTATTCAAGGCTGCCACTCACCCACAACAGTGTCCTAACCAGTGCATCTACCTTATTGCAGAAAGCATCAGGTATTCTCTGGGGGGTGAGGTGGGCGAGATTCTGAAGAACATAGAGGAACTGGGGAAAAGCTATCATTTTAAGCATGGACCGCCCAGCCCATAATGTACAACGGCAGCACACGCCTCTAGTCTTTGGATCAGAGGCTTCATTTTAGCCTCATAATGGACAGCTTCCGTTTTAGTGATCCAGATCCCTAGATATTTACATTTTTGGGTCTCTATTCAGAGGAGAAGTGGCATCCCCCTCACCTACTCTCAACCCCCCACCAGATACAACAAGAATTTGCCCCAGTTAACCTGAAATCTGGAGCATCTGCCAATTATCCTAAAAATGTCCCTCAATCGAGCCAATGATTGTTCTGGTTGTGCCAGTTATATTCGGATATTGTCTGCATATAATGAAATTTGTTTTTCCTTGCCGGTTCAACCTGGCCATCCCCATACTTGTGAACCTATGTGCACACATGCTTCCAGCACCTCTATCGCCGTGAACAGAATCGGCGACAGAGGACAACCTTGTCTAGGCCGCCTCTTCACTGTGAACCCCCTGGAGATCCTTCCATTAAGTTTCTCTCTGGCCCTGGGCATCTAAAATAACAGTTTAGCTCTTTGAATGTAGATGGATCCAAACCCCATTTTGTCTAGAAGGCCAAACAGATAAGGCCACTCAACTAAGTCAAACGCCCTATTACATCCTGTAATGTGATCACTCTTGGGTCGCCCAATCTCTCTACCTCTGGGATTTAATTATATAGCCTCCATAGATTCAGCTTAGTTGATTGATCAGGTATAAATCCATTTTAGTCTGGACGCACAAATATCATTGACCACCTCTCGCAGTCTATTCGCAAGGACTGTCGCCAAGATCTTGGTGCTGGCGTTTAACAGCGATATGCTTACCCAAGCAAAAAAATAGGAATGGGGCAAATTAAGGTCCAACATACATACTCCTATTAGGGCTCTCTAATTAGAAATAGCATGCGGTTCCTATGAAAGAAGAAGGAGGAGGAGGAGAGTAACGTGAACCAACTGATTGGAGGATCTGATTTTCCAGGAGCAAGAGTCCTCACGCACCCAAAAGGGTGTCATGCTTTGGCATCAGGCAGCTCCTCATTGGGCTGGTGCTGCAGTGCCCAATGGGCCCCATTTAGGGGGCTTTTTGCCAGAGTTCTTTTGTATTTTTGTATTTTATGCTGATGTGAAGAGGGAGGTGCAGAGTTCTGTGTAGACTGGTGTAAGTTAAAAATAACTAAGGGATTTCCTAATCGACCAAAATTCTAATCTATTCCTGAAAGGAGTACCAAAGTGTCCTTCTTCTTTCATAGGAACTGCATACTGTGTATGGCTTACACCTGTCTCTGAGGTTGCCGGATTTGGATATTAAGACCACTGTTGCTGTTCTCAGGTCCTCTGAGAGTGCCCCCATTTTAAATGCCTCCATGTAAGCATCACGTAGGAGGCTCGCAATTTGCCTAGATAGTTTATAGAAGAACTGTATAAGTAACCAATCGGGTCCCAGAGCTTTCTCTGTCTGCAATTACCCCATCACCAGTACTATCTCCTTTACTGTGATATTAGCCTCTAAGGGCCAGATGTAGGTAGGCTTTTGCACCTCGCAAACGGCGAAAAACGCCGTTTGCGAGGTGCAAAAGCCCTCAAGCGATGCAGAAACACATTTTGCGAGTCAGAACCGACTCGCAAAATGTGTTTCCGACTCGCAAATAGGAAGGGGTGTTCCCTTCCTATTTGCGACTCGCACCGCGATTTAAGTTGATTTGTGACCGCGAAAGCGGTCGCAAATCAACTCGCAGTTACCATCCACTTGAAGTGGATGGTAACTCATTCGCAAAGGGGAAGGGGTTCCCACGGGACCCCTTCCCCTTTGTGAATGCTCACAAAATTATTTTTTCAGAGTAGGCAGTGGTCCTATGGACCACTGCCTACTCTGAAAAAAACCGAAACAAAATGTTTCGGTATTTTTTTCTATTTGCAGCTCGTTTTCCTTTAAGGAAAACGGGCTGCAAAGAGAAAAAAAAACTGCTTTATTTAAAAGCAGTCACGGAGATGGTGGTCTGCTGTCTCCAGCAGGCCACCATCCCCGTGAGTGCCTAGACTCGCTATGGGGTCGCAAACTGCGACCCACCTCATAAATATTTATGAGGTGGGTCTTTGCGACCCCATAGCGAGTTGCAGAAGGTGTCTGAGACACCTTTCTGCATTCCAAATTGCGACTTGCAATTTGCGAGTCGCAGGGACTCGCAAATTGCAAATCGCAATTTGGAATCTTTCTACATCTGGCCCTAAGTCCCTGCTCTCTTCCGGCCTTAGGCATTTAACAGAGAAATCTTTAAAAAAACAGCACTTCCTCCAGTGTCAGTGGTCTGGCAATATATAAAACTCACATATAATCCGCAAATGCTTCTGCCACTTGCTCCTTACCTGTGACTCGGTCCCCAGAGTCCAATCTGAACTCCCTTACATGTAAGCCCCCTACTTTCTTTGCTCCCTATCCATGCAAGTTATTTGCACACCTAGGCCCATATTTATACTTTTTTTGCCCTGCATTTGCGTCATTTTGTGACGCAAAAGCGGCACAAACTTGCAAAATACAATTGTATTTTGCAAGTTTGTGCCGTTTTTGCTAAAAATATATAAATATGGGCCTTTGTCTCTAGCCTCAGAAATGCCCTTTCCCTTAAGCAAGGTAGTCTAGGTTTACCTTATTTCAGGCTATCAGATGATATTGCTCTCCAATCAGTTCTAAGTCCCTTGACAGCTGAGGCATGGGGCTTATACAATATTCTCTGTCTAGCTGCATTAGCCATTCTTCCAAATCTAGTAGTCTTCTAAGGCATTCCCTTCTATCCCTTACCTCTCCTGCTATAATGATTCCCCGTACCTTTGTTTGTATGCCTCCCACACTGAAACCTGACTTTGTACAGTCCCTTTGTGTTCTTTAAAGTAAAGCTTGGAAGCTTAATCTAATCAACAAAGTTCCTTTTTAATCAGCAAGGCGCCTTGTTGCCATCCTCCTCTTGCTATTGCACTCCAGCCCTCAGGTGAACAGATGACCTTTAGCAGGTAGTGATTACTCATCCCCCGTGCGAAGTAATGCACCACAGTGGAGTTATATAATGCATCTCCAGTGGTGAAGAAGTAATCAGATCTAGATTGCATATTGTGTGAATGGAATAAGTATGCTCTCTCCTGTACTCAGAGTTTCCTCCAGATGTCACAGAACCCCATTGCCTGTGCAAAGCCTTTTAGTTTCCCTTTTGTTGCCTCCCCCCATTTCTAGAGCTCATCCTGTCTAGTTGGGTGTCAAAAAGTTGAAGTCCCCTGCCAATATTGTAAGGGCATAAGGTGTGGTTTCAAGGACCATCCCCACCCTATGCAGTGTTGCCATCTGTAGTCCTGTTGGGGCACACACATTCCAAGTAGTATAGCATTCCCCTCCCATTCGCCTTCCAGGGCAGCATAGCAGCCACTAGCATCTTTCCACGTGCAGGTAACATGAAGCAGAATCGACCTTTTGAGAAGAATCACAACCCTGGCTAGAGCCTAAGGTGTATTGCACAGAGCATGCTATTCTGTTTCTTCCTTTCCCCAGACTGCAGAGTTGAGCATGCATGAAATATGTCTCTTGCAAAAACACCATACCTGATGAGCGCTTTATTGATCAACTATCTGTTTACCTTATTGCCCAAACTGTTAACATTCCATGTTAACAGTGTTAGTTGTGTTTGAGTACAGATCATGTTGGCAACAATACCCCCATTACCCTATCCCTCCCACTAGTGAACATTCTCTTCCATCACCTGCCATGATAAATTGACACTCTAGTGCATTATCAGCTATCTCTTGAACTACCCCTTTCCCTACATTACCGGGCCATGATCTTACAGCTGACCATTCCCCAAATTCACAGTATGTGTAACTCTACACTATGATTAACGTGTGAACTGCTTGTCTCCGTGTGGCTGGGGTGCAGTTATTGGCTGTTGTGGGAGCCAACAAATTACAGTCTCAGTAATCCAGTACCTCAACAAGTAAAGATCTCCCACTTGTGTGTGTACCCCACTAGCTAGAGGTCAGCACAGTTCACAAACAAGTATCTCTGTGTCGAAGTGTTCTTCTGTAGCCTGATTCAAGCCACACACCACTGCTCCCTCAATGTTTCCATCTTGTCAGCTGTTCCTATCCAAGATCAACGTCTGTCATCAGGGTAAGCTTCGGCAACTGTTCCTCCCCTGTATTTGCTCTGATTGTAGTGTGATCAGAGCCGCTACTTCCCATCTCTGTGGCCAGTATCCTCCATTTGTTGTTAGCCAGGGCTGGGTGCTTTTCCTAACCTCGTGCACAATTTTCTCCTGATCCTCCTTTGCTTGTTCCCTGGTCGGGAATGACTTTGCCTTTCTTTTTTTCTGCTGCGTGGTGGGTGCTGATTTCTACTCTATGTTGCTTGTGGCAGTGGATTCAACAACAACCCCAATCACTCCAGCTATGTCAATGCCTCCTGCTCTGACAAAAAGAAACGTGTCTTGTCCCTATGTACAACCCTCAGTTTTCCTGGGAATATGAACAAGTATTTCAGATTCAGTTGTCGAAGTATTCTTTTAGCACAAATGCTCCTATCTGTCGCTGTATCTGTGCAGTATAGTCTGTGTAGAGATTGACCTCTCAACCCCCCATCGTTCAGGGGCTATGGTTCCGTGTCCCTGTCTTGGAAGTTCATGAGATATATTATTATGGGCTGTGGGCCTACCCCCAGCACTGGTGGTTTTGCAGGCACACAATGTGTTCTCTCAAACAAGAAGAATGTTGATAACTGTCCATTAAGTATGGTTTCTGCTAGCCATTCTTCAACCATCAGTTCCATGCCAGGTCCCTCAGTTTCCTCAGGCACTCCTACCAGTCGCACATTATGTCTTCAGGACTTGCTTTCCCCGTCTTCCACTCAGTTTGTTAGTCTCTTCACTTTCCCTCCATGTGTGCACATCTTGTCATGAGTTTTTTAACATTCAGGTGAATTGTGGCAAGCTGTGTTTCTTTCTCCTAAACTCTTGCTGTCATTTTTTTATGGTCCTCTCGCAGTAGTCCCACCTCTGTAACTACAGTGGCAATCCACTGTATCCTCCAGTGTCTCTTTTGTGTCTTTAATGGCCTCCAAGTTAATCCCAGTGTGTTTGGCCAAGCAGTCCTCTGAGTTTTCCATCTGGTCATGGGTCACAGTCACTGGAGCAGCCATTTCTTCTTACGTTCCCTCTCATGGTGCTCGGTCTTTGCCCATTCCTTCAAGGGTTCTAGACTTTAGGTGTGCCGATCTGAGCTAGTGTACATTCCCTTGCAAAAGGAGGATGGGGGGATCAGAAGGGTGGCAACTCTGAGATTTCTCCTCAGAAGCTCTGTCTCCTCACTGAAGTCAAGCAGGTATCATGCTCCCAAGCTGTGCCATCGTTACAATGGAGGGGTCTCTTCCCTTGTTGCTACACTCAGCTCTTCTTTTAGTTTTTCAGCTAGACTGTGTGCATGCTTGGGATGAAACTGGTGCGCACCAGTAATTTGTCTCTCTGCCGTACTTTGCCTCTTATGGTCGGGAGTCAGTCTCTATTTTTCAAAAATCAGGAATGTTGATAGCAGATATCAGCAGTGGTTTCCTCACACCCTCAGGGTGCCCCCAGCTGCTTCCATAGTCTCTTTCATCCTCTCTCAAATAACTGGCCCAGTGCGATCACCTCTGCTGCCATTATTTGTTTGATCTGAGAAAGCAAGGCCCAGTGCGCACTCTCCTTCCAGTCTCAGCACTCCTGCCCTGGGTTATATTCCCCTTCCTCCCCCTGCCAAAAAGGTATTAAATTGCCTTCATTTTTTTCACATTCTCCACCACAGATCGAGTGCTTAAGCTCTACTTAGGCCCTTATTACAAGTGCAGCGATGTTCACTTGTCAGCTGTGCAATCATGGTTGGCGTCTTCCAACAGAGTGGGCCAGCCTCCTATTGTGGCGGGTCCTCGCAGGTCAACCCTCTGACAGAGCTGTAGTGTCCACAGCTGCCTTTGTTCCACCACTGCCACCCCTGTGTCTCGTTGGGCATTGAGGTGGGTCGCGTTCCTCCCTCAATCTCCCGCAGCCTCATGCTGTGTACAGAGAGGCGCTGTGGTCCACCATTTTATCTTCATGCTGCCTCAGTCTCTATGTCTCTGGCTGTGTTGCGGTACAATATCAAGATCAGCTACACTTTCAGGCTGGCTCCCTGCTCATCAGGGCATTCCTACCCCACTGCTACAGCAATATTTTGTCTGTGTTGGTCAGGATTTACAGCCCTGAGGCCCCTTTTCAGCAGGAGCTCACTGCAGCACGTCTGTACTTATGCTTGGGCGCAGCACCACTCTGAACATTAGAGCCTTCACCGTGTGCTATGTCAGGCAAACAGGTATCAAGAAGATGCTCTAGTGCTCTCATTAGATTCCATAATGGCATTTGACATGGTAGAATAGGCTTAAATGTTCAAGGTCCTAGCCAGGATGAGCTTTGGCCCACACGTCATCAAGGAGGTGAGGGTACACAGACCCCTCAGCACAGGTGAAAGTCAACAGGGGGACACACCAGCGTGCTTGAACTTTGGAGAGAGACACCTGCCAGGGTTGTCCCCTATCACCGCTGATTTTGTCCCTAGCACTTGAGCCACTGGGGGCCTGGGTCTGACAGGATCCTTTGGTTTGCAGGCTATGGTGGAATAATTATTAGGAGGGCAAAATCTCACTATACTCTGACGATATTCTACTCTATGCAGCAGACCCAGTTCTTACACTACATATGTTGATAAAGATTGTAACTAGCTTCGGCTGCCATCCCAGTTATACTATTTTCACCCCCTGACAAACCCCTGATTTGATTGGATAGGTAGATAACGCAGCTGAGGGGCTACCCATGGGCACTCTACGGAATGGCTATCAAGACAGCCCTCTGGTACACCGTAATGAGGACCCTAAGTTGGGGAAAAAATCTCATGCAAGTATAACCCTTGTGGAACATGGCTTGGTTGGGTACCCTAGGAGAGCAGCTAGGGCTTGACAAATGGAACTTAATTGGCCTTTCCCAATTTGGGAACCTCTGGGCTCAGGGCGATGTCCATCCATAGGTAGATTTACAGCATGACTATCAACTAGATGCATTGCTATCTTCAAGTGCAACACACAATCAAGGTGTTGCACAAGGGAACTGAGCTGCCTGAGTCTTCCTCTCAGAAGACCGGCTGTTGGATGAATACATGCCACGAAACGCCATGTCCCTGACATACAAAACGTTAATCATTAACTTACCTGATACCTTGCACATCTGAGGGAGCAATGGGCTCACGATCTTGTAGAGCTGGAAGACGATCAATGGGTGGAGGCTTTAGCATTCCCAAGGGAAATGGCCATACGAGTAGGTTTCTGCATGGTTGTTGGTGAGGATGTGGATGGGTTGGTACATTTATCACATTATCTGAGACTGCTTGGCGCTTCAGGTCTTCTGGGCAGCAATAGTGGCCTGTATGAATGAGGTCCATAAGTGTGTTATGACCGCTTCGGCAAAATTGTATTTCCTTAACATCTGGAGTGCAACAGAACTAAACTGCACAGAACAGATGTGGTGGACCGTGGGACTATCTGTAGTAGTGGGGAGGAAGAATTGTTTGGAAAGCTGGATATCACATGGTATAAGTACTCACATCAATGTCAGTGCTCAATTATGTTTTGTGTTTTTGGTTCTGTGTAGTCGACTGTCAATAAAAATATTTCTAAAAACATCAAAATGAATTTGGTATATTTGTTTGCACTTTGGGTATAGTTGATGATTCTTTCATATACAGTGAAAATATCTTATATTTACCAGAATCTAAGAAATAGAAAACTGATTTCCATAATAATTTTAGTAGATAATACAACACATGAATATGAATAGATTACTTATGAGAAGATAAATTACCATAAGTAAGTCTGTCTTAGTAGGCCACATTGTTTTGACCCACAGGTGCTGAATCAGAACGAAGACATGTGTGCACGATTGTAGTCAAGAAAAAGAAAGGCATGGGTTAGCATTTGTCACATTTCACAACCAGCCTTCTTGTCATAAGAGATTTGTCTGCACACCTGCATTTTAGTATGCATTGGATCCCATAAGTCATGTGAATGTGGGGATTGGGACCTGCGGATAAAAGCAAATCCAGCACTTCATCTATTTCATCCATGGAATGACAGGTATTGGGTATGTGTCACCCAATGAATTACATGTCTTCCCTTACGTTTAGGGTACAAATATAGGACAAAATATACAAAGAGATTTGGCATTAAAAAAAAAAGTTGGGGTGGTCACCCATTGGCAAAAGCTATGGCATTCCTTTTTGACTCCTTCACCCTATGTGAAGAAAAGGTTTGTTTGGGAGATGGTAGTAGTCGAAAAGACCACTGGAAGCTCTCAAACATACTTTAAAAAAAACATTTTTTTGTAAAGGCAATCACTGAAATGGTGGTCTGATAACCCTAGCAGACCACCAGTCTTCTGATGGCTACCAATCAAAGTCAGTCAAAATGTGCGACCTAACTTATGAGTATTAACACAGAAGGTTAGTTTGCTACCCACTCTTATTCCTAATTTTGTGAGCTGACATATTTGTACATAAGTTGGGAAACAAAATAATTTAGTGGTTGCAAAACGTTGATATGCAAATTGTGACCGCTTTTCGCAACCAACGTTTTTATACATTTGCTTATAGGTTTGTACTCCAGTTGCACACAGCTTATAGAAGCAGTATACTATGGTTGGCTTTCATTTATTGTCCCATACCAACATTGTGCACTCCCCTGCGTGGACCAGGAGTACCATAGAGGAAAATAATGTAAAACAAAGCGTACTTATGTATCTAGAATGAGGGAAGCTTTGCATCTGCAAAAGCGATGAAAGTAGCTTGGAACCAGCGATTTAAAAAATTTGACAATAGTGAAGTGTTTGGCAGATCTTATCTCTGCAAGTTGAAGAGAGATGTTTAGAACCACATTTTTTATTTTAATTTCTCAAGGACAGGAGATTACTAAGAAGAAGCATATCATTAAAACCTACTATTCTTATTACATTGAATTATACTGTGGCATGGTAGCAAAATTACAGGATTTCATTTTTAAATATCTAAAACCAGTCATTACAAGAATAACAGAAAATAATCAAGGATTCTCTTAGAGTGCCAGCAGAGGTAAAGAGAGCGATTTCATAATTGCTAATGGGTAAAGCGCTGAGTCCAGAAGCAATACCATCAGACTTTTACGAGGTATTTTCAATTATCCTTTTGTCATTTCTGTTATTTATATTTCAGGACTTCTACAACCGACACACAGTGCCTCCCATATGAGATGAAACATTAATGTCCACATAGCTAATAATACAAGGATCCCAAACTGTGTTCTTCATATCAACCTGTTTCTTTAGTTAACTGTGTGTCCAAGACTTACTCTAAAGTCCTAGTGATTTGCTTGATCCCACTGATCAGCAATTGGGTTGACCCCATGCAATATCGGCTTGTTCATCCAGGGATGCTTTCTCCCATTTCAACTTGGAAATGGCTGTGTTTGATGTTGATGATGAAACAGGACAAGCCTCTCGAATGATCCTCCTGGATTCAGAAAAAAAAGTTTGATGGGATTTTCTAGCCATATTTGTGGACCACTTTGGATGAATGAGCTTTGGTTTCAAATATTGTGAGAGGAAAAACATCTCTAAGCACCCCTTTTAGCGTAAATAATACGCATGGGTACTTTTTTTTAAACTGTAACTATAACTCAGGGCCAAAGTCAGGGCTGTCAATTATCCCCTATTTTATTTGCCCTATATTGGAAACTATTTAAGAAAATAAGGTTAAATATCCTTGCTGATCATAAATAATACCGAAATTAGTATAAACGTCTGTGATGATGATATAGTATTTTTTACTCCAGAAGCACTTCTAGCTTTCTTTGCTATGTGTTTCAGGAGATTTAGTAGATCCAAGTAAAGTGCAAATACTTGCTAATAAATCAGAGCATCACACGGATAACCATGTTGTCTCTTCTATTTATTTTGGTATCCTATTGTTACTACGAATAGCAGAAATGATTTCAATAAATTATCAAATCTTGATTCATGAAACCTCTGCATCCAATAAACTCAATGGGGTGCTGTAACCTTATTAGGCATGATAATTGTGATCTGTTTTCTTCATTTAGTCAGAACCACTCCCTTATATTTACCAACAGCTTTTCTTCTAATGTGAAGAGATTCTGAAGTCATTTATATGGCAATATGAATGCCACAAAGAGCTACTCACTGTCGGCAGTTACCAACTGAAAAGGGTGCACGACCTTTATCAAATCTCTGATTCTACGTTTGGGCTGCTGCAGCCTCCAATCTTTCTTTAGTTCTTGTTATTGAGGGTTCTTAGCAGCTTCATACACTTTAATCGAATTTCATTTAAGATTTTAAAGGTTTACTATTCTACCTGGAAGAACATAACTAATCCTTTCATATCCATCTATTAATAGACATACAGCACTATGGTGCAATCCACATCTTCCTATATTCTCATTTGATGTGTTTACCTATTAATGGGCCAATGAACCTTTACAACAGGTTGTTTTCTAAGCCAATCTACCCATTCCCTGTATTACTGTGAGACATCAGCTCATTCTCTATCAGTGCATTAAACACTTCAAAACACCTTGTTGCTGAACTATTTAATGAAAATAGACTACAAGAAGTGTTCTTTCCCTAAATTATTTACCATGATAGTCCAAACATATCTACACCTGAACAAACCTTTGACCTCTGCATAAGTTCCCTGTATCCAAAGTTTACAACATATTCTCACAAACATGCACATTTTCCTTCTGCAGGTTGAGTTGTACTTATTTTAAAAATGTAACACTAACAACAATAATACCGTAATTAGTATAATAACAGTTCAAAATACAATTATCTCAACAATGGAAAGAGATTTAGATATACTTTCAGTTTGACATGTCTTTTCTTTTGAATCGAAAATATAGATCGTATTTGCAAAGTAAAGGTTACATACGAGATAAAGTACCCTCTGCCACACATTATGCGAATATTGCAAGCCACTGAGGGATTCTATAACCAAATAGAGGGCTGAGGATGGAGACCAAGGGCCAGATGTAGCAAAGTATTTGCACGTCGCAAACAGCGAAAATCGCCGTTTGCGAGGTGCAAATGCCTCTTTGCTATGCAGAAATGCATATTGCGAGTCGGTACCGACTCGCAATATGCATTTCCGACTCGCAAATAGGAAGGGGTGTTTCCTTCCTATTTGCGAGTCTGAGTGGTATGCAATACCATTTGCGACCGCATACGCGGTCGCAAATGGCATCGCAGTTACCATCCACTTCAAGTGGATGGTAACCCACTCGCAAATTGGAAGGGGTCCCCATGGGACCCCTTCCAGTTTGTGACTGGACCCACAAATATTTTTTCAGGGCAGGGAAAAAATACCGAAACTAAAGGTTTCGTTTTTTTTTTAAGTGCAGCTCGTTTTCCTGTAAGGAAAACGGGCTACACTTAAAAAAAAAAAAAAATGCTTTATTTAAAGCAGTCACGAACATGGAGGTCTGCTGACGACAGCAGGCCTCCATGTTTGCGAGTACCTATACTCGCTATGGGGCCGCAATTTGCGACCCACCTCATGAATATTCATGAGGTGGGTCATTGCGACCCCATAGCGAGTTGCAGTCGGTGTCTGAGACACCGTACTGCATACCAATTTGCGAGGTGCAAAGTGCGAGTCGCATGGACTCGCACTTTGCACCTTGCAAATTTTAAATTTGCTACATCTGGCCCCAAGTTATTTTATAAGATCATGGAACTCCGAAGCAACTTGCAATATCCTTGTCGTATACTACAGGGGGTACTTTATCACATATAATACAGTCACACTATTGCCTTGCCCACAAACCAAATAAAACTTTGGTCCGTAGCTTTTTCACATGAAAGACAGAGCATGTCTGTAAGCATGAAAGTAAAAATAGAGCCTCTAGAAGAAAATAACACACATCAAAAACCTGTTAAATATTTGATGCAAAAATATATTAGAAACAGTGCAATACAAGTAATTGTTTTGCTGAAAAAGCTTCAGTAGATGGAATGTTTAGAAACATGCAGAAATATTCTAACTTTTCTATAATTATCTAAGGAGTGCAGAAAATAAGCATGTTCGTTCTGCTTGTCACTGTAAGCTAGAAACATAGAGCAGAAGACAGAAAAGCAACATTTCATTCTGGTTGCTTTAAACAGCTGCTCTGTGACCTTACCTGCCCTTTACCTTTGCTGCTGGCTCTGGCAGCAGGCATTATGATGTATTACAGTTGAGTTCTGACATCTTTCCTTTATAGATGGCGACTGGGTGCATCACAATTTGCCGATTCGCTGGTGTTTATACAGGGATTGCAGAATCCCATGTATTACAAGTATTAAAGTATTTATAAACAAATCGGCACTTCTTAAAATACGTTTTTGAGTTGGTGTTAAACTTGTCACCAATCAAAACGTATTCACTAAACGTCGTCTATCTGCCATAAAGAGCATGATTCAGCATAAAACAAAATATGTAGGGCGCCACTATACAATCCACAATTTATACATGGGCGAATCTTACATTTCCTCTGATGAGTTTGCAGAAGTGCATGTTCTTTTGCCGGGCATTCGGGAGAGCTTATTTTTACTAGGACCTGAATGTATTTGTAGCTGTATACCATTTCGTATGCCAGAATAGGAAATATTTTTGAAACAACAGTTTCCAGACATTTTACTTCTGATTTTCTACTCTCACTTTCATCTTTGAGACCACTTGTGGGTGAAAAACATCTTTATGGAGGAACTAATGAATAAAGGGACAGATTGCATTTGGTACAGAACGACTTTCTGAATGCATGAAATCTGTTTCTGCAAAATTCCCTTTTCTTTATTAACTAACGATGAGGGGCGAGAGATAGGCACACGAAAAACGTTCAAAATAATGGTTTATGTAAATTAGTAAGCATTTAAGACAGCAAGCAGTGCTACTCACTAAAGACAGAACTGTAACCCAAAACCCCCTCTCTGAATCTGCATTGTAACTCCGGTTGTGAGACTGTTTTTTTAATAGAATGCAAAGTGCGAGTACATTACAGTTGCATTCATATATTCTATGAATACCCCACACTATGCTTGCTGGCAGTTAGCGGAATGAGTTACAAGTCCACTTATCACAGGCTGTATCCCAGGCCATATAGTTTGGATTTTCTCTGTGGGTGGACCTAGTGCTATCTCCTGCCTAAAAAGTGTGAGAATAGTCAGTGAGTCTGGAGGTGTGTATGTCATATTGTGTCATGTCCTTTACTAAGTTAACTTGCCCTGCGTATGTTACCTGTCTCAGAGTGCATTTTTCAGTCTTCACCCTTTGTCTTTATTGGCCCACCTGTGCTTGCCCTCATGTCCCCTCACTTACGCTACCATAACTGCTCTTTCAATTTCCAGTCGGTCATATCTTGTGCTCTGCCCCTGAACATATCTTTATGTCCTGGTGCAAGACTTTGTGTGGGAAGTAGACTATCAGAGAGCACGATGAGAAAGGGTTGTGGGGCATGCGTAAAGAGGCTGGGGTAAGATGACAAACGATGACATGCAGAAGAGAGCTCGGAATGTGGGAAGGAGAGGATCAGACAGAGACCAGAGAGGGACGGACTTGATAAAGGTAGGAGGAATGCACAGAAATTCAGGCTAGCTGCATAAGACTCATTCCTGGCAAAAGATAGCGCCTGTTAAAATGGGCTCTCTACTGAATATGGAATACACGCCTAGTAGTTGTACAGACACTACATTGACTGATCTGAAAGAATGTTTATAGAATAGGCTGACAGAAGGTAGATCCATGTTGGTGATGCTTTATCTCTGCCGCAGTTGACAACAAAGACTATGCATTACTGATTTATAGGTTTCAATGCAGTGTTGTGCTCCACAAATGAATACTAAAAGGGTGCAAATCATTTCTAGCACTCAATTGAAACATTCTGTTATCTTTACAGTAAGGAGTAAACAATATTTACTTCTGACCCACCATATTGGGCATTTATTATTTATTTATTATATTCACTTCATAGTCAGGGCTGTAGCTATCATTGTAATACTATCCCACTCCAATCTAAGTAAAAGTAGGGAAAGGTTTGGAATTTGGAGGGGTCACATTTACTATACCCACTCCAATATAAAAACACTAAGCACAGTAGAGAAAGTGTTGGACTTTGGATTAAGTTTACTATTCTCACTCCAATGTAAGCAAAATCAGTGAAAGTGCTGAACTTTAGAGGGGATCGATTTACTATTACCACTCTAATCTAAGCAATAATAGAGGAAGTGCTGTATTTTGGAAGGGTTTGCTTTACTGGTGCCATTGCAGCTTACGCAAAATCAGGGAAAGTGTTGAACTTTAGAGGGGTCAGATTTAGTATTCCCAGTCCATTCCAAGCAACTTTAGATAAAGTGTTGGACTTTGGAGCAGTTAGATTTACTGTTCCCAATCCAACAGAAGGAAAAGCAGGAAAAGTGTTGGACCTCGGAAGGGTTACATGCTCCGTTCCAACTCCTAATCATTTAACATAACAACATTTAAATACCTAACAACATAAAAGGAATAAGAGAAATTCAAAATATGAATATATATGCATTTTAAATAAATAATATTTGTAAATAAATATTATTGAATAAAATTGGGGGGAAATAAATACATAAATAATTAAATATAAAAACAAATACATTTAAAATAAATACACTTCCCTACATACAACCCAAAGAAACCCACGGAAACAAATCTTTAAATTAAATTATAAATTAAAAAATAACATTAAAACAGTGGTTAACCCCTTAGCTGTCAGGCCTTTTCCCCCCTCAGGTGCCAGTCCTTTTTTTGGCTATTTGGGGCAGTTGACGCTTAGGCTCTCATACCTTTGTGCCCACATAAGCTACCCATGCCAAATTTGCATTCTTTTTTTCCAATATCATAGGGACTCTAGAGGTACCTAGAGTTTGTGGGTTTCCCTGGAGGAAACCAAGAAATTAACCAAAATAATTTCTTTTTTAAATGGGAAAAAAGGGCTGCAGAAGCAGGCTTGTGTTTTTTTCTTTGAAAATGGCATCAACAAAGGGTTTCCTAACACCCAATGTTCCTCTTGGTCTGCCGATAAAAATGATACCTCACTTGTGTGGGTGGCCCAGGTGCCTGCAGCAGGAAACGGCCAAAAACGTGTAGTGATTGAGGGGATAGCACAGTGAGTTGATAAGCTCAATTTTTTCTTTTATACATCTTTAGGCTGACTCTGCTTTGGGGACCCACAGAAGTGAGGTATAATTTTACTTGGGAGACTGAGGGGAAGGCTGGGTGATAGGAAATGTGTGCCGGCGTGGTGATCCTACAAAGAAGTGAGGAAAACATGCTTTTTTAAGCAAATATTTAGGTTTGCAGAGAAGTCTGGGTAAGAAAATGTTGGGGGATCCACGCAAGCCACACCTCCCTGGACTCCTCTGGGTGTCTAGTTTTAATAAACGTCTGAGTTTGGAAGGTTTCCCTAGATGAAGACCGCACCTGGGACCAAAAATGCAGGTGCCCCCTGAAACACAGGTAGTTTTGTAATAGATCATTTTGATGTGTCCACGTCTTTCTGTGATGTTCCAAACACTAAAATTGTAAAAAGAAATGCACTTCGGTTATGTTAAAAAGACCACTCCCCCACCAACCAAGTTTGTGGCATGCTTCGTTATCGGGGTCCCACCCGAGACACCTAGCATGTCACAGGTGTGCTGCGACGCCTGATTACAGTGGAGCAGGTCTTTTCATTTTTACCACACACACTGGTTGGATTTGGCACGAGGGTGAGTGGTTCAGTAGATCAAAATTTATTAACAAGAGATTGCACAAAAATGAAATGCACTGTTAATAACTGAAAGGCCCCAAAAATGAACCAATGATTCACGGCTCGTGAGCTGTAAAGCCGCGTCAAGGCACCAACCACTTTACAGTTCATTCACACACCTTTCATACATGACATACACAAGACCATTCACACCGCCAGCCACGGGCCCAGCACCTTACAACACTCGGATCAACGGACAGTGCCATTCAAGGGCCTATCACTTTCATACGCCCATATGCCTGATACAGCAAACACACCAACTGATGGGAGTGTGTGGACTGGTGTTTGGCTAGCAGTGCAGCAAACCACTATTTACACCACAAGCCAAGCGCCACTCCACACACACCGTCAGCCAAGTGCCACTCCATGCACATCGCCATCACTTTTTTTAAACAACAAAGAAAACACTAACTAATTAGAAATAAGTACAAAACTACAAGCACAAAAGCTCTAACTAAATACATGACAGTAATGCCAACTGTGAAACTGAACATATGAAAATATAAAACAGGCAGTTTACCCTCACGGTAGTTCGTAGTAATTCTTCTGGGTGTGGTAACTCCTGAAACAGCCAGCCACACACAGGCCAGGTTTTGAAGGACAGTCTGGGTAGTACATCTGGCTCTCCCTCCAGATACCTCTCCGGGTATAGTCTCTACATTTCTTATAGGGCAAGTCTTTTTTGGGAGTGGGAGGAATGTGATCAGGAAAGTGGCAATCTTTCAATCTAGCCACATCTTCCACCACTGCTACTCTAGGAATTCTTGCCTGTTTCACCACAATAAGGCTCTCTATCACTGACTCCTGATATTTAAAAAAAAATCACCCTTGACTCAGGGAAACAATCCTTGAACACAATAAAAGCATTAAAAGTTGCCAAACAAAACAAATGAATGGTCGATTTTGTATACCACATGTAAGACTTATGGAGAGCAGTGTAAGGTTCCAACCTCTGATCTACTCTATCAACACCACCCATGTGCTTATTGTAGTCCAACATGCACGCAGGTTTGGGCACTTCCGCAACCTGACCCCAAACAGTCACAGGGGAATTACTCTCATCATGGATGGTATTTAGCATGTACACATCCCTCCTGTCTGCAAATTTCAGAGCTAGCAGCTCATTATTATGCAAGGCACTGAACTGTCCCATCTCAATTTTTTTACAGACATTCTCCCTTGGATAGCCTTTCCGGTTAGAACGGATTGTGCCACAAGCAAGTGCCCACTCTGAACAGTTCCTTGAACAACTGCACCCCAGTGTAGAAGTTATCTATGTACAAATGGTGACCTTTGTTAAACAGTCATTTACCAGGTTCCCACACAATTTTCTCACTAACTCCAAAAGTGGGCGCACAACTAGGGGGGTCAATACTGGAATCCCTACCCGTGTAGACCCGTAAATTATACACATATCCGGTACTACTTTCAGACAGCATATACATCTTAATTCCATACCGTGCTTTCTTGCTAGGAATGTACTACTTAAAAACCAAACGCCCCTTGACCAGGACGAAAGACTCATCCACACTTATTTCTTTGCCTGGAACATACACCTCTGAAAACCAAGCTACAAAATGATCAAGGGTAGGCCTAATCTTAAAAAGACAGTCACAATCAGGGTGATCTTGTGGCAAGGCTAAAGCATTGTCAACAAAATGCAGCATCCACAGAAGAAGCAAATACCGATTACGAGTCATGGTTGCAGGAAATTTAGCCTTTGCCATCAAGGGACCAGTAGACCAATTAGAAGCCAGTGACGGCTTTCCTATCAACCCCCTTCAAAAAAGTCAAACCCAGGAACTTTTTCAACTCTTCCAGATTTGTGGGAATCCACTGGGTAGCTCTACACTGAGGCCTAAGTCTGGCAGCGTTGTCCCTCAAACACTGCTCCGCATACAAATTAGTCTGCGCAACAATCTCTTCCAGAAATACATCATCCATAAACAACTCAAGGAAATTGACAGGCAAAACATTTTGCGTATTCACTCTACACCTGGGAGACCAGTAAAGGCAGGCAACTGTGGCTGCTCCATATTTGGGGCAACCCAGGTGTCAGGTCTTCCAATGGGAAACCGTTCAGCCCCAGGCTGCTGCCCTTTTGGCACATCAGTGTCCTCCTCTAAAACAGGCCCTTCATCTGAACTGAGAGTGACTTCCTCATCAGAAAATTCCTCTCGGACAGAAAACTTACTGCCAGAATCTCTCAGTTACTCTTTCTGCCTCAGATTCAGAGTCAGTCTCATAATCATGGTCAGAAGACTACTCAAAAAGCATGCCAACAACCTGATGAGTGGTCCCTCTGATGCTAGCCATGATCCTTTCTCAGAAGTGTAACTTGACAAATGCACCAACCGCAACCAGCACTGTCTAAAATTAGTAATAAACAAAGTGTGGCTTTATCACAAAGACTTATGTATTCAAAAACTATACCACTCACTTGCCTAAAAAGGCTAGACTCACCAGCAACTACTCTGCACAGACACAGCAATCACCAATGATATCCCACTAAAAAGAAAAAAGAAAAGCAAATTAGACATAAGACAACACAAATATCGTTGTGCACAAATCTAAGGACAATTTCACACACAATCCTGCATTTAGGACACCACCTACAAACATGACATTCATGCATGTCAACAATACTCCTTTGGAGTAAATTGTTTTTACTTAACTAAAACATGCAACTATGCAAACCGAAGGTCAACCACTGCCAAAACCGCAAGGAGCCACAGCAAAGGAAGCAAAAGGTTTCAACTAGAACAAAAAGGAGAAATAAACTGTTATAATCACAAATGCAAATACTTAGTCAGTTGACAAGCACCCCACCACAAAGCATTTAGAAATTTTCTATGGTGCCTAAATGGATTCTGCCCCCTCTGGGAGCAGATGGGCATACAAAAAATAGGCCAATCTGCCCCTAAGGGGGGCAGAAATGGCCAACAGTTCTGGGCCCCCTTTGGGGGTTGACCCTTGCCAAAGGGGCTGCCCCACACACAAAACATACACCACACAAACAAAATCCCTGGTATCTAAGTGAATTCTGCCCCCCTTGAGGGCAGATAGCCTAAACAAATAGGCCAATCTGCCCTCAAGGGGGGCAGAAATGGCCAACGGTTCTGTGCCCCCTTTGGGAGGCGACCTTTGCCAAAGGGGCTGCCCCCCACACAAAACACACACAAACAAGGTCCCTGGTGACTAAGTGGATTCTGCCCCTCCTGGGGGCAGAATGGGCCTAAAAAAATGGGCCAATCCGACTCCAAGGAGGAGAAAATGGACAACAGTCCTTGCCCCCTTTGGGGTGCGACCCTTGCCAAAGGGGGCACCTCCCAACAAAAAAAATCCCTGATGCCTTGGGGGCAGATGGTCCTAATAAAAATAGACCGATCTACCCCCAAAGGGGGCAGAAATGGCCATCAGTAATGTGCCCCCCTTGGGAGGCGTCCCTTGCCAAAGGGGCTGCCCCACCACACAAAACACACACACACACAAACATAAGATCCTTGGTACCTAAGTGAATTTGCCCCCGTGGGGGCAGATTTGCCTAAACAAATAGGCCGATCTGCCCTCAAGGTGGTAAGAAATGGCCAATAGTTCTGTGCCGCCTCCGGGGGGGTGACCGTGGCCAAAAGGGGTGCCCCCCAACACAAAGAAACAAAGGGGAAAAAAATCCCTGCCGTCTTGGGCAGATGGGCCTAAACAAAATAGGTGCAGTGAGCATGCCAATGTCATCAGATTGCCGAGTGGGGGTCAGGGTGGAAGGGGAAGTGATTCCCCTTCCATCCCCCACTGGGTGGTGTGGGCCAGGTGCAGGGTGAGCTGGTCTCGTCCTCAGCACACGGGAACCGTGGCTGAGGATGAGGCCACCTTGCCCCAAGCACCCAGGGGTGTTAAATAATCAAGTACAATCAAACATAAAATAAATACAAAATTAATGTTAAAAAGTGAATTAATAAATAGACTTATCAATGCATAAACAATTAAATTACAATACAATAAATGTGGGAAATAACAAATAACCAATTACACAATTTACATAACTTATTACTATAACAGTAACTTGCCACTATATTACTCTACAAACCCAAACACTAGCTGCTAAATTATACATTGGTAATTAAATTATAGAAAATTAAAGCCATAAAGACAATTAAATAATAATATCTAAATACATTGCAGAAACACAAATTACATTTTTATATTAAAATGAACATTAACAATTAATTAGAAAAATAATTTATCATTTAAATATCTTCCTGCCCCATAGCCCTACAAACCTAACATTCCGCTGCTAAATTGTATGAGAACTTGCTGGCTGTCATGGAAGAACTTAGAGTGTCTCTGGCACAGATGGTACAAGATGGCCAGGACACTGCCAATTAAAAAGATAGAACACTTATTATAATAATGACATCTAAAATTAAGTTAACTACTTGAAATTAAATTAATTAATAAAAAATATTGAATACAACTAGATTATGATGTTATATATATATATATATATTTGTCTAGTGCTGGCAAAGATATGGCAAGCAAAAAACAGCTTTTTCTATAGAAACTAAGGGCCAGATGTAGCAAGGCTTTTGCGCCTCACAAACGGCAAAAAACGCCGTTTGAGAGGCGCAAAAGCCCTCGCGCAATGCAGAAACGCATGTTGCGAGTCGGAACCGACTCGCAAAATGCATTTCCGACTCGCAAATAGGAAGGGGTGTTCCCTTCCTATTTGCGACTCGCAACGCAATGTAAGTTGATTTGCGACCGCGAAAGCTTGAAGTGGATGGCAACTCATTCGCAAACGGGAAGGGGTCCCTATGGGACCCCATCCCCTTTGTGAATGATCACAAAAATATTTTTTCAGAGCAGGCAGTGGTCCTATGGACCACTGCCTGCTCTGAAAAAACCCGAAACAAAAGGTTTCGCTATTTATTTCTAAGTGCAGCTCGTTTTCCTTTAAGGAAAACAGACTGCAGATAGAAAAAAAAAACTGCTTTGTTGAAAAGTAGTCACGGACATGGTGGTCTGCTGTCTCCAGCAGGCCACCATCCCCGTGAGTGCCCAGACTTGCAATGGGGTCGCAAACTTAAAATATTAATGAGGTGGGTCTATGCGACCCCATTGCGAGTCGCAGAAGGTGTCTGAGACACCTTTCTGCATAGCAAATTGCGAGTTGCAATTTGCGAGTCGGAAGGACTCGCAAATTGCAACTCGCAATTTGCCACCTACCTACATCTGGCCCTAAATCCTAACTATAACTACCTAGTGGCGACCACCACTAGGTAATGTATTCATGTATGTAAAGAAGGTCCGCCTGTCAAACAGTGGAGCTTTCATCTCTGTTCCCTACACATGTGCAGGGAACAGAGATGAAATGCTTCAGCAAGCATGAAGCTGCTGTTAAAGCAGCTCTGTGCTTGCAGAAGCCATGGTACTGCAGTGTTGCCAGATAACCCGTAAAGGGCATTTTGTTAAAATAAGAATAAATAAATATATAGGGACCACAGGGGGCCCTTGAGGGTGCCCTTGTGGTTCCAGATCGCCGATAAAGGGCTAAAAAAAGATTTTGAAAAAAGAAAGCAATAGCTCAGTGTGAAGGTCACAAACCTTCCCACTGAGCGTTCAGCGTTTGAGTCCAGCCAGACTCGCTTCCATCTTTTTTTTAAGTACAAATTATTTAAAAACATTTTAAATTACAGATACATTTTTTCTTTTAAATTGTGCAGAAATATCTCATTCTAAGTATATTATACATCAAAGCCTAAAAACTTGCTATCTCTCTATCCCTCCCGCTTTCCCTCTCTGTCTTTCTTTCAATCTCTCCCACTCACACACCCACTCACTTATGCACCCACTCAATGACCAACTCAGATACTCGCGCACCCACTCACAGACCCATTCAGACCCACGAACACCCACTCACAGCCCAAGTCAGACCCTCACACACCCACTCACAGACCCACTCAGATGGTTATGCACCCACTCAAAGACCCACTCAGACTATCACATACTGACTCACAGACCCATTGACACAGAATGGTATTGGGTGGTTATGGAGTTGGCCGCAGAGTCTAGCAGCATACCAGGTCTTGCAGGCAACCTTTGCTGCGCATGGGTGAAGGCTGTGCACTGTGAAAGGTTGAGTGTTTATAAGGGGGTTGGCCTCAGGGCCTGGCTGCGGGCTAGGCCCTGTGGCCAACCGCCGCTGTGCACGGCTGAAGGATTAACGTATAGTAATGAAATGTACTATATGTTAAAAAAAACATAGAAATTCACTGAAAAAAAACAAAGGTTACAGGGACGTTATAGTTAGGTCCACATTTTAAACATACAAAGCCATAGAAATTCACCAGCTATAGTTAGAGTTACCTCCATGGTGCCTAAATGAATGTGGGGCCGTGAGTTATACTTACCTTGTGCACGAATTATAGTTAGTTGAGGTAACTCTAACTATAACTGGTGAAATTCTATGGTTTTGTACGTTTAAAATGTGAGTCTAACTATAACATCCCTTTAACCTTTGTTTTTTTAAGTGAATTTCTGTTTTTTTAATTCTATTTCATAACTATAACGTCCCCGTAACCTTTGTTTTTTTCAGTGAATATATATATATATATATATATATATATATATATATGTATATATATATCTGCTATTGTTACCTTCTATTGCTCAATATTTTTGATTTGACAATATTTTTGACACATTATTCCTGTAACTCAATATTTTTGAAAGAATTTTCTTGTCATTCACCATTGCCAATACTTCACATCTCCCACATCTCACAGAATAAATGGGAGAGAAGGCTAATTCTGACAGATAAAAATAGGCTGCCACTAACAGTCAACATAATCATAAATGGGTCTTACATGTGGTAAGTCCCAGGCTGCTGAAGTCCAGGCAGTCCAGGCAGTGAAAGCAGGGCCGGCTCTTCCGTTAGGGCTGAGGAGCGTTGCCACCCGCCAGGAGCAGAATCTGCAAACCTTTCAGAATGAAAGGATAATAAACTATGTTTATTATCCTTTGGTTATGAAAGGGGCGAGGCCATGGGGGTGACGAGCAGTGAGGGGGAGTGCACAGCACTCCCCCACAGAGTGCATGTGTGTTTGGCCACCTGTCTCGGGCCGGCCAAACACATATGCGCAGTAGGCTCTCTCCAGCCCAGAAGCACAGTTGCTGGGTTGGAGAGAGCCTGCACAGCCTCCCATTCTCCCTGGGAGCTCCCTGGCTGGGCGCTCGCAGCCAATCCTGACGCAGCTCTGAGCAGCATCAGGATTGGCCGCATGGCAGGCTGGGAGCATGTGCCTGCAACAACAATGGAAAGGAGAGAGGGGGGCCCGAATTGGGTACGTTATTATATTTTTTTAAATAAATGTACCCCCTTATCCCCACCTCCCCCCCTTGCGCCACACATTCCCCACCATTTTTTAGAGCTGCGAGCCGCAACTGAGTGAAACATAGTCCAAGTAACTTACACTTCTAAAAAAATGCTCTCCCTGCTAAAACTTGAAATGAGCCCAACCGCATCAAATAATCAGGAACAAAGTGCAATACCACAGTTAAGTTGTATAACTACAGTAACTATGAGGCACAACGGTAGGCAAACACTCCCCTAGAGGGCACAAAAGTAGCATCTGTGTATCTAAAGCGAACATGAAGCACCAAGCAATATACACCCAGTAATGCCTCCTCTCCTTCTGTCTGTAGAAACTGCAGAAACCATGAGGCATAACTAGACACCACACGAGTGACCCAGACGTTGGATAATGGGTGGATAAACAAGCACCATTAAGACTCTTGTCTTGGGTCCAACCTTTGTCAAGGAAGGACAGAAGAGACAGAGTACAGGTATGTCAGGAACAACAAAATCTGAAGCACGGCAGCAACGACATGTCTGGACTTTTCATTCTAACGTCTACTCCAGCAGGCACCAGTGAAGCAGACTAAGGGCCCGATTCACAGCCCGGTTGACTTTCTCCTGACATGCTACTGAATTCCAGGAGTATGGAGTACTCCTGATTTGCTCCTGATTTCAGGAGTAAAGCAGGAGCACTATATGACTAAGTTACACCAGATATTTGAAGTAGAGTTGCCTTGAACAGAGGAGATCCTACTTTCTGAATGTACCATGTGATAGTGCCTTGTTCGTCGAGGAGATGGAGTGGATTTGTGGAGGAGAGTTTGCTTAGTGGTATTGAGGATTCTCATTACATTTGTTTGTTTTGATTTAATTGATTTCTACTCGCTCTCCCACCCACTAATTTTAATGTTGCATCATTCAGATTTCTTTTTCTCGCTAATAATAATATCAGTGTACTTAGAACCATGAAAACTTCCTGTTTCTGTGCCACAGTTTTTAAGGAGTGGTCTAGTGTTCATATGTAATGGTTTGGTAAAAATGTGGGGCTTTGTTGCCTCATTGTGGAAATGCAAATCTTAAATCGAAATAATTTGAACTTAAAACAAAGTCTCACATCTCTACTATATTTATTGATGGATAGTGGACAGGGTCGTTCCTCACTGTGAGGACAATTATTCTTTCAGTTGGAAAAGAACAGTGTAAAATGCTCTAAAAAAACAAAAACTGAATTGGATAAAGTTGTATTTACCAATAGCACAGTGGAACTGATGAAAACCAGAACAAAAAGCATAAGTTTTCATCTCGCACTAGAATAAAATTCCATTTTAGGGAATTCTCATCTTTACCTGTGATCTATAAAACTGTAAGTACTAAAATTGCCTAATTGTCGTTTTCAGGTCATCCTGGAGCAGAAGGAGAGATGCAATAGCGGGAACCATTGTAGACTCTAAATTAGACTATACTCCTCCAGATCCCTTGTACTCTCGGCCATCAGATAGGAGGGTGGGATTTTGCTTCCGAGCCCCAAAAATGTAATGCCCTTCCATCTGCATCCGATGTCAGATCTCTTTCAGTTTTCTGTCCGAAACTCATGTTTCATTTGAATAAAAAATGCTATATTTCTATTAATTTTGATTTTAGGTTTGTTAAATTAGTCCAAAATCAGCATTGTATGGCAAATGTAACTTGGCCTGAAACTCTCATATTCCAAAGCTGAATTCATTTGTTTGCGACATTTGAGACCTAGGTCATTATGTGCCTTTTTCAATTATAGTCCCTTAATGAGATGCATTCTGTAGCTAAAGGTCAGAGCAAAAACCATGAATGTGTGACTTGCACGTTCTCTTGCAAGAACAATGTAGACTATTTCCCTCCTCTCGACTCACTATGATTTCCATGAACAAAGGTGCGCAATCGACTGTGAGCAGAACGAGTGAAAATAGTTACTTTATTAAAACTAATGTCACTGCTCACTTCTTCCCATCTCGACCTAGAGAGCCATTTCAAACTCACACTACTTGTCAGTCTTCTGAGAATCAATCTGATGAAGGGAGGGGAGACAACCTTTGAGCGCTATCTGAACATTTGTGACTGAATAAACAACAACTGGTTCTTTTTGGCAGACTCCGAAACTCCACTGCAACGCTTAACATCTCAAATTGTGTCGGCAGGTTTTTTTTTTATATATATATTTTTATTTGCAGTTTTACGTCACACATTTCCATTCAGTGTACAAATGACATCACTAGACAGGTCATCTTTCATTGGCTAAACGTCACCAATAAATACATCTTCATCATCACTAGTCAGGGCTCCAGTCCTTATAACATGCTGTATGATTGGTCGGTGCTTCAAACTACCTAGGGCTACATCAAAATCAACAGTGAACTGGACCATCCCCTCGCCCCTTCGCCCCCTCCCCCCCTCCCCCGTACCCTCCCAGTGCTCTGCCCATAACCAGAAGCTTTAGTCAGGCGGACTCAAATGGTTGCAAAGGAATCTCGCTATAATCCTCCCCATTCTCCAGGTGTTGCATAAGCTCAGTGTGTCCTTCCCTCCTCTCATATGTATTTATGGTATGGATTTACAAAGATTTCCCCAGGGTTCCAACAACTACCGCAGGTGGCAAAAGCACTTGTTTCTGCCGGATCGTGGATCATGGCTCCCAAGGCAAGCCGTCATCCGGCAGCCTATCACGCCTCACTCTTTTCATATGAACCTCCTTTCCCCCTGCTGCCGGAGGTGGGGCCTTGGGCTCAACCATCTGATGGCTATGCATCGTTTAGCCAGGGTTAATACAAGCAGCACAAATTTCCTGCTAAGTTTCCTATTTTTCATTTCTGGCACCAGACCCAATAGACAGCACTTCATCTGCTTAGGGATCCCCCATCCCTTCACCCCCTGGAGTCATTCTGGAACCTCCTCCAAATAATGCACAACCTGGGGGCAACTCCATATCACATGGAAGAAGTCCGCCTGCATGCTTCTGCATCATGGGCATTCTGGGTCTCTAGAGCGGTATGTTGTGTGCAATTGCATGGGGGAGAGATAGGGGATGTAGATAATATTAAACCGTATGAGTTAGTATCTTGCATTAGCAAACACGGTCTGCACTCCCCTGTGTAACCTGGCCCATTCCTCTGTCATGATGGGGTCCTCACTAACCTACTATGAGGGTTCCTCAATCTTTAGGGGTATCAATAGTCTGTCTGTCCTCAGGGCCTGGTACAGGTGTCTGTCATCAGTCTTTAACCTCCCACCAGGGACAGTATCATAACTAATGTCTATGTAGGTGCCTTGAGAAACGTAGGCCATATCTCTCATGCCGTGCCAGCTATTTTTGCATAGTGAAGAAACTGCCCCCTCCCAAGTCTGAATGTCTTCAACACATTGTGCAGTGTAATAAATCAGCTTGCTTGGTATAGATCCTCTAGCATAGTACACCTCCTGTCTCACCAGAGACCTACGGCCGTAGTCTGTGCTATTTGCGCAAACATTCATACCCTCCAAACCTCTACTTCTAGCGCATGGGGTGCCCTACGGAGTACCTCTTGCACCACTCGCTCCCAGAGCCTACCCTTTCACTGGTTCACACGTGGCCGAGGCCCCACCACTCTATTGCCATCTGGTAGTAGAGCCCCCTTCTCACAGTCCCCATACTTGCCTGCCAGAATGGATGTCTCCTAATCTGGTTCCTCGTTGAACAAATGACCTGCATGTTGCAGCTGAGCTGCAGGATAATACATTCCAGCTCTGGCACCTCCATCCCCCCTCTGTCTCATTCCAGCTTGAGTGTGGCAAGTTCCACTCTGCACTGTTTCCTGGCCCACAACAACTCCACCAGGAGTTGGTCCAGAGCCCGGAACACCTTCCTGAGTATCTCATACAGAGTGCCTTGCAACATGTAAAGGCAGTGGAGCAGCACTACCATTTTGATTAGTACTATCTTTCCCATTAGGGAGAATTGGAAGGTGTGCCACAATTTGATAGATGGGCTGATATTTGCCATCACTCATCCCAAATTTAGTGCATGACATTGCAGCACCCCAAGTGTTATATACATGCCAAGATATCAGACGCTATCTGTATTCCAGGGTAGATCCATCTCTGGGAGCATAGCTACTTCCACTCCTTTCAGCTGACCAGCCAGGAACAGCGCAGAGAGGTCCCCAAACTGGTCCAAGACTTTTTAGGAAAGTCAGAACTGAAGTGGCCGGCTGGCGCAGGTAGATCATCAAGTCATTTGCACTAGCAACACTACATGGGTCATTTGATCCACCTGTACTCCTCAGCGGTGTAACACCTGACAGACTCTACATGCCACTGGCTCCATTGCCAGGGCAAATAGCAGGGGGGACAATGGGCACCCCTGCTGAGTGTCCCTTTGCAACTGAAATGCCACTGACACCAGACACCCCGTTCACTCTCGTGCCACTGGTCTTGTGTACAGCAAAAAAACATGGGACCTATTCCCACTCTTTCCAGTGCTTGCCACATGTAATCCCAATACCTTCTCTAAGTCCAGGAAGGCTGGGGTATACTGGTCCTTTTTCAAGCTGGGCTCATGCAGTATATGCATTAATCCCTGAAAATTGCAGTGTGTTCAGGTGGCGGATAAACCTCAACTGGTCGGGGTGGACTAGCTTTGGGAGATAGCCAGGCCCACAGCCAGCACATGTCCCACAATTTTTTTGATTGCCTTTTAATAAGACAGAGGGCAATAAGAGGTTGAACCCAATGGGTCTTTCCCTGGTTTGGGAATCTGGAAGGCTAGGGCCTCTTGCATCCATTCAGGGAGTTCTCCCCATTCTAGTGCTTCTTAGTATACTAGCAACAGTTTATCAGCCAATGTTTCGGGAAACAAACAATAGAGTTCAGCAAGCAATCTCTCTCCCTCCGGGGCATTAGCCCTCTAGAGGAACTCTATAGCCAACAGTATCACCTCTTTAGACAGTGGGCTGTCGAGGTCTGCCCATTCCTCATTGTTTAGCTGCACCACTGGAAGTGAATCCAAGTAAATCACAACAAGATGATTCAGGGTATGACATGGTGATATGTATACTCCACGTAGATGGTCTGTCAGTGTATCATTAATGGCCTGTTGACAGTGCACTGTCCATTCCCAGCAGTTCCTGATAGCCAGTATGGGTTATGTGACCTTCTCTTGTTTGATCATTCCGCCCAGCATGTGGGTCACCCTATCTCCACCCATATAAAAACATTGTCTCTCAGTGAGTCGTACATACTTCTCCAGCCTATCCCACAAGGAGTAGACTTGTTTCTTAGCCTTCCCTCACTCCATGTGTACTTCCAGGTCACACAGGAGGGTCGCTTCTAGGTTTGCTAGCTTTTCACCCTGTAGTGTCAGATCTCTTTCTAGTGTGTGGCAGATGCCTGGGGTGGTCCCATACCCACCCCTCTAAGTATCACCTTCATAGCATCCCATTCTGTCACTCTGTGTTGACTGCTCTCCCAATTGCAGGTGAACTAATTTGTCAGAATCTGCACGATCAGCCCCTTGTACACCCGGTCAGTAAGGACTTCCACTTTCTTTCACCATAGTGGCACCCAAGTAATGTGTCTCATCAAGGAGTAGGTCAAAAGCACGGGTGATTGGTCAGACATGTGCCTAACCAGATAAGTCTTGTCTGTTACCCTTGGTGTTATGTTCACATGTGTGAGGAAGCAATCTACTATACGTGTTTGCTGTCATTCTGTGTAGATACAGCATCACTCTGAAGCAAAAGGGATTGTGGCGTTTGTGACATGTTTTGAAAGAGTCATTGAAGTCAACCATGAATTAAATGCTAGTTACAATTTTAAAACTGTTACTTGGCCCACATGCACTGTACAGCCTGTCTAGAGCATGGAAGAACAAGAAAATAAACTGACTGCATTTGTAAGTTCAGCTCTTACTCCTCCCTTCATGCTCTCTAGCCAGCATTTGTTCTAGAACTGGGAGCCAGTTTTCTGAATAGGTTCATATGAATGCTCACATTTTCCTGTGCTCTGATTATAAACAAAGGTTCTTTTGATCGATTGAGTTGAATTAATCGGTGAGGTGCTATCTTACTAGACACAGAATTTTGTGTCACAGAAGGACTATTATGCTCACTCCTTTTTGGAAATACCACAGCATGTAATGTCAGCCTGTTCTCGAGTAGCCCACTCCCAATATATTAAGTGCAGGATATCCCTGAATCAGAATGTTTGAGAATTTAACATAAATCTCAGAAGAATTGTGTATAGCCAAATGACTAGAAGCCATGACACATCTCATGAAACAGCTACAAAGAGCAATATTCTAGCATTATATGAGAATACCATAACAACAGACAGAACCTCTTCTGAACAACAACCCAGGTACTTTTGTACGCTAACAACATTCTCACTGTTTTCTAAAGTATTTAAGACTCTTATGCTTTTTAAACTCATAACTTGACTGGTGTATGTTGGATTTTTGTCATTTTGGTCTTGTTTTATTTAGATAAATATTACCTTTTTTTCTAAACCTGTGTTGTGTCATTTTGTAGTGTCTTAACTGAATTACTGTGTGTGTTGGCACAAATACTATACACATTGCTTCTGAAGTTAAGCCTGCCTGCTCGTGCCAAGCTACCAAGGGAGTGGGCGGGGTTAACTGAGGGTGATTCTCCTTTACCCTGACTAGTGTGAGGGTTCTTGCTTGAACAGGGGTAACCTGACTGCCAACCAAAGACCCCATTTCTAACAAATCTCAGTTACCACCAATTTAAATTGGGGGTGACCCATTCGCAAATGTGAATGGAAGCGAAAATATTTTTTCTGAGGAGGTAGTGGTCCCGAGGACCACTGCCTACTTTGAAAGAATGAAAAGAAAACTTTTCATTTTTTTGTTTGAAATGCATCCCGTTTTTCTTTAAGGGAAACATGCTGCATTTAAAAATAACTGCTTTATTTAAAAAGCAGTCACAGACATGGTGGTCTGCAATTCCCAATGGTGTCACAAATTATGACCTACCTCATGAATGTTGATGAGGTACGTCATTTGCATCCCCAATGGGAATCGCAAAAAGTGTGGCTGGCACTGTTGTACAGTCCAGATTGCGACTCGCAATTTGCGACTCCCAAATAAATGCAAATTGGGAGTCACAGTATAGAATGGCTGCACATCACGCCCTAAGTAGCTCTGACAGAGTGAATACAGACCTGACCATTTCCTGATGAAAACAAATTTGGCAGATGGACGTACTACTCAGAAAGCTGCCCATTCTTTTCAAATGGTCTAACCTAAGTCAAAGAACAAAACCCACTGAAATGGTTCAGAAACAAGACACAACGAGTAGCAACATTCAAACCAGTTTTTTTAAGCAATCCTGATTATAAATAATAACTAAAAAATATATTCTAAGAAAATGCACATTAGTAAGTTCCCCCATCTTAAAAAGCAAAATGTGCCCACGAGAAGCTACAGAGAAATTTTGGCCAGCAACGAAAGAATGGGTAGTGAACGATTCCAATTCTGAATGTTGCACAATAATTTTTACAAAATATTTAGACTAGGATGGCCATTCAGAAACATGGACCAATTGCTTTTAATGGACAATGGGAATACAGTAAGCTCATGTAATTTTTGTTGTAAAATAGATGATTTTGAGTTATACTTGTCTCATATGCAAGCATATAGTACCAACTGTCATCATTTTTGGAGAATATTTTATATTGCACACTAAAACCAACAGATATATTTTTCCTTGACCTCATTAAGTTGTAAAATAATTAGGATACATAATATTTTCTAGAAAATTAGAGAAAAAGTGCAGCTTGCCAGATAGGGACTAGACCACTGGAAAAAGCAAACTAAGCCTTTAGTACTGTGTGATTCAAAATGTGATTCTTGCACTATATTTTGAAAGGTTCGAAGAATTGCTGCCGGGAGAGTGCTGCTGACAGACAAATGATGGGGGTATGGCCTAGCAAACTCGTTTTTTTCAAAATCATGTGCGTTTTTGAGCAATCATGTGTCCATTTATTTAAGAAATAATAGTCTAGGATCTGGACCTGAACACAGCAGTTGAGTAACTTGCAACTTTAAATACGACTTAATAGAAAAATAACTGGATTGTCATTTTGATACTTTCTTAGCAGACACAATCGTGTATAATATAAAGCATAAAACTAGTTTAATTTGAAAAAATGTTTTTTGCAACCTTTTTGAAAGAAAAATAACGTTGTATCTAATTGTTCCAGCAGCGTGATATATGCCTTATTTGGCTAACTATGTTTTCTCAGATTTTCGGAACTATGCTGATGGAGAGCAATGGCTTTTAAACAATATTAGGCCAGATGTATGAAAATGCAATTTTGCATTTCTTAAATAGCGACTTCATAGAAATCTCTATTTAAGAAATGCAAAATGCAATGCACTAAGATATCTACTTTGTACGAATTGCTATTAGGAAATCGCTATTAAGAAATCCCAATGCATGTAAGGCAATGGGACAGTTTTGCATTTCCTAGCTTGTGATTTCTTATTAGGAAATTGCTATTTAGGAAATACAAAACCAAGGATGGCAATGGGCAAAAGGCCCCTCCTTGGGGCACCCCAAAATAGGAGTGCACATGTAGAGTACACATATGCCTAGGGGCATGTGTGTGCTCTATTGCAATTTAAAGAAAAGCACTTTGCGGTGCTTTTCTGAATTTGCCCCTGGTTACCATCATCTTCAAGTTTCATCTCCTAAATGCCCAAGTCCCTTTTTGGAAATGAACATTACATCAGAATAGGAATCGCAAATAGGAAATCCTAATCACAATTTGCGATTCCTTAAAGGGCTTTGTACAGAAGAAAAAAGACCAAATTGCATTCCTTCACGACCCGAAATAGCGATTCGGACCGTTAAGAAATGCAAACTAGCTTTGTGCATCTGGCCAATTATCCCTAAAAGTAGTGTTCTGATGCTATTTCCACCTTAGCAACACTGAATGTAGAACTACTAAAAAAAGGATCCACTATAAGTATCTATCATATTTTTATTGTTGTGGTTGGATTTCTTAAGGGAATGGTATATGGGTTATCGTTGACACTGGCAATTTTTATCTTCCTCCTGCTGGCAGTTTAACATTCATTTACTCATTATATTAGAATAGTCATTGTTTTATAATTACACACCATATCATACCTCCAGCAATAATTTCTCTTTGGCGTCTTACGACAAACGTGTTTTATTCCTTTAAAAATGGATTTTTAATAATAAGCATTAATACATGGGGGCACCCTCGTGGTTTACGGAGAACAAAGTTATACTGAAATAGGGAATTGATTTGTAATTATTTTCTTCCGAAGATTCGCTTCGCTTGTATTGCCTTCCTCTGGGGCTAATGTACCGTATTAACTTTTCAGCTGGGTTCCTCTGTACACAGCTTTATTTGTTAAACAGGATGACCCTTTTGTAGCCTTGAGTTAGAAGACGTATTCAAAAGTGTGCTTCATAATTATTGGGCCTCTATCAGTGGACATTGGCCCATCAGTGAGCAGGTCATCTGAACTGACCGACCCTGCCAGAGCAGATGGCAGGAGTGAGCGCCGTAGCAGCGCAGCCTCGAGGCACAAGAATGGCGCCCTCGAGTGAAGAGAAGGAGGAAGAGAGCGGGGACCCTCCTGCCAGAGAGAGGTCCACCAAGAGGATCCGGGACCGGACCGGACCGGGAGAGGTCTGCCTGAAGAGCAGATCATGTCCTACCCGCAGGACTCAGCCTGTGAGAGGCTGCGACAGAGCAAGATGCACCAGCGAAGGTGCAGTGATAGGTCCGTGTGAAGCAGCATGTGACCCATGGCACAACGCCACGTCGAGGACAAAGAGGAAGATGTACCAGCAGAGGTGCAGCGCAAGGTCCATGTGCCGCAACATGTGACCTGTGGCACGATGCCACACCAAGGAGAAGAGAGAGTGGCACGAAGCCAACAAGAAATGAGGAGAGGAGTGTGACAGACCGGTCACACCACAGATCAACTCCATCGCAGGTGTGAAAGTGGAAGGAAGTAGAGTGACACAACTGAGGACTCGTGTGCGCAGAGGAGGAGGCACCCATCAGTACAAGACAGTCACCGGGATGAGCAGACGTCACTGAAGACAGCGATGCGGGTGGTCCCCCACGCTTCCCAGTACGACCGTCCTGTCACCGGCTGCTTGGCTGTGATGGCATCCCTGACGCCGACTGCACAGGCCACACAAAACCCGCCGTGGCCACTACGTCCATCAAGTGGTCCTTCCGCTGACGAAGCCGCCGCCACCTGTTTGATCTGCAAAAGGATGAAAAAAACATCATCATCATGATGAGGTGCATCGCCCAATCATCGAAGGAGGAGCACAGCACCACCTGAGTGGAGACAGTCAGCAACAAGAACCGATGCTGACAAGGCATGTCTGGCAACGTAGAAACTTATCATCTGAACACTTGCCATGAGCTCCGTGAACCAGACGCCTGCCGGTGAGAGCAGACCAAATCATTTGGACCATCCACCCTTGGGGTTGCGCAAGACTAGGACGTGGCCCTGTTGGGAGCTCAGAGACTCCTTTGGCGTGGCCGACGTTGGCCCGCACAGCCCACGCAGTCCCGCCGCAATCCAGGGACAAGGGCCTCCAACAAATTCCTGTGAGAGCGGAATATCACTGAGAGAGAATGCATCTGAGACAGCTCCACGTCAGGCATCCGGAAGCACGGAGGTCTCATATCGAGAGACTGGTCACCTGAAGACTTTGCACTATG
Organism: Pleurodeles waltl; assembly: GCF_031143425.1. Taxonomy (NCBI): domain Eukaryota; kingdom Metazoa; phylum Chordata; class Amphibia; order Caudata; family Salamandridae; genus Pleurodeles; species Pleurodeles waltl. Next base: position 1,890,430,374 of record NC_090440.1, read on the forward strand.
GCCAGAGCACCTGAATCCGGATGGCTCGAGCAAGCGGACCCTGCATCAACAACCCTTGTGGCTCCATGCAAGACTAGGATGTGGTCCTGAAGGCTGTTCCTCTGAGACGTCTTTGCTGGGCCTGAGATAGGCAAGCACAGCCCACACAGTCCTGTGGAAGCCCGTGGAAGGGCCTCGAGGAGACTCCTGCTTGATGGAGGTCTGGCACGAGAGGGAAGACTGACGCTGCTCTGCCGCTGGACTCCCAGGCGCCCCAGGCCGTCACGTCATCTGCAGTCTTAGGAGGTAGACAATCTCCAGAGTCAGAATGCCGTCCAGAACTGTGTACAGTGGACTCCCCACTGCTCCAGATGCACCCGCATCAGAAACTGTAAATAGACTTTGACCACATGAGCCCAGGCAGGACCCGATCAACAATATCCAGCGAACTGTGAGGTCGTGGACAAGCAACTGAAGCATCTGGACTTCATCCACACAGTGTTCGCGCCCAGCTGTTACCTGGTTAAATTATGGACTCGTGCGGAGGTGTCAGGGTGCTCCCAGCTGCACCATGTCCACTGCAATTCTGCAGTCTGCCTTTTCGAGGCCGAGAGACTGATTGTGGTGCTTTGTTATTGTTTCTTTTACAGGTTGGACTTTTGTTTGGTTCCTCAATAAAGTTTGGGAGGGATGTAGAGTCCAGCTGGACTCATTCTAGTCTTTCTGCCAGCCACTCTGCTGAGGGCTGGTCTTACATATGTAACACACACCCACCCAACACAGGCGTCACCAGTCAGGTGACCCTGCTAATAAAAGGGGCCGGGCGCACGTGCCTGAGGCCAGTTCAATACCACCCTACCACCGTGTCTGCGTCCCTTTACTTACCAGCATGAGGGCCTAGGGCCCCACATTACAAAATTTTCGAAGTTAACCTTCCTTTCCAATCTTATAACACAGAGGGGGTCATTCTGCCGCCAGGGCCACCGACCACGGGAGCACCGCCAACAGGCTGACGGTGCTCCAACGAGCATTCTGACCGTGGCGGTTCAGCCGCGGTCAGAAGCGGAAAGTCAGCGGTCTCCCGCCGACTTTCCGCTGCTCGTTTGAATCCTCCATGGCTGCGGAGCGCGCTCCGCAGCCATGAGGATTCTGACCCCCCCTACCGCCATCCTGTTCATGGCGGGAAAGCCGCCATGAACAGGATGGCGGTAGGGGGGGTCGCGGGGCCCCTGGGGGCCCCTGCCGTGCCCATGCCAATGGCATGGGCACGGCAGGGGCCCCCGTAAGAGGGCCCCGCAAGGTATTTCAGTGTCTGCCTTGCAGACACTGAAATACGCGACGGGTGCTACTGCACCCGTCGCACCTTCCCACTCCGCCGGCTCGATTACGAGCCGGCATCCTCGTGGGAAGGGAGTTTTTCCCTGGGCTGGCGGGCGGTCTTTTGGAGACCGCCCGCCAGCCCAGGGAAAAACTCATAATACCCTCCGCGGTCTTCTGACCGCGGAGCGGTATTATGGGGGCGGAATTCTGGCGGGCGGCCTCCGCCGCCCGCCAGAATTAGAATCAGCCCCAGAGTCACTTCACTTTTATCTTTCAATTTATACCCTCTTTATTTACATCTGTCAAAACTAGGCTGTGATACATGCCATTTTCACATTCGCGGAATTCTCTAAAGAATATTAGCACATTCTGCTTCCTGCCATAAACATTCCACAAATTGGAAAAATAAGCAATGGCAGCCGCGAGAAAAGCTACCCACACACTTCAACACCGTTCCCGACCATGCCACAGTCTCTTCAGATAAGGCATCACCTCTTAAATACCTTCCACTCAGCAATTCTATTGTGACATCTTACCCAACAAACACACTATTGTATAGTAAGTACCATTTTACTACACGGCTGCTGCTACTAGTGATAACCTTAAATATAGGATACTCGTTCAATGCCAACCAACAGCTGGCCAAGGAGAGAGAATCTTCTTTCCTTGCTGTAGTTCCAATGCTAAAGCTGTCCACGGGCCTAGCTTTGACAACATCCTATACTTCCATCTCCATAACCTTTTCTGCACAATTGAACATTTCCTATAGCTTTTTTGGAAGGTTAGGTATGCAGGATTCTGCTAGTTTTCCCATGAGATGCAAATGTCTGTTTGTGATGACTTCAGCAGGGACTTGTGTTTTTCAATAAAGTATATATTTTTCCCTACCAGGATCTGGAATTATGCGCTCTTGGATGGCTGTTCTAATCAAGTTTATATGAAGTGGGTGCTAAGAAAGTGATGGCAGGTAGTAGTTTTTTACCAAATTCTTCTGGGCTGCTGGTGGAAACACATAAAGAAGTTCATACACAAATGTAGATTTTATAGAGTCTTGCAGTAAAGATGTGGAACAGAGGTTACTCTCAGAAAAGCCAGCAGCAGAAGTATGGGCCAGATGTACGGCATTTCCTTTTGCGACTCACAAATTGTGAATTTTTGTGACACCCATTTGCGAGTCACAAAAGGAAATCTCCTAATGCTTTGGCCTGAGCGTACAACTCCACTCCGTCGGCAGAGTTTGTGGAATTCAGGCACTCTGCTCTACGTTGAGTAGCGCAGAGTTCCTGAATGCCACTCTCTGGCACAGGGTGGAGTTTGTTTGCACCCACAAGATTGGGTTTTTGCGAGCACGATGACTCTCCTGAGCTGCTAGTGAGCACACGCCAGACTTTGCATTCTCTTGTGTAGCTTCCAGCCTGCCCGCAGCCAAAACAGGCCACTCACAAGCGCAAACTCACTTCTGAAGTAGATCTTCAACTCCAGACACACTAAATCGAATCAAAATAGCTTTTTTGACTAGATTTTCTTCTCCAATGGCCCCTTCAATTTGTTTTTCAGATTAAGAAGCCTTTTTTTCAAACAGGAAGGAAGTGTGTCAGAGACTCCAAATTCCTGCTCCTGTCCAGCAGTCTCCTCCTAGTGCTTTGTCCATCCCCTGGTCACTTCTCACTTTGATTTCGTGGTGGAAGGATCACTCTCTTTGTCCCCTGGATATACCTTTGGATTTAAGGACTTTGTTTTTGTGAAAACACACACACGCAAGTTTGAAAACTATTTTGAATATTTTGTTGTTGTTTGTGTGCTTGGGCATGCACAAGTATTTCTTTTTACTTTAATTTGATTTTAAAAATGTAAAGTGGTGGGTGGCCTGGAGTTTAATTATGAGCCTAGTTATTATTTATTTTGCATTTCATTTTTTTATCTTTTATAAAGGAAAATTATTGCACAGCTCAGTTCCTTTTGTACATATCTGTAACATTTGCAATGTTATTTTAGTATGTAGCCTAGATTTCCAGAGGGCAATTTAGCCAGTCGGCGCAGTACGAGTAGTCATCAGTGCATGAAATACATTTTTCACTGGTATATGTTTTTTAAACTTCATTTAGGGCAGGGGTGGCATTGGATTAAATTTAAAATGTTGGCTATTGTTTGCATTTTTGGGGGGGGGGGGGAAAGTGTAAATATTGTGGGGTAATTATATTTGATGGCATAGAAGGATGTTGTTTGACAATGTGGCTGGCAGCCATTTTGTACATGCAGCCAGTGTCCTTTTGTTTTTCTTTGGTCTCCTTTCTCCTTGTTGTTGTTGTTTGACCATGTGGCTGGGTGGCAGCCATTTTGTCCATTCAGCCAGTGTCCCTTTGCCATAGGCTTGCATGTGTTCTTTGTTTGTCATGCCTCCTTGCTCCTTATTGTTGTTGTTTGACCATGTGGCTGGCAGTCATTTTGTACATTCAGCCAGTGTCCCTTTGCAATAGGCTTGCATGTGTTTTTCTTTGTTCTCCTTGCTCCTTGTTGATGTTGTTTGACCATGTGGCTGACTGGAAGCCTTTTTCTGGATGCAACCTGTGTCCATTGACTTAGGCTTGCATGTGTTCTTTGTTCTCCATGCTTCCTCCTTCTTGTTTGACTATGTGACTGGCTAGCAGCCATTTTGTCCATCCAAACAGTGTCCCTTGCAATAGGCTTGCATGTGTTCACCATGCTTTGTCTTTGCTCCTTGTTGTTGTTGTTTGACCATGAGGCTGTCTGGCACTCATTCTGTGTGTATACTGTGCAAGCAGTGTGTCTTTGACATACGCTTACATACAAACATTGTTATTGACCATTTGTTTTTTAAGATTCTTTTTTTATTTTTTCTATTTTATTTTATTTTTTCTATTGTTATTTTTAATTTTACTTTAATTTTTATGCCATTTTTATTACATAATTTAATTTATTTTTTTATTTACATTTGTATCTTTTATTTTACATTTTTATATATTTTTTTATTTTTATGTATTTTTACTTTTTTGTTTTTATACTTTATTTTGTCAAATTTTTAATTTTTATTTTAATTTTTATTTAATTCTGCATTTTGCCTCGATCTTTCCATTTGATCCCTTCCATGCCTCCATCCACCAAAGACCCATGCTGCACTACAGCATTCAGGGGGTCATTACAACCCTGGCGGATGGGGCTAAAGCGGCAGTAAGACCGTCAACAGGCCGGTCGTAAAAAAAATTTTCATTACGACCGTGGCGGAAACTGCCAACAAAGACAGCCACTTTAACACTCCGACCGCCACGGCGGTACAGACAAACAGCTTGGCGGTCACCGCCAACAGACAGGCGGAAGACAAAGTACCGCCCACAGTATCACAACCTACCAATCCGCCACCTTTTCCGGGATGGATTCACCGCGGACAAAAACATGGCGGAAACAGGACTTCCAAGGGAAAACGCTCACCTCTACACACCCCACGAGGAACCAGGACGCCATGGAAACAGAGCTGCACATCCTGCCAGTCCTCATCTTCTTGCTCCTCTACCAGGAGCACGAACGCCAGCGGCGAAGACAACGGTGAGTACTGCACCTACGACACAGGGGAGGGGGGAGGGAAAAACAGTGACACACACACGCAACACCCCCACCCTCACCCACTACAAAACACAAACTAATGCATATTTATACATTATAGTTACACCCTCCAATCCCCCTGGAAGAATGCAAAGACAAAAGGAAATGAGTGTAACCATTGTAATATATTAAAATCAAGTACGCAAAAATATATATATACACCATAAACAAAATATACACCAAACTTAGTAGTCCAGGTAGTGCTCCAATGAAGTCCATGGAACACTGGGCCCACACGGTATGGGCGAAGCCCACACAAGATCCCCGACCATGATGGAGAAAACACTGCAGGGGCATCAGAGAGCAGGAAAACAGGCACCTCATGGGGAGGTAAAGGGGGGCACCTCAGCCGGTTGAGTGCACAACGCCAAATCTACGAGGGGGCCACATGCCCACTGTTCAATCCTGGGGAGTGCAAAGCCACAATCTCTCAAGTCTCTACAGTGGGTGGTTTGCCCACTGTGCAATCCTGGGGAGTGCAAAGCCACAGTCTCTCAAGTCTCTACAGTGGGTGGTTTGCCCACTGTTCAATCCTGGGGAGTGCAAAGCCACAGTCTCTCAAGTGGATGACAGTCTCCACTGGTTCTGGAGGGGGCATGGTGCCTAGAGTGCTTCATCCTGCTAAGGACAGAGGTAGTGGATGACAGTCTCCACTGGTTCTGGAAGGGGCATGGTGCCCATAGTGCTTCATCCTGCTAAGGACAGAGGTAGTGGATGACAGTCTCCACTGGTCCTGGAGGGGGCATGGTGCCTAGAGTGCTTCATCCTGCTAAGGACAGAGGTAGTGGATGGCAATATCCACTGGTTCTGGAGGGGGCTCTGTGCCCAGAGTGCTTCATCCTGCTCGTGACGGACTCAGTAGCGTCAGTGCCCTTGTCGCTCATGGGCCAGCGGGGCTTGTGGCGGTGGTGCCCTGTTCAGCGGTGCTTGAGGCGGCGGTGCCCTGTTCAGCGGTGCTTGAGGCAGCGGTGCCCTGGTCAGCAGTGCTTGAGGCGGCGGTGCCCTGTTCAGTGGTGCTTGTAGCGGCTGTGCACTGTTCAGCGGTGCTTGAGGCGGCAGTGCCCTATTCAGCGGTGCTCAAGGCGGTGGTGCCCTGTTCAGCGGTGCCCTGTTCAGCGGTGCTTGAGGCGGCGGTGCCCTGTTCAGCGGTGCTTGTAGCGGCGGTGCCCTATTCAGTGGTGCTTGAGGCGCCGAGCTCCTTTGCAGTGACTCAGCTGCTGGCGGTCCTCTCTGTCCCAGTGGGGCTTGTGCTGGCGGTCCTCTCTACCCCAGTGGGGCTTGTGCTGGCGGTCCTCTCTGTCCCAGCGGGGCTTGTGCTGGCAGTCCTCTGTAGCCCAGCAGGGCTTGTGCTGGCGGTCCTCTCTAGCCCAGTGGGGCTTGTGCTGGCGGTGGCCTCCTGGGCAGCAGGGCAGGTGCTGGCGGTGGCCTCCTGGGCAGCGGGGATGATGGCGGTGGCCTCCAGGGCAGCAGGGATGATGGCGGTGGCCTCCTGGGCAGCGGGGATGATGCCGGTCTCCTCCGCCGTGCTGCTCTTCCCAGACTTTCCGGGTTTCTTGTGGCTCTTCCCCACCTTGGAAGGTGTCGCAGCTGAATCCACACTCCCACCGGGACCGCTGGGAGCGGCTTTGGTGGCTGGAGTCTTCCCCCTCTCCCACCGGGCACTGGCCAACTTTTAATGCTTGACAGGTGGGGGACTGTCCGTGCTGTGGCTCCGTGCCACATTGGCTGCCCTGGTGGCCGGTGCACTCCAGATTCCGGTGACTACAGGCACCACTGGTCCCGGAGATGTTGTGGCTGAGGTGCTAGGTTGGGACCTGGAGAGTCAGGCCCTAGGAGATGGACGGAGTTGGGGGGGTGTGGGAAAGAGTTCAAGGTTGGACAGGAAAAGTTTTTGGGAGACACTGGGACGGGTAGCTGGAGGGGATTTGGGAGTGGAGGAAGAGGTTGTGGTTGTAGGAGGTGTTCGTTTGGTGACTTTGGGTGAAGGTGCATGCGCTGGAGGCTGTCGTGAGGTGGATGGCTGTTGGGTGGGTGTGTGCCTGCATTTGTGTATCTTGGGAGGTGGCGTCACAGACACACTGGGAGAGGACACAGGGGACGTGTGAATGGTAGTGGAGGTGGTGACTGCACGTGAGCGGGGTGTGGTGGTGGGTGTGCTGGTGATGGCAGTAGTGGCTGTAGATGTAGTGCATGCAGGTGTGAGTGTAGACGAGAGTGGGAGGGAGGAGGGAGATGAGGAGGAGGGAGACACAGTGGAGGCAGTGGATGTTGGTGTGTCTGCATGTGTGTGATGCTTGCGTGAGTGCCTGTGGGATGTGTGGTGCTTATGTTTGCCTGAGCTTCCCTTGTGTGTTGAGATGTGTGCATGCTGGTCTGAATGTGTGCTTGGGATAGGCTGGGGTACAGAGGATTGGGTCTGGGTGGAGGAAGTTGGAGGGGGAGGCTAGAGACAGGGACAATGGCTGCCATCAGTGCTGAGGCCAGAGTCTGAAAAGCTCGCTGAAGGGCTTCCTGACCAGAACGAATGCCCTCTAGGAATGCATTGGTTTGTTGCAATTGCCTTTCTACACCCTGGATGGCATTCAAAATGGTAGACTGCCCAACAGTGAGGGACCTGAGGAGGTCAATGGCCTCCTCACTGAGGGCAGCAGGGGTGACTGGGGCAGGGCCTGAGGTGCCTGGGGTGAAGGTGATGCCCACCCTTCTAGGTGAGCGGGCACGGGGAAAAGGCTGAGGGGCTGCTGAGAGGGCGGTGCTGGTAGGGGGGGTGGCGGCTGTACCTGTAGATGCGGGGGCAGAGATGTTGCCGCCACCACAAGGGAGCTCGCATCAGAGGACGAGTCCATGTCGCTGGTGTCAGCTCCTGTCCCCGCCGTGGAGCTCCCCTCGCCCTCCGTCCCACTGGTGAACTCCGAGTCCGTAGTGTCGCCCTCCAGGGCCATCTGGGATGTAGCTCCTTCGTGCTCCGGTGCCACTGCTCCTCCGCCTGATGATACTAATGCACACAAGAAAGAGGAGACCACAAAAGGGGGGGGTGATGACAGAAGAAAGACATGTTCAGTGCATGCATTACCGCTACCGTTGGCGGACACGAAAGACACAGAAGCCCCCTGCACTACGCCGCGCTCTTGGGCTCCACTGTTCAATCCCTGGGAAATGGCCTACTAGGCTATGGACGACATCTGCACACATGGATGACACAGGGGCATGACTAGGTGTACTTGGCACTCTACAGAGGTGGGGTGGGGTGCCACATGGCCTGCCTTACGGAGGGACCTTGCCTACTAAACTCACCCTGGCCTAGGGAAACTCACAGCCCACCTCCCCCACCCAGACACCTCCACTGCGCACAAAATCAGCAGGATGAGAGTGTACTCACCCCTTTGTGGCTGCTGTGATGCCCTCAAGCGCCCATCCAACTCTGGGTACGCCACCGCCAGCATCCTGAACATCAGGGGGGTCATGGTGCGACAAACACCCCTCCCACGTTGGGAGGCCATCCCCAGCTGAGCTTCCGCCGTCTTCTTGCTCCAGCGGCGAATGTCCTCCCATCTTTTCCGGCAGTTGCTGCTCCGTCTGTGGTAGACCCCCAAGGTCCGGACGTCCTTGGCAATGGCACGCCAAATATATTTTTTCTGGTGGGCGCTGACCTACATGAATTGTACAGGGGGAAGAGAAACGTATCACCAACTGCACCGTCACAGTCATTGGCCCCCATCCCTACCCTTGCCATGTGGCACATGCACTCACCGTCGTTTCATGCACGCCGCAATCTAAACCCCTCTTCTTACATTCACCCCACTCCACACAGGCATAGCCCATACAGCATGCTCCCAGTGTACTTACCTGTTTGTCTGGAGGACCGTAGAGTAGCGTGTACTGGGGAGGACCCCGTTCACAAGTTTCTCCAACTCCTCTGATGTGAAGGCAGGGGCCCTTTCCCCAGACACTCGAGCCATTGTCTCTTCCAGACCGAGGTCACAGCAGCACTTGCAGTGTAGGTCCTCTCCTATCGAATATCAGGTATCGAGTGATTGAATAGATAGAAAATGGCGATCACGTCCGCGGCGGTGCGTACCGTCACCGCCGGCGTACATCGCATTGGCTCCTGGGACCCATGGGGTTCAATGTTAACCAATGCAGCATTGCGCCGCGGTCTTCGACCGCCTACCGCGACGGTGTACAACGCCAGCGCAGTTACCTCACATCCCATTGTCCCACTTTAGAGGTCAGGCAGGCGCCATTTCAGGGGCCCTCATGGCTTCATTTGTAACTGTGTCACACATACTTAGGCCTAGGCTCAACACACATACAGGCCACTTTTCGGATTCGTGTTCTGTGTAAGCTGTGGGTACGTACCTCTGAGTTGTTTGACTCTGTGCTCGCTGTTGTCCTTCATAGGCACTGTCCGCTGGGACATGTGAGGAGATGGCGGCATCCTCCGGAGTACAGACCGCTGGTGGACCTGTCGACAATGGAGGAAAGACATGTGATCATCACATACAGGCTTGACCGTGTCACAATCCAGGAACTGTGTACCCAGCTGGAGCCAGACCTGATGTCAGCTATCAGCCATCCCACAGGAATCCCCCCTCAAGTGCAGGTGCTGTCAGTGCTCCATTTCTTTGCAAGTGGGTCATTTCAAACAACAGTGGCCATAGCATCAGGGATGTCCCAGCCTATGTTTTCAAACGTGTTGTCCAGAGTGTTGTCTGCCCTGCTGAAACACATGCGGAGCTACATCGTTTTCCCTCAGGTGGAGGATTTGTCTTCAGTGAAAGGTGATTTCTATGCCCTGGGACATATCCCCAACATCGTAGGTGCCATTGATGGGACCCATGTGGGTTTGGTCCCCCCCACAGGAGTGAACAGGTGACAGAAACCGGAAGAGTTATCATTCAGTGAATGTGCAGATGGTATGTTTGGCAGACCAGTACATCTCCCATGTGAATGCCAAGTTCCCTGGCTCAGTGGATGACGCCTACATCCTGCGGAATAGCAGCATCCCTTATGTGATGGGTCAACTCCAGAGGCACCATATGTGGCTATTAGGTGAGCACCTGGAAGCAAGACAGTGGGAATGGTTGTCTGGGTCTGGGGTTATCCCTACAAGTTGGTGTGAGTCTAACAGTTGTCCGTCGCCATTTGCAGGTGACTCTGGTTACCCCAACCTGTCATGGCTACTGACCCCAGTGAGGAATCCCAGGACAAGGGCAGAGGAACGCTACAATGAGGCCTATGGGCGAACACGGCGGATAATCGAGCGGACCTTCGGCCTCCTGACGGCCAGGTTCAGGTGCCTCCATATGACAGGTGGATCCCTATTCTACTCACCAAAGAAGGTGTGCCAGATCATCATGGCCTGCTGTATGCTTCACAACTTAGCTTTGCAATGACAGGTGCCTTTTCTGCAGGAGGATGGTCCAGATGGCGGTGTTGTGGCAGCTGTGGAGCCTGTGGACAGTGAAGATGAGGAAGCAGAAGAAGAGGACAGGGACAACAGGGACTCGGTGATCCTGCAATATTTCCAGTGAGACACAGGTAAGAATACAAACCTGCCTACTACATGTACTTTAACACTACTACCTCTCTACTGTCTGTCGTTTTCACCCAGTGTATGGTCCCTTACGATTTCACAGATGTGGGTCCCACTGTGTGACATCTGCTTTGATTCCTCATGGACTAGAGCTGTGTGACATAGGTATGTTGACATTACAATTGAAAGAGCTTTTTGCCACAGTAATTGCTAATACACTATTCCGAAATCACAGACTGACTCCAGATTGTTTTGTGCTTCAAGGGTGTTTATTTAAGTGCAAAATATTGGAGGGGGTTGCAAAACGGTGAGGGGTAATGGTGGAGGAATGTCCATGGCAGAGTCCAGTCTATCAGTCTCACAGGTGCATTACCCAAATGGGCATAGGAAGTGCAGCTGGGGCAGTTTAAGGATGGACAGGGTGACAAAGTGTGACAGAAGGATGACATTCAGGGTGGTCTCATTTCTTGGCGGGGGTCTTGGCATCATTCTCTGTCTTTGTCCTGGATCTCAGGGACCATTTGCGGGGTGGCTCTCTCTCTGCAGGGGGTGGGGTGCTGGTGTGGTGGTCCTGTGGCGGTGCCTCCTGTCCACTAGCGCCAGCGGAGGTGGTGGGCGGTTCATCGTCCATGCTAAGAGCTAGATCTGCCTGTTGTGCTGTCTGATTTGAAATGTTATTTCTTATGGTGTGGTGGTGCAGTTTGCATTTACAGTGTTTGGTCAAATACTAGGCATATCACATAGGAAACTTACCACATTAAGATTTCATTTCCCTGTACTATTTTCAACCTGCTGCAACAATGCCATGTTTCATTAACTACAAGTTTTTCTTGCTTGGTTGTTTTTATGTGCAGAAGAGAAGAGACACCACATCACCCGTAGTGCAGCCAAAGAGAAGGCCTTACCGTTACTTGGGTGCACACACACCAAACCCTTTTGCTTGTGCATCCTAGTGTCACTGACAACCTAGAGCAAGTTAAGATGGCCCCAAAAAAGTTGCTCCCAAGAAAGTGGGCAGTGAGAAGAAGCAGCTTTCTGCCAGTGGCGTGCCAACCGCAACCTTTTTCTGGAGACGTGTGCCTTTCGCCACACCGGCCTCTCAGGTGGAATCTGGGAGTACTCCTGCATCAACAGCACCACCTCAACCCAAGACCATGTCTGTGAGTGAGGCATCAACTCCAATCATGACGACGCAAACGAGCAGTAATATTGAATTGGATTTGTCTCTTTCTCAAAGTAGTACCCAATCATTTTAGGAAACAGAGCAAAGAGAACAGCAACAGCAGCCAGATCTTCACAAAGTTGGAGCGGAACAGATCGAGCTTTCTTTTGAGCAAAAACCTCCTCTTTTAGAATCAAGGGCTCCCAGATCTCCTGCAAGAAAAAGGAAGGGTACTAGTCCACCATCTTCTTCAAGCACCATTCCTGATGACGATGATAGGGACATGTAGTGGACCTTGGCAGAGTCCGGGAGACATCAGGGGAAGTAAGAGAAAATAAAAGTTCCAGAAAGCCTTTCGAATAAGGGACGAGGATGATGAGTATGATGACGACGACACAATCATTATTGAAGCTGGCACAGAGGAGTCTGACATGACTATCCAACCTGGTTCAAGGGATGTGGCACAGGGAGCACCACCAGCTCCCATATTTGTAAGGCCCTAACAGAGACTGGCAACAACCTCTACCTCAGTATGTGTGCACTGCAGAGAGGCAATTGACACACCCACGACCACCTACATCCAGTTCTTCTTCAGGCTTTGGCAGTGGCCCAATAAGTACTCCTCCCCAGTTTGGGACTTTTTTACAATTTGCAAACAGGAGAGCCATATGCTCTGGATTTGGGTTGGACATGTGTACAGTGAAGAAGCCCCCACATAACCCTTTGGGACATTGAAGATGATGCTTGCCTCCCTCACATGCCATTGCTGATCCTTTTTTACATCACCTAGCAGGGCTGCCCTAGAAGATCATTGATTAAAACAACACTCACCCTTTCCACCCACAACAGGCCCACCCCACTCCCCAAAGAAATAGCCCCGTCCCTAGAAAGTCCAAGAAAAAGTAACTTTCAAACCCCATCACAACTCCTTCTCCACCCACAAAAAGTGTCCCTCCCACCAAAACAAAACATTTAAAAAATGGTCCGAAGAGGGCACGTCCAAGTTAGAATAGGGTCCAGATATCATTGCAGGCTGCTGGCAGTCCAATTGCTCAAGGTATTGTAGGACTCAGCGTTGGAAAATGCGGGCCTGGGCCTTTTGTGAGGAGTGGGGTGGCAGTGGTGGAACTGGGATGGTTGGCTGCCGGCTGCAATGGTGTTGCTGTCACCAGTGGGAGGCTGGAGGCGCTGGTGGCTGGCTAGAGGAGCTAGGGATGGTGACCATAATGTTGCCTCAGCCTCCTCCTCCTCCTCCTCCTGGAGGGCTACCTGCCACCGATATATTCATTTCTGATGCCCTCGAGCCTCTGCTGCCGGAGCTGTGCTGCTATCTCCTGGCAAATTGGATGATGATGTCGACCAGGGGTAGCTATAGCAGGAAGGAAAAAGGAAAATGACAAATTATAAACCGTCCTCTGTTCAAACATTTTTTTTAAAAGTACAGTGGCACAGTAGCAGTAAATTGCTGGTCCCTTAGGGCCATTGGAATTTGATGTGGCTGATTATTTACAATGAGTTCAGGGCCATTTTTTACCCAAACATGTCCCACTGTAGTTGATTTGACGTCTGAATGTCAAAAAGGTAACATTTGAACTGGCATAACTCAATTATAGAAGCAATTATATATTATTAGCATATACATAAATGTGGTGCATGCAAAAAGGGTTTTTTCTTTTTTTTTGGTGGGGCCTGGGACATAACTTTGGGAAAAAATAAAGGACTGAAGTACTAGGAGATGGCAGAGTGGGAACTGGGGTGGAAGGGAAACACCTTTTTAAGTTTGAATACATTGACAACTTTGTAAATGCTGTATTATCTGAAGCAGATGAACACAGTGCACATCAGAAACTATTGTACACTGCCACACTTCAGTTACATAATCATAGTAGCATTGGTGACTAAGGGGGAGGGAGGTATAACCATGATGGGTGGGAGGATACATATCTGCCTTGCTTCAACTTCAGAGAGTTAAGGCTGGAGTCAGAAAATTAAAATGCCCCCAATTTGAACTATAACTTTGATAACCTTGCAAACCAAGCAAGCGAAATAGTTGAACAACAGCAGACACGTCCCTTTTCTACAACAGCTCCTTATTTCTTCCTGAGCCAAGCAATTATACACTCATCTTTTCATTCATCTAATCTATTCACCCTTTGATACCCACCATTTGATTTAAGCATACATTCTATCTTCCAGTCTTTAACTATTCCAATCCAGTCATCCATATTTATCCACTCGTCCATCCATAGACTCATCTATCCAGTATCCACCCTTTCAAACACCCTTCTTTCAGATATCCACCTGGCATTTACCCATGTATTGCTCTTTACCATCCAGCCATTTCTCACCCGAGCATACTCATTCACCCTTCCTTCACCCACCGAGGGATCCTTTCTCCCCTTTCATCTATCTTCACCCACCCATGCATCTCCTATCATTCACCTACGCATCTTTCTTTTCCTTTCACCCACACATCCTTTCACTCATATACCATTTCACCCATTCTTTCTTTAAGCTGTCCATTCTTTGCTTTTCCATCAAGCCATCATTTTTAGCCTCCATATAATCATTATGATGAGTTTTTGTCTGCTGATTTGCAGAGAGAAGAGACCATTAAGACTAAGAACTCATTCCTCACTGCAGCTGCTCAACCAGGTGCTTCACAAGCAACACTCTTGCAGTGAGTATATTAGTAATTGTCAATGAGCAAGAGCAATATGACTTACCATCGCCCGTCCCTGAGGCTGCCGGTTCTCTCCCTCCGACCGCTGCCACATCCGGCACACTAGTGCTGCCACTGGCCCCGGCACTGGTGTTCGGTGGGGCTAGAAAAAATGTTCCACAAGTTAGTTCCAACAAAATAAATACAACCACAGTAGATCATTACAGTGCTATCTTCTTCTTTCATTCACTATGGAAACTTTGTTGGTTTTTAGAAAAGCAATATACACAAATCATCAACTGCAAACATTTCATAATGGAGGGGCAGAGCTCAGCTAAGTCACTGAAGCGCAATAAAGGGGTGGAATACTTTGTCAATCCAGGAGAACCTATGATGCGGTCGTGGTTGTCAAATGCAATGGGCATGAGCAAGGCAAAGAAAACATTCACAAACATATGCAAAAATGTTGCCTTGGGCATGAAATCTTGTTGGTAGGGTACCTGTCCTAAAAATCTGTCCTCTTAGTATTAAGTACCAGTCCACAAGATATATAAGGGAAGAAAGGAAAGCTAAGCTTGGTAAATAGTAACAAAACTGAAGAAAGCTAATACAGACAGTAGGAAGTCAGGTACAGGGGAAACATGTAAATAAATAGATAAATGCAGGGATAACAATAATTTAACAAAGCTTACATAGAAGGAAAAGAAGTACAAAAGAAGTAGACAGGCACAGTAAAACTAAATTAAATATTATTTGAAATGAGGAGAGGTGAAAAATAAAAATAAAAGTAGGGAAATAAAAATAACAGGAAGCCTTACTGGGGCCTACTGATCCACTAGCATCTGCACTGGTGGTGACACTGGAAGAACTGGTACCCTTTCCTTCCGGACCCATGGACGCTGTTGCCCTTGTCTTCCCCTTGGGTACTGAGGTAAGAAATAAAAAAGATAAAAATAAAAGATCAGTGGTACAGTTAACCTCACAAAAAATATTTTGGGACAAGTAGGCGGGGCGAATACAGTAACATTGTACTTTTCTACATCAGATTGCCAATATGATGGACTCATCTCAAGTTGACCTACTACTTTTATGTTCCTAATTCCTACACGTAGGTCCTACTCCAAATTTCCTAAACTACAAGCCATATTATTATTTACAAACATTTGACACAGGGTAGTACTGCATGCCTTCTTGCAGTGCTTTCCTGCATCTAAATGAGAGGGCAGGAATGTGCTGTATCTACAATAAATATGGTGCATTCCTGTCCTCCTTTCCCCCTGCGTCGACACACAATCAGCTGCCATGAGCCAATGCATGCACCCCAAACCATGCTGCAAGGGTGCCTGCGTTGAGGGGATGATTGTTTCTGTCCAGGAAGGCACACCTTCCTGAAAAAAATTAATTGCAGGAGGAGTTTTTATCCGTAACACCCATGGCACAACTCCCTGTTGCAGAGTCAATGCAGCGACTTGGTTGTGGAACACACACAACAATAAATAAAAATAAACAACTTTTACTCACCAAGCCCCAACATCTCGACTCCCAGCAGGTCAAGCAGGTCCTGTTCCCGATCAATGATGTCCACCCAACCGTGCATCAACTGCTTCTGGGTGCACTGGCTCCCAGTGTGCCGTCGAACCAGCTGCCACATATCTTCCCCACAGCAGTTGACGCTCCTGAAGGGGGTATACTGAACTAAGCCTGCCACCTGCTGTCAGCATGGAGGGGAGGTGACGCTGCACCAAAATAAATGAGGGCTGCCACCTCCTCCTCGCTGAAGATGGGGCGAGGCTGCACCCCTTGGTGTCGATCCTATCTACAAGGTAGGCGGCTTCTGCTATGATCTGCAATGGTGCTGGGCTTGGAGGGATGAAAAGATGTGAAGAAATAGAGAATGAAGGAAGGAAGAAAAAAGTAAAAGACAAAATGCAACAAAAAACAGGATTTTCTTTTAAAAACTAAAAATATTGATTTTACATGAGAGGCTAATAAAATAAATACAATTATGGGTAGATAGTTTAGGAGGGTGGAGGATTAAATTAATAAAAAAGGGATAACAAATAAGCCCAGTTCCATAAGCAGAGTGAAAAACAAGATGGCCGTGCCCTTGTGAACCACATGGTGCCATTTGCGCATGATTTTCAACGTGATTACGTATGTTACATTGCGTTTGACATTAAACGCAGCATGAACAGGCGCTACAGAGAGCTCCGCCCACTCACAGAACTCCCCGTAGCGCAGCAGAGTGTTTTTGCAACTTTGCAAGGTTCCTCATAGCGTGACTCCGCACACTCCGCCCACCCCTACTAATGTGTCACAGATACATTTAGCGATTTCCAATGGGGTCACAATTGACCTGCCTCATCAATATTCATGGAAAGGGTCACAACCCATTGGGAATAGGCAGTGACACAGGGATGGTGGCCTGCTGGGGACAGCAGACCACCATGTCTGTGTTTGCTTTTAAATAAAGCAACTTTTTTTTAAATGCAGCACTTTTTCCATAAAGGAAAATGGGATGCGTTTCAAAAGAAAAATGAAACGTTTCTGTTTCATTTTTTAAGGGTAGGCAGAGGTAGATGGGACCACTGCCTGCTCTTAAAAACATTTTTGCTACCATTCACAAAAGGGGTGGGATCCACCAGGGACTCCTTTCCATTTGTGACTGGCTTACCACCTACTTGAAGTAGGCTGTGAACTGCGATAGTTTTGCAGCTGCATTATGGTCGCAAAACAATTGCATATCCCCTTGCGACTCGCTATTAGGAAGGGATGCCCCTGGCACGCTCTTTCCTAATAGCGACTCGCAAACCCTATTTGGTGAGTTGGTGATAGGTTACCAAATCACAAAATAGGGTTTGTACATGACAGAGGCCCTTTTGGCAGTCGCAAGCAGGCCAAATCTCCCATTTGCAACCATGAAAAAAGGTTCTACATCTGGCCCTATGTGCCTATTCATGCAAATGACTGCTGGGCCAATTCAGCTGTTCTTATAGATTCATTAAAGGAGTATATTTTGTGATGTGCTATATAAGTGGCCAGTATTATTAATGTCAATTTAGGGAAATAGAAAGGCCAGCATAGGGGTCTTTCCTTTTCAAACACACCCTTTTAATCCAAATTCACTCCATAATGCTATGGTGAAATGCAAAATAGATTCTGTGGAAACAGTGTGTGATTACATAGACTTTATCGTGAGGAAACAAATTTGGACATCTGTGATATATCACCTAGTTAGCTAATTAAGAGGGGAACTAGGATCGAAGAGGAGGAGTAAGTAGCAAGGGAAAAACAGGACAAAATGGGTGAACAGAGGAACAGGAGAGGACATCTCAGCTATAGTCATTAAGAGAAAACCCATTGGGAAACTAACTTGTTTCAATGTCCGGTCACCCAACTTACCATAAGCAGACAGATAATGAGTGGTATTAAACTGTACGTTCTCTATGTCAAAATTATCCATTTAGAAAGCCCGAATCAAGTGGCTAGCTTAAATCCACCAATGAATGATCGTACAGCATCTGTAATAGAAGAAACGCACCCTTTTTCTGCATGCCAGACCTTCAGTATCACTGGGTTCTTTACAGCCTCTTTATTCCACATCCAACAGTTGTTGAGGAGGACCCCCATCTTGATAAAAATTGCAATATGGGAAGGGCAACAGTTCAGTAATCAGACTTCTCTTTTTTGTGTTAGGTCCTCAAAGGTCGGCAAAAGTAATTCTCTCCTCTTACACCTTTCTAGAGAGTCCTTCGATGACGCTGCCTCTCACAGGATGGATTCCTGGAGGTCTGAGTCTTGAAGCACTGGAGAGCAGGCCCTTGAAAAAAGGAACACCCAGCTCCAGATGTAGGGGTGTCAAAGGCCACTGAAATGAGGCAAGCAGATATTGCATGCTGTCAGCTCACTGATGTCAAGCAGAATAGCATCTGTTACTAAGGGCCATATTTATAAAACTTCCATTTAGAATTTCCTAAATAGTGAATTTTAGGTAGTCGCTATTTAGGGACTGGAAAATGGTATGTAACAAAATAGTGATTCCCTAATAGTAATTCCTACAGAGTTGCAATCACTATTAAGGAATCACTATTATGAAATGCAGCTCCATTCATTCCTACATGCCTAAAGGCCCATAGGTGCGAATGGTTTTGCTTTTTCTAATTTGGGATTCCTAATTAGGAAATTGCAAATTAGGAAATGAAAAACCAAGGGTGCCTAGAGGCCTAAGGTCCCCTTAGATGCACCCTAAAATAAATTGCACCCATGTGTGCACTACTTGGCACTTTAAAAATGCGTTTTTTATGCATTTTTTAAAATTGCACATGGTTGCCATCTAATTGGTGGTAATGTCATTTCTTAAGTGCCAATTGCGTCTTGAGGGAATGCTTTGTACATGTACTTAGCGAATTGCAAATGGGAATTTCCTATTTAGGGAACTGCAAATTGTGATTCCCTGTTTGGAGTCACAATTTTAGGAAATTGCAAAAAATATGATTCCCTAAAATTGTACTGCCAATGCCTTTCATACATTTGGAAAAGCTATTTTGCATTCACAAATGGTAGAATTTACCTATTCTCACTGTTTACAAATGAAAAATCGTTTGATACATATGCCCCTAAGTTTTCTAAAATCTCCTTCTTCACATGCCCAAGTGTCAGGAGTGTCTTTCCTATTGACTAGATTAAGTATCTTATTTTCCACTGCTTTCAAAGCTGCCTCTACACCAGCAACCTTGGGATCCACTTTCTGAATTTGAACTTCTAAGTCATGCTACCATCATCTGGTTCCAGCACCCATATAACTCATGGATTTTTTAAGATTGGGGTGATGCGATTTGCATGGACACTTAGGATTTATTTCTTTTTGGTGTCATTCTATGTGCTCCTGCTTTGCAGTTTCAATAAGCACTGTTTTATCTAAATTGCTTGCTTGATGCTTATGCACTAGTACTATATTCTTTTATCTGTTATTTTCAGGAGGAAGCAGGGGCAGCTTTTCCGCTAGGGCGAAGGAGCATTGCCCCTCCGCCAGCAGCAGGAGCTCTAAAGCTTTTATAGTAAAAACATAATAAACTTTGTTTATTATGTTTTTACTATAAAAGTGGGTGGGGCCATGGGCGTGGCTTCAACCCTGCACTGTGTTGGTGGGTTGGAGAGACCAGGCAAAGGCTCCCAGTCTGCCTGGGGGCACCCTGACTGGACTCTCCCAGCCAATCTTGACACTGCTTTGAGCAGCGTCAGCATTGCCGCAGAACCCATTCCCTCCCGCGAGCTGCGAGCCACACCTGGGAGGAGACCCTTGATGTTTTTGAAAGGTTTGAAACATAGCAACAGAAATTTCAGTGGTTTAATTTACAAATGGTGAAAATATGAACCTAAAGGATGTTGCTGATACTTTAGATATGAGCACTTTAGATATGAACGGTTGAGATTAAGAAAACTTCTAAAAGATTGCTTCTAATAGCAGTTGCTATTGATGGACTGTGTGTGTTGTATTCTCTCGAAATATTTCAAGAACTGTTTCTGTACAAAATTATTTCTCAGAATATTTGTTCATGTATTGTATCAATCAGTCAATCAATCAAAGCATTTGTAAAGCACAGCACTATCACCCCTAAGGGTATCTGGGCACTGAGGGTGCCGTGTCTTGAGTCTCCTTCTGAAGTCCACAAGGGAGGGAGCTGTTCGGAGGTGGAGGGGCAGACTGTTCCAGGACTTGGCTGCTGTTTAAGAGGAGAGGCCTCCGCAGCTGTGATGGATGTGGGGTGTGTGTGCGAGGTATAGCAAGGTGCAGCGCAGTTGACTTACTAGGACATAGAAGCTCAGTCGGTGGTTGATGTAGGACGGCCCTAGGTTTTGAAGAGCCTTGTATTTGGGTGTGAGGATTTTGAATTGGCATCTCTTCTGGACATGGAGCCAGTGGAGGTTCCTGAGGTGTGGGGTGAAGCTTAAGCAATTGCGGAGGCTAAGGATGAGTCTGGCTGAAGTGGTCTGTAGAGTCTGGAGTCTTCTAAGTAGCTGGGAGGACTCTCCGGCGAAGAGAGTGCTCCCATAGCTCAGGCGGCTGGTGACCAGGGTGTGCAAGACTGTCTTTCTGGTGTTGGAAAGGATCCACTTGAAGATTCAGCAAAGCATAGAAAGAATGTAAAAGCAGGAGTAGGCTACTGAGTTTATTTGTCTATTCATGTATAGTTGGTTACTGCAATGCAGTTGGCCATGCAGAGGTTATGGTGATTATCTAAGGCATTTATTGAAATGAAACATGTGTATATATTTTTTTCTAAGCATGCGATAATAAAATGCACATTTCTTATGTGCTGTTTTTTTAATGTGTGAATGTCAATCTATGTTTAAAAAATCATCCTCTTTTCAAAATAAGCTATAAAATAACTTTGCAAACATTAACATAACAAAATCAATGATTGAGAACAATGATTATCCTAGTATCACCATCACAGCAGTAAAATGTTCACTTAGGTTATTTTCCCTTGTCCGAACAGTTTTTGAGACACATTTTCATAAAACACATCAGTCCTGGTTCAAGGAGCATTCAAATAGGGATGGCATTTCCAGCTGCAATACAGGAACTGTGCACCAGCATAGTCATCTCTTCACTTTCACCACTGATGTTGCTCACCAGCATACAACTCATTTCCTTTCTCTGCCATCTTTTTTCTTTTTTAAATATTTGTATTGTTTTTTGTTGACAACAAGTACAGACACAATCAACATCCTGATTTAACTATCCCCCCTTGTTTCCCTCTCCCCGTATCAGCTCCCCTCATTTTGGCTTCTACATTGGTTCAATCAGGGTCTCTCTCATTTAACTGGTTTTGATCAAAGTCAAGGTCGAACAGCATTTTGCTGACTATGTTCTTCGTCGACGTCTGGTTCGTTGGATGTTGAGGGCTGATTCCCCATTTCTGCATTCGGTTCCTTAAGACAATCTAACAAATAGTCCCATTTCTGTGCTGTTTCTACAGGGCCGCAACCCCTTGCCGCTTCTTGGTGTAGTGCCCTCCTTCTGCCTGGGCCCATTGTATTAATGTGTTCTTCCATCTGTGTATATATGGTCCCCATGGGTCATGCCAGTGCAGTGTGATTTCCTTTCTGGCCAGGATTAATGCTAAGTCAATTTTTTGGGCGTTGGGGCGGGGGAGTTCTCCTACTAGGGCCGCCAGTGGTGAGGCCTGAATCCTTCTCTCTGTCACCGCAGTTATGTTCTGGATCACCCCTTCCCAGTAGTGCCCAATCCCCGCCGAACTCCATTATATATGGACAAGGTCTGCATCTGATTCAGAGCGGGGGGCATCCACCATCTCTAGTTTTAAACATCTCTGCTAACTTATGGGGAGTGAGGTATGCTCTGTGGAATACGTAGAGATTGATCAGTTTCAAATGGGCATTTCTAGATACCGTGTATATATGTGCTGTGATTCTTGCCCATTGTTGTTCATCTATGGGCGCCCCAATGTCCTCTTGCCATACCATTCGTAGCTTATCAAGAGGGAGTAGGGTATCTTTTTGCAATGCTTTGTAAAGGGTAGAAACAACTTTCCCGTCCCCGCCTACTGTGCAGATAGCCTAACATCCCATGTGGGTAGGTGGTTCGCACAGTCCTTGTTTCCATTGTCGTCGTATGAGTGCTACAAGTGACCTGTGTAAAAGAAATAGCCCTGGGGAGACGTAAATTTTTTCCATTAGTGCGTTGAAGGACAGTAATTCTCCATTACTGAACAAATCCCCCAGTGTAGTGCTGTATGCAGCTAGTTTTTAAATGCCCGTCATGGCTTGCCCACCCGGGAGTGTAGTTAGTTCGCACAGTGGTATGTACGGTGTATATGGTGAGTTGGTTCTCGCGCGCTGTAAACTGCACAGTCAGCAGCTGCGCAGTACGTGTAAATCTGGCAATTTCAATGTGTGTTGCCCTCTGGGGTTCTTTAGGATCCCTAAGATGTCTTTAACTGAGTGCTCTGTGTGATGGCCTGTGGTGCTCTGACAGTGCGGTATGTATTGCCTTTGCTAACCACTGTAGCTGGCATGCCATATAGTAGATTTCCACATCTGGTGCTGGCATCCTCCCTTCTTCTGTGGGTCTTTTGAGCTTATTAAGTGCTAACCTGTGTCTGCCCGCCCTCCAAATGAAACTGGTCCAAATGGAATTGATATTCCGGAATACTGAATGAAGAACGAGTAAAGGCAGGGTCGAGAAATAGTACATTAATCTAGACAGGGCTACCATTTTTATAAGCACTATTCTCCCTGCCACTGACAATGGAAGTGTTTTCCAAAACAGGACATCTGTCCGCAACTTCCACATCGCATGGCCCCATTCCCCTCTAGTAGGTCCTCAGGCTTGTGATATATGGGCACTTCCAGGTATCGGAAGGTGGACGAGGTCCACTCAAGCCCTTGTGTATTTCCCACCTTTGGTGTCCCCTCCCTCAGGGGGAAAATGTGAGACTTCTGCCAGTTGATCCGTAGTCCTGACAATTCTCCAAACTTCTCCAGGACAGCCATTGCTCATGGCAGTTTGTTTTCTGCATCGCCTAAAAAGAGTATTATGTCATCTGTGTATAGCGCGATTTGGTGAGTTTGTCCCCCAATGCATAACCCCTTGTAGTAGGTGCATGTTCTCGCCGCTTGCGCCAGTGGTTCCATTGCTATGGCAAATAACAGTGGCGATAGAGGACAACCTTGTCTGGTGCCCCTGCCGACCACATATGGCTCCGAAATTATTCACCTGTGCGGACGTGCGATGTGGGTTTTGTGTATAGCAGTTTTGTCTACTTAAGCCAAGCCCATCCGCACCATTACATTTTCCAGAAAATCCCATTGAAGACTATTGAAGGCCTTTTCAATGTCTACTGCTATGATCGCTGCCCTATGTAGATTCAGAGACTGAGACTGTAAGATAGAGACCAGTTGTGTGATATTAATAGCAGTGCTACGATGGGGGATAAACCCTGTCTGGGCTTGGTGAATCAGTGTTGGCATAAGAGGCAGAAGTCTTTATGGCCAGGATCCGGCTGAGTATCTTATAGTCCATCATGAGCATGGACAAAGGACGGTAGGAGCGCACATCTGTTGCGGGCGGTCTGGTTTTAAGAGTGGTATCACTATAGCTTTTTCGTGGTCAGGGGCAGTACTCCGTTTTTCAGCGCCTCTGAGTAGAGTGTGCCACGTTGAGGAGCCAGTAGGTCTATGTACGTACTACAAAACTCCAAGGGGAGTCCGTCTGCGCTGGGTACCTTCCCTCTAGCCATCGCTCCTACCGCCGCAGCTATATCCGTGGGGGGAAATTGGTTCCTACAGTGGTTGCAGCACCACCTACCCCAGTCCAGGGAGTCAAAGGACACCCAGCCCCTGCAATTGTGTAGGGGGTATAGCCTCTTTCGGGGGGCATATAACAGGGAATAGTAGCTAGTAAATCTGTTGTTCATTTCTCCCTGTTGGAAAAGCCGATTCCCTGCATGATCTTCAATCTCCATCACCAGAGAGTGCTGCCACGGCGGGGAGGCGAGCCAGGCCAGTAATGCCCTAGCATTATCCCCCTCTGCATGCCGTCTTGTTATCTACTTTTTATAGTCAAAGCAGTTAATTTTTCAAACGCCTTAACAACTGTTTCCCTGGTCTCAGTAATTAGAGGGGACACTTCCGGGGCACCAGGCCTCCTTCGTTCCAGCTCTCTAAGTCCTCCCTCATTCTTATCAATCTCCTTCTCTAGTGATTTCCTGACCCCCACTACCTCCACCATGCACTGGCCCCTAATGACCATTTTAAAGGCCTCCAATTCTAGTGCACGGGATGATGCAGTTCCATGGTTGTGTTCAAAGCAATCTCTGGATTGTGTCCTTAATGGATTGCCATAAGGCGCTATCTTCAAGTGATCCCACTTTGAGTCGCCAATCCGGGATTCTAGGGCAGTCCTTTCTCCAGGCTAGCATAAGTAATAAAGGATTATGTTCAGAGACCGTGCAACATAAGTACTCAGCTGCTAATGCTGTGCTATTAACTTCAGGGGATGCTAAAAAGACATCTTGTCGGACATGTAGGTCATGTAAATGAGAGTAAAAGGAGTAGTCTCACTCCGTAGGGTCGATGTGTCTCCAACAGTATGTGAAGCCCCAGTGTCGTTGCCCGTTTGTAAAAGGCTTGGCCAACCTATGTGTGGGGGAATGTTGTAGTGGGGGTGGGATCTATCAAGCGCTGTATCAGCAGTACAATTAAAATCGCCTCCTATAATGGTTGTGTGAGTGAGGTGCAACCCCAAGGTGTGTGACAGCGATGTAAGAAAGGCGCCCTGTTCTTGATTTGGTGCATAAATTCCCCCCAGTGTAATATCTCTACCCCCCAATCTCCCAGACACCAGGACAAAGCGGCCCTCCTTATCTATAATTTCCTTCGTTTTTTGGAACGGGACTCACGGTCGAATCCAAACAAGGACCCCTCTGGCGTATGCTGAATAGGTTGTGGCGTACATTTGACCGTGCCATCTTTTAGCTATAGCCTTATCCTCCTAACCTGATAGATGTGTTTTCCTGGATAAGAGCTATAGGTACCCCTCTTCTTTTAAGTTGGCAGTAGACTTTATATCTTTTGTTCATGCTATTCAATCCCCTGACATTCCAAGTTAGAAATTTATAGGTTAGGGGGCAGTCCATAATTAGTTTTTAAGCAAGGTATAACTATTTTTTCTTCCCCGTGCCTAGTATCTGCAAACCAGTGAGGATATACCCTTATGTATTAATGAATGTGGTGGAGCCGATACGTCTATTGGTGTCGAAACAATAGTAAACAAAACAGTTTCCCCAATATCCCAACTCCCTCTCCCCAGTACCAGCATCAAAACTATCCGCGTCCAAACTTTTAATAACTTTGTTAACATTTTACTTGGGGTGAGGTGCAAAAGACCAAAAGCAGCCCCGCGGGCGTGCTCTTCATCATCCAGTAGCTCAGATTAGTACTCTGTGTCCCGGCCGTGGTGTCCAAAGCTTTAATGCAAATCTGTGGTAGGACATGTTGTGACATGGTAGTGCATGTAACACCATCTTGTTAAGCTTTGCAGGTTCTGTATGATTTCTGTCTGATCAACGTCATAAGATCAAGGCTTACCAATTGTCATCCATTGTGTCCAGGTAGACCTACCTCAGTCTCCTCGCATAGGGAGAGACGGTGCGAAATCTTATGGGCTGGTGCCCATTATAGAATTTCATCTGAGGTCCCCGGAGTCACTTTCAGCAGGATATGAGGCGTTGTGAGACAAAAAGGATGCACTTCCAAACGTGGATTTGTGGTCCGAAAGAACCTCAGAGGGGTGTGATGATCCCAGGCCCCTTCCTTTCAAAGATGCTGTGACGTCCACTGCGTCCCGCATTTCCTGTAGTACTTGTTTACGTGGCGGCGCTGCTGTTGTTATTAGTCTCCCGGTTCTCCTTTGCACCCTGGTACATGACCGATTTGTGTTTTCTGTGGTGTCTACCATGGCAGGGTCAATCGTTTCTAGCCATTCCCACACCTGCTGTGGTGCAGTGAAGAAAAGAACTTCATTATTAGTGGCTACCCTTAGTTTAGCTGGGGACAGCATGGCATATTGGATTCCCCATTCCCAGAGTTTTTTCTTTGCCTCAGTAGAAGATGTCCTCTGCTTTTGTGTGTCTCTGGTGAAGTCCGGAAAGATCATTATATGTTGGTCCCCCATTTTAAGCTCCCCCTTCAATCTTACCTGGGTAAGGATGTGATCTCTGTCCTTGAAGTGAAGCAGCTTGGCAATTATTGGTCGCGGTCTCACCCCTGGAGGTGGGGGCCTCGCCGGCACCATGTGGGCACGCTCAATTGCGAAATATGGGGATAGGCCCTCAGGGGCCACTTCGTCACGTATCCACCGATCCAAGAAAGTTTCCATGTTTTTCGCTTCCTGTTCTGCTTTTTATGGAAGTCCCACTAGTCTCAGATTTCTTCTGCGAGCTCTATTTTCTGCATCTTCTGCTCGAGTCTTTAGTTCAGAATTTTTTTTGTTAGCTTTTGACAGTTCGGGCGAGTTGTTCAAGAGATTTTTCATTTGTAACAACTCAGTCTGTCAGTCGGAGATGGTCATCTCTGAAAAGGGTCAGGTCCACGATTAGTGTGTCGATCTTCCATTCCAGGGCTTCTTGGGATGCTTGTATCACTTGAAGTATGGTGTCAAGGGTACTTTCCTGGGACAGATCTCGATTTAATTCTGCTCTTCCGGTGTCACCCACATCCGGCCGGGCCCCACTGATGCTCCACTTTCTGGGCCATCCCATTTTTTCATCTTGCCCATCGTTATGCCTGCTGTCCTCACTCCTGTTACAGGCGCAGTTCATGGGGAACAGGTCGTGTTGTTCCAGAGCTGGTCTCAGTTCTGGACTGGCGACAGAAGAGCGGCCCGTGGATCCCTCCAGATGGAAGCTACGCATTTCAGTTATGTGTTGCATGTATGTGCTCGCTCCAGGACTCCGTCGCCCAGGCCGGCGGCACCCATGTCTGCGTTCTGCCCCTCAAATAGTGGGTCTGCTCCCAAGGGCCATCGGGGTCCTCAGCGAAGATCAGCGCGGACCCCACAGTCTGACATCCACTTTGGCGAGGGGGAGGTGAGCAGACGATCTCTGTCAATGCAAGTGATGTGCCCCAGACACAGGTCGTGTGGTAGCACTCCCTTTAGGACTCCGCCATTCAGGCCCAGGTCCGGAGTCTGCTCTTAATGGCCATGTGGGACCATAATCAGCGTGGACCCCCAGCCCAAATATGCAACGACAATGGAAGGCCCCCACCACGGAGGGTGAGCTCTTACTCTCCCCCCAGTTTGCTGCCTCCACTCGTTCCAGAGGGTAAAGAGGGATCCAGTGGCACTCTCCGATTCCTGGCGTGGTAGTAATGGAGCCGCGCCTATGCCACTCACGTTCAGTTGTCTACCGCTAAGACGCTGTTGCCGGCAGCCACTCACCCGGATCGCCGGTTTCCTCTGGGTCGCCGGCTGGAGGGCGAACTCCACTCAACAGCCAACTTTTTCCGGCACACATGGTCTCCCACAGTCGGCCCTCTGCCGGGCACCAGTAGCTCCGATTAGCACCCCCAGGTCTCGGCTCCATCACGGAGGATCCACACTTCCCCGCGGTGCGGGCGCCATCTTGGATTGCGGGCATCCATCTCGGAAAGCTCCCACTGGCTCACCGGGGCTCCCTAGGTCCCCAGATCTCTGTTTTTTGTCACGCACTAGGCGCTCCTCACATAGCGATGTCCTGGTTCGGGTTTCAGTTGGCCGGGAACACAGGATAACGTCAGATATACGGAGGCCACCGGGAGCTCCGCTTTAAGCGTGCTGCTCCATTGGCCTCAGGCCATGCCCCCACCTTTCTCCACCATACTGTTGCTACCACAGGCTGGGTGGTTGTTCCTACATCTCCATCACTGCAGCTGACTCCACAAATGTGTTGACAAGCCCTGTGACTACCCTGTGCTTCTCTTCCAAAGGTTGGACCACACACAATGGTGTCAGTATCTTGTGAACAAACTAAGTCAATAGGGCTCCAAGGTAAGCCAGCCATACTGCCCACCTGCAGATTCCATACTCCCCCACAGTGGAACCAGTTCAATTTAACACATGGTGGCTGGAATTTCCAACAACTGCTTTCGAGTAAAGTCCTCAGCACTAAGGCAAATTAAAAGTGTGCATTTGATTCAATATAGAATATGAAATGTTTATTTTTATATAAATTTCATAAAGAGCTACTCATCTTCATTTGTTTAGTTCATAGCACAGAAGGTTTGGAAACATGTGTAGTTTGAGCAAAGACGATGGAAAATAGAGTCGTATAGGAAGAAATCTGAAATCATAATATTGTCTGATATTTCTTCAACCACTGCCTGTAAACCACATGAAGTTCAATTTTAAGTAACTTTGAAAAGTTAGCTTTTAGATATTCCTGAACCTCATATACTACTACTTAATGCTCAGATAGGGGTTTAGGGAGTTTCACAGCCTGAGGAAATGGATTTCTGATGAGCTGGGTCTGTTGTTCAGTCGTATAAATGTCTGTCTGTAGAACAAAAATGCAATCACTGACAGAAAGTTCCTCAATATAGCACAATAGGGACAATTTGTGGATGTCCACCACAGTGGTTTTTGTGAGGCATGCTGGGAGGCTTTTTTTTTTACTTTTTGCTTTCATCAGCAATCTGTTAGGCAATTTCAAGGCTTGTTTTATTGTGGTTGAGGTTTTGATGGTTCAAACAAAATCTGGCTGGCTGGTTTTGTATGTTAGCAATCTGTCAAGTTTGTTTGTAAAATCTGTGTAGATGAGGTTATGGTAGTGGAATATTTTGTGTTGGGTATGACCATGCAGACTATGTCGGTTGAGTAGGCTATAGCTACCACTCCCCTCTCTTCACCTCTCTCGGTTTTGTGGGTAATTCTGTGACCTTGTGGAAGAAGATCACTGAGGATGGTGGTTAAGATGTATTCCAACAAATCCATGTTACATCAAGTTTGTCTTGGAGAGTAGGTACTGGGTGTCCAGCACATGCTTCTGGCTCAATGTGTGTTGAGGAGTCACAGTTTTGTGTAACAGCTGAGTTCTACTGCTCAGGGTTGTGCTTGCCACGAAAATGAAGTGGTGAAAGGTATTTCAATGCATTGAGGGTTACAATGTTGGCTACTGGGTGGTGTGTGCAGAGTGCCAAAATAAGGTCCACCAGTCAGTGATGTTTTCTTATTAGGAGCTAGGAGCTAGTGCATTGATGTTGATTCTGATGTTGGGAAGGATTCAATGAATTTAGTGAAATTATGTTATCAGCACATTATGTTGAGAGTGAATGAGTTGAAGGTACACTGGTGTTTACCTTAGGTCTTCGAAATAGGATTTTTGTCATATTTGCTTTTTTGCTTTCCCTTATGTCCCTGTTACATTTCCCTTTTTGACTCCTTCCTTAGTGTTTACCTAGCACTTTAAAACAGCTCAAGGGTAAAAAAATCTATTTGAGGCCCATTACAAATTGACAGGAAATCCCCTAATACCACAGCATTGGTTATTTCAGTTTGTGGGATTCTATGGAATTATGAGTTGGACCCCAGCGTGTCCTAAATGGTGAAAATTTATCAGTGGATTCAGGAATACTGCACAAGATTCCTACAGTTATTCTCATCTTTAGGGTCAAGCGCACAAGTGCTACGTCCCTATTGTAATCTCTCTTTGGGCTTCAAACCACACCCATGTCACGCCTGTCACTTTCGTTGATTTGTTGGCTTACCTTTCAGATTCCACTTGCTTTCATTAGTGAAAGGCATGCACGTCATGCCTTTTCTGGAGTTTAGCCCTCCTCGAGCACACCGGCCAACTACTGAAAACATACGAGGCACCATGTTTTCAGCCTGATTTCTGCACTACTTTATGTTTTTATTTTCCATGCAGCGTGATCACGCTGGGTTTTACATAGTGTGATCGCACTTGTTTTTTTGCTTTTCAATTTCAGCGTGCTCGTGCTGGGTTTTACATAGCACGATTGCGCTTGATTTTTTTTTTGTTTCAATTTATGTGGCAAGAAAAGTCCAGTAAGGAGTTTACAATGCTAATAACATTAACTCGAGAAATGCAAGTCCCATTTTTGCTGTTATATGTCACTTCGCCTGCTTTCAATAGGCGTTGTGTTCCAGTGAGCACACCTGACCTGCGGTGTACTGTAAGCACTGGCATACCTAATGGGGTACCCGTCCTCGTGGGATTAGCAGATCAAGTGTAAAGAGGGCCTTTACATGCAATCGATGTGACACAAGATCATGTTCCCTTCTTGTCGCTGTCCTATTCTGTCCCTCACTCTTGTTCAGACCCCCTACTTTTTTTTGTCAGCAGAGCTTTGAAGTGGTGGCAGTGAAGGATGAGCACTAAACAAGCATACAAAGTGCACCAAGAGCACACAAGGTGCTGCATTTAATTCTAAAATAATTGATACTTATGAGGCTAGGAGATGTGACATTGCCAGGAGCTAAAACTGAGCGATAAATTTCCAGAGAGCAGCAATTTGGAGTGGATGTCAAATGCAATACCCTCACGACCGCACATCTTAAAGGTGCCATCCGGTGAATGACGTCACGATCCATTTTAAGACCCAAATTGACATCAGCAAAAAAAGCAAAATTCTAGAACGCCTATTGTTGGTGATTGTTAGCAATGGGTTAAGAGAACGGTTCTTTCTACACTGGCTGGCCCCTTTAAATGTTGCCACCTTATACATTCTGCAGCCTGAAGTTTAGGCTGCCCTGCTCCATCCCATGACTCTTCCGCTCTTGTACACACATTACAAAGGCTTCCACAAATAAAGATTGTTTCTAAGGAGACCAAAGACTGCTCCTGCTCTACAATAAATAGCCGCCTGGAATCAACAACATGTCAGTCGCCAGATTAAACGTCGTCCTCAGAAATAAAGGATAAATCTCCGAATACGGTAAAAGGAGAAGCAAAGAATCAAACACTAATCACCCAATAGATCAAAGGATTCATCAAGCGACCGATCGCGTGGAATTTCAAGGGGAAAACCATCAATCTCTGCATGGATCTAACGGCCTACCGCAGAATAAATGATTCACCGCCCGGCGGATTATTCAGAATAAGAAAGCAGCTCTCGAACAGATTGAACAGTCACCCAGGATAAGAGGCTCATTTCTCACCAGGT
The DNA here is from genome assembly GCF_031143425.1 of Pleurodeles waltl. Lineage (NCBI taxonomy): Eukaryota > Metazoa > Chordata > Amphibia > Caudata > Salamandridae > Pleurodeles > Pleurodeles waltl. The sequence continues at coordinate 1,890,461,340 of NC_090440.1, forward strand.
TCAAGAATAAACAGGCTTTAAGTATTCACCTCTTAGTAACACACGCAGTACTTGCAGGGATTATTTGTTTAAGGAGAATGGGTGCAAGATCTGCCAACCCTTTCACTGTTGGTTCCCCCTCTTTATTCAGCGGCATCAAAATTATGAGGCAACGGGGGTAAGAGTTGATTAAACTATGTGGCAAAGAGAAGGCAAATTATGCAGTATGTTATAGAGCTAATTTATTTTCATAATTATCACGCTATTTTGACATTTAACACTCATTGATGTGAAGGAGTCCCGAAACTAGAGAAATACATACAATTATATTATAAAGGCTATATACACTCAACATACCCTATTTAAATTGTTAGTTGCCAATAATTAATGATTTTATTGTGTATACCACAACTTTTTAACAAGAGCATTTTATCTTCCAGAGTAAAATAGTGTGTATAAACTATATCCAGTGTTGCTCTCATCAGAAAATAAGCCACATGTACATGCAGTCAATGTTTCTTATTTTTAAGTTAATTTGAGAGTTGAGAGTGGTCCACTGGAACACTGCCTACTCACCAATGCGCTTTTTTTAATATTAAAAAATGGGACCCCCTTCTTTTTGGGAGTGAGTTATGACTCCAATTCAGGAATCTGCAACTTTTTAATGTTTTGTGATCGGATTTCTTTAACAAAACATTGTCAAATTGCAGGCAGAAAGGTGCTTGGAATGAACACTCAAAAAATGCCCCTTCCAAATACCAACTAGGCATCCATTTGTAAACACCTTTAGCAATTTGGAAAACAAATCCGAATTCATGTGTTAAGTACATATGAAAAAGGGTTTTAGCATTTGCAAACCCTCTCTGGTTTACTCATTCTGAGGGTTTGAGAATGGTAGAAACATTTGCACATCTGGCCCTAACTGCTCTGTCCCCTTGACTGCAAGGCATGTTGTGGGTGCTTTGTGAAAACACCTCCGGGTACCAATAAAGCTGACCCCCTTCTGAAGGAAAAAGATGGTCCTGAGTGACAGTCTACAGCAGTGCTCTGGCACCCAAGACACCTCCATATGTACTTCCTCTTTTTTTAGTTCACAAAATTCAAACAGGTCTTAGGGGTTAAATATTACTCCTTACAAGAGAAGACACAGGTGGTCAATACAACCCTGGTGATCGGTGTTAAAGCGGCACTAAAACTGCCAACAGGCCGGCGGTAAAAAAATTGGAATTACGACCGTGGCGGAAACCGCCAACAAAGACAGCCACTTTAACACTCCGACCGCCACGACGGTACAAACAAACAGAGCAGCGGTCACCGCCAACAGACAGGCGGAGGACAATGTACCGCCCACAGTATCACAACCTACCAATCCGCCACCTTTTCTGGGGCGGATTCAACGCGAACAAAAATACGGCGGAAACTGGACTTCGAAGGGAAAACGCTCATCTCTACACACCCCACGAGGAACCAGGACGCCATGGAACCAGAGCTTCACATTTTCCCAGCCTTTATCTTCTTGCTCCTCTACCAGGAGCACGAACGCCGGCGGCGAAGACCACGGTGAGTACTGCGCCTACGACACAGGGGAGGGGGGAGGGAAAAAACAGGGACACAGACACGCAACACGCAACACCCCCACCCCCACCCTCACCCACTACAACACACACGCCAATACATCATGATACATCACAGTTACACTCCCCAACCCACCCTGGAAGAATGCAAGGACAAAGGGAAATGAGTGTAACCATTGTAATCTATTAAAATCCAGTACGCAAAAATATATATACACTATTAACAAATATATGCACCAAGAATAGAAGTCCAGGTACTGCTCCATTTAAGTCTGTGGAACACTGGGCCCACACTGCATGGCCGAGGCCCAAACAAGGTACCCGCACATGACAGAGAGAACACTCCAGGGGCATCAGATAGAGATAAAACAGGCACCTCAGGGTGAAGGGAAAGGGGGGCACCTCAGCCGGTTGAGTGCATGATGCCAAATCCACGAGGGGGACACATGCCCACTGTTCAATCTTGGGGAGTGCAAAGCCACAGTCTCTCAAGTCTCTACTATGGGTGGTTTGCCCACTGTTCAATCCTGGGGAGTGCAAAGCCACAGTCTCTCAAGTCTCTACAGTGGGTGGGTTGCTCACTGTTCAATCCTGGGGAGTGCAAAGCCACAGTCTCTCAAGTCTCTACAGTGGGTGGTTTGCCCACTGTTCAATTTTGGGGAGTGCAAAGCCACAGTCTCTCAAGTATATAACAGTCTCCACTGGTTCTGGAGGGGGCTTTGTGCCTATAGTGCTTCACCCTGCCAAGGACTGAGGTAGTGGATGTCAATCTCCATTGGTTCTGGAGAGGGCTTTGTGCCCAAAGTGCTTCATCCTGCCAAGGACTGAGGTAGTGGATGCTTTTCTCCACTGGTTCTGGAGGGGGCTTTGTGCCCAGCGTGCTTCATCCTGCCAAGGACTGAGGTAGTGGATGCTTTTCTCCACTGGTTCTGGAGGGGGCTTTGTGCCCAGAGTGCTTCATCTTGCCAAGGACGGAGGTAGTGGATCCTTTTCTCCACTGGTTCTGGAGGGGGCTTGGTGCCCAGAGTGCTTCATCCTGCTCGTGGTGGACTCAGTAGCGTGAGTGCTCTTGGAGCTCATGGGCCAGCGGTGCTTGTGGCGGTGGTGTCCTGTTCAGCTGTGCTTGTGACGGCGGTGTCCTGTTCAGCAGTGCTTGTGGCAGCGGTGTCCTTTGCAGCGACTCAGCTGCTGGTGGTCCTGTCTGGGCCTGCGGGGCTGCTGCTGGCGGTCGTCTCCTGGCTAGCGGGGCTGGTGCTGGCGGTACTGTCTGGGCCAGCGGGGCTGCTGCTGACGGCCGCCTCCTGGCCAGCGGGGCTGGTGCTGGCGGTCCTGTCTGGGCCAGCAGGGCTGGCGGTCCTATCTGGGCCAGCGGGGCTGGTGCTGGTGGTTGCCTCCTGGCCAGCGGGGCTGGTGCTGGCGGTCCTGTCTGGGCCAGCGGGGCTGCTGCTGGCGTTGCTGATGACAGTCACCTCCTGGGCAGCGGGGCTGATGGCCATCACCTCCTGGGCAGCGGGGCTGATGGCATTCGCCTCCTGGGCAACAGGGCTGATGGCGGTCGCCTCCTGGGCAGCGGGGCTGATGGCGCTCGCCTCCTGGGCAGTGGGCCTGATGGCGCTCGCCTCCTGGGCAGCGGGGCTGATGGCGGTCTTCTCTGCCGTGCCGATCTTCCCAGACTTGCCGGGATTCTTGTGCCCCTTCCCCACCTTGGAAGGTGTCGGAGCTGACTCCACACTCCCACCTGTACCCCTGGGAGCAGCTTTGGTGGCTGGTGTCTTCCCCCTCTCCTGCCGGGCACTGGCCAATTTTTGATGCTTGACAGGTGGGGGACTGTCCGTGCTGTGGCTCCTTGCCACACTGGCTACCCTGCTGCCTGGTGCACGCCACAATCCGGTGACTACTGGCACCACTGATCCCGCCGATGTCGTGGCTGAGGTGCTAGGTTGGGACCTGGAGAGTCGGGCCCTAGGAGACTGATGGGTTGGGGGAGGTGAGGGAAAGAGGTCAAGGGTGGACAGGAAAAGTTTCTTGGGAACACTGGGACGGGTAGCTGGAGGGGGTTTGGGAGTGGAGGAAGAGGTTGTGGTTGTAGGAGGTGTACGTTTGGTGACTTTGGGTGAAGGTGCATGGGCTGGAGGCTGTTGTGAGGTGGATGGCTGTTGGGTGGGTGTGTGCCTGCGTTTGAGTACCTTGGGAGGTGGCGTCACAGACACACTGGGAGAGGACACAGGGGATGTGTGAATGGTAGTGAAGGTGGTGACTGCACGTGAGCGGGGTGTGGTGGTGTGTGTGCTGGTGATGGAAGTAGTGGCTGTAGATGTAGTGCATGCAGGTGTGAGTGGAGATGAGACTGGGAGGGAGGAGAGAGACGAGGAGGAGGGGGACACAGTGGAGGCAGTGGATGTTGCTATGTCTGCATGTGTGTGATGTTTGCGTGAGTGCCTGTGGGATGTGTGGTGCTTATGTTTGCCTGAGCTTCCTTTGTGTGTTGGGGTGTGTGCATGCTGGTCTGATGGTGTGCTTGGGGTAGGCTGAGGTACAGGGGTGTGGGTCTGGGTGGAGGAAGTTGGAGGGGGGAGGCTAGAGACAGGGACAATGGATGCCATCAATGCTGAGGCCAGAGTCTGAAAAGCTCGCTGAAGGGCTGCCTGACCAGAATGAATGCCCTACAGGAATGCATTGGTTTGTTGGAACTGCCTCTCTACACCCTGGATGGCATTCAAAATGGTAGACTGCCCAACAGTGAGGGACCTGAGGAGGTCAATGGCCTTCTCACTGACTGCAGCAGGGGTGACTGGAGCAGGGCCTGAGGCGCCTGGGGCGAAGGAGATGCCCACCCTCCTGGGTGAGCGGGCACCGTGCAAAGGCTGAGGGGCTGCTGGGAGGGCGGTGCTGGAAGGGGGGGTGGCGGCTGTACCTGTAGATGGGGGGGGCACAGATGGGCCCGCCACCACAAGGGAGCTCGCATCAGAGGACGAGTCCGTATCACTGGTGTCAGCTCCTGTCCCCGCCGTGGAGCTCCCCGCCCTCCGTCCCACTGGTGAAATCAGACTCTGTAGTGTCGCCCTCCAGGGCCATGTGGGATGCAGTTCCCTCCTGCTCCGGTGCCACTGCTCCTCCGCCTGATTATGCTAATGCACACAAGAACAGGGAGACCACAAAAAGGTGGGGGGGCAGAAGAAAGACATGTTGAGTGCATGCATTACCGCTACAGTTGGCGGACACGACAGACACAGAAGCCCCCTGCACTACGCCACGTACTTGGGGTCCACTATGCAATCCCTGGGACATGGCCTACAAGGCTATGGCTGACATCTGCACACATGGATGTCACCGGAGCCTGACTAGGTGTAGTTGGCACTGTACCCAGGTGGGGTGGGGTGCCACAGGGCCTGCCTGAAAAAGGGGACCTAACTAGCACACTCGCCCTGACCTAGGGGAACCCACAGCCCACCTCACCCACCCAGACACCTCCAATGCGCGCTGAATCAACAGAATGAGAGTGAACTCACCCCCTTGTTGCTGCTGTGATGCCCTCAAGCGCCCATCCAACTCCGGGTACGCCACCGCCAGGATCCTGAACATCAGGGGGGTCATGGTGCGACAGGCACCCCTCCCACGTTGGGAGGCCATCCCCAGCTGGGCCTCCGCCATCTTCTTGCTCCAGCGGCGAATGTCCTCCCTTCTCCTACGGCAGTGGGTGCTCCGTCTGTGATAGGCCCTGTATGGTCCGGACATCCTTGGCGATGGCACGCCAAATGTCCTTCTTCTGGTGAGCGCTGACCTACAGGAATTGTACAGGGGAAAAAGAGAAGTTATTACCAACTGCACCGTCAGAGTCATTGGCCCGCATCCCTACCCTGGCCATGTGGCACATGCACTCACCGTCGTTTCATGCACACCTCATTCTCCCCCCCTATCTTTCATCCACCCCACTCCACACAGGCATAGCCCATACAGCATTCTCCCAGTGTACTTACCTGTTTGTCTGGAGGACTGTAGAGTAGCGTGTACTGGGGGAGGACCCCATCCACGAGTTTCTCCAACTCCTCCGATGTAAAGGCAGGGGCCCTTTCCCCAGACGCACAAGTCATTGTCTCTTCCAGACTGAGGTCACAGCAGCACTTGCAGTGTAGGTCCTCTCCTGTCGAAGATCAGGTATCGAGTGATTGAACAGATAGAAAATGGCGGTTACGTCCGCGGTGGTGCGTACCGTCACCGCTGGCGTACATCGTCATTGGCTCCTGAGACCCATAGGGTCCAATGTTAACCAATGCAGAATTGCGCTGCAGTGTTCGACCGTCTACCGCGACGGTGTACAATGTCAGCGCAGTTACCTCATATCCCATTGTCCCACTTTACAGGTCAGGCACCCGTCATTTCAGGGGCCCACATGGCTCTATTTTTAACTGTGTCACTCATACCTAGGCCTTGCCTCAATACTCAAACATGCTAATTTCGGATTATGAATTGTGTTCTGTGTAAGCTATGTGTATGTACCTCTGAGTTGGTTGACTCTGTCGTCGCTTTTGTCCTTCATAGGCACGTCTGCTGGGACATGTGAGGAGATGGCGGCATCTTCCGGTGTGCAGACCGCTGGTGGACCTGTCGACAATGGAGGAAAGACATGTAATCATCACCTACAGGCTTGATCGTGCCACAATCCTGGAACTGTGTGACCAGTTGGAGCCACACCTGAAGTCAGCTATCTGCCATCCCACAGGAATCCCCCCTCAAGTGCAGGTGCTGTCAGTACTCCATTTCCTTGCAAGTGGGTCTTTTCAAACAACACTGGCCATAGCACCAGGGATGTCCCAGCCTATGTTTTCCATGTGTTGTCCAGAGTGTTGTCCCCCCTGCTGAAACACATGCGGAGCTACATCATTTTCCCTCAGGTGGAGGATTTGCCTACAGTGAAAGGTGACTTCTATGCCCTGGGACATATCCCCAACATCATAGGTGCCATTGATGGGACACATGTGCCCTTGGTTCCCCCCACAGGAGTGAACAGGTGTACAGAAACCGGAAGAGTTATCATTCGATGAATGTGCAGATGGTGTGTTTGGCAGACCAGTACATCTCCCATGAGAATGCCAAATTGCATGGCTCAGTGCATGACGCTTACATCCTGCGGAATAGCAGCATCCCTTATGTGATGGGGCAACTGCAGAGGCACCATGTGTGGCTATTAGGTGAGCACCTGGAACCAAATCAGTGGGAATAGTTGTCTGGGTCTGGGGATATCCCTACAGGTTAGTGTGTGTCTAACAGTTGTCCCTCGCTTTTTTCAGGTGACTCTGGCTACCCCAACCTGTCATGGCTACTGACCCCAGTGAGGAATCCCAGGACAAGGGCAGAGGAACGGTACAATGAGGCCCATGGGTGAACTAGGAGGATTATAGCGAGGACCTTCGGCCTCCTGAAGGCCAGGTTCAGGTGCCTCCATATGACACGTGGTTCCCTATTCTACTCACCAAAGAAGGTATGCCAGATCATCGTGGCCTACTGTATGCTTCACAACTTAGCTTTGCGACAACAGGTGCCTTTTCTGCAGGAGGATGGTCCAGATGGTGGTGTTGTGGCAGTTGTGGAGCCTGTGGACAGTGAAGACGAGGAAGCAGAAGAAGAGGACATCGACAACAGGAACTCGGTTATCCTGCAATACTTCCAGTGAGACACAGGTATGAAGACAAACCTGCCTACTACATGTAATTTAACACTACTACCTCTCTACTGTCTGTCCTTTTCACCCAGTGTATGGTCACTGAGTTTTCACTTTCCCTTACGATTTCACAGATGTGGGACCCAATGTGTGACATCTGCTTTATTTCCTCATGGACTAGAGCTGTGTGACATAGGTATGTTGACATTACAATTGAAAGAGCATTTTGTCACTGTAATTGCTAATACACTATTTTGAAATTTGTTTGTTTTGTGCTTTAAGGGTGTTTATTTTAGTGCTCAATATTGGAGAATGCTGTAAAATGGTGAGGGGTGATGGTGGAGGAATGTCCATGGCAGAGTCCAGTCTATTTGTTTCACAGGTGCATTGTCCAAAGGGGCATAGGAAGTGGAGCTGGGGCAGTTTGAGGATGGACAGGGTGACAAGGTGGGACAAAAGGATGACATTCAGGGTGGTCTCATTTCTTGGCGGGGGTCTTGGCATCATTCTCTGTCTTTGTCCTGGATCTCAGGGACCGTTTGCGGGGTGGTACTCCATCTGCAGGGGGTAGGGTGCTGGTGTGGTTGTCCTGTGGCGGTGCTTCCTGTCCACTGGCGCCGGCAGAGGTGGTGGGCAGTTCATCGTCCAGGCTAGTGTCAGGGGCCCCTTGTTGTGCCACATTGTCCGTCCTGGTGTTGAGGTCTTCCTTCAGCACCCCTACGATGGTGCCCAGGGTGGAATTGATGGATCTGAGTTCCTCCCTGATTCCCAAATACTGTTCCTCCTGAGGCCGCAGGGTCTCCTGAAACTTTGCCAGTACCGTTGCCATCGTCTCCTGGGAATGATGGTATGCTCCCATGATGTTGGAGAGGGCCTCGTGGAGAGTGTGTTCCCTGGGCCTGTCCACCCCCTGTCACACAGCAGCCCTCCCAGTTCCCCTGTGTTTCTGGGCCTCTGTCCCCTGAACGGGTGCCCACTACCACTGCCCCCAGGTCCCTGTTGTTGTTGGGGTGGTGGGTTACCCTGGGTTCTCTGTAGTGGTGGACACACTGCTGTTTGACGTCTCCTGGGGACAGAGGTATGGGCCCGCTGGGTGGGTGCTGTGCTGGTGTTTCCAGAGGGGGGAAGCTCTGTGGTGGCCTGTGCCAGTGTGAGGGGAACCGACTGTCCCGAGGTCCCAAATGGGCCGGGCTGGTCATCTAGATCCAGTTGGACAGAGCTGCTGTCATCACTGTGGGCCTCTTCTGTTGGTGGTGTGGACATGTGTGGACCCTCCTGTGCGGTGATGTTGGTTAGTGGTCCTGCAGGGGTGTAAAAGCATGATTATTGCATCTTTGTGTACCATGGTGTGCAATGGGTGGGTGACCGTGTACCACAGTGCTTGCATTCCTGTGTGGGACCTTGTGTGATGATGGTTTAGTGGGGTGTATGGGTATGTGCCGTGGCCATGAATTGGTGATGGGTGTCCATGCTTTGGTGTTGCATGCAGGGCTTGGTGTTGGGATGTGTGGTTTGTGATAGTGGGGCATGTGTGAGGAGTTGGAGTGATGGGGTGAGGGCGAGAGTGGGGGTATGTAACAGCATGCAAGTAGGGTGGGGGATAAGGTAGTCAAGGTTTGACATACCAGAGTCCATTCCTCCAGCTACTCCTTTGAGGCCCTCAGGATGCAGAATCGCCAAGACCTGCTCCTCCCATGTTGTTAGTTGTGGGGGTGGAGGTGGGGGTCTACCGCCAGTCCTCTGTACCACAAGGTGGTGTCTGAATACCAAGGAACGCACCTTCCCCCGTAGGTCATTCCACCTCTTCCTGATGTCATCCCTATTTCATGGGTGCTGTCCCACTGCGTTGACCCTGTCCACTATTCTGCGCCATAGCTCCATCTTCCTAGCAATAGAGGTGTGCTGCACCTGTGATCCGAATAGCTGTGGCTCTACCCGGATGATTTCCTCCACCATAACCCTGAGCTCCTCCTCAGAGAACCTGGGGTGTCTTTTCCGTGCCATGGGGTGGTGTGGGTGATGTATGGGGAAAGTGTGTTGTGATATGTGGGGTGATATTTAGTGGTGTGTTGTGTGGGGTGCGTGGATGTTATGTGGATGATGGTGTTGTATGCCTGTGGATGCTTGTTTGTAGATTGTGCTGTCTCTCTCTGGCCTTCTTTCTCAATTTTTGGCATAGGGGTTTGTGGGTAATGTGGGTGTGTGTTTTATATTGTATTGGGTGTGTGGGAGTGGTGTGTGTATGTGTATCAGGTGTGTGTATTTGGAATTGTCCAATGTGGCTGTGTTTTGTAAATGTGTGTGTATTTTGAGCACAGCAGTGTGTACCGCCAATGGAATACCACGGTTGAAAGACCGCCACGTGGATTCGTGGGTCGTGATAGTGTGGGTGTATTCCTGTTGGCGTGACGGTGGAGGTTTTGTTATCGCCAGTTTATCACTGACCTTTGGTGTGGCGGACTTGTGTGAGTGTCTGGATTTTGGCGGATTCCGAGCTTTGGGTCATAATGACCGTGGTGGGATTCCGCGGTCGCGGCGGTGTGTTGGCGGTCTTCTGCACGGCGGTAAGTGGCTTTTACCGCCAATGTTGTAATGACCCCCACAGTCCTTTAACATGTTTCAAACTTAGACATATTTGTGGGAACACTTGTTCAGTACACCCTAGGATGGGTGTTTTTGTTCTACCTTCTGTTCTCTTAGCTCACTAAATAAAAAGTGTTTGGCATCATAAAAAAGGTAGCCAAGAGTGTGCTTACGATTACTAAGGAATTGTTTTCACAGTAAATGTAAAAATTATGAATTTAGGAGTGTCCCATCTGGGAACGATGGAAACTTGGAGCCAGTGTAATGAAAGTCAATGTGGAAGTAGAGCATTTTATATCTTCCTCACCAAACCAATGCTTAATTTGAGACAGTGGAGCAGGTGGGGCCCTCTGGCACTCATTTTTGGGGACTGGCAGCTAATTCTCCTCAACAGACTTTGATCCAGCACATGAGAGAGAAAAGTACAATGGAAGGAAAGGAGGATGAAAAGAAAAGATGGAAAAACAGAACAAAGATTGAACTCAGGGATGAAAACGAACTTGCAACAGTGGGGTAAAGAGGCAAAAAGTGAAATCAATGGTACGCAGCCTTAGATTTTGGCACTCTGACAGTCAATAGAGTTGGCTGTGAGCTTTTGAGCAAAACTTTGGGCTCAGCTTGTTTTCTTTTACAAATTAAGCACTGCACCCAGCCTACCCTTGACGTCTACGACAAGGGAAACAATCATGCACATATTAATGCTTAATGAAAATAACAATACTATTATAAAACCAAGACCACATAATGTAAACACGTTAATCGTTGTTCTCTGTTCTTTCTTTCTTTCTTTATTGGATCACTTGTGGTTTTCCTTAACACAGCACATACATCCAACACGTGCTTTGGTCATACAGCCCTTCTTCAGGGCTGTTTATAAAGTACAGAAATGTATACATCAGTAAATAATTTAATATGCCACAACACCAAACTCTCAACATGTTCATATTAAAAGAACAATATTCATAATTAATAGATCCACTCGAGATTCATTGTATCATCTCCATAGTCAAAATTATATGTTGTCATGCACATATTAATCTATGACTAAGTCACAATATTGAACCACACCAATCATCCCTTATGTACTGAGACTTAATCAATGAGATTGATGTAATATATGAATTGCCTCTTTGCTTTAAATTTAAAGCATCGTAAGAGAGCATTAATGGTACATAACATTATCAATTGACAGAGTTTGGCTGTTAAATTCTGCCTTCATAGTAGTTCACTCTCGGATCTGTGGTTTCTGATAGTTCCTCCTCATATTCAATGCTTTCCCTTCCAAGCCACATAGCTTCAGTGAGGCGACTCTGCCTCCCTGGATAACCCAGCATGTTCATCTCTTCCCTGTGCTGGGCACAGTTCGCATAATTCCCAAGGCCTGATAGCTTGTACATTCATAATCAGACATGCATATATGCTCATTGATGAAACAGATCGTGCCCTTAAGATACAACGCTGTGAACAGGGACCTTGTTCTCATATCTCAAGTGTACTTTGTAATTTATGCAGCACATCCCCGCCAGAAACTGCAAGTGTCGCAGAGATTATGCCTATTCAGCGATGTACGAAAAAAAAGTCTTATTTTCGATTTTTAGAGCTGTAATCACGGAGTGTAGAAGCAATCACGTTCAATCAAAATTCAGTGTGGGGGAGGGGAGGTCAGTCCTTCTTTAAAATGTATCAACTTGAAAGACAGTGGACGTTTTCAGCCAGCAGTGCATGATGTCACGAGCCACCATCTCATGAGAGTGAATAATCACTTAGGCCTTGCAGTGGACGAGATTGTCTGTCGCGAGGGCCCGATATGTGGAAGTGGTAGAACAGGACATAGATAATATTGTTGAATTTTAGAATATCGTTAGCAAAAATATTTTCTTACATAAATATTGTGCCTTTACTGTCGTTCACAAAAATATTGTCCTATTGGGTGTAGATTTTATATTAGGAAATCCAACAGAGCGATCATTTTGTAAACAATATTTAGGGCACAATATTTGCATCAAAAATATTTTGTCCAAGACATTCTGGAACCTTACTGACAGTGACAGCCATAATATTGGCAGAAGTCTCTTCTTGCCACTGAAGACATCTATCCAAATGTCTTCAGGTTATCCCATGTCAGCTATAAAAGGTTTGGCCAATCTTTGATTTCAAGCACACAAGAATTTGACCTCAGGTGTTAGTAGGTCTGATTTTGCCATTACAAGTGGCGCCAGTATCTAGCATGTAAGAGTGGAGGAGTCAATTTGGGTAACTTCTGAACTACCGGATTTAATATATTATCATAGTTCAGTATATTCAATGAAAAATAAAGATGTGGAGGAAATTATATTCAATGTTTGGGATATACAAGGAGGTAGCAGTGGGAGCATCTGTGCATTCTTTGGATGTAACTCAGGTTCAGTAATTCGCAAAATGGAGAATTCCAACCTCATAAAACCAGGCTAATTATACTACAGGTGGGAGAAAAGGAAATAGTTAAAAGCCAAAGCTAACACATTTTCGTTGAGATTCACCAGGTCAGTTTCGTCAACCTGACGAATGTCTAGCAAGTTGAAAACATTGTAGAAATTGATTCAATGAAAATGTGTCATCGGTAAAGGGTTCTGCAAGTTTGATATACATTATAGAGACACACAATCACATTCTTTATGACACTCAGAGAACATGTCCTTTTCAGGTGCGGGGGCCGTGGGAACTACTGAGAGGCACATTTTGAGAGACAGTAATTTTGAGAGGACAACACTTTTAATATTGATTACGTTTGACAGATCTAGAAACATCTTTTCAGGAAACAAATGTAAAAAGAATAATGTTGCGAAGAGAAATTTAGAGGCATATTTCATGTCCATAGCAGACATCAGCATGTGCTAGATGTGGCATGTTGGTAATTCCTGGTCCAGGACTCCACAGACAGGCACGCTTGAAGCATCCATTGGGAGGGGACATTGGCCATATAGGAAGCCTGGGACTCTACAATTGATTTGGAAAAGGGTCAAAAGAGAGGCACACTTGAAACCGAATGAAAGAGACGCATGCCAAGCAGGAAGGTTAGAACTGTGTGAAGATATACAGTGGAATATAAACAGAATTACCAGGGAGGCATTGTGTTAGGAAATGGTTCACTAGACGCATTTGTAGCATACCAAATGGGAAGACTAAAATGTTTGCAGAACGCAGACAAGGGTTGTGTCAGGAATTGCAACACAACTTGATAGGACCACGCTGAGAAAAGCACCATCGGAATAAAGCCAACTGTCAGAGAGGCTTTTGTTCCACCAGTGTCACAGATGCCTCGCTTCCATCAGGGTTGGTCGGGTTGGGTATGGCATGCCTTATGTCAGAGTTTGCTAATGGCTCGAGATAGGCACACGTGGAATGCTGATCTGAAAGATACGTTAGCAAGATAGGCACGCCACGTGCTGTGGAGTGAGTACTCTTTCTTGAGACAGATTTGGAACCCTGATTGGAAATAAAAGGACATATGCCAAATAAGCAGGTGAGAGGAGTTCAAGAGAGCACGCTTTAGAGATACATTCAAAAGGCGTATTTGAAAGATATGGAGGCAAGTGTTGCATGAAGTATTGGAAATTAACCAGAGAGAGAGACATTTGGAATACTGGCCTAAAATATACCTTGCTAGATTGGTAAGCCAACTTGTGTGGGGACCGAACCTGGAAAGAAAGATACAAATATGGACCACGGATTGGTAAAAACAGAAATTTACCAGATGGGAAAGCAGGCTTCTAGTGACTAGATAGATACACTTTTCGAAAGCGTTGACAGGACAGAAAATTATGTTTGCCAGAAAGCAGGAGAGGATTGCTTGATGGAAAAAATAGAGTGAGGCAAAGGTGGTATACAGATTGCTAGGATACGTGCCTGAGGCCAACATTTACTGATGTTCTGAACAATGATTTAAGAGGAACAAATTTAAAACAATAAACACTGCTATCCAGAAAAAGCCTGCAAGCGCCAGTCTGAAATTCTCTTTTTTTTCATGCGAATGCTATTGAACACAATGGTTTTCTTCTTCCTGGCATAACCTTCAGTCGTCTTTTATATTTTTTTTCAAGATACATTGCATATTCCTTGGATCAAGCAAAGTTCCAAGATCCTGGAAAAGCGAGAAGCCAAGCAGGGCATTTGTGTAAAAATAATGTAGGGCACAAAATGATGCCTGCTTACAGACATTAGGTCTGTGCTGATACTCAGATAGATGTTGTGCAGAACCTCAAGGACTCTGTAGAAGCACTGGACAGAAAAGGGTATAAGTATTGGACTCAAAACCCCAAATTTTCAGATTTCTTGAAGAATTCAAGAGGAACCTCTGCCAAGGAGAAGAGCTAAGGAGAAGTGCTGCCCCTGCCTGTGACTGTGCCTTGTTGGGCTATCCTGCAGTTGCTGATTCTGTCTGTGAAAGGGGACAAAGACTGGACTTTGTTGTGCATTCCTGCTTGAGAAGAATCTCCAAGGGCTTGAGTTGAGCTTGCCTTCTGTTGTTGAAGTGTCAGGGCCATCAAAGACTTTCTCTGCCGCACCTGGACACTCTGGCAAGACTTTTGCACTGCCAAGTGTTGCCTCACCCAGTCCCTGCTGAGGCGCAACACCCGCTAGTGGTTGCTGATAATGACACAAACCCCATGCAGTGCGGTTTCATGACACCGTGCGACCGGATTTCAATGCAATATTGCTGGGCGGGAAAATTGGTGCAAAGCCTGCCTGGACCCAAGGTGCCCGTCCGGAAACTGACGCATCGCTCCCCTTGCGAGGAAGAAAAACAACACATCGCCGACCTGACCGGAGAAGGAAATGGCGCACGGCCTCACTTGCGAGTAAGGAATCACTGCATCGCTGACTTTTCTGACGCACGCTCGCCCGTGTGGTTTTATTTTTGACGCAAACCAGGTACTTTGTGTAACAACAGTGTTCTCACTGTTTTCTATAGATTAGGACTCTCATTCTTTTAGAAATTCATATCTTGACTTATGTATGTTGGAATTTTGTCATTTTGGTCTTGTTAGATTTAGATAAATATTACCTACTTTTCAAAACTGGTATGGTGTCCATTTTGTAGTGTTTTCACTGTATTACTGTGTGTGTTGGTACAAATACTTTACACATTGCTTCTGGGTTTAAGCCTTTCTGCTCATGCCAAGCTACCAAGGGAGTGAGCGGGGGTTAAACAGGTGTGTTCCTCCTTTACCCTGACTAGAGTGAGGGTTGGGTCCCTGCTTGGACAGAGTGCAAACTGACAGCCAACCACAGACCCCATTTCTAACATTGGTGATCAGCGGTTGGGATTGGACTTGTATTTGTACCTGACATACAGTGATTAAGTGTACACTACTGTTTTCACTGCAGACCATTATGTGATCAAATACTACTTGTCTTGGTGATTTTTGCTTTTTTCTATTTTTGGACTTCTCATTGGGTACTCTTTTTCTGCCTTGGAACTTTGCATCTGTGAGTGAACCTTGCCATCAAGTTTCAATTTGGGGATGCATCAGCTGTGTATGCAAAAGCTGTTTTTGAGTTGGAGAAAATGGAGGCGTATACAGTGGTTCAACTGAAGCAGTTTTGTAAGGATGTTGCCTGTCCCATTAAGAGCTCACCAGGAAGGAGGAGCTCCAAAAGGCACAGAGGGCCTAAGTGACAGCCAAGGAGGCTGAGGGGCACACAGAGGAGAGGGATGAGGGGGAGGAGGTGCAGAGTGTTCATAATGTGGTAGTGGATGTACCTGCTCTGCCTGGGGGGAGGGTCTCCAGGGTGGGTAGCAGTGTGTCATCTAAGGGTTTGACTCCTGAGGAGTTGCAGGACAGGCAGAGAAGGCTCACCAGATAGAATTGGAGAGGCTCAAAATGGAGATGGAAGGAAGGAGGCTGGCCATTGAAGAGAACAAGTTATTGCTGGCTCATGAGCTCAGCTTGAGGGAGCTGGATCAGAGGAGCCATTCTAGCAGAGATGGTGGCAACAGTACCTCAGTGCAGCCTGAGAGGAAGGTACACAATCCAAATGACTTAGTGAAAGATTACAAGAGGGATGATGACATATATCTGTGGGTCAAAGGGTATGAGTCTGCTCTCCACATGAACATGGTCCCTGAAGCACATTGGGGCACGGGTCTGTAGATGCACTTTGAGGTAGAGGGGAGGGACACACTGACATCCTTTGAGGATCCTCAGGGGCTCACCTACTCTATCATGAAGGATGCCCTACTCACCAGATATTGTCTCACCCCTGAGCAGTACAGGTATAAGTTTAGGTCCTACAAAAAGAACGGATCCCAAACTTGGTTGGAAAGTGTTGACTCTTTTTGCAAGTCAATGGATGGGTGGGTGAAGGGCAGCAAGGTGACAACTTATGAGGGGCTGTACAATTTGATTGCTTGGGAGCATTTGTCCCGTCTTTGTTTTCCAGAGCTGTGCCAGAACCTAATTGGCAGCAAGCTGACTGACCCCAGAAAGCTTGCACAGAAAGCGGACCAGTGGGAGAGCACTAGGGTCCAGAAGAGGTATGGGGAGACCATGCCAAGGGTGGGCAGGGTCCCTATCAGACGAAGTGGGGATTAAGGGTAGACAGGAGAACTTCCCTAAAGAGCCCCAACCTAGTTCCCAGGGTAAGGATTCCCAGCCCCCAGTAGAAAAGAAACAATGGATCTCTACTTGGAAACTTGCAGAGAGGGGTCTCTGCATGTGTTCTGCATGTGATCAGGTGGGTCACATAAGGGCGGATCCCAAATGTCCCAAGGGGACACAGGCACCCACTGGTGCTCAGTCACAGGGTTTGGCAAGTTTAGCCCATGGGAAGAGTTGGTTCCAGGTGGGTAGGAGACAGCTGAGATGACCCTTGTCTCACTAGGAGACAGTAAAATGGTCCAGAGGACCCTCGTGCCTGAGAACACTAATAAATATAGGCAGTGGGTGACCATCAATGGACAGAGGGTGGATGCTCTAAGAGACACAGGAGCCAGTGTGATTAGAGTGAGGAGTCACCTGGTGTCTGAAGAGCAGGCAGTTCCCCATGTACTTCACCAAGCAGTTGCAGTGGACAACTCAGAGTGCATGTGCAGAGTGGCACAGGTTCCCTTTGAATGGGGTGGGGCTCCGGTTCCTTGAGGGTAGCTGTGAGTCCAACCATGCCTGTGGATTGTCTTCTTGGCAATTACCTGGAGGATTCCCTTTGGAAGGAGGTGGAATGAATATCTCACTTGGAGATGTTGGGTCTGCCTGGGTGGGCGGATGTGTCCACCCAGTCCATGGCAGCCCGTCAGGGTGATCATGAGACCCTGGACCCTAAGAGAGTGGCCCAGGTCTCTGCCAGAAGGAGGAAGGGCAAGGGGTGCGGGAAACCCGCTCCAAAAGTTCCCACAGTCCAGGAGGAGGATGAACCTGAGGGGGAGGTCCTGGAGCCTACAGGGGAGCAGGTGGCTGAACTGGGGAAGTCCCTAAGTTGGCTCAGTGTTGGCAGGAAGGGGGATCTACCAGGGAAGCATTCTGTGAGGCACAGAAGACATGCCCTACTCTGGATGGTTTATAGCAGCAGGCTGCAGACCAGGCATCTGGCAAGGAGCCTGGATCACATTTGATTTACTGGGAGGACAACCTCCTGTATAGTGCGCCTATGGTTGGTGAGCCTGGGTCAGCAGGTATGCTAGTGGCACCCCAGTGTTTCAGAGCCTTCCTACCGGTTCTGGCTCATAATGTGCCTTTGGTGGGACATTTGGGGCAGGACAAGACCTTTGAGAGGATTTTCACCCACTTTTACTGGCCCCAAATGTGCAGGCACTTAGATGCTGTCCTGTTGTTGAAGTCTCAGGGCCATCAAAGACTTCTTCTGCCAGCACCTGGACTCTCTGGTGAGATTCCTGCCCTGCCAAGTGGTGCCCCATCCAGTCCCTGGGCCATTAAAAGGTGAAGCTGGTGGAAAAGTACTGAAATCCACGCAAAGACCGCTGTGCGGGGACATTTTCGATGCACTATCCGTATTGCGGCTGATAAACGACACGCCACCGGCTTGCAGGCTGAAATCGACTCTCCGTCTGCATCGCAGCTGGACAATTGACGCATCATGGCTGGAGAAACGACACGCAACACCCGCTAGCGGCTTCTTATAATGACACAAACCCCAGGCTGTGCGGTTTCCTTACACCGTGCGACCAGATTTCAACGCAACGTCGATGGGCGTGAAACATCGATGCAAAGTCTGCCTGGACCGGAGGTGCTTGTCCAGAAATTGACGCATCGCTCCCCTTGCGAGGGAGAAAAACGATTCATCGCCGACCCGACCAGAGAAGGAAACGACACCCGGCCTCACTTGCGAGTAAGGAATTGACTCATTGCTGACTTTTCCGACTGTGCAGCTTTATTTTTGATGCAAACCAAGTACTTTGTGTAACAACAGCGTTCTTACTGTTTTCTATGGATTAAGGGCCAGATGTATCAAAGGGTTTTACCCATTCTGTGTCTATGGGAAAATGTGTTCGTACATATGGCCCTAAGACTCTGTTGTGTAGCCATTTTATGTATAGCTCCATGCACGTTAGTTTAACATACTAGACCGCTGTGCACTTTGCCCTAGATATATTTTATTCAGCTTCGCACTGTTATTTTACAATAATCAGTTTTTACGGTCTTGTTTTAATTTCTTCTATCAAACTGTTTAGCTTAGTTCAGCACTGTGTTCTCAAACAATGCATTCTTGATTGCCCTGTGCTTTTGTCAAGGCTACAGTCTGGTACATTGCCAGTAAACGTGGTAGAAGTTTAGTCTCCAACATTCGTAGAAAATACACATCCTTACGTACGGCCGTTTTCTTAGAACATCTGCTGTGTTAGTTATAAAAACACTTTCTAGTCCTAGTACACGTCAAGAGGGAGATTCCAGCCAGCGAACCACAATTGTATGCTGAATGCCGCGTTGCAGATGCTGACGCAGATTACAGGCCTTTGCTCAGGTATGAGGGTTGATGTCCTCCCGGGGGAACCGGAAAGGCAGGCTTAGAGCTTAACATGCTGTGCTCGAAATATAACTTAGAGAGAGAATAATCTAGTGGCACTATGATAGCCTTATTCTTGTGTTTCACTCTCATCGTTACTATTTTAATATTACTGTGTTTTTGTGGTTCTGGTTATTGCGGCCAATCTTTAAAACTTATACCACCTTTATTGCCATTTATATATGAGACCGTACTGTGTATGAGAGAACCGGTTGTGACCTGAGTGACCATGACTTCCCTGAGAAGTACTGATATGTCATGCGCTTGGCTGCCCAATTGTCTCTACCATTTTGGAGAGATGAGGCACTGCTAGTTAGCTGGAGCAAAACCCAGATTTGGAGTGACAAGCGTCATCCACCGTCGGTCAGACTCAGTCCCCTACATTGTGGACGATCTTGCTGCTCAAAATCCAGTAGTCTCATTAGGATAATGAGAGCCTACGCGACAACTCTTATTCTTTTAAAAGTGCTTTTCTTGACTTGTGTATGTTGGATTTTTGTTATTTTGGTCTTGTTTTATTTAGGTAAATATGACCTATTTTTGTAAACTGATGTGGTGCCCATTTTGTAGTGCTTTCACTGTATTGCTGTGTGTGTTAGTACAAATACTTTACACATTGCTTCTGGGGTTAAGCCTTTCTGGTTGTGCCAAGGTACCTAGGGGGTGAGCTGAAGTTAACCAGGTGTGTTTCTCCTTTACCCTGACTATAGTGAGGGTCCCTGCTTTTATAGAGTGCAAACTGACTGCCAACCAGAGACCCCATTTCTAACACTCACCATAGGTGTGATATGCCCTAAATGCTAAGTTAGTAATTGTATGCTTCATATCGTCCAGGAAGTGACTCCCACCCCATAAGGATTGTGGTCCCAATACCGCAGTGAAGCTCCATCTAATAAGATGTGTCATTTCTATTTATGTATGTGTGACACTGATGCCCTTGTGTCATGCTATAGGTGCATAAACATCTGTGTAAGAAAGGGGGGCAACTGTTCTCCAATGCTGTCTCATTTTAAGACCATTGACATTATTCTATTGTTCTCATACACATAAATAGGTGTTTCATGAAGTGGAAGTTAGATTCCACTGCAAAAGTCTCTATTGTGAAAAGTATTACAATATTATTGTTTCTCTCGTAGAACTTGTGGTGCCGTCATACAGTGGAGTCACCTCCTGTTTAAATGTCTCTTGGAGAGGCCTTGCCTTGTCTGTATTTCTCCCCTACAACAAAATGTTCTTGTAACAACTATCTTCCCCTCAGCCACACTCAGCCCTCTGAATACTGACTGTTTGATCATTGTATCTGAAACTATCAGGCAATCAGGAAGAAGATGTTCACCAAACAGAAATCCAAGTGAAAGGCTGGCCTCAAGTAATGAAGCATGGATCTGGATGACAAAGTTCATTTGAAAAATATTGTGAAGGTTGCAAAAGCACAATCAATTAGACAAATTACGCTCAATGACATACCAACAAGCACACCTGGAAAACAATTCAGAACATCATAGTCACCCACACAACACAACTAAGATCACATCAATTTAAAAATTAACTGCAACAAACTACAAAAGAGAAAATACAATGTGCAGGTGCACACACGTTCATACTTACATACACACCCTCACATACACACATGCAATGACTAGGCCCCACCAACACCACTACATTGGCTAAAGTAAAATCACAACCCAGTCCCCTCCTCCAGTGTGCATGAATGTGTGCACATAGGAACGCTCTGCAGACAAGGAGACAGCACAAGCTGTTATATTCCACAAGTGAGACAGCCATCAAAATCAAAATACTATTCACTTCACAAGTAAGACAGGACGTGAATTATTCTAACAGGATGCACTGAATTGGTGCTCTAGTGGAGGAGCTATGTGTTGTGTGGGGAGGGGCAGGATTTTCCAGATACAAGATCTCAAAGAGGTGACAGTGGCTACATGTTTTGTGCACGTGTCTCTACATTAACATTGTACGTCCTGACAAACTCAGTATTTTCACTGAGGCTTTGTTGTATCTCTCTGTTTGAAGTGCAGCATAATCTAACACTAATGTTTGAGTCAATCATCATCATCAATGTAAAGTTTGATGGCTGGGTTATTCTGTCACAAATATGACGCATATCCTGTCCGCCGAATTATGATCTGCATAAGCTATAATGGGATCACAATACAGCGGACGGGATAGTTGTCACATTGATGACGTAGTAACCCCCTCCGCAGATTTGATGTGGGCACTATGGATGAAAGAGGCAATTGCCAGACATCATAGAGATGGAGGAGTGGACAATAGTAGTCACACACAGATCAGTACACCCACCACTACTCACAGAGGTCATATCACAAGCACACCTTCTCCAAGCATGTATACAGGTCCACCTGTAAATTCACCATGCTCAAGGCACTTGTCCACTATACAAATGTCAGACAACACAAAGAGAAATCCCATAGTATGAGATAGGAAGATCAAATAGTGGAACGTGCCACATTATGTGCATGAGTCTACATTCCTACACAATTTTTATACCAAAGTCAAGAGAACAAAACCACACATGACAGTGAAATGGGGAAATGTTATGAGTACACCACTAATGCAACTTCGGTATTTGTGATGTAAGTCGTATGCTGACTGACAATAAAAAATGTTAAACCATTCATTCTCCCACTACTCCTGACTAAAATTCTACTGTATGTGCTCTTTGTATGGGAGAGGAAAGACCCTGAACCCTGAAGCAGTCAATGATGATGTCACGGAGGGTGTGACTAGAGTATTTTGTGACAAAATATGGGTATCAGTGAAAAATACCAATTCCCTAAATTTGTATAATTAAAAAAGAAGTCAAGAATATATAGGGATGGCAGAAGTCTTACCAGTTTCCACTTCGATACTTCTCCAGGTGCAAGTCATTCTCCAAATGGGCCTATTGCTTGAGACAAAAACAGACCAAACTAGTGACCCTAAGAAGACCTCATTGACAGTCCATTGATTTTATATAGATATTGGTGTCGATCACCACTTCAGAAGACGGAAAAGGTCATCCGCCGAAGTCCCAACGGTCAGGTTGTCTACAAAGCAGATGCTGATGGTCCTACTGTGGCACTACTGCCACGGTCGTAATGTGGCTGTCAGACCGCGGATTGGCGGTCCAACCGCCACCATGACACTGGCGGTATTAAGAACGCCATGGTTGTAATGACCCCCATAGTTTTCATTCATTTTTATTGCAGATTATAGGGCCAACCACACAGTGGGGTACTGTTTTATCAGGAGAAGTGTGGGAACGCTGGGTGGTTGGAATGTTGTGAATCACCACTTATTCTTGAACTTTCCCCCACAGAAGGATGAGGAAAATCTCTGATTTCATCCAAAGCTTGACAGTTGAATGGTATTTCGGGAAAGAATATGCAGTGTGATCCCTGAAAGTCACACCACCCTGGACTCCCCTAGGTGTCTAATTGTTAGAAATTTCTGGGCTGAAAGGGTTCCCTGGGTGTCAGTTGAGATTGGGCATAAATACAACAGCTAGCCAGACTGAGTGAATTTAAAAGGAAGAAAGTTGCCTTTCCAAGTGGGGCACCTTTTTATTCAGGAGAAGTGTGGGAATGCTGGATGGTAGGAATTTTGTGGATCCCTGTAGATTCTTGAATCTTGAATTTTCTTTCACAGAAAAGTGAGGAAAATCCATGGTTTTAGTCAAAGTTTGACATTTTGGGTAAAACAAAAGTACAACCACACAAGCCATACCACTCTGGACTTCCCCGGGTCTAACTTTTAGAAATGCACGCTATTGTGAGACAAACCCTGAATGAATTCTAGGGGTGAAGCATCTCAAGGCCAAACTATGAATGTCAAGGTCTCAATCTACAGGTGATAGAACATGAGTTAATTATGGTTAAGTCAATAGGTTAGGAATAAAACTTAACAGTAACAAAGTTCAACACCCTGTGCAAGCAGAGGGTATACTATAACTGCACCTAAAAAACCCACTCAAGAGCCAAAGATGAAGAACCAAAGCTGCAACAGAATAGAGGTTGCCTGGACAACGAGACAAATTGGCAAGACGATAACAGAGCAGGTAACCACAAGCAGTGGGTAATAAAAACCCGATGACAAAAGGGATCTGAACAGGGGAGAAAACAACACAGCTAAAGGGGTGGAACAAGTTGCGTGTAAACCAAAGCACATAGCAAAAAGCAAAAAGCCACAACAACCCCACTTGCCAGACAAGGGGGTTCTATACAGGTGGGGCTTATATACTTGGCTTGTCACCATTGACCCAGAATTGTACTTGATTGTATTGGTTCTCTAGTGGTTGCGGCTGGACCTGCGAGTCTGTGAAATGTAGTTTTATGGAAACAAGTGCATATTTTCCACTGTCCCATGTTCCACCTCTTCTAAGATCCCACTCTTTTGTATCATAACTAGGAGTGTGCAAAATTCCTGTAGTTGTGCACAATTTCGGCAAAATTACATGAAATTTTGCATACATATGTGAACTGAAAATCTGTCATTTTGTGCTATGTTTCAGCATGAAATGCGTCCTCTTGCCAAGTTTGAACACAAGGACCTATTTTGCGCTAAAAATAGTGCAAAATACTCGAAAGTGCGACGAACAACAGCCGATTGTGTTCTGCTTTTTCTACCCATTCCCAGTAAATTTGAACTGAGAATGACGCATTTCATTGTACATTTTTCCAGGAAATGATGAGTAATTACATGAAATGGCGTTGCAGCATAATTTTGGTAATTCTGTGTAGCAGTTGTATTGTAAAATTCCCAAAAATCTGTTAATTACAGCAGCATAATTTAAATTTAATGTTGTGAGATCTGACAGTGTTCCCCTCCCCCAGATGATCCCCACCTCCCTGAGTCTTAGGTTTGAATGGAAATTTCTCATGAAATTCTGTGAAGCTGGTTGCCACAATTTATCAGACACCTCATATCTTTTCTTAGCTACAAAATACAGCAGTTGACCTCTGTAACATCAGGAGTACAAAATGACATCTGCCTCATATTCAGGTTCTGTCAACCAAAGTGGGAGGGTGAGTTGTAGGAGTAGTTGAATAGGCACACATTGAAAACCGAGCAAATCTTCCAAAGGCAAGGAAGGGTTAACCTAACTGTTGCAGTCCCATTTAACTTAAGGATCGGAATGGGACCAACAAACTTGGGAACAAACTTGGAATGCAATCTGTGGATAGTTATTCTTTTTCCCAAAAACTGTAATCTGGACAAGGGGTGTGATGCCCCCCAGCAAAGATTTTGTATCATGTGTTAGCCATTCTTTGACGTTGCAAAGCAGCCCTTTGTATCTTGTTTATCTTCTGCAAAAAAGAGAATATGTACAGACAGAAGTGTCGAAGGGGAAAAATCTTGGTTGCCAAATGTGAGGGTGAAACCCAGAAAAACAATAAAGGAGAATACTCTTCTGATATATGCAGTGTGTTAATATATGAATAGTGTGCTGTTGGTATCTACTGTCTTTATTGTTCCGCATGATTAATTAGGAAGCTCTTTAAATATTGCCACAATCTCTCTATTGCCCATCAGTCTCCCTCCTCCAGAGAAAGTATTACCCATAACTGAAGGAAGCCCATTCACCAGCAGAATTTTCTTTGGTAAATCTGGCTGGCTAGTAATGAAGCATGATACCCAGGGTGGTTTGTGAGGACATGGCATTAAATTTTTGTGACTCCCCTTAGTCTTATCTAATCTTGAGACAAAACAAGGACATGAGGGTCCCCAGTAAATAAGTAATTCCCTGCGAGTGTTCCTCCATCTTGTCTCCTTGAGACTGGTCAAATTTGCTTTTGGTGTAGGTGTGGAAACCAGTGAAATCACTTCCTGAGTGGGCAATACAGTCTTGTTACTTCCTGTGCAGATGATAGATGGAAAATTAGTTATTTTACTTTGCCTCTTCTTATAAAGGCAGTTTTGTTGGGAAACCACCTATGTGACTTCCTATGCAGATGGATGATGGGAGATCCAATGATGGCACTTCAAGGTTGAGTCCCAGAGTTTCCCTTCAGACCTGGGCAGTCCTAAACAAAATGTCCTTGCTCCTACAACAAATGCAAATGCTTTCTTTTCCTCTTTAGCATTCTAAGAATATTCCCCAACTGCATAACTTTGTCAGTGAAACATATACCTTCCTCAGCTGTTTATACAGAGAATGGGATGGATATCTTCACTGTAATTGACTGTCTTTCTTGCCTTCTCTGAGTTTGTTAGGAATCAGTAATTTGAAATGCACTAGTGGTCTATTTACCATAAAAGAAAGATCCTTTCTAAACCATCATGAAGGGTCTTGGTAGACGGAAGCTTCTGCAAACCCATCTGTCCAGGCTACCCCGGCAATAAACTGTGAGAAACAATTAAAATAGGATACCAGATCTTCTTTGCCTTGTTGAATGGAGAGTAAAATAACATTGGTGGCAGCCTTAGCTTGTCATTTACGAAAAATAGCCATGAACTGCTGCATACATTTTCCAAAGCTCTGCAACAGAGGGCTGTGCCCTAAAATTAATTTAGTCGCCCAAGCTAAAGACCTTTTTCCCAAGTAAGCTAACGTAAAGCCATCTCAGTCTGATAAGTTGCAAAATGAACTATAAAAACCTGTAAGTGATATGGCTCTTCAGTGAACATTTCAGGTGGCATTAAAATGGAGGCCTTGTAAGGTTACACTCTAACAAAACATGTAACTAGATTACTCCCTTGTATACCTGATGTGCTATGGATACTAGAGGTAGCAGCAGGATACAATTCTCCTCTGGAGGAGTTGTGTGGAGGTTGATCATGTGATTTAATTTCTCTAGGAGAAATGCACGCTCTTCAAGAGTGACAGCAAGATCATCTTGGATCTTACTGGTAGCATGTGCCATTGCTTGCAGGAGATGGGCCTCAGACTCTATTTTATGTGCTCTGGCAATCTGTCATGAACATAGTAATTATAGCACGTGGATATCAAGGTTCTTCCTTCCATCTCCCCAAGAGGTTGGCACAATCCCTTGCACTTTGTGAAGGATTTTAATGAAGCACAGAATTAGGTGGAAAAGAAGAAAAGGAGGAAGCGAGAGAGAGACATTTCTTCAGGATGGTGTTAAAAAAACCTGGAATGGAATCTGGGGACACGGCATCTCTAGGTCAAACTATGAAAGGCAAGGTCTCTAGCTACAGGTGATAGAAAACGAGTTACTAAACATTTAACACAACACAATAGGATAGGAATTAGACTTAAAGTTAACAAAGTTAGAAATGTACCTGGTGCAAACAGAGGGAGCACTGTAACTAGTCCCCTGAGTAATGCAAAACCTCTCAGCAGCTGAAGATAAAGAGCCAATGCTGCATTGGGAGAAAGGAGGCCTGAAGAGAATCTGATAAGGATGTCACAAGGCAGATAACCACAAGCAGGAGGTAAGGAAACTGGAGGATGGAAGTGAAACGAATGGAGGCGAAAACAGCAAAGTTGAAGTGTTGGAGCAAGCCGAGTGTGAACTAAAGTGAACAGCAAAGAGCCACAACAATTGGTTTTGCCCAACAAGGAAACTTTGTACATAGATACCTGGCTTGCCACTACTGGGCCTGATGTGTGACTGATTGTGCTGATCCTCTAGTGGCTGAGACTGTGGATGTGAGGCTCAGATATGTATTTTTACAGGTACATGTCCATATTTTTCACTGTCCCATGTGCCATCTCTTCCAAGTTCCTAGTCATCTGTGCCATAACATGTTTTGAAACCTAATACCCAACAGAAGTGACTAGTCAGAGCAGTGGAACTCAGTATCTCCATTTTCTCTCTTACCCCATTCCCTTTTCCCTATTCCTGTTACTGACCCTCACATTATTGTTGCATGTAGTCACTGGTGAAGGAAGTGAGAAAAGGAAGAGTGAAACCCACCCATTGATTTCAGAGTGGACAAATAGTGGTTTCTGGCACACATGCAGAAAAAAAACATTGTCCCTTGAAGCAACGTTTTAAGTAGGAACCCGTATTAGGCAATGTGCTTTGAATCTGCAAAATTAAGAGATACTTACCAATCTCAGTGAGGGAGACATGATTGCTAGAGATGCAATGTTATGCAGCGTGCCACACATGCTTGTATTGTTAAAATAGCAAACAAAAAGCCAGAGATGAAAATGACAGTTCACCACATTTGATATCCTGGAGAGTATTTGCAGAACTTATAGTTTTCAGTCAATCCACTTGAGTGTGTATCAAATTCCTGCATGTTACATTTGTGACTTTAAGTAGTTCTGTGGTAGAGGTACTTGGCAGCTTGGAGGAAACTCCTCCATTGTTTGTTCCACAAGGCTAGAACAGCACATTGTAGCAACTTTCTATGAATGAGAGGTGTATACAGAAGACAAAGATATGTTAATGGTTATAAACAAAGACGTCAGACACTGTCTGAGACAAAAGTGTGCTTTTGATGATGACTCAGAAGCAGTGACCTTGGCACAAGTAGAAGCAATGTTACCCCAAGATATTCTATAACAAAAACAACTGTCCTTTTCTGGAGTGTCAAAAGAAGACCACCAAAAGAGTCATCCCTTCTATGTATCTGGCTCTTAACATCTTTAATAATGTATGTCTCAAGAATACAAAGTGAGGTAACTTATGGATCACAACCAAGTCTTACCCTAGCACAAATAATTGTGTTCACTACCTTTAAAGGATGAGTTCAGTCCAGGTATGAGAAATGCTCTGTTAAGTATCCATTCACCTTAGACCTGGGATGTACAGGAGCAAAGATAGCCCTCCCAAATTGGTTTCAGTGGATTATGCCCAAGGGTAACAGGGGGTATTGAAGGGAGAGGGTTTGGAAAAAGAGAATACAATACTCTTGGATTTGGCACCTCATTGGACATGCATCTCTGTCTTCAGACCCAATCTCCCAGTCTATGTGATTCCTATAAAAAATACAGAAACACAATCAGAATCTTGATGGAAATCATGCATCTAATTGTATGAACTTAAGTCCCCTTCCTCAGCAATTACTCACCCATTAAAAGAAAGGTGCATGAACAAAAGTCTTTGTCCTTTCCAAGGGGAACAGCAGGCAAAGTGGTTATGGTAATCCAGGGAATTCTGACATATCAAATCTGTACTGAGTTGTATAGGAAAAAGGACTGAATCACCAGCTTGTTTTGTCTATTATTAATAATCTCTATATAGTTGAGCCAATTGTGCTATAGAGTTTGTGAGAGCCCCAGGCTTAGTGCACTGAACTGGTTGATGATTATATTGTTGTCCCCTTTGTCGTAGCTGCTGTCAAGTCAAGAAGGAGGACGCCAGAGACAAGAAGACCTCACACCCTATGCAGGACAAGGAATGGATCCAACCAGGAATTGCAAGAAGGTAAGAGAGTCCTAGTGAGTGCTGGTTTTAGAGGAAGCCCTAAATGCAAGGTGTGGATCCAGCCAAGGGCTGAAAGAGGTAAGTGACTCCATGTGATTGCTGGCGGCTGAAGAAATTCAAGAAGCGAAAAGCAAAGTCCAAATATAAGGTAAGTACCCCCATTATAGGAAATTAACAGGGATATGGGGAGCTGAGCCAACTGAGGAGGGAAGGGACTCTAGAAGAGTATAGGTAAGTGGGGAATGCTGGATGCGGGAAGCAGGGTCAACGGGTATTCAAATTTATAAAAAGTAGGGATGAGAAGCCAAGCAGTTTCTGACTTGGATGCAGCTTTCAAATATGCCATGTCCGAGAGGGCTGCCAGCCCACGTGCAAGTGTGTGAACTCGAGATCCCTGCAAGAGAACTTGGCACCCAACCCGGGAGGACCACACAGATAGTCCTTCCTTCAGGATAATGCCCACAGCCCGTGCATGGTGCACACGCAGGTCAGGCGAATCCTGGCATGCTCATGCCCAGGATATGCCATTTCAATTATTTTTATGCTTTTACATCTACTCAAAAACAAGATCTAAAGACCTTGTAGACCACCTATTTCATTTTGGAATGTGTGTATCTTATGAACATGTCTTAGATTTATCAGCTGTACTAGGAAATTCAACTCTCGGACATTATTTATAATAATGATGTTATGACTCCTACAAACTTAAAAACTGGTGTTTTTACAAACTCTGCTGCTGTGGATAACATCAATCATCTCCCTAATGCAAAAGGTACAGAATAATCATTTCATGGAACTATTATGTCTTTCTTCATGGATCTGGACAAGGAAACCAATAATGCAAGTCAAATCATCAAAATTAGCAGAACTTCTTCTCAGAAGGTGAAGAATTTGCCTACAAGTCATTCATTAGTACTGCACATTGCTATTACCAAGCACAAATGCTCTCTTCCAAAACTTCCCGGTCACGAATATGCTTCAGAAGATTTGGCAGATTTAAGATTTGGTGATGAGCATACTGCAGGGTTGCTTGAAAAAATGAGAGTGGTGGCAAGGCAGCCATGCAAATTGGATTGATTGCCACTCCCACCAGAATAAAATGTCACCCATACCAACCACACAAAGTGTTCTCCTCTTCTTATTTCAAGATGATGCAAGTCAGATGCTATTCTATGTTACTCCATGGATGTGATTAAGAATGCAATAGCTGGTTTTAATACAGGACAGATATCCATTAATACATATGATCAGCCACTCAACAAATTTATGACAGAGATGCATTTAGCCTGATACTCATGGGCGGGATAACTGGGTTGTTATTTTTGGTGGGTTATATATCAAAATGGCACTCTTAAGTAATTAGATGTGTTACATTAGAGTGACATAGTGCAGCTTTTGAACAAGCAAAAATAGCTTCATCAGGGACTGCAGAGTCTTTCATGAAAGCCACCTATGTTGAGTGGACCTTAAAAACTGATCACATAATGACATGTGCCGTAAACATGCTTATGCAGGACGTTTACTAGGAGAGGTGGGTCGAGGCCAAACCAACATTGTTTCTGAAGAAGATTGGTAGAAATCTCGAGGGGAAAAGTGCCCTGAGTTTGAAATTGGTAACTTTATACCCACTACATAGCTGTAAATATTCAATTGGGAGAGTCCTGAACATGAGGTAGATTGGTCCAGTATATACACTCTTTGCCTAAACTTCGGAGGCTCTTCCATGCCTTTGATCACCATAAGTACCCACTGTATGGTGGTGTTTACCTAAGAGACATGATATCTCTTCACATAAAGCATCCAGATTTATTTGAAGAGTTTATAGAAGAAATAGTTACTGTTAAGAAAACAGATTATCAATTTTCCAACATGCCCCTTGATGGAGCACATGCAGAAAATGATGCCTTAATAAAGGCATTTGAAGAGCAAGAAGCTTAATGGGAAATACGGATTCCTCACCAAGGTGGATGGAGTGTGGACCAGAGGTAGCCAGGATTGTAGATGGGTTTTGAGGCTATACATGCCAGCCTAAAAAGAGCAATGCTGTCACTATGACAACATTCTTAGCAAGCAACAAAACTTCCTGTATGAAGAGTTTAACTTGGCAGCGACCATAAAGAAAATGGGTAATCATGTTTTAGATAACAGTGACGATCTGTTGATTATAAATACTCCTGAAAGTTTGGATGACAATGTTCTTGATTTCATAAAGTCAATCAAAACGTTTGAGCAAAAACATCTTCAACAAAAGACTCATAAAATATGAAAAAGCCTATAGAAATTGACATCATCAGACACAGGTTCCCTTTCTTCAGCTTTAACTTACAAACATTAAAACACGGTCACGCTTCACTGGTATACAATGTGCAAAAACAAAACAGAACTATTTTTCTCAAACTGTTTTTGCTTGTCAGATTTGTTATAGAGAAGCAGGCAACGTTTTCTGGCATGCAAACAATATATTACCGTCATTTGTATCAGCCCATGCTTATTGAACTGTAAGTGAAGTCTAACTTCCTTAAGTGCCTTAAGAACTTGGTTTCAGCAGTAGACAAAGAGTGCGATGCACCTCATCATTCTGAGAGCTTCAGGTGAGGCTGATAACGTTCTGTACTACTCTAGTAAATTAAGTAAAACAATCTGCCCCAAATAGATATAATTTTTCTTATAAATAAAGCAGGCATCCTGACGTCTGTGCAAGCTAAAAGAGGTAAAGAAATTTGGCTGGATTCTTACAAGATGATCGAAACGACCTTTTTGATGTACTAGCTGCTCAAGCAGCAGCAACATATACTTGTAAAGCTGTAGTTACATATGAATTAACAGTAAAGTGTTTCCACTCATCTGCTGCAAATAAAATAGAGGAATTGGAATATTGCAGCCAAGAGGAAGCAAACACAAGGAAAAATCTTCATATTTTATATACCATTGCTGTAGGTAGAAAGTCCGGTCTTAAAAGTACTGTAGATACCAATATTGCTGGGTTGGCCTTCCACTTTGCAAAGAACCTACAGGGTAAGCATCTGTGGTTTTCATTTGTTGAAGGCAAGTATTTTCATACTGTTGATGTCAGTGGTATGCCTGATCTCTTAGTAATTGATCAACTCATAGCCTTGCCAGCCCTTCATGCACTGGCAAGCGTTTGGCACCACATCACACTTAGAGGAAGAGGCAAAATAACATCCTGGAAAACTTTTAATGACAGAAGTGACAGTGTCCTTTTCACCCTTTCCAGCTCACCTATATTCGAAGACATTGGTGGAATATGGGGGCTATTGAAAGACTTGTCACCCTTCTGTATGACCGTTGCACCCAAGAAACAAGGTTGCATTATGTTCAGGCTGTGTTATTTACAAAGGAAAACACAATTTTAGATAATAACCCCTCCTCTCTGAATCACTTTCAACAGCATGTGCTTAGACTACCTAGCCAGGCAGGACTTATGTTGGAGTCAGACCTTTTAGAATCACCTCCACTCTTGGACTTAAATATCTTTGCCTGGACCAAAGATAGCCAGTCTTCGACATTGCAGCCATGATGTATCACTGTCATGACACAACAAGGGTCAAGAGGTAAAATAAAATGCACGTCCAGACAAGAAATAAGAGCAACAGGATACAAAAAAGAGATGAGAGACCTGGAGATTGAAAGATCAAACAGTAGCACCAGGGGCTAAGATACTGGGGCCAGGTCTTCCAAATCCATCAGAGATGAAAGTCTAATTAAAACAACACAAGGACTTCATACGGGACAATGTAAGCATTTCAGTTGGTGGGAGCAGGTCCAAACTCATTTTCGGGCTAAATAATTTACAAAAAGCAGATGTGGTTTATCCAAAACTACACACCCTTAAATTCTCCTTGTTATGAGTGTGGTGTGAATACTTCAGTGTTCAGCTGTAACGAACACTGCTGCTGGTGGATTGTATTGTATTGTATGGTAATCGTTTTTAAATAGCGCTTACTACCCCTGACAAGGCGTCGAAGCGCTTTTCGATGAGTAGCACGCTACTCTGGAACCCAACAAGAATTAGTGATGGATTAGTATAGTTTAATAATGAGTACAGTTTTAGTATTATTATGAGTTAATTTGAGCCGCGGATATGAGAGTTTGTTAGTTAGATTGACTGGAGTAATGGAAGGGTGGAGGAGGAAAGAAATCCAGAAGTGTTGATTGGGAGTACATCCTTCATTTACTCAACCCAAAGGCTTGGGATGAATAAAGGGGGGCGGAGGTGGAAGAGTATGTGGAAGGGTTAGGGAGAACATAGTAGCAGGGTGAGATGAATGCAGGAGAATTTAGTAGGGGAGGTCACAGAGGTAGAGTGAGGTTTGGTGAGTTAGATGTGGAGGTGGAGGGAAGAGCTTAGGCAAAGATATTTAGGAGATGAAAGTGGTAGAAGGGATGAGTCAGAGTGAGAAATGGAGGATAGTTTGATAGAGACATGATATAAGAGTGATGAGTAGATAAGTGTGATAAGATGAGAGCAGGAATTCATAGATATCTAGTATAACAACCCAAAAACCAGGAGCCATGCAATGATCCACGAACATGCCAAGCACAGAAACAACATATACACATACATACACATTTATATATATATATACATATACACACACACACACACACACATGAATACACACACATATGCACATGCAATACATAATTAGAATCATGGGTAAAAAATACTTAGTCAAACAGGTTTAAAGAGTGTGTGTGTATTTTATTGTTATGACAGTAGCAATACATATTTTCCAAAGAAACTATAAATAAATAGAAATATACAAATAATCTGAAAAAAGATTTATCCACATAGACATATGCTGTTCATAGTTGTTTGAAAAAGGTGGTTATGAAGGAAAGAGCCAACTCTTGAGTAGTTTTCTGAAGACAAGAAAGTTATCTGTGGCTCTTATAGTTGGGGGTAATGAATTCCATAGTTTGGCTGCTTGGACGGAGAAGGATGTACCACCTATAGTCTTTTTCTTATATGGTGGTGTTCTAAGGCGGGTGCCAGTCTTGAGCGGAGGGTTCTTTGTTGGATGTCTTTGGTAATTTTCTTTCTGATAAAAAGCGGTCCTGTTACATGTATAGCTTTGTACATGGAACAAAGCAGCTTGAAAGTGCATCGTCTGGCAACGGGTAACCAGTGTAGTGCTCTCAAGGCAGGGCAGATGTGGGCTTACGGCTTTATATGTAGTAGTATCCTGGCTGCGGAATTCTGGATACGTTGTAGTTTTTTCATAACAGATAGAGATGATCCATGGTAGAGGCTATTGGCATAATCCAGTTTGGATAGTACAAGCGAGATAGTAGCTTGCACCTTGTGTGGAAATCCGAGGTGGGGAAAGATGCGTCGTAAAGTCTTTAAGGTGATGAAGCTTGTGCGTGCTAATTTGTCTACTTGGGCATTCATAGTTAGCTTGGAATCCATGGTGATTCCTAGGTTTTTCACTTCCTTGGATAATTGAGGAGGTGGTCCGAGATCGTCAGGCCAGACGCACAGAGGGTCATAATGTTTCCAGTCACCACATATGAGTATTTCTGTTTTGGAGGTATTTAGTTTGAGATGGCTCCAGGGCATCCACTGATCAACGGCTCTGAGGCAACTGAAGATTTGTGAGTTTTCAATGTTTTTGGGGTCTTCTAATTTAAGTAGTATTTCTGTGTCATCTGCATAGTTGTAGCATGTGAGATGGAAATCATTGATCAGTTCTGGTAAAGATATCATGTAGATGTTGAAAAGCAAAGGTGAGATGATTGACCCTTGGGGGACTCCTGCTTTTTTGAGGTAGGGTTCGGACGAGAAGGGGGGCGAGTGGATGATATTCGCTCTTTTTTGGAGATAGGAACTAATCCAGTTGAGAGCAATCCCCTGTATGCCAGCTTCGTGGAGTCTTTGAGTTAGGGTGTCATGGTAAACCGTATCAAAGGCAGCTGAGAGGTCCAAGAGAAGTAGTGCAGCAACTCCATTTCGGTCGACTGTGTTTTTAAGATCGTCCCAGGTGGCCATGAATGCCGATTCAGTGCTTCTTCCTGGGCGGAATCCAGTTTGGAAGTCTGAAAGTATAGAATTGTCTTCAATGAATTGTGACATCTGGGCGAATGCTGCTCTTTCTAGCAATTTGCCCAGGAAAGGTCCATTTGTGATTGGTCTGTAGTTGTTGGGGTCTTGCTGGTCTAGGTTTGTTTTCTTTAATAATGGTCGTATGTATGCCTTTTTCAGGTCAGCAGGAAAAGTTCCTGAAGTTAAAGAGTTGTTGATGATTCTTCTTACAGGTGTGGCAGCAGAAGTAGATAGCAGGATGTTCTTGAAGATTTGTGGTGGGCAAGGGTCAGAAGGGCAACCAGAAGGTCTGCTTGCTTTGACCAAATCCATAAATTCATCCTGGGATATTTGTTTGAAGGACTGTAGAGGTTGGGATGGTATATTCTTAGAGTGTATTTTAGTAAAGGGGTTGGTGCTGATGGTTTTCTTCTGTTTTAAATAGGAGTCCAGTGTGTCTGCCTTGGTTGTGTAGTGACTTGCCAATTTGTTTGTGAAATCTTGAGTGGTGGGATGGCTTCCTTCCATGCATGTAGGTTTTCGAAATTCATTGAGAATTTTGTAAAATTCCTTGGTTGTAGATTGAGCATTTTGAATTCTGTCTGAGTAGTATCTTTTTTTAGCTTTTTTGATTGATGATTTGTATATTCTGTAAGTTTGTGTAGCTGCAGTTTGTCTTGACTGTTGTTTGTTTTGAGCCAGGTCCGCTGCAACTTTCTGATTTGTTGCTTTATCTTTTTAAGTTCTGTGTTTCTCCAAGGTGTTGGTTTTCTTTTGTCGTGTTTAGTTTTTCTGAGTGGTATTAGGACATCAAAAGCTTCCTGTAGCCACTCATAAAGTTTTGGTACAGAATTAATAGTATCTAGATCTGTGTTTGCTGTTAGTTGTGTTTCTAAGTGATCCAAATTGAGTTTGCTCCATGGTCGATAGGTGTATGTATGTAAGTAGTTGTGGGGTGCGTTGATTTGTGGAGTTGTATGTCGGAAAGTTATCATATGGTGGTCTGACCAGGTGGTTGGTGTGATGCTATGAATAGTAACGAGTTCAGGCTTAGCAAAAATGACATCTAGGATGTGACCAGCGATGTGTGTGGGATTGTGTACAATCTGATGTAGGTTCAATGCGAGTAGGCCAGTGGTGATAGCTTTCGGATGGGGCATATTGGGGTTGTCAAACCAAATGTTTAGATCCCCAAGAATGCATAGATTGGAGTATAGTGTAATAAGGTTTGAGACTCTGTCAAGAAATGCATCATGGAAAGTGGAGTTGTTAGGTGGAGGTCTGTAAAGGAGGAGAAAGTTACAGGAGGAAGTTGGAGTAGGGTGGCATCTGGTAAGGAGGGCTTCACAACCTTGTATGGAGATGTTGTCTGTTTTACTGAGGTTTTATTGCTTGTTTGAATATAATAGCTAGTCCACCTCCTCTCTTGCCTATACGGTTTTGTGTGATGGTTTGATAGCCCGGAGGAAGGGCTTCGTGCAACACTGGTGCCATGTCATTTCCCAACCACGATTCCGTAATGAATAATAAGTCAGGTTGTATGTCTGTGAGCAGGTCGTAGATGTGGTGCTTGTTTTTTGAGAGTGATCGAGCATTTATGAGCTGGCCGTTTAGATAAGGTGTGTTAGTGGTAGTGTTGTTTTGTTTAGTAGAAGTGTAAGTAGTGTAATGTGAGCTTGAAGCAGGAGTGCTGCTAGTTGTGATAACTGTTTGAGGCTCACAATAGTCTTGCTTTTCAATGTAGTGTTCCTCTTCCAGCAGGTTAAGGAGGCATTTTGTTGGGTCTGTGTGTTTGGGTGGTGGACTTGGTGGCTGAGAGAGCCATGAGGAGTGTAGTGTTTTTTGTAGGGTAGTTTTATTATGTAACAGACAAGGGGATGCAAGGTTGCTATGGGTGGCATGTTTTTTATTTTGTTTGCGTTTGTTTAGTGTGGATGGAGTATGGGTTAGGGGTGGTGGAGGAGCATGTGGATCATGATGTAAGGCTCTAAATTGTGCAATGGAGGAGAGGCGAGTGAATGAAAGCAGCTGGGTTGGGGTGCTTGAGGTAGGTGTTTGTGAAGGTTGGGGGGTTAGGGGTGGAGATAGGATGGAAATTGTATCCTTTGTGTAGTCCTGGGGGTGGGAGTGGGTATGACGATGAGTGTAATGTAAGTTTGTGTTGCTTTGATGTGCTGATGTTTGTGGTCGGTATTGTTTTTGTGGAATAATGAGAGGGGCTATTGGTGTAGTTGTTTTTGGTGAGGGATTTGTATGTGAGTTAGTGCTGCTAATTGGAATTTGAGTGTTAGATGGGGTGTTGATGTGTTTTGGAGATGAATGTATGAGGTGTGTAAGAGGTGATGGGTGTGTGTCAGGGAAGTAAGTATTAGTTGAGATGACCGGAAGGGGTAATGTGTGTGGTGGAGTGAAATGCGGGGATTGTATGGTTGTGTGTAATTGGTGAGGAGAGGGGAAGAGTGTTTGTAGATGATGTGTTTGAATGCAGTATTTGGGCATTGTTATGATGACAGGTGGTCTGTGTGGAGCGAACAGTGGATAGTGTTGTTGGTTAATATCAGCAGAGAGTGTGTATCTGGGAAACTGAAACTGAGAGAAATGTATGTTGTAGTTTTGTATTGTGTGGGTGGTGGCAGGTAGTGTTAGTAGGAGGGGAGAGAGTAGTGTTTGCTGTGAGAATGAGGGTGTTTGATTGTAGTATGTAGTACATGTGTATATGTTTTGTATGTAGGGTATTGTGTTGGGTGGTGGGGCAATGCAATCTGTCTGTGGTCAGTTTGTGATGCATGGTTTGGATGCCCTTGTAGAATATGTGATTGCATGTTGAGGGATGTGTAGGGGATGAAACCATTCCTGGGCATATGTGAATTGGGCAGCATTTCTGGCCCTAGTCCCTACCTGTCCCGAACAGGCCCAAACAGACAACTGCCCTTATCCTCTCCGCCCTTTGCCTCAACGCCCGGGCTGAGACGCCCTGAATCCTGGCCTTTTATAGCCCTAACGGCCAATAAGAAGCTGGTCCTAACCCTAGCCAATCCTATTTTAAACCCTGATTTAGCCAACTAATGGGAGACCCAGCCCTAATCACCAGTCATAGCCCTATTTCTGACCACGAATCACAGTCCCCAGCCCTAAAACCAGCAACCAATCAGATTCTCAGCCCTATCCACCAATCACAGCCCAGGAACCAACAGCCAATCAGATTCTCAGCCCTATCCACCAATCACAGCCCTAGAACCAACAGCCAATCAGAATCTCAGCCCTATCCACCAATCACAGCCCTAGAACCAACAGCCAATCAGAATCTCAGCCCTATCCACCAATCACAGCCCAGGAACCAACAGCCAATCAGATTCTCAGCCCTATCCACCAATCACAGCCCAGGAACCAACAGCCAATCAGATTCTCAGCCCTATCCACCAATCACAGCCCTAGAACCAACAGCCAATCAGAATCTCAGCCCTATCCACCAATCACAGCCCTAGAACCAACAGCCAATCAGAATCTCAGCCCTATCCACCAATCACAGCCCTAGAACCAACAGCCAATCAGAATCTCAGCCCTATCCACCAATCATAACTGCATACCTGGAGCTAGCAACCAATGAAACACCGTCTCCTAACAACCTATCACAACAGCATATACAACAACCACAAGGAACTTATATAAGGAGCAAGTTAACTAAACTCCAGTCCCTGGGGGCAGGGGGAAAGGCAACTGCTGCTCTATTCAGTATCTCCTTGGATACAGACAGGCTGAATCCACACTTCCAAGCTAGCAGAGTCTAGTTTCCAGGTAAGGGGGAGATTGTTTAAGAGACAAACACTGCAATAGTGCTGGGCGCACACTCTAAAATCGGGCTTTTTTTAAGGCAAAAATACAGGGGGGCAGACAGTTTTTAAGCACAACTTAAATTGCACAAACTGATTAAAACAGTCTCCTAAAACCACACTCTGAGAGATGTAGGTAGCCTTTTTACCAAGAATAGGGGGAAAGAAAGGGGGGGCAGAGGGGAGGGGGGTGCCACAAACTAGCAAGGGAATTCACACAGTCACGGCAAAAACGATTTTTTGAAAAACACCACTTTAAAAGAGGCCGGGCTGCCTGAAACACAGAGAGTCCACAGTAAAACAAACACTTTTTGAACAAATATTACTATTTACCCAGAAATATCTTTGGGCTCCTTACCTAGGTCTTTTGGCAATCCTTGAACACTGGGCTGTATCAGGACACAGGGGAGATGCACAGAGGAACACAAAATGGAGGTGCCTGTCTTTGGTAAGTAGGTCTCCATCTAAATCATCAGACGTGGGAAAACAGTATTCTCAACCCTACCACAAGCCTCTTTACACATGAATTGCATTTTAGCACAGAGGAGGGGGGAAGCCACAGATGAATTGGAGAGATTCAGTGAATCATGTTTCATGAGCACCTTTACTACCAAGGATTGTATATAAAGGCTTACAACAAAGGCATCTATGCTAAGGAACTGGAATAAATAAATAGTGATGAATCTAATCTGGGCATTTAGTCAGAATATTCCCAGGTCTTCTTTGGAATTGTACCAATTCGGAACAGCACTTCTGCAACAATTTGACTGGAAGCATGATATTTGGAAATGTTTGAGAATGCAGTCCAATTTCTATTGCACTCGTTTTTGAGGACCATGGTTTATTTATAAGCATAAGACTTTGGCCTAGAGCAAGAGCGAGAACTGGAGAATGAAGGAAGAGGAGAAATATAGGAAAACTGTGACAAAGGGAGAATCCAGCGAGGTAAAAGTGACTGCAACAGTGACATCAAGCTAAAGGAAGTTTAGTGTGGTGGACTTAGTATATTTTTTTAATCAGACACCAAGTAGACCATTCTTAAAATCCCTTCATTTTATGCTTCACTCGTTTCTTTAGTTTATCTACAACTTCCCTGCACCTTCCTACTGCTCTATAATGTGCTCTAACCAAATCTCATATTATTATGAGATTATAACCAAGAAATGTAACACAGAACAATAATTGCTCCTATTATTACAATGGAACAGTCATGAACAGCACACCATCCTGAGCAGACAGACACAGATACCCCACCGTAACTGAGGGGCTCAGCTCAACATTGGCTTGTATTGACTTTAACATACTTATGAGATAAAATAGCTGTGTCATCCTGGCTATGAAATATGCCTCTTCATCAGGGGTGGCTCCTCCATAAGGGCGGCAGAGTGTTGCCACCCCGCCAGCAGCTGCAAAATCTTTAGAAGAAAAGGATAATAAACTGTGGCGGGGCCACGGGGGTGACGTGCACTGAGGGGGAGTGCAGAGCGCTCCCCCTCACTGCGCATGTATGTTTGGCTGTCCGTCACGGACTGGCCAAACACACACATGCACGAGGGCTCTCTCCAGCCCAGCAGAGCCTCCACAGGCTCACAGGCTTCCTGGGAGCGCCCAGCCAGGGCGCTCCCAGCCAGGGCGCTCCCAGCCAGGGCGCTCCCAGCCAATCCTGACGCTGCTTTCGGCAGCGTCAGGATTGGCCGCAGTGCAGGCTGGGAGCCTGTGCCTCCCTGCAGCATCCGGCTACGAAGGAGAGGAGCAGCGTGGGAGAAAGTGTACGTTTTAAAAAAATGTTATTTTGTTATTAATTCTCTCGTTCCTTCTCACCCCCCACCCCCGCGTGCTGCCCCACCCTACCCCCAGGAATCCCCGTGAGCCGCGACTGCCCTTCACTCGATATAAGCAGGCTGCACTACTACACAGACTTAATTAATAATGTCTGCCTTACCTTCTACCTTCAATGACCAGATGGAAAACAGTAATTCCAGTCTTTCTGAGAGTCCTCCCCGTCTCTCCTATGTATATCCTGTCTTTTCCATTCTGGGTATTACTCGGATTGAGTTACATATGCCAAGCCATCACCCAAAATGCTGAATGTGTGTGATTAATATGATGCATATTTAGTTTATATTATTATGTTATGCAATGTGATAATATAGCTGACATGTATATATGTGTAGCACTTCATCCAAACATGGACTGTTTCAGCTTGTTACTGTTTTTTAAGACTTTCCAGAAGGTTGACAACTAGGTGTCTTGTTTATTGTTGTTATTCTAAAGAGCCCAGTCTCGTAGAACAGCGAATACCTGAAAGGGCATCAGGGTACCTTCTGTTAATTATTCTTGCTAAGTTTCCTGCTCAAATAGGGCCTGATCGGTTGTGCACTAGATGCAGCACAACTGATTTATGATTTAGAATGGCGCATTGACTGAGAACGTATCATTTCAATCTGAAAGAATCATTTTAATTGCAAGATATCATATAGCAATTTACAAAATGACCCCACTCCCTCAACGGGGCACGCATGTAATGTGTGGATGATCGTGTGGATTCTTGCTGCCAACTAAAAGGAGTGGATAAATGCCTACCATGCAAGTCCCAAACACTGACACACTCTGCGTACTGATAAATTAAAATAACAGTGATAAAAATAATAAAAGTAAAGCTGCAAATAAATGTAGAACCGTACATCTAGTATAATTAAATGTTAAAGAGGAGGGTATAGGGAACAAAATAATAATGTGCCCCAATGTGCATGCGATTTATTCACGTTAGCATTGTTGCTCAGGTGATAGGGGAATTATATAATTGACCCCCACTCCCTTCGTTTTGGGATTTTCACTGATCCTCACCCAGGTGCTTGTCAGCTACGTTCTGCACAATCATGAGCCGCTATTTGTCAGTCTCCTTTCTACAATTTCCAACCAGGTGTCTAATGTTGCTGGATTGATGGTGACGGTACGTGTGGCATTCCCAGTCTGTCTTTTTTTGGGTGTCTAGTGCAGTGTTGCCAATGAAGTCATGGTTTCTTCTGTGCCGATATGAATGTGCTAGCTATGTCTGGAAGATCCTCTATATCGCAGCTTCTAAGGGTAAAAGAGATCACCTGTTAAAAATAAAGAACTGTGTGCAAAATCATCATTTTATAAGTGGGAAAGCGACCAACCCAGGATGAAAAGTATTTCTGCCTGACCACGGTGTGTGCTTGTTGTCTCTAAAGAGAGCTGCAAAGTTGTTTTAATACAGTCCTGCCAATGTGCTGTTCAGTTTATTTCTTGGCATCTAATACTGTCGAAAGTCCTCTTAAATGGGCAGTACTTGAAGATTTTCTTGCGAGTATGCGTCCCCTTTAATATAACGAGCCTTTCCGATTTATAAAAATTATTTTGAAATCGTTTTCCAAAGGTGGCAGCCTCAGCCACTAGCTCCTTCGGAGACTTCGCATGAGTCTCCTGCCTCAGTACTATCCCTCTAATTAGGTGGATACCCCCGATTCGCAGACGAAGTAACTCCACTGTGAGAGCGAATAGGAGAGAGCACAGCCACGAGCTGAAGGGGCGTGTAGTTAGTGGCAATACAGCCAGGAAAAGGCAATCAACGTTTAATTGACCCGAGTATGTCTGCCATCATCTCCCACCCCACCTGATGAAACCCTTTTCGGCATCCAGGGAAAACTTTACTCTATTTCTCTCTCTGTTCCTTCCAATGTCAATGAGTTGGAGTTTTTGGCATTGTACTCTGTGCTTTGGCCGGTCTGGTACGGATGGATCAATGTAGGAGAGTGTCTAGTCTGTTTCTCAGAGTGCTAGTAGAGATATTGCCATTGACAGTAAGGAGTGGGGCTGGGCTATATGACAAGACAGATAATGGAGTCTTTATTGGATTTTGGTGCTTTGCTTTCCTGGCCTGCTGCTTGCTGCTCCTGTCCTGGGAATGAAAAGGACTGGACTTTGCTTTCTACATCCTGCTTCCATAGGTTTTCCAAGGGCTTGGACTGAGTTTGCCTCCTGTTAGAAGTGTCTGGGACATCAAATACTTCATCTGCTAGCACCTGGGCTCTTTTACTGAGAGTCCTGACTCACCAAGTGGTGCCAAATCCAGTTCCTGGGCCCTTGGGAGTGAGTTCTGGTGTAACCAAGAAGAAAGCAAGTACATTGACTCCGGAGCAACTTCAGAACTGGCACTGTTGTCCGACTCTGTGCCGCAGCCTGCAACAGACACATGGTCCCCGCTGAGTGGAACAACTAGAAAAGGCGACAGAGGCCCAACGTCACCGCAGAGCCTCTGCAGAGCTGCACAGCATGAGCCTTAAGCGCCATGTCCCCAACATTTGGGACACCTTACTCCAACTGTGCCACAGCGCTTGTGTCTGGCAGCACAAAGTTCATGGATCGTGTCTTAACTTGCTGGATTCATTGCCCCTGCCGGATCGTAAGGAATTGATTCCATGCAACTGGTGCCCCATCACCTTCCCTGGAGCCGTAAGGAACCAACAGCTCACCTCTCCTGCCTGGCAGTAAGGAACCGATGCCTCACCTCTCCGATAGCAGTAAGGAACCTACGCCAGACAAGCTCTGGCGATGCACCACTTCCCCGACTCCGTGCAACATCTTTGTTTCCTTATTTTCCAAAGATACTGTACCTAGGTACCATGCAACTCCGTGACCATACCGCACCCCCTCGCGAGTGGCAATGGACTGTTGGGAACGGCTCCGTCAAGACATCATGATAGCCCCACTTTGAGTTATTGTGTTTCTAAGTACTTTACTGAGACGTAATCTTTAAAATGTTACATCTTTGCTTGTGTATGTTGAATTTTTGTTGTTTTGATCTTGCTCTACTCAGATAAATATTGGCTATTTTTCTAAACTGGTGTGGAGTTCATTTGTGATGTTTTCACTGTTACTGTG
Organism: Pleurodeles waltl; assembly: GCF_031143425.1. Taxonomy (NCBI): domain Eukaryota; kingdom Metazoa; phylum Chordata; class Amphibia; order Caudata; family Salamandridae; genus Pleurodeles; species Pleurodeles waltl. Next base: position 1,890,504,275 of record NC_090440.1, read on the forward strand.
TGTGTGTGTACAGATACTTTACACATTTCCTCTGAGATAAGCCTGACTGCTAATGCCAAGCTACCAAGGGGGTGAGCAGGGGTTCTCTTCGCTGTTTGGATCCTTTACCCTGACTACAGTGATGGTCCCTATTTGGACTGGGTGCACACCACTGCCAACAAGAGGCCCCACTTCTAATAAGGCTCAAGGTGCTTTCTTTGCTTTTGCTGAGTTTGCTTGGATTGGATATCATGATGCTCCTACGGCACGTCACTTTGAGCCAAACTCTCTTTCATTGCACATGACTGTTAGGGGGAGGATTTGTGAGATCGGACTTGAGTCGCCTTTAATGTTAAGCAATAAGCAAGCCTCCTTAAGCTTCTGTCTTCATTCCATTTTCCAAATGAAAAAAATCCTGAAGGGGTGGCCCTTGTGCTTTAAAGGGGCAGGTACTGTCAAGGTACTGCACTTCTTTTATCTGAAGGGTAGAGTACCTGCACCCCTCAGCAATCCTCCAATAGAATACCTCTTTTCAGGAGCAAACAGGTATTTTAGGCAGTGAGTACCAACACCTAAATTTCCATTTAAAGCACTGGGTGGCCCCATCTATAATCGATCTGTTTAGTTTTGAGGACCTCAGACACTAGTTTAAATTCCCTTCTTTTGAAAAGTCTTGGTAAACCTCCAGTTACTCTCCATTGCACAAAACTGCACCTCCTTGCCTTGGCCAGGATTTACTCCATGTCTGAAAAAATGTATTGACTCAAACATCTGGTGTGCTCTTTATAGCTGGGCTAACTGAAGCCATTCTATGTGCTCTGTCAATTCGGATCAGTTCCTCATCATTCCAAGATGGTGTCAGAGAAATCAGAAATGTATCAATGAATTCCCTCATCGTTTACAAAAGAAGGCACTCATGAGATGCAGATGTTGTTCCATCTGGAACAATTTTCCAAATGTTCATATTTTCTCTGAAGAATGATGTGTTGCTCTTTGAGCGACAAAATATGTTACTGTAAGCATTCACAGTTATCCACCTGTTAAGCCATGTATGCCAGAGTGTTCATAAAGTCTCCCATTTGAACGTCTCTCCCTTCATTTCTTTAAGATCTCCCTTGAGATTAGACTTCACTGCCTGGATTTCCGTTTTGATATTTTGAAAGACTTGCAGCAGAAACTGCTTTCTGGCTAGGCCTGGGAGAAATTTTTATTATGCCAGACTAATTGGAGTAATTTCAGAAATTACACACTACACTTGTGAAGAGAAATTACGTGATCACCCCATCTTGAGTAATTAAGAGTCAGTTGGGGCAAAAATCCTTCCACAGGAGTACAGGATCATTGAACTAGGAGAGCGGGTTACTGCTAGCTACTGCAGTTCACGTCCTGTAGGATTTAAATGCTGAATTAAGCTTCTCACACAATTCCGAATACCTACAAGTAATTTTGCAGGTAATTATGACAAATTATGCAAGACAGATTTGCGCCAGTTACATCCATCCCTACTTCTGACCCTCTGGTCATTACCGATCGTTCCTGTCACCTTGGACTTGTCTGGTGGCTTGCCTGAGCCTATCAGTTTGGAGTTTTGTTGGCAAAAAAAATTCTGTTGGAATAGGTCTTCATGTGAGAGTCCTGTTTATAACTCCTACTGCCATTTTGTCACAGGGAGATGATCTGGATGAACCCGACTGGTCAGTCCTCGATCCAGTCCCGAGATGAGGGTAGCTCTCTCCTCCACTGGACATGTAGGTGGGTGTCTTGTCGGGTACTTTATAGCTCCAAGTCAACTTTATCAACAAAAGTATGTATGCACTTCCCTGGTGTTTAAGTGGACAGCACTCCCTTATGACTAGGTTCCACCAGCAGGATTTCAAGTCTTTCACACTCTGCATCTCTCTAAAGGTTATGGCTGTTACCCCTAAAGAGCCTCTCCTGATTGCTTCCCCGCCGGGAAGAGGCCCAAGGAACCCCAAGCATAATGTGCTTTTTCATAATTATGCAACATTTCAGGAACATTTTATGGAAGAAATATGTGAAATCATGCAAAATTCAAAGCCCTCATTTAGCTCTACATTTTAGTGCAAAATTTGTTTTGCTGTAAAGAAAATAGTGCAAGAAACACAACTGATGTATGCAGCAGTCACTTGTATTCTAGCTGTTAGCTTTATTCCTGTGCTCTTATGATAAACTTTTGCTATGAACGGTGCATAGCTATGCAATGTGGCATAATTTTGGAAATTGTGCATTAACGCAAAGCTCTTGAAATTACATGAATTATACCTGCATAGTTTATATTTTGTCCAGGACTAGTCTGCCGCTAGGTACAGTCTTTCGGAGATCAACCCACTCCCGGCATGGTGAGCTTTTCTGTCTGGAGCATTGAATTACTTATTAGAAGTTTACCAGTCAGGATGTGGCCACTCAGGTGGCTCCAGCAGCATACATCATGCTAAGGCCATGAAGATGCCTAGGGGTGACAAGAGGTCAGCCAGGATGGCACACTAGTAGCCCCGGCCTTCCAATGCAAGTACCCAGTTCAAGCAATAGTCAAAATAGGGCTCAATTTTTGCTTAGAGGGGGTGAGCACTGATACTCTCTTTACTCCTACAGACTGTTCCAGACCCCGCATTCCCCTTTGACGCCTTGTCCATGACTGTCTGTCTCTGTGCCTCTCCTAACTGTCCTCCAGTAACTTTGTTTCTCTGTTGTGGTCTGTTTCTTATTTGTCTCTTAGGTGGCCTTGTCTCTTTGAGTCACTCTGCTGCTCATGGTGGCACCACTGTCACAGCCCCTTCACGTCACTAGTTGGGAATTGTTGTCCCAAATCTCTCTCTCTCATCTGCTCCTTGTTAAAAGATCCGCAAGCTTTGTGGTTGTCCCATGGAATCAGCCCGCTGCATTCCATCCCTGTGAAGCTTCCATCTTGGAAATGTTCTGCTGTATGTCCCTTCCAAAGTCCTTCGGGCTTCCGTACCCAATGGGAGTTGTAGTTGGACTCTGCATTGGTGCAGAAAGTGGGCAGTCACTGTTGCATACATGTATTGCCCCAGGAAGCCAAAGAACTCAGGGATGGCTGCCATTTACTGCAGGGCCAAGTTAAGGCTCAGGGGTAGGCAACCTACAGCTTTGAATCTTCATTTTTATTTTATCAATTGTGTTTTTATGGTGCTCACCCAGCCATCTGACAACTTGAGAGTAACAAGTGAATGAGGTAAGTATAATAACATGAAAGTATAGAGGGTGAACAGTACAAACTAATGGGATTTTAGTCCACATGTTTGGGGGAAAGTTGGGGTCATACCTTTTCTGAACTGTTTTAGTCCACCACCAAGCAAATGGCAGTAGGAGAGAATTCCATAGTGGTGTGCCTCACAAATGTTGTGCTTCCCCGGCATAAATTATTTGCATCTTATTAAAGTGATAGTCTATAATGAGAAGACAACTGTATGCATCTGGCTGTGATGTTTGAAAGTAGCAGTAGCTGTAGGAAGTCATGGACTCAATCAATAAAAGCAATGTGTACCAATTTTGCACACTCAACTGTCAAAACCAGTTTATCGACTTTCAAATTGTCATCCATAAGAGAGAAAAATAGTTTTCTCTTCCATATGTACATCCTAACAATAACAAAAAGTAGGCATTCAAGAATTTGCTTTGTTTGATGATGTCTGCTTGCATTTTGAGATATGTGTGAGTAAATTCACCTAAAAAGCTAAAGGTTACAGGAACATTATAGCTAGGCTCACATTTGAAACATACAAAACCATAAAAATTCACCATTTACAGTTATCTCAAGTAAATATAATTTGTGAGCTAATTTTACTGCAAATATTACATTGATATTATCAATGATGTTATCAAACATGCATGAGTGCAGTAATTTGTGGGGTAATTAGCAGTGTAGGTGAATTTACGTTTAAAATGTGAGTCTAACTATAACTTCCCTGTAACCTTTGGCTTTTTCAGTGAGCTTCTATGTTTATTTCATGTATAGTAATTTTCATTACTATAAATTAATCCAACCACTGCCATGCATGACCTTTGACCGTGCATTGCAGTGGTTGGCCCCAGGGCCTGGTCTGCTGCCAGGCCATGTGGTCATCTCTCTATAACCACCCAACCTTGCGCTGCTCACAGCCTTTGGCCATGCGCAGTGGGGTTAGCTGCAGGGCCTGGTCTGCGGCCAGCCCCTGTGGCCAACCACCCTAATCACCCAACCCTGAGAGAGAAGGAGAGAGAGAAAGAGAATGAGAGATTGAGAGAGAGAGAGAGCAATTTAGGCTTTGATGAATAAGTGACTTAGAATGAGATATTTACAGACAAATTGAAAAGAAAAATGTTTTTGTCAATTCAAAAGAGTGAGATTACCTTTCAGTATGTAACTTACATATTTATAGTTGAAAAGAAACTAAACCAGGAAATGAACACAGACTCATCTAAACTAGAACCCTTAACCTTTAGTGTGCATGTCTGAAACCTTAACCACTAGGCCAGAGGTGACTGCTTACTGTGAAGTCTCCAGACTTAGCTATGACATTCAACCCATATATTTTGCGGGGCAAAAGTCTCCAACGTTCTATCACTAGGAATATTTAACAGTGAAAAAACTCGAAAAATAAACAGACACACTGCCAAGCAGTGCTACGATTTGAACCTTCAGCCTACTGAGTGACAGCACAAGGCCTTGTGCTCTGCATCCACATGTAACTATAACATTCTTACCAAACATATTTTTTGACTCCTTGAAGTCATTGTATGGATAGGCCTTTGCAATAAAAATCTCTCTCTCTCTTCCATCCCTTTATGAGATGGAAGAGAGAGAGAGAGCGTGACAGCACTGTGGGGGGAGCCTGAAGGCCCCCACAGTCTTAGCAGGCTCCCCATGTCCTTTGAGAGCTGGCATTTGCTCCCACTAGCAGGGAAGCTTTTTTAGTAGCTCCCTGCTTGTGGGAGCAATGTTTCATCTGTTTCCCTGCATGCATATTTGCGTGCAGGGAAACAGATGAAAACGTAACTTTCTGCAAGTGAGAGCTGTTTACAGCTCTCACTTGCAGAAAGTGAAGTGTTTGCTCTGACTTGGCGGGAGCTGTCAAAGCTTCCGCCAAGTCAGAGCAAACAGCTATGTCCAGGAGATGGGCACCCTGGGACATAGCAGAAGCCGTCCCTGAGTGGTGGCAATCCCCAAGGTCATTATTGGCTGCTCTAACATTTCAATTAGCCATGGGGAGGTGGTGGTCCCCAGCATTTCATTATATATTCCGTCCCTGGGAAGTAGTGGTCCTTGGGGTTGTGGGGTAGCCGCCCTCCCACACTTGATTATATCTTCTGCCCTGGGGAGGTAGCAGTCCCCGGGCTGTGGAGGGGCCAGGCAGCCCCCAGCATTTAATTAGATGTTAGCCCCAGGTAGGTGGTGGTCCTTGGGACTGCGGGAGGCCAGCACCCCCGTATTTTATTATATCATCTTCCGTTCGGGAGTGGCAGTCCCAGGAGCTGCGGAGGGAGCTGGGGGGGGGGGGCTCCCTGCATTTAATATTGTGTTTTGCCCCATGCAAGGTGGTGATCCCCAGGGCTGTTGGGGGCCCTGTGGCCCTCCTGCATTAAAAATGTTAATGCCCCCAGGACCTTGCCCACCTAGGGGCTGTTTACAAAACAAGCTTTTGTGGATCCAGTGAAAATGTAAAAATAAATAAAAAACAAGCAGGGGCTTCCGTGCTTGTTTCTGTGAAGTCATGGGTGGGCTAGGTCCTGGGGGCATCAAAATATTGAATGTGGGGGGGCACCATCTCCCCGGGCTAAGAACTAATTAAATGCAAGGGGCTGCCCAGCCCCCTGCAGCTCCAGGGATCACCACCTCCCTGAGGCTAAAAACAAATTAAATGCCAGGGGACCCACCTGGCCCCTCCACAGTCCCGGGGACTGTCACCTCCTTGGGGCTATAATAAAAGAATACCACCACCCCCAAGGAATGGCACCTGCTATGTCCTGTGATGCCCACCCCCAGGACATAGCTGTTGGCTTTTGCTTGGTGGGAGCAATATGATTAAGCAAACAGGTAATGATGTTGCAGACGCTATTTGAGTTTTACACCTAATGATGAAAATTAGATTGTTCATTTTATTTTATTTTATTTAATTCATCTTCTTCCCGTTTTTTGAAATTATGGAATATACAGTGAAACCATTTTAGTGTTCCCTGTTCATGGTAGTATTTCTTCAATGTTTATGAACTGGGGGTATATAATGTTGGAGGGGAATGTGCACAGATTTTTTCAATTCGGCCATGATGAAGACACTTTTGTGTTGAAGTGCGTTGCCATCTTAGAAGTACTTTTTGAATTGTTATATTAAATAAAGCCTTGGGCTTGAGAAGCTGACAAGTTGGGTGTGACTTTCTTTTTCTGCTATTTAACGAAGTGGCAGAAATAATATATTTATTTAAAACGCGTGCCACAGCCGTTAGTCAGCACCAGCCTTGTATGGTGGATGTAGCCGGTTAACTGTGGGACTTTCATTATATTTTCCTTGAAAAATATATACATATATATATATATATATATTTTTTTTTTTTAAAGATATATACATATATATAGTGACACCATTCACCGGATGGCAACTTTAATGATGAAGCAATGTGATCCAGGATAAGACACACCATATATTGATGGGTTCTTGAAATGTATCTTTGCTGAGAAACCACCATAGATATATAGACAATGACTTAACCAAGTGCAAGGTCTGGCTCAAATGACATTATGCACCCTTATATCTCTGGTTACATCACAAGGTTATCCTTCTATCCCATGGCTGGCCCCTTGGTCAACCACATTTACTTTAGAAGGACTATGGGACATGTAAGTGGAAACTACAGAAAGTACACATTACTTTAAGAGCCCTGTCTACTTTCTGTATCTGCCACTGCCTTCATGATCTCTGAGGTCAGCGATAGAAAGGATGGTGCTAGGGGTGCCAAAGGCCAATCTCTCCCTGCCTTTGCAACTCCTAATTGATGTCCATTGTTAGAAATGGGGACTCTAGTTGCCAGTCGGTTTGCACCCTGTCCAAGTAGGGACCCTCACTCTAGTCAGGATAAGGGAGATACCCGCTCAAATAACCCTTGCTCACTCCCTTGGTAGCTTGGCATGAGCAGTCAGGCTTATCTCAGACGCAATGTGTAAAGCATTTGCACATAACACACAGAAATACAGTGAAAACACTACAAAAGGACACCACACCAGTTTTAGAAAAATAGCCAATATTTATCTACATAAAACAAGACCAAATACAATAAAAATCCAGCATACAGTAATAAATATATGAATTCTGCAAAAGTTACTTAAAAAGACAGTTCCTTGAAGTCGAAAGCTCCACCTGGGGCCATCACCGCATTGGGATCAACAAAACACACAATTCAGGCCAGCCGCGGCATCGCAGGCCAGCTATGGTGTCACGAAGACCCACAAACAGTACCTTGGAATTGTAGAGCATTGTGATCCTCGTGATGAGAACCAAAGAGCGGCATCGCTGGCATCAGTTCCGGAGTTCGGTGTGGGGGTCGTGGGCCCTTGAAGTCACACACGTTGCAGATCACACTCTGGCATGATGAAGTCAGGAGCGCTGGTGTGGATGGCGTCGGGGTGCGGTGTGAAGCTGGATGATGCAACGCGTGGTGCCCACAGGTCACGGTGCAGGCAGCGGCTCGGTGATGGTATCCAGCTGCGTCATTGAGACCAGGAGTGCGGTGTGAAGCGGGGTAGTGCGGCATGCAGTGTCATCAGGTCACGGTGGAGGCAGCGGTGTCATTATTGCTGAAGCGCTGTCATCGGTAGTCCCCAAGTCGGCGGTGCAGCACAGGACGGGCCCCGTGCAGCATCCACGGGTCGTAGTGCAGGCAGGCACACCTGGTGATGACACTGGAGTCAATGGTGCTGGCGTCTGTGGACCGGGGCTGTGGTGCAGGACGGGATGGTGCCTCATGTACCTCACGAGCGGTGTCCACAGGCCACGGTGCAGGCAGAGGCACCGGTGTCAGCAGGAGCAGTGTCGTCGGGGATGCCAAGGCTGCAGTGTGAGCAAGACGATGCCAGAGCGGGGAGCCCACAGGTCACGGTGCAATCAGCGGCTCAGTGGCAGCGTCAGATGGCAGCGTCGGTGTGAACAGCACAAAACGCACAGTTCCCAGCACTGTAAGCAGATGAAACAGAAGTCTTTGGTGTCCCTGAGACTTCCAACAGGAGGCAAGCTCTACTCCAAGCCCTTGGAGAAATTTCTCAAGCTGGATATACAGCAAAGTTCACCCTTTGCTCTCTTTTCAGGCAGAAGCAGCAACTGCAGGCCAACCCAGCAAAGCAACACAGCAAAGTTGCAGTGCTCCTCCTCCAGCTCTTCAGCTCTTCTCCTTGGGAGAGGTTCCTCTTGATCCAGAAAGGTTTTAAAAGTCTGGGATTATGGGTCCACTACTTATACCCCTTTCTACCTTTGAAGTAGGCATACTTCAAAGGAAAATCTCTGTTGTTCACAAGATCCTGCCTTGCCCAGGCCTGGCCCCAGACACACTCCAGGGTGTTAGTGACTGCAATGTGTGAGGGCAGGCACAGCCTTTTCAGGTGTAAGTGACCACTCCTCCTTCTACTTTAGCCCAGATGGCCCATCCGGATATGCAGGCTACACCCCAGCTTCCTTTGTGTCACAGTCTAGAGGGAATTCACAATAGCCCAACTGTCAGTCTGACCCAGACATGGAATACACAAGCAGGCAGAGGCACAGAATGGTTTAAGCAAGAAAATGCCCACTTTCTAAAAGTGGCATTTTCAAACAATCAATTCAGAAACCAACTATACCAAAATATATATTTCTAATCTGTGTGTTCAGCGACCTCAGACTCCATATCTTTATCTGTTCTCAAAGGGACACTGCACCTTAATACTAATTAAAGGCAGCCCCATGTTACCCTAAGAGAGAGAGAGAGGCCTTACAGCAGTGAAAAATGAATTTGGCAGTATTTCACTGTTAGGACATGTACAACACATAAGCACATGTCCCACCTTTAATGTACACTGAACCCTACCCTTGGGCTCCCTTTGGCCTGCCCTAGGGGTGCCTTACATGTAGTAAAAGGGAAGGTTGGGGCCTGGCAAGTGGTTACACTTGTCAGGTCGAATTGGCAGTTTAAAGCTACACACACAGATAATGCAGTGGCAGGTCTGATCCATGTTCTTAGAGCTATTCACGTGGGTGGCATAATCAGTGCTGCAGGCCCACAAGTAGCATTTCCTGTACGGGCCCTGGGCACCCCTGGTGCACTTTACTAGGAACTTACCAGTAAATGAAATATGCCAATCATGGATAAACTAATCACCAATACAATGTACATAGGCAGCACTTGCACTTTAGCACTGATCAGTATTGGTAAAGTGCACAGAGACAATAAACCAGCAAAAACAAATCAGAAGAAATAGGAGGAAGAAGGTGAAAAATTTACATTTCACTCATCCACACTCAAGATTTCTTCACAACCCAAGGGCCATTTTTGATGTAGAGGATGTTCATTCCACATGCCTGCTACGTAACGTACAATGTCTTTTATCACTTTTGTCCCATCCCACCCATCTTGTCATGGCTAGGCTACCCTGTGAGATCATTCTCACCCTTGCTGTGATATCATGATGTGTTGGCTACTGAATTGGCATCTCTGCATGGATGTTGGAAATGGCCCTTTTTGCAGGGTTATGCCCAATTTCCCCACAAAACTTTGCTAAGTTTACAATGTTTGCACATTGTGAAGGTTGCTCAGTTTTGAAAATTTCACAAAACTTAACTTGTAAAAATTCTGCCAGAAACTCGCTGTTTTGTAAGAGCATTTTCCTACTAAAAGGGAGGTTTTGCTCAGATTTTAATTGTTGCAAATGTACATTTTTTCCTCATAATTTACATTTTGAAACGTTCACAGTATTTGTAAATCAAGTTCATAGGTCGTCATAAAAGGAGGCGACTGGCACTGCAGTGTTGAAGGAGTATGTAAAAAGAAGATGGCCCTTGTCGTGTATAGCCAAGCAACTATAGACAGCTTGGATTCCCTTTGTCATAATTAGGCTCCGAACAGTCTACCTACCTTTTCTCTGTGTTCATAGTGTACAATTTTCAGGTTTACTAATGTTTGCTCAACCTATGAGTAAATAAACAATTAAGGTTAGGTTTAGCCATTCTACCTCACGTCTATGGGCATCTGTGAAGTCAGTGCATTACTGTGTCATCAGTGTCCTCACTAGCTTTTACAGCATTGTGTGTTCTTCCTTTCATCATCCTGTAGCCAAAGTGATATCTCTTATCTCTTGTCATCAACCCTCTGCAGGTGAGCTTGCCTGCTGCCCATAATGTTTGTGCTGAAGCTACAATTGTTTTTATTTTTCTCTATGTAGGTAGCAACATGCCACCCAAGAGCAGCCTAGTCAGATGGGTAACTGTAGGCCAAAGCATGCATGCACAATGCATTCCCTGGAAATTAAACATTCAGCTGCTGCTAAAAATTGAGGTCAACCAGTCCCACTTCAGTTTCAGCTGGGAGTATAGAGCCGAAATGCACCCAGGATCACAAGGCATGTCTGTACTCTACAATGTCATAGATTTGAACCTGTATACATTGTGCTGCAATGTCTTGCCAGCATGGGAGCATGCTGGCAAGGACAACTCTTACGGGAATAAAATAAAGAGGAAGAGGGGGGATCACTGTTGCTCTGGTAGTAAAATGCAGTGCAGTGATATCGAGTGCAGTACTATGTGCACACACAGATGCTGTTCTTGTGCGTAAGAACGTGCACCCCATGGAGTTTTTTTATTTTTTATTAGGTGCATTCTGGAGTCAGACCTGTTCTTACAGGGGAGCTAGAATAAGAGACTCTTGGCTACACTGGTGCTAGCGTAACTGCACCTTTCAAATACTTTATAGTTTTTTTCAAATGTGCATGCACTGCTTGCAGGAGCATAGCTACCATTGGTGCAGCAGGTGCAATGTTCCTGGAGCCCGGAGGTAGGAGGACACCCAGTCTGCCCTGTGCCGGTTGATGATATGTCAGAGGCCACCTGTTCTGATTTTTTAGACACCAATCCAGGGACGTGGCTGTGTTTATGTTTCAGGAAGAGGAGCACAGAAGGAGTAGTATGTGAACAGTAAAGAAGACAGAGAGAAAGGATAAAAGTAAAGGCGAGGGTGAAAGAACGAGGGAGGCTGCAAAATGTGACAGCATGGGAGAAAGAAAGAAGGTTGAGTAATAAAGAGAAGAAGATGAGGATGAGCAAAGTGGGCAACGGAAACAGAACAGAACAGAAAAGAACCAGAAATAATGAGGGAGGGAGGCGATGAGGATGAGTGAGAGGCAGAAGAGGGGAAGAGAGACTGAGGAAGGGGATAGAGGAGAGCATTCAAAGGATGAAGGAGATGAGAGGAAGGTCTGGACAGGGAGGTGAAAAGGAAAGATGAGGCACTTGGAGGCCTCTAAATGACATCACTGTAGCAGGTGCAGCTGTGTCCTTGCACCCTATCTTTTAAATTTGTTTTTAGCAGATTTATCAGAAGAACTAAAAGCCGCACACTCACATGCACCGAGTTTAGGCCAAATAACGATTTCTAATCTTCTATATGCAGATGATGTTGTTTTGATAAGTCAAACACAAGTTGGGCTTCAAAGACTACTGGGAGGTCTAGCAAATTATACAAAGCAAAACGATTTGACAGTAAACCTAGAAAAGACTAAAGTAATGGAATGTAGTCGTAGGATAAACAAAAAATATAGATGGTTCATGAATGAGGAACAGGTGGAATTAGTCCGTTCCTATTGCTACCTAGGAGTGCGGTTTGATGAGTGGGGTTGCTTTACCCCACATAGGGAGCAGTTGAAAAGGAAAGGTCTAATACTTCGCATTGCGCTCTCAAAACTAAAAAGAACTTTGAACGGCCCGAGCATTTTACCATTACTAAAGGTGATATCAGCCAAACTGGCACCTAGTTTAATGTATGGCAGTGCTGCATTAAGAGGATGTGATGAACTATGTTTAAATAAGAGTATAATAAGAACATATAGACAGTTATTTTGCATACCTCCATATGCATCACCAGCACAGATACGATTGGAGTTCGGGCTAATAAATCAAACAATAGAAAGAAAAGGGGCCTATATAAAAACTTGGCACAGAATAAAAACCAGTAAGAGGAATGACCTGTGTCAGGGCTTGTGGCGAGAACTCTAAAAAAATGGTGAGCACCCGGCTGCGCTCTATCTAAAAAAGGCAATAAATGAATTAGGGCTGAATGAAAGCTGGGAAAGCAACCTAATGGTAGCATGTTTCAAAAGAGTAGTAAAGAATAAAATCAAGATGTTATCCCTACTGAAGGACAAAGAAATATTATCGAAAAGATTGCATGCTTGGGGGGTACTAAATGAGTATAAATGTCTACGACAGCAGCTCTATTTTGAAGAAGGCTGGTCCCCTGCTCTGAGAATGGAATTTCTGTATATCCGACTAGGAAAGTTACCTGGTGATGAAAAGGATTATATAGGGGGGAAGGAGAGCCATAAGGAAATGTGCAGGTTATGTAATAAGGGGAAGTGGAATATAACTCACCTTTTATGTCTGTGCCCTGACTTAGAGCAAGAGAGGAAATGCTTGCTAAAATCCCTTTTTAATCAACGTGGCATAAGGTCATGCAGACAAGCTGTAATAGCATGCCTAAAACCAGGTGATCCAATCTTGAATGCACATATGGTAAAAATGTTAAAGAAGGCTGAGAAGAAATGTTTAGGAAAATGAATAGAACAACGAACACAGGAGGGGGACAAACAAAGAAGAGGGTTCTGTATAATTCTTACCTTTTTAAGCTATATTTATTAAATGTAATAGTTACATATTTTTACATGTAAAAAAGTTTCTGATTTTATGTTGACAATATTTTGCACATCATTGTAATGGTTCTAATTAACTGTACAATAAAAGATTCATTCATTCATATATACATCACTTTAGCAGGTGCAGCGGTATCGAGATCAAGAGATGTGATAGGCCCTGTGCACCTCGTTTATAGCAACATTTTAATACCAGCTGGGGTGCCTAGGTTCATTGCTTGCAGTAGGGACCATGAACCCCAGGCTACAGTCACTGACTGCATGTGGCCCCTCTGCTGTTGGATCTGCTGTGTGTTTGCTCAGCCATTCGTAGATATAGATATTTTAGTGTTGGCAATGCTAAGGTGTATACAGAGTCGGCGCTAAGCGTAAAGATGTATGCCGCCCTCAATGTTGGTGAATAAAACGAGGCAAGGGGGGGCGGGTGGGGGGCGCGATAACAGGGTGGGGTTTTTTTTTTTTTTTTTTACAGGTCAATCCCTGACTGGCTACATCAAAGTAGCGACTGCCTCTTAAACACACATCTCCGCACCTCCTCCACATCACCTGAATCACCTCAGCTCCTTCAGACTGGTTCAAAGTTGTGTGGAGGGGACTGGTGTTGCCGGCGGGGCTGAGAGGTAAAAGGGAGGGCAGGGTAGGGCACTGAAAGGGTGCTAAAAGCCTACAACAGCTACTGCAGCACTTTAAAAAACACTAGACGCACTTTACAGGGAATGCCTGGAGCTAGTTGGTGTGTGCAGGACTTTTCTGCCGACGATTCTTTTCGTGACTGAGGAGCCCCGGAGCCAGCTCGCCCATGTTCAAAGCAGACCCTGTGTGCATGCATGGACAGGATTTGCCAGCAGCATGCCAGCATTCTGAAGGGCACAGGCAGCATTTTGATGCTCCTAGGTGCCCTCTCCCTGTTTTCAGATCCTCACAGAGGAGCCGATGAAAGTGAGAAGGAACATATGTACCCAGGCCGCAGTCTGGGTGACTTGCTGAGACGCAAAGGAATCGATATTCTTCACAGAAAAACTTCTCCATTCCTTTATCCTCGCAAAGTGTAATTGGCAAAAAACAAGAACAGTTTTTTTCAACTCTACAAACATAAGCTTGGATAGTATCAATTTTCATTGCAGAGACGATCTGTTTTTCATTTATTTCCCATGTGGCAGTGGGCTTGCTGTGAGGTTGTTGGCCAGGCTACCTACATGCGTACAAAAAAAAGTTGGCCTTGTCATTTCCAGGTTTTAGTGAGGTGGCATTGCAATTTGCTGAGAGTGGTGTTTTCTTAATACAGCTGTGCAGTTGTTTTTCAATTCAATTAGGTGGACTTCAGTTTTGTATTAACGATCCATATATACAACGTTGAGTTTAGTGTAATGTGTCGGGGAACTGCCAAGCTGCCACAACTTTACGTTTGAAGTACAGTGATTGGTTTACATATTCAACTATTGTAAGGGCATTGCTCCGTGTAGTCTTGGTACTATTTACAATTTGAGTACTGCTGTGTTATTTGTGAACTAATTCAAGGCGGTACATTTGCTGGTTGTTTATGATGTCTTACTAGGTGTAGCTTGAATGCATGCCTGTTTGAGGAAAGAATCTGTGTGGTGATAATGGATGTTAGGGTGTGTGATGTGCAATTGTGACGTTGTTTGGAAGGCGCGTGCTCCACTGCTAAGCATGTTCGCATACTCTGTGGAGAATGTGTGCTACACTGGGTTAAATCATTAAATGCCCGTTTGCTGTTTGCATGAAGGGTGCTTTGTCCACTGGTCACTGGTGTGATGCCTTTGTGCAGTTTGCGTGGAGTATGCGTACTCCACTGGCCTGTGTGCTCTTTGTGTGCAGAGTACAACTTCAAAATGTAACTGAAGCTACCTCACTTCCTCCTCCAGGATCTATGGTTTCAAAGTTAAAAGTGTAAATTAAAAGTCTCAGAATGCGACTTGCTCTTGGTGGAAAAAACAGGACAGCGTGAATGTTTCACACCAGTGGCGTAACGAAACTTGAGCCCCGCCTAACAAAAAAAAATGTACCTGGGTGAGGGACCACGCCCCTCTGGACCCAGTCCGTGCACCGTGTACTATGCTGAGGGGACCATTTGGAGCTCGACTCCCCGCACCGGGGGGCCTTTTTAACGCCAGTGTACACATCTGGAGGCTTCCCTGATCTTTTGCACTCCCAGTTTTCCATACTAGGGGAACGGTAGCCCATGACAACTGAGCGTGATTAAGTGAACGTCTCCTGGCCCCATACGCCACCATTTAGTCTCTAGACGGCGTCTCCGTCCCTGACAACCGTGTTCGTGGCACACCCCTGCACTGACCCAACGGGAGGTCACCGCTGCCTACACTTCGAGGGAATACAGTTTGTGGTGAAAGTAAAAGAAACATTCGTTCCAGTGCTTACTTCTTGAAATGGGCAAACACGAGACAGTCGCAGCTATTAAAATAGCCTTACGAGGACATGGTGGCCTGCCCCGATTAAATAAAATGTCACCTCGATAGATGAAAGGGGGTGATTCTAAAGCAGGCTGCTTACTCACTCATTATGCTAATGCCCCCTCACAGATACTGTACCTCCAGATGTCTCCTACCTCGCTCCCTTTGATCTGCGGCGGAGGTGGCCTTTTGTCTGTCGACGCTGCTAATCTGCATTTTGCAGGTGTCAGAGCTTTCCGTGATTAAGCACTGGGCTCCCTGTACACGAAATCCCAGTGGAACCCGCGCTTTTCCGCCTCGCAACCGGTTTAAAATTGGTGTTTTAACAGAAAGAAAAGCCCTCCTTTTGCCAGGCGCGTGTGATTAATTATTGATCACCTGACTCGTTTGATCTGCTAATATTGTTCCACTGCTGGTTGGCAGCGGCTGCCTCGCTGGCCGCTTTCCCTTCGGGCGGCGCTAATCAACGCTTTAGCAAATCCATGTTCCATTTTTCCACCTGCGCAGAAATGTGCCCAACATTCTGGGATGCACTTCATCTCTGGGCTGACTGGCTTTGTATATCAGGGTCATGTTAGGTTATGACTTTTGGACGTTTGTGCATTATGCGGGGCTGGTCATGATCACAATAAGATGTGTTTTCAAAGGCATATATTCTTCTGTGTACATCCGTTTATATATAGAATGTGGTTAAAGTTAAGAATCTCGAAAACTATAGTGCCGAAATGCTGTCAAGTGGCAACTTTACAATTCATATCACTTGGCTTAGTGAAACACAAGGCCACCTGCATAGCTTCTATGTGACCCAGGCCATGCATGACAAACCAGACCTGGGATTTTATAGGGGTGGGTGGAACTCACAGAGTTTCACTCTGCGGTATTTCGCAGAGTTACATAAAAACTCTTCGAGATTCCATGGAGTTCTGCGAGCGAGTGGAATTGGGCCGATTGCGCTGCTTTTGCTGATTATTAGTGCCAGGAGCTTTTTCCGTGCTGTAAAATCAGTGCTAACGGCATCATGTAGCACCAGAGGACGCTCCTTCTTTCTGTCACTCGAGTAGATTTTGAACTCAAGTGGCAGCTTTCTCAATACGGACGGTCACTACCTGCTGGGACCCCCGCGTTGAGAAAGCTTGCCGGATCGTGTTCTATCACCTGAAAATCTTGCTAGCGGATGCAAATTCTCACTCACACTCACCAATTTAATGTTGGTGAGCCACGTGTGAGAAAAACTTCGCCACACATCGGTTGGCGGTCTTTTTTGCGGAACTCCACCCTAGTGGGCAAAACTCTACGAACTCCGCCGGCGGAGCAGAATTTTTCACCCACCCCTAGAATTTCAACCAAGAGCATGTCCGGGACTTGTAGTCTCCGTGTAAACACTGTAAATTGGGCCTTCAAAACCGCTGCATGGAAAGTTCCCTTGACTAAATATCAGCAGAGACTGATTGAAGATGTCACACATGATAATGGGTCACTTATGAGGTAGGCATGTAATTGTGGGCTATTGACCCCATCATAGTATTCTAACCAATGGATTTTCAATTTCAGGGACTACTAGGCAACTGCTTGCAGCAAGTCATGTGAAAGCAAAATGCTCCGAACGTAAAGAACAGTTTTTTGGTTCAAAGGAGAAAGACCTCGTGCCAAGTGGACACATATGAAATTGTGGCAATCACAAGGGGCTGGGTATCTGGTAGCTAATGTCACAAGTTACTATGCATTGCCAGTGTCTAGAAAAATAAGTACATGCTGAAGAGATCTCTGTTTTATTTGCCGGCCACACGTTTTAATTCTAAATGACTAAGACAGATATACTGAGGGATGTGTGGGCTTTTCTGCAGCCCTGCACATTATTGCAGTGCATGTGTGGGCCTTTTTAATGGTTAAGTAATTTAACGTAATGGGTTGCATCATTTTGAGTCATGTGGGACATGCCAAAATGATAGCAAATAACCCACTTAGACTTTCTTGTTTCTGAGTTAAAGAACATAGCACCTGGTCTTGTAATACTAAAAGGAACACTTTCCCTGTTTGTGCCCGGTGTGAAGTGGAAATGTCACCCTGTTATGAAGAATGCTATGCCCTCAGGCCAGACACTATCTCGTGCTGCCCTGAGGCAGGGTATTCAAGTGAAATACAGAGCAGCTGCTTCAAAGCTGCTCCATGTTTCACTGTGCAGGCGGCAAAACACTGCACATTCAAGAGGGATTAGAGGTCTCCTTGCAGGTGGGTGCAGTGAGTGACTCCACCTACCTGCAGGCGGATGTCTGAGGGATCCATAGGACCCTTTTTCAACCCCCACAGGGGGTCCAACTTTGGGGGCATACTGCAAGTGTGCCTTCTTTTAGTGGTGCACATTACATGCACCTCCTAAGGGCATGTTTGCTTCTGCGCTCACATAGGTTATTTGGCGCAGACATAGAGACAAAGTGATACTCTTGTTTGTATGGGGGTATGCCCCCATGCAAATGAAGGAACATTTATTCACGATAGTGCTTGCACTACATGTGCAACAGCATTATCAGTGTAACAGAAAGGGTAGCACAATCGTCTGCAGCTGCTTCTGTAATTTCAACGTGTCCCGGGACCACATAAATCTGACACACATACCCGTTGCATCCCCAGGGGCACTTTCTGTAATACGGACCTATGTTCTTCAATCATAGTGTCATCTGTTAATACAATGCTCAAATAAAGGGTGGTTTCTACAGAAGTGTTGTATAAAAGCAGCATTGTTTTTTGCTGATACCACATGCTTGATTCAATTCAACAATCACAGGCTCCAAAAAGCTCTCAGGTTTCTCATTTTCATGTGTGTAGAGCTCATCCAGTTAAAGTCTTTATCTTTGTATTCTGATACTTGTAGTTCTGTTTATCCAATTAAAACTCAGCACTACCAGTAGTGGAATGCTAAGAAAAACCTGGACTGGATGAACTACTCATTCAAGACATGAAGAAACTTATATTTCCCTTGTAGAATTGCTGACTATAGTGTCCTGGAAGAGTACTTTAAGTAATTTACCCATATAAAGTTACCAGATGACTCCATGTCAGTGGGGATACCAGATTGAAAGTTTTTTTTTCTGCTGTCCATTGTAACCTAGGCCTTCATTCCGCTAATCTATTAGTAAGCTTTTCCTCATGCCACATTGTGACAAACATTAGCAAAGTCAACAGCTCTCTCCTCTTGACTTTGGCAATACAGACTAATGGTTTTGGTAAAGCCTTATTTTTGGCGGAGCTGCCAGGCCCTTGGGAACATACAAACACATGTCTATAAACAAAAGCCGTTTTAGTCTCAAAGTTCACACTTTGCCATATTAGTCCCCCAGGCTAAAAGAAACTGCACTGCATGTAGATATGCTCCTTAAAAAAGAGCATAATGCCGACATTCACCCTGTAAGAAAATGTAAATGACACTAAACCAAATCAATGATTGAAGAGGTTTTATTGAAAGCCTTTATAAGTATATGACATTAATAATTTTAGTAAACTCAAAAGTTCTTGGCTATCTCTAGACCTAAAAAGGATATTGCTGATGCCTAACAGTATCTGAAAAAAATAGCCTGATGATTGGTATGTATATGCATGCCCACATACACCCCATGAGATGGCCATTTTGTTTCTTTTTCTTTTAATTTACATTTCCGAGATGGCGTATAAACAGTGTATCAAAGCACTTTTTTTTTTTTAAATGCGAAGACTGGCAGAGAAAACCTGCCTTATGCTTATCAGTACCCACCCTGCTCCTCCTGGGAACAGTTCATCCTCAACTACCAGTTAGCGCCCCGCAGAAGTGAGCATAAGCAACCCCACATGGCTTCGACCTAGTTAGACCTCATCAGTGTAGTATAACTTGAGTTGGCACTGATTTGCATAAGGCAAGCATTTGTCTATAGTGCCATTATGGATGAAAAACGTTGGACTGGAATATAACCAGAGGACTTGCCAGTTGCTGCAATTAATTCAAGTGTTCCATCCATCACTGTGTTGTCGTTGCAGTCATGTGAAAAAGCAAAGATACAATTGAGTTGCACTTTAATATTAAAATGGAACAGCTTTTGTAATGTTTTCTTTACATTGTATATAAAAGGTTTTTTGGCACACTTGATTAACACTAATATGACTACATGTTTTAACAGGCGAACCAGAAACAAATGGGTTCTGAAGGGTGAGGTTTAAATGTGATTATCAGGTAGCTGCATGTCGTCAGAGGTGTAGTTATGGTCTAGTTCGCTGCAAGCAAGCAATGCACGGACACTCGATGAGGTACACTGGGGAAAAGCTGCGTCAGCGCAGCCCCTTCTTTATTTATAGCCTCTGTTCCGCGCTCCGCCCGGACGCGCGGAACAGGATACAAATTATAGGAGAGGGCGGATGGCTCTCTACATCCCTCCCATGTTTTAGATCACAAGGGCAAGTAAAAGAAATGCATATGTCAAATGTAACCAAACAAAGGGATCCAAACAGATTGCTTGAAACCTAAGCAAAACAAGAAAGATAGCAACACATGAGAAAGAAAGAGAATAGAACAGAACTTCGTCCAGCGTTCAGCATGAGCACCCAGACATCATATATCTGGCCCAGCTAAAGGTGGCCAACTGTTCACCCCAAACCTTTGGAGCAGTTCGGATTCCAGCTGGCAACACCACAGGAGTCCAAGCACCTGATGATGGCACCAAGACTTCGCATGTGGCTAGTATAGATTACAAACAAAGTCTTTGAGTTGACTGTTTGGCGGGGGATTAGGACGCAGATGATATCTTCCGCCTCTTCTGAGCAACCGTTCAGGTTCGATATCCCCTGACGATGGGCTACGTACACATGGCATCGATACCACACCACTTTCAGTCTCCCCCGCATCACTCGGTAAAACCGTTACCATAGTGCCTTTAACACCAATGATCTGCCATGGTTCAGGCTCAAAGGTTGTTTGGAATTTCCCTCCTGGCAGATGACTCTTAACTACCACCATATCACCTTCCTGAAAGTCTCTGAACCTACTTCGCCGTTTCTCAGTAGCTTTCTGGTTAGTGAGTTCTCAACGGCGCTGGGTAGCTCGGACATCTAATTCTGGTGCCACCCAGCGAGGACCAGACGGGATACAATCTCGTGGTGGAATTTTGAACATCAATGCTTCCGGTGCACACCCAGTAGTGCTGTGCGGGGTCTGGCGATAAGCACTCAGGAACTGCTGCAAACATTGTTCACCATCCTCTCTTTATTCAACACCTATCCGGAGGGCTTGGTTTAGAGTTCGTATAAACCTTTCAACATCCCCATTAGCCTGAGGCCAGTAAGGCATGACCTTACGATGACGTATGGCCAGTCCATCCAGATAGGACCGAAACTCTTGTCCATGAAACGGGGGCCCATTTTCTGTCCTGATCTCGTCAGGCAGTCCAAACATGGCAAACGTCTTTTGAAGTACAGGCCGTACATTCTCAAATGAAGTAGATGACACAACTTCAACAACAGGAAATTTTGTACACGAGTCCATAAGGACGACTGTCAGCCTCCCATCCGGGAAGCTTCCAAAATCCATGCTCACTTTCATCCACGGCTTTTGACTAGCCGGCTCAGTGATGATCGGGCAACTAGGTGGTTCTCCGGACGTGAGGATGCATGAATGACACTTCCCTACCAGCTCGTCAACCTGACTGTCCATGCAAGGGAACCACACCTTCGCTCGCAACCTTGCCTTGGTCTTTGCAGCTCCTTGATGGCCCTGATGTGTCAACTCCACCACTCGAGCCCACAGACTCCGAGGCAGTACAATTCTCCTTCCCCGCAGAATCAGTCCTTGGCTATCTGTGGATAGCTCATCTCGCACCCTCCACATTCCCTGCATGGCCTCCTTGTTTTCCTGGTTGGATATTTTTGTCTTCCTCCAGCAAATGTTTCCATTTCCTGTGATCTAAAGCTTCCCTGACCTGATTCAATACCACATCTGTTTTCGTAGCATCCACAATGTCGGCTACCCCAAGGGCATTAGGACATGCCGATTGCACAATCATGTTGATGAACACTTCCGTGCTCTCTTCATCTTGTTCCTGGTATTCATCGGTCGCTATTGGGGACGGGTGGCAAGATAAGTAGTCAGCTGGGTTGTTTACCCCCAGCCGATAGACCACGGTGAACCGGTAGGGTTGAAGCAAGACGGTCCAACGCTCTATTCGTGGAGGTGCCAGACGCGGGCTCCCAGCAAATAGTGACACTAAAGGCTTGTGATCGGTCACCACTCGAAATTCTTGCCCATATAAATACAAGTGAAAGTGTCTGCACACCCATCGAATTTCTAAAGCTTCCCGCTCAATCTGGGCGTATTCGGTCTCAACTGAAGACAACGCCCTGCTGGCGTATGCAACCGGAACCCACTCCTGATGATTTTGTTCCTGGAGGAGAACGGCACCAAGGCCCACGGGGCTGGCATCAACCATGACCTCGGTTCGTCTGTGAGGATTAAAGTACGCCATGGTTGATTTATCTAACAGCGCTGCTTTAATGTCTGTAAACGCTTTGTCTGCAGCCGGGCTCCACTCCCACCTGTTTATCCCTTTAGTGAGCTGTCAGAGGGGTTCTGCCATGGTAGCCAGCTGTGGAATGAATCTCCCACAATATTTGCCATGCCTAGGAAACTTCTCACTTCTGTGGGATTTTTGGGAATCTTGGTTGACGAATGGCATCAGCCTTACGCGGGTCTACCTGCAAACCCTCTTTGGAGAACACATATCCAAAGAACTCCACTGATGTTTGATAAAACGCACACTTTTTCTTGTGGAGTGTCAGCCCTGCATCCGCTAGCCTCTGCAGCGTGGCCCTCAGATGACGATGATGTTCATCTCTCGTTTTAGAGTGTATGAGGATGTCGTCACTCACATTAATCACCCCCGGCAACCCTGACAAATTCTCTCGAATGGCATTCTGGAAAACCTCTGCAGCCGAGGACACCCCAAAGCTCAGTCTCTTATACCGCCGGAGTCCCACATGTGTTGAGAACGTGGTGATGTTTCTACTCTCGGGATCCAATTCTAACTGATGACAACCAGCATTCAGGTCCAGTTTCGAAAACCTCTGCGCCCCATTCAGATCTGCTATGATGTCATCCATGGTGGGTATTATGTGTCTTTCTCTCCGGATGGCTTTGTTGGGTATGCGCATGTTGACACACAGACGAATAGCACCGGGTTGCTTAGGTTTTGGAGCTATTACCAAAGGCGAAACCCACGTTTTTGGCCCCTCCACCTTTTCAATGACTCCCTGGCTTTCGAGCAGCTGCAACTCCTTTTCCACCGCGGGTCGCAGATAAAACGGCACACGGCGGTGTCTTAGGGCAACAGGAGTGACACCTGGGTCTATGTAGAGTTTGATTTGTTTGCCTTTTAGCCGTCCCAGCCCTTTGAAGAGTTGGGGAAACTCCCCAATAAGCTGTTCAACATGGGACTCAAATCAAATCAAATCAAATCATTAACATTTATAAAGCGCGCTACTCACCCGTGCGGGTCTCAAGGCGCTAGGGGGGAAAGGGGGGGTTATCGCTGCTCGAACAGCCAAGTCTTTAGGAGTCTCCGGAAAGCGGAGTGGTCCTGGGTGGTCCTGAGGCTGGTGGGGAGGGAGTTCCAGGTCTTGGCCGCCAGGAAGGAGAAAGATCTCCCACCCGCCGTGGAGCGGCGGGTGCGAGGGACGGCAGCAAGTGCGAGGCCAGCGGAGCGGAGGGGGCGGGTGGGGACGTAGAAGCTGAGGCGTCTGTTGAGGTATTCCGGTCCCTTGTTGTGGAGGGCTTTGTGTGCGTGGGTGAGAAGACGGAAGGTGATCCTTTTGCTGACTGGGAGCCAATGCAGGTGTCTCAGGTGTGCGGAGATGTGGCTGTTGCGGGGTACGTCGAGGGACGTACTCATATATCTGTCGCGCGAAGAATACCAACTCCAGCTCCTCCGCAGTGTAACACCCCAACAGTGTGCCTCGGTCTCCTGTTACCATGTAAAATTTTGCTTGCGTTGACATACTTCCACTGGTTACAGACACTTCCACCGTGACTTTCAGAGGAAGCGGCTCTCGACCTCCGTAGTTATATATTTTATTGGTGGTTGGGGTAAGAGATGGTGTCGGGACCAGCTGTCAGAATAGGGTGTCATCCATTACGTTCACAGACACCCCCGTATCTATGAGTACTGTTGCTGACATACAGTTGACTTGTATGTTGCTCATTGGTGGTGGTCACTTCTTTTGTTGTCTCCCACCGGTCAGCGAGATTACAAAGATGTCTTCGTCCTCGTCTTCCACAAAAACAGGCATCCCTTGAGTTGTGCTTTCTCTAGAGTCATCGTTGTCTTTACTCATGCTCCTAACTATGGCGTCTTTTCCCTTCTGATCTCCTTGCCTGTTGTTTCCTGATCTACATACTTTAGCAAAGTGGCTATTTTTACCACACTGGTTGCATGTTTTTCCTTTCGCCGGGCACCCCATCGTTCCTCTGTGCTCATACCCGCAGCTTCCACAGGTGCGTTCACTGGGCCTGAAAGAGTTCAGCCTGCGTCCAGGTAATGGGCGGATGTGAATGGCATCTATCTGCTCTTCTTTTACCTGAACTGGACGTGTGGTTGACGCGGCTGCCAACGACTGTCCTCTCACCGCCACCATGGCATCTGCCCGGACCGCTGATAGTTTGTGTGAGCGTGCCAAAACCAGGATGTCGTTGAGGGAGATGCTTTGCTTGCGTAGGATGAGTTTTCTCAGGGCGTTGGACCGGCACCCTTGGATTATCTGGGCTCTCATCTCCTCTTGCTGATTAAGGCCTACGCACGAACTTGCTAGCTTTCTCAGCCGCGCATAAAACATGTCCACTGACTCGACATCAGTTTGTTGAGCCTGGCGAAGTTTGAAGCGTTCATAGTCTGAGTTTAGCTGCAGGTCAAAATGCCTGTTCAGTGCTACGACTGCAGCGTCAAAATCTGACTTATCGCCTGTGTCTGGGAGTGAATCAAATAACTCTTGCAGCTCGTCTCCGCCCATCAGCAGCATGAGGGATCTGCGCACCGCTCCATCTGTTTCTCTGGTGGCGCAGAAATAGTTTTCTAGATGATTTAACCATAGGCGGCATCTTGGCGCTGCAGTGGCCGGATCAATCAGTTGGCTGAATGGGGGCAGCGCGGTGACTGATGAATGAGCACTGGTGTTTACTTGCGCAGGCAACTGAGGGTTATCTTTCTGTGGCGCACTCATCTTTTTTTTTTTCCTGATTAGCTGTTGGGTTGTATTTTATTTTTTATTTTCAGGTGTCCTTATTGTGGTGATGCACCTTTGGTTCCCCTCTTCACAGCTGCTTTCCTTTAAAAGAGACAAAAAACATTTTTATTTTTTTTCTCGTTGTGGGCGTCCTGGGAGGGTATTAAATGTTTTTTTTTCTTCTCTTTGTGGGCTCCCTGGGAGGGTATTATATTTTTATATTATTCCTCTCTTTTTTTTTTTTTCCCTCACATGGAGCTCTTCCGCTCCTGCCCCAGTCAGCGTGCTCCTCCCTCCAGGACTTGAATCAACGGAGCTCTAGCGCTCCAACACCAGCCAGCGCTCCCCTTCCTCAGGGGAACGTGGCCGTGTACTTGCGTTGCAGTTTCCTGGCAACCAGGCTTGCGCGTCCTTTTTCCAGGGCGCGGCCGCTCCCCACGTGGTGTCTGCAGGCCTCGGGCGGGAGTGCTGGACTCGACTCACCGTCCGAGGCAGGACGGCCTCCTCCTTCCAGGGATTTGCGTTGGCGGTCCACGAGGCGCCGATCAGCGCGACGGGCACAGGTAAGGCAGCAACACTGCAGACGCGCAGTGGCCCTCGCCAGTGAAGCGGCGGGCCTGCTTCTTTCAGGTCCGGTACGAGGCACTCTTTCCTCGGTCATGCGGCTGGGCCGAGTTGGGCAGGATCACCAGTCGACACGGGCGGGTTCGGGTGGGCTCCGGACTTGCCCATTTTTCTTACTGCACGGCGCGGGGCTCATAGGCCCACTCTTCGCCAGTGTAGTTATGGCCTAGTTCACTGCAAGCAAGCAATGCACGGACACTCGATGAGGTACACTGGGGAAAAGCTGCGTCAGCGCAGCCCCTTCTTTATTTATAGCCTCTGTTCATCGCTCCGCCCGGATGCGCAGAACAGGATACAAATTATAGGAGAGTCCGGAGGGCTCTCTACAAGAGGTACCAGGTTCCAATCCGGAAGTCTCTTAATTAGTAACCAAATTCATTATAGCCATTGCAGTCTTGGTTAACCGCAAATGGATTAAAGTTTTGTATGAAAATGTCTATTCCCGTTGTCTGAGGAAAACTGCATTGAGATATGATATTCCCATCAGATGGCATGCACTCATATGGTAACCTTTGGTTTAAGGAAGTGCAGAGAATTTAGAAAGATGGTTTTGCTGAGGTAGAGGTGGGTTTTACTTTCAGGTTCACTTTCCATTAACCCATAACTAAATAATTGTAAATTAATTTGTTTTGGCAAGGTGTCTTGTTACCTAGATATGGTATGTAATGTGAAGGACATGTCCAGTTGCTGCCTCACCTCCTTGCACAATATCATTATGAAATAATTGATGGTACACAAAAATGTAACAGCTAAGTTGCCCCTATAATGTATTTTAGTGTGTAACACAAATGTCACTAGATCACTCCAGATGATTTTCTTAATTATCTATTCATTCTGAGAGTTCCATTCTTCACTTAGTTCCATTATGTCCACCACGCTGAGTTACCAGAACTTTTTGTTTAGTAAAAGAAAGAACTAGATCCATCAAGTCTCTGGTGACCTGCAGATATTGGAAAACAGATGTGACAACATATGGCCCAGTATCGCAGGGGCCGCAAGATAGCTTGACACTTGGGGCCATATGTACGAACACATTTTCCCATTGACACAGAATGGGAAAAACCCTTTGCTACATCTGGCCCTTAACCCCTATGCAAAACACATCCTCATCCACACCCAGTCAAAAGTCATAGGTGGACACTACAAGCAATTCTTCTTTTAGGATAGGGGTCATAAACATCCGGCTGTATTTATTCACACACAAAATTAAAAAAACACAACATTCCCATGATTATACGCAGTAACCAATCATATTTACAGTTTTATCTACATGTGTTAGGTGCCTAACCGTAACAAAGATGCTAATACATTAATTTTCCTAACCATATCAAAACTTGCTCCTGCATATCCGCAAAATTGGCCTTCGAGTGAGATTATGACTGGCCCTAGTGTCTCTTGCTCTGAAACCTCCCTTTCCCAGTCAAAATGTACCTAGATGGGTGCGTCCTTTGGCGAGGACCCCACCCACATGCATCCCTTACCGGGGTATGCCTATGCAGGGACCTGTCTGCCGGTTAGGATACCTTCTTCAGGCACCCCCTACACCCATCATTATCCTCCTCAAAGGTCATGTGCTGGCTTGGCTCCCATTCTGCCTGAATGGGTGTTTGGCCAGAAGGACCGCATGCCAGCAATCACTCCCAACCTATCACTCCCCTACAACCTCCATTCCACTCACTGCCAGCACCCCATTGAGGGTCCCATGACACTGTTGATATGTTTTTCTAAAAGGAAAAAGGATGCCTTGTATGGACTTGAATTGTCCCTACAATCTTGACCTCACCCGCCACAGGCCAGCATAGTTCACCTACAATCTGGCCTCCCCCCTATTTGCTCACACTAACAATGGTGATGAATCAACCAGGCCAGCAGGTTCTCTAGGAACATTTAATTGCCAATCTTTGACATGTGAACCCCGTTCTGTAGGAAAAAACGCTCACCTTTTATGCAGCCATGAGGTATGGACAACAGTGTAGGTGACCTGAACAACTTATCAATTTTGTTATTCAGTCATGCCACTGAATCGTTGAGTGCCCTGACTGACATACAACCCCTCCATTGCAACCTAGGAAAGATGTTGGACCATGCTAGCATGGCTTGTAGAAATTTCTCTGAGAGCCAAACAATCTCAGAGATCACCAGTTCAAAGAAGTCTTTCCTGCTGATGTCCACGAAATCATTGCCACCGAGTCACACAACAATGACCCTAGGAGGTATATACCGCCAAGGCTACATTTTGTCCAGTGTAGATCTCAAATGGGCCTAATGCAAAACTTCTTGATCACAAAAGGCCAGGCAGTAACCTGCCTGCCTGTCTCGCAGTGGCTGCAAAACCATCTGCAAAGTAAAAGGCCTTTGCACGCCGCATGTAAGAATGGCCCAGCACAAGTAATTCTGGAATCTCTGCCTCTGTGTTGACAGGAGTCACCAAGAAGTCCAGTGGCTGATTTGATCGCATGCCTTCCACTTACGTCCACAGGAGAGATAGGGTAGAAAAAGATAGGTATTAGTGGTAGGCCCGACAACATGTGCAGTCTTACATAATGTCTGGAGCAATCGGAGGACCACCTGCCAATTCTTTGCACCACTGGGCCTGCGAGCCTCATTGCTGCTGCAGCAGTAGCAGCTCCTATCCTAAAAGAGTGAGACCCATATTTACTAAGTATTCTACAGAACTGAAACCTGGTCAGAGGTGTCCCATCAGCATGCACCAGGAGGGGGCCACCATTTCACTGGGGCCAATGTACTAGAAAAGACTCAAGATTACTTAAGGGACAGCATTCGTTGCCCCGAGCCCTATGTAAAAGGATGTGTTCCCCCTACCAGCCTGATCTGTCTTAAAGCAGGGAATATTAACTGCCAAGGAGCCATACAGCCACTCGAGGTACGCATGCTGCAAACCCCTTTCCAAATGCCTCTTGTTTTTGGCCACTAATTTCACCCACCATAAGGACCCAACAGAAAGCGAGGGCAAACCTTATCTGGTGACTTGCAAATGCGCCCAAGGGTGGACATAATTGCTGCCAGTTTACCTGAATTGATGGGGCGCCTCATGTCAGGCCTGCCCCCTCGAGATACTGACAAACCCTCAATGCTCTCTGCACTAAGAACGTTTTTGTCCCATCAATGTTCACCAGCATCTTTGCAAAAAAGGATATTACAGCATTGTGGTGTCTAGCACACGCAACTGACTGTCCCTCATCCCTTAAAGACCCCAGGAATGCCAGGACTGAAGTAGGAGCAAACAGTCCCGCCCCTACTTGCCCCAAGAATTTGCAATATGTGCTAAATACCCCCTCAAAGGCATGCCTTGCCCTGGGTGCTAAGCTGGCTGCCACCAGATTTGGTAAGTTTAGGCACCAAGTCACCACAGTTGGTCTGGGAAGAGAGCAGGGAATGGCGGTGCTCTTGGGTGATGGTACCGGAAAGCCGGCATTTTGAAACAAAATAAAGCATCATCAGCATGAATTAGCACACACAAGACATGTTTGGCTTCAAAGAGTACATTAAGCGTCAGACACAGCAACACAATCTCTTTCAATACTCTAAGGACTATTTTGCATTTTGCTGCCTGTTGATTGATGCAGTCTACCATTGTCATATTATCAGCCCAGAATACACCTGACTGGTTGCAGAACTGTTCTGGCCAGATGGACAATGCTACCAAAATGGGAAAAAGCTAAAGAAAACCAACGTTAGCGAACATACCAGACTGCACCAATCAATGGGGCACCGCTGAGCACACCATGCAGGGCCTATAATAGCACCAAAATCTTTGATACCCACAGCATCAGTGAACAGACCTATCTCTTTGTTGGTCCTGTTTGGGCTGGGTCATACTCCCATCCCATTATCTGCTTCCTACAACCTCATATCCTGCCAGAATTGACTTGACAAGCCGGTATGATGATGTTTCTCCTTCAGGCCAGATATGGCCTGGGCAACTGACAGTGAAATGGGGTGACCCAGGAGAATGATGCGCAAGGCAAAATTCAGCTGTCCAACCACCACTTGCAACTAATGCAAGGCGACTTTCCTAGTTCCCAGACATGATTTAAAAGTGTGAGAAAAGGAGTTAAACTTTTTCCAAGGAGAGCCTCGAGACCCCAGCAACAGAATCCAACTCTATCCCCAGAACTTCAAAGGTAGTTACAGGCCCAAATGTCTTGCCCTGAGTGGCAGGGCCCACCCACCAGCAGCAACAGGAGCTGCAAACCTTTACAAACAAAAAAACAATAAATGTTGCTTATTGTTGTTTTATTTCTAAAGGGGTGGGACCATAGGGGTCGTCTCTGGCTGGCCAAACATACATGCGCACAAGGGCTCTCTCTAACCCGGCACTGTGTAGCCGAGTTGGATAGAGCCAGTCTGTGTTGGGGCACCCAGCCAGGGGGCTGCAGCCAATCATAACACAGCTCTGAGCAGCGTCATGATTGGCACAGGGCAGGCTGGGAGACTGTGTCTGGAGTGCGACGGTGGCGACGCAGCAGCAGCGCGGTGACTAGGTAAGTTGAATATTTATATATAGTTTTTTTTTTTTTTTTATTTGCTTCCCCCCAGCTGTGCCATTTTGCTGAGTCTCCATCTGCGACTGGCCAGTGGTACCCTAAAATCTCTCATCAGCTCACAGAAGGACTGCAAGGCCTCAACACATTCCTCTGTTGTAGGTGGACCCAAAAAGAGAAAGTTGTCCAGTTAGTGCAACACCCAGTGATGCCCAGCCTCCGTCAAAGAAGCCGTTCAAGAAACTTTCTGAACTTCTTAAAACAGGAACATGAAACCAAGCAGTCCATAGGCATGCATTTATCAAAATAAAATGAGCCATCAAATTGAAAGCCTAGCAGATGGAAATCCTGAGGATACACAGGGAGCAAGCCGAAAGCCAACTCTTTGTCTGACTTTGCTAAGAGAGTTCACAGTCCCAGTTCCTGCAGCATCTGAATTGCCTGGTCCAGGAAAGCATACAACGGCTTCATTCACTGACTGGGTGCTGATAGGTTGTGTATTAGTCTGTATTGTCCGGGCTCCTTTTGGGGAATACCTCAAAGGAGAGCAGACAAAGCCATTGAGAGAGGCTGAATCAAAGAGACCTACAACCCTCCCCATACTCATCTCCTTGAGGATCTTAGCCATAGCCACTCCATGATTGGACCTGAACGACTGTTGATTTCTGCAATAGGCATGCCCACACATCCCTCCGCTGGGATTCTGAAACCTTTTTTGAAGCCTTTGTACAATGCCTGAGCTGCCACAGGATTATTGTATACATTCAGCCATGGAGCCATTGCCAACCAATTAATGGGGCAGGGAGCTTTGCCAATTAGGGGGTGATCAGTCCTGTTTCTTGCCACCTTTGTGTTTGGACTTTCTGAAGGACTTGGGCTCTGGGTGGGATGATAAGCCACAGAATGAGCAATAATGCTTGAATTTATAAGTCCCTGGGGCTGGTTATAGGATCTCTTGTTAAAGTCCCAACAGGAACCTTTCTTCCCCACCCTGCCCTCCTGCGCTGCTAGCCGACCCCAAGTCATCATAAAAGGGCTGACTGCGGGTAGATCAGGGTGTTGAGGTTTCACAAAATGAGGCCAAGTGATGACATCAATCTGATCCCAAGCTTGCGTGGGCCTATTGTCCTTAATTCTCCTGAATTCCTAATCATAATCCTTCCAAGCTGACCTACCATGCTCATCATGTGCCCACACTTTTCTATTTTGGTAACACACAAGTTGGGCGCCCAAATTAGGAAACTGCTCAGCCATAAAAGCCTGAAAAAATCGAAAAACCTTTCACCCAATTCACCAGCATTTCCTCCACCATCTTTTTGTAGGGCCAATGGCCACAGTCCCTCGACTGAGAGCACTTCTTCTTTCCGGGCCTATCTACAATCAGATCAAACATGTCCACCTAATTCCCCTTCCAATTTTTTTTTTCACTTCCATTGCGACATGCCTACCCAGCTGGTCATGCTCAGAACGCATGTCCTCCAGACCACTGCCTGGCAATGATGTCCTCGTACCTGTTATCGCAGGCTTCTAAGTAGGAGGAGCATCCGCCATCTCCACTGTGCCCGTTGGGAGCACGCTGCCGGCCAGTGGAGTGCCTGGAACTGAAGTTCCTTTCCCCACTGGCTGGGAGGGCACTAACTCCTGCCACAGGAGCGACCCCGAACTGCACACCCTGACTTCCTAATGGAGCTTTAGCCCCTTAGACCACTGAGTTATCTGGTGGCACCCCACTGACGTTCTGTGTGGGAGCACTATTCTCTTCTGTTCCCTGACCAACCGTACCATCAAGATAGGAGCAACCCTCATTGCTGTACAATTCTTACTGTTCTGGACAACATTACCACTCGCAGCAGACACCACTACAGCTGAGACACCACCCTGAGTCACTACTTCAGATCAGAGTTACCAGCCAATGAGGTCTGCGGGTTGCACCCTGGAATGCTGCCACCCTCTTCCAGGTTCCTTGCCCCTTGCCTCTCTTCTGAACTGGGGGAAAGGCCACGCTATGTGCCACCCCCGGTCTTCTAGGCATCTCTGCTGATGCTACCATTTCACTATGCTGGCCCTAGTCATCTGGGCCTGCAGCAAAGCCCAAACCTCATCCACTGAGTCTATTCTAGGCATTAAAGCCTCAAAATCTACCTCAGGCCATAGGCACCTGGACCTCCTCCTCACTCTACCAGGCATCCTTATAACAGAAACAGGAGGTTCCTACAACCAGTATGAAATAGGGCACACCACTCCACTGCTCCACAAGCAACCAAGCAGGGGTAAATGACCCTGAGTCCACGTAGTGCCACAAGAAAGACAGCAAAAATATGGAGTTCCAAAAAAACACTCACACTGATTTGCAGGCAAATATCAGACCAATAGTTATATGCACTGGAAAGTATAGCAAAATTACCAAAATACACACCAACACTTTGGCTGAAAACAGTGTGTCCCTAGGACGGGGAAAGACACAATTGTGTCAACTCCACTGCCCCTACCAACTTTTAACCCCCTTGACAAGATGCACGATTGTGTCACCTTGCACCCATGATTCACCCATGATTCAAAAAACTGTAAACCTCCCACTCACCCCTTCTGGCTGAAGAAACAAATCCCACATCACCACAAGCCCAAAAGTATTCTTGCCCCAATGAGAAAATACTTCCTTTGCAGCCCCCCTCACCTACAGCAACAAGGCTCCCACCAGAGTTGCCACCTCGTACCGAAGCGCCTGGGTCGAGCAAGAACAAGCAGTCAACCCCATGCTGTCTCCAGCTGGAGTTGGCTATGCTGTGAAATGCAGAGTCAACTGGCGAGCGGAGCATGCTGATGTCAGGAGAGGGCTCGACAATCTGCAGAAAAAGAGTAAAGTGGCAAAACAAAACTCGGCTTGCAGGACCACTGTGAGGACTCAGGTGAGTGGTGTCCATGTACATCCTGAGGCAGCAAGCAGTTTAGCAACACGCAATGTTCGTCAATTCCTTGGCCTTTGGGTGCTTTAACTTCTTAAGAGAAGGCTAATGTCTGTGATTGTGGATTTTCCTGAAGTGAGGTATCTGTTGGTGTAGGACGTTCAACATTCTGAGTAACTAAGAGTGTGTGTCAGGTAGAATTATATCTCAGTGAGACGGTCTTTGGGAGGAACTGGGTGTTCTGTGATTATGGCCTTCCACCTAACCTGTATCAGCTATGTCACTGTTGTGTTGTGCAGTGGCATACCACAAAGTGATGCGGGCCCCTGCAAAATGTGATAAAGGACCACAGAGTCTCCAGTATCTCACAAATATTCATAGGCTCTGCTGAATGGGGCCCCCTGAAGGGTCGAGGGTTCCCTGAAGCATTGGGGCCCTCCTGCACATCAGGAGCTGCAGAGTCCTGTATTATGGCCCTGCTTGTATGGGTAACAGAACTGATCCCCTTCCATATAACCTAAGTCACAGGGTGTTAAGAGTCTTAACAGTGTAGTATTTTTGTCTCTTTTGATTCTTGTTTAGGATGCATTCTTCCTGATCAAGGCTGTAATGTACCTATTGTCACTAAGTTTCTTGGTTCCTTTTCTCCTCAGTTTTTAACCCACGCTGCCAGTTTTGATCAATTAGACTTCTTTATGTGTTGTTCTTTGGTTGTCAAATCCATTAGCCTGGATCATTGAGTATGGTATTTCCTTACCAAGACCCTGGTTACAAGCTGGGCAGAGCAGATTTCTCATGAGGACTCCCACTCCACCTGAATGCGACTAACCCAGTTTTCCCAAACAAAGCTTTTTTCTGGTATAGGGAAACTGAACTCCATTTTACTGTCTGGAAATTCCAGTCAGTAAAAATGACTGAGGGTTCGGCTGCATCAGTGGCCAGACTTTCGGACCTAGCCCCGCAAAACCTTATTCTCTGGCAGGGGAAGAGCATTTAATTCTCTACCCTGTCAGAACAACTTTTCCCTTCCACCATTATCACTCTAACCCCACCCTCCACTGTCACCTCACGCACATTTACCACTTTTTCAGAGCAAGTGGTAAATGCGTGTCTTGCATCCAGCAAAATAGGGATTACCGTGCAGAATACTGCATGGGAATTACATGTCTGCACAGGTATTCTCCTACTGACATGGTATTACCGTAAGGTAACAGTAACTACATCTGCAGAGTTAGTAGCTCAGCAGTACCAGATAAGTCATAATTGGGGGCCTAGATGCCACGCTGTACGAAAGCATCT
This sequence comes from Pleurodeles waltl, assembly GCF_031143425.1. Taxonomy (NCBI): domain Eukaryota; kingdom Metazoa; phylum Chordata; class Amphibia; order Caudata; family Salamandridae; genus Pleurodeles; species Pleurodeles waltl. The sequence continues at coordinate 1,890,538,140 of NC_090440.1, forward strand.
TGTTGGTTTTGTGTCCACTGTACCCATGTTTATCTGACTTTTTCTTTTCCTTCTGGCTGTTGAGTCGAGGTTCTGTTTAAGAACCCCTACTATCTTCTGTTTCCCTCTCCCTAGTGAATCCCTGATTTTGAAGTGGCTTTCTGTCGATCAGCGCCCTGGATTGAATGGATGCAAGTGGACAGACAGACGTGTACAGATAAATATGTAAAAAGACAGGCAGATATGCAGATAATGCATTGGTGAAAATCGTGGCTTTGCTGTCGGAGGCAATTGAGTGGTAGCTCTGTCAATTGCAGAGAGTAGAGGGATAAAACAGCTCCACAAGTGAAAACTAGATCTGTTGTTGTCTGTAGCAAGTGAGGAATAGTTCGGCTCTGCACTGAGCCAGCATTCAGTGTAATGATCAAAAGATAGCACTGCTCACTGACATATGTGAGGGATAGCTCTGCAGCCCGGGGTGTATGGGGTTTAGCTCTGTTGTTTGTGCTTAGAGGGGGATTAGGCAGCTTTAGCAAGTGAGGGATAGTTCCCTCTGACTAGTGGGTGACATGGGCTATCTGCACTGAGCAAGGAGAAAAATAGATAAGCATGGATTGCGCTGCTGTGACAAATGAGTGATCGACCTATTACACCTGTCGCTGCCCAGATGCCAGTCTTTTCTATCCCCGCTGCTTTGGTGTTCCTGGAACCCTGCCCAGAAAGCCTGAATAGACAGGGTTGTCTTCCCCAAACCCTCTCACTGAGTGATGCAGATCACTGCTTAGAAGAGACAGATGGAAGAAGGGAGAGCTAGGGTGTGTAAGCATTTACCTAAAAAGGTGGTACTTGTTACAACACAGGGGCACCCGGGTTCAAAAAGAGAGATTCTTTAGAAAACAAAAGTCATTGTCCAGCATTGCTAAGAAATGCTTGCCTTAAACTGTTGGAGAACGTATGGTGTAACGAGAAAGTATCCTCATGTCGTGCTCCCTCCAATACACCCCCATTTGTCCCTACTTCTCTCTCTGTCTTGAACAGCATGGGAAAATAATGACTACACTAGAAGTTAAATTGTCAGACAGTGTCAAAAGGAAGAGTAATGCCTCAGCATGAGGATCCTCTGGCTTCTACATTGATGTATATTTTTTCTACTTTTCACATCTTTGTTTATTTCATCCTCTCAACTCCAATATCCCTCTTATCAACTCCTTTACTTTGTTGGAGCCCATTTAATACCATTGTTAATGTTATTGCTCAAGTCTATAATTGTGTGAGGTAGTTTCCTCACTTAATTCAATGATGTTGACAATGTTTTCTCCACACTTTTAATTTCAACACATTTGTTTGTTTTCAAGAATATCTTGTTGCTTCAACGCTCATCTAACAGAATGGAAATAATTAGTGCCCCCTCCGAGCTTTGTGAAGGATCAGATCTGTTATCTTTTTAATACCTGCTACATATGTTTGCTCAATATAAAGATTGCTTCATTTGACATATAAAAAAAATAGTCTTTTAAAATAGTGCAACACATTTTGAAAATGATCATACTCAGCAGCAGCCCATCCTTAAGGGTGGACGGGTTCTGCTCCCACCTTTATACAAAGATGAAGAGCAAAGGTGAGCCTGACAGAAACTTTTAATGTTCAGGTCAGACAGCCAGGAGCTATACATGTGCTAAATGTGCAGGCACCAGGCTGCCTGAGCTGAACTTTGCTGAGCTGAACATATCACAGCCCTGTGGGTGTGACCTCCTCAGCCCAGCAAAGTGCCTGGTGGTTCTCCTCCGCATGATGAGGGGGAGCATCTCTGATAGCCTCAGGCCTGGGTGCTTCAGTTTTAAGCTCTGAATGCTTGTCACAGAATGGGGTGGGGTCAGTGGTCTCATTGATCCCCATATCACTCTGAGACAAGGTAGAGTCCTCTGCCTCCTCTCATTAACTTACCCATAACAAGGTCAGCCAATGAGAGGAGGTGAAGTCCAAATCATCAGGAACCACTGAGGCTTTCCTCCCACCACCTGAAGTCACTGCTATAGCCCAATAGATTTTATTTTTCGTAATGCTGGGTGCATGCATGTATGAATGTATATGTACATGTGAATGTATTCTGTAAATGCGTGTGGTTGCAGGTGAAGGCATGGGTGTGAGTGAGTGTGCATGTGTGCCTGTTGCCCACCTGTTCCCCATCCCATCCTTCATGCTCAAATTACCAACCACCACTGATTATACTCTTTGGCTATACATAGTCTTGTAAAAAGTATAGAAAAAACATTCATTTATCTTAGTTCTGAAGGAAGGGGTTGAGTACCAATGTTTGCTATCGAACAAACAGGTTGGTCTGTTGAAGTGATGAGTTTTACAGCTGATCTCTGATAAGAACAGCAGAGTGGTGATTACAGATCCATGGTCACGTTTTGCTTATCTTTCAGGTGGTGAATATTGAATGAAAAGGGGTAATAATTATATCAGACAGTGTATTTTTATTGTTTATTTAGTTCATTATCATGCTTGAAGGCTAATTAACTGGTGGAAAGCAAATTAGAGTGAAGTAGCTCATTTTCTCTTCATACTATTGGATTAAACCTATAATTTACGGCAGTTGTGTAATTTATGTGAATTATCAGAATTATCAAGTGTTATTATTTCACCGGTCCCATAAATAAGCAATGTTTGATTATGGATATTACAAGAAAGATAACTGGTTTCAAAACCTATTGTTTTCTTTGTAATCAGTAGTCCATTGCCAGCGGAAACTATATTGCAAAGGTGCAAAATCCCTCACAACTACATACATAATGTGTTTGTTGCACAGCAGCTGCCATCACTAAATCCCACATTTGACTAACATGAATACACACGAATTTATGTTCTTTATACTATAGGTTATGGACAATTAAAATAATGTTATAATGTGACATTTAACTTGCTTTGTTCAATACATATTATTTTATATAAAAGTAACTGTATTTTGTGCCAATTAAACCACATTAAGCATTTAATATAATGCGATAAAAATTAAATGAACAACCATACAATAATCTGGTGATCATTATTCAACAGAACCCTTCACAGTTCATGTCAGAAAGTGTTAACTTTGAAAGGAATACACCTACCATCCAAATAAAACTCGATCTTCCTAGACCAAAACACAGTTTAATGAGAAACTCTGCTTAATCACTGTTACTTATGGCACAAACAATAGGTAAACCCCAGATAAATTAATGTTAAGTTGAAACAGTAACAAACAACAATAAAAGTAAGAACACAACACAATTAAATTCTGAAAGATGATTTATTTTTTTCCAAACTCACAAAATACCCCAAGGACCAATAGAGGTATTAATGTGTATCACTCCAAAAATTAAAACAAGGAAAATTTACCAGTGAACTGTTGTGACCCACAGAGTTTGGGATATCAGGTGCAGAGTAAGCAATCTTCCAGCTGGTTCACCCCAAAGCTTTTAATCTTCAAGGTGCTTATAACCCTAGTCACAGCCAGTTTCCAATTCAGGTCGATGCTCGGAAAGTTACTCTTGGTCTCTCCCGCAGCTCCCACATCCTTGTGGAAGGCTTTTAGTATCCAGTGTCTTCCCAGCAAGAGCTCCCACACGGACCAGTGCAATACACTGAAAACTAGGGGGCATATTTATACTTTTTGATGGAAAGATGCACTAATGCGGTTTGGCATCAAAAAGTTTAGCACCGGCTTGTGCCATTCCCGAGTGCCAGCCGGGCGCCATATTTATGGAAAGGTCCAAGCCAGCACAAAGGTTGAGCTAGCGTAAAAACAAATGACGTTAGCAGGGTGGGGTGACGGTATAAGAAAAGGGGGTTTTGTACCAAAAAATTACGCTAGGCTGGTTAGAGGCAAAAAAAATGCCTTTAACCAGCCTAGCGTCATTTTCTGACGCAAAACCACCCATACCACATGACTCCTGTCTTAGAAAAGACAGGAGTAATGCCCACCACCCCAATGGCCAGCTCAGGGAACCAGTGTCCCCTGGGCATGGCCATTGGACCCTGTGTCATGCAGGGGACCCCAAATTGGCACTTTAATTAAAAAAAAAATATTAACCTATACTTACCTCGGATGGGGTTCATCATCCTCTGGTGTCCCTCTGGTGTGGGTGGGGGTGTTCCTGGAGCTTGAGGAGGGCACCTGTCAACCTATTCCATGGTGTTTAACCATAGAAATGGGTCCACAGGTCCCCTAAATAACGGTGCAAAGCAGGCTTTGCACCATTATTTAGCCCCTCCTCCCACCCGTGCATCATTTTAGCACAGGGAGATAAATATGGGGCTATGGGGTTAGCACCATTTGTTAGGTGGGAACAACTACCTTGCATTTCATTGAAGCAAAGGTATGTTCATGCATCTAAAAAATGGTGCAAACTCCAATATTTTGACGTTAAACAGGTCTAACGTCAAACTATAAATATGGAGTTAGTTTCGCTCTGAATTTGCGTAAAAACAATGACGTACATTTGGCACAAATGGGGTATAAATATGCCCCTAGGTACTTAGGCTCATATTTATACTTTTTAGTGCCGCATTTGCATCATTTTTGATGCAAAAGCGGCGCAAACTTACAAAATACAGTTGTATTTTGTATGTTTGCGCCGCTTTTGCATTAAAAAGCGGTGCAAATGCGGTGCTAAAAAAGTATAAATATGGGCCTTAGTTCTTCCCCATAGGATGGAGTCCTTTTTCAGTCTTTTTTCAATTGCAGTGACCATGAACGTGGATGCAATCAGCTCTCTCTTCGAGAGCAGTTTCCCAGTCCCTTAGGGAAGTAGAGAACAGGAGTTCTTCAGGCTTTATTTTTGTACAAGCATCAATCAGGATATTTCACATGTTGTTTTCTAGAGCCAGGAATGGTTTTAGGGATTGTGGTGAGGTGCAATTTTTATCCTGGTCACATGTTAGTAATTTGATAATTTCTTTGCCAATGGTGGCTGAATTCACACCATAGCTCCACCTTGTTCTTCAGCACTTTAAGTTTGACCTTCCTGTAAACTTTTCCAGAGCCCTTCATTTAAAATGGCACACATCAGGGTCTTCTGTACTGAGTTTCCTCCAAGTCCCAACCTAAGGAACCACAGCTGATGTGGGAACAACTTCCCCTCTGGCTGTGGACATTGACATTGACTAATATCTGAGGGACGTCGCTAGATGAAAGGCTTCTGTCACCTGAGCAACTTGTTGGGATTTTCGCAGGAAAAGGAATAAGGAATGCTTTTCTGTAGATCTTTGTACTAGCATATTATCCTGTCTCTTCAAAATGGCCTATGACAGGTGTAGTCAGTGTTCACACTACCACAGTCAGCTTGGCGTTTGAACTGACTGTATTTGTCTCTGGTATCCAATACTATTCCTAACTGGAATGTTTATTACATACTCTGGATCAATATCAGGCCAGCAGAACTGCACATTTCTGTTTGACTTTTAGACAGCACGCAGTGTATTTTACGTTTAAAAGTTATTTTTCCACCTCACTTATCACAAATCTATTTTCATTCACTGAATTAGAGAATGATTACACGTGAAGTAGGACGTTTCAGCAAGTTTTTGTCATTTTTCCAGAAAAAATTATAAAGATAATCTTTGTCTTTAATTTCTGTATTTTAGATGCATATTTGTATTATTAACATGTGTTCCATTGTGTTTGTTCATGGACTTAAACTGCTGTGATAAATAAATGAAACGAAACCTTGTATTTACAATTAGGCTGTCTTCTACGAAAATGCGACTTTGCATACACATAAAAAAACCTCTGGATGATTCACTTTGGGGACACACTTTGCCTTTACATTTAACATGCTCCACATTTATATGTTAAGCATTAAGCTCTGCAGACTTACAGAGCACACTCTGGGGTGGTTTATCTAATGTACAAAAGTCGATTTTCCTAGATGACAGATCACCTTTCTCTGACGCCTGTTAGGGCAATGGTTTAAAACTCCAGCATGATGTTCTCTGGATTCAAAATTTTAATTATACACGTGGGGTGTAAATATACACTACAGCCCATATATGACACTTAATTTCATGCCACAGTGTTTTTTCCCACGCAGACTTGTGTTGTGTCTGCGTCTCTCAATCCTTCTTTCACTCTTTTCTTCTCCTCTCTCTCGTTCGTTTTCTTCCACCATCTTTCTGTTTCTAGGACAGATGTGGCATTCACACTTCTCTAGTTAAAGATAGCACAATACTTATTAGGAAACATCACTGTTGATATCTTGTACAGAGTGCAATGCCCAAAGGGGACGTGGTGTTAGGACCGGGACCACAGTGTCCCGGGCCCATTCCGGCTTTCTCAATGTGCTCGCCCATACCGTGAACTTCCTGTTGCCTTGCATTGCGAGATGGGTTGGCGCAACAGGAAGTAAGGAGTCGCGCACTGTGCGCATCACTTCAACCCACCGTCACCGCGATGGTCAGGGGCATATATAGTCACCTTCACTTTTCTCTGGCACCACCTTGGCGGCCTACTTGCCACACCCTGGAGCGAGCCTTGTGGAGCGGGCTCCAATCATTACCCCACTGTGCCTTCCTAGTGTTTGCCCCCCCCCCCAACCCTAGTGTCAGAAATTGTGCCCGTCGCTACTTTTACGAGCACTGCTCTGCATCCCCTTCGCTCTTTATGGCCAGCGCTGGTGTCTTTTAAAATTAGCAATCAAGATTTATTTTGTTTAAGAGCCTCCTCAACACAAGATGATTGAGCACAAGCACTGCTTTCTACAGCCATGCACACCGACCGGCGGTCTTTCCAGAAGTTTACTTTCTCTTACAGTCCAGTTTCCTGCCTTGGCCGGGCACACTGTGCTTTACTGACTAAAGTGCCTGGTCACACTGAAGGTCCTGTGTTGGTACCTTGGGAGTGCCTTGACTTTCCTGGTGCTAATATTAACATTTAGTCGCCTACTCCCTTTTAACTTAAGGCTTCAAACCCCCTTTAATTCACCTTACTGCAGAGTTCATATCCCTTCCCCTGCCCTGCCTTACTTTTCTGGCCCAGTGCGGTGGACAGGCACAGGCAGAGGTTTTACATGTGGCCCTTCCTTGAGTGGATACCAGCCTCCCAGGGCCAGACACACAGACCAGGCACATTTGAAATGGGCGTGTTGGTTTTTCATGTTTGTTCCTGTCATCTCTCTTGTGTTTTAACGTGTTACCCGGTGTTGAAAGTTCCTCCTATAATTGGACTGTGTTATTCTGTGTAGACCATTTCATTTTGAGAGCAGGTAACTTTATTTGTGTGGCGCTTGGCTTAATGGCTGCTAATGGAGGCCAGATTGGAAAGAGAAAGGGGATGGACCCCGATTTAACCCAGTTGTTGAAACTGGTCCTCGCCAAGTGGGCGATGATAGGGGCTCGGATATTTCTGGGTCGGATTCGGAGCAGGATTCGGAAAGGGCAGTGGCTGACCGCCCACGGTGGTCCAATGTTCCCCCATGGAAAGCTTTCCCACAGTGAAGCACAGGGCCAGGAAACAGGATCAAGTTCCTGCGAATGTTCTAGTTGAAGATGTACCATCCCCAGCAGTAGTGGTATGCAACGTTCAGGTGGCACCCTCAGTTGTAGATGAGGAGCAATACAGCACCCAAATTCAGCAGCCTCTTAGCCTTCCATCCTCTCAGGCAGCAGCGGCTCCACACCTGCCAAATTCATCTGAGTCCAAGGAGGTCTATGCACGTTTGCGGACATTAAGTAGGATCTCTTAGCTCTTTCCTCCAGCTCTAAGGGGTCATTTGTTGAACAGCCCCTGAATTCCATAGCAAGTTCCTCTTCAGTTGCCCAACCTCAATCGGTCACTCCGCCGTCGACCATGCCGCTTCCTCAGGAGCAGCCAGAGGCAGTTACGTGATTCACAGGACGCTCTGGCACAAGTATTAGGTTTGGTTGACCAATTGCTTTCCAAGTTAGCTGCCCCCATGGATAAGATAATTGTGACCCTTACATCAACTTCCCTGTGGGAGTAGGCATCAGTAGAACGCCAACTGTTGGAAATGAGGACTCTCTGCAGGGGAGGACCAGTGAAACTCAGTCATCTGGGGCCAAGGATCTGTCAAGTTATAAATCAGGTAAAAAGACTGATGTGGTTCGGGACAAAGGAGGTTCTGCATCTACCAGGGACAACTGGTGGTTAGGACACATTGCTGTCCAAGCCAGGTAAGATAGCTTCTCATGAGCCTGCTGACATGATTGATTTTGTGGATGTTTTTTCCTTAATAATAGCAAATAGAAGGAATTGTGAGTATAAGGACAGGAGGGGAAGGATATGTCAGCAAAGGACAGGAAGCCTAGAGTTGAAGAGTCCATCACAAACTGGTTATTTGAATCAATGTTTACATGTCTGTTGAGCTTGAGAAAAAACCGGAGGAAACCGCTATGATATTCTATTCAAACAAAATACTAAAGGCACACCATTTATATGGGGGCACAGTGAGCTGGATTATGTCCATGATTTTAGGTGGGCTAAAGTGGACGATCCCAGCATAGGATGGGATCAGATGGAGATGCTGAAGCAGATGTCTTAATTAGAAATTATTAATTAATGTTTACGTATTTTTAATAATGACTTATGTAGAAAAATGAATAACGTAGAAAAATAATGTGCACGTTTGAAATTGTGACCTCGAAGAATGGCCACCATTGTTCACGAATTGTACTAAATAATTATTAATCCACATGAAATATTGAAAACATATTAGATTAATGCAGTATTATGTCATATTAAGGGTTATGAAATATGCTTTAGCTTATTAATTGTAGGCCTTAACTTAGTGAGTGTCTTGGCCTAGTTTTGCCAGGCCTCATGCAGACCTTGTATTTCTCAGCATTTAATGAAAAATGTTGACAGAGTGGACTAACTGTGAAATGTTCATTGTTTAGTAAAATGCTTAGCAGAAGCTTTCTATGGGAACCAACAGAGAGGAGATGATGTCTATAGTAATGTATCAAAATGTGTGTAATGTGTGAGAGATGTACTTTCCCAGGACGCAAACAATGAAGACACTGACTGGAGATGAAGATGCAACAAATTCGATACCTGACGAGCCGGATGATGAGAACATCGTAAAGCAGACCAATCAACAAGGTGTGAAGTGTGAAATATTAGAATTCATAGATTTGGTATAAGAAAATTATTGTACAGAGTAATAACGTATAATTAATTGACCAATTGGGAATTAGGGGATAGTTTGGATTACTTTGACATAACAACGCGAGAGAGGAGAATTATTCAGATTTTAGGCAGACTATTATTTAGATTAGACCTATTCTGATTTGTGATGCAACATTGGGAGGAGAAGAGATTCAAGATTCTGTCATTGGGCTCATACTCTCTGACTGAGAGCCTGATGTTTTGCTGATCGATTGATGACCTGAGGAGGAAGACTGATTCTGCTTGCTGACCCATACCGTGGATAGGTAGATATGACAATGTGACTGAATCGTATTTTTGTGCCTTTTTTTTCTAGGTACCAACTGCGCTGTCTGAATATTTTTCTTTAGGTAGATGTTTTCCAAACTTGTGTTCTAAATTGTTTTGCATGAAGCCCCACATGCTGATGCTAATCTGGGATAGATGAGGCTATTCACAATGGTTGACAAACTATTTTGCTGAACTCTATGGATATTACAGTTTATTGAAATTGGTTTTAATAATGATTTGCGCTGATTCTTTAGAATGCATTGTGATTCAAGCTATGATTAGATCATGTTTCTTGCATCTTTTTGGTTAACAATTATTATTAATTGCGATTGACTTGAATTGGAGATTAATCTAGATGACTTTAGCATTGTAATAATAGGGAAATAAACTTACTAAACTTTAATTAAAAGTGTGGTTATTCATGGCTGTAAAGTCATGGTGTGTGTAATTTACTTACTCCATTGATTATTGATTTGACTAATGATTACTGATTATTGCGTATTGAATTATTGTTTCTGCTCTGGAACTATGGTAAGAACATCTTAAACGAGTCAAAAGGTTCATCGACCTATACGTGTCCGCTTGTAAGTTTACTTATTAAGGACCGATGTGTAAACAGACGTGGTAGCAGAGGATGGTTAGTCTCTTTAGGAGCTTGCCATGAGTGTCTGGAGCAGGTTATGAGTTCAGTATTATTGATGTTTGGATTTTGTTTCAAAATGGCATTTGTAGAGAAATTGATGTTCCCTTAAGCCCAGAAATGACTTTCCCAGATCCTGGATTCTGCTAGTAGTGTTGGGTATGTTCTCGGCGTTCTAGTGATAGAGTGAGAGAGATAGGTTGCCCTTGCACAGCTTAAGCAAATCGCAGGTGAATTGTGACATATGGGAGGGTTTAGGGGGTTTGCGTACTCAAAATGAAGTTTTAGTAGGAGTGTGCATACTCTGCAGTATGAGAATAGGGAAGTCGTCGAACTTCACATGTGTGTGGTGCTTTGTGCTCAAAAATTGTCCACGTGGTTGTTGATGTATGGACCCTGCATGGTCTAAGACTCCGGAGAATATTGAAAAGTGAATGAGACACTTGGTTATCTGTTGTAATCTGTCTGGTTTACTAAGTTGATCAGGTGCTGTCAATGGGTCAGTGTGTGGGTAGAGTGTGCAAGAGAAAACTTCGACTGAGATTTGGCGAGTCCTATGTGCACCAGGACAGACCCATTGATCAGTTAAGTGTAAAATTTGCGGATCGAATTTTGCTTGAGAATCTGGGAGACCAAGAAAGAGGAATAGCTGCATGAGCGAAAGGGCCATCAGTGAAAATCCGTAAGGTTTCTGAAGCAGTTGTGTTACCTTCCTGTAGTAAATCAGCAGGTTTGATTTTGGTTTCTAGTTTTTGATTAGTGCTCGCAATATTTTGCATTTAGTTTTGTGTGAATGGGAGTTTTGGAGGACGAGCCGCAAGACTTTGTCAGCCGCAGTATATGTGAGTGTGATGTCATTGGAGCCACACTGGGTTAGTGAGAAGGGTCGCGAATGGATTGGCAGCCGTCCGTGAGAGGCAATTGGTCGAGAAACGTGGGTGAAATGAATCTTGGGAGTAAAAGTAATTTCCTGATTTGATTTTAAATAAACAAAAAGTAGAAAAGATGAAGTTTTTCAAGGTGTTGAAAAGTGCCCTAAGGGGAGATACTTACATAAGAGCGAGTGTATGAGAGCCTACCCCACCAGAAAATTCACAGGCTTACATTGTAATGGGAGAGAGAGGTGTCACGCCATGTCTTTGGTTAAAGCAGTGGTGCAAGTTGACAGAGAGAAATGGAAGCTTAGCGTTTCCCGAGAATGGGACATTCAATTTGAGAATTTTAGAGCAATTGCGGATGGCACTATATGAATCAAAGCCCCTTCCGAGACCAGCACAGTTTGAGGCATTAGCAGTTTGGGAGCTGGTAGCTAGACAGCAAAGGCAATTGAAATTGGAGAGGAGAGTAAGAAAGGTAGAAAAGTCATTAGCGGAAGCAAGATGGGATTGGGAACAGAAGAAATGGAGATCAGTGACATTGCAGGATGTTAAGTTGTTTCCAGCAATTACGCAGGAAGATGAAACAGAAGGAAAGAAAGCAACTAGAAAGACTAGTAAAAGTCTGTCTGAGAGTAGGGAAGTAAGTCTTCCATAGTAGAGGAGGACTCTGATACTGAAGATCTTGTTACACAAATACTGAGAGATCGACCACTACCGTATGTAGTGCATGATGATGCATGATGATGGTCCGAGTACTAGTGTTGACCCAACAGCCCCGGCACAGGCAGTGGGGACAGTGAATCCGGTACAGGTTAATACTAGCCAGATACTGGGTGTGGTTCAAGGTAATTCCAATGTGTTAACTACTCCAGTAGTTCATACACAGATGAATCCGCCACCTATACAGAGAATTTATCCTGATGTGTCTATTTTAGAGATGACTTCGAACTTAGTGGTGCCTACGGAGGAAGTGGTTCCGAGACCACTGTTGGTTCAGACTGAGCCGACTCCGATTTTGTTGCCCCAGGTACAGCCGCAGGGGATGTCAAGATTTACGCCAGTGACAGGGACACAGTCAGACTTGACTCAGGTGATGAATCAGAGTATGGGAGTTACTCTCCCACAGTGTTCTGGTGCCAGAGCAGCCCCAGATGCAATATCGCTGCCTATTACTGTTGGTCCAGCGGTACCATTATTTGCGCAGAAGAAACCAATTATGAATGAATAATGAACAATGTCTCAGAATCTAATAAGGAGGGGACCAGATGAACAAGTGCAGGTAGTCTCTTCTATGGGTCAGACCTTTCATGGGTCGAGATCATTGTTGGATCTTAGTTCACTTGTTGCATTTCCAGATGCTGTGAATGGACCTAGTGCAGGTCAGAGCTTGAAGCTATTGACACAGCAGACACCGAGTGCAGTGGTACAGCAGGTGCCCCCGATTCAAGCGAGTAAAATTTCGATACAGGGACTAACAGCTCAGTAGTTGGCCGAATGGCTAGACAAGCTGAATACCCTACAGAATGCTTCCAAGGGAGAAGAGCAAATCAATTGTGTCAGATTGAGCATGGAAGCGGGTGAACAAGTCAAGAGAACAATGGGGGTGAATAGATTAGAGTCCTGTACTGAAGCTGAGTTGAGCTACTTATGCCCGAGAATCACAAGAGAGGTGTGCACGGTACATCAGAGATTAGCAGATTTGGCAGAAAAGCATGGCATAGACAAACAAAGCATTTGAAGAGAAGTTACAGATTAGATTTTGAGGCAAAAGATTTCGAACACATGAGGTCAGCCGGAATGAAGGAGCACCTTAAAGAATTTCTGCAGAGTGCTCAGGTTTGGGGAGCATTAGAGAAGTGAGAAGGCAGATGGGGGAAGAAAAGAGATAAAAGGAAAAGAGATTCTTTAGAAGTTACAGAAATTGTACAACAGGACAAGGATCTGGTAAAGATTTTACCAATGAGGGAAATCTCAGGGGGAAATTTTGTTCATGTCAATTGGAGTAGAAGTGACATTTTGTCTTTTACAAATGAATATCCAAAATTGAGAGAGAAGCCAGTATATTGGTATCAGCAGACAGACATGTTCGTGAAGCTAGCAAAATGTTTGTGGGAAGACTTGAACACCTTACTGGAGATAGTGGTTCCAGACGACTTGTGGGTTGAGTGCAAGAGAGCTGTAGACTGGCCAACAAGTGAACCAGAGAGAGATAAAAGTACAGGTGCACCATCTCCTGAGGTAATGAAATATTACTATAAGGAGATTGAGTTCATGAAGATGAGGATTTCACCCAAAAACATTGATTGGCAGAGAATTGACAGGACAGTGCAGAAGGTGAAGGAATTGATACATGCGTACTATGAGAGATTGTTGAAGGCATTCAAGGAGTACAGTGGTAAAGAAGCAACCGAGCCCAAAGACATGCTGCATTTTGTGTTCAGTTAAGCACATGCTGGGTGGGGTCTTGTAGATACAAGCATATTTGTTCCTTTAGTGGCCACCCCTCCCACCCAGAATTCAAGTGTAACAAAATGTTTAAAGAGAAGGCGTGATACCTAAGAAGGAAGTGGTGCTGTTTAGGCAGATTCATAACCTCTCAGCACACAAAGGCTCTTCCGTTAACAATGCTATTGACCACCGTTCTACTCATTCAGGTACTCATCTGTAGACTAGGCTTTGTTCATGCTGCGTGAGCTTGGCCCAGGTAGTTTGCTAGCAAAAAAGGAGACAAAGTGTGCTTTTAGACTTCTCCTAGTTCATCCTGAGGACTATCACCTCCTAGGATTCCAATATGACGGCTTGCAGTGCATTCCAAAGGGCTGTGCGGTGTCCTCCACATACTTTGAGTAGTTCAGATTGCTGTTACAGTGGATATTCACTGCAAGCACCAGTCATCAGGAGGTGATTCATTACTTGGATGTTTTTTTAGTTTTGGGACCACCTGAATCGAGATGTGCTCCTGGGTGCTGAACACACTAACTGCCCTCTTCAAGGACCTGGGGGTGCCCTGTGACCCAAAAGACAGTAGATCCCTCCAGGTGCCTCACTTTCCTCAGTAGTGAAATAGATACTTTGGCCGGTGAGTGCCATCCTCCCTCTGAAAAAGTACAGACTTTTAGGCAATCAATTGATGCCATGCTGGCCTTGAAGGTGGTGACCTTCCACCAGCTGCAGGGCCTAGATGGTAAGTTGAATTTTGCCTTGCGGATTATTCCCATGGTGCGCCTCTTTTCAAGATCAATTGCAAGGGCAATGACCGGCCTCACACAGAAACATCACCACACGCGACTGCCCAGAGAGGTGAAGGAAGACTTGAGGACCTGACGCAGTTTCTTACAACAATTTAATGGCTCTGTCATCTGGCCTATGCGTTAGTCTAAGACTGATCAAGATAGAAAGGGGACAGCTGTCAAACTCAGATCAGCCAAGGTCTCCCCTCCTCTCCAGTGTCTCACATGCGGTCCTACCTAACTATTCGACTTGATGGTGTGGCCCCTGCATTGTTTATCCATGTCAACCTGTACGGCCTATAACACTAACAGTTTGCTGCGGACTTGTCTTGTGCCCTTAAGGCGACTGGGGTTAACCCGAACGGTTATTCCTCACTCTCTTTTAGAATAGGTGCAGACACAGTTGTGGCAGGAGCAGGCCTGTCTCCTGAGGAAGTTAAGAGAATTGGACGGTGGTCTTCAGTGTCTTAAAAGCGTTATATCTGCTCTGATTTGCAGTGACAGCGTGTTGGTGCATGATTTGTCATCTTGTCTATTTAGTCATGCCTGTTCTTTGCTCTTTTAGTAGGATGCCTTCTAAGTGTAGGTCATTGTCCATTCCTTCATCTGGCGAGTGGCATACAGGTTGCAATTGCTCTGTAAGCCGAAGACAGAGGCTTTGATGGACATTTCCTTCTGGTGGTGCACAATCAAGTGTCCCCAGATTTCACAGCTGCAGCGGCTGATCGAGGAGACCAGGAGTCGTGAGGTACTCCAGTTCCCAGATCAGATTGTAGCACATGTTGGTGGTAATGACCTAGAAAAGATGGGCTGCAAGGCCTTAGACAAATGATTCTGAGGGAGTTTGCGCAGCTGGGCAAGGTTTTTCTGGAGGCTACCATATGCCTATTCCCATATGGTTCCACATCACAACTGGGGTAAGGATATTAAGTTCAGAATGATCAATGTCTCCATTAGAGGACTGAACTCAGAGATGTCAAAACTTTGCCTGGGAGGGGCCACAGTGATAATGCCGACGGCCAGGTACAATGAAGAGTGCTTATGTCTACTAGAGAACACTCAGCATTATAAAAAACTGTCCAGAGACCCCACACAGGAGATCAAAGAAGAAATAGCCTTCTTAATAGCAAAAGGCTTAGACAATGGATGGCTCACCAAACATGAGGCAGCCTTCCTCAACCAAGAGAACCCCAAAAAAACATATTTCTACATTTTACCAAAAATACATAAAAACAAGCACCTCCTCCACCCCATCACCCCACCCCCCGTGGGAAGGCCAATAGTTTCTGGTATTGGATCTATCCTCGAGCCTCTCTCGCAATTCTGCGACTGGTTTCTGCAAACATATGTAAAACAAATACCAACATAGCTAAAGGATACCAAAGATGTACTTAATTTATTAGACGGCCTAGAATTTGACAAAGAAAATTAATATCTGATAACTCTAGATGTCGAATCCCTGTACACGAGCATCCCTCAGGAAGCCACCCTTGAAGTTATCTGCAATCTTTTGAATAACAGTACTTGGGACTACATAACACCCCCAGAGTTTGTCTTAGATCTTGCACATACAACACTTACAAAAAATTTCTTTGAATTCAATAAGAATTTCTATCTCCAAGTACATGGGACCTCGTTGGACAGTACCTTCGCCCCAAGCCTGGCCTGTCTTTATGTAGACCACTTTGAGAGAGAATTTGTTTTATCTGAACAAAACCCATACTATGACCAAATCAGGATATGGAAACGTTACATCGCTGACATTTTCTTGATCTGGAAAGGTACGATAGAAGAAGCAACTACTTTTGAGATTTGGCTAAATGCTCTAAATCCGTTTTTGAGATTTACATCAACAATAGGTGAAACATATATTTCCTTTCTCGACCTCCTCATCTCTGAAAAAGATGGCTCTTTAAAGACAGAAGTCTTTTACAAGCCAACTGATAGGAATAACTTACTACAGTTCCAAAGTTTTCATCTGCGCTCTCTTAAAGAGAACCTACCAGTGGGCCAATTCCTACACCTACGGCGTAATTGTACGGAAATGACAGACTACACTAAACATGCTAAGAAACTTACTAGTAAGCTCTGGGCCAAAGGCTACCCCACTCATCTCACGAGAAGAGCTGAAAAAAGAGCCTGCTTCAGCTACAGGGATGTGCTACTGCAACCCACAGCAAGAGCCGACAAAAAAGAGAGTATAATCTGTGTAACTACCTTTAATCCTTTATCTAATATAGTGAAAAAGATAATCAAAGAAGATTGACAAATCCTAACTTCAGGAGGTCTTTCCTTTGAACCCCCTCTCAACACTTTCAAAAAAGCCAAAAGCATTTGTGACATGATTGTCAATACCAGACCACGAAACAGATCTCCTGCTAACAAAAAAAGGACTCTATGGCACTTACCACCACCAAAAGGTCACTTTGCGTATGTTAATTGCTGTGTCTGTCAATTCACAAAGAAGACATTCAAATTAGAACTAGGCCTACAGACACCATGGGAACTGAGGAATCTCACTAACTGCAACAGCAAAAATGTAATCTATATGACTAGGTGCCCGTGCCAACTCATGTATATTGGCATGACCACCAGGAGAGTGGGTACACGCATCTGCGAACATCGAAGCACGATCAGATGTAGACAGGATGCCACCCACCTGACAGAACATTACATCACTTATAACCACATTCCCGGTGACATGGAATGGTATGTCATCGATAAACGTAACCTTCCTACCATGAACTTGAAGCAAAAATTGCTGTTCTACGAACAGAGATGGGTGTGGAGACTACACAGACACCATGGGTCTGAATTTTCTTTTCCCGTGTATTTTGGATTCTCGGCGCCGCTGTGTCCCCGCGGCCCAGCCCCCTCCCTCCACCTCGAGTCTCCGTTCAGTTTCTTTCCTTCCCCTGTGGTTTCCCGCCTCGGAGCCCTGCTGCCCCGCCCCCCCTGCCCTTCCATTAGTCAAGCCCCCCCTCCTCCCAGCTGCCACTCCCTCCCACCTCCCCTCTTATGCCGGCCGCAGAAGCGCTGATGGCACACTGAAGGTACGCCAAAGGCAAGCCCGCCTGTGCCCGTCCGCGCCAAGACCGCGCCCAGCGCCAGACCCCCTGGCCAGCACGCCCCACGCCACCAATCACCATTACACTGCCGACGAACTCCACACCCTCAATCGAGGATGCTTCTCTATCTGCTTCCAGTCCACACCGACGTGCAGCAAAGGACCCTTCTCCTGCAAAGCCTACAACTTCACCTGCATCCTAACCTCCAAACTCCAAATCAAAACAACAGACAGCCGCCTAAGATGCATCCTGCTTAACAACCGCTCCGTCCACAAACATGCAATTGAACTCTGGGACCTCCTAACCACATACTTGCCCGACGTTGCATTCCTCACCGAAACCTGGATGAACTTGGCCTAGGAAAACTACAAGATCACCAGAAGAGACCGCAGCAACAGACCAGGAGGAGGAATCGCCGTAGTCCACAAAAACACCATAAGAGTCTCCACCAACTCCCACGACACCATCAAATCCGCCGAGCACTTCCACTTCAAAATCCACATCAACGCCAACAACACACTCAGAGGAACACTGGTCTACAGACCCCCTGCCCTAGACCGCAGTTCTGCGACGACATCGCCACCACCATCAGCTCCCAAGCCCTCGCCTCAACGGACTACATCCTCCTCGGCGACCTGAACTTCCACCTAGAAAATAACAACGATATCAACACAACCAACCTAATCGACAACCTCGCCAACCTCGGCCTCAAGCAACTCGTCACTTCACCCACCCACTCTGCAGGCCACACACTCGATCCCATCTTCTCAGCCAGCAACCACGTCTCCTTCAGCCACACCACAGAACTCAGCTGGACAGACCACTGCTGCATCCACTTCTCCTACCAGAAACCAATCACTCACCACCACCGCACACAACCCCCCCGACGCAACTGGAGCAAAATATCAACAGATCAACTGATTTCCACTCTCGCCTGGGCCCCACCCCGGGACCCCGGACCCCAACACAGCCACCACCAACCTGCATCGCTGGATAGAAGACTGCGCCAACACCCTCGCACCGCTCAAAAAAAAAAAAAAAAAAACCCCCACAGAATCAAGGCCAGCTGGTTCACCGCAGACCTACAGGAATCCAAACGGCTATGTCGCAGAATGGAAAAAACCTGCCACCTTGACCCTACCAACTCCAACCACATCGCTTTCAAGGATGCCCTATGCAAACATCACCAACTGATCCGCACCACCAAAAGGACCCACTTCAAAAACTGCATTGACACCAACGCTCACAACAGTAAAGAGCTCTTCGGCATCATGAAAGAGCTCTCCACTCCCAGGACCTGCTCCAACCAACCCCGCCATCACAGGAGTTCTGCAACTCACTTGCAACCCACTTCCGTCGAAAGATAGAAGAAATCCACAACAGCTTCAACCCCCAGACCCACCAGCTGACTACAAACACCCACGAACCCAAAGCTCCAAGCGACACCAACTTCCTCCACACCTTGACCCCCGTCAACATAGAAGACACCGACAACACCATGGCCTCCATCCACTCCGGATTACCATCGGACCCCTGCCCACACCATATCTTCAATAAGGCAAACATCATCATCGCTCCCCACCTCAGCAACACCATCAACAGTTCCTTCGAGTCAGCCACCTTCCCAGAGAGATGAAAGCAAGCAGAAATCAACGCCCTGCTGAAAAAAACAAAGGCAGACCCAGACGACCCCAAGAACTACCGGCCGATCTCCCTCCTCCCCTTCCTAGCCAGGGTCATCGAAAAAATCGTGAACAGCCAGCTATCCCGGTTCCTGGAAGACAACAAGGTACTCGACACCTCCTAATCCGGATTCCGCAAAAACGACAGCACTGAGACCGCACTCTGCCACAGACGACATCAGGACCATGCTCGACAAAGGAAAAACAGCAGCACTCATCCTCCTGGATCTCTCTGCAGCTTTCGACACAGTATGTCATCACACTCTCCGAACACGCCTCCACAACGTTGAAATCCGCAACAAGGCACTCGACTGGATCTCGTCATTTCTCACGGGCAGAACCCAGAGAGTCCGCCTCCCACCATTCCTGTCAAAAGCCTCCAGAATTATCTGTGGCGTCCCCCAAGGATCTTCGCTCAGTCCCACACTCTTCAACGTTTACAAGGCCCCCCTCGCCAACATCGCACAAACCCACCACATCAACATAGTTTCCTACGCAGACGACACTCAGCTCATTCTCTCCCTCATGAAAGACCCTACAACTGCAAAGAACAACCTCCACAATGGACTTCACGCCATTGCCAGCTGGATGGAATCAAGCCACCTCAAGTTAAACACAGACAAGACAGAAATACTCATCTTTGGCACCAACCTCTCAGCTTGGAACGACTCCTGGTGGCCCACCTCCCTAGGATCCGCACCCTCACCCACCACCCACACACGAAACCTGGGATTCATCTTGGACTCCACACTCAGCATGACTCAGCAGGTCAATGCCATCTCCTCTTCCTGCTACAACACTCTCCGCATGCTCTGCAAAATCTTCAAGTGGATCCCAGTCGAAACAAGGAAAACTGTCACCCACACCCTGGTCAGCAGCCGATTGGACTACGGAAATGCCCCATATGCAGGAATAACAACCAAACTCCAAACAAAGCTGCAAAGAATCCAGAACACATCCGCCCGCCTCATTCTAGACGTCCCACGCCGAAACCACATCTCCCCCCACCTCAGAGACCTACACTGGCTACCAGTATCAAAGAGGATCACCTTCAAACTCCTCATCCACGTACACAAAGCCCTCCACAACACAGGTCCAGCCTACCTCAACGACAGACTCACCTTCCACACCCCCACCCGCAACCTTCGCTCTGCCAGCCTCGCCTCCGTCCCCCGCATCCGTCGCACTACCGCCGGAGGAAGATCCTTCTCTCACCTAGCCACCAAGACCTGGAACTCCCTACCGCTCCACCTTCGCCAGACCCAAGACCTCTTGACATTCAGGAAACGCCTCAAGATATGGCTTTACGACCAGTAGCTCCCTCCCTCCCCAGCGCCTTGAGACCCTAACGGGTGAGTAGTGCACTCTATAAATCCTCTGATTGATTGATTGATTGAATGAATGACAGTATCCAATGGTCGGCTTTGTAAAAATGACAGCATCCCCGTAATCACTTTCTCTTCCCCCTTGTCCCACTTACCACTCCCTCTCCCCTTATTTTACTTTTCTTTCCCTCTTCCCCTCTTTCGTTTCATGTTTTTTTCCCCACTTTCCCCCTTTTCTCCCCCCTACTGTATTTCCCCCCTTCTCCCCTTCCCCCTCCGCCTTTCCAATCTCTCCCCTTTCTTCTTTCCCTGCTTTCCATGAGGCCCTCTCTAGAACCTACCCCTCTTCCCCCCCTTACTATACACATTTTCTTTTTTATTTATGCATTTCACTTCTTCTTTTTTGCTTCGGTATAAGGGTCTTTTCTTTCTTTTCTTCCTTTTCACTTTTGCTTTCTCATTCCTTTCTGTCTTCTTTTTTTCTTTCTGTCTTCTTCCTTGTTTCCTCTCTTCTTATGTTTTTTTTCTCCACCGTCTCAATAAGCTGTCCCAGCCTACCCCCGTTCCCCCCTTTTTTCCCTTTTTCCCCTCCCCCCACCCTTCTTTCTCTCAACCCCCCTCCTCCTCCCGCTTCCATCATACAAGGGAGCACAACCATGTAAGCCCGGCAGCACGACTCCGACTTTTCAGAGCGGAGAGTGTAAGCTGCCTGGTTGCCACGGCAACCGCTGGGCGTGCGAGCCTCGGAGGGCAGGGACTACATTTCCCAGCACTCCAAGGCCCGGATAGAAGCACAGCGTCTTTCAGTCATTTCCTGCCCCTCTGCCAATCTCAGCAGCAGGACGTTTGTCCTGCAGGGCACCCGGAAATTATACGCTTCGGCACAGATGCAACTAATCAGCACCTATCAAGTGCAATTGCCTTAAAAAACCACCGCACCTGCATTTCAGCACCTCAGCGGCTGGGACACGGACCTTAGGTGCTTTTTCCAGTTGCGGCCTTTGGAGTTGTAAGTTCTTTTACCCACCCAGGGGGGCCCCCCCTTTGACCTTTCTAGCAAAGAATCCTCTTGGCTTATCCTAACCTGAGATAAGCACCCTAACATGCTAACTTTACTTGGTTGTTCTCTATTTGGACTTTTTACTTCCTGGCATAACTTTAAGTGATCTTTCCGTGTCAGACTCATACTTTAATTAAGTTGTATACATCACCATCTTTTTCTGTCTTCGAGTCTGCCAACCTGCAACAGCTACCACATCCACTCTTAGCCAATTGCCCTTTACAGTGGTTATTAATCCTTAATTGTCCTAATATTTCTATTGATCCTCTGTTTGGATCCTGTCTTCGTCCTCCCCACAGAGTGTGACTATAAGGGGCAACCCCCCTCCGTTAGATCCCAGACCAGAGGCTAACCGCCCACTTTGCGCAGGGTAAGTCCGTACTAATAGGCTTCCCTTGCCCCAAGGTCTTTTAGTTCCTCCTGCATGTGTATGTGTGTGTTACCCACGCCATGCTTCTGACACCTTCAGTATGCTGTGGTTTGGATTGATGTGGCACAATTACCTCACAACCATTTATCCTTATTCTTTTCTTTTCCCTCAGACCTCCCACAAAAGTATTCAGGTAGGCCCCATTTATTTTAGAGCACTGATCCTTCGGTTGAGCATATATTTTTGCTCTCCATCTGTAGGGATCCCCGACCCTGATGAATGCCCCAGACCTTCTGGCTCTTAGTGCGGGCAGAAACATGTTGGTTCCCAATTTTTAGACCCTTTGAGTCATAATCAAACGGAGTCCTCAACCCCTATTTTTAGTCTTACCTACAAGCACCTATATTAAAAAATCCCCAAACTAAACGGGTTATTTGTAAGGTAATTTTATCATTCACAACCTTTGTCTGGATCCCTTGTATTATCCAGCTAGATTAAATCTCAGCACTCCCTCTGCAGTTCTATTAACAACGAGGTTGAGTCTGCCCAGGTAGTATCATCTTACCTGGGTGGGGCTAGGTGGTCATATGATGAAGCATGACACTATAATGTGTGTGAGACCACCTAGTCTGTAAAGGGAACTCCCTCAAAGGTACAGCTACTCTTCACACTCATACCTTTCTTGTAGATTACGTGCCCAACTAGCGCTTTCTGAACAGGCCCCAAGAGTCCTGTTCTCTCTATTAGCACCCCACACTCCTTGTGCGTTTACAGCCTCTAGTTCAAACAGGAGTCTGTGTGGGGTTGAATCACTCCCGTCATCCTCTTCTTGTTTTGTAAAAGCTTTGCCTAGGCCTGGGCCAAGTCTGTATCATCTTGCATAAATTGCTGAGGGGTAAGGATATGTTTCACAAGAATGGTGTGTATCTCTCTGATGCATGTACGCTCTGTTCATTGATTAAATATGGGCGTTCACCAAGTTTCTACTTTGTGGTGGGGAGGGTGAAGGACTTCATTGCCCTGGTCGCTCTTTTGGCAGGAACTCTAACCCCAAATTCACTCCTAGTCAGCAGAAGGGTCCTCTGATACACACTTCCTACAACAGCACCAAGGGTACAGTGCAGCAATCCTGAGCAAACCAGAGGATGTACATACAGCTATGAGGGCTAGGGCTCACCGTTCACATGTGATGGGCATGGGGCTGTAGTTCCTGGTCACTTATTTGCAGACCCTCAGGCAGCTTGGAGTTTGGGGTGGGAGATGCCAAGTGATGGGGACAAGGGTACAGTGAGGCGGGGACCACGCCTCACCAATGCAGGTGGTTCCACCTGTGTGGTCCAATGGTATGTGCGATTGCCAAAGACACTCGTGTGTGAACGTTCATTGCTGTTAGATCCTAGGCCCGTTATCTGTTATGATTTTAAAACAGTTATGGCTTTATTAAAATGTACTGCCCTTCATTTTAGGTGATATTGTCACGGGTGCTTGACTTTTAGCAATGTTTTGTAGTACTGCTGACTGTTGTGCTTCACTTACCTGTAATAAATA
Organism: Pleurodeles waltl; assembly: GCF_031143425.1. NCBI lineage: Eukaryota > Metazoa > Chordata > Amphibia > Caudata > Salamandridae > Pleurodeles > Pleurodeles waltl. Next base: position 1,890,561,356 of record NC_090440.1, read on the forward strand.
GGACTCTCCCACCAATCACTGTGTGTTCTGTCAGTACCTCACTTGGGTTAAGGAGGGGCACGGGCCAGACGCAGGGTATCCGGGTCCTATTGCCCCATCGATTCCCTAATTTGCACTAAGCGTTGGGATAACACGGTAGAAGGCAAAGGCTTTAACCCTGAATAATTTATCTAGGCCTGGTTAAAGGGGGAAAGGTATAAGAGGGCCTAAAACTGGTTTCTTTTAATTTAATGTGGAACCACCATGTTAATAACATCAGTTTTAAAGTACATCAGATTTGCTAGGAACCTAATGCTTGTCTCCATTTGGTTCGTTTTCCTGGGTCGGCGTGTTTTTATTCTGCTGTTTATGAATTTAAGTTAAAAAAACAAAATAACCATTGGGAACATTTTGAAAGTGAAAAAGAATAAATCGAGTTGGGTGAATGTTCACAAATGTTCATAACCAACACAAAATGTGATTGCCTGAAACGGTTTCAAGGACAACATCTAGTTTTCCTCGTGCTTGATGTCTAACAATAACACATTGACAAGTCATTTCAGGATTAACTCTCACTGACAACAGGATGTTCATTCAGGATTGAATACCACACGATATTAATGTGTGATTAATGACATTGAAACTCATTGATATGGTCTGCTGTTACAACCCGTACTGGCTTTAGTTAGTAATGCTTTTTAATGCCATCAGCCATGAGGTACCTTACTTACTAGACGCACCGATAATGACAATAAGGTATTGTTAATGGCCATTAATGGTAGGGCTGTTCATGTTTATTAATCCCTGGGGGCATTAAGATATATCCATAGCAAGGGTTATTGACTCTCATTAAGGCCAGAGTGCACTTCCGGTAAAATATTGGATTTACACCCACCAAAACCCAAAATAATCCACTAGAAAAAAACGTGATTTACAGTTTTTTTTTTTTTACTTGAGGGGCTGTGAATAGTGCCTATAACACAAAACCTTAAAACACAGGAAATGCACTGTTATGGTAGTAGCTGAGCTTTAACTTCCATTCCGTCATCACGTGTGAAAGGTTGAAAGTATACGCAAGATGAGACTGCACGAGTATTGTGCTCACTGTGTGGCACTTCAAGCAATCAGTTATTAAGTTAGTGGGGTTTGAAATAAGTACAACTGGCAGTTGTGCAACTGGTTATTTCTGTTTGTTATGTAATGTTTTTGCTTCAAATGTGAAATATTACCTCAGCTATGCGTTGATTTGCAGAAGGAGTGTCATCCTAAACTCTTAATTACTCACTATATAGCGATGGAGGGTTGTAGTTTGTCGGTACTTTTTTATCATCATTATGAAAAACAAGTTTGTACAACAGACATTGGTTAATCGATATAGGTTTTTTCACTTGGCAGGCACTCCACAGCAAACTGGAGATAAAAATGTAAAATATTAGTCCGATTGGGAAACATAGAATGTACCCAAAACTATAAGAGTAGGTCAAGGTAGGTCAAATAATGAATGACTAAAACAGAGAAATAAGGATTTAAAAAACACAATTTTGGTTTAATGTGGGTACTAGTACTTTGTTTAAAACTAGAGATCCGAAAGACAAATATATCGGAGATTAGCAGCGTTCACAGTCGATGTAACTTTTTCTCCAGGACTGTTACGATTTCCATTTGGCGTGCCAAAGGCAGTGAGCGTCTCGCAATCTGCAGTAATTATCTTGACAAGGTCAATTAGCTTAAAAAAACTGACACCGTAAGTTGGCCGCGACGTTTCCTTGTACTGCTGTTTCTCCGCAGAGGGCTCTTGGCACGGACTGACATGGAATCTGCATTGCACCAGGGAGAGAAATTATAGCTCAGCATCTTCGAGCCAAGGGAAGACGACGCAGGGGAAGAAAATGCCCCTTCCTTGTACAGGTGCTCGGGGAAGAGACGGGGAGATGGCACCCACCACATGACAACAAATCAGACACGCTGCAGGTGCCTGAGCTGAAGAGCTGGCATCACGCCCTGCAGGAATTCAGACATATGTGTCTGTAAAGTTTTCCTGAGGCGACTCTCTTGTCGTAAAGCAAGAGGTGGACATAGAGAGCCATGACATCAGGTACCCACGTTTGCCACTCTTTCAACTTACCGACCACTCAATGCTTACTTTATAGGAGTCCAATAGGATCACCGACATGAACAAGACCACCACTCCCAAAATGAATCTGCGGCTTTTAAATAAAACCTTTGAATGGAAACATGCTGACTTTGGACCATAAAGCCTTCTGGTCACCATATGCATCAAGTTAGTTAAGTATAGAGTGAGATTAAAGGAAGCTCAGCTGTTTCATGTGCATTGACTGATAGGGAATGTCTACTCTAGTAGTTTGTCTTTAACGGTGTCTTCTGAATACTAATCAGACTCTGTTATTTCTTTTGTTTTGCTACCTTTTGCTACTTTTCGGTTTTACCACATATCCTTCCATTTCGGGAAGTGAATGGAAAACTTTAGATGAATGTGGCCACCACTTAAAGAAAACGGCAAGTCCTGGAGGTTGTAGGCTGCAATCTCCTGTCTTAACACGCTATTTAGAGATAAATGACCACTTTGGAGAAAGGTCACTTCTGCTAAAGACATCTGAGTGTTCCGTTGATGTTGTATATTCTTAACCGCAGGGCTCGCTGTTATGTTTGTGAAAACTGTTCCAAACTCTTGTTAAAAATTTTACCCAAGAAGCCATGCCTGTCTGGATGTGACACAGCCTTTGGAGGAAGTACATCACCTTTGGATAAAGATGCCACTTTTGGAGGCACTTGCTTAAGAATAAGCACATGACTGTAGCAAGATCTGCAAACATTGAACACAGCCTACAACCTGTAGTAGCAATGCTATGTATGGTGCAGCAGAGTAAGGGGTTCTTGAACAACTCTAATGTTTCAAGAACTGTTCTGCCTTGGATAGATCCTCGATTTGCATTTATACTTCTGAAATTAGTTGTCATTCTGTGTAAGATTGTTGGTATATGAAGACCTTTTGGGTGGTGAAGGTCACCTCTAGAGATAGAGGATCGCATCAGAAAGTGATGCTTCAATTTATTAGTCCATGGTAAAATCTGGACATAGATAACCATCTCTGTAGGAACACTTGGGTAGATTATCATATCCGAAGGTATATTGTGACCTCTAAAGAGAGCACTTTCTTCTTCGGGTTCCTTATCCCATCCTCGTCGCTAGTTGTAGCGTCTTCCCCAACCCGGGAACCCGTCAATGACTAGGCAGTACTCAGAGCTGTAAATCACAGTCTTTATTCCTCTATGTGTACCTGTGAACTCCAACATTCTAAACAAAGCTTTCAGTTAATTCTATTCTAGCGATTATGTCACACTGATACAGAGGCTGCTGGGAGCCAGAAAGGTTCAGTTCTAAAGCATGCAAGCACTACAGTTGTTAATGTATGGGAGAAATAATATAAGCACTAGAACACATCCCTACGGCATACCATGGAAAAGCGTATTTGAGTTGGTGCATTCTCCTGGAATCTTGCAAAAGTGCCTAAATCATAAAAGCTAGATGTGTTGCACTAGCTTTGGCAATAGTGTGTTTACTGATTATTAAGTGTAGGATAATACATTGTCTGAGGGTCCCTAACCCCTCTTTAAATCCTACTGAACCTCAGATAAAATATTAGATTCTATTGTCCCTATTAAAATTGCATCCTGAATAATTCTACCCATGATCTTTACTGTTAAGGCGATCAGGGAAATAGGTTGATAGCAAAGTGGGTCATGACGATTACCCTTTTTGAAGACCTGGTACAACAACAACATTATTCCAGGAACCCACATTTAGAGGCATAATTTAGTATACTTGTGTTAAATGGTGCCCAAAGCTCAGAATTAGCTTTGTATAAATCCAATGGTGCCACATCTAGGCCAGGAGCTTCATAGTATTAGGCTGTAATGTATTACTGATTCCACTTCATGAAGGTGGAACTGAATGACAAGGGATAGGTTGGTAACTCTGGGCTGCGGGCTATGTTCTGATGAACAATATATGTTCCCAAAATGAGCAAACAATTTTCTGTCCCTATATGGAGCCCCAATGCTTCTGTAGTGGTACTGGATAGTATACGTGAATTGTCAGTTATCCAAAATGCTATTATTTTTTAATTTTAAAATGAAAACCATGTTCTCCAGTGCATCTTTATGGAGATAATTTGTCCTCTTTGATAGAGTAAGCTTATAGGCTGCTCTTCATCTAACAATTTTCCCCCTGTCTCTGAAATGGCAATATATTGACGTATGGATTATTTTATTGGCAAGCCTATAAACCATATCTAACCATACTCTGAGTAGGGAGCAGCAATTGGCTTCAAAAGCAGTGTGCCCATGTAGCAACCCAATTCTACAAAATTATTAATAACTTCAATTGGGCTACATCCCATGGATAAATACTCAAGTCAAGGTTCCCTCTAATACTCTTCACAATAATTCAGATTGATTAGTGGTCTTCCATATTAGCTTTAATCCACTATCTTTTGCGCTGAGGTTTGTGGCCCCTTTTACTGTATTATGGAAACTATCTTTTGGCATAGACCGGAAGGGGATTGTGGTCACTTTAAAGGTTTACTCTCCTATCCCCATCCAATATATTGTGGCACTGGTTCCTAGACATGAAGAAGTAATCAATGGAGAAGCAAGGCCCATTTCAACATATGCAGGTATCTGGCGGGTTTTAAATACTATGTTAAATATTTGACATTGCAGAAGTCATGAACAACCAAATAATTACAAATAATTAAAATGATATCACTTCTCTGGTCACAGGTTAAACAATGGCATGAGATTCCTTCAATGAAAAAGTATCAGTGTACACCGGCATTTCCCCAGTTGTGGCATTGAAATATCAAGGTGTTCATATAAAGGACAAATACTAGTCTCTAGCAGTAATTTAATCTTGTTGCAGATTATTTCATTAAGACCATTGATATCAGTAGTTGGGGAGCTGTTGCGGGGGTGTTAAAAACTTCATATAAAGGGGCATTTATATTTTTCTCTGCATTGTTTTGGGCTCTTGTACGTGTCCTTCAGCAAACTGCAGCAGGCAGACGAGTGGGGGCAGCCACGTGGGAACCAAGGCCAGCATGGTCTTGTGGTGCTGCGGCCTGAACACGCTGGCTGCGACTGACACTGCGGACTTCTGAGCCCAGATGGCCGACTGAGTGAGGAGAATCTTCGCAGTACAGGAACGGAGGCATTTGGGTCCCGGCATGAAGGAAGGCAGCCATCAATCATGTGACCCTGGTTGTTTCTACACATTACTCTTCACAAATGATTACTCCACACAGCTCACCATTGACGAACCAACAGTGCAAGACTGTTAGCATGGCAGCGGATCAGGCACCATGGCTTTCCTAGCAGCCTGACATCTGAGCATCAGACCCCCCACAAGACACCTCTGCTGAGAGAGTGCTACTGCATAAAGCACTGGACAAGGCACTAAATGCCATGAGCAGTACTGGTCTCCATGCACCAGCACCAATATGCAGAGAGCCGCACAGGAGGCTGATCTCCCCATGGTGATCCATAAGTCAAAGAAAGACATTACACTTAAGGACATGCTGAACAGTGCCTCACCTAACAAACTACCTAAAAGAGGCCACTATTAAAGAGGAGACTTGCCAAGAGGCACCAGCCTTCATGTAATCCCTCTTTTCCACCCTCACGGAAGACATAGCGACTCTACGGAGTGATATCACTGCGGACATTAAAGATGTCAGGCGGGAAGTAGTGGAGCTTGGGCAGCGAGTTCGGGATCTTGGAAAGCAGTAACAGCACAAGGCAAGAGGGACTTGAAACTTACAGATGCAAGCTCTTGGATCTCCAGGACCAGACCTGACCTTGCATCTCCACCTAAAGGACCTGAAGAATAGGTTGTGGCTCTCAAACATCAGAATTAAGGGGGTCCTCTCCAAACAGCCCTGGGGGACCTAGAGGGTTACTGTAAATGACCCTTCAGGCAGGTCCTCCCAGAGACGGCCGACTAAGATATCATCCTAGACCGCACACACAGAGTGTGTCATCCATCTGGTTCCCCTAGCATGCCACAGGATATTCTAACGTGCCTCCACTACTATGACAAAAGGAGGCAATCATGGCAGCATTAAAGGACAAAGGCCCCATTCTATTTTAGGGCATGAAAGTGCGGCTTTATGAAGGCTTCTGCCCTATCATACTGCAGATGCACAGATCCCTCAAGGTAGCCATTTCCTTCTGCAATGAAGGAGTCAGATGGGGAATCCATTCTTCCTCTGGAACCAAGAGACTAATGCTATCTGCACAATGGAGAAAGCCCGTTCTATCCTAGCATTGGAGGAACCCTAGACAGACGGGGCTGCCCAGCAGAAGAGATTGTCCTCACAGCACAGCAAGATGCGTCAACCCTCAAGGAAGACCAAACAAACCAACAGCTGATGAGAGCCATCAAGAGCACACTGCTTTGATACATTGCCTCCAGACGCACAATGGGCCACAGACCTCTGCATCCTAATGCCTATCCTGCCGCAGGGCTTTGGGGTCTCCTTGGGAGCCCTCTTGGGGGGCTCCTGCCTCTCCTCACGGCATGGGCCCCCTCTCTTGAGGCTGTGTGAGGCAGTGATCACTTCTAGAGAGACGGTAGAGCTGGTCATAGCAGAAGTTAGTATCCCCTTTCTCCTCAGACCTCTAGTTCAGACACGGTGTGCCATGACCACACACAGAAGTGGTAGATGACTCCTGCAATGGAAGAGACTGAGGGGCAGATTTAATAAAAGTGGTGCTGCATCAAATGCAGTGCTACTTTCCTTGGGCCCCTTAGCACACCCCTACTGCCACCATGTGTGCGCCGTATTTAAAAAACGGTGCACCATGGCACAGGGTAGGGGGCAATAGAGTCAACATTTCTGACACTATTGATGTACTGATCAGGGTTAACGACAAAATTTTGGCGCTAAGCCTGAACAGTACATAGGGGCCCTTTAGAAATAATGGTGTGTCCTCCTTTAACGCCTGCTCTGAGCAGGTGTTAAAAATGCTGAAAAAAATATTTTAGATTTCTTTGCGCCATTTTTTCAGTCCCCCTAATAGGGCAACACCCCCCTTCCATACATTATGCCTGGTGCAAGCATAATGTGGCGCAAGGGGTTACAAAGTGGCAAAATGCATGCATTGCTCCACTTTGTAAATCTGGCGCTGCATTTTTGACATAATATTACCACATTAGCGTGACGCTAATGTGGTGATATTATGGTGCAAGGGGCTCTTAAATCTTCCCCTGAGTTTTCACCGTAGTTCACCCCTGCTCCATACCCAGGGCCCCACTATTGCATCAGAAGCCAATTGTGAAAGCCACAGACTTTGAGCGCAGCCCAGACTTTGCCAGCGCCTATCCCATAGCAACATCATCTCCCTATCATTGGTTCCAGAGTAAATGTCCTGAGCCTCAATGTACGAGGTGTTCATTCGATGGCGAAGCGCCTGGCACTTCTATGATCAAGGAGTCTGACTGCAACATCTGTCTCTCAAAGGAAATACACCTTCTTAAGTAGGACTGGAATAGAATGCACTCTAGATGGTTTGATAAACAATTCTTTTCTTTCAGCCCAGGGAAGAAGACTGGGATAGGTATTCTATTAGTGACTAAGTTCCAGGTCATTCACACACAAGCCGAACTACCTGGGAGACTCCTTGCTCATAGGCTCTCTTTGCATAACCACACCTTCATGATCGCAACACTGTACACCCCAGTGACCATCAGAAGCACTTTATCCTAGTTGCCTTGGGCCTTGTAGCTGCCATAGCAGATGCAGACATAGTAGTCAGTGGGAACTTGAACCTGGTGCAGAGCATGTCCTTAAATCGACATAAAAGTCAGGCCAACTAGAGGCCTTACTTGATTAGGGCATTCGCTAATGGCTCATTGGTGGGCCCTGAACCCCACTTCACGGGTGTACTCCTATATTTCCACCTCACATCATACATCTGCTTGGTCAGATTACTTTCTAGCTACCTCAAAACCTACAGCTGCTGTAACTCAAGGAAATATAGGTGCCTCTGTTTTGTTTGACCATGCCAATATCACAATATCTTTCCATTGCATGATCTCTCTACTTCACCCAAAGCATGGCGCCTTAATAATAAACTCCTCACCTACAACTCAACACAGAGGGAGGTGCTAAGGCAATTACACACTTTCTTCAAATAAACAATACACCCAACAGATCCACCTTCCTCCTCCGGTTCACACTGAAAGTTGTGATTGGCTGATCTTCATAGCAATCTCAGCGAGATTAAACAAAGATTGGGGGGACAAACACTTTGCCCTAAAGACTCAGGTGAAGGAATTGGAAGAGGCACACACATGCACAGGGGGACAGGTTGCGACAATAGCTAATGCAACAATTGAAGGCTCTAGATTTAGACATGGGGGTATGCCCTTGTTCACAACAAACAGAAATACTATGCAAAAGGCAACAAAACCGGCAGACTTCTGGCATGCAAGCTTAGGAGAAGACCCATAAAAGTAGGACTTCAGAGATTAGGATGGAAGAAGACCATAAAATGACTACCAATAAGGATATAGCAGGGTGTTTGAACTCTTCTAAGCAAACCTTTATGCAGCAGAAGAAATGGACTCAGAAGAGGTTCTAGCTTACTTAAACTCAGCAGGTATTACCCGCCTGCCAGTGAGATAGGCATCCCTGTTGGAGGCCAATAACCACCCTGATGAGGTCTTATCAGCTACAGTACACCAGCCACCCACGAAGGCACTGGGGCAGGATAGGCTTACACCAGGATCTTACAAGTTATTTGCTGCTCAACTTGCCCAAATCCTTGCCCACCTATATAACTCCTTCAGTGAGATAGGCACTCACTGTCACCAGGCAAAAGCCGTGATCATTGTGTTGCCCAAACCTGGAAAAACCCCCCTCTCAGCTCTTCGTATCGGCCAATACCCTTGCTTAATGTCAATGCCACACTATTCATGGGTATTCTTGCTGTGCACCTCTGTCCCTGCATGCAAAGTCTCATAGATTCAGATCAATCCGGCTTTATTCCAGAGAGACACTGTAGAGATAAGATTAATCGTCTGCTACACCTCATCGATAAAGTGACCCACTTGTGTGCCCCATCACTTCTCATGACAATAGATGCTGAGAAGGCATTATACTGGGTACATTAACCCTTCCCGCAGCAACCACTCGAAAACGTATACCTAGAACCCCATTTCCAAACATGGATATGGTTCAGCTTGCAAACCCCCCATCGCAGAGAATTGCTGGGGCTAGAGCCACCCTCCTGGAATGTCAGCTGTCCCTGCTCATATTTGCCCTCTTTATGTAAACCCTGGCTGAGCATATACAGACCAACCACATGATAAAAGGCATCACCATAGGCTACCATGAATATAAACTGGCAATGTATGTGGACGATGTTCTTGTGGCACACGCCCAGCCCCTATCTTCCTATCAGGCTTCCTGCAGGAGCTGGAGGCCTTCAGCAGAGTCTCTGACTTCAAAAAGTGAATACACAGAAATTACAGGCCCTTAACCTTACCATTGCTCCGACAAAGTGTAGCTGGAACAGCTCTACCAGATCCTGTGAGCAGTCCATTGGGTATGTTATTTGAGCTTGAACATCTATCCAACCTTAGCTCAAACAGCGCATTGCAACTAATTAGACATCCTGCTTGCAGCATGCACTGATATTCATGGAAAGCACAGGACTTCTCATTGGTGGGCAAGTTGGCAGCAGTGAAAATGTCTTTTCTTCCTAAAATCCTACATGTCAGGCAGGCCCTCCCTCTTAGTCCGCCTTCACTCCCAATAGACAAATTACAACACATACTTGTGGTCTTTATTTGGGATGGCACAAAAACACGCATCGCACAGAAAAGGGCCCACCTGCCTGTTGTTTAGGGTGCATACCCTATCTCTAACTCTTCTCTCATTACTATCTAGCAGCCCAGGTGCAGTATTTAATGTAATGGAACAGACCACACATGGAGAAACACTGGTGTTCCATTGATGAAAGCATAACTGGGGGATTTTTTGTAGGATTCCTTGGCTCCCTAAAAAATACAGGCCTCAGGGAGGGATCTCTGACAGAGTATTGGAACCAGGAATATCGAGTTACAGAAATATATATGTCAAAAACATTGTCTCCCTGTACATATACTCGTAAGTACAAAAATATCGAAACAAATATTGTTTCACACTAATATTGTCTAAAATTATATAAAACATAGTTTTTTAATATATATATACATATAAAGTTAAAAATAGTAAATATTCTATATTTCAACATACAACATTCATTAAATCTAAACTGAATAATTTTAAATAATAGTTAAACTATATAAATATATATTTATATAAGCACACACACACATATGTGTATATGTTTATGTATACACATATAATGCAAATCTATTATTAAAATAGACATTTCAATTTATATTAAACTCTTTTGATCATTTTTTAAATTGATTAATATACCAAACACATATATATATATAATTGTTTTATGTTTAGCAGTTGAATTGTTATTTTTTTATGTTTTATGTATGTTTATATAAAAATATATAAAAATATGTATATATAAATATATTTCTATATATTTGTATATATACATACATACGTACATTTATAGATATATTCTTATCTATTTATATTTACACATACATATGTACATATACACAACCATAAAACATAAAAAATTACAAATCAACTGCAAAACATAAAAAAATTACCAAATTAATTAAACACAAAACATATAAAATACAACAAAAAAACTATTACTAAAAATATTTTAGAAATTAAAAAATATTAAATTAAATAAGCAAACAAATGATATATGTTTAAACACTATTTACAAAACGATTTAAGTTTGGGAATAATAAATATACTATTACCACTCCGGTCTGTGCAACAGTAGGGAAAGCATTGGAATTCGAAGGGGTTAAATTTAGTATTCTCTCTCTGGTCTGTGCAACAATATGGAAAAAGTTGGACTTTAGAGGGGTTAAATTAACTATTCTCACTCCAGTCTGTGCAACAGTAGGGAAAGCATTGGACTTCAGAGAGGCTACATTTACTATTTACACTCCAATCTGTGCAACTGCAGGGAAAGCGTTGGAATCTGGAGGGGTAAACTTGTATTCCCACTCCAGTCTGTACAACACTAAGGAAAGTGTTCGACTTCAGAAAGGTTAGATTTACTATTTCCACTACAGTCTGTGCAACAGTAGGGAAAGCACTAGACTTCAGAGGGGTTAAATGTACTATTCCGACTCCAATCTGTGCAACAGTAAGGAAAATGTTGGAATTCAGAGGGGCAAAAATGTACTATTCTCACTCCAGTCTGTACAAGAGTAAGGAAGGCGCTGGACTTTGGAGGGTGACATTTTGGCACTCACTGTTCCCACTCCAGTTTTTGCAACAATAGGGAAAGTGTTGGATGTGGAGGGGTAAAGTTTACTATTTCCACTCCAGTCTGTGCAACAGTAGGGAAAGCAACATAACATATTTGAAAAAACGCTATAAATTTACCAAAATTATGTAAACTAGTAATATGAGCATTATTATTTAATGAAACAAAAATATATGCAAAAAATTAAAAACAATTATCTTTTGCACACAATTCTTACACAATTTAATAATTAATTATCTATTTTAAGTAAAATTTTATATATTTAACACTAAAGTTCCCACACTACACCCCCACAAACCTAACATCCCACCCTTGAAATATTAGTAAAATAAATGAGCATAACGAAAATAACATGAATAATAAACAATAAAATGAATATTAGTAAATTAAAAATGTATTGTTCATTAATTAGTTCTTAATGTACTTTCCACCCTATAACTCCACAAACCCAGCAGCTCATACCTAATTCATAACTTAAACATATACTTATTACACAATTTACATTTTAATAATTAATCAATTAATAGTAAATATTAATGAAATATCCTGTAATTAACTCCCCCATACTGCCACAAAGCCAGCAGCCCACACCTAATATAGAACTTATAAATATATAATTAATACACAATTTACATAATTAATAATCAACTAAATAATTCATAATAAATTAGTAATTAATTGTTAAATAATTATTACTTAATTAACTTCACACCTTGTACCCCTATAAATCCAGCAGCCCAAACCTAATATATAACTTATAAAATATATTTATTACTCAATGTATATAAGTAATAACCAATTGAACATTGACAGTAAATTATTAATTAATTGTAAAACAATTATCATCTAATTAAATTCACACGCTATACACCTACAAACCCAACAGCCCACACCTAATATATGAATTTAAAAAATACTTATTACACAAATTACATAACTCATAATGACTTAATTAATAATATATTAATAATTAATTATTAATTACATATTACTTAATTAACTTCCCACCCCATACCACTACAAACCCAGTAACCTGCACCTACTATTTAACTTTTTTAAAAATCACTTATTACACAATTTACACAATTAATATTCAATTAAATAATGAATAATACATTAATTATTAATTGTAATTGCTTATACTTAATTTACTTCCCAGTCTATACCCCTACAAACCTAACAACCAGCTACAACAATATAAATTCCTATAAAGAATTAAATTAAAAATTAAGAATCACTTAGAATTACAAACTATATTTTAAAATATTTTAAACAAGTATACAAACAATAATAACACATAACTTTAAAAAATAAACTATCTATTTTATAACAAACGACTTTAACAAAAAGGATAATAATGAAAACGATATTACTTACCTAAAACATTGATATTCTTGACACCGATATTTCTGCATGACAATATTTCTGAATTAAAATAAACTATCTATTTTATAACAAACGACTTTAACAAAAAGGATAATAATGAAAACTATATTACTTACCTAAAAAATTGATATTCTTGACTCCAATATTTCTGCATGACAATATTTCTGAATTACGTTATCATTTTTCCGCTACTTCTGCAACTCAATATTTCGAACTCAATATTTTGACTAAATACCTCCAGGAGTCTACACCTCACCATTAGTGTGGCTGACTGTTGAGACCTGGCATGAGGTGGCCATTGCTAAGCACCTGTTGTCTCATCCCTCACGCCCATCATTGGTATCCCTGACTTCCCATTGGCTCTGGCAGGGTCTGACTTCTGTAGCTGGCAGGAGGCCAATTACAAGAAACTGGGCAATCTTTTCAACCATACAGTAATTATGGATTTCCTACGCTGCAGTCAGAATATGGTGTGCCGGCCGGGGTACACTGGCAGTATTTAAGGATTAAACACTGGGCCACACAACCTAGAATCTGACGGCATGCTAGTAGGTAGCTCACCGCCTTCGAAAAGTGGCTCATCAACAAGAAAGAAGACAAGGTCCTCCTCTCAGATGTTTACTGCTTCTTTAACAAAGTCTCCTCTAGTGAGAAATCACTGAATAGACCTTGACCAGCAATTCATAGCTAAAGAGTGGTCAGACAGCTTCTAAGGGATGCACACAGCTCTTTCAGTGCTACAGGAAAAGAGGCAATGCTCAAGGTAACCCACTATAAGTTTTACACCCAGCTAGACTGGCGAAGTGGAAAAGAGGCAGCTCGGATAGCTGCTGGCGCCACTGTGGCCAGTCAGGCACACTGACCTACCTTCTATGTTGCTGCCCCAAACTCAAATAATATTAAGATGAAGTTCTAAAAGACATTAGCAATATCCTTGACACGGAAATCCCACCCTTTTCCAGCTATGTCCTATTGTGGCTCCCTAATGCATTAACCTACCCGTTACAGTCCCACAAAGAGAAAGCCATCACTATGGTTCTGTGCTTGACGAACAGGTCCTCACGGCTAATTGGGGCACTGACACTACACTGACCAATTCTGATTGGCTACATAAACTGTGTGACCCCATTGTGATGGAGAAATTCACGGCCTCTCTGGACCATACATTACCACAATTCAACAAAATGTGGGGCTCCTGTGTCCAATTCCTGGTCCAAGAATTTTGAGAGCTGATCTGCCCGCAGTATTAAGAAATACTCTGACTTACAGGAGGCCAGGAATAGCAGAATGTACTGAAAATAGACTGATTGTAGGGGGCTGGCATTTCCGGGCACATACCCCAGGATACCTGGATCTTTGGAGGTGACTGAACACCGACTGTGGACTACTGAAACCCCTGGACATACCCTCTCCACCTCAACACACCCCTTCGTTCCTCTTTCATTCCACCCACTTTTCGACCCCCTTCCGTGTTTACCCTTGCTTCCTAAGTTTTTATGCTTTACCCCCTCAACAGCCTGTTGGATGTAGGTGGGGGATGTTGTACTAGGAAAAAATGAATAAAAACAGATTTGAACCATAAACTATAACAGGAGAGGGGAATAAGGGGCTTTACTAAATAGAGGCCCGCGTGGAGTCATACACCGTACTTGCCGAAACCTGGGTAAAATGAAAACGTACACGCTACAATATTACAAGGGTCTCCGCCCACTCTGCATTCCATGTCAGGTGTTTTCACAGCTTAAATCACTTCTGAGACAAACAGGGGACGCTCACTGAACGTAAATTCCATGCTCTGGAAAAAGTCAAGTTAAAACAGTCTTTGTCAGTAAAATACTGAAGATACTTTCACAAACAATTAACTCTGAATTACAGGATTACGACGAGGATACACACACACACACACAGACAGACACTGTTTAGTGCTGTTGCTAATACACAGTTCATAAGTGTGCATCTCCCATAGAATTCCTCTGCAGTGGGCCAAATCTCCTCTCTCTGCCTTCCGCGTATACTAAATGTTTAGGTTGAGCATATGGTAATATATATCAAGTAAACCACCTAAGTAGAATTTTCTGTCAAAGACAGAGGTATAACACAGGCTCCTGCAGCCTTCGTGGCACGGAGGTCGCCACCTTTCATGGCGGGTGCCTTTCAAAGCAAGACGAAGAGTATCTGTGATATAGGGGAACCTTAGAGGCCCCTTTCCACATTCTGCAGAGGGTATCGTGTTTTGTTGTACCACTGGTCCCCGCTATAAGATATCCCCTAATTCTAGCTCGTAACATGTCAAGAATAACATCTGAATTGACACAAGCCCATCACTTTGACATGGCATCTATGCCCAATGAGGTTCACATTTGCTGCACAATACATGGCTACAGCTAAAGGGTTCAGATCTATGCCTAGTAAATGGATTCCATGACTGGAAAATCAAACCTAGCAATTGTCCTATATATCCACAAAGGACCTATTAAGCACGAGCCCACTTGGTCATGGAAGCTTCTGATGGCATTCAAATAAGTAATTCATGTGATATCTACCTTCTGCCTGTTTAGTAAAATACGCGGACAGGCAAATGTGAGTGACAGAGCCGAGGGCCTGGTAAACCTTTAACCACTGGACAGCAAACAGCATCCAGATTAAAGGTCTTAAGAGCTCTAAACTGAGAGTTTCTTCCAGCCTTCAAATCTGCTGTCCAGTTCTAAGATGCCCTAAAGATTCATGCTGTCCATCTTCAGAGTTTTAATTAACCACACATTCCAAAATTACTCATACTGTCAGCACATGGAAAGTTATCTACATAACTGAGAATCAAATACTTCCGCTTTCCATTGTCACAACACATTGTCACAAGGCATTGTAAACTAATAACCCATCGATGGTTGTGGGGGCACCGGGAGGTGCACCATCACTCAAAGACTTCACAGCATTCGTAATTGGCAATCCGAGCGCTCATCAGCGCCGGCACAGGGCATCTGAATAAAACTTTGGGCACCACTACTCATCATTTTATTAACTCAGCACTGCCTGACTACTCTGTTTGTGATGGTGAACTACAAATTAAGTTTCTGAGAAAGAGAACACGATTAGTGGGGCCTTCAGCAATGGCACGGGATAGGAGTGATCATACAGAGCACAGAGGCTGCAGTCATGGTGAAAATTCGTCTTTTCGTTCATACCAGCTAAGTCCTTTTTTATTTGTGGAATCTCCGATTATTTACGCGGTTATCTGGATGCTGCTACCACCTAGACTCTACTCTGTATGGACACCCTAAAAGTTATACTATTTCTTAGTCAGACCCCTAGGTGCCCTATCCACCAATGAAGAAAATGGCATTTCCATGTCCAGTCAGACACAACATCCCAAAAGTGTATTATTTTGATTCCCCTACGTGCTATGTCCTCACCTAAATATGTTGTTTGACATCCACCGTCTTAGTTTATATCTCTAACCCAGATTCAGCATCATTTGATTAAGCAGATAGCTACTGTAACGCCGCGCCTCGACGCAGCGTCTCTTTTTACATCCGCGGTCGGAACGCGCTGCCGATTCTTGGAGCGCCGTTCCCCACATTTTCTTGTCAATTTGGCAACGCGTCCCAGGAAGCGTGTTTTGCGCTCCCGGTCGCGTTGCCCTTACCAACGGTAGGGCATTGTTGTCTCCCCTGTCGGTGGTGGTCTTCTTCTGGTCTTTTTCTTTTCTTTCCATTTTCTTTTTCTTGCCTCTGTATTCTGCCTTTCTTCATGTTCATGTTGGTGTCCATATTGTCTTCTTCCTGTTTGCATTTCCCAGCATGCTCTTTTTCTTATATACTGCTTCTTTTTCCCTGTTCTTTTCTATGGGCTTTTTCCCAATTCAAGATAGTGTTCTTTCCATTTCCTGTGAAGTCACTTCCCTTTTTTCAGTATATAAGCCACTCAGTCTTGCTCTACCTTGCGTTGCAAACACTTCCCTTTGGTAGTGCTCTTCGCTCCTGTTCGTCGTTCCTGTTTTCGTCTTGGAGTATTTTTGCCTTGTTTTTTCCTGTTTTCAAGTCCTGTTTTTTCTTCTTCTTTTTAGGCGTTCCTGTTTGAGGTTTTCCCCAGTACTTGGGGTTTTTTCCTCTGGGACTCCTTCTGGAGGGTACGGTCTGTCTTGGCGTTCTCCTTTAACCTCAGGTCCTGTGGTGGCCTCAACTCCTACACTCTGTCTGACATTTAGGGGGCACCAAGAACATGTTGCCTTTGATCTTATAGCCTCACCAAATCACACCATGATTTTAGGAATACCCTGGTTAACTCGACACAACCCCTATATCAATTGGGAAACGAGAACAATATCTCTAACGTCTTTGTTTTGTCAGCAGAACTGTTATTCCACTAACTCATATTGGTCTCCTAAAAGGTCCTGTCAGTCAACTAAGGATAATACTAACTCCATAAACATGATTCAGGGAGTCCCAGATTGTTATCGGGAATATATTGGGATTTTTCAGAAACCCAGCAATCCCATTCTATCTCCTCATCGCATCTACGACTGTGCTATTCCATTGGTTCTCGAGGAAGTTGTACCTTTTGGTCGAATGTATTCATTGACAGACCAAGAAAAGAAGGTGCTCAAGGAATACCTAGATGACAACTTACAGAACGGGTTAATTGCTCCTTCTACGTCTCCTGCTGGGGCTCCTCTTTTTTAGTCCCCAAGAAGACAAAAGATCTGCGTCCATGTGTTGACTTTCACAAACTCAATAGAATAACAATTAAGGATCGTTACCCATTACCCTTAATTAGGGATAGATTAGATGCCATTCAAGGAGCTAAGATGTTCACCAAATTAGATTTAAGAGGTGACTATCATCTTTTAGGGATCAAAGAAGGGGATGAATGGAAGACAGCTTTCCGTGCGCCTTTCGGACACTATGAGTACTGTGTCATGCCTTTCGGATTGAATAATGCCCCTTCTGTCTTCCAACGATTCATGGATTCAGTGTTCTCTGACTTATTAAACCAACATGTAGTAACCTTTCTGGATGATATCTTGATATATTCCCGTGATCCTGAGCAACATACAGAACATGTACTGCAGGTCTTGGAAAAACTTAAGAAGAACCAGTTATTTTGTAAACCAGAGAAGTGTGAATTCCATAAGACCGAAGTGAAGTATTTGGGATTCAGTATTAATCAACACGGAATATCCATGGCCCCTGACAAGGTCAGCGCCATCTTAGATTGACCTTCTCCAACGTCAATAAAGGAAACACAATGTTTCCTTGGGCTATCAAATTTCTATCGCCAGTTTATTCAGAACTTTGACCACCTACAAAGTTTCATTACCCAAACAATTAAGAAAGAGAATCTGGAGAAGGGCTTCGTCTGGACCGAGAATGCTGAACGCGTGTGACGGGTCGGACCGTTCAAACCCGCACATAATTACGACTAGTGCTGTCTCTGCTGGTGGTGTCCCGAAAGCAACCCAGAGAGCCGCCCTTCCTATTGGCTCTCCGTGGTGCCCGCGGGACGTATGGGCCGTAAAAGGGGAGGTCCCGGAGTGTCGAGGGGAGATCTTCCGGAGCGGAAACCTCCAGGAAGCGGCAGCCGAGCGGACCTGAAGCAGCGGAAAAGTCCAAGGAGGAGAGGAATCTACAACGTCTGGAGTTCATGGGAGAGAAGCCGACTGGATCCAAAAGCCCTCACGGTCCCAACCCGGGACGAAGATCGCTGGGCCCGGGGAGCATACGCCTAGGACCCGCCACGCTTCAGGAGAAGTGTGGCCAAGCCAGGTACGGAGTTAGGGACGGGTAGGGAGGGCGGGAATCGGAAGGAAGAGGGGGTACACGGGGAAAATAGAATGAGCACGGGCACGGGGTGGGAAACATGATAGAAAGAAGGGGAGGGGGAGGAAAGAAAAGACAACCAAACGGGGAAATACTATGAGCACGAACTAGGTGATTGATCAGAAAAGAAACAAAGGCAGACCCGGCAGGAAGGACCAAATAGAGAGATTAACAACGAAAAGAGCAGAAGACTCAAGAACCTAAGAAGAAAGAAAAGAAGTGAAAGATACAGGAGAAAAGAGAAAGCGGTCAGAGGAAGCACTCAAACAGACAGGGGTAAGAAAAACCAGAAAAAACAGGGGAAGAAGTGAAAGACCAGGAAAACAGGGTTAAGGAAGAGCCAGGAAGGAAAGAAGAGACAAGAGCACAAGAAAGGAAAAGGGAAGAGAAAGTAGAGAATAAGACCCTAGAGTGAAAGGAAGAGAGAGAGAAAAGGTAAAGAGAGCTTTTAAACAATCACTTACCGTACCTATTCTTCTTCTGTCCCCACATGCTTCCCGAGAGGCCTATGGAGAGGAAAGAAAGAAGAAGACGAGATTAGCACCCAGACGAGAGAAGACATCTGCAACCAAGTACCTCAGACATACCTATCAGAAAGTACTCTGTAAAAATAACAATAAACCGTACTTATCTATCGACACAATCAGTCTGGTGTACTTGATATCGGCCAGCCTACGACAAAGTGGTGTCAGAAGTGGGATTACAGGAACACTCCCAGAATGGAGGAAAAACCCACCATGGCAGACGTTACAGCGCAGTTAGCGGAAGGACAACGTCACCTCCAATTAATGTGGGAACAACAGATGAAGGAAGCACAAGAGGAACGCAAGGCCCTACAAACAGCCCTTTAGAGCCAAGCCACAATCATGGCTAACAACCAACTAGTCCATGAAACAGCCCTTGGAAAGCTAACCGATACAATAGCCCACACTAAGGTGCATCCCAACGTACCAAGCAGTGTCTTAGACAAATATCAGGACCAGGAAGATCCAGACTCCTTTTTCCTCAATTTCGAAAGAGTGGCAAGCACGGCTAGTTGGCCAGAAGATAAGTGGGGGCAGTATATTGCCCCGTTACTGACGGGGCATCTTCAAGCAACCTACCAAGCTATCAATCCTAGTGGTACTCTCCCTTATAAAGAAATAAAGAAGACCATTCTAGAAAGGGTAGGGCTTGACAGCGAGAGTTATCGGTCCAAGTTCCGCCATATGAAGTGGCAACCACAGGAGAACCCGCGTACCCTATACTACAGGGTACAACATGCTGCTGGTCGATGGTTACATCCCACCGAAAACACCCGAGAAGAGATGTTTGATGTGATCGTCTTGGAACAATTTTTAGACGCCCTGCCCAACACTACCCGTAATTGGGGTTCGCCAACACCCTGGGTTGAGCAATGAGACAGCCATTGACCTAGCTTGCACTTTCCACCGAAGTCCAGACTTTAGGGCAACTTCCAGCAGAACCCTAGTCCCCTCCCCTGTGCGGCCCACTATAGGAAAAGGAGCAGCCCCAAGACCTCTGGGGATGCACGATCCAGAAAGGGTACGGATACCCCATCCTCTACAATCGACTCTCCCCACAACAGGGCCTCAGTGTTACCACTGCTCAGAGTGGGGTCACATAGCACGATATTGCCCCCAGAAAAAGGACATGGAAGAACCAATGGAAATTGGAGTCGCGAAGGGAAGGGTGTTTTGGGCCGGGGAAACCAAACCTACATATACCCTCCCTATCCTTCTCAATAGCAGGGAAAGGGTGGCCCTGGTGGACTCAGGATGCAGCCAGAGTGTTATCCGTCAGGAATTGGTTGAACTCGGACAAGGGTTACCCCAGGCACAAGTATTGATTGCCTGTGTCCATGGGGACCAGAGGTACTATCCAGTAGCAGTCATCAACTTTCAGTGGAGAGGAGATAAAGAAACTCTCAAGGTGGGTGTGTTACCTCACCTAGAAGAGGATATTATCATTGGGACTGACTATGCAGCTTTTTCCCTATTGTTGACGAAAGCAGGACAAGAGCATACTTTGAAAATGTGGTGGAAAGAAGTCCCATATGACGCTGGGGAGATAGCTAGTCAGCAACCTAGAAATCGACTAAGTAAATGACAGAAAAGGATACAACGACAAAAATACTCAGTAAAAGACTATGAAGTCAGCAAGACGGATCTAGGAGCCACGGGCAAGGTATATACAGTGGCAGGGGATTTTAGACAGAGTCAGAGGGACGATCCCTCCTTAAAGAATGCATGGCAACAGGCCTTGCATAACGAGGAGCATGTGGTAGGACCAAAATTCCTCATCCTGAACCATCTCTTGTATAGAATTCCCCAGTCTAATGATGGCATGCAGAAACAATTGTTAGTCCCCGGTAGTCACAGACAACAAGTCCTGCAATTGGCTCATGGGGACAAGGGGGAAGGGCATCTAGGTAGGGAGAAAACCGAGGAGGCAATACTCTGGCGGTTCTATTGGCCCGGGGTTTTCGGGGATATCCGTAGATACTGTTAGAATTGTCCAAAATGCCAGTTATGTAATCCCATCACACAAACCCCTGCTCCATTACAGCCACTCCCGATTATAGAGACCCCTTTTTCCCGGGTAGGCATGGATATCATCGTCCCTCTCAACCCATCCAGTAGAGGTAGACAGTATGTCCTGGTATTGGTTGATTATGCCACCCGCTATCCCAAAGCTATTCCCCTCCCCAGCATGCACACGGAAATAATCGCCCAAGCAATGATTGAGTTTTTCTCAAGGGTGGGTTTTCCTAAAGAGATCCTAACCGACCAAGGCACACCTTTTATGTCCAGACTTATGGGGGAAGTAAGCAAGACCTTAGGAATAAAACAGATCATAACATCAGTATATCATCCACAAACCGACAGTCTCGTGGAGAGATACAACCGGACTATTAAGTCCCTGCTCAGAAAGAGCATCACTGAGGATGGAAGGGATTGGGAGAAAAAACTACCCCTGGTATTGTACGCGATACGCACGCATACTCAATCTTCCCTAGGTCACAGTCCATTTGAATTGTTATTTGGTCGGCCACTCCGAACTCTTCTCGAAATGCTAGCCGAACAATGGGAAGAGACTGACGATGAGACAAAAGACCTCCTTACTTATACCAAGGAATTGAGGGAGAACCTACAGTCAGTATGGGAAAAGGCCCACACCACTGTCCGCGAAGCCCAAGAAAAACAGAAGAAGGGGTATGACACCAGGAGTGTGCTCCGTAGTCTAAAAGTAGGGGACAAGGCACTGGTCCTCCTTCCCAGTAGCGAGAATAAATTATTGGCACGATGGCTAGGACCATACGAGGTGCTGGAACAGATCAACCCCACCACCTATAAACTGGCTCTCCCCCACGGCCACGGTACGGAACAAATATATCACATAAACATCTTTAAAAAGTGGCAGGAACCAATTAGTGCCCAACCAGTCCGGTACATCACAACTGACCATAGTGAGGACATCCCGTACCCAGCACTTTCCCTCCCACACGGTCCGGAGGAATCCAGACCCCAAACTAATACGTCCCTCCCAGATACGCAGTTGATATCATTCTTACAGACTATGAATACATATAGGGATGTTTTTTCCAAACAACCCGGACATACCCAGTTAGCTGAGCACATCATTCGCACTAAGAATGAGTCTATATCAAGACAAAGACCCTATCGTATCCCAGAGGCAAAAAGAGCCTTAATAGAACAAGAGGTCCAAACTATGTTGGAAGCGGGAATCATAGAACCCTCCAACAGCCCATGGTGTTCTCCGGTAGTATTGGTCCCAAAACCGGATGGGAGTACTCGGTTTTGTGTAGATTACAGGAAGGTCAATGAACTGACCTATTTTGATGCCTACCCAATACCCCGTATTGACGAGCTGTTAGAAAAATTAGGACAAGCTAGGTTCATGTCCACCTTGGATTTAACGAAGGGGTATTGGCAGATCCACTTAAAAGCAGGTGACAAGGAAAAGACCGCCTTCGCGGCTCCATCCGGTTTGTACCAATTTACTATTCTTCCCTTCGGGTTGCATGGTGCCCCTGCCACATTTCAATGACTAATGGATAAGGTACTACGTCCCCATCAACCATATGCAGCCGCGTATCTAGATGACAGTGATATACAGCCAGACATGGACTGATCATCTGAAACACTTGAGGACGGTCTTACAGGCATTAAGGGAAGCCCATTTAACAGCTAACCCTGAGAAATGCAGACTAGGGTTTACAACGATCAGGTATTTAGGGTATGTCTTAGGGGAGGGAATGGTCCGTCCCCAAATAGAGAAGGTAGAGGCGATCCAACAGATCCCAGTACCTAGGTCAAAAAGGGACATACGTTCTTTCCTCGGTCTTGTGGGGTACTACCGAAGGTTTATTCCACAGTTCTCAACAGTGGCCAAACCTCTCACTAACTTACTTAAAAACACTACTCCTAAAACCTTCTCCTCACTTCCCGAAGCAGCCCATCACAGTTTTATCCATCTAAAAAACGCCCTGACCACCAACCCGATTTTATGCTGTCCGGACTTCCAAAAACCTTTTTTCTTATAGACTGATGCATCTGACGTGGGACTTGGGGCTGTATTATCTCAAACTCAAACGGATGGGTCTATCCACCCTTTATTGTACATCAGTAGGAAGCTGCTCCCCAGAGAAACGCACTACCCCACCATTGAGAAGGAATGTTTGGCTATTAAATGGGCTGTTGAATCATTGTGCTATTATCTCAGTGGGCGAACCTTCACCCTTCTTATGGATCATGCACCTCTCACCTGGCTCGCTCGCAACAAAGACACAAACGTTCGGGTTCTAAGATGGTTTCTCTCTTTGCAACCCTTTTCCTTCCAGGTGCTCCACTCTCCAGGCCGCCACATGTTGAATGCTGATTACCTATCCCGCTACCCTGCTCCTGAGCATCATCGACAGCCGCTCTCTAGGGGGAGTGTCTGTGATGGTTCGACCGTTCCGACCCGCACATAATTACGACTAGTGCTGTCTCTGCTGGTGGTGTCCCGGAAGCAACCCAGAGAGCCGCCCTTCCTATTGGCTCTCCGTGGTGCCCGCGGGACGTATGGGCCGTAAAAGGGTAGGTCCTGGAGTGTTGAGGGGAGATCGTCCGGAGCGGAAACCTCCAGGAAGCGGCAGCTGAGCGGACCCGAAGCACCGGAAAAGACCAAGGAGGAGAGGAATCTACAATGTCCGGAGTTCATGGGAGAGAAGCCGACTGGATCCAAAAGCCCTCACGGTCCCAACCCGGGATGAAGATCGCTGGCCCCGGGGAGCATACGCCTAGGACCCGCCACGCTTCCGGAGAAGCGTGGCCAAGCCAGGTACGGAGTTAGGGACGGGTAGGGAGGGCGGGAAGCGGGAGGAAGAGTTGTACACGGGGAAAATAGAACGAGCACGGGCACGGGGTGGGAAACATGATAGAAAGAAGGGGAGGGGGAAGAAAGAAAAGAAAACCAAACGGGGAAATACTATGAGCACGAACTAGGTGATTGATCAGAAAAGAAACAAAGGCAGACCCGGCAGGAAGGACCAAATAGAGAGATTAACAACGAAAAGAGCAGAAGACCTTAAGAGCCTAAGAAGAAAGAAAAGAAGCAAAAAATACAGGAGAAAAGAGAAAGCGGTCAGAGGAAGCACTCAAACAAACAGGGGTAAGAAAAAACAGAAAAAACAGGGGAAGAAGTGAAAGACCAGGAAAACAGGGTTAAGGAAGAGCCAGGAAGTAAAGAAGAGACAAGAGCAGAAGAAAGGAAAAGGGAAGAGAAAGTAGAGAATAAGACCATAGAGTGAAAGGAAGAGAGAGAGAAAAGGTAAAGAGAGCGTTTAAACAATCACTTACCGTACCTATTCTTCTTCTGTCCCCACATGCTTCCCGAGAGGCCTATGGAGAGGAAAGAAAGAAGAAGACGAGATTAGCACCCAGACGAGAGAAGACATCTGCAACCAACTACCTCAGACATACCTATCAGAAAGTACTCTGTAAAAATAACAATAAACCGTACTTATCTATCGACACAATCAGTCTGGTGTACTTAATATCGGCCAGCTTACGACAACGCGCTTTTCAAGAATGAAAGAAGGCCTTTACCCAAGCACCCATTTTGCGACACCCTGACATTACCAAAAAATCTATCGTTGTGACAGATGCCTCAGATAGAGCCATTGGGGCAGTCCTGCTGCAGAAACAAGACAACGATGGATTAGAACATCCTATCTTTTATCTTTCTCATATCTTATCAGAAGCAGAACGCAATTATTCAGTACTGGAACGAGAATTACTTGCTCTCAAAGTAGCATGTAAGGAATGGAGGCATTTCTTGATGGGATCCAGAGAGCCTTTTGAAGCCAGGACTGACCACCGCAATTTACAATGTCTTCGGAGTTTCCAGTGTCGCAACAGTCGTCAAGCAAGATGGGCATTCTTCTTTAGCCAGTATGATTTTGTGATCACGTACCTGGCTCCCAGAATTCAGTGGCAGATGCTTTATCCTGTAGATATCCTGACGTCGCTAAGAACTCTTCTCCACACATTATTGAGTCTAGTAGGATCATCGGAGCTACTCAATCTTTTCAAGAATGTGTTAAATCTGAGTACCAGTTTCTTTATACTTCGGAATGGGATAGAGTAACACCTTTTTTGCAGAAGAAAGATGACTACTTCTATCATCAGCAAGCTCTTTTTTTACCTACCAAGAAAGTTCAGACGGAGGCATTACAAATGTGTCATGATTCCCCGATAGCCGGGCATCGAGGAATCAAGAAGACCCAGGAGCTGATACAACAATCATTTTGGTGGCCTTCGTTTAAGACAGATACAAAAACCTATGTTTCAGCATGTCCAGTATGTGCTCAGGCCAAGACACCCCGAACGAAGTCAGCAGGTTTATTAAGGCCTTTACCGGTTCCCTCAGCTCCTTGGTGTACATTATCCATGGATTTCATATGTTCCTTACCAACCTCTTCTGGTAACCACGTCATCATGGTAACAGTAGATTCTTTCACCAAGATGGCACATTTCACAGCATTAAATAAGTTACCGACAGCCCCTGAAATGAGTCGCATATTCATGCGTGATATCTTTCGCCTCCATGGTCTTCCGCAAGAGGTCATTTCGGACAGAGGGCCACAGTATGTGTCACGATTCTGGAGAGCCTTTTGTGCCTTATTAAACATTGAGGTCTCCTTATCCTCTGGTTTCCATCCACAAACGAATGGTCAAACTGAACGAGTGAATCAGGAACTCCAACAGTATCTGAGATGTTACTGTAATGTCACTCAGAGTAATTTGTCAGAGTTTCTTGCCCTTGCCGAGTTCTCCTCTAATAACACAGTGCATAGTGCGACCAAGGCCACACCTTTTTATTGCACCTATGGATTTCATCCTAGGGCCACATCTACTGTTCCCAGTACATCCTCTTTTGTTCCTGCAGTCACTTCTTTTGCACGTCGGATCCGCCAAATCCAGAGCCTACTTCATACAACTCGCTTAGCTTCGAAACAAGCAATGAAACAAAAAGCGGATCATTATCAACAAACGGCACCTTTGTTTAAAGTAGGCCACAAGGTGTGGCTTTCCTGCAGATTTCTACCTTCCAGATTTTCTATCAATAAATTCAAACCATGTTTTTATGGACCCTTTCGGATTTTGCAAATCTTGAATCCTGTTGTTGTGCGACTGCGATTGCCTCATACTTGGAGGGTTCATCCAGTATTTCATGTGTCCCATTTAAAGCCCTTTGTTCCTGATCCATACCACCGACAATTCCAGCATCCTCCTTCTCTTTTCGTTGACGGCCAGCCTGAATATGAAGTCCAGGAAATTTGTGATTCCCGATTTTTTCGGAGCAGACTGCAATTTTTGGTTCACTGGAAAGGCTACCCTCTCAGTGATTGCTCTTGGGAGGATGCCTCCTCCGTCCATGCTCCCCATTTGGTTCGCCTGTTTTTTACCCATCACCCTGACAAACCTGGGGCCTCGGGGAGGGGACCTACTGTAACACTGCGCCTCGTCGCGGCGTCTCTTTTTACATCCGCGGTCGGAACACGCTGACGATTCTCAGAGCGCCATTCCCTGCGCTTTCTTGTCAAATTGGCAACGCGTCCCGTGAAGCGTGTTTTGCGCTCCCGGTTGCGTTGCCCTTACCAACTGTAGGGCATTGTTGTCCCCCTGTAGCTGGTGGTCTTCTTCTGGTCTTTTTCTTTTCTTTCCGTTTTCTTTTTCTTGCCTCTGTATTCTGCCGTTCTTCTTGTTCATGTTGGTGTCCATATTGTCTTCTTCCTGTTTGCATTTCCCACCCACGTTCTACCCAGCCCGGTCGGGTTTTTAGGTTACCCTCGGTGGTGTATAAGTACTGTGTTTGCATTTCCCAGCATGCTCTTTTTCTTATATACTGCCTCTTTTTCCCTATTCTTTTCTATGGCCTTTTCCCAATTGAAGATGGTGTTCTTTTCATTTCCTGTGATGTCACTTCCCCTTTTTCAGTATAGAAGCCACTCAGTCTTGCTCTACCTTGCGTTGTAAACACTTCCCTTTGGTAGTGCTCTTCGCTCCTGTTCGTCATTCCTGTTTTTGTCTTGGAGTATTTTTGCCTTGTTTTCTCCCGTTTTCAAGTCCTGTTTTTTCTTCTTCTTTTTAGGAGTTCCTGTTTGAGGTTTTTCCCCAGTTCTTGGCGTTTTTTCCTCTGGGACTCCTTCTGGAGGGTACGGTCTGCCTTGGCGTTCCCTGTCAAGTGGCACTGTGGCTACTAGAAAGGGTCGCCCTATCTGGGATTATCCAGAACCTGCAGAAGGCCGGGTGTGTTCTCCAATCCTGCATCCAGAGGTGAGAAGTCGAGTGCAATTCGTGACAGCTATCTCCTTTCAAACAAACACACAGATAATGATGACCGAAGACCACCCGCTTGACTCACTTAGACTTGTTCAGCGAATCAGTGCCAAAAACCAAGAGATTTGGTTTCCACAAAAGCAACACAGATGTTTCATACAAGATTTATGATTTCTAGCAGCCTCAGCGTTAAAACTTGAGTAATCGCTTTCCATGAGTTTATGGCCAAAATGGCTTCCAAATGCTGTAACGTTTTACAACTAATTTGAGGTGACAGATCATCTTGCAGTTTGTAAGCTAATGCTTTACCATCAGTTAGTAATAAAGATTTCTCCAGGCACGCCATCTCTGGCAAACAAGAATTCCACAAGGGAACTGATACTGTGAGCAATTGACAAAATATGTCCCAGTCTGAGAAGGTGTTACCTTGCACCAGTATTTTCATTAAGGTCTAAAGACATAATAGCTGCTGTACAGAATTGACTTATTTCCAGATGTTGCTAAGCATACACGCTGGTTAAGAGCAACATACTCCTAACTGAAAGCCAGACCCTTGTATCTACAGTCTGGTTTGAAATGTGAGAAAACTCCTAGCGCTGTGTTGTAATGCCATACGTACAATCATAAGTTACTGAAAAGAAAGCACAATTGTTCCCATCACTTACATTTCTGAAAGGTCCTGGGGATATGGATTTAATTAGCATAGCTCTAAAGTGTTTCACTGCTTCAGTTATCCTAGAAGGCGAGGTGTTTCTGTGACTCAGTATCACATGTGGAATGAATAAACCTGCAGGAAATGTCATCATGTTCTATCAAATGTAAGCAGCGATTAAGGATGGGGCAGGAGGTAGGCTGCGAGGAGATTTTTCGCTCTGGCGCACTGTGAATCTATACCAAAGGGGGCGTATTAACTCTATGTAGACCAGGGGCCTCGTTACAAGTGTGGGTATGGTGTTTCCCCCACTAACATTATTCCCAATGGTACCCCCGGAGATCCGTTTATGATACGTGGTTTATCCTTCCCCTCACGGTCTTACTGATGTCCCAGGTAGTGGTAAAGCCTGGGGAATTATTGAGCGGACTTACATCCAACTCTTAATGAGCCCCCTGAACTGTAATCTGCATGGATCCGTGTTTCAGAGCTCCACTGTCGTACATAACAGGCTAATGATTTCTAAGCTTTTGGGTCTACAGGAAAGACCTTAAGATACAAGCGTGTAGAGTGAAAATGTGTTAATCCTTCCAGGAATAATGCATTGGAGTGTGATCACTCTAACTAGCGTTTCTACAACAGTGTCTGTGAGTCCCTGAAGACTATTGCACAGTAGGTTGTATGGCGTACCTTTCCGCTCAATAGTGAAACTGTCCATGGGGCAGGTACAGAACATAACAAAGATATAAACTTTGAACACACTTCGGAATTCGGTAGGTAGTATCCCCATCACCCCTTTGATAAAGACATCGATTTTCTTAAGTGACCTTAAAAGTGGGAGTTTACTATGTTCTAAAGCAGGTTGATAATATCCCTACCTTTTCAGATAAAATGTATGG
This sequence comes from Pleurodeles waltl, assembly GCF_031143425.1. Taxonomy (NCBI): domain Eukaryota; kingdom Metazoa; phylum Chordata; class Amphibia; order Caudata; family Salamandridae; genus Pleurodeles; species Pleurodeles waltl. Next base: position 1,890,590,381 of record NC_090440.1, read on the forward strand.
AATGTAACTGGCATGCTGCATTTCTTTTTTAGTTAAAAAGAAACAAACACAATGGGTTACTTTGATCAAATCAAAGCCCCTTGGGATACAGATTCTGCCCACTTTTCAGAAATGTGTAGTATTTCGGATAGAATGTGTGGCTACATCACTTGTCTGATTATTCTCCTGCATTTCGTTGATCGATGACCTATCAATCCATAATGCTTTGCACTTTACAGAGCTAATGATGTAATTACTAGCCACTAATCTTCATTAAGCTACTGAATTACATTTTGCAACACAGTCCTTAAAAGTGGAAGGATCCCACTCCTTTAGACATAGATCACATTGATCAACTTTAAAATCAATAAAGTTTATTTTTCCTTAGGATCCTACCAACCTATTAATCGTGCCTTTCACCCCAGCTTATTGCATGCTAGTTACCACAGTAGAATGGCTGGTCTCTGCCCTGCCCTAAACTTAGGTCTGAATCCTTATACTAGAAGCTTTATTTCTCAGGTCACTAATCAGCTCTTGCAAGGCCCGTGGTAGACATACCCTGTTTAGCTAATGGAGTGGGGACTCCCTCTCTTGCCAAGTCACAAGCTGAAGCATTGTGGGTTACAGTACCTCGCATACTCTTCTAAAATATCCTTCTCTTTCTTAATCTACTTCACTTAGTTGAAGCATGAACCTGGGGATGTTTTTGATCCATCCCCCATTACTACTTGGTGTAGGCTAAGTGTTTGCATGCAGGGCCCTCACACCATCATCTTTTGTAAAACATTGGCACCTTCCTTGGCCCTCAGAGCAAGCATTGGTGATGGCCCAGTTCCTGAGCTGCATGGTCTGCATTGATTGGGGCCACACAATTGGTTGACTGTATGCTGTCATTGTCTGGCTGCATACCTGCTCCACTGAGGTACTTGGAGGCAGGATTGTGAAGGTGCCATTCCTTGGTCAGTTATCCAGTCCTTCCATGTGTGAATATCTTCGAGGTCTTTCCTCATAAAATTGGGATTGCTTGATTGCTCAGGGGTGAAGTGCAGGTAGAAGGGCTCGTGAAATCCCCAGCTCCAATCTCCATCACCAGTAGGTACTCATGCAAAGCTTTGTGCACAGCTTCCATATTCCCATCAATATGGGCAAAGATCATGTATCTCCACTCAGATCAGGTCAGGTTTCCATTGGGTTGATCTCCCTTTGAGTCTGCAGGCAATCTCCCACAAATATCGTAAGCACATAAACACGTCCTCTGATAGTCAGCTCTTCAGCTCTTCTAAATTGTCTCCCACTGCTCTGAGTTTTTGACAGATCCAATTCAATGAATGATGATTTATGGCTATCCTAGGCTTGGTTCTGCGTGCAAAGCTTTGCCCTCTCCTGCTAGGGCAGTTGTGCTCAAAGATATTCGTTGCTGCCTCACAGATTTGCAACACACAACAACATACACACATGAACTCTCTCGCTCTCTCTTCCTCTTTCCCTTTCTCTCACACTCTCTCTTTACCTCCCTGGCTGGCTTATTCACATTGAAATGATTTGTGCATTTTCTGCAAAGAAGGGTGGGAAGCCTACACCCAGTAACTTTGTATGGCATCTAGGTGCAAGGTTCCCACGAAGGTCTAGGCAAAATGTATCCTCCTTGAACAAGATCTCTGAAACTTTGATCTCCTTTTATAGTGAAGAAGATCACAGCACTTTCCAGTGGTCCCCCAAGACAGTTCAACTAGTCTTCCTTATACCCAGGCCACACACAAGGAGCGCCGAAGCAAACGAAAAGAGGTAGAAATGTGGCGCACATTTTCCAAACATGCATTGTAGCATGCATTTGATCACATAAAACCATTCAAAAATAACTAGCCTACTTTGTAGCAGGACAACTAATAGGGTCACAAACTAATATCCAAGCATACTGACTTTGCGTTCCAGGTGATAAAACATCAGCAATGTCTCCACAGTATGTGTAGCTCGTGCTACCTCCCAGTCACTGTACGTAGAATGAAAGTCTCACGGAAAGGTCTAGTCCTGTCCTCATAGGGTTTGGACCCAGAGAGGCCTAACACCTGATATGAACATGAATGTCCAGTCCCAAAGATGGAGGTGTTCAGTTCAAAGTATCCCTAACACATACTCTGTACCGTCACAACTACAATAAAATTGCTATGTCTGGGGTTTGCCTCTGCAGGAATTTAGTTCTTTGTATTTCCCCTTTACACAAGACAATCATGTTCTACTTTACAAAAGATCATCATGTGCTCCAATCTCGTTTCATACAGGAGACTGGGACACATGTTTCCCAAAGGAAAACGTTAAAAGTATTCTTTCTTAAACATACTAGGGTCAAAGCAGGCATATTAAGATAGTGTTCTCAGGGTACCCAATGTTTCAAAGAAATACAAAGAGATGCACTCAGCCCCAATGCCTTCAACATATGTGGTGTATATGGTAGTGGGAGTAAGATATCAGCTGACTTGCTGGGTTCTGCTCCCATCTGGCACTCTATCCTTACCACATCCTAGTTCCTCCAGTTACCCTTCAGGAGGGATTCACCAACTAGCTTGGGGCAATGTAAACCGTTCAGAAGGAGAGGTAGTGGAGAGCTGTGGGTCACATAGAAGGAATTGTCCCCTCTAAATTAAGGAAATCAACACAGGGTTTAGGTGAACTATAACTCCCCAAACAACAACAACAGGGAGGGGCATAAGTGGGAGATTTGGAGGAAAGACTCCTGGTCCCGTGTGTATGGCTCCCAATAATCAATAAATCAAAATGATATACACATGGTTCCAAATCACAAGAGGGTTTCTTTCAGACTAGTGGTTCTGCATTAATTGGAAACCAATATATTTGAAGCAAGAGCCCTCACTCACCCTCCGGTGACATGCTTCATCATAGGGTTATGCTCCTCGTCAGGCTGGCGCTGCAATGCCTGACGGCCCCCACAAGGGGGCTCTTTGCCGGAGATCTTTTGAGAATAATGCACAACCGGTTAAAAAGTGATTAAGGATTGGTATAAGGGCAGTTAAAAATGACTAGAGGTAAAAAAATATACTATTTATTCTGATACTAATACCTCTGACATGATTAAAAACAACAAATAGGGATATGGTAAAATAATGTCTACACTCCCCAAATGAAAAAAATAAATTATACAGTTACTAAATCTCGCACTAGAGAATAGTAAAGGTAGAAGTAAACACAGGGTCCCCTGTGTTACCCTGTATAATAGGTTAACATGTTTCTCACTGTTTTTTAGTCAATAAATGATCTTATGCGATTCGTCAGGACCTTAGCACGTACCTAATCCTTTAAACAATTAGGAATCCCATAATAGGGAGATCTGAAACCTAAAAGAATAGAAAAGAAAGAAACCATTGTCACAGAATTTCATTGTCGTCAACAGTGATGTGTACACAATATCCTGAGATGTTACCCCATACACTCGTGAGGAATCCCAAAGGTGCCATGTGACAAAGGTACAACAGTGAGAAATAAAAAAGGACCAACTTGGCGAAGGTTCCTCAATGCTTACCCTCCAAATATTAAAGGTAGGGCCTCATCGGGGAAAACATCAGGCTTGAAAAATCCACTATGGTCTAAATATATACACAGCGAAAAAACCTTAAATAACATGCTAATTTGAGTGGTTATTTAACTGTGTAGAAAATGTATGGAGACCATAACAGGCATGGTGAGTTATCAACATAAGAACTCCATGCAATGGTAACAAGGAAAAGTCCTCCTGTAATGAGAAAGCATGATAAAGCTAAGTACAAAAGATTAGAGAGGCTGGCGGTGGGTTTCACTGCATACTACACTGTAAAGTACTAGTGACAAAGTAATCAAGTTAGAAAGAGGTAGTAAAAATGCAACAGTGTTAAACTGTACATGGCCAAATATGTAAAAGATGTCATCATGGATACTTAATACGTTAAATCCTTCGTGCTCCAGAGGAAAATATCACGTATAAGGTGAGATATGAAGAGCTGTAGCCGAAATGAGCAATGATATCAATGGTAATCAGTATAATAAAGTGAAAACGGGCAAAATGTGGTGAAAAAATGAGGGAATTAGACACCTCAGACGAGGTATGCGCGTTCAAGTACTTGCGCAAACTATTACCATGCAGGTTGATCTCGGCTAAGCGTGACTTAAACTGAGAAAGTTGGACCGTTGGTCTACTACGAGTGGCGTGAAGAGGTGAGACGCGCTGGGAATTCCGCGCGCTAACCTAACCCCCCTGTGTGTGTCTTCTTTGTTCTTTTTTCGGCTTCCTTAGCCGGTCATGGTAATAGTTTGCGCGAGTACTTGAACGCGCATACCTCGTCTGAGGTGTCTAATTCCCTCATTTTTTCACCACATTTTGCCCGTTTTCACTTTATTATACTGATTACCATTGATATCATTGCTCATTTGGGCTACAGCTCTTCATATCTCACCTTATACGTGATTTTTTCCTCTGGAGCACGAAGGATTTAACGTATTTAATGCTATGCTATATATTGTTAGTTTATGCAAATTATATGCACCATAAACAATATATATTTAAAAAATGTCATGTAAACACCCCACCAACTTAAAAATATAACAAGGGAATTAATATAGATACATTGCAGTAACCATTAGCATATTCAGTGCCATGTTTGTCACCAATTGAATGTCTGGTTTGGAAGGTGCTGTCCCCTTAATCTTCCCCAAGAGCACCCCCACAGAACAGACACCATGTCCAGCAGAATGGATGTGTCTGGGGTCACCTTCTGCTTCCAGCATCCACCTTGATAGTTCATCTATCCATTATCCGAAGCCCCCTAGGTCATGTACAGTACTGCCCAAGAGGAGCCACTGTGAGCGTGCACCTAGGTCACATTCTAAATACCAACACTCAAGCCAGTAACTTAGTCAATTAAGTCACTTGCTGACTCAGTAATGAGCATATGGATCAATATGACTTGGAAAGAGTGGTAACCTTAATTTTGTCTTCAAAGACATAAATGTGGATAGGGATCCTCACTCACCTAACTTTAGAATTACTTAGGTAGTGTGCTTGCTGCTTTCCCTGGCAGGTTTTGTGTTGCATTGTGGAATAGATGCAGTATAGAGCCCTTGTGTGCAGGATAAGGGACCTAATAAAGAGTGAAACATGATTCCCCGATTATTGAAGTTACAACGACCACTGAGAAATATCAATAAGGAGATTGCATAGTTCCACCTAAACCAAAACACTGAAAACTCAGTAGGAGATGGAAAATTCACTTCTCAGTACCACCGCCATGAAAAGGCTGGCAGAGAATGGATGCAGAGTGCCCCAGGGGGCCCCCTGCACTGCCCATGCACTAGGTTACGGTTATGAGCCGGAGACAATGCTGTAGCCTGTTTCTCGCTAGGCCAGCAGGTGGAAATTCAGGTTTCTGCCCGCGGCCTAGCAGGAAACTCTTAATTACTCTGACAGGGAGGTTGCCGTGTAGGCGGAGGCCACTCTGTCGGGAGTTTGGCGGATGGGCTTTCCCATCCGTCAAACTCGTAATAGGGCCCAGAATGTCCAATGTTTGTATTATTATAGGTGAATGGTAAAAAACATTAGAAATCACTCAAATAATAAAACAACACATTATTACAAAGTGACAACACTGGGCAACCGTTACACACAATGTATCCTGTCACTGGTCATTAGAGGATTATTATTTGAGAACACTGGGGATTGTGATAAAAAAATAGTACTTTCTAGTGTGTGATTTGTGATCCCTATGTAAATATAGGAAACAAATCACATAAAAGAAGCAATCTTAAAACAGCAGTAATTTAACTCAGTAAATTCAGGTATCTCTGTGCTTATAGTAAGGAGTTGGTTATCCCATCACGCAAAGGCGCTAGTGGCATAAGGCCATAAGGACAATCACTCCAATTCCAGTGAGGACAAACATTGATACTGATCGGGGAAAGGCAGAGAAGATCTCATTTTCAGGGGAAATTGCTTTGGATTGGATTGTGGGTCCACTAGCATAGAGCATACAGGCAAAAGTCACTAAGGACTAATTTGAGTTTTAAATCTAGCTAGTGCTCAACTCACCCCAGTCCTGGGTCTCTGTATTGCAAGGCAGGGACACCTAACTGCTAAGTGTGGTGGAGGGTCTGTTTTCAGTACTATGCTGGCACTGAAGTTGGTGGGTAGAGGAACAGAGCAAGTTGGGATTCACTCCAAGATGAACATGCAAAAATATTCTCTCCATGAAGCAGAATGCTCGCACCAGTCAGCTCACCTGTAGATTTCGGGCAGCCTTCATGTTGTCTACTGGGTTAAAGACTGAATTTGGTGCTCTGAATCCATGTCTAAAATTCCAATGGCTGGCTGCCTGTGTTCATCCACAAAGACAAGGTCAGCAGCAGAAGTAGGGTAGGCCTGAAAATTGTAGTAGGAGTTCGAGCTTGCATGTGCAATGCAACAGGTCTCGCATTTGCTCAATTAGAGCTCTTAGCATTGTAAACTCCTAACCGGACTTTTCTTGCCACATAAATTGAAAGAAAAAAAACGAGCGCGATCACGCTATGTAAAACCCAGCGTGATCGTGCTGAAATTGAAAACCAAAAAAAACGAGAGCAATCGTGCTATGTAAAACTCAGCGCGATCACGCTGCGTGAAAAATAAAAAGATAAAGTAGTGCAGAAAACAGGCTGAAAACATAGAGTCTTGTATGTTTTCAGTAGTTGACAGTGCATCCGAGGAGGGCTAAACACGGGAAAAGGCATGACGTATGCATTCCTTTCACTAATGAAATCAAGCAGATTTTAAAAGGCAAGCCCACAAACTAATGAAAGTGACAGGCGTGACATGGGTGTGGTTAAAAGCCCAAAGAGAGCTTACAACAGGGATGGAGCGCTTGTGCGCTCAACCCCAAGAAGGTAGTGCCTGGCTGCATAGTCAGCGTGCCCCTTAGCAGGATACACATAGGTCTGAGTCAATATAAATACTCCCTTTGCTTGACGGGGGCTCCTGCTTAATCTCACAAGCCTTGGCAGTTAGTAAGCAGACCACTGCCACTGAGTTCTAGTGCATTCAAAATGTTCATAAACCCAACTGGTGCATTTGCCGTAAATTTCCCCACCTTCAGAGAGGATGCTAGTGAGCGATAAGGCCTTGTCATGTTTGCAGAGTGCATTGTGAAGTCTGCTATCTATGGCACACCAGACAGGTACCTTCTCCAAGGAGCAGTTGTGTCAAGCAGCCTTAAACGTTCCTTTCAGATAGGAACGGAGGACAACAAAGAAGGAAGAGCAGAGATTTAAATGATGGGTTTTTCCATTGCTTCTCTGTAGAAAGCAGCCTTTCTCCACCTTGCTTGTAGCTTTCATACAGAAAGATGTTCATGATCTTCTAAGGGTGCCGTTATGACAGGAGCACTGTAGTTAGTTTATTTTTTCTGCACTGGTTCCAGTGTGTGCAACCATTATTGCACATGCAGTCTAGGTAATGGTCGCAATTACTCACATTCATTAGAAAGTACATAAACTCAAGGGGATGCCCATTTACCACTGATCACTGGACAATTCACATTGCGAGGCCAGTTGACATCACCTCTAGATGCATCTTTTGAACCCCAAATCTAAATAAATGCTGCTACAGAGAATAAAGACTTGTTTGAGTATGCTCTACCCTAAGTATGCCAAAGGATGTCCCTGTGCAGCACTGGTTCTTCAGTTTGGCTTTCATTCTGATTAAAAGCCCCACAAACTCAGCTGAAAATAGAAAATGCAAGGGAATCTCAGGGGCAAAGCAAAGCATAACAGTGGTTTGATAACTGCACAGTTGGAGACTTTCACCCTCATTTACACATAATTCCTTGTCCAGTATATAAACCCGGCACTTAGATTGCTCTTGAAAACCACCATCCATTACTTGCTGAACCTTCATGTGTCACTTGGACATACACCTCGACCACCGAAAAAAGATAATTTGATGCAATTTGCAAATTTACCTTATGCTCTTCGAAGTTAATGTTCCTTCGAGCTCCTCGGTAATCAGTTATGTCCAAAAAAACACCTGTGACTGTTTAAAGAGAAATCAAACATCTTTGTTATTGTCACAATTTTGCAGACTTAAAAATTTGTAGAAGCATCAACCTCTGTCTCTCCGCTTAATAATCACATTATGCTTTATGAAATACATACTATTTATTGCTGTAGTACCTTTTTTAAATGTGCAATTTTAGGTGACAAATTATTTTTTTAATACAAATGATTTTTATGATGAATTTAGTCATAACTGGTTAATTATTAATGTTGCACTTAAAACGATTTTTATTAGATGTATAGACGTGTGTTATTATTGTAGTTTAGCTGTGCCACATTTTTTTTTGTCTGTTTTCATAGTGAATCCAACAGTAAGAATCTTGAGGTTTTTCCTTTTCCTTTAGGGATGCTGTCTGTTCTTCTTATGTTTTTTCCTGCTTATTGGGTCTTAAAATAATTATTGTTTCTGACTACTCAAAGTCTGAGCCTTCATGGCATATATTTTCCATTTCTCAGTAATGTTTAAAAATTGTACAAAAATCCTTTGGGTCTAAATCACAAAGGGCCTCTTTAATCGCAGCGGAGGTCCACAGTTGTGGTTGGGGTCCCGTACCGTGGCAGGACCTTCGTTTTGTAGCTCTGTGTTGCAGTTTTGTATTGCGGTTTCCCACTGCGGAGGTCCCACCATGAGTGCGGGACCCCCTCTCTGACTTTAGAGGCCTTTTGCGAATCAAGCCCTTTAACTTTTCCATGGTCTAGAACTAAGTTATTGAGTAATCCCAGTCACTATTTTTATTACTCTGCTAAACTAATGTTGGGTCTTATGCTGAGGAGATGTTTTTTACCGCTAGATCAGAGCCATGAGGAGCGAAATCCCTGAAGGTAACCTATTGCCCTGTTTGAGATTCTGGAGTTCGGGATTCTTCTCCCACACTGTCTAGCTTAATGGTACTCATTTTATCAATGCCAGAAGGATAAAAGGCTGAGTGGAACAATTGAACATCAAACCTTGGACCATCTAATCAAACCTTAATGCCTGCAACATATGCATTAGTCCACAAAGCCTTCAGACACAGTCCCAAACGCACCACACATTTTGTGTACACATGCACCCCACATGCCATACACACACGTACACACACAAATACTTGCTCACACAGAGAACAGGGACACGTACGTCAACGTACCTCATACACACAAAAGTATGTTCTAAGTACACACATGTACAGAAGCACACATACTGTACATCCACAGTGCCTCGGTGGTAGGATATTTGTAGGATATTTTGCACCAAAAAGTAAGTAGTCATTGCAATTTAAAAAAAAAGCTACTGTAAACAAAATTTCGTAAGGTTAAACAGTGGTCTTTAGCAGTGACGTAACGACGAAACGTGAGACCCCCCCCCCCCCCCCACACACACACACACAATACTTGGAGGGGGCCCCTACGGACTCACTCGGAGGCTGTCAGGCCAGAGTACTGTGTTGAGGAGGCCCCCTGCGCTCGGTACCCCCCCCCCCCCCCCACCCTCCCCCAGGACCTTTCTTGAGTAAATGGCCTTTAGCGATAGGGCAGGAGACGGAAAATCAAATTGCGTGATCGCCGCAAGAAATATATTGGACGTTGATGAAGTCGTACAATAAAACCTCAATTACCGAGTTAGAGCCGCAGACGCCAAAGAGGATGACGTTTGGCTGGCACCCTTCAACCAAATGAAGAAAGAAAGCGCATGCCAACAACAGGCAGATAAAAATGCCTTTTTTATTAAAGTCTGAACATTATGACCTTTATCAATTGCATTATTGACAATACCCTTAACATTTACTCAGATGTAATTTTCCGAGCCCAGACGTTGCCAGAACCCAAAATGAGCAGATTTCAATTGCAAAACCTTTTCCTGTCCTGCATCTGTGAATTAGCATGGCGCAGCCTTTAGTTCAAACTCCAGGAGAGGCCTGCTAATTGATAGCTGGCCTCAGGGGACGCTGCTGCCTGATTAACGAAGAGAATGGACGTGACCTATGAAATATACATTTCTTTTTCAGAATTAAATTTTAAGTGCCTCGATAAAAGAAATTATTTCAGAAGTTTTGATTAAAGGTTCTGATGCGGTAAATAAGTTCTGTCGTATCTGATCTATGAAACAAAAAGCAGTAATCTCTGAAAATGTAATATCTTTTAGGAGAGAACTCTCCTCAGTAAGGCGTGGAAACAAACCTGAGAATGGGGCGTGGGGGAGGGGGTTAACTGTAGCATGGGTGGCTCAGTATGTGAGAAAATCCAGTGGGATCGTTATGCCGAGGGGTGGTCATCTACTTATATAAAAAAAAATCTTTCCATATGTATATGCCGAACTAATAAATTCCAGTAGCTGACAAATGCATAGTTATATCCATCAAATCAAGAGAGTAACCAAGTTTTCGGCCATGTCCAAACCTTGGTGGTGAAACTTGGTCCCGTGCTGGGTAAGGCAATGGTGTGGCACTAAAACATGCCTGCCACCTCTACAGAATGTGAAGTGGGGCCCCCGAGTCCCCCATATCACACAGATATTCATTGGCCTTGGGATGAATGTGGAATTATGAAGGTTGTGGAGCCCCCTGAAGGACTGCCCCCTGCCACAGGGGCTGTGGGGGCCTGTGTCATGCCACTGGGATAAGGCTCCAGAGTGGGTTCAGTGAGTTATAATGCAATTGTTTCCAATAAAATGTATTGATTAAATTAGTTGCGCTTAATGTTTGTGAAGGATGGAATTGTTATCCACCTTCGGAAGCCTTGCCCTTCATGTTACAATGCAGTGACGCCAGTTTGTAGTGATGGGGAAGTTCCAATGGTGGTCGTTGAAGACTGCTGGGAGCTGCCCTGGAAGGTTGGTGTGTGCTGTCATTGGAATAAACTTAAAAAGGCACTTACCTCTTCGATGTCTGATTTGGAGGACTCGATTTACCATAATTGTTGTCTTAATTTGAGCCCTTACAACAATACAGCTAAGAACAACATTTACAATTAATGGCAGTTTTGAGCGACTTTTAGTTTCTACTTGATGTATGTGAAATGAGATAGATTACGCTAAACAGAAGCCCCAGAGTGCGTGGGAGAAAAGTACATAAAAGAGTGAATTACTGTAATGCACAAATACAAAAACCCGGAGGTGCAAAAACAGCCATTTAGCAAATAAGTACTATACTGACAGATACTGCCATGTTATTATGACCACAAAGGGTGACACAGCCTGTCAAAGACCCATTTTAAATGGTCGAAGGGCAGGACATCGTCATGAAGATGAAGTGGCCTTTGAATGCCAGAGAGAAGAGATGGGTATTTTAAGTATTTCGTTGTATACATATAACATAACATACATACATACATATATACATATAGCATAACATTCCCTATAGGGACTTCCTAACATCACAGATTATGTCACAAAGACACGGTTAGAGAAGTGAGATACACATTTAAACAACGAGGGTACAAAGACTGAGTCATAGATATTTCTTTAACTCGAGCAAGCAAAATGGAAAAAAATGAGCATTTAAGGTGGAGAAAGAACCAGAATGCAACCTTGAGGCCAAATATAGTAAAACTGATTAAGACGTACAGTGCCAAAAAGTCCTGAGCTTTACAACATTCTATCCATACTTTGGCTTCCCACCTTCAATATGCATTTGAAAGAGTATGGGTCTGATTTAGAGTTTGGCAGCTGGGTTACTCTGTCGGAAACTTGGTGCATATCCCGTCTGTTTTATTAGAAGTGCATTATATCCTATGGAGTTTGTAATAAGGATGGCGGAGTATTCTTACATGTATAGCAGAGTACCCATCTGCTAAACTGTAAATAAGGCCCAATAATACACAAAAATTGCAAAGCATTTTTAGATGTTCCTTGATCCTGCTTCAAGGATTTTCAAAGCTATCATCCTGTTGCCAAGAATGGTCCACCACAGCCACAGGTGTGGCTTTGCCCTTACTACCTCTCAGCAGGAGTGCCCCTGTATCCTCGGCATTCAGTGGTAGTGATGATGAATACCAGCAACCTGTGCTGGAGTGAGAATCAGGGGCAGTTTTGTGCGAGGATCATTGAAGAATTCACAAACTGGGACATACCTTCACTTGATGGCCATTGACAACGGTTCAGGGTGCTCCGCTAGTGCTTATTCAAAGTACTATCTGAATCACCGATTGAGGATGAGTTGTCCTGTTTCAGGTCAGTCCAATGCACTTCCCTTTACCTTTCCCTCTTTCCCCAGGCAGGTTCCAGGTGCCATGGGCATAGACACCCCGATGAGTCCTTGACCCCATGAGTTAGGCTTCACCTTCCCTCTGTTTCCTCTAGTCTACTTCCTCCTGACAACGGTTGTGAGAGTTGGAACTCAGGTACTTGTGGTTTTCCTTTTGTGTCAAAGGTGCCCTTGATTTTCCATGCTGTGATGGATGTCCACATACCTATAATGAGCTCAGGCTCTGGCCAGATGTCCTCTTTGTCATGCTCTTTGCTTACCATCACCTAGAGCTCATGGTGTGGAGATTGAGATGATAGAGCTTCCCCAACCTTCTCATCCTCTGATTGTGTCTCTTTTCGTTTCAGGTTTTCCATAAGCTTTCTGTTAGAAATGGGGTCTTTGGTTGGCAGTCAGGTTACCCTCTGTCCAAGCAAGGTCGCTCACTCTAGTCAAGGTAAAAGAGAATCACCCTCAGCTAACCCCTGCTTACCCCCGTGGTAGCTTGGCACAGGCAGTAGGCTTAAATTCAGGGTGCTAGGTGTAAAGTATTTGTACCAACACACACAGTAACTTAATGAAAACACTACAAAATGACACAACACAGGTTTAGAAGAATAGATAATATTTATCTAAACAAAACAAGACCAAAACGACAATGATCCACAATACACAAGTCAAGTTATCACTAAAAATGCAAAAAGAGTCTTCATGTAATTTTAAACACAATAGTGTGAAAATGCACCTTGGGTGCGTCAAAAATAACCCCGCATGGGCGAGTGTGCATCAAAAAGGGCATGTGATGCATCGATATCACTCACAAGCGAGACCTTGCGTCGTTTCTCCTTTAGTCGGGTCGGCAGACATCGTTTCTTCTCTCAGCAGGAGAGTGATGCGTCGATCCGGTCAGCACTTTCAGGTCCGGGCAGGCCTTGCGTTGTCTTTACACGCCCAGTGGTGTTTGCGTCAGAAATTCAGCCGCACGATGGTCCGAAAACCATGCAGTGGGGGTTGCGATCTCACCAGCCTCCATCAGCGATGCTGTGCATAGTTTCTCCAGCCACGGGTGTCGATCTTCCGGTCGCGTTGCAGGCAAGCGTCGATTTTCAGCCACAAAGCCACCGGCGCGTCGATTTTTCAGCCGCAGATCGGAGTCGTGCCGATCTTTTCCCCGCACAGCGGTCGGTGCGTGGATTTCTCACTCTTGGGCTGCCAGCTTCTCCTTTCAGGGTCCCAGGAACTGGATCTGCACCACTTGACAGAGCAGGAGTCTCTCTAGAAACTCCAGGTGCTGGCATAGAGATGTCTTTGCTGTGCCTGAGACTTCAAACAGGAGGCAAGCTCTAAATCAAGCACTTGGAGAGTTCTTCACAAGAAGGAAGGCAGCACAAAGTCCAGGCTTTGTCCTCTAGCACAGGCAGAAGCAGCAACTGAAGGAGGGCTCCACAAAGCACAGTCACAAGCAGGGCACCTCTTCTTCCTCAGCTCTTCAGCTCTTCTCCAGGCAGAGGTTCCTCTTGGTTTCCAGAAGTGTTTCTAAAGTTTGTGGTTTTGGGTGCCCTTCTTATACCCATTTTGCCCTTTGAAGTAGGCCTACTTCAAAGCAAAGTCTCTTTTGATTGTGAAATCATGCCTTGCCCAGGCCAGGCCCCAGACACACACCAGGGGGGTAGGCACAGCCCTTTCAGGTGTGAGTGACCACTCCTCCCCTCCCTCCTAGCACAGATGGCTCATTAGGATATGCAGACTACACCCCAGCTCCCTTTGTGTCACTGTCTAGTGAGATGTGCAACCAGCCCAACTGTCAAACTGACCCAGACAGGGGATCCACAAACAGGCAGAGTCACAGAAATGGTCAAGCAAGAAAATGCTCACTTTCTAAAAGTGGCATTTCCAAACACACAATCTTAAAATCAACTTTACTAAGAGATGTATTTTTAAATTGTGAGCTCAGAGACCCACACTCCACATCTCTATCCACTCCCAAAGGGAATCTACACTTTAATCATATTTAAAGGTAGCCACCATGTTAACCTATGAGAGGGACAGGCCTTGCAACAGTAAAAAACGTATTTAGCAGTATTCACTGTCAGGACATATAAAACACATTCCTATTTGTCCTACCTTAACCATACACTGCACCCTGCCCTGGGGTCTACCTAGGGCCTACCTTAGGGGTGCCTTACATGTAAGAAAAAGAAAGGTTTAGGCCTGGCAAGTGGGTACACTTGCCAAGTCGAATGTACAGTTAAAAACTGCACACACAGACACTGCAGTGGAAGGTCTGAGGCATGATTACAGGGCTACTAATGTGGGTGGCAAACCAGTGCTGCAGGCCCACTAGTAACATTTGATTTACAGGCCCTGGGCACCTCTAGTGCACTGTACTAGGGACTTACTTAGTAAATCAAATATGCCAATCATGGATAAACCAATCAACCATACAATTTACACAGAGAGCATATGCACTTTAGCACTGGTTAGCAGTGGTAAAGTGCTCAGAGTTCAAAAGCCAACAGCAACAGGTCAGACCAAATAGGAGGCAGGAGGCAAAAAGATTGGGGATGACCCTGCATAAGCAAAAAAGTCCAACACTTTCCATAAGATATGTATATGCCAATGTTGGGACAGAAATGTCCCCTTATGGTAAACAGGTGAGTGCCTCTGCCCTAAGTGCCCAACGTAATGTGAAACTGGTTTCCTGACTTTTATTTTGGCCCTGTCATTTTGATAATTTAGTATGTGCACAGTGGCATAGTCCTGTCGTTGGTATCACGAGGCCCATAATCTGCTCTGTGACCTAGAAAGGTGCACAAAGCATGCTCATTCAGTGGGAATTTGACTGCTGTCTATGCCCTTGGTGTACCACTTATAGTGGTGGTGCCAGTGCACCATGTTTTGTAAATGAGTAGTTGTAAGACCCAACAGCCTTAGGGTTGTCTTTGCCCAAACATTTTGCCTCCTTGCTTTACATTTTGTCTGATATCTTTTTGTTGGCCTTAGGTCTCGGAGCACTTTACCACTGCTGACCAGTGCTAAAGTGCATGTGCTCTCTCCCTAAAACATGGTCTGATTGGTATATACCTAATTGGCATATTTAATTTACTTATCAGTCCCTAGAAGAACTATAAAAAAGCAAAACGCAGCAGGCTCGTAGGATGCGCACCAGTCCCTATAGGTTCCCAACTATGCAAACAATGGGACATTCAAATGTCCTTAGTGTGCAGCTCCACCAGAGCACCTGCTGCGAAGGTGCTAACCTTTTTGTGAGAAAAAAAGGTTAGAAAAAAACAATAATGAAAACCATAATGGTGGTGCACCACTTATTAGAATTATCAATTCACATGTAAGAAAAGTCCAGTTCTCTTATAATATGGATACGATAAATCTTCTCTTTATTTTCTTCCACTCAGTTATTTTCTTCCATGTTATTCCTGGTAATGCATAATGTACATAGTAGCAACAGCCAACGCTTTTCGCCCTTTAACATAGGACTTCTTCAGGGCTAGTCAGTTTCTAGTTGGTTTTTATTCAGTTATGTCTTCACGTACACAATCCTAGTAAATCCGAATGTTCAAAGTGTGGTCATTGTACGAGTAAAATGCTATCCGTGGCCCTCATTGTGGTTAGGGGACAATTTGAGGCAGGAAAGTCCGTCTGCATCGGCTGGTGCGGTTTCAAATTTACCGCTGCCATCGTCGTCCTCGAATACGGGCGCTTACTGTGCGACAGTCCCTAGTAAAGTGCACTTCAGGTGCCCAGGACCTGCAAATTAAATGTTGGTTGTGGATCTGCAAAATTGCTATTGCCACCCACTTAAATAACACTTTAATACATGTCCCAGACCTGCCATTGCAGTCTGAATGCAGTTCTAGACTGCCATGTCAAATTGGCATTTGAAAGTTTAAAGCCCCTTGCTAAGCATTAAACTCCCCTTTTATTACGTATAGGTCAACCTCAAGGTAGGCCCTGGGTAGCCCATAGGGCAAGTTGCTATGCACATAAAATGCAGGACATATACTTTTAAG
The DNA here is from genome assembly GCF_031143425.1 of Pleurodeles waltl. Taxonomy (NCBI): domain Eukaryota; kingdom Metazoa; phylum Chordata; class Amphibia; order Caudata; family Salamandridae; genus Pleurodeles; species Pleurodeles waltl. The sequence continues at coordinate 1,890,606,615 of NC_090440.1, forward strand.
TTTTACATGTCCTGGTAGTAAGCGAGAGCAGGAGTGGAGGACCTCTGTGCACTTCAAAGCCCTTCTTTGAAGTCTCTCCCACTTCCAAGGCACCACTGGGTATAAGAACTGGACTTCTGACCCTACCAACTCAGTACACTTCTGGACCTGTGTATACTTTGTCAGGAAGAAGGACTGCTGTGTTGCTACAGGGACTGCTATGCTGGTGGACTGATGCACTGATTTCTAGCTGTGCTGACCTGCTGCCCTCCTTGCCAGGGTGAGAAAGACTGGGCCCACAACACTTGAACTCAAAACCAGAGTGACTCCAGGGGCTTGCTGGGTTGCCTCCTAGTCTTCTGAAGTCTCAGGGACACTCATCTCCTAGAGCATCTGGACTCTGCCATCTTTGAGTCATGCCCTGTCAAGTAGTGCCAATCCAGTCCTGGTCCTTGGAAGTGGGTATAAAGTGCTGCTCCAGTCCAAAATCCATGCATCAAATCAGTTTCCCCAATTGGAACCAGCGCATCTCCATCAACGCTGATGCATCACTGCGCTGCGAGGATCGAGGACACCACATTGCAATTGACACTGGCGCATTTCTGCTGCTGAGAGGATCGGGAAAACCGCATTGCTAACTGCACAATGCATCACCTCCATTCCCGACGCATCTTTAACTTTGCGTGGCTTGGAGCTGCGCATCACCTACATCTCCGGGAATCAATGCCAGTGCATCGCCTCCTTTGCTCCTTGCATCTCGGTCTTGACGTCGACACAACTCTGAATGAAGGTACTGTTTCAACGGGCCAAGGCTGGTCCCTGTATCCAACCCACACTCCATTGCAGTCAGCCTCACTTTTCAAATTTGATCTGGTCTTAGCACAACCAGATAGCCCTGTTTGGTGATGTATGCTTTTAAGCACTACAAACAAGTTTATTCTTTAAAAAAATATATATCTTAATTTCATCTTATTGGAGCTTGTCATTTTGCTGTTGTTCTGTTCATTAAATTAAGATCTATTTTTTTAACCAAGTATGTCATATTTTTGCATGGTATTTTCACTGTTTTAATGTTTGAAGTGTTGCACAAATACTTAACATATTGCCTCTTAAATTAAGCCTGTGTATCTGTGCCAAGCTAACATGGGGTGAGCACAGGTTAATTTAGGGTATGTGGTGACCTACCCTGATAAGGATTGTGGTTCCTGCTTGGACAGGGTGCATACCTCTGCCAACCAGAAACCCAGTTTCTAACATTGGTTGCAGCAGTGGGATAGAATTTGTGTTTGTTCAGTGCATACAGTAACTTGGTGTAGACAACCATTCCACATCCAAAGAGCATTATGATTTCTTCTTTTTACTCCTTTTCAATTGGCTATTTTTCACTTTTTAAAATTTAAGTGCCCAAGTTCCTTTTTGTACCATGAATATAGATGCCTGCAAATTTTACTCCCTCAGCAAGGCTGAGCTGCTGAGACTCTGAAAGCAGAAGGGATTGAAAACAGACAAAAAGGCTACCAAGCTGGATCTCTAGGTAGCTGGAGGGCTTTTGAGGAAGAGCAGAGATGATCAGACAGCTCAGAGGAGAATGAGGTGGATGACAATGAGGGCGACCGGGCACTGTCAGAGGAGGAGGAGAGGAAGACCCCAGCAAATGACATAGATGCCCCTGATGCTCAGGATGGAGTAAGCAGCAGTATATCTGCCAGAGGCCTCTCCACACAGAAGCTGGAGGACAAGAGGGAGGAAAGGAAGTTCAAGTGGGAGCTTGAGCTAGCCAAATTGAGGCTGGAGGAGAAAAGGATGGTACATGAGCTTAAACTAAAGGAGCTGGACATTCAAGCCAAACAGGTGCAGTCCAGCAGCAATGGTGGCAGCATACCTGCAGTGTCCACTGGAGAAGGAAGGCTCCACATACCAAAAGAATTGGTGCGCAATTATACGGTGGGAGACGACATTGACAAATGGTTCTCAGCTTATGAAGTGGCTCTAAGGGTGCAAAGGGTTCCTGAGGAGTACTGGAGGGTAGCTTGTGGAGGTACATTCCCACGGTGGGGAGGGACACACTCCTTACACTAGAGGCGGAGGACCAGAAACAGTACACACGTAAGAAGGCCATTCTTGTCAAGAAATTTTGGTTGACCCCTGAGAGATATAGGCAGAAGTTCAGTGGCAGCCACAAACCCCCTAAGACCTGGGTGGATTTCCTGGACTACTCCAGCTGACATTGAAGGGCTGGGTTAGAGGCAGCAAGGTAGATGATTGCACTAGGTTGTAAAGCCCAATCCTGAGGTGGATGACAATGAGGTTGAAGGGGCACTGTTAGAGGAAGAGGAGATGGTGATCCCCAGATCAGGGTCCTGAGTTCCCAGGACAGCCCAAATCACCCCAAGCAGATGACATGGATGTCTCTGATGCTGATGATGGAGTAGGCAGCAGTGTATCTGCCAGAGGCCATTCCACACAGAAGCTGGAGGACAGGAGGGAGAGGAGGAAGTTCAAGCGGGAGAAAGAACTAGAGATAGCCAAATTGAGGCTGGAGGAGAAAAGGATGGCACATGAGCTTAAACTAAAGGAGCTGAACATACAAGCCGCACAGGTGGCAGCAATAGTGGCAGCATACCTGCAGTGTCCACTAGAGAAGGCAAGGTTTGAATATTAAAAGAGTTGGTGCCCAATTGTGTAGAGGGAGATGACATTGAAAAATGGTTCTCAGCTTATGAAGTGGCTCTAAAAATGCACAGGGTCCTGAGGAGTACTGGGGGTAGCTTGTGGAGGTACATGCCCACGGTGAGGAGGGACACATTCCTTACACTAGAGGTGGAGGACCAGACACAGTACACACCTAAGAAGGCATTCTTGTCAAGAAATTTGGATTTACCCCTGGGAGATATAGGCAAAAGTTTAGGGGTAGCCACAAACACCCTAGACAGACCTGGGTGGATTTCCTAGACTACTCCAGCTGGCACTGAAGGGCTGGGTGAGGGGCAGCAAGGTAGATGATTTCACTGGGCTGTACGACCTCATTCTGAGGGAGCATATGTTTGATATCTATTTCCCAGAGGTGCACTAATACCTAGTTGATAGCAAGTTGACTGACCCCAGGAAGCTTGCTGAATTGTCGGACCTCTGAGTCAGCACCAGAGTGGCTGGGGAGACTCCCATAAGGGTTATCAGGGTTCCCACCAAAAGAAGCAGGGGGAAATAAAAAGATGCAGTTCTCTTCAGGCCCCCAAAACAACTCCCAAGGGAAAGGGTCCCATTCCCAATCTGGCCATCAGAAAAAGAGCTTTCCTGACAAGAGACAGAACAAGATTCCCAAGTGCTATGAGTACGGGCATTCCAAGTATGATACCAAGTGCCCTAAGAGGGTACAGCCTCCCACGGGAGGAAAGGCACAAGGGGTGGAGAGTGTGGGGTTTGAATGGTTGTCCTCGTCAGTGGGGGGTAGTCAGTGAGGTCACTCTAGTGTCCCTAGGTAATGAGGAGAATGTGCCTAAAGCCCATGTGTCTTCTAATACTACAAAGTACAGACAGTGGGTCATCCTCAATGGGAAAGGTGTTGAGACTCTGGCGGACACAGAAGCAAGCATGACTATGGTATGGAGTCAGCTGGTAGCCCCAGAGCAGATTTTACCCAATACATTCCACCAGGTTGTAGTAGCTGACAACCAGAAGGGTCACTATCCAGTGGCCCTTGTTCCATTTGAGTGGGAGGGGATGGGAGTCTCAGGTTTTCTGAAAGTTGCTGTGAGCCCTACCATGACTGTGAACTGTTTGTTAGGAAATGATCTGGACCGCACTATCTGGAAGGAAGCGGAGCTTAAGTCACACCTGGAAATGTTGGGGTTACCTGAGTGGGTTTGTGCAACCGCCAGCTCTATGGCTAGCAGGGAAGGAATTCAAACCAGTCTGGAGCCTGGTAAAATGGCCCAGACAACTGTAAAGAGAGGGAAGGGCAAGGGTATAAGAAACCAGCCCCTAAATGTTTCCCAGCTGAAGATGGATGGGGCAGCAGATCAAATCACCCTGGAGTCACTGAGGAGAGCATTGTCTCCCTTGGTGACGTGCCTGAATTTGCTGAATGGCAAGAAGAAGTAGGGCTCACCAGAGAGGAGTTCTGTCAAGCATTGAAAGAGTGTCCAACCCTGGAGCGCATGAGACAAGAGGCCAACACCCAGGCAGCTGGTGATGCCTCAGGGAATCACTGCATTTATTAGGAGAATGGCCTCCTATTTAGTGAAGCTAAGGCACCTGTGCTCAGGGCAACATGGACCCTGCTGGTCCCACAGCATTACAGGGTCTTCCTACTGGGACTGCTCCCTAGATACCACTGGCAGGACATCTGGGCCAGGACAAGACCTCCGCCAGGTTTGTCTCCTTCTTTTACTGGCCCCAGATGAAGGTTTCCTCAGAGGCTTTCTGAAGGACCTGCTTAATCTGTCAGGCCAGTATGAAGACAGGGCAGAAGCTGAAAATGCCCCTGAATCCCTTACCTGTCATTGGCAACCCCTTTGAGAGGGTGGGCATCAACATTGTTGGGCCCATAGATCCCCAGACCACCTCTGGCCACATGTGTATCTTGGATCTGGTGGTCCATGCCTACTGGGGACTTTTACCAGAGTGGGTTTCCCCAAAAAAGTAGTGTCTGTCAGGGGCACCAACTTTATGTCTGCTTACATACAGTCAATGTGGAAGGAGTGTGGAGTTACTTGTAGGTTTTCCAAATCTTATCATCCACAAACCAATGGGCTAGTTGATAAATTCAACAGGACCCTCATGGGCATGGTCAAGGGCCTACCAGAGCCCATGAGGCGTATGTCGGATGCCCTCTTACCATGCCTGGCCATTGCTTACAGAGAGGTGCCTCAGAAGGGGGTAGGTTTTAGTCCATTTGAATTGCTATGTGGGCACTCTCTAAGGAGACCTTTTAGTCTGGGTAGAGAGGAGTGGAAGCAAGCTCCCATGGAACCTCTCCAGGATGTGGTTAGATATATGCTAACCCTCTGGAGCCAGAATGTCAAGTTTTGAGAGAAAGCTTCTGAAAACTTGGAGGCAAGTCAGGAGGTAATGAAGCAGTGGAACAGATACCCCTGTGGAATTCCAGCTTGGACAAAAAGTATTGTTATGGAGTCAGTGGAGCCCAGGGCCCTCCAAGATCGCTGGACTGGACCATATGAGGTTATTGTGTTGGACAATAAGACCCCCAAAACCCTTTAAGGGTCCTCCATATCAATGCCTCAAACCCCACTATGAGAGTTCTGAGGTCATCATGTTGCTAGTGACAGATGGGGAAAAGGAGGAGATTGGACCTCTTCCTGACTTCCTTGCTTCCAAGGAAAAGGATGGGTCAGCAGAAGATTTAAATCTTTACCCTACTCTGACTTGAGAACAGCAGAGGCACTGTCACCGATCGCTCAGACAATTTTCCTCATTGTTCTCCCTCACTCCTGGGGTTACACATCAGTATACCCATGATAATGACTCAGGACACAGCGCCCCTGTCAAAAACAAAATATACAGGCTGTCCCACAAAGTGAGGGCTACCATCAAGGATGAATTATCCAAGATGTTAGAGTTGGGGGTGATTGAACCCTCCAGTAGCCCCATGTCGAGCCCTGTGGTGCTGGTACCAATAGCTGCCCCACTGGGTACTACAACAGAACTCAGGTTCTGTGTAGATTAGCGGGGACTTAAGTCAGTCATTAAGACTGATGCTCATCCCATTCCCCAGGCTGATGAGCTGATTGACAGGTTAGGGGCTGCCCAGTTCCTGAGTACGTTTGACCTTACTTCAGGATTTGGAAGATTGCCCTAATTGAGGGAGCTAAGGAGAGGTCAGCCTTCTCTACTCCAGAGGGCCACTACTAATTTAAAGTGATGTCCTATGAACTTAAGGCTGCCCTTGCAACTTTCCAGCAGTTGGTAAACCAAGTCCAGGCTGGTATGGAGGCCTTTAGTGTTGCTTACTTGATGATATAACTTTCTTGAGTAATGGATGGAAAGACCACCTGTTTCACCTGCAGGAAGTGCATTAGGCTCTGCGAAATGCAGGTCTGACGATCAAGGCTAGTAACTGTCAGATAGGGCAGGGGTCTGTGGACTACTTGGGATATCTTGAGGGTAGGGGTAAGCTGCAGACGAATCGAGGCAAAAATAGACTTTCATGGCCTGGGAGCCCCCAAAACTCAAACTGACATGAGGGCCTTTCTGTGCCTCACAGGAAACTATGTCCTTCTCAAGGAATATGGCACAATTATTGCCCCCTTGACTGAGCTGACTTCCAAGAAGTAGCCCAGAAACGTGGTTTGTACTGAAGCATGCCAGAAAGCATTTGACTCCCCAAAACAGACCATGTGCACAGCACTTGTGCTCAATGCCCTTGACTTTTCCAGGGAGCTCATTGTCCAAACTGATGCCTGAGAGCATGGCATATAGCCAATTCTTTCACAGTTTAATGATGAAGGCCTAGAACAACCTGAGGCCTTCATCTCTAGGAGGTCACTTCACAGTAAACAGAGGTGGAGAGCTATTGAAAGGGAAACCTTTGCTGTGGCCTGGGCACTGAAGAAGATGCAACCATACTTGTTTGGGACTCACTTCTAGATTCAGACAGACCACAGGGCCCTTAAGTGCCTAATGCAATAGAGGTGTGAGGATCCAAAATTGGTGAGATGGTCCATCTCTCTACAGGGAATGGACTTTATGGTGGAACACATACGTTGGTAAGAACACACCAGTGCTGATGGTCTCCCTGGGGTCTTCCGTGTTAGTGATGACAACTCCCAGGAGGTTGGGAAATTCTCCCCACTTTCAGCTTGGTGACACATTAGACCTGACAGCCTTAGGGTGGTCTTCTCACAAACCTTTTGCCTGTTTGCTTCACATGTTGGTGATATCTTTTTTTGGCCTTAGTGCTCCGAGCACTTTACCACTGCTGACCAGTGCTAAAGGGCATGCGCTCTCTCCCTAAAACATGGTCTGACTCATATATACCTAATTGTCATATTTAATTTACATATAAGTCCCTAAAAAGGTCAGTACATGTACCCAGGGTCTGTAAATTAAACGCTACTAGTGAGCCTGCAACACTGCTTGTGCCACACACTTAAGTACCACTTAAAACATGTCTCATACCTGCCATTGTAGCCTGGATGCAGTCCTACACTGCCATGTTGACTTGCATTTAAAACCCCTTTCCAAGCCTTAAACTCCCTTTGAATTACATATGTCACCCTTAATGTAGGCCCTAGGTAGACTATAGACCAGGGTGCTATATAACTAAAAGGCAGGAGAGGTATTTGTCTTTATGTGCATAGTGGTAGTGAAAACCTCTCAAATTTGTTTTCCACTACTGAGAGGCCTACCCTTCTGATAGGATAACATTGGAGACTCCTCATTACATTTAATAAGCTGTAAATTCTGATTGGGAGGGGGTACACCTATCATATTTAGTACCTACGGAATTGTAATGATGAATCATATTTAATGTTAAAGTCAGATTTATTGTTACAATTTTGGAAATGCCACTTTTCCAAAGTTATCATTTTCCTGCACGTATCCCTGTGTGCCTGCAGCTTGTCTCCAATACAGGCTGGGATGGGGTGACAGCTAGACTTGTGCATTTACTTCATAAAGCCACACACAAAGGGAACTTAGGTGTGACTGATGGGCCATAAACATCCTGATGGACCATCCTGGACAGGATGGGAGGGAGGAGCTGTCCACAGCCATGCACTAACATCTGAATAGGCTGTGTCCTGACGGTACACAAAGGGCTGCTTAACCCCCTGTAGCGCATCTATAACCAGTGCAGGAGGGGAGGGCCTCAGTACACTTCAAAGCCCTTCTTTGAAGTCTCCTCTACTTCTAAGGTACCACTGGGTATAAGAACTGGACATCCGACCCTACCAACTCAGTATACTTCTGGACCTGTGGATACTGTGTCAGGAATAAGGACTGCTGTGCTGCTACAAGGATTGCTACACTGCTGGACTGCTGCTCTGGAAGAACTGTTTTCTTGCTGTGCTTACCTGCTGCCCCCTTGCTTGGGTGAGAAGTACTGGACCCACAACACTTAAACCCAGAACCAGAGTTACCTCAAGGGCTTGTTGGCTTGCCTCCTGTTCTTCTGAAGTCTCAGGGACACAAAGGACTTTCAACTCATTACCTACAGCACCTGGCTCTGCCATTTGTGTGTTTTGCCCTCCCAAGTGGTGTCGGACTAGTCCTGGGCCCTTGGAAGTGGGTAAAAAGTGCTGTTGCGTGCAAATCCACGTTTCAACTCTGTTTTATTGCTCAGAACCGGCCCATCTTCATCAACTGTGATGCATTGCCACTGTTGCAAAGGCATTGCATCACCATCAATGTCGCGCATCGCTGCTGCTGTGAGGATCGGGAAACCGGCATTGCCGACTGCATGATCCATCACCTCCATTCCCGACCCATCTTCGAGTTTGTATGGCTCGGAGCAGACGCATTGCCTACATCTCTGGAACTCACTCCCGCGCATCATCTCCTACACTCCTTGCATCTCATTCTTAACATTGACGCAACTCTGAACCAAGTCAGCCTGACTTTTCAAATTTCACCCGGTGTAGTGTGACCAGATAGCCTGGGTGGGCGCAATATGCTTTTAAGCATTACAGCTAAGTTTATTCGTTAAAAATTCATATTTCAACCTCTGCCTATCGAATTTTTGTTGCATTGGCCTTGTTTTGTTCATGTAAACAAAGATCCAGATTTCTAACCAGGTGTGGTATGTCTTTGTGTGGTGTTTTTACAAATACTTAACACATTACCTCTTAAGTTAAGTCTGCTTGCTCTGTGCCATGCTACTAGCGAGAGCACAGGTTAATTTAGGCTGTGTGGTAACTTATCCTGACTAGGATTGTGGTTCCTTCTTGGACAGAGTGCATACCTGTGCCAACAAGAAAGCCAACTTCTAACAGCACTATGGCCAGATCCTTTTCTCTGTCACAGAGATTTCTCTTGCGTAAAGTTCTGCTATTCAATGAAACCCAGAATCTTGCACTCATAGCCTATGTGGCTGTGGAGTGCATGCATGTACAGTGGATATGCAGCACACGTATGGTAGTAGGACTTGGGCCAGAGGGATTCATTTTCAAAGCCTCTTATTTTGCATGGCACAATATGGAAGATGAGGACAACTTCCTTAGGCAGTGGAAGTGTATTACCTGCATTCACATGGCTGGAGAGTGGAGAGCCAGACACTGAAGTGAGCGAGAATAGAGACAGGGCTACCCTTAGAAATTAGCAAATGGCTGGTTATTGGTTCTTCCTGAGCACATTGACTTTGATAGAATTTAGGGGTGAGGGGTGGGACTGCAGTTTCTGTTGTTCAAGATGAGGAAGTTTCTAGGAAGGGCCTGTCCTTTTGTTTTGTTTCTGATTACTGCTTCAGGAAGGCTTATAACAACCAACCTGTGTCTGAGTATGAGCCTGAAAATGACCTGAGAACCGGCCCAAACCGGTCTACCTGACAGCCAGCCTCTCAGAAGTGAGGAGACATCACCTGAAATCTGCACTGAGGATCTGGGGATCTGCCTGACGTGCCTAGCAGCCTGTTTCCCTGTTGGAAGAAGAAGGAATGTGCCAAGCCTTGCAAGAGCAGAGACTGCACAGGAGGAAAGTTCCAGTCTGTTTCCTGCATGTGGAGCACCCAGAGAAAGCACAGCAATGAGTGTAGCATGGGTACTCGCAAACATTATCCCTGGGGCCAAAATGTAAGTCCTGCTGTGTGACCGAGGGCCATATTGATGCCAGCATAGTGGGAGTCTGATGTAAGTTGGACTTACAGAAAGCGAAGCATGTACATGATGTGGACCGTGAGTTGTGGAGCTATTTTGAGGGTTTAATTCCATAATCCCCTCTAAACTAAATCCCATGTCTCTAGAACAGTCCTAGATTTGACAATAATGTGTTATGTAGTCTCCGAGTCACTATCCATCCTCAACACCCAGAAGTAAACCTTCTGTGCTTGCTATTGCTACCTTCAGAGAGTCAAATGCACAAAGGAAATAATTATTGAATTAGAATGAAACAGAATCTTAGAATTCACAATTTCCACATGCATTTAGGGGGTCATTCTGACCCTGGCGGCCGGTGGCCGCCAGGGCCACCGACCACGGGAGCACCGCCAACAGGCTGGCGGTGCTCCCATGAGCATTCTGACCGCGGCGGTTCAGCTGCGGTCAGAAGCGGAAAGTCGGCGGTCTCCCGCCGACTTCCCGCTGCTCGGGGGAATCCTCCATGGCTGCGGAGCGCGCTCCGCAGCCATGGGGATTCTGATACCCCCTACCGCCATCCTGTTCCTGGTGGGTCTCCCGCCAGGAACAGGATGGCGGTAGGGGGTGCCGCGGGGCCCCTGGGGGCCCCTGCAGTGCCCATGCCAATGGCATGGGCACTGCAGGGGCCCCCGTAAGAGGGCCCCACTGTGTATTTCAGTGTCTGCAATGCAGACACTGAAATACGCGACGGGTGCAAACTGCACCTGTCGCACCCCTGCAACTACGCCGGCTCAATTCTGAGCCGGCGTCCTCGTTGCAGGGGCATTTCCTCTGGGCCGGCGGGCGCTCTTTTGGAGAGCGCCCGCCGGCCCAGAGGAAATGTCTGAATGGCCGCCGCGGTCTTATGACCGCGGTGCGGTCATTTGGCGGCGCCCGCCGCCCGCAGGGCTCAGAATGAGCCCCTTAGTCTCTTATCTGTGAACATTAGGAGTGCTTGGAAAGAGGTTCAGTCAAGGTAGTGAGTGCTATATTCATAGCAAAGAACCCCTTAAAGATATGCAATTCACTCAGGTGAGGAGACACAAACACCCAACCTCCACTGCTAGACCTGGGACAGTGGGAAAGTTAAAGTCATGGCACTAGCGGACTTAGGGCCTCATTACGAGTTTGGCAGTCCATGCACCGCCATGGTGACGGTCTGACTGCCATGGTGGAGGTGGATGTCTGACCCCCATCGGTTTGGCGGTTGGACCATTGTATTATGAGTCATGCAGGTCTATGGAGCAAATACCTCTGCAATCCCCCCGGCACCACCAGACAGCGCAGACCGCTGCGGTGACGAGGAAGCACAACCAGGATGGCAGAGACAGTGTTTGGTCCGAACACATTATGAGGTTGCTTACCACCAATGTGACCATAGCGGTTCAACCACCACATTTCAGCAGGTGGAAACAGAGAGTAAAAAGGGAGCACCTCACCAGCAGGCAGTGTTACACGCCCTGGGCGGCCAAGGAGCCCAACACACACGTCCTGCCTCTATTGTTGCTCATCGAAGGTGCACAAAATGCACGTTGCCATGGACACAACCGACCGTAAGTACACACACCTACCTGCGTCATTAACCTCAACAACAGATCATCGTATTGTCAGACACATGATATTGGTGCCCATGCAACAGGCATCAAGTACACGAGCCATTGTGTACGTAGTCAGAGTCATTCAGAAAGAATGACACATTCCAGCTATTAAATGCCCCCTTTGGGCAGGTCACTCACACTGCACCACAACACTGCACAAAAACACTTGTCTGCAAATCCTGGGCACAGGGACCGTGAAGTATACACAACACCAACAAAACAGCAACATCACATCTCCCAATATAACTGACACCCTCATATTGCACACATGCCATGGACTGTTGTCAGATTCAACACACATATGGATGTGTCATGGAACACAAACACCACTCCCAGTAAACTGCCCTGGTATGGACCCCCAAATCACCCACATTGCAACACAATGGAAGGACAATAGGATTAATAAGAGTCAGAGAGACAAATATACAAAGCTCACTATGCAAACAATGCCTGCACAACAGGAATGGGGGAATCAGGAACACTCAGGGAAGGATGCTGAACTGGGACACATCAGACTTTGTACATTCCTCTCAAACAACATTTGCACAGGATCTGGCTCTACATGCATCTCAAGGACAAACAATACTAGAGCCAAGTGACATGCCTATCTGCAGAATGTGCAAGTGCAAGTCAAGAAAGCAAATACAACAGCAACTGCATGGGACATAACATGTATATGAAGTAGCTGCAAAGTATACACAGCAAAGTGGACATATTCACAGTCAAATGCAAACAAAGGTAGAAAAAATGAACACCCTCCATGCCTGCACAAATAAAACTCAAGCTGCCACACTTGACAAACCTACAATCCTTATCAGAAGGACAAGTCTAACACCATACATGCTGACATTGGACCACGCAAGATGAAATACTTACCATACCAAACAGAACATAATGCAATGACACCACAATTGCATTAAGAAACATATAGCCATACAGTCAACATATACACTTGTCCTAGGTAACACCAGCACTGCCCCAAAAGTCAGATTTTCATAACAACAGCTAATGGATCAGCAATCAGGCTGAAACACACACAACTGTAGGCAGACAACACAAATTACTCTGGAACAACATAAAGGTAGAAAAGGAATTGCAGGGCAAATGTGTACCCAAAAAACAACTATTTGGGTTTATTTTAACCAAAACGATTATGAGCCATTGGCCAGCCCATCATAAAGTCATTGCCCAATACTGTGCCCACATTGGACTCCTATTACTGCCAGGGAACCTCCACAGGAAGTGGCATCAAGTGGGCAGGCAGGCATCTTAGGGATCCTCCTTCTGAGGAGGGGAGTCAGATTTGGGAAGGGTGGGTTTGGATTTAGAAGGGGTGGACTCTTTCTTAGAAGGGGTAGGTTTCTTCTTTGGGGGAGAGGTATGGGTGCTTGCAGGGGGCAGGTGTGACAGGGGAGGACTTGGAGGTAGAAGGAAAGGGTTGGGATGTGGGTCGGGGACTCTTGGGTTTGGGGCAGGGTTGGAGGGAACAGGGGAAAGGGCAAGGTTGAAAAGGAAACTTTCCTTTGGAACACAGGGAAAGTCATCAAAAGGGGTTGGGGATTTGGAGGTTGAGGGAGTGGTTGTCTGATGTGTAGGTGTAGATGTCTTGGGTGTATGTGTGTGTGAGGTATGCTTATGTTTGGGTGGTGTCTGTTGCATGTGTGAGTGTGGGAATTATGGTGGTCATTCTGACCCTGGCGGTCTTTGACCGCCAGGGCGGAGGACCGCGGGAGCACCGCCGACAGGCCGGCGGTGCTCCAATGGGGATTCCGACCGCGGCGGTAAAGCCGCGGTCGGACCGGCACCACTGGCGGGGTCCCGCCAGTGTACCGCCGCCCCATTGAATCCTCCGCGGCGGCGCAGCTTGCTGCACCGCCGCGGGGATTCCGACCCCCCCTACCGCCATCCAGATCCCAGCGGTCGGACCACCGGGATCCGGATGGCGGTAGGGGGGGTCGCGGGGCCCCTGGAGGCCCCTGCAGTGCCCATGCCACTGGCATGGGCATTGCAGGGGCCCCCGTAAGAGGGCCCCTACATGTATTTCACTGTCTGCTGCGCAGACAGTGAAATACGCGACGGGTGCAACTGCACCCGTCGCACAGCTTCCACTCCGCCGGCTCGATTCCGAGCCGGCTTCATCGTGGAAGCCTCTTTCCCGCTGGGCTGGCGGGCGGTCTGAAGGCGACCGCCCGCCAGCCCAGCGGGAAAGTCAGAATTACCGCCGCGGTCTTTCGACCGCGGAACGGTAATCTGACGGCGGGACTTTGGCGGGCGGCCTCCACCGCCCGCCAAGGTCAGAATGAGGGCCTATGTGTCTAGGGGGCTGGAAGGTAGAGGTGCTTGGTGATGGATGTGGTGGATGTCTGTGTGTCTGTTGGGGTGGTGTCTAAAAGTACGATGGATGTGGTGGATGTCTGTGTGTCTGTTGGGGTGATGACTACTGGTATAGTGGGTGTGGTGGATGTGTCACTGCCTGTTGTGGTAGTGCCTGTGGGTATGTTTGATGTCGTGTGTAGGTCGGTGGGGGTGGTAGCTGCTGAAGTGGTGACTGATGTTTTGTTTGTGGGTGTATGTTGAGTGCCTGCATGCCAGTGTATCTTGTGGTGTTTGTGTTTATGTGTGCTGCTTGTGTCTGTTGAGGTGGGTGCATGCAGATGAGTCTGTGCGGTTGGGATAGGTAGAGGGATGGGGGATTTGGATTGGCAAGAAGAAGGTGAAGGGGGGCAGAATGTGGGGGATGACTGGCTGCCATCAGTGAGGAGTCCAGAGCCTGAACAAATATCTGTATGCCAGGCATGGCACTACGAATGCCTTTCAGGAAAGCATTGGTCTGTTGAAGTTGGCTTGCCAACTCCTGGATGGCATTCACAATGGCGGTCTGACCCACAGGGATGTTCCTCAGGAGGTCAATAGCCAGGGGTAACAGGTCCTGGAGTGGAGATGTCTGCGGCAAAGGAGATGCCCACCCTCTTGGGTGAGCGAGCACGGCCAACTGGATGGAGAGTAACAGGGAAGGTGGCAATAGAACTGGGTGTGGTTGACAAAGATGGCACAGGAGTACGTCCTAATGGGCCTGCCACCACTAGGGAGTGGCCACTGGAGATAGAATCCAATGATGAGGATGTAGATTCGGTCTCCACTGTGGCACTCCCCTCACCCTCTGGGCCACTGGGTCCCTCTGTGTTCGTGGTGTCTTGACCAGAGGTACTGTGACCAGATGCTTCCCCACTTGGTTGTGCCATGTCTCCTTTGTTTGCCTGGGCTGATGCTGAAAATACAAAGAGAAAAAGCGTCACCACATGTTCCTGATCACACGTGAAAAACAGCTGTGATTAGCAAACATTACCATGATGTCAAGTAGGCCCCAGCAACAAACTCCACCAAAGTGGTCCCTACATGTACCATACCATATTGTCAGGGAGACCAGATCCTCGGGGCCTGCGCATGTTCCCAACATGTCCACCACCAGACAGCTCCAAAGCTCCCATAGATATACCACAGAGCCTGAGAGAGTCCAAGTGGGGAAAAGGGGATTAGGTAGGGAACAGCTGGGAAGGAGACCTGTAGGAAGCAAGAGGTTAAACAACACAATATCAAGATATAATCACATTGACTTTCAATAGACTATGGTTCTAAGAGTTCTTATACTGTGATCATGGATAACCTAAGAAATGACTATAACTAGACCTCAAGAAATCTAGGTACCTGGAAAAATCAAGAATGGGTTATTACAATGTTTCATCTGAGCTTTTCATGAAATACCACATACTGCCTAGAAAACAGGAACCTTCTTAAATAATGTTTCAGAATAAACATTGCATTTTTACATGAGGACAAAGTCTATCTGAACATTCCCTGAAAACAACAGGAACTGTACTAGGAACTTAATATGCACAAAGAATGTCACACTTTGAATTAAGCGTTTTCAAAGAAATCCAAAAGCTCGGGATAAATGTGTGCACCTCAACAAACACGGCACACCAAAGTTTTTAATGTCATGAAATTATCGCGCACACCGCCGATCTAAGAGCCAAGCGTTTTATGCCACGGTTGAATCGCGCACACTGTTGCTGGTTCAAACAAGAATATGCAAATGCCATGAAATGGTCGCGCACACTGTTGCCGATCTGAATATCAAGGTTTACATGATAGAAATGAATCACGCACTCTGCCGATTTGAACAAGAATATGCAAATGCCATGAAATGATCGCGCACACTGTTGCCGATCTGAATGCCAAGGTTTACATGATAGAAATGAATCGCGCACTCTGGCGATTTGAACAAGAATATGCAAATGCCATGAAATGATCGCGCACACTGTTGCCGATCTGAATACCAAGGTTTACATGATAGAAATGAATCGCGCACTCTGCTGATTCCAACAAGAATATGCAAATGCCATGAAATGATCGCACACACTGTTGTCGATCTGAATGCCAAGGTTTACATGATAGAAATGAATTGCGCACTCTGCCGATTTGAACAAGAATATGCAAATGCCATGAAATTATTGCGCACACTGTTGCCGATCTGAATGCCAAGGTTTACATGATAGAAATGAATTGCGCACTCTGCCGATTCGAACAAGAATATGCAAATGCCATGAAATGATTGCGCACACTGTTGCCGATCTGAATGCCAAGGTTTACATGAGAGAAATGAATCACGCACTCTGCTGATTCGAACAAAAATATGGAAATGCCATGAAATGATTGCGCACACTGTTGCCGATCTGAATGCCAAGGTTTACATGACAGAAATGAATCATGCACTCTGCCGATTCTAACAAGAATATGCAAATGCCATGAATTCACACTCACGCACACGGAAAGTTTCAGAACTAGGCCCAAAAACTCGAATGTCTTTGAGAATGGTGTTCGGGGGCCCACCCCGACCTCCACCTTACCGCCCTGTTCAAGGATCACCAATATTATGAGGGCAGGCCTGGAAAATCAAAGTAGGCCTCCGGGACAGGAGCTCAGGAAGTTGCTGCTGCTCTGCACCGGGACCTCTGAATAGTGAGCACGTGGAGCTGGGCTGGCTCCCTTATATAGAGTCAAGCCCAGCCACAAACCACACCCAGTCATGGTGCAGGGAAAGCTTGTAGAAGATAGAAAGGGCCCACACCCTAACACACTCAGGAAGCCTGTAGCAATACCTTGCAAATGAACAGTTATTGCAAACATCATTAATAGTGTTTTTCAAGATCAAACTCTGCAATGCAAAAGGTTAACATACTGCATATAAACACAATGCATGAATTATGCTCTTGCATAAAGACTGGGTTTTTGCATTTTTCTCGCCCGTAGAGCGCGCGCTGTCCTGATGTTGACACATATGCAGGCATGCCATCTGAACTTTCAACAGTTGCCCACAGGAAAATCAGGATCTCACACAACTACATTTGCATGGATGAAGTTGGGCAATCACAGTAACCATTGAACAAGTAGGAGACCACATCACCTTCAATGCTTTGCCTCATGGAGCATACCTCAGTTACTTGTTGTCATACAATAGTAGGGTAATGCCACCTTCATTCTCACATTTCCCACACAAGGTCACACAGATATTTATTTGTCTCATAGACAATAGCACAACAATATGAAATGATGCTCCCAGAATATGCCACGTTGCTGAAAAAAGTACAGTAGCCTGGAGAAGGTGACATGGAATTACTCGTGTCACACTGGGAACATATCAACAATGCACACTTCACCAAGTGAAATTTGTCCCAGTGGAGTCATGAAGGTAGTACCAATGTTGCTCTGATATGCCACACATTTGACATGGAAATGTACACTGTAGACATTATGTGCAAATTGGCAGGGAGCTATGTCCCTAAATTCCACAACACAATGAACCAGCAAGCCCCAGCGAAATCACTACTAATGTCTGGCAGCCCTTACAATTACATACTCTGATTGCATCAGTAGATGCCATTAGTCCTTTGTATGTTAGAGAGGGCCAAAGATTTTCAAGTACCTGTGGAAAGCCCTCAACATTTTGCCCAATGTAAGCTAGCTACATCACTGTCTTAATTTTGGTCCTGCAAACCTAGATGTCTGTGGATAAATGGTTGTGCCCAACCACATGTGATTTCAACATAACCGCAAGCCACTCCATGATGCATGGAGGGAAAGCAGGGGCCCTTGCCACCTGCTGGATATGACATGATTGCTCCCAGAGGGGCACACAGTTGCTCATTGTCCAGAGTCAAGTGAGTGAATGTGGACCACACAGCGGTCATGTCTGACACGTACGCAGTCATCACCGCCGGTGGACACAGCCATTGGGTCCTGACCGCCACAGGCAACAACGTTAGCCTATGGCTGTGTCCTCCACATTTGGAACTGCCTACCACCGTGATGACTTCCCCTGTTGGTCACGGGCAGTTCCTAATGTCCAGTGGAGTAGGTCAAGCATCCGCAATTTTGGTGGCCTGAAATGCTGTATTTGACTTTGTAAATTGCATCACACATACAATATATGTGTTGTAACATCACAAACATCCTTATTCTGTCTTTTAGGTCCTTCTACACAACCATCAGTGTAGTGTGTTTCAGGGCACAGATGGCGCTTGATGGTGGTGCACAGTCCACCACCTCCGATGGTCTTTTTGGGGTCAAAATATGCAGTCACATTTCGAGGTGCAATTGTGTAGCACATCTTTGAGTTTTGTCCAAATCCATGTTGTGGACACATGTATTGACAACCATGGGGGTCATATGTGAACCTTGTGTAGTTGCCAGCTGTGACGTGTAATGTGTGTCATATCTATCCAGTCAGAAATGTTTTGACACATGATAGTTTTGGCAAGCGTAATGTATGTTGCTGTGGACACACTGACTAATGTTCCAAATCATTTCTTGTCACACATAAGTACCCTGGGAGAGGGAGGATGCGACAACCTCCTGTCTACCGACCACTGCCAGACCTTCAGACCATGGAGAAATGGCACATTATTATGTTATACCACATGGATAGGCAAGCAATAGTGGACTTATGCCGTCAGTTGGAGCCAGATCTGATGCCAGCTATCAGTTATCCAACCTGCATACCACCCATCATAAAAGTCATGTTAGTATTGCACTTTCTAGCCACCGGCTCCTTCCAACATACAGTGGTCCTATCTTCTGGTATGTCACAACCTATATTCAGTCTGGTGTTGAAGGATTTCCTCTAAGCAATGTTGAAGCACATTGACAGCTATAGCAGGTTTCCCTGATGTGACGATTTAGCCAATGTGAAGGCTGACGTTTATGGTTTTGCCAGCCTCCCATATGTTGTAGGGGCTATTGTTGGCACACATGTTTGGCTTGGTGTCACCGCAGGCCACTAAACAAGTCTATTACAACAGAAAGAACTTCCATTCCATCAATGTGCAAGTTGTCTGTTTGACGGATCTCTACATCTCAAACGTCTGCGCCTGTTATCCAAGATCAGCCCATGATTCCTTCATAATGCGGAACAGCACCAGAACCCAGCTGATGTCAAAACTGCACCCAGAGAGGGCCAGGCTGGTTGGTAAGTCATGTCTGTCCTGATTGTGTGTGTGCAATGTCAGGTGCTAAAATAATAGAGTGACTCATTGTTGCATTTATGTCCCATTCCTTGACAGGAGACTCCACATATCCAAACCGTTGTTGGGTTTTTACGCTGCTGAGGAATCCAACTATGCCTGGGGAAGTCAGCTTCAATGAGGCCCATGGAAGAACACGGCAGCCAGTGGAGCGGGCTTTTGGGCTCTTGAAGGCCATATTTAGGTGTCTGGTCAGTACAGGTGGATCCCTCCTCTATTCACTGGCAAAGTCTGTCAGATCACTGTGGCATGCTGCATGGTCCACATCATCACCCTGCAGCAGAATATCCCATACATCCCAGAGGAGGGAGAGCCTGCAGTGCCACTGTTTGAGACTCCTGAAATGCCAAGTGAGGATGACAGTGGTGAAGAGGAAGGAGCCGACTTGCAAGAAGATCTCAACAGCTACTTTTCATGAGTGTAAGTATGTCATGTGATGTTATGACTGTGACTGTACAATGAACTATAGTTGTGAGAATGTGTGGAGTTGAGTGTTTTAGAAACAGCTAGGGAGCTGATACTCTGGAATATTCAGCCAAAGGCTGCTTGATAAGATAGCTTTTGACACATCCCCACCTTGATGATGTTGCTTTGTTTGTGTCAGTTTCCTTGCAATGTACTTTGTTTTCCGGTTGCTTGCTATGTGACTTGTGTCATAGGTATTGTTTCAAGCCTTGTTTAGTTCTTTGTACAGGTACCTTCACCATGACATCTTCATGTGGGCATTTCAGAGTTGTGACAGTGGCAGGTATCTGATGCTGTTCTGACATTTAAAGTGGGCATGGATTGTTCCAGGTAATGTAGCCCGCAGAGTTTGAATGTATGAGACCTGTACCAAGACAGTTTGCACAGTGTTTGGATGGAGGTAAATAAGTACCCATTGCACTTGTTTTGTGTCTCGTGGTGGGCCTGATGCATCATGTGTGTCATCATGTGGTCTGAAAATATGTAGTGCTAACTTTTGACCAAGTCATTTTTCCTTCACATTTGCTAAACACTCTTTTTCTATGACCGGTATCTAGCTATAGACATGTTTCAACATATGTTTGTGTCATACCACCACATGCATGAGAATTGGATTATAATGTCCCTGTGATCAGGGTCTGTTGTACGTCCACCTGTCTGTATCTTGGATTATGTAATGTTGGATTACTTTGGCATGTTTTTGTGATAAGGCTCAAGCTGCTGACATCAACCACTAATGTTTGTCTATTATACAGGACAATGTCTGACAAATCCCTTCTTTCCGTGGTCTGGGGGTTTGTACCTTGAAATATGTCCATTTACTCAGTATGAGTAACTTATTCTTGTTTCTAAATGTCCAGACATATTGACAGCCTATGTGCTGAACACTAATAAAATGTTTGGATTGACCAGGCACTTGTACTAGAGAAACTGAGAGTTAAGAAACATGTATTAGGGCATGTGACCACTGTGCTGGTGGTTGGACTTACAGTGAACAGTTGCAGTCATGTCACTCCCTATACCACACACACTATACAAATGTTATCTCCCCAGGTGAGTACACTTCATTTGTGAGTTACCAAACGAAAGTATTTGGACATGTGAACACTGGTCTGGTGTTTGGAGTTAGAGAAACAGTGCCAGTTGCAGTCAGGTAACTCTCTCTACTACACAAACTATACACATGGTATCCTCCCAGGTGAGTACACTTTAATTGAGAGTTACCAAACAAGAGTATGTGGGCAAGTGAACACTGGTCTGGTGTTTGGAGTAATTGAAACAGTGCCTCCTGGGAGTTGCAGTCAGGTAATTCTCTCTTCTATACACACTATACAAATGTTGGGTATTACATATCTCTATGTAGACTGTATTTAGTTTAGGGCATAAATTTACCTGTTGATAGATACCATGAATCCTGGGATTAATATTGTATACTGGAAGATTTACAGGCCCCATTTGGACCAATGGCATGTGATGGACCTTAGTAGCTGAGTAGTTGTGATGTTGGGTCCAACAATACAGTTTGACAGTGGTTACACTCAGATACTGTGAGTATTGAATGTTGGTGGGGTACATGAACAAGACATTGGCAAAAGGTGAGCTTTGAGGATGCATGACATTGCATTTGGTGACATATTTTGTGTTGTGACTTACCAGACTCCACTGCCTCAGGTATTCCTTTCAAGCACTCAGGACGCAGGATGGCCAATACCATCTCATCCCTGGGAAAGAGATGTAATGTGCACTGGGAAGGCCACCACCATCTTCTTGCCTGCAGCTGGTACCTGGAGAACAGGGAATGGCCCTTGTCCCTGAGGTCGTTCCACCACTTCCTGATGTCCTTCTTTGTGCGCAGGGTGGCACCTACACCATTCATTCTGTCAACAATCCTGTCCCACATTTTGATTTTCCTACTGAGAGGAGCATGCTGGACTTGTGCTCTAAAATATTGATTTCATACACCATGACTCTTAAGTCATCATCTGAAAAACTGGGATTTGTAGAACGTGACATGGTGGTAAAAAAAAGGGTGACAGTGACTTACTAGACAGGGGAAGTGCAAAAGTGTGTGCAGGGTGTTCTATGGGATGGTGAAAAACATGTTCTTAATATATATACTCTGTAGAAAAAAGGTGTTCTGGTTTCTGTCTTTTGTGTTAGAAACAAAAAGGATTGTGGTCTGTGAAGGGGTGTGTTTTATAGTGTCCTTTGCAAGTGTTTCCACTGCTGCAATGTGTGTCAGCTGAGTTTTCAAATTCATCCAATGTTCAGCTGTCTATTGTTTTGCTGACCACCAACCCACTGTAGTTCAGACCGCCATAAAGGGACCGTCACAGCGACTGTGTGCTTGTAATATGCTCGGTGGTTGGTCACGATGCTGTCAGTGCTGGAGGTCGGACCACCTATTTCCAGGTCACTGCCCCACTATCAGTTAGCCATTTTTGCTTGGTGGACGGCGGTCGTGCCTGTGTAATTAGTAATAGGGCAGTCTATAAGGCTGCCAACATGGTGGTCTTCTCAGGACCACCAATATGGCGGTCTGGCATGCCGACCACCAAACTTATAATGAGGCCCTTCAAGTTTTATCCTTGCTTCACCACTTTGCCAAGATATGTTGGTTGTGAACTCTGTATTTAAAGTCTAGACAGGTTCCATAGCAAAGCAGCATTTTTTTGGTTAGAGTAAACTTTTAGTCCCACCATCAGAACTCACATCCCAGTTGTTGTGTAATGAGAAAGATGGAAGGCATGTGTTTATTAATTTTTACTGCACCTTGTAGACAGCTGTGGTCTCTTGGGTAAATCACTCTCTCAATCTATTTCTCTGCTCTTTTTGTAACAAAGATAGGAAAACTAAACACTGGTATTAAGCATGTGATAAGAAAGCAGGACTGTAAACAAACAATCATCTGGTTTTACCCAGGGAGGAGCAAACACTCAGGCCCTCATTATGACCCTGGCGGACGGGGGAGAAGTGGCGGTAATACCGCCAACAGGCCGGCGGAAAAAAAATAGAATTATGACCATGGCGGTTACCGCCATGGTCATCTGCCACTTCTCTACTCCGACCGCCAGGGCGGTGACAACCGCTGGGCTGGAGACTTCGCTCTCCAGCCCGGCGGCCGTCACAAGACGGCCGGCGGTATCACGACCCTGCATACTGCCATGGATTTCGGGTGGTTTGGAATTCCTTCCCTAGCACTGATAGGGGTCTCCCCCACCCCCCATCCCCACCCGAGTCCTCACGAAACACGCACACCCCCCGCCCCCCTGCCACCTCCCAAAGGTGGCAGGACCCCCCTCCCCACCCCTACCCCCAACATTGAAACACACCCCCACCCTACACGCATACAGACACCACCATTACACATACCCGCACACATACCAACAAACATACCAATAGACACACACACAGTCATACAGTCATACACGCACACATACATACAGACATCCACGCACACATACTCACAGACATACAAACAGAAAGACACGCACACATTTTCAAACACACAACACCCCCACAGGCATACACGCACTCACACACCCCCTCTACATACTCACACGCACACCCCCATGCACGCACACAACGCCCCACCACCCCCCTCCACTAACGGACGATCAACTTACCTTGTCCATTGATCCTCCGGGAGGGGACGGGATCCATGGGGGCAGCTCCACCGCCAGCTCCCCGTCACCAGAACACTGCCACACCGAATCATGGGAAGTGATTCATGGGCGGTGTTCTGATGACGGGGAGGTGGAGGTGGAGCAACCTCCACTTCCCCACCGACCGCCAGTATGGCTGCTGGCGGCTCTCCGTCCGAAAAAGGACGGAGGGCTGCCAGCAGTCATAATACGCCACACTGAAAACCGCCTGCACTGGCAGTCTTCAGCACGGCGGTTCCTCGGCGGTCTTCGAACAAGACAGTCGAGGTCGTAATAAGGGCCTATGTCTCCTAATACAATCACTGAATTATGGAGTAGTGAAAAAGCTATGAATCTTGAACAAGGAGCCCTGCGCTGTGGTGTTGGTACTGATGTTTGGTCAATTTGTTTAATGATAGTCAACGCAGATACTTTCTATGTCTTTGTCCACTTAATTGCCATTTTATGATAGAGGTGGGTGAGCCACTGAAGGCTCTAGCCAAGGTTGAGCCAAGTCCTTAGCTATGGCTCAGCTCGAGGTTATGGTGGAACCTTGAGGCCAAAACAAGCTAAGCCCTAAACTTGTGAGCCAGGAAATATGGACAAAACAGTAATTTATTATGTAAAACAAGACAGCAGAAAGATTTATCCATCTATTAGCTGAATTGCACAATGTGAAACCAGAAAACCTGAGATCAGTTCTAGCTTCCCTACATGGCCAAATTGTGCAATACTAGGCAATTGTTTTATTTCACTTCCCTAATTTTTCTTGGTTCTCACATATGAGAGCACCTTGCAATTCATGAGTTCATGATGTCAATTTACAAAACCTCATGTGTTTGATTTAATAAACTATTATAGTTTCCATGTATGAAAACAACCAGGCCACACAGAGGATACACACAACAACTGACATGCCTGTTGGTTCAATATAGGCATTGATGTCAGGGTAGGGGTAGAAGCATGAATGTTTCTATGTTCATGTTTGAAATATTTCACATGAAAAAAAACCTTCTTAATGCAGTGATGTCATCTTATGTACTAAGGTCAAAGACTTTTGCATATCATTGAAATAATTTGTTTTGAATTTTGAAGAGATTTTATAATATCCGTAAATTTGTTGCAAGATGTCTTTAAAAATAAAAGGTGTTTGCAAGGTTTTCTTTTACTTACAGTAAATATGGAAATAAATGCTTGCCAGTTTATTTAACATCTTTCTGAATGTTAGTACTCAGTTAGGTAAACAGCAGCCCAGCAGGGGCGTAACAGAAGCTCACGTAGCCCCAAAGTGTGGGATGGTGGCCCCCAGGCTTACCCATACTGGAGGGGACCCTCTCAGCCTCTACTGATGTGAGTGTGGGGGGCCCCTTTAGAATATCTTGCAGGGGGCCCCCCTAATGTTTTGTTACAACATTGCAGCCCAGTGCTACTGTTCACTAGTGGGCTGTATATAAAGGTCAGGAGAGCCTCAAGCAACTCCTGTGCAATACTTTGAGTATCACTGGCACAGAGTGGGGTGAAGAGTGTCCCTTGTCATGAATTTGTCCACCCAATCTTTCTGTGGGCTTCACATTTGTCCTATTAAGACTGTTAAAGTGCAAGTATCTCCATTGTTGCTGTTCGCCCAGAAGTCCGCTGAGGGTTTAAAAGACTGGTGCTGCCACTAATGATATTAGAGAGATTAAAGCAACATCACTGCCAAATTGGAAAACCTCACTAGGTCTGCAGCTGCAGAAGGTCCACCATTGAATGACACAGCTTGGAGGCAGCAGCTCCTGAATCTGAATCCTAGTCTGCAACTGGCCGCTAAGGCTGCCAAGGAGAAGTGTTTCTGCATGATCTGCTGCTCATGAACATGAGAAAAAACTGCCACTACGGCCACCACATGAGAGAAGGCGCTGCCGTGACCAACAGGTAAGCATGTGACTTAGGGCCAGATGTAGGTACAAACCATTTTGCGACTTGCAAATTGCGAGTCCTTCCGACTCGCAATTTGCAACTCACAAACTGGTATGCAGAAAGGTGTCTCAGACACCTTCTGCGACTCGCTATGGGGTCGCAAAGACCCACCTCATAAATATTTATGAGGTGGGTCACAGTTTGCGACCCCATAGCGAGTCTAGGCACTCACGGGGATGGTGGCCTGCTGGAGACAGCAGACCACCATGTCCGTGACTTCAAGTGGATGGTAACTGCGAGTTGATTTCATTTGAATCAACTCTACATAGCGATGCGGTCGCAAATAGGAAGGACACACCCCTTCCTATTTGCGAGTCGGAAACACATTTTGCGAGTCGGTACCGACTCGCAAAATGTGTTTCTGCATCGCGTGAGGCCTTTTGCGCCTCGCAAACGGCTTTTTTCGCTGTTTGCGAGGCGCAAAAGGCTACCTACATCTGGCCCTTAGTCTGCTCCATTGGCAAGAGACTACCATATGCAGATGAGAATGCCACACCCTTTTGAGACTTTTGCTGTAGGGTCAAAAGGCATTGAACAGAGTTGCACATTTTACCAGTAATAGTACTTAATGTTATGTGCTCCTGTTCCTGATTGATGCCTTAGCCATAATGTGTTGAGGACTGTAGACTTAAGATTTCAAACCAAGTGAGGAGGGAGGACATCTGAGTGGGTGTGAGGGAAGTATTATATTCCTTTCAAATTGTGTAGGTTTTAGTTCTGCTGTGAGTTTAGAAAACCTTCTTTTAAACAAAAGATAAGCACTGTCCAGGACAATACAAGATAGAGTCTGCTAACTGACTATTGAATTTCAAACTCTTGTCCCACACACCTTCACAATGAGAAACCTTTCACTGCTGATCCGCACTACTATGAGAGTTAGGAGAAAAAGAGGTGTACGTGGCCCACTTTTCAGAACCATAGAAGAATAGACCCCAGGACAACAGTATGAAAGAACATCAACCACCATGGTTGGGGCCTAGGAGCCTCTGTCTACTCTGTGTGGCCCCCTAAATAGAGTCTAACGATCATTATAGCCCTCATTATGACATTGGCAGTAAGTACCGCTTACCGCCATGCTGACTGCCGCCAACATACCGCCGCGGCAGCGGATCACCAAAACCCATATTATGACACACACATAGCAATCTGTCACTATACAGCCACACACACAAGTCCGCCAGCCCAAAGATCGGTAGCAAAACCCACACCATTACGCCAACAGAACTATGCCCACAACAATATGACCCACGAATCACCACAGCGGACATTCAATGGCAGTAAACCATTGGCGCTACATACCGCCGTGCTCAAAATACACACTCACATACAAAACTATACCACATTGGACAGTTCAAACTACACACACCTGACACACATACACACACCACACCCAAACACCCAGACCACTATAAAACACACACCCACACTACCCACAACCCTTTATGACTACAAACAATTGCCAACAGAGAGAGACAGCAAGAGCACAGACAAGACCACAGCCACACACCACCATCACCTATACACCATCCACGTACCTTACATCACACACCCCAACATATCACCCCACACACCCTCACCCACACCACTCACACTACACCCATGGCACCACAACAACACCCCAGGTTCTCAGAGGAGGAGCTGAGGGTCATGGTGGAGGAAATCATCCGGGTAGAGTCACAGCTATTCGGACCACAAGTGCAGAAGACATCCATTGCTAGGAAGATAGAGCTGTGGCAGAGAATCGTGGACAGGGTCAACGCCATGGGACAGCACCCCAGAACAAGGGATGACATCAGGAAGAGGTGTAACGACCTATGGGGGAAGGTGCGTTCCACCGCAGAAAGACACCAAATAGCTGTATAGAGGACTGGCGGTGGACTCCCGCCACCTCCCCCACAACTAACAACATGGGAGGAGCAAGTCTTGGCAATCATGCATCCTGAGGGCCTGGCAGGAGTAGGAGGAGGACCAGACTCTGGGAAGTCAAATCTCATTACTATCAACCACGCCCTACCTGCATGCCATCACATACCCCTACCCTTATCCTCACTCCCATCAATCCACCACCTCCCACACACCCCACCATCACAACCCACACATCCCAATTCCAAGCCCTGCATGCAACACCAAAGCATGGACACCCATCACAGACCTGACCTGCATGGACACCTAACACCACTGCATGCGCACTAGAGGGAAACGGATAGCCCACCAAATAACTCACACAAGACAAAGCTGCCAGGGCAAAAACAAGCTTAGAAGGCAACACACCCATGCACAAGATGTCACACGCAGAAACAATAACACTGCATTACATCCCCACAGGTCCCCCCACCCAACGTCACCAGAGAGGAGGTGCCAGCAACATCCAGTCCCCCCCAGAAGAGGCCCACAGTGACGACAGCAGCTCTGGGCGCCTGGATCTGGATGACCAACCTGGCCCATCAGGGATCTCCGGACAGCCGGTTACCCAGGCACAGTCCCATACCACCACAGAACCTCCCCCTTCAGGAAACACCAGCACAGTACCCACCTAGCAGGCCCATACCTCTGTCCCCAGGACACGTCAATCAGCAGTGTGTCCACCACTACAGTGACCCCAGGCCACCCCACAAACACAGGACAATCAGGGACCTGGGGTCAGTGGAAGTGGGCACACGGTTCAGGGGACCGAGGCACAGGACAACAGGGAAGCTGAGAGGACTGCTATTCGGCAGGGGGAGGACAGGCCCACGGAACCGACACTCCAGGAGGCACTCACCAAGATCCCTGGGAGCATACCACCATTCCCAGGAGACGATGGGCCAGATACTGGACAAGTTGCAGGAGAGCCAGTGACTGCAGGAGGGACAGTACCTGGGTATCAGGGAGGACTTGAAGTCCATTAACACCACCCAGGTCACCATTGCAGGGGTGCTGGCAGGCATGGCCAACACTATGAGGGAGGCAGTGGCACACCAGCAGGCCCCTGACACTAGCCAAACCGATGAACAGCCTTCCACCTCCACTGCCGCTAGTGGACAGGAGGCCCCGCCACAGGACCAACAGGCCACCAGCACCCCTCCCCCTGCAGATGGAGAACCACCCTGCAAACGGTCCCTGCGATCCAGGCAGAAGCCAGAGACTATTGCCAAGACCCCCACCAGGAAATAAGACTCCCTCATATCCCACCCTGTCATCCTGTCCACCTTGATCTGCCATTGCTCCACTTCCTACGCCCCCTTGGACAATGCGCCTGTGATCCACATAGCCTGGACTCTATCATGGACTTTCTTCCACCATAAACCCAGACCATTGCACATCCCCCTCTACGTATTAGCACTTAAATAAACAACATTTGAAAAATAATACAAGTATGGAGTCTGTCAAATGATTGAACTATGTATTCGTTTAACAAGGTATAAACACTGCAATACAACTGTACAGTAATGTATACACAGGAATGACCTATAGTTGGCTGCAACCAACACACCAGGAGCGATAGTGGGGCACAAATATCTGCAAATAGAGATGCCAAAGGGTACAGTGAGTGGCCATAGAAGTGGGAAAATCAGCCTGTCAGTGACAATGTCAAACACAAAACAGTCATTTAAATTTTAAGTTACACTGTCTTACCTGTGTGTCATTGGAAGTATTGTCAAATTATTGCACTTCTGTTGTCCTCATCCTCATCCTCTGCCTCCTCATCTTCACTGTCCACAGGGTCCACTGCTGCCACACGGCCATCTCCAGCCTCCTCCTCCTGCAGAAAAGGCACCTGGCGACGCAAGGCAAGGTTGTCCAACATACAGCATGCCACAATGATCTGGCAGACCTTCTTGGGTGAGTAGCACAGGGAACCACCTGTCAGATGGAGGCAATGCAACCTAGCCTTCAGGAGGCCGAATGTCCTCCCTATGATTCTTCTTGTTCGCCCATGATCCTAATTGTAAAGTTCCTCTGCACTTGTCCCGGCATTCCTCTCAGGTGTCAGTAGCCATGAGAAGTTGGGGTAACCAGAGTCACCTGCAAATATTGAGGGACAACTGTTAGCCACACACTTACCCTTAGGGCCCACACCATACCCATACACCAACATATACTGTGTGGGAACCAGGGCTCACCTATTAGCCACACCCTGTGCCTCTGGAGTTGAGCCATCACATACGTGATGCTGCTATTCCTCAGGATAAAGGCATTATGCACAGCCCCAGAGTACTTAGCATTGACATGGGAGATGTACTGGTCTGCCAGGCACACTATCTGCACATTAATAGAGTGAAAGCTCTTTCAATTTCTGAACACCTGTTTATTTCTCCGGGGGGGGCGGACAAATGTAATATGTGCACCATCACTAGCCCCAATAATGTTGGGGATATGTTCCATTGCATAGAAATCTGCTTTCACTGTGGCCACATCCTCCATCTGGGGGAAAACAATGAAGCTGCGCATGTGTTTAATCAGGGCAGACAACACTCTGGTCAGCATGATTGAGAACATTGGCTGTGACATTCCTGCTGCCAAGCCCACTGTCACTTGGAAAGAACCAGTTGCCAAGAAATGGAGCACTGATAGCACTTGCACAAGAGGGGGGATCCCGGTGGGGAGATGGATAGCAGAGATTAGGTCAGGCACCAATTGGGCACACAGCTCTGTGATTGTGGCCCTGTCCAGTCTATAGGTGATGATAATGTGCCTGTCCGCCATTGTTGCCAAGTCCGCCAGTGGCCTGTACACAGGGGGGATGTCTCCATCTCCTATTCATCCGCAGAAGTTGCAATCTAGGGGGCAAAACGGTGAGCAGCTGGTCAGTATCCCATATTTCCAAACACTACACTTCATTGCATGTTGTGACTGCAACAGTATATTGTTGGATAGGCCTAAATGGTGCTTATGTGTACTGTGACGCATTTAGGTGCCATGGCCTGCCCCCACCCCTGAAATGGCGTCCGCATGTCCTGTTAGGAGGGACATGTGGAAATGAGGTAATTCCGCAGACGTTGTGCGCCGTCACGGGAGGCGGTAGAAACCCGCCATGCAACTCCTCATTGGTTAAAATTGGGCCCTATGGCTCACAGCGGTCAATGGTGATGTACGGCGGCGGTGATGGTACGCACTGCCGCGGACGTGACTGCCATTTTCTATCTGTTCACTCACTTGCTGCCTGACCTTCAACAGGAGAGGACCTACACTGCATGTGCTGCTGTGACCTGTGTCTGGAACCTACCATGGCTCGTGTCACTGAGGAAAGTACCCCTGCCTTCACCGCGGCAAAGTTGGAGCGACTGGTGGATGGGGTACTACCCCAGTACCAAATGCTGTATGGACCTCCAGACCAACAGGTGAGTTCACTGTGAGCACGATGCATGGGGCATGAATACATGGAGTGGTGTGTGTGAAGGCCTGGTGTGGGGGAGGTCTGTGGAAGGGCACTGGGCAGCGTGCTGCATGTATGGTGGGCCATGTCTGTGTGTAAGGGGATGTGTGGGCTAAGGTGGGCCATGAGTGTAACAGGCAGGACGGTCCGACTGATACCTTTT
The DNA here is from genome assembly GCF_031143425.1 of Pleurodeles waltl. Lineage (NCBI taxonomy): Eukaryota > Metazoa > Chordata > Amphibia > Caudata > Salamandridae > Pleurodeles > Pleurodeles waltl. Next base: position 1,890,637,147 of record NC_090440.1, read on the forward strand.
CCTATGTGTATTTCTCTGCAGGTCAGCGCCCATCAGAAAATGTTATATGGCATGCCATCGCCAAGGACGTGCGGATTCTGGGGGTCTACAGCAGGCGCAGCACCCACTGTCGGAAACGGTGAGAGGACATGAGATGCTGCGCACGGAAGGCCGCGGAGGCCCAGCTGGGGATGGCCTCCAAACGAGGAAGGGGTGCCCGTCGAACCCTGACCCCCCTGATGGCCCGCTTACTGGCAGTGGCCTATCTGGAGCTGGATGGGCACTTGGGGGCATCACAGCAGCCACAAGGGGATCAGTACAGTGCCCCAATTACTACTTGCGCATGGTGGGGTGGCATCCGGGTGGGGGATGTGGGCCTGTGGGTGCCCCTAGGCCAGGCTTGACATTGCAGTGTAGGTCCCATGTTGGGCAGGGTCCTGATGTAAAATACCTCCAACCAAGCTAGTAGGCATCCACTACTGGGCAGGGGTCTGTGGGTCTCAGGTATGCTGTAATTAGCGTTAGGTGTCCCTGTCCATGGGCTGGTGACTAGCGTTGTGACTGTTAGTGCATTGCCTAGTGCGTAGGGCTGTTCCCTGTGTGAGTGTGCGGTGTACGCCAACGGTGGGGTTGTTGCCGCCATTGACCAAGTGTATCCTTTGTCTCTCCCCCCCTTTTTGTTTTGTCACCCTGTCCTTATGTGCATTAGCATCATCTGGCAGAGGAGCAGAGGCACCGGCGACAGGGAGAGCTGCATCCCACAGGGCCCAAGAGGCCGAATCCACTGATGGTGAGGGCACCAGTGGGACGGAGTGTAGGGGAGCACCACGGCCGAGACTGGAGGGGACAGTTCGGATAGTGATACCTCCTCTGATAGAAGCTCCCTGGTGGTGGCAGACACCTCTGTGCCCACCCCAACTACAGGTACAACTGCCACCCCCATACCAGCACCGTCTCCCAGCAGCCCCTCAGTGTGTTTCCTGTGCCCGCTCACCCACGAGGGTGGGCATCTCCTTCGCCCCAGGCACCTCAGCCCGCTGCCCTGAGTGAGGAGGCTATTGACCTCCTGAGACCCATCTCTGTTGGGCAGTCAACCATTGTGAATGCCTTCCAGGGGCTGGCAGCCCATTTACAACAGACTAGGGCATTCACTCTGGCATAGCGGCCCAACAGAGATCAATCCAGGCTCTGGCCTCCTCCCTGATTTCAGCCATTGTCCCTGTTTCTAGCCTCCCCCCTCCAATTTTCTCTACCCAATGCCATTCCCCTCAATCCCAACCTATCCCAAGCACAGAGGCACACAAGCATGCACACAGGACAACATACAGGGGTGATTCAGGCAAACAAAAGCACCACACATCATCCCACAGGCACTCACACAAACACCATCCAGAATCAGACATACCAACATCAACTGCCTCCACTGTGTTCCTCTCCTCCTCTTCATCCACTTCCCTTCCAGTAGTGTCTACACTCACACCTGCATGCATTACATCCTCATCCACTACCACCATCACGCCTATCACTACACGCCCCTCACTGGCAGTCATGACCCCCACATCCATGCACACATTCCCTGTGTCTGTGTCCCCTCCTCCCAAAGTACAAAAACGCAAGCACTCAGACATCCAACAGCCATCCACCTCACAACAGCATCCAGCCCATGCACCTGCACCCAAAATCAGCAGACACCTCCTTCAACCACTACCTCTTCCTCCACTCCCAAACCTTCACCCTCTTCCCACCCCAATGTCCCCAAGAAGCTTTTCTTTTCCACTGTTGACCTCTTCCCTACCACCCCCCCTGTCCTTCACGTCGGGCCAGGGTGGTCAGAACCCAGACGAGCACCTCAGCCACCAAATCCACGTCCACAGTAGTGTCGACAGCTGCTGCAGGTGGGAAAGGATCCCGGGCACCAGGTAGCCACACTGAAAGGGTGCCTGCACCACTAGCGTCTAGGAAGGGCAAGGAGGCACCACCAGCTGCGTCTAGGAAGGGCAAGGAGGCACCCCAAGCTGCTACAGGAAGGGCAAGGAGGAACCCCAAGCTGCTACAGGGAAGGGCAAGGAGGCACCCCCAGCTGTCACAGGGAAGGACAAGGAGGCACCCCCAGCTGCTACAGGGAAGGGCAAAGGGCAATCTCGGCTGCTGACAGGAAGGGAAAGGGGCCTGCACCAGCAGGCAAAAAGGACAAGAGGCCTGGTGCTGGGACTCAGTCGGAGCCCCCACCAACAACCCTGGTGGTTCAGCCATCCAAGGCTGCAGGGGAAGGGCTGGAGCCTCCTCCCACCACTGCCAGCACCAGCGCCAGAACTGCCACCAACAGCAGCAGCCCCAGTAGGCAGCTGTCCGAGGCTGCAGGGGAAGGGCTGGAGCCTCCCCCCACCACTGCCAGCACTGCCACCAGCAGCAGCAGCCCCAATGAGCAGCCGTCACTGCAGGTGGGCAGTGTGTAGTCCTGCATCGATTGGCCTGCAAATCCTGTGGAGAGACTGTGACCTTCCACTCCCCAAAATCTGCATAACTGGGCACAATGTCCCCCCCAGAACCAGTGGAGAAGCCATCTACTCTCCGCAGCCTTCGAAGGATGAAGCACACTGGGCACAATACCCCCTCCAGGGCCAGTGGCAAGTCACCCACTTGAGAGACTGTGGCCTTGCACTCCCCAGGACCAAGCACAGGGCATGTTGCCCCCTCCAGAGCATGTGGGCAAACCACCCACTAGAGAGACTGTTGCCTTGCACTCCCCAGGACCAAGCCGTGGGCAAACCACCCACTTGAAAGACTGTGGCCTTGCAGTCCCAAGGACCAAGCAGTGGGCAAACCACCCACTTGAGAGACTGTGGCCTTGCACTTCCCAGGACCAAGCAGAGGGCATGTTGCCCCCTCCAGGACCAGTGCTGTTGTACCATCTTCTGGCTGCAGTGCCCCCCCCCAATTCCCTGTCCTCCTGAGGTGCCTATGTATTTTCGACCTGATGCCCGTGAGTGTTCTCTCCGTGTTGTTGCAGGAGTAAGGTGGGGACTTGGTATATGTGATGTGGCCCTGTGGCCCACAGACATTGAGGACTGAGCAGTGTCCCTACATTTGTAAATATGCATATGTCTTGAAGCACTTATTCCTAGTATTTTTTCGTATTACACACACTTTCTACAAATCATTTTGTCCTTGCATTATTCCTGAGGGTTACAGGGGGAATATGTAATGTTACTGCATCTGGTTGTGTGTATGGTGTTGGGGGTGGGGGTATTGTGTATGTGTGTCACTCTCTTTTTTCTCCCCATCCCTTGTGTGGTAGGCGGCAGTACTCACTGTGGTTATCTTCGCCGGCGTTGATGTTCATAATGCAGCAGAAGGCAGACGAGCATGGGGAATATGTGCAACTCGGGCGCTATGGCGTTGTGGTTGTTCCCTGAGTCTCCACAGGTGAGTCCTTTGACTTCTGAGATCTGTTTCTGCCAGGCTTTTGATGTCGTTGGTACCACCCAAGAAAAGGTGGCGGATAGGCCGGTCATAATACAGTGGGCGGTACATTATCTTCCGCCTAGCTGTTGGCGGTTACCGCCATGGTGCTTGTTTATTCCGCCGTGGCAGTCGGTGTGTTAAAGTGGCTGTTTGTCTGAGCGGTTTCTGTCGTGGTCATAATTCCATTTTTGTTACCGCCGGCCTGTTGGAGGTATTACCGCTGCTTTATCACCGACCGCCAGGGTTGTAATGAGGGCCTATGTGTCTTTCTAAAAGTGGTGCCTCTCCCAGCTCCTGTCACATCTTCAGTATGATCCTGAACTAAAACTTCATTTGGCACACAGTGTCCTTGGTGCAGGAGTCTACAGAACCATGCTTCTCTTGCTGTGGTATCCTCCAGTTTTGACATTGCTCTCGGAACAGAAAGATATTTTAATAAAAGACACTTGAGGAAGAGCTGGGTCGAGGAAAGTGGAAGGACATCAGCATAGGATATAAGACACTGGAGAACTGGAAGAACTCATGGAAGGAGCATGAATAAAATTATTTCTTAGGCCAAGAGTAGTTATTACACTAGGTCATCAATTATGCCACTCTTTATCAGCTCTTCAAAAATCTAACATAACCAGTTGACAGGTGAAGGCCGCTAGCATTCCTGAGTCTGTACTGATCCAGTAAGGACATACATGTCAGAAAACTTTAAACCAGCTCCTCTTCTCCTCAAAAAATACTCTTGAAGTTAGAAAAAGTGGCCCTGACAGTAGCTGGCGGTCCTACTTGAGAGACTGGGATGACCTGCCTTCTCATTCTGCTGCTTACATTATGAAGATTTTGTTTTTTGTGACCCAGGCCCTCCTGTTATTCTGGAATTGGCAACAGGTACACTTCTATTGGAAAAGGATTCGTTTTCACTCACTGAGCTCTCTAATTATTTTCCGAGACCACCTCCTAGTAAAGGTGTGAAGCAGGCAGGCCATGACAAGCAGTTTATTATGGTGCAACTGGTGCCATTGGACTTCACCAGGCTCAGGAGGGTGCCTTTTGCATGTCAAGTTGAGATGAGATAAGAGCAGCCTGCAGACATCTTTGTGTGACTGGCATTTTTCATGGACTAATAACAAAGGCATGAGAACTCTGATTGTAAATGCACTTATGGAGAGATCTGAATAGTGACAGTTTTGACCCATGATAAAGTAGCGTAGAGGTTTGATGTTCCAGCTGCAGAGCACAATGTGTAACATGCAGATCACAGATTTGTATTGTATGTAGAAGTGGGTTCCTGCTTTTTCACAGAGATTCTTTTGCTACTTGAAGTTCAATAGTTACAATCCTTCTACTATAGCACATTGAGCTAAAACTGTCACACAAATTACAAGCAGAGGTTTAGAACCGTATAGTTTTTTCTTAAACCTTTTATTATTCTAAGATTGTTAAAAAGGGTTGCTTTGGGTAGTAATGCAACTTTGTTAGTATGGCAAACCCAATTATTATGTTACTTTTAAATCCTGAGTTTATAAGGTGGATTCACTGACATTTTGAACCTGGTTTGCATAACAAATGTGATGCAAACCAAGTGCAAAGTGTTGTTTTGAGGTTTAATTTCCAGCACAAATCCTGAACTGCATTGGGAAGTAGCCCTAAATTAAAACAAAGTAGCATAATGTGCTGCTTTGCATCAAGGATGCATGCCAATGTTGGGTGCATGCACATTACCATGCACCCACCCATGGATTATGACACAAACCCTATCTCCTAACATTGGTGCAACTTTGAATGTATGCTGCACCTTAAAGCACATGTGCAAAGTGGTAAAGTGTGAAACTTTGTCAAAGCATAGAATTTTGTACACTCCACTATAGTGCAAGAGTGTGTGCATTGGTTCAATTTAGCCTAATGTAGGCCAGCGCAAGAGGAGAAAGCAAAAGCACCATATTTTAGTGGATATGGTGCTATTGTGAACTCTCCCTTTACTCAGCACAACACCTTTAGTTACTTCACTGCATGAAAACTGGTAAATTTGCCCCGTTGTTTCTCTAGACCAAGGACTCTTAACAAATAATGCATACCAGTACGGATGATATGTGACACCTACACGTTGTAGTCTTAATTGTTGTTAGTGATATTTCCTATATGTTGATTTAAACACTTGTAATGCTCATTGTCTTTGTTTAAGATGCTTGTGATGTATCCTCTCTGACAGTCTACACTGAGACAAGTAGCGCTATAAATTAAATAAATGTAAGAGAGGAGCAAAGAAGAGTTGAGAGGCACCCTTGGAAGATGGTAGTGACGGAAGCCATTAAGAAGGAGGTAATTTTGGGCAGGGGCACCAACAAAGATTGTCACACCGGAAGCACCAACACTGAAGCCGTCCTTGATGTCAACAAAGGTGTACTGCCTGATTCTCTGCCCATTTCTGTGACATCTGCTGGACCACTTGGAAATTCTGTCCGTTTGTGATTTTAATTGACTTCCCTTTGTTTGTGTTTAGTCTGTTTTGGTGGAACTGATGGCCTTTCCAGCCTCTTGTGCAGTGTCTCCCCTTATCATTCTGGTGAGGGGTTATTGAGGCTTTCCTTTGATCCTTAATCATTTTATGAACATTATTTGCATGATTTGATTACACTTTCATGTTTTTATGTCTTTATTTGTTGAGCAATACAAGAATCCAGACACATTCAAGCATCCAAATTCGAGCTCGAAGGAACGGAAGGCATCATTACAAAACACATATCAAATTAACATGGTCAGAAAAATGTCCACATGGTAGCACAAGACATTTTTACAAACATCTCATACACCTAAGAGGAATATGTCTTTACCTGCTTAAGAAACCATTCCGTAGGAGTAAACCTCCCAACGCCTTGCTCAAGGCATGGGTGTAAGCAGAAGACATCTTTGGGACTAAGCTATTGTAGCCAACATGAGGAAATCTTTGGAATAAGGGAATTTTGCACCCCTAGTCCACCTACGAGAGGTGTCCTCAGCTACGTATGTAAGAGTTACTGAAATTACCTTATCACTAACACACACGGGTGGTGTTACCTTCTGCCCAACATTTGGGCAGCATCTCAATATGGGGGAGCTGTCAGAATTCTTCCTATGTTGGTTTTCTAGAGCCGGAAAAGCCTGAAAACTTGGAGATGGTAGACATCAGAGCAAATATCAAAGAGAGTTTGACAGCATGTGGAAAATATCGTCCACATACATTTATAAATTCTATCCCTTTCACAATCCTTTTTCAAATATGGCAGCAGATAGAAAACCACCACAATTGATCCTGGTCACCAAATCTTCATATTGGTAATCTCACTTTCCTCATGAAGCCTGGGCTGAAGCCATCATTTTCCATAATTTGAAACAGGTGCCTTGTTCCATACAATCTAACACCTTCTCAGGAATTAGGGAGATAAAGATTTTAGGAGCCATGATATTGTGCACTTGCCAAAGAACATGGCAGAAGGTCTGCAAGTTATCACCCAAGGACTGCCCCATACAAAGCCCAAGTTGGAAGAGTGAATCAGGGCCAGGATCCTCTGCTTCATCCTTTTGACCAGCTCTTTCACTAGCATGTTAACTTCAATATTTAACAGCAAGATCAGTTGTTAGCTAGAACAAGTAGTGAGTCCTTCCCTAGAACGGGAATAGGAGTGATTATTGATCAGTTGTACTCAGGCTGTAGGGTCTGTATGCAGAATCATAAAGCTGCTTAAAGTAGAAAGAAAACTCACTAATTATGTCAGAAGAGCATATCGCAAACTTGCCATCATCCATTCTATTTGTTGGGTTTTCAGACAAGGAGGCCCTTTGGCAGAATTGAATCGCCAACAAGCAACCACAAAAACACATTGAGGACATTCGTAGCTAAACCTATAGATACCTCTCTCAGCAATGCAGGGGATAGAGCAGTATTACATATCAATGTAAGGTGCCTCACGGTTGACTCAAAAAGAGCCAGTTTTTCTCTGTTTTACCATCGATTTAGAACCAAGTACCAAGCCTGGCCTGCATCCCAGGGAAGCTGGGCCAATGATAACAAAGCCTCAACGGTTGATAAGTCTGCCAGATGAAACTGCAATTTACATTTCTCATCAGGGTGTTTATAGCAACAAGTGTACGCCCTCAGGGTCCTCACCGGAGGAACTATCAGACCCAAAGAAGGATACCGAGTTATTGGGGCCTGGTCATAGGTTCCACTTTTCAGGACTTACATGGGGCAATCTCTGTTAGAAACACATGAGAAAGCAAGCAATTATCAATTTCTTTGCATGTAATGTGCGTGCATAAGAGAAAAGGTATATTTCCTGTCCCCATGATGCTATACCCTTGTCAAAGCCCAGCTCACCTGAGTCCTTGTTCAGTTCTGATGGAGGTTGAAGACAATCCGACCCCACCCTGAAACTGCTTGTTCCAGCACACTAGTTTTTAAAACAGTGCACTAAGAACAGAAGCTCAAGGGAAGGGGGGAAGTGGATAAAATAAAATAAAGAGACAACAGCGTTCTTGCGTTTCCACTGTTGAAGTGCTGCACAAATCTGCGGCCCTCTCTGACTTCTGTAGAAACTGGTGCCTAATGAAACATAAACAAAGAACAGATAAGTACATCCTATTCCTAACTGGGTTCCTGACTATCCCTTTATTTATTAGAAATTTTCTTCTAAAAGTACCTCTTGGATCCTGGTCTCTAGTTTACAGGTTTGGAATGTGTTACTGCTCTGGGATGTGCTTTCTATTACTCTAAAGCTTCTAAAACATTAAACAAATACCGTTATCAGAATTATCAATATCAAACATTCATCTTAATATAACTAAAGCCTAAATTGCCAATAGCAGACTCACTTTTCCCATATTTCCAGAATCTTTTATAAAACAAATACTGTACTTTTACGTCAAAATACAGCATGTAATTTGTGCAAGTCCTTGATTTACTGTTTGCCTTGCTGTTAATGGTTTCCACGGTTCGATTCTTAGAAATGCCATAAAAAAAATGTTTGCTTCACAAAGTTCCGCAAAGTATTCTTGTAACAAAGAGTTTGAATCACAATGTTCGTGGAAGGTATCTTTTTTCAAATTGTCTATACACGAATCCAGAAATTGTTGTCAAAGTTCTTTCAGGTAATAAAAGTTTTGCACTTACTTGTTGCTGGCAAGAGATACTGATCAGTCTAACCTTGTCTACTTTCTCTTTTGCAGGTTGCTTGTAGGAGAGAGGCTGAGGCAAGGAGGAACCGGAAACCGGAAGAAGGAAGAGCCAGCAGCTGCGCCCATTGAAGCCAATGAAAGTCTGTAGAGAGCAGGAGTGCCAGCGCCGAGGGATCTGTCCTCAGGTAAGGGGGAGGTAGACGAGCACAAGCACTGGGCGAGGCTCGGGGGCTGCCTTTTATAGACAGGGCTGGGTGTGGTCCTCACATGCTGCACATGTTCTTGAAAGGTGTGCAGAGCTGGGTGTGGTTTGAAGAGATGGGTGTGGTCCTCACATGCTGCACATGTTCTTGAAAGGTGTGCAGAGTTTCAGTTATTATGCAAATGAGTTAAATTAACACATGGCCTAGAGAGGAGTGTTTTAAAGAAGCCTTGGTAAAAGCAAGGCCCAATGTGTAAACAAAACAGCACATTAAACAACATACACAGAAGCCTGGGGGGGGGGGGAAGGTGAGATAACAAGAAAGGCTTTCAATAGTAAGTTTAAAAGGGAGCTATTACAGAACCCACTAGTGCAGTGAGAGGGGACATGCTCTTTGCTGTGCACAAACCCTAACAGTTGCCCCCCTCAAAGGCCCTCCTACAGGACGGGGTTTTCCTGGATTTTTTAAATAAAACCGTCTAATCAGCTGTGGGGCATGTACATATGATGCTGGTTCCCATGAATTCTGAGATTCATCATATCCTTTCCATTCTACTAAATAAAACAGATGTCCACTAAATCTTTTTGAGTCTTTTATGCTTTTCACTTCATATTCTAGATTTCCCTTAATTGGTATGGGTGGAGGTGGTGGTTCAGGTCGGGTTTTTGGATTGTACGGCTTAAGCAAGGACACATGGAATGTAGTATGTACTGGATATTCTTTTGGTAAATCTAATTTTACTGTTACCGGGTTTACTATGGCAGTTATACTAAAGGGTCCAATGAAACGTGGTTGCAGCTTTCGGGATCCCTCTATGTTTAGGTTCTTTGTGGAGAGCCATACCTTGTCACCGATTTTATACATTGGGGCCTCAGATCTGTGTTTGTCTGCTTGTCTTTTCATGCTTTCCTTGTACTTTAATAAATGTTTCCTGGCTTTGTCTTGTATGTTACCTAACCTTGTTAGTCTATCCGTTACTGTAGGTAACAGAGAATCTTCTAACAAAATGGGTATAGCTCTTGGATGATACCCCTGCAAGAAATAGAATGGTGAGCAAAGTAGAGCTGAATGCTCAGTATTATTATAAACAAACTCCGCTACAGGGAGAGCTTCCAACCATTCACTAGAATAATCAGCCAATAAACAACGTAGTGTTTGAAGTAAGGTTTGGTTCAGTCGTTCAGTCTGTCCATCTGTCTCTGGGTGGAAAGCAGTGGATAATGCCACATCTATTTTCAGTTTTTTACATAATTTTTTCAAAAATTTAGAGTTGAACTGGCTCCCTCGGTCTGACACCACTTTGCTTGGCAAACCATGTAAACGCACAATTTCCCTTATGAAAATATCGGCAAATTCTGCCGCCGTGGGTAATTTCCGTAATGGTACAAAATGTGCCATTTTAGATAAAAAAATCCACTATAACCAACACTGTTGTGAAAGATTTTACAGGTGGTAAACCTACAATAAAGTCTACGCTCACAGTGTGCCAAGGTTGCTTGGGTGTTGGCATTGGTATTAACAAACCGTCAGGGGCCATATGAGAAGATTTATGTCTTGCACAAATTGGACAGGTAGTGACAAATTGCTTAATGTCCTTTCTTATAATGTCCCACCAAAAGTGTTTTTGCACATTTTCCAGGGTTTTTACCCAACCAGGATGACCTGCCAACGGTGAGGCGTGATGCCAAATTATCACCTGTGTTTGTAATTCAGAGGTGGGCACTAACAGCATGTTGTCGTGATACAATAAACCTCGTTGTATTGTGTTATGGGAATCCTTTAACCAATCCTGAGGTGCTATTTGCATGTGTGCATTATATAGATCTGTGATGAAATCCTTCTGTTGTACTGGTGCCAAAAACGTTTGGGGAGGAATAATGGGTTCTCCTATTTTATCTTGTTTCATGTCTGAAGTATGTCCGTATCTAGATAACACATCAGATTGAATTTGTTGTGCACCTGGTCTATAGGTTATTACAAAGTCAAATGTGCAAAAAAAAATTAACCAGCGCATCTGACGTGGTGTTAGTGCTTTAAGTGATCCAAAAAACTGTAGGTTCCTATGGTCAGAAAATATTGTAACTGGGTACTTGGCTCCCATTAAATGGTGCCTCCATTCTGAAAAGCCTACTTTGATAGCTAGTAGTTCCCTTTCAGCCACAGTGTAATTTTGTTCAGCTGGTAATAACTTTTTGGAATAGAAGGCTATAGGATGTAACTGGCCATCTACTGCATCTCGTTGAGAGAGAACTCCTCCTAAAGCTACTTGTGAAGCATCCGCTTCAACAAAAAAAGGCAAGTCAGGATCAGGATGTTTCAGAATTGGGGCTGAAGTGAACTTTTGTTTTAGGAGTTGAAAGGCGTGTGCCGCCTCATCAGTCCAAAGAAATCGTTGCCCTTTCCGCAACAAGGTAGTTATTGGGGCCGCAATGTCTGCAAAATGTGCAATAAACCTCCTATAAAAATTGGCGAAACCCAGAAATTTCTGAATATCTTTTACAGAGGATGGTTCTGGCCAATCAGCAATAGCACTGATTTTCTTTACATCCATAGTTATTCCTTGAGGTGACAGGCAGTATCCTAAAAAGTCCACCTTGCTGACATTAAAAGTACACTTTTCTAACTTAGCAAAAAGATGATTTTCTTTTAACTTTGATAATACTGCACGAACATGTTGGGTATGTTCTTCTGAGTTCTTAGAATAAATGAGGATGTCGTCTATGTATACTATGACACAAACGTCCAGGAATTCATGTAGGACCTCATTTATAAAGAACTGAAAGGCCGCAGGGGCATTACATAACCCAAAGGGCATTACTGTGTACTCAAATAAACCAAACTTTGTCTTGAAAGCTGTCTTCCACTCATCCCCCTCTTTTACTCGGACCAGGTGGTAAGCTCCCCACAGATCTAGTTTAGTGTATACAGTAGAATGTCTTAATTGATCCAACAACACAGGTATTAGAGGAAGAGGATATTTATTCTTTATTGTAGCCTTATTTAGTCCTCTATAATCGATACACGCGCGCAGGGATTTATCCGGCTTCGGGACAAAAAAGAGTGGAGATGACACCGGAGATGTGAAATGACGGATGAACCCAGACTGTAGTAGGTCATCTAGGTAGGTTCTTAAGTATTTGGTTTCTTCGTCAGTCAAAGCATATACTCTGTTATTAGGTAAAGGGGCCCCTGGGATAAGATCTATACGACAGTCATAAGACCTATGTGGGGGCAGCACACTAGCCTTTACTGGATCAAAGACGTCTTTAAAGTCAGAATATTCAGGAGGGAGACTTGGTTCATCTTGTATAACACTAGCACAGTGTAATACTGTGCTCTGTTCTGTACCTGCTTCTTGATAGCAATTGGTTCTACAGAAAGAGGAATCCAAAGTAACATTTCTATTCACCCAATCAATTTTTGGGTTATGAGTTGTTAACCAGGGTACCCCAAGAATCAAACCAAAATTAGGAGTATCTATCAGATCAAAGCTAATCACCTCTGTGTGCCCGTTCTGACAGACCATAACAAGTGGACTTGTTTGTTTTGTGATTAATCCAGAGGTCAATTCTGACCCATCCACTGCACATACTGCTTCTGGACAAGGCTTTAGGCACAAAGGAAGTCCTAAGTTTTCAGCTAACTTATTATCCACAAAATTTCCTGTCGCGCCTGAGTCCAGTAGGACAGGGAGAGAATGCCTCACTTGGGTAGTAACAATTAAAACGACCTGAATTATGAAATGTCTAGGTATGTGCGGTACCATGAAGGCTGCAGCAATAGAGGTTTGATTAAGATGTTTTCTCGAACAAGTAACCTCTCACCTTGTCGAGCTTAATCGTTTCCCGATTCAGTTGAGGAGGTGGAGGAAACAGCACCCTTTCGTGGATTTTTAGGCTTTACTGGACATTCTCTGGCAAAGTGACCTGCCCTTCCACAATATAAACATAATTTAAGTTTTCTCCTTCTTTCTTTTTCCTCTGATGTGAGTGAACCTCTGAGTGTCCCTATTTGCATAGGCTCAGGTTCAGGGAGTTTATTATCTGGGTCTTTCTTCTCGTGTCTAATAAAAGTTAACCGTGATTCCAGTTTGTATTTATCTCCCTTTCTTTCTCCTAGTCTATGTTCTAATTTCACAACTAAATCTACAAAGTCCGAATAGTCTTCTGGCAAATCAACGATATGAGCCAGCGCGTCTTTTAACTCGTCTCTCAAACCTTTATAGAAAAGGGAGACACGCTTTTCTTCTGGCCAGTGTGTCTCGGTGAGTAAACGATTAAAACTAGTGAGATAGGTCAATAAATCCTTGTTACCTTGTTTAAGATTTAAAAGCTCATTATCACTTGCCTGCATGAAAGTGTGTTTTGCAAAAAGGCTGGTCATGGTACGTTTAAATTGATTCCAATTATGGAGGATGGGATCGTCTCTCTCCACGAAAGGAATTGACCAATTGGCTGCTGTGCCACCCAAATAAGACAAGACGAATGCCACTTTCGTAGCATCAGTAGGGAACTGTTGTGGCTTACAAACGAAGTGTAATTGACATTGATTGATAAAAACATGGAATTTGTTACTATCTCCATGAAAACGTTCAGGTGCTGCTAAGGGCACAGCATTAGGAACATTAAAAGTGACCTCAACTGGGGGAGGCAAAGTTGTATGTTTTGATGGCGCCCCTGTCTCTGAGGAGGTTTTAAACAAAGGCGTAAAAACTGAGATACCCTAAATTTATACCTGCTTAAATCCTGTTTTAAAGAGGTATTCTCCATCTTTAATCTCTCTATTTCCTCTTGCATATGTTGCAAGATGACAGACACTGATTCATTATGAGCCAAGTCCTCATTTAGGGCCTGCGCCATATCCGTGACGTCAATGCCCTCTATTTCTTCCCCGATATTCATCGTCCACCAGAACTGATTTTTTTTTTTATTTATTTAAGGCTTGTGCTTCTGTCAAAGCCCAGCTCACCTGAGTCCTTGTTCAGTTCTGATGGAGGTTGAAAACAATCCGACCCCACCCTGAAACTGCTTGTTCCAGCACACTAGTTTTTAAAACAGTGCACTAAGAACAGAAGCTCAAGGGAAGGGGGGAAGTGGATAAAATAAAATAAAGAGACAACAGCGTTCTTGCGTTTCCACTGTTGAAGTGCTGCACAAATCTGCGGCCCTCTCTGACTTCTGTAGAAACTGGTGCCTAATGAAACATAAACAAAGAACAGATAAGTACATCCTATTCCTAACTGGGTTCCTGACTATCCCTTTATTTATTAGAAATTTTCTTCTAAAAGTACCTCTTGGATCCTGGTCTCTAGTTTACAGGTTTGGAATGTGTTACTGCTCTGGGATGTGCTTTCTATTACTCTAAAGCTTCTAAAACATTAAACAAATACCGTTATCAGAATTATCAATATCAAACATTCATCTTAATATAACTAAAGCCTAAATTGCCAATAGCAGACTCACTTTTCCCATATTTCCAGAATCTTTTATAAAACAAATACTGTACTTTTACGTCAAAATACAGCATGTAATTTGTGCAAGTCCTTGATTTACTGTTTGCCTTGCTGTTAATGGTTTCCACGGTTCGATTCTTAGAAATGCCATAAAAAAAATGTTTGCTTCACAAAGTTCCGCAAAGTATTCTTGTAACAAAGAGTTTGAATCACAATGTTCGTGGAAGGTATCTTTTTTCAAATTGTCTATACACGAATCCAGAAATTGTTGTCAAAGTTCTTTCAGGTAATAAAAGTTTTGCACTTACTTGTTGCTGGCAAGAGATACTGATCAGTCTAACCTTGTCTTCTTTCTCTTTTGCAGGTTGCTTGTAGGAGAGAGGCTGAGGCAAGGAGGAACCGGAAACCGGAAGAAGGAAGAGCCAGCAGCTGCGCCCATTGAAGCCAATGAAAGTCTGTAGAGAGCAGGAGTGCCAGCGCCGAGGGATCTGTCCTCAGGTAAGGGGGAGGTAGACGAGCACAAGCACTGGGCGAGGCTCGGGGGCTGCCTTTTATAGACAGGGCTGGATGTGGTCCTCACATGCTGCACATGTTCTTGAAAGGTGTGCAGAGCTGGGTGTGGTTTGAAGAGATGGGTGTGGTCCTCACATGCTGCACATGTTCTTGAAAGGTGTGCAGAGTTTCAGTTATTATGCAAATGAGTTAAATTAACACATGGCCTAGAGAGGAGTGTTTTAAAGAAGCCTTGGTAAAAGCAAGGCCCAATGTGTAAACAAAACAGCACATTAAACAACATACACAGAAGCCTGGGGGGGGGGAAGGTGAGATAACAAGAAAGGCTTTCAATAGTAAGTTTAAAAGGGAGCTATTACAGAACCCACTAGTGCAGTGAGAGGGGACATGCTCTTTGCTGTGCACAAACCCTAACAACCCTCCATGTATCAACCAGAGAATGGTCGTCAATGACAGACCTGATCATGCCCCTGACACTCACAAAGCCAGGTCTGCCTGATCTATCTATCATTGGATCCATGGTCATATTACAATCACAGCCAATCACTAGTTTGGCACTACCCAGTTCTGCCAGGACTCTAGCTAGCACGTCAATACATCTATCTTGTTAGAACTGGGAACATAGATGGAGACTACCAGTATTAAATTCCCTTGTGTCATGATTCTAACAAACACATATTTTCCCCAGTGGCATTCATCATCTTCAATATATATAAAAAGAGAGTGCTCACTGATAAGGCCAGTGAATCTGCCTTTCCAAGTGATGACAAATTCACATCAGGTGCTTGCTCTGGTTCATGTTTATGTTACTAACCATAACATTTCTGTCCTCTTGGTAATTTCCATCTAGATTATCTCCTACGTTTGATGCTTTTTCATCTGTTCATACAATTATTATACTATTTAATTAAATACTTTGTAATGCAGTACGGACACTACATAAAATAAATAAATTAACCTGCAAATAAAAAGTATGGACGTGGATGTGTGTAAGCATCTCCAGGCACATCAGGATACCAATCAGATTTTGGATACTTACGTCTACGGCTTCCAGCTATGTCACGGAGCAGAGTTTGGACTTTAAGGAACTACTCCTATGAGTTAAGGATGAAGGACATGCAGCAAATAATCAGGTGTATACTGATAAGAAGTAGCTGGTGATAATGACTGGGTGTGGTCATTATGCTGACTGTCTATTTGCCTGGTTGAGGTCTATCCAAAGATGTAGCATCTAATATTGGCAGTTAAAGACCAAGACTGCGTTCATGGTGAAGGTGGAATGTGGTTCTCTATTCTTCCAATGGTTTCCATTACTGGAGCCTGCCCCTTGTGTGAGAATTATATGATTTTAGCCAAGCCATGATCTCTCATGCAACAAGAACATTTCAGAAGGGTTCTAGGCTTGTAACCTTGATCTCTTACTGACCTGCTTTTCTGAATTACCATGAGAGTGCTTAATTTTGGTAACAGTTCTATCCAGGCTTCAAAGCTCCCTGTATCATGGGTTCCTTTCCTATGGTACTCCCCGCCTACATCACATACAAACCAGAAAAGTATCGGCCAGATTTACAAAAAATTTGTGCTATGGCTCGCAAAGTGATGAAAATACTTGCTTATTTTCTTTTTTACTTTTATGTGGTGCAGAACTCAGTTTGCGTTTGTCTGTGTTGAAGTTGCACTAATGTATGCAGTGGGGAGTGTTAGGGCAGTACCCAACTTAAAAGCTTTAAAACCCTGTGCTACATGTACTTACAAACGACACATAGAGCAAGTGAAGCTGTGTGAAAGTAGATTGCACTACAAAATTGTGAAAACAGGGGTAAAATCTAGGGATATCTACTGGAACATCCACCAGCAGTCACACAACATAAAACTTGATATTATGGCAAGTGGCATTGTACAACGCTATCAGCGTCTACTTGGCCTGGCAAGAAGACGAAAACAGAAGAAGGAAAGAATGTGCAAGCAGAGAATTTCTCCCTTTGACATGCTTGAAGAAGAGATTGTTAAAAAATGTAGGCTCACTAGGGAAGTGATGATCTCTGTTAGATTCAATTTAACCATCCATTGAGGCCAAAACTGCAAGACCACATGTCATACCACCTCATGTGAAGGTAATGGCAGTACTACACCTTCTTGCTTGTGGATATTTTCAGACTACTTGTCCTACATTGGCTGTGTCTCAGAGTGCGCTATCTTCATTTTGGTCATGCCTTGAAAGGCATATTCAAAATAAAGCCACAACACCTGTGATTTCCAAAACCAGCTATACTGAAGCCTGAGTGTCTTCCCAAGTTCTCGATCCTA
The DNA here is from genome assembly GCF_031143425.1 of Pleurodeles waltl. Lineage (NCBI taxonomy): Eukaryota > Metazoa > Chordata > Amphibia > Caudata > Salamandridae > Pleurodeles > Pleurodeles waltl. The sequence goes on from NC_090440.1 coordinate 1,890,654,208, forward strand.
GTCAATATAAATGTCTGTAATATGCACACCAACTACTCTCCCGGATGACAATGAAAGTTCCAAATACAGCTCAGTCACAATGTCCAATTCACAGAACCTCGGCTGAACCACTATGCTGATGCCAACATTCCCAGAATTCTTGATTTCCAAAATTTTGAAAAGTAGGTCAATTCAGGTGAATAGAACCTGCAACTTGGTACTTGTGCTCTTTTTGACTTTGTATATCATTTAGAGTGAACCTCTGGGGGTGGACTACAAGCCCCAGACTCCCATGTCAGCGAGGAGGAGACGGGGTGCATCACTGCGCCTTGTGGACACTTGAAATCATTGCTGGAGTCCTGAAGCATGGGACAAATATCAAGTGGAGTGAGCCTTTGGGGGTGGACTACAAGCTCCAGACTGCCCTGTCAGCAAGGAGGAGGCAGGGAGTGTCACTGCGCCTTGTGGGCACTTACAATCATTGCTGGAGTCCTGCAGCGCAGGATGTATGCTATGTGGAGTGAGCCTTTGGGGGTAGACTACAAGCTCCAGACTGCCCTGTCAGCAAGGAGGAGGCAGGGAGTGTCACTGCGCCTTGTGGGCACTTACAATCATTGCTGGAGTCCTGCAGCGCAGGATGTATGTCATGTGGAGTGAACCACTAGGGGCGGGGACTACACCCTAGACTGCGCTGTCAACGAGGAGGAGGTGGGACGCATCACAGTGTCTTGGGCGCTTAAAATCATCGCTGGAGTCCTGCAGCATGGGCGTATATTGTGAGAAAACTGGGCTGATTGCAGAAGCCCCCTAACTTTTTGCCACCATTTTTCACTTTTTGCTGGTGTTTTCCTGACTCTAATGCTGCCCTGGGTACTGCTAACCAGTCCCAGGGCCTGTGCTCTGTGTAAAATGAGTATGCAAATTACGCTAATTATAATTGGCTATGTCAACCTACCCATACATCCCTAATATATAGTAGGACATGCAGGTTTAGGAACCCCAGCATAGGTATTGCACCCATAGCTGCACTGCTGAGGTGCCCAGTGTCATTCTAAGGGCAGGTCTGCCTTGCTGGCTGCTTTTAAACTATAGTTATATGCAAATTCAACTTTGGAATTAAACGTTCTTCCAAAGCATTAAATGACTTAAGTTTACATATAAGTCACCCCTAAGGTGTGTCCTAAGTGCCCCTAGGGTTGAGTGCCATGTAACTATAAGCAGGGACCTTATATAAATTGTTATATAAGCCCTGGTGAGGTAAAATAGCCAAATTATTTTTTTCCCTCGCTCTAGTGAATGGTCTCCATTGGCTAAAATGGGAAGACTTTATTTTAATTAACAAAGTTCCAGTAAGAGCCAGATACCTTGAGTTTAGTATAAAATTAATTCTTATAATAAATCTCACAACTTGCCATTGTTGTATTTAATATAACTAGTTCAGGTAAAGAGTTTTAAAACTCTACCTGAAAGTTGCCAACTTCAGCTCTGTAGAGCCCTTCTCTGATTGGCCATCCTCTGGCAGCTTGGCCAGGATGCCTTGATGAGGTGTGAAGTGGCCTGGGCTGAACACAAAGGATGAGCCTGGGGGAGGAGATCCACCTCAGCAGATGGTGAAACAGAATGGGGGAGAGCAGCCAAACCAGTTTTCAGAGGCAAGGAAAGACATTTGGAGCAGCTCAGCACCTCCCCCATTTCCTGCAACCCCAAACAATTAGGTGACCTCTTGATGAGATTAGGAGAGGGGTGCGTTTAGGATGTTTAGCCACACCAGTGTGTGGGCTCAGCCAGACCTTACCCCCAAAAAACCAGTTTCAGCCATGTTGGATTTTTTAAGAATGTTGCTCCCTGGGATGGTTTTTTACCACACTTCCCAGGAAGTGGTCATCCTAGGGTGAAGTGGCCTGCCTGTGATTGGACAGTCGCCCCTCACCCCCTGCTCTTCACCCCAGGAGCAAGGATAAATATGGGAGAGCTGCACCCACACCTCAGATTCCTACAAGGAACAAGACAAAGAAGAAGAAGGACTACTGGACCCCTGACCTCCACCTGGACATTGCACTCTGAAGGACTGTGCCAGCTGCACACTTGGGCTTCACCACTAAAAGAACTTTGCATGACTTCAACTGCTTCAAGAAGGGACTCCCTGTAAACTACAGGTACAAAGAAGCTGCCCAGAGTCCCCTGCATCAAGTCCTGCAAGAAGAGCACAGCTGACCAGCGGCCAGTGACCATTTGAGGATTCTGACCAGGTGCATTCTGGGAATTGTAGTCCCAACTAGCAACTCAGAGCTACTGGAACCTTGGATCAAGGAAGGAAGACACTCCAGATGTTTAGAGCAACAGTTGAAAAAAGCTTCATAAGTTGAAAAGGTGCATTGTGGGAGTTGCAGTCCTAGATCCCAAGAGGCAAACCAGAGCCTTTGAACCGTTGGCTGGTGCTGTGGACCACTTTCCTGTATCAAGAAACACTTCTGAAAGTAAGAATATCAGTGTTACGTCGAGGGTGGCCTGAACTCTGGACTTTGTCCCTATCTTGTTTGACCTTTTTTAACCCTTAGAGTGCTATTTGCTTCTAAGCACTAGAATTAATTGTAATCATTAAAAATTCATATCTCTGGTTCTCTACATTGGATTTCTGTCCTTTTGGTGTCATCCTAGAGATAAAAGTATACTCTATTTTATAAATTGTTGTTGGATTTTTATTGTGTTTTACTTATTTACTATTTTGTGATTTTTTTATGGTGTACACACCTGTCTCCTATGTTAACCCTTGTTGCTTGTTGCCAAGCTACCAAGGGTTGAGCTGGGTTTAATTTTTTTAGACCTAACTGAACCTAAGTGGGGTTTGGTGGCCTATTGCTAAGTGTAGGTACTTACCTGCCCTTGCCAATAATCCACTTCCCAACATTTTTGGTGTGCAGTGGTGAGATCCAGTACTTGTGTTTAATATGACACTACAGTTTTAAGTGAAATAAATTAAAAGTCCTCTGAATTGACCTAGAGCAAAAGTATTTTAGATTATTTAAATTGTAACTAATTTTTCTAATTACTTCATTTTTGATTTTTCTGAATTATTTTGATCAATTGGTGCCAAAGTTTTTTTTTAAGTGACACAAAACTTAAGGGAGACCATGGATCTTGATCTGGCTAGTCTACCCACACTCACTGCAGCTGAGCTTAGTGTGTTGTGCAGAAAGATGGGATTACCTGCTGCTGACAACCTTAGGAAGGCTGTGATGGTCAAGTCCCTTGAAGCCTGAATAGTGCAGGGGGAGGCAGAGAAAGCTTCAGAGGTAGGAAGAGGACGAGGAGGATGAATGTCAGCAGCTAGGCCCCATCCAGTGATAGTGGGAAAGGAGGGTCTGTGGCATCGGACTAAGAAGAAGCAGACCTGGACTTTAGGGAAAGGGAGCTTGAGGCCCAGGTAGCTACATAGCTTTGGAGGCAGAGAAATTGGCCCTAGAGAATAAGTGGGAAAAGATTGAACTGAGAGATCATGGCAGCAACAGAGAAGTTGAGGTGTCCATGAGTGGTTTGTTCAGCACCAGGTTACCCAAGTCGGTTGTTCCTGCTTATGTAGAGGGTGATGACATAGACAAGTGTATTTGAGAGGGTTTCCAAATGAGAAGGGTTAAGTCCCAATATTGGGGCTCACTCCTATGGGAGTTGGTCCCAATATCTGGGAGGGATAGGCTCCTGACCCTAAGGGGGGGAGGAAGCAGATTCCGATCCCAGTATGAAGAGGTGTTTAACCAAGATGTTTGGTCTGTCCCCAGAGCAGTACTGAATGAAGTTCAGGAACACTCAGTAGATCAATATCCAGTCTTGGGTGGACTTTGTAGACACCTCACGTAAGGCACTACAGCACTGGATACATGGTAACAAAGAGAATACTTATAAGGGGTTATACAATTTGATCATGAGGGAGCAGATCTTGACCAATTGTAGAGGTTACTCCAGCATTTAGCGGGCTCTAAGTTGACCAACCTCAGAGAGCTGGGGGAGGCAGCTATTGAGTGGTTGAGAATCAGGGTGGTTGTCAAGTCCCAGGGAGGAGACTCCAAAAAAGGGGTCAGGTCCCCAAAAACGTAAAGAGGGAGGTGGTAAGCCCATCAAAGAGACTCCCTCTGTACCCCAGAATCCTAAGAAGGAGGGGAGTAAATACCACTCCCACTCTGACAAGCAGAGGCAGGGAGACCAAGGGTTGAAGAAGCCCTTAGACAATAAGGCCTGCTTTGACTGTCAGCACACAGGTAACTTCTGAGGAGATGCAGCCTGTCCAAAGAAGGTGGCTAGCACTGGGCTGTCCAGTGTAGCCATGTAGGAGGACTCCTCAGATGATTAGGTCCTCATAGCATTGGGCTGGGAGACAGGACCAGATGAAAAGCTGGTAATCCCTGAGGGTGGGGGTAGGTGCTTTCACCTCATTCAGGTGAATGGGATCCCTACCACTGGTCTGAGAGACCCCTGTGCCAGTCACACCATAGTGTGTGACTGGTTGGTAGCCCCAGACATGTATGTCCCAGGGGAGACCAAGAGAGTTAGATTAGCCACAGGGGAGGTCATTTCGAAACCTGTAGCCATAGTGCCCTTAGAGATGGAGGGTATCCTTGACTGGTTTAGGGTGGTGGTCAGTGCTGATCTCCCTCTAGATTGTATCCTGGGCAATGACCTCCCAGAGGTGAGTCTGGTCCCAGATAGGGCGGTTGCCCAGGGTGCCCCCAAACCAAAGTCCTGGGGAGCCAGTCCCTACAGTTAGGAGACAGGGGTCCCTAAGAAAAGGGAAGAAGAAAAGGAAGGGTAGGCCACTTTTAAAGAGAGTTCCAGGGAGCCAAAGGTCTTCTGCCCCAGTAGGGGGGAGCCCAGAGTTGGCACTGGTGAGGCCTCACCTGACCCCAAGGAAGTCCTGAGTAGTCAGGCAGCTGTCCAACTGCATGGTGTCGCCACTGCACTGACAGAAGGGAGAGTGGAAGGAGGGTGTCTGCCAAAGGATGTGGTAGCCCCCCACTCTAGACAGCAAGAGGGGTGCCAGGACCCCACAGCTGCCCCTAAAGCAGCTCACTCACCTGTGATTGAAGAGCTCAGGGTGTGGTTCTGGGTGCTGACAGCTGTCAGTAGCCTCTGCCGGGTACTGGCCTTCATGGCAGCACTCCACTTAACCTTGGAGGCAGACCCTAGGGCCAAAAGCAAAGTAGGTCCCCTGACCCTGCTGGTCATGGAGGGTTGCTCCAGTGTTGGGTGACCTTTTTGCGTAAGCTAGGTGTTGCCCTAGCAAAGTTAGGGATAGGGGAGGTGGGCACCTCACTATCCAAGTTGGCAGAGAGAGAGGAGGAAGACCCCCCCACAAGGAAAATACAGTTTAAAAGGGGTCCTTTTACTGTTGGGATGGGTTCACTACCCAGAGGGAGTGACCATGACAGGAGGATGTAAGGCAGAGTAGGCCCTGGAAAGGAACAGCTAGTTTTCCTCACTGTCTTCTTCGCCTGACTAGCCAGGAAGACTCTCCCAGGGTTGGGCTAAGTCTCCAGGGCGTGTGGGCTGGAGGGGTTTGTGTGAGAAAACGGGGTTGATTGCAGAACCACCCTAACTTTTTGCCACCATTTTTCACTTTTTGCTGGTGTTTTCCCGACTTCGATGGTGCCCTGTGCACTGCTAACCAGTCCCAGGGTCTGTGTTCTGTGTAAAATGAGTACGCAAATTAGGCTAATTATATTTAGCTATGTCAACCTATTGATAAGCCCCTAGAATATGGTATGGCATATAGGTATAGGGACCCCAGCATAGGTAGTGCACCCACAGGCGCACTGCTGAGGTGCCCAGTGTCATTCTTAAGGCAGGCCTGCCTTGCTGGTTGCTTTTAAACTAAAGTTATATGCAAATTCGACCTTGGAATTTAAAGTACTTCCAAAGTCTTAATCTACCTTATTTGTACATATAAATCACCCCTAAGGTGTACCCTAAGTGTCCCTAGGTGTGGGTGCCATGAACTATAAGCAGGGGCCTTATATAAAAAACATTATAAGCCCTGGTGAGGTAAAATAGCCAAATTCATCACCCCTCACTGTAGTGAATAGCCTCCATAGGCTAAAATGGGGAAACTTTAATTTAATTAACAAAGTACCCATAAGAGCCAGATACCTTGAGTTTGGTATCAAATTAATTGTCATAATAAATCCCACAACATGCCTTTGTTGGATTTAATATAATTAGTTCAGGTAAAGAGTTTTAAAATTCTACCTGAAAGTTGCCAACTTCAGCTCTGAAGAGCCCTTCTCTGATTGGCCACCCTCTGGCAGCTTGGCCAGGCTGCCTTGATGAGGTGTGAAATGGCCTGGCCTGAACAAAAAGGATGTGCCTGGGGGAGGAGACCTGCCTCAGAAGATGGTGAAATAGGATGGGGAGAACAGCCAAACTGGTCTTCAGAGGCAGGGATGGTTATTTGGAGCAGCTCAGCACCTCCCCCATTTCCTGCAACCCCAAACAACTAGGTGCTGTCTTGATACGATTAGAAGAGGGCAGGAGAAGGGTGTGTTTTGGATTTTTAGCCACACCAGTGTGGGGCTCAGCCAGACCTAACCTCCAAAAATCAGTTTCAGCCATGTTGGATTTTTGAAGAATGTTGCTCCCTAGGACTGTTTTTTACCACACTTCCCAGGAAGTGGTCATCCAATGGGGAAGTGGCCTGCCTGTGAGTGGACAGTCACCCCCCTTGCTTTTTCACCCCAGGAGCAAGGATAAATATGGAAGAGCTGCACCCACACCTCAGATTCCTACAAGGAACAAGACAAAGAAGGAGGACTGCTGGACCCCTGACCTGTCCTGGATGTTGCATTCTGAAGGACTGCGCCAGTTGCACACTTGGGCTTCACCACTAAAAGAACTTTTCCTTACTTCACCTGCTTCAAGAAGGGACTCCCTGTAAACTACAGGTACAAAGGAGCTGTCCTGAGTCCCCTGCATCAAGTCCTGCAAGAAGAGCCCAATTGATCAGCGGCCAGTGGCCATTTGAGGATTCTTACCAGGTACATTCTGGGAACTGTAGTCCCAACTCCCAAGTAGCAACTCAGAGCTACTGGAGCCTCAGATCAAGGAAGGAAGATGCTCCAGAAGTTTAGAGCAATTGTTGAAAAAAGCTTAATTAGTTGAATAGGTGAATTATGGGAGTTGTATTCACAGACCCCAAGAAGCAAACAAGAGCCTTTGAACCCTTTGCTGGTGCTGTGGACCACTTTCTTGTATCAAGAAACACTTCTGAAAGTAAGAGTAACAGTGTTACATCCTGGGTGGCCTGAACTCTGGACTTTTTCCCTGTCTAGTAAGACCTTCTTTAACCCTTTGAGCGCTATTTGCTTCTTAGCGCTGGAATTACTTATAATCTATAAAGATTCATATCTCCACATCCCTACATTGGATGTTTGTCATTTTGGTGTCATTTTAAAGAAACAAGTATACTCTATTTGTATGAATTGGTGTTGGATTTTTTATTGTGTTTTTTGTTTTACTTATTTACTGTTTTGTGATTTTTAAATGCTTTACACAGCTGTCTCCTAAATTAAGCCTTGTTGCTCATTGCCAAACTACCAAGGGTTGGGTTTAATTTATTGAGCTGGGTTTAATTTATTAAGACCTAACTGGACCTAAGTGGGGGGTTGGTGGCCTATTGATAAGTGTAGATCCTGACCTCCCTTGCCAATAATCCACTTTCCACTTTCACACATATATCGTGAGGAGTGAACCGCTGGGAGCGGACTACAAGCCCAAGACTTCCCTCTCAGGGAGGAGGAGGCAGGGAGCGTCACCGCACTTAAAATCATTGTCGGAGTCCTGCATCCCAGTATGTGCCTGGGGCATGCCCGGGCAAAGACTGGGCCAAGACCAGGCCCATCTTTTCCTGTCATAGGCTGCAAGAGGCTGGGATGGGACCCTCCTCTGACTCTTCGCCTATTGTATGGGGTTACTTTGTGATCTGAAAGTAAGGCGCATGCAAGGCCTTAAAGCATCATGGAAGGTTAACGCACAAGCAAATAAAGGCAGCACCATTTTCCCCGTCCAGTCTTCAATCACAGACTACCTATGCTCAGTAATGGGAGCTATAGAGACTGAATTGGAGCGCAGAAACTCACACAGAGGCCGCCATAGGAACCACTCGCAATCACTGATTCCGTCATGCATGCTCCTATCTCTCCAAGGTTCCTCGGATACAAACCCTGCTCCGGAAGGACAGAAGGTTCAGTTATTACATCAGGCTGTAAGCTCGAAAGAGAAAGTAACAAACAACAGCTCCCTAGTGATTTCTCCCTCAACAAAAAAGAGAAGGGTGGGAAAGAAAAGGCAGATAGCTGCATTGGGGCAAAGAAGGGGGAAGAATATACATTTAGAAGAAAATAGGGAGGAGCAAGTGGCTGACAAAATGTTATGGGACTACATCAAGGGGAAAGATGTTCTAAATGACTTCCCCCATAAAATTGACTCTGTTCTAAAATCCTTTTGCATATCTCTGGAGGAGGAAGTAATTCATTTCATTACTGAGAAGATGGACCAATTGAATGCCCTTGTGGCCAAATATGCAAGAAGTGAAAAGGGACACCACATCATCTGAGAACATTCTTAACATGACGGACAAAGGGAATACAAATATAGACCTGCCTAGGTCAAGGGCAAGGGAGTATGGACATCTGACAGACCAGGGAAAAAATCCTCAAAATGAGAGGATTCGCACTTCGAGAGGGCAAAACTTCTATTATTTTAAGCCTTCAAGTTTCTTACGCTTCACTACAGACAGTTTGGGAGAGACCTCTCCTCTGCCCCCTGAAAGCATGCCATATGTTTTGATTTAGGAAAATGCGCCACCATTAGCCCCGAGCATCAGGGAAGATACAATGACATTAATAAGTATGTTAGCCCACTGGTTGTGTGTAAAATAAGGTTTTCCTTAAGAGCTGAATTGAAAGATTCTTTATGCCTGAACAGTAAGATGGGTGCAATTAACAAGGAAATCTTCCGCAGGACACTGTATAGTGATTAATTTTAGAGGCCCTCGCTTGGTGGGGTGCATGTTAGCTGACTTGAATTATTGAGCAGGGACCCAAGGGGGAATACAAGTTCACCCGCTAGGTTATTTTTATGAATCATCTTTTTTTATTCACAGAAAATTAAAAGGCGACACAAACCCCAAAGATCAATCTGCCACCTTTACAAGTTCACCTAAATGTACCTGTATCAAATCGTTTTGAGCCACTGAGTACCATTGCTACAAACGATTGACTCCCAAAGGATTATAACTCATTGCAAGAGAAGGGTGTGTCAGGAGAAGAAGTACAAAAAGAAGTATCATTATCTGAAGGCGTGGTGGGTTCTTTTTGTTCTTTATCTGAAGGCCTAACTTCCTTTACCCCTGGTTCTATAACTATGGAAAAGACAAATGATCCAGCAGGCCTGAAATTCTTATAACTGATTAGTTGGAACATTGAGGGTGCCCCGTCCAAACTAAATAATCCGGATTGGCTAAGTTTTGTGGCTGTGTTTGACATTATTTGTCTCCAGGAGACTTGGTCAATTGAACCCTTTTATTTAAACGGATAGTTAGTCTTACATCAACCAGTACTCCCGTCTTTAGCAGAGAGATCCAGATGGGGCCTCGCTATTTTTATCTCCCTTAAATTATTGTCTGTAAAGGCAACATTTAAATGGTCCTCATCCTACTTCATGTATGGATTGAGGGGAGGAAAGATATTTTATTAATACATTTTTGTAATAATGTACTGCACTGATGTATAAACAAAGTGCTTGAGGATGCAATGGACCTTCTTGATTCCTCTTCGTGGCACTAGAATAGGGAGGCAATCATGATTTGGGTAGGGGAGTTTTAACATGTCAATATGCCAATCGGGGATTCAAATTTGTGTAGGCTCCTAAATGAGGGTAGGGAAATTGGGATACATTTTAAAAGTGGAAGTGGGGGATGCCTTGAACACTTATATAAGAAAATTTTAGCTTTTATTCTCCCTCAAGATGATTATAAAATCCCCACTTTTACAGGTAATCCGTTGCAGAGTATTATAGACTTCATACTAATTAGCTCAGACGCTTCTCATTTAATTCAGGACTTCAAGATTACCCTGCCAGTGATCACAATCCTTTGAGCATTAATATAAGATATAATATTAAATCATGCTGGAAGAGTAGGGATGAGGGTGCACATATTGTTTTTGACAAAACATGCAGGTATGAGACTCAAATGGGAGAAGGTGGACTAAGTTAAGCTTTTTTTTAACAATTCTGTTTATTGGAATTTCAAATAGTACAAATCTGTTTGTTCATTTTGCCAGAACTGAACGCTCAAGGCACTACATCACATTGGTATGCAGCTTGTGGGTAACCATTACATGCTTTGTAGAACCATAATTACAAAGCATCCGATACCTTAGTCATTCATGGCATACAGAATTATAGTGGCAAAATCTTAATCTTCCGCAAGGTCTCAGTTGCGTGTTTGCGAGACAGGGAGCTGGTAATCGCTCCGATCAACATCTCAGAGATGCATACCTGTCCTCCCTGTGTATGTAAGCCAAAAACAAAGTAAAAAGGAACAAAACATCATACTTAATTAACTCAATAACTTGCCCAGAGTTTCAAAAGTCAGGCGTGCGGTGTGCAGTTGTCTGTGCTGGCCCCCGATCCCAGGGGCCAGGAGGAGTGGGGGAAGGGCACGTGGGGGAGGAAGGGACACAAAGGGGGAGTTCGAGGGGGAAATCCCTCCCAGAATGCAGACCGGCAGTGGTCCAGTCCGGACTAGGTCTCAGTCATCCCCGAGCCGTTCGGAGTCAGGGTCCCACCCGTGCCATCATCCGCCTCGACATCCAGCGCCTCCCACGTGTCTACTACCTCTGCCCACAAAGGGGCAATCGGTCTGCGCCTCAGTCCCCTCATCTCTTCTCTTTGCAGTACTCTCTCCTCTGCCCTTGCCCAATGAGTAACATCTGCCACCCACGTGGCAAGCCGGGGTCCACACTTGCTTTTCCAGGCCATCGCCACTCTCCTCCGCGCAAGTACTAATGCCAAATCTGCAAACCTATTCCCCACTTTTTTAGCTAAAGGCCTGTCAAAAAGGCCCAACAGGCACACCACCGGCCCATCATCTAGCTGTCTTTGTAAAACTGTGTTAAGACGGGCAGTCACCTTTCCCCAGTAGGGCCTTAGTGTTGGGCAGCCCCAAGTCATATGGCGAAGGTCCGCACCAACCAACCAATATTGGGGGCATGCTCCTGTCGTCCCCCCGTAGATCTGGTTAATTCTGTGTGGGGTGAGATAAGTCCTGTGAACATTGTTATATTGTATAATCTTCAGACGTGTATTGCACAAAACCTTACATGCCCAGGCTAGAGTCTTATGCCATTCAGCATCTGTCATGGTTCTATCTTTGTCGGCGTCCCATTTGAGTCGCAGTCCGTCTAGTGGTCTCTCAATCATCCCATTTAGAGACTTATATATCCAGGTAACCAAGTGCGAACAGCCACTCACAACCCAGACAGTCTGGAGGGCTGCCGCCATGGGTGGTTCACCACTACTGTCTCCCCACACTGCTCTCACAGCCTGTGCCACTGCTTCATAAGTCAGGAATTAGCCGAGGATCAACACCCCTCCCTGGTAGCAGTCACCCACGGTAGTGATCCCTGCCTCTGTCCAATGTTTAAGTTGTCGGGGGTGAAGGTGGGCCCAGCTGGGTCACGTAGTAGTCCCACGAGGGGCAGTGCAAGTGCATAGGGGTTAGTTGTATTTGTTCTCCGAAGGGCTCTACGCCACGCTGCTAGAGCTGTGGATACCAGTATGTTCGGTGTGGGGGGTACTGTTTTCCCATTGAGCATTCGTATTATTAGTTCCTCTCCTCGACAGGGTTCACCGACCAGCGTTGTCTCTGCCATGTTTAGCCGATTTAGCCATCGTGCCAGCCATTGTAATTGAGCTGACAGATACTAGAGTTCAAAATCTGGGGCTCCGAGTCCCCCTTTCTCAGGTGGCAGACGAAGCGTCCCCAGTGCCACACAGTGGCGTCCCCATCCCATATCAGCTCAAGTTGTAGAGAATCTATTGTCCGAAACCACGATACCAGCACAGTTAGCTGTAAGTTGGTGAAATAATAGAGGACTCAAGGGAGCATCACCATCTTGGTTAGCGTAATCCTGGCGATAACTGGTAGCTTTAAGGAACACCAGATGGCTACCTCTGCTTTCAGAGCCCGATATGCCTTCCCCAGGTTGCCCTCCCAGAGGACTTTTTTATTATTGTAAATCTGGATTCCCGGGTATTTAAACGTTTGGGGATCCTATTGTACATCCATCGGCCACGAGAGCGGGCAGGTCACCCTCTCCATCATAGGGAACACGTACATCTTTTGTCTGTTAAGCCGTAAGCCCAAGTGTTTACTGAAATCCTCCAGCGTCTGGAGCACCTGTGGAACCACAGTGCCCCATCTCGTACCTAGATAAGGAGGTTGTCTGCGTACAGGGAGATGTGTGGGACCCTCCCTCTAATCACACCCTACTCCTGTCCCTTACTCCTGAACTTCTCCACCATGGGCTCTATAGCCAAGGCAAATAGTAGGGGCGAGAGTGGGCAGCCTTGTCTAGTCCCCCTATGAACCTCGTAGCTGGCAGAGATCGTGGGTCCTGTTTTGACCCTAGCTGGGTGAGTGTAGAGCAAGTTTACCCATTTCCCCCACTCCAGCCCCAGGCCCATGCGCTGCATTACAGTTTCCCGGAAATCCCAACATACTATGTCAAAGGCCTTTTCCAGGTCTACTGACACTATCATAGCTGTGGGGTCGTGTGGGTGTTTCTCGTCATAGAGCAGCTTGTATAGCCTCCGTAGGTTACTGGATGTGTTTCGCGTAGGGATGAACCCGTTTTGGTCCTCATGGATGAGGTCCCTCATATGTAGGAGTAGTCAGTTCGCCAGCTCCTTGCTGAGTATTTGAAAGTCGGTGTTTCACATTGAAAGTGGGTTATAATCAGCAACCGTCGCCCTGTCCCACCTCCCCTTAGGTTAGAGTATCACCAACGCCTCCCTAACAAAGTGAGGCAATTCCCTCTTCTCATAAGCCTCATCGTACATCTCCACCAGTCGTGGCGTCAGTACTCCCACATACCTTTGATAAAATTCATAGGGGAGACCGTCAGTCCCAGGGGTTTTCCCCATCGCCAGGTCTTTTATAGCAGTCTGCACCACCTGTGTCGTCACTGGCGCCCCTAATTGTTCACTGCCTGGCCCTGGCAGCAATTGCAGTTGTAATCCACCCAAATAAATGTGCAGTTCACCCCTCTCTGCCAGCAGTGGTGCGCTATAGAGGGTCATGCAGTAAGAACTAAACTCATCATTAATGTGCGTTGGTGCATGCAGTAGAGTCCCGTCCTGGGTCGTCAGGTGGGTAATTGGACCGCCCCTGATTTCCGGTTTTATCAGCCAAGCCAGGAGCCTCCCAGCTCTCCCCTCCTCCTTGTGAATTCTATCAGTGTGTGTATTATAGTTGTGGCAGCGAAGGTGTTCTAGTGCCTCATTATGCGCTTCCTGCACCGCTAAGAGCAATCGAGGCGCCTCCAGGTTAATACCCACCTCGACTCCCACCTACGTAGTGTTGTCTCTATGCAAAGGCCTTCGGCCATGAGATCCCTTCTGATTCCCACTGTTTGACCTAGGCAATGGCCCCGGATCACCACCTTCAGAGTCACCCACTCCACCCTTCGATCTGAGGCTGTCCCTTTATTTAGTGTGAAGTACTCCGTCAGTTTAGACGCTAAGGTGCTGCGGAAGGCCTCGTCGGGATTGGTAGTAATTTCTCAGCTGTCTGCATTGTAACTAGCAGTGGACTGTGATCTCACACCGTGCAGCCTAAATATTCTGAGTGTGTGAATGTACTGCTAATGCTGGTCGTACAGAGCATATGGTCAATCCTAGTATGTATTTGATAAATGTGAGAGTAGTGTGAGAACTCCCTGCTGTGCTGCTGCTGCAACTGCCATATGTCTTCCAGCTCCCACCCAGATTTCCACCTCACCAAGCCCTTGGCCACCCTGGTTGCTGCCGCCGCCACCGCAGAGGTCGGGATCAAGGACAGCGTTGAAGTCTCTCCCCAGGAGATAAGGACCACCTGGGTGTATGGCCAGTCAGGGAGACACCTTGTGTAAGAAGGAGACCTGATCTTGGTTTGGCGCATATATTCTCCCCAGCACTACAAGTTGTCTGCACAAGAGGCCTTCCACTAAAACGTACCAGCCCTCTCTGTCCGTGTCCACTGAGACTGGTTCAAACGGCACTCCCGCTCTCACCCACACCAGCGCTCCACGAGCATATGCAGAGTATGTGGTGGCAAACAGTTGCCCCCGCCATCGTTTATGGAGGCGGTCGGCCTCCACCTTGGTGAGGTGTGACCCCTGTATCAGTGCAATATGGACTCCCCTTCTCTTCAGTTATGTCAGGATACTGTGGCGCTTTGACATGCTACCCATCCCCCGAATGTTCCAGGACATCAGTTTAAGAGTAGTTACTGCAGGCATCAGGGAACCAGCCTGTTACTCGCCGCTAGATCCTCACAACCCGCCCCCAATACTGCCCCGCACACCGATCCTCATCCTGGGCATCACCAACAGCAAGAACATCAACAGTGGTAGTCAATCCCCAACTCCCCATCCCCAGGGCAGAAAGACAACGGCCAACCGCCCAAATCTGTGTTAACAGCCTAGTACTAGGCATCATCTTCACCCTGCTGGAAAAGTCCAGGGGCAAATGGGGGGTTATGTTCATCTGTGAGCATTGCAGTGGCATTGGTCATCGGTGCCATCCGGACCGGCCCACACTCGCACTCTGGGTGCTGCTCCCATATAGCGGAATTCCATGTAGTGGCGAGAAGTGGCAGAGGTTAAATAATGTCTTCAGCTGTCTGAGGGGTCACGTGCAGCATATCGTCAAGTGGATCCACGACCGACTTATGGTCTGATGAGTCCCCTGTCTCACCTGCATCCGTGAGACTTAAGTTTGTCCTTATCAGAGGAGGGCAACTCCGTCAGAGACACGGATGCCTGAATCACTGTCCGTTTACCTTGGCTGGCTTGTGTTTTGGTTGGCCCAAGCACCCTATCCCTGCGAGTTCGGTCACCGGAGCGTCGTCTCTTTTTCCGGCATCTGCCTGGGGGGTTAGAGGGGCTCGTACAGGTTCTGATCATCTGTTCCAGTTTTATGCATTTCAAGCAAGGACCATGCCTCCTCTATGCTCAAGCAGAAATGAGTGAGGCCATCCCACATTATTTTCAGCTTCGAGGGAAAGAGCAAAGCATATCGAATCCCTTCAGTCCTTAGGGCCTATTCCACTTCCATATAAGACGTCCTCTTGGCCTGCACCGCGGCTGTGTAGTCTGGGTACATACTGACTCTGCTGTTCTCCACGTCAAAGGGGCCCTCTTCCCGTGCTTTGTGAAGTAGCAAGTCCCGGTCCTTGTAATGGAGCAGCTTGGTCACAACAGGTCTGGGGGGTCGTCCCAGTGCGGGAGGCTTGGTTGGGACCCTGTTCACTCTTCCCAGGGCAGAGAATGGTATGAGTTGGTGAGGGCCCATAAGTCCTTTCATCCAGGGTTCCAAGTAGGCCACCATGTCGCTGCCCTCCACTCCTTCTGGTAGACCTACTACTTGGACATTGTTGCGCCAGCTGCGTCCCTCAGCATCTTCAGCCCTATGTTCCAATCTCTGCACTCTGTCTGTAAGGTGGGCAAGTTGGGTTTATTGCGCCTGGTGGGATGTGCCCATTTCATTCAACTCTTCCTCTGCATTGTCTACTCTCTCCACCAGCTTTCGGTGGTCTTTTCTTAGAAGGCCCTGTTCGGCTGACACTTTCCCTATTTCTTGTCGGAGGGTGTTCTTAGAGTCCTCAATTGCCTCCAGGATCTTTTGTAAGGTGTCTTGCACCTCTGACGGCTGAGGTGCTCTCTGTGGGGTCGGCGTTGTGGTCCTACGGTCGGCATTCGGGCTTACCACACGCGATTCCTGCCGCCTACGGCATTGCTTCCCCATCAGGCTCATTTGGTCAGCCAGGTATAAATCTAGGGGGGGCCTCTTGCCACCAATGTTGGCCCCCTCTCTTCCCCTCAGGGTCCATAGTGTTTCAGCAGGTTCTCCAAGGCGCAGGGCCTCTGGCGACCCGAGCCCCCCCCCATGTATCACCTCAACAGGGGCCCAGCGTCGCCCCCAACCTCCCAGATTGATTGGTCCAGCCTGACCCGGTTGTCCACGCCACTCCTGGGTTCCAAGGTCTAATGGGGGGGGTTCCGTCTTCCCCAGTGGCTGTATTCACTCCACCCTCCATTTCACTCCTTGCAGGTGCTATGGGCCACGCCAGGCAGGCTATGGAAGGCCGAACCCACAGTGCTCACCGGTGCCAGTACATCTGCCCAGGTCGCGCCTCACAGTTCTGCCCCATCACGATGTATCTGCTCACCTTTTGTGGCGTGGGGGTCTGCCAACTCTACATCAGGTGCCATCCGCCAATCCACTTCTATTCTGGGCAAGATGGGGTGGGGGGCGGAGCACCGTCGGCCCTCAAGCTCCTCCCGTCATCGTAGGCAACTGCCACTTCCAGCCTCCGTCCCCCGAGGGCCCGGGGCCCCTGCAGCATCTGCATTCACCAGCACCCGATGTGTTGGCATGCTCTGTCCACCAGTGGCAGCCAGTACACACCACTAATTCCCCCTTTTGTGCGGCTGCCCCCTCTCAGCTCACCCTGTCCTCAACACTGCCATTCCCCACTTCAGGAGGCTGTTGCCCTGCGTACTGCAGCCGCTCCGTTCCCCGGCCACTTGCCGCTGGGTCCGGAGCCGCATATAGCCCGGGGCAGTGCCCAGATTGGCAGGATAAGCTGCAGGCCGGTCCGGAGCTGCTCCGCTACGCCGCCGCCATCTTCATCGGTTAGCTCCACCCCCGTGGACCAAGTAAAGCTTAATCAAAAAATCATCACAGAGAATTCAAAATTTGTTTCTGTTTGTTTATCACAGACACAGTATCACAAACTTGTAGTTTGGGAATTTGAGCAGATATGTGAATCCATTTCTATGACATCAGTCACTGATAGGCCAAAATCAGCAATGCTAGTGCACTGTTGGTTTAATGCTGCCTGCACGGCTGCACATAAATATCTTTAAAAAGTGTGATAAACCATCCATATTTTACTGACCAAGAGACACAATCAATTGAATGCCTGATCCCAGAAGATATATGGTTATGCCATTATTCTTCTGCCAGCTAAGCAACAATTACAAAAAGGAAATGAAATAAAAGTCACTCTTATCCGGAACTAAACCCAAAGGCTTTGGATACTCCCATTGATTTACATAAGCTAATTTTGGCAATAAACCAGTCTAATTCAGGGAAAGCACCGGGGCCCGAAGGGGTCCCCGTTGACCTATTTAAATCAAATCTGCAGTTTTGAGGCACACTTGCTACAAATGTTCTGCAGAGTGTAGTTGAGAGTAATATTCCATCTTCTTAGAAACTGACCATAATTGTGCCAATTTAAAAAAAAGACAATATGCAAAACCCAACTTGCTATAGGCCAATTTCTCCTATTGACTCAACTGCAAACATTTTAGGATGCGTGATTATGTCATGCCCGGAGGAGTGGGCGGCAGAGGAAAAGATCCTCTCCCCGATACAGTATGGTTTTAGATCAGGTTTAAGTATAGTGGACTAAGCTTTAAATTTGCATCTTATTACCAGAAAATATCTGTTAGCAAAAAAAGGAGCCATCCATACGGCCTTTATTGAATTCTCAAGTGCATTTGACCTGGTAAACAGGGAGAAGCTTTGGGATATAATGGAGTCACTGGACATTGATCTAAAACTATTGAATTTAATAAACGTTTACAATCGGATCTGAAAGTGACGGTACGGTAGAGATGGAGAGAGAACATCCCATCTTCATGGTGTGGGGTAATACAGGGATGTATTCTAGCCCTTTTTTATTTTTCCTTTATATAAATGGAATATTTAATCACTTGCTTAGGCATGGAAAGGATCTGCCAAGGATGGGAGGAAGACTGCTGCTAATTCTCCTGTACCTCCCATATGGCAAACGGACTGTAAGGCCTTTTAGACCATTTTTCAGACTTCATGCAGGATAGAGATTTGAAAGTGAATTTTGCCAAATCTTATATTATGACAAGTGGTCCTTTGAACACAAAGACACAACAGTTTAAAATGGGTGGGGCAGTCCTCAAAAAGGTCAAGGATTTCTGTTATTTAGGTATGTTTGTTAGCTCCTCTCTGTTTTGGAAATCCCATCTTCTGGCTAAGATCAAACAACTCAAAATTAATATAGAGGCAAATTAGGCCATAAGCCCATTTCCCAGATGGTAACTCTTTATAAATCTAAATGTGTGATGGCAGCTATTTATAGGGTGGCTGTAAAGCGGATTCATTACAACGAATTGGAAACAAATTAATACATAGATTGCTGACTGTACCATCGCTAATATTATTTGTCACAAGGAACTAGGTCTTCAGTACCTAGAAGAACAGATCGCTGTATCTCCACTTCTCCTCTGGACTAATTGTTGGAGAAACCTGGAGGCTAGTTTGGTGAGAGATTGCCTGACTGATTGTTTAACTTTGGCAAATATGAATAGGATTCAGTGGCCACCTTTTTAAAAATGTCTTTTCAAAATTTGGGCCTCATCAATATGTCTTCAAATCTCCAAAATCTTCCTGCAAACTCAAACGAGATAGTGAAACATCGCCATAGGGAAACTGCCATGGCATAGAGATTACAAGGTGCTTTGAACATGAAAACAGTTGAACCCTATATTCAAATCTCATCAACAGATCCCATAGAGCCCTATTTACATTGGTTTGAGAACTCATTACATCGTTCCTATTTGTAATTGGTGAGGCTTAACTTAATTAATTTAAGAGTGGCATTTCCAAAATAGTGTACTTTGAAAAAAGACTTATCCTTTTGTCCTTGTGACTCTGTGTCAAAGCAGAGCACATGTCACTTTTTATTCTTTTGCACGTTGTATTCTGCTCCAAGATCTGCTTTTAAATTGCTAATGCTACACAAGGCAAACATTAGACATTTTATGGACGTGATGGTATATGTTCAAAAAGTTTCCACAATAACAATTTGTCATTCTGTATTGAATTTTGTTAGATCTGCTTTAGCCATCAGGACACAGTATGAATTGGTTGATGCATTTTAATTGCTGAAAGGTTTAGATTCATATATGAATTTTAATTGTATGGTTTTAAAATCTCTTAGGATTTTATAAATTTCAAATTGTGAAACTGTAATTTATATTTCTGTTGTGTTATGTGATTTCATGGCAATAGCCAAATAAAGATATTTTGACTGACTTTCTCTGTTTTACACTTTCGGCCTCACTTTCACCCAGATCAGTATACTATGTTTAATCAGCGATCGTTGATGGCAAACGCTCTTTAGACAGTGTCACTCCTTCTCGCTCCTGTCATCTAAGCCATCGGTCTCCAGCTTTCACTCACCTTCCGTAAGCACTCGTTTCCTCACCAAGGTCTGATTCCGAGTCTAACTCCTGCTCCTCAGGACAAACTTCGATCGGTTCTGCTTCAGAATCAGTTGTGATTTGCTGGTTGAGTGCTATTTCAAGCTCAGGTTGGACCCCAACAGTTTAATATACCTGCTCTGGGTGCTTTCACACACTACCGGCTCTTCCAGGACAGGCACTGGTTCATCGAACGGACACTCCACCCTGTGAGTGTGAGAAGCATGGGTCGAGTTAGAGAGACCTCCACACTTGACAGCTGTCATTGTCACCAGGATCACCTGATAAGGCCCATGTCAAAGAGGTTCCAGACATGTCTTCCTTGTATATATTTCTTCACCACAATTCAATCACCAGGACTGAGGTGAAGGCAGTCTTCTTGTTGTGCAGAGGCTGTGACTGTTTCAACCTGATGAGACAGAATGCACCACCCCAGCTAGTCCCTTGCAATAGACTAGATCCTTGTCAACCGTTATATTCACAAGTGCATTTGCAGGAATCTCTGGCAGTCTCATTGCCCTCCACATCAGCAATTCATGGGGGGACAATCCAGTCTTTCAATCAGATGCACTCCAAAAGCATCAGGCCACTTCAGAGAGATTAAGGCACACTTTTTCCAACCTCTATTTCAGTGTGCCATTCACTTGTTCAACAAAACCCAAAGCCTCAAGTCTATAACTGCAATATAGTCTCCGATCCATCTGCAGTGCTGTGCACAACAACGTTTGGACCTCATTATTGAAATGAGTTCCTCAATCTGATTCCAAAGAGGTTGGGACACCAAACCTCTGGATGAGTTCTCTCAGTAACAGTTTTGCCACAGTAAGACTAGCATTTCACCTAGTTGAGTAAACTTCAACCCAACAGGAAAAGACACACTCAATGACCAAAACTTACCTCAAACCACTGAACACATGCATCTCAATGAATTCCATCTGAATTCTGTTAAAGGATCTTCCTGACTTCCCTGAATGACTCAACCTAACTGTAGTCCTCTTCCCAACATTGTTTTATTGACTCACAACACACCTGTGACACATCGCTTCAGCCATGAATCTGAATTTACGGTTGAACCAAGTTTGCCTGAACAACCTCACCATAGCATCCCTGCCAATGTGAGCAGAGCCATGGAAATGTCGAGCCATAGGTGGAAACAGACTATTTGGCAATACTGGCCTTCCTTCCGCTGGAACCCAAATGTCATCATCCCTCTTGACACAATCAGCTCTAACCCAACCTTGCTTTTCATCTCAGGTGTCAGCTGTTGTCAGAAAGAAGTTAAAGCTAGTCTCATCCATTCCTTTGTGAATTCATAATCAAATGTACAAACATTATGCCCACAATACCTTGCAATCTCATTGGCATACTGATTAGCAAAAGTCACAGGATCATATCCAGAGCAGTGTGCAGAAAACTTAACTACTGCAACTTGCTCAGGCAATTGGAGTGCTTTGAGGAGATTTTTCACCTGTTCACCATTCCAGATCGGTAATCCAGAGGAAGTCATAAACCCTTGCTGAGACCACAGTTGCCCAAAGTGATAAACTACACCCTTGCCGTACTGACTATCGACAAAGATTGCCACTTTCAATTGATCACAAACACAACATGCTATTGTAAGAGCAAATATTCAGCCTCTTGAGCCAAAAATATTCCTTGAAGCCAAGAAGCTTCAACAGCTCTAGACAAGGTACAGATAGCACAGGCTGATCTCAGACTTCCTCTACTGTCTCTCAAACATGGACCATTAACATAAAGGACATAATCTGATTCGAGCAACGGTTCATCTTGTATTTCTGGTCCACGTTTGGTACATAGATTAGTGACATCAAGGCAATTGTGGTCTCCCTCACAGTCTTCAACTGATCCTTGACCCACATTTGGCAATGACATGGCAGGATTCAAGATCCCAAATCGTTTGACTGTTACATTCTCTTCGGCCAAAATCACTTGTCCATACTTTGTAAGTCTACTGCTGTTAAGCTATTGAGTTTCTGTCTTCGTCAATAAAAGCTCAACTGAATGAGGCACATACACAATTAATGGATGTCCCATTCTAATATTTTCACACCTCTCAATTGCAGTGCTAACTGAAGCTACCGCTTTAAGGCAGCCAGGAAAAGCAGACACAACAGGATCCAACATAGCAGAAAAATATGCCACTGGTCTCTTTGCATTTATTATAATCGGTCATCCCTAGTGCCAGGGCACAAAAGAGAGATTCTCTCAGCTCAAGAAATGCGACAAAGCATTCGTTGTCCCCTGGCACTGGATCAGGCACATCCTTGTGCATGAGCATAACAATGTTTGGACCTCATTATTGAAATGAGTTCCTCAATCTGATTCCAAAGAGGTTGGGAAACCAAACCTCTGGATGAGTTCTCTATAACACTTTTGCCACAGTAAGACTAGCATTTCACCTAGTTGGGTAAACTTCAACCCAACAGGAAAAGACACACTCAATGACCAAAACTTACCTCAAACCACTGCACACATGCATCTCAATTAATTCCATCTGAATTCTGTTAAAGGATCTTCCTGACTTCCCTACATGACTCAACCTAACTGTAGTCCTCTTCCCAACATTGTTTTGTTGACACACAACACACCTGTGACACATCGCTTCAGCCATGACTCTGAATTTACGGTTGAACCAAGTTTGCCTGAACAACCTCACCATAGCATCCCTGCCAATGTGAGCAGAGCCATGGAAATGTCAAGCCATAGGTGGAAACAGACTATTTGGCAATACTGGCCTTCCTTCCACTGAAACCCAAATGTCATCATCCCTCTTGACACAATCAGATCTAACCCAACCTTGCTTTTCATCTCAGGTGTCAGCTGTTGTCAGAAAGAAGTTAAAGTTAGTCTCATCCATTCCTTTGTGAATTCATAATCAAATGTACAAACATTATGCGCACAATACCTGCAATCTCATTGGTATACTGATTAGCAAAAGTCACAGGATCATCTCCAGAGCAGTGTGCAGAAAACTTAACTACTGCAACTTGCTCAGGCAATTGGAGTGCTTCGAGGAGATTTTTCACCTGTTCTCCATTCCAGATCGGTAATCCAGAGGAAGTCATAAACCCTTGCTGAGACCACAGTTGCCCAAAGTGATGAACTACACCCTTGCCGTACTGACTATCGATAAAGATCGCCACTTTCAATTGATCACAAACACAACATGCTATTGTAAGAGCAAATATTCAGCCTCTTGAGCTAAAAATATTTCTTGAAGCCAAGAAGCTTCAACAGCTCTAGACAACGTACAGATAGTAGAGGAGGTCTGAGATCAGCCTGTGCTGTCTCTCAAACACGAACCATTAACATAAAGGACATAATCAGATTCGAGCAACGGTTCATCTTGTATTTCTGGTCCGCGGTTGGTACATAGATTAGTGACATCAAGGCAATTGTGGTCTCCCTCACAGTCTTCAACTGATCCGTGACCCACATTTGGCAAAGACATAGCAGGATTCAAGATCCCAAATCGTTTGACTGTTACATTCTCTTCGGCCAAAATCACTTGTCCATACTTTGTAAGTCTACTGCTGTTAAGCTATTGAGTTTGAGTCTTCGTCAATAAAAGCTCAACTGAATGAGGCACATACACAATTAATGGATGTCCCATACCAATATTTTCACACCTCTCAATTGCAGTGCTAACTGCAGCTACCGCTTTAAGGCAGCCAGGCAAAGCAGACACAACAGGATCCAACATAGCAGAAAAATATGCCACTGGTCTCTTAGCATTTATTAAAATCGGTCATCCCTAGTGCCAGGGCACAAAAGAGAGATTCTCTCAGCTCAAGAAATGCAACAAGGCATTCGTTGTCCCCTGGCACTGGATCAGGCACATCCTTGTGCATGAGCTTCTGTAAAGGCTTGGCCACTAGGGAAAAGTTGGGTATCCACTGTCTACAGTAGCCCATCGTTCACAAATACATTCTGACCTCCCTCTTTGTAGCTGGTGACCCATTTTCAGTATAGCTGAAATCCTGTCTTGATAGCAGAAATCCTCTCTTGTGCAGAGGCTGTGAGTGTTTCAACCTGATGAGACACAGAATGCACCACCTCAGCTAGTCCCTTGCAATAGTCTAGACCCATGTCAACAGTTATATTCACAAGGGCGTTTGCAGGAATCTCTGGCAGTTTCTTTGCCCTCCACATCAGCATTTCATGGGGGGGGGGGAATCCAGTCTTTCAATCAGATGCACTCCAAAAGCATCAGGTCATTTCAGAGACAATGAGGCACACACTTTTTCCAACCTCTATTTCGGTGTGCCATTCACTTGTTCAACGAAACCCAAAGCCTCAGGTCTATAACTGCAATGTAGTCTCCGATCCATCTGCAGTGCTGTGCACAACAATGTTTGGACCTCATTATTGAAATGAGTTCCTCAATTTGATTCCAAAGAGGTTGGGAAACCAAACCTCGGGATGAGTTCTCTCAATAACAGTTTTGCCACAGTAAAACTAGCATTTCACCTAGTTGGGTAAACTTCAATCCAACAGGAAAAGACACACTGAATGACCAAAACTTACCCCAATCCACTGCACACATGCATCTCGATGAAATCCAT
This sequence comes from Pleurodeles waltl, assembly GCF_031143425.1. NCBI lineage: Eukaryota > Metazoa > Chordata > Amphibia > Caudata > Salamandridae > Pleurodeles > Pleurodeles waltl. The sequence continues at coordinate 1,890,678,329 of NC_090440.1, forward strand.
CTGAATTCTGTTAAAGGATCCTTCTGACTTCCCTACGTGACTCAACCTAACTTTAGTCCTCTTCCCAACATTGTTTTGTTGACACACAACACACCTGTGACACATCGCTTCAGCCATGACTCTTAATTTACAGTTGAACCAAGTTTGCCTGAACAACCTCACCATAGCATCCCTGCCAATGTGGGCAGAACCATGGAAATGTCGAGCCATAGGCGGAAACAGACTATTTGGCAATACTGGGCTTCCTTCCACTGAAACCTAAATGTCATCATCCCTCTTGACACAATCAGCTCTAACCCAACCTGTCAGAGTCACCAGATCCTCGGGGTCTGTGCACGTTCCCAACACTTCCACCACAAGACAGCTCCAATACTCTGATTAGATTTACCACAGAGTGTAAGAGAGTCCAAGTCGGGAAAAGGGGATTAGGACGGGAACAGCTGGGAAGGAGACCTGTAGGAAGCAAAATGTTAAAACACAATATCAAAATTACATCTCATGAATTTAGTACCATGCTACAACTCTAAGCTTCGTCTTTTCCGAAAAACATGAACAACCCTAGAATAGTCCTAAAACTGACTAGGCTTTAGATGACCGAATACCTGAGGAGGAAACAGGAAAAGTTAAATAGGACTTTCAGAAATCAGGAAACACTCTGAGCAATTTCTAAACAACCATATGAATCTCCTTTTAAGAATACATATCAGGAACACACAGCATTACATCTAGAACTCTGGTATTGTTGTGTTCTTCTCAGAAAAAACATTGGGAAGTGAATTGCGCACATTGCAGATTTTTATATGAGTATTAAACACCATAAAGGATTGTGCACCATGAAATCACACAACGTAGATTCAAGGAATAAATCACGCAATGTGTCAACTTGAAATGCTACCAAGAAAATGTCTTAGAATAGTAGCACACAGTAATTTACATTATTTATACACAAGGAAAGAATTGCGCGTCTTGCCGATTCAAATGCCACCATACAAATGCCAAGAAATGGTAGCACACAATGAACAACATGAAAAGCACTCAGGGAAAGAATCGCGCGTCTTGTCGATTCAAATGCCACCATGCAAATGCCAAGAAATGGTAGCGCACAATGAATAACATGAAAAAACACTCAAGGAAAGAATCGGGCGTGTTGCCGATTCGAATGCCACCATGTAAATGCCAGAAAATGGTAGCGCACAATGAACAGCATGAATTACACGCGAGAAGTGAATCGCGCGTTTCGCCGATTCGAATGCCACCATGTAAATGTCAAGAAAAGGTAGCGCGCAATGAACAACAAAGTTAAATGCTCATGAAACGAGTTGCACGTCTTGCCAACTCGTAAAACATCATGAAAATGTCAAGAAATATCAGCGCGCAATGAACAACAATGTAATAACAAAGTCAAATCTTTATGTAATAAATTGGCCGTCCTCCCTATTTGCAAACCACCATACAAATGTCAAAAAATGGCAGCGCACAAGTAATCTGTTATTCATTTAAGAATTAAAATCAAGAATATGAAAATTCTCAATTACGGTGTTGGGAAATGTCCAAACACCGTCTTCCCGCCTGGAAACAGTGATCACCAATGAGAGATGAGTGCAGTAGACTGGAAAATCCAAATAGACCGCCGGGACAGGAGCTCAGGAAGAAGCTGCACCGGGACCTCTGAATAGTGAGCACTGGAAGTTGGGCTGACTCTTTTTTATAGAGTCTTGGCCCAGCCTAGAACCACGCCCAGGCATGTTGCAGGGAAAGTCTCTACAAGGCCCTGGAAAGGGACTACACCCTAACACACTCTGAATGTCGGCAGCAATACATTGCAAATATACAGTATTTATAAGCACCTTAAAATGAATCTTTTGGATGGAATTCTGCAATGCAAAAGGTTAAACAATAACATATCATCACAATGCATAAATTACATTATCTTGCGAGAGTTGGGTTTTTGCATTCTAGATGCCCGTCCATCGCGCACTGTCCTGGTGTTGACACAACCTTGCTTTTCATCTCAGGTGTCAGCTGTTGTCAGAAAGAAGTTAAAGTTAGTCTCATCCATTCTTTTGTGAATTCATAATCAAATGTACAAACATTATGCGCACAATACCTGCAATCTCATTGGCATACTGATTAGCAAAAGTCACAGGATCATCTCCAGAGCAGTGTGCAGAAAACTTAACTACTGCAACTTGCTCAGGCAATTGGAGTGCTTCGAGGAGATTTTTCACCTGTTCACCATTCCAGATCGGTAATCCAGAGGAAGTCATAAACCCTTGCTGAGACCACAGTTGCCCAAAGTGATGAACTACACCCTTGCCGTACTGACTATCGACAAAGATCGCCACTTTCAATTGATCACAAACACAACATGCTTTTGTAAGAGCAAATATTCAGCCTCTTGAGCTAAAAATATTCCTTGAAGCCAAGAAGCTTCAACAGCTCTAGACAAGGTACAGATAGCACAGGCTGATCTCAGACTTCCTCTACTCTCTCTCAAACACGAACCATTTACATAAAGGACATAATCAGATTCGAGCAACGGTTCATCTTGTATTTCTGGTCTGCGTTTGGTACATAGATTAGTGACATCAAGGCAATTGTGGTCTCCCTCACAGTCTTCAACTGATCCTTGACCCACATTTGGCAATGACATAGCAGGATTCAAGATCCCAAATCGTTTGACTGTTACATTCTCTTCGGCCAAAATCACTTGTCCATACTTTGTAAGTCTACTGCTGTTAAGCTATTGAGTTTGTGTCTTCGTCAATAAAAGCTCAACTGGATGAGGCACATACACAATTAAAGGATGTCCCATACTAATATTTTCACACCTCTCAATAGCAGTGCTAACTGCAGCTACCGCTTTAAGGCAGCCAGGCAAAGCAGACACAACAGGATCCAACATAGCAGAAAAATATGCCACTGGTCTCTTAGCATTTATTATAATCGGTCATCCCTAGTGCCAGGGCACAACAGAGAGATCACAAACACAACATGCTATTGTAAGAGCACATATTCAGCCTCTTGAGCCAAAAATACTCCTTGAAGCCAAGAAGCTTCAACAACTCTAGACAAGGTACAGATAGCATAGGCTGATCTCAGACTTCCTCTACTGTCTCTCAAACACAAACCATTAACATAAAGGACATAGGGGGTCATTCTGACCCCGCCGGGCGGCAGTCGCCGCCCGCCTGGCGGGAACCGCCATTTGACCGCTCTGCGGTCAAAAGACTGCTGGCGGCATTCCAACCTTCCCGCTGGGCCAGCGGGAAGGGGGCCTGCAACATTGAAGCCGGCTCCGAATGGAGCCGGCGGGGTTGCAGGTGTGCGATGGGTGCAGTTGCACCCGTCGCGCTTTTCACTGTCTGCTAGGCAGTGAAAAGCAGGCTGGGGCCCTGTTAGGGGACCCCTGCACTGCCCACTGCCAGTGGCATGGGCAGTGCAGGGGCCCCCAGGGGCCCCAGGACACCCGTTCCCGCCAGCCTCTTCCTGGCGGTGAAAACCGCCAGAAACAGGCTGGCGGGAAGGGGGTCAGAATCCCCAAGGCAGCGCTGCTTGCAGCGCTGCCCTGGAGGATTCTCCCAGCCGGGGGAAATCCGGCGGGAAACCGCCGGACCCGGCTGGGCGAACGCGGTAATTCCGTCATTCGTGACCCTGGCGGTCTGTGACCGCCAGGGTCGGAATGAGGGCCATAATCAGATTCGAGCAATGGTTCATCTTGTATGTCTGGTCCACGTTTGGTACATAGATTAGTGACATCAAGGTAATTGTGGTCTCCCTCACAGTCTTCAACTGATCCTTGACCCGCATTTGGCAATGACATAGCAGGATTCAAGATCCCAAATCGTTTGACTGTTATATTCAACATAGACCGCCAGGGTGGCTGTCCACGGAAGCACCGCCAACAGGCTGGCGGTGCTTCATGTGGTATTCCGACCGCGGCTGTAAAGCCGCGGTCGCCCAGCCGGGTCCCGCCATGGGGATTCCGACCCCCTTCCCGCCCAAGCCTGTTTCTGGCGGTTTTCACCGCCAGAAACAGGGTGGCGGGAACAGGTGTCCCGGGGCCCCTGGGGGCCCCTGCACTGCCCATGCCACTGGCATGGGCAGTGCAGGGGCCCCCTAACAGGGCCCCAGCATGATTTTCACTGTCTGCATAGCAAAATAGTGCTATAGCCACAATCTCTTGCTCTATGGACAACCACCAATCACAGTGCGACACCTGGTGATGTTGCCCACCTATCACAGCGCAGACACACACCAGCTGACCTGTAACAGCACAGCACACTGTGACACATACCTCGCTCCTCATAGCAGTTACCCCAGCTTTACAATCTGCATGCGCACTTTCTTCCAAACAATACGCGCATACAAAATACAACACAATAAACCCTTGTCCGTTTAACTAAAGAGTAAACAGCTTCAATCACACGAGAAAGTTTGCAATCACTTCCAATGAGACCGCGACCTACGGGTTAACATCCAAATCAGTACAGTTTCTCTCTATGCAATAACATCCACTATACCAATTCTCTCACATTTACAAAAAGTGAACTTCTATTTTAACTCAGCCATTGACAACATTCCACAATGACTGCAAATCTTCAGCAGACAATATAATATGGTGTCTTCTACACCTTTTAAACTATCCTGGGATCATAGGCCACATTGGACCCGATAACCATTTCAATTGCTCTATAAATCTCCACACTCACACAACATTCAAAATCTCTCCACGAAACACCATCCAACTTTACAATCACCGCAATCTAATTGCAAGCTGCTGCACTCCGCATCCTGTTAATACTCATTAGTCCATTGCAACACCAACTTTCTTCCACTTCTGCAACTTTGCCGATTTTCCACCTCAGGGCATGGACACTAAAAACTGGGCTCTGGGGACTACCTACTCTAGTTCTCTCCACTTCGGTAGAGAACCACCTGTTACTGCTACCATCTGATAGAGCCTGGGGCCCTTTCAATAATCCTGGGGTCCGATGAATCTTTTCTTCTCAATTCCGAGGGGTGAAAGGGAACGAATTTAAATTTCATCAAACAGTTTTGTTATAACCCAAATGCTGCCTAATAACATTCGGAATCAGTTCATAAGGTTAAATGGGTTTATTAAAGACTCAGAGTCAACGTTACATAAATGAGTCTCAAAACCACAGCATAAACATATAGGGCTAGATGTATCAAAGCTTTTTGCATTCATAAACGGTGCAAATCGCAAAATTCCACCATTTGCAAATGCAAAAATACCTTTCAGAATGTATGAAAGGCATTTGCAGTACAGTTTCAAGGAATGGCTAAAATAGCGATTCCCTGAAATTGCAACCCCATTTAGGGAATCGCAAATTGTGATTCCCTAAATAGGTAATCGCAAATAGGGAATACCTATTTGCGATTACCATTGCACATGTATCATGCATTTCCTAAATGTGAATTTGGCGTTTAGGAAATGCAATTACCACAAATTGAAGTTTGGTGGTAAGCATGTGGAATTTTAAAAAATGCATTAAAATGCATTTTTAAAAATGACATGTAGCGCACACATGCCTTTACGGCATGTGTTTACTTTACATGACCACAAATATTTTTTTGGGGTGCAACACAGGGGGCCTTATGCCCCCAGCACCCTGGGATTTGCATTACCTAATTTACGAGTTCCTAACAGGAATTTGCAAATTTGGAAATGCAAAACTATTAGCACCTATAGGCCTACAAGCCCATAGGTATGAATGGAGTCCCATTCCCCAGTTGCCATTTGCTAATAGCGATTGCGATTTTTAAGAAATCGCTACTACCGAATCGCAATTTTCATACATCCCATTTTGCATTTCTCAAATATACATTTCTTAAAAATCGCTATTTAAGAAATGCCAACTAGGAGCTTGATACATCTAGCCCATAATATCACTAAAGGAGGATTAAAGCATTGCACAATGTTAAACCTAGTTAGCATATATGTCGCACCTGGCCCTTTTTGCAGGGTCATCCCCAGTCTTTTTGCCTCCTTCCTCCTAATTTTTCTGACCTGTTTTTGTTGGCTTTAGGACTCTGGGCACGTTACCACTGCTACAACAGTGCTAAAGTGCATATGCTCTCTGTGTAAATTGTACTGTTGATTGGTTTATCCATGATTGGCATATTTGATTTACTGGTAATTCTCTAGTAAAGTGCACTAGAGGGCCTTGTTAATCAAATGCTACTAGTTTGCCTGTGGCACTGATTGTGCCACCCACATTAGTAGCCCTGTAAACATGTCTCAGACCTGCCACTGCAGTGTCTGTGTGTGCGGTTTTAAACTGTCAATCCTACTTGGCAAGTTTACCCACTTGCCAGGCCTAAATTCTCCTTCTTACTACATGTCGTGCACCCCTAAGGTAGGCCCTAAGTAGCCCCAGGGGAAGGGTGCAGTGTATGTTTAAGGTAGGACATATACTAGTGTGTTTTATATGTCCTAACAATGAAATATTCCAAATTCGTTTTTCACTGTGCAAGGCCTATCACTCTCATAGGTTAACATGGGGCTGCCTTTAAATATCCTTAAAGAGCAGATAAAAATGTGAAGTTTAGGGTCTCTGATCTCCCAATTTGAAAATACATCTTTTAGTGAAGTTGGTTTTTAAATTGTCAGTTCGTAAATGACACTTTTAGAAAGTAGGCATTTTCTTGCTTAAACTATTCTGTGACTCTGCCTGTTTGTGAATTCCCCATCTGGGTCAGTTTGACAGTTGGGCTGTTCACGCCTCTCCTCTAGACAGTGACACAAAGGGGGATGGGGTGTAGCCTGCATATCCTGATGAGCCATCTGTGCTAGAAGGGAGGGGGAGGAGTGGTCACTCACACCTGAAAGGACTGTGCCTGTCCTCACACAATGCAGTCTCTTACCCCCTGGTGTGCGTCTGGGGCCTGACCTGGACAGGAAAGGATCTTGCAAACACCTGAGACTTTGCTTTGAAGTTTGCCAACTTCAAAGGCAGAAAGGGATATAAGAAGAAGACCCAAAACCCCAGACTTTTAGAATCTTTCTGGAATCAAGAGGAACCTCTGCCCAGGAGAAGAGCTGAAGGAGGAGTACTGTCCATTTGCCGTGTTGCTGTGCTGGACTGGCCTGCAGTTGCTGCTTCTGCCTGCAAAGAGTACAAAGGGTGAACTTTGTTGTGTGTCCTGCTTGAGAAAGTTCTCCAAGGGCTTGGAGTAGAGCTTGCCTCCTGTTGGAAGTCTCAAGGACACCAAAGACTTCAGTTTCTTCGACCTTTAAGCACTGGAAACTGTGTGCTTTGTGGTGTTCAAGAGGAGAAACTACCGCAACGCCACCAACGATGCCGCTGGCCTGCACCATGACCTGCTCATGCAACACGGAGTCTCATTGCCCCACTTCGCACCGCAACCCTGGTCTCGCCGATGCCGTCATCGGATGACTTCACTGAGCCGCTGCTCGCACCGCGACCTGTGAGCCCCGCCCTCCGGCATCGCCTGCTCACACCGCAGCCTCGGCTTCCCCGGCGACGACGCTCCTGCTGACACCGGCGCCGCTGCCTGCACCCTGGCTTGTGGACACTGCTCATGAGGAGCACGAAGCAACGTCCTGCACCAAGGCCCCGGTCCACTGACGCCAGAACGATCGACTCCAGTGTCATTACCAGGCATCCCTGCCTGCACTGTAGCCCGTGGAAACTGCTTGTGAGGGTCACAAAGCACAGTCCTGTCCTCACTGCTGGCTTGGGCATGACGACGACAGTGCTTGAGCAACAACAATGACGTTGTCTGCACCGTGCACATTGCACCGCCCCGCTTCACACTGCAGCCCTGGCCTCACTGATGCCGCTGGACCCCGTCACCGAGCCGCTGCCTGCACCGTGACCTGTGGCCACCGTACGCCGCTTCGTCCCGCTTCGCACCGGAGCCTTGTGATGCTATCAATTGTGTTTGACCAATGACTTTGTGTTTCACCACTGCGCATATTAGTTGCTCAATGTTCACCAGTAGCACATTATGGCGGTCATTACAACATTGGCGGTAAAAGCCGCTTACCGCCGTGCAGAAGACCGCCAACACACCGTCGCGGCCGCGGAATTCCGCCACAGCTATTATGACCCACATCTCGGAATCCGACAAAATTCAGACACCCACACAAGTCCGCCACACCAAAGGTCAGTGATAAACTGGCGATAACAAAACCTCCACCGTCACGCCAACAGGAATACGCCCACACTATCACGACCCTCGAATCCACGCGGCGGTCTTTCAACCGCAGTATTCCATTGGCGGTACACACCGCCGCGCTCAAAATACACAAACTCGTGCAAAACACAGCCACATTGGGCAATTCGAAATACACACACCTGAGACACATACACACACCACTCCCACACACCCAATACAATATAAAACATACACCCACATCACCCACAAATCCCTATGACCACAATTACAGAGAGAAGGCCAGAGAGAGACACCACCATCAACAAACTAGCATCAACAGGCACACGACACCATCACCCACACAACTTCCACGCACCTCACACTACACACCACTACATATCACCACACTTATCACAACACACCACAACACACATCACCTACACCACACAATGGCACGGCAAAGACACCCCAGGTTCTCGGAGGAGGAGCTCAGGGTCATGGTGGAGGAAATCGTCCGGGTAGAGCCACAGCTATTTGGATCACAGGTGCAGCACACATCCATTGCAAGGAAGATGGAGCTATGGCGAAGAATAGTCGACAGGGTCAACGCAGTGGGACAGCACCCAAGAAATCGGGAGGGCATCAGGAAGAGGTGGAACGACCTACGGGGGAAGGGGCGTTCCGTGGTCTCAAGACACCACCAGGCGGTTCAGCGGACTGGCGGCGGACCCCCACCTCCTCACCCACAACTAACAACATGGGAGGAGCAGGTCTTGGCGATTCTGCATCCTGAGGGCCTCACAGGAGTCGGTGGAGGAATGGACTCTGGTAAGTCAAATCTTAACTATTACATCCTCCACCCTACCTGCATGCTATCACATACCCCCACCCTCCCCCCCCTTACCCCTATCACTCCAACTCCTCACAAATGTACCAATATCACAAACCACACATCCCAACACCAAGCCCTGCATGCAACAACAACGCATGGACACCCATCACTAAAGCATGCCCACTGCACATACCCATACACCCCCCTAAACCATCATCACACAAGCTCACACACAGGAATGCCAGCACTGGGGTACACGGTCACCCACCCATTGCACAACATGACACACACAGATGTAATAATCATGCCTTTACACCCCTGCAGGACCACTACCCAACGTCACCAGACAGGAGGATCCAGACATTTCCACTCCACCCACAGAAGAGGCCCACAGTGATGACAGCACCTCTGTCCACCTGGATCTAGATGAGCAGCCCGGACCATCGTGGGCCTCGGGACAGTCGGTTCCCCTCACACAGGCACAGGCCACCACAGACCTTCCCCCCTCTGGAAACACCAGAACAGCACCCACCCAGCGGGCCCATACCTCCGTACCCAGGACACGTCAATCAGCTGTGTGTCCACCACTACAGGGAACCCAGGATAACCCACCACCCCAACAACAACAGGGACCTGGGGGCAGTGGCAGTGGGCACACGGTCCAGGGGACGGAGGCCCAGGAACACAGGGGAACTGGGAGGGCTGCTGTGCGACAGGGGGCGGACAGGCCAAGGGAACCCACTCTCCACGAGGCGCTCTCCTCCATCATGGGAGCATACCACCACTCCCAGGAGACGATGGCAACAGTACTGGCCAAGTTTCAGGAGACCCAGTGCATGCAGGAGGAACAGTATTTGGGCTTCAGGGAGGAACTCAGAACCATCAGCTCCGCCCTGGGCACCATTGTAGGGGTGCTGAAGGAAGTACTCAACACCAGGAGGGACACCATGACACTACAAGGGGCCCCTGACACTAGCATGGACAATAAACTGCCCACCACCTCCGCCGGCGCTAGTGGACAGGACGCCCCGCCACATGACCACTACACCAGCACCCCACCCCCTGCAGACGGAGAACCACCCCGCAAACGGTCCCTGAGATCCAGGAACAAGACAGAGCACGATGCCAAGACCCCTGCCAAGAAATGAGACCACCCTGATTGTCATCCCACTGTCCCACTTTGTCACCCTGTCCATATTGAAACTGCCCCAGCTCCACTTCCTATGCCCATATGGGCAATGCACCTGTGAGACTAATAGACTGGACTCTGCCATGGACATTCCTCCACCATCACCCCTGACCATTTTACAACCCCCTCCACTATTTGGCACTTAATTAAACACACTTGAATCACAAAACAATCTGGAGTCAGTCTGTGCTTTCACAAATGTGTATTTGCAAAAACAGAGGAAAATAGCAATGTCCATTCTATTGTCAACATACCTATGTCACACAGCTCTAGTCCATGAGGAATCTAAGCAGATGACACACGTTGGGACCCACACCTGTGAAACCGTAAGGGAAAGTGACAACTCAGTGACCAAACACTGGGTGAAATCGACTGACAGGAGAGAGGTAGAAGTGTAAAAGTACATGTAGTAGGCAGGAATGTATTCTCACCTGTGTTTCACTGTAAATATTGCTGGATGACTGAGTCCCTGTTCTGCATGTCTTCTTCCTCTGCTTCCTCCTCATCACTGTCCACAGGCTCCACAGCTGCCAAAACACCACCATCTGGACCATCCTCCTGCAGAAAAGGCACCTGTCGTCGCAAAGCCAAGTTGTGAAGCATACAGCAGGCCATGATGATCTGGCACACCTTCTTTGGTGAGTAGAATAGGGATCCACCTGTCATATGCAGACACCTGAACCTGGCCTTCAGGAGGCCGAAGGTCCGCTCGATCACCCTCCTAGTTCGCACATGGGCCTCATTGTAGCGTTCCTCTGCCCTTGTCCTGGGATTCCTCACTGGGGTCAGTAGCCATGACAGGTTGGGGTAACCAGAGTCACCTAATAGCCCCACACTGTGCCTCTGGAGTTGACCCATCACCGCAGGATGTAGGCGTCATGCACTGAGCCAGGGAACATGGCATTGACATGGGAGATGTACTGGTCTGCCAAACATACCATCTGTACATTCATCGAATGATAACTCTTCCGGTTCCTGTACACCTGTTCACTCCTGTGGGGGGGTACCAAAGCCACATGGGTCCCATCAATGGCACCTATGATGTTGGGGATATGTCCCAGGGCATAGAAGTCACCTTTCACTGTAGGCAAATCCTCCACCTGAGGGGAAACGATGTAGCTCCGCATGTGTTTCAGCAGGGCAGACAACACTCTGGACAATACGTTGGAAAACACAGGCTGGGACATCCCTGATGCCATGGCCACAGTTGTTTGAAAAGACTCACTAGCAAGGAAATGGAGCACTGATAGCACCTGCACTTGAGGGGGGATTCCTGTGGGATGGCGGATTGCTGACATCAGGTCTGGCTCCAACTGGGTACACAGTTCCTGGATTGTGGCACGGTCAAACCTGTAGGTGATAATCAAATTCCTTTCCTCCATTGTCGACAGGTCCACCAGCGGTCGGTACAACGGAGGATTCCGCCATCTCCTCACATGTCCCAGCGGACGGTGCCTATGAAGGATAACAGCGAGCACAGAGTTAAACAACTCAGAGGTATGTACCCACAGTCTAAACAGAACACCATTCATACACAAAATGTGGCCTGTATGTGTGTTGAGACTAGGCCTAGGTATGTGTGACGCAGTTGGTAATTAGGCCATGTGGGCCCCTGAAATGGCGGCTGCCTGACCTGTAAAGTGTGACAATGGGATGTGAGGTAACTGCGCTGGCGTTGTACACCGTCGCGGTAGGCGGTCGAAGACCGCGGCGCAATGCTGCATTGGTTAACATTGGACCCTATGGGTCCCAGGAGCCAATGACTATGTACGCCTGCGGTGATGGTACGCACCGCCGCAGACGTGACCGCCGCGGACGTGATCACCATTTTCTAGCTGTTGAATCACTCGATACCTGATCTTCGACAGGAGAGGACCTACACTGCAAGTGCTGCTGTGACCTCGGTCTGGAAGAGACAATGGCACGTGCGTCTGAGGAAAGGGCCCCTGCCTTCACATCGGAGGAGTTGGAGAAGCTCGTCGATGGGGTCCTCCCCCAGTACACGCTACTCTACGGTCCTCCAGACCAACAGGTAAGTTCACAGGGAGCATGTTGTATGGGCTATGCCTGTGGGGAGAGGGCTGGTTGTAAGAAGGAAGGGGGCAGAGTTATGCGTGCATGAAAGACGGTGGGTGCATGCGCCACATGGCAAGGGTAGGGATGGGGGCCACTCACTTTGACGGCGCAGTTGGTAATGACTTCTCTTCGTTCCCTGTACATTTGATGAAGGTCAGCGCCCACCAGAAGAAGGATATTTGGCGTGCCATCGCCAAGGACGGCCGGACCCTGGGGGTCCACCACAGACGGAGCACCCACTGCCGGAAGAGATGGGAGGACATTCGCCGCTGGAGCAAGAAGACGGCGGAGGCTCAGCTGGGGATGGCCTCCCAACGTGGGAGGGGTGACCGTCGAACCATGACCCCCCTGATGTTCCGGATCCTGGCGGTGGCCTACCCGGAGTTGGATGGGCGCTTGAGGGCATCACAGCAGACACAAGGGGGTGAGTACACTCTCATTCTGCTGACTTTGCGCGCAGTGGAGGTGTTTGGGTGGGGGAGGAGGGCTGTGGGTTTCCCTAGGCCAGGGTGAGTTCCGTAGGCTAGGCCCCTCGTAAGGCATGGCCCTGTGACCCCCCACCCCACCTCTGTTGAGTGCCAAGTACAGCTATTCATGCACCTGTGTCATCTATGTGTGCAGATGTCGTCCATAGCCTTGTAGGCCATTTCCCAGGAATTGCACTGTAGAGCCCAAGAGCGTGACGTAGTGCAGGGGGCTTCTGTGTCTGTCTTGTCCGCCAACGGTAGCGGTAATCCATGCACTCAACATGTCTTTATTCTGTCCCCCCCCCCCTTTTTGTGGTCTACCTGTTCTTGTGTGCATTAGCATCATCAGGCGGAGGAGCAGTGGCACCGGAGTACGAGGGAGCTGTATCCCACATGGCCATGGAGGGCCACACTATGGACTCAGAATACACCAGTGGGACGGAGGGCGAGGGGAGCACCAGGGCGGGGACAGGAGCTGAAACCAGCGACACGGACTCGTCCTCCGATGGGAGCTCCCTTGTGGTGGCGGCAACATCTGTGCCCCCCACTTCTACAGGTACAGCCGCCACCTCCCCTACCAGCACCGCCCTCCCAGCAGCCCCTCAGCCTTCGCCCTGTGCCCGCTCACCCAGGAGGGTGGGCATCACCTTCGCCCCAGGCACCTCAGCCCCTGCCCCAGTCACCCCTGCTGCCCTCAGTGAGGAGGCCATTGACCTCCTCAGGTCACTCACTGTTGGGCAGTCTACCATTGTGAATGCCATCCAGGGTGTAGAAAGGGAGTTGCAACAAACTAATGCATTCCTGGAGGGCATTCATTCTGGTCAGGTGGCCCTTCACCGATCCTTTCAAACTCTGGCCTCAGCACTGATGGCAGCCATTGTACCTGTATCTAGCCTCCCCCCTCCAACTTCCTCCACCCAGACCCAATCCCCTGTACCTCTGCCTACCCCAAGCACACCATCAGACCAGCCTGCCCACACCTCACCACACAAGGGAAGCTCAGGCAAATATAAGCACCACACATCCCACAGGCACTCACGCAAGCATCACACACATACAGACACACCAACATCCACTGCCTCCACTGTGTCCCTCTCCTCCTCGTCTCCCTCCTCCCTCCCAGTCTTGTCTACACTCACACCTGCATGCACTACCTCTACAGCCACTACGTCCCGCACCAGCACACCCACCAGCACACCCCGCTCATGTGCAGTCACCACCCCCACTACCATTCACACGTCCCCTGTGTCCTCTCCCAGTGTGTCTGTGACGCCCCCTCCGAAGATACACAAACGCAGGCACACACCCACCCAACATACATCCACCTCACCACAGCCTCCAGCGCATGCACCTGCACCCAAAGCCACAAAACCTACACCTCCTACAACCACCACCTCTTCCTCCACTCCCAAACCCCCTCCAGCTACCCGTCCCAGTGTGTCCAAACAACTTTTCATGTCCACCCTTAACCTATTTCCCACCCCCCCCCCAACTCATAGGTCCCGAATTAGCACCTCAGCCACAAAATCTCCGGGACCAGTGGTGCCTGTTGTCACAGGTATGTGGAGTGCACCGGCCACCAGGACAGCCAGTGTGTCACGGAGCCACAGCACAGCCAGTCCCCGCCCTGTGAAGCACCAGAAGTTGGCCAGTGCCCGGCGGGAGAGGGGGAAGACTCCAGCCACCCAAGCCGCTCCCATGGGTCCCGGTGGGAGTGTGGACTCAGCTGTGACTCCTCCCAAGGTGGGGAAGGGCCAGAAGAAACCGGGCAAGTCTGGGAGGAGCAGCACGGCGGAGAAGCCCGCCATCATCCCCGCTGCCAAGGAGGGCCCCACCAGCCCCATCGTCGCTGCCCAGGAGGCCACCGCCAGCCCCATTGTCGCTGCCCAGGAGGCCACCGCCAGCCCCATCGTCGCTGTCCAGGAGGCCACCGGCAGCCCCATCTTCGATGCCCAGGAGGCCACCGCCAGCCCCATCGTCGCTGCCCAGGAGGCCACCGCCAGCCCCATCGTCGCAGCCCAGGAGGCCACCGCCAGCCCCATCGTCGCAGCCCAGGAGGGCCCCGCCAGCCACAGCCCACCTGCCCAGGAGGGCCCCGCCAGCCACAGCCCACCTGCCCATGAGGGCCCCGCCAGCGACAGCCCACCTGCCCAGGAGAGCCCCGCAAGCCACAGCCCAGCAGACCAATGAAGGACCGCCAGCCCCAGCCCAGCTGGGCAATGAAGGACCGCCAACTCAAGCACCGCTGAACAGGGCAAGCACCGCTGAACAGGGCAAGGACCGCCAACTGAAGCACCGCTGCACAGGGCAAGCACCGCTGAACAGGGCAAGGACCGCCAACTCAAGCACCGCTGCACAGGGCAAGCACCGCTGAACAGGGCAAGGACCGCCAACTCAAGCACCGCTGAACAGGGCAAGCACCGCCAACTCAAGCACCGCTGAACAGGGCAAGCACCACTGAACAGGGAAAGGACCGCCAACTCAAGCACCGCTAGCCCATGAGCGGCAGGGGCACTGATGCAACAGGGACCGTCACGGGGTGAGTGATGCACTCTGGGCACCAGTCCCCCTCCAGAACCAGTGGAGACATGTATCCACTCTGTCTGTCCTTCACAGGATGAAGCACTCTGGGCACCTGTCCCCCTCCAGAACCAGTGGAGACATGCATCCACTCTGTCTGTCCTTCACAGGATGAAGCACTCTGGGCACAAAGCACCCTCCAGAACCAGTGGAAGAAGGCATCCACTACCTCTGTCCTTCACAGGATGAAGCACTCTGGGCACAAAGCCCCCTCCAGACACCAGTGGAGAATGTTATCCACTTGAGAGACTGTGGCTTTGCACTCCCCAGGATTGATCAGTGGGCAAACCACCCACTGTAGAGACTTGTGAGACTGTGGCTTTGCACTCCCCAGGATGTAGCAGTGGGCAAACCACCCACTGTAGAGACTTGAGAGACTGTGGCTTTGCACTCCCCAGGATTGATCAGTGGGCAAACCACCCACTGTAGAGACTTGTGAGACTGTGGCTTTGCACTCCCCAGGATGCAGCAGTGGGCAAACCACCCACTGTAGAGACTTGTGAGACTGTGACTTTGCACTCCCCAGGATGCAGCAGTGGGCAAACCACCCACTGTAGAGACTTGAGAGACTGTGGCTTTCCACTCCCCAGGATGCAGCAGTGGGCAAACCACCCACTGTAGAGACTTGTGAGACTGTGGCTTTGCACTCCCTAGGATGCAGCAGTGGGCAAACCACCCACTGTAGAGACTTTTATTCACCGCGGATAAAAACACGGCGGAAACAGGAATTTCGAAGGGAAAACGCTCACCTCTACACACTCCACGAGGAACGAGGACACCATGGAACCGGAACTCCAAATTCTCCCTGCGATAGTCTTCCTGCTCCTCTACCAGGAGCACGAACGCCGGCGGCGAAGAACACGGTGAGTACAGCACCTACGACACAGGGGAGGGGGGAGGCAAAAAACAGGGATAAACACACGCAACACCCCCACCCTCACCCACCACAACACACACACTAATGCATATCAATACATCACAGTTACACCCCCCAAACCCCCACGGAAGAATGCAAAGACCAAAGAAAATGAGTGTAACCATCGGAATATATTAAAAACAAGTAGGCAGAAATATATATATATACACAATATACAAAAGAAATACCAGGCATAGTAGTCCAGGTACTGCACAAAGAAAGTCAGTGGAACACTGGGACCACACGGTATGGGCGTGGCCCACACAAGATCCCCGACCATGACGGAGAGAACACTGCAGGGACATCAGAGAGCAAGACAACAGGCACCTCAGAGGGAGGGAAAGGGGGGGCACCACAGCCGGTTGAGTGCACGACGCCAAATCCACGAGGGGGCCACATGCCCACTGTTCAATCCTGGGGAGTGCAAAGCCACAGTCTCTCAAGTCTCTACAGTGGGTGGGTTGCCCACTGTTCAATCCTGGGGAGTGCAAAGCCACAGTCTCTCAAGTGGGTGGGTTGCCCACTGTTCAATCCTGGGGAGTGCAAAGCCACAGTCTCTCAAGTCTCACAAGTGGGTGGGTGGCCCACTGTTCAATCCTGGGGAGTGCAAAGCCACAGTCTCTCAAGTCTCTACAGTGGGTGGGTTTCCCACTGTTCAATCCTGGGGAGTGCAAAGCCACAGTCTCTCAAGTCTCTACAGTGGGTGGGTTGCCCACTGTTCAATCCTGGGGAGTGCAAAGCCACAGTCTCTCAAGTCTCACAAGTGGGTGGGTTGCCCACTGTTCAATCCTGGGGAGTGCAAAGCCACAGTCTCTCAAGTCTCACAAGTGGATGGGTTGCCCACTGTTCAATCCTGGGGAGTGCAAAGCCACAGTCTCTCAAGTCTCACAAGTGGGTGGGTTGCCCACTGTTCAATCCTGGGGAGTGCAAAGCCACAGTCTCTCAAGTCTCTACAGTGGGTGGGTTGCCCACTGTTAAATCCTGGGGAGTGCAAAGCCACAGTCTCTCAAGTCTCACAAGTGGGTGGGTTGGCCACTGTTCAATCCTGGGGAGTGCAAAGCTGCAGTCTCTCCAGTGGATGACAGTCTCCACTGGTTCTGGAGGGGGACTGGTGCCCAGAGTGCTTCATTCTGTTAAGGACAGAGGTAGTGGATGGATCTCTCCACTGGTTTTGGAGGGGGACTGGTGCCCAGAGTGCTTCATCCTGTTAAGGACAGAGGTAGTGGATGGATCTCTCCACTGGTTCTTGAGGGGGACTGGTGCAGAGTGCTTCATCCTGTTAAGGACAGAGGTAGTGGATGGATCTCTCCACTGGTTCTGGAGGGGGACTGGTGCCCAGAGTGCATCATTCACCCCGTGACGGACCCAGTTGCGTCAGTGCCCTTGCCGCCCATGGGCCAGCAGTGCTTGAGATGGCGGTGCCCTGTGCAGCGGTGCTTCAGATGGAAGTGCCCTGTTCAGCGGTGCTTCAGATGGTGGTCTACATTGCAGGGTCTCAGCTGCTGGCGGTCCTTCATGGCCCAACGGGCCTTTTGCTGGCGGTCCTTCATGGCCCAGCTGGGCTGGTGCTGGCAGTGGCCTCCTGGGCAGCTGGGCTCGGGCTGGCGGTGGCCTCCTGGGCATCTAGGCTGGGGCTGGTGGTGGCCTCCTGGGCAGCTGGGCTGTGGCTGGCGGTGGCCTCCTGGGCAGCGGGGATGATGGCTGTCTTCTCCGCCGTGCTGCTCTTCCCAGACTTGCCGGGTTTCTTGTGGCCCTTCCCCACCTTGGAAGGTGTCACAGCTGACTCCACACTCCCAACGGGACCCCTGGGAGCGGCTTTGGTGGCTGGAGTCTTCCCCCTCTCCCGCCGGGCACTGGCCAACTTCTGATGCTTCACAGGTGGGGGACTGTCTGTGCTGTGGCTCCATGCCACACTGGCTGTCCTGGTGGCCGGTGCACTCCACATTCCGGTGACTACAGGCACCACTGGTCTCGGACATGTTGTGGCTGAGGTGCTACTTCGGGACCTATGAGATGGACGGGGTGAGGGAGGTGTGGGAAAGAGGTCAAGGGTGGACAGGAAATGTTTTTTTAACACACTGGGACGGGTAGCTGGAGGGGGTTTGGGAGTGGAGGAAGAGGTTGTGGCTGTAGGAGGTGTATGTTTGGTGACTTTTGGTGAAGGTGCATGCGCTGGAGGCTGTTGTGAGGTGGATGGCTGTTGGGTGGGTGTGTGCCTGCGTTTGTGTATCTTGGGAGGGGGCGTCACAGACACACTGGGAGAGGACACAGGGGACGTGTGAATGGTAGTGGGGGTGGTGACTGCACGTGAGCGGGGTGTGGTGGTGGGTGTGCTGGAGAGGGACGTAGTGGCTGTAGAGGTAGTGCATGCAGGTGTGAGTGTAGACGAGACTGGGAGGGAGGAGGGAGACGAGGAGGAGGGGGACACAGTGGAGGCTGTGGATGTTGGTGTGTCTGCATGTGTGTGTTGCTTGCGTGAGTGCCTGTGGGATGTATGGTGCTTATGTTTGCCTGAGCTTCCCTTGTGTGTTGACGTGTGTGCAGGCTGGTCTGATGGTGTGCTTGGGATAGGCAGAGGTACAGCGGATTGGGTCGGGGTGGAGGAAGTTGGAGGGGGAGGCTAGAGACGGGGACAATAGCTGCCATCAGTGCTGAGGCCAGAGGCTGAAAAGCTCGGTGAAGGGCCGCCTGACCAGAATGAATGCCCTCCAGGAATGCATTGGTTTGTTGCAACTGCCTCTCTACACCCTGGATGGCATTCAAAATGGTAGACTGCCCAACAGTGAGGGACCTGAGGAGGTCAGTGGCCTCTTCACTGAGGGCAGCAGGGGTGACTGGGGCAGGGTCTGAGGTGCCTGGGGCGAAGGTGATGCCCACCCTCCTGGGTGAGCGGGCACGGGGCAAAGGCTGAGGGGCTGCTGGGAGGGCAGTGCTGGTAGGGGCGGTGGCGGCTGTACCTGTAGATGCGGGGGGCACAGATGTTGCCGCCACCACAAGGGAGCTCCCATCAGAGGACGAGTCCGTGTCGCTGGCCTCAGCTCCTGTCCCCGCCGTGGAGCTCCCCTCGCCCTCCGTCCCACTGGTGAATTCAGACTCCGTAGTGTCGCCCTCCAGGGCCATGTTGGATGCAGCTCCCTCGTGCTCCGGTGCCACTGCTCCTCCGCCTGATGATGCTAATGCACACAAGAACAGGGAGACCACAAAAAGGGGGGGGGGGGAAACAGAAGAAAGACATGTTGAGTGCATGCATTACCGCTACCGTTGGCGGAAACGACAGACACAGAAGCCCCCTGCACTACGCCGCGCTCTTGGGCTCCACTGTTAAATTCCTGGGAAATGTCCTACAAGGCTATGGACGACATCTGCACACATAGATGACACAGGGGCATGAATAGCTGTACTTGGCGCTCTACAGAGGTGGGCTGGGGTGCCACATGGCCTGCCTTACGGAGGGGCCTTGCCTACGGAACTCGCCCTGGCCTAGGGAAACCCACAGCCCACATCCCCTACCAAGACAACTTGTAATGCGCGCAAAGTCAGCTGAATGAGAGTGTACTCACCCCCTTGTGTCTGCTGTGATGCCCTCAAGCGCCCCTCCAACTCCGGGTAGGCCACCGCCAGGATCCTGAACATCAGGGGGGTTATGGTGCGATGGGCACCCCTCCCACATTGGGAGGCCATCCCCAGCTGAGCCTCCGCCGTCTTCTTGCTCCAGCGGCGAATGTCCTCCCATCTTTTACGGCAGTGGGTGCTCCGTCTGTGGTAGACCCCCAGGGTCCGGACATCCTTGGCGTTGGCATGCCAAATATCTTTCTTCTGGTGGGCGCTGACCTCCATGAAATGTACAGGGGAAAAAGAGAAGTCATTACCAACTGCACCGTCAAAGTGATTGGCCCCCATCCCTACCCTTGCCATGTGGAACATGCATTCACCGTCTTTCATGCACACAGCACTCTGCCCCCTTCCTTCTTACATCCAGCCCTCTCCACACAGGCATAGCCCATACAACATGCTCCCTGTGTACTTACCTGTTTGTCTGGAGGACCGTAGAGTAGCTTGTACTGGGGTAGGACCCCATCAACCAGTTTCTCCAAGTCCTCCGATGTGAAGGCAGGGGCCCTTTCCCCAGACACTCGAGCCATTGTCTCTTCCAGACCGAGGTCACAGCAGCACTTGCAGTGTAGGTCCTCTCCTGTCGAAGATCAGGTATCGAGTGATTGAACAGATAGAAAATGGTGGTCACGTCCGTGGCGGTGCGTACCGTCACCGCCGGCGTACATCGTCATTGGCTCCTGGGACCCATAGGGTCCAATGTTAACCAATGCAGCATTGCGCCGCGGTCTTCGACCGCCTACCGCAACGGTGTACAACGCCAGCGCAGTTACCTCACATCCTATTGTCCCACTTTACAGGTCAGGCAGCCGCTATTTCAGGGGCCCACATAGCTTCATTTCAACTGCGTCACACAGACCTAGGCCTAGACTCAACACACATACAGGCCACCTTTTGTGTATGAATGGTGTTCTGTGTAAACTGTGGGTACGTACCTCTGAGTTGGTTGACTCTGTGCTCGCTGTTGTCCTTCATAGGCACCGTCCGCTGGGACATGTGAGGAGATGGCGGCATCCTCCGGTGTACCGACCGTTGGTGGACCTTTCGACAATGGAGGAGCGACATGTCATAATCACATACAGGCTTGACCGTGCCACAATCCAGGAATTGTGTACCCAGTTGGAGCCAGACCTGATGTCAGCAATCCGCCATCCCACAGGAATCCCCCTCAATTGCAGGTGCTGTCAGTGCTCCATTTCCTTGCAAGTGGCTCATTTCAAACAACTGTGGCCATGGCATCAGGGATGTCCCAGCCTATGTTTTCCAACGTATTGTCCAAAGTGTTGTCTGCCCTTCTGAAACACATGCGGAGCTACATTGTTTTCCCTCAGGTGGAGGATTTGCCTACAGTGAAAGGTGACTTCTATGCCCTGGGACATATCCCCAACATCATAGGTGCCATTTATGGGACACATGTGGCTTTGGTCCCCCCCTACAGGGGTGAACAGGTGTACAGAAACCGGAAGAGTTATTATTCGATGAATGTACAGATGGTAGGTTTGGCAGGCCAGTACATATCCCATGAATGCCATGTTCCCTGGCTCAGTGCATGACGCCTACATCCTGCGGAATAGCAGCATCCCTTATGTGATGGGTCAACTCCAGAGGCACCGTGTGTGGCTATTAGGTGTGCACCTGGAAGAAAGTCATTGGGAATGGTTGTCTGGGTCTGGGGTTATCCCTACAGGTTAGTGTGTGTCTAACAGTTGTCCCTGACCATTTGCAGGTGACTCTGGTTACCCCAACCTGTCATGGCTACTGACCCCAGTGAGGAATCCCAGGACAAGGGCAGAGGAACGCTACAATGAGGCCCATGGGCGAACTAGGAGGGTGATCGAGTGGACCTTCGGCCTCCTGAAGGCCAGGTTCCGGTGCCTCCATATGACAGGTGGATCCCTATTTTACTCACCAAAGAAGGTGTGCCAGATCATCATGGCCTGCTGTATGCTTCACAACTTGGCTTTGCGACGACAGGTGCCTTTTCTGCAGGAGGATGGTCCAGATGGCGGTGTTGTGGCAGCTGTGGAGCCTGTGGACAGTGAAGAGGAGGAAGCAGATGAAGAAGACATGCACAACAGGGACTCAGTGATCCTGCAATATTTCCAGTGAGACACAGGTAAGAATACAAACCTGCCTACTACATGTACTTTAACACTACTACCTCTCTACTGTCTGTCCTTTTCACCCAGTGTATGGACACTGAGTTGTCACTTTCCCTTACGATTTCACAGATGTGGGTCCCACTGTGTGACATCTGCTTAGATTCCTCATGGACTAGAGCTGTGTGACATAGGTATGTTGACATTACAATTGAAAGTGCATTTTGTCACTGTAATTGCTAATACACTATTTCAAAATCACAGACAGACTCCAGATCGTTTTGTGCTTTAGGTGTGTTTATTTAAGTGCTCAATATTGGAGGGGGAAGTAAAATGGTGAGGGGTGATGGTGGAGGAGTGTCCATGGCAGAGTCCAGTCTATTAGTCTCACAGGTGCATTGCCCATATGGGCATAGGAAGTGGAGCTGGGGCAGTTTAAGTATGGACAGGGTGACAAAGTGGGACAGTCGGATGACAATCAGGGTGGTCTCATTTCTTGGCGGGGGTCTTGACATCATGCTCTGTCTTTGTCCTGGATCTCAGGGACCGTTTGCGGGGTGGTTCTCCCTCTGCAGGGGGTGGGGTGCTGGTGTGGTGGTCCTGTGGCAGGGCGTCCTGTCCACTAGCGCCAGCGGAGGTGGTGGGCAGTTCATCGTCCATGCTAGTGTCAGGGGCCCCTTGTAGTGCCACAGTGTCCCTCCTGGTGTTGAGTACTTCCTTCAGCACCCCTACGATGGTGCCCAGGGTGGAGCTGATGGTTCTGAGTTCCTCCCTGAAGCCCATTTACTGTTCCTCCTCTATGTGCTGGGTCTCCTGAAACTTGGCCAGTACTGTTGCCATCGTCTCCTGGGAGTGGTGGTAGGCTCCCAAGATGGAGGAGAGGGCCTCGTGGAGAGTGGGTTCCCTTGGCCTGTCCGCCCCGTCGCACAGCAGCCCTCCCAGTTCCCCTGTGTCCCTGGGCCTCTGTTACCTAGACCGTGTGCCCACTACCACTGCCCCCAGGTCCCTGTTATTGTTGGGGTGGTGGGTTATCCTGGGTTCCCTGTAGTGGTGGACACACTGCTGATTGACGTGTCCTGGGGACGGAGGTATGGGCCCGCTGGGTGGGTGCTGTGCTGGTGTTTCCAGAGGGGGGAAGGTCTGTGGTGGCCTGTGCCTGTGTGAGGGGAACCGACTGTCCCGAGGTCCCTGATGGTCCGGGCTGGTCATCTAGATCCAGTTGGACAGAGGTGCTGTCATCACTGTGGGCCTCTTCTGTTGGTATTGTAGACATGTGTGGACCCTCCTGTCCGGTGACGTTGGGTAGGGGTCCTGCAGGGGTATAAAAGGATGTTTATTAAATCTGTGTGTGTAATGGTGTGCAATGGGTGGGTGACCATGTACCCCAGTGCTAGCATTCCTGTGTGGGACCTTGTGTGATGATGGTTTAGGGGGGTGTATGGGTATGTGCAGTGGGCATGCTTTGGTGATAGGTGTCCATTGTTGCATGCAGGGCTTGGTGTTGGGATGGGTGGCTTGTGATGTTGGGACATATGTGAGGAGTTGGGGTGCTGTGGGTGAGGGTGGGGGTATGTGATAGCATGCAGGTAGGGTGGGGGATGTAATAGTAAAGCTTTGACTTACCAGAGTCCATTCCTCCACCTACTCCTGGGAGGCCCTCAGGATGCAGAATCGCCAAGACCTGCTCCTCCCATGTTGTTAGTTGTGGGGGAGGAGGTGGGGGTCCGCCACCAGTCCGCTGAACTGCCTGGTGGTGTCTTGAGACCACAGAACGCACCTTCCCCTGTAGGTCGTTCCACCTCTTCCTGATGTCCTCCCGATTTCTTGGGTGCTGTCCCACTGCGTTGACCCTGTCCACTATTTTCGCCATAGCTCTATCTTCCTTGCAATCGAGGTCTGCTGCACCTGTGCTCCGAATAGCTGTGGCTCTACCCGCACGATTTCCTCCACCATGACCCTGAGCTCCTCCTCCGAGAACCTGGGGTGTCTTTGCCATGCCATGGGGAGGTGTAGGTGATGTGTGGGGTGGAGTGTGTGGAGATATGTAGTGGTGTGTTGTGTGAGGTGCGTGGAAGTTGTGTGGGTGATGGTGTTGTGTGCCTGTGGATGCTAGTTTGTTGATGGTGGTGTCTCTCTCTGGCCTTCTCTCGGTGATTCTGGTTGTGGGGGTTTGTGGGTGATGTGGGTGTGTGTTTTATATTGTAATGGGTGTGTGGGAGTGGTGTGTGTATGTGTATCAGGTGTGTGTATTTTGAATTATCCAATGTGGCTGTGTTTTGGAAATGTGTGTGTATTTTGAGCGCTGCAGTGTGTGTACCGCCAATGGAATACCGTGGTTGAAAGACCGCCGCGTGGATTCGTGTGTCGTGATAGTGTGGGCATATTTCTGTTGGCTTGATGGTGTCGGTTTTGTTTTCGCCAGTTTATCACTGACCTTTGGTGTGGCGGACTTGTGTGGGTGTCTGAATTTTGGCGGATTCCGAAAGGTGGGTCATAATAGCAGTGGCGGAATTCCGCGGCCGTGTGTTGGCGGTCTTCTGCACGGCGGTAAGCGGCTTTTACCGCCAATGTTGTAATGACCGCCTAAATGTCTTCTTTAAACTCAGAAGTGCATTCCAGAGAGGTTCTGTAAGCTTGGTTATGAGATAAGAGGGAAAGCAGAACAAGCCTCGACGCCATCCAGCCAGCGCGCCTGACTTCATCAGCCTGGGGTTCGATCCACAAGGTGTGTGACTTCAAGGGCCCGACGATTCCTGCACCGACTCCGGAACCAATACTGCTACGCCAGTGACGCCGCTATCCAGAGCTCACCGTGAGGATCACGATGCCCTGCAATTCCAAAGTTACTGTTTGCGGGTCCTCCCGATACTGTAGCTGGCCCGCGATGCCGCGGCTGGCCTGAACTGTTGGTTTTGTAGATCACCATGTCCTGATAGCCCCAAGTGGAGCTAACGACTTCAAGGAACTGTGTTTTTGAGTAAATCTTGCAAAATTCATATCTTTAACACTATGTTGGATTTTTATTGTTTTGGTCTTGTTTTACACAGATAAATATTGGCTATTTTTCTAAAACTGGTGTGGTGTCCTTTTGTAGTGTTTTCACTTATTACTGTGTGTTATGTGCAAATGCTTTACACATTTCTTCTGAGATAAGCCTGACTGCTCATGCCAAGCTACCAAGGGGGGTGAGCAGGGGTTATCTGAGCGGGTATCTCCCTTATCCTGACTACAGTAAGGGTCCCTACTTGGATAGAGTGCAAACTGACTGCCAACTAGAGACCCCCATTTCTAACAATATACAAGACTAAAAATTCTATTGCAACGATACAAAAGATCAGGAAAAGCATATGATTCTTGGTCACTAGAACCAAACTCTCCTGTCTAACCATTTAAACTAAACATCCTAACACTAAAACTATTTGAGAAAGGCCTGCAAACAGAAATTCAGTAGAATATTCTGTTAAGAGAGGCGTGATGGCATGAAGCCAAAGTATGAGGTCTATAGATCAGAAGGGTCAGTTTTAAAGATAGGAAAGGGTCTGAATCTTCACTAACTAGACGCTACTTAAATCACAATTCCCCAGGATGATGACATCACAGCCAAAGCTTCTCGAATGGAAGTTACAATTTCAAACCCCAAATGCATCCCATCTTGATACCCTTCAGTCTCGGCAAATTTAAAAGAGTTACGACTGCCAAGGTTCCAGAACACTCCTCTCTTCGTCCTTGCATAGTTTGTCCCAGGCTTTCTTATGTTTCACGCACAATGGGCTTCCTATTGACTCCGTCTACGCTCCTAATACCTGCATTTCGAAAGAAACATTTAAGCATTTAGGAAAAAAAACTCCACAATGAATGTTGAATGGAAAAAGAAAGTTATATGTGTAGGCCTTCACTCAAGCCAAATTAATAAAACACGAATATACTTTTCAAATTACATAAATTATAAACGCTACATATAAGAATATACAAGATGAGTACTGCAAAATAATCCCTGTAACACGTTAGTCTCGAAAAGATAATCATAAAATGTTGATTATATGCCATAATCAAAGATGCACTCCACTCATATGCTTTGCAGTGCAGGAATTAAATGAATCATATTAAATGTTACACAAACTGTGGCCACCATCTTGTGACCACCAGAAAAATTATCACCTCTTCACATTCTTTTTCCCAGAGATGTAGTGGCACAGCCAAGCTATGCTCCTTCAGGAGTATGGCATGTTGACATTGTAAGTATTTATAAAACTGTGTCCTGAACAGCCCAAAATCTTTGTGCTTCCTGAATGATTTATGGGTAGTGTGTGCAGTTACATGTTCCAGAGGTAGAGATACTCAGCCTATTCCATTTTTTTAAAGTCATATAGTGTGGCCACTTCTAGAAGTAAAGGAACAATCCAAAGTGGAGCCTCTCTGGTCATTTACAACACCAATGTAACTCTTTTAATTGGGGGGTGTATCTTAAGTAATTTGCAGTCGTGTAGTTACAGGAAATTACAGCAGAAGTATGCAAGATTACGTAGAATTGAGGGAGAAGCGTAACACAGCCTTTAGTGCTATTTTCTTAGTGCAAATTGTGGCCTTGCATTCGAAATCGCCTCGAGGATTCTTTTTGTGCTACAAATATTCTGGTAAATGCAATAGAACACGAACAGCAGCAGCCGCTCATCTTTGCTAAATAATTGTTCCTGTGCTCCTGTGCTAGGGTTTTGTGCCAAATTTTAGAATAATGCGAACTGGCGTAATAGCATGGTTTTTGGTAATTTTGCATCTCAAGTGTAATACAAAATTACCAAAATTACTCTGATAACTTCAGCTTACTTAGAAATTCATTCAAGGCCTACTTTTATTGTGTGGATCCCTATTTTAATCTCTGTCTTAGTAGCAGGGTGATAGTTCTGTTTGATAGGGTGAGTCTCCTCCTGGGCCATATGGCCACTTGTTAATCACCAGTAGTTGATCTGCCTTGTAACAAGAAAGGAAGTCTCACATTGGCAATCCACCGTCATATGTTGATTTGTAGCATCTTTAGGTTTAAATCTGTTTTATTGATTTTAAGTAGGTTCATAGTAGAACAATCGTCCCACCTACAGCCACTGGCCGGTGGGGAATAACAAAGAGAGAAAGGCAACAACAGGGATAAAACAACCAAGAAAAGAAGTGGGGAGGAGGGTGGGTCAGGGTGAGAGGGGAAGGAGTGAAAGGAGAGTAAGTAGAATTTGCTCAACAACCCTCAGTGAAGGAGAATGAGAAAAACTCAGGTCCTTGAGGGAGGAGGGTTGAATGTCCATATGCCTTATGTAAATTCAGTTGAGGTGGTGTTCCGGTTGTGTAAGGTGAAGTATCCATAGATACGCTTGGCATGTCAGTTTCCCTAAATTCATCAGACCCCCACATTTTGTCAAAAGGTGGTAGTGTACCGGTTACTACTGCCATCAATTTCCCCATCCCCAGAAATTCCCACAGTTTGCATAGCCAGTCCAGTCTCATTCCTGTTGTATACATGCCCCAGCAGGATAGGAAGACCTGTTTGGCAGCGCTGATTGCTAGAGTGATGGCTTGCTGATTTCAAGGGATATGCTATGGGGTTTAGGAGCCTCAATAACATAATACTGGGAAATCTGGGAAGATCTGTATCATACATTTCGTCAACTTCAGTTAAAACATCCGTCCAACATTGTTGTATTTTGGGGCAATGCCAAAGGAGGTGTGTAAGGCTGCCAGTCTGAGCACAATGCCTCTAACTGTATTATCCTCATCTTTTTTCCATTGAGCACTCTAGCAGGCAAGTCATACCAATGGCATTTTAAGGAGCATTTCTTTGCCTGAGGTGCTACAGGCGAAGATGGGGGGTCTGTGAGGTTATCACGCCATTCCTTGATAGAAAAGGTACGCCTGCAATCAGTTCCATCAATGCTGTGCAGGTGATTTAAAGGGCTCTAGTGGCGCATTGAGGAATGTGTAAATATCTGAGAGAAGCTGTTTGCCTGAGTAACGAGTAAAGAGCCACTTTTCAAAAGGTGTGAGGGGTCGACTTGAGTGAGGATGGATACGTGGCTGTATAATTCAGTGCCGAGTGGGGGCATACCGCCAGTATGCGTAGGATGGGACACCATAGTTAGGCCATAGTTAGACTGAATTTTTGTGATGTCCATGAGTCCATCTATGTCAAAGACGTCCCCCACTCTATTCCAATTGGCAACTTGCCACTGTATGAAACCGGAGCCTTGGAGTGCTGGGGAAAAGTCGGTATTCCCTATGATCAGGGTCTGGGGTGAGATTCATGTAGACTATTTCCATGTGATTTGCACCCTATCCCATATTCTTATTGTTGCTCAGACTACTGAGGAGAGATAAAAGATTTTGGGAGCCACAGCACTTTCCAGATATGAATTCCAGCCCCAGTCTGATCTATGACGTACCAGTGCTTTTCTGTACTAGATCTGGACCGCTCCACCATGTGAGAAAGATGTGCCACCTAACAGTAACACACCAGGTGAGGAATGCCCAACCCACTCTCTGATTGGGCTGGGTAAACCTGTTTTTTCGCCACACGTGCCTTTCCCATCCCAGATAAAATCATCTATGAGGTGTTGTAATTTGTCAAGTACATGCGGAGAGGGTTGTAATGGCAGTGTTTGCATAAAATGGAGATTCTAAGGCAGTAGGGTCATTCTAACTGCGGCTAGTTGCCACAGCCAGGAGAGGCCATATCCCATCCATGTGGTGAGGTCGGACCAAGTGGTGGCGAGAAGCCCAGCCTAAATGCTGTTGGCGGTGCACCCCGTTGTTGAATAGATTTGCAGGCTTAAGTACCATAGGCTGTGGGCGGCACAGGTAAATGAGAAAAGTCATTCATGCTGAGCTTTGTCTGATTTTGGAATGTTAAGATTAAGGGCATGAGATTTCTGTAGGTTGATTTTGAATCTGGAGGCTTGCCCAAATGTGGCCATCTCTCGCATTACCGAAGGAAAGGAAGAGTGTGGCTTCAATTAAACTAGCATTATATAATTTTCATATAATGCTAGTTTGTGTTCCCTGCCATCCATAGTTATGCCCATTATATCTGGGCTCCTGCGTATTTGTTCAGAAAACGGCTCCATATATAGGGCAAAAAATAATGGGGATAAGGTGCAGCCCTGTTGGTGCCTCTGGATATGTCAAAGGGTTGAAACATCAGCCCATTTTCTTTGACCATAGCCCTAGGATGTTTGTAACTACAGTAGATCCAGTGGTGGAACTGTGCACAGAGGCCCGGTATGTGAGAGAGCTGTGTTTGGTCAAGACGAAGGTAAGTGAATTTGGTATTATCACTAAAACCTCTTTCAGGTATGATCCATGGTTAGTCAGGGTCAACAAGGCAATGCATATATGGGGTAAGGTAGGTTGCCAAGATGCTGGTAAAGATCTTGGCATCCACATTGAGCAGTGAAATAGATCGGTAGAATGAGCAGTGCGCTAGGACCTTGCCTGGTTTTAGTGAGGACTGTGATTGTTAGAAATTGGGTCTCTAGTTGGCAGAGGAATACATACACCCTTGTCCAAATAGGGACCACAATCCTAGTCAGGGTAAATCACACACAATCCAAATTATCATGTGCTCTGGTAGCGTGGCACTGAGCAGCCGGGCTTAAATTAGAAGGCAATGTGTAAAGTATCTGTGCAATAAATCATGCAGTAACACAGTGAGAACACCACAAAAATACACCAAACAGGTTTAGAAAAATATAAGAGATTTATCTGGTTAAACCCAGGTTAAAACAATAAAGATTCAATAAGATTCTTAAATCTTAGAAATCAACAGTTGTCACACGGAGACCGCAGAGGAGGAGATATGTGGAAAATGTGTCAGAATTCCAGGCTTTGCACAGACGACGCGTTGTTTCTTTCCACGCTGCAAGGGGCTTTGCGTCGATTTCTAGCATGAAGGCTTGGTTCCTCACTGCGATGCGGTAATCGTTTTGACACCCAGGGATGATGCATGGAAATCCTGGGGTCACAGACGATGCGTCAAATTGTTTGTCGCACGACAGGCGCTGCGTTGATTCTTCACTTAG
Source organism: Pleurodeles waltl (assembly GCF_031143425.1). NCBI lineage: Eukaryota > Metazoa > Chordata > Amphibia > Caudata > Salamandridae > Pleurodeles > Pleurodeles waltl. Next base: position 1,890,708,308 of record NC_090440.1, read on the forward strand.
GAAGTCGGGCTGCATCATTCCGGTTCGGCTGTGCAGTGATTTTCTCATTCCAGGGCAGCCTGTGCATCGTTTTCGGCAGGCTGTGCATCAATTTGTGGTGCACAAGGAGTTTCCTTGAAGAGATGAAGACATTTTGGTCCTGAGACTTCAGAAAACAGTAGGCAAGCTCAGTCCAAGCCCTTGCAGAGACATTTTCAGCAAAGTCAGAGGGCAGCAGTCCTTCACAGCAAAGCAGACCAGAAGAGTCCTTTGGGCAGCCAGACAGTTCCTCTTGACAGGTTGCAGGCTCAGGTTCAGAAGTGTCTTATTTGGTGGGGTCATGGACCCAGTTTATATACCCAAAAATGCCCTTGAAGTGGGGGAGACTTCGAAGAGTGGTTTTGAAGTGCACAAGGTCCCCTTTCAGTACAGGTCTGGCTGCCAGGGTCCCAATAGGGGGTTAGGCAGTACATTGTGTGAGGGCAGGCCACTAGCCTTTGAAATGTAAGTGTCAGGCCCTCCACCCTTCCATCGCAGGAAGACCCATTCAGTATGCAGATGAGTGCAGGTGTGACTGAGTATCCTGTGTTTGTGGTTGTCTTGGTGAAATGCACAATGGAGCCGTCAACCAGCTAAGCCCAGACATGGATTGGAGACAGGCTGTAAGGCACAGATGGATTTAAAGTGCAGAGAAATGCTCACTTTCTAAAAGTGGCGTTTCTAAAATAGTAATATAAAATTCAACCTCATTAGAAAGGAGGATTTTGTATTACCATTCTGGTCATACTAAACATGACCTGGTTACCCCTTTCTTACCAGAATCTACCACTCAAACAGTATATGAGGGTAGCCCTAATGTTATCCTATGAAAGGAGCAGGCCTCACACTAGTGAAAAACCAATTTAGGAGTTTTCCACTACCAGGACATATAAACCACACATGTACATGCCCTGCCTTTTAACTACATAGCACCCTACCCTATGGGTTATCTATGGCCTACCTTAGGGGTGACATATATATTAAAAGGGGAGTTTAGGGCTTGGCAAGTACTTCTAAATGATAAGTCGGAGTGGTAGTGAAACTGCACAGACAGGCCTTGCAATGGCAGGCCTGGGACATGGTTAAGGGGCTACTTGTGTGGGTGGCACAACCAGTGCTGCAGGCCCACTAGTAGCATTCAATCTATAGCCCCTGAGCACATGTAGTGCACTTTACAAGGGACTCACAAGTAGATTAAATATGCCAATTGAGTATGAACCAATGTCAGCATGTTTAAGGAAGACAGCATATGCACTTTAGCACTGGTTAGCAGTGGTAACGTTTGCAGAGTCCTAAAACCAGCAAAAACAGTGTCAGAAAAGTGGAGGGAGGCAGGCAAAAAGTTGGGGGATGACTACCCTTAGGCTGTCAGGTCTAGGCTGTCAGGTCTAACAGTGATGATTGTTAGTTGCTTTGTGTCTGTAAGGGTGCTAGTGGTATTAGAGGGCTTGTACAGGTGGGCCAAGATGGGAGCTAAGAAGGTCGCCAATGATTTATAGAAGTCCGAGATATAACTGTCCTGACCAGGTGCCTTGCCTGATTGCAGGCATTGTATGGCCATAAGCACATAGTTGGGATAAATGTCCCTATCCAATTTGGAGGCTTCGTCCCGAGGATGTGGGCTAGCGGGACATATACGAGGTATGATTCTGCGACCCTCGAATCTAGGACCTCCGCCTTGTATAATCTAGCATAGATGTGTTCAAACTCTTGGCAATTTGCTCATTCTGACCTACTTTGATGTGGCCCCTCAATCTCGGCTATCAATTGTTGGACAGCTTGAGTGCGGAGGCAGTATGCTAGTGAGTGACCGGCCTTAATTCCCCACTGTAAAATATTTCTATTTGGTGCACAAGAGGGCATATTCCACCTTACCAATATCAAGGGCCTTAAGTTGTTTTTGGGCTGCTATAGGTTGGTGCAGAGTCTTAAGGGAGGCGATCTGTTTGTGTGCCTCCTCTAAGTCCTTTATCCCACCATCCAACTGTGCCCATTTGTCCAGTCTGTCCCTGTTAAGTTGGGCTGCTATGGCTATGAAGTGGCCCCACACAATCGCCTTTAATGTGTCCCACATTAATGCAATGGGTGTCTGGTGTATCAGTGGTTAAGAAAGTGCTGATGGTGTCTGTTATTTCAGTGACCATTGCATTTAAAAAAGGAGCTTGCAGTTAAGACACCAGGCACAGTGCTGAGCAGTTAGGATTGGTAAGTGACATGTTACAACAATGGGTGAGTGGTCAGATAGTGCAGCCACCCCAATATCCACCTCTGTGGTTGCCGCGGTGAGGCATGGGGAGGTGAGCAAGAAGTCAATCCTAGTGTATGTCTGGTGCATAGGTGATAGAAATGTGTAGTCTTGTACCATCGGATTGTGCTGTCACCACACGTCCACCAACCCCACGTCCGCTTGCCACTGCCTGTTTGCCGGTGTGAATGCACCCGTTTGTCCCACCCTCTGGGCCGATCTATCCAGAAAGGCATCTGGAACAATGTTAAAGTCTCCACCTATAAGGACATTTGCATCTGGTGTGGTAGGCACTCGACCCACCACATCCTGGAGGAAGGCTTCTTGGTGATGATTTTGAGCATAGAGATTTCCAAGTGTAAACGTGTACCCTTTCATAATGAAAAGCAGAGATATAAGTCTGCCAGCTAGTTCTGATTCTGTCTACAGTATCATCCCCAAAAAGTGGGTAGCCAGAAGCACCACCACTCCTGCCTTCTTTCCTGGTCCAGAGGAGAAGTACTGTTGGTCAAACCAGCAGGAAAGCAAGTGTTTCCAGTCAGCCTTAACAAGGTGTGTTTCTTGTATAGATATGGATCTCTGAGGTAGGAGAGGAGTGCAAGGCATTTTGCAGGGGCATTATGACCTTGGGCATTAAGGCTGAGTATTTTAACCATATGTGGTAGGGTAAGGCAAAGCTACAAGGGCAAAGGAAGGCTGGGCCAAGTATGGGTGCCCCCCGTAGGTCTGTCTACACTGTGGTGCCTGAGATGAGTGTGGAGATTTGTAGGTTATCAAGCTGAAAAGAAATAGGGATACCATTGAACAACATAACTGATGATTCCACCTCCTGGAAACACAATGATCCAAGAGCTGAGGGTCCATGCCCTTTGCAAGTAGTTGTGTCAGTTTTCCTGCAAGTTATGGGAAGGGAGCTCTGCCACTAGGGGGTGGAAGCAGTAACAGAAGGGGAGCAAGTTCCCAAACTTCCCAGTTCATAGAAGGGTGAATAACCAAGGTTGCATGGTAGGCAGTCATGTCCAGAAGTTGTGAGCAGGATGCCCGCTCCCCCTTTATTAATTGTCTGGGTCCACTGTGCTATCCTGATGCTGAAGTTGATGCAACAGGGGAGCTCTTTTGTGGCGACTTTCCATTTCTGAAGGTTTATTGACTTTTTTTCCACTGAACGAGAGGAGAGGTGTGCCTCTGTGGAAGTAGCTTGTCCATGTCCAACATTGAGCAGGCTTCCTCCAGAGTCCAGACACTCAGTTTCATTGTTCCAAACAAAGTTGAGTCTGCAGGGGTGACCCCACTTATATTTGATCCCTTTACCCTGTAGGGAGTCAGTAATGGGTCGAAGGGTTTTGTGGTGCTGTAGCGTTATAGGACAGCAGTCTTGAGTGAGCCACACCTTTATACCCTCAAATTCAATGGCATTTTCTTCCCATACTGAGGACATGATGACCTCCTTCTGCTGATAGTAGTGGAGGCAGGGGATTATGTCCTGCAGTTGATCGGGGGATTGGGTTGGGGTGTCGTGAGTTGCTGATCTGCTCCAAGAAACCGACTCTCTGGCCCAGTTAACCAAGGTCTCTCTTAATTTCCTTAACATCTACTGCTATGTCCTGCTTGAGAGCTGCGATATCTTCCCTGAGGGCCACATAGAGGCTCTCCAGGAACGCCCATGTGACTGGAGTATCATCTCCCTGAGGGCCCATCCTGATGGTCTTGGCTGGTGTCGGTGTGAACGGTGAGGCCTCTCTGCCTTAGTCTGGATTCTTTTCTGATAGCTTAGTGAAGGTAGTGTCCATTTTACTGGTGCGGTTTGAAGTCATGGTAGCTTCGGGAAGTGTCTCCAGACCAGGCAAAAGTGGGATTGTGAGTTATGACTCATAAGTTTTGCTTTCAATGGTGGACGCGTGGTCCATCATACCAATAGGGTCTTGTCCCCTCGTCGGCATCCCTCGTAGGTGGTGCAGACCATAAAGTGGCAGGGGAGCCAGAGTTGGTGCCTCAATAGCAAGAAAGGCTCACCTAAGCTATCATTTCCACAGGGAATATCACTCCTACAGGGAGCAAAGAGGTAACGCGGGAGTCTCCAACTCCGTGGGTGGCAGGCACAAGTATGCCAATGGTCACCTGCGGGTGCAGGGTAGAGGGCCTCCCAACAGGCAGGCATGGGCCCAAAGTGTAGAGTGTGAGATGAAGGCTCCCAAATGGCAACAGAGGTCCCAGCTCAAGTCTTTGTAGGCAGTGCGTAGCAGAGACCAGGGGGCTTCTAGGCTGTAAATGCATCTCTGGGTGGCTGCCAAACAATGTCCACTGTAGGCTCCAGCACACCCCAGTCTCCATCAGAGCCACACAAAACAGGCCTGTTCACACCACAAGCAGGCCCAAACACAATGTCACTTTAACTGCTCCCGGACTGTTGCGTCAGTAGTACGTGCGCCTGCACAACTGAAGGGGGGAAATTTTCATGCTAAAGGTTCATGGCACTGCACTCGGCCCTCTATGCAGCAGCCGAATATCACTTGTGGATGCCCCACGCTTGTGACTCACAATTGCACCAGCAGGATTCACCCTTGACATCTGCTGTAGGCCTCTGGGCCAAGCAGGAACCTCAAGCCAGGGGCTCTGACAGTGTTCCTCTAGAGGTGAGTGGGGGGGGGTGCCATCTGATGCCCTGTGCAGGATTCCCACCTGGAACCCAGTCCGCGAGGCCCGACAGGGAGCCATGCCTGGCTGAGGTCCTCCAAGCACAACTGTAGAAGCGAGCACCAGCCCGGCTCTGCTGCAAGGCCACTAAATGGTTGGCTCTATAGATGTGTCAGTGCCATTAAGACTGAGGGCCCAGCTCCTAAGTAAAGAACCTGCAATTTGTGCTCAGGGGAGGCTGCTCGCTGCAGCAGATCTCAATATCCTTTAAAGAATCAATCGGGTCAGCTTCAGGCAGCACAACCGTCCTTCCTGGGCCGCAGCACTTTGGTGGCCTCCATCTTGGCAGTGCGGTCATCTACTCCGCTCTGCCAGTTCACACCCTTAGAGGAGTGGCAAAGGCTGGTGCTGGTGTGTTCCGCACCCTGTCCTGTCTAAGGCTTGTCCCCATTGTGTTGTGATCCACAGGTAGGCCCGGGGAGTGTTGCATCTGCTCTGATGAGAATTGGCGCAGGCAGAGCTATGGGAGAACACCTCTACTCAGGTGCTATCTTGCCATCTTGGGCATACCCCCAATTTGTAGCATTTTTGCACTGATCAAGTTCTGCTCCTTGTCCTGTTATGAGTGTCTGTGAGATACTTGATGCCCAGCCTTTGTGGATTTTTCTGCAATTATGCTACTCTTGCGTCATGCTGATGTCTCTGTTTTCTTCCAGGATAAAGAGGAATATATTTTAGACTCATTGCTCGGAGTTTAGCCTTGATTTTCTTGAAAGTTTTGTTTTTTACTGAACATATCTCATGTAGCTTGGGAAGATTTTAGTGGTGTGGGATTTGTGCAGAATCGTGTTTAAACTCTCTACGTCTCTAAGCATCTCACCCCTCCCTTTAGAGTTTAAAGGTTTGGCTATTATACCTCTGGGCTGGCCACCCATGATAGTGTTTGCATTAGTGCTTGGTGGACTTGTTATATTATGAAGCATTGAGACAGGTTATAAGATGGTATAATTTATTTCAGCCTATTTGAGCTCCAGTGAGGGGCCCTCCACACCTTACAGGAATCCCAGGAGCCATAAATTGTTTCGTATTACTGTATCTTGGGTATCTCCCACCCTTTATGTCAACGTTCTGGTGGTTTTGTTAAACTGAGTGACAGTTTTTTGTAATGACCAGAGAGAATCCTCTAGGCCGGAAATGCCCTCTGCCTACATTACTCTATCCACTGTGTGTCTCCGGTCTTGCCACAACAAGCCCAACTTCCCATACATTGTTTTCGAGAGCGGTTTGGGAGTCCTAGATTTTTTGAAGTATGACATCAGTGGGGACCATTGTGTCATGACAAACCCTGAGGTAGCCAGGACCGACTCTGTTAAGTTCACCAACTAAGAGGCATTCTAGGTTAATTTGCAAATAAATATTCCCATGAATTGAAATGTGGTTTGGTTTGCATTTCACCTTGTCTTGCTATGGAAAAAGTGGGATGCACTATGGCTTACAATGGGAGGGTGGATACTGTAATTTATATTACAGTAAAATCTAACAGATGGTAGGGCCTTCCTTCAGTCTCTTTTTAATTTGCAGCATACCACTGTCAGCAGGGAGCAACATTTCTAGATTTAATTAGGTAAGCCACTTGAGACAGTTCAGGTGGCAGCAGTTCTCAAAGATGCCTATCTACCAGATCCATCAATCCATCCAGCATGGTTACAGGTCCAGCATCCGCCCCTGCACCCTAATATAGCTCAGTGATCAAGAAATCCTAGGAGACTGGTAAGAGTCCCAGACTTCCTGGGAGACCTTGTTATTTGTTTATAAAGTGGTTGTACTGCTACCCGTGCCTGTTTACTGTAGGCTCCCTATGTTTCAGCCAGCTTGGCCTTTTTAAACTGCTGTGTTTTTTACCCGTGACTGTTTGAAATGTCCCTTCTATTTTGTGCCAAAAGACTGCATAAAGCCAACCGCCCTCCACCCCATCTTTTTAAAAAAAAGATTACATACACCTCAGTGGCTAACCAGATTTTGTTTAGGAGACTGCTTAATCTGTTTCTGTGTTTTAAATGTGTTTAGAAAGTGTCTGCACCACTTGTTTTTACTTTGAAAAAGCGACAAACAGTATTTCAGTGCTTTTCAATCTGTCTCTTACCTGGAAAGTAGACTCTGCTAGGTTGGAAGTGTGGATTCTGCCTGTCTGTATCCAAGGAGATTCTGAATAGAGCGGCAGCTCACTCCTCCCTTCCACAGGGGCCTGGGCTTCAGTTAAATTGGCCCTAATATAAGTTTTTATTGGTTGTTGCATATGTTGTTATGATTGATTGTTGGGACTAGTACTTCTATTGGTTTGAGGATTAATGCCTTCGTTTTCATTGGTACTAGGGTTGGGATTCCTATTGATTCATGGTTTTAGGGTTAGTGTTGTGACTGGACCAAGGCTGGGATTCCTATTGGTTGGTGGTTTTAGGGTTAGTGTTGGGATTGGTAGTCCAAATAAGGGTGTGATTGGTTAATAGGGCTAGGTCTCCCATTAGCTATAGGATTTAGGGTTACATATATGATTGGTTGGGGTTAGGACTAGGTTTCTAGTGGCCAATAGGGCTATTTAAGCCTAAGGCTCAGGGCGTCTCAGCCTGGGCATCAAGGCTAAAGGCACAGAGGGCAAGGGCAGTTGCCTGTGTGGGCCTGGTCAGGACTGGTCGGGCCTAGGACCAGAGATGCTGGCCAATTTTCCAATTACCAGAAATGACCTTATTCCCTACACTTCCTCCAACATACAACCACAATATCAACAAAGACATCCAACTAATGCACCAAAACCAGATGTCATCCAGATTGCAATCTCATAAACCAGCACAAAACCCCACATGCCACTCCTATACACATATCCACCACAGCTACAACAGTAAGACACCTTCATTCTCACACTAAACACAACTCTGCCCATTCTCACTAACACTTCCTGCCATCACCTACACAACACAAAACCACATTATACAATACTTTTAACCATCCACACACACACTCACTGTTCATACAAACCAACAGCACTATCCTCTATTTGCTCCTGCCAGACCACCTTTTATCATGACAATACCTAAACCCAGCCTTCCAACACACCATCTACCAACACCCTCCCCCTCTCTTCGCCAATTACACAAAACCATACAATTCTTACATTCCACCACACATATTACTTCTTCCAGTGAACAAAACTATCACACACCCCTAACCCTCGTCTATTCGCTCTTACACACCTCATACACTCTTCTCCAAAACAAATCAACACCCCCTGTAATATTCTAATATCACTCACCAGCACTAACTCACATACAAATCCTTCACAGAAAACCACTACATCAATATCTCCTCTTACTATTCCACAAAAACAAAACAAACCACACACATCAGCATATCAAAATAACACAAACTTTCATACTTTCCATCACACCCACTCCAACCCTCATAACTACACAAATAATACAAATCCTGCCCAATCTTTACTCCTAAATTATCACTCTTCACAAACATCTACCACAAGCACCCCAAAACAGCAACATTCATTCACCCGCCTCTCATCCATTGCACAATTTAGAGCCTTACATTATAATCCACATGCTCTTCCCCCACTCTTAACCCATACTCCTTCCACACTAAACAGACACAAACAAAATAAACAACATGCCACTCTTAACAACTTTGCATCCCCTTCTCTATTACACAATAAGGCTACTCATCGTGTCACTCTCAGCCACCAAGTCCACCACCAACATACACAGACCCTACAAAATGCCTCCTAAGCCTGATGGAAGAGGAACACTATAGAGAAAAACAGGACCATTGTGAACCTTATACAGTTATCACAACTAATACCACACATGCTACAAGCACAGAATATACTGCTCATCCTTCTCCAAAACAAAACCACCACAAATACACATTTTCTAAACTGCTTGCTCATAAATGCTCAATCGCTCAAAAAACAAGCACAACATCTATGACCTGATCACTGACAAACAGCCTGACTTACTATTCATAACGGAATCATGGTTGGGAGATGACATGGCCCCAGTGTTGCATGAAGCCATTCCTCCAGACTATCAAACCATCACACAAAACCGTATAGCCAAGAGAGGAGGAGGACTAGCTATTATATTCAAACAAGCAATAAATCTTTGTAAAACAGACATTTCCATACAAGGTTGTGAGACCCTTCTCACCAGATGCAACTCTACACCAACTTCCTCCTGTAACATTCTCCTCCTTCACACACCTCCACTAAACAATTCAACATTCCCAGACACATTTCTAGATACAGTCTCAAACCTTATAACATTATACTCAACCCTATGCAGTTTTGGGGATCTAAACATTTGGTTTGACAAACCCAATATGCCTCATCCAAAAGCTATCACCACTGGCCTAGTCACAATGAACCTACATCAGATTCTACACAATCCCACACACATCGCTGGACACATCCTAGATGTCATGTTTGCAAACCCTGAACTAGTTACAGTTCAAAGCATCACGCCAATCACATGGTCATACCATTTGGTAACCTTCCAACATAAAACACCACAAATCAACACACCCCATAGCACCTTACATACATGCATCTATTGACCATGGAGCAAACTCAATTTTGAAGACCTAGAAACACAACTAAAAGCCAACACAGATCTAGACACAATTAATTTTGTTCCAAAACTTTATGAGTGGCTACCGGAAGCTTTCAATATACTAATATCACTCAGAAAAACCTAAACAGGACAAAAGAAAACCAACACCTTGAAGAAACACAGAACTTAATAAGATAAAGCAACTAACCAGAAGGCTGGAACAGACCTGGCTCAAAACAAACAACATTCAAGACAAACTTCAGCTACATAAACTTAATAGAATATACAAATCATCAATCAAAAAAGCTAAAAAAAAGGTACTACTTAGACAGAATTCTAAATGTTAAATCTGCAACTAAAGAATTCATTTTGATTTTGAAAACCAAAATGCATAGAAGGAAGCCATCCCACCACTCAAGATTTCACAAGCAAACTGGCAGCTCATTACACAACCAAGGCAGACACATTGTACTCCTATTTAAAACACAAGAAAACTATCAGCACCAACCCATTTCCAAGAATAAACCACCCCAGCCTCTGCACTCCTTCAAACAAATATCACAAGGTGAATTTATGGTTGTGGTCAAAACAAGCAGGCCTTCCGGCTGCCCTTCTGACCCTTGTCCACCACACATCTTCAAAAACATTATTTTATCTACTTCTGCTGCCACACCTGTAAGAAGACTCATCAATAACTCTTTAACTACAGAAACTTTTCCTGAAGACCTCAAAAAGGCATGCATGCATGCATCCATTATTAAAGAAAACAAAGCTAGACCTGCATGGCCCCAACAACTACAGACCAATTGCAAATGGACCATTCCTGGGAAAACTGATAGAAAGAGCAGCATTCGCCCAGATGTCACAATTAATTGAAGACAACTCCATACTTTCAGACCACCAAACTGGATTCCCCCCAGGAAGAGGCACTGTATCAACACTCATAGCAATCTGAGATGATCTTAAAAACATAGCTGACTGCAATGAAGTTGCTGTACTACTTCTCTAAGACCTCTTAGCTGCCCTTGATACTGTTGACCATGACACCCTAATTCAAAGACTCCACAAAGCCGGCATAGAAGAGACTGCTCTCGACTGGATTACATGCTACCTTCAAACAGAACTAATATCTATTCTTCCACCATCTTATCCAACCCCTACCACACAAAAGCAGAGGTGCCCCAAGGATCAATCATCTCACCTATGCTTATCAACATCTACATGATGCCATTACCAGAATTGGTCAATGATTTTCAACTCACATGCTACAACTATGCAGATGACACACAAATACTACTTAAATCAGAATGCCCCAAAGACTACCTTTGAAAACTCACAAATCTTCAGTTGCCTCAGAGCCATTGATCAGTGGATGACTTAGAGTCCTCTCAAACTGAATGCTTCCAAAACAGAAATACTCACATGTGGCGACTGGAAAAAATATGACCCACTGTGAACCTTGCCTGACGATCTAGGAACACCTCCTCAAGTATACACGGAAGTTAAAAACCTTGGAATTACCATGGACTTCAAGTTAACAATGAATGCCCAAACAGACAAATTAGCACAATCAAGCTTCATCACCTTGAAGAGTCTGCAATGCATTTTACCCCACCTCGCATTTCCACACAAGGTGCAGGCTACTATATCTCTTGTACTATCTAAACTGGATTATGTCAATGGCCTCTACAATGGATCATCTCTATTATGAAAAAACTACAACATATTCAGAACTCAGCTGCCAGGCTACTATTACATGTAAAGCCACAAGCCCACATCTTCCATGCCTTGAGAGGACTACACTGGTTACCGGTTGCCAGAAGATCCACCTTCAAGTTGCTTTGTATCACCCACAAAGCTATACATGGAACAGGACCACTTTTCATCAGAAGCAAAATAACCAACTACATTCAACAAAGAAACCTCCACTCAAGATTGGCACCCCACCTTAAAACATCACCATACAAGAAAAAGACAATAGGTGGTAAATCCTTCTCTGTTCAAGCAGCCAAACTATGGAATCTATTACCCCCAAACATAAGATCCACGGATGACTGTCTTGTCTTCAGAAGACTACTCAAGAGTTGGCTCTTTCCTTCATAACCACCATATTCAAACAGCAATGGACTGCATATGCCTGTGTTGATAAATATTCGTAATCTGGTTGTGTGTATATTCTAGATATGTATAGTTCTTTAAGAAATATGTATAGTTACTATTTCATATTAATAAATTATACACTTACTCTTTAAGTCTTTTTAACAAATGTATATTTACTCACAGTTAAATATCTATGTGTGTATGTGTGTGTGTGTGTGTGTGTGCATGTGTGTATATATATTTATATGTGTGTATATTATTCTTTGCTTAACATGTTCTTAAGTCATTGTGTAGCACCTAGATAAGTTGTTATATTAGATACCTATGAATCCCTGCTTTCTTTTTTTAATCACAATGAGCAAATGTTATCTTAACTATTTAACAACAAGCATTTTGCTATTGAAAAATTGAGGAAAGATAAATGAATGTCAGAAACGTGTACTCATTAATTAACATAAAATATTACAAATCTTGAAAGTCTGTTTATAAAATACAACTTTACTTCTCATATTAATATACCCATTAGTATATTCCTGCACATATATTCCCTTACTATGTATTTATATATCTATTACTCTAGTCCTACTGTACTAGAGAAAAAAATAATAAAAATTAATAAAAATTAAATCCATAAAGAAAATTCACAAATAAATAAATAAAACATAATATAAATGTTACTCTCTCCTAAGCTATACTCTGTCTCCCTCATCACCCTATGTCTCTATCAATCTATCCTCTATCCCCCTCTGACTCATCTCAAACCCATTCTAGTACTTTGATCTCCAAAGTAACCCTGCCAAAGCTCTTCCCTCCTCTACCACATCTAGCTCATCCCAAACCTCAGTTTACTACTATGATCTCCCAAACAAGCCTACTATATTCTCCCTCATTTATCTCACCTTTGACTCATCCAAACCCCCTTCTTTTATTATGATCACCCTAACCCCTTTCCACAGACTCTTCCCTCCTCCATCTCTCCTCTACTCATCCCAAGCCTCTTCCTATTACAATAAACTCCCAAATAACACTTCTGGATTGTTCCCTCCTCTACACCGCCATTACTCTAGTCAATCCAGCTAACAAACTCCCATATCCTCTGCTCAAATTAACTCATACTAATACAAATACTGTACTCATATTTCCCTATACTAATCCACCACAAATTCCTTTTGGGTTCCGGAGTAGCGTGCTACTTGCCAAAAAGCTCTTTGAAGCCTCGCCAGGGGTAGTACGTGTTGTATAAATACAATTACAATACATTACAATACACTGTGACACCTAGGAACAAGCACCTTCACCTCCTGCCCATCAGCCAACTCTCACTGTATCTTGTCTGCTTTCCCAACTGTGCGGCTAGTGCGCCCCCTGGATCCTGAGCACTGGTTAGTTTGCAGGCTGGGTCACTGCATGTGGCAGTACAGGGCCTCAGGCACTAACCATTCTGCTACAGCTACTGCAGGTGCCCTGGCCCTCTTTTCACCAATTAGGCTCGACACTGCAGATTCGGGCCCTGGGGTTTCCTCTGTCACAGCCACAGCTGCTACCAGCAATGCCCAGCAGAGAGAAGCTGAGCCAAGGTCTGAGCAAACCGATCCACCGCTACTCCTTGGCAGCAGACAGGGCTCTAAAGGTTGAATCTGCATTAAGTTGAATGGTCTGCTGTGACAAACATTTTGAAGGCCTTTCAGCTCTGTAGCTTCCGAGCATGCTTCTCAGCGAGCAGGGAGTCAGACCTCAACTATCAGCAGAGGTCAATTCCTGATACGACTGATATGCGGCACACCAATTTTTATCTCCATTTCCTCAAGGGTTTGTTAGGATGTTGAAAGATCTTCGGTGGCTAAACTAGGTTATTTTCTGAAGTGCATGTTGACCATATTTCATATAAATACAGTAATACTGACCCATAGCCTTCCTCAGAGTCCAACATATAATCTGCCATTGTGTAAGAGACTGTGGTTTATACTGCTGACATGTTTCAGGTCAAAGACCCAACATAACAAGGACTCATACAGGGACGAGAAGGCATCACATAACTGATGCTACATATTATGCATACTACAGTTAGATGATCATACCCCAGGACAGACCATGCCTTGCATCCCATAGCTGTATCCTCCTCATCAGTCAAGTCAGCTCAGTGGCAGGATGAGCCAACTATGAGTATTAGTCATACCAGATGTCCTGGGTCTTTTGCACGGAGTGAATTAAGCCCCAAAAAATGATCTAATGTACATGACACACAGCCAAGATCCCAAAATCTACCAAATTACTGGAGGGACTTCTCTTAGTCAATGGAAGACAATACAAATTTTAATGAAATGCACAGGCAGTCTAAGAAACCAAGACTGTCTAAGAAGCAGCTTGGAAACCGAACCAGAAATAAAGCCCTGGGTGATGAACCACAGTGTGACCCATTAAGGAAGACATAACAACACAGATCAGGAACTAGACAATATTAAAGGAGGGAAAGGGAAAATCAGACGCTTGGGGTGCTTGACCTCATTAGGACACGAAACGTTGGGTATTAATAATACTTGTGCTTTTTGTGCATCAAAGTATTGACATAATATGTTAAATTGGGCCACAGTCTCATCAGGTGTAGCTCCTCTCAGCTGTGCAGCTTCACTGTGTGCCCCAGCATCACAACACACCGGTGCTGCTAGCTCTAATTTGCTCTCTGCAGCTAACAAGGACCAGTCGGGCTATCCCAAAGGCCTCACAGTGATTTTGAGGGGGGGAGGTGCGAAACTGTTCAGACGAGTCTCCATGGGCCCGGCATCACGCATTTGAATGCTGCACACCCTCCGTGCGATGCATGTCAGTGGCGTTCTAAGCCTCGGCAAAGCTGCTCTCTCGCTGGGATCTCTCCAGTCCAGGCCGGCTGCCCTCAAATACCTGTAGGCATTCACTAGCTCAGAGTGATGGTGAGGATGCCACCCACCGCCGCTCTCTATGTTGCCAGCTTGTCTCCCATGGGCAGCCCCAGAGGCTGCCCTCTCTGAGTTATCAGTCAGCGAATCAAGGATCGCTTGGCTCTCCATGGCCATCTGAGCACAGGCCTGTAGGGGAGGCTGCAACCTTGTGGCATTGAGTATGGCAATGCTCCTTACATCCAGTGGGGCTGCGTGTGACTGGGCTTCCCCCTCCTCCACAGGAATGTTCTAAAGGTGGCAGGCATCTGAGAGGGATTTCAGTTGACAAACTTTCCTGGCCCATCGGAAGATAAGGCAGAAGGGTTGACCCCAGCTCTAAGTATTCCATTGGCTTCTGAGGTGGGTCCTCACTGGCCGGAAATCACTACATTTCTGAAGTAACAGAGTGGAGAGATCTTTATGCAGTGATACCTTGTGGCTTTGGAACTGAATAGGATGAAAATTCCTTGCCCTTCGTAGTATAGTTTTTTTAGTTAGAAATCATGGACACAAACAACTTTGTCGGAAGGATGGCTGCCTTCCATCCTCGGTAGGCCCAATCTGTGCACTCTGTCCAGTTGCAGCTCCATGTCTGCAGGTAGATATAAAATCTGTAAGAACAGAGCTCTTGTATAAAGCCCAATGTCTGCAACTTCCTTCTTAACTGGTGCCCTCGGAAGTGGATATTGACCCTATGGGAATGATTTTCAAGGTCCTCCACATGAGCCCGTAGGGCAGTCTGCTGGTCGCATAGACGGAATACCTCCTGCCGAAGCTGTTGGAACTCCTCATCCTGGCCAGCTTTGTGATCTTTAAGTGTCAACACTCTGTCCCCCACCTCCATCAGATCACGGCACACATCTTTCGGGTCCTGTGAGAGCTCCTGCTTCACTGCTTGAATGTCCCTGCATAGGGATGCAAAAAGTGCCTCAATAAAGGACTTTGTGACCAAGACCTCCTTGACGCCCTCATGTGCTGCGAGGCTGGGCTTCTGCAATTGGGCAGTCTCTTCGAATTGGCAGTCTCTCCCGTCGGGACTCCGGTAGATTGGGTGAGTATCTCTTTGAGCGACCAGTCCTTCTTCCCCCTAGCCACCTTCATGGCAGGATTTGGTCTAACAATGATGGCTATCCAGGGCCTCCTCACCGCTGCCTGGCCCACAGTAGTGCCAGGTGTAGCTCCTCTCAGCTGTACAGCTTCACCTTGTGCCTCAATGTCACAACCCACCGGTGCTGCTACCTCTAACTCATCCCCAAAGGCCTCACTATGGTTCGGGGCAGAGAGCGTGCCCACCTGTCATTTCTAGCTCACACAAGTGCAAGTCTTCATGGGCCTGGCATCCCATTAGTGAATCTGGCACACCATCTGTGCGCTGCATTTCGGTGGTGTTCTAAGCCGCAGCATAGCTGCTCCCTCGCTGGGATCCCTCCAGCCAGGCCGGCTGACTCCAAATACCTGTAGGCATTCACTAGCTCAAGGGGACGGTGAGGACGCCACCGCAATCCACCGCCATCCTTTATGTTGGCAGCCTGTCTTCCATGGGCATCCCCAGAGGCCGCCCTCAACTCTACATTCATGCCAGGCCCAGGTCCAGGCGTGTCGCTGTCCTCACCTCACAGCTGCAGATGGGGGTGCAGTGTGTTTATAGCTCAGTCTGGGACCAGATGGTCAATGTCCATGGGGGCAGTGCTAGGGTGCGCTGCTCATTGTTGATAGCTAGCCAGTAGGACCGTCTCTCCCATCCCTAAGCTGCCCCGTGGTTCCTGGAGCTTCAGGTATGACACCTTGGGGACAGCCGCGCCGCTGATCCCAGCCAGCTCATCTGCTATCTCAGTGCGGAGGCTGCCTCTCGAGTCATGGGTGCTGGCGGCCACCTCCATTGATCTAACCTCTCTCCAGCTCCTGGGCTGCCGGGGTGGCGCACAAAATCGGCAACAATCTGATTGACCAGTCCGCGTTTCTCTACCACTACATCACGAAAAGCAAAACCACTGGCAGCCGCCTCCTTCCAAACATCCTGACTACTGTGCTTGGGCTACCCAAAGGCCACTTAAAAGTGCTAGCTTCCCATACAGTTGGGGCACAAAGCAATTTGGTGCAGCCGGCCCTCATTCTTTTGCCGTGTGGCAGCCGCCATCTAAGGAAGCAGTAGCCACATTCTGCAGCCGCGCAGAGTGTAGCAGCCCGACCGCAGGCAAATCAAAGTCGCTCCCTGCAGAGTAGCGCTGGCAGGGTCTCAGGCACTTCTAGATGTTACGGACCCTGTCCAAGGTCTTGTTGTGCAGTTAAAACAGCTCTCAGCAGCGGCAGGAAGTAGAGGGATGGAGTTACACAACCGTTCGGTCTGCCATCTTAGTCACCCCCACCCCCACCCTGAGACAATCTTTAGATGTGTGCATGCACTTGTCTCCCTCAAAAGAGTCATAGGATGACTCTCAACAGTTCCAGCGTCCTTGAAATGAGCAATGCATGTACCCTGACTCAACTATCATAGACTGCAGTTAGTATCTGGTTTGCAGTACCAGAAGCCTTCATCATTTGAAACACTTATTAGCCATCTTGAAAGAACAATTAAAGTGTGACTACACGTGAGTTGGTGAAGTTGTTTGATAACTTAGCTTTTTAATTTCTTCAGATAACATTTATGTATGATCAACATCTGTATATGCCCAGACTGTTGAAAGGTCTTGAAGGGTTTTCATGAATAATGTCAGTAAGAGCTTCTTCCTGTGCAAGTCAAATTTGCTCATCTCGTATGAAAAACAGTTTGTCTGTCTGGAGATAGTTTTCTCCGTGTTCCACTAAATTTAAACATGTTGCAAGCTTGGTCACCTATCCTAGTGCTATACTTAGATGCCCAGAGAAAACCTACCTTCCTTGATCAGATTTGTTGATAATCAGCTCCTATGAGGTACTAGTTTCACTCCTCTTAATTAATTGGGCTTTACTATCTTTACACACCCCTGTTTTGAAATATCCCATTTTTTACCACTATACAAAGTTTAATACAGATATTCAACATGTTTCCCACCAACCACTCACCAACATTGGAGAGCAGTGTTGGTTGTCCATTTTCATAGCTGCTTATGATTTGTTGGATATTTTCATGTGTCTGAAAATTGGCACTTTCTCAACAATTTCTGTCCATAAAAGTAACCCTTCTCTCTAATTTTTAACCCACTGTCCAGGATTGATGCCAGGTTTTCACCTCACTTCCATTGGCCCGCTTCTTAATGTTCATTTCACACCGGAGGGACACTGTTGACTTCAAGTGTCTCTCTTCAATGCCGTCTTCAGGAACCAGGAGTCTCAGCCATTAGTAGTTTGGCACCTGGAGACAGTCCTAGAACTGAGTTGCAGAAGGAGCAGTAAGTCAACGTCTCCGATTGCTTTTCAGGTGGAACCCACACTCTGATGGAACCCATTCCGGCAAATGAAGTTCATTCTGGTCCTGCACACATAGCCCTTAAGTGAGGCTGCCCAGGGAGTAGGAAGTGTAACAATATACCTTTCCCTAGGCCCATCAATGATTACCATGCTAAAAAGTAGACTACGAGTACTAATGTGCTGTAACATTAAGTTATGGTGAATGAACACAGAGCAAACAAGAGTAAGCAGGGTAGCTGTCTTTTCATCCACTGCTCTGCTTCATCGAGCCATGGGTGCAAACATTGAAAAATAATAGAGCGAGAGGATGAGAATATCAGAGCACTAGATATCCTCAAGTATCAAATGTGTTCCACACTAAAGGTATTAGGTGAGGCCATATGATTTTTGACAGAACTTGAGGGAAGGTGGAAATGTAGATGCAGTATGTTTAACAGTACAGTGTGATCAGGTGTAGACAGTATTTTTTCAAACAATAGCTTGAGAGGCAGCAGGACCGCAATGGAAACAAAAACCACCACTGGTAATATTGTACACACCAGTCCCACACTGCTGAAGGCTGTAACTGAAATAGGGCCCTTATATTATGGTTGAGTTATGTCAGCCCATCAACTACTAAACAGTACCTCAGTCTGTAGCCCACAGGGATGTGCTACAGTGCCACATTTCAAAAACATTTAAACCATTTGTGCTTCTGTCGGCCATCTTTTTACTTACAATTTTATTAATGCCTGCCATCCTCAGATTTGTCAGTAAATTTGAAATTTTGTCCTGACTTTTGACCCCTAGCCCTGAATTTTTATAATGACTGACTGTTACAAATGGGGTCTCTGGTTGGTAGTGGTTTGTCCCCAGTTCAAGTAGGGAACCTCATTCTAGTCAGCGTAAGGGAGTCATACAGCTCAGATAACCCTGGTTCACCCCCTTGGCAGCTTGGCACGATCAGTCTAGTTTATCTCAGAGGCAATGTGTAAAGTATTTATACAAACACACACAGGCGGTCATTCTGACCCTGGCGGTTGAAAACCGCCAGGGCAGAGTGCCGCGGAAGCACCGCCAACAGGCTGGCGGTGCTTCATGGGCAATTCTGACCGCGGCGGTAAAGCTGCGGTCAGAAAAGGGCAACCAGCGGTTTCCCGCCGGTTTACCCCTGCCCCAAAGAATCCTCCATGGCCGCGCTGCTCGCAGCACCGCCATGGGGATTCCGACCCCCTTCCCGCCATCCTGGTCCTGGCGGTAAAAACCGCCAGGAACAGGATGGCGGGAACGGGTGTCGTGGGGCCCCCTAACAGGGCCCCATAATGATTTTCAGTGTCTGCCTAGCAGACACTGAAAATCGCGACGGGTGCCACTGCACCCGTCGCACACCAACAACTCCGCCGGCTCCATTCGGAGCCGGCTTCATCGTTGCTGGGGCTTTCCCGCTGGGCGGGCGGCCTTTTGGCGGTCGCCCGCCCGCCCAGCGGGAAAGTAAGAATGACCGCCGCGGTCATTTGACCACGGTGCGGTCTTCTGGCGGTCTCCGCCCGGCGGGCGGCGCCCGCCGCCCGCCGGGGTCGGAATGACCCCCACAGTGCCAACCTCACAAAAGTACTCCACACCAGTTTAGAAAAATAGACAATATTTATCTGAGTAAAACAAGATCAAAATGACAAAAATCCAACATACACAAGACAAATTTCTAAAGATTAAATCTCAGTAAAGCGCTTAGAAACACAATAGCTCCAACTAGGGCTATCACAATGTCTTGACGGAGTCGTTCCCAACAGTCCGATGCCACATACGAGGGAGTGTGGGCCGGTCACAGAGTCGCACAAACCCTAGGTACAGTACCTTTGGAAAATGAGAAAACAAAGATGCTGCAAGGAGTCAGGGAGGTGAGGCGTCGCTGGAGCCGGCGCTGCATTGGTTCCTTACTGCTACCGGGGAGATGAGGCAACAGTTCCTTACTGCCAGGCAGAGAAGGTGAGGCGTAGTTTCCTTATGGTTGCAGGTGAGGTGATGCGGAGTCGGTTCCTTAGAATACAGCGAGTCAAGACACTAGACATCGACTTTGCGGTGTTGCGATCAAACCATGGGGCCACAGCTGCTTCGGCAGCGTCAGAGTCGGGTGTCCCAGACATCGGTGACATGGCACTTGGGACTCACGCTGTGGTTGACTTCGGAAGTGCTGCAGCAGTGTTGGGCCTGCGGCACTGGTCATTGCACTCAGCGGGAACGACAGCTCCGGTGCAAGCAGCAGCACGGAGTCAGACCACTGCACTGGTCCCGAAGTCGCTCTAGAGTCGACATACTTGGTTTCTTCTTGGTTGCTGTAGAATTCACTCCCAAGGGCCCAGGAACTGGATGTTGCACCACTTGGCAATTCAGGATTCTCAGCAAGAGAGCAGATGGCAAATGAAGTCTTTGATGTCCCTGAGATTTCTTAACAGGAGGCAAGCTCAGTCCAAGCCCTCTGAGGACCTTTGGAAGCAGGTTGTAGAAAGCAAAGTCCAGTCCTTTCACTCCCAGGACAGAAGCAGCAAGCAGCAGACAAACACAGCAAAGCAACAGGCAGAGTGGCAGTCCCTCCTACAGCATCCAGCTCTTCTCCCTGGCAAAATGTCTTCAGTATAGAAGGATTCTAACTTTGTGAGGTCAGAGGTGCAGTACTTATACCCCATTCGGCCTTTGAAGTAGCTAAACTTCAAAGAAAAGTCTTTGTAGTGTACAAGACCTTGCCTTTCCTGCCATGGCCCCAGATACACTCCAGAGGGTTGGAGACTGCTCTGTGTAAGGACAGGCACAGCCCTATTTAGGTGTAGGTGTCAGCTCCTCCCACCACTCTAGCCCAGGACGACCCATCATGATATGCAGGGCACACCTCAGCTCCCTTTGTGTGACTGTCTAGAGTGAATTCACAAACAGCCCAACTGTCATCCTGACCAATATGTGTATTCCACAGACAGGCAGCATCACAGAATGGTTAAGCAAGAAAATACCCACTTTCTAAAAGTGGCATTTTCAAACTTACAATTTAAAAAACAACTTCACCAAAATATGTATTTTTAAATTGTGAGTTCAGACCTCAAACTCCACATCTCTATCTGCTCCCAATGGGAAATCACACTTAAAAGATATGGTACAGTAGGAAAGATAGTCCTTGCAATAGTGAATCCCGAATTTAGCAGTATTTCATTATCAGGACATGTAAAACATACCAGTACATGTCCTCTCTTTTCAATACACTGCATCCTTCCCATGGGGATGCCTTGGGCCTACCTTAGGGGTGACTTACATGTAGTAAAAAGGAAGGTTTGGGCCTGGCAACAGGGTGCACTTGCCAGGTCGAACTGGCAGTTCAAAACTGCACATATACACTGTGGTGGCAGTTCTGAGACATATTTACATGGCTGCTCCAGTGGGTGGCACAAATCAGTGCTGCAGGCCCACTAGTAGCATTTGATTTACAGGCCCTGGCCACACATGGTGCACTATACCAGGTATTTACTAGGAAATCAAATATGCCAATCATGGATAAACTAATTCCCTATACCATGTAGACAGAGAGCACATGCATTTTAACCCTGGTCAGCAGTGGTAACTTGCCCAGAGTCCTAAAGCCAGCAAAATACGAAAGCATAGGATCAAAACAGGAGGTCAGAAGCCAAAGAACAGGGGAAACCACACCAGGAGCTGACAAGTCTAACACTGACCAAACTTTGCCGCCATGCCAAGTAGTACCCCTGAGAAGAGAGTTCCTAACAGTATACTTTTTGTCCATATGTGTCTGCACGCTGTTGAGACAAACCGGGGAAGAGAGTATGCAAAAGGTATAAGCAGCACCTGTAGGAAGTAAGCTTTCAAGTTAGTGCTCAGGAGACCAAAAGTATCATTTATTCTGCTTTCAACCTCCCCCTCCCCAACACTAGAGCTAATGGAAGCAACCAGGCCCAAGCATTTTGTAAATGCCCACAATAATAGCAGTAAAACGCGTTTTTGGAGTTAAACGTTTTGTAAAATCGTATAATTTTTTTCAAGTGAACAAAGGCTTTAAAACAGGCTATGTTGGCAGGATTTAGAATGGATGCCCTATCATGCTTCGTTGGTGGCAACTGTGAAGAATTTTCCATTAGGGCTTACACCTGACTCAGAAGGGACCACACAAGGAAGATGGGATGTTTACTTTTCATGACAATGTGAAAGCCTGTCCAGTCGGAGCTAATGATAGAGAAGGGAGCAGGAGGGCAGAGGCCCACCGGACACGGGGCCGCAAAACAGAGACGGATAGTAACTTGCCAGACACTGGTTCATGCCAGATGTAAACCTGAGGCACTCTAGCTCGGCACTCAAAATTCTTTTATGCAATAGCAGCGGGGTGGAACTTTCCAAACAAAGGTTGTTCGTTAATGCGAGAAAAACAAAGTTTGCAGTGACTCTTAAGTGTTATTTAGCTGCTCAAATTATGCCGCGCCCTACTGTGCCTGTTGGCCTCGGCTGCCAGGTCGCTGAATGGGGCTGCAGGTGTTCTCTGTACCGGTGACACTCATCTTTGAACTGCCCGCCACGGGAAGGCCGGGAAAATGCGGCTTCCTCAGCTATGTCAGCGCGAGATCCTGCGTTCAGGGGAGGAGGAAGGGAGGTACTCTGCAAAACGTGGGAACTCTCTTGGCTAATGGTGAGAGCAGCTCTGCGGTGGTCCCGGGCCCATTTTCGGAGGGAGGGTGCTGAAATCTCGATGTAAAATATCAAAATAAAAACCACTGAAAATTGTACGGGGAGGCAGTGGGTGTGTAACGACCCCAGTTCCGGTTCTTTGAGCAGACGGCCCTCTGTCCCTGCTGCGGCTTCCACACGGTTGTCAGGCCGCAGCATGGCTCAAGTACCCTCAGATCCTGTTTTTGAGGCGGATCATGGCTGCACTTCCCTTAACCCCAATTGGAAGCCAACGCGGAATATTTTAAACCACATCTAATAAATTGTTCAGGCGTAAAAACATAAGCACGACTTAAAGAAGCTTACAGAGAATCCACGTCCAATTAGGCAAAGAGCTTATTGTCAGGTGCCAGGCACCAAATGTACTTTGTAGCAGGCCTTGCCATGACGTTATAATTAAAATGTGTTTTATATAGTGCTGTATACCGCATTCCTGCCACTCCAAATGCTACAAATAACAACGTTTATGATTACCCAGTTTATTGTACTCCAGTCTGCATTCAATGGTATTGGAACGCTGACTTCCCGCGTACATTTGGTTAGCTACTACAGATTCAGTGTACGCCTTGCAACATAACATAAACTGTAGCAGTGGTTAAACGATGTGGCTACAGCTGTGTGCATAGTATCGCACGTGACATTTCTCGCAACGTAAGAGAATAAACTGTCAACAGTTCCTAATAGCAAATGTGAGGGTGAATGTGTCTCTACCATTAAAGTTTGCCTTAACCCCTTCGCTGCCAGGCCTTTTCCCCCTCCTGTGCCGGGCCTTTTTTTGCCTATTTGGGGCAGTTCGCGCTTAGGCCCTCATAACTTTTTGTCCACATAAGCTAACCAAGCCAAATTTGCGTCCTTTTTTTCCAACATCCTAGGGATTCTAGAGGTACCCAGACTTTGTGGGTTCCCTTGAAGGAGGCCAAGAAATTGGCCAAAATACAGTGAAAATTTCGTTTTTTTCAAAAAAATTGGAAAAAGTGGCTGCAGAAGAAGGCTTGTGGTTTTTCCCCTGAAAATGGCATCAACAAAGGGTTTGCGGTGCTAAACTCAGCAGCTTCCCAGCTTTCAGGAACAGGCAGACTTGAATCAGAAAACCCAATTTTTCAACACAATTTTGGCATTTTACTGGGGCATACCCCATTTGTGCAATTTGTTGTGCTTTCAGCCTCCTTCCAGTCAGTGACAGGAATGGTCATGAAACCAATGCTGGATCCCAGAAACCTAAACATTTCTGAAAAGTAGCCAAAATTCTGAATTCAGCAAGGGGTCATTTGTGTAGATCCTACAAGGGTTTCCTACAGAAAATAACAGCTGAAAAAGAAAAATATTGAAATTGAGGTGAAAAAACCATCAATTTTTCTCTACGTTTTACTCTGTAACTTTTCCCTGCAATGTCAGATTATCGAAATCAATATACCGTTACGTCTGCTGGACTCCTCTGGTTGCGGGGATATATAGGGTTTGTAGGTTCATCAAGAACCCGAGGAACCCAGAGCCAATAAATGAGCTGCACCCTGCAGTGCGTTTTCATTCTATACCGGGTATACAGCAATTCATTTGCTGAAATATAAGGAGTAAAAAATTGCTATCAAGAAAACCTTTGCATTTCCAAAAAGGGCACAAGATAAGGTGTTGAGGAGCAGTGGTTATTTGCACATCTCTGAATTCCGGGGTGACCATAGTAGCACGTGAATTACAGGGAATTTCTCAAATAGATGTCTTTTTTACACACACTCCTATATTTGGAAGGAAAAAATGTAGAGAAAGACAAGGGGCAATAGTACTTGTTTTGCTAATCTATGTTCCCCCAAGTCTCCCGATAAAAATGGTACCTCACTTGTGTGGGTAGGCCTAGCACCCGCGACAGGATATGCCCCAAAACACAACGTGGACACATCACAGAAAACAGAGCTGTTTTTAGCAAAGTGACTACCTGTAGATTTTGGCCTCTAGCTCAGCCGCCACCTAGGGAAACCTACCAAACCTGTGCATTTCTGAAAACTAGAGACCTAGGGGAATCCAAGGAGGGGTGACTTGCGGGGCTCGGACCAGGTTCTGTTACCCAGAATCCTTTGCAAATCTCAAAATTTGGCTAAAAAAACACGTTCCTCACATTTCTGTGGCAGAAAGTTCTGGAATCTGAGAGGAGCCACAAATTTCCTTCCACCCAGCGTTCCCCCACGTCTCCCGATAAAAATGATACCTCACTTGTGTGGGTAGGCCTAGCGCCCGCGACAGGATATGCCCCAAAACACAACGTGGACATATCACAGAAAACAGAGCTGTTTTTAGCAAAGTGACTACCTGTAGATTTTGGCCTCTAGCTCAGCCGCCACCTAGGGAAACCTACCAAACCTGTGCATTTCTGAAAACTAGAGACCTAGGGGAATCCAAGGAGGGGTGACTTGCGGGGCTCGGACCAGGTTCTGTTACCCAGAATCCTTTGCAAATCTCAAAATTTGGCTAAAAAAACACATGTTCCTCACATTTCTGTGGCAGAAAGTTCTGGAATCTGAGAGGAGCCACGAATTTCCTTCCACCCAGCGTTCCCCCACGTCTCCCGATAAAAATGATACCTCACTTGTGTGGATAGGCCTAGCGCCCGCGACAGGATATGACCCAAAACACAACGTGGACATATCACAGAAAACAGAGCTGTTTTTAGCAAAGTGACTACCTGTAGATTTTGGCCTCTAGCTCAGCCGCCACCTAGGGAAACCTACCAAACCTGTGCATTTCTGAAAACTAGAGACCTAGGGGAATCCAAGGAGGGGTGACTTGTGTGGCTCGGACCAGGTTCTGTTACCCAGAATCCTTTGCAAACCTCAAAATTTGGCTAAAAAAACACATGTTCCTCACATTTCTGTGGCAGAAAGTTCTGGAATCTGAGAGGAGCCACAAATTTCCTTCCACCCAGCGTTCCCCCACGTCTCCCGATCAAAATGATACCTCACTTGTGTGGGTAGGCCTAGCGCCCGCGACAGGATATGCCCCAAAACACAACGTGGACATATCACAGAAAACAGAGCTGTTTTTAGCAAAGTGACTACCTGTAGATTTTGGCCTCTAGCTCAGCCGCCACCTAGGGAAACTTACCAAACCTGTGCATTTCTGAAAACTAAAGACCTAGGGGAATCCAAGGAGGGGTGACTTGCGGGGCTCGGACCAGGTTCTGTTACCCAGAATCCTTTGCAAACCTCAAAATTTGGCTAAAAAAACACATGTTCCTCACATTTCTGTGGCAGAAAGTTCTGGAATCTGAGAGGAGCCACAAATTTCCTTCCACCCAGCGTTCCCCCACGTCTCCCGATAAAAATGATACCTCACTTGTGTGGGTAGGCCTAGCGCCCGCGACAGGATATGCCCCCAAACACAACGTGGACATATCACAGAAAACAGAGCTGTTTTTAGCAAAGTGACTACCTGTAGATTTTGGCCTCTAGCTCAGCCGCCACCTAGGGAAACCTACCAAACCTGTGCATTTCTGAAAAATAGAGACCTAGGGGAATCCAAGGAGGGGTGACTTGCGGGGCTCGGACCAGGTTCTGTTACCCAGAATCCTTTGCAAATCTCAAAATTTGGCTAAAAAAACACATGTTCCTCACATTTCTGTGGCAGAAAGTTCTGGAATCTGAGAGGAGCCACAAATTTCCTTCCACCCAGCGTTCCCCCACGTCTCCCGATAAAAATGATACCTCACTTGTGTGGGTAGGCCTAGCGCCCGCGACAGGATATGCCCCAAAACACAACGTGGACATATCACAGAAAACAGAGCTGTTTTTAGCAAAGTGACTACCTGTAGATTTTGGCCTCTAGCTCAGCCGCCACCTAGGGAAACCTACCAAACCTGTGCATTTCTGAAAACTAGAGACCTAGGGGAATCCAGGGAGGGGTGACTTGCGTGGCTCGGACCAGGTTCTGTTACCCAGAATCCTTTGCAAACCTCAAAATTTGGCTAAAAAAACACATGTTCCTCACATTTCTGTGGCAGAAAGTTCTGGAATCCGAGAGGAGCCACAAATTTCCTTCCACCCAGCGTTCCCCCACGTCTCCCGATCAAAATGATACCTCACTTGTGTGGGTAGGCCTAGCGCCCGCGACAGGATATGCCCCAAAACACAACGTGGACATATCACAGAAAACAGAGCTGTTTTTAGCAAAGTGACTACCTGTAGATTTTGGCCTCTAGCTCAGCCGCCACCTAGGGAAACCTACCAAACCTGTGCATTTCTGAAAACTAGAGACCTAGGGGAATCCAAGGAGGGGTGACTTGCGGGGCTCGGACCAGGTTCTGTTACCCAGAATCCTTTGCAAACCTCAAAATTTGGCTAAAAAAACACATGTTCCTCACATTTCTGTGGCAGAAAGTTCTGGAATCTGAGAGGAGCCACAAATTTCCTTCCACCCAGCGTTCCCCCACGTCTCCCGATAAAAATAATACCTCACTTGTGTGGGTAGGCCTAGCGCCCGCAACAGGATATGCCCCCAAACACAACGTGGACATATCACAGAAAACAGAGCTGTGTTTAGCAAAGTGACTACCTGTAGATTTTGGCCTCTAGCTCAGCCGCCACCTAGGGAAACCTACCAAACCTGTGCATTTCTGAAAAATAGAGACCTAGGGAAATCCAAGGAGGGGTGACTTGCGGGGCTCGGACCAGGTTCTGTTACCCAGAATCCTTTGCAAATCTCAAAATTTGGCTAAAAAAACACATGTTCCTCACATTTCTGTGGCAGAAAGTTCTGGAATCTGAGAGGAGCCACAAATTTCCTTCCACCCAGCGTTCCCCCACGTCTCCCGATAAAAATGATACCTCACTTGTGTGGGTAGGCCTAGCGCCCGCGACAGTATATGCCCCAAAACACAACGTGGACATATCACAGAAAACAGAGCTGTTTTTAGCAAAGTGACTACCTGTAGATTTTGGCCTCTAGCTCAGCCGCCACCTAGGGAAACCTACCAAACCTGTGCATTTCTGAAAACTAGAGACCTAGGGGAATCCAAGGAGGGGTGACTTGCGGGGCTCGGACCAGGTTCTGTTACCCAGAATCCTTTGCAAATCTCAAAATTTGGCTAAAAAAACACATGTTCCTCACATTTCTGTGGCAGAAAGTTCTGGAATCTGAGAGGAGCCACAAATTTCCTTCCACCCAGCGTTCCCCCACGTCTCCCGATAAAAATGATACCTCACTTGTGTGGGTAGGCCTAGCGCCCGCGACAGGATATGCCCCAAAACACAACGTGGACATATCACAGAAAACAGAGCTGTTTTTAGCAAAGTGACTACCTGTAGATTTTGGCCTCTAGCTCAGCCGCCACCTAGGGAAACCTACCAAACCTGTGCATTTCTGAAAACTAGAGACCTAGGGGAATCCAAGGAGGGGTGACTTGCGGGGCTCGGACCAGGTTCTGTTACCCAGAATCCTTTGCAAATCTCAAAATTTGGCTAAAAAAACACATGTTCCTCACATTTCTGTGGCAGAAAGTTCTGGAATCTGAGAGGAGCCACAAATTTCCTTCCACCCAGCGTTCCCCCACGTCTCCCGATAAAAATGATACCTCACTTGTGTGGGTAGGCCTAGCGCCCGGGACAGGATATGCCCCAAAACACAACGTGGACATATCACAGAAAACAGAGCTGTTTTTAGCAAAGTGACTACCTGTAGATTTTGGCCTCTAGCTCAGCCGGCACCTAGGGAAACCTACCAAACCTGTGCATTTCTGAAAACTAGAGACCTAGGGGAATCCAAGGAGGGGTGACTTGTGTGGCTCGGACCAGGTTCTGTTACCCAGAATCCTTTGCAAACCTCAAAATTTGGCTAAAAAAACACATGTTCCTCACATTTCTGTGGCAGAAAGTTCT
The DNA here is from genome assembly GCF_031143425.1 of Pleurodeles waltl. Classification (NCBI taxonomy): domain Eukaryota; kingdom Metazoa; phylum Chordata; class Amphibia; order Caudata; family Salamandridae; genus Pleurodeles; species Pleurodeles waltl. The sequence continues at coordinate 1,890,736,776 of NC_090440.1, forward strand.
GGAATCTGAGAGGAGCCACAAATTTCCTTCCACCCAGCGTTCCCCCACGTCTCCCGATCAAAATGATACCTCACTTGTGTGGGTAGGCCTAGCGCCCGCGACAGGATATGCCCCAAAACACAACGTGGACACATCACAGAAAACAGAGCTGTTTTTAGCAAAGTGACTACCTGGAGATTTTGGCCTCTAGCTCAGCCGCCACCTAGGGAAACCTACCAAACCTGTACATTTCTGAAAACTAAAGACCTAGGGGAATCCAAGGAGGGGTGACTTGTGTGGCTCGGACCAGGTTCTGTTACCCAGAATCCTTTGCAAACCTCAAAATATGGCTAAAAAAACACATGTCCCTCACATTTCTGTGGCAGAAAGTTCTGGAATCTGAGAGGAGCTACAAATTTCCTTCCACCCAGCGTTCCCCCAAGTCTCCCGATAAAAATGATACCTCACTTGCGTGGGTAGGCCTAGCGCCGGCGACAGGAAACACCCCAAAGCGCAACGTGGACACATCCTAAATTTTGGAAAAAAACAGAGGTGTTTTTTGCGAAGTGCCTACCTGTAGATTTTGGCCTCTAGCTCAGCCGGCACCTAGGGAAACCTACCAAACCTGTGCATTTCTGAAAACTAGAGACCTAGGGGAATCCAAGGAGGGGTGACTTGCGGGGCTCGGACCAGGTTCTGTTACCCAGAATCCTTTGCAAACCTCAAAATTTGGCTAAAAAAACACATGTTCCTCACATTTCTGTGGCAGAAAGTTCTGGAATCTGAGAGGAGCCACAAATTTCCTTCCACCCAGCGTTCCCCCATGTCTCCCGATAAAAATGATACCTCACTTGTGTGGGTAGGCCTAGCGCCCGCGACAAGATATGCCCCAAAACACAACGTGGACACATCACAGAAAACAGAGCTGTTTTTTTCAAAGTGACTACCTGGAGATTTTGGCCTCTAGCTCAGCCGCCACATAGGGAAACCTACCAAACCTGTACATTTCTGAAAACTAGAGACCTAGGGGAATCCAAGGAGGGATGACTTGTGTGGCTCGGACCAGGTTCTGTTACCCAGAATCCTTTGCAAACCTCAAAATTTGGCTAAAAAAACACATGTCCCTCACATTTCTGTGGCAGAAAGTTCTGGAATCTGAGAGGAGCTACAAATTTCCTTCCACCCAGCGTTCCCCCAAGTCTCCCGCAAAAAATGATACCTCACTTGCGTGGGTAGGCCTAGCGCCGGCGACAGGAAACACCCCAAAGCGCAACGTGGACACATCCTAAATTTTGGAAAAAAACAGAGGTGTTTTTTGCGAAGTGCCTACCTGTAGATTTTGGCATCTAGCTCAGCCGGCACCTAGTGAAACCTACCAAACCTGTGCATTTCCGAAAACTAGAGACCTAGGGGAATCCAAGGAGGGGTGACTTGCGGGGCTCGGACCAGGTTCTGTTACCCAGAATCCTTTGCAAACCTCAAAATTTGGCTAAAAAAACACATGTCCCTCACATTTCTGTGGCAGAAAGTTCTGGAATCTGAGAGGAGCTACAAATTTCCTTCCACCCAGCGTTCCCCCAAGTCTCCCGATAAAAATGATACCTCACTTGCGTGGGTAGGCCTAGCGCCGGCGACAGGAAACACCCCAAAGCGCAACGTGGACACATCCTAAATTTTGGAAAAAAACAGAGGTGTTTTTTGCGAAGTGCCTACCTGTAGATTTTGGCCTCTAGCTCAGCCGGCACCTAGGGAAACCTACCAAACCTGTGCATTTCTGAAAACTAGAGACCTAGGGGAATCCAAGTAGGGGTGACTTGCGGGGCTCGGACCAGGTTCTGTTACCCAGAATCCTTTGCAAACCTCAAAATTTGGCTAAAAATACACATGTTACTCACATTTCTGTGGCAGAAAGTTCTGGAATCTGAGAGGAGCCACAAATTTCCTTCTACCCAGCGTTCCCCCAAGTCTCCCGATAAAAATGATACCTCACTTGTGTGGGTAGGACTAGCGCCCACGAAAGGAAAGGGCCCAAAACACAACGTGGACACATCACATTTTTTTATAAAAAGCAGTGCCGACCTGTGGATTTTGGCCTGTAGCTCAGCCGACACCTGAGGAAACCTAGCAAACCAGTGCATTTTTGAAAACTAGAAACCCAGGGGAATCCAAGATGGGGTGACTTGCGGGGCTCTGACCAGGTTATGTTACCCAGAATCCTTTGCAAACATCAAAATTTGGCCCAAAAAACACTTTTCCCTCTCATTTCGGTGACAGAAAGTTCTGGAATCTGAGAGGAGCCACAAATTTCCTTCCACCCAGCGTTCCCCTAAGTCTCTCGATAAAAATGGTACATCACTTCTGTGGGTAGGCCTAGCGCCCACAAAAGGAAATGGCCCAAAACACAACGTGGACACAACATATTTTTTCACAGAAAACAGAGGTTTTTTTTGCAAGGTGCCTACCTGTGGTGTTTGGCCTGTAGCTCAGCCGGCCCCAGGGGGGGGGGCAGAAATGCCCTAAAATAAATTTGCCCCCCCAACCCCCACCCTCCACCCCTACGGGGTCGCTCCCCCTGCGTGACATTGGCACCAAAAAACAAATCCCCGGTGCCTAGTGGTTTCTGCCCCCTTGGGGGCAGGTTGACCTAAACTCAGCCAATCTGCCCCCAAGGGGGGCAGAAATGGCCTAAATACAATTTGTCCCCCAGGGGAGCGACTTTTGCCTGATGGGTCGCTCCCCATCTCTAAAAAAAAAAACAAAGAAAAAAAAAAAGAAAAAAAAGAAAAATTCCCCTGGCGCCTAGAGGTTTCTGCCCCCCCCCCCCCCCCTGGGGGCAGATCGGCCTAATAATAGGCCGATCTGCCCCCCGGGGGGGCAGAAATGGCCTAAAATAAATTTGCCCCCCCAACACCCACCCCCCCCCCGGGAGCGACCCTCGCCTACGGGGTCGCTCCCCCTGCGTGACATTGGCGCCAAAAAACAAATCCCCGGTGCCTAGTGGTTTCTGCCCCCTTGGGGGCAGGTTGACCTAAACTCAGCCAATCTGCCCCCAAGGGGGGCAGAAATGGCCTAAATACAATTTGTCCCCCAGGGGAGCGACTTTTGCCTGATGGGTCGCTCCCCATCTCTAAAAAAAAAAAAACAAAAAAAAAAAACCAGAAAAAAAAAATTGCCCTGGTGCCTAGAGTGTTCTGCCCCCCCCCCCCCCCCCGGGGGCAGTTCGGCCTAATAATAGGCCGATCTGTCCCCCGGGGGGGCAGAAATGGCCTAAAATAAATTTACCCCCCCAACCCCCAACCCCCCCCCCCCCCGGGAGCGACCCTTGCCTACGGGGTCACTCCCCCTGCGTGACATTGGCGCCAAAAAACAAATCCCCGGTGCCTAGTGGTTTCTGCCCCTTGGGGGCAGATTGACCTAAAATTGGCCAATCTGCCCCAGGGGGGCAGAAATGGTCTAAATACAATTTGCCCCCCCCCAGGGGAGCGACCCTTGCCTGATGGGTCGCTCCCCATCTCTAAAAAAAGAAACAACAAAAAAAAAAAAACACAAAAAAAAAATTGCCCTGGTGCCTAGAGTGTTCTGCCCCCCCCCCCCCCGGGGGCAGTTCGGCCTAATAATAGGCCGATCTGTCCCCCGGGGGGGGCAGAAATGGCCTAAAATAAATTTGCCCCCCCAACCCCCACCCCCCCCGGGAGCGACCCTTGCCTACGGGGTCGCTCCCCCTGCGTGACATTGGTGCCAAAAAACAAATCCCCGGTGCCTAGTGGTTTCTGCCCCATTGGGGGCAGATTGACCTAAAATTGGCCAATCTGCCCCCAGGGGGGCAGAAATGGTCTAAATACAATTTGCCCCCCCAGGGGAGCGACCCTTGCCTGATGGGTCGCTCCCCATCTCTAAAAAAAGAAACAACAAAAAAAGAAAACACACAAAAAAAATTGCCCTGGCGCCTAGAGTGTTCTGCCCCCCCCCCGGGGACAGTTCGGCCTAATAATAGGCCGATCTGTCCCCCGGGGGGGGCAGAAATGGCCTAAAATAAATTTGCCCCCCCAACCCCCACACCCCCCCCCCGGGAGCGACCCTTGCCTACGGGGTCGCTCCCCCTGCGTGACATTGGCGCCAAAAAACAAATCCCCGGTGCCTAGTGGTTTCTGCCCCCTTGGGGGCAGATTGACCTAAAATTGGCCAATCTGCCCCCAGGGGGGCAGAAATGGTCTAAATACAATTTGCCCCCCCAGGGGAGCGACCCTTGCCTGATGGGTCGCTCCCCATCTCTAAAAAAAGAAACAACAAAAAAAAAAAACACAAAAAAAAAATTGCCCTGGCGCCTAGAGTGTTCTGCCCCCCCCCCGGGGGCAGTTCGGCCTAATAATAGGCCGATCTGTCCCCCGGGGGGGCAGAAATGGCCTAAAATAAATTTGCCCCCCCCAACCCCCACCCCCCCCCCCCCCCGGGAGCGACCCTTGCCTACGGGGTCGCTCCCCCTGCGTGACATTGGCGCCAAAAAACAAATCCCCGGTGCCTAGTGGTTTCTGCCCCCTTGGGGTCAGATTGACCTAAAATTGGCCAATCTGCCCCCAGGGGGGCAGAAATGGTCTAAATACAATTTGCCCCCCCAGGGGAGCGACCCTTGCCTGATGGGTCGCTCCCCATCTCTAAAAAAAGAAACAACAACAAAAAAAAAACACAAAAAAAAAATTGCCCTGGCGCCTAGAGTGTTCTGCCCCCCCCCCGGGGGCAGTTCGGCCTAATAATAGGCCGATCTGTCCCCCGGGGGGGCAGAAATGGCCTAAAATAAATTTGCCCCCCCCAACCCCCCACCCCCCCCTCCTGGGAGCGACCCTTGCCTACGGGGTCGCTCCCCCTGCGTGACATTGGCGCCAAAAAACAAATCCCCGGTGCCTAGTGGTTTCTGCCCCCTTGGGGGCAGATTGACCTAAAATTGGCCAATCTGCCCCCAGGGGGGCAGAAATGGTCTAAATACAATTTGCCCCCCCCCAGGGGAGCGACCCTTGCCTGATGGGTCGCTCCCCATCTCTAAAAAAAGAAACAACAAAAAAAAAAAACACAAAAAAAAAATTGCCCTGGCGCCTAGAGTGTTCTGCCCCCCCCCCCGGGGGCAGTTCGGCCTAATAATAGGCCGATCTGTCCCCCGGGGGGGCAGAAATGGCCTAAAATAAATTTGCCCCCCCAACCCCCACCCCCCCTCCTGGGAGCGACCCTTGCCTACGGGGTCGCTCCCCCTGCGTGACATTGGCGCCAAAAAACAAATCCCCGGTGCCTAGTGGTTTCTGCCCCCTTGGGGGCAGATTGACCTAAAATTGGCCAATCTGCCCCCAGGGGGGCAGAAATGGTCTAAATACAATTTGCCCCCCCCAGGGGAGCGACCCTTGCCTGATGGGTCGCTCCCCATCTCTAAAAAAAGAAACAACAAAAAAAAAAAACACAAAAAAAAAATTGCCCTGGCGCCTAGAGTGTTCTGCCCCCCCCCCCGGGGGCAGTTCGGCCTAATAATAGGCCGATCTGTCCCCCGGGGGGGCAGAAATGGCCTAAAATAAATTTGCCCCCCCAACCCCCACCCCCCCCCCCGGGAGCGACCCTTGCCTACGGGGTCGCTCCCCCTGCGTGACATTGGCGTCAAAAAACAAATCCCCGGTGCCTAGTGGTTTCTGCCCCCTTGGGGGCAGATTGACCTAAAATCTGCCAATCTGTCCCCAGGGGGGCAGAAATGGTCTAAATACAATTTGCCCCCCAGGGGAGCGACCCTTGCCTGATGGGTCGCTCCCCATCTCTAAAAAAAAAAAAGAACAAAAAAAAAAAACACAAAAAAAAAATTTGCCCTGGCGCCTAGAGGTTTCTTCCCCCCCTGGGGGCAGATCGGCCTAATAATAGGCCGATCTGCCCCCAGGGGGGGCAGAAAAGGCCTTCCCAAAAAATTGCCCCCCCTGGGAGCGACCCTTGCCAAAGGGGTCGCTTTGTTGCGTGACATTCGCGCGCAAAAACAAACTCCCTGGTGTCTAATGGTTTCTGCCCCCCTTGGGGGCAGATTGGCCTTATCAAAATAGGCCAATCTGCCCCCAAGGGGGGCAGAAATGGCCTAAATATATATTGCCCCGTAGGGGAGCGACCCTTGCCTAAGGGATCGCTCCCCACCTAAAAAAAAAGAATTCATCACAAAAAAAAAAAAAAAAAAAAAAAATGGTCCCTGGTGCCTAGAGGTTTCTGCCCCCCCTGGGGGCAGATCGGCCTAATAATAGGCCAATCTGCCCCCAGGGGGGGCAGAAAAGGCCTTCCTAAAAAAATGCCCCCCTGGGAGCGACCCTTGCCCAAGGGGTCGCTCCCTTTTGCCAATTTCAAGAAGAAAAAAAAAAATCCCTGGTGTCTAGTGGGGTTTCAAAAGCCGGATTGCAAGCAATCCGGCTTTTGAAACCTGTGAGAGACTTCAAAGGGAAGGAAATACATTTCCTTCCCTTTGAAGCCTCTCGGGGCCTCCCCCATGGGATTGAAAAAGAAATGCAAAAGCATTTCTTTTTCAATCGCGCTGGAAGCTCTGCTTCCAGCGCGATGGGGGAGACCCTGTGACTAATCAGCGCGCGCTCGCGCGCTGACGTCACAGGGGGGGTTAGGGGGGTCGGGGGTGGGAGGGGAAGGGCTTCCCCTTCCATCCCTGACTTGGGGGGGTGGGGGGGAACCCCACAGAGGGAGCGAGAGCGCTCCCTCTGGGCTCTGTGCACAGGACGTAATGGTTACGTCCTGGGCACAGCAGCACTGTGCCTCAGGACGTAACCATTACGTCCTGGGCACAGAAGGGGTTAAACAACAATAGATATGGTTGACATGAACAGAAAACCGTGGCAAAGCCAACTGGTCTGACTGGTACTGTGTGGAGAGCTTTGTTAGGAGGTACATGGGGAGAGCCCCCTCAGGGTAAACGGGCAAGTGCAGCTAGCCTGAGTTTAGAACGTCCAGTGTTAAACTTCTCCTGGGATTGCAGAAGGATTCCAATAGGATGAAAAAGTGGGAGGGTCTCTGAAAGGGACAGACCCTATATCATTAAGTGCGAGGCTAAAAAATGTAATCTTAAATTCTCATAGAGTGCCACCGTGCTCCAACATTTGCTTAGAATCACAACCAAGAATGTGATGACCACGTATTCTGGACACTTTTTTTGCCCCTGACAGTCACTGAGAGAAACTAGCATTGGCATAGTCGGATGATACAAAGTGACAAAAATACTTTTTTATATAGGAGGGATTTTTTCTTTTAGACGCATATGATAAGTCTTAGTTTCATTGTAAGTCCATTGTAAAATAAAGTTGTTTCTATGTAGCACATCACACTGCACTTCAGCCGTTTCTAAGTGCTGTAAATAAACAGATGCTTTTGTTACCCAACTCAATGTCACCTAAATTACCACCTGAAAATGGGAGGCTGAGTCTGCTTTACTGTGATTAAGACTTTTGACATTTAGACCACTGCATATGGCATTGACCAGAGTTACTGGTGGGGGAATTGATGGAATGCACACACTGTTTTCTGAGTTTTAACCATTTTTAACATGCTTTAAAGCAGAAATGTCTGGTTTGCAACTCCTGGTGTGTGTTCTGCCCAAACCACACATAGTATAATTGATAACCGAATGTTGACCTAATTAGGCTCAACAGTTCCAAGGTGCACAGCCCGCAAGGAAACTCCCTGACCCTCTTCAACACATGCATGACCCTCTAGTCAGCATTGTTCGCTCTCATATCAACGTCCTCTCCTATGCTGACAACATTCAACTCATTCTCTCCCTCTTGGAAAAGGCGCCAAGTACCTTGATCAAGTTCAATGTCTACATGACTGAAATCACCTACTGGATGAAACCAACTGTCTGAAGCTGAACACCAACAAGACCAAAATTGTGATCTTCGGGAAGAGCACTTCACTATGGGATTCCACCTAGTGGTCAAGAGAGCTAGGACCTACACCCCTGCTCACCACCCACACCAAGAACCTCAGGACCATCATCAACAGCAAAGTTACCATGGCCTCCAACTCAAAGCCATCACTGCCTCATACATCCATACCCTGAAGATGCTGAGGGAAAGTTTCAAATGGCTGCCATTCAGCAGCTGGAAACCCGTCACACACACTCTGGTCAGAAGCAAGCCGGTGTATGGGAGCCCTCTCTGTGGTGGGATCAACAAAAAACTCACCAAAAGGCTGGAGACCATTCAGAAACTGGCAGCCAGAATTACTCTCAACCTCCACGCCACACTCACATCACACCACCCCTGAAGGAGCTCCACTCGCTTCCTAAAACACAAATGAACACAGTTCAAACTCCTCACCCACACTTTCAAGGCACTATATAACACTGTGTTAAGCTCCAGACATGTATAATTCCATAAGATGAGCTTTATTAAATAACCACCAACCCAAACAGGTGCATCCGCTTCCAACCCTCACCAACCGTCCTGTCCGTCTCCCCAGCTCCAGTGACCTCACCTGGAACCTAGGTGTGATGGAGATTCCAGGCTGTGCCCAACATTCCTAGGTAACCACTACACATCCCCCTTACTTACACTAAACATATTAAAGGGAAAACAAAGAAAAGATTAAAGAATAAAAGAGGATAAATAAATAATAACATGACATAAACTATATGGTGAAAACCAACAGTACCCACAATGCATAGAAGCATGTAATGTCAGAAATCACAAGATATCAAGATACATAATCCTTCAACCACAACGGTTTGGAGCAAAACCTGGAAGGAGCCTTTTGCCTTTTGAATTTGTGTCTTTCCAAACAACATTGAGTTTGGATTCAAAATGTGCTGCTAAAATTGCTACTGACATTTCATAAATATCTCTGGGCTCCCCTTCCGCCCCTCCAATAGGTAGGGCCTCAAGGCTATCATAAATATTCCTGCACCCGATCCCCAAATTATGTAATAGAACAGCTTGTTTCCTGGCTGGAGAGAATTCCCCCCCTATTGCTATTAGGTAGGAGTCAAAAAGGTTCTTCCAACGTTTCCAAGGAAGAATCGGGGTCCCCTTTGTCTGATAAAAAGGGAGGTGGTTGAGACATCATGGGGGTAGCCATAATGAGCTCACTATGAAGCACACAATAACTTGTTGAGGAAACAAGGATTTACAGTGTATTGTTAGTAAAGACCTATAACATGTAGGCAGGTGAGAGCTCAAGAAAGAAACTGGAAGTGGACAGCAGTTGAAATAGAGGTGAGCGTCCTTGCACTTTAGATGTACTAAATACAGTTTAAAAAAAAAAAAAACTTCAATGTAGAAAGAAAACTCCGTACCCAAATTGTAAGCTCTGTGTTTAGATTACACACGGCAATGTCATTAAATGATCTGTATGCAGTTTACGGTCTAGTCTTTTGAGTGGAAACACACACGACGTCAAACCTATGTGCACGCACCTCACATTTTTCGAATCAGAGGAGGCGCGTCGCTATGGCTGTGTGTGCAGCTCCTCGCACGTAGGGAGAAGCCGTTGAAGGGCTCGCGCGCTGGGAGCCAACAGGCAGCCAAAATCGGGCCAAAATCGGACCTTCAGATCCGAAATACTAGTCATCAAATTCAGAGACAACGTTGCGTGCCTCCAACGTAAGTTGTCAGGAGTCCAGACTGCCGGGACTCCACTGCGTCAATGCAGCCGGGGCTCCACCGCTTCAACCACAGCCGGGAGGCCGCCGTCAATTTACCTCCACTCCAGTTGCCGCCGAGTTGAGACTATTCTGTCTCAGGATGCAGGGTCAACGCTGCCTACTCCACTGCTTCCACCACTGGGACTTCTCAGCTGGGCACCTCCGGTCCGACCGACTTTGACCATGAGCAAAATAGCAGAAAAGAAGTCAACAGGTAAGGAAAATTCGTGGGTTCTGTGTTGGTGGTGACGCCTCGTCGCCAGTGTTAAGCTCCAGACATGTAAAATTTCATAAGATGAGCTTTATTAAATAACCATCTACCCAAACAGGTGAATCCGCTTCCAACCCTCACCAACCGTCCAGTCCGTCTTCCCAGCTCCAGTGACCTCACCTGGAACCTAGGTGTGATGGAGATTCTAGGCGGTGCCCAACATTCCTAGGTAACCACAACACACTGACTCAGCATACCTCAACAATCACATCTGCTTTCACAAAGTTTCCAGACACCTCTCCTTGTCTGGACTCATACTTGCACACATCCACACATACGGAAAATTAGACCTGGTGTTTGAGCTTTCTCCTACATTACTCCTAACATGTAGAATCTCCAGCAACACACATAAGAACCTCCTCCCCATTTCTTGAATTCTAAAAGAAGTTGAATACTTGGCTTTTCGAATAGTCCCAGAAAGGCCCTAGATTCGCTAGGCTCACACCTGCACAGCACCACACAGTGGCAACTGGTGGAGTTTGAAAGTGGTGGGACATAAATCGATCACCCAAAATGCAGCATGCCTGTCAGCGCAATGTGTTAACTAAACCTGATCAAAGAGAGTTTGAAGGGTAACATCCCAACTATTTAAAAAAAAAAAAAAGTAGAAAAAAATGGTGCATTTACTAGCAAATAGTCAAGGGTTAATTGCATTGTACCGCCTACCAAGACCAGAAGTGTTTACCTTGTACTCTGAATCATTTCTGATTCATGGCTGATTTTAGAAATGGGGGGGGGGTTCTGATTGGCTAGGGAATACACCTAAGCTAGGCAGAACCCACTACTCTAGTGAGGGCAAGTAAGTTACACACCAAAGATAACCTGTGCACACCCTCTGGTACCTTGGCAGAGTGCAGTCAGGCTTATCCTCAGAGGCAATGTGAAAGGCGTTTTTGCAACACACTCACAACAGTGACACAATAAATGCACCACAAAATAGACTCCACGCAGGATTATATAAAAATATATTTCTATACTGTAATGTAGTTTATGGACCAAAATGACACAAATCATAAATACTGTGCAAATAAACCAATTACTAGAAGATGGTATTTATTATCCCAAGTAATACAATAATCACCAGTGGCATACAGACAATATACTTTGTGTGATATGTGCCTTTCCCCGAATTAGTGCTCCTTCTATGGAGGGCACAAACTCCCAACGACAGAAACCACACAGATACCTTAGAGGCGAATGTTTTTCTGGTAAAAATCCCAGGATTATACTGTTCAGGCCATAGCCTCTAGAGCGATAGAAAAACACACAAATATATATATATATATTTGTTCTTTTTTTAGAACAATTGAGCTTTGTACCCGCTTCCCCATCAGATGAATCACCCTTAGCTGCGGAGGTACGGCAGCGCTAGTGACTTATATTTGTGAAGAGCACCTGGGCCGGTGGGAGCGGGTTTTGCTATGTGCATCCCTACCTGAGAGGCACAAATGATGCGAAGCTGCTGCATGGAGCGAAGTGTTGACAGCATTCCTGTGGGTTCCCGTTCAGAGGCACAATATCCTTTGTGCCTCGGAAGAGGGGAGGTGACATGATTCCCAGTCAAGGGCAGAGCCACCCGCGAAGGGCATGGGATGGCTTTGGCAGGAACTCAAAGGTCCGATTTCGCTCCCCGTATGTTCCTTTTTGGCTGAACTCAGCGGGGTGACAGGCAGGTCGGACTAAACTTCCCTCACTAGCTGAGGCAGTCTCATCAGCCTGGGGGCACAATGGTAGGATCCTTCAGCCAGTGCTCTCGTTCCTGGCCAGGCCCCTCTCTCTCAGGACTGCATCAGAAAGGGGGCTGCATTGGTTTCTTCTCCCAAGTGAGGCAGGGCCAAAGTTGTCTCACCAACGTGCACACAGAGAAGTTAGGCTCATGACCTGCACATCATGAGCTTGACACCAGATAGCCACAGATCTTTCCTGAGCCCTTGGCGTGGCAAGGAGCGCCTACTTCAACCAGTGTGCCTGAAATTATGGGTAGCGCACCATGAGCTAGCAGAAAGCAAAGCCCTCACCACGCACCAGACACAAAGAAAGAGGGTGGAGGCCAGCGCTCGCCACGCACTGGGGAGCAACTTTTTCCCAGGGGGTAGACTACACAAACAAGGAGGAGGGGGCAAGCATCAGTCCCTGGGGATCACTGGTGGCACCAAGGGGGCTGTAGGCAGCAGACCAGGACATGAGATTAATTTTCAGCAGAGTCGTAGCCCCCCTAGTATCCCAGTAGATAACAGGTCAGCACAATAAAGCAGCAAGTATCCCTAATGGCGATTCCTCCTGACAACACCACAGTGCCGTGGCAGACAGAGTCAGGGAGCAGATGGCAGCAGGGCAACAAACAGAAAAGCAATTCAGTGAGACCTTTCGGCAGGCCACCAAGCAAGTAGCAGGCAGCAGGGCAACAGCAGAAGAGCAGTCCAGATGAGTCCTTTGTGCAGCGCAGCAGTCCTTCTGGCAGAGATTCAGTCCCAGTTCCAAACGCGCTCTACCAAACATGGGGTCAGAGCCCCTAATCTTATATTCCAAAATGTCTTTTATGTAACAAGTGACTTCAAAGGAACCCATTCACTTGCAACACAAACCCCTTTCAACCCTGCCCTGGCTCCAGACATCAGTAAGGGGTAAAACAGCCCTTTGTGCGAGGACAGTACACAGCCTATTGACATATGAGGTGTGAACGACCTCTCTGTCTCCCAGACCAGGAAGACTATTAGTATGCAGATGGAGGCAGGTGTCTCTCCTGCCACTTCTAGCCCTTCCTGTGTTGTGGCTGTGTGGAAAGTATGCACAAAGTGTAACTGTCACTCAGCTCTAGATGTGGATTGGAGTCAGGCTGCAAATCACTAGCGGTATAAGCACATTTTTAATTGGGGCCCACCAGTGCTCATATTGGGGCAGCTTTTTTTCCTTTTTTATTTTTACTCATCAAACTTTGACCCAAATGAAAAGAGTGAAAAAAACAAAAAGGGTAAAGAAGGCGGAAGAGAAAGACAGGAAAACAGAGACAAAGAAAGTAGTGATGAATAACAACCCGAAAGCATGAGACATAATGTCAGGGAGTGGCTTATGGTAGGTGAAAGATACAGTAGGTGGAGACGAGATTATGCCATTGCGGTATTTAGTACTCCCAATATTGAATAGGTCCGGTTTGAAGCTTCTGAAAATAGCTTTTGGCCGTGGCAGTTATTCTTTCTAAAATGAAGCGCTGCTCCTATTATATGCATTGCTTTTTCGCCATTACACAAGCTAACCTGATCGCCGACCCTGGCTATCACTTCCATTATTCCATCTAATGAATTGGAGTCAAAAGGTCTGAATGGTTTCCATAATTATTTTTTTGCAATGCACTGACTCCAGTATTAATGACTGGAGACAGTCCAAATCTGCAGGAAAATGTAAAAATCCACAGAAATCCTTTACCTTTGTGCAAGGAATATAAGGTACATTTTGCAGGACCAACATTTTTATGGTACTGATAATGCGTCTTAGACTGCGTGAAAAAATAATGAGAAAAAATACTGAATATAAGCTTATTGAAATATAAAGAGTTGCTGTTCTCCTCACGCACCTCTCTTCTTATCTAGAGTTTCTGAGTACTTATGTCAGTGTCTCCATCTCACTCACACATATCTCCTCAAACACCTATCAGGAGCCTTTCTATACCGTGATGCCAGTGTGTTTCTGGCATCGCACACCTTCTCTCAGAGTCTTTTGGCATATATGTATCTAAAAGGGCACACATGCTTGCTGCATTCAGATGTAGGGTTTAGGTGTCACTGGGTGACTAAATTGGGTCACTTCCCTGGAAAGCTTTGCTGTACAGGGAATTTGGGGCTATACACGCTGTACAAGCACTTCAATTTTATTGTCGGTGAAATGTGAACCTTGCATCTTGACTCTATAAGGGTACAACAGGTGATGGGGTCTGACTCTCTCAGAAATTAGCCTAATCATAGTGATTTAAGTGTATAATGGTACCAGGGTGACATTTTTAAGCTATCACTTTTCTCAAAACAATAGTGCCCACAAATGCTCTAACATAAAAAGTTAACCTTATCTCACAAGTTTTTTCGATGTAAAATATTATTGTGTTCATTAACCTTACCAAGGTAGCTGAAGCATATCAGCCAAACGTCTAGGTTGATCATTGTGGAATCCTGGTCGTTCACCTAAAATACTATTTACCTCAGGAACCCCTCTCTCATTGGATCCATCTTAATGAGGAAGAGGGGTTGGTTCACTGAACCGCACGCTGGTTTTCAGACATCTTAGACCACACAATGAACAATCCTATGAGATGTTAGCTGACTTTGAAAATGTAAGTTACACTAGGGACTATTAGCATGATGACTTCCATCAGGGTAACTTCTGAAAATATGTGGCTTCTGGCCTCCACCCCTCTCTGCTTTGCTCCCGACATCTAGCTCTCCAGTCACCTACTACCAATTTCCTCACATTCTCTTCATCCCAGCATCACCATTTCGTTCATAACCTAACAAGGCTAACGCTTGTTGGCTCTAGAATGTTCTGCACATCAGCAATTATAAATACATTAACTTCTATATTAAAATAAAATTTAGAAACACGCACTGTAAAGGACTCACGTGTTGTCAGTACTAACCTTGTATTACCAACAGGCTTCATCAAGTGGGCATTTTTTCCTGGTAATTTAGAGAATGAGATTAATATAAATAATGAAGCACTCACTGTCGTGTCTCAGCTACATGCCTGCTCAAATACATACACGCACACATACACAAAGACATTAGGCGATGATTTAGGGTTCAGTAGCCTTGAAGGATCACCATAAATTGGCAGTTGTCTAACTTCACCAAGTATAGAGATGGAGAGAATGTTTGGTTTATATAGTGGAGCCTAAGCTGGTTCCACTATCAGAAACCTTAAGATGGTGGCTGATTCATTACAGGGACACTGGCTAAAGAACAAGTGAATACTTTGCCTATTTATCAGCTAATCAAATAGACCTAGGGAAGTCAAAATATGGCAGGCAGGCTGCTCTAAGGTTGGCAGAGTTGGAGACGCTATGACCCAAGCAGGGTAGCGGCCTGAAAGCCCTACTCAAAATGAAGCTCTTTGAAAGCAACCAAGTATCAGCCGCAACACTTTGGCGGTATTCACCAGTTATTATTAACTGTTGTTTACTAAAATATTCACTGTTGCTAACAAATAAGTAAGACTTCACAAACTACTTAAATGTTACAAAGTTTGATATTCAAGGGCAGTGAGGCTTTCAAAGTTTAATGTATCAGGAACTGTTAATTACAATGGGATCACCGATCCTTGATATACATCTGAACATGTAACTATCTTGGCAACAACAGTGTCTAAGTTCATTTGTGTTTTATAGCATTTATTCTTAAAACCCTGTGCCAATTCTGGCTGGGCCTAGAGTGATGCAGTCCATGGTTGCTACTGTTGTTAGTGTGCCTCGGTCGCCTTCAGAAATTCCAGAGATTTATGAATTGTTGCATCTGTGAGGGCGCAGCACGTGTGTTGTCAACTCCTCATTGTCCCACCGCTTTAAAACGCATTAACATCCTCCTGACGCATGTTACTTGTTTATAGTTTTGAACCTGCTGCTGGCTTTGGATATAAACAGTAGAGCCACAGCAGAAAAAAAACCTAACTATTTGGACCAATTTTAGAACCCTAATCTCTCCTAAGCACCGTAGAATCTAATCCTATTAATCACTTTAGGAACCCCATTTTTGCTAGTAACACCTGGCACATAATGGCTATGCACAGCCCTATAGACTATTCTAGTCATTAGCCCACTTTTGTTTTAATTTTATTGTTTTAATGTATTTGTACTCTTTATAGTGTGCACTGCATGCTATACTTGCTTCCAGGTGCTTGCTACATGGGGATAATGAAGAGAAATAAGTAGGGGCATTTTGAGGTTCCATAGAGATACAAATCACTTGTATTTGACATTGAGCACTACCCTTCTTGCAGTGAACAAATCCCTAACAGTGCTGTACAGTGATGCGCCAGACCACCATTACATTTTTTTTTTAAGTCACCACATTCACCACGTTTAACATCTCCACCCCCTAAGAGCCCAGAATCTTGTAACTGGGCTCCACCGTCACCTAAGCATATTCAGTAACCAACTTTAGTTCCGATGGTTTCAAGATTTGTTGACATAGTGGATGATGTAACTGAATATAAGGTTTAAAAGATGGGGTTGCTGCTTCCCAATAGCTGCTGCATCCTTAGGCTTAACTCAGTTGAGGCTGCAGGATGGATGACATTCTCCAACACTTCCTCATCATAGTCACAAGCTATCAACATCTCTGAGAAATTATGAGATTGCACATACTCTTGCCATGTATTTGTTATTTCTTGCCTTGGTACACTTGCTGTATGAGGAGATGCAGTATACAGAAATTCCATTCGTCCTAGTTAATTGGTTCTGACATATTTGAAACTGATAACTCCTGTCCAATGTGATCGGCAAAGTCTTTGATTGGATAATGTCTGATCCTACAGAAATTTGCATGGTGTTTGATCTCTTTTTGGCTAGCACCGTACATGTCCCTTTCTGCCTCTTCTGTCTTCTTTGTCATAGTCCTAACATGTGAGTCCTTACCCAGGAGACAGACAGTTCACTTGCTTCCTGAATACAGACAATTCACTGCCCCCTAAGAAAACAAAAGCTTTTTTAAAACCCTGCCGGCTTGAGCTTTTTTCCAGTGCACTGGTCTATCTGTGTGTCTGCCCGTTGCATAGATAGTACCTCACTTCTGGTTTGCTTTAATGAGTCATCTTGCTTTGCATGTTTTAAGTGTTACGTGCACATATGTTTGTTTCTGTTATCTATTTTGACCTACCTTGCACTCCTGACATTCACTCAGATTCTGTGATTTACCTGGCACAGTGGCTGGGTTGGTGCTGCTTTGGTGCAGGGGTAGACCATGTAAGTTTGGTCTGTCCCGATTTAATCCATATGCCTTGATACTATGCACAATTTCTTCCATTCAGTGTTTTTAAAGGTGGTTGTTTGGGGTACTGTAGCAGACCTCTCCACTCTACACTGACACACTTGATTTCAATATGTTGGCTTAGCACAAAAATGGGACTTTATGGAGACTGTTTTTTCATTGATATTGTGAGGACACAGGCATACTAAACAGGTTTATTTTTCCAGCTTTCCTGTCTCTCCATGTCTCTAAGGCTTTTTTCATTCTCAATAATAGTGAAGTTGCCTAGGATAACATTTTCCACAAATTGTAAGAAATTTCTGATCATGCCAAACCTTGTAGCTAGACTCTGTAATAAGTTCTCATTGACTTTAGACAATTTCCCGAAGGCACTGCGTCACAGGATGAGGTAGAGCTGTTGGAGAAGGCGGGAACATTTTTGAAAAATGAAAGGCTAATCCTTAAAAAAAAAAGAAAATTAACAGTGGCTTAGTTGAGGACTCTGTCATAACACAAAAACAAACAGACATGGCAGGTGTCATGTACCTCACAGGAGAAACTGTCCTTCCCAGAATACAAACAACAGTTCAGAGAAAAGGCACTGAAAACAAACAAGCAAACATATGTGGGCTAGTGAGGGAGGAAGCTATAGGAATTGGCGTACTCAACGTGCAAAACGTGATGATCCACAAACGTCTGCACCATACATTTCCTTGATTCCTCAAGAGCTGCAGGCTGTTGTGGATGTGCGGAAACTAGTATGCAGCCTGAGCTGGGTCTAAAGAGGGTGCCCTTGGTGAATGATGATGATGAGGAGGAGTAGGGAGATGATGCCAGGCCAGATGAGTGCATGTCACAGAATCATTGACTACTCTTCGATACTTTATGGAGAACCTGGGTTTTCCTCCTGATGTGAAACACGCTATGATTTTTTTTTTCACACGTCTCCTCTGGGGACTCTGTGTCCGTGTCTAGATCTAAGACTGTACAAAACATTGTAGCGAAGGTGTGAAAGGACATTGAGCTTACCACCTTTCCTTGTTTTCGGTGAAAAAGAATTGGAGGGGTTTGATGTGGAGTTTCCTTAGGTCACAAAGGTGAACTGTCCATTGACAAATTGCTCCTCATTATCTGTTCTTGCTTTGGAACCTGCTGCTCTTGATGATTTCATGGCGAGGAAGGGCAATCCAGGCTTGAGGTGCATTTTATCTTCATCTTTTTTGCCTTCCTGACGGGGCCAACAATACAGTTGTGGCTTTGCTGGCACTCATTACTTTGTGCTTGATAAGCACAAATGTCTGGCAGTGCATGCATTTAGAGGAAGTGAAGGCTTGGTGTGTCGGTAGAGAGTTGATGCAGCATATAAAGAGCCTTTGCATCTTTGCTGAATGCACTACATGAGACATAAGGTACAGTCGAAGTCGAAGCAATTGAGATACAATGTAGCTGAAGCCTGGACCTTAGTGCCAGAACTAAGGAACATTTTGGAAACTATTTGTTGTCATGTTTGAAATCAATGGAAGATTGGAAGTCTTAGCAATACATTTGTGTTTGTGAAGACAAACATCATTTACTAGGTACTGTTTCAGGACTTTCCTTAAGAGATTAGACACTTGTATTTTAGAGCACCATGTTATTCAGTGTGAGGACCAGGAAGAATCCTCATCATATCAAAGATTTTGATATATAATTTGTGGGTGCATCGTTTGTGTGAAGTATTAATGTAGGTTGGGGAAGTGTTTGCGTGTTGCCAAGGTGAACCTCACAATTATAAAGTGTGTTGATTATATTTATAAAACAACTATGAATGTAGTTTTGAAGCAGAAAGTGTGTTCTCATGCAATATAAGGCAGTTAGCAATAGTGATTGAAGCTCAATAGTTCCAGGTACTTTTGGTGTTTCTTTTATAGATTATATTTGTGTTTTTTCTTTTGGGATAGTATTGAGTTCCAAGCAAAATGGAAAGTGTTGAAAACCCAAAGAGATTTTTGGAAGGTATAACATGTGTGATAGAATAGATTATATTCAGTAGTGCAGTTGAGAAGATATTCTCCCAGTGTAGGTAGTGTCAAAATGAATTTCAAGTCAGAGTAGTGATATCCAGTGCCTCTGTTTTCTCTCTTATCCCATTCCCCTTTCTCTGGGTCTTTATGGTTGGCAGTGGATTTAGAGATTTATGGCCCGATGTATGGAGCTTTTTCTTGGTCGCAAACAGGCCAATTCACAGAACTGGGCAGTTTGTGACCAAAGAAAAGTATTTCCTTATGTACAAACCCAAATTTGCGATTCAGTTATCTATTTACTAAATCTCAAAATGGGTTTGTGACTCGCTATTAGGGAGGGGCGTGCCAGGGGCGTCCCTTCCTAATAGGGACTCGCAGTGGTATATATGATTGCTTTGCGACCCTGAATGCAGTCACAAAACAGTCACAATTACCACCAACTTCAAATTGGCAGTAACCCATTCGCAAACGGGAATGGGTCCCGAAGGAACCACTTTCCCTTTGTGAATGCATGCAAAAATGATTTTTCAAGAGCAGGCAGTTGTCTCACAGACCTCTGCCTACTCTTAAAAAATAAAACTGAAATGTTTCATTTTTTGCTTTTGAAACGCAGCCCATTTTCCCTTAAGGAAAACAGGCTGTGTTTAAAAAAAAGATTGCTTCATTTAAAAGCAATCACAGACATGGTGGTCTGCTGACACCAGCAGGCCACCATTCCCGTGATTTTTGCGATTCCAAGTGAGTCGCAAATTGCGACCTACCTCATTCATATTAATGAGGAAGGTCTATTTGCAACCCTTTGAGAATTGCAAAAAAAAACTCGAAGGAGTTTCATACATTTCGAATTGCGGTTTCCTAATAGTGATTCACATGGAATAGCAATTAGGAAATCGCAATTTCAAACGTTCGTACATGTGTCCCTTAGAGAGGTGTGGAAACATTCATCACTTCCATTGGCTCTAGATTACAAAGTTAGTGCTTCCTGAAAGCTACCTTTTCTGTCCAGTCCTTCTTGAAGGATTTTCAGTTGGCAATTGAGATCATGCAGAAGGGTGAGGATGTGGTGCCTCTGCTAGCCTTATTGGATGACCAGCTTTATTTTTTATCCAACCTCATGATGAATTGTCTGAAGTGGTTGCATCTTTCTAAGACTTCTGTTTTTAGAATGCATCGTGTGTTCATGTGGACATGGAAGTGAGGTTTGAGATTTGCATCCTGGTGCGTCACCTATCTTTCTTTAGCTCTTTGTTGTTTTGACCCTCAGCTTGAGGCTCTTTTGAAGACACTGGTGGAGTATCACAAGACTCTTCTTGACTTTAGCCAGAGTTTGCTGATGGGCCATGCCATCTTTATTCTTTAACACATACTGGTTTCAGTCTCAGTTTCCTGCTGCCACCTCTGGTGCCTCTCAAAGCATGGATGCCCAGTTTTTCCCTGCATGACTGCAGCTTCTGGTGGGAGTTTATCTGTTTAATTTCCTTGGTCAGTGGGGTTGCACATACCTGAACAATGTGTGTGATATAACAGAATTACTACATTGAACTCAAAGCACTGCCTGTCAAAGACTACTTTAATCCCACTAATCTGCCTCAATCCCATATGCAACAGTCCACTCTTCTGGAATGCAAGTAGTCTTTGTTTACTCAGAATGCCATCAGGTTCGTGTCTGAGGGGAGAAAGGTTGTTGCGTGTATTCTATTTTATTCTTGGTGTAGCAAAGGGGGATTTCAATCCTACCTTGAACCCGAAGAATGGAAACAAATATTTGTTTAATTTATCCTTTAAGATGATAAATCTATAAAGAATTGAACTGAAGGTTTATAGTGGAGGCTTCCTGGCATCACTTAATCCAAAGAATGCATGAATGCATGCAAATACGACCATGTCAACTGGTGCCATCAATGTTTCATGCATTTTTCATTAGAACAGCAGCACTTCTAGTTCCAGTTACTTCTCCTCAGTCTACTCTCTACCCTGTGAAAATTAACTAATAGGCCGGCTCCCCTGGTTGTTCTGGTGTGTGGCCAAAGAATATGTGTGCCACAAATATTTGGCAGTTGGTTGTTTGCTGCTGTGAGAAGTAACCAAGTATGTGACAGTTACTGCAGGACACTGGCTTCCTGATCACATAAAACATGGTCCACCTCCTCTCTTTGAGACTTTGTTTGGTACATACATTGATTTGGATGATCACAAAATTGAGTTTTTGCCTGTGGAATTGGTAGTCAGTCTTCAGCCCCTTAATTATCCTCCTTTTTGCAGAGAGTGATTGAGTCTCCAGGGATATATAGTTGCAATTATTTTTGTGGTCACTTAAAGCTTCTCAGTGAATTGTGTAGTCTCCTGCTGGACACATTCTAGTGTTTCCACCAGCCGCTCTGTGAGGGCTGGCTTCCACACTCACCCCACACCCACCCAACACAGGCATCATGGGTGACATTGCACCTGCAGATAAAAAGGGTCAGAGCGCACATGCTCAGAACTAGTTACCAGTACCACCAACTATGTGTCTGGGTGCCTTATCAATATAGCTTGTGGGCCCAGGGCCCAGGACACCACATTATTAATGGGGCAGGTCAACCCCATCAGCCACCCATATTCTGGCCCAGCCTGATGTCATGAGTGCTATCAGGAGGGGAGAGCCACCCACCCATTGAAGCAGACTGTGTCCCGTGTGCCGCTACAGCTCCTGCATATCGGAGTTCCTAGGAATAAGATAGGACCAGTGTAAGGTCCATGTGAAATCAACATGGGACCCGAGGCAGGATGCCACAAAAGGGAAAGAAGGAGAAAAGAAGAGAAGAGTGCTCCTGACCAGACCTGGTCAGAAGAAGCAGCGAACATGGCATGACGCAACATCAAGGAAGGAGATCAAGTTCATCCTAACTGCACTAGCACTGCCTTGAAGGGGGGCAGAGAATGTTCACACTGCCTCAAGATAGAGTCATTTGTGACCCATTACAGGCGAGAGGAGAGTGGCACACCCCTGAGTGGTAAGCTGCCACCACCACAACACAAAGAAGAGATGACATGTGGCTGCACACCACATCACAGCAAGTAAGAAGAGAGCGTGGCATGATGCCATCATGTGAAGAAAGAAGGAAAGGGAGAGGAGAGAAGGTCATGTGACAGACCTGTCACACTGAAAGACTTGGTGACCACAGATGTGCCAGAGAGAAGGATCACAGGGTAAAGAAATGGAGGCTCATGCCACTGCCCAGAGTGCACCTACCAACACAAGGCACCCACCGAGGTGCAGCAACGTCACTATAGGCAGCCCAGCATTAGTACCGAAAGTAACCCACCTGCATGCACAAACTGCACATCTTCCCCACGCTTCACAGTGAAACTGTCCAGCCACCTGTCACCAGCTGCTTGAAGCAGATGGCATCCCTGCTAGCAATCGTACATGCTGAAGGAGAAGAACTACACCAGCTATGCAACAAGCCACGTGGCTGCAAAGTCCCTCCATTCGCCCTCACTCCAACATGTCATCACCACCTGTCATTCAGGTCATCTTATGGCAAACATACCATCATTGCCACATGTATCACCAGAACCTCCTAAGAAGCATCTCACCACTAGAGTGGAGTCTTATGCCTGCGAAACATCAATACCAAGGACTGATTAAGCGTTCGTAGCACTGTGAGAGACCAGTCACCTAGAGACCATCTGTTAGGCATCACATGCACCTGAGTCCTGCTGGCAAGAGCACACAGACCATGAGACACCCACCCTTTGTGGTTGCACCAATGACTTGGCCTTGGCCCTGTTGGCGGTTCCTTGGTGACTCCTTTGCGCAGCCTATGAGAGGCCCTGCACAGCCCACGCAGTCCTGTGGCAACCCATCAAGAAGGCCTCAAGGAAATTCCTGCATGAGGGAATCCTTGCACGAGAGATGTCTAAAGCTGCTCCACTTGCAGGTACCGGGAGGCACCGAGGCCTCAGAGGAAGTCATCCCCATCATTGCAGTTTTTTTGCCTTTTGAGGAGCCAGGGCACCTCCAAAGAAACATCTGCAGTGGACTTCACTAATGCTCCTGATGCAACAAGTTTGAACTGTTTTGACACAACCCCATCTCTGCAAGAGAACGCAGGACTGACCAACAGTGATTGAGAGGACAGTGATCCAACCAACCGGCTGTCAAATAATCCAGACTACATCTACACAGTGTTCGAGCCCAGTAGTAGCTGATTAAATCATGGATGCATGCAGAGATGCCTGGGTGCACCCGTCGGTACCTGTGCACTGCTGTCTTGCCTCTTAATGGTGAGCGACTATGTTGGTGTTCAGTGTGTTGATTTTTCTTACAGGTTGGACTTGTTTTTTTGGGAGGAATGTAGTATCCTGCTGGACACGTTCTAGTGTTTCCACCAGGCACTCTGTGAGGGCTGGCTTCCACACTCACCCCACACCCATCCAACACAGGCGCCATGGGTGACATGGCACCTGCAAATAAAAAGGGTCCTACCCCATGTACTTTGGACCAGTTACTAGTACCACCAACTATGTGTCTGCATGCCTTATTTATATAGCATGTGGGCCTGGGGCCCAGAATACCACAAATGGCATCCTTTCCCTTTGGCCTCCTGCGTCCCATGCATGCAATGCTCAACTAGAGTTTTGGGGAGATAATCTACTCAGGGATTGAGTATGAAACCTTCAGTCCATTTGGCTGAGGTTTCACGTTTGCTGGTGTGTCGTCTCAGGGTAGTTAGCTGCCATTGGGGGAAGTCAGGGGCTTCAAATGTTGGGAGCCCAGTTACATGACATTAGCATACTCACTCCACCGCTGCAGGATCAGAATCTCATAGTCTTGTAGAACACCCATGTGTTTGGCCTTATGTCTGCTATAAGACAAAATCACTGTACTTAGATTCAGTAACACAGATGATTGTTTTCTTGGGTGGAGGTTCATCTCCTCTACCTCCTTAATGCCAGTGTCCCCCCTTACCTCAGTGCCCTACTTCCTTGTCCCTGTTGTGTTTTGCAACATCTCTGCCCAATGAATAGTTCTGTGGGTGCATTGTTTGCTTTTCCAAAAGTTGCTTTATTGCCTCGTTTTTGTTCAACAATTCTGTATCCTCATTCTGTCTGTTGGGACTGATGGGGGTCTGTACCATGTCATTCCAAGGGCCCAAGGTCTCCTTTAGGCCTTTTCTCTGATTCTACTTCTGTTCTGTTCTGGGTTTTGTCAAAGTTTCAACAGGAACAGCAGGAACTGGTTTTCGTGGTTCTGATTTGGTTCCATCGTCTGTGGTTTCTAGTCCTGCTGAATTGCACCCTTAATCCACCTGTTTGTTGTCTGTGCTTCTGTCCCCTCTCTGCCTTCCTGTTTTCCTTGCTCCCGCTCTGCAGCGCCTTTGTTCGGGGGTTCGGAGGTTGAGCGAGTTTGGGTTCAGCACTTAGGCTTTCCAGGAAATGAAGATGCATCCATTCAACAGGACCATCATGTCTCCACTCCGAAGTCCTATAAGAAGCAAAGGCTTACTTTCCTCTTGGTGTTCATGCCAGAGATGTCATCCAACGCACCGTGACACTTTGCATATTTCTAATATTTTATGAATGATGGATTCATTTTGGGGTTGGCAGTCACTGCTGTTTAGGTTCAGTGGGCATTCAATTGACTTTTCGGGACCCATGTTCAGACTTGTCTGGCTTTCTGCCTTTGGCTTCCCATACTCTGGGGAGTTGTTCTAATCGTAGACCAATGGTGCATTTTCCTGTGCCCTCCTGGGATCTGCCACTCTAAAGGCTGCTCCTTGTCAACCTCTGGCTGATATAATCTTTAAACTTCTTACTGATGAGGTTCCCACTCTTTTAGCAATTACCTCAGCTCTAAGGGTATTTTGTTATTGCATCAAACACATCTTTTTTTTCTGCTTATTGTTATTTTTATGTAGGGCGTGCACCTGTGCCACCCCCTCCTTCCTCCCAAAAAGTGTTGACTGCTTTTCATGTCATGATATGTTTTTGCCTTTTTTATACAGAATCCCTTGTTTCTTATTGTTGTGGAGGCACCTCCTTTCTCTCTTTTTCTCTTCGTTCTTTCGAGGCATCTGGAATGAGGCGTAAGACATCTATGGGTACTCTTAAGTGTTCAATTAAACTGGGTCATTTATAGGCTTACACTTCCTGTGATGTTCCTCCCTTGAAGGTGATTTGCCTCTTGGACCAAACTGCAAGGAGTGAGTTTGCCTGGCATCTGTTGTGCTGCTACATAGACCATCACTGATGCATTTGTGAAGCATTAAAAGTTGCTGGTGGGGACTCTTCGTCATATAGTGATGGTGTTCAAGTGCTGTGCCCACTTAACTTCCAGTTTGTTAATACACCTTCATGGTGTTGCAATACTTTGGTTTGGTTGTGCTGTTTCACAGCTTGGCACTACCCTTGGCATGTTGTGTCTGTGACGAGAAAGGCGGATGAAGTAGAAAAGTCTTTATTATTTACCTGTACTCTTTCTTACTCTGAGTCCATTGTTCTTGCAGTGCCTTGCCTTTGTCTCCTGACGTTTCTTGCTTGGTCCCACCAGAAAGCTGTATGTCCAGGGAGGAGTGTATGCTTTGCAAAAGTTTTTACGTCTCGGTGTTGACTGGTGTGGGTGAAACATTTCACTCCGCCAGCAGAGCTTGCTCTGTTGTACCCACTCCGCGCTTTTGTGCGCAGCTTGCCAACACTAAGTTGGCGAGTGCGAAGTTTCATCCCTTTGCACGATTTCCGGGCACTAAAATGCCTCCTGAGATTTCACAACGCTGGAAGTCGCAACAGGTCACGACCGTTTGCGTTGAGAAAGCTGCCATTTAAGAAGAAAATCTACAGGGGCAGCTGAAAAAAGCAGCTCCCTCTGGCACGCCGCGGGTGCCGCTGATGCTGATTTTACAGTGCAGAACAAGCCCCCGGGGCTGAATATCATCATGAGGAGTAGGACTTGTTTGCATTTCGCCCATTCGCGGAAGTTCGCAGAATCTTGCAGAGCTTTTGTGTAACTCTGCAGAATTCCGCGGAGTGAAACTCTGCGAGTTTCGCCCAGGCCTAGTTTTGACAGAACAGCTTTCAAACATCCCTATTGAAAACAATACACATAAAGTAGGCTTTGGCCCCACCCTTGTCAGCCACATGTTTTCTTATTCCAGTCTCTTTGAGAAATTGGCTTGTTTCAGGTGCTGTCTTTACTTAAATAGAGTGAAAACAAAATACATTCTTCAGGGCGTATTGCTATTTTGCTCTATTCTCTTCTGGTACGAAATGTGTTCTAGCTGTTGACTCTTTTTGTCCTGGTCTTAGGCTTCTTGATCTTGGCGGTCTCGCAAGAAGTCCCCATATTCAGCATGGAAAAGATTTAATATAAAGTATATTTTCGTCAGAAAAGACGCTTGCTTGCCTTGGAAACGTTTTTCACAGGACTTTTCTGTATTATATTCTTAGATTCCAAAAAGTTATTTTCAGGGCTAATAATGTTCTGCAGCTGTATCGTGACCCGGCTCGTCCTCGTGCGACGGAGACGCTGCACATCCATGGTAACTTGCCAGTTCGCTGGTGGGTTATTTGAATTACAAACTGCTTATTTCCCGGAGGCGCCTGCTTAAGAAATGTTTTGATTGATTACTCACAAGGATTAGAATTTAATTTTCAAATCTTTTTATTGAATTTTCAAATATAAATAAAGTAAAAATCACATTTTAGTCTAGAACATACCAAAGCTGCATAATGATTCACGATAAGATATACAGGAGTCAAAAATAAGCTATGGTGGCGTTACTCTTCAGAACAACAACATAACAGCATGCCAGCTCGAGTGATAAGGCCCTCTTGTACAATAAACACAGAACAGAGAACCGACAGATATGCAATTGCTGCCAGACGCTACCCTGTAAGAAGAGTGGAGAGGACCTCAAATGTGGGAGACAGGTCAGGTGTCTGTTTGCTGTAGCATAGAGTGATGGAACGAACCACAAACATCCCAGGGTCTCACTCTAGGAGTCTGTGTGATGCTTAAGTGTCAGTTTGCTCATTACACAAGACATCATCCTTCAGCCAGTCCCGGTGTCTTGGGAGGGGAGCCCTCATCCACGCTCTGGCCACCCACCGCCAGGCAGGCACCAGAGCCAATGCGACCAGCTTTCTCCTAGCGGGTCGGATACCAATGACATACACCAGAATCATAATGAGTGTCTCTCATGGGAATGGAAAGTAAAAATTTCACTCAAAATGACGTGACGGGGGACAGGACCATGTAAGGTGTATAAAATAGGCAGGATCTGCAGAACAACGGGGCATCCAGGTGGTGTGTATGTGGGGTGTAGTACACATGGTTAATACAATTAAAATGAATGAGTTTGTGCTGTTGGTTCACAACAGCTCCTCCATACCCTTTGAGAAATGGGTACTCCCAAATTGGCCTCCCAGCGCACCATTGAACCATTCATAGAGAGAGGGAGTAACATCTTAGTCATCTTGTAAATCTGTGAGACCCCACTCCTGGTTTTGCCCTTAAGATACATCAGTGTACATGGGGGAACTCACACGGTGCCTGGGAACATTGGTACCTAGTGCCTAGCACAGCATGTTGAAATTTAGGCGCAGTTTTGCGTCAAAAATATTACTGCTGGCTAATGCCATTTCTTTGCGCTGTCCGGGCGTCAAATTTATACTTTGGTGCACGGTGGCACAAACCACAGGTGTGAGACTTTTTTTTTTTACTCAAACCACTGCGTCACGTCGTAAAGGAAAACAACGTTAACGCGGCGAAAGTGACTGTGAGCCGGTTTACTGCGTTGCAAACTGGATCCGTGCCATTTTTTTACGCAATTGCGTCAAAAAGTGCTGCAAACACTGCAAAATGTGCATAGGAGAGCCAAAATGGATCCCAGATGCTTTCACAGACCCCAGGAAGATGACAACAGACCACGAACCAGCCAGGAGGACCCACAGAAGACCCAGGACAGGGAGAAGAAGAAAAGAAAGTGTCGCTTCAGTGCAGAGGAGCAGGAAATTCTGGTTAAAGAGGTGATGGAACACCAGCACCAGCTGTTTGTCACCTCAAAGTTGCCAATCAGTAGGAGGGAGGCAATATGGCAACAAATTGTTGACAAGATCAACAGTGTGGCAGAAGTACTGAGAACAGTCATTGAGTGCAAGAAACGCTGGCATGACTGCAAGCGCAGGACCAAGGAAAAGATGGCCAGGAACAGGAAGGCAGCACTGCAGACTAGAGGTGGGAGTCCAGCACCGCAGGAGGCCCTGGACCACATGCAGGAGATGGTCGCAGCCGTCATCCCTGACGAGATTGTCACAGGGATTCAAGGGCAGGACAGCGCAGACTACCAGGAGACAACGCACATGCAGGGTAAGTCGCATGGGGAATTAAAATGCACAAATGTTAACCGTAAGCAGGGGGGTGGACATACCTACTACACAATGCATGTAAGTCATGATAGTCAGGGAGTGGAATGGCTAAAGGGGCACGGCACGGGGCATGGCCTGTTCTGAGGTAACCTGGGGCACACTACTACACAACACCAACAACCTTTGCAGGGGGTATGCTGCCATGCCAAGGATGTTGCAAAGGTAAAGCCAGGCCAGGAGGGCAGGATACAACGAAAAACTGGCAGCCTGTCACACGTCAGCCAGTATTCTCCCTACAGTAACTAGGGCCCAATTAACAACCTCTGGCCATACCTGCAAGTGGAATGTAACATTTACAACAGTTGCCAGTATGCCACTACCACCTCTGCTGTGCGTGCAGGTCAAGTAGCTAATGGCAGTAATGTCCCCATGGATCAAACACACCCAAATTAGAGGATTCAGGATGACAACGTTATCAATCCCCTGAAATCAAGACAAATGTTCCAATCCAGTCAAATGTGATTGTCCAAAGTTGCTACAAACATCAGCCATTGTCATTAACATTAGGAGGTACACAGCACTAATGCCATAGCCATGCTGCATATGTCAGGGTCCACCCTGTGCCTGGGTCACAATAGCTCCAATGACACCATGCAACATCTCAAATGTCATACTGCTCAGACAACAGCATTGAGGGGGAGGGCACATGTAACTGGTTACAGAAATACACCTGCACAGTCAGAGGAGGAAATAGAACACTGCTATGACTATCAGTGCAATCCAATGTACCACACATTCCTCAACATTAGCAGTACACATTACCAATGCTGACATCCATATTGTGCCATAACAAAGCTAGACATAGTATATGCTACATCTCAACTACATATTGGTGGATGTGAAAGATCAGAGGCTAGGGCAGGTCCAGATTGTTAAGTGTTGCCATCAGAGCACCCACAGCCAGTGAAAGGCCTCACCATGAGAATGGAAGTAGACAGAGAGTTGAGTAGGACAAGAAGGTGGCAATTCACAATTTGGCCTGAACCAACACCTGGAGGATGTGATGCTGACAAGTCCACAAACTGACCACAATACATGTGACATGCAGGTGGGGCATAGGCCTGGGAGAATGCTAATATGAAAGAAAGACAGGAACAATGAACAGGAACCAAGATCACAATGTTAAAATAATCGGAAGGCGGGCATGTCACATTACAAAGCCCACAACACAGACACACTAATTGTACTGTATCTCATTGCAGAGGACAATGGCTCTCCTGCGGACATGCCTGTCCAGGACTACCCTGATGACATGGATGACGAGCTGACAAACATCAGCCAGCAGACCCTCCAAGATGTCCTTGGAACCCTCCAGATCCCACCTCCAGTCACAAGGAGGAGCCCCGAACTAGCAGCCATCACAGAGGACCCACCCACCACCCCAATTGTACAACCTGCTAGCTCCAACACAGCTGAGGAGTCTGACGACCCTGGCACCAGCTTTGAGCGAACTGTAGTTGGAGTACAGCAGGAGCTGGCCAGGGAGGTGCGGGTGGGGATGCAAACCATGGCAGCCAGCCTAGAGTGGGTGCGTTCGTGCATGATGTCAACTGAAGAACAGGCAGCAGCTATGCAAAGGCGAACAACAATCTTGCAGGAAGTTGAAAAAAGGTTGAAGGAAATCAGCACAGTTGTAATACAGTTGACCCAACGCCTACAACAACAATCCTGTCAACGCGTGCACAAATGCAATATTGAACCCCTCAGGGCCGACCTAGCTCCCTACCACAGTGATGCGGCTGCTAGTCTTAAGAACCAGCAGTTCCTCCTTGCTGCAGTACTGCCCTTAATAGCCCCACAGTTAGCATCTACTGGGATGTCTCACTCCATGTCTTCAAACACTGAGGTTTGCAGTCTCGCAGACGGCGAGAATAACACACGCTTGATCCCGGACTCTGTGTCCCCCCGGGCCCCCCTGGTCTGTGAACACTCTGGGAGTCGCGGCCGTGAACCGAGGAGGGAGTGGCCTTAAAATCCAGCACGTGCCCCCCCCCCCCACCTATGATACGAAAGGTCGACGGGCCCTAACCACATAGTAGTGTACACCGATCGGGGCGACTAGACTTTCCCCCTGCTGGGAGTGGTGACTTGATAAACGCAGTCCTGGTCCCCGGCAGCTACAGCTACCCGCCTGAGCAGGCACCGAGTAACAAGGATGGGGAAGCCCAAGAAACACGAGGGGCAGGCCCCGGAAGACCCCAATGGCACCCAAACTGCAGGACGGCCCCAGAGAATAGACCCCCGAGATGACACGGCTGACCAGGAAACAACTTTGGATACGGTGCTCCAGCCATCAGAGAATCTTGAGAAGCACTAGAGCAAAAAATAGATAACCTGACTGTAGACCTCTCCCTACTGCGAGATGATCATCGTAGGCTAACGGAGAGAGTGGGAACAAATGAAAAGGGGATTAAGCTCATGGCCTCAACCCAGAAGTCTTCTTCTAAAGAACTCTTGGAAATTACCTCTCATGTAAAAGCGTTAGAAGCAAGAGCGGAAGACGCTGAAAATCGTGCCCGCAGGAGCAACATAAGGCTGATTGGTGTACCGGAGGGAGCGGAGACGGCGGCGGTAAATATGGAATCCTTCCTGGAACACTGGATCAAAGAAACAATACCTCCTGAAGGTCTATCAACGATTTTTGCCATAGAAAGAGCCCATAGGGTGCCTAGCAGGCCTCCTCCCCCTGGAGCGAGAGCTCGACCAATAGTGGCAAAACTCCTGCACTTTAAAGACAGGGATTACATTCTGTCACAAACGCGCCTGACAGGGGAAATAGCACTAAATAATCAGCGTGTTATGCTCTTTCCGGATTTCACCAAAGGAACTCAGGAGCAAAGGGCCTCCTTCAACAATCCCAAACGAATCCTCCGTGAAAATGGGATAAAATACGCCATGCTCTTTCCGGCCAAACTCAGAGCGGAATATGAAGGGAAAGTACATTTCTTTACATCCCCACAGGTAATCGACAAATGGCTGGAAGCCAAGAATATCACAGCCCCGGGCCCCCACCGCGGAACTTGTAGCAAAACCCCCAGAAAGCGTAGCAGATCCTCCAAACGAAATAAAGAGATTGCTCCTCCAAGGCACCAAGCTCTCCAAGAAATGCGCGAGGCGGTGGACGCGGCAGCGGCACTGGGCCGGGGCTCTTTCCCCTCCTCCCAGAATTCTGGACACACCTCGGACCACGACTCGTGCAGTGGAGACTCATTGAGCTCGTCGCGGGATACCCTCACCAGCCTACCAAAAGTAACCCTGAGATCCTCGGAAGAAATCATTTGACTCTTCATTGTTAGAATGGTTACTAAAGGAACACTAAGAAGCATCAAATAAGTAGGGTCTAGATAGCAGAAGAACAACTCTCCGGAACATCCACACTCAACACGCCCTGCGCAACACCTTACTGGGTAGCTAAATATAATCTTGCTGGGTCCCAGAACCGGCCTGGAGTGTAGGCTCTCGGTCGCTGACATGCCACCCTCCTATAGGATTTTAAGACAAGTTATAATGGTTTGGACGGGAACAGTTCTGACCACCGGTCCTGGGGAGTGGGAGTTGGGAGTTGAGTTTACCAAGTTAGTATTAAGGGATAATCTAGCACTTACCATTTATGAAGCTGACAGCTCGCGCATTGAAATCACGCCGCCACAATATAATCCTATACACAGTAATTTCCTCATCCTCCCTAGCTTCTACAGATTTGCAACCAAAATGGAAACCACAAAGTATAAGATAATAACCTGGAACATTAGAGATCTAAACAATATGTCCAAACGTTATAAAGTATACAACTACTTAAAGCGCAGGGGGATCCACATTGCTCTACTACAGGAAACGCACCTGGTAGAACAGGAAGTTAACTCCATTAAGAAACGGTGGAGAGGTCAAATAATCTCCACTAGTTACTCAGCTTTTGCAAGGGGAGTATTGATCCTGATCCGACCGGGGGTGCCCTTTCAGTTTCTTCACAAGCACATAGACAGGGACGGGAGATATGTAGTGGCCTCCGGGAGACTGGGAGGAAGAGATGTAACAATAAGCGGGATATATGCACCCAACCAGGACCAGGGGAAATTCCTCTATAAATTGTCCCTTGAAATAGGCTCACTCCTAACAGGTCCTAATATAATCGGAGGGGATTTTAACTGCATAGCTAACGTTAGCCTGGACAGATCACACACCCCCATTTCACAGTCCCCTACTCTAAAAATTGCTAAATCATTTGCAGAGTGGAAACAACACTGGCACCTGGGAGACTGTTGGAGGCAGCTTAACCCTCATACTCAGGACTTTTCATATTACTCGGCGGTACACGACCTACATGTCAGACTAGACACTTTTTTAGCCTCTCCTGAAATTCAAATGGACGTAATCTCCGCTGAATACCTGTGCCGTACAATATCTGACCATAACCCTCTGATTCTATCGCTATCCTGGGGAAGGGAGGGAACGACTATTCCAACATGGCATCTGAGGGCTGAAATGCTTGAGGATGAGGCACTCAAACATCTTTTGCATTCAACAATAGTTGATTTCTTTAAACACAACACACAAACTGCGTCCTCCAGATCCATTGAATGGGAAACATTCAAAATAGTTATAAGAGGCACCTGTATCAGTGAGAACATAGGGGCCCGGAAATCTATGGAAAACAAGCTCCGTAGCCTGGAGGATTCCCTCAGAGACCTTGAGCGCAGACGCCCTACACAACATGATCTGGCCCCCCTCCTGAAAGACACCAAAAATAAAATAATAGAAGTAAACAATAGGCTGTCACGATATGATTACAAGCAGCACATAATCAAACAACACTCAGAGGGGGATAAGCCTGGTGCCCTGCTGGCGTGGCTGGCTAACCCACCTAAACAACAAACTGTCACAGTGGAAATCGAAGACACCCCAGGCACCAGCGTTTACAGCCAAAAAGAGATTAACTCTAGCTTTATCAACTACTATTCAACACTATATGCGCCCCCCACTGAGACACTAACTAACCTCCAATTACAAGACCTAGAAGACCTCACCCTCCCCAAACTTGGGGAAGAAGAGAGCTCAGCTTTAGCAACCCCAATATCTATTGCAGAGATTAAAACAGCAATCCAAGGCATGGCTAAAGGTAAGGTCCCAGGATCCGATGGACTTCCACTGGAGTTCTATCTCCTGTACCAGGACCTGTTAGCCCCGCATCTCAGCACAATATATACTGAGGCTTGGAGCGGGGGCAACCTACCACAATCTACTAATGAAGCCATCATGATTCCCCTACTAAAACCCGATAGGCCCCCAATGGATGTCCGTTCTTACCATCCATTATCCATGCTTAAAATAGATTATAAAATATTAAGTATGATTCTTGCGAACAGACTACTGCCCCACATGACCTCGTTAATCCACCAGGATCAGTCTGGCTTTATCCCGCAACGTAGCACCGCACAAAATATTAGACGCCTGGTGTCTGTTCTTCGTTCTATGCCTCCGGAAATGACTCAGGCAGCGATTATCTCTGTCGACATAGAAAGGGCATTCGACTGCCTGAGATGGGACTACTTAGAACAGGCCATGCTGAGAATGGGGATGGGAGAGGGATTCACATGTTGGACTAGGTTGCTATATTCAAATCCCACTGATAGGGTGAGAACAGGTAACACCATATCTGATTAATTTTCGATTGGCAGAGGAACTAGACAGGGTTGCCCACTATCCCCTCTCCTTTTCGCAGTAGCAGTGGAGCCCCTGGCCCAAATGGCTAGAACCGGGCAGCACTTCCAAGGCATTTCAATCAACGACTGGACACATTAAATCGCCCTTTATGCCGATGATATGGTGCTTTTTCTCCGTAACCAGGAGATGATCTACCAGGCGTAATAACCATGCTTGAGAAATACGGAATAGCCTCCGGACTTCGGATCAACTGGAGGAAGTCCACTATATTCCCCATGTCAAGTAGCACACCAGAACCGAATGAGACGAGAGGGTTACCCTGGTCTCCTAACACTTTTAAATATCTAGGAGTAAACATATACCATACTGCAGAAGACCTCCTAGAAGGAAATATTCATGGAGCAATCAGAGGAGTCAGAGCTAGCATGCGCTTCTGGGAGACTCTACCATTAACAGTATCCGGCAGAATTGCTGATGTGCTAAGAAATTATAGTGCTACCCCGAATGCTATACTACTTCTCTACCACCCCATTGGTAATCCCGAAAGCAGTATTCAGAAGCACTGACACTATGATCGCAAGCTTTATATGGGGACCGAGCAGGCACAGAATCGCACTAAATTCATTGCAGAGAACCACTGCAGAAGGGGGCTTTGCTGCCCCAGACCTAGAAATCTCTTACTGGGCAGGTCAACTACAATGGCTAGCAAAACTTATCAGCGAACCCCCAGGTGCGACAGACTTACGGGTTCCACTGAACTCTCCATCTAACTAGACACTGCTGGGAGCAATTCCTAAGAAGAACCCGTACAAAAACCCCATACACACCTGAGGCTCCCCTGGGATGCTTGACTTATGCTTTGGGAGATCACACTCTTAGGGGTCTCAATATGTTGGAAGAACACAACATCACAAAACTAGGTGACATTTACAATAACGGGAGACTCTGCACTTACTCGGAGCTCCAAGATCAATTTAATCTCCCTTCAGGTTTGTTCCTTACATATAACG
This sequence comes from Pleurodeles waltl, assembly GCF_031143425.1. Classification (NCBI taxonomy): domain Eukaryota; kingdom Metazoa; phylum Chordata; class Amphibia; order Caudata; family Salamandridae; genus Pleurodeles; species Pleurodeles waltl. The sequence goes on from NC_090440.1 coordinate 1,890,771,707, forward strand.
CAGTCACCAGACCCGCACAAAAAATTTGGGGGTCAGCAGCTATCGAACCTCCAACTCACAGTGGCTGTAACTTCCTCTGCACAATAGGAGAAAGGAAAGGAATGATCTCAGAAATATACAAATCATTACAAAGCAGTTCATGCACACCCCTAAATAAACTCAGAGACAAGTGGCAGACTGATTTAAACACAACAATTGAAGATGCGCAATGGACAAAGATCACCTCCCATACTTACTCCGTATCTAGAAACGCCAGATTCAAATTAATAAATCTTTACATTTATCATAGGGCCTACTTAACCCCGCAAATGATAACTAAAATATACAATACAAATGAAGCGAGATGCCCTAGATGTACCGAAACAGCTGCAGGTCTGGTACACATGCTGTGGAGTTGTTCACAACTCAAATCATATTGGTCAGAGATATTTAGGAGTATTTCCGACAGCACTAGCAGGAAGATCACCCTGTCCCCACTAGTGGCCCTGCTAGGAGACTTCCCCCCGCCCTACTGCCCACAAAATGTCCAATACATTTATTGACTTGGCTCTAGTCCTGGCCAAAAGAGAAATCACCTCACACTGGAAAGACTCAGTAGGCCTGCAAGTTAAGAGGTGGCAAGAAGCGCTAGAAAAATGGGCGGAAGTGGAGGGGTCTGTGCTGCTAAAAGAAGCGCTACAGGGCCAGAGGCCGAGAGAGGATGCTACACAATGGGACTCAATACTGGAAAGTTTGAAAAACTTAGACTCCCCGACACCTGAAAAGGATCAGATGGCCTCAGACTCTGAACCAGAAGCAGTCCCCTCACCCACGACATAGAACTTTGGTAGCGATTGATACTCTGCTTAAACCATCAAGAACTGTCAGTTCAGGAATATAATGTGTTGATTTAAGTACAATATGGGGGGTGGGGGGTTTAACAGCGAGAATTTGGGGATTTACTGTTCACGTTTAAAAATCAATAAAAGATATCTAAAAAAAAAAAATAGAATGCATATGCTAATCATGAGTGGGTATCCTAGATTTGGACACGTTATTTACTGATTTACATGTCTGTGTAGCAAACTTGGATCATCAGTCCTAGGTACACTAATCACAACCCTACACCTGTGCCTGAGGGGGGGTGGACAAGCAACTAACAATTTCTAACAACAAGATCACCCAGGAAGTTTTGGAAAGCTGTACATGGGTTTGGCCAGCACACCACAGGTAAGGAGGAACTCCAAATAGGATACACCCAAACCTTTGACAATCCCATCAACACTTATCTTTGGAAATGCAAACCATTGTCAACATTATTTCCTACCAGTAATCCATGACTTTCAACAAACAGATAGATCCAAGCACACCTCTGGCCATGAGCTGCATGCACACCTAGGCCATTGTACTCAAGTGCCTCATACTTGTAGCACAACATGTGGAGCTACATGCTGCTAGGAAGTTAAACATACAATCAAACATGTTCATGAGTGAATAGCGAAGCTGAAGTCTGTGGGTAAGACTTTGGCATCCCTATTCTGGGAGAATCAGGATCTGACTGGCTGACTAATTCACTAATATGGTCCACTGCCACATTTTCGGATTTCAAGTTTTATCCACATAACTCATCCCTATTCACATTGCCGTGCTTACATGACTGACCTAGAATCCCAAATTATAACAATACGAGAGGGATTATCCAACTCAAAGAGGGGGGAAAAATGATACTCCACTCAAGGAACAAAACAGATCATTGACCAGCACATCACACCTTGCTATGTGTCCAACACACAGGAGTCAATCACACATCATCAGCAAACACAACACAGAACAGAAATATCAACACTTACTGTAGATATCTGGGTCCGCAAATCGAGCCACCTCTCTGGTAGTGTAGGGTGCAGGTCCACCTGTAAGGCATGGAAGGGAGAAATGTGCTCAATGTCTGTGCACTGTACAATACAAATACTATATGTAATATTAACTCAGAGAATAAAGCCTCTCAGACATGATGATACTGCATCCTACATACCACAGCAAGCATGTACAGACCCGGGGACTCCAGTGAGTGATACACACATATCCGCACACATGCAGTGGCCCTAATTATCATGTGATGGCAAACATGCTCCTTCATTAATGAGCAGACAAAATCATGGAGTGTATTCCTCTCATCATGTGTATCCATGAGAGACATGCAAAGCCACTTTCCATGAGGACTGCAATACCAGTCACCCAGACATTGTCACTAAGACCAATTTTAGACACACAGGTACAATGTACAGAGGGCCAGGGACAGTTGGTAGCCCTCAATTTGTATAATTTTCTCCATTTGATGTGCCACAGCTATGGTGAATTGCACCAACCATAGAGATATGAACCCGTGTGCATACCTTTTGCCAGCCATCCCTAATTGAAATGTGGCATTACAAACTCAAAATATCAATCTAAGATGTTACCTGAGGTAAGCTATAACTTGTTAAGTATGTGTCAGAATCCAGTTCAGACATGTATCCGAAAACAATTGAGGGACACAATATTTCTTGAAAATTTCTGGAATTCCAAGATTTGTTTCCTGATACACTTACCGACCACACATGAAACATATGTTTGAGCCACATTGCCATCATCAACTGACGTGAAGACAGCACTAATTTTCAGGCTCCTGTTGTGTTTAGAAAGTTAGTCTAGCTGTTGCGTCAATAAATGACGGTAATGTGTAGGAAATTTGTATACCTCACAGGCAACTGTGGCCCATATCTATATATATTTTGTACCGCATTTGTGTTGCTGTTTGACACAAAGGCGGCACAAACTTACAAAATACCATTGTATTTTGTAAGTTTGCGCTGCTCTTGCTTCACAACGGGTCGCAATTGTGGTGCTAACAAAGTAGAAATATGGCCCTGTATGTTTCACTAGCATTCCACATGTTCAAAAACATTGCCGGCAGAAAATGAAAAAATCAGCTACTGTCACCACAGAGCATTTAAACATGCTCATTACTCTGATTTGTACTTACCAACAGGGCCACTAATCACAATCCCCAGGTGGTCCAGCAGGTCTTGCTCCCTGGCAACAAGGTCAGCCCAGCGGTGCTTCAGCTGGTGGTCATTTCGCAGTGTGTTGTATATTCTCTGCAGATGGTACAACACCTTTGCCCACTGGAGCCTCCTTGCCTCTGTGTGATAGCCTTGGATCACACGACCACCTGCCTCTATCATTAAGGGTAGGAAGTGGCACACCAGCCAAATAAACCCACCCACCTCCTCCTCTCCCATCCTGCCAAGAAGAGACCTAACCAACATTATTGCACCAAAAATAAAGAGGGAATAAAGGGGTACAAAGGAGAATAGAGGGAAAGTAGGACAGGAAAATGCAATATAACTAAGAACACAGACCAACTATACCCAAACTACCACTACCCACAACAGACTCCCAACACAACAAAGACAAATGTTGACAACACAAATGACAAAAAAAACACTCAGACAGGATACCATAGACAGTTATACACAAAAAGACAATTTAAAAACCACACTGGAGACAAAATCACAAAATGCACAAAGAGACAAGTCTAAACACAGCCACATAGTCAGAAAATATCACAGACTGCAAAGTGAAAGTGAAAGTACACCCACTGTACCAAATCTGTAAACAGGATATCCTATTACATCACTTCCTGCCTCAAATGCGGTGCGTTTTTCTTGTTATGCGTCAAAATATTATGACACTTACAGTCTGTGCATAATTTTTTTTTCCGCACATGATTAGAAATAACCCTGCATCCATATTGTTAAATATGTTTCATACTTAACCAATTTCCGGGGGTACAGTGTGGGAATTACCACTCAGGGCCAATGGATGTTTCAGGGCATTGTGTGTCATATTTCAACGCATATGCATCATTTTTAGACGCATGTGCGTCTTTTTTTGACGCGTATGTGTCAACATTTCTGTCATTAACTGGGTTTGGGTCATTCTCATTTTTAATGGGACATGACAGTTGTGACAATACAGAGATAGGCTGATTGCACCCACATTGGGCATTATGGTGTATGGGCACATGTGACAGATCATACTACTGTGGACCATGATCCTCTACTTGGTGTACCGGATTTTAACTCTTCACTGACGCAATAGATGCCCAAACGTGTGGGATACAATTATGTATTACCCGGTTTGGGCATGTTTTGCATCAAGAGAGGATAGCAAGGCGACGCAACTCACTACAATAACTCAATGCCTATGGGTCACTATGTGTGATTCGGCTACTACTATTGTTGTTGATCCACTGTGTGAGCATCACAAGATTTATTTTTGCAAATCTGCTTGTATGCATGTGGAGTCAATGTGTCCACCCCTCAAATGCAAGTCAGTGTAAATGACATGAGAGAGGACATGTGTTAGTCATACACATAGCAACAACTGCTGTGTGCACTTCCTAGGTTTTTCGGAACATAAACACCACCAATGACAAAGCATGCACTGGATAGATAGCAGACGGTTGTTCATGTCAATGTTTCAAAACTTAGCCATCACATGTCCTGGAATGTTGGATACTACTTCCTAAGCACTTGTTTGTTAACCCACCATGAGTCAGGCATGGCATCATACTATGTGGGTACTGTGTTTGTGACACAAAGTCCCAAATATAATACACAGTTTTAATGTTACGCCACAGTTGGAGTCATATAACTGAGCCATGTCTGTCCTGTGGCAGTGGAGGACCAGCAGACCAAGCATCATGTGTTCACATATTTCCAGTGGTAAAATGCACAGAGGTGTCTGGTTCATGTGTGTGGGCCAATGTTTAGCCTGTATCATTATTGGGGTCTATGTTGTCACAGTTACGTGCCGGTCTAGTCATGAGTCTGTGGAGCCATTTCCTGTATCTACAAAATATCCTTTGCAGATCAATGGAAGGAAAGCCAACGAGGATTTGCGAACACACATGGGGATGGTCCAACCCTGTTACTGCAGACGTGTTATGAGACTGTCAGCAGGGCAACCTTGGTGTGCTGACAAAGTTAATGTCTCAGGATTCTTATACCGGCAGGTGTTCTCACAACATTTGTACACAGGTTGGCCTCTAAAATTCCAACTGCATCTGGGAACATTAGTGCCTCTGTGCTGATTACTCTCACAGCTATTCACCACACAAGCCCCATCAATATGTTGGGAGCAATGTGAATCAGCGTGTGGACTGTCTGGGTCCTAACATGTGTAGACATTTCATGCACATTATCTGACGTTGTTTGTTGTGCTGTAGTCACCATACCCAATCCATGCATACAGCCATGGTACACTGTCACAATTTGTCACTCATGCATACATGAGACCGAGACAAGGGATTGGCCATGATTCGGCTATTTGGAGACAAGTTCACCCCCATGGTACAATAAATAAACTGATTATGCTATACAATGTATTTGAGTATGCATTGTAGACCCACCTAACACAATACCCCAGGAGGAATATGAGGGTTGGGAAAGCAACTATGATACAAATGTAGGCCCAAGGAACCTTTAAGGTAACACAAAGACAGGAGCCAGTCAGGCTAACAGGATACAGGGTCAATCAGGATCCAAACATTTCACAAGGTAAATACACAGTGGTCAGTCTGAGACTGGTCAATGGAGGAACAAGAGACAGTGGAAACGGAAAACTGTGTTGGTCCTGTGTGTTGGAACATAACACATTAACCCAAGGACTGTGTTACACAGCTGATTAATACTGCAAGGCATAACAGTGTTATAGATAAAATGGCTGCTTCTATGCTATTCCAAGCAGCTGCAAGGGCAGTGCATGTTCAAATGGCTGGTCTCCATGGAGGTGCTCACAGGTGTGTGCAGCATCAGTCTCTCACAAGTCCTGTAGGTCAGATTCAAGTTCAAAGGGCCAACAGTACCTTGCACATCGGAAGCAATGTACAGGTAATAACAGGTCCTAGAGACTAAAAGCCAGTGCATTATTTAACCTGACGTCCATGCAGACAGAAGTACAATGACTATGGCATGCCATACTAAAGAGGGAAGCACACTGGATTTACATTGTGAGTCTGGGAGTGTCTAGAGGAGGGATTCTCTGGGGACACATATTCCCATTCCCATTCCCATCCAGGGACCTCTGAAGAAGGGTGGGGTGAGACAGGGAACATGGGTGTGTCTGGACTTAGGACATGGGCTGTAATGTGCAGGGGATGTCCTGAAAGCAATGCTAGTCATACCTGGGGCACTTGTGCTATGAATTTGCTGCTTATATGAAAATCTAGTCACACATAGTCCTTGCAAAGATAGGTGATGTAAGACATACTTGCTGTCAAGGGTCTGGTCATACATTCCTGTTACCAATGCAATAGCACATCCACTGCCTCCCGTATGAGGCATTTTTTACCTTATTGACTGATGGTGTCTTAGTTGTGTGCCATATGCTGCGATGACCCATGTTGCCAACATGTATGTGTGAAATAGGTGTGGTCCTCTGCTATTGCCCTTCAAATGTGAAATGTACAGTATATATGTCATTTACAGTGTGAGTGAATGTGGCTGTACATTCATACGCATCAAACTAGTTTAAGAATGTTCTGTGTCCTAATCGGTTTTTCAGCAATGCTCCATGAGGCTACACTCTGATTCTGATAGTTAGAGATAATGTTATGCAAAAATGATTATCCAGACCATGATATAGTGATTAGTATAGGTGTTTATTTACATATGGTAAGACAGTGGTGATGGGTGAGTAGAGTTAAAAGAAATTTTGGACAATAGGTTGTCTCCGACGCAACCCTGCAGCTGTGTTTGGATGGTCCCCCTCATGTTGATGGACAGCATCCTCCTCTTCCTCCTCTTCAGGCATTTGTGGGTTGGGTTCATATAGGGGAATGTTCCTTCTTACACATATGTTGTGCAGGATGGCACAGGTCAAAATTATTTTGCACACCATTTCTGGTGAGTATAGGAGGCTGCCTCCGGTGATGTTGAGGCACCTGAATCTTGACTTCAGGATGCCAAAGGTCCTCTCGACTATGGTGCATGTCCTCTTATGTGCCTCATTATAGGCACGCTCTGCTGCAGTGCTTGGGTTTGCAAATGGGGTCATGATCCATGGCTGGATCCCATACCCCTGATCAGCTGAAAGAGAAAATGAGTGAGAACATGTTGATGTACCTTGCACCATTAATATCACTTTGCATGGCAATTGTTCTCCTGTGTTGTCTGTGACTCATCAGTGTTTGTGTTATTGTGTCGCATCCTAGGCTTCTAGGATGCATCATCAGCATTAGGTTGTTTCCTTATCTGAACAGGTGTTTGGCTGTTGACCGGATGTCAGCAGTATTTTTGTAGAGTCGCAGTACAGTGTGTACTCCCTTGCATTGTGACTTGTGAAATAGGTGTCCCTGTGTCTTAACTTGGGGTGAGATGATACTTCCATACACAGAATCAATTTGACAGTGGTGATAACACGGTTGCATCTATATACCCTGGGCATCCCATACAATTTCACACATGCAATAGAATTACAATGTGCAAAACATCTCCATACATTGTGAGCACTGACGTGTTTACAATTGACTAGGCACTAATTTCACATGTGTGACAAGGTCACTGCAGACCTATTTCTCTGCCCTTGCCAAGTCGACTCAGGTTGTAACGTGTACCTATACTATTGAACATGTTCTAGTTTTGATGGCCAACTTGGTTGTGAGGTTGTCATTTAGAGTTTCAGAAGGTCCGTATGCCAGTACATCTGTTTTGTGTGTGTTAATTTGTCGCAATGCCTATGTGTAGGAATGTGCACTTTCAATATTGTCCCATCAATATGTGTTCTTCACACAGTCCCCTTGCTTCTTGGTAGTGGGCAATGTGAGAGCAGGAGTGATGTGAGATATTGGTATAGCCTCAATGATTGCATGTGACCTTCATTAGAGTCATCATCATGCTATGTGTGTCATGGTATTTGACCTGCAGCAAAAAACATACACACCCCTTACACAGTACGTATTGGTTTGAAGGGTGTTGGATTAAGTGTTATTGATGTGATATTGAAAGATTAACCTTCCCAAATGTACTGTCAGTTGGGGCCATGTGTTTGTCATTGTGTTGTTTTAAATTGTTCCCTTGTGTCTGTGGAGTGGCATCTGTTGTTATTTGAAGCTGTCATTTTTCCCTAGGTGTGACTCCCATTGGGTGAGGATATCAAACATGCCTAGCAGTGTCACAACCTCAGTGTGTTCCTGTCCACGTGTCGATGTCGTGTGTCCTAGAGGGTTGCTGTGCAGTGTGTATGTAAGTAGGTTTCTGTACTTACCAACAAGTAGGCCATTTCCATATCGTCCATCCTGGGAGTGTTGATTGATGGTGCAGTGATGGAAGATGAATGAATCATGTACACTCCCAGGATACTTTGTCATGATGTTGGTGATCAAACCCCGGTGATCAACAGTGACCTGCACATTAATGGCGTGTGTGTGTGCTTCCTGTTGCGGTATAGATGTTTGGTTGCAGCAGGTGGCACAATGCGTACATGTTTGAAGTCAATGGCACCAAGGACGTGTGGGAAGCCATTAATTTGGTAAAACCCCTGTTTTGTGTCCTGCTGCTTCTGCTGTGTGTTGGGGAAGCTGATGTGGTGGGGTGTGAGGGAGATGATGGCATCCAGTACCTTGGGTAGGAAGGCGGAGAATGATGTGTGAGATCCCAGCAACCAGGGTGCCAGTGGTTTGAAGAAGCCACTTGCCAACATGTGTAGTACAGCTAGCAGCTTGGTTTCTGGTGGAATGGTGCAAGGTGTCTGCAAGCTGGGTGCCAACTGTGGCTCAATGTTGCGCAGCAGCTACTGAATGGCTTTCCAGCTAAGCCTGTACCTCTGGATGATGTCTTGTTGGCGGAGTCCCAGAAGGGTTGTCCTGGTGCGGAATATCCTCTCCTGCCTTCTACGTTGCCTTTGGGTTCTGTGCTGGTGTTGTGGAAGCTGCTGTTGTTGGTCCTGTGCTCTGCATCTGCGTGCATGCTGGATGAAAAGCACCTCCATGTCTTCCTTTTGGAGCTATGCTGTTGCTTCTGTACAGGTGTGTTTGCCCCATTTTAATGCCTGCCCTGACCCAGGTGTTACTATTTGACGCAAATCAGGTTGTGCTTCATTTTCCGCCTCCGGCTCCCGGCCGTGGGTCATTTTTGCACGGTAGAATAATAAGGCACACAGGCGTTTAAGTCATTTTTGGGACGGGAACGCCTACCTTGCATGTCATTAACGCAAGGCGGTTAACCACATCCATAAAATGACGCACACGGCGGAATTTTGGCGTTCGCAGGCGTCAAAGTTTAAATATGGTTCACGGTTTGCGCCGAATGTGCGTCAAAATTTTTGACCCACATTCGGCGCAAACAGAGTATAACTATGCCCCTTAATGTAAATAAAGAGATAAGTTGGATTCACCTTGGTCATCCTTCAAAACCATCCTAATGTAAAGAGTGAGCAGAACGGTTAGAATGAGATAGTACTTACTTTTTAATGACGAGTGAGTACTGTGAAACCCTCTGCTCGTGAAAACCACCTTGGCCCCTTCAATTGTTTGAATGAATGGATTAATAAAATGAGATTTGTTTAGCTAGTGCATAGCTACTCCAAGGAGTTTGAATCAAGGGTTATTTTTGGAGGCAATAGCTGTTTAAAGAACAGTAGGGACAGATTTCTACCTACAGCCTTCTAAGTGACGTAATGTAGTAGCTCAAAAGTGACTCTATTTCGACTCTCCCGAGTAAGATATTGAAACTTGGATTGTAGGGGCTAAATAAAGGCAGAGCCTCTGAGAGAGGTAACTGCTTTAGGTGGTAGCCCAGAGTAGACTGTTCGGTATATTTGTTGGCCACATTCATTGTTGTCCAGAGGAGTCATCAATTTGAGGGAACTATTTTTCTGTGAGTTTTTGTGTTGGTCTTGAACTTATAGAGAAAGACAAAGAAAATTGATGTCTCTGGATGTCTTACAAGAAGGAACATTCCATAAAAAGAGCAAGGGTTTTCTTATAAGATACAGATGAAATTGCAAGAGGACTTCAAAGGAAGTCGACTCAGTGATTCATTATCTAAGTATTGATTGTTATATAAACATTTCAGTTTAAAGTGGAAGAAACTAGTGTGAGATTTCTCTTGAAGACCGCAGATAACTCCCAATGAGAGCAAGTCTTTCATTTAGTGCAGCTGGTCCACATTTGAAACTACTTTGTATCTCTCTCTGGTATATGCTGCTGATACCTCATTCCCCAAGTCAGCAGACATTGATTATGATTGATAAAGTGCCTGAACCTTTCAAGGATGGAATGAGGTGAATCCACAATATTTCTCTAGTTCTAGATTTCTCGACTGAAGGTCGATGTTTTCCTAGCTAACTAATTACTGACACTGACAGCTTGAGACTGTCAATTGCATCTTGGCTCAACCCAGTGGAGTGTTCATTGCTCATCTAATGCTGCTGTCTTGGTGTATCCTTCCGCCTCCATTCCAGTGCTTGCATTGGACTGCATGAAATGCGTTTACAGTTGTAGGCTCGCTTCCTGCTCATGCTAGCTCCATCCCATGTGATGCTCTAATTTGCTAACACTGCACACTTTAGCACATTATACCCTATTGGCATTGGCAATGATCACGTGTTGACTGTTTTACTTCTTTTGACCTTGAACAGTGCTTTGCTGCCTTCCTAGATATGCACTATATAAATATCAGATACTTAAAAAGGTTGCTTTCTTGAGGGATCAAGCAAATTGTTTGTCACGAGCGTGAGTAGTCAACTCCTCATCTGTTAGGACACTGCCGAGCAAAATGGACAAGAACAGAGCAATAGATATTAATGGTAAGTAACTGAGGCATCAACCCCTGGGTTCCTCAGCTCAGCTTCTACACACCATACATAAGACACCGCTTGTCCCCCTGTGGTGATGCGCAAGGGAGAGCAGTGCCAAGGGCTTGGATCTACAGGAGGTCAAGGCTCCTCTATGTCAAGTAAATTTACTCAACCCTTTTCTGCTTTACTTTCACGCAAATGTGATCTCACTGGCAGAGCTGGACTGAGGACGAGAAGCAGCCCTGTCACAAACGTTCAAACCAGTCATTCAGCCTTCTTCCCAGCTCTCTCTCTTTCCATCCATCACTTCTCTGTCTCTCCCCGTCTCTCTTCTCTCTTTCTGATTCTCTCTCCCTCTGTGTGTGTGTCTCCTGGAGCCCCTCTCATCCTCGTTGTGCTACAAATAGCCGTCCAGCGGGGAAAGTGGCAGCGGTGCCGGTGGCGGCCTCAGGCATTTAAAAAACTGGCCTCCGATGGCTCCAGCCCCCCGGGACACATCCCATTGGATAAATGGCCAGTCCGGCCTTGCTCGCTGGGCTCTCTTTGTGCTTTGCTTGTATCGTTAAACATTATTTACGTTCTAAACCATGTTTTATAGGATAGGTGGTTTTATCGCATCATAAAAATAAAGTGAGTGGCTCCCCAACCACTTCTTATGTCAAGTACTGGACTGGGAAGCTGCTCCATAATTCGTGTCTTTGCTTGTATTATAAAACATGTTTTAAATAGATCCGCAGATTTGTTGTTGCCTTGTTTGAGATGCAGAAATTTCTTTCTCAGGGTCATTAGCATGAAGTCATTGGAGGGTCCAGCAGTGATCGGTTAGTGTTCGCTGTTGTACGCCAAGTCGTGCATTATACTTTCGCTTCCCTGAGAGGTAAATTACCGGCGGGGGTAACGGTGAACAGAGAGCATAATGATTTCCCGTTTGTTGGGTTTCCTTCCGTGCTTACAGCTAGACATACCAGGCCCACGATCCCAGTATGCGAGATATAACTGTGGGAACAGCGCCATCTACCGCTCTTTCTGACAGCCAGATGAAAAACAGCGAAGTTTAGGATCTGTTTCTGGTATTTATGGTAAAACTATCAGCAGTTAATTTTTGCCTGTAGCTGCAGGAGGGGCCCAGCCGGGTACATTTTTGGAAATCAGGTATTCACGTGTAATTCCCCAGTAATTGCACATATCACAGCTCGGTCTTTTTTGTGCTCAGAGATGTGTGTCTGGGATACAACTCTCACTCTCATGCTAGTAGCAACAAATGTTTTCAGCAATATTTTAGGGAGTACATTTTCCAACGGTAACATCAAGAGAAAATACTTTGGCCCATATTTATACTTTTTTAGCGCCGCATTTGCGTAATTTTTTGACGCAAAAGCGGCGCAAACTTACCGCTTTTGCGTCAAAAAGCAGCACAAATGCGTTGCAAAAAAAAGTAAAAATACGGGCCTTTGGCCCATATTGATACTTTTTGACGCAAACCGGCGCTGGTTTGCGTCAATACATTTACTGCTGGCTAACACCATCCCTATGTGCGATGCGGGCGCCATATTTAAGGATTTACATTAGCCAGTGCTGCGGGCTGGTCAGAGTAAAAAAAAATGACTCAAACCAGGCAGCGCCGGCATAGGGGAAAATGGGGGTTGTGCGTCAAAAAAGGGTGCAAGTCAGGTTTGAGTAAAAAATCATGGCTCAAACTGGACTTGAGCCATTTTTGGCACACAACCCCCATTGAAATAACTCCTGTCTTAGATAGGAGTCATGCCCCCTTGCCCAATGGCCATGCCCAGGGGACTTGTGTCCCCTGGGCATGGCCATTGGGCACAGTGGCATGTAGGGGGACCCAAATTAGGCCCCCCATGCCACTCTAAAAAAAAAAAATAATAATACTTACCTGTACTTATCTGGAATGGGTCCCCCCATCCATGGGTGTCCTCCAGGGGTGGGCAAGGGTGGCAGGGGGTGTCCCTGGGGGCAGGGAAGGGCACCTCTGGACTGCTTCCATGGTCAGAGACCATGGAAGTGAGCCCACAGGTCCCTTTATGCCTGCCCTCACCCAGGCGTTAAAAAACTGTGCGCATCAGGCTGTGCGCCGTTTTTTAAGGCCCGCCCCCTCCTGTGCGTCAAATATTTTGACGCACATTCGGCGCAAATGGAGTATAAATATGCCCCTTTGTCTTTACAACTCTCGGGATGTGTGCTCCCAACATTCGAAGGAGTGTACTGTCTCCAACCATTGAAGGTAGTATTTTACGGTAATCCAACTGGTGTATATGCCAGCCTTGTAGATGTGCTTACAACAATATTAATGCCCCCATTAGAACTTTTGTGGTATTTTCAATACCACATTAATCTGTATATATTGTATATATGGCTGGCTGCCTAAACACTAGCTGAAAAACTACAAGCAATGTTATTCAAATGCAGTACATATTGGTAGATAATTTCGAGAAGAAGCAGGTATTAAGATTGAGAATTATCAAATTTGGCATTGACCAGGAATAGTCAATAATGCATAAATTATCACCGTGTGAAAATCAAATGCAATTACATTCCTGCTTGCACACTAACAAATTCCTCCCCAAAACTCACTCACCAAAATGAACATTGTAAATTTTGGCAATTCATTTTCCATCACCCACAGTACCACTAACATGTCAAAATATAGTGCACAGAAATGAAATATACAATAGGTACCTCACCTACCCTTAAATAAAGATGACACTACGAAACACAGCAGTAGGCAATTTACAGATACAACTGTAACCACATTCAAATGAGAGACATCTGAATAAACTCCTCACTCAGCTAATACAAGAAAATAGACCTATACAAGTAGCCCTCTCACACACTGCTGAACACCGCCATAGATGCTTTAATTTGTGGCCATTCGTTATTCCCCTGCTACAGTTCTATGGTAATGCAGCATGCCAACCAGCAGGAGGCAGACGCCCTGACTGTACAGTAGGAAGACAACTGGAAAGACGAATAGGTAACATAAAGGCAAAGATTGAAAAGAGATAGCTGGGGCACTGCAGTCTGAGCATGAATGCAATATGCAACATCCTGGCTTCCGACAGGGATTCCCTGGAGCCTAACATAGGCATGCATACTGTGATGTTTTCCCTAAAAACACATTTGCTGTGCTGTTATTTTTATGAACTGGCTGCACTCCACACAAAGTGATGCATGGATTATCACGCCCTTCTTTTCTAAGATTCCCACACAGGCCGCAAATACCTTACTTAATGGCATCGATCACCACGTCATCTTATTTACAAATATCAAATATCAACAAAGCAAGATTATCTTCACCAGCAGAAGCCTTGATTGCTTCTTGGTCAGGACCTATCATAACCACATTCCTGTTCACACATGCCTCACATTGAAGGTTGGCATGTGGCCAATGTCAACATTGAACACCCACAATATAGCATGTCAAGCGGCCAGCAGCCTTTCTTCAGGCTCACTGTACCCAGTGCAACTTTTGAGTGTATCAAGACAATGCATTAAAGGTGTTTCAAACAAGGCATGGATGAACAATTTGTAGTTATTGGTCACTCCCTTCGCAAATACTATTTTCTCAACTGACTTTATGGTGCTATAATATTTAACAAATATGCAAGAGTATATGGATACTCACCATCACCAAGAATACATTCATCTGTACATCTCCTGTAGGTGGTGTCAGACTCAACCTGAAGACACAGCCCATGCCCCCCCACGAGCACTGCATGAACAATAAGTCAAAAGGGTATGCATGCTTTTAAGTCCCAAATTACCACTGGGGTATACTTCTAAAGCCCATCAGGGCCTCCTGGGAGGCACTTCAAGATTTACAGTATAGCAGGCAGGAGCTAGAAGGAGAGCCCAGGAGAATCCAGCCGAGGTCCAATTGCAATTGGTCAGCTGGGCATTTGAAGGAAAATGCCTCTTGTACCATGTTGTGTCCCTATAGCTTGAACAGGAGGCCAGTCTTATGACCCTTGGAGGCCACTTCTTTGTCTTGGGTACAAGAGTGAGAAAATATCTAGTCTTCTAAGCTTCTCACAGATTGCAGACAGCAAGTGCAGTCCTCTTCTGATTTTCTACAGGTCCAGGAGTGTTCTGATGTGAGTGCCTGGGGATGACACATTTATGTTTGGTACAAGCTAGTAGCTTAGAGTGATCCCTGGGGTGCGACCCTTACTAATGGGTTAAAGGTTCCCGAGACAAACCCTTCCCACTTTGGGCATCTTCATCAGCACGTCATCAGCCACTCTAAACTTGGGCTTTGATGCCTAGAGGTGTTCGTGGGAGTGTACTCTGGCAATCTTAGTGTCCTCCCTCACACACTAAATCCCAGTTTGTTACAGTTCCTCTTCAAATAATAACCTTAGAAACAGGAGTGTGCTAGCACAAAAGCTGAGTTTTCAGCAACCAGGCAGTGAATAAACAGACATTTTTTTGGTATCCTTTTACCGTCATTTCAGTGCACCCAAAATGTTATCTATGAACCCAGCAGACCTACCACACAGATTCTGACACTAATGGTACAAACGAAGTGCACTTCCCAAGTGTAAGCTGACATTTGACTGTGGCGGGAAGACCTCTTTGAAGTGCTTCCCAAGTGTCATGTGAAAAACCCCAGCAGACCTGTCAAGCAGGATGTGACATTAATGCAGGATTTGACACTTTAATATCAAAAAAGGATTCTCACAGCCCTGCCCTTCATATTCTATCAGGTTCACATGAGTCATCTTTGGCCATTTAGGGCAGCCTATTGTTTGCTCCCAGAAGCAATTCACACCTTCTTCACACCTATCCAAATGCTAATTACTGACTAGAGGGAGTGGGGGAGCGTAATTAATAATCAGCTTCCATTGAATTCAGGCAATGGTGTAACATAAGCCTCTGCATCCCCAGCGGTGCGGGCCCCTGACTTCCAGGGGGCCCACCTCAGCAAAACTGGCTGGTGGTGGGCCGGGTGGGGGGCTCCATGTACCTTGCAGGGGGACCCCCCCTCAGGTTTTGTTACGCCACTGATTTCAGGCAGAATAAAGATAAGTCCCCTTTCCACATATGTATTACAAGACTTCACCAGTAAAATGGGCATGCAATAAATGCTTTAAAATGTCTAAACATTTAATTTGTAGCTGTTTCTTAGCCAGGGCTAAAATGTATTATCCATAATATTACAACCCAGTGCTTTCCTAAGAAACAGCAAACCCTGCTTAGTGAAAATTGATTTTAGGGCCTTTTAAGTGTGAGGGCATGTTTCACATTAAACTTTCACATGTTGAGTTTTAAATACCATGCATCCCGCCTTATGGGAAATACAGCCTACTTAGAGTGACTTCTTAATATTTAAAAGGAAGGTTTAGGCTTGACAGAAAGGAGTTATTTTGACATGTCATAATTGCAGTTTAAAACTGCACTGCCTGGTTGCAATGGTAGGTGTGAAAACTTGCATTAGTGCCACTGAGTGCCACTTCGGTTGTAATACAGTTCCTACTAAGATAATAGGACTGCACATTAGAACTTCATAATGCAGAGGCTGTTGTCCCAATTCCTGGCTTGCTCACTGTGCCTCACCTACACCGCCAGTCCTGCTGAGGTGAAAGGTGATTGTGGCAACCTTAACATCACACTTTGATTGCCAAGGAAGCCTTGGAAACAGATCTCACCCTTTCATCACATTACTCATGCATGCCCAGGTGAAACACAAGAGACATATGAGATACGTTTTCAATCCATTTGTTGAAACAATCATAATCTTTCATAGAGAACATGAGCTGTGATAATTGGGCAGAGAAATAAAACAAAGTTACCAGCATTATGAACATTGTAAAGATAATGAACAATCTAACCATAGTGAATAAGTTCTAGAGATTCTAGTGGTTCCTTGTAGCCATAAGGCTATACTGAGAGCATAGCTGGTGTACCCTTCTGACTGGCCTGATATAAGGGATTAGCCTTAGCCCCAAACCTGGAAATCAGACGTGGGACATCAGGAGTCAGCCTGTAGTGTATATGGCAATCCTCTTGGGAAGCTGGTAGATTAGCACCAGCAAAGCTGCATGTCGAATACAGTATTCATCCCAGGATGGTTGAGGCTGGAATGCTCCTCTTCCTCCTTCCAGGTGAGTGTATCATTTATATAATGAAATCACACTGTGTCAGAAGCATAGCTCTGATGCAATGCTATGTCTAAGTGTTAGAAGCTGCCTACTGAATTTGCAACTCAAGCACTAGGATATCATGTACTATGTTCCTAGCCTTCAACACAATGTACTGATTACATGTAAAAAAGACTAACTAATATTCCTAGAAGAATATCATGCAAGAAAAATGTGTAAAATGTCGCAGCTAAAGCGATGCAGCTAAAACATGTAAAATATGAATATAAAAATGGGGGAACCAATTCAGGTCCAAGAGATCCTCACGACACCCCCCCCTTTGCTTGTGAACAGACAGATTCTAAAAAAGCCATACTATAAAGGTAATTAAAAGATAAAATGTTCACTCCAACAAGCAAAGCAAACAACCTAAATTAAGAATAAGCCAATTGAAACATAAACAATTTGTTTCAAAACAAGTGCCAAATCAAAACGTTTGTAGAGGTTTCCAAGATGTCATCCATATTGCCAGTGTCAATGGAATCCAAAATGAATCCTGCTTCTGCAGACAACAGAACCACAAGAGCCTCGGTGAGCAAGTGGTAGGAACAAACATGGTCAGCCGCCTCAGCCGCTGAGGTAGTAGCATCCTGTGCAGCACCCACAGAGGGTGAGCCAGAGGGAAGGAATCCTAGGTTGGCAGCATCCATATCCATGTAGAATGGCTCATAAAAGGTATCTTGAAGCAATTGTAGTCTCATAGGACAACTCTGAAAATGAACCCTTAACGGGAACATCAGCAGATTTATGTCCATAGATAGTACCAATAGCTTCACAAGATAGATGTAGAGTACACCCTCGAGGGGGACCAAAGAGCGGAACACAGGTTGCATACTGTAGAACCATATTGACCAGAAAGATAAATACCACTTGTCATTTAGTTTCTCCAATAAAAGTACGCCAAAGTACTGTATCATGCATTCATAACACAGGTGGATGTGTGATTGTTCGATCACCATTTGGCTTTGAGATGGATCGTCCATTGTGGAGCAGCAAAAGTAGAATTAAAATACCACCAGTTAGGAACAACACAAGTGGAATGCCTCCAAATACACTTGAAAGCAAGGAATGTATGAAAGATGGAATCACTCCGAAAACAGTCTGGGAAGTGCTGACAAACCCAGACCCAATCACCTTAAAAAAGTGTACAATACTTGTGGTGTTAAATACATTAAAAATGTGATTTACACGTTCACCAAAATGTCTAGGAAATTTGGTGTTCAACAGAGTCTTTATTTCAGAGGACGACCTTGCAACTTGCAGTTCGAAGGTCTCACTCGCAAATGTAAGTGCCATGTTCTTCTGAAACAACAGTGCTTTTAGCCAATTCAGCTTATTGAACTTAACATTAACATTAACAATAGGAATAGAAGGCTACAGGCTAACTACACTCATCTCATTTGCAGAAGGAAAAATTAAATGACCACAGGAGGTCACTATTTGAGTAACAGACACACATAATGGACAACAACTCTCATTTTACAATAGGCTTGATCATTCAGCATATAGAAGCTGCCAAAACACTGGGCGAATCAGGAAAACTGGCACTCCCTCCAAGTAACACACTAAATTAGCCACAAATACATAACAGATGCCGTGCAATGTCACCTGCATACAAATCATTGAGTGGCTTAGAGAAGTTTTGCATTCATTTCCACTAAGAAAAAACACTTTCTCCCTGCTCACACATTTGTATTCGAAGGGCAATTTCCACACCTTGTGAATAAAACTCTCCTGTGCAGCCTCATATCTGCCTACTAGAAAATGTTTTGTACATGATGTAATCTGAAACATTGAGTTTGGCAGTGAGATAACTCAGTATATTAGCCATACTGAAGACGGTGTCACTGCCACTGTGAAAGGCATTTTTTCTAACTTCTCTATTTTAAGCATTGTTTATTTTGCATCTTTCATTGCCATGATTAGTTGTTTACGTGTTAGATTAAAAGGCAAGAACAACTCTGTTTTATTCACATGCTTCCAGGTCAAGCGTTTCGATTTCAGAACTTGTAATGTCCAGCTCAACTGCATAATAAACCTCAATTGACTTTGTTCATACTGTAAAAAACACATAATTGTGTATGATATCAATCTCAGAAAACACAATGTCATTTAACAAGTAAATGTGGGTGGACAATGTATTCATTCTCTTAGCAACAACAGCCAATGTTTTTTCTAAATTACCCTAATCTATTTGCATTAAATGAGAAGCTGCTTCCATTTGTGAAAGCTTCCATATTTCATTGTAAGTGGCATACAGGAACCTTTTGGATCATGGTGACCTACGACCTAACAAGAAATCCTGCAAATTCATGTCATCTGAGAGGAGAGAGAGGTGTTTGTTTACAGCTGATAAGGTGGAATGTTACAACCTTTGCTGACATAGCTGTCCTACACTGTAAGTAATGACAATCCCTGTGTGCTGTGACTGGAAAAAACAATGGTCTGGTTTACTGTCTTTGAAACCTTGCAAAAAATTGAAGAAACATGCATGACAATCCTTTGTGTCCATTGGCCACAATAACAATTTCCTAAGGTTACCAGTTGTCAAAACGTGCAATTGAGGGAATACTGGGCACATTCATTTCTTAAATTTTTTGCTAAACCTAGGCAAGTAGTTGCTGCCCTGTATCATTCAGAAAAAATATCTGCAGTGGAACTAGACATGCTTTAAATAAGACATCCATGCCAGCTTTGTGTTCCCCAAACCAATTTTAAATCAATCCTCTCTTTCCAATAATCATAGTCTTTAGTTTGGGAAATGAATGAATTTGAGTAAATTAGTTTTATATCGGTAAGCATATATTTTCCTCTTTTGCAGGTATTAATTTGAAATAATAAAACACAGGATCTGAAGTATCATGTCCAGAAAACTATGTAAATTTACCCAAATATGTTCTGAACTTCCCACTGGTGGAGCCGGGTAATGTTACCATTGCATGTAAACATAAATTGTACGTGGAGTGCTAGCTCTACGTAGGTAATGGTGTGCATAGTCATGGTAACAAAAATTTCACTGTAATTGGTGAAGTTTATATACAAATCCTCACTTTCAAACATAGTATAATATTCAAGCTCAGAAAGTATTGAAGAAACTGCCTTAACATCCCAATCATCAGACACAACACCTGGGGCCTGATTCTAACTTTGGAGGACCGTGTTAAACCGTCCCAAAAGTGGCGGATATACCACCTACCGTATTACGAGTTCCATAGGATATAATGGACTCGTAATACGGTAGGTGGTATATCCGCCACTTTTGGGACGGTTTAACACCGTCCTCCAAAGTTAGAATCAGGCCCCTGGTGTTATCACATTGTCAATCACAATTTTAAAAACATATGGAATTTTTATAGTCTGCTTTGAACCAAAAATATTATAGGGACCTTATCTTAAACAATCCAATCAGGAACTGGGACCGCAGAAATGTTCATAAGGGGAAAAGTCTCTTTGCACTTTATGAAAAGAAGAATGAGGCTAACCTCAGACACCAGTTCAACAGCAGAGCGTGCTGATGATAATGCCCATATAGAAGCAAGAAGAATATAGTCATACATCTAATCCACAACAAAAGAGCAAATAAAGCAAGTATAATCCACAAATAGGACCATAGATAGATCAGATAAGTGTGTTATAGCCAGTGAAGAAATTATTGTATACCATGAAATGAAGTGATAGAAGAATCGGAAGATAAGTCATTAATGTTGACAAAGTAGCCACAGTGGTCTGTGTAAAAACAGGAGCCTCAGCAGGTGAAAGACAACTGGTAGACAACTCCAAAGGTGGTTCAGTATAAACAAATCTCGCTTTGAACAGTTGTAGAAAACTTTAGACTCACGTCAAGAGTATTTCTTATGTTAGCATAATTGCTTAGTGGTAGCTGGAAAAGTTAATTCTCTGCCCTCTCCAACCTGGGGGTAACAATACTTGGTGTTGTTTAATGCTTGAAGTGGTATTTCCTGTATGGTAGTGAGAGGGGTTAGGGAACTACCAAGGAGTCCCTGGGACCTACTGAGTAGCATCAGCCACATGAAGCAATTTTACTTGATCAATGGAGACAAAGGGGGTTATTCCAACTTTGGAGGAAGTGGTAATCCGTCCCAAAAGTGACGGTAAAGTGACGGATATACCACCAGCCGTATTACGAGTCCATTATATCCTATGGAACTCGTAATACGGCTGGTGGTAAATCCGTCACATTTGGGACGGATTACCACCTCCTCCAAAGTTGGAATAACCCCCAAAGTGTTTATCTTAACAATCAGCAAACTGTGGCAAAACCGTAGTTCTGGTATCTTGAATTCCAAAGACTGGCACCAGCGCATGGTATGATGGCCCAAATTCTTTCTTTACCACAGTTTTTTCTTTAACGAGATCCCCCAACCATTGGAATCCAGCCAGTAGATGCTGGTAGCTCCTTCACTCCTTCAGTGGCAGCATGTGTGTTCGAATGCTCATCTTGGAGCTCTTGTAAGACAGCAAAACATTAATTGATATCAAAAGGTGTGTCTTGTGCCACAGCACCAGGATCATCAAGATCTGGGACATACATCTGGATGCCAAACAGGACTTCATATGGGGTCCAGCCAAACAAAGATCTTCTAGGTAGATTATTTAATGCTCTCCAGACTCCATATAGGTGGTGGATCCAACTGCGACCTGAACCTAATATTCTAGCTGTTAAGAATTGCTTTAAGTCTCGATTTTTCCTCTCCACTATCGAATTTCCCCCAGGATGATATGGGGAGGAATAATGCACATCCAGACCCAGGGTTCTCATGCCTTAGAGGTGAAAGCAGGGGCCAGGTCCGAGTGGAATGCAGCCACTACATATGTCCCAATAAAGACTTGTAAATCTATGATAACAGTGCAATCATTATCCTATCACTGTGGCTACACCCAAAGAAATCTGTAGCAAGAATCTACATCTAGTAGAGTATATTTAAATGCACCATCTGAATTTAAAGGACTGCAATGGTCTAGGTACATACATTGCAGTGGTTTGTTTGAAACTAACAGGGGGTGTCTGTAGTGGGAGTTTGATGTTGCAACCTTCAATTTGTTGGCAAATGTTACAACAAATGTCACTACTGCTTTGTCTGTTTGTACAGACCATGCCACCAATAGCGTTTTTGTAATACAGAGACTGTGGCCACCACTCCAGCAATGGTAGATGCAACCCCCTCATGTGCAGCCCTAATTAATTCTACCGCGATTTGTATATTCAATTTGTACACTCTGCCTGGAGGGGTGACCCACCAATCTGGTGTTCCGATTTCTATGTAGTCTTTAGTTGCTTTCACATCCAGAAACCCTTGAAGATTTTGGTGAACTATTGTGACCTCTACCACGCTGTCTAGCAGACTCACTACCCATGTCCTGCTCTGAAATAATGTTCTCAGTATGCGCAGAAATTCCCGCAACCTTCTTCTTTTTGAATGTAGGTTTTTGTTGTGGAAGTTTCTCTTTCTTTTTAATGATGATGTCAGACGAGCGTTGTGAGTCCTTTTTTGGTTTTACATACTCTTCTTCCCTGCTGTCTGACCACCCTGCTCTCTCAGATCGTTTGTTGGATGACTCCTGAAAGGAACGAGAAGGACATGTATTAATAAACTGATACATATCAGGTTGTTTTAAGCTATCACGGTATGTAAATTGTAGCATTTTTCAGAGTTTGCTGGCTGTGGAGACCTCCCTGTGATTTTGTTTTTTCTTTCTTTGTTCTTTGTTTATCCCAGCATTTGTTACAGGACTCTGATGCTTGCTTGGTATTATCCTCTTCAGGATTACATTTAAATTATGATTTATTTGGTCTGGCTCCTAGATTATCTTTACCTATTGATGTATAGGTGTTAGCAATAATTTTTGGTAACCCGCACTCTTGAACTTTTAGTGGAAGCTGCACAAGGCATTGGTAAACTGTTAGTGCTTCTGCTTCTCCTTTGTTTCCTAAAATAATTGAGGATACTGTGGCATAGTTTCCAGTTAGTTTCATCCTCATGTCGAGGACAGGGGCAGCCCCATATTAATTTTGTATCAGTTTTAGTACATCTCTTAAACAGCAAGAGATAGTGTAACATGAGTTATGGTATAAATTGCAGCCAAAGCTGTAATCCAGGTGGCCCAGTCATCAATGGAGGGAACCAACTGAAGTGCACATTATCAGAATTCTGTTTATCTGGGGTCCCGTTCGGGAAAACACTGCTTCAATATGATTTGTTTTTTAGCAATCCAGAACGTAATTTCCTCCTGTCTGATGGGTACTGTACCCATGATAGCATTAATCATTACTGGGTTAATCCCAGATGTAGACAATTGTGGTGCCCATCTTGATCAGCCCTCACTGGGACATCTGTTAAAGTATGCATCGCAATCTGGATTAAACGTCTGTATGATCTTTCTAAATTATTATAGAAGGAGTGTGGATCACCCACTGCTAAATTTTGGATGTTTGGATATGGTGTATAGCAAGCTACAACTGGCCATGTGGCCCTGTCATTGCTGAGGGGACCCAATTTACTGTTGTCCATAACATGTGGTAGGGCATCTTGGAACCAATTTTAATGTTCCTGAAATGTTAATGGTATTTCTAAATGTTGTTATGGTCTGTATTGGCCTGGTACTTTGGCCCCTATGTATGTATGAAATGCATTTGCATCGAATGCAGGAACAGTGACTCATGAGGTAGAAACGTCAGTTTTAAATGTTGTGTAACGGCTTGTGTAGAATTAGCAAGAATATTATTTGGATTCACCATTTTGATAATGGAACTAAGAGAAGGAAAGTACTAAAGTGGGGTATCCTTTTAAAGTTCAAGGTTGAACAACTTATAAACAGATATAGGTGCTTCCTATAATGCTGAGGAGGATATAATCCCTAACACCAAAGACGTCTCTGTATTATGGTGAATAGGGCACCTTGGACACACAAGAGAAAACTACTCAGGAGACTCATTAAATAAGTAACTGACCTATGTAAGTTGGTGGCACCATGGTATAGGGTTCCTACTACGATAATAGGACTGCGTATTAGGATGGCAAAACTTTAGAATGTGCAGCCATGCGGTTACCGCCGAATGACCGCCCTGCGGTCAAAAGACCGCGGCGGCCATTCCAACTTTCCCGCTGGGCCGGCGGGCCACTGCCAAAAAGGCCGCCCGCCGGCCCAGCGGGAAAGCCCCTGCAACGAGGAAGCCGGCTCCGAATGGAACCGGCGGAGTTGCCGGGGTGCGACGGGTCCAGTGGCACCCGTCGCGATTTTCACTGTCTGCAAAGCAGACAGTGAAAATCTGTATGGGGCCCTGTTATGGGGCCCCTGCACTGCCCATGCCAGTGGCATGGGCAGTGCAGGGACCCCCAGGGGCCCCACGACACCCGTTCCCGCCATCCTGGTTCTGGTGGTGAAAACCGCCAGAAACAGGCTGGCGGGAAGGGGGTCGGAATCCCCATGGCGGCGCTGCAAGCAGCGCCGCCATGGAGGATTCCCTGGGCCAGGGGAAAACCGGCAGGAAACCGCTGGTTCCCCTTTTCTGACCGCGGCTTTACCGCCGCGGTCAGAATGGCCCAGGAAGCACCGCCAGCCTGTTGGCGGTGCTTCCGTCATCCGCGACCCTGGCGGTTTTGTACCGCCAGGGTCGGAATGACCCCCTAAGACCTTCCACACCATCAGAAACTGAAGTCCCAATTCCTGACTGGCTCACAGTGCCTCACCTACAGCTCCAATCCTGCTGAGGTGAAAGGTGATTGTGGAAACCTGAACATGGCACTCTGACTCCCAAGGAAGTTGTGGAAACAGATCTCACCCTTTTGTCTAATTACTCATGCATGCCAGTTGAAACACAAGAGAGATATGAATACATTTTCAGTACATTTATTGAAACAGTTGTAATCTTGCATAGAGAGAATGAGCTGTGATAATTAGGCAAATAAAACAAAGCAAAGTTGCCAGCATTATGAACATGGTAAAGATAATGAACAATGCAAACATGGTGAACAGGTTCTAGAGATTTTAGAGGTTCCTACCTAACCCTAAGACTAAACTGAGAGCAAAGGAGGTGTACCCTCCTGCCTGGCCCCATCTAAGGGATTAGCCTTATCCCCATACCTGAAAATGGCATCAGGAGTCGACCTGTAGTGTATATGAGAATCCTCTCAGAAAGCTGCTAAATTAGCGCCAGCAAAGCTGCATGTCGAATATAGCATTCATCCCAGGATGGTCGCAGCTGGAATGTCCCCCTTCCGGGTCAATGCATCATTTATATAATGAAACCACACTGTATCAGAAGCATAGCTCTGATGTAATGCTATGTCTGGATGTTAGACGCTATATCCTGAACGGGCAACACAAGCACTAGAATTTTGAGGACTGTGTTTCTAGCCTTGTACAGAATGTACTGATTACATGTCAAGAAAGTCTTATTAAAACAAGCAAATTGTAAAATATATTCCTAGAAGAATGTCATGCAAGAAAAGTGTGTAAAATGCTACAGCTAAGGCGATGCAGATAAAACTTGTAAAATATGAAATATAAAACAGAGCTAAAAAATGGGGAAACCAGCTCGGGTCCAAGAGGTCCTCAAAACACAGTGACTGGCAGAATGAGTGCTGCAGCCCACTTGTAGCATTTAAGGTACACGCCCTAGGTACACTTGGTGCCATACACTGGGGATGTTTAAGCAAATTAATTAAACCAATCAGGTGTATACCAATATTACCATGTTTAAAGGATGAGCACAGGCGTTTTACTGCTTGTTAGCAAGGGACAAGTGCACAGAGTTCTTTAGTCAGGGCTGGCCTCCTTTTTTGGAAGACTAAAGCTTTCAGGTATGGGGCAAACCTTTTTACTCACAACCCCTACCTTTGGTGTGCAGAGTACCTCAAGGGACTTCTTCCTTGAGTCTGTCATTGTTTAATATGTATTTTCAGCCAATTGGCTGATATTGTAGAATTATTTGGCCTCTCTTTGGTCTCATATGTCTACGATATCCAGATCATGATTTCCTTGGCCTCAAAATCACCTTCTAATGGAGGGCTGTTCAAATCCTGTCTTACCACAGTAGCCAAATGGATGGCTTCATATTATTTAAAATGTAACAGAGACCAGACTGAAGTGATGATAATCGGGAACAACCTAAATCTCTGGTCTCCTCACTGCTTGCCTGAATCCCCAGCCTAAATCGGTGGATCCAAATCTGGGATTCTGGCTGGATGACAAACTGTTATTCCAGACACAAGCAAAGACATTTGCAGCTAGTTGCTTTGGTACACTGAGGTCGGTCAGACAAATTCTGGAATTTTTACCAGAATCCACATGCAGAACCGTAGTACAAGCTTTAGTGACTTCACCCATGGAATACAGAAAGGTGCTTTACCTAGGAACCTAACAATCTGTGCTGAATAGACTGCAGAGGGTGCAAAAGGCTGCAGCTCGTTTCCTGCTAAGGATTCTTAAACAACAGTTGGCATCATCCTCTCTGGCTAAGTTGCATTGGCTGCCTATAACAAAAAACACTTTCAATTTAAGGCCTTATGCATAGCGTACAAAAGTTAAAATAATAAAGGCCCAGTCTGTTAGTCCATGTGCTGCAACATTACAGCACTAGAAGACTGCTTTGATTTGCCAAATCCTATCTAGTGGTTTCTTCGAGACTCTACAATAGATGGAGTATTGGATGTTCATTCTCGTTCCTGGTTTCTAAACTGTGGAATGAGATGTCTCTTTTCTTGAGGAAGACAAGTTAAGATTTAGGAAAGGGCTCAAGACACTCCTTTTTCAGATAAATCTGTTGACAGTTGTCTGGGTGTACTCTGGCTTGAACAGCTTTAGCACTGGGAAACCCTTTGTGAGTAGCCATGCGTGGTACAAATCTGGTAAATAGATGTGTGCCTTTGTGTGTTAGTTGCCTCTGGTCCACCCACTGAAGCTCTGCATTGATGCTGTGGCAACTGGTTCATCTGTTTCTTATGCAGCAGGTGTTGCTTGTGTCCCTGAGCTCAGGTATGGCAGGCAAGCATTGTGCCTGGTCCCATATGAAACCTAAAGAGATGCCTTTCCTTTGTCTATGTATCAAATCTGCTGACTCAACTCTTGCCGGACCAGCATGGTGTTAAAAAGTGGTGTTATAGAACTGGGTAATGTGCCAGTCGTATTGATTAGAGGGAGTTCCGCTGAGGACTATGAAGATTTATGACCTACTTACCATTGGTGCCCTTGACTGTTGACTGCGTAAACTTGACAAAGCATACCTGTCATCAGTGTGACTCGTCTTCCTCTTTCTGCCATCGCAAGGTACATAAGAAGGGAGTAATTTGGAGATATTTACAGAGGGTGAGGAGATACCCACAAGAGAGCCCTGACCCTTGACTGGGGAGTCCCTTTATCTATGATACAAGTCCTGTTGGAAGATAAATGTGCAAACCTCAAAAGCCTTTAAAATAAGTAGCAGCATGGGACAAGGCTGCCCTCTGTTCCCTTTGCTTTAAGCACTGGCTTTTGAAGTGTTTGCATCCCTACTACAGGAAAAGCACAGCCAGAGAGGAATTACATTTCCTACACTGATGTTTTTGTAGTCACTCTACGCTGATGAATTCTCCCTGTTGAATCAAATGTTTCTCTCCCTCACCACTAAAGTGTGGGCCTCAAAGGTGGATTAAATGTTTGAGGATTACTCACACATATCTGAGTATTTCCCGCATTGAGAAGTTGACTTGGGGATGACCCCATCCACCAAAGTTTGGAAGTTCTGCTGTGAGCAGACAAGATACCTGTTCATTAGCACTAGATGCCCAGATGATCTGATTAACTTAATACATCAAGCCTGGCAGAGCCTAACAATGCACAAATTCTGGCTAGAGATCACACAAGTCATCAACAATATTGCCTCCACCAATTTGGCCTGCATGCCATTGCCTCTACTACTATGTTATATTGCTGATATTCCATGCTCTTCTAGAAGGTTGATGACACTGTTCCTTGTGCTGGCTAAATGCGGAGTGAGGAGGGCTTTGCTGAAAGGTTCTATTCCAAAATTATGAGACTGGCTTGTGGATGCAGTCCTATGCAATGAAAGAGCTGAAACCTATGCTACTTTACAGCCTTCTAAGACTGGGCCCCGTGAAATTTGGGGGCCATTTAAAGTATGTATTCTTCACAGGATGAATATGATTAATTGCACCCACAAACCTGATTAGCTCTATGTCCTGCGTCTGTATGTGCTATGTGTTGAATGATCTAGACTATAATTCCCTTTACTGCTGTAAATTGCCTTTCGTTTTGTGATGGACATGGATTAGATGGTGTTAAACTTTTCATCCTTGGCGTGGTCTCCCTTAACCTTTTGCCTCTGTTTCCCAGGTTGTTGATGTGTGCTGGACTCTTTTGCTGTTTTTGTTACTCTGGGCACTTTACCACTGCTAACCAGTGCTAAAGTGCAAGTGCTCCTGTACAAAATGTATATGTAATTGGTTTATCCATGATTGGCATATTTGATTTACTATTAAGTCCCTAGTAAAGTGCACTAGAGGTGCCCAGGGCCTGTAAACCAAATGCTACTAGTGGGACTGCAGCACTGGTTGTGCCACCCACATAAGTAGCTCTGTAATCATGTCTCAGACCTGCCACTGCAGTGTCTGTGTGTACAGTTTTAACTGTAAATTCGACTTGGCAAGTGTACCCACTTGCCAGGCCTAAACCTTCCCTTTTCTTACATGTAAGACACACCCCTGAGGTAGGCCCTAGGTATCCTCAAGGGCAGGGTGCAGTGTATGGTTAAGGTAGGACATATAGTAATGTCTTATATATGTCCACACAGTGATATACTGCTAAATTCGTTTTTCACTGTTGCAAGGCCTTTACCTCTCATAGGTTAACATGGGGGCTACCTTTAAAAATGATTAAAGTGTAGATTCCCTTTGGGAGCGGATGGACATGTGGAGTTTGGGGTCTCTGAGCTCACAATTTCAAAAATACATCTTTTAGTAAAGTTCATTTTGAGATTGTGTTTTTGAAAATGCCACTTTTAGAAAGTGAGCATTTTCTTGCTTTTACGTTTTCTGTGACTCTGCCTGTTTTTGGATTCCCTGTCTGGGTCAGTTTGACAGTTGGGCTGGCTGCACCTCTCACCAGACAGTGACACAAAGGGAGCTGGGTTGTAGTCTGCATTTCCTGATGAGCCATCTGTGCTAGGAGGGAGGGGAGGAGTGGTCACTCACACCTGAAAGGGCTGTGCCTGCCCTCACACAATACAGTCTCCAACCCCCTGGTGAGTGTCTGGGGCCTGGGCAAGGCAGGATTTCACAATCAAGAGAGACTTTGCTTTCAAGTAGGCCTACTTCAAAGGAGAAAATAGGTATAAGAAGGGCACCCAAAACCACAGACTTTAGAACACTTCTGGAAACCAAGAGGAACCTCTGCCTGGAGAAGACCTGAGGAAGAAGAGCTGCTCTGCCTGTGACTGTGCTCTGTGGAGCTATCCTGCAGTTGCTGCGTCTGCCTGTGCTAGAGGACAAAGACTGGACTTTGTGTGCCTTCCATCTTGAGAAGAACTCTCCAAGGGCTTGACTTGAGCTTGCCTCCTGTTGTTTGAAGTCTCAGGGACAGCAAAGACTTCTCTCTGTCAGCACCTGGAGTCTCTGGAGAGACTTCTACTCTGCCAAGTGGTGTCCATCCAGGTCCTGGGACCCTGAAAGGAGAAGCTGGCAGCCTAAGAGGAAGAAATCCACACACAGAACGCCGTGCGGGGAAAAGATTGACGCGACTCCGGTCTGTGGCTGAAAAATCGATGCGCCACCGGCTTCCCGGCTGAAAATCGTCGCTCGCCTGCAACACGACCCGTAGATCTACACCCAGGGCTGGAGAAACGATGCAGAGCATCGCTGAAGGAGGCTGGTGAGATCGCAACCTGCGCAGCGTGGTTTTCGGATCATCGTGCGGCAGGAGTTCTGATGCAAACATCGCTGGGTGTGCAAAAACGACGCAAGGCCTGCCCAGACGCATAGCTCTCCTGCGGAGAAAAGAAACGATGCATGCCGACTCGACTGAAGGAGAAACAACGCAAGGTCTCGCTCATGAGTGAAATCGACGCATCGCAAGCCCTTTTTGATGCACACTGGCCCGTGCAGGGTTATTTTTGACGCACACAGGTACATTTCCACGCTAACGGCATTAGCGTTGTGTTTAAAATTACATGAAGACTCTTTTTGGTTTTTAATTGATAACTTGACTTGTGTATGGTGGATTTTTGTCGTTTTGGTCTTGTTTTGTTTAGATAAATATTTTGTATATTTCGAAACCTGTGTTGTGTCATTTTGTAGTGTTTTCATTAAGTTACTGTGTGTGTTGGTACAAATACTTTACACCTAGCACTCTGAAGTTAAGCCTGCTGCTCGGGTGAGGGGGGTTAACTGAGGGTGATTCACTTTTACCCTGACTAGAGTGAGGGTCCTTGCTTGGACAGGGGGTAACCTGACTGCCAACCAAAGACCCCATTTCTAACAGATGGGCTTTCCTAATTTATGAATGAAAGATCTATCACTCAGTGTACTACCTTAGAGGCCCTTTGTATTCTCACTAGCCCTGAAAGTAATTTGATTATGCTGGAGTAATTTCGATAATTCTACTTTACTCTTGTTCACCAAATTCAGAGTAAGAGTACATTTGGGGTGGGGGGTTGTATTGCAAGCGCACATTCAGAGAGCAAAAACACCTGGTCATGCTTCTGTTCGTGTTCTGCTGCATTTATTGAGATTTTCTTAGCAAGGGTGCATTTTGCCTTAAGAAGCTAGCGCTAAACACCAGGAGTGAATCTGGGGAAAATCCTACTCCAAGAGCACATTTAGCGAGCACGAGCGACTGCTCCTGCTGCCATTCATAATCAGTTGCACTTAGCACTATTTCTTAGTGCAAAATGCACCCTCATGCCCATTTTGGATGCAAGGTGGCATTTTTGAGCTAAGAAAATAGAGCTAAATGTAGAATTGCTCTTCTTGCGAAATCCTGCATAATCTTGTGGCATTATTAGGTTATTGTGTATGATTACGATACATAGAATTATGCATGTTAGGCCCACCCCTACTTCTCATCAGTCTCTTTAACCTTTGAAGTAGCTCACTGTTGTGAATACTTTCAATGAAGACTTATAGGCATCTACCTAAATCTATGATTATGAGTCTGAGACTTGCATTTGTTTGTCTTTTTCTGCTTCTTATTAAGCCTCAATGAACAGATATTAAAATAAGTAAAATTCTTCCAGTTCCTTATAAGCAGAGTCAAAAGCAAGTGACATTGACTAGCAATATCATATTGTAAGAGTCCAGATTTAGATAGTCAGCACCCAGACTTTGGCACCCTCCACATTTGTTCTGTTTTGCCTTTCCAGTTCCCACATCTTAGTGTTTAGCCCTGTTCCCATTGGGGGGGAGGGGTCATTGCTTTAACGTGTGCTTGCTAAGCAGCCAGCAGGCTGTCAGCTTCTGTCATGTGTTGAGGTGTATCATGGTTACTGCTTTGTTCATCATTACTATTATATTGAAGACGCAGGTAAAAGATGTACGGTGTTGTCTCTATCTTAACTTTGTGATTCAAATAGCTTACTGTGGATATCTGTTTTGTCACAGTCACTGCCTTTGCTGGTTCTTCACTTCCCTTGATTTCTCAAGTCCTGAGACCTCCACTGTGGTGCTGAGAAGTCACCTGCAAACCTTCCACATATCCCAAGTCCATCTGTCTATCTGTGTTTCTTGTCTCCACTGTACCCCCTCTCTTCCCCAAGGGTATTTCTGCCCTGTGATCTTGGCTTATACTAATATGAAGGCTTAGATGCTTATTTAAGTTCACCCAGTAGTTCCTTGATTCATGACAGTCTTCTGGACGCAGTTGCTGGGTTTTTTGAGATGGCAAGTATTGAGACAGCTGAAGCTGCAGTGATGACAGAATCCACAGTTACAGCACTGCTTGCTGTTGTTTTTAGAAGAAGTGCTAACGCCACCTTGGCTGCATTGATAGGTGCCCCTTTTTCACTGACGTATTGGGGACCTTTTTGGCTGCAGTTCTGGGAGATATCCATGCACCTCGTGAGACAAAAGAATGAGTCATCATCTCCACAAGACTTTTCAACGTATGAGTCACCTACAAGTGCAAGTTTGCATAGTTGTGTGTTTATCATTCCGTGTCATCATTCAAACATTCTGAGGACACATGGGGAATGTGTACTTCAAGAACATGGTCATGGGCTCCTCATAGGCCATGACTTGTGTCACTTGTGTGGGTGATTGTGAAGGTTGTAGTCATGGAAGTGATGAAGCAGAAATGAAGGTTTTACATTTATTAGCGCTTAAACGTAGTACTGCAATAATCATGTGTGACTCTAACCGAACTAATAAAGATTGTACGGGGACAAAATGTGCCCTTAGAGTAGTTTGCCAACATTTATAAGCGTGCTTTATATAACGTGATGTACTAGAATTGCACTAATCCGACATAATTATAAACGTGTGCTACGATTTGCTTGCTTGAAATGTTTTAGCTTAGCATTACTTTAGCGGAGGCTTTGGCCTAGTTGCCTGGTCTCACGGTTTAGATGCTCGTATTTTTCCAATGTGCTATTAAACGTGTATTTTTGCTTGAAGCTGTACTTTTCCATTGAGATCGCTCACATGCTTATCTTAAAGTTTCGTGCCAGCTTGGCATTTTTCTCTTTACTCCAAGGTCGATCTGCAGGTGCGGACAATGGAGGCTCTGAAAGTGAGCTAATTGGTATAAAATGTTGCAACTTGCGTACCCATCTCCAAGGATAATGTATGCTTAAGTAAAAGCTTGAGAACTGTTGTTTTTGATTGGACAATTTGAAGCTAACCTATGAACCCTCCAATGGAAGACCCTACTGGATTTGAACTGTTGTCTATAAAAACCAGGTGCACAAGAAGAAATTAGATCATTACGGCCATTATCAGCTCGATACCCGCCATTTGCAGACTTCGTAGCTATTATGGCCCACCTTGCTGCGACGCCATTTTGAAAGAGACTTTGATGCTTTCTCTAATCGAGAGAAAGAGACTTTAAATGATTCTTGCCCTAGAGACTTTAACTTTGATCCCTTTGCATGAAGTAGTAGTTTTACCTTGCCGCCGTGAGGCAATTGCCCCGTCCACCCCTGCTCCTTTGCCCCGTCCCATGCTGATTGAAACGGTACCCATGCTGATCGAGAAACGGTACCTGTGAGACGAAGACTTCCTTGTATGCTGATCGTAATTGGTAAATATGAAAGGAAAATTGTAAAATTGCATTGTGTTTCTTTTAGGTAACCAACTGCTGATTTTTGACAAGATCCCTAGTTAGGAGTTTTACTAAATTAATGTTGCTAAATTGTTTTCGCATGAAGCCCCACATGCCGATGCTAATTTGAGGTTAGACGAGGATTCCTTTTGTTGCACGATGCAATTTGAGACCTTGTTATGCTGACTAAATGTATGCAATTAGTTCATTACAGATTATAGTATTAGTGATTTGCATTGCTATTATCGAATGCCTTGTGATTCAAATGCTGAATAGATTGCACTTGTTTCGCCGCTATGGACAGCTATTAATGTTCATTTACGTTTATCATTTG
The DNA here is from genome assembly GCF_031143425.1 of Pleurodeles waltl. Lineage (NCBI taxonomy): Eukaryota > Metazoa > Chordata > Amphibia > Caudata > Salamandridae > Pleurodeles > Pleurodeles waltl. The sequence goes on from NC_090440.1 coordinate 1,890,805,289, forward strand.
GTGTTGAGACACATTTATATTGTGCTAGCTTTGTTAATATAGGGAAATAAATTCACTAACTTTGAATAAACTGGTGTGGTTATTCCTGACTGAAAGGTCAGGGTTCGCCGAAATGTATTCTGGATTAATTGTTAAGTGTTATGTTGATCAGGGTATTGCTTATGTTCGTTATTGATTATTGATTTAATGAAATTGACTGATTAAGGGTGTCGAGGGTCCCACTTAGCCAAAAGATTCATCGGCCTAAAGAGCGTCCAAATACAGGTAAATTATTAGTACGGAACGCTCTATCAGAAGCGTGCCCTGGTACTGTTGTACAATGGTTGTATGTTCTTCCCCAGATGCAATCACTATCAGCCCCACAAAACACCATTGCCAATCTGTTCACCATATCAGTGATGTTGAGTGCATTTGTACTGTTGTGGCAACATATATACATGTCTGACAAATCAAAAAACATTTACACAAGTGACCTTCTTGCAAATTCCCCCTCAAATACGTTAGGTAGGCTCAGTTTATTGGACCTCCTCTACGATCTCTTCCACATTACAAGAGTGGCTAAAACATACACAGGCCGAGAAGCTCTCAAAGACAGGAAGGTACAGGCTAGGAAGGCCTTTTGCGGCTGGGGCTCCAGAGTTCAAACCAGTGGGGTTACAATTTGGTTTCACTTCTGAGTTATGAGAGGAAGTGCTAAGTAAAAAGGCAGCAACCATGGATCCCAAGACGTTAAGACTGTCCTAGCGTTTACACCAACATAATATAATTTTGTGTTCTGGGGCTCAGTGTCACCTTATTCGAGAATAGGCCTACAAGGCCCAGGATGCAAAGCATTGTTGGGTAAGAGCTAAGAGTGACTGAAATTGTCACTCATGATGTGGTGCCACCTGAGAGATATGGATGAGGGTGATGTTAGATAAACCATGTGTCTAAAAACGTCCAGCACATTCAACAGTTCCTGTGCTCGTCGGAAATATTAGACTGATTTATTCTTTCAGTCAAAAATAAACAGGTGAATTTCATACTGCTCTTCATTTCTGAACACTGGCATGTTGGTGCAAAAAGGGTGAATCCGTGTCGTCGTCATTCAGTCTCCTGTATCCCAGACTTATAACCTCATTCTATTCTCCCCTCACTCAGTTCTGTCAGTAGCAGAGTCTCACCGACCCAGGGTTAATTCTGAGTGACGGCAGAAGACTGGCCTGTAATTGGGGATGCGATTGGCAGCACAGCGCCAAGACACCCCTGACCTGCCCACATATAATTACACTGTGTTCTCCAGCTGAGCTTTTTCGTTCCTAACTACTGTCGGTTAGCTGGGGGACCACCCACTCCCACTTCATTTGTTTCACTGGAATAAGCACGAAAGCAAATGAAGGATGGAGTTGGAAGGAACACATATGGGCTCTCTTTGTTGGACAAACATCGATAGAAAGGACGGATTGAAAGTAAGGAGGGCACAGGGAGGAAAGAAGGAGGGAATAAGAGAGGGAATACAGGCGTAGAGGGAGACCAGAAGGGATCCAGGAGGAAGAGGGGAGGAGGAGGAAGAGCTGGAGGAAAGGACGAAACAAGGAAGACAATTAGGCAAGGATGGAGGAAGGAAAGTAGGGAGGAGGAGGCAGGCATTTGGAAAGAAACGATGAGGAAAAAAGACTAAAAAACGAAAGTTGTTAAATGGGAGAAAAATTAAGTGGACAAATGCAAGTGCAAGATACGAAAATGAAAAAAATAAGAGAGTAAGACAAAAAAATATAGTCCAATGAAATAGAATGTCCACAAAAAGCAGAGAAGGACGAGAAAGAAAGCAATGGAAATTAAAGACAGGGGGTCGATGAGAGAAAGAAAAGAAAGAGAACGAGAACAAGAGGGGGTCAGGCGACATGGAGAGACCACTAATTTGTTTCATGGATTTGTAGTATAAAAGCCCTTCTAACAAATACCGCGGCACACACAGCATATGGTGCCGTTGCTATGGCGATTCTTGGCTTTATTGAGTTGGGATGGAGCGGGTTGTTAATGTAGGGGGAACGTGTTCAAGGGAACACATGCTTGCCCTACTCCCACATAGAAAAGGCGTCGTACAAACCCTCTGTTAGACGTTGCCTTAGAAATCATGAACTAATCTTTCAGTTCCCCAGACACAGCATCGTCCTTCATCACAAATTAAAAACTTCGGAAAATGTCTTGATGTTCAAAGCCATTTTGCGACTCAAAGCCGGCGATTTGCAATATCACATGATTTGCAACCGCAAAATGGCTTTTTAAATCTACTAAACCCATTCTGCAATTCAATAATACGTTAATGATTTGCAAAGTAGGTTTAGAAAGGCAAACAAAAGGCTTTATAAAGGGGTGTGTTTAGGGCGTCCCTTCCAGATAGCGATCCATTACGATATGTATCATTTATTGCAACTATAATCTGGCGGCAGACATTGAAAAGTTATTGATTCCTGATTTGAGGTGGTAACATATTCTCAAAAGGGCACATGTTACCACCCCATTTGGGACCTGTCCCTTGACTCATTACTCTATGTGAAAGTAACGTTTTTTTAGGGAGTAGACAGTGGTTCAGGGAATTATTGCCAACTTTCAAACAAACTTTTAAAAAAACTTTTCTTTTTCAATGCTCCCTCATTTCCTTTAAGGAAAACTGGCAGCATTTAAAAAAAAGTTTACTTTATGAAAATGAGATCACGCCCATAGTGGTCTTCTGAACCCAGCAGGCCACTGTCCCAGTGATGGACACCAATCGTAGTTAGTTGCAATTTGCTAACTATCTAATGAATATGAAAGAGGTAGGTCGGACTGAGAAACACTACAATTCTGAATAATCTGAACTAACCTATTAGTAGATAGGTCAGTTTGCAATATTTTTTCTGTTTCCAAAAAGTTGGTGTGCATTGTGTAACCCCTTCTTGCAAATGAACATTTCATACACCAGGCCTCAGATCTGGATTAGGCAGAGCCAGTGGGCTAATCTATTACATTAGGAAAGATAATTTCTTTCAGCAGTTCAAACTAATGAAAGCCATTTAACAGATTTACACTGATTTTCTCTAATTTCCCTCAGATTATAGGTGTTGAAGTGAAGAATTAACTATGGCATAATCAAAAGTGATTACAAAAATTGCAAACAGCTAAAAATTCAAAGGTATACCTCATATTGAGTATGAAAGTATAGATTAGAGATTTTAGTCTTTACATGTGCAATCCACTTAATGGGTAATATAATTTGGTGCTCATGTAAACCACTTTCATGTCCTCGGGCCAGGTTTATGCTCTATAAAACTGAAATAAAAAATAAAACTTGTGGTAGCTGTGGGTGCATTTACTGTGTGCAATGCCTAGGTGGAGTGGGATTATGTAAATTAATTTCTATTTTCCTCCGAAGATTGATAAAAGTTCAGAATGGACCATTTTCCCACCCACCCACCCAGTAGAACATTACCATACTGTGGTACCCATGATTGCCAACTGGAAATGGCTATGCACTGCAGAGATCAATCGGGTGCTGTCCCTCCAAACAGAATCTGGTCTCTGTGGCCAGTCGCATAAGGAAACCTGCAGGGTCACCCTGCAAAGTACACATCCCCCCCCCCACCACAATATGCCTTTTCCCGACCCTCACAAAACCACAAGGATTTCAAAAATGCATAACCACTGATCTTTAATTATATAGCTTATTGTTTTTGTTCTCATTTCCTGGATAAACTCAGAATTTATAAACCTTCAAAATGCTACAAGGTGAATTCAGACAATGTTTTTCAGTGATTCTGATGACCCTATCCATGTTGAAAAGAGTGGACGTGACTCAAGAAAAAGAAAGCACCTTCCTGTTGAAGTTCAGTGCTGACAAAGACCCAGAGAGGATTATCAACACAGTGAAGAAAAGAAAGATTTACACTGCAATGCATGAAAAATCCCTATGTTACCAGACTTGTCACCTAATACCACAGGAAGAAGGCTTCAAACACTATGCTGATGTTTTTTCAGTGTTAGCTGATACAGGGGTTGTTTTTAACCTGAATTCTAATATCCGCTGTCTAATATATGCTGAAATGTAATAAAACATTAGTAAGACACACAGGCCCTCATTCTGACCTTGGCGGTCGGCGGAGAGGCGGCGGTCGGACCGCGAACAGACCGGCGGTATTAAAAATGGCATTCTGACCGCGGCGGTCACCGCCGCGACCGACCGCCACTTCCCCACTCCGACAGCCACGGCGGTCATGACCGAGGGGCTGGAGTCTGCGCACTCCGGTCCGGCGGTCGACCCAAGACCGCCAACGGTATCATGACCCTGCTTACCGCCGCGGTTTCTGGCGTTCGGGAACCGCCATGCGAACCATGGCGGTAGGCACTATCGGGGCCAGGGAATTCCTTCCCTGGCACTGATAGGGGTCTCCTCCACCCCCCACTGCCCCCCCGAGTCCTCCCCCCACACCCTCCACCCCCCTGCCACCCCCCAGAGGTGGTACGAACCCCCTCCCCACCCCACCCCGACATGCACATACACGCACCCCGACATGCACACACCCCCAACATGCACATATACACACCCCCTACACACACACATACACAACGGGGACACATACCCGCACACATACATGCCGACATGCGCACCTGCCGAACTACACACATTGCCCATAGGCACAGCAGCACTCCCCGCCCGCATGCACGCACTCACACACCCCCTCTACACACTCACACGCACACCCCCATGCACGCACACATCACACAACACCCCCCCACCCCCTCCCCTCACGGACGATCAACTTACCTTGTGCGTTGGTCCTCCGGGAGGTGACAGGAGCCATGGGGAGGTGACCGCCAACAGAAGACCGCCAACAGAAGACCGCCACACAGAAATGTGGGTCGTAATTCTGTGGGCGGTGTTCTGCTGGCGTGGCGGTGGAGGTTGACCAGTCTCCACTTTCCCGCCGACCGCCAGTGTGGCTGCTGGCGGTTTTTCCGGCGGAACGCTCCCAGCGGTCAGAATGCGCACAGCGGCATACCGCCGCGGTCGGCGGTCTTCACCGCGGCGGTAACTCGGCGGTCTCGCGAAAAGACCGCCAAGGTCAGAATGAGGGCCACAGTGTGGATATCAGAAGGCCTGCAGCATTGCAAGTTTCACTAATAGAAGGAATAGATGTAGAATAAATGCCAATTTTGTAGTCTCATGCTCAACATACCTGGAGTGGACAACCCCCCATAGTGATAATGATGGTGCAAAAGGGAAGTAAACCATTGTGCTATATTCAGAGGTGGGGTTGAGGTCAGTGCTTAATTTGTAAAAGAATAAGTACTGTGATTCAAATTCAGAGGATTGTGACTGGCTTTATCGAATGTTGAAGGTTTCTAATACCAAGGCCGCGTAATCTTGATTCCATCTCATGTCTCTTTCATTCACTATCTGATACTCTTGGCCCGTTCGCTCACTCTTGAAGGTTGTTTTTCATCCCAACATTCTCTCTTTGTTATTCTTCTATTTCTTGCTCCATTTTTTTCCTCTTTTGTGTTTTTCTCTCCCTTGCATTGGGTCAAAGTGTGATGACAAAAAATAAGTGCAGGCCCCCACAAATGAGCTCTGGTGCGCTTTCCTCCCCCACAACCACCAGCACAAATGAAAATAACTGTAGGGGGTGCACCACTCCACGGCGTACAGCAGCCACAGTAGGCCAGATAAGTCCAATGCTGTAGAAATGATAATAACACAAAGCTTCTCTCAGTTGCCTTCAGACGGTATTTTATTTCTGACGTGACATGAGGTACAAAAGGAAAAAGCAGCCAACGCGTTTCGCCCCATACAAATGGGCTTCCTCAGGGCAAAATAGTATTCCCGATGAAGCAAAGGTAATTGTACACAGAGTGTCAGGTGGCCCCTGCTCCAGCGTTATCTGCCCAGCAAGTTGCTTCTGCGCCACGGGTATCAACCCAGCAGTTGGGCAATGCACCAGCCTTGATAGCCAATACAGTGACGTCTTCTTCGTCCCAGGTAGGGACAAATTCAGGTACTTGTCACTCTTCCCCCCTTATGGACCTGGGTGAAATTCACTCAGCGCATGAACAATTGGGGCTACATGTGCCGAGATGAGGGAGAAGATTTGGTAGGGGGCTTACGTTGATATTTTTGAACTACTTGTTGACAAATCGGACAAGAATGTGGTGAGCAGAGAGTAAAGAATGTGCGCATTCGAGGGAGTGTGGTCATTGGCCTCAGAGAAAGATAGTTGGAGAGTCACTGTCCAACAGGGTGAAGGCTTTCTCTATTTATCAGTTCATTTTACCTTAACATTTCAGTGATTTAGGAGCCCAGTTAGCCTGTTACCAGAACAGGATCATAGGGGCACATGATCAGTATGGTGGTACGACATAGAAAGATTATGATAGGGAGTTTAGAAGGATCAAGACCAACAAGCCTACCTTGGGATCGGATCAGATCCATATAATTACTTGGCTGCAGTGCACAAATCGACGCAGGGGTCGGGAGGCCAGCCCTGTCGGGGGCATCAGAAACTGCCTCGGGCATGGCCGAGGGGGGGGGGTATGACCAATAGAGGGGCCTGCTGGAATTTTGACCGGCGCATTTTCTCACGGTCCCTGGGGACCTGCCGTTTCAAGCACTGCTGTAATCTCTGTGGCCAGGTCTCCCACCCTGAATTCAAGTGTTTCAAGAAATCACGAGATAAAGGTGCAAAGAAGCAGAAATGATGATTCAGCAGGAACTGGGCATGGTGTTTCGGTTTTCGTTAAGGCTTCATCTCCCGTTAATCTATTGGCTTTGGTCTCTTGGCTTAATTCCACAAAGGTTCTGTATCAGGGCTTTTGTGATGGTTTCAGGATCTCATCTCAAGACTATGTAGGATCACCCATTGTAAGAACCAGCTGTCTCTGAGGTCCAATCCCGAGGTGGCTACTGCTAAGATTCTCAAGGAGCTGAAGTTGGGGCAAGTAGCAGGACCTTTAGATGAAGTTCCCATGCAGGGTTTTGTCTTCTCTCCTTTAGGAGTGGTCCTCAAGAAAGAATCTGGTGAGCTTAGATTAATATACAACCTGTCTGTGCTGAAGGGCCAATTTGTGAATGAAGCTATTGATGGGGCACTTTGTTCTGTCAGGTGTGCTTCCTTGGATCAAGGGATTCAGATGCTGCGGGAGCTGGGGCTTGGAGCTCTGATGGTGAAGTCAGACATTGAATCCACCTTTTCTAGTGGGAGGGGAAGTACCATTTTGATAGGTGTATGCCAGTGGGTTGCTCCATGTCTTGTTCCTATTTTGAGAAATGTAGTACATTCTTGGAGTGGGTCTTAAGGCACAAATCACAACATGAATGGGTGCTTCACTACTTGGATGATTTCCTCATTCTTGGTCCCTCTGGGTCTAATCAGTGTGCCAGTGCATTGGGGGTCTTTCGTAATATTATGGATGGGTTTGGAGTCCTGCTTGCGGAGTTGTAATGTTTGGTGGGCCAGCTCAACTTCACGCTGTGAATCATCCCCAAGGGGCGCCCATTCTCTCAATCTATTTCTCAGGCTATGTCAGGTTTGAAGGTCAAACATTATCACACAAGGCTCTCCAGTGAAGTCAGGCAGGAGGATTGTTGCGTGACTTTAATGGGACAGTCATGTGGCTGAGTCTGCCTAGATCCAACGAAGAGCTGGGCCTTTTTACTGATGTGGCAGGCAGTGAAGGTTTAGGGGCTATATTTGGTACAGCCTGGTGTGCACAACTGTGGCTCACGGAATGTGTCCAAGAGAACTGGGTAACTAATATCGGTTTTCTGGAACTATTTCCGATTGTAGTGGCATTATCAATCTGGAAAGAGGGATTTCGCGAACCAGACTGTGATCTTCTGCTCTGATAATATGTCAGTGGTGGAATGCATTAACCAGCAAGCGGCTAGGTGCAGGATGATCATGACACAACTGAAGGAGACTTTTTGAGGCTGAATGTGACTTTCAGAGCAAAGCATAGTCCTGGTGTTTTGAATAATGCTGCTGACAGCCAGTCCCATTTTAAGATGCAGGTTTTCAGGTCCCATCTCCCAGTAGCAGAGAAGTTTCCAATGCCCTTCCCGAAGCTCGTGGCAGTCAGTCTAGCACCCAGGACAAGGAAGGCCTATGAGGGAGCATTTGCGGCCTATATTAATTTCCTTGGAGGGGTAGTCTACTTGTTTGGATGCATCATCACTCTTGTCGTTTTGGAGGTTTTGAGGGAGGAAGGGAGGTCAGTTGCATGTGCGAGGCGCCGCACTGCCACCATTTCTTTCTTTGCGCAACTGCGGGAGGTGTCTGATGTAACAAAATCCTTCCTGGTGAGAAGGGCTCTCAAAGGCTGGCAGCAGCTCCAGAGCACCAAATCAGATTTTAGGCATCCCATTGATGCAGTAAAGCTGGGATCCATACTGGGCATCTGTAGATCTACCTGGGAGATTGTCTTATTTAGGTCAACCTTTACCCTGGCTTTTTATGGGGCCCTCTGACTGGGTGAGTTGGTGGCAAGGAACAAGAGGGACATCACAGGAGGGCTGCAGCTGGGGGATATTCATTGGCCAGAAGGGTCCAGGTCCTTACTGATCAACATCCCTCATTCTAAGGCGGACCAGGATTGGAGGGGTGACCACATTCTTCTGCGAAGGGCTCCAAGTAGTTTGTGCTGTCTTGTCCATAATTTAGAGGTCTTCCTAGTGCAGCGCCCCCTTGGGGACAATGGGTACGTCTTTGTGCATGCTGACGGAACGACACTGACCATGAACGAATTCTCACAGGTAAACAAGGGTGCTCTGTCAGCTGCAGGTTTTGATGCCTCTGAATTTGGGACTCACTCCTTCAGGATTGGAGCAGCCACGGCAGCAGTGCAATGGGGTTTTCAGACGTGGCGGTTGGGAGAATTGGGAGGTGGTCCTATGATTGTTACAAGAGGTATGTGAGATTGCATATGCTGTGAGTACCTGTCTCTTACACTTTGTATCATTCCCGTACTCTCTTTAGGTGGCCGAGACAGCTGTTTGAAGGTCCCAAAGGCTCTGGTACACATGGGAGCTGCAGGGGTCACTTATGTGTGGGTCATCAGCCACTCTCATGTACGATGGGCAGGCAAACTGTATGTAAGGAGTGCCTTCGCGTTACGCGCATCACAGGTTGGATACCACTTTTCTTTCCTTGGCCAGAGTGGGCTGCGCCTCACTCAATTAAGGCTGGTGCTGGACTGAAAGCTTCCTCCAGGGTGCCCGCCACTGGATGTCATTATTTTGCATTTTGGGGGTAAGGACTTTGTCCTACTGGGTCGCTGGCAACTGTTTGAGTTGGTGGTCTCAGAGTTCAGTTGGTTAGCCAAGAAATTTCCACAGGCGGTGCTTGCTTGGTCAAACAGGATCCCCCATCTGCAGTGGAGGGGCAGTCTCTCAGTTAAGGCCCTCAATGACTCAGTGAGAAGAATTAATAACAAGTTGGCCAAGTTATTTCTGCCTCCAAGATTAGCTGTCATCTCACATGGTTGCATCCATGAAGAGAGTTTCTTCTTACAGGATGGGGCGCATCTTTCTTGTGTAGGTTATGACATGTTTTTTGGAAAGGTTTCTTGCTTGGTTGGTTCATCGTACTCGGTAGAGGAGAGCCTGCTGTGGGAGGTGGTGGAAGGCCAGATAGTCTGTCAACTATGCCGGCCTGTAGCAGGTGAGATCATGACTAGGGGGGACAATTAGGTACCTTTTCGTACCAGAGCAGGACGGCAAGGTAATTGGACCCTCCAAGGGGTGCTGGCTGCGAAGTGAGGATGACATCCAGGAGTGCGGGGGCTGCGAGGGGTCGTTGGCATCTGGCCCCTAGGGTCAACCACCGGTTCATGCGCAAAGCAAAGGCCTGAAACGAGCACTGGCCCTTGCGGGTGTGGAGCCTGAGGGTGATGGGGCTGCCCAAGGTAGGTATTCTGGTGGGCAGGCGGGCCCACTCCACAGGGTGTAACCATAAGTGGCTTTGGGAGGGGATACGAATCCCCTATCGAGATCCTACCCCAGGGACTCACAGCGGGAAGTGGGGTAGGGACTGGGTGTACTAGCCAAACAATCATTTTTTTTTTTTAAATATGTTTTTATTGTTTTATCAGCCAATTGGCAACATTCAAATGAAATACAAGAGATTACGTTATGTTTCAACACGCATTGTTCATAGCGATTATTGTTTGCACATTCTGCAAGTCCCGTTCAATTCCACCGCAACCCAGCTTGGGCATTACAGAGTATATTTTCACGTTACGCAATAGTTCAATATGTGCAAAGTTATTAAAGAAACAAAGAGATATAGCGAGAAAGACTAAACTAAGAAGTAGAGTGGGCACGGCGGGCACAGTCAGAGAGGGGGAAAAGGGGGCAGAGGAAGGGGGGGGCAGCAGCAGGGAGAGCCAGACGCCGGGGGGGAGAGCGGCACCACCAGAAATCGCGCCGCATGTCCCGGGACCCATCCCAGTGACACCGCCACCCCCGCACACGACCAATCCAACCCGGAACAACAGGGGTATAGTCCGCCGGCAGGCTTGAGGGTGGTGGCGCGGGGGCAGCGGATCAAAAGAGAGGGAAACAGCAGGACTCCACCTCCACAAGTCCTATAACATGTCTACGCATTTCAGCTCTCCAACGATGCATCTAGGGGTTCATTCGAGGAGTGTTGCAGTTTTTATATTGGTTTACCTCTTTCCCCATGCGTGTCAATCAACCTCTATGGTAATGTTTTTCATTTGCTGTTGAAGTGAAGGCGGTTATCTCATTATGTTATTTTAGGGAGGGCGTACGTCGTCTTTGTTTTCTGCAGCTATCACAAATGTATTCCATACCTCTAGGCCCTTTACTAGGATACCTTTGTCCAATAAGTTCTGTAGAGTCTGTGTTTCTGCTTTGGCCCAACGTATTACCTCCTCTCGCCACTGGGCAACACTGGGAGCGCCTGGGGCCTTCCATTGCATGGTAATAAGGCGTCTATACAGCACCAATGACAGGGCGATGCATTTATATGATCGTTTGTGTTTCTTAGAGTGGGGTGTTATACCCAGTAAGCACACTTCGGGAGTGGGGGATAGTGTGGTGTTCGTCCATTCAGCCAGCAACATTATTATGTCTATCCATGTGTTCCTAATCGGGAGACATTCCCATGTCATGTGATAAAAAGTGGCCTCTTCTGTGTTGCATCTGGGGCATGTCTGCGGTGATCGGGGAAACATACGTGTTATGCGGTGTGGTGATAAATAAGTCTGATGCACATAATTAAACTGTGTGTATCGGAAGCGGGGGTTACGCGAGACCTCGTGGGTCATTTTCATCGCCTGTTCCCACGAGTTTAGTGTTAAGGGCTCCGGTAGCACAAAATCCCATTTATTTTTTGCTTGTTCCTGTTTGTGTTCGGTCTGGGTAGCGAGGATGCTGTATATATTCGATATGCTTGATGAAACGTTGATGCTCCCCAGCAGCTCGTGAAGCAAGGGGGAGACATCTGGTTCCGAGTTGCCGCTTCTCCAAGACTCTTGCATAACCTGTCGGACTGCGCCGTAGGCTATGAATCCCCCCTGACCCAGCTCATATTTGTCAGCTAATGCCTCATAAGATTGAAGTTGCCCATCTTGGTAGATGTCCCCAAGTGTGTGTATACCTCTGCTGCCCCAGGCGTTCAGTCCCACCTTGGCCGCTATTTTTGCCAGCGTCGGGTGAACCAACAGTGGGATCCTCGGGGAGTACTGCGGATCTTTTCTGCGTTGCAGTACATACCGTCCCCAAGCCCAGTGTGCGGTGGACAGTAGCATATTACTTGTGTGTCCAGGGCCAGTCCGTTTCATAAGGTATTGCAGTACCTCCGTACCGTCAAGATCCACCATCACCCTCCGTGCCTCTGCACCGGTGGGGTTTCCAATCCAGGTAGTTATCCAATGTATCTGAGAAGCTGCGTAGTAAGCTTCAAATTTGGGGGCACCCAGCCTCCCCAGTTTAAGCGGTTGGAGCACTTTTACTAATGCGACGCGTCTGCGTCCATTGCCCCGTATTTGCCCCAATAAGCTATTCAATAGTTTGAAAAAGGAGCCCGGCAGTACCAAGGGCAATGCCATGAGGAGGCATGGCAGCACTATCATCTTTGCGATGGCTACTCTGCCCATAGGAGACAATGGGAGTGAGCACCAGAAGGGCAGAGAGCCCCTTGTTGATCTGACCACTTGGCCAAGGTTACCATCTCTTAGGTCTTGACTATCATGGTATATATTTACACCTAGGTATTTGAATGTGGTGTAGCACCATTTCAAGCCACCCGGGTTTGATAGCGTTCTAAGTGCTTCGGGGACCGGGAGCATAGGGAATATACAGGATTTTGCCCAATTCACTGTTAACCCGGCCACCGCGCAAAATTTTTTTAGAAGTTCCAACAAGCCGGGATGGCCATAGCATGGTCTCTTAGAAAAATCAGGGCATCATCTGCATATAGGGTGACTATCTGGTGCGACTGGCCATCTAGGACACCCCATGTGGGGGCCATTATATGGAGACGGGCGGCCAGGGGCTCAATGGCTAGTGCAAATAAAAGTGGGGATAGCGGGCATCCCTGTCTGGTGCCTCTTCCAATGTAAAATTTTTCGGAGATCGTGTCCCCCGTCTTAACCCTAGCCACTGGGCCAGCGTACAACGTTTCCACCCAGCCGATGTATGTTTGCCCAAAGCCCATACGATTGAGTGTTTCTATTAGGAAGGGCCATCCCAGTGTATCAAACGCTTTTTCTATGTCCAGTGAGACTGCCACTTGCAGCTCACCGTTTACCGGAGAATTTCCCATCAGGCGTAACAGATTCCTGATATTGCTGAACGTACTGCGACCAGGTATGAAGCCTGCCTGGTCTTGATGAACCAGCTCTGATACACATGGGAGCAGGCGGTTGGCTAGTATCTTGCCGAGTAATTTACAATCTGTATTTAGCAATGATAATGGCCTATATGAGTGAACATCCAATGGGTAGCGGCCTGCCTTCGGCAGTACTGCTATCAATGCTTCCCAGCATGTATCAGGGAGCTGGTTCCGCTCTAGAGCCTCCTTTAGCATTGCTAGATATGGGGTCAAAATCTGGGATTGGAATGTGCTGTAGTATTCGATGGGTATACCATCGCTGCCGGGTGCTTTGCCGTGCGTTAGCTGTTGTAGTGCACGTTGGATTTCGGCTATCTCTATCGGTCTGTCTAGCTCTGTCATTTGGGCGGCAGTTAGACGACTCAGGGTAATACCATTGAAGAAGTCTTTTAGTTGGGTGTTAGTGGGCGGTCGTCGTGCTTGGTACAGTGAGCTATAGTACTCTCTGAAAGCGTTATTTATCTCTGCCTGCGTATTAACTATCCGCCCTGTTTCCAGAGGAATAGCACCTATGGGGAGATTCCGGCGTTCATTGTTTATAAGCCATGCTAATAATTTGCCGGATCTGTCGCCTTCTGCGTGTGTACGGGCCATATAGTGTCGATAGTCGAAGTAGCTGAGGCGGCTATCTGTCTCAGTCCATTAAGAGCGCATGTCAGTGAGTTTCGCTAGTGATATAGTGCCTTTAGCGTATTCACATTCGGAGGATTGGATTTCTTGTTCCAGAACTCGGAGTTCGCGCACTAATGTCTGACGTACTCCAACTGTGGTTGATATACATACCCCCCTTATAACTGTATTATGCACATCCCATTCAATAGCCCTGGAGCTAGACGTCCCAGCATTCAACGTGAAATATGCTGATATATGCGTAGCTATATCCTTCCTGAATGGCGGGTCTTGTAATAATTGCGTTTGCAGTCGCCAGGTTAGAATACATGAGCGGGGCCTGACCCATCTTATTTGTGCTTTGAGTGGACAGTGATCTGAGATTACCATGGCGGAATACTCTGCGTTCGTTATTTTATGTGTTAGGTTCTGTGAGGTGAGGATGAGGTCTATCCGGGTATGTAATTGATGTACTGGGGAATAATATGAATATTCTCTTTCATGTGGATGCAAGTGTCTCCATATATCAGTCAGTCGTCGCTCTTCCATCCATGTGCCTAGTGTTAGAGAATTTTTCATTGTCGAGGCGGCCACGAGCGGGGGGTGTGACCTATCCTTATCTACGTGTGGAACACAGTTCATGTCCCCTCCCCATATGCATGGTGTAGTTAAGTCGTTGGTTAATTGCGATATCGTTGTTTGTAAAAATTCGCCTTGCTTAATATTCAGGACATATAATCCATTTATCACGAGCTCCTCCCCGTCTAGCAGCCCCTTTAGTTGTATAAACCTGCCTTCCTTGTCTTTTATGTTGTGTTGTACTGTATAAGGGACCCCCAGGGCTATCCAGACCAGCACCCCTCTGGCAAAGCATGAGTCGCCAGCGCTATATATTGAGCCCGACCAGCATTTTTCCAACCGGGCAGCCTCTGCAGTTGTAATGTGTGTTTCCTGTAATATTGCTATGTGTATATGGTGGCGCTTTAAGTACGCATGTATTCTATGACATTTGTTAGTTCCGGCCATGCCTTTCACATTCCAAGTTATTAAGTTATATATAGGTTCCTTATTCATTGTGTTGTGTGAAAGCCGCAAAGGGCTATCTGATCAGTACTCGCTCCAACCACCCCACATCCCCCCACCGCCGCGCCCCCGTCCGCCCACCCCGAACACACCCACCACCCACCCAGCAGCCCCCCGCGCACCAAAGAGGGAAAAGGAAGCCCATAATGGGTTAAGAATAAGAAGGAAAAGAAAGGATATAACAACCAAAAGAATATTGCGGACAGTGTCCGTTTGTTAAACAAAGTGGCACAACCGGTGCCTAAAGTGGCTTCCAGGGAAGTCAGGTCCATTCGGATACCGTTCAGGTGTAGGGGGTCGTGGATTAATCGAGGTCGGGCCCTTGGAAGGCCCACCTTCAGGTTATGCCTTTGCCTCTGCAGTCCCATGCGCATTTGTTCAGTTTTCAAAGATTCAGTCATTGCTTCTCATGTTAATGGCTGTTGTCCTCTAAAGATCTCAGGGAGAGAGCCCCGGTGTTGAGGGCGAGTTACACCTCAGCTGTCGCCGCCACTGGAGAAAGGCCACGGGCGCGATCCTTCTCATTTAAAGTTCGTCCACCGATCGCGGGGTGAGGTCCGGGCCCACCAGCAACGGGGAGGGGGGCGGGCTTGTGTCTCCCCCGTGTGAGGTAGTGTGGTTGGTGTCCGTTTCGCTCCTGGTATCCATCAACGCACGAGCAAATGAGTTAGTGTCTTTTAAAATTTGTGCTTGGTCCAACGCCATTTGCGCTTTTGTGGGGCGAGAGGACGTTTTAGTTTTTTTTTTCTTTCTGGAGCTAGCGGTAGTCCATTCTTCGGGTAGTGTGTCTTCCTTGGCCGGATCGACCAATCCCTTAGTGTGGATCCATGTCCATGCATCTTCAGGTGTGGGGAACATTAGGGTTATCTCGTCCATGACTATGCGTAGTCGTGCTGGAAACATGAGGGAGTAAGTGATGCCCTTTTCTCGTAGCAACTGCTTGATCTTGATATACGCACCTCTCCTGCGCTGTACCTCCATTGTATAGTCAGGGTAAGCCGTGACCCTGCTATTTTCTAGCCAAACAATCATGATCTCATTCACAGTCAGCAGCATTGAGGTACGCAGAACTAACTGCTTTAGTCAGTGTTAGGAATTCGGATGTATTAGCGTACTCTGCTAAGTCAAGACATCTGAAACGCTGTATATATTATGTAAATATGATGGGGTTACTGTGTATATTTGAATGATTGTTGATTGATTTATGTGTTTTGACAGTAAAATACAGCCAGGGGTTCACGACCCCTAAATGCAAAAGTGTGTGGTTACGTGCAAAACAAGCTAAGGTCAGTGTGGGGTATCCTTGTGGGGTGCTGTGGGAGTTTGTGGCGGGAGGCTTCAGTGGTACCTGGCCATATACACGGGGCCACCCCAATCGGGAGGGCCCCGCTTATGGCAGCGGCGGGCCAGAAGTGTAGGGGAAAGGGGACACAAGGCGCCCTCAACCCCCACCCCTTAATAAGGGTGCAGGGTATTGGTGATTTGGCTGCTGTGGCCCCGGTGACACTACAAGTGCGTCCGGCCTGTGCGCAGCAATGATGCGGTAGGCCCTGCCTTTATAAGGCGGGCACGGTCAGCGAGCGGGTCTCATGATCCTGCTTGGGGCCCTTGGACTGAACGTCGTCTGCCACGACCCAACCAACAAAAATTTGCACCCACCTCCCCCCTTTTGGCAGCTTTCTACTCTTGAAATACAGTGTGATGACTTGTCATATGTGGCATCTGACCTTATATCTGCTGTATTATGTGCCTTTTAACAGGTTTTCTTTTCAACAGGTGATTGAATTCATCATGAAAATGGTTTGTCCAGATTGTCATATTTAAATGTATTAGGATGTGGTGGGGTGAGATCATGACTGGGGGAACAATTAGGTACCTTTTCTTACCTGAGCAGGACGGCAAGGTAATTGGACCCTCCAAGGGGTGCTGGCTGGAAAGTGAGGATGACATCTAGGGGTGTAGGGGTTGCGAGCGGTCGCTGGCTTCTGGTCTCTAGGGCCAACCACCCATTCATGTGCAAAGGCCTAAAGTGAGCACTGGCCCTGGGGGGGTGGAGACTGGGGGTGGTGGGGGCACCGAGGTAGGTATCTTGGTGGGCCCTCTCCACAGAGTGTACCCATAAGTGGGTTTAGGAGGGGATAGGAATCCCCTATGGAGATCCTACCCCTGGGCCTCACAGTGGGATGTGGGGCAGGGCCTCAGTGTACTAGCCAAACAGTCATGATCTCATTCACAGTCACTAACATTGGAGTACGCAGGAATGAACTGCTTTAGTCAGTGTTAGGAATTCGGATGTATTAACATTATCTGTTAAGGCTAGGCATCTGAAATACTGTAAATATTAGGTAAATGTGATGGGGTTACTGCGTATATTTTAATGGTTGTTGATTGATTTATGTGTTTTGGCAATAAAATATGTACGGGGATTCACGAACCCTAAACCCAAAAGTGTGTGGTTAAGTGCAAAACAAGCTAAGATCAGTGTGGGGTATCCTTGGCGGGGTGTGGGAGTTTGTGACAGGAAGCCTCGGCGGTACCTAGCCATAAAACACTGTCACATGCCTGATAGCCTCTATGTTTTGTGAGTTGAATAGTAGCATCCCCTCATGCTCCAAAGCCAGGTCTGTTAGCTACTTTACGTTATCATTGCATGTTTTTTTCATGCCTGGCATCCTCAGTACCCCGTCATACTGTTTGTATCCTCTTGAGCCTTAAGTAATGGTAGGTGTCAGAATTCCTTTCAGATGGCCAAAGGGGAGGTAGGAGTTACTGGCCCCAAACAAGGTGGATGTATTCCTTTCCTACACATGTCCTAGAGCCCAAGAAACTGAGCAACTGGACTAAGTGCTGCCCCCTAAACACTTGACTATCAATAGTAGCATGGGTCAAGCAGTGCACAGCTCTCTGGGGGAGTAGGTATGAAGTGTGCACTGGTACAAGACTCAAAATACACACAGTAATGGTATTAACTGATTGTCAAGTCAAATGCTGGCTTTTGTGACATAAGTAGTATTTAAAATAAACACATAAAGCATAAAACTGAACACTAAATAGTATCCGCAGTCTCTTAAGCTCGGTGCACAAGCCTTATTTAGGCCAATAGCCCCTCCCTACTCAAAATTAATGATAACCAACAAATGGAACTTTGTCTCACTGTCAGCAATGACTACCTGTCACACCTCATCAGAAATGATATGGTACATGGAAAGCAGCTTAGCCATGACCATGATTGTGAGAGAGTGTGACCATGATTGTCAGAGACTTGATCTCAGTCCCATTAATCTTTGGCCACTGTTTAAACTTCTTTCTCAGGGGCTAGGTGGCCATTGTGTCAATTTCCGCCCACCCACTGATACTAGAGTGCCCTGAGTATATCCCCTGGAATCCCCAGAAACAACTTCTCCCCTATCCTTACACTGACAATGCCCTTGGGATGCCCACAAGTGTGTGGTTTCTTGGTGCACACAGAATCTCCTCTCTTGTGTCCTGAATGCTGAGAGCCAAATCATACCCCATCCTTTCAAGGGTCATATTTCTTTCCAAGGTAGTCCCAACCCTTGAACTGGAATGGGTATCAGGTCACCCCATAAACCCCCTCCCCTGTGTATTCTTTTGGGGACCTTTTGAGAACTCTTTCTTTTTATCCTTGTTTCCCACATCTTTCCCCTGAAGCAACACCTGACCCCTTTCTTAGGATCACTTCCATAGGGCCTCGTGGATACCCTAGCGCATACCTTATCTTACCCTGCTCTCTGGGGCTAGATAGCTTGGACTCTACCAGATACTGGTGTAACTTCTTTGTAAGACAATTATTAAGTATGTGTTCTTTAACCACTAAACTATAGAGCCCTTCATAAGTGCCTATCTTGTTACCCTTTATCCAGCCATCCAGTGCCTTTACTGAAGCATCCATAAAGTCCACTTACGTTTGTGTTGCCCCCTGGTGTTTGTTTCTGAATTTCTGTCGATACTCCTCTGGGGTGAGACCAGCTAACTCTATAAGTGCTGCCTTTCTGTGTGTGTAGATCTCTGCCACCCCATCCTCTAGGGTCAAAAGCCTATCTTTCCCCACCATTAGTACCAGTTCCCACAACAAGGACTCCCAGTGCTGGGCATCTACCTTCCTCATCCTAAGACCTCTCTTATAAAATGCCAGCCATATATCTATGCCATCCCCCTCAAAACACTTAAGCACAATACCTTTGGGAAAAATTGTGTCAAGGGCAACTAATGCAAATACCTCTGTCTCATTATTGCTGCCACCATTCTTTTTGGGCTTCGTATACAGCTTGACTCTCCTCTCCTGTGGCCCAGCCTTCACTCCTCCAGGGCAAATTCCCTTTCCTTTAGGTCTAAGAGGCTTAATTGGGCTGAAAGGTCTTTTGGCCCTCTTCTTGGGAGTTGAGCTACTCTAACTGCCAGATATTGAGTTAAGCCTGGGCTGGGGGATGGAGGTCAGAGTGTCATCATTCTCCTCATTTTCTTTATCGATGACTTGCCTGTCATCATCCTCTTCCCCGACATCAACCGTAATTTCATTTTTCAAGAGTGCTTAGACGATAGAAAGCTTCCACCCAGGCCCTAGGGGCCCTCTCAAGATCTTCCTTCTTTGCTGAAGAACCAAAAGTAATCTTTCTGTCCTTTCACATCCCTCTCAAATAATTGATCTTAAGTGTGGACAGGATGGCCAAATCACTTTCCATGGCTCCTGATTTTTTTTTAACCATTCCTGGAAATAGTGCAAAAATTTGCTAAATCTTTCCCAAATGTTTTTGAATCTTTTTGAAAATATTTTAAAAGTTTGGTAACTTTTGTAAACAATACTTTTTAGCTTTCAAAATCTCTTCCAGCTAAGCAATTGTGATTAGCAATTACAAATACTTCTGTTTCCGTACCAATGTGGTGTATTTTTAGGTTTTTAACTTATTAACTGTGTACCACCGGAAACACAAGTTCTGGATGCCAGCACTAGGCACCAATGTGAGGAAAGTGTTTTTTATGGTGTGAGTGACGACCTCACCGTGTAATAAAAGCATCGGGACCAGTCAGATTTGTTTGTAAAACCTTTGCTCAGTTCTGGGTAGCTGTGGCTCAGAGCAGTCAGGCTTTATCAAGGGAAGAGGTGTAAAGCACTAAGAAGTACCAAATCTATTGAATAAAAAGAAAATGCAACAAAATAAAAATCTAACACCAATTTATAAAACTAGTTTATATTTTTATCTACAAATAGACACCTCAACAACAAAAATCTGCCAGAGGTTTCCAGAGATATGAATTTTAAGGAAACAATAAATCACAGTGTTTCAATTAGCACAATAAATCATTGCAATCTACCACAGCTCGCAGTTTAGGGTTAGCCACGAAAAGTGACTTGAAAACGGCAATCTTGTGGGGCCAACTCCGATGAACTCTGACAGGGAGCCAGTCACAGGAACTAATAAGGTCCAGTTGAACAGTTACCTCATAGTTAAAGCCGTCTCCAGTCCAGTTACAGGGTCTATGGGCGAGTAGCCATAGGAATCAATGGAGTGGTCCTGATGCATGAGATGCAGGATGCTGAAGATGCTCAAAGATGCTGAGCTTGTTGGTCCAGTGATGGGGGTCTTCCTGTGGCCACCCCATGGTCCAACAACATGGAGTGGC
Source organism: Pleurodeles waltl (assembly GCF_031143425.1). NCBI lineage: Eukaryota > Metazoa > Chordata > Amphibia > Caudata > Salamandridae > Pleurodeles > Pleurodeles waltl. Next base: position 1,890,825,496 of record NC_090440.1, read on the forward strand.
GAATTTGGCCTCAGGTCCCCTGATGTCCCAGAAAGTCCAAGTAAAGTCCAGCACAAAACCAGTTGCTACTGGTTTACTGGTCTGCTGGTCAAAGGCTATGGCCAAACCAGCAGTTCCCTTTAACTGACAGTTTACACTGCTAACTTGACATCGCCATTTAAGCCAATAGCAAAGCCAAGACCTTATTTTTTAATGTGTATAAGTCATCCCTGAGTCAGGCCTGCTGAGATACCATAAAGCAAGTCTGCAAACAATTAATGCAATAAACTACAAAAAGGCACAAGAATAAAGCATTTGTATGACAGTAAAAGCTAGAAAGCAGAGTGTATGGACTGACTGATAAGTCTGTCCAAGTGTGTCTAGAAAAAAAGGAGATGTAGTTGCCAAACCAAGACATTTTTACAGGGGTAATTATTAAGCATGAAAGATGATGGGAAAGTGAAGAAATGGCTCATACATTAGGATTATATTATCACTTGATACAGATCTTTCATGGTGGTGAGGAAAGATTAAAAGAGATGTAAAAACTAAGGAGGTAAAATAAAACAAAAGTTAGGAAGCTTTTCCAGTTTTTGCCTAAACATCTGATGACAGGCAGTTATGCAGGGTCATGGTGGAAGTTGGGAGGGAGTTTCAAACTCTGTGGCACTTTCTGAAAAGGATATAGAGAGGAAGGAATATTTTTAAAGATAATATTTTGAAGGAGAAAATTTGATATTTCCAAGGCACAGATAGTGTGCACATCCTGACAGATAATAATCTGTTGGATGTCTAGAGATGAAATTTTGAAGATGCATCTAACTTCAATAGTAAGCCTTTTAGAGCATTAAGAATATGTTTGTAAACTTGTGTATCAGTAGGCATGCAAAATACGGAGGCAGCTTGGAGGTCTGATAGCGTGACCTTAGAAAGGCTAGTGAGCAGAGAATTGCCTTAGTCAAGTCTGGTTAGGAGTCAGGACCCCGATTTATTCAAGAAGGTGGATTTCAGAGCTGCAGGTAAACCTCTGGTCCTATGCCACATTTTTGCTGTGTTCAGAACATGACAGTGGAGGTGTACTTTGTCATCGGAATGAAGCCAAGGGAAATTACATTGTCACTGATGGTTGGAGTAGTATTTGTATGTGAAAGGGTGCCATACCAAGTTTGGGTCGGAAGAGTGGACAAAGTGGATGAGACGAATTGCACTTTTAAGAAGACTGATAATTGGTGGAGATCCTACTTAGACAGAAACTTTCAGGTAAAGCTACGTATGATCAGCATATTGGTGGAAGGCAGCATTTGAACCATACAGCATTTCACCAAGAGGTCTAATACAGAGTTTGAAGAGTCTGGGGGCAAGGATGGATCCTTAGGGTAATCGATATTGAAAGTGATCAGGATTTAGAGAATTAATACTATTTAAAGCAGACCTGTAGAGAGCAGTATATTAAGTATGAAGTGAACTATTTGATTACTTGTCTGGAAAATAAATTCCGGGCTTGGATACCACAGTGTTGTTCTTAGAATATATGACTTAAAGAGTTTAAAAAAAAAAATATTGCCCCACTGAAATTAATACCAGAAAATCTAGATCTAAGTGGACGATCATTTTTAAAACAATATTTGGGAAGCAATACTGTGTATGATGCTCTAATATTCAATCTATGATAATCACAATATGTTACGAATTTGAGGAGAATTCAATGGTCCGTAGTACTGAAATCTGACAAAAGGTCAAAGAGAATCAGAAAGTGAGATGCTTTTTTTTTGTTTATTGAGGATGCTAAGAATGTCATTCACAATATGAAGTACGGCAGTCTCAGTCCTTCGGCCATGTCTGAAACCTGATTGTTAAAAATCCAGCAATTTACAAATCTTGAGATCTTTATTTCGTTGGTGGCTAACACAGTTAGGTCAGAATGACTTGGCTGAAGAATGAAAGTCCAGTAATGAGAAAGAAGTTGCTTAGAGCTTCATTTATTTCTTTAGTACAGATTTAACATGGCCAGCATTCAGATAATCGGAGGTGGAGACGGGGTTGAGGATAAGGGTTGACTATGGTGAATCGGTAGGGGATTATGTATTTTTGATAGATTTGGTGATGGCAGTAGCTGGATAGTTTATCCTGTGTAAATAATTTTACTATAGTTTGCAAGGCTAGGTGAAGGAGTGGTCACCAGGTAACTGGTGGGAATGGCAGGAGATCAAATGTTATGTTTCAAACCTTGTCAATAGATACAGAAAACCTCACATTTAGCAGCGGATTCAACAATAACAGTAATATGGAATTGGTAGTGGTTTGATTTTCTAGACAGAGTAAAAAATATTTCGGTCAGCTTAATGCAGAATTAAGTTGAATTCTGAAAAGAGCACTTTTTTTCCGTTTCTTGATAACGTCGTTTTACAGTCCTGAGATTAGACAGTGATTAGATGAAGGGGGTTTGGCATCATTCTATCCAAGGACTCTATTGATTTTCTTTGTTCACTGGGCTCATTGAAGAATCACTGGGCCAAAGACTTTTTTCAGTCCAGTCTGTTGACCCAACATAGCTAGCTTACTGTGGTATAGGACATAGCTGAGTTATAGTGAGGTGGTGAAGTGGAGTAAATTAGTATTTACCTTAATTCCTAGTTCATCTGGGTTGGCATCTGTCGAGACACATAACCAAATGGGAGCTTATTTTGGTTGAATCATTGTTAAGATCTTATTGAAACAAGAAGAATGGAATAAGAAGATGACCAGATCTCTACGGTGTCTGCAACTTGAACTTCATTGTCTTTGAAAATTATGAGATTACGGAGAGAACGATTTGGCAATTTTGTGGGTTCTTTTTTCCTAAATCTTTAGAAATTTACCAACTGCACACATGGATGCAAGCAATTAAAAAAAAATGAATGCAAAGTTGCGAAGCACTTAACTTGACAGTTTCCCACATCCCTATCAAAAGCAGAAATCCTCTGCTACAAGTGAATTCACCTCCAACTCAATGACAACGATGTTAGTCCATTGTGTTAAGTTTGCTGCTGATGAGTCCTCTAGATACACGTTCTCTTCCGACAGATGGCATCATACAAGGAAATTGTTCATGTACACAAAAAAATCAGCTCATCAACCTTCCCCATGCCAGCATAATGTGAGTAATAACAGCAATATCGTGTTGCAGTTATTATGCAAAATTCATGAAATTATACCATTGCAGCACTTTGTGTAATTATGCGAAATTCATGGTAAAAATTGACTGTGGATAGGGCCATTTCCAGTAAACATTTACATCAAACACACAGGAACAACAGCCACTCCACCCGAAGGGATTACTACTGGCAGCTCCACTGCAACCTTGACCCCTGCTTGAGACTTTGCACCAAAATTGACTTGAGAACAAATTTTGTGCTAAAATATAGTGCAAAATGACAGATTCACATTTCTCATTGTTTTGCATAATTTTTATGACATTTTTCATAATTACATGAAAAGAAATATGTGTATTTTTCACACATCCCTATATTTAACACTTATTTAACACTTTTTAACCCTGCTGCGGCAGAGGGTTGTTTTCTGAAGGGCTGGAGACTCTGCCTTGCCTCCTAGCCCTTCTCATATTGTTTGGCGCACCTGGGGGCCTCATTTTCAGAATATTCACTCGGCGCACGGCGTGCCTGATGCCAGCTCCACCAGATAGTTGGTCAGTGCGTGGAGTGCCCTTTATTTGTAGCTTTGTTGGCTGGGTTACCTTTTTTGTTGATATGCGCGTGGTCTACCTTTTGCCTTTTATTTTGGCTGGTGGGCAGGACACCATCTTTAAACAGGCCTTTTGCTTGCCACTAGGGGCGCCCAGTTTTATCTTAGTTGATCATGTTAGAAATGGGGTCTTTGGTTGACAGTCAGGTTACCCCCTGTTCAAGCAAGGACCCTCACTCTAGTCAGGGTAAAAGAGAATCACCCTCAGCTAACCCCTGCTTACCCCCTTGGTAGCTTGGCAGAGCAGTAGGCTTAACTTCAGAGCGCTAGGTTTAAAGTATTTGTACCAACACACACAGTAACTTAATGAAAACACTACAAAATGACACAACACTGGTTTAGAAACATAGGAAATATTTATCTAAACAAAACAAGACCAAAATGACATAAATCCGACATACACAAGTCAAGTTATGAATTTTTAGAGATTAAGTTAAAAAAAATAGCGCTTAGAAACAAAAATGCTTCAATGAGATGTTAACACGGCGTCGTGACGGAGTCGTTGCCAACAAGCCGACACCAGCGGCGCCGGACACGGAGTCGTGTAGACCCCCAAGTACAGTACCTTTGGTGAAGAGTGAAAACAAGCCGATGCGCGAAGTCGGGGATCGCGGCGTCTGTGCGAAACGTTTAATCCACGCGCTTCCAGCGGCGTCGGTCACGACAGGGTGCGGCGACTTCCACAGAGCCGCGGACTTCAGCGAAGAGCGTCGCGTTCCAGCGAAGGTCACGGCGTCAGGTGCAGGCGGCGTTACCGGATTCAGCAGCGGTGTCGGTCCGGAGTCGTCCAAAGTCTATTTTCTTGGATTTCTACCAGCTTTCCTTTCAAGGGCCCAGGAACTGGATAGGGCACCACTTGTCAGAGCAGGAGTCTCTCCAGAGACTCCAGGTGCTGGCAGAGAGAAGTCTTTGCTGTCCCTGAGACTTCAAACAACAGGAGGCAAGTTCTAAATCAAGCCCTTGGAGATTTCTTCACAAGATGGAAGGCACACAAAGTCCAGTCTTTGCCCTCTTACTCTGGCAGAAGCAGCACTGCAGGAAAGCTCCACAAAGCACAGTCACAGGCAGGGCAGCACTTCTTCCTCAGCTATCAGCTCTTCTCCAGGCAGAGGTTCCTCTTGGTTCCAGAAGTGTTTTCTAAAGTCAGTAGATTTGGGTGCCCTTCTTATACCCATTTTAGTCTTTGAAGTCACCTTTCTTCAAAGGGGACTCACACCTACTTGTGAAATCCTGCCTTGCCCAGGCAAGGCCTCAGACACACACCAGGGGGTTGGAGCTGGCATTGTCAGAAGCAGGCACAGTCCTTTCAGATGAGAGTGACCACTCCAACCCTCCCTCCTAGCAGAGATGGCTAATCAGGAAATGCAGGTTACACCCCAGCCCCCTTTGTGTCACTGTCTAGTGCGAGGTGAAAAACAACCCAACTGTCAAACTGACCCAGACAGGGAATCCACAAACAAGGCAGAGTCACAGAATGGTTTAAGCAAGAAAATGCTCACTTTCTAAAAGTGCCATTTTCAAACGCAGAATCTTAAAATCAACTTTACTAAAAGATGTATTTTTTAATTGTGAGTTCAGGGACTCCACATGTCCATCTACTCTCTAGGGGAATCTACACTTTAATCATATTTAAAGGTAGCCCCCATATTATCCTATGAGAGAGACAGGCCTTGCAACAGTGAAAACCGAAATTGGCAGTATTTCACTGTCAGGACATATAAACCACATTACTATGGGGGTCATTACAACATTGGCGTATAAGGTGCTTACCGCCGTGCAGAAGACCGCCAAAACACCGCCACGGCCGCGGTAGACCGCCACAGCAATTATGACACACATCTTGGATTCCGCCGAAATTCAGACACCCACACAATACCGCCACACCAAAGGTCAGCGATAAACATGCGGAAACAAATCCTCCACCTCCACCTCCACGCCAACAGAAACACGCCCATGCTATTACGACCCACGAATCCACGCAGCGGTCTTTCAACCGCGGTATTCCATTGGCGGTACACACCGCCGCGCTCAAAATACACACACAGCTCCAAAACACCGCCACATTGGACAATTCAAAATACACACACCTGATACACATACAAACAACACTCCCACACACCCAACACAATATGAAACACACACCCACATCACCCACAAACCCTTTCGAACAAAAATTCTGAAAGAAGGCCAGAGAGACAGCACTGATTAGACAATCCCACCACACAGAGGCACACAACACCATCACCCACACAACATCCACGCACAAAACACCACATACCACTACACTCACCACACTCATCAACACATACACCACCCCACACATCACACACAACACCCCATGGCATGCCAAAGACACCCCGCTTCTCTGAGGAGGAGCTCAGGGTCATGGTGGAGGAAATCATCCGGGTAGAGCCACAGCTATTTGGCTCACAGGTACAGCACACATCAATAGCCAGGAAGATGGAGCTATGGCAAAGAATAATGGACAGGGTCAACGCTGTGGGACAGCACCCAAGAAATAGGGAGGACATCAGGAAGAGGTGGAAAGACCTACGGGGGAAGGTGCGTTCAAAGGTATCCAGGCACCACATCGCGGTACAGCGGACTGGCGGCGGACCACCACCTCCTCCCCCTCAACTAACAACATGGGAGGAGCAAGTCTTGTCCATCTTGCATCCTGAGGGCCTCGGAGGAGTCGTTGGAGGAACGGACACTGGTAAGTCAAATCTTAACTATCATAACCCCCACCCTACCTGCATGATATCACACACCCCCACCATCACACCCTCCCCTATCACCCCAAATCCTCACCTATCTACCCATTACACCAACCACCCATCCCAAACCCAAGCCCTGCATGACATAACTAAGCACCGACACCCATCACCAAAGCATGCCCACTGCACAGACCCAGAACACCCCCCAACCATCAGCACACAAGCCCCCACACAGGAATGCCTGCACTGGTGTTCACGCACACCCAACCATTGCACACCATGAAACACACACATGCAATAATCATGTACTTATACCCCCGCAGGAACCCGAAGGAACGTCACCACACCAGAGGGTCCAGACAACACCACTCCCAGAAGAGGCCCACAGTGATGACAGCAGCTCTGCCCCACTGGATCTTGATGACCAGCCCGGACCATCGTGGGCCTCAGGACAGTCGGTTCCCCTTGCCCAGCCGCAGCCCAACACCGAGCTTCCACCCTCTGGTAACACCTGCACAGCACCCACTCAGCGGGCCCAAACCTCCCTACCCAGGATAGGTCAATCAGCGGTGTGTCCACCACTACAGGGCACCCAGGCTAACCCACCACCCCAACAACAACAGGGACCTGGGGGCAGTGGTAGTGGGCACACGGTCCAGGGGACGGAGGCACAGGAACATAGGGGAACTGGGAGGGCTGCTGTGCGACAGACGGAGGACAGGCCAAGGGAACCCACTCTCCACGAGGCCCTCTCCTCCATCATGGGAGCATACCACCACTCCCAGGAGACGATGGCCACGGTCCGGGACAAGTTGCAGGAGACCCTGGGGCAGATTATTTGCTGGGATGTTAGGCAGGTGCGCTCCTAACTGTTTGTGACTTTAAAAAGGCTCCCTTGAGCCACTGGGCTGACGAGCTCTGGAGCAGGCACTGCATGCCAGTGAAGAGGTATTGAAACCGGATGATTAATGGCAGCATTTCCAGCACCCCGTAAATTTGTTCTCTGCTGAAGAAGGGACTAACCCAGAAACACATGTGTCCAGAGATGCACAGCAAAGGCTGCACCTACTTAGAGGTGAAATATTTAAAAGTAACTGAGTTCGTTTTTTGAGGAAACTACATTTATCATGATGCAACGGGGCAGATTATTTGCTGGGATGTTAGGCAGGTGCGCTCCTAACTGTTTGTGACTTTAAAAAGGCTCCCTTGAGCCACTGGGCTGACGAGCTCTGGAGCAGGCACTGCATGCCAGTGAAGAGGTATTGAAACCGGATGATTAATGGCAGCATTTCCAGCACCCCGTAAATTTGTTCTCTGCTGAAGAAGGGACTAACCCAGAAACACATGTGTCCAGAGATGCACAGCAAAGGCTGCACCTACTTAGAGGTGAAATATTTAAAAGTAACTGAGTTCGTTTTTTGAGGAAACTACATTTATCATGATGTAACGGGGCAGATTATTTGCTGGGATGTTAGGCAGGTGCGCTCCTAACTGTTTGTGACTTTAAAAAGGCTCCCTTGAGCCACTGGGCTGACGAGCTCTGGAGCAGGCACTGCATGCCAGTGAAGAGGTATTGAAACCGGATGATTAATGGCAGCATTTCCAGCACCCCGTAAATTTGTTCTCTGCTGAAGAAGGGACTAACCCAGAAACACGTGTCCAGAGATGCACAGCAAAGGCTGCACCTACTTAGAGGTGAAATATTTAAAAGTAACTGAGTTCGTTTTTTGAGGAAACTACATTTATCATGATGCAACGGGGCAGATTATTTGCTGGGATGTTAGGCAGGTGCGCTCCTAACTGTTTGTGACTTTAAAAAGGCTCCCTTGAGCCACTGGGCTGACGAGCTCTGGAGCAGGCACTGCATGCCAGTGAAGAGGTATTGAAACCGGATGATTAATGGCAGCATTTCCAGCACCCCGTAAATTTGTTCTCTGCTGAAGAAGGGACTAACCCAGAAACACATGTGTCCAGAGATGCACAGCAAAGGCTGCACCTACTTAGAGGTGAAATATTTAAAAGTAACTGAGTTCGTTTTTTGAGGAAACTACATTTATCATGATGTAACGGGGCAGATTATTTGCTGGGATGTTAGGCAGGTGCGCTCCTAACTGTTTGTGACTTTAAAAAGTCTCCCTTGAGCCACTGGGCTGACGAGCTCTGGAGCAGGCACTGCATGCCAGTGAAGAGGTATTGAAACCGGATGATTAATGGCAGCATTTCCAGCACCCTGTAAATTTGTTCTCTGCTGAAGAAGGGACTAACCCAGAAACACATGTGTCCAGAGATGCACAGCAAAGGCTGCACCTACTTAGAGGTGAAATATTTAAAAGTAACTGAGTTCGTTTTTTGAGGAAACTACATTTATCATGATGCAACGGGGCAGATTATTTGCTGGGATGTTAGGCAGGTGCGCTCCTAACTGTTTGTGACTTTAAAAAGGCTCCCTTGAGCCACTGGGCTGACGAGCTCTGGAGCAGGCACTGCATGCCAGTGAAGAGGTATTGAAACCGGATGATTAATGGCAGCATTTCCAGCACCCCGTAAATTTGTTCTCTGCTGAAGAAGGGACTAACCCAGAAACACATGTGTCCAGAGATGCACAGCAAAGGCTGCACCTACTTAGAGGTGAAATATTTAAAAGTAACTGAGTTCGTTTTTTGAGGAAACTACATTTATCATGATGCAACGGGGCAGATTATTTGCTGGGATGTTAGGCAGGTGCGCTCCTAACTGTTTGTGACTTTAAAAAGGCTCCCTTGAGCCACTGGGCTGACGAGCTCTGGAGCAGGCACTGCATGCCAGTGAAGAGGTATTGAAACCGGATGATTAATGGCAGCATTTCCAGCACCCCGTAAATTTGTTCTCTGCTGAAGAAGGGACTAACCCAGAAACACATGTGTCCAGAGATGCACAGCAAAGGCTGCACCTACTTAGAGGTGAAATATTTAAAAGTAACTGAGTTCGTTTTTTGAGGAAACTACATTTATCATGATGCAACGGGGCAGATTATTTGCTGGGATGTTAGGCAGGTGCGCTCCTAACTGTTTGTGACTTTAAAAAGGCTCCCTTGAGCCACTGGGCTGACGAGCTCTGGAGCAGGCACTGCATGCCAGTGAAGAGGTATTGAAACCGGATGATTAATGGCAGCATTTCCAGCACCCCGTAAATTTGTTCTCTGCTGAAGAAGGGACTAACCCAGAAACACATGTGTCCAGAGATGCACAGCAAAGGCTGCACCTACTTAGAGGTGAAATATTTAAAAGTAACTGAGTTCGTTTTTTGAGGAAACTACATTTATCATGATGCAACGGGGCAGATTATTTGCTGGGATGTTAGGCAGGTGCGCTCCTAACTGTTTGTGACTTTAAAAAGGCTCCTTTGAGCCACTGGGCTGACGAGCTCTGGAGCAGGCACTGCATGCCAGTGAAGAGGTATTGAAACCGGATGATTAATGGCAGCATTTCCAGCACCCCGTAAATTTGTTCTCTGCTGAAGAAGGGACTAACCCAGAAACACATGTGTCCAGAGATGCACAGCAAAGGCTGCACCTACTTAGAGGTGAAATATTTAAAAGTAACTGAGTTCGTTTTTTGAGGAAACTACATTTATCATGATGCAACGGGGCAGATTATTTGCTGGGATGTTAGGCAGGTGCGCTCCTAACTGTTTGTGACTTTAAAAAGGCTCCCTTGAGCCACTGGGCTGACGAGCTCTGGAGCAGGCACTGCATGCCAGTGAAGAGGTATTGAAACCGGATGATTAATGGCAGCATTTCCAGCACCCCGTAAATTTGTTCTCTGCTGAAGAAGGGACTAACCCAGAAACACATGTGTCCAGAGATGCACAGCAAAGGCTGCACCTACTTAGAGGTGAAATATTTAAAAGTAACTGAGTTCGTTTTTTGAGGAAACTACATTTATCATGATGCAACGGGGCAGATTATTTGCTGGGATGTTAGGCAGGTGCGCTCCTAACTGTTTGTGACTTTAAAAAGGCTCCCTTGAGCCACTGGGCTGACGAGCTCTGGAGCAGGCACTGCATGCCAGTGAAGAGGTATTGAAACCGGATGATTAATGGCAGCATTTCCAGCACCCCGTAAATTTGTTCTCTGCTGAAGAAGGGACTAACCCAGAAACACATGTGTCCAGAGATGCACAGCAAAGGCTGCACCTACTTAGAGGTGAAATATTTAAAAGTAACTGAGTTCGTTTTTTGAGGAAACTACATTTATCATGATGCAACGGGGCAGATTATTTGCTGGGATGTTAGGCAGGTGCGCTCCTAACTGTTTGTGACTTTAAAAAGGCTCCCTTGAGCCACTGGGCTGACGAGCTCTGGAGCAGGCACTGCATGCCAGTGAAGAGGTATTGAAACCGGATGATTAATGGCAGCATTTCCAGCACCCCGTAAATTTGTTCTCTGCTGAAGAAGGGACTAACCCAGAAACACATGTGTCCAGAGATGCACAGCAAAGGCTGCACCTACTTAGAGGTGAAATATTTAAAAGTAACTGAGTTCGTTTTTTGAGGAAACTACATTTATCATGATGCAACTGGGCAGATTATTTGCTGGGATGTTAGGCAGGTGCGCTCCTAACTGTTTGTGACCCTGCGTCTGCAGAAGGAACAATATTTGGGGTTCAGGGAGGAGCTCAGGACCATCGGCTCCGTCCTGGGCACCATTGTAGGTGTGCTGACGGACATTCAAAAGACCTTGAGGGACACCGTGGCACTCCAAGGAGCCCCTGACACTAGCATGGACGATGAACTGCCCACCACCTCCGCCGGCACTAGTGGACAGGACGCCCCGCCACAGGACCACCACACCAGCACCCCACCCTGGGTGGAGAGGGCTGGGTGGAAGAGGGAAGGGGGCAGAAGTCATACTACAGTAAAGCATGGGAATAAATGGGCTACATGGTCAGAGTATGGAGGGGGACACACACATTCATGGTGCAATTGGTAATGACTGTTCCTCTTCCCTTGTGCATGTCATGTAGGTCAGCGCCCACCAGAAGAGGGACATTTGGCATGCCATCGCCAAGGACGTCCAGACCCTGGGGGCCCACCAGAGACGGGGCACCCACTGCCGGAAGAGATGGGAGGACATTCGCCGCTGCAGCAAGAAGACGGCGAAGGCTCAGCTGGGGATGGCCTCCCAACGTGGGAGGTGTGCCCATCGTAACATGACCCCCCCTGATGTTCCGGATCCGGGCGGTGGCCTATCCGGAGTTGGATGGGCGCTTAAGGACATCACAGCAGACACAAGGGGGTGAGTACAAACTCATTCTGCGGACTTTGCCTGCAGTGGAGGGGTCTGGGTGGGGGAGGTGGGCTGTGGGTGTCCGTAGGTCAGGGCGAGTTAGTTAGGCCAGGCCCCTCCGTTATGTAGGCCATGTGGCACTCTACCCCACCTCAGCAAACTAGCAAGTTGAGGTATAGTTGCCCCTGTGGCATCCATGTGCGCTGCTTTCCAGCATTGCCATGTAGCCATATCCATGAAATTGCATGTGCAGAGGGCAGGAGCGCGGCGTTGTGCATGGGGCAGCTGCGTCTGTCTTGTCCGCCAACGGTAGCGGTATGCCATATACTAAAACTCTCTTTCTTCTGTCTCCCCCCCTTTTCCTGCTCTCCCTGTCCGTTTGAACATCAGCATCAACAGGCGGAGGTACAGGGGCACCGGAGCACGAGGGAGCTGCATCCCACATGGCCATGGAGGGCCACACCACAGACTCTGAATGCACCAGTGGGACGGAGGGCGAGGGGAGCTTCACGTCGGCCACCGGATCACCAACCAGCGACACAGACTCATCCGCCGATGTGAGGTCCCCTGTGGTGGTGGCACCATCTGTGCGCACCCCTTCTACAGGTACAGCCGCCACCCCCCCTACCAGCACCGCCCTCCCAGCAGCCCCTCAGCGTTCGCCCCGTGCCCTCTCACCCAGGAGGGTGGGCATCACCTTCGCCTCTGGCACCTCAGGCCTTGCCCCAGTCACCCCTGCTGCCCTCAGGAGGTCACTCACTGTTGGGCAGTCTACCATTGTGAATGCCATCCAGGGTGTAGAAAGGGAGTTGCAACACAGTAATGCATTCCTGGAGGGCATTCATTCTGGTCAGGCTGCCCTTCAGCGAACCCTGCAATCTCTGGCCTCAGCACTGATGGCAGCAATTGTCCCTGTGTCCAGCCTCCCCCCTCCAACTTCCTCCACCCAGACCCAATGCCCTGTATCCCAGACCATCCCAAGCACACCTACAGACCAGCATGCAGACAAGTCAACACACCCAAGTAGCTCAGGCAAACATAGGCACCACACACACCACAAGCACTCACACAAGCATCACACCCATACAGACACAGAAACATCCACTGTCTCCACTGTGTCCCCCTCCCCCTCTTCTCCCTCCTCCCTCCCAGTCTCGTCTACACACACACCTGCATGCACCACATCTACAGGCACTAGGACACGCACCAGGACACCCAGCACCACACGCCGCTCACCTGCACTCACCACCCCCACTGCCATTTACACGTCCCCTGTGTCCTCTCCCAGTGTGTCTGTGACGCCCCCTCCCAAAGTACCCAAACGCCGGCAATCACTCACCCAACATCCATCCACCTCACAACAGCCTCCAGTACCTGCACCTGCACCCAAAACAGCTAAAGTGACACCTCCTACAACCACCTCCTCTTCCTCCACTCCCAGACCCCCTCCAGCTACCCATCCCAGTGTTCGTCAGAAACTGTCCCTCTGTCAAATTGACCTTTTTGCCCCCACCCCCACCCTCCAATTCATCAGTCCCATCGTAGCGCCTCAGCCAAAAAGCCTCCAGGACCAGTGGTGCCTGTTCAAGGTTTTTGGAGTGCACCGTCCACCAGGGCAGGCAGTAGGACCCAGAGCCAAGGCACAGGCAGCCCACCCCCTGTAAAGGCTCTGAAATTGGAGAGTGGATGACGGGACCCTGTCAAGACTCCTGGTGGGACAACAAGTGAAATGGGATCGAAGGCGAGTGGTGAGTCAGCTGTAACTCCTAAAAAGGTGGGGAAGGTCCAGAGGAAGTCTGCCAAGCCTGTTGTGAGTGTCACGGCGGAGAAGTGCGCCATCATTTCCGGCGGTCCTGACACAACCGCCAGCACCGTCGTCACTGGTCCAGAGACCACCGCCAGCGTCACATCCCAGGAGGGCTCAAGTATCGTCACTGGTCCAGAGACCACCGCCAGAGTCACAGCCCAGGAGGGCTCAAGTATCGTCACTGGTCCAGAGACCACCGTCAGAGTCACTGCCCAGGAGGCCTCAAGTATCGTCACTGGTCCAGAGACCACCGCCAGAGTCACAGCCCAGGAGGGCTCAAGTATCGTCACTGGTCCAGAGACCACCGCCAGAGTCACAGCCCAGGCGGGGCCAGGATGCCACAGCACTGCTGGTCAATGATGGAACGTCATGCCACACACCAATGTCCAGTGTGGAAAGCGTCATGCCACACACCAATGTCCAGTGTGGAAATCGTCATGCCACACACCAATGTCCGTATCAGAACCGCCATGTCAAAGCACCGCTGAACAGTCCTGAAACGCCATGTCATGGCACCGCTGAAAAGGGCAAAGACCGCCATGTCATGGCACCGCTGAAGAGGGCAAAGACCGCCATGTCAAAGCACCGCTGAAGAGGGCAAAGACCGCCATGTCAAAGCACCGCTGAAGAGGGCAAAGACCGCCATGTCATAGCACCGCTGAAGAGGTCAAAGACCGCCATGTCAAAGCACCGCAGAACAGTCCTGAAACGCCATGTCATGGCACCGCTGAAGAGGGCAAAGACCGCCATGTCAAAGCACCGGTGAAGAGGGCAAAGACCGCCATGTCAAAGCACCGCTGAAGAGGGCAATGCACCGGGTAGGAATGAATGGCCCCAGTCGAACCAGGTCATTTCCTCCAATATGTATGACAATGAAGTCCAGGAACTGTAGTCACTTGCACCCTTTCACTATCTTGGCCAGTTGCTGCAGCTGAGTGACTCTTACACCACTGATCCCACACAACCGGAAGGATACGTCGCAAAGTGATGCCGAATTAGGCTTGCGGACCAGTTGCAACCTGTAAGCCACCCCCCGGACAAAGGAGTGACCAAGCACCCATACCACTTGAGATGGCATACAACTGAAAGAAAAGAAACCATCATGAGTATGTTGTAAACAAACAAATCATAATCAGAGCAGATGTAACATTTATCATTGCAACTTTTATAGCAGCTGGAGGACCATTGGGCAATCGTTTTCACTTCCTCAGATGACAAACCTGTGCTTGCTGCTACAGTATCTGCCCCTATCCAAAATAAATGTGGCAAATAACCTGTTGTGTCCACCCCAGCTACCTCTAATGCAGCAGCCGTTACCGCAGAGAAATGATTCCGAGACAAGCACTCACCACCCATGTGCAGCAACAGTGCTCGGGCAACCAGAGCTGGGCGAACCGCTAGATACGACCCCAAGCGATCCACCGGACACCTTGCACCACCCTAAGTTTAATGACTCTACCTCTCCCCTCTTAATCTGTCTTGGACCTTCGTAACCAAATCATTAGGCAGCCCGGACCCATATGTACATCGGCCCTCTGCAGACCCCCTGTAAAATCACTTTTGGACAATCCCACCAGTTTGCCAACTCTGACTGCGCCATAAAAGGCTATCATGAATGCTGCTGCAAACAGCATCACCTCGAATGGGGAGGTACAGACCTTATTGAGGCTTGAAAGGAGAGTACCCTAGATGCAGACCGTGAGGGGGTGTCTGTTGTCCTTCTTCGACCCCTCCAGGCGAGCCCAGCTGGTCACTGCTCTCTTGATGATGAAGGAGGTTGGGTGGGCCTCCTTACCATGTAATTTTGCGAAGAAACGGATAGCAGCAAGATAAGCCCTCCCACAAGAAACTGGTTTACCTCGGGCCCTAAGCTTACCTAAAAAGAGGCAAATGACCTCAGTTGAAAACCATTCAGAGACTTGGAGAGTGCGTAAAAATGCTCTATATTGCTTAAATGATTTCTCATAGGACCCCCGAGTGCGTTTCGCTAACGATGTAGCCACGAATTCTGAGAGGGCGTGACTCCAATCTTCCACAGATATGCTGGGAACTCCGTTATCTCTTCCGCTGCCTGCAGGTGGAACTTCCAAAAATCCTGCATCAACGAGCGAGAAAAGGCATCAGCGGCACTGCTATGAACATCGGAAACATGCCTAGCACAGAATGTAATATTGAGCTTCAAACACAATAAGACCAAGTTTTTAGTAACCTCAAGACAAACCGACATGAAGTGCCCTGCCTATTGATGGCCTCCATGACCGCCATGTTGTCAGCCCAGAATATCACAGATCTGTTTTTGAACACCAGAGCCCAGACAGTAACTGCAACCACAATGGGAAACAACTCTAAAAAGGCTACATTCTTTGTAATACCATTGTTGTGCCAATCGGCCAGCCAATCTCCTCTGCACTAGTCAGGACCAAAGATAGCCCCAAACCTCACACTGCACGCTGCGTCAGTGAAGAGACCAAAAGTAGAACTGGACACCGGGCAAGAAGGGCATATGACTGCCCCATTCAATTTTCGCAAAAACAAAGCCCAGATCTGCAGGTCCTCTTTGACCTCTAAAGACAGCCTGGTATGATGATGCTTTTCTGTAAGGCCAGACATTGCCTTAGCAATGGACCATGAAAACGGGCGAGCCATGGGGATAATTCTTAAATTGAAGATGAATTGGCCCACCAAAATCTGTAGCTGATGCAGGGTGACTTTTTTCTGTGCCAAAACTGTGTCAATAGATTGTCTAAAAGCCATTATCTTATCCAAGGGGAGCCGACACTCACCAACAGCTGTATCTATCTCGATGCCGAGAAATGTTAGGCAGGTTGAGGGGCTCTCCATTTTGTCTAGGGCAATGGGAGCACTGAATTCCTCAAACATGGTAGTCAAGGCTCTTAAGGCCCACAAGCACTTCCCAGACCCAGGGGGGCCCAGGACCAGAAAATTGTCAAGGTAATGAATAGCATCCTTGTGGCCTGTGCGCTTGGTGAAGATCCACCGCAATATGGAGCTAAATTGCTCAAAACAGGTGCAAGACACGCTACAACCCATTGGCATGCATTTATCATAATAATAGGACCCCGCAAATTGGAAGCCCAATAGATGATAATCATCAGGGTGACCTGGGAGAAGCCAAAAAGCAGATTCTATGTCGGTCTTAGCAAGGAGGGCCCCCTGGCCAAGGTTGCGCAATCTCTCAAGAGCCTGGTCAACCGTTGCATAAAGAACCAAGCATAGCTGAGGATCAATCGCCTCATTCGCTGAGGATTCCCAAGGGGGTGAAAGATTATGAATCATCCTGAATTGCTAGAGTTCCTTCTTGGGGACCACTCCCAAGGGGAAGCACACAAACTCAGCTAACCGAGGGGATGAGAAGGGGCCTGCTATTCTGCCCAACATCCTTTCCTTCTCAACCTTTTTTGCCACCACTTCCGGATTCCTCCGGGCTGACAATAAATGACTGCAATGAGGGATAGGGGCTACCCTGAGGGCCGGGATCCTGAAAATATATAAGAAGCCCTTGTACAATAACTCAGCTGTGTCTTTATTGGGATATGGCTGCAAACCATGGAGGGATTCCTGAAATCTTATGGGTGTAGGAAAGACCTGCTCAGTTGGAGGGCTTACTCCCCTCCTTACCTTTCTCCTTGGATTTCTTATTACATTTGAACTCTGGATGGCATGAGTGCCCACGGAAGGAGCAATTATGCTTAAATTTGCAGGACCCCGCTGGGCGAGTGCACACTTTCCTGTTGAATGCCTAGCAAGAGCCTTTTCTGTCGCCTGAATGCTGATGCCGAAAAGGCTGTTTCCCCAGTATCTAGCTATTCACACACTCCAGCCACACATTTACTTCAGTCTGATCCCAGCCTATGTCAGGATCCTCAACTTTAGCCCACCTGAAGTCCCTTTCGTACTCCAGAGATGCGTTACCCCCATACATGTGATGAGCTTTCGATATCTAATTCGAATAGAATATCATGGATGGTGCCAATTCAGGTTTCTTTTCCAGCATGATGGACACGTAAGCATTAAAACCAAATCACTATGTTTTCTTCCACTTTGGGTTTTTTGTTGTTGGATGAAGAGCCCTTCCCTTCTTTATCCTTCTGGTCCACCTCCCTTTTCTTAGCTCTAATTAGTGAAGAAATATCAACAAACTCCCCTTTCCAAATCCTGTCTTTTACATCAGAAGAGACGTGAGACACTAGCTTCCCCGGCCGGGATAACAATGTATCTTGCCCAGTGCCTCCTGATAAACAAACACCCCCTGACTTGCTGGCATTTTGGCCCGTGAACTCACCTGTTTCAGCATCGGTTTTGGAAGGGGCCTTCACGCCCGGTAACAGAATGTCACCTGAGCCTTTGTTACCACTACCAGCTGACTCCATAAGATGCACTGCAGCAACCTCATTGATCTGCCACTTGAACTCAGTAAGGGCATTTTCTACAGTATCAGCAGGAGCACATGGGGTGGTAGGTAGGACCGGGGCAGAAGAGCTATCCAGCGTAAACAGTAGCTGAACCACTGAAAGTAAATCATGTGCGGTCACATCCTGAGTACGTTTCTGAGGGGTAGGCGCCATGGGAATGGGTGCTATGCTGTGCGCTTGGGTGGTGGCAGGGAGGACCGGCTGCACAGTAGCATCATGGGGCACTGGGGGCTGGCCCTTGGTTGCAACATACAGGTTGAACTGTGTGGGTGGAATATCCAGGCCCAGCCGGGTGGGGCAGTACAGGGGAGGCATTAACCCCATGCGTATTTGAGGGTGAGGACAAAGCTGGTAACGCCTGCCATATATCCGCCAAGATGGTAATGAGACCCTGGGCATCAGCTGTAGGTACCACCCTTTCCTCGGGCGGAGGTCCCACCAATGAGGTGTTACCATTGGTCTGAGGAGGGCCCCCCCATAGGGTCTACTAGAGGTGACAGTGGGCCCGCAAAGTGCTCTACAAGGGAGACCTCAAACCCCCAAATGCAGGTGACCAGGAAATACCCTAACTTCCCTGAAATGGACGGGGAGGTGAGCTGCGAGCTCGTGTGCCAGAAGAAGGCTCAAGTGCCGGCCCCAATGTTGCCCCGGACAAAAGTAAGCAGCTTCACCCTAGATGGGGCTTGAATCCACAATCACTGACTTAAGAGGCCAGTGCCTTACCCATTAGGCCACGGGGCCCTGGAGCGGCGACACAGGTGCTAGGAATGCCCAAATTCAGGCCTCCACGCTGCCTGGACCGAAGGGAGGTGAAGAGGGGCCCCGGCGTGAAGAGGGGCCCTTGTGAGACGAACATGAGCGCCAGAGGAAGGCCCGATTGCAGGCCTCAAAATTGCCCCGAAGACGGGCCCTGGAGAGGCGCCAGCGCGCAGGATCCTTCCTATGTCGGGTTCTTCATTTGGAGACTTATTGGGCAGTTTCAGTCCTATCGCCAGTCACAGGACCCTCCCACCCATGCCGCATCCACGAAAAGGCTGAGACCTGATCTGGAGGGCACTTAAGTACCCCCCCCAACGGATGTGGCACTGGAGGCCGGAAGTGACCTGCCCCCGTGCGACCCCCAAATCCTGCTCTTCCGCCCTCTTGCGAGGTGAGAGAGCTTGCAAGAGGGCAGAAGCACTACAGCCAGAAATTGCATGACCAGCGTACAGGGCCCGGACCACGGCAGCCCTGGGTCCTAAGGTCCGTGTCTCCCCAGTTTGGGGTGGCGCTCTGCCAAATTTACGAACACTTCGGGCTGTGACTGGCTCATAAAGTGGCTCCAGTAAGATCCAAGGTTTTCTATGTACTTGTATACCTTGTATAGCTTTTATTCACAGGTGATGCGGTCACTTGAGCATGAAACACTTACAAAATTACGTACTGTAAATAAATCAAGCAAGCTTCTGGAGACACCAAAAACGAATTCCAACTGCGTTTTCTGACGCAGTAAAGCTTTTTGTTGCAAATCGAAGGTATCTGATATTAAAAAGCAATGCAAAATTCTTGATTGTATATGTGAAGTTCTTGGAAAGAGAACTTTGCAGTCTTTGCAAAGTAGGACTTCAAATCATGCGAAAAAAACGTTGCAAATCCCCTTGCAACTTCTAAGTTCCATTGCAATGCTTGATGTAACCCCGGCACATCATTTATGTACTAGATGGGCAGCATAAAAATAAATTCAACAATATCAATTTAGACGCCTCGTCAGGGGTAGTAAGCGCTATATAAATACTATTACTATTACAATATAAAGTAAGAAACCAAAACAGATTAGAATGCTACCAAGCTCTTGCACCATTCTATATCACAGTAGATCTGGTACAAACTTTGTAAAGTGCCTGGACACTCTGGGGCGACTTCCAGGCGCCACAGATGTATACATGATATCTTCATTATTATGAATTGGCGGCTCTCAATTCGGCTCTTGAAAGTCGCATTTTCGAGTCTGTTCTTGCAGTGTAAAGGGCTGGGTTGAGGGTTAAAGAGGCTTTCTCAGTACAAACTGCCCATTAATCATCCACACACATAAAAAGAGGACAGGCGCAAAGGGACCCAGGGGGTTTGGATGGAGATGGAGTTCTCAAAGATAATCACCAGTACTAATGACCCCGCTCGGACCGCAGGCACTGGCGCTTTGAAAGGGACGCTGTCCCTTTCTTCTCCATTTGTACACTAATTGCAGGGCGTCAACGAGCCTGACACCTTGCATCTTTTGCACGAGCCTGGGCCCTTGGCTCCCAATTAGCATGCCAATGAGCTGTGCTGAAACACACCTGAACCCCCTAAAAAACCAATCAGCGCCGCCCTGGCTTCTGAACCCCGTGGCGATCGTGTGCACCACGCAGACCATTGTTTCTCAATTACTAATGGACTCTTCCTGCTCCATAACTAGGCCCGCCTGCCCCACTCAGTCTCTACGGTAATAGATCATGAGAAGACCGAGGGACAAGGTGGCAGATGGGTCCCCCAACAGTCACGTGCAAACGGCTGTGATGGGATGGTAGAGCTGTGGGTAGGAGGGAAAGACGACGCTAGGTCACGGTTTAACAACTCGCGTCATTATAGACGTCCTGACAGCGGGACAAGCCCTTGTAACCGCTGTCACCAAGTGCCCGGTGTACCAAACAAGGAAACGAGAGCAATGAATACCCTGCATGTTAACCACTGGGATACAGGAAGACAAAAATTGGTTTTCTGAACACCCACTCTGTACTTAACTATCACTTTCTTGTAATAGACCCTCTTCACGGACTGTAATTGTCTCACTATATTTATTGTAGATTAAACATACAGGTCGGTTTATAAGGTAGCCACCCAACAAGGACTTATGATGTTCCATGTATATTTAATAATCACTCACAAACATAGAACCCGGACAAGCACAGTTCTCCACATCGCCACTTCATTGACTTGTGGGAGTTCCCAAACATACAGAGATCCAGAAGCTACAGGTTCCCGTTTTCAAGTAGTGCATTTTC
Organism: Pleurodeles waltl; assembly: GCF_031143425.1. NCBI lineage: Eukaryota > Metazoa > Chordata > Amphibia > Caudata > Salamandridae > Pleurodeles > Pleurodeles waltl. The sequence continues at coordinate 1,890,846,458 of NC_090440.1, forward strand.
AGACAACATTAACGCCTGGTTAGCGCAGTTATAGAAAGTACTAGTCATGCAGTTACAGAGAACACTATTCGTACAATTACAGAAACCACTTGTTATCAGTTGAAAAAAGAATGAGCTGTGCAATTACAAAGAGTGCTAGTCGTTCATTCACAAAGAACCGTTAAGAGAACCCGTGCAGTTGAAGAGAGTACTAGTTGTTCTGTTACAGAGCGCTAGTCATGCAGTTACAGAAACCACTAGTTGTGCAATTACAGAGAACATTATTCATGCAGTTAAGAGAACACTTCCTGTGCCTTAACAAAGAGCACTAGTCAGGCAGTTAAGAGGTCGTACAGTTACATAAAGCACTAATGCCCATATTTATACTTTTTAGCTCCACATCTGTGCCGCGTTTTGACGCAAAAACGTCGCAAATGTACAAAATACAGAGCCATATTTATATTTTTCTAGCTCCGCATGTGCGTCATTGTTTTGACACAAAAGCGGTGCAAACTTGCAAGTTTGCGCCGCTTTTGCGTCAAAAAATGACGCAAATGCGGCGCTAAAAAAGTATAAATATGGGCCTAGATATGCAGTTACAGATAGCACTCTTTGGCCCATATTTATACTTTTTTAGCGCCGCATTTGCGTCATTTGTGGACGCAAAAGCGTCGGAAACTTGCAAAATACAATTGTATTTTGTAAGTTTGCGCCGTTTTTGCATCAAAAAGCTGCGCAAATGCGGCGCTTAAAATGTATAAATATGTCCTTTATGCGCTAGCTGAGAACACTCAACTATTAATTGGGCAGTTACTGAAACCACTAACATCCTGATATTGCATTTACAGAAGCACTGGTTGTGCAACTACACATAGCAGGTCTTACATTTGGGGACTGCAGTGTTATATGTGTGTTTTGTTTATTTATAAATTGTAAGGCATAGTATGGTTGAATATATGTCATGGTTGTGCTGTCTAAACTTGGTGCAGCAGCAGTGCCTCAGTTGGTTTGATTATTTTCTGAGGATGACTTTCATAATATATAGTATTTTTTTCTGTTGAGAAGATGAATGAGTGTACAAACTGGTTCCTTTGTGTTGATGATGTTGGGTGGAGTTTTGATAAATCACCCAAACTGTCTATGACTAGGCCTGGGCGGAACTGGCAGTGTTTCACTCTGCAGAATTCTTTATATTTACAAAAAAACTCAGCGAGATTCCACAAGTGAACGTAATCAGGCAAATTGCACTGCTTGTGCACTGGAAGCTTGTTTCGCATTGTAAAATCAGCATGAACGGCACCCCCCAGTGTGCCAGAGGGTCCTGCTTCTTTCTGTTGCTCAAGTAGATTTCATACTCAAGAGGCAACTTTCTCAACGTGAATGGTCACGACCTGTTGTGGCCCCCGAGTTGAGAAATCTCACCTGGAAGCCTCCTGGCATGAAAATCACACTAGGGGATGCAAATTCTTGCTTGTGCTTGTCAAATTAAAGTTAGTGAGCCGTGTACGAGAACAAAATTCCTCCATGTGGCGGTTGCCTGGGTTTTGCAGGAACTCTGAGCTCCAAGCAGGACACGGAGTGGGCAAAACTCTGAGAATTCCTCTGGCGGAGCCAATGTTTTTACCCACCCCTAATTATGACTCTCTTTAGCTAACAAAAAGTGGCAACCAGACGCTTAGCTATAGTTATACAGCTGCAAAATGTTGCCACCACTTGGAATCTTATTGCATCAGTGCTGCACTAGTGATGTTTTGATGAACCTTTCTCTAGAGATAGAAGAGGACATGGGGGAATACAACAAACCAGCTCATGCAGACAGGGGTGTTTTCTGGTTCTGCCTTCTTACCTCATGACAGGCCTGGCTCTTTCATTGTTGTCCTCCTACTAACCCAGAGGTTGCCCTTCATCAACATTTTTGTCCTCTCACACTAACACCGTCACTGTTCACTAGTAAAACATGTTGAATGTAAAACTGATAGATGGGCAGCAGTTGGTTAGCGGGCACACTTCCTGGTGCAGGCCAGAAAACAAAAACACACAGTACCTTAAGTGTCACTGCAAGATGTGCAGACTGGTTTCCCTGGCATGAAAAGGTTAGTGAAGACATTGAAACACAAACGACCAGTATGAACATGACATCTGCCCCTGACCCCTCATTGGTTCACTCACTGGTGCATAAATAAAGATCATGGACCATAGAGTTTACACATATACTTATTGTACATTAAACTCACCGGTCAAGCATTAGATAAACACAACTAAGGCGCCTATCATGTTCCAGGTAGCTCAGCACTGGTGGCCTTCAACAGTTTGAGCAGTTGCAGCACAGAGGATGGGATTGCACACCTCCTGGTGCATGCTCATGCAACACATTTCTAAAGTGGTTGGCACATGCCTACCTTTTTTAGCATAGTTTCTAAGGCTGCTGGTGTAATACTCCATATAACAATGACCTACTATGTAACTGCTACTTCTCAATAGGGTAAAACCAAAGAATCAACACAAACAGTAATTTGTAAATTGCCCCAAACATTCCTTTTGCTTCAGTTTCCCAACTACATTTACATGTTCGTCTTGAAATCATCACTGTGTTGATTTATGTCCACAATCCTGCATAGAACGTCCCCTTCAGACCTCATCAGCTTTGTCTTAACTAGGTACGGCCAAACTGTGGAAAACAGCTTTATTGTCATTAGTGTTATTTTCAAAAATGAGAACTGAACGTTCAGATGCTTGATAGGGACCATAAAAACCACAGCCACCCTTCAATGCATGTGTTTGTGTAAGACAGGGACGAAATAGTGAAAGTGCTTGTGAGAAACAAGACCTGTGAAAGAGAATGATATGTGCTAGGGAGGCTCAATGCAAGAGAGGTGAAGTGTGTGACAAGGGCACGTAAGTGGAGCCTGCCAGAGAAAGGGGGGTTGGAAGGAATGGATGGAATTTGTGCATGTGTTTGTGAGGGTGTGGGTGAAAGTGGGATGGTAAAAGGAGTGTGTGGGACAGAAAAGAAGGTCTTGGAGAGAAGGGTGTGAGGAAAAAGTGAAACTAGGAGAGGTGTGAATTGAAGGTGTGAGAAAGGAGTGTATGAGATACGATGGTGAGATGACTTTTAGGAAGAGTAATGTGTAGTGAGCGTGAGGGAAGTGAGAAGGATAGAGAGATCAGGATATCAGGCGGTGGACAAAAATGGGTGTGTGAATAAAAAGTGTGAAAGAGGAGGGTATGTGAGTTAGTGAAAGAAAGGTGGCACGATGGGAAGAGAAAGTGTGAGTCTCGTGCATTTAAGAAAAGAAAGCAGATGCATGATAAAAAAAGAGAATTTTTTTTTTGAGAAAGATAATACTTGGTGGCCGCTACCAGTGGGGAATGCTATTTTTTCAGTACAGAAAATAAATGTGGCACAATAAGTAGAGTGGGTAGTACAGAAAAATATACCTTAAACTAGGGATGGCCAACATCCTTGTGCTCCCCTTAGGTGGTGGAGATGGAGACAGAAGTAGTAGAGGCAGGTAAGGAAGAGAGGGGGTATGTGAGAGATAGAGTGGATGAAAGAGTGAGGAAAGATGAGAAAAGAAACAGTGACATAGGTATACATAATATATTACATTGGGATAGAAGACAAGAGTAAATCAGGTATGAATGAAGAATGTGGAATACTTCAGGGTAAAAGTAAAGGGTGAAAATACAAATGAAGGTGAAACAAGAGAAAATTAGAAGAGACTGAAAATGAAAGAAATGTAAAACAAAGAGGTGCATATGAGAGCAAGGGATAGAGAATGCGATAGAGGTAAAAGATGGGAAAGGAGAGAATGGATAATGGAGGAAACCGGACAGAGAGATAAAAAGGAATATCTAATAGATAAAGAGGAAATATAAAGAAGAGGCAGAAAATCAGCAGAGAGTTGTGGGTTGTTTGTTTTTTTCAACTTTTTCTTTATATGAGCCAATCTGAGAACATGTTGCTCTCTATATCCCCTTTCACACCATGAGCAGGGGAGATCTCTGTATTGGTATAGCAAGCTTGTGCTTCCTTTTCACGTTCTGCTGCATTCAGCACTATTGGGGTCCAGAGGCCTCCAGACAGCCCACACTCCCCCCACCATAAATACACAGACCGACAAACTTAAGTCGTTGGAAGTGGTTTTTATTATTAAAAATATTTCAAAAACATCTTATAACCTTTTAAAGCAAACTAGTTATATTAAGTGTAAAGATTATTCATTCCATCAACATTTTCATATTTACATGTTGTGACAGTTTAGTGACCATCAATCAAATCTGACAGGATCCCTTCCTGTCCTGAACCACCATTGGACGACACAGGTGAGCGATATCTCACCTGTATCCATAGGAGGGGCGGTTACCCTGACTACACCGTACCTTGTTCTAATGTTTCGGGTTCCGCCCCCCCTCCAAACACCAATCAGACTCGGGGTGTAGCGGGCGGCCAAGAGCTGGAGCCCATGTTCCCCCCAGCGATCTGAGCTCTCTTATCCCCTGATCTGGTGTGTACATCCGCTGGTTGGCTCAGAACTTCAGGATCCTATCCCATGTGTCCTCCTGGGGGCCCAACCTTGGTGACCCCCCCTGTTGTTTCTAGTCACATTTATATCTCAATCTCCGCTAAGGCTACACTTCACAACTTAACTAAAGGAGAGGGTGGGTGGGTCAATCGCAGGCTCCGTCGTGAACTCGGGTGCCGCACAGGTAAAGAAGGACTAGCCTTCTTGGGGCGGCTCTTAAATAGCCCCCCACTGGATTGCGGCGGCCGAATCCGGCCAGGAGCCAAACGTCGGACCTGCGTCCAGCCCCCAGATGCACTTCCGCCCCAGCGCCTCGCTAGGCTCGGGGGCGGAAGTCCAGCCAGCACTATGCACCACCTCCGGTGCAGCCAGGAAGGGGGAGTGAACTCTGGGCCTCGGAGGCCCCGTTCCCTAACGGGCTGCGCCCCCCCACTTTGGAGAGGGCGCTTTTCCCTTCTTAGCGTAAAAAGCATCCTCATGTCCACTTTTGAAGCAAGGGTGCATTTTGTGCTAAGAAAATAGTGTTAAATGCTGGGAGTAAGGAAAATCCTACCTCAAGAGCACATTTAGTGAGCGGTAGCGGCAGTTCGTGCTATAGACCGATACATGTTCTGTTCTATTTAGCTCTATTTCCTAACATACAATGCATTCTTATGTCCATTTTGAACGCAAGGAGGCATTTCGACCTAAGAAAATAGTGCAAAATGCTGGGGTAAGTTCCCTGAGCACATGTGCCCAGACCCTGCATATTCACTCACCCATCAACCTATACATTCCTTTCTGTAAGTTAAGCAACTGTTCCAGAGATCTGTCTGTAACCTACATGTTACTGATGATTTAACTGTGCATAGTCTGTGAGTGATGAAAGCTTGTACTAGTGTGCCTGCAGAATCTCTTTTGCAGTGGAAAGGAAGATTGCACTTTCTGCCTTCTGTGAGGGAAGGAACCTTACGTTGTTACTCCCATGCCGTGCCTGTTCTGTAAGGAAGCAAAGCTTGCACTGCTACTACCTAATTTGTATTTGACATGTGATAGGGAAAGCTTGTACTGTGGCTGCTGTAGCAGTGCATACTTCTGATGGACAGAAGAGTACACTGTGTCTGCCCACGATGTGCCTACTGATGCTGCCCTATTTAATGAAAAACAAAGGTTATACAGATTGAAATGTCATAACGTACCCTATGAAACAAGGACTGTTTAACAATATTAAGTGTTAGATACAAGACCTGTAGTCCTGAGGATGGCAGATACCCCTGTAGGGGCAATATTTGAGTGCCAAAACATAGTGACACAAAAGAAAAGTAGTATACATTGCTCGGCCCTCCCATTTTGACTCTTGTAGTAGGGAGACACCAGTAAAGACATTTTATCCTACTCACACTCAATTGTATTACAGGCCTGAGTTTAAGAAGGGCAGGACATAAATGTTGGCTTGAGGGACAGATCTTCATCCAAGCTAGAGGACCTATAACTAGGAAACTGTGCATTCTGTGAACAGTAGTACTTTCAGATACTTCCAAGTGTTACGTTTGGGACTCTTTGATGAAGCATACCTCACCAGGGAGGTGGGGGTTCATCATCTTATGTGAGGACATGAATGTATGGTAATTTCATAGGAGGATTGGTTGTTTATTTTAGGACTGTTGTACTTCTTGTAAGTGTGTGCCTGTTTCCAGAGAGCATGCAACAGTCCTTTAACGCCTCTCATTTCCTCTTTAGTGTGTTTGCTGTATTGCACCCTTTCTGTATGTGTGATGTCCCACCTGCTTCTGTGATCTATCTTTTAATTATTCAGTATGTTATGGAGGTTTGCGCTGTCCATGTTCTGCCTTTGTTGTAATGTAAATATATGTAAAGGCATGGTATTGCATGCACCAGTCTCAAGAAGAGTAAGAAGAATAAAAGCTAAGGCAATAGGAATGCAAATTAAATGCTGGTAACAGAAAGCTGAGTGACACTCTTTTTTAATTCACTAGCTGAAGATGACCTACATTAGCAATAGGAGATATAGAATCTGTTTGGTCCTGAAGAAAGCCTATGGTTGTATGTGTAACCACATAAGGGGTGAAACATATTGACTAGAATAGGATTGTGAGCAAATTATCCCTCACAGTACCACTTTTCTCCTGCTTGTTTTTACTCTTGAACGGATTAGGCTAATTGGGAAGAATAAACTTTAGTTATAGCACACGTACCACAATACATCTGTAGCAGTTCAAAAGCCCCCACAACAACTTCTCACAAGTTGAAAACACCAAAAGACTCCACGAGCTCTACAAGAGCTGTTCACCACTACTGCGGTGCAGGCGAAGGAGCACCCCAATAAGAGGCATGTCACAGTGTACATTAGGAACTTTGTCCTTTTTCTAAGAAATTCTTTTACTGTTAACTTTACTCCCTAAATAGCAAATATTTAGCATACATATCAATATGTTGCTCTCCTACAACAGATTTAAACACATAAACCAAAAAACTAGGAGCTAATGTTTTAGCTCCCATAGAAAATAGAGCCAACCAGTCTTTGGATTCGGATTAGTCATTTGCATAGAGAGAAAGCACTAGATTTAGGCGGTCATTGTAACATTGGCAGTAATAACTGCCTACCGCCATGGTGACGACCTCCACCATACCACCGCAGCAGCGACCATCCGTCTGCCAGATTATGAGCACTGCCTGATTTCCACCACAATAAGGGTGGAAACCCCTCATTGTTGATGCGGACAGTGGTGACCTGGCGCTACTAACACCAGCACCGCCCTGCCAGTAGAATGCTGCCAGCCATATTTTGAGCTGCAATACGTCCTGGCGGTGTTCTGCTGGCGGGGCGCTGCTGACGGTAGCAGTGCCTCTTCCCTGCCAGATGACCTCATCGTCCAAAGTAAGTGGGGCGTCTAACAGGGCAGGGGGGTGGGATGGTGGGGGTGTGGTATGTGTGTGTCTGACTGTGTGTGTGAATGCATCTGTGTATTGTATGCGAGTTAGTGAATGCGTGTAAGAATGGTGAAGTAAGTGCGTGTCTGCATGTCAGTGGGTCTGTATGTATGAATGTCTGTGAGTATGTCTGTACGAATGCGTATGTGAATGCATGTATGCCAGTGAATGAGTGAATGCCTGTATGCCAGTGTACGCTAATGGGTGTATGCGTGGTGCGTATGGATGTATGTGTGCGTGTATGCGGGGGTGGGGTGCTGTGACTGTCATGGGGTGGGAAGGGGGGGGTGATGTGTGCGTGTGTGCGTGTGTGTGCGTTTATGAGGGGTGAATGCGTGTTTCTGAGGGGCTGGGGGTATTCGAATCGGGGGGTTGGGTGTGTTTGGATGGAGGGGGTAGGGGGTGTCAGGTGAGTATTGGGGGTGGGGGAGCAGCCTAGCAGTGACAGGGAAGGAATTCCTTGTCACCGGTAGGGCCTACCGCCATGGTTTTCGTGGCACTGCTAACGCCACTGAAACCATGGTGATAGGCCGACCCACAATGCCTCCGGCAGTACTCTGTGGGCCGCCGGGTCAGAGAGTGACATCTCCGCGCTGGTGGCTCATACGGCCACAGCGGTATGAGTGGTGAAGTGGCGGGTTGGCTGCAGCCAACCCGCCACACTCATAATGTGGTGGTGTGTACCGCCAGCCTGTTGGCGGTAATACCGCCACTTTAACGCTGGCGTTCAAAAGACCACCATGGTTAAAATGAGGGCCTTGGGCTCTTTAAAATCCACCTTTTCCCCTTTAGCGGTTACAAAGGGTTTTACAGCATAGCACAATACAGTAGGGTTGTGTGAATTCACATAAATTTCTTTACATAATTACTACGAATTTCCAAGAAATTAAGCTTATTTTGACAAAATTCAAATCCTTCATGTAGTACCCCATTTAAATGAGATGTGCCCTTGAATCCATTTTTAACACAAGAATGCATTTAGTGCTATAAAAAAACGAGCAAAAGAAAAAGGAACTGCAAACAACAGCCATTTGCGTTCTAAATTCAATGCGTTCATGGTAAATCTTTAAAGTGAGTTATGCATTCACTGTAAATTTTACCACGAATGGGATGTAATTATGCAACGTGTTATAGTAGAATCATTTCAGGAACTTTGTGTAACAAGTAAAACTCAAAATTTTCAAATTTACATCAATTATGCTGGTATCTCTCACAGTACCAAAAACACATTCCAGGATTCATGGTATGTCCCAAAATGTAAACGTTGTGCTCAAACCTAAATGCACCCTGCATACAGATATGTAATGCCCACCATTTGTCATGGGTTGGGGAGTAGAGGGAGTGACCTGACTGCAACTCCCAGGAGGCAGTGTTTCACTAACTTCAAACACCAGCCCAGTGAACACTTGGCCCAATAACTCTGTAAGTGAACTCCTAAATGAAGTTTACGTACCTGGGAGGTTACCATTTGTGAGTGTGTGTAGTAAAGGGAGTGACCTGACTGCAGAGCCTAGGAAGCAATGTTTCATTAACTCAAAACACCAGCCCAGTATGCACTTGGCCCAGTGCACCTGTTTGTAATCACTTTAAAGCTCTTCACTAACATGAGAGTATGCCATTTGTCAAGTGTTGGGAATTAGAGGGAGTGACCGGACTTCAACTCCCAGGAGGCACTGTTTCTCTAACTCTAAAGACCAGCCCCATGGTCACTAGAACCAATACATCTGTTAGTGAACTCCCTCATGAGTATACTCACCTGGGAGGATACCATTTGTATAGTGTGTGTAGTAGAGAGAGTGACCTGACCTCAACTCCCAAGAGGCTCTGCTTCTCTAACTCCAAACACCAGTCCAGTAGTCAGTTGGCCCAATACATCTGTTAGTGAACTCCCACATGAAGTGCATTCACCTTGGAGGATACCATTTGTATAGTGTGGGTAGTAAAGAGAGTGACCTGACTGCAACTCCCAGGAGGCCTTGTGTCTGTAATTCCAAACACCAGCCCAGTGTGCACTTGTCCAAAGTTCCTTGCTTGTCAGCTCTCAACTGAATTTTATTCACATGGGAGTGCCCAAGGTTCAGCTAATGCTCAACTCAGGTATGTCTCTATTTACCTAGCTCCATATTCAACTGCTAACCCAAGATGAATCTATTGAGGACAGGGATGACACCTTACCCACAGTGCACAGCAAGTATTCCTAATGCCTCATGTTGCATCATTAGATTGGTATTGTCTGTAGACACATTGACACAGCACTGTGTGCATTATGACTCTAGTCACATACAACAAAGTCCTGGGTTTGGCTGCATACTACTCAACTAGGCATCCAAATGGTCAAAACCATATGTCATTTTCAGTCCATCTTTCCAAGTGCAACTAAACTGCACATCTCATCAGCTGCTTAAGTCAAATAGGTTCGGCATGCTTCACACATGTCAGGTCAAAGAACCCAATACCATGGTAACTTTGCAACTTTACAATTTAACTATGTCCAAGGTCCCTGCTTACTGTAATACAAAACCTTATGAGGTAGATGTCACAATTCAACCAGTAACAATGTACGTTTTTCATCAACAGGTGGATCTGCCACTGGGCACATGGAGACCGCAGAACAGACTACTACTACTACTATCCCCCTGGATGAAGCCCTAAGTGACGACAACACTCCTGGACTTGTGGGCTTGAAGGAAGGTCATGGCCCATTTGGGCAACCTGGTTAGACAGCAACAGTGAGTCTCACTGTACCCCAACATCACCTCCTAGCCCTGTTGCTTCAATATCACAGGCAACCATGCACCTCCAATCTGTGTACCTAGCACAGTTTTCACCGTCTTGTACACCACCAGTCCTGGATCCTGACGTGCAAATTAACACTTTGGACACTGAGGGTCCAGGACCCAGTTGTAGAGTGTACCCTATGCCAAGGACACAGGCTTGTGGGGGTAGGGTGTGTGGCCTCTATGGCTGCTGCCGGCCAGGTCCAAGTCATGTCTTTGGGGGTCTATCAGGAGTACCAAGGCGTGATGGGCCAGATGTTGACCGAATTCTGTGAAATCAAGCAGCTACAGAGGGACATCCATAGGGACATGTCTCAGTAAATTGAGGCCCACAATTCCAACATGGCCTCCTTAACAGGCATGCTGAGGGGCATTCACACAACCCTGAGCAGGGCTTTTCAAAACCAGTCTTTCCCTTCCTTTGGTTCATCAACATCAGTCCCATGTATGTTGGCTCGAGCCATAGGAAGGGAGGCCCTGCTGAGGAACAACCAGCCACAGACACCTGTGCCTCAATAGCAGCTGATTCCCCCACCCAAAAGCGGGGACATCCAGCAAAGAATCCAGGAAGTGCAGATGGCAAGACACCCACCACTGCCAGCAATAATCCTCTTCCTTAAGGTCCTCCTTTGTGTGTCACACATTCACTCTATGGACTGATCCTGAACCACCTTCCATTTCCAATAGGAGGAGTACTCTAGACTTTGGACTTCAAATGGTGTGGCATCTACTCCAGTGATTTCACCCTTAATGACTGACCCCTTCACTTCACGTTTATTCACATTTCTGTCCCAATTTTATATTATGTTTGTGCCTTGAAATAAATACACCTGTCACAAACTCATTGTTGTCTCTAATTTCACATTTTGCCATGTAGATATGTCAGGCCATGTGAACCACATGATGATGATCCAAGGTACTTGTTAAAGACAGGATGTGTTGCATGTACACAGTGTCTAGCTCACGATTGCAACCATCCCATACAAACACATATATACAAGTGTCTGAACAAACTAAAAATGTTATTAAAGTGTTCAGCACATAGGCTGTCAATATGTCTGATCTATTGAAAATCATAAATGATTGACTCATACTGAGGAAATTAACTTATTTATAGGTACAGACCTCCAGACCATGGAAGGAGGGGATTTGCCCGACATTGTCCTGTAGAACAGGCAGACATCGAAGTGGTTGATGTCTTCAGCTTGAGCTTCATCACAGACCACACCAAAGTAATCCAAAATCACTTAATTAAAGATTCAGTTAGATGGCAGCACAACATTTTCTGATCACAGGGTCATTATAACCCATGGCTCATGCATCTGATGGTATGACACAAACAATCCCAGTGTTTTGGCACAGGCACCGTGGCCTACAATGATGAAACATCTACAGCTACATACAAGTTATACAAAAAGAGTGTTTTCCCAATGTGAAGGGAACTGACATGACCGTCGCTTAGGACTACATATTTTCTGACCACATGATGACACACATGATGCATCAGGTCCACCACAGGACACACAACAAGTCCAATGGACACTTCTAAACTTCCATCCAAAAACTGAGCAAGTTGCCTTGGCACAGGTCTCCAACACTCAAACACTGTGACCTACATTACCTCGAACAATCCATGTCCACTTTGTATGTCATAACAACATCACTTACCTGCCAATGTCACAACTATGAAATGCCTGCGTGAAGATGTCATGGTGAAGGTACCTGTACAGAGAACAAAACAAGGAGCATAGGCAAGAAGCCATACATATGACATGCATAGCAAAGGAGGCATCTGGAAAACAAAGTACATTGCAAGAAATCTGACACAAACAAAGCAACATCATCAAGGTAGGGACGTGTCAAAAGCTCTTTCATCAATCAGCCTTTGGCTGATTTGTGAAGAGTATCAGCTCCCTAACTGTTTCCAAAGCACTCAGCTCCACAAATTCTCACAACTACAGTACATTGTACAGTCACAGTCATGAAATCACATGACATACTTACACTCATGAGAAGAAGCTGTGGATGAAATCTTCTCGCAAGTCAGCTGCTTCCTCTTTACCACAATCATCTTCATTTGGCATTTCATGATTCTCACCAAGTGGCACTACAGGCTCCCCCTTCTCTGGGATGTACGGGATATTCCTCCACAGATTGATGTTGTGGAGCATGCAGCATATAACAGTGAACTGACACACTTTTCCGGTTGAGTTGAGGAGGGCTCCACCAGTCCTGTCCAGACAGCAAAATCTGGCCTTCGGGAGCCCAAAAGCCCATTTCACCGCCCACCATTTTATTCTAACCAAGGACATTTTGGATATGTTGAGCCTCCTGTTAAGAAATGGGACATAAATGCAACAATGAGTCACTTTCTTCAGGACTGTAGCACCACACATTGCTCACACAGAATCAGGACAGACATGACTGGCCAACCAGTCGGGCCCTCTCTGGTTGAAGTTGTGAAATTAGCTGGGATATAGTGATGCTCCGCATTATAAAGGAATCATGAGCTGATTCAGGGAAACAGGCACAGATGTTTGAAATGTAGAGATCCGCCAAACAGACAACTTGCAATGTAGAGATCCACCAAACAGACAACTTGCACACAGATGAAATGGGAGTTTTGTCTATTGTGATAGACTTGTTCAGTGGCCTGCGGTTGCACCAGGGCAACCCGTGTGCCATCAATAACACCCTCCACATGTGGAAGGCAGGTAAAACCACAGAAGTCAGCCTTCACATTGGCTAAATCTTCATGTCGGGGGAACCTGATATAGCTGTCAATGTGTTTCAACATTGCTGAGAGGAAATCTCTCAACACCGGACTGAACATAGGTTGGGACATACCACAAAGATAGGCCCCCACTGTTTGTTGGAAGGACCCTGTGACCAGGATGTGCAATACTGCCATGACTTGAATAATGCGTGGTATGAGGTATGGATTACTGTTTGCTGGCTTCAGATCTATTGTTTGCCTATTTAGACAGTAGAGTTGGATAATGTGGCGTTCCTCCATGGCCTGAAGGTCTGGCAGTGGATGATAGACAGGAGGTTGTCTCATCCTCCCGCTCCCAGGGTGCCTATGTGTGAATAAACATGATTTGGAACATTAGTCACTGTGTCTACACCAACATACATGATGCATACCAACAAAATCATGTGACAAAGCATTTCTGACTGGAAATACATTACACCCAGTACACATTACAGCTGTCAACTACACAAGGGTCAAATGTGACCCCGAGGGTTTTGAACACATATGTCCATAACATGGATTTGGGCAACACCGTACTGTCTGCTACTCAAGTGTCCCTCGAAATGTGACAGTATTTTCCGACCGCAAAAAAATACAGTCAGCAGTGGTGGACATTGCACTACTGTCATATGCCATCTGTGCCCTGCAACACACTACACTGGTGGTTGTGTAATAGGACCTACACAACAAGACAGACGTAGAATGTTTGCGATGATCCTACACATATATTGCTGTTGTGATGCATTTTACAGGGCCATATACAGTGTTTCAAACTGCCAAAATGGCGGATACCCGACCTACTCCACTGGACATTTGGAACCGCCCACATCCACTGGCGGATGGTGTGCGGTATCAATCACATCGGCGATGATGACCGCCTACATGGCGTATGTGTATTACGCGTTTTGCAAAACCAGTCACTTGACTCCTGACACCACTGCCAGCAACACCTCCACCACTTCAGCTGCTGTGTGCCACCTTTGGGAGCAATCATGCCACAGCCAGCAGGTGAAGAGGCCCCTGCCTTCTCTCCAGAGAAGCTGGGGAGGCTTGTGAACGAGGTCCTTCCCTTGTATGATTAGCTCTATGGCTCACCAGAGGAGCAGGTAAGTACCTCATAGGCACAATTGACTCTGTTCAACACCATCCTTACCCTCCTCACAGGCTACAATGCACTCCTGTGTGTCAGTTAAACTACTTGTGTGCCTGCTGTTGCAGTTTGTGTGGCATCACTGGGATATACATTGTGCAGATATTGGAGACTTGTACTATATGTTATGGACATTTTCATTGTGTTGTGTGATGTTTTTTGAGGCGCTAGATCCTCCTTGTGTTGGATCCACCTAACTAGGCACAGAGACTTTCCTGCCATACAATTACATTTCTTTGTTCATGGTGGTTGTAAATGTTGGACAACATGTATGTGCATGACAGCATGAGCTGTATAAGGATCTTGTCTGAGTCATTTGAGGACCTTGTAAGCAATGTGTATTGTGCCACATATCTTTCACACCACATCTGGCGATGCCAAACTGTTGTTTGCAAGGCATATCATGACTCATTGTGCCCTTCTGGTTGCCACACAAGCCACACTGCTGATTGCCACATGATGTAGTGTCATACATGGAAGTGATGGAAATGTGAGTGTCTTGTAGGTTCTATATGCTCAGCCTGAAGTGATCAGGGCCTGTCAAATGTATCTCCTAGTATGGGACATGCTCCAGGCTGTGGGAAAGTCACTGTGGCTATGCCACTGTGGCAAAGTGTCCACTCCCTGTAGATCTGCAGATCCTTTCATGTGGCCAATATGAGGCTCTAGTGGGAAACGATCCCCTGAATGCTTCAGTCAATTGACTAGATTTGGAATTGATATTGAGGTAAATCTATGAACTAGTCATATGTGCATTCTGCATCATTGTTAATGTGTGTCTTTGGCTCATGACAGGTCCCTTACTCCCACAGCTCCTTCGTCACCTTCACATAAGCCATATTTGTCCAATACAGGCATATTGCACATTTGACAAACCCAGAGTGCAGATAGTGTATTGATCCCAGGGAGGCCATGACATGTGACTCCAGTAGCTTGGTTACATAGCAGAAATTGAAACTAACATACCTTTGCATGTTGGATGCCATCTCTGTAGGTTTGCCACATATCTTCAAAGGTGTGTTCTGTGGTACAGGTACATACCACAGAAGCCCTCCCTGAAGTAACATGAGTCAGCATTTGATAGGCCACATGTCTTGGTGACTTTCAGTACCCACCAAGCCAACCCTTTCATTGTCAATCAAGTCTTAAAGTGAAGTCTGTAATATGGCAGTTGCCTGTAGGGACAGCATGCAATAAACCAATGTTGCAGAGTGTAAATGTATTGGTCCATTCAGGCCTAAGGAGTTTATCCTTCAGAAGCCACATTGGTGTGTAGTGTTTCATTGCGGTTAGCATCACAGTACATGTTGCTGGAGCATGTGCTACCTGAGTAGGCTTGCTTAGTCATTGTAGGACAGGAGAAGGGTAGTTAGTTAGTCTTCAGATAACGCCTTACATGTGTAGTCATGTCTCTGTACTTAGCCAATTTTGAGCTTCGTGTTTCTGACATGTGTGTGACACTACCATTTGTGCCAAAACTTGTTTGTAATCTTTTAATTTGCCTCTTGCATCCATACAGGTCAACTCCAATCAGAAGGAGGGTATTTGGAGAGCCACAGCCCGGAAGGTGCGGACCCTGGGGATCCATAGCCGGCGGAGCACTCACTGTCGGAAGAGGTGGGAGGACCTGAGACGGTGGGCCCAGAAGATCGCAGCTGGGCTGTCCTCCCAAGGTGGGAGGGGGAAAAGGATGACCCTGACTCCCCTATTGGCCCTCATTCTGGCAGTGGCCTACCCTGACATTGATGGCCTTGATGGGTTTGAAGGGAGTATAGCAACCACAAGGGGGTGAGTCCAGGCAATATTCCTGCCTGTCATGTTGCCAAGTTGATGTGTTAGGTTCTGACATCTCCCCTTGACTATTGGGGATGGGCCAGGTGTGACACACATGATGAGTAACTGTTTGAGGAAGTATGGAATTTGGTGCATACTGATTTGCCTTGCCTATTAGCCCAGGGACCTAGGACACAACCAAGTACAGCCCACAGACAATTTGCTCTCCAGAGGCAACACATGGCCGTGTACAGTGATCAATTAAGTAATGTTGATTGTTTTTGCGGGTCTAAATTGTACGCAACAGTCCACTACTTTTCAGTGTTATAGCCCAAAAAAATGAAGTGAAGGATCACTGTCTCATCCATGTGTCTGCTCAAATTAGTAAATTAGTATCTGCCCCCAGATGCCACGTGACTTCAGTTGTCACAAATTCTGGTGCCTCACTACTGTCTGTCATGTGAAGGTGGCCATCATACATGTGACAGAGCATATATTGTTCTTTTGGTGCATCTACAAATCAATACTTTCCCTTGGGGAATGTCCATTGACATGATTTATGTTGCATCACTGTTGCCAACATTCTTAATGCCTTCATGTTAGCAAGTGTTCCTTTCCCTTTTGACAAATTATTTTCACTGCTGTTTCATGCATGGCCTACCTGTGTTCATGGGATGATTTCTGTATTCCCTCATGTATATGTGCATGACAACATGTGTTTGGAATTGGACATATGTGATGGGGCTACATTTCATGTTGTGCCACAAACAGGAGTGTGTCACCATTGATTGTTGGCTTACACATACCCCCACCCATCATTGCATGTCATTTGGCATGTACAACTGCAGTACCAATGAAGGACATGCCTGGTAGGACTACAGTGTTTAACCGCAATGTGCATTTGCATGCAATTGGCATCATGTAGCAAATTTCTGTGCACATGTGAAATGAGGAAGATTTGTTACCTGACTGTTGCCGTGCATCAGGGAGTGACTTGCATTTATGTGGGAATCATATGTGGTTTTGTACAACCAATCATCCACAAAAATCTTGGTTTGCAGGACCAAAATGGAGACAGTGATTTAGCTTCCCATTGGGCAACATGTTGCAGGGCTTCTATAAGTACTTGTATTTCATCTTGGGATGGCCAATGTCAGCATGTGTTTTGCTAGAATTTCCCCCCTGATGTGGATTGTACATTCATCTATTGTGTGGAAGCTACAGTTTTGTTTATCCACACATGGAGGGTGTTCAATTGTGCTCCCTTCCTTTACATCTGACTGACTATGTGTCCATTTTGATGTGTGTACCTTGCAGCTATTTCATCTAGATGTATGGCCCATGCTGTTGCTGGTGTATTTGTTTCATTGACTTGCACTTACACATTATGCAGATAGGCATGTCACTTGGGTCTACTATTGTTTGTCCCTGAGATACATGCACATGTGTGGAGCGGAGGTTTCTGCTGGGATGGTGGAAGTGCAGGCACTGGTTCAGGTATGTAGGTTCTTGGTCATGGAGGGCTTTGTAGTCGTGGGTGAGGAGCTTGAAGTGGCATCGCTTCTGGACTGGGAGCCATTGGAGGTCTTTCAGGTGCTGGGATATATGGGCTCTTTGGGCAGGTCGAGAATCAGTCTTGCTGTCTATATTGATTGGAGCCTATGCATGAGTTCGGTGGAGGTGCCAGCATAGAGTGTGTTGCTGTAGTGAAGCCGGTTGGTGACAAGAGCATAAGAACTGTAGGAGGCTGGACTGGCTTGTAGTGAGTACCAAGGGGTACTTGCACCTTGCACCAGGCCCAGTTATCCCTTATTAGTGTATAGGGTGTCTAGCAGCTTAGGCTGATAGATAATGGTAGCTTAGCAGAGCAGCTTAGGCTGAACTAGGAGACGTGTGAAGCTACTACAGTACCACTTAGTGTCATATGCACAATATCATAAGAAAACACAATACACAGTTATACTAAAAATAAAGGTACTTTATTTTTATGACAATATGCCAAAGTATCTTAGAGTGTACCCTCAGTGAGAGGATAGGAAATATACACAAGATATATATACACAATAGCAAAAATATGCAGTATAGTCTTAGAAAACAGTGCAAACAATGTATAGTTACAATAGGATGCAATGGGGAAACATAGGGATAGGGGCAACACAAACCATATACTCCAAAAGTGGAATGCGAACCACGAATGGACCCCAAACCTATGTGACCTTGTAGAGGGTCGCTGGGACTATTAGAAAATAGTGAGAGTTAGAAAAATAACCCTCCCCAAGACCCTGAAAAGTGAGTGCAAAGTGCACTAAAGTTCCCCTAAGGACAAAGAAGTCGTGTTAGAGGAATAATGCAGGAAAGACACAAACCAACAATGCAACAACTGTGGATTTCCAATCTAAGGTACCTGTGGAACAAGGGGACCAAGTCCAAAAGTCACAAGCAAGTCGGAGATGGGCAGATGCCCAGGGAATGCCAGCTGTGGGTGCAAAGAAGCTTCTACTGGACAGAAGAAGCTGAGGTTTCTGCAGGAACGAAAAGGGCTAGAGACTTTCCCTTTGGTGGACGGATCCCACTCGCTGTGGAGAGTCGTGCAGAAGTGTTTTCCTGCCGAAAGAACGCCAACAAGCCTTGCTAGATGCAAATCGTGCGGTTAGCATTTCTGGACGCTGCTGTGGCCCTGGAGGGACCAGGAGGTCGCAAATTGGACCAGGAGAGAGAGGGGACGTCGAGCAAGACAAGGAGCCCTCTCAGCAGCAGGTAGCTCCTGGAGAAGTGCCAGAAACAGGCACTACAAGGATGCGTGAAACGGTGCTCACCCGAAGTCGCACAAAGAAGTCCCACGTCGCTGGAGAACAACTTAGGAGGTCGTGCAATGCAGGTTAGAGTGCCGTGGACCCAGGCTGGACTGTGCACAAAGGATTTCCGCTGGAAGTGCACGGAGGCCAGAGTAGCTGCAAAAGTCGCGGTTCCCAGCAATGCAGTCTAGCGAGGTGAGGCAAGGACTTACCTCCACCAAACTTGGACTGAAGAGTCACTGGACTGTGGGGGCCACTTGGACAGAGTTGCTGGATTCGAGGGACCTCGCTCGTCGTGCTGAGAGGAGACCCAAGGGACCGGTAATGCAGCTTTTTGGTGCCTGCGGTTGCAGGGGGAAGATTCCGTCGACCCACGGGAGATTTCTTCGGAGCTTCTGGTGCAGAGAGGAGGCAGACTACCCCCAGAGCATGCACAAACAGGAAAACAGTTGAGAAGGCGGCAGGATCAGCGTTACAGAGTTGCAGTAGTCGTCTTGGCTACTTTGTTGCTGTTTTGCAGGCTTCCAGCGCGGTCAGCAGTCGATTCCTTATCAGAAGGTGAAGAGAGAGATGCAGAGGAACTCGGCTGAGCTCTTGCATTCGTTATCTAAAGTTTCCCCAGAGACAGAGACCCTAAATAGCCAGAAAAGAGGGTTTGGCTACCTAGGAGAGAGGATAGGCTAGCAACACCTGAAGGAGCCTATCACAAGGAGTCTCTGACGTCACCTGGTGGCACTGGCCACTCAGAGCAGTCCAGTGTGCCAGCAGCACCTCTGTTTCCAAGATGGCAGAGGTCTGGAGCACACTGGAGGAGCTCTGGACACCTCCCAGGGGAGGTGCAGGTCAGGGGAGTGGTCACTCCCCTTTCCTTTGTCCAGTTTCACGCCAGAGCAGGGCTAAGGGGTCCCCTGAACCGGTGTAGTCTGGCTTATGCAGAATTGGGCACATCTGTGCCCAACAAAGCATTTCCAGAGGCTGGGGGAGGCTACTCCTCCCCTGCCTTCACACCATTTTCCAAAGGGAGAGGGTGTCACACCCTCTCTCAGAGGAAGTTCTTTTTTCTGCCATCCTGGGCCAGGCCTGGCTGGACCCCAGGAGGGCAGATGCCTGTCTGAGGGGTTGGCAGCAGCAGCAGCTGCAGTGAAACCCCAGGAAGGGCAGTTTTGGCAGTACCAGGGTCTGTGCTACAGACCACTGGGATCATGGGATTGTGCCAACTATGCCAGGATGGCATAGAGGGGGCAATTCCATGATCATAGACATGTTACATGGCCATATTCGGAGTTACCATTGTGAAGCTACATATAGGTAGTGACCTATATGTAGTGCACGCGTGTAATGGTGTCCCCGCACTCACAAAGTTCAGGGAATTGGCTCTGAACAATGTGGGGGCACCTTGGCTAGTGCCAGGGTGCCCTCACACTAAGTAACTTTGCACCTAACCTTTACCAGGTAAAGGTTAGACATATAGGTGACTTATAAGTTACTTAAGTGCAGTGTAAAATGGCTGTGAAATAACGTGGACGTTATTTCACTCAGGCTGCAGTGGCAGGCCTGTGTAAGAATTGTCAGAGCTCCCTATGGGTGGCAAAAGAAATGCTGCAGCCCATAGGGATCTCCTGGAACCCCAATACCCTGGGTACCTCAGTACCATATACTAGGGAATTATAAGGGTGTTCCAGTAAGCCAATGTAAATTGGTAAAAATGGTCACTAGCCTGTTAGTGACAATTTGGAAAGAAATGAGAGAGCATAACCACTGAGATTCTGGTTAGCAGAGCCTCAGTGAGACAGTTAGGCACTACACAGGGAACACACACATATAGGCCACAAACTTATGAGCACTGGGGTCCTGACTAGCAGGGTCCCAGTGACACATAACAAACATACTGAAAACATAGGGTTTTCACTATGAGCACTGGGCCCTGGCTGGCAGGATCCCAGTGAGACAGTGAAAACACCCTGACATACACTCACAAACAGGCCAAAAGTGGGGGTAACAAGGCTAGAAAGAGGCTACTTTCTCACACAACCCCCCCCCAAACGAAGGACCAGTTGAGACTTTATTGTCTAAGTGGTGATAAGTAGAGAGTAGCTCTGCAATAGACTGGTTACTCCCTTTATCATCCACTATATGGTTACTTCCCTGTGGGGATGTGAACCACCCTGTTTGAAGTTTTTTAGCTAAGCAACAATGTGAAGATGTATTTTCAGAGTTTCTATCAGTAAGTTTTAATTTAGAGCAGTGGGAATTATCCACTGAACCTATTTGTAATGATGGAAATGCCAGACAGGGATGCTGTCTCAGAAAAGCCATAGCTGGGCAAAAACTTTGTCCATATGGCTGGAAGAGGGAACAGGGATGCTGTTTCTCTTGAGTTGGAGCAGGGCAGGGATGCTGTCCTATGAGCTCCACACTAGGGCAGGGATGCTGTCCTAAGTGTTGTGAGGCAGTGCAGGGTTTCTGCACTAAAGTTTCTCTGGGAGGGTTGGAGGGATGCTCCATGTTAACTAAAATGGTGCTCTTTTTCTCACCAATGTTAGTTATCCCACAGAGAGGTACTTCTACCTCAGGGAGTCCAGCTTTGCCAGCTGATGATTCCCTTGGAACAGGTGCCACCCCAGGAGAGGTTTCTCCCACCACAGGAATGGTATCCTGAATGGTAGGGTGGTTAGGGGATACTGTGATACCCTTTTTACCTGTTGTTGGAGAGGGATCCTGAGTTTTCAGGCCTTCTCTCCTTTGCTTTTTCATTTCAGTAGAAATGAGAGGGAACAATTCCTCAGGGATGCCCAGCATGGCTGCATGGGCATAAAACTCTACATCAGCCCAACCTGAGGCCTCTAGGTCATTACCTAGGAGACAATCTACAGGTAAGCTAGGTGATACCACCACCTGCTTAGGGCCAGTAACTCCACCCCAACTAAACTGAATTATAGCTAAGGGAAGGAACTTAATGGAGTTATGGACATCAATAATCTTATACTGTTGTCCAATGATGTGTTGATCAGGATGCACTAGGTTTTCAGTCACCAAAGTGATACTGGCACCTGTGTCCCTGTAGGCCAAGGCCTCAACATCATTTATTGAAACTGTCTGCCTGTACTTATCCATTGTAAGGGGACAAGCAGCCAGTGTGGCAAGGCCAATGCCACTAGGTGAGACAGAAACTGTCTTGGGACTGACTACCCCAGTTTCTATGATGGACCCATAAGTGAACCCAACTACACCCTTAACTTGACTGTTGCCAGCAGTCCCACCACTAGTACTACTACTGCTAGGGGCACTAGAGCTTGATGTATTAGTGGTGGTAGGCTCAGGGGGTTTACCTGGACAGGACTTATCCCCTGGCCTACGGCCTCTGTTTTTACACACAAAGCACCAAGGCTTTTTAATGTGTGCAGGTTGGGAAGAAGAGGAAGAATTTGTTTTATCCCCACCCTCTGAAGAGTGTTTAAGATTTGAAGTGGGATCTTTGGTTTTACCCTTATCCCCATGCTTATCTTGAGATTTTTCACCATCTTTCTTCTTATTGCCATCTTTGTCACCCCCTGTATGAACTTTTCTGTTCACCCTTGTTCTGACCCATTTGTCTGCCTTCTTTCCCAATTCTTGGGGAGAGGTCAGATCAGAGTCTACCAGGTACTGGTGCAACAAATCAGACACACAATTATTAAGTATATGCTCTCTCAGGATTGTGTTATACAGGCTTTCATAATCAGTAACTTTACTGCCATGTAACCACCCCTCCAAGGCCTTCACTGAATGGTCAATGAAATCAACCCAGTCTTGTGAAGACTCCTTTTTGGTCTCTCTGAACTTTATCCTGTATTGTTCAGTGGTTAAGCCATAACCATCCAGGAGTGCATTCTTAAGAACTGTAAAATTATTGGCATCACTTTCTTTCACAGTAAGGAGTCTATCCCTACCCTTTCCACTAAATGATAGCCATAGGATAGCAGCCCACTGCCTTTGAGGGACATCCTGTACAACACAGGCCCTCTCAAGTGCAGAAAACCACTTGTTAATGTCATCCCCCTCCTTATAAGGGGGAACTATCTTGTGCAGATTCCTGGAATCATGCTCTTTTGCAGGATGACTATGGGGAATACTGCTGCTGCCACCATGGGTATCTAAACCCAACTTCTGTCTTTCTTTCTCTAGTTCAAAAGACTGTCTATCCAAATTCAGCTGTTGCTTTTTAAGCTTCAGTCTGGTTTGTTCCACTCTCAACTTATTGAGTTCCCTCTCTAACATTCTGTCATCAGGGTTGGTGGGAGGGACATTCTTAGACACAGAAGAATGAACAGAAGGAGACCTGTCCCTTACAGAAGCCACCCTAACAGCTTGGCTAGCAGAAACATCACTACCAGTATGGTGAGAATAAATGCTTTTGCTATGATGTGAGACAACACTATTTGTATGGTGAGGCTCTCCATCATTACCAACTATGCTAGACTGTCTAGTAATGGGCAGGCTAGGAAGTTTCTTTCCTGAATCTTTTCCTGGGGGAGTCCCTGGATCAGATTGGGAACCATTTGCTACTTTTTCAACAGATGTGGCCCCTATGGCCTTATCTTGTTCTCTAAGCATGTTAAGCAATAATTCCAAAGAAGGATTCTTCCCTACACTCAAACCTCTCTCTATGCAGAGACTCCTTGCTCCTTTCCAGCTAAGGTGATCATATGCAAGTTTGGACAGATCAACATTTTGGCCTGTGCCAGACATTTTTAGAGAGAGTTAAAGTGATAGAAAAAGAGAAAAAAGTTTTCAGAACTTTTTAGAAAGACAGAAAAAAAACTTTTAAAACTTTTAAGAACTTTTTGAAAGTTTAGAAGTACTTTTCAGCACTTAGAAAAGAGTGAAAAGAGGAAATGCAAAACTTTTTGGCTATGTGTATATACACTGACCTTGTTTTGTATATTTTTCTCTTATGAAAAGTACAATGACAAGAGTGGTAAGTAGTCTCAAAGCACTTATCCCACCGCTGCACAACCAATGTAGGAGGCTGGACTGGCTTGTAGTGAGTACCAAGGGGTACTTGCACCTTGCACCAGGCCCAGTTATCCCTTATTAGTGTATAGGGTGTCTAGCAGCTTAGGCTGATAGATAATGGTAGCTTAGCAGAGCAGCTTAGGCTGAACTAGGAGACGTGTGAAGCTACTACAGTACCACTTAGTGTCATATGCACAATATCATAAGAAAACACAATACACAGTTATACTAAAAATAAAGGTACTTTATTTTTATGACAATATGCCAAAGTATCTTAGAGTGTACCCTCAGTGAGAGGATAGGAAATATACACAAGATATATATACACAATAGCAAAAATATGCAGTATAGTCTTAGAAAACAGTGCAAACAATGTATAGTTACAATAGGATGCAATGGGGAAACATAGGGATAGGGGCAACACAAACCATATACTCCAAAAGTGGAATGCGAACCACAAATGGACCCCAAACCTATGTGACCTTGTAGAGGGTCGCTGGGACTATTAGAAAATAGTGAGAGTTAGAAAAATAACCCTCCCCAAGACCCTGAAAAGTGAGTGCAAAGTGCACTAAAGTTCCCCTAAGGACAAAGAAGTCGTGTTAGAGGAATAATGCAGGAAAGACACAAACCAACAATGCAACAACTGTGGATTTCCAATCTAAGGTACCTGTGGAACAAGGGGACCAAGTCCAAAAGTCACAAGCAAGTCGGAGATGGGCAGATGCCCAGGGAATGCCAGCTGTGGGTGCAAAGAAGCTTCTACTGGACAGAAGAAGCTGAGGTTTCTGCAGGAACGAAAAGGGCTAGAGACTTCCCCTTTGGTGGACGGATCTCTCTCGCTGTGGAGAGTCGTGCAGAAGTGTTTTCCCGCCGAAAGAACGCCAACAAGCCTTGCTAGCTGCAAATCGTGCGGTTAGCGTTTTTGGACGCTGCTGTGGCCCTGGAGGGACCAGGAGGTCGCAAATTGGACCAGGAGAGACAGGGGACATCGAGCAAGACAAGGAGCCCTCTCAGCAGCAGGTAGCACCCGGAGAAGTGCCAGAAACAGACACTACAAGGATGCGTGAAACGGTGCTCACCCGAAGTCGCACAAAGAAGTCCCACGTCGCCGGAGAACAACTTAGGAGGTCGTGCAATGCAGGTTAGAGTGCCGTGGACCCAGGCTGGACTGTGCACAAAGGATTTCTGCCGGAAGTGCACGGAGGCCGGAGTAGCTGCAAAAGTCGCGGTTCCCAGCAATGCAGTCTAGCGAGGTGAGGCAAGGACTTACCTCCACCAAACTTGGACTGAAGAGTCACTGGACTGTGGGGGCCACTTGGACAGAGTTGCTGGATTCGAGGGACCTCGCTCGTCGTGCTGAGAGGAGACCCAAGGGACCGGTAATGCAGCTTTTTGGTGCCTGCGGTTGCAGGGGGAAGATTCCGTCGACCCACGGGAGATTTCTTCGGAGCTTCTGGTGCAGAGAGGAGGCAGACTACCCCCAGAGCATGCACAAACAGGAAAACAGTCGAGAAGGCGGCAGGATCAGCGTTACAGAGTTGCAGTAGTCATCTTGGCTACTTTGTTGCAGTTTTGCAGGCTTCCAGCGCGGTCAGCAGTCGATTCCTTATCAGAAGGTGAAGAGAGAGATGCAGAGGAACTCGGCTGAGCTCTTGCATTCGTTATCTAAAGTTTCCCCAGAGACAGAGACCCTAAATAGCCAGAAAAGAGGGTTTGGCTACCTAGGAGAGAGGATAGGCTAGCAACACCTGAAGGAGCCTATCACAAGGAGTCTCTGACGTCACCTGGTGGCACTAGCCACTCAGAGCAGTCCAGTGTGCCAGCAGCACCTCTGTTTCCAAGATGGCAGAGGTCTGGAGCACACTGGAGGAGCTCTGGACACCTCCCAGGGAGGTGCAGGTCAGGGGAGTGGTCACTCCCCTTTCCTTTGTCCAGTTTCGCGCCAGAGCAGGGCTAAGGGGTCCCCTGAACCAGTGTAGTCTGGCTTATGCAGAATTGGGCACATCTGTGCCCAACAAAGCATTTCCAGAGGCTGGGGGAGGCTACTCCTCCCCTGCCTTCACACCATTTTCCAAAGGGAGAGGGTGTCACACCCTCTCTCAGAGGAAGTTCTTTGTTCTGCCATCCTGGGCCAGGCCTGGCTGGACCCCAGGAGGGCAGATGCCTGTCTGAGGGGTTGGCAGCAGCAGCAGCTGCAGTGAAACCCCAGGAAGGGCAGTTTTGGCAGTACCAGGGTCTGTGCTACAGACCACTGGGATCATGGGATTGTGCCAACTATGCCAGGATGGCATAGAGGGGGCAATTCCATGATCATAGACATGTTACATGGCCATATTCGGAGTTACCATTGTGAAGCTACATATATGTAGTGACCTATATGTAGTGCACGCGTGTAATGGTGTCCCCGCACTCACAAAGTTCAGGGAATTGGCTCTGAACAATGTGGGGGCACCTTGGCTAGTGCCAGGGTGCCCTCACACTAAGTAACTTTGCACCTAACCTTTACCAGGTAAAGGTTAGACATATAGGTGACTTATAAGTTACTTAAGTGCAGTGTAAAATGGCTGTGAAATACGTTATTTCACTCAGGCTGCAGTGGCAGGCGTGTGTAAGAATTGTCAGAGCTCCCTATGGGTGGCAAAATAAATGCTGCAGCCCATAGGGATCTCCTGGAACCCCAATACCCTGGGTACCTCAGTACCATATACTAGGGAATTATAAGGGTGTTCCAGTAAGCCAATGTAAATTGGTAAAAATGGTCACTAGCCTGTTAGTGACAATTTGGAAAGAAATGAGAGAGCATAACCACTGAGATTCTGGTTAGCAGAGCCTCAGTGAGACAGTTAGGCACTACACAGGGAACACACACATATAGGCCACAAACTTATGAGCACTGGGGTCCTGACTAGCAGGGTCCCAGTGACACATAACAAACATACTGAAAACATAGGGTTTTCACTATGAGCACTGGGCCCTGGCTGGCAGGATCCCAGTGAGACAGTGAAAACACCCTGACATACATTCACAAACAGGCCAAAAGTGGGGGTAACAAGGCTAGAAGGAGGCTACTTTCTCACAAGAACTGTCTTTCTTGTGCTGATGGGGTGCCATTTGAAAAATTTTCTGAGCATGTGAAGCGTGTGGGAGCAGTATGAGGCTACAGAGTTGACCTGATGTCTCATAGAGTGCTCACTGCCTAGGATGATACCGAGGTTGCGGGCGTGCTCTTTCGGCGTGGGGGTAGGGCCGAAATCCACCAGCCAGACATATGTGTCTTCAATCTGAAGACAGTCCATGACATGTGATCAATGTGTGGGTATCATTTGACTTATATGTGATGTTGATGTGATGTGCCTTTTGGGGGACACAATGTTCTGTACACTTCACTGTTGCTGCCTAAAATAAGCAGACATGTGTTATTGTGCAGTGTGGTGGTGCAGAATCAGTGATCTGCCCAAAGCGGGTGTTTTATGGCTGTAGAGGTGTCATTTATTGTGAATGTCTCTGACCCAGAACACAATGGCAGTTGTACTTGGCCCACGTAGCATGACCCCCAAATGATGTGGCTGTCAGTGCGACGATCTGTTGCTCAGCTTACTGACACAGATAAGAGTGTCTTCTTACTGTCAGTTGTGTCCACAGCAGTGTGGAGTTTGTGCTCCATCTATGAGCAGCAGCAGTGGCAGGATGTGGGCGATCGGCTCCATGCCAGCACAGGATGTGTGATGCTGCCTGCAGGTGAGTTTCTTCCTTTATACTCTCCATTTTAGCCTGCTTGGATGTGGTGTTTGGAGCGCCACAGTCACATCTGCAGAAGGCAACATTATAATGTGCCCGGCAGAAACACTGTCTCCGTCTGCCTCATTGGCCTGTCTCGCCACAGCAGCAGTCTGCGCTGCCTGGCAGTGCGGATGGGACCACGGCGGTCTTTACTCTATGGGACCGTATGCATCATAATATGGTGGTCCAACCTCCAAGCCGATGGCGGTCGGACCACCATCATGGCAGTCAACGGACCACCAGACTCGTAATGAGGCCCATAATCAACATTAGGACATGGTGTGGCATCAGTAGGATAGCTAAGTCATTGGACCATTATGGTGATGGGTGCTATGGCTAGTCTAGGAGATGAACTCTTAACTTGGATTTCAAGATGTGTGCATGTATGATGTAGAAGATGAACCCTTAACTTGGATTGGAAGACACATGTGATGTTCCCTAGGTACCACTTGAGACATAGGTCATGTGCACAGTGGCATTCATTTGACTTCCTATCTTCTTGTGAGGTAGAGGTTTGATCTGATGTACTGCTGTATCTCTTCTCACTTCAATTATTTGATGTAAAAGGTGGAAAGTTGGGTGACTTTATTTCCAGTTTAAGATCTTGCCATCTTTTTGTTGGGTTCTCTTGTAAGAGAAGACTGTATTGGTACAGACATAAATGATTTCACAGAGTCCGTGGGCATACTTTAGTTCACAGAGTATTCCGGTATCTCTGTGACTTAGGGCCTCATTACCACATTGGCAGTCCTAGGACCTGCCAATGCCTCAGTGGTGGTCAGACTGCCACACTCCAAGCAGTCAGACTGCTACATTATGACCCTGGCAGTCGGACCACCAAGGGATCACTGTTCCCACCAGAAACATGTTTCCTGATGGGCTGACGACGGTTGGAGTCATGGTCAGCCACGGCGGCGCTGAGTTCAGCATCACCACAATGACTACAAGTCCAGTTTCCACCAGCCTTTTCATGGCGCGGACCCTGCCAACAAAAGGCTTGCAGAAACACAGTGCTGGGGGGTCTGCACTGCCCACGACCATGTCGTGGGCAGTGCAGGGCTTCGCCTGCCCAGCACCCTCGAAATGCACACTGTCTGCTTTGCAGACAATGTGCATTCAGAGGGGGTTGGTGTGCTATGGTATTGGCCTCAGCTCCCTTAATGGAGCCGAGCCTACTGAGCTGACTGGTGGGAACATTGTATTATGATGTTCCCACTGGTCAGCCCGGTGGGAACATAGTAATATGATGGGGAGTGAGGCAGCCAGGTTGACGGTCGCCTCATTCCTGCTAGTTTGGTGGTCGGCTCGTCCGACGCTAAACTCATAATGAGCCCCTATATGTTCAGTGACATATGTTCCCTGAATAGTAAATTTCAAAATTTATGGTGCCAACATGGCTTGTCTCACAGCCTCTGGAATCATTTCTGATAATTCCTGAGCTTTTAGTTTAAGGCCTGAAATCTATAAAAATACTTTGCCTGAGACACAACATCTGTTTGCAGCTAGAGCATCATTCCTCTCATTATAAATGAGTGACATGTAACACATCTTCTTGTGGTATAAGATAAAGGCCCTCATTATGACATTGGCGGTAAATCCCACATACCGCTGCGCTGACGGCCACCAATTTACCGCCACCGAGGCGGATATCCGTTCACCATATTTTGACACACACACCAATCTGTCAGTATACAGCCACATACACAAATCCACCAGCCCAAAGGTCAGTGATAAACTGGCGGTATCAAAACCCACACAGTTATGCCAACAGAACAACGCCCACCACATTATGACCCACGAATCACCACAGCGGACATTCAACAGTGGTAAACCATTGGCGGTACATACTGTCACGCTCAAAATGGACACACACAAACAAATTAACACCACAATGGACAATTCAAACAACCCACACACCTGACACCCATACACATACCACACCACTATAAAACACCCACCCACATTACCCACAAACCTTTACCATTACAAACCATTGCCAGCAGAGAGACACCAAGACCACTGACACAACTAGAGCCACACACTATTCACACCTAAACACCACTCACACACCCCGTATCACACACCCCAATACATTACCCAACACACCCTCACCAACACAACTCACACAACACCCATGGCACCACAAAGACACCCCTTTTTCACAGAGGAGGAGCTAACGGTCATGGTGGAGAAAATTTCAGGGTAGAGCCACAGTTATTTGGAGCACAGGTGCAGCAGATATCTATAGCTAGGAAGATGGAGCTATGGCGGAGTATCTTGGACAGGGTCAACGCTGTGGGACAGCACCCAAGAACTAGGGACGACATCAGGAAGAGGTGTAACGACCTACGGGGGAAGGTACGTTCCATTGCAGCAAGACTCCAGCTCGCCATCCAGAGGACTGGGGGTGGACCCCCACCTCCTCCCTACAACTAACAGCATGGGAGGAGCAAGTCTTGGCAATCCTGCATCCTGAGGGCCTGCCAGAGTAGGAGGAGGACTGAACTCTGGTAAGTCAACTCTCTACTACTACTACCCCCCTACCTGCATGCCATCACATACCCTCACTCCCATCACTCCACCACTTTCCGCACCCCCATCACATCTCACTCATCCCAATGCCAAGTCCTGCATGTTCTACCAATGCATGGACACCACTCACAGCCCTGCATGGACACTCATCACTAAAGCATGCACACTATAGAGAACTAACTATCCCACCATGCACCAACATACACAAGTGAAAGCTGCCAGGGCAAATCCAACCAAAGAGGGCAAGCCACAGATGCACAATATGTCAGACACAGAAGCCATAACACATCATTTACATCCCCACAGGTACCCCAGCCAATGTCAGCGGAGAGGAGGTGCCAGCACTATCCAGTCCCCCAA
The DNA here is from genome assembly GCF_031143425.1 of Pleurodeles waltl. Taxonomy (NCBI): domain Eukaryota; kingdom Metazoa; phylum Chordata; class Amphibia; order Caudata; family Salamandridae; genus Pleurodeles; species Pleurodeles waltl. The sequence goes on from NC_090440.1 coordinate 1,890,876,814, forward strand.
CTGAAGAGGCCCACAGTGATGACAGCAACTCTGGTCTTCATGATCTGGATGACCTACCTGGCCCATCAGGGACCACTGGACAGTCAGTTACCCAGACCCAGTCACACACCACCACAGAGCCTCACCCATCAGGAAACACCACCACAGCCCCCACACAACGTACCCACACCTCTGTCCCCAGGACACGTCAATCAGCAGTGTGTCCACCTCTACCCAAGGGCCACACCTCATACCCAAGACAATCAGGGACCTGGGGTTAGTGGCAGTGGGCACACAGTTCAGGGGACAGAGGCACAGGCCAACAGCGAAACTGGGAGGACTGCTGTGCACCAGGGGGAGGACAGGCCCAGGGAACCCACTCTCCAGGAGGCAATTGCAGAGATCCTGGGAGCTTATCAACATTCCCAGGACACGACGGGCCAGATCCTGGACAATGTGCAGGAGAACAGGTGGCTGCAGGAGGGACAGTACCAGGGGATCAGGGAGGACTTGCAGGCCATCAACAACACCCTGATCTCCATAGCAGGAGTGCTGGGAGACATGGCCAATATTATGAGGGAGGCAGTCTCACACCAGCGGGCCCCTGCCACTAGCCAGACATCTGAACAGCCTTCCGCTGCCGCTAGTGGCCAGGAGGCCCCACCACAGGACTCACAGGCCACCAGCACCCCTCCCCCTACAGAAGGTGAACCACCCCGCAAACGTTCCCTGTGATCCAGACAGAAGCCAGAGACACTTGCCAAGACCACCACCAGAAAATTAGACTCTCCTGATTATCACCCTTGTGTCCCACACAGTCACCCTGTTTACCTTGAACTGCCATTGCTCCCCTTCCTATGTCCCCATGGACAATGCACCTGCGCTACAAACAGACTGGAACAATACCTTGGACTTTCCTCCATCATCACCCCATCCCATTGCACTTGCCCCTCCATATTTTAGCACTTCAATAAACACCCTTGGAAAAAAAAGATTTTTGGAGTATGTCATGTATATCAAATATGTAATCATTGACACAGGTACAAACATTGAAATCAACTGTACAGAAAATGAGCATAGATTAATGACCTGTAGCTGGCTGCAGTGATCACACCAGAAGTATATGTCAGGTCACCAACATCTGCAAAATGAATTGCCAGAGGGCACAGTAAGTGGGCATAGAAGTAGGAAATATCAGCATGCCATTGCCACACAAATTCAAACAAATGGCATTGAAATGTGAAGTAACACTGTCCTACCTGTGTGTCATTGGAAATATTGTCAGATCACAGATGTTCTGTTGCGTCATCCTTATCCTCTGCCTCCTCATCCTCACTGTCCACAGGGCCTACTGCTGGCACATGGGCATCTCCAGCCTCCTCCTCCTGCAGTAATGGGACATGGTGTCTGAGGGCCGGGTTATGCAACATGCAGCATGCCACCACTATCTGGCAGACCTTCTTTGGTGAGTAGCACAGGGATCCACCTGTTAGATGGAGGCACCAGAACCTGGCCTTCAGGAGGCCAAAGTTCCTTTCAATTATCCTTCTGGTTTGCCCATGGGCCTCATTATAACGTTCTTCTGCCCTTGTCCTGGCATTCCTCAGAGGGGTCAGCAGCCATGATAGGTTGGGGTAACCAGAGTCACTTGAAATATTGAGGGACAACATTTAGCCACACACTATCACATATGGCCTACACAATACCCATACACCAACATATACTGGGTGGGAACCAGGGCTCACCTATTAACCACACCCTGTGCCTCTGTAGTTGGGTCATCACATTTGATATGCTGCTATTCTTCAGGACAAGGGTATCATGCACCTCCCCAGGATACTTAGCATTGACGTGGGAGATGTACTGGTTTACATTCATCGAGTGGAAACTCTTCAGATTCCTGAACACCTTTTTATTCTGGAGGGGGGGGAACAAATGCAATATGTGTTCCATCAATCGCCCCAATTACGTTAGGGACATGTCCCATTGCATAGAACTCGGCCTTCACTGTGGCCAAATCTTCAACCTGGGGTAAAACAATGTAGCTGCTCATGTGTTTTATCAGGACAGACAACACTCTTGTCAGCACTAATGAGAACATTGGCTGTGACATTCCTACTGCCAAGCCCACTGTCACTAGGAAAGAACCAGTTACCAGGAAATGGAGTACAGATAGCACTTGCATAAGAGGGGGGATCTCAGTGGGTTGACGGATAGCAGATGTCAGGTCAGGCTCCAATTGGGCACACAGCTCTGTGATTGTGGCCCTGTCCAGCCTATAGGTGAGGATAGTGTGCCTGTCCTCCAGTGTTGCCAAGTCCACCAGGAGTCTGTACATGGGGGTATGTCTCTAACTCCTATTCATCCACAGCGGTAGCAATCTAAGGGGCACAAGAGTGAGGATCCGGTCACTAACTGAACAATGGAGCTACAACAGAACTTTGCATCCTGTAAACATGTAATGGGTCATTGTGATTTGTCCAGTATGTCCTAATATTTCATGTGATGCAGCATTATTCCAGGGCCTGCCCCCCCCGAAATGGCATCCGCCTGTCCTGTGTGGAGGGACAGGTGGAAGTGAGGTAATTCCGCTGACGTTGTGCACCGTTGCGGGAGGGGGTCGAGAACCGCTGTGCAACTCCTCATTGGTTAACATTGGGCCCTATGGGGCAGAGTGGCCAATGGTGATCTACGCCGGCGGTGACGGTATGCACCGCCCCGGACGTGACCGGCATTTTCTATCATATTCCTCACTTGCTACCTGACCTTCCATAGGAGAGGACCTATACTGCATGTGCTGCTGTGACCTGTGTCTGGAACCTATCATGCTCCATGTGACAGGGGAAAGGGCCCCAGCCTTCACTTTGGAGGAGTTGGAGAGACTGGTGGATGGGATCCCTCCCCAGTATGGACTGCTGTATGGGCCTCCAGACCAACAGGTGAGCACACTGTGAGAACAATGCATGTGGCATGAATGCATGGAGTTGTGTGTTTGAAGGCCTCATGTAAGGAGGCTGGGTGGATGTCCTCTGGGTGGTGTACAGGTTGTGTGCTGGGCCATGTGTGTGTAAATGGTGATGGAAACGGGTATGGTGGGCCATATGTGTAACAGGTAGGAGTGTTTGTCTAAATCAATTTTCCTGTGTCTATTGCCTCTGCAGATCAGCGCCCATCAAAAGAAGGGTATATGGCGTGCCATCGCCAAGGACATGCAGACCCTGGGGGTCTATGGCAGGTGGAGCACCCACTGTCACAAAAGGTGGGAGGACCTGAGATGCTGGGCACGGAAGATGGCGGAGGCAGAGCTGGGGATGACCTCCCAACGAGGAAGGGGTGCCCGCCGAACCCTGACCCCCCTTATGGCCCGCATAATGGCGGTGGCCTATCCTGAGCTGGATGGGCGCTTGAGGGCATCAAAGCAGCCAGAAGGGGGTGGGTACAGTGCTCATCATTACAACTTATGCATGGTAAGGTGGTATCCGGGTGGGGGATGTGTGTCAGTGGGTGCCCCTAGGCCAGGCCTGACATTGCAGCATACGGCTAGGGTTTAGAATGGAAAATCTTGTGACCTAACTCGTAGGCATCCACTACCGGTCAGGGCTGCATGGGTCCCAGGTGTGCTGCATTTGGCGGTGTGTGCCCCTCCCCATACCTTGGCCGGTAACTATTTCTCTGGTAGTGCAATGCATATTGCGTAAGGCTGTTCCCTGTGTGTGACGGTGTTGTGTATGCCAATTGTGGTGTTGGTGCAGCCATTGACCAAGTGTATCCTTTGTCTCTTTCCTCCCCGTTTTTGTTTTGTCATCCTGTCCTTATGTACATTAGCATCATCTGGCGGAGGAGCAGAGGCACTGGCGACGGAGGGAGCTGCATCCCACAGGACCCAGGAGGCAGAGTCCACCAATGGTGAGGGGACCAGTGGGACGGAGATCGAGGGGAGCACAATGACAGAGACTGGAGGGGACAGTTCTGACACAGATACCTCATCCGATGGAAGCTCCCTGGTGGTGGCGGACACTTCTGTGACCACCCCAGCTACAAGTACAGCTTCCCCTCTCATGCCAGCACTGCCCTCCCAGCAATCCCTCATCGAGTTGTCCGTGCCCGCTCACCCAGGAGGGTGAGCATCTCCTTTGCCCCAGGCACCTCAGGCCCTGCCCAGTGAGCCCTGCTGCCCTGAGTGAGGAGGCTATTGACCTCCTGAGATCCATTTCTATTGGGCAATCAACCATTGTGAATGCCATCCAGGGGCTGGCAGCCCAGATGCAACAATCTAATGCATTCCTGGAGGGCATTCACACTGGATTGGAGGCCCAACAGAGATCGATTCAGGCTCTGGCCTCCTCTCTGATGGCAGCCATTGTCCCTGTTCCTACCGTCCCCCCTCCAACTTTCACTGCCCAGTCCCATTCCTGCTATAAACAAGATCGCTCCGAAAAAGGAACAACAAAATGTGTGCAAAGAAGGAGATGGAGATAAAGAAGATGGGAAAGTCAATCAAGCACAATGGTCTAGGTTCAAAGACACTAAAGTGGTCATTCCAACCTCGGCGGTAAAAGGCGCTTACCGCCAGACAGAAGACCGCCATAACACCGCCGCGGTCGCGGTAAACCGCCATGGTCATTCTGACCCACAACAGGCACACCGCCAAAATACCGACATCCACAAAAGTCTGCCACACCAAAGGTCAGCGATAAACTGGCGATGACCAAACCTCCACGTCACGCCAACAGAAATACACCCATGCCATTACGACCCACGAATCCATGCGGCGGTCTTCTATTGGCGGTACACACCGCCGCGGTCGAAATACACATACTCGTACAAAACACTACCACATTGGACAATTCGAAATGCACACACCTGATACACATACACACACCACTCCCACACACCCAATACAATATAAAACACACACCCACATCACCCACAAACCCCTACGACTAGAAATTCAGAGAGAAGGCGAGAGAGAGACACCACAGTCAACTACCAAGCATCCACAGGCACACAATACCAATACCCACAGAACTTCCACGCACCACACACAACACACCACTAAATAGCACCCCACCTATCACTACACACTCCACCCCACACATCATCCACACCACCCCATGGCACCTCAAAGACACCCCAGGTTCTCAGATGAAGAACTCAGGGTCATGGTGGAGGAAATCGTACGAGTAGAGCCCCAGCTGTTCGGGACACAGGTGCAGCACACCACCATTGCCAGGAAGATGGAGCTATGGAGCAGAATAGTCGACAGGGTCAACGCTGTGGGACAGCACCCAAGAAGTAGGGACGACATCAGGAAGCGGTGGAACGACCTACGGGGGAAGGTGCGTTCCATGGTATCAAGGCACAACATCGCGGTACAGCGGACTGGCGGCGGACCCCCACCTCCTCCCCCAGAATTTACAACATGGGATGAGCAAGTCTTGAACATCCTGCATCCTGAGGGCCTCGCAGGAGTCGGTGGAGGAATGGACTCTGGTAAGTCTCATTTTCACTACTTCATCCCCCCACCCCACCTGCATGCCAACTCATACCCCCACCCTCACCCCCATCACAACTACCCCTTGCAAATGTCTCACCATCACAACCCACCCATCCCAAAACTTAGCCCTGCATGTGGCCCCAAAGCATGGACACCCATCACCAAAGCATGCCCAATGCACATACCCATCACTCCCCCCCCACAAAACACTGTCACAACAGCCCCCACAAAGGAATGCCAGCACTGGGGTACACGGGCAACCACCCATTGCACGCCATTGGCACTGACAGAAGCAATAACCATACTTTTATACCCCTGCAGGACCCGAACGCCAGGTCACCGCGCAGGAGGGTCCACAAATGTCCACTCCACCCCCAGAAGAGGCCCACAGTGATGACAGCAGCTCTGTCTCCCTGGATCTAGATGACCAGCCCGGTCCATCGGGGACCTCAGGACAGTTGGTTCCCCTCAGACAGGCACAGGCCACAGCAGACCTTCCCCCCTCTGGGAACACCAGCACAGCACCCACCAGCGGGCCCATACCTCTGTCCCCAGGACACGTCAATCAGCGGTGTGTCCACCACTACAGGGAACCCAGGCTAACCCACCACCCCAACAACAACAGGGACCTGGGGGCAGTGGTAGTGGGCACACGGTCCAGGGGACGGAGGCCCAGGGAAACAGGGGAACTGGGAGGGCTGTTGTGCGACAGGGGGGGGACAGGCCAAGGGAACCCACTCTCCACGAGGCCCTCTCCTCCATCATGGGAGCATACCACCGCTCCCAGGAGACGATGGCGACGGTCCTGGCCAGGTTTCAGGAAATCCTGCTTTTGCAGGAGCAACAGTATATGGGGTTCAGGGAGGAACTAAGAAACATCAGTTCCGCCATGGGTACCATCGTAGTGTCCCTGAATGAGTTAATCACCACATTGCGGACCACTGTGGCACCTCAAAGGGCCCCTGACACTAGCATGGACCAAGAACTGGCTACCACCTCCGCCGGCGCTAGTGGACAGGAGGCCCCGACACAAGACCAACAGGCAACCAGAACCCCACCCCCTGCAGAAGGAGAACCACCCCGCAAGCGGGCCCTGAGATCCAGGAAGAAGACAGAGTAACATGTCAAGACCCCTGCCAGCAAAGGATACCGCCCTGATTGTCATCCCACTGCCCCACATTGTCACCCTGTCCAACCTTAAACTGCCCCTGCTCCACTTCCCACAGGCATTTGGACAATGCACCTGTGAACCTGATAGTCTGGACTCTGCCATGGACAATCCTCCACCATCACCCCTCACGATTTGCAACCACCCATCCAAATTAGAGCACTTGAATAAACACACTTATTGCACATAAACAATCTGGAGTCTGTCTGTGATTTTAACAAATGTATTAGACATGACAGTGCCAACATTGTTATTCACATTGTGATGCCAACAAACCGCTGTCACACAGCTGTAGTCCATGGGGAAACAAAGCAGATGTCACGCAGTGGGGCCCACAGCTCTGAAAACGGAAGGGAAAGTCACAACACAGTTACCATACACTGGGGGAAAAAGTCAGACAGTAGAGAGGTAGGAGTCTTTAAGTAAATGTAATATGCCGGTGTGTACTCTTACCTGTGTGTCACTGAAAATATTGCTCTATTACTGTGTTCCTGTTGTCTATGTCGTCCTCTCCGGCTTCCTCTTCTTCACTCTCCACAGGCTCCACAGCTGCTACAACACCACCATCTGGACCATCCTCCTGCAGAAAAGGCACCTGGCGGCGCAAAGCCAGGTTGTGAAGCATACAGCAGGCCACGATGATCTGGCACACCTTCTTTGGTGAGTACATTAGGGATCCACCTGTCATATGGAGGCACCTGAACCTGGCCTTCAGGAGGCCAAAGGTGCGTTCGATCACCCTCCTAGTCCGCCCATGGGCCTCATTGTAGCGTTCCTCTGCCCTGGTCCTGGGATTCCTCACTGGGGTCAGTAGCCAGGACAGGTTGGGGTAACCAGAGTCCCCTAATAGCCACACCCGGTGCCTCTGGAGTTGACCCATTACATACGGGATGCTGCTATTCCGCAGGATGTAGGCGTCATGGACTGAGCCAGGGAACTTGGCATTAACATGGGAGATATACTGGTCTGCCAAACAGACCATCTGTACATTCATCGAATTATAACTTTTCCTGTTCCTGTACACCTGTTCACTCCTGCTGGGGGGTACCAAAGCCACATGTGTCCCATCAATGGCACCTATGATGTTGGGGATATGTCCAAGGGCATAGAAATCACCCTTCACTGTAGGCAAATCCCCCACCTCAGGGAAAACGATGTAGCTCCGCATGTGTTTCAGCAGGGCAGACAACACTCTGGACAACACCTTGGAAAACATAGATTGAGACATCCCTGATGATATGGCCACTGTTGTTTGAAATGACACACTTGCTAAGAAATGGAGTACTGACAGCACCTGCACTAGAGGGGGGATCCCTGTGGGTTGGCGGATGGGTGACATCAGGTCTGCCTCCAGCTGGGCACACAGTTCATGAATAGTGGCTCGGTCAAGCCTGTATGTCAGTATGACATGTCTTTCCTCCATTGTCGACAGGTCCACCAGCGGTCTGTACACGGGAAGATTCCTCCATCTCCTCGCATTGCCCAGCGGACGGTGCCTAGGAAGGACAACAGCGAGCACAGAGTCAATCAACCCACAGGTACGTTCCCACAGCTTGCACACAACACGATTCACTATGCATTGAATGGTTTGTATGAGTGTTGAGGAAAGGCCTAGGTATGTGTGACGCAGTAGAAATTAAGCCATGTGGGCCCTTGAAATGACGGCTGCCTGACCTGTGAAGTGTGACAATGGGATGTGAGGTCAATGCGCTGGCGTGGCACACCGTGGCGGTAGGCGGTCGAAGACCGCGGCGCAAAGCCGCATTGGTTAACATAGAACCCTATGGGTTTCACGAGCCAATAACGATGTGCGCCGGCGGTACGCACCGCCGCGGTACGCACCGCCGCGGGCGTGACTGCCATTTTCTATCTACTTAATCACTCGATACCTGATCTTCCACAGGAGAGGACCTACACTGCAAGTGCTGCTGTGACCTCGGTCTGGAAGAGACAATGGCTGCTGCGACTGGGAAAAGGGCCCCAGCCTTCACTTCTGAAGAATTGGAGAAACTCGTGGATGGGGTCCTCCCCCAGTATGCGCTACTCTACGGTCCTCCAGACCAACAGGTAAGTACACTGGGACCATGCTTTGTGGGCAATGCCTGGGTTGAGTCGGGTGGATGAAAGATGGTGGGGAGGGGAGCGATTGAGGCATGCATCAGACGACAGATGAGAGCATTGGCCACATGGCAAGGGTGGGGATGGGGGGCCACTCACATCAAGCATGCAGAAGGTGATGATTTTTTTTCTCCCCCTGTACATGTCACATAGGTCAGCGCCCACTAGAAAATCGCTATTTGGCGTGCCATCGCCAAAGACGTCTGGAACCTGGGGTTTCACAACAGACGGGGCACCCACTGCCGGAAGAGGTGGGAGGACATCCGACGCGGGATCAGGAAGACGGCGGAGGCTCTGCTGGGGATGGCCTCCCAACGTAGGAGGGGTGCCAGTCGTCAATTGACCCCCCTGATGTCCCGGATCCTGGCGGTGGCCTACCCCGATTTGGATGGGCACGTGAGGACATCACAGCAGACACAAGGGGGTGAGTACACTCTCATTCTGGTGACTTTGCGCGCAGTGTAGGTGTCTGGGTGGGGGAGGTGGGCTGTGGGTATCTCTAGGCCAGGGCGATTTCTGTAGGATAGGCCCCTCCATAAGGCATGGCCCTGTGACCCCACCCCCCCACCTCTGTAGGGTGCCAAGTACAGCTATTCATGGCCCTGTGTCATCTATGTGTGCAGTTGTCGTCCATAGGCTTGTAGGCCATGTCCCACTGATTGAGTAGTGGACCCCAAGTGCACAGCGTAGTGCAGGGGGCTTCTGTGTCTGTCCTCTCCGCCAACGGTAGCGGTAATCCATGCACTCAACATGTCTTTCTTTCTCCCCCCCCCCTTTTTTGTGGTCTTCCTGTTCATGTGTGCATTAGCATCATCAGGCGGAGGAGAAGTGGCATCGGAGCACGAGGAAGCTGCATCCCACATGGAGGGCCATGCAACGGACTCTGAGTACACCAGGGGATGGAGGGCGAGGGGAGCTCCACAGCGGGTACTGGTGCTGATGTCAGTGGCAGCGACTCGTCCTCTGAAGGAAGCTCCCTTGTGGTGGCGGCAACATCCGTGCCCCCCGCAACAACAGGTACAGCCGCCACCCAGCGCACCAGCACCGCCCTCCCAGCAGCCCCTCAGCGTTTGCCCCGTGCCCGCTCACCCAGGAAGGGGGGCATCTCCTTCGCCCCAGGTACCTCAGGCCCTGCCCCTGTCACCCCTGCTGCCCTCAGTGAGGAGGTCATTGACCTCCTGAGGACCATCATTGTTGGGCAGTCTACCCTGTTGAATGCCATCCAGGGTGTAGAAAGGGAGGTGCACCGGAGTAATGCATACCTGGAGGGCATTCATTCGGGTCAGGCTACCCATCAGCGATCGTTCAACGCTCTGGCCTCAGCACTGACGGCAGCAATTGTCCCTGTCTCTAGCCTCCCCCCTCCAACTTCCTCCACCCAGACCCAATCCCCTGTACCTCTGCCTATCCCAGACACACCTACAGACCAGCCTGCACACACCTCAACACCCAAGGGAAGCTCATCCAGACATAAGCACCACACATCACACAAGCATTCACACAAGCAACATCCACATGCAGACACATCAACACCCACTGCCTCCACTGTGTCCCCCTCCTCCTCGTCTCCCTCCTCCCTCCCTGTGACGTCTCCACTCACACTTGCATGCACAACATTTTCAGCCACTACGTACATCACCAGCACACCCACCAGAACACTCCGCACACGTGCAGTCACCACCCCCACTACCATTTACACGTCCCCTGTGTCCTCTCCCAGTGTGTCTGTCACCCCCTCTTCCAAACCACACAAACGCAGGCAGCCACCCACCCAACAGCCATCCACCTCACGACAGCCTCCAGCCCAAGCACCTGCACCCAAAGACACCAGACTTCACACTCCTACAACCACATCCTCTTCCTCCACTCCCATACCCACTACACCTAGCCGTCCCTCTCTTTCTAAATTGATTTTCCTTTCCAAACTTGACCTCTTTCCAACAACTCCCCCACCCCGTCCATCTCATAAGACTGCAATCAGCACCTCAGCCACCACCAAACCAGGACCTATCAAGACTGTTGTCCAAGGACTGTGGAGTCCCCCACCCTCAAGGGCAACTAGTTCTGCTATGAGCCAAGGCACGGCCAGCCCACCCCCGGAAAAACACCCAAAGATAACCAGTGCCCGGCGCGAGAGGCCAAGGACACCAGGGACCAAAATCCCTACCCTGGCTCTGGCTGGAAGTGGGGTGCCACCTGGCACACCGCCAAAGGTGGGAAAGGGCCACAGACGACCAGGGAAGGGTGGGAAGGGCAGCACGCCCGACAAGTCCGGCAGCAGGCCAGCTGCCCAGGGGGGCCCCACCAGCCCCATCCCAGGTGTGCAGGAGGACACCCAGAGGCCCGGTACGGCAGCCCAGGAGGGCCCCGCCAGCCACAGCCCAGCTGCCCAGGAGGGCCCCGCCAGCCACAGCCCAGCTGGGCAATGAAGGAGCGCCAGCCACAGCCCAGCTGGGCAATGAAGGAGCGCCAGCCACAGCCCAGCTGGGCAATGAAGGAGCACCAACTCAAGCACCGCTGAACATGGCAAGGACTGCCAAGGCAAGCACCGCTGAACAGGGCAAGGACCGCCAAGGCAAGCACTGCTGAACAGGGCAAGGACCGCCAAGGCAAGCACCGCTGAACAGGCCAAAGACCGCCAAGGCAAGCACCGCTGAACAGGGCAAGCACCGCTGAACAGGGCAAGGACCGCTGAACAGGGCAAGGACCGCCAAGGCAAGCACTGCTGAACAGGGCAAGGACCGCCAAGGCAAGCACCGCTGAACAGGGCACGCACCGCTGAACAGGGCAAGGACCGCTGAACAGGGCAAGGACCGCCAAGGCAAGCACCGCTGAACAGGGCAAGGACCGTCAAGGCAAGCACCGCTGAACATGGCAAGGACCGCCAAGGCAAGCACCGCTGAACAGGGCAAGCACCTCTGAACATGGCAAGGACTGCCAAGGCAAGCACCGCTGAACAGGGCAAGGACCGCCAAGGCAAGCACCGTTGAACAGGGCAAGCACCGCTGAACAGGGCAAGGACCGCTGAACAGGGCAAGGACCGCCAAGGCAAGCACCGCTGAACAGGGCAAGGACCGCCAAGGCAAGCACCGCTGAACATGGCAAGGACCGCCAAGGCAAGCACCGCTGAACTGGGCCCTTCATCTCAAGCACCGCTGCACTGGGCCCTTGATCTCAAGCACCGCTGAACTGGGCCCTTCATCTCAAGCACCGCTGAACAGGGCCCTTCCTCTCAAGCACTGCTCCGCTGGGCACCGCCGTCTCAAGCACCGCTGAACTGGGCCCTTCATCTCAAGCACCGCTGCACTGGGCCCTTCATCTCAAGCACCGCTCCGCTGTGCACCGCCGTCTCAAGCACCGCTGAACTGGGCCCTTCATCTCAAGCACCGCTGCACTGGGCCCTTCATCTCAAGCACCGCTGCACTGGGCCCTTCATCTCAAGCACCGCTGAACTGGGCCCTTCATCTCAAGCACCGCTGCACTCGGCCTTTCATCTCAAGCACCGCTCCGCTGGGCACCGCCGTCTCAAGCACCGCTGAACTGGGCCCTTCATCTCAAGCACCGCTCCGCTGGGCACTGCCGTCTCAAGCACCGCTGAACAGGGCACCACCGTCTCAAGCACCGCTGAACTGGGCCCTTCATCTCAAGCACCGCTGAACAGGGCCCTTCATCTCAAGCACCGCTCTGCTGGGCACCGCCGTCTCAAGCACCGCTGAACTGGGCCCTTCATCTCAAGCACCGCTGCACTGGGCCCTTCATCTCAAGCACCGCTGAACAGGGCCCTTCATCTCAAGCACCGCTCCGCTGGGCACTGCCGTCTCAAGCACCGCTGAGCTGGGCCCTTCATCTCAAGCACCGCTCCGCTGGGCACCGCCGTCTCAAGCACCGCTGAACTGGGCCCTTCATCTCAAGCACCGCTGAACAGGGCCCTTCATCTCAAGCACCGCTCCGCTGGGCACCGCCGTCTCAAGCACCGCTGAACTGGGCCCTTCATCTCAAACACCGCTGCACTCGGCCTTTCATCTCAAGCACCGCTCCGCTGGGCACCGCCGTCTCAAGCACCGCTGAACTGGGCCCTTCATCTCAAGCACCGCTCCGCTGGGCACTGCCGTCTCAAGCACCGCTGAAGAGGGCACCGCCGTCTCAAGCACCGCTGAACTGGGCCCTTCATCTCAAGCACCGCTGAACAGGGCCCTTCATCTCAAGCACCGCTCCGCTGGGCACCGCCGTCTCAAGCACCGCTGAACTGGGCCCTTCATCTCAAGCACCGCTGCACTGGGTCCTTCATCTCAAGCACCGCTGAACAGGGCCCTTCATCTCAAGCACCGCTCCGCTGGGCACTGCCGTCTCAAGCACCGCTGAACTTGGCCCTTCATCTCAAGCACCGCTCCGCTGGGCACCGCCGTCTCAAGCACCGCTGAACAGGACACCGCCGTCTCAAGCACCGCTGAACTGGGCCCTTCATCTCAAGCACCGCTGAACAGGGCACCGCCGTCTCAAGCACCGCTGAACTGGGCCCTTCATCTCAAGCACCGCTGCACTGGGCCCTTCATCTCAAGCACCGCTGAACAGGGCCCTTCATCTCAAGCACCGCTCCGCTGGGCACTGCCGTCTCAAGCACCGCTGAGCTGGGCCCTTCATCTCAAGCACCGCTCCGCTGGGCACCGCCGTCTCAAGCACCGCTGAACTGGGCCCTTCATCTCAAGCACCGCTGAACAGGGCCCTTCATCTCAAGCACCGCTCCGATGGGCACCGCCGTCTCAAGCACCGCTGAACTGGGCCCTTCATCTCAAACACCGCTGCACTCGGCCTTTCATCTCAAGCACCGCTCCGCTGGGCACCGCCGTCTCAAGCACCGCTGAACTGGGCCCTTCATCTCAAGCACCGCTCCGCTGGGCACTGCCGTCTCAAGCACCGCTGAACAGGGCACCGCCGTCTCAAGCACCGCTGAACTGGGCCCTTCATCTCAAGCACCGCTGAACAGGGCCCTTCATCTGAAGCACCGCTCCGCTGGGCACCGCCGTCTCAAGCACCGCTGAACTGGGCCCTTCATCTCAAGCACCGCTGCACTGGGCCCTTCATCTCAAGCACCGCTGAACAGGGCCCTTCATCTCAAGCACCGCTCCGCTGGGCACTGCCGTCTCAAGCACCGCTGAACTGGGCCCTTCATCTCAAGCACCGCTCCGCTGGGCACCGCCGTCTCAAGCACCGCTGAACAGGACACCGCCGTCTCAAGCACCGCTGAACTGGGCCCTTCATCTCAAGCACCGCTGAACAGGGCACCGCCGTCTCAAGCACCGCTGAACTGGGCCCTTCATCTCAAGCACCGCTGGCCCATTGGCGGAAGGGGCAGTGCCGCATCTGTGTCGGGCAGGGCTGCACGAAGCACTCTGGGCACCAGTCCCCCTCCAGAACCAGTGGACACTGTCATCCACTTGAGAGACTGTGGCTTTGCACTCCCCAGGATGGTACAGTGGGCAAGCCACCCACTGTATGGACTTGAGAGACTGTGGCTTTGCACTCCCCAGGATGGTACAGTGGGCAAGCCACCCACTGTATGGACTTGAGAGACTGTGGCTTTGCACTCCCCAGGATGGTACAGTGGGCAAGCCACCCACTGTATGGACTTGAGAGACTGTGGCTTTGCACTCCCCAGGATGGTACAGTGGGCAAACCACCCACTGTATGGACTTGAGAGACTGTGGCTTTGCACTCCCCAGGATGGTACAGTGGGCAAACCACCCACTGTATGGACTTGAGAGACTGTGGCTTTGCACTCCCCAGGATGGGACAGTGGCCATGGAGGCCCCTCGTGGATCTGGCGTCGTGTACTCATGTGGCTGAGGTGCCCCTCCTTCCCTTCCCCCTGAGGTGCCTGTAGTTTTTCTATCTGATGCCCCTGCAGTGTTCTCTCCGTTGGTGTCAGGTATCCTGTGTGTGCCTTGCCCATGTGATTTGGGTCCAGTGGTCCACAGACAATGACTGCTAAGATTATCAGACTTTTAATATTTATGTATATATTAGTATTAAATGTGTGATATTTTTATATGCCGATAATACAATATATTCAACTGTTTATGATCATTTCATTTTGTCTTTGCATTCTTCCGGGGGTTTGGGGGTTGTAACAGTGATGTATTGCTATGCATTGATGTGTGTGTTGTAGTGGGTGAGGGTGGTGGTGGGTGTGTAGCGTATGTGTGCCCATAATATTTTCTCCTCCCCCCTCCCCTGTGTCCTAGGTGCAGTACTCACCGTAGTCTTCTGCGCCGGCGTTCGTGCTCCTGGTAGAGGAGCAGGAATACAATAGCTTGTAGGATGTGTAGTTCGGGTTCCATGCTGTCCAGATTCCTCGTGGGGTGTATGGAGGTGAGCGTTTTCCGTTTGAAATGGCTGTTTCCGCCGTGTTTTTATCGGCGGGGCTACCGCCCCGGAAAAGGTGGCGGATTGGTGGGTTGTGAAAGGGTGGGCGGTACATTGACTCCCGCCTGTCTGTTGGCGGTGACCGCCGCGCTGTTTGTTTGTCCCGCCGTGGCGGTCGGAGTGTTAATGTGGCGGTCTCTGTTGGCGGTTTCCGCCAGGGTCAGAATTCCATTTTTTAAACCGCCAGCCTGTTGGCGGGTTAGCCGCCGCTTTAACACCGACCGCCAGGGTTGGAATGACCCCCTAAATGTTTTCGTTGTGGTAACATTGGCCATTATGCTTCTTACAAGAAGAGTCCGGCTATTAATATGACTTGCAAGTTATGTAACAAAAAGGGACATTTTTCCAAGTGTTGCAAGTCAAGCAAAAGTCTTACTTCTGTGAAAGTTGTGGAAGATTGTATTTTGACTGTTAGTGCACAAGATGGTAAGAAAAAACATCCAAAAGATCGCGTCACTATTTTGGGAATTGAGAGTGAAGTGTTATTTGACTCAGGTGCATGGTTGATGTTATTGTCTAATGAATTATTTGATAAACATTTAAGTCATAGTGTCAATTTGAAAGATCCTGATGTAATTCCTGGTGCATATGGTGGGCAAGTTATAGAACTGAGAGGTTATTTCGAATCTGAGATTACTTTCAAGACTAACATGACTTTTGGTGAAATGTATGTTCCTGTGAAGGGTGACAGTGCTCTGATTTGGCCACACCAGAAGGAGCTGAATGTTATTTTAGACCCAAATGCGTCTATGCCAGTTCTGATTAAGAGTGAATATGTTCAAATGTTGCATGAAGTATGTGAGCTTTCAGTACAAAATGAAAACGTTGTGTCTTTACCTGACTTTGTTGACAAATTCAAGGAAGTGTTTAGTGACAAGTTGGGATGTTTGGCGAAGTGTGTGCTGCGCATTAAGATTAAGGAAGGGTCTGTGCCTGTGGTAGCCAAGGTACATCCTATTCCTGTATCTATGAAAGATGATGTTGAGAAGGAGATACAGAGGTTATGCAAGGAAGGCATAATTGAATCAGTAGAGTGCTCTGAATGGGTTTCACCTATTGTTGTTGCACGCAAACCTTCTGGCGAGATCAGATTATATATTGATTTGAGGAATCTCAATAAGTGTGTGATTAGTGACCAGTTTCTGCTTCCCGACATAACTGAGATGGTATCATTGTTACAGGGGGCAAAATACTTCAGCATGTTAGATTTGGCCTCTGCATATCATCAGGTCGTGTCGCATCCTGACTCGAGAGATTACACTACGTTTATTACACCGTTCAGGACTTTTAGATTTATTAGAATGCCTTTTGGGTTGGAGTCAGCTGCAGCTGTATTCCAGCACATGATGTACAATCTCTTTGGTTCTGAACGTGGAGTTAAGTGTTTTCAGGATGACATATTAATTTATGGACAGACAGAAAAGGAACATGGAATGAGAATGAGGAAGGTATTGACCATACTGAGAGATCATGGTTTGACACTCAAGTTAAAGAAGTGTTCTTTCAGTAAGATGCAAATTGAATATCTTGGTCATAAAATCACCTCTAAGGGTTTATATCCAAAGGATGATCTGGTTATGAACATATTAAAATTGCGTCATCCGGAAAAGAAAGAGGAGCTATTGTCCTGTCTTGGTATGGTAGAGTTCCATGCTAAGTTTTTACCCAATTTGGCCTCCAAGATAGGGCATATGCGAAAGTTGCTCAAGAGAGGTGCTGAATTCTTGTGGGATGTAGAGTGTAAAAAGGAATTTGAGTGTATTAAAAGAGAATTATTGACAGTTGAAACTTTGAATTTATTTGATCCAGGGAAAATATGTGTGATCATCACCCATGAAAGTGCTAAAGGTCTGGGAGCAGTTTTATTACCGAAATCTGGTGATGGTGATGAACTCAGACCGGTGGTGTACAGTTCCAGGACTTTGCGAGGGGCAGAGATAAATTATTCCACTATTGAGAGGGAAACTTTGAATGTGTTTTGGGCAGTCAACAAATTCAGGAATTTTGTGTGGGGAAAGGAATTCCATGTTTTCACGGATCATAAACCACTTGTTGAAATTTTGATGAGGAAAGGACTAGATATGATTTCTAGTAGGATTAGCAGGTGGGTTGTTAATCTTCAAGAATTTTGTTTTAATGTGTTTTATGTTCCAGGGCCTAGTAACAGAATTGCCGATTGTTTATCGAGACTCAGCTCTCAAACTGAGGAGAGTTTGGTCAAAAATCATGAGGATACTTTTAGTGTGTGCAGTGTTACTGAAGGGATAGTTGAGCAAGACGAATGGGTGAGGGCTGTAGCTGAAGATTCTGTGTTACAGCGTGTGTGTGAGTCACGTGGGTGTGGTTGGAATTCAGATGTAAAACTAGATGAAGTTTTGAGAGGATTTTGGAGGGTGAAAGATGAGTTGTAGGTAATGGAAGGTCTATTAATGCGTGGATTAAGACTGGTCGTTCCATTTGTGTTAACTGCCAGGATCATAGAGCTAGGACATGCAGGTCATCAAGGGATGAGTAAGACAAAAGCCAGAATCCGTCTTAACTATTGGTGGCCAGGCGTGGACTTGATGATTGAAAGGGTGATCAGAGGATGTCCTGATTGTTGTAATAGTGATAAGGTATACAAAACTAGAGTACCACCGATGTGTGTCAGAGATTTCCCTAGCAAGACATGGGATGTAGTGGCAATAGATATTGTGGGACCTATTCATGGGAAAGGTGGGGCCAACTACATTTTAGTTTTGGTGGATCAATTCTCCAGGTGGGCTGAAATTGGAGTTGTCAGTAGTATTGAAACTGGGAGAGTGATTAGATTGTTGAATTAAATTTTCAGTCGAGAAGGATTGCCAAATTCCATTCTAACTGATAATGGGCCGCAGTTTGTTTCTTTGGAAATGAAGGAGTTTCTGAAGTGCAGGGGCATTAAGCATAGATTGTGTTCCTTGTATCACCCTGAAGGAAATGGAACTGTAGAGAGATTTAACAAATGTGTAAAGGAATGTGTACAATTGGAAGTTGCAGCTGGTAGGAATTGGAAAGAAGGCTTAAAGAAATTCTTGCTTGTATACAGGTTCACGCCACACTCTACTACTGGTGAAGTTCCTTTTGAATTATTCAGAGGTAGGAAAGGTAACACTCTGTTGGTTCCTGGTTGGATGTCGTGGGATAAAAATGACAGTGTTTCTTGGTCCGGTATGAGAGGGGGGAGTGAAGAAGGAAAGAATATTTTGACAAGAAAAAGAGTACTCGTACTGTTAGTGTGAATGTTGGTGATGAGATTTTAGTCAGGAAACCTACTCTGTGTAAAAGTGGAAGTCCTTTTGAAGTCATCAAGCTTTTCAGGAATGCTGTAAGAATTAAAGATGGGAGGATATGGAATCTCAATCGTGTTGTGATTTCAAAGAAAAAAAAATCATGAGTTATGAAGTTTGTGTGTTTCTCATTATTAAAATTTTATTGGTTGTGGTTTAGTTTTGTGGTGAAATATATGATTTTGCTTTTCGTGTATCTTGTATCATATTTTTTTGGGGGGGTAAGGTGTGTGGTAGCTGGAATGTATTACATCATATGGACTGTAGAATGTAAGGGGATTCTATTCCTCAGGCTGGGGTTGGAGAGAGCTGTTGGAGTTGGAGAGAGCTGTTGGCTGTATCTGCGTGGATGGGATACTTCAAATAAAGAATATTCTTATCCTGGTTTATTCTGGACTCATCATTACACATTCCCCTCAACCCAAACCTATACCAAAGCACACATACAGATGAGCATGCATACAAGACAACACCCAAGAGTGTCACAGGCAAACACAAGCACCACACTTCATCCCACAGGCACTCACACAAACACCAACCAGTTGCAGGCACAACAAAATCCACTATTTCCACTGTTTCCCCCTCCTCCACCTCCCACCTAGTTACGTTCACACTCACACCTGCATGCACTACATTCTCATCCACTACCATCATCACCACACCAAGCAGAACACACACCTCACTGGCAGACACCTCCACAACAGCCATGCTCACGTCCCCTGCGTCCTCTCCCACTGTGTATGTCTCCCCCTCCTAAAATACACAAATGCAAGCAGTCTGACACCCAACCACCATCCACCTCACAACAGCATACAGCCCATGCACCTGCACCCAAAAGCAGCAGATAGACACCTCCAACAACCACTCCCTCATCCTCCACTCCAATTCCTTCTCTCTCTTCCCACCCAAATGTCCCTAAAAACTGTTCCTATCCACCATTGACCTCTTGCCTACCCCTCAACCCGTCCTGCACGTATGGCCAGGGTAGGAAGAACCCTGCCAAGCATCTCAGCCACACAGTCCACTGGCCCAGTCCTCACCGCATCCACTTGAGGTGGAAAGGGATCCAGGCCACATGTCCTGAAGGGGAAGGACCCTGCACCAGGCAGCCTAAAGGTGAAGGAGACTCCCTCAGCAGGCAAGAAGGGAAAGGAGCCTGCTCCTGCCATCCGAAAGGCCAAGGAGCCTGCACCAGCAAGCACAAAGAGCAAGGAGCCTGCACCTGTCACCAGAAAGGCCAAGGAGCCTGCCCCAGAAAGCAGGAAGAACAAGGAGCCTGCACCAGCAGCCAGGAAGAGCAAGGGGCCTGGACCAGGAACTGTGACGGAGCCCCCACCACCAACCATGGTTGTGAAGACGTCTGAGGTTGCAGGGGATGGGCAGGAGCCTCCCCCCAACAGCAGCACCACCACTGTGCGGCCGTCCGAGGTTGGAGGGGATGAGCAGGAGCCTCCCCCCACTAACAGCACCACCACTGTGCAGCCGTCTGAGTTTGCAGGGGATGGGCAGGAGCCTCCCCCCACCAGCAGCACCACCACTGTGCGGCCATCCGAGGTTGGAGGGGATGGGCAGGAGCATCCTCCCACCAACAGCACCACCGCTGTGCAGCCATCCAAGGTTGCAGGGGATGGGCAGGAGCCTCCCCCCACCAGCAGCACCACCACTGTGCAGCTGTCCGAGGTTGCAGGGCATGGGTGTAGGAAAGTACCATCTTGCCTGGCATGTTACCCCCATATTTCACTGTATGTATGTTGTTTTAGTTGTATGTGTCACTGGGACCCTGCCAGCCAGGGCCCCAGTGCTCATAAGTGTGCCCTGTATGTGTTACCTGTGTTATGACTAACTGTCTCACTGAGGGTCTGCTAATCAGAACCTCAGTGGTTATGCTCTCTCACTTCTTTCAAATTGTCACTAACAGGCTAGTGACCAATTTTACCAATTTACATTGGCATACTGGAACACCCTTATAATTCCCTAGTATATGGTACTGAGGTACCCAGGGTATTGGGGTTCCAGGAGATCCCTATGGGCTGCAGCATTTCTTTTGCCACCCATAGGGAGCTCTGACAATTCTTACACAGGCCTGCCACTGCAGCCTGAGTGAAATAACGTCCACGTTATTTCACAGCCATTTTACACTGCACTTAAGTCACTTATAAGTCACCTATATGTCTAACCTTTACCTGGTAAAGGTTGGGTGCTAAGTTACCTAGTGTGTGGGCACCCTGGCACTAGCCAAGGTGCCCCCACATTGTTCAGGGCCAATTCCTCGGACTTTGTGAGTGCGGGGACACCATTACACGCGTGCACTACATATAGGTCACTACCTATGTGTAGCTTCACAATGGTAACTCCGAATATGGCCATGTAACATGTCTATGATCATGGAATTGCCCCCTCTATGCCATCCTGGCATTGTTGGTACAATCCCATGATCCCACGGGTCTGTAGCACAAACCCGGGTACTGCCAAACTGCCTTTTCAGGGGTTTCACTGCAGCTGCTGCTGCTGCCAACCCCTCAGACAGGTTTCTGCCCTCCTGGGTCCAGCCAGGCTTGGCCCAGGAAGGCAGAACAAAGGAATTCCTCAGAGAGAGGGTGTTACACCCTCTCCCTTTGGAAAATGGTGTGAAGGCAGGGGAGGAGTAGCCTCCCCCAGCCTCTGGAAATGCTTTCAGGGGCACACATGGTGCCCATTTCTGCATAAGCCAGTCTACACCGGTTCAGGGACCCCTCAGCCCTGCTCTGGCGCGAAACTGGACAAAGGAAAGGGGAGTGACCACTCCCCTGACCTGCACCTCCCCTTGGAGGTGCCCAGAGCTCCTCCAGTGTGCTCCAGACCTCTGCCATCTTGGAAACAGAGGTGCTGTTGGCACACTGGACTGCTCTGAGTTGCCAGTGCCAGCAGGTGACGTCAGAGACTCCTTCTGATAGGCTCCTTCAGGTGTTGCTAGCCTATCTTCTCTCCTAAGTAGCCAAACCCTCTTTTCTGGCTATTTAGGGTCTCTGCTTTGGGGATTTCTTTAGATAACGAATGCAAGAGCTCATCAGAGTTCCTCTGCATCTCTCTCTTCACCTTCTGCCAAGGAATCGACTGCTGACCGCGCTGGAAGCCTGCAAAACTGCAACAAAGTAGCAAAGACGACTACTGCAACTCTGTAACGCTATTCCTGCCGCCTTCTACGTCTTTCCTGGTGGTGCATGCTGTGGGGGTAGTCTGCCTCCTCTCTGCACTAGAAGCTCCGAAGAAATCTCCCGTGGGCCGACGGAATCGTCCCCCTGCAACCGCAGGCACCAAAGAACTGCATCACCGGTACCCTGGGTCTCCTCTCAGCACAATGAGCGAGGTCCCTTGAATCCAGAAACTCTGTCCAAGTCACTCCCACAGTCCAGTGACTCTTCAGTCCAAGTTTGGTGGAGGTAAGTCCTTGCCTCCCCACGCCAGACTGCATTGCTGGGAACCGTGACTTTTGCAGCTACTCCAGCCTCTGTGCACTTCCGGCAGAAATCCTCCATGCACAGCCAAGCCTGGGTCCACGGCACTCTAACCTGCATTGCACGACTTTCTAAGTTGTCCTCCGGTGACGTGGGACTCCTTTGTGCAACTTCGGGTGAGCACCATTTCACTCCTCTTTGTAGTGCCTGTTCCAGCACTTCTGCGGGTGCTGCCTGCTTCTGAGAGGGCTCCTTGGCTTGCTGGGCGCCCCCTCTGTCCCCTGATGCAATTGGCGACATCCTGGTCCCTCCTGGACCACAGCAGCATCCAAAAACCCTAACCGCACGACTTGCAGCTAGCAAGGCTTGTTTGCGGTCTTTCTTCAGGAAAACACTTCTGCACAACTCTCCACGGCGGGGTGCATCCATCCTCCAAAAGGGAAGTCTCTAGCCCTTGTCGTTCCCACAGAATCTTCAGCTTCTACTGTCCAGTAGCAGCTTCTTTGCACCCACAGCTGGCATTTCCTGGGCATCTGCCCATCTCCGACTTGCTTGTGACTTTTGGACTTGGTCCCCTTGTTCCACAGGTACCCTTGTTTGGAAATCCATCGTTGTTGCGTTGCTGATTTGTGTCTTTCCTGCAGAATTCCCCTATCACGACTTCTGTGCTCTTTGGGGCACTTTAGTGCACTTTGCACTCACTTTTCAGGGTCTTGGGGTGGGCTATTTTTCTAACCCTAACTGTTTTCTTACAGTCCCAGCGACCCTCTACAAGGTCACATAGGTTTGGGGTCCATTCGTGGTTCGCATTCCACTTTTGGAGTATATGGTTTGTGTTGCCCCTATCCCTATGTGTACCCATTGCATCCTATTGTAACTATACATTGTTTGCACTGTTTTCTAATACTATACTGCATATTTTTGGTATTGTGTACATATATCTTGTGTATATTTGCTATCCTCATACTGAGGGTACTCACTGAGATACTTTTGGCATATTGTCATAAAAATAAAGTACCTTTGTTTTTAGTATATCTGTGTATTGTGTTTTCTTATGATATTGTGCATATGACACTAGTGGTACTGTAGGAGCTTCACTCGTCTCCTAGTTCAGCCTAAGCTGCTCTGCTAAGCTACCATTATCTATCAGTCTAAGCTGCTAGACACCCTATACACTAATAAGGGATACCTGGGCCTGGTGCAAGGTGTAAGTACCCCTTGGTACTCACTACAAGCCAGTCCAGCCTCCTACATTGGTTGTGCAGTGGTGGGATAAGTGCTTTGTAACTACTTACCACTTTTTATCATTGTACTTTTCATAAGAGAAAAATATACAAAACAAGTTCAGTGTATGTACACCTAACCAAAAAGTTTTGCATTTCTTTTCTCACTTCTTTTCTAAAGTGCTGAAAAGTACCTCTAACTTTCTCAAAAGTTCTTTAAAAGTTTTAAAAGTTTTTTTTTCTGTCTTTCTGAAAGTTCTGAAAAACTTTTTCTTCCTTTTTTTCTATCACTTAAACACTTTCTAAAATGTCTGGCACAGGCCAAACTGTCGATGTGTCCAAACTTGCTTATGATCACCTTAGCTGGAAAGAAGCAAGGAGTCTCTGCATAGAAAGAGATTTAAGTGTAAGGAAGAATCCCTCTAGAGAACTGTTGGTAAATATGCTCGTTGAACAGGATAGACCAGAGCTGGCGCTCCTGTGGAAAAGTTAGCTGATTGTTCCCACTCTGATTCTGGGGCACCCCTAGCAAAAGAGGTGGGAGGGAAACTTCCAAGCCTGCCCCCTAGCAAACCACCTAGCATAGCTGGTACTGATGTAGAGTAACACCATACTGATAGTGTTGTCTCACATCACAGTAAGAGTATCCCTTCTCATCATAGTAGAAGTGCTGTTTCTGTTAGTCAAGCTATTAGGGTGCCATCTGTTAGGGCCAGGTCTCCTTCTGTTCTATCTCAGCATACTTCTGTCTCTAGACATGCCTCACCCACCCACCCTGATGACAGAGTGTTAGAAAGGGAGCTCAATAGATTGAGAGTGGAACAAACCAGACTGAAGCTCAAGAAGCAACAGCTGGATTTGGATAGGCAGTCCTTAGAGGTGGAAAGGGAAAGACAGAAATTGGGTTTAGAAACCCATGGTGGCAGCAGCAGTATTCCCCACAGTCATCCTGCAAAAGAGCATGATTCCAGGAATCTGCACAAGATAGTTCCCCCTTATAAGGAGGGGGGTGACATTAACAAGTGGTTTGCTGCACTTGAGAGGGCCTGTGTTGTACAGGATGTCCCTCAAAGGCAGTGGGCTGCTATCCTATGGCTATCATTTAGTGGAAAGGGTAGGGATAGGCTCCTTACTGTGAAAGAAAGTGATGCCAATAATTTTGCAGTTCTTAAGAATGCACTCCTAGATGGTTATGGCTTAACCACTGAACAGTACAGGATGAAGTTCAGAGAAACCAAAAAGGAGTCTTCACAAGACTGGGTAGACTTTGTTGACCATTCAGTGAAGGCCTTGGAGGGGTGGTTACATGGCAGTAAAGTTACTGATTATGAAAGCCTGTATAACTTAATCCTGAGAGAGGATATACTTAACAACTGTGTGTCTGATTTGTTGCACCAGTACCTGGTGGACTCTGATCTGACCTCTCCCCAAGAATTGGGAAAGAAGGCAGACAAATGGGTCAGAACAAGGGTGAACAGAAAAGTTCATACAGGGGGTGACAAAGATGGCAACAAGAAGAAGGATAGTAAGTCTTCTGACAAGGGTGGGGACAAATCTAAAAATGAGTCTTCATCAGGCCCACAAAAACACTCTGCTGGGGGTGGTGGGTCCAAATCCTCTTCAAATCAAAACAAAGAAAAGAAACCATGGTGCTATTTATGTAAAATAAAAGGCCATTGGACAACAGATCCCAGTTGTCCAAAGAAAAGCACCAAGCCTCCTACCACTACAACCCCTACTGCTACACCTAGTGTCCCTACTAATAGCAGTGGTGGTGGGAGCAAACCTACTAATAGCCAATCCAAGGGAGTAGCTGGGCTCACTTTTGGTAACTTAGTTGGGGTTGGTCTTGTTAGGGAGACCACAGAGGCTGTGTTAGTCTCTGAACGGGCTATTGATTTAGCCACCTTAGTTGCTTGTCCCCTTAACATGGATAAGTACAAGCAACTACCCCTAATAAATGGTGTTGAGGTTCAGGACTACAGGGACACAGGTGCCAGTGTTACAATGGTAATAGAGAAACTGGTCCACCCTGAACAACACCTACTTGGTCACCAGTACCAAGTAACCGATGCTCACAACAACACACTTAGCCACCCCATGGCTGTTGTAAATCTCAACTGGGGGGGGGGGTTACTGGTCCAAAGAAAGTTCTGGTTGCCTCAGATTTACCTGTAGACTGTCTACTTGGAAATGATTTAGAGACATCAGCTTGGTCAGATGTGGAGTTGGAGGCCCATGCAGCAATGCTGGGCATTCCAGGGCATATTTTTGCTTTGACAAGGGCTCAGGCCAAAAAGCAAAAAGGACAGGGTGACTTGGATCCTGGAAGAATGGACCAAGTGCTCCCTAAAGCTAGGGCTAGTAGAAGTAAAGCACTACCTACTATCCCTCCCTCTACAGTGGATTCTTCTTCTGAGGAAGAAGAATTTCCACCCTGTGCAGAACCTACACCAGAGGAGCTGAAAGCAGACAGTGCTGAGCTTTTGGGTGAAGGGGGGCCTGCCAGGGAGGAACTGATTGTGGCACAGCAAACCTGTCCCACACTAGAGGGTCTAAGGCAGCAAGCTGTCAAACAAGCTAATGGGGATGTCAGTGACTCTCACAGAGTTTACTGGGAGGACAATCTTCTATACACTGAAGCAAGGGATCCAAAACCTGGAGCTGCCAGGAGATTGGTGATTCCTCAGGAGTACAGAAAGTTCCTCCTAACTATAGCCCACGACATTCCCCTAGCTGGACATTTGGGGCAAATGAAAACATGGGACAGGCTTGTTCCCCTGTTTCATTGGCCTAGAATGTCAGAGGACACAAAGGAATTTTGTAAGTCCTGTGAAACCTGTCAAGCCAGTGGCAAGACAGGTGGCACTCCAAAGGCACCCCTTATTCCACTGCCTGTGGTTGGGGTTCCCTTTGAAAGGGTAGGGGTTGACATAGTTGGCCCCCTTGACCCTCCTACTCCTTCAGGCAATAGGTTTATCTTGGTGGTAGTGGACCATGCCACCAGATATCCTGAAGCAATTCCTCTAAGGACCACTACAGCCCCTGCAGTGGCAAAGGCCATCCTGGGAATCTTTTCCAGGGTGGGCTTCCCAAAAGAGGTGGTATCAGACAGGGGAAGCAATTTCATGTCTGCTTACTTAAAGGCCATGTGGAAAGAGTGTGGTGTTACATACAAGTTCACCACACCCTATCATCCACAAACAAATGGACTGGTGGAGAGATTTAACAAAACTCTCAAAGACATGATTATGGGACTCCCTGAAAAACTCCGCAGGAGATGGGATATCCTTTTACCATGCCTCCTTTTTGCTTACAGGGAGGTACCCCAGAAAGGAGTGGGCTTCAGCCCCTTTGAACTCCTATTTGGACACCCTGTGAGAGGTCCTCTAACACTTGTTAAGGAGGGTTGGGAACAACCTTTAAAAGCTCCAAAGCAAGACATAGTGGACTATGTACTTGGCCTCAGATCAAGGATGGCTGAGTACATGAAAAAGGCCAGTAAAAACCTTCAGGCCAGCCAAGAGCTCCAAAAGCAATGGCATGACCAGAAGGCTGTTTTGGTTCAGTACCAACCAGGGCAGAAAGTGTGGGTCTTGGAGCCTGTGGCCCCAAGAGCACTCCAAGATAAATGGAGTGGACCCCACACAATTGTTGAGAAAAAGGGTGAAGTCACCTACTTAGTTGACTTAGGCACTGCCAGGAGTTCCCTTAGAGTGCTCCATGTCAATCGCCTGAAACCCTACTATGACAGGGCTGATCTCACCCTGCTCATGGCAACAGATGAGGGACAGGAAGAAGAGAGTGACCCTCTCCCTGATCTCTTCTCTTCCACAGAACAAGATGCTCTAGTGGAAGGGGTTGTACTGGCAGATTGTCTTACTGCTGAGCAGAAAGACCACTGCATAAATCTCCTGGGTCAGTTTTCTGAACTCTTCTCTACTGTGCCAGGCACCACTTCTTGGTGTGAGCACACTAATGATACTGGAGACAGCTTGCCTGTCAAAAGTAAGATCTATAGGCAGCCTGACCATGTCAGAGACTGCATAAAACAAGAAGTGCAGAAAATGTTAGAACTTGGAGTGGTTGAGCACTCTGAAAGTCCATGGGCCTCTCCTGTGGTACTTGTACCAAAAACTCATTCCAAGGATGGAAAGAAGGAAATGCGGTTTTGTGTAGACTATAGAGGTCTCAACCAAGTAACCAAAACTGATGCTCACCCTATACCCAGGGCAGATGAGCTCATAGATACACTGGCATCTGCCAAGTATCTAAGCACTTTTGACTTGACTGCAGGGTATTGGCAGATCAAATTATCAGAAGATGCAAAAGCAAAAACTGCATTTTCAACCATTGGAGGCCATTACCAATTCACAGTAATGCCTTTTGGATTGAAAAATGCACCTGCCACTTTTCAGAGGTTGGTGAATACAGTCCTGCAAGGGCTGGAGGCTTTTAGTGCAGCATATCTGGACGATATAGCTGTCTTTAGCTCCAGTTGGGATGATCACCTGGTCCACCTATGGAAAGTTTTGGAGGCCCTGCAAAAGGAAGGCCTCACTATCAAGGCTTCAAAGTGCCAGATAGGGCAGGGGAAGGTGGTTTATCTGGGACACCTGGTAGGTGGAGAACAGATTGCACCACTTCAGGGGAAAATCCAAACTATTATAGATTGGGTTCCCCCTACTACTCAGACCCAGGTGAGAGCCTTCTTAGGCCTCACTGGGTATTACAGGAGGTTCATTAAGAACTATGGCTCCATTGCAGCCCCTCTTAATGACCTCACATCCAAGAAAATGCCTAAAAAGGTATTGTGGACAGCTAGCTGTCAGAAAGCTTTTGAGAAGCTGAAGCAGGCCATGTGCTCTGCACCTGTCCTTAAAAGCCCCTGTTACTCCAAAAAATTCATTGTCCAAACTGATGCATCTGAATTAGGGGTAGGGGCAGTCCTTTCACAACTTAATTCTGAGGGCCAGGATCAACCTGTTGCTTTTATCAGCAGGAGGTTGACCCCTAGAGAAAAGCGTTGGTCTGCCATAGAGAGGGAGGCCTTTGCTGTGGTCTGGGCACTGAAGAAGTTGAGGCCATACCTGTTTGGCACTCACTTCATTGTTCAGACAGACCACAAACCTCTACTTTGGCTAAAACAAATGAAAGGTGAAAATCCTAAATTGTTGAGGTGGTCTATATCCCTACAGGGAATGGACTATACAGTGGAACATAGACCTGGGAGTACCCACTCCAATGCAGATGGACTCTCCAGATATTTCCACTTAGACAATGAAGACTCATCAGGTCATGGCTAGTCTTATTGTCCTTCGTTTGGGGGGGATGGGGTTGTGTAGGAAAGTACCATCTTTCCTGGCATGTTACCCCCATATTTCACTGTATGTATGTTGTTTTAGTTGTATGTGTCACTGGGACCCTGCCAGCCAGGGCCCCAGTGCTCATAAGTGTGCCCTGTATGTGTTACCTGTGTTATGACTAACTGTCACACTGAGGCTCTGCTAATCAGAACCTCAGTGGTTATGCTCTCTCACTTCTTTCAAATTGTCACTAACAGGCTAGTGACCAATTTTACCAATTTACATTGGCATACTGGAACACCCTTATAATTCCCTAGTATATGGTACTGAGGTACCCAGGGTATTGGGGTTCCAGGAGATCCCTATGGGCTGCAGCATTTCTTTTGCCACCCATAGGGAGCTCTGACAATTCTTACACAGGCCTGCCACTGCAGCCTGATTGAAATAACGTCCACGTTAATTCACAGCCATTTTACACTGCACTTAAGTCACTTATAAGTCACCTATATGTCTAACCTTTACCTGGTAAAGGTTGGGTGCTAAGTTACTTAGTGTGTGGGCACCCTGGCACTAGCCAGGGTGCCCCCACATTGTTCAGGGCCAATTCCCCGGACTTTGTGAGTGCGGGGACACCATTACACGCGTGCACTACATATAGGTCACTACCTATGTGTAGCTTCACAATGGTAACTCCGAATATGGCCATGTAACATATCTATGATCATGGAATTGCCCCCTCTATGCCATCCTGGCATTGTTGGAACAATCCCATGATCCCACGGGTCTGTAGCACAGACCCGGGTACTGCCAAACTGCCTTTTCAGGGGTTTCACTGCAGCTGCTGCTGCTGCCAACCCCTCAGACAGGTTTCTGCCCTCCTGGGGTCCAGCCAGGCTTGGCCTAGGAAGGCAGAACAAAGGACTTCCTCAGAGAGAGGGTGTTACACCCTCTCCCTTTGGAAAATGGTGTGAAGGCAGGGGAGGAGTAGCCTCCCCCAGCCTCTGGAAATGCTTTCATGGGCACACATGGTGCCCATTTCTGCATAAGCCAGTCTACACCAGTTCAGGGACCCCTCAGCCCTGCTCTGGCGCGAAACTGGACAAAGGAAAGGGGAGTGACCACTCCCCTGACCTGCACCTCCCCTGGGAGGTGCCCAGAGCTCCTCCAGTGTGCTCCAGACCTCTGCCATCTTGGAAACAGAGGTGCTGCTGGCACACTGGACTGCTCTGAGTGGCCAGTGCCAGCAGATGACGTCAGAGACTCCTTCTGATAGGCTCCTTCAGGTGTTGCTAGCCTATCTTCTCTCCTAACTAGCCAAACCCTCTTTTCTGGCTATTTATGGTCTCTGCTTTGGGGATTTCCTTAGATAACGAATGCAAGAGCTCATCAGAGTTCCTCTGCATCTCTCTCTTCACCTTCTGCCAAGGAATGGACTGCTGACCGCGCTGGAAGCCTGCAAAACTGCAACAAAGTAGCGAAGACGACTACTGCAACTCTGTAACGCTGATCCTGCCGCCTTCTCGACTGCTTTCCTGGTGGTGCATGCTGTGGGGGTAGTCTGCCTCCTCTCTGCACTAGAAGCTCCGAAGAAATCTCACGTGGCCGACGGAATCGTCCCCCTGCAACCGCAGGCACCAAAGAACTGCATCACCGGTACCCTGGGTCTCCTCTCAGCACGACGAGCGAGGTCCCTTGAATCCAGAAACTCTGTCCAAGTGACTCCCACAGTCCAGTGACTCTTCAGTCCAAGTTTGGTGGAGGTAAGTCCTTGCCTCCCCACGCCAGACTGCATTGCTGGGAACCACGACTTTTGCAGCTACTCCGGCCTCTGTGCACTTCCGGTGGAAATCCATCATGCACAGCCAAGCCTGGGTCCACGGCACTCTAACCTGCATTGCACGACTTTCTAATTTGTCCTCCGGCGACGTGGAACTCCTTTGTGCGACTTCGGGTGAGCACCGTTTCACTCCTCTTCGTAGTGCCTGTTCTGGCACTTCTGCAGGTGTTGCCTGCTTCTGAGAGGGCTCCTTGTCTTGCTGGGCGCCCCCTCTGTCCCCTGACGCAATTGGCGACATCCTGGTCCCTCCTGGGCCACAGCAGCATCCAAAAACCGTAACCACACAACTTGCAGCTAGCAAGGCTTGTTTGCTGTCTTTCTTCAGGAAAACACTTCTGTACGACTCTCCACGGCGTGGGGCATATATCATCCAAAGGAGAAGTCTCTAGCCCTTGTCGTTCCTGCAGAATCTTCAGCTTCTACTGTCCAGTAGCAGCTTCTTTGCACCCACAGCTGGCATTTCCTGGGCATCTGCCCATCTCCGACTTGCTTGTGACTTTTGGACTTGGTCCCCTTGTTCCACAAGTACCCTCGTTTGGAAATCCATCGTTGTTGCATTGCTGATTTGTGTCTTTCCTGCAGAAATCCCCTATCACGACTTCTGTGCTCTTTGGGGAACTTTAGTGCACTTTGCACTCAATTTTCAGGGTCTTGGGGTGGGCTATTTTTCTAACCCTAACTGTTTTCTTACGGTCCCAGCGACCCTCTACAAGGTCACATAGGTTTGGGGTCCATTCGTGGTTCGCATTCCACTTTTTGAGTATATGGTTTGTGTTGCCCCTATCCCTATGTGTCCCCATTGCATCCTATTGTAACTATACATTGTTTGCACTGTTTTCTAATACTATACTGCATATTTTTGGTATTGTGTACATATATCTTGTGTATATTTGCTATCCTCATACTTAGGGTACTCACTGAGATACTTTTGGCATATTGCCATAAAAATAAAGTACCTTTATTTTTAGTATATCTGTGTATTGTGTTTTCTTATGATATTGTGCATATGACACTAGTGGTACTGTAGGAGCTTCACTCGTCTCCTAGTTCAGCCTAAGCTGCTCTGCTAAGCTACCATTATCTATCAGCCTAAGCTGCTAGACACCCCTCTACACTAATAAGGGATACCTGGGCCTGGTGCAAGGTGTAAGTACCCGTTGGTACTCACTACAAGCCAGTCCAGCCTCCTACAATGGGCAGGAGCCTCCCCCTACCAGCAGCACCACCACTGTGCAGCCGTCCGAGGTTGCAGGCGATGGGCAGGAGCCTCCTCCCACCAACAGCACCACCACTGTCCAGCCGTTACCACCGGTGGACGGTACGTAATCCTGCCTCCATGGGCTGCTGTGCGGCCTGCCCCCTCCAAAACCAGTGGGCAAGACACCCACCTGAGAGACTGTGGCCCAGACTGTAGGCAGCTACCACCGTGGTGGCTGTTGTTTCCGCCCTGGCGGTCAGTGTGGTACATTGGCTGTCTATCAGAGATCTTTCCGCCATGGTCATAATTTGGCTGGAAATACCACCGGCCTGTTGGCGGTATTACTGCCACTTCATCACCGACCGCCAGGGTCGTAATGAGGGCCAAAGTGTCCAGTCCTCCCAAGATGGCTTCACCCTATGAGTAATATTACAGTAAGGTTCAAGATAAATGGAGTGCCTCACCAGTACTCACCAACATATTCATACAAAATGTAATATGTTAAATGTCTCCACTCTCAATCAGTACCAGAAATCCCACAGTAACTTTGAGCGACCACACATACACAATTTATTTGTGCTGCACCAACAAATTCTTCACTTCAGGGTAAAGAGGGCACAATATTCTGGCAAAGAATGTGTGGAAAAAACTGCCTGAAAATGCTTACTACATTCGAACATTCGTATCCCTCACTGGGATATTTGAAGGTATTAGTGACACTGGAGGGGTTCTACTGGAGAGGTTTTTCTACTATAGTCTTGCAGCACATACGCGCCTCTTTTGTGTACTGTTTCCTTCGTACTAAATCCAATTGCTAAATAATACTAGTTCTCCTCTTCTATCCTTCTTGGTGCTGCCAATGTCCCGATCAAGTGGGATTCCTCTGTTGTCCAATAGTTTAAATGGCAGTAACATTGCTGATGAGGTTTTCAGCCACTCTCTCACTCACTCACACACTCATTCCTAATAGATGAATTAATCGGATTGCAAAATAAGTGGTCTTTTGCCACCAATCCTTCCACCTGTCAAGCACCATCTCCCCACAGTGTGGACAGTGTCATATTTTCAGGAAGCAGTAGAGAGGGGAGATGCACACTGCCGTGGAAAACAGACTTGAGTCCAAAGCACACCCCCAAGAAAACAGAATCCCCCTAAAGCAAACACAGAGGCAGAAAGTTCTATACTATAAGTACCTCTTTCCCAAATTTATTTTCAATAAATCACAAATCTAATAAAAGAACCCTGACCTCTCAATTCCAAAACTGATTATATTGCAACTTCCTGTGGAAAAAAATCCTGTTTTTTTTTTAAAGCTGACAAGTTGCATCATTTTAGTTACATCAAGACAAAGCAAACTTTGCTTACACAAAAACATTAATATAACTCCAAATAATACCTGTTATTTAACAAAGATGGCAAGCAAAATGTGGTTCTTATTTTGACGGATCTCCAGAGATTGTGAGATCTTGGTTTTGAAAGGATACAGGTTTGTTATTCATCTGGTGACAAGAGGGCAATCCACTGATCATTCCATCTCAAACAAGGCACAATTACATCATCTCTCTCCGCAGTGATAAGTAACCCATAGATGCAAATCAGCACTACCCAATGAGTGCATGTAATCCATTCCACAATGTCAATGTGATTTCGTGGAACTGTTGCACCGTGGACAGTTCAAGGTTAGTCAATCTCTTTTGCTTGTTTATTCTCTGGCCAGTTAGCGTGCCTCGCCGTTTAAGGCACGAAAAGGAATGTTTAATTCCCCTTGTAACAATGCTGCAAATAGATACTTGTTCTATCGCACTTTTTGGTCGCCACAGGATACGAGATAATGATGCTGTAGTTAATAATCAAATCACAACCAGCAATTAGCAACTCTTCTCCTTTCCAGCATCTCTACTCGTCACCTACGTTAGCACTCAAGCCCAATCAACACGTGTTCCAACCTATTAAAAAAGGGTCAACTCAAAGTCCTGTTAATAACAATGCATGGTGATTAGGAGCTACTGTTATAAATACTCGTTCTGCTGTAAACGGTACAGTTAATATTCATGCATGACATGATTTCAGCTAACCTGTTATGCACTCTATGAAGCACAGTTTTCGGTTTATAGTGATTATACTTTGGTGCACAACATATCTGAGGTTTATATCTGCAGAAAAAGAAGCTGTCATTGATAATTGTAAATAATTTGTTTTACATTTATGATCCTAAACACCACTTTCTTTTTCCTACTTCTAATCGCTATCATTTCCCAATTTAATGGTACTGACTATATCGACCTCTAAATGATGATAGGCTAAGTGTGCCTGACCACAACTCATACTCATATTTTGCAGTTCACATAGATGTGAGAATGAAGCTGTTAAGCTCCTAACTCACTAAGATTTCACACTGGCTTATTCTCTATGGCCCAGCACCACCGAGGCCTCTCCAATTGACAACAGTCCACTCCTTCCACAACATACCCACCACACCCCACCCTGTTAGGCAAAGATTTCACACATCTCTTAGGTTAGGGGTTGTGAAGCCCTGGCCATATTTTAATAAAACATAAAATATGTTTTGCGGTTAAAACACACACTATTTCCAATGTTCACACGCAGTAACCCTTCATATTTACAGCTTTATTTACAGATATTGATGAGTAGACTTAACAGATACACTAATACATCAGATTTCCTAACACTATCTAGACTTGTTCCTGTGTATCACAATTTAGGCCTACAAGTAATCAGGACTGGTCCCAGTCATGTCTCCTGCTCTGGAACCTCCCTTTCCCATCTATTGCACTTGTGGTGGGTCCATACTTAGGGGAAGACCCCACCCACCCGCATCCCCTAATGGGGTATGCTTGTGAAAGGGGGCCACCTGCCCACCAGGTTAGCTAAATCGGGCACCCCCTACACCCATCATTACCCCCCCACCTCTACAAGGGCCATTGCTAGCTTTACGCCCATTGAGCCTTCTGGTTGGTTGTCTAGAAGGACCAGATGCTAGTGGTCACTCGCAACCCACGCGCCCCTGAATCCGTTATTCGACTCCCTGCCAGCACCTCTTGGAGGGCCCTGTTACATCGCTGTCATGTTTATCTAATGAAAAGGTATGCCTTATATAGACCTGAATTGTCCCATCAATCACGACCGCACCCACCACAGGCCAGCAGATTTGTCTACAATCTGGCCTTCCCCATACAATCACACTACCGAAGACAGTGAATTAACCAGGCCAGCCAGTTCTCTAGGAACATTTAGTTACCAATCATTGGCAAATGTTCCCTATCCTGCAAGAAAAAAACCTTCACACTTATGCAATTATGGGGTATGGACAACAGCCTGGGTGATCTGAACAACTTACCAATTTTGATGTTCATTCGTTTCAATGAATCATTTAGAGCCCTGACCAAGTTACCATCCCTCTACTGTAACCTTGGGATGATGGCAGACCATGCAAGCACAGCCCAAGAAAACTTCTTTGT
The DNA here is from genome assembly GCF_031143425.1 of Pleurodeles waltl. Taxonomy (NCBI): domain Eukaryota; kingdom Metazoa; phylum Chordata; class Amphibia; order Caudata; family Salamandridae; genus Pleurodeles; species Pleurodeles waltl. Next base: position 1,890,911,784 of record NC_090440.1, read on the forward strand.
GAGCCAACCAATCTCAGAGATGAACAGTTCAAATAGATTCTTCTGGCCATTGTGCACAAATCCTTGCCACAGAGCTGCACTATGATGACCCCAAGGAGGCATGTACCCCGAAGGGTAACAACGTGTCCAGTGAAGTTCTCAAATGGGCCAACCACAGCCCTCTTGGACCATAAAAGGACAAGCATTAACCCTGGCCGTGAAACCACCGGCAAAATAAACCTCTTTCATGTGACACACATCAGAATGGCCCAAAACAAGCACATGTATAATTTCCATCACCTCCGCATTGACAGGGGCCACCAAGAAATCCAGCCACTTACTTAACTCTCTTTGCCTACCACTTGAATCAACATGAGATAAAAGGAGGGGGAGAAGACAGGGATTAGGTGTAGTTGCTACTACATGTGTAATCTAATGTAGCGCTTCTAGCAATCCAAAGACCACTTACCAACTTTTTGCACAGCTAAGATCATGAACTCCACTGCTGTCACTGCAGTGGCCGTGCCTATCCTAAAGGACTGAGACCTGAACTCTGCTGGGTCATACCCCACTGCCCGCAGGGCTCCATTAAGTATTTGGCAGAACGGATACTTGGTCAAAGAAGTTCCATCAGTATGGACCAGGAGGGCCCCCCCATGCCCTAGGGCCGATGAGCTAGGAATGACTCAGTTACTGATGGGGCAAAACACATTACCTGGAGCCCCATGCAATAAGATCTTCAACCTGGTCTGTTTTGGAGTGGGGTATATTAATCGCTGGGGCCTCTTTCAGCCACTGAATATCTATCAGCTGCAACCCCCTCCAAAATCCCTCTTGTTTTTGGCCACTAACTCGCTCACTCTGAGGGCCCCATAAAAAGCAAGGTTAAATGCCATCCTAAAGAGGCAGACCTCATCCAGTGACCTGCAGTTGTCCCCCAGGGATCCCAGAGTTACTGCAATCTTGCCTGTGTCAATGGGACACCTAGAGTCTGGCTCCCTCTGAGCACTGTCAACCCTTCAATGCCCTTTGCACTAAGAAAGACTTGGTCCCGTCTATGTGCCCAGCATTTTTGGAAAAAAGGTTATTGCTGCAGTGTGGCACCTGGGGCAAGCCACTGACTTCTCCTTGCCCCTCAGTGACCCCAGTGAAGTGGATGCAAATCAATCCACTGCCCCACATGCCCCAAGATCTTGCAATAAGTGTTAAATGCTCCATCATAAGCACACCTGTTACTAGGCGCTAAGCTGGCTACCATGAGGTCTGGTAAGCTTGGGCACCAAGGTGCCCAGATGGTCCAAGAAGGACATAGGGGACTCCACTGCTCCTGGGTGATGAAAACTGAAAGCCTGAAATGAGACAATGCATCAACAGCATTATTTAACACACCAGGGACGTAATACAATTTCCTTCAATAGCCTCAGAATCAGTTTGCGTTTTGCTGCCTGCTGATTGATGCATTCTATTACTGTCATATCATCAGACCAGAACACGACTGACTGGTTGCGTAACTGCTCTGGCCAAATTGAAAGTGCCATCAGGATTGGAAACAGCTCAAGGAAACCAATGTTAGTAACCAACCCAGATTGTACCCAATCCTTGGGCCACCGCTGTGTGCACCATGCTGTGCCTGGGATAGCTCCAAAACCTTTTCTGCCCACTGCATTGGTGAAGAGACCGAGCTCCTCATTGGTTCTGGGCTGACCGGGCCACACCACTGTCCCATTAAAATCATGCAGGAATGTCTTTCAGATCCTCGTATCTTGCCAATCTCCCAGAGCCTCATATCTTGCCTGACCTCACTAGACAGTCTGGTTTGATGGTGCTTCAACTTTAGGCCAGACATGACTTGGGCAATGGACCGGAAGAAGGGGTGTCGCATAGGAATGATCCACAACGCAAAATTCAGCTGCCCAACCAAGGCTTGCAACTGATGCAATGTGACCTTGCAAACTCCCAGATATCTCAGCAAGGCTTGTGAAAACGTGTTCACTATCTCCAATGGAAGCGTTGAGACCCTTGCCACAGAATCCAACCCTATTCCAAAATATTCAATCTTGGTCGCAGACCCCAGTGTCTTGCCCTGAGTCAGTGGAACCCCAAATTCTCCCATCAAGTCACAGAAGAACCATAAGGCCTCGGCGCAACTGCCTGTTCTGGGTGGCCACAGTAAGAGAAATTCGCTGAGGCAGTGTAACACCCACTGATGTCTCAATCTCCACCTGAAGACCCATTCAAGGAATGTGCAGATCTTCTCAAAGTAGAAGCATGAAACAGAGCAGCCTATAGGCATGTACTTATCAAAATAAAATGCACCCTCAAGTTGGAAACCTAGCAGATGGAAATCCTGCAGATGTACAGGGAGCAAGCAGAAATCAGACTCAATGTAAGATTTTGCCAACACGGTCATAGGCCAGTTTCTGCAGCATCTGAATAGCATGATCATGGGAACCATACCTGACAATAGCCTCATTCACTGACTAACCCATGGGAACCGATAGGTTGTGTATCGATCTAAACTTGCCAGGATCTTTTTAGGGACCAACATCAAGGGAGAGCAGATAAAACCATCAAGAGTTGAACAGGCCTGCCACCCTTCCAAACCTCAACTCCTTAAGCATCTTTGCCCTGGCCACCCTAGGATTGGCCTGGAGGGACTGCTGGTTCCTACAATAACAGACACCCACCTAACCCTCAACTGTGATCCTGAAACACTCCTTGAAGTCGTCATACAATGTCTGAGCTCCCAAATGGGTATTGTACACTTTGAGCTTTGAGCCATGAAACCATTGACATCAAATTAACCAGTGAAGGAGCTTTGTCAAAATTGAGGTGATCAATTATGTTTCTTGGCACCCTTTTCCTTGGACTTTCTAAAGAACTTGTATCCTGGATGGGATGACAAGCCACAGACTAATGAACAATGCTTGAACTTTCAGGTCCCCGCAGACCAGGTACAGACTTGCTTATTGAAATTCCAACAAGCACCTTTCTTCACCCCCACGGGCTGCTAGTAGACTCGGACCCCGTGTGAAAGGGCTGACTAGCGGTTGTGTCAGCGCGCTGAGGTTTCATATGTCCATGTGATGACATCTATCTGATCCCAGGCTAGCGTGGGCCTAGTGGCCTTAATCCTCCTGAACTCCACATTGTATGCCTTCCAGGCCGAACCATCATACTCGTCATGCGTGCATGCAATCCAATTTTGATTGCACTTGAGTTAGGCACTCAAATTAGTAAAATGCTGAGCCAGAAGAGCCTGGTAAATTGAGAAATCGCAAACCATATTCACCAGTGTTTCCTCTACCTTCTTTTTGTATAGCCAATGGCCACAGTCCCTAGAGTGAAAACATTCCCTGCTCCGCTTGGCTTCCTCAGGGTTATCCACCAGTAATTAAAAAATATCCATGTATGCCCCTTTCCATATTTTCTCTTTAACCTGCATTGAGATACTGTTCATGCTCAGACTGCACATCACTTAAACCCATGTCTGGCAATGGAGCTACTGTGCCTGGAATTGCATATCCCTGAATAAGGGGAGCTGTCACATTGCTGCAGAGCCCCCAAATGTGATGCCTTGAGCTGAAGGTACCTAGACTGCTGGATGGGAGGGGGCACCAGCAATCCCCGCAGCAGGGGCAACCCTCACTGGTCGTCCCACAGGCTCAGCAGGCGCACCTGAAGGCTGCAACTACATCAAAGTCAACACGTCGTCCATAACGTCCAGTCTACGCATTAACACCTCTAGAAGCACCTCAGTCTGTGAGCGCCCACAGCAGTGAGGAGACCACAGCAACCGCACGATAATGTATAACTAATGCAGCAAGAACACCAAGGCCCTAATTACGAGTCTGGTGGTCTTTAGACCGCCAGACTCATGGCAGTGGTCAGACCGCCGTACTCCAGTCAGTCCAGTCACCAAATTACGACCCTGGTGGTTGGACCACCAGGCGACCGCCACCACTGCCAGGAACGTGGTTCCCGGTGAGGTGGAAGTGGTTGGAGTCGTGATCAGCCACATCTGTGCCGACTTCAGGGCCGCCATGCGGATCACAAGTCCATTTTCTGCAAGCCTTTTCATGGCAGGGACCCTGCCATTAAAAGACTGATGGAAAGCTGGTTCTGGGGGCAAAAGGGGGGGGGCATGCACTGCCCACGACCATGTTGGGGGAAGTACAATGCCCCCTCTGCCCAGCACCCTTGGAAAGCACACTGTCTGCTACTGCTGACAGTGTGCTTTCCAAGGGCGCTGGGAGCATCCTCCATGTGACAACATTGGCCTTGGCTCTATAAGGAGCCTTGGCTGTGTCCAACCATACGGGACCTTGCCCTAGTGCTATAAACACCAGCTGCGTCCCATAAGGGTCAATAACCCTGAACTGCAAGCAAAGCTAAAACAATTTCCAGCAGAATTGCCCCCAAAACTCTACACAAATTGCACCCAGAACGGCCCCTCACCTGCCCCAAATCTCAATGGCCTCAAATTCGCCCACAAACTCTATACAAAAACAAGTGACTCCTTGACCAGCAAAACGCCAGGAAAATGCCACAAATGATGCCCAAAACACTAAACAAGTTGCCTATTGCCCCCACAATGCCCCCCTTCACCTGCAGCAACGGCGCCCCCCAGCTGGAGCTGCCACTGAGTATGCAAGTACCCGGGTCAGGTGAGCTAAGCTCCAACCAGCGCGGCCACCAAGCAGGAGATGGCTGCGCTGCTGACTGTTCCAATGCAGAGTACGGAGCGGAGTGCACTGGACCTGCAGCGAGACAAAAGGCAAGACAAAAAAAGCAAAGAAAATTCTTCATGCGACAAATAAAATCCATTCCATTCCAGTTGCTTCCGGGGCGGTGACCATGCTGCACCCAATCATCGCCCGCCTTACTGCAGTGCAGCAGTGCATCTCGCCACCAAACCCCTACGTCCTTTCCTGTTGAGGACCACCATATTTGGGGCTCCCCAAGTTGAAGGAGCCTTGGCATTTTCGGCTGGCCATTGCAGTATTAATTTCTCTACTTTTACATGTTTTCTTGCACTTTATTCTACATTCAGTACAATAATAGGATGTATAAAAGATGTTGGGCAATTTGCAAACTACTTACACTTTTGTCACTTTTAATATTTCTTAAATAAATGCAAGGTTTAAATTAACAACTCCTTTTTCGTGATAATATTTTGTGTTCACCTATCATCAATTGACTTTTTGCTTATGATTATACCAAATCAGCTCTACACCATTAAGAAATCACTTGAGAATTATTAATATGCGGATTTCAAATGCAGCCTCAAAGACCTCCTAACAAAATGGATTTATAGCATCCAACTATTGTACAGACAGACAATGATATGTGGTGGCATGTTTAGAATTGACATGCATTAATAGAAATTGTAAAAAAACATTACCCCCTACTATTATTACTAAATTCTTTTGATACACACATATATTTTCACTTCTGTGTTTATTTTTGTTGTCAACAGATAAACACTGAAGGGACTATTCACAAAGATAAATTTACAGATGTAGATTTACTCACATGTAAATAAACTTTTGCATCTAGTAGTGACTTTACAGTTTTTTACTATTCACCATTTCTGAGTGAAAATTCACTACTAGGTGCACACTTACATGTCTTCACAATCTCAAAAGTTGGAGGGATGGAGTGAGTCTGCCAGAACAGGTTTTATGAGGGTAAAATTAATATTAACTTTTCACACATAGGCAGAAGTTAGCGCTGCCAGGGTGGAAGTCTCCCTATAATTTAATAAATATTTAAAATATTAAAACTATTTTAATGCAAAATTAAAAATATAGATTAATTTACACAAATACTTGGTAACTTAGAACTAAAAAAGTAAATGTTGCAGCACATTAACTCATCAAATGAAATGTTTAATAAATATTGAACTAAATAAAACATATTAGTTAAATTTATGAATAGTATTATATAATTACTAATTGACAGAAATCCAACACTCACTATCATTTTTATATTTAACTATTATTTAGTAAAGCTTACATAAAACATATTTAAATTTCATTCGATTTATGGCCTAATTATGAGTATCGCTTTCCATGGACTGCCGTACCCACATTGGCAGTCAGACCGCCGCAACCTTGGCAGTCCAACCTCCACATTACGATGCTGGCGGTCGGATCACCAGCACAGCACTGGCAGTCAGATCACCAGCATAGCACTACCATCACCAGAATCAGAGATCCAGATGTGTTGGCAACGGTGAAAGACATGGTCAGCCACAGCAGCACCAAGTTCGGCACAACTGTGCTGATCACGACTTTCCCTTCCGCCAGCCTTTTCATGGGAGTGTCACCACCATGAAAAGGCTGGCGGAAAGGCAGAGTTGGGGACCCAGGGGTCCAACTGTCAGCATCCTTGGCAGACAGTGCACATTCTGGCTGTGCTTTGTGTGGTCACATTGGCCTCGGCTCTCTCTGGCAGCTGAGGCCAATGCCGTCGCTCTGTTGCTGCCAGTCAGCCTGGCGAAAACATCGTAATACGGCAGTGGGGAGGCTGCCAGCTTGGTGGCTGCCTCCCCACTGCCATATTGGAGTTCTGACGGTCCGAACACCAAACTCCTAATGAGGCCCTTAGTTTTATTAATAGTTTAAAAGTTTTATTTAATTATTTTTAGATTAAAAAATAATATTATTTTATTTAACTTAAAACAATTAATTTGAAATTCAGTATAACTTTTAACTTCTAAAAAGACACATAGATTGCACATCCTTTCCTAAATCTCCCTTACATTTCCCTAAGCCCAGCTTTAGCCTTCTTAAACCCTCCCATTAGTAGAAAGTTTCTCACATTTTCCTGCCACTTCCCCTGGTTCCTGCCACATTCCTGGTAAAATGCACATATTTGTGTGAAGCTCTCTGCATAGAAAAGATAGGAGAGATGGAAGAAGAGGTCTCAACATCTGGGTTTGTAAATAGCATTTTGTAGTACATATAAGTGAAGTTTTGGGTGGGCCCCTCAATTGTTACTGTCTTGTGTCCCCTTGCAGATGCTGAATGTCCTCCTATCTCAATCCTCAGTTACAGTTTGATGTGGCACATATGTGGCCATCAGGCACGAAGGCATTGCTACAGGGCTATAGTAAAGTGCTCTAAACAAACAATATAGGTGACTGGACGATACATTCTAGACTATGCAGCAGTAGAGTGAAATTTTTTGGAGAGTCTACCTCCAGACTATCTGGAAAAACTACTAACAGATCTATGTACTTTTACTAGATGGTCAGGGAATTCACAAATTGAGGTCGCTTAAGCATGAAGCATCGTAGTGCGTGCGCCTTCCCATTATAACAACCATTTGCTCTGTCCCATGAGAGCTCCAGGTGAATCCAGCATTGCAATGTCTACCTTTCTATTCACTGACCACCATAGATGAACATTTGGCTTCTATGGCCTGATAATATCCATAAAAAACAAGAAGGGAATACAAAAAGTCCCTCTGGGAAGACATATTGTATATAATCCAACTAAACACTTATGGTGTAATAAATTATGACAAAATTTAAGGCACTTCATTAAGTGCCTCCAATGCACATCATCGCATAATGACAATATATTATTAGTGAAAAAGCACATTTGTTTTTACCAGGTAGATGTAGGGACTCATATAGTAAAATAATGTCATAACATGGATGCATCTCCCTAACAATGTACATTATCCATTTCATATGACAAACCAGGATCTCTCACACATCATTCGTCTTTCCAATGAGAAAGCCTAGAAACATAGAATGAAATGAGGTATAGTTAGAGTAGTTGAGTGCAAAGTAATGTATTTTTTTCTATGCGTAGTATGCATAGTTTTCATGTAAGCTGCAAGTTGTAAGTGTCTCAGCCAAGCACAGACGTCCATGTGAAAATTCAGAAGTTTCCCTTCGCTTTGTAAAGGGAGATCGTAAGTTTCACCATCTTCTCGTGAGCATAAGTTACCCCACTTAACTTTCCCTCATGACTGTTCAGTGCCTGATCAGGTGCAAGACAAATGTACTTGAACTTTGTACAGGTGTACTAAAGGCTGCCAGTATATTGGCGCCAATGTATTTCCATTCGGTTTTTGTAAGTTTCACAGTTAACATTTTTAATGCAATGCATGTGGCACACTTTCGATTTCACAGTTCACACAAGAAATTTCTGCTTTAACAAGTCTCACAAACGCTATGTGGTTGGCTTAGATGTAAGGCAAACAGGCATATAGTGCATGTTAAGAAGCAATTTGAACACAGGTAATCAAATAATCCCACTATATGCAAGATTCCACTTGCCTAATTCAAATTACAAATTGGTCCCAATAAAAGCAATAGTGTTATTGTGATAATTTGTATGCACTACTGACCTCGAATATTTTAAGGCAGCACTAAGCAAATCTACCCAGTTTCAATTAATCATTTTTGTCTCCTAGCCTCTCTCAGGTGCTTTTAAGGGCCAGATATAGGTATCATTTTGCATGGCGCAAACTGCGAAACTTTTGCGCCATGCAAAATGCACATCGCGATGCTCAGTCACATTTTGCGAGTCGGTACCGACTCGCAAAATGTGAATGCGTCTCGCAAATAGGAAGGGGTGTCCCCTTCCTATTTGCGACTCACACCGCAATGCTAAATTACTTTGTGACCGCAATTCGCAGTTACCACCAGTGTCATACTAGTGGTAACCCATTTTCAAAAGGGAAGGGGTCCCCATGGGACCCCTTCCCCTTTGTGAATGTTGCCATAAATGTTTTTTCAGAGCAGGCAGTGGTCCAATGGCCAAACGGTTTCGTTTTTTGTTAGTATTGCAACTCGTTTTCCTTTAAGGAAAACGGGCTGCAATACAAAAAAAACACTGCTTTATTTAAAAAGCAGTCACAGACATGGAGGTCTGCTGTCTCCAGCAGGCCACCATCCCTGTGAGTGCAGGGAATCGCCATGGGGTCGCAAAATGCGACCCACCTCATTAATACTAAGAGGTGGGTCTTTGCAACCCCATAGCGATTCGCAGACGGTGTCTGAGACACCGTTCTGCATTCGAATGTGCGATTTTGAAATTGCGAGTTACAACGACTCGCAATTTCAGAATCGCAAATTCGGAGATTGTTACATCTGGCCCCTAGTCTCCTTCCATGAAACTAACCAAACCCTTTTTTCAAATGTGTGCGTGTAATATTCCCACAATTTGGCCAGTTAAAATTCATAGCACTACTAATGAATGTGTTTACGTTTTTTTAAATAGTATGAATAGTCATTCACGAGGCAATAATGGAGTGCTTTTCTACATAAGGCAGCAGTCAATAAAAAACAAAAGTAGCATGCAAAAAGATTAGAAAGTGTAACTGTGTGCTCAATTAAAATAAAAGATTGGAAGAAACGTTTTTGCAAGCTTACATAGCCTGACAATATTTGTAAAGCAATGAGACCTAGCACGCTTGGAAGCATAAACTTGGGAGGGATTAAAAAGTACAATATCTGAGTGCAACGAAAGAGTGATATTTCTTTAAGATGCATCGAGGGATTTGGCCAGGGGAATACAGGGGATTGGTGATGCAAGAAGAGGAGGTATACAGAAATGGGGCCAGAAATCAGATGGGAGGGGTCAGAGGTCCAGCAAGAGTATGGTGATTTTATTACAAGACAGGAGGCTTTATTATGCAATCTCTTTTCCTGCTTTATTTACACAGCACATTAAAAAAACATTCCCACATACCTGCATTCTCATATTAACATAGCAGGAATACAACCCACACTATAAATAGACGTGGCCCCCAAGGAAACTTTCTTTTTTATGCTTGCGAGTTAAGTCACTGTTCAGTCTGTGTGCTTTGGATTTATAATATTACTACTTTATTGTTAAATTGTATGCTTACTATGGAGTCTATCTGTGTTCTGTAGTGTTTATCTTTCATTTTAGTTTGGATAATTTGTATTCTTTAAGCAGAGCACATATATGTGTTTTAACAATATTGTTCTTAATTTGTTCAGGATACTTCGTAACTGTGCAGGCAACAGAAGGTTGAAAGGTCGTTCCTGCCTTGGAGTTGCTTGCTTCCAACCCTTTATTCCAGGAGAGAGCTCTATTTGAACTGTTAATTTGTTTCTTTAATACACAGGCTTTGATGCTGAATCAGCCTTTTGCCATTTATACAACAACTTCTTTAAGCACAGGATTAGCACAGTGCTACAGTTTATACTGGGGATCCTCTCCATTTAAACTTGGGAGCTACCCGGAGTTCTCTCTTCTTTTTTGCAGAATTTATGCGTCACTCTAAGCCTGAAAGGTTATTGCTCTGACTTATAATGGGTGCTCCCTTGTGTCTGGACAAAGCCAAACCTCTCTGAAGAACTATAATGATAGGGAAACACACGTCAGGAGTTAACTTTGCTCATTCAAGTGTCTGGACAAAGCTAAACCACTCTGAAGAACTATAATGATAGGGAAAAACATGTCAGGAGTTAACTTTGCTCATTCAAGTGTCTGGACAAAGCTAAACCACTCTAAAGAACTACAATAAAAGGGAAACACATGTCAGGAGTTACCCTTGCTTATTCGAGGTTCGCTTGAAGGTATTTTACCAATCTAGAGCTGTAATACTGTACCTGGAATGGTGAAAGGCTTTTGTCATTTTACAGCTTGGCGTGGATGGCAATGTTCTAATCCTATGCTTCAAGACTTTGCTCTATAAATGAGAAAAGACTTTGGGGTCTATTTCAAGTTTCCGGTCCTGGGAACACCATGTCAGTGGTGGCAGTCCGACCGCTGCCTTGTTGGTGTCCCAACTACCGTATTACGATGTTGGCAGTTTGCTGAACTAGAGACTGCTAGTGTCTGCTGGAGTCCCACCGACACCGCCAGTCACCACCTTGATGGCGACTGGGGAAAAGCAGCCATCACAGGGCGGTATCGACATGGGTACCGCTGTGCACATTGCAATATGCTGTTCTGTCGAGCCAACTGTGTGGGGGAGACCTCCTACTAAGAGATGGCAGAGGAAATGGGGTGCTAGTTCCTCCATTTTCTTCTTTATCCCTTCAGTCCCCAACGTGGGCCCCTTTGTCCAGGCCCCCAACCCCCTTCACAGCAACATCTTCACCCCAGAAAAAGAAATATACAGGTAAGTTCAATTTGCATTTTTCTTTCATTAACTGGACTGGGCTTAAATGACCCAGTCACCAACAGTGAAATGGTACACGTACAAAGTATTTCTACACATGTGTCATGCATATGTGTACCTTTTGGTTAAAATGTACAGACCTGCATCAACACAAATGTAAAAATATACCTTGTATTGCTGACTGCACCCCCATCGGTCCACCGCCGTCAAGTACACCACTGCTAGGTGGGCGAGAGACCATCGACTCAGTGGTCATTTTGGGTCCACCGCATTGGCGGTCTGGCAGTCCAGCCTCCAAACTCAGAATCAGGCCCATAGTCCCTTTTTAGCTCAGGGTGGATGTCACTGTGCTAATCCTATGCTTAAAAGCTATGGTAGAAAAAAAGACATTTGAGGTGAGCAAATTTAGAGTGTTGCTTATGTTGTAGGGTGCTCAATACCGGACTGTGCTGCTCTCCACCTAAACTTAGGAAACACCCAGAGTTCTCGTACATATGAGAACTCTGGGTGTATATATATAATTAAATTGATTTGAAAAATCATGTAAATTATTGTTCTTTTGTTGTGTGAGTCTATATATATATATATATATATATATTTCACCATCAATCATCTCAAGACATCCGAGAGGCAATATTTACCAGTTTCTCGTAGCAGGAATGACGCCGGCACCATCCATCAATTTGAAAGATATTTTATTTTCTTATTTCATGTGAAGTACAAAGTGCTGTCCAAACAAATATGGCAACGCGTTTCGTCCTGAGTCTTCAACTGGCCATAGAGTTGATTGTGAAGTCAGTGTATTTAAGTCATGTGATCACCCAACACTCGCCAAACCTAGGTGTTCAGATCGCTTACAGTGTGCGTGATCATTTCATGGCATTTGCATATTATTGTTGGAATCGGCAAGACGTGCGATTCATTCCTGCATTCAAATCTTGATGTTCAGATCGCTTACAAAGTGCACGATCATTTCATGGCATTTGCATATACTTGTTGGAATCGACAGTGTGCGCGATTCATTTACCGCATTTAAACCTAGATGTTCAGATCTCTTACAGTGTGCGCGATCATTTCATGGCAATTAAAACTTTGATCTGTGGTGTTTCCTGAAGTGCACACAACTATCCAGGGCTTTTGAATTTTCTGCAAAGGTGTTAAAATTCAAGATGTTACATTATATGTGCAAAACCTCCACGTCACACCAACAGAAATACGCCCACACTATCACGACCCACGAATTCACATGGCCGTCTTTCAACCGCGGTATTCCATTAGCAGTACACACCGCCACGCTCAAAATACACACACTCTTCCAAACCACTGCCACATTGGACAATTCAAAATTCACACACCTGATACACATACACACACCACTCCCACACACCCAATACAATATAAAACACACAGCCACATCACCCACAAACCCCTACGACTACAATTGCGACAGAAGGCCAGAGGGAGACACTACAATCTACAACCAAGCATCCACAGGCACACAACACCATCACCCACATAACATCCACGCAGCTCACACAACACACCACTAAAAATCACCCCACATATCACAACACACACCACCCCACACATCACCCACACCACCCCACGGCACGGTAAAGACACCCCAGGTTCTCTGAGGAGGAGCTCAGGGTCATGGTGGAGGAAATCATCCGGGTAGAGCCACAGCTATTCGGATCACAGGTGCAGCACACCTCCATAGCTAGGAAGATGGAGCTATGGCGAAGAATAGTGGACAGGGTCAACGCAGTGGGACAGCACCCAAGAAATAGGGATGACATCAGGAAGAGGTGGAACGATCTACGGGGAAGGTGTGTTCTGTGGTCTCAAGACACCACCTTGCGGTTCAGAGGACTGGCGGCGGACCCCCACCTCCTCCCCCACAACTAACAACATGGGAGGAGAAAGTCTTGGCTATTCTGCATCCTGAGGGCCTCGAAGGAGTAGCTGGAGGAATGGACTCTGGTAAGTCAAACCTTAACTACTATATCCCCCACCCTACCTGCATGCCATCACATACCCCCACCCTTGCCCCCACCCCCATCACTCCTACTCCTCACAAATGTCCCAATATCACAATCCACCCATCCCAACACCAAGCCCTGCATGCAACAACAAAGCATGGACACCCATCACCAATGCATGGCCACTACACATACCCATACACCCCCCTAAACCATCATCACACAAGGCCCCACACAGGAATGCAAGCACTGGGGTACACGGTCACCCACCCATTGCACACCATGGTACACCCAGATGCAATAATCATGCTTTTACACCCCTGCAGGACCCCTACCCAACGTCACCGCACAGGAGGGTCGACACATGTCCACACCACCAACGGAAGAGGCCCACAATGATGACAGCAGCTCTGTCCAACTGGATCTAGACTACCAGCCCGGGACCTCAGGACAGTCGGTTCCCCTCACACTGGCACAGGCCACTACAGAGCTTGTCCCCTCTGGAAACACCAGCACAGCACCCACCCAGCGGGCGCATACCTCTGTCCACAGGACACGTCAATCAGCAGTGTGTCCACCACTACAGGGAACCCACCACCCTAACAACACCAGGGACCTGGGGGCAGTGGTAGTGGGCACACGGTTCGGGGGACAGAGGCCCAGGAACACAGGGGAACCGGGAGGGCTGCTGTGCGACAGGGGGAGGACAGGACCAGGGAACCCACTCTCCATGAGGCCCTCTCCACCATCATAGGAGCCTACCATCATTCCCAGGAGACGATGACAATGGTACTGGCCAAGTTTCAGGAGACCCAGCGGCTGCAGGAGAAACAGTATTTGGGCTTCAGGGAGGAACTCAGATCCATCAATACCATCCTGGGCACCATCGTAGGGGTGCTGAAGGAAGTCCTCAACACCAGGAGGGACACTGTGGCACTACAAGGGGCCCCTGACACTAGCCTGGACGATGAACTGCCCACCACCTCCGCCGGCGCTAGTGGACAGGAGGCACCACCACAGGACCACCACACCAGCACCCTACTCCCTGCAGAGGGAGAACCACCCCGCAAACGGTCCCTGAGATCCAGGACAAAGACAGAGAACGATGCCAAGACCCCTGCCAAGAAATGAGACCGCCCTGAATGTCTTCCTTTTGTCCCACCTTGTCACCCTGTCCATCCTCAAACTGCCCCAGCTCCACTTCCTATGCCCCTTTGGACAATGCACCTGTGAGACTAATAGACATGGACATTCCTCTACCATCACCCCTCACCATTTTTACAACCCCCTCCAATATTGAGCACTTAAGTAAACACCCTTAAAGGACAAAACAATCTGGAGTCTGTCTGTGAGTTCGAAATAGTGTATTACAGTGCAATTACAGTGACCAAATGCTCTTTCAATTGTTATGTCAACGTACCTATGTCACACAGCTCTAGTCCATGAGGAAACAAAGCAGGTGTCACACTGTGGGACCCACATCTGTGAAATCGTAAGGGAAAGTGACAACTCAGTGACCATACACTGGGTGAAGAGGACAGACAGTAGGGAGGTGGTAGTGTTAAAGTACATGTAGTAGGCAGGTTTGTATTCTTACCTGTGTCTCACTGGAAGTATTGCAGGATCACAGAGTTCCTGTTGTCGATGTCCTCTTCTTCTGCTTCCTCGTCTTCGCTGTCCACAGGCTCCACAGCTGCCACAACACCTCTATCTGGACCATCCTCCTGCAGAAAAGGCACCTGTCGTCGCAAAGCTAAGTTGTGAAGCATACTGCAGGCTACGATGATCTGGCACACCTTCTTTGGTGAGTAGAATATGGAACCACCTGTCATATGGAGGCACCGGAACCTGGCCTTCAGGAGGCCGAAGGTCCCCTCTATAATCCTCCTCGTCCGCCCATGGGCCTCGTTGTAGCATTTCTCTGCCCTTGTCGTGGGATTCCTCACTGGGGTCAGTAGCCATGACAGGTTGGGGTAGCCAGAGTCACCTGCAAATGGCAAGGGACAACACACTAACCTGTAGGGATATCCCCAGAGCCAGACAACTATTCCCACTTATTTGGTTCCAGGTGCTCACCTAATAGCCACACATGGTGCCTCTGGAGTTGCCCCATCACATAAGGGATGCTGCTATTCCGCAGGATGTAAGCATCATGCACTGAGCCAGGGAATTTGGCATTAACATGGGAGATGTACTGGTCGGCCAAACACACCATCTGCACATTCATTGAATGGTAACTTTTCCGGTTTCTGTACACCTGTTCACTCCTGCTGGGGGAGACCAAGGCCACATGTGTCCCATCAATGGCACCTATGATGTTGGGGATATGCCCAGGGCATAGAAGTCACCTTTCACTGTAGGCGAATCCTCCACCTGAGGGAACACGATGTAGCTCTGCATGTGTTTCAGCAGGGCAGACAACACTCTGGACAACACGTTGGAAAACATAGGCTGGGACATCCCTGATGCTATGGCCACTGTTGTTTGAAAAGACCCACTTGCTAGGAAATGGAGTACTGAGAGCACCTGCACTTGAGGGGGGATTCCTGTGGGATGGCGGATAGCTGACATCAGGTCTGGCTCCAACTGGGCACACAGTTCCAGGATTGTGGCACGATCAAGCTTGTAGGTGATTTTTACATGTCTTTCCTCCATTGTCGACAGATCCACCAGCTGTCTGTACACCGGAGGATGCCGCCATCTCCTCACATGACCCAGCGGACGGTGCCTATGAAGGACAATAGCGAGCGCAGAGTCAACCAACTCAGAAGTACGAAAACACAGCTTACTCAGAAAACCATTCATAACCCGAATTTGGCCTGTATGAGTGTTGAGGCAAGGCCTAGGTATGTGTGACGCAGTTAAAAATAAAGCCATGTGGGCCCCTGAAATGGCGGCTGCCTGACCTGTGAAGTGGGACAATGGGATGTGAGGTAACTGCGCTGGCGTTGTACACCGTCGCGGAAGGTGGTCAAAGACCGCGGCGCAATTCTGCATTGGTTAACATTGGACCCTATGGGTCCCAGGAGCCAATGACGATGTACGCCGGCGGTGACGGTATGCACCGCCGCGGACGTGACCGCCATTTTCTATCTGTTCAATCACTCGATACCTGATCTTCGACAGGAGAGGACCTACACTGCAAGTGCTGCTGTGACCTCAGTCTGGAAGAGACAATGGCTCATGCGTCCTGGGAAAGGGCACCTGCCTTCACATCGGAGGAGTTGGAGAAACTCGTGGATGGGGTCCTCCCCCAGTACACACTACTCTACGGTCCTCCAGACAAACAGATAAATACACTGGGAGCATGCTGTATGGGCAATGCCTGTGTGGAGTGGTGTGGATGAAAGATAGGGGGGGAGAATGATGCGTGCTTGAAATGACGGTGAGTGCATGTGCCACATGGCAAGGATAGGGATGCGGACCAATGACTGTGATGGTGCAGTTGATAATAACTTCTTTTTTTCCCCTGTACAATTCATGTAGGTCAGCGCCCACAAGAAGAAGAATATTTGGCGTGCCATCGCCAAGGACGTCCGGAGCCTGGGGGTCTATCACAGACGGTGCACCCACTGCCAGAAAAGATGGGAGGACATTCACCACTGGAGCAGGAAGACGGCGGAGACCCAGCTGGGGATGGCCTCCCAACGTGGGAGGGGTGCCCGTCGCACCATGACCCCCCTGATGTTCAGGATCCTGGCGGTGGCGTACCCGGAGTTGGATGGGCGCTTGAGGGCATCACAGCAGCAACAAGGGGGTGAGTACACTCTCATTCAGCTGATTCAGTGCACAGTGGAGGTGTCTGGGTGGGGGAGGTGGGCTGTGAGTTTCCCTAGGCCAGGGGGAGTCTGCTAGTTAAGTCCCCTTTTTCAAGCCGACCCTGTGGCACCCCACCCCACATGGGTACAGTGCCAACTACACCTAGTCAGGCTCCTGTGACATCCATGTGTGCAGATATCGGCCATAGCCTTATAGGCCATGTCCCAGGGTTTGATTAGTAGACCCTAAATGCGCAGTGTAGTGCAGGGGGCTTCTGTGTCTGTCGTGTCCGCCAACAGTAGCGGTAATGCATGCACTCAACATGTCTTTCTTCTGTCTTCCCCCCACCTTTTTGTGGTCTCCTTATACATGTGTGCATTAGCATCATGAGGCGGAGGAGCAGTGGCACCGGAGCAGGAGGGAGCTGCATCCCACATGGCCCTGGAGGGAGACACTACAGACTCTGATTTCACCAGTGGGATGGAGGGCGAGGGGAGCTCCACGGCGGGGACAGGAGCTGACACCAGTGATACGGACTCGTCCTCTGATTGGTGCTCCCTTGTGGTGGCAGCCCCATCTGTGCCCCCGCATCTACAGGTACAGCCGCCACCCCCCCTCCAGCACCACCCTCCCAGCAGCCCCTCAGCCTTTGCCCCGTGCCAGCTCACCCAGGAGGGTGGGCATCTCCTTTGCGCCAGGCACCTCAGCCCCTGCCCCAGTCACCCCTGCTGCCCTCAGTAAGGAGGCCATTGACCTCCTCAGGTCCCTTACTGTTGGGCAGTCTACCATTTTGAATGCCATCCATGGTGTAGAGAGACAGTTGCAACAAACAAATGCATTCCTGGAGGGCATTCATTCTGGTCAGGCAGCCCTTCAGCGAGCTTTTCAGACTCTGGTCTCAGCACTGATGGCAGCCATTGTCCCTGTATCTAGCCTCCCCCCTCCAACTTCCTCCACCCAGACGCAATCCCCTGTACCTCAGCCTACCCCACGCACACCATCAGACCAGCATGCACACACCTCAACACACAAAGGAAGCTCAGGCAAACATAAGCACTACACATCCCACAGGCACTCACGCAAGCATCACACACATGCAGACATAGCAACATCCACTACTTCCACTGTGTCCCCCTCCTCCTCGTCTCCCTCCCTGTCTCGCCTCCACTCACACCTGCATGCACTACATCTACAGCCACTACTTCCATCGCCAGCACACCCACCACCACACCCCGCTCACGTGCAGTCACCACCCCCACTACCATTCACACATTCCCTGTGTCCTCTCCCAGTATGTCTGTGACGCCACCTCCCAAGGTACACAAACGCAGGCACACACCCACCCAACAGCGATCCACCTCACGACAGCCTCTAGCGCATGCACCTTCACCCAAAGTCACCAAACATACACCTCCTACAACCACAACCTCTTCCTCCACTCCCAAACCCCCTCCAGCTACCCCTCCCAGTGTTCCTAAGAAACTTTTCCTGTCCACCCTTGACCTCTTTCCCTCACCTCCCCCACCCCCTCAGTCTCCTAGGGCCTGACTCTCCAGGTCCCAATCTAGCACCTCAGCCACAACATCGGCGGGACCAGTGGTGCCAGTAGTCACTGGATTCTGGAGTGCACCAGGCAGCAGGGCAGCCAGTGTGGCAAGGAGACACAGCACTGACAGTCCCTCACCTGTCAAGCATCAAAAGATGGCCAGTGCCCGGCGGGAGAGGGGGAAAACAACAGCCAACCAAGCCGCTCCCAGGGGTACAGGTGGGAGTGTGGAGTCAGCTGCGACACCTTCCAAGGTGGGGAAGGGGCACAAGAAACCCGGCAAGTCTGGGAAGATCAGCACGGCAGAGAAGACCACCATCAGCCCGCTGCCCAGGAGCCGGCCAGCAGCAGCCCCGCTGGCCCAGACAGGACCGCCAGCAGCAGTCCCGCTACCCAGAAGGCAACCGCCAGCATCAGCCCCGCTGCCCAGGAGGCGACCGCCAGCATCAGCCCCGCTGCCCAGGAGGCAACCGCCAGCATCAGCCCTCCTGCCCAGGAGGCGACCGCCAGCAGCCCCGCTGGCCCAGACAGGACTGCCAGCATCAGCCCCGCTGCCCAGGAGGCGACCGCCAGCATCAGCCCCATTGCCCAGGAAGCGACCGCCAGCAGCCCCACTGGCCCAGACAGGACCGCCAGCATCAGCCCGGCTGCCCAGGAGGGGACCGCCAGCAGCCTCACTGCCCCAGACAGGACCGTTAGCAGCAGCCCTGCTGCCCAAGACAGGACTGCCAGCAGCTGAAGCGCTGCCAAGGACACCGCCACCACAATCACCGCTGCCAAGGATACCACTGCCACAATCACCGCTGCCAAGGACACCGCCGCCACAAGCACCGCTGCCAAAGACACCGCCGGCACAAGCACCGCTGCCAAGGACACCGCTGCCACAAGCACTGCTGGCAAAGACACCGCCGCCACAAGCACCGCTGCCAAAGACACCGCCGCCACAAACACCGCAGGCCCATGAGTGCCAAAAGTACTGACGCTACTGACGCCGCTACGAGCCAGTCAGAGTCGATGTAGACCATATAGCTATCCTAAAGACATAAAACGTGACTGAAACATATAGGAAATACACACTGGCAAAACACCTGCATCCTCAATAGGTTAGAAACATTGTCCTCTGATGTGAATTATATGTATTCCCTTTGTAGATTTGGTGCTGGTGGTGAGGGTTCTATTTCTAACCCAAGGCGAATTGCAAAAGTAATCACTTTATGCACAAGTAGGCGGCTTGTTCTCCTGCCCTCCATGTGATTTCTTCTTTGGAAATTCTTTCACTCAGCGCTTATCTTGGGGAGGAGACTCCTGAAGCCTTCTCCATGGAACTAGTGGGGATGTTGTGACAGGTTATAGTACCCATAACGGGGTGCCTAGATCCATTCTAAATATCAACCTGCGTGACCATGCACAGACATTGTCAGTTTTGTAATGATTGTTCTGTAAGTATCTGCACATCGACGCTCTGAAGCTCAGTCCTTGAAGAGGTCCTGTAGACCCCCAAAAAGCATATGCACTATCAAAAATGTCACCTAACTTCGTGGACAAATTCACATTTCCTCTCAAGTACAAAGTGGCACCCTAAAAAAAGACATGGAGCAGGTGCCTACAACCTCCCTTTGACTAAGGGCCTGATTATGAGTACTGCTGTCCTAAGACTGCCGTACCGGTGATGGTGGTCAGACCACGGCAACCTTGGTGGTCTGACTGCCAGATTATGATGCTGCCAGTCAAACAGTCACAAGACCGCCGCCACCCCCAGGCTCATGGATCCCCATGCGTTTATGGCGGTGAAAGCCGTGTTCAAGCCCAACAGTGCTGATGTCAGCACCAATGTGCTGATCACAACCTACCTTTCCCCTGGCCTTTTCATGAGGGGGAATATGTAGACCAAGTGCACTTGTCATTTTGTCCCAGGTAGGAGTCATTCACAACGAATGACACATTTACAACCATAAAAAGCCCCCTTTGGGCAGGTCACTTTCATTGCCCCACCGCACTCCACAATAACACACGTCTCCTCCTCTTAATCACATGGACAATGAAGTGTACGGAACATTGTGTCACACAACAGCAACACCACATCAGCATCACACATAATTTAACTGACACCATCACATTGCTCACATGCCATGGACTGTCATCAGATTGAAGACACATATGTATAGATGAGTCACTTAACACAAACACCCCTCCCATTAAATATCCCTGTAATGGACATGCACATGTCACGCACATTGCAACACAATGGAAGGTCGATGGGATACACAATATTTTGTGAGACAAATATCTTAAGCTCACAATGCAAACAATACTTTCACAATAGAGATGGGGCATCAGGAGTATTCCTGGAAGGATGCTGCCCTGGGACACATTTCACATGCCCCAAAACACCATTTGCACAGGATTTGGGTCCCTTGCTCACTGTGCCACTGGATTCTTGCTAGCCTGGCTGATGAAGGGTGATACCCTGAAACCGGTCCCAGGATGCTTGTTTGCGGTCCACTGAGGACCTGGCCTGGCAGTTCAGGCTGGACTGTTCCCATGGGGAACAGGGTCAAGACTGATTTGCATATGGTAGCGGTCCAAACTGGGATGGCATGGTGGGCAAAAGAACGATGGATTTAACCCAGATCTGTGACTGGGGTGAGTGTTTGAAATGTTTCAACACTTCGTCCATCATCATTTTGTGTTGCTACAGTTGCACTAAGTGGGAAGGGTATATCCAGATGTGGGTCCCTTGCTCACTGTGTCACTGGATTCAAGCTAGCCTGGCTGATGAAGGATGATACCCTGAAACTGGTCCCAGGATGCTTGTTTCTGGTCCAGTGAAGACCTGGCTTGGTAGTTTGGGCTGGACTGTTCCCATGGAGAACAGGGTCAAGAATGATTTGCAAATCGTTAGGTCCAAATTGAGGTGGCATGGTGGGCAAAAAAATGATGGATGAAACTCAGATCTGTGACTGGGGGTGAGTGTTTGAAAAGTTTCAACACTCCGCCCATCATCCTTTTGTGTTCCTAAAGTTGCTCTATGTGGGAAGGGTATGCCCAGACTTGGGTCCTTTGCTCACTGTGCCACTGGATTCAAGCTAACCTGGCTGATGAAGGGTGATGCCCTGAAACCAGTGCCAGGATGCTTGTTTCCAATTCAGGGAGGACTTGGCCTGGCAGTTCAGGCTGGAATATTCCCACGGGGAACAGGGTCAAGACTCATTTGCATATGACTGGGTCCAAACTGGGGTGGCATGATGGGCAAAAGAACAATGGATTAAACCCAAATCTGAGACTGGGGGTGAGTGTTTAAAAAGTTTTAACACCCCATCCATCATCCTTTTGTGTTGCTGATGAAGTACCTGGACACATGATGAGTCAAATGTAAAGGACCTTAGCACAACTGAACACCCTCTATGAGTGGACAAACAAAACTCTAGCTTCAATACAAGACAAATGTGCAATCCATATCAGGGGGACAATTCTAACACAATATATGCTGACATTGGCCAACCCAAGATTAAAATCTTACCATATCAAACATAACACAATGCAATGACACCCCAGTTGGATTAACAAAAATATCCATACAGTGAACATCTACCCTTGTGTGGGTGACACCTTCACTGCCCACAAAGTCTGATTTTGCTAACAACAGCCAGATGCATCCCCAATTGGTTCTGCCCTGTCTCCGTAGCTTGCCTGGGATGATGCTTGAAATATAAAGAGAAATAGGGTCACTACATGCTACTGATCACACTTGAACAACAGCTGTGATTAGCAAACATTGTCATGAAGTAAAGTAGGCCACAGAAACAAAGTCTATCAAAGTGGCTCCTACATTTACCACACCATATGCATGCATGCCACATGAACTGTCAACGGTTGCCCACAGGAAATTTAGAGCCTCAGACAACTCCAACTCCGTGAATGATGTTGTGCAACACAGTAACCACTGAACAAGTAGGAGACACCAACACCTTCAGTAATTTGCATCATGTAGCATACCTCAGTTATCTGTTGTCATATAATAGTAGGACAATGCCAAGTTCATTCCCACAGATCCCACACAAGGCAATGCATCTATTTGTTGCATACACAATACCACAATAATAAAAAATGATGATCGAAAGTCCTGGCATGTTGCTGACAGAAGTACAGTAGCCTGAAGAAGGTGACATGGAAACAGCAGCACATGGTTCAGCAATCAGGGTGAAACACACACAACTGTAGGCATGCAACACAAATTACTCAGGGACAACCGAAAGGTAGTAAAGTCATGGCAGGACAAATGGGTATGCAACAAAACAACAACTTGGTTTTATTAACAGCAAATGCTGAAGATCAAATGCCCTTGGCCGGTCCAAATACAAGTCCATGCACATGATGGTGCCCAAGCTTGACTCCAGTCACTTCCACAGGAAGGGGCATCAAGTAGGCATGCAGGGTCCTCAGGTATAGTGCTTGGAAGAGATGAGGTCGGATTTGGGATGGGTGGGTTTGGGCTTGGGAGGGGTGGACTGTTTCTTCGGAGGGGTTGGCTTCTTTTTTGGGGGGGAGTGGTATGGGTGCTTGCTGGGGGGGCAGGTATGACACCGAAGGACTTGGATGTGGAAGGGATGAATTGGGATGTGGGTGGGGGCCTCTTGGGGTTAGGAGGAGGTGGAAGTAACATGGGAAAGAGAAAGGCCAAAAATGAAACTTTATTTGGGAAAACGGGAACAGTCATTAGAAGGGATTAGGGATTTGGAGATTGAGGGCGTGGTGGTCTTGTCTGTGGGTGGTGATGCCTTTGGAGTGTGTATGTGTGAGGTATTCTTATGTTTGGGTGGTGTCTGTTGCTTATGTGAGTGTGGGTGTTTGCATTTCTTGGTCGGCTGGGTGATGTGGGAGTGGTGGATGTGTGTGTATCTGTTGAGGTGGTGTCTGTGGGTATGGTGGATGTGTCTGTGTGTGTTGGGGTAGTGTATGTGGGTATGGTGTATATGGTGGCTGTGTCTATGTTTGTTAGGGTGGTGTTTGGGGTATGGTTGAAGTGGTGCATGTGTCTGTGGGTGTTGTGGTGGTGTCTTGGGGTATGGTATCTGAGGTGTGAGGGTCTGTGGGTTGTGAGGTGTTGTCTGGGTGTATGGTGGATGTGGTAGATGTGTCACCTGATGTTGTGGCGTTGTCTGTGGGTATGATGGTTGAGGTGTGTGGTCGGTGGGGGTGTCTTTGGAAATGGTGGCTGTTGTGATGTCTGTGGGTGACTGTTGAGTGTTTGCATGCTGGTGTGTCTTGTGGAGCTTGTGCCTATATGTGCTGCTGGTGTGTGTTGAGGTGGGTGTGTGCGCATGTGTCTGTGTGCTCATGATAGGTAGGGGAATACGGACTTTAGATTGGGAAGAGGGAGGCGGTGGGGGGAGGAATGTGGAGGGTGGATGGCTGCCATCAGTGAGGCCGCCAGAGCCTGAAAAGATTGCTGTAGGCCAGGATTGTCACTATGAATGCCTTCCAGGTACACATTCAAAATGGCTGTCTTCCCCACAGAGATAATGCTCAGGAGGTCAGTAGCCTCTTCACTCAGGTAAGCATGGGTAACAAAGGCTGGGGGTGAGGTGCCTGGGGTGAAGGAGATGCCCACCTTTTTGGGTGAGCTGGCACAGCCAACTGGGTGGGGAGCAACAGGGAGGGTAGCAATAGAATTGGGGGTGGTGGACAAGGATGGTACACAAGCAGGTCCTGATAGGTCCACCACCACTAGGGAGGTAGAATCAGATGATGACAAGGTCAATTCTGTGTCCTCCATGACACCCCCCTCTGGGCCACTGGGTCCCTCCGTGTCACTGGTGTCACGACTGGAGGTACCGTGGCCAGATGCTTCCCCACTAGGTTCTGCCCAGTATCCTTCACTTGCCTGGGATGATGCTGCAAAGCAAATACAAAGAGAAATAGGGTCACTACATGCTACTGATCACACTTGAACAACAGCTGTGATTAGCAAACATTGTCATGAAGTAAAGTAGGCCACAGAAACAAAGTCTATCAAAGTGGCACCTACATTTACCACACCATATGCATGCATGCCACATGAACTGCCAACAGTTGCCCACAGGAAATTTAGAACCTCAGACAACTCCAACTACGTGAATGATGTTGTGCAACACAGTAATCACTGAACAAGTAGGAGACACCAACACCTTCAGTAATTTGCATCATGTAGCATACCTCAGTTATCTGTTGTCATATAATAGTAGGACAATGCCAAGTTCATTCCCACAGATCCCACACAAGGCAATACATCTATTTGTTGCATACACAATACCACAATAATACAAAATGATGGATATGTGTGTAGCTGTTGAGGTGGTGTCTGTGGGTATGGTGAATGTGGTGGATGTGTCTGTGTGTGTTGGGGTAGTGTATGTGGGTATGGTGTATATGGTGTCTGTGTCTGTGTTTGTTAGGGTGGTGTTTGGGGTATGGTTGAAGTGGTGGATGTGTCTGTGGGTGTTGTGGTGGAGTCTTGGGGTATGGTATCTGAGGTGTGAGGGTCTGTGGGTTGTGAGGTGTTGTCTGGGTGTATGGTGGGTGTGGTAGATGTGTCACCTGATGTTGTGGTGTTGTCTGTAGGTATGATGGTTGAGGTGTGTGGTCGGTGGGGGTGGTGGGGGTGTCTTTGGAAATGGTGGCTGTTGTGATGTCTGTGGCTGACTGTTGAGTGCTTGTGTGCTGGTGTGTCTTGTGGAGCTTGTGTCTATATGTGCTGCTTGTGTGTGTTGAGGTGGGTGTGTGCGCATGTGTCTCTGTGCTCATGATAGGTAGGGGAATATGGACTTTAGATTGGGAAGAGGGAGGTGGTGGGGGAGGAATGTGGAGGGTGGATGGCTGCCATCAGTGAGGACGCCAGAGCCTGACAAGATTGCTGTAGTCCAGGATTGTCACTATGAATGCCTTCCAGGTACACATTCAAAATGGCTGTCTTCCCCACAGAGATAATGCTCAGGAGGTCAATAGCCTCCTCACTCAGGTAAGCATGGGTAACAGGCTGGGGGTGAGGTGCCTGGGGTGAAGGAGATGCCCACCTTTTTGGGTGAGCTGGCACAGCCAACTGGGTGGGGAGCAACAGGGAGGGTAGCAATAGAACTGGGGGTGGTGGACAAGGATGGTACAGGAGCAGGTCCTGATGGGTCCACCACCACTAGGGAGGGGCCACTAGAGGTAGAATCAGATGATGACAAGTCAATTCTGTGTCCTCCATGACACTCCCTTCCGGGCCACTGGGTCCCTCCGTGTCACTGGTGTCACGACTGGAGGTACCGTGGCGAGATGCTTCCCCACTTGGTTCTGCCCTGTATCCTTCACTTGCCTGGGATGATGCTGCAAAGCCAATACAAAGAGAAATATGGTCACTACATGCTACTGATCACACTTAAACAACAGCTGTGATTAGCAAACATTGTCATGACGTAAAGTAGGCCAAAGCAACAAATTATATCAAAGTGGCTCCTACATTTACCACTTAACAAGTAGGTCACCACATCACCTTCAATGGTTTGCCTCATGTAGCATACCTCATTGCCTATTGCCTGGGTGTATGGTTGGACCCCCAACTCTCAATGTCCCAACATGCCAATAGAATAGCAGGAACCTCATTCGCCCTGCTTAGGACTTTGAAGAAGGTTTTAACTATACTACCGTTTCTTGCCAGAAGACTGGTTATTCAGGCACTGATAGGTTCTCGGATTGATTATGGCAATGCCCTGTTTGTAGGATCACCAAGATACGTGATTCAAAGATTACAAAGGGTACAAAACGCAGCTGCACGTCTGCTTCTAAATACTCCTAAGCAACACTCCATATGGGCAGGAATCGCATCCCTACATTGGCTCCCTGTGGAGAAAAGGATTCAGTTCAAGGCCCTATGCCACATTCATAGAGCCATATTCGATAATGGTCCAGAAATGCTTAAAACGTTGGCATATGTCTACATTCCAGCCAGGCCACTCAGATCCTCCTCAGCTAAGCTGCTCATAGTGCCAATGGTGAAGAAAGCAAGATGGGGAGGAAGATCATTGGCATATCAAGGTGCTTTGCTTTGGAACAACCTTCCTCTCAATATTAGATCAAATTCACAAGAGACTTCTTTCAGGAAGGATCTGAAGACTTGGTTATTTAAAACTTAAACTCCTGCACGAACATAAACAGTACATTTCCGCTATCGCAGTATAAGCGCTACGAGGCCTCTGGGCAGTTTAGGCGCTATATAAGCAATTATAACGTAACATAACATACAATAGTAGGCAAATGCCAAGTTCATTTCCACAGATCCCACACAGGCCAGTCACACATCTATGTGTCACATACACAGTACCACAATAATAAGAAATGATGGTGCAAACTCCTGGCATGTTGCTGATAGAAGTACAGTAGCCTGAAGAAGGTGACATGGAAATACCCATGTCACACTGGAAAAAATCAACAGTGCTCACTGCACCATGTGTAAATTGCCCCAATGGAGTCATGGAGGTTGTACTAATGTTGCTCAGATATAGTGCATATCTAGCATGAAAATGTACACTGTAGAACAATTGTGCAAAATGCCAGGGAGCTATGTCTCCAAAATCCACAGCACAATGAACCAGCTAACCCCTGTCAATGACATACTCTGATTGCAACTATAGAAGCCAAAAAGTCCTTTGAATGTTGGAGAAGCCCAGGGATTCTCAAGTACTTGTAGAAGACGCTCAACATGTTACCCAATGGGAAACTACACCATTGTCTCCATTTTGGTCCTACGAGCACAGATTTCCATGGATAAATGGTACAAAACCACATACGATTCCTACTTTACTGCAAGTCACTCCATGATGTAGGCCAACAGTCAGGTAATGAACCTTCCCCATTTCACATGTGCAGAGCACTTTGCTACATGAACCACACATGGTATGTTCCCAGGTTTGTAAACTTAATTTGAGAGTTCACTAACAGATGTATTGAGGCAAGTGAACACTGTGATGGTTGTTGGAGTTAGAGAAACAGGGCCTATTGGGCTTTGCATAAGGTCACTCCCTCCACCTCCCAACAATTGACAAATGGTATACTCCCAGGTGTGTAAACTTCATTTGAGAGTTCATTAACAGATAGATATATTGGGGCAAGTGAACACTCAGCTGGTGGTTGAGAGTTAAAGAAACAGGGCCTATTGTTCTTTGCAGTCAGGTCACTTCCTCTACTTCCCAACACTCGACAAATGGTATATTCCCAGGTGAGTGAACTTAATTTGAGAGTTCACTGACAAATGTATTGGGGCAATGAGTGTACACTGGGCTGGTGGTTGGAGTTACTGACACAAGGCCTCCTGGGAGTTGCAGTTAGGTCATTCCCTCTACTCCCCAACACTTGAAAAATGTTGGGTATTACTTATCTGTACTCAAGCTGCATTTAAGTTAGAGTATACATTTATATTTTGGGACATACCATGAATCCTGGAATGTTTTTTGATACTGTGAGATTTAGAGGCACCATTTGGACATATGGCATGTGATGAGCCTTGGTAGCTGTGATGTTGGGTCCAATAATACACACTGACAGTGTTAAAACTCAAATACTCTGGGTATTGAATGTTGGTGAGATACATGAACAAGGCTTGGGCAATAGCAGAGATGTGGGTATGCATGGCATTATGGTTTTGCAACAGTGTGTGTGTTGTAGCTTACCAGACACCACTCCCCCAGGTATTCCTCTCAAGCCCTCAGGATGCAAATGGTCAATACCTTCTCCTCCTAGGGAAAGAGTCTTAATGGGGCACTGGGAGGGCCACTGCAAGTCATCTTGGCTTCCAGCTGCTGCCTGGAGACCAGGAAGCAGATCTTCCCCCTGAAAGATCAACCTCTTCCTAATGTCCTCCTTTGTGCAGGGTGGTGCCTACAGCATTGACTGTCGACTGTCCTGTCCCACATTTCCATTTTCCTATGGAAAGTAGTATACTGGACTTGGGCTCCAAACAATTGTGGTTCTACTCTTATGATTTCATCCACCATGACTCAACTCATCTTCTGAAAAATTGGGATTTTTGGAAAGTGACATGGTGGACAAAAAAAAGTGGGTGACAGGGACTTACTTAATGGGGAAGCACAATAGGGAGTGAATGGACAAAGGTATGTGCAGTGTGTTATATGGGATGGGGAAAAAAGAGGCGCCTAATCTATGAAAAATTCAAAAAATGGTGGTCGCTAATTGCGCTGGAGGTTGGACTGCCTAGGTTCAAGCCACTGCGCTGCTGGCAGTTTGGCTTTTTTGCATGGTGGGCGGAGGTTCTGCCTCTTTGCATCATAATACGGAGGTCTGGTGACAAACTCATAATGAGGCCCTTAGTGTCCATTGGCATGAGCAGCTATAACAGATATGTTCAAATCAAACCCCCTTGCACAGTGTGAGTGGGCATATTGAACCAGCTTGACCAAAGATGTCTCTGGACGTCTCCCCACATAGAAAGTGTTTAGAAAAAATGAGTCAAAACTGTGCCTTTTACAGTAAATTTTCAAATATATTGTGTACTGAGCCTTCAGATAGATAGGCAGATCTGAACAGGAATTGATGAAATAAACAATTCAGAACCTTTCAGAGATTCAAAAGCAATATCCCTGAAAAGCAAAAAAAGAGAAAATAGATGCACAACAGACTTATTTGTGCCTTGGGAGACACAGCTCCTTTTTGATGGCGTGCCCCTTAATAAAAGCAAATGTCAGATAATAACCAAACACCAGCTTTAACTTTTGTGTCTGGGAATAATGTCCGTTACTCTTCTCATCAGGAATCTATGAAAAGGTTTTTGTTGCTAAATATGCCAGCCAGCCAGGAGTGCAGACATTTTACAAGTGGTGTTTTACGACTGCTGAGTTTCCGCACATAAAAAAATTAGGACAGTGTTATATTTTTTATATGCGGAGACTGCAGTTTGTAAAGATACTACTCATGAAATATATTTTTGAATAGCAAACAATTGTAAACTTAGAACACAAAAGTGTGATTTACTTTTTGAATCCGGCCCTGTGTTAGTAATTTAAGCCATATTTCAATACAAGCACTTTAAGTCCACAGCCCTCACTTCCTTCTTATTTTCAGCGACGTTTTAAGGCATGGGCTAAGTGGGAAATTGAACCGGGCACGACATTTCAAGGGCCAATCAAGAAATGTGATATTTCTCTCGCTCTCTGTGTTTCACTTTTGTTTATTTTTCGTCTTAACTTCTATCCCTCTGCCTGCCTCCTCTATCTCTTACTTCGTCTCTCTCTGTCTTCATCATAAGGATTTCTGGTGCCATTGGCAAGACATATTACAGACGTATTTGCGTGACTACCATCTCTAAAAATTTAAGTATGATTCAGTATTGTTCGGGACCAAGCAGACGTGACTTAGCAGAAAATGTGCAATACAATTCAAAATATATCTTGCCAAGTCCCCCAAATATCCTTCAGATGACACTGCCTATCCTCACCCTCTTATTCATAGTGACCTTGGAGGTAACCAGAAGGAGAAAATGTGAGTTGCCAATGCATGTTCTTGGAGACCGCAGGGGATCTTTGTCCACAACTATCCCAAGCACTACGTGGAGCTACCGAGCTAGTCAAAATCCTAGCATTGACCTCCTGCTCTATCCTTCACTCTCCACCTTACCTGTGTTTACCTGCAGATAAAATGTTATTGCACTGTTTTACAGGATTCTTGCTTTTCTGACCTGGCCTTCCTGAGAAGGCCGGCCAAACACACATGTGCACTGAGGGGAGTGCCGCTACCACTCCCCCTGGTGCCTGTCATCTCACGGCCCCACCCATGAAAAATAAAACAATAATTAACATAGTTTCAAATCGTTTTATTTTTCAAGTTTGCAGCTGCTGTTGCGGGGGCTGGCGGAAAGGGGGTGCAACGCATTCCTGCCAAAGTGAAAGAGCCACTGCTGCAACATAATAGTGTGAAGGTGCTGCCTTGAGCCATGCTTGAAGTCATGGGTAAAGCTGATGGCTTTATCAAGTGTGGCAAGGGCTATGGTTTGAGCAAAGTGGGAAACAACCTTCACAATGAAGTCTTAACCATGACATGCCTCTACCACGAAGCCTAAACAACGAAAAAATCTTTACCACAAATGTCTTTTCTACAAATATGTCATTACAACTAATGCATCTGACATGATTTATGTGTATGCATTCACCACAGATGTCTTTACCACGAAATTTGTAAGTGTATAGGTAAATATCTAGGTGAGTTTATGATACTTTTTTTATATCTTTTGGAGACATTACTGTAGGAGTATTAGGGGTTTTGGGTTGGAAAGTATATCAATGCTCCGGTATTAATTTTAATACACGAGTATTACTTTTTTTTACATAATATATATAATTTCATTTAAAACAAATTGTTTAAATTAATTTTTAAACATTGTAATGCTACCTTCTAGAGACAGGATGCAAGGGATATAGAGATATTGGGTGGGGAACTGTATCAATACTCAGGTAATCATTTTAATACCTGATTAGTAATATTGTTATATTAAAATAGATAGGGCCTCATTACTACTTTGCCGGTTCGACCGCAATCAGCTTGGGGGTCGGACCACTGTATTATGATGTTGGCAGTCCCATAGAGAAAATAGCGCTGCGGTCCTGCCGTCACCGCCAGGCAGTGCAGACTACCGCAGTGACAAAGCAGGCCAAACAGGCCTACAGAGCCAGTGTTTCCGATGGACAGAATATGATGTTGCACAACGCCACTGTGACCGTGGTGGTCCAACCACCACATTCCTGCATGCAGAAATGGACAGTACAAAGGGAGCAATTCACCCGCAAGCAGCGTTACACATCCTGTGTCCCCATGGAGCCCATCACATATGCCCTTCTGCTGCTCATCAAAGGTGCCCAAAATCCACACCATGCTGGACCCAACCAACGGTAAGGGCACACACCTACCTGTGTCATTAAGTTCAACAACAGATTGTCGCACTGTTGTCCAACTGATATGGGGCTCACTCAATGGGCACCAAGTACATGTGAGATTGTGTCCACAGTCAGAGTCATTCACAAAGAATGGCACATTCACAGCTACAAACGCTCCCTTTGGGCAGGTCACCAACACTGCATCGCAACACTCCACAAAAACACACATCTGACCTTCTCAGGCACAGGGACAGTGAAGTTTACACAACATTGTGTCACACAACAGCAACACCACAGCAACATCTCATCTGCCAATTCAACTGACACCCTCACATTGCACACATGCCATGGACTGTCGTCAGATTGAAAACACATATATAAGGATGTGTCATAGAACACAAACACCCCTCCCATGAAAAAGCCCAGCAATGAGCCCACACCTCACCCACATTGCAACACAATGGAAGGACAATAGGATGCACAATAGTTTGAGAGACAAATATCCATTGCTCACTATGGAAAGAATACCTGCGCAATAGGGATAGGGGGCATCAAGAACAGTCATGGAAGGATGCTGCCCTGGAACACGTTGCACATGCCCCTAAAACAACATTTGCACAGGAACTGGCCCTTCATGTGTCTCAGGGACAGACAATAGTAGAGCCATGTGACATGCCTATCTGCATAATGTGGAAGTGCAAGTCAAGAAAGCAAATATAGCAGCAGCAGCATGGGCCATACATCTAGATGAAGTAGCTGCAAGGTGCACACATCAAAATGGATACATGCACAGTCACATGCAAGGGAAGCTAGCACAACTGAACACCCTCCATGTGTGGACAAACAAAACATCAGCTTCCACACTTAAGACACAGGTGCAATCCATATCAGGGGGCAAGTCTAACACCATACAGGCTGACATTGGACAACACAAGATGAAATAATTACCATACCAAACATAACACAATGTAATGACACATCAATTTGGAATAACACCCACATGTCCATACAGTCAACAACTACCTTTGTCCTGGGTGACAGCAGCAATGCCCACAAAATCAGATATTGCAAACAACAGCAAATGGACCGGCATGCAGTCTAAAACACACAAAACTGTAGGCATACAACACACGTTACTCAGGAACAACATAAAGGTAGAAAAGGGATTGCAGGACAAATGTGTACCAAAAAAAAAAAAGACTTGGGTTTATTAACTTCAAATTATTCAGAACAAAGGCCATTGGCCAGTCCGATAAGATGTCTACGCAGATGACTCAGCCCACACTTGACTCCTATCACTGACAGGAAACCTCCACAGGAAGAGGCATTAAGTGGGCAGGCAGGCAGCTCAGGGATCATCCGTGGGTGGGGTGGAGTCAGATTTGGGATGGGTATGTTTGGGAGGTGGGTCTTTTTTTTGGAGGGATGGGCTTCTTCTTGGGGAAGGGGTATGGGTGCTTGCAGGAGGGGGGAAGGTGTGAAAGGGGAAGACTTTGATGTGGAAGGGATGGGTTGGGATGTGGGTGGGGACCTCTTGGGTTTGGCGGGTGGAGGGAACAGGGAAAAGGGAAAACTCAAAAAGGAAACTCTCCTTGGGAAAATGGTGAGGGTCTGCAGAAAGGGTTGGGGATTTGAAGGTTGAGGGAGTGGTTGTCTTGTGTATGGCTGTAGATGCCTTGAGTGTGTGTGTGTTTGTGTGTGTGGTATGCTTCTGTTTTTGGTGTCTGTTGCATGTGTGAGTGTGGATGTTGGCATGTCTTGGAGGGCTGGGAGGTAGAGGTGCTGGGTCATGTGGGAGTGATGGATGTGTGTTTGTGTCTATTAGGGTGGTGTCTGTGAATATGGTAGATGTGGATGTGTGTCTATTGGGGTGGTGTCTGCGGGTATGCTGGATGTGGTGGGTGTTTGTGTGTTTACTGGGGTGGTGTCTGCAGGTATGCTGGATGTGGTGAATGGGTCTGTGGGTATTGTGGTGGTGTCTGCTGGTATGGTGGATGTGGTGGATGTGTCTGTGTGTGCTGTGCTTGTGTCTGGGTATATGGTGGGTGTGGTGGATGTGTCACTGACCATTGTGGTGGTGTCTGTGGGTATGCTGATTGTGATGTGTTGGTCAATGGGGGTTGTGGGGTGTCTGTGAAGTGGTAGCTGATGTCATGTTTATGTATGTATGTCGAGTGCCTGTGTGCTGGTGTGTCTCGTGGTATTTGTATAGATGTGTGCTGCTTGTGTGTGTTAAGGTGGGTGTGTGCGGATGTATATGTGTGCTTTGACAGGTAGGGGAATAGGGGATTTCGACTAGGATGAAGGAGGGGGGAGGAATGTGGGGATTGACTGGCTGCAGTGAGTTAGTAAAAGATCGCTGTAGGCCAGGCATGGGTCTATGAATGTCTTCCAAGAAAGCATTAGGAACCGCCTGCGACTTCTGAACTTGGCTGGCCAACCCTGAATTCCATTCAGAATGGCAGTCTGCCCTTCAGAGATACTCTGCGGGAGGTCAATACCCTCCTCACTCAGGGCAGCAGGGGTACCAGGGGCTGAGGGTGAGGTGCCTGCAGCAAAAGAGCTGCTTACCCTCTTGGGTGAGCGGTATGGCCATCTGGGTGGGGAGCAACAGGGAGGGTGGTGATAGAACTGGGGGCGGTAGACAAAGATGGTATAGGAGCCGGTCCTGATGCCAGGGAGTGCCCACTGGAAAAAGAATACGATGATGACGACATTGATCCTGTCTCCTTGCTGGCACTCCCCTCCTCCTCCGGGCCTCTGGATCCCTATGTGTTGGTGGTGTCATGACTGGAGGTACCGTGGCCAGATTCTTCCCCACTTGGTTGTGCCTTGCTTCCTTTGCTTCCCTGGGCTGATGCTGCAAATACAAAGAAGAAAAGGGTAACCACTTGTTCCTGATCACACTTGAACAACAGCTGTGATCAGCAGACATTACCATGATGTCAAGTAGGCCCCAGCAACAAACTACATCAAAGTGCTCTCTACATGTACCATATCATATGCATGCATGTCATCTGAACTGTCAACAGTTGCCCACAGGAAAATCAGGCTCTCGGACAACTGCAATTGTATGACAGCAGTTGTGCAATCACAGTAACCATTGAACAAGTAGGAGACCACATTACTTTCAATGCTTTGCCTCATGGAGCATAACTCAGTTACCTGTTGTCATAGAACATTAGGCCAATGCTAGGTTCATTCCCACAGATCCCTCACCATGTAATGCAGACATCTATTTGTCACATGCACAATAACAATAACACAACAATAAGAAATAATGCTCCTAAAACCTGCCATGTTGCTGACAGCACAGTAACCACTGAACTAGTAGGAGACCTCATCACCTTCAATAGTTTGTCTCTTGTAGCATTCCTAAGTTACCTATTATCATGCAATAGTAGGCCAATGACAAGTTAATTCCCAAAGATCCCACACAAGGTAATTCAGACATCTATTTGTCAAATACATAATAACACAACAATAAGAAATGATGCTAATGAAACCTGCCATGCTGCTGGCAGCAGTACAGTAGCCTGGAGAAGGTGACATGTCACACTGGAAACATATATACAATGCTCACTTCACCATGTGTAATTTGTCCTAATGGAGTCATTGAGGTAGTGCTAATGTTGCTCTGATATGCTACAGATTTGGCAAGGAAATGTACACTGTTGACAAAATGTGCAAATGGTCAGGGAGATATGTCACTAAAATCCATAACACAATGAATCAGCGAGGCCTAGGGAAATCATCACTGATTGCATCAGTAGATGCCATTAGTCCTTTGTATGTTGGAGTGGCCCAGAGATTTGCAAGGCCCTCAACATGTTGCCCAATGGGAAATTAAATCACTGTCTCTATTTTGGTCCTGCAAACCCAGATGTCTGTGGATAAATGGTTGTACCCAACCACATATGATTCCAACATAGCTGCAAGTCACTCCATGATTCCATGATTCATGCCAACAGTCAGGTAACAAACATCACCCTTTACACATGTACAGTGCTCTTTTCCACATGATGCCACATCAATTGCATGGAAATGCACATTGTGTGTAAAACCTCTAGTCCTACCCATCATGTCCCACATTGCTACTGCAGTTGTATATGCCAAATTACATGCTGTGACAGGTGAGGGTATGTGTGAGCACACAATCAATGGTCACCCACTCCTGTCTGTGGCACCACATGAAATGTAGCCCCATTGCAAATGTCCTATTCCAAATATAGGTTGTCATGCACATAAAAGTGAATACAGAAGTCCCATGGACACAGGTAGACCATGCATGAAACAGCAGTGTACATATTTTGTCAAAAGAGAAAGGGACACATGCTAACATGTTTGCACAAAGATTGTTGGCATCAGTGATGGCACATAAATCATGTCAATGGACATTCCCCACTTATCAAGGGAAAGCATTGATCTATAGCTGACCAAAAGAACAATGTATGCTCTGTCACATGTATGATGGCCATCTTCACAGTACAGTCAGTAGTGAGGCACCAGCACTCGTCACATACTGAATACAAGTGGCCTCTTGAGGGGAGAGGGAGGGGAGTGGAACAGATGCTAAATTGTTCATTTGACCAGACACATGGGTGAATACAGTCATTCATCACTTCTTTTACTTTGACCTGTAATACTGAGGTGTAGTGGTCTGTAGCGTAGTATTTACATCCAATACAACAACAAACATTCCTTGATTGATCAATGTACACAGTCATATGTTGTCCCTGGACAGCAAATTTGTGGATTGTACACGGATGTGTCTAAGGTTACTGGGTCAGTAGACAAGGCACATCAGTATGCATCACATTACATTTCTACACAAACAGTTACTCATCTACTGTGTCACACATGGCTCATCCCTAATCGTCAGGGGGAGATATCAGAACCTAACACATTAACTTTGCAATCTGAAAGGCAGGAATAAGCCCTCTACTCACCCCTTTGCTGCTGCTGCTGTGTTCCTATCATACGCCCATCAAGATCTGGTACGCCACTGCCAGAATGCAGGCCATTGGGGGGGTCATGGTCTGATGTGCGCCTCGCCCACATTGGTAGGACAGCTCCAGCTGGACCTCTGCAATCTTCCGGGCCCAGCATCTCAGGGTCCAACCATCGCTTGCAACAGTGGGCTCTCTGTCAGCTTTGGATCCCCAGTGTCCGCACCTTCCAGGTGTTGACTATCCTTCTGATGGGCATTTACATGCATGGATGCAAGAGACAAATCAAGTAATTACAATCACAAGTTTTTGCCCAAATGGTTGTGGCACACATATACCAGAAACACCAAGCAAAAAATGGTCAATTTGTCAACACACAAGTGTAAAGCACAACTGCCAATAAGTAGAGGGGAATGAATACACACTTTTGTATCCATCTGCAGACTAACACACTACCCTGTTCTTGGCCTACAATGACTAAGCAAGCCTACACGCATCAGGTATCCCATGCTCCAGCAACATGTACTGTGATGTGAGTCATAATGAAACACTACACACCTATGTGGCTTCTGAAGGGTAAACTCCTTAGGCCTGACTGGACGAACACATTTACACTCTGCAAGATTGACTCACTGAATACAGTCCCTATAGGCAACTTCCATAGTACAGACTTCAGCCTTACATTTGAGTGACAGTGAAGGGGCTGGCATGGTGAGTACAGAAAGTGTCTTCCCTGTGCATGTCTGGACATGTGGCCTACCAAATGCATACTCATGCTACTTCAGGGGGGTTGCTGGGATATGCACCTGTATCACTGAACACTGCTTTGGACATATGTGTCTAAACTACAGAGATGGCATCCAACATTCAATGGTATGCATTGTCCAATGTCTGCTATGGAACCAAGCTAATAAGTCACATGTCATGGCCTCCCAGGAATCTACACACTGTCTGCACTGTGGGTCCATCATTTGTGCAATAGGTCTGTATAGGACAGATAGGACATCTGTGAAGTTGACAACAGAGCTGTGGGACTATGGTGACCTGTCATGAGTCAAAGACACACGTTGACAATTATGCAAAATGTACATATGGACTATTTCTGGGATTTACCTCTGTACACATTCCTAATCTAGGCAATGGACTGAGGCATTCAGGGCAAGCATTGCAACTAGAGTCTCATATTGGCCACATGACAGGATCTGCTGGTGTACAGGGAATGGGCACAGTGCCACAGCTGCAGTGCCATAGTGACTATCCCACAGCCTGGTCTATGTCCCACACTGGGAGATATATTTGACAGGCCCTGATCTCTGCAGGCCGAGCATACAGAACCTACATGTTACTCATATTTCCATCACTTCCGTGCATGACACTACATCATGTGCCATCATCAATGTGGCTTGTGGTTTGTGTGGCAACCTGAATGGCACAGTGAGTCATGATATGCCTTCCAGGCAACAGTTTGGCAATGCCAGATGTGGGTTGAAAGATCTGTGGCACTATACACATTGCTACCAAGAGCCTCAAATGAATCAGACAAGATGCATACACGGCCCATGCTGTCATGCACATACATGTTGTCTAACATTTACAGCCATCATAAACAAAGACATGTCATCTGATTGCAGTAAAGTTTCCTTGCCTAGTTATATGCATCCAACACAAAAAGGATCTAGGACCGCCAAAAACAAATCACACAACACAATGTGAATAAACACAACATATAGTACTGGTCATCAGTACCTGCACCATGTACATCCCATTGATGCCACACAGACTGCAACAACAAGCACACAAGAAGTCTAAGTGGCACACAGGGGCACATAGTAGCCAGTGAGGAGGGAAAGGATGGTGCTGAACAGAGTCAAAAGGTGC
Source organism: Pleurodeles waltl (assembly GCF_031143425.1). Lineage (NCBI taxonomy): Eukaryota > Metazoa > Chordata > Amphibia > Caudata > Salamandridae > Pleurodeles > Pleurodeles waltl. Next base: position 1,890,949,894 of record NC_090440.1, read on the forward strand.
ACAAAAAGTACTTACCTGCTCCTTTGGTGAGCCATAGAGTTGTCCATACAAGGGAAAGACCTTCACAAGCCTCTCCAGCTCCTCTGGAGAGATGGCAGGGGCCTTATCACCTGCTGGGCATGGGATTATTGCTTCCAGAGGCACCACACAACAGCTCAAGTAGTAGAAGTGCTTCTGGCAGCAGTATCTGGAGTCAAGTGACTGATTTTGCACAACATGTTTGTCACGCCCAGCACATATGGTGGTTTGTAGTCATCAATGCCGATAGACACAGCCATTGGGCCGTGACCACAACAGGCAACAATGTTAGACTATGGCTGTGACCACAGTGGTTGGAACCCCCACCGCACAGATGACTGCTGCCGGTGGTCACGGGCAATTCCTTATGTCCAGTGGAGTAGGTCAGGCGTCTGACATTTTGTGCAGTCTGAGATACTGTATATGGCTTCGTAACCTGCGTCACACCTACAATGTATGTGTTGCATCAACAGAAACATCCTTATTCTGTCTCGTTATGTAGGTTCTCCTACACAACCACCTATGTGTGTTGCTGGCTCAGTTGGCATATTGTCAGGAACATTACTGCAGGGACAAGGACTCACCTGTACAGAAGTCCAGTACACCAGAGGCTGACAAGAGCCGACAATATCCCCTTTGGAGGCAAGGAATGCCATCCGCAAAACTTCTGTTGACAGCCATTCTTCATGTGTTCAGAACATGCTGCAACTTCAGAAATTTTCAAGATGGCAGATGCATCAAGGAAGTCAGCAGTCTAGTGTTTTGAGCACCAGCTGGATTCAACTCGTGATCCAGGCACTCGCCTTGGAAGGCGGAGCACTTCAACTGATCATTTGGAGATGCTGGTGGTGTTTCTTCATCTTGCGTGTGTTTCCTCACATAACTAAAACTTTCAGCAGTCGAAGCACCTCAGGGCATGTCCTGGCTTGTAGTTCTAGACTTCAGAAGCAGTGTCTCAGAACTTCGTATTGCAAGTATTGTCTGTATTTCCATGCTCACAGTTCGTTGAGAGTTTGAGTCTCAGTCAATAAATGTAGAAGGTCAAGACGTAATTTCCTTTTTTTTTTAAAAGACAGTCAATTGAAGATAACAATTACCAGAAGCATCAATATTTCGCACAGAAAAGACTTTGCAGACTGTTTAACCTGGAGAATATTCGATTACTCAAAAAACTACAAATATTATTCAACACTGTATTGCAATACAGAAAAGAAAGATCTAATTTACAGCGAATCCTCATATTGGACATATCACTCACTCAAATAATATAATATATAATATAATTCTGTCACAGGGTTGTTACCTTCTTCATGTTAACTATGATATTTAAATTATTAAGTGACAGAACGCTACATGAAGGAGAGCAGCACTAGTCTTGCTAAATGAGGGTATGAGTTATTGAAGTATACCAAATAGGAAAAGGGTTTTCACTGACATTAGCATTTCTGTTAAACTGTAAAGGTTCTGTTTTTGTTTGCCTTCCTTTACAGGTAGATGTTGCACCAGAGAAGCAAGCAGTGTCTCTTGTTTATCCACTTCCCCTTTCCCCCTCGCTGACTGTATTATGATTCGTCACGGATTTTGGTGTGGTGCGTTGGGTCCAGCTTCTGCTCCTAAGGAACTCAGCTGTACAGTCCTGACACATTTGATGGTGGTGCACGGTCCACAGTATTTTTTGCGGTGGGAAAATACAGTGACATTCCAAGGGACAATTGTGTAGCAGACAGTTGGGTATCTCCTGAATCCTTGCTGTGGACACATGGGGATTGACAGCCATGGGGGTCACGTGTGACCCTTGTGTACTTGATAGCCGGGATGTGTACTGTGTTTCATGTCTAACCAGTCAGTAATGCTTTGTCACACGATATTGTTGGCATGCATCATGTATGTTGCTGTGCACGCACTGACTAATGTTACAAATTATGTCTGGTCACACATATGTACCCTGGGAGAGGGAGGTTGTGACAACCTCCGGTCTACCATCCACTGCCAGACTTTCAGACCATGGAGCAACACCACATCAACCAGTTATACCGCATGGATAGGCAAACAATAATGGACTTATGCCTTCAGTTGGAGCCAGATCTGATGCCAGCTAACAGTAATCCAACCTGCATATCAAACATTGTACAAGTCATTTCAGTATTGCACTTCCTGGTCACAGGGTCCTTCCAACATACAGTGGCCCTGTCTGCTAGTATGTCCCAACCTATGCTCAGTCTGATGTTGAAGGATTTCCTCTCAGCAATGTTGAAACACATTGACAGCTATGTCAGGTTCCCCACATGAGGATTTAGCTAATGTGAAGGTTGACTTTTATAGTTTTGCCCACCTCCCACATGTGGTGGGTGTCATTGATGGCACACATGTTTGCTTGGTGCCACCGCAGGCCACTGAACAAGTCTATCTCAACAGAAAGAACTTCTATTCCATCAAAGTGCATGTTGTCTGTTTAACGGATCTCTACATCTCAAATGTGTGTGCATGACATCCTAGATCAGCCCATGATTCCTTCATAATGCGTAACAGCACCATACCCCAGCTGATGTCACAACTGCACCCAGATAAGGCTTGGCTGGTTGGTATGTCACATCTGTTCTGATTGTGTGTGAGCAATGTCAGGTGCTACAATCATGAAGTGATTGACTCATTGTTGCACCTGTGTCCCGTCCCTTAACAGGAGACTCAGCATATCCAAACCGTCCTTGATTGTTGATGCCGCTGAGGAATTCAACTATGCCAGGGGAAGGCGACTTCAATTAGGCCCAAGGAAGAACACAGGAGGCAGTGGAGCAGGCCTTTGGGATCCTGAAGGCCATATTTTAGTGTCTGGACAGTACTGGTAGAGCCCTCCTCTACTCAACCAGGAAAATCTGTAAGATCACTGTGGCATGTTGCAAGCTCCCTAACATCGCCCTGCAGAGTAATATTCCAAATATCTCAGAGGAAGGCGAGTCTGCAGTGCCACCAGATGAGAATCCTGAAATACCAAATGAAGTTGACAATGGTGAAGAGGAAGGAGCTCACTTGCGAGAAGATGTCACCCACAACTACTTCTCATGAGTGTAAGTATGTCATGTGTTGTCATGACTGTGACTGTACGATGAACTGTAGTTGTGAGAATGTGTGGAGTTGAGTGTTTTAGATACAGCTAAGGAGCTGATACTCTGCAATAAAGAGTAAAGGCTGCTTGATAAGATGGCTCTAGACACTTCTGCACATTGATGATGCTGCTTTGATTGTGTCAGTTTCTTTGCAATGTACTTTGTTTTCCAGTTGCTTGCTATGTGACCTGTGTCATAGGTATTGTTTCAAGCCTATACTCCTTGATTTGTTCATTGTACAGGTACCTTCACCATGACATCTTCATGTGGGCATTTAAAAGTTGTGACATTGGCAGGTATGTGATGCTGTTCTGACATACCAAGTGGACATGTATTGTTCCAGGTAATGTAGGCCACAGAGTTTGGGTGTATGAGACCTGTGCCAAGACGGCTTGCACAGTGTTTGGGTGGAAGGTCAGAAGTGTCCATTGAACTTGTTTTGTGTGCTGTGGTGGGCCTCATGCTTCATGTGGGACATCATGTGGTTATAAAATATGTAGCCCTAGCTTACGACAAGTCATTTTTCCTTCACAGTGGGTAAACACTCTTTTTGTATGACCTGTATGTAGGTGTAGATGTGTTTCATCATTGTAGGCCGCAGTGCCTGTGCCACAACAATGACATATGTTTGTGTCATACCACCAGATGCATGGGTTTATGATTGCCCTGTGATTAGGGACTGTTGTACTGCCATCTGTCTGTATCTTGGATTATGTGATGTTGAATTACTTTGGTGTGATGTGTAATAAGGCTTCAGCAGATGACATCAGTCACATCAATTGATAATTCTATAGGACAATGGCCCTCATTATGTCATTGGCGGTAAAAAAACCCTACCGCCGCAGCGACGGACGCCAAAAGACCTTTGCCGCGGCTAACATCCTCCCACCATAATATGACCACAACCAGATTTCCAGCACAAGAAGGGCGGAGATCCGGCTATTGTCATGCTGGCGGACGGTGTTAAGGTGGCGTTGCTACCACCAGCGACGCCAAGCCAGTAGACCCCCGCCAGCCGCATTATGAGAAATAATATGGCCTGGCGGTGTTCTGCTGGCGGGCACTGCTGGGGGTATGTGGAAAGGCTTGGCGGTACAAAGGACTCGGGCCCGTATATAGGGGGAAAAACAAAAAGGTTTTATTGGTTGTGGTAACGTTTAGGCAGAAAAACTGATCATATAGGGTAACAACACAAATGTCTTTTAGGAATAGCTCCCTGTAGGGTCTTCTTGTCTTTAATGTCTCTTGTTCTATTTTTATTTCTTCTCTTCTAGGTCTTTGCGGATTACTGGGTTGCGCGTCTTACTCTCGTGGTCCCGGAAAAACAAGAAGACAGGAACAAAACAAAAGGTAAGTGGCGTTGTGAGATTTCTGGGTTTAGTTTAGTAAGGGAACGTGCAAGGGGGAGAAAGGAATAAGAGGGTGGTGGGTTAGGGTGCACAGGTATAGGAATATACCTTATGGTGAGGAAGTGATAGGGAGTTCTCAGAGGTTGTGGTCTCACGCTGACTTAAGTGCTCAGTCTACCGCCTCCCCCTCTGTGACACCGTCCTCAGTGATCCCCTTGATTCCAACCTGACCCTTTTTTCCTTTCTGTTAATTCCCCCCCTTGTCCTTACTATTATATATAGAATAATGCCGGCTCCATAATGCGGACCGTACCTTGTGGAGCCACGACCCTCCTGGGTTGTGGCGGAGACTGCTTCCTTGTGTCCCGGTTGCTTGCTTACGTCGTTGTTCTGGTGTCTCGTTCTCTCCTCCGATTTGGATTCAGCATCTTCCTCTCGCACGGCGGCTTCTTCGTTCGTCAGACCTCCTCTCCCTCGGCGAACTCCTCCCCTTTAAAGTCCGTTGTTTGTTTTAACTCTGACACGCGGAAATCCGGTGTCGACGGCTCGGGTGGCGTCCATCCGTCCCCATGGAAACGCGCCAAGGGTTCCGGACGAGGCATGCGAAAGACGCTAGTCCGTAGAGTCTGGAGACGAGGTCGATGAGACCCGTCTACAGGGTAGCAGCGCCCTGTCCCGTCCCCTGCTGGAAGACCCCCTGGATTCAGGTAAGTCGGGTTTCCGACAGGGGAGGAGGGTGTTGTGTGTGTGTGTGTGTGTAGTGGTGTGCGCTTTAATGTGTGAGTGTGTGCATGCATGCTCATGAGTGTGTAGTGTTGCTTTCATGTGTGTGTGCATGTGTGAGACTGTGTGTATGAATACAAATGTGAATGTGTGTCTGCGTGTACGTTTGGATGTGTGTGTGAATAAATGGATGGGTGTGTGTATGAATGCGTGTATGCCTGTGTGAGTGAGTGGGTGAATGTGTGGTGTGTGCCTGCGAGGGTGAGTGTATGGAGGGAGATTGGAAGGGGGAGAGTGGATGGAAGGTGGGGGGGTAGTGTGGGGAGTATTAGGGGGTGGGTGGACCTACTACCAGTGACAGGGAAGGAATTCGCTTTCACTTGGAGGGCCTACAGCCATGGTATTCGTGGAATTACAAACGCCAAACAAAACCATGGCGGTAGGCACGGTCATAATGCCGCTGGCGGGACATTAGTGGCCGCAGGTTTGGAGATTGTTATTTCCACCCCGGTGGCTGCTACCGCCATGACGGTCGGTGTGGTACAATGCCGGGTTGGCTTCAGCCAACCCGCTAATGTCATAATGTGGCGGTATGTACCTCCAGCCTGTTGGCGGTACTACCGCTACATTTATAACGACCGCCCAGGTCATAATGACCCCCAATATCTGATAAATCGCTTCCTTTAGTGGTCTGGGGGTCTGTACCTGTCAATATGTTAATTTTCTCAGCAATCCATGATTTCCAATAGTTCAGACATATTGACAGCCTATGTGCTGAACACTGTAATAAAAAGTTTAGTTTGAGCAGACAGTTGTATGTATGTGTTTGTGTGGTAGGGTTGTAATCCTGAGCTGGAGACTGTGTGCATGCAACATATCCCATCTTGAACAAGTATCTTGGATCATCATTGTATGGTTCCTTCAACCATACAATGATGATCCAAGATACTTGTTCAAGTTGGGATATGTTATCTGACATATCTACATGGCTAAATATGAAATCAAAATCAGCAGGCAATGTGTCAGTGAAGGGTGATTTTATTGTGCAGCTATGACTAACAGAAAATATATGTGACATGACTTAACAAAATTTCAAATGTAAAGGGGTCAGTCATGGTGATTGAAATCATTGGAGTAGATGCCACACCACTGGGAGTCCAAAGTCCAGAGTACCCCTCCCATTGGAAATGGTGGGTGGTTCAGGATCAGTCCAAAGTGAAAGGCAGTGGTGGGTGTCTTCCCATCAACACCTCCTGGACGTCCCTGCTTGTGCGTGTGTGTGTGTGGGGGGGTCTGCTGCTACAAAGGCAGGGGTGTCTAGCCCTTCTCTGGCAGGGCCTCCCTTCGAAGGGCTGGAACTGATGTTGATGGGCCTGCTGTTGATGAGCCTAAGGAAGGGGAAGACTGGTTTTAAAAAGCCCTGCTTAGGGTGGTGTGCATGTCCCTCAACACACCAGTTAGGAAGGCCATCTTGGTATTGTGGCCTCCATCTGTTCCAACATGTCCCTGTGCATGTCCCTCTGTAGTTTATTGGTTTCCCGGAGTTTGGTCTACATTTGACCAATCACGTCTTGGGACTCCTGATAGACTCCCAAGATGTGACTGATGGTGTCCTGGCCAAGAGCAGCCCCAATGGCACAACACTGTTGGCCCACAGCATCCCTCCCATTCACCCTCCCCCAACGGGCCTGTGCCCTTGCCAGAGGGTGCCCACTCCAACTTGTTCCTGGACCCTCCTGGATCCTCATTGTCTAAAGTGTTGCGCTACAACTCAGGATTTAAGACTAGGGGCACAAGATGGTGGACACTCTGCTAGGGACATAGGTTGGTGGGGCAAATGGTTGCCTGGAATGTTGAAGCAACAGGGCTGGGAGGAGATTCACTGTTGCATTCTGACCATGTTGTCCAGTTGGGCTAGAACCGTCTTCCACGTCCAGACGTCCAGGGGTGTCATCATCACTGAGGGCTTCATCCAGGGTGAAGTGGAAGTCTGTTCCGTGGCCTCTGTGTGCCCAGCGGGTGATCCACCTGTTAATGTAAAACAAACATTGTTACTGGTTGTATTGTGACATCTACCTCCAACTGTTTAGTGTTACAGTAAGCAGAGACCTTGGACAAAGTTAAGTTGTAGTTAATCCAGTTGTGGCAAGTAACCATGGTATTGGGTGATGTGACATTACATTTGTGAAGCATCCCAACCCAACTTAACTCAAGCAGCTGCTGAGATGTGCAGATCAGGTGCACTTTGGAGGATGGCCTGAAAATGTCATCTTGCAACCAGTGCAGCCAACAAAGTGGAGAGTCGAGATATGGCTTTGACCATTTTGAGGCCTGGTGGAGTGGGATGCAGGCAGACCCAGGACTTTGTTGTATTTGTGACTGGAGTCATTATGTGCACAGTGCTGTGTCAATGTGTCTGCTGCTGCTGCCAATCTGGTGATGCATCTTCGGGTCTTATGAATACTTGTTGTACACACTGGGTAAGGTGCCAGTCCTGTCCTCAATAGTTTCATCTTGCCGTAGCAAGTCAAAATCGAGCTAGGAAGACAGACATGTCTCTGATTTGAGCATGATCTGTGCTTGATCACTCCCAGGTGAGCACACTTTATTTGGGAGTTGACAAACAGGGGTTTTTGAACAAGGGGACACTGTGATGGTCTTTGTAGGTACAGAAACAGTGCCTACTGGGAGTTGCAGTCAGGTCACTCTCTCTACTACACACACTTGACAAATGTTTTCCCCCCAGGTGAGTAAACTTGATTTGGGAGTTCACAAACAGGGATTTTTGGACAAGTGAGCACCGGGCTGGTGGTTGGAGTTACTGAAACTGGGAGTGCCTGCTGGGAGTTGCAGTCAGGTCCCTCTCTGTACTACACACACTTGACAAATGTTCTCCCCCCAGTTGAGTAAACTTAATTTGTGAGTTCACATACAGATGTAATGGGGCAAGTGAACAATGGGCTGATGGATGGAGTAACAGAAACAGGGCCTGCTGGGATTTGCAGTCAGGCCACTCTTTCTACTACACCCACTTGAGAAATGTCCTCCCCCCCATGTGAGTAAACTTCATTTGGGAGTTGACAAACTGGGGTTTTTGAACAAGTGAACACTGGGCTGGTGGTTGGAGTTACTGAAACAGTGGCTGCTAGGAGTTACAGTCAGGGCACTCGCTCTATTACACACACTTGACAAATGTTATCCACGCCCCCAGATGAGTAAACTTAATTTCTAAGTTGACAAACAGGGGTAGTTGAACAAGTGAACACTATGCTGGTGGTTGGAGTTACTGAAACAGTGCCTGCTTGGAGTTGCAGTCAGGTTTCTCTCTCTACTTCCAATACTTGACAACTGTAATGTATTACATATCTGTATGCAGGCTGCATTTTGGATTGAGCATACATTTTCATTTTGGAACATACCATGAATCCTGGAATGTGTTTTTGGATATTGTGAGGTTTCCCAGCCCCATTTGGACATATGGCATGTGATGGCCCTTGGCAACTGTGATGCTGGGCCCAATGGTACACATTGACAGTGTTTAAACTCAGTTACTCTGGGTATTGAATGTTGGTGAGGTACATGAACAAGACAGTGGGAAAAGCTGAACTGAGAGCATGCATGACATTGCATTTTTGTGATGGTTTTCATGTTGTAACTTACCAGACACCACTCCCCCAGGTATTCCTGTCAAGCTCACAGGAAGCAGGATAGCCAAGACCTTCTCGTCCCAGGGAAAGAGTATTAACCGCTTCTGTGCCTTGGACGAGATGATCTCGTCCAAGGCTACAGTTCCCCTGTGCCTTGGACGAGATCACCTCGTCCAAGGCACAGGGGAACTTGGGGGAGCGCTAGCGCGCCCCCGTGCACCCCCCTCCGCCCCCAAGATGGGGATGGAACGGGAAGACCTTCCCCTTTCACCCCCGCCCATCCGATGACGTCAGTGCGCGCACAGCGCGCCAACGTCATCTAGTGCTGCCGGGCGCGCTGGAAGCCATTTGCTTCCAGCGCGCGAGGAGGAAAGGACGAAAAGGTGAGTCCTTTCCGTTTTTGGCGGGTGGGGGGGTGAAAACAGACACGGGGAAAGGAAAGGGTTTTTCCTTTCCCCCTGTGCCTGTTTTCACAAGATTCCTGCTCCGCCCGCGATCGTGGAGCAGGAATCTCCACTAGACCCCAGGGATTTTTTCAATTAGGTTTCTTTTAGGGGCGACCCCTTGGGCAAGGGTCGCCCACCTGGGGGGCAATTTTTTCAGTATTTCGCCCCCCCCCCCCGGGGGCAGATTGCCAATTTTTGGGCTTATCTGCCGCCAAGGGGGGGGGCGAAATCCACTAGACACCAGGGATTTTGTTTTTATTGTTTATTTTGGGGGCAACCCCTTGGGCAAGGGTCGCTCCCCTGGGGGGCTATTTTTTTTTTTCTGTTTCGGCCCCCCTGATGGCAGACCAGCCATTTTTTGGACTTTTCTTTTTTCTTTTTAGTGGGATATCATTGGTGATTGCTGTGTCTGTGCAGAGTAGTTGCTTGGTGAGTAGCTTTTTCAGGCAAGTGAGTGGTATAGTTTTTTGTAGTTTTCAGAAATGCACAGGTTTGGTAGGTTTCCTTAGGTGCCGGCTGAGCTAGAGGCCAAAATCTACAGGTAGGCACTTCGCAAAAAACACCTCTGTTTTCTTTCAAAAATTTGGATGTGTCCATGTTGCGCTTTGGGACGTTTCCTGTCGCGGGCGCTAGGCCTACCCACACAAGTGAGGTATCATTTTTATCGGGAGACTTGGGGGAACGCTGGGTGGAAGGAAATTTGTGGCTCCTCTCAGATTCCAGAACTTTCTGCGACAGAAATGTGAGGAACATGTGTTTTTTTAGCCAAATTTTGAGGTTTGCAAAGGATTCTGGGTTACAGAACCTGGTCCGAGCCCTGCAAGTCACCCCTCCTTGGATTCCCCTAGGTCTCTAGTTTTCAGAAATGCACAGGTTTGGTAGGTTTCCTTAGGTGCCGGCTGAGCTAGAGGCCAAAATCTACAGGTAGGCACTTCGCAAAAAACACCTCTGTTTTCTTTAAAAAATTTGGATGTGTCCACGTTGCGCTTTGGGGCGTTTCCTGTCGCGGGCGCTAGGCCTACCCACACAAGTGAGGTATCATTTTTATCGGGAGACTTGGGGGAACGCTGGGTGGAAGGAAATTTGTGGCTCCTCTCAGATTCCAGAACTTTCTGCCACAGAAATGTGAGGAACATGTGTTTTTTTAGCCAAATTTTGAGGTTTGCAAAGGATTCTGGGTAACAGAACCTTGTCCGAGCCTCGCAAGTCACCCCTCCTTGGATTCCCCTAGTTCTCTAGTTTTCAGAAATGCACAGGTTTGGTAGGTTTCCTTAGGTGCCGGCTGAGCTAGAGGCCAAAATCTACAGGTAGGCACTTCGCAAAAAACACCTCTGTTTTCTTTAAAAAATGTGGATGTGTCCACGTTGCGCTTTGGGACGTTTCCTGTCACGAGCGCTAGGCCTACCCACACAAGTGAGGTATCATTTTTATCGGGAGACTTGGGGAAACGCTGGGTGGAAGGAAATTTGTGGCTCCTCTCAGATTCCAGAACTTTCTGCCACAGAAATGTGAGGAACATGTGTTTTTTTAGCCAAATTTTGAGGTTTGCAAAGGATTCTGGGTAACAGAACCTGGTCCGAGCCCCGCAAGTCACCCCTCCTTGGATTCTCCTAGGTCTCTAGTTTTCAGAAATGCACCGGTTTGGTAGGTTTCCCTAGGTGCCGGCTGAGCTAGAGGCCAAAATCTACAGGTAGGCACTAAGCAAAAAACACCTCTGTTTTCTTTCAAAAATTTGGATGTGTCCACGTTGCGCTTTGGGGCGTTTCCTGTCGCGGGCGCTAGGCCTACCCACACAAGTGAGGTATCATTTTTATCGGGAGACTTGGGGGAACGCTGGGTGGAAGGAAATATGTGACTCCTCTCAGATTCCAGAACTTTCTGCGACAGAAATGTGAGGAACATGTGTTTTTTTAGCCAAATTTTGAGATTTGCAAAGGATTCTGGGTAACAGAACCTCGTCCGAGCCCCGCAAGTCACCCCTCCTTGGATTCCCCTAGGTCTCTAGTTTTCAGAAATGCACAGGTTTGGTAGGTTTCCTTAGGTGCCGGCTGAGCTAGAGGCCAAAATCTACAGGTAGGCACTTCGCAAAAAACACCTCTGTTTTCTTTCAAAAATTGGGATGTGTCCACGTTGCGCTTTGGGGCGTTTCCTGTCGCTGGCGCTAGGCCTACCCACACAAGTGAGGTATCATTTTGATCGGGAGACTTGGGGGAACGCTGGGTGGAAGGAAAATTGTGGCTCCTCTCAGATTCCAGAACTTTCTGCCATAGAAATGTGAGGAACATGTGTTTTTTTTGCCAAATTTGGAGGTTTGCAAAGGATTCTGGGTAACAGAACCTGGTCCGAGCCTCGCAAGTCACCCCATCTTGGATTCCCCTAGGTCTCTAGTTTTCAGAAATGCACAGGTTTGGTAGGTTTCCCTAGGTGCCGGCTGAGCTAAAGGCCAAAATCTACAGATAGGCACTTTGCAAAAAACACCTCTGTTTTCTTTAAAAAAAATGGGATGTGTCCACGTTTGCGTTTTGGGGCGTTTCCTGTCGCGGGCGCTAGGCCTACCCACACAAGTGAGGTATCATTTTTATCGGGAGACTTGGGGGAACATAGATTAGCAAAACAAGTGTTATTGCCCCTTGTCTTTCTCTATATTTTTTCCTTCCAAATATAGGAGAGTGTGTAAAAAAGACATCTATTTGAGAAATGCCCTGTAATTCACATGCTAGTATGGTCACCCCGGAATTCAGAGATGTGCAAATAACCAGTGCTCCTCAACACCTTATCTTGTGCCCTTTTTGGAAATACAAAGGTTTTCTTGATAGCAATTTTTTACTCTTTATATTTCAGCAAATGAATTGCTGTATACCCGGTATAGAATGAAAACGCACTGCAGGGTGCAGCTCATTTATTGGCTGTGGTTTCCTCGGGTTTTTGATGAACCTACAAGCCCTATATATCCCCGCAACCAGAGGAGTCCAGCAGACGTAACGTTATATTGCTTTCGATAATCTGACATTGCAGGAAAAAGTGACAGAGTAAAATATAGAGAAAAATTGATGTTTTTTTCACCTCAATTTCAATATTTTTCTTTTTCAGTTGTTATTTTCTGTAGGAAACCCTTGTAGGATCTACACAAATGACCCCTTGCTGAATTCAGAATTTTGTCTACGTTTCAGAAATGTTTAGGTTTCTGAGATCCAGCATTGGTTTCATGCCCATTTCTGTCACTGACTGGAAGGAGGCCGAAAGCACAAAAAATTGCAAAAATTGGGTATGTCCCAGTAAAATGCCAAAATTGTGTTGAAAACTTGGGTTTCCTGATTCAAGTCAGCCTGTTCCTGAAACCTGGGAAGCTGCTGACTTTAGCACCGCAAACCCTTTGTTGATGCCATTTTCAGGGGAAAAACCACAAGCCTTCTTCTGCAGCCACTTTTTCCAATTTTTTGAAAAAAACAAAATTTTCACTGTATTTTGGCTAATTTCTTGGCCTCCTTCAGGGGAACCCACAAAGTCTGGGTACCTCTAGAATCCCTAGGATGTTGGAAAAAAAGGACGCAAATTTGGCTTGGTTAGCTTATGTGGACAAAAAGTTATGAGGGCCTAAGCGCGAACTGCTCCAAATAGGCAAAAAAAAGGCCTGGCACAGGAGGGCGAAAAGGCCTGGCAGCGAAGGGGTTAATGGGGCACAAGGAGGGCCACCGCCAGTCTTCTTGGCCTCCAGCTGGGGCCTGGAGACCAGGTAATGGGTCTTGCCCTTGAAGTCGTTCCACTTCCATTCCACCTCTTCTTAATGTCCTCCTTTGTGCAAAGGGTGGTGCCTGTAGCATTTACTCTGTCGACTATCCTGCCCACATTTCCATTTTCCGACGGAGAGGAGTATGCTGGACTCCAAACAATTGTGGCTCTACTCTTATGATTTCATCCACCATGACTCTTAACTCATCTTCTGAAAAACTGGGATTTTTGGAACGTGACATGGTGGAAAAGAAAATAAGGGTGAAAAGGACTTATTTAACAGGGGAAGTGCAATAGGGTGTGAATGGACAAAAGTGTGTGCATGGTGTTCTATGGGATGGTGAAAAAAAGGGGTGCCTAATCTATGTACTCTACAAATAAAGGTGCTCTGGCTTCTTTGTCTTGCAGTGGAAATGCAAAGGATTGTGGTTTGTGACGGGGTGTGTTTTAAAGTATGCTTTGCAGTTGTGTCCACCTGGCCAATGTGTGTCACCTGTGTTGTTTTTTAATTCATCCAATGTGCAGTTGTCTGTTAATTTGCTACCGCGAACCGCAGCGGTCAAACGCCATTGGCTGACCGCCACGAGGGGATCGCCATGGTGACTGTGTGATTGTAATATGATCGGTGGTTGGCCGCAGTGCTGACGGCACAGGAGGTCAGACCACCTCTATACAGGCAGCCGCACCACTGGCGGTCGGCCTCTTTTGGTAGGCAGTCCTGCCTGTATAACTCGTAACACAATGGTCTGGGGGACTGACAACATGGTGGTCTATTCAGGACCAGCAAACTCGTAATCAGGTCCATGATTGTTTCAATAATACATTTTTTTAAATAATTGCTTACAACTGCAATACAAACTTTTATGGGCAGGATGCAAGGGATATAGGTGCATTGGGCAGGGGAGTGTATTAATTCTCAGGTATGAAATTTAATACTTGAGTATTAATATTTTTAAATAAAATAAATTAACATTTTTGTTTAAATAAATTGTTTAACATTTGTTTTAAACAATTTTAATACTAGCTGTTATGGATAGGATGCAAGGGATATAGAGGTATTGGATGAGTAAGTGTATTAGTACTCAGGGGTTTATTAAAAGTTTGCCGGTCTGACGAGCCGACCGTCAAACTTGCGGGATGATTCAGCCGTCAACCCGGCTGCCTCACCGTCCCCACCGTATTCTGAGGGTGATGGGCAGGGGGCCCTGCACTGCTCATGACACAGGGATGGGTGGTGCATTGTCCCTCATGTAAACACAGCACTGTGTTTCTGCCAGCTGTTTCATGGCAGTGTCCCTGTGGCAGTCGAACAGCCTGGAATGAGTGGTCCGACCACCACCGCAAGTCTGGCGGTCCTTGGACCATCAGTCCTGTAATAAGGCCCTCAGGTATTAAGTGTAATATCTGTGTATTCGTATTTAAAAACCAAATATCTATAAAAAATTATATATATATATTTTAAATATATATTTTTAATTGTATTACTAGCTTTTAGGGACGGGATACAGGGGTATTGGGTGGATAAGTATATTAATACTCAGGTATTAATTGGAAAACCTGAGTATTCATATTTTTACAATATAGTATTTTTTTCCATAACTTTTCCCATAATTAATATTTTAAAATATTTTTTTTGAATAATTTAAAAAAACGGTAAAACTAACTTTTAGGAATGGAAAGCAAGATTTATAGGGGTATTGGGTGGGGATGTTTCTTAATGCTCAGGTAATAAAGGATACATTAAACTCCTAAAAATAATATTACATTTTATAAAATGGAAGTAATATTTAAGCATCATTCAAAAATTAATGCAAGTTTTTAAATAATCTAAATGTTGATAAGAAACCAAACCATGTTTTAAATAAAAAAAAACATTAAAGCATTGTTAAAAACATGAAATGTAACATAGTTTTTCTCATTAAAATTTTTTTCCCACAATTTTCCATTGACTTCCGTGGGAAGTATATTCACTTTAAGGAGAGGGAGGAGGTAGTTAGATGATAGATGAGAAATGTATATTTTCAATGTTTTTCCCACTTTTCTTTTTCCCATGCAGGCTGCGTTTGTATGGGTTTGTATACCCACGTCATGACAACTGTTTTTTTTTCAAACTCGGTTTAAAAAAGGCTTTTAAAAAGTAGTATGCACTTTTTTAAACCTAGTTGAAAGAAAAGCAATATTTTAAACTTTTTTGTTGTGTTTTTTTAAAAATGTTTAGTGTCTACTCTGGGCAAAGATTACTTGGCTCCAAGACAAAAATGTATTTCTTGGGTTACTCACTGCAAAATTCTTTTTTGGGATGATCGATATGGACATTTTTTTTCTTTTATGGGGTATGTTTAAACAAAGATACTTTTCCCACCAGATTCCGACTTTTGGGATTGTGCTTTTCGCCAAGATGGATTTCAAATAGAGTTTTATTTTGGAATTTTGTGTTGGAAAATCTGATTTTTGTGGTGCTTTTTCACAAACACACAAAGTTTTCAGGATTTTTTTTAGGTTTACGTTTTTTCAAAACAGATAATTTTTTTTACTACATCTGGCTTGTAGGAGATGGTGAACGTTTTTAAAAAATGATTTTTTTTGGAGCTGTGCTCTTCTTTGGACATTCTCTCCATGGATAATTGGAGTGCTGGAGACTCTTGGTAACAGGTGGTTCGCAAAAGTCAGCAAGAATTGAAGAAAGAAGGCATGTAAGGTAGGAATCCCTAGATTTCTTTACTTTTTATAAAAAAACTAAATTGACAATTTAATTAGATAGTGCTGTCAAAACAGGCAAGTAAGATTGAAAAGGTGCTAGTATGTTTTAGAAATGTAGTATTTATGCAAGATTGTCCAGGTAGTGTGAAGCGACCATCAACAGAAATTGTTGAATTTTTGTCAGTAGTCACTCAAGCATCTTTTTAAAGAAATTTGTGAGTTCTGTCATGATTGCATGATGTGGTGCATGGGCACAGTCAGCCCTCCATGCCGACGGGCATGGCCGGCAGTAGCTCCATTATACTGCACCTTGCCTCCCCTCACCAGTCACACCAGCCCTGGGGGAACTCATAATTCAGTGGTCTCAGGACCATCAGCCTGGTGTCGTTTGAAAGACCGCCACAATGGTGGTTCGGCAGTGCGACCGCCCAACTCGTAATGAGACCCCAAGTGTCTTCAAAATAATTCAGTGGTGTGACCAATTTGTCCCTATTTCAGGTAAAGTAGTCTGATTCAGTAACTGATGTGTAGAATTAATCTACACAGTCAAGAGGCATAAAGCATAACACAGCTAGTTTTCTTAATGCATGCTGCAGTTGACTGTTTGTCATGTGATCCTCAGCTAAGGATTTTTTTTAGTTATTTCACCAATACGCCGGAGAAAAGTGAAAAAAAAACCATCCTTGTATTTGGGTTTCGGGGTACATTTTAGTAATTGTATTAATCATGGTCAATTTGAAGTCAATTATCACTTTTTTAGGACTTGTATTCATTGTTTTGGATTTTATTGTTGTCAGAAATTTTGTGTACGTTGACAACTTATCAGGGAGTAAACTGTGAACTAAAGGGACTCTTTTGTTATTTATGTTAGCATGAATAGTGTATATATGGGTGAATGGGTGGAGTGTGGACTTAAATGTGCCATCCATCCTCCAAATTTCACTGTTCTGTTATGACGTTATGAGTTTTGCTTTTTTGAGGGTTTTGTGTGTCATGCAAAAGGAAAGCTTCATCAGTGAACGTAACAGTTAGTTTAAGAGGAAGGTTAAATAGACTTTTAGGGTTGTTCGCTGGGGTTTATTTTCTTGTTTTTGTCTCTGTCTCCTAAGGTTAGGAATAGTGGGCATACAACTTGCAATGTGCATGGGAATGTTCTAGGATGCAAGTTGTTTAATTTGCTGTACATTATCATGTACTTCAATTTCCAGTCCAGAGGCATAGTGGTTATGGTCTGTGGTCCTTTCCACTGTACTACCCAGAGTAACTGCTCTGCCTGTGCAATGGGTTGAAAAACAATGCACACACCTTCAAAAACTCCTGGGCCCAAATAACCTGTCCCTACAATAAAGATAGCCACCATATTTGAGGAGCCTAGTGCCTCTTCTTGATTTCACATATTTGGCTCAACAGGCCAATTCCATTGCTGTTGGTTCTGTAACTTTTTAAAACAAAAGTATTAGAATCTATTTTTTATGGGGGCGCGGCCAGCATCTGATGCAGTAGGATGCATTTCTGCAGGCTCCCACATGGCCTGCCCCAATCTGTTGCCGATCCTGGTTGCCCTAGGGGCTACTAGCTCCCTAGTGCACCGTAATGGGGGGCTCCTCATAGGGACCCCAAAACAGGAGCAACCTGCCTGTCGACATACCCCCGGAGGATAGTGTCTGGCCCAGAGTCAGGCGGCCACAAGAGAGCTAAGATGCCAGCACACTGAGGGGAAAGCTCCCCCTAACCCAGCAACCCCCTGTGTGATGGTCCAAAGACATACAGAAAGGACAGGGAAGCCTGCAGATGGCGGCACAAGGGACACCTGAGGAGCACTCACAGACCAGGAGCTTGGGCTGGTAATGGGCCCCTAGATCACGGTGAGGAGACTTAAGATGGTGGCTGCTGGGCACCTAGGAGCGTGGTGACTTAGGGGACTGCAATACCCTGCCAGAGATGCCCAGGCCTGGGAGAGGGGGCCCAAAAGGCCTGGCAGTGAGATATTGAGAGACCCCCCCCTGCCTACGCTCTTCAAGGTGAGCATGGCTGACAGGGCAGGAGGAGCACCTCAGGAGTGTAGTCGGGGCTGTCTGCAGCACGAGTAAAGAGAGACGCCATTGAATGCTGGGCAGCCCAGATGCATATTGCAAGGCCCGGGGGGCCCAAAGGAGAGGAAAAGGACTTACCGATGGTGCAAGGAGGAGGAAGGGGCCCTCCCTGAGAGGAGCAGAAAGCAGGACACTCTCCCCTCCCCCACAACAGACACGGCCAAAGCCTACTGGACTAATCACAACACTTGCCACCAACCGGGCCGGGAGATTGACCCGCAGCATGAGTAGCTCAAAAGAAGTCCACTGCACAGAGTAAAGCACCAAATCAGCGCTCCAGAGACTGTGGGGCATAGCGAGGTGGACAAAGGGCCACTGTGACAGACCTGCATACCCCCTATCGAGGCCAACACAGGGTTGTTGGGGATCCTTGAACAGAGAAGGAGGCTGTACCCTGTGGACCGAGCTGAGCCCTGGTCCACTGACACACGCCTAGAGGACTTCTGGGACTCCTGGGCCAGGACACGAACAAGGGCAAGACAGAGCATATTGTGCTGGGGAGGTTGCATAGCGCAGTGACAATGGACTACCCCTCATATACCTGAACACAGGCACTGACCATTGGGCCTTAATAGGTGAAGCAGTCAGGAAGAGAGACACTGACCATAGCTCCCAGACCCTGAGACCTTTGGCCCTATACACAGCACCAGAGAGGGAGGTGCCCACGAGACCCACTCTGCAAGACATACTCCAAGCTGTCAGGTCCACTAAAGAAGACTTGGAGAACAAAATTGATACATTAGGTGCTGACCTAGCCTTCCTGGGAGATGACCATCAGCATTTGGCCGAGTGAGTGACTGCAACAAAAAGGACACTATTGGACCTGCACCCCGACATAGCATAGATGTGGGCTAAAATGGCAGCATTGGCAGCTCAGGTGAAAACACTAGAGACCTGTGCAGAAGACTGAGAGAACAGATCGCAGGAATAACATTCGAGTGGGGTGCATACTGGAGCAGACGGAAGGCAGAGATCCCTTAACCTTCCTAGAAAACTGGCTGAGTGAGGAGGTGACACAGGAGAGGCTCTCCCCCTTCTATGCCATGGAGCAACTCACATGGTTACTGGCCGACTGCTGCCACCTGGGGTGCTGTTGAGACTGATGGTGGCAAAGCTGCTCCATTACAAGGACTGAAACCGTATCCTGGCATGTGTTTGAAGAAAGGGGGATATCCAACTAGAAAATCAGAAGGTCATGATTTTCCTGGACTTCCCTAAAGACATGCATCATTCATTGAAGCCAAGAGTCGACTGCGGCAGCTGGGATGTAAATAGACCATGGTATTCCCGGTGTGTCTGCAAGTGGTCTCACGTGATGGCATGCATTTCTTCCACACACCTTAGGAGGTCTGGAGTTGGCTGGATGCAAAGGCCCACGCTGGACCCAGTGGAGAACCAACAGGATGATCAAGGCCATTTCTGAGAAAGAAAAAGAGGCACAGACTGCCCTCAGATGGACTTGTCCCATCAGGCGAAGAAGCACAGTGGGTGCAACAGAGAGCAGTGCAGGAGGTTGTGGCACTGAGTGGGAGCAGGAGGATATCGCCCTCCCTTCTGACAGGAGAGGTCTCCCAACACACCGGCATCTCAATAGGGAACAGCACCCCTGGGCTTTCAGACGACCATCTCCCCAAGATCACACCACATGCAGCAGATGACCTCTTCTAGCGAAGGTACCAGATAAGCTACAGGGGTGTCAAGGCAGGGTGCCCAGAGAATTGAAATGAGTTATGATGACTATGACACGCCACCTCTCAGAGAAGACAGAAGTGATATTAGAGGGACGGGCCAGTGCAAATTGGGTAATGATGACACTGGCAGAGCACCCTGGGTGGCTGGTGTATGGACCAACCTCTTATAAGGCACTAGGGTCGGACAATATGATTCATAATGGACATGGGGGGCCGGGTGGGGCCGGCATGTTGGTTAACTGGCTTGAGGCACGAATGCTCTAACTGCTGTTTAATTGCCTGTTTATTACTTGCTTGTTTGGATGAGGGGGGAACCCCACTTGGCCTGTGGAGGGGGAGTTTAAGAGGTTTAAGGGGTTTTAAGCAGTTGTTGTTATGGAAGATCTGGTGTGGTGCATCCAAAATGTTTTGATGTTCTAGAAAGGAGTCCATGAGGCAAATAGCCGAACATGGTCGGCGCAGGATTGACTCAAGTGAGATTCATTATCATTTCATGACACCATGATGGCACCTGGAACATATAAAATCCTCACCTGAAGTATCTGGGGGATGTGCTCTATGACCAAATGGTACAAGGTACACTCATACTTGCAACGCAGAGAAGTGTGCATTGCCGTCCTCAAGGAAACACACCTAACGACTGCATAGCATTACAGTGCAGGTGGAGGGGTGGCTTGTTTACACAATCTATTCTGCATTTGCACAGGGTGTCTTAAAATGGATCAGGGCAGGTGTTCCCAGTCAGCAGACTGGACAGCTTGTGGATCCTGATGGATGATATGCCATAGCAGTCGGGCACCTGGATGGGCGCGACATAGTGCTGGGCAGCATTTATGGCCCAAATATGGGACAACAGGTGTTCTTTGAGGAACTGTCACATAAACTAGCCCCATATTTAATGGGTTTGGTCGTCTTGAGAGACGATTACAACTGTGTCTCCGATATGGAGGTGGACCGCTCGCATCTCCGTGAGGAAGGCACCAGCTGTGCGAATATCTCAGGTGTTTGCACGATGGCAGGGAGAGTGGGGCCTGTTTGACACCTGGAGACAGCAGCACCCACAGGAGCATGACTACTCCTTCTTTATGGGTCTCCTCGACCTGCATGTCAATCTGTAAGCCCTCCTTTGCACACCGGACGTGCATATGCTGGTGACGAACACAGAGAACTTGTCCCTCACAATCTCTGATCATAATCCCTTGCTGATGGGATTACAGTGGGAAAGAAATCAAACGGCCATACCCACGTAAAAGTTGCATCTGGACTCCTTATATGATCAGGTCTTCAGAGACCGAATTAGGACAAGCATACAGCAATATTTTGAGGACCACGCAGGAACAACCGAGTCACCCCTATCACAGTGGGACACCTTCAAGGTGGTACTCAGGGAGAGCTGCATTTCTGAAATGGTCTGAATCTGGTTCACGCTGTTGAGGGAGCCACCCGAGACACTCGGAGATCTATGCGGACCTACTGGAGGCACGGGAAAAGGTGGCGAAGATGGTTGAAAGGCTAAGGTGCATCGTCTATCGCAACTACATGGTCCGGGCCCACGTCAAGCGAGATCGCAAGGGTTCACTCCTAGCTTGGTTAGCAAACCCTGCACAGAAGTCTTCAACCTCTTGCGGTGTATCTGTCTTCCCTAGAAATTCAGGTTGTGCCAGAGGGTCAGCAGACTTTGAGAGTGAGATGTGTGGCGTCGCATGAGCGCCTGCTCACTGATGATGGCAGATGGTTGCACAGGCAGGATTACATAAATAAGGAATTTCACGATTACTATGCCATATTATATCGGACCCATCCGAGACGCGGCTGACAGAATTCCTGGGACCGCTACGCTTATCAACTCTCACGCGAGAAGAGGTAAATGCACTAGGAGAGGCAGTCACCCTTCAGGAGGTTAAGGCAGCCCTAGAAACGCTGGTTAGGAATAAAGTCCCAGTGATAGACGAGCTGGCCATAGAGTTTTAAGCTGCATACTCAGGGCTACTGGCCCCTAAACTGGTGGACCTGTATAATGCAGCCAGACAGGAAGGACTCCTCTGGGAGACCACTTGGGAGGCCCTTATAATCCTGTGCTGAAACCAGGGAAGGAGCCACATGACAAGAAAGCTCTCCATGTTAAAAACTGATTATAAAATCCTCAGCAGAATCTTAGTCACGTGGCTGCTTCCCAACATTCCACATCTAGCACATTGAGACCAAGCAGAATTTATACTGGGGCACAGCACAGTTTACAACATCAAACATCTATGCCAGATCCTCAGGACTCTAGATAGAGAGAGGGGGAGGTCATCGATATTAGCAATTTATATCGAGAAGGCATTTGACAGCCTGGAATGGCACTTACCGTATGGTGTCATGGAAAAACTGGCCCTTGGAGAGGGCTTTTTGACATGGACCTTACTGTTGTATACAGGCATGATGGCTAGAGTCCACACTGCCCGATCAATATCATGGGGATGGGAAGTGGAGAGGTGGCCCCCCACAGGGCTACCCTCTCTCGATCCTACTCTTCACGTTAGCAGTGGAACCCACGGACAATTGGACCTGCACAGGCAGTAATTATCTGGGCCTGAGAGTGGGGGACGGAGTGCACCACATAGCACTATCAGCGGATGACTTGCTTCTGTTCTTCCGGGACAACCGGAAGGCGTTGGACGTAGCCCATGAAATGCTAGATTGATATGGATCGCTGTCAGGACTCAGAGAAAATTGGAACAAATCCTGCCTGTTCCCAATTCATAACTCGAAGCAGTACCCAGAAGTCTTGGGTCACCTGCTATGGGAACTTTACGCCTTCCAATATTTCAGAGTCAGAGTGTACCACAACCTGGAAGACTTGCTGGAAGACAATATAGGCAGAATGATCAGGTCCTTTAGGGCCAGCACTGAATTTTGGGTGATGCTGCCATTGTCAGTGGCTGGCCAGGTGGCCCTGCTGTAGATGATATCACTGCCCAGACTGGTCTACCTTTTTACGACACTCCTGGTCTGGATACCAGCCTCCTACTTCGGAGAAATTAACAAGATTATCCCCAGCTTTTTATGGGGCCAGTGCAGGCGCAGCGTGGCACTGACCACTATGCAGTGCCCTGTGATACAGGGGGGACTAGCGATCCAAGACTATTACCTAGTAGCACAGCTGCAATGGCTCATGTAATGGGTGGACACCAGACAAAGACCTGACAGAAAGGGTCACCCGTTAACCCCAGAAGCACCCCTGCTGAGCCAAGTTCTGCTCGGCAGGGACTTATAGCCTGGCAAGATGCAGGAATAACTACAATAAGCGCCCTCTTCAAGGAGGGGATGCTCATTCCCTTTGACTAGTTACAGTTTAGATATAACCTCCTAAAGGGGCACTTCCTTTAACCTGTTAGATGCGGGCGTCGGCCACTGGCCGACGCCCACACTCCCTCCCTGGTGCGGGTCACGACCAGTGGCCGACACCAGGGAGGGGGTTAAGAATCCTCCGGTGCAATGCACCAGAGGATTTTTTATTTTATTTTTTTTACCGTAGGAGACGCGGAAGAGCTTCCGCGTCTCCATCCCACCCCCCTCCCGCCCCCTTAGGACGTCAGCGCGCCAAGAGGCGCGCTGACGTCACAGTTTTTCCCCACCGGAGAAGGAGAGAAGCAGGTAAGCGTTCTCTCTTTCTCCGGTGGGGAAAAAAAGGCCAAAACGGCCTCCCCAGATGCCAGGGAGGCATCGATGGAAAGGGGAGGCTCTCCCCTTTCCATCGATGCCTCCCTGGCACCGTTTCCTGGCCGTGGATCGCAGCGTGGCTGTGATCCACGGCCAGGAAACGCCGCTAGGCACCAGGGATCTTTTTTGGGGGGGTTGGCCCCCTCGTAAAAAGGGCCACCCCCCCCCCGGGGCAATAATTATTTATTTACACGGTTTTGGGGGGCGATCGCGCCCCCCACAATAAAAAAAAAAAGAAAAAATGAAAACAAAATGGCGGGGTCGGCCCTTGGAACACGGGCCGACCCCAGGGGGAAAAAAAAAAACATGTAGTTTTGCCTGGGGGGGCGCGATCGCGCCCCCCAGGGTAAAAAAGAAAAAAAAAATTGTTGGTGGTCAGCCCTTAGGGTGACCATCAATGGGGCCATTTTTTTTTTTATACATGTGTGCTTTGCCAAGGGCAAGCACACACGTATAAAAAAAAAAAGATTTGAGTGTCTTGTTTTCTTTCTTTCTCTCTCTCTCATATATATGTGTATATATGTATACACATATATATATATATATATATATATATATATAGATAGATATATATATATATCTATATATATATATATATATATATATATATATATATATATTTTTTTTTTTTCAGGACAAGCATTGCAGCATCCATGTGCTGCTTTTCTGACTTGTTGGTGTGTATCTGGGCTTCTAACAACGCCCACCTCACGCCCATCACTACCACTCGTTCGTGGCCTTTGATGACATTGGAAAATGATTTACCTTTGTCCCTCCTTGGGGAGGTTTTGTTACCGCCTTGGCCATCGCCCCTGGTACATGGCTAATTGCACTTTTGATGTTACGTTTAACTGCGAGCGAACTTCTTTTCCTTTTGTGTAACTCTTCACATAATGTTCATGGTGGCCGTGGCGCTGTGAATCGGCTCTCTTATGTGAAAGAGTTTAACTTTCAATTATCAATTTATGTGGCAAGAAAAGTTGGGTTAGGAGTTTATAACGCTAATAGCTCTAACTCGAGCACATGCGAGACCCATTACATTGTAAATGCTTGTTATTCTTGTGTGTGTTGTTTTATAATGGTGAACAATTTCACTGCACTCCACGAGGACCGTGATCAAGACTCCTTGGTGATTGAAACACGTAGGTGGTTATTGACTGCAATAAAATACACGTTTATTTGTACTTTGTGGAGTGCGGTGAAATTTTTCGGCATTAGATAATTTCTAGATTGGTCTTCTCTGTCACTGGGCACCGGCAGTGGAGTGTGCCGCCCAGCAACCCTTCAACCACTTTGTTTCTAAACATATATATATATATATATATATATATATATATATATATATTTTATTATATATATATATATATATATATATATATATGCAACACAAATTGGTTAAAAAGATTGTTGCGCAGCGCACTCCACTGCCGGTGCTCAGTGATGGAGGAGAGCAACCTCGAAAATATTTTGTGAACAAGAATCTCACCGCACTCCACGAGGTTCAAATTGACATGTTTTATTGCAAGTATAAACAATGAAAGAAAAGAGGGACTCATTTACTGTGATCAAGAATCCTTGAGAGTCGAAACGCGTACGTGGCTGTTGCTTGCAATAAAAGATGCCAATTTAAACCTCGTGGAGTGGGGTGAGAATCTTGTTCACACAATATATATATATATATATATATATGCATGGATGCATGTCTTTTCTGTAGTGGCAGTTGCCTTAAAGTAGCTGAGTGGATTAGTAAAGGCAAGCGTTACCTGCGCTTTAAAACAAATGTAATGCCAGGGGGACTATGGAGATATGAGTGGCACTTTTGCTGGGTAGTACTGAGGGAATTAGAAGAGGAGGTAATGGGAGGCAGAGCACCAAAAATGACTGTTGCACAGGGTGTGTGGTAAGGTGTAGTAATACATTCTTTTTTTGTTTTTTTCAGTGTTTTCAGAGAATCTGCAGAATTGGAGAAGAAGCGAAGGTAAGGTGACGACATTTCCTGTTGTACACAACAAACATACCCACAAGCAATTTTGTGACTATCTGCCTTCTACGTAGGCTAGTAATTTAGAGGGACAGTTTAGCCAGTTGCAGAGATGGCGTCTCGTTGGATGACTGCTGATCAAGCCCTAGCTCGGGTTATGGAGGACAGTTCTGATGTAGGCTCAGAGACTGAGACAGCAGACACTGAGTCAGCATCTGAGGGAGAGGACAATGGGGCAGATTCTGGGAGTGATTTTTCAATCGGCGGAGTCCCATCTGACAACACCTCTTCCAGTGAGTCTGAAGGAGGCAATGACGACATCCGTGCTGTCCCTTCGCAAGCACATTCTGGGCAGCGGGACCACATTGGGTTAGCTGAACCCAGAGAGCACGTGCTTGCTGCCGCAAGCACAGAGAGAGTGCTCTCTTGGCAGCCCCCCAGTTTGGTTCAGCCCCAAATTCCACCTTTTACTGGTGACGCTGGATGTAAAGTCGATACAGCTAACTTTTTGCCAGTCGACTACATCTATCTGTTTTTGGATGTTGACTTTCTTCAGAAAGTTGTGCAGCAAACAAATTTGCGTGCAGACCAATTTCTGAGGGAGTGCGGAGGCACTCTAGGGCCCCGTTCTAGGGCACGCCAGTGGACTCACACTTCGCTGGCGGAGTTGAAGATATTTTTGGGCCTTACGCTCAAAATGGGGTTAGTACAGAAACCCACCTTGCAGTCCTACTGGACGACTCGCACGGTTTGGGTAACTCCCATCTTCGCACCATACATGAGCAGAGATCGTTTTTTGCTACTGCAGCGCATGCTGCATTTCAATGACAATTCTGCTGCATTGCCCCGGGACCATCCAGATCATGACAGGTTGTTCAAAATTCGGCCTGTCGTGGAACATTTGTCTGCCAGGTTTCCAGAGATCTATACTCCTGGAAAGAATATAGCAGTCGATGAGTCCTTGATCCTGTACAAAGGACGGCTGCTTTTCAGACAGTACATTGCAAGCAAAAGAGCTTGCTATGGCATAAAGCTGTACATGCTGTGTGAGAGCTCTACTGGCTATGTGTACAGCCTGAGAGTGTATACAGGGAAGGATTCTACCCTAAACCCTGTAGGTTGCCCTCCCGTGTTAGGGGTCACAGGTAAGATTGTATGGGAACTTGTCCAGCCACTTCTTCACAAAGGTTATAACCTTTATGTGGACAATTTCTATACCGGAGTAGAGCTGTTCAGTGAGCTCTACAAAGCTGGCACTGTGGCCTGCGGTACAGTTCGTTGTAACCGCAAAGGATTCCTGTGGGAGCTTGTTTGCAAGAAGCTCCAGAAATCACAGAGTACTGCATTGCGTTCTAACGAACTGCTCGCAGTCAAGTTCCTAGATAGACGTGATGTATACGTGCTCACTACAATTCATGATGAGAGCACTTCTCCCATCACGGTTTGGGGTCAGATGGCCGAAGTCCACAAGCCCATCTGTATACTCGATTACAATAAGTACATGGGTGGAGTGGACAAGAACGACCAGGTTCTTCAACCATACAATGCGTGTCGTAAAACTCGCACTTGGTACAAGAAACTGTTTACCCACCTGATTCAGATGGCAACATATAATGCGTATGTTGTTTACCGTCAGACAACAACAGGAAGACTCATGACTTTCCTTGACTTCCAGTTGTCTGTAATTGAAAGCCTCACTGCTGTTACAGAAGAAGCAGCAGCCTCCACCTCATATGTTCTGGAGGATGTGGCAAGGCTGCAGGAGCGACACTTTGCTGATCGCATACCTAAAACACCCAAAAAGGATCGTCCATGTCGTCGCTGTAAAGTGTGCTCAAAGCATGGAAAGCGGCAGGAGAGTCGGTATTACTGTCCCCAGTGTCCATCACAACCAGGCCTCTGTATCCCTACTTGCTTTACGTTGTATCATACTAAAGCAAAGTTCTGGGAAATCGACTGAGGTTGAGCTGCTGTTGGGTAATCCTTTCAGTGGCAGTGCATGGATACCGAACGTCCATGGGCCACTGCTTCGTTAGGCAAGGAGCCACAGAATTTTACTTCATCATGGACTTCCTTTTGGCGTGGTCGGTGTTCTGTTCAATTAACATGCATTTTCTTCCCCCTACTGCATATACTAGTGGACAGAACATATGCCACATTGCCACGGAGTACCCTTTCTTCACCTGCATGTCTACCTTACTTTCAACGGTAGATATGCTCTCTCAGTTCGAGGAATCACTTTGTAGGGCATACTTGGAAGCCCCCAACTTGCTTCCACAAACTAGTATAGGTTCACTTGGCTATTATACAGGATTAGCCAGGACTCAGATGAGAACAGAGACATGGATGGGTAAGGAAAGCTTATGGTAGGAGTGCCTTCACAGGGTTATTGCACAGGTAGAAGGCAGATAGTAAAGGTAGTACAGATGTACATCATCTACACCTATGGATTCAAACCCATTGGTGCCATCCCAGCACTGAAGGAGAATGACTTGTATAGGACAGTGTTTGACCTGCTTTTCATGTTCATCCTCCATCAGAACTTATTAGATGTTCAGTTTGCTGTATAAGTGCATTATAGTCACATCACTGCACATAATGTTGGCTGGGACATATGCTACGTTCTCATGGACTCCCCTATGTACCAAACACTACCCTTTTCCATAGCCTATGACCTTCTCTTTAGGGAACATCATGAGAAATCCCCAGCATGTCTCCCTTAGTTTCAAAGGTAGATATGCTCACTCAGTTCGAGGAATCGCTTTGTACGGCATACTCGGACACCCCCAACTTACATCCACAAACTGGAAGGAGTTGGATTTAGCACAGAGAGTGCGTTAAAGGCGCATGAAAAACATGTCTTCCTGAGCCTCAGGTGGCTGTCACAGGAGTCATTAGTAAAGGTTTGTTACGCATGCATTTGGTAATATTAAGGAAGAAGGAGGCAGTTACTTGACAGGTGGTAAAATGTAGTTAAACTTATTCCGTTCTGTGGCGTGTGAATGTGATGGGCCCTTGTCTGGCAGCGGTAAGTTAATGTGAGTGGAGTGATTGATTGGATTGGGCCCGTGGCTGGCGATATGAAAGGGTTGTTTGTTGTGCGTGAATGGCGTGTGAATGGACCATAAAGAGGTTGGTGCCTGGACGCGGCTTTATGGCCCACCTTCAGAAGGCTTGGTTTCAATATTCAGATACTTTGATAAGTAATCATGCTTTGAAACCATAATTTCTGGAGGTGCTAAAACCAACCAGTGTGAGTGGTGGGTTAACTTTAACAAACTAGTACCAGGGGAGTCCAAGGGTGCAGGACTTGCATGGCTCTCACCAGTTTTCCTTCACCCAGAATCCCCTTGAAATTACATTATGTGCTTAAAAAACAAATTTTCCTTGCATTCCAATGAGCAGAAGTCCAGGGATCTGCAGGGATCCTCAAAATTCCTACCACCCAGTGTTTCCCCACTTGTCCTGATAAAAACACAACCCCGCTTGTGTGCCTGCGCCTAGTGCCTGCTTCAGGAATGAATCCCTCCAGGGTTAACAGTAGACCTCAAGCAAGGACTACCATTGACCCTTGTGTGATCCATTCCTGTCGCGGGCGCTAGGCCTACCCACTCTGTATTTTGTCAAAAAATGGGATGTGTCCACGTTGTGTTTTGGGGCATTTCCTGTCGCGGGCGCTAGGCCTACCCACACAAGTGAGGTATCATTTTTATCGGGAGACTTGGGGGGACGCTGGGTGTAAGGAAATTTGAGGCTCCTCTCAGATTCCACAACTTTCTTTCACCGAAATGTGAGGAAAACTTGTTTTTTTAGCCACTTTTTGAGGTTTGTAAAGGATTCTGGGTAACAGAACCTGGTCAGAGCCCCGCGAGTCACCCCATCTTGGATTCCCCTAGGTCTCTAGTTTTCAAAAATACACAGGTTTGGTAGGTTTCCCTATGTGCCGGCTGAGCTAGAGGCCATAATCTACAGGTAGGCACTTTGCAAAAAACAGCTCTGTATTTTGTCAAAAAATGGGATGTGTCCACGTTGTGTTTTGGGGCATATCCTGTTGTGGGCGCTAGGCCTACCCACACAAGTGAGGTATCATTTTTATCGGGAGACTTGGGGGGACGCTGGGTGGAAGGAAATTTGAGGCTCCTCTCAGATTCCACAACTTTCTGTCACCGAAATGTGAGGAAAACTTGTTTTTTTTGCCACTTTTTGAGGTTTGCAAAGGATTCTGGGTAACAGAACCTGGTCAGAGCCCCGCGAGTCACCCCATCTTGGATTCCCCTAGGTCTCTAGTTTTCAAAAATGCACAGGTTTGGTAGGTTTCTCTATGTGCCGGCTGAGCTAGAGGCCATAATCTACAGGTAGGCACTTTGCAAAAAACAGCTTTGTATTTTGTCAAAAAATGGGATGTGTCCACGTTGTGTTTTGGGGCATATCCTGTTGCGGGCGCTAGGCCTACCCACACAAGTGAGGTATCATTTTTATCGGGAGACTTGGGGGGACGCTGGGTGGAAGGAAATTTGAGGCTCCTCTCAGATTCCACAACTTTCTGTCACCGAAATGTGAGGAAAACTTGTTTTTTTTGCCACTTTTTGAGGTTTGCAAAGGATTCTGGGTAACAGAACCTGGTCAGAGCCCCGCGAGTCACCCCATCTTGGATTCCCCTAGGTCTCTAGTTTTCAAAAATGCACAGGTTTGGTAGGTTTCCCTATGTGCCGGCTGAGCTAGAGGCCATAATCTACAGGTAGGCACTTTGCAAAAAACAGCTCTGTATTTTGTCAAAAAATGGGATGTGTCCACCTTGTGTTTTGGGGCATTTCCTTTCGCGGGCGCTAGGCCTACCCACACAAGTGAGGTATCATTTTTATCGGGAGACTTGGGGGGACGCTGGGTGGAAGGAAATTTGAGGCTCCTCTCAGATTCCACAACTTTCTGTCACCGAAATGTGAGGAAAACTTGTTTTTTTAGCCACTTTTTGAGGTTTGCAAAGGATTCTGGGTAACAGAACCTGGTCAGAGCCCCACGAGTCACCCCATCTTGGATTCCCCTAGGTCTCTAGTTTTAAAAAATACACAGGTTTGGTAGGTTTCCCTATGTGCCGTCTGAGCTAGAGGCCATAATCTACAGGTAGGCACTTTGCAAAAAACAGCTCTGTATTTTGTCAAAAAATGGGATGTGTCCACGTTGTGTTTTGGGGCATTTCCTGTTGCGGGCGCTAGGCCTACCCACACAAGTGAGGTATCATTTTTATCGGGAGACTTGGGGGGACGCTGGGTGGAAGGAAATTTGAGGCTCCTCTCAGATTCCACAACTTTCTGTCGCCGAAATGTGAGGAAAACTTGTTTTTTTAGCCACTTTTTGAGGTTTGCAAAGGATTCTGGGTAACAGAACCTGGTCAGAGCCCCGCGAGTCACCCCATCTTGGATTCCCCTAGGTCTCTAGTTTTCAAAAATGCACAGGTTTGGTAGGTTTCCCTATGTGCCGGCTGAGCTAGAGGCCATAATCTACAGGTAGGCACTTTGCAAAAAACAGCTTTGTATTTTGTCAAAAAATGGGATGTGTCCACGTTGTGTTTTGGGGCATTTCCTGTCGCCGGCGCTAGGCCTACCCACACAAGTGAGGTATCATTTTTATCGGGAGACTTGGGGGGACGCTGGGTAGAAAGAAATTTGAGGCTCCTCTCAGATTCCACAACTTTCTGTCACCGAAATGTGAGGAAAACTTGTTTTTTTAGCCACTTTTTGAGGTTTGCAAAGGATTCTGGGTAACAGAACCTGGTCAGAGCCCCGCGAGTCACCCCATCTTGGATTCCCCTAGGTCTCTAGTTTTCAAAAATGCACAGGTTTGGTAGGTTTCCCTATGTGCCGGCTGAGCTAGAGGCCATAATCTACAGGTAGGCACTTTGCAAAAAACAGCTCTGTATTTTGTCAAAAAATGGGATGTGTCCACATTGTGTTTTGGGGCATTTCCTGTCGCGGGCGCTAGGCCTACCCACACAAGTGAGGTATCATTTTTATCGGGAGACTTGGGGGGACGCTGGGTGGAAGGAAATTTGAGGCTCCTCTCAGATTCCACAACTTTCTGTCACTGAAATGTGAGGAAAACTTGTTTTTTTAGCCACTTTTTGAGGTTTGCAAAGGATTCTGGGTAACAGAACCTGGTCAGAGCCCCGCGAGTCACCCCATCTTGAATTCCCCTAGGTCTCTAGTTTTCAAAAATGCACAGGTTTGGTAGGTTTCCCTATGTGCCGGCTGAGATAGAGGCCATAATCTACAGGTAGGCACTTTGCAAAAAACAGCTTTGTATTTTGTCAAAAAATGGTATGTGTCCACGTTGTGTTTTGGGGCATTTCCTGTTGCGGGCGCTAGGCCTACCCACACAAGTGAGGTATCATTTTTATCGGGAGACTTGGGGGGACGCTGAGTGGAAGGAAATTTGAGGCTTCTCTCAGATTCCACAACTTTCTGTCACCGAAATGTGAGGAAAACTTGTTTTTTTAGCCACTTTTTGAGGTTTGCAAAGGATTCTGGGTAACAGAACCTGGTCAGAGCCCCGTGAGTCACCCCATCTTGGATTCCTCTAGGTCTCTAGTTTTCAAAAATGCACAGGTTTGGTAGGTTTCCCTATGTGCCGGCTGAGCTAGAGGCCATAATCTACAGGTAGGCACTTTGCAAAAAACAGCTCTGTATTTTGTTAAAAATTGGGATGTGTCCACGTTGTGTTTTAGGGCATTTCCTGTCGCGGGAGCTAGGCCTACCCACACAAGTGAGGTATC
This sequence comes from Pleurodeles waltl, assembly GCF_031143425.1. Lineage (NCBI taxonomy): Eukaryota > Metazoa > Chordata > Amphibia > Caudata > Salamandridae > Pleurodeles > Pleurodeles waltl. The sequence continues at coordinate 1,890,981,849 of NC_090440.1, forward strand.
ATTTTTATCGGGAGACTTGGGGGAACATAGAATAGCAAAACAAGTGTTATTGCCCCTTATCTTTCTCTACATTTTTTCCTTCCAAATATAAAAGAGTGTGTAAAAAAGACGTCTATTTGAGAAATGCCCTGCAATTCACATGCTAGTATGGGCACCTCGGAATTCAGAGATGTGCAAATAACCACTGCTCCTCAAAACCTTATCTTGATCCCATTTTGGAAATGCAAAGGTTTTCTTGATACCTCTTTTTCACTCTTCATATTTCAGCAAATGAATTGCTGAATACCCAGTATAGAATGAAAACCAACTGCAGGGTACAGCTCATTTATTGGCTCTGGGTACCTAGGGTTCTTGATGAACCTATAAGCCCTTTATATCCCCGCAACCAGAAGAGTCCAGCAGACAAAACGGTATATTGCTTTCAGAAATCTGACATCGCAGGAAAAAGTTACAGAGTAAAACATAAAGAAAAATGGCTGTTGTTTTCAGCTCAATTTCAATATGTTTTTATTTCAGCTGTTATTTTCTGTAGGAAAACCTTGTAGGATCTACACAAATGACCCCTTGCTGAATTCAGAATTTTGTCTAGTTTTCAGAAATGTTTAGCTTTCCGGGATCCAGCATTGGTTTCACACCCATTCCTGTCACTAACTGGAAGGAGGTTGAAAGCACCAAAAATAGTAAAAATGGGGTATGTCCCAGTAAAATGCCAAATTTGTGTTTGTTGGAAAATGTGGTTTTCTGATTCAAGTCTGCCCGTTCCTGAAAGGTGGGAAGATAGTGATTTCAGCACCAGAAACCCTTTGTTGATGGCATTTTCAGGGAAAAAACCACAAGCCTTCTTCGGCGGCCCTTTTTTCCCATTTTTTTGGAAAAAACTAAATTTTCACTGTATTTTGGCTATTTTCTTGGTCTCCTCCAGGGTAAACCACAAACTCTGGGTACCATTAGAATCCCTAGGATGTTGGAAAAAAAGGACGCAAATTTGGCGTGGTTAGCTTATGTGGACAAAAAGTTATGAAGCCCTAAGCGCAAACTACCCCAAATAGCCAAAAAAGGGCTCAGCACTGGGGGGGAAAGGCCCAGCAGCTAAGGGGTTAATATAACGCAATCATTGCAAATGTACGCAAACACTGGGGATCCGGGATAGCGGAGCAACCAAAAGCAGCCCATCTTCACTGTATACTGGCAGCAGTGGGCATGTATAGGGCAGTCGCCTGCCTCTTCAAAAGATACCGGAGGGATCTCCAGACCCCAATGCTGGACTTGAGGGGGTAAATGGGAGGAGGATCTGGGACTGGCGATAGAGGAGGGGAACTGGACAATCATCCTATATAACACTACCAAGATGAGCAGGAATGCTGGATTTAAACGAATTAATTTTGTACGTATTACACAGGGCATACCTTACCCCCGGGAGAGCTTGAGGTCCCCTCCGAGGCCCTACACTGCCTATTGGAATGGTTTCCCCAAACAGCAAAGGCAAAAGTCACTAGCCACTTCCAGGACCTGGCGCTGGTCCTCACTAAGAGAGAGATCAGGAGATGCTGGAAAAATCCAAGAGCCTCTTGCTTACAAGCATGAAAAGGAGAGTTTCGGTGGAGGCTCCAGGAGGCAAAATGAGGTAAGGGATTAATGGACGCTTTGCGGGCCTGGGGGACACTAGTAGACACCCTAAGAGAATTAAAGAAACAATCACAGGAAGAGCACTGAGACCATCCACTAAGGTGCAGCTGTACAACATCCATGCAAAGGGACTATGGGTGAGCAGAGTTTATAGGGAGTGAGCGCAATACTGTAGGGCGTCACTATATACACAAAACAGGGTCTATAGGGCAGAAATACTTCACAGAATGACTGGCTGCACCACGGGGGAGGAGAGGAGATGTTGTGAGATTGTTAAAAGCAAATTCGGGGTGGACTACCAGGGCATGTTTAAAATTATCGCTGGTGTAATATTGAACAGGCTAATGATTGATCAAGGCACAGTCACTGACGGATAGATGAGGGAAAACCATCTTAACATGTTGTTCAACGTGAAAAGTATGTAAAACGAATGTACGAAAACCTAAGACACTGATAAAGGCATGTTGTGTATGTTTTTCCCGAAAACGCAAAAAAATTGTTTACAAAAATAGAATATATTTTTACTGCATTGATTATTTTGTCCATTGTTATGTGGCCCACAAAGAGAGAGAAAAAAGGTATTGTTATTTTAGCTTGCCTGTTGAGAAAGCCAAAGGATTACATTATCGCTTACATTCAAAAAATGTATTTCCATTGAGTTATCTTGTTTGCTTGTTATTGACCAAAATTGTTAATTATTCTTTGTTAAATGGAATGTGTAGTTTTCTTTTACCTGGAAATGTCTTGGTTGTGGTTTTTAGACTTAAGGAACCTGCAGTTGGAGTTTGGTCCTGGAAGAGGTTTTTCACTGTATAGTGGACATTTCTGTACCTTCCTCATCTCTTTTAAGAAATAAAGATAACATGTGTTAATTGTTTCCATATTTTTGAAATTGCCGTGCACTGCTTATGTTTTTCTCACTTACATCTAAAATGTTGCTTGCTGTGTGGAATTTCTTCTACAGCTTGTATAATGTTTCCAGTCTCTTTGGTAGCTGTATATGTTTGGGAAAATAAGGATGACATTTTATTTAATTTTTAGGTGTTTTTTTTCACACCACCTCGGTCACTGTTCAGCACCCACCCTCAGGTATGCCCCTGATGGAGTTAGAATAGTAGTTTTTGCGTCCAGACACTGCCCAGCAGTTGTCCTGAGTTATGCCCCTGGTTGAATTAGAATAGTACATTTTGCCCCCAGACACTGCCCAGGACCTGTCCTGAAGTATGCCCCCAGTGGAGTTAGAATAGTAATTTTGCCCCCCAAGCGCTGTCCAGCACCTGTCATGAGGTATTCCCCCAGAAGAGTTAGAATATTACATTTTCCCCCCAGACACTGTTCAGTACCTGCCCTGAGTTATGCCACTGGCAGATTTAGAATATAAATTTTTGCCCGGACACTGTCCAGGACCTGCCTTGAGGTATGCTCCAGGGGAAGTTAGAAGAGTAATTTTGGCCCCTTGACACTGTCTAGCACCTGCCCTGAGGAATGCCTATGGCGAATTTAGAATAGTAATTTTTTCCCTCAGACACTGCCCAGCACCTGCCCAAGGTATTCCCCCCGGCAGAGATAGAATAGTAATTTTTGCCCCCAGACACTGTCCAGCACCTGCCATGAGATATGTCCCTGGCAGAGTTAGAACATTAATTTTTGCCCCCACCTACTATCCACCACCTGCCCTGAGGTATGCCCCCCGAGGAGTTAGAATAGTAATTTTTGCCCCCAGACACTATCTTGCACCTAACCCAGTTGGAGTTAGTTTACTTATTTTTACAATTATATACGTCTTTTGAGTGGTAATCCTTAATTTAAACAAAAATAGGTTTTGAACTCTATTTTTGGGATGGAATAGAACCTGACAGAATGTATATTTATTGTGTACAATGAAAAGTGCTCTTTTTCGCTTTCCTCACATAGAACAACAGCCATTTTATTCTGAGACAATCTGCACTGATAGACTAAAATAAAGGAAGAACTACTGTAAAAAAAAGTCATATTTGGAAACACTCTTTTAATATTAGGTGAATTGGGATAAGATTTTAAAATAATTTGTATGTTTCAGTATGCTTTAAGGAATATTATTATTTATTTCAATATGTGTTTTGTAAAAGTATGTGTGTTAGTGGTATGGTGGCAATGGTATGCTTGGTTAATGTACTTTTAATGTATCTCTATGCATTAGTCTGTAACAGTAGTCGCGGTAAAGACTTACGCTGCAATTGCACGTTTGATATTAAAACTTTGCCGTAAAGATACGCATGGTAAAGGCATTCGATGTTCTGTCATACCACTGAGCAGAGTCAAGGACACTTTCAGAACTGGGTCATAACAGCCCAACCAGTTCTAAAATCCAAGCGCTAGCCTTCAGTGTAGCTAGGCTAGTGCAGTGCTGCACAAACTGAGAACTAGACTAAGGGCCTCATTATGAGTTTGGAGGTCTGTGAACCACCATGATAGCTGTGGGGGTCCGACCGCTGCAACTTTGGAGGTTGGAACGCTGAATTACAAGTTTGGCAGTCGAACCACCAGAAGACCACCAACGGACTGCCGGCACTGCCATAGTCAGTGTGGCAGAGACCATGGTGGTCCTGACCGTGGTGGTCAATGATGGAAATCCCAGCTTTGGGACCACCATGCACATTATGACCTGTAGGAACACCAAGCTTTCCGTGGTGATCCCACTGTCATGGAAAGCTTGGGAGACAGGCAGGTAAGGGTCCAAAATGGGGGGCTCCATGGGGTACAGTCCCATGGAGGGTGAGGCGGAGGCCAACGTGGGCTGCCACAAAAATGCAGGGTTCTGGGGGTGCACTGTTCCCCGTGCACGACGTGGCACATGGGCACAGTCCGTCCATCGTGCCATCGTCCGTCCATGCATGGCCAGCGGTAGCTCCATTATACTGCCCTCAGCCTCCCCCTCCAGCCACACCAGCCCTGTGGGGAACTCATAATCTGGCAGTCTTGGGACCATCGGCCTAGCGCCGTTCGAAAGACTGCCACCATGGCGGTCCAACAGTCCGACCATTAAAGTCATAGTGAAACCCTAAATAAGATTTGTTTGTTTGGAAATTGTTTTTCTTTAGTTTTACCAATTTACTGATAAATTGTGCTGTGTACTTCTTTCTTCCCCAGGCAAAAGTGGGAAGATGGGGAAAAAATAGCAATTTTAGGATTTGCTTCCTTAGGTCCTGTGTCCCATGCTCTGCTATGATCCCCTTATTGTCACGTGGCCCCAACCAGAATGGCCTTCAGTTGCTTGAAAAACTAAGTCCTGTTTGTATCATTCATATACACTTCTATGCATTGCAGTGACAATGTTTATACATATGATCGAAAGATAACAATGTTTTCAAATCAAATATGGATGTCGTTTTACATTGGTTTGGAGCTTGCAGTACCTTAGAATATGCTTGCTAGTTGTCATGGTTTATGTAGGCTCAGAAGCCATGTAACTCAAAGATGTACATTGGCACATTTTCAAGAAGTACAGCATCACTGTTGAACCTGGCGAGTGGAAGCAGGGTTCTAGGAGAATAATGATCTTAGTGACGTTCTGCACTTCCTCAGGGAGAATATCCTGCCACCTGCTCATGATTTTTTGTTTTTCTGTAAGTAACAAGTTTCTGTCACATGATTAAGCTCCATGGACTTGTATCGAGAAAAAGCACATATATACTGGTCTAAAATTGGGTGCATTTTTTAGAATTTGTATTCAACTAAACTGTGCTGCCTGTTACTTTGCATTAAATGCTACTTTGAATTTAGGCTTGCCAATATGTAGTGTTTTATTTTAGTCAGAGGGTGCATGTTGCACCGGGAAATACCTCAACTGAAAGAAAGCAGCGGGTGCTGGACAAAGCTCCACACTATGCCCTCAGGTGATAAAGTGAAGGAGGACGTTTCTCCAGGGAAACTGGGGTGCCGGACAGCCCAGTGCTGGACTTAGCAAAAAGTATGGGTGCAAATTAAAGCAAAACTTTAGATAATATTGATCTGTGCGTATTGTTTGTTAATTGCTTGCTTGTGTTGCTTGTACTGTTCTGTAACTAATGTATTATCAATTAGGGTGCACACAAATGTCACCTGGGTAAGAGACGACAAGAGAAAATAAAAGGAAAATTTGGTGGGTAGGTAGGGCTGGGAGGAGTCCAGAGAATAAATAATGAGTCTGAGTATGAACCCATGGTATGGGGCGAGAAGACCCTAGAAATATTGTGAAAATTGGGAAGATATGAAGGAGTGCCAGAACCTTCAAACAAGGGAAGTGTGGGAAAAGAGACCACATGATTTAGCACTCCGGCCCCTTCACAAGCCTATCTGGGTGCTGACTGAAGGTTTGTCGAACTCAAGGAGATCTTTAGGAGTGAATGCATCATCCCTTCCCTCCTCAAGATCAGTTAGAAGAAACATAACTGAAGGAAGCCCTATCCTATTTTCAGGTGCCTTCCCTCCTTCACGGCAGCACCTGTGGGCACAAGGTCTGCAAACCCTTTTTCCCTAGTAGCTGAGTGTGAGTGAACTGTAAAGAACAGTGATGGGGCCGGACAATGTAAATGTAGAGAGCCCCCGCTGAAAGGGGTTCCTATCCATACTATGTACCAACACTATGGTAAATGCATATATAGGTATTTACAAGAGTTTGTGGAACTCACTAATAAGATTGGAAAGAAGACCTTTCTAGAACATGGTACCTTTGACATAGAAAGTTTGTCTTAGCTAATTTGAAGAAGAAACCAAAAGTTCCTAAAAACAAAATATATGCCGAGCAATGGTCAGTCTTCATATAATGGCACACGGAGGCACACAAACTCACACATGATTCCCAAGCCCAGAGCATGAAAGATATCCAGGAAAAATTGGAGTACCAAATTAGTCACATTAGAGACAGATTTTGGACTTGTGCTCCAACTGGTTTGCCTAATCCATATGTTTCTCTAAATCACTGAACCGCAGGAGAAGAACGAGATGAGGCACAAAGGAGAAGGATTTGTTACACATGTCCCCCATGCTATCAGACAGTGGGGAGGTAGCAAGTGATGCACCCAAAAATGGACTGTCTATAGGTAGTGTACAAGGAGGTTATGTGCATACAAGCACTGCAATGCGACTGTCTGGCAGTACAGTGACTGTGTTGGAGGCTGATTCCCCCACTGTGGCTCAGTTTAGATTAGGCACACGAATGTTGATGGGAGGAATGTTTGCAAAACATCTCACTATTGGGATTCGCTCAGGGGGGCATTCTAACCCATCAATCTTCTGCCCACCATACCACGTCAGATCAGACCCAGCAATATGCAACTCTCTCTTGGTCTTGCTCCAGGAGGAGCAGTCCAATCTCAAACTGCCAAGTCAGGTCCTCTCTGAATTGGAACATAAGCAACCCAAGACAGGATTAGGGCTGATTGAGCCTTTTCATTTGGGTGTATCTTGGTTACAGTGACACAGTGAGTAAGAGACTCATCCACACACAAGGTGTTGGGAGGAATGCATGCAATAAGTCTAACCACTTGCAAACGCTTGGGGTAGTATTCCAAACCATGTTTATTATGCTCACCATGCCACTTCAATTTGCTGTAAGTTTGATCAGTATAGAACACACACATGATGAAAATGAGACCCCACTATCATTTAGAGAGCTTGAGACAGACTGCACAACAGGTGTCAAGGAGGAGCCCCCTTTGATCTGATGGGTATTAAGGTATAGTTCCCAAACATAAGGGAAAACTCATCTCAGTTTCAGGAACAGTTGCAGACTGTATTTGAGATGTACTGACCAAACCGGGCAGATGTGAAGCAGTTGTTGCAAATAAAAGTGCCAAAATAGATAAGAGAAAGACTGGTGGAGAAATCAACATGTCTGAGAGTTGCCCCTGCAAATAATGGCGAGTTGAATACAGCAAACGATGCGCTGTTGAATGCTGTTCTAGATGTGTGTCTGGTGGAAACTGATTAGATTAAGATTTCAAATGTACACAAAATAAGGGAAAAGCAACGGATTCATATTTAGACAGACTTAACGATGTATTTGAAAGATACTTGGGCATAGCCCATCCGACAGAGATGTCTCAGGAAGCTATAGGTGCTGCTTTTGTACAGGGATTATTACCAAAATGTAACGGTCAGCTAAGCACCATATGTTTTGAATGGCAAACTAAGAGGTTAGCTGTACTGGTGACAGTGCCCAACCACTGGATGGCCATTAGAGTAGTGGGAAATTTGCGTAATTTGCTTTTGTATATTTACATGAAATCTCAGCAAAATTAATGGTAACTAAGCACAATGCAAATCTGTCATTTTGCACTATATTTTTCCATGAAATGGACCTTGCATACATTTTTTGAACAAGGACATATTTATCAAAAGCATTGCGAACAACAGCCACTTGCGCTCTGTTGTGTGTGTGTGTGTGTGTTCGATGTAATGTTTTCCGGTGAATTACATGTTTTGGTACATTTTTACTGAGTATGGCACATAATTACAGGAGCTGGCGTAATGCAGTAAATTTGAGAGCTTCACAGAGCTTAATTCTCTAAATAATTTAAATTATGGGAGAGAAGTAAGAAACTGCTGAATCAAAGTTGATTTCTTTGTAACTTAAAACATGTAAAGAGCAGTAAAGGGATGGGACAAGGAGTCACACAGAGGAGGGATGGCAAAGGACAACAAGGAGGTAGCACATTAATAAGAAGAAACTGAAGGAGCCAAGGAGAGTCTCTGCATGCAGCAAATTCATGTTTTGTTTGTGGTCAGCTGGGGCGGTGGAAATTAGATTCTCTCAATACTCAGTCTAGTGCATTAGGGCTCCCCAACCAATCTGGATGTCATCAGATAATTCAAAATCCTTACCCTACGTTTTAGGGCAATTCTAGATGTCCGGACTGTGTTATGAAGACCCTAATATCAGTAGATGAGAAGGGCCCGCTAGCGAATTGTGACACTGATGGTAAACACACCGCTTGCATTATCAAAACCTTCGCAAGCCATTCAGTTCTCAAAACCTCTGAATTTCCTTGTTTACCTCTCTCAGGTAAGTCCATAGACACAGTTGGCATTTCCAGAGTCCCCAGTAATATTACTGATCCTGTGCCCCTTTCTGTGGGGGCTAAAAGAGAGAGACCTTCCTTTTTACTTAGCTCAGCTTCCCCAACAAACTTGTCAGCAACTCTCTTTGACCCCATCCCACTCTGTGATGATTAAGGGTCTTCCGCCTCCTCTCATACTCAATGTCAGCCAATGAGACAAGCCAGAGGTCCTAAGCCTTCAGGAGTTCCTTCCCGCCACACTGCAGCCATTACGTTTTTTATGTTTGATTCATGCATGTGTTGAAGCCGAACCCCAATAATCAACTGGACCCCAATGTTTCACATACCCCAATCTTTACGTTAGGAAATTCAGCTACGGTTCTCTTGTTAATCTAGTTGTAAAAGCCTAACTCCCCATTCATGGATCCTTAACTTAGGAGAGTTAAAGTCAAAACAAAACTTAGATTTCTAAATAACTCAGTACTAGATCAGAATAAGGAAAAATTGATTTAGTAATGAATTATTGCTAGGAAGGATAGAAAGAAATGCGTACGACATCAATAAAGGCTCTATTACAGAAAATGGAAAGTTGCCTACAAATCCCCAAAACCAGGGTTTTTTATACACACTTTATGCATAATAATGAATAAAACTGCAAATTCAGCATGTCATAATCATACTTAGGCCTCATTGGCAAATCAAAAACAGCTACATAGATAATAAAGCTCTTAACAGTAACCCATTCCTTAAGATAGGAGAAATTGTCTCCTTGCTTACTCAGCAACTACACTCCGGACATGTGCAACTTAATATGAAATATTTCTCAAGCAATAGCTCATAGAATTATGTTCTCTCACATGTCTTCATTGAAACTTTCAGTGGAAATCCTTCAAAATTATACTTTTAGTACAGGATGAAAAGCTTCATTCACAATACATGCTTTCTGTTCAATTAGCCCCTTTATGTCACGACATTTCTATGCTCCAGAGAAGCTGTGAGGAGAGATGATCTTCAGCGAGTCATTAATTGGGAGGGAGAAGATACAGGAGTGAGAATAACTCACAGAAATTGCATCATTTGTTTCAAGGGCATTATAATTAAAAATTACACATTAGAAAAAAAACGTTAACACATGCTGGGTGTATGTGCGAATGCATGTGTATTTGTGCATATGTGATGTTTATGGTTCTGTGCATGTGTATCTGCTTGTGTCAGTGTGTGTGCGCTTGTGAATGCATGGGTGTAAGTGCACATGTTGATGGGTGAGTGTATGTGTGTGCGTGTGTGGTGAACCCGCCTCGCTCAAATTACCAGCCACCACTAGTTGTGCCCATGCAGATGACACCACAGTAGCTAGGTGATTACTCAGAGACTTTAGTTCATGGTTCGGGGTACCGAACTGAGAAAGCAGGACCAGACTGGAAACCGTAAGCAGCCTGCTGCAAATGTTCAAACCAGTCCTGCCATCTTCCTCCCCACTCAGTAGCTCTCTTTCCAACCATCCATTTTCTGTCTCTCGCCATCTCTTCCCTCACTGATCTCGCTCTCTCCTGCTCTTTCTCTTTTTCTCTCAGAGCTCTCACTGGCCTGCTGTAAATAATCCCACAGGAGTAAAAAGTTACTGAGTTCCCAGCATTGCCTGGGCTTTTCTTGGCTCCGGCCCCCTTGGGAAATGTGTGATGGTATTCATAGCCATGCCAACCCTCGTTCCACCCAGAAAAAATCATATCCTCCTACTGACTCTCCCTCTGGTTTCCAGCTACCCAACCTATGGAATGCTGCTCTTCCACTTATTGGAGAAGTTCGGGTATAAAATTGCCTCTTTTGAGACAGAATTATGAAGGGCTACACCAACATAACCATTGTGGGCTGCTGTGCTTCCTGGACATCAAGCATTGTGCTGCATGGCTCCCCGAAGATAAGACTAAGCTAGACGTGGTCTCCTAGTGGCATTAATTTACTTCTCAGTCTCACTCCCTCGCCCTGATTGCACCTTCAGAATATGTCTCCCCGTAGTAGTGAAGTGCAGTATCCTCTGTCACCTACATTGGGCCTCAAGTTAAAATAATGGTGTGGCCAGGGCACCGTGTGCCATCAACAGTAGCAAGGATGATGGTTAGCTCATCCCCTGATTTGGAAGTACAAAACAGCTGTTAATGCGGCGCCCAGATCCACTGAGGCCGCTGAGACTGGGTGCCATTGCCGCCCTACTTATAGGTATGCTTCACCATTAATGGGCCTTCCCCTTTGTGAAAAGTGGTCAGCAGTTGTCAACAAGAGCAACTAATGTGCCATCTACGGTGTTGCACTCTCCAAGGATAACGTTGACATCTAATAGCCTATAACAGAAGCCTTGCATGAAAAGGATCACCAAACATATTCAAGCTAGTCTAAGGACTGCAGAACATATCCGCAGTCGGACTGATATTTAATACCGTAAGACTAGTTAGGGATAGAGAACATGCGACTTTAACTATCCTTAGAAACGTCCGCGTGGTAACCTAGTAAACCATCAATCAGAAGAAAATCTTTCAGAAGTAAATATTTCTACTGTGGTGCGAGTTACTGGGGTAGGTTTGCAAATCGTTTAGTTATGTCCCTTTCTCCCCTATTTGCCCTACTCCGGTTCTGTTTATTTCTACCACACATCACTTTCTTCCAGCAGAGGCTTACCTGTCAATAGTGCACCAGGTGATGGTGCACCAAGTCCCTGGGGTATGAGGGGCCCACTGCACCTTGAGTGTATTTACCTGCATTAGGGCTCATGGCACGCTAGCTACGTCCATGTCTTGCAGAGTTATTGTTAGACTTCTAACATATCAGGATAGAAACTATTCAGTTGGGTCTGTTTTTAGAGCTGGTTGTGGGTGATGAAAGCTCCCCAACAACATAAAAATGCAAATATATATCATAAGCATGTTATAGGCACTGAATAACTATGCGCATATTGTCCGTATTGCATACATACTGCGTAAAAACAACACATATGTTGCATGTTATAAAATGCGAGATTTAAAGCTATCTATCCCTCAGGAGAGCCTGCAAAAATCCAGCACACCATCTGCTTGCAAAAATACCTTAATCTGTGCACACAAACTTTAAACAGTGCTCAGACTTGCTGCATGCAAACATTTCATAATCTTGGTATCAGAGCTTGAATGGAAATGCAGAAGTGCTGGTACTCACACAATCCTAAGTACTTGTTTACATCTGAAAATGCCAGTACTCTCCCATTAAATATATTGTAGCGTTGGTGAGAATTGTAGGCACTTTCCATTCCCAACTAAAGAAGTGCAGGTACTCAGCACCGGACTGCACCTATTCATTTAAAGCACTGCTTGGCATGTAAACAAATCACTTGTAAACACACAGCAAACATATTGATAAAATAAGGCCTGATATAAAGCTTGGTGGACAGGATACTCCATCACAAATATGGCAGATATCCTATTCGTTGTCTTACAATTGCCATGGGAAATAATACAGTTGTAATACAGCAGACGAGATATCTGTCACGTAACCCATGAGGCAAAAAATATTCTCACATAGGCAGTACTATGAATGCAAACGCTACCAACCAAGCACAAGGATTGGAGTAGTCTGCTACTGAGAGGACTCAGCAGTGACTAGTTCACTCAGTACTATTTCACAAGAATAGGTTACTCTCCTTGTAACACAGGAGTTTGCAAAGCATAGATTCTCACCTCAGGGAGGTGCTATTTTGCAGATATTTATTGCTACCCAACTCAATTCTGCTTACTTTACCGACTTCGGGCGGATGTGTTGAAGCCCCCAGATTTGAAACCTCTCACCATGAGGTCACCAAAGTCGTAAACTGAGTCACCAGACCCACAAAACTGGCTGGGAGAAGAGTCCTGTAACTGAAAAGATGTGCTTTAAAGATGAAGCTCCATGAATTGTTACTGGCTGTACCAAACAGCATGTTCCAGCATTACTTTAGTTGTACTTGGTTGTTCCTGTGACTCCAGAAGAGTAAGAGAATGTAATCTAAGGAGTTGTCATTTAGGAATGTGTCTCTAGGTGACATGTAAAACTGATTGGTGGTTGAAAGAAAAGTATGCATTCCATGCAGTTCATTGAAGAGCTGCCAGATCCAGCCCAAACCGTGATACTGGTTCGGATGGAGGATTTTAGGAAATCCCAAAGCATTAGGCCCGAGCTTTTTCTCCGAGGATCGCATCCTTATTTATTTTCAGTTGCATGCTTTGGCTAAGGTCGGTGCAGTGATGCGCAAAGGTGCAGAATATAAATTGCAAAAGTAGACATTTTATCGTGGAAGTGAGCCTTCCTAATCCATGATTTCAGGTGGATAGAAATGCCCAAAACACCAGGTTCCACACTTTAATTCCTCAAAATAAAGAAACATACTTAAATCCTCGATAATGAATGCAGTGTGGGTAAAATAAGCTATTATGCTGCTCGGAAATGCGAAAATAATGTGGCGCTCCATTACAGTCCTATCAGGAGTTCATTTAATATACTTAGCTGGGAAATCATTTTAGTTATGAGTCAATATCGTCACGTACAAGCAATTACATTTTTATCAGTTTTCATTATCCCATCTATTTGCACATATGAATTACATATTTGCATTCCGTCTGCATGGAGGCATGACCACCATTTTAAGGAGCCTGTCGCTTAGGGATGTGGGGTGAGCTGTCTGATTATATTTTGCTATTCTTGTATCGAGCAGCAGGTTTCGCTGATAGTATGATCATTCCCTGCTTACCACGTTTTGCCCCCTACTCATTCCTTCCTTCACCTCATGCAGTCACCCAAGACTTTTATTTGCTTTTTATCATTCCTACTAACTTATTTATTTAGTGCTTATTGCTTCCTTTCTATCATTTGTAAGTGTTGTAAATGACAGGTGCTACTATTACCCAATTTTAAGAGTTCTCACTTTACTGACGTTGGAATGATGTAAGGCTCTGTTTGCCTTGCCGTGCAAATCACTGCATGTTTCAGCACAACTGTTGAACTTACTGACCATTCTTCATTTGAATATTAATAAAATATGAATAATTCAATTCATTCAAATCTTTCTTTGCACAGTTCAGTAATTTCTGAGAACTCTGTGCTCATTCAATGCACTGGCAATGTCCAGAAGAGGACACAAATGGAGATGGAGGGACCAGAGGGAAGGAAAGGAGGTCGGTCCACCTTTGTCCATTCATGTCTCCAAAGCATTTTGTAACTGTGCGATAATGTGGGTTATTTTAGCTGACCCACATATGCATCATTTAGGTTTGAATCTATTTGTCAGGTTAGGACAAGAACAAGAGGTACTGACTACTTCAGTTGTCTGAAATGCTCAACATGACTGGGAAGAAATGATTAACTGATCATAACTTTTCTTCAATCCTTGAAACATTGAATTGGTAGATTGGTTTGTGTTTTCTGACATTTAAAAAAAAAGAGAAAAGGCAGTGATCCAAGAAATGAAACTCACAAATCCAGGGCTGGACAGGGAACCCAAACCAGCCCTGGATGTTTTGTCAGAACAGTCCTCTAGTTGGGGTGTTAAGTGGGGGGTCTTTGCAAGAGCAAAGCACTGCCGCTTTTGTTATTGCAGGCTGAGTTTTCAGCACTGCTGCAAAACCGGCCCCCTGTAGCAAAACCATCCATCACCACTGCAAAACCAGCACCCACCCTTCAAGCCTCCCCGGGGAAACACCCAAGGCCCGCTACTGCCAGTCCGGCCCTGCACAAATGTAGATCTTTGCCTCTCATACCTTTTCTGTGAAGAGATCTCTACCACATTAGCGGAGATTGCCACATGCATAGGTATACATTTTTGTAGTAAATGTCAGAAGGAGAGGCAGAAATGGGGAAGAATTACTACAAAAATGGTTGGGTTAAGTGAAAATTAAGTATGGGTTTATAAAGGGGCATGCTAATACAAAACACATACACACAGATGAGTAAATACATTGCAATTCACACAATAACGTTGTAATTTTGCAACAACCCTATCAGTTTCAAAGCAGACATAAATTATTTCAGCCCAGCCATGTAGTGAATACAAAAATGCATGAGTGCATACACACGTAAATGCAAGTCAAGCACCACACGACTAATCACTCTTACTGCAACACACTGCATTAAAAAATAGAGTGGAGGAATGGAGTTAAAATAACTCCTCATTGGAATTAATATTACATTTTGTAAATTTAAATTGTATAAATATATATAATTTTTGTGATTAAAAAATATGATTATTGATTCATTTTGATTTATAAATGTAATATTACAATTGAAAAAAAGAACATGATATTTTAAATTATTCTAAAAAATAATTAAACATACATTTTAACCAAGTTTTTTACAAATTAAATAAAAAAGTGTTAGTGAGGGTGATTTTAATTTTAGATTATTATTATTATTATTATTATTATTATTATTGATGCTACTATTATTTGAAAATCTAATACACATTAAATTGTTGCCTAAAGTTTTCCTCTCTTAGTATAAACTGTGGACCTGATTATGATCTTGCCGGATGGAATACTACATCACAAACGTGAGGGATAGCCCATCCGCCTTATTACAAATTCCATAGGATATAATGGAATTGTAATTTGGCGGACAGGATATCCGTTATGTTTGTGATGGAGTAACCCCATCCGCCAAGACAAGATCGTAATCAGGCCCAGTGTGTCTTTTTATCTCTTTTTTCATGATCAGTTTCAGGCACTCCTGATTTATCTTGTTTGTGCTAAAGGTTTTGGGTGAATGCACCATTTTCACATAAGATATATTCTATCAGCCCTGCATTGTGCAAAGAAGTGCAAGGTTAGGTACCAAATTGTGTTATGCTACATGTGGCACCTTCAGAGGCTCTTGGCTTTTTAATCTACAGCATTTTGCTGCCTCACTTGCAGACCTATACCTAAAATCGTAGTAGAGTCCTAGTTTTGATCGTATGCTCATATGGACACAGGTTCTGATGGATATTTTCATAACCAGTTCCCCAGATGTTTTGAGAACTATCAGCTCTGTCTTTTAACCACTGACTAAGCCGAGTTGCCTTCAAAATTACTTAAACAGACTCGCAATGAGCTGTGCACAACTTGTGAGACTCCTACTGAGAAGACTCATGTGTCCTAATCATCGGCAGTTAGCAGCTAACAGCACATCAATAAGGAGATTTCTATACTCCTAGGTACACTCGTGTATCACTAAGTGATGTAGCCAGCACAGATCTTTGGTATACAGTCATTTGATTTGCTAGTTAATAGACCAATCGTCCTGTCAAGCAGCTGAGATTAGGGTCTTCTGTTCTATATATTGATGCAAAAACAAAATGATCCTGAAGAAGGTGGAGTAACAAATCACATAAAAGATCTCCACCTAAAAGTGCATCAACTTCCTTTTATAGGTTTACTGTTCTGGCCTGTAAAGGAAGAAAAGAGAAACATGTGTCTTCTCATGTATCAGGACATTTGGTTTTTAACAGTAACTATGCTCTTATGCATATAAAAGACTGTCTATATGGATTTTAGATTAGGGGTTCTAAATGAAGATTTTTATTTTGCTAAATAATTCTGTTGATATAATGAAAGGATTAAAGATACTTATGTTTGTTCAAATTAGTGTTGAGCAAATCATTTACCATTGTGTTTTAATTAATGAAGTTTTGCGGAGTAACAACAATGATGAACACTGGATAGTGGTATGCCTCTTATGCATTGCTTTGTAGACAAAGAGAATAGAAACATGCTTTCATCGTGATGGGGAGATACCTAGTGGACTACTACCCTATGTATAGAGAGTTGCTGAGGATTTCATATACTTAGAATCCAAAAGATTGTTTGAAAATCTCTGAAAAATGTGTATATATTCACAAAAACTGAAATCTCAAATCCAGTATTGTAAAACAGGAAGTATAATCGTACGGTCTCATAACGTTATCAGTGCATAAATATGTAGAACCAGAGAATATTAGAGATTATTAATTGAAGCATTTTAAATAATGGAAAATATATTGGGAAAAATTCACACAGGTATTTTCAGCCACGAAGGTACGTTTAAGACTGAAAATTCATTATCTAGGCCAGTCAGGAATTCACTAAAGGACTCCTGACACATTTAAATGTATTTACAATTGTAGATGTGTCCACCACGAGTGCAGAGGAATCTGCAGTAGTGAATCCCACGAAAAGAGGGGTAGATGGGAATTGCAAGATGTTTTACCTGTGGAGAAAACAAACATTAAATGAGCTTTTTCACATGTGTTAGCCGTTCTCAGAGAGAAGAATTTTACCATATGTACAATTCTGCAGAGAAAATAGGTAGTCTTAAAAAAGCCACATCTGCTGGTGACGTGGCCTTTTATGCGACCTGTTACGCCTGTTTTGATACAGACAAAAAAAGTTTAAAAGTACGTTCAGGTGGAGTTTTAGGACTTCAATTGTACTTTTACATTTTCGTGTGTGTTATTGTCATTGTTTTACAGGGGTCCATAGGTTTTCTTAAAATATCATCTCTGGTGCTAACGAATGCCAAGGCTGCCTCGTCTTGAATCCACCTCGCGCCTCTTTCTTTCACCTCCTTACACTACCTCTAAATTTATTTCAATCTGGCAGATTATTTTTCATCCTTGCTTTCTCTCTTTCTCCTCACAACAGTCAGTACAGCCATTTGGTGTGCCCGCCTTCCCAGAAAAACAGTCCACAGCCCTGTTTCTTTTCGTAAAGAAATTACCCCACCTGGTAAGGCAACCTGTTATGTCCTCCAGCCCTGCGATGGCTAGACTCACGAGACCAACAAAACAATTAATATGTGTATTAAAGACAAGTACCTAACTTACATAACAACCTCAAATATTTTTCCTTGGTTGAGAAGCCTGGTTTGCGCTGTGGCTTCTGGAGAGGATGCTGATTAGCAATAGATGAATATAACTTTTGCAGATATTTTTGATATGTGTGGTAAATATAATAATACAAGACTTTAAAGACTCACAAAGTCACATTCACAAAGATATGTTTTAACCACATTTCTGTTTAGATACACAATTATGATGATCATGATTGCAAATTCAAGTTTTGTCTAACTTGATCTACTCTCATGGACTCTTACACCAATATATGTAATAATATGTGTGAGCCCACCTGCTCCCAGAGGCTGTTTCAGACTGGCAATTCTATTCAGTTAGTAAAGACTCCCAAACTTGGGAATTTACCATTTTTTCCACTGCGTGTTCACACCCTGAATTCTGTCTGAGATTTTCTTCCATCAATGGAGGAGTAAATCCCTATTTAAGACTTGAAGCTTGAGGCAACACTGCCAAAACAAAGTGTGCAGAGAGAAAATATTCTCCATGGCTAAAATATTTTGCCCATGAAGGATGAAATAAATTTACCAAGTGCAATGTCACTTGGGAGTGACATGCACACATGCATTTATGCAGTCTACGTGTCTACTACACATGAGAAAATTCTCTAGACTAGGCATAATTAGGAAATCCAGAACCACACCTGGGATACTGCAAATGTCACAGTTATCCTACGAGTACTTCTAAAAAATGTTGTGAATTCGAAAAAAAAATCTGTAAATCTAATTCAAACCTAGACTCAAGCTTTTGGGAGTGAATTTACATTTTTGTGACTCTGACTCACAGATTTTAGTCATGTTCATTTTTTTTTCTGCGAAGGTAATACATAGTTCTCAGAACAGTCAGCACCAAACTAATTCACCGTATATTGTTTGCATTATAATATGAAGTGTGCAGCTTCTTCTGCTTGTCATCAAATTTTCCTTTGATGCTCTTAAGTGGAAGTGAAGTAAATGACAGAACTTTAGACAGCTCATAGCATATAATTATTGGAATAATCTAACTCAATCTCTGTGAAACATCTGTGTGGAAGCATACTTTATACTACTAAAGCAAGATAGGGGAAATTCATTCCTCTATTTTTCGCACAGTGGCTCATCTCATACACATATTGAAGCCACTGAAATTGTGTGAGTCTAAGGTTGCTGCTTAATCTGCTGAATTATGGATATTGGTTACACCTCCTACACAATCCATCATCTTCTGCATAATTTGCAGAATTTAACAAAAAAAATTTCTAGTTTAAACAGATCGAAAAGTACTAAACGATATGCCATACTTTTTGCCACCCAATGGAAGGTCTTTTAATAGGTTAACGGGTCATATTTCAATTGTTGACTATTGAATTTAATTGTTAAACTGACACTTATGAGATGAAAGATTAGTTTCATAATACTTTATGTCAAAATAATGCTGCAACAAAATGTGTCAACTGCACAACATAAATTGTTTTTTCTTACTGTAATATATAGCCAACACTGTCAACAGTCATTCCATTGGCCCTGCTACTTCTCTGCCAGAATAAAAAATTACTAGGCTCCACGGGGCAAGCTGAGGATATTGCTAAATGTTCTGAACAAAATGTAATTTTCTCAAGGCTGAGTTTTGCTGTCCAAGACTGAATAACATACCAATGTAACAGCAGGCTCCTGCCTGCGCCTCATCCCTGGTGGCCTAGTGGCCATCTACAAGTAAGTATCTTCTGTCTCTCTCTGTCTCTCCTTACTCCTGCTTTTATACTTCTGCCTTTTACCTCTGTTTTTACTTCGTTTTTCTTTTTTCTTTTTCTGTCTCTTCTCTTTTTTTTCTGTCTCTTCTGTTACCCTCTCCCTCCTGCGCAGCTGCTGCCCGTGCTCCCCAGCGAACAGCTTTTCTCACCCTTCTGCATCCTAGCTGACCGGACCACCCACCTCCCTCCCCTTCTTAATGGCGACTGCAGCTCTGTGAGAGGGTGACTCCACTGACCTCCTGGCCAGCGTCTGTTGCCCTCCCCAGCACCTCCTGCTGCCTCTGCCTTGGGAACAAACTGAGAGCCTGCCTGACTCTCAGTTCGAGGCCCTCCTCCACCCGCAAACTCCTGCCTGAGACTCATCCCTGGTGGTCCAGTGGCCATCTACAAGTAAGTATCTTCTGTCTCTCTCTTACTTCTGCTTTTATACTTCTGCCTTTACCTCTGTTTTAGTTCATTTTTCTTTTTTCTTTTTCTGTCTTTTCTCTTATTTTTCTGTCTCTTCTGTTACACTCTCCCTCCTGTGCCACTGCTGCCCCTGCAGCCCCGCCCCCTCCCTTCCCGCAAAGCACTTTTCCCGCCCTCCCGCCTCCCAGTTTACTTGACCCCCTGCCTTCCTCCCCTTCTTAATGGCAGCCACAGTGTGGCCATGACACATTCGTGCCAAAGGCAAGCCCTTCTGCACCCATCCGCTACTGGACCATGCCCAGCGCCACGGACCCTGGTTCTCGCCCCATCCACCAGTTCGACACCAGTACTCTATGTGTCCTCAACCTGGGAAGATCCACAGCCTGCCACCAAGCCGACCCCAGGAACACCCATGGACCTTTTTCTTGCCACGCCTGCTCCAACATTCAACAAAGACCACCCCATGTTCCTGCACCAAGTACGGACAGCCACCTCAAGTGCATACTCCTTAACACACACTCCCTCGTCAAACACACAGTAAAAGTCTGGGATCTCCTCGACTCAACAACCACTTCTTCACGGAGACCTGGATCACCCCCACCGCTTCCCCAGGCATCACCACTGCCATTCCGGACAACTACAAAATCATCCACAAGGACAGAGCCAACCAGTCTGGAGGAGGCATTGCCATAATCTACAAGAACAACCTCCGCCTGGCGACAGCACAGAGTCACAGTCTTAGTCAACGCACAAGCACCTACACTTCCAGAACCAGATCAACCCAAACACCTCCCTATATGGTACCCTGCTCTGCAGGCCACCCAGAACCCATCCCCAATCTTGTTGCCCCCCAAGCACTCACCTCCTCCGACTACATCCTCCTCGGCAACCTCAATTTTCACCTTAACACCCTTGATGACCCCAACACCTCAAACCTCCTGGAAAACCTCACAACTCTCAGCCTCAAAAAACTCATCAATGTCCCAACCCACAGAGCTGGACACATTCTTGACCCCGTCTTCTCAGCAGGGGACAATATCACCATCTCCCACACCTCCAAATACCATTGAACTGACCACAAGTGCATCCACTTTACTTACACAAAGAACACCGCACGCCACCACATTCCCCTTCCCCCCAGCAGATGCTGGGGCAAAGTCATAGAAGCACAGCTCACCAACGCTCTCAAATACTACCTCCCACCGGATGCAATGGATGCCAACAAAGCCGCAGCCAACTTACACCGATGGCTTTTAAACTGCGCCAACCTCGTAGCCCCCCTAAGGAAATCAGCAGGGAATCGACAGAGCAAAGCACCAAAGTGGTTTACGCCAGACCTACAGGAATCCAAGCGCACCTGAAGACGATTGGAACATAAATGGAGGCTCAGAAAATCCACTGAAGACCTCACAGCCTACAAAATAGCAGTCAACATGCACCAACATAAAATCAGAACCACCAAAAAACCCACCTTTCAAGCACGCCTCAACACCAGCACTCACAACAGCAAAGAGCTCTTCGCCATTGTTAAAGAGTTCACAAACTCCGAGGCAGACACCTCATCCATCCCTCCCTCCCAAGACCTCTGCGACAACCTTGCCACCTTCTTTCACCCTAAGATCCAAGACATCTACAAAAGTTTCAGGAACCAAAGCCCACCAGCACCACTCACTACCACAGACCTTGCACTCCACCAGATACTGATTGCCTGGACCCCATCAACATAGAAGGCATCCAAAGACTGATGAACTCCATCCACTCAGGAGCACCCTCGAAACCATGCCCTCATTACATCCTCAACTTGGCCAGTGCCTCCATAGCCCCGGGGTTCTGCCGAACCACCAACCTGCCCTTCAAGACCACCACGTTCCCCTTTGACTGGAAACATGCCAAAATCAGCCCACAACTCAAGAAACCCATCCCTTTCCCAGTCAAGGTAATGGAGAAGGCTGTCAACCAGCAACTCGATGAGTTCCTCAAGACACACCGTCTCCTGGACCCTTCCCAGTCTGACTTCAAAAGCAACCACAGCACCGATACCGCACTCTTAGCAGCCCACGATGACATACGCATCATACTGAACCAGGGAGGCACTGCTGCACTCATCCTCCTTGATCTCTCCGCTGCATTTGACACTGTCAAACACTCCACCCTCTGTGACAGACTGCACGACGTGGCATCCAAGACAGAGCCCTGAACTGGATCAGGTCCTTCCTCACGGAAGAACCCAGAAGGTCAGACTACTACCGTTCATATCAGAACCTAAAGACACTTGCTGCGGAGTGCCCCAATGATCCTCACTCAGCCCGACGCTTTTTAATGTCTACATGGCCCCACTCGCCAAGATCACCAGACAACATGAGCTAAACATGGTCTCCTACGCTGATGACACCCAACTGATCCTCCCCCTGTCCGAGGACTCTGCGCAAACTAAGAGGAACTTCCACAACGGGATGAAAACAGAGAGTA
The DNA here is from genome assembly GCF_031143425.1 of Pleurodeles waltl. Taxonomy (NCBI): domain Eukaryota; kingdom Metazoa; phylum Chordata; class Amphibia; order Caudata; family Salamandridae; genus Pleurodeles; species Pleurodeles waltl. The sequence goes on from NC_090440.1 coordinate 1,891,003,957, forward strand.
GTCGCCACCTGGATGGAGGCCAGCTGCCTCAAGCTCAACTCGGACAAGACAGAGATCATTGTGATCGGCTCCACTCCTTCTGCCTGGAATGACTCCTGATGGCCCACCACACTGGATAATGCCCCCGGCCCCACTGACCATGCGTGCAGCCTGGGCATCATCCTGGACTCCACTCTATTGATGACCCGCCAAGTTAACTCCGTCTCCCCATCAAGCTTCCACACCCTCCGTCTCCTGCCGAAGATATTCAAAGGGATTCCCCACAACAAGAGGAAGACAGTCACCCACTCACTCATCACCAGCAAACTGGACTACGGCAACGCACTATGGGGGTCATTCCGACCCTGGCGGTCCATGACCGCCAGGGCCGGGGACTGCGGAAGCACCGCCAACAGGCTGGCGGTGCTTCCAGGGCCATTCTGACCGCGGCAGTAAAGCCGCGGTCAGAAAAGGGCAACCGGCGGTTTCCCGCCGGTTTACCCCTGGCCCAAGGAATCCGCCATGGCGGCGCTGCTTGCAGCACCGCCATGGGGACAGGATGGCGGGAACGGGTGTCGTGGGGCCCCTGGGGGCCCCTGCACTGCCCATGCCACAGGCATGGGCAGTGCAGGGCCCCCCTAACAGGGCCCCATAAAGTTTTCAGTGTCTGCTGTGCAGACACTGAAAATCGCGACGGGTGCCACTGCACCCGTCGCACCCCTTCAACTCCGCTGGCTCCATTCGGAGCCGGCTTCATTGTTGAAGGGGCTTTCCCGCTGGGCCGGCGGGCGGCCTTCTGGCGGTCGCCCGCCGGCCCAGCGGGAAAGTCAGAATGACCGCTGCGGTCATTTGACCGCGGTACGGTCTTTTGGCGGTTCCCGCCAGGCGGGCGGCTGCCGCCGCCCGCCGGGGTCGGAATGACCCCCTATATGCCGGCATTACCAAGAAAGTTCAATCAAGACGACAACGAGTCCAGAATGCAGCAGCAAGACTTATCCTGGACATCCCCTGACACTTCTGAATCTCCTCCCACCTCAGAGACTTACACTGGCTCCCAGTCAACAAGTGCAGCACATACAAACTCCTGATCCACACCTTCAAGGCACTCCACAACATAGGACCAGCATACCTCAACCACCGCCTCACCTTCTACATACCCAACAGACTTCGCCGTATCTCCCAGTTCATCCTTGCAGCCGTCCCCAAGATCCAGAAAAGTACAGCAGGAGGAAGAGCCTACTCCTACCTAGCAGCCCGGACATGAAACACACTTCCCCTCAAGCTCAGGCAGACCACATCACTGAAGCAATTCAGGAAGGATGTCAAGACCTGGTTCTTCAATTGAGCAGCATGCCTTCATTGAGCGACTTGAGACCCTATGGGTGATTAGCCGCGCTTTACAAGTAGTGATTGATTGATTATTGATTGATAACAGGTGTCTCTCCATGAACTTGACGCTGTGAGTAGAGAAACCCATGTGGTATACTATTAAGAAAATATTAAAATTTATTATTTTGCAAATGTTTCTCTTTGTTTGATTTCTATTGGTCATGGGCCTGAGAACCATACATTAATGTAGTGAATGTATGAACGTTTTTTTAATATTCCATAAAAGAGTGTGATTTTACAATGTTAGAAGGTTTCCTTTCCCCACTCTTAGAAGGTGAGTCTCTGTCAGTTTTGTCTCTGAACTGTCTTGATTTCATGATTTTCTGTATTTTGGGGTTAGGATTTAGACTGATTATCTATTCGATGAACTACAGTTTGTGCCTTTGGACTTTGAATGTTTACAAAGTAAATATTTAACCTTAAGACTTTTGTGTGTCTGTTGCTCATGAAGACTCAAATGGGACTAAGAGACATGGCACCACTGAATATTCAATACAAAAAGAGAAGGGTTTCATCGGGAGCACCAAAGTCTGTGTATGGACTACACCACTCCCAGCCCAAGAAATGTGTGCACAAAGGGGTGAGAGAAAGGTGTGAGTTTGCATGTTGACAAATCTGGTAGCAGTGCCTTCACAGTACAGCTGGTTGTGCCTCCAGATTCAAATTAACCTGGTCCACTTTCCAATTCTGATCCTTGGGGACTGTGGAGAAGTGAGGTAGCTGATTGAGCTGCCCAAAGACGAGAAAGTGAATATCAATAGGGATCACAGTGCGTGAAAAGGTGCAGGGAGTGGAAGGCAGCATGGTTTATGGTGGGATATGTATTTGAGAGAGAGCAATGGCATGCAGTTGTTGGACTTTGAATTTGATTATTATTTGGATGTGGTTTTTGAACATTTAGGGACTGCGATAATTGTTTTCTTGATGTTTCTCATCGAATTTTGGTGACAGCTGTACAAATTGCTTTCAATAAAAGATGGATGTATAAAGTTTCAGTTAAATTGGTAGGATCTGTGGAAGCTGTAATCTCACAACTTGATTAAGGTTTATAAACATTGCCTGCTAGGGTGAGGTGTAATGTGAAGAACTATCAGTTGCACCAGGATAGGGACATAATACTACTGTGAGAGCATGTGCAAATTAAGGTTGATAGTTGTCCATTCTTCTGTGCACAAGGGAGGGTGCATTGGTTAAAGAAACTCCTGCTGGTCAAGAGTCTGCCATTGTTTGAGTGTGGTTCTGGGAAGAGAGATTTCACTGTAAAGATTCTTTTCCATCTGAAGAGAGAGACAATGAGGGTTTAGAGGAGTTTTTTCAATTTGAAACTCATGCGGAAATCGATTAACTGCTGTGTCAGAATCGGGATAATGTGCTGCACATGGACAGGTCGGCAGAAGCCAGGCTTCACTGTGACTGGTTGACCTTTTGCGTAGTCTTGTTGGTATTGGTGGATGAACTGTGATCTCTGTGAGTGAAAAGCTTGGATGTGGAGCGCAAAGTGGGCCGATTGTTGACATTTAAGATGAAAGATGGAGAATATCTCCTCAAAGTAGCCTTTAAGTCAGGAGGAGACATTTCCACCAGAAGGTACACCTACTAGGGAGATGGCAAAAAAGAAGGGTCATACATGTGTGTGGGGCTCCAACAGTGCCATCAATATACAGAGGAGGATGGAGAATTGTGACTACCCTTTGTATCGAACATTTCACATAGCCAAATTTGAGAAGAAGAATGTATGACTTGAAACCCCAACCTGGACCTATCCAATTTGAGGCTTTAATTCTTTGGCAACAGGTACTGAAAAAAGTAACAAGCAAAGATTTTTGCTTAAAACTTGCAATAAGGTCTATTCATGGTTACGCGTACAAAATGAGGAGAGGCAGAATAGATGAAAGAAGGAGGTGATTGAGAAAGTAGGCGCATACCCTGCGATAGACCTAGTGAGGTGCTAGAGAATTAAAACATCCAGTAAAAATGGATCTCACGGAGGAAACAGGCCAAGTGAGCACTGAGGAAGATCGCCTTTTAGACAAATGTCTGAGGACATATACTGTCCACATATAATAAAGTCTTGGTGATGGGAAGAACACCCCAGGACTCCCCTGAGAACGAGATCAAAGCACCAATACCATCAGGCCAGTACACCCCGAGTTATACTGAGTGGAATTTAACAGACAATAACAGCTCAAAGTGCCCTGACAATGCCCCAGCCCTGGACTAACATGAGTCTCCCTTCTGCCACTGTAGTCAAAACCACTCCTCAAAGCAAGCCTGCCTTTAATATTCCCCAAATGGTTGTAGACTCAACAAGTATTGTGGTCCCTAGAAGTCAGGAAAGGGGACTCACTAACAACCCTGTTGCAGGAGGTCCTACCCCAACTGTAGCTCCTGAAACAACCTGTAGTGTAACGTAGGACCCTCACAAAAAATAAACACTGCATAACTAAAAAGCAAACCGGAAGTGATTGGAAATAGTGATGTAAGTATAGCCTTCTTCGGTCATTACAATAAGCATGATTTAGCCTACTTGAGAAAGGTAGCCACTAGAGTAGTGCATGAGGCATATGCAAAAATGGAAAAGCTGACAGATGAACGTGGCTATGATTTTATCAGAGAAAGTAGCTGCAAAAGAATATCCTGTAAGTAATAAGAACTTTAAATCACTGTCAATGAAAAGGTTAGAGGTAGATGTGAAGGAACTTATTGAAAACATCAGAGAATGAAGCACATTACAGAACTTCAGGGAGCAGTGGTCAAAGAAGGAGAGGTGGAAGGTGAAACAGAATTCTGAAACCCATAAGGAACAAAAAATGCTGAACATGCAGAGACAACAGTACAAGAATATCCTTGGAGGAAGGTGCAGGGAGGAGCCTTTGAACATATTTCCTTGTCCCGAGCAGACCTTTTCCACTACACGAATACCCTCCCAAAGCTGAGAGAAAACCCTGATAAATGGTACACCCAAATTGATCAAATTATCACTATTTCAAAGCTATTGTAGGAAGACCTAAATATGCTTTTGAAGTGGTGGTCCCGAAAGACTTGTGGGCTGAATGTAAATGAGCCATAAATTGGCACAGTCAAGAACCTCTGAGACTAGCAAATACAAACACACCATCACCACTAGTCAAAGCCAATTATGATGCAGTCACTGCCTACCTCAGAACAAAGGTTACAGAGAGAGAGAGGGAGAAAGTGGCCCAAGATTTGCAGAATGACACAAAAGCCAAAGGAATTGATACACTCACACTTTGAATTTCTAATGCAAGTTGATAAGGAGCATAGTGGTATGGATGACCCGCTTGATGAAAACATGGGAGATTTCCTCACATCCTTTGTGCGTGAATTGCAACCTGAGATTAGCTTTCAGATACAAGAGTGTACTAGTTGGCAATCAAAGTCCCTTTATGAGACTTTGCAGCACTCAAAAGGGACTGAAGGAATGGTTCATGATTGCTCAAAGTTAGCACATAGTGGTGGTGCAAGAAGATTTGGTACAGTGAATCCAGGGTTAGACCCCGTCAGTAGTCCGGGAGCAGAAATGTTATGGAGTGCATACACCAAAGCAAAGTAGAGGTAGGGGGAACGGATCTGAAGAAAGTTGCTCCTTGTCACATTTGCAACAAGGTCATCCACTGAAGGAGGGAATGCTCTATAACCCTGATAGAGTGCAGTTTGATGATCAAGTACATTTTTCCAGCTCCATGCAAAGGCTTATGAGTACCCATTCGCAACTCATTTTCCCCAGGTCCCTATCATGTTCAAGAGTCCCATCAGATTTGAACAGGCCCAGTGACTGTGACTGAAGGGGAAGGCAGATTGTGTGCTTAGCTCAGTTCTGGAAGTTGCTCAGAGTGGTCTGTATTTGAAAGGTGTAGTCAATGGGGCAACCAGTGTCCTTTTTGATTGACACCAGAGCCACTTCAACCATTAGAATGGTCTGAGGTCGGGAATCTACCCCTCTCAGGAAAGAAAGTTCAAATTGTAGGCATTATGAATCAGCAGCACACTGACCAAGTTTCAGCCCCAGTTTCTGTGTAGATAAGCACCATTTGAGACCATCACCAGTTTGTGATTTGTGATTAGAGTTCTGTAAACCTGTTGGGAAGAGACTTGCTTTACAAACTCAACTGCATGATCTACTGCACACCTAATGGTATAGAAATGGACAACCAAGCAGAGGATGCTGAATTCAAATTGAAATCTCAAGCAGAGAGAAGCTGTGGGATTTTACTGGCAGAGAGATTTGATTAATCAAGAATGCTAAACCTATAAAAATTGCCCCCCAGATCTTTTCCATTTTCCCTCAGGCACAATCCTAAAAGTGGATTCCTGAGGGCATGGCTGGCATCAACCCAATTAGGGAGCATATCATAGAACAGGGCATCTTGAAAGAGGCTAGCAGGGAGGCAATGTAACTCTGATTATGGACTTGCAAAAAGCTGGTATTAAGAGGAGAATAGTGCTGGACTGCCACAAAATGAACAAAATAGTCATCCCATGCTATCCTGTGGTACCAAACCCAGCTGTGATCCTATTCCAAATTGTCTCAGAAGCTGACTGGTTCATGATCATGACTTGTGTTGGGCATTCATTTCAATCCCCTTGCACAAAGGGAGACCACTCCATTTTCAGATTCCAAGAGTAAACTCTCATGTGGTGCTGCACTCCTCATTGGTATAAAAAAAGCCCCTCCTACTCCAAGAAAATCTAGAGATCTCGCAGCTTCCATGTAACTCCACTCTAGTCCAGTACATTGAAGGTATTTGGCCTTGATGACAAAGGAAGCTTTCGAACAAGACACTAGTGCCCTGCTCAACCACTTTGCCAAAAGTGGGTACAAGGTCTCCCCAGAGAAATTACAATGCTGTCAGAAGGAAGTCAGATACCTGGGATATCAGAATGAGAAGGGAGCATAGAGTGTGTTTCATGAGCACATCAAAACTGGTCTGAAAACGAAGTTAGTTTCAACCACACAGAGAGAGCTGAGAATGTATCTTGGAATGGTTGGCTATTACTGACAATGTACTCTCAATTTATCCTTTGTGGTCGAAGCCCTTACAGTTGCTCATGCACACTTAGGTCAGTGACTCAGTAGCAAAGGATGACAAGTGCATAGAAGCCTTCCAAGAGCTCACAAAACTACTGTGTAGTACATCCATTCTGGGAATGCAAGACTACAACTAAGAATGCGTACTGTTCTATCATAAATGAGATGGGTGCACATTAGCTGTTTTTACACAGCCTCATGACGAGGCCAAACGTCCCATTGCATATTTTTCAGCTACCATTGACCCAGTAGCCACAGCATGACCTGGTTGTCTCAAAGTGGCTGCAACAGTTAGCCTGAGTATTCAACTGACCAAGGGTATCATACTGGGTCACCATACTGGGTCAACTTCTGATTGTCATGACCCATACATGTACACAGCATCTGACCAACAACCACCTAACCCGCTATAAGAGAATCATCATAGCTGCAGAAAATGTATCACTGAGGAGATGTAACACTCACAACCGGCTACTCTTTTGACCACTGCAGGTGAAGATAGTGACTGTGACTTTGACCACAACTGCATTGATGTACCCAAATTGTGCACCAAACAACCACCAGACACGTTGGATGTATCCTTGGCAGAATCTGATTATAACCTGTCTGTTGATGGCTCTTGTTTGAGAGGCGGTGTGGGATTTTAAGAGCAGCTTCTAAGGCTGTACCCTGAGTGGGGCTGTGGAAGAATCGTACTTGTGCCATGTGACTTTAGCACAAGTAGCAGAACCAATTGCTCTCACCTGAGCCTGTTGCTCCTCTCATGGATTGAGATTGACCATTTACACTGATAGCCAGTATGGGGATGGTGTTGTGCACGATTGTGTAGCAACTGTGGTCACAGAGAGGGTTTCTAACGTCATCTGTGGCAGACTGAGATTTGTTGAATGCATTCCAATTGCCAACGTAGATAGCCATTGTGCAGTGTGCTGCAAATTAAAGTGGTGATTACTTTGTTACAAGAGCCAATCGACATGTGGATGAAATTGCTCTATACTCTGCCCTTGAGTGAAGCACATTTCACTTGGATGAACCATGCAGTGCAGAGAGACAGTCTAAAATATGCTGTTGGACACAGTGCAGACCTTGAATGAGCTGAGAGAGCTTCAACATGACACCCCTGAAATTGAAAATGCTAAATGGGAAAAAGTAGGTTGTGTGAAGGATGCCAGTGACATCTGGGTGTCAGGGGAAGGAAAATCAATTATGCCACATATGCATGGCCCGATCCATGTTGATCAAGATGGAATGATCCAGACTTTCAAGTGGTATTGGTACAATCCTCATTTTCAAATCATGACAAGAATCTGTCTCAGCAGTGCATGAAGTGTCCACGGCAGAGTTTTGGTAAAAGAGTTCTTGTGACAATGAGTGACGTAAAGAAGTCTGATGGCCCTTTCAACTGTCTCCCAACTGATTTTCAGGAAATAGCCTGATGTAATCACCTGAGGTCTATACTAGTTGTTGTATGCTTATTTTCCTGATGTTGAGGAGTTGTGATAGTCTGACAGTTGCCAAACTACTCTTGCGGAAATTGATTAGGAACAGGTGAAATATTTAATTCTGTCTGCAGAACTGACAGAGTTTGACAGCTGTCACAATATATGTCCGTTCTGAATAGAGGACCAACAATTTGTTGGTTGGTTCACCACAGGTGTTTTATTATATATATATATATATATATATATATATATATATATATATATATACACACATATGTATATATATATATATTGGTTGCAACCCACAATCTATAATTCCTTGGTTTGGTGTCTTTCTTCCACAGGTCGTGCTTCCTGGAGACGACACGGATCCGACGAGTACCTCAGAAAACAAGAGGAAAACACACCAGGTAAGTGTTTGTCTTAATCCAGGATGGTTATCCGTCACCAGTATAGCTGGTGTGAAACAGAAGGTATTGTGTTTGTGTGGAAGGGTTGGGTAAGAAGGAGAATAGTAAAGGTGTTCCAATATCACTCTACTAGGAATCACATTTGTGAAAGAGATCTAGGCCCCGTACTGTTCTCAGCATGTAAGACCCAAATGGTGTACAGGGAGAGGATCCGGTGGTTCAGAGTTACGAGTGCCCGGTGCCTAGGCATTCACCTCAGCCCTGGAACTCTCTATCCTCCTGGAACGTGGCTGAGTTTGCAGGCATTTTGTTGGACTTCTTCGTGGGTCACATCTGCTGCAGCGGGAGTCAGAATGGCCTCCGTAGTACTGTTGATCTCCAACACGGTGCAGTCGTCCTCACTCGTGTGTTTGGCGATGACGAAACGTTCCTCTGGCTTGAAGGCTTCATCAGGATCGGGTGTCATTTCTGCCAAATCCCCCAGGTTTCTCTTCAGGTCCTCTGCTCATTTATTCTCTTCAGTGTTTCCTTTGATGATGCTCTTTTGGGAGGGGACGTGCCAGTAAAACTCCTCCAAGGCTTTTCTTTCTTTTGAACTTTAAGGGCCACACACATCTTCCTGTGAATTAAGGGGGTGAGCATGATTATTAAGGGCATGAGGTAGAGGAACAGGTGAGATTGAGATCTGTGGCATCTCTGCCTCATGACATCAACTCTGGTTACGTTTGTAGCACACAATTCGGGCCAAATTCTGCCAATCGCCAGGTGGCAATTTTTGTTTTCTGCAATGCTCCAGAAATGGGAGCTGTTGAGCACTAACAAGATTTGGCATCCCTTAGTGTGATATATTAACAAGGACAGTTGCAGGTGGTTGTGGTCAGAGAGCTGCTTCTCAAGTAGGTTTGCTACAGCTCAAGTAGATTTTCTACTTGAGTGACAGCAGGAGCACACAACATGATGCGGTTTGCATTGATTTTTCAATGCTGCTTGTGTTACCGGTGCTAATTTGCAGCACAACCAGTGCAACATGCATATTTTCTGCCTGAACTCCGTAGAATTATACTGTGTTTTTACTCAACTCCATGGAATTCCACGCAGTGAAACTCCACAAGTACCGCCCACTCCTGAAATTGATCATGCAATTCAGATGCTGGTTCATCTTCAGTCAGATCAAGGGACTCATCTCAAGAATGAGGTGATGCAGCTACAATGTACCACCTTAGGAACTCACCAAAGATTCCACTGCAGTTACAGACCAGACGCCTCTGCCACTGTAGAGAAGATAAAAGCAAAACTATTCAAGGCATGTGCTTCTATGTCTATCATTTGGCCTAATGCACTCCCATTGGTAATCATGAGCATTCAAAGCACTCCATGCACTAGAATCATATTCTCTCCACATGAGGTATTGATGGGCGATGAGGTATTGAAGAGCAATGAGAAATCCCTCTGTTCCAGCAGCTGCACTTGTGAATATCACTAATGACCTAGTTCTTGAATATTGTAAAGGAATGGCTGATGTCTCACCAGGATGACATTGCAACACCAGCTGTGAAGACTACCCAGTGACATGACCTGAACCCTGGACACTGGTTTCACATAAGAAGACACATTCTCAAGTTGTACCTGGCAGAATGTTGGAGAGAGGCATATCAGGTAATCTTGGTAGCCAATATGGATGTGAAATGTGGAGGCTTGCCTAATTGGATCCATGCTCCACATACCAGGAGAGCAAAATGAGAAGAATAAGAAAGGGAGCCAATATCTACTAATTCCTCTAGTCCATCTCTATTTGAAATTTCTGACACGTCAGCAGATATAAGAGAGGGGTAACCTGAGAATCCTCGACTCCACACACCAGAGACATAATCAAATCAGGAACATTGTGATGAAGCAGAGACCTCAGCAACAAATCACAACTGAAACCACAGTTTAAGACTCTGGATATATCATGAGTCTATAAAAACTTGGAGAGCTGAACCAGAACAGAGCTAAGAGAGCTCATTAAAAGCAGAGTGGAGATGGAAAGACCTCAAAAAAAGCTCTAGCATCTGACAATGAAACTCACATATCAAGAGCCTGAAATATCCAGTATCACAGAAGGGTGACTGCATCATGAAGAAAAATGACCAAAAATTAAAGGCAGAAGGATGAGAGTGCTGACTAAAGTAAGAAGACAAGAAACCATCAACAACGAGCTGGAAGATCAAAAGGAGCAAAGCCTGAGGGAAGTCAGTGATGGTGACCTAGAATAGAGAGGGAGCATAGGATCAAAGTGTGAGAGAGAGGAACCTCAATCAGAAATACACAGGTCCTGACTGGACTTACTCTGTGAAGAACAATAATGGATCAGATCACTGCTTTACTGACATCAAGCAACCCCCATTAATTGAGTAAGAGGGACAAAGGAGACATTCAAGTCTGACATTCTTTTTGACACAAGAAACACATTTCTAAGATTAGGGCACTAGTCAGTGGCCCTTAGAGGTCTTAGCCATCCAGTTGATGTAGCTGACTACCACTGTAGATTTCAAGCTACCATAGAGTCAATAGGGTAGGAATAGAGGACTAACACATTGGCTAGGCAATACCTTCTTTTGTTCGAAGTTGAGATTAACATGGAGCATAGAAGCTGAGAAATTGTCTTGGTATTTTTTGGGTTACCATAGCAGTTTCTGTACATAGGTTTATTAGGTTTCTATCTCCTGGAAGCAAATGTTTCACCAAACCTAATTAACATAATGAGAGCAACAACTGTTAACAAAAACCTCATGAAGGTAGAATGTCCCACATTTGCCAGTCTTGAGGTATTTATGATTTCAATGCGTACTTCCAAAACTTGGCTTATTTTTTAAAGTTATTGCAAATTGAGAACTGTTTCATCTGCTCATATCTTCCAGCTTCAGTCACAGAAGGTTCTTCCTACTTCCATCCTCCCCTTTTATATGCCTTTTCCTGCAGTGTGTTTCTAAATTTATTCTATTATCAATGCCCCATCAAGATGTTTTATTCAGATTATATGTGGTGCCTAGAGGCTATGTCTGTGTTACGTAATTGGAATCTGTGTATATCTGCAACTAAATATGCTTATTGATTTTCAAAGGCTTAAAAGCGAATGGACAGACACGGGTTTATGATGGAATTTTTCACCCCACTCACTACTGCAACTAACCTGTAAACTTAGAAAGAGATAGCCTTTGTAGATGAGTTAAATGAGAGGATTACAGAAGAAGGAGAAACGTTGACTATGAACGTTAAACCAGAAATTAGGGAAGAGAAGAAGGAAAGTCAAGGAAAGAATCTTCACCTGAAGTGGAGATTAGATTTGGCCAGGAAGGAAACTTTATACATATTGCAAAGGCAAGAAAGGAACAAGACTGTTGAAAATGTAGGTTGGAGGGAGTGGGATCACAGCTATTTAGCAAAAGGTAGATTGTTTGTGGAGCTTGTGATTAGCATTAGAGGCATATATTACGTGTGTGGTAAGCCAGTTTACTTTTAGTTGCCGCAGAATTGGGTAGAAAGCTGTTATGCCGCTTTAGTCTTTCCAAGCATATATCACACTAGTGATATAAATGTAAAGATTGGCTGGTACTTAAGAAGCAAAAAACAAAGTTCTGAGTGAATTTTCAGATGAATTGTACCTTCAGTGTGAGTGTCACTGAATGATCTAAAATTTAAAATAAACTATGAAACTTGGTAGATAGATTAGCAAGAAACACAGCAGGTGTACTAATAGTCATGAACAAGGAGCTGTTTGTGAGGAGAGCCATGATAGTCCAAAATAGGCTTGCTTTAGAAATGCTTCTCACAAAGGAGGTTGGCGTCTGCAAAGTGATACGTGCTAGGGAATGCTATGCTAACATCCCTATAGTAGATAACCAGGTTAACACTTAAAGCGGCATCACTCATGAACTAAATGAATTAGAAGAACCAGGTGCTCGGGAAGGAGTAGGTTCCATATGTGTATCTGTAGGGAAGGGATTTGTCAAAATAAGTGAAAGGTTAGGAAATGTAAGTAGAATACTAAAACTTCTTTTGGCCACTCTATTGATCATAACCTCAGAAATTCTGCTTTAAGTGAACCAGGTTAACTCATTCTCTGCCATCCATATTTAATTTGACATTGTACTACACTGCGAGATTAACACTGATGTTTCATTCCCTGCTAGAATAAAGAATTACTAGGCTACAGTGAGTAACTGAAGGACATTGTTGAATGTTCTGAACCTTCTATCCAACTTTGAACTGGTGGTGGGCGTAAAATCCTTGGTGAAGTTGACAGATCAAATGGTAGGGTTTTCATCTGGAAGTGCTCTACTGCAAACCTCAGGAAAGTGTGCTTCTTGGATGCATCAGGACCTGAAAATGCACATCTTGCAAATCTAACATCATTAGGCATTCGCCCTTGGATTTTAAAGGAATGACCACTTGAAGTGACACCATACTGAAAGACTCCACAAGAACTTGATCAATCCCCTTAAGTCTAGGACTGCTCTGTAATTTTCGTCTGACTTTGCTACGAGAAAAAAGACTGAGTAAAACCCCTTTCCTTTTTGTTCCTCTGTTACTGGGATTATTGTTTTTTTCTGTTGTAATACCTGCACACCAATGTGAGTCGTGTATCTTTTTGTTTAATCTTTTGGTAAGAGAGTAGATTTTTTTTTTAAACTCATCAGAGGGGCTTGTTTGAAGGCTATCTGATAACTGTGTTTGATAACAGCAAGGGCCCCCTGTATACCAACCACTGATTACATTGAGGGAAAAATATTTTACTCCTCCTCCTACTTCAATAGAACAATTTTTGACCTTGATCATGGGGCTGAGAAGTTTGCTGCCTGGACTTATTAGCAAAAGCTGCCCACCCAACGTATTGACCAGATGATGTTCACTTCTGCATGAAAGACGTTCTCTTTGTAGAGAATGGCTTAACTACTTTCTTTTTGTCAGTCGATTTCTGAATCGTATTGTTCAGTTCTAGACAAAAGAGCTTAGGTGCCACAAAAGGAAGTGTCTGAATCAAGGAACTTTGAATGCAGTCTAATTTTCATGGCTTCCTGCAGCTGCAGATCATGAGGAAGACATCACCATCCACAGATTGTCAAATCTGACATTTTATTAGAAACTGTACCAAAAAATGTCATCTGTGCTAACACCAACATAGGATCATTGCTTTCTTGAGGCCATCGTAAATGGATTGAAAATCCTGTATGAGAGTCTGATTAGAGTATGTTTCATAGGTATTATCACTAATAGCAATATTTGACACAGCATAGGACCTTTTCAATGTACTCTCCGCCTTTCTATCCACCACCTGTGGCAATGTGGGCTCCTCCAATACTAAATAATAGGATGAGGCCCTCAAAGACAAAACGGTATTTACTTTAGGTGTCTGGAAATTTAGCCTCAAAGTTCTCAATTAAATACCTATTGTACAAAAGTTATATGGTACTGGATCTATCCAAACCTTACTCTTCCTTACAAATAGTACCTTTTATGACCTCGTGTAGTGGCACATCTTTCCTTATGGTGCCATTGCACTGCAAGTAAAAAATTTCTTCCAGAGGTTTTTGCTCAAAACCCCAAACCTCTCTTAGATGAGCCAGTAAGTCTTCAAGAGGGGTGCCCGAACATACTTTCCTTTAGAGCCACCATACATCTGTAATGTGACATTGTACTACACTACGTGATTAACATTGCTGTTTCATTCCCTGCTAGAATAAAGAATTACTAGGCTACAGTGAGTAAGTTGAGGACATTGAATGTTTTGAACCTTCTACCCATCTTTGAACCTGTGGTGGATGTAAAATCATTGGTGAAGTTAACAGGCTGAATGGTAGGGCTTTCAATTGGAAGTGCTCTACTGCATACCTCAGGAAAGTGTGCTTCTTGGATACATCAGGACCTGAAAATGCACATTTTGCAAATCTAGCATCATTAGGCATGCACCCTTGGATTTTAAAGGAATGACCACTTGAAGTGACACCATACTGAATGACTCCACAAGAACTTGATCAATCCCTTTATGTCAGGACTGCTCAGTAATTTCCGCCTGACTTTGCTACAAGAAAAAAGATTGAAAAAAACTCTTCCCTTTTTGTTCCTCTGTTACTGAGATTATTGTTTTTTTCTGTCGCAATACCTGCATATCAAGGTGAATCATGCATCTTTTTGTTTAATCTTTTGGTAACGGAGTAGATTAAAAAAACTCATGAGGGGCTTGTTCGAAGGCTATCTGATAACCGTGTTTGATAACGGCAAGGGCCCATTGTATGCCAGCCATTGATTACATTGAGGGTAAAATATTTTACTTCTCCTCCTACTTCCATATAACACTTTTTTACCTTGATCTTGGGGCTGAGTAGTTTGCGGCCAGGACTTGTTAGCAAAAGTTGCCCACCCAACGTATTGACCTTGTGATGTTCACTTCTGCACGAAAGACTTTCTCTTTGAAGAGAATGAGTTCAGTACTTTCTTTTTGTCAGCCGATTTCTGAACTGTATTGTTCAGTTCTGGACAAAGGAGGTTAGGCCCCATGAAAGGAAGTGTCTGAATCAAGGAACTTTGGCTTCCTGACGCTGCGGCTCCTGCTGTAGACATCACCACCCACAGACTGTCAAATCTGACATTCAATAGAAACTGTACCAACAAATTCCATCTGTGCTAACACCAACATAGGATAATTGTTGTTTTGGAAGCCATTGTAAATGGATTGAAAATCTTGTATGAGAGTCTGAGTAGAGTATGTTGCATAGGTATTATCACTAATAGCAAAATTTGACACAGCAGAGGACCTTTTCAATGTACTCTCCGCCTTTCTTTCCACCACCTGCGGCAATGTGGGCTCCTCCAATGCTAAATAATAGGATGAGGCCCTAGAAGACAAAATGGTATTTACTTTAGGTGTCTGGAAAATTAGCCTCAAAGGTCTTAATTAAATACTTCTTGTTAAAAAATCATGTGATACTGGATCTATCCAAGCCTTACTATTCCTTACAAATAATTTATTTTAGGACCTTGTGTAGTGGCAAATCATTCCTCATGGTGCCATTGCACTGCAAGTAAAAACCTTCCTCCAGAGGTTTTTGCTCAAAGCCCAAAACCTCTCTCATATGAGCCAGTAAGTCTTCAAGCGGGGTGCCCCGAACATACTTTCCCTTAGGGCCACCATCCTGATCAGCCTCAGGCTCTGCTCTCTGTCTTTTTGGGTTGAGATTCACTTAGAGCACCATCCCCTGCTTCTCTAATCATGAATTCTAGACCAGCCTTTGAAATATGGAGGACTTCCTCCTCCTTATACTGCTTGAAATTGTGCTGTTTTGCAGTAGACTTTCTGCCCTCCATTATGGGCATTGAGGACGCGCTACTACAGCAACTTCCTGTTTATATCGGGTGGCCTAAAGACCAAATCCCACCCTTTGCGAGATCTGGTCTCCAGATAACCGGTGCAACCTTCCCTTTGTTCAGGTGTGCACCAGCACACTGCAAAAGGGCTCAGAACACCTCAATGCAGTGCCTAAATGTCCTAAATGCAATGCAACACACTGCTCCCTGCCCCAGCACATGAGCAGGGGTCACACCTGCAGTTAGTGCAAATAGAAACCGCCTGTCCAGCGAGAAAAGCTATATGATTACTAGTTTGAAAGGTAAGAAGTGCATGATACTTACCTTATCTTACACAAGACATGAATATATACAGTGAGCTGGGTAGAGGGAGGGACTTTTTACACTGACGTCAGCAGGTAGACACTAAAGAAATATTTGTATTATAATGAAGGTTTAATGCATGGTAAACTTCCTGTTTGGGAGGCGAGGACATCTCATTGGATAGAGACTGGGGAGACTAGGACAAGGAGGGTGGATGAGGAAACATGTTTTATGGGGTTAGATGGGAAAATGGGGGACCTGACTCTGAGGCAATGACTGTGTTTTGGTAAATGTGTATGCATTATCACCTTACCAATCACCTTCTTTGCCTACACTTGCAGTCACATTACAGGGGACCAGGATTTTGAAACAAAATACCGGTAATTGCCTATGCTGTGGCCTGTGAGAAAGGCAAGTCGAGCAGATACTCTGGTTTCTTCCAGAATCAACACTTCAACAGGACTCTTAATGTGCCCAATAGCGTGGAAGTCGGCCTTCTTTAACTTTTTCTTTAGTGAATAGTGGGTGAGCAAGCCATCTCTCAAAGGCCTCTACATTCAAGTTTATCAAAATTGTCCTAAAATTTACGAGGAACCAATGCAAGAAACACAGGGAAGTGGAAAAGCAGAATAATGGGGCCTCCCTCCATTGCTGTTCTGTTGCATTAGCAATTATCTTCAGAATCAGACCTTTGAAGAAGCACCTTGGACGTGGAAAGCGAGAGAGATTGTGTAAATCCAATCTTGCGACAACAAGGTATGCGGCTGTGCTCCTGGATTTGGCACTTAGCAGTAAATTGGTGCACTGAAGAAAGGGTCTGCGTGGGAGGGCGGCAAATTAATTGCACTGAGAACTGGATTAGCAGGTGTATTGGCAGCACCTGCTCCGGCGCACACTCTGTGTGCTGATGGTACCGCTCACAGCTCTTGGCAAGAAGTAGTGCCTGGCACGAGATACTCCCTCATTCCTCCAGTCAATCAGAACAATATGCTCAGTTGAGAGCCACTTCACAAAAAGATGAACTTTGCAACAAAAAAATGACTCGTTTAAGTGATTGTATCCAGAGAAAAGCAGCAGCTGTGGCTGAAAAACAAACAGTAAGGAGAGCCCATGCTCTCTGTATTGGAGGGTGACATGAATGGCGTGGCTGATTCTCAGCTGGACCCGGTGTGCTATAATGAAACCCGCCAGCCGTGAAATTGAAATCAACATGGCCGCCGCGAAGCCAAAGCCATACACAATAGGTTTCGTCTATTTCAGAAGAAACGAGGAGATCGCCCCCGTGGCAACAAAAAGGTTTGGGCAGGACGCTTGCCATAAATACTTTCGGTTGAGCAATTTTTCAATCATGCAAGGTCGCGGGAACGGATCTTCCATCCTTCCAGGTCTTTCAGAGGGACGTGGGGCCAGCTGCATTATTTCATGCAGGACTACCTAAAGCCAGGGAAGTAAAAGGAAATACACAGCCCAAAGTTGCCTCTGACGAGTACACTACTGACGCAACTGCCCAGCAATGGTTACCTGAGTGAACAATACCTCGCGAGTTATTAAATAAGACTGTAAATGTTTAAAGTCGGAATCATATTTACTTATTTATTATAAAAGGAGTTTTCTTGAGCGTTCCCGTTTTAGTTTGCATCTTACATTATTGGTCTATGGCTCCAAATGTTTTCCCCAGAGTACAAGCAACGTTTTAATGAAATTTCGCATTACAAGACTGTTTCAGCAAGGGTTATGCGTTCTTTACATGGATGTGTTTTTTCTGAGATCCAAGTGTAACCAGATCACTGTTGACATTATATCATTCTAAGCAACAACATTCCTGTGCATACTCTGATTCAGCTGTTTGCATGGAAACTCTGTAAGGTGACATCACCAGAGCTTAATTTAAACCAGTGTTGAAGGTGGGGCCCACCAAACTCGTTTTTTGAAGACCTGCACTCATTTTTCTTCAACAGATTTTGACCCAGAGCAGTAGAGAGAAAAACACACAAGTGGGAAAGAAGGAGGAAGAGAAATACAGAAAGAAAACTTGACAATGCAGCTCGTGAGAGTGAGAGAAAAGGACAGGTGCTATCTGGTGGTGGATGAAAGATGCATGAGATGGACTGGACTACACAGGCTTGATATTTCGCACACAAACATTCAGTAACACCGGTCACAGGTTGCTGAGCAGAACCTTGGGCACCAGCACTTATTCTTTTACAAATTAGGCACTGGTCATCACCATATAAAGTCAGTAAGTTGGTTTGGTGAGATCAACAGTACTTTCCTTTATAACCTAAACTTTCCTAATGGTTTCTATGGATGTCCTGATGCTCACCCACATGCATTGAACGCTTACCCACCAGCTCACTTGATAAGGAACTACAGATAACCAGCCCACCACACACCTGACTGGTTTTTCTATAATCATGTCAAAAGACCTTGCCTTGTCCTGAAATCTCCTGTTGGGTGAATGAGCTATATTTTTGCTTATGGGATGGTACAATGCTTAACTTGTACAAAGAATAAGTGCCAGGGCTCTCGTCAGGAGGCCACTGCAGCTTGTACCACACATTGCCCCTGTCATTCTGCTAATGATAGAAACAACACAACTACTAACCATCACTCTCCTATTAGTGTGACAATTTAGACTATTTAAATCCCCCAAACCTATAAGAATGGATTGGGCAGTAGAAAATAGTCAATGTTAATGTATATTGAACTAATAATTGACTTTTGTTGTGGTTAACTTTAAATTATCCAGACAGCCTTGTGGCAGGCTGTCACAAGTGCCAGTGTTGACAATTAAGTGCCAGTGCCTAGCACTGGAAACCACCGGAAACGACTGGCTCACATTAAGCACAAGGGTGGTAAATGTGCTGGCAATGTCTAGCATCGTTATTGTGGATCCTGGCCTGCTCTGGGCAAATGTTACCTTATACCTTAATTCAGCAGGTATGTAGTGTCTTGGTCACTTCTGTAGACCTATCTACTAAAAGCAGACTCCTCTCTTCCCCTGAGAATTTCATTCTCTATCTTCCCTATCCATTTATTCATTCTGATAGATGTTAATAAAGGACACTCCAATAAAATGGTCTTGCTTTATTGTCTTTTTAGGTCTCAGGGCAGACATGACTACATCAACAAGTTAGTCATCTCTGAATGGCTTTTATTCATCTGGCAAATCAGACAAAGTGGCTGCAACTCCAAAATTCCCTTAAGCTCAGGCAACTATGAAGTGACATGAAGCTATACTCAACTTTTTATATCCCCATCTTCTTTAAATAAACCCTTTTTATGAGCACCAGTTAAAGAATCATTAATTGTTGTTTAATCAAATGTTTTTAGGACAGCCCATGCCAGGATGAATCCTACTCTTTTAGTCCACACATACTGGTCTCTATTTGTGACTTGTGACTCACTTAGTTGCCGATAATAAGGAAATGACATCAGAACTCAATGCGACTCCTCTGACCTCCTGGTCAGCGTCTACTTGCTCTCCTCTGCACAGCTCCACCTGCTGCTGCTCCCTCTGCTGCGATTGAACTGAGAGCCTGTCTGACTCTCAGTTCGAGGCCCACCTCCACCTGCAGGCTCCCGCCTGTACCTCATCCCTTGTGGCCTAGTGGCAACCTTTGGGTGAGTATCTGTGTTTGTCTTTATTTTTGCTTTTTTCTGTGCTTTATCTTCTTTACTTTCCTTATTTCTCATTATTTCTTCATTCTCTCCCCTGTCTCTTTCCTTTTAGTACCTTTCCCTCTCTCCATGCTTGATTTCCACGCCGTTACTGCCCCTGCAGTCCCACCCCCCACCCTGCAAAGCGATTTCCTGCCATCCCACCTTCCAGCTGACAGGACCCTCTCGACTCTCTCCCCTTCCTAATGGCAACCACCCCACTGGTGTGCCAAAGGCAAGCCCATCTGCGCCTGGACCGCTCCGAGTGCCAAGAACCCTGGTCCTCTGACCATCCGTCGCTACGACCAGGAGACCCTCCACACACTGAACACAGGACGCTCCACCCTCTGTCATCTCGCATCATCCAGAGACACCCATGGACCATTCTCCTGCCTCCACTGCCACCGCACCCTCATCCTACTCCGATGGACCCCCCTGCACTGGGCCATCGAACACCAATCCAGAGCACCTCAACTGCATCCTCCTCAACGTACGCTTCCTTCACAAACACTCCATAGAACTCTGGGACCTGCTAGACTCTGCCCACCCAGACATTGCCTTTCTCACTGAAACATGGACGAACCCAGCATCAGCACTGGACATCTCCATCGACATCCCCTTAAAACTGCTCCGCAAAGACCAGCCATCTTGACCAGGTGGTGGCCTGGCCATTGTACACAAATCCACCCTCCGCCTGAAAACCAACATAGAAGAACACTCCCACCTCATGGAACACCTCCATTTCAAAATCCATGACACCCCCAAGTCCATCTTCCATGGTACCCTCATCTATTGGCCACCCAGACCCCAGCCAGCCTTCAACGACTCCATCTTCGACATCATATTTCCCCACGCTCTCGGCTTCATGAACTACCTTCTCATCTGCGACCTCAACTACCACATCGATAACTGCAATGACATCAACACCGCTTCACTGCTCGAGGACCTTGCCGCAATAGGCGTCAAGCAACTGGTCATCTCATCAACACACATCACTGGACACACACTCAACCCTATCTTTTCCGCCAGCAACAACATCACCATCGACAACAACTCCATGTTACACTGGACTGATCACCACTGCATTCATTTCTCCATCACCACATCAACCATCCACCCCGCACTCTCTGCTCCCCAAGCAGGAAATGGAACCAGATTACCAAGGAACAGCTCACTAACACCCTCAGCAAGTCTCTTCCTTCCCTCGCCACAGATGCAAACATCTCAGCATGGAACTTTCACCAATGGATCTCCAAATGCACCAACACCCTTGCACCACTCTGAAAGACTTCAGCAAAACCCAACCCCAAGAAGGCCAGCTGGTTCTCCCCCCACTCCAAAACTCCAGGCGCACCTGAAGACAGCTAGAAAAAATATGGAGAAACAGCAAGTCCCCGGAAGACCTCACAGCCTTCAAATCCACCATCAAATCCCACTACCACCTCATCAGATCCACAAGGAAACTCGACCTGCAGGACCATATCAGCCCCATCGCACACTACACCAAAGAGATTTCCCCGTGGTCAAGGAGTTCACCAAACCCCAATCAGAAGTGGCAAACATCCCTCCATCTCAGGATCTCTGCGACAGACTAGCCACCTTCTTCACTGAAAAATCAAAGACATCCACGATAGCTTCGGACCCCAAGGCCCTCCGAGCCCACCAATAACCCTCCAGCTCAGACCCCCCGAACCTTCGCAGACTCTGCACTGCTGGACCACCCTCACCATGGTCGGGATCCGCTCCATCATGAGCGGCATCCACTCCAGAGCCCCTACCGAGCCCTGTCCTTACCACTTTTAAAAAAAAGCCAACACCTCCATCCACTACACTCTCAACTGCTCCATAGAGATGGCTACCTTCCCTGAGGACTGGAAGCACACCGAGATTCACCCTCTCCCGAAGAAAACTACGGCTGACCCATGGACTTCAAGAACTACATCCCCATCTCTCTACTCCCTTTCCCAGCAAAGGTCATTGAAAAGGACATTGACGCACAGCTCTGCAAACACACTGAGGACAACAACATCCTGGACATCTCCCAATCAGGTTTCAGGAGCAACCACAGCATGGAGACTACCCTCCTCGCCGCCACAGATGACATCTGCTCACTCCTCGACCGCAGCCAAACAACTGCCCTCATCCTACTGGACCTATCAGCTGCTTTTGACAGGGTCTCACATCACATCCTCTGCACCAGACTCCACCTAGCTGGCATCTGTGAAAAGGCCCTACAATGGACACACTTCTTTCTGACCCGCAGAACACAGAGAGTGTAACTCTCGCTTTACCTGTCAGAACCTACAGAGATCAGCTGTGGAGTTCCACAGGGCACCTCCTAGAGCCCCACACTCTTCAACATTTACATTGCCTCGCCCGCATCCATTGTCAGGAACCACAGACTGAACATCGTCTCCTATGCCGACGACACCCGATCATCTCACTGACCAAAAACCCCACAACTGGCAAGAAGAAGTTCCACAATGGGATGGAAGCCGTTGCTGCCTGGATGAAGGACAGCTGCCTATAGCTCAACTCTGAGAATACCGAAAACCTCATCCTGGGACCCTCCACATCAGCCAGGGATGACTCTTGGTGGCCTGCTTCCCTCAGCACTGCCCCACCCTAATAAACTACGCATGCAACTTTGGCTTCATCCTGGATGCATTGCTCACCTGGAACCGCCAAGTCAACTCGGTTGCATCCTCCTGTTTTGACACTCTCCAACTTTCCCTGAAGCTCTTCAAATGGATCCCAAATGACTACCGTAAAACCGTAACCCACGTCTTGGTCTCCAGCAGATTCGACAATGGCAATGCCCTGGACGCCGGCACCACCCAGAAGAACCTGAAGAAACTAAAGCACATCCGCCAGACTCATGGTGGACGTCCCCCGCCTGAAAACACATTACCATACACCTAACAGACCGCCACTGGCTTTCCGTCGAGAAGAGGATAAACTCCTTGTCAATGCATCCAAGGCACTCCACAACCCACCTATCTCAACCACCCGTATCACCTTCTACCTCCCCGCCAGACCTCTCCACTCCGCTCAACAGACACTAGCCACCGTACCCCACATACGGAAGACCTCGGCCAGAGAAAGATCCTTCGTCTACCTTGTGGAAAAGAGATAGAACACCTTGCCTCTTTACCTCAGACAGTCACCATAGTTGCCTCAATTCAGGAAGGGCCTTGGGACCTGGATCTTCAACTGAAGCAGAGTGGCGATCCCCTCATCACCCCGAGACCCTTATGGGTGAGTGGTTGCACTCAAAAAATATAACTGATTGATTGATTGGAATGGTAATATTTTATTACAGTTGAGTTCTGACATAACAATGCTGCTGTCAGAGACAGAAACTGAGGGTGAAGGTGGGTCAGGTCTCGGAGAACAATTAAAGCAGCTGTTTGAAGAACGAAAATAAAGCATTGCTTTTCTCTTTTTTGTTCTGTTTTCATAACAGTACAGTGACAAAGAGGGGATATTTAGGGCAACATGCTCTTTTTCTGCACTCTTTAGGCAATTATAGAAAGGTTAGATTTCTTTTGCATGTTTCTACTGCACCTATTTTTTAAAAACAAAAACTGACTTGCACACAACTCCATTCTACTCCACTCGTCTATTCTATGCCACTCCAGTACCCCACTCTGTGCCACTCCATTACTCCACTCTGCCACACCACTCCGCTTTGCCACTCCAAGCAACTCTATGTCACTCTGTGCCACTCCACTCTATGACAATCTACTCCACTCTCTGCCACTCTACTAAAACATTCTACTTCACTCTATGCAACACTCTCTATGCCACTCCACTCTGTTCTACACTACTCTACAACACTCTGTGCCACTCCACTCTACTACACTCCATAACAAGCCACTTTATTCCACTCCGCTCTACACCACTTCACACCACTACATGCCACTCCATGACTCTCTGCATCACTCCATAATACCCCACTGTACTCCATGACACTCTACTTTACTCCAGTCCACACCACCCTCCCTTATGCCACTAACTTTTAGCCATGCTGAACAGCTGCCAAGCTGGTGCACAATATGGCTAAAAATATTGGCAAAGCCAATAGCTCTGACATAGGTGAGACTTGTTGACTTTGCCAATGCTTAGTTTGAAACTACTATCAGCTTTTTTGATGTGTTTAACTTCGCACAATTCATTCTATATTTATTCTTCGTGTTTGCAGAAAGGCTCTCTCTTTCATATGAAAGAGCTACACACCAAGAATGGAAGTAGTTTGTGGAAAAGGTGATGGTGTGACCATGTATTATAATATATAGTTTATAAGAAATAAAGTACCCCCTGCTGTACATTACAAGGATATTACAAGTCACCTTGAAGTTCCATGACCTTATAAAGGAACTCGTCTGTGCCTTGCAATATCCTTATAATGTATGTCGTGGAGTACTTTATCCCATATACCAGTAGTTATTATGATAATCTGTCATGCATCAAGGCCATCCTAAATGGACACTGAACAACCCTGCTCTAAGACATCAGTTGTATATACTAATATTTTCCCTGAGTCCATTGTACACCCACAGGCCTACCAGCTTACTACACCTTTTCCAGCACAGGTGTTATAGCTAATACGCGCAGGTTGGAAGAAAAGGGGCAGCCATGCCTCCACACCCTATTAAGCAAACACATTTTAAATAAACATTACTTTTAATTTTCTTCTTGGATTCATGCTTACTCTCCAGCAGTTAAACCTCTCCCCTTAGTTTCATATACACTCAGAATTTCTTTCAAACTGAAAATCAATTTTCTCATTCATAGAATTCAATAGCTTTCTCAGAGTCCAAAGATGCAAGTAACAAATTCTTCTTCTCAGTGGATAGTACTTCGCACAAATATGTATTTTATGACTGCCATCCTCTTTTAACTTTTTATCTTTTTAGCAACCTCTAATAGGAAGGTATTGACAAAAGTTGTGCCTTAAAAGACACACAAAGGACAAAATGCGCCTTCCGATAAATTCAGAGTCTGAGGATTAGAATAAAGCATAATTACTGTGGATCGTTGGGTCCCTCGGGGAGGCTTTCATTCCTTCAAAGGCCTCTCTTGTCATCGTAACAAAGCAGCTGCGTTTGTCTGTCTAAAAGTTATCGGAAGTTATTGTCTCTCCTCTTTCACTTTGTAATTTGTGCCATCCCTAGTTTACTTAGATAGCTGTTTCCATTCCTTATTCCAGCCCGCACAATAGCTTAATCAAAATGTGAAATATCACAGCTGTCATGCCCACAGTACAGACAATCCACCCTGCCTTTTAATAAAAAAATGTGCTATTAATCATGTCTGTGTTTTTTAATTACACAACAACTTCTGGTTTAAGGAAAGTGGGATGTTCCTGTAATAATGTGTTGGCCACAATATAGCATCTCTAGAAGAGTTTTATCTTACTTCTTGTGTGCAGTAAACAATGCTTATCAGAGTGAAATGGAATGCAAGTAGATATAACAAGGTGAGTGAGAGATACATCTTTATTCCTAATTACAGTGAGTGTGCAATAGACCTGAAGAAGAGTTGAAGGCCTGGGTAGTAATACGTTGCTTGATATCACATCACGATAGAAGAATGTCAAGGTGTACATGAACTACATCAGAACCATCATTAAATTACATTAAGACCATCAACAGCTCCGGCACCAACGCAAAGCACAACGCTATTGTATCATTCACCCACCCAGGAGTCTCTCTTCACTCAGGTCAGCTGCCGTGCCCAATCCGTACAATAGTATCTTCTAAACACAAATAGAGATTCAGGTTCTAACACAGACAGGAACTAGTGGCCTGCCCCCATTATAGACTCTACTTCCCTTCTCATTGCAAACTATGCAATACAAGTGATGCAGATATAAGGGATGACATAATAGCCCTGAATTAAAGCCATTATCTGGCTCGCTGGCATTACACAGGGGAAAGTTTACTGTCCCGTTTCAAATTTAGGAAGTCAGAAGAAAGAATAACATTTGGATGTAGTTTACCACACCCAAACCCATTATGTTTCCTATTTCTGAGCTCTTTCTCCAAATAAGCTCTGCCACGTAATACATGTGGGAATTTGTAAGGGGTAAAAACCATAACAGTGAGATACTTTCTCTTGAGCACCCAAAATTCAGATTTACTCAGCAATTGTAATGAGGGTGTTAGTCTACTGCTTTGTCATCGAGCTTAGTTTATGTTTTATGTGCTATGACAGCCTCGGGTGTGTTTAAATTGCGTTATCTGACTTTATTCCCACCGTTCCTGCTACGAGTCTCTTCCATGTATTCAACATCATTTTGCTAAACAAGAACGTTTTAATGTTAGTCATGAGCTACCCTACGGTAGGCGTTCTCATCCCTTCAAAGAAATATGCTCGGTTTACCCACTGTATTCATACCTGTGACATACTCAAATGTATTTATTATATTTCCAATTTCTTTGACTTCTCTCTGAGCGACTTTATGGTTGCAGACCCTTTATTCTTTCATAACATTTCTAAATCAGACCACTCATCCTTTTCTACTCTCCTCTGCACTGTCTTTAGTTTTAGCAAGCTGCTCGTTGGTTCTGTTATTGCATGAGTCTGTAATCTGAAAAGCTGAGGATGCCATTTGTTTTTTCTTTTGAAGATCACTTATTGGTTGAGACTAAATCTAACTAGTTTACTGTGTTTTATGACTTTGAGACCAGGGACAAGAACTACAGTAATTTAAACCTCGGTTCGTAGGTGGGTGAGGACTGGATACTGATGTGTGCTACCAAAAGAGGTGTCCAATATCAGTCTACGAAGGTTGGATCCTGTGCGAAATTGGGTTAATTGGGGTTAATTGGGGTTCGACCCATGGTCAAGCAACAACCACATTCCTTGATAGGGTAAGGCACAAGCAAACCCCAATGTGTAAAGTATTTGTGCAACATTCAAACAGTAAAACATCACACAAAAAGGATCCCACATCAGGTTAGTAAATCAGAGCTTACTTTTATAAATTGAAATAAGATAAAAATGACAAAAACTGATCAGTAGAACTTGAGTCATGGATAAAAGAACAAAACTCTAGCATAGCAATTAAAATCAACAAGAATTGGCAAAGCACATAGGTCTCGGCTAAGCAAGAAAGTGTTTTAGCCATTTTGTACACCAGCATGGTGCATGGCTGCTGTTCAGCATGGCTAAAAGTTATGGCATAGAGGAGTTGCATGGAATGTCATGGAGTGGAGTGTCAAAGTGTGGGGTAGAGTGTTGTAGAGTGGAGTGGCAGAGAGTGTCGTAAATTGGAGTGGCATAGCCTGGAGTTGTGTAGAGTGGCATACACTTGAGTGGCATATATTAGAGTGGACTGGTGTAGAGTGCATTGCAGTAGAGTATAGTGGCATACAGTGCAGTGACACTGGGTACAGTGGCATTGAATTCAGCGGCATACAATGCAGCATTCTAGAATGCAGTGGTGTAGTTTAAAGTGGTGCATAATAGAGTGTGGTGGTGCAGAGTGGAGTGGTGCAGAGTAGAGTGGCAGAGAGTAGAGAGGTGAAGTGTAGAGTGGGGCAGAGTACAGTAGAGTAGAGTGGCAGAGAGTAGAGTGGCGTGGAGTGGTGCAGAGTGGAGTGGCATAGAGTTGAGTGATGCAGAGGGCAATCAATCAATCAGGAATTTGTAAAGCGCACTACTCACCCGTGAGGGTTTCAAAGCGCTGAGGTGTTTGGTGCTGCTACTGCTCGAACAGCCAGGTCTTGAGAAATTTCCTGAAGGTAAGGAGGTCACTGGTCTGATGCAAGTGGGTGGGAAGAGTGTTCCACGTCTTGGCGGCGAGGTGCGAGAATGATCTGCTGCTGGTTGTAGTTCTACAGATGCGTGGGATGGTTGCAATGGTGAGGTTGGTGGAGCGGAGCTGAGATGCAGGGTCGGGGTGTAGAAGGAGAGCAGTCTGTTGAGATATTCTAGTCGGGTGTTGTGCAGTGCTTTGTGAGCGTGGGTGAGGAGTTGAAGGTGATTCTCTTGCTGACTGGAAGCCAGTGCAGGTCTCTCAGGTGGCCTGTGATGTGGCAGGCCTTCATTCCTTTGTGGAGGTTGGTCTTGGTGGAGTCCTTGGTGAGGGAGAGGATCAGCTAGGTGTTGTCGGTGTATGAGATGATGTTGAGGTTGTGGGATCAGGCGGTGTTAGCGAACGGGCCATGTAGACATTGAAGAGGGTCGGGCTGAGGGACGAACCCTGGGGTATGCTGCAGATGATTTTGGTGGCCTCTGAGCGGAATGGTGGGAGGCAGACTCTCTGGGTTCTGCCGGTGAGGAAGGAGGTGACCCAGTCCAGGGCTCTGCCATGGATTCCTGCATTGCTGAGGCGTGAGCGTAGGGTGTGGTGGCAGACAGTGTTGAACGCGGCCAAGAGGTCCAGGAGGATGAGGGCTGCGGTTTTGCCATTGTCCAGTATGGTTCTGATGTCATCGGTGGCGGCGATGAGAGCAGTTTCGGTACTGTGGTTGCTGTGGAATCCGGATTGGGAAGGTCCAGGGTGCAGTTCTCCTCGAGGAAGTGGGTTCGTTGTCTGTTGACAGCCTTCTCGATGACTTTTGCCAGGAAGGGGAGCAGGGAGATAGGCCGGAAGTTTTTGAGGTCCTTTAGGTCCGCCTTGGGTTTTTTGAGGAGGGCGTTGATCTCGGCTTGTTTCCAGCTCTCCGGGAAGGTGGCGGACTCGAAGGAGCTGTTAATGATCTTCTGTAGTTGGGGTGCTATGACAGAGCTTGCTTTGTTGAGGATGTGGTGAGGGCAGGGGTCAGATGGTGAGCCGGAGTGGATGGTGTTCATGATTTTGATGGTGTTGTTGTTGTTGACGGGGGTCCAGGAGAGCAAGAGGTTGGTTGGAGGTAAATCTGTGGCGTTGGTGGTTGCCGGGGGTGGGGGGGTCTGGGTGCTAAAGCTGTCGTGGATGTCTGCAATATTGCGGTGGAAGTAGGAGGCTAGGGAGTCGCAGAGGTCTTGAGGTGGCGGGATGGCGTTGAAGCTGGGGTTGGAGAGTTCCTTCACGATATTGAAGAGCTCCTGGTAGCTGTGGGCGTTGTTGTTGATTCGTCTTTGAAGGCGGTTCTCTTGGTGGTTTGGATGAGTTGGTGGTGTATGCAGGTTTCGATTCGAGGAGGTCGGCGGTAAACCAGAAGGACCTTCTGTTGGTGTGTCTGTTGGAGGGATTCTTGATCGAGGCGAGAGTATTGGCACAGGTGTCAATCCATTGCCTGAAGCTGCAGGCTGCTGCGTCAGTGTCGGTGGTGTCGATGGGTGGGTTCCGGGAGAGGGTCGCGATGAGTTGGTCTTTGGTGATTTTGTTCCAATTGCGGTGGGGGATCTGTTGTGGGTGATGGTGTGTTGTGGGTTTCTTGAAGGAGAAGTGGATGCAGCAGTGATCTGTCCAGTGGAGTTCGGTGGTGTGGCTGAAGGAGACATGATTACTGGCAGACAAAATAGGGTTGAGTGTGTGTCCTGCGGAGTGGGTTTGTGTTGTGACGAGCTGTTTGAGGCTGAGGTTGGATATGTTGTTGAGCAGGGTGGCAGTCTTTTTGTCGTTGGTGTTCTCGAGGTGGAAGTTTAAGTCCCCGAGGAATATGTAGTCAGTGGGTGCGAGAGCATGTGTGCTAATGACGTCGGTGATGGAGTCACCAAACTGCTGTCAGGGTCTGGGGGTCTGTAGACGAGGGTCCCTCGGAGGGTGGTGTTTGGGTCAGTGTGGATTTGGAAGTGCAGGTGTTCGACGGTGCTGAGGGTGTCTTCGGTGCTGGTCATGATCCTGAGGGTGTTCTTGTGGATGATGACAATGCCTCCTCCTGGTTTGTTGGAGCAGTCCCTGCTGATGATCTTGTGGCCGTCCGGGATGGCTATGGCAATGTCAGGTGCTGAGGAGGGGTTCATCCAGGTCTCGGTCAGGAAGACGACGTCTGGGGAGGCTGAGTGGAGTAGATTCCATAGCTCCACTGCATGCTTGTGGACGCAGTGGTGCAAAGTAGAGTTGAGTGACAGAGTGCAGTGGCTTACTATGCATAGTAGAGAGTTTAGAGGCATAGAGTGCAGTGGCATAGAGTGATGCAGAGTAGAGTAGCATGAAGTAGTACAGAGTAGAGTATAGTGCCATAGAGTGCAGTGGCATAGAATGGAGTAGCATAGAGTTGAGCAGTGCAGAGTAGAGTGGCTTAGAGTTTAGTAGTGGAGAGTGCAGTTTTGCAAAGTAGAGTGTAATGGAGTAGACATCAGTCGCATAGAGTACAGTGACACAGAATAGAGACCAGTGGCATAGAGTGCAGTGACAGTGCAGTTGTGTAGAGTGCATTGGCATAGAATGATGTGGTTAAGAGTAGAGTGGCATGGAGTGCAGTGGCATAGAGCAGAGTGGCGCAGAGTGGAGTAGAGTGGTGTAGAGTAGATTGATTCAGAGTAGAGTGAAGTGGTGTGGAATGGTGTAGGGTAGAGGGCATAAAGTGTAAATGCATAGAGTAAAGTGGTGTAGAGTGCAATGGCATAGAGTGAACTGGTGCAGAGTAGATTAGAGGGGCATACAGTGGATTGGCGCAGAGTGCAGAGGCATAGAATTGAGTGTTACAGAGCAAAGTGCATTGGCATGGTGTGTATTGGCATAAAGTGCAGTGGTATAGAGTGCAGTGTTGCAGAGTAGTGTAGAGTGCAGTGGCGAAGAGTGCAGTGGTGTAGAGTAGAATGGTGAAGTGTGCATTCCCATAGACTAGAGTGGTACAGGGTAGAGTAGAGAGGTGCAGCATGAAGTGACATAGAATACAGTAGCATGGAGTGGTGGAGAGTGCACTGGCATGGAGTGGTGTAAAGTTGAGTGGTGCTGAGTAGAATGCAGTGGTGTGGAGTGGTACAGAGAAGAGTGGAGTGGCGTAGAGCGTAGTATGCATGGTAAGGTAGCACAATGCATTACAGACAACACATTTTCAATTGAAATGACCATTACATTTGACCAGACAGGCAGTTTTACTAAAAAAACTATACAGTGCACAAACTAAAATGTGTGGAAATTGCATCACCTAGTGTAATCATATTAAAGAATTTGTTTTCAACACACTTCAAAAAGACCAAAAAATGTACTTCATTTGTGTTATTAATTCTGATGTATTCTGAAATACTAACACAGCTAATTTAAATGCTGTTGTGTGCTAGAAAAAAGCCTCTTTCCTATCCCATGTATCCAGCAAGATTTTCCCTTAAATCATCTCACTTTGAAGTCAAAGAAAGAAAAGTAAACAACCTTGCAACCTCAGAAGACAGCGCCTGACAATTGACCTCAGCCCTTGAATGCACAGCAAATGCAACAACATAAGAACATTTTAAAGCCTATTTACAGAAAGGGAGTTCATGGAAGGATGCAGTAAATCCGGTTTCGGCAATGGGAGGGACTAACCGAACTTGGAGAGCCTAAAGAAAATAAAGTCAGCATATATAGAAAGCCAGAAAATGAGAGTTACAAAGCCACTAGTAATCAACAGGCAGAATGCATTCCTAGTTCAACTTACTGAAAGTCCCCAAAATGTCTTTAGCAAAGCAGACAGCTGTGCTGTCTGCTAGGCTGCGACCTAAAAAGCACCAAGCAGGGATATCTAATCGTGCTGGACCAGGACAAAGTCAAACATTCAGGTCGACCGCAATGGAGCATGAGCCAGCTACAGGGACCCAGTTAGGCCAGCTGAACAAAAGTACTTTAAATCATGGTTGTGGAGTGTTGTGCAGATCTGAGTCAAAGTTTGCAGTTAGGATCAAGTGTGTATAGTTCACTTTCACTGACACATTTAAGTTGTCTTCTGTGAATCAATTTACTTTCTCTATCTATATAAATATCGAACAATCAATGCAAATCCAAGGAAGTTTTCTGGACCATGCTGATTCTGAATCTAAATTGTGGTTTCACTTGGAGTCAACAATGATATCTCCCTTTGCCCACAAACACCTTCTTCAAACACCTTCTTCATATGTCTCACTGTCCCAAATACTGGATTCCCTCAGTTATATCCCACTCATGTTCTATACCTAAGCCTTATGTGGTTACTCATTTATCGCCATGCAAGCGATGTATACATGGTCCCATCTGGTACAACAAATAGCTCACAAACATTAGAAAGACGCTGTTTGGCATACTTGGTTAGTCAAAGGTATTGTTACAGTTTCTCAATTAGTACAGCATAATAATGTACTTATTCCATTTGAATCAATTTCTTCTCTCTATAATTTGCCCCCTAAGTCGCTTAAACAACATCAGCTTTTAGAATCAGAACTTAAAGTTGCATTTGAATCTTTCTCATCCTCTCCCACTCAGATTCATGGTTTGCAGACTACTCCTTCTGCATTACAACTCGCTCAAAAGCTGCTCTTGTATATAAAATATTAAGAATGCCTCAGAGGAATAGGACCATATCCAAACTTGAACTTCAATAGGAATCTGACTGTCAATCTAGCTGGCTCATTTCCTTATGGGATAAAATATGGGAGAAGATCCATTCTACTGCCAGTCCAGCCAACCTTACCCAAATCCTATATTATTTGTACAACAGGCTTTGTTACACCCCAGCTCACCTTTTAAAACTCAGACGTATTAAACAAAATGTCTGTTAGCATTGCAACACCAATTCTGATGTGTATTTCCTATACCCTAAATTACCTGAATCTTGGGTCCATATTTGGATATGAATTGGGGTCATTACTGGTATTTCTACACCATTCTCATTGACCACAATATTCCTGGGTGTCTTAAACAACCGCTGGTCTCATAAATTTGCATGGAAAATTGGTGGATCTTTTAATTGTGATTGATTTGCAGTTGATTACCTCTAATTGGAACTCCAGGGGCAATATCACTATCCAACTGTGTTGGAACTTAGTCTGTCATAATCATAGACTTGATAGATCATCTTTTAATTGTCAGATATTTGTCTTCAATTGCAAGACATAGTGCTTTTTTGACATCCAAGGTACATCATGTTGTTCATTTTGTTTTTCATATATGATTCATTGCAATGTTGTTTTCATGGCATTTTAATTATTGTTTTGGTCACAGTACTGTTATATGAAGTGTATATTGCTTGACATTATCTTCGTACCCTTCTCTTAATTTCCTCTCTATCCTTCTACCTTTTCTATTTTCCTTCTAGTTCCTATTACTATTTATTCATATCATTGCCTTTCCATTGAGATGCATTTAGCAATAATATTGTTTATATCTTTCTCATCTTTCTTGTTCGTTATTTTCTTTTCAACCACGGTTAACCATATTTTATCACATATTTTGTTCACTTTACTGTTCAATATTGTACTAACGGAATAGTGTTTTGTTCATATTATTTTGCTCTCAAATACATAAATCTATCTATCTATCTATCTATCTATCTATCTATCTATCTATCTATCTATCTATCTATCTATCTATCTATCTATTTATCTATCTGTCTATCATTCTGTCTGTCTATCTGTAGGCAGATACACAGAGAAGATACTTGTCTTGCTTCAGTAGTAACTCACATTTGTTTGACAAATCTTAAGCAATACGTCCCATGAATCTCATGTTTGTTGGTTCACACTTGGTGTACATTGGTTGGGAGTTAAAAGGTCATCTGTTTGCAATATGGATATGAAATTCCCATGCTTACATGCTCTACGAGAAAGTAAAAACATTTACGCTGATCTACTTTGGTCCTCTGGGGCAATGTGGGCCCTTACTTTTGATACATGAAGCTAAGGGAGATTGAAGGCACACCCCAGAAGGGAGAACAATATTTTAATGCTCCTAAATATACTCCACAAAAAGATGTTTGACCCACAAGCATGTTCAACAACGTTTATATATACAAGGTTGAGAAAACAATAATGGTCACGATAAGCAGGATTTCACAGGCATGCACACTCTGGTTCGAAGTATTAAAAAAATACAAAATCAAATACACTCAGTGAAAACATGTGTAGACCATTTTGGTTCAGCCAACAACTAAACCTAAATAAAACCTAAAATTGGCACGGTTACTATTACAAGTGGAATTTTAACACATCCATGGTCTAACTATGAAAAAAGAAGTCTGTTTTTTGGGTGGCTTAGGTGGAAGTAGTAATGATTATTATGGTTTTTGGTAAATCTCAG
This sequence comes from Pleurodeles waltl, assembly GCF_031143425.1. NCBI lineage: Eukaryota > Metazoa > Chordata > Amphibia > Caudata > Salamandridae > Pleurodeles > Pleurodeles waltl. The sequence continues at coordinate 1,891,037,659 of NC_090440.1, forward strand.
TATTTTTGTTAACAGAAATTACAGCTGTCTCTTAGATTAGAAATTTAACATTTTAAAACATAAACATCAACTTCAAATATTTCACTTGAAGGAACTTTATGATCACGGCTCCAAATCTGAAATACACTCACATTTTCCAACTTTGAGAACTCCACGTATATCCACCATAGAGAGAACAAAAAAAACTTAAGTAATGCTTAGCATCTGAATGTAAACAGAACATGCTTTTGTCGGGTCACAGGAACATCTAATCAGATAACTGTGCTGTTCAAGTCCAGAATAGGGTGAAAGTCACCTAGACTTTCCCACTAGGAAAAGAAAGAAATACATCTGATGTCCACTTCTCAGTCGGGCACTGGTATGTTTGTAGTATAGGAGAACAGGGACAGGAACTCCGACTGGGAAGAGGACCACCTTGCCAGGGCGTAGAGCAGAGTGGAGTGCAAAGCCAGTGCAATCAAAATGAGCTATATTAAGCCAACAAGCATAATCAACATGCCTCCATCAAATCACCATGCTCAGAGCAACAAATGGGAAGAAACCAAAAAGACAAAAATGTCACCAAGACCAAGAAAGCAATGTGCAGAAAGAGTGGTGCAAATGGCAAATATGACAGAGATAGACACATGCAGTCTAACTGAGGTCTCAAAAAACACTTCAGTAACAACATAATTGGGTCAGGTTGTGTAAGTTGAATGATCATGAATCCTAGAACATGACAAAAAGCCACAGTGCAAAAGATGGGAAGCCAAATGATTAAAAAAGCAGGCATTGTGGTCCAAAAGTAAGAGGCAGAGATCCAACCAAGGGTTATAGCTCATCATTATGAAACCTCAGCTAACCACCGAAGAACCAAACACGTAGAAATGGGGACAACCATTCACTAACCTTTCACAAGAGCCCACCTAAAAGTGCTTAACATATCATTGTGTCAAAGCACCCCACCAAAAAACAGGCATTACCATCAACGCGTATAAGAGTCCCCACATGTCTTACCCTAAAGACGATACTTACACTTGTCAGACAGTTATTGGAATCAACTGCACAGCAAGCCATTTCATCGATCTCAGGAGAATATGAGGCTGCTCGAACCTGGGACCAAGTGAATAGAAACAACAATCTGAAGTTGAAGTATAAGTCAACTGAACAACCACAATTATCAGAAATCTAGTAAAGGCTGAGTCAGATTACAAACATGAGTGAACAGATAGGAACGTTGAAACAGAACAACAGAGAGGTCCACTCGCTCTAAATTCTCTGTAGTCAGCAAATGAAACTGGGAAAGTAAAGAAAGGAAAATGCCTCTCAGCAATAGGAGAGCCAGATAATCCTGGACAAAATAAGCCTAACACCAAACTCCCTTTCACAGAGGAGGAATTTCAAAGACAGGCTGATATAGACCTTTACGAAGAGCACACAGCAGGCGCAGAAAAGGGAGGTGCCAGGTAACAAAGAAATTCCCCAACGTGCCACAGCAGACCAAACATGAAATCACACATGATTCTTACCCAACATAACGCAGCAATTTCGAAGAAGCAGGTGATAGGGCCAGGCCATGTATTTGGCCAGAGGAACACTAGACTCCAGCAGAGAAAACATTGGACAACAAGAACCGTCAAAGTGAAAGTGTGAGCAGCCCTCTCATCTGGCGCCCATGTTGCACACACAACAACCAATCAGCACCCTCCTGGATCACATGAGAGCAATCACTTTGAATTCAGACAAGGGAGGCACGATTACAGAATGAAGGCACAATGCATGAACTAGACTCAGCTGCCAACAATGCTGTAAATGCGGACTGCCAACAAAAAGACCCAGAGACCCTTTGAAGGTTACACAATCTGCCCAAGACTCTCCATCCAGTGAAAACAATACTCTGTGATGCTTTGAATATGACACTCGTAAAGGCAAGAGAAACACCAAAAATGGCATGCAGGCAGTCCTGGAATTGGGGAAAAAATACTCTAGGAACCAGAAGTGGCTGGTAAAGTTTGGAAGTGGTGTGGCATAAATACCCTCATTGAATTGGACTGACCAAGCAACCCCATTTCCATATAGGGTACCTTCTTCCTAACCAACACAATAAATAATAGGGCCAAATATTGCATTTTGCAGCTCAAAGTTGGCATAAATTGCCCACCCGATAATAAAATGTCCAATACCTTTGAGATGTACCAAGCCTCTTGTAGCTCCCTCAGGGTTGTTGGTTCTCACTCTAACTAAAACAACTTTACAATAATGATGGCATAATTGTAGATGTTTTTAACAAAATACTTTTAAAAAGCTATAAGTAATACATCCAGTTAAGAAAGCTCTATTATGGAAGATCACATGGACATATGTTTCCAAAATATCATTGACATCTTTCTTAGCTTTACTTTTCTATCTAGCCCCTTCCAAAAATACTCTCAGTCATATATTAGGGCCAAGACTGAAAACAGTAGGGGCGGCAAATCAAACAGCACTGCCTGTAGAAAGCAGTGCTAGGCAAAACGTACAGGCTCAAAAACCTATGTTACTTCTCAATTACATAGAGCTCACTGGATTGTATAGCAGGCAGATGACACCATACTTGCACACCAAGAGCTAAGCCAGTTATATCAAAAAAGCTTTATCTTCTTTGCTGATGAAATATCTCCACATAATCCACAAAATAACACTAGTACCAAGGAACACATTTAGCCCTGAGTCTCCCAAATTGCAGAATTGCTCAAATATTAGAATAATATTTGTTCAAAACATAAGCATACCAGCTCTTGAATATATAGAAATTACTCCATGAAATACAAATGTTTTATTCTGCATAACCTGCAGGGCATCAACCACTGCTACCAGCCATCCTCAAGTGCTGAGTATAGAATGAGACCCAAATATGAAGTTAATTTCCAGTACTAGCTAACCTTATACAATAAACAAGACTGCCCTCCCGCAAGCCTATAAACCCATATGTACAAGAGCTAGAAATGAGAGAGCCACTGAAAACTTGAGCCAGACTCAAGCTAGCTGCCTGGCTCTGGATCAGCTCGAGGTTCTCTTGGACCCTCGAGCCCAACATGACCGAGCTTTCTTGTGGGTTCTTCCTCCCACAATTTAGCTGAATCTGCCATGAACTAAAGCACGATCGTTTGATGCAAAACAGGAAAGAGAAAGAGATACCCATTTAGTGGCAGAATTGCACAGTCTGGAAACCTGGAATCAATCCTAGCTTCCCCGGTTAACCAAACTGTGTGATCCTAGTCAAATATGTTTTTTGTATGAGCCTCATTTTTCTTCAAACCTCTTGTGTCTAATTTAAAAGACTTCAACGTTGTTCCATTTATAATAATGGTATAGGCCACATGTAGGATACACATGACAACTCACGCATCTTAGTTCACTAATTGCGTTGTTATGAATACGTGGGTGGTAGAAACATTTTTAAGTTCATGTTTAAAAACTATCACCTAATTAATTCGTCTAGTGCACTGGTATAATCTGAAGTACTAAGATAAAACTCTTCTGCATGTTAAAGAAATACACAAATTTAAAGAATCTCTATAATATTTTTCATGATTTTTTTTTTTTGTTCTTTAATGTTTAGTTTGGAAATGTAATTCCCTAAAACATATAGTGCATACAATTACAATACAAAATAAAACATCGAAACATGAGGCAAATTCACTGTAAACAACCAATGTCTTACATGCCAACTGATAGACTGCAACAGAGACCTTATGGTTCCAGAGTGGTTCGGCCAACGCCTGAGCTAGAACTAGAGTTATAAAAATTAGGTGCAACGCAATCATTAAAATCGGTAACATACAAGCTAAAAGCAGAATGATAAAATCAATGGATAAAAAATATTAAAAGAAAATATTAAAATGAGATTTGATTGTGCAATTTCATAAGCAATAAGGTTCAAAGTAAAGTGCATTTGCTCCCAAATAAAACCATTGTACATAACCCAAACTACCTATGCCCTAGGAGGAGCGAGATTAAACAGGCATGAGCAAGGGCTAGCTACGGCCCTTCCTATCAAAACTTATGTAATCAATAACCAGCTTGAATGTTGAATGCTACAAAGTTGTGCATGACTATAGCTTAAGATCCTTCTGTCACCTTAGAAGCCACACTGCAAATTGATAATTACTCAGGAAAATCACAATATCAATAGTATTGTCACTTCTTAATTCCAGTTCCAGGTAACACATAAAGCCAAGACGACTACATGGTGGGTGAATACATTTGGCTCGAGGCTTTGCCTAACCTGGGCAAAAAAACTGAGTGTGGTTGGTGTTTTCCTTGAGGGGTAGACGACACATAGGGCAATTCTCAGTGTTGACTGTTCGCCTTCCTGAAATTCACAATGATGTAAATGATCCTGTTTCCAAGGTACCGTAGTGGAATTTAGAACACAAAGTTTTTGCCAGGTCGGGTTGTGGCATGTCCAAAAAGGATTCATAATAAGGGAAGGCCTTAAAGGCCAGGAACACTTCTGATAGTCTCCACAAAGTATTATTACAAGAGAAATTGGCTATGATGTAATCCCAATCAGTGGTTTTAAGATGCTTTTTTGAGGCAGGTGTTAGCTCTTCTTGATTAGTACGCAAGCAGCCAAGACACAGTTGTATTAACCACTGGTTAGTGTGATTAAACCACGGAAAGGAAACATTCATATTAAGAGCTATCAATTCCTTCACAGCATTCTGTAAGGCGCAGGTTCCTTTGTGGTCCAAAGCTACACCCAATATAAGAGGGATCTTAATCTGGCAGTACAGCCTACCCTATTGAGTGCTACATCAACATACATCAGGATAAGTGGCGTACTGTTAGGGAGGTGCAAGAGAGAGAGACACAAACATGTTTTCACTCAGAGTCAATGGCTCAGTGTTTGCATGACCCCAGATTTCAGGTCCATTGAGTGCCGTTGCTTCGGCCATCAGCTTTTACAGTTCCAGAGCAGGGAGAAGAGCTCTAGAGTAGGAAGTCCATTGCTTTTTAAAAATAGCTGAAGCTTGGTGTTGGAGGACTGCTCTCCGATTATTAATATGGGGGGACCATGACAATCTACTATCTAGCATAATGCCCAAATATTTGAACCTAGAGACACGCACCAGGGTTTCCTCATTCAGGGACATAGCATTCCTGAAAGACTTGTGGGACCTGATTACCCTGTATTTAGTTTTTGCAGGATTCATTTCCAGACTCTTGGAAAGACAAAACTCATAGAAATTCTTCAGTAATAACTGCAAGCCAATTAGAGACTGGGAAATTAGGAGGGTATCATCTGCAAAAAGGAGAGCTGGGAAGTAGACCCGGCCAAGCGTGGGTGCATCTATATTACCATTCTGTAAAAACCCTATCACATCATTAACAAAAAGGGAAAAGAGAGTTGGGGCAAGGATAAATTCCTGTCTCACACCCCTGCATATCAGAATGCGGTTGGTTAATCGGCCCTGTGGGCCCCATCAGACTTGGGCAAAATTAGCCTGATGTAATCTTATTAACAAAACGACCCCCATGATGTTGAGTTTGGCCCATAACAACCCCCTAGATACTAGATCGAATCCAGCTCTGTGGTCTACCTAAGCAATATTCAGATGCCAGTCCTCTTCATTTAATGTGTTTCCAAGCTATTAGATCAAGCCTTAGGACTTGGGCTATAGTACTAACGTTAGCTCTAAATCCTGCCTGGAAAGGGCTCAAAATCTCTGTATCACTCATATAATCTGAGAGTTTATTCAGTAGGAGTCTTGAAAATACCTTCTGGGGAATATCCAGCAGACTTATTGTTCTGTAATTGCCCAGATTCAAGCAATCCTCCTTTTTTGTATATGGCGATAACCTCTGCGCCGTTCCAGGTTTCTGTGATCAAACCACCCAAAGCTATAGCATGGCAAAGAAGTTTTACATAAGGGACCCAAACTGACTGACAGTGGGACAATAACTCCCCTGGGATTTTGTCCAACCCTGGTGCCTTACCCAATTTTACCGCAACTACACCAGCTTTTGCCTCCTCAAGGGTGAATTGGAGACCCACTGATGAAGTGTCTGGCAACATGGGAGGATTTGGACCACTAGGCAGCCTTTCATATCATGTAGTGAAATGGTCCTCCCAGACTGCCTAATTTATATGACAGTTTATCTGTGGTTTTGAGTGTGTGCTCCCATGAGATATTATTTTCCAAAAAAACCTATTGTCACCTGACCTAGCTGCAACTACTAGATGTAGTAGTTTGTTCCAATTAAAATCATCCCAGTTACGTTGTGCTCTCCATAATGTTTCCTTATGTTGGGCTCTAGTGTCTCAAACCTGATCTGGAGCTTTAGTTTTAATTGTTTTCACAATGGCTTTTTTGGTCCTACTACAGTCCTTTGTGAACCAGGCAATCCTGCCAGAACTCTGCAATAAAATGTGATCTTATCCTGACAGGTTTTGACAACACCGATTGTAACACATCAACAAAAATCCAATGGACATCAATTATTGGAATCTCAGAGGGTGGCAAGTGACTAAAGGGTGAAAGAGCTGTGGCAAATGATATATAGATTTTGGTAAAATCTTCAAAATTCCCCAAGATTGACGAACATTTAATACACCTGCGATTGCTGGCTAAAATAGGCTCAATAGCTGGAATTATTGGAGCAAAGTGTTTGTTAAATAGGGTCCGAGAAAGTTTTAAATGTAAAGGATAGTGATCACTATCTACCCAATCATAATGTTTGTTGTACGATTTACATATCAAACATGTTCAAGGTCATGTTGTGCATGGGATCCTAAAGGCAAGTGCCTAACTCGTTCTGTTAATTTGTGGCTTTCCCACCTGGCATATCTGAACAGAAAAAGGCCTATTGCCTTATAACATTCGGTAGGCAAATATTCCATTCTGTCACTGGAATTGCTGGAATTTTGACAACTCCATGCTACACTTATAACACAGAGTTGTGGCCAAATTCCACCAATCGTGGCTTGGAAGATTTTTTTTTTTGTGCACACCAAAACAGTGAGTACGCGAGCAAGATTTGGCATTTTTGGTTGCTAGAAGGACATCTGGAGATATTTTTTTTAACAGTGCACGGGCGCGAGCGTTGAGTAGAAAACTTCCTTGAGCAGCAGCAAAATCAACTTGAGTAGCTGTGCCCTCTGGCATGCCAGGTGTTGGCATTCATGCTGAGTTTTTCTGTGTGAAATTTGCTCATGGTGCTAAATCAAAGCGCGAGCAGTGGGACATACCTATTTCCGCCTGTTGGTGGAACACTGCTGTATCTCACTGAGCTTTTTCGTAAATCTGTGGAATTCCTGGGAAGTCTAATTCACACGAGTTCAGCCCACCCCCACGTAAAACACTACAGTTAGTGCAGGTTATGAAGAAAGCAGGCTGGACAAAAGCAAGAGAAATGTGTCTACGTAAATGTAGTGCACACTTTCTGTCCCCTAGTGATGGTTTTATGGCAGTCTTTGCTAGGGTAGCAGCTTAAATTTCACTCAAAAACAGCTGCACATTCACTGGGTAATAGCAGCAGTTTGACAAGAGAGCAAAAACAATCTCAGTAGGAGTCAGCAGTAGCAGTTGAAGTTCTAAAAGAGCAACACAACACTCTCAGGAACTGATTCACAAAGGTAAACTTACAAGTTTGTGCAAGTTTACACTTTTTCAGTATTCACAAAACTGCATTTTAATAATAGTAGGTTTGCGAGTGTAGAGGCTCCGTAGTCAGGGTGGAGAATCCATACATAAAAAGTTATACTTGCAGACCACTATGTTATGTTTTACATCCTGACCTGGGACTTGATTCACAATGGTTAACTTAACTTTACTCTTTTTTGGTATTCACAAACAAGTAAATAGTCACTTTATGATTGAGGATACTCCACAGTCAGGACGGAGAACTCTGCACATAAAAAGATAGAAAAGGCCTTTTTTTACTGGTAGGGATTATATGTTAAGAGTGCATAGTTGGGAGAAACACAAAGGACTCGATTCACAAGGCCTTTCTTTAGCCCACATGACAAAACTATTGTTTTTAAGTGTTGAGTTCTCTGCCACGACTGTGGAACCTCTGCAGTCATAATATTACAATCAAATTATTTGTTTATGACTACCAAAAATTCATGAACTTATACAAAAGTGTAAGTTTACCTTTGTAAATCAGGTCCTTTGTGCTTCTTCCAGCCATGCACTCTCAACATATAATGCCCACCAGTAAAGAAAATAAGTGACTCCTACACCTTGTAAATTTACATTGTCTATTACAGGGGTCTCCAACCTTTTCTGTGGTGAGAACTACTTCTGGTCAAGGAAAATCTCCACGAGCTACTACCATATTTTATCACTTAAATAGTGACCAGATATGACAAAACCCAAGCCAGATTATCAATGGTGACCACCCAAGCAATACAGGTGAGGGTACCACAAAAAACACCATGAAAAATGTTATCACAATTAAATGCCTCTTACTGATTAATGAAATACCAGCCAAAGCATCACATGCCCTCCAGCACAACGGACATAACCACAGCAATAGCTCTCCCCAACTCAGCTTCAATTCTCATTAAACTATGAACCATCAGGCATGGCAATTATTATGCGAGGGGAGGCCACCATTGTCAGAGATAGCTACAAGTTGGCCAGTTGTGATCTTAATATGTCAATGTTGGTTTCCAGTATGGCACAACTTGACCAATGGCCAAACATAGTCAAGGAGGATCATCATTATGCCATTTGCACTTTTATGACATGAATGAACACAATTGTGCCAGATATTAACCCATAATGATTCAGGTGGGTGGTCTTCTACTTGTCCTTGACACCAAGAAAAGCTTTCAGGGAGCGACACTGTTTATTAGGGAGGGGCACAATGTCACACACAGAGACCCAAATTGGGCTCTCAATTGTCTCAGCTTTGAATCCATACCCTGTTCTTCTCAGTTCTTTGACTGATCCTGCACCCAAGTAAAACATTTTTTCTCTCTGACTCCTGTAGTCCGACATTTCAGTGTGTCAGCACCGGTTACTGCTCAGGCTACTGCTGTCACTCTTCTTTCATTGTACAGTCTTCAAATACATAGTTTGACTGAAACAGCAGGACCTACAGCATGTCCAATCTCCTTGGATGTAGCTAGATTGAGACTGGAGAGAGATGGTGATGTTGCAGACCTCGTAGGCTGGCACAGTGTTTGTTTGATTATCATGAAGAATGTCACTGGTTTCCCTGGCTGTCACTGTAAGGGTCTTGAGATGAGCAGTATTGCCTCTTTAAAATGCACAGACTTGCTGAATAAGATACTGGGTTTGCCACACCTTTGAGAGCTACTTTGAGGGTGGTGGGGAGCTACCAGTAGCTCCCGAGCTACATGATGGAGACCCCTGGTCTATTGTAAAATTTCTTGAACATTGATTTACACAGTTGTATGATTTATTGTATGTATTTAATGTGTGCATGTGAGGCAATGCACCCTGACAGCCTACACTGGGATGAGTAACACTATAAAATAATCAAATACACAAAATAAATTAGTAAGGGCTAGTTAAATATATATTTGTGCAAATACTCATTCCAATACATCTGAGGTTATTACTGTGCATGCATATCTCTTATATACATGAGTTAAACAAAGTCGAAAAACTGCCTCCAAATCATACGTTTTCTTAAGTACTTATGAAGTGCTCCCATTGCATTATCATCAAATTTTTGTGCTCCCGGGTAGCTCTCAGCTATGGTGACAATCGTCTTGTGGCCCTTAAAATCAGACCTTTGTTTTAAGCCCATATGGAAGTGAAAATAACAAACCCCCTTACAGCCTGCAAGTGGCTGCTCCGAAGAGAAAGCACACAATGTGCGGGCGCTGCTGAGTGATAACGCGTCCAGCCCTTATAAATTACCTGTACCTGGACACGTTGGAGGTCGGTGAATCTTTTAACCGAGTCGGGCTCTCCTCATCCTAAAATAGTCGAGTCACTCAGATCAATAATCAATAACTATTGTAATCGGTAATCAATACTCAATTAATAGATCAATATAGCACATCAGAAATCAATAACAGTTGGTATTTCGGCGCACCAGGACCTTTCAGTCATGAATAACCACACCAGTTTATTAAAAGTTAGTGAATTTATTTCCCTATATTAACAAAGCTAGCACGATGTATATATGTCTCAAAACCAATTGATATATGCATATGAACATTACTAGCTGTCCATAACGGCGGAAGAAACGCAATCTACGTAAAATCTGAATAATGATACACTCTGTTATCGCAATGCAAATCACCAATATGACTAACTGTATTTGACTAATTGCATACATTGGTCAGCATAACAAGATTTCAAATTAGCATGATACATCGAATGAGTACCTCGACTAACCTCTAATTAGCATTGGCATGTGGGACTTCATGCAAAACGAATTTAGTCAACACAAATTTGGAAAACTTCTAGCTAGGACCCTATCAAAATAGCAGTTGGTACCTAAAAGGAAAAACACAATGCATAATACATTTATCCTTTCATATTTACCAAATGCAATCAGCATTCAAGAAAAGTCTTCGTCCTTCAGGTACCGGTTGATCAGCATGGGGCAAATTTCAAAGGGGCAAAGTTAAGGGCAAGCTTCCTTGCAGCGGCAAGGAGAATGGGGCAAAGTTACTGCATGGGCAAGACGGGGCAAATCAAAGTTAAAGTCTCTAGGGTGAGAATTCTTAAAGTCTCTTTCTCTCAGATAGAGAAAAGGGCATCAGGGTGTCGTCCAAAATGGAGTCTGGCATCAGGCTTCAAACTGGCATCGAGGAAAATGGCTGACTTCTCTTTGTCCGGTGGGTTTAAGTAAGAAACATTCCAAATTCTGCAGGGTCTTCCATTGGAGGGTTCATAGGTTGGCTTCAAATTGTCCAATGAAAATTGTCTTTTACTAGCGCTCATTTATGCATACACTGTCCTTGGAGCCTTGGAACACAAGTTGTAACATGGTTTGCCAATTATTTTACTATCTGTACCTTCATTGTCCGCACCTGCAGAGACTCACCTGCAGAGACTCACATTTTCAATACTTCATGATTAATAAAGCTCGTTTACAATGATGGCGAACTACCCCGAGGGCACAATTTCCCTCGTACATTACTTTCTTTACTAAAATCACACTTCATTTTATGTATTGATTACACGGTATGTATGAATATATGTCGGACCTTCTTTTTCTGCATCATCAATCCCTCCTCTGATGACTAATTATGTCATCACATCAAATCTACCCAAAATTTTTATTCCATTAAAATTCTGTATAGTAATTTGGCACTTCAGTCAATTCCCTTTTTCTTTTAGTCCCTTTTGATTTTTCTCTATATATTTCCACCATTTTGTTCTCTATTTTCTCTTCTCTTTTTCTTTTGTTCCTTGCTTTTAACATTTTGAAAGCTTTCCATGTTCCCCAAGAACCTAATAGACAAATTAATATTATTATTATTCCCTTTTCTATTTTTAGTAACAATCCGTTCCAAACGTTGCTGAGCCAATTTCCCACAGAAGCAAATCCTTTTCCAACTTTCTCCCAAACTCCGGGTTCTTTCAATTCCTTTAAATCTACACTTTCTTTAGTTAAATTTGTAAGCATCGTTCTAATTTTCCCACTGCTGTCTGGTATATATGTTCAACAGTGACGTGTACCAAGCATTTTGCAAACGCCGCCATCCTTTGCTAAAAGAATGTCTAAGGCAAGCCGATTTTGAAGAGTCATAGCTCTTTCTGCAGCAAGTTCAGCATCCACCAGGATTATAGCTCCTAAAAAGTTTGTCAGCATGTTATCCACAATAGTAGACAACTTTCGTATTTTGATTGAATTCAATATGACTCCTACTGAAGGAATCAATGCTCCAAATATATCTCCTACCACACCAGAAGCTGTCTCCCTTTTCTGAACATGATGTGATTCAGACAGCCTTGGAAATTTCTTTAAGTCGTCTAGTTGGTAAACCTTTGGGAACACTATTCCCAAATAACACCTCCAATACCATCCTTTAGGAAGACGATAATAGGCGTTGAGTCCACAAATATAATATATTCCAGGAATAACTGGGTCTTGTCCATTCAGCATGAACGTCCACTTAGGTTTAAATGCATATGTATGTTTGCATTCACTCGTTCCCACAAAAACTGTGTCATAATATGATTCAGCTCTATATATACAAAATCTCCCTACATGCAATGTATCTAAAGCTATTTTCCCTTGTGTCTTTATTGCAGCAAAAGCATAATTATCTACAGATGTTCTTTCGTGTAGTTCCCTCTCTAATTTCTCCTTCATTTCATTCTTCCTATCATCAGTGCGGTCTAAAAATTCTATTTCTACTGGTGAAAGCAAGCATGTAAGGTTCTCTCTATGTGCGTGAGCTGTGTGAAAAGGTGACATCGGTTCGAAGAATTCTCTCATTAATTTGGCATAATAATCTCTAGCTATTTTACTTAGGTGCCCTATTATGGGGACATATGCAAAAGTAACATCGTAATTAGTGTAGAAATAATGAATGTCCTTTTGACCATAAAATCTGGAAGCTATTATACTACATGTAATTCCATACGTGAGAGTCATGCTGTGATACGTTACCCCTTCCACTACTGAGGTAGGTATTTGTGTACACACATAACAATCTTTCGCATCCATGGTCTCAACATACTCACTCAGTAAGCGATAGAAAACGTTAGATGAAAGTTCCTTCTTATCATGCAAGTGTCTCTCATCTTGCTCGAGTCTCTTCAGAGCTGTTAGTTCAATAACGATAATAGGTTTAGAAGTAGAAGCATCATTCGTCTCACTCTCATTTTTACCATGCATTCCAAGAACTATTGCTACAATGATTAGTACGCACACGGTTATTAGACCGATACACATGTATTTACAACACTTCATCTTATGCCCCTGTGTAGTGAAGCTAGTCATGATCTGTATAGAATCAGAAAGTTGAAGACACTTTATCAAAGCGTATTTGCAGGTATTTACAAAGCTGAACGAGTTCAATGTTCACACAGTTTTCTTTAGCATCTTAGTCTCTTATCGGTTAGCAGCGTTGTCTCAAAATCAGTTTCAAAGTCAATCAAGTTAACAATGTCTTAGCCGGTTGAAAAGTCAATCAGGTGATCAATGTTTTCAATCAACAGAGTCCATAAAGTTTTTATTTCCAAAATGAAGTTCTGCCTCTTCGTTCTCAAGACTGAGGGATACGAATTCGTCTGACCAATCGTTATTGGCTACGTATGCCCACTCCGGACCGGAATACCTCCTGCTCGGTATCCTTTTTCTTTTCAATTTTGCATCTCTCTTTGATTTTTTCTCACTGGTACTTTCCTCTTTGGCCAAGTCCTTTTCTTCACTTGGTGTTGGTACTACGACAGACACTTCCTTTCTTTTCTCTTTCACTCTTGGCCCTTCACTGTCATTCAACGTTTCTCTAGTTCTTAATTTTACTGGTGATATGCTTGGTCTTCTTTTTGCACTCTGTCCACTTGATGGACCTGCAATCTCTTCTGAAGGAGTTTGAGCAGTTTCGTTCTGTTCTGCCTTGTCCCCTCCTTCTGGGGAGTCAATCAGGTTTTCCTTTTCTTTTTCTGTATCGTCTGCTTCTGGGAAAGCCCTCCTCTGATCAGGCTCTCCTGCTTCTTTACCTGTTTCGAGCCCTTTGTCACCGTTACTTTCTTCAGGCTCTTTGTCACTTTCAGCTGCTTCAGGCTCTTTGTTACCTTCAGCTGCTTCGTCGCTTTCTGAGGCTCCTCCTTTGTCTTCCCCAAGTGAATCAGTTGCTTCGTCCTCAGAGAATATTTCTCCCTGCTCTATTTCTGCCTGTTCGCTTCTAGTTCTTTTTCGCTCTGTCTCAGCGCTTGGTACTTTGTTATCAGGTACTGGCAACTTCAGCGCTTCAACTTCCTCGTCTGTGGGACACAATACCCTCTTTGTGTGACTGGCGTGAATCCAGTTGGGAACTCCCGCACACTTCACAGCGGTGGTAGTCGTCAAAATCACTTGAAAAGGTCCTTTCCAATGGGGTTCCAAACACGACTTCCTCACGTGCTTCTTTATCACGACCCAGTCACCTGCTTTCAGGGCGTGTCCTGGACCTTGGATCGGTGGCAAGGTGGTTGCCTCCACCTGGTGAGAGAAAGAGCGAACCACATCAGCTAGACCTTTGCAGTAGTCTAACACCATATCATCTGTAATATTCAAAAGCGCATTTGCAGGAACTGCTGGAAGTCTCATAGCTCTGCCCATGAGAATCTCGTGTGGGGACAGTCCAGTCTTTCTGTCAGGGGTGTTTCTCATTGACATTAGTACCAAAGGCAATGCGTCAGGCCATTTCAAGTTTGTTGATGCGCATATTTTCGCCATTCTAGATTTCAATGTGCCATTCATTTGCTCCATTAGACCTGATGCTTCAGGGCGGTAGCTACAATGCAGCTTTTGCTCAATGTTCAGTGCTGCACAAATCAATTTTATTACTTCGTTATTGAAGTGACTTCCCCTATCTGATTCTAAAGAGATCGGGAATCCAAAACGTGGTATTAACTCTCTCAAGAGTAGTTTTGCAACTGTGAGACTGTCATTTCTGCGTGTAGGGTATGCTTCAATCCAGTGACTAAAAATGCACACAACCACCAACACATACTTCAAGCCTCCATGCACAGGCATGTCAATGAAGTCCATTTGCGTCCTGCTGAATGGACCCCCTGCTCTTCCAATGTGGCTCAAATTTACTACGGTTCCCTTCCCTGCGTTCATCTGTTGGCAAATGACGCAACGGTGGCAAACTGCTTCAGCAACTTGACGGAATTTGGGGTTAAACCAATCAGTTTTAAACAACCTAATCATGGCATCCCTCCCAAGATGAGCTTGTCCATGGTAAAATCTGGCTATCTGTGTCAAAAGGCTGTTTGGAAGAACGAATTTCCCTTCACTTGAAACCCATAATTCATCTAGTCTCTTTACACATTGTGATTTGGTCCACAAGAGTTTCTCATCCTCACTGACATCATTCTGTAAGGATTTCAATTCGTCCATCGTATCTACCACCTTTAGAGCAAATATTTCGCTTGGTTCGAGTTCTGGTTCGCTTATCAAATTCCATTCATCCCTAAGCAATATACAGTTCAATGCGCAAAACCTTGCGACTTGATCCGCATATCCATTTCCCAGAGAAACATAGTCTTGTCCCTTCGAGTGTGCACTGCATTTCACCACTGCTACTTCTCCTGGTAGTTGGATGGCATGTAACAATTCTTTTATTCTTTCACCATTTTTCACTGGTGATCCTGAAGAGGTCATGAAGCCTCTCTGTGACCACAATTGTCCGAAATCATGCACTATTCCAAACCCGTACTGGCTGTCAGTGTAAATGGTAACTTTCATTAATGCAGAGAGTTGGCAAGCTCTAGTAAGGGCTACCAATTCTGCAACTTGTGCAGAATAAACTCCTTGAAGCCAAGATGCTTCCAAACACCTGTTACTGTACATACAGCGTACCCTGCTTTCAATATACCCAGTGCATCTCTTAAACATGAATCATCAACAAAAATAATTTGATCATTTTCTTCCAATCGGGTATCTTTGATTTCAGGTCTTGGTTTGGTGCAAAATTCAGTCACCTGAAGACAGTCGTGCTCGATGTCTTCAGCATTCTCAATTTCAGCATTTTCACTGGGAAACAAGGTTGCTGGATTCAACGTAGTGCACCTTTTCAGCTGCACATTAGGTGATCCCAGAATTATTGTTTCGTACCTTGTGAGTCTAGCACCAGTCATGTGCTGTGTTCGGGAACGTGTCAAAAGTATCTCAACTGAGTGAGGGACCATGACTGTTAAAGGCTGTCCCATCACTATTCCTTCACTCTGAGTGAGGCTGATACCAACTGCGGCTACGGCGCGCAAACACCCTGGCAGTGCTGCTGCGACCGGATCCAAAGTAGCTGAAAAATATGCTACTGGTCTGTTTACGCAACCATGGGCTTGGGTCAAGACAGACAAGGAACATGCATCACGTTCATGACAAAACAATGTGAAAGGCTTTGTGTAGTCAGGCATACCTAAAGCCGGAGCCCTGCACATGCATTCTTTCAATTCTATAAAAGCATCCATCTCATCTCCTTTCAGCTCAATTTCATCCAATGCATCCTTCTGGGTCAGTTTCAGTAAAGGTTTTGCTAGAGTTGAGAAGTTGGGAATCCAATGGCGACAGTAGCTCACCATTCCCAAAAACTTCCTCACCTCCCTCCTCGTGTTTGGGGGACTCATTTGAAGTACACTTGTTATTCTTTCCTTCATTATTCTCCGTGACCCTTTCTCTATTTGGTGACCCAAATATTTCACTTTCTTCTGACAGAACTGTAATTTTGAAGGAGACACCTTGTGTCCATTCCTTCCCAAATGGTTCAATAGGGCAATGGTGTCGGATGTGCAGTCACTTTCTGTCTTGGATGCAATCAGTAAGTCGTCAATGTACTGTACTAGGGTTGACTCGAATGGCAATTCTAACGCTTCCAAATCTTTCTTTAGAATCTGATTGAAAATTGACGGTGACTCCGAAAACCCTTGAGGAATTTGACACCAACTGTAAACTCTGTCTTAGAATTTGAAACAAAAGAGAAATTGGCTGTCCTCATGAAGAGGCACCGAAAAGAATGCTTGTGACAAGTCGATGACTGAGAACCACTCAGCATCACAAGGGACTTGAAACATTATCACAGCTGGATTTGGTACTACAGGGCAACATTTGATTATTATGTCATTTATTTTCCTCAAATCCTGAACAATTCGGACCTTTCCACTCGGTTTTATTAGTCCCATAATTGGTGAATTACATGGACTGCTTAACACTTCTTTCAGTACTCCCTGTTTTACAAACTCATCAATGAGTTGGGCGACTTTCATGAGGTTGTCTTGTGCCATATGGTATTGTGGGGTCTGGGGAAAGGTTACATTGGGTTTTACGGTCACTTTCACTGGTTCCACTCCTTTCACCAATCCCACCTCTTTTCCTGTTATATCCCACACTTCTTTTCCGACTGTTTCCTGTAATTCAGCAGGAATATCTGCTTCAGTGATCATTGGGTAAAGGGTAATCAGGGGATACTCTTCATCGACAGTCTCCATCTCATCCCCTTCTGCACTGTCCTCTTCTTCCCCATCACTGCTCGTCTGAATTCTAATTCCATCGTTCGAACACATAATCGAACATCCCAATTTGCACAATAGGTCTCTCCCTAACAGTGATATCGGGCTTGAGTCACATACCACAAAATTATGTGTCCCTTGATAGTTACCAATTCTGACTTGTACTGGATCTGTGATTGGGTTCGTCAGGTACCTGTTTGCTACTCCCACTACTTGAACTGTTCTCCCTGAAAGTGGCAAATTTGGCACTTCAATGCTCCTAACAGTGGAACGTGTAGCTCCTGTGTCAACCAAGAATGAAACGCGATGACCCATAACTCTTCCCTCCACATACGGACCCTTTTGATCAACTTCCAAAGATGCTGCAAGCACACAATTTCCCTCCTCATCTGAACTTCCACTCTCCCATACATCGTTTATTCCATTCTCGCTGTGTAGTGGGAATTGGTGTACTGTGTCATTTTGACTCATTCCCTGACCCGTGACCTGTTGAGGAAGCATTGCTTGCTGCTGATTCATTGGTGCTAAGGGTATTTGCATTTGCTGATTAGGTACCATAGGAAACTGCTGTTGCATTGGCTGCAATTGTGTCATTTGCACACAAGGCATTTGCACCTGTTGCATGGGTTGTAAACCCTGCATCTGGTTCATATTGTTTTGAAAATTTGGGTTCGGACCTCTCAATTTTTGTCCTCTCATAGTCTGGAATGCATTGACATCATTGTTTTGCTGACCTACACCTTCCTGCACCATCATTGGGCACTCCCGTTTCCAATGCCCGACAATTCCGCACGTGTGACATGGCATCACCTTCTTCATTGCCTGTATACTATTTGGAATTATAACAGTATTCAAATCAGGACCATTATTCACAAAACCTCCTCGGCCTCTGCCTCTCATCTGCGGCTGAAACATAGCATTTCCCTGCTGCTGCTGCTGCGGCATCTGCTGTTGAAAACCTTGCAAACCTTGTAAACCTGTCTGAGCTGCTCGGAGCTGCATCACCATCACCTTTTCTTTCAATCTTTTCTGTTTGGTCTCAATCTCATCACTGCAGTATTTCGCATAATTCAACACTTCATCGATCGACTTTGACTGCCAACAAATCAAATGCGATTTAATCATCTGGCTAATTTCGGGTCTCAGCCCTTCCACAAACCTGAACACAAAATGGAGCATGTCCTTTGGCTCAATCGTTTCCGTGCCACTGTAATTTTTAAACGCTTTCAACAACCTCACATAATACGCGTGTATAGATTTTTTAACCTCTTGGGCGGTCCTGTCAATCCTTTGCCAATCCACATTTTTCGACGCAACCTTGGTTTTCAAGTGCTCGATCACCTTGTGGTACCAACTCATTACCGTAGGTGATGGCGCACCTGTGTCCCTATCTCTCTCTGGTTCACTCGTCGGCCAACCTACAGCCCTTTTACAATCTTCCCGCAAATCTGCCGGAACCACAATTTCAAATAAAGTATTCAGGTCTTCCCAGAGACACTTCGCGAGTTTCACAAATCTATCTGTTTGTTGATACCACTCAATCGGCTTCTCTCTCAATTTGGGAAAGTCATCCGTAAAGGATTGAATATCGCACCTGTGCCATGGTACATGTACAAGTTTTCCCCCTGCTGTCTCTCTCATTGGTAACATAGTTATCAGATCGTCATTCTGTTGTTTTTTCTCATTCCGCTCTAGAGTATTTTCTTTCTTTTTGTCCTTTTTCTTAACCCATCTACTTTCCCACTTGTCTAAACATCTCCAGACCTGTGCACTCTGCAGTATCTCCTTAAGGTGTGTTTTCATCCCTGCGGATCTCATGTGTTCAAAATCTTTTGTCTCAAAGTCTAACCTGTAACTTCTGCTCAGGTGTTTAGTCTTACCTATATCGATCTCGTTTCTGTCTGCGATTTCTTGTAACTTCTTATGTATGTTGCTCACTTCTCTTGTAATCCTAGGGCACATGTATCTTAGTTCTTCCTCTGTGTATGATTCTAATCTGTTCAAACCCATTGTTCCCTCTACCAGTTCATCTGCCTCCATACCCAACCTTATTTTATTCAGGTATTCTTCTCCCTTCCCGCTAGATGTACTCTGTGGGGAGTTCAGGCTGTTGAACCATTGTGTTAACTGTTGCGCGTTCAGTCCCATCAGTGTAGCAGTTACATCAACTGCCACTGACGGTTTCTGTAATGTTTCAGTCTGTGAGGTTAATGGTACTAATAGTGGTGGATGTGACCTTACCACGGTTGACGGAGCACAAATTGGAATTGGACTAAATTCCGACAAGGACCCAGATCCATTTGGCAGTGCCGCTATCGGAGTTGTCTCTGGAGTGGTTTCTATGCATCTTCTCCCTGTCCCATTCTGTATCATTAACCCTTGGTCGCTTGTGCTTGAATTTGCCTGTATGTACAGTGGTACTGGTGGACCTACAGTGATAGGTAGAGACATTGCGTCTGGATTCTGTCTGTTCCCCGAATTCTGTGGCATGTTAATCCCCACATTGTGGTTCATCATTGCTGGCATACCTAACCGGCTTTCTATTACTCGCACTTCTTGTGTCTGCTTTTGGGGCATCGAGAACTGTGTTGATTCAGCTTGAATCAATGTCGGTCTCTAATAGTTTTGTCCTCCCTGCGCCATTGAATCAGAAGTCATTCCCATGTTATGCTCATCACAACAGTGCCTTTGAACCTGTGGCTGATAGTTATCAGCAGGTTTCAATGTTGGCACGTCTGGGTACATTCTCTGAATCCGTGGTATTCGTGGTGAGAAAGGCATGTCGGAGCTGCTTGGCCTTTGAGATATTCTCAAATTTGGTGTTACATTACCCTGTATTGGTTCTGGAGGGGCAGTACTAATACTTGAGCCTTTTTCGCTTTCCACGTATGGTGGTGGGCGATCATTCAGCAATTGTATAATGAACTCCTCATCATCTGACTCGTCTCCCCTTTTCGAGTTTCTATTGTTCTCTCTCTCTCTGGACTGACTCCTGTTTGTCTTATAGGTGGCTTTCCTTCCTTCCGTCTCCGCTTCATCGGTAATCGCTGGAAACAATTTAATCCCCTGCAACACATCTGATCTCCAAACCTTTTGTGTGCTGTCCCATCTAGCATCCGCTAGTGTCTTTTCTACTTTTCTTATTCTTGTCTCAAATTTCTTTTGTTGTTGGTTTCTAGCTTTTAGCTCCCAAATTGCTAGTGCCTCAAACTGTGCTGGTCTTGGAGGTACTTTCATGTCGTATAGCGCAAATCTCAGATTTTGCACCATTGTTTTTACCAAAGACATGGCGCTACACCCTTTTCTTCAATGACGATGTAAGCTGGTGTACCCTCAGGCGGTGTTTCTTCTCCTACATTTGCTTTAATGTAAACATCTCCCCTCATGGCACTCTTAAATGCTTTGAAAAATTTCATCTTTTCGTCTTTTGTTTTTCTAAAATATGTAATCAATAAGCGACTTTAATTCCCGGAATACTCTTCGCTTGCCTTTCCCCTTCCAATTGCGCTTCACGGGCTGCATCCAATCCGTGCGCAACCCTTCTCGCCAACCGACCTATCCCAGCACGGCTCCTAGTGACGTCACACTCACACACTGCGGCTGACAAAGTCCCGCGGCTTGTCCTCTTTTCATTCGGCTTCACTCATAAACTAATTTCTGCAATATAACGCAAGCACTTAACCAAAAGAATAAAACAGATCTGTCGGTTTACTACAGGAAAGGTAATACAATCGCTTCAGAAACCTTAGGGATTTTTCACTAGCCTCGGCAGTTATTCCATCTTTCTCGGTTTCCCACTTTCGCAAGCAAAATTTGACCCGCAAACTTTACTCTCAACTGATCAATGAACTATTCTAGTGCACTTTAGAATTCGTCAAATCTCAAAGTCGAAGTTTCCTTTCACTCCGCAACATTCATACCGACTTGTTGACCACGCCCGATCAACCTATTAAACCTGACCAGATCACAACATCAAACAAGTGTCATATACACTTTTCAACATACTCCGGAGTCTCTTGACCTCGCAGGGCCCGTCTCAACATCAACAACCACGTGGCCAATTTTTCTGCTCAAAGCGCTACACACACGTGAAGTTCGACGACTTCCCTACTCTCACACCTTTGGAGTAACAATCCTCTAATATCTTTTAACCCCCCTAAAATCCTCACAAACTTCTCAATTAATCTGCGGCGATAAGCTGTGCAAGCGCGAAACCCTAACTTCACTCATACCGTCACTAGAAACGCTGAGACCATTCTCATACCTCCATGTTCCTCATTCGCAAGCTCCGAGATTCCAGGAAAGTCATTGGGAACTTAGGGCATCATCATCTCTCCAACTTGTTTGAGAAAACTCTAACTTGACTCTGTCTATTGTTCGGATGGGGTCCCAAGGGGCTAAACCATCAATCTCTGATACCATCTACTGATAACGCGTCCAGCCCTTATAAATTACCTGTACCTGGACACGTTGGAGGTCGGTGAATTTTTTAACCGAGTCGGGCTCTCCTCATCCTAAAATAGTCGAGTCACTCAGATCAATAATCAATAACTATTGTAATCGGTAATCAATACTCAATTAATAGATCAATATAGCACATCAGAAATCAATAACAGTTGGTATTTCGGCACACCATGACCTTTCAGTCATGAATAACCACACCAGTTTATTAAAAGTTAGTGAATTTATTTCCCTATATTAACAAAGCTAGCACGATGTATATATGTCTCAAAACCAATTGATATATGTATATGAACATTACTAGCTGTCCATAACGGCGGAAGAAACGCAATCTACGTAAAATCTGAATAATGATACACTCTGTTATCGCAATGCAAATCACCAATATGACTAACTGTATTTGACTAATTGCATACATTGGTCAGCATAACAAGATTTCAAATTAGCATGATACATCGAATGAGTACCTCGACTAACCTCTAATTAGCACTGGCATGTGGGACTTCATGCAAAACGAATTTAGTCAACACAAATTTGGAAAACTTCTAGCTAGGACCCTATCAAAATAGCAGTTGGTACCTAAAAGGAAAAACACAATGCATAATACATTTATCCTTTCATATTTACCAAATACAATCAGCATTCAAGAAAAGTCTTCGTCCTTCAGGTACCGGTTGATCAGCATGGGGCAAATTTCAAAGGGGCAAAGTTAAGGGCAAGCTTCCTTGCAGCGGCAAGGAGAATGGGGCAAAGTTACTGCATGGGCAAGACGGGGCAAATCAAAGTTAAAGTCTCTAGGGTGAGAATTCTTAAAGTCTCTTTCTCTCAGATAGAGAAAAGGGCATCAGGGTGTCGTCCAAAATGGAGTCTGGCATCAGGCTTCAAACTGGCATCGAGGAAAATGGCTGACTTCTCTTTGTCCGGTGGGTTTAAGTAAAAAACATTCCAAATTCTGCAGGGTCTTCCATTGGAGGGTTCATAGGTTGGCTTCAAATTGTCCAATGAAAATTGTCTTTTACTAGCGCTCATTTATGCATACACTGTCCTTGGAGCCTTGGAACACAAGTTGTAACATGGTTTGCCAATTATTTTACTATCTGTACCTTCATTGTCCGCACCTGCAGAGACTGACCTTGTATCAAAGGGGATGAAACCGGCCTAGTACGAAACCTTGGAGATAAGTGTATCAGTCAGTTCTACTGGAAAAATACAACTTCAAGCAAGAATATATGTTTCATTAGTTCAAGGAAAAACCACGCAGTTAGAATTTGAAACCAGGCAACCAGGCCAAAGCCTGTACTAAATTTAAGCTAAGCAAAACAGTTTTCAAACAAGAAATCATGGCATCCATTTGCGATTATGACGGATTACTAAATTTTCAATACTTCATGATTAATAAAGCTCGTTTACAATGATGGCGAACTACCCCGAGGGCACAATTTCCCTCGTACATTATTTTCTTTACTAAAATCACTATATGTATTGATTACACGGTATGTATGAATATATGTCGGACCTTCTTTTTCTGCGTCATCACGAGTGTGTCCTTGTGTTGCCAAATTACACCCTGACAAATTTAACATATTTCAGTAGGGCCAGCAGGATTGCGGGTCTGGCTCAATTATGGCTGCTAGATTCGGGATTCAACTTGATCCTTCTTATTTCCTGCAGTGCATGTGGGAACTAGATACACAAATTATTGCGTGAGTGAAAACTCACAAGGGTGCAGACATTTTAGAAGAAAATGAGTCACACAGATTAAATGCTTGACATGAGAGTTAGAATTCAAAATCTGCAAACAGCATGGAAGAATAAACTGAAATGTTAAGAAAAAGTGAAAAGAGAGCAAAACACATTGAACAATGCATAAAGCGTTTTCTTGATGTCGACACTGAGTGACACTAATTTTCCAAAGGAGACACATAAAACTGAAAGTGCTGTAGACTCGGGGGAAGTTATATCTGAAATAAGTGGGGCACTGAGGTCAAAAAAGTATTTCAACGATGGAGGTAGGCGAAAGTGTATTGTGTGTCTCCAAGGTGAAGGCCCAGCTATGACAAGAAAAGGGAACAAGGTGGTAATATTTTATAATCTGCAAAGTTCAAAATGCTTCACAATTTTGAATACATTTGTTTCATGTATTTCCTATACAAAGTGAATTGCTAGTTTAAAAAATCGAGGTAGCTGGAAAACGTTCTGGAAAGTGTGTCACCACTTTGCTTCGCACTTTCTTTTCTCCACCTGCCAGAAGTGGTGCTCACAGGAGGGCCCAATACTTGGAAGAAGGGAGGGGCATAACAACAACATTTGCCACTTGATGTTTGTTTTTAACTTTCATGCACTTTTCCAGATTGCCCAGGAAGCCGCGCTTGGTGCCTCTTGGCAGCCAGGAGACAACTGGGTGGTGGGCAGGGGCACAAGAAGGAGCATTTAAAGCCATGGGTTGATGATCACCCACTTCACTGTGCTCCTGCTGACCATCAACATAACCCGCTGGCCTGGACTCACGCTTCTCTACCTGCCTTCTGTCCATAGTTCAATAATTTGGGGCATAGGGACCATAGGATTGCTCTTAGCTAATTTTCTTCATCTTGGTTTTCCCTTATGTATCTGCTCACGATTTGTCATGATTATTGCAGAGATGGAGGCGGATTTGGAGGCTGGTTTGGCCACAAACTACTAGACACCTTGGCATCTTGAAAGAGAAGCCAGATGAATTCTGAATACATTTGGCTTTAAACCTTTGATCAAGTTTGGGCAATAATACTACAGTCAGGGATGTGCGCTACAGTCATTGTCCTTGGCTCTCAGGGTACTCTAAGGCACTATCCAAGGTATTGTGGGGAGCTGGAGCTTGCGTCAGGGGAGCAGGACATGTCCCCGCTGCCCAGCACCATCTCCTAAAGGGTGCTGGGGATGGAGGGGGGGCGTGTCCTTTTCCGGGTTGCTCTGGCATGGAAGTATAAGGGGCTCAGTTGACTTGCTTCCCTTTGGCTCCTCTCTTTGCGAGGGGTCTGGGGATTTGCCTTGTAGAGGTTATATCTGGGGGCCCAGTGGGTAGCACTCAGGCTCCCAATTCAATTCCCTGGTGCTCTATGTGCTAGCTGGAGAGTGTATTGCTGATGGCAGAAGACCTGCCACTTAGATTGGGACATCTGATGAGACAATGCACTGGTAATGAAGCATTTTCCTGTTGACAAAGCTGTAAGCATGCCTGAGTGTGCTGTTATCACTTGGTTAATGTATATTGAATTGTTAAACTGACGTGCTGTATTTAAAAAGAAATACATTTAGGTACTGAGCCCTGACAAACTCCGGCACAAATTAAGCCCAGGACATAATGCACAGATTAGAATACAAGCCCATATAGCACAGTTCTTCTAAATAGGTGTGCCTCCTTTATTACCTCATGCTTTGTTTCTTTATTATGGTGCTTTTATTCAAAGCTCTTATTCAAGCTCAGTTTTAAAACCTGTCTATTGGAAATCAGTGGTGAAATTATTCAGTGTTAACATCATTGGCCCTCTCTGCCTTCTCTGGCATCCACTCGTTCCAACAAGAAACAGCCCAGCAGAACAATTTTGCGTATTTATCATGAAAGTACCTCTCTAGGAGGCAAGTTAATAGACACTCATCATACCTTAAAAAGAGATTAAAAAATGTGAACCTTGTGTGTCCTTTCAGAGTAACCGCTCCTTTGGAAACACTGCAATGAAAAAAATAATTTGCCTGAATAAACCATAAACATTCACAAATCCCTTTTCATCGGACACAGGTCTCTGTCCGAAACATACCCCGGCTCCCTTAGCTACCATCAGCCAGATCTCAATGTTCTACCTCTAACCATTCCATTTGTAAACCCAGAGCAATCCCATTTGGAATCCCAGGCTTGCTGGGGCAGTCATGCCTTCTCTCACATTTCCTCCAAATTTTGGAAGCAGCTTCCTTTCGCCTTTAGGTTTAAGGTTAACCACTATCCTCCAAAAAAGTTAAAATCTGTTTATTTGCCTGGAGCCTCAACTACAGATACAGTATTGGGACACAGTCAGTGACACAGTGTTTATGTAGTGTAGAAGGCCATTTATTTAGGACAGGATTGCCTCATATACATAACATTGTACATACCGAACTTTAAACTAACTTTAAAACCCCGCCCCTTTGAAACCTCTCCCCAGTCCTCCTTTCACTCATTTCCTCCATTTGCCTCTGTTCACCCTTCTTCCACTTCAATATTCACCCACACATCCCCCTTTTCCTTTCATCCCCTGCCTGCTTCGGGAATCCCCCATGCTATCATCCTTCACCTGCTTCTTTCTCCCCCCTGGAAGGGGGAAGACTCTCCCTCCCCCCCCCATCTACTGCCACACAACCCCTGCCAGCAACCTGCCCTAACTGGCACTAACCCACCCCCACATGAACCACACAAGACCCCCATCCTAAAACCTTTCCCCAAGTCCAATCTTCCGACCGCACCAACAGGCTGGTACGGAAAAGGCTGGACCCTCCCCCTACACTATTTATCCCACCTCCTAGTTCCCACCCCCACACACCCTAGCTCAATCCTGTCTCAACTACGCCACTTTCCCTCCCGAAAGCTCCCATGGAGAGGCTAGACTGCGTCTGCTCTCCACGGGCCCTCCATTCTGATTTCCGCTGGCTTTAACTAGTTGGGTAAGTGTCACAAGTTATAAGTACATTTCATTCATTTGTTTGTTCATCTGAAAACTGTTTTGCCACAAATCATTCTTTCCACCCTTTGTAGTCAAGGCCGGCTTTAGCACTGGTGGCGCCCTGTCCGACAGTCTTTTTTGGTGCCCCCACCCCATAACCACCTCCTCGGATTTACCACCCGGCAAATTTTCCCCTCATCTTTCCATTGCCCCCCTTTCACCAACATTCATTTGTTTTAAAGGGCTTGTAAATGCTGGCTTCACATCTCTTTACCCAGCAGTAACCTTAATCACAAGAAGTATCTTGACATTTTAATTGGTTCTTGATGGCTGGTCGCACAAGTAACTTTTCAGCATGTGCTTTTAAATCGCAAGTCTCGAAAGTAATTGCTAAGCACAGCGCCCCCCTGAGGTCAGCGTCCCAGAATCCAGGTCAGCACCCGGTGCGGCCGTACCTCTCGCCCCACCCTAAAGCCGGCCCTGTGTGTAGTAATTACATTTACTTTTGATTACGTCATGTTATGTATGTTACAGAGATTTGTATAGCATGCTGTGTACATTAGCCTCTTGGACCTGTCAGCATTCGATAACTCTGAGTTGGAGAAAGTAAAATATAAAGTCCACGAGAAGCAGGAGAATGATTTCGAGTGGCTCAAGGTGGATCCTCAGTCCTGGAGATGTTGTATACTCATCTCGATGCTTTAACTTAAAATATAGACACCCTATGGGTAAAATGCTAATCTCTTTGATGCCTCGGTACAACAACAAACAGGTGTAATTTGACCAGTGAGGTTATCAGGGCATTAGAATCTACATGGCATTCCATGTGAAATATGTTAGTTACTTTTGATCCACCTGAGCTAGAAACAGTTTGTTTTTGTTGCAATCCCTAAGATTGTAGAATATACATCAAGTACAGCAATTCCATAATTAAACATAAAAAAGAGTGCTACACATTTATATAGTTCCATTATCCTGGGCCTGACGGTTATGATTTACTCAACATGCACAGCAACAACATAAAGGAATCCATGGGGCAAAAATAGCAGTAAGAAGAGCCTTATTAAGACGTCTGGAGCCATCTCTAACAAAGCAATATGTGGGCTCCTCCTCATACTTTTCTTTTCCATTGCATTTGTCTTCTGCATCTTCCTTTCAACCTTTCATGAACTGGAGGATGATGCTGTGTGGTATGTCTTTACTATCCAGCACAGGGGTGGTACGGGTCACGGTGTAAGCACCATGTAAGACACCAATTTAGAGGCAGGAATTAGACAGAGTCCTTACCAAGAGGGTCTACAAAAACGCATCAGATGCCCATTAGCCACTCAGGATCACAAAGCAAGACTCTACTTATTGTGACCTGCATTAGGTTATGTAGAACGTATTATACACTGATCCTCAAAAATACCATAAGTAAAAAATGAAATCACGTAAAGTACAAGTGTAAGTAAGATTCAACAAACTCCGGTAAAGGGGGATTTACTATAGGGAGGCTCAATGTATTCATTTGTTGATGGCTGAAATGTATTTTGTTTGAAGCGCTATGTTCACATTAAAGAGACAGAGCTAAGAAACAACAAATGAAAATGACAATGGGGTGGCATTCAGGCATAGAAATGTCCCATGTGAGGGTCACTGGTGTTTAAACAGTCAGTTTTCACCTAGTGCAATGTGTGCAGTAGTGGCTATATCTAATTGAGGACACATCCAGTAAGCCTAAATGTTGCTTTATGCTTAATATATTATTTATTGAAATTACACACGAATGGAGGCAGGAACTCTGCAATACAAAGTAAACAGCCATTGAGATAAAATCAACTGAGATCAACTGCTAAACATACTCTACAACAACATCTCAAACGCATTCGATTTGATCACCACTGTCTGGTGGAGGAGCCCTACATCAGCCATCAAGGTGACCAATAACTCATACAAGGATAACCTGGCACAATTGAAAAAAACTGGATGGTTGCTCGAAAACCCTTGGAGAAGAACTAACTCTGAGTTGGATAAAGTAAAATATATAGTTTACGAGGGGAGTGTCCCCAGTCCAGTGTAGTCGATAGTGGAGTGTGATCTGATTCATTGGGTGTATGGTCACCTCTTGCAGGTCCTTGATTTCCTAATAAAGGCGTAATCCAGTCTTGAATGAGTATGATGGGAATGAGAAAAAAAAAGTATAGTCGCAGTAGTCTTGGTGTATTGTCCTCTAGGCATCTACTAACCCCAGCATGTGAATATCATGTTTCAGTTCCCTGGTGAAGTTTCCCATGGGTGACCTATGTGCGTGGGTGCTGTCTACTGCTACATGCCAAGTGAGAATAAAATCTCTCAGCAAGACAATCTTTCGTTCCGCAAACCCGCCCAGTAGGTGCAAGGTGGAGTGAAGGAATCGGTCTTGGTTGCTCTTGGAAACATAGATTGAGGCAAACATTATGAGTTGGCATTGTATTGTGCCTTTGACCATTATAATCCTTCCCTGCTTGTCAGACGGTTGAAATTTCACAGAGGTGTGAAACATAAGTGCTATTCCATTATGTTTCGATTTGATAGATGACTTAAAGAGTTGGGGGTATGCCTTGTGTTTAAGGCTATGGCCCTCCCCGTTTTTTAGATTAGTTTCTTGCAGGGGCACTACACCATGGTGCTGATCCAGTAAGTACTTCCAGAGTTTCTGGTGCTTGGCGGGGGAGTTTAAGCCTTCAACATTCCAGGTGAGTGTTACTATAACCATGGTAAGGGCTAAAAGTAAACGTGCCTATGACCGGTCTCATCCGATCTTAACCAAGCTTCCTCTCCCACGTCTGTAGCCTGACCTACTTAACTCCCTCCGTACCTTCCAAGTAGACTACGTTCCCATGATGAGCAGTTGTATTGCAAGTAAAATCAGTCTCTCCGACCCACCAGACCCTAATACCTTACCAATTAAATTAAGAAAAAAACATGGGACAACTGGTCCCATGATCATGCAAAGTGTAAGAACATCTGTTTCAAAATGGGTATGTGGTTCATTCCGCTGTGTTTTGCACAGAGTAGTTATTAACGTTAAGGCACTACAGATAGGGGAACAGCACCATAGGTGGCATAACTGATCAGAAAAATCTAACATTTGTTTATGGAAGGATCTAGAAATGTTTTGAAGCTGTTGTGTCTCACAGATTATATTCCCACCCGAACGTATCCTTCTGCCCGGTTATGAGCCCCCAAGTGTGCCCAAAGAAGCATCATCCTCTTGCCGTCCAGGGGCTAGGCCTCCAGAACAGGCTAGATCCAGCGAGTCGTCGTAGTGTAATATATCAGTAGGGTTGACGACTTTTATGCAGACATGGTTTACATTGCGAGAGCCAGTTAGGGGAGTTAGTTGCATGGGAGGTATTCTCCTGAGTGGCCCCCATGACTCCTACTGCCAATTGAGCTTCGGGTTTCGGGAGACCCAGGAGTGATGTGGCTTCTGAGATACCGTAACATAGCACATTTTGTTATGGAATTCAAAGGTGAGGCCGAACTGGTATGTCCAAACATACCGAATGTGGTCTCATCTCAGTTTATCCATTATCAGACTAAGTTGTTGCCTTCGAGCTATATCTTGGTATAATGCACATATTGTTCCTTGAAAAGAGACAGTACCCACTGCTCGTGCCGCTTGTAGGATGGCTTCCTTGGATTTAAAGGAATGTAGTTTCACCAGGACATCTCATGGGTGTCTGATGTCGCTTGACGGTTGTGGGCCAACTCGGTGTGCCCTGTCTATTTTCACTTTTATCGAGTTATCAACAAGCAGCTCTGAGAAGAGGCCCACCCCAAGAACCTCAAAGTCAGGGCCTTCTGATCCTTCTGCCAAATCTCAGATCTGAATATTGTCATGGCAGGACCTATTTTCCAAATCTTCATTTTTCAGAATGGCAGCATAGAGTTGCACATGTAGTTTTATGGTCACCATAACAAGTCTCCAAGTCACCGGATTTAATCTCTAGTACTCTGGTCCCTACCGAGTCCACATCATGGTGGAGAGAAGTCATTTCATTATTCAGATCCAATCGAAGGTCTCTAGAGATGAGTTCATGTCAAATCTTAGTTCCTCTTATAGCTTCTTTTTTGAGTCTCTGAGAGACAAGAGAAAATCTTCCTTTAAGAGCACCATGGAGCAGTCTGTAGAATTGTCTGATACCGGTGTTCTAGCCTCTGCATGGGTAAAATAACTAGAGACTCTATTGGATTGTTGTTCCTTAGGCAGCATAGAGATGACAATAGTGTGAAAGCTCTTTATGAGAGAGGTTTGGATAGTGCGTAGCTATATTTAGTTGTCTGGCTGTTACTGCAGGAGCCACTTCATTGGCTTGTACTAAGATCCCAATGGTCGTGACATGTGTCAAGCTGTGGATTGGCAGGAAGAAGGGGGGTTCTCCTTAGAGGGACAGTGCAGTGATGGCTAAGCAAAGCTAAAGGCTCTCACATTCTATCCTGTCTGTGGAGATGGCATTAGCGTTGTTCGCACAAGAGACCCTCTATATGTCCAAACTGCCTGTCTGCATTCTCGGTCCTTCTGGTATAGACTGGGTATAACTCAAAGGTCTTGGTGTAGATACACCTCTGAAGGCTTCAGCAGTATCTTCATCCCATCTGACCCTCAGCTGTTGAGAAGAGTTAGCTTTAGGGTCCCAAAAGGGCCGGGTATAGCCACAGGTCAGACCTCTTGACTGGTCACCTCCCAGGCTTTAAACGTCCTGACTCTCCTCCATGTTAGAGTCAGGCATGGTGTGGGGGCTAATTCTTAATTTTCCCCTTTTGGCCTCAATGCCATCTTTGCTGAACTGGGGGCATGCCCGACAGGTAGTACAGCCCCAAGTGTCACATTGCTCTGCAGCGGGGCACCCCCTGAGTTCCGAATCTCCTAGTGGTCGCATGCCTTCTTTAGGTCAAGCATACCAAGTGTAGCAGGCAGGAGCCAGCGGAGAAGTTCCAACAAGTCCTGCAATTCCCTATCTGCAGGTGGAGGTACGAGGTGCAAAGGTCAGTCCCAGTGTGGGCACCCTGCTTGTTCTTATGAGGGATCAGCCCTGTTATCCTCCACACCATGCCCTTTGCCGAGGGTGTAAAGCGCTGGAGTAGGCCTCTCACCTCCGCATTGGTGTCTCTCCCAGGGGCCCCTCACAGACAGCACGGGGCCACCACTCATCCCGGTCCCAGTGTCTGCTGAGGGGTCGATGGCCGCATCTGGTGCTTGGTCAGGGTTGGGGCTCATCCAGGCCGAGAGGCCGAGAGCAGGGTTGTCACTCTCTAGGCCTCAGTACGGTGTGGCGTATCTAATGGCATCTCGCCACTGTGCAATCCTGTAGCCCATTCTCTTCCCTCTGGGTTGTTCCCAGCAACAAATCTTCTCCAACATCTGCAGAAATTGTGCTTCAGAATGAGCGATAACCTTAACTCTGCTGCAGATTGCAGCAGAGCCGAAGTGTTCATAACCACTTGGCAATCTTGGCAGACCCTGCCCTCCCTAGGACCTATCTTTAAGATATGTACTGAACTACCTTATGTTTATGAAACACCTAAATACCTATTTCTTTAAAAACACTTTGTAGTAGTCCACTTCAAAAGAATATAGCAATTCAAGTATGATGTGAAGAGCTTTTAATGTAGTCAGCCACAACCCCTGGCAGCATCAGGTGAAACTGTCATACTAGAACATTCATGAACAAACCCCGTAGACGTTCTAAGTTCTGTACATGAATGCTGAAATGACATTAGAGACACCACTACAATATCCCCCTTCTTCCTAATGAATACAAATCAATATACAATATACAGAAGACAAAATGTATTCCACAGCAATATACCTGCACACAACATAAAGAATCCTTCTAACAAATAAATGATCACATCTGACATCTCTTGCAATATATACATAAGAACATTGTGCATCCCACAATGTCAAACTAACAAAAAACATATAATAGAGTACGCAAAGTGTGGAAATGGCACAATTCTCCTATTGAACTACAACACTTTACATTATGCATCAGGTTAATGCAATGGTATCTTAATGGACCTTGTACTATTGCGTCTAACAACCTCACAGTCTTTAACTGCATCAGGAGACTGTGTGGTAGTACTTTGTGCCGGGAAAATATCCTGAATGCTAGGAAATTTTTAATCATCATATGAAACACTGGAACTGTTGAACTCCACACCATCAACTTTCACTAAACTCTCCATGTTCCACTATTAATCTCCTTTGATATTGACAGCACTTCTAGACACAACTTCTCCATGTATAGGTGCCCTGAATTTTGATAATCCCTTCATGACGCCAGCTTGATCCTTGACTCACACCCAATCTCCTACCTTTAGCCCAGGAACACGATTTGTTTTACCTTGTGTCTCATCATCATCATACCAACTTTTCATCTTAATCTGGGGTGCCTAAATTTTTGGTCGGATGATGCTGTCAACATGCTTCTTATGGTTGGTATTAGATTCAAAATTTACGCAACCATGCTTGAACATGTTGGAAACTGGAAAACATTCTCTCATGACTTCAAATATACTCACCCAAGTCGAGACATTCGGGCATGACTGATGAGACCATAAAATGCTTTCAACTGCTTCTTGCACATCAATTCTATACTGAATAGACCACTGCACAGAATCCATTAAGGTGCGGTTAATTTTTTCCACAAGCCTCTTGGCTTGTGGGTGATAAAAAGCAATTCTCCTTTGTTTGATAGCATTGTTTCGAAAAATGACTTCATCCATCTACAAACAAATTGGACGTCAATGTCCAAAACAATTAGTTTGGAGCACCCCTCTCTTAGGAACACTTTCTTTAGAAATGTGATAACCCAGTCTGTATTAAGATCTTTCATGAACTCCACCTCCCACCATTTGTTATAATAATGTACCAAAACCATTGCAAATCACAATCCAGCAGTAGAGAATTAAATGGCCCAGGGAAGTCAATAGCTATTTTATCCCAAGGACCATCAGGTATTTCAGTTGGTTGGAGAAGAATATGAACAGTTTTCAACACTTTATCACTATTTGAGCAATAGACACACCATTTGACTAATTCCGTTATATTGTGGTTCATACTTGGCCACCAATAATTTGCTCTGACTTTTCTTTTAGTAAGGGTCTGTCCTAAATGCCACTCATGCACACAGATTAATTTTCTCCTTCAAACCACAGAGTTGTACAAAGTTTCCCCTTGCATCAGTATGCCATCATTCTCTAGAGATAATTCATCCTCTATGTTGGAGAATGGGTGAATTCTAATAAACTGAGCTTCTCTCTGGGCCACAATTCTATGATATAACAAAAGACTGACCTGAAACTTTTGTCCTCAGCAAATGCTCCACTCCACTCATCCTCTGTGAAATGAAACTCATCGCATACATCGATAGTGTCTATCAAACATTCTTCATCGTCATCATTGCCAACCGTAGTTTCACCATCACATGGAAGAGGAGATCAGCTCTGATGTTCTTCCCACCAGAGACATGTTCAATTTGGAAATTATACTACAACAGTTTTGAGTTCAACCTAGCTATCCTGGGGTTTTGATCCTTTATAACATTCCCATTCAAGATGTTTACTCATGTCTTATGATCTGTTTATAGAGTGAATTTTCTTCCCCAGATAAAACACTTAAAATGTTTGACAGCCCAACAGTATACCAAAAGTTCCTCTTCAATTACTGAGAAAATGTTCTTGTTTTCTCTCAATGCCCTTTATGCAAAACCAACAGTTTTTTTCAAAATCATCCCCATCTCGAGCAAGAGTGGCACCCAACACCCAAATGCTCGCATCTACCATGATGATACATTCCTTTGTACACTCAAACAGTGCTACAACATCAGCAAAAACAATGTAATTCTTCAATGACAGAAGTTCATTTTGCCATTTCTCGTCCTACAGAAAAGTATTTCCTTTCTACAACAACTCACGCACATTGATAGTTTTAGTGCCAAAAGTCTTGATCAATTTGGTGTAAAACTCAAACACTCCTAGAAAGGAGCAACTTGATCACATTCATCTAGAGTAAGAGCCTTCCTTCTGGCCTCAACCAAAGTTGGTCATAGTTGGGCTCCTTTCTCAAAAATGACACAAAACAGATACTCTATGTGGTCGTTTTAAAATTTGCACTTGTTCATATTCGCTACAATCCCTGCCTCCTCTGATCTCTTTAAAACTTCACTCAAGGCTCTGTCATGTTTTTTGACATTTCCTCCAGCAACTTAAATGTCATCTTGAAATATGACAACACCTTTTACCTCCCTCAAAACATTTTCAAGAATCTGTTAAAATACGGATGCAATGGACGCTAGCCCAAACTGCATCCTTCTAAATTGGAAAGTGCCCATTGGTGAAACAAAGGCGGTAAGGTGTCTAGAAGAAGAATCCAATTCTACTGGGATCTGATATGCAGATGCCACATCAATCTTGTAAAACACTCTAGCACCAGCAAAAGTTGTGACTATGTCATTTAGCCTGGGAAGAGGATGGGAATCAACCTATTTTACTTTACTCAAACTCTTGAAGTCTATACAGACCCTCAACTGGCCATTCTTCTTCTGGGCTATCATCAAACGTGACAACCACAGGGAAGACTCCACTTGCTCAATACCATCATCCTCACACATTTTTTCCAGATGGGCACTAGATCTTCTCTCACACTAAATGGTACATTTCATAGTTTGTGTTTGACTGGGTTAACACCCCCTGGACATGAATCTAATGCTTAAACCTTTGATCTACTAAGTTTCTCACTAAAGACTGACTTGTATGACTTAACTCAGGCATTGTCCTTCAATGGTACTGGAAGTGTAGAATCCTCTTTAGCAATCACAGACACCTGTATGCTCTTTCGGGGAATAAGGGTCATCCCAAAACGGCCCTGATTCTACCAACTAAGAATGTTAAGGCCTTTTTTCACTACATATACTTTACTATTTATTCTCCTCCCTCTGATTTCTAGAAATATCTCAAAATATCCTGTTAACTCAATATTTCTCACATCATATGATACAGGATTCCTGTCAGGTAAACATAACTCTTGGCCAAGTCTTTCTAAACAACTTGTTCGTTATCATAGTCATTCTTGCTGCACAATCAATGAATAACTTTAACATTTTTCCATCAGCTATGATATTCTTGTGAAGGTCAACGCAATCTGACTCACTAATCCGAACCACCAAAACAACATATTTTCCAAAGCATTGCTTGCTTTCAGATCCTTCACTAATTTCCCTTTTTGGAAGAGCATTGACATTATCCTCATTAGACTAACACACTATAACAAAATGCCCCAGTTTCCATCAAACTCTACAATTGACATTTTTTGTGGGACAAGAATGACAAACACATCGAAAACAAATATTTTTTTATTAAAAAAAATTCTTCTTCCCTTCTTTCATCTACACCTTCTTCTTACTCTGAACATCCTGCTTGTAATTCCAAGATGCTTTCATTAAAGCTACACCACATTACTCTTTGCACGTTAATTCCTTGCACAACTTTTGTGACAATTCAATGCTTTTAACTCTATCAGTAGTCTCAGACAGTGTGGAAGTTTTCAGCGTCAACAATTTCTCTTTCTTATCCGAACGCCATACAACGATTTGATCACATATCATTTGTGTAGTAAAATTCTCAAACTCGTAATCAGCCACAAGTATACATAATTGACTATCAAACTAGGCTGAACTTCGAAATGTTTTTCTAGCTTCATTATCGCTAGCTGAAGTTCATCAATCTCATCTTGATATTCCCCTAAATTAAGTGGTGGTAAGTGTTCATAATTAGACTGGTCTTCAAATCCCAAAATGTGTTCCAAGAGAAATCTGTTCATTTCAGGACAATGTCTATCTCCCCCTATAGCATGAATGTACTTTGTGAAAGCCCTAAACCATGACTTCCAAGGTATAGGAGGGTCTCCCGTTGTTTGAAGAAAAGGAGGTGGTGCACGAATTCTCTGCATAGTTGGACGATCAATGGTGAAAGTTGGACTGTGTGCATATCACAGAATGCAGACACGCAGCCAGTGTGCATTTCAGAGCTGCATTACTAAAACCAAGTACTGTCAGAGTTAATATAAAAGTGCCTCACCTTACTGTAATGTACAAGACATGCGGAATGTGTGTGTATCACAGATGACAATATGTTGTGTGTGTAACAGAATGTGTGCCCACCACAGTTGTCAATGTGTGGGCATCACAATAAACTCATCTACAAATGTAGTTTTCTTATGCGTGACATGCAGTATGTGTGTGCATCACAGTTGACACCACAGTATAAAGCTTAGCTAACAATAGTGCCAGATTTTTATTTCCAGTCGATAATTATTTGTTCCATGGAACTCCTTAGAAATACTAACCACTGTCTTTAACACGAAAAAATAGTAAATCCTGCCAACATGTCACCTGGCAACCATTTGCGTTGTTTCTTTGCTCGGAAATCAGGATGTTTTGATGCAAATATAAGTGTTGCTTAACAAATTGCACCAGCATTCTCTTGCTTTACACAAGTTCACTGAAAATAGGTCCATTACCTGGCTACCTGTCTCACCTATGTTCGCTCAAACCTGACGAGCACATGCTGCCTAAGTCTCAATCCTTAACTGTGATGCGCAGCTCCACGCAATTCGTACCGCCTCCCGCTGGACACGTGCATACCAACAAGCCTAATCTCAGCTTGCGGTGGGCTCATTTGTGCTTTTTAACGTCAACATTAGACCTGGACGCGCACCTTTCAACACTGTCACTAGCCATTGGGAACCCCAAAAATTTGCAGAAAACCCTAGTGGTGCCACAAATAAATGGTAAGCCCATCTCTGGAGTGCCCTGGCCTGTCACTTTAGTCTGGAGCTTTGAAATTTCGTTTTGAGGCATGTAGTGTACCGCTGATCAGCTCTCCTCCCGGGAGGATGAATTTGCACATCGTGGGTTCTGGGGTTGTGGCAGAGTTGTTGCGTAATTTGTAGTAGTTCACTTCAAATGAATATCGCAATTCAAGTATTGTAGGAAAGTACCATCTTGCATGGCATGTTACCCCCATATTTCACTGTATATATGTTGTTTTAGTGTATGTGTCACTGGGACCCTGCCAGCCAGGGCCCCAGTGCTCATAAGTGTGCCCTGTATGTGTTCCCTGTGTGATGACTAACTGTCTCACTGAGGCTCTGCTAACCAGAACCTCAGTGGTTATGCTCTCTCTGCTTTCCAAATTGTCACTAATAGGCTAGTGACCAATTTCACCAATTCACATTGGCATACTGGAACACCCTTATAATTCCCTAGTATATGGTACTGAGGTACCCAGGGTATTGGGGTTCCAGGAGATCCCTATGGGCTGCAGCATTTCTTTTGCCACCCATAGGGAGCTCTGACAATTCTTACACAGGCCTGCCACTGCAGCCTGAGTGAAATAACGTCCACGTTATTTCACAGCCATTTACCACTGCACTTAAGTAACTTATAAGTCACCTATATGTCTAACCTTTACCTGGTAAAGGTTGTGTGCTAAGTTACTTAGTGTGTGGGCACCCTGGCACTATCCAAGGTGCCCCCACATCGTTCAGGGCAAATTCCCCAGACTTTGTGAGTGCGGGGACACCATTACACGCGTGCACTGGACATAGGTCACTACCTATGTACAGCGTCACAATGGTAACTCCGAACATGGCCATGTAACATGTCTAAGATCATGGAATTGTCACCCCAATGCCATTCTGGCATTGGGGAGACAATTCCATGATCCCCCGAGTCTCTAGCACAGACCCGGGTACTGCCAAACTACCTTTCCCGGGGTTTCACTGCAGCTGCTGCCAACCCCTCAGACAGGTTTCTGCCCTTCTGAGGTCCAGCCAGGCCTGGCCCAGGAAGGCAGAACAAAGGACTTCCTCAGAGAGAGGGTGTTACACCCTCTCCCTTTGGAAAAAGGTGTCAGGGCTGGGGAGGAGTAGCCTCCCCCAGCCTCTGGAAATGCTTTGATGGGCACAGATGGTGCCCATCTCTGCATAAGCCAGTCTACACCGGTTCAGGGATCCCCCAGCCCTGCTCTGGCGTGAAACTGGACAAAGGAAAGGGGAGTGACCACTCCCCTGACCCGCACCTCCCAGGGGAGGTGCCCAGAGCTCCTCCAGTGTGCTCCAGACCTCTGCCATCTTGGAAACAGAGGTGCTGCTGCCACACTGGACTGCTCTGAGTGGCCAGTGCCAGCAGGTGATGTCAGAGACTCCTCCTGATAGGCTCTTACCTGTGTTGCTAGCCTATCCTCCTTCCTAAGTAGCCAAACCTCCTTTTCTGGCTATTTAGGGTCTCTGCTTTGGGGAATTCTTTAGATAACGAATGCAAGAGCTCATCAGAGTTCCTCTGTATCTCTCTCTTCACCTTCTGCCAAAGGATCGACCGCTGACTGCTCAGGACGCCTGCAAAACCGCAACAAAGTAGCAAAGAGGACTACTGTAACCTTGTATCGCTGATCCTGCCGCCTTCTTTACTGTTTCCTGGTGGTGCATGCTCTGGGGGTAGCCTGCCTCCTCTCTGCACTAGGAGCTCTGAAGAAATCTCCTGTGGGTCGACAGAATCTTCCCCCTGCAACCCCAGGCAACAAAAGACTGCATCACCGGTCCTCTGGGTCCCCTCTCAGCACGACGAGCGTGGTCCCTGGAACTCAGCAACTCTGTTCAAGTGACTCCCACAGTCCAGTGAC
The DNA here is from genome assembly GCF_031143425.1 of Pleurodeles waltl. Taxonomy (NCBI): domain Eukaryota; kingdom Metazoa; phylum Chordata; class Amphibia; order Caudata; family Salamandridae; genus Pleurodeles; species Pleurodeles waltl. The sequence goes on from NC_090440.1 coordinate 1,891,076,627, forward strand.
TCTTCTGTCCACGTTTGGTGGAGGTAAGTCCGTGCTTCCCCACGCTAGACTGCATTGCTGGGTACCGAGTGATTTGCAGCTGCTCCGGCTCCTGTGCACTCTTCCAGGATTTCCTTCATGCACAGCCAAGCCTGGGTCCCCGACACTCTAACCTGCAGTGCACAGATTCCTGAGTTGTCCTCCGGCATCATGGGACTCCCTTTTGTGTCTTCGGGTGAGCTCCGGTTCACTCCTCTTCGTAGTGCCTGTTCTGGCACTTCTGCGGGTGCTGCCTGCTTCTGTGAGGGCTCCCTGACTTGTTGGGCGCCCCCTCTGTCTCCTCATCCAAGTGGCGACATCCTGGTCCCTCCTGGGCCACAGCAGCATCCAAAAACCGTAACCGCGACCCTTGCAGCTAGCAAGGCTTGTTTGCAGTCTTTCTGTGTGGGTACACCTCTGCAAGCTTCTTCACGACGTGGGACATCCATACTCCAAAGGGGAAGTTCCTAGTCCTCTTCGTTCTTGCAGAATCCACAGCTTCTACCATCTGGTGGCAGCTTCTTTGCACGCTCAGCGGGCATTTCCCGGGCATCTGCCCAATCTCGACGTTGTCGTGACTCTTGGACTTGGTCCCCTTGTTCCACAGGTACTCTCGTCCGGAAATCAACTTTGGTTGCATTGCTGGTGTTGTTCTTCCTTGCAGAATTCCCCTATCACGACTTCTGTGCTCTCTGGGGAATATAGGTGCACTTTACACCTACTTTTCAGGGTCTTGGGGTGGGCTATTTTTCTAACCCTCACTGTTTTCTTACAGTCCCAGCGACCCTCTACGAGCTCACATAGGATTGGGGTCCATACGTTATTTGCATTCCACTTTTGGAGTATATGGTTTGTGTTGCCCCTATACCTATGTGCTCCTATTGCAATCTACTGTAACTTTACACTGCTTGCATTACTTCCTTTTGCTATTACTGCATATTTTTGGTATTGTGTACATATATCTTGTGTATATTTGGCATCCTCATACTGAGGGTACTCACTGAGATACTTTTGGCATATTGTCATAAAAATAAAGTACCTTTATTTTTAGTATATCTGTGTATTGTGTTTTCTTATGATAGTGTGCATATGACACCAGTGGTATAGTAGGAGCTTTGCATGTCTCCTAGTTCAGCCTAAGCTGCTCTGCTATAGCTACCTTCTATCAGCCTAAGCTGCTAGAAACACCTCTTCTACACTAATAATGGATAACTGGACCTGATACAGAGTGTAAGTACCCCTTGGTACCCACTACAAGCCAGGCCAGCCTCCTACAAGTATGATATGAAGAGTTTTTTATTTAGTCATCCACTATCCCCAACAGCATCAAGAGAAACTGCCACAAGTAGAACATTCATGAACAAACCCTTCCAACATTGGAAGTTCTATACACAAATACTGAAATCACATCACTGACATCATCACAAACTTTTGGAATGGACCAGCCAGCCACCCCTCTTCCCAGGGAGATGGCGGCTCTCACTCTTTCAGTGAAGAATATCTAAAGAAACACATTCACATACAGTTGCTGGAGTAAAGTCAATCTGAGCCCCATCCCACCACCTTGTACTCCGAAGAGTCTGCAAACAAAATTTTAGCTCAATAATTTGTGAAATATGCTATCCAAAGTGAGAACGCTTGTTATTTTTCTCATTGTGTCCTGAGAGCTTTTTAAGGGTCTGTGCACTGATGAGGCCGCAATTACACTGCTTCACTCTGGTGTCCCAGACTGTGCGTCAACTCTTGACTCAAACAGCAAACCATGCTGTTGCCTGGTGATCAGCCTAATGAAGTGATGAAATTCAGGGAGCAAAGAGCACTTCTGTGGAGCAGGGTTACCTCCTGCACACAATGACTCTGTCTTTGTGCTAACATCTGCAATGTCTTCCCATCGGGCATGAGTAACCATCAAGATTCCGCACAGAGAACATAAAGAAGAGCAGTTATATATGTGTGGTGGGACATATAAGCCCTCAAAATTGAGATTTTCCTAGCCATGGTGTCTGAAAGGCTAGATTTTATTAAAAACACAAACACAGCTGGGAGGGAGCCGCATGTTTCGTTCCCCTTTTTGAAGGAACATCACCAGAGGGCTGTAGCATCTTGGATAATGAGGCTTCTAAATTTTTGGAAATATCCAGCATGGAAACTGAAACGGCATGCTGCACAGAATATTTAATAAAGGACTTCAAATTGCCTTTTAAAAATTGGGCTTGTTCATCCCCAGACATTATGAGGTAATATGGAAAATAAACACAACTACTAATAATAAAAAAATATTTAACAAATATTACGACCGGAAACCCAGTAAAAGATAGAAAAAAAACACAATGAGCTATTGAGAAACTGTGGGGAAAAAACAGACATTCAGGGAATAAATGAACTGAGGCCGGAGGGCGTGTGTCGAGGCGGAGCCAGGGAGGAACTGCTGGAGAACCAGGAATGCCCCCAAAGCAAGAGGGGACGCCCGGAAGGCAGACGAGTGAAGGAAGCGGCGAGCGAGAGCCAAATCGCCTGAGGCCTCACAACGAGAAATAAGCTCTGCACCACAGCTGTTGGAGGAGCGTAACTGCAGTAAAGACTAGGTGAAATGCCTCAGGAAAAGCAGCGGGCGCGATGGAACGCGAAGCGAGCACGAGGCATGCATGGTAAAGGAAAGGCAACTAAAAGAAATCCAGGGGCATCAGCTTCTGGGATGAAATCCCTTGTGTTATATGACATCATCCACCTCCCTCTTCACTTTCAGCAAAGCAATGAAGTGAATGCCGGGACACTACAAGAAGAGGAGCGACAAGAGAGGCGGCAGGAGTCGGCGGGAAAGGTACGTTTAAAAAAAAATGTTTTCATTGTTTCCCCCGTCACACCCCTGCCTCTCCATCCCCCCACTGATATTTGTGGCAGCCGCTGCTCAAAAATGTATCAGGAAAAACATCACACCTCGAAAGGGTTCCACCCAATTCTGATCACCTCAGTCTTGCCGACTCTGAGTTGGAGCCAGCAGCCTCTCAGCCAGGAGTCAATGTCACTGGACCAAGGTAGTGAGGATTTCAAATAACTCAACCAAAAATGATGTACCATCAGTATACCAGAATAAACCGTGAGAAAAGTGTAAAAAAGAAATTAAATCTCGGCAAAATTCAACTGCTTTAATGCGTTTTGCCATTGTCACAGTAGATGTAGTATCACTGTTTATGCTTATGGAAATGCTCCCTCTTCGGTTGTGAATCAGAATATCATAATATTGTGTTACAAATAGTATTTACAAAAATGCCGTTGTACTGGATGTAGATTTTCTCTTTTTAACTCAAGCAAGACACTATTTTTGTAGACACTATGGCTCTCATTATGAACCCAGCGGTTTGTTCCACGCCGCTGGCGGTGGCGGTAAAAACCGCCAACAGAGGAGCGGGCCGGACCTCCAAATAATGAACCAAATGAAAGACAGGCATCCCGAAAACCACCCACCGCCAGCAGATGAGTGCCGACGACGATGGCAGAGTCCGCCCACAGGCCGACGGAAAGTCCCAACCCGCCCATTAAATAATGAACCACCAGTCCGCCACCAGTTCCGGGGCGGGAACCACCCCCACGCAAAGCCAGGCGGAAATGAACCAAATATAAGGAAACACTCAACGGAGGCCCACACAACGCGCCGAAGCAGACATGGATAGAGAGCTGCAGATCATGCCAGCCCTGCTCCTTCCCATATACCTCCATGACCGAGACCTCCGACAAAGACGACGACGGTAAGTACCGCAACTACGAAACAAGGGAGGAAAGGGCATAGTCACATACCCACCCACTCCATCCACCCCGCAATGCCCTACCAACCCTTCAAAGCAGCACAAGTCATACACCCAACAGCAAGAGGTACTTACCCGAAATCCAACTTGACCATAGTACATACAAATGCCCCACACCCATAAACAATGAAACGAAAGACCAGGGTTCAAAAGTGTGTCACCAAAACACAGGCAACACAGAAATCTTTAATGAAAACTCACAGAACCAAATAGTCCAAACAGGGCCAATGGCCAGTCCGTATGGGTACAATTGCCATGGACCACAATGGACCCAACCTTACTCCCACAAGTACACGGTACTCCACCTAATGGGGCAACAAAGGGGCATCCAGGCACCTTACGGAATGGGGGCAGAGGGTGGTGGGGGTGGGGATTTGCGACGTGGTTGGGCCTTGGACTTTTGTTTGGAAGGTGGAGGGGGGGTGGGCTTGTCCTTTGAAGGGGGGGTGTTTTAAGCGGGGGGAGCCAGATGGACTAGGCTCAGCCCGGGCCTTTTTTTCCTCTGGGAAAGTGGCACTGGAATGTGAAGGGCAGACAGGGGTGGGCTGTGAAGTGGAAAGAGTGGAAAGGGCAAGGATGTAAGCATTCTTGGGGAGAAGACGGGGTGGGCCAGTGGATTGGAAGAGGTCAGCACAGGAGAGGAAAAGTTTATTCTGAGCAATTGGGGTGGTCCTGGATGAGGGCATGGGAGTGGAGGCAGAGGCAGTGGATGTATGTGGTGTAGGGGTGCGTGTAGTGGGTGCAGATGACTGGACAGTATGCTGTGGTGTGGTGGATGTGTGATGGGTGGGTGTCTTGGTGTGTTTGTGCGTTTGTGGAGGAGGGGGGTGGACACAGTGGGAGAAGATAGGCAGATAGTGTGGATGTATGTAGTGTGGGTGTCTGCAAGTCTGGTGAGTGTGCTGCATGTGTCAACTACAGTAGTTGTGGTGAGTGCAGGTGTGGTGCATGGGGTGCATGTATGGATGTCTGCTAATGTGGTTGGTGCAGGAAGTGGAGCAGCAACAGTGACTGAAGGATCAGTACATGAGGGTGTGGATGTAGAGGGGATAGACAGGGAGGCGGAAGAGGTGGGCACACTGGGGGAAGTGGATGTTGTGTGTGCATGTGTCTGTTGGCTGTTTGAATGCTTGTTGTGGGAGGTGTGGTGCTTGTGTTTAGAAGTGTGATTCTTGTGTGTTGATGTGCTTGACTGCATGTCTGAATGTGTGCCTTGGATGGGTGAAGGGATTGGGGTTGGAAGGGGTAGAGGAGGTTGGGGGGGGACGGAATGACCAGGGAAACTGACTGCCATCCAAGAGGAGGCCAGAGCCTGAAAAGATCTCTGTAGGGCAGACACAGCACAGTGAATGCCATCCAGATAGGCATTTGTCTGCTGCACCTCTGATGCTAGTCCCTGGATGGCATTGACAATGGTTGTCTGCCCGACAGAGATGGTTCTCGGGAGGTCAATAGTCTCCTCTGTGAAGGCAGCAGGGCTGACTGGGGCAGGGGAGGAGGTGCCTGGGGCAAAGGAGACACCCACCTTTCTGGCTGAGCGGGCACAGGCAACTCGGTGGGGAGCAGAAGGGAGGGCAGTGATGGAATGGGGAGTGGTGGAAGATGACACTGTAGTAGTGTGGCCACTAGGGTCTGCCACCGCCGGGGAGCCCCCATCGGAGGAGGTCTCGGAGTCACTACCTCCTGTGGTAGTTGCCTCCCCCGTGGAACTCCCCTCGCCCTCCCACCCACTGGTCCCCTGGGAATCGGATGTCTCTGCCTCCGAGGATCCATGGGCCGCTTCCCCACTTGCCGGTGCCTCAGCTCCCTCGCCAGATGTTGCTGCAGTACCAAACCAACACAAGAGAACAGGGATGGGGAGACAAAACAGGAGAGACAATTGTAAATAGCTGAATTGAGGTACATAATGGCCAGACATACACCCACTCAGAAGACACACCCAACAGGCAGCACCGTTCACTATGCCCATGGCCATGCCCCTGACTTCTGACCAGAATACTGCTCTACACCCATCCCCTGGACTACCTAAGGAGGCGACATGTGGGAAACCTGACAAGGACACCCCTACACCCTTTGGGGACCATGAAGTAGATGGACACCAGTCGGAGTCCCTGCCTCTAGGCAGCATGAACTCTAATGCACACACAGACATCTTTCCAGACTGAAGTTTGTGAAATGAGTACTCACCCCCTTGTAACTGCTGTGCAGCCTTCAAGCGCCCATCCAGGTCTGGGTACGCCACCGCCAGGATACGTCGCATGAGGGGGGTCAGTGCCCAACGGGCACCCCTTTCACGTTGGGAGGACTTCCCCAGCTGGGCTTCAAAGATCTTACGCGCCTCTTTCTGCAGTGGGTGCTCTGCCGGTTGTAGACCCCCAGGGTCCGCACCTCCTTGGTGATGGCATGCCAAAGTGCCCTCTTCTGGTGGGCGCTGACCTAAAAGGGTGACACAGATATGGAACACAGAGGTCAGGCACTTGCAAGATAGGTACAGCTGGCTAATTGCCCACTATGGGACAGACAGTACTCTCAGACTTACAGGCCATACGCACGCAGCATGCCATGCACCACGGCCCATGCAGGCTCAGAGGTGCACACATATGTCCATTCAACACCATCCATTACACCCAAACAGTGCCCCCCAAACCCAGACTCACCTGTACCTCTGGACGTCCATACAGTTTTGTGTACAGGGGCAGGACCCCGTCCACTAGCCTCTCCAGTTCCTCCTGGGTGAAGGCCGGGGCCCTTTCCCCTGCAACACGAGCCACCTACATTGCCAGAGGCAGGCCACAGCAGTACACACAGTGGAGTATCTGTCTGCACGAGATCAGGGAGTGAAGTGAATAATCGATGATGAACTCACGTACGTTCTGCGGCGGTGTGCACCGTCACCGCCGGCGGCGATCATGATACGCCAGGATTCCCCATTGGCATCCATGTTAACCAATGATGGTGCGAACAGCAATAAACCCCGCCTCACGCTGTGACGTCAACCGCTAGCGGTATAAGGTCACTTCCACAATGAAAGGCCTGGATTACAGTGGGCAGATATTTTGGCAGTAACTACGCATCTATAAATAAAACTTTGCACAATGCAGGCCCTACTAGCCACATGAAGCACCTAAGCATGTGTCCATTCCGTAATATACCACACATGAAATACTCATTCCCTCATTGTGATGTAGATGTAGATCTGTCAGGAAGCAGTTAATGTAGAGTCACTACAATGAACTATGCGGTGTACAAATGATGAAATGTGTGCCTATGTATGTGTCTTCATCACACCTTTTTGAAACCCCTCGTAGGTACCGACCCTTGTGGCGAGGAAGGGCACCATTGGTGTACAGACCACTTGTGGATATGAGGGCCATGGTGGAGCGTCAGATCATAATCAATTACTGACTCACACTTGCAACAATTCAGGAACTTTGTGCTTTACTGGATCCTGCACTAAGTTCGGGAAATCGTAATCAGCATGCCATCCCTACTGAAGTGCAGGTGCTCTCTGCACTCCATTTCCTGGCCACTGGCTCATTTCAAGTGACAGTGGGCATGGGTGCTGGATTTTCACAGCCAGTGTTCAGCATGGTACTGACAAGATTTCTGAATGCATTAGTATGACACCTGCAGTCCTATGTGAGGTTTCCCCAAAGTACGGACCTCCCTGCCATCAAGTCGGAAGTCTATGCCTTTGCCGACATACTCCATGTTATAGGTGCCATCAATTGCACCCACATACCGATTATCCCCCCAAGAGTGAGAGAACAGGTGGGTGTACAGAAACAGAAATAACTTTCACTCCAAGAACATCCAATTGGTATGTACTGCAGACCAGTACGTCTCACATGTGAATGCCATGTTCCCAGGTTCAGTCCATGATTCCTTTGTGTTGAGGAACTGTAGTGTGCCACACAGGATGGAACAACTCCAAGAGGACAGAGGGTGGATCATAGGTACGTGTGCCTGTCACTAACTGACACATAGCAGACTGCCAGGCTGTCTGACTAAGGGGCATAACAATGATGACTCTGCATTGCACCTTTTTCTAGGTGATTCTGGCTATCCAAACTTGTGTTGGCTCCTGACACCAGTGAGGAATCCCAGGACGGATGCAGAGAGGAATTACAAAGAGGCCCATGGACGTACTAGGAGGGTGATAGAGCGAACTATAGGTCTCCTGAAGGCTAGATTTCGTTGTCTACATATCTCTGGGGGTTCCCTGGCCTATGGGCCTGAAAAGGTGTCTAGAATAGTGGTGGCCTGCTGCATGCTGCACAACGTGGCAGTGAGACATTCTATCCCCCTCTTGGAGGTGGAGGGTGCTGTATATCCTGACCAGCTACCTCAGAGAGGTGAGGAGAGTGATGGTGATGATGAGGAAGGGGAAGATGTCAATTCCAGGAGCCAACTGATACAACTCTACTTCCAGTAACTCTGTGAGACTTGAGCCTGACATTGTAGTTTGTGACACATACTGTCAGTGTGCTTAGTTATATGGGTGGGTTGATAATGATAGTTGAAACATGGTCCACTTCTGCATGGTACAGATCGAAATTTTCTGCATTTACTTATTGCCAACATTTAGGCACACAGGACTCCCTTCATGCACAGATTTGAGTAGTTATCAGCCAGTTGCATCCATACTTCACTTTGTTCACAATTTAACACAGGGGACAGTGTTACAGGTGTGATATGTGTTTTATTGGTTGAAGTGAGTGAATAGTGCTATTTACAGTGATGGCAATTCATAAGGGGTGGGTGTCCTCAAGACCAACATGGTGGCAGCCTTGTTGGTACTAATGATGGGTCCATCTTTTCTTACATTAGTTCACATTGCCTCTTAGCAATGTGTGGTGCCTGATTGAGTGGGATGGTTGCTGTGCAGATTGTTGCTGTGTTACTTCTTGAAGGGGGCCTTGTTCTTTGCTGGGGTTCCAGTGCCATATCTTGGCCTGAGGGTCCGTTTGGGCACCTGCTGTTGATCTTCAGGGGATGACATGGCAGGCCCTTGGATTTCCTGTGAGGGTAGTTCCTGGGATGTTTCTGCTGATGGTATATTCTCATGGTGGGTGTCTGGTGCTGTAGTGGGGGCCTCTTGTCCTGTGTGGGTGTCAGACTGGTTTTGGACCAGCTGCAGCAGTGCTCCTGCTATGGTGGCCATTGTGGCATTGTGCTGTTTCCACTGCTCCATGGCCTGTTGGTGGTGTTCCTGCTGCATCCTCTGACTGTGCTCCAGGGTGGACACAATCTGCGCCAACCTGTCATGGGTATGCTGGTAGGCCCCAAATACCTCTGATATCACCTCCTGGGCTGCTGCATCCATCCTGTGCCCCACCGGCCCACTGCCACCCTTGCACTTGCCCTAGCCCCCTGTGCCTGTGTCCCCTGCACAGGTCGGGCAGTACCACTTGTACTGGGGCCCTCACCTTCCTGCATGTTGGGAGTGGGAGACTGTGGCCTCTGTACCTGTGTTCAACCAGTCTGTGGCCTGGATACACTGGTGTGGGGAAGCTTGCCCTGGGCTGCTGGTCTTGACTGGGTGGTAGGGGTGACAGTGGTTTCCTGGGTGAGGCTGCTGCATGGTGAGAGTCCAGGACTGTGTGAGGGGCCTGCCTGCTCATCAGTGTCCAGGGATCCTTCACCAATGTCCTGTGAGGAGTCTCTGTCTCCCTGGGAGGCAGTGGACCTCCTTGTCCTGTCCATTAGGGTTGCATGTGTGGTGGTGCCTGTTGGGGGACATAGACATGTCTGTTACAGCTGCATGAACGTTTGAGGTGAACAGGACTGGGATATTTTGTGTTGGGGTTACTTTCAGTGGCCTTACAGGGTGCCTTTGTGAGGTTGACACTGCATTTAGCATTGACTGTGGGGTTGCATTGTGGTGGGGGGTGTTGTTCCATTGTGGGCACTTGCAGGGTAGGTGACTGTGCACAGGGGGAGAGATGTGGGACTGTTAGTGGGTTTGTGGTCATGCGGGGTGGATTTAGTGGCTGATGCCTGGGTGGGGTGTTGGTCCTGGTGGGTGTGGGTGGGGTGGTGCATGCATTACAGGTATGGTGTATATGAGGCATACGTTGATGACTTACCCAAATCCATTACTTCAGTGAGTCCAGTGAGTCCCTCAGGGTGCAGGATGGCCAGTACCTTTTCCTCCCAGTCTACGTATTCTGGTGGTGTTGGTGGCGGTCCTCCCCCCAGTCTTCTGCACTGCGATGTGGTGCCTTGATTCCATGCCCCTGACCTTCCCCTGTAGGTTGTTCCATCTCTTCCGGATTTTGCACCTGGTGCGTGGTTGGTGTCCCACTGCATTGACCCTGTTCACAATGGTCTGCCATAGCTCCATCTTGGCTCCATCGATGGGTGTGTGCTGCACCTCGGCCCCAAATATTTGTGGCTCCACCTTCAGGATCTCGTCCACCATGGTACTTAACTCCCTTTTGGTGAAGCGTTGATGTTTGGGGGGTGACATGGTGAGTGTGGTGAATGGTGTCGGGCTGGGAACGCGGTGAGGGTGCTCTTCTGTGGGTCGGTATGTGCGACTCCTGTATGCTGTCATTCGATGTCTGCCTCTGGTGCTCTCCGTCTTCTTGGCCTGGTTTCGTTAAAAAGGATTGTGGGGTATGTCTGGGGGTGTTTTATGGGGTTGTGGATGTGTGTCAGGTGTGTGGGTTACATGCTTATCCAATGTGTGCACTTCTTGCTGTTAAGTTCACTTGCCGCCCGTAGCGGTCAGAGCCGCCAATGGTCATTCGGCCTCCACTGTCCGCCAAGGTGATTTGTGCATCATTATTTGGAGGTCGGGATGTGGGGCGGTGGCGGGTTGGGGAGGTCCAGGATTCTCGCTGACAGGGTCATGGCAGGGAGTGGTGGTCTGGTGATTTTTGGCGGGGTTGGGATTTTCGTTCATTATATCATGGGTTTCCATTCACCGCCAACTGCGGCATTCTGTTCACCGCTGCCACAGCGGTTGGCAGTGTTTTCCGCAGTGTTCATAATGACCGCCTATGTATGTATTCTGGTAGCCACCCCACCCCACACACACACCTAACGTCAAAACAAAATAAATAGGGAATGGAGGGACCATCCTAAACCATAAACCTGCTAGTATATGTCAGTGATCACCTCTAATGATCTCTTTTAAAGCACAAAATTTCTGTTTTCAGAACTCTAACTCGTACCCAATACTCATGCCTATTGTATGCTCCTCACTAAAAGTAACATTACTTATTGTGAATCGGAAACATTTCGTCATTTATCTACTTTAATCAACTCCTCAGGATGATATTGAAATCTCAGAAGTGGAAATAACCCAGAGGTGTACGATTGGTCCAGTACATAGGTAGACAGAGGAAAGATGAATAAAGTAGAGTCTGCCAGAGAAGTGAAATCCTAGAATTGTCTCACCAACAAAATCGTGTGTGCCATAAAAGACATTTGGATCTGGAAAAAAAAGGTTACTGGTTGAGCAAAGGCAAAACTGCCGTCCAAAGAATATGTGTAGTTATAAAAGGCTCCTAAATTGATAGCTAACATGGGCTTAGGAAACATTATGCGCCAATTGAGGATGGAACGCCCTGTGTTCAAGGATGTTGGAGTCATTCTATCAGGAAGACACAGACGTTGCCAAAAAGCGACCTGCTGAAAATCCCACTCACCCACCTGTCTCTACATAAATGCGGTATGAGAAAAAAATGTAAATGAGGAACCAGCAGAAAAAAGAAAACACCCTTAAAGACAAATCAATACTCTCCCAAGAAAAATGCCAGACAAATATGTATTGCTGTTCAATATTAATCTAATTTCTTTCTCAGCATAGTCAGCACTTCTGAACTTGGTTTCTGACCAGGAACCAGGACTGAAGCTCCAAAATGACAAAAGAGAGTAACCAAGTTCAAGGTCGTCACAAGCAGGTAAATTGGAAAACTCAGCATATGTCCATAATACAGAGAGTCAATGTGAGGTCAAAGGAAAGGAAGATGAAACAGAAAAGGTGAAACACAACAAAGGTGCAGGCACACAGTCAGCGGCAAAAAATACCCGAAGCACCAAGGAATATTGCCAAGCAAGTAAGCTACTGCAGGATGAGATGTTATATTGCAGCTTCCAACATTGCCTTTGAAGAACTGCCCTTTACCCGGGAAGTAATTGCCAGTAGGTTTCACTGTATCAAGTGCTTTAAATTATATGTCTTTCATCTTCTACACTCCTGATCTCTTGTGACCTTTAAAGGATGCCTTAATTCCCTTTATGAACGGACAATATTTATGTCTCTTTGTCCAGCACTCCTGAAAACTCTGACAGTTTGATGGAATGGTAGTCTGCAATGAAGAGGAATCAGACAGTCAAGACTGGTACCTCTGCATTGTCCTTTGAATGCATTATACACATTTGTTCAGCATTCTGGTTGCTGGTTATGAGTGCTTTAATTTATTGCATTGCATTCTTTTCTTCGAAGACTGGGAATTGAGTGATCCCGTCTAGTAGAAGACAAGATCTGCAAATTCCTCATATCAACACTGTTTACCCATGTCAGTGCTATACGTAACAACCAATTCCTTTCAAGATGAGCCAGTCTTATGGCCAGGTGAGTGGAGACACTCAGAAAATAGCCGAAAGGACTTCCAACACCAGATAAGGCAGGCTGAAGCCACTTCATTCCGGTAAAAAGTCAGACGCATAAGGACTAAAATGAAAGCTTCAAATCAGGGTTTATAAAACGCAACTACTGACCTGTAAGGGCCTCAAGGCGCTAAGGGGGTTTGTCCTCAATTGAGCTGTGTTTTAAGGTCCTTCCTGAATTGGGGCAGCGATGGTGACTGCCTGAGGTGCGGGGACAGGACGTTCCAGCTGTTCACCGCAAGGTAGGCGAAGGATCTCCCACCAGCGGAGGTCTTCTGTATGCGCGGTATGGCGGCTAGTGCTTGTTGAGTAGAGAGGTCTGGTGGGGGAGTAGAAGGTGATGCGGTGGTTAGGGCAGGGGGGTCCTAGGTCCTGGAGTGCCTTGTAAGCGTGGTCAAGGAGCTTGAAGTTAATTCTCTTCTCAGTAGGGAGCCAGTGGAGGTCTCTTAGGTGATTGGAGATATGATTGCAGAGAGTAATGTCCAGGATGAGTCTGGTTGAGGTGTTTTGGATGTGCTGTAGTTTCTTCAGGTTCTTCTGGTTGGTACCAGCATAGAGGGTGTTTCCATAGTCGAGCCTGCTGGTAACCGGGACATGATTTACGGTTTTGTGGCAGTCCTTTGTGAGCCATTTGTAGATCATCTGGAGAAGTCGGAGTGTGTGAAACCAGGAGGATACGACTGACTTGACACGGCGGGTCATGGTGAGCGAGGAGCCCAGGATGACACCTGAGGTTGCGTGTGTAGTTTGTTGGGGTGGGATGGGTGCCAAAGGTCAATGGCCACCAGGAGTCAACCCAGGCTGATGTGGATGGTCTCATGATGAGGATCTCAGTCTTGTCACAGACAGCTGTCCTTCATTCAGGCGGTGACGGCTTCCATCCCATTATGGAAATTCTTCTTGGCAGTAGTGGGATTTTGGTCAGTGAGATGATCAGCTTGGTATCGTCCGCATAGGAGAGGATGTTCAATCTGTGGTCCCTGACGATGGACGTGAGAGGGACCATGTAGACTTTGAAGAGCGTGGGGCTCAAGGAGGAGCCCTGTGGAGCTCCCCAGCTGATCACCGTAGGTTCTGACAGGTAAGGCAGGAGCCTGACTCTCTGGGTTCGACCAGACAGAAAGGAGCATATCCATTGTAGGACCTTTTCGTGGATGCCAGCTGCTTGGAGCCTGGAGCAGAGGGTGAGGTGTGAGAATGTGTCCAAGGCGGCCAATAGGTACAGTAGGATGAGAGCTGTTGTATGGCCACGGTTGAGGAGCAAGCAGATATCATCTGTGGCAGTGAGGAGGGTGGTCTTTTTGTTGTGATTGCTCCTGAAGCCTGATTGGGAAGTGTTCAGGATGTTGTTGTCCTCGATGTGCTTACGGAGCTGAGCATTGATGACCTTTTCAATTACCTTGGCTGGGAAAGGCAGCAGAGAGATGGGGCGGTAATTCTTGAGGTCGAGGGGGTCAACCGTGCATTTCTTCAAGAGCGGGCAGATCTTGGTGTGCCTCCAGTCCTCTGGGAAGGTAGCTGTCTCTATGGAACAGTTGAGGGTGGTTCGGAGCCCAGGTGGGATGGATGTGTTGGCCTTGTGGAAAATATAGAGAGCATAGGGGTCCTTTGGGGCTTTGGAGTGGATTCTGCTCATGATGGTGGGGGTCTCCTCTGTGGTGAGGGTGGTCCAGTGGTGCAGGGTCTGTGGTGGTTCGATGGTACGGATCTCGGAGGGTCTTGGGATCCAAAGCTGCTGTATATGTCTTTGATTTTCCAGTGGAAGAAATTGGCTAGCCTGTCGCAGAGATCTTGAGATGGAGGAATGCTTGTTGTTTTGATTGGGGGTTGGCAAACTCTGAACACGGCGAAGAGCTGTTTGGTGTTGTGAGCGGTGGCACTGTTGTGGTCCTGCAAGGTGGCTTTCCTGGTGACTCTGATGAGGTGGTGGTGGGATTTGGTGGCCACTTTGAAAGCTTCAAAGTCTTACGGGGACATACTGTTCCTTCATCTTTTCTCTAGCCGTCTGCAGGTGCACCTGGAGTCCTGGAGTGCAGGGAAGAACCAGCTGGCTTTCTCGAAGCGGTGTTTAGCTGAGGTCTTACGGAGAGGTGCTAGGACGCTGGCGCATTCGGAGATCCATTGGAGGAAGTTCCATGCTTAGATGTTAGTATCTGCAGTGAGGGGTGGTGGAGACTTGCTGAGGGTGTTGGAGAGCTGTTCCTTATTGATCTGGTTCCATTTTCTGCTTGGGGCGCGGAGTGTGTGGAGGTGGATGGTCGGTGAGGTGATGGTGAAATGGATGCAGTGGTGGTGAGTCCAATGAAATGTGGAGGTGTTTTCAATGGTGATGTTGCTGGTGGAAAAAATGGCATTGAGTGTGTGTCTTGCCATGTGTGTTGGTGAGGTGACCAGTTGCTTTAGTCCTAGCTTACATCACAATACTAACTAGTGTTGAGCCACAGTGCTTTAACCAAGGTTCAGCTTGTAAACCAGTGCATGTCTTTCTCTTCTTGGTTGGTAGATGCATTTTATATTGCTTCTCTGTAGGCCTCTGGTTTGACCAATGGACTCCAACGTAGTCCTGCCCATGACCTTCTGTGAACAAGAAAGTACATTGGGAAGTTAAAGACACCCCTGGCTGCTCACTTTTAGGCACAATAACCCGGCATAGGTCAGCAGGTATTGAGGGAGCTATTTACTTTGAAAAAGATAGTAACAAATACAAGACAAATAAAGTAACAGGGAGCGCAATGCCAAGGATCTAGCTTGGCTCTAAGATCATGTGCGGAGCTGATCCATGACGATATTTGCATATAAATCATGCAAAAACATCATTTATTATTTACTAAAGTTTATTCAAAGTTCAAAAAAGTGTATTTTGTGATGTACATCACATTATTTCACTGCATTGAGATGCATTTATGTAGAGTAATTGTTTTTTGAACATGAACTTAAAAACATTCCTTCCTCAGGCCCTGAGGACAATTACATTAGTGAACTAGGAGACAAGTCAGTTGTTATGTGAACCCTATATGTGGCTAGATGGTTGGTATACACGTAGCAACATTATAGTCTATTAAATTAAATACAAGATGTTTTTTGTGACCCACACATCCTGAACTCACTTACCACACGTATTGGTCAAGTGAGAAAGCAGGGAATGACCCTCAGTTTTCTGGTTTCACATTTGTCTTTAATTCCTGGTGCTTGAGGTTAGTGTGTGGGTGGAGGCAGGCAAAAATCACAGCTTTGTTCTTTTTGGACTTGAGGGTTCAAGTGGACCACAATCTGAGCCAGGCTTGAGGTTTAAGATTAGCTTGAGCCCACTGTAGTGCATTCATCTCTGCTAAACATGTTGCTTCATTTAACTCTACTATCTCTGGAAAAAAAGTTATTTAGCAAGAGCTTAATGAAGAAATGCTTTCTGAGAAACCATAAGAGCTCAGGGATCTATGAAATAAAGTGTTGTAAAAAATAAAGTGGTAATTTGCAAATAGAGTAATATATGTCAGGGGACTGCTCTAACGGGTGGCAACATTATAAACACACCTATCACTTGCACAGCAATTCTATAATCCCCTCATGTGAATATAGGAGCAATATTGCTGAATATATTGTTGGAGGTCATGCTGAAAACTTAAATAGGTTGTCATTGAGAACAGTTGGTGATGGTTGGGGGCTGAGAGAAATAAGAATTCCAAGGATATTTTAGGTGTAGTTGGAGTATGAAACTTTGCCTGAGAAGTTGGTTGGGGTTTGTCCCAGGCAATGGTGGGTGATGATTCACAGCTTTGCCTGAAAAAAGGTTTTAAAAGCTCTGCCTCTTGCCAGTGATGATTTCCTTCTGTGGAATGTCCTGTGGATTTTTATTTATTTATTTTTCCCTGTCTATGTAGCACGAACGTGACCCAATAGCATTTGGTAGTTTCACAAGAGAGTAGGTAGCCATGCGATTGATCAGTGTATAAAAACAGTTATGCCCAAAATAGGATTTAGAAGAGAGTGTCAATCAAAAATGATAGATCAAACAAAAAAAGGCATAGATGTTTTATCAAACGTGTCTACAGTATGAAATAAAAAGATTTTGAGTTCCCTCTTGTAGGCAACATGGTTCGATGTAATGTGCAGGTACACGGGAGAGAGTTCCTGATACTTGTGGCACTTTTAGAGAAGGCTTGTTTCATGTAGAATTAATGTCTGAACAACAGTGGCTCTAGAAGAATATATTCTCCATTCTTCAAGCCCTGTTGGGCACCAGAGATTTTAAGATGTTCAGCCACATAATGGGGTGTAGAGTGGCGAAGAGTTTTATGAGCGACATATGCCTTCTTATTTTGAGCTCTTGCTTCAGTGGGGCGCCATTGAAGAGTACAAAGGATGGGATGCTGTGGTCAAATTACCTGTGTCAAAGCAAGTGGCTGATGAAGTAAAGGTATCAGGATGATTTGAGCTTTCCAGAGACCAGAGAGAAGTGAATTCCCATATTCCAGTCTAGAGAGGAGAACATGGTTGGACAATGGGTTTTAGCTCCTGCTCAGGGATGAGCTGCCTGATGTCCCACAGTAGTATGAGGTCTGATTTGGGAATGGGTCTTCCTACCCTTGGCTGAGATTTGTTTCGGGAGGCTGAGATGGATATTGAGAAAAAAATCCCAGAGATTCTCTGCAATGATCAATCCTCCATTTGAGGGAGAACTGTTTTCAAACCATTCTTGGAAGGGGAAGCTTGATTTTCTTGAAGAGATCATTAGAAACCCGGTTTTGTAAGGTTGAGCTTAAGATGGTGGTTTGCCATTCATTTTTGGTAAATAGGGCAATGTAATTTAGGGAAGAAATCTTTAGATATATCTAGGTATCATCCACATACTGGGGATACACAATTGCAGACCTTCTCAGATTCCCTCAAAGCGGTTTTGAGTTAAAGATTGAACAGAGCTGGGGATTGGATTGAGCCCTTAGGGGCTCCTTTTCCTAGGTTGGTTTTGCTTGAGACAGAGTAACAAAGTTTCACTATGAGTGCTCTGTTTAACAAAAAGGAAATTAACCAGTCCAGGACTGCACCATCGTTACCCATCTGTTCCTTCAATATGTTAATCAGTGTGATGTGGTTGTCTATTTTGAAAGCAACTAAAAAATCCAAAAGAACAAGAAGGCCAGAATTGCTTGCATTGAGTTGGCAGAGTGCATCATTAATAACCTGAAGAAGGGTGTTTTTTTCTGGGCTATAGCCCTGTCTCAATTTAGACTGGAAGGTATCAAGGAGGTAATTTTCCTGGATATAGTGCAATAGTCGTGAGGCAACACCATTTCTAACACATTCTCTAGGAATGGAAGCATTGAGAGACATGACAGAAGCTCTTCAGGTCCCATGTGGAAGCTGTGGATTGTTTTAACAGGAGATGGAACATCCTCAGAGGGAAATCATGGCTGATCTTGCATTTGTCCTCCGACTCCCCCCAAATATGTGGTTTGTGATAATGAAGACAGAAGTGGCACTGGATGTCCAGGATATAATACGTGGGATGAGAGGAAGGAGCTAGGAATAGTATTGGCATTGCAGAGCTTCTCAAGTCAGGCCAGTCAGTGTAGTAAGTAGGGATGGGTGTACTTTGGGCTTTGTAGTTGGGTGAGGACTTGGAGTATGAAATAGCGGTCTGTTATTGAGTGGAGGCAGTTCATAAACTATGCTGCACAGCCTTCCATAATGGTGTAAATAATTTTCCCCATCTTTTTAGCAGTGTTAATTTGTCACCCTTTTCTTTTTAGGTCTGGCCTGGAGACAGAAACTACATTAAAAAACACCTCGTTTTTGGCCTGAGGTTGCAAGAGACCCTGGCTTGAGGTTTCAGTGGCTCCACCACCATTACTATAAATGATTCTCTTATTGTAGTGATATAAACTCTTGTACTAAGTTCAAACATTACTGCACGTTAGTTTTTGTTTTTATTATTTGAAAGTGTAACTATCATATATTTGCACGGTGTTTGTTGCGCAGTTTACATGCCAAACATTTTCAGGGCTCGACTCGTGCGTGGGCTCTTAGAGCTTACCCAGACCCTCGCCTCTCCCGTTAATTGGTTGGCTCGCCCACCTCTAGGTAGAAGGTTGCAATTTCCCCAGGTCCACTAACTACCCTGCCAACACCCGGTGCTCTGTGAATCCCGATAATATTCAGATCAAGCCAACCCGGATAGCTCGAGAGGGCGGATATTTTGGAAGTGCAACCACCCCATATCTGAAGGATTGGGGGGTCCCCACTCTGCTCTAATGTGACGCCTGGGCGGGCGCGTGGGAAAGCGGCAAAACAATCAACAGCAGCAGCGCTACCTTGTTAAAGACTGTACACACTGCGTTACCACCACAGACTTGTGACCGAGGGTGGCAGAGCAGTAATTAGCTTTCTCTGTTTGTTGACAGCAGCGCTAAGGGGGTTGTGTTTCAGAGGCAGGCTTGGCGTACGGTGGGGGGATGCAGATTAAGGCATCAGTGAGATGTGGCGCCACATTCAGAGCAAGAAGGGAGCTCTTCACATCCTATAGTCCATTAAACCCCAGACTCGAGGGTGGGCGCGGTGACAGTGAAGGCCCCTCGCTTTGTTTCCTTTGGCAGTCGCGCTCTTGGTCTGAGCGGCTGTCACTCTCCTCAGAGACCACCGAGCGCTCGGAAGGAAAGGGCTGACGCGCGTCGCCCATCAATCACAGCATCTCCGACAAAATAAGCTGTCGAGAGGGCGGCAAAGTGAGTTAGATAAGGCTGGGAGGCGACAACAGAAGGCGTGACGGCACGAAATGCAGCTTTAGAAAGTATTTTAGTGCTATACAGCAATGCCTAGCACATTATATTTAGTTATATAGACGTTTTTCTGTAGCGCGCACCAGACTACAGGGCGCCAGTGAGCTTTGCATACAATTACTAAAATGTTTAATATGTTGGAAAACAAAGTACAACAATGAATGTAGCAAGAACACGGATAGATAAAACAGATCCAGATTGCGTTATGAATCATACCAAAAATTACAGGATAATTACATTATGGCGTTTGTGAGGGACGAAGGCAAACTTAAAACATGGAAGAACCAGTCTGTAGAGAAGAGGTTTCCAGTGGCTGAATATATGTTAACTGTTGACCAGACCCCTGGAATCTAGCTGTCACTCAGTTTAGGAGTGTTACTTTGGGTTTTGGGGAATCTATTTTCTTAATACAATGAGGCGGCATTTAATCGTACTCTCTGTTTTAATATAAAAAACGAACATAGGATGTTATTGTGCCAATCTCTGAAGGGGGTTGTGCGCCAAGATCTAGGAGCGTTGCCAGAACACTACTATTCAATCGTTTTGCATTTTTTTAAATTTTGGAATTTGTAGAAGGAGTAATTCTGCACCCTTTAGAGGTTGTTGCCCATCTGCGATCCGCAGCTCCCTTTAGATACCTTGGATCGCCTCTGTGTACAGCTCTGTGGGTAATGCAGGTAAGTTCGAAACTGTTTCTAGCCTAGGTTGGAGCCAATCCAGTGAGGTCCGGATGAAAGATATGTGGTCAGATTTTCTGGCTCCCGGCACCAGTGTGGCAGCTGCATACAGTCCTGCTTTGAGAGAGTCAACAAGAACTTTGGAGAGTCCAACTAGGATGCAGTTTCCCTAGTGTTTGCACTTTAAGTAATCTTCCAGGATGAATTATTGTATTACTCTTAGAAGTCTGAGCTGGAGTTATGCTCCCTTACAAATATAATTGATGCAAATTTGTAGGTTCAAGTGTGTGTACAGGATGATGCTGAGAGATTTCTCAGAGTCCACGATGGGTGCATAGGTCTGTGTGTGATACCTGTAGCGTACATGGGGGGAAACTGTTGAGTACACACAGCCTTTCAGCCATTCTTCAGGGGCTATTACAACACTAACACATTGGGATAACTATCAACAGGTAATATTCAAAACTTCAAAGCTGCAAGCACGTGGCTAGAAATATACTCACAATAATGTTATTTCTGCTGTCAAACTCTTATAATAATTTCATTGTGTGTTCTGTGGCTTCTGGCTCTGCCAACTGATGGGGATAAACTCATCAGCCCATAAGGAAATGTATTTTATTTCTGATCTTCTAGACAGTGCCTCTCAAAGTATATTGTGGATGGGAATAATGGGTCTGCCTAGCCCTAAAAGTCAGTCCTGATGCTTCCATGGTTATTTGGGGGTCCTTCAAAGCTCAACAATGAAATGTCCAATTACATTCATAAATTCATTGACATTTACATTGCCTCTATACTTCAGTTCTGTGCTTGCTCCTACGTGATGTTTACTGCCCAGTGTCTGTCCTGGGAAGTGCTGGAATGGAAAAAATTGGTCCAGGAAACCATAAAATGAGGTTCATGGTTTGGCAGGGGAAAGGAGGTGAAAAACAGAGACTAACAGTAGACTTTGAGATTAATTTTTAAGAAGTCTGCTTCAAAGACGTTGGCAGCAAAGACGTAGGTGATTGTTTTCGATTATTTAATTAGTCACAAAGTGGCAGCAATTGAAAATATCTTACAAGGTTAAGAAACCTCCTGCAAAGATAAATGTGTGCCCAGCAATTTTGAGGGAATTATAATAATGGTAAAATAACTCTGGTAGTTAATATATTCTGAGAGAGTTCTGCGTTTTGTACAGTCACATTTTTGACTCGTACAATAGCATAGAGGGTGCATGTGCCTCCTAAAAAGTATGTTGTATGAAGTGTAGATCACATATGCATGTGCCTCCTAAAAAGTACACTGTGTGAAGTGTAGATCACATATTTGTATATTATTTAGATAGGTAAGAGGGCTGCTGCTTTCGGCATGCAGTCATTTTGTACTTCTATTTCACAAGCTGCAAGCCTTCTAATCTAGCACAATGATTTATTTACTGGCATCAAGGAGCTGCATGCAGCTGTAAGTCATGGGTTAGGCCCTTGTTGTTTTTTCTCAATCTATTGCTATTCTAAGACTGCAAAGAATGATCCCTTTGGGAAGTAATAACATCTTGTTAGTCCAGACAACCGCAAGTACTTAGTTACACTTTATATCCTGACTTTGTGTTTCTCCAAATCTTTCATTTTTAACATCTAATGTCATTCCTACAACTCAAAACCATAATTGCCTTATGTAACATTTTGTGTATGTTGATTTACATACTTGTATTTTTATTGTGCCTCTGTGAGTAATGTAAAGCTCTCCAACACCTTACCCTGGGATGGATAGCACTACAAAAGAGTTAAATAAAGAAATGTGGAGGTACCATTTAAATCATTGTTTGTGTAATTACTCATACAGAAAGATAGATCTTGCATTCCTACAGTGCAATCACCTCTCTTACATAGACAGTTCAACAGAGTTAAAAACCTGCCTCTAGTAGTTTATCTTAAGTACTTGTGTGATCACAGCGAGCTGTGTGCCTTTGTTGCCTTCCAATGTATGCCTGGGTGTTAGGCTCCAGATAGCTCTGATCCAGGATTATATTTGAACAACAAATGGCTGATGGCCCTTTAAAGCAGGCCTTTGTTTTAGAACAGGCTGAAAGTGAAAATAAGAACACCCCTTGACTGCCTGCAGGTTGCTACTTAAAAGGAATGCAGCCATTGGAAAATTACACCAGGACAAATTCAGCATATTTGACTGGGCTGACCCAGAAATAGCGCCAGAACGGCGATCCAGCACAATCCCTCTACTTTTCAGCATTAGCCCCCATTCTTTTTATTTCAGTTTAAATCATTTAAACAGTGCCTGGAGGTATTCTGATGCTGAGCTGTGAGGATGAAAGATACATGTTGTGTGATGGATTTGGGTAGAGAAAGAAGTCTTTAATCTGCATTAATGGATCCATGATATTTCAAAGCACAAGAACTTGTGTAGCACACATTCAATTCTCTCAGCCAAAGGCGCGCTTGTCTTCCATGGAGCAAGTGATCGCTGCAAGACAGAGGGCACAGATTAGAGAATGCCGGGCAAACACACATGTGCACTTAGGTTCACTCTCTCTTCCTACCCCCTCCCACCTCCCATCACCCAGCACCGCCCCTCCCTGCACAGCTGGCTGAGCCAGCAGATGGAAAATAAAACGATAGTCAACTAACATTTTATTTTTAATCTCCTGGCTCTTGGCATGGAGGGGAGAGCGACACTCCTCTGTCTGCCAGCACAGTCCTATGTCTTCAAAGTCTGTCCGGCATCCCAGCACTTTTACTGTAAATAAATACATGTCCCGTTTTTTTATAAAGGGCCCAATGAGAGCGTACCTTAATAACCATTTATTCACTCACATTTGTACCGGCCCTCTTCTCCTCAGGGACTGGAGCTGAATTGTTAAAGAGTGGCCTGTTGCGTTGCCTCATTTTATTGATGCAGCACAAGAGGTTTTAAAGAGGGGTGATTCAGTGTCACAGGAGTCAAGGCCAAGCATTCCCAGAATCTCATCACAGTGCAGGTGAAAGGGAATGTTTTCATCTGCGTTTCAGAGATTGGCACAAAGGAGCACTGAATGTATTTCTTTGTATTCTCAGTGGAAATACACATTAAGGATTATACATTCCTTTTCCCCCACATTTTTCCTTCTGCTACCAGTAGCCTTTTATCATTATAAATACAGGACCCCACGTCCCAGAATGCAAAGCAAATTGGATTATGCTTTTCATGTCATGTTAACTTGAAATATTTGCTCTCCTTCTCCTTATTAAAAGGAAACAATCCACAGCACCTAAAATGCTGGTATGATATTTTGTATATGTAATCTTTTAAATAGGTTGGTACGTTTGGCAGTGTAGTCTTTCTGTTTTGGTGTGGGCTGTGCTATGCACCTTTATAGTACATGGTGGGTATTAACAGTTTGTCCTACTTCTATATCTGGGGGCGTCCCGGTTTTTGATTCAGAAAATATGGTTACCCTACATACAGTAAAAATTGAAATATGACTGATACACTTGAGCTGCAGGAGATATAATAATTTGTCATAGTTGTCACATTTCCCATGTCCATGCATGATGCACTACTCCAGTCCAGGTTTTTCTTTGAATTGTGGGCCTTGCAGTCCTGGTTTTAAATGGACTAAACAAGACTACAAATCCCAGAATTCAAAGGAAGAAACTTAAACTGGAGCACCTCATTACCAATGGACCTTTGTCAGAGCTGTTTCATAGCCCACGATGTTACAAGCTGTTTTGCTGAAGGTTTGTGCAAAATAAGTAGCAGTGAATATCTAGCAGTTAGCCATTTAAAATGGCCTTATCTATTCCTGCAGCCTTGAGCTGAGTTGGCAGCAAGGGTGATAGTCTTTCAAGGCGCACCTTTGTTTGAACCTTACTCACTCTCAGCAGCATCCCCAGGTCCACAATGGGGGAGGTTATGATGAAGAGACTCTTACAGGGGAAGTGACTAGAGAAAAGCGCCACCCCAAGATGGGGGGGCGCTGACCCTTAGGAAACAGGGCCGCTGTGGCCCGAAACCCCTTCGCACTAGTTGTGCGAGGGGCTGGCCTATGACTTCTGCCCCCACGCCTCGCAAGGTGTGAGGGCGGAAGTCAAAAGAAAGGGAATGTTTCGGCTGCGACAGATGCCGTTCCAGTTCCAGCCGCCACATGCCGGTGGGGGGCTACATAAGCGCCCCCAAGGAAGGCTCGGCCTTCTTGCATCATGGTGGCTGGATGGGCGGACGGCTCATCTTTACACCCCTAGGCAGATTGGTGTTTGGAGGGGGGGAGGGGCAGAACCCTGAGCATGTGGGCAAGGAACGGTGCAGTCAGAGCAACCGCCCCACCTAGGGATACAGGTGAAGTACGGTTCACTTGTGTGGTCCAATGGTAGTTCAGTACAGGAAGGGATCCTGTCACATGGAAATGATTTATGGTTATAGAGTAAATATCTTATGATGGTGATTTATGTTTTGTAAATATGACTGAAGTTTATTTGAAGTGATGTATGGTTTAGATATGTGTGATAAAAAAATTATGACAAAAATGTATAATAAAAACTTCTTCCAACAAATAAATTTGTCAGTCTGCGTATAGCTGGTGTCTGGGTGAGGGCCTGCTGGTGGTCTCCGGGTTCTAGTGCCATCAGGCTTGTCAGGATAGAGGTCAGCAGCGGGGTCCTTACTCTTTTACCTCCAGGGGTCAAGGGTAATTTCCTTCAGTGGACGCCTAGGAAAGGTGCATGGATCCAGGAACAAGGAGCCAAACGAGCGAGCCGGAAACCGAGAGGCTTCACAGGACACCGAACCTCAATTACAGCAAGGCTCCCGTTTGAACATTATTTTGGCAGTAGGCAGGCAATGCCAAGCTTGTCAGGTAGGCTCATGCCCCTTTCTCCAATAGCCATTAAGGCCGAATAAATGTTTAAATGTATGAATGCTTCAGCCTGTATACACTTTGTTTGGCAAACCTGGAAAATCTGAGACCACTGTTTGAAGTTTTTCTCGTGCATTTATTGCGTGTTCTGAGTTGTGCCCCCATAATAGGTCATAACATATAGATTTCTGTGTTTACTGCAGTAGAATCTGCATTTCCCGGCATTTACTGCCCATGATAAATTTCGGCAGGTTGTACTGCCTATATTTGCCCTGGGAAAGTGGATTTTGTTGCATCAACTAACTACAACGTGTGATAAGATATACAGAACACATAACTCTCATATATTGGCAAACAGGTTTTTGGTCAGAGATTTTTTTTAAATCCTTATTTTTCAATTTTATCAAATACAACCCAACAGTTTTATGAGTATGAATAACGTCGATCGGTAGGCAAAACATGGGAAAGCACACACCACAGCATCCTCCCCGCTCGCAGTGTCAATTTCACACAGAGAAATGGATCGTTATTCCACACCTGACACATGTTCCAGTCTCAGGGCGGGGGGGGGAGGGCGTTCACTTTCTCCACTTGTTCAGTGCTGTCGCTACTATCCGTCGCTGTGGCAGTATCAGGGTCCAGAAGTTTATCACATATCTACTTTATCATCTTTCTTACTGAGCTTCATAGAGACCACTCCATAACGTCCCTATGCCAGTGTTCGATCTTGCGAGTTCACTGACCCATTGAAGTGATGGCAACCTTCTGCCTAGCCAGCACCAGCGCTAACTGCAGAAATTTGTATGCCATTTTGCAACCTTTGGGCCAGACAGCACTGGGGCGTTTTCACTATTTTTAGGTGTGTAGCCTGTTTTAACTCATCCACTTCTGGATCCCAGTAACTCTCAATCGCCCTGCAGTCCCAGGCCAAATGAAGGAATCCGGCCCTCCCCAGCGCCACAACATGGGCAGTCATCCGGTTGAGCAAGTGCCATGCAATAGAGATCCCTAGGGGTTAAATAGGTTTGGTGCATGAAGTTGTAACATACCAGCCTGAAGAGGGCATTGCTGAAAACTAATTGAGTACGTTTACATGCACACACCCAATCCCCATCTTCCAGCAGGGTTCCTAAATCGGCATCCCAGCCTGCACGAGCCCGCAGTTGTCTACCCGCTGCGTTAATCTCCATGGCTTTCTATACTGTGTGGTGTGTATTTAAGCCTACAAGTGGCATTAGCCTTATTGACAAAAATACATAACATATAATACAAATCATAACATAACACAAACTGATACAATAAGAATCCACTGTCGAATGACTGTCACAAAAACAAACTTAAATTCAGTGGGACTGGATGGTATATGTTGAGCCCACATGTAGCATCAGCCTACACGTGTTTCATCCATAACTGGACTTCTTCAAGACTGATAAATCATCAGCAGACATATCAATGCAGGCCTGTCCCGCAGCTGGAGAATTGATGCAGCATCTGTCTCATGGATGCAGAACTGACTCATTGTCTGTTTTGCCACAGCTCCATCAACACAGCGCTTCTAGGTTTTCTATGCATTGTCCCTGGGGCATCAATTTCTCATCAACCCCGCACCACAGTAAGGAACGATGCTACGTGTCTGACAATCAAAGCATTACCTATCCTGCGAGGAAAGAATCAATGCATCACCTCCCATGCAAGTAAGGAACTGACGCATCACTTCTCCTGCGAGGAAAGAATCAACACATCACCTCCCCTGCACAGGAAGGAACCAATGCATCGATTTGCTTTTCGGTGCCTCACCTCCCCTGTGACCTGCATCGTCTCTTTTTTTTACACATCCCAGTTACTTTGTGCTAAAAAGATGCAGCAGTTGATTCCTATGAATTAGGACCCATTGAAACTTTTAAAAAGTGATATATTTGCTTGCGTATGTTGGATATTTGTCTTGTTTTGTTCAGATAAATATTGGCCTTCTTCTAAACTGGTGTGGAGTCCTTTTGTAGTGTTTTCACTGTGTTACTGTGAGTGTGTGTGTGTGTGTGTACAAATACTTTATACATTGCATCTGAGATAGGCCTCACTGCTCGTGCCAAGCTACCGAGAGGGTATGCAGGGGTTATCTTAGCTGTGTGACTCCCTTACCCTGACTAGAGTGATGTTCCCTACTATGACAGGGTACAAACCACTGCCAACTAGAGACCCCATGTCTAACAGTTTCTATCTAAATAGCAATCTAGCATGCAGTTGAAGTCTCCTAACCATATAAGGGGTGTTTCTGCATCCTGCATTACGAGGTCCTGAATGGCCAAGAAGAAGGCAGGATTTTCAGTGTTTGGTTTGGGGCATAGGTGTTCAGTATCACCAGTTTCATCCTGTCCAGGATCCCCTGCAACAACACATACCACCCTCTCACATCAGCCTCCATGTTAGTTAAGGAAAATAGCAGTCCCGGTCAACCAGAATAACACCCCTCTGCCATATGTAGAGTAGGAGGAATGAAAGACTTGTCCCACCAGTTTTATTCTAGTCTCTTAGCTCATATGTCATCCAAGTGTGTTTCCTGCAAGCATGATATACTGATCTATGCCTTTTCAAGAAGGTGAGCACCTGTTTCTCTTGATGTAGGCACCTAATCCCCTGACATTCAAAGTCAGGATTCTGTAGTCACCTCCATCACCCTCAAAAGTGCTCTGGTGTGAGCCCGCCTTCTCCACCCCATCATCTCCACTGCTGTCCAACCAACAACATAAATAATCATTACAAACCAAACTCCCCCTCACAGCCATAGACAAATATAGTGCAACTTTTTAACTATCTATGCCCACCCATTGCATGTGCAGGACTTGCACATAATCCCAGCCTGTCCAACAGGGACCGGCTATCACACTCAACTAGTATCAGCCCGGCCACCCACTCACATCTTCACACGATGTTTCAGCTCCCCTCGGGTGCAACTCTTCTCACCTGGCGGGTCAGTACATCCGGCCTGGTATCCCCAGTGTTGCGCCAGAATGGTGTCCCAGTTTGGTGTTGCTCAGCAGCCCTGTTCACCATTCAGGCCCCTCCAGTCATTCACCTCACAAGCCCCCAATCTACCAATTCAGGGGGCAGGAATTCATTCATTCAACCATTGTTCTGCCACAAAGTCCAGCGCTGGGCCGGGTGCCCCAGTCCAGACACACCTGCCAACAGTTTGTACTCCTCCACCCTGGGGGGCCTCCACTCCAGTTGCGCCCCATGAGAAGCAGATCACCTCTCCAACTTGTCAGAGACTCCTGGGACAGAAGCTCACCTCCAGCATACCACTGTGCTGCCCCTGCTCCTGTGTGTCCTGGGTACAGGGCCCACCAGACATTTTCTGGCCTCGTCCACTGCTGCGGCTGGGCCCTGGCAGCTCTCAAATGGGCCAGAGGGCCCGTTGGGGTCCATTTACGCCACTGCTCACTGAATGCAGCTCCCATGCTTGGCTCTGCTTTTTTTTTGCGCTCTGGAGGATCACCAAAATTCCAGGCACTGGCTTAGGTAAGGCCAGTTGGCTGCTCCTGTGGTGTGCCGCTGCGGTTTACAGGCAGGGCGGAGGGGGTGTCACCAGAGAACAGGTCAGATGCCCTTCTTATGATTGCAATCCGGCAGGGCACCCTCACCAGGTGCTTTTGGTACCTATGTGGGCCTGCATGGCCCCAACACAGCAACTCTTTTCTGATGGTTGTGGTGTTTCCACTGCCCCAATTCCTGTGGGGCCCAGCTCAGTTCAGTACCGGTGCTGTAGCGCCAAGAAATCCTAGCTGTTAAGTCCGACTGAATAGTGGATTTCGCACCTTAGGCCAATGGATCAACGCAACATTGGGTTGAGGGGGTGTCAAGGATGCATGTCATAATAAACATCAATAACCCAGAAATCAATAATCTACGCAATAATAACGACCCCAGGGTAGGTCGCTCCCCCGTCCTCACAGCGCCACCAGACCTGTGTGCCTTCTCCCTTTTGCTGTCTGCCCGCTTGGTTTTGCCTGTGTGTGCCCTTTGCTATCTGCTTGTTGTGATCGCGCTCCCTTCTCTCCGTGTACCCCGAGTGTGTGCCCTTTGCTGTCTGCCTGCTTGGTTTTGCCTGTGTGTGCCCCTCGCTGCCTGCTTGTTGTGATCGCGCTCCCCTTCTCTCCGTGTACCCCGAGTGCCTGCCTTCGCCGAGTGTCCCCGCCGTCCCCCCGTCCTTCCGCCACTTTTTCTCCTCGTTTTCCGCGTTTTTTCCCCGTTTTTCGTACCTTTTTCGGTACTTTTTCGTTTATAGGCCTCCTCGCCATTCTCGAGGCTTTCCCGCCGTTGCTTTTCCCGCTTTTTCACCTACCCGCCCACCTCCCGCCTCCCAGCTAACCCCGCCTCCCCGGCTACCCCTTAAATGGCGGCCGCTGCGAGGCCGTGGTAGCGACCCTTGACCCCAGGGTAGGTCGCTCCCCCGTCCTCAAAGCGCCACCAGACCTGTGTGCCTTCTCCCTTTTGCTGTCTGCCCGCTTGGTTTTGCCTGTGTGTGCCCTTTGCTATCTGCTTGTTGTGATCGCGCTCCCCTCTCTCCGTGTACCCCGAGTGTGTGCCCTTTGCTCTCTGCCTGCTTGGTTTTGCCTGTGTGTGCCCCTCGCTGACTGCTTGTTGTGATCGCGCTCCCCATCTCTCCGTGTACCCCGAGTGCCTGCCTTCGCCGAGTGTCCCCGCCGTCCCCCCCGTCCTTCCGCTGCTTTTTCTCCTCGTTTTCCGCGTTTTTTCCCCGTTTTTCGTACCTTTTTCGGTACTTTTTCGTTTATAGGCCTCCTCGCCATTCTCGAGGCTTTCCCGCCGTTGCTTTTCCCGCTTTTTCACCTACCCGCCCACCTCCCGCCTCCCAGCTAACCCCGCCTCCCCGGCTACCCCTTAAATGGCGGCCGCTGCGAGGCCGTGGTAGCGACCCTTGACCCCAGGGTAGGTCGCTCCCCCGTCCTCACAGCGCCACCAGACCTGTGTGCCTTCTCCCTTTTGCTGTCTGCCCGCTTGGTTTTGCCTGTGTGTGCCCTTTGCTATCTGCTTGTTGTGATCGCGCTCCCCTCTCTCCGTGTACCCCGAGTGTGTGCCCTTTGCTGTCTGCCTGCTTGGTTTTGCCTGTGTGTGCCCCTCGCTGCCTGCTTGTTGTGATCGCGCTCCCCTTCTCTCCGTGTACCCCGAGTGCCTGCCTTCGCCGAGTGTCCCCGCCGTCCCCCCCGTCCTTCCGCCGCTTTTTCTCCTCGTTTTCCACGTTTTTTCCCTGTTTTTCGTACCTTTTTCGGTACTTTTTCGTTTATAGGCCTCCTCGCCATTCTCGAGGCTTCCCCGCCGTTGCTTTTCCCGCTTTTTCACCTACCCGCCCACCTCCCGCCTCCCAGCTAACCCTGCCTCCCCGGCTACCCCTTAAATGGCGGCCGCTGCGAGGCCGTGGTAGCGACCCTTGACCCCAGGGTAGGTCGCTCCCCGTCCTCACAGCGCCACCAGACCTGTGTGCCTTCTCCCTTTTGCTGTCTGCCCGCTTGGTTTTGCCTGTGTGTGCCCTTTGCTATCTGCTTGTTGTGATCGCGCTCCCCTCTCTCCGTGTACCCCGAGTGTGTGCTCTTTGCTGTCTGCCTGCTTGGTTTTGCCTGTGTGTGCCCCTCGCTGCCTGCTTGTTGTGATCGCGCTCCCCTTCTCTCCGTGTACCCCGAGTGCCTGCCTTCGCCGAGTGTCCCCGCCGTCCCCCCGTCCTTCCGCCGCTTTTTCTCCTCGTTTTCCGCGTTTTTTCCCCGTTTTTCGTACCTTTTTCGGTACTGTTTCGTTTATAGGCCTCCTCGCCATTCTCGAGGCTTTCCCGCCGTTGCTTTTCCCGCTTTTTCACCTACCCGCCCACCTCCCGCCTCCCAGCTAACCCCGCCTCCCCGGCTACCCCTTAAATGGCGGCCGCTGCGAAGCAGTGGTAGCGACCCTTGACCACAGGGTAGGTCGCTCCCCCGTCCTCACAGCGCCACCAGACCTGTGTGCCTTCTCCCTTTTGCTGTCTGCCCGCTTGGTTTTGCCTGTGTGTGCCCTTTGCTATCTGCTTGTTGTGATTGCGCTCCCCTCTCTCCGTGTACCCCGAGTGTGTGCCCTTTGCTGTCTGCCTGCTTGGTTTTGCCTGTGTGTGCCCCTCGCTGCCTGCTTGTTGTGATCGCGCTCCCCTTCTCTCCGTGTACCCCGAGTGCCTGCCTTCGCCGAGTGTCCCCGCCGTCCCCCCCGTCCTTCCGCTGCTTTTTCTCCTCGTTTTCCGCGTTTTTTCCCCGTTTTTCGTACCTTTTTCGGTACTTTTTCGTTTATAGGCCTCCTCGCCATTCTCGAGGCTTTTCCGCCGTTGCTTTTCCCGCTTTTTCACCTACCCGCCCACCTCCCGCCTCCCAGCTAACCCCGCCTCCCCGGCTACCCCTTAAATGGCGGCCGCTGCGAGGCCGTGGTAGCGACCCTTGACCCCAGGGTAGGTCGCTCCCCCGTCCTCACAGCGCCACCAGACCTGTGTGCCTTCTCCCTTTTGCTGTCTGCCCGCTTGGTTTTGCCTGTGTGTGCCCTTTGCTATCTGCTTGTTGTGATCGCGCTCCCCTCTCTCCGTGTACCCCGAGTGTGTGCCCTTTGCTGTCTGCCTGCTTGGTTTTGCCTGTGTGTGCCCCTCGCTGCCTGCTTGTTGTGATCGCGCTCCCCTTCTCTCCGTGTACCCCGAGTGCCTGCCTTCGCCGAGTGTCCCCGCCGTCCCCCCCGTCCTTCCGCCGCTTTTTCTCCTCGTTTTCCACGTTTTTTCCCTGTTTTTCGTACCTTTTTCGGTACTTTTTCGTTTATAGGCCTCCTCGCCATTCTCGAGGCTTCCCCGCCGTTGCTTTTCCCGCTTTTTCACCTACCCGCCCACCTCCCGCCTCCCAGCTAACCCTGCCTCCCCGGCTACCCCTTAAATGGCGGCCGCTGCGAGGCCGTGGTAGCGACCCTTGACCCCAGGGTAGGTCGCTCCCCGTCCTCACAGCGCCACCAGACCTGTGTGCCTTCTCCCTTTTGCTGTCTGCCCGCTTGGTTTTGCCTGTGTGTGCCCTTTGCTATCTGCTTGTTGTGATCGCGCTCCCCTCTCTCCGTGTACCCCGAGTGTGTGCTCTTTGCTGTCTGCCTGCTTGGTTTTGCCTGTGTGTGCCCCTCGCTGCCTGCTTGTTGTGATCGCGCTCCCCTTCTCTCCGTGTACCCCGAGTGCCTGCCTTCGCCGAGTGTCCCCGCCGTCCCCCCCGTCCTTCCGCCGCTTTTTCTCCTCGTTTTCCGCGTTTTTTCCCCGTTTTTCGTACCTTTTTCGGTACTGTTTCGTTTATAGGCCTCCTCGCCATTCTCGAGGCTTTCCCGCCGTTGCTTTTCCCGCTTTTTCACCTACCCGCCCACCTCCCGCCTCCCAGCTAACCCCGCCTCCCCGGCTACCCCTTAAATGGCGGCCGCTGCGAAGCAGTGGTAGCGACCCTTGACCACAGGGTAGGTCGCTCCCCCGTCCTCACAGCGCCACCAGACCTGTGTGCCTTCTCCCTTTTGCTGTCTGCCCGCTTGGTTTTGCCTGTGTGTGCCCTTTGCTATCTGCTTGTTGTGATTGCGCTCCCCTCTCTCCGTGTACCCCGAGTGTGTGCCCTTTGCTGTCTGCCTGCTTGGTTTTGCCTGTGTGTGCCCCTCGCTGCCTGCTTGTTGTGATCGCGCTCCCCTTCTCTCCGTGTACCCCGAGTGCCTGCCTTCGCCGAGTGTCCCCGCCGTCCCCCCCGTCCTTCCGCCGCTTTTTCTTCTCGTTTTCCACGTTTTTTCCCCGTTTTTCGTACCTTTTTCGGTACTTTTTCGTTTATAGGCCTCCTCGCCATTCTCGAGGCTTTCCCGCCGTTGCTTTTCCCGCTTTTTCAACTACCCGCCTACCTCCCGCCTCCCAGCTAACCCCGCCTCCCCGGCTACCCCTTAAATGGCGGCCGCTGCGAGGCCGTGGTAGCGACCCTTGACCCCAGGGTAGGTCGCTCCCCCGTCCTCACAGCGCCACCAGACCTGTGTGCCTTCTCCCTTTTGCTGTCTGCCCGCTTGGTTTTGCCTGTGTGTGCCCTTTGCTATCTGCTTGTTGTGATCGCGTTCCCCTCTCTCCGTGTACCCCTAGTGTGAGCCCTTTGCTGTCTGCCTGCTTAGTTTTGCCTGTGTGTGCCCCTCGCTGCCTGCTTGTTGTGATCGCGCTCCCCTTCTCTCCGTGTACCCCGAGTGCCTGCCTTCGCCGAGTGTCCCCGCCGTCCCCCCGTCCTTCTGCCGCTTTTTCTCCTCGTTTTTCCGTGTTTTTTCCCCGTTTTTCGTACCTTTTTCGGTACTTTTTCGTTTATAGGCCTCCTCGCCATTCTCGAGGCTTTCCCGCCGTTGCTTTTCCCGCTTTTTCACCTACCCGCCCACCTCCCGCCTCCCAGCTAACCCCGCCTCCCCGGCTACCCCTTAAATGGCGGCCGCTGCGAGGCCGTGGTAGCGACCCTTGACCCCATGGTAGGTCGCTCCCCCGTCCTCACAGCGCCACCAGACCTGTGTGCCTTCTCCCTTTTGCTGTCTGCCCGCTTGGTTTTGCCTGTGTGTGCCCTTTGCTATCTGCTTGTTGTGATCGCGCTCCCCTCTCTCCGTGTACCCCGAGTGTGTGCCCTTTGCTGTCTGCCTGCTTGGTTTTGCCTGTGTGTGCCCCTCGCTGCCTGCTTGTTGTGATCGCGCTCCCCTTCTCTCCGTGTACCCCGAGTGCCTGCCTTCGCCGAGTGTCCCCGCCGTCCCCCCCATCCTTCTGCCGCTTTTTCTCCTCGTTTTCCGCGTTTTTTCCCCGTTTTTCGTACCTTTTTTGGTACTTTTTCGTTATAGGCCTCCGTCACCATTCTCGAGGCTTTCCCGCCGTTGCATTTCCCGCTTTTTCACCTACCCGCCCACCTCCCGCCTCCCAGCTAACCCCGCCTCCCCGGCTACCCCTTAAATGGCGGCCGCTGCGAGGCCGTGGTAGCGACCCTTGACCCCAGGGTAGGTCGCTCCCCCGTCCTCACAGCGCCACCAGACCTGTGTGCCTTCTCCCTTTTGCTTTCTGCCCGCTTGGTTTTGCCTGTGTGTGCCCTTTGCTATCTGCTTGTTGTGATCGCGCTCCCCTCTCTCCGTGTACCCCGAGTGTGTGCCCGTTGCTGTCTGCCTGCTTGGTTTTGCCTGTGTGTGCCCCTCGCTGGCTGCTTGTTGTGATCGCGTCCCCTTCTCTCCGTGTACCCCGAGTGCCTGCCTTCGCCGAGTCTCCCCGCCGTCCCCCCCGTCCTTCCGCCGTTTTTTCTCCTCGTTTTCCGCGTTTTTTCCCCGTTTTTCGTACCTTTTTCAGTACTTTTTCGTTTATAGGCCTCCTCGCCATTGTCGAGGCTTTCCCGCCGTTGCTTTTCCCGCTTTTTCACCTACCCGCCCACCTCCCGCCTCCCAGCTAACCCCGCCTCCCCGGCTACCCCTTAAAAGGCGGCCGCTGCGAGGCCGTGGTAGCGACCCTTGACCCCAGGGTAGGTCGCTCCCCCGTCCTCACAGCGCCACCAGACCTGTGTGCCTTCTCCCTTTTGCTGTCTGCCCGCTTGGTTTTGTCTGTGTGTGCCCTTTGCTATCTGCTTGTTGTGATCGCGCTCCCCTCTCTCCGTGTACCCCGAGTGTGTGCCCTTTGCTGTCTGCCTGCTTGGTTTTGCCTGTGTGTGCCCCTCGCTGCCTGCTTGTTGTGATCGCGCTCCCCTTCTCTCCGTGTACCCCGAGTGCCTGCCTTCGCCGAGTGTCCCCGCCGTCCCCCCGTCCTTCCGCCGCTTTTTCTCCTCGTTTTCCGCCTTTTTTCCCCGTTTTTCGTACCTTTTTCGGTACTTTTTCGTTTATAGGCCTCCTCTCCATTCTCGAGGCTTTCCCACCGTTGCTTTTCCCGCTTTTTCACCTACCCGCCCACCTCCCGCCTCCCAGCTAACCCCGCCTCCCCGGCTACCCCTTAAATGGCGGCCGCTGCGAGGCCGTGGTAGCGACCCTTGACCCCAGGGTAGGTCGCTCCCCCGTCCTCACAGCGCCACCAGACCTGTGTGCCTTCTCCCTTTTGCTGTCTGCCCGCTTGGTTTTGCCTGTGTGTGCCCTTTGCTATCTGCTTGTTGTGATCGCGTTCCCCTCTCTCCGTGTACCCCTAGTGTGAGCCCTTTGCTGTCTGCCTGCTTAGTTTTGCCTGTGTGTGCCCCTCGCTGCCTGCTTGTTGTGATCGCGCTCCCCTTCTCTCCGTGTACCCCGAGTGCCTGCCTTCGCCGAGTGTCCCCGCCGTCCCCCCGTCCTTCTGCCGCTTTTTCTCCTCGTTTTCCGTGTTTTTTCCCCGTTTTTCGTACCTTTTTCGGTACTTTTTCGTTTATAGGCCTCCTCGCCATTCTCGAGGCTTTCCCGCCGTTGCTTTTCCCGCTTTTTCACCTACCCGCCCACCTCCCGCCTCCCAGCTAACCCCGCCTCCCCGGCTACCCCTTAAATGGCGGCCGCTGCGAGGCCGTGGTAGCGACCCTTGACCCCATGGTAGGTCGCTCCCCCCGTCCTCACAGCGCCACCAGACCTGTGTGCCTTCTCCCTTTTGCTGTCTGCCCGCTTGGTTTTGCCTGTGTGTGCCCTTTGCTATCTGCTTGTTGTGATCGCGCTCCCCTCTCTCCGTGTACCCCGAGTGTGTGCCCCTTTGCTGTCTGCCTGCTTGGTTTTGCCTGTGTGTGCCCCTCGCTGCCTGCTTGTTGTGATCGCGCTCCCCTTCTCTCCGTGTACCCCGAGTGCCTGCCTTCGCCGAGTGTCCCCGCCCGTCCCCCCCATCCTTCTGCCGCTTTTTCTCCTCGTTTTCCGCGTTTTTTCCCCGTTTTTCGTACCTTTTTTGGTACTTTTTCGTTTATAGGCCTCCTCGCCATTCTCGAGGCTTTCCCGCCGTTGCATTTCCCGCTTTTTCACCTACCCGCCCACCTCCCGCCTCCCAGCTAACCCCGCCTCCCCGGCTACCCCTTAAATGGCGGCAGCTGCGAGGCCGTGGTAGCGACCCTTGACCCCAGGGTAGGTCGCTCCCCCGTCCTCACAGCGCCACCAGACCTGTGTGCCTTCTCCCTTTTGCTGTCTGCCCGCTTGGTTTTGCCTGTGTGTGCCCTTTGCTATCTGCTTGTTGTGATCGCGCTCCCCTCTCTCCGTGTACCCCGAGTGTGTGCCCTTTGCTGTCTGCCTGCTTGGTTTTGCCTGTGTGTGCCCCTCGCTGGCTGCTTGTTGTGATCGCGCTCCCCTTCTCTCCGTGTACCCCGAGTGCCTGCCTTCGCCGAGTCTCCCCGCCGTCCCGCCGTCCTTCCGCCGCTTTTTCTCCTCGTTTTCCGCGTTTTTTCCCCGTTTTTCGTACCTTTTTCAGTACTTTTTCGTTTATAGGCCTCCTCGCCATTGTCGAGGCTTTCCCGCCGTTGCTTTTCCCGCTTTTTCACCTACCCGCCCACCTCCCGCCTCCCAGCTAACCCCGCCTCCCCGGCTACCCCTTAAAAGGCGGCCGCTGCGAGGCCGTGGTAGCGACCCTTGACCCCAGGGTAGGTCGCTCCCCCGTCCTCACAGCGCCACCAGACCTGTGTGCCTTCTCCCTTTTGCTGTCTGCCCGCTTGGTTTTGTCTGTGTGTGCCCTTTGCTATCTGCTTGTTGTGATCGCGCTCCCCTCTCTCCGTGTACCCCGAGTGTGTGCCCTTTGCTGTCTGCCTGCTTGGTTTTGCCTGTGTGTGCCCCTCGCTGCCTGCTTGTTCGTGATCGCGCTCCCCTTCTCTCCGTGTACCCCGAGTGCCTGCCTTCGCCGAGTGTCCCCCGCCGTCCCCCCCGTCCTTCCGCCGCTTTTTCTCCTCGTTTTCCGCGTTTTTTCCCCGTTTTTCGTACCTTTTTCGGTACTTTTTCGTTTATAGGCCTCCTCGCCATTCTCGAGGCTTTCCCGCCGTTGCTTTTCCCGCTTTTTCACCTACCCGCCCACCTCCCGCCTCCCAGCTAACCCCGCCTCCCCGGCTACCCCTTAAATGGCGGCCGCTGCGAGGCCGTGGTAGCGACCCTTGACCCCAGGGTAGGTCGCTCCCCCGTCCTCACAGCGCCACCAGACCTGTGTGCCTTCTCCCTTTTGCTGTCTGCCCGCTTGGTTTTGCCTGTGTGTGCCCTTTGCTATCTGCTTGTTGTGATCGCGCTCCCCTCTCTCCGTGTACCCCGAGTGTGTGCCCTTTGCTGTCTGCCTGCTTGGTTTTGCCTGTGTGTGCCCCTCGCTGCCTGCTTGTTGTGATCGCGCTCCCCTTCTCTCCGTGTACCCCGAGTGCCTGCCTTCGCCGAGTGTCCCCGCCGTCCCCCCCCGTCCTTCCGCCACTTTTTCTCCTCGTTTTCCGCGTTTTTTCCCCGTTTTTCGTACCTTTTTCGGTACTTTTTCGTTTATAGGCCTCCTCGCCATTCTCGAGGCTCTCCCACCGTTGCTTTTCCCGCTTTTTCACCTACCCGCCCATCTCCCGCCTCCCAGCTAACCCCGCCTCCCCGGCTACCCCTTAAATGGCGGCCGCTGCTAGGCCGTGGTAGCGACCCTTGACCCCAGGGTAGGTCGCTCCCCCGTCCTCACAGTGCCACCAGACCTGTGTGCCTTCTCCCTTTTGCTGTCTGCCCACTTGGTTTTGCCTGTGTGTGCCCTTTGCTATCTGCTTGTTGTGATTGCGCTCCCCTCTCTCCGTGTACCCCGAGTGTGTGCCCTTTGCTGTCTGCCTGCTTGGTTTTGCCTGTGTGTGCCCCTCGCTGCCTGCTTGTTGTGATCGCGCTCCCCTTCTCTCCGTGTACCCCGAGTGCCTGCCTTCGCCGAGTGTCCCCGCCGTCCCCCCCCGTCCTTCCGCCGCTTTTTCTCCTCGTTTTCCGTGTTTTTTCCCCGTTTTTCGTACCTTTTTCGGTACTTTTTCGTTTATAGGCCTCCTCGCCATTCTCGAGGCTTTCCCGCCGTTGCTTTTCCCGCTTTTTCACCTACCCGCCCACCTCCCGCCTCCCAGCTAACCCCGCCTCCCCGGCTACCCCTTAAATGGCGGCCGCTGCGAGGCCGTGGTAGCGACCCTTGACCCCAGGGTAGGTCGCTCCCCCGTCCTCACAGCGCCACCAGACCTGTGTGCCTTCTCCCTTTTGCTGTCTGCCCGCTTGGTTTTGCCTGTGTGTGCCCTTTGCTATCTGCTTGTTGTGATCGCGCTCCCCTCTCTCCGTGTACCCCGAGTGTGTGCCCTTTGCTGTCTGCCTGCTTGGTTTTGCCTGTGTGTGCCCCTCGCTGCCTGCTTGTTGTGATCGCGCTCCCCTTCTCTCCGTGTACCCCGAGTGCCTGCCTTCGCCGAGTGTCCCCGCCGTCCCCCCCGTCCATCCGCTGCTTTTTCTCCTCGTTTTCCGCGTTTTTTCCCCGTTTTTCATACCTTTTTCGGTACTTTTTCGTTTATAGGCCTCCTCGCCATTCTCGAGGCTTTCCCACCGTTGCTTTTCCCACTTTTTCACCTACCCCGCCCA
Organism: Pleurodeles waltl; assembly: GCF_031143425.1. NCBI lineage: Eukaryota > Metazoa > Chordata > Amphibia > Caudata > Salamandridae > Pleurodeles > Pleurodeles waltl. Next base: position 1,891,114,875 of record NC_090440.1, read on the forward strand.
CCTCCCGCCTCCCAGCTAACCCCGCTTCCCCGGCTACCCCTTAAATAGCGGCTGCTGCGAGGCCGTGGTAGCGACCCTTGACCCCAGGGTAGGTCGCTCCCCCCGTCCTCACAGTGCCACCAGACCTGTGTGCCTTCTCCCTTTTGCTGTCTGCCCGCTTGGTTTTGCCTGTGTGTGCCCTTTGCTATCTGCTTGTTGTGATTGCGCTCCCCTCTCTCCGTGTACCCCGAGTGTGTGCCCTTTGCTGTCTGCCTGCTTGGTTTTGCCAGTGTGTGCCCCTCGCTGCCTGCTTGTTGTGATCGCGCTCCCCTTCTCGCCGTGTACCCCGAGTGCCTGCCTTCGCCGAGTGTCCCCGCCATCCCCGCCGTCCTTCCGCCGCTTTTTCTCCTCGTTTTCCGTGTTTTTTCCCCGTTTTTCGTACCTTTTTCGGTACTTTTTCGTTTATAGGCCTCCTCGCCATTCTCGAGGCTTTCCCGCCGTTGCTTTTCCCGCTTTTTCACCTACCCGCCCACCTCCCGCCTCCCAGCTAACCCCGCCTCCCCGGCTACCCCTTAAATGGCGGCCGCTGCGAGGCCGTGGTAGCGACCCTTGACCCCAGGGTAGGTCGCTCCCCCGTCCTCACAGCGCCACCAGACCTGTGTGCCTTCTCCCTTTTGCTGTCTGCCCGCTTGGTTTTGCCTGTGTGTGCCCTTTGCTATCTGCTTGTTGTGATCGTGCTCCCCTCTCTCCGTGTACCCTGAGTGTGTGCCCTTTGCTGTCTGCCTGCTTAGTTTTTGCCTGTGTGTGCCCCTCGCTGCCTGCTTGTTGTGATCGCGCTCCCCTTCTCTCCGTGTACCCCGAGTGCCTGCCTTCGCCGAGTGTCCCTGCCGTCCCCCCCGTCCTTCTGCCGCTTTTTCTCCTCGTTTTCCGCGTTTTTTCCCCGTTTTTCGTACCTTTTTTGGTACTTTTTCGTTTATAGGCCTCCTCGCCATTCTCGAGGCTTTCCCGCCGTTGCTTTTCCCGCTTTTTCACCTACCCGCCCACCTCCCGCCTCCCAGCTAACCCCGCCTCCCCGGCTACCCCTTAAATGGCGGCCACTGCGAGGCCGTGGTAGCGACCCTTGACCCCAGGGTAGGTCGCTCCCCCGTCCTCACAGCGCCACCAGACCTGTGTGCCTTCTCCCCTTTTGCTGTCTGCCCGCTTGGTTTTGCCTGTGTGTGCCCTTTGCTATCTGCTTTTTGTGATCGCGCTCCCCTCTCTCCGTGTACCCCGAGTGTGTGCCCTTTGCTGTCTGCCTGCTTGGTTTTGCCTGTGTGTGCCCCTCGCTGCCTGCTTGTTGTGATCGCGCTGCCCTTCTCTCCGTGTACCCCGAGTGCCTGCCTTCGCCGAGTGTCCCCGCCGTCCCCCCGTCCTTCCGCCGCTTTTTCTCCTCGTTTTCCCCGTTTTTTTCCCAGTTTTTCGTACCTTTTTCGGTACTTTTTCGTTTATAGGCCTCCTCGCCATTCTCGAGGCTTTCCCGCCGTTGCTTTTCCCCGCTTTTTCACCTACCCGCCCACCTCCCGCCTCCCAGCTAACCCCGCCTCCCCGGCTACCCCTTAAATGGCGGCCGCTGCGAGGCCGTGGTAGCGACCCTTGACCCCAGGGTAGGTCACTCCCCCGTTCTCACAGCGCCACCAGACCTGTGTGCCTTCTCCCTTTTGCTGTCTGCCCGCTTGGTTTTGCCTGTGTGTGCCCTTTGCTATCTGCTTGTTGTGATCGCGCTCCCCCTCTCTCCGTGTACCCCGAGTGTGTGCCCTTTGCTGTCTGCCTGCTTGGTTTTGCCTGTGTGTGCCCCTCGCTGCCTGCTTGTTGTGATCGCGCTCCCCCTTCTCTCCGTGTACCCCGAGTGCCTGCCTTCGCCGAGTGTCCCCGCCGCCCCCCCCGTCCTTCCGCCGCTTTTTCTCCTCGTTTTCCGCGTTTTTTCCCCGTTTTTCGTACCTTTTTCTGTACTTTTTCGTTTATAGGCCTCCTCGCCATTCTCGAGGCTTTCCCGCCGTTGCTTTTCCCGCTTTTTCACCTACCCGCCCACCTCCCGCCTCCCAGCTAACCCCGCCTCCCCGGCTACCCCTTAAATGGCGGCCGCTGCGAGGCCGTGGTAGCGACCCTTGACCCCAGGGTAGGTCGCTCCCACGTCCTCACAGCGCCACCAGACCTGTGTGCCTTCTCCCTTTTGCTGTCTGCCCGCTTGGTTTTGCCTGTGTGTGCCCTTTGCTATCTGCTTGTTGTGATCGCGCTCCCCTCTCTCCGTGTACCCCGAGTGTGTGCCCTTTGCTGTCTGCCTGCTTGGTTTTGCCTGTGTGTGCCCCTCGCTGCCTGCTTGTTGTGATCGCGCTCCCCTTCTCTCCGTGTACCCCGAGTGCCTGCCTTCGCCGAGTGTCCCCGCCGTCCCCCCCCGTCCTTCCGCCGCTTTTTCTCCTCGTTTTCCGCGTTTTTTTCCCCGTTTTTCGTACCTTTTTCGGTACTTTTTCGTTTATAGGCCTCCTCGCCATTCTCGAGGCTTTCCCACCGTTGCTTTTCCCGCTTTTTCACCTACCCCGCCCACCTCCCGCCTCCCAGCTAACCCCGCCTCCCCGCTACCCCTTAAATGGCGGCCGCTGCGAGGCCGTGGTAGCGACCCTTGATCCCAGGGTAGGTCGCTCCCCCGTCCTCACAGTGCCACCAGACCTGTGTGCCTTCTCCCTTTTGCTGTCTGCCCGCTTGGTTTTGCCTGTGTGTGCCCTTTGCTATCTGCTTGTTGTGATTGCGCTCCCCTCTCTCCGTGTACCCCGAGTGTGTGCCCTTTGCTGTCTGCCTGCTTGGTTTTGCCTGTGTGTGCCCCTCGCTGCCTGTTTGTTGTGATCACGCTCCCCTTCTCTCCGTGTACCCCGAGTGCCTGCCTTTGCCGAGTGACCCCGCCGTCCCCCCCGTCCTTCCGCCGCTTTTTCTCCTTGTTTTCCGCGTTTTTTTCCCCGTTTTTCGTACCTTTTTCGGTACTTTTTCGTTTATAGGCCTCCTCGCCATTCTCGAGGCTTTCCCCGCCGTTGCTTTTCCCGCTTTTTCACCTACCCGCCCACCTCCCGCCTCCCAGCTAACCCCGCCTCCCGGCTACCCCTTAAATGGCGGCCGCTGCGAGGCCGTGGTAGCGACCCTTGACCCCAGGGTAGGTCGCTCCCCCGTCCTCACAGCGCCACCAGACCTGTGTGCCTTCTCCCTTTTGCTGTCTGCCCGCTTGGTTTTGCCTGTGTGTGCCCTTTGCTATCTGCTTGTTGTGATCGCGCTCCCCTCTCTCCGTGTACCCCGAGTGTGTGCCCTTTGGTGTCTGCCTGCTTGGTTTTGCCTGTGTGTGCCCCTCGCTGCCTGCTTGTTGTGATCGCGCTCCCCTTCTCTCCGTGTACCCCGAGTGCCTGCCTTCGCCGAGTGTTCCCGCCGTCCCCCCCGTCCTTCCGCCGCTTTTTCTCCTCGTTTTCCGCGTTTTTTCCCCGTTTTTCGTACCTTTTTCTGTACTTTTTCGTTTATAGGCCTCCTCGCCATTCTCGAGGCTTTCCCGCTGTTGCTTTTCCCGCTTTTTCACCTACCCGCCCACCTCCCAGCTAACCCGCCTCCCTGGCTACCCCTTAAATGGCAGCCACTGCGAGGCCGTGGTAGCGACCCTTGACCCCAGGGTAGGTCGCTCCCTCGTCCTCACAGCGCCACCAGACCTGTGTGCCTTCTCCCTTTTGCTGTCTGCCCGCTTGGTTTTGCCTGTGTGTGCCCTTTGCTATCTGCTTGTTGTGATCGCGCTCCCCTCTCTCCGTGTACCCCGAGTGTGAGCCCTTTGCTGTCTGCCTGCTTAGTTTTGCCTGTGTGTGCCCGTCGCAGCCTGCTTGTTGTGATCGCGCTCCCCTTCTCTCCGTGTACCCCGAGTGCCTGCCATCGCCGAGTGTCCCCGCCGTCCCCCCCGTCCTTCTGCCGCTTTTTCTCCTCGTTTTCCGCGTTTTTTTTACCGTTTTTCGTACCTTTTTCGGTACTTTTTCGTTTATAGGCCTCCTCGCCATTCTCGAGGCTTTCCCCGCCGTTGCTTTTCCCGCTTTTTCACCTACCCGCCCACCTCCCGCCTCCCAGCTAACCCCGCCTCCCCGGCTACCCCTTAAATGGCGGCCGCTGCGAGGCCGTGGTAGCGACCCTTGACCCCAGGGTAGGTCGCTCCCCCGTCCTCACAGCGCCACCAGACCTGTGTGCCTTCTCCCTTTTGCTGTCTGCCCGCTTGGTTTTGCCTGTGTGTGCCCTTTGCTATCTGCTTGTTGTGATCGCGCTCCCCCTCTCTCCGTGTACCCCGAGTGTGTGCCCTTAGCTGTCTGCCTGCTTGGTTTTGCCTGTGTGTGCCCCTCGCTGCCTGCTTGTTGTGATCGCGCTCCCCTTCTCTCCGTGTACCCCGAGTGCCTGCCTTCGCCGAGTGTCCCCGCCGTCCCCCCCGTCCTTCCGCCGCTTTTTCTCCTCGTTTTCCGTGTTTTTTCCCCGTTTTTCATACCTTTTTCGGTACTTTTTCGTTTATAGGCCTCCTCGCCATTCTCGAGGCTTTCCCGCCGTTGCTTTTCCCGCTTTTTCACCTACCCGCCCACCTCCCGCCTCCCAGCTAACCCCGCCTCCCCGGCTACCCCTTAAATGGCGGCCGCTGCGAGGCCGTGGTAGCGACCCTTGACCCCAGGGTAGGTCGCTCCCCCGTCCTCACAGCGCCACCAGACCTGTGTGCCTTCTCCCTTTTGCTGTCTGCCCGCTTGGTTTTGCCTGTGTGTGCCCTTTGCTATCTGCTTGTTGTGATCGCGCTCCCCTCTCTCCGTGTACCCCGAGTGTGTGCCCTTTGCTGTCTGCCTGCTTGGTTTTGCCTGTGTGTGCCCCTCGCTGCCTGCTTGTTGTGATCGCGCTCCCCTTCTCTCCGTGTACCCCGAGTGCCTGCTTTCGCCGAGTGTCCCCGCCGTCCCCCCCCGTCCTTCCGCCGCTTTTTCTCCTCGTTTTCCGCGTTTTTTCCTCGCTTTTTCGTACCTTTTTCGGTACTTTTTCGTTTATAGGCCTCCTCGCCATTCTCGAGGCTTTCCCACCGTTGCTTTTCCCACTTTTTCACCTACCCGCCCACCTCCCGCCTCCCAGCTAACCCCGCCTCCCCGGCTACCCCTTAAATGGCGGCTGCTGCGAGGCCGTGGTAGCGACCCTTGACCCCAGGGTAGGTCGCTCCCCCGTCCTCACAGTGCCACCAGACCTGTGTGCCTTCTCCCTTTTGCTGTCTGCCCGCTTGGTTTTGCCTGTGTGTGCCCTTTGCTATCTGCTTTTTGTGATCGCGCTCCCCCTCTCTCCGTGTACCCCGAGTGTGTGCCCTTTGCTGTCTGCCTGCTTGGTTTTGCCTGTGTGTGCCCCTCGCTGCCTGCTTGTTGTGATCGCGCTCCCCTTCTCTCCGTGTACCCCGAGTGCCTGCCTTCGCCGAGTGTCCCCGCCGTCCCCCCCGTCCTTCCGCCGCTTTTTCTCCTCGTTTTCCCCCGTTTTTTCCCCGTTTTTCGTACCTTTTTCGGTACTTTTTCGTTTATAGGCCTCCTCGCCATTCTCGAGGCTTTCCCGCGTTGCTTTTCCCGCTTTTTCACCTACCCGCCCACCTCCCGCCTCCCAGCTAACCCCGCCTCCCCGGCTACCCCTTAAATGGCGGCCGCTGCGAGGCCGTGGTAGCGACCCTTGACCCCAGGGTAGGTCACTCCCCCGTTCTCACAGCGCCACCAGACCTGTGTGCCTTCTCCCTTTTGCTGTCTGCCCGCTTGGTTTTGCCTGTGTGTGCCCTTTGCTATCTGCTTGTTGTGATCGCGCTCCCCTCTCTCCGTGTACCCCGAGTGTGTGCCCTTTGCTGTCTGCCTGCTTGGTTTTGCCTGTGTGTGCCCCTCGCTGCCTGATTGTTGTGATCGCGCTCCCCTTCTCTCCGTGTACCCCGAGTGCCTGCCTTCGCCGAGTGTTCCCGTCGTCCCCCCCGTCCTTCCGCCGCTTTTTCTCCTCGTTTTCCGCGTTTTTCACCCGTTTTTCGTACCTTTTTCTGTACTTTTTCGTTTATAGGCCTCCTCGCCATTCTCGAGGCTTTCCCGCTGTTGCTTTTCCCCGCTTTTTCACCTACCCGCCCACCTCCCAGCTAACCCCGCCTCCCTGGCTACCCCTTAAATGGCAGCCACTGCGAGGCCGTGGTAGCGACCCTTGACCCCAGGGTAGGTCGCTCCCCCGTCCTCACAGCGCCACCAGACCTGTGTGCCTTCTCCCTTTTGCTGTCTGCCCGCTTGGTTTTGCCTGTGTGTGCCCTTTGCTATCTGCTTGTTGTGATCGCGCTCCCCCTCTCTCCGTGTACCCTGAGTGTGTGCCCTTTGCTGTCTGCCTGCTTAGTTTTGCCTGTGTGTGCCCCTCGCTGCCTGCTTGTTGTGATCGCGCTCCCCTTCTCTCCGTGTACCCCGAGTGCCTGCCTTCGCCGAGTGTCCCCGCCGTCCCCCCCGTCCTTCTGCCGCTTTTTCTCCTCGTTTTCCGCGTTTTTTCCCCGTTTTTCGTACCTTTTTTGGTACTTTTTCGTTTATAGGCCTCCTCGCCATTCTCGAGGCTTTCCCGTCGTTGCTTTTCCCGCTTTGTCACCTACCCACCCACCTCCCGCCTCCCAGCTAACCCCGCCTCCCCGGCTACCCCTTAAATGGCGGCCGCTGCGAGGCCGTGGTAGCGACCCTTGACCCCAGGGTAGGTCGCTCCCCCGTCCTCACAGCGCCACCAGACCTGTGTGCCTTCTCCCTTTTGCTGTCTGCCCGCTTGGTTTTGCCTGTGTGTGCCCTTTGCTATCTGCTTTTTGTGATCGCGCTCCCCTCTCTCCGTGTACCCCGAGTGTGTGCCCTTTGCTGTCTGCCTGCTTGGTTTTGCCTGTGTGTGCCCCTCGCTGCCTGCTTGTTGTGATCGCGCTCCCCTTCTCTCTGTGTACCCCGAGTGCCTGCCTTCGCCGAGTGTCCCCCGCCGTCCCCCCCGTCCTTCCGCCGCTTTTTCTCCTCGTTTTCCCCGTTTTTTCCCCGTTTTTCGTACCTTTTTCGGTACTTTTTCGTTTATAGGCCTCCTCGCCATTCTCGAGGCTTTCCCGCGTTGCTTTTCCCGCTTTTTCACCTACCCGCCCACCTCCCGCCTCCCAGCTAACCCCCGCCTCCCCGGCTACCCCTTAAATGGCGGCCGCTGCGAGGCCGTGGTAGCGACCCTTGACCCCAGGGTAGGTCACTCCCCCGTTCTCACAGCGCCACCAGACCTGTGTGCCTTCTCCCTTTTGCTGTCTGCCCGCTTGGTTTTGCCTGTGTGTGCCCTTTGCTATCTGCTTGTTGTGATCGCGCTCCCCTCTCTCCGTGTACCCCGAGTGTGTGCCCTTTGCTGTCTGCCTGCTTGGTTTTGCCTGTGTGTGCCCCTCGCTGCCTGATTGTTGTGATCGCGCTCCCCTTCTCTCCGTGTACCCCGAGTGCCTGCCTTCGCCGAGTGTCCCCGCCGCCCCCCGTCCTTCCGCTGCTTTTTCTCCTCGTTTTCCACGTTTTTTCCCCGTTTTTTTGTACCTTTTTCAGTACTTTTTCGTTTATAGGCCTCCTCGCCATTCTCGAGGCTTTCCCGCCGTTGCTTTTCCCGCTTTTTCACCTACCCGCCCACCTCCCGCCTCCCAGCTAACCCCGCCTCCCCGGCTACCCCTTAAATGGCGGCCGCTGCGAGGCCGTGGTAGCGACCCTTGACCCCAGGGTAGGTCGCTCCCCCCGTCCTCACAGCGCCACCAGACCTGTGTGCCTTCTCCCTTTTGCTGTCTGCCCGCTTGGTTTTGCCTGTGTGTGCCCTTTGCTATCTGCTTGTTGTGATCGCGCTCCCCTCTCTCCGTGTACCCCGAGTGTGTGCCCTTTGGTGTCTGCCTGCTTGGTTTTGCCTGTGTGTGCCCCTCGCTGCCTGCTTGTTGTGATCGCGCTCCCCTTCTCTCCGTGTACCCCGAGTGCCTGCCTTCGCCGAGTGTTCCCGCCGTCCCCCCCGTCCTTCCGCCGCTTTTTCTCCTCGTTTTCCGCGTTTTTTCCCCGTTTTTCGTACCTTTTTCTGTACTTTTTCGTTTATAGGCCTCCTCGCCATTCTCGAGGCTTTCCCGCTGTTGCTTTTCCCGCTTTTTCACCTACCCGCCCACCTCCCAGCTAACCCCGCCTCCCTGGCTACCCCTTAAATGGCGGCCACTGCGAGGCCGTGGTAGCGACCCTTGACCCCAGGGTAGGTCGCTCCCTCGTCCTCACAGCGCCACCAGACCTGTGTGCCTTCTCCCTTTTGCTGTCTGCCCGCTTGGTTTTGACTGTGTGTGCCCTTTGCTATCTGCTTGTTGTGATCGCGCTCCCCTCTCTCCGTGTACCCCGAGTGTGAGCCCTTTGCTGTCTGCCTGCTTAGTTTTGCCTGTGTGTGCCCGTCGCTGCCTGCTTGTTGTGATCGCGCTCCCCTTCTCTCCGTGTACCCCGAGTGCCTGCCTTCGCCGAGTGTCCCCGCCGTCCCCCCCGTCCTTCTGCCGCTTTTTCTCCTCGTTTTCCGCGTTTTTTTTCCCGTTTTTCGTACCTTTTTCGGTACTTTTTCGTTTATAGGCCTCCTCGCCATTCTCGAGGCTTTCCCGCCGTTGCTTTTCCCGCTTTTTCACCTACCCGCCCACCTCCCGCCTCCCAGCTAACCCCGCCTCCCCGGCTACCCCTTAAATGGCGGCCGCTGCGAGGCCGTGGTAGCGACCCTTGACCCCAGGGTAGGTCGCTCCCCCGTCCTCACAGCGCCACCAGACCTGTGTGCCTTCTCCCTTTTGCTGTCTGCCCGCTTGGTTTTGCCTGTGTGTGCCCTTTGCTATCTGCTTGTTGTGATCGCGCTCCCCTCTCTCCGTGTACCCCGAGTGTGTGCCCTTAGCTGTCTGCCTGCTTGGTTTTGCCTGTGTGTGCCCCTCGCTGCCTGCTTGTTGTGATCGCGCTCCCCTTCTCTCCGTGTACCCCGAGTGCCTGCCTTCGCCGAGTGTCCCCTCCGTCCCCCCCGTCCTTCTGCAGCTTTTTCTCCTCGTTTTCCGCGTTTTTTCCCCGTTTTTCGTACCTTTTTTGGTACTTTTTCGTTTATAGGCCTCCTCGTCATTCTCGAGGCTTTCCCGCCGTTGCTTTTCCCGCTTTTTCACCTACCCCGCCCACCTCCCGCCTCCCAGCTAACCCCGCCTCCCCGGCTACCCCTTAAATGGCGGCCGCTGCGAGGCCGTGGTAGCGACCCTTGACCCCAGGGTAGGTCGCACCCCCGTCCTCACAGCGCCACCAGACCTGTGTGCCTTCTCCCTTTTGCTGTCTGCCCGCGTGGTTTTGCCTGTGTGTGCCCTTTGCTATCTGCTTGTTGTGATCGCGCTCCCCTCTCTCCGTGTACCCCGAGTGTGTGCCCTTTGCTGTCTGCCTGCTTGGTTTTGCCTGTGTGTGCCCCTCGCTGCCTGCTTGTTGTGATCGCGCTCCCCTTCTCTCCGTGTACCCCGAGTGCCTGCCTTCGCCGAGTGTCCCCGCCGTCCCCCCCGTCCTTCCGCCGCTTTTTCTCCTCGTTTTCCGCGTTTTTTCCCCGTTTTTCGTACCTTTTTCAGTACTTTTTCGTTTATAGGCCTCCTCGCCATTCTCGAGGCTTTCCCGCCGTTGCTTTTCCCGCTTTTTCACCTACCCGCCCACCTCCCAGCTAACCCCGCCTCCCCGGCTACCCCTTAAATGGCGGCCGCTGCGAGGCCGTGGTAGCGACCCTTGACCCCAGGGTAGGTCGCTCCCCCGTCCTCACAGCGCCACCAGACCTGTGTGCCTTCTCCCTTTTGCTGTCTGCCCGCTTGGTTTTGCCTGTGTGTGCCCTTTGCTATCTGCTTTTTGTGATCGCGCTCCCCTCTCTCCGTGTACCCCGAGTGTGTGCCCTTTGCTGTCTGCCTGCTTGGTTTTGCCTGTGTGTGCCCCTCGCTGCCTGCTTGTTGTGATCGCGCTCCCCTTCTCTCCGTGTACCCCGAGTGCCTGCCTTCGCCGAGTGTCCCCGCCGTCCCCCCCGTCCTTCCGCCGCTTTTTCTCCTCGTTTTCCCCGTTTTTTCCCCGTTTTTCGTACCTTTTTCGGTACTTTTTCGTTTATAGGCCTCCTCGCCATTCTCGAGGCTTTCCCGCGTTGCTTTTCCCGCTTTTTCACCTACCCGCCCACCTCCCGCCTCCCAGCTAACTCCGCCTCCCCGGCTACCACTTAAATGGCGGCCGCTGCGAGGCCGTGGTAGCGACCCTTGACCCCAGGGTAGGTCACTCCCCCGTTCTCACAGCGCCACCAGACCTGTGTGCCTTCTCCCTTTTGCTGTCTGCCCGCTTGGTTTTGCCTGTGTGTGCCCTTTGCTATCTGCTTGTTGTGATCGCGCTCCCCTCTCTCCGTGTACCCCGAGTGTGTGCCCTTTGCTGTCTGCCTGCTTGGTTTTGCCTGTGTGTGCCCCTCGCTGCCTGATTGTTGTGATCGCGCTCCCCTTCTCTCCGTGTACCCCGAGTGCCTGCCTTCGCCGAGTGTCCCCGCCGCCCCCCGTCCTTCCGCTGCTTTTTCTCCTCGTTTTCCACGTTTTTTCCCCGTTTTTTGTACCTTTTTCAGTACTTTTTCGTTTATAGGCCTCCTCGCCATTCTCGAGGCTTTCCCGCCGTTGCTTTTTCCCCGCTTTTTCACCTACCCGCCCACCTCCCGCCTCCCAGCTAACCCCGCCTCCCCGGCTACCCCTTAAATGGCGGCCGCTGCGAGGCCGTGGTAGCGACCCTTGACCCCAGGGTAGGTCGCTCCCTCGTCCTCACAGCGCCACCAGACCTGTGTGCCTTCTCCCTTTTGCTGTCTGCCCGCTTGGTTTTGACTGTGTGTGCCCTTTGCTATCTGCTTGTTGTGATCGCGCTCACCCTCTCTCCGTGTACCCCGAGTGTGAGCCCTTTGCTGTCTGCCTGCTTAGTTTTGCCTGTGTGTGCCCGTCGCTGCCTGCTTGTTGTGATCGCGCTCCCCTTCTCTCCGTGTACCCCGAGTGCCTGCCTTCGCCGAGTGTCCCCGCCGTCCCCCCCGTCCTTCTGACGCTTTTTCTCCTCGTTTTCCGCGTTTTTTTCCCGTTTTTTCGTACCTTTTTCGGTACTTTTTCGTTTATAGGCCTCCTCGCCATTCTCGAGGCTTTCCCGCCGTTGCTTTTCCCGCTTTTTCACCTACCCGCCCACCTCCCGCCTCCCAGCTAACCCCGCCTCCCCGGCTACCCCTTAAATGGCGGCCGCTGCGAGGCCGTGGTAGCGACCCTTGACCCCAGGGTAGGTCGCTCCCCCGTCCTCACAGCGCCACCAGACCTGTGTGCCTTCTCCCTTTTGCTGTCTGCCCGCTTGGTTTTGCCTGTGTGTGCCCTTTGCTATCTGCTTGTTGTGATCGCGCTCCCCCTCTCTCCGTGTACCCCGAGTGTGTGCCCTTAGCTGTCTGCCTGCTTGGTTTTGCCTGTGTGTGCCCCTCGCTGCCTGCTTGTTGTGATCGCGCTCCCCTTCTCTCCGTGTACCCCGAGTGCCTGCCTTCGCCGAGTGTCCCCTCCGTCCCCCCGTCCTTCTGCAGCTTTTTTCTCCTCGTTTTCCGCGTTTTTTCCCCGTTTTTCGTACCTTTTTTGGTACTTTTTCATTTATAGGCCTCCTCGTCATTCTCGAGGCTTTCCCCGCCGTTGCTTTTCCCGCTTTTTCACCTACCCGCCCACCTCCCGCCTCCCAGCTAACCCCGCCTCCCCGGCTACCCCTTAAATGGCGGCCGCTGCGAGGCCGTGGTAGCGACCCTTGACCCCAGGGTAGGTCGCACCCCCGTCCTCACAGCGCCACCAGACCTGTGTGCCTTCTCCCTTTTGCTGTCTGCCCGCGTGGTTTTGCCTGTGTGTGCCCTTTGCTATCTGCTTGTTGTGATCGCGCTCCCCTCTCTCCGTGTACCCCGAGTGTGTGCCCTTTGCTGTCTGCCTGCTTGGTTTTGCCTGTGTGTGCCCCTCGCTGCCTGCTTGTTGTGATCGCGCTCCCCTTCTCTCCGTGTACCCCGAGTGCCTGCCTTCGCCGAGTGTCCCCGCCGTCCCCCCGTCCTTCCGCCGCTTTTTCTCCTCGTTTTCCGCGTTTTTTCCCCGTTTTTCGTACCTTTTTCAGTACTTTTTCGTTTATAGGCCTCCTCGCCATTCTCGAGGCTTTCCCGCCGTTGCTTTTCCCGCTTTTTCACCTACCCGCCCCACCTCCCAGCTAACCCCCGCCTCCCCGGCTACCCCTTAAATGGCGGCCGCTGCGAGGCCGTGGTAGCGACCCTTGACCCCAGGGTAGGTCGCTCCCCCGTCCTCACAGCGCCACCAGACCTGTGTGCCTTCTCCCTTTTGCTGTCTGCCCGCTTGGTTTTGCCTGTGTGTGCCCTTTGCTATCTGCTTGTTGTGATCGCGCTCCCCTCTCTCCGTGTACCCCGAGTGTGTGCCCTTTGCTGTCTGCCTGCTTGGTTTTGCCTGTGTGTGCCCCTCGCTGCCTGCTTGTTGTGATCGCGCTCCCCTTCTCTCCGTGTACCCCGAGTGCCTGCCTTCGCCGAGTGTCCCCGCCGTCCCCCCCGTCCTTCCGCCGCTTTTTCTCCTCGTTTTCCGCGTTTTTTTCCTCGTTTTTCGTACCTTTTTCGGTACTTTTTCGTTTATAGGCCTCCTCGCCATTCTCGAGGCTTTCCCACCGTTGCTTTTCCCACTTTTTCACCTACCCGCCCACCTCCCGCCTCCCAGCTAACCCCGCCTCCCCGGCTACCCCTTAAATGGCGGCTGCTGCGAGGCCGTGGTAGCGACCCTTGACCCCAGGGTAGGTCGCTCCCCCGTCCTCACAGTGCCACCAGACCTGTGTGCCTTCTCCCTTTTGCTGTCTGCCCGCTTGGTTTTGCCTGTGTGTGCCCTTTGCTATCTGCTTGTTGTGATTGCGCTCCCCTCTCTCCGTGTACCCCGAGTGTGTGCCCTTTGCTGTCTGCCTGCTTGGTGTTGCCTGTGTGTGCCCCTCGCTGCCTGCTTGTTGTGATCGCGCTCCCCTTCTCTCCGTGTACCCCGAGTGCCTGCCTTCGCCGAGTGTCCCCGCCGTCCCCCCCGTCCTTCCGCCGCTTTTTCTCCTCGTTTTCCGTGTTTTTTCCCCGTTTTTCATACCTTTTTCGGTACTTTTTCGTTTATAGGCCTCCTCGCCATTCTCGAGGCTTTCCCGCCGTTGCTTTTCCCGCTTTTTTCACCTACCCGCCCACCTCCCGCCTCCCAGCTAACCCCGCCTCCCCGGCTACCCCTTAAATGGCGGCCGCTGCGAGGCCGTGGTAGCGACCCTTGACCCCAGGGTAGGTCGCTCCCCCGTCCTCACAGCGCCACCAGACCTGTGTGCCTTCTCCCTTTTGCTGTCTGCCCGCTTGGTTTTGCCTGTGTGTGCCCTTTGCTATCTGCTTGTTGTGATCGCGCTCCCCTCTCTCCGTGTACCCTGAGTGTGTGCCCTTTGTTGTCTGCCTGCTTAGTTTTGCCTGTGTGTGCCCCTCGCTGCCTGCTTGTTGTGATCGCGCTCCCCTTCTCTCCATGTACCCCGAGTGCCTGCCTTCGCCGAGTGTCCCCGCCGTCCCCCCCGTCCTTCTGCCGCTTTTTCTCCTCGTTTTCCGCGTTTTTTCCCCGTTTTTCGTACCTTTTTTGGTACTTTTTCGTTTATAGGCCTCCTCGCCATTCTCGAGGCTTTCCCGCCGTTGCTTTTCCCGCTTTGTCACCTACCCACCCACCTCCCGCCTCCCAGCTAACCCCGCCTCCCCGGCTACCCCTTAAATGGCGGCCGCTGCGAGGCCGTGGTAGCGACCCTTGACCCCAGGGTAGGTCGCTCCCCCCGTCCTCACAGCGCCACCAGACCTGTGTGCCTTCTCCCTTTTGCTGTCTGCCCGCTTGGTTTTGCCTGTGTGTGCCCTTTGCTATCTGCTTTTTGTGATCGCGCTCCCCTCTCTCCGTGTACCCCGAGTGTGTGCCCTTTGCTGTCTGCCTGCTTGGTTTTGCCTGTGTGTGCCCCTCGCTGCCTGCTTGTTGTGATCGCGCTCCCCTTCTCTCCGTGTACCCCGAGTGCCTGCCTTCGCCGAGTGTCCCCGCCGTCCCCCCCGTCCTTCCGCCGCTTTTTCTCCTCGTTTTCCCCGTTTTTTCCCCGTTTTTCGTACCTTTTTCGGTACTTTTTCGTTTATAGGCCTCCTCGCCATTCTCGAGGCTTTCCCGCGTTGCTTTTCCCGCTTTTTCACCTACCCGCCCACCTCCCGCCTCCCAGCTAACCCCGCCTCCCCGGCTACCCCTTAAATGGCGGCCGCTGCGAGGCCGTGGTAGCGACCCTTGACCCCAGGGTAGGTCACTCCCCCGTTCTCACAGCGCCACCAGACCTGTGTGCCTTCTCCCTTTTGCTGTCTGCCCGCTTGGTTTTGCCTGTGTGTGCCCTTTGCTATCTGCTTGTTGTGATCGCGCTCCCCTCTCTCCGTGTACCCCGAGTGTGTGCCCTTTGCTGTCTGCCTGCTTGGTTTTGCCTGTGTGTGCCCCTCGCTGCCTGATTGTTGTGATCGCGCTCCCCTTCTCTCCGTGTACCCCGAGTGCCTGCCTTCGCCGAGTGTCCCCGCCGCCCCCCGTCCTTCCGCTGCTTTTTCTCCTCGTTTTCCACGTTTTTTCCCCGTTTTTTGTACCTTTTTCGGTACTTTTTCGTTTATAGGCCTCCTCGCCATTCTCGAGGCTTTCCCGCCGTTGCTTTTCCCGCTTTTTCACCTACCCGCCCACCTCCCGCCTCCCAGCTAACCCCGCCTCCCCGGCTACCCCTTAAATGGCGGCCGCTGCGAGGCCGTGGTAGCGACCCTTGACCCCAGGGTAGGTCGCTCCCCCGTCCTCACAGCGCCACCAGACCTGTGTGCCTTCTCCCTTTTGCTGTCTGCCCGCTTGGTTTTGCCTGTGTGTGCCCTTTGCTATCTGCTTGTTGTGATCGCGCTCCCCTCTCTCCGTGTACCCCGAGTGTGTGCCCTTTGCTGTCTGCCTGCTTGGTTTTGCCTGTGTGTGCCCCTCGCTGCCTGCTTGTTGTGATCGCGCTCCTCTTCTCTCCGTGTACCCCGAGTGCCTGCCTTCGCCGAGTGTCCCCGCCGTCCCCCCCGTCCTTCCGCCGCTTTTTCTCCTCGTTTTCCCGCGTTTTTTCCCCGTTTTTCGTACCTTTTTCGGTACTTTTTCGTTTATAGGCCTCCTCGCCATTCTCGAAGCTTTCCCACCGTTGCTTTTCCCGCTTTTTCACCTACCCGCCCACCTCCCGCCTCCCAGCTAACCCCGCCTCCCCGGCTACCCCTTAAATGGCGGCCGCTGCGAGGTCGTGGTAGCGACCCTTGACCCCAGGGTAGGTCGCTCCCCCCGTCCTCACAGTGCCACCAGACCTGTGTGCCTTCTCCCTTTTGCTGTCTGCCCGCTTGGTTTTGCCTGTGTGTGCCCTTTGCTATCTGCTTGTTGTGATTGCGCTCCCCTCTCTCCGTGTACCCCGAGTGTGTGCCCTTTGCTGTCTGCCTGCTTGGTTTTGCCTGTGTGTGCCCCTCGCTGCCTGCTTGTTGTGATCGCGCTCCCCTTCTCTCCGTGTACCCCGAGTGCCTGCCTTCGCCGAGTGACCCCGCTGTCCCCCCCGTCCTTCCGCCGCTTTTTCTTCTTGTTTTCCGCGTTTTTTCCCCGTTTTTCGTACCTTTTTCGGTACTTTTTCGTTTATAGGCCTCCTCGCCATTCTCGAGGCTTTCCCGCCGTTGCTTTTCCCGCTTTTTCACCTACCCGCCCACCTCCCGCCTCCCAGCTAACCCCGCCTCCCCGGCTACCCCTTAAATGGCGGCCGCTGCGAGGCCGTGGTAGCGACCCTTGACCCCAGGGTAGGTCGCTCCCCCGTCCTCACAGCGCCACCAGACCTGTGTGCCTTCTCCCTTTTGCTGTCTGCCCGCTTGGTTTTGCCTGTGTGTGCCCTTTGCTATCTGCTTGTTGTGATCGCGCTCCCCTCTCTCCGTGTACCCCGAGTGTGTGCCCTTTGCTGTCTGCCTGCTTGGTTTTGCCTGTGTGTGCCCCTCGCTGCCTGCTTGTTGTGATCGCGCTCCCCTTCTCTCCGTGTACCCCGAGTGCCTGCCTTCGCCGAGTGTCCCCGCCGTCCCCCCCGTCCTTCCGCCGCTTTTTCTCCTTGTTTTCCGCGTTTTTTCCCCGTTTTTCGTACCTTTTTCAGTACTTTTTCGTTTATAGGCCTCCTCGCCATTCTCGAGGCTTTCCCGCCGTTGCTTTTCCCGCTTTTTCACCTACCCGCCCACCTCCCAGCTAACCCCGCCTCCCTGGCTACCCCTTAAATGGCGGCCACTGCGAGGCCGTGGTAGCGACCCTTGACCCAAGGGTAGGTCGCTCCCTCGTCCTCACAGCGCCACCAGACCTGTGTGCCTTCTCCCTTTTGCTGTCTGCCCGCTTGGTTTTGCCTGTGTGTGCCCTTTGCTATCTGCTTGTTGTGATCGCGCTCCCCTCTCTCCGTGTACCCCGAGTGTGTGCCCTTTGCTGTCTGCCTGCTTGGTTTTGCCTGTGTGTGCCCCTCGCTGCCTGCTTGTTGTGATGGCGCTCCCCTTCTCTCCGTGTACCCCGAGTGCCTGCCTTCGCCGAGTGTCCCCGCCGTCCCCCCGTCCTTCCGCCGCTTTTTCTCCTCGTTTTCCGCGTTTTTTCCCCGTTTTTCGTACCTATTTCTGTACTTTTTCGTTTATAGGCCTCCTCGCCATTCTCGAGGCTTTCCCGCCGTTGCTTTTCCTGCTTTTTCACCTACCCGCCCACCTCCCGCCTCCCAGCTAACCCCGCCTCCCCGGCTACCCCTTAAATGGCTGCCACTGCGAGGCCGCGCAGCGGGCGCGCCACAGGCGCGCCAAAGGCGTGCCTAAGGCAAGCCCGTCTGTGCCCGTCCGCGCCTGGACCGCGCCCAGCGCCCGACCCCCTGGTCCCCGCACCTCCCTCCTGACCTACGACTCCACCACGCTCACCAAACTCAACCCCGGCCGCACGCCGGGCTGCTACCGCGCCACCCCGAAACAGACCCACGGATCCTTCACCTGCAACAACTGCCGCTTCACCTGCCTTCGGGCCCAGTCCGCTCCCGCCAAGAACAACTCCCCCGGAAGCAATCTCCACTGCATCCTGGTCAACACCCGATCCATCCACAGGCACGCCATCGAACTGTGGAACCTCATCAACTCAACAAACCCGGACATCGCCTTCCTCACCGAGACCTGGATGAACCCCTCCTCGGCACCCAACATCGCCATAGCCATCCCCGACGGCTTCAAAATCATCCGGAAAGACCGCACCAACCGCATCGGAGGAGGCATCGCCATCGCACACAAAAACTCCATCTGCATCTCGACCCACACCGACGCCAAACATCTCCACTTCATGATCCACAGCGACCCCAAGACCACCCTCAGAGGCACCCTCATGTACAGACCACCAGGACCCCGCGCCAAGTTCAGCGAAGACATCGCAGACTTTGTCAACCCTCACGCACTCTCGTCCACCGACTACATCCTCCTAGGAGACCTCAACCTTCACCTGGAGAACCTCACCGACAAAAACACCACCGCCCTACTGGACAACCTCGCCAACCTGGGACTGAAACAGCTAGTCAACACACCCACCCACCACGCCGGACACACTCTCGACCCCATCTTCTCCTCCAGCAAACACATCACCGTCAGCCACGCCACCGAACTCACCTGGTCGGACCACAGCTGTGTCCACTTCAGCTTCAAGAAGACCACCGTGCTTCACCACACCCAGCAACCACCAAGAAGACACTGGAATCGTATCACCACTGAACAGCTCGCATCAACCCTCTCCCAGAACCAACCCACCAGCACCACCGACCCAAACGAAGCTGCCAACAACCTCACAAGCTGGATCTCCGACTGCGCCAAGCTCCTGGCCCCCCTGAAGACTCAAGCTAACACCAACAACCACAAGAAAAACTCCAGGTTTACCCCCGACCTCAAGAACTCCAAGAAAGAATGCCGCGCCCGCGAGAAGGCGTGGCGCCTCAACCAGACCGAAGAGAACATGTCAGCTCTCAAGGACGCCACCCGCCAACACCACCAACACCTCCGCGCCGCACGAAAAACAGCCTACCGGAACAGACTTGAGAACAACGCCCACAACAGCAAGGAACTATTTGGCATCGTCAAAGAGCTCTCCAACCCGGACGCAGAAAACAACCCCATTCCCCCCTCACAGGACCTCTGCGACTCCCTCGCAACCTTCTTCCACCACAAGATCATTGACATATACAACAGCTTCCCGACCGCCAACGCAAACCCCCACCCGGAACCCGCCACCGACATCACCACCATCCTCACCTGGAGCCCTACCACCACCAAGGAGACCACCCGCGTCATATCTCGATCCACTCCGGATCCCCATCAGACCCCTGCCCGCACCACATCTACAACAAGGCTGACAACATCATCGCACCGCACCTCCGAGACGTCATCAACGCCTCCCTCACCGCCGCCACCTTCCCGGAGAGCTGGAAATACGCAGAGCTCAACGCCCTCCTAAAGAAACCTACAGCAGACCCCACCGAACTCAAAAACTTCCGGCCCATCTCTCTCCTACCTTTCCCCGCCAAAGTGATTGAGAAAATCGTCAACGCTCAACTCACCACCGCCCTGGAAACCAATGACTCCCTCGACCCCACACAGTTCGGTTTCAGGGCCAACCACAGCACCGAAACCGCCCTCATCGCAGCCACGGACGACATCCGAGCCCTGACCGACAAGGGAGAAACCGTGGCCCTCATACTCCTGGACCTCTCTGCAGCCTTCGACACGGTCTGCCACCGCACCCTGATACACCGCCTCAGCAACGCCGGCATCAGAGGCAAGGCCCTGGAATGGATCGTCTCCTTCCTCTCCGGAAGGACTCAGAGAGTCCGCCTGCCCCCCTTCAGATCCACAGCCACGGAGATCATCTGCGGCGTACCCCAAGGATCCTCCCTCAGCCCCACTCTCTTCAACGTCTACATGACCCCCCTGGCGAACATCGCACGCAAACACGGACTCGACCTCATATCCTACGCCGACGACACCCAGCTCATCTTATCCCTCACAAACAACCCCACCTCAGCTAGGACCAGACTACACGAAGGAATGAAGAAAGTAGCGAACTGGATGACAGACAGCCGGCTGAAACTGAACACAGATAAGACGGAGGTCCTCATCCTTGGCCCTACTCCCGCCGCATGGGACGACTCCTGGTGGCCCCCCGCCCTAGGCAGCACTCCCCAACCCACCGACCACGCACGCAACCTCGGCTTCATCCTGGACTCATCCCTCTCCATGACCAGACAGGTCAACTCGGTGACCTCGGCATGCTTCAACACCCTCCGCATGCTCTGCAAGATCTTCCGCTGGATCCCCACCGACACCAGGAAGACCGTCACCCACGCCCTCGTCACCAGCCACCTGGACTACGGGAACACCCTATACGCCGGCATCACCAACAAGCTGCAGAGGAAACTACAACGGATCCAGAACGCTGCCGCACGACTCATCCTGGACATACCCCGCCACCACCACATTTCCGGACACCTGAAGAGACTTCATTGGCTCCCAGTCAACAAGAGGATCACCTTCCGACTCCTCACCCACGCACACAAAGCCCTCCACGACCTCAGACCCAAAATCATCAACAACCGCGTCTCCTTCTACACCCCTCTGCGCACTCTACGCTCGACCGGACAGGCCCTGGCAGCCGTACCCCGCATCCGCAAAGCCACGGCCGGAGGAAGATCCTTCTCTTTCCTAGCAGCGAAAACCTGGAACTCTCTGCCCAGCCACCTTCGCGCCATACCTGACCACCTCTCCTTCAGAAGGCAGCTCAAGACCTGGCTCTTCGAGCACTGACCCCCCCCCCCCCTCCAGCGCCTTGAGACCCTTTATGGGTGAGTAGCGCTCTTTATAAATGCGATTGATTGATTGATTGATAGTTTATTAAGAAGGATTATACATTTATTTCCCTATATTAACAACGCTAAAGTCATGAAAATAATTCTTAAAAACAAATGATAAGCATACAAAATCATCAGCGGCTGATTAGAACGTCTTATATATCTGAGTTTAATCAAAGCAAGTAAGCAAATTATCTCAAGTATTATAACACAACTTAATAACATCAATATTTGCAACAGTGAAGTGGTATACATTTGAGCAAAAGATCAGAGAATGTCAACATAAATCATGAGCATGTAAAGTCATATTCCCTCACTAACCACTAATTAGCATTACAATGTTGAGTTTAATGTAAAAATAATTTAAAACACAAATTTAGAAAACCATACTAGCTCGGGTTATAGTAAAAAAATATTATCATTATTATGCAGCAATTAATTTATAAGTTGCAGCTGGTACCTGTAAAACAAAAGACACATATAACAATACAATTTCATACATTCACATAGAACAACAATATGTAGTCTACTTCAGCAAGTGGACACCATCAGGAAAGTCACATAGGGTCTGGTCTACATCGACAGCTAAACCCGCATCACTAATATGGCTCTTTCCCAAGAAGAATCTCCACTAGGAACTCCTTCAATCCGCAAGAACGAACCAAGATAAAGAACAAAAATGTGAACAGGTGACAGAACGTTATATTAATCTTTACAAAGCTCACAATTGGTCAGTACATGGGGCGTTGCACATTTAGCCAATACAACCACTGCTAGATAACTAAAAGTTGATTGACCACATCATTAACTAAACACAACTATAACAATTTCTTCTTCTCTTCCGTCTTGTCTATGGATCCATTGTTCCATCTCATCAAAACTTCACTTCTCGGGAAGAAGCGTCTCACATAGTATCATCTACTTCCATCCTTGAGGAAGAAACCACACATTAGTGTAAATTTTAAACAATAGAACAGTCAAACTTGAGTGATGACCTAATAAATCTGACCTTGTAAGACATAACACAAAACCCACTAGGGGTAGCTGTCTACACATCTATAAGCTATTAATCACACTCTTTTAAGATAAGCATTGAGCAATGGAAAATAACTGCGTGTTTAGCTGAAGTTTGGCTAAATAGAGAACAAAATGAATTATGGTGACCATTTACAAAAGTCACCCGTTTTTCACATATTAGTTCATCAATGATCAGTACATTATTGATTAATAAAAATCATTGTTAAAATTTCCACTCCGGCGCTGGCTTCTGTTGCTGCACGTGGCAGTATCCTCTCACGCTGGGGTTCCTCTAGTCTGGGCAGCCCTCCATCTGTTTTCAAGCCAATCACATGCAATCTTTGGCAATGTGATGTGGATGAACTGCCCATACGCCACCCGCCTGGTACTCTGCCGAGTGGCCCATCCACCGACCAAGCCTCCATCTTCATCGATGCCGGAATTTTGCCCGCAGCCATGGGAGTCTTGGTTACAGATAGCCACACATTCTCTGGCTCCTTCTGCGTGTGTGCAGCCGGTTGAGAAGGTGATGCACAGTTTAATGGGCTAACAGGGATCTCAAGGGCACACATCCTGTCAGCCATGATGCCAGGCCATGCCCCCTTTTCTTCAGAGGTTTGAATTTAATGAGGCATTTCACAAAGGGACAATGCCACAATGGTGGTCCCCGAACACAGGTGGGGCCTGTACCTGGTGGGGCCTAGAGTTCATCAGCAGCATTTGCCACCTTGGTGTATACAATTGAAATTGATGCACTTTCTTACTCCTGGCAAATTGCAGACTGCACTTATTGGCTGCCATGGTCAGCGGGGTCACCTGGGCAGCAGGCAGGGGCACTAAAAGGAGCATTTAAGTCACTAGTCCTCATGACCCCCAACACATCTCCGAGTTGTTGTTCCCCTGCTGGCATCAACTCTCCCTGCTGCAGCTGACATGCTGGCCCTGGCCCATTTCTCTGTGATGCAGTAGGTGAATTTGCCTTGTCAAGATTATATCTGGTGAGCCAAGTGGTTTTCTATCAGGCTCCCAAGACAATTGGCCGGTGCTTTCATGTACAAAGTTTAACAAATTGGGAAATATTACTAGTTCATTTAAAGAATTGTGTAATAAATAGGGCTAGCGAATTGGTTTCTCAAACACACAGTTAATATCTTCTTGTCTTCTTTAACTTAATAGGGGGTAACCCATAATTTGGCTATTTGGTTTGTCACAATTTGCCTCACCCGAGAATCTGTTCACTCTCACACCTGCAACTGAGGCCTTTGTGGGTATTTTGGCTCAACCGCACTACAACCATGTGCTCTCATGCAAGGTCTCCACACACTGCTGCATGGAGCATGTTGGTAGGCCTAGTATCAGTGGTTTTGATACAGCCACAACACACCTATTACTCAGTACTGAAAGACAGAGCCTTACGATCCATCCATCCTATAACAATATTGTATTGTAGCATTATATAGAGCATCATACCACATTGTGGAGTGTAGAAGTTCATTTTTGGATAAGAAGTATGCTACGCCATCTGCGTGTTGTTGGCAGAATTTTATATTTGTTGCAACCCTACGTGGGAATGATTGTGTGGTCATTTATGAGTGACCAGAAAGTGGTACTTTTATCTTGTCTTGAGGTGAAGCGATGGAGAGTGTGTGAGGCCATAAGTGGCATCTTTTCGTTAGTCATGTCCTACCTATAGTAGGTGTCAAAGCATGGGGTGGTGGAGGGTCTCTTAATAACACTCAGAGTCCCCCTCATTTCTGATAAATACTATGGTGGCAAATCTGGATTTTTAAAAGCGAGAACAACATAAATGGAATGATTAGTAAATATGTTCAGAGCTGTCAGTTTTATAAAATAATTGTGAGAAAATATGTTTATCATTCTAGTGGACAGCATACATTTTTTTTACATAAGGGGGATGCTGCATTGAAAAGTATGAAGTCCGTTGTGCTAGCCAAAGTGGAAAGAGGTGGGATTTACATTCCTTCAATAGTTACTTTTTAAAATTATCCCCTAGAAGGTTTTGTGTTATGTGATTGATTGTGATGGAATGCCTGGCCTTGTTTCCTCGCTCCTCCTCTAGTGCTATGTTGTCATTTTAAAACATATTAACGTAGTTTGGGCACAAGTTGCTAGTCATTATTAACACCTTAAGGCTTGAATACTGCAATAAGCAATTGACAGGTGACCTGTTTACTTTTGTAAAGGGTCTGCTACTGCACAACACAACTTGTGACATGCTTCAGTAACTTTTCATCCATTTGAAATAGTGGATTATGTGGCAAGTGTGGTATATATCTAAATATGTGGAAAATTCAATGGCCACAGAATTATGTTATTCCTGTGGTCCTGCACACACATTAGAGGTGGGCAAGAAACTGAAAGCTAAAGCCAGGCTCAGCCTGAAGCCTGGTTCTGGCTCCGCTTTAGATCCTGTTGAAACCTCAATCCCATAACGAGCCAGCTTTCTTGTGGTTCCAAACTACCCGCCTCACTCTACCAAAAATGTGGGGTTACGGCCACAGCTGCAGGCTTTAGAACTGATGAGCCTTGTTCACTTCTCAGCACAGGCTCAACTTACTATAATTCTGGGCAAATCGCTTAATCCCCCTATACCTACAAAAATGAATGTGAACTTGTGTGATATAAGTGGTGTTTGTGTAAAACGCTCCAACACGTTTGGGTCAGTTCTGGCTACATGAAACTACAGAAAAATGCACACAGATGTAAAACAAAGCATTGAAATAAAAAGGAGAGACAAACAGATACCCATTTGTGTCTGATTTTTACAAAGTGAAACAAGAAAACGTGGCTAAATTTCAACTTCCCTGCTAAAATTGGGTGATCTTAGGAAAATATTTTATTTCACCAAAACTCCTTTTTCTTCATATTCGCTTATGAAAGCTCATGTAAATAAACGAGTTCAGAATACCAGCTGTACAAAAATCTGTGGTGTTAGATTTTAACTATAGAGTTGTGTTGCGCTATGATAATCTGGGCCATATGCAGAGTTCACATTACAACTGTCTTGATCCCTTGATTCACATAGAAACTATTTCTGGGATTGGGCAGGAATGGTTCCAAGTTCATGTTTAAAAGCTATCATTTTTAATAAGTACTTCTCTGTGCAGTAATATAATGTGACCTATTAATGCCAAAGCTTCCACGTGCTAAAAAATACACTCTTTTAAATACTTGAAGAGGCATTGTCATATTTTATGTGATGTTTGTTGCAGGAGCGGCTCATGGGGCTTTGAAGGGGTGGGGCGGCATGCCGCGTGCAGGGGGGGTGGAATCAATTTAATAAAAAAGTACACTTACCTTCGCTCGCCGCTGCCGCCACCATGTCGCTCCTCTCTTGCAGGCACAGGCTCCCAGCCTGCCCTGCGGTTAATCCTGATGCTGCTCAGAGTAGCGCTAGGATTGGCTGGGAGCACCCAGCCAGACTGGTAGCCTGTGCCTGCTGTCTCCAGCCTGGCAACCCAGTGCTGAGCTGGAGAGAGGCTACTGCGCATGTGTGTGTGGCCAGCATGAGACGGCCGCCCAAACATACCTGCACAATGAGGGGGAGTGCTGTACACTCCCCCCTCGGTGCTCATCACAGCCCATTTGCAGCTGCTGATGTTGGCGATGACGCTCCTCTGCCCTAGCTGAGGAGCTGCGTCTGGTTTGTTGTGTGATTCACATGGGAAACATTTGCAAGACTTGGCCGTTCATGGGCTGAACAAGGAAGACCCTTGGCTCGGTTCTGGTTTGACTCTTCCTGTTAATTTGTTGGCTCACCCATCTCTAAGAGACATTCACAGACCATTTACTGATTAACATGAAAACAGTGAATGCTTCCATATAAGTTTGACCTTTGGTGAGCAAACGTGGGTCTCTGTAGTGAAAAGCTTTATTTATAGCAGGTATGGTAAGAGCCTTATTAGTGAGGCACCATAGTTTCAAGTGAAGTCTTTAATTCATAAGGGGGTTCCTGTAATGTGGATGTCTTGCCCTGCTTTCCTGCAAATAAAGCAACGTAATCTCTTTCCCTATGTTTAGTTATGCAGCACATTGGCCAGATCCCTAGGAAAAACCTTTTGGTACCCTACAAGTGTCAACAAGGGCAAGGGGGAATTCTCCTTGTTAACAAACAATTGTGTAAAGCATGTCTCTTAGCAAAAAGTAAGCATAAACTCAGAGAGGAAAGAAAGAGTGCCTATTTTGTTCTAATCTCAGCTGTCCAATTTCACTACATTGTCATGGGCGAAGTGTGTTATCTCTGTGCCCCTCAATTGCCTTATTTACTGTAACTAACGCACTCGGAAACAATCTAATCCCAGTATCATTCGCTAATTCAGACAACAAGTAGACATGCTTTAAAGTTTCCTGGGTTGTGTGGTATTTTTGGTTCAGACTTTTAGCCAAAGTTTTCCAAATTATTATCTGTATTGAATCATGTATCCCAGGTTCTTGAATTAATCTCCCTGGATCTATGTTGAACTATTGTTGCGTTTATCAAACACCTGGGCAAATTTCGCAATTTGCAAAAGTGCTTTAGTCTGTTACCTAATAACTCTAGTGGTGCTTCATTCTTAGTATGACAGTGCTTAACTTGGTCCGGTGGCTGAACGTGGTGGGTACCAGCACTCATTTTTTAGGAACGTGACTTCTTTTTCATCATCCGAGTGATCCCGAGCACGGCAAGAAGGCAGAAAAGAGAGACAAAAGGAGGAAACGAAATTAATGAATAAAAACTTTGACTAGGGGAGAAAGTGGGAACTAAAAAAAACAGCGATAGAGAGACGGGAGCAGGAATGGTAAAGTGGCATAAGAAAGATGCATGAGATGGGATTAAGATAAGCATTTTTTTGGTATGGGGCGACCACAGCATTTATCAGCACAGGGGCATACTCCTAAGGAAATCTTTCTACACTTGCACCTATGTATTTATTTGTTTGTTTTTACAAATGAAACACTGACTATATGGAATGGCAGGGTTTCTCACTTCCTACAGTCTTATATTGCAAATTGCTTCATTTTGCTTTTTATCCATAAGAGATATGAAAGGTGACATGTATATGCTGCTTTTTAATTATAGAGTGAAAATACTCAATTGTGGAGAGACACAAACTACTGAAAAGGATATCTGGAACCTATGAGAAAGGTGTTCCAAAAAGGCATTAAAAAAGCCTAAGAGGAAAATGTATTTTATCATCACCACGAACTTTTGTGAAAGCCTGGAAGCCGACGTGGTCCTCGCATCATAATTGCAGGTTTTGTCACTGCACTCAGTCATGACTGTTAATGACTGCCTCCAAGGTCAATAATGCTATTCTCACATAGGATTACCAGCATCATTACTCCTCGCTTCCCTCCTCCCTCAAGCAGTTTGTCGTCTGCTCTTTGCCAGTATTTTGAATGAATGTTACTGCAGAGCAGTCCTGTATTAGTCATAACGAACTGCCTCCTGAGACAATCATATTTTCATAAATATGCAAATTTCCATCGTCTTTCCAGTAAAATGTAATTTTGTTTTCTGGCAGCATGAGTGGTACACAACAATAAACTAAAATATCCCAAACCAGTCCCTGAATCCAAACAACGGCATTAATACAACTGCTGTTTTAATTATCCGATGTTTGGCTCAAATATCTGGTGACCCTGATTTTTAGCTTTCCTATGGGACATGATGCTTTACTTGGTCAGGTTCTGATGGATAAAAGGTTTTCTCTTTTGTCCGTTCATCCAAAGAATATTTAATATTTAGCAGGGACACAGGGGCTTGAAGAAAACGACAATCTCTCCTCCAGGTAAATAATTAGCTCACTTCATTGGGTAGTCGCAGAAAGATAATTTGATTGTATTTGTTGAGGACCTTGGTTTTCCCCCAAAGCTTAAAACCTGTCAAATAAAAAAAATAAATAACTGCGCCAAAAAATTTGCAACTTGAAAATCAGAGGTCTGAATCCATTATTTACCAAATTAGTCATACATCTTTCCAAAATCAATGAGATAACTACTATCGATTTGAGAACAGTGACAACTGTTGCTGATGGTGCTGTGGAAGAGTGTCATCTGTGATAGTGTAAACAACTCATGATATTCCATCATTTTTACTGTAAAATAAATTGCC
This sequence comes from Pleurodeles waltl, assembly GCF_031143425.1. Taxonomy (NCBI): domain Eukaryota; kingdom Metazoa; phylum Chordata; class Amphibia; order Caudata; family Salamandridae; genus Pleurodeles; species Pleurodeles waltl. The sequence goes on from NC_090440.1 coordinate 1,891,141,980, forward strand.
AACAAAATGCGACAATATACGTTTTCAAGCAGCCAGCAGCCCTTAATGAAGGTATATGCGTGTTCAGGCATGGCTCCTACATATGGGCGGAGGATCGTCACCCTCCCCGCCAGCAGCAACTGCTGCAAATCCTTTTACATGGAAAAGATAATAAACTCTGTTTATATGTAAAAGGTGGTGAGGAGCTGAGGGGAGTGCACTGTGCACCCTCCTCAAAGCGCATGTGCCGTCACAGGCCGGCCAAACAGACATGTGCACAGGGCTCTATGCAGCCCAGCACCACAGTTGCTGGGCAGAAGAGAGCCTGCACAGACTCCCAGTCTGCCTGGCACTCCCAGCCAATCCTGACGCTGCTCTGAGCAGTGTCAGGATTGGTGCAGGGCGGGCTGGGAGCCTGTGTGTGCAACAGCGATAGGAGAGGAGCGTGGTGCGGGAGCGAAGCAGGTAAGCGTTTAAAAAAATATATTTTTGATTAATTTTCTCTTGCGACCCCCGTGCATTTTCCCCCCATGTCCTCCCCCCGCCCGCCACGCGAGCAGCTCCTGTGTGTTGCATTATTGTTGTGTTGTTCCATTGTGTTGTCGCTGCATGCATACAGTGCTTCATACCTTTGACGAGACTCCGAATCCCACCGGTGCAATGGATCAGTGGATGTATCGGGGAAAGTTGAGAAACAACTAATAGATACTTCATAAAGCAGAAATAGTGTACATTTGTGCAGCCACAGGCCTTCCAGTATGAATATCTTCCTGCTATTTATTAAAAATGCAATAGTTTCCATTGCCACAAAACTGAAATGTATGTTTTAAACAACAGTTAATGCATGAGCAATTTAGTAAACAAGGTAAAAGGCCCTCAGGTTGAGTTGTGAAAGACAGTCTTAACCAGAGATAGTTAGCTTTATTACATACTTGAAGCCAAAGTTACATTAGTGACTCACAAGACCATAGTATAGACATACAGACTCACCAATGGAGAATTAAGGTGTCGAACAATATTAAATTGAAGCAACATATAAAAACAAAGGCTTCAATAGCGACAAAGTGGAAAATCAAGAAAAGTACATGGTGTCTGAATTATAAAATTAAATTCTCTTGCCTAACCATAAAATCTAGCTCCAAACTATTCTAGTACAAAAGAATATCTAAGAAAGGTTAGCAAACAGAACAGAACTTCAGTAGAAGATTATGTTTAAGAGAGGTAAGGACATAAAGCCACCTAGAAAATATGAGATCGTTAGCTCAAAAAAGTCCACTTTTAGCAGGGGCAAAGTGAATCTAAATGTCTCGCCAACTAAACCACACTTAAATCTTAGTTTTCCAGGTGTGATGACATCATAACCAAAACTCTCATTTAAAAAACAAAACTACAAATCATCTATAATTGACCCTTCAGTCTTCCGAAGCCTTTGGCACTCAACTTTGATACACCCTTACATTCAAGAAAGCTTTGGCTGCCAATGCCAGGATATTCCTTTTGTCCTGTAGAGCTTCTCTCAGACTCTGTTAGCTCTCATGCACAGTGAGCTCCTTGTTAACTTTGGCACCTGCAGCTTTGGAAAAGCAAACTTTCTTGTTGAAGATTAGAGCATACAAAAAGAATGCGGCTTTCACAATGACCAAACCAAAATGAACACGAATGTACTTTCAATTCGATATGCTTATAAGATTGTACTTGTTGAATACAAATGATTATAATGATTGACATTTCTAAATTTCTATAACATTGGCATTCTTGCAAAACATAATTAAATAGCCACATACATAAAACATTAACTTCATTGTGCACTTTTATTAATATATCGCAGTGCATTACGTTTAACAATTACTTTTACACATTGCAAAAGGGAAAATAACCACCCCTTTCTTTCATGTTTTAAGAAGTATAATGACACAGCCAAGTTATGTTCTTTCAACCCTCTCGCTGATGACATGTAAAGTCAACACAAACCCACTTCATTCTCAAAGGAGACTCTCTAAAACCTAGTCGTTTTGAACAGCTTTTGTTTGGATTCTTCCAAATGTTTCTTGTCATTGTGATATTTACACCTGCTATCTACCCACTCAATCTCTGCTCTGTTTCTCTTTCTACCTTGTTGAATCCTCATTCATTAGAAAATTTTGTATCCCGCTAACAAAACTATTCCCACTTATGAAATAATCAACAATGGCCTCAGCACAAAACCTACTATTCCACTCCTCAAATTTCTGAACCATCTACTTATAGGAGAAAATCCATTCCTAATTGCTTCCCACGCACCAATCACTTCCAATTCTTTCAAATCCTTTGTCAACCCTTAAATAGTCTGGATGTACTTGTGCAAATCCTCACTTTTATCCTTAAGCATCCAGCAGACTCCGCCTTCTTTTGTGAGCAACATGTGTATAACACATCAATTGTTTTAAAACCATCAATCTGATTGCTATTACAACCAATAATGCTCCAGTAGTACCAGTGGCTAGCTTATCCACTGTAGTAGACAACCTTCTAATCTTCAAAACATTCAAAGTCACTCTGAAAGAGGGGATTAAAGTGCCAAAGATGTCTCCTACCATTTCACCTACACTCACACTTTGCTTAGATCTAGAACTTTGAGTCCAAACAGGATCGTCAAAATGTTCTACATGATAGATTTTGGTAAAAACAATCCCCATATAACCCGTACCATACCATCCTTTTGGCAATTTAAAGTACAGACATTTTCAACACACAAAATAAACTCAATGGATAACAGTGTCCTCCCCATCTATATACAACTTCTAATTCCCACAAACTTCAAAAGTGTGTTCACATTCACTCTTTCCTACAAACACATTATTGGTGTTAGATGTTTCCACCAAAAACACAATCTTCCTTTGTGTTCCCAATCTAAATCTAAGGCAGCTAGATTTCCAGCTAACTGATGTACTATTACTTCCTTTGTCTACTTATTTTTATTCTGGAAACGCTCATCTAACAGTGAACTGGCTTCAAATCCTCTTCTTCCGTCCTCCACTAAATTCAGAGATTTCTCAGCATCTGATAAAATCCAAGTCAAATTGTGTTGGTCTGCATAAACCGTGTCTAAAGTGGAAACAGGCTTGAAAAATCTTGCAATTATTTTTATTTCAAAGGGAGGTGGGCGCCTGTTCAAATTATCAATTATAGGAATCTCTGAAAGAACTAAATCGTAGTTTAAAAAATAATTTTGATAATGTCCTGTCCCATAAAACAAACCCAGCAAAAGACTACATGAAATCGCATAAGTCATGGGAATATGATTTAATGCCTTCTGAAACAGAAGCAGGCAATGGAGTACATACAGAGTAATCCCTAGCCTCCATAGTCTCTACATATTCATATGATAAGCAAAAATATACAATTGCAGAATAGTCTCCTCTAGATGCATCTAATGTGCTTCTTTTCTTAGGATTAATAGTTTGAGGGGACTCATTAGAAGATACCTCTTCTTCCATAGAACTGGTAGGAGAGAACACTCCTACTGGCAACATTATTAGTTTTACAAAGGAAATAAAGCATCTACTATGTATTTACATCCATTTCTCTGATTTGACTCCATTACTTCTTTAGAATCAGATCTATTATTCTGCCACTATGGCTGCAGCCCAATAGTTCTTCATTGACTTCACTAAATACAAGCAGCAAGGGAAAGTTCAAAAGTTCATTTATCGATAATACAGAATCTTTGTGAGACATTCCTAACCCTACTCCGTGTTCTTCTAAGTGACAACCCTCTTTCTTTTACTGGGGCTTAGGAAATCTTCCAATTACCCATCCCAATCAATGTAAATGTCTCTGATGTGCATGCAAACTAAACTCACAGATGACAGTGAATGTTCAAGGTATAACTCAACCGCAATGTTCAGTTTATGAAGGTTCAGCCGAACTTATATGTTGACTCAAATACTCCCGGATTTCTTGATTAGCGTCATTTGCAAAGTAGGTCTGTAGTGTAGTCATTTTTATATAGCTTTTTTCGTGTTTGCTTCATGCATTAGGCCTTTGTGAACTATGTCCTAGATGCATTTTATTCATTTGCTCACAGCATCGGGCCTTGTGCACTTTGCTCTAGATGCATTTTATTCAGCTTCGTACTGTCATTTTTCAATAGCCAGTTCTACGGTCTTGTTTTATTTTCTTATATCACACTGTTTAGCCTACTTCAGCACCGGAGTTCTCAATAACACATTCTCGCTCACTCTGTGCTTCAGTCAAGGATACAGTCTGGTACATTGCCAATAGACGTGGTAGGAGTTTAGTCTTTGGTTTGTAGACGATACACATTCTTACGTAGGGACATTTTGTTACCACATCGACACGTTAGTTATAAAAACACTTCCTAGTCCTAATACACGTAAGAGGGAGATTCCGACCAGGGAACCACAACTAGACGCAGACTGCCCTGTTGCAGATGCTGATCCAGATCACAGGGCTTTGCTCAGGTATGAGGGTTGATGTCTTCCCAGGGAATCTGAAAGGCAAGCTTAGAGCTTAACATGCTGTGCTCGAAATAGAACTTACTTAGAGAGAACGTAATCTTTTAACACTATGATAGCGTTATTCTTATGTTTCACTCTCCTCGTGACTATTTCAATCCTACTGTGTTGTATGGTTCTGGTTATTGCGGCTCACGCCTTATTATCTAAAATGCAGTCGTTTTATTAAATGAATCTATAAAACTTAAACTGCCTTTGTCATTTGTATATGAGATCATACTGTATAAGAAAGAGCTGGTTGGGATCTGAGCGACCACGACTTCCCTGAGAAGTTCTAAAGATGTCATGCGCTCGGCTGCCCAATCATCCCTTCCCCTTGGCAGAGATGAGGCACTGCTAGTTAGCCGGAGCAAAACCGGATTGAAGGTGACAGGGATCCTTCTTAGTGGGTCAGACTTAGTCCCCCACACCAGGAATGGCTCTGCTACCTAGAAATCCAGTAGTCTCATTTAGGATAATGAGAGCCAACGCGACATGGTGCCGCCAACGTTTGGTCTGGCTCTAATTTTCGGGTCCGGCTGACTCTCTCGGTCTCATATATATATTGACTCCTCGGTTCCGTTAACAGAGACGTCCGTGGCACTGAGGACTTCCGCCACCGCAATATAGGTAGATACTAATTATAGCAGTTGGTCGTTCAAGCTTGAACTCTGAAAGGAAAAACCCCAGTATTGGTGTGCCTTCTCTGAACCATAGCTGTTTTCATAATGGCGAATCCCCAGGCAATACAAATAGCAGTTAATATGCGACAACCGCTCACAGTACATTTGCTTGCACATGGTCTAACAAACCAGGGGGGTCCAGTCACGTTTGTGGTGGACGCCCATGCAGCCTATAGAACAGAACTTTTTTACTTTTGGGTCACATTTCCAGCTGTTGATGGGAATTCAAATACATTTCACAACTACATGTTTGCGAACGCCCCTGGACAGTACAGGGCATATGCATATTTAGAGATACCTCTATCTTATCAAGAACATAATAATTGGTTTGATGGCGCCCTACCCCACACCATATTACCTGTTAGGCTAGGTCCACTAAGTAATGATGGTCCTACCTGGCCTTTATTGGCTACATATACACCACATCCAGCGGTTGCTAACTTGGCGGTGGCTGAAGTTCGTTGTTTATACAGAGACTTAACGGCTACATATAGACGCTTAGTACAATTTGTGATGCAGACACTAAACACAAACCCAGCGCGTGCTGCTCCAGCGCAACAACAGGCAGTCACTCCAGGTATCAATCCGGCGACTGTACACTCTATTATGGGAAAAGTGCCGGCTAAACGGGAGGAGACTCCATTTTGGCTGGCGCAAAAAATTAATACGCTGGAGGCAGTATTTCCCCATATGGGACCTCAGGATAAACATAGAATATTAACAATGTGTTTACCGTTTGGTATGGTTCCCACAGTGGACCATTGTAATACATGGGGCTTGGTGTTTGCCGCGCTCTACACAACGGCACACGGTACACCGACATTGGCGAACTTACTGGAAGTGCTCAAACAAATTCAAGATGAATATGGGGCTGCCCCAGCCTTAGATTTGGGGATGCAACTGATGGGCAATTTTGCCACGGTTTCCTCCATTATATTGAGTAATCTAAAAGGGGAGGCAGTGGCACTAGCCGTGCGTATGCGTCTTCGTGACATCCCGCAACTAGATCAGGAGCGGGAGCTGCCGAAAATAATAGCAGAAACATATTCCAGTATCGGTCGTGATAGCCTTGGGGCGAGACCACAGAAACCACAGTTTCAGGGAAAGGTTAGTAAAGATACTGCTAAACAACAGCAGCCTGAGGGTAATAAAAAGCGCTGGGAGAAAAAACAACAAACACCTAAAAAAGAAAGGGGTGAATCTCCGAGACTGGAGACCCCGCAGACAAGGTATAATCTCAGAAAAAGGGATAATTTGAAGACGCCTGATAGATATCAATACACTGATACACGCCAATCTTGTTCCTTTCAGGACTCATTGGAAAAGAGAAATGAGAGAGGTGGGCGATCAGAGCGGAGGACGGAGTACATGAAGCCAAGACAGGATTCACAACGCTCCTCGGAGGTGTCTGTCAAGAAGGAAGAGAAACCGATCCAACAAAAACAACAGTTTAAAAAGGAAAAGGTGGCGGCAGTCTCAGTCAGACATGCCACACAGGAAGAGAGTTCTCTTGAAGAACAAGACATGGGCACTAGCACTGTTAGACAGCGCGGCAGAGGTCACAATAGTTCGCGGGAATCTTCTAGAGCATCTGGAGGTGAAAGCAACTGATGACTTCATACAAGTCGAAACAGCCGATATGCGTGTCTCTGATCCCGATAGAGTATATACAGTAACTTTACAGTTGGAAGGGGACATTGAGCGCACTATAAACGCCAGCTTTTGGGATCATGTAGTCAAGATATATGACATTTTGCTGGGCGAACAGGATTGGCCCACTGACTTTGTTCGCGACTGTCTAGTTGGGGAGGAGGTTATTACACCTTCGTTCTCACCACTTGTTCCGGGAGAACTCGCAGAGTCCTATAGCATTAAGTGGGCTCTGGCACAGGCACCCGCCTTATATAGAAATCATGTGGGATGGGACAGGGATTCTCCTTATCATGTAATTCCGATTAAGGGCGAACCTCAGCCACAACCGCAATATCCTATTAAATATGAAGCGAGGGCATCGTTAAGAAACATACATACACAATTGGAGTACCAGGGAGTTATTGAACACTGTGTCTCGCCGATGAATAATCCTTCATTCACTGTAGCTAAACCGGACCATTCTTATAGAATAGTGATGGACTACAGACATTTGAACGGACATGCATACAAAATTCACATAGCGATGCACTCATGGATAATATTGTGCGTAAAAAATACAAAACCACTTTAGATATCTCGAATGGTTTCTTCTGCCAGAATATAGTGCCCGAAAGCAGGGATTTTACGAGCTTCAGTGCGTTTGGCTCTCAGAAATTTTTTTGTCGTTTGCCTCAGGGGTATAAAAAATAGCCCAGGACTGTTTTCGGCTCGTGTGACTGAAATATTGCACAAACTGGACCCTAAAGCATTGTCATATGTTGATGATATATATCTCACAGATGACGAGTTACTACAACATTTAAGGCGGGTAGCCCGCATTGTTGTGGGATTTGCAGATATTGGCTACAAATTCAACTTCACAAAATCGAAAATTGCCTTTCTCAGCGTCATTTTCTTGGGATATGAGCTGTCGAATGAAGGTAGGAGCCTAGAGCCACACTTTTTAGAAAAATGTGCACAATTGCAACCTCCTAATACAATTAAGAAACTCCAATCGTTGTTGGGATTTCTAAATTTTGGCAGAACTTACATTCCTGATTATGCTACACGTATAAAACCATTGTACGAGTTGATTCGCCCAGATTTTTCGAGTTGATTTTGGACGATTGAGCATACACATACTCTTTGAGACTTGCAAACTGATCTCCTAGCTGCAAAGCATTTAGACACATGGGACAATAAGACACATCTGGTCATCAGGGTTGTACCTGGGGCCGTTGGGTTTACGTATGTCACCTTTAATGAAGGTGAAACAGTCCCGATAGGATACAAGTCTCACTTGTATTCTACTGCAGAACAACGTTTTGCACCAACAGAGAAGATTCTCACTGCTGTACAGATGGCTGTTATTAAAGAACGACCTCTTGCCCAGGGCAAACGCATCATAGTCGTTTCCCCCATTCCGGCCCTAGAGGCTGTTACACAGGCGAGTGTTCCTAATGCGAAAGCATTACACCCGCGATGGATACAATGGGCTACGTCTTTGACAGCCACTGATGTAAATTAAATTTTTGACCCAAAGCTACAGACACAGGAATTTCTCCAATATGAAATTGAATACCCTTTTCCCGCTGACATGTTGCCTATTGATCAATATCAAGTAGTCATGTACACTGATGGCTCTGCGCAACCTGCGGTGGGAACAAAACACCAATATTCTGCTGCATGTGCAGTGGTGAGCGGCCATATGGAGGGGGAGAAGTTCTGCCCCCAACATACTTATACACAGACATTGGGGGACTGTACGGCACAGTCGGCTGAGCTGAAAGCTCTGTTATTGGCCTTGGAACATACGGATCCGGCACAGTTTACACTGCTTGTTTGTGATTCCTATTACTGTGTCCAGTCTTTTAATGAATATTTGCATTACTGGAGGTTGAATGGGTTCAGAGATTCCAAGGGTAACACCATAAAACACAGATTGCTGTAAGGGAATGTAGCGGATCTTAAGGAGACGCTTCCTAAAGTCCATGTTGTACATACTCTTGGACAACAGCGCGTTGGGATACACGTTGCTGGGAATACTTTGGCTGATGAAGCTGCGAAATCGGCAGTGGCAGTTGCCACTGTGGCCGCAGTTACTCGTTCGAGTTCCAAACCAGACACAGAGATTTTGGCAGCCATACAAGCTACGGCTGATGGCACGCCTTATCCTAGAGGATTTCCATCCAAATATCATTACTCAATGGGTAGTATGCTGAATGCTGAGGTTAAGATTCCAGGCGTTGGTGTACGCGAAATGCCCAATAAAATAGTACAACCTCAATTGATTACTGCAGCTCATGAGGGGGTGGCATCTGCACATGCTGGCGTGGCCGCCACAATTTCGCTATTACAGGCCCAGTATTGGTGGCCTGGTCTTTATAAAGAGACGAAGCTGTATGTCCTTTGTTGTGACATCTGCCAACAAATTAAAGTTTCAACGGCTAAACGCCCACCGCAGACGCCCCTTCTGATATCGAATAAACCATTATAGTGTGTGTACTTGGACCATTGTGGTCCGCTGACACCAGATAGTGCATACAAATATATTTTGGTGGCTGTAGATTCTTGCTCCAGATTTGTGTGGGTGTGGCCACAGCGCTCGGCTGACGCTCGAACTGTTATTAAAGATTTGAGTATCTTTGTCGGTACATATGCAGTTGCGGCTTTCCATTCGGACCAGGGCCCTGCTTTTGCCTCTAAGGCATTCAGGGATGCCATGGCTTCGTTGGGGGTCCAGCTCCGGTTCTCGTCTCCACACCAGGAACGACTCTGCTACCTAGAAATCCAGTAGTCTCATTTAGGATAATGAGAGCCAACGCGACAGGTCCACCCAGGTAAAGAATACCTATGACTAGGCACTTAGGTTTTTTTTTACTTTTCCAATGCCTCTTCTTTGTCTTCACCTTCGCTCTGATCAGAGTTCTCAGCAAACACTGGTGGCACACACTCTTAAGGCAGACACACTTTTCCTCATTCTTGTCTTCTGGGCCAATTGTTTCCAGCTGCACTTGCTTTCTTCCAACACTTGTTTCTTCCTCGGTGTCTGATTCTGAATCTGACTCATTCGCCACAGAACAAGACTCTACTGTTTCAATGTCAGAGTTGGTTGTGACTTGTTTAAGACTGTCTTCAACTTGATTGAGTGATACTTCAGGCTCTGCTTGGTTACTGAACGCTTAGCTGACGTGTTCCGAGTGTCTTTCTCGCAACACTGGTTTTTCGGGTACAGGTGCTGTCGTATCATGAGGACACTCAACTCGGCAAGTATGGAAAGCGTGGATCCAGTTGGGGAGACCTCCACAATTCACAGCAGTCATGATTACTAGGATCACCCGATAAGGTCCAAGAGACCGAGGTTCCAGGCATGTTTTTCTGATGTATTTCTTCACCAAGACCCAATCACCATGACCAAGGTCTTGGCAAAGTTCCAGTTGTGGAAAGGCTGTAGTCGATCCAACCTGATGAGACACAGAACGCACTCCATCAGCTAGTACTTTGCAATAGTCTAGGACCGTGGTACTCGTAGTATGGCCCGCAGGCCGCCAGCGGCCCGGCAGACCTTCCGTGGAGGCCCATGGACCTTTTTTCCTAAACGTAGACTCTACGAGTCTAAGACTACGTCCCGTTGGTAAACACAAAAGAGGGCCACTGGAGCATGTGCAATAGCAGCTTTGCTGTGCATGCCTCCCATTCCAGAGGCCCTCTTTTGTGTTTCCTGCCCTGGAGCCGGAGCCGGGATGACATCACACGCCTGCGGAAGTGAGACGCGAAACCCCTTTAAGTCAGCTGACTTTTAAACGGTCTTTTGGAAGCTTCCCGCTACCTTCGCCACCTGTGTCAATGTCTCTTCACTCTCTCCCTGATTTAAAGATAAGCCCCAATGATCTGCTCTTCTAAGGGTGGTCAGGGTTTCGGGGGGTAGGCAAGTCAGGGGGGTGTAGCGTAATCAGTGCTTAATTTGTAAATAAAAACGTGCCGGTGCCCAAATCCCTCCTCTTAAACATGCGGCTGCTACAACTAATTGTGCAAACACGGAATACTGAGGCAGAGTAATCCTGAAGCCATCTCGGGCTTCTTCAATCCTTTTAAAGCCACACCCTGCCCCCCTCAGTTCACTCTTGCAGCTTTCTGCTTTCTCCCTTTGTGACGCTTTTTTTGTTTTTCTCTTCCTCTGTCTTTCCCATATGTGTCTTTTGCTCGCAATAAATGCTTGAGGCAGAAAAATAAGTGCTGGCCCTTAAAAATAAGTGCTGGTGCTCCACACCAGAAACAACAAGCACAAATTAAGCACTGATCTTAATTCTAGTTTGCCTAATTTTATTTTCTTAGAAACTGAAGCCTAACTGTAGTAATGGTGGGTGAAGCGCACAGCAACTGCCGGAGTTCTAATGGGTTAAGCTGCCAGTTACATGTATCACGTTGCACGGAAATAAGCGTGACTTCTGTGTGTGTAATTATGTTTGAGTGTGTGTGCCCATGATGTGCTCATACGTGTGCCCTTGTGTATTTGGAGTGTGCTTCTGTTTCTATGGGATTCTCGAGCACTGCATCTTTCCTATGATATTTATGTATAGTGTTTTCCATCTGAAGTCTGATGATAGCGGTAGCAATCAGCAGGGCCTTTCCTGACGCTACTCATTATTATATGTAAAGCGATCCAGATTACAGGACACTAATAGGAGACATGAAGTGTAAAATAAGCTCTTAGTATATCTTTCTTTGACATACCTATTTTTCAGTCTCAGTTAAACCTGTGCTGAATATCCACTTAGCAAGGATTACCATGCAATGCCTCTTAAGAATGCTATTGTATGATAATAACAATTTATTGTCAAAATATCTAGCTTTGTACTTACATCTGGCTTTGAAATACAGCATTGTCTAGTAATGTTTTTTTACACCAAAAGGGTGCCCCTCGGCCCTGCCCCTTCGCCCCACCCATCCTCCACAGGCCCATCAGTGCAGCCCTTGGCCACAAACCAGACTATAATTTTGGACCCCGGCAACAAGTTTGTGAGTACCCATGGTCTAGGACCATTTCATCTGTCATATTCACAAGTGCATTTGCAGGAATCGCAGGCAGTCCACACCTTCTCCATCAAGATTTCATGGGGGACAGTCCAGTCTTTCAATCAGGTACACTGCGAAGCTCAAATACAAGGGGCAAAGCATCAGGCCATTTCAGATATGTCGAAGCACACATCTTTGCCAATCTCGATTTCAGCATGACATTCACTAGCTCAACAAGACCAGAAGCCTCAGGTCTATAACAGCAGTGCAATCTCTGTTCCATTTGCAATGCTGCATGCACCAATTTTAGGACCTTATAGTTGAAATGAGTTCCTCGATCTGATTCCAAAGAGGTCGGAATGCCACACCTAGGTATGAGTTCCCTCAACAGCAGTTTGGCTATAGTAAGACTATAATTTCGCCTTGTTGGGTATGCTTTAACACAATGGGAAAATATACACACAATGACCAAAACATACCTCAAACTATTGCATACAGCCATCCCAATAAAATCCATCTGTATCCTGTTGAAAGGTCCTCCCGACCTTCCTATGTGACTCAAAGTAACTGCAGTTCTCCTTCAAACATTGTTCTGTTGACACACATTGCATCTGTGACACAACGCTTCAGTCAACAATCTGAATATAGGATGGAACCAAGTCTGCCTGAATAATCTCACCATAGCATCCTTACCAATATGGGCAGGACCATGAAAATGTTGAGCCATATGAGGCAACAGGCTGTTTGGCAATTCTGGTCTTCCATCCATTGAGATCCAAATGTCATCAACTCTTTTGACACACCCTGCCCTGAAACAAATCTGACACTTCCTCTTGAATCCGTTTCACCTTACCCCAAATATTTGGTGTTGTCAACAGAAGGTTAAAGTTAGTCTCATCCATTCCCTCGTTTGTGAATTCACCATTAATGGTACACACATTATGGGCACATAATGCATACATATTGCCCAAAGTCACATGATCATCTCCAGAACGTTATGCAGGGCACTCGACCACTGCACTTTGTTCATTCAATTGTATTGCTTCGAGGAAGTTTTTCACTTGTTCGCCATTCCAGATCGGAGATCCAGAGAACATCCTAAAGCCTAGCTGAGACCACGGTTCTCTGAAGTCATGAACAATGCCAAATCTATACTGACTATTGGTAAAGATTATCCCTTTCAATTGATCAACGACACAGCATGCTCTAGCAAAAGCAATCAATTCAGCTACTTGGGCGGGGAATATTCTTTGGAGCCAAGATGTTTAATCAACTCCAGACAAAGTACAAACGGCATAGCCTGCTCTCAAATTTCCTCTGTTGTCTTTCATACATCAACCATCAACAATAAAGGACATGATCAGATTCAGACAATGGTTCATCTCGTATGTCTGGTCTTGGTTTGGTACATAGTTCAGTGACATCAAGACAGTCGGGGTTCCCTTCACAATCTTCATTAATTCCTTGACCCACTGTTGGCAGCAAAGTAGCAGGATACAAAATCCCACAACTTTTGATTGTCACATTCTCTGCGGACAATATGATGTACTCGTATTTAGTAAGTCGTCTACTTGTCAAGTGCTGCGTCCTAGTTCTGGTCAATAAAAGCTCAACTGAATGAGGAATGTACACAGTTTACTGGTGAACTGTAACAATATTTTCACACCTCTCTATACTAGTGCTAACCACAGCTACTGATTTTAAACATCCCGGCAATGCAGAAGCAACAAGATCTAATGTGGTGGAAAAATATACCATAGCTCTCTTACCATTTCCATACGTTTGAGTCAGCACTGAGAGAGCTGATCCCTCCCTTTCACTTCAGCAAAGTGCAAAATATTTGTTTTAATCAGGCATCCCTAGAGCCAAGGCATGACAGAGACATTCTCTCAGGTCTAGAAATGCAACAAGACAATCATTGTCCCATGGTACTGGATCAGACGCATCGTTGTGTGTCCGCCTTTCTACAGGCTTAGCCACCAGGGAAAAGTTGGGTATGCATCATCTACTGTAGCCCACCATTCTCTGTGTAGTTGGCTGGTCCATTTTCAGTATAGCTGAAATCCTCTTTTGTGACACCTTTCTCACTCCTTTCTGAATGTGGTGTCCAAGGTATTGGACCTGCTTTTGACAATATTGCAACTTTCCAGGGAATACTTTATGTCCATTCTCATCCAGGTGGTTCAGTAGCCTCTTGAGTATTCAATGCACCATGAGGTCATTGATATATACTGAATCAGAACTGAATTGCATGGCATGACCAAGGATTCCAAATTTTTCTTTACGATCTGATTGAAAATCAGTGATGACTCAGTATACCCCCATGGAACTCAGCACCATGCCAAACCCCAGTTTCCGAGCCAAAATGCGAAGGTGAATAGACTATCCTTATGCAACGGTATCAAAAAGAAGACTTGACACACATCAATGAAAGTGAACCACTCAGCCTCACATTGAATCTGAAGCAATATTACAGCTGGATTCGGTACCACAGGGCAACAACGGACAACAATATTGTTTATTTTCCTAAGGTCCTGCACAATTCTATATTTTCTACTTGGTTTCTGAAGATCCATGATGGGAGAGTTACAAGGACTTCCCATTATCTCCTATACAATTTTCTGATGTATCATGGTCTCAATCATAGTACTTATTCCAGCAATCATTTAGGGAGTCAAACTATATGGTGGGGTTTTTGAAAATGTAACATTCAGTTTAATAGTAATTTGAACAGGTTCTATACCTTTTATCAGTCCGATATCTTTTCCTGAAAAGTCCCACACTTCAAGTTTAACAGTTTCTCTCAAATCTGGACGGAGAATCATCAACTGTCAACAAAGTCAATAAAGTGCAATGTGTTTCACTTTTCATCAACTTAAAGATAGCAACCTCATCTTGAGTATAAACTTCTATCCCTGCTGAGGTAGAATAGATGACACAATTTGGTTTGAACAGTAAATTTCTTCCCTAGAGATTCACTGGACTACGATCACATCTGATAAACTTGTGCTTCTCTTCAAAAGATCCTATTATTACTGTGACTGGAGCAGTTTCTCGAGCTGCCATTTGTTTATTCTCTACACCAACGACTTGGTCTGTTTTTCCCGAAAGGGGTAGGGTTGGGACTAATACTGTTCTTGGAGTATAACGGGTAGCACCAATGTCAACCAACAATGACACAGGCGGCCATCCACTTCACTATCTAAGAATGGCCCACTCTGGTCTACCTCTAAGGCTGCGCCAAGCACGCAGTCTTCCTCCCCTCTCAGGCACCGTCAGGCTGATGGAACGGAGCCATTTCTTTCAACCGTGTCAAACAAAGGGAGCTGTTGAAACTGATTTTGATCCTCTAGCCCATTTGGTTTCGTTCTCTTGCCCTGATTTATATTCTGGTGTGATCCAACAGCATTCTGCTGTGGCATAGGCGGTTGGAGAACTTGCCTCTCTGGAGGTTGGGGCACATTAAAATGTTGACTCTTGGGTCTTTGGACACCCTGCATCTGGTTAAGATTGCTATTCTGAGAAGGCACCAATCCTGTGTTTTGGACCTAATTAGCCAGATTTAAATGACATTCCTGCTTCCAATGTCCCTGCTTATTACAGAGGTGACAAGGAGTTGATCTTTTCAGACTATTGATATCCATTCCTGTACTAGGGACTATTGGGACTCCTCAGCCCCTATTTTGCATTGGATTCTGTGGCTGTCGATAAACACCTTACATTGTACTAGCATTGTTTACAGCACTAGGCATTTGACTAGTTCTTTGAGCTGCTTTCATTTGGGGGAACAGCAACTTTTCCTTCAACTTTTCCGTCAACTTTTTCCGTCAACTTTTTCTGCTTCATCTCTATTTCATCTTGGCTGTATTTCACATGATGAGATTTTGCATTAAGAGAATTATTCTGGCAATAGATGAAATGCTGCTGAATCATCAGGCTTATCACTGGCCTCAATCCTGTCACAAACCGTGACTCAAAATGCCCCATATCCTTAGCCTCTAAAGTCTCCATACCACTATACTGTTTGAATGCTTGTAACAGCCTTTCATAGTAAGCATGGATCAGCTCCTTTGGTTCTTGAGTTGTACAAACAATCTTAACCCAATCAACATCTTGAGGAGGCACCTTCTTTTCAGGAATGTCAAAACCTCCTGATATTTGTTCATCACCAACAGTGAAGGGCCCTTAGTTACTACATTCCTAGTCTTCTGTCTCAGGCCATCAAACAGCTATTTTACACTCAGTTGACAAGTCACTTGGAACGACAATGTCAAACATGGTATTCAAATCAATCCACAACACCTGTGAAATTTTCACAGATCTTTCAACCTGTTGATACCATTTCACTGGCTTCTCTCGCAACTTTGGAAAATCATTGGTAAATGATGGAAGATCACTTCTGCTCCATGGCATAAGAACATAACCTCCACCACGCACTTCTCTCAAAGGGAAGGTTATAATACCTCCCTCTGCTCCAACTGGAGGTAGTTCGGCCATTTGGTTTCTGACTTATCTAATTCATTCCATTTCCTGATATTCAGAATCAGTTCCCAAATCTAAGTTTTTAATCCCAGAGTTCTCATATCAGCAATGTCCTTCTCACTGAAACACACTCAATAGCTCCTTTGCAAAGCTTTAGTTTTATTTAAGTCTACCTCATATTTTTGAGCCAATTCTGCCAATTTATCATGAACTTGTCCCGCTCACTTAGTAATATTCCTTCTCATGAATGCAAGCTCATCTTCTTGATAAGTCTCTAGCTGTTCCAAATAAGGATTCCCAACAATCATTGCATCCAATTCTGTTGTCAACTTTGCCACATTTAAAGTCCTCTTTCTTGGTGTGGATTGAAGTGTTACCGACTCACTTCTGAATTAGTACTCTCTTTAGATGGAGTCTTCTCATTAAGGAATTGTATCCAGTCATCTATCTTTTTCACAATAAAGGATTGTGTCACTACAAGTTCGCAAACAGAAGTAGTGTGTGTGGGTATCTTCTGATAAGTACTTATTTGAGTCCTGACCTATTCAGTGTTGTATCTGCACTTGCTCCACCTGGAGTGCTAGTGTATGCTGGAACTAAAGGAACAAGCTCCTTAACACCTGAAGTATTTGGAACTCCACTCTATCTTTCAGCATTATTAGGTACAGCCAAATTGTAGGTATTTCTACCAGAGCCATCTGTTTTATACATAGGAACTACAGGGTCTATAGTAACTGGGGCTGTAAGAGCATCATCAGTACTCACTGTAAGAGCAACTGGGGCACATTCTCTCAGACCTTCACTTCTTAACTCACAGTGTACACTAGTGGAAGTAACTCCCACAGGACTAGGGGGCACCTTAGTTGGAGCAGTCACGGCAGTCATCAGACCATTACCACCAACAGTTTGACTCCCACTTCCCTCCCTGACTTCATTATATGGAGGTGGACATTCAGAAAGTAACACATCGAAAAGGCTATCTCTAGAGCCTTAATCGCTGTCCATGCTTTTATCATCTGGCTTCTTTTGTTTCCCCTCTTGCAGTTTGAGTTATTTTCCTTTCCCCTTCTCCCTCAACCGTATCGGTCGTCAAAACTGGATCTAGTCTGACTCATATCATGCCCATTCTCCAGCTTCTCTGCTCCGCATCCCATCTAGTATCTGCATAAATATGCACAGCTTTTTAGACTCTGCTCTGATATTTTTCTCTTTCTTTCACATCAGCAGCACGTTCCCAAGCATTGAGTGCTTTGCATTTTGCGGGTCTAGGAGGTGGCTTCATTTCATATAACACTCTTTTCAAATTTTCAATAATTCTCAAGTTAACTGTGCCTTATTGTGGGAATCTCAGTGGACCATCCTTTTTTGTGATCTTGTACTGCTGACCAAGCCAAACACATGTATAGAGCCCTACATTAATTGCAATATAGTGGCCTGGAATACCTTTCGGAGGTGCCACTTCTCCCTTCCTACTAGGAATATGAACATCTCCTCTAAACATATCTCATATAGCTTTAAAGCATTTGATGTTTCAAAACTTTTTCCAATATTCCCATTTGAAAAGAATTAAAGGCGTTGCCCACGAATAGCAGAACAGTATCGCCCAAACCAACCTATACCAGCGCTGCACACTGTGACATAAATCTCACTCCTTGCAGCAGTTTCCCCTCCTTTACAATCTGCATGCACACTTGCTTCGAAATATCACACACATACAAATGCCATACAATAAATTTTGTCTGCTTCACTTAAGAATGAGTACTTTCAATCACACAGGAAAGTTCACAATTACTCTGTATAAGACCTCGGGGTAACCTGTAAATCAGGACGGTTTCTCCCTGCACATAAAAATCCACTATGCCAATTGTATCATAGTCACGCAAATTAAGTCCCTATTTTATCCATGTCATTGACGACGTCTCACAATGAACACAACCACTCAGCAGACAATATGATATGATGTTTTCTACACCTTTTAAAATATTCCAGGATCTCAGGCCACATCAGACCAGATAGCCATTTCACACCTATATAAATCATCACACTCACACAACATCCAAAACAGCTCTGCAAAACACCATCCAATGTCACAATCACTGCAAGCTAAAGACAAAACCACTGCACTCCACAACCCTATTAATATTCGCTCTTCCGCTGCCAGTACAACTTTTTTTCGATCCTCCACAACTTCGCTGAGTCTCCAACTCTAGACAAGGACACTAGGGTTTGGGCTCTGGGGACTAACTAATCTAGAGTACAGTTCCAGTTGTCTCCACATCGGAAAGTGAACCGTCCTCTGCTACCATTTGCTCCAGCACAGGGTCCTATTTCTCTTTCTGGGGTCGTATGAATATTTCTTCCCTGTTCCGAGGGGTGGAGAAATAATTTTGCTGGATTTTTCAAATCAATCACAGTGCAACTCAATAGTCACAGATTAAACCTCAGAGTCAAATTTAAAGTTTCAAAGACTTTACCATAGACTCAAAGCCAAAGTTACCTAAGTGAGTCCATAGTATAGAGTTACAGAATCACAAATGGAGAATTGAGGCGTCACACAATATTAAATCAAAGCAACATACAAAAGACCAAGACTTCAATAGCGACAATGCAGAAAATCAAGAAAAGTATGTGATGTCTGAATTCTAAAATTAAATTCTCTTGCCTAACCATTGAATCTAGCTCCTAAACTATTCTAGTAGAAAAGAATGTCTGAGAAAGGTTAGCAAACAGAACTTCAGTAGAAGATTCTGTTTAAGAGAGATGCCATAAACACACAAATATGAGATAGGAAGCTCAAAAAGGCCCACTCTGAGCATGGGACAAAGGGAATCTGATTCTCTCGCCAACTAAACCACACTTAAATGTTAGTTTTCCAGGTGCGACGACATCATAACCAAAACTTTTATTTGAAAAACAAAACTACAAGTCATTTATAATTGACCCTTCAGTCTTCTGAAGCCTTTGGCCCTCGATCTTGATACACACTCGCATTCAAGAAAGCTTCAGCTGCCAATTGTAGGATACTCCTTCCTTCCTATAGCATCCGCAGCTTTGGAAAAATAAGCTTTCATGTTGAAGATTATTACATACAAAAAGAATGTGGCCTTCACTGCAACCAAACTAAAATAAACCTGAATTTAGTTTAAATTCGATATGCTTTAAGTGTCATACTTGTATAATACAAATGATTAGAAAGAATAACATTTCTAAAATTCTATAAAATTGACACTCTTGCAAACCATAATTAAATGTGACGTACGTGAAACATTAACATCAATGTGCACATTTACTGATGTATCACAGTGCACTATGCTTAACAATTAGTTTTACACATTGAAACAGAAAAAAATAACCACCTCTTTTTTTCACATTTTAAGAAGCATAATGGCATGGCCAAGTTATGCTCTTTTACCGGCTCACACTTTAGAAAATTCAAGTTGAATTTGATTTACTTAGCTTGCTTATGAAAACCTATCACTAACAGTTGTGGGGCTGCATAGTTTTCTACGTGGAGTCCACATGTCTGTGTTCTAATATTCTTCTCACAGCAATTCTTTCGCTGAGGAGCACACATTGAGCTTATAAGTGAAACTTTCCTACTACATGGGCAGTTCATGCTCTCTGTCTCCCCTCTGTTTTTTTTTTTTAGAAGCTCATGAAAGCAGTGCAGAAAGGTGGTGGAGTCACTAGGGGTGAAGGTTGAAAAGCAGAGTCTGTCATCTTATGCCTTTTTATTAGAAACATCTGCTGCAAAGAAACTGGCAACAAGGACATATGTGATAGTAAATTTGTTCTAGGTTACTTAATTGGCCACAAATCGGCTTCATTTGAAAATATCTTAAAGGATCAAGACACCTGCTCCAGAGATCTTTGCCAAACAAGTTTGTGGGGATTATAATAGCAGCAAGATAATTCTAGGGGGTAACACAGTTCTGGCAGAGTTCTATGTTTTGAACAGTCAGTTTTGACTCATAAAGTAGCATGGGGGTTAAGGTGCCTGCTTCAAAGCACATCGTGTAAGTTGACTACTTCTTTTGCAACAGATAATTTTGTTACTTTCAGTTCATAACTTGCAGTCCTTCTAATATAGAACAATTATCTATTTACCAGCATTGAGTGGTTGCATGGAAACTGTAAATCATAGTTTTAGATCTTGATTATTTCTTTCTCGATCCATTATTATTCTAAGATTGGAAAAAAGGGTTCCTTTTTGTTAGAACAGACAGTCACAATCACTGTGTTACATTTTATATTCTGACTGTGTCTTCCTGACCTTTTCACTCTTAACATATAAGGTCTACAAGTATGGACAATATGTGATTTCTATGCCTTAAAACCACCACTGTCTCTTGTAACGTTTTCTGTACATTAATTTACACATTGATAGCTCTAAAGTTCTTTGATGCCCTACACTGGAATGAGAAGCGCTGTAAAATAATTAAATTTAAAAAAAACGTAAATGTCTTCCAAATCATTACTTGTGTAATTACTCATACACACAGATAAAACTTGCATTTGTACATTGCAAGCACATATTTTACATAGGTGGTTGAACGAAGTCAAAAACCTCCCTCCAAATCATAGTTTATTTGAAGTATTTAGAAAGTGATGAGCAGCTTGCCTTTGTTTACTCCATTGCATTGGCATGTGAATAGTAGACTCCAGATAGCTCACAGCCAGAGAGATACTCCGGATTGAAGTGGGAAAAAATAGGCTCAGGCATCAAAATAAAAATGGCCGGTTAGCTAACCTGATAGCTAATAAGGTGACCAACATTTACAAATCAGGCCAGTTTTGAACTTGTAAAGACATGCTGCATGAGTATTTTGCAACCTATGGGAGACTGCATGCATGTGTGTTTATGGTTGCAATGTTTATTGTAATACAGGGAAATTAACTGTAAAAACTGTCCCACCTGGCCATAAAACTAGCCCACAAACTAATAAAACTGTCCCATACACAGATATGTCAAACCGGCTCATCAAGCACAGACGGATTACCGCATTGGCTACCTGAACACAAGAAGAGCTGATATTTTTAAATCATGCCTTTGTGTTGATCCCCCATCTGGAAGTGAAAGTAGGAAAGCCCCTTTGCCCTCTGCAGGTTGCTGCAGAGAATGAAATGCAGACAGCGTGAGCGTACTGCTGTATTATATCATGTTGCCTAAAAATGACACCAGGACAAATTCAGCATACTTTCTTCGGTCGTATGCACCCCAGATCCGTACCAGAAATATTTGCGGTAGCTGTGATTCTACAGAGTCCCCTTCATTTCCAGCTTTCCAGCACTGCCTAAAAGCATCATGTTTTTTTAAAGGACTTCATATTGGCGTTTACGCAGTCAGGCCCAAGGCACTGGGAGATGAACTGATGTGCCCAGGATCACAAAATTTGGAGAAGTGGTATAGCCAGTCTTAGAAGTTGTGTCAACCCTGGTAAAATTAATTGAATTGCAAAACAGTTTTATTTCTGTGCTTAAAAGTTTTTCTCTCAGAGGATGCTGGAGGAATCTGGTAAAAACCTGGCTCTCTCTTTTCTTTTCTTTTCATCTATCATTTAATCTTGTATTTTCCAATACACGGAGTTAACCCGCATATAGGAGACACACTAATTATGTGTGGTGCCTCGGTAACACGAAATAGTATTAAGAATCGGGGTTTAAGAACAGAAGATTATGAGCATCTCATTACTGGATCCACACATGGTAGAAATTCATTCCTAATGCGAGAGAGGGCAATAGACTGCGGACGCCGCGCGTGGGCTCTTCCTGGAAGGCCTATGCTAATGCTGTGTCTTTGGTGCTTCTTCCTGCAGTCTCCCTTGACCCGTGCGAGGTTGACCATTCCAGTTCCTTTGTATATGGGCGCCTCCCAAAATGTGCGACTTCCTCTCCCACAGTGGCCGGTGTGGGTGGCAGGAAGAGGCGAAATCTGTTGGACAACCCCATACCCTGAGAATCCCAGAGGGCAACAAATCACGACGCACATGTGGCGGTGAGCGAGAACCGGAAGGGCATGTCAGCCTGTCACGGCGCTGGCGACAGTCAGCATTCCCTGCACTGGAAGTGCATACATATCCATGCAAGATTAGCTGGGAGTTAGGACTGACCAGCATGCTCTCCCCAACATTATCACGTGGCAGACCTTTGCAGCTCACACAGTATTGGCTCCGATCACATGAGCATGCAATAAGAAGCCGATAGCACCGGGTGTACACACAATTATCCGGAAATCCCTGCAGAGATAGGGGGACCAGGCGTACCAGATTTGCCGGGACAGTCCCGGTTTTTCCAACAGCTGTCCTGACAGATTTCGGCAAATTTGGTTCAATTCCCGATTTTTAAAGGGGGTCGACTGGAAAACTGTGTTGAACCAGGTGTTCTAAAGCTGTGATAGTTAGCAGCTGTTTTAAGCAAGCAATTTAATTAACAGGTATGATGCTGTTTTTAAAAATTACATTTTATTTATTTCCATAGTGACTTTTCCGTGTTCGTTTGTTGATGAGAGCTGTCATCATGCGCCTCTCAGTTGATGTAAAATTGTAGCCCTTCTTCTGTTTTCTCCAAATGTCCAGGTTTTTGGTTCTCAAAGACTGGTCATCATATGCAGATAGCAGGTTTCCAGCTAATTGTTTGGAGGTTTTGATGTCCATTATAAGGTGTAAAACCTCCCAAGGACATCGATAGCTGCCTTAGAAGCTTCCCATTTTTTGGTGTTGGAGGAGGGAGGGAGTCAATTTAAAATGCCCAATGTTGTGCTTGGCACTTAGCCCTGCCCCTTGAAGGCTCCACCCCCTCCTCACACAGTGACAGTTTTTCTTAAATTCAAAATTCTGATGTCCCCACGTTACGCTGTGTGTAGTAGATAGAGAGTAGGGTTGCATATCACTTAGTGATTTAATGCACCTGCTTCAGATCTCTGTGCAAAATGCAGCCACTAAGAACCTACACAATTGTACACACACACCAATGGATCCCGATGCCGAGCGTGGCCTGCGGTTATACATGAATGTCACCTGAGTGCATGTGTTCTGACGAAATAAAATGCTGAGTAGGATGTCCGGGTCTTTTGTTCAGGGCAGTATGCCCTGCTCCCTATTTTTGATGACTTGTTACTTGAAGCCTGTGAGCTTCTGGGTGCATACTTCAGGTGCTTTCATGTGATCTGAGGGAGAGACAGGTCTCAAGCACTCCTTGTGCTCCTGCCTGAATGACATCTGCCCAAACGTTACTTGTACAGGGGCAGCAAATGCACTCCGAGCCACCTATGGGCTGGTGGTGGCATTAAATAACAGTCAGCAGACAGAGAGTGGGGACATCATCTAGTAAGGAGCAGTGTGGATCCAGCTAGTAGAAGGCATTGAGAAATATTGAGTGAGTGTAGCTCACACACAGCACAAAGAAGGAGCAGCAGTTGTGCAGTAAGTACACCTGACATACCTGCCCCAGTCACCTACAGCCCAGTGGGTGGAGAATGCCTCCAGAACTGCACACAATGGGCTAAAATAACCAAGATGTTGTGGTAACCTCCTCAGTGATAATCCTGCATGTGTTGTTATGACTTCCTTTCTGCAACAAGATTGGTGTTGTTGAGAGCAAAACCCAGATGCTGAATTTTGCCAAGCACATCATGTGTAGGAGGCACATAAATACTCTGCACCATTCAGTGAACTGAGTGGCACGACAGCAGCAATACCCAGATGGCATGCTTTAAGACAACAAAGGAGACCAGTGATGAAGAAAAAGGTCCCTGCTGCTCCACCATGCAGAGGAAGTACTCTTCAAGCTGTTTTGCAACCTGCCAAACACGTGGGCTGAAAGTGATTATGAAAAAGCAATAACTGCACTGACCACCCATTTTGATCCCAAAATAAACCCTGAATTTGAGACATTCAAAATGCACAAGTCAGTCAAGTGGAAAGAGAATCCATTGATATTTTTTATGCAAGACTCTTCGAGCTAGGAAGCACATACAAAGATGGCCTGAACAGAGTGGTACAAATACAAATAATCCAGGGCTGTAGGTCAGCTGTACTGTGCAGGCTCATTCTCGGGAAACCTGACATTTCTCTAGACGAGATGCTGACTCTAGCTAGGCTGTATGAGGTTGACGAAACTCTAACAGAACATATGAGGCAGCTTTCACAAAAGCAGCAATCAAAAGTGAGAAATGCTGGTTACTGGTAAGTGGATTTTTTTATTACCATTATAGAAATGCCACTTTTAGAAAGTGAGCATTTCTCTGTGCTTATGACTCTGGTGTTTTGCAGCTTGCCTCCAATCCATGTCTGGCGCAGAGTGACAGCTAGGCTTTGTGCATACTTTTCAAACAACCTGTTCACAGGGAGGGTGGAGGTGTCACTAGTGCATCTGCATAGTAAATGGTCTTCCTGGGCTAGGAGAGGGAGAGGCAGGGCACAACTGCATTTGAAAAGGCTGTGCCCTGGTCTCACACAAAGGGCTCGTTTGCCCCCCTACTGATGTCTGGAGCCAGTGATGGAGGAGAAAGGGGACATTCCTGGAATCAGTTAGTGCTGGTTGGAACCCCTATCCTCCTTTGTGGAGGTGTCGCAAAAGGAGTATAAGTACAGGGGGGAGGTCCCCCACATAAGTAGAGCACTTTTCAGACCGGAACCGAACCCCTGTCGCAAGGACTGCTGGACTGCATAAAGGACTCATCTAGACTGCTCTGCTGTGTGTAGCCCTGGTGCCTGGGACTGGCTGGGTGGCACAAAGGACTCACCTGGATTGCTTTTCTGCTTGTTGCCCTGCTGCCAGCCTGCTCCCTGACCCTGTTCTGCTAACAGGACTGTTTTGTAAGAGGAACAGCCTCTTAGGTCCCCTGCATCACTTTGTGCTGGCCTCCTGCACCTCTGGACCCCAAAGGCTCCCCTGGGATTTGTGGTGACCCAGAATTGGCCATGGAATTCTAAGACTGACCTTAGCAGCCTGTGCACTGAGCACACAGGGTGCGCTACACGTTTCTGTCCCTAACCACTTGTGGTGAGCGCAGCGTCTTTTTACCCTCTCTCCCTGGGAAGAGAGTGTATGAAGAGCAGTTGTGCCTCACTATAGGGAGAGGACCCCTGTGCTTGCCACCTCGGCCCGTGTAGTGAGCGCTGCTAATGACTTAGTCCTGGAGAGGTGTCCCTCCCAAGAAATCGGGCCCAGAGTCCACTTCCTGCACCTGGAGAAGTGCTGACAGCGGCCTGTTCACTTAGAGGACTGCAGGAAGAGTGCCTGCCTCTGACCGCGAGGCAGCGTCCCCGTCACTTGGATCAGCGCTGGGGAGAGACGCCTGTACCCTCTGGAGTACGAGCGCTGCATACTTTGTCCCCCGATTGCTCCCGGTACTCCGGGCGGCCTGACCATCGGCAGCTTTTATCTTTTTTTATCCCCTGACTCTCTACCTGCAAGCAAGGGCAGCACAGGACATACCGTTTGGGGCATTTTTCAGGATGGCTCGCAGGATGGGAAAGGAATCCTCCAATCGAGGTCCTGTCCCGGACGAGCCTTATCTCTACCGTAATTACGGTGATAGGAGGGCCAGAGCTCTTGTGCTGTGGGTGATGCCTTATTCCACTTACTGTACAACCTGTAATAGGAGCCTAGGGGAGCTGGGCCTATAGGTCTCGGGTGGCAGATGACCCGCTCTTGTTCTTTATTACAGACCGCATTGGGGTGCTTCATGGGAGAGGCTTTCCTAATGATGTCTTGGCATTCATGACCTGATGTTTTTCTCCTCACAGGTAAATTGTGGGTGTCAGATGTGCCAGATGGGAATGTGTTCTGTCCATGTACATTCCTGATGGTGTCTTGGCATCTCTGATAATGTTTATTGCAGTAGGTGCCTTGTGGGTACCAATGATGATCTGTGTCAGGGAGAGTATTGCTCTATGACCTATGCCATAGGGAGATGTTTCTTTTTTATGGGCTCTCCGAGGAATGTTTAATTCTATGTGCATTCATGACGGTGCCTTGGCAGCTCTGATATTATGTTTATTCTGACATGTACCTTTTGGTGGTAATGGCAACCTAACTACTGCTTGTGTTGCAGAAGACCAGTAACCTATATGTTTACCTGACTACTGCTACTTTTTCAGAGGACTAGTAAGCGTTGTGATGTTCTGACAGCTGCTTGTGCAGCAGGGTATTACTGATACGTTGTGTTTGGTCTAAGGATGTTTTATACAATACGATTTATTTTTATATAACTTCTTGTTGTGTTTCTTTTGTGGTGTATTTATTGGGTCACATGTGTTGTGTGTGTTGTCCAAACACTTTACACATTGCTTCTGGGATAAGCCTGGCTCATGCGAAGCGACCAAGTGGGTGAGCAGGTGTTATCTTGGGTGTGTAACTCCCTCGTCCTGACTAGAGTGGTTGTCCCTGTTGGGCTTAGGTGCCTGTCCTAGCCAATCGGGAACCCCATTTCTAACATTCGACATGCCAGAATGCCACAATCGGCAGCAGAAATAAAACATTTCCTGGGACTAGCAACATATTCCTGCAGATTCATCCTTAATTTAGCAACAGTTTAAGAACCTCTTAGATTGCTGACAAAAGCAAACACATTCTGGAGATAAGGGAACAGGGAGCAGTAAGCCTTTCAGCCCATCAAAGGTGTTCCTTTACATGAGACAACCATAGGAAAAGCACTGAAATCATCATAGACACCACTCTCATCTAGACTGAGGCAGTCCTAATGCAGGACCAAAACCAGGGAGAATAGAAACCCATAGTGTTCGCCAGCCATGCCCTCACTGGAGTGGAGCAGACATGCTACCAAATAGAAAAAGAGGCTCTGCCATCAAGTGGGGAGAGGGAGAACCACTTTCACCTCTGTATCTACGAACAGAATTTCAAGGCAGTCATGGATCAGAAAAATAGACATTACGTATTCAAAAATACTGTTTCTCATTGTCATACAGGCTGGAGACTAGTTGTAAAGACACTCTCACAACAACAAGAAGACAGGACTAAAACTGGTCACGGACGTGGATGAACACCATCAGCAGTTCACTTACATGGCCAGCCCTAAGGCACTGTCCCTGGAGGTAATAAAGCAGAACACTGAAAGGGATGAGTAATGAAAGCATTAATACTTATGGTCTCTCATCTGGGACAGCAAAAGTACACAAATAATATTACAAAATGCCACCACGTGTAAATTAAACAGTGGCAGGGGCTGTGCAGAAGTCTGAAGTACTCGTCAAGACTCCTTAATTGTCCTTTTCGATCGCATAGGGCCCTCGAGTGCTCAGTCTTGCAGCACTTTTCCACAAGCTGGTGTGCACAATCACATTTACATTTAAATATATCTACTTTTTAAGCTTTATGATTCCAAATGTAATGCCAGCATAATGTTGGAGGTGCACCCAACCTTAGATTGCACTAATTTCAGGAAAGAATTCCAAAGACAATTTTGCAGGAGCTACATAAACGGGTAGTCGTGTAATACTAGGACTTAAAGCACTGAAGGCAGAGCTCTGAAGCTTCCCAGGTTCACGAGACAGAGGGTCACCCAGTCCAGGTTTTTGCTTTGCATTCTGGGACCTGGATTTATCTTGCTGTACTTGGGTAAACAGGGCTACAAGTGCCATGAACCTGACCTGGCCACTCACAAGTGGACTGGGTAACTTGAGAGTTCTGTGTGTGCAGATTGGTTTAAACCGGCAAGCCTTGCCCCCCAATGTGCATCAGATTGTATAAATGTGTCAGACCTGGTACAAGAAGCTTGAATGAATCCTAATAGATAGTTAAGAACAAACAGCGATAAAAACTGCAGGCCTGATTTGTAAGCTGTTTCAAAATTCGTCCATAAGCTCCTAAACCTGTCCCCGTGCCCATCTCAGATACAATCGCTTTAAGCATCTTTCTTTTAACATAACTATAATGGAGCCAGACAGCCTGTTTTCAAAAGGCACCCGCGACAAAGGGACAATCTGATAACCTAATCGCACAATTCCATGAAAAATCTCCTCGCACAGGTGGGAGACTTGAAGGCTTTCAATGGCAACATGACATGACAATGGCGAGGCGCCTGGTGACCGGATCACATGCTTCCCAGTCAGCGCTAGCGCGAGAGCGATGCACAGCTTGTCAGATGTCAGATAAAGGCCTCCGGCCCAAACCACAAATTATTAATAAAGTCTCCACTTTCTTTCTGTCCTTTCCTATACTTGCAGAGAACGAACTGCTTGATTTTTACTTGCGTACTTTCCACCCGAGAGTGCTAAAAATAACCCGGTGAATAAAAGACAGTGACTGGAAACAACGGTAAGATAGCTCCGTTGGTTTAGCGCTGACTGCAGAGATCTGTACACTTCTTTCGGTCTTCTACTGTGCCATTTGTTTATTTTAAGCTAATTTCCTTACTGCTATTGTTTATTTATTTATATAGTGTTGTATATGTTGTCAATTTACTAGTACGTCTTGGGCGCATTTTCAAAAACTAAACAGGCGCATTTTACATAAATTGCTTTTCTGCGTTTCCGCAAGAGTAGCCTCATTTTATCAAACAGATTGTTTCAATAAATGTAAAAAAATATGACTTCTGAAAATAAACTAAAAAAGGGTACTTGTTGGAAAATTAAGTTTGTGCAATGTAATGACATGTTGGTGACAAGCATTCATTTAACTGAATTCCTAGCTTTTTAATGCACTCCCTCTGCACTTATTGTTGGGTGCCGAAGGGTAATCAAAACTCAGATTAACTGTTAGTCCCAAACTCTGAAATATTTGGGGACTTTAGTCGTGCTCTGCCTGACAGTGCTGCCCTCACTCGCATCTCTGATTAAAGCTAAGTGACTTTTTACAGGAGAAGGGAGTGACTTCAGAGCTGGAACATTCATCGCTTATAAAAATCATCCTGCAAAAGTTTGAATTCTAGCCATGCTTTTTTTCTTTTGAAAGCCCAGTGCCTGAATCCAAAAGTGCCTGAAAGTGAGACACAGGCATAATACATATGAATGGACTATGCCGTTCTGCAGGGCTGTTTCTCAATGGGAAGAGGTGATTCCAGGGACTCTAAAGTGAGAAATAGAAGTGTCAGCATAAATGGGAAGTACCGAATAAATATATCACATTTATTGCAGGAGGAGGGTATATATGTAGACTTATTTTCTACTGATTGCTACATTTTATATAGTTTACCTAATCAGTTGTTTAAATATCTGTTTTATTTTTTTATACTTGCATTGCATTGCATACACTCCATACACATCATTTTTCAAGTATATCTCGTGTTGAGCAATCTGAATGTACGGCAATAGAACGATAATCAATATAACATTACACAATAGGCACATTCAGGGCTCTCTCTCCATCTCGCTCTCTCTCTCTATCTCTCGATCCCATATATATATATATATATACATACATTTTTGTTCAGACATCAGGGTGATGGATGTCAGTCTGTTTTATCCCGAAAGGGCTAAATGATAGTGTTAAAATCTGTTACTGTACTTCAACGCAAAACCCAATTAATAATTGTTGGTAAAGAGGCTTTTGAAAAGGATCTCCATTTACAGCACCACAAGCCCTTTTGTAGAATGCGTGTCAAAATGACAAAATAGCTAGATGACGGAGACGCAAGCTGTGTTGCACAATTTATCTCTGCATCCTAGGCTCCCACATGGTTCTCCAGAGCTGTGGAAGGTCCTTCAGACATATCTTGCTACCTTGTCTCCCTGGACTGATAATATACCTAACAAAGACCAAAGTGCAGCCCTATGCCCTAAGTCCACCCACTTTCACTCGTCCACTTTCACTCATGGCTTGATTGAACATGGAATCCAGGTCATTCTAATATAAAAGGAGATTTAGGGCCTAATTTAGAGCATGGCGGGCAGCCTACTGGTCTGCAAACCTACAGAAGGCTATGGACTCTGCTGCCATGACACATGAGTGTTACTCGAATGTGAATTTACCTTTAAAAAGCTAAGTGCTTGGCAAAGCAGGAACAGTTTTTTTTGTTTTTTTTTTAATTAATTTTTTTAAATTAAGCATCCTGGCTTGGGGGAAACAGTTACAGAACTGGAGTCTGACGACTGTCTCAAGGTGCAATTGATCGGAGCAGTGTTTTATACATTTCACTGAGTACCATAAATCAATTTAAACATTCATTTTTTGGTCAAGAAGGTGAGCAGTTGCCTTTGAGTCGTAAATAAGTTCTTGATAACAAATGTAGGTGGGCCTTGACCTTGCGTGGACACAATGAAGGCCAGTGGGTACGTGTCCAGAGGATTGGCATGAGGGGCGCGTGATCGCTGTGCGTGCTGTGTTCTGATGGGCTGAGTGTTCCCTACTACTTGTGGCATCTGACTCTATGGTGTTTTAGGGATGTGTGCACATCTCCGGCTATATGTGCTTTGTTGGGGCGAATCTCCTTGGACATTGTGGTATTGCTGCACCTATCTGTGGGTCCGATCTGAGTTTCCTGTTTCCGCATTTGTCTACCGGCTAAGTGCTGCCCCACCTGTAATCTGTTGTTACGTCATAAGCATTTGTAGAGTGCACTAAACCCGATGGCATCAAAGTACTAGCACAGTCCGGGCAGAACAAATATTAATTCAGAGCCATGATGAGTGAAGAGCCATGTTTTCAATTGTTTTTTAAAGGTTGAGAAGGTTTCTGTATCTGCAACGTGGGACAGCAGGGTGTTCCACAGCTTGGCCGCTTCCACAGAGAAAGCCTGTCCACCCCATCCAGCTTTGCGAAAACTTGGAACAGTTGCCAGTCTACGAGAGGAAAATCTAAGAGGTCTTGCTAGTACATACCAACGAAACATAGCATTGAGCTGTTCGGTGTTCTGGAGGTGAAGGGCCTTGTGAACCATACACATGGCTTTGAAAACAATTCTCTTTCTGATAGGATTCCAGTGGAGGGCACGCAGACCTTCCCCCACTGAAACCTGTGTCTAGGGATATTCAGATTGAGCCAAGCAGCTGCATTCTGGACAACCTGCAACTTGTTGATGCCTATCATATTAGTATTCAGGTATAGGGAGTTACAATAATCTAATCAAGAAGTAATGACAACCGCCTGATGTAATCCCTTAGGGATGAAAGAAAAGTTTTTCATCAGGACTCTAATGATATAAAAACAAGTGCTGGAAATGAGACTAGCCTGGTTACTGAAGTTCAAAGAGTTGCCAAACAAAATACCCAGGTTTTTGGCGGATTTCACAGGAGTGGGAAGAGGCCCACACTCATCAGGCCACCAGATATTAGACCAAATTGAGTTCTTGGCACTGAAAACCAGAACCTATGTCTTTCGAGCATTGAGTTAAAGTGCATTGTTGTTCATTTTTTCTCAATGCTGGACATATATTGCATAAAGGACTGGGCAACAGAGGTCACATCATTGGAGATAGACACAATGATTTGAGTCTCGTCAGCGCATGACTGAACCTTAAAGCCAAAAGACCGCACCAGAGGTGCCACATAGATATTAAAAGGAGTCAGACTCAGCGTGGAGCCCTGAGGGATGCCACAAGGCAGACTGAAGGCCTCTGCTTTAAAGTCCCCACAGCTAACTACATGGACTCCATCTGTGAGGAAGGTAGCTAGTAGACTGAGGGTAGAGCCACAGACCCCAATCTCCTCCAGCCGTTGAATCAGCCATGCTGGCCATATCGTATCAAATGCTATGGATAAATCGAGTAATAGAAGTATGGCTGCACTCTCTTGATCGACATTGCAAGGGATGTTGTCAGTTACTGCCACAAGTGCAGTCTCCGTGTTATGACCTGACCTAAAGCTATTTAGTAAGGGATCCAGGGAACCCTGTGTTTCCATAAAATGTACAAGTTCCTGATTTAAGAAATGTTCTAAAACTTTAACTGGCAATGGGAGCAAAGAGATCATGCAATAGTTCCTAAAATCGTCTGGATCTGCATTGGGTTTTTTCAATAAGGAAGTAACCAAAGCTCATTTCCAAGAGATGGGAAAAATGCCAGATTGTAAAATACACCAGAAGGTATTCTGCCGAAATTCAGCAATAGGTTCCGGACCCAAGTGAAATTTTTTAGCAGTGCAGGGATCTAACGAAGACCCAGATTTAATACTCGGGAGCAACTCCTTAGTCTGTTGAAGAGAAATTATGGGAAACTCCAGCAGTTTTTGTCCACAGCAGCCCACAACAGTGGGCAAGGAGCCTGCATCTAATAGAAGATCAAAGGAGGAGTATATGTCCAGAATCTTATTTTTGAAGAAAAGTGCCATGCCATTACAGAAGACGTGAGAAGTAGAAACCTGTTTGAGGCCGAGTCTTTAATGGTAATAAACAAAAGTGTGGAAGAGTTGCTTGCTGTCCTGATTTGACCGGTCAGTCAATAACCTCAGGCACACGTACTTTTAAGTTGGGGTTGACGGAGAGTTCATGATAAGTGAATTTGGCAATAGTAATGTGATTTCGTTTTTGTATGTGAACGTGTCATGATGCACATCAACATCGATTTTCCCAATATTAACATCGCCATTCGTCATGTTTAGAGAATTCTACCAGGCACATTTTGATCTCACTGCCTTCAGTGGAGCCAACACAGGGATGGCTTCATTAAAGCTATTGATGTTTAACTCAGTGGTTGCCTCTCAGTGAGTACTGTGCTCACTGTGCCACTGGAATCGGGCTATACCTGGCTGATAGCCTTTATCCGGGTGAATTTCTTCTTAGGTTACTTGCATTCTGGTTCAGTGACGACCTGACTTGGCAGTTCAAGTCTGGACTGTTCCCATGAGAGCAGGATCAATACTGATTTGCACATAGCTGGGTCTAACCTGAGGTGGCTTGATGGGCGAAATACGATGGCTTGAGATGCTTCTCGAGCAATTGACAGTGGCTGAGATTAATTCCATCTATCACTTTGTTGTTGTTGCTGCAAAATGCAACAATCAGCAAATGAAAAATGACCAATTCATTTTTGTAAAAATATCTGGCATTGTATTTCACCCTATGTGAAGCAACCTCTACAACTTGTGATCCATTCGCACTAGAATTTAAATTTTATTTCTTTTAAAACGTGCAAATTATGCAGCAGATGCTATATTGTGTTTCAAATGCAGCAATATGTACACAGATGGAGCCATGCCTTAAGAATCACACTTTTGTAAAGACTTCTAGCAGCTTTCAAGATGATAAATGCTGAGGGCATGTGTTATGTTAAGGTCAGTGTAGGCAGCTACTGTACACCACCACCACAAATAGCTGAATGAAGGTACCATATTGAAAATGACCTAAAATGGTCTTGTTCGGTGGTGAGCAACATTGATTTGGCAAAATATAATTTGGCTTTGGGCTCTCAAGATCCATGCATTAGAGTTACAGATGTTCACCTGGATAATTACAGTAAAGGTCCCAGCTGAGATAGAGCTGCAGATGTCTACCTGGATAATTCCCAGCTGGAAGGGCACAGTGAGACATTCCATCATTCCCTTCCTGGGAAGATCTATTAATATAGTGATGCTATCAATCCAGTCTCATTGAGAAAAACAAACATGGATTGAATGCTGATGGCTGCATTTCAGTTCAATTTTGCACCAAAAGGAACCATCTACTCCGAATAGGCAAGACAGGTCCCTTCTAAACGGGTTAACAAGCAACCCCCATACCAGTTTGGCCTTTTAGGATTTGATCAGTGAGATCCAGATTGAATCCTACAGCACAGTAAACATGAGACATATTTCTGGGCATGCCTGTTATACAAAAATAAACCAAAAAAAGTGATGAGTGGAATGCTAGAATTAATCTCAGCCTTTGGCAATTATGCTGAGCAACATTACTGTCCAATTTGCTTGTGTCTTACAATTTGCACTTCTTGCCGAGAAACACAAACATTGAGGCCCTTGAAGAAACGTTGATAGTTGAGAATATTTCGGTGCATCAATTTTTGTTCTAATTGATTCACTCTAAGTAATATACTCCGATATTGGTTCCAAATTCGCTGTGCTTTTGGACTCAAGAGGTACCTCATGGTAGAAGCTTAACTGGTCTAAGATTGCTCTTGTTCCTGCTAGAGAAGAGGATGTCCAGCAGCTCAGGATAGATCATCCATCTTGGTGCAGGGCAAAACGTGATATGCATATAGTAGATCTCTGTATGTAATGGTGCAGGCAAGCCAACAAAATCAATAAAATGGAAATGAGTGCAGCCCCATTTAATCTCCTGAGGCTGAGATTAAATCAAGCCCTCCATCCATCTCTTTTAGTTCGGTTTACTGTCTTTCAAGCCTAATCCAGAATTTGTGTATTAGGCGTGATTGATTAAAAATACTATTTATATCATTGTGTGTGCAGATGTGCTGGCTATGGTGGGGACGGGCGGATAAACCAAATGAGAGAGAAACAGCATTTGAACCTTTGTGTTACTTTTCAAAATTAGAACAATGAGGGCATTGTCTGTCAACCCACATGGCAGACGCGCAGTAAAATGCACCTTAAATATAAATCGGTGTTACATGTGAAGCCAGGAGACCTGATGAACACAATTTTTTTCTAGCATGCACTGCGCAAGTGAGATGGAGGTGTTCATGATGCCGAACCTTGGGGCCAAACTGCAAACCTCCGTCAATATTCAAACACAAAATCGTTTAGGCACTTAAAATGGTTAGAGGAAATTCCTTGCATGGCACTTACAAATTTAGTACAGTGGAACCAGTCATTGGCGATAAAAATTGAATCTTACCTACCTTATGTGCCCTTTGCTGTGGCTTAAGCCCAGGGACCAATAACGAATAATTTTAGCCGATTCTGCAGTTAGTAAGGCCACAGTAAATGAACAAGGTTAAAACAAATGTTAAAACTAATCAGTCATGAAAAAACTCGTTTCCATTTAACTGCACCAATAATTTGACAGTCCCCTTGATTGGTAGCTCAGTTTTTAGGTCTTGGATTTTTGCCACACCTATTGTTTCCAGTATACATACAGTGGACTTTGAGGCAGTCCGTTGCTCACGGTTAGACAGCCTTGTTCCCTATCTCACGTCCCTCCTCCTGATTTAACATTTTTTCTTCCTGTTCTTCTGCTTTTCCTGCCAAGAAGCATTGATATCTCAAATTGAGGTAATTAAATGAGTTGTATCCTTTTATTGCTGAGTTAAGTGAACTATTTTTAGGTCTTCCCTACAGACTGCTTTAGCTGTCTACCGAGACCTAATGCCCCCTGCCCCGCCCCACACACTTACACATAAACATTCATACACACAAAGGGCTTTTGGACTGCTCCTGTCAGCCATTGGCGGCTGTGGTTTAGCTGGCTTTAAATATTAGCTATAGAGGATCACCACCAAAAGAGTTTCACTGTCTCCCTAAACGTAGTGGAGAATTCTTCCTGGGTCTTGCAAGTACCATCACCCACTAGTATGTCTAGTGGTAGGCTTCACCATCGAGTCCACAACTAGCTACCTAGTCTAACTGGACAGGCTCAATCTTGAACTCTACGGGGCCACATTCTATTTTTTTTTTTTTTTACAGAGGGATCACAATGTAAAGCTAAAATTATCTAATGGTAACCTTTGTAAATCATTTCAAATTTTATTCAAAAGGGTTCTCTGGTGTTTATAAAAAAAACTTGATGTTCCTGCAGGAATTTATTATCCCCAGCATCTTCGGATCTACACATTTCAGCCAAGTAGTTGCCTAACCAGGTGAGTTGGCTTTGTTCAGTATCAAAATGTATGAGCCCTCTTTATTCTCTAATTGTGTCAAGGATTTTCTCCTATTTGGAATTTGTCACCTTTAGTTTGCTGTCATTCTGTTGCACGCATACCACATTTACAAACCAGTCTGGGGATTTCTCTCTAGTCAGTATTAGCTAATACGTTATTTTTAGATTCATAAATGGTTGGAAGTGGGCAGAACGTATGGTCGCACTTTTGTTTGTTGATGGTCAGTGCCCATAGGAAAAATCCCAGAATGGTTTATATTAGTGGTATGCGTGCAAATCTGAATGAGTGCAGAGTCAAGATACCAAACTCCATTTAGAAGAAAATCCTTCCCAAAACAAGAAAATAAAGTGGGATCCCACATTTTGGTCCCGAAGAAAGCAAGGTGACCTGTATAAGCAACAACTTGGCAGAGTCATGTAGACCCAGAGATCCTAGACAGAATAAATTCCTCTAAGAGCATAGCCAAGTGTTAAAACTTATCAGGGAACCCCTTTGAATACAATTTGAAATTATTTATAAAGGGTACTGTGGCCCTTTTTGGAAATTAACCTGAGCTGTGCAGTATTTCACATCCTGCTAAATTACAGAAAAATTGATAATAATCCGGAAGAGCAGCAAAAGACTGATTAATGGATATTTTTAACTTCTTCAGAAGTACCAGCATGTTCTCCATGATGAGATGAGGCCTTAGTGCTTTGGTTGATTACGATATTTCATGGCACACCCCATTGTTTACCCGAGTATCTCAAAACATGGGAAAATATCACCTAAATTCTCCTGAGAATCGTATCAAGTTCAGACCCTTAGCTTTTTTTAATTACTCGACAAAAGTTTGTGTAATGAGAGTGAAACGCCACTTCATGACATCTGAAATGAAACATTGAAGGAGCCAGTGTCTCAGGAAGGCCGGATAGGGCCGCAGCCCACATTTACAGGTGGCAAACGAATTAATTTTTTCGGGTCTAACATATTCTGCAATCTCTTTTCAGCATACGGCAAATGGAAAAACTTAAGAAAGGGCACGTTCTGCTGCCAGACAGACATCCATTTTAACAAGGAGGAATGAGAAGTTAATGGAGCACATGTGTGGATACCACCATGGCTTTATGGGGATTTCGGTTAATGTCCCTGGAGCAGCCAAGGAGATGAAAAGCTTTTTTTCTCCGCTTAACATGACAACTGATATCTAATAAATAACGTCGACCAGCGCGCCCAGGAGACGGGAACCTCCTTAATTAGTGCGGCGCGTTTATTGGAGCCTTTTGATCAGAATGAGAAGCACACAGGTACCAGAAGGTTTGTGATGAGATCTAAGCAGCTTGACTTTACAAACCAGACATAACTGTGCAAGCAGAGCAGAGCTTGAACGTTTTTTAGAGCTAAGAATTCCACTGCCGTCAGTTTCTTTGCACTCCCACTGAATCGCAGCTCTTTTCAGGAATATAGACGCCCCTTGATGGTGTGTTATCATTGATGCTGTATGGGGCTTCTCCTCTCACACCAGGCTGCACAAGGCATCAGCAGCGTCTCTGACGCTACCATTGAGATGCCATGATTTCAGGCTTCATTTCAGTAGCTCGATGCTTTGAGGCTGAGCTTTTTTTATTGATCTGGTACCAAGTGGTGCAAGATAGGAAGTTAAAGCAAGGTGAGGCTTCTAGGCTTGGGTACCTGTCAATGACTAGCTACACATGGAGCTATGCATTACACGTTTTTATTCATCTGTGTGTAACTGCAAAGTCAACATTCTGAACCTGCATTCATTTCACCTTGCTGTAACACCTAAATCACAGTTTTGATGGAGTTCCATGATTAATAACTAACTCAACACCACCTCTCCCCTTCTGTTTAACAAAAAAATATATATTTTTTTACAAATATATACACAATCATAGTTCTTCAGTGAGCCTTCGTGGAGCTCTAATTACTCGCCTGATCATGTCTTTGGAAACTGGGAACCGGCAATAGAAGCAACCATGATCTGCGTTGGTGATGCAGGAGCAATAGCAGTCAGGGGGTTTTCAATTGTCCTGTCAGAACCAGTCTCTACATTGACATCAGTATCTGATTAATAGTGAGTTACATGTTGGAAATGTGAGGAATCTCGCATAATGGACTTCCCAGGACGTTGGGCAGACACCATGTGTCCTTTGCTGGTTATGACTTGAAATGTCTTTATTTGTCTGTGTGTAGCCTCACACTTAACAACCTAAACCTCCATTTATTTCACCACGCTCTAACACTTACGTCATAGTTCTATGGAATCCATCAGGAGCCAGAAGGGTTCCTTCATTAATAATTCACATGCCACTGCAAGGCTAAGAAAAGAGGCAACAATCTTGTGCAGTGGTGAATGAGGGGGTTTGGTACAGTGTACAAGATCCTCTGTCGCATTTTAGCCCTCCTGACTCCGAAGAGTGATCGATCAAGCTCTACACACACCATACTGTGGTGTGGTTTGGTGTGTTGTTTGCCCCCTAGACAAGAACCTCATATGGCAGTCATGGCTCCTCATTTGCTTATTAACTGACTGGATCTGCCTGTACCGAATGTAGAGTCTCAAAGCTCAATCAGCTGCCTACCGCCTTGTTCACATATAATGCCCATCCTTAGATTACAGATGCGATGACAGCATGGATCTCCTCTCCAGACCCGGTTCCAGGATTGGGTGTGTGGAGGGACATGAAGAAGGATGGGTGGGCCATGAAGATGCACAGGGATTCCTAGCATTTCATAGGTGTCTGAGTGCTCAGTGTGGACATGCAGTGTAGTCTTGTAGGAGGATGAGGAACATACTATACCTAATGTACTGGTTGTGCCCACTAGTTATATTCTGCATTTCTGGAGCTTTGTAGCTAGGAGCGCTTCTGCCTTCTTTGCCTTACACTGCATGTTCTCTGCTTAGTTTGTAAAAAAATAAATAAATAAATACCAGGGCCCTCATCAGAAGGCCACTGACATTTGCACTACCAATTTCTCCTTCCAGTGCTGCCACTGACAGTACTAACAGAACTAATAACCATCAAATTCCTGCAAGTGTGACAATTCAAAGTATTTCAGGCACCAAACACTATAAGAATGACTTGAGCAGCAGGTGTTAGTCCCATTAATGCCTATTAAATTAATAAATAACTGCTATTGTGCTCATTTCTAAATTAGACAGACACCACCTCCATGTGGCAGACAATCATAAATGCAAGTGTTAACAATGAAATGCCGGTGCCGAGCACCGGAAACCACCGGCTCAGATTAAGCACTGTTTCTGCTTTTCCCTGTACTCTAACCTACCTCATCCTCTGCTTCCTCCTACCACTTCCTCCTGTCTCTCCACCTCACCCTCCTCTTTCTCTGCCTCACCCTCTTTCTCTCCCCCTCATCCGACTTTCTCCATGCCATGGCCTCCTTTCTCTCTGCACTAGCCTCTCGCTCTCTCTTCACCTCACCCTTCTCTTTCCATCTCACCCTTATCTTTCTCTTTATCTTTCACTCTACCCCACCACCCTCTTACAGTGCATTAACCACCTCGCTCTCTACCTCACCCTTCTATCTCCACCTCACCATTCTTTCTCCATCCCACCTTTCTCGCTTAGCCTCCAATCGTCTCAATCTCTGCCCTATCCTCCTCTCTTTCCAACCTACTCGTCTTTTTCTCTTCACTTCACCATTTTCCCTCTCTTCCTCAGTATCCTCCTTCTATCTCACCCACCTCTCTGTCCCCTAACTCGTCTTTCCTGCTTCACATTCTCTCCTCTCCATCTCACCGTCCACTCCCTCCACTTAACTGTCTTCTGTCATCTTCAATGTTGGTACATATGGGGTAAAAATTGGAAGAAAGGAAACTTGGTCTGCTGATGTACAAGTACGTGTGGCTGCACATGTGTTGGTTCACAGGGCCCCGTAATCATACCTTGCACTCCTGCTTTGCTGAAACTTTTCTTCACTGGTAGCTCTCAACATTTGAACACTGGTGGCACCAACACCTGGACTATATCAGTCATTCTCAGGAGCATGCACAAGATATACAAAGATCTGAGGGCCATGTGCATTTCAAAGAGATAGTAAAGAGAACTACAACGTTTTAAAGTTGTGGATAGTGCTTACTGCTACACATTTACTTCAGAAAAGTGTGATAACAATGGAAAGACCAAACAAAGTTGGCAACCAGAGGAGAACCAAACAAACATAAAATGTGTGTTTGTTTCTACCCTTAGTTGCCCACTGTGTCAAGAGGACAGCTTCTGAGCTTGAGGACTGGACTTTTCATTGGGTGACTATTTTCTCAAAGAATGTTTGGTTGTCAGTTTCTTGAGCAGAATGCCTTTAATAGGCAACTAAGGGGAAATTACAGATAACTCCATTGCCTAAAGTCTGAACTGACTCTCCTAAATTGTGACCGGCAAGTTTCTGCCTCTTTCATGTTCTCTTCCTCCTTCCCACTAGTCTCTCCCAGTGTCATTGCCATCTCTTTCTTTCTCCATGACTCTCCCACTTGTCCCTATTGTTCTATCAAGCTCTTCAGTCACTTAACCCTCCTTTTATGCTCCCTCCCACCACCATTGATCATTTACTTATCACTCTTCTCCCTGACCACCTTTCTTTCTCATCAAACTCATCCCTCAATAGCATCATCCTTCGCCCTCACTTTTCCCTACTGCTCTCCCTCTACTCACCCCTCATCGCTACTCTCTTAGTAAATGCCTACAAGTTGCCAAACTACCATCAAACACTTTGCTTATCATTCTCCTCCTCTCTTGCTCCACTCCATCGTCCTACTTCCTCAGACACTTCTTTCATCCTCCTTCAACCACCTCTCACAGCGTTTGTATCGCCGTCTCTTCTCTAATCTAATCAGTCCTCTCTGTCAGTGCTTAGTTTGTAAAAAGATAAGTGCCAGATCCCAAGCTATTCCTCAGGAGACCACTGCAGCTTGCACCACTTACAGGCCATGTCAAAGCTGCCAAATATCAATATTAATGCCACCCAATCACCATCACACTAATACAAATGGGTCAGTTTGGACTATATCAGGTGACCTAAAGGTATAAGTATGGCCTCGGCACGCTGATATTATTATGATGGATATTGAATTGCTGAACAGAGTGCTTTTCTGCTATTTTAAAATAGAATTACGGTGCCACCATGTGCTGGACTGTCATAAATAAGGGCCATGCACTGGCACAAATAAGCACTGTCTGTCATTATATATTTTTTTCTTTTTCCCTTTTACCTTTCCTTTTAATTCATCCACCTCTTTCATTGACATTCTTTTGTCTCATATTACCTTTTCCTTACTCTCCTCTTTTCAATCTTTGCTCTATCTTCTAATAACGCCCTCCCCTTCTCTCATCTCTGTGCCCGCCACCTTTTCCTTTTGACCAGATTCTACAATATTTGATTGTGTTCTCTATCCTTTAGCATGACAGTTGTGAAAACTGTGACCCTGGGTTTTTCAGAACTTCTAATGAAAGGATATGGTGACGTTCAGGGCTGTTAGATACTTGATAGCTAATCGTTTGGAGGTCTAAGTGAGTTATGCACTCCACCTTTCAAAATGTTCCAAAGCATCACAATTATTCAAAGCACAAATATCTGTGTTTATCCATATCACCTGACAGCCCAGAATAGTTATATCCTTGACAGGATATAAAAGTTATTTTCAGGCCATTCTGTCCCAGTCTTGGGTTGGGAAGGGAAGGCTGTGAAGCCACCAATTATAGGAATATCTCGGTAGCAAGTGCATTAGCCCGCTGCATTATCTTATCTGTGTAGGACCTGCTGACACAGTGCTATGATCCATTTCTAGCCACTGATATAGCCAAAAGAGAGAATTATTTTGGGAGTGTTAGAAATGGGGACTTTGGTTGGCAGTCAGGTTACCCCCTGTCCAAGCAAGGACCCTCACTTTAGTCAGGGCAAAGGAGAAACACACCTGGTTAATCCCCACTCACCCCCTTGGTAGCTTGACACGAGCAGGCAGGCTTAACTCAGAAGCAATGTGTAGAGTATTTGTACCAACACACACAGTAATACAGTGAAAACACTACAAAATGGACACCACACCAGTTTAGAAAAATGGGTAACATTTATCTAAATCAAATAAGATCAAAACGACAAAAATCCAACATACATAAGTTAAAATATGAATTTTCAAAAGAATAAGAGTCTTACTGTATAGAAAACAATGGAAATGATGACTTTGCACATGTTCCTTGTGTGCGTCAAAAATAAAGCCGCACGGCAAGTGTGCGTCGGAAAAGTCAGCGATGGGTCGATTCCTTCCTCGCAAGGGAGGCCGTCCATTTTCTTCTCCGGTTCGGTCAGTGATGCATCCTTTTCCTCCCTCGCAAGAGAGCGATGCGTCGATTTCCGGACGGGGCACCTCAGATCTGCGCAGGGTCGGGATGACTTGGACGCCCAGGGACGATGTGTGGAAAACCGGTCGCACGGTGTTAGAAAACCACGCTGCATGGGGTTTGCATCATTATCAGCAGCCGCAAGTGGGTGTTGCGCCTCATTTCTCTAACCACAAAGCATCGATCTCCCAGCCACGATGCAGGTGGAGCATCGATTTCAGCTGCGAAGCCGGCAGCGCGTCATTTATCAGCCCTGTTGCAGATGGTGCATCAAAAATTTCCCTTCACAGTGTTCTGTGAGTGGATTTTCAGCTCTTGTTCTGCCAACTTCACCTTTCAAGGGCCCAGGGACTGGATTGCGCACCACTTGTCAGGGCAGGAGTCTCAGCAGAGAGTCCAGGTGCTGGCAGAGGAAGTCTTTGATGACCCTGAAACTTCAAAAAAAGGAGGCAAGCTAAGTTCAAGCCTTTGGAGATTCTTCTTAAGCAGGAATGCACAACAAAGTCCAGTCTTTGTCCCCTTTCACAGGCAGTAGCACCAACTGCAGGATAGCCCATCAAAGCACAGTCACAGGCAGGGGCAGCACTTCTCCTTAGCTCATCAGCTCTTCTGCTTGGCAGAGGTTCCTCTTGAATTCAAAAAGTGATCTTAAAAAAATCTAAAGTCTGGGGTTTTGGGTCTACTACTTATACCCCTTTCTGCCTCTGAAGTAGGCAAACTTCAAAGGGAAGTCTCTTTTATTCACAAGATCCTTCCTTGCCCAGGCCAGGCCCCAGACACACATCAGGGAGTTGGCAGGCACAGTCCATTCAGGTGTAAGTGACAACTCCTCCCTCCACTCTAGCACAGATGGCCCATCAGGATATACACACCACCTCTGTTTGCCTCACTGTCTAGAGGGGATTCACAAACGGCCCAACTGTCAAACAGATCCAAACAGGCAATCCACAAACAGGCAGAGTAACAAAATGGTTTAAGCAAGAAAATGCCTACTTTCTAAAAGTGGCGTTTTCAAACTAACAATCTGAAAAACAACTTTACTAAAAGATGTATTTTTAATTTGTAAGTTCAGAGACACCAATCTCCATAATTCCATCTGATCCCAAAGGAAATCTACACTTTAAAGTTATTTGAAGGCATCCCCCATGTTAACCTATGAGAGTGATAGGCCTTGCAACAGTGAAATCCGAATTTAGCAGTATTTCACTGTTAGGACATGTAAAACACATCAGTACATGTCCTACTTTTAACATACACTGCACCCTGCCCATGGGGCTACCAAGGGCCTACCTTAGGGATGCATTACATGCATAAAAAGGGAAGGTTTTGACCTGGCAAGTGGGTATACTTGCCAGGTCAAACTGGCAGGTTAAAACTGCACACACAGACACTGCAGTTGTAGGTCTGAGCCATGTTTACAGGGCTACTAATGTGGGTGGCACAATCAGTGCTGCAGGCCCACTAGTAGCATTTGATTTACAGGCCCTTGGCACCTCTAGTGCACTAAACTAGGGACTTACTAGTAAATCAAATATGCCAATCACGGAAAGCCAATTACACATATATTTTACACAGGAGCACTTGCACTTTAGCACTGGTCAGCAGTGGTAAAGTGCTCAGAGTACCAAAAACAGCCAAACAGAGCCCAGCACACAGTCAAAACATGGGAAGCAGAGGCAAAAAAGACAGAGGAGACCACGCCAAGGATGCCAGGTCTAACAGGGAGTGAATAACTGCAAGGTCACTGGCACCCCAAAGTGTGATGTCTGTGTCTTAAGTTCCATAGATAATATTAGCAGCCCCAGAATATTGGGAGTAGGCAGAGAAACAGTAGCACATGTTGCCAGTCGTGTCACAAGAGAGCCACCACTTCTGGCCAGTGTCAATGAAACTTGGCTAAAGTCTTTTCCAACAGGAAAATCATGACGTTGGCATTTTTTATTTTATATATATGTTGAAGGTTAAGCGTGGTGAGAAGGTGGATCTTATCATGCAAGGTCACAGGTATCCTTGCTGTTCAAGTAGTCCAGGGCATTGGTGCTATTTATGAAAGCTAAACATTTTTTTTAAACATCTTTTTATTTCAAACCAAGCTTAGGGTACAGTTTTAACACGTCATGATCACATTTAATAACATCTCGTGCAAGGTACACAATAGCATCAAGAAACTAGCTGTTATGTGACCACCTTACATTCACAATCCCCTATGTCTCGAGCTGCAGATCTTCCCCTACTCCCCACCCTAGGCCAGAAATGTCACTCCCTCTCACCCTTGATTGTTGGAGTCTCTACTGCCCATTCTATGTGACAGTGATCTAGAATAATATGCTCTTTGCAGTGCTCTCAGTTGTATGAGTCAAAAGCGGGCCCTTATATCTACCTCTC
This sequence comes from Pleurodeles waltl, assembly GCF_031143425.1. NCBI lineage: Eukaryota > Metazoa > Chordata > Amphibia > Caudata > Salamandridae > Pleurodeles > Pleurodeles waltl. The sequence continues at coordinate 1,891,186,672 of NC_090440.1, forward strand.
TGGGGCTCTGAACCACCTCCACCTAATCCTCATCTTCAAGTGTTCTGATGTCGCTCTCCCAGGCTGCACACTAGGCCCTCATAGGGTCCGGGGAGTTGTTCATAATTTTCCTATATGTCAGCGAGACGGCCTTACTTGTCATGGGCTCTGACAGCAGTCTATCTTCCAGGGGAGACCACTCTGGCAGCGGTTCTTCTTCCAATATGTGCCTGCATAGCACATGCCCAAGCTGCAAAAGCCTGTGGCATTCAGACTGTCCCATCTTGCACTCCCTCTCCAGGTCTTTAAAAGTCAGTAGCATCCTCCCCATACATCCCCAGGGCATTCTATCCCAATCAGCTCCCATTTCCCGAACCCTTGGAGTTTCCTGACTCTTGTAGCAGTTTACTGTTGCATTGTGGAGTTCTGTTTGTAAGCTTACCCTCCCAGCCCAGGAATCTATTGGTCTCCCTCCAGGCTCTCACCACCGACTGTGTGTGGAATGGTAGCCGGTATAACCGCCCTCCACCATATAGTAGTGCTGGGTAACCGCGGGCCCCCCCATTGCCTCTCTGTCTACACAAAATGCCGGGTTGTCCCCTGCCACGAACACCCAGTCATTAACCATGCACAGCTGTGCTGCCCAATAATAGGTAAATATGTCCGGGACCACTGCTCCTCTTTCAATACTCCCCTCTGGAGTTTAGCCAGGGAGATGCGCGAGCTACCCCCGTCCCATAGAAGTTTCCTCAACTCACTATTAATGTTATGGAACACCCCGAGCGGCACCCTGAAGGGGGTATTTTGGAGACTTCATAGCAGCTCAGGAAGGGCCATCATCTTGAGGAGCACGACATGTCCCACCAGGGACACTGGGAGTCCCGACCAGTGGGAGACATCAGCCTGGAGGCATTGCAGCTGCGAAAGCAAATTTTCTTCCAGAAATCTATTCCCAAATATCGGAACCACTCCATTGCCGCCGGGGCAATGTAACATGAAGGCAATACAATGCTTCCCCCGTCAGAGGGCAGATCAAGGACTTGTCCCAATCGATCTGGTACCCAGAATAACTACCGAAGTTTTGAAAGATGTGGAGTAGCCTATCCACCGTGGCGCCAGGTCGTGTAGCGTACAGCAGGATATCATCTGCATATTGAGAGATTTGTTCCTCCCATCCCTCCTTACCTACTATCCCATGTACTAAAGGGTCCTGCCGTACCCAGGCGACCAAGGGCTCTAGTGCCAATGCAAAAATCATGGGGGACAGGGGGCACCCCTGCCTCATCTCTCTATGTAGAGCAAACAAGCCAGAGAGTGCCACATTCACCAGCACTCTCACCAGGGTGGACTGGTAGAGGAGTTGTATCCACTTGCAGAATCTAGGGCCGCCTCCCAGCCTAGCCCGGGCCGTGAACAGATACGTCCATTCTATACTATTGAATGCTATCCTGGCGTCCAGCAAGAGCACCACTGCCTCCTCATGTCTGTGTATTTCGTCATATGCAAGACCCCATATAGGCGTCTGAGATTAAGCCTAGTGCCCCGCTGGGGCATAAACCCTGCTTGATCAGGGTGAACCATTGTTGTAATTACCTTTCTTAGTCTATTGGCTAAGACCTTCGCCAGGACCTTAACCTCCACATTCAACAATGATATGGGCCTGTAGGAACTGCAGGCCTCTGTTTTTTTCCCTTCTTTGGGATTACTACTATAGTGGCCACTCTCTGGTCCATTGGAAGGATCCTCTCCATCCCAGCTGCCCAGAACATTTTTGACATGCATTTTGCTGCATCTTTAGCCACACACTAATATAGCTCAACCGGTATGCCATTCCGCCCGGCCGCCTTTCCGGACTGTAACTCACGAATGGCTTGTCCAATTTCTTCCTCTGACAGTTCCTCCTCCAACTCTACTCGGTCCTTAATCAAGAGGGCCTGCAGGGAGACATCTTTCAGGAGGTCTGCACAGTCCATGCCTGAGAACTTGGCCCTGGACTCATATAGTCTCTCATAGTACTCTGCGAACGTTTCGGCACTGTCTCAGACTGCCACCACCCAATTTCTCCCCTTATCTCTCCCTGCAAGACAGACTATTAATTTGTTGGCCTTATCCCCAACATCGTACAGACGAAGCTGGGTGGCGAGCACATATGCTTTCGCCTTATTATCTGCCAGATCCCTCAGCTCCTGCTGGCGAAGCCTGAGCTGATAACACTGCTCAGGACTCAGTCGGCCTCTCTGCACTGCTGCTGGCTCAAGAGCTATAATTTCTGTTTCCAGTCCCTCCATCTGAGGCACTGCTCCTTTCTGATCCCTCCTATCAGTGCCTGCACCTGGCCTCGGATTACTGCTTTATATGCCTCCCAAAGGATAGCTGGCGAGGTCACCAACCCATCTTTATCTAGGAAGTATTGCGTAGCCTGGTCTCTTACCTTGTCCCTGAAGGTTGGATCTGTAAAGTACCAGGGGTCCAACCTTGGGGGCAGCCCCCGATCCCTACTAGGACTGCTGAGCACCACCACCACTGGGGAGTGATCAGAGACACCCCTCGCAAGATAAGTCGCCCCCCTGAAACTGTCTTGCTTGGGGGTACAGCGTGAAGAGGTAGTCTATTCACGAAAAACCGTTGTGCGCTGTCGAGAAACAAGTACATTCATCCCCTGCCCCCCCGGGATTATGTTCCCTCAAGAGGTCCACAAGTCCCATTGCCTCCAAGAATGTCTTGAGGGTACTCATTTCCCTCCCCCATCCCTCTGGACCCCAATAGCCTATTCCTCCTGGCGTCCATGATGTCATTCATGTCACCGCCCAGGATCAAAATACCTTTGGGAAGCCCTAGAATCTCCTACCCCAGCTCTCGGAAGGCATCACTGTGTAGCCTGGGCGGTACGTAGAGTGAGCAGATATTTAACGTTTGACCTTCCCAGGTTCCTGTCTGTGACACAAATCTACTGAGTGGGTCTGCCCGTGTGTAGCCCTGGGTATATGCTACCAATGATTTGACCAGTATTCCTACCCCCCTGAGCCAGAGGTGTAGCCTGCATGTGCGACCAGGGAGTAGCTCATCTGATCTAGCACCTTATATCTGTTCCCTTTCAAGTGAGTTTCTTGGAGCAAGATAAAGTCTGGTGTATATCTTCTGATGTATTGTAAGACTATGGTACACTTAATTTGATTTCCAAGGCCATTGATGTTCCAGGTCATAATCCTAACCTCTGATTTACTCCTACATTCTATGTTGTGCAAAGGTGTGCCGCCTTTTCCCCGGTTTGAGGCCTTGCCCCCACCCTGTGCACATTGTGTAGCTGAGCAAAAACAAGTAACTTTCTGATGGGTTGCAAACTGACCCAGAATAACATCCCTCATAACTCCACTCCCCCCCACCACACTGCTACGCTGCATAGTGGACTTGAGACCAGCCCACCACCCTAATTTGCAGAGCGCCTGTCGCCCTAAAATGACCTAACTAGTAAAAGACTGGCTGGTGTCACCAATCGACCGCATCGCGATGTAGAGTTGATTTGTGACCACGAAAGCGGTCGCAAACCAACTCGCAGTTACCATCCACTTGAAGTGGATGGTAACTCATTCGCAAACGGGAAGGGGTCCCCATGGAACCCCTTCCCCTTTGTGAATGCAAAAAAAAATACTTTTTCAGAGCAGGCAGTGGTCCTATGGACCACTGCCTACTCTGAAAAAAATGAAACAAAAAGGTTTCGGTATTTTTTCTTTTTGCAGCCCGTTTTCCTTTAAGGAAAACGGGCTGCAAAAAGAAAAAAAAACTGCTTTATTTAAAAGCAGTCACGGACATGGTGGTCTGCTGTCTCCAGCAGGCCACAATCCCCGTGAGTGCCTAGACTCGCTATGGGGTCGCAAACTGCGACCCACCTCATAAATATTCATGAGGTGGGTCTTTGCGACCCCATAGCGAGTCGCAGAAGGTGTCTGAGACACCTTTCTGCATTTCATTTTGCGAGTTGCAAATTGCGAGTCGCTGGGACTCGCAATTTGCAACTCTCAAAAGGAAACCTACCTACATCTGGCCCCAACTACCTTACTTGTGTTTCTCCTCCACTCCTGGACCTTCAATTGTCCCAACCCCAAGTCCGCCGGAGCACTTTCCCTCCCGGGACCCACCCATCCCCCGCATTCAGCCCTCGGCAGAATTCTGTTCCGATGTGGTCAGTATTGGCTGCATCGTTGCCTCTCTGCTTTGCTAGTCTGCAGTCTCAGTTGACTTCATGCTCCTTTGGGGATGTTTTCCCACGGGATGCCAACCTCAATCCAGTCCCAAGCTTCTGTAGGCATGGCAAAAAAACAGGATTGCCATCCGCCACTACTCGCAGTTGGGCCAGGAAAAGCATCATTTATTTAATGTCTTTCGCTCTTAAGGTCTTCTTGACCTTGTCAAAGCTCCGGCGTTGAAGCTGGACTTGTAGTGTAAAGTCTGGGAAGAACCACACTGTGGTATTCTCATTAGTTAGGTCTCCATGCATACGGGCTGCTTGAAGGATTGCATCCCGGTCCCGGTGGTTGAACATCCTAGCTATGATAGTCCTTGGTGGACTTGGTGTCTGGGCGGAGGTATAGGTGTCCTATGCGCCCATTCAATGGAAAAAAAATCAACAGTCTCTTCGGGCGGAGGTGGTTGACTATCAAGTCTTCTAAGAAGAGGTCCACAGCCGGCCTCTCCGTCCCATCCTGGACCCCCTCCACCCGGGTACTGTTTCTCCTCGCCCGACCTTCATGGTCTTCCACCTGGGCCGCATTCTGTGCCTGTTGTTTTGTTAGGCACTGATCCTGATCTTCCAGCTTTTTCGCTGTGGATTGCAAAAGGTGAATGTGCAATTCCGCGGTTTTGACTCTTTCGGACATCATATGGAAATCTGCTCTCAGAAGATTGATGTCCACCATAACAGAATCCAACTTGGGCTCAAGGTCTCGAATCGCTTCCATTATGGCACCCAGCGAGGGTCACACCCACTGACTTCTCCCCACCTTAGTTATTCTCTGTCATCTGCCTAGCCCTTGTGTACTTGTCCATTTTGTTCAACTATTTGTGATTGTGGCTCTTCAGTTTCACGGTTGTCTTTTCTTTTGTCCTTTGGAGGTGGTGGCACCTGGTCCAACGGGGGGGGGAAAGGGACCCCCCGCCACTTGTACTCCCAGGCCACGATGGGCATGCAATCACACAACGTGCTTCCCCCGCTCTGTTTCCAGGCCTCGTAGGGCCGGGTAGGGGTAGATCACTATAGCTCTGCTCTGATTGCTCCTTTCTACTCCCGGTCCAAATGTTCTACTTTGGGCTTTTACTTGCAATGTGTTCTCTCTGGTCCAGCCACCGCTCCCCGCTGCGCAGGCCTTTACCTTCTTCTTCACCTGCAGCTGGGGTAGATACTGCTCGCAGTGCACAACTGTGCCAGTCCCATTGCCGGGCCCTCACTCTCCCCTTTCTGTCCTGCGGGGGCACCCTCCACTGTCATCACTATATATTTGTTTGTTTGTTGTTTCCAGGCCCCCGCGGCTGGGCGGCTCTCTCCTGGGCCCAACACTGACCAGCCTTCTCCTCCTCTCCCTCTAACGTGCTCCACCAGGAGAGGAGGGTGGGGGGGTCCGGTGACCCGCACTCCCTCTTCCAGCCACCCAAGGGGCAGCCTGCTCACTGCACCGGCCTCCACCTCGGCGGCGGCCACTGGTTGGTCCACGGGCCAAGCAAGACATTCCCAGGCCCCACACCCTCGGCCACCGTTGCCCAGCGCGACTCCTCTACCACTCGTCCTCTCTGCTGCGCCCAGTGCATCCCACCGGTGCCCTGCTCCACTTGTTGCCGGCGGCCCCAACCAATCTCCGGCTCCTTGTGCATCTCGCTCCTTCTCCTCAGTCACCGCAGAAGATCACTGTTTGACCGGAACACTGGCTGCCCGGGTCATAATTCCGTGCTCATCCTGTGTACTACTTCTTTTATTTCGTCTATGGGGGTGATTTCTGCATCAGTGTATTCAGATTTTGTACAGATTACGGGGGTAATTATTTGAGCTCACCGGAGCTCCCTTACAGTGCAGCCATCTTGGCTACTGCCAAGCCATGCCCTGAAAGCTAAACAATTAAGCTGAGAAAGTGAGGCTGCAGGCCCCCCCCCAGATGACTCATTAAGAAAAAGCAAAAAGGCTGGTTTTATAAGCATAAATTAGCTTTTGGTTAGCCATGGGGCTACCATAGAAGGCCTGGCTCACCTAGTGCACCCTCTATAACTGGGATTGCTCCTCTCCTCAGCAGAAGACAGGTACGTGACTCTGGGTTCATGCATTTTCAGCCTTGATTACTCCCATCTTTGGAGGTGTTAGAAATTGGGTCTTTAGTTGGCAGAGTTCTGCACCCTGTCCAAGTAGGGGCCACAATCCTAGTCATGGTACTTTGGATACACACACCCTGGTATCTTGGCACAGAGCAATCAGGCTTAATTTAAGAGGCAATGTGTAAAGTGTTTGGGCAGCACTTAAATTACAGTAACACAGTGAAAGATACAACAAAAGGCTCCATATCAGGTTAGAACAATAGATATATTCATCCTAATAAAATAAGGCCAAAATGACAAAAATCCAATCAGTAGAAGTCGAGATATGAATTTTTAAAGATGAAATGTGAAAACAGTGCTTAGAAGTCAATATTGGTCAAAAGATTACTTGAGGTCATGAGGGACCGGTGCAAATCCAAAATCCAGGCTGACCGTGATGAGAGGATAGGCTGGCTACAGAACCCATGCAGGGTCTGCTGGCAGTACCTTTGCTGGAGCAATGCGTCGACAGCGAGGACACGATGCATCAACATTTTTTTCGCACCTGGGGCACTGCGTTGCTTGCCTCTGTAGAAGTGAATGCGATGCATCGCCGTCAAGCCGCACAGAGCGTCGTCGTTGGGCTGTGCAGTCTATGAATCTGCTGTCATCGGACTGCCACTGCATACCATCGGATATGTGATGCACCAAGGTTTCTGCCACACTCAGAGAGATGTGTCACTTTTTTTGTGACTTCAGCTGCAGAACCCAATACTGAGGCCCAGGAAAGGGGCAACTCAGGCTTGGGTGGGACTCACAGATGGCAGAGTCCAGCAGCACCCGGAAAGGGGCAGTCAGCCTTTGATGTGCCTGAGACTGTAAAAGAACAGGGGGCAGGCCAGCAAGGCCTTGGAGACTCTTGGATGCAAGGATATAAAGAACAAGCCCTTCTCTTCTGACTGCAGCCAAGAAACAGCAGGTCAAAACAGCAAAGCAAGATGCAAAGTGTTCATCCATCCTACAGTACAGCAAGCAGTAGGCCAACATAGCAATGCAGTTGCAGAGTGGTACTCCCTTCTGGCATCACAGCAATCATTCTTCTTGGCAGAGTGACCCTAGTTCCAGTAGAGATCTGATGTGGTGGGGTTTAGGGTTCAGCATTTATAATTTGGTGCCCTGGTTCTGGAAGGTGGGAGAAACTTCCAGATCTTTCTTTGAAGACCACAAGGTTCCTGTCCTGCCTTCCCTGGCTCCAGGCCCCTACAGGGTGTTATGCAGCCCTTTCTGTGAGGAAAGGCACAGCCCTATATAGCATTAAGTGTCAACTCCTCCCACTCACCAACCCAGGAAGACCCATTACCATGGTGATGGGCCATCAGGATGCAAATGTCGCACCCAAGCTTCCTTTGTGTGTTACTCTCTAGAGGGAATGCACAAAGCCCAGCTGTCAACAACCCCAGATGTGTGTTCAGAGGTAGGCAGTGGCACAGAGTGGTTAAAGTAAGAAAATGCCAACTTTCTAAAAAGTAGCATTTTCAGACTGACAATTTAAATTCCAACTTCACCATAAGATGTACGTGACTAACTTTTTAAATGCACTGCCCCTTGCCCTTGGGTCTAACTAGGGCCTACCTCCGGGGAGACTTGCACATAATGTAAAGGGAGGTTTGGGCCTGACAAGTGGGTACACTTGCAAGGTTGAAATGGCAGTTTAAAACTGCACACACAGGCTCTTCATGGGTCAGGAGTGAGACATGTTGGAAAGGGTACTGTAGTGGGTGGCACAATCTGTGCTGCAGGCTTACTAGTACCATTTAATTTCCAAGCCCTGTGCACATATAGTGGACTTTACTAGGGACGTACAACTAAATTAAATATGCCAATTGTGGAGAAGCCAATGTTACCATGTTTAGAGTACAAAACAACTGCAGTTTAGCACTGGTCAGCAGTGGTAAAGTTAGAAAAACAGAAGGTCAGAGGGAAAAAAACGTTTGAGGGAAACCACGCCAAGGATACCAGGTGTAACATGTGTTCCCCCACATCTGAAAGTAGGGAGAGCTACTCAACCCCTTTGGAATTCTCTTCACTAAGGTGGAAGAATCTGGAGAGACCATTACCATTGGTGTTGTCTCTTCCAGGACAATGTTACGCCGTATAGTCCATTCCCTGTAGGGATATGGACCACCTCAACAGTTTGGGATTCTCACCCCTCATCTACATTAACCATCTGAGGTACCTTTGGTCTGCTTGAACCCGGAAGTAAGTGCCATACAGGTATGGCCTTAGATTCTTTAGCGCCTATAACACAGCAAAGGCTTCCGTTTTAATCGTGCTTCACCTTGGTTCACTGGGAAGTAGCATCCTACTGATGAAGGCTACAGGCTAATCCGGGCCCTCTTCCTTTAGCTGTGAGAGAACGGCCTAATGCCATGCTCTGATGTGTCAGTTTGAATAACTAATTCTTAGGACAAATCTGGGGCCATGAGCATAGTTGTGATGCACATGGCTTCTTTTAGGGTGTCAAAGGTTTTCTGGCTCGCCTCTGTCCAGATCACCTGATGTGGCTGCTTCTTGGAAGTCAGCTCTGTCAAAGGGACAACAATAATGCCATACCCCTTGATGAATCTCTTGTAGTATCCAGGGAGGCCTAGAAAGTCTCTCACTTCTGTCTGGGACTTAGTGAGGGGTTGGGGTTAGGGGTTCCCAAGCAAGAATGGTCTCAATTGTGGCCTGGAGGGGCTGTACCTTGCCACCTTCCACTTGGTGCCCCAAGTAGACCATAGTACCCCACCCTTTCTGGCACTTACTGGTACTGATAGGCAGGCCAGCCCTCTGCAAAACTTGAAGCACTTCCCTCAGATGGCAAAGTTGATCCTCCCAGCTAGAGCTGAAAACCGCAATGTTGTCCAGGTAAGCGGCACTGAAGTTCGCCAGACCAGATAGGACCTGATTCACCAACATCTGGAAGGTAGCAGGGGAATTGTTCTATCGAAAGGGCAAGATCCGGAATTGGAAGTGCCCTTCTGTTGTAGAGAATGCAGACCCCTCTGGCCCCATCGGTCAAGTCAATCGGCCAGTACCCAGACATTAGGTAAAATGTGCTGAGGAACTTAGCAGCTCCACATCAGCTCTAGGGATGTGGTGTGTGTCAGTATTGGTGACTGCTTGGAGCCTGTGGTAGCCCACACAGAACCAGTGTTCAGGTGTGATCCTTGGAGGGGGGCAGCCTTGGGAAACATCACGACTGGTCTGGACCACAGGCTGTTGGAAGACTCAATAACCCCAAGTGCCAGCGTTTTTGGAAATCTCCTCATTAACATTAGCCCTCACCTTATTAGACATCCTGTAAATGTTATTCTTTACAGGTGGACTCCCCCCAGTGTCAATATAATGGATGCACCATATAGTGAGCCTTGGGGTAAGTGAGAATGAATAGGCAAGCTGCCCTAACATCTAGTGGCAGTTTTGCTGTTGATCTAGAGTCAGTGTAACTAAGAGGCTGACACTCTCCACTGACCCAACTTGCTCTTTGAAGATAGGAGGTCAGGGAGAGTTCACTCTCCGCTTTTACCCCATCACCAGTTATCAAGAGCACTGTAATCTCAGACCTCTCAAAGTGGGGTTTGAGATAGTTCACATGTCGAACCCCCAAAGGGCTCCTAGGAGTTTTGAGGTCAACCAGGTAGATGACATTGCTCTTACGCTCCTTGACTTCATAGGGCCCGCACCAACATTCTTGTAGAGTACGAGGCTCCACAGACTCTATGAACCATACTTTTTGACCAACTTAAAACTCACCAAAAGTAGCATTCTGGTCATACCAGCATTTCATGTCCTCCTGGCCGGCTTCTAGGTGCTTTGGGCGAGATTCCTGACATGTGTTGTTTTATTGCAAAGCACCAGCATGTAGCTGACCACATCCTGGAGGGGGGGGGCACTCTTGGGTATTTGCTTTCAGCCCTCCTCCACCAGAGTAAGAAGTCCTCACTCATGGTGTCCGTACAGAAGTTCAAAGGGGCTGTAGCCAACCCCTTCTGTAGTACTTCCTTGTATGCAAACAACAGGATGGCAGGAGGATGCCTCAGTTATGTCTCATGTGTTTGAGTAGATCCATAATCATGCCTTTCATGTATGGTTGAACCTTTCAACAAACCCATTGGTTTGGGGCTGGTAAGGAGTGGTGAAGTTATAGGTCTCACCACACTCCTTCCACATGGCCTTCAAGTAATTGGACATGAAGTTATGTTAGACTTGGCATCCTTGGCGTGGTCTCCTCTAACTTTTTGCCTCTGTTTCCAAGGTTGTTGATGTGTACCTTCTTTGGGTCCTGGGTGCTAACCCACTTGTCCACCTCCTCGGCAAGCTCTCCAGGGTCAGTGAGCTTGCTGTCTACAAGGTGCCGATCTGGAAAGCAAAGGCTGAACAGATGTTCAGTTGCAAACAAATTGTACAGCCCCTTCTAATATTTTAACTCACTGACCCTCACACAACCATCCAGTGCCTTGCAAAAAAGAATCCACGCAACCCACCCAGGTCTGTTGGGAAAGCTTTTTACTATCTCTGAATTTCTGTCTATATTTCTCTGGGGTCAGACTAAACTTCTTGATCAGAGCCTCCTTCATAAAGGGATACCCCATCTTGTCACTCATTGTCAGCTCCAAGAGAGCATCCCTCCCTTCACTAGGGATGAGTCCTCACAAACCAATGCCCCAATCTGCTTTAGGGACCTTGTGCATTTGTAGGGCAATTTCGTAGGCCTCCAACCATCTGTCTGTCATCCCCCATCACAAAGTCAGGCACCAAACTCTTAGGTATGTGGACCCTAGAGGGCAAGAAGAATTGCTGCTACCATCATTGCTGGACTCCACATGCCTGGCCAAGATGTCCAACTCCTTCAGGCTCAGCTGCTGAGCCATCATCATCTTTTTCTCCTCCATAGCCAGTCTCTTTTGGTTTGCCTCCATCTCCATGGCTATTTTCCTTTGGTTTGCCTCCATCTCCATTGCCAGCCTTCTCCACACTAAGGCCTTCTTCATCTCCAATTTCAACTTAGAAATCCCTCCTGTCCTCCAACTCATCTGGGGACAAGCCTTTGGATGACCCACTGCCCCCTGTCCTGGAAGGGACCCTCAGTTAAGTTGCTCACCTCCCCCACAGACATCAGCCTAAGGCCTCCACTCAGACCCTGGTCCAAGTCATCCTCTACATCTAGCTCATCCTCATTCTCACTGAGGGCTCATTTGCTACATCTTGGGCTCCTGAACAGGCTTTCAATGCCTTCTGCAATTCTGTCTTTTTGCTCCTTGCAGGCAGCCCAACGCTCTCACAGAAATCCTTGAGCTGGCCACAGTGTAATCTTCAAGCTTGGCCAGCAAAAGCTCCATCCCTGCAGGTGCAGGACCATCAACCAGAGACATGATTTAGAGAAAAAATCAAAAATGCTTATTAGGGAGAATTGAAAATCAAAAATGTCAATTCAGAAAAGCAGGAAAAAATGCCAATAAGGATCAGATACAGTTGATTCAATTTGGTCTTGGTGTGAGTAGTAGTGTGCACCAAATTACAGTAAGGCAGTACACAAATACAAGTCCTATCCTCATCGCTGATCACCAGTGTTAGAAATTGGTTCTCTAGCTGGCAAAGGAATGCACCCTGTCCAAGTAGGGACCACAGTCCTTGTCGGGGTAAGTAACATACACACCCCTCTGGAAGTTTGGCACAGAGCAGTCAAGCTTAACTTAAGAGGTAATGTGTAAAGTATTTGTGCATCTCTTAAATGACAGTAACACAGTGAAAGACACCACAAAAAGACTCCACAACAGGTTAGAAAAAATTGATAATATTTATCTGATTAAAGTAAGACCAAAATGACAAAAGTCTAATCAGTAGAAATTGAGATATCAATTTCTCAAGTTTAAATGTGAAAACAGTGCTTGGAAGTCGATAGTGGTCAAAAGGTCAAAAGGTTACTTGACGTCGCAAGGGATCGGTGCAAATCCAAAATCCAGGCCAACCACGATGGAGTGTATGCCAGCTGCAGAACCCACACAGGGTCCGCTGAACAGTACCTTTCCTGGAGAAATGCGTCAACAACGAGGATGCATTGATATTTTACTCCACCAGGGGCACTGCGTCATTGGGCTCCGTAGAAGTGAATTTAATGCATTATCATCTGGCCAAGCAGAGCGCAGTTGTCAGGTCGTGTAGTCTGCGAATCCCCTGTTGTCGGGCAGCCACTGCATCACCATTAGATTTGATGCACGATTTTTCTGCTGCACTCGGGCGATGCATCGCTTTTTGTAGACTTTAGGTGCAGAACCCACTTCTAAGGCCCAGGACTGGAGAGGGGCACCACACACAAGGGTAGGATTTACATATGGGACACTCCAGGAGAGTTGCAAGCAGTCCCACTGCAGAAGAACATGGGACAAGCCAGCAAGATCTTGGAGACTCTTGAATGCAAAGATGTAGAGAACAAGTCCAGTCCTTCTCACTGCAGGCAAGAAGTAGCAGGCAGCAGGTCAACACAGCAAAGCAAGTAGCAAAGTTGAAGTCGCTCCTATGGCACAGCAAGCAGTAGACCAACAAAGCAATGCAGTTGCAGAGTGGCAGCCCCTCCTGGCAGCTTTTTTAAATACACTGCGCCCTGCCCTTGGGACTAACTAGGGCCTACCTTAAAGGTGACTTATATGTAATAAAAAGGAAGGTTTGGGCCTGGCAAGTGGGTTCACTTGCCAGCTCGAAATGGCAGTTTAAAACTGCACACACAGGCTCTGCAGTGGCAGACTTAAGACATGTTGGAAAGGCTACTGTAGTGAGTGGCACAATCCTTCTTCCTGGCAGAGTGCCCTTGGAACCAGCAGAGACCTAATTTGGTGTGGTTTGGAGGGGTCCAACATTTATCCTTTGGTGCCCTGGTTCTGGACAGTGGAAGAGACCTCTAGGCCTTCCTTTGAAGTCCACAAAGTCCCTGTCCTGCCCTACCTGGCTCCAGACACTCTACAGGAGGTTATGCAGCCCTTTGTGTGAGGAGAGGCACAGCCCTAATCAGGAGTGTCGGCTCCTCCCACCCATCTAATCCAGGAAGACCCATCAGCCTGGTGATGGGCCATCGGGATTGAAATGTCAAATGTTTAAGGCATACAGAGGTATTGCCAGCCTAAGTCAGAACCATTTCTCAGCTTATCTCACCTCAGCAAGAGCCGTTGACGCACTTAGCCAAGGATGAAATTGAAGCACTGTTCTCCAAGATTTGCAGATGTCTGTTCTGTAAAGCTGCTGAGTATTCAGTTGTTTCTCACTTGAAGGTGTTGATTTTAACAGTATATTGAACAGAAGCTAAAAGGTAAGTAAAATCAGCTGCTCTTCCATTGTAACAGCAACTGTAAAAACAAAAACATCAAAACCTACAATGTAGTTTTACACATAGAATCCACATACATTACAAAGATCAGGGTGGTTATATAAACACTAGACCACACATAGGGGGTCATTACAATGCTGGCGGATGGTGTTAAAGTGGCGGTAAGACCGCCAACAGGCCGGAGGTAAAAAGTTTGTAATTAAGACCGTGGCGGAAACCGCCAACAAAGACAGCCACTTTAACACTCAGACCGCCACAGTGGTAAAGACAAACAGCTTGGCGGTCACCGCCAACAGACAGGCGGGAGACAATGTACCGCCCACACTATTATGACAGGCCAATCCGCCACCTTTTCCGGGGTGGATACAACGCGGATAAAAACATGGCGGAAACAGGCATTTCGAAGGGAAAACGCTCACCTCTACACACTCCACGAGGAAGGAGGACAGCATGGAGCCGGAACTTCATATTCTCCCAGCGCTAGTTTTCCTGCTCTTCTACGAGGATCACCAACACCAGCGGCGAAGACCACCGTGAGTACTGCACCTACGACATAGGGGAGGGGGGAGGCAAAAAACAGGGACACACACACTCAACACCCCAACCCCCACCCCGACCCTCAACCACTACAACTCACACACCAATGCATATCTATACATTACAGTAACACCCCACAACCCCCCTGGAAGAATGCAAAGACAAAAGGAAATGAGTGTAACTATTGTAATATATCAAAAATCAGTAAGCAAAAATATATATATATATTTATATATATATATATATATATATATATATATATATATATATATATACACTATAAACAAAATATATACCACGATTAGTAGTCCAGGTTTTGCATCATTCATAGTCCGTGGACCACTGGGCCCAAAATGCATGGGCGAGGCCCACACAAGATACCCGAACATGACGGAGAGAACACTGCAGGGGCATCAGATAGAAATACAACAGGCACCTCATGGGGAAGGGAAGGGGGGGGGGGCACCTCAGCTGGATGAGTGCACAATGCCATATCCACGAGGGGCCTCCATGGCCATTGATCAATTCTGGGGAGTGCAAAGCCACAGTCTCTCAAGTCTCTACAGTGGGTTTGTTGCCCACTGCTGCATCCTGGGGAGTGCAAAGCCACAGTCTCTCAAGTCTCTACAGTGGGTCGTTTGCCCACTTTACCATTCTGGGGAGTGCAAAGCCACAGTCTCACAAGTGGATAAGAGTCTCCACTGGTTCTGAAGGGGGACTGGTGTCCAGAGTGCTTCATCCTGTGAAGGACAGACGGAGTGGATGCCTTTCTCCACTGATTCTGGAGGGGGCTTTGTGCCCAGAGTGCTTTATCCTGTGAAGGACAGAGATAGTGGATGGATGTCTCCACTGGTTCTGGAGGGGGACTGGTGCCCAGAGTGCTTCATCCTGTGCAGGACAGAGGTAGTGGATGCATGCCTCCACTGGTTCTGGAGGGGGACTGATGCCCAGAGTGCAGCACTCACCCGGTGATGGTCCTGGTTGCGTCACTGCCCCTGCCGCTAATGGGCTAGCGGTGCTTGCCATGGCAGTCTTTGCCCTGTTCAGCGGTGCTTGAGTTGGCAGTCTCTGCCCTGTTCAGCGGTGCTTGCCCTGTTCAGCGGTGCTTGCGATGGCGGTCTTTGCCCTGTTCAGCGGTGCTTGAGTTGGCAGTCTCTGCCCTGTTCAGCAGTGCTTGCCCTGTTCAGCGGTGCTTGCCATGGCAGTCTTTGCCCTGTTCAGCGGTGCTTGCCATGGCGGTCTTTGCCCTGTTCAGCGGTGCTTGCCATGGCGGTCTTTGCCCTGTTCAGCGATCCTTGCCCTGGAGGTCCGTCATTGCCCAGCTGGGCTGTGGCTGGCGGTCCTTCATGGGTCAGCTGGGCTGTGGCTTGCAGGGCCCTCCTGTGCAGCTGGGCTGTGGCTTGTGGGGCCCTCCTGGACAGCTGGGCTGTGGCTTGTGGGGCCCTCCTGAGCAGCTGGGCTGTGGCTTGTGGGGCCCTCCTGGGCAGCGACGATGGGGATGGTGGTGGCCTCCTGGCCAGCGACGATGGGGCTTGCGGTGGCCTCCTGGGCAGCGATGATGGGGCTGGCGGTGGCCTCCTGGGCAGCGACGATGGGGCTAGCGGTGGCCTCCTGGCCAGCGGGGATGATGGCGGTCTTCTCCGCCGTGCTGCTCCTCACTGACTTTGCAGGTTTCTTCTGCCCCTTCCCCACCTTGGGAGGAGTCACAGCCGAGTCCACACTCCCCCCGGGACCCCTGTGAGCGGCTTGTCTGGCTGGAGTCTTCCCCCTCTCCCGCCGGGCACTGTCCAAGTTCTGGGGCTTTACAGGGGGGGGGACTGGCTGTGCTGTGGCTCCGTGACAGACTGGCTGGCCTGGTGGCCGGTGCACTCCACATACCTGTAACAACAGGCACCACTGGTCCCGGAGATTGCTAGTATGGGACCTATGAGTTGGAGGGGGGGTGGTGGGAAATAGGTTAAGGGGGGACAGGAAAAGTTGTTTGGACACACTGGGACGGGTAGCTGGAGGGGGTTTGGGAGTGGAGGAAGAGGTGGTGGTTGTAGGAGGTGTAACTTTTGTGGATTTGGGTGCAGGTGCATGCGCTGGAGGCTGTCGTGAGGTGGATGGCTATTGGGTGGGTGTGTGCCTGCGTTTGTATATCTTGGGAGGGGGCGTCACAGACACACTGGGAGAGGACACAGGGGACGTGTGAATGGTAGTGGGGGTGGTGACTGCACGTGAGCGGGGTGTGGTGGTGGGTGTGCTGGAGAGGGACGTAGTGGCTGTAGAGGTAGTGCATGCAGGTGTGAGTGTAGATGAGACTGGGAGGGAGGAGGGAGACGACGAGGAGGGGACACAGTGGAGGCAGTGGATGTTGGTGTGTCTGCATGTGTGTGATGCTTGCGTGAGTGCCTGTGGGATGTGTGGTGCTTATGTTTGCCTGAGCTTCCCTTGTGTGGTGAGGTGTGTGCAGGCTGGTCTGATGGTGTGCTTGGGATAGGCAGAGGTACAGGGGATTGGGTCTGGGTGGAGGAAGTTGGAGGGGGGAGGCTAGACACAGGGACAATGGCTGCCATCAGTGCTGAGGCCAGAGTTTGAAGGGTTCGATGAAGGGCAGCCTGACCAGAATGAATGCCCTCCAGGAATGCACTTGTGTGTTGCAACTTCCTATCTACACCCTGGATGGCATTCAAAATGGTAGACTGCCCAACAGTGAGTGACCTGAGGAGGTCAATGGCCTCCTCACTGAGGGCAGCAGAGGTGACAGGGGCAGGGGCTGAGGTGCCTCGGGCGAAGGTGATGCCCACCCGCCTGGGTGAGTGGGCACGGGGCACACGCTGTGGGGCTGCTGGGAGGGCAGTGCTGGTAGGGGGGGGTGGCGGCTGTACCTGTTGAAGTGGGGGGCACAGATGTTGCCGCCACCACAGGGGAGCTCCCATCGGAGGACGAGTCCGTGTCACTGGTTGCAGATCCTGTGACCGCCGTGGTGCTCCGCTCACCCTCCGTCCCACTGGTGTATTCTGAGTCCGTAGTGTGGGCCTTCATGCCCATGTGGGATGCAGCTCCCACGTGCTCCAGTGCCACTGTACCTCCGCCTGATGATGCTAATGCACACAAGAACAGGGAGACTGCAAAAAAGGGGGGGGGAATCAGAAGAAAGACAGGTTGAGTGCATGGCTTACCGCTACCGTTGGCGGACAATACAGACACAGCAGCCCCCTGCACTACGTCGCGCTGTTGGGCTCTACAGTGCAATTCCTGGGAAATGGCCTACAAGGCTATTGACGACATCTGCACACATAGATGACCCTGGGGCATGAATAGCTGGCACTCTACAGAGGTGGGGTGGGGAGCCACAGGGCCATGCCTTATGAATGGGCCTAGCCTACGGAACTCGCCCTGGCCTAGGGGAACCCACAGCCCTCCTCCCCCACCCAGACACCTTCACTGCACGCAAAGTCAGCTGAATGATAGTGTACTCACCCCCTTGTGTCTACTGTGATGCCATCAAGCGCCCATCCAACTCAGGGTAGGCCACCACCAGGATCCGGAACATCAGGGGGGTCATGGTTCGACGGGCACCCCTCCCACGTTGGGAGGCCATCCCCAGCTGAGCCTCCGCCGTCCGATTGCTCCAGCGGCGAATGTCCTCCCATCTCTTCCGGCAGTGGGTGCTCCGTCTGTGGTGGACCCCCAGGGTCGGGACATCCTTGGTGATGGCACGCCAAATATCCTTCTTCTGGTGGGCGCTGACCTACATGAAATGTACAGGGGAAGAAGAGAAGTCATTACCAACAGCACCGTCAAAGTGAGTGGCCCCCATCCCTACCCTTGCCATGTGGCACATGCATTCACCGTCTTTCATGCACTCAGAACTCTGCCCCCTTCCTTCTTACAACCAGCCCTCTCCACACAGGCATAGCCCATACAACATGCTCCCTGTGTACTTACCTGTTGGTCTGGAGGACCGTAGAGTAGCATGTACTGGGGGAGGACCCCGTCGACGAGCTTCTCCAACTCCTCTGCAGTGAAGGCAGGGGCCCTTTCCCCAAACGCACAAGCCATTGTTTCTTCCATGCCGAGGTCACAGCAGCACTTGCAGTGTAGGTCCTCTCCTGTCGAAGATCAGGTATTGAGTGATTAAACAGTTATAAAATGGCGGTCACGTCCGCGGCGGTCACGTCTGCGGCGGTACGTACCATCACCGCCGACGTACATCGTCATTGGCTCCTAGGACCCATAGGGTCCAATGTTAACCAATGCAGCATTGCGCTGCGGTCTTTGACCGCCTACCGCAACGGTGTACAACGCCAGCGCAGTTACCTCACATCCCATTGTCCCGCTTTAGAGGTCAGGCAGCCGCCATTTCAGGGGCCCAAATGGCCTAGTTACCAACTGCATCACATATACCTAGGCCTACTCTCAACACACATACAGGCCACATTTTGCGTATGATTGGTGTTCTGTCCATACTGTGGGTACATACCTCTGAGTTGTTTGACTCTGTGCTCGCTGTTGTCCTTCATAGGCACCGTCCGCTGGGACATGTGAGGAGATGGCGGAATCCTCCGGTGTACCGACCGCTGGTGGACCTGTCGACAATGGAGGAAAGACATTTGATCATCACCTACAGGTTTGACCGTGCCACAATCCAGGAACTGTGTAGCCAGTTGGAACCAGACCTGATGTCAGCAATCCGCCATCCCACGGAATCCCCCCTCAAGTGCAGGTGCTATCAGTGCTCCATTTCCTTGCGGGTCTTTTGGGTCTTTTCAAACAACTGTGGCCATAGCATCAGGGGTGTCCCAGCCAATGTTTTCCAACGTGTTGTCCAGAGTGTTGTCTGCCCTGCTGAAACACGTGCGGAGCTACATCGTTTTCCCTCAGGTGGAAGACTTGCCTACAGTGAAAGGTGACTTCTATGCCCTTGGACATATCCCCAACATCATAGGTGCCATTGATGGGACCCATGTGGCTTTGGTCCCTCCCCCACAGGAGTGAACAGGTGTACAGGAACCAGAAGAGTTATCATTCCATGAATCTACAGATGGTATGTTTGGCAGACTAGTACATCTCCCATGTGAATGCCATGTTCCCTGGCTCAGTGCATGACGCCTACATCATGCGGAATAGCAGCATCACATATGTGATGGGTCAACTACAGAGGCACCAGGTGCGGCTATTAGGGGACTCTGGTTACCCCAACCTGTCATGGCTACTGACCCCAGTGAGGAATCCCAGGACCAGGGCAGAGGAACGCTACAATTAGGCCCACAGACGGACCAGGAGGGTGATCGAACGCACCTTCGGCCTCCTGAAGGCCAGGTTTAGGTGCCTCCATATGACAGGTGGATCCCTATTCTACTCACCAAAGAAGGTGTGTCAGATCATCGTGGCCTGTTGTATGCTTCATAATTTGGCTTTGCGACGACAGGTGCCTTTTCTGCAGGAGGATGGTCCAGATGGCTGTGTTGTGGCAGCTGTGGAGCCTGTGGACAGTGATGAGGAGGAAGCAGAGGAAGAAGACATTGACAACAGGGACTCAGTCATCCAGCAATATTTCCAGTGAAACACAGGTGAGAATACATTCCTGCCTACTACAAGTACTTTTAACTTCTACCTCTATCCTGTCTGTCGATTTCACCCAGTGTTTGGTCACTGAGTTGTCACTTTCCCTTACGGTTTCACAGGTGTGGGTCCCAACGTGTGTCATCTGCTTAGATTCTTCATGGACTAGAGCTGTGTGACATCGGTATGTTGACATTACTATTTCCTGGAAATTTTGTCACTGTAATTGCAAATACACTATTTCAAAATCAAAGACAGACTCCAGATCTTTTGGTGCTTTAGGTGTGTTTATTTAAATGCAAAATATTGGAGGGGGAAGTTAAATGGTGAGGGGTGATGGCGGAGGAGTGTCCATGGCAGAGTCCAGTCTATTTGTCTCATAGGTGCATTGCCCATATGGGCATAGGAAGTGGAGCTGGGGCAGTTCCAATATGGACAGGGTGACAAAGTGGGACAGTGGGTTGACAATCAGGGTGGTCTCATTTCTTGGCGGGGGTCTTGGCATCGTGCTCTGTCTTGTTCCTGGATCTCAGGGACCGCTTGAGGGGTGGTTCTCCATCTGCAGGGGGTGGGGTGCTGGTGTGGTGGTCCTGTGGCGGTGCCCCCTGTCCACTAGCGCCGGCGGAGGTGGTGGGCAGTTCATCGTCCATGCTAGTGTCAGGGGCCCCTTGGAGTGCCACAGTGTCCCTCCTGGTGTTTAGTATTTCCTTCAGCACCCCTACGATGGTGCCCAGGGCGGAGCTGATGGTTCTGAGTTCCTCCCTGAACCCCAGATACTGTTCCTCCTGCATGCGCTGGGTCTCCTGAAACTTGGCCAGGACCGTTGCCATCGTCTCCTGGGAGTGGTGGTATGCTCCCATGATGCAGGAGAGGGCCTCATGGAGAGTGGGTTCCCTTGGCCTGTCCGCCCCCTGTCGCACAGCAGCCCTCCCAGTTCCCCTGTGTTCCTGGGCCTCTGTCCCCTGGACCGTGTGCCCACTGCCACTGCCCCCAGGTCCCTGTTGTTGTTGGGGTGGTGGGTTATCCTGGGTTCCCTGTAGTGGTGGGCACACAGCTGATTGACGTGTCCTGGGTACTGAGGTATGGGCCCACTGGGTGGGTGCTGTGCTGGTGTTACCAGAGGGTGGAAGGTCTGTGGTGGTCAGTGCCTGTGCAAGGGGAACCGACTGTCCCGAGGCCCACGATGGTCCGGGCTGGTCATCTGGATCCAGTTGGACAGAGCTGCTGTCATCACTGTGGGCCTCTTCTGTGGGTGGGGTGGAGATGTCTGGACCCTCCTGTCTGGTGACGTTGGGTAGTGGTCCTGCAGGGGTGTAAAAGCTTAATTATTGCATCTGTGTGTGTCATGGTGGGCAATGGGTGGGTGACCGGTGTACTCCAGTGCTTGCATTCCTATGTGGGGACTTGTGTGATGACGGTTTAGGGGGTTGTATGGGTATGTGCAGCGGGCATGCTTTAGTGATGGGTGTCCATGCGTTGGGGTTGCATGCAGGGCTTGGTACTGGGATGGGTGGTTTGTGATAGTGGGGTATATGTGAGTTGGTGGAGTGATGAGGGTGAGGGTATGGGTAGGAGTTTGTGATGGCATGCAGGAAGGGTGGGGGATATAGTAGTAAAGCTTTGACTTACCAGAGTCCATTCCTCCACCGACTCCTGCGAGGACCTCAGGATGCAGAATAGCCAAGACCTGCTCCTCCCATGTTGTTAGTTGTGGGGGAGTAGGTGGGGGTCCGCCGCTAGTCCGCTGAACCGCCAAGTGGTATCTTGAGACCACGGAACGCACTTTCCCCCGTAGGTCGTTCCACCTCTTCCTGATGTCGTCCCGATTTCTTGGGTGTTGTCCCACTGCTTTGACCCTGTCGACTATTCTTCTCCATAGCTCCATCTTCCTTGTAATTGAGGTGTGCTGCACCTGTGCTCCAAATAGCTGTGGCTCTACCTGAATGATTTCCTCCACCATGACCCTGAGCTCCTCCTCCGAGAACCTGGGACGTCTTTGCCATGCCATGGGGTGGTGTAGGTGATGTGTGGTGTGGTGTGTGTGGTGATAAGTGTGGTGATATGTAGTGGTGTGTGGTGTTTTGTGCGTGGAAGTTGTGTGGGTGATGATGTTGAGTGCCTGTGGATGCTAGTTTGTGGATGGTGGTGTCTCTCTCTGGCCTTCTTTCTGAATTTTTGGTCATAGGGGTTTGTGGGTGTGTGTTTTATATTGTAATGGGTGTGTGGGAGTGGTGTGTGTATGTGTATCAGGTGTGTGTATTTCGAATTGTCCAATGTGGCTGTGTTTTGGACATGTGTGTGTATTTTGAGGGCGGCGGTGTGTACCGCCAATGGAATACCGCGGTTGAAAGACCGCCGCGTGGATTCGTGGGTCGTGATAGTGTGGGCGTATTTCTGTTGGCGTGACAGTGGAGGTTTTGTTTTTGCCAATTTATCACTGACCTTTGGTGTGGCGGACTTGTGTGGGTGTCTGAATTTTGTCGGATTTCGTGATGTGGGTCATAATAGCTGTGGCGGAATTCCTGTGGCCGCGGCGGTATGTTGGCGGTGTTCTGCACGGCGGTAAGCGGCTTTTACCGCCAATGTTATAATGACCACCATAATGAGTAAGCTGTATGGGTGGGGCGGAGCCAAGATGGTGACCGAAGCGGACGCTTGATTTGGAGCTCCGCAACGGCCTCGGAGAAATATCCTGTTGAACCGTGGTCTGTGATCCAGGGCTCGCGGGATCGCTGCCGTACATTTACCGGCAGCTCCGGAAGCCACTGCTGAGCTGTGGAGGGGAGAATTTGAACCTGCGGTGCTGCGTGAGTGGCGCCGCGGTGGTGGGTAGCACTGGACCCGGCCCCAGCTCGGGGCTCTCCTCCCTGTCGGGTGAGGCGGTCGGACCGGCGCTCTCGTGGGGGAACACAGCAAACGAGTAGGCGCTGTCTTGCCACTTGTGATATATCCTGTGGTGCATGTCATCCCGAGCATAACGGGGTAGTCGTGGGAGTGTGCGGGCGGAGCGACAACCTGTGGGACGTCCCCTTGCTCCCGGAGTGCGTAGGCCCGCCGATCGGCGAAGCTCTGCGGTGACGGGATGCGGTGAAGTGGCAACCTACGGACGAGCGGCGACACATAGCCCCGCCCCTTGATGGCATCGGACCGAGAGAGCTGCGAGAGTCCACGGAGTCCTCTCGCGGTGCCACGAGGTGGCGCCACTGGATGCCGGCTGAGCCCGAGAAGGAGAGGTGAGGGCCCAGCCTACCCTATGATCGCACTCCATATGCCCTAGTTTGGAGGTGAATTATTGCGTGGGTTCAGGACCACCAGCAGCGAACAGCAGCGCTCATACCTACCCCAAGGCAGGCGGATCCAGGAAAGCGGCGGCGGGCTCTAGCAGTGCCGCTGGACGGTGACCGAGCTCGCGGAAGTGTTGACCGTTCAGGACAGGAGAGTGGAAAGGTAGAGTAGGCCTGACATCGGGCTGCCCGTGGTTGTACCCGACAGAGGCGGGGTCTCTCCCGCGGTTTGTGGCATTTCTGAAACAGAGTGGATTTGGCGGCATGCGGGCTGTGCGGGGAGAGCCTTGATAACAGCTCCCAAGGGAGGACACTCCCGGGTGTAACGAATACGGAGGAAAGGAAGTACGGAAGAGAACCGAAAGAAAGAAAAACGGGTGGTGAACGACCACAAATACTGACAACAGGGGTCGGTACACGGCAGGAGGAGGATGGTATAAGGTATAAGGTGGCGACCTCTGATATATGTAAGCACCTGGTAGCCAGTGGCTGAGACACTCAGTTCCACTTTTTACATACCAGGCCATACGTTGCGGCTGGTTGGCGGGGCTGGACAGCTTGTCACTACTTATGGGACTTTTGCTGCCCGCGGAAGTACAGGAGGACCCTGAGCGCTGTGGACAGAGCAGGTGGGTGCTACCCTATTTGTGATGTGCTGCTTATTCCTGAGGTCGGCCGACTTGATGGGCCACGCCTGGATCTCGGTGACGATCGCAGACAATCAGCGGTCCCAAGCCCTGTCATCCGAGTAAATATCTCCAGGAACTCATAATTAGCGGCTTCCCAGACGGATAGACAGATAAGCTGGTGATAAAATCGCATTAAATAGAATACTACTGTCGTTACCACTGAGCTGCACTGCATGATTAAGTGATCGCTGGGACTTGTAACCAGGTTCAGGCCCTACTCTATTTAACATACTGAACTACTGTTCTGGGGACTTTAGAACAGTCCTTGCATACTCTCCTATTCACTGTCAAGGCCCCCCAAGAAATGGACATGATGGGGAAAACTAAAAACTCCAAAAATGAGGGCTTGACCATGATCATCCATTGAAAGAGGGCAGAGCACTGGAAACGCACTTAGATGTTACACTTAAATCACACTCCACTCAATTCGATAAAGTACTTCAAGCTATCCTAGACACAAAAACATCGCTGGAAACTCGGATTGATACGATAGCAACAGAGGTCAATCTTCTCCGAGTGGATCACCGTAACTTGACGGAACGAGTGGAGGAAACGGAGTCATCGCTGGCAACTCTTCGCCCCACGGTGCAAGACCTACAGTCCCAAGTGGCTAAAATACAACTGGAAATGACTGCCCTACATAAGCGAGCAGAGGACGCCGAGGGTAGGTCTCGCCAAAACAATATTAGACTAGTAGGGTTTCCTGAACACATTGAATCACCAAGTACGGAGCTCTTTGTGGAACAATGGTTGATTAATAATGTACTAGACGGTAAGCCTTCCAAATTTCTTTCTGTGGAGAGAGCCCACAGAGTCCCCGGTAGACCTCCCCACCCGGGGGCGCCCCCACCCTATAATTGCTCGACTTTTGAACTTTCGAGACAGAGATTTGATGTTGCAGCACTCTCGCTCGCATGGCGCTATGAGAACGCCGAAATTTCAGCTTACCCTGACTTCAGCGCTGAAGTGCAAACCCAACGTAGCTCCTTCACAAAAGTGAAACACCGCCTACGTGAACTGAATTATAAGTATGCGTTATTATTTCTGTCTAAACTGAGAGTGATCGACGGTGAAGCCACACGGTTATTCCACTCTCCGGAAGATGTGTGGACCTGGCTACATGCAAAGGGATTGATGCATTCACCTTGAGACCATCAGGAGGACACCACTTGGTTGACCCCGAATAATAGAAGACGCAAGCGGAAATCAAGCAAAGCAAGGCCATCTCGGGCGCAAGCAGTTAAGGAGCAGGAAAAAGTAATAAAGGAGACAGCGCAATTATACAATAATTCCTTTTTCGCTCTAACAGAAAACTCTCAGATTCCTTCTGATTCGGACTCTGGAACACCGCCGCCCTCGAAGTGCTCACTGGAAGATGAATGCCCTCTGTTGACTCCCCGGTTGGCAGATGATCTTTAGCTGTTGTACCCCTACAAGCTCACGGGATAGCTGCATATTGAGAACTCTCATGCTGCAGAACTGTGTGCCCCGGGCACTACGCGGCCCCTTGGGCCCTGGGCGCAGATGTACTATGTTGCTCCGGGGCCCATAGCGGGCTCTAACACATGACTTATGGCTCCTGGAACCCCTTCCCAAAAGCTGGAAGCACTGAGCATAGCGCTTTCACCGTATAGATATGTTTATTTCATAGCATTACATTTTTTAGAAGTATATTTGCGGGGATGTGGCATGATATCTGTTGAGGTTCAGGCCTGGGCTCGGGGAGTTGTTACGACTGTTACTGTTGGTTGTATATTCTTGGTGCTTATAATAACGTTGGTTGAGTCACAATTATTGGAGGCCAGGGTGTGGATGGAGCAGGAGGCAGAGGACTTTTCGTTTAAATCTTAATGGCTGCACAATATGCTATGTTAACTTGTAACATCCGAGGTATTGGTAGCCCCGTTAAGCGGTACAGAGTCTATTCCTATCTTCGGAGACGCTGAATACATATCACATGTTTACAAGAAACACATTTAACTCACAAGGAACTACTTAAGCTTCATCGTAGATGGAGAGGTCAGATATTCGGTACCAGTTACTCAGCGTATGCTAGGGGCACTCTAATCTGGATAGCGCCAGAGGTCCCATTCACTGAGGTTCAGGCACATATTGATCGTAATGGGAGGTATGTTCTGTTGGAAGGTCATTTAGATGGCCAGACCATTCTTCTGACTTCAGTGTATGCACCCAACACCATGCAAGGACTATTTTTTAATGATTTATCCCCGACCTTGCTACGAGACCCCAATGCTCCTGGTTTATGGGGAGGTGACTTTAACTGTATCCACAATACCTTTCTAGACCGATTGATCCCTCCCTTGCCGAATACTCCTGGTGTGCAGGCTACCAAACATTTTCAACACTGGTCCCACACGATGCATCTACATGATATATGGCGCTTACAACACCCAGAGGATAGGGAGTAATCTTACTACGCACCAGGCTATCATATACATACTAGACTCAATTACAATTTTTGTGATTCGCTACTGTGGCCCTTTATCCGAATATTTAGGTAGGACTTGGTCTGATCATACTCCTCCTAAGGTAATATTCACATGGGGGCGGCCCAGGCGGAGAATTCCAATGTGGAGACTAAATGTGGCAGCGCTGCAGGACCAGCCCTATAAAAACCAATTAGGCACCACTCTTACGGAATATTTTCAAAATAATGAAGGCTCGGTGGGTGACCCTGGAGTGGAGTGGGATGCGATGAAGGTCTTGCTGAGAGGCCATTGCCTGACCGCCTCATGGGGAGTGAAGTCTGCCCTTACACGTTCTATAGGAATCCTTGAACAAGAGATACGTCATCTTGAAAAAGCAGCTATAACAGATCCCCTAGCGCGCCAACTATTATCCACCCAACGCAACCACTACCGGGAGGAGTCGGCCAGACTTGGTAAACTAGATTACAAAACATACTTAACTCAACAACATAGGGAGGGAGATAAACCAGGACGTATATTGGCTTGGTTACTGCGCTCCGAAACTCCTCGAACAGTGATGGGTGCGATCCGAACTGAAAGGGGTGTAGTGGTTAATACCCAGGAAGCGATTAATGAGGCCTTTGTTCATTTCTATAAAACGCTATATACGGCACGCGTGGCCCCTGTCGTATTTGATTGTCACCCGATGTTGCATGATGTTTCTTTACCTATCATCACACAGCAGCAGAGGCTCGACCTAGAACAACCCATACAGTTGGATGAAGTGAAATTAGTGATACAACAAATGGCTAGGGGGAAGACCCCAGAACTGGATGGACTACCCATAGAATTTTATGCCACGTATGGAGCTACTCTCGCACCTAGATTACTGACCTTATATGAAGCATCATATCAGTGAGGGGAGCTCCCCCCTTCCCTAAATGAAGCCCTTATTGTAGTACTTCCCAAACCTGGTAAGGATCCAGTGGAAGTAGGCTCATACCGACCCCTATCTATGCTCAATATTGATTATAAAATTCTTTGTAAATTGCTTTACTTCCCTCTTTGATTCACCCCGACCAAAACGGCTTTGTGCCCAACAGGACCACTTATTGTAATGTCAGACGGTTATGCCACCTCATTGATGCAGTCTCTGGGGGAAACGGATGCCCCGTGGCTGTATCTTTAGATTTTGAAAAGGCGTTTGACACAATAGGATGGCCTTACTTGATGTGGACGTTAAAGCGCTTTGGACTAGGTCCCCAGATTTTGCGCTGGATACAACTTCTGTATGCAGCGCCCCGAGCTAGAGTCCGTACTGGACATTGCGTGTCAGACTCCTTTCCCATACAGAGAGGGACGCGACAGGGGTGCTCACTGTCCCCGGTGCTCTTTGCTCTGGCTATGGAGCCGCATGCACTGCGTCTTCGGCAAGAGGATAGTAGGTGGGGACTATGGGCAAATGGAAAATGGCATATCACTTCTTTATATGCCGACGATGTATTAATTTATCTCCGAGAAACGGACAGTACCTTGATTGGCTTATTTACAATCTTAGATCAATTAAGTGAAGTATCTGGTCTTCAGGTGAATTGGAGTAAGTCCTGTGTGTTCCCCCTACTTGAGATCAGTGAAGTAGAGAACCACTCACCTACTCCAGGGAGGCTTGTGTGGGTGACCGGCAGTTTCCGCTATTTAGGGATTGATATATACCCAATAGCCACAGACTTAGTAGAGGGCAATTATAACAAAGCATTATCTTCTATTCGGGGGCCTCTGCCTTTGTGGACGCGCCTGCCCCTGTCCCCTATGGGTAGAGCGGCCATCGCGAAAATGTTAATACTCCCTCAATTGCTTTATTTGTTCCTAGCAATACCGATCCCGCCCGGGAAAATATTCTTTAATACCACACGCAGCCTTTTGACGACACTTATATGGGGTACAGGACGTAAGAGGGTCTCCTTGGACATGCTACAATACCCGTTGAGGGAGGGAGGTATGGCGATCCCGGATATGGAACGCTACTATGCTGCAGCACAGCTGCAGTGGATTATGACTTGGCTCACTGAAAGCCCAACGATAGAAGGAGCCATGGTCCAGCATATGGTAGGAGGTGCGGGGGTACTGCAATGGCTCTTCTGACGAGACAAAAACAAGGCAAGTGCAGGGTTGCTGTTGCGTACAGCAGCAGTAACATAGGCGGGGACCATTTCCTTACTCTCCGGAGCTTCTGATATGGGAGATACCCCAAGTCCATGATCTTGCCCAGCTGTATGATTTCCAGACGTGGCGAGAGGGTGGGCTGTCTCACATGGGGGAGCTCTTTGAAGATGGGTGATTGCGATCCTTTCAGGATCTCAGCACAGCCTTTCATCTAGCCCCCGGTCAGTTCCTTGCTCACGCAGCTCTACACGCTGTCATCCAACAAATCTGGCAAACAGGCCCTCTAGAGCCGGCAACGCACATGGGGCTCCATTACTTATTGTCGCGGGCTGGTGAGAGGAAAGCGGTGACTAACTTATATACACTGTTGAAGGAGGCACAAGCTACGCCACACGCTCGCAGCAAGGCCAGAGGGGATAAGGGATTAGGTGTGGCCTTAACAGACCAACAGTGGAAAATGGCATTGGAACAGGTACGAACTGGCTCACATAATGCCAGATTGCAATTCACACATTTTAATTATACCCATCAAACATATCTGTCCCCTCATAGACTCTGCCGCATATTCCCGGGTACCTTGTCGACGTGTCCGCGATGTGGACATGATGATGCCACATTCTTACATATGACTTGGGAATGTAGTGAAATCCGTAGTGCCTGGGCACACATCACACAACTCCTATCCGATATCGTTGATGTACCTCTCATGTTGAATCCACTCCTTTGCCTACTAGGGATGACTAAACGTTCTAAACAGAACAAGAGTTACTTGATATTCTTGGACATCGCCTTTGTTTTATTTAAACGAATGATCGCTATGTCGTGGAAGGCACCACGACCCCCTGATACATTGGCTTGGCTTCGAGTGGTATTGCGTTGGGCCACGGCAGAAGCCAATGCGATGGAACAGAACAGGCGGACCCGCGGTGGGGCTGGTGGGATTGCGCTATGGGGCACCTATTTGATGAAATTAGAAAATAAATTATCCACACACGAAGTAGGAGAAATATGCCCTGAGGTTTCCCAGTCCGGTACGACCTAATGGCCTGGCATACCTGGCTACTCTATAGTCCACCCCCATAGCCTGAGTTACATTGAGTGTCTGATTTCTCTCTGGTATTGTTGTTCCTTGCTCCCACTCAGACTCGACAAGGATGTTCCCTGTTCTCTCCTCCCCCACTTGGTTATAATATCCATAGTCACAGTCCAGACCAAGATATTCAGCAATGGATATGACAGATGATCCCTCGTGGCTCACCTCTTATGCACCAAGTAGGTCATTATCATTGTTTATTGTTGTTGTATTGTTTTCAATTGTTTACACCGATCATTATCCTCTCACCTTACATTGAGGTCAAGATATGATGAGTGTTAACCGACCGAGAGATGAGGTTCCGTTGCTATCATTCACATCACCGCATAAGGGTTTTTTTTGTACATCAGAAGATGCTCTGTTACATTCAGAGTTTGTTATGATTGCTTTGCTTTCTATTCCCTGAATGTATGACACTGGGCGAAGAGGATACCACTGTAATTTGTCCATATGATTCTCTCTCTTATATCCTGATGTGCTTAAAGGAGAACCTTTGTTAAGCAATTGAGATATGTTGTATGATTGTTGCTCTATTGTGGTTTTGCACTATTGGAAATAAATAAAAAAAAAGATTAAAAAAAAAAAAGAAAATGGGTAAGCTGTATGTAAAAGGGAAGAAACATAACAAATAAATACCATTTCCTCGGATAGGCATGCCAAAAGTGAATATGAATTAAAGCATAACACATATATTGCAATAAAACAACATTGTACACAATCCCTTCATTTGGTAACCTGATTGATCCTTCAGTTACTTTGCCATATAACGGGTTTTTCCTGAATATCGAACATGTGACAAAACCTTTACAGGTCTGACACTCTTCTAACACACATGCACCCCGACTTCTTCATATCATATCATGATTTTCTTCAGCACCATGGGCAAGATGTCTTTATTCCAGAATTTATCATCCTTCACCTCCACAACCTCTTTGGTTGAACCAAAATGTGAATCAACTTTATGTCAACACTCCTTTTCACATGCACATCACTAGAGTTACTAGGCTCACTCAATTGTTCCTTATATTTGCTAAGCAAGGTATACCTCACATCTACCACATTTCTTAATCTGTTCATATTCCTTCCTGTCCTCCATTACTTTTTTATGCTTGTTCCAGTCACTCTGCCCCTTGGTAAAACAAGAAGCAAAGTTCCTGTGCTTACATGTGGTGTAGTTCTCATGGCCTACAACATGTCTTTGCGTTTTTTTTCCAAACCAGTTTATTTACTAAAGCTAAAGGCAAGTAGTCTCTGATTACTCAGTTAAGATGTTACACCAGGCTGTTGCTTCCTGGGTGAAACAACAAAGTCTTGGTATGTTTGACACCAACTGACTTCAATGGTTTTACTTATCATCACGCACAATATTTCCCCATTTACAATATGATGCTCACAGGGAACTCATGCCTTCTTTTACCGCTTGACCTATCATCAACATTCCCCACCATAAAAGGACTTATGGAGAATAAGAGGCACAGTTTTCAACTGGTTCATCTCTTACTTTAGCTACTGATCACAGCTAGTGAAACTGAACGCCTCACTTTCTGAACCATCACCCATACACTAAGGATTCCCCCAACGGTTAGTTCTATCACCCATTCTTTTTCATCTGACATGGAGCTCCTGACCACAATTCTACAACACGCCAACCTTGCCTACAACCTGTATGCAGACAGCGCTCGACTCAACCTGAAAATCTCCTCATGCAATGACATCCTCCATCTAACCAAAACAGCAAAGGAAGTTTAACACTCCCTAGACACAAACTTCCTAAAACTCTACCAACTGAAGACTGAATTCCTCCTACTATCACCTAATCCAAAAATGGATCAGTCACTTAAATTCTTTTAACTGCAATCCCATAATAAACAACCTTACAAAATCTCCAGGAATCACACTAGTGAAAAACTTGAGCATGACGATTCACACCAACTCCACTGCAAAAATTGCCATGCACAACCTCAAGCTATCAAAAAGTCAAACCTTTGATCCTGGAGGAGGACTTCAAAAGTGTGGTACAATCCCTGGTACATTTGAGACTGGGCCATGCCAATGTGACTCTCACGGGCAGACTGAAAACCACCTAGCAACTATGTGGGTCACACTGAATGTGGCAGCCAAGTGCATAACAAGAGACAAATGACATGTCATCTGATGTATGTGCTACATAAAGCTCTCAAATAAATAAAAAATATAAATAAATAGAAAACTCTCACATACAAAATATAAATAAACAAGTTTTCTTCCACTTGGGAAAAGATTAATTGGATGTCATTTTTGGTAACCAGTCTTCTGGATCACCCTGCCTGTTAGGCATCGCTTGAGCACTTCATCACAGTCTTTTGCTGATGTTTATGATTCTGATCTTGGGACATTTTTTCAACCAGTCAGTCATCAACCGTACAAACATGGGAGCCTTTCACCAGACTCCAGATGGTCCAGAAATGGTCACCACCTACTTGTTCCATGGCAGCATGGGTACTTTGACCAGTTTAACCAGTAATGGAGATATTACCTGGGTCTGGTCACTTTATGGGAAAATTTTATCTTCATGGGAGGCCCATTTCTCTGCCAAGGGAGCGGAGTAAATTACTCCATTCCCCTGGAAGAGAGGCCACCCACTGAATTTAGGAATGACCACCAAGCTGGTAGTCATTTCTTAAATCTTTGGCAGTTGCCAACCTTACAGCAGTTCATATCAATGCTGTTCACAGTTTGATGCAGGGCTCCATCAACATGACAAGAGTCTTTCACCAAAATGGTTCCTGTTTTATTTTCAAAAAGAAAATCATGAAGCAAGATAATGCCCCTCTCGCCATGGGAGTCATTTCCCGGGCTGGGCATTTTGTTTGCTTTTTACTGACCCTTGATGAAAAGTTTTGCCTGGAACTGAAGTCCAAAAAAAACAGCTATCTGTGTCCCCCCATCCTATTTGGGCAGACATGCATATAGCCAATTTTTAGACAGCCCTTAGTCTGTCAGGCCATTGTAGAAGTTTGGCTACTGTAGTGACGGAGTGGTCACATCCATAGACAAATCTGTGATGTGCCCACATATTAATTGGACCATTGTGTTGGTGGGAAGGGAATTCTGTCACAGTTGTGACAAAGTTCTCTCTCTACCAACATTTAATTGGGCGTCTCCATATGCCTATGGTATGATACCTCCCAGAGGACCTGATTCACCAATGTAAACGTACAATTTTGTTTAATATGTTTTTACTATTCACAAAGTACATGTTAATGCTGAGTTTACAACTGCATAGACTCCTTAGTCTGGCAGAAGACCTCAGCACAAAAAAAGATAGGAGAGGCCTATCTTTTTATGTGCGTAAATTCCCAGTCCTGACTGTCATAAACTTACTATTAGCTCATAGTTTGTGAACAGCAAAAACATATTAAACCTACACAAAAGTGTACATTTACCTTTGTGAATCAGGCCCAGAGTGTTCTACTGAATTACCTATCACAAAGACAACATACAAATCCTCAGGCACACTCCTTTTGACTGCATACCTTCAGGGGTTACCAATAAGCCCTTGCTCCTTTTCAATTCACCATCACATGTCAGTTCTTCTTCTGCCAAAATCCACAGGGACCACGCTCATCCTTCATTTTCCTTCTACTAGGTCACCCCTCTATTAAATATTCCTTGCTCTTGACCAAAACCAGACCTTGCCCACACATTTCTTCCACTGTTCCTCACACAGTGCCCCTAGCGGAACAACACCAAATGGACTAACCATGTACATCGCTTCTTGGACATCATAATCATCATCCACATTTCACCTGGCAAAGGCATGCAGGACAAGAATCAGCTGTCACAGTTTTCTCTCCAGGAAGATCCTTGTCGCATCTTAAAGAAGTTCTCCACACTATGGGCCTGATTCTAACTTTGGAGGACGGTGTTAAACCGTCCCAAAAGTGTAGGATATACCACCTACCGTATTACGAGTTCCATAGGATATAATGGACTCGTAATACGGTAGGTGGTATATCCGCCACTTTTGGGACGGTTTAACACCGTCCTCCAAAGTTAGAATCAGGCCCTATGTTGTTCATGCCAGTGGTTTTTTGAAGAGAAGTTAACAGCTGAGACTAGTTGGCTCTCCACCACAATAGCAACTATCAAAAATCGGAACCTATAGTATAATTCTACCATTATAATCCACACATATGATAAATGATCCTGATGGAATGGGGAACACTGAACCCCTAGCAATAAATAAGCTGCACATACAAGGAAAGGGAAGATGCACTCAACATAAGACAAATACCCAGCGCTGGGCATACGCTGGTGTACTGCACTGTGTTGGAGTAAAGGAACAAGAGTCCTTCTACAAAATCTAATGTTGATAGTGATGTCAGGACCATTAGTCCTAAATTGTCTGCACATATATGTTCCTAATTTAACATTATGAACTCTCTGAAGTTTTCAGTTCTATCATAACTGGTGACATTTATGACATAGGATGCCTCAGTGAGCACTGTGAATTTAGAATGACGTCTTTACACTTGTTTAGATAGCCACTGATATCACTTTGGATGCATGGTGAGATGCACATAGGGCATAGGTGGCAAAAAGGATCATGTTATGCCATGTCATGTTATGTTACATTACGTCCTATTACATTGTGTATGGTTTCGGCACTTACATAGGACTTTTCAACATTATTTTAGCACCATAGAGCTTTCCCACCCAGGCACCCTTTTGTTCAGAACTTGACTAAACCATTGTCTGATGATGCATGTTGTCTATGTTTGGTTGTGTGTGGTAGTAAAAAATGTATTCAATATTTAGGGGGTCATTCTGACTTTGGCGGGCGGCGGAGGCCGCCCGCCAAAGTCCCGCCGTCAGAATACCGCTGCGCGGTCAAAAGACCGCCGCAGTAATTCTGAGTTTCCCACTGGGCGGGCGGGCGACCGCCAGAAGGCCGCCCGCCCGCCCAGCGGGAAACCCCCTTCCACGAGGATGCCGGCTCCGAATGGAGCCGGCGGAGTGGAAAGGGTGCGACGGGTGCAGTTGCACCCGTCGCGATTTTCAGTGTCTGCTATGCAGACACTGAAAATCTTGGTGGGGCCCTGTTAGGGGGCCCCTGCAGTGCCCATGCCATTGGCTCACGACACCCGTTACCGCCAGCCAGGTTCTGGCGGTCAAAACCACCAGAACCAGGCTGGCGGTAAGGGGGTCGGAATCCCCATGGCGGATTCCTCAGGCCAGGGGACAACCGGCGGGAAACCGCCGGTTTCCCTTTTCTGACCGCGGCTTTACCGCCGCGGTCAGAATTGGCCTGGATGCACCGCCAGCCTGTTGGCGGTGCATCCGCGGTCCCCGGCCCTGGCGGTCCATGACCGCCAGGGTCGGAATGACCCCCTTAGTGTCAAACTTTTGTGATTTAATTTGAGAGTAAAGTGACTTCCTTCTAAGAAGATCCATTGGCTGTTTTATGTGTACGGGTGGATGTGCTGAAGGAATTGTCTGTTTTTTCTTATGTAGGGTTTGCTTTTCATTGCTCAGCCAGAGTATAGTGCTTTATTGATATCCACTACAATCCAGGCTGGTGTCTTGTAATACACTGCTGTGCACATATGGGTTGTTAAGTTGTTGCTAGTTTGCCGGACTCTTTTTAGGCTGTAGGCTGCTGGCGCAGTTTGTGGCAGGGCATCGATTTGGCTGCCTACTTCTAACTATGGCTTTGGTGTCATATTGTGCACATGATGTTGAGAGTGTCTCAGCATCAAAAGACCTTGTACAGCTGTGCATAATGAGATGAGGCTATTTAGGCATGTTAACAATACTGTGTATATAGCGAGTGAGACCATAAGTTTAAGCAATTTTTGACATGTAAGGTTCCAGTGGATGTGCTGTGGCAAAGTGAAACCATGAAAGGGCGCCCAATTTTCTCATCTCCTCCTAGACATGATTTTTTGCTGGAGCCACAAAATGCTCAGGACGTTTAGAGCAATACGTCTTACACTATTTATGCAATGTTAATGGTAAATCCCAGTAAATGTCGAGGCCGTGGAAGTGATTATTGGTAGAGAAGAATAGAAACTCAGGGGTATTGAGAGGCAGATTAAACACATCTAGAGGATGGGAGGCTATAGTGTGACTGCAAAGAGGGGAGCAAATGTACTCTTTTGAAGGATATACAGAGAGTGGATCAAACATGGGCAGC
This sequence comes from Pleurodeles waltl, assembly GCF_031143425.1. Taxonomy (NCBI): domain Eukaryota; kingdom Metazoa; phylum Chordata; class Amphibia; order Caudata; family Salamandridae; genus Pleurodeles; species Pleurodeles waltl. Next base: position 1,891,222,210 of record NC_090440.1, read on the forward strand.
AGGATCTCAATCATGTGTATATGAAAGGAGAGTAAATATTATGTATAAGTGCGCCAGAGAGAGGTAGATAGTAAATGCAGTGGAGATGAGCACAAGTACATAAAGGGGACCTGATATACTAACCAGGCTTCTCTGGTCATACAAGCTGTAGACATAGGCGCCGGTGTCATCGGTTGTGTGGTAGAAAATGGAAAGGGCGATAGGATGATTGGTGAGTGAGACTAGGTAAGAGCATGAGGAATGGCACCAAACTACTCAATACTTAACGTATGTCTGCTTTAAAGTCCAGAACGCAGATAATAAAACATCAGGTGTGAATGTCACACCTTAAAGCAAAATATCCTCGTGGCCTGTCAGCAGCTCATATGATTTCGATAGAGTTACTTTTTACCCAAAAGATCCTCATGTTTATAGAAACCTCTCAAATTTCTCTTCTGTGGACCATTTGATCTAGAGCTGTTTGAAAATTAGTAACAGATTCCGCTGTCGGATTTTCCATATTTAAAGAATGTCTAAGGTTTTGAATTCGTGCTATATGAAGGTGGCAAAAAACAAAAATTTGGCATCTTTTACCATGAAAAATGAAAGTAAATCTGCACCAGATGTGAGAAATTCAGTCAGCGTGTTTATTCCATCATTCAACATACCTCTTGACTCAACGCATTACTGGCATCAGACCAGGAATCCTATTTTCAAGACTTTGGAATTACAAGGGTGACCTAAACTTATTTTTGTGCAGTGCTTTGCCAGTCAGACTGTTGAATTTCAGGAAACCCATTGGCGACGAGCTTGTAATTTCAACATATTCCAGCAGCAGCACAAATACAAGAAGACACGATGGACTGTGATGTCCGTCTCCCATTTCCAATCGCCTAGTGGCTCATGGCAAATTACTGATGTGGACAGAGAATGATGCCTATCAAATAACTCTAAAGTACCACACACTTTTATATGCAACTAGATCTGTAGGAATGCGCTATAAAGAAAGTGGTGCACTAAACATGCACTAGGACAGAAAGCCATTTTAATAACTACTCGAAATCGTTTCATTGCTCCTCCTACTTAGGACTGTAGGATTGTGCCAAAGAGACCCGATGTTGAGGTTCAGTAACCTTAGTCATTGTGTGATGCAGCACTAAGCAAAATAAGGAGGCCTACGAGTACAACAATCCCCACCCACAGATACGCAAGATTTTTTCAGTGCTCCATCACCTTAGAATATTGCCCGCTAGAGTGTAGCCCATAGCTAACAAGCGCTGACAAACAGTGTTGCCAGATTTTGAGACCTGTCTAAAGCCCAAAGCTGTCCAAGTATAAGCCCAAATTCAACCCAAAGCAGAGCATTTTCAGCCCAAAAATGCACCTCTCAAATTACGGAAAAATAGCTTTCAGAAAACATTTTAAGGCTAATTCTAAAGTCTATTCAACATATATGTAGTTGGAGGAGGTACAGTGGACACCAATGGACTGCTGCAATACTGCCAAACCTCTAGTAAAAACACTCTTTAGGAAACCAATCCCCAATGTCACCTTCTATGTGGCCCTTCTGTCACTACAAATCCAAACTTGAGCATGGCACTCATGAATTAAATGTACAAGAGCAGCTTATAATCAACCTTTAACGAAATCTAAAAATGGTATCATCAAAACTATTTCAGCAATGTGACTCCCAAAAAAACATTGAACAGATGAACACCACAGAATGATACTTTTATAATGAAATGGCCCAGTATGACTTGTCTGGTAAGGTTTGCATTATATCTATTTGTCTGAAGATAGTCAAACAAAAAAACATCCTTTACAAGGCATTCATGGCAGTGTGGGATAAAAATATAAATAAACATTGAGGCAGAGAAGTAACAAGTGTGCCTAAATATGAAGCCAGCATGTGAACATTTAAAAGACTAGAAGGAGAAGTGTCCTGTCTGAGAGCTGCGAGGGCTGCTTCAGTAAAATGAGGCCCACACCCCTCAGTTAAAACATAGTGAAAGGCTAGAAGGAGACTTAAACTTACACTGATAAACTTCCTTCCCTGTCCTCCACTTTACAGTCCTTCATCATGACCACATACACTGGCATTGAACGTTATACAGGGCGAGTGTTGTTACCTTTGTGCTGCAGCCAATACTAGGCTAAAGCTTTCAGACATAGCATGAAGCAGCTATATTTGTTTGGTTTCTAAAAGACCCCTTTTCTCAGAGCATACAGCAACACCTTCTCAAGATCTGAAAATTGACGCTCCCTCAACTGCTGACACGATCATCAATTCTTTTGTCCCATCCCAATCCAAATAATTACATCATTTGGTCTGTACTGCTGTCACACAACTGATGACCTAAACAATCTCATGAGCCTCCTCTAAACCCATCACCCACAATGGAATTTACGTATTTGTGGCTCCTAAAGCTGACTTTGAAATGGATCCCTACATTCATGTTCTCAACTTTAAAGGCAAAAACACCTATCAATTTCTCAACAATAGCTGTAAAAAACCCAGATAATTCATGGCAGCAAAGCAATCCCTGTTTACATTTCACAGGCTTAACTTTATCCATAAGAAAATTGGCTTTTTCGAGATGCTGTGTTTCTGTAGTTTTATTTTCATGCAAAATAAGACTATTATTCAGTACAAATGAGTTGGTGTCTAGTAAGTTCAGATTTTGGGTGGGTGTTGACTGAAAGACTTGAGGCAGAAGGCAGTAGAGGTTTCTCATAGTGCCTGCCAGTGAGTCATTACAGTGTTTAGCCTAAATGCACATGCAATCCATGCTACTTTGCAGAGTGCACAGAATAATGATCACATATATTCCAATTGGAAACAAAAGCAGCACTGCACATGTGCAACATGACGCTGGGTCACGATCAGTTTTGCACGTGCATCTTGGTGAAGTGAGGGTAGGTCTGTAGGGTCCCTTTTATCCCCACATCTTTCTGAGATCCTCCATTTGCATACCTAACATCACCTGTTATCTTTTCAGCACCAGTTTCCACTCATTCCTTATGTACATTTTTATTTTAATTGGTGCAAGAACTGAGGGGGATCTGGCAGCTATTATTGAGCTGGCTCTGAAATTGGGGCCAGCAACAGTAAAATACGCTGAATGTGTCCCAGTGTGATCTGCTGACACCAGGACACATTCACCAGTAGCTGCACATTGTCCGCTTTACTTTGGGAGGAGCAATCTGTAGGGGGTTTCTTATTCTCACTTCCATCTGGGCCCAAAACAATGGCCCCACTTAAAGGCCATTGGCCCTCCTTTTGTTACAGTCCTGTCCTGGCTCAGTGCTATCTGGAGCCCAGCAGCTAAATATTTATGCAACTGAAGTAAACAGGCAATTTGATATCACTTAAGCAACACTATAATTGGAGGGAGGTTTTCTCTTTATTTATCCCCTGTTTGTAAGAGGTATGCATGTACTGTAAGAATGTCTATTGTATGTCGAAATTAGTATTTACACTAATGATATAAATACCACTTACAAATGTATTTTTATTGAATTAATTTTACAGTTCTATTCATCCTAATGTAAGGTGTCAGAGCCCTTTAAATCACACAAGCATATTATACAGAGGCAATAAAACATACAAGCTTATGAACTTGTACCAGGGGTTTTTACATAATGCAATGATTAACGTTATGTTAAGGGCAGTGTTTAATTTTTAAAAGACTGAGTGACAATGCTCTAAGCTCTTCTCCAGAGGTGCTGTTAAAAATAGGTACCCCGAAATACAGAGGCTGCCTCTCTGGAATTCACCTCAGGCCTCATTAATCAACTACCAGGCACTGCTGCCCCTTTATTTCACTCTTGCCAGCCCCTGCTTCCTCCCTTTGTGGCAGTTTTTCCATCTTCCTCCTTCTCCTTCTTTCTCCTTCTTTCCAGTTTGTGTGCTTTTATTTCTCTTGCTCACAGTCAACATCTGATGAGGAAAATAAGTGAAGGTCCCCGAAAATGTGTGCCAGTGGACCCCAGCAGCACCACCAGCTCAAATTATACAAAGTTAAGAGTACTTGGTCTGGAGAAACACAACGTAGGGCTTTAAAACATGATACAGTATCTGTCTGTGCTAATTAGATTTTATTGCAACCAAAAGGAAACCTTTTTAGCAACCTTGGAGTAACAAAAGCTTGAAGGAAAAAATAAAAGGCCTAATGCTATGCCTTTCAGTTTGCATGCATCTCCTTGATGACAGTTCACAACTCACTGCACTACATTAGAAGGATTTTAACATATTAGCTGCAAGTAAGCAAGAGAACCTCAGGACAACAAAATAACACACAAAGCCATCAACACACATTAGAAATCTGGGATCTGCACTTTTTACAGGTATGGTTGCCACCTGGTTTGATTTTTACCAGCATGAGCAATATTTTAAGGTCCCAGCTGGTAGAAAATTAGCAAAACCAAAAAAGAACTATATTTTTCCTCTCATCTGCATATACTTTCAACAGTAAATATAACAAGAAGGCACTTTAAAATGTGTTCTGGTGCTGCCTTAATAATGCCTGACTGATAATTAGAATAGAGAGAGAAAAGCCATGTTGAAAATGACCACTGCATATGCAGGGCACTGCATGTTAAGTTAGAATTATCATGACACCTCTGCACTACTTTATAATGAGGCAAAACAGTGACTAGACAAAACATAAAACTCTCTAGAAAGTATAGTAATGACCAGTTTTCCAGCCACTGTTTATATCCCTTGACGAATACTCAACACTCAGGCTCGGCTAGTGGACCGACTCACCAGCAACCAGACAAGCTTGCCTTGACTGTGGACTTCAAGGCCCACACATACCACAAGGCAACCAATAAAAAAAATAACTCTTCCCCCTCAAGACCACATTGGTCAAATCACCCGGAGGGTAGGCCAAAAAAATGAACCAGGGCCATCCTAGGGAGGGCGTTTTCTCTACCAATGATTGATGGCCCTCAACTAAGTGCTTGGGCTTAGCAGAGCCTCAGAGCCTGCATTGATTTTGGAAAGATGTCTGTGGGCGCTGTCGATTTAGTACATTTTGTGCCCATAGGGACAGGTATCGCCCAATTTTGTCCAGTCCGCCTGCAGTGTATTTTTCCCCACAAATGGGAAAAATGTCACCCATTTGTGAGTGAAATCACTAATAGGACAAAACTGCTGACAAAGTCAATAGGTCTTACCTGTGATACTAGAATGCAGACCTATGTGCTTTACTAATGCTTTTTCCCCTAAATGCATGTGTAGCTGCCAGCTTGGAATTTCTTTTCTTACAGCAAAAGATAAACCTATTAAAAATGGCAACCATGGATGCTTACAAACACATTGTGGTTATCTTGGAATGATTTTGTTTAAAGCAAAAGAAAAATAATTCCAAGATGACCACCACACATTTGTACAAATGCATTGTGGCCATCTTAAAATAATTCATCTTTAAGTAAAAAATTTTATTAATTACAAGATTGCAGCTGGTCATGCATGTGCATGTGCATGCATGGCAGTCATCTTGAAATAAAGCCTAAGAAAAACAATTAAAGGTTTTCTGCCTGTCAGGGCACACATAGTGAGAGGTCAGAAAACATAAGGTCGATAATGAAGGAAAAAGATTTGCCATTTGTTTATCTCCTACAATAAAAAGGTACTAGAGAGATACCCGGGTTGGGATGGAGAAGGTGGAAGGCGGGCTTCTGGATGCGAGGGCTGTAAAGCCAGAATTTGCAATACAAATTGAAAACTGAGATCCAATCAGAAACTCTCTCCAATAGTCAGGCTAAGGCAGGCATATCCTGGGTACTTTAAGAAGTGGCAGCAAAACCAATCTTTACCTTGAAACGTGCTCTGGAGACATTCTCCTGATACTTTCTGAGTTTTCTGAACTTCCAGTTCGGTGGTGCACAAGGTGAGTCTGAAACTATTATATCCAGCTGATTTTCAATGCTACTTAGAATTCTTAAGACAACAGTTTCATGTATTTCTTACAGTTACTATACACCCTTCTAGACAATTGATTCTATTGCATATCCTCCAGCAGGTGAACATCATCCTGAAATATAGAAGATGAAGGGCAGCAGCAGAGTTTTCTCTTTTGTCTCACCCTTTTTTCCCCTGAGGAGGTCACGGGAAGAGCTATCCTTTGTCAATCACTGTCTTGACATCAAAGAGGGAAAGATGATGGAATTTCATCAGAGTACATTGCTTCTGCTGGGCACTGACATTGCCTCATCTGTGCACATGTGCATAAATACACCCATGTGAGCAGCAATCTTGGAATGGTTTAAAAAAATAATAAAGGTGGACCCAGTGCTGCTGTTGGTGGTAGCGGTCAGAAGGCAAGATAAGATGGCTGGGGCCCAAGTGGACCAGGGAAAGGAAGGTGCTAATATTTTATTGAATAAAATGGAAAAGGAGGTGTGAAAAGGGAAGTGTAGAGTAAGGGACAGAAAATAGTCCTTCCTGCACTGCACTGCTCGGTCCTGAAAAAAGCAGTGGAAGTATACTAATCAGGCAATTAAAATGTGGCAAGAGCAAAATACTACTTAGGTGGGACAAATGCAAGACTAGAGAGGAAAACCATCAAAACAGGAACAGGGATCAGAGATAGACAAAAATCCCTCCAATCATGGGTAAGGAGCGTAAACAAAGTCCACTCTAAGCCGGTATTAGGTACAACAGATCTGTTACCATCTGATAGCTAATGCTGTCTGCAGGTGAGAACTAATAAAACATCCTTCCTTTTTTAGGCCCATTTGCGGTAATGTAGTGCCATAAAGATGTGGTGGTTTAAGGCTGCTGCCTTAGGTCAGAATATTGATTAACGGGTACCTGTATTGGATGAATAAATTATTTATTAAAAAAGCCAGACACAATTGTGAGATTTCTCTATAAATGACCTATAGGTACTCTTCTATCCAGTGAAATCTTATTTAAAGGATATTATTAAAGTGGTCATGATTTTAAAGGTGGTTACTTTCTGCAACATGTCTCAAAGTGACTGATGATTAGTTTTGACTATTAGTATCAGCTGGTCCGTTCATGTTGCATTGTCTGCATTACAACTAGGAAACCTCGCCTGTCCCTTCTTCCTCTCCATGGTCAAACGTATTGAGGTTTGTTTAAGCCAGCAGGTGAAGGAGGGTCCAAAGATGAACAGAGAATATTCTTTATAACTGCTACTGGATTTGTTTAATTATAAAGCTCAGCACAGGTAAGTGAAGCTACCCTCCAATATAGGGAGTGTCACCGTGCACTGTTCCCAGAGAGGCTTAGAAGTCGTCTAAGGCACTTCCTAAAACACCAGCATCCACCATGGTCCCAATACCTAGGCTTGTTGCGACAAACACTTATTCTGTGCCACTTACCGTTTGAGGTGAGTGGACAGAATGTTAACCTCAACAAGGCAGGCCTGTGCATTGGGTGTCTACAAATGGGCCAACAAATGTTGGCTATTCTCTACCATTTGGAAAGGCACAGTCTCACACCCAACACAAACTCACTTGATATTGATGAGAATACTGCAAGGAACCCAACGACACTGGCAAGCACATCACACTGCAGAATAAACACAATCCCTTACATGCACACACTTGCTTCAGACCCTTCACAGTGATTCCTCAGGTTAATAACCTGCAGCATAGCTAGCACTCTGATTTACAAGTCCACATAGAAAGAGAGTAATAAAACACAGGTACCTCAATAAAATGTTATGCTCAAGATTACACACTACAACAAAAGGGGCATATGCTCTCAAGATCACATACAGGGTACAGATATGAACACACAGACATTGGTTAAGGCTGTGGTTGCATGACTTTCTTTCATGGCCAAAACTATAGTATTGTCAAAACTGTTGAAGAGGCCATTGGAATCAGTGAAAGTTGTGCAATACAAAAACACCATAACAAAACTTGTATTTATTTTGTAATTTATACACATCAACATAATGCCTTATCCTATATAAATAAAGCAGCTAAAGTTTTAACTGTTCCTAATGAAACAAAGTTGGATGCATCTCTTAGTAATTGAAGAAGAAAGTTCCAGAGGACTGTCTACTAACCATGAACCTTAAGATCCGCAAGGCAGAAGGATCAATAAAATTCCCAGGCGAGGATAATAGTGATCCTGCAGCCTTGTGCAGGATGCTAGGTTTAGGCCATTATTCAAAAATATTGTTAGGATGGCTTCATGGAATATTACACCTTGAATTTGCAATTTATCAGGAGCCAGTGGAAGTGTTTCAGACCCAGTTTAAAATGGTCCTTTAGGATCAATCTTGTTGCAGAGTTTTGAAGTTTTGGGAGTAGGTTTAGAAACATAGGCCCTCATTCTGACCTTGGCGGTCTTTTCGCAAGACCGCCGAGTTACCGCCGCGGTGAAGACCGCCGACCGCGGCGGTGTGCCGCTGTGCGCATTCTGACCGCTGGGAGCGTTCCGCCGGAAAACCGCCAGCAGCCACACTGGCGGTCGGCGGGAAAGTGGAGACTGGTCAACCTCCACCGCCACGCCAGCAGAACACCGCCCACAGAATTACGACCCACATTTCTGTGTGGCGGTCTTCTGTTGGCGGTCTTCTGTTGGCGGTCACGTCCCTATGGCTCCCGTCGCCTCCCGGAGGACCAACGCACAAGGTAAGTTGATCGTCCGTGAGGGGAGGGGGTGGGGGGGTGTTGTGTGATGTGGGCGTGCATGGGGGTGTGCGTGTGAGTGTGTAGTGTGTGAGTGCGTGTATGTGGGCGGGGGGTGCTGCTGTGTCTATGGGTAATGTGTGCTGTTCGGCAGGTGCGCATGTCGGCATGTATGTGTGCGGGTATGTGTCCCCGTTGTGTATGTGTGTGTAGGGGGTGTGTATATGTGCATGTTGGGGGTGTGTGCATGTCGGGGTACATGTATGTGCATGTCGGGGTGGGGGTGGGGAGGGGGTTCGTACCACCTCTGGGGGGTGGCAGGGGGGTGGAGGGTGTGGGGGGAGGACTCGGGTGGGTAGTGGGGGGTGGGGGAGACCCCTATCAGTGCCAGGGAAGGAATTCCCTGGCCCCGATAGTGCTTACCGCCATGGTTCGCACGGCGGTTCCCGCCCGCAAGAAACCGCGGCGGTAGGCAGGGTCATAATACCCTTGGCGGTCTTGGGACGACCGCCGGGCCGGAGTGCGCAAACTCCAGCCCCGCGGTCATGACCGCCGTGGCGGTCGGAGTGGAGAAGTAGCGGTCGGTCGCGGCGGGGACCGCCGCGGTCAGAATGCCATTTTTAATACCGCCGGTCTGTTCGCGGTCCGACCGCCGTCTCTCCGCCGACCGCCAGGGTCAGAATGAGGGCCATAGTGCTGATAAGGTCCCATTACAAAATTAGAAAATGAAGACTCATAATACTAATCACTAACATGAAAATGAATTGCTAGGCACAAAACTGTGGTTGCATAAACGTTTAAAAGCATTCTCTGAACTTTGTCTAACCCGTGCTGCATGACTTGCAAAACTTTCTTTAAATGTTTCTTCTAGAACCTCTTCTTGACTTGTGAAATGATACAACTTTCTTTAAGACAATAGAACCAGTATTACTCACACCCTTACCCACCTACGAAGCTGCTTTGGAGTGCCCTGTTATGTATTTAGAAAAGAACATTTGCCTAAAGAATTGAAACATTAACACTGCAGGAATAATGTGAAACAAGCAGGAGTTATATATGTAAAATTGTTCTTACAGAAGTGAAAGGCGTTTGGGAAAGGAAGCTAAAGTATCTGAGCTTAGCCATCTAACAAGATGATGCATTGTCTACTGTTGTAACATCTCAAGAATTTCATAACATTGTTAACAATTGTTTCAATCTAATTCATTATAAAAGGTGTCACAGGGAAAGAGTAGGGGGCAGATCTTCTAGAGAGGACAGATCAAGAGAGACGACCACTGTGCCCTTTGTCTTGAGCCACTATTTCTTCACTGCTGCTATTGCTGGAGCTTAGAGCTAGTGACTAGAGAGCATATAACTATAGAGGGATTGAGATGAGATTTTAGACCATATTGAGTGGATTACATTAGCAGAGGAATTCAGTGTAGAGAATGTACAGCTACAGAGCTACTGATAACAAAGGTTATTAATTCTGTTGAAGAGATTGTATTAGGTCTTAGAGCGAGTGATAAACTGTTTCACGATAGTATGTTTCACAATAGTATAATAGGTGTAGGCACATGAGACAGATAACTGTGAGAATCTTGGTTGCTATAACAGACTGAGGGGCTGATGCTAACCCCGGCGGTCTTCGACCGCCGGGGCGAGGGTCGGCGGGAGCACCGCCGACAGGCCGGCGGTGCCCCGCAGGGCATTCTGACCGCGGCGCTTTGGCCGCGGTCAGAAAGGGTAAACCGGCGGTCTCCCGCCGGTTTACCGCTGCCCTCAGAATCCCCCATGGCGGCGCAGCTTGCTGCGCCACCAAGGGGGATTCTGACCCCCCCTACCGCCATCCTGTTCATGGCGGGAAAGCCGCCATGAACAGGATGGCGGTAGGGGGGGTCGCGGGGCCCCTGGGGGCCCCTGCCGTGCCCATGCCAATGGCATGGGCACGGCAGGGGCCCCCGTAAGAGGGCCCCGCAAGGTATTTCAGTGTCTGCCTTGCAGACACTGAAATACGCGACGGGTGCTACTGCACCCGTCGCACCTTCCCACTCCGCCGGCTCGATTACGAGCCGGCATCCTCGTGGGAAGGGAGTTTTTCCCTGGGCTGGCAGGCGGTCTTTTGGAGACCGCCCGCCAGCCCAGGGAAAAACTCATAATACCCTCCGCGGTCTTCTGACCGCGGAGCGGTATTATGGGGGCGGAATTCTGGCGGGCGGCCTCCGCCGCCCGCCAGAATTAGAATCACCCCCTGAATGTCCTTTTCCAATTTTCCCAGACTAAGAGACACTCTTCATGTGTGTTCCTATAACTTGATATTTTGATAAATAAAACAATATTAATTATTTACAATAAATATTTCAAAACTACTAAAGCTCTCTTTATTGACTCTAAGGGAACTAATTTACAAAATAAGTGATTGTTGTTGCAGCTTTAGAATTTTTTTTTTTCTTTTTTTTGTTTTAGCCACTCGCAGATAAAGATCCATAATGAGGGTCCAGATAAAAGTAAATGAGATATTGAAAGGGGGACGGTGCACCTAGTAGCGCTTATACTGCCCTTTGAAGCCTTGTAATAGGCAAGTTTACATGCATTGAGGACTTTTGCTATAACATTGTAATATGAAATGCTTCATGCGTGTGACACATTTATAGGGAGGTTTGCTTAGAAAATGCATATGAAATAAACAAGTTTCTCTCTGAGTAGGATGAGAGGAGGAACTCCTGAGATGCTCTCAATGTATACTTTGAAATGGAAGAAAGTTTGATCACATGGAGGATGTAAAACATTTGACATGTTGAAAGGTGTCATACTTCTGATCAAATAAATAAAATTAATCAAAGTTGCCAGGTATGTTATGCAATATACACAACACACACCAAAAGGGTCTCCACCAACCATGTTTTGCTTAAGGTAGTCATGTTTTCGTGTGCTTTTTTGAAATTAGTGTTTTGTGTTGAGTGCTCTACATGGGAGTGGGGGGCAAAATGAATTATGGCATGCGCTGTCTGCTATGCGTACCACAAGTTGGGAATTTCACAGATTTTTCACTTTTGAGACAGAAGTGTAACACTCAATGTTTAACTATATTTTTTCAATACAAAAAGTACACTGTTCCTTACTCTAGGGTGAACAATTAAAGTTTAGGAGCTAGAGCCCTCACACACCCGAAGGGTGTCATGCTTCATCATCGGGAAGCTCCTCGTCAGACCGGCAGGTGCAATGTCTGACGGGCTCCCCTTTCGGGGGCTCTTTGCCGGAGATCTTTTTATATATGGTGGCTGCCGTTAAATCAAGAAGGTCAGGCACTCGATATGGCAGGAGAGTAGAGAAAATATTAAGATTGATTAGGGACCCCTCAACTAGTCTGTTTACTGGCAATACAAAGGGGTCACGATCAAGATTAAAAACATAGTTAAGTGGACAATGAGAATAATGCTCAACCACTTGGAAAGCCTGGAGTACTGGGAAATTGTCACCTGACCCCTAGGGTCTGGTCAACATGTTTCGCGTAAATGTGGTCGTGAAAGATCCTCTAACGCTTCATCAGGACCTATATCAAACTAGACTTCTCCTGGCTGTATATAAAAGAAATCACTAACCTATTATGTGTGTGAGAAAAAATAGGTACCAGTCACTTACATTTTGAGTAAACTGTCCCGTCAATAGTCTCAAACAAAAAAAGGTCGCCCCGCCCTCTTCGTGTGGGGGGCCCCTTGGGGAGTAGCACGATCCAGCCTATTGCTTTTTTAAATAGGAGTCCTCCATTTGGGAAACCTACCCTCGGCGTGCTCACCCCGGAGATATTGATTTATCGTATTGGGAGTACGTACACTGGACCTGCAATTCTCCCGATCCCTCCCTTTGTTGATAACTATATTTTTTGTCAGTGAATTTCTATACACTTTTTTTTAATAATACATGCACATGTGCAGCGGGGGTGGTCAAAGGGCCTGGCCAAACCCCTGCTACGTTTGGCCTTCAGCTGGTGGCCAAGCCCTTCATCAAACCTGCCACTGCCACAGAACTCGTGAAAGCTGTGCACAGCAGGTATTGACCGCTGGGCTTGGTCCAAGATGGGTGGAGTTGCGTCAATGTCGAAGAAGCCTGTTATGTCCCTGTGGCTTGAACAGGGGGCCAGCCGACTGACCCTTGGAGATTCCTTGGAGTACTAGGTCCACACAGACAGGCTGGTTTCAGCAGGGCAGTTCACTACTATACAAAAACTAGTTATTATGCACGGACTCCTAAAACAGTATTTGTAGGAATTTGGATTACTAGTTCAGAGGGGTGAAAGCCTAGTCAACTAGCAACCACAATTCCTGTCAGAAAGAAACATAAACCAACCCTTATTTAACCTGTGCTCAACCCTCTGGTAGCTTGGCACAAAAGCAGTCAGGCTTAACTTAGAGATAATGTGTAAAATATTTATGTAACACTTCAAGCAGTAATAAGGTGGAAACACAACACAAAGTAAATTTGAGAAAAATAGAGTAAAATATAATAAATTATTTGACACCAAACTGACAAAAATCCAATTTTGTGGAACTGGAGCTATGCAAGTTTATAGGTTTTGTAAAAATCAAGTGCTAAGAAGAAAAAAGCACCAATCACGGGTATCTGGTTTTGGTCGACTGGCTTCAAGTCACGAATCCAGGTTGACCATGATGGAGAGTGGGCCTTACACAGGACTGACGTCAGTCTATTAAAAAGTACCTTGTGGCACGAATGTCAAGATATGGACCCCTTGGTTTGCGCTGTGATGACTGGCGTTGATGTCATAGATGATGAGCTGCAATGCAAGGTCTGACGTCAAATGTGTTGCGCAGCAGTAGAGTCGATGTCCATCAACAAACAGCTGCAATGCGAGATCCAGCATCAAGAAGCACCACACATTGGTGTAGTAAATAATTCATCAACGGGAGCTTACAAGGACTTGAGCTGGGGTGCATCGGTGTCAAGGATGAGTTGCTTTGCACTAGGGCGGAGTCAATGGTAAGCTGGGCCTTGCTGCATCAATATGGGTAGAGTTGTGTCAATGTCGAAGAAGCCTGTTATGTCCTTGTGGCTTGAACAGAGGGCCAGTCGACTGACCCTTGGAGATTCCTTGGATCCTGGGTCCACACAGGCAGGCTGGTTCCAGCAGGGTAGTTCACAGACGCAGAAGAGTCCTAAGGCAGAGATGGCAGACTTTGGGCAGCAAAGCAGTCCTTGATCAACAAGCAGGTCAGCAGGAAAGTCTTCACAGCTTGGCAGTCCTTCTTCCTGGCAGAGTCCACAGGTCCAGAGGAGATCTGAAGAGTTGGGTTTAAGGGTCTACTATTTATACCCGATGCCCGTTTTTAGGTGGGAGAAGCCTCTAGAGTCCTCCCACTGCAGAGAGGTCTGGAATGTCTTTCTTGCCTGCCTTGGCCCCAGCTTATCTGGGACCACAAAAGGCTAGTTTGAAACCCTTTGTGAGTGTGCTGAGGCAGAATCTTTGTGATGTGCAACTACGGTAGGTGCAAGCTCCTCCCTTTCAGCCTTACACTGAAGGCCGATCCTGACACACTTATTCCCCCTTTGTCTCAGTGTCTGGGATTAATACGCAAAGACCAACTGCCAGCTACACCTAGTCATGTGACCCAAGATACGGGCTGCAGGCACTAAATGGTTGGGACAAGAAAATGCCAACTTTCTTACAGCGGTATTTTTCAGAATTGTGACTTAAAATCTAACTTTACCTTTAAAGAGGGTTTCAAATTGCAATTCTTCAGAGACCAAACATCAACTTTCTTACCTGCTCACAATCAAAGGTTAGGACTTATTAAAAGTAAAACGGTACCCAGTGTTATCCTTTGAGAGAAGTAGGCCTCGGAATAGTGAAAAAAAAACGAATTTAAGAATTTTTCATTACAAGGACATGTAAAGCTTACAAATACTTTTTAAATGCACTGCACCCAGCCCTACATGCTGTTTAGGGCCAACTCTAGGGTTGACTTATATGTATTAAAAAGGAAGGTGTAGTTCTGGCAAAAAGTACATTTTGTGAGGTCAAAATGGCAGTTTCCAACTGCACACAGGCTGCAATGGCACACTTGAGATGTGTTTAAATGACTACCTAAGTAGGTGGCTCAATAAGTGCTGCAGGCCTGCTAGCAGAATTTGGGAAACATCCGAAACAACGTGTCATCGACAACGCGGACGTTTCCCATGCAAGCGGAACAACGACCGCCTTTTTCTCTGTCTTAAGTGCCAAACTACTTATATGAGTGGTTAAGGCAGAAATAAAGGCAGAGAACAGTCCAGTGGAATGGGAGAGGACGCAATAAGGTAAGTGGGGCAGGGTTGGGGGGGTGATATTTAGGGACGGGGTACATTGAGGGCTTATCAGGTTAGTTTTGTTATAGGGGCAGTGTGGAGGAGTTGGGGAGTTTATTCCTTAGGGCTTAGGGTGGGTGAGGGGGGTCAGGGTAGTTTATGTTTTAGGGGCTGGCTGGGGGGTTGGGTAGTATTTTGTTTTTAGGGCTTAGGGTAGGGCGGCAGGGTAGTTTATTTTTTAGGGGCGTGGAAGAGTTAAGGAAGGGTTGAAGGAGAGGAAGCAGTGAGGTAAATGGGGCTGGATTTAGTGCTTAGGGTGGGTGGGGGGTCAGGGTAGTTTATTTTTAAAGGGGTGGGGTGGGGTAGTTCATTTTCTAGAGGTGGGGAAGGTTTAAGGAAGGTAGAGAGGAGAGGAGGAAGAATCTGGAGAGGAAGTGGTGAGGTAAGTGAGGTTGGGGCAGAGTTTGGGGGTAGTTTTTAGCAGTGGGGTGGATTTAGGGATGTGGGTGGGGGGTCAGGGTAGTTTGTTAAGGGTGGGAGTAGAGGAGGTCAGGGTAGTTTTCTTATTAGGGGTGGGTGAAGGTTTTAGGGCTCAGGGCGGGTGGGTGGTTGGAGTAGTTTAGTTTTTATGGGTGGGGTGGATAGTAGGGGTAGTTTTTTTTTTAGAGCTTTGGGTCTGTGTATGGTCAAGGTAGTTTACTTATTAGGGGTGGGGGAAGGTTTTAGGACTCAGGGTAGGTGGGGCATGTATGGGTAGTTTGCTTATTAGGGGTGGAGGTAGTTTTGGGCCTCAGGGCGGGTGGGAGGGGTTGGAGTTACTTTTTTTAAGTTAAGAGCTGGAGTTGTACGACACCACCATGAATGCCGTTTCCACATATGCCTTTACTAAGCATGCTTTTACAACTAAATTTGTTGTAAAGGCATGAGTGGTAAAGGCATGCTTGGTTGTGTCATACAACTGCAGCATTTAATTTACAGGCCTTGGGAAAAGGCAGTACCATTTTGCTAAGGAATTACAGGTAAATTACATGTGCCAGTTGGGTGGAAGCCAATTTTACCATGTTTTAGGGAGAGAAAGCACTTTAGCTTTGGTTAGCAGTGGTAAAGTGTTTACAGTCCTAAGACCAGCAAAAACTAAGTCAGCAAAAATAGGTGGATTGAAGGCAAGAGGTTAGGGAAAACTACGCCAAAGATGTGAGGTTCAACAGTACCTGTTTCTAGATGGGTTTAGCAGCTTTCAAAATTTCTGATAAGTGCTGCTGCAATGAGATACCACTCACATCACCATGGAGGTTACCCGGTGGGACAGAAAGGTTGTGCTGTAGCGACTGGGAGACCCGATTTGAGAGTCTTTCCTGGGTGCCCCACACAACTGTTCAGATGACAGAGTGTGATTCAGATTCTGATTCTGTTGCATATTGGGTAATATGGCAAAGTCCCAGCAGCTTTCGTTTCTTAAGTAGACTGCCATCTATGCCTCTGGCATCTGCAGGTTAGCCCTGTGGGTAGTCACAAGTGGAATTTCACATGGTGAAGAGGAAAGCCAGAGTCTGGTGTTGTAGGGAGTAGACGACACAATTGAGACCTGTTTACGACTGGCGCAGAACCTTTGAGTTACTGTACCGGAAATAGGGATTTACTGAGCAATCAGCTATACCTAGTCTTACTCTCCCAGTAATTGCTCATTTCCCTTCATTTTCACACAGAGATTTCTTCGGTTTTCAGCAGCTACAATCTCCATGTGAAAATAAACAGATCTTCATGGAAACACTGAGTATCTTACAATTTTGATTGGACCAATAAGAGCTGATAGCAGCCGTTGGATTTAAGGGGCCACTCTTAATGGCGGCCTTACAGTCGGTCTCAAGAGTTATTCTCTGCTGGTACTGTAGGAAAGGCAAAGGGGAGACCAACTTAGGGGTCCCTCTTGTAAAACAACACACATCACACACACAATAAGCGGGTGTAGCTTCAGGGGTTTATGTGGGGTGTTACACCCCCCCTAATAAACAGTGGTGGCTCGCGGGAGGGAAAAGTGGTGGGGTGGCAGGGGGGCACGGCAAAAAAAAAATATATATAATAATTTTAAAAACTTACCTTTTGCGTCGTGCTGAACCTCGCTGCCCTGATCTGCTCCTCGACTGGACTGCAGGCAGAGGCTCCTAGCCTGCCCTGCATCCAATCCTAACGCTGCTGTGGAGTGCCCAGCCAGGGCGCTCCGAGGCAGAGTGAAAGTCTCTGCCTGCTGTCTTCAACTCAGCAACACAGTGCCTGCGTTGCTGGGTTGGAGAGAGCCCAGTGCGCATGTGTGTTTGGCCGGCCTCAGAAGGCCGGCCAAACATACATGTGCACTGACGGAGCCCTCGCCGCGGGACAGCCCCAGGACCCCGCCCCTTTTACTATAAAACAATAATAAACATAGTTTATTATTGTTTTATAGTAAATGTTTAGCTGCTGCTGGAGTGTGGGGGGGCTCCTCCAGGTGCTTTCAGTCGGGTATAGTGAGGTGTCCATCTGATTTCACCCAGAATTTTTACACACACAGATAAAAACGTACACACACTCTCCCTCTCTCTGTTTGGACAGACCTAAAAAATGTTGGGTATTTCACTAAATAATATGCTCTCACTTAGTACACCTACCAATCCGGATTCCTCTCCCTTTACACTGCCTCTTAAGCCCCTCTTGTGCGCCTGGCTTATCGTATAATGTATTTTAACATGTGCCAGCGTGATTGTCTGGAAATCTAAAGCTAACACCCTCAAATTATACTGACCAAGCTATGCCTCTGAGAAGACAACTAAGTGCAACTCTATTACTGCTTGTATTGTGTGTCGATTCACTGCAACAGGAGCCCACAAGCTAATCACGGCTCGTGGGAGGGAAAAGGGATGGGGCGGCACATGGCGGGGAGGGTGGGGGTCAGACCAAAAAAATAAAAAAATAAATATCAAACATACCTTTTTCCAGTGTCGCGCTGCTCCATCCGCTATGGTCTGTCATTGCAGGCTGCAGGCACAGGTTCCCAGCCTGCCCTGCGGCCAATCCTGACGTTGCTTGGAGAAGCATCAGGATTGTCTGGGAGTGCCCAGCCAGGGTGCTTCCGGGCAGACTAGGAGCCTGTGCAGGCTCTCTCCAGCCTGACAACACAGTGCCGGGCTGGAGAGACCACAGTGCACAGACCCGAGACGACTGGCCAAACATACATGTGCAGTGAGGAGGACTGCTGTGAAGTCCCACTCCATCCACGTCACACCCGTGACCCGCCCACTTTTATAGAAACAACACAATAAACTGAGTTCATCATGTTGTTTCTATAAACGTTTTGCAGCTCCTGCTGCTGCCTGGGGGGCAATGCTCCTCCGTCCCAGTGGAGGAGCCGCCCCTGCCACCAGCATCAATTTTATAGCACACATGCACACACCGCACATCCTGTTTGGCAGACAGCCAATGGCGTAGTTTCAGGGGAGAGTGTTTTGAGTGTTACACCCCCCCTAATAAATGTATTTTCTGGAAAATAGTTGGATGCAGGCACTTTCAGTCAGGTATAGAGAGGTGTCTGTTGCATTTCAACCCCAGCTTTTTACATACACACAGATAAAAAGGCACACCCTCATTTTCCCTCTCTAGGTTTTGAAAGTCCCTTAAAAAGTTGGTCATTTTACAAATGATTGTGATTTCTCTCACTTTGTACCCCTAACAATCTGCATTTGTCTCCCTTTTCACTGCCACTTAAGCCATTGTCATCAGGGCCGGACGTTTTCCTGGGAGGCTGGAAGGGTGTGGGCCGGTTTTGCAGCAGTGGGGTCCAGTTTTGCTACTGGTGACCGGTTTTGCACAAATGCTGCAATATCTGCCTCCAGTAAAAGGCAGCACTACTTCACAAATGCACCACTCTTACCACCGCCCACTAGACTATGTCCCCCAAGTCTGAATGTTACAATTGCTTTGGGGCTGATGTCAGTCAGTTATTGCACTGTTGTCAATAAGTTATTGAGAGACCTACTACTGAATGTAATAACTGAGGAGCGCCTTAACAAAGCAGATTGGATGTAAAATTCTAATTGTAGGCAGAGCAAGGGTGACTTGCCTCCTGACTATATCTAGATCATTTGAAGGATGCTTTTGGTCATCAGTCCGGTATTGTGCATGCTACTGAAATTGCTTCGGAAGCTGTGTGAGTGTTTTTTCTTCTCCTGCTGACTGTGCTCTCATGTGATCACTAACTCGAAAGGGGTGTGCGTGAAAATGCAAGTTTAGATTAAGGATCATTAAGCTTGAATATTGAAATGCGATCTGAAAAAATAGCACATTATTGGAATGGTATCAGGTAAATTGCCAATGTAATTTGACACGTGTGAGTTGACATTTCCAAACGACATAACACTATACACCGAAGATATTGGATCTGAACAGTTACTGTTGTACATAGCCTGAGGAATTCATTAGACCTTCACACGTTTAAGATCAAACAAATGTTGGGAGTAGAGTATACGCAACAATGATGATTCTCAAAAAGGAAACTTACTGAACAAGTTGTCCTATTCCTTGCTCTGAAGAAGCAGTCAGAGACGGGCAGGTTGTATACAATGATTCTTTATTTGGTCATTGGGCGGGATCACTACATATGCACTGAGGAACCCCGGGTACACCTCTTGCCTTTGTGTCTGCCTGCAGGAATGCGTGTGTGTGTTACATCCTGCTCCACCCATGCTGACTGGAAGCAGTCTCCGGTGCCAATGGTGACGAGTGTGTGTGAGGTCCTTGTGTCCTGCCACATCCTATCACTGTGACATCTCCCTCCTTTGTCAACAAATGAACACATTCCCCTGGATGAAAAGGAGAGGCAAAAGAAAAGAGCAAGAGGGAGAGGAAGAGAGCGAAAGAGAAGTAGTCAAACAATACAACCGGCTGTGTCCTGTAGAAGGCTTCCAAATCACTCGCAATGGGGGTGAGTTCCCTTGAGTCTGGCATCGCCGGCTGCCTGCTCCATCTTCCGCTTCCTCATCTTGAAATGGTCCATCACTGTTGGATGGAGCCAAATCCTTCACTCTTTGGGTGGCGCCACTCCGAGTCTGCATTTGAGTCATAGGGAGGCGGGCCAAGCCGGAGAAACTATGCAAGTCAGAAATCCCCAATACCATGTGAGCGACACTTGACGCTATAGGGAAACAAGAGTACTCATCAATGATGACCAATAGGTATCCACCAGTGTCCAATGGCCGATAGAAGTCCGCAGCCAGTGTCAACCACACAGCACAGGGAGGTCTGACATAGGTAGTTGCTCTTGCTTGGCAGGCCTCCCCGTTGTCTGACAGAGATGACAATGCTCGATCATCTCTTCCCCCAGGTGGTCAAGACTGGGAACCAGCATTTTTTTTTTTTTTGCTGCTACTACTTCTTGGTAGCTCTTGTGTGTGAGGCTGACGGTCTGTCCGCAAAGAGTCTGCAATATGACTATTATGGTACCGCAAAGAAGTATCTCTCGTGTTTCAGACAGTTCTTCCTGCACATGTTGGAATGCAAGCACTTCCTCTCTATTGATCCCTTCATTAGCCTGGCTGTTGTTTATTATGTGTCTCCACCTCTCTTTCCTTATAATGTTTTTCACCTCTTCCAGTGTGACATCTGTCTTTGTTTCTTCTATCAGGTCTTCCATCGTAATCTGTGTTGGAGTGTTTTGCCACAAAACAAAGTTGATGTATTCTTCAGCTATGGATGGTGTGTGCTTCATGCTCGGTGACAATGTCTTGACATGTAATCAGCATGGTTGTGGTCCTTCCTTGGTTTGTGAACAATTTTGAAGTCATAATCCATTAAACATATGCCCGATCGCTCGATGCGTGGTGGAACTTTTGCATTCGGGTTGCCATATATCGAAACCAGTGCTTGGTTAGCTGTCAATATTGTGAATGGATTCCCAAATATGAACATGTGATAGTGTTCAAAAGCCCATACCAGGGCTAGGCTCTCTTTCTCTGGCTGAGAGTATGCCTTTTCCTCGTCGTTAGGCTTCTGCTTGCATATGCAATGATGTGCCTTGGTGAGTCAAGGCTGGGCTTGTTGGGCTAGAAAGGCTCCTAGCCCTAATGGGTTAGCATCCACTGTGAGTTCAGTGCAAAGGAAAGCATCAAAGTAAGCAAGGTGATCCACGGCTGTGACCGAAGGAGGGATGTCCGCAAATGCCTTTTCACACTCTGGGGTCCAGATGAACGGTTGTCCTTGTTTGGTGAGTTCTTGAAGTGAGGTGCTCACTGTTGCAAAATCCTTTAGCGGGTGCAGTAACTTGCTAACCCTAGGAATTGCCTCACTTCTGCAACATCCGCTGGCACCCATGTCTTGTGCAGTGTTTCGACTTTGCTTGGATCCGGCTGCATTTCTTTCCTGGAGAAAATGTGGTGAAAGAAAATGAGTTCCTCCTTCTCCAGCTTACTATTGTCTACATTTAGTGTTAGTCCAGCTCGTTCTAGTTGACTGCTTACTTCCCACAGTGGTATGTTGTTCTCTTCATTTGTGCGGTTGAAAACCAGAATGTCGTCACTGCGGTTCAGAAAGTTTTTTATGGACGTTATTACTGTCTTCACCATTTCCTGGGAGATTTCAGCTACGGATGACACCTCAAAGTGTAGGCGTTTGTAGAGGAGCTGCCCCAAGTGTGTGGAGAACGTAGTGATGTAGCGTGATTGAGGGTCAAGTTCCAGCTCATGGTAGCTTTTGCAGAGGTCTAGTTTGGAGAATACGAAAGCTCCATTTAGGCAGCTGATCATGTCATTTAGGTGAGGACCTTGATGTCTTTTCTCTTTCTATGGCCGTGTTCGGTAGACGCATGTCTGCACAGGTGCATTTTTTTTTGTATTTTTCTTTGGCACAGCAACAATGGGGAACACCCACTGGGTTGGCCACCCTGCTGGTTTAATGATGTCTTGCTCTTGTAGGCTCTTGTGTTCTTCCTCCATCTGCGGCTGATGGTGTACTAGCACTCGGCGATGATTCTGGGGTACGGGTTTGACCATTTATAAAGTGAGGCTTATCACCCAGACTGGTGATGCCGGTCAGTCGAAGAGCCAGGTCTTGAGGTCCTTCCTGAACTGATACGAAGAATGACATGTGTGTCCTTCAACATTCAAAGTCCTCTGAAAAGTGCTGGGTAGTCCTTACGGATGCTGTGATGCTCTAATACATGATACGTCATGGCCAGGAGTTCCATGAGTTGTGCTGTGACATTGCTTGGTAAGAATGGTTCTGGGATGTCTCCTCGTAGGACGTAGGACATGTATCTCTTCCTGCATTGGGATGTGTCACTGTATGTGAGTATCTACACAAATTTGCCTAAGTTTGTTACTGGGCGTTTTTCACCCCAGGTGAAAACATCAACCTTAAAGGGCAATGATTGTGGTTTGGGATTGATTTCGTGGTACTCCGATGTACACATAAAGTTGCATGTGGCTCCGCTGTCAAGCACAAACTTCGCTACATGACCCCCTATCCAGAGGTCCACCATTGTTGTTTTCTTGCTGTCTTGTTTGTCCACCAGCTGTATGTGTTCAGACTGTCTTTCTGATGCCATTCTGTACACAATGAGGTACAAGTGTTCATTAGTTTCTGGTTCTGAGGAAGCGTCGGAGTCCCCAGAGCGGCTGCAATTGAATGTTTCCATGTGTCTTGCATGACGACTCGTGTTGGTCCTCGGTCCATTGGACCAACCTTTTTCTGGCCTTATGTACCCACCTCTACAGACATTTGCAAAGGGATTGTCTCTGTTACACTTGCGGCACTGCTGTCCAGTGGCTGGATAGGCACCAACTTGTGGGTATGCCAGCCCACAGTGATAGCATATTCTCTTTTGTCGATTGCAATGCCTTCTTGTCATTTTTGTTGCTGCTTCCTGACATGTGGTTGACCTGTTCCAACGTTCTTTTTCTGCCACTTTCCATATCGATGGCATGCGACATGGCCCTGGTATCTGTTCTTGCCGTGGCCAGTTTCTTGTCAAGTGTGTAAGTTTCTTTTAGAATCTTCATTTGAAACCCATTTGAATAGCACCCTTCAATGGTGCGTAGTCATATCGCTTCCTCATTGTTGAACTTGTCAAATTCACACTATGGCCCTCATTCTGACCTTGGCGGGCGGCGGAGGCCGCCCGCCAAAGTCCCGCCGTCAGCTTACCGTTCCGCGGTCGAAAGACCGCGGCGGTAATTCTGACTTTCCCGCTGGGCTGGCGGGCGGTCGGCTTCAGGCCGCCCGCCAGCCCAGCGGGAAAGAGGCTTCCACGATGAAGCCGGCTCGGAATCGAGCCTGCGGAGTGGAAGCTGTGCGACGGGTGCAGTTGCACCCGTCGCGTATTTCACTGTCTGCGCAGCAGACAGTGAAATACATTTAGGGGCCCTCTTACGGGGGCCCCTGCAATGCCCATGCCAGTGGCATGGGCACTGCAGGGGCCCCCAGGGGCCCCGCGACCCCCCCTACCGCCATCCGGATCCCGGCGGTCGGACCGCCGGGATCTGGATGGCGGTAGGGGGGGTCGGAATCCCTTCGGCGGCGCAGCAAGCTGCGCCGCCGTGGAGGATTCAATGGGGCGGCGGTACACTGGCGGGAGCCCGCCAGTGGTGCCGGTCCGACCGCGGCTTTACCGCTGCGGTCGGAATCCCCATTGGAGCACCGCCGGCCTGTCGGCGGTGCTCCCGCGGTCCTCCGCCCTGGCGGTCTTTGACCGCCAGGGTCAGAATGACCGCCTATGTTACCAGTTTCCACAGTTGCGCCACAACGTCGTCTACTTCATCTGGTCTCTGGCATGGCGTGCTAAACATGTACCATTTGTAGTCAACATACGCTGTGGGTCAAACTTATCTATGAGACTGTTAGACTTTTCATCCTTGGCATGGTCTCCCTTAACTTTTTGCTTCTATTCCCCAGGTTGTTGATGTGTGCTGGACTCTGATTTTGCTGTTTTTGTTACTCTGGGTACTTTACCACTGCTAACCAGTGCTAAAGTGCAAGTACTCCTCTACAAAATGTGTATGTAATTGGCTTATCCGTGACTGGCATATTTGAATTCCCTAGTTAAATGCTCTAGAGGTGCCAGGGCCTGCACATCAACTGCTACTAGTGGGCCTGCAGCACTGGTTGTGCCACCCACATAAGTAGCTCTGTAATCATGTCTCAGACCTGCCATTGCAGTGTCTGTGTGTGCAGTTTGAACTGTAAATTCGACTTGGCAATTGTACCCACTTGCCAGGCCTAAACCTTCCCTTTTCTTACATGTCAGACACCCCTAATGAAGGCCCTAGGTAGTCCCAAGGGCAGAGTGTAGTGTATGGTTAAGGTAGGACATATAGGGGGTCATTACGACCTTGGCGGTCTTTTTAAAAGACCGCCGAGGCTGCGGGAGACAGAATACCGCCATTGCCGGCGGTATTCCTGGCTCCCTATTATGACATTTCCGCTGGCCCAGCAGAAATGTCACATCAACATTGCTGCCGGCTCATAATAGAGCCGGCGGCAATGCTGATGTGCAGCGGATGTAGTAGCACCCGTCGCGCATTTCACTGCCCTAAATTCGGGCAGTGAAATGCGCGAAGGGGCTATGCCTGGGGGCCCCTGCATTGCCCATGCCAAGTGCATGGGCAGTGCAGGGGCCCCCAGGGGCACCCAAAGTCCCCTTACCG
Organism: Pleurodeles waltl; assembly: GCF_031143425.1. Taxonomy (NCBI): domain Eukaryota; kingdom Metazoa; phylum Chordata; class Amphibia; order Caudata; family Salamandridae; genus Pleurodeles; species Pleurodeles waltl. Next base: position 1,891,246,755 of record NC_090440.1, read on the forward strand.
CCAGCCTTTCAATGGCGGTGTGTACCGCCACGGACAGGCTGGCGGTCGGGGACTCATAATCCCCAGGGCAGCAGTGCGTGCACCGCTGCCCTGGGGATTATGACCGCCAGGCGGAATCCTGGCGGAAAAGTGGAGGGGCCGGCGGTATGGCCGTGGCTTTTCCGCCACGGTCATAATTGCTGGCGGAACACCGCCGGCCGCCAGGGTCGTAATGACCCCCATAGTCATGTGTTTTATACGTCCTGACAGTGAAATACTGCTAAATTTGCTTTTCACTGTTGCAAGGCCTGTCCATCTCATAGGTTAATATGGGGGCTACCTTTAAATATGATTAAAGTGTAGATTCCCTTTGGGAGCGGATGGACATGTCGAGATTTGGATATCTGAGCTCACAATTTAAAAATACATCTTTTAGTAAAGTTGATTTAAAGATTGTGTTTGAAAATGCCACTTTTAGAAAGTGAGCATTTTCGTGCTTATACCATTTCTGTGACTCTGCCTATTTGTGGATTCCCTGTCTTGGTCAGTTTGACAGTTGGGCTGGTTGCACCTCGCACTAGACAGTGACACAAAGGGAGCTGGGGTGTAGTCTGCATTTTCTGATGAGCCATCTGTGCTAGGAGGGAGGGGAGGAGTGGTCACTTACACCTGAAAGGGCTGTGCCTGTCCTCACACGATGCAGTCTCCAACCCCCTGGTGAGTGTCTGGGGCCTGGCCTGGGCAAGCAGGATTCCACATTCAAGAGAGACTTTGCTTTGAAGTAGGCCTACTTCAAAGGAGAAATTGGGTAGGAGAAGGGCACCCAAAACCACAGACTTTAGAACACTTCTGGAAACCAAGAGGAACCTCTGCCTGGAGAACACCTGAAGAGCTGAGGAAGAAGAGCTGCCCTGCCTGTGATTGTGCTTTGTTGAGCTATCCTGGAGTTGCTGCTTCTGCCAGACTAAGAGGGTAAAGACTGGACTTTGTGTGCCTTCCATCTTGAGAAGAACTCTCCAAGGGCTTGATTTAGAGCTTGCCTCCTGTTGTTTGAAGTCACAGGGCAGCAAAGACTTCTCTCTGCCTGCACCTGGAGTCTCTGGAGAGACTCCTACTCTGCCCTGTGGTGCCCATCCAGTTCCTGGGACCCTGAAAGGAGAAGCTGGCAGCCTAAGAGGAGGAAATCCTCGCACAGGGCGCTGTGCGGGGAAAAGATCAACGCAACTCCGATCTGCAGCTGGGAAATTGACGCCCGCCGGCTTTGCAGCTGAAAATCGATGCTCGCTTGTAACGCGACCGAAGAATCGATGCACGGAGCTGGAGAAATGACGCGCAGCATCGCTGACGGAGGCTGGTGAGATCGCAACCCGCGCTGCGTGGTTTTCGGATCATCGTGTGGCTGGATTTCCGATGCAAACATCACTGGGCATGTAAAAACAACGCAAGGCCTGCCCGGACCTGAGAGTGCTGACCTGACCGGCCCTTTGCTCTCCTGCAGAGAGAAGAAATGACGTGCCCGACCTGACGAAAGGAAAAACCACGCAAGGTCCCGCTCGTGAGTGGAATCGACGCATCGCAAGCGCTTTTTGATGCACACTCGCCCGTGCGGGGTTATTTTTGACACACTCAAGATACATTTTCACGCTAACAGTGTTAGTGTGTGTTTTAATCTACATAAAGACTCTTTTTGCTTTTTAATTGATAACTTGACTTGTGTGTTGTGGATTTTTGTTGTTTTGGTCTTGGTTTGTTTAGATAAATATTTTCTATTTTTCTAAACCTGTGTTGTCATTTTGTAGTGTTTTCATTAAGATACTGTGTGTGTTAGTACAAATATTTTACACCTAGCACTCTGAAGTTCAGTTTACTGCTCATGCCAAGCTACCAAGGGGGTAAGCAGGGGTTAGCTGAGGGTGATTCTCATTTTACCCTGGCTAAAGTGAGTGTCCTTGCTTGGACACGGGGTGTCCTGACTGCCAACCAAAGACCCCATTTCTAACAGAGACATTTAACCAAACCCTTGTAAGTTGTTATCACTTCAGGTGAGAGTGTTAGAAGCAGGTCTTCAATGTCGTCACCTGCCAGGTTGAGGAACAGGTCTCTGGCTTATTCATTCGAGTAGTTTATGCCTGTAGCTCGCAAACAATGTTCAAAATGCCTGCTCCATTTCTCCTACCTAGCCCCCTTCGTCTGGGAGCCAGAGAGGGCGAATGGCAGGGGACGATGAAAAATGGAGCTGGGGATGCCTTCCTCCGACATGATAATGTGGTGAGCTCTGCAGTTGACGTGTATTTACGTTGCCTGGGCTTTTCTGTGCTTTTCTTCGCTTCTCTTGTACTTTTATTTGACTGATGACATGGGTGACTTCAATCGCAGGACCTTGAAATGAAGGGTCCCATTGACTTCTATAGGAAAATTGCACTTGCCTGTAAAATGGCTGCGCTTCTTGTTTCCTATGCACTCACCGAGTGGACTGACTCCAAAGTGGCCGGCCCATTGGTTTGAATGGAGCCTTGGCTGACTTTAAAATGGCTCCTGAGCTCTTGCAAGAGCTTGCAATCTTCCCCCCGCATCTCAGAGCAGCCGCAACCGCTTCTGGGGTGCTCCTGTACCTTCGGTAAAGACGCTGGTGGTCGCACTCACACCGTGGCCTCTAGGGCAAATGTCACTTCAGGCAAATCAATGCAGCAGTCTTGCACACACTGCACTATGGCTTCTAAGGCACTTCTCGGAATCAGATGGGCTTGCTTTTTCAAAAGGAGTCAGCGGCCACGTGTTCAGGCTGCTGCAGCACTTCGCCTCCTTGGGTTGTATGATACATGCTCGCCACCTTCATTTACAGATGTCTCATCCATTGCCCAGAAGAAGCAGTAAGAGAGGTAGGTTGCATAAAATTATTATTTATTCAGTCGCTGGACAGGATCAGTACATGTGTGCTGAGGGACCCCAGGTACACCTCTTGCCTCTGTGTCTGCCTGCAGGACTGTGCGTGTGTGTGTGTGTTATATCCTGCTCCAGTCCTGCTGACCAGAAGCAGTGTCTGGTGTCCAGTGCAGTGACCAGGGTGTGCGAGGTCCTAGTGCCCTGCCAGATCCCGTCACTGTGACACAAATGATATGGATGGAACTTTAAGTTGTGTTCATGATCTTGGAAACACTCCAAGCATAAGAAATGAAAAAATAACTTAGTTAATGGCATTCGAGCACTTTTGTTATGAGCAGTCTAGGCTGGTGATATGAACAAGATCAAGAATATGAAGGTCTGAGATGGCATTATACCACAGCATGAGCTACCTCAGGTTTTCCCACCAACTGTAAACATGCAAAACATGCCTTCTTGGACCTCCTTGGTTGCTAGTTTGGGGACCGAGGTAAATTTCACCCCATACAACACCAACACATTTTCTATAATGTGGTAATACGGTAATATAATGTGTGCATACTTAAAACTCGGTACACTGCAATTGTTCACATGCAGAAATGTTTTAAACAATGCTGACATATAGATTTGCCATCTGGTCTAAATGTGCAAGAAGTCTGTGGGTCAGGACCATAGTTATCAATAGTGAAGCAAGCGCAGTTGCAATGGGACACAGGAATGTGAAGAACCAACTGGACAACAATTGATCTAGTATGAGAAGGGAAGTGGAGGCTAATTATCAGGGTCAAGATTTAAAAACCGTTTCCATCAGGGTTGCATTACTTTTTTAATACAAACCTGACAAAGTGATATGGTGGGATTTACAATCCATTCGATACAGTTATTTGTTAATAAGTAAGTAATTATTTATTTGCGTGATTAAATAAAACGATTGCAAAACTTTTACATTAAAAAGTGAAATAGGTATCAAAATGTGCGAAATAAAAATGCAACAAACATGAATTCCGTCATGCTTATTTTGCCAATATTAAGTTCACAGCACCCCTTTCGTTAAGATCGCATTTGATTAAAACTATAGATAATAGATAAATGGACAGTAAAATCATCATTAATCTCCTAACAATACAAATTTCCCCTCTGTATGTGCTGAGTTTAAAACCAAGTATCTTCTTGAGGATCGCACAAGTTTACACCTTGAAGTATAGTGAGATGTAATCCTAGAATAGTGAAACCCACATTTTGGTGGCTAACAGCTCGTCTTTTTACCAGCGAGTACGAGCCTCCCCCAATGGTTGAATTAAACAATCAATGAGCTCTAGGAAGTGGAATTAAATATTTTTGACAATCTGACCCACAGTGGTCAGCTATCAACTTCTCTACTTGTCAGCTGATTGTCAGCAAACCGCCCCAATCAGTTAGCAAGAGTAACTGTGCAAATTCGGGAACCAGTGAGATTATGTGAACTCTCGTATTACCTATAATACGTCCTCTTGTACTCTGAGAACCTTTACTTATTTTGGCTGACACAGAGGCATAATGCAATGTGTGTTAAAACCAACATTAGTTTAGTAGTCAATCAGTATGATTTCTCTTAAGGCTTGCAGCCTCTTCCCTTGTCTGCCATGATTATAATAGTCCCCAGTGATCAGAGACCCGATATATCATGTTTCGGTTAAGTAATGATAACGCGTCCAGCCCTTATAAATTACCTGTACCTGGACACGTTGGAGGTCGGTGAATCTTTTAACCGAGTCGGGCTCTCCTCATCCTCAATAGTCGAGTCACTCAGATCAATAATCAATAACTGTTGTAATCGGTTATCAGCACTCACTTAATAGATCAATATAACACATCTGAAATCAATAACAGTTGGTATTTCGGCGCACCATGACCTTTCAGTCATGAATAACCACACCAGTTTATTAAAAGTTAGTGAATTTATTTCCCTATATTAACAAAGCTAGCACGATATATATGTGTCTCAAAACCAATTGATATATGTATATGAACATTACTAGCTGTCCATAACGGCGGAAGAAACGCAATCTACGTAAAATCTGAATAATGATACACTCTGTTATAGCAATGCAAAGCACCAATGTGACTAACTGTATTTGACTAATTGCATACATTCGGTCAGCATAACAAGATTTCAATTCTTCATGATACATTGAATGAATACCTCGACTAACCTCTAATTAGCATTGGCATGTGGGACTTCATGCAAAACGAATTTAGTCAACACAAATTTGGAAAAGTTCTAGCTAGGATCCTATCAAAATAGCAGTTGGTACTTAAAAGGAAAAAAAACACAATGCATAATACATTTATCCTTTCATATTTACCAAATACAATCAGCATTCAAGAAAAGTCTTCGTCCTTCAGGTACCGGTTGATCAGCATGGGGCAAGTTTCAAAAGGGGGCAAAGTTAAGGGCAAGCTTCCTTCAACGGCAAGGAGAATAGGGCAAAGTTACTGCATGGGCAAGGCAGGGCAAATCAAAGTTAAAGTCTCTAGGGGGAGAATTCTTAAAGTCTCTTTCTCTCAGATAGAGAAAAGGGCATCAGGGTGTCGTCCAAAATGGAGTCTGGCATCAGGCTTCAAACTGGCATCGAGGAAAAAATGGCTGACTTCTCTTTGTCCGGTGGGTTTAAGTAAGAAACATTCCAAATTCTGTAGGGTCTTCCATTGGAGGGTTCATAGGTTGGCTTCAAATTGTCCAATCAAAAATTGTCTTTTACTAGCGCCCATTTATGCATACACTGTCCTTGGCGCCTTGGAACACAAATTGTATCATGGTTTGCCAATTATTTTACTATCTGTACCTTCATTGTCCGCACCTGCAGAGACTGACCTTGTATCAAAGGGGATGTAACCGGCCTAGCACGAAACCTTGGAGATAAGTGTACCAGCCAGTTTCTACTGGAAAAATACAACTTCAAGCAAGAATATATTTCATTAATTCAAGGAAGAAAAGAATCACGCAGTTAGAATTTGAAACCAAGCAACTAGGCCAAAGCCTGTACTAAATTTAAGCTAAGCAAAACAGTTTTCAAACAAGAAATCATAGCATACATTTGCGATTATGACGGATTAATACATTTTTAATACTTCATGATTAATAAAGCTCGTTTATAATGATGGCGAACTGCCCCGAGGGCACAATTTCCCTTGTACATTATTTCTTTTACTTAAAATCACACTCCAATATATATGTCGGTTACACAGTATACATGAATATATGTCAAACCCTCTTTTTCTGCGTCATCAGTAACCATGCTGAGATGTAAGTTCCTTTTACCACTAACTAGCTTGTGTCCTTTCACTTAAACGTTGTGATAATATGGTGATGGGAGTGTGGTGCCAAGTTAATCAGCCATCCTTCATGTAGCTAGCTTCATACATGACTCCTATCCTCAAGGGAATGAAAAGTAGGCAGGACAGAGTACCTGAGTGCTATTGGGGGACTTCCTCCTGTTACTGAATTCTTCCTCAGATCCCTCCAGTTATTTGCATTTGCTTTTCGAGTGTGTCTTTACTGTTTAGTCTCTTTTCGACAATAATCAGGAATCTTACTAGGCGGCAGTTTATCTGTCCACGCTCACCAGCAAAGCGCGATTTTAGTGCCCGTCTGCATGTTCGTATACCCATGAGGTTGAAGAGGGTCTTTAGCAGTGCTTTATGTTCACTCTGCAGTTCCTTGCATATACATAACAGATGGACAACGTCTTCTTTCTCCCCCCTTCACAGACGGCAGCTAACTGTTGACTGAGGACGCTTCCATGTTGAAAGGTGGAAGACGGAAAGTAGAATGCTGAGTCTGTACCGTAGGCATTTCTCCTCGGTGTTTTTAGTGAAACTGGTACCTAGATAATGCTGAGGAGCTTCCTTGGTATAACTATGTAGGGTGAACCATCCGTGTGCTCTCCTCATGAGTATCACTTTGTCCTCCACCAAAGAGACTTTTCTGACGGTTTTGTTAACAAGCTTTTTAAAGCTCTACGGGACATCAAGGTCTTCCAAAGCCCGCTCAGGCCTCGTTGGTCTATTAAGTCTTGCAGATAGGCCCTTGCTGCACTTTTCTCCTTGATTGACAGTTCTTTCTGTAAATACGCGTTCAAGGGCCCTGGCTTTGCTCTCTTTATTTTATGGCAACATTTGACATAAGCTCACCTGTGGGCCAGCCGTTGACTCTGCATAACGAATTCTAGACTTTTTTTTAGCTGATGACATATATTTGGGTATGTTAAAGATCATTCATAATGCACCTGCCATTATGCTATCTAGTGTGGCTGCATCTCTCTCCCTCATAGACTTGCATCCATAGATAATTGTTGGGTTGAGTTTTGCATGCATCACTTCAATTAATGGAGAGAAGCTTGGTCCAACAATTTTATTTCCTATGTTTTTTAGTGCCACGGTTTTTGCTGTGCCTCTCCTCTACAGTGCTTTCTTGCCCGCTGTAACGGATCCTCTACTGTCGATTATAACCCCTAGATATTAGTATTCTTGAACAATTTCCAGCTGTTGTTTTGCAAGGTACCAACAATGTGTTTCTATTTCTTTTTTCTGGTTCAAATGCATAACTTTAAACTTGTCCAGATTTATAATCAAGCCGTTTTCTTCTGAGTAACTTTGAGTTGTGTCTAGTAAGTGCTGGAGACCTACCAGAGTTCGGCTGATAAGTACTAGGTTGCCTGCGTATAATAAATTGGAGAGGATGAGGTCACCCATCTTTGGGGTATGAGAATTGCACTTATCCAGCCTGATTGACAAGTCTGACATTAAAAGAGAAAACAGGGTAAGAGCTAAAACAACCCATTTGGCAGGCGTTCTCCAGTCCCCAGCTTCACTTATATCCATGTATCTGTGTGCAAGAATATCAACTGGCTTAGAAGCGAGAATGGCACGTTCCATTTGGAGAATTTGGGCCACAGTTTGCGGTTAAAAGCCGAGCTGTAATTGATAAAACAAACCTACAGTGGCATCTTGGCTACTGTCATGCATCAATCAACAGGGAGAGTTAGGATGTTTGTGGAAGTTCCCGTGTGCTTGCTGAAGCCTGTTGGGTTGAGAGGAATGTCTCCTTGGTCCGTTGCCCGGGATGTCAGGTCTTCTAAGATGAGGCTGGCCATAGTATTTGACGTTATCTATCAGAGCTACCAATCTATAGTTTTTGCCCCATTTTTGTCACCCTTTTTATAGAATGGGGAGATGACTGAACCCTTCCAGGAGGCCGGGATTGTCTCTGTAATATTTGTTCAAAGCACGGTTGCAGTGCTTCCACCTAATAGTCGCAATCTAATTTAAATAGCACTGAAGGAACCCCATTCAGACCTGGAGCTCCGTCCCTCCTCCTTTTTGCTATCCTAATCAAATTGCTAAGGTCCGCCAATTTGGCGTCAATGTTTGAGACGTACACTGCCAATGTGTTCAAAGTGATAATTGAATGGTCTTTTTGTGAGAGTGATATTACATCACATTGACTGACAATTGCATGGTATTCAATAAAGAGGCCCAAATATTGTCCGTCCCCTCCTGTTTGTTCTGGTTGATGTTGATTCCACACTTCCTACTGATTTTCTCTTGGGGCAGAAGTATACGAGGCTGCCAGCTCTTCCCATTCCTGAGTTTTAAGATAGGAGATATCACAGTTTGTGGTCTGAATCTCTTGCTTATGTATCTTAGACTTTTGTTAGTGATTCTATCAGAAGTTTTGCTTGAGGATTGGAGTGTTGGCCTTTATGGTTCACTGGTTATACTGCAGTGTTTGTTTTGCTTCTTTTGGCAACGAGGTTACGGGGACCGGCAATGCCCTTGCAAGTAAAATCCTCCTGAGGGACTGTTCATTAGCAGGAGAGATTGTCTCAGCCTCCACTGGGAATGACAGGAATGTGCAAGGCGCAGCCAGCGGCTGCTTGCTTATTGTTGGACTCAATGCACTTAATGTACTGGTGCTGATTGGTTTTCGAGGAGCTGTTGTAAGCTCCTTTTTTGCTACTGATGGGGCACTATTAGGGGGGGGTCCTCTGAAAATGCCAAAGTCGCTGGTTGCACTATCCTTTGCTAAACTTCTGACATATCTTTATGGTGGGTTTTCCTCCCCAGTTGCCATCTCCTCACTTCTTATCTTGGCATTTGGCGCACTTGGGACCTCAGTGTCTTTTTTTTTTTTTTTTTCTTATATCCTCGCCTTGTAAGTTCCGCTGACTCAAGTTGGCCACCAATTCCCCTTGCTTCTGTTACCATGCTTGCATTTTCATAGTTTTTTCTCATAGGCCTTCCGTACACACAGTTGTGCAGTTCCACGATCTCTGGTTGTAATGGAGAGGGAAGGTCGGTAATCCCATCATTACTTGAGCAGAGCACTGCCCCAACATATTTTATGAAGGAAAACGTTGTGTATATCTTAGGTTGAAGCCCTGAAGTTGTGAAGTATTCAGTGGCCCCCAAGTTGGAGACTAGAGGTGAGGTTAAAGAACCTCCGTCTACCTGATCTCTTCTATTTATTTCTTTGGTCAGCGCTTTACAGTTATTTTTCCTTTTATTTTCTTTTGTTGAGTTCTGTTGTCTCTCTCCCAGATCTCATTGTGGATGGTTTTGCCCAGGCTTTACCTTTTTAAATTTCTCAATTTGTCACCATTGTCCCTCCGATTCACTTCCTTGTTCTCTTCCTTGCGCAGCCTGTACTAATTACGCTGCTATCTATGTTTGCCTAAAACAAGGTATCCATTTGAGGTTGATTAAGTGACTGCCTTGGTTCTCCTATTTCCTGAATCCTTGTTAACAAGGTGCTTCTAGGGTTTTCATCCTAGTGATTCTATTACTGGTGACACTGTTCCAGTGGAGTTCCCCTCTCGATTCCCTCTCATTGCCGAATGCCTATGCTAACCCTGAGCTAACCCTCTCCGAAGCTCCTCAAGCCACAGTTCTTCGACCTTGCTCTTAAGGTTTGTTATGAGAGCATCATAAGAGGCAAGAGGCTACAGCAAGTAGCAAGAGGCAGGAGGTATAAGGCAGAAGGAAGAGCGATAGAAGAGGGTGGATGACAAGAAGCAGAAGCCAGGGATCAGGAGTCAGGACTCAGTGACAGACCGGGAGAAGCGGTGCAGCAAGCCCCACCACTGCCTGTAGTGGCTGCCTCAGCCGCACACCTCTTTCTCCCCTCTAGCAGGAGTAGCCCTAATGGTCACTGCGCTAGGCTGCTCTAGGTTGCACTAGGCCGCACCTGGCAAGACCCCCCCACCTCTGGGCAACTGCTCCAGCGCTGCCTCACCTCCCCCTCTGAGTGCTGTTCTGCAGAGCACTAGGGGAGGGGCACGAGCACACAGTGCTGAGCAGTGAACAGCGTTATTGAGTTGTCTTGAATTATCTTGAGGGCATTTGAATATTTAAGGATGAGTGGAGGACATCCTTGGGCTGTGTCTGCAGAGGGAGGGAGGGTCTATTTGAAGATTCCCATCTTTTGCATGGTCTTTGTGCCCATGAAAGCCTCCTTCTCTTAAAAAAAAAGGTTTTGCTCCTCCAACTAGTGGAACTAAATGAACTTCCTGTGCTGTGACTGCTCCATGTTAGGGCTTTAGATGTGAAATGGAGCCACGCTGTGACCATAGCTATGGCTGTAGGAGAGGCAGCAGGCTGGTGCGCCCTCTCAGCTTCAGCAGCCTCCCTCCACTCAGCCCCTGCAGTGTCCAAGCCTCACCACTTCATCTGTTGCTCCCCCGTTTGCTGGTCCTGTCTGGTACAGCCCAATCCAGTCAGCATGGAGATGTCCGGAGGGAGGGGGCACCTCTTGTTGTGTGGGTGGGAGAGCTGGAGAGGGTGCTAAGGATCAGAGAAATGAAGTCCTTAGCCAGTTCTTGCTGTGTTGGGGCTTTGTCTGACCGTGGGAGATGGCGCAAAACCAAGAGGCCACGACCTCCTCCTCACCTACAGCTACAGCAGTGCTCTAGTCCTCTGTGCTCAGTGCTCTTTGCAGCAGTGACAACCCCTGAGGGGGCACTAAATGCCACCTCAACAGCTCAGGTCAGCACAAGCCAGCACAACCTCCTCGAGGACAACAGGCAAGCAACAGTGATGTTTCTTGCCACAGCAATTATGGTGTTCACAGACGGCCCGTAATTTAGCCCTTCCGTCCGTTGTCCATGGTGAAAGACTTAACAGACAGCATTTGTCCATAATTTTAGTCTTTCGCCTAAATGACAAAATGTAATTAGGACAGATCAGTTTCCTTAGCTGGATTGAAAGGCAGGGAGTCTCCTGTGCTCTGAGGGAGAGAGGGGCAGACAGACAAGAAACAGGCCTTCTTGCCAGGGTGTCTTCTTCTCTAAAGAAATGGTAAATCTGCAAATATAAAGGGGCTTGGAACCTGCATTGACTTTAATCAAAGGAGTCACCTGAAGCTTTCTGATGGCAAATATATTTTCTTTTATAGAGGTACTATAAGGGTGTCCTAAGGTGAGTTGTGGTGTGTGTGGTTTTAATGGACTTATAAAAAATTTTTTGCACTAGGAATAATCTGTATAATATTGAAATTTGTATTTTAGAAGGAGTTTGTTTTTTATTTATTTAACATAAATTTTGTAGCAGTCTTTATTATGATGTGTGTAATGCATGGTTAAAATAAGGACTTACACATTCGCAGTTCTTTCAGGTACCTCAGTACCTCATAGTACTAACAAACATTGGCAAAGCCAATAGATCTCTTGTATGCAAGAGTTATTGGCTTTGCCAATGTGTTTTAGCCATGTTATACACCAGAGTGGCTCCTGTTCAGTATGGCTAAAAGTTAGTGGCTTAGAGGAGAGTGTTGTGAAGTGTCGCAGAGTGCAATGGCAAAGAGTGGAGTAGAGTGTTGTAGAGTGGAGTGGCAGAGAGTGTCATGTTTAGGAGTGGCATAATGTGGAGTCGCGTAGAGTCGCCTATAGTGGGGTGGTATGCAGTGGAGTTGACTGATGGAGAGTGCATTGCTGTTGCAGAATATAATGGTGTAGAGTGAAGTGGCATTGAATCCAGCAGCATAGAATTCAGTGGAATACAATGTAGTGTCATAGAATGCAGACGCATAGATTAGAGTGGTGCACAGTAGAGTGTAGGGGTGCAGAGTGGAGTGGTGCAGACTAGAGTGGCATAGAATGCAGTGGCATAGAGTGGCGTACAATAGAGTGGCAGTGTGCAGTAGTGTAGAGTGGTGTATAGTGCAGTAGCGTAGAGTGCAGCATAGACTCAGGTGGCATAGAATGCAGTGATGTAGAGTGGTGCAGAGTAGAATAGCGTAGAGTGGTTCAGTGCAGAGTACAGTATAGTGCTGTAAAGTGCAGTGGCGTAGAGTGGAGTGATGCAGAGTAAAGTGGCATAGAGTGCAGTGATGTAGAGTGTATTGGCATAGAATGCAGTAGTGCAGTGTAGAGTGGTGTAGAGTACAGTGGTGGAGAGTGCAACATTGCAGAGTAGAGTGTCAATGCAGTGGTGTAGAGTGGGGTAAAGGAGCAGTGGTGTAGAGTACAGTGGTGCTGAGTAGAGTGCAGTGGGGTAAAGTGCAGTTGTTTGGAGTGCATTGGTGTAGAGTGCAGTGATTTAGAGTGTAGTGGCGTGGGGCAGAGTAGAGCGGCATAGAGTGCAGTGGAGTAGAATGGCATACAATAGAGTGGCAGAGAGTGCAGTAGTGTAGAGTGGTGGAGTAGCATAGAGTGCAGAGTAGACTCGAGTGGCATAAAGGGCAGTGATGATGAGTGGTGCAAAGTGGAGTAGCGCAGAGTGGTGTGGCACAGAGTAGAGTAGAGTATAGTGCAGTAGAGTGGAGTGATACAGAGTGTATTGGTGTAGAATGAGGTAGTACAGAGTAGAGTGGTGTAGAATACAGAGGCGAAGAGTGCAGTGTTGCAGAGTAGAGTGTCAGTGCAGTGGTGTGGAGTAGAGTGGCATAGAGAGCAGTGGCGTAGATTACAGTAGTGAAGAGTAGAGTGCAGTGACATAGAGTAAAGTTGTTTAGAGTACATTGGTGTAGAGTGCAGTGGCATAGAGTGGCATGGGGTAGAGTAGAGTGGCATAGAGTGCAGTGGAGTAGAGTGGCATACAATAGAGTGGCAGAGAGTGCAGTAGTGCAGAGTGGTGCAGTGGTATAGAGTGCAGAGTAGAGTGCAGAGTAGACTTAAGTGGCAGAGAGTGCAGAGTGGTGCACTGCAGAGTAGAGTATAGTGCTGTAAAGTGCAGTGGCATAGAGTGGAGTTATGCAGAGTGGTATAGAGTGCAGTGGCTTAGTGCATTGGTGCAGAATGCAGTAGTACAGAGTACAGTGGTGTAGAGTATAGCGGCGGTGAGTGCAGTGTTGCAGAGTAGAGTATCATAGAGTGCAGTAGTGCATAGCGGAGTAGAGTGGCATAGAGCACAGTGGTCCAAAGTAGAGTGCAGTGACGTATAGTGCAGTTGTTTAGCGGCACTGGCGTAAAGTGCATTGACGTAAAGTGCAGTGGTTTAGAGTTCAGATGGGCAGAGTGACGTAGAGTGCAGTGGTATAGAGCGGAGAGGTTCAGGGTAAAGTGCAGTGGCACAGAATGCAGTGGTGCAGAGTGCAGTGGCATAAAGTAGATTGTTTCACAGTAGAGTGAAGTGGCGTAGAGTGGAGTTGCGTAGAGTGGCATAGAGTGTGATGGCATAGAGTAAAGTGGTGTAGAGTTGTGCGGTATAGAGTGCAGTGGTGTGGAGTAGATGAGAGTGACGTACAGTGTATTGATGTAGAGTGCAGGGGCATAGAGTTGAGTGTTAGGATAAAGTGCACTAGCATGGAGTGTATTGGAATAGAGTGCAGTGTTGCAGAGTGGCATAGAGTGGAGTTGTGTGGAGTAGACTGGTGTTGCTAGACTGGTATAGAGTGCAGAGGCACAGAACGCAGTGGAGTAGAGAGGCCTAGAGAGCACTGGGATAGAGTAGAGTTGTACAGAGTAGAGTAGAGAGGTGAAGTGTGAAGTAGCATAGATTGAAGTGGAGAAAAGTGCAGTGTCCCATAGTTCAGTGGTATGGAGTGGTGTAAAGTGGATGGTGCAGAGTAGGGTGCAGGGTGTGGAATAGTGCAGAGTAGAGAGTAGAGTGGAGTATGCTTGGTGTGGTAACAACATGTTTTTGATTGAAATGACCATTAAATTTGCACAGACATACAGTTTTTCAAATAAAACTATACAGTGCGCAGACGATGATGTGTGGAAATTGCATCACCTAATGTAATGATTTGTTTTAATCATATAAAGGTATTTGTTTCCAGCACAGTTCAGAATTAATAAAAATGTGCTTCATTTGTACTCCTAATATTCTGAAATCCTTGCACAGTTTATTTAAATGTTGTCATGTGATAGAAAACAACTCTTTCCTACCCCCAATATCCAGCAAGATTGTTGCATATGTTCTCTCACTTTGAATTCAGAGAAATAAAAGTAAACACTAAGGGCCAGATGTAGTAACCGTTTTGCATAGCGCAAACTGTGAAAATTGCAGTTTGCGCCATGCAAAGCGGCCATCGCGATGCACATTTCAATTTTGCGAGTCGGTACCGAATCGCAAAATGGGAATGCGACTCGCAAATAGGAAGGGGTGTTCCCTTTCTATTTGCAACTTGCACCGCAATTCGCAGTTAGCATCCACTTGAAGTGGGTGCTAACTCATTCGCAAAAGGGAAGGGTTCCCAATGGGACCCCTTCCCCTTTGTGAATGTCGCTATAAATGTTTTTTCAGAGCAGGCAGTGGTCCAATGGACAACTGCCTGCTCGGCAGTGGTCCAATGGACCACTGCCTGCTCTGAAAAAACGAAACCAAATGGTTTCATTTTTATTTTGTATTGCAACTCGTTTTCCTTTAAGGAAAACGGGCTTCAAAACAAAAACAAAACAAAAAAACAAAAAACTGCTTTATTGAAAAAGCAGTCACAGACATGGAGGTCTGCTGTCTCCAGCAGGCCACCATCCCTGTGAGTGCAGGGAATCTCAAGGGGGTCTCAAATTGCGACCCACCTCATTAATATTAATGAGGTGAGTCTTTGCGACCCCCTTGAGATTCGCAGAAGGTGTCTGAGACACCATTCTGCATACGATTTTGCGATTCGGAAATTGCGAGTCGTACTGACTCGCAATGTCCAATTCGCAAAATCGCTTTTTGCTACATCTGGCCCTAAGTTCCCACTGAAGACAGAGCATGATATTTGACCCTGTTCTTTGAATGCACAGCAAATGTGATGAGATAAGATCAAGATTTACAGGCCTGTTTACAGAAAGGGAGCACTCGAAAAAGATTCTGTAAATAAGGTTTGGGCAAGGGAAAGGACGAACTCAAGCTGGATAGCCTAAAACAAATAAAGTCAGCAAATTGAAAGCAATAAAATGTGAGTTACAAACCACAAACCCAATGGCAAGCAACAGGCAGAATGCATTCCCAAGGAAGCTCTATGAATGTACCTAAATGTGACAACTGTGGGATCCTTTGTGGGGAATGTCCAGTATATAAGTCCAGTCGGTATCTTGCAAACGTTTGACCACATCAATCACCCAGGTAGAATAACAAGAAGACCTGGAGTGGTCTCCATGTTGCAGGAAAGGTCTGTACACTCATCTTATCAGTTTGCCGCCAGTCCCTATGGTGTAGAAATACTGGCACACCTCATGTACGGTTAGTGCTGGGTGGCAGAAAATGAAATATGGCATTTAATGATTGTTTAAGGTGGTTGTAAGTGAGGAGTTGACCGGGGTGAAGACGGTAGTCTACCACAAAGGTTTGGAAATGTAGTAGCTCACCGTCCAGAAACAAATACCCCAATTTTAAGACACTTGCAGCTTGCCACTGATGGAGTTGTTTGAGTGGGAAGTCCTAGCAAAGGTAGTGCAGGAGCTCAGGGTTTCTTTGTGTCAGTGAGTTTATAGGTTCTAGCAAGGCAAGGGAAAGCTGTGAATGATAACCCTGGATGGTGTTCCGTAGAATGATCAGTAGGTAACAATGAGCAGTACCCTACATAAAATTCTTTACAGATAAACCACATCTCATGCAAGGGGGCAGGCAGACAGCCAGCAAGCCACCCATTCGATCTGTGTAGCTAAATAATAGTGTTCTAAGTCCAGCATGCCTTATCCACCTGCAGTCACGGGTAGCTTTAGAGTGGAAAGAGCTACCCAGTGGTGCCCCAGTGACCAAATCAGATGTGTGGTTGTCTGAAGAAGGAATGAAGGACGAGTAGGGGAAGGTTTGCAAAGTAATACTATCTTTGGGGTAGCACACCATCTTCACTAATGCCATGTGGGCCACTACAGAAAGCAGAAGAGAAGACCAAAAAACAAACCATGGCTCTCTGCCGAGATTTCCATCATGCAAATCATTGGGGAAATGGTAGATATTAATCACTAGGTATCGAAAGCTAACTGGTTCCCAGTTTAATCTGAGGTCTAATTTGGGGAAAACTGTATTATATGTTAAAGATAAACCAATTACATTTTAAAATATTTCTCATGTTCTTGCATTTTATTTGTGCAATTTACATCCAAAATTGTTTGAAGATTCTATGTGAACTTGACACTTGGGGATAACCCAGATTACTGGTTTGGCTTTTGCTCAATTGCAAAACCATTTTAGACATGGACAGGGCGGGCCATTGTCTTGCACAACCTTGCAAGGGCTCTGGCCCCTGCTCACCCTTCACCCTGCGGACCCTTGCTCCAGAACAGTTTGCCGGGGTGGGTTGGTGCTGCTTGTTCAACTACTTGACAGTGCCTCTTCTGTTTCTCTTCTGTATGCAGAGACAGCTCCCCACGTACGCAAGACCTTCCGATAGTCTTGGTGAAGCCATCTTATCTGATTTTAGGAATTGTCCCACCTTGTTGTTCTCTTCCGTGTTTATCCAGTTCTTAGCAACAACCCTTCGAATCAGTTGCAGTGAATCTCCTTTTTGATCTTTATTTCATCCTCCTCTTTAATTATCTAGTCCAGGCTCTCAGTTTGAGATACATATAGAGCCCTGGGCGTACACTATAGTGTTGTGAGACTACAGACAAGTTGTGGGTACCTCACATCCTGACATTAGGTGTGAGACTGTCACCCACACCATCTGCTCTGTCTCATTAAATTTCTTTTAAGTTGAAAGACCACTGGAGGTTGAGGTGAGACAGATATTTTTGTTCAACCTGTTTGAACTGGCATAATGCTACTTTCCTTAATGTTTCTCAAACTGTTGCCATGGGTTTTAAAATGTTTAGAAACATAATCAAAATGTTGATGTTACTTGGGTAGATTGGGTAGATTTCGGTAGGGGAGATGGCCTTGACACAGTGCTACAGGGCATTAATTCACTAATGTGGAACCTGAATGTAGCATTCCAGGAGGCAATCACAAAAGACCACAGTGAATAAATAGTGCTATGTGAAAAAAGAGTAAATAAATGCTCTGAGAACATAATTGGGTATGGCCTCTCTTGGGTGTGGCTGGAAAACTGACATTTGTTCTTGAATTTTTGTCCTGAATTTTGACCCATTGTCCTGAATTTTTTTCCTGTCTTGTCCAGAATTTGCCTCGATGCCAGGTGGTCACCCTAACAGCAATCCGACCCACGGATCGCAGTTCAGCTCAGCTCCACCCTCCTCCCCTCCTCAGCAAAGTCAAATAGTTATTTGATTTGTATTGCAACCCAAACTAATGCAAAGCTGTGCAGTGCACATTAAAGCATAGTTTATGCACTGGAAGGGACACATTGGGGGTCATTCTGACCCTGGCGGTCATGGACCGCCATGGCCAACGACCGCGGGAGCACCGGCAACAGGCTGGCGGTGCTCCCATGGGCATTCGGACCGCGGCGGTACAGCCGCGGTCAGAAACTGGAAACCGGCGGTGTCCCGCCGGTTTCCCGCTGCCCAAGGGAATTCTCCATGGTGGCGCTGCAGGCAGCGCTGCCATGGGGATTCCGACCCCCTTACCGCCAGCCTGGCTCTGGCGGTTTTGACCGCCAGAACCTGGCTGGCGGTAACGGGTGTCGTGGGGCCCCCTAACAGAGCCCCACCAAGATTTTCAGTGTCTGCCAAGCAGACACTGAAAATCGCGACGGGTGCAACTGCACCCGTCGCACCCCTTCCACTCCGCCGGCTCCATTCGGAGCCGGCATCCTCATGGAAGGGGGTTTCCCGCTGGGCTGGCGGGCGGCCTTCTGACTGTCGCCCGCCAGCCCAGCGGGAAACTCAGAATGACCGCCGTGGTCTTTCGACCGTGGTACGGTCTTCTGGCGGTTCCCGCCAGGCGGGCGGCTTCCGCCGCCCGCGGAGGTCAGAATGACCCCCATAGTGTTGTGGGAAACATGGATTTTACGCTTCAGAGACGCTTGCAGTATGGCTCAAGGGTGTCCGCATTGGCGCATGGCAGTTAAAAGTTCACCAGTGCAGGAAGAGAGAAGAACGGTGTCACATCTTAGTAGATATTAGCTGTTCTGCTCCCTCCTGTTCATGCAAAGCAGCTCAGCACCTTTACTTGCTGCCCTGCAGTGCCTTCATTCAGTGTAAATCCGGCCCATATGAGGAGATCAGACGTGATCATATTCGGGTACAGGTCTTGTTCATAATGACATAAATAAGCTGGCATTGTTGAGCATCTCCGGGAGGTGGGTAACATAAATGCCATCGTGAAAAGTTACATGATGTCTGGAACGGTGCTGCACTCTTCACAGCGCCATTGTACTTTGTGATACAGGCTTCATAATGAATTTGCAATAACCAGATGACGAATATTATGCTCTGTCTCTTCCTTTTTAAGTAAGAATGAAGCACGGTGAGTGCAGCACCCACCCTGGAACTGCGCCCGACCCTCACTGTATACGTGAAGTTCCAGTTATTAATGAAAATTGTAACTGCTGTTTTCATGTCCCTGGTGTTGGAGGGTGGCTGCCAGAAATAACACGACTTCTCCATGTTTGGACACATTGTTTCCAAGCTTTCAGTTTAAGGCCCCACATCACATAGGGGCTGATGCAAAAAAAAAGGCAGCTATCGCTGTCACAACCATTCCTCCATAGTAGCTTTGATATTGTTTTTGAACCTTCAGAATTTCATTAAGATTTGAAGTAATAAGCAAAGCGCCTTGCACCCGTCAGAGTCCTGAGGCATCATATTCTTGGTGTAATTCACATTTATAATATATTTCACAGGCCTCGCAATTAGGCATTCTGAGCGCGCGCACATGGGGATGCTTGAAACCCCCGTTGGCTGATATATATACATGAATATTTTCATAGTCATAAATCTTAATTGGCCTGGCCCTGTGGTCGCACTTCGATAAATACAGTTGCTCCTTCACATTTAGCATGGAACCATTGTCCTCTAAAATCCTTTCATTTCTCCTTTGGGGGGCACTTGAGTGAAAGTTGCCACTGCTAAGGACAAACTGCGCTTCTCCAATTCCCAGGAGAAATAAGTAAAATCACGACTCATACTTCATTAATAACGGAGTCCTGTTATTGTGTGGGATGGTGTTTCATTTTAAAGTGACAGTTCATCCAAAATCAATTTTCTTGCACAGATGTGAAGGAAAAAGTGTGATATTTTATTTTTAAATCGTTCCATTGACTGCAGCATGTACGTGATAATCCTGTCATTCTGTGGGTAAATTTGCACTAAAACACAGGATGCACTAGGAGTTGAGCTTGAAAACCACTTGAATGAGACCTCTGTGTAAGTGGAGGGAGTCAATTAACATCTATGGGATACTATCAGAGTATAGGCACACTTTGCCTTTGTGACGCAAAAACGGCGCAAACTTACAAGATACAATTGTATTTTGCAAGTTTGTGCCGCTTTTGCGTCAAAAAATGACGCAAATGCGTCGCTAAAAAGTATAAATACGTGCCTTATTGCATCAAAATACGTGCCTTATTGCATCAAAAGATGATGTTATGGCAGTCCCAACCAGAATTCCAACCTCATCTCAGTCGCATCCTTTCAGTAAAAATGATGGGGTTGTTCCACTCCTTCTGCCAATGTTGAACTGAAGTTATGGATGAAAGAAAAGTGATCCCGGAAATGAATTCTATCTTAAAAGCTTTTGACAGAAACAAAATTGTGAAAAAGGTGTGGTGCTAAAGTGAGGCTACAAATGTTTCTAACGGAATTAATACAAAGAATTTTGATTACAGTTAGAAAATTATTTATTTGTGTTTTTCGTGGAATATCACTGTGTAATATGTGTAGAAGGCTGATCTATAACGTCGAGTACCAGTGCAGAACGTTGGGAGAGTTCCTCAGCTCCAATCTGTAGCTCCGTCCTAACAATTAACTATTAATTGAATTCAACCGTTAATAATTCGCCCAAAAGTGAAACCATTGCTAGGTTGATAATAACAGCATGTGTTGATTCATATACAACCTTATGTTCAGGTCTCCGAAAGGAGCCAATCTAAAAGTTCATACAATTGGAAATCAAAATTTCAACATGCCAAAAACATATCAATGGGTGATTAAGGGGGTGACAGGCAAAACCTGAGGGTGAGAGAATATAAAAGGAGAAAAAAACAAAAAACAAAATATAGAGTGAGTGACAAATCAGGTTGGCGTACCTGACTGCAGGTTCTTGCAAGCACTTTTGCAGAACTGGCTGCTGCTCCTTTTTCCACAACTTAATCTAGCATCCAAAACTTCAGTTTACACTAATTATGAATGGCATGGCTGAACATCTTCTTAGTAGCCTCGAAATAAAAAAGATGACATTCAGAGCTCATTACTACTGGATCACACTGTTGAAGGACGCTCATATTTTTTCTTGAACTGACGAGCACAAGGAAATAAAATGATTTGCTCCTTTTTTTCTTTCCTTCCGTGAAGTTCTCCTTGATTTTATGATTTCTTTTTGTGTTCAAGCGGCCGTATTTCCAGTAGCCACCCAAACACGAACTCCAGTTTTACTCAGAGACTCACTTGGTGTCTGCATGGTTGACCCCCAAAATGGTTCCCATAAAATATTTTCTGGAGGTCAAAAGTTCCTTAACCCCTTACTATCAATTCCTGGTAGAAATATTTGTAGTTTTTAGAGTGACGGGTTCTGGACCACTAGTAAGGCCCAGTGACCAATAGTGCCATGAAGCAGTCCTCACTGGGGGACATGCAGCATTTTATCAGAGTGTGTGTGGGAGGAGTCTGCAAAAATTACAGTCAACAAATCCAACAGTGTCATCCAGTGCCCAATTCCCTTATCACCACACAGTTGTCTTGTTAAGCCAAACAAACTTTCACGAGAGTAGCTTTTACTGACGATTTACCTGAGTGGCTTCAGACAGCCATATATCTGTTGCAACCAGAGCACGACGGCAGCCCTGTCCAACGTCTGCATTGCCCCACAGGGCCCTATCCCACACAGATGGGAACCATGGCCTGAATGACTTGTCTTTATGATTGGAACATTACTGTGAACTCGATTTTTGTATACTGCTGATCCAAATGCCCAAAACTGAAATAAAGGTTATATCTCAACTTTAGAAAACTGAAGAACGCCTGTATGAAAAGCCCTGTGTGGTCCTGTACTGGTTCATTCTCAGAAGTTCACAGCTGAGTGATGTCTGTTTCCAATGAGGTGGGCCTAATCCTGAAACTCTGCCCGAGGCTCTGCACTTTCTGCCAGGCTTTCATCCAGAGAGCTCTCTATTCGTTTAGCCAGTCCGATCACTCCAATGGCCTAATTTACTTCTCGGTGGGTAGCAGGACGGTCCACTAGGTCAACAGAGGCTCGTAGCAGAGAATCACTGGCTCTATCTAGAGTGTCCCACTGCATTGATGGGGATCTCTTTGCCAAAACTGAATCTGTCTGTGTGATGGACTCACTTTTGTAAAAGCTGAATGGTGAGAGTGTTGCTATGTTGTTGCAGTTTACTTAATATCCCTTTGTGTCAGGCACAAATTCCCAGAGTTGGGAAAGTAAAACATAAAACAATGACCCTGATGTGCAGTGAGTTTTCCATTCTTTCTCAGACACAAACTCCCAAAGCATGGAATGTTTTGATATTTTTTTATATTGGGCTACTCCATGCCTCTGATGGCGAACAGGTTAGGTAAAATTTGCAACAGGAAGGCTGCCCTAAATTGGCAAACCACCCTAAAGCATCCCTCAAGGATGGTGTGGGAAGAATTGGCTTCCACCATTGATTGGTTGACATCAGAGTCAGCAGAGGGACTACTGGTGGTCAGTCAGTGGTTCTCCACTTTTAAATGAGGTGGAGGAAATGTGAGATTGGCTGAGCCAGATCCCTGCCAGCACCCCAGAGAAGTAAGTCTGTGTGGCAAGCATGTAACCATGTTTGCTTGTTTCTTTGTTCTTGTGGGGACTGCAATGTAGCATCCTCAAAGTATCCTTACCATTGTCTGGGGTGACATGAGCATGAGTCCATCACCAGTGTCTGGTTCAGGAAAAGAGATTGTAAGACACAGTTTGTGGTCCCCTTACCTTTTTGGGATGTTCTGTGGCTCTATATACAGCTAGTATGGGCCCAAGATGCAGCTTATTAAATCCCCAAAGAGCCACATAGTATTGAGCTGTTATGAGAAACTGAAACAAAGAAGGGTACCAGATCTGTGATGCATGACCCACGAACCACAGTATAACACTACCTAAAAGTTGATATTGACTAAAACATTTGAAAGACGAGGGCCAGGAGCAAAATACTACCACTCCTTGTTGCAATTTGTACTTATTTATCAATAATCATAATGTCACATTTATTTATCTTTCTGATGATTGTTATAGTGTTATGCTTACTCTGGCTAAGCCTTCATCCTACTTCCTATGAGCAACGACCTCACTGCTTGACCAAGTTAATAGGGGACTCAAAGATGCTTCAGAGTCTCAGTTCTGCATTCAAAGGGGGAGGGAGCACACTGCCTCTCATCCTAGCATAGGTCACCCAATTGTATTCTGGTAAATACAGTACACTTAATTCAACGTCCTACCAAAGTAGGTGCAGTTAGTGCTGTTATATCTAGATACATGTTTCTGGGTTTAGTCCTTCACCAGTAGAGAGCAGAAGTAGTAGAGAGCAGAGAAAGGTCATCTAGGGTTGCTGAAATGCTGCCCAAGTCTTTGCAGGTCGCAGTACCACTCTACAGGCACATAGGTGCATTCCAGGTGAGCTTGTCAGCTCTTTGGCTCACGGGATCCTCTTAAACACAAGGGCAGAGGGAGCACACTGCCTCTCATCCAAGAACAGTTCACCCCATTGCATCCGGGTAAACGCAGTATGCTTATTTCAAAGTTGCTGTAATGTTTTTACCAAAGGTGGTGAAGGTAGTGCTGTTATTTCTAGGCATGTGTTACTAGGTTTAGCCCTCCATCAGTAGAGAGCATCATGTAGGGTTGCCGGAATGCTGCCCACGTCTTCACAAGTCACAATGTCCCTCCACAGGCACACAGGTGCATCCTAGGCAAGCTTGACAGCTTGTTCTACATTGTAGGCACAGAGCTGAGCATGCTATAAAAAGGAAAGCATGCAATCGAACTTTTAATACTATTCAACAGTCTGAGTAAATTCAAATATCTGAAAATGTCATGTAGGTTTATAGAAAAATACATTTGTGTCATACCTGCAATACTTAGGATGATCAGAACAGAGTAGACACCACCAGATATTGAAGACTGATACCAACCGAGCTGCACCTTAATAGATAGGAGATATAGTAGGAGGTGTGCGCCACTTAACCCTCTTTGCCCTTCCTCTTCCCTTAGCATGAAATGCTGTCTTCCTGACAGTTTTCCTCTTGTAGTTACCGACCAATGGCCTTTTACCATCATCAACTGTCTTGATTGGTCCCCATGACCATTCATGGTCAT
Source organism: Pleurodeles waltl (assembly GCF_031143425.1). Classification (NCBI taxonomy): domain Eukaryota; kingdom Metazoa; phylum Chordata; class Amphibia; order Caudata; family Salamandridae; genus Pleurodeles; species Pleurodeles waltl. Next base: position 1,891,270,431 of record NC_090440.1, read on the forward strand.
TGTCTGTGTTTTCCATGCCTATTCTGGACACAGGCAACACGGACCAACTCCAAACATTACTGTGAGTACTGCACACACCCAGCACAGTACAGATATCCCATACACTTGGGTACCACTGTGCTAAAAACACTCATCTCTAAACACAAACCACTTACACAACATTCAGCAATACCCTTTAGACATACCATTGCACGCACAACAGACACACCACAGATATACCATTACTTGGACTTACAGCAATAACAAATTGTGGACTTTTCACTGTGGGACTCACACCAATGTACTCTTTACATTGGTGTTTGTGACGCTGAAATATCGCAGTCTCCTGCTTCCTTTCCGCTTCCCGCCCCTCACTGCCCCTCATCATTTTTTACTTGTTGCTGCAGGTCTTCCATATACCCACTGGAAGAATGCCTAGAATACCTTCTTTTGTTTCAATTTCGTTTGTTTATTTGGTGACCTGGTTGCTGCTTTTCTCTTGTAGATGGTGCACAGCAGGTAGCAACATGTCCTCTTCTGCGGTTTATGCGACAGAATAACTGTTTACAATTAAACAGTGATACAACAAATATTATGCTGTTTTTTTAAGGCCCAACAACTTTATTCCAAGCACTGATTATTAATAGATTGCACTATGGAAATGCCCTATTTGCATCAGCAAATGAGACTTTGCTATCTAAGATGAAAATAGTCCAAAATACTGCAGCTCGGCTTGTTTGTAATCTTTCGTCAGGCTCTGCATCTGCCCCTATACAGGCAGCCTTACATTGGCTGCAGTTAGGAAAAGAGCAATCTTCAAGCTCTGCTCCCTTACGCACAAATCCCTAATGGGATAAGATCCCAGCTACTTTCATCAGAAGCTCAGTTATTATTGCCCAGTCAGGATCTTGAGATTCAAGGACAACGCCTTAATTACCATCCCCTGTATCCACCTGGCTACGTGTGGAGGCAGGTCTTTCTCTTACCTTGCCTCTCCCTATTGGAACAAGCTACTATATCATATCCGCTCCTGCACAGGAAGAACTCCTAGCATAAATACAGTACAATACAAAAATACAATCAATTGGCAATTATCACACTGCACAGCACTTTACCATTAGTTGTCATAAACACTTGTATCTTCCACTGGGCAATGAGCATGTCTACAATCCTAGAATATGCTTAACTGATTCACATGGTGCTCCGGTCTGAACAAGCAACAAGAATATTCGCCTGTATTTTATTCAAGTTTATACGTTCATGCAAAGTTCTAACATGGGTCACTAAGAAGCCAGTAAAACCAAACCATTTAGAGACCCAGCCACTGTCCAGCAATCTATCCAAGGTAGTATTCTCGCAGGCCCTGAACCCCTAGAGAATTCAATCACATATCGCCCATCATGCAACACAAGCAACCTAGTTGCTCTGAGTCACAGCCATAGACGCTCTTCTCACCATAGTCCTATTTTTTGGTTAATGTGCCAAAAATCTCCTCCTACACAAGGTATGAAGAGGAAGGCAATTTAATAAACAAAGCTATAAATTGGATTCATCACACGAGAGAATGTTTTCTACAATTGTTTGCGATGACATCCTCCGTGTTAAAAGACATTCATCTAGGAATCAAACTTTTGATAGCATTGAGTTACCATTGAGAAGTGGGAAACTTTCTGATAGCTTGCTGTAGTTCGACATCAGATCTCTTTCACCCCACACTACATGCATTCGGTTTAAATATCAATGGGTAGATTATAGCTACTGATAACGCATCCAGCCCTTATAAATTACCTGTACCTGGACATGTTGGAGGTCGGTGAACCTTTTAGCCGAGTCGGGCTCTCCTCATCCTAGAATAGTCAGGTCACTTAGATCAATAATCAATAACTATTGTAATCGATACTCAATACTCAATTAATAAATCAAAATAACACGTCAGAAATCAATAACAGTTGATATTTCGGCGCACCATGACATTTCAGTCATGAATAACCACACCAGTTTATTGAAAGTTAGTGAATTTATTTCCCTATATTAACAAAGCTAGCACAATGTATATAAGTCTCAAAACCAAATGATATATGTATATGAACATTACTAGCTGTCCATAACGGCGAAAGAAACGCAATCTACGCAAAATCTGAATTATGATACATTCAGTTATGGCAATGCAAATCACTAATATGAGTAACTGTATTTGACTAATTTCATACATTGGTCAGCATAACAAGATTTCAAATCTGCATGGTGCATCGAATGAATACCTCGACTAACCTCCTAATTAGCATTGGCATGTGGGGCTTCATGCAAAACGAATTTAGTCAACACAAATTTGGAAAACTTCTAGCTTAGGCCCTATCAAAATAGCAGTTGGTACTTAAAAGGAAAAACACAATGCATAATACAATTATTCTTTCATATTTACCAAATACAATCAGCATTCAAGAAAGTCTTCGTCCCTCAGGTACCGGTTTGATCAGCATGGGGCAGGCTTCAAAGGGGCAAAGTTGAGGGCAAGCTTCCTTGCAGCGGCAAGGAGAATGGGGCAAAGTTACTGCATGGGCAAGATGGGGGCAAATCAAAGTTAAAGTCTCTAGGGTGAGAATTCTTAAAGTCTCTTTCTCTGGAATAGAGAAAAGGGCATCAGGATGTCGTCCAAAATGGAGTCTGGCATCTGGCTTCAAATTGGCATCAAGGAAAATGGCTGACTTCTCTTTGTCCAGTGGGTTTAAGTAAGAAACATTCCAAATTCTGCAGGGTCTTTCATTGGAGGGTTCATGGGTTGGCTTCAAATTGTCCAATGAAAATTGTCTTTCTACTAGCGCTCATTTATCCATACATTGTCCTTGGAGCCTTGGAACACAAGTTACAACATGGGTTGCCAATTATTTTGATATCTGTACCTTCCTTGTCCGCACCTGCAGAGACTGACCTTATATCAAAGGAGATGAAACCGGCCTAGCAGGAAAGCTTGAAGATAAGTGCATTAGTCATCTCTACTGGAAAAATACAACTTCGAGCAAGAATATATGTTTCATTAGTTCAAGGAAAAGCCACGCAGTTAGAATCTGAAACCAGGCAACTAGGCCAAAGCCTCTACTAAATTTAAGCTAAGCATGAAACAGTTTCAACAAGAAATCATGGCATACATTTGCAATTGTGACGGATTACTACATTTTTCAATTCTTCATGATTAATAAAGCTCGTTTACAATTATGGCGAACTACCCCGAGGGCACAATTTCCCTCGTACATTATTTTCTTTACTGAAATCATACTACATTTATACGATTTTGGTTACATGATATATGAATATATGTTGGACCCTCTTTTTCTGCGTCATCAATCCCTCCTCTGATGACTAATTATGTCATCACATCAAATCTACCCACAAATTTTATTCCATTAAAATTCTGTTTAGTAATTTGTCACTTCAGTCAATTCCCTTTTTCTTTTAATCCCTTTAGATTTTTCTCTATATATTTCTACCATTTTGGTTTGTTCTTTCTCTTCTCTTCTCCTTTTGCGTCTTGTTTTCAATATTTTGATAGCTTTCCATATTCCCCAAAAGCATAATAAACAAATTAATATTATCAATATTCCCTTCACTATTTTTAGTAACAATCCGTTCCAAACGTTGCTGAGCCAATTTCCCACAGAAGCAAATCCCTTTCCAACTTTCTCCCAGACTCCTGGTTCTTTCGATTCCTTCAAATCTGTACTTTCATTAGTTACATTTGTAAGCATCCTTCTAATTTTTCCACTGCTGTCTGGTATATATGTACAACAGTGACGTGTACCAAGCATTTTGCAAACGCTGCCATCCTTTGCTGAAAGAATGTCTAGGGCAAGCCGATTTTGAAGAGTCATAGCTCTATCTGCAGCGAGTTCAGCATCCATCAGGATTATAGCTCCCGAAAATTTTGTCAACATGCTATCCACAATAGTAGACAACTTTCGTATTTTGATTGAATTCAATATGACTCCTACTGAAGGAATCAATGCTCCAAATATATCTCCTACCACACCAGAAGCTGTCTCCCTTTTCTGAACATGATGTGATTCAGACAGCTTTGGAAATGTCTTTAAGTCATCCAGTTGATAAACCTTTGGGAATACTATTCCCAAATAACATCTCCCATACCATCCTTTAGGAAGACGATAATAAGCGTTAAGTCCACAAATATAATATACCCCTGGAATAACTGGGTCTTGTCCATTCAGCATGAAAGTCCATTTAGGTTGAAACAAAAACGTATGTTTACATTCACTCGTTCCCACAAAGACTGTGTCATAATAAGATTTATGTCTATGTATACAGAATCTCCCTACGTGCAATGTATCTAAAGCTATTTTCCCTTGTGTCTTTATCGCGGCAAAAGCATAGTTATCTACAGATGTCCTTTTGTGTATTTCTCTCTCTAATGTCTCTTTCATTTCTTTCCTCCTATCATCAGTGTTATCTAAAAAACTTATCTCCACCGGTGAAAGCAAGCATGTAAGGTTCTCTCTATGTGTGTGAGCTGTGTGAAAAGGTGACAGCGGCTCAAAGAAGCCTCCCATCAATTTTATATAGTAATCCCTGGCCACTTTACTCAGATACTCGATTATGGGAACATATGCAAAGGTAACATCGTAATTAGAATAAAAATAATGAATATACTCCTGAGCATAAAATCTACACGTTATTATACTACATGTAATTCCGTACGTAAGAGGCATGCTATGATATGTCACCCCTTCCACTACTGAGGTAGGTATTTGTGTGCACACATAACAATCTTTCGCATCCATTGTCTCAACATACTCACTCAACAAGCGATAGAAAACGTTAGATGAAAGTTCCTTTTTATCATGCAAATGTCTTTCGTCTTGTTCGAGTTTCTTCAAAGCTGTTAGTTCAGTAGTAGTAATAGGGTTAGAAATAGAAGCATCATTCGTCTCACTCTCATTCTTTCCATGCATTCCAAGAACTATTGCTGCAATGATTAGTACGCATGCGGTTATTAAACCTATACACATGTATTTACAACACTTCATTTTATGTCCCTGTGTAGTGTAGCCTGTCATGATCTGTATAGTATCAGAAAGTTGAAGACACTTTATCAAATCGAGTTTGCAGATATATACAAAGCTGAACGAGTTCAATGTTTACACAGTTTTCTTTAGCAGCTTAGTCTCTTATCGGTTAGCAGCTTTGTCGCAAAATTGGTTTCAAAGTCAATCAAGTTAGCAATGTCTTAGCCGGTTTAAAAGTCAATCAGGTTATCAATGTCTTATCCGGTAAAGTTCATGGAGTTTTTACTCCTCAAGTGCCAAAGTGAAGTTCTGCCTCTTCGTTTTCGAGACTGAGGGATACGAATTCGTCTGACCAATCGTTAGTGGCTAAGTATGCCCACTCCGGACCAGAATATCTTTTGCTTAGTATTCTTTTTCTTTTCAATTTTGCATCTCTCTTTGACTCTCTCTCGCTGGTACTTTCTTCCTTGGCCAAGTCTTTCTCTTCACTTGGTGCTACTATTGCGACAGACACTTCCTTTCTTTTCTCTTTCACCTTTGGCCTTCACTTTCGTTTAATGTTTCTCTGATCCTTAATTTTACTGGCGATATGCTTTGTCTTTGTTTTGAACTGTTTTCACTTGATGGACCTGTAACCGCTTCCGGAGGAGTTTTAACTGTTTCGCTCGGTCCTGCCTTGTCTCCTCCCTCTGGGAAGTCAATCAGGTTTTCCTTTTCCTTTCCTGTATCGTCTGCTTCTGGGAAAGCCCTCCTCTGATCAGGCTCTCCTGCTTCTTCACCTGTCTCGAGCTCTTTATCACTGTCACCTGTTTCAGGCTCTGTGTTACCTTCAGCTGTTTCAGGCTCTTTGTTACCTTCAGCTGTTTCAGGCTCTTTGTCACCTTCAGGACCTTCGTCACTTTCTGAGGCTCCTCCTTGGTCCTCCCCAAATTAATCAGTTGCTTCGTCCTCAGAAAATATTTCTCCTTCCTCTATTTCTACCTAATCATTTCTAGGTCCTCTTCGCTCAGTCTCAGCGCTTGGTACTCTGCTGTCAGACCCTGGTGATTTCAGTGCTTCAACTTCCTCATCCGTGGGGCACGTCACCCTCTTCGTGTGACTGGCGTGAATCCAGTTAGGAACTCCTGCACACTTCACAGCGGTGGTAGTTGTCAGAATCACTTGGAAAGGTCCTTTCCAACAGGGTTCCAAACACAACTTCCTCACGTGCTTCTTTATCACGACCCAGTCACCTGCTTTCAGGGCGTGTCCTGGACCTTGGATCGGTGGCAAGGTGGTTGCCTCCACCTGGTGAGAGAAAGAGCGGACCACATCAGCTAGACCTTTGCAGTAGTCTAACACCATATCATGTGTAATATTCAAAAGAGCATTTGCAGGAACTGCTGGACGTCTCATGGCTCTGCCCATGAGGATCTCGTGCGGGGACAGTCCAGTCTTTCTGTCAGGGGTGTTTCTCATTGACATTAACACCAAGGGCAATGCGTCAGGCCATTTTAAGTTTGTTGATGCGCATATTTTCGCCATTCTCGATTTCAATGTGCCATTCATTTGCTCCACTAGTCCTGATGCTTCAGGGCGGTAGCTACAATGCAACTTTTGCTCAATGTTCAGCGCTGCACAAAGTAATTTTATTACTTCGTTATTGAAGTGACTTCCCCTATCTGATTCTAAGGAGATCGGGAATCCGAAACGTGGTATTAGCACTCTCAAGAGTAGTTTTGCAACTGTGAGACTGTCATTTCTGCGTGTAGGGTATGCTTCAATCCAGTGACTAAAAATGCACACAACCACCAACACATACTTCAAGCCTCCATGCACAGGCATCTCAATAAAGTCCATTTGCATCCTGCTGAAGGGACCCCCTGCTCTTCCAATGTGGCTCAAATTTACTACGGTTCCCTTCCCTGCGTTCATTTGTTGGCAAATGACGCAACGATGGCAAACTGCTTCAGCAACTTGACGGAATTTGGGGTTAAACCAATCAGTTTTAAATAGTCTAATCATGGCATCCCTTCCAAGGTGGGCTTGTCCATGGTAGAATCTGGCTAACTGTGTCAAAAGACTGTTTGGCAGAACAAATTTCCCTTCACTTGAAACCCATAATTCATCTAGCCTCTTTACGCATTGTGATTTGGTCCATGAGAGTTTCTCATCTTCACTGACATCGTTATGTAAGGACTTTAATTCATCCATTGTATCTACAACCTTTAGAGCAAAGATTTCGCTTGGTTCAAGTTCTGGCTCATTTATCAAGTTCCACTCGTCCCTGAGCAATATACAGTTCAATGCACAAAACCTTGTGACTTGATCCGCATATCCATTTCCCAGAGAAACATAGGGGGTCATTCTGACCCTGGCGGTCCATGACCGCCATGGCGGAGGGCGGCGGAAGCACCGCCAACAGGCTGGAGGTGCTTCCTTGGCGATTCTGACCGCGGCGGTAAAGCCACGGTCAGAAAAGGGGAGCCGGCTGTTTCCCGCTGGCCCAGGGAATCCGCCATGGCGGCGCTGCTTGCAGCACCGCCATGGGGATTCCGACCGCCTTCCCGCCAGCCTGTTTCTGGCGGTGTCCACCGCCAGAACCAGGATGGCGGGAACGGGTGCCGTGGGGCCCCTGGGGGCCCCTGCACTGCCCATGCCACTGGCATGGGCAGTGCAGGGGCCCCCTAACAGGGCCCCACAAAGATTTTCACTGTCTGCTTTGCAGACAGTGAAAATCGCGACGGGTGCCACTGCACCCGTCGCACCCCTGCAACTCCGCCGGCTCCATTCCGAGCCGGTTTCATTGTTGAAGGGGCTTTCCCGCTGGGCCGGCCGGCGGTCTTCTGGCGCTCGCCCGCCGGCCCAGCGGGAAAGCCGGAATGGCCGCTGCGGTCTTTCGGCGGGAACCGCTTGGCGGGCGCCGACCGCCGCAGTCAGAATGACCGCCATAGTCTTGTGCCTTCGAGTGTGCCCTGCATTTTACCACTGCTACTTCTCCTGGTAATTGGATGGCATGTAACAATTCTCTTATTCTTTCACCATTTTTCACTGGTGATCCTGAAGAGGTCATGAAGCCTCTTTGTGACCACAATTGTCCAAAGTCATGCACTATTCCAAATCCGTACTGGCTGTCAGTGTAAATGGTGACTTTCATTAATGCGGAAAGTTGGCAAGCTCTAGTAAGGGCTACCAATTCCGCTACTTGTGCAGAGTAAACTCCTTGAAGCCAAGACGCTTCCAGAACACCTGTTACTGTACATACAGCATATCTTGCTTTCAATATTCCCAGTGCATCTCTTAAACATGAACCATCAACAAAAATAACTTGATCATTTTCTTCCAATCGTGTATCTTTGATATCAGGTCTTGCTTTGGTGCAAAATTCAGTCACCTGAATACAGTTGTGCTCGATGTCTTCAGCGTTCTCAATTTCTGCATTTTCACTGGGGAACAAGGTTGCTGGATTCAATGTAGTGCACCATTTCAGCTGCACATTAGGTGATCCCAGAATTATTGCTTCATACCTTGTGAGCCTAGCACCAGTCATGTGCTGTGTTCGGGAATATGTCAAAAGTATCTCAACTGAGTGAGGGACCATGACTGTTAAAGGGTGTCCCATCACTATTCCTTCACTTTGAGTTAGACTGATACCAACTGCAGCTACGGCACGCAAGCATCCTGGCAGTGGTGCTGCGACCGGATCCAAAGTAGCTGAAAAATATGCTACTGGTCTGTTCACGCCACCATGGGCTTGAGTCAAGACAGACAAGGAACATGCATCACGTTCATGACAAAACAATGTGAAAGGCTTTGTGTAATCAGGCATACCTAAAGCTGGAGCCCTGCACATGCATTCCTTCAATTCAATAAAAGCATCCATCTCATCTCCTTTCAGCTCTATTTCATCCAGCGCATCTTTCTGGGTCAGTTTCACCCAAGGGTAGGTCGCTCCCCCTGCCGCTGCAGCTCCTCCAGCTCCTCCAGCTCCTCCAGGTTCCTGAGTTCATGAGACCCACCTCACAGTAAGTACCCCTCACCTCCCAGCCCCTCGCCCTGCCCCGCGCTACTCACCCTCTCTCCTGCTTCGTTTCCTCCTCTCTGTCTCTTCCTCCTCGCTCCTCCTCTGCAATCTTCTTCTGTACTCTTCTTCTCCCTGTCTTCTCTCTTCTTCTGTTTGCTCCTCAGCCTCTCCTGTCGCCTCTCTTCTTCCTCATTTTGCTCTGTGGTCTTCTGCCTTCTGCTCTTCGTCTTCTGTATCTTCTTTGTTGATCTTCTGTTCGTCTGCTCTTCTGCTTCTTCGTCCTCTGCATCTTCCTCTGTGTTCTTCTGTTCTTCTGTGTTCTTCTCTTCTGTTCTTCTGTGTTCTTCTGTTCTTCTGTGTTCTTCTGTTCTTCTGTGTTCTTCTCTTCGGTTCTTCTGTGTTCTTCCGGTCTTCTGTGTTCTTCTCTTCTGTTCTTCCGGTCTTCTTCTATTCTTCTGTGTTCCTCTCTTCGGTTCTTCTGTGTTCTTCTGGTCTTCTGTGTTCTTCTCTTCTGTTCTTCCGGTCTTCTTCTGTTCTTCTGTGTTCTTCTCTTCAGTTCTTCTGTGTTCTTCCGGTCTTCTGTGTTCTTCTCTTCTGTTCTTCTGTGTTCTTCTGTGTTCTTCCGGTCTTCTGTGTTCTTCTCTTCTGTTCTTCCGGTCTTCTTCTGTTCTTCTCTTCGGTTCTTCTGTGTTCTTCCGGTCTTCTGTGTTCTTCTCTTCTGTTCTTCTGTGTTCTTCCGGTCTTCTGTGTTCTTCTCTTCTGTTCTTCCGGTCTTCTTCTGTTCTTCTGTGTTCTTCTCTTCGGTTCTTCTGTGTTCTTCCGGTCTTCTTCTGTTCTTCGGTCCTCTCCGTCTCCTGTCTCTTCCCGCCACTGTCTCTGCCCTCCTGCTCCTGCCTCACCCCCTCTATCTCTCCACCTATCTCTCACTATCATCCACATCTACCCTTTCGCTACCTGCCTCCCTCACTCCTCCACCTATCTCTCCACCTAACTCCCTCACTCACCCCTCCTCCTATCTACCTATTTTTCTATCTCTCCACCTATCTCTCCATCTATCTATTTCCCTATCTCTCCCCCGTCCCGACACCCCCTCTGTTACCTTTCTCCCTATCCTCTCACTCTACCTCTCACCCTCACCCTCACCCACCTCTACCACCCCCCTCCCCTATCTTTTCAACCCTACTCCTATCTATCTCCCAATTCTCCTAAAACTCTAACACTCACCCCCTCCACCCTTAAACCCCCCTCCCCCAGCTCTTCTCACTCTACCTGTCCCCCCCTCCCTCGCGCTTTCCCGCCACGACCTCCTGCACGCCCCCGCCCCCCAGCTCCCATTCGCCCCCAGCTGACCCCTCCCCCCCCTCCTCCCTCTTATGGCGGCCGCTGTGCGACCGCGCCGCTGGCGCGCCAGAGGCAAGCCCGTCTGCGCCCGTCCGCGCCTGGCCCGCGCCCAGCGCCACGACCCCTGGTCCCCAGCCCTCCCCTACCCCGCTGACCCGCTACGACCCCACCACCCTCCACGCCCTCAACCCCGGGCGCTCCAACACCTGCTTCCAAGCCCACCCCAAGCGCACCCATGGACCCTTCGCCTGTAACTCCTGCAAACGCATCTTCCGCCACGCAACTACCACGACCACCAGCCCACGCGCCATCAACCACCTCAAGTGCATCCTGGTCAACGCTCGCTCTGTCCACAAGCACGCCGTTGAACTCTGGGACCTCCTGGACTCCACAGCTCCGGACGTCGCCTTCATCACGGAAACCTGGATGAACGCCTCATCAGCTCCAGACATCGCCACTGCCATCCCCGAAGGCTACAAGATCTCCAGAAAAGACCGCACCAACCAAGTAGGAGGAGGTATCGCCATCGTCTTCAAAGACTCCATCAGCGTCACCACCTCCACCGAAGACACCCCTCTCGCCGCTGAACATCTGCATTTTCAAATTCGCACCGACCCCAGGACCACCCTCAGAGGATCCCTCGTCTACCGTCCCCCCGGACCGCGCGCCCCTTTCAGCGACGCCATCGCCGACTTCATCTCCCCGCACGCCCTCGCCTCGCCGGACTACATCCTCCTAGGCGACCTCAACTTCCATCTGGAACAGAACAACGACCCCAACACCACCGCCCTGCTCGACAACCTCGCCAACCTCGGCCTCAAGCAACTGGTGAACACCGCCACCCACATCGCCGGACACACGCTCGACCCTATCTTCTCCGCCAGCAAACACATCTTCTTCAGCCACACCTCCGCTCTACACTGGACCGACCACAGCTGTATCCACTTCACATTCCGACGCGAGACCCGCCACCTCCGCACTCAACTCATCCCTCGTCGACAGTGGAACAAGATCCCCGAAGAGCAACTCTTCTCCGCACTCGCCGCCAACCAACCCACCCTCACCACCGACCCCAACGACGCAGCCCTCAGCCTCACAAACTGGATCTCCAACTGCGCAGACAACCTTGCTCCCCTCAAACGCACGCATCGACAGACCAACGCCCAAAAACCTCTCTGGTTCTCTGACACCCTCAAAGAATCAAAGAAAACTTGTTGCACCCTCGAGAAGGCCTGGCGCAAGGACCACACCGCTGACAACATGACCTCCCTCAAGAACGCTACCCGCGAACACCACCACCTGATCCGCGCTGCCAAAAGGAACTTTTTCACCGACAGACTGGACAAAAACAGCCACAACAGCAGAGCACTTTTCAGCATCATCAAGGAGTTCTCCAACCCCAACGCCAACGCCGTCACGCCCTCACAGGATTTGTGCGAATCCCTCGCCACCTTCTTCCATCGCAAGATCAGCGACCTCCACGACAGCTTCGGACATCAGACCCAACCAAACATCACCGAACCCGCACCCCCGACCTTCACCCTCAACAACTGGACCCACATCAACACTGAAGAAACCAAATCCATCATGAACTCTATCCACTCTGGCGCCCCTTCGGACCCCTGCCCTCACTTCATCTTTAATAAAGCCAACGACATCATCGCCCCGCACCTCCAGGCCGCCATCAACTCTTCTTTTTCTTCTGCTACCTTCCCCGAATGCTGGAAACACGCCGAAGTCAACGCCCTCCTAAAGAAACCCACGGCTGACCCGAGCGACCTGAAAAACTTCCGCCCCATCTCTCTCCTGCCTTTCCCAGCCAAGGTAATAGAGAAGACCGTCAACAAACAGCTGACCACCTTCCTGGAAGACAACAACCTGCTCGACCGTTCACAAACCGGATTCCGAACCAACCACAGCACGGAAACCGCCCTCATCTCAGTCACAGACGACATCAGAACCCTGATGGACAACGGTGAAACAGTCGCCCTCATCCTCCTCGACCTCTCGGCTGCCTTCGACACCGTCTGTCACCGCACCCTAATCACCCGCCTCCGCTCCACCGGGATCCAAGGCCAGGCCCTGGACTGGATCGCCTCCTTCCTCTCAAACCGTTCCCAAAGAGTTTACCTCCCACCGTTTCGCTCAGACACCACCAAGATCATCTGCGGCGTACCTCAAGGCTCATCACTCAGCCCGACACTCTTCAATGTCTACATGAGCCCCCTCGCCAACATCGTACGCAAGCACAACATCATCATCACCTCCTACGCCGACGACACCCAACTTATACTCTCCCTCACCAAGGACCCCGCCAGCACCAAGACCAACCTACAAGAGGGTATGAAGGACGTCGCAGATTGGATGAGGCTCAGCCGCCTAAAGCTGAACTCTGACAAAACGGGAGTCCTCATCCTCGGCAACACCCCGTCTGCCTGGGACGACTCCTGGTGGCCCACGGCCCTCGGCACCGCACCGACCCCCACAGACCACGCCCGCAACCTCAGCTTCATCTTGGACCCCGTTCTCACCATGACCAAGCAAGTCAACGCCGTGTCCTCCGCCTGCTTCCTCACCCTCCGCATGCTCCACAAGATTTTCCGCTGGATCCCCGCCGACACTAGAAAAACCGTGACCCACGCCCTCGTCACGAGCCGCCTGGACTACGGCAACACCCTCTACGCTGGGACCACCGCCAAACTCCAAAATCGCCTGCAACGCATTCAAAACGCCTCGGCCCGCCTCATCCTCGACGTACCCCGCAACAGCCACATCTCTGCACACCTGAGACACCTGCATTGGCTCCCAGTCAGCAAAAGGATCACCTTTCGACTTCTCACCCACACACACAAAGCCCTCCACAACAAGGGACCGGAATACCTCAACCGACGCCTCAGCTTCTACGTCCCCACCCGCCTCCTCCGTTCCTCTGGCCTCGCGCTCGCTGCCGTCCCTCGTATCCGCCGCTCCACGGCGAGTGGGAGGTCTTTCTCCTTCCTGGCAGCCAAGACCTGGAACTCCATCCCCACCAGCCTCAGGACCACCCAGGACCACTCTGCATTACGGAGACTCCTAAAGACCTGGCTTTTCGAGCAGCAGTACTGTACTAGGGTTGACTCGAATGGTAACTCCAACGATTCCAAATCTTTCTTTAGTATCTGATTGAAAATTGATGGTGACTCAGAAAACCCTTGAGGAATTCGACACCAACTGTAGACTCTGTCTAGAAATTTGAAACAAAAGAGAAATTGGCTGTCCTCATGAAGAGGCACAGAAAAGAAAGCTTGTGACAAGTCGATGACTGAGAACCACTCAGCATCACAAAGAACTTAAAACATTATCACAGCTGGATTTGGTACCACGGGACAGCATTTGATTATTATGTCATTTATTTTCCTCAAATCCTGTACAATCCGGACTTTTCCACTCGGTTTTATTAGTCACATGATTGGTGAATTGCATGGGCTGCTTAACACTTCTTTCAGTACTCTCTGTTTTACAAACTCATCAATGAGTTGGGCGACTTTCATGAGGGTGTCTTGTGCCATATGGTACTGTGGGGTCTGGAGAAAAGTTACATTGGGTTTTACAGTCACTTTCACTGGTTCTACTCCTTTGACCAATCCTACCTCTTTCCCTGTCATATCCCACACTTACTTTCCGACTGTTTCCTGTAACTCAGCAGGAATATCTGCTTCAGTGAGCATTGGATAAAGAATAATCAGGGGATACTCTTCGTCGACAGTTTCCACTTCATCCCCTCCTACACTGTCCTCTTCTTCCCCATCACTGTTTGTCTGAATTTTAATTCCATTATTTGAACACATAATCGAACACCCCAATTTGCACAACAAGTCTCTCCCTAATAGTGTTATTGGGCTTGAGTCACACACCACAAATCTATGTGACCCTTGGTAGTTACAAATTCTGACTTGCACTGGGTCTGTGCTTGGGTTCGTCAGGTACCTATTTGCCACTCCCACTACTTGAACTGTTCTCCCTGAAAGTGGCACATTTGGTACTTCGATGCTTCTGACTGTAGAGCATGTAGCTCCTGTGTCAACCAAGAATGAAACACAGTGACCCATAACTCTTCCCTCCACATATGGACCCTTTTGATCAACTTCCAAAGATGCTGCAAGCATACAATTTCCCTCCTCATCTGAACTTTCACTCTCCCATGCATCGTTTATTCCATTCTCACTATGTAATGGGAATTGGTGTACTGTGTCATTTTGATTCATTCCTTGACCCGTGACCTGTTGAGGAAGCATTGCTTGTTGCTGATTCATTGGTGCTAAGGGTATTTGCATTTGCTGGTTAGGTACCATAGGAAACTGCTGTTGCATTGGCTGCAACTGTGCCATTTGCACACGGGGCATTTGCACCTGCTGCGATTGTATGGGTGTAAACCCTGCATGTGATTTACATTGTTTTGAAAGTTTGGATTTGGACCTCTCAATTTCGGTACTCTCATATTCTGAAATGCATTGACATCATTGTTTTGCTGACCTACACCTTCCTGCACCATCATTGGGCACTCCCGTTTCCAATGCCCGACGATTCCGCACGTGTGACATGGCATCACCTTCTTCATTGCCTGTATGCCATTTGGAATCATAACAGTATTTAAATCAGGACCATTATTCACAAAACCTCCTCGACCTCTGCCTCTCATCTGTGGCTGAAACATAGCATTTCCCTGCTGCTGCTGCTGCGGCATCTGTTGTTGAAAACCTTGCAAACCTGTCTGAGCTGCTCTAAGCTGCATCACCATCACCTTTTCTTTCAACCTTTTCTGCTTTGTCTCAATCTCATCACTGCAGTATTTAGCATAATTCAACACTTCATCGATCGATTTTGACTGCCAACAAATCAAATGCGTTTTAATCATCTGGCTGATTTCGGGTCTCAACCCTTCCACAAATCTGAACACAAAATGGAGCATGTCCTTTGCCTCAATCGTTTCCGTGCCACTGTAGTTTTTAAACGCTTTCAACAATCTCTCATAGTACGCATGTATTGACTCTTTAATCTCTTGGGCTGTCCTGTCAATCCTATGCCAATCCACATTTTTCAATGCAACTTTGGTTTTCAAATGCTCGATCACCTTATGGTATAAACTCATTACCGTAGGTGATGTTGCACCTGTGTCCCTATCGCTCTCTGGTTCGCTCATCGGCCAACCTACAGCCCTTTTACAATCTTCCCACAAATCTGCCGGAACCACAATTTCAAATAAGGTATTCAGGTCTTCCCAGAGACATTTTGCGAGTTTCACAAATCTATCTGTTTGCTGATACCACTCAATCGGTTTCTCTCTTAGTTTAGGGAAATCATCCGTAAAGGATTGAATATCGCACCTGTGCCATGGTACATGTACAAGTTTTCCCCCTGCTGTCTCTCTCATTGGCAACATGGTTATCAGATCGTCATTCTGTTGTGCTTTCTCATTCCGCTCTGGGGTATTTTCTTTCTTTTTGTCCTTTTTCTTAACCCACCTGCTTTCCCACTTGTCTAAACATCTCCAGATCTGTGCGCTCTGCAATATCTCCTTGAGGTGTGTTTTCATCCCTGCGGATCTCATGTGTTCAAAGTCTTTTGTCTCAAAGTCTAACCTGTAACTTCTGCTCAGGTGTTTGGTCTTACCTATATCTATCTCGTTCCTGTCTGCAATTTCTTGTAACTTCTTATGTATGCTGCTTACTTCTCTTGTAATTCTAGGGCACATGTATCTCAGCTCTTCTTCTGTGTATGATTCTAATCTGTTCAGACCTATTGTTCCCACTACTAGTTCGTCTGCTTCCATGCCCAATCTTATTTTATTCAGGTACTCTTCTCCCTTCCCGCTGGATGTACTCTGTGGGGAGTTCAGGCTGTTGAACCATTGTGTTAGCTGTTGTGCGTTCAGTCCCATCAATGTAGCACTTACATCAACTGCTACTGATGGTTGCTGTAATGTTTCAGTCTTTGAAGTTAACGGTACTATTAGTGGTGGACTTGACCTTACCACAGTTGACGGAGCACAAATTGGAATTGGACTAAATTCCGACAAGGACCCAGATCCATTTGGCAGTGTCGCCATCTGAGTTATTTCTGGAGTGTTTTCTATGCATCTTCTCCCTGTCTCACTTTGTATCACTACACCTTGGTCGCATGCGTTGGCACTGGTGGACCTACAGTGATAGGCAGAGATATTGCATCTGGATTCTGTCTGTTTCCCGAATTCTGTGGCATGTTAATCCCCACATTATGGTTCATCATTGCTGGCATACCTAACTGGCTCTCTGTTACTCGAGTATACCTCGCCACTTCTTGTGCCTGCTTTTGAGGCATCAAAAACTGTGTTGATTCGGCTTGAATCAATGTTGGTCTTTGATAATTCTGTCCTCCCTGCGCCATTGAATCAGAGGTCATTCCCATGTTATGCTCATCACAGCAGCGCCTTTGAACCTGTGGCTGATAATTATCAGCAGGTTTCAATTTAGGCACGTCTGGGTATATTCTCTGGACCTGTGGTATTTGTGGTGAGAAAGGCATATCGGAACTGCTCTGCCTCTGAGATACTCTCAAATTCGGTGTTACATTACCCTGTATCGGTTCTGGAGGGGTAGTACTAATGCTTGAGCCTTTTTCGCTTTCCACATATGGTGGCGGGCGATCATTCAGCAATTGTATAATGAACTCCTCATCGTCTGACTCGTCTGACCTTTTTGAGTTTCTGTTGTTCTCTCTCTCTCTGGACTGAATCCTGTTTGTCTTATAGGTAGCTTTCCTTCCTTCCATCTCCGCTTCATCAGTAATTGCTGGAAACAATTTAATCCCCTGCAATACATCTGATCTCCAAACCTTTTGTGTGCTATCCCATCTAGCATCCGCTAATGTCTTTTCTACTTTTCTTATTCTTGTCTCAAATTTCTTTTGTTGTTGGTTTCTAGCTATTAGCTCCCAAATTGCTAGTGCCTCAAACTGTGCTGGTCTTGGAGGTACTTTCATGTCGTACAGCGCAAATCTTAGATTCTCTAAAACCCTTAGATTAAACGACCCATGGATAGGGAACACTACACTTCCATGCTTCTCTGTGAATTTGCACCATTGCTTTAACCAAAGACATGGTGCTACACCCTTTTCTTCAATAACGATGTAAGCTGGTGTACCCTCAGGCGGTGTTTCTTCTCCTACATTTGCTTTAATATAAACATCTCCCCTCATTGCACTCTTAAATGCTTTGAAAAATTTAATCTTTCCGTCTTTTATTTTTCAAAAATATGTAATCAATAAGTGACTTTAATTCCCGGAATACTCTTCGCTTGCCTTTCCCCTACCAATTGCGCTTCACGGACTGTGTCCAATCCGTGCGCGACCCTTCTCACCAACCGACCTATCCCAGCGCGGCTCCTAGTGACGTCACACTCACACACTGCGGCTGACAAAGTCCCTCGGCTTGTCCTCTTTTCATTTGGTTTCACTCATAAACTAATTTCATGCAATATAATGCGAGCACTAACCAAAAGAAGAAAACAAATCTGTCAGTTTACTACAGGAAGGGTAATACAGTCGCTTCAGAAACGTTAGGGATTTTTCACTAGCCTCGGCAGTTATTCCATCTTTCTCAGTTTCCCGCTTTCGCAAGCAAAATTTGACCCGCAAACTTTACTCTCAACTGATCAATGAACTATTCTAGTGCACTTTAGAATTCGTCAAATCTCAAAGTCGAAATTTTCTTTCATTCCTCAACATTCGTACCGACTTGTTGACCACGCCCGATCAACCTATTAATCCGACCAGATCACAACATCAAACAAGTGTCTCATACACTTTTCAACATACTTCGCAGTCTCTTGACCTCGCAGGGCCCATCTCAACATCAACAACCACGTGGACAATTTTTCTGCACAAAGCGCTACACACATGTGAAGTTCAACGACTTCCCTACTCTCACACTTTGGAGTAACACTCCTCTAATATCTTTTTATCCCCCCTAAAATCCTCACAAACTTCTCAATGAATCTGCGGCAATAAGCTATGCAAGT
Source organism: Pleurodeles waltl (assembly GCF_031143425.1). NCBI lineage: Eukaryota > Metazoa > Chordata > Amphibia > Caudata > Salamandridae > Pleurodeles > Pleurodeles waltl. The sequence continues at coordinate 1,891,288,802 of NC_090440.1, forward strand.
GCAAAAACCCTAACTTCTCTCATACCGTCACTAGTAATGCCGAAACCATCCTCACACCTCCATGTCCTCCATTCGCAAGCTCCGAGATTCCGGGAAAGTCATTGGGGACTTAGGGCATCATCATCCCTCCAACTTGTTTTATCAAAGAAAATTCTAACTTTACTCCGTCTATTGTTCGGATGGGGTCCCAAAGGGCGAAACCATCATTCTCTGCTACCATCTACTGATAACGCGTCCAGCCCTTATAAATTACCTGTCCCTGGACACGTTGGAGGTTGGTGAACCTTTTAGCCGAGTCGGGCTCTCCTCATCCTAGAATAGTCGGGTCACTTAGATCAATAATCAATAACTATTGTAATCGATACTCAATACTCAATTAATAAATCAAAATAACACGTCAGAAATCAATAACAGTTGATATTTCGGCGCACCATGACCTTTCAGTCATGAATAACCACACCAGTTTATTAAAAGTTAGTGAATTTATTTCCCTATATTAACAAAGCTAGCACAATGTATATAAGTCTCAAAACCAAATGATATATGTATACGAACATTACTAGCTGTCCATAACGGCGGAAGAAACGCAACCTACGCAAAATCTGAATTATGATACATTCAGTTATGGCAATACAAATCACTAATATAAGTAACTGTATTTGACTAATTTCATACATTGGTCAGCATAACAAGATTTCAAATCTGCATGGTGCATCAAATGAATACCTCGACTAACCTCTAATTAGCATTGGCATGTGGGGCTTCATGCAAAACGAATTTAGTCAACACAAATTTGGAAAACTTCTAGCTTAGGCCCTATCAAAATGGCAGTTGGTACCTAAAAGGGAAAACAAAATGCATAATACAATTATTCTTTCATATTTATCAAATACAATCAGCATTCAAGAAAGTCTTCGTCCCTCAGGTACCTGTTTGATCAGCATGGGGCAGGTTTCAAAGGGGCAAAGTTGAGGGCAAGCTTCCTTGCAGCAGCAAGGAGAGTGGGGCAAAGTTACTGCATGGGCAAGACGGGGGCAAATCAAAGTTAAAGTCTCTAGGGTGAGAATTCTTAAAGTCTCTTTCTCTGGAATAGAGAAAAGGGCATCAGGATGTCGTCCAAAATGGAGTCTGGCATCTGGCTTCAAATTGGCATCAAGGAAAATGTCTGACTTCTCTTTGTCCAGTGGGTTTAAGTAAGAAACATTCCAAATTAAGCAGGGTCTTTCATTGGAGGGTTCATAGGTTGGCTTCAAATTGTCCAAAGAAAATTGTCTTTCTACTAGCGCTCATTTATGCATACATTGTCCTTGGAGCCTTGGAACACAAGTTGCAACATGGGTTGCCAATTATTTTGATATCTGTACCTTCATTGTCCGCACCTGCAGAGACTGACCTTGTATCAAAGGGGATGAAACCGGCCTAGCACGAAACCTTGAAGATAAGTGCATTAGTCATCTCTACTGGAAAAATACAACTTCGAGCAAGAATATATGTTTCATTAGTTCAAGGACACAAGGGCACAATTTCCCTCGTACATTATGGTGGTCATTCCAACCTTGGCGGTAAAATCAGCTTACCGCTGTCAGAAGACCGCCAACATACCGCCGCGGCCGCGGTAAACCGCCACGGTCATTCTGACCCACAACAGGCAAACCGCCAAAATACAGACAACCACAAAAGTCCGCCACACCAAAGGCCAGCGAGAAACTGGCGATGACCAAACCTCCACCGTCACGCCAACAGAAATACACCCACACTATCACGACACACGAATCCACGCGGCGGTCTTTCAACCACGGTATTCTATTGGCGGTACACACCGCCGCGCTCAAAATACACACATACTTACAAAATACAACCACATTGGACAAATCAAAATACACACACCTGATACACATACAAACACCCCTCCCACACACCAAATTAAATATAAAACACACACCCACATCACCCACAAACCCCCACTCCTCCAGAATCGGGGCCACGCACAGAGAAATAGAGATCCGAGCACCCCGACGCGCATTTTACTTTCACCCAGCAATATTACCACGCACTTCACACAACACACCAATACACATCACCACACTTAGCACCACACAATCCACCCCACACATCACCCACACCACCACATGGCACCGCAAAGACACCCCAGGTTTTCTGAGGATGAACTCAGGGTCATGGTGGAGGAAATTGTACGGGTAGAGCCACAGCTCTTCGGGACACAAGTGCAGCACACCACCATTGCCAGGAAGATGGAGCTATGGAGCAGAATAGTCGACAGGGTAAATGCAATGGGACAGCACCCAAGAAATAGGGACGACATCAGGAAGCGGTGGAACGACCTACGGGGGAAGGTGCGTTCAATGGTATCCAGGCACAACATCGCGGTGCAGCGGACTGGCGCGGACCCCCACCTCCTCCCCCAGAATTTACAACATGGGAGGAGCAGGTCTTGGTGATCCTGCATCCTGAGGGCCTCGCAGGAGTTTCTGGAGGAATGGACTCTGGTAAGTCTCATCTTCACTACTTCATCCCCCCACCCCACCAGCATGCCAACTCATACCCCCACCCTCACCCTCACCCCCATCAGACCTACACCTTGCAAATGTCTCACCATCACAACCCACCCATCCCAACCCCAAGCCCTGCATGCGACCACAAAGCATGGACACCCATCACCAAAGCATGCCCACTGCACATCCCCATCCCCCCCCCAAACCACCGTCACAAAAGCCCCCACACAGGAATGCCAGCACTGGGGTACACGGGCACCCACCCATTGCACGCTATGGCACACACAGATGCAATAACCATCCATTTATACCCCTGCAGGACCCGAACGCCACGTCACCGCGCAGGAGGGTCCACAAATGTCCACTCCACCCCCAGAAGAGGCCCACAGTGATGACAGCACCTCTGTCGACCTGGATCTAGATGACCAGCCCGGCCCATAGGGGACCTCGGGACAGTCGGTTCCCCTCAGACAGCCACAGGCCACAGCAGACCTTCCCCCCTCTGGGAACACCAGCACAGCACCCACCCAGCGGGCCCATACCTCTGTCCCCAGGACACGTCAATCAGCGGTGTGTCCACCACTACAGGGCACCCAGGTTAACCCACCACCCCAACAACAACAGGGACCTGGGGGCAGTGGTAGTGGGCACACGGTCCAGGGGACAGAGGCCCGGGAAACAGGGGAACTGGGAGGGCTGCACTGCGACAGGGGGGGGACAGGCCCATGGAATCCTCTCTCCACGAGGCCCTCTCCTCCATCATGGGAGCCTACCATCATTCCCAGGAGACGATGGCGACGGTACTGGCCAGGTTTCAGGAGATCCAGCTCCTGCAGGAGGAACAGTATTTGGGGTTCAGGGAGGAACTACGAACCATCAGTTCCGCCCTGGGCACCATTGTAGGGGCTCTGAATCAGGTAGTCACCACATTGCGGGACACTGTGGCACCACAAAGGGCCCCTGACACTAGCATGGACCAAGAACTGCCTACCACCTCTGCCGGCGCTAGTGGACAGGAGGCCCCGCCACAGGACCAACAGGCCACCAGCACCCCACCCCCTGCAGAAGGAGAACCACCCCGCAAGAGGGCCCTGAGATCCAGGAAGAAGACAGAGTAAGATGCCAAGACCCCCGCCAGCAAAGGATACCTCCTTGATTGTCATTCCACTGACCCACATTGTCACCCTGTCCATCCTTAAACTGCCCCTGCTCCACTTCCCACAGCCATTTGGACAATGCACCTGTGATAATACTAGTCTGGACTCTGCCATGGACAATCCTCCACCATCACCCCTCACCGATTTGCAACCACCCACCAATATAGAGCACAGAAATAAACACAGTTATTGCACAAAACATTCTGGAGTCTGGCTGTGATTTAGTACTAATGTATTAGAGATTACTGTGCCAAAATGCATATTTACATTGTGATGCCAACATACCACTGTCACACAGCTGTAGTCCATGGGGAAACAAAGCAGATGTCACGCAGTGGGGCCCACATCTCTGAAATCGGAAGGGAAAGTCACAACTCAGTTACCATACACTGGAGGAAAAGGACAGACAGTAGAGGCGTAGTAGTGGTTAAGAATATGTAATATGCCGGTGTGGATTCTTACCTGTGTGTCACTGAAAATACTGCTGTATTACTGTGTTCCTGTTGTCTATGTTGTCCTCTTCGGCTTCCTCGTCTTCACTCTCCACAGCTCCACAGCTGCTTCAATACCACCATCTGGACCATCCTCCTGCAGAAAAGGCACCTGGAGTCGCAAAGCCAGGTTGTGAAGCATACAGCAGGCCACGATGATCTGGCACACCTTCTTTGGTGAGTAGTAGAGAGAACCACCTGTCATATGGAGGCAGCGGAACCTGGCCTTCAGGAGGCCGAAGGTCCGCTTGATCACCCTCCTAGTTCGCACATGGGCCTCATTGTAGCGTTCCTCTGCCCTTGTCCTGGGATTCCTCACTGGGGTCAGTAGCCATGACAGGTTGGGGTAACCAGAGTCACCAATTAGCCACACACAGTGCCTCTGGAGTTGGCCCATCACGTAAGGGATGCTGCTATTCTGCATGATGTACGCGTCATGCACTGAGCCAGGGAACTTGGCATTCACATGGGAGATGTACTGGTCTGCCAAACACACCATCTGTACATTCATCAAATGATAACTCTTCCTGTTTCTGTACACCTGTTCACTCCTGCTGGGGGGTACCAAAGCCACATGTGTCCCATCAATGGCACCTATGATGTTGGGGATATGTCCAAGGGCATAGAAGTCACCTTTCACTGTAGGCAAATCCCCCACCTCAGGGAAAACGATGTAGCTGCGCATGTGTTTCAGAAGGGCAGACAACACTCTGGACAACACCTTGGAAAACATAGGCTGAGACATCCCTGATGATATGGCCACTGTTGTTTGAAATGACCCACTTGCAAAGAAATGGAGCACTGACAGCATCTGCACTAGAGGGGGGATCCCTGTGGGTTGGCGGATTGGTGACATCAGGTCTGGCTCCAGCTGGGCACACAGTTCATGGATAGTGGCTCGGTCAAGCCTGTATGTCAGTATGACATGTCTTTCCTCCATTGTCGACAGGTCCACCAGCGGTCTGTACACGGGAAGATTCCTCCATCTCCTCGCATTTCCCAGCGGACGGTGCCTATGAAGGACAACAGCGAGCACAGAGTCAATCAACCCACAGGTACGTAACCACAGCTTGCACATAACATGATTCCCAATGCATTGAATGGCTTGTATGAGTGTTGATGCAAGGCCTAGGTATGTGTGACGCAGTAGAAAGAAAGCCATGTGGGCCCCTGAAATGGCGGCTGCCTGACCTGTGAAGTGCAACAAGGGGATGTGAGGTAAATGCGCTGGCGTGGCACACCGCGGCGGTAGGCGGTCGAAGACCGCGGCGCTAAGTCGCATTGGTTAACATAGAACCCTATGGGTCTCAGGAGCCAATGAAGATGTGCGCCGGCGGTCGCGGTACGCACTGCCGCGGTACGCACCGCCGCGGGCGAGACCGCCATTTTCTATCAGCTTAATCACTCGATACCTGATCTTCGACAGGAGAGGACCTACACTGCAAGTGCTGCTGTGACCTCGGTCTGGAAGAGACAATGGCTCATGCGACTGGGGAAAGGGCCCCTGCCTTCACTGCTCAGGAATTGGAGAAACTTGTGGATGGGGTCCTCCCCCAGTATGCGCTACTCTACGGTCCTCCAGACCAAAAGGTAAGTACACTGGGACCATGCTTTGTGGGCAATGCCTGTGTTGAGTGGGGTGGATGAATGGTGGTGGGGAGGGGAGCGATTGAGGCATGCATCAAACGACGGATGAGAGCATGTGCCACATGGCAAGGGTAGGGATTGGGGGCCACTCACATTGAGCATGCAGATGGTGATGACTATTTTTCCCCCTGTACATTTCACATAGGTCAGCGCCCACCAGAAGATCGATATTTGGCGTGCCATCGCCGAGGATGTCCGGACCCTGGGGGTCCACCACAGACGGGGCACCCACTGCTGGAAGAGATGGGAGGACATCCGACGCTGGAGCAGGAAGACGGCGGAGGCTCAGCTGGGGATGGCCTCCCAACGTGGGAGGGGTGCCAGTCGGACTTTGACCCCCCTGATGTCCCGGATCCTGGCGGTGGCCTACCCCGATTTGGATGGGCGCGTGAGGACATCACAGCAGCCACAAGGGGGTGAGTACACTCTCATTCTGTTGACTTTGCGCGCAGTGGAGGTGTCTGGGTGGGGGAGGAGGGCTGTGGGTATCCCTTGGCCAGGGCGATTTCTGTAGGCTAGGCCCCTCCGTAAGGCATGGCCCTGTGCCCCCGCCCCCCACCTCTGTAGGGTGCCAAGTACAGCTAATCAAGGCCCTGTGTCATCTATGTGTGCAGATGTCGTCCATAGGCTTGCAGGCCATGTTCCACGGATTGAGTAGTCGACCCCAAGTGCGCGGCGTAGTGCAGGGGGCTTCTGTGTCTGTCCTGTCCGCCGACGGTGTCGCCAATGCATGCACTCAACATGTCTTTATTTTCTCCCCCCCCTTTTTTGTGGTCTTCCTGTTCATGTGTGCATTAGCATAATCAGGCGGAGGAGAAGTGGCATCGGAGCACGAGGGAGCTGCATCTCACATGGCCATGGAGGGCCATGCAACGGACTCCAAATTCACCAGTGGGACGGAGGGCGAGGGGAGCTCCACAGCGGGGACTCGGGCAGACATCAGCGACACGGACTCGTCCTCTGAAGGGAGCTCCCTTGTGGTGGCGGCAACATCTGTGCCCCCCGCAACAACAGGTACAGCCGCCACCCACCGCACCAGCACCGCCCTCCCAGCAGCCCCTCAGCGTTTGCCTCGTGCCCGTTCACCCAGGAAGGTGGGCATCTCCTTCGCCCCAGGCACCTCAGGCCCTGCCCCAGTCACCCCTGCTGCCCTCAGTGAGGAGGTCATTGACCTCCTGAGGACGCTCACTGTTGGGCAGTCTACCATTTTGAATGCCATCCAGGGTGTCGAAACAGAGGTGCACCAGAGTAATGCATACCTGGAGGGCATTCATTCTGGTCAGGCTGCCCTACAGCGATCGTTCAGCACTGATGGCAGCCATTGTCCCTGTCTCTAGCCTCCCCCCTCCAACTTCCTCCACCCAGACCCTATCACCTATACCTCTGCCTATCCCTGACACACCATCAGACCAGCCTGCACACACCTCAACACCCAAGGGAAGCTCAGGCAGACATAAGCACCACACATCACACAGGCATTCACACAAGCAACATCCACATACAGACATACCAACACCCACTGCCTCCACTGTGTCCCCCTCCTCCTCGTCTCCCTCCTCCCTCCCTGTCACGTCTCCAGTCACACCTGCATGCACAACATCTTCAGCCACTACGTCCATCACCAGCACACACACCAGAACCCCCGCACACGTGCAGTCACCACCCCCACTACCATTTACATGTCCCCTGTGTCCTCTCCCAGTGTGTCTGTGACCCCCTCTTCCAAGATACACAAACGCAGGCAGCCACCCGCCCAACAGCCATCCACCTCACAACAGCCTCCAGCCCAAGCACCTGCACCCAAAGACACCAGACTTCATACTCCTACAACCACAACCTCTTCCTCCACTCCCATACCCACACCTACCCGTCCCACTGCTCCTAAGAAGCTTTTCCTGTCCAAACTCAACCTCTTTCCACCAACTCCCCCACCCCGTCCATGTCATAGGACTATAGTCAGCAACTCAGCCACGACAAAACCGGGCCCTGTCATGACAGTCTGCCATGGACTGTGGAGTCCCCCACCCTCCAGGGCAGCAAGTTCAGTACGGAGCCAAGGCACGGGCAGCCCACCCCCGGAGAAACATCCAAAGATAGGCAGTGGCCGGCACGAGAGGCTGAAAACAGCAGGGACTAAAACCCCTACCATGGCTCCGGCAGGAAGTGTGGAGACAGCTGGCACACCGCCCAAGGTGGGGAAGGGACACAGGCGATCAGGGAAGGCAGGGAAGGGCAGCACGCCCGACAACAGCGCCATCAGTCCAGCTGGCCAGGAGGGCCCCCCCAGCCCCATCCCAGGTGGGCAGGAGGGCCCGCCAGCCCCATCCCAGGTGGGCAGGAGGGCCCCGCCAGCCCCATCCCAGGTGGGCAGGAGGCCCCCAACAGGCCCGGCACTGCAGCCCAGGAGGGCCCCGCCAGCCACAGGACAGATGGGCAGGAAGGCTCCGCCAGCTACAGGACAGGTGGCAAATGACCTCCACGCCATGGCCAGATCCGCTGAACTGGGCACCGCCATCTCAAGCACCGCTGAACAGGGCACCGCCGTCTCAAGCACCGCTGAACTGAGCCCTTCATCTCAAACACCGCTGAACTGGACCCTTCATCTCAAGCGCCGCTGCACTGGGCCCCGCCGTCTCAAGCACCGCTGCACTGGGCCCTTCATCTCAAGCACCGCTGAACAGGGCACCGCCGTCTCAAGCACCACTGAACTGGGCCCTTCATCTCAAGCACCGCTGCGCTGGGCACCGCCGTCTCAAGCACCGCTGAACAGGGCACCGCCGTCTCAAGCACAGCTGAACTGGGCCCTTCATCTCAAGCACCGCTGAACTTGGCCCTTCATCTCAAGCACCGCTGCACTGGGCCCTTCATCTCAAGCACCGCTGAACAGGGCACCGCCGTCTCAAGCACCGCTGCACTGGGCCCTTCATCTCAAGCACCGCTGCACTGGGCCCTTCATATCAAGCACCGCAGAACAGAGCACCGCCGTCTCAAGCACCGCTGAACTGGGCCCTTCATCTCAAGCACCGCTGAACAGGGCACCGCCGTCTCAAGCACCGCTGAACTGGGCCCTTCATCTCAAGCACCGCTGCGCTGGCACCGCCGTCTCAAGCACCGTTGAACAGGGCACCGCCGTCTCAAGCACCGCTGCACTGGGCCCTTCATCTCAAGCACCGCTGAACTGGGCACCGCCGTCTCAAGCACCGCTGCCCCATGAGCGGCAGGGGCTGGCCCGCATCTGTGTTGGGCAGGGCTGCACGAAGCACTCTGGGCACCAAGCCCCCTCCAGAACCAGTGGAGACTGTTATCCACTTGTGAGACTGTGGCTTTGCACTCCTCAGGATGGTCCAGTGGGCAAACCACCCACTGCAGAGACTTGTGAGACTGTGGCTTTGCACTCCCCAGGATGGTCCAGTGGGAAACCCACCCACTGCAGAGACTTGTGAGACTGTGGCTTTGCACTCCCCAGGATGGTCCAGTGGGCAACCCACCCACTGCAGAGACTTGTGAGACTGTGGCTTTGCACTCCCCAGGATTGAACAGTGGCCATGGAGGCCCCTCGTGGATCTGGCGTCGTTCACTCATCTGGCTGAGGTGCCCCCCCTTCCCTTCCCCCTGAGGTGCCTGTAGTTTTGCTATCTGATGCCCCTGCAGTGTTCTCTCCGTTGGAGTCAGGTATCTTGTGTGGGCTTTGCCCATGTGATTTGGGCCTAGTGGTCCACGGACAATGCATGCTACAATGCTCGGACTTTTACATATATGTATATAAGATTTTTTGATGGGTAGATATATTTTTAAGCCAGTTATACAATATATTCCAATGTTTAAAATCATTTCATTTTGTATTTGCATTTTTCCTGGCGGTCTGGGGGGTGTCACTCTGATGTGTTGCTATGCATTGATGTGTGTGTTGTAGTGGGTGAGGGTGGGTGTGTCGCGTATGTGTGTACCCGTAATATGTTCTTCTCCCCCCTCCCCTGTGTCGTAGATGCTGTACTCATCATTGTCTTCTGCGCCGGCGTTCGTGCTCCTGGTAGAGGAGTAGGAACACTATCGCTGGGAGTATGTGGAGTTCGGGTTCCATGCTGTCCTGATTCCTCGTGGGGTATATGGAGGTGGGCGTTTTCCCTTCGAAATGGCTGTTTCCGCCGTGTTTTTATCGGCGGGGCTACCGCCCCGGAAAAGGTGGCGGATTGGTAGGTTGTGATACAGTGGGCGGTACATTGTCTCCCGCCTGTCTGTTGCCGGTGACCGCCGCGCTGTTTGTTTGTGCCGCCGTGGCGGGCGGTGTGGTAATGTGGCGGTCTCTGTTGGCGGTTTCCGCCAGGGTCGGAATTCCATTTTTTACCCCGCCAGCCTGTTTGCGGTTTGGCCGCAGGTTTAACACCGACCGCCAGGGTTGGAATGACCCCTATTTTCTTTACTGAAATCATACTACATTTATACGATTTTGGTTACATGATATATGAATATACATGGACCCTCTTTTTCTGCGTCATCACCACTCTCGTGCTTCATGCAATCCTGGCCGTATGGCACCTGGATCTCCTGTACGCAAATTTGATTGACTGCTTTCCAATAGTAGCTCTTTGCCCCTTTCCATGTCCAACTACCACAACTGCCAATAGAAGTATTTCAGGGCCCCACTCAAGTTCACAGTTATCCCCCACTTGTCCCACTCAGATGAGTCAGACTAAGAACAGCATCTCAGTTAAAATCCAACCATCTTGTGTTCCATCACCCCAAATACCAAACAAACTGGTTAGATTTAGCCCCTTACCTGGGACTCAGACAAGCCCTTCCGTCACAATTTCAATAGAGCCTGAGCACTCTGTGGTTAAAATTGTCTCATGGAATGTGGCTGACCTCGAGATGGAAGTTGCCCTACCTGACTTGAACGAGTTAATGGAAAACATGACATCTACCTGCTCCAAGAATCATTGTGTACTGACCCAATTTTTAAACTGGGTTTTATAAATTTATTTGTCCCAGCCAAATCTAACCTTTTGGGGAGACCATCTGGACGGCTATTGATCTGGTTTAAAGTCTCCCTAAACTGTAAATTCGACAACTGAATGTTGACTGCCTGGATATTCTAGGCATTTGCATAGGCCCGGTAAGTCACCTACGTGTAGAAATTTTTAACATCTATGCTAGAGGCCAAAAGTGGTATGGCATCAAAAACTACTCAAATCCTCGAGGACTATCTAGAAAGGAGTCAGAGACAACCCCATCTTATTCTCTATGGGGATTTTAACACCACTGTTGAGCCACTGGATAGTGACAAAGTTGGGCATACTCATCCTGGACTTAGGGCTAGATGTAGGAAGCATTTTGCATGGTGCAAACTGTGAAAATCGCAGTTTGCGCCATGCAAAATGCTCATCGCAATGCTCATTCACAATTTGCGAGTCGGTACCGACTCGCAAATTGTGAATGCGACTCGCAAATAGGAAGGGGTGTCCTCTTCCTATTTGCGACTCGCATCGCAATGCTAAATTGCTTTGTGACCACGAATGCGGTTACGAAGCAATTCGCAGTTACCACCAGTGTCACACTGGTGGTAACCCATTTGGGAAGGGGTCCCCTTGGGACCCCTTCCCCTTTGTGAATGTTGCCCAAAATGTTTTTTCAGAGCAGGCAGTGGTCCAATGGACCACTGCCTACTCTGAAAAAATTAAACCAAATGGTTTCGTTATTTTTTTTTATTTTGCAACTCGTTTTCCTTTAAGGAAAACAGGCTGCAAAATAAATTAAAAAACCTGCTTTATTTAAAAAGCAGTCACAGACATGGAGGTCTGCAGTCTTCAGCAGGCCACCATCCCTGTGAGTGCAGGGACTCGTTATGGGGCCGCAAAATGCGACCCACCTCATTAATGAGGTGGGTCTTTGCGACCCCATAGCGAATCGCAGACGGTGTCTGAGTCACCGTTCTGCATCCGATTTTGCAAATCAGAAATTGCAAGTCGCACCGACTCGCAATTTCCGATTCGCAAAATCGGAACTTCCTACATCTGGCCCTTAGCTCCCATAAAAAGGTGGATTCAAGCCCTATCTTTAGAGCTGGGGGTTAGAGCAGTCAATGAACGGACAAGATTTGATGCCAAAGGGACTCATACCACATGAGCCTATTGACTATCTCTTGGTCGACCTGAGACTGTGGTCCTTGGTCACAGATATCGTTGTTATGGAATGTTTGAAGAGTGACCACAATCCCTTGTGTCTTACAATGATGGCCTTTTGCGGTACATCTTATCCCTATGCGCTACCCCTACACATTTCTGTTATTTGTTATCAAGCCATTCAGATGGAAGTTAAATCTTCTACCACCCTTTCAATATCGATGATCTCTACAACAACTGAAGCCCACATGGGCCACCACCTGCAGCACATGCTGAGCCTCAAAGCATCACAGTGTTGTTGCAAGGGCACTACTTAAATCACACCAACTTCTAAGCCAAGGATAGGCTCAGGAAGAGGAATGTCGCCACAACATTGTTATTCCGTTCATACTGTCTCTTCAGACATATTTAGCTGCTGCTGCTCGCACTTTTTAGGTAAAGAACAGCTTTTTTTAGTTAGTAAGTAGTGTTAATGTTAACTCATTAGCAGAGAGAACTGGGCAAGTGCGTTTGAAAGGCTATCTTTGCCCTCTCACAAGCTGCTTAACCCTTGATATCCTACATGGGAAAAGGGCAGAAGGTTAGTAATTACATTTTATTTTGCATTTAACAAGTCTGCCAAGTGGCAGTATGACATGTGATACCAGCAGCCTTTCTGGCTTTTCAGCCAGCAGCATGTTGCACTGTGAGGGCTGCAGTTTTGCTTTTAACACTGTCATTATATTCTCAAATCTCCAGTATGCAAAGAGTTATTGACTAAAATACCAGAATTGTCTGATGGCATTGTACATAACATGGTACCACTCATCAGCTATATTTTAAAATGTATATGTATGATGTAAAAGCAAAAGTAAACTCTGCTTTCATATTTTGTGAGGGGTCAGTCTTTTAGTCACACTATGCATTAAAAGAAGCATTGGCAATGCAAATCATTTTGTATTTTGTATAGTAAGGACATTTATACCTTAGCTTTACAGCAAATATACAGCATGGACAGCAGCAGCCCAATCTTCCCTAACACAAAGAATCAGTAAAGGACAGGTGGTGGTAGCAGAAAGAACATCACACTGTTTTCTTAGACTTAAGAGACATGTAGCCAACATACTGAAAAGGGAGCGAGAGGAGTTAAAGAATTGTTGTACGCCATTTGTAGACATAAACATACCGGAACAGCCAAATCTAGAATTAAAATACTTTCTTGTACTCACATGGAATGGTGAGCTCTCACCTACGTAGTGTGGTATGCACCAGAGGTGGCTTCTATACCTAGCAACAGCAGTGTCTGACGTACCCACTCTTCATTGTTTGCGGTCTATTTGTTATGGCTTCCCTTCTTTTGGTAAGGTTATGTCCCTTACAATAGCATTTATATTCTCCGTTTGTTATACTGTCAAACCTAAAATAAAATTTTGTGTGGATGAACTAAATATGTATTTTTACTAATGTCTTCCTACCATAAGATTAAAAGAGGTGGTCTGAGCACCAGACCGAAGTCTAATGAATATCTGTGAGATGATAGACTCATGAGCCCCAATTCATATTTTGCGCGGGGGTTATTACTTTGCATTATGGCACTGACCTTATCTTTTTATCCATTCTCACTCTCCACCCCAAGCACTGTTTTAATTAACTATTCTCATTGTTTGGCGTACGGTAAGTGTCCGCTTGGCCTGCGTAGGATAGGCAGTGATAAGTGAGAAAAATGAACATATACTTTGTCCGGATTGCTGGCACTTCTCAGAGTTGTTTCCGACACTGCGCCTCCACGCTAAGTGACCCCCAACACATCCCAGGGCTTGCATCCGGCCAGAGAACCCTCACCATGTCCGGGGCAGACAGGTCAGCATCCGCACCAGGGCCCACTTCCAGCTGGAGTGAGGGGGCGGGTGCAGGCACCTTGACCCACAGAGATAATGCACACTTCCGCATGTGGTGTTACCATGGGAAGTCCACTCTCACTACATTAATTGTTTTCAGCGTGACAGACCAGGGATGAGTCTCCGTTTGAATGCACGTTGCCAGCATAGGAAATAACTGCTTTACGGGGATGTAATGACATTTTAAAATAAAGTGCGATCCTTGCCCTCTCCTTTGTCCCGCAGCCAATTCCCAGCCGTTGTCGCCTTTTTTTTATTTTCAGTTCCGTCTTTCTCTTCCTTTATTCAGCCTCTGAAGTACTTGGGCTGAGCACAGGGCCGGACTGGCTTATAGGTTAATCAGGCAGGGCCCAATGGTCTGGTCTGACAGGTCAGTGTGAGGGAGATTTGTTAGGAACTTGTGGGCCTGTTTTATGGCCAGGTGGGCCGGGTTTTACTGTTGATTTCCCAGATGTTACCACAATCAATGTCTTCAACAAACACAAATGCATGGAGTCTTCCACACTTTGCAAAGTACCCATACAGTGTGTCTACAGTTTCCAAACTGGGATGATTTGTAAGTGGGCAGCCACTTTTTCAGCTATCTAGTTAGCTAATGGGGCACTTTTATTTAGTGTCCGGCTTCTTTTTAGTCCCAGTCTAACTCTGGATAGGCAGGTGCAGCAGATTTGTGAATGATGTTGGACTGTCATGGAATAGAGGCGGCAGACAAATTAAGGTTTATACACAAGTGAAAGGACCATGATTGGCACTGAATCTATAACGGGAGGACTGGATTGTTTTCAGGTGTATAATAAAAACGCAGAAAACCTCACAATAATGTCAAGGATTGAGGATCAGCAACTGGTGCCCGAGACACACAAGGTTTAGTGATGCCTGCTTAAGAATTGCACAGCCGCACAGTCAAGTTGACCATCAGGCTGACCCTTCTGTTTCTTGAATAAGATGCCCATGCTGTGGTCCATACAGCCTTCCACCACCAGCGGCGGTGGTGAAATCAGCTTCTGATTACCTTGCTTTAAACTGAGAGTGTATGCATTTTCATCATTTCTCAAAAGATGCCCCATCCGTTCCGGCAACTTTACACACTACTCAGGCACATGGGAAGTGTTACATTCTTAAGATATTCCCTCCAGGGGATCTTCATGTTCCCATAGTCCTGACTGGTTCACATTTAGAGACCAGAAGGAGATCTTTGCTTTATTTATTGCACCATGTGTGCTTCTTTGGTTAATTTTCGATTTTTAACTCCACTCTATCCATCCATTCCAAATGTTTTATCCTTCATGGTCTCCTCTGTGCCAGCGTAGCCTGCTACTGCTAACTGTAGGAGGCTGGCTCGCTATATAGTGTCCTAAAATGACGTGCACTCTGCAGGGAGTCCAAGCAGCCCCTCTTTAGTGTCCAGAGGTAAAAGGCAGACAACCTCCTCTGTTTTTGTGGTAGGGTGGGTGAGCAGTTAGGTTTATCTTTGAGATGTGGTAAGCATTTGTTGTACTCATGGTATCAATAAATGTGGGCACACACTCAGAAAAATAACTTGAGACCTATTTACAAAAATACTTCAGATTTTATAAAATTATTAAGACCAAGATCATTGTTCTACAGTAAGTACTTTATTGTTATAATGTTTCCACGTTTAGAAAATGTACTGTTTATGTGCATAATTATGCACTATAGTAATCAATGGGATAATCTTTAAAAATGAATGTAAAATCAGGCAATGCTTTCACAAATGTCACCTTCTATATTTAGGTCGAGGTCATTGAGGTGTCCTGTGGGCCAGCCAAAGCAGATCAGGCTGCTTCCGGTTCAAGGGGAAGCAGTGGCTGAAAGTCTTGGAGCTGGTGCAAAACAGAGAAAGGGAACACGTGGAAACACACTGCAGAGGTTGACTTAAAAGTAAGCCCAGTGAATCCCCGTGGAGGGTGGAGGTCTCAAGATGTTAGGGACTGCTAGAGCACAGCTGGTTTGTCGATGCAGGGGCCAGGGAGGCCAGGTGCAAAGCAGAAAAGTCAGTCAGGAGTCATGCATCTTGGCGATCTTGGAGTCAGGAGCAGGTCACTTGGAGGGTGGATTGCAAGTCAGCAGAGTCAGTCTGGGGGGTGGTTCTTTGGTGTCCTGAAATCCCTTGACTGGTGCTTGCTTCTGGACTTTTGAGAGACCAGAGTGGACGTTGCTTCTGGGTGTGCAGTGCTCCAGGTAGTGGTATGTCACAGCCCTGAAAGTCCCACTGCTACCAATCTTGGCACAGAGGTAGGCTTTGCCTTTCAGGCCTGTTGTGCTGATTTTGGTTCTGCGGCTGAGTCCAGTTTATTTGTTAGTAGCAGGTCAGTGAATTGGACTTCACGAGTTCCCTGCCTGCAGGGTTCAAGAGAGTGATGCCTTCATTCTGAGGGAGACTCTTGGCAATTTTTAGAGGTCTGGAGGTGCTCTGGGGTTTTGTAAAGTCCTTCAGGTTTCCAGGCAACACCTCAGTGGCGATTGTAGAGTCCTTGGTGCCTTTTTCTGTACAGTGGAACTTTTGTTCTTTGCTTCTGGTCTTCTTTGTTCCTGGTCTTATTGTGTCCATTGTATCTGATCTCTTGGTCTAGGAATGCCCACTAAATACTGCATTTAGGGGGCACAAGGGGGAGCACCTCGTAGTGGCCAATAGGCCACCTACCTTAAGGTAGCTACAACCACTAAGTGACCAATTCCTGCAAGAGAACACACTCCTAACCCTCATTGGCTATTTTTCTGCCATCCATGATGGAGGAAAATGATTTGTAGTGGTAACCTCGCCTGCCACACTTGTGGGCTGGTACAGGCTTGAGATGGCCACTCCTTCTATCCTTGCTAGTTTTCCCTCCGGTTTTCCCACCTTAAGTGGGGGCAAAGCCATTGGGCGGCCATCTGCTGCTTGCAGCAGAGGCCGGGGTCAGATTTCAAAGGCGGTAAAGCCTTTAAAGCTGACGGCTGGTGCAGAGTGCTGGGGGAGGAGGAGTAACACCTCAACCCAGTAAAAGCTGTGTGTTCTGGTTCCTGAGAGCAAAAGGCTCTCACCCCATGAATCCAGAATCCTGACTGGTGACAGGCTGATTAGGAATGGTCAGCAACCATGCCAGGGCTGTTAGGTTTTGCAGGGAGGCACCTCTAAGGTGCCTTCTGGGTGCACATTACAATAAATCCAACACTGTCATCAGTGTGGGTTTATTATTCTGAGTTGTTTGATACCAAACAACCCAGGGTTCAGAGAGGCCATCATGTAGCTGGGTAACTCATAATGACCGTTGTCCAGCACATGCATTTGCTATGGCTTTCCTGTACACTTACTATGTCTAAGAACGTAGCACAGACACAATAGGGGCATATTTGCTCATGCACCCATATGCCCTCACATGCATTATAGTGTATGCTGCTTTAAGGCTTGAAGGCCTGCCAGAGGGGTGACTTACCTATATTGCATGCAGTGTTAGTGGCCATGGCACTCTTGGAGAGTGCCATGCCGAGTTTGCAACTTTGGGTACACCTTGTCATGCACTTGCAATGACAGTCTGCATGAAGCTGGTGTGGGATCTCTCAGAGTGGCACAGTAGGTAATTTGTCCAGATTACACTAATAACAGCCCTTTTAGTCACCGTAACACTTATTTCTGTTCCCATGCATTGTTTATCCATTTTTAGGTTGAACATGAGCATTCAGCCTCGTTTATAATTTTAGTATACTTCTTATAGCTTAAGGTGATTTTATTTATTGTTTGTAGTGTCCTTTAAAACTTCTTGCTTGCTAGTAGTCAGTTCTACCTTTTTCTCCCTCCTCTTTCTGTTTCAGAGCAGTGACCAACTACTGTATTATTCCACTTTGGTTTCTTTATATGTTGCCGCGATGGACTGCTTTGGCATTTCTTTGTTGCTGTCTTTTCACTGTGGGCATTTTAGGCTGGTAGCTGCCTGTGTTTTATTTCAGCATTCCGTTCCTCCGACCTCCTCCCATGTTGCTGACATTTGTTTTGGCTTAATTACAGTGCTGTCCTTATTTACATTTGCTACACCATTAAATCTTTAATAAAAGGTAGCTCCTCGGCTTTGTTTTTTTATTTAATGTTATTTTACCACTGCCCAGTGTGTGTTGATTAATGGTTTTTCAGTACAGCTTATTTTGTGCGTGTGTATGTAACATTAAAATAAGCTTATTTTACAAAAGAAACACCCTGTGCCTACATGTTTAGCTCACTGCTCAGGAAAGCCACAATATGCCCTTTCTCGTAGAAGGTAGCTAAACCTAGAAGCAACGATGTGAAACTTGCAGAACCTGGCATCTGCAGTGTCTCTCTCCAGGGCCCCTGCCGACATGCGCACACAAGTCATTGCTTATCTTTTTTATTTGGGCCATAAATCTTCTCAGCCTTCTCTGCTAGACTTTTCATTCTGTAACATAAAAAGAAAATACTTTTCCAGGCCAATTTTCCAATTTCTGTTCAGACATTTACACAACTCAAGGTAGTGTGTTCATCTTGTTGTCCCTCCTCAAGGGCTTGTGATTTCTGATGTCATTAGCCGCCAGTGACCACCAAAACATGGCAGGAAAAGACAAAATTATGAGACAGTGTTGACCAGTTTATGTGACAAGAAAAGTCCAGTTGTGAACTTACAATGCCACTAGCTCTAAATCAAGAAAATGCGCGACCTATTACATTGCAAATACTTTTTTATTTTTATGTATTGTTTTTAAAGCATGAGCTTTACTATGTGGGATTCAGACAAGTAATGTATAATTTACTCTATTACTTATGGAAAATATGTAGGATTTCCTCAATTTATAACGAAGATCTGTGTTGTATATATTTCATTATCATTACTTCATACACTTTAGCATTTACACTGTAAGCTAATTTTAACAATACATTTTATCTTTCCTTTTAGTAGATTGCATCCAGTTTAGTGCAATATGATAGTCTTCCACTTACAGAGTGGTTTCTTTGATAACATTGCATTAAGATTATGTGCACCTTAATACACAAAGGATGTATTTCTAAAATGAATCGTCTGAATATGGACAGGCTTAATTTTTGTATTTGAGATTGGAGGCCAATGACTGGATACTTGTGTCAAGATGACTCAGGCTTTGAAATGCTAGCTTTTGAGGTGGTGTTAGAAATGGGGTTTTTGGTTGGCAGTCAGGTTACCCTCTGTCCAAGCAAAAGCCCTCACTCTAGTCAGGGTAAGTCACACACTATCCAAGATTATCCTGTGCCCACCCTCTGGTAGCTTGGCACGAGCAGTCAGGCTTAACTTAGAAGGCAATGTGTAAAGTATTTGTGCAATAAATCATACAATACCACCATATAGCACCACAAAAATATACCACACAGTGTTTAGAAAAATATATAATATTTATCAGGATAATTGTAGGTCAAAAAGAATAAAGTTGCAATGGAAAATTGTAGAAATATCACAGGGAAGTGATATAAAGTGTCTTAAGTCTTTAAAAAGCAATAAAGTGTCTTTCAAGCACAGAGTACCTGGTTTCTGGTGGGAAATCTCCTCAGAGGGCCACAGGAGAAGAGATGCGCGGAAAAAGGGGTGTGTGCGTCGATTTCTCCTCAGCACACACAGACTTGCGTCGTTCTTTTCCACGCGGGGAAGTCGGGCGTCGTTTTCCGGCGCGCAGACAGTCTCTTTTTGTGGGTCGCGGGGATTACCAGATGTCCCGGGTCTGTGCGTGGATTCTCCTGCTTGTTTTCCGGCTGCGTGTCGTTCTGCGGGGCTGCGCGTCGAAGTTTCGATCTCACGGTAGGCGTCGCGTCGATTTCTCCTTGGAAGTCGGGCGGCGTTGTCCTTGCGAGGCCGTGCGTCGAAATTTTCGCGCTCACGGTAGGCGTCGCGTCGATTTCTCCTGGAAAGTCGGGCGGCTTTGTCCTTGCGAGGTTGTGCGTCGAAGTCTCGATCGTCCCGAGGGCGTCGCGTCGATCAGCGTCGGAGTGCGGCGTTTTTCTCGCCGCAAAACAAGCTGTGCGTCGAAATTTTCGGCGCACGGAGCGTCCAAGTGAAAGGAAGAAGTCTTTTTGGTCCTGAGACTTCAAGGAACAGGAGGCAAGCTCTATCCAAGCCCTTGGAGAGCACTTTCACAGCCAGACAAGAGTTCAGCAAGGCAGCAGGGCAACAGCAAGGCAGCAGTCCTTTGTAGAAAGCAGACAGGTGAGTCCTTTGAGCAGCCAGGCAGTTCTTCTTGGCAGGATGTAGTTTCTGGTTCAGGTTTCTTCTCCAGCAAGTGTCTGATGAGGTAGGGCAGAGGCCCTGTTTTATACCCAAATGTGCCTTTGAAGTGGGGGAGACTTCAAAGAGTGGCTAAGAAGTGCACCAGGTCCCCTTTCAGTTTACTCCTGTCTGCCAGGGTCCCAGTAGGGGGTGTGGCAGTCCTTTGTGTGAGAGCAGGCCCTCCACCCTCCCAGCCCAGGAAGACCCATTCAAAATGCAGATGTATGCAAGTGAGGCTGAGTACCCTGTGTTTGGGGTGTGTCTGAGTGAATGCACAAGGAGCTGTCAACCAAGCCCAGCCAGACGTGGATTGTAAGGCACAGAAGGATTTAAGTGCAAAGAAATGCTCACTTTCTAAAAGTGGCATTTCTAGAATAGTAATATTAAATCCGACTTCACCAGTCAGTAGGACTTTGTATTACCATTCTGGCCATACTAAATATGACCTCCCTGCTCCTTTCAGATCAGCAGCTGCCACTTCAACAGTGTATGAGGGCAGCCCTAATGTTAGCCTATGAAGGGAGCAGGCCTCTCAGTAGTGTGAAAACGAATTTAGGAGTTTTACACTACCAGGACATATAACTACATAGGTACATGTCCTGCCTTTTACCTACACAGCACCCTGCCCTAGGGGTTACCTAGGGCACACCTTAAGGGTGACTTATATGTAGAAAAAGGGGAGTTCTAGGCTTGGCAAGTACTTTTAAATGCCAAGTCGAGGTGGCAGGGAAACTGCACACACAGGCCTTGCAATGGCAGGCCTGAGACAAGGAAAACGGGGCTACTTAAGTGGGTGGCACAACCAGTGCTGCAGGCCCACTAGTAGCATTTAATTTACCAGCCCTATGCACATAAAGTGCACCTTACTAGGGACTTATAAGTAAATTAGTAGTCCAACCAGGTATGATTCCAGGTTACCATGTTTTAAGGGAGAGAGCATATGCACTTTAGCACTGGTTAGCAGTGGTAAAGTGCGCAGAGTCTATAAACCAGCAAAAACAGTGTCCAAAAAAATGGAGGGAGGCAGGCAAAAAGTTAGGGGTGACTACCCTAAGGCTGTCAGGTCTAACAGGTGGGTTTCAGTATTTTTGCAGATAATGAAGGTGGATGATATTCTGAGGTGGGCTGGCAAGGCACTCAACATTACTGGGGTGTTTCTTGAGAAAGTCCTGGACAATGTAATTCTTTTCATCACAAGTGAAGTGTTGAGTGGAAGTTTATTCCGACTTCCAAGAAACCTGGAACTGTCTGAAATGACCAGCTTCTTTTTTTAGTTGGACTGTAGTGTTGAGGGGAAGGGGTTTGTAGGTAAGACAGGCTTTTTTGAAGGAAGAGCTAGTTTCAAAAGACAAACAATTCAGATAGTGATGTGCACCAGCAAAGAGGGCACACCTGAATTGAATAAGGCTTTGACTGCTGTTTTAAGATTTTGCTAAAACAGTATGTGTTGGACGTTTTTTTAGTTTTTGTAAGTGGAGTCTTGCCAGAATTGCAATCGTTTGAATGTCTGTTTTTTAAAATGAAGGTTTTGTTTTAGTTTTTATTTTGGGTCTACAGCCCAAAGATTTTGCTGTCTGCATCTTTTAGTGCTTTTATCAAAGTCGGAGCAGTGGTTTTCTTTTGACAGAGAGTGAAAGAGAAAAATTGTGGCTCAAGAAATGTGATTTTATCAGGAGAGTGTTGGTTTAATACAGCAGCTTGTCATCTTCATGTTTTTGAAAGAAGATGTTGTGGTCAGATATTAGATCACTTAGAGGTTTGACATATAAGTTGAAGAGTATGGATGAGAGGATGGGCCCTTCTGGAAGGCCGCATGGTACCTGGATGGTGTCAGAAAAGGACTTTCTGAATTTAATGTGTCGAGATCACTCTGATAGATAGGATTTTAACCATTTGAGAACATCTTCATTTATCTTCATTTATTTGAGAACATCTTCATTTATTTACATCCTGATTTACAGTATGTCTATGATAATGTTTTAGTTTACAGTTTAGAATGTTACTATTGGATCAAATAGAATAACGTTTCTGAGGATATCATCAATGATGTGTAGAAATCAGTAGGAAGGCAGTTTCAATGATACAGTGGGGTCTAAAACCAGAATAGTGAGGTCCCAATAATTGTGTTTATGCATGTGGTCTTTCAATTTTTTCAGTGATTGTGGGGCAATAAGCGATTATGAGGTGGATCAGGAATATTCTACCAGTTTTGGATCTAGGTGAGGTTTATTTAAGAGTGGCTTTGTGTCCCTAGTTTTCAAATATTGGGTGAGGTTAGCAGACGTGAAATTTATTTTATGTGGATGACTGCTGATCCACTTCAATGCTTTTCTTCAGTCATTTTTTAAACAAATGTATGGAATTATCTTAAGCACAGACAGTACAGTATGCATAACCTATATCTTCACAAGAGGTAGTGAGGCTAGAGAGTTAGGAGGAAGTCAGCATTATCTATACAGGTCACAACAGTTTCCTAAACAAAAATATCTTGCATTAGTTTTTAAAATCATGTTTGATGTAAATGCCCTAGACATTATGGATAGAAATCATTGTCATCATCTGTTTCTTCATTTCTTCACTTCCTAAATTTGCTTTTCATAACATTTGATACACCAAACAGCTTTCACCTGAATTTGTTCCATTTCTTTTGACATAATTTCAAAAAGGAAGCAAAGAGTTTTTCAAATGTGTTCATTTTATCATTATACCAGAAATATATTTCATTTTGTCAGTCATGGTGAGGCAAGGGGGAGGAGTCTGAGGCTTTAACAAATGCATAATTTGCAATGAGTATATAATATTTTTTACTGGATCCTCAAAGAGAAATATTAATGGATCCTTTAACAATTCAATTCCTGAGATTATTATAATCCGGAGCAACATTTTCAATAATTTGGAGTATAAGCGTATGTCCACCACATATGTTAATAAGATCCTATCCCTCGCATGCCCTGCAACACATTTCTGAGCTCCCAATAATCTTGCCTAATTTAACAGGGTAAAATACCACCCAGTGATTACTTTAAATGTGTTTCCCTTATCCTTCTCCCATGACTCAATATATGAACTTTTGTTTAGTGTAGTTTATTCTGTTAATCAGCTTGAAGAATATAGAAAATCCTTTACTTATTCCTTACTGGAAGAACGGTGTTTCTAATGGTGTTAGGTCTCTTCCTGTGGTATCCCATCTATCTTACTTACTGAGCAAATGTATCAGTTTAATGAGTCAATCTTCACCTGTTTGTTGTAGATTAAATTGTTCCCTGCATGTTTGTCTGCTCTCCTTTCAAGAACAGTTATCCTGCTCTTGGCGGGTTGTCCAGTCGTAATTTATTACATTCTCGATCTAGCACTCCAAGAAGTAAATCCATATTATGGATAATTGGTACAGTGGGGGAAGGATGAATCATAGTTCTCCCTCTCCTTGTCAAAGAATCCCAGTATTCTAGCAGTATTGTCACAGAGAATAATGACGTATCATGGATAAATCTATATTTTGTGGCAGCCACAGAAAGTGGAAATGAGGATGTATCTTGTTCCAGTAGTATCCAGGTTTTTATAGGATTAACTTTAGATAACTTTAGTGCTGGGTAGAGGTGTAAAGCTTATAAGGACTACACTGGAAGACCTAAACCTCCTTTGAGAGGACACAGGTAAACTGAATACCTAGAGATCCTGGGGTTGCTACCTTTGAGAGGACACAGGTAAACTGAATACCTAGATATCCTGGGGTTGCTACCTCACCCCAACACACAAAATCGAGCAGTTTACCTTCCTAATACCTTCATTGAGATGGTAGTGAACGTTGTTTTCTGTTAAAAAATATTGAACATCATGTATGTAAAAACTATTGTACATCACATATGCAAATAATAGTGCTAGGATACCCGCAGGGGTGATTGTGCGCTTTCCAAATACACATAACATCACATAGCATGCCAATGTATAATGAGCGCTTGTTGATAAAACATCTTTGATATCAAAGTTGGACATGATCTTTAAAATTAGAGGTCATCAGAACAAAATGAGGCACCCTTGCCTCATGCCTCTCAGTAAAGATCAAGTGATCAAAACCAGTTTTATCTAAGACCGTAGACATTTAGGTCCAACCAGTTCTGTCAAAGGCCTTAACTGCATTCAGCGAGGCAAGGATCATTCGAGTTTTATGTGTTCAACTATTTCCATCAAAACCACCAGCAAGCACATATCGTTTGTCGAGAGGTTCATTACAAAGCCCAATTGATAACGAGAAATGAGAGATGATCAAACTTTGTGCAAACGTATCATCAGTACTGAAGTAAATATCTTTATGTGTAAGCGCAATAGGGTTATCGGTCTGTCTGAGCTACATTTAGTTCAATATTAGTGAGATCATGAATTTCACCATAACATGTGACCGATTTGGAGAGCAACAAATAGATGCTTTTGGTGGTTCTACTAATAATTCCTGATGCGTTTTGTAAACTAATACAGAGGCCCTCAGATTCAGGGGCCTTATTTCTCAAATGGTTCCTAATTGCGATCCGTATTACTTCACTAGAGAGGAGCTCTTCAAAAGATGTTATGACCTCTGCAAGGGAAAGGTAAACCAGCCAAATAACTATCTTGGAAATCGCTATCCATATTTTTGGCTTGATACAACGAGGATTATTGTCATAATTTTCTCTAGCATTTTCTAACTTTTTTCTACCCCTGCCTCATCGACTTTTTTAGTTATGTGATTTCTTTTTGGATCTTTCTAAATTTATACATTGTAAACTTCTGTGGCCTTTTCAAAGTATTTTTTGAATTATTTATATCTAATTTCTATCCATATCTTTTGTGTATAGTTGCTGGAATACTCCTCTGGCCCTTCTCAGTTCCGTCTTTATGTTCTTTAAGAACAGTTGTGTTTATGTTGTGCCTCCAACTGTTTTAAGTTTGGTTTCCAGCTGTTTTTTGGCTTTTGCCAGCCTCATAAAAGTATCTGTATAGTCAGTCAAGACTCTTCTCAGGACTGCTTTGGCAGCAAACCATTTCACTTCAGTGGCGTAACGAACCTTGAGGTACATGGAGGGCCCCCCACCCCACTAAATCAGGAGCTCTCAGGCCAGGGTACTGTGCTGAGGGGGCCCCCTGGAGCTCAGGGTCCCCCCCGCATTGCAGGTGCTGCATTGGCCTATGTTATGTCACTTTCACCTTACAGGTCACCTCACTAGTAGAGTTCTCAGAAAAGTAGTTTTCTAACGATTCCTGCGCTGATAATTTCAGTACTAGATTTTAAATACCACTGTTAGTGTACCAATGTCTCGGTCCAGATGAGCAGCAGCGGCTCCTCCGCTATGGCGGAGAAGTGTCGCCCCCCCGCCAGCAGCAGCAGCTGCAAAACTTGACAAATAAAACAGTAATAAACCTTGTTTATTATTGTTTTATTTTTCTACAGGGCAGGGCCATGGGGGATTACAGGCAGGGAGGAGGAGTGAAGGCACTGCTGTCAGTGCGCATGTGGGTTTGGCCGGCTGTCTCAGGATGGCCAGCCCGACATGCCACTGAGCTGTCTCCAACCCGAGCTGTGTTTCCGGGTTGGAGACAGCAGGCACAGACTCCCAGTCTGCCTGGAAGTGCAAACTGAGGGCACTCAAGCCAATCCTGCCACTGCTCTCATGCTGCCAGCAGCATGAGTGCAGTGTTGGGATGGGCCGCTGGGCAGGCTGGGAGCCTGCGCCTGCAGTGGACGGTGGAGCCTGAAGTGCCAATGCAGCAGGTAAGTTCATTTTTTTTGTTTTTGTTTTGTGCACTCATGCCCCCGCCAAACCACCACTTTGTCCTGATACCAGCCGTGACTGCTGATGATATAGGTAAGGCTACATCTAACGTAAGCACTGCAGGGGCATGCTTTGATATGGTGTATGTACCTAGATCCATTGCCAAAACAGAAGGCACCAATCACCTGTCAACCAGGAAGAAATCAATTCTTGTGTGTGTTCTACGTATATTGGAGAAGAAAGTATAATCTCTATGTCTCCAGGGTGTTTTGTTCTCCAGATGTCTATTAAGTTCCGATCTTCCATTCCCCACATGAGAGACTGGAGTATGTGCTGCAAATTGTACTGGGGGATAGATCTATCTTCTATGGAATTAAGTAGTGTATTGAAATCTCCTTCAATTAGCAAATCCAGTGAGACTAGTAAAAGTTTAATAGTCTTCCTTTTTTCGTTAGGGACATATACTGAAAAGCTTACAGTTGTAAGGCCCAGCTTGCAACTTACTCCTCTCCATCTCCCATCTCTAGCACAGCAGAGAGCCTCTGACTCACAATGGACCATGTTGCCCACCAAGATTGTGACCCTTTTTGTTTTGGTAATTCCAGATGAATGATATTGTTGTGAACACCAATGGGAACGTAGCTCATGTCTATCTGAAGCCACAAGATGTGTTTCTTGAAGTAGTGAAATATTAACTTCCTTCTCATGCAACCATTTTAATAATCCTTCCTTTCATAAGGAAGTGAAGCCCATGTATATTTAAAGTAACTATATTAAAAGGTGTCATATTATTTTACATTATGCAGTCTATCTTTTGGGGCTAATTAAATATGTACCCAGTGGAATCAATGGTGGTATTGTCTCTGCATCAGGATGAATGGTAATACTAGAACAAAACTAAATATAACATAAAACAGATATTTAAACCTAAGTAGTTGAATATGCGTTTTAATATGCGGCCAATATCAGCCAGCGAGAAAAAGTTACATCAAACCTGAAAGCCCTTTAGGACTCCGGTGGGACAGCTACTACGTTCATCACTGCGCCCTCTATCCCACCTTCTCTGGCTCAATCGCTGACGACCCCCAATCTTTGAGTTCATGCGAACTCCAACTAAAGGTTTGTTCCAGCATCTAATTTAGAGAGTAACAGCCCATCTACCTTTTTTTATAAACCTAGCACTCCTAGCATTGTTTATATCCAAAACCTGAATTAAAAAAGGATATATATATATATATATATATATATATATATATATATATATATATATATATATCGATATTTCTAGGATGGCTTAGTCTCCTTTGGAGGCTGCTTCTTTTGTCTTCACTGGCATCTGGTCACTCTCAGTTCTCTTTCTGATGACTGTCTCCTCTGACGCCGTTAAGTTGGGAATCTTCTTTTGTTTCTTCAACTCCATCACCCTGTCCAACACATTTAAGATTGTCCTAGCTTCATTTTCTCTTCAGACCTTTTGTTGTTGTTAAAAGAAAACTAGAGGGTAACGGTAAGCCCCATCTCTAAAAGTTTTTTTTCCGGTTGCAAGAAGGTTACTATTTCATTAGTTTCTTTTTCTGATTAACAAGGTACACAGGATGTCATGAAATAGCATTGCATTGCCTTAATCTGGATTTCTCCCCTTTTTCTTGTTTTAGCTTGGACTTCCTGTCTCACTTAAAAAAGCGAATTCTTGTTAGAACGTCTGGTGTTAGTTTCAATCGAGTTTGGGAGACCGCATCATTGTCTTCCTCGATTCGTGGAATGTGATGAATTAACAAGCAACCATAATTTGCCAAGTCATTATTGAGGACTGATTGATTCCTTTTATCCTCTGTTTGTTTCGGTGGGACTAGTTCCTTCTGTCTTTAATCTTGTCTGTTAATTCTCTACATAGCCATTCCACTGTGTCTAACGTGATTGGAAATTCACCTTTTGCCATGTGCGTACTCTGCCAGCTCAATTTCAACTTAATTCATCCTTATTTTCACCTTTTTGCAATGAATGGTCCAGATTTGATCATGCTTTTGCAAATACTTGCCTAAGGGCTGACAGTTCTTTGTTAGCTAGCTCTTGTGTTAAAATCTGAATGTCTCCTTTTGTTGTATGCAAATGTGTATCTTCTTGCGCAACTGACTTCCCCCTAGAGTCGGAAGTGTCTCTAGTACTCCAGCATTTCCCTCCTTGTCCGACTCTTGGAACATTAATACGTCCATGGTCAAACGGTGTTTTGGGGGCTGTTTGGATTCCATTTTCACTTCTATAGTTCTTACGTGCCCTTATATAATTGTGGTGAAACTTTTGCTGCTATGTTGGTTGTGGTACTGGGTTGGTGATATTTGTATTTACAAGGAAATATCCTCTATGGTTTCCCTGTTTCTGTGCCGTGCATGCCACAACACCTATGAGCACACAGTCCTTATAGTTTTTATTGTGTTGTTTCACACTCAACCCTATCTGGCTTTATCACTTTACTCTTCGGGAAAATATCAAACTCCATCCTGTATTATGCTCTCTGTAATCTGCTTTAGCATAGGTGTTGCTTGCACCTGGCAACTGCCTGTATCAGGGCTTCTCCGCATTCAGCTTCCTTCGTTTTTGGCCCTGGCTCCACCACAGTCCCTCTCGGGAGCTGATGCAGCTTAGCTTTTACTGTATACCGCTTTCTCACTATTCTTTCAGCTACCGTTCTAAACTCTTCTTCTCACATTCATCTTCTTTCTGGATCCCCACCCGTAAGAAACATGAAGGTGCTTACCTCTATGGTCTATGAGCTGTGTTGTTGTACAACCACTGTTTCTCACGAAGCACACCCGTCTAATCCTATCCAATCCATTGGACTGGCCCAAACAATATTGTCTATAAGGACTCTATAAAAGCTTTCCACTTGACCACTGCACTGGAGATCATTCAAGGCTGTGGTAATGTGTTTAATTCCACACGTGTGCAAAAACTCGCATGTCTCATGTGAAGCCAATTGGACCCAGTTGTCTTAAAGAAAAAGAAAAAAGAAATTCAGGGTGTAAACTTAATTGAAAAAAATGAATGAGCAAATCAGTCGTGACGTGGCCGGCACACCTGACTTTTGGCCATTTAGATTATATTTTAGCAACATTAAAGCATAACACAAGATGCAAGGGAATTTGTAGAAAGGCACTGTGGTCAAAAGAAGCATTTTCCCACAGTTGTGTAGGTCAAGCCACTGGAGTGAGGTTTGCACTTTGCTTGTAAAATTCTCTCACAGTTACTGCATTCTGAACACTCCATTACCCATATATCCACCACCTTAACGTACCCAGATCACCACAAATACTTTCTTAATAAAAAGGGAGAAGGAGCACACTGCTTCTCACCCCAGCACAGTTCACCCTCTTATTTCCTGGTAAATGCAGTGTGCTTACTTCAAAGTTGCTGTAGTTTTTTTCACCAAAGTTGGTGCAGATAGTGCTGTTATATCTAGACATGCGTTTCTGGGTTTAGGCCTTCATCAGTAGAGAGCAGAAGTAGTAAAGAACAGAGAAATGTCATCTGGGGTTGCTGAATTGAGGCACAGGTCTTCACCGGTCACAGTACCACTCCACAGGCATACAGGTGCATCCCAGATGAGCTCTTTGGCTCAAGGGAGCATTTTGAACACAAAGGCGGGGAGGGAGCACACTGCCCCTCATCCCAGCACAGTTCACCCCATTGCATTCTGGTAAATGCAGCACACTTATTTCAAAGTTGCTGTAAATGTTCATCAAAGTTGTTGCAGATAGTGCTATTTCTAGACACTTTTCTGGGGTTAGCCCTTCATCCATAGATGGCAGAAGTAGATAACAGAGGAAAGTCATCTGGGGTTGCTGAAATGCTGCCAAAGTCTTCCCAGGCCACAGTACCACTCCACAGGCACACAGATGAATTCCAGGTGAGCTTGTCAGCTTGTTGGCTCAAGGGAACATTTTGAACACAAGGGGGGAGGAGGGCACACTGCCTCTCATCCCAAAACAGTTCACCCCACTGCATCCTGGTAAATGCAGTATACTTACTTCAAAGTTGCCTGTAGTTTTTCACCAAAGTTGGTGCAGATAGTGCTTTTATCTCTAGACACATGTTTCTGGGTTTAGCCCTTCATCAGTAGAGAGCAGAAGTAGTAGAGAATAGGGAAACGCCAAATGGGGTTGCTAAAATGCTGCCCAAGTCTTCACAGATCACAGTACCACTCCACAAGCACACAGGTGCATCCCAGGTGAGTTTGTAAGCTTGTTGGCCCAAGGGAGCATTTTGAACACAAGGGGGGAGGGAGTACACTGCCTCTTATCCCAGCACAGTTTTGCATCCTTTCTTAACAAACTCTAAATGAAAAACATACTCAAATGACTATGATGGACCGTCTTCAATATCTTGTCTCATATGGCTCCTTGTTGTAAACACTTCCCTGACTTGAACAGACATCCACCCTCGACTGACAAAGCCTCAACATTGTTAGCTCCTTGAACTTCCTGAGGTACAATTTGGGGTAGGTTCCTATATACTATTTCCCCATTCTGGTCATTGGCTATCTAGGAGAATGTTTTTCTACCTGTCCACATCCTAACGTAAGTCATGTACTCTTCTATCCACCTACTGCATTTCACAGGTGGTTCTCCTTTGGACTGAAGGAATGTAGGTGGTGGATTGAAATGCATGTAAAGCAATCCAAAATCGACATTACTGCAGTAATGTGGAAATCCCTGTTAGAAGTGGGGTCTCTATTTGTGCATGGTTTGCACCCTGTCCAAGTAGGGACCCTCACTCTAGTGAAGGTAAAGGAGTCACACAGCTAAGATAACCACTGCTCAAGTAGTAAGGTGGCTTCTTTCAGAGGCCACAGGTGCTGCAGCAGAGTCGGAGCCGGAGTCTGGTGTCATGGGCATTGATGACACAGCGTTCTGGGCTCATGCTGTGGCGGGACTTTAAAGGCACTGTGGCAGTGTCAGGCCTGTGACTTCGGTTGCAGTTGTTGCACTCAGCGGGGACCACAGCTCCGGTGCAGGCAGCAATGCAAAGTTGTTCAGTGGTACCGGATCTGAAGTTGCTCTGGAGCTGATATGCTTATTTCTTCCTTGATATACCAGAACTCACTCCCAAGGGCCCAGGTGCTGTATTTGACACCACTTGGCAAGTCAGAAGTCTGAGAATGAGAGCTCAGGCACTGGCAGGTGAAGTCATTGATGTCCCTGAGACTTCTTATCAGGAGGCAAGCTCAGTCCAAGCCCTTGGAGAACCTTTGGAAGCAGGATACCAAAGGCCCAGTCTTTCCACTTCCAGGACTGAAGCAGCAAGCAGCAGGTCGGCACAGCAAAGCAACAGGCAGAGTGGCAGTTCCTCCTACAGCATCTAGCTCTTTTTCCTGGAAGAATATCCTCAATCCAGAAGGATTTTAACTCTGTGGTGTCAGAGGTCCAGTACAGTACTTATACCCATATAGCAGACAAGCTTCAAAGAGAAGTCTTTGTAGTGGACAAGGCCCTGCCTTCCCTGCCATGGCCCCACATACACTCCAAGGGGCTGGAGACTACTTTGTGTAAGGTGAAGCACAGCCCTATTCAGGTGTAAGTGTCAGCTTCTCCCGCCCCTCTAGCTCAGGAAGACCAATCAGCCTTGTGATGGGCCATCAGGATATGCAGGGTCTACCTCAGCTCCCTTTGTGTGACTGTCTGGAGTGAATGCACAAACATCCCAATTGTCATCCTAACCCAGACGTGTATCCCAAAGACAGGCAGAGGCACAGAATGGTTAAGGAAAAAAATGCCCACTTTCTAAAAGTGCCATTTTCAAACCTACAATTCAAAAAACAACTTCACCAAAAGATATATTTTTAAAATGTGAGTTCAGAGACCCCAAACTCCAAATCTCTACCTGCTCCCAATGTAAAATGTGTAAAATTACACTTAAAAGGTATTTCAAGGCTATCCCCATGTTACCCTATGGGAGAGACAGGTTTTGCCATAGTGAAACCCGAATTTAGCAGTACTTCACTATCGGGACATGTAAAACTCACCAGTACATGCCCTGCCTCTTAAATACACTTCGCCCTGCCCACGGGGCTGCCTTGGGCCTACCTTAGGGGTGACTTGCATGCAGTAAAAATGAAGGTTTGGGCCTGGCAAGTGGGTGCACTTGCCAGGTTGAAATGGACAGTTTAAAATTGCACACACAGGCTCTGCAATGGCAGGTCTGAAACGTGTTCGCAGGGCTACTCAAGTGGGTGGCACAATCAGTGCTGCAGGCCCACTAGATTTCATTTGCATAAAGCATGACCAAGAACATAACATGGTGCCTACCACTGCCACCACGGTTTCACAAACATATATGATAGGAACATAACACACTGCTTACTACTGCCACCAGGGTTTTACAAGCATATATAATGAAGCACATAACATGGTTCTTTTTATTCCATAATAATCAACATTTTACAGGATGATAGTGAGATACATAACAGAGCGTCAAGCCATGGTTAAATATGTTAGAGCGAGGGGCATGTGGTGGCACTGGGATGTGGGGTTTGTCAGTACCATAGCAGTCCCCACCCACAGACCATCCTACATGACTGGGCTTAATAGGATTGAGAGCATGAAAATGCCATACCAGGTGGGGTGCATGAACAAAGGATGCTGGTTCCCCATGAACGCTATTAGAAATTATAACTTTCCTCAGATGTGTTTTGAGTCTTTTCTGTGGTGTACCTCGTATTCTTGGTGCCCACCTACCACAATGGGAGGAGGTGGGAAATCTGTTCTGGTTTCAGGATGGTAGGGCTTGATTAGGGAAACATGAAATACTGGGTGTATTGTATATTCAGGGTGTAGTTTGAGTTGGACTGTCACAGGGTTCAATAATTGCTCGATTTCAAATGGACCAATAAAATGTGATTGAAATGTTCTTGGTTTTCTAGAATTATGTTACTTGTGGAGAGCCAAACACAATCTTCTACCTGATAGATTGGCTCAGGAGCTCTATGTTTCTCTACTGGCACTTTCATTTTTTTCTTTTTCGTGGCTAAACATTTCCTGGCCTTGTGCTGAATTTTTGCAGGGTGGTTAAGTGCTTTGAGAGAGAAGGGAATAGTGTTGCTGGGCATGATCTTTCCAGAGGGAGGGTGTGTGAATGGACACCACTGAGTTAATAAAATGTGGAATACGCTAGTGCTGAATGAACTGTGTTATAATAAGTAAATTCGGCTAAAGAAAGGGCCTGATCTCAAGAGCTAGTAACCGTGGATAAGAGATATCTAAGGGTGTGTTCCAGCATTTGGTAGACCCGTTCTGTTTGACCATCCATTTGGGGCTAATAAGCTGATGAAAGTGCTATTTCTATCCCTAACATGGAACACAAGGCTGTCCAAAATTTTGATGTAAATTGGCACCAGCGGTCTGATATGATTTTAGTTGGTAACCCGTGAAGCTGAATTGCATGTTGGAGGAAAACATTGCCAAGTTCTAAAGCTGAAGGGATGGCCAGATGGAGCTATGTGTTGTGCTTTATCATGAGCGCAAGTGGGACAGGTATTAATATACTGATGTATGTCTAGTCATATAGATTTATCACAAAATAAAATGATGGATGAAGTGTCGAAACCTTTCAAACAATTGCCCCCAGGCATAGATGTGGGTTTAATCCATCGTTATTTTGATTGCCATGTCACCCCAGTTTGGACGGAGCCATAAACTAATCAGTCTTGACCCTGTGGGAGCAGTCCAGCCCAAACTGCCAAGACAGGTCCTCCCTGGACAGGATTCAAGCACCCAGGGGCCGGCTTCAGGGCATCACCCTTCATCAGCCAAGACAGCTTGAATCCAGTGTTGCAGCAAGCAAGGGACCCACGTCTGGGCATACCCCAGCCGTTTAAGGCACACATAGCTACATCACAAAATAAATCTCTTGTCGTATAGATTCCCACCAGAAAGTTTGCAAACAACTCTTGGAGGTTTTTTGAATGCCTGGATTCCCCGCTAGGGCAGTTTCATTATTCCATGTTATACCTGATGCTGTCATTTCTGCTCTGGTATGTCTATTTTGTTAGAGTGAAAGTAATAACCATCTATTATGTTGTTCTTTGGATTTTTTATCCAGTTTTAAGGATCGATTTGTTTAAGAGCTTTCTTTACCACCTCCATAAAGACATCTGCATCAGTTGCAGCTGTAATTTTGTTTCCTGGAATTATGCTGGGAGGTGGACAAGTGTTACTTTGATCACAAGGATGTCCCAATCTGGATAGGATGTCAGATTGCAACTGTTTAGCTCTAGGGTGGTACGTAATGATGAAGTCAAAGTCGCTAAAAAATGGAGCCAGTACATTTAACGAGGGGTTAGATTATTCACCAAAACAAAGAATTGAAGTTCTTGTTATCTGTGATAATTGTGATGGTATGTTTGGCTCCTAAGAGGTGGTGTTGCCATTCGGAAAATACAGACTTAATTGATAGCAATTCTCTTTCTGCAATAGCATAATTCTGTTCTGCCTGGAAGTAATTTCAACTAGTAAAAAGATATTGGATGAAGAAGGCCTGTCTGAGGGTCTTTTTGGGATAAAACACCCCCAGGGCAAACTGTGAGGCGTCTGCCTCAACAAAAAAGGGTTGATCTGGGTCTGGGTGACATAAGATTGCCACTGACATGAAATTTTGTTTTAATGTATGATAGACTCGATCTGCAGCCTTTGTCCAAACAAAAGGTTGTTCCTTTTTTAACAGTGTAGTTATGGGATCTACTAATTTTGAAAATTGTGGTGGAAATCTTCTTAAAAAATTAGCAAAACCCATTACTCTTTGCACTTCTTTGACTGTTGTTGGGGTCAGCCAAGTAAGACATCTAGGAAATCATGAAATACCTTGTTAATAAAGTATTGAAAAGTTGCAGGGGCATTCCGGATGTCAAAGGGCATCACTGTGTATTCATAGAGCCTATAATTTGTCCTGAAGGCTGTCTTCCTTTTGTCCCCTTTTTTACACATTTTAGGTGATAGGTACAGTGTAAATCTAGCTTTGTGTAGATGGTAGAATTATGGATCTGATCTAAGAGGAGTGGTATTAAAGGCATTGGTAACTATTTTTTATCATAGCCTTGTTGACAGCTCTATAGTCGATGCATACCCATATTTCCCTATTCTTTTTTAGACAAAAAAGATGGACGGGAGGCAGGAGAGGTGGAATGTCTAATAAACCTCGGTTCAAGCAATTTGTCTAGATATTTGCGTAAGTATTGTGTTTCAGTCTCTGTTAGAATGTTTATGCACTACATGGGAGAACCGCCCCAGGAACAAGATCAATACGACAGTCATAGACTCTATGTAGAGGTAAGCAAGTTGCCTTGACTGGATCAAATACATCCTGGAAGTCATAATATTTTTTTGATAGGTGCTATGTTTGGGAGTTGGGAAGTGCCATGCAATGAAGTGGTGTTGCTGGGTATGGAGCTTCCTGATAATAAGTGATCATGAGAAAATGGGATTGTAGAGTTATTTTCCATGACACCCAAACAATCTTGTGGTTATGACACTTGAGCCAGGGTATGCCAAGGACCCCACCGAATGTGGGGGTATCAATGAGATCGAAACTTGTTTTCTCAATATGCCTGTTATCACATATTGGAGTCAATGGATGAGTGTTATATTGAATCCAACTGGAAGATAACGGAGACCCATCCACAGTTTTGATTCTGCCTCAGATATCGGAGAAATGCCTAACTTATCTGCTAGAGACAAATCAAAGATGTTCCTGGTAGCTCCAGATTCTATGAGCACTGACAAAACCAGCTGGTTTTGTGGTGACAAAATTAACTTTACTCTGCTAGTCATATGTTGGGGAACACAAGTTATGACATTTGTTAAATA
This sequence comes from Pleurodeles waltl, assembly GCF_031143425.1. Taxonomy (NCBI): domain Eukaryota; kingdom Metazoa; phylum Chordata; class Amphibia; order Caudata; family Salamandridae; genus Pleurodeles; species Pleurodeles waltl. The sequence continues at coordinate 1,891,324,443 of NC_090440.1, forward strand.
TAGAGAGATCTGGAAGTTGTATTGTTTTGGAGAAGCAATCTCCTTACTGTCAGACAGCATTTGTTTTCCTGCTTTTCAGAGATTTCTACACTTGCGACTTTCTTGTTCTTTTTTGGCTTTACTGAGCAGTCACAAGCAAAATGCCTGGTGTGCCACAACAGAGGCAGAGGTTAGCCTTGCGTTGTCTTTCCTTTACTTCATTAGATAAAGGGCCTCTAAGTCCCCTTATCTGCATGGGTTCTGGTTCAGGTTTTTTCTCGTCAGTACCCCTACTATCCGATTTTAATACTACTACTACTCTGGTTTTATCTCTGGGCCGTTCAGTTTTCTGATCCAGTCTTACAACTAAATCAATGAATTCAGTGCAATATTTAGGTGAGTCCACTTTTTGTGATAAACTATCTTTTAGGTCGTCTCTTAAACCTCTATAAAAGAGGGATGTGTGTTTTTCTTCTGGCCAATGAGTTTCTGTTATGAGACGGTTAAAGGTGGTGATATAGATTAAAAGTTATTTGGGACCCTGCTGCAAGTTTAACCTCTCATTATTACTAGACTGTATGAAGAGAAGTTTAGCAAACAAGCATTTCATGGATGGTTTAAATGTGCCAAAATTACACAAGATGGGTTCATCATTTTCTATGAGAGGAATTGACCAACTGGCTGCCACTTCCCCCCAGATTTATATATATCATGAAGGCAACCTTTGCTGCATCAGTTGTAAAAACCTGGGGGTCATAAAAAAAAATGCAATTGACACTGGCTCATAAAGGCACCAAAGAGCAGACTATTCCCTGTAAAGCTTTCAGGATTAGCAAAGGGAACAAAAGTGGGAGTTGTAACAGTAACGTGTACATTTTGATCTCTGGGGTTGGTCCTGGAAGAAGCTTTGGATTGGGTGTGATTTACACCACAATTAGGAGAATTTAGAATAAGACGCTGTCCTGTGGGGTCCCTCAACTAAGTAAAAGGTTTGTTGCAACCTAGTGCCCCCTTAAGCTCCTGTTTTTCTTGCTTGAGCTTTTGCATGAAGAGTTTCAATTATGGATATCAAATGCTCAGTTTCTCTGGGAACCTCGCTCAAGACATGGACTAGAGGGTCCATGTTGACGTCGCCCAGAGGATACACTAAGGCCCTCATTATGACATTGGTGGTAAATCCCACTTACCGCCATGCTGACTGCCGCCAACATACCGGCGCCGTAGAGGATTCCTGCCACCCATATTATGACCCACACACAGCAATCCGTCACAATACAGCTACACACACAAGTCCGCCAGCCCAAAGGTCAGTGATAAACTGGCGGTAGCAAAACCCAGACCGTTGCGCCAACAAAACTCCGCCCACAGCATTGTGACTCATGAATCACCACAGCGGACATTCAATGGTGCTAAACCATTGGCAGTACATACCGCCGCGCTCAAAATACACACAATCTAACAAAACTACACCACATTGGATAATTCAAACTACACACACTTGACACACATACACACACCACACCCACACACCACTATAAAACACCCACCCTCATTACCCACAACCCTTTACCATTATAAACCAGTGCCACAAGAGAGATAGCAAAACCACAGACAAGACCACAGACACACCACAGTCACCTATACACCATCCACGCACCCTACATCATACACCCCAACACAGCACCCCACACAACCTCACCCACACCACTCACAATACACCCATGGCACCGCAACGACACGCCAGGTTCTCTGAGGAGGAGCTAAGGGTCATGGTGGAGGAAATCATCTGGGTAGAGCCACAGGTATTCGGATCACAGGTGCAGCAGAGGTCCATTGCTAGGAAGCTGGAGCTATGGCAGGGAATTTTGAACAGGGTCAATGCTGTGGGACAGCACCCAAGAACAAGGGATCAGGAAGAGGTGGAACGACCTACGGGGGAAGGTACATTCCACAGCAGCAAGACACCAAATAGCTGTACAGAGGACTGGCGGTGGAACCCCACCTCCTCCCCCACAACTAACAACATGGGAGGATCAAGTCTTGGCAATCATGCATCCTCAGGGCCTGGCAGGAGTACAAGGAGGACTAGACTCTGGTAACTCAAATCTCTATTACTATCACCCCCCCTACCTGCATGTCATCACAAACCCCCACCCTTGCCCTCATTCCCATCACTTCACCACCTCCCACATACCCCACCATCTCAACCCACTCATCCCAATACCAAGCCCTGCATGCAACACCAATGCATGGACACTCCACACAGACCTGCATGGGTACCCATCACTAAAGCATGCACATTAGAGAGAATCACCTAGCCTACAAAATCACTACTCACACAAGGAAAAGCTGTGAGGGCAATAACAACCATACAGGGAAACACACCCATGTACAAGATGACACACACAGAAACAATAACATTGCATTTACATCCCCACAGGTCCCCCACCCAATGTCACTGGAGAGGAGGTGCCAGCAACTTCTAGTCCACCCCCTGAAGAGGCCCACAGTGATGACAGCAGCTCTGGACGCCTGGATCTGGATGACCAACCTGGCCCATCAGGGATCTCCGGACAGTCGATAACCCAGGCACAGTCCCACACCACCACAGATCCTTCCCCCTCAGGAAACACCACCACAGTACCCACCCAGCGGGCCCATACCTCTGTCCCCAGGACACATCAATCAGCAGTGTGTCCACCACTACAGGGACCTCAGAGCACCCCACAAACACAGGATGATCAGGGACCTGGGGTCAGTGGCAGTGGGCACACGGTTCAATGGACAGAGGCGCAGGACAACAGGGAAGCTGGGAGGACTGCTGTGCGACTGGGGGAGGACAGGCCCAGGGAACTGAATATCCAGGAGGCACTCACCTACATCCTGGGAGCATACCAATATTCCCAGGAGATGATGGGCCAGATACTGGACAAGTTGCAGGAGACCCAGTGGCTGCAGGAGGGACAGTACCTGTGAATCAGGGAGGACTTGAAGTCCATTAACAACACCCTGGTCTCCATTGAAAGGGGTGCTGGCAGACATGGCCAACACCTTGAGGTAGGCAGAGGCGCACCACAGTGCCCCTGACACTAACCAAACCGATGAACAGCCTTCCACCCCAGCTGCCGCTAGTGGAAAGGAGGCCCCGCCAAAGAACAACTGGCCACCAGCTCCCCAGCCCCTGCAGAAGTATGACCACCCACAAACGGTCCCTGTGATTCAGGCAGAAGCCAGAGAACATTGCCAAGACCCCCACCAGGAAATAAGACTCTCCTGAATGTCACCCTTGTGTCCCACTCTGTCACCCTGTCCACCTTGAACTGCCATTGCTCCCCTTCCTATGCCCCCTTGGACAATGCACCTGTGATACAAATAGACTGGACTCTATCCTGGACTTTTCTCCATCATCACCCCAGCTCATTGCCCATCCCCCTCTAACAATTAGCACTTAAATAAACACCATTTGAATAAAGACAAGTATGGAGTCTTTCAAATCATTTAACCATGTATTTGTTTAACAAGTGTTAAACACTGCAATATAACTGTACAGTAATGTATACATAGGAATGGCCTGTAGTTGGCTGCAGTCAACACACCAGGAGCGATAGTGGGGCACAAATATCTGAAAATAGAGGTGCCAAAGGGTACAGTAAGTGGCCACAGAAGTGGGAAAATCAGCCTGCCAGTGACAATGTCAAATACAAAACTGTGAATGTAAAGTGTAATTACAGTGTCTTACCTGTGTGTCATTGGAAGTACTGTCTAATTATAGCACTTCTGTAGTCCTCATCCTCCTCATCTTCACTGTCCACAGGGTCCACTGATGCCAAACGCCCATCTCCAGCCTCTTCCTCCTGCAGAAAAGGCACCTGGCAACATGAGGCAAGGTTGTGCAACATAAAGCATGCTATGATGATCTGGCACACCTTCTTGGGTGAGTAGTACAGGGATCCACCTGTTAGATGGAGGCAACAAAACCTGGCCTTCAGGAGGCCAAATGTTCTTTCTATTGTTCTTCTTGTTTGCCCATGTGCCTCATTGGAACGTTCCTCTGCCCTTGTCCTGGGATTCCTCACAGGGGTCAGTAGCCATGAGAGGTTGGGGTAACCAGAGTCACCTGCAAATATCGAGGGACAAAAGTTAGACACACACTAACCCCTAGGGCCCACACCATACCCATACACCAGCAACCCCTTGGTATGAACCAGGGCTTACCTATTAGCCACATCCGGTGCCTCTGGAATTGAGCCATCACACATGGGATGGTGCTATTCCTCAGGATAAAGGCATCATGCACAGACCCAGGATACTTTGCATTGACATGGGAGATGTACTGGTCCGCCAGGCACACTAACTGCAAATTCATGGAGTGAAAGCTCTTTGAATTTCTGAACACCTGTTCATTTCTCCTGGGAGGGGGGTGATGCATTATGTGTACCATCATTAGCCCCAATAATGTTGGGGATATGTCCCATAGCATAGAAATCAGCTTTCACTGTGGCAAAATCTTCCACTTGGGGGGAAATTATGTAGCTGGGCATGTGTTTAATCAGGGCAGACAATACTGTAGTCAGCACTATTGAGAACATTGGCTGATACATTCTTGATGCCAAGCCCACTGTCACTTGGAAGGAGCCACTTGCCAGGAAATGGAGAACAGATAGGACTTGCACAAGAGGGGGGATCCGGTGGGCTGACGGATAGCAAATATCATATCAGGTTCCAATTGGGCACACAGCTCTGTGATTGTGGCCCTGTCCAGTCTATAGGTGAGGGGCCTGTACACTGGGGGGATGTCTTCATCTGCTATTCATCCGCAGCAGTTGCAATCTAGGGGGCAAACGGTGAGTAGCTGGTTAGTATTCCATATTTCCAAACACTACACTGCATTGCATGTTGTGACTGTAACACAATATTGTTGTATAGGCCAAATGGTGCCTATGTGTACTGTGACACAGTTAGGTGCCATGGCGTGCCCCCACCCACTTGAAATGGCGTCTGCCTGTCCTGTATGGAGGGACTTGTGAAAATTAGGTAATTCCGCGGACATTGTGTGCCGTTGCAGGAGGCGGTCGAAAACCTCAGTGCAAATCCTCATTGGAACCCATTGGGCCCTATGGGTTACAGTGGCCAATGGTGATGTACGCTGGTGGTGACGGTACGCACCGCCGCGGACATGACTGCCATTTTCTATCTGTTCACCCACTTGCTACCTGACCTTCAACAGGAGAGGACCTACACTGCAAGTGCTGCTGTGACCTGTGTCTGGAACCGACCATGGCTCGTGTCACTGGGGTAAGGGCCCCTGCCTTCACCACTGCAGATTTGGAGAGACTGGTGGATGGGGTCCTAGCCCAATACCGAATGCTAAATGGGCCTCAAGACCAACAGGTGAGTACACTGTGAGCACAATGAATGGGGCATGAATGCATGGGGTGCTGTGTGTGAGGGCCTTGTGTAGGAGGGGTTGAGGTAGGGGCCCTTGGCAGCATGCTGCATGTATGGTGGGCAATGTCTGTGCGTAAGGGGGTGTGAGGGCTGTGGTGGGCCATGAGTGTAACAGGCAGGACGGTCTGACTGATACCTTTTCCTATGTGTATTTCTCTGCAGGTCAGCGCCCATCAAAAAAAGGGTACATGGCGTGCCATCGCCAAGGACGTGCAGACCATGGGGGACTGCGGAAGGTGGAGCACCCACTGTTGCAAACGAAGGGAGGACCTGAAACGCTGGGCATGGAAGACGACGGTGTCCCAGCTGGGGATGGCCATTGAACCCTGACCCCACTGATGGCCCGCATACTGGTGGTGGCCTTTCCGGAGGTGGATGGGCGCTTGGGGGCATCACAGCAGCCACAAGGGGGTGAGTACAGTGCCCCAATATACTACTTGCATGTGGTGGGGTGGCATCCGGGTGGGGGATGTGGGCCTGTGGGTGCCCCTGGGCCAGGGCAGCCAGTGCAGGGTAGGGCCCATGTTGGGCAGGGTCTTGTGTCAACCTAATCCAAACAAGATAGTAGGCCTCCACTACTGGGCAGGGGTCTGTGGGTCTCAGGTATCTGAAATTGGCATTAGGTAGCCCTGTCCATGGGCTGGTGACTAGCATTGTGACTGGTAGTGCATTGCCTAGTGCCTAGGACTGTTCCCTGTGTGTGAGTGTGTTGTGTACGCCAACGGTGGTGTTGTTGTCGCCATGAAGGGTATCCTTTGTCTCACCCCTCCCCTTTTTGTTTTGTCACCCTGTCCTTATGTGCATTAGCATCATCTGGAGGGGGAGCTGAGGCACCGGCGACGGGGAGAGCTGCATCCCACAGGGCCCAGGAGGTCGAATCCACTGACGGTGAAGGCACCAGTGGGACGGAGGGCGAGGGGAGCACCATGGCGGAGACTGGAGGGGACAGTTCTGACAGTGATACCTCCTCCGATGGAAGCTCCCTGGTGGTGGCAGACACCTCTGTGTCCACCCCAACTACAGGTACAGACACCACCCCTGTACCAGCACCACCCTCCCAGCAGACCCTCAGCGTGTTTCCCGTGCCCGCTCACCCAGGATGGTGGGCATCTCCTTCGCCCCAGGCACCTGAGGCCCTGCAGCAGTTAGCCCTGCTGCCCTGAGTGAGGATGCTATTGACCTCCTGCGATCCATCTCTGTTGGGCAGTCAACCATTGTGAATGCCATCCAGGGGCTGGCAGCCAATTTGCAACAAACAAATGCATTCCTGGAAGGCATTCACTCTCGCATGGGGGCCCAACAGAGATCAATCCAGGCTCTGGCCTTCTCCTTGATGGGAGCCATTGTGCTTGTTTCTAGCCACTCCCCTCCAACCTCCTCTGCCCAATCCCATTCTCCTCAACCCGAACCAATCGCAAGCACACAGGCAGACCAGCGTGCACCCAGGACAACACACAGGAGTGGTTCAGGCAGAACAAGCACCACACATCATCCCGCAGGCACTCACACAAACACCATCCAGATGCAGACATACTAACATTCACTGCCTCCACTGTGTACCCTTCCTCCTCGTCGTCCACCTCCCTCCCAGTAGCGTCTACACTCACACCTGCATGCACTACATCCTCATCCACTACCACCATCACGCCTATCCCTACATGTCCCTCACTGTCAGTCACCACCCCCACTTCCATGCACACGTCCCCTGTGTCCTCCCCCACTGTTTTTGTTCCCCCTCCTCCAAAGGTACACAAAGGCAAGCACTCAGACACCCAACAGCCATCCACCTCACAACAGCATCCAGCCCATGCACCTGCACCCAAACACAGCAGACAGACACCTCCTACAACCACTTCCTCTTCCTCCGCTCCCAAACCTTCACCCTCTTTCTGCCCCAATGTCCCTAAGAAGCTTTTCCTCTCCACCATTGACCTCTTCCCTACACCTTCTCCCCCCCATCCTTCACGTCAGGCCAGGGTGAAGAAAACCCAGACAAGCACCTCAGCCACCCAGTCCAGGGGTGCAGTAGTGTTGACAGCTACTGCAGGTGGGAGGATCCCAGGCACCAGGCAGCAACACTGACAGTGTGCATGCACCAGGTGCATCAAGGAAGGGCAAGGAGGCACCACCAGCTGCGACTAGGAAGGGCAAGGAGGCACCATCAGCTGCATGTGTGAAGGGCAAGGAGCACGACCAACTGCAGGTGGGAATGGCAAGGGGCAATCCCCTGCTGCTGACAAAAGGGCAAGGGGCCTGCACCAGCAGGCAGGAAGGACAGGAGGCCTGGTGCTGGGACTCATTCGGGCCCCCACCACCAACCATGGTGGTTCAGCCGTTCCATGCTGCAAGGGCAGGACTGGAGCCTCCCCCCACCATTGCTAGCACCGCCACCAGCACCGCCACCAGCACCGCCACCAGCACCACTGCCAGCAGCACCAGCCCACGTGGGCAGCCCTCCGAGGCTGCAGGGGATGGGCTGGAGCCTCAGCCCACCACTGCCAGCACCGCCACCAGCACCGCCACCCGCACGACTGCCAGCAGCAGCAGCCCCAGTGAGCTAGGCGCCAGTACTCACTGCGGTCCTCTTCGCCAGCGTTGTTGTTCGTAATGCAGGAAAAGGTAGATGAGCATGGGAAATATGTGCAACTCGGGTTCCATGGCGTTGTGGCTGTTCCCTGAGTCTCCAGAGGTGAGTCCTTTGACTTCTGTGTTCTGTTTCCGCCGTGCTCATGGGTACCGCCCCAGAAAATGTGGAGGATAGGCCTGTTGTAATACTGTGGGTGGTACATTGTCTTCCGCCTGGCTGTTGGCGGTTACTGCCGTGGTGCTTGTTGCTACCGCCGTGGCAGTCGGTGTGTTAAAGTGGCTGTCTGTCTGAGCGGTTTCCGCCATGGTCAGAATTCCATTTTTGTTACCGCCGAGCTTTATCACCGACCGCCAGGGTTGTAATGAGGGCCTAAATGTTGTAGCTTGGCCTATTGTTGCCCGGATAGCAGTGACGTATGCTCCCTGGGAAGTTCCTAAGGGGAAAAGAGGTTGGGAAGAGAGAGAGAACTACCAGGCCTTCAATGCTTCCAGCTTTTTCAGCATCAGACTTGTCAGGTTCTTCTGTATATGACTTCTGGTTGTGGGAGACAGGTCCATCAATGTATCAGGCATTAGTATTTTCTTATATTGCACCATCTGAAAATAAACAACACTCCTTTAGATATTGTTTACAAAAGTAGTTCAACAATCTTCAGTTTTATGATAGTTTCTTAGGATTTGACATACCAAACAATATATTCATAGCGTTCCAATACACTTTTATTGCCTTTGTGATTACGTGCCCGAAGTATCAAAGATTCAGTCAATAGTTTTAATGCTTTAGCCAAAATCAACATCACAATACAATCCAGCAAGATCAATAACAGTGCAAGTGGTTTTAATTAATTCAAAAAAAGATTGTTCAGATAGCAGTTTTAACTTGTCCATGCTATTACAAGAAAGGCCTCTTTCTTGGAAATGTCAACACTGTCTATTTGTTCACTGTTGTATTATAAATACACCTTCCAATGTAAGTTTATTCAGTTATATGTGTTTTCTAAATCAACAGAAATCCTCTTTGTGCACTACTAAGCTTTTTGTACCTGTTTGTACCAATTGTCCTGCACAGTGCTCAATTTGCTTCTCTTTTAGAATATACAGTGGGTCTGCAGAGGAGGGCCCAGCAAAAACACCACCAGGAAATGCTGCCGAAGAAGAGATGAGGATCCAGGACCTGTAAAACTGTGGTTGGGAGCCAGGTAAGTGACATCGAGATCAACAAGGCCAAGCAAGGTTTTGAAGTGAGGCATGGTTTAAATACCTGCGGCTGTAGGTGCACAATAAACTTGTTCTCAGTGGTGGTTGGTAAGAAACATTTTTAATGAGTTTCACAGTTTGCATGCATTAATTAGCCAACCGCTTTCAATTGATGGGCTCACGTGGTGTATTTGCATATTGTAACCTTTTAGTTCTTCCGAATAGCATGTGCAAACATTCATACCAAGAACATAACACAGTGCCCGTCACTGCTACCAGGGTTTCGTAAGCATATAGGACAAGAACGTAACTCAGTGCCTACAACTGCCACCAGGGTTTTACAAGCATATATAATGAAGCACACAACATGGTTCCTTTTATGCCATGATAACCAACATGTTACAGGATGACAGTGAGGCACATAACAAAGGGTCAAGCCATGGTTAAACGTGACATGTGGTGGCACTGGGGAGCGGGTTTTGTTAGGACTATAACACTGTTTAGACCTTAATGGATTGTTCAGAGCTGAGGATAATGCTGTAACTATTTATAGAATTTAATGGAATTATTAAATTTGATATCCTGGAAGGGCTGAGGTTGCAAGGTCCGAGACTTCAGGATGCTGAATATAGTAAGGAAGATAACAAGTCTCATGCTTGACCAATACCATAGTTGTACAGGCTGAAGTGGAGGTTGTATTTTTGGTTATATATCCTCTGACACTGAGTTTTCTACCATATGGATTTTTTTTATCTTCTTTCAATGTGAAAAAATGTACATAGTGTAAATCCAGGTATTTCTGTTGTGGGCCTAGAAAAGGTGTTTTTTTATTTATTTCACCAGAACCAGGGCATTTTATGATACGTTGCGCTTGGTACAATGACTCCTAGATCTCTGCCTGCTTTGCTATCTGTGGTAACACAGGATTATCTAAACTGAATAAGCGAGAGACACACACACTGGCTCTGGCACACCTTTGGATGGGGATTGTTATAATGAAAAAAGATCAATGGTTCTTTAGAATCACGCTTTATTTTTATCTCCACTTCTCCTCATCAGCTCTTCACATCTCCTCTTCTCTCAGCTCTCTCTCCCAACATTCTATTGTGAACTCCTCTACCTAACAGTCAGAACATTCCATTCTAAAGGGAAGGTGGGGGGGGAACGTACCACTTGTATTTAAATATGTCATAACCTCTAATCTAACAAAATCTGCCTATATGTAATTACATGTTGCTACCTTAAAATATTACAACTAAATTACAACACATCTTCCCTTCCACACACAATATATACAAAGTGATCAAAAATATATACATTCAATAATAATTTGACATACCTACATTGATGTCTTAAATATATACATTCAATAGATAATTTGACATACACTACATCGATGTTTTAAAAGAAGTTCTATTGGTACTCTCTGTACCGACGTCACGTCTCTGCTGAATCTCCTCACTCTCGCCATTTTCCATGGAATTTCCTTCACTCCTCACGAGGGCTGATGGCTGTTGGACAATCCTGTCCATACTCCAACACTGACCATTTGTTAACGTAACCACATTGTTTTTCACTTTGGCAATATCAAAAGGACCGGAAAATTTAGTGCCTCGCATATTCGGACAAAAACCCCTTAAAGGATTTTTAACATAAACCTTATCCCCCACTTTCCACTGTTGTTGTTTAGTATCATGTTTAGTATTGTATCTTTTTTTGTAATTGTTTTTATGATTTTCTATTCTAAGTCTGAATTGTGGAGTTATGGCATCACTTTTTCCTCCTCCACCTAACCATGAAGGGAAGAATTTGGTACTTGGTTTCCTGCCCTTTAGAGCAGAAAATGGAGAAATTTTTGTAACTGAATTTGGAGTAGAATGGTACGCCCATAACATGTCTCGAATAGCATTTTCAATGATTATTTGGTTTACACTAGCTAACTGGATGCACTCTTTAATCATGCGGTTGGTCCTTTCGACTAAACCGTTTGCCCTGGGACAATATAGCGCTGTAGTGAGGTGGTGTATGTTTAAAGAGTTAAGAAAATCTTTCATTTTTGATGAAGTTAATTGAACTCCATTGTCAGTGATCAAGGTGGCGGGTATTCCTTCCATAGCAAAAGCATCTTTAAGGAAATTTATAACTGATTCAGTGGTGATTTGGCTTACCATTTTTACATTAATCCAATGTGAGTAATAATCAATCAGTACTAGAGCAAAACGTTTCACAACACCTTTCATGTTGATAGGCCCTATGATGTCTAATGCCAATTTTGTCCAAGGCTTGTCTGGTACCGCCACAGGATATATAGGAGTTTTACGAATAATTTTAGTTTTGTCACTGCACGCACATTTAATGCAATTTTTAACTTCATTTTCTATCATAGAGTCCATATTAGGAAACCAATATCTTTCTCTAACACGAGCTTTTGTGAGGCTCCTGCCTAAATGACCTTCATGAGCCAGATTGATAATTTTGTGTATCAATCCTGCCGGTGGTATTATCTTATCATTTCTTAAAACAAAATTTCCGTTTTCATTTATTTCATGTCTAACCTCCCAATAGTTTTTTAGTGTTTCGTCCAGATCCTTCCTAAATTCCGGCCATCCCTCCTTCGCTAATGTTCTCAATAAGGATAGGGATTCATCCTTATGGTCAGCCAACTTCCATTCTTCTTCACTGATAGCCAGAGTACAAACAACCATTACTGGGTATTCCGGGGTCTCATAGTCTTCATTTATAGTCAACGGTACTCTAGATAGAAAATCTGCAGCACAATTATTATTACCCGGTAGGTACTCAATCTTAAAACAAAAGCTCTCCAGGCCTAAAATCCATCTAGCAATTCTAGGTGTACTGTAGAGAAAACATAAACTAGTGGTTTGTGGTCTGTACGTAAAGTAAATTGTGTACCCCAAAGGAAGAATTTAAAATGTTTTATAGCCCAGAAACAAGCCAGAGCTTCTCTTTCAATTACTGAGTAATTGGATTCTGCCTTATTTAAAGCCCTAGAAGCAAATGCTACAATTCTCTCTTTACCATCAACCACTTGGGATAAAGTGGCTCCCAAACCTTTTTTGCTCGTGTCAGTAGTAAGAATAGTCTTCCTTTCATGATTGAAAGTACCCAGGAATGGTGCTGTTACAATGGCTTGTTTAATCCTTTGAAATGCAGATTCATGACATTCTATCCATTTGTAAGGTGTGTGGTTTTTTAGTAACTCTCTTAGGTCATATGATATCTCTGAGAATCCCTTGACATATTTTGTCATATACTCAGCAAGGCCTAGAAAAGATTTTAATTCTTCCTTGTTTTTTGGTGCCTCTGCCTTCTTAACAGCTTCCACTAGTGAAGTTTTAGGTTTGAACCCATCTTTAGAAATAGTGTGCCCTAAATAATCAACTGAATCTACTCTAATTTGACACTTATCCTTTCTCAATGTCAAACCCGCCATTTTTAGTTTACTAAGTACCTTTTTTAAGTTTGTATCATGTTCCTCTACATTTGCTCCATATATTAAAATGTCATCCTGAAAATATAGAGTCTTAGGTGTATCTTCCAAAACAAGTTGCATGATTTTTTGAAATACGGCCGCAGCTGATGCAAGCCCGAATGGCATTCTATTGAACATATACGATCCTAGGGGTGTAGTGAAAGCTGTGAGCCATTTGGAATCTGGGTGAAGTTCAACCTGGTGGTATGCGCTGGAGAGATCCAGCACGGAAAAACATGCTGCCTCCCCCATGGTGCTTAATATTTCATGAATAACAGGAAGTGGATGTCTTTCCACCCAAATGTTTCTGTTCAAATCTCTCAAATCAATGCACACCCTAATGTCGTCACAATTATGTTTCTTGGCAATTACGATGGGAGATAACCATTCTGAACTCTCAATTGGTTGAATAATTCCTAGAGATTCTAGTCTCTTAAGTTCCTTTTTAAGAGGGTCTCTAAGTAAGTGTGGAATTTGTCTAGTTTTATGTACTATCGGTTTAGCCTTAGGTTTTAATTTAATTTTATGTTGGAAGCCTGCCAGTAGACCTAACTTTTCAGTAAAAATCTCAGGAAATTCCTGGAAAATCAACTCATTAGAGTTAATTTTGTCCATGAGCAGCACTTGTTCCGGATTATTAGGGTCCAGTTTGATTCCCAACTCCTTCTGATGCTGCCAACCCAGTAAACTGGATCCTTTTTCAACTACATAAACTTTCCCTACAGTGGTACGACCTTTAAATGATATTAAAGCCTTGAACATCCCTTTAAGAGGGATGGGGTCTTTGGTATAACCCTTGGGATTAATGTCTGGTTTTGACAATCTGGAGGACATTTCTTTACCAATACCTTTAAAATCCAGTTCATTTATGATTGTAAAGGGTGAGCAAGAGTCAGCGAAAACTGTTACTGGACTGCCATCAAGGGAAATATTACACTGAGGATATTGAAAAGAATTTTCCTGTTCCTTTTTAACCTGCAGTATTATCTTTTTAACTTCTTGAGAATCATCTACCTTTTTATGCTCATATTGTTTATCAAATTTAGACACCTCCCTACACACTCTGGCAAAATGGCCTTTTTTATTACATTTTCTACATATGGCTGTCCTGGCTTGACAAAAGGTAGAGTTCGCCAAATGAGTGCTGCTCCCACAGCGGTAACATTTTAATCCTGTTGTAGGATTAGTGGTTTTTTCAGGTTGTTTATCTCCAGTTTTAATTTTCATAACTTTTCCTTCTTCTGCATTTACCTTAATCTCTGCAACTTGATCAGAAGAAGCAGAAGGAGATCTGATTTCTTGTAAACATAGCTGTGTGTGCTCAATGGATTTTGCTATTTCCACTGCTTCCTGCAGATCAGGTTGTTTTTGTAGTAATTTTTCCTGAATTTTTACATTACTAGTACAACGGACTATTTGGTCTCGAATTAGTGAGTCATTAAGATTCCCAAAGTTACATAATGTACTCAATCCCCTTAGAGCAGCAACGTAATTAGTCACACTCTCTTGTTTGCCTTGGGAACGACAGAAAAAGTTATGACGTTCTAAGACCACATTTACTCTGTCTCCAAACTGTTTTTCCAATTTCATATATGTGGTGACATAATCATCCTGTACTTGTCCATCTGGAAAATCAGGTTCAGGTAACGTATCATAAATTTTTCTGCCGTGCGTCCCTAAATTGTGTAACAATATGTGTTGTTTCCTGAGTGGGTTGAATTTATCTCCACCAATGGCAATTAAATATGATTCAAAAATTTTGAACCATTCTTTCCATGGGATGTTAGGTTCTCCAGTTTCATTTAAAAATGGAATTGGCTGGGACATGCCCGCTGCAGCCATTTCTAAAGGATAGTGTGATTTAAATAGTTATGTATGTATAAAATATAGCAATTACTATGTACTATCAAGTGTATTCTCAAAGTGCAACTATAAAAATTAAAAAGTTAGAAAATAAATATAGCAATCATCACATGTTATTAAATCTAAATAGTAACAGTTGAATGCATATTTATGAAGACATTAAAGAAAATGCACAGTCTAGTGTTGCAGCCGATTTAGAGGAAAAGCCCTGAGAACAGTAGGCCGATTTAGAGGAAAAGCCCTGAGAACAGTAGGCCGATTTAGAGGAAAAGCCCTGAGAACAGTAAATTTCCCACAATGCCACAAGCAGGAAAGAGCTGTGCCTGTCAGCGTTACCACCAACAGGCTAATATCATTACCAATGCTTCTTAAACGTTCATGCTGTGCCTGTCAGCGTCACAACAATATGCAGGTCCAATTGCTGGAGTATGACAATTCAGTGAAACTGCATTTGAAACCGAAGTACAGATGATCCTCAACCGTTTCAAAAACTCCACTAAAGCTGAGGTAATTCGCAAAGTACAACCTCTTGTGGATTAAAAGTTAATGAGATATACTCCTCATGTAATTGTGCGTGCTTCCACACAGTTAAATATAATACGAATGTTCCGTTTCAGAGCTGCCTTTCATAAAATGTCATCAGAAAAAGACCTGTTTATTTTCTTGTGCATTCATTTTGCATTATTGTCAGTATAGACCATTAACTTGTGTTATTTAAAAATAGATCCTCATAGATGAAATACTTGTGTGTGATAGATTGATTTTCTGGACCTTCCCTCTCAGAAAAGGTCGCTGTTCATAACCTGTGCTTGCCTCTCACATGTTTATTTTCCTTTCCTTCCAGGAATATCTGTCATGTGATTGATTGTGTCTTCTTGACCTTTCCTCTCAGAAAAGGTTCATAATGTGTGCTTTATATTTTTTCCTTGTAAAATTATTGTTGAATTGAAAGGCTAACCTTATGAACTCTTCTTGCTGGTTTAGTTCTTCTTTCTAAATTAACTTTGCCAATATCAGGTTTCGTTTTGTTTTGTCAACACTATGCTTAATATTTTAAGACTTGAAAAATCAGTAATAGTGCTATCTGCATAGCTGCATTTTGTAGTAAAGTACTTGTTGAATAAAGGGGATGATCCTTATGACTCCTAGATTATCCAGTCATTTAATTAAGAATAACAGTATCTTAAGTAAATGGTGGTCACTTTGATGAGGATGCAGCACAAGGGGTAGAGATGAAAGTGCCCCCTTTCGCACTCCAATCATCGCCAGTGTTATAATGAAAAAAGATCAATGGTTCTTTAGAATCACGCTTTATTTTTATCTCCACTTCTCCTCATCAGCTCTTCACATCTCCTCTTCTCTCAGCTCTCTCTCCCAACATTCTATTGTGAACTCCTCTACCTAACAGTCAGAACATTCCATTCTAAAGGGAAGGTGGGGGGGGAACGTACCACTTGTATTTAAATATGTCATAACCTCTAATCTAACAAAATCTGCCTATATGTAATTACATGTTGCTACCTTAAAATATTACAACTAAATTACAACAGGGATCCTCATGCAATTTTCCCAAACATCAACTAAATTTTATTCACCTAAGCCCAAATTAGAAACTCTGGTCACCTTTCCCTTTCTGAGGCTAATACCCTTAGAGTTGGCAGACCGGACATTGATGGAGACTTCTGCCACTGCCACATTACTTCAGAAATAACAACTATCCTTTAACTAGAAAGTAACTATTACCTGCCTTGTAGTCCAGAGATAAAAACACGTCTTTACTGCAAATTGGAAGGGTAAAGAGGATTTGATGTTTTATCAGTCCTCTGATGGCGTGTAATACAAACAGTGTCAAGACTGCAAAACCAAAACATCTGCCCCACGTACTACTAATGATGACACCAAATGTGCTCAAGTGGAAGGAAACTCTGTCGTGGCCAACGTTACACGGCTCTACATACAGTGAAACTATCACAATAATTACATTTGTTCTGATTTCATATTCAAAGAAACCCCAGGTCAGAGATTTTTCCACTTGAGTTTTTTATCCTTGAAACAGACCTTGTTGGGGAAGCCAATCACAATGTGTGCAATGCCACTTAAGAACAGCTATTGTTGTCTAGGTGACATCTGCATTTGCAGCTCCAGTGAAAACGTCTCGGCTTATATGGAGCTTTGTGGGCTTTCAAAGGCATTTATTGTAGTACTATCATCCGGACAGAGTAAAAGATATGGGGGGTCATTCTAACCCTGGCGGTCCAAGACCGCCAGGGCTAAAATGACGGGGGCACTGCCAACAGGCTGGCGGTGCCCCGCTGGGCATTCTGACTGCGGCGGTTTGACCGCGGTCTGAAGTGGAAAACCGGCGGTCTCCCGCCGGTTTTCCGCTGCCCATTTGAATCCTCCATGGCGGCGCAGCTCGCTGCGCCGCCATGGGGATTCTGACAGCCCATACCGCCATCCTGTTCCTGGCGGTTCGCCCGCCAGGAACAGGATGGCGGTATGGGTTGTCGTGGGGCCCCCGTAAGAGGGCCCCACACAGAATTTCACTGTCTGCATTGCAGACAGTGAAATTCGCGACGGGTGCCACTGCACCCGTCGCACCTTCCCACTCCGCCGGCTCCATTCGGAGCCGGCGTCCTCGTGGGAAGGTAGTTTTGCACTGGGCTGGCGGGCGGCCTTTTGGCGGTCGCCCGCCAGCCCAGTGCAAAACCCAGAATACCCTCAGCGGTCTTCCGACCGCGGAGCAGTATTTTGGAGGGGGAAGTCTGGCGGGCGGCCTCCGCCGCCCGCCAGACTTAGAATCACCCCCATGGTTTTAACTGGTGCAGAAGCCTATGCTACGCTTATTATACTATGTTGCATTTTTTCGGTTGCACCCTTACATGGAACGCATATTGGCTACGTTTTCCCCAGAAATTCTGGAACTATATATAGAATTTAATGGAATGATTAAATTTGATATCCTGGAAGGGAATGTTTGAAAGATGTAGTTCAACTGTTCTAGTTCTGCTATGCTACAAGGTTTTCTACTAGAGGTGAATTAGTGCTTACTGGAAGCCCTTCATATATAGGTAGAAGTATCACATTTATAAGACAGTTACAAAATGGCACAATTGTGATATTGTCCTCAGCATGTTACAAATCCTTAGGGGTGAGCACACATGTTCAACACAGTTTTGATTTTAAGTTAATGTAATAAGAAATTGACTAAATATTCTTGATGGGCGAGTGCAAACTTTTAAAATGTTTGGTGAAAAAGATGTGAATCCAGAGTTTAAGAGTGGATAGAGTGTATGTTTTTTTCAAATTCATTCGTGTTATTAACGGAATCTTATGTAAGGGATAGGTCTTTTTTATTTACTTGAACTAATTCTCAGATCAAGGATTCGAGAAGTATAGAAATGGAAGTTAGGTTTTAATCCTCTGGGTATTTAATATATGCTACGGATATAGCTAAACTAAGAGAAGTGCTTATGTTTGTCTGATATATGCTACTCTCAAGTTCATTTATTAATTGACTCTCTTCATCTGCTAGCGCCTCGAAATATGTTTGTGAGAACCCTGTTTTTAAAATATGGAGGTTAGAAGATAAGCAGCTTTATTGCTCATGGATCAAATTAAATTCTGTGACATTTTGGCAATGTTTGCTGTAGTAAATGATATGTAATACTGAATAACGTTTATGGTGTAACGTTATTACTATTTAAGATTTTGTGGCCAATTGCCTAAACACACTTGGCTCATATTATCATCATTAGTTTATAAAGGACCACACAGTCCATCCAGTTACCCTTCATTGTATCCTTGAGAGAAAATTACACCTACTAAAACACTTCCTAACAATTGTGCAAGATGCCTCATGGAAGGATGGCAATGAGTAGGTTAATCACACCAAGTCATATTCTACTACTCTACCGAGAAATCTATCCTCACAGACAAATACTGCGCTTTAGGACTATGGGGGTCATTTTGACCCCGGCGGGCGGCGGTCGCCGCCCGCCTTGAGGGAACCGCCATATGGCCGCTCCGCGGTCGAAAGACCGCGGAGGCCATTCTGGCTTTCCCGCTGGGCTGGCGGGCGACCGCCAGAAGGCCGCCCGCCAGCCCAGCGGGAAACCCCTCCCCACGAGGAAGCCGGCTCCGAATGGAGCCGGCGGAGTGGGCATGTGCGACGGGTGCAGTTTGCACCCGTCGCGTATTTCAGTGTCTGCTAGGCAGACACTGAAATACACAGTAGGGCCCTCTTACGGGGGCCCCTGCCGTGCCCATGCCATTGGCATGGGCACGGCAGGGGCCCCCAGGGGCCCCACGGCACCCCCTACCGCCATCCTGTTCCTGGCGGCCGAACCGCCAGGAACAGGATGGCGGTAGGGGGTGTCAGAATCCCCCATGGCGACGCAGCAAGCTGCGCCGCCATGGGGATTCCAAGGGCAGCGGTAAACCGGCGGGAGACCGCCGGTTTACCCTTTCTGGCCGCGGCAGAACCGCCGCGGTCAGAATGCCCTTTGGAGCACCGCCGGTCTGTCGGCGGTGCTCCCGTGGCCGGTGACCCTGGCGGCCACCGGCCGCCAGGGTCTGAATCAGGCCCTATATTTGGTGAGAGATCAAGAATATCAATGTAGACCGCCATATTCTGTAATTTCCCCTTAACAAAGGAACAATGACAGTGAGTACTGGCAGCCCCAGTGCCCTTGCATAAGGATATCTTAGATGGGGGAACCAAACTAAAAGGAAATTGATTCACTTGTACGGGGGCATTAATTGCACATATCAAAATTTTCTGGTCCTCATTACGAGTTTGATGGTCTTTTCAGAAGACCACCGTGGTGGCGGCCGCCAAAAGACCGCCAGTGCTGGCGGTATCCTGACTTCCAACATCGGCAGGCTGGCTGAGGGCAGATGAGAGGCGGTCCCACCACCAGCACCACCACGCCGACAACATTCCGCCCTCCAAATTATGATCAACAAATCAACACAGTGGTCCTTCCACAGCAGTTAACCATAGGCAGTGCAACCGACCGCGCAAAAAAATACACCTCCAAAAAAATCCAAAGCCACATTGGACAGGATGAATACACCACACCTGAGACACATACACACATCACACACACCCACACACACCACTCTAAAACACACCCCCACACATCCCACAATCCATTGCAAAAGAAATGATTCACACAGACACGGAGATGCTGCTATACCCAAAATATAACACATGTACACCATTGGCACAGTCACACGTCACACACAGCACAACTGCACACAAACACCACAGCCCATAACTTCACCAGCCGAACCACCAAACACACCACCCTTGCGCACAGCGCCCCCCCCCCCCCACAATCCACTTCACTACCACCATATCTCCTCAAAAGCACCTACGATTCATCGACAAAGAGTTGAGGGTTATGGTTGATGGAAAATGAAGATATGGAGGAGGATCGTCGACAGAGTCAATGTAGTGGCCAACCATCCATGCACAAGGGAGGACATCCAAAAGAGGTGGAACGACCTATGGGGGAAGGTGCACTCCATGGCATCACGGCACCACATTGCCATTAACAAGACTGGCGGTGGAGCCCCCCACCTCCTCCTCCAGAGTTCACATTGTGGGAGGAGAAGGTCTTGGACATCCTGCATCCTGAGGGTCTGACTGGAAAAATCAGAGGACTGGATTCCGGTAAGTCAGGGACACTCCCTTGCCACTAATGACTCCTGTACAGCATGCGTCCCCACCACCCTATCACTACCTAATTCAACCCACCTCACACTTCCTCCCTCCACCCAATGCCCCACCAGCCCCACACAGTCCACGACCCATTGCATGGACAGCACTCACAATGGCAAGCACTACAACTCCCACAATGCATGACTTCCCACACATGAAAAGCTGCCAGTCCCACTTCACAGTGGAAAACCTGCATCCATTGCACCAACTACCAAAACTGGGTACTTCTACTGTGTACCACTATATGGCAATGACAGCTATGCAATCCACAATCAACAACCCTCCATGGAGCCAATTCCACAATCCATCACCCGCTAGCAATGTCTGCAGTGCCACATCTGTCATTACCATCACGGGGAAGCAAGTCAAGCCACTGTATGCATCAGATAATGATACCAACAACTACACCTCCACAATGTAATTCTCCCCCGCTCCATCCACAGGTACCCCTGCCACTGCCACCCTGCAGAGGATGCCAGGGACAGACAGCCCTCACCAGGATGAAAGCCCCAGTGAGGACTACAGCTCTGGATGTCTGGACATTGACAACTCACCTGGCCAATCTGGGACATCTGGTCAGTCCACCACCACCAGCCTCACCCTGCCCACATCTAAGCCCCCCACCCCTGTGATAACAACAACAACAGGTAACCCCTCGTCCCCAAACCTGTGTCCCAAAGACTGTTCAATCAACAGTGTGCCCCATAGTACAGGGACTTGAGTCTACCCCTCACACCCAAGATGATGAAGGGAGTGGGCAGACTGTGTCGGGCACAGACACAAGGGGCCAGGGCCAGTGGGAGGGCACCTGTTGGTCACGGGATGGGGCCCCCAAGGCAAACGACTGGCCAGGAGCCATCTCCCAAGTCCTGAGAGCAAATAAGCAACCCCAGGACAAGATGGGCCAGAGACTCTTTACCTTGCAGGACAACCAGAGGCTGCAGAGGGAATACCACCAGGAGGCCATGCAGCAGTAGCAGCAACACAATGCCACCATGCCCTCTATTGCAGGGGTGCTAAAGGAACTCACATCCATCCTGCATGTGTCTTCCTCCCACCAGGAGGCCCCTTTAACTAGCCACATACCATCTGTGCTATCAACTTCCACCTCAGCTAGAGCTAGTGGAATGGAGGCCCTGCCGGAGGGCCTACAGGCCACTAGCACCCCTCCATCAGTAGCTGATTAACCCCCAGCAAACGAGGTTGTCCATCCAGACATCCTGCAGGAGCTGCTGCCAAGACTGAGACCACTGCCAGGAAGTGAGATGCTCCTGAGCATTCGCCCTTGTGTGCCACTGACACACCTTGCTGACTATCCACTATCATCTCTCCATTTTCCCATGGCCTTTGGATACTGGACCTTTACTACATATAGCTGGGCCAACTGCTCTGATGATTTCATCCACCATGACCCCACTCATCACCCATTGCACTTGTGAATCACAATAAACACCATTGCACACAGCTACCGCTTACATGTCTTTATTGTAACACGTGTGAATTAACTGTTGTACAATATGCGAGCTTACTTAAACCATTGACCAGCAAAAGTCTGTAAGATGGACAGAAGGGGGAGGCCTATTCAGCAAGTTTGGTAGTACAACAGCGTCATCCTTAAATCCTGTGTCAAGGGAGCCACCAATCAAGGCAGAAACCAGAGTAGGACCACACATATTACTTGCAAATACACCAAGACAGAGCAACCATCACAGTAGGAGTCACTGTGGCCCAGCTAACACACATGCAGTACAATGTCGTCCTCCTTAGTGCGAGTACCCAAGTGGCATGTGAACACAAAGGGCCATATTTATACTTTTTGACGTGAAACTGCGCAAATGCAGTTTAGCGTCAACAACTTTGACACCAGCTAACGTCATTTCTTTGCGCCATCCGGGCGTCAAATGTATACTTTGACACACGGTGGTGCAAAGCACGGGTTATAGTCATTTTTTTTCTCTAATCATTGCGCCACGTCTTAAAGCCAAACGACGTTAACGCGGAGAAAATGACTCTAATCTGGTTTGCGACGTCGCAAACCGGATATGTGCCATTTTCCACCGCAATAGCGTCAAAAATCGGCACAAACGCAGAGAACTGTGCTAAGGAGCCCCAAAATGGATCCCAGAAGCCAGGAGAGACCCCAGGGAGACCCCAATCGACCAGGAACCAGCCAGGAGGACACAGACAAGACCCAGGAGAGGGGGAAGAAGAAAAGAAAGTGTTGTTTCAGTGCAGAGGAGCATGAAATACTGGTCCGAGAGGTGATGGAACACCAGCATCAACTTTTTGTCACCTCAAAATTGCCAATTGGGAGGAGAGAGGCAATTTGGCAACAAATTGTCAACAAGATCAACAGTGTGGCAATGGTCTGTAGAACAGTCACAGAGTGCAAGAAACGCTGGCATGACTGCAAGTGTAGGACCAAGGAAAAAATGGCAAGGAACAGGAAGGCAGCACTGCAGACTGGAGGTGAGAGTCCAGCACCGCAGGAGGCCCTGGACCAGATGGAGGAAATGATGGCAGCCATCATCCCAGAGGAGGTCGTCACAGGAACTCAAGGACAGGACAGCGCAGACTACAAGGAAACAACACAGATGCAGAGTAAGTTGCATGGGGGACAAAAATGGCTAAATGTTAACTGCAAACAGGGGGAGGTACATACGTACTACACAATGCATGTCAGCCCTGGAAATCATGCAGTGGAAAGGGCAAAGGGGCACGGTACGGGTGCATGGGCTGTGCAGGGGAAACCAGGGGCACAGCACAACATTACACCAACAACCTTTGCATGGGGGTGCTCTGCCATGCCAAGGCTGTTGGAAAGGCAAAGCCAGTCCAGGAGGGTTGGGTAGAATGTAAAACTGGGCTTCTGTCACAGGACAGCTGGCATTGTCATAATATGAACTAGGGCTCAATTTCCAGTCTCAGGCCATTTCCGCAAGTGGCATTTACAATTGACAGTAGTTGCCACTACCACCTGTTCTGTGTGTGCTGGTCAAGTAGCAAATGGCAGTTAGGTGCCCATGGAACAAACACACCCAAAATAGAGGGTTCAGGATGACAGCGTGATCAATCCCCTTTAATTCCTAACAAAGTGCAAATCCTGTCAAATGCTCATGTCTATAGGCACAATAAACATAATGTATTGTTATTTATATTATGAAGTACACAGCAGTAATTTCATACCCATGCAGTCCATTCCAGTGTCCACCCTGTGCCTGTGTTACAATAGCTGCAATGCCACCTTGCAACATCTCAACTGTCATACTGCTAAGACAACAGCATTGAGGGGGAGGACATATGTGTCTAGCTAGTGAAACACACCCGCACAGTCATAAGAGGAAATGGAACACTGGCAGGCCCATCAGTCAAATGCAATGTAGCACACATTGGCAAACATCAACATGACACACTACCAATGCTGACACCTGTATTGTGCCATGCCAATGCTATACATAGTATGCGCTAGGTCTCAGCAACGTATAGGTTTTTGTGAAATATCAGAGACTGGGTCAGTTCCATATTGTTAAGTGTGGTGCAAATGGCATCAGAACACCTACAGCAATTCCAAGGCCTCACCATGAGAATGGAAGTAGAGGGAGGGATGAGTAGGACAAGAAGGTGGCAAAACACAATTTGGACAGAACTTACACCTAGAGGATGTGACGCAGACAGTTCCCCAAACTGCCCACACTACATGTGACATGCAGGTGGAGCATAGGCCTGTGAGAATGCTAATATTAATGACAGGAACAATGAACAGGAACTAAGATTACAATGTCCCACTAATAGGAAGTCAGTGACGTCACATTACAAGTGCCACAACACAGACACACTAATTGTACAATATCTCATTGCAGGGGACGATGGCTCTCCTGTGGATATGCCTGTCCTGGACTTCCCCGATGACATGGATGACGAGCTGACAACCATTAGCCAGCAAACCCTCCAAGATGTCCTTGGAACCCTCAAGACTCCACCTTCAGTCGCAAGGAGGAGCACAGATGTAGCAGCCATCACAGAGGACTCACCCACCACCCCAATAGTACAACCTGCCAGCGCAAACCCATCTGAGTACTCTGACACTGGTACGACCTTTGAGAGGACAGTAGTGGGATTAAAGCGGGAGCTGGCCAAGGAGGTGCGGGTGGGGATGCAAAATATGGCAGCCAGCCTTGAGGGGATGCGCATGTGCATGTGCATAATGTCATCCGCAGAACAGTCAGCAGCCATGCAAGTCCAACAATCCCTACTGCAAGGACTACAACAGTGTGAGAGGGATTTCACTACTGAAGTTAGGGAGTTGCCACAACACCTGGCATCCCAAACATTTCACTGCGTGCACAACTGCAATCTTGACCCCCTCAGGGCCGACCTGACTGCCTACCACAGTGATGTAGCTGCCATACTTAAAAAGCAGCAGGTCCTCCTTGCTGCAGTAATGCCCTTAATAGCCCCACAGTTGGCAGCTACTGGGTATTCTGAGTCCACTTCTTCAAACACTGAAGTGTGTGTTGCCCCTTCAAACCCACCACCACCAAGGGCAGAGGAGATGAGACACACAACAGAAGATGAAGACGTGGAACAGATCACCTTCACCCGTAGGAGTGCCCGGTAGCACCAGTCCATGCCACATGGGCACTGATTTCCCATGTCCTGTGCTTGTTAACATGCCAGTCTTGCTACAGTTGGTAACATGCACTGTTCTCCAGCACACTGTTTAACTTACCACTATGCACTGCAATTGTCTGATATTACCTAATTGGCAATTCATGTTCCTCTGCACTAAATGACACTCCATCACAGCATGTCCAATGACATGTCCCTCACCATTGCACTTGTGTTGCGTCACAATTGAAGGCGTCACACTAATGGACTAACAATCCCGGACTATGTAAATATTGCACTATAGCACTTTAAAATAAATAGCACTTACACAACCACTTTGTCTCTGTGTAATGTGACACATCAACTGTGTAGATTTGTGATGCATGTAACATGTCAATGGCCACAGAATGTCAATACAATAGTGTAGAAAGAATGTGGGCTGATAACTATGCACAAGGGTCTGGATTTTATCATCATCTGTGCTTCCTTGGGCTTATTTCTGAAGTTAAAAGATCAAAAACAGTATAATGCTGTGTAGAACTGAAGATGTCAGGCCCAAAGTATGTACAAGATGAAACTCAATGTGGCCCACATTCCCTTCAAGACAATCATTATGTATGTGACATCTGACTCTAAACTTTAATCACACACCCACACCATACAGCAGGAATGGATGTGTACGAGTGTATGGACAATAATGTCACCTGGGAGTACAATGTAAGAAATAATAGGTGTGATTTATGTATACCGAACTTCACAAGATTATGACACCACTCAGTTTCTCAGATTTCACATGAACATAAGGCTCCAGGCAGATGTCCCACAGTGCCCAAAATTCCAATACAGGACTTAAACGATGACAGTTTGAAAATCACACCAACCTTTACAACACATTGGGAACCATAGTTACCTTGAGTGGTGGGTGCAATTGATGGTAGATGCACAGAGCAGTAGCTTTGTTGTAGCTGCCAATGTGACAGCTCATTTGGAAGTGGGAATAACCATGTCAAGAATGGGATTTGGTTGCAGGATGGAACACAAATGCAAATACAAAATTGACACTGTACACTCATGCAAAGGCCCTGATCCCCAAGCACAGCAATGCACAACAAGGTGTGTACTTAATTAAATGATGTGTGCATATTTGTAGTGCTATTAGTTGCATAACAAATGCTGCAAGTACTCAACATGTGCCAGGCCAACTAATTACTATCTTCTGGATCAAATTCAAGCAACACAAGACCTGTGATTTGTATATGGAACTGCCAGGACGGTATATAGTTGGTAATCATAAGGGGTCATTGTAGTTTGGCACACATGAATGCTTGAATTGCATGTCTGTCATCTACACTGTGACCATCACACCTAGCTACACATATTTTCTAGCCCTAACCCTGTGCCTCAGGGAGGGATGGACATGCAACACATACTTTCAAACATCAAGGACAACCACAAAGCTTTGTATAGCTATACATGGGTTTAGTCAGTCCACCACAGGTAAGGAGGCCTGCCAACTAGGATTGAGTCAACCATTGGACAATCACATCTACATTCATGTTTCTATTTGCGGACAATTGTCAACATCATTAGATCTCATTGGCACATTTCCAAAATCAACCACATTGATGCAAGCACCCATCTGGCCTTGACCTGCATGCACGCCTATGACATTTCACTCAAGTGCCACGTAAATGAAGTACAACATGTGGACCTAGATGCTGAGGGACAGTCACCCATACAGTCCTACATGTTCATTGCTTAACAGAAATGCGCAAGTCTGTGTGTAAAACTGATGCATCACTGTTCTGTGTGAATTAGGGTATGAGTTGCTGACTAAATTATGACACTGGCCACCTCCAAATCAATTTTTGGCATACATGTAGCAAAAAATCACCTTGTTTACCTGCCCATCCTATTGCGCAGCACTCGACTCCCAATATATGACTCTCTGCGGCTGAATGTCTAACTCTTCCATGGAACAATATGTCAACCTCCAGTCAAGTCACATATCACATCATGTGCCAGCTCAACATATCTTGCAATGAGTCCAACATACAGGAATCAATCACACAACAGCTGCAAACAATACACAGGACAAACATATTAACACTTACTGGATATGTCTGGGTCCCCAAATCGAGCCACTTCACCTATTGTGTAGGGGGCTGGTCCACCTGTAAAACATGGAAGGGTGATATGTGTTCAATGTCTGCTCACTGTACAAAAGTTGGAACAACAAATCACTGTGTGTGACATTTTATATGATAGAGCTGCACATCATGTATGTAGACACCCCAACAGACATACCACTGCAAACATGCATTGACACTGTCACTCCAGTGAGTGATAGACACACATATGCACACATGCACTGGCCCTAACAATCATCTGGTGCCAAACATGATTACTCAGTTTTGTGCTTAATTCATTCCAGAGGGTACTCGATTTCATATTTTGTAATTGGGAGACAAATGCAATGCCACATTCCAGGTGCACTGCAATACCAGAGACTCAGGTATTGTGGCTTGTGCATCAAGGGACAATGAGTATCCGATGCTCATGTGGGTTGATTTGCATTCAGGAATTATTGTGCTTTCAGTGGCCCATAATAGGTGTGCCAGTGTTGTGTTTTAGATACATATGCAACATTGGCAGTGTACCCTGAGCCGTATATGGCCCCTATGACAACATGATAGCAGGGATCCTGTGTGCTACTTGATGACAATGTTACGCTAAACATGGATTGGCCACTTTTCTGATTCAAAACAGCAAAAAGTTATATGCTGACAGTGTCTTAGTTGATCATCCTTGACAGAATGCATGGGCACAGGTGTAGTCTTTGCACCTGAAATGTGTTACTCTGGGCCTTGTGTACCTATATCAGGTATTGTAAATCACACCTTGGCAGAATCAGCAACTTAGATTTGCCAAGTTGGGTGATCAGTGGTAGTACAACCGAACTGACACTGTCACTAATAAAAACATGGGTTAGCAAATGTCCTACTTCTGCAATCATGATGAGGTAGGTCTCTATTTAAAAGCACCTTGGGAATGGCGGCACTCCCAGGAATCTTAGCAGACCACCATGTCTGTGACTGCCTTCATACTGAGAAGTTAACATTTGTAGAAATGCTGCAATATATCAGCAAGGGTGTACCAAAAGTAAAAAAAACAACCTATTTCTTCACTAAAATAGTATCATGGAAGCAGTCAGTGGTCCCTTGCACAACATCATGCTCAAAAATATTTTGTGACCATACATTCACAAAATGCAGGGATCCCATGATGACCCATGCACTTTACAAAATGGGTTGGCACAAAAGTGACACAGATGGTAACTGCACTAGCTCAGTACCAGCAATTGCGCCCAAGCCAAAATATGTTGTTGGGCCCTGTTACTCAATGATAGGACTTACACGCCTACTCCGAAAAGCCACAAGATGAACCTGTTTTGTGCTACTGCAATCTGGTAGCATCATGGCCCATTTGGGTTTGACCATGTGAAAGATTATCTGTGCAGACGTAAACACACAGAAACAGTGAACTTAGGGCCAGATGTTAAATTTTTTTTATGTTGCATTTGCTTCATTTGTTTACGCTACAGCTATGGAAATTAGCAAAATATGTTTGAATGTAGCAAGTGTGCAATACTTTTGCCTCAATAACGCAAATGCAGCACAAACAAAGTAGAAATATGGGCCTAAGATTATAGCGGAGGTTATGAAGAGCTTGGTACGTATGGCCATGAATACTGTTCGAACATGGTTCCACAAAACCGGGGACTACATTGTTTCCATGTATTACCATGTGAAATACATCCCATTCCTGGTGCACTCACAGGCCCTAATTCATACTTTTGTTTGTGCCGCATTACCGTCATCTATTGATTCAAAAGTGGCACTAAATTACAAAATACAATTGTATTTTGTAAGTTTGTGCGGCTTTTGCATCAACAAATGACGGTAATGCATTGCAAAAATTGTATGAATCAGGGCCACAGTTTGTTCAACTTGCATTCCACATGTCCACAAACATTGCATGCAGCATGTCACAACATCTGCTACTGTCACACCAGAGTATTGTACTGTACACATTAGTCAATTTTGTACTCAGGAACATGGCCACCAATCACCACACCCAGGTGGTCCAGCAGGTCCTGCTCTCGAGCCATGAGGCCAGCCCAGCGATGCTTCAGCTGGTGGTCATTGCGCTGGCTGTTGAATATGCACCGCAGGTGGAACAGCACCTTTGCCCACCTCAGTCTTCTTGCCTCAGTGTGATACCCCTGTATCACACGGCCCCCAGTCTCCAAAATCAGGGGGAGAAAGTGGCACACCAGCCACACAAATGCTCCTAGCTCCTCCTCACCCATTCGCCCCAGCCGTTGCCTTCCCAACATCTAAACAAAATTAGGAAAGAAAAAGGTTCAGAGGGAAAAACAGGGAAAGGAGGTAGGAAAAGGAAACTTATCTAACCCACAGACAGCCCAACAATACCCCAACTTACAATACCCAGAAACAGACTCCCAACAGTACAAAGACAAATCTAAATACAACAAATGACAAAAAAACTTACACAGGATACCACAGCCACTTATAAAACACCAACTGTACCATTTCTGCAAACAGGATATCCTATTACATCACTTCCTGTCTCAATATCGGCCTGTTTTTTGTATTGCGTGTAATTTTATGACGGGGTTTGCTTAAATATTTTTTGATGCATATGCGTGAAAATTCCCATGCATTCAGGGATCAATGTATTTTCAATGGATAACCGCATTCCTGGGGTGCTTTGGTGGAATTAATGCTAAGGACCAATTGATGTGTAATGTGCGTGAGCGTGATTTTTTTACGCATATGCATTTTTTTAACGCATAAGCCAAATTTTTTAATGCATATGCGTAATATTTTCATGCATATGCATCTTTTTTGACGCGTTTGTGTAAACAAATCTGTCTTAAACTGTGTTTGAGTGATTTTTAACATGCATGCAGCCTATAACTATACAAGGATTGTATGACCTGCAATGTGTGTTCGAGTGTTTGGGCACATGTGGCAGACCATACTACTGTGGCCCATAATACTCATGTTGTTGTGCAGGACTAGCTGTCTTAACTGACGCAACAGCAACTCAAACTTTGGAAATAAAATAGGATTTTTCTAGTCTGCGCAGGTGTTGCATCAATAGAGGACAGCAAGGCTACACTACTAAACAAATAGATTCATGGACTGTGTGTTTATGTGTGTGAATTGTCTGTTCAAATTATTGTTGTGCCTCTGTGGCAACGGCATGCAAAACAGTTGGCGTAATGTGCACGTATGAATGTGTTACAATGGGTATAACCATCAGATGCCATTCATAGAGGTACATCAGTCATGATATGTGATTGTAATATCTGTTGCCTCTTATGCTGTGTGTACTTGCTTGACAATGAGGACAAAACATTTCCCATGACTATCTATACACAGGAAAGATCGAGGACGGCTGATAATGGCTATGTCAGATATGTCACCCCTCACATTTAATGAAATGTTGGATACCACTTCATGGTCACTTGTCTGTATACCACCCATGAGTCAGGCATTTGAACATGCTAGGTAGGTACAGTGTTTGTGACACAGAGTCTCAAATCCAATCCTAAAATCCCAAAATTGGTATGTACACCACAGGTTGAGTCATGTAAATGACCTATGTTTCTCCTGTGAGTGTGGAGGACCGGCAGACCGTGCTGCATGTGCTGCATGTGTTCACGTCTTTCCATTGGTTCATTGCACAAAGGTGTCCAGTTCAAGTGTGTGGCCAATTGTACCCTGTGTCAGTATTGGCCTTATGTGCAGGTCTAGTCATGAGTGCCAACCCTTGAATTAACAGAGTATCCTTCAAAGCAGATTTGACCAAAAGCCAAAGATCAACTAACAGCATACATGGGGATAGTCCAGCTATGGCACAGCAGAAATTTCAGAAAGCTGACGACAGAGCAAGCTTGTTGTGCTCAAATACATTATGGATCAGTAATAGGAAATAGGCAGGTTTCATCACGACATTTGTACACAGGGTGGGCTCTAAAATTCCCACTGCAACAGGGAACATCAGTGCCTCTGTGCTGATTAATCTCACAGCTAGTCACCACGCAAGCCCCATCAAAAGGTGGTGGCAGAAGTGAATCTGTGTGTGGACCATCAGGGCACAAACACGCTTGACTATCCATGAATGTCACATGTGTGAACCTTGCTATGATGTGTGAACCTGGTTAATCTATACACGTCACTAAAGATCATATATGATGCCCTTATCATTCACCTACAATAAACTAGCAACATGTAAAATGGCAGCCCCCTGTCCTGCAAGCACAGGACAGAAGGAAGTGACATAATTTCTTCAGCGTTAGTCGTCACAGTGGTAGGCAGTCGCAACCTCAATGCAGCTCCTCATTGGATAAAGTTGCCTATGGGAGACTGGGGCCAATGATGATCACCGCCGGCGGTACAAGTCATGTATGCGGCGGCCGTGACTGCCATTTTGTGTTGCATAGCTCACTTGACTCCTGACTCTAGTGCAAGCAAGACCTCCACTGCATCAGCTGCTGCGTTCTGTCTCTAGGAGCCATTATGTCACGTCCTGCAGGAGATAGGACCCCTGCCTTCACCCAGTAAGAACTGGAAAAGCTCATGGATGGGGTCCTACCCTGTATGGACAGTTGTATGGGGCACCAGAGCCGCAGGTGAGTCCAGTGATCCGGTCCTGTCTGATGGTGATGTGTGTGGGGTTGTAATGCATGGAGATGATGCACACAGAGTGGATGCATGCAGATGGCAAAGGAGTAGGTGCGGAAGTGCCATAAAGACACGTTTGTGTGGTCATGTCTGATGTGTGATGTCCACTGCTGTTGGTGTGATGCCACCCTATATGACTTTCTCCTTCTGTCTGTGTCACCCATGCAGATCAGCAGCCATCAGAAGAAGGGGATCTGGCATGCCATCGCCAAGCAAGTGTGGACCCTGGGGGTCCATGCCCGGTGGAGCACCCACTGCAAAAAGTGGTGAGAGGACCTGAGACGCGTTACCCGGAAGACCACGGAGGCACAACTGGGGACATCCTCGCAACGAGGGAGGGGTGCCTGTTGGACCCTGACCCCTCCCTAATGGCCCGCATTTGGCAGTGGCCTACCCTGAGGTGGATGGGCACTTGAGGGCAGCACAGCAGCATCAAGGGGGTAAGTACAGACTCACACCACCCTAATGTATGAGTTTGGGTAGACTACTAGTGGGTAGATGTTGTGTAGATCATTGGTAGTTCCACATCGGCTATGGGTATGAGCCACCCTGGCAGGAATTGTATCGGTTATGTGTGCCAGTACCATGCAGACGGTGACTCACGAGGGTAGGTACATGATTTTTGGATATTGTCTCCTGACATTTGTCATCTTTTGGGTGGCCAGCTCCTTCCATCAGTATACCTGAGGTGTAAGGGCATTGCCATCACTGATAGTCTGCCACTATGACAGAGGTAATTGGTGTGATCTCAATAGCTGCCTCAGACTGTAGGTGTAGATGGCTGCAGGGGACATAATGTAACTGGCCACGTTGTTTATGGATTTGTTGGCATGCTATGTTGCCATTCAGGAATCGGTAGAGTAAGGAGTACAGGGTAGGTGTATGTTAACGACAATGGGGGTGTACCTAGTGCTGTGCTACTGTGCATTGTATGACCCTTCATGTAGTCAAAAGTGACAATGTTCCACATTATCTTGATTATCGTGCATAGCTCCTGTTTCCCCTCTGATTTCCCAAAGCTGAGCGTTTCAATGTATAGGAATGAAATGGCATACCAGCAGATATTTTTGGTAGTCAATCTGTGTGAATGATGTGCAGATATTGACCCATTGCACCCTTTCTTTCCATCCCACGTTCCCTCCCTCTCCTCCTCTATCTTTGTGTGCAACAGCATCATCAGGTGAAGAAGGGGCACTGGTGAGTGGGGGAGCAGTAGCCCAGGGGACTCTGGAGGCTGATACCAGCGAAGCCAAGGGGACCAGTGAGATGGAGAGCGAGGGGAATGCCACAGGGGAGTCCGGATCTAGAACATCCTCTTCGGATTCCTCCTCCGATGGATGCTCCATGGCAGTGGCGGACCCATCTGGGACAAGCCCAGCACCATCCCTGTCTGCCACCCCCCTTACCATCACAACCCTCCCTGTAGTTCCCCACCCAGTTGCTCATGCCCACTCACCCAGGAGGGGGGGCGGAGGAGACACCTCTGCCCCTGCCCCAGTCAGCCCTGCTGCCCTCAATGAGGAGGCTATTGACCTCCTGAGGTCCATCTCTGTGGGACAGTCAACCATCATGAATGCCATCCAGGGTCTGGCATCACAGATGCAGCAGACCAATGCCTTCCTGGAAGCCATTCATAGTGCCCTGACTGGCCTGGAAAGATCCTTTCAGGCTCTGGCTTCTTCGTTGATGGCAGCCAGTGTCCCTTGATCCTCCATCCCCCTCCAGCTACCTGTGCCCAGTCCCACACCCCTCTCCCCACACCCATCCGGAGTACACAATCAGACCAGCATTCATCCACCTCAACAGACACGGTTCGCAAAGACAAACAGACACCACAAGTCCCAACACCGCCATGCACACAGACAACAGACACATGCAGACACAACAACATCCACTCCGTACAGATTCCCCCTCCACCTCCTCCCTCACGGACACTACACCACTCACACCTGCTTTCATGACATCAACAGTACCAGATCCATCCAAAAGTCCTCTCATGCCCACCATCACCACAACAGCAGGCCCCCATACATCCACCCCATTTACAGCATGTGCACTCACTACTACTAACGATACCTCCATGCAGCACATCCACCTTACCTGCAGGCACCAACCCCAACAGCCACTCACACATCCACCCTGTCATCTCCCTGCATCTCCTCCCCCTCCTCCTAGGACAGACAAATGCCCGTACTCACTCACCAAACAGACACCCAGCACACACATGGCTTCCACCCACTCACCTGCACTCAAGGCACCTACCAAGACATACCTCTCAACCACTCCCTCCCTACTCCCACCTGTTTTTCCCATGACTGCCCTTGTGTCCCTAAAAAAAGATTCCTGTACGAGTTTGTACTGTTCCCTCCCACTGACCCTGTCCCTATTTACCACAAGCACCCTCATGGCTACTCAGACCCAGTCCTTCCACCTCCCAGTCCTCCCATGGCCCCCATGATACTGCCCCTCTCCCTCCCCCAGCAAAGACTACCACCCCCCCAAAAGGCAAGGACCCCCCTCCAAAGGGCCGTATGAAGGGGAAAGCTATACTCCTTCCAAATAAAAATCTGAAGACCCCCCCCTCCAAAGCCAAACTGAAGGGCCTCCCTCCCAAATCCAAACCAAATGACCCCCCTCCCAAACCACCACCTCAACCTCCTCTCCCCATCGCCCCTGAGGTGCCTTCATTCCCCATTGAGGCCCCTGCCATGTGGAGGCCACTTTGCAGTCACGGGTCAAGTTGGGGCCAGGGGCTCTGCCCAGTGTGCCTGGGAGAATGGACACTTTTGGACTGGCCAGTAGGCCTATGTTGTATATAGTAGATTTTAATGATGGGACCTTTATTTTAATATATCTGCACCAGTCACCCGTTGGTGTTGAGGTTAACAACCTTGTCCTGCCTTTCCTTCTACATGTATGTGTTGGCATAGGTGCGTTTTGGTGTATGTCATGTGTTTGTGTAGCAGCATGAGTTGTGTGGATGAGTTGTGCTATGGACTTGTCATGATATGTTGTGTGGCATTGTTTTGGCAGTGGTGTGTGTGTTGTGATGCATCTGTGATGTACTTTGTGCATTGGGTGAGCAGCGTGTGATGTGACATGTTGTTTGGCTGTGTTATTGTTAGTATTGGTTGTGTGCTGTTGTTACGTATTGCTGGCAGTATGTGTTTTCCTGTGGAGGTGTGCATTGTGCCTCTCTGCCAATGAGTTTGGGTGGTTATGATGGTGTTGTGGTTGTGTGACTCTGTGGTGTTGTGTGTGGATGTGTCTGACAGTGGTGGTGGTGTGTGTGTGCGGTGTGTGTATGACACGTGTATATTGGACATGGTGTGTGTCGTTTGTGTGTGAATGTGTATGTAGATGTGTTTGTGTCTTGGTACGGTTGATTGTTTGCATGTGTGTATGTGTGGGCATGGCTAGCCGTGCCATGGTTGTGTGTTGTGTGTGTACTAATGGCCTTCCCTCCACTGTTTGCTAGGTGTGTTTACTTGCAGGTGTTGTCTTCGTCACTGGTTCTGGAGTTGTATGGCCAGCAGGATTAGTGGGAAGACTTCCAGTTAAAGTTCCATGGTGGCTGCGGACGTTTTCTGTGTTCCTGAAGGTGACTGTCTCCTTTTATGTTGTTCGTTTCCACCAGGCTTTTCGTGGTGGTGAGACCACCCTGGAAATCATGGTGGTGTGCTGGGTCATAATATGATTGGCGGGAACATGGTCTCCGCTGGCCTGGAAATGCTTACCGTCTGCTGCAGTGGTCCGCCCGCACTGGTGGTGCGGACTGCGTTTTGGCTGTGTTCTGTTGGGAGCACTGCCATGGTCAAAATATGATGGTCTTCACCGCCGGCCCGGTGGCGGTGCGACTGCCATCGCCACCATGGCAGTCCTTGGACCCCCAAACTGGAAATGAGGGCCTCTGTCTCCAACTTCCGTCACACCTTTAAGTGGAATTCTCGTGTCTGCTACCTTCACATAGACATAGATGCCCCACCAGGTCCAAGATCTGTATGTTGTATTATGTGTTCAGAAAATACATGTAGATTTTTCTAAGGGCTGATGAATATTGGGACAGGTGCAGGGTTGCTCCTCTGTCTCACTGCTCCATTGTGACTTGCTCTTCTTAGCTCGGAGCAGTGGTAAAGACCTACCCTTCCTATTTTTAGTGGCGTTTTGATTTATTCCATTTTAGTTCACAAGCCTCATTGCTTCCAGTGGCACTCCAAACTGGACATACCACAACCCCTCTTGACCTCCATTTGGAAGCTGGCTGCTGAGTATCTCGACCTTCCCATCTACACAGGGCAACCAGTGGGAAAAGAGTAGATTAAAGGGTTACCTGACTAACTATACAGCATGAGTCCTTTTCAATGACTCATCTGTTTCACACAACACATGCCAACATATGGTTAATGCCACAAGGATAAATGTTAACAGTGAAAGAAATAGTGTAAATATGTGTTTTTATCAAATGAAATATATGCATCTTACATCACAGCGCTTAAAGCAAACATTTCACACTGGAAAAATGGGTGCATTTGACATGTCATAATAAACCATGATAATGACAATTAATGATCATTTGGTATCTATTTCATACATTCACCGGCTAATTCTAACCCACATTGTCCCCCAAACCCTGATTTAACCGTTCCATCCGCTGAGTCAGCCTAGGGCATAAGCTAAACTAAGAGCATGTAAAGCAGAGGGGGACAGTAAAAACAATGCTTCATAGGACCTCACGTTGTAATTTGGAGGAGAAGTGATCTAATGCTTAGCTGTGGAACAAAGTAGCCTAAATTCAAATCCGACGATTATAAACAACAAATTTAAGCCAGTGCATCTGAAGTCTCCTATCTGTATAAAGCTGGGAGAATATATAGCAGTCTAAAACACCAATAAAGCCATTTCACAAGGCAGAAAAGTAGAGCAGCAAACAATAAAGCCATTTCACAAGGCAGAAAAGTAGAGCAGCAAACAGTTTATCCAGACATCCACAACGTGTTTTGACCTTAAGGCCTTGTTCAGATGATTCCCGATAACCAATCCACCCCCACCCCCATTGATGAGCCCTTTTTGGGCTATTTGGGGTAGTTTGCCCTTAGGCCTTTATAACTTTTTCTTCCACATAAGCTATCCATGCCAAATTTGTGTCCTTGTTTTCCAACATCCTAAGCATTCTAAAGGTACCCAGAGTTTATGGGTTCCCCCGGAGGAGACCAAGAAATTAGCCAAAACACAGCAAAAATTCTGTTTTTGTTTTAGAAAAAAGGGCTGCAGAAAAAAGCATGTGTTTTTTTCCCCTGAAAATGGCATCAACAAAGGGTTTGCAGTAATAAAATCACCACCTTCCCAGCTTTCAGGAACAGGCAGACTTGTATCACAAAAAACTCATTTTTCAACACAATTTTGGCATTTTACTGGGACATACCCCATTTTTATTATTTTCTGTGCTTTTAGCCTCCTTCCAGTTGGTGACAGGAATGGGTGTGAAACCAATGCTGGATCCAGGACAGCTAAACATTTCAGAAAAGTAGACAAAATTCTGCATTCAGTAAGGGGTCATTTGCATAGATCCTACAAGGTTTCCCAGAGAAAATAACTGTTAAAATAAGAAAAAAAAATGAAATTGAGGTAAAAAAACAGCCATTTTTCTCCACGTTTTACTCTGTAACTTTTTCCTGTGGTGTCATATTTCCTAAAGTAATATTCTCTTCCGTCTGCTCGACGCTTCTGGTTACGGGGATACATAGGGCTTATAGGTTCATCAGGAACCCTAGGAACACAGAGCCAATAAACGAGCTGCACCTTGCAATGGGTTTACATTGTATACTGGGTGTACAATTTATTTGGTGAAATATAAAGAGTAAAAAATAGGTATCAAAGAGCCCTTTGCATTTCCAAAATGGGCACAAGATAAGATGTTGAGAAGCAGTGATTATTTGCACATCTCTGAATGCTGGGGTGCCCAAACTAGCATGTGAATTACAGGACATTTCTCAAATAGGCATCTTTTTTACACACTGTCTTATATTTGGAAGGAAAAAATGTAGAGAAAGACAAGGGGTAATAACACTTGTTCTGCTATTCTGTGTTACCCCAAGTCTTCTGATAAAAATGGTACCTCACTTGCATGGGTAGGCCTAATGCCCGCGACAGGACATGCGAAATAGACACATCACATTTTTACTTTGAAATTTGATGTGTTTTTTGGAAAGTGCCTAGCTGTAGAGTTTGGCTTCTAGCTCAGCCGGCACCTAGGAATACCTACCAAACCTGTGCATGTTATAAAACCAGACATCTATGGGAATTCAGAATGGGGTAACTTGTGGGGCTCTCACTAGGTTCTGTTTCCCAGAATCCTTTGCAAACCTCAAAATTTGGGAAAACAAAAACATTTTCCTCACATTTTGGTGACAGAATGTTCTGGAATCTGAGAGGAGCCACAAATTTCCTTCAGCCCAGCATTCCCCCAAGTCTCCCAATAAAAATGGTATCTCACTTGTGTGGGTAGGCCTATTGCCCGTGACAGGAAATGCCCCAAAACACAACAGGGACACATACAATTTTTACATTGAAAACTGACATGTTTTTTGGATAGTGCCTAACTGTGGATTTTGGTCTCTAGCTCAGCCGGTACCTAGGGAAACCTACCAAACCAGTATATTTTTGAAAACTAGACATCTAGGGGAATTCAGAATGGGGTAACTTGTGGGGCTCTCACCAGGTTCTGTTACCTAGAATCCTTTGCAAACCTCACAATTTGGTGAAAAAAAGAAAACACTTTTTCCGCACATTTCAGTGATAGAAAGTACTGGAATCTGAGAGG
This sequence comes from Pleurodeles waltl, assembly GCF_031143425.1. NCBI lineage: Eukaryota > Metazoa > Chordata > Amphibia > Caudata > Salamandridae > Pleurodeles > Pleurodeles waltl. Next base: position 1,891,362,941 of record NC_090440.1, read on the forward strand.
AGCCACAAACTTCCTTCCATCCAGCATTCCCACAAGTCTCCCGATAAAAATGGTACCTCACTTGTGTGGGTAGGCCTAGTGCCTGTGACAAGAAACACCCCAAAACGCAACAGGGACACCACATTTCACATGTCGATTTTCAGCCGCAAAGCCAGCAGCGGGTCGATTTTTCAGCAGCAGATTGGAGTCGTGTCAATATTTTCCCCACATGGCGTCAGTGCGTGGATTCCTCAAACTTGGCCTGCCAGCTTTTCCTTTCAGGGTCCCAGGAACTGGATGGGCAACACTTGGCAGAATGGGAGTCTCAGCAGAGGCTCCAGGTGCTGGCAGAGAGAAGTCTTTGCTGTCCCTGAGACTTCAAACAACTTACAGCAAGCTCTAAATCAAGCCCCTAGAGAGTTCTTCACAAGAAGGAAGGCAACACAAAGTCCAGTCTTTGTCCTAGCACAGGCAGAAGCAGCAACTGCAGGATAGCTCAACAAAGCACAGTCACAGGCAGGGCAGCTCTTCTTCCTCAGCTCTTCTCTAGGCAGAGGTTCCTCTTGGTTTCCAGAAGTGTTCTAAAGTCTGTGGTTTTGAGTGCCCTTCTTATACCCATTTTGCCCTTTGAAGTAGGCCTACTTCAAAGAAAAGTTTCTCTTGTTTGTGAAGTCCTGCCTTGCCCAGGCCAGGCACCAGACACACACCAGGGGGTTGGAGATTGCATTGTGTGAGGGCAGGCACAGCCCTTTCAGGTGTGAGTGACCACTCCTCCCCTCCCTCCTGGCACAGATGGCTCATCAGGGAATGCAGACTACACTCCAGCTTCCTTTGTGTCACTGTCTAGTGAGAGGTGCAACCAGCCCACCTGTCAAACTGACCCAGACAGGGAATCCACAAACAGGCAGAGTCACAGAAATGGTTTAAGCAAGAAAATGCTCACATTCTAAAAGTGGCATTTTCAAACACACAATCTTAATATCAACTTTACTAAAAGATGTATTTTTAAATTGTGAGCTCAGAGAAGCTAAACTCCACATGACTATCCGCTCACAAAGGGAATCTACTCTTTAATCATTTTTAAAGGTAGCCCCCATGTTAACCTATGAGAGGGACAGGCCTTGCAACACTGAAAAACGAATTTAGCAGTATTTCACTGTCAGGACATATAAAATACATTACTATGGCCCTCATTACAACCCTGGCGGTCGGATGTAAAGCAGCGGTAATACCGCCAACAGGCCAGCGGAAACAAAAAAATGGAATCATGACCACAGCAGACACCGCCAACACAGACAGCCACTTTAACACTCCGACCGCCACGGTGGTAGCAACAAACACCGCTGCGGTACTCGCCAACAGTCAGTTGGAAGACAAGGTTCCGCCCACTGTATTACAAGAGGCCTATCCGCCACATTTTCCGGGGCGGTACCAACGCCATCAAAAGCACAGGGGAAACAGTGTTCTGAAGGGAAACCACTCACCTCTCAACACTCAAGGAAAAACCAGGATGCCATGAAGCCCGAGCTGCAAGTCCTTCCCATGCTGGTGTATCTGCTCATATGCCAGGAGTACCAACGCAGGCGATGACGACCACGGTTAGTACGGCACCTAGTACACAGGTGAGTGGGGGGGAGGAAAAAGAGAGTGACACACACACGCAACACCCCCAACCCCTCCCTCACTCCCAACACCATACAGACAAACACAACATTACATATACACCCCGTAACCCTCTGGAATAACGCAAGGACAAATGGAATGGAGTCAAATTAGTGTAATATTAGAAATTTAGAGAAATACGTTCATAAATAAATAAACAGTATGTACAATATATACAATATATACAAAATGAGGGACAATGTCCACACAAAAATAGTCTGTGGCCCACTGGGCCATAACATATAGGTCAAGCCCACACTTGACTCCTGCCTCAAAACGGAGATAACACTGCAGGGGCATCAGGTCGAAAACACACAGGCACCTCAGAGGGATGGGGAAGGGGGGGCACCTCAGGCGGAAGATGGTACTACGCCACTGCTCCTGGAGGGGGCTCCATGCCCACTGCTTGGTCCTTGAGAGTGCAAAGCCACAGTTTCTCAAGTGGGTGGTTTGCCCACTGCTTGGTCCTGGCGAGTGCAAGGCCACAGTCTCTCAAGTGGGTGGTTTGCCCACTGCTTGCTCCTGGAGAGTGCAAAGCCACAGTCTCTCAAGTGAGTGGTTTGCCCACTGCCTGGTCCTGCGGAGTGCAAAGCCACAGTCTCTCAAGTGGGTGCTTGGTCCACTGCTTGGTCCTGGGGAGTGCAAGGCCACAGTCTCTTAAGTGGGTGACTTCTTCCACTGGTTCTGTAGGGGGCTTTGTGCCCAGTGTGCTTCATCCTGCCAAGGATAGGGTGAGTGGATGCCTTCTTCCACTGGTTCTGGAGGGGCTTTGTGCCCAGTGTGCTACATCCAGCCAAGGATAGGGTGAGTGGATGACTTAATCCACTGGTTCTGGAGGGGGCTTTGTGCCCAGTGTGCTTCATCCTGCCAAGGATAGGGTGAGTGGATGCCTTCTTCCACTAGTTCTGGAGGGGGCTTTGTACCCAGTGATGCAGCACTTGGGGTGTGCCAGGTCACAGCCACGAGATTTGCAGTGGCCAAGATGCATGATAGTCCATGGAGGCAGGGTTACAGTCCATCCGCCAGCGGCTACGGCTGCACAGTGATGGTAGTGCCAGTGCTGGTGGGGGTGCTGCCAGTGGTGAGGGGAGGCTCCAGCCCTTCTCCTGCAGCCTCGGACGGCTGCCCACTGGGGCTGCTGCTGCTGGCAGTGGTGCTACTGTCAGCGGTGCAGGTGGGGGTGCTTGCGGCGGGGCTTGTGGCGGGGCATGTGGCGGTGCTGCCCGCGGTGCCGGTGCTGCCAGTGGTGGGGGAAGGCTCCAGCCCTTCTCCTGCAGCCTCAGATGGCTACCCACTGGGGCTGCTTCTGCTGACAGTAGTGCTGCTTGCGGCGGTGCAGGTGGCAGTGCTTGCGGCGGTGCAGGTGGCGGTGCTGGCGGTTGTGCTGGTAGCCACCAGGCCTTTACCTGCAAGCTCGGACAGCTGAAGTGCCTTGGTGTTTTGTGCCCCTTCTGGCCCTTGGCAGATGGTGGTGTCATCTTGGGTCTGGCAGCTAGAATCTTTGATGTGGCCTTGCTGGGTGGTTGTGGCTCCTTCTCCTTGCTGGATGCTGTCCCCTTCTTGACCTTGTCAGGTGGCGGAATCTTCTTGGCCTTGGCAGGGGTTGGTGGCACAGTGGCTGGGCTGACGGGTGCCCCCATAGAGCCTCTGACAGCTGCAGAAACCACAGCGGACATGGACTTGGTGGCTGAGGTGCTGGGCTGGGCTGGGTTCTGGCCACCCTGGCCTGAGGTGAAGGACGAGGGGGGAGGGGTAGGGAAGAGGTCAATGTTGGCTAGGAAAAGCTTCTTAGGGACATTGGGGTGGGAAGAGGGTGAAGGTTTGGGAGTGGAGGAAGAGGGAGTTCTGGTAGGAGGTGTAAGTCTGCTGCGTTTGGGTGCAGGTGCATGAGCTGGATGCTGTTGTGAGGTGGATGGCTGTTGGGTAGGTGTGTGCTTGGTTTGTGTATTTTGGGAAGGGGTCACAGACACAGTGGGAGCGGACACAGGGGACGTGTACATGGATGTGGGGGTGGTGACTGCCAGTGAGGGGTGTGTAGTGATGGGTGTGCTGGTAATGAAGGTAGTAGATGAGGATGTAGTGCATGCAGGTGTGAGTGGAGACGCTACTGGGAGGGAGGTGGACGAGGAGGAGGAGGGGGACACAGTGGAGGCAGTGGATGTTGATGTGTCTGAATGGGAATGGTGCTTATGTGAGTGCCTGTGAGATGAAGTGTGGTGCTTGTGTTTGCCTGAGCCACTGCTGTGTGTTGAATTGAGTGAATGCTGGTCTGAAGGTGTGCTTGGAATAGGCTGGGGTTGAGAGAATTGGGACTGGGTAGAGGAAGTTGGAGGGGGGAGGCTGGAGACAGGGACAATGGCTGCCATCAGTGCGGAGGCCAGAGCCTGAAATGCTCTCTGTTTGGCTGCCACACCAGAGTGAATGCCCTCCAGGTATGCATTTGTTTGTTGCAAATGCCTCTCAACACCCTGGATGGCATTCAGAATGGTTGACTGCGCCCCAGATAGGGATCTTGGGAGGTCAATAGCCTCCTCGCTGAGGGCAGTAGGGCTGACTGGGGCAGGACCTGAGGTGACTGGGGCAAAGGAGATGCCAACCCTCCTGGGTGAGCAGGCATGGGAAACACACTGAGGGGCTGCTAGTAGGGCAGTGCTGGTAGGGAGCTTCCATCGGAGGAGGAGTCACTGTCTGTAGTGTCCCCTCCAGTCTCCGTCATGGTGCTCCCCTTACCCTCCGTCCCACTGGTGCCCTCACCGTCAGTGGATTCAACCTCCAGGCCCATGTGGGATGCAGCTTCCTCCGTCGCCGGTGCCTGTGCTCCTCCGCCGGATGATGCTAATGCACACAAGGACAAGGTGACAAAACAAAAAGGGGGGGGAGACAGAAAATACACTTGGTCAGTGCCAGCAACATCACTACCGTTGGCGTACACAACACACAGGGAGCAGCCCTATTCACTAGGCCATGCACTACCAGTTACAAAGATAGTCACAAGCCCATGGGGTACAGAGCATAATGCCATCAGCTGCACACCTGAAACAAACAGAGCCCTGACCAGGAGTAGATGCCCACTAACACCATTGGGGTTGGAGTGCTTCAGAGCCTGCCCAACAAGGGACCTACCCTGCCATGTTCGCCCTGGCCTAGGGGCACCCACAGTCTACATCCCCATCCAGGTAAAACTTTAACACGCGCAAAGTCATGATTCTGAATCTGTACTCACCCCTTTGTGGCTGCTGTGATGCCCTCAAGCGCCCATCCAACTCCGGATATGCCACCGCCAGGATGCGGAACATCAGGGGGGTCAGGGTACGACGGGCACTCCTTCCTCATTGGGAGGCCACCCCAGCTGGGCCTCTGCCGTCTTCCTTGCCCAGCAGCGCAGGACCTCCCATGTTTGCGGCAGTGGGTGCTCCGCCTCTCAAAGACCCCCAGGGTACGCACCTCCTTGGCGATGGCACGCCAAATACCTTTTTTCTGATGGGCGCTGACCTGCAGGAAAAAGACAGCAGAAAGGTGATTAGTCATACCGTCAGGACTGTCATACTCATGGCCCACCATATCCCTCCCATCCCCTTGTGCACATACATTGACCACCATACATGCAGCACTCTGCCCAGGACACCTCAGCCCCCCCCCCTACATGTGGATTACACACGCAGCACTCCATACATTCATGGCCCACACATCATGCTCACAGTGAGCTCACCTGTTTGTCTGGAGGACCATAGAGTAAAGTGTACTGGGGTAGGACCCCCATCCACCAGTCTCTCCAACTCCTCTGAAGTTAAGGCAGGGGCCCTTTCCCCAAGACACATGAGCCATTGTCGCTTCCAGACACAAGGTCCCAGCAGTGTAAGTCCTCTCCTGTATAGGTCAGGTAGCAAGTGAGTGAATAGATAGAAAATAGCAGTCACGCCCGCGGCAGTGCGTACCGTCACCGCCGGTGTACATCACCATTGGCTCCTGGAACCCATAGGGCCTAATGTTAACCAATGCGAAGTTGCGCAGCGGTCATCGACCTCCGACCGCTACGGCGCACAACGCCAGCAGAATTACCTCATTTCCACTTGTCCCTCCTCACAGGTCAGGCAGCTGCCATTTCAGGGGGGGCACAGGCCATGGCACCTAACTACGTCACAGCAGACATTGGCACATCAGCTGACGCTCTGATTCAGATACTGGTTCTGTAATACATCATTTTTTCCATAGATGTGTGAATATGACCCTGTGCTCACCGTTTTCCTCCTAGACTTCAACCGCTGAGGTGGAATATGAGACGGAGACACCTTCCAGTGTACAGATCCCTGGTGGACCTAGCGACAACTGAGGACAGACACATTATCCTAACCTACAGACTTGATAGGGCCACAATCCAATAACTGTGTGCCCAATTGGAGCCATACCTGATTTCAGCTATTCGCCACCCCACAGGTATCCCCCCTCTAGTGCAGGTCCTGTCAGTGCTCCATTTCCTGGTAAGTGGTTCCTTCCAAACGACAGTGGTTATGGCATCAGGGATGTCACAGCCTATGTTCTCCAACGTGTTGACCAGAGTGTTTTCTGCCCTGCTGAAACACATGCGCAGCTACATCGGATTCCCAAAGGTAGAGGATTTGACAACAGTGAAAGCTGACTTCTATGTTCTGGGACATATCCCCAACATCATTGGTGTCACTGATGGTACACATGTAGCATTTTTTTCCTCCCCGAACCCCCTTCCCTTAGGAATGAACAATTGTTTAGAAATAGGAAAAGCTATCACTCTCTGACTGTTCAGATGGTGTGTTTGGTGGGCCTGTACATATTCCATGTGAATGCCAAGTATCCTGGCTATGTGCATGATACCTTCATCTTGAGGAATAGCAGCATTCCATATGTGATGTCTCAACTCCAGAGACACAGGCAGGGCAGCTCTTCTTCCTCAGCTCTTCAGCTCTTCTCCAGGCAGAGGTTCCTCTTGGTTTCCAGAAGCGTTCTAAAGTCTGTGGTTTTGGGTGCCCTTCTTATACCCATTTTGCCCTTTGAAGTAAGCCTTTGTGTCACTGTCTAGTGAGAGGTGAAACCAGCCCAACTGTCAAACTGACCCAGACAGGGAATCCACAAACAGGCAGAGTCACAGAAATGGTTAAAGCAAGAAAATGCTCACTTTCTAAAAGTGACATTTTCAAACACACAATCTTAAAATCAACTTTACTAAAAGATGTATTTTTAAATTATGAGCTCAGAGACCCCAAACTCCACATGTCCAAACTCCACATGTCTATCCGCTCACAAAGGGAATCTACCCTTTAATCATTTGTAAAGTTAGCCCCCATGATAACCTATGAAAGGGACAGGCCTGCAACAGTTAAAAATGAATTTTGCAGTATTTCACTGTCAGGAACATATAAAACATATGTCCTACCTTAACCATACACCGCACCATGCCCTTGGGGCTACCTAGGGCCTACCTTAGGGTGTCCTATATCTAAGAAAAGGAAAGGTTTAGGCCTGGCAAGTGGGTCCACTTGCCAAGTCGAATTTACAGTTTAAAACTGCACACACAGACACTGCAGTGGCAGCTCTGAGCCATGTTTACAGAGCTACTAATGTGTGTGGCACAACCAGTGCTGCAGGCCCGCTAGTAGCATTTGATTTACAGGCCCTGGGCACCTCTAGTTCACTGTACTAAGGACTTACTAGTAAATCAAATATGCCAATCATGGATAAACCAATTACATACACATTATGTATAGGAGCACTTGCACTTTAGCACTGGTTAGCAGTGGTAAAGTGCCCAGAGTAGCAAAAACAGCAAAATCAGAGTCCAGCACACATCAACAACCGGGGAAACAGAGGCAAAAAGTTAAGGGAGACCACGCCAAACCAGTTCATTTTTGAAAACTAGACACCTAGAGGAACCCAGGATGGGGGTAACTTATGGTGCTCTCACCAGGTTCTGTTACCCAGAATCCTTTGCAAACCTCAATATTTGGTAAAAAAACACTTTTTCCTCACATTTTGGTGATAGAAAGTTCTGGAATCTGAGAGGAGCCACCCAGCATTCCCCCAAGTCTCCCGATAAAAATGGTACCTCACTTGTGTGGGTAGGCCTAGTGGCCGCGACAGGAATAAGGCAAAAAACGGTCAATGGTTGTCCTTACATGAGGGCAACTGTTGATGCTGGGGTGATCCATTCCTGACACAGGCACTAGGTACAGGCACTCAAGTGGGGTAGCATTTCTATCAGAACAGGTGGGGAAACACTGGGTGGTAGGAATCTTGTGGATCCCAGCATATTCCTGTAGTTTGTGTGACAGAAATGCAAGAAAAGATTGAGTTTTCATACAACATTTCACCTTTGCAGGGTATTCTGGGTAGGAAAACTTTGGGGAATCCACACAAGTCACACCTCCGTAAAGTCCCCTGGATGTTTAGTTTCCAGAAATGTCTGGGTTTGGTAGGTTTCCCTATAAGGCTGCTGAGCCCAGGACCAAAAACGCAGGTGCCTGCCTTACAAAACCAGGTTGTTTTGTGATAGATAATTTTGATGTCTCCAAAATATGATTCAGGTGGTGGAATTTGGGGCTTAACTTAACTGCCTCTGCATGCACCTGCTCTCTGGGTTGGGCTAACCCGCTATTGTCCCACTGCTTGCTTGCGAAGGGGCAGCAGGACTGTCCTCATCACCTCCCTTATAATCAATGGAAGAGGAGTTATTGAATGGAGTCTGTGCCATTGTCCTATCCCTCAGATGCTGTCTCAGTATCTGCTGTCTAAGTCTCTGATCCTACATCAGAGCTGCCCTCTATAACCCGAGTGAGTGCTTGAGCAGCAGTCATACAACAAGATGCCATCTCTGCTACTGGCTAAACTGTTGCTCTAAAACAGTAGCCTATGTAGACAGTCACAAAGTTGCTGGTGTGTGTGTATGAGATACATGCAACAGTAGAGGTCACCTTACCTTTGCTTCTTTCCTCAATCAGCACGTTCTTTCAAAACACTCAAAAAAAGATACACTATTACTTCACCTTGTCACATACCAATCGTCACAGTCTTTAGCGCCTCTAGCGCCCCAGTCCAACAATCATTATTGGTGCTCACAGTCCCATGGCCTCCCCCTCGGATTTCCTCACTACCACCCGGCAAAAGTGCCCTTCATCTCTCCATAGCCCCCGCACATACAATTCATGTGTATCATAGCACAGGCATTTACATAAAATGCAGATTTGATCTTTGCAGTAGGCATATAAACCTTCTGCGCTACTTTATGGCATCAAAACTGCCACTAGACAAAAGTCTGATCCTTTTGTAGCAGAAACATAATCACAAGACTTAATTGGCTTTTTTATTGCTGCCTAAAAGCTACAGTTGAAACGTGTCAGTTTAAGTATGTGCATTGCTTTGAAGACGCAAGCTGCAACTGCAAGACAACTGGTGGCAAATATAAACGTGCATGTCACTTGCACGAGAGGAGGCACCCATCGTAAAGGAGTTCGGCAGTTTAAGTGGTGTTTGGAGGATTATCTATATATATAATCACTTATATACATGTGTGTGGTTTTCCTGGGGGCCGATCGCAGCTCCCATGGAAATCACACACGCGTTGAAAAAAAGTGATCACTATATGTATTTATATATATATAAAATATGCCCTCGGGGCAAGTGAAATCCCTGGTGTCTAGTGATTGAGGGCCAGGAAACCGTTTCAGGAAGGCCTCGTTTGAAAGGGGAGGAATTCCCATTTCAAATGAGGCCTTCCTGAACGTCGGGATGGCCGTTTGGGGCTGTTTTCCCTACCGGAGCAGGAAGCAGTCTTGTGACCGCTTCCTGCTCCAATGGAGAAAACAGATAGTGACATCAGCACGCTGACGTCACAAGGATGCAGGTAGGGAGGCTGGGGGAGACACAGAAGATCTTTTGTGTCTCCCGGGGTATTTTGACATTAAAATATTTTTTAAACCCCCGCCCTGTTGCCGGCCACTGATCGTGACCCACACCAGGGAGGTAGTGTGGGCGTAGGCCAGTGGCTGAGGCCCGCACTGAAGCGGTTAAAGGAGCCTGTGTTTGGAGAAGGTTGGGAGAATGTATATACAGGCTAACCACATATGGGCATGGAATAATGTATAAAAAAGTGTGCATGGTATTTTGTATCTTTATGTATGTGCATACCTTCTCCCATTCAATAACATTAATGGTTGTACTTTATGTAACGTTCAATCTGTTGGACATAGATCTTCAATAATGCCATCCCCAGTTAACACGCATCCCACTGTGGATGACAGCCAGTCTTTACTGACTTTTTCAGTTTCTGCCTTGGTTCAATCAAGCAATGCAGGTAATCATTAATTATGGAAAAATTAGATGATAGTCTTTAAGTTCAGAGAAGAAAGTATCTTGACAGTGCAACATAATACAAAATTGACAGTTGATTATAGACCCTGACAGGACCTCTAGACAGCAGCTAGCTGCTGCAGTCAAAAGAGAGCATCACCCCTGTTTAAAAGTGTAAAAGCTCATACTTTTGGCTTCCAAGAGGAAGAGAGAGCTATGAAGGACAAAGCATTGTTGTGAAAGACAAAGTACTGTTGTGACAGTGGGCTTTTCTAGAAGTAACAATTTGAACATTCTCCAATCTGAGATATCCAGGGCAGTGATGTCTTTCTTGCTGGTAAGTCAGAAATCAGCAGTCAATTTAATGGATTTTCAATGAGTCAAGGTCTAAACTCTCGGGAACCTTCTCTGCATCACAAACATGGATCCTTTTCGGTGATTTTAATCCGTTCAAATTCCCAATTGTAAAATGGCATAAAAAAGAAAACGTATTTTTCATATCAAGGTGCAGCTGTCTCGAACTCCCACATTCTGGAGTTACATCAGTTTGAGTCTCTGTTTTCCCTCTGAAGACACCTACACTAATGGTTATAGTTACTCATTCAGATATCCACAATGCCAAAGGACTTCTTGGGTAGGCTTTCCTTCCAATTGGCCATATTTGATGTAACACTGCACCTATTTGATACCTCTTCCATAAAGTGCAAAGTGATGTTAGCTTCCTGCCCCTTTGAATGGAAGATAATGTGTTAATACTGCTGCAGAACCTCAAAGCTGCTAGAGAGGCAGTGACGATGACATGTGACCATTAAGCTACAGAGGTTGTGCATCCATTCTTTTAGCTTCAGACAGTAGTCTGCATTCATTACAGTGTCAGGATACGAACTTATCAGCTTATATCAGTGTTGAGATTTTAAAATAGTCTTGATTGGCAACAATGTTGGGCTGAGGCTGGTTAGCTCATAGCAGTGTTGAGTTAAGGCACCCACAAGTGAACAAACTTTTGAGTGAACTGAAAGGTCAAGATTTAACAACTAGGCATGATCACTGTTGGGCAGAAAATCCCATTTGGGGCACAAACTGGTGCTTATACATTGAACAGGATTATGTTGGGGTTGCAAGTATTTTCTCCCCTGATTTGTGTCTGGCAAAACTCTGTACAGATTGTTGAGGCAAATACCACAAATGTGCTGCCTGCACATGTTGGATTGTGGAGTAACATGCATAATTTTTGGTCCTTCCCCTTCTCACAGAGGTCTATTTGCACATTTCTACAAAGTGTAACCTTTTCTGCAGAGTTGAAATTTAGAAATGGGATTTTATGAAAATAATTAACTCAATATTGTATATACTAACAAAATCTTCCTCTCAAGGACGTCTCACATGTCCCATGTTAGAAGAACCTGCTACCTGGTCATTATATTCAATTTGTTTCAATCATTTCAGTCCCTCAAGAAATGTTTGGATCTTTTGCCTCTTGAAAAGTGCTAAATTGAACTACACGCATTAATCCAAGTCGAACTGGACTATACTAATATTGTGTTCTTAGGGTTTTCAGTCTTTCTGATCAATTATCTCAAGAATTCTGCTGTTCAATTGATCCTTAAACTGTCTGGATGTGAACCATTGCCTTCCTATCTTAAACAGCTTCACTGGCTTACTATTCTAAAGAAGATTCATTTTGAAGCCCTGTTGCTGTTGCATAGAGCTTTTTACCACTCTGGTTCTAGCTATCTGTCTGATCGACTTCTGCCTCATATCCCTTCTTGGTCTTTGAGCTTTTCCGATGCTCATTTATTCCAGATTCTTAGGATTCATTGAGCCGGACAGGGAAGTCACTCTTTCTTCTTCTTGGCAGCCAAGGCCTGGAATCTTCTTCCTCCACTGTCATACTGGTACTGAGTTGGATTTCAGAAAACTAATGACAACCTGGCAGTTTACTTCCAGCTAGCCTGCTTTACTGTTGTCAGTTCCTGTGCTCTTACTGTACCAGAACTCTATTCTGAGTATCTGTCTTGTCTGTAAAACAAAAGAGAAAACACATATAGGGGGTCATTCCGACCCTGGCAGTTGTCTACCGCCAGGGCCGGGGACCGCGGATGCACCGCCAACAGGCTGGCGGTGCATCCATGGGCATTCTGACCGCGGCGGTACAGCCGCGGTCAGAAACCGGCGGTGTCCCGCCGGTTTCCCGCTGCCCTGGGGAATCCTCCATGGCGGCGCTGCCTGGGATTCCGACCCCCTTACCGCCAGCCTGGTTCTGGCGGTTTTGACCGCCAGAACCTGGCTGGCGGTAACGGGTGTCGTGGGGCCCCTGGGGGCCCCTGCAGTGCCCATGCCAATGGCATGGGCACTGCAGGGGCCACCTAACAGGGCCCCACCAAGATTTTCAGTGTCTGCTAAGCAGACACTGAAAATCGCGACGGGTGCAACTGCACCCGTCGCAACCCTTCCACTCCGCCAGCTCCATTCGGAGCCGGCATCCTCATGGAAGGGGGTTTCCCGCTGGGCTGGCGGGCGGCCTTCTGGCGGTCGCCCGCCAGCCCAGTGGGAAACTCAGAATTACCGCAGCGGTCTTTTGACCGCGCAGCGGTATTCTAGTCAGAATGACCGCCATAATGTACTAAATTTCATGTACCTTAGCATTAAGCTCCAATAGGCCCTTTTCTAGAAAGAGCGCTGGTAAGTTGAAATGTCAAATGTTTGTATATATTTGCTGTGTTGCTTGCTATTTTTACCAAAATGCATTGCAGACCGTAGGTTTTCTCTGTATGGAATGGGTATTTTTAACAGCTTTCGCAGTGCCCTTTCTAACACAGCTGATGAAACACCCGCCTTCACAATATGACAATTGTGAAGTAATTTCCATGGAATAAAAAATTGCATGGAAATCTTTGCTCCCTAGTTGTTCAGTAAAGACCAACCAGAAGGTGGCTAAAACTGACTTGAAGTCCCTCCTTTTCTACCCATGAAAAGCACTGACTGAATGGTCTCTGTAGTATTTCAGTCAGCGCGATCATGACACACCATAAATGATTTTTGACCACAACAGAGAAATCTTGAAGTATCTGCCTCCATTGCATATCAGTGGCTGTTATGCAGTAAGAACTGAAGGCCCTAGTTTTTAGGTGTTGTGTCTTGTTGGTATAATGTGATGTGCAGTTCATGAAGCAATAACAATCAGTGTCTAGATGTATGATGGAAGTGGTCACAAACGGAATTGATCCTGAGACACCCACCGTGGCAGATTTGCAGAATATTAGGAGTCATGCTGAGCAAGCTAATATTGGCTTGCCAAAAACAGGATCAATCCAGAGAGTCTACCAAAGCCCAGCATCGCCCCAGAGCATTTGTTCTCTCCTCCTGTATTCGATCATGTGAAGCAGTAGAAAGAGATAAAATGGAGCAAGCAAAATGAGCAAGCAAAGATAACATTGTGTCATGTGGAGGGACTTGGCACCTTTTGATGAATGGCAGCATCACTATTACGCTGATTATATAGTTGTCTTTATAGCTGAGACACATTTACAGTTTTCACTACCATTGCTTCTGAGTAATAGATTTGTAATGAATCACCACATTTGTCGATTTGTTGTCATGTTTGATAGAATCTTTTATTCTGTCCTGTCTCCTGCATCCAAGACTACACAAAACAAAATGGTCTACTGGATAGCTCTTTCTACCTTTATTTGATATTTTGTGGCTTATTTACGAGTTGACCTATGTAGAACTTGCAGTTTTGTGTTCTGTGGAATTCCGTGGAGTGCCAAAACACTGCGTGATTCCACAGATCTCTGCAAGCAGAAAAAACAGTGTGAACAGCACCATGCAGTCCACATGGGTTCGGGCATTTTTTTTACCTACTTTCTGTTCTCAGCATAGTGCAGGGCCTAATTTTTGGATCCATTTAAATCTTCCCCCTATTCCACTCATCCACATTTTTTTTTATCAGTGTGTGCCTTTGTGTTTGTGTATTTTAGGTCTTTGTCTTTTTTATTTTACTTTTCTATGTCTTTTTTGGCACTTTGGGCCTGATTCTAACTTTGGAGGACGGTGTTAAACCGTCCCAAAAGTGGCGGATATACCACCTACCGTATTACGAGTCCATTATATCCTATGGAACTCGTAATACGGTAGGTGGTATATCCGCCACTTTTGGGACGGTTTAACACCGTCCTCCAAAGTTAGAATCAGGCCCTTTGTTTGTTTTCCATTTCTATTTCCTTTAGTTCTTCCTATCTCCCTTTTCTTTTCCTTATTTGCTATTTGTTCACTCTGATGCCAGGTCTGAGAAGCAGCAGGGTGCAAGCGTCAGTACCAGTGCATCTACTACAAGATGCACACCTTCCAATCGCCGCTGCCACCCAGCTGTGTAGCCCACCCCATTTTTCTGAGGCGAAAGTGGCTGCACTTGTTTTTTTTATGTGCGGCACCACCTCCCCTCCATGCTGGCAGCAGGAGGCTGGCCTGGGAGGGGGTCCGCACTGTAGGAGTGATTGCTGCTAAGGGGGAGAGTGCACCGGTGTGTGCACCAGAACACTGGGATACGGGGCATGGTGCAGCAGTTGACGCACTGCTGGGTGGACATAATCCACTGCAAACAGGACATGCTTGATCTGATGGGTGTTGAGGTTGCGGGGCTCTGTGAGTAATTATTTATTGTTTGTCTTTCTAAAATGCTAATTTGTTTTCCAAATTGCATGCTGCTCACACTCAGAGGTAAGTTAAGTTTATGTAACAATACAAATATTATTTATTCCAGCTTGAGCTAGCCAGGTGCTCAGCACTACCTAATCGTACTCATTGGGTCTCACTTGAGCTGATAATTTAAGAAGCCATGCAGACTCCTCTGTCCTGTCACTAAGATCGTAGCAATAAGCTAGCTTTCTCTATGCCTTTCTTTATGTAGCTCATACAATCCCAATCTCCCAGTGATGTGTAGTAAGCACCTATGCATTGAAAACGGAGACTGAGCTGGCCCATCAAAGGGGGTGAGAAGCACTGCAGTAGTAGTTCCAAATGTAGTTTAGGTTTAGGAAATTAGGAAAAGACCTTAGGTGTAGGAAATTAGGAGTAGGTCAACTCAACACTAGTAATAATATAGGCGATCTGATTTAGAAAAGTACAATGTTACTAAGTTTGCATATGACTCAAAATATTTTTTGGTTCATTAACTGTACCACTAATCTTTTTATATCTGCTCTTTACATCAGCACCCAAGGACACGAAGAGGGCATCATTGAAGGTGGGTCAGGGCAAAGGGGCTGCCACTACTTGTGCCACGGCAGGTGGAAGTACCACCGCCAGCTCCATGGCTGATGGATCTGCTAGGCCCCGTAAGTTCTGTTATCATTATTTCCCTAACTTTTACCTCTCCCTATTTAGAATGATTTTGCCTTGTTTTTTTTGTTTTTTTTATACCTTCTTCTTTTGTTCAACTCTAGGTCTATCTAATGTTTGTTAAATTCTTGTTCTCCCTACATTATCCTTTTTTTCTATATTTCAGTAGCTGATTTCCACCTGTCTGTACTAGTCTGTTTCTTTCTTCTGCTTTGTTACTACGCTTTCCCTCTCCTCTTATATATCTCATGGACTGGCACTGTAAGACTAAGAGAATAGATTTTAGGTAGTCTACTATGAAGAATGCAGGTCCAAGTAAGCTATTTTTCTCTCGCATGTTTGTTGAGAAGGCTTTCTTTTTCCTACTCATGCTGAAGGAGTAAAACTAGAGAGTGGCCAGGGTCTTCGTGGACCCCCACAATTTTGTGTTGTGTTATCATTCATTTTATACTGCAGTTTCCATGACAGTGCAACATGGCAGGAAATTAGGTTGCGGTCCCATTGCTTTTGCCAACCAAGACCATATGCCCTTCATTGACCAACATATTTCACCCCTTCCTTGTGCTTCAATGACTTACAGTCGTCATAGCTCTGCCCCTCCATTACAGAATGGCTTTGGATGGCTTGATTACCTGGATTTTCTAACATTATCAACCAACAAAATTCCCAAAGTGATATTTTCAATAGAAAATACTGCTAACTGAACAGTAGCGATGTATTGCTTTGTATTATGTTAAAAAAAATATTAGGGTAGGCGTACCTGGCATCAAAATTTTGTAATGTTTTTTCTAGGTGCACAGACCACCAGTGCCAGAACTAGCAGCAGCACCAGTGTGTCAGACATGGCAGCGGAGGCAATTGGGGTGGGGGGGACCAGGAGTGGCAGGGACTGGTGGTGGTAGGTCACATTGCTTGCTTATAGAAAAATTATTATACTGACTGTATTTGTTAAGTGAGGCAGAAATGTATCACATCATTATTGTTAAGTGAGGCAGATATGTATCACATCATCATTCATCCCCTCCCTGCCCATGGCATTTCGCTGTGCACCTGCTTCAGATAATGCAGCATTTAAAACGTTTTCAATGTTTCAAAAACAAAAAACAAGGTGTGTTTCCCTCCTAGTGCCCACTCAGTCACACCCCCTGCTACTTCACTCCTTTAGTGCTGTCCGAGCCTACCAAAAGATTTTCAAAATCCATTCTTGGCCTGTGCCACATTTGTCTGGCCAACTGATTTATGTACCTATATTTCATGGCTTCCATAACAGATTTACATCCATTCAAATTTTCCCTTTCAAATTTCAACATTCATCAACTATAGTGACTGACTAAGCCAAAGCTTAGCACATGATAATCAGTGACACCCCACTATTCTATAGCAAAATTCTCTATCTACCCAGCCTAATCCTGCTATCTTACCCTGCAGTAGAATAAGTTAAGTTTTCTTACCTTACTGCCAAGCAAATGTATTTGTTGGAAATAATTTGTGGTGGAGGATAAGGCCAGGAAGTAAAGTAGGGCTAAGTGACTGATTTTGAGTTTTCAGGATGGGATACTCTGTGACGAATGTGCCAAATAAAATCTATATCCCGTTCCTTTGCCTGTACAGCAGTGCATTGTTTTTCCCACAGTCTACTTGCGGCAGACAGGATATCCACATTTTATACATGACATGTGATGTAGTATCATTATTATTCATCTGAAGAGCTGGACCATTTGAATTAAAGTAAGATAATTGTCCACTACAGCTGTCCCACCTGCAGAATGCAGAGGCCAGCAAAGTACCCAACACACTAGCATTCATCCATTAATTTTGTTCAACAGGATTACTTGAATTGCATAGTGCATAATACCTTACTCATTAATGAGAGGTCATTTTTTTCTTTTTACCCACAAAGGGGGTTATTCTAACTTTGGAGGAGGTGTTAATCCGTCCCAAAAGTGACGGAAAAGTGACGGATTTACCACCAGCCGTATTACGAGTCCATTATATCCTATGGAACTCGTAATACGGCTGGTGGTATATCCGTCACTTTACCGTCACTTTTGGGACGGATTAACATTTCTCCAAAGTTAGACTAACCCCCAAAGTGTCTATTTAGTTGTTTTTTTTACCAGGAAATCCTTTAAAAAATAAAATACTTTGTTTTTTTAATCTGATATTATTATTCTGGTTTAATTCCTTGCAGCCACTCCATGCTTTTATGTGAGGCATATGTGGGTAACAAATTGCCTTGTGACTCCTAATCACATCAACCTCTAGTGGCCCCAGGGAACCAGCAATGTACTACTATTTTGCCACTATATAATTTTAAACAAGTGTTTGTAGAGAGCATTGTTTATAATTTCTCCTTTTTCTTTTTTTCTTTCTTGATATAGCTACTCCTGCTGGTCCACCACAAAGGAGATAGCAGTACTGCTGCGGCAGTCGAGGATGTAGCCCATCCAGGCAGAAGACCATCAGCTGGTGGTTCTGGAGGAGGCTGCGGCTGCATCTGCCACTGCCCATGCTCCAGACCCTCCAGCCAGCTGACAGTGCCTCCATCCCAGACACACCCCGGCAGTGCCACCAGCAGCTGGGAGCTGCACGAGCCACCACTGCTGACCCCCACTCCTACCATTACCCAAATTACTCTCAATGCAGTGTGTGCTGTGAGAGCTGGTACAGCTTTGCCAGCCGGTGGGAAGCCTCAACAGGAAGTGGGAAGACTCCAGACCCCCATAAATGATGCCCTCTGAAGTCCTTTTTATGTTTTGTTTGCACAGAGGGTCTTATGTTGTGGGTGGAGAGGGTGTGAACGGGGAAAGGATAGGGACTCTAGAGTTTAGAAAAGTTTTCTTCAGACATTTTTGGACATTGTTTGGGGACAATTTTTTTTGGGGGGGTGGGCCTGTTGTCGGTGGAGATGGTGGATTTTATTTATATTGTTGAATTTGAAAATAAGAAAAAATGAAGGAAAAGATTATTCTTATATTTTATGCCTGAAATAGTTTTTTGTGTTTCTACTTTGCACTGCTCCCTTTTAGGCAGTGTTATTTTTTAATCTGCCTATTCAAGTGTTTACCAATTAGTTATAGTTAGTTATACTCTTGTCCTACTCACCTCTGTAACTATATTGACTATTGGGGTTATAGTGCCATTGCCTATATTGCCTACAATAAACTAGATAAAGAAGGACTTCCTTATCTGCAGTACAAATTAGTTAACTACTTACTAAACGAGTTCACTCCATTACATAGTTCTCTTACCTGAATAGATGAAGCAATTACTTCTGTATGTCTCAATCTTTCAAAACATTATTGTAGGGTTTCCCAAGGTGCCTTCTTAGTGATTGTGGTAGTAGTAGCAGACTAGCATGCTAAAAGGGAAGGCTTCACAAGCAAGGTACCTCTCCCACCTAGGTGAACTCGAACCGTAGGATTAATCAAAAGTATTATTCATCACAGGCAACTAGATTGAAAGAAAACACAGAGTTAGTGGGTTATATTTATATCATAACTTTACAAAGACGAAACTACCACCATGACACAACAAAGAAGACCTGATTTTATAACAAAAATTAGCAATAGTAACTTCTTCTGAGCAATGGGAAGCTAGTATTTGAAATCCTCGAGTCAGGCGAAGTGGACTCGGAGTCAGTGGACAAGGTTACGCTTTTATGCAACACAGGGCCTGAATGATGATGTTGACAAATGATGTTATATATCTAAAATATAATCACTTTTATGTAAGTGGGGCTGGTGTGGGCTATTGCTCAGGCAATATGAGATTTCGCAGTGAGTTGGTGTCGCTTTCACCACATCTGCCCCACCAAGTGTGTGATCTGTTTATGGTGTAAATTAAGTCACATCTCAATAAATCACACAGCCTGGGTGAAAAGGGTTAGTGGTTTGATGAATGGATGGGAAAGTAGAGTTGGGGAAATATGTGACAAAGACTACACAACAACAGTTTTCACTGGGGCTATGAGCAGCACATCATCATCGATCTGTTGTGGAAGGAAATGAAGGAAGTATACAGTTTAATTAAATGCATTGCAAACAGTCCCCCAGAGACCCAACTTATATCTAAATGTTCTTTCATCTATGTTTGAAAAATACAAATTATGGCAGAGTGAACAAACACAGCTCTAAAAATTATGATTTTTAAAAGAAAAATTATACTGTAAATGCCTAATTAGGTGTTGAATCCGCATTGTTCTCAGAATGTCCATCTTGGGTGCATAGCTGAACCAGTCTGGTAAGGTAAGCAGGAGTGTTATGGAGCTTTCACCTTTCGTGCAGGATATGAGGAGGCTTGCAGGTTGTAAAACAGAAACATTATTGTAGAGTCAAGGAGAAGGCCAGAAGTTAAGCTTTATGAGGAGTGCACAAAGACAGGCAGAGCAAGAGCATAGGTTGCTGCATTCGTTCATTTTATGACTCATGTGTGATTAAGAGTGAGAGCATTTTACAGCCAGTCACATACAAGTAGCTGATCAATCTCAGAACTGTCATCATACAATTTAGGCAAGTGAGTGCATCATGTGAGGATGATGTGCCATCACAAGTCTGTCTCCAGTTACAAGCAACAACCCCTGACCACAATCACATAGGAGGAGTTTCACATTTGAGCCAGCACACACACTCAGCAGCATTTCCCAAATCAACTCATCTCTTTTCAGTCCACAGAACTAAGTAGGCCTCGGTGTCTTCATCATATTGGTTGGTTTCCCTTTGAAGTCAATAACTTCTTTCTTCTGGCTGTTGAGGTAGCCCATCCTGAGTCCTTTCATCCTCTTTCTGCCTCCTCAGTAATGAATCAGTCCACCTCCGTCCTGACCCGAGTGAGATAGACCTGTAGCGCACTATTGTGGAAGAAGAGAAACAGAATTCTTTGTGTAGATTTGTGTTTGTAAACTAAAGTTACTTGTCTGGTCTCTGAAGAACCAGAAAGAAGGACTGGATCTTGCAAGTAAATCTCACTAAGTGTGAAAGGCCTAATCACCTTCAGGAAGAATGTTCACCCATAAGGCTCCAAACACTGCAAATCATCAAAATCAAGCTTGCAAATTAGCTGAACACCCTCCCTCACTGTCTGTCACTACATGAATCATCACTCACAATCACTTACAAATATTTAATTGATCACTCATTGGTGCAATAGTTACCTGTTCCAATCCAAGCACGATGATACACAATTGTATATCCGCTTTGATGCAAGCAAGCAATCCATTGGAATTTGGCAGTCTTGTAAATCTAATGATCTTTATAGGAGCAGCCCTGCTAGGAGATGAAAAAAAGAAGGATATGCATGGGACGGAGGCAGGCACTTTCTCCAATGTCCTTGAAGGGAATGGGAAACCTTCTTCTCTGTACACTGGTTCAACTCCAGTCCAGCCATGCATGTACCTAAAAATGCTGGGCAAAGCACTAATTAGTTTGACGATAAATAATTAAACAGTTCTATGGTGGCCTGTTCAGTCAGGGAAGTAAAACTTGTTTTCATACTCAGAGGGTTCACCCAGAAGTTGGTCATCTAATGCACTTAAGTTTGACCAATTGCCCTCATCTTCCTCCTCCTCCCGTGGTGTTTCAGGAACAGTGTTAATTGTGTGGTATGATGTTTTGGTTCAATTTAATAATGGTAAATCTCTCCACGTTAGCAGATACATTGGCTACTGGACAAGCCAAGTACTTTGCCAGCCTGCTGAGCTCTGGCCATTGGTGCATCTTCCCTTACTAATAGAACGATCAGTTTTGATCCACATAGACCTCTTTTGCCTCACCCAGATAGCCTTGGACCATCTTCTGAATGGTCATTGGTGCTGCCACTTGCTTGCTCTCTTTTGCCTTTACTTCTGCACGTGACTTAAGCCCTGCTACTTGAAACCAAGCCATTACAGAGGTTAGGTCTAATTCTTCTGTTGCTGTTGTTGCCGGTATTGTTGTTGCTGGTGTTGGCAGCTCTGAGATAACTGCACTGCCCTCTCTGTAGGTTGAAGGCTGATGCCAGAACTTCTTTTAGGATTATAACTTCTGGCCGTTCCTTTTCCAGGTCTCTCACTTGCCCAACAATCTATATCTTGTATCATGAAACATTCCCTTCTGAAAAAGGAATGAAAGTAGCTAAGTATTTTGTGTACCATGGATTAAGTATTGTGGCACAGATGTACTCTCTGGAGGACACAATGTCCCTTTGCAGCCTTGGATTATCAGCCAAGTGAAGGATTAAGCTCTCAACCAACTCATGACCATCTTTGGTGCTGTTCACATCAGAGAACCTTTGTGAAACTTTTTTAACTGGTCCTGTATCAGATACAACAATGAGATAGCTTAACTCATCTTACTGTTCTCCTTACTAACTTCCCAAGTCAAAATCTCAAAAGAATGTAGCATATGTGTCAGGCATTTGACTAGGCCTCATTTGTCTGCACCCATGGTCATGCTTTTCCCGATTGCATCCCCTCCTCTTTGAATGACATAGGGGCTCATTCCGAGTCTGGCGGGCGGGCCGAAACCGCCCAAAGACCGCACCGTGGTCAAACGACCGCGGGGGTCATTTTGACTTTCCCGCTGGGCCGGCGGGCGATCTCCAGAAGATCGCCCGCCGGCCCAGCGGGAAAGCCCCTGCAACGAGGAAACCGGCTCCGTTCCTCGCAGTAGCACCCGTCGCGATTTTCACTGTCTGCATAGCAGACAGTGAAAATCATGGTGGGGCCCTGTTAGGGGGCCCCACGACACCCGTTCCCGCCATCCTGTTCCTGGCGGGTTTTACCGGGATTTCCTGGGCCAGGGGAAAACCGGCGGGAAACCGCCGGTTCCCCTTTTCTGACCGCGGCTTTACCGCCGCGGTCAGAATAGCCCTGGAAGCACCGCCAGCCTGTTGGCGGTGCTTCCGTTGCCCTCCACCCTGGCGGTTTTAAACCGTCAGGGTCGGAATGAGGGCCATAGTCTCTAATTTTGATACTGGTGGTAAAAACCACCTACCGCCACGGCGACGGACACCAAAAGACCGTCACCGCGGCTACTAGCCGTCTGCCATATTATAACCACAGCCGGATTTCTGGCAGAAGTATGGGGGAAATCCAGCTGTGGCCATGTCGGCGGATGGTGGTAAGGTGGCGTTGCTGCCACGAACAGCGCCACACCAGTAGACCGCCACCAGCCGTATTATGACCCATAATATGGCCTGGTGGTGTTCTGCTGGCGGACGCTGTTGGTGGCAGTAGTGCCCTGTCCCGTCTCCTGCCGGAGGACCCCCTGCGCCCAGGTAAGTCGCCCAGGGGAGGGGGTGGGGTGTGTTGTGTGTGTGTGGGCGGGGGGGTGTGTGTGTGTGTGTATGTTTGTTTATGTTTGTATGTGCGTGGATGCAGGTGTGTGTTGCGTGTTGGATGCAAGTGTGCATGTATAGAGGTGTGAGTGCGTGTATGTTGTGTTTTGTAAATGCATGTGTGCGTGCATGTTTGAAAGTGTGTGCAGGTGTGTGTGAGTGAATGTATGCATGCGTGGATATTTGTGGGAAAAGGGTGTGTGTATGTGTGTGTCAAGGGGGGTGAATGTAGGGGGTGGTGGCTTTGGAGAGGCAGGGGGTGGGGTGGTAACTGGAGAAGGAAGGGGGGGAGACCCCAATCAGTGACAGGGAAGGAATTCCCTGTCACTGATAGTGCCTACTGCCATGGTTTTTGTGGCACTAAGGAGCCACGAAAATCATGGCGCTAGGCGGGGTTAAAATCCTGCAGGCGGAAAAGTGGCGGCCGCTGGGCTGGAGACATATATCTTCAGCCCGGCTGCTGTTACCGCCATGGCAATCAGAGTGGTACATTTGTGGGTTCGCTGATATGAAGCTTTGTATGCATAGGTCAGCATCTTTAACTGGCATCTCTTATAGATCTGGAGCTAGTGTCATTTCTGGAGGTGGGATGCAATATGGGTTTAACTGGGGGAGGTCAAGCACAAACTGGCTGCTCAGTTTTGTATTGTCTGTAGTCTCTTCAGGAGGTGCACGGTGATTCCTATGTACAGCAGACTCCCATACTACAACCTGCTGGTGATAAGGGCTAATGTGAGAGTCTTTCTGGTGTTGACTGGAAGCTACTTGAAGATCTTGTAGAGCAGTGGTTCCCAACCTTTTGATTTCTGTGGACCCCACTTTAACATTAATGGAACCCAGGGCCCCCCCTGAATCATCATGGGAATCCGGGGACCCCTACCTGAGTCATTACTGGAAGCTGGGGGTCCTAATTTGTCAATATTTGTTCATATTTTTTCATTTTTTAGGCTCTCGCAGACCCCCTGCGAAGGCTTCATGGACCCCCAAGGGTCCCTGGACCGTAGGTTGGGAACCACTGTTGTAGAACATGCGCACAATGTGAAAGCAGGCAGATGCGAAAGCATTTACCTGTTTCCTCATGGATAGCTTTTTGTTCAGGATAATCCT
Organism: Pleurodeles waltl; assembly: GCF_031143425.1. Lineage (NCBI taxonomy): Eukaryota > Metazoa > Chordata > Amphibia > Caudata > Salamandridae > Pleurodeles > Pleurodeles waltl. The sequence goes on from NC_090440.1 coordinate 1,891,386,659, forward strand.
GAGGATGCAGGCTTGGTCTGTCAAGGTGGAAAAAGGAACTAGTTTAGTGGGCCACCATGCTTCGTTACACAGTGAGGTGGTGTTCCCAAAGATGAGGACTTCCATTTTCTCTATGTTGAGCTTGAGGCAGTTGTCCTTCATCCAGTTGGCAATGTTCATCATGCATTTGTGGAAGTTGCTTCTAATGGTGGAGGGGTTTTCTGACAATGAGAGGATGAGCTGGGTGTCATCGGCGTTGGAGATGATGTTCTTTCTATGCAATCTGGCGCTGTTGGCCAGGGTGTCATGTAAGTGTAGAAGAGAGTGGGAATGAGGGACGAACCTTCCGGTATGCCACTGATGATCTTCTTGGGTTCTGGGGTGAATGGTGGGAGGTGGATACTCTGGGTTCTTCCGGTGAGGGAATCCCTTTGAGGGAGTTTCCCAGGATTCCAATATGATGGACACGGTTGATCAGGATATGGTGGGAGACAGTTTTGAAGGAGGCTATTAGGTGCAGGACGAAATGAGTGTAGAATGGCTGAAATTAGTGCAGGTTTTCTGCAGATAGTGTTAGGAATGGGGTCTTTGGTTGACAGTCAGGTAAAAGAGAATCACCCTCAGCTAAAGCCTGATTACCCCCTTGGTAGCCTGGCAGTGCAGAAGGCTTAACTTTAGAGTGCTAGGTGTAAAGCATTTGTACCAACATACACAGTAACTTAATGAAAAACACTACAAAATGACACAACACCATTTAGAAAACAAGGGAATATTTAGCTAAACAAAACAAGACCACAACAACAAAAATACAACATACACAAGTCAAGTTATGAATTTTTAAAGATTTAATCCAAAAATAGCGCTTAGAAACACAAAAATGCTTTGATGAGGTGTTAACACGGCGTCGTGACGGAGTCGCTCCCAACAATCCGACACCAGCAGCGCCGGCCACGGAGTCACATAGACCTGGAAACAAGCCGATGCGCAAAGTCGGGGATCACGGCATCTGAGAGAAACTTTGAATCCCTGCACTTCGAGTGGCGTCAGTCAAGTCGTGGTGAGGCGACTTCCACTGAGTCGCGGACTTCGGTGGGGCTGCAGCGGTGTTGGGCCTGCGAAGGTCGTCGCGTTCCAGTGAAGATCAGAGAGTCGGTTGCAGGCGATGTCACCAGATTCAGCAACGGCATCGGTCCGGAGTCGTCCGAAGTCAATTTCATTGAATTTTCACCAGCTTTTCCTTTCAAGGGCCCAGTGACTGGATAGAGCACCACTTGTCAGGGTACAAGGGTAGGAGTCTCAGCAGAGAGTGCAGGTGCTGGTAAGGGAAGTCTTTGATGGCCCTGAGACTTCAGAGTAGGGGGCAAGCTCAGTCCAAGCCCTTGGAGAGTCCTTCTCAAGGAGGAATATACCACAAAGTCCAGTCTTTGTCCCCTTGCACAGGCAGAAGCATCAACTGCAGGATAGCTCCACAAAGCACAGTCACGGGCAGGGCAGCACTTCTCCTCAGCTCTTCAGCTCTTCTCCAAGTAGAGGTTCCTCTTGATGTCCAGAAGTGATCTAAAGTCTGTCTTATATGTAAGAAAAGGGAAGGTTTATGCCTGGCAAATGGGTACACTTGCCAAGTCAAATTTACAGTTAAAACTGCATACACAGACACTGCAGTGGTAGGTCCGAGACATGATTACAGAGCTACTTATGTGGGTGGCACAACCAATGCTGCAGGCCCACTAGTAGCATTTGATTTACAGGCCCTGGCACCTCCAGTGCACTTTACTAGGGACTTACTAGTAAATCAAATATGCCAATCATGGATAAGCCAATTACATACACATTTTGTAAAGTAGCACTTGCACTTTAGCACTGATTAGCAGTGGTAAAGTGCCCAGAGTAACAAAAACAGCAAAATCAGAGTCTAGTACACATCAACAACCTGGGGAACAGTGGCAAAAAGCTAAGGAAGACCACACCAAGGATGAAAAGTCTAACAGTCAGTATGTTGCTGATTATGTCTTCTTATTTTAGAAAGTCCTGCACATCCAGGTTGATGCAATGCGCCAAACACAGAACCCTGAAATACACCCATTTGCCATGACTTTAACTATATTACTGCCATTGTCTGTGGCAACAAATCTAATTGTCAGACCTCTGGGTCACAGCCATTCAAATACCTTGCTGTCAAAGACTCCAAGATGTATACAGCTGGCTGGGATTTCTCCATTGTGAACATAGATACTGTTGCATGCAGCTAAATGCTCTTAAAAGTTCCTTTAGCACTGAATCTTGTAGATAGCTGCTGCCTACCCCCTGCAAAAGAGATCCAGTGTGCAGTGATACACATGTAACCAGTTGCTTGACAACTGGTCCACATGGCTGTAACAGGTGGATAGTGTGAACAGGACTCTGCTGCAAAACTTGTTCAACCAACTGTAGCAAATCGTGATGGAGAGCTGGAACAGGACTCTGACAAAATAGGTCTGACTGAGAACCTTCCATTTTGGGCAGATGGCTGCCACAAATTCTAAACATACCACTTTTTCCACAAAAGAAAAAGGGAGGAGGTCCAGTGCTAACATTTTAGCCAGCTTCCCATCGTACAAACGTGCTGTTGGGTGGTTGCATTTGTAGGGCCCCTCTTCCCTAAACATGTCCATAATTATATCCTGGATTTGTTTTCTTTTATGGTGCCACTGATGCAGACAACTTCCCAGAACTAGGAGGTGGTAGACTCAATGTGGATCTTGGGTCATCCATTATATACTCTGGTGACTCCATCGGATTCTTAAGCCATCTCAAGGTTTCTGAGGGAGGTGATAATGATGCACTGCTGAGGAGAGGGCTGCTTTGTGTAAGGCTGTCACCCTTTTCTTGCTCATCATGATCGGAGCTGATTCCCCTCTCCCATCACCCCCACCTTCTGTAGAAATGTTTTAAGGTTCTCCTCCCACCGGATTGTGTGATTTTTTTTCATTTGGGTTGTTTGGCCTCCAGTACCATGATGTGAACAGGCTTACCTCAATGAATGCTTGTGCGCCAAATGGATCATATTGCAATGTTACCCTCCCGCCTGCTAATAATAAAGAAGTCCCAAACTGGAGAGGAGAATTATTTTAGTGGGCCACTGGTGCCACTGCCAATGCCCAAAGATCTGGAGGTAGATGGGTGTGTTGACCATTGGCTCTCTGGAGGACATATTTCGACTGAGGTAGTAGTGGATGCAGGTATCAGTGGGGTCCTTGAAAATATGGAGGTTGGTGGTGGTACAAGTGCCACATCCCTCGGAGCAGGTTCAATTAGAGAAGTAAGGTTAGTGTCATCTGAGCCAGCTTCCATGACAATGACCGACTTGTCCTCCTCATCCCCTTCCATAATTGTTCAGGAACTTTCATTTTCTATTCTCTCTCCTGGTGGGTCTCAGACTCAGCTGGGGGTCCAATTCATGTCCATAATCATCAGAAGGGGGCTTGGACAAGATGGTATTTTAGTTTTTCTTGATGGAGATCAGGAAGCCAATAGTTCAAGAAAAATTAAATCTTGCTCAGCAGGAAATGTAACCTCCTGTTCTGCTCCACCTTCAGGAAAATGTACTATTGCTGACTGTGGCTTCTGTTGTCTGCATTGCTCAGTTTTCTTTGACGATTGGGTATTAATTTGTGGCTAACTACTCCAATTCAGACTCATTGCCCATCGCCATGATTGCAGAGGCTGCCTTGAAGAGAGACATTACTTTGGTCTTAGGTTGGGGTGGTGCTGTTGATGCAGGAGTGATCCTCCCAGACTGCTGGTCAGAGGACGATGCTGCAGGCACACGTTTCCTGAAAAGGTTTGTGGCAGCATACCAGTGATGGAAATCTGATTCTTCTCCTCCTCCTCACTGCCCACCTTCTTAGCAGGACCTTTCTTTGGGGGCCATCTTCAAATGGAAGAGACTGGATGACTCACATGTTGTGGTCAAATCACTTTGTACAGGCCTTCTGTCTGGCAGTACTCTGTGGGTGATGTCTCTTGTACACCTATAAGCCAAAAAAGCAAGAAAAACATTTAGTGAAACATGGCATTTTCACAGTTTTCTTTTAAATATTCATAGTACAGGCAATATGATTTAGCATGGTTAATGCATCGTTCCAAATTCAAATAACACCAGCACAAAATAATATTTCAATTTCAATCAGGATAACATGCAGATGTAACATTCTTCTTTAGGTGCATCTAAGGGGAGACAACTGTGGCAGACATGGCTGCCCAGATGAAAATAGATAAATAAAAAAAAATGAATACTGGGGTTTAACTATAGCTGGCAGGGGGTCCAGTAGACAATGGAATAATTCTTAAAAAAATGAATTCTGGTGTTTGGCTGTGCATCTATGGTGGGCAGGAGTCCAAGGGAAAATGAGTAAGGACAATCATTAAAAAATAAGTGCTGATGTGTGACAGGTGCCTATGGCAGGCAGTGGTGGATGGAGGGAATTTAAAAAAAAAAAAAAAAAAAATACAAATAAAGAAGTACATTTAAAAAAATAAATACATAAAAAATACATAAAATAAAAATTAATTGGTGGTGTACTAGGGAACTATGAGGAATCCCAATGCCATTAATGTATTAGTAAAATTCAATCTCTATCAGTCCCTCCTCTAATGGCAATTTATGCCGCCACAAAAAACCTTTTCTCATTAAAAATGAGACAAATCAAAATCTTGTAGTCCGATAATGCATAGTTCTAGGTCTGCGAAAATTGTCAATTCTCTTCATAGTCTGGTAATATCTGTTTCTCATATTCTCCATTTCCATGTCTTTCCTCCACTGTCTATTCTGTACTCTGTCTTTTCCAGAAATTGTAAGCCTTATTAAATCCAAGTGCACAAATTATGCACACTTTCACAATCAATAAAGGTTTTAGGATCATTCTCACAAATCCATTTCCCAAATCTCCAAGATCCTACCTCAGGGAATTTTTCACCCATTGCTTCCCAAATATGTGTCTGCTTCAGGTCATTCAAGTTATTTTCAGACTTGTCAGATTAGAAAGTTATTTCCTTATCTCCTTATTGTTATTTGGTATTTAAGTGCAGCAATGTTGCGTCTTTAAAGCTCAACAGATTCTACCTTCCTTTGCTGAAAAGATGTCTAACGCAAGACGATTCTGAAAAAACACTGATCTTACCACAATCATTTTTGTATTCATTAGGAGCATCGCACCAGAAAAATCAGTTGACATCTTATCTACAATTGCTGATAACTTCCTTATCTTTATGCCATTCAAGATCACACCCACTGAAGGAATAAAAGATCCAAAAATATCTCCAATAATCTCTGAACTACTTGCTTCTCTTTTAAATCTCATTTAAAATCTTTCCATCTTTTCTAGATTATGAATGTTGTCTACTTTGTAGATTTTCAGAAAAAAACAATCCTAAATAGCATGTGCTATACCAACCTTATGGTAACAGGTAATAAGCATTCTTTCCACAGATGTAATATACCCCATACACAGCGGGGTCTTGTCCATTTAGCATAAAATCCCATACGTTCTTAAACAAAAACACATGTCCGCATTCACTCATTTTTACATACTTACTATCAGCTTTCAATTGTGTCCTAGGGCCTATATATACACAAAGCTTCCCTACATGTTGCCAATCTAAAGCTAGGCTTCCTTGTGTATCAAGTGTGCTGTGAACTGATTTTCTTCTGGAAACTATACCCTTATCTATCTTGTCTTTCCTTGCTTTTCTTCTATTGTCAACTTGAGTAATGAACTATTTCTCTACTTGGCTGAGAAGACATGTTAAATTATTCCAGTGTGCATATGCTATGCCCAAGGTTAGTGTAGGTTCAAAGAACCCATCTACCATTCCTATGTTTTTAGCCTTTGCAATGCTGCTCAAATGCTGAATAATGGGAACAAAAGAAAAAAATAAATCGAAATTAGAATAAAAATACTGAATGTATTCTTGATTACACAAACGTGTTAATAATAAGTTCCAACTAATGCCATAAGTCAGTGGTAAGCTGTGATAGGTGATTCCCTCTTATACTGAGGAAGGAATTTGTGTACACACACAAGTCATGCACATTCATTGTATCCATATATTCATACAGTAAGGCTATAAAAAAACATTGGAAAATAACTTTCCCTTTGTGTTATCTAAATGAAGCAATCCCTCTTCCTTGCAAAACGTATCCGGCTTAGATGTTGTCATTCTCTGCACTGGAGTTTCTGTGCTTTGGATTACCTCCTTTTATTGAAACACTCATTTTTGCAATCAATAAAATGAACACAATCATACGTACTATAACTGTCAAAGCCCAGCTCACCTGAGTTCTTGTTCAGTTCTGATGGAGGTTGAAGACAATCCGACCCCACCCTGAAACTGCTTGTTCCAGCACACTAGTTTTTAAAACAGTGCACTAAGAACAGAAGCTCAAGGGAAGGGGGGAAGTGGATAAAATAAAAAAGAGAGACAACACCGTTCTTTCGTTTCCACTGTTGAAGTGCTGCACAAATCTGCAACCCTTTCTGACTTCTGTAGAAACTGGTGCCTAATGAAACATAAACAAAGAACAGATAAGTGCAACCTATTCCTAAATGGGTTCCTGACTATCCCTTTATTTATTAGAAATTCTCTTCTAAAAGCACCTCTTGGATCCTGGTCTCTAGTTTCCAGGTTTTGGAATGTGTTACTACTCTGGGATGTGTTTTCTATTACTGTAAAGCTTCTAAAACATTAAACAAATACCGTTATCAGAATTACCAATATCAAACATTCATCATAATATAACTAAAGCCTAAATTCCCAATAGCAGACTCACTTTTCCCATAGTTCCAGAATCTTTTATAAAACAAATACTGTACTTTTACATCAAAATACAGCATGTAATTTGTGCAAGTCCTTGATTTACTGTTTGCCTTGCTGTTAATGGTTTCCACTGTTCGATTCTTAAAAGTTCCATGAGAAAAAACAATGTCTGCTTCACAAAGTTCCGCAAAATATTCCTGCAACAAAGAGCCCGAATCACAATGTTCGTGGAAGGCACTTCGCCTCAAATTGTCTATACACGAATCCAGAAACCGTTGTCAAAGTTCCCTCAGGTAACAAAAAGTTTTGCACTTACTTGTTGCTGGCAAGAGATACTGATCAGTCTAACCTTGTCTTCTTTCTCTTTTGCAGGTTACTCATAGGAGAGAGGCTGAAGCAAGGAGGAACCGGAAACCGGAAGAAGGAAGAGCCAGAAGCTGCGCCCATTGAAGTCAATGAAAGTCTGTAAAGAGCAGGAGTGCCAGCGCCGAGGGATCTGCTCTCAGGTAAGCGGGAGGTAGACGAGCACAAGCACTGGGTGAGGCTCGGGGGATGCCTTTTATAGACAGGGCTGGGTGTGGTTTGAAGGGCTGGGTGTGGTCCTCACATGCTGCACATGTTCTTAGAAGGTGTGCAGAGCTGGGTGTGATTTGAAGAGCTGGGTGTGGTCCTCACATGCTGCACATGTTCTTGAAAGGTGTGCAGAGTTTCAGTTATTATGCAAATGAGTTGGATTAACACATGGCCTAGGGAGGAGTGTTTTAAAGAAGCCTTGGTAAAAGCAAGGCCCAATGTGTAAACAAAACAGCACATTAAACAACATACACAGAAGCCTAGGGGGGGGGAAGGTGAGATAACAAGAAAGGCTTTCAATAGTAAGTTTAAAAGGGAGCTATTACAGAACCCACTAGTGCAGTGAGAGGGGACATGCTCTTTGCTGTGTACAAACCCTAACAGTTGCCCCCCTCAAAGGCCCTCCTACAGGACGGGGTTTTCCTGGATTTTTTAAATAAAACCGTCTAATCAGCTGTGGGGCATGTACATATGATGCTGGTTCCCATGAATTCTCAGATTCATCATATCCTTTCCATTCTACTAAATAAAACAGACGTCCACTAATTCTTTTTGAGTCTTTTATGCTTTTCACTTCATATTCCAGATTTCCCTTAATTGGTATGGGTGGAGGTGGTGGTTCAGGTCGGGTTTTTGAGTTGTACGGCATAAGCAAGGACACATGGAATGTAGTATGTACTGGATATTCTTTTGGTAAATCTAATTTTACTGTTACCGGGTTTACTATGGCAGTTATACTAAAGGGTCCAATGAAACGTGGTTGCAGCTTTCGGGATCCCTCTATGTTTAGGTTCTTTGTGGAGAGCCATACCTTGTCACCAATTTTATACATTGGGGCCTCAGACCTGTGTTTGTCTGCTTGTCTTTTCATGCTTTCCTTGTACTTTAATAAATGTTTCCTGGCTTTGTCTTGTATGTCACCTAACCTCGTTAGTCTATCCGTTACTGTAGGCAACAGGGAATCTTCTAACAAAATGGGTATAGCTCTTGGATGATACCCCTGCAAGAAATAGAATGGTGAGCAAAGTAGAGCTGAATGCTCAGTATTATTATAAACAAACTCTGCTACAGGGAGAGCTTCCAACCATTCACTAGAATAATCAGCCAATAAACAACGTAGCGTTTGAAGTAAGGTTTGGTTCAGTCGTTCAGTCTGTCCATCTGTCTCTGGGTGGAAAGCAGTGGATAAGGCCACATCTATTTTCAGTTTTTCACATAATTTTTTCCAAAATCTGGAGTTGAACTGGCTCCCTCGGTCTGACACCACTTTGCTTGGCAAACCATGTAAACGCACAATTTCCCTTATAAAAATATCGGCAAATTCTGCCGCCGTGGGTAATTTCCGTAATGGTACGAAATGTGCCATTTTAGATAAAAAATCCACTATAACCAACACTGTTGTGAAGGATTTTACAGGTGGTAAACCTACAATAAAGTCTACGCTCACAGTGTGCCAAGGTTGTTTGGGTGTTGGCATTGGTATTAACAAGCCGTCAGGAGCCTTATGAGAAGATTTATGTCTTGCACAAATTGGACAGGTAGTGACAAATTGCTTAATGTCCTTTCTTATAGTGTCCCACCAAAAGTGTTTTTGCACATTTTCCAGGGTTTTTACCCAACCAGGATGACCTGCCAACGGTGAGGCGTGATGCCAAATTATCACCTGTGTTTGTAAATCAGAGGTGGGCACTAACAGCATGTTGTCGTGATACAATAAACCTCGTTGTATTGTGTTATGGGAATCCTTTAACCAATCCTGAGGTGCTATTTGCATGTGTGCATTATATAGATCTGTGATGAAATCCTTCTGTTGTACTGGTGCCAACAACTTTTGGGGAGGAATAATGGGTTCTCCTATTTTATCTTGTTTCATGTCTGAGGTATGTCCGTATCTAGATAACACATCAGATTGAATTTGTTGTGCACCTGGTCTATAGGTTATAACAAAGTCAAATGTGCTAAAAAAAATTAACCAGCGCATCTGACGTGGTGTTAGTGCTTTAAGTGATCCAAAAAACTGTAGGTTCTTATGGTCAGAAAAGATTGTAACTGGGTACTTGGCTCCCATTAAATGGTGCCTCCATTCTGAAAAGGCTACTTTGATAGCTAGTAGTTCCCTTTCAGCCACAGTGTAATTTTGTTCAGCTGGCAATAACTTTTTGGAATAGAAGGCTGTAGGATGTAACTGGCCATCTACTGCATCTCGTTGAGAGAGAACTCCTCCTAAAGCTACTTGTGAAGCATCCGCTTCAACAAAAAAGGGCAAGTCAGGATCAGGATGTTTCAGAATTGGGGCTGAAGTGAACTTTTGTTTTAGGAGTTGAAAGGCGTGTGCCGCCTCATCAGTCCAAAGAAATCGTTGCCCTTTCCGCAACAAGGTAGTTATTGGGGCCGCAATGTCTGCAAAATGTGCAATAAACCTCCTATAAAAATTGGCGAAACCCAGAAATTTCTGAATATCTTTTACAGAGGATGGTTCTGGCCAATCAGCAATAGCACTGATTTTCTTTACATCCATAGTTATTCCTTGAGGTGACAGGCAGTATCCTAAAAAGTCCACCTTGTTTACATTAAAAGTACACTTTTCTAACTTAGCAAAAAGATGATTTTCTTTTAACTTTGATAATACTGCACGAACATGTTGGGTATGTTCTTCTGAGTTCTTAGAGTAAATGAGGATGTCATCTATGTATACTATGACACAAACGTCCAGGAATTCGTGTAGGACCTCATTTATAAAGAACTGAAAGGCCGCAGGGGCATTACATAACCCAAAGGGCATTACTGTGTACTCAAATAAACCAAACTTTGTCTTGAAAGCTGTCTTCCACTCATCCCCCTCTTTTACTCGGACCAGGTGGTAAGCTCCCCGCAGATCTAGTTTAGTGTATACAGTAGAATGTCTTAATTGATCCAACAACACAGGTATTAGAGGAAGAGGATATTTATTCTTTATTGTAGCCTTATTTAGTCCTCTATAATCGATACACGCGCGCAGGGATTTATCCGGCTTCGGGATAAAAAAGAGTGGAGATGACACCGGAGATGTGGAATGACGGATGAACCCAGACTGTAGTAGGTCATCTAGGTAGGTTCTTAAGTATTTGGTTTCTTCGTCAGTCAAAGCATATACTCTGTTATTAGGTAAAGGGGCCCCTGGGATAAGATCTATACGGCAGTCATAAGACCGATGTGGGGGCAGCACACTAGCCTTTACTGGATCAAAGACGTCTTTAAAGTCAGAATATTCAGGAGGGAGACTTGGTTCATCTTGTGTAACACTAGCACAGTGTAATACTGTGCTCTGTTCTGTACCTGCTTCTTGATAGCAATTGGTTCTACAGATAGAGGAATCCAAAGTAACAGTTCTATTCACCCAATCAATTTTTGGGTTCTGAGTTGTTAACCAGGGTACCCCGAGAATCAAACCAAAATTAGGAGTATCTATCAGATCAAAGCTAATCACCTCTGTGTGCCCGTTCTGACAGACCATAACAAGTGGACTTGTTTGTTTTGTGATTAATCCAGAGGTCAATTCTGACCCATCCACTGCACATACTGCTTCTGGACAAGGCTTTAGGCACATAGGAAGTCCTAAGATTTCAGCTAACTTATTATCCACAAAATTTCCTGTCGCGCCTGAGTCCAGTAGGACAGGGAGAGAATGCCTCACTTGGGTAGTAACAATTAAAACGACCTGAATTATGAAATGTCTAGGTATGTGCGGTACCCTGAAGGCTGCAGCATAAGAGGTTTGATTAAGATGTTTTCTCGAACAAGTAACCTCTCCCCTTGTCGAGCTTAATCGTTTCCCGATTCAGTTGAGGAGGTGGAGGAAACAGCACCCTTTCGTGGAGTTTTAGGCTTTACTGGACATTCTCTGGCAAAGTGACCTGCCCTGCCACAATATAAACATAATTGAAATTTTCTCCTTCTTTCTTTTTCCTCTGATGTGAGTGGACCTCTGAGTGTCCCTATTTGCATAGGCTCTGGTTCAGGGAGTTTATTATCTGTGTCTTTCTTCTCGTGTCTAATAAAAGTTAACCGTGATTCCAGTTTGTATTTATCTCCCTTTCTTTCTGCTAGTCTGTGTTCTAATTTCACAACTAAATCTACAAAGTCCGAATAGTCTTTTGGCAAATCAACGATATGAGCCAGCGCGTCTTTTAACTCGTCTCTCAAACCTTTATAAAAAAGGGAGACACGCTTTTCTTCTGGCCACTGTGTCTCGGTGAGTAAACGATTAAAACTAGTGAGATAGGTCAATAAATCCTTGTTACCTTGTTTAAGATTTAAAAGCTCATTATCACTTGCCTGCATGAAAGTGTGTTTTGCAAAAAGGCTGGTCATGGTACGTTTAAATTGATTCCAATTATGGAGGATGGGATCATCTCTATCCACGAAAGGAATTGACCAATTGGCTGCTGTGCCACCCAAATAAGACAAGACGAATGCCACTTTCGTATCATCAGTAGGGAACTGTTGTGGCTTACAAATGAAGTGTAATTGACATTGATTGATAAAAACATGGAATTTGTTACTATCTCCATGAAAACGTTCAGGAGCTGCTAAGGGCACAACATTAGGAACATTAACAGTAACCTCAACTGGGGAAGGCAAAGTTGTATGTTTTGATGGCGCCCCTGTCTCTGAGGAGGTTTTAAACAAAGGCGTAGAAGCTGTGTTCCACTGAGATCCCCTAAATTTATACCTGCTTAAATCCTGTTTTAAAGAGGTATTCTCCATCTTTAATCTCTCTATTTCCTCTTGCATATGTTGCAAGATGCCAGACACTGATTCATTATGAGCCAAGTCCTCATTTAGGGCCTGCGCCATATCCGTGACGTCAATGCCCTCTATTTCTTCCCCGGTATTCATCGTCCACCAGAACTGAAATTTTTTAAGGCTTGTGCTTCTGTCAAAGCCCAGCTCACCTGAGTTCTTGTTCAGTTCTGATGGAGGTTGAAGACAATCCGACCCCACCCTGAAACTGCTTGTTCCAGCACACTAGTTTTTAAAACAGTGCACTAAGAACAGAAGCTCAAGGGAAGGGGGGAAGTGGATAAAATAAAAAAAGAGAGACAACACCGTTCTTGCGTTTCCACTGTTGAAGTGCTGCACAAATCTGCAACCCTTTCTGACTTCTGTAGAAACTGGTGCCTAATGAAACATAAACAAAGAACAGATAAGTGCAACCTATTCCTAAATGGGTTCCTGACTATCCCTTTATTTATTAGAAATTCTCTTCTAAAAGTACCTCTTGGATCCTGGTCTCTAGTTTCCAGGTTTTGGAATGTGTTACTACTCTGGGATGTGTTTTATATTACTGTAAAGCTTCTAAAACATTAAACAAATACCGTTATCAGAATTACCAATATCAAACATTCATCATAATATAACTAAAGCCTAAATTCCCAATAGCAGACTCACTTTTCCCATATTTCCAGAATCATTTATAAAACAAATACTGTACTTTTACATCAAAATACAGCATGTAATTTGTGCAAGTCCTTGATTTACTGTTTGCCTTGCTGTTAATGGTTTCCACTGTTCGATTCTTAAAAGTTCCATGAGAAAAAACAATGTCTGCTTCACAAAGTTCCGCAAAATATTCCTGCAACAAAGAGCCCGAATCACAATGTTCGTGGAAGGCACTTCGCCTCAAATTGTCTATACACGAATCCAGAAACCGTTGTCAAAGTTCCCTCAGGTAACAAAAAGTTTTGCACTTACTTGTTGCTGGCAAGAGATACTGATCAGTCTAACCTTGTCTTCTTTCTCTTTTGCAGGTTACTCATAGGAGAGAGGCTGAAGCAAGGAAGAACCGGAAACCGGAAGAAGGAAGAGCCAGAAGCTGCGCCCATTGAAGTCAATGAAAGTCTGTAAAGAGCAGGAGTGCCAGCGCCGAGGGATCTGGTCTCAGGTAAGCGGGAGGTAGACGAGCACAAGCACTGGGTGAGGCTCAGGGATGCCTTTTATAGACAGGGCTGGGTGTGGTTTGAAGGGCTGGGTGTGGTCCTCACATGCTGCACATGTTCTTAGAAGGTGTGCAGAGCTGGGTGTGATTTGAAGAGCTGGGTGTGGTCCTCACATGCTGCACATGTTCTTGAAAGGTGTGCAGAGTTTCAGTTATTATGCAAATGAGTTGGATTAACACATGGCCTAGGGAGGAGTGTTTTAAAGAAGCCTTGGTAAAAGCAAGGCCCAATGTGTAAACAAAACAGCACATTAAACAACATACACAGAAGCCTAGGGGGGGGGGAAGGTGAGATTACAAGAAAGGCTTTCAATAGTAAGTTTAAAAGGGAGCTATTACAGAACCCACTAGTGCAGTGAGAGGGGACATGCTCTTTGCTGTGTACAAACCCTAACAATAACTGAACCAATGCACACATTGTTATATTTACTGTCTTTACCATATCCGGAGTTCATGGCTTCTGTAGAATCGGAGAAGAAAAGAAAAAGGAAATTTTTTTAAAAGCAAAGCGAACAAAAATCAAATCCAAAGCAACTTTTCAAAGTCTTTTCGTACTGTCTATAACAATTCTCAATCTTCAAGAAAGTTCATCAAGTTTCAACTAAAGGTTTTTCAAAATAGTTCAAATATTCGTTTTCAATAAAACACAGTTTGATGATCACTTTTGGTCACTTCCACAGTGAAATGTCTTTGTTGGCAAGGTTATTTCAAAATTCAGTTCAAATGTGATTTCAAGTTCCAGAAAGTTTAACTGAATTCTCACAGTCAAAACAAAAGGTCATAAACTTGTTCTCCCATTCATTTGTGACAAGATATATCCATTTAGGTGAAGAGTATTTGTGACTTGGCACTCTTTCTCTTTTTGTTTTTCTCACAGTACTACCTTCATCTTCACTTTGATTTGACTCTTCAACGGCTTCTGTTATAGCTGGGAGTTTATCAGCAAACAGTTATGTGTGGCTGCAGGCCATTGATCTCCTTTTACAGTTCATTTTCCAGGTGCAGCTGGGTTCACAACTTTTGCTATGTTGGCAGGTGTCAGTTGGCTTTGCTCTCCTTCATTTTTATCTGCGTTTGGAATGCTTGCATTTTCACCATTTTGCACGAGTTCTGTTTCAGCCACTTGTTCAGTCCTCACAGGTTGATTAATCTGAACCCCTTTTTCTGCATTCTCTTTCAGGGAATCAGACTCTGTGTTGTCAAGAGGACACAGAACTTTGCATGTTTGGCTTGCATGAATCCAGTTTGGAAGACCAGCACACTTCACAGCTGCTGTTGTCACCAAGATCACTTGATATGGTCCTTTCCACCTTGACTCTAGACAAATCTTCCTCACATGCTTTTTTAATAAGAACCCAATCCCCAGTATTCAAGCTGTGGCACTGTTCTTGAGCCATTTGAACTGTTGTTGCTTTAACCTGATAAGACAAAGAGCAAACCACATCAGGCAGACCTTTGCAATATTCTGGTACTAAGTCATCTGTTATGTTCACAAGTGCATTTGCAGGTATTGCTCGTAACCTCGTTGTGTGTCCTATAAGGATCTTGTGCGGTGATAGTCTAGTCTTCCTGTTAGGGGTGCTATGCATGCTCATCAGGACAAGTAGCAATGCATCACGCCATTGCAATGTTGTAGAGGCACAGACCTTTGCCAATTGAGCTTTCGGTGTTGCATTCATTTGTTCCACCAATCAAGATGCCTCTGGTCTGTAACTACAGTGCAGTTTTTGCTCAATGTTCATTGCTGTACACAATAATTTTATGATCTCATTATTAATAAAATAAGTTCCTCAATCTTATTCAAAAGAAGTCTAAATTTGGTGTTAGTTTCCAGAGCAGCAGCTTAGCTAA
The DNA here is from genome assembly GCF_031143425.1 of Pleurodeles waltl. Lineage (NCBI taxonomy): Eukaryota > Metazoa > Chordata > Amphibia > Caudata > Salamandridae > Pleurodeles > Pleurodeles waltl. The sequence goes on from NC_090440.1 coordinate 1,891,401,834, forward strand.
AAGAACACTGTCATTACTACATGTTGGATAGGCCTCTATCCAGTGGGAAAACATACACACAACGACCAACACATATGTCAATCCATTACAAGCAGGCATCTCAATAAAGTCAAGCTGCATTCTGTTAAATGGGCCTCCTAATCTGCATATTTTGCTCAAATAAACCACTGTGTGTTTCCCTACATTCGTTTGTATGTAACACATCTGTAACATACCGCTTCTGCAATTACCCTAATTCTGGGGTTGTAACATATCTGTTTGAATGTATGAATCACTGCATCTCTGCCGAGATGAACCTGACCATGATAATATCTTGCCATAGAAATCAACAAACAATCTGGCAACAAAACTCCACCTTCATTTGAAATCTAGACATAATTTTCCTCTCTCTGTACACAACCTGCTTGACTCCAACCTCTGTGTTCTTGCTATGTGATTTCTTCCTGTAATCTTTTAATTTCATCACAGGTGTCAACCACTGACATCGAGAACCTTTGATTTGTCTCAGTGTTGTCTCTTCCACCACCCCACTCTTCATTAAAGGTGACGCAATGGAGCGCACAATATCTGGAAATTTGGTCAGCATAGGAATTGCTCAACGATACATTATCATGTAACTTTTATTTTACTGTTAATGTGCTGTGCACTTCACAGATGCAATCTTCTCAGGTAACTGCAAAGCATTTGATAAACTTTCTCACCATTTCGAATGGGTAATCCTGAAGAGGGCACAAAACCTTGCTGGTTCTATAACTGCCTGAAATCATAAACCACAACAAATTCATATTGACTAGCTATGAATATTGTCACTTTAAGCTGCTCTGATATACAGCATTCTATTGTAAGAGCAACCAATTCAGCTACTTGGACAGAAAAGACTCCTTGAAGCTATGAAGCTTTTACTACTCTTGAGAGGGTCCCAACTGCATAACCATCATTTGTTTGTTGTCCCTCAAACAGGAGCCATCAACAAATACAACTTGATCATACTCCTCTAAAGGAGACTCCAGAATATCAGGTCTTGGTTTGGAGCACAGTTCAGCAATATTGAGGCAGTCATGTTCCATTTCATTTACATCATTTGATCCATTAACATTAATGGGTAACCATGTAGCTGGGTTTAGCACAGAAAATTTTTTGATTGTCACATTCACAAATCAAAGAATCAGTAACTCATAATGGATGAGACTGGCACTGGTCAGATATTGGTTCTCAGTCCGGGTTAAAAGGACCCCAACTGAAGGTGGGACATAAACAGTTAAAGGGTGTCCCATCACAATGCCTTTGCATTGACTTATGCTTACACTAGCAGCGGCCACTGCTTTTAAATAGTCGGGCAAAGCAGCAGTGACAGGGTCCAATGTGGCGGAATAATATGCCACAGGTCTGTTTGTCTTCCATGCAACTGTGTCAAAACAGAAAGAGCACAACCATCACGTTCATGACAAAACAGTGAAAAGCTTATCATGTAATCAGGCATTCCCAAGGCTGGATCGCTACACAAACTCTCTCTCAACTCAGTGAAAGCGTTCATGCATTCTTCATTAAAGGGCACTGGGTCTGTAACTTCTTTGTGCGTTAACTTCTGCAGTGGCTTGGAAATTAGTGATGACTGTTTGGAACAGTAGTCTACCATGCCTAAAAACATTCTGATATCTCTCTGTGTAACTGGGGGATTCATCTGCATATTAGCTGCAACTCCTTCTTAGGACACTTTGTTTTGCACCCATCTCAATTTGGTAACCCAAATACTTTACTTCCATCTGCCCATTTTCGCCCAAATGATTCAACAATGCTATGTATCTTGTCTGCGAGATTCACATGTATTAGATGCAACCATCAGGTCATCAATGTACTGCACTAAAGAAGGCTGAAATGGCATTTTCAAAGACTCTTAGTTCTATTTCAAAATCTGATTAAAAATCAACAGTGATTCTGAGAACCCCTGTGGAGTACGGCACCACGAATTCACACGGCTGCTGAATCTGAATGAGAAAAGGAATTAACTATCATTGTGTAAAGGCACAGAAAAGAATGCCGGTGACAAGTCAATAATGGAAAACCATTTAGCTTCACATGGCATTTGGAATACAATTACTGCTGAGTTTGGCACCACGGGACAACAGGATACTACAATTTTGTTCACCTTTCTCAAATCTTGAACTATGCAGTATTTCCCACTTGGCTATCGTAATCCCAGAATAGGGGAATTAAATGGGCTACCCATGACTTCTTTCAGAACTCTCTGCTTAATAAAGACTGTAATTATTGGAGTAATTCCTTCAATCACTTCTAGAGTCATGTTATAGTGTGGCATCCTAAGAAATACTTTGGTTTTACAGTCACTTTAACTAGGTCAACACTGCGTATGAGTCCAATATCTTTACCGGAGAGATCCCAAACTCTCAACATTACTGTTTCTTGTCATTCATCAGGCAGGTCTCTAACTGTCATGACAGGAAACAATGTAATCTCATTAATTTGACTTGAGGTTTCATCATCACTATTTGTCTGAATTGCTATCCCTTCATGAGTACAAGTGACAGATCATTTTCATTTGCATAATAAGTCTCTTCCTAACAGACTCAAAGGATTGGAACCGCAAACTACAAATTAGTGTAAACCCTCAAAGGTTCCTATTTTAACTGGAATTAACTTTGTAATGGGGTTTCCCAAATGGTACAACCTGAGCTGTCCTTCTAGAAAGGGGCACATTAGGGACTTCTGCAGATCTAACAGAAGAACAAAGTTGCTCCAGGATCAACCAGGAAAGAAACACCATGACCCATGACACTTGCATTCACTTTAGGACCACGCTGATCTACCTCCAGTGAGGCAGTCAACACACACGCTTCCTCTTCTGAACCCTCACTCATACATTTGTCACTCATTTCATCATCACTGAAGTCTATCAATGGGTATTGTGTAATTAACTGACTTACATTTGAATTTACTCTCTGGTTTGCATTATTCTGATAAACCATTACCTGTTGCTGTACCATCAGAGCTTGTGGACTTTGCATTTGTTGTGGGGCTTGAATTTGCTGTTGGGGAAATTGTACTTGTTGCTGGGGAACTTGCATTTGTACTGTTCCAGCAGGAACATTCATGTTTTGATTTCGGGGCATTTGAACTCATTGATTTTGAAATTCACTGTTGTCAACCATCTGTGTAACACTACTACCTTGCACCACATTATTATATCATTTTAGAGACACTCCCATTTCCAATGTCCGACATTGCACACCCATGACAAAGAAGCATTATCTTCATGTTTTGAGCAACAGCCACATTAACATTTGGATCTACTCGAATTCCACAACCACTACCTCTGAACTGAGGCAACATACTGCCAGGCTGCTGTGTTCCTTGCATTCCTCCTGCCGTCACCACTCCTTGCGATCCCTGGATGCCTGCTACTTGGGCAGATTTGATTTGCATCACCATTGCCTTCTCCCCTAATCTTTTCTGCTTCAAATCAATTTCATCACTACAGTATTTTGTGTAATGCAATACTTGGTCGACTTTCCCTGCCAGCAAATCAAATGATTCTGAATCATGTTGCTAATTTCAGGCCTCAATCCTTGAACAAATAAGGACACAAAATGGAATGAATTGTCTCTTGGTTCAATATTCTCAGTGCCACTGAATTGTTTGAATGCTTCTAACAATCTCTCATAATAAGCATGAACAGACTCCTTTGTCTCTTGAGCTGCCCTGTCAATTCTTTGCCAATCAATATCTTAGGGAGAAACTCTAGTTTTCAAAACCTCAATTACCTTATAGTAGCTTTTCATCTCCTCTTCAGATGGCGCACCTGTCACTGCATCCCTTGGCAGCCCACGTGTTGACCAAGCAACACTTTGTTTACACTCAAACCACAAATCTGCTGGAACCACAATCCACAATCTCAAATAAAGTGTTCAAATCTTCCTACAAACACTTTGCAAGCTTAACAAACCTCTCTGTTTGCTTGTACAACTCCACTGGCCTCTCCCTCAACTTTGGGTAATCATTTCTAAATGACAGTATGTCACTTCTGCTCCCTCCCGGAATTTCTTTCACTGACATCATTTTTACAGCTTCCTCGGTCTACTCTACAATCATTTGGAGATGCAGTCGGCTTTGTCTTCTGTTTTCTTTTCTTTGCCCAACTGCCTTCCCATTTATATTATGTGCCCCATGTTTGAATGCTCTGAATCAATTCTTTAATATGAATTTTCATTCCAGATGATCTCATGTTTGCAATGACTCTCAAATCGAATTCTAATCTGTAAATTCTCCTTAACAGTTTGGATTTATTCATCTCAATTTCATATTTTTCAGATAAGTCAGATAATTTCTCATAAATCTATCCTGCTCGAAGTGTAACATTCTTGCATATAAAGCACAACTCATTTTCTTTGGAACAATCCAATCTGTATAATTCAAGTGTTCCTTCAATCATTTAATTTAATTCCAATTTTAGTCTAGCCATGTTCAATGTCTTTTCTACCTCTGGAGAGTTTTTGAAACCCGACTCTTCATTTAGACTATATTACCATTTGGTTGATTGTTGTGCTGATAACCCATGTAAACTAATGTTATTACTTCGAGATATGGGCTGTGGAAGAATCCAGGATGGTCTTATTGCTTGCTCTTAAGCTAATACAGATGAGCCTGAAGAGCATGGGGGGGGGACATGTCACAATAATCAGAGGACCCACTCTATCACATATTGTTAAGACCAAAAGAATTAATGGGGGTCATGGCTCGCACTGTAGTCCTCAGTCATTCATTTCTACATTAGTTGCAAATGGTGAATTCATTGCGGATACCGCATTTGGAATCTGTGAACCAGTCTCATTATTACCCTGGGCACTCAATGGGACAACCAAACCTATTGTCACAGAAACTGTCAATGCATCTGTTCCTGACAAATTTGTTTGGCTTGGCAGGAACATCAGTCTTTTACCTGGACCAGTTAATACTGTACCAAGAGCCTGATTTGGCTGCCTCGGGCAACATTCTTGGTGTTGTCACTTGTGAATACATAGGCACTCTCTTACTTGGAGTACGCAAACTCCCTACTCACTTCATACACTACACTTCACTGCAATTTAGCCAAAAGCATTGCAAGCGCAACCCTTGTCCCCTGTGCTGGCCATTGGGGTGGAAGGCATGAGTCCTGACTTTTCTACAAAAGGAGTCATGTGGTATGGTAGGTTTTGCATTGAGAAATTACGCTAGGCTTTTTAGTAGTAATTTTCTTTTTACTCTAACCAGCCTAATGTCATTTTTCAGTGCAAAATCCCCTTCCCCCCATACCACCACCCCCACCAGGCTAATGTCATTTTCCTTGACGTTAGCCCACTCTTAGCACCGGCTTGTGCCATTTCCTAAATATGGCACCTGGCTGGGGCTCTGGAATGGCACTAGTCGGCAGTAAACTTTTTCACGCAAAACTGCAATTTTGTGTGAAAAAGTTTAAATATGGGCCTAAGCCTACTAAAGATCAATACTGTTACACGATGAATGACCTGAATTAGCAAGACTACAATATGCACATTAATTTCAGATTTCAAAGCAGCTGATGGCATCAGTAAATCATCAAAATACAAGTTTAACAATCGATTTTCAGGGCTGGGATACCCTTATCTCTACCACGAATCAGGGCTTGCTTATGTGGGAACGGAAAAATAAAATAAAAGGACAAAAGTAATTTAAAAAAATCAACTAACTAGGCCAACTCACTATAAAAATATGCTAGTGTAATTATCTAAGCTGAAGAGGAAACCAGAAACCACATTTAGTTATACTTCCCCTCATGTGACAGCAAAAAGGAAAGTTACATCAAGCACAGCGTTCATCTCCTTAAGACATCAGTAGACAAGAGTGTCAAGGGCAGTGCAGAACGCGGGCAGCACTTTTGCCAAGTTAGCAGTTCAGAATTGATTGGGCATATCAGTACTAAACAGCATAGGCAAGTGGCGCATAAAAAAAAATGACTTTATTCTTTAGAAGATAGCTAAGGTTTAGGGGGATTCATAGGAAGCAGAGAGCAGCACCATGTCTGGGATCATCAGCATGTCAAGACTGGCTGACTAAAAGTTTCAAAGTCTCTCACTAATTAGAAATGTCCAAAGGTTTTTGATTAATGCTTCAGGTGGGTTCATCTTATGTACAAGGTTCAGCATCCAGTGGTGGTTGATGACACCATAAAGTTTGTAACTATTCCGGATTCTCTCAGAGAAAATAAATTTAGTCATCTCAATAAATGCATACAGTTCTGCCAAAATATTACATTTTCTAGTTGTTTGTTACATCGGGATCCTTTCTCACGATACACAGGATGAGCTAAACAATTCCCACATGAAGTTAATAAAATGTCCTGTCTTGGTCGACAGCTAGAACAAATATTGTTACTTTGTTAATACTGAAACACATTCTCAGTCTTTAATACAATAGAACATTCACTCATATGTCAGCAACCTAGGAAATAATTCAGGTCAGAGGGAACAGAATAAGCAAGTAATTTTCGCTTACCACTGCAAAAATGAATCTTCAGGCGTAGTCCTGCTAAGAAAGCCTAAATGCATATTAATACAATTAATGAACATAAATACTATTGCACACCTTACAATTGAAATCATATATGCAAAAAAATTATTTTTCTGCAAAGATTATTTATGACATATTAGAACACATTTTTAAATGTCAATTTATTTTCTGCACATGTGTGACTTACATTAATAAATTCATTTAATTCAATATAAGTATGATTAATTCATGATCATTTAATACTCATACACCTTATTTCTAATGTTTCTCTTGAAAATAATACTTTAAGTGTTAGTTCTTATCAATAGCCTACTCAGATATAATTGCACAATATCTTTCATGTTTAAAATGTGATGCCAAATATGAATGGAGGACACATTGTCCAGCATAATTCAAATGTGTACATGTTACATTTCCAAGTTAGTTTCTCTGTGAGGCTTTTAAATGAAGGTTTGTAAGTCACCATATGCCATTTTCTATGCCACTAATGCATTAGTAAAATTCAATCTCTATCATGGGTGAAAAACTGAAAAAAGGCATATAATATTAAACATTGTTCAAACGTATTCTATACAGATCCTTAAGCATATTAATTACACTGATTTAAAATAACACTTGCAGGACTAAAAGAACACTTGGAGGTCTATGGTAAAAGCACACTAACTAACTACCTACACAAAATGTCTGCCACCCACATGGTCAAACAAAAAGCAGTAGGGAAGCATGGCCAACAAATAAGAAGACAAGCAGGCCTATGGCAAAAGCACACTGGCTGGCAGCACAAAATGGCTGCCTGACATATGGTCAAACAACATCCACAACAGGAAGCAAGGAGAACAAGAACACATGTATGTCTTTATGAGAAGCACACTGACTACCTATGCAAAATGGACACTGGCCACATGGTCAAACAATAAGCAAGGACCTAGGAATAGACAATTAAGAACACATGCAGGCCGTTTGACAAAAGGACACTGGCTGACTACACAAAATGGCCACCAGCCACATCGTCAAACAACAAGCAAGGAGGCATGGTCAGCAAAGAAGAACATATACAGGCCCATGGCAAAAGCACACGGGCTGGCTGCACACAATGGCCAACAGCCACATAGTTAAACATCATCAACAGCAGCGAAAAAGGAGTCATTGGTGAACAAAAAAAACACATGCAGGCCTACGGCAAAAGCATACTGGCGGTCTGCACAAAATTCCCACTGGCCACACGGTCAGACAACAGCAAACATGGAGGCATTTGAGACCAGCAATAACATGCAGGCCATGGTAAAAGCACACTGACTGCCTGCACAAAATGGCCTCCACCCACATGGTAAAAATAACAACAGCAAGCAAGGAGGCATTGGAGAAAAAAGAACATACTCAGTCCCATGGCTGAAGAACACTGACAGCCTATACAAAATGGCTGGCAGCCATATTGTCAAACAGCAGAAGCAAGGAGGCATGGGTAACAAAGAACAAATGCAGGCCTATGGACACTGACTACCAAAATGCCCCCGGCCACATGACATGAAGAAAAATTGGTGGCCCATAGTAAACACACAGACACACACAGACTGGCCAGACATAGGGGGCATGGTAACAATGAAGTAAACACTACCATTATTTCAGCAATGCCAAAAACGGCACGTGAGCTATAAAACTTTTACAACACTTTTTCTCCTAAAGCATCACATATTACCCCACTAAAATACACCTTTTGCAGAAAATAAATGTCAAATACAAAAATACATGTTTTAAATCAATCCAGTACCATCCCTGTCTAAATGATGTTTTAAACAACATATATCACAGATACAGTTGTTTCATGTACCCATGACTTGTACTAGCTGGATGGCCCCTGGGCAGATTAGTTCCCATAGTATAAATAAATGAGTAGTGCAGAAAATGTGCTGAACTGTGCAAACATTTTCCCTTACAAAAGATAAAAAATTAAATAAATACCAACTAGGCCCCTAATGAAACTCCAGGCCACACACCACAATCACATTTAAAAAATGAATTAAAGTACAACTAAGTACTGGTGTGTGCCCTCTATCATTTAAACAACATCTTTATACAAAGGTTTTTCAACATACTATTGATATCACAAAATCAAAGTCCTTAAAACCCAATGATATGTAAGCAGCAGGAATTGCAGACAGAGAGATTGACTCTTCCACCTCGAAATCCAAGTAAAAAATGACCAGGAGATGGACAAAGCACTAGGAGAAGCCTGATAAACAGCAAGAGGATGAAGTAATCCCTGGGGCATTTCTTTCCTGTTGAAAAAAAAAAGTAAAATAAAAAGTAAAATATTCACTTGAAAATGTGTTTTCAAGTATATTTAGCTGCTTCTCGAGTAGAAAATCTGCTCAAGAAGCAGCCACTCGTCAGCATCACAAGAATGGCGCTGGAAGACTCAGTGACGATCAGAAGCAATGCGAGTGGCCAGCAGATCTCATGTGCACTTGCTAGTGGCTGGCAAATCTCATTGCACTCGCTCGCTCACACCAAAACAAGTCATTTTGCCATGTGACAGATGGCGCAATTTAGTGGGAACTCCACACTACATGCTTAGCGCAGAGTTCCCAAATTCCGCCAACTAAACAAATGACATTTTCAGCCCGGGAGTTTTTACGACAGAATAAATGTTGAGAGCCTTTGTCACTATCTGTTCCAATTGATGCATATGTAGCAGGAGAGGCATTTAGGACAGATGCCATCCGTGACAGTTACATCTGAAAGGTACACTACCAATTGGTTGCTTTGATTGAACATGTTCTGATATATTAAATAGGAAGTCAGATGATGACAGGACTGGAGGTATAATAAGCATTTTCAAGAACATTCAGTTCAAGGCATCACATTGACAATCTTAGGTTAGATACTACAGTGTTGCTTAAGGTTTGTGAATTCCCTCAAGCTAAAGTATCTATTGATACATCAGATATGTATGAGGGCAGAAATAAAAGCAAGAATATTTTGAAATCCTCTCCAATCCACAAAGTTGATGGAAAGCATGATGACTTGTGGCGTCTTTGAATGTTCTCCATAGGAATGGATGATGTGTGGGTATGCAGCAGAAGTATTTGCAATGCCCTCTCTGTAGCAGGCTTTAACATCCTTTGTTGTGATGAGTCCATTGTGTTAGTCTTACAAATGTGGTACTATGGCAGTCACACATTACAAGATGGTTTTGATCACAGTATAGACTGTCTAGCTCCATATATTGCTACTGCAAAAAGCAAAGATGATGTTCAAAGAATAATCAGTGAAGTCTTCGGACAGCCTAGCAAGTGCCTGGCAGAATGACTTGTAGGCAGACAAAAGTCTAGAAGCAAAGACTTGACTTAAAGCAAAATGCTAGCATCGACATGGATCCATGCTGCAGGACTAACATAAAACACAGCTGGTGGACAATAGACAGAGGCCCTCATTACGTGTTTGGTGGTCGGACAAGCCAACCGCCAAAGTCAGGGGGAGGACGCCACCATCATACCAGTGGTGCCCCCATCGTATTACAATGTTCCCGACGGGCTTTCCAGTGGGAGCATTGTATTGCAACATTCCTGCCGTACAACAATGTTGGCCTCGAGGCCAATATCATAGCACACAGCACCCTCGGAATGCACACTGTCTGCAAAGCACACAGTGCACATTCCGAGGTTGCTGGGCAGGGTGGCCCCTGTACTGATCATGCCATAGGCATGGGCAGTGCAGGGCCCCCCTTTGGTTCCCAGCACTGGCTTTCAGCCAGCCTTTCCATGGCAGGGTGCCGGCCATGGAAAGGCTGGCGGAACGCTGACTTGTAATCAGCCAGACAGTGCTGAGTTCAGTGCCGCCCTGGCTGAGTACAACTCAGACTGCTGATGTGATCAATCTAGAGCACTTTTCACTAGCCTTCTCCAAACTGTTTCTGGTTAACTCTCTGGTTTCTGTGGTATTAAAATACAAAATTAGACCAATATAGAGTTTTCTTCCCAAAAACCTGGACCAAGACTTTGACACTCATTCTGAAGTATCTGAAGTCTCTGTCAGTGCTCGGTTGACTTTCCAAAGCTCAGATCACACAGAGCCTGGATAGAGGACTTTGCAAAAAATGTGTAGATTCTGTACCTCCACACTCTGGAAGACAGGAGTAAGGTCAGCTATATTTTAATTCACATGAAATGACTGTTAATTCACAAGTGATCCAGAGGTTGTGTCTTCATATCCTACCTTCTCTTCTGGATACTGCACAAGTGATTGGTAGTCTTCTGTGACTTAAGAACCCCTTCTTACTAGCAAGTGCCATCCTCTTTTGGAGTGATACATTCAGTGATGACTATGATTTTGAGCTGGGGTTCTGGATGGTGTAGCAAAGTTACGGAATAAAGAGAAGTGCCCTCCTTATTCCTTCCCACCTGTCTGGTCCCAGGTGGAGAGCCAATTAATGAGACCCCAATTCTTTAAACTGGGTGTGAAGGAGCTCACAGACCTTGTGTGGAGGCCCTTCCTTTCGGAGTTCAGCAAAACAGCTAAGGGGCTTACCTCTGGATTATGAGTGAGAACAAGTACTGTAGGGCCTGATGGTGATGTAGAAGCCCCCTCTATCATTCCTGAGTTCCTGATGGCCAACATGTTTTTTTCTGCTCCATTTCCTTATTATTATGCCCACTCCTCATGCCTGGTGGATTGTGATTCTTATGAGTCAATCCTGGTTGTACTCCAGCAGCTGGGCTCAATGGTGCCAGGATGCTGCTTCAAAAATAGGTTTTGACTGTTGTAGTTCTTTTGATAAGTGTGTGGCCATTGTTTATAAGTGGGGAAGCTTTATGCTGTGGTCCAGGTATAAGTAGTGCTGAATTTGAGCCAGTATATTCCAGTTCTCGGCACCAGCACTTAATTGTCAACACCAACAGTTATAGCAGACTGCCACATGGTGGCAGTGTTTGTCTCATTTAAAGATGAGTCCAACAACAGTTGTTCATTAATTCTAAGGACTAAAACCTGCCTCCCAAGCCTTTCTTCTAGCTTTGGGGACCTGAAATAGTATGACTTGGCACACTTGTAGGATGGTTAGTAGCTACTTTGGTACTGCCTTTAGCAGCGCTTGCAGTGGCAATTGGTAATGCAATCTGCAGTGCTCTCCTGATGAGACCTTTGGTATTTATGTGTTTTTTTTAAAGGCTGTGCCTCGGAGGTGCGAGAGGGGATGAGAAATTGTGTGCATTAAGTGTACGTTAAGTGCGCATGTGTGTTTGGATGGCCTAAGACGGCTGTTCAAACACACATGCACACTTAAGTTTCTCCAGCCCGGCTGTGTACACAGCCGGACTGAGGAAACCTCACAGGTCCCCGGGTTGTGTCTGAGTGGCAGTCACTGCCACTTAGACCAATGCTGATGCTGCTTACATGCTATGTTTAGCATGTAAGCAGCGCTAGGACTGCTGGGGAGCCTCTTCTGGTGTCCCAGTGAATGCCAGGACACCAGAACAGGAAAGGAGGATGAGCGAGGCGACAGGAGAGGATGGTAACGGCGGTGATAAGCGGTAAGTTTTTAAAAAATTTAATTTATTCCCACCCCTGTCCCTTCCCTTGATATCTGTGGCAGCAGCTGCTGTGCATAACCTTCATTTAAAGACTTCAATGAAAGACTTCCTGTAATGTTCCTATTGATGTGGTCATCGAATATTGTAACCATAAAGACAGTGGCCACATTGCTTAATTTGTAAATAAAAACATGCCGGTGCCCAAAGACCTCCTCTCAAACATGCGGCTCCTGCGATTAAATGTGGTAACACGGAATACTGAGGCAGCGTGATCCTTAAGCCATTTCGGTCCTCTTCAATCCATTTAGAGCCACTCCCTGCCCCTGCAGCTCATCCTGGCAGCGTTCTGCTTTCACCTATTGTAAAGCTTTCTCGTATTTCCCTTCTTCCGTCCGCTGTAAATGCTTGAGGCAGAAAAATAAGTGCCGGCCGACAAAAATGAGTGCCGGTGCCCCGCACCAGAAACAACAAGCACAGATTAAGCACTGAGTGGCCGTCATTCTCTGTAGTGTGTTCAAAGACCCTCTGAGCTGGACGCACCTGAAAAAAGTCATTTTTTCTCACCAAGCAACTGTAAAGAGATATGTATGCATATCAGATTCAGGAAAGCACAATTATTAAAATGAAACAACAGAATCCACCTTTTCCAAAATGGAGTCGAGGCCCGTTTGAGGGGTAGGTAGGCATAGGCTAGGAAAAGGTATTTCTAAATAACTCAGTTTTGTTTACATTTGAATTGCAATTAATTCATATTAATATACACTTTAAATTATAATCAGAAAATAGCTCCAGAGGTAGTTAGAGCCTCCAGAGCCTAGGTTACCTGCTTGCAGTTTCAATGGGTTGCAGGGTAGGCAAGTATTACACTGTTACAAAACGTCAGAGCATTAAAGGAAATAGATTGGACCAGCGAGCACTAACAACACAACACAAAAGGATAGGTTGACAATGAATTCAGGACCGTGATGGCACTTTCGTGATACTGGTTATCCATGCACACGGTCCACTCTCAGTGTTCCTAGATTCTGCAACATAAATCTGCATATATTCAGATATCTATAACATCTTAATACTAGACCATATACAACAGCTTTTGGATGCTACAAGTAGACATGTGAAAATAAAGAATAACACGGTGAAAATACTTGACTTTGTTTTTTGCTCACATCTCTTCTGGTATCCTAACTCGTAAGCTAAGAAGTGTGGCAGCTGATGATTTATATATGCTATGTGGATAACACTCCTTAACACTACTAACATTTCCATTATGTCCGCCCCAAGGTATTTGTTTAATCTTTTACTAGTTCCCCCAAAAACTCTTTGCTGACTTCACGGGATCCAACTCCACCAACTCTCTTCTGGCCACTTGTCCTAGAGGCAATATGCACTGCAACGTTCTCACATTCTCGACTGGTGCTGAGACCCACAGGCATTTCCATGCCTTTTGCATTCCTCCTCAGTTCTGAATTGTACACACTTATGTCCTTGCACACTTTGTGATAAGATATGGAATTACTTCATATCATTCAGTAGATAACTCCCTTCTAGACTGTCTCTGACCTGTTTACATCCTTTTCAAGATGTTTTCAGTCTCTAGAACTGCTGCTCGACAATGCTCCAGGCGAGGCTTACCACCACCTCATACCCTTACACTGCAACTACAAAGTCCTCTACATCTTGTGCTTTTATTTAGACCTGCGCTCTGCAATTGAAACAAGCTTATAGGAAATCCCGATGGAAAGCGATGTGTGTTGTGCACTGAGGCCCTCATTCAAAATCCAGCACTAATCTCGATTCGGTTGCAAACTCACACCTGACCCCCAAGTAGGGATAATGACGCGCGGAAGAACAGTTCACACAACCGGAATTTTGCCAGCACCATGTAAACCTTCTCAAATACTGGAGACTAACGGGGAATAACACACTCTATTAGCATTCCATATTTCATTTTGTGATGTCGAAGGGAATGGGATGGACGTTGTCCAACTAGCAATTACCTGTACCTTGTGGAGTCGATGTTTAGCTGGTGCTCAGTTTGAACCTGGATATTTCTATTCTGGGATTCCATGGCTTCTCTTGTTTCTCCCACAAGTCCCCATTAAAATACGCAAATGGGGGCGAGCAACTCAAAGCTCAAGCCAGGCTCGAGCCAGATGTTGGGCTGTGGCTCCTTTGGAAGCCCACTTGGAGCCTCTAGCCCAAAAGGAGCCAGGGTTTAATGGAGCTGCTCACGCTCTTACCTAGTGTGCCAAGAATTAAGGAAGAAACATTACCCTTAGATGTAAAACAGAGGGGAAATAGATACCCATCTAATTAAGGAATTTTCCTGGCTTGCCTGTTTGACTAAACTGAGTGATCTGAGGCAAATATTTTATTTCACTGTGCTTCCTTTCTTCTTAATGCATTTGAAAACAATTTTAAATATGTAAGTTCAGTGCTACACAACCAAATCTCTTGTCTGATTTAAATAGACTACAAAGATGCTCTATGTAAGAATCTAGGCCGCATCCAGGGTGCACATCAGGGGCGGCTCCTCCATTATAGTGGAGGAGTGTGGCCCCACTAAAATACCCCCAGAAAACCCCAGAGACAAAAAATAATTACCATTTTACTTTTTGCAACCTGTCTTGAACTGAGTGTCAAGATGGGTCGGGCCTGCTCAGTGGCAGCAGTGGTGGGCATGGCTGCCTGTGCTTTAGTTTATAATGTGCATGTCACTTAGGACCGGCGATCTGGCGACAGCTAGCCTGAGGCGCACTATAAACCTCTTAACCCAGCTATCTTAGGCAGCTGGGTTGAGAGCATGCACAAGCCTCCAGTGTCCTGGGGAGCACCAAGAGAGGCTGCGCCCTCCAATCAACGTGCTTCTCTCATGCTGGGTAACTCTATGAGAGCAGTGACAGGATTGGTTACGGGGATAAGCTGGGGCCCTGGACGTGACGTGACAGAAGAGGAGGACCAAAGCGGAGGACGTGTCTGCAGGCAAGACGATAAGTACATTTCTATTTATGTTGTGTTTTTATCCCCCACCCACCACCCATTTGCTTGCCCTCCAATCGCAGTTGTTGCTAGCCGCCACTGGTGCACATGGAAATTCACTAGTGACGTTGTCATGGTGGAGACGGGGGTCATGGATATTTTTAAGTTTATGTTTAAAAACTGTCACATTTAATAAACCCCTCATTGCAGTGATATTATCTGATGTACTAAGTTTACGTGCGTCTGTATGCTAAATAAATACTTAAAAAAAAATGTGAGTCTTTATCATATTTTCTTATTGTATTTGTTGCACAGTTTACCTGCCATACATTGTAAGGGCTTTGCTTGTGCATGGGCCCTTGGATGCCCTGCCAGACTCCCGGCTCTGGCTCGGCTCGCCTGTTAATTTGTTGGCTCGCCCACCTACACAAATAAAGGGACCATATGTTTGAGCCCGCATCCACGTGAAACCCTCACCAAATGAGGACAATCCAAGAGTAACTAACATTTGCGCCTTTGTCAATAAAACCCCAGGTAACGCCACCCCCACGCGAGAGAAAAAGACATTTCCATTCCAATCCCAGGTTTAAATTATACTGTAATGAAAAACCTGCGCCGCCAGCTGAGGTAGGCGAGGGTGATTGTCTGCTGAACATATGTAAGAGTACGCCATAAAAAAAAGCTGCTAAGAAACAGAAGTCTCAGTTCGGTAATAAAGACAGCTGGTGGGGCATAAAAGAGGGGAGAAATTAGAATAACAAATCTCGATTGGAGACAAGGAAAGAGGCCTTTTCTCCCATATGAACACAGTGAGACAGTGCCACAAATCAGGCTCTACTTTATGAATGGGCGTGTGAGCAATACACCACGGAGAAGTAAGGAAAGGCGGAGGGAACGGTGGGAACGCTGCTGTCTAGTCTTTTGCTGACATCTTCTGGACATGTGAAGAATGGCTCGTGTCATGGGCAAGCTTATTTGTAAAAAGCAGAAAGCTACCAGAGTTTTCATTTTTTTACTGAACACGTTGCGCACCTCTGTGTTGTCGCAAAACAGGGATTCCATGTGAGGAAGCACCCTGTGTAATATTGTGGGAGAGACCACTGGTAGAGGGAAAACCCTCTGGTGTTATCCAGTAGTATTGTTTGAATCCTGACGAAGGAGCGAGTGAATAAAAGGGCCGGAGTCTTTAGCACCAAAGGCCAGTCACTAACACAAAAAACGTGTCTCGTCTGATGTATTGTACTGAGGGGCACCAGTCCATATAACTACCTGAAAACAAAACAAAGTGGTGATGAGGGACAGAAACGGCCCTCGTGTGCCTTGTCCGGTGCTCTCATCAGCTCACCCACCCACACCATTCCGCCGTCGCAGTGTCGCGTGTGCTCTGCCCGAGTCTCTTTGGGGTGCCGCGATGGCGGCTGGGCCCGAGGCACGCTGCACGGCGCAGCGGCACAACTCGGCCCAACAACATTGGAGGACCGTTTCCTGGCGCCTCGCGCGCGCATCACCAGCAGCACGCTGCACAGAAAGCAGATTGCTCGGCGGAGGCCCTGCTCACTGCCTGCCTTGCGGTGACGCAGAAAACGTCTCACCCAGGCCGGTGTGCCGAAAGACTTGTGGCCCAACCTGCTGAATAAGTGCCCCCATGATCAGCGTCATCCAAGAACAATCAATCCAAGTCAGGCTGATCAACACACAGCCAGAAAAAAGAGGGACAGTAGTCAGGTGCCTCTACATACTTCAGGCACTGAGCAAGTCACCTCCATCACACATACAATGAAAAGTGCAGGACCCGGAGAGTCCACACTAGGTGCCCATCATAGAGCTCCAAGGCCACACAGAGACTGAATCACGGCCCAGCATCAGGCACCAGAATCACGCACTGCCCCCACGTGGACACCAACCAATGTCTAAAGAGAGTGGCAAGCACATCAGTACACCAATCCAGCCACCATCCCCGCGCTGAAGTCGTTCGTGGTGGACGGACCTCCATCTATACATGCCGCCCACTGGAAGGAATGGGTCGACCGGCTGGAGACATATTTCACAGTGGTGGCCGTAGAGAATGACCACCCTCACCCCATGCTGCTTGTTAGACTTTTCATCCTTGGCGTGTTCTCCCTTAACTTTGTGCCTCTGTTTCGCAGGTTGTTCATGTGTTCTGGACTCTGTTTTTGCTACTCTGGGCACTTTACCACTGCTAACCAGTGCTAAAGTGCAAGTGCTCCTTTACAAAATGTGTATGTAATTGGTTCATCCATGATTGGCATATTTGATTTACTAGTTAGTCCCTAGTAAAGTGCACTACAGGTCCTCAGGGCCTGTAAATCAAATGCTACTAGTGGGTCTGTAGCACTGGTTGTGCCACCCACATAAGTAGCTCTGTAATCATGTCTCAGACCTGCCACTGCAGAGTCTGTGTGAGCAGTTTTTAAGTGTAAATTCGACTTGGCAAGTGTACCCACTTGCCAGGCCTAAACCTTCCCTTTTCTCATATATAAAACACCCCTAAGGTAGGTCCCAGGTAGCCCCAAGGGCAGGGTGCAGTGTATGGTTAAGGTAGGACATATAGTAATGTGTTTTATATGTCATGACAGTGAAATACTGCTAAATTAGTTTTTCACTGTTACAATGCCTGTCCCTCTCATAGGTCAACATGGGAGCTAACTTTAAATATGATTAAAGTGTAGATTCTTTTTGGGAGCGGATAGACATGTGGAGTTTGGGGTCTCTGAGCTCACAATTTAAAAATACATCTTTTAATAAAGTTGATTTTAAGATTCTGTGTTTGAAAATGCCACTTTTAGAAAGTGAGCATTTTCTTGCTTAAACCATTTCTGTGACTCTGCCTGTTTGTGGATTCCCTGTCTGGGTCAGTTTGACAGTTGGGCTGGTTGCACCTCTCACTAGACAGTCAAACAAAGGGAGCTGGGGTGTAGTCTGCATTTCCTGATGAGCCATCTGTACTAGGAGGGAGGAGAGGAGTGGTCACTCACACCTGAAAGGGCTGTGTCTGCCCTCACACAATGCAGTCTCCAACCCCCTGCTGTGTGTCTGGGGCCTGGCCAGGGCAAGGCAGGATTTCACAAAAAAGAGAGACTTTTCTGTGAAGTAAGCCTACTTCAAAGGACAAAATGGGTAGAAGAAGGGCAACCAAAACCACAGACTTTATAACACTTCTGGAAACCAAGAGGAACCTCTGCCTGGAGAAGAGCTGAAGAGCCGAGGAAGAAGAGCTGTCCTGCCTGTGACTGTGCTTTGTGTAGCTATTCTGCCTGTGCTAGAAGACAAAGACTGGCCTTTGTGTTGCCTTCCTTCTTCTGAAGAACTCTCCAAGGGTTTAATTTAGAGCTTGTCTTCTGTTGTTTGAAGTCTCAGGGACAGTAAAGACTTCTCTCTGCCAGCACCTGGAGCCTCTGCTGAGACTCCTACTCTGCCAAGTGGTGCCCATCCAGTTCCTGGGGCCCTGAAAGGAGAAACTGGCAGGCAAGAGTGAGAAATCCTCGCACAGACCGCTTTGCAGGGAAAAGATCGATGCAAATCTGATCCGCAGCTGGAAAATCGACGTGCCCCCGGCTTCGCAGCTGAAAATCAATGCTCGCCTTCAACGCGACTGGAAGATCGACACCCGCGGCTGGAAAAACGACGTGCAGCATCGCTGACGGAGGCTGGTGAGATCGCAACCAGTGCTGCGTGGTTTTCGGATCATCGTGCGGCAGGATTATGAATGAGTATATGCATATTTGTTCTAACCGTTTCTTTTCAGATCTCTCTCCCTGCAGTTCCCTACCCTAACTCCCTCCCCCCGCCTGGCTTCATCATAACTCTGTGCTCTAATAGCTTTCTTAGGTGGTGATGCCGGGAAGTGGCCTTTTGTTCAGTGGCGTGCAGATCCTGAGGAAAGGACACTGTGACAGCATACTGCATATCCCAGGGATGCCGATAACAGACATGCTCACAATGGGACGATCGAAGGAGCTGTCAAGAGTTCAGGCAGCACATATGGAGGCCGTTTTACAGCAACAAGTGAAGAGTGAACCGGTGAACCCTGTGGGTCCAGCATCCTCAGAAAGAAAGAAATCGTGACCTAAGCCAACCACTGAAAGCAGAGCATGCTACTAGAAAACCAACCAAAGCAAAGACTGCACAGGTCGCACAAACATTGACACACCTAGAAAGTGATGGGAACATGGATGATGATAACACAGAAGGCGTTGTCCACACAATCCACACCATGCAGCCAGGGGAAGGCCCTAGGAAACAAATTCCGGAATGCCACTTCCTTGTACCTGGACAGCCAGTAGTAGCCCTGATTGGCATGGGGGCATCCATCAACATCATGGCGCAGTCTGTCCTACAGACATTGTAAATCTGTCCGACTCTCCATCCCACGACCACTCAAGTATTTGCCTTTGGTTCTCCCACATCACTCCCAATGGCAGGAGTTTTCGTGGCAAACATCACTCACAAGGCTCAGACACTGTGGGGGTCATTCCGACCCCGGCGGGCGGCAGAAGCCGCCCGCCTGGCGGGAACCGCCAAAAGACCGTACCGCGGTCAAATGACCGCAGCAGTCATTCTGACTTTCCCGCTGGGCCGGCGGGCGACCGCCAGAAGGCCGCCCGCCGGCCCAGCGGGAAAGCCCCTTCAACAATGAAGCCGGCTCCGAATGGAGCCGGCGGAGTTGAAGGGGTGCGACGGGTGCAGTGGCACCCGTCGCGATTTTCAGTGTCTGCAGAGCAGACACTGAAAATCTTTATGGGGCCCTGTTAGGGGGCCCCTGCACTGCCCATGCCTGTGGCATGGGCAGTGCAGGGGCCCCCAGGGGCCCCACGACACCCGTTCCTGCCATCCTGTTCCTGGCGGTATTTACCGCCAGGACCAGGATGGCGGGAAGGGGGTCGGAATCCCCATGGCGGTGCTGCAAGCAGCGCCGCCATGGCGGATTCCTTGGGCCAGGGGTAAACCGGCGGGAAACCGCTGGTTGCCCTTTTCTGACCACGGCTTTACCGCCGTGGTCAGAATGGCCCTGGAAGCACCGCCAGCCTGTTGGCGCTGCTTCCGCGGTCCCATGACCGCCAGGGTCGGAATGACCCCCTGTGTGCCCAAATCGGCTCGAGAATGCTGCTATGCAGCAGAGTAGCAGAGAGACTGAACCTGGTATCCTTTGCGCTCAGCATACATCAGGAGAGCATTGAAAGACTAGTGACTGAGTGCTCCCCTCTATTCCAAGGCATTGGGTGCTTAAAAGGGAGACAAATACATCTCCATGTCAATGGATCCATCCAAGCAGTTGCCCTGAAGCATCCCCGGTTAGCTTTTCACTTGTGTCCAAAGGTGGAGGAAGAACAGTGAAAACTGGAACTTGAAAATATCATAGAAAGGGTGGAAGGTCCAACACCATGGGTTTCACCAATCATCATCACTCGTAAACCCAAGCAGCCAGGGGAGGTGCAAATCTGCGTTGACATGAGACTACCCAACCCGGCCATACGCAGGGAGTGCCACCTAACGCTGACCGTAGATGAAATCGTGGCAGAAGTGAGTGAATCTCTGTGGTTCTCAAAGATGGACCTGTGAGCTGGCTATCACCAACTTCTAATAGACCCGGAATCGAGAGCAATTACCACATTCTCCACGCACGTTGGGCTCCGGCGGTACAAATGTCTCAGCTTTGGAATGTCCAGTGCGGTGGAAGTATTCCAGGATACCATCAGGGGAGTGCTGGTGGGGCTGGAAGGGGTAAGAAATGTCAGTGACGACATATTGGTACACGCCCCCACCATCAAGGAACACATGATGCGACTTTGGGCCACCTTCAAACTGTTGCATGACGATCATGGGCTCACATTTCACCGGGACAAACGTGCTTTCCTGCAAAAAGACATCGCCTTCTTCGAACACCACTTCCCTGACCAAGGAGAGAGGCCGGATCCGGAAAAGGTTTGAGACATTCAAATAGCCCCAGCACCCACCTCAGTCACAGGAATTTGCAGATTTTTAGGCATGGTGACATACTGTCGGAGGTGTATGCAGAATCTGGCGTCCCTCGCTGGCCCCCCTGGGAGCTAACAAAGGCGAACGCCCTGTGGGAATGGGCCCCATTCAAGAAGAGGCATTTCAGGCCACCAAACATGCGCTATCTGCCAATATCACCTTGGTGTATTTTGACCCCTGAAAGAAATCCGATGCCAACCTATCCCAACGAGGGGAGAATGGAAAGTAAGCCCCAATAGCCTACGCCAGCCGAGCTCTGACTGAAACCGAACAAAGATGCTCCCACATTGAAAAGGAAGCTATAGCTGTCCATTGGGACTGCCACCATTTTCACTTATATCTGTATGGCCAACCTTTCACCGTGCATACTGATCAGAAGCCCCTGATTCCACTATTCAATGGCTCGGCCTCCAAACCACCTCAGAGGATCCAGAAGTGGATCCTTCAACTGCAAGAGTACCAATTCCCAGTTGCCTATCAACCGGGAGCTCACAATCCTTCCGAGTATCTATCCCGGCATGCAAGGCCGGCCACAGCAAAGGAGGCGGCCAACCGGCTGATGTGGAAGAGTACGTCCAACTGGTGGTGGAATGGTCCCGGCTGCTGCTGGTGTTGATGGAGGAGATCAAAGCTGCAACCCAGGTTGATGTGTGCATGCAACTCGCATTGGAGGGAGTCAGGACAGGAAGATGGCACCTTCTGATGCACAACCTGTCAAGACAGACCGAGCAGCCAAGTCGTACGCTGTCAGCCTTACACCATGTTCGGCAAGAGCTATCGATGTCACCGGAATGGTGCCTGTTGCGAGGCTTGAGACTGGTTATACCCCTGTCCCTACAGCAACAAATTGTTGGTCTCGCTCATGCAGTACATCAAGGGTTGGTCAAGACCAAAGCAAGGCTTCGGTGCAAGGTGTGGTTCTCGGGATTGGACCAACAGGTGGAACGAGTGGTGCCAGTTATGCCAGGCGGCTGGCCCTAGTGAACTTCCTGCACCAGTAATCATGGAACTGATCTCCTCAATTCCATGGCACTGAGCAAGTGCAGACCTGGGGTCTCTGCCTAATGGGCGACACATGTTAGTGATAATAGATGACTTTTCTGAATACCTGGAGGTAGAGATCGTGAACAGTACCACAGCTGACCTGATCATCCCACAACTTGAAAAGGTCATGGTGACACATGGCCTCATTCGAAAAATAATGGGCCACCATTTTTGAGTCAAGAGTTTGCTCTGTACCTGGCCTGCCACAGCATCCATCACCAAAAGAATATGCCATGCTGGCCGCAAGCAAATGGCAAGGCTGAACGGTTTATGAAAACCCTCAATAAAGCCCTCAGGATTGCAGTGACCAAGAAACAAAACATAGACTATGCTCTGTATGCTTTCTTAAGAGAGTATCGACTCACACCCTACACCACCACTCAAATACCACCCATCTCTCTGTGCATGAATCGCCCGCTTTGGGACACCATTCCACAATGTGAGGCTCCCACGGTCTTGTGAGAAAGAGGCTACGTCACTGTGTCACCCACAATAATTGCATGTCACAGAAGCGACATGCCCAGACCAAACATTTGAAGGCAGGGGACCTGGTGTTGATAAAGAATCGGCGCCCCAGAGGGAAGTTCAAGCTACCTTTTGAACCAAGGCCTTGGACTATCATGACTGTATGTGGCACCATGGTGACTGCAACCCGAGGAGAGAAGTCCATAACCTGAAACGTATCCTTCTTCAAACGATACCTGTCGGATGGCTGGGAATCTGAAGTCCTAGAGGACCAGGTGCATGGCAGCCCAGAGGGGTCTGGAGGAAGGTAGAGTCACTAGCGGGTGCCCCAGAGCGCCATACAGAGCACAACGCAAGAAGGAGGGGGTGATTCGAACTGAAGAGCAACCCCTGGCATCTGGCCCAGGGACAGGTGAGAGAGAAACTGGAATATGTGAGCCGACGTTGCCAGAAGACTGTGTCACAGAGAGAGAGACGGGTGGGAAGATATGACCTGAGACCAGGTCCTGTACCATCCAGTAGGCTGAGATACTTTGTACTCCTGTGAGCAGTCAAGCGGTGCACTGAACTTTGGACAATCACCAGCCTGTGTTGGCATTGTAGTTCGAGTTGTTTTACATCAAACTTTGTGTGGGTATAGGAGGAATGTTATGTTGTGGGAGAGACCACTGGCAGAAAGAAAACCCTCTGGTGTTATCGGGTGGTCCCCTCTATTGTTTGCATCCACAGGTGGTACGCTCCTGATGTAGGAGCGAATGAATAAAAGAGGCCGGAGGCTTGGCGCGGAAGGCTAGTCACTAACCAAAAAAGATGTCTCGTCTGATGTAATGTACTGAGGGGCCCCAGTTCAAATCACCACCTGAAAACATAACAACCTGAAGGTTTGACACCTATGACTTCTTTTATTATAATAGTCTCTATGAAACTATTATATTTTGTCTTCCCTGCCTTCTTTTATTTCAGCATAAGTTGTTGTTTCACATGGGTCTGAATGTGTGCATTGGGCCATAATTGTTTCCAATTATGCAGTGCATTTTGTGCCCCTATTATGCAGTTATTTTGGTAAGTCAACTCATTTTATTATAAAAAGGAAGCAAATGCTGAATAATGTCTTTGTTTCTTAAGGTACAGCAATTAATGACGGTGTATTGCATAAAAGCACAGGGTCGCCAGTGTCTTCACACTATCCTTTTTAATCATTAAGAATAACATCAACAGATGACCAACAGATAAGAGCTGAGATTTTAATCTTCGCAATATGTCTGGCATCACATATTTTTTTAGTAACTTTTGATGCGTTTTTTGTTGTAATCTAAAGAAAATGCAGCATTCGATTGGTGTTGACTTAATACATTTTGTAAACATTTTTTTTTAAAATTCATTACATAACATCCAATTGTGAGGATTACAAGGAAATATTTATGTGTAAATAACTGCATAAGAATCGAGTCCGTTCAGGGTTCTCCGTAGCCAATGGATGATAGTGTATTGGAAAGATACCAGACGAAGGAAAGAAAAGGTAATGGAATAACATTCGAAATAATATAACACAAATGACTCTATAACCTGTAGTCCAGGGACCTCTGGGGTGTGCGGGCCTACTTTAGGGAAAGGTGGGCGAGGAGGAAAGGCTGCAATTGTTTTACATAATTAATTACTATTAAAATTAATGAATTACAGTGAATACAGTATATATGAAATAGGGAAGCAAAATTGAAAATTTTAAAGCTTTTTCAATATCTGGTCATAAATTACACAATATATTTAAATAGTTGAGAATTTGTTTGGTTTATATGTGTTTCAGTATTTTTGTGTATTGTTTTTGGGGTTCAAATCATACAAACTGCTTTGGCTGGAGTCCACGGCTTCCAGTAACTCAGTAGGTGTCCCTAGATTCCAGTCATGATTCATGAACAGAAATCAAAATGTTAAGAACTGCGAAAGTACAGGAAGTTGAGAATTTGTTTTGTTTATACTTGCTTCTGTATTTTTATGTATAGTTTTGGGGTTCAAATTATACAAATTGCTTAGGCCGGGGTCCCCTACTTCCAGTAACTCAGTAGGTGTCCCCAGATTCCAGTCATGATTCATAAACAGAAGTCAAACGTTTAAAAACTGCTGCACTACAGAAATAATGTTATTAAAGTTAAACTTTTACACGGCAGGAATAGGGGGACCCATTTTGAGGAAAATGATTTTTAAAACAAAAAATCAAGAAACCAACAACTGCGGTTGCAGCTTTTGGTGATCTTCAGGTAGGGTTTACTATTTTCTGCAAAGCAGATCTTGTAATTCCTCCAGGTATTACTGTTATCCAGTTAAAGACTACAATGCTTCCCAATATGAGGCATCTCATATGAGAGATTATCATGCTAAAAAGCAGAGTAAAATTATTAATGGTGGTCTATGTTGTCAAACTTCCCTGAATCCAAATGCGTGATTTTTTTTTAACTTCTCCAGCTTTGTAAACATGATTAAAATGACAACGTTTTTTTAAAGGAAAAAAAGTTATAAAAAACTGCCCGACGTGAATTTGAATTTTGAAGAAAAAAAAACACGCAAACACTATTTATTAATTTTATCAAAAAATTTGACAGTAAGACTTCATTAAGGTAACATATTTTGCGAAAGACATGAAGGAGCATATTTATAAGAGCCTTGTCCTGCTGTTGTGCAAACCTCTCAACCATATCTATGAGGGCATGCAAAGCCACTCTGTGTGGCTTTAAATGGCCTCATAGAGTTGGTGTAAGGCAAGGCAGCACAAGTAGATGCACCAGGGGGGCGTTCACTGGGCATTGCAGTGGGTTTTACCAAGCAACACTGATGAATTTTGATGCATCCCCAGATTCAAGAGAACCTGTAACCCTCGGGATGCTGCAAAACCTTATGTCTCACCAGGAAAGGAGTAACAAGAAGAAATATTTTCATTCCTCGATTTTTCCTCTTTCTATGTGTGCTGCATTCTGCACACAAACCTCCCGCGATTGGTTTTGTGTATGCAGGTTCCCTTTCCTGCACAAAGACAATCCTGCCGACAATGCAGACACCCTTGCACCATGGTGCAAAGGGGCCTGCTTTGGTTCTAGCCAGCCAAAACAGCACTACATCAGTCGGAAGAGGCAGGAAGTTGCATAGATACAACATATTCCTGCCCTTTTCTTTTGACACAAGGCATAATCAGGACTTTCAGAATAAGTAAAAAAAAAGTCTGCGCAAGACAAAGCCTGTACAAATTTGTGCACGTCGAGCAAGCCTGATAATGATTAAAAATAAGTCAACAGTAAAACTGAGCCAAGGAAGTTAAAGTGAGACTGCCAACAAGAGAGCTCTAAAGCAATAATATGATTTAATGAGCTTTTGACGTAAAAATATCATCTGTCCAAAATGTTCTGACAAGTGCCCAAATAAAAATGTTTTAACATAAAGGGCCCTGAAAAAAGGGCAAGCAAGAGTATGAGAGAAAGTGAGAGAGAGAGAGAGACAATATATATATATTTTCACGAACGACCGCACTCCGGGACATCGTATTTTAAAAGGTTCATTTATTTAGGCTCCATTAAATTAGTTTTCAGCACAATAAACACCCGCCCTACGCGTTACGGTCTGAAAGACCTTGATCACGGGCATTCCCTGTTGAGGGTTCATGTTTCCAAATTTATATGCCACAGTAACACATTTTAACCCAACGCATTTTTAAATCCACTCTGGAACTACTCATCTCTGCTTGTAAGGTTTGACAACTACAATCTAAACATATGAAACTCCCCCATAATCTCCAGATAAACTCAAATGTTATCTAGCACACCATGGGCCTCATTCTGACCCTGGCGGACACCCGCCAGGGTACCGCCGCTGAATGACCGCACCGCGGTCAAAAGACCGCGGCGGCCATTCAGACATTTCCTCTGGGCCGGCGGGCGCTCTCCAAAAGAGCGCCCGCCGGCCCAGAGGAAATGCCCCTGCAACGAGGACGCCGGCTCAGAATTGAGCCGGCGGAGTTGCAGGGGTGCGACGGGTGCAGTTGCACCCGTCGCGTATTTCAGTGTCTGCTTAGCAGACACTGAAATACTTTTCGGGGCCCTCTTACGGGGGCCCCTGCCGTGCCCATGCCCCGCGGCACCCCCTACCGCCATCCTGTTCCTGGCGGGCGAACCGCCAGGAACAGGATGGCGGTAGGGGGTGTCAGAATCCCCCATGGCGGCGCAGCAAGCTGCGCCGCCATGGGGGATTCTAAGGGCAGCGGCAAACCGGCGGGAGACCGCCGATTTGCCTCTTCTGACCGCGGCTGAACCGCCACGGTCAGAATGCCCTGCGGGGCACCGCCGGCCTGTCGGCGGTGCTCCCGCCGACCCTGGCCCCGGCGGTCGGGTCAGAATGACCCCCCATATGCTTATAACGCAGCATTCTGGGAGTTGTAGTTACCACCAAACAAGCACAATTAGAAAATGTGTTGGCGTGATTGATTCATCTCATCAGTATCCACCTCATAAATGTGTGTCTGGGACATGATATATATTTCACACTCCAAAATTAAAAAACTAAAGATGTCAAACAAACAATATTAGCTACAAGTGATTCAACATAGAACAAACGGTATTTATCTTATTTAAAGTGGCTAAAGTGAGCAATTACAGATGTGCAAATAATTCCTCATCCTGGTTCATCCCCGGAGGGGTCAGAGTACGAATCTCCAAAATATATTTTGGCTCTAGTTGTCCTAGTCTCTTTTCTCTATCCCCTCCTCGTTCACTAGTGGAAACATGGTCAATTGCATAAAAAATCATTGTTTCCCATTGGCTGTCATGTACTAACTCCATATGTTTGGCCGTGGCATAACTTCTGTCTGTATTTATGGTGGCACGAACATGTTCTAATATCTTTTTTTTGTTTCACATATGGTGCTCCCAACATACTTTAAACCACAAGGGCATTCAATAACATATACTGTAAACCGACTCTTACAAGTAATATGTTGTTTGATGCTTTTTATGCCTCCATTACCAATGGTATATTCCTTAATATTTCTCGCAATTCTGCACGCTTTGCAATTGCCACATTTCCAGAACCCAGGTTTTTTAAGCCAATTACCCTTTTTATGGGAACTAAAATGACTTTTGGTTATTCTGTCCCACAAATTTGGTGCCCTTCTAAAAGTCATTCTAGGATAATCTCCCATGATCTCGTATACTGTAGAATCCAGTTGAAGGATAGACCAGTGTTTTGTTAAAATCTTCCGTAACTGGGAGGCATTGCTGGAATATGTTGTGATGAAACGTATGGGATCCTCCGATTGACTTTTCGGCAAAGAAGATGTTTTATGAACTAATTCCATTCTCAAAATCTGTTCAACTCGCTGTTTTGCCTTATTGATGCATTTCCTGGGGTATTGTCTGGAAATGAATCTTTCTTCTGAGGCTTTCAAATGTTTAGCAAATTCTCCAGATTCTGAACAGATTCTTTTGATCCGTAAGAATTCACCATATGGTATATTCCATTTGGTGTTAGGTGGATGGAAACTGTTGGCATGTAGCACTGAACTTGTGGCGGTGATCTTTCTATGTAACGTGGTGTGTATCACTCCTTCTTTTATGTAAATTTCTGTATCCAGGAAGGTCACTCTTGTATTACTGATTTCATAAGTGAATTGCAATTTGTCCACAGTGTTATTAAAAATATTGAAATACTCCTTAAATTCAGTTTCTGTGCCATCCCAAATCAGGAATAGATCATCTATGAATCTTAGCCAAATTATCACCTTCTGCTGAAATTTTTCATTTTCTTCTGCCCATGCTATTCTTTGTTCGAACCAGCACATTGTTAGATTCATAAAATTTGGAGAAAAGGAAAAGCCCATGGCTGTTCCTTTTATTTGCAAGAATAACTGCTGATCAAACTGGAAGAAATTGTTGGTGAGGCAAAGATTGATAATCTCTAAGAGCATTTCATTGTGTTGGGCAAATTGGATGTTTCTTTGACTTAAAAAGTGCCTGCATGCCTGAATACCTATCTGATGTTAAATGTTGGTGTATAAGGAGATCACTACCATCGTTATCAATTTGTATGAATCCTGCCACGGAATGCCATCCGGATGTCTCAATAAATCCCATGTATCCTTCAAATATGAATTTAAGTTACATGCCACTGGTGCTAGAAAGAAATCAATGTAATTGGTTATAGGTTCCAATAGAGATTGATTTGCTGATACTATTGGCCTCCCAGGTGGATTTTTAGGACTTTTATGGATTTTGGGGAAAAAATAAATTGTAGGAGTAACCAGATGTTCTACTGTCAAGTATTTGGCTTTGTCTTGATCAATAAGGCCATGTTTTATCCAATTCTGTAAATATGCTTGAATTTGAGCTGCCACCTGTTTCATGGGGTTACTATTTATAGGTTGATAGTAAGTTATATCTGATAGTTGTCGCATCGCCTCCTGTACATATTAGAATTTGTTTTGAATTACAATGTTCCCGCCTTTGTCTGCAGGTTTCATTATTGAAGTTTCATCCATTTGCAAATCATGAAGAGTTTGTACCTCTGTTTTCGTCAAGTTGTTTTTACAACAATTCCATTTTGTTTTGTATAGATCATCAACATCAATTTCAGCAAATAAATCAATTTTATTGCCTGCTGGTAATGCTGGACAAAACCTGGACTTGGGTCTTTTTTTAGTTAAGCCTGCTCCTAATGGTATTATAACCTGTGATTCATTAATCGGCTCTTCATCTTGAGTGCAATCCAGATTTATTAAAGATTTATTAAAGTCATTAAAATATCTTTATCTTGTACCGTTAATTCATATGTTGGCATAGTGGTACTGGTTTTTACTGATCAGATTCGCATCTTTATGAAATTTTGCCAATTTGATTTTCCGTATGTATTTATATAGATCTGTACTAGATCAATGTTAATAGCTGGACAGAAATTTAGACCTTTTTTCGATAAAGACTCTTCTTGTAATGACATTGCTCTATTAGGGAGATTTATCACATTTAATTTGTGAATAATGTTGCAGTTTTTGCTCTGGTGTTTCTTGGAATTCACCCTCTGTCCCCTTCTTGTGCGTTTGTTTTTCTTACACCCCGTCCTCATCCCTTTCCTCGTCTGCTGCTCTGTTGGTCCTTGGATTGTTGTTGGAGGGCGAGGCGCATTTTGTTTAAAAGTGTGGAATTTGATTCATGTGATGTTACACTTCCATCCTCACTTGCACTGGTGTCATTATACGCAGAAAGAGATTCAATACTTGAGTTTTCCTATCTTTGGGATTGTGGCAGATCTAATTGGACTCCCTGTTTAACACTCTGAAATTTACACGAAAATGTAAAAATTCTCCCTTCCGCGTAATCCTGTTTGTCTCTCTGAAATTTAAATTGCTTGCGTGCTATAACAGTTTCTTCATGTTGCTGTATTTTCAAACTCAAGTCATTTTTAATTTTCTTTTCCTCTTCAGTCAGAGTTAGAGAGTCCAGATCTTGTTCAAGATTTTTTAACTCATTTTGAATTTTTGCCAATGCTATTTCTGCATGCTTGATAAGAATGTCAATTAAACCTCTTGATGACTCCAAAATATGCGTTTCCCATTCTTCCAATAAGGCGCTACTAGCGTCCTGGTAACTCAGCATAATTCTTATGCTCAGCCACTAGGCATTCGCTTTACTTCAATGTATTTTTTCAAAGTCACCACTTCCCACCATTTGTTGATATATATATATATATATATATGTATCTGGCAACAACTCAAGTCCATTTATACTGCAATCCACAATGCATGTTGTACCGAACAAATGGTGACATTTTTAATACAATTTAGTATCAACACGGATTAGGAAATAATATGTTCCACAAAGATAAAACATGTATTTCGCTTTTTGTTCAGATCTTTATATCGTTAAAATACAAATACTGTACTTGCCTACAAACATTCATTATTCATGCAATCTTTGTACTAGAAGTAAAATAGCAACTTTAAAAAACATTTCATAAATGTATGTGTTTGCACGTTGTTTCTTCCTGCACATATCATGCTGAAAGAAGCTTCACGTAATAAGCAATGAAAACATTCACTTCTGTCAGCATGCTACAGCTTTTCTCCTTGAAGTGTTGTATCTTATTAGCTAAGAAAAGATAGAGAGACCATGCGACTAGTCAGATTAAATCTATTTCACAATATTTCCATATTTTTCTGTTTTTTAGAGAGAGAGATGTGCACATTTTCAACACCTACAGTTTAGCAACATAAAGATATCTAGTCTAATACATATTTAATTGGTTGGTTCTCAAGATAATCTTGCTTCATACATAGCTCTATCATATGATTTTTATGATTTTTTGTTCCGGGAATATGCTCCCTCCAATGTTCTCTTGATTATTGTCTCTTAAAATCTTCATCAACTTTCCACTTTATTCTCTTACACACTAGGATCATCATTTATCGTTGCCTCTTCATCCACCTGAGTATCCTACAATGAGCACCCTCCTCCTTTACCTCCTTCTGACCACTTTCTAATCTTGTTTTCTCGTTTACAATAGTCTCCGTGTTCCTTTTCCCCTCGCTCTCTCCTCCCTCTTGCCTTGCCGGTGATGCAGCTGCCCTTGATTGTTTGAATTCTTTTTGTCTTCTCTCTCTCAGTCTTCTCCTGTTTCTTAATCAAAAATATTCCCTCTGTCACTATCACATAATGACTTGTGTCTGTTCACCTACATCAAGCATTCAATTCTTTTCACAAGTCTCTGCCTCTCCTCCACTATTGACTCACCCCTGACATCCTTTCTGCATGCTCTACCTTCTAGAGGACAGCAGCACTTGGAAACATTGCAACCTCTTTCTGATAATGCTACTCTCTCCGCCGATCCTATGACATCACTCTACTAACAAGCCATAATTCTGCCACTTTCTTCGTACCCTCATTGCATCAATGTCCCTCGTCATCGCCCCAGTCATTACTAATGAAGTGTCCCCACCTTCATGAGTAATGAAGCATCAGTAAGTGCAGTATAAAGCCCGCTCACCCAAGTGGGTGATATTAAAAGGCTTCTCTACCCAGCATCCTCCTGGTTTTCTCTGCCTCACTCTGAAACCAGGATGCAGGAAGTAGTAAAAAGGTCCTACTGGGCCTGGCACGTTTTTCTCACAACCCTAGATTGGTGTTTTCCTTTAGACTGGGCTTAGAGGAATTCTCTAGTTCATTCTCTATTTTCTCTTTTCTTTCATATATTTTTCCGGGACCCTTATTGTGCTTAGACCCCGATTTTCAACATCTCCCCTTCTCCCTTTAAGCCTGGTAGTGGGGGTCTTGTGTGAGCCTTTTTGTTTGTAAGTAGTAATGTTTGGGATGGGCTTAGGCATTATTGTTTACCTTTGAGTGGGAGCCAGAATCCCCTGCCTGTCTGGACCTCATGTCCCTATGTGGAAAATACATTACCAGGCACATGCACAGTAAAACTGTGACCATTCTCACACGTGCAGACTTTTGATTTTCAATGCCTGGCATTCAGAGCATTGGATGCTTACGTTGTAAGGGCTAAATTATTTTAAGTAAGGTCATTCTTTAATAAGGAGGCTGTGTATGCCCCTGCAGCCTTTTTAGTTCAGTGAAACCCTGTCCCTCAAAGTGCCCCTGTCCAACCGAAGATGTTTGTGAATCTGTGAATTTATCAGTTTAAGTGCCACCAACTTTGCAGGGGACCTCATCATCTTGTGTTACAAACCCATCCAATTATTCTTTAACCACCATTTCTTTTCCTTTTTCTGGCATATTGTGGCTGAGAATGGCAAGTGATTTCCGTCACTCTTTAATGACAATTGCCTCACCGCTAAAGACACAACACACTTTTCTTATTGCTCCTTCATCTTCTATGCCATCTTTCATATTCTCCCTGCAAGATTTGAGACAACTGTCCATGGTGAGGGTGCGAGTTATAGTTCCCTTAGGACGCGAGTTATTGTTACTTGAAAGAAATCTACCCAAAACTGCTGAATTTCTATGGTTTTGTATGATTAAATTCAGAACCTAACTATAACGTCCCTGTAACCTTTGTTTTTTTCAGTGAATATATATATATATATATATATATATATATATATATATATATATAGATATATATATATATATATATTTATATATATATATATATATATATATATATATATATATCCTTGTTTAATATAATCTCGCACATTAGTGTCCATGGGCAAAGTTTGCGCTTTATATTAAATCCGCAAAAACAAATGATGTAATGCTGTGCGTTAGGTGTGAGTATTGTTGGCTCCAGTTCACACCAGTGCCCTGCAATAGAGCACAGCCTATAAATGACGCTTCATTTTGATCGGTTGATGAAGAAGGTGGTGCACCTGGAAATGAGGTTGGTACTGGGAGACAATGGGGCATATAGCCTGAAGATTGGGGCTCACTACCCACGCGGTGGGCCCAGGAAGAATTTATTTTGTGAAGTTGCTGAGCCCAAACAGGGGGGCGGAGTAAAGATGGCGACCGGGGCAGTCACCTGAATCGGTATTCCCGGGGCTAAAATCCTGAAATTCTGTTGCCAAAGAGCTGTTATGCGCTAAATTGAGGTTGGAGCCTCGGGGGGGGGGGGGGGGCGCACGCTGACGCCGGTGAGGACTGAGGAGGTGTCCGACGGTGACTGGCAGGATCGCGGCACTGACACACTGGTGAGGCCTGGTTAAGCCTGGAGAGAGTGGAGCTGCTGCCAGAGCATGCGGCCTGCTCTGATGTGCTCTGATTTGGAGCAGCACCTGATCGTGGGAGGGAGGGAGTGCACGCAGGACGGTGTCCGGTACAGCAGCTCTCTCATTAAAGGATTCCAGCAGGGAGCGGGTGGCATGAGCCCCCTCCTCACCTTGTTTCTGGGTGTGAACCAACCCGAGGGAGGATTTGGACAGCAGAGGAGGGAATCCTGCTTGCCAATGGTGCCCTTCCTTGATGCAGAGACTGGAGCAAACTAGCTGCTACGTGACTGTAATATAGGGGTGCTGCAGCGGTGCTGAATGAGCGGTGGAGAGCTGGGGCCACACTTTTTCTGACAGAGTCTTTGCATGAGACAGGGTGGAGGGCCTATATCAATGGCCTGCCTTCCCAGCCACGTGCCAGAGTAACGTTGATGTCCGAAGAGAAGACCCCACAATACATCCTGCGTTCAACCACGCAGTTGAGGCAGTGCCTGTTACCAGAGTCAAGAAACCGGGCAGTTTCTGGCAACTCTGAGCTCCATCTGAAACTATGTAAGTGCTCTTCTAACTGTACGATTGGGAGATTGGCTCCCAGTGCACTACAGTGCAATGATGGGTAAAACTAAGAGCACCAAGCACACTGGGCAAGACCCAGTGCAACTCCCGAAGGAGGGAGGCGCGATCTAGACCCCCAACCATTCGGATACAACACTCAAATTCCACTCCACACCGTTTGACAAGGTCCTCCAGGCTATTCTGGACACGAAAACTTTGCTGGAAGCGAGAATAGATGCAATAGCCGTGGAGGTTAATCTTCTTTGAGTGGACCGCTGTAATTTAGTGGAGCGGGTCGAGGAAGCGGAATCCTCGCTCACTGCCCTTTGCACTACGGTTTGAGACCTACAGACGCAGATGTCACAGGCGAAACTGGAGATGACTGCCTTCCCTAAACGGCAGAGGATGTGGAAGAAAGATTGTACCGTAATAATATCAGACTGGTGGAATTCCCTGAACAAACTGAAGGTCCTAAGTGTTGAATTATTTATGGAACAATGGTTGACTGCTAATGTGCTAGATGGGTGTTAGAAATGGGGTCTTTGGTTGACAGTTAGGTTACCCCCTGTTCAAGCAAGGACCCTCATTCCAGTCAGGGTAAAAGAGAATCGCCCTCAGCTAGCCCCTGCTTACCCCCTTGGTAGCTTGGCAGAGCAGTAGGCTTAACTTCAGAGTGCTAGGTGTAAAGTATTTGTACCAACACACACTGGCCCTCATTCTGACCTTGGCGGTCTTTTCGCAAGACCGCTGAGTTACCGCCGCGGTGAAGACCGCCGACCGCGGCGGTGTGCCGCTGTGCGCATTCTGACCGCTGGGAGCGTTCCGCCGGAAAACCGCCAGCAGCCACACTGGCGGTCGGCGGGAAAGTGGAGACTGGTCAACCTCCACCGCCACGCCAGCAGAACACCGCCCACAGAATTACGACCCACATTTCTGTGTGGCGGTCTTCTGTTGGCGGTCTTCTGTTGGCGGTCACGTCCCTATGGCTCCCGTCGCCTCCCGGAGGACCAACGCACAAGGTAAGTTGATCGTCCGTGAGGGGAGGGGGTGGGGGGGTGTTGTGTGATGTGGGCGTGCATGGGGGTGTGCGTGTGAGTGTGTAGAGTGGGTGTGTGAGTGCGTGTATGCGGGCGGGGGGTGCTGCTGTGTCTATGGGTAATGTGTGCTGTTCGGCAGGTGCGCATGTCGGCATGTATGTGTGCGGGTATGTGTCCCCGTTGTGTATGTGTGTGTAGGGGGCGTGTATATGTGCATGTTGGGGGTGTGTGCATGTCGGGGTACATGTATGTGCATGTCGGGGTGGGGGTGGGGAGGGGGTTCGTACCACCTCTGGGGGGTGGCAGGGGGGTGGAGGGTGTGGGGGGAGGACTCGGGTGGGTAGTGGGGGGTGGGGGAGACCCCTATCAGTGCCAGGGAAGGAATTCCCTGGCCCCGATAGTGCTTACCGCCATGGTTCGCACGGCGGTTCCCGCCCGCAAGAAACCGCGGCGGTAGGCAGGGTCATAATACCCTTGGCGGTCTTGGAACGACCGCCGGGCCGGAGTGCGCAAACTCCAGCCCCGCGGTCATGACCGCCGTGGCGGTCGGAGTGGAGAAGTAGCGGTCGGTCGCGGCGGGGACCGCCGCGGTCAGAATGCCATTTTTAATACCGCCGGTCTGTTCGCGGTCCGACCGCCGTCTCTCCGCCGACCGCCAGGGTCAGAATGAGGGCCACTGTAACTTAATGAAATGACTACAAAATGACACAACAGATGTTTAGAAAAATAGGAAATATTTATCTAAACAAAACAAGACCAAAATGACAAAAATCCACAATACACAAGTCAAGTTATCAATTAAAAAGCAAAAACAGTCTTTATGTACTTTAAAACACACACTAACACTGTTAACATGAAAATGTACCTTGGGTGCGTAAAATAAAAAAAAATCCCTCACGGGCGAGGGTGCATCAAAAAAGGGCTTGCGATGCGTCGATTTCACTCACAAGTGAGACCTTGCGTCATTTCTCCTCTCGTGGGGTCAGGCGCATCGTTTCTTCTTTCCGCAGGAGAGCGATGCGTTGACCCGGTCAGCACTCTCGGGTCCGGGCAGGCCTTGCATTCTTTTTACACACCCAGTGCTACTTGCGTCGGAAATCCAGCCGCATGATGATCCAAAAACCATGCAGTGCAGGTTGCGATCTCCCAGCCTCCATCATCGATGCTGCACCTCGTTTCTCCAGCTCCATGCGTCGATTCTTCAGTTGCGTTACAGACAAGCGTCGATTTTCAGCCGTGAAGCCGGCGGTGCGTCAATTTCCCAGCTGGAGTTCGGAGTCGCATTGATCTTTTCCTCGCACGGCTTTCTGTGCGTGGATTTCTTCCTCTTAGGCTGCCAGCTTCTCCTTTCGGGGTCCCAGGAACTGGATGGGCACCACAGGACAGAGTAGGAGTCTCTCCAGGGACTCCAGGTGCTGGCAGAGAGAAGTCTTTGCTGTCCCTGAGACTTCAAACAACAGGAGGCAAGCTCTAAATCAAGCCCTTTGAGATCTTCACAAGATGGAAGGCACACAAAGTCCAGTCTTTGCCCTCTTACTCTGGCAGAAGCAGCAACTGCAGAATAGCTCCACAAAGCACAGTCACAGGCAGGGCAGCTCTTCTTCCTCAGCTGTTCAGCTCTTCTCCAGGCAGATGTTCCTCTTGGTTTCCAGAAGTGTTCTGAAATCTGTGGTTTGGGGTGCCCTTCTTATACCCAGTTTCTCCTTTGAAGTAGGCCTACTTCAAAGCAAAGTCTCTCTTGAATGTGAAATCATGCCTTGCCCAGGCCAGGACCCAGACACTCACCAGGGGGTTGGAAACTGCATTGTGTGAGGGCAGACACAGCCCTTTCAGTTGTAATTGACCGCTCCTACCCTCCCTCCTAGCACAGATGGCTCATCAGGAAATGCAGACTACACCCCAGCTTCCTTTGTGTCACTGTCTACAACTAGCACAACTCACTGTGTGCAACCAGCCCAACTGTCAAACTCACCAGACAGGGAATCCGCAAACAGGCAGAGTCACAGAAATGGTATAAGCAAGAAATTGAAATTTTAAAACACATTTTGAAACACACAATCTTAAAATCAACTTTACTAAAAGATGCATTTTTAAATTGTGAGCTCAGAGACCCCAAACTCCATATGTCCATCCTCTCCCAAAGGGAATCTACACTGTAATCAGATTTAAAGGTAGCCCCCATGTTAACCTATGAGAGGGACAGGCCTTGCAAAAGTGAAAAAGGAATTTAGCAATAATTCACTGCCAGGACATATGAAACACATTACTATGGGGGTCATTACAACCCTGGCAGTCCAAGACCGCCAGGGCTGTTATGACGGAAGCACCGCCAACAGGCTGGCGGTGCTTCCCAGGTTATTTCCCCCACAATGGCCCCGGCGGTTGTAATCCGCCAGGGCAGCGCTGCTAGCAGCGCTGCCCAGGGGATTATGAGTCCCCCTACCACCAGCCTACTCCTGGCGGGAAAAGGCTGGCGGTACGGGGAGTCGCGGGCCCCTGGTGGCCCCTGCACTGCCCATGCCACTGGCATGGGCAGTACAGGGGCCCCCTAACAGGGCCCCGTGCAGCTTTTCACTGTCTGCTATGCAGACAGTGAAAAGCACGACGGGTGCAACTGCACCCGTCGCACTGCTGCAACACCGCTGGCTCCATTGGAGCCGGCTCCTGTGTTGCGGCCGAGATCCCTGCTGGGCCGGCGGGCGGAAACTAGGTTTCCGCCCACCAGCCCAGCGGGGATCTCCAAATGGCCGCGGCGGGGGTGCGGCCGCATCGGCGGCCGCCCGGCGGTCCAATCTTGGCGGGCGGCTGAAGTTCCTAATGAGGGCCTATATGTCCTACCTTAACCATACACTGCACCCTGCCCTTGGGGCTACCTAGGGCCTACCTTATTGGTATCTGACATGTAAGAAAATGGAAGGTTTAGGCCTGGCAAGCACTCACAGACACTGCAATGGCAGGTCTGAGACATGATTACAGAGCTACTTATGTGGGTGGCACAACCAGTGCTGCAGGCCCACTAGTAGCATTTGATTTACAGGCCCTGGGCACCTCTAGTGCACTGTACTAGGGACTTACTAATAAATCAAATATGCCAATCATGGATAAACCAATTACATACACATTTTGTAAAAGAACACTTGCACTTTAGCACTGGTTAGCAGTGGTAAAGTGCCCAGAGTAACAAAAACAACAAAATCAGAGTCCAGCACACATAAACAACCTGGGAAACAGAGGCAAAAAGTTAAGGGAGACCACGCCAAGGATGAAAAGTCTAACAATGGGAATCCCTCGAAGTTCTTCTCAGTGGAATGGGCCCACAGAGTACCCTGTAGGCCCCCACGTCTGGGTGCTCCACCACGACCAATAGTAGCTCGCCTCCTTAGTTTTAGAGACCGTGATTTGATATTGCAATTATCCTGCACCAAAGGCCCATGGCATCATGAACATGCTGAGATCTCAGCTTATCCAGATTTTACTTCGTAAGTACAGAAGCAACGCAATTCCTTTATTAAAGTAAAACAACATTTAAGAGGCCTGAACTATAAATATGCGCTTTCATTCCCAGCAACAAAGTTATGAGTGACCGACGGGGAGTGTTCACCTCTACAGAAGATGCATGGACCTCGTTACATGCCAAAAGGCTCATGCACTCCCCGCAAGCGTTACTAGATGAGGGTACTTGGCTAACACCATGAGCAAACCAAGCAAAAGCATCACCAGCAGAGCTAGACCATCAAAGGCCCAGGTAGCTAGAGGGCAGGAAGGAGCTTTGAAAGAGGCCTTGCAGTTGACCAGCAACACGTTTTTTGCGCTGGCAGATAAATGATGCGTTGACTCTGACGTGGATGCCGGAATTCCATCACCATCCCAGAAGTCACCCATGGAAGAAGACCCGGCGCTAACAACGCGATTGGCGGATGACCTTTGACACTCTTTGATCCTTTGTTCTCCTACTGGGAAAGATGCTTTGCTATAAACAGGAAGTGACCGCGGGCAGAATTTTTTTGAAAGAAGGGGCATTGACAGGCTTACACCTCCCCCGGATAGACACAAGAATACTACAGTTGGTACAGTAATGTTTAGCTGTTTGAGGGGTTGTGGCATGATATGTATGTATGTATGTTCAAGCCAGGGATTGGGGAGTTGTTTATCTCGTTAATCTTATTTTAAGGTGCCAGGTGGTCAGACAATGCGGATTCGGCCTAGGGACTGAGGGTGCAGGGTTGGGGGGTGCCTGTGGATTTGCATATGATGTTATGATATTAAGGCTGTAGACTATGCTGTTTTGTTTTGAAACATTCGGGGGACAGGTAATCCTGTTAAATGACACAGGGTATACAATTATCTCAGGAGACAGCAGATTAATTTTGCCTGTCTCCAGGAGACACATTTAACACACGAGGAATTACTTAGACTTGGTCGCCGGTGGAGGGGCCAGATATATGGAACTGAATACTCAGCAAATGCTAGAGGATCACTAATTTGGGTCGCACCGGAGGTACCTTTTGTTAAAACCAGAGTGCATGTAGACCGCAAAGGGAGGTATGTACTCCTATAGGGTTGATTAAATGGTCAACCGATTATGCTGGCATTGATATACGGCCCAAACACAGCCCAAGGGACTTTTCTGAATGAGTTGCCTCTGAACCTGATACATAACCCAGAGGCTCCTGGAATTTGTGGGGCTGATTTGAATTGCATGCAGATAGATCACTCCCACCACTCCCAAGTACTCCCAGCCTACAAGCCACCAAACACTTCCAACAATGGTCCCTCTCCATAAATCTACAGGATATTTGGCGGCTACATCACCTGAAGACCAGAGAATACTTATATTATGCATAGGAGTACCAAATACACACAAGGCTTGATTCTGTTTTCTGTGACTCCCTTTTTTGGCCCTGTATCCGTAGTTCTGAATACCTAGGTAGGACACTCTTGGATCACAATCCCCTTAAGGTCACCTTTTGCAGGGGCAACAGTAATCCACTGTTTTCACTATGGAAACTACGACCGACAGCACTGCAGGACTTGGCATACAGGTCTACGATAGGTAAGACTCTAGGAATATTTTAAACAAAACTTGAGCTCGATAGATGACCCCAGGGTGGAGTGGGACGCAATGAAGGTGGTCTTGTGGGGCCATTGTGGGGCCACTTCTTCGGGGGTGAAATTAGTTCTCACCCGGAGTATATTGAATTGTGAATGTGAGATACGCAGGCTGGAAAAAGAGGCCATAAATGACTCACGGGCCGACCATTGCTGGCAGCCCAGTGCCAGAAATACCGGGAGGAACTGAGGCATTTAAGTAATGTGGACTATAAAGCTCATCTGGCCTAACAGCATAGGGATGGGCATAGACTGGGGTGCATATTGTCATGGTTACTGCTTTCTGGAATGCCCAGAACGGTCATAGGAGCGATCTGTACCAATAGGGAGGAACTGGTGAATTCCCAAGAGGCAATCATTGCAACTTTCACACAATATTATGAAACACTGTACTCTGCGTCTCTTACCCCACC
The DNA here is from genome assembly GCF_031143425.1 of Pleurodeles waltl. Taxonomy (NCBI): domain Eukaryota; kingdom Metazoa; phylum Chordata; class Amphibia; order Caudata; family Salamandridae; genus Pleurodeles; species Pleurodeles waltl. The sequence continues at coordinate 1,891,442,194 of NC_090440.1, forward strand.
CGTTTCCCATCTTCACTCATATTTGCAGATACTCCCACTGCCTACCCTGTCCCAGCAACAGCGTCAGGATTTAGACCTCCCGTTGCAAATAGAAGAACTACATTTTGTAGTACAAAAGAGAGCTAAAGGAAAAACCCCTAGAATGGATGAGTTTCCCATTGAATTTTATTTGACATACAAAGACACACTCATACCCCGATTATTGGACATGTGTTGGACCTGGCCCTTGTGGCAGGTTCATCCCCTGACTTTTTGCCTAATTCCTCCTATTTTTTCTGACCTCTCGCTGTTGGCTCTGAGACTCTGAGCACTTTATCACTGCTGATTAGTGCAAAAGTGCAGGTGCTCTCCCATCTAAAGTTGGTATTATTGGCTTATACCTGAGTGACATATTTAATTTAGCTGTAAGTCCCTTGTACAGTGGTATCTCTATACCCAGGGCCTGTAAATTAAATGCCTCTAGTGGACCTGCAGAACTGCTTGCCCACCCACTGAAGTAGCCTTTCAAACCTGTCTCAGGCCTGCTAGTGCAGGGCCTGTGTGCACAGTTTTCTGCCACAGGGACCTGGCATCTAAATTTACTTGCCAGACCCAGAACACCCCTTTTGCTACATGTAAGTCACCCCTAAGGTAGGCCCTAGCTAGTCCTATGGGCAGGGTGCCATGTATGTAGAAGGCAGGACATGTGGAAGGTTCCGTGGCCTGTCCTGGTAGTGAAAAACAGCCCAACTTGGTGTCTCACTACTGTGAGTGCTGCCTTCTCATAGGATTGCATTAGAAATGCCCTACCTTATGTGTAAGGGGTATTGTCTGATTTATGAGGGTTAGCGTAGGCATGTTTGGTATGGTTGTAATGGTGATGAGAAATGCTGCTTGCTGGTGTAGGTGTATTTTTTATTACTATTACAGAAATGCCACTTCTAGAAAATGTGCATTTCTCTGTGCTTATGACTCTGGTGTTTTGCAGCTTGACTCCAATCCCCCCTGACCCCTGCAACCTTGTGAAGCAGAAGGAGTATTGAAGCACGAGGAGTGCTTCAATACTGGACAAAATTACCGCTTGGGAAAGCGCTGATCCTTTTATTCTTTTAGTGCTTTGAAAAGCGCTTTACTGCTGTGGGAGCATCACTGCCGCGACCTGGGCTGTGAACGGTGCAGCGCCGGAGTCATGCTGCTCTTTTGTGCCCCTGAGGCACGAGGAAAACTGCCCAAAAAGAAGATTGGAGTGAGCGCACTCCTATTGTGCCCCTGGGGTAAAGTGCGCTCGGAGGAGCTCCCCGGGGGTACAGACAAGCACCTACTCTGGTGCCTGCCCTCTCGACTGGATGGGGGCCCGCCGCGTGTGGCTGGAGACGTCGGGCGGGGAAGGAGGCCTGATTGGAGGCTACACCGCCCACACCGGGCCCCTTTTCCATGTTTGGAAGGGGGAGAAGGAAGCCACCCCTGGCCTACTGGAGCCCGAAGGCATTCCTCAGGACCGCGGGAAGTGGGGGAGCCTCGCCAGAGGCCCCCCGCTTTGCCGGTCTTACTTTGTGGCCCCTCATGAGGGCCAGTGGCATTGTGGTGCCCCCCCCTCGTTGGAGGGCCAGTGAAGGCCCGGGGGGCATCAGAGATTGCAGGCCCTAGGAGGAGCCCGCTGTTAAAACGGAGGGGGTGCGTGGCACCCCCATAAATCCTTTTTGATGACTTTGGCCCCCCTTGTGAGGGCTGGTTGGGCCCGGGGGGGCCCCAGCGATCGCAGGCCCCAGGAGGGGCCCATCCTTAATACAGAGGGGGTGTGTGCCGCCCCCTCAACCTCAGAACTCCTGAGAGGCCCCCATTTGGCGCACAGCAGCGCCGGGGGCCCCATGTTCACCCTCTTGGCACTAGGAGTGCCATTACATCACAAACCAGATACTTTTAAAAGGACTTATATTCAAATGTTCTTGGTATGGACATGATGGATGTATATGTTCATGTGCGTAGTTTTATGATGTTTCATATATGTTTGCTAATGTTCCTTTATGTTCCTTTTATGGGCATAACATGCTAATATGTTTTTCTGACTTGCCATATGTTTTATAATGTTCCTAATATGGGTGTTTATGATATTCTTATGACAAGTGTTTTGGTGTAATAACATGTTTCCTGACTACTGCTTATGTTGCAGAATACTAAGTAACCTGTGTGTTATATGTAACTACTGCTAGTTTTGCAGAGTAACTAATGTTTAACGTTCTGACAACTGCTAAGGTAGCAGGATATTACTGATATGTGATGTTTGGTCTAATAATGGCGTTGTGTACAATACAGTATATTTTCATATAACTTGGTGTTGTGTTTCCTTTGTGGTGGGAATAGTGCGTGATGTGTGTTGTGTGTGTTGTACAAATGCTTTACACATTGCCTCTGGGTTAAGCCTGACTGCTCGTGCCAAGCTACCAAGGGGGTGAGCAGGGGTTATCTTGGACGTGTAACTCCCTTGCCCTGACTAGAGTGGGTGGGTTCTGCCTGGCTTAGGTGCATACCCTAGCCAACTAGAAACCCCATTTCTAACAACATGTATAAGGCATCTTATTAACATGGGAACCTCACAACTTCGCTTTGTGAGGCACTTATACTAGTACTGCCCAAACAGGGCAAAGACCCACTTTGAGGTAGCCTCATACAGACCTTTATCAGTGTAAAACATCCATTATAAGATACCAAGTAAAACCCTGGCAAACAGACTACTCCCGGTGATTTTGACCTTTAGCCACCCAGAACAATGCAGTTTTGTGCCTCGCAGAGCCACATTAGATAACACCAGGCGACTGTGTCATACTATAGACGCGGTCTCCAGGGATGCAGACCACCCTGTGGCTGTATCCCTGGACTTTGAGAAGGTGTTTGACACGCTAGGCTGGACATACTTGACACAGGTCCTGGAGCATTTCGGACTTGGCCCTTGTTTCATAAGGATACAATTGCTATACTCTGCTCCTCGGGCGAAAGTCCGCACTGGCGGCCAGGTGTTTCACGCCTTTTTTATTCAAAGAGAGACGCGACATGGCTGCTCTCTTTCGCCTGTGCTTTTCATGCTAGCTATGGAACCACTAGCAGCACAATTGCGAGTAAAGTAAGTTGAGTGGGGTATTTGGATGGTCAGACAATGGCACGTCACCTCCTTATATGCGGATGATGTTTTAATTTATTTAAGGAACATTGCTGAAGCTCTACCAGAGTATATTAGACCATTTTGAGGAGGTGGCAGGCTTGAAGGTGAATTGGACTAAGTCCTGTGCTTTCCCCCTAAGCAAGTCTAGTAATGTAGCAGACCTCCTACAGAACAAAAACTGACTTGTTTGGGCTACCAGGACTTTCTGTTATTTAGGGATCAATGTTTATCATTCTGAGATAGAACTGATAGAAGGCAAATATGGCAAGGCCCTGTCCAACACTAGAAAATACATGACCTTTAGGAATCGCCTTCCCCTCTCTCCAGTGGGTAAAACGGCCATTGTCAAAATGCTGGTTCTTCCCAGATTTCTTTATCTGTTCCTGGCACTACCGATTCCTCTAGGGAAATCCTGGTTTAAAACCATATGCGGTTTGATTACAGCACTCATATGGGGCACAGGTCATAGGAGGGTATCCCTTTAGACACTCCAACTTCCCTTAGCCGAGGGTGGTATGGCAGTGCCAGATTTAGAATGATATTACGCAGCGTCCCAACTCCAGTGGTTGATGCTTTGGTTAACCGGAGATCAAACAATGGAAGGAAACATGGTGCGAGCAATGATAGGGGAAGACGGAGTTTGAGGTTGGCTTCTCACACGAGATGCTCCCAATAAAGAACTAGGATTACTGATGCGGACAGTGAAGCAGGTTTGGGCAAGGTATATCCTGCCACAACACCGTTTGCTCCCCTGCTCACGCAAACTCCTGATATGGGATGTACCACAGTTGCGAGTTCTCACTGACATATATAACTTTAATTCATGGAGGGAGGGGGGACTCACTTATTTGGTGACCTCTACTCAGAGGGTCAGCTGCATACTTTCTCAAATTCGAGAGATGCCTATGGTTTAGGCTCTGGACAGTTCCTTGCCTATGCAACGATACAGCCAATGTTGGGGAACATCTGGCAACTAGGCCCTTCAGAACCCACAATACAACAGGGGATGCATTATATTTTAACACAGGGATCAGACAGGAGGGCGAGCTCCAATCTCTATATGGCACTCAAGGAGACACGGGATGTGCCTCAGGCCCGTAACAAGACTAGGTTGGACACTTGCTTGGGCAATGATTTGACACAACGGCAATGGAAGATTGCATTGGAAAGGCTGCGCTATATTTTCAGGAAGGCAAGATTGAAATATACCCAATTCAATTATGTTCACCAAACGTATTTAATGCCCCATCGTCTACATGGTATGTTCCCGGCGAACTCCTCCTACTCTCCAAGGGGCAACCATGATGATGCAAACATTATGCATATGAAATGGGAGTGTCCAGTGTAGGAAAGTACATGGACACAAATGGTGCGTCACACGTCGGATATTATAGATGTGTGTCTTTCGCTAGACCCCCTCTTCTGTCTCCTAGGAATAACAGGAGAACAGCGCGAACTAAGCACTACCTATGATTTGTGGATCTTGTACTCGTATTGTTTAGGCGACTTATTGCCATGTCCTGGAAAGCAACACAACCCCCTTATATAGAAAGACGACTACGAGAGGTAACCCGCTGTGCTGCGGCAGAGGCCACGGCATTGGAACAAGATCAACGGTTCAAGGGTGGCAGTAGAAATGTGACAATCTGGGACACCTACATTATAAAGTTGACTGATAAAATAGCACCCCGAGAGGGAGAAGACAACAGCCCTGCGGGTTCACCCAAGTTGACAGATTAACACATGGAGGTATGACACACAGCCCGGCACTAACACCCTGCACCAAATAAAACCGTGGCCTGGCTACTGTTTTTTACCATATCATCCAGGGGCCTTATATACCTTTAGTCGCCAGGATCCTTGATGGGTAAGATGGACATTATGCCTTATATGCTTGCTGGACAGACCCCCTGTTGTGAGGGGCTCGAGGGCTGCTGATGTCTGGGTGCTTACGTGCTGCCTCTCTTCTCCCCCCCCCTTGCTCCGGCCCTGGCGATCTCCCCATCTGGGACCGTGGTCCCGGGTTAGGGGGTTGCCGGGGTTTCCCCTCCAGCCTTGAAATGCACATATTATAGTTTGTATTTTTTAAACAAGTTTTGTTCCCTCCCCTATATTAGCCATGTGAAGGCCCTATGGCAAACGTAATCATTGGGTTACGGCCAGATATGTAAGCCATGTTATAGATCTATGACATATGCTTAAGATATACATAGTTGGATAGTCACTGAAAGGATTCTTGTGGTGTGTGACATGTATTTCTGATATTATCGTTTAAGGCCAGGTCCTATTTACATGATGTTGTAATCAACTGTAATGTGATACAACGTTGTTACTTTTACACTATAAATTGTAATACATCTGGAGATGCTGCTGCTGGCTATGTATTTGACATTGTTTAAAATTAATAAAAATATATTAGGAAAAAGAAAAGTTGCTGAGCCCGAAATTAGATTTTAAAAAATGCCCCCTGCGGCTCCGCATGACCTGTGGGCGGCGGGCCCAGAGGAATCGTCTTTATCAATTTTAGAGCCTAAGGGGCATGCATCAGGCCCAGAGAGCATTTATTTCTATAAAAGTTCAGGCCAGTTGCTGGCCCCCATGGGCAGCAGGCCCAAAACCTGATTAAAACATATGTCCCTCGGGTAGGCCGTGTGCCTCGTGGGCAGCGGACCCAAAACAGGGTAAAAATGAATACCCTCCCGCAACCTCTCATTACATGCCCCCCTGGACCCTCCACATGCTCTCTGGGTTTTGTTCCCCACCCATTCCCCCTCACACCCTAATATTTTGCCATCCTGGGCACTAAGGTGCCCCGGGTGAGGAAATGCAAAAGAACAGACTGGTGCAGGTGGCAGGGACAGCGATAACAAACTTGTTGGTGTCTCCCCTGCTGTTCAAGCTGCAGCAGGCTTCTCTCCACGGCCCTTACAACAAACACCACCTCTCCTGCCTGCTGTGAGACCCTCCTTCTATTGGCCCAGTGGCAAGAGAAGCCACTGAAGGTGGATCGAGTTCTTCAAATTTTGCGGGCACTTTTGTAAAAAGCACTGGCTTTTAACAAATCTTCAGATTTCATGATTTTCTTGCAAATTGCAAAATCAAGAGCTCCTAAAAGGTCTAAAAAGAGGTTCAGGAAAGAGGGTGAAGAAGAGAGAGCTGAGAGAGCAATGAAGAAGGGAGCAGGGCTGGTTTGAACATTTTTGCAGGGCTGCCTTTAGTGCTTAGCTCCTCCCTGCACTAGGCAGGGTGGGAAGGGAGAGTGATGTGCATTAGGCAAAGAGGAGAGGCGATGGTAGGAAAGGCAAGACAAAGATAGATGGCAGGAGAGAGTTAGAGAGTGAAGCATTAGATGGTAAGAGACAGTGAAGCGATATGGGTTACAGAGGAATCAAAGAAAACGAAAGAGGAAGTTGGTATAGAAATAGTGATACATAGGAGAGAAAAGAATGTAAGTAAGAGCAGAGAGTGGGCATGGAAGAAAGATGGGGCAAGGGATGGGAAGGACATGATTAGAGAAATACGAGAATGAAATTGGGGTAAGGAATCAAGGTGAGAGATTAGAAGAGGACACATAGGATTAAGAGAGACTGGGACGTGTCAGAGAAAAGAGTAACAAGGGCAAGAAGCCAACAGATATTCTTTTACAAAATTGTATGTACTCTCTGACACAATATAAAGGGCATTGATGTATGCTTTTGCAGCATACAATCGATCACCGAGTAACTCTTGATCTCTTTAAATGCGTGCATGCTAGCCCTGCCTCCCACTCCACCTCTACCTACATTTATTGTTTCCCGTTTAAAGCACTGATCTTACCTATCCTAAAACAAAACTCACTGATAACTTCACTTGCAGCACACTTCCACCCTGTCTCACACATCCCTTAGCTCTCTGAATGTCTTGAACATCTTCTTTAACCTCAACTGTCTTTATTTTTTAATTCCCATTTTCTTCTTTCTGGCTGTCAGCGTTTTTTCAGCTTGGTTCATTTCACTGAGACTGCCCCCAATTACTAACTGCCTAAATGCTTCACACCAAACTATTGTCTCTTCACACCCTCTGAGACTTATCCTCTTGACAAATTTTAGTTTTCATCTGACTAGTGGAACTGATGTTCTTTGGTTTCTTGGGCCAATTACTTTTACCCTCCCTTCCATGTTGGGCACAAAGCCCACACAGAGGACCCACAGATTTCTCCTTTCACTCTTTCCCTTCACAAGACTATTTTATATCTTGCTGCTACTAGTGTGGCGAATCCTAGTTTGTTTTAATAGGGATACAGGAGTTAGCTTAGCCATTGGCTTGCAGACTCGTGCCCCCATCACCCAGTGACTTTTACTCTACTTAGCCTGCTCTGTTTTAGCGCATTTATTTAATTAATTCTTGTTTTGACTTAGGACCATGACATAATTTTCCTTATCAGTGCCACCGCACTAAGGCGTCCAGATCAGGCGACAAGTACAAACAAATTGAAGGTGTTCGCGTTAGGTACTTTCCATCTTCACGCTTTCGAGAGAAATTTTTATACTAATTATCGTCCCAAGCAAACCTTGTTATCTATTGTTTGGGAACAAACCTACCTCAGGGGTCCAAGCAGATCTGTATATATACTCCTCACTTTATCAGAGAGTGAGAGGGATTCTGACCAGATGCCATCGCTGCTATCGATGCGGCACGTCGCCTTGACACTGACCCAGTGTTCCTACGGTGTATGAGCTAGAGACTTCATTCCAAGGTAACGAGGGTTGGGGGCTCTGCTCATGGACATGGAATTGCCAGATTGAGGTTTAACACACCTAGCTCTCTTCTGGGTTAGAGGTAAGGCCTACATGCTGGGGTATTAGAACATATCGCACACACCATATCATCTAGTGATGTTGCAAGATGGTGGGGGTCTTTGTATTAATGACTCTTGTCTTTACCATTCTGTTCCTTGCACTGTTCATTATCCTAATCATTGCAGCCCATGCAATTTATCACAGATTACAGTTTTACTAAAACACACTTTATTGAAACTTTACTGCATCTCCTTCATTGCCTGTGTGTGATTGAGACATGTTGTTAATGTGAGAAAGGGGTAATCTCTGTTTAACCACGATGCTCCCTGAGATGTCATGCTTTTGAGTCCATGCGTAAAGGCTGCCACAAATCACCTTTGACTGTTTGGGGTTTTTGGTGAGGTGCTGCCTGTGAGCCGGAAGGTTTGGGACGACAGTTGCTTTTTGTTGTAGGATTGGCATAGTCCCCTACAAACATAAGTACTGTGATCCTTAAACCAGCAGTCTTGCCTAGAGCAAGAGTCCAACTATGCCATGGCACCACCAATGACGGTGTTTAGGCACTAATTTACAGACACGCCGATTATCGCAGTCTCACATACTACAGGTACCCTAAGTACCATTCAACGGAGATATCTGTGGTCTTGGGGAAGATCCTCCTCAGCTCAACAGGGAGCACCTAATTAGGCTGTAGGTTGTTTGAGCTCAAACTCATAAAAGGAATTTACTCCCCACTTGGTGTTCAATCTCTTCACTCTTTTTACAACATGGCTAACGCCATAGACATTACTGAGAATGCAAGACAAGCGTTAACTTTACACCTAGTACCGCATTGCTTACCAGATGAGGGCGGGGATGTTACATTCATAGTAGAATCTAATGAAGCTTACCAAACAGAAACATTCTACTCTTGGGTCACCATTCCTGAGTAAGACCGCAGATAAGTCACATTCCACACATATAGAATTGCAAACATACCTCAACGATACCAAGCATACCAGTATCATAAAATACCGCTCACATACCAAGAGCATCAGAACTGGTTTGAAGGCGCCCTACCACATGTAACAGAACGCGTGAGATTAGGTCCTTTTCGGTAATGATGGACCAACGTGTCCTATGTTCGCCACATACACACCTCACCCATGTATACAAAACATGCAGGCAGCAGACCTACGAGAATTATATCTTGAATTAGTAACGCTATATAGACGACTAGTTCAGTTCGTAATGTGAACATTGAATACAACACCAGCATGTCCAGCACAACCAGCACCTGCTGGATACCTATTGGCTACTGGGGTTAATCCACAAACAGTACATACCATTATGGGTAAAGTACCCATAGAACGGGAGAAAATACCGTTCTGGATAGCCCAGAAAACAAATCAGCTGGAAGCTGTGTTTCCCGTACGGGACCACAGGGGAAACATAGAATTCTCACTATATGCTTGCCTTTCGGGATAGTTCCCTCAGTGGATGTCTGTGCCACATGGGGTACAGTCTTCGCGGCAATATACACTACCACACATGGTACCCCAACACTTGCCAATTTACCAGAAGTGTTAAAACAAATACAGAATGAACACGAGGTTGCACCAGCCCTAGATTTGGGGATGAAACTAATGCGTAACTTCGACACAGTCTCCTCAATAATACTCAGTAACATTAAAGGGGAAGCAGCAGCACTGGCTATACGCCGGTGTCTCTAAGAGATTCCACATTTGGACCAAGAGAGAGAGCAACAGAGAGTTATTTCTGACACCTATACTGGTATAGGATGGGATAGTTTGGGAGCCAAACCGAAAATGCTTGAAATACAAAGTACCACCCCTGAGAAAGGTACTAAACAAAAACAGGAAAATACCAAGAAGCTCTGGGATAAACAAAAACAATTTAATGATAGACGAAATAAGAGAGCAGATTCTCCACATCCGGAGACCTCCGAAAGAAGATACACTCTCAGAAATAGAGGAAGTATAAAAACTCCTGACAGATACACTGATTCACGTTGTTTCAGGGTGCACAGGATAGACGTAACGAGAGAGGGGGCCGTCCTGATCGACGTCCTGAATACGTGAAACAAAAGAAAGACTCGCCACAGTCTTCTGACAAAAAGAAGATAAGTCCCACAACAAAAGCCACAGTTTAAAAAGAAAAAGGTGGCAGCACTGTCAATTAAAAATCCCAGTACACTTGAGAGCATTGCTGAAGAACATGACGTGGGCAGTGACACTGTTAGACAGTGCAGCAGAGGTCACGATATGTCGACAGAGTCTAAAAGATCATCTGGATGCAACAGCAACTAGTATTAAATTGCACTTGAAACTGCAGACGGGGGCTTTTTCCCACCCGATAGGGTATATGATTTGAAAATTGAAATTGAGGGAGACGTAGAACGCATTATTGAAGTGATATTCTGGGATGAACTTAATTGTGATATCCTATTTGCCGAAAGAGACTGGCCACCTGAACACGTCCGTAAACTCCCACATGGGGAAGATGTCATTTTGCCTTCTTTCTCTGATCTTGTTCCGGAGGCGGTACAACAGGCCTACGCTGTTGATTGGGCTTTAATGCAAGCCCCTGCATTATACCGTAATCATGTAGGTTGGGACAAGGAGTCTCCTTGTTATGTAATGCCTATCAGGTCTACACCCCAACCTCAGCCCCAATATCCTGTTAAACACGTAGCTAAAGCTCCAGTGAGGGAGATCCTCACTCGAGTACCAGGGTGTAATTGTGCCCTGTGCCTCTGCACTGAATAACCTGTTATTTCCGGTTGCAAAACCAGACCATTCCTACAGAATAGTCTTAGATTACAGACACTTAAACAGTCATACACATACACACGCTATACAAAATTCACATAGCACAGCACTAATTAACAATATAGTGTGGAAAATGTACAAAACGACGTTGGATATTTCCCACTGATATTTTTGCCAAAACTTAGCACTAGAAAGTCGGGACCTGAGTGCATTCGGCTTGCAGAAACACTTTTGCCGTTTTCCCCAGGGCTATAAGAACAGTCCAGGACTGTTCTCAGACCATGCAACATCAATATTTCATGATCTTGATCCCGAGGCGTTATCCTATGTGGATGACATCTATCTCACAGATGACGACCTCACCATTTGTTTTGTCAGGGTCGATCGGATAATTTTAGGATTTTCAGACCTCGGTTACAAATTTAACTTTAAGAGAGGTAAGATAGCCTTTTTCAGTGTATTGTTCCTGGGATATGAACTATCAAACGAGGGGAAGAGCCTGGCCCCGCACTTCCTAGAGTAATGTGCACAATTGCACCCACCTAACACGCTCAAGAAGCTACAGTCTTTACTTGGCTTCTTTAATTTTGGCAGAACATACATTCTTGACTATGCACAACCTATCAAACCATTTTATGACTTAATACGCCCGGATTTTTCTAGCAAACACTGGACAGTTGAACACACATGCATCCTTAGGGAATTGCAGCAGGATATGCTAGAAGCGAAACATTTACACACATGTGACAACAAAACAAATTTGGTCATCAGAATAATTGCTGGTGCCATTGGGTTTACTTATGTCACCTTCAACGAGGGTGACACGGTACCTGTAGGAAGTTGGCTCTGTATGTACTATTTCAAAGTAAGAAATAGCATGCACAGAGTCCAAGGGTTCCCCTTAGAGGTAAGATAGTGGCAAAAAGAGATAATTCTAATGCTCTATTTTGTGGTAGTGTGGTCGAGCAGTAGGCTTATCAGAAGGTAGTGTTAAGCATTTGTTGTACACACACGGGCAATAAATGAGGAACACACACTCAAAGACAATTCCAGGCCAATAGGTTTTTATATAGAAAAATATATTTTCTTAGTTTATTTTAAGAACCACAGGTTCAAGATTTACAAACAATACTTTAAATGAAAGGTATTCCACTTAGGAACTTTAGGAACTTTGAATTAGCAAAATAGCATATACAGTTTTCACACAAATGGCAATAAGCTATTTTAAAACTGGACACACTGCAATTTTCAACAGTTCCTGGGGGAGGTAAGTGTTTGTTAGTTTTGCAGGTAAGTAAACCACCTACAGTGTTCAAAGTTGGGTCCCAGGTAGCCCACCGTTGGGGGTTCAGGACAACCACAAAGTTACCACACCAGCAGCTCAGGGCCGGTCAGGTGAAGAGGTCAAAGTGGTGCCCAAAACGCATAGGCTTCAATGGAGAAGGGGGTACCCCGGTTCCAGTCTGCCAGCAGGTAAGTACCCGTGTCTTCAGAGGGCAGACCAGGGGGGTTTTGTAGGGCACCGGGGGGGACACAAGTCAGTACAAAAAAGTACACCCTCTGCGGCACGGGGGTGGCCAGGTGCAGTGTGCAAACAGGCGTCGGGTTTGCAATGTAGTTCAATGGGAGACCTAGGGGTCTGTTCAGCGATGCAGGCAGGCAAGGAGGGGGGCTCCTCGGGGTAGCCACCACCTGGGCAAGGGAGAGGGCCACCTGGGGGTCGCTCCTGCACTGGAGGTCGGATCCTTCAGGTCCTGGGGGCTGTGGGTGCAGAGTCCTTACCAGGCGTCAGGTTCTTAGAAGCAGGCAGTCGCGGTCAGGGGGAGCCTCTGGATTCCCTCTGCAGGCGTCGCTGTGGGGGCTCAGGGGGGTCAACTCTGGCTACTCATGGGCTTGCATTCGCCGGGGAGTCCTCCCTGTAGCGTTGGTTCTCCACAAGTCGAGGGCGTCGGATGCAGAGTGCAAAGTCTCACGCTTCCGGCGGGAAACGTGTGTTCTTTCAAAGTTGCTTCTTTGTTTGCAAAGATGCTTCTTCCTTGGAGCAGAGCCGCTGTCCTCGGGAGTTCTTGATCCTTTTAGATGCAGGGTAGTCCTCTGAGGCTTCAGAGGTTGCTGGACCCTGTGGAAATCGTCGCTGGAGCAGTTCTTTTGAAGTGGGGAGACAGGCCGGTAGAGCTGGGGCCAAAGCAGCTGGTGTCTCCGTCTTCTCTGCAGGTTTTTCAGCTCAGCAGCCCTTCCTCATCTTAAGTTGCAGGAATCTGATTTCCTAGGTTCTGGGGAGCCCCTAAGTACTTAATTTAGGGGTGTGTTTAGGTCTGGGAGGGCAGTAGCCAATGGCTACTGCCCTTGAGGGTGGCTACACCCTCTTTGTGCCTCCTCCCTGAGGGGAGGGGGCACATCCCTATTCCTATTGGGGGAATCCTCCAAAATCAAGATGGAGGATTTCTAAAGGCAGGGGCCACCTCAGTCAGGACACCTTAGGGGCTGTCCTGACTGGTGGGTGACTCCTCCTTGTTTTTCTCATTATCTCCTCTGGACTTACTGCCAAAAGTGGGGGCTGTGTCCAGGGGGCGGGCATCTCCACTAGCTGGAGTGCCCTGGGGCATTGTAACACGAAGCCTGAGCCTTTGAGGCTCACTGCTAGGTGTTACAGTTCCTGCAGGGGGGAGGTGTGAAGCACCTCCACCCAGAGCAGGCTTTTGTTTCTGTCCTCAGACAGCACAAAGGCCCTCACCACATGGGGTCAGAAACTCGTCTCTCAGCAGCAGGCTGGCACAGACCAGTCAGTCCTGCACTGAACAATTGGGTAAAATACAAGGGGCATCTCTAAGATGCCCTCTGTGTGCATTTTTTAATAATTCCAACACTGGCATCAGTGTGGGTTTATTATTCTGAGAAGGTTGATACCAAACTTCCCAGTATTCAGTGTAGCCATTATGGAGCTGTGGAGTTCGTTTTTGACAGACTCCCAGACCATATACTCTTACGGCTACTCTGCACTTACAATTTCTAAGGTTTTGCTTAGACACTGTAGGGGCATAGTGCTCATGCACCTATGCCCTCACCTGTGGTATAGTGCACCCTGCCTTAGGGCTGTAAGGCCTGCTAGAGGGGTGACTTACCTATGCCACAGGCAGTGTGAGGTTGGCATGGCACCCTGAGGGGAGTGCCATGTCGACTTAGTCATTTTCCCCCCATCAGCACACACAAGCTGGCAAGCACTGTGTCTGTGCTGAGTGAGGGGTCCCCAGGGTGGCATAAGACATGCTGCAGTCCTTAGAGACCTTCCCTGGCATCAGGGCCCTTGGTACCAGGGTACCAGTTACAAGGGACTTACCTGGGTGCCAGCGTTGTGCCAATTGTGGAGTCAATGGTACATTTTAGGTGAAAGAACACTGGTGCTGGGGCCTGGTTAGCAGGGTCCCAGCACACTTCTCAGTCAAGTCAGCATCAGTATCAGGCAAAAAGTGGGAGGTAACTGCAACAGGGAGCCATTTCCTTACAGTACCCATTGCATATAAATCACATTTATACTCAAATGCAGAAAAACGTTTTGCACCCACAGAAAAGATTCTGACTGCAGTTCAAATGGTGGTCATTAAGGAGAGATTGCTAGCCCAAGGGAAACACATAATTCTCGTTACCCCAGTGCCAGCCTTAGAGGCTGTCAATGAAGCAAGTGTTCCAAACACTAAAGCGTTACATCCACGTTGGATTCAGAGGGCTACATCCCTGACCGCCAATGTTGTCGATTACATCTTTGATCCAAAACTTCAGACACAAGAATATCTCCAGTATGAACAGGAGTACCCCGCTCCTCTAGATATCGTACCGCTTGACACTTGACGGATACCATACTGTCATTTATACTGATGGTTCAGCACAACCAGCTGTAGGTATGAAACATAAATATTCAGCTGCTTGCGCAGCCGTGAGTGGAGTGATGGAGGATGGAGTTTTCCACTCTCATAATACCTACCCACAGACCCTAGGGGACTGCACAGCTCAGCTGGCTGAACTTAAAGCCCTTCTACTGGCGCTTGAACACACAGAGCCAGGATTGCGGACTTTAATTGTCTGTGACTCATACTACTGCATCCAGTCCTACAATAATTATCTTAATCATTGGAAACTGAACGGGTTTAGAGTCTCCAAAGGGAACACCATGAAACACAAAACATTGTGGGGAAGGGTGGCTAATCTTAAGGATAAGCTACTGTGTGTCCATGTAGTACATACATTGGGCCACCAGCATGTAGGAGTACGCATTATCGGCAGTACTTTCGCTGATAAAGCAGCCAAATCTGCAGTAGCTATTGTGTCTGTGGCTGCAGTGACTTGTTCTCAGACGAGACTGGATAATGAAATACTGACTGCCATGAAGACTTCAGTAGGAGGCAAGTCTCTTCCAAAAGCATACCCACAATATATACTTACCACATCAGTGCACAGAATGTTTCTCACGCAACAATTCCTGGGGTTTGGGATCGAGCGATCCCCAATGATAACCAGAGACCGGGTCTTATTAATGCAGCGCATGAGGGTGTCGCTTTTGCACATACTGGTATTTCGGCCACAGTAACACTTACAGAAACGCTTCTGGTGGCCAGATCTATACCAGCAGACTAAACAATACATCCTTTGTTGTGATATTTGCCAGCAAATCAATGGCTCTAATATCAAACGCCCTCCGCAGACATCCCTTTTAGTGTCCAGCAGGCCACTACAATGTGTGTACCTGGACCATTGCGGTCCACTAAAAAACCTGATGGTGCATACAAATACATCTTAGTCGCTGTAGATTCCTGTGGGTATGGCCGCAGCGGTCGGCTGACGCTCAAACTGTTATAAAAGACTTGCTGATCTTTATCAGTACATATGTGGTTGCGGCATTCCATTTGGACCAGGGCCTTGCATTTGCCTCAAAGGCATTCAGGGACACCACGGGGAAGATGGGTGTTGAACTCCAATACTCCTCACCATACCATCCCGAGGGAAATTTGGTTGTGGAGAGGCAGAACCATGATCTCAATCAGTCCTTAACAGCCAGAGTATTAGGTTCTGGCCGCAGCTGGCTTCAGCACCTATATGGGGTCCAGACAGAACTGAACAATCTGCCAAGAAGGTCCTTTGGAGGACTCACTCCTTATGAGGTTCTCTTTGGGATACCTATGTATGTCCCAGATCTTGATGGCCCTGGTTTGGTGGCAGCAGAAACACCTTTTGACATAAATGAACGTCTCACTGTCTTACAGCAGCTTCAGCAATTTTGTGATGATAAATCATCTGCCAGTGCTGCCAGTGCTGCCACCTTAGGAATAAGTGATTTACCAACAACTTCCACTGGCTGGATTCCTAAAGTCGGGATCTGGTACGTGAGAAGATCGCTGTGAAAAAGGAATTCGGTCGATCCTATAGAGCACCAGTCCCAGTCTTGGAAATAGAAGGTACCGAAACTGTCATCTTACCACCATTGCCTGTTATGAGAACAGATTAATTTCCATTGATGACGTCAAAGTGCACCATGTGGCCAATCCTGCACAGTAGACCCAGAGGTCCCTTGGCTAGTACCTGATTCCCTCTCCCTACCCAACAGGACATACCTCTTCAAAGTAGAATTGACAACACTACTTCAGACTACAGACTACATAACAATGTCCAACGATGTTTCAAACACCTCTTCAACCATGGGAAGGGTGGAAAATGAGCTATTGCTGATTCAGTTATCGCATCAACGACAGCACCTGTCCAAGGTTTGGCTGTTTTTTACACCAACACTTCACAGACTGATGACACCGTCTACTATGAGCCTCCACGTGACGTGGATCAATCTACCAGTAGTGAACCTGCTCCAGTTTGTGCAGAGATTGCTTCTGGTTATTTCATTGACATTGATGACTTTTCTTCAGACTCATCCACTACAGCAATTGACAATGAATCAGGGACACATAAGCTATACCTATGGCTTAAAAATAACTATTTAATTCGCCCATGGAACTATTTATGGTTCTGTTTTGCCATTTTTCGAATTTTTTCTATGGATTGGGTTTGTGACTGTTTTCTTTTTACTCATAAATGGTAATTCCCTTCCTGACTGCTCCTCTGTTGGGTTTGTGGATGAAGTCTTAACTCCACATCACTCCTCACATAAGGTCCGAAGAGACCTGTCCCTTGTGCACATTTCAGCTGTACCAATTCCTGATGGTATTGTATGGGACAACGTTCCATTTGATATATACAGGCCTACTGAGGTCATTCAAATTTCATATGTGTTCAAAATTTCTATGACACCTGGTTTTGTATCTGATGATTGGGATGTCCAGACAGTTGATTCTATGTTAACTGAAATGAAAGGCAATTCAGTGTTTGAAAGTGATGATATATATAGACATACAATGAATTATGGGGAAATGTTCAGTTATAATAACTGGGGACATTACTACCTGCACCGTGCTACTAGACACAGACATGTACTTAACTTCACACAGTGGGAACACTGTTCTGCACCACCAGTGGGGAGCTCGAAACACTATTTAGACAAATTCACTTTTTTCACTGGGCATGACACAAAAAATTCAGCATCATATTATTGCAAGTTGCCTCCTTTGAAAATTAGGAAAACTTTGCTAACTGATTTATTCAGAGTCCTTTGTTTCCCGTCTTACAGTTGAAGGTTACGAATACTGGAAGAACACTGTTGATTTAAAAAGTGTACGGGGAACACAAGATTGGAAGGTACAGGGTAGGGAGGCTTTGTTTAGAACATGCCTCCTTCCTGTCCAAATGATCTTTTTAAATGACACCATTCAACAGACATCCTGTCTGGGGTTAGCAAAAGTTCAAGGAATTAACACACCCAGTATCCCCCACACCTGCGAAGTTTATTGATTGGCAGTCCTTCCTGAATGTCACAGAGGAAGAACTAGATGCAAACGTTCAGGCTCGTACTTATAATTCTTCACTCTCCAGTCCCTGTGGGTGGTGAATCTGGCCAATAGACACCAATGGATGTCAGGCACGCTTTTTGAATTCCTCAAGGGGTTTCAGGATTAGGCGGCCAGGCCCTCGCTTTATCTCGGGTCAACACACAGGTATAGTTACAACATATAGTGTGGGTAAACTGTGCCAACAATGGGTTCAGTCTAACACGTTAGGCCGCAGTTAAAGAACATCTTAACACTCTTTCTGATGATGCAGACTTGCAGGAATTTTTGCTAGGTCCTGGGAAGTCACGCTCTAAAAGATTCATATATGCTATGTAGAAGGAAATCTGGAAGCTTTCTCTGCTAGAAGCTGCTGCACGCTTAAGGCAGACAGATAGAGAGAACTTGGAAAAGGCTTAGGCAGTTGTCGATAACGGCATGAATACATTGTCCAACATAATTTATTCACTGACAAATACAGTGCCATCTGCAATAGATATAATTCAGACAGACATGTACCGTTTATATCATGGGCAAAGTCAGCTACGTTTCATCATGCAGTCGTTACAGACATTGAAAAATGGCAGAATTCCATGGAAGTATATTAACAGTTGTGAATTGTTCACTGCTTTTAATTTATCAAAAGAACAGCAGACAATGGCTAATAGGGAAGCGAGTTTCACCATGATCCATGTAGAGAAGTTAGAAAAGCTGCTTTTCACAGTTGCAGAGAGTCCTTCAAGATTATGGCTCTTACATGGCATCATTAATCTGCCCATTTCCACTTTTCACTTTTTTAAATGCATGAAACATCTTGCCGTGGGCAGGTACGAGCGACTGGGAGATAGCTATAATAAAGAAAAGTGGGAGTTGCCCTTTGATTACAAGTGTCTGAACAACGAAACAGAGGTCTTTCTTAGCGGAAGCGAATGTGAGACTACTGTTAGTCATTCAAGGATTTGCAGACAGGTGTCCCTTCACGGCCTTTACAATGTGGGGATTGCAAACTTGGCTTATTTCCTGAAGGGTACTCCCGTCCCTTTGATTCGACCAGCATTTCATGTACTCTTGAATGGAAGGTAAGTGGTGCTGAGCGACCAAAGCTGTTGCAGTATGCAACCATGAATTGCCTATGCAATTTCTGTCTCTAAGGTCGTTACATGTTGTGGACAAGTTTTATTCCCCCCCCACACAAGAGATAAAGGTATCAGACATGTGGCCTCACATTGATACTATTAGTGTAAATTATGACAAGCTGAGCACACTAAAGGCGCTACTGTTTCAAAAACAGGTCGCGTTGACATCAGCCATAGAAACGTATGCTCTGCAGATTGTGAGATCATCAGCCGAGATACAATCCCTATTAAATACCAACTTCCCCGAGCACTTTAGAGAATTGCTTTCCAGAATTTTTAACGCCTCGAGCACAGTCGGGATTGTACATTTCTTTAAGGCTGTTGGGTCTGGATTTGTGTCCATCTTCCAGACTATCTTCGG
This sequence comes from Pleurodeles waltl, assembly GCF_031143425.1. NCBI lineage: Eukaryota > Metazoa > Chordata > Amphibia > Caudata > Salamandridae > Pleurodeles > Pleurodeles waltl. Next base: position 1,891,461,299 of record NC_090440.1, read on the forward strand.
AGTTATCCCACGGGCCATCCATTCACTCTTTCGAAGTGTGTTTGGCGTCTTTCCAATTATTTTGACATAAATTGGCAGGATATTGCTGCTATTTCTTCTGATTCGCAGTGGTTGTATCTTTTCAGCTACACACAGCAATGGAGCCGCTGCCACCGGCTCAACTGTGCCGTGAACGCATGGTTCAGATCTTCGTTGCTTCCTTGCTGATGGAATTGGAGCGTGATTGGTCATTGACATTTCAACCACTCCTATGGTACGTGCAACCGGTCTTTCACTGCACATGGTGCCTCTTCGAACACTTGCCGACAGTGTGCCTTGCTGTTACGCCAGTACCTCCTGTGGACCAAGAAATGCTGATGTCCCCGCTGAGGGTTCACACACAGTCGTGCCCCTTGAGACTCAGGCTGATTTGCGAGGCCTCTTATGAGCCTTCCATGCTCACCATGTTGGCTCGCTACACCATGGAAGATGATATTACTGCAGGTGCACATGCACAAGAGACTTCTGCGCCCTACTGATCCGTGGACCCTTCTGCCTATCCCGTGATCGATTTAACATCTGACGATGTGGCCTCTTTCTTGGGGTCCTTTCCGTTCAATGACTTCGGAGATGCTCTTCTAGCTCATGACTATTGTAAATGATTTGATGATTGGCTTCGAGTTAAATTCAAAGTATACCTTTATTTTCTTACTTTGACCTGCCTTGCTTGTCATGGTCGATATTATATCTCTTGATATGTTTTTTAGCTATTGTTTTTAACACGTTTTTAAACAAATTTGTTTAGCTAGTTTTTATGCTTTTAGTCAAGAGCATTTTAGCGTTGGGGTTTATTTCACCCTCTGTGGCATCCGGATACGGAGTCCTACTTGTTACGGCAATGGGGAGGGTGTGGTGAATCCTAGTTTGTTTTAATAGGGATACAGGAGTTATCTTAGCCATTGGCTTGCAGACTCGTACCTGTCACCGAGTGACTTTTACCTTACTTAGCCTGCTCTGTTTTAGTGCATTTAATTAATTTATTCTTTTAAGATGGCTGCCTTGTTTTGACTTAGGACCATGTTTTGATTATTCTTATCAGTGCCACTGCGCTAAGGCGTCAAGATCAGGTGGCAAATACAAACTAACTGAAGGTGTTCGCGTTAGGTACTTTCCCTCTTCAAGCTTTCGAGGGAATTGTTTATACTAATTACTGTCTCAAGCACGCCTTGTTTTCTATTGTTTATGAACAAACCTACGTCAGGGGTCCAAGCAGATCTGTATATATACTTCTCACTTTACCAGATAGTGAGAAGGATTCTGACCAAATGCCATTGCTGCTATCGATGCGGCACGTCACCTTGACACTGACCCAGTCTTCGTGTTCTTACGGAGTCTGAGCTAGAGTCCTCATTCCAAGGTAACAAGGGTTGGGGGCTCTTCTCATGGACATGGAATTGGCAGGTTGAGGTTTAACATACCTAGCTCTCTTCTGGCTTAGAGGGTAGGCATACAGGCTGGGGTATTAGGACACATCGCACATGCCATCATATCTAGTGATATTGCAAGATCGTGGGGGGTCTTTGTATTAATGACTCTTGTCTTTACCATTTTGTTGCTTGCACTGTTCATTATCCTAATCATTGCAGCCCATGCAACTTATTGCAGATTGCAGTTTTACTAAAAATAAAATTTATTGAAACTTTACTGCATCTCCTTCATTGCCTATGTGTGATTGAGACATGTTGTTAATGTCAGAAAGGGATAATCTCTGTTTAACCACGACGCTCCCTGAGATGTCATGCTTTTGAGTCCATGCGTAAAGGCTGCCACAAATCACCTTTGACTGTTTTGGGTTTTTGGTGAGGTGCTGCTTGTGACCGGGAGGGTTGGGACAACAGTTGTATTTTGTTGTAGGATTGGCATAGTCGCCTACAAACATAAGTCCTGTCATCCATAAACCAGCAGTTTTGCATAGAGCAAGAGTCCAGCTACGACATTGGCACTTGGGTTATGTGGCCACTCTCTTTATATGAACACCCTTAAAACAAAATTACTTTCTTCCCTTCTGAGATAGCCACATCAGGGATTTGAATCATCACCGTACAGCAACAATCATTCATATTTTTCATTCATCCCAATCAAACGTTAAGTGAAGAGGCACAATCATTAAAACTGCTGTAATAACAGAATAGTAAGGCTATCATGAGACATAAAATTCTTGGTTCTGTATGAGGAGCTGTGTAAAGGACTGTCAAGGCTCTGTGAAGAGCTATGAGAATTAATGAAGGAGATACATATTTTTGGGGCCAAGTGAAGGGGTGTGAGGCCTACGTGAGCACCTCGGGATTCTGGAAGAAGAGCTACAGTTGGGACTTTAGAAGGAATTGGAATGGGTTGGAAGCTATTAGAAGGGCTGCCATGTTTGTGGGGGGGATAAAGGGGAATGCCATGGCTATATGAGTCTGATGTGGCTGGGTAAAGGACTGTCACACAGGAAGTTAAAACTCTATTTGAGGTGATGGGGTTGTGGGAGCTGCAGCAAGGATGCTGGTTGGTTGTTATGGGTGAATGTAGCTGTTTCAGGAGTTGAGACTGTCCATTGTGTAATTTGTTTCAACAGCATTTTGACACATGCGAAATGGCTGTAGTTTCCTCTGGTGGCTCTGTGAGGGAGTGTGGTGGCCACATGAACTACTTCTGGGGTTATGGAAAGGGCTTTTACTCTTTGTTATGATTGTTGTGGTCACAGGATTTATGACAAAGGATGTGGTGCCTGTGTGATGGGCTGTGGTGAAAGTGTGGGGTCATTGTATCTGTGTGAGGTGCTATTGTGGCTATGTGAGCATCTGAGGTGACCTGTGGTGGTGGCTAAGGAAATGGCTGTAAGACTAAAGCAAGAAGATTTTGCAGTTGCTGAAGCTGTGAGATGGTCTGTGGTGGATATTAGATTACCTGTGTTGCTATGTGAAAAGCTGTAGGGAATATCTAAGAGGCTCTGGGGCTTGGTGAAAGTTTCTGAAGTGGAGTGCTGTTGTGGCTCGTAGATGGACTGCTGGGAAAATGAGAGGAGTTTTGGGAGCTGCGAGTGGGGCTCTGGGTGCTCCTTCACCTTTTGATGACCAGTTTTGAAACATTTTGCTCATGTGTGAGCCCGGCTTTGATGCTGCTCTGGCTTAAATTGTTAAGAACTGCCTTTGTTGTGAGTGTCTCTGTAATAAGTCTGCATTATGTAGTTGGCAGTGGCGTGCTCCTCCCCACCCACAAGCAGTGCTTGAAATGGAAAAAATAAAGTGCAGGTACTCTGTGCTAGAGTACCTGCTTGTTTCTGAGGAGTGCCGGTACTCCCCAATTAAAAGTATTACGTTTTTCTTGAGATGTACCGGTACTCTCCCGCTCAAAATAGAAAAGTGACGGTACTCAGTACCGGACAGTACCGGCCCATTTAAAGCACTGCCCACAAGAGTGCCGGGGGCTCCTTGACATGGCATGGCTCTTATTACTTTCCATGAGAGACCACAATACTCCCTAAAGGATTGGTATAGTGCATCTCACATTAGGCCTAGACACATCATAGAACTAATGTTTGGCCTTATAAAAGAATGAATAGACAGATTGAAAAAAGTGAGAGGTAGAGATACATAGATCGACAGATAGAGAGAAAGCAAATAACACAGAAAGGAGGAGGCATAACGGAGAAAGGGAGAGTAAATGGGAGAAAGAGATAAAATGACGTATATCTGGTATAAACAAGGTATCAAATTAGGTTTAAAAGAACATTTTGTGTGATGTGGAAGAAGTAAAGCGGAAGGAAAACCTTTCACAAAGAAAGCAAAAAATTACAAGAACGATGAAAAAATGAGAGTGAAGAAGATAGATTATTTAATGGAAAGTAAAGAAAAATGTATAAAAAAACAAAAGAGAGATACAGTTATTACCACTGACTTAGGCAAAAATAACAAGCACTTTGTTTTTATGTAACCATGACTCTTCTGGTTCGTCATGCTGTCAAAACGCCATTGTGGCGTGGATTTTCTTGAACAACTGAAAAAGCCACAGTTTGAAAGTCAACATATAAAAGACAAAAAAAATATTGTGCTCTCGATCCTGAACCTGCTATGTGTCAGGCCACACTGGGCACCTGGAAAATGGAGATAGTTAATTCCTGCAAAATGGCATATGCAGTCTAGAATTTGACAATAAACTAAACTGGACACCAGTGTTCAATAAGATTTGATTAGTTGGATCGTTGGCTAGAAGCCTTTCCAGATATCACCCTTAACATAGGGCATTCAAACTTACCTTATAGGACCAACCATGGCCTATGGTGCAAGAATTTGTTTTCCTGATAGTAAGGTTTATTTTGATGTTATTGAAGCACTAGCCTGGGTATCGGTGCTGTGCTTGGACAGTTCAGTCCCATTAGAGCAGTGGTCTTCAAAATGTTTAGTGCCGTGCCCCCCCAGTGGGAAAAAAAATCATTAGGCCCCCCTTAGAAATTTTTCAGAATTATTCTATAAGTTGGCAGTGTATAAACATGTTTATGCTTATTTAAACAATGCAGGTAAGTTCAATTACCGTTTTTGAAAATGCAATCAAATACATGCCCCACTAACATGTAAAATTATCCAAAACGTGATTAGAAATGAGGGTGGGGCTTTGGTGGAATATTGGAGCCCCTTTCCTTTTGATGAATACACCCATCTAGGATTTAAATGATAAAAGATGTTAGTGATGGCCCATTACAGTGCGGTTTACTGCCGCTCATTATTTCCCTGCTTAAAACAAAGCTTTAAGCTTATTTTGCCCAGAGCCTGGCGCCCCCCCTGGGATCACTTGGGCACCCCCTAGGGGGGCCTCCCCCCAGTTTGAAGACCCCTGCATTAGAGGCAATGATATATGATGTATGTGATTGGAGTAGTGCACTGGCTGTGTATCTATACTGGCAATACCACACAGATTGTGCTGCCCCTGAAACCCTATTATTTGTTTACTAAAACGTAATAGTTTACATCCAACATCTGGAACCAGTAAGATCCAGGAACTAAATTTCACAACAGAAAATCTAGGGTTTAATGCTGTGTTTCTAAAAACAGTCCTTAATCACGAACCATTTTGAAACCATGATAGGCACCCGTGTTTGCAGATAATACAAATATTTGGACAAAAGTCATTTAAGGAGCCAACACACCTATAATTTGTGTGTTTGTAGCATTGGAAAAAGACCCATCACTTCACTTCGTGATGAGATTTGGAATAAATACGTTGCTTTCTGAATGGCAATTTTAGCTTTTCTTGAATTTACCGGTGCTTGGGCTGGCTTCGAAAGGCACAACAGAAATTGCGAGATGTGCTTGGGATGGAAGGAGAACATTTTTCACATTGCCATAGAATGACCCCTCCCAGGAAGATCTCAGAGAAGAGATTATTCTTCCATGTTGAACTGTGGGCTAACATCTACCCTATCGTGCACGGCAGCCCACAACCCTTCTGGTGCCCCAATCCGTCAGAGACCCCCAGCCATTCAGGAGGCACCATATTTAGCCAAAGCCCAATGAATATCTGCAAGAGTAAGAGCAGCACCATTTTGCATTACCATTTTCCATTTTGCATTACGCACCTCGTGCACTTTGAGTCTTAGGACCTGACAAAGTCTTCTGCTGTTTAACGGGTGTATTTTTCCAGATCTGTGCTCGTGCACGCCAATATGAATTTCATTTTCGTACATCTACCTGCCTGGGGCTGGTGATGTATGCAGAGGCTTCGCTGCCAAAAGCCCCATCATGTTTCATATGCCGATGCTTGGCAATCAGGACGTGTGAGCAAAGTGATGGAAGCTCAGGAGTCCTCATGAATCTGAGAGCGAGAGTTCATCAGAGCTCATTATCGGAAGGCTCCTAGCCCCACCTAAAATGGTGCCCGCGCTGTGCTTCAGAATTTCAAATGCAATTACGCAGGGCTCATCTGCTGCTGCAAACCAGAACAGAATTTCCTCCTTGGCTCTCAGTAATGTCATAGTTTACGAAAAATAAATTGGCAACCTGCCATTTTCTCTGGCCTGCCTGAGACTCAGAGCAGTGATTACATTTCACCATTGTTCATTGTTAAACTGGGTCCCCTTTTTTAAATTTGACAAACTCATTTTTTTATTGTTTTGTAAAATCTGTTCTCCTTTAAGAATCTTTCTTTCAATTGGACGACAAGTTGGGTCTTCCAAAAGTTAAAGTCTCAGCCGAGCAGTTTTCCAGCTCACACTCGTCCTGATTGTCCAGAATTCTACAGGCAACATCTGAGCTGGAATAAAACAAAATGTGAGGCAATCACTCCACCCTGAAAATACCCGGTGGGCTCAATGTGAAGACCTTCACCTTTCATGTTACCAACAGGTCACCTTCAGCACCTGCTTCTGAACCAGTAAATCCATCCATATAGAGAAATTCTCAAACAGTACAGCAATTGAAGGAGACACTATGGGGGTCATTACAACCCTGGCGGCCGGTGTTAAAGCAGCAGTAAGACCGCCAACAGGCTGGCGGTCTTTTTTTCAGTATTATGACCATGGCGGTTACCGCCATGGTCATTCGCTGCTTCTCCGTTCCGCCCGCCAGGGCGGAGATGACCGCTGGGCTGGAGACCTGGGTCTCCAGCCCGGCGGCCGTCACAATACCGCCGCCAGTATTTTGACCCGGCTTACCACCGTGGATTTCCAGCGGTAGGAACCGCCATGAAATCCATGGCGGTAAGCACTATCAGTGCCAGGGAATTCCTTCTCTGGCACTGATAGCGGTCTCCCCCGCCCCCCCACCCCCACCCCGACTCCCTCACCTACACCCCCCACCACCCCTGCCACCCCCCAAAGGTAGCAGGTCCCCCCTCCCCACCCCGACCCCCAACATCACATAACTCACACACACATGACACGCACGCAGGCACCACCAACACACACACGCACACACACCGACATACATGCCTACATCCACACACACAGTCAGACATGCACACCCACATGCACACATACACGCACACATCCATACAGACATACATACAGACATACACGCACTCATTCCCAAAACACGCAACACCCCCACAAGCATACACGCACTCACACACCCCCTCTACATACACAGACGCACACCCCCATGCACCCACACAACACCCCCTCACCCCCCTCCCCTAACGGACGATCGACTTACCTGTTCCGTCGATCCTCCGGGAGGGGACGGGCGCCATGGGGGCTGCTCCGCCGACACCACACCGCCAACAGAACACCGCCGCGCTGAATCACAGGACGTGATTCGGGGGCGGTGTTCTGTTGACGTGGCGGTGGAGGTGGAGCAAACTCCACTTCCCCGCCACCCGCCAGTATGGCTGTTGGCGGCTCTCCATCCTAAAAAGGACAGAGAGCAGCCAACAGTCATAATACGCCGAGCGGCAAACCGCCACTACTGGCGGTCTTCCACACGGCGGTCCCTCGGCAGTCTTATTAAAAGACTGCCGAGGTTGTAATGACCCCCTATATCAGATAGTTTACAATTTGGCGGAAGAGTACTCTGTCGCAAATATCTGCCAAACGGTCAGTTCGCTCTCTCCCTTAGGGCCTTTAGAGTTTGGCAGATGAAGTTACTGTCACAGATGTAACAGATATCCCGTCCGCCATAATACGATTCTGTTTTATCCTTTTGGAATCAAAGTAGGGCAGACTGGTATTACATTTGTGATGTAGTAACCTGCCCGTCAAACTCTAAATACAGCCTTAGTCTAGTCTGTGGCTGTATACACAGAAACATTGGACTTCAGACCAATCTAAATACCACAGATTTTCTGACATAAACAGAGTGGACGGGGCATTCTGAACAATAAATCTCACCCCCACGCCACGCCCTGCAAGAAAGTTCCCAGTGGTGTCGGGGCCACTTTTTTGTTATTTTTAAAAACAAGCGCCTGCTTTGGACTTTGATTTTGAAAAACAAAAAAGATTACAGTGCCTTCAAAGGAGCTGCAATGGCTGTCATGGAGAAACATAACACAAATATTAAACAACTGTATCAGTTCCATAATGCTTACCCTACACTCAGCCATCAAAACCTATTGCACATCCTCAGAACCAGCAACACCTCCATAGGAGGTATTAGCGACACTGGCTATGAAAGATGTTCCCTATTAGCTTGTCACCAAATTAAATCAGCTGGCATTTAGAAAGAAATTGAATACTATCACCCTACCTCACCCTGATCTATAAATATTTTTCCACCTATCCTCCCTGGAGAGGAACATCTAGGGCCTCATTTAGATATTGATGGACAAGTTACTCCATCACAACAGGGATGGATATCCCATCCGCCAAAATCTAAATCTCATAGGACATAATGGGAATTAGATTTCGGCAGATGCAGTGCTTTAAATGGGCTGGTACTCACGGTACTAAGTACCGGCACTTCTTTTTTTTTTCCTCCCAAGAGTACCAGAACTTCTCTGTTGCAAAGGAGAATACCGGTACTCAGTGCAACAGGTCTGCATTTGAAGGTAGAAATAGTCATCATGTAGGCATGCACCACATTTCAACACTGCGGCCTATGCTGCCATGATGGCCATTTCACATCAGTGGTGACGAGTCAAGGGAGAGCAGCGTGTGACATCACCTGCCAGGTAGCTGTGTGGCAGGAAGGAAGGGAAGCCCTTTAAAAAGCGCAACTTGCGCTGTCTTTCCCTTTCTTCTTTACCAGCACAACAGGATGGAAAATGCCATCATCGGACATCAGACGAGGGGGCAGAGGGACCCAGCCAGGAGTCAGCAAGCAGGACCGTCATCAAACAGGACAGGATTCCTGCAGGACTCGACTATGCATTTATTGAGCGACATCAAGGGAGTCTCAGCAACTGAACCCTCTGACCATCCAGTGCCGACCAGGACGCGACTGCCCCAGCACCTGGGCTCTTTACAGGCAGCGCACACAACAAGTAAGTCTCTGTCTATGGGAACTGAGGTCAAAGTGGGTGGTATCAGAGGGACATGAATTAGTTATCCGTTTTAGATTTTTTTTTTTTAAGTCCCCTCATGTTTTTGTAAAGAGACTGGGATGGTTAATTCAGCTGAAGAGTATTTCATTGAGTCTTCTGTGCTGTAAAACTGAAGCCCGGCAAACAACTGAACAATTCTTTATGCCAGGCTGCTTGCCTGGAAGAGTTGCAAATGTGCACTACGAGTTAGTCTGGAAAAGTAAAGACACCCTGCAACTGTAAAGGATGTTCGGAGCCAGTACTGGCCTTACTTGATTGAAGTTTTGTGGTGAGAGAATTATTCCTTTTGAGTTGTAGTGTAAAAAGTTAACGATTGTGCTGTGAAGTTAGTGCTTTCAGTTGTAACTGTATATATGTAGTGCTTACTGGCCCTGGAGGTGTTGAAGGGACAGTAATGTAAAAAAAAAATGCATAACATACGGTTTGGATATTACTAAACTATAGTTTAAAGGCACAATTTTATCCTAACATGTTTTGCACTTTTTGTAGCAGTCTATCTCAGTTATACTGGGTATAATGCAAGCTTAAAATAATTACTTTCATATTAGCGTTTTGTCACAGGCTGTGACCTCAAATCACTAAAAACACACAATACACTATTCTCCACTGCGCCAACCAAGATTTAATTCTGTGGCTTTCTGGCTAGACATGGACTCTGCTGTGTATTTACTAAGAGGAGTTTCGTAATGTACTACTTTGCACTTCCCACTGAATAACAATATTTGTATTTCTTTTTCATTTAAGTTGCATGCTAATTTGCATGTAGTTATCTGATGGTGAAAAGCCAAAAACAAATTTCATTATTTTGGTTCTATTTAGCTACACTGCTGACCCTGCTTCATGCTCACTGCCCCCTCCCCTCCTTCCCCCACTCCATGCAGCATCACAGTTCCCATATTTTTTTTAATGCACTTTGACAGCTTCTTTGTAAACTGAACTTGACAGGTACTGGGAAATTCCTAATGGCCTGGCATTGTTGCTGCTAACCTTCCCTGGTCAAAGAGTGATGTTTTGCTCTAGTCCAGTTTTTTTTCTTTGAACTGTAGGGCTTGTAGTCCTGCTTTATAATGGAATAAACAAGACCACAAGTCCCATAATTCAAAGATTAAACCTGGCCTGGAGCAACACATCACCCATTGACCTGAGACACGCAGCAGGCCAGTTTGTGTATGTTCTGTGTAAAGGGCGTGCATCCTTCGCCTAGCGCTCAGGGTTTCCCTGAGAGCGTGAGCTCCACTCCACACAGCTGGAGAATAAACAGCACACCTGCTCAATTAAAAGTGAAAGCACCTGCAGTGCTGAAGTTTTTCCATGAGGCAGAGCAGTGTGGAAGGGTTAAGGCAAGGATTGAGTGGGAAAGTTTTCATCCATGACTTTATTAGGGGAGTGAAAAGGGTCCTTTTGACAATAGTGAGATTTCTATCAGGCAGCTTTGATGCCAGTTTGACATTGGTAAAGCTGCGGTCCTGCTCAAATCAACTGGCTGCAGCTTACTGCTTGCCCAGGAGATTGGTAGTGATCAGAGTACACCTTGGCCACTGCCAGCAAGGACAGTGGCATAGTTACCATTGGTGCAGCAGGTGCAGTTGCACTGAGGCCCAAAGCCTTGAGGGGCCCATTGATCTCTGATAATAGGTGCATTAATTGCCCAAACAGCATTCAAAGAGACCAAGGGCCAGATGTACCAAGAAGGCCTTCTGTGAGTCAGAAATAGCGATTTTTAAGAAATTGCTATTTCTGATTCGCAAAATGCAAAGTATCACATTCGCGATTGGTCAATAGCGATTTCTTAAAAATCTGAAACGCAAATTGCGGTACCGGCCCCATTCACACCTATGGGCCTGTAGGCCCATATTTGCAAATTTTTGCATTTCCAAAATTGCGATTTCTTAACTGGAAATCGCAATTTTGGAAATGCAAAACCCCAGGGAGCTGGAGGCCTAAGGCCCCCTCTGCTGCACCCCAAAAAGTTTTTTTAGGACATGTAAGGTGTACACATGCCAAAAGGACATGTGTGCTTTACATGTACATTTTAAAAATGCATTTTAAATGCATTTTTAAAATTTGCACATGGTTACCACCAATTTCGACTTGGTGGTAAATAGCGATTCCTTAATGCCCAATCCGCATTAAGGAATTGCTTCTTACATGTGCTTAGAAATCGCAAACAAGGAATCCTTATTTGTGATTTCTTATTTAGAGAGTCGCAATTTGCGTCTCTCTAAACAGGGTCGCCATTTTAAGGAATCGCTATTTTATCGATTCCTTAAAATTGCTTTCAGAAGGCCTTTAATACATTCTGAAATGGATTTTTGCATTCGCAAACGGGCATTCGCATGGTTTGCGAATGCAAAAAGCTTTCATACATCTGGCCCCAATTTACTTATTTGCACAGAGGTCCATGGCATCCTTGCTACAGTTCTGGGTAGGAGATAGACTGTCTTGTTGCGTTGTTTCTGCATTTGGGCTTCAGTTTCTTAGCAGAGGTATCACTAAGTGTGGGGCTTATTTGGGCTAGGGCCTACTTAGACCATGTGCTCTCTTCTTCAGTTGTTCCTCTTACTTTGGTACTTAGAAGCTTAGAGAAGCTTGGCACATTATGTGCTCAAACTAGCCAATGTCAGCTTGATTAGCTTATCCAGTTATCTGTTTTTTAAACTTTCCATTATGATAGTCTTTGATTTATTTCCTGTTATGAATATAGAGCTTCTGCTGGCAAAGTTAAAACTGCAACTCAATACATATAGCAGCCTAACGGCTCTCAGGGAAATGTAGTGGTAGGAAGGAGATATGTTTCATTGTCAACTTCTGCCTTAGTTAGGAAATGGTGGTCAGTAGAAGGTGGCTATGGAACCGTACACACTGTAGCTGACCCTTTATGCTCTTTCCTTCATTACCTTTATATTCTCTCCACTGTCCCAACTCAGACACTCTGTACTCTTTCTTTACTCATGCACTCTTTATCTGGTCCATCTCCTAATACTCTTCTCTCCTTCCCTTAGTATTTATCGATCACATTCTCACACATGCTTTCTGCCCTTCACTGTCCATCACCAAAGGGTATGAACTTTTTTCAGGTTCTTTGCCACACCTGTCAGATAATTTGCACACCATTCAGGCAACTTCATTCCCTGTCCTCTACCATCCACTTCCACCCCAGATACCTTAAACTCCTTACATAATCCTTTCATTCCCCTCAGGTACTCTTCTCTAAGTAGAATGCCACCGTTCATTTACACTTCTCAAACACCTGAGTCTGAAGGTCTCATATGCCAGACATCCTACCTAAGTACCTTCTTTAACGTGTGGGCATGGTAGACTCCCAAATGTGAATACCTCAATAATGTGGCTACAGAGTTAGTGATTAGGGCAGTGTAAAAACAGAGCACAATTTTACTAGACGTCACATTACCTTAGTGCTTAAACACTATCCCACTACATGAATATTTATGCTGGCCACTCTAGCTAATGTCATGAGGAGATGGCATGACAAACTAGTTACATGAACAACAGCAAACTATTATGAATGAATAGGACACTGTGAACTAGCAGCAGGTCCTTGACAAAGATCCAGTATTGTGAGCATGCTGGAAAGTTATTTTCATCAAACAGCAGGAACAATGTCAATGGAAATAAGCAAATATGACTGGACTGTGTGCTGCTGAAAGAACATATTTTGAAAAAGATGGTGACTGAGCCTAAACTGAGGGCTAGTTAACAAGATGTAGGACATTCCACTTCTACATGTCTTAGGAAGTTTGCTTCAAACGCAGCAGCACTATATCAGTAGGTACATGTATATTTGAGAGTAAATCCACATTCTGCACAGTGTTAACAAAAATGTAAATGCACAAAAAGCTTAAAGGTACACTTTGTTCCTCTTCAGTGAATTATGATCTGTGCCTCTATTTATACATCCCTCTTTGGCAGTGTGTCTCTCAAAAGATAATGTGCAGTCTCCCCAGCCTCTAATCAAAATTTTGGACTGGCAGATGGCACAGGTTTTGGTAGCTGGCATGCTTCAATAGTTTTCCGCAGATTTTAGTGTTTTTTTTTTAATGTACTGATGCTGTGCAAGTTAGCACAGCAGGCTCACTGTCAGTGAAATTGATCTCTGTGCACAATGCAAATCAAGACTTGGTTATGGGAAGCTCTATCATCCTTCAAAGCAAGCCTTCTGCTATAATGGAATTTTGTGATCCTGAGCAAGTTACCTCACTCATTTAGTTAACTCACTTGCCTGTGGGAATATTTCAGAATTCGCCTTGGTGTACACTTTTTCAATTCGACATTATCAACTCGTACAAGCTTTCACCTTAACTAGTCAGTTTACATTATCCGTGCCCCATCTGTGTATTGTGATTGCAGATCAAAAAAACATTTTTTTTCTTTGTTTCAGTTTCACTGCGTCGGGTTTCACAAGATGTTGCAAACGGGGAGAGGTTGTCGGTGTCAGACCTTACGTTGCTACAGATCCAAATTCAGTCTACGCGGTAAAAAGTAGGCCCGTATTTATACTTTTTTAGCGCCGCATTTGCGTCGTTTTTTTACGCAAAAACGGCGCAAACTTGCAAAACACCATTGTATTTTGTAGGTTTGCGCCGTTTTGCGTCAAAAAGCGGTGCAAATGCGGCGCTAAAAAAAGTATAAATACGGGCTTTAGTTTGCCGAAGTGGTTGCACAAGGATAGTGCCTCTCAAAGCACTGGAAGGAAGCAAATGGGGCCAGAGTGTACTGACGACATTGAATGTGTTGTACCGGAAGGTGGTAATGCTTATCATAATGCAGAAGATTATATTACTGTGGACACTACTGTGCATCATTCTAGTGAGAGTCAAACACTGCTTTTCACTACATCTGCTACAAATGAGTTCAAAGAGATGGACATCAGCCATGGCCCATCTATTGGGGCTGAGGGGCAACGCCCCCCCCCATCTTTTGCCCCTCAAGAAGAGTGTCTGTCAGGCTAAGCAAAGGTCAGTCTGACAGACACTCTTCATCTTCAGGTCAGGCAGCCAGGAGCTAGACATAAACTTATTTGCGCAGGCTCCTAGCTGCCAGAGCTGAACTTTGCTGAGCTGAAGAGGTCACAGCTCCTATGGGGGTGACCTCCTCAGCTCAGCAAAGGTGCCTCAAGGCCCTCCCCCTCAGTGATGAGGGGAAGGGTCACACATTGACTCTGACCTGGGCGCTTCAGGTTTAAGCCCTGAAGCGCCCAGGGAGAGTGTCAATCAGTGACACTTTGTCACACTGAGTGGGGTGGGGTCAGCAGTATCACTGACCCCATCCCACTCTGTGACGAGGCTGGGACTGCTGACTTCCCTCATTTGCGGACCTCGAAGGCAGCAGTCCCAACCCTCCTGGGACCTCTGAGGTAGAGCTGAAGGTAAGTGTGTGTGTTTTTTTAAATTATTGTTTGGTGCATGCGTGTATGTTTGCAATATTTGATAATGAGTGCTGTGAATGGATGTGTGTGTGTGTGTGTGTGTGTATGAATGAATGAGTGAGTGTGCATGTGTGTCCCGCCCCCTCCCTCCTAAATTTACCGGCTGCCACCGGTGGACATACTGGACTGCTGGGATTTTGAGAAAATGTAATATTTCCGCAAAGAGTATAGCTGGTTAATTCTTGAAAATAAAAAAATCGGTTGCTCAACATGTAGAGCTCTAAATCATTGGGTGTAACTACAACCCAAGGGTTAAGACTTGCACAAGAATGGTCAGATTGCAATGTAACTCATTATGGAAAGGAGAAATATAAGCAGCAGATGTCTCTACGGACAAAGATCATAGAGCATACATTTTCAACAGCTCATGTCACTGCAGAAAAGGTTCCACAAGAGTCTCTGTGATAGAGCATGGAAAATCATACACATTAAGGCCCTGATTTATACTTTTTGACGCTAAACTGCGCTAATGCAGTTTAGTGTCAAAACGTATACCGCAAGCTAGCACCATCCCTAGACGCCAGCTGGGCATCTTCTTTATGGAATGGAGCAAACTGGTGCAAAGGGTGGGCTAACGTCATGGAGAATGACGTTAGCCAGGTGGGAGTGGCAGTATGAGAGTAGTGGGTTTAGCATTAAAAAATGACATTAGACTGGTTAGAGTAAAAAAAGATTATTCTAACCAGCCTAGAGTCATTTATTGACGCTAAACCTACCATACCACATGACTCCTGTCTTGTGAAAGACAGGAGTCATGCCCACCACCCCAATGGCCAGCAAAGGGGACAAGTGTCCCCTGGGCATGGCCATTGCACCCAGTGCCATGTATGGGGGCCCATTTCAGGGCCCCCAATGGCACTTTTAAGAAAATACAGAAATAATTACCTCTACTTACCTATACTTACCTGGGATGGAGTGCCCCATCCTCCGCTGTCCCTCTGGTGTAGGTGGGGGTGTCCCTGGGGCCTGGGGAGGGCACCTGTGGGCTCATTCCATGGTGTTTCACCATGGAAATAGGCCCACAGGTCCCCTAACGCCTGCTCTGAGCCAGGCGTTGAATAAGGCGCTAAGCAAGCTTAGTGCCATTATTTAGGCCTGCCTCCCTACCGTGCACCATTTTTGCATGGGAGGATAAATAAGGCGCATGTGCCTTAGAGTCTTTTTTTGCCCAGGAACGCCTACCTTGTATCTCATTGATGCAAGGTAGTTTTCTGCAGGCAAACAATGACTTATGGAGTTAAGTTTGTGCTAAAGTAGCGTAAAAAACAATTGACGCTACTTCAGCGCAAACAAAGTATAAATATGCTCCTAAATGTACATTGCAGAACAGGACACAACATGCTGTGTGTTTCGTACAGCATACAAAATAGGGAAACATGGGCAGCCATTTGTAGATATGTCACTGGGCGTTGATATGCAGCAACTGAACAATTGAATGTGGGCTGTGTTCTTCATAGTAGCAATTCATGTGCTGACATTTTAGACCCTATTGCTTCAGGCATGAAAAAAAACTTGCAAAGGGCATATTAGGAAAAAAAACCATAAAAATGTGCTTGTTAATTAACAAATCAATCAATTTTGGTGGAAAGTTTGAGTTTGTCCTTTGCTTGCGTGCTGCTGTCACAAATGATTCTGATGTGCGTACTTTTTTTTTTTTTTTTTACTTATTTGAATTTGATGGCAACACAACCAATGATATCACCACTGCTGTGATGGAGTGCCTACCCAAGCACAGCTTTCAACAGGATTTTCTTCGAGAATTATGTTTGATTGCCTTGGCTTGTGATGGTGCATCAGTTATGCTTGGGAGGCAAGCTGGAGTTGCAGCGCAGCTTCAGATTCGCGATCCAGGCCTATTTGTGTGGCACTGTAGTAACTACCGGTTGGAGCTAGCTACGGGAGATGTTATGAAATACATTTCAGTCATAAATCACTCACTTTCAGACCTTCTTTGACAAATTATATTCTTTGTACCATGCCTCGCCTAAAAATCAAAGAGAACTGAGGTAGTGTGTAGCGTTTTCTTGTTTCTGAATGGGTTCTTTCCATTTGCTGGGTTGCTTCCAGTGAAAGGAGTGTAAAGGCTGTATGGCAGAGCTTTTCTTCACTACACTGGCATTTCTCAAAAGCTGTTGTTGACCAACAACGTGATGCCAGAAATAGAGCGAAATATGCTGACTTTGACAATATGCTGACCTTGACAATATTCTGACCTCTTGCTCATTTTTAAAGAATGCTGGTGTCATGTTGTATGCTTTTGCAGAATTGAGTGACTTTTCTTGCCAGCTTCAGTGCAATGATACAACCCTTCCAGATGCTGAAAAAGTGCTGACAAGGGAAGTCAGTGTCTTTGAATCGATGGTTAACACCCCTGGTCCCTACACTGAAGAAGCCATGGAAGCCTGCAGCAGCCTTACACTCAGGGATGTAGGCCTACATGAAAAGAGCACATTTCCAGAGATAAATGCACCTCAATTCCACAGGAGCTGAGCAGAAAACTTGAAAAAAAGCTTTTCCACCACAAAATCTTCCCATGTCAGCACTTAAATGGCAGACACTCCCAAAAAAGACAACATGAAATTATTTATGCAGCACATACAACTGCTTTATCCCGAAAACGGGCCAGAAGACAGCATGGATATTCAATATGATGACAAGGATGTGAGGCAGCTTTGTTAAATCTTGAGAGTAAATGTGGTGGATGGTATTAGGGGATTTAGAGAGTACAAGGAGGTCAAAGCTGCCTACATACCTCTAGATTCTATGGCATTGATGAAAGCTGTTGAATCCACTGCTGTGGACACAAGTGAATGTGAAAGAAGTTTTAGCCGTATGAATGATCTGCTCGCACCAAAGAGAAATTCTCTTTCCACAAATCGTCTGTCATCCCTTCCGTTTTTTAAATGTGTTCACCCACCCATTCAAAGGTTTGAACCACTACCGTATGTTGAAACATGGCTGCAACTAGGAAGGAGATAAGCTGATGAGACTGCTTGTCATTCATGCAACCAGGGGTAATAAAAGTCCCCATTGGAATCTATGTGGATGCTTTTTTGATGTATTTTGTTAACAATCGCTGCTGATCGTTTTGCAACATTTATTGGCAATTTCCAAGCTGCCAAATGTGGTCCCACAACTTTTTCAGTTGTTTCAGTACTTTAGCTCATTGTGCTTTCTGAATGTGTGGATGTTTAACAAATCTGTGTCCTGTTAGATGAATACACTTTAGATTTTGCAATTGATCTTAGTGGTACTAATGATTCCAGATTGCACTTTCATTGGACCAATGCCTCTGACAAAAAGAGAAACCTGATAGTTACCTGTTCAACAATCTACCAACTAGCATTGGTTAGTAGAAAATCATTGATTGTGTTCCTTCTATAAGCTACCCTTGGTATCTGAAACTGTGTATAATATCAACATTCAAATGTGATTTAGGTGCCATTTGTGCAGAGGCAATCTTCATATATGCAACATTCGAAAGATACTGTTAAAAGTATCCTTAATACGTGCGAGGGGACCAACAATGCATTACAGATTAAAGCAATTTGTAATCTTATGCACCAAAGAAAATTCTTAAGTCCTTTGAATGTTTGTCATTAGCCCCGCCCCAACGACCACCTCTAGCCCTGCCTCCTTGCCACGCCCTGACCAAAGCTCAATATGATGACTACCTGCACTTTTTTTCACATTTAAAGCACTTGGCAGACGGGATATCCATCACTGTTGTGACAGAGTAACTTGTCTACCAATATCAGAGAGTGCCATGGCACCTAGTGCAGTTCCACTGAGTGCAGTGATGCAGAGTAGAGTATTTCAGTGTAGAGCTGAGTGGTGTGGAGTAGATTAGAGTAGCATAGAATGGATTGGCGTAGCGTACACTGGCTTAGAGTGGAGTAGTATGGAGTAGAGTGGATTAAGTGAGTTGGCATAGAGTTCAGTGTTGCAGAGGGGAGTGGCATAGAGTGGAGTGGGGCAGAGTGGAGTGGTGTAGAGTGCAGAGGCGAAGAGTGCAGTGGAGCATAGTAGAGTAGTGTGGGGTAGAGTGCATTATCATAGAGTAGAATAATGTAGAGTAAAGATGCGTAGAGTGGCGTGGTGCAGAATAGAATGCAGTGTGGCGTTTAATAGTATGGAGTGGTGCAGAGTAAAGTGGAGTGGTGTAGAGTAGAGTGGATTAGGGTAAAATGGAGTATGCTTGGTGTGCTAGCATGCTGCCATTACAGATAAGACATCGTTAATCGACATAACCCTTACATTTGCAGAGACTTACAGTTTTACTGATGAAAGTATGCAACGCACAAACGATAATGTGGAAATGTCATTGTCTCATCACTAATGGTGTGGGGTAGTAGGAACTGAAGATAAGACTAGGTCAGTCTTTTTACAGTGGTGTTAATAAGGTCACTATAGATCCTCAGGTCGGGAAGTCATAGTTGGAAGAATGTCCAAGCTAGGGGGTGCTGTGTTGTCCTACAGGGGGAAGGGGGATTTCCCTTACGGACTAGGTGGTCTCACACACATAATAGTGTCTTGCTTCATCATATGACCACCTAGCCCCACCCAAGTAAGATGATACTACTTGGGCGGACTCGACCTCGTGGTTAAAAGAACCCGAGGGAGTGCTGAAATTAAACTGGCTGGATAGTTACATTGATCCAGAAGGGGTGAATAATAAAATTACCAAGCATGTCGCCAGTGGCTTCTGCTAATTTTAATAAAGGTGCATGCTGGTAAGGCTAAAACTAAGGGGGAAAGGCTCGTTGGAGAGTAATGTCTCTTGGAGTCTAAAAGAAAAAGTGGATGACCAACATGTTTCTGCCCTCACTCAGTGCTGGTAGGTCAGGGGCATTCGTCAGGGTCTGAGCACACACAGTAAGTGGGGTACTCAAAAAGTGAAAAATGTGTATGGCCTACCTGAACGAGTAGTTCACGGTGGGGTAGGCCCCAGAGTAAGGGGCAATCTGCCTCTGGTCTGGCTAGTGCCGGGGGGGGGGGGGGTTTCCCTTGTAGTCACACTCACTCCAAAGGGAATACCAAGGGGGGGTACCTACATGCCGGAGCCAGGCCGCTCTGGCATTATCATAGAGTAGAATAATGTAGAGTAAAGATGCGTAGAGTGGCGTGGTGCAGAATAGAATGCAGTGTGGCGTTTAATAGTATGGAGTGGTGCAGAGTAAAGTGGAGTGGTGTAGAGTAGAGTGGATTAGGGTAAAATGCCAGGCCTGGCTCCGGCATGTAGGTACCCCCCCTTGGTATTCCCTTTGGAGTGAGTGTGACTACAAGGGAAACCCCCTCCCCCCCGGCACTAGCCAGACCAGAGGCAGATTGCCCCTTACTCTGGGGCCTACCCCACCGTGAACTACTCGTTCAGGTAGGCCATACACATTTTTCACTTTTTGAGTACACCACTTACTGTGTGTGCTCAGACCCTGACGAATGCCCCTGACCTACCAGCACTGAGTGAGGGCAGAAACATGTTGGTCATCCACTTTTTCTTTTAGACTCCAAGAGACATTACTCTCCAACGAGCCTTTCCCCCTTAGTTTTAGCCTTACCAGCATGCACCTTTATTAAAATTAGCAGAAGCCACTGGCGACATGCTTGGTAATTTTATTATTCACCCCTTCTGGATCAATGTAACTATCCAGCCAGTTTAATTTCAGCACTCCCTCGGGTTCTTTTAACCACGAGGTCGAGTCCGCCCAAGTAGTATCATCTTACTTGGGTGGGGCTAGGTGGTCATATGATGAAGAAAGACACTATTATGTGTGTGAGACCACCTAGTCCGTAAGGGAAATCCCCCTTCCCCCTGTAGGACAACACAGCACCCCCTAGCTTGGACATTCTTCCAACTATGACTTCCCGACCTGAGGATCTATAGTGACCTTATTAACACCACTGTAAAAAGACTGACCTAGTCTTATCTTCAGTTCCTACTACCCCACACCATTAGTGATGATATAATTTCTGTAGGGAGGCGGTGTGGGCTTGCAACACTCCCATTGCTCTCCTTTTGTGTACATATATATGAAATGTCATTGTCATCACCCCGTGTACTGAGTTGTTCTGATCATATTAAAATATTTGTTTCCACCACAATTCAGAATTACCAGAAAATTTGCTACATTTGTGCTGTCCTAATTCTGATCTATTCTGAAATATCTGCATAGTTCATTTACAGACATTTACATGTTGGTATATGCTAGAAAAAGTTAACATCATACAGCCTTCCATCAAGCACACCATCAGTAGCTAGCATGATTTTCATTTAAATCCTCGCACTTTGAAGTCTGTGAAAGAAAAGTATACACCAAGCTCCCTGGAAGACATAGCCTGGCATTTGACCTCTGTCTTTGACTGCACAGCCAATGTGACAAGATAGGACAAGATTTAAAGGCATGTTTACAAAAATGCAGCATTGGTGGAAGAAATCAGTAAATAGGTTTTGTGCAAGGGAAGGGACAAATTCAACCTGGACAACCTAAAAAGAATAAAGCTGGCACATAGAAAGCAAGCTAATGTGAGTTACAAAGCTTATGGTAAGCAACATGTGCAATACATTCCCAAGGAAGCTTTCCAACAAGATACCTGTACTGTCTGGTAGGCTTCGATCTAAAAAGGGATCTAAAAGCCCAATTTACTCTCTGTAGCTTACACTTCTTGTTCACCCCCTAGTCCCTCAGCAGCAAATAGGATCCTGTTGAGGGGCAAAAGGTAAGGCAAGGGATCAACCCTGCTATGCCATTGATGGTCAAATGCTGCTTAATGTTACTTCTGCTCTACCTGTATAAGGAGGTCCTCGGCCCATTTTACGATAAGGGCCCAATTTCCCTGTGTGCACCATGGTACACATTAAAACAGGTGCACCTGGTGTAAACGGGGAAAGTGCTCCATTAGTATGGTGAATGCACTGCCATGAATCTCATTCCAGTGAAAATAAGTGTGGCTGCTTCAAAGCTGCTCTGTGTTTGTCAATGCAGGAGGCACCTGCCTGCGCTTTCATGAGGGATTAGAGACCCCCTTTCAGGCAGGTGCAGTAAGTGATTGCACCCACCTGTAAGGGGATGCTTGAGGGGATCATGGGACCCTCATTCTCCCCTCAAGAGGGCTGCCTTTAGGCGGTGCACTGAAAATGCAATCTTTTTGTGGCTCATGTTTAATGTGCCTCCTAAAGGTACGTTAGCATCTGTGCCCTCATCCATAATAAGGTGCAGGTGCGAAGGCAAAGTGATTCCCTCAGTTGCACTGAGTCACGCCTCCATGCAAATGATGGAATGCCCTCTTGAGATAGCTACATGTGTATCAGCATTATCTGTAGTACAGAAGGGGACATACAAGCATCTATGGCTCCTTCTTGTGCCCCATGGTGCCCCTGGGGCACCCAGAGCAGGCGCACTTGTCCATTGCACCCTTGGGCACAATGTATAATATGGCCGCTGTTGTTTTCATGTGACATAGACTGTTCAGATTGTTGAGGACAGATTTATCAAGATTTTGCAATGTCATAAAGTCACGCAAAGTGACACAAAGCAGTCTTGATAGAATGGTTTTTTTCCAGTGAAAAACCTTTTTGGTGCTGGAAAGGTGTCCTCAAATTAGCATACTAGAGCTATATACTGCTTTAATTCATGTCAAGGTGTTGTTCTGTGAGAGGTACTTGGTTTTACCAGTATCACCCCTCATGGATTTTGATGCACAGTCAGATATACAAAGATTGTCAGACCTGGCTTTGCATATAAAAATAATACCTACTTGAGACATGCATTAAGTAGGAGAAATCTATTTATTTCTCCTAATATTTCACAAGAATGCGTGATGTGCTTTAAAGTTTGTCTAAGCATAGAACTTTGCCCTGGAATTTAAGAAGTGGGGGTATTAGTTAGTGGGGATAAGTTTCCACCTCAAATAGGATTACAGTCAGGATCTGCACCCTCAAAGTCACTAAATAAACCTGAGTTCCACCTCCTAGAAGTTATGGCACTGAGCAGACAGGTTTTACTTAAAGCTTTGTGTTAACTATATATGGAGTACCAACAGTAATAAAGTTGAAAAGCAAAACAATATAAATCCTCAAATGAATTATAAAATTAGAGTAAAATGTAGTAAACAAAATGACACCAAAATGACAAAAATCTGAAAAGGGGAACCATAGCTATGTCTTTTTAAGGTTTTAAGTAGGAATAGCGCCAGGAAGCACAAAGTGCCAGTGTTAGTCAAGGGTCACGATAAACCAGAAGACTGAGAGCAAGGCACAATTTTACGCTAACTGCGATGGAGCATGGGTCAGATACAATTACCAGATTCATTCTTATAAAAGATTTTCCTCTTCTGACTTTAGTCCTTTTAGTCCCATTTCACCTACATTTCTAAATACCCCAGAGGAGGCATGTAGAAACTCAAAGGGTGGCAGGCACAGGTCCGTGCCCAGGTGCCTCTGTTCAGCTGGGTAGTTGCAGGAAAGGCCTCTTGTAGTTTGTTGTATACCTGTAACTTGAACAGACCTTTGAACCTTGGAGTCCATGCCTTTGTCCTGGGTACAAGAAGGAAAGCAGGTCCAGTCTTCTAGCCTCTTCCCAGGCCTCAAGCAGCAGGTCCTGTCCTCTTCTTATCTTCCACTGGTACAGGGCTGTGCTGCGTGGATTCCTAGAGATGCCACATGTATGCCTGGCATGAGCTAGTGGGTGGGAATGAACCCAGGGCATGCCCTAACCAATGGGATGAAAGTACCCAGGGCTAACCCTACCCGCGTTGACCATTTTCAAGATGGCAGAAGTCTTCAGCTACAGTAAAGGTGGGCTCGGAAGGCTGGGTGCGAGTGTGGAGTGTGTCATATGCAGCTCCTAGTCTCCTCCCACATCTAATACTAAAACCCAGCCCCCCCCCCAAGAAATCAAGTGACAGAATTCTGGTAGAAGAAACGAGGGATCATCAGCAACCAGACAATGGATACACAAGTATTGTTTTGGTACCTAGTTCTTGTCCTTTGAAGTGCGCCCCAAGTGAGATATGTAAAATCCCAGCAGACCTACCAAGCAGGTTTTGACACTCCAGCCTGGTTTGACACTGTGATGTCAACAAAAGGCCCACTGTCATTGAGGCTGGTCTGTCTGGGGGTACAAAAGAAGGATGCAGGCATGGGTGTTAGCTACTTCTGCTTGTAACTGGGTAGGTTTATTTAAAGTTAATGAAGTTCTTAGGCCCAGCCCTTAGGCCATCCTGTTAAAGGCACAACAACATCCCCTCACTCCCAAGACATTTGGTCCCTGTCCTGGAAACAAGTCACACCTGATTCACAGCTATTTAAATGCAAAATACTGGTTGGCAGAGGTGGGAGAGCAAAATGCAGATTTAGCTTCCAGGAACGTCTGGTAGAGTAAACATAACTTTCTGAAAGTACCTTTTCCTTAATAATAAAACAAAATAAAATGTTACCATGAAGTTGGATTTTGAATAACTATTAAAAAGAGTCCTTAAGGGGGGGAGTGGTCTGGATGACCAAGATGGTGGATGGACTCTTCTGGGCTCCCTGCACCACCACTCTTCATAAAGCCTTTCCTGGATGCTGGTGTGCCTGGGAGAGGTGGCAATGCAGGTCTGACCGCCCTCTAGATGCTGGGAGGCATGTTGGGGACCCTGGAGGCCATTGTGATGGTGGCGGTTGGTGGAACATCCCACCAGTAATTTCTGGCCAAGGCTGAGCACTCTCCCCTCAACTCATGCTGCAGAGGGCGCACAAGGCACAAGCAACCCTGATAGTACTCTTCTATTGGGGGAGCCATCGGACCCTGGGCGGCAGCGGTGCTCCTTCACTCACAGAGGGTGTAAGCCCCAACCAGCCCGCTCATGGGGCAAAGAGGGCAGCCTGGACACCTGTGAGGCTGTCAAGGAGCAGGAGGTAGGCCAGAGAGGTATCAGGCTGTTTGAGATTGCTGGGACAGGAACCTGTGCCCCGAGGTGGAAGGTTGGTGCTCTGACCTCAAGGGATGGAGGCACATAATGGCAGAGCTTTCCTGATTTTTAGACTGTATCCAGCGCCAAATAATACATAGGCCCTAGGGCCTAATGATTCCTACCACATGACTTTGTGTGACCTGCATCCATCAACAGCAAGGCCCCTGAACCTGACATCCCTTACTGAGTGGCTCTGTGCCTCATGATGGGTGCCCTCTGCTCGACTTGGACACCTGGCCGCAATGACTGATGGCCCCTTACTCTTGACTTGTCCTGCCTGTGGGCGAGGGAGCCGAATTTTCAGAGGTGTGCCTCCAATAAGGGGTCCCTTGCTTCCTCCTCAGGCACTGTGAATTTGCCGTTGGGCTTGCCCTAGGGACGTGGCCACATCATCTGTGCAGCATAGAGTGGGACAGACCTGCGATGCTCAGACCACAAAACCCCACATTGGCCGTTCCATGAACTACCCCTAGCTGCTTAATTCATTGATGGGGTTGTTGTGCCAGAGCCATCACAGTGAGATCAGTGTTTGCTGCAGCATGCCTACCCCTAGAGGTATCAAGGCAAATTAAGTTCTGGGCGGTTGGGGGTTGGACCTGGCCTGAGAGTGGTTAATTTGTAAATAAAAATGTGGCGCACCAAAGCCCTCCTCTTAAACATGCTGCTGCTGCAATTAAATGTGCTAACACGGAATACTGAGGCAGCGTAATCATGAAGCCATCTTGAGCCTCTTCAATCCATTTAAAGCCACTCCCTGCCACCTTCAGCTCAATCTTGCAGCTTTCTGCTTTCTCCCTTTGTGACCCTTTTCAGTTTTTCTCCTCCTCCGTCTTTCCCATATGTGTCTTTCGCTCGCAGTAAATGCTTGAGGCAGAAAAATAAGCACCGTCCCTCAAAAATAAGTGTAGGTGCTCTGCACCGGAAACAACAAGCACAAATTAAGCACTGGGGACTGACTTCTCATTGTGCCCAGGGGACCACTCCACCTCCTCTTGTCCTATCTTGTGCAAGTGGAGTGGCTCCCCTCCCCCTGATGCACACTCTACACAGACCCCAGGGGGTAACTGGTCCCTGTGAACTACACCATGCTGGGCTGCAACACTTCAATATGACCTCGACCAGCTCCTGCCCCTCGGGTCAGGGCCACGGGCCTTGACAAAAGACCAATGAGACAGGCCACAACGGATAAATACACATCCCCCATAGGGGGCATGAAGGAAAATTCGCAAGGTGCCCCTGGGGAAGACGTCCCAGTGACTGGAAACACCACAACTCTTATCCTGCAGGCTATCCACAAATCTAAGGTGTCACTGGAATCTAAAATAGCAGAGGTGGGAGCAGATGTGCCCCTTCTCCACCAAGACACCAGACAGACAACCAAGAGGGTCTCAGAGGCTAAAGAAAGAATATTCCATCTGAAGAACACTGTCAAACACCTCTTGACGGATGTAACCCACCTAACCCGGGATGCAACAAGCCTGGAAGATCGTGTAGAGGATGCCGAAAACAGGGCCGGGCACAATAATCTCTGTTTTCTTTGGTTTCTGAAGCACTCTGATGGCCAACCCTCCTAACACTCCTTAGAGCAGTGGCTTCTGTCCTGGATAGATTCCTCCAACAACTCCGTCACTGAGTGGGTGCATCGATTCCTTTCTCAGAACCTCCCCACCCCGAGCACTACAGAGACCCCTCATAGCACGCTTTATGAACTATAAAGATTGATATCCCATCCTGAAAGGCGTGTGCCTCGTGAAAGATCTACCTTTCCAATTGGGGTACATCAGTACTCTACCCGAATGGTACAATCACAGCCTTAGTCCTTTGATCAAGTTAAAGCCAAATTATAGTCCATATGTGTCCCATATATGCTCCAGTATCCTGCCAATTTGCAGGTGGTCCAGCACTCTAAAACACTCTTCTTTGATTCCCTAAAAGATTAGTGGTCCTGCCTCACTGAGCAGCAACTGATCAACCCCAATGCATCCATTCCATGGGGCAACTCGAGTCTACCGCATGGATTTCAACCAATAATTTGAAAAACAAAGTGTAAACACTAGCAGAAAAGATCGAGAATGGGCCAAGGGGGCAACGTGAAATGGATCTTATCTCTGAGACTGACGGAGAAAAGGGACACCGATCTCATGGCGTCACCTCTACATCTCAATATGACCCTAGCTGACCAATAAACTGAAACCAGAATAATTTTGCATGTTCCTGATTCTGACACTTCCAGCACACCAGCACTCTTGTATCCTACTAATGTATTATTTAATAGCGGTTTCAGGGGTGACGGGAGGGAACCGCCCAACCACAGTGATACATCTTCCCACATTGTTGTATAATTTGTTCTATATTATGTTGAGAATGGGCAACAGATACTTCTTCAGGATGAGAAGTATAGGGATGGGGTGTGGCTTGTGTTTCTGTTCAGTTTGTAATTATTTGTTTTGCTTTGCCTTTCTCCAGGAAGGGTAAAATGTTAGATGTCCCCTACGGAGGGATCCCCATGGGTGAGAGCAGATTTTATATGGAGGGATGTGTAGGAAGGCGGGGTTGGAGGGAAAGGGAACTGATGTTGGTGCTTATGTTCAATTTACTCCGAATTGCTTTGTACCATATCCATCACCCCTTACGGGGTTTTCCACCAGCATCACACACCCCAAATACTCCTATCGGAGTCACACCCCAAACTACCCCAGGTTCATCCTGCAATGGCCAATGATTACTCTACATCGTATAAACAATGTCTCGCTGGCTCGCAGTTTTAACCTGAAATGTTAATGGCCTTTTGGACCATATCAAAACGAAGAAGGTGTTCTGGTTCTTGCAACAACATGCCATATGGATAGTACTGCTGCTGTTACAACTCTGTCGTCTCATCTCTGGGGGGCGCTGTAAATGGACTATCTGTAGCCTGGGAATCACCATTAACACTCATCCAAAGTCCCTTTCTGACTTCTGTTTGCTTCCCTTTTCGATACGGTATGCTATTGAAGACCTACATTTGCTTCCATGGACTTCATGTCCCATAATGCATTGCCTAGTAGGCAGTCAGACCTGGAATCTCCTGTCCATTGTTTCCTATGGTAATAGTCCTGCTGTTCCTTTGTACTGGATTCTCTCCTCCGTTACTTCAGGCTGTCAGTCCTCACCTGTGTATAAATGTTTTCCTTTGTACTGGGGTTGGCTCCTGGTTTCCAGGAGGGAACTCCTGCACCATCCTTTGTCTAGTGTTGTATGTAGTCTTAAGTGCCTAACTGTGACAGTGTGCTATTGCTGTTTTCCAGGAATTGCCACTGTGTCTCCAGCTCGACCCACAAGGGCTTCTATGTAAGTACAATCTTTGTTTGTGCCCTAAGGGTCCAGAGACAGATTCACTTCTGCTGCCTCCTTTCTCTGGTGCTTGCAGGGTGACTATGTGTAAGAGTAATCTGCTCAGAGGCATTGACGTTCCCTGTTGCTGCGGGAAGTTCTGAGCCTTACCTATATACAACCTTAGTGGTCACCCCAGTGTGGTTGTCTATTACTGATCCGTTCCCTGTTTGTTCACACTAAGGTTGCTCTGCCTCCACTATCCTGTTTCTCTGCTTTACTATAGCTGTTCATTCCCTGTGTATGTCTTTAGCTGCTCTTCTGCTTTGGTACACTACCTCTACAATGAGATATTTTGTGACCTCAAGTGGTGCCCCATTCAGAGTCCAGACAGAACTGCCCGGAATCGTGAAAGCTGCAGGAAACCCACTTATATGTTCCCAACTGTCCTTGGCTCACCCACAAATGTTATGACAGGGTGCTCCACACGGGTCACACATGAGGTTCTATGTGGGTAACTATCCCGCTTCACAAGCCCTTACTGATGTCTTTAATCAAGGTCACATGTGACACACTGGGCAGATATATTCTGTTAGAGGATACGATGGATGGGGCCCCCTTACAACATATATAGTGTCTACATCCCCCCCCCCCTACGTTCCATCAGACTACACTCAGTGCTCTAAAAAAAATTGCGCGACGCTCCCACGAGGAATTAAAATTCTGGGGGTGGACTTTAATGACATTATGGGTCAAAATGACTGGCACGGGCCCCGGAGTGACAGTCTAAGGTGTAGTTGCACCCTGGCAGATTTTGCAAACCTCGGCCTCAGCAGTGACTGGCGGGTGTGGCACCCAAATGAGACTGGCTTCACCCATTCCTCAGCCACCCATGGATCACTGTCCCACATTAACTACCTGTTTCTAATGGAAGGCAACCTCATTAAGAGCTCTGGCTCTCGGATCCTACCCCGTGGGTTATCGGACCATGCACCAGTCTTGCTCTCATTCAATATGTACCCAGAGGCACCTGCCCTATGTGGCAGCTGACCGCCTGATTTTTTCAGGATACATTTGCACAATACCTACTTCAGGAGTTTCAGTCCTACATAAGACTGAATGAGGGCTCAGTAGCAACCTTCTGGGAATCAGGAAAGGCATTCATGAGGGTTGTGGCCTATTCATATATTTACGGAGCTGACTGTGACAAAAACTGCTGAATTTTTGAATTTGAAGCCCCGATAATACTTAAAGAATGTAGAGACCATGAAACACTGACCGAGCCGGAAACACAACTAGATCTTGTCAGAACCTCCTTACGCCAACTGATTCCAAATGAGGCCCGAAAATGCTGGATGGCTTCTACACACCGGGTATATGCATGAGGGGATAAATTCAGCAAGTTACTGCACTGGCTGGCTACCCACCACTCCAAAGCTAGAGCAATACCTTGCAATCTGGGAGACGCTGAGGAAGGGCTTGATGTGTCCCACAGGATGGCTGCTGTATTTGCCTATTATTGCAAAAAGTTATATGCTCCAAGGGTACTGGCCACCTGTGAAACAACCTTCCCCCTGGTTTAGGAACTCCCTTTATCCCATCTGCCCTCCATGGAGAGACAAACCCTTGACTCGAAAATCATGGCAGAGGCATAGGGGAAGTCCTGGGAAATTTAAATCCACGCAAAACTCCAGAACCCGAGGGTTACCCTATAGAATTTTATTGCAGACTATACCCAGACATCATCCCACCCTTGCCCAAGTTATACACTGACACCGCCAACAAGGGCCACTTCCCTGCCAACATCGACCAGGCCACTATAGTGGTCCCACACAAGCCTGACCACGCAAGACTTACATGCGCCTCTTAGGACCCATTTCCCTTGTCAATAGGGAAATTACAATCTGTGTCAAACTTTTAGTGAATCAGCTTCTGACTTTTCAGTGACGCAGGAGTGAACCAGCTACAGGAAGTGACAGTACAATTGTGGGTCCCTCCTAGGAGAGATGTTCGAAACTTTGAGTATAGAGTTATGCAAAAAACAGAGGGGGTACTCTGAGAGGAATGGAACAGATAAAACCAAGAATAAAGGGACTCCTGTGTCTGCGGAATCCCCCTAGGTCCACGGATTTATTCTGATTGCGGGGGGGAAATATTTGTGCTTCATTGAAGTTTTTGATTATCAACTCATACTCCTTCACAATGAGGTTGTGATTATATTAATTGCTGAGGAATGATTCTAAGTGTTATCTCCATACTAATAGTAGGCAAGAAGGGCCACTGGGGCTGGGGTTCGGGCACCCGGGTGCTGCTTGAGTGCATTGCCTTGTGGCACCTGTTGTGCTCCATCCTCTGGCGCAGCTTAAAGTACTTGAGTTAAAAATTGGATTAACATTATTTAGGCTCAGGGGTATTGGGCGAGAGATACCAGTTTTTGTTCTGCCTAGTTTTGGATGGGGCGCGTTTGCATTACTGCAGAAGGGGTGAAGGGGTTTTGGGGCAGTTATATTTCAAGAGCTTTTCTAGTTGGGGACTTGGTCGCTGCTCTCCTGACGAACACTGGGGCTGGTTACACTGGTTTTGCATGGAAGCTGGGGTGTTCAAATTTATGACCTGGAATGTTTGAGGCCTAGGCCAACTTAAAAAGCATCGGAGAGCGCATGCATATTTAAAATGATATCATGTTTCCATTGTTTTTTTACTAGAAAAACATTATTGGAGGGAATGCATCCCTAGTCTCAGAGATGGAGGGGATAACTGTATGCTACCTCGTACTCCAGTTATACGTGTGGTATATTGATATGGGTGGCACCTGGGGTACCTTTTTAGCATAAGGGGAATGTAGTAGATCCGGTTATTTTGCAAGGACACAGGATGAGGGAGTGATTTGCCTGATAAATATCTATGCCCCTAGTAATTATTGTGTCCTCTTTTACCGGGGGGGTCATGACAGCTGCAGCACTATATTTAATAGTCTTAACAGGGGACGGTAATTATGTCCTCAATGAGTTCCCGGACCGCGCATCACCAAAAGAACAAACCAAACTGAATACAACGCAGACACTGAGGGATATGATGCAAGGTCTGGGGCTGACAGATATCTGGAGGGATAGACACCCTAACAATAGGATGTACTCCTGGTATACACCCGCCACCAGCACCTATAGACGGTTGGATTACTGCTTATTTTCAACTACTGTGACAAGACATGGGAAGTACATCTTCTATTTGGCCCGCTACCTGTCGGCCCACTCCTCTGTCATGATGGGTTTATTGAGAGGGCATCAACAACGAGTGATTCCACTTTGGAGCCTAAGGACGGAGGCCCTTATGGAGCCCTCCTTTGCACTGGCAGTTGGAGAGGCTCTAACACACTCTCAGTTGAAAACTGGGGTAGTGTAGGCACTAGGGCCCTTGACTTGGAGGCAATTTAGGTGGTTCTTAGAGGCAACTGCCTTAAGACCCCCTATGGCATTCAGAAGCAACTGGAGTGGCACCTAGACCATTAAGACGCTCGCCTGGGTGAATTACAAAAACAAATCCCAACCCAACTGGCCAAAATCATGGACTGGCGACAAACACACAAACAACTGCTAGATGGTTGCCTTAGACTGGAGAAATATAAATATATGGCACACCACCAAAGATAACATGCCAAATGTGATAAGGCAAGAGCATTGATCACCCAGTTTCTAAGGCAACAGGATTGGGAACCAGTGTTGGCAATGTGGAATGATGCTAGAGACTTTGTCCAGTCCCAGGAAGCTGTGAACAGCATTTTCAGGGCACATCTTAGCATAATATAAACAACCTGGTGGGGGGTGGGGAGATATACATGATCAAGGCATAACCTTCCTGGCTGACATAGACCTTCTGCGCTTATTGGCAGAGGACAGGACTACACTTGACAAGCATATCACACAGGAGGAGGTCTTGGCTGCTATTAGAAAACTAAACACTGCTCGGTCAACGGGAAGTGATAGCCTCCTGGCTGAATTTTATCAAAAAATATGGAGACTTGTTAGTGGAGGCGTATCAAGAGGCTCTTTAGCAAAACTGCCTGCCTGACTCCACGCATGAAGCCCTTGTGGTCCTAATTCCTAGACCCAAGAAGGATCAGCTGAATGACTCCTCCTTTCGGACAATTTTGCTCTTAAATGTGGATGTGAAAACACTAAGTGGCATATTGGCAGCACGTTTGTTGCCACATCTGTTCGCATTGATCTATACAGACCAGTGCGGCCTTACCCTGAGAAAGAGCACTATGCATAATCTATGTCGCTTGTCACATGTCTATCATGCTACACAGCGAGAGGAGAATGATTAGGCCTAGGCCTTTTTAGACATACAGTAGGCATTTGATTGCATTAAGTGGGAATACCCTTGGGGGGGGTCCTTGAAAAGGTGGGTTTTGGCCCATGCTATGTAGCTTGGATCAAATCACTCTGCAGTGAGCAGGGTACGGACGGGCAGACTAGTCTCTAGCAAATTCTTCTTGTGTAGGGGTACGAGATAGGGATGTCCTCTCTCACCCTTCCTATTGACGCTGGCCATGGAGAAACTGGTGGTGCTGTAGTTGAGACCATGGGGGATAGATGTGGGGGATGCTACACATGTGATATCTTTATACTCGGAAAACATCCTTGTGTATCTGCAGTAGCCAGAATACTCAGCTCCTATACTCCTGAATGCTCTATGGCGGTTTGGAGACACCTCGGGTCTGAGAGTTAATCTGATAACATCCTAGCTTTTTCCCTTGGGATATTTGATCAACGTTGCAGTCGAGGCCTGACCTCAAGTTGGCTTCCCATGGATTTCTGGGGAGGTACGGTATCTAGGAGTTAGACTGGCTCATACAGAACAGACCATCTTGGAACTCAGTTTTGGCACGGTACTGAAGGGCGTCCGAGCCTCAGTTCGGTTCTGGAAAGACCTCTGTTTATCATTGATAGGCAGGCGGTTATGGTAAAAATTGTGATGCTCCCTTGGTGTCTGTATGCACTGCAGAACACATTCTATGTCATCCTTATGGGTTGTTTCAGTAATTTGAACAGTATAATTCTTGATCTCCTATGGTCAAATAAGAGGAAACAACTTAGCTTACCAATGCTAAAACAGACCTGGTAACTGGAAGGAATTAAGGTCCCCATATAGAACTCTACTATATAGCAGTGCACCTACAGCACACCATCCACTGGTTGGACCCAGAAGATAACTGGGAAAAACTGTTGCTGGCCGGGTCCTATAGGGAACCAATCATTCCCCATTCAGCTTATGGGAAGGCGGTGGGTACTGCCAGATATACTCTATGTCATTGGTCAGGTATGTTGTATATGGGAAATGACAGTACAAAGGGTGTTGTGACACACCCCTTTGCAACCGAATGCCAATCTGCTCATATTGCAGAGGTAATGTCCAAGGATGGAGGGTGTGCTGTGGCAGGGGACGTATGCTTAGACGGACAATTTATTACCCGGGAGGATGCGTTCAACTCGTTTTACAAAAGATAAGGGGCAATACTTATAGTATATGAAATTATCTGGCATAGCCGGAGAAATTTGCCCTTGCTTCCTGGAAGAGCCAGAACCCTCACAGACATTCATGTCGCTCCTGTCCCTTACGGGAGGGCATAGATTGATCTAGTTATTTACCAAGCCCTATGGGAAGATGTGCCTAAGATGACGCCAAGAGCATGTGCCAAGTGGGAGGATGCCCCCGGGGAGCCCCTGTCCACCCAACAGTGGAAAAAGGTCAATATAGGGACACAAACAGTTAGCTCTAATGCTTACTTTAAATTGATTCAATATAATTTTATACACAAGGCATACATTACACCAAAAACCTTGCACTGTATTTGCAAACACCGATATGGTATGTGTAAAAGATGTGGGAGCCCTGCAGAGGATTTTATCCAAGTGGTGTGTCACTATGCTTCTTTGGCACCATCCTGGTTGAAAGTGGTGGAGTGCCTGAATACAGCTACTGGAGGGGACCTGCAACTCACACTATACTTCTAGATTTGATACCATCCCCAAGAAATAAGAAACTGATCAGGAAATTCCTTCTATTGGCTCTACTGTTTCCAAACTACTGCATTGCCATAAACTGGTTGGAGGCTGCCCCCCACGACACTCGGACTGGCTCTTGGATATATCTGAGTGGGTCATGGCAGAAGAAGTACGCCTGACACATGCAAGGCAAGACAAGAGGGTAGCAGATGATCTGGCCACTTGTGCAGCAATGTTGGTTGATTTACGAGATACCAAAGAAAATAGTGAAGGAGAAGGTGAATTGGCAAGTGTGAATGTGGTATAATAAATCTGATTGTAGTAAAACTTGCAATAGGATAGTCCGAGAGAAGAGCAGTGGTCGGGCCTTGGGTCAACCAAGCTGGAACCAGGAGGATGAAGTGGAGATGGGGTCCCTTCAGTGACATGATAAATCAAATGGAGAAACCAGAGTCACGGCCTTCACCCCTGGGAGGAGCTCACTGAACTGGAGGTGTTTGAGACACCCTGATCGCAATAGAAACCAAGATACTGCAGTGAACGGGAGCAGCAACCTGGTAGGAGAAGAAGTTGGGTAATGTTTTAAATGTCATTGTAAATTCTCCTAATCTGATGTCTACAGACAGGTGAAGGGTTTATAATGGTTTGTTTTTCTCTCTGTGAAACTCATTAAAAATATTTTTATAAAAACTATACACAAATCGAGCTTGAACGTCACTGAACTATAAGACATTAGGAAGAAATAGGAAATAATGGAGATACAATCAGCTGTTTTAGCTACTTTAAAATTGACTTCTGAGAGGAGAATGTATTTATTTTTATATGGCACAGTCAGAAAGGAAGGAAAATGATATGGGCCGTGCAGAGGTCCATTTGGCTCAGACCGAGAGTTTAAAGAGCACACTGTACGGGCAAAAGACAATAACAACTTGACATTCTATATTGTATCTATTGTATATGTGATGGTGCAATTCTTCTTTCTTAGTCTTTTGGAAAGCAACTGCTTTGTTCCATGATCTATGTATGTACTTTTCAGCTTCAAAACTTAACAAACATAGGGCCTGATTTAGCGTTTTAAAGAGGGAGTTTCTCCACCACAAACATGAGGGATACCCATACACGTACTACGATTCCATTATAGTCCATGGAGATCGTAATACGGTGGACATGATATCCGTCATGTTTGTGACAGAGTAACCCATCCACAAAACTCTAAATCAGGCCCATAGTTCTTAACAATAAAAAATCCTCCAAAATAACCCTTCTCACATTCCAAAATCCTGGTTTGATTCAGCCCTGGCCATGGCACGTAAATGTATGTGGGTGGGTGGCACCTCTAGAGTGGCCTTCGGGAAATGTCCCTGAATTATGTACGACAGTGGTCTTGCCATGACAAACATACGCCTATACTTCTGGGGGACACAACTTCTTCCCATTAATGACTGACTGCATGGGGGGGCTGCCTCTAGGGGTGAACTGACCATACTTGGACTACACAACATCATGCATATCCTCTATGGGTGCCCCATACCATCTGACCTTCTAGAGGTGACCCAAGTAGCATTCATGGCATAGAGGGCAACCCTCCCATGGATGAAGTGGAATCAGAAACTGACTAGGGAAACCCCACATTGGGTGGAGAAACTGGTTATCCCAGGTATCCTCGCTGGAGAGATGCTGGGATTTGGATTCCATTGGTATCTAAGAATAGGAGACGTCTGGGGTGGGCCATATGAAATCCTACCAAGAACTTCAAGCAGAATTTCCAAATGTCAACATCACAGTTTTATTGCTATATGCAACCCTGACACAGTCTACACCCTTACCAGGAAGTGCTAGAGGGCATCCAGGAATACAGCCTCCTAGAAAATTAGATCCTCATGGGACCCTTGGGTAAAGGTGGGTTTTCACAAATCTACAAATCCCTGGTTATACACTCGCCTATGTCACTAGATACCCTCAAGGCCAAGGGGGAGGGGAAATTAGATGAGATGGACTGGAGAGATGCCTGTTTAGCCCGCCGGATGCTAGCAATTTTTGCCAGACTTTGCTTCATGCAAATTAAATACTTGCATCAAGCCTATATGTCACCTTACTGAATGTGGAGGGTAGGCATTACTGACTTGCCTACATGCCACAGGTATAGGGACCCTATGTGTGATTTTATTCCATGTTGTCTGGAAATGCCCAGTGATACAGGTCTACTGGACTGCTGTTATTAATGTTCTCTCAGTTACAATTGGCACACAGCATGAAGTGAGTCAAAGGGTTGCATTACTTGATATTCTTGATGATGTGAGTGGGCCCCCCGGAGACAAGACACTGATAGGCCTGGGTATAGTAGTTGCCAGACAAGATATTGTATGCAATTAGAAAGCCTCCACAGCCCCCTCGATGGAGGTATGAATCCAAGGCATGGACTGGTGTTGTAAGCTCAAAGAAATGATCTATGCAGCACAGAGGTGCCCCCGTAAACACAAATGTGTTTGGAAGAAATGGTGGAACTACTATGGTCTAGGAACCTAATAAAACTTTTTACACTGGAAACCTTGAGGTAGATTTTGTGGTTACGGAATTGAGTCTGGGGGGTGGGTGTAAACAAACTTGTTATAATGATACACATGTGCAAAGCAAATGCTTTGCTACTCAAATGCAAATGCTAATAAAATATTTCTGAAAAAAACGAGTCTTTGAGTTATGAATTATATTTCTAGCTGCTTTCAAACTGAAATTAGCATTGTTAGATGTAATAATGTAATCCAGTGTTTCCAGTAGAGCAGCCAGCCTTGCTACGGAAAAAATTCTCTTGGGCCTTTTTCACTTTGAGTACATGTGGTACAACAAATAGTAAATCTGGACTTGTCCTGCTTCTAAATACCATGCACCCTGCCTTATGGAGAATAAGACCTATTTAGGAGTGATTCATTAATACTTAAAATGAAGGCTTAGGGCTGTCAAAAGGAGTTGTTCTGAAAGGTTAGTGTTGCAGTTTAAAACTCTACAGACAGGCTACAATGGTAGGCCTTGAGACTTGCTTTAAATTGCCACTGCAGTTATACTGAGGTCAGAATATCAAAGAATGGTCAGTTTTAACTCTAAAGAACTGCCAATCAAATCAATTTGAATGTACATTGGTCTTTATTGTGCTGGTGATGACCAATTGTCTTACCATGTATCTAGTTTCATCCTTCCCTGCAGCTCACCTGAGCTAGGCTTGACTGCTCACCCAAGCTTTCTCAGAGAGTGACAGCGGCTTCTGGGATCCATCATTCAATCTGATGCCAACTACTACATATGCAAACTTGTGTTTGATCATTCACATGGTCCCTTCAGCTCTTGATTCTGTGAAAATTCCAGCCACCCTTTGGGTGTGTTCTGGGTAAAAGTCAGCCAGTCTTCGGGATTGTCCTGGGAAAAAGCCAGAGACTCTGAGTGTTTTGTGTTAAATAAAGACTCTGTTTTACCACCTTGTCTTCCTAAAGTACGGGTCACCACTGTTGACCTCCGTGCAATTACAGGCACCCACAAGGGATACCTACTTTTAGGGTCCTCGCAGACCTTGCTTCGTTCCACGGTAGGCCGACATCTTTGGGAAGCTAGCAGTCTAGTGCTGCACCCTTTAGCATGCAGAGATGCAAGAGCTGCTGCACATTTAAACTCCGCTCCCATGTGAACGTTCAAGTTTCGGACCCCAGGGATGTGAACATTAAGTACAGAGTGGAGTGTCCCTTTGAGGAAGTAAGTGCCTTTTGAACATTGTTTACATGGCGCTACAGATACGGTAAGATGAACGATTCTAAAACTTTGCCAAATCATTTGAGTGTGACTACAAGCACACCCCCCTCCTGGAGGAGCTATGATATGAGAATCCAAATACTACTGAGGTAGGTTACACATGCATCATGTGCGTGCTCTTTGGTGTGTTTCCAATGTTTACAAGTTTTAAATGTAGTATGTCTTGTACTGTTGCTTGTGAGAGTACTTTAGTCTCTCAGTCCTGATATTCACGAGTGCCGTTTCCCACGAGTGGGGTGCAGTTTGCAAATAAGTGGCACCATACCCACAAACAACATATATAGCAGCCCATTACAAATGGGGCTATGATAACTATGCCTCTCTTGTATTTCCACAGGTATCAATTACGGACACCATAAACGATAGGTATCATCTTATGACACCACATTAGTAAGGTGAATTGCACCATATCACAGAGCATATATTATTAATGCTTTCATTAGAGGTATTTAAACAAGGAGTGGCACCGGGGAGTCCACCTAGGTCCTGAAGAGGAGCCTAGGGGTAAGGCTACAAAACATGCAGACTAGGAAGTCAGGTACATTACATCCCCCCACTTCTGCAGCCCCTTTTTAATCATGCCGCCTCCAACAGATCTATTAAATCATTGGAATTACTAGGAGACAGGTATTTTTAACTCACCCAAGACCCCACCACGCCTATCCCTCGTGTGATTCACATTGACGAGACTCCATCAGTTTTCCCATGTATCCCGTAGGTCTTAGCACGCCCCGCTCTGTAGCGGAACGGGAAGAAACCCAATGATGAAGCATGCCAACAAGGGGTAACCCTTTTGGGTGAGGGTTTTTATAACAGGAAAATCCTTTTTCCTGTCCATTCTGTGGTAGTTATTTTATCTGGGCCTCTTTTGTAATGTTAATTGACCTATAACCATTGCATGAAACTTTAAACCATTGGAACAGCACTCATACATACCTCCTCCTCTACCACAGAAAGCCACTCAAAACACAGTTCTTCTATGATCAATTGCACTAAACTGTAATCTTACAAAATAGACTCTTCCCCACTCTACTACTGTCAACTCAATGTCCACACTTTCGTTGTTACCATATTAATTCTAACTATAACACATGGGTTAATGAAATTCCATTGTAAAATTCAGGCTTTTATATTCTTGTTGCCAGTGCGTTTTGATGTCTCAACTCACTTTGTAATAAGAAAAAAAAATACCTAGGCACCTGTAATAATTCATTACAGATGACTAGTGAAATCTCAATAGCCGTGAGTGCAGCTCTGACTCACGGCTGTGTTCAGTTTTGTCTCTCACTAACTGCTATTGAGAAGGCAAGCTGGCCATAGCCATCTTCGAGTATTGCGCTTACTTTGATTTTGCTAGACACTAAAAGTGATTTATAGACAAAACAAAGGCTTTAAGAAAAATGAAATGGTCTTAAAGTTCACACAAGCTATGGAGCCATTCTTTCCTGTGAAAGCTTTTTTCACTTCAAAAAATGGACCTCATTAACTACATGGCATGCTTTTCTTTAAAAAAACAATATTTGTTTTTACCCCAGGTTCTTCAGTATATTGAAGAGCAGGCACATAACCGGGTCAAAGTGCTGTTTTAGGACAACAGTCAAAAGTGGAAAAGAGGTGTTTACACACTAACATGAAGTGGAAATGCCCTGATCTTCAGCCCGTTTGTATATTTTGTTTTTCGGGTAGCGTTGGCAGCTTTAGCTGTCTGCCAGAGCTTTTGCCAGTACTGGTCTAACAAAACTATTCATTGCAGATTTCAGAGGTGTAAATGTCTCTCACCCTCTGCTACGTGCTGCGTGGTCTAACATTTCACCTGGTTTGATATGTACATGTTGCAGTGCATTATGAAATATTATATATCTGTAAAGTAAAATTAATCATTAAACTTTGTCATAATCTACCCATTACCTCAGACATCCATTCTAAACAGAAGGCATTATTTTGTTATTTTTTCAAAGCAGGGGGATATTTTTTTAGATATTTGTCAGTACTCTAGTGTAAGCCTAAAGTGCAAATAGTCCTTGATAACGTTTTTTCGTCCCACCCGACGTGACAAATGTAGCCTGATTGAACAGGGGAACCAATATATTGCAATATACTGGCAGGTGTTAGCTTCCATAAGCTAAGACATGCAACTATAGGTGTGAACAAACACTATATGAAGGCAGTAACAAATTAAAGCCGGACCTAATGGCTTTGTCAGTGCTTGTTTATATCTGTGTGTATCTCTAATACCTTCTTGGAAGTGTATTATACGAAATAAAATACCCCAAAGGTATTTCTTCTTGGAGTTCTATGACCTAATAAAAGCAATAGACCTGCAGTCTTGTGCCTTTCTCTACATGGTTATGGAAATACTTGGTGACGTGGACTATCCTGATAAAGTGAACTTTGGAGTACGTTATTACTTATGCATTTTCTTATGTTGTATGTAAACCACACTAATAATAATCTGATGCAACACAGAGCTATAGAAAATATTAAAATAAAACAGTGATCTAACAATTTCTCTAACAAACAATACAGCCTGAATTATATAGTGAAGAATTGCCCAAATTAGTGGTGCGTGTTTTGGCCACTAGCCTGCTCATTATGAGTGGACCAGTGTATGGGACAAATGCTTTCTTTCCCCGAGTTACCGATATCGTGGACACCTGTAATTCTGTGGGTGGTAACAATCCATCCATTACAAATTTCACCCTGGGGGCCACTAAGAAATAGGCAATTATTATCTGATTTCCCAGTAATTCCTTATTTTTCCCTTTTACACAATTATTTTGGCTGTTTTCAATGCACAAAAAGTAAAGAGATTTGTGGTGAAATGAAGAGATTTGGGGTGAAAGTAAATAGATTTGTGGTGTTCCCGACGACTTTATAAATCTGACGTTTAATGAGGGTTACTTGAAGAATTAAGAGTATGCAAAATGAAAGTTCCACCAGCAGTTCTATGGTGTTGAAAACTTCTCTTGAAGATGAATTTTGCAGCACACAAAAAATATTCTGTATACGGTATGTTTGTTGGTTTCTCTCCTGCCAGGCCCTGATTTTTCATCTGCTGTTTTTTCTTAAAGCGGACCAACTCTGCAAAGATCCACAAATTTATAAATATAAATCCCCCCGAAGTTGGTCAAGTCGGTCTATGCACAGTAATACACAGAATGCTGCGACAGGCAGTGAACCCAAGGCGCTACCTTGCTAAAGATGCCTGGTTAGACACTTCATTGTCCCCCATGGAGTTTTTATTCCAGACTTTAACCCTGTGTTAGGTAGGTCCTTCTGGAGACGCCACCTCCATAGCTGAGCTGACACTGCCCGTCCCTAGAAGTAGTTCAGCTTTATGCCTAAACCGTCATCGACATAAATATGAACATTATTCTGCGCGCCCTAGTTGAAGCAATGTGCAGAATATTTAACGAGAACCATTCACATTGCGAGGCGGGGCAGAGGGCCAAGCCGAGCCTGATCAATAAACTGCTTATTTCTGGATGACAGGCCAGCAAGATTTGTGCGCAGTGGAACACGGATTTTAATTACTTGAGCGGGAGCTGGAGGTTCTCCATAAATCTCCCCAACTGAGGTGCACACGTGAGCAGTTTAATGCCTGCAGCAGACCCGGGCTTAGCCTTAAGGGCCATGTGTGATGTATTTATACGACAGACCAGTGAGCTATTACAAACTCTACCTCTGAAACAGAGATAGCGAGCGACCTGTTCTAGGGCGGCCGGCCAGTAGTCGTAAGGATATCAGGCAATGCCCATGATAATGACTAGGGCAATGCTTATAACAGTCGGTGAAGCAGGGGATCTCGTTGGTTGAATAACCAATGGCAATGAGGGTTAATGAATAGGCATCGCAAGTAACCCACAGACAGTGCTAATTATTAGATAGGGCCTCTTGCATTGGTGGTTTTCTCGATTTAAAATGTTGTCCATATTAAACACAGTACACATTCTCTAATAAATCTTTCTACAAGCACATCCATGCCTGGCCACCAAAATGACAATCTTAATCTTTCTTTTGTTTTAGAAACTCCAAAATGACCTTCATTTGCCATATCCATAGGTCTCATGCATAAATTTGCCAGCTGGATCAATTCTGTTCCTCACAAACAAACACCCATCAGTCCCTGCCAATTCTCCTCTAACCATCCAAAATTTTCTTATTTGCTCCCAATCTCTTTGTCTATCTTTCCTCCCCTTATCTAAAATTGGATGAGACTCTAGCTCCTTTTTCCAATCTCTTTCAAAAGATTACACTCTCAGTCATCACAGAAATATCTTTCCTCGGCCCATCAGCCACTTCTTCAGCATCTTTTCCACCATTAGTCTCATCCAGTAATCTAGAAAGACAACAGCTGGATAGTTACTCACCTCTAGAATGTACTTATCATCATAAGTAAATTCCTGTAGGTCGATAACTCATGTCTTGATCCTGCTAGATAGAAAGGGTCATTATGACCCCGGTGGTTGGCGATAATGAGGCGGTAGTACCGCCAACAGACTGGCGGTACTTACCGCCACATTATGACATTGGCGGGTTGGCTGAAGCCAACCCACCAATGTACCACTCAGACCGCCATTGCGGTAGCAGCCGCAGGGCTGGAGATAACCATCTCCAGCCCGGCGGCCACCATTGCGTTGCCTGCGGGATTATGACCCCATCTACTGCCATGGTTTTTGTGGAGTTCGTAATGTCACGAAAACCATGGCGGTAGGCCCTATCAGTGACAGGGAATTCCTTCCCTGTCACTGATAGGGGTCACCACCTCTCTGAAAACCCCCTCAACCCCCCTACATCCATGCCCCCTTTACACACACATGCATACACACACTCATTCACACATACATACACACATGCATAGATCCATTCACACACATATCCACACACACTTCAAAATATACACGCATTATCATTTCAAACATACACGCACTCACACTTCTATACAAGCACACACATAATCAACACTCAACACACACCCGCATTCATGCACACGCATACATGCACCCCCCCACACACACACACAACACCCCCACCACCCTCCCCTGTCGGAGACCTGACTTACCTGGATCCAAGGGGTCTTCCGGCAGGAAACGGGACGGGGCGCTGCTACCGCCAGCAGTGCCTGCCAGCAGAACACCACCAGGCCGTATTATTTCTCATAATACGGCTGGCTGCGGGCTACTGGCATGGCGCTGCT
This sequence comes from Pleurodeles waltl, assembly GCF_031143425.1. Lineage (NCBI taxonomy): Eukaryota > Metazoa > Chordata > Amphibia > Caudata > Salamandridae > Pleurodeles > Pleurodeles waltl. Next base: position 1,891,504,005 of record NC_090440.1, read on the forward strand.
GGTGGTAGCAGTGCCACCTTACCGCCATCTTCCAGGATGGTCACAGACAGATTTCCGCCCTTATTGTGGTGGAAATCCGGCTGTGGTCATCATATGGCGGAGGGCTGGTAGCCGCGGCGACGGGCTTTTGGCAGCTGTCGCCGCGGTGGTAGGCGGTTTCCACTGCCGATCTTGTAATGAGGGCCATAGTGTCTAACTTTTTTTAAAGATCTCTTCAAGAGGCTTGCTATCAGTTCTCAATTTAAATATGTTGCCACAAATGAAATTCTTACATGAGTGAGTGAGCAAAACTCAGCACAGACTCTTTTTCAACAAAATATTATTTATTTTCAGCCTGTCTTAAAGCTCTGGAAGCAAACACTATTATCACTTCACAAGTCAAATCTTCTTGCAATAACACTACTCCTAAACACTGTTACAACTAGCATCAGTTACAGTGATCACTTTTATTACGGGTCCAAATGATTTAAAGTTTGGTGCATTAGCTAAACACCTTTTTACATCTTCAAGTTCCTCATTGCACTCTTTGTCCCAGACAAAACTCACTTTCTTCTTCATTAATTTTCTCATACACCAACTCATGATCTCAATAGTGCATTGCCCATGGAGCCCCTGATAGTATTGATGATTTATTTCTCTAGAAAACAGAGACTGCAGATACCAGGCCTAAACACCTGTGTTCTAACTTATACTCCCCCATAGCATAATAAATACTGTCAACTCCTGTGATTCAGGATGGAATCACACTTGATGATATGCTGATGTGAAGTCTAGTGTTGAAAAACACTTGGCATCTGCCACTACTGTTAGCATCTCGTTAGCATTTGGCAAAGGAAATCTATCTACTACGACTTCTTTATTCAGTGCCCTAAGCTCAACACAGAGACATTTTTCCATCAGCCTTCCGGGCTACAATTATTGTCAACAACTAATCTGTGGCTTCCTACAGAAATAATGTGACTGGCTCGTTGCTGTGCCTTTAATACGTTAACTGCCATGTTCCTACGCTAAGCATTTTCCTCAGATTCAGCAAGAGATCTTTCAATAACAATGATCTGTACAGCTGACCAATGAGTTCGCTTTGTAGAGTATCTTTCTTGTGGTTGACAAGAAAAAGCATAACAGCGTTTGAAACATTGCCTTGAATGATTTTCCAGAAAATAAGGAAGTCATTTTAATTAGCCGTCAATTACTTTGTCTTGTTGCTTACAGGTAGAGAGTTTTCATACAGCAGGAACAGCCACATTCATGAGATTTACAACATGACCTCTCTGTGGGCTAGTAGGGACCAAAGGGTGCTTTGGTGTTTGCTTACTGTCTTCTCCTATTGATGCTTTCAACATTCCTCAGCAGTCTGCCATTCCTGAATCTTGGATCATCGCACTTGTACTACTCCAGAAGCAGCCTTATCCTGCGGAACAGAGTTGGAAAAGTCTCTAGATTGCTTGTTATATCTGTGCTCCTCATTATTGTTCATCAGACAGCTGCAATCAGCAAAGTCTGGGTGCTTGAGAGTGAGGCAGGCCAGCTCAATTTCCACCAAATTCTGGACCATTTAATTTTCACTGGTAATCTTTTAATTAGGAGACTGGTTACTATCTCAACAATGGCATCCTGTGATTTAGGAAACCTCAGAAGTTCCTATGGGCTGTAATTGCTGCAGTGCTGTATTATTTTCTGCATCTCCTCATGCCCTCGCTCCGCACAGCGTAAACTGGGTTTCTTCAAACATTTGACTTGACTCATCTCCAGAAGCACAAGGGAAATTTCAGGCACAATCAAAGCTGGTCGAAGACCTGTGGCATTTCTGATGGCAGTAAGGACATCACATACGTAAGCCCATCCAACACAGTGACAGACTGCAATGTTCAGCCAATGGTCACATGAAAACATAGCAGATTCGAGCTCTGCCAGTCAACTCTGAAGTTTCAATATATTTTGCAGTCCCTTCAACTGTGTTCCAGTATTCAGTCGCAGATTTGGTGATATGCTGCAGTAGGGACACACTGAACTTTCATGGGCTCCCCTCAGCTATTCGACAGAGACTGGTATTGAGCAGCTAAAACATTTATTCTAGTCTTCAACTCAGGCAAGCAATCTCAGATATGATGTATCAATAACCTAGTAAGGGTTCTACCAAGATATCCACGGCCATTGCCATTTAATAGTGAGGAATACTTCTTTTGAAGAAAAGCATATTCATCCAGGAGGGAGTCAGCTACACTTTTCTTACTACTGATGTTGTGCCGGATCTTGTTCACCATTCCCACGATACCAGGTTTGATTGCAATGACTGCCCACAAGCATAAGCACATCCATTGCATCTGTACCGGCATCCATGAGGTCGAGCTTAGGGATGACAACCTGGGTTCTGCAGCCATTCACCCAATGCAATGACAGTGAATTGGACACTGCGGATAGGTCATGACTTTCAGTCGTAGCGTTATAATCCTGTCACTGGAGTGGTTTGCTGATTTTTAAAAGTCTGTTGGCATGCTTGATACTGTGCTTTCTCGCCACTGCCTGTTTATAGGGCAGGATATCAATTATTGCAGTGCAAACATCATCATAGAAGGTGTATGCAGTGGATATATTGAGGAAATCTATTCCATTTGTCTAATCTGTCCAAAGCCTATTCACTTGGTCCCTAAGAATTCTCTCCTTGCACGAGAACAGCCAGCTGTAATCAGGGCTGGCATGTGAACACAAGGTAGCCCTGGCAAATTTTGTCAGACCAGCCTCCATAGGGTATATGGTGAGCTTGTGTGACCACTGCAATGGTGCTTAGGAAGAACCCCCCAATAACATTTGGAAAAAATGGCAAAACAGTGCATTGTACAACTCATTTTTCATTATATATTCAAATGTATTAGTTTTTAAAGCATAGTAAATGGTGACCTTACAGAGCACCATGATGTAGCAGCCTATTTTGGGGTTCTTCAATGGTTCCCTCACAATCACCCTCTAACAGTGCCTTTCATCTCTCCACAGCCCCTCTTTCACATGTATTTCATTTGTTTTATAGCGCATCTCTTACCAGCGGATGGTGCTGGAGCACTTTACATCACATACATACAGAGACAAAGAATCACACTGTGTAAATCAATGCATAGAAAATATTATATAAGACAAAGGGGACTACAAGATGTAGTATTCACACATCATCCATACTGGTAGACATTTTGTAAGTGTGTTTGGTCTGGGGAAGCATAAACTCAAGAGTCAGAACGTAACACAGTAGTTGACTTTACTAATTACTTTTCATTACTACTCAACAAACCCTTTATAGAACAATTAAGATAATCAAAGACTGGGAAAAGTATAACTTTCTAACCTGTTCTATGCAGTTTGAATGCAGCTCTTTGATGGTAGTTCATAGCTCACTGTGCTAGATTATGATTGTAACTTATGAACTGCACAGTAACAAAAGGATCTCTATGAAAAAAGTAGGATTCCACTGAGCTATGCACATAAAATGCTGTTCTGTAATTTGCATAGAACATTCTTTGCAGAAGGCATATTAACCTTTTTCGCTACCTTAGATGCATTAAAACTTTCACTGAATAGCAGCAGTTTCATTTATCACCAGTTATTCTGGTACTTTTATTGTTGCCTGCAAACTGTTGGATATACAAATAACTCTGCCGTATTTTTAAAACTGCTGCACTGCTACAAAACTGGCCACACAGTAACAATACACCCACCCTTCCAGTCTCCCGGGGAAAGGACCAATGCCCGGTACAACTAGTCCAGCCTTGGCTGTAATGTTGATGGTTCAAGACGGCAGGATGAAAAGAGCTTCACTGCATAGGGCTCTAAGCAGATAGTAAAGGTAGGAGCAGGGTTTGGAGGGAGAGGGAGATTTGTGAGGGAACTACGGAAGGGAAGGGGAAGCTTTTTTCTAGCAATGGGACCTCTGTATGCTCTCCCCTATTAGAAACAAGCATTTGCAATGCAATTGCCTTGAGTTATAGCTATTGGCATTGTAAATTCAGAACTGGATTTTTCTTGCCACATAAACTGGTCAATCCTGTCTCATAATTTCATCTTTTCCTGCTATGTTTTGGTGGTCACTGGTAGCTACTGACATCAGAAATCACAAGCCCTTGAAGAGAAATGAGGAGATGACTGCACTACCTCGAGTTGTGTAAATGTCTGAACAGAAATTGGAAAATAAGGCTGGAAAAGTATTTTCTTTTTATTTTAACAGAATGAAAAGTCTTGCAAGCATTCTTGCCACGCATTTCAACAAAGCTCTAATGAAGTTAACAATAGCAGAGCAGCCTAAAAAGATGTATGGCCCCAATAAAGGAGATAAGGAATGCCCTGTGTGGGATTGTCGTGAGTGTTGGCAGGGAGGGGCCCTGGAGAGAGAGAGACTTGAGATGCGAGGGTCAGCAAGTTTCACATCATTGCTTCTGTGGTTTGTTACATTCTACCAGAAAGGGCATATTGTGGCTTTCATGAGCAGTGAGCTAAATTACCTGGTGTTTCTTTGGTAAAATAAGATGATTTTTAGAGCCAGAAATAAATGAGGACAGCAGTGGAATAAAGCCAAAACAAATGGCAGCAACATGGGAGGAGGTGGGAAGAACAGAATGCTGCAATAAAATGCAGGCAGCTAACAGCCTAAAACACCCGCAGTGAAAAGGGAGCACCAAAGAAATAACAAAAATAGTCTGTCACAGCAACAGATAAAGAAACCAAAGTGGAATAATGCAGTATGTGGTCACCTCTCTGAAACAGAAAAAGGAGGGAGAAAAAGGCAGAACTGACCACTAGGGAGCAAGAAGTTTTAAAGGACACTGCAACCAACAAATGAAATTGCTTTAAGCCATAAGAATTATTCTAAAAGTATGCACGAGGTTGAACACTTACACTCAACCTAAAAAACAAACACAAAGTGAGGCTTCACTGCTACTCCAGGCAAAGCTTCATAAGATTTAACTGGAAAATGTTTTGGTTCTCCCACAACCAGTAAAATAGGGTGATGAAAAAACAAACATCTCATAACTGAAATTCAAAAAAAAGAACACGTATAGGCATGTGTCAGTTTGGTTCCACATAACATGTAATGAGGGTCTGTGTGTGCAGTATGCATTGTAACAATGCAACTAAGTCAGATTTATGGAACTCATTGACGCTGACACCACTAATAGAGAAGATCCATCCTAATATTTGGAATATATCAGCAATGACATCCAGTAAATCAAAAGGATTCGTTTCAACCAGGTATAAGATGTCATATCTCAACAGATTATCACACCTAGAACAATTGAGAAATCTAAAAATCTACAGGGCTTACGAGCAGAATTAAATAGAGACATTTCAAATATGGGAAAGGAAATATGCTTAAGATAGTACATATAGGCATGACAGTTAAAATGTCCCAGTAAAAAAACAAGGCACCATCATCAGTGGACCTCGCATCGAAGGATGCCAGTCAGTAAAGCGGAATCCAACAGATGAGAATGCAGCGGAAAGCTGTTTACACGATCTCTTTTACTCGTCAAGTTTATTTTAGTAGGTATGCACGATGCAGAAAGCAAAGGGATGAAATTATTTCTTTTAATTGTTTTTGAGTTGAAGATTTTTGTTTTGTATTTACTTTTTTTATGAAGAGTTTTACAAATAACATACATAGTCTGAAAGAGTAAACACCATAATACCACATTAACACTAGAAACAGAACGTTAGGCCTACAAAATCTAAACATCAAATGATTTGAATAATAAATATAACATTGAAAAAGCATTCTTAAAGAGGTTATTTTCAATATTCTGTTCGAATTGGGGATGACTGATTATTATGGAAAGCAATAAATGCAAAAAGCTAATGTGGACATTAGGTAAAAATAAACAGAGTAATGGGTAAAACAATTATCTTCTTGACATCAATGGAAGTAGGTACTATGTTAAAGGGCTTGCAGAAGGACGCGTTTGAAGAAAGCTTGAATAATTATTTGGATATGTGCAAGAATCATGAATGTATATCATTTCGGGATCAGGAATTCTTGACAGTCTTTGGTTTATTGGACGTCTTAAACACACTATCATATGTAATATACCTTTGGAGATTGCAGTATTTGCATGTTTATGGCAAGTGTTTATTTGGTATGAAAGTTATATTAACATGGATATAGCCAGATGCGTGCTATATTAAACAGTTGTGCCATTTCTAAATGAAATACATAACAATTCAACACAGCCAAGTGTAAGTTAGGGTAAACGTGCTATAGAAGAAAGCAGTCTGGAGTAACTTGAAGTGACCGAGCTACAAGGATCAGGGCTCGATCAAACCCATAAATTAATAAATCCTTAATTGCACAAATCAATGCAGTGCAAGATATTTGTGCAGTCTCATTACTACTAGTTTATCCTGATCAGTGTTTGTATCTAAGCAGTATCTGTCCTTCATTTGTTCATGAATGGCCACTAGCACCATTTTCAAGTCCACCTCTTGCATCTCAACAGTCCTGGGAGAGTTGGACACTATCAAAGCTTCCTGTGGAGTCCCACACCACTCTCCACAACATATAATTGTTCAACTTAAGTCTTCATATTTAAGCTAAACTCTTTTAGGCCCGGAACAAAAAAGGTTGCGAATGGGGAGGCCTTAGTAAAATTACATAATATATATGAGAAAAAACATCTTGCATGCATAACTCCAGTTGTCTCCATGCAAGTGGTGTACAACGTAAATATAACCATCAAATTTAAATTATTTTGATCAAATGTGAGTTATATATATATATTTTATATATATATATATATATATATATATATATTATTTTGATCAAATTTTATTATATATGTAATCAAATTTCATCGAAATAATATATATATATATATAATCACATTTGATCAAAATAATTTAAATTTGATATATATATATATATTTGTATAAATAAAATCAAATTTGATCAAAATAATATATATATTGTCAAATTTGATCAAAATAATTTAAATGTGATGGCTATATTTACGTTGTACACCACTTGCATGGAGGCAACTGAAGTTATGCCTGCAAGATGTTTTCACTCTTCGTTCATTTAAAAAAGTTCCCTAAACGAATTATACTGTTATTGACAAATTTTTACATTCAATCCAGCAACTTTTATATACAACTCATCCAAGCCCTTGCATGGAAAGAAAGTCATTTTGGAAGTCAGAAGAGAAACAGCTTGAGAAATCGCCCCAGGGACATCCCGCCAGACCTAAAATTCTTACGGAATACATATGATTATTCAATGAGCATCAAAAGAGATCCAAAACGTACTTGCTCCCATTCACAACGTTTGTACTATATTAGATATTTGTTGCGCCTGCACATGACCATTTACAACGGTGACCTAAGCTAGATGTTAAGAATAATAAAAATACAAAATAAACCACTTGACAACATTAAAAAAAACAAATCACTCTCCTGAGAATTCAGTGAACTGCGAATAATTTCCTATATTTTTATGTGTGCCCTTGCTCTCCTTTTGCTTCTATATGAGTGTGTGCTGCACCGTCAGTCTCCTACTATATCAGGAAATTTCCCTGTATGCCTGACTGTCTTGTTGCTATTATGTGCGCACTCATATTTAAATGAATACTCTCTCCTCCCCTGCTGCTAGATTCCCAAATGTTGGCCCTGTGGCTATGGCTGATGTGTGTCTATATCTGGCACAAGACAGATTCCCTCGGTCGCCTTCTGGTTGCTCGAGGCAGCAAAGCTTTTTCGCAAATGTGGTATTAAAAAAACACAAGCCAGGAGCTATGAATTGCCTTATGTTTTATTTGTTTTTTTATCTATTTCAAAGAGGAGTCATATGATAACCGTGATATGTTCTAGGCCCGTGAATGCTCTGTTTTGAGTCGAAAGAGATACTTTGCCACCTCCACTGCCATTTCCGACCTCTCTTTGGGAAGTCTCCAGAAGGGCAGTAGTAGTTACAAATGATATCAGAGTTTCCGAGCTCTTAAAAAGGCCAAACTTCTCCATGGCTGTTCTCACCATTCACAAAATTAAGTTATTTTAATGTCCCAGCCCTTTCCAGCTGCCCTGTATTAAACATAAGATAGCCCTGCCATGTTCCCTAGGACATGTGTGACTAGCTTTTCCAGTCCAGCTTTTTTTCTTTGAATTTTGGGACGTGTAGTCAGTGCTTACTTTGTAAAAAAAAATAAAAAAAAAAATCAGTGTCCGGGCCCTTGTCAGGAGGTCACAGAAACTTGCACCACCGACTGCCATTGCCAGCGCCACTGATGACAATACCTACACAGCTACTAACCACCACACTCCTACAAGTGTGGTAGCTCAGACTGTTTGAGGCCTCCAGAGCTAGAAGAATACATTTGGGTGGCAGTTATTAGTTGGTTGTAATGTATTTTGAATCAATAAACAACTGTGGCCTTCTGGTCTCTAAGTTGAACAAACAGCACCATATGGCAGCTGCCATAAGGGCCTCTGGTGACAATTAAGTGCTGGTGCTGAGCATCAGAAATCACCTACTCAAATTAAGCACCTCGTGTAGTCTCGTTTTTTTCCACAATACCCCATAATTCAAAGGCAAAAAACCTGGCCTGGAGCAGCTCATCACGCATCGACCTGGAAAACTTGACACCTATTGTAGGATGTTCAGCCAGTCCTCGATTTTTATCTCACATTGATGTACATTTTGGATATTACCATTTTGCATTCATGGTGACAAAGGCAGATAATCATGTAGCAAAATAAAAGGTGATGTGAATTAATAGTTCAAAGCTGGCTGTTATTGAACAGTTTGAGAGCTCTGATACCCACCTGTGAGCTTCAGGAGTGGAGTTCAGCCCTGGTATATATACTGCAGTTCTATCAAAATGCTAACACACTGGTGTATTCGGGCCTGTTAAAGTATACAGGCACTTCGCTCATGTCACAACTAAGCAGGTGCACATCATGGACGTCATTTAGGGGTTGCCAGAAGGGGCAGCTGCAACCCATGGCTTGACCCTTGAGACATCTGACACTGCCTTTGCTACCTCTGGCTTCAGAGGTTGCAAAATCAGTGACAAGAACACATGGGTGACTCACATTATCAGTATCTGGCTCCAACATCTTTGTTTTTTGCTAATTTCTATAACATTACTAGCAAATAATAGTTTATAATTTATTAAAACATTGGAATTTTGGGAGCTCCATTGGAGACAACAGAGTGCTCCGGGCTTCTAATGCTGATAAAAGCCTGGAGCTCCAACATTTCAATGTTCTTTATTCACAGCAACAGCTGTGAACAAATACCTCACGGAGCACAAGGGGATTTCAGTCCCCTCAGGCTACGTGAGGCCTTTGTTTTTTCTTATTAGAACATTATGCCCTCTAGTGGCAGAATGTTCTAATAGTTGTATAATCCTTCATGGCTGGGAAATACCAGCAATTAAAGTCCCGCTCCCTTGTTAAAGGCCCTCACCTTCGGCTCAGGCCTTTAATGCAGGAGCGGACCTTTAATGGCTGGTGTAGCCCTCTACGCCAGGCTCTAAGGCTATACTATTACTGTAGTAAAAAGTGGAGTAGTAGTATCTGGAACAGAACTTTACTGGACATCCTAGATAAGTAAAATTAATGCTTTTAAATGATTGTGTGCATGTGGGTGAGAGAGAGCTTGGTTGAGAGCATGTGTCTATGTGTAAGCATGTATGTATGTGGGATTGGTGATGTATGTGAAAGTTGAGTGAAAAACTATAAGTGAGTCAGAGTAAAAGAGAGCAAGAGAGTGTAAATGAGTGAGTCAGGGTAAGAGTGGGTGAAGATGAAAGAAGGCAAATGAATGTGAATGAGTGAGCAATAGTGAGTGAGAGTGATGTAAGTGAATGTAACAGAGCATGAGTGAGAATGTTTTGTTATGCTTGCAAATCTGCTGTTAGATCTGGCATGCATCTTGGTTTATAGAGGCTCCCATGGCAAAATGCTGGCACTGGCAAATGCAAATGCTGGCAATGGCAAATGCTTGTCCCATGCCAAATGTTGACATGGGTCTCCCGTGGAAAAAATTCAGGCACTAGCATACTGGAGGAAATTCTTGGGAGAGATAGCACATGTTGCAAAATGCTTGTGCTGTCACATTGTCAGAGATTCTTGGTATAAGGAAGGCGAGCCGCTGCATATGTCAAGGGGCATCCATGTCAATATGCTGTCCCCGGCATTCTAGACATAACATTCCACATAAGAATTCACCCATAATACATTGACAGCAGTATTGGCAAAAGTCTAATACTAGAATATTGTATGTGTTGTTTGGGGACAACCATGACAAAAATCTGTCCCTAACAATTGAAGTCATTTTTGATATATGGGAGCACCAATGAGACATTTTAAAACAAAAATGGGGTCAACTCATGCGTTCTGTCGTGTTTCATTAGCTTGGCACACAATGAAAGAAATTTAATATTTTGTGAATGTCTTTTCAGACCTTATGGCTTTTTAGTGCATTTATGTGAAAAGTTTTATTAATATGCAAATTTCCTCAGGGACAAGAACACCCTCCCCCCCCTTTGTGCCCCTCCTGACCAACCTACCCCACTAGAAGATGTTGCTTCCTACAAAATCAGGTAACTCTTTCCTTGATAATTCATGTGGCCTGGTTAATATAGATAATACATCTTAAATAGACATTTGTCTGTGTTGTGTTGTTAGCCCTGCAATTAAGAAGGAACTTCAGCTATGTGAATTACTGTGATGACATCAGGGATAAGGTCATGTGGCATCACTTCCTGCGAAGTTTAAGGGTCAACGGTCATATAATGTTATTTCACTGAACATCATTAAGGTCGAAAGATGTATAATATCACTTCCATAACCTCTAGTATTTTGGTGAATTGATGCCCCTGGTGCACTTTTCAGCAAAAAATCACTGGTAATTAGCCTGTGCAGCTAACGAGGAGAAAGATGCTTTTCAACCCATTTAGAAGAGGACAGTAATGAGATACCAACCAAAAAAGGCTGATATCTCATCCACTACTTCCTTTTTGTTCTGTCTCATTTAGAGTGAAAAGGAATGCCCTTAACTAAATGCACGCTGATGAAAATGGCATTTGAAAGCCATCCAACTGATGGCGTCCCTTGTAGGGTCATTTCCAGAGGTGTCTTTTCTGACATGGACAGCCATATCAACCAAGGGTGTCCAAGACAGAAAAACTTCTCTAATGCCCCCACTTGCCGTACAAAACTCCCAGTGCATGTGGACATTAATTATGTTATTCCCGAGGATGAACCACTCCTTCAAAAGGGAGTTTATTTTCAGGAATTTCATAAGTGATGACGCACTGGACAAAGTTAAATTTGGCAGCCCTGCTGCACCCAGCATGGCGAAGGCTATTCTTTGCCACAACAGGAGCTCGATGAATGAGCAAATTCTAAAGGGTCTCCTTTGTCTTTGGTTTTCTAAAAAATTAGGGTCTCTGTATTTTCCACAGGCAATTCACTCCATTCTTTCACTTCTAATTTGCCACTTTGAGCTGTTCAGATAAAGGTTTATTGTTCCATAATGTGTTCCGCTGGCATTCCACAGTGGCACAGAAAAAGGTGGTTAGGGTCCATGTGGGGTGGTGGAGAATTGTAAGGGCTTTTTCCTGCTGCCTTTGATCCTTCACTGGGGAGTATGAGAAGTGATGCCGGTTCCATCACCGAGCTGTTACCTCTTAGGAATATTCTCAGCCTCTTTGAACTCCCTGTAAAGGAGCCTGAAATGATTTGACATAAACTGTTAGGAAACTTTAGAAAAGGGTTGCAACTTCCAAGGCAGGTGACCTGGAGAGCTGAAATGGGTCAAAGTAGTTGTGCAAGTGTCTTTCCCACCTTGCAGCTGCATAGTAAAAAGTGCAACCCTTGTTGGCAAACCTAGCATGCATCGCCTCAGTATTGCTGTGCAGTGGGGATTTCCTTTACTTGGTGCCAAGCAGCACCAGGTATGTCCACCTCTTCTCTAAGGAAGTTGGATGGGAAGAGATCCAGCGAGTCCCTTCGTCTCAGTTAAAATTGTGCCCATACCGGCTTGTCAGTGCTAGATTGATATATGCCTTCCTTTACTGTTGTCGGCTTGGAACTCACACCATCGCCTCAAATAGAGAGGCATGAAAAGAAAATGGCATAATCTCTTGGAGAATATCAATGACCTCCCGCACTTGTAAACAGGCCCACAGGATACAGACATAGGAAGATTTAAAACCAAAGACAATGGTCCAACACATGACATCTTCTGTGGATTAAAACAGTTCTTAAATTGCTTTGATGTGGGTTTGGAGCTGGCTTTGAAGTGAAGGTTGGCCTGCTGGCAGCCCATGCCTTTTAATTTTACCCTGGGTTGCTCAAATTGTGGTGTCTTCAAAACCTCAAACATACATGGCATCTAGTGATTTCATTAACCAGAAACACTAATGGGTCAACCATAGCATTTCGTAGAAGTATCAGTCCCCCAAAACTCAGATATCGGCTTCTTTGAGTTTTTCGAGATGATTGTTTTTGTCTCTACAATTTCTCTCCTGGGTTCTATGTTTTTTCCGTTCCTTATCTCTGAACCTTATTTCCGTTTGCAGCAAACAGCAGGACATTAAATGCAGTAAGAGTTGAATCAAATATGCGAATTCGCACACTTAAAAAGTGACTTCTTGATACATGCCGACTAGAGTTGCTTATAGTGTCGAAATAATTATATATGCTCCTTTTTTATACTGCTTTATGTAGGTGTTCACCCTACCGCCAAGTAGGATTCAGGTCTCTTAGTTCAACAACCAATATAGTAATCAATTAAACACATAATATATTGCATAAGGGCAGTTTTAAAGCAGGTAGATTAGTATTTATTTAAGGGACGGTGTTTAAAAAATATAAGGTTGAATTGACTCTGAACTGCATATCACAAGAGGAGTGCAATGGACATCTGATGACGCCATTTCCAGCTCTTGTTCTGACAAGCATAGGCAATGTCAAAAGATCTCGTTTGTAAATGAGAGCGTCTCTTAAGTCATTGGTGGTTTTAGGCACTCACTAAGGTATCGTACCAGCACTCTGTCGCTCATACTTGCACGTATGCATCCATCCACCAACTCATTCCACTTACACAGCTACAATAAAGCACACACCACAAACTCAATAAACTGTGCAAGTTAAATTAAAAGCCAAAGCAGAAAAAATAAAGCATTCTGTGACCTAAGCATGGCAGCCATGTGCTTACAATAACAAATACGTTTCAATACAGGAGCAATAGTATCTTACATTTGTATTGTACATAGTGTAATGTTGTTTTAAAGTTCCAGTATGGCACGCATAATAGGAAAATATAATTTCGTGATGGTCTACCGGTTTAGAGGAAGGCGCACTGCAGATGAAATCAACAGCAAACAAGCAGCTTCTTAGCACTGTCTGGGGAGCTGTAGTAGCATGCTATAAAATACAAATAAAAAGAGAAGGAAAGAAAGGAAATGGTCCTTATAAAAAGGAGGAAGCAAAAACCTAAAGTACTGGTGTGCAACCCTGGCACAGTAGCAAACTCATTTTCAGGTAGATGGGCACATGTGATGAGACAAATGCCATCACTCAAAAGGCAAGAGAGACAATGGCTAGAGAGGTGACCCTTTGCTCCATTCTGTATCCCGTCTTTGCTGGAACGAGAAAGTAAGGGATACCCATACTGACTAATGAAAGGCCAAAGCTCCTCCTCTATCTCTCTCTCTCTCTCTACATATATATATATATATATGCGAATATATATATATATATATATGTGTGCATGTGTGTGCACTTAAAAACCAAAGGTTACGGGGATGTTATATTTAAGTTCACATTTTAAATGTACAAAAACCATGGAAATTCACCTGTTATAGCTAGAGTTATTTCAAGTAACTCTAACTCGTGCCCTAAGGTAAATATAACACACGCCCCTGTAATTTTTATGAATATTTTTACAACAAATGTTACAGTTAGCAATGATGTTATAAAAGATGTCATGAGTGCTGTAATATCTGGGGTAATTAGCAGTGCATGGAAAGGGCGTGAGTTATAGTTACATGAAATAACTCTAACTACACAGGTACATTTCCATGGTTTAGTACATTTAAAATGTGGGCCTAACCATACCGTCCCTGTAATCTTTATTTTTGTAAGTGAATTTCTATGTTTTTTAAAATTCTATTTCCTAACTACAATGTCCCTGTAACCTTTAATTTGTTTTCAGTGAATTTCTATGTTTTGTTTTACGTAAAGTAATTTTAATTACTATATGTTAATCCAACCATGGACAATCCCCCATAAACACCCAGTGCTGCGTCAATCATGACCTTTGGCATTTGTAGCGGGGGTTGGCCGCAGGGCCTGGCCTGTGACCAGGCCCTGCACCCAACCTCCTATAATCACCCACCTTGTGCCACTTACAATGAGAAATGTTCTGGCAAATATGAAAAAAAGTATTTGACAAGTGAAAAGAGTGAGATCACCTTTCTGTATGCACCCTAAATTTTTGAAGTTGAAAAGAATTTAAAGCTGGGAAATGACAACTGACACACCTAAACTGGAACCCTCAACTTTCTGTGTGAGGGTCTGACACCCTAACAACTAGGACACAGGTGATTCCTTATTACACAGTGTCCAGACATCTCTATGACATTTAAGCCAAAGATGGTGCTGGGGAAAAAGACCACTATGTTCCAGCACAAGGAATGTTTAACATTCAAAACATGGGTAAAGAAACAGACACACTGCCATGAGACACAAGGATTAGAATCTTCAACCTTCTGAGTGACAGTCCAAAAGATTTTCTAGTAGGCCAGCTCCCCCATGTCCTCCTGGAGCCCGCAGTGCTCCAGCAACCGGTGAGCTTCTTTAACTAGCAGCTCCCTGCTCCTGGAGCAATGTTTTCATCTCTTTCTCTGCATGTTTGCGTTCAGGGAAAGAGATGAAAACTCTGCTTTCAGAAGGTAGCAGGAGCCGGCCCTCAGGGGTGATGGACACCAAGGCCATCCATGGCTCCATGAGGAGGGCCGCGCAGCACCCCACTCATCATTTCTATTTAGCCCTGGGGAGGAGGTGGTCACTGGGGCTGGGAGTCCGTGATGGACCCCTGTTACATTAAGTTATTTGAGTCCCACATATAAAATAGTTGATTGCCACAGGGAGGTGGCAGTCCCTGTTGACGCAGAGGCCACGCAGGCCTCCCTGCAGAGATTTAAGAGGAAATTACCTGGTGAGTTGAGGGTCCCTGGGGTGCGGGGAGGGATGTGCACCCCTCGCATAATATAATACTCTTGCTCCGAGTAGTGGTGGTCCCTGGGGCTTTAAAAAGCCCTAAGAGGGGAGCCCTTGTGCACCCCTCCTCTATTTTATGAATGCCCCTGGGACTAAATGAAAAGCAAGTGTGGGAGGCCACGCTAGCTTTTTTTTTAATTCACAGAGAGATTTTTGAATATTCCCGATTTTCACCATGAACTAAAAAAAAGGCTTTTTATCCCGGAGGGTCCCTAGGAGACCCCTGCACCAAGGCTATGGGTGTAGGGAAACAGTAACCTTTTTTTTTTTTTTTTTTTCAGACCCGGCTGAAGCAGAGTCTCAAAATGACTAACAACACTTCCTGGTTGAAGTGTTGGCAGCCAATCAGATCTCGCAAATTTGTTGCAACTATAGATATACAAATTTAGATTTCCTTTAATTTCTCCTAATCTACTGAATGAATTTACGCAAAATAAAAAAAGACTCATCAGCAGACCAAATGCTACCTTTCTGCGGAATTCTGTATAATTTCATCCAGCGGTTTGGGCTCCAGGCGTATCGAAAGAGCCTACAGGAATTAACATGGGAAACACACTTTTTTTACCCCCCCCACCCATTTTCTAGGCAAGCGGGGGCGAGAAAAAGTTGTGTTTCGCTTGGTAATTCCCATAGGACCTTTAAACACATCTACAGCCTGAACCGCCGGATGGAATCACACCAAATTTGGCAGAAAGCTAGCTTTTTATACACAGCTCATGCTTCCGCTTATTTGGTGGAAATCTGCTCAGTAGTTTTGGAGATATTATGTATAGTTCTGGCCACAATGTCTTTGCGAATATTTCGCAAATGACCGCAACCTGACTGTAAAGTTGTGGCCACCATTTTATTTCACAGGACATGGTCGTTGGGGTGAACATCTAAATTTAAAGTGACATAACGGGTCAGGGTGAAGGTACCCTGAACCCAGCTTTGTGATATTGGTGTGTTTTAGGGTAAAATTATAGCTTTAAAATATGTTTTTGTCACCATGCCCAGTATTCATAAAAATTAGCAAGGGCGCGAGTTATAGTTACCTTGTGGCGCGAGTTATAGTTACTTGAAAGAACTCTAACTATAACTGATGAATTTCTATGGTTTGGTACGAGTAAATTCAGAACCTAACTATAACATATTCAGTGAATATATAAATATATATATATATATATATATATATATATATATATATATATATATATATATATATATATATGTATATATTACCTACTGGCAGGGGCAGCTTTGGCGCTGGTAGCGCCCAGTACAACAGTATTATACTATACACTCATTGACTTAATTGTTTTCTTTTGTATTAGGCTTCTACCTGTTCTTTCATCTTGAGGAAGACGTGGTTTAAGGTGTGTCAAAGGTCGAAACATCAATAACTTTTGCTTGGTCATACATGAACTGCAGACAGGACACACCTGGACTAATATATGTTGGGAACTTAAAAGCATTTGTCAGTGTAACAATTGTACATATAGCCTCTGCACGGCTATCACGGTTTTACAGTTCACTTGAACTATGCCTTCACTTGGAGCACCTCATACCAAATTCGAATGTTGTTTTTTTCGAATACTTTATTGTCCATAATTCATGTCCGTTCAATAGTAATATGTGTTGCTCTTTATTGACATGAGGGTGAGGGGTATCTATACAACTTACAATGGCTCCCCAAAGTATTGTTGTATCTAAATAAATCCAAAGGAACACGTTCTATTTTGATATTCATAATTACCTTGGTTCCTGGGATTACTGGGTTCATCCCCAGCCTCCTTTGTACAATACATGTGTACAGTCACCATCATTACTTTTCATAGCAAAGACAACACACCTATAAGCTTTAGCATGAGGTAAAAAGTACATTGCAAACACTCTTTTTCAGTGGATGCACCCAACGTCTGCCCCATCAAATGCTGTACTAAGGGCATCCAACATGTGGCCAGAGCCTTAGCCACTCTCACCGGTACTTCTGAAACCTGTTTTTCTGTTAATCTCATGGGGTCTGGTTACAACAGCACTGTGAAGGTAGACCTAACTGTGTGCCAGGAATAAGGCTGTACGCAGTCCAGGTCCCGCCCGAAACTCCGCTGCGCGGATTTGCGGCACTTCATGCGCGCCACTTGTCATCCCCTCTTGCTCTAAAAGTGGTCATCAGCGTCGTCTGCCCTGTGGTAAAGCTCATGTAGCTGCAGGCTCAGGACATTGGTGGACAAGATGCACTTATCAGTGCTATTCTATGAAGGGACTACAATTCCCATGTTTTTAGAGGCAGTAGCCATCTTGGGGTGTGGCAGGCCTATAAAACCCTGCCACACCCAAGCACATTGCTCACTATTTTGAAGACTTTAATGCAGTCAGACCTCGTGGGGGTTCCTCTGAAAAAGAGCAGATTTCCTGCATGACAGATTGACAGCAAATCGGAGTATCTTTGTTTCCATGGTGAATTCAGATACGAGTAGGTCGTACTCGTAGTGGTAAGGTCTTGATGAGTCTAATCTTGAAGGGAGTTGTTACTTCCAAAAGTAAAGCACCCCTGAGCAAACGAGCAAAGCATTTTCAGTTTTAAGAGTGAAGCAGCCTTGGCGCGACAAGCAAATCGCTTCAGAGCACAGAAGTAAAGCACCCCTTAGCACAACGAGCAAAGCGCTTCAGGTCACACATGTAAAGCACCCTTGGCACGGCAATCAAATCGCTTCAGTTCACATGAGTAAGGCGCCCCTGGTACGGCAATCAACGTGCTTCATTCCACATGAGTAAAGCACCCTTGGCATGGCAATCAAAGCGCTTCAGTCCACATGAGTAAAGCGCCCTTGGCACTGAAATCAAAGAGCTTCAGTCCACATGAATAAAGCGCCCTTGGCACGGCAATTAAAGCGCTTCAGTCCACATGAATAAGCGCCCTTGGCACTGCAATCAAAGCGCTTCAGTCCACATGAGTAAAGCGCCCTTGGTACGACAATCAAAGCGCTTCATTCCACATCAGTAAAACGCCCTTGCCAATCAAAGTGATCCAGGCCACATGAGTAAAGTGCCCCCTTAGCATAACGAGCATAGCACTTCAGACAAGACAAGTAAAAGCACTTTCTGGCACAAGGAACAAAGTGCTTCATGTATGATAATCAAAGCGCTTCATGAACAATAAACAAGGCGCTTCTGCCCAACGAATAAAGCGCTTCAAGTTCAATGAGTAAAACTTTCAGGTCTATAGTTGTAAATGTGAAAGCATTTCAGAGATAAGCAAATTACAGTTTCATTGTTTTATGGAATGCATAAAATGTGAGATACATATTTAAGTCTTTGAGAATTTCTAGGCTGTGATCAAACGTTTATGTTATGAATGCATAGTTGTTAAAGGATTGATATTCAGAGTATGACCATAGTTCAAAGCTCTTGCCATCTCTTGGTTCAGAGGTTGTAGTTTGTTCTTGTTCCATGATTCACAGAAGGGGCTTCGCCCTCACTTCACAAAAGTGGTCTCAATTTGATATCACGGAGACGCCTTAGTTCAAGAGTCCATTGATGAGTTATACTGCTATGAATGAGTATATGCATATTTGTTCTAACTTTTTCTTTCCAGATCTCTCTCCCTGCAGTTCCCTACCCTAATTACCTTCCCCCCGCCTGGTTTCATCATATCTCTGTGTTATAATAGCTTTCTGAGTTGGTGACGCCGGGAGGTGGACCTTTTGATCAGCAGTGTGCATATCCCGAGGAAAGAGCACTGTGACAGAATAGTGAGCCCACAAGTTTTATACTTTCCTCTTGGTCTGTACGTGAGCTGCGCAAAATGGCCACCTTAGACACCCTTATGCAAGTAGTCACTCAGATGCAAAGGGATTTGACAGACTCAAAAAATGTTACAGCTGATTTAGTTGATAAAGTAACCCAGTTACAGAGTATGGTGGATGGTTCTGAATCTGAGTCTCGTCCTACGCTTGCCACACCTACTAACATAGCTGTGAATGTGCCGACACAAATTCCTCTAGCTGCACCAGAGAGGTTTTCTGGGGATCCCAACAAGGTTCAAGTTTTTCTCACACAGGTGAAACTACATTTTACGTGTCGTCCTATTGCCTTTCCGGACGCACAATCTAGAATTGCATTCCTTATATCATATATGAATGGTGTTGCAGCTACTTGGGCAGTGCCGTTAGTCCGATTAGTCAGTCTCCTTTTATATAATTAGCGTCATATTGTAGAAGAATTTGTAAAGGTATTTGACAGGCGCGCAATAACTATGTCTGCAGACAAAGAGTTACTAGAATTACGCCAAGGAAACAAAGACTTGATAATATATTTGTCACACCTCAACCGGTTAGTAGTGGAAACCACTTGGCCAGAGGAAAAAAGGTCAGCAGTATTTTATCAAGGGCTAAACGACAAACTGAATGATGTATTGGCCCAAGTTGAGCCGCAACCGGAAACTTGCACTGATTCAATTAATCTAACCCTGCGGATAGATCATAGACTCTCTGAAAGAAAAGGAGTAAGGAAACAATGGGAAAAACCCAACTGGCGAATGGAAAGGTCCAGACACCTTCAATTGTCCTCAGATCCTATGAAAGAACCGATGGATATCGGAATTGTTCACCCATCATTGACCAAAAAGGAGAAAGACATGCGACAAAGAAATGGACAGTGTCTGTATTGTGGAAAAAAGGGTCATTTCGTAAAGGAATGTCAAAAGAAACCCAGAGGTAAAATTGATTTAACAATAGTGACAAAGAAAAAGATAGCGGTTGCTTTGGAAAATTCACAGGAAAACTAAAGTGGCCAAGAAAAAACAAAGGGGACCTCTTGGGCAAATTGACAATCCCTTCAGTGTGTTCTTGCACAAATTGTTATGTCAAACATTTTCGAATTTTAGTACAAAGGACTGTACAGGGAAAAAGACATAGGGGGTCATTCTGACCCTGGCGGTAGACTACTGCCAGGCCAACGACCGCGGATGCACCGCCAACAGGCTGGTGGTGCATCCATGGGCATTCTGACCGCGGCGGTACAGCCGCGGTCAGAAACGGGAAACCGGCGGTGTCCCGCCGGTTTCCCGCCACCCTAGGGAATCCTCCATGGCGGCGCTGCAGGCAGCGCCGCCATGGGGATTCCGACCCCCTTACCGCCAGCCTAGTTCTGGCGGTTTTGACCGCCAGAACCTGGCTGGCGGTAACAGGTGTCGTGAGGCCCCCTAACAGGGCCCCACCAAGATTTTCAGTGTCTGCCAAGCAGACACTGAAAATCGCGACGGGTGCAACTGCACCCGTCGCACCCCTTCCACTCCGCCGGCTCCATTCGGAGCCGGCATCCTCATGGAAGGGGGTTTCCCGCTGGGCTGGCGGGCGGCCTTCTGGCGGTCGCCCGCCAGCCCAGCGGGAAACTCAGAATTACTGCGGCGGTCTTTTGACCGCGCAGCGGTATTCTGACGGCGGTACTTTGGCGGGCGGCCTCCGCCACCCGCCAAAGTCAGAATGAGGCCCATAATGTACAAGTTCTAATTGATTCAGGGCAACAGGAAATTTTGTGGATCAACAAACTGCACTAGGCTTGCATATACCTAGTGTTAAGAAAAAGGTTCCAGAAGTTGTTTATGCAGTTGATGGTAGTGAATTAGCAGGAGGCCTTGTATTGACTTTAGAGCGATAAACAAGATCACTGTTAAAAATAAATACCCACTACCTCTCATTCCACTCTTGTTAGATGAGGTGAAATCCGCCGTTATTTACACCAAACTTGACTTACGAGGTGCTTATCACCTAGTTCGAATTTGAGAGAGAGAGATGACTGGAAAACGGCTTTTAAGACTCGTTATGGCCTCTTTGAGTATCTAGTGATGCCGTTTGGTCTATGTAATGCCCCAGCAGCCTTCCAATATTTCCTAAACGATGTCCTAATGTGTAGGAACCATTCATTGTGGAAGCCGATGCATCCGATGTCGCTGTTGGGGCCATCCTATCCCAACGTCATCGAGAAACTGGACAATTGCATCTCATAGCATATGCGTCAAGAAAATTGAATGAAGCAGAACAGAATTACACCATAGCAGAAAAAGAATTACTAGCAATTCGCAATGCTTTCAAAGAATGGAGACATTGGGGGTTATTACAACTTTGGAGGAGGTGTTGATCCGTCCCAAAAGTGGCGGTAAAGTGACGGATATACCACCAGCTGTATTACGAGTCCATTATATCCTATGGAACTCGTAATACGGCTGGTGGTATTTCCGTCACATTTGGGACGGATTAACACCTCCTCCAAAGTTGTAATAACCCCCATTATCTATTGGGAGCGAAACACACCATAACTGTTTACTCTGACCATAGAAATTTACAATTTATGAGTTCTGTCAGACTACTTACTCCCAGACAACTGAGATGGATGCCATTCTTTGCAGAATTTGATTTCATAGTGACTTTTAGACCAGGAGTAGATAATTGTAAGGCCGGCACATTGTCTAGACAAGATTCTTCAATCACACATTCTGAACAAAAACCCAGGCCTATTATAACGCCTTCATAAGTGTTGTATTTAGTAGCAGCCGAGAAATTCTTGGATCTCATTCGTAATCATTTTCACATCACCAAGTGGCAAGAGTGGTTACAACAAGACACCAAAAGGTCCATTCAATAAGGCTTACCTCTACACGAATCTCGAGTATTCCTGCCTACTGAGGAGTTAAGAGAGACAGCTTTTCATTGGTTGCATAGTCATCCTCTGGCAGGTCAATCCATGCCCTCAAAAAACACTAGAACTCATGAAAAGGTATTTATGGTGGCCTACAAGTATTCACGACCTTAAGCAAATGCTACAATCATGTGAAGTATGTGCAAGATGCAAAAGAAAACATAGCAAGCCCAAAGGTCTACTGATACCTCTACCCATTCCCAATCATCCATGGGAACATATCTCTATGGATTTTATTACTGGTCTTCCTCAAATAAAGCAATTTACAAAGTTTTAGTGATGGTGTATAGCCTTACCAAATATGCTCACTTCATTGCCTGTAAAGGGCTCCCAACCTCCGACACCTTAGCAACTATCATCTTAGAAAACATAGTTTGCTTTCAGGGACTTCCAAGAGTCATCCTATCTAATAGAAGAACACAATTTTCTGCACGTTTTTAGCAGCAATGGTGCAAGGCTTTACAAATTGATTCAACTTTATCCACTAGTTATCTTCCACAAACGGATGGTCAAACAGAGAGACTAAACCAAACTCTAAAACAATACTTACGATGTTATGCAACAAAGCGGGTCATTCCGACCCTGGCGGTCGGTGGCCGCCAGGGCCACCGACCACGGGAGCACCGCCAACAGGCTGGCGGTGCTCCTACGAGCATTCTGACCGCGGCGGTTTAGCCGCGGTCAGACGCGGAAAGCCAGCGGTCTCCCGCTGACTTTCCGCCGCTCGTAGGAATCCTCCATGGCTGCGGAGCGCGCTCCGCAGCCATGGAGGATTCCGACTCCCCCTCCCGCCATCCAGTTCCTGGCGGTTCTCCCGCCGGGAACCGGATGGCGGGAGGGGGAGTCGCGGGGCCCCTGGGGGCCCCTGCCGTGCCCATGCCTATGGCATGGGCACGGCAGGGGCCCCCGTAAGAGGGCCCCTAAAAGTATTTCAGTGTCTGCAAAGCAGACACTGAAATACGCGACGGGTGCAACTGCACCCGTCGCACCTTCCCACTCCGCCGGCTCTATTACGAGCCGGCGTCATCGTGGGAAGGGAGTTTTCCCCTGGGCTGGCGGGCGGTCTTGCGAAGACCGCCCGCCAGCCCAGGGGAAAACTCGGAATACCCTCCGCGGTCTTTCGACCGCGGAGCGGTATTTCGGAGGGGGGAAGTCTGGCGGGCGGCCTCCGCCGCCCGTCAGACTCAGAATTAGGGCCAAAGTCTCCTAAAACCTGGCTGGATCATTTGTGGCTTGCAGAACTAAATTATAATAACTCTCACCACTCTTCAATAAACTCAACTCCTTTCTATGGTTTATATGGGCGTCATCCGCACATTTTGCCAGCTACGCTACCTGCTTCTACTAAAACCACTCCAGCAGTCATGGACATGTCAACACACATGAAAAAGGTACATTCACAATTGCAAACAAATCTTCATCAAGCAAAGACAAAATATAAATTGCAATATGACAAAAAACACCAGCCTGGTCCTCAGTATACAGACAAAGATAAAGTTTGGTTATCCGCGAAAAACTTTGTATTAAAAAATAAAAATATGTTTCATCCAAAATTCATAGGGCCCTATGAAGTTCTACGACAAGTGAACCCAGTAACATATAAACTAAAATTACCATAGTCTTTGAAAATTCATCCGGTGTTTCACGCTTCACTTCTTAAACCTGCTTCGCCCTCAAGTGTCACACAACCTGCTCCTCTATTAGTCCAAGGTCATTGGGAGCATGAGGTGCGATTTAACTTAGACTCTAGATATCGTGGGTCTTCCCTTTGGTACTTGGTATCCCGGAAAGGATACGGACTGGAAAATGACTCTTGGGAACCTGCAAGACATGTCCATGCACAACGTTTGGTGCGATGCTTTCACCTCCTCCATCCTGATAAGCCGGGCCCTGGACCGCGCTTGGGAGAGGGGTGTAATTTCAGGAATAAGGCTGTGCGCGGTCCAGGTCCGCCCGAAACTCCGCTTGCTCTAAAAGTGGTCAAAAGCGTCGTCTGCCCTGTGGTAAAGCTCATGTAGCTGCAGGGTCAGGACATTGGTGGACAAGATGCACTTATCAGTGCTATTCCATGAAGGGACTACAATTCCCATGTTTTTAGAGGCAGCATCCATCTTAGGGTGTGGCAGGCCTATAAAGCCCAGCCACACCCAAGCACATTGCTCACTATTTTGAAGACTTCGATGCAGTCAGACCTCTTGGGGGTTCGTCTAAAGAAGAGCAGATTTCCTGCATGGCAGATTGACAGCAAATCGGAGTATCCTTGTTTCCATGGTGAATTCAGATACGAGTAGGTCGTACTCGTAGCGGTAAGGTCTTGATGAGTCCAATCTTGAAGGGAGTTGTTACTTCCAAAGGTAAAGCGCCCCTTAGCACAACAAGCAAAGCGCTTCAGGCCACACATGTAAAGCGCCCTTGGCACGGCAATCAAAGCGCTTCAGTCCACATGAGTAAAGCACCCTTGGCACGGCAATTAAAGCGCTTCAGTCCACATGAGTAAAGCGCCCTTGGCACGGCAATTAAAGCGCTTCAGTCCACATGAGTAAAGCGCCCTTGGTTCGGCAATCAAAGCGCTTCAGTCCACATCAGTAAAACGCCCTTGGCACAACAATCAAAGTGATTCAGGCCACATGAGTAAAGTGCCCCCTTAGCATAACGAGCGTAGCGCTTCAGACAAGACAAGTAAAAGCGCTTTCTGGCATGAGGAACAAAGCGCTTCATGTATAATAATCAAAGCGCTTCATGTATAATAATCAAAGTGCTTCATGAACAATAAACAAGGCACTTCAAGTTCAATGAGTAAAACTTTCAGGTCTATAGTTGTAAATGTGAAAGCATTTCGGAGATAAGCAAATTATAGTTTCATTGTTTTTTGGAAAGCATAATATGTGAGACACATATTTAAGTCTTTGAGAATTTCTAGGCTGTGATCAAACGTTTATGTTGTGAATGCATAGTTGTTACAGGATTGATATTCAGAGTATGACCATAGTTCAAAGCTCTTGCAATCTCGTGGTTCAGAGGTTGTAGTTTACTCTTGTTCCATGATTCAAAGAAGGGGCTTTGCTCTCACTTCACAAAAGGGGTCTCAATTTGATATCACGGAGACGCCTTATTCCAAGAGTCCATTGATGAGTTATACTGCTATGAATGAGTATATGCATATTTGTTCTAACTTTTTCTTTTCAGATCTCTCTCCCTGCAGTTCCCTACCCTAATTCCCTTCCCCCCGCCTGGCTTCATCATAACTCTGTGCTATAATAGCTTTCTGAGTTGGTGACGCCGGGATGTGGCCTTTTGTTCAGCAGCGTGCAGATCCAGAGGAAAGGACACTGTGAAACAGGGCTAATGAAGGTGGTCAGTGGATTGTCACATTTCTTTTGCTTGTCCATTGACCACTGATGACCATTGTCCACTGACCAAGATTTGGAGACTCCTGGCTCTCCTTCTTGCTGAGAGTTGGCCCTGACTTACCTGCAAAGAGTGAGTCTTCTGGACCTTGCTGGTCCCCAAAATCCTGCAGCTCTACGTGGAATGCTGTCTTGCAGTTGCCAAGGCTTGTTGGTGGTTCTGCCGACGACTGATCCCGCTGCAATCCGACAGCCAGCTTGGGACAGCTCCTGGATGACTCCTGGGATACTCCTGTGTTTCCTGGATTCCACAGCTGCACTTCTTCGACCACTGTCCAACAGAAAAGCATAACTTAGAGAGGTGGGCATTGCCCTCCTGCACCGCCTGGGCACCTCCGGGTGGTTTGGACTCTATCCCCTCTTTCCTTAGGTCCTCTTCTTATGGAACCCATGCCTGGATTTGATCAACCTGTTCCATGGGTCACAACAGCCGTTGGACAACCAAGATCCACATTGACTTCAACAGGAAGTTCCAACACAACTTCACTCCTATGCACCTTGGCTCGCTGGTGTAGGTATTTTATTTATTTATTTATTTTATTTAGATAGTTTCATTATTTCCGTTTGCAGCAAACAGCAGGACATTAAATGCAGTAAGAGTTGAATCAAATATGCGAATTCGCACACTTAAAAAGTGACTTCTTGATACATGCCGACTAGAGTTGCTTATAGTGTCGAAATAATTATATATGCTCCTTTTTTATACTGCTTTATGTAGGTGTTCACCCTACCGCCAAGTAGGATTCAGGTCTCTTAGTTCAACAACCAATACAGTAATCAATTAAACACATAATATATTGCATAAGGGCAGTTTTAAAGCAGGTAGATTAGTATTTATTTAAGGGACGGTGTTTAAAAAATATAAGGTTGAATTGACTCTGAACTGCATATCACAAGAGGAGTGCAATGGACATCTGATGACGCCATTTCCAGCTCTTGTTCTGACAAGCATAGGCAATGTCAAAAGATCTCGTTTGTAAATGAGAGCGTCTCTTAAGTCATTGGTGGTTTTAGGCACTCACTAAGGTATCGTACCAGCACTCTGTCGCTCATACTTGCACGTATGCATCCATCCACCAACTCATTCCACTTACACAACTACAATAAAGCACACACCACAAACTCAATAAACTGTGCAAGTTAAATTAAAAGCCAAAGCAGAAAAAATAAAGCATTCTGTGACCTAAGCATGGCAGCCATGTGCTTACAATAACAAATACGTTTCAATACAGGAGCAGTAGTATCTTACATTTGTATTGTACATAGTGTAATGTTGTTTTAAAGTTCCAGCATGGCACGCATAATAGGAAAATATAATTTTGTGATGGTCTCCCGGTTTAGAGGAAGGCGCACTGCAGATGAAATCAACAGCAAACAAGCAGCTTCTTAGCACTGTCTGGGGAGCTGTAGTAGCATGCTATAAAATACAAATAAAAAGAGAAGGAAAGAAAGGAAATGGTCCTTATAAAAAGGAGGAAGCAAAAACCTAAAGTACTGGTGTGCAACCCTGGCACAGTAGCAAACTCATTTTCAGGTAGATGGGCACATGTGATGAGACAAATGCCATCACTCAAAAGGCAAGAGAGACAATGGCTAGAGAGGTGACCCTTTGCTCCATTCTGTATCCCGTCTTTGCTGGAAGGAGAAAGTAAGGGATACCCATACTGACTAATGAAAGGCCAAAGCTCCTCCTCTCTCTCTCTCTCTCTATATATATATATATGCAAATATATATATATATATATATATATATATATATATATATATATATATATATATATATATATATGTGTGCATGTGTGTGCACTTAAAAACCAAAGGTTACGGGGATGTTATAGTTAAGTTCACAGTTTAAATGTACAAAAACCATGGAAATTCACCTGTTATAGCTAGAGTTATTTCAAGTAACTCTAACTCGTGCCCTAAGGTAAATATAACACACGCCCCTGTAATTTTTATGAATATTTTTACAACAAATGTTACAGTTAGCAATGATGTTATAAAAGATGTCATGAGTGCTGTAATATCTGGGGTAATTAGCAGTGCATGGAAAGGGCGTGAGTTATAGTTACATGAAATAACTCTAACTACACATGTAAATTTCCATGGTTTAGTACATTTAAAATGTGGGCCTAACCATACCGTCCCTGTAATCTTTATTTTTGTAAGTGAATTTCTATGTTTTTTAAAATTCTATTTCCTAACTACAATGTCCCTGTAACCTTTAATTAGTTTTCAGTGAATTTCTATGTTTTGTTTTACGTAAAGTAATTTTAATTACTATATGTTAATCCAACCATGGACAATCCCCCATAACCACCCAGTGCTGCGTCAATCATGACCTTTGGCATGTGTAGCGGGGGTTGGCCGCAGGGCCTGGCCTGTGACCAGGTCCTGCACCCAACCTCCTATAATCACCCACCTTGTGCCACTTACAATGAGATATGTTCTGGCAAATATGAAAAAAAGTATTTTACAAGTGAAAAGAGTGAGATCACCTTTCTGTATGCACCCTAAATTTGTGAAGTTGAAAAGAATTTAAAGCTGGGAAATGACAACTGACACACCTAAACTGGAACCCTCAACTTTCTGTGTGAGGGTCTGACACCCTAACAACTAGGACACAGGTGATTCCTTATTACACAGTGTCCAGACATCTCTATGACATTTAAGCCAAAGATGGTGCTGGGGAAAAAGACCACTATGTTACAGCACAAGGAATGTTTAACATTCAAAACATGGGTAAAGAAACAGACACACTGCCATGAGACACAAGGATTAGAATCTTCAACCTTCTGAGTGACAGTCCAAAAGATTTTCTAGTAGGCCAGCTCCCCCATGTCCTCCTGGAGCCCGCAGTGCTCCAGCAACCGGTGAGCTTCTTTAACTAGCAGCTCCCTGCTCCTGGAGCAATGTTTTCATCTCTTACTCTGCATGTTTGCGTGCAGGGAAAGAGATGAAAACTCTGCTTTCAGAAGGTAGCAGGAGCCGGCCCTCAGGGGTGATGGACCCCAAGGCCATCCATGGCTCCATGAGGAGGGCCGCGCAGCACCCCCCTCATCATTTCTATTTAGCCCTGGGGAGGACGTGGTCACTGGGGCTGGGAATCCGCGATGGACCCCTGTTACATTAAGTTATTTGAGTCCTGCATATAAAATAGTTGATTGCCACAGGGAGGTGGCAGTCCCCGGTGGCGCAGAGGCCACGCAGGCCTCCCTGCAGAGATTTAAGAGGAAATTACCTGGTGAGTTGAGGGTCCCTGGGGTGCGGGGAGGGATGTGCACCCCTCGCATAATATAATATTCTTGCTCCGAGTAGTGGTGGTCCTTGGGGCTTTAAAAAGCCCTAAGAGGGGAGCCCTTGTGCACCCCTCCTCTATTTTATGAATGCCCCTGGGACTAAATGAAAAGCAAGTGCGGGAGGCCACGCTAGCTTTTTTTTTAATTCACAGAGAGATTTTTGAATATTCCCGATTTTCACCATGAATTAAAAAAAATGCTTTTTATCCCGGAGGGGGGAGGGTCCCTAGGAAACCCCTGCACCAAGGCTATGGGTGTTGGGAAACAGTAACCTTTTTTTTTTTTTTTTTTTTTTTTTTTTCAGACCCGGCTGAAGCAGAGTCTCAAAATGACTAACAACACTTCCTGGTTGAAGTGTTGGCAGCCAATCAGATCTCGCAAATTTGTTGCAACTATAGATATACAAATTTGGATTTCCTTTAATTTCTCCTAATCTACTGAATGGATTTAGGCAAAATAAAAAAAGACTCATCAGCAGACCAAATGCTACCTTTCTGCGGAATTCTGTATAATTTCATCCAGCGGATTGGGCTCCAGGCGTATCGAAAGAGCCTACAGGAATTAACATGGGAAACACACTTTTTTTACCCCCCCCCCACCCATTTTCTAGGCAAGCGGGGGCGAGAAAAAGTTGTGTTTCGCTTGGTAATTCCCATAGGACCTTTAAACACATCTACAGCCTGAACCGCCGGATGGAATCACACCAAATTTGGCAGAAAGCTAGCTTTTTATACACAGCTCATGCTTTCGCTTATTTGGTGTAAATCTGCTCAGTAGTTTTGGAGATATTATGTATAGTTCTGGCCACAATGTCTTTGCGAATATTTCGCAAATGATCGCAACCTGACTGTAAAGTTGTGGCCACCATTTTATTTCACAGGACATGGTCTTTGGGGTGAACATCTAAATTTAAAGTGACATAACGGGTCAGGGTGAAGGTACCCTGAACCCAGCGGTGTGATATTGGTGTGTTTTAGGGTAAAATTATAGCTTTAAAATATGTTTTTGTCACCATGCCCAGTATTCATGAAAATTAGCAAGGGTGCGAGTTATAGTTACCTTGTGGCGCGAGTTATCATTACTTGAAAGAACTCTAACTATAACTGATGAATTTCTATGGTTTGGTACGAGTAAATTCAGAACCTAACTATAACATATTCAGTGAATATATAAATATATATATATATATATATATGTATATATTACCTACTGGCAGGGGGAGCTTTGGCGCTGGTAGCGCCCAGTACAACAGTATTATACTATACACTCATTGACTTAATTGTTTTCTTTTGTAATAGGCTTCTACCTGTTCTTTCATCTTGAGGAAGACGTGGTTTAAGGTGTGTCAAAGGTCGAAACATCAATAACTTTTGCTTGGTCATACATGAACTGCAGACAGGACACACCTGGACTAATATATGTTGGGAACTTAAAAGCATTTGTCAGTGTAACAATTGTACATATTGCCTCTGCACGGCTATCACGGTTTTACAGTTCACTTGAACTATGCCTTCACTTGGAGCACCTCATACCAAATTCGAATGTTGTTTTTTTCGAATACTTTATTGTCCATAATTCATGTCCGTTCAATAGTAATATGTGTTGCTCTTTATTGACATGAGGGTGAGGGGTATCTATACAACTTACAATGGCTCCCCAAAGTATTGTTGTATCTAAATAAATCCAAAGGAACATGTTCTATTTTGATATTCATAATTACCTTGGTTCCTGGGATTACTGGGTTCATCCCCAGCCTCCTTTGTACAATACATGTGTACAGTCACCATCATTACTTTTCATAGCAAAGACAACACACCTATAAGCTTTAGCATGAGGTAAAAAGTACATTGCAAACACTCTTTTTCGGTGGATGCACCCAACGTCTGCCCCATCAAATGCTGTACTAAGGGCATC
Source organism: Pleurodeles waltl (assembly GCF_031143425.1). Classification (NCBI taxonomy): domain Eukaryota; kingdom Metazoa; phylum Chordata; class Amphibia; order Caudata; family Salamandridae; genus Pleurodeles; species Pleurodeles waltl. Next base: position 1,891,534,564 of record NC_090440.1, read on the forward strand.
CAACATGTGGCCAGAGCCTTAGCCACTCTCACCGGTACTTCTGAAACCTGTTTTTCTGTTAATCTCATGGGGTCTGGTTACAACAGCACTGTGAAGGTAGACCTAACTGTGTGCCAGGAATAAGGCTGTACGCAGTCCAGGTCCCGCCCGAAACTCCGCTGCGCAGTCAGACCTCGTGGGGGTTCCTCTGAAGAAGAGCAGATTTCCTGCATGACAGATTGACAGCAAATCGGAGTATCTTTGTTTCCATGGTGAATTCAGATACGAGTAGGTCGTACTCGTAGTGGTAAGGTCTTGATGAGTCTAATCTTGAAGGGAGTTGTTACTTCCAAAAGTAAAGCACCCCTGAGCAAACGAGCAAAGCATTTTCAGTTTTAAGAGTGAAGCAGCCTTGGCGCGACAAGCAAATCGCTTCAGAGCACAGAAGTAAAGCACCCCTTAGCACAACGAGCAAAGCGCTTCAGGTCACACATGTAAAGCACCCTTGGCACGGCAATCAAATCGCTTCAGTTCACATGAGTAAGGCGCCCCTGGTACGGCAAACAACGTGCTTCATTCCAGATGAGTAAAGCACCCTTGGCATGGCAATCAAAGCGCTTCAGTCCACATGAGTAAAGCGCCCTTGGCACTGAAATCAAAGAGCTTCAGTCCACATGAATAAAGCGCCCTTGGCACGGCAATTAAAGCGCTTCAGTCCACATGAATAAGCGCCCTTGGCACTGCAATCAAAGCGCTTCAGTCCACATGAGTAAAGCGCCCTTGGTACGACAATCAAAGCGCTTCATTCCACATCAGTAAAACGCCCTTGACAATCAAAGTGATCCAGGCCACATGAGTAAAGTGCCCTCTTAGCATAACGAGCATAGCACTTCAGACAAGACAAGTAAAAGCGCTTTCTGGCACAAGGAACAAAGTGCTTCATGTATGATAATCAAAGCGCTTCATGAACAATAAACAAGGCGCTTCTGCCCAACGAATAAAGCGCTTCAAGTTCAATGAGTAAAACTTTCAGGTCTATAGTTGTAAATGTGAAAGCATTTCAGAGATAAGCAAATTACAGTTTCATTGTTTTATGGAATGCATAAAATGTGAGATACATATTTAAGTCTTTGAGAATTATTAGGCTGTGATCAAACGTTTATGTTATGAATGCATAGTTGTTAAAGGATTGATATTCAGAGTATGACCATAGTTCAAAGCTCTTGCCATCTCTTGGTTCAGAGGTTGTAGTTTGTTCTTGTTCCATGATTCACAGAAGGGGCTTCGCCCTCACTTCACAAAAGTGGTCTCAATTTGATATCACGGAGACGCCTTAGTTCATGAGTCCATTGATGAGTTATACTGCTATGAATGAGTATATGCATATTTGTTCTAACTTTTTCTTTCCAGATCTCTCTCCCTGCAGTTCCCTACCCTAATTCCCTTCCCCCGCCTGGTTTCATCATAACTCTGTGTTATAATAGCTTTCTGAGTTGGTGACGCCGGGAGGTGGACCTTTTGATCAGCAGTGTGCATACACTGAGGAAAGGGCACTGTGACAGAATAGTGAGCCCACAAGTTTTATACTTTCCTCTTGGTCTGTACGTGAGCTGCACACAATGGCCACCTTAGACACCCTTATGCAAGTAGTCACTCAGATGCAAAGGGATTTGACAGACTCAAAAAATGTTACAGCTGATTTAGTTGATAAAGTAACCCAGTTACAGAGTAAGGTGGATGGTTCTGAATCTGAGTCTCGTCCTACGCTTGCCACACCTACTAACATAGCTGTGAATGTGCCGACACAAATTCCTCTAGCTGCACCAGAGAGGTTTTCTGGGGACCCCAACAAGGTTCACGTTTTTCTCACACAGGTGAAACTACATTTTACGTGTCGTCCTATTGCCTTTCCAGACGCACAATCTAGAATTGCATTCCTTATATCATATCTGAATGGTGTTGCAGCTACTTGGGCAGTGCCGTTAGTCCGATTAGTCAGTCCTCTTTTATATAATCAGCGTCATTTTGTAGAAGAATTTGTAAAGGTATTTGACAGGCGCGCAATAACTATGTCTGCAGACAAAGAGTTACTAGAATTACGCCAAGGAAACAAAGACTTGATAACATATTTGTCACACCTCAACCGGTTAGTAGTGGAAACCACTTGGCCAGAGGAAACAAGGTCAGCAGTATTTAATCAAGGGCTAAACGACAAACTGAATGATGTATTGGCCCAAGTTGAGCCGCAACCGGAAACTTGCACTGATTCAATTAATCTAACCCTGCGGATAGATCATAGACTCTCTGAAAGAAAAGGAGTAAGGAAACAATGGGAAAAACCCAACTGGCGAATGGAAAGGTCCAGACACCTTCAATTGTCCTCAGATCCTATGAAAGAACCAATGGATATCGGAATTGTTCACCCATCATTGACCAAAAAGGAGAAAGACATGCGACAAAGAAATGGACAGTGTCTGTATTGTGGAAAAAAGGGTCATTTCGTAAAGGAATGTCAAAAGAAACCCAGAGGTAAAATTGATTTAACAATAGTGACAAAGAAAAAGATAGCGGTTGCTTTGGAAAATTCACAGGAAAACTAAAGTGGCCAAGAAAAAACAAAGGGGACCTCTTGGGCAAATTGACAATCCCTTCAGTGTGTTCTTGCACAAATTGTTATGTCAAACATTTTCGAATTTTAGTACAAAGGACTGTACAGGGAAAAAGACATAGGTGGTCATTACGACCCTGGCGGATTACGTCCGCCAGGGCCGCGGGACGCGGTGGCACCGCCGACAGGCCGGCGGTGCCCCGCGGGGCATTCTGACCGCGGCGGCTTAGCCGCGGTCAGAGAAGGGAAACCAGCGGTCTCCCGCCGGTTTCCCGCTGTCCCCAAGGAATCCTCCAAGCCGGCGCAGCTTGCTCTATTACGAGCCGGCATCCTCGTGGGAAGGGAGTTTTTCCCTGGGTTGGCGGGCGGTCTTTTGGAGACCGCCCGCCAGCCCAGGGAAAAACTCATAATACCCTCCGCGGTCTTCTGACCGCGGAGCGGTATTATGGAGGGCGGAATTCTGGCGGACGGCCTCCGCCGCCCGCCGGAATCGTAATGAGGGCCATAATGTACAAGTTCTAATTGATTCAGGGCAACAGGAAATTTTGTGGAGCAACAAACTGCACTAGGCTTGCATATACCTAGTGTTAAGAAAAAGGTTCCAGAAGTTGTTTATGCAGTTGATGGTAGTGAGTTAGCAGGAGGCCTTGTATTGACTTTAGAGCGATAAGCAAGATCACTGTTAAAAATAAATATCCACTACCTCTCATTCCACTCTTGTTAGATCAGGTGAAATCCGGCGTTATTTACACCAAACTTGACTTACGAGGTGCTTATCACCTAGTTCGAATTTGAGAGAGAGAGATGACTGGAAAACGGCTTTTAAGACTCGTTATGGCCTCTTTGAGTATCTAGTGATGCCGTTTGGTCTATGTAATGCCCCAGCAGCCTTCCAATATTTCCTAAACAATGTCCTAATGTGGAGGAACCATTCATTGTGGAAGCCGATGCATCCGATGTCGCTGTTGGGGCCATCCTATCCCAACGTCATCGAGAAACTGGACAATTGCATCTCATAGCATATGCGTCAAGAAAATTGAATGAAGCAGAACAGAATTACACCATAGCAGAAAAAGAATTACTAGCAATTCACAATGCTTTCAAAGAATGGGGACATTGGGGGTTATTACAACTTTGGAGGAGGTGTTAATCCGTCCCAAAAGTGGCGGTAAAGTGACGGATATACCACCAGCCGTATTACGAGTCCATTATATCCTATGGAACTCGTAATACGGCTGGTGGTATTTCCGTCACATTTGGGACGGATTAACACCTCCTCCAAAGTTGTAATAACCCCCATTATCTATTGGGAGTGAAACACACCATAACTGTTTACTCTGACCATAGAAATTTACAATTTATGAGTTCTGTCAGACTACTTACTCCCAGACAACTGAGATGGATGCCATTCTTTGCAGAATTTGATTTCATAGTGACTTTTAGACCAGGAGTAGATAATTGTAAGGCCGGCACATTGTCTAGGCAAGATTCTTCAATCACACATTCTGAACAAAAACCCATGCCTAGTATAACGCCTTCGTAAGTGTTGTATTTAGTAGCAGCCGAGAAATTCTTGGATCTCATTCCTAATCATTTTCACATCACCAAGTGGCAAGAGTGGTTACAACAAGACACCAAAAGGTCCATTCAATAAGGCTTACCTCTACACAAATCTCGAGTATTCCTGCCTACTGAGGAGTTAAGAGAGACAGCTTTTCATTGGTTGCATAGTCATCCTCTGGCAGGTCAATCCATGCCCTCAAAAAACACTAGAACTCATGAAAAGGTATTTATGGTGGCCTACAAGTATTCACGACCTCAAGCAAATGCTACAATCATGTGAAGTATGTGCAAGATGCAAAAGCAAACATAGCAAGCCCAAAGGGCTACTGATACCTCTACCCATTCCCAATCATCCATGGGAACATATCTCTATGGATTTTATTACTGGTCTTCCTCAAATAAAGCAATTTACAAAGTTTTAGTGATGGTGGATAGCCTTACCAAATATGCTCACTTCATTGCCTGTAAAGGGCTCCCAACCTCCGACACCTTAGCAACTATCATCTTAGAAAACATAGTTTGCTTTCAGGGACTTCCAAGAGTCATCCTATCTAATAGAAGAACACAATTTTCTGCACGTTTTTGGCAGCAATAGTGCAAGGCTTTACGAATTGATCCAACTTTATCCACTAGTTATCTTCCACAAACGGATGGTCAAACAGAGAGACTAAACCAAACTCTAAAACAATACTTATGATGTTATGCAACAAAGTCTCCTAAAACCTGGCTGGATCATTTGTGGCTTGCAGAACTAACTTATAATAACTCTCACCACTCTTCAATAAACTCAACTCCTTTCTATGGTTTATATGGGCGTCATCCGCACATTTTGCCAGCTACGCTCCCTGCTTCTACTAAAACCACTCCAGCAGTCATGGACATGTCAACACACATGAAAAAGGTACATTCACAATTGCAAACAAATCTTCATCAAGCAAAGACAAAATATAAATTGCAATATGACAAAAAACACCAGCCTGGTCCTCAGTATACAGACAAAGATAAAGTTTGGTTATCCACGAAAAACTTTGTATTAAATAATAAAAATGTGTTTCATCCAAAATTCATAGGGCCCTATGAAGTTCTACGACAAGTGAACCCAGTAACATATAAACTAAAATTACCATAGTCTTTGAAAATTCATCCGGTGTTTCACACTTCACTTCTTAAACCTACTTCGCCCTCAAGTGTCATACAACCTACTCCTCTATTAGTCCAAGGTCATTGGGAGCATGAGGTGCGATTTATCTTAGACTCTAGATATCGTGGGTCTTCCCTTTGGTACTTGGTATCCCGGAAAGGATACGGACTGGAAAATGACTCTTGGGAACCTGCAAGACATGTCCATGCACCACGTTTGGTGCGACGCTTTCACCTCCTCCATCCTGATAAGCCGGGCCCTGGACCGTGCTTGGGAGAGGGGTGTAATGTCAGGAATAAGGCTGTGCGCGGTCCAGGTCCGCCCGAAACTCCGCTGCGCCGATTTGCGGCGCTTCATGCGCACCACTTTTCATCCCTTCTTGGTCTAAAAGTGGTCATCAGCGTCGTCTGCCCTGTGGTAAAGCTCATGTAGCTGCAGGGTCAGGACATTGGTGGACAAGATGCACTTATCAGTGCTATTCCATGAAGGGACTACAATTCCCATGTTTTTAGAGGCAGCATCCATCTTAGGGTGTGGCAGGCCTATAAAGCCCAGCCACACCCAAGCACATTGCTCACTATTTTGAAGACTTCGATGCAGTCAGACCTCTTGGGTGTTCGTCTAAAGAAGAGCAGATTTCCTGCATGGCAGATTGACAGCAAATCGGAGTATCCTTGTTTCCATGGTGAATTCAGATACGAGTAGGTCGTACTCGTAGCAGTAAGGTCTTGATGAGTCCAATCTTGAAGGGAGTTGTTACTTCCAAAGGTAAAGCGCCCCTTAGCACAACAAGCAAAGCGCTTCAGGCCACACATGTAAAGCGCCCTTGGCACGGCAATCAAAGCGCTTCAGTCCACATGAGTAAAGCACCCTTGGCACGGCAATTAAATTGCTTCAGTCCACATGAGTAAAGCGCCCTTGGCACGGCAATTAAAGCGCTTCAGTCCACATGAGTAAAGCGCCCTTGGCACGGCAATCAAAGCACTTCAGTCCACATCAGTAAAGCGCCCTTGGTTCGGCAATCAAAGCGCTTCAGTCCACATCAGTAAAACGCCCTTGGCACAACAATCAAAGTGATTCAGGCCACATGAGTAAAGTGCCCCCTTAGCATAACGAGCGTAGCGCTTCAGTCAAGACAAGTAAAAGCGCTTTCTGGCATGAGGAACAAAGCGCTTCATGTATAATAATCAAAGCGCTTCATGTATAATAATCAAAGCGCTTCATGAACAATAAACAAGGCACTTCAAGTTCAATGAGTAAAACTTTCAGGTCTATAGTTGTAAATGTGAAAGCATTTCGGAGATAAGCAAATTATAGTTTAATTGTTTTTTGGAAAGCATAATATGTGAGATACATATTTAAGTCTTTGAGAATTTCTAGGCTGTGATCAAACGTTTATGTTGTGAATGCATAGTTGTTACAGGATTGATATTCAGAGTATGACCATAGTTCAAAGCTCTTGCCATCTCGTGGTTCAGAGGTTGTAGTTTGTTCTTGTTCCATGATTCAAAGAAGGGGCTTTGCCCTCACTTCACAAAAGGGGTCTCAATTTGATATCACGGAGACGCCTTATTCCAAGAGTCCATTGATGAGTTATACTGCTATGAATGAGTATATGCATATTTGTTCTAACTTTTTCTTTTCAGATCTCTCTCCCTGCAGTTCCCTACCCTAATTCCCTTCCCCCCGCCTGGCTTCATCATAACTCTGTGCTATCATAGCTTTCTGAGTTGGTGACGCCGGGATGTGGGCCTTTTGTTCAGCAGCGTGCAGATCCAGAGGAAAGGACACTGTGACACAGGGCTAAGGAAGGTGGTCAGTGGATTGTCACATTTCTTTTGCTTGTCCATTGACCACTGATGACCATTGTCCACTGACCAAGATTTGGAGACTCCTGGCTCTCCTTCTTGCTGAGAGTTGGCCCTGACTTACCTGCAAAGAGTGAGTCTTCTGGGCCTTGCTGGTCCCCAAAATCCTGCAGCTCTACGTGGAATGCTGTCTTGCAGTTGCCAAGGCTTGTTGGTGGTTCTGTCGATGACTGATCCCGCTGCAATCCGACAGCCAGCTTGGGACAGCTCCTGGATGACTCCTGGGATACTCCTGTGTTTCCTGGATTCCACAGCTGCACTTCTTCGACCACTGTCCAACAGAAAAGCATAACTTAGAGAGGTGGGCATTGCCCTCCTGCACCGCCTGGGCACCTCCGGGTGGTTTGGACTCTATCCCCTCTTTCCTTAGGTCCTCTTCTTATGGAACCCATGCCTGGATTTGATCAACCTGGTCCATGGGTCACAACAGCCGTTGGACAACCAAGATCCACATTGACTTCAACAGGAAGTTCCAACACAACTTCACTCCAATGCACCTGGGCTCCCTGGTGTAGGTATTTTATTTATTTATTTATTTATTTTATTTAGATAGTTTTCTATAGCACTGGCAAGACCCGAGGGTATCAGAGCGCTTTACAACAGTATAGGTAATAAACGAACAAGTTCAAAGAGACAGTTATACATGTAGGTTTCACAGGGTCAAAAGAGATAAAGTGCTAGTGGTGTTGGGGTGGGGGATGGGAGATTCTTCTGGAAGTGAAGGTTGGTTGAGGAGGAATTCTTTTAGTTGCTTCTTGAAGATCTGGTGGGAAGGGCTGGATCTGATGTGGACTGGTATGGAGTTCCAGATTTTAGGGGCGTTGCTTGAGAAGGAGCATGTCTGATTTGTTTGCTTCTGGGTTTTGGGCAGGATGATGAGGAAGGTGTTTGAGCTTCTTAGTGTTCTTCTTTGACCTGCTTTCAGGAGTTTATTGGCAAGGTATTATTGTTTCCCGGTGTGAAGGGCTTTATGGGTTAGGCAAGCAGTTCTGAACTTGCAGCGGGCTTCAATTGGGAGCCATTTTAGACTCTTAAGGGCAGGGGAGATGTGGTCATATTTTTTAATTCCTGTCAACACCAGGACAGTGCGCGCTCTACGGGCATCTAGAATGCAAAAACCCAACACTCGCAAGATAATGTAATTTATGCATTGTGATGATATGTTATTGTTTAACCTTTTGCATTGCAGAATTCCATCCAAAAGATTAATTTTTAAGGTGCTTATAAATACTGTACATTTGCAATGTATTGCTGCAGACATTCAGAGTGTGTTAGGGTGTGGTCCCTTTCCAGGGCCTTCTAGAGACTTTCCCTGCAACATGCCTGGGCGTGGTTCTAGGCTGGGCCAAGACTCTATAAAAGAGAGTCAGCCCAACTTCCAGTGCTCACTATTCAGAGGTCCCGGTGCAGAGCAGCAGCTTCTTCCTGACTTCCTGTCCCGGCGGCCTATTTGGATTTTCCAGTCTTCTGCACTCATCTCTCATTGGTGATCACTGTTTCCAGGCGGTAAGACGGTGTTTGGACATTTCCCAACACCGTAATTGAGAATTTTCATATTCTTGATTTTAATTCTTAAATGAATAACAGATTACTTGTGTGCTGCCATTTTTTGACATTTGTATGGTGGTTTGCAACTAGGGAGGATGCGCAATTTAATCCATAAAGATTTGACTTCGTTATTACATTGTTGTTCATTGTGCGCTGATATTTCTTGACATTTACATGATGTTTTACGAGTTGGCTAGACGTGCAACTTGTTTCATGAGCATTTAACTTTGTTGTTCATTGCGCGCTACCATTTCCTGGCATTTACATGGTGGCATTCGAGTCGGCAACACACGCGATTCTTTCCTTGAGTGTTTTTTCATGTTATTCATTGTGCGCTACCATTTCTTGGCATTTGAATCGGCAAGACTCGCAATTCTTTCCCTGAGTGCTTTTCATGTTGTTCATTGTGCGCTACCATTTCTTGGCATTTGTATGGTGGCATTTGAATCAGCAAGACGCGCAATTCTTTCCTCGTGTATAAATAATGTAAATTACTGTGCGCTACTATTCTAAGACATTTTCTTGGTAGCATTTCAAGTTGACACGTTGCGTGATATATTCCTTGAATCTACGTTGTGTGATTTCATGGTGCACAATCCTTTATGGTGTTTAATACTCATATAAAAATCTGCAATGTGCGCAATTCACTTCCCAATGTTTTTTCTGAGATGAACACAACAATACCAGAGTTCTAGATGTAATGCTGTGTGTTCCTGATATATATATTCTTAAAAGGAGATTCATATGGTTGTTTAGAAATTGCTCAGAGTGTTTCCTGATTCTCATGCTAAAGAAAGTACTCGAATCTGAAAGTCCTATTTAACTTTTCCTGTTTCCTCCTCAGGCATTCGGTCATCTAAAGCCTAGTCAGTTTTAGGACTATTCTAGGGTTGTTCATGTTTTTTTCGGAAAAGACGAAGCTTAGAGTTGTAGCATGGTACTGATTTCATGAGATGTAATTTTGATGTTGTGTTTTAACCTTTTGCTTCCTACAGGTCTCCTTCCCAGCTGTTCCCGTCCTAATCCCCTTTTCCCCACTTGGACTCTCTTAGACTCTGTGATAAATCTAATCAGAGTATTGGAGCTGTCTTGTGGTGGAAGTGTTGGGAACGTGCACAGACCCCGAGGATCTGGTGACTCTGACAGAATAGTGAGCCCACGAATTATTATCCTCCTGGTTTGTGTATGTTCTCAGCATGGCCACACTGGACAATCTAGTCAAGGCTATCACCCAGCTCCAGTCAGAAGTGGTATCATCAAAGGATTTGACAAATAGTCTAGCTGAGAGGGTGAGTCAGTTATAGAATAAGGTTGAGAAGAAAGAACAAAGTCCCACAGGTGTGTCTTGGCCAGGTACTTCTTCTCAGACTTCTGGAGGTAATCCGACTAACATTTCCCTCAATGTTCCTTCAGCCATTCCTTTAGCTCCCCCAGAACGCTTCTCAGGTGATCACTTGAAATCGCAATCTTTTCTGGTTCAAGTGGAACTTCACTTCACCTGCAGACCACATACTTTCCCCAATGCCCAGTCTAAAGTAGCTTTCTTGTTGTCATATTTGTCTGGATATGCAGCTACCTGGGCTATTCCTCTTGTGCGTAAAAATAGTCCCCTGTTGTACAACTGGAAAAATGTTGCTCGTGAATATGAGAGCGTTTTCGATCGTAGAACTGTAACACAGTCAGCAGATCGTGAATTATTAGACTTACGGCAAGGGAATCAGGACTTAGGGGGTCATTCTGACCCTGACGGTCTTGGACCGCCAGGGCAAGAATGACGGAAGCACCGCCAACAGGCTGGCGGTGCTTCAAATCCCATTCCGACCGCAGTGGTAAAGCCGCTGTCGCCCCGCCGGGGCCGGCGGTTTTCTGCCGTTTTTGCCCCGGCTGGGAGAATCCACCAGGGCAGCGCTGCAAGCAGCGCTGCCCTGGGGTTTCTGACCCCCTTACCGCCAGCCTGTTTCTGGCGGTTTTCACCTCCAGGAAGAGGCTGGCGGTAAGGGGTGTCCTGGGGCCCCTGGGGGCCCCTGCACTGCCCATGCCACTGGCATGGGCAGTGCAGGGGCCCCCTAACAGGGCCCCGGCCAGCTTTTCACTGTCTGCCTAGCAGACAGTGAAAAGCGCGACGGGTGAAACTGCACCCGTCGCACGGCCGCACACCGCCGGCTCCATTCGGAGCCGGCTCCTGTGTTGCGGCCTCATTCCCGCTGGGCGGCGGGCACCAACTTGGTTAGTGCCCGCCAGCCCAGCGGGAATGTCAGAATGGGGGCCGCGTATATTTGGCTGCATGGCGGCCAAATGGCGGTTTCCGCCTGGCGGGCGGAGGTAGCCGCCCGCCAAGGTTGGAATGACCCCCTTAGTGTCATATTTAGCCAACTTTAATCGGCTGGTCGCTGAGACATCCTGGCCTGAAGAAAAACAAGCGGCCTTGTTTTACAGGGGACTCAAAGAGGAGCTAAAAGACATCTTAGCGCAAATCGACCCACAACCTGCAAACTGTCAAGATTTAATAAACCTTGTCTTGAGGCTTGATCATCGTTTAAACGAACGAAAAGGAACGCGTAAAAAGACTGAAAAACATTCTAGGCATGCTCATGATAACAAAGACTCAAGAACTCCGAGAGAAAGAACGCCGGAACCGATGGAAATTGGAACCATCAGGAGACCTTTGACCAAAGATGAAAAGGACCTACGCAGAAAAAATGGGCAATGTCTCTATTGTGGGCGGAAAGGTAATTTCGCCAAAGATTGTCCAATCAAAACAAAGAGCAAGCGAGGCCCAGTTCAGAAAATTGCAACCAATGCATCAGTCGAGTCCGAAAATCTAAAGCACCCAAGTTGCAGAGAAGGGTTGCTCTTGGATGTCACCGTGGATCCTTCACAATCCAAACATCTAAAATGGGGAATAAGAGTTCAGGTCAAGAAAAAGACCTATTTCAAGAAGGCTCTAGTCGACTCTGGGGCTACCGGAAACTTTGTTGACGCCCAATTGGTTTGTGCATGGGGGATCCAATGTATTGAAAAGAAGACCCCAGAAACCATCCAGGCAGTTGATGGAAAACTCTTGACTGGAGGTCTGATAACTCTTCAGACTGTCCCCTTGACAATAATTTGTGAAGGTAAAAATCAAAGAAATAAACATAAAGAGGAACTCATCCTTGACGTGATCCATGCTCCCCAGTATGGGATCATCCTTGGCTTGCCATGGTTAACTCATCACAATCCAGAGATTAATTGGGCAGAACAAAAGATCGTGTTCTCATCAGTGCTATGTAAAGAACATTGTCTCCAAAGGACTCAAGAATCGGAAGTTCGCCATTCTTACATAGCTACCGCCGCAGAGAAAGAAGTTCAGTTGCCCAAACAGTATTCGTCTTATGAAGATGTATTTGATGAGAAGGAAGCAGAGAACTTACCTCCTCATAGATCTTATGACTGTCAAATTGATCTAGTCCCAGGGGGGATACTTCCCAACTGTCGTGTGTATGCCCTGTCAGAACATGAAAATCAACATTTACGAAAATACTTGGATCAATTCTTAGAGAATGGTTTCATCCGCCCCTCTAAGTCTCCCACAGCTTCTCCTTTGTTTTTTGTCCCAAAAGCGAACGGAGAGCTTCGAACTTGTATCGACTATAGGGTCTTGAATAAAATCACCATCAAGAACAAATATCCTTTGCCTCTAATTCCGGTCTTACTGGAACAAGTAAAGAAAGCAAAAATCTACACGAAGCTTGATCTTCGAGGTGCTTACCATTTGGTCAGAATGAGAGAGGGTGACGAATGGAAAACGGCATTCAAAACAAGATATGGCCTTTTTTAATACACCGTCATGCCTTTTGGTCTGTGCAATGCTCCAGCAGCATTTCAATTTTTCTTAAATTACGTTCTTAGAGAGTACCTCAATATCTTTGCCATAGTTTACATTGATGACATTTTGATCTACTCAGACAATGAGAATGAACATGTTCAACATGTCAAGAAAATTTTGGCAGCCCTTCATAAACACCATTTATATTGCAAGCTAACCAAGTGTGAGTTTCATGTTACCACAGTTGAGTTTTTAGGGGTTATCCTTACCCCTCAAGGTATGGTGATGGCAGAAAGGAAAGTAAAAGCCGTATCTGAATGGCCCATCCCAAAGACTGTTCGTGATGTACAATGTTTCCTGGGCTTTGCAAATTTTTACCGGAGGTTCATCAATCATTTCTCCCAGACAGTGGCTCCAATTACTAAGTTATTAAGAAATAAAGAAAAATTTGTATGGTCCCCAGAAGCAGACCAAGCCTTTTCAACTTTGAAAGAAGCTTTCTCCACTGCCCCAGTCTTGACTCATCCAGATGCGGATCGACCTTTCATAGTGGAAGCTGATGCTTCAGATGTTGCGATAGGAGCAGTCTTGTCACAACAAAACAAAGACACTGGTCAGCTTCATCCTGTAGCTTACATGCCTCGGAAGTTGAACGAAGCCGAACAGAACTATGTCATTGCTGAAAAAGAGCTTCTGGCGATTCGTGACGCCTTTAAAGAATGGAGACATCATTTGTTGGGAGCTAAATATACTGTCACAGTATATACTGATCATCGCAATCTTCAATTCATGAGTTCTGCCAGACTTTTGACTCCTCGGCAATTACACTGGATGCTGTTTTTTGCCGAGTTTGATTTTGTGGTAACCTTCCGGCCTGGTAAAGATAATCGCAAAGCTGACGCCTTGTCCCGCCAAGAGTCTACCACATTGCCTGCAGTTCAAACCTCCAAAGCTATCATTGCTCCTGACAAGGTCCTATGTATTATAAAAACAGAAGATTTCTTTGAAGACATCCGCAATTCATTCACTGTTGAAAAATGGCAGGCGTGGGCCCAAGCAGATCCGAAAAGATCAATCAAGCAAAGATTACCCTTTCACGATGCTCGTTTGTTCGTGCCCACTACCAAACTTCGCAAGATAGTGTTTCATTGGTTGCATGTTATACCTACAGCAGGTCACCCTGGTACTCCTAAAACTCTTGAATTAATCCAACGCTATTTTGGTGGCCTACCTTAAAAAAAGGATGTAAAAACAATGGTAAACAACTGCGAAGTCTGTGCTCGCACTAAAACAAGCCATTCAAAACCAAAAGGGTTGTTACACCCACTCCCAACCCCAAGTCGTCCGTGGGAACACATCTCTTTAGACTTTATTACAGGTCTGCCAGTGGTTCAACAGCATTCAGTAATTCTGGTGGTAGTAGATAGTCTCACGAAATATGGACATTTCCTTGCCTGTAAGAAATTACCCACCTCTAGTGAACTGGCAACTATCTTACTGAATAGAGTGGTTCGTTATCATGGACTGCCAAAAGTGATCCTCTCCGATCGGGGATCGCAATTTGCCTCCAACTTCTGGAAGACATGGTGTAAAACACTCCAAGTGACATCTACCCTATCTACTAGCCACCATCCTCAAACAGACGGTCAAACGGAGAGACTAAATCAGACTTTGAAGCAATACCTACGTGCTTACGCTGAAAAAGCACTTCATTCATGGACATCAATGATCTGGTTAGCTGAGTTAGCCTACAACAACTCCTTCCACACGTCTACTGGCGTTACACCCTTCTTTGGTTTGTTTGGCTATCATCCTGACACCTTGCCCATCACAATTCCTCAAGAAAGTTCTCTCACTCCAGCTTTGTCAGAAATCATTCAACATTTGCATCAAACTCAGAAATCGATTCAACAACATTTAGAAAAAGCCAAAAAAATATACAAAAAGCATTATGACAAGAAACATTGTGAGGGACCGCAGTATCAACCTGGTGACAAAGTGTGGCTTTCCACAAAACATATAGACTTCAAGAAGAAGCACATGTTCAACCCCAAATTTATAGGTCCTTACACTGTTCTTCAGCAAATCAATCCTGTGACCTATAAACTACAATTGCCAAAATCATTACGGACTCATCCAGTGTTCCATACTTCCCTCTTAAAAAAGGCAGTCCAAAAGGTCCACCCTCATCCAGCCCCTGTTCTAGTATGGGGGAGGAAGAATATGAAGTCAAGAAAGTGTTGGACTCTAAACTGAGAGGGCGTAACCTATGGTACTTAATCTCATGGAAAGGTTATGGCCCTGAAAGTAATTCATGGTTTTCTGCATCTGATGTTCATGCTCCAGTACTTGTGAGACGCTTTCATGGTCTCAATCCAGATAAACCAGGCCCTAGAGCGCGCCTGGGAGAGGGGAGTACTGTCAACACCAGGACAGTGCGCGCTCTACGGGCATCTAGAATGCAAAAACCCAACACTCGCAAGATAATGTAATTTATGCATTGTGATGATATGTTATTGTTTAACCTTTTGCATTGCAGAATTCCATCCAAAAGATTAATTTTTAAGGTGCTTATAAATACTGTACATTTGCAATGTATTGCTGCAGACATTCAGAGTGTGTTAGGGTGTGGTCCCTTTCCAGGGCCTTCTAGGCACAGAGGTGCCCGCCACAGCAAGGGAGCTCCCATCAGAGGAGGAGCCGCTGTCGCTGGTGTCTGCTCCTGTCCCCCTCGTGGATCTCCCCTCGCCCTCTGTCCCACTGGTGCCTTCGGACTCCGTTACTGCACCCTCCAGGGCCATGTGGGATGCAGCTCCCTCCTGCTCTTGTGCCACTGCTCCTCTGCCTGATGATGCTAATGCATGCAAGGACAGGGTGAAAAAAAAAGGGGGGGGGTAAGACAGAGGAGACACATGGTCAATGCCTGCAACACCACTACCGTTGGCGGACACAACACACAGGGAGCAGCCCTATGCACTAAGCCATGCACTGACAGGGCAGGGGAAAAGCACATGCCCATGAGGGACTCTGCCAAGACCCATTTGATGCAGAGCTGGAAGCCATAGGAGCCTGACTAGGTGTAGAGGGCAAATACCACCTTTGGGGTTGGACAGGGAATGAAGCTGCAAATCAATGGATCTACCTTTGCGCATCTGCCCTGGTCTAGGGGAACCCACAGCCCACCTCCCCCACCCAGACACCTCGTAATGTGTGCAGAGTCAGCTGAATGAGAGTGTACTCACCCCCTTGTGCCTGCTGTGATGCCCTCAAGCGCCCATACAACTCTGGATATGCCACCGCAGGATCCGGCACATCAGGGGGGTCATGGTGCAAGGGGCACCCCTTCCGCTTTGGGAGGCCATCCCCAGGTGGGCCTCAGGTGTCTTCTTGCTCCGGCAGCGCGTGTCCTCCCATCTTTTCCGGCAGTGGGTGCTCCATCTATGGTAGACCCCTAGGGTCCTTATTTCCTTGGTGATGGCACATCAAATACCCTTCTTCTGGTGGGCGCTGACCTAGAGGAAAAGTGAAGCTATAATGGAAGTTACTCTCCCATACAGTTCTTCTCACACATTGCCCACAAACCTCCCACCCTGGCCTAGACATACATACACACACCATCCTCACATGCTGGCCTGTCCCCCCGTCTCTTCCATCCATGACACTCAATACAGTCATGTACCATCCACCATGCACCCAGTTTACTCATCTGTTTGTCTGGAGGACCGTACAGTTGCGTGTACTTGGGGAAGACCCCATCCACCAGTTTCTCCAACTCCTCCGCAGTGAAGGCAGGGGCCCTTTCCCCAGACACTGTAGCCATTGTCGCTTCCAGACACAGGTCACAGCAGCACTTGCAGTGTAGGTCCTCTCCTGTTGAAGGTCAGGTATCAAGTGAGGGAACTGATAGAAAATGGCGGTCACGTCCGCTGTGGTGCGTGCCGTCACTGCCGGCGTACCTCGTCATTGGCTCCTGGAGCCCATAGGACCCAATGATAACCAATGCTGGATTGCGCCGCGGTCTTCGACCGCCAACACCGACGGTGTACAATGCCAGTGCAGTTACATCATTTCCCCTTGTCCCACCTTACAGGTCAGGCAGCTGCCATTTCAAGGGGCCACATGGCAGGCCAAATAATTGTGGTACACCTATTTAGGCCAGGAATACCGACAAAGGCACATAGAGAAATTTTAACATTAGTTCTAAACAGCCTTGTGTAACCTATGTGTTGTATGACCCTCTGCTCACCGTTCTTCTCCATAGGGCATGTCCGCTGGGGCACGTGATGGAACTGCGGCATCCTCCGGTGTGCAGACCCCTGGTGGACCTGTCGACAATGGAAGACAGACACATAAATATCACTTACAGACTTGATTGTGCAACAATCCAGGAACTGTGTGCCCAGTTGGAGCCTAACCTGATGTCAGCTATCCACCATCCCACAGGAATCCCCCCTCTAGTGCAGGTCCTGTCAGTACTCCGTTTCCTGGCCAGTGGGTCTTTTCAAACAACAGTAGCCATGGCATCAGGGATGTCCCAGCCAATGTTCTCTAACGTGTTGGTTGTCCAGATTGTTATCTGCCCTGCTGAAAGACATGCGCAGCTACATCGTTTTCCCTCAGGTGGAGGATTTGCCCACAGTGAAAGGTGACTTCTATGCCCTGGGACATATCCCCAACATCATTGATGCCATTGATGGTAGACATGTGGCATTTGTCCCCTCCCGCAGGATTGAACAGGTGTACAGAAACCGCAAAAGCTACCATTCTATGAATGTGCAGATGGTGTGTTTGGCAGACCAGTACATCTCCCATGTGAATGCCAAGTATCCTGGCTCAGTGCATGACGCTTCCATTTTGAGGAATAGCAGCATCCCTTATGTGAGGGGGCAACTCCAGAGGCACCGTGTGTGGCTAGTAGGTGAGCCTAAAGTCCCCACACAGTTTCATGTGCTGTCTGGGTCTGGGAGATTTCCTAATGTTTGGAGGATGTCTAACAGTTGTCCCTCGATATTTGCAGGTGACTCTGGTTACCCCAACCTGTCATGACTACTGACCTCAGTGAGGAATCCCTGGACAAGGGCAGAGGAACGCTACAATGCAGCACATGGGCGAACTAGGAGGATAATAGAGCGCACCTTCGGCCTCCTGAAGGCCAGATTCTGGTGCCTCCATCTGACAGGTGGTTCCCTATACTACTCACTGAAGAAGGTGTGCCAGATCATCGTGGACTGCTGTATGTTGCACAACCTGGCTGTGCGACGCCAGGTGCCTTTTCTGCAGGATGATGCTGGTCTTGTGGCAGCTGTGGACAGTGAAGAAGAGGAGGCAGAAGAAGAAGATGTAGACAACCGAAACAACATCATCATGCAATACTTCCAGTGAGACACAGGTAAGAGGATGGAACTGCTTCCCACATCTCATACTATTGTAGGACCTAGCACAAGTCTGTCCTTTTCACTCTGTGTATGGACCCTGAATTGTCACTTTGGCTTTCCATTTCACAGATCTGGGTCCTAATTTGTGCCCTCTGCTATGTTTTCTCCTGGCCTACAGCTGTGTAACATTGGTATGTGAAC
This sequence comes from Pleurodeles waltl, assembly GCF_031143425.1. Lineage (NCBI taxonomy): Eukaryota > Metazoa > Chordata > Amphibia > Caudata > Salamandridae > Pleurodeles > Pleurodeles waltl. Next base: position 1,891,552,655 of record NC_090440.1, read on the forward strand.
AAGTACGTTGACATTGCTATATTTCAGAGATGTTGCAGTTACACATTTGTGAAAGCACAGACTGACTCCAGATTGTTTGGTGATTCAAGGGTGTTTATTTCTGTGCTAAGTGGAGGGGGGGGTGAAATGGGCTGGGGTGATGGTGGAGGATTGTCTATGGCAGAGTCCAGTCTCTTGGTCTCACAGGTGCATTGTCCAATGGGGCATAGGAAGGGGAGCAATGGCAGTTTAAGGTGGACAGGGTGACAAAGTGGGACAAAAGGGTGACATTCAGGAGGGTCTTATTTCCTGGTGGGGGTCTTGGCAATGTTCTCTGTCTTGTTCCTGGATCTCAGGGACTGTTTGCGGGGTGGTTCTCCTTCTGCAGGGTGTGGGGTGCTGGTGGCCTGTTGGTCCTGTGGTGGTGCCTCCTGTCCACTAGCGCCGGCGCAGGTGGAGGGCTGTTCATTGTCCAGGCTAGTGTTAGGGGCCTGTTTATGTCCCACTGTGTCCCTCATGGTGTTGGCAAGGTCTGCCAGCACCCCTGCAATGGTGACCAGGGTGGTGTTAATGGACTTCAAGTTCTCCTTGATCCCCAGGTAGTGTTCCTCCTGCAGCCGCTGGGTCTCCTGAAACTTGGCCAGTACCGTACCCATGGTCTCCTGGGAATAGTGGTATGCTCCCATGGTGTTGGAGAGTGCCTCGTGGAGAGAGGGTTCCCTGGGCCTGTCCTCCCCCTGTCGCACAGCAGTCCTCCCAGCTTCCCTGTTATCCTGTGCCTCTGTCCCCTGAAGCGTGTGCCCACTGCCACTGACCACAGGTCCCTGATTGTCTTGGGTTGGTGGGTTTGCCTGGGTTCCCTGTATGTAGTGGTGGATACACTGCTGACTGACTTGTCCTGGGAACAGAGGGATGGGCCCGCTGGGTGGGTGCTGTGCTGGTGTTTCCTGAGGGGGAGGGTCTGTAGTGGCCAGTGACAGTGGCAGGGGAACCGACTGTCCAGAGGTCCCTGATGGGCCGGGCTGGTCATCTTGATCCAGGCGTGCAGAGCTGCTGTCATCACTGTGGGCCTCTTCTGTGGGGAGACTGGATATGTCTGGCACCTCCTGTCCAATGACATTGGGTATGGGTCCTGCTGGGGGTAAATGCATAGTTTTAGTATCTGTGTGTGCCATCCTGTGCATTGGGTGAGGTACCCTCTACTCCTGTGCTTGCATAATTGTATTTGCCATTTTGTGATAGTTGGTTTGGGGTCTTTGTGGGTATCTGTACTGGACATGCTTTGGTGACGGCGGTCCTGCATAGGTGTTGCATGCAGGGCCTTGGTATTTAGATGTGTGGGTTGTGATAGTGGGACATATGTGAGACGATGGAGTGATGGGAGTGAGGGTAAGGGTGGGGGTATGTGATGGCATGCAGGTGGGGTGTGGGGGATATGGTAATAAAGATATGACTTACCAGAGTCCAGTCCTCCTGCTATTCCTGCGAGGCCCTCAGGATGCAGTATTGCCATGACTTGCTCCTCCCATGTTGTTATTTGTGGGGGAGGAGGTGGGGGTCCACCGCCAGTCCTCTGTACAGCAATCTGGTGTCTGGATACTACTGAACGCACCTTCCCCCGTAGGTCGTTCCACCTCTTCCTGCTGTTATCCTGTGTTCTTGGATGCTGTCCCACTGTGTTGACCCTGTTGACGATTCTCCGCCATAGCTTCATCTTCCTAGCAATGGAGGTGTGCTGCACCTGTGATCCGAAAAGCTGTGGCTCTACCCGGATGATTTCCTCCACCATGACCCTGAGCTCCTCCTCTGAAAACCTGGGGTTTATTTGAGGTGCCATGATGTGGTGTGGGTGATATGTGAGGTGCTGTCTGTTGTGATGTGTGGGGGGATGTGTTGTTGTGTGTTGTTTGAGGTGCGTGGATGTTGTATGGGTGATGGTGTTGTGTGTCTGTGGATGCTGGTGTTGTGTTTGCTAATCTCTCTCTCTGTGCTTCTTCCAAAAAATGTGTTGTAAGGGTTTGTGGGTAATGTGGGTGTGTGTTTTAAAGTGTTGCGGGTGTGGTGTGTGTATGTGTATCAGGTGTGTGTATTTTGAATTGTCCAATGTAGGTGTGTTTTGTAAATGTGTGTGCATTTTGAGCCCAGCTGTGTGTACCACCAATGGATTGCCGCGGATGAAAGACCGCGCCGCGTTGATTCATGGGTCGTGATAGTGTGGGCGTATTCTTGTTGGCGTGACGGTGTAGGTTTTGGTATCGCCAGTTTATCACTGACCTTTGGTGTGGAGGACTTGTGTGGGTGTCTGTATTGTGGCAGATTCCGAGATGTGGGTCGTAATACCTGTAGCAGAATTCCGCTGCGCAACGGTATGTTGGCGGTATTCAGCACGGCGGAAAGTGGGATTTACCGCCAGGGTTGTAATGAGGGCCTCTGTGTTTGGTGGAGTATCTGGTTCAAGGGAAAGCTCAATCTTGGTGATTTTATTGTTGAAGAAGTTAGCGAAATTATCACAACTGTCTTTAGTTGTAGGTGGGGGGGTTGGGATGGTTTAGTAGTTTGTTGTTTGATGATGTTGAAGAGCTCCTTTGGTCGGTTTTTGGCTCTGTCTAGAGCATTGCGGAAGAAGGTGTTTTTTTCATTGGTTATGTGTTTTTCATAGTTTCTCCGTTTCCTTCTGAGTTGTTCAAGGTGGGTTGTGGAAAGGTCGGATCTCCAGAGACTTTCCGCTGCTGTCAGTTTTCTTCTTTCTGTATTGAGCTCATTGTTAAACCATGCTCTGGATCGTGTGTTTCTCACTCTTTTCAGTTTCAGGGGGGCTAATTGGTCAAGTATGCTAGTAATAGTTGTGTTGTACTGGGTGATTAACTCGGTGGTTGAGAGGTTGGCCGATTAGGGCGGTAGTAAGGAGCTGATTTTTTCTTCGAGGGTTGTTAATTGGATTTGGTCAATGTTTCTTTTCCATTTGAATGTCTTTTGTGAGTGGTTATTGTGTTGGGGAGTTTTATTAAGATGGAATAGAATAATGTGATGGTCTGACCAGTCGACAGGAAGAATATCGTCAATCGTGAGTGAATCTTTTTGAGCTTTAATCGCATCTAGTGTAGCTCCTTTGATGTGGGTTCGGCCCTTGCAGTGCTGGGCTGGGCAAGGTCTTTGCTAAGGAGAAGGTCATTTAAGGATTGGATTAGAGCATTATTATGGTCATTCCATTGGAGGTTAAGGTCACCCAAGATGATGAAATTGGGGCATGAGAGGGAGCAGTGCATTATTAGGTCAGCTAGGTGATCCCCAAAAGGTAGGGTGTTGCCTGGAGGGTGGTAGAGTAGGTGGAAGGTTACATTGGAATTGTCACTCATCCTGATGGAGCGGTTGAGCTGTTCACATGAGTTGTAGCTCAATGTGTCTTTTATCTCTATTTTTATATTATTTTTGTGAATGATGGCAATGCCTCCCCCATGGCGGTCTTTTCTATCTTTGTTGGTAATTGAGAAACCTGGCGGAACGAGGGTATCCATGATCGGTTGAGAGTGTTCAGTCAGCCAAGTTTCTGTGATGAAGGCAATGTCAATATTGTGGTTAAGGATGGCATCAGCTAGATCCACAGCATGTTTGACTGCCGATCTGCAGTAAATGAGCATACATTTGGTTCGCTGATAGTCCTTGGGGTCTAGAGTGGAAGGGACCAGGGGGATGTTAATGAGGTGAGCTGGAGGCCTGAGTGAGGTTGAAGGCGTGAGATTTTGACCTAGACCAGCGATGACCTGGATATTGAATTGGGGTTAGGTATGGGCAAAGGCGTGTTTTAAGATTGGGCGAGTTTTACTGCTTCATTGTGTGACAGTGGAACGTTCGTTCTTTTTGGCCTTTGGGCATTGAGGTAGTAGGGCCTGGAGGGCCAGTTAAGACTCTGGGGGTTGGTTATATCAGGGAGTGGAGTGTGGGCCTGGATAAGAGGGGGTTGCAGAAGCAGGTTAAGGCTTCTCGCTATCATGTTGATGCCCTGTATGATGGTCTCTAGTTGGAATTCTAGGTTGGTGAGACGCTCATTAATTTTAGATGTGAGAGTGAGATTGGAGGGGGGGTGAAGGTGATGTGCTTCCTACTGTGTGGGGTCTGATGAGATTGGGCATGATGGTTCTCTAAATCCTTGGGTGGTAAATGGGAGGAGACAGCAGTAGAGTAGTTGGGATTGGTATCAGGGCTGCGTTAGAAGTGGCATAGGATGTGGGCGGAACATGGGTGTCTCTTCGATTAGTTGAGTCTTGTCTGTTTGTGGGGAGCAGGAGAGGGTGGTTGGGAGAGGGAGCTGTTCTGGGGGAATCTTGGGTAGGTTCAGGGAGAGGGGTGGCTTTGTGCAAGTGAATTGTGGTGGTGTGGGCTTGTGAGCATTTCAGGATGTTGGGTTTGATGGTTGTTGGGTGTAGGAAGTTGGGGGCTGAGTCAAGGGGGGAGGGGATCATGACAATGAGTGAGCCACTCAGGTTGTAGAGATTGTCCTTTGAAGAGGTGGGGGTGCTGAGGGTTGTGTTAGAGGGGGGGGTTGGTAGTGGGGGTAGAGTCTATGAGGATAGGGATCTAAATGGGGGGGCTCATGTGTTGGGGGGATTGAGGTTGTGAGATGACTGATTTTAGTGTGGGGAATATGGATTCGAAAGCTCAGAGGTGAGTGTCATTGGCTTGTATCATGATGGTTCCGTTTCTGAAGATGGATATAATGGTATTCCCCTGGAATGTGGGCTAGCTAGAGATTGTGAGTTTGCAGCCATATGGGATGTTGGTGGATTTGGAGGTGAGGAGGTAGCTGGTAAGGAAAGAGTTCCATCTAGCTGGGCGTTAAGTGAAGAAGATAAGATGTGTCCTTTTAGGACCTTTATGGGAATTGTAATAGGTGTTAGCAATTAGCAATTTAGGGTGTTGCCTGATCAGTTTGTGCTTAAAGTTTTTAAACGCAGTGGGGGAGAGGTTGTTGGGGGGATATTGAGAAATAGTTGGAACCGCAGGGTTTCAGAAAGGCGGAAATAGGTGTGTTAGCGGGTTCTGCGGGGATTAACATAATAGGTTTTTATAGTTCGGGTGGGGATTATTGGTAGGGCAGGTTGGAGGTTGGATGCGTTTGTAGTGTCTATCTGAGAGCTATGGAGGCGGAATTAGGAGGTGGGGCGGAGTGGAGAAAGAAATGTGAGGGACCAGGTTAGTGGATGCCCGAATAGGATGTAAGGAGCTTCAATTATTTTTTTTATTTTTTTTTATGGTTGGGGTGATGCTCGGTCAGGGATTGGTCCTGCTATAGTGTTGATTATAGGGTCAGGATGAAGGTGTTGTTGGGGTAACATAGTCCTCTGTTAGTTTTTAGTGACCAAGGGGGTGGGGGGGTGCTCCTGGTTATGTTCGTCCTACCTTGGTGTTGCTAATAGTTTAGGATTGGGTGATCCTACTTTTGTGTTGATTGCCAGTTGGCGATTTATTGTTAGTCCTACTATAGTGTCAGTGCTCCATTTAGGTTCAAAATGGGGGCCAGCATGGCATCATAGAGGAGGACCAAAATGGTGGACCGCAGGTGGGAGCGTGGGGGTGTGGCTGGAACTGTGTGCAGGTAGGTTTCAACCCGGGAGGGGCAGATGCTTGAGGGTCTATTTTCTCTCAGGAGAAATAACATAAGGGTGTATGGTCAGGGCGACTGCTAGGTGGGGGGCGTAATACGTAGCACTGGGGTAGGGCCCAGGGGCAGGATGAGAGCCAAGACACAGTCTGTCTCAACCGTGGAAGTGGCCCTTTGGAGCTTAAGTAACCTTCAGTTCAAGCATTGCGTAGACACACCTGAGATCCTCAAAGAATCTTCGCAGGCCAGTGCCGCGCGAGCCAGTGGACGAGCTTTGGGGGTGGGAGGGTGAGTGTTGGATTGGACCCCTGCGGGAGGGCGTCCTCCGGTGATGGAGCACGGAGGAGGACTCACTCCATGAAAGCGTTTGGCAGACTGCGAGTGGTGGGCAGGGGCAGGATGGAAACGACTGCCCTCCAGCTACTCCGTCGTGCTCCGGTGAGGGGGCACAGAAGAGGGCACGCTTCTCGACTTAGTCCCCTGCGGGAGGGCGTCCTCTGATGTTGGGGCGCGGAGGAGGGTGCACTCCTTGATAGCATCTTGGAGTCTGCTAGTGGCAGGCTGGGGCAGGACAAAATTGACTGCCCTCCAGACACTCCGTCGCGAGTTTGGGGCGGGAGGGTGCCCTTTAGGGGAGGGTGTCCTCCGGTGAGGGAGTGCAAAGGAGGGCACACTTCCCGAAAGCAGTCTGGAAGGCCTTTGAAGAACAAAGTGTGGCGGGAAAGGGCAAGGCTAAAACCAGTGCCTCCCCCAGTTGCTCTGACGTCCGTCTGCACTCTGCTCGTTGAGGGAGGGGGGGCGGTGAGCAGCTGCTCTGACGTCCATCTGCACTCTGCTCGATGGGGGAGAGGGGGTGAGGAGCAGCCCCCAGTGGAGAACGTGTGGAAGAGGGGTCTCCCTGAGCGGCCAGGAAGCTGGTGACGGGAGGAAGGCAGCCGCTGGATTCCAGCGAGAACGGCTGCCCTCCAGCTCAGAGGGAGGCGAGGGTGTGGAGGCTCTCACCTCGCAAACGGGGTTCTGGATCCAGGAGTCCAAACCACAGTTGGGCAGCAGGCAGGCGGTTGAAGACTGGAGAAAGACTCGGGTAAGTCCGGAGGGTTCTCCTGTTGTTGGAGCCAACTGTTTTCTGTGTAGGAAGCTCTGTTCCCTGTTGATTTGGTGAGGGAGGAGCTTGGAAGAATTTTCAGAGTATTTCTTTTGGAGTTCTTATAGTTGTGATGGATTTCTTGTCGGTGCAGCGGTTGCCGGGGATGCCTGAGGGAAATCCCGGGATTTTCACTAATTGTGATCCTGTCCCTCGGGAGCTCCGGAAGGTGCTTCCTTCCCACGGCCATCTTGCAACCTTCAACTCCACTTCTCTGAGTATCCACAGGTTTGGTCACTCTTGAACCTCCCTTGCCCCAACAGGGTTCCTCGGGGTCCTATGGGAAGGGTCCTAAAACTCGAAAAGTCCAACCGTCACTTCCCCATGTTATCCTATGGACACTGATTCAGAGTTACAACTCAGCAAACGGGCACTTGGGGAATCATGACAACTTACCTTTTGTGTTCTAGTGCTTCCTCAGTCCTGAGGGTCCTTAGGTGGGAGTTTGGATTGGTAGTGTTTTTCTCATTCAATTTTTTTAGTATATGTTTTACCCCACCAATCCCCCCCATAGAGGCCCATGTTATTGTATGCCTCTACTTGCCCGTTTTTAAGTATAATTTTGTATGTCCATATCTCTGGTTAGGAGATATACCAAAGTTAGTTTAGTGTTTGTGTTATCATAAATAATACATTATATACTGCACCTTTTGCAAATTGGTAATTTTTTCTAAATTTTTGAATTGTGTGTCAGGGGTCTAGCATAGCCTTTCCTCCAATTCCTCAAACTTTTAGAACGCTAGGGTAGTGGTAGGTACACACACACACACTAGTACTGTGTCTTCAATTGATGGAGCTGACGAGACTCAGGAGTCAGGGTACAGTGGCTTTAAGTTCTATGAACTTAGTGTAGAGCAAGGAAACTGAAAATGGGTAGTCACCCTACTAAACCTCATCTCCTAGAGAGGCTAAGGGTAGGAAGAACAGGGAGACCAAGGTCGGAGAGCTTATTTACCAGTACTTCAAGATCTCACTCTGAACATGCCCAAGAACACTCAGATGAGATTCTTGAGGACAACCTTGGGCCTGCAGGGGGAAGTACTGATAGAACTGAAGGGAGCCACACAGGTAGGTCCGCTTTTCCTCCCTATGTTTCCTACCCACAGGGTGGTAAAAAAGGTTATGATGAGGGAAGGATCCTCCTCAACGTCATCCTCACTCTTCAAAGCATCCTCTTCTGAGTCTACCCATTCTAACAATTCAGAGGAGTTAGCTTCAGATAGGGGATTCCACTTGCTCAAGCGTGAGAAGGCTAAGCTCATGTTGAGAAGGGAACAGTTGGCCCTTGAGAGGGAAGCCCTAGAGGAGGAGAGCGAAAGGAACAATTTGGGGTTAGAACCCCATGGTGGCAGAACTAGAGACTCCATGGTCGGGTAGGAACACTTTGACTCTAGGAATCTTTGTAGGATAGCTCTCCGTTACAACTCTGGAGATGACATCCACAAATAGGTAACTGCTGTGGAGAGGTCTGTAAAGTCCGAAAGGTCTCCCAAAGGCAGTGGACAGCTATCCTGTTGCTCTCCTTTGCAGAAAAAGGTAGAGAAAAACATTTGACAATTAGAGAAGATGGTGCAGACAAATATCAGGTTTTGAAAGAGGCACTGACTGATGGGTTTGGGCTTACTACTGAGGAATACAGGATTAAGTTCAGAGAAACTCAGAAGGAGTCTTCTTAAGACTGGGTTGAGTTTGTAAACTGTGTAGTTAAGGCTCTGGAAGGCTGGTCACATGGTAGTAATGTACATGACTATGAAGAGCTGTACAATTTGATCATGAGATAATAACTGTGTGTCTGAAAAACTGCACTAATACCTGGTGGACTCTGAGATGACCTCTCCTCAAGAATTGTGAAAGAACGCAGACAAGTGGGTTCGTACCAGGGTGGGTAAGAAACCCCATAATGGGGGTAACAAAAAGAAGGATAATACGTCTAAGTCCTCAGGGAAGGATGGGGAGAAAACTATAGACAAAAAGAAGAGTCTTCATTTGGTCCACAAACTTCTTCTGGGCTTGGGTGCAAATCCTCCTCTTCCTCTAATAAGAAGCCCTGGTGCTTTCTATGTAAAGCAAAAGACCATAGGACCTCTGATCCCAGTTGTCTTAAGAAAAGCAGCAGTAGTACTACTCTCCCTAGCGGTAGCACTAGTAGTAGCACCACATCAAAGGGTGTAGATGGGTTCACCTTGGGTACTGCAGTAGACTGTGGCCTAGTCAGAGAAACCACTGAGGCTATCTTGGTATCAGAGGGTGGTACTGACCTTGCGCTCCGGCTGCCTGGCCTCAAAATATGAGGAAATACAGGCAGTACCCCTTCATTAATGGTATTGAGGACACAGGTGCAAGAGTTACCATGGTGACTGAAAAACTGTTGTCACCTGAGCAGATCCTACTTGGGAACACTTACCAAGTAACCAACGCAGACAATATCACTAAGGCCCATATTTATACATTTTGACGCAAAACTGTGCTGACGCAGTTCTGCGTCAAAAAATGTAACGCCGGCTAACGCCATTTCTTTGTGCCGCTCGGGTGTCAAATTTATACTGTAATGCACGGCGGCGCAAACCACAGGTGTGAGTCATTTGTTTTTACTCAAACCAATGCGTCACGTCATAAAGAAAAATTACGTTAACGCGGCGAAAATGACTGTGAGCCGGTTTACGACGTCGCAAACCGGATACGTGCCTTTTTTGAGCAATTGCGTCAAAAAAGTGGCGCAGACACTGCTAAATGTGCAAAGGAGAGCCAAAATGGATCCCAGTGGCTCTGAGAGACCCCAGGAAGGTGACAACAGACCAGGAACCAGCCAGGGCACAAGACCCAGGAGAGGGAGAAGATGTAAAGGAAGTGTTGGTTCAGTGCAGAGGAGCAGGAAATACTGGTGAAAGAGGTGACGGAACACCAGCACCAACTTTTTGTCACCTCTAAATTGGCAATTGGTAGGAGACAGGCAATTTGGCAACAAATTGTTGACAAGATAAACAGTGTAGCAGAAGTACGGAGAACAGTCATCGAGTCCAAGAAACGCTGGCATGACTGCAAGCGCAGGACCAAGGAAAAGATGTCCAGGAACAGGAAGGCAGCACTGCAGACTGGAGGTGGGAGTCCAGCACCGCAGGAGGCCCTGGACCACATGGAGGAGATGGTGGCAGCCGTCATCCCTGAGGAGATCGTCACAGGGATTCAAGGAGAAGACAGCGCAGACTACCAGGAGACAACACAGATGCAGGGTAAGTCACATGGGGAACTAAAATGCCTAATTGTTAACTGCAACGGGGGGGACATACCTACTACACAATGCATGGAAGTCATAATATTCAGGGAGTGGAATGGCCAAAGGGGCACGGCACGGGGGCATGAGCTGTTCAGAGGAAACCTGAGGCACTGTACTACACTACACCAACAACCTTAGCAGTGGGGTGGCTGCCATGTCAAGGATGATGGAAAGGTAAAGCCATTCCAGGAGGGTAGGGTTCAACGTAAAACTGGCCTGCTGCCACATGACAGCTGGTATTGTCGCTACATGAACTAGGGCTCAATTAACAGTCTCAGGCCATAACCACAAGTAGAATTTAACATTGACAACAGTTGCCACTACCACCTCTGCTGTGTGTGCAGGTCAAGTAGCTAATGGCAGTTACGTGCCCATGGATTAAACACACTCAAATTAGAGGGTTCAGGATGACAACGTTATCAATCCCCTGAAATCAATAAAAATGTGCTAAACCTGTCAAATGTGAATTTCCATAGTCACTACAAACATTAGCCATTGTCATAAACATTATGAGGTACACAGCAGTAATGTCATACCCATGCTGCATATGTTAGGGTCCACCCTGTGCCTAGGTCACAATAGCTGCAATGACACCATCCAACATCCCAACTGTCATACTGCTCAGACAACAGCATTGAGGGGGAGGACATATGTAACTGGCTAGTGAAATGCACCCGCACAGTCAGAGGAGGAACTGGAACACTGCTAGGACCATCAGTGCAATCCAATGTAGCACACATTCCCCAACATCAACATTACACACTACCAATGCTGACATCTGTAGTGTGCCATGCCAATGCTATACATAGTATATGCTAGATCTCAGAAACATATAGCTGGATGTGAAATATCTGAGACTGGGGCAGTTCCACATTGTTAAGTGTGGTGCAAAGTGCCATCAGAACAACCACAGCCAGTGCAAGGCCACAACATGAGAATGGAAGTAGACGGAGGGTTGAGTAGGACAAGAAGGTGGCAAAACACAATTGGGCAGAACCCACACCTAGAGGATATGACGCTGACATTGCTTCAAACTGCCCACACTACATGTGACATGCAGGTGGGGCATAGACCTGGGAGAATGCAAATATTAATGACAGGAACAATGAACAGGAACCAATATCACAATGTGCAACTATTAGGAAGTCAGGCATGTCATATTACAAATGCCACAACACGGACACACTAATTGTACCATATCTCTTTGCAGAGGACGATGGCTCTCCTGGGGATATGCCTGTCCTGGACTTCCCTGATGACATGGATGACGAGCTGACAAACATCAGCCAGCAGACCCTCCAAGATGTCCTCGGAACCGTCCAGACCCCACCTTCAGTCGCAAGGAGGAGCACAGATACAGCAGCCATCACAGAGGACCCACCCACCACCCCAATTGTACAACCTGCCATCTTCAACCCAGCTGAGGACTCTGACGACACTGGCACCAGCTTTGAGAGAACTGTAGTTGGAGTACAGCGGGAGCTGGCCAAGGAGGTGGGGATGCTAAATATGGCAGCCATCCTAGAGGGGATGCGTTCGTGCAAGATGACAACTGCAGAACAGGCAGCAGCCATGCAAGGGCGAACATCTATCTTGAAAGAACTGCAACAAAGTGTGAAGGAAAGCAGCACAGCAGTAAGTGAGTTGACACAACACCTCCAACAACAAACCTTTCAACACGTGCATGAATGCAATATTGACCCCCTCACGGCTGACCTGGCTGCCTACCACAGTGATGTAGCTATCCTTAAGAACCAGCAGGTCCTCTTTGCTGCATTACTGCCCTTAATAGCCCAACACTTGCCAGCTACCTGGATTTCTGACTCCACGTCTTCAAACACTAAAATGTGTGTTGCCCCTTCAAACCCACCACCACCAAGGGCAGAGGAGACAACACACACATCAGAAGATGAAGACGTGGAACAGATCACCTTCACCCGTAAGAGTACCCGGTAGCACAAGTCCATGCCACATGGCCACTTATAACCAAGGTCCTGTGCTTTGTAACATGCCAGTCTTGCAACAGCTGCTCATAAGCACTGTTCTCCAGCCCACTGTTTATCTTTTCGCTTTGCCCTGTGATTGTCTCTCACTACCTCATTGGCAATTCATGTCCCTCTGCACTGTATGACACTTCACCCCAGCATGACCAATGACATGTCCTTTTGCACTTGTGTAGGATCACAATGCAAGGTGTCACACTAATGGACTCACAATCCTGGACTATGTCATTATAGCACTACAACACTTTAAAAAAATAGCACTTACACAACCACTTTGTGTCTGTGTAATGTGACACATCAAACGTGAGGGAAATATGGGATGTTTGCCTCATGTCATTGCCTATAGAATGTCAATACAACTGGCCTGAAAGAATGTGGGCTGATAACTATGCACTGTGGTCTGGATTGTACCATCATCTACCCTTCCTGAGGCTTAATTCTGAGATAACTAGAAACTATACAGTATAATGCTGTGTTGGATAGAATAAGTCTTCTTCAACGGATGTCTAAGCAGAAAAATATTGTCTTCTAATTTTTCTCCCAGACAAGCTTTATGTATGTGACATTTGACACAAAATTTTCATCACACACACCATACAGCAGGAATGGATGTGTATGAGTGTATGTACAAATAAGTAACCCCTGAGGCTCTTTCATGGCGATGACACCGTGCCATGTGGCAGAACCCAGACTCCACATCCAGAATGTGGCGGTAACGCATCGCCTTCCGCTGAAATTCACGGAGCTGGATGGCATCCATATTGGCTGCTGTTAAAAAATATAAAGCCAAACATTAGGTACTTAATTGTGTGAAATAGCTACTGATGGGAATCAGACAATACATCTAATGTAGCTGAAACAGGCCATAGCATATCACCATACAGATCACAGATTCTCCCTGAGGAAGTACATGCAAACGCGACCTACACATGTCCTATCTAACAGCACAGCAATGCTCTAAAAGATGTGTAACTACTTAAGCGACCTAGCATCATTGTTCAGACATTAGTCATGTAAAAAATGCTGCAAGTCCTCCACATGTGACAAGCCAACTAATGACTGCCTTCTGGATGACAATCAAGGGCCACAAGATCAGTGATTTGTAAATGGAATTGCCAGGATGGTATGCAGTTGCTAATCAAGAGTGGGTGCCCTAGGTTTGTACAAGTGATTTACAGATTTACATGTCTGTGTACTAAACTTGGATCATCACACCTAGGTACACATATTTCATAACCCTAAGCCTGTGCCTCGGGGGGATGGACAAGCAACATATACTTTCAAACATCAAGGACACCCAGGAAGCTTTGGACAGCTGTACATGGGTTTAGGCAGTCCACTGCAGGTAAAGAGAGTGTCCAACTAGGATAGACACAAACCATGGACAATCCCATCCACATTTATGTTTGTGATTGCATACAATTGTCAACATCATTTGATACCACAAATACCTGTTCTACAACAAGCAGATAGATGCAAGCACACATATGGCCATGAGCTGCATGCACACCTATGACATTGTACTCAAGTGCCACATACATGTAGCACAACATGTGGAGCTACATGCTGCTAGGAAGTCAAACATACAGTCGAACATGTTCATTAGTGAACAGGGAGGTAAGACTTTGGCATCCTTATTCTGTGAGATTCAGGGTCTGACTTGCTGACTAAATCATGAATATGGCCCTCTGCTATTTTTTCTTTATACAAACTTCAAAAACAAATGTCACCCTCTTCACATGGCCATGCCTACAGGGCTGCACTACAGTCCCACAACATGACTATACGCTACTGATTGTCCAGCTCAAAGATGGAAAAAAAAGTGAAACTCCAGTCAAGTTACATTTCAGATCATGTGCCAGCACACAGGAGTCAATCACACAACAGCTGCAAACAAAACACAGAACAGAAATAACACTTACTGGATATGTCTGGGTCTGCAAATCGAGCCACTTTTCCGATTGTGTAAGGGGCAGGTCCACCTGTAAAGCATAGAAGGGTGAAATGTGCTCAATGTCTGTGCACTGTACAACACTTTCAAATAAAATTATGTGTGTAACATTATAACTGAAAGTCCAGCCTCTCAGGCATGATGATACTCCAACATACATACCACTGCAAACATGTATAGACCCTGTCACTCCAGTGAGTGATACACACACATCTGCATACATGGAGTGGCCCTAACTATCATGTGGTGACAAACATGCTCCATCAATTGGTTGCAGACTCATTTATGGAGTGTACTCCTCTCATCATTTGTAGTAATGAGAGACATGCAAAAAGTCACTCAGGTATTGTGGCTTGTGCATCAAGGGAAAATCATTTACTGTGTGACGCTCCAATGGGTTAATTGAGGTCATGATTTATCATGCTTTCTATGGTCCTTTACATGTAGGGCCTGTGTTGTGTGTAGGTTACATATGCTACATTAACAGTGTAACCTGAGCCACATATGCCCCATATGACACCATAATGGCAGGGATCCTGTGCGTTAATTGGTGACAATTTGAGGCAAGGCATGGATTGGCCATTTTTTATATTTTAATACAACAATGAGATATATGCTGACACTGTATATTGTGGTCATCCATGACAGAATGCATGGGCACAGGTGTAGTCATTGCACCTGAAATGTGTCACTCATTACCCTGTGTACCCATATTGGGTTTTGGAAATCACAGTTAGCCACATTCATCATCTTACATTTGCCAAGTTGGGAGATCAGCAGGTATACAGCAAACTGACACTGTCACATTATTAAAACATGGTTTAGCAAATGTACCACTGTGTCAATCATGATGAGGTAGTCTTCAATTTGTATGTACCTTCGGAATTGCAGCAGTCACAGGAATGCTGGTCTTCTGATCTTAGCATACACCCATGTCTGTGATAGCCTCCATACTGGGAAGTTAGTTATTGTACATATGCTGCACAAGATCAGCAGGGGTGTACCAAACAAAACTAGCAAAGTATTAGGGAACTTTATATGTATGATGGAATTGGTCAGGGGTCCCTTGAACTACATCATACACATAATACATTGTGACCATGCATTCCCCAACGTCAGGTATACCATGATGATCCCGTAACTTATGAGACGTGCATGGCTATAGAGTAACACAGATGGGAAATGCATTAGCTCTGTTCCAGCTATTGTGCCCAAGACCAATTTAAAACACACAGGTACAATGAACAGAGGACCATGGATTGTTGTTATCCCTCAATTTGTATAATTTGCTTCATTTTGTATGCTACAGCTATGGAAAGTAGCACCAAACATTTAGATATAAACCTGTGTGCATTACTTTGGCATCCATTCTTAATTTAATTGCGGCACAACCAAGTCAAACTATCAGCCTAAGATATTACCTGAGGTTAGAAAGAAATTGGTACGCATGGGCCAGAATACAGTTCAGACATGTATTCAAAATAATTGGGGAACAGATTAATTCTTGGAATTATCTAATGAAACACATCTCTTTCCTGGTACACTCACAGACCATGGATAAAGTAGATGTTAGAGCCGCATTTGCATCATCTATTGACGTGAAGGCAGCACTAATTTACAAGCTCCAGTTGTGTTTTGTGACTTAGTGCAGCTGTTGCGTCAACAAATGATGGTAATGTGTAGCAATTATTGTATAACTCAGGGCCACTGTATGTTTAACTTGCATTCCACATGTCCAAAAATATTGCCTGCAGCATATCAACAAATCTGCTACTGTCACTATAGATCATTTATATGTGCACATTACTCTGAATTGTACTCACAAACAGGGGCACCAATCACAATACCCAGGTGGTCCAGCAGGTCTTGCTCTCTGGCAACAAGGTCAGCCCAGCAGTGCTTTAGTTGGTGGTCGTTGCGCGGTGCGTTGTAGACGCATTGCCGATGGTACAAGACCTTTGACCACGGAGCCTCCTCGCCTCTGTGTGACACCCCTGTATCACCCTGCCACCTGCTTCGATCATCAAGGGGAGGAAGTGGCACACCAGCCAAATTAATCCCCCCCCTGCTCCTCCTCACCCATTCTCCCCAGATGTGGCCTACCCAACATGACAGAAATATTATGAAAATTAAAGGGTACAGAGGATAATAAAGGGAAAAGAGGGAGGAAAATGAAATAAAAGTAACCCTAAAACAGCCAACTATCCCCAAACTAACAATACCCACAACAGACTCCCAACAGTAGAAAGACAAAATTAGACACCAAAAATGACAAAAAAACACTTACAATGAACAACTGAGACAATTAGAAATGACACAGATGACAAATTGGATGGCACACAGGAGACAAAATCACAATTGGAACAGACAAAACTCTAATCACAGCCACACAGTCTAGAAAAATCACAGACTGCAAAGTGAAAGTGAAAGTACACCCACTGTACCAATTCTGTGAACAGGATATCCTATTACATCACTTCCCGCCTCAAATGCGGTGCGTTTTTATTATGATGCAACAAAATATTATGACGCTTACAGTCTGTGCATCAATATTTTTTGACACACATGCTTAAAAATTACCCCACATCCATTGTTCCAAATATTTAGCATTTGTAACCAATTTCATAGGGTACAGTGTAGGAATTACCGCTCAGGCCAATGGATTTATCATGGCTGTGAGCGTCATTTTTCTATGCATATGCAGCAAATTTTGACGCATATGAGTCTTTTTTTTAAGCGTATGCGTCAAGATTTGTGTCTTTTACTAGGTTTGGGTCATTTCTCACATTTTTATAGTACATGACAGCTGTAACTATACAGAGATAGGCTGTTTGCACCTACATTGTGCATTGCAGTGTTTGGGCACATGTAGCAGATCACACTACTGCAGACCATGATCCTCTAGTTGTTGTACCGGATTAGCACTCTTCACTGACGCAATAGATATCCCAACTTTTGGAATACAGATTGGTATTACCCAGTTTGGTCAGGTTGCCCATCAATGGAGGATCGCAAGGCTACGCAACTTAATACATTAACTCATTGCCTGTGTGTCAATGTCTGTGAATTGGCTATTTCATTTTTAGTTGGCCCTCTGTGTGAACATCACAAGTCGTGTTTTCATAAATGTGCTTGTATGCATGTGTTGTAAATGTGGATAACCATCAGATGCAATTCAGTGTGGCAATGAGTCAGGAAATGTGTTTGTCATACACGTAGCAACAAAAGCTGTGTGTACTTCCCTGAATTTTGGTGCAAAAGCATCTTCCATGACAAACTATGAACAGGATAGATAGAGGATGGGTGATAATGGCAATGTTACAAGAGTAAGCCATCACATGTACTGGAATGTTGGATACCACTTCCTGGTCACTTTGTTTGTATACTACCCATGAGTCAGGCATTTGACAATGCTATGTGGGTACGGTGTTTGTGACACAGAGTTCCAAAACCAATCCAAAAATGTAATGTCACTCCACAGTTTGAGTCATATAAATGACCAATGTTTCTCTTGTGGCATGGGTAGTATACACACAAGTGAGCATGAAGTGGTGTCCAACATTTTATTACATGCAAGGGGTAACATATCTGACATAGCCATTATCAGCCGTCCTCAATCTTTGCTGTGTATAGTTAGTCATGGGAAATGTTTTGTCCCCAATGTCAAGCAAGTGCACACAGCATAAGAGTCAACAGATATTACAAACACATGTCATGATCGATGTACCTCATTGAATGGCATCTGATGGTTATACCCATTTGTAACACATTCGTACATACACATTACGCCAAATGTTTTGCATGCCGTTCCCACAGAGGCACAACAATAATTTAAACAGACAATTCACACACATAAACACACAGGCCATATGTCTATTTGTTTAGTAGCGTAGCCTTGCTGTCCTCTATTGATGCAACACCTGCTCAAACTATAAAAATCCTATTTTATTTCCAAAGTTTGTGTTGCTGTTGCGTCAGTTAAGAGCGCTAATCCTGCACAACAACATAATTATTATGTGCCGCAGTAGTATGGTCTTCCACATGTGCCTAAACACTAGAACACACACTGCAGGTCATACCATCCTATCCTTGTTTAGTTATAGGATGCATGCATGTTAAAAATCGAAAAACCTGGTTACCGACTCACAAAACGGGACTGCGAGTTGCAAACAGGAAGGGGTGTTCCCCTTCCTATTTGCGAGTTGCAGCACGATTGCTTTGTGACCACGAACGCGGTCGCAAAGCAATCACAGTTACCACCAGTGTCACAATGGTGGTAACCCATTCGCAGAAGGGAAGGGGTCCCCATGAGGCCCCTTCCCCTTTGTGAATGGCCTTGAAAACATTTTTTCAGAGCAGGCCTGCTCTGAAAAAATGAAACTGACACGTTTCATTTTTTTCAGTTTGTAATGCATCTCGTTTTTCTTTAAAGAAAACAGGCTGCATTACAAAAAATAAAAAAGTGCTTTATTTAAAAGCACTCACAGACATGGTGGTCTGCTGTCTCCAGCAGGCCATCATCCCTGTGAGTGCTGCGAGTCGCAAATTGCGACCCACCTCACTAATTTTAATGAGGTGGGCCTTTGCGATCCCCTTGCAACTCGCAGATGGTGTCAGGGACACCATCCTGCATCCGTCATTGCGACTCGCAAATTGCGAGTCGCTCAGACTCCCAATTTGAGAGTCACAATGCTGGATTTTCCTAAATCTGGCCTCTGATGTTGACGATTGTATGCAAATAGAAACATGAATGTAGATGTGTTTGTCCAATGGTTTACTCAATCCCAGTTGGCAGGCCTTCTTACCTGTGGTGGACTGACTAAACCCATGTACAACTGTACAAAGCTTTGTGGTTGTCCTTGATGTTTGAAAATATGTGTTGCATGGCCCAACCCCGAGGCACAGGGTTAGGGCTAGAAAATATGTGTAGCTAGATGTGATAGTCACAGTGTAGATGACAGACATGTAATTCAAGCATTCATGTGTGCCAAACTACAATGCCCCCTTATGATTACCAACTGCATACCGTCCTGGCAGTTCCATATACAAATCACAGGTCTTGTGTGCTTTGAATTTGATCCAGAAGATAGTGATTAGTCGGCCTGGCACATGTTGAGTACTTGCAGCATTTGTTATGTGATAAATAGCACTACAAATATGCACAGATCATTTAATTAAGTACACACCTTGTTGTGCATTGCTGTACTGTTAGATAGTTGATGGGTAGGCTCCGTTGGCATGTCATTCCTCAGGGACAATCTATCATCTGTACTGTAATTTGGACTGCATGTGCTATTTTTGATGAAGCGTTAGAATATCATCTGTACATGTATCACACAATGGTGTCACTAATGTTTGCCTGTCTCTATTTTTACAGCTGCCAACATGAATGCCCAGGAGATACGTGAATTTCAGAGGCGGCCAGTGCGGTACCGCCACATCCTCGATGTGGAGGCTGGGTTCCGTAATATGGCTATGCAATATCGTCATGAGAAAGTCACAGGGGCATGGAGGGCATTTAGCCAAGGGGGGCCAGCATTGCCCACAACTGCCACCACCACAACAGCTCAGACCACAGTGGACCCAGGGATGACAGCCACTTCAGCTGGTCCCTCGACCTCGTCAGCCCAAGGCCCACAAGGAGCACCTTCTGCACCTCCACCTCTAACCACGGCACCAGCACCAGCTACAAGTGCTACCCAGATGACCCCTGCTGCAGTAGTGGACATGACCGAATTCAGGACACTACAACATGACATGCAACGTATGTTGTGCTGGATGGACACCCTGCAGCAGGAGGTGGCCCGCAATAGCAGGAGATTGCAAGGCATTAAGAAAATCCTGAGGAGGGCCAATCTGTGACTTATTGATCCTCACCCATAGCTCTGTCCCCTCCCTCCTCTCTCCTCGTTCTTTTCTTTAGTGGGTTTAGGGGGCTTAGTATTAGGTTAGAGTAGTCTGTTAGTTTAGTTAGGATAAGTGGGTTGGGGTGAGTTATATTATTACATGTCTGTTTGTGGGTGGGTGGGTGATGATGTTGGGGTTTATGTGTATAAAAAAATATATAAATATAAAATAAAAAAATACAAAAAAATATATATTTGTTTAGGATACGTTAGTATGTGTTTAGGTTAGTATATGTTGTCCTACATGTGTCCCGTCATATAAGGGGGTGGGGATTTGATGTTTAGAGTGTTTAGTTACATGTGGTAGGTAAGTTTAGCTTAGGGTAGTTAGGGCCAGTTGTGGGTAATGTATAGTTAGGATAGATTAGGTTAGTTCAGATGTTTTCCATAGTTTATATTTCCTTTTATTCAGATATAATAATGTTTGCTGTACTCCTTTAAGTATGCTTGGGGATCAGGGCCTTTGCATGAGTGTACAGTGTCAATTTTGTATTTGCATTTGTGTTCCATCCTGCATCCAAATCCCATTCTTGACATGGTTATTCCCACTTCCAAATGAGCTGTCACATTGACAGCTACAACAAAGCTACTTCTCTATGCATCTGCCATCCATTGCACCCACCACTCAAGGTAACTATGGTTTCCAATGCGTTGTAAAGGTTGTGTGATTTTCAAACTGTTATCGTTTGAGTCCTATATTGGAATTTTGGGCACTCTGGGACATCTGCCTGCAGCCTGATGATCATGTGAACTCTGAGAAACTGAGTGGTGTCATAATCTTATGAAGTTCAGTGTACATAAATCACATCTATGATTTCTTACATTGTACTCCCAGGTGATGTAATAGTTCATACACTCGTACACATCCATTCCTGCTGTATGGTATGGGTGTGTGATTAAAGTTTAGAGTCAAATGTCACATACATAATGATTGTCTTGAAGGGAATGTGGGCCACATTGAGTTTCATCTTGTACATGCTTTGGACCCGACACATTCAGTTCTACACCACATTATACTGTTTGTGATCCTTTAACTTCAGAAATAAGCCTAAGGAAGCACAGATGATGATAAAATCCAGACCCTTGTGCATAGTTATCAGCCCACATTCTTTTTACACTAATGTATTGACATTCTGAGGCCATTGACATGTTGCATGCATCACAAATCTCCTACACAGTTGATGTGTCACATTACACAGAGACAAAGTGGTTGTGTAAGTGCTATTTATTTTAAAGTTCTGTAGTGCAATATTTACATAGTCCAGGATTGTAAGTCCATTAGTGTGACGCCTTCTATTGTGACACAACATAAGGGATAGTGAGGGACATGTCATTGGACATGCTGTGATGGAGTGTCATTCAGTGCAGAGGAACATGAATTGCCAATTAGGTAGTGACAGGCAATTGCAGTGCATAGTGGTAAGGTAAACAGTGTGCTGGACAACAGTGCATGTTACCAACTGTAGCAAGACTGGCACGTTAACAAGCACAGGACATGGGAAATCAGTGCCCATGTGGCATGGACTGGTGCTACCGGGTACTCCTACGGGTGAAGGTGATCTGTTCCACGTCTTCATCTTCTGATGTGTGTCTCATCTCCTCTGCACTTGGTGGTGGTGGGTATGAAGGGGCAACACACACTTCAGTGTTTGAAGAAGTGGACTCAGAATTCCCAGTAGCTGCCAACTGTGGGTCTATTGAGGGCATTACTGAAGCAAGGAGGAGCTGCTGGTTCTTGAGTATAGCAGCTACATTGCTGTGGTAGGCAGTCAGGTTGGCCCTGAGGGGGTCACGATTGCAGTCATGCATGCAGTGAAATGTTTGGGATGCAAGGTGTTGTGGCAACTCCCTAACTGATGTGGTGAAATCCCTCACACACTGTTGTAGTCCTTGCAGTAGGGATTGTTGGACATGCATGGCTGCTGGCTGTTCTGCGGATGACATCATGCACATGCACATCCCCTAAAGGCTGGCTGACGTATTTTGCATCCCCACCGACACACCTCCTTGGCCAGCTCCCGCTGTACTCCCACTGCTGTCCTCTCAAAGGTAGTACCAGTGTCATCAGAGTCCTCAGCTGGGTTTGAGCTGGCAGGTTGTACTATTGGGGTGGTGGGTCCGTCCTCTGTGATGGCTGCTACATCTGTGTTCCCCCTTGTGACTGAAGGTGGGGTCTGGGGGTTCCAAGGACATCTTGGAGGATTTGCTGGCTAATGGTTGTCAGCTCGTCATCCATGTCAGCAGGGAAGTCCAGAACAGGCATATCCACAGGAGAGCCATCATCCTCTGCAATGAGATGTTGTACAATTAGTGTGTCTGTGTTGTGGCAGTTGTAATGTGATGTTGTCGCGTAGGCTCTCATTATCCTAATGAGACTACTGGATTTTGAGCTGCAAGATCGTTCACAGTGTGGGGGACTGAGTCTGACCCACGGTGTTTGACACTTGTCACTCTAAATCCGGGTTTTGCTCCGGCTAACTAGCAGTGCCTCATCTCTCCCAAATGGTAGAGACAATTGGGCAGCCGAGTACTTCTCAGAGAAGTCGTGGTCGCTCAGGTCACAACCGGTTCTCACATACACAGTGCGGTCTCATATATAAATGACAATAGAAGCAGTATAAGTTTTAAAGATTGGTTTATTAAAATGACTGCATTTTAGATAGGAAAGCGTGAGCTGCAGTAACCAAAACTACACACCACAGTAATATTAAAATAGTATTGATGAGAGTGAAGCACAAGAATAAAGCTATCATAGTGCCGCTAGATTAATCTCTCTCTAAGTTATATTTTTGAGCACTGTATCTTAATCTCTAAGCCTGCCTTTCAGGTTCCCCTGGGAGGACATCGACCCTCATACCTGAACAAAGGCCTGTAATCTGCGTCAGCATCTGCAACGGGGCATTCAGCATAAAGTTGTGGGTCCCTGGCTGGAATCTCCCTCTTGATGTGTACTAGGACTAGAAAGTGTTTTTATAACTAACAGGCAGATGTTCTAAGAAAATGTCCCTACGTAAGGATGTGTATTTTCTACGAATGTTGGAGACTAAACTTCTACCACGTTTACCGGCAATGTACCAGACTATAGCCTTGACTGAAGCACAGGGCGATCAAGAATGCATTATTTGAGAACACAGTGCTGAACTAAGCTAAACAGTGTGATAGAAGAAATTAAAACAAGACCGTAAAAACTGGTTATTGTAAAATAACAGTGCGAAGCTGAATAAAATATATCTAGGGCACTACAATGTCACTGACTTCCTATTATTTTTCCTGTCATTAATATTAGCATTCTCACAGGCATATGCACCATCTGCATGTCGCATGTAGTGTGGGCCGTTTGCGGAATTGTCTGCGTCACATCTTCTAGGTGTAGGTTCTGTCCAAATTGTGTGTTGCCACCTTCTTGTCCTACTCAACCCTCCCTCTACTTCCATTAGCATGGTGAGGCCTTGCAATGACTGTGGGTGTTCTGATGCCACTTGCACCATACTTAACAATATGGAACTGACCCAGTCTCTGATATTTCACATACACCTATACGTTGCTGAGACCTAGCACATACTATGTATAGCATTGGCATGGCAAGATACAGGTGTCAGCATTGGTAGTGTGTCATGTTGATGTTTGCCAATGTGTGCTACATTGCTATGCACTAATGGGCCTGGCAGTGTTCCATTTCCTCTTATGACTGTGCAGGTGTGTTTCACTAGCTAGACACATATGTCCTCCCCCTCAATGCTGTTGTCTTAGCAGTAAGACAGTTGAGATGTTGCAAGGTGGCACTTCAGCTATTGTAACACAGGGACGGTGTGGACCTTGGAATGGGCAGCATGGGTATGACATTAATGCTGTGTACTTCATAATGTAGGTAATAATACATGATGTTTATTGCGCCTATAGACATGAGCATTTGACTGGATTTACACGTTGTTAGGACTTAAAGGGGATTGATCACGTCGTCATACTGAACCCTCTATTTTGGGTGTGTTTGTTCCATGGGCACCTAACTGCCATTTGCTACTTGACCAGCACGCACAGCACAGGTGGTGGTGGCAACTGTTTTCAATGGTAAATGCCACTTGCGGAAATGGCCTGAAACTGGAAAAAAAAAAAATAGTTCATGTTCTGACAATACCAGCTGTCCTGTGACAGCAGCCTAGTTTTACATTCTAGCCTATCCTCTTGGACTGGCTTTGCCTTTCCAACAGCCTTGGCATGGCAGAGTACCCCCAGGCAAAGTTTGTTGGTGTAGTGTTGTGCTGTGCCGCTGGTTTCCCCTGCACAGCCCATGCACCTGTCCCGTGCCCCTTTGCCTTTTCCACTGCCTGATTTCCATGGCTGACATGCATTGTGTAGTAGGTATGTTCCTCCCCCTGCTTGCAGTTAACATTTAGGCATTTTTGTCCCCCGTGCAACTTACCCTGCATATATGTTGTTTCCTGGTAGTCTGTGCTGTCCTGTCCTTGAATTCCTGTGACGATCTCCTCTGGGATGAAGGCTGCCACCATCTCCTCGATCTGGTCCAAGGCCTCCTGTGGTGCTGGACTCCCACCTCCAGTCTGCAGTGCTGCCTTCCTGTTCCTTGCCATTTTTTCCTTGGTCCTACGCTTGCAGTCATGCCAGCGTTTCTTGCACTCCGTGACTGTTCTACAGACCTCTGCCACACTGTTGATCTTGTCGACAATTTGTTGCCAAATTGCCTCTCTCCTCCCAATTGGCAATTTTGAGGTGACAAAAAGTTGATGCTGGTTTTCTGTCACCTCTCTGACCAGTATTTCATGCTCCTCTGCACTGAAACAACACTTCTTTTTCTTCTCCCTCTCCTGGGTCTTGTCTGTGTCCTCCTGGCTGGTTCCTGGTTCATTGGGGTCTCCCTGGGGTCTCTCCTGGCTTCTGGGATCCATTTTGGGGCTCCTTAGCACTGTTTGCTACATTTGCGCAGCTTTTTGACGCTAATGCGGTGGAAAATGGCGAGTATTTGGTTTGCGATGTCGCAAACCGGATTAGAGTCATTTTCTCCTCGTTAACGTCGTTTTGCTTTACGACGTGGCACAATGGTTAGAGTAAAAAAAATGACTCTAACCCGTGCTTTGCCCAACTGTTCATCAAATTATAAATTTGATGCCCGGGTGGCACAAAAAAATGGCGTCAGCGCGGATAAAGTTTTTGATGCAAAACTGCGTTTGCGCAGCTTTGTGTCACAAAGTATAAATATGGCATTCATGTCTCTTTAAATACCTACACTAGAGTGGAATAATTGGTATCTCAATTTTTGCACTGCATGCTTTTGCATGCATGCATATTTTTTAAGTGTCTGTGCTAGGTTCTCTGGTTTGCTGGAAGTTGAGTTTGGGTCCTAGAAGGAAGAAGATTCAAATGCAGGAGAGGTTCCTGGTCCTTCGGAGATCTCAAGTAAAAATCTACATTGGCCAGTCAGCCTGGACATGCTGAATATATTTCCCACTTGCCATACTTTAAAACATTGGGGCTTGAGAAAGTGAGCGATCAGCAAAAAGTTAGGACGGAATTAAATGGGTAACTAAAGTTCAAGGTTCTTAAACAAATTTCAGTTTTTGACAGTACTTAGATGGACAAAAGGTTCAAGCATATGGGTAAATAATGTCAAACGTCTGTAGACATATTCATTTCACACAGGCTAATATACAACACATTTCTCACACACACAAAGCTAGTAGTCGATTTGCAGCTATCTGCAAGTCCTTGCATTTTCTAGAAGCCTCCTAACATGAACTCAAGGAGCCCATTTTCTGCCACTCCTCTCCCACTCTTCTTCCTGAAGTTCAACATCCACCTGATACACAAATCTACTTGTTGCAGAAATTCTTCTAGGACATCACATAATTCACATATGTTGTGTCATTGGCCAATGTAATTAAGTAATAATGTAATTTTGTCCTCCTGTCTTTAAATCTATGATGAATTAAATGACAATTTTCAATCATTGCATTATAAAACTCTCTCTGGAGTTAAAATTTGCATAAATTTGCATTTGTTTTCTTGAGGATCACAAACTCTTAGACTCCACCCAAATGGGATTTAGACCCCAGTACAGTACAGAGTCGGCGCTACTAGCAGTCACTGAAACCACCCACCAACTGCTAGATCATGGAGGGCATGCAGCCATTATTTTACTTGATCTCAGTGCCGCTTTTGACACTGTAGATCACAATATCCTCCTTCATAGGCTCTCTAATATAGGTATTGAAGGCATAGCATTAACTTGGCTTTCCTCATTTCTGAAAAGTAGAACCTGTCAAGTTTCTGATCATTATTTTTTGTCTAAAATACTTCCCCTCACTTGTGGTGTTCCACAGGGCTCCTGTTTGAGCCGTACTCTCTTTAATATCTACCTTTCCTCTCTAGCTAAAGTTGTAAGACCATTTGACCTCTTGGTGGTCACATAGGCTGATGATACTCAATTAGTAGTATCCCTTTCTAATGCCAAGGACTCTTCCTTGATGAATCTTTCTCTTTGTCTGGCCGAGATTGGCAAATGGATGAATATGTCTAAATTGAAACTCAATGACGGGAAATCCGAAGTAATGGTTGTAGGCAATGGTGCTCCTTCGAACCTATTAGTACTATATCCAGAAGTTTTTAATAATCTTCTGCCTCCTAAGGATCATATAAAGAGCCTAGGCTTTTGGCTAGACAGTCGTCTCACAATGGAGCAGCAAGCCAAAAAGATCTCATCCTGTTTTGGCCTCCTTAGATCTCTAAGGAAAATTGTCATTCTATTACCCCCTTCACCCAGAAGAATTCCTATCCAGGCTATGATACTTTCTCGCCTGGAATATGGTAATTCCCTTTTCCTTAGCTCTCCTCATTATCTAGTGAAGATGTACAAAATGCGGCCGCAAGACTACTGTTGAATATACCTGGACATCAATCAGCCAAATCAGCCTTAGCTTCCCTTCATTGGCTACCAATAAAACAGCGAATTTGCTTTAAGGCTCTATGTAAAATACATAAAGTGCTTCACAATATAGGTCCCCACTTTCTTAGACAAAGCATCTTACCTTATTCTCCTACAAGAACGCTGAGATCTTCCCCCACCCAGCTAATTCATATATCACGGTTTATATCACGGTTTAAAAGATCATCATGGGGAGGTAACTTCTTTTTAGTCAAGGCAGCTCACCTCTGGAACTCCCTACCTGTAGAACTTCGGCAAGAACCCTTGGAACTACCGTTCCGAAAAAAACTAAAGACCTTCCTGTTTGTGACCTAACTTTCTTACAACCTTTACATTCATTTTATTTTCGGTGTCTGAGTCGCTACCTCATCTTAGCGCTGGGAAGCCTTCGGGTAGCCATGCGCTTTATAAACCTGTTAAACTAAACTAAACTAAGTGTGGAGAATACACATCTGTTAAGGAAATGATACTGCGTGCACTGCAAGTTCAGAAAGGCGACCATTTGTATGTTCGCTAGGAAACATCATTTGTCTTTAAATAATGTATCTTTTCATCCTTGATATGGTAATGCTGCATCAAAGCTCTCTCATAACACTGGAAATTTACATAAAAAGGTACTTTTCCCCTTGTAACGAAACTGGCCCAGCTGTTTTTGCAAACACTGGGATCTGTTTGCACGATGCGCTACGATAAACCTATTGCCATGGGAACCCGGGGCCTCTGCAAGCCCTGCAAAGGCTGTACTAAGATAATACGAGATGAAATGCGAGACAATAAATTAGATTAGGAGACAAGTTCTTGTTTGCACAAGCAGAGATCAGAGCTCGACAATTACAAAGACAGAGCTGGATAAATGGTTCTTGAACTACATAATCGGAACCACGAGCTCAGAGAGGCCATGAAAAAGGAGAGCGCTGGCGGGAAGTTTAGGTATCAGAACTGTTCGTGGCAACTACGTGACTCGCACTACCGAGGTAAAGAAAATGGCAGAGCTCGATTAAAGGGCACCGTAGAAAAAACTGACAGAAGGGGCCAGGTGAGGGAGGACAGCACTCCTGTGGAAACGAAAGCTGCTTTGTTGTGGTAGGCTGAAGTTCACAAACGTTTTTAACTCTGGGTTGTTTTACCGCAAAAAATGAATCTTTCATACGTCTAAAATAACATTCAATATTCACGCCTCTTATACTAGCACAAATCATACTTCATGAACCAAAACTTAAAATGCAAACTCATAACAGAGCCTCAGCGACGCTCCTGGTCCACAAAGAAATATGAGCTAGTTATACCAGGCCCACCCCAACATCTCTCTTCTTTCCATACTGAAGTCTCCAGTAATGTCTTGCCACTTAAACCAATATAAACCGGTCCTATGAACTACACCTCACCCTGCCTGGGCTAAAAATAACAGTGATATTAAAGATATTCCCATCCCCAGTATTGCAACACAATTTCTGATTTGTTCTACTTTTCTTAAAAAGTTCTGTTAACATAATCTGTCTTCCTGCCATGGTCCGAAAAGGCTTTTTGGAAACTTCAGTTCTGCCGTGTGTGACCTGCCGCTCTGCCCTTGGCCCTGCCATTCTCTGGACCCTTACTGGACTTGCAGCTCGAAGATTCACCTACTCCTCCCTCTGGCCCGCTTTCCTCCTCTTGTTGTTCACTGCCACCAACATGGCCAGCACCAGGCTTACCCCTTGAACGGTTTATCTTTCCACTCTGTGCTCTGCTCTCCCTTCCTCCTAAACCTCATGATGCTTATGGGACTCACCAAGCGCTTCCTTTTCAGGTCAAAGCCTACCAGACAGCCTAGCTGTCTGATTTGCTAAAGATATCTTGGGGACATTCAGAAAGGTTCTCTGGGAATGCATTCCACCCATTGCTTACCATTGGCTTTGTAACTCACATTTCTGGCTTTATATTTGCTGGCTTTATTGGTTTTAGGTTGCCCAGCTTGAGTCCGCCCACCAAGGAGCAAAATCTTTTCACACCAACTACTCTTGTGTTCTTCTATGAGTGCCCTTTCTGTAAACAGGCCTGTAAATCTTGTTCTTTCCTTGTCACATTTGCTATGCATTTAAAGACAGAGTCAACTGCAGGTTCTATCTTTCGCGGGAGCTTGGTATCTAGTCTCTTTCCCTGACTTCAAAGTGAGAGGATTTATATGACAATCTTAGTTGCTACTGGGGGTATGAAAGGAATACTTTAATATGATCAAAACAAATCAATATACTAGGTGATACCATTTCCGCACATTATCGTTTGTGCGCTGTATAGTTTTATTAGCAAAACTGTATGTCTCTGCAAATGTAATGGTCATTTCAATTGAAAATGTGTTGTCTGTAATTGCAGTGTGTGACCACATGACGCATATTCAAATCTACGCCTCTTCACTCTATTCCACACCACTCCTTGCCACTGCACTCTGCTCTTCCCCACAACGCTTTACACCACTCTACTTCACTTTGCACCACTGCACTCTTAACCATTGCACCCTACACCACTCCAGTTTAGGCTACTCCAATCCACTCTGCACAACTCCACTCTATGTCATTCTGCATCACTGCATTATATACCACAGCACTCTATGCCAATGCACTTTAGTAACACTCTTCTGTACGCCGCAGCACTCTAAGCTAATCTACTGTATGCCATTCTAATCTACTCTGCACCACTACACTTTATGCCACTACTCTCTACACTACTTTACGCCATTACACTCTATGCCACTCTTCTCTATGCCACTACACTCTACTCCATGCCACTCCACTCTACACACCTTCACTCTACTCTGAAGCAATCTACTCTACAACACTACACTCTATGCCACTCTACTCCACTCTGAACCACTGTACTCTGCGCCAATAAATTCTACAGAACTGCACTCTGTCAATGCACTCTGTCATCACGCGCTACTCTGCACAACAGTACTGCATACCACTGCTCTCTATGCCACTCTACACTACTGCACTCTATGACAATCTGCTCTGCAACACTGCACTCTACCCCAATGCACTCTACTCTGCATCACTGCACTCTACAGCACTGCTCTCTGCATCACTGCACTCTACATGTCTCCACACCACTCTACTCTACTTCACTCTCTGCCACTGTACTCTGTACCACTCCACTCTAAGCCACTGCACTTGATGCTACTCTACTCTGTACACCCCATTCTAAGGCACTGCACTCTATTATGCACCACTCTAATCTACGGCACTGTCCTCCACACCACTCTAATCTACGCTACTTCATTCTACAGCACTGCATTGTATGCCACTGAATAATATGTTGGTGCACTCTACATCATTATACTCTGCAATATTCCATGCCAATGCACTCAATATGTTGGTGCACTCTACATCATTATACACTGCAATATTCCACACTAATGCACTGTACACCAGGCCACTCTACTCTACTCCACTCCATGCTTCTGCACTCTACTGTATTCCACGCTACTGCACTCTACTCTGCACCACTGTACTCTACACCGGTACATGTATAGTGCAATGCAATTATCACAGTATTAACAAAGCATACATCTAGCCAAAATCTTTGTGTACCTGGAACGCTTAATATTACGGCTTGAGCGGAGCTCGCAGAGTTCTGCTATTTGAAATTCCACAGAGTGCCAAAAAACTTTGCGAGAACTCCACCTCACTCTGTGAATGGCAGAGTTGTGCTTGGCTGCCCTTTCACACTGATTGGTGCGAGTAGAGCATTCTGCATTACAGAGGGAGTGCAAAAGGCACCATGCAGTCGCATAGGCACACGTCCATCTTGTACTTCCTAATATGTGCATTTTGCTGGGCCTACCTTTTAATCTAGTCTGTATCTTTGAAATGCTTACTTTATCCCACTTATCGTCCCCTGTATTAAATTTATTACATTAGTATGTGTATTTGTGATTGTGTATTTTATGTTTTTTTGTCCCTTTTTCCCTCATTTCATCCTTTCTATTCCTTCTCTTTCCTTTCTGTTTTGTCTTCTTCTTCCCACCCAGCGCCATAGCAGAGGATGGACAAGGGGGCGCCAGTGCATGGGGTGCAGCTAACCACACGCTTTGCAGGGTGTGTAGCCCAATCCATTTTCAGTGAGGAGGAGGTGGCCACACTTTTTTTTGTTGCAGTGCCATCTCCCCTCAATGCTGGTGGAAGGCCTGGGAGTGGGTATGGCTTGCAGGAACGTCGGCTGCTGTAGGGGAGGGGGAGCCGGTGCATGTGCAGGAGTACTGGTGCTCGGTGCACCTAGCAGCAGCTGACGCAACGCTGGGCCGACATCCTCGACTGGGAGCAAGACCTGCTTGACCTGCTGGGTGTTCAGGTTACAGGGCTTGGTAAATACTAATTACTAATTTTGTTGTGTCCTACAGTGCTGTTGTTTTCAAATATAATGCTGCTCACACTCAGAAGTAAGTTAAGTGACACGTAATGTTACGAATATTGCATGATCCAATATGAGCGTGCAAGGTGCAACGTGCTATCTAGTTCTGCTCGTCGCCGTCAATTGGTCAAATTATTTAAGAAGTCATGCAGACTCCTCTGTCCCATCACTAAGGTAGTGGTAATGTGGCAGTAGTACTAATACCAGTGAGCTAGCATTTGCTGTGTCTTTCTTTGTATGTAGCTTGTATAGTCCCAAGCAGACTCCCAGTGATGTGCAGTATGTATCTATGCATTGAAAAGGGAAAATGACTGAGTTGGCCCATTAAAGCGGTTGTGAAACAAATATCATTAGTTGCAATGTATTAGTAGTTCCAAATGTAGTTAAGGAAATTTGGAATAGGGCTTTGGAAAGGTTTCTGAAATTGGGAATAGGTCAACTAGATAAATATAGGCAATCTGATTTAGGAAACTACAATGTCCATTTGATGCTGTGTTTGCCTTTGCCTGCCAAAATATTTACTAGGGGATTAACTGAACCCCTTATCTAGTTTTGTTATCTTCTTTATTTCTTACATTAGCACCCAAGGGCAAGAAGAGGGCATCAGAGGGTCAGGCCAAGGAGGCTGCCTCCACCAGTGCCATGGAGGGTGGAAGTACTACCGCCACCACCTGTGCAGCGGCCAGAGCTGACGGCTCTGCTGTCCCCAGTAAGTTCTTGTTCACATTATTTGTTTCTCTAACTTTTAGCTATCCCGTTGATATAATTTTTCCTTCTTTCTCTTATACTCTGACTTTTTTCAAATCCTCTTCGTTCTTTTTAATGTTTGTTAGTTCTTGTTATCCCTCCCTGCAATATTATTTTTTCTATATTTCGTATTTCTGTAGCTGACTTCCTCCTGTCTGTACTAATCTGTAGTTTTCTCCTGCTTGCTTACTAGGCTTTCCCTCTCCCCTAGCCTATATACCTGTGGAATGGCACAGTAAGACTAATACTATAGATTAGGCACTCTACTGTGAAGACTGCAGGGTTTGCAGTCCCAAGCAAGCTATACTACGCTTGTTTGTAGAGAAGGCTTTCTATTTCTTGCTCATGCTCAAATGACTAGCCCGTGTTTTTAATCTACTTCTCAAAGTCTATGCCAGTTAGCCATAGTTAGTTATACCCTTGTCCTACTACCATACATTGGGTATGCTGCCATTCCCTGCAAAGCCTACAGAAATCTAGGTAAAGTTACCTCATCTGCTGTAGATGTTAGTTACGTACTAACTAAACAAGTTCATTTCACCCCATAGATATATTACATGAATAGGGGAAGTGATAGCTGGTGGCTGCTCCCTCTGTCAATCTTCCAATCTTCCAACACCTTACTGGAGGGTTTCCCAAGGTATTTTTTTCATGGTGGAGGTAGTGCATGAACAGGGAAGGCAGCACAACAAGTGAGATCCCACTCCCATGTAGTGATATCTCCAACTGTAGGATTGATCAAAAGAATTATCCATCACAGGCAACTAAAATGAAAGAAAAACACAGTTAGTGGGTTATACATACAAATTTATATTATAACTTTAAAAAGAATGAGGCTACATCAAAGAATATCACATATTATAACAAAAGCTAGCAATAGTAAATTATTATAATGGTGAGCATGACATTTAATGAAAACCAAAGTTATGAAATCCTCAAGTCAGGAAAGGTCTACTTAAAGTCTGTACTCTGGAGTAAACAAGGATACACATTTACACAAAACAAATCCTTAATGATGATGTTGACTTTGACGAATGGCATTCTTAGGCATGGCTGAGTAAGTGGGGCAGATGTGGGCTGTTGCTCAGGTAATAGAAGATCCGCAGTGGGTTGGTGTTGCATTTAGCCATATCCACCCCACCAAGTGTGCGATCTATTTGGTGTAAATTGAGTCACACGTCAATACACTGCATAGCCCAAGGGGAAGAGGGTTAGAGGTTTGATGCATGGATGGGAAAGGTGATTTCAGGGCGATGAGTAGCACATTATCATAAATCTGTTGTGGAAGGAAACAAAGGCAGTTCAGTTAAATGCATTGCATACAGTCCTTCTGCCCCATAGAACCAAGTAATTAGATATCTAAATGTTCTGTCATCTAGGTTTGAAAAAATCAAATTATGGAGGAGTGAATTGAACCCACCCAGTTCTTAAACAAAATATGATTGTTAAAAGAAAAATTATGCTGTATTGCCAAGCCGGGCAGTGCATCTGCATTCTCCATTAGGAATGTCCATCACTCTTGGATGCCCGTCTGAACTGGTCTGGTAGGTAAGCAGGAATGTTGGGCTCATCTTTCACCTTTCAATTATGCAGGAGAGTAGGAGGCTTGTGAATTGTAAGACAGAAACTGTATTGCAGAGTCAAGGAGAAAGAAGGAAGGAAGGGAAGCTTCATGAGGAGTGTGTCAAGAAGACTCAGAGCCAAATCAAGAGGAGTTTCACGTTTGCCAGCAGGGTAGCACACACACTCAGCAGCATTTCCCAAATCAATGCACCTCTCTCCATTCCACATGGCCTCAGAGTCCTCATTATCATGGTTTCCCTTTGAAGCTGATAACTTCATTCTTCTAGCCGTTGATGCAGTCCCACCCTGATTCCTTCCATTCTCCTCCTGACTCTGAGTAACTCTGTCACAATCCCGAGCGAGATAGACCTATTGTGCACCGCTGTTGAAGACCAAGTAGAATTATTTTTTGCAGTAGTTTGTGTAGATCTGTGTTTGTTAACTAAAGGGGCTGGTCTGGTCTCTGAAGAACCAGAAAAAAGGAGTAGACCCTGCAGGTAAATTTCCGCTAAGTTTGAAAGGACCAAACAACCTCAGGAAAAATTATCACCCGTCAGACACTAAACGTTCAATTCATTAAAAACAAGTTTTCTAGTTAGTAGACTACCCTCCCTTACTGTCTGCCACCATATAAATTATCAATCATAACTCACAATTACTCAATAATGTATCGTCACTCGTTGGCAAAAAAGTTGCAGTTACCTTTTCTAATCCGAGGTGGTAGGTACACAATTGTATCTTTGATACAAGCAACACATTGGAATTTGGCACTAGCAGTCTTGTAAATCAGTGATCTTCCTGGGCAGACCTGCAAGATAATGCAAAAAAAGGATAGGCATTCAAGAGAGGCAGGCATTGTCTCCAATGTCCTGAAGGAATTGTGGAGGCTTCTTCACTGCACACTGGTCCAAATCCAATCCGGCCATACATGTGACTAAAAAATGGTGGGGCCGCATAAATCAGACACAAACATAATGTTCCACTAGCTACTTTTTTGGGGGCAAAGAAAGAAGTTCAGTGATAAATAATTAAGATATTCAATTGTGGCATACTCAGTCAGAGAAGTTGAGTTCATCCTCAAACTCAGGTGGTTTACCCCGAAGTTGGTCAACTAACATACTTGATTCTGACTAATCATCCTCCCCCTCCTCCTGTGCTGTTTCAGGAACAGTATAATTTTATGGTATGAAATGTTGGTTAATTTTGATCATGGTCAATGTCTCCACGTTTTGAGGCAACAGACTGGTCCTTCTCACTGTGTCAACTGTGCCAGCTGCACTGAACACACACTCAGCAGACACACTGGCTAAAGGATAAGCCAGATACTTTATTTCTACCCTGCAGAGCTCTGGCTATTGGCACATCTCCCCATATCAATACACCAATGGGTTTGATCCAGATAGACCTCTTTTGGGTTATCCAGATACTCATGGAACATCTTCTGAATGGCCATTGGTGCTGTCCCATGCTTTACCTCTCTTGCCTTCACCTCTGCACTTGACTTAAGACCTTCCACTTGAAACCAAGCCAATGCAGAGGTTTGAGCCAAGTCTTCACTTCTGGTTTTTGCTGGTGTTGGCTGCTGTGAGACAAGACTGCCCTCTCTGGAAGTTGAAAATGTCACCCCAGAACTTTGCATTTGGTTTCAAATTTCCAGCCATCATCTTCCAGGTCTCCAGCTTGCTCAACAATCCACCTCTTGTATTTTGAAACATCCCCTTCAGAAAAAAGGAATGAAAGTGGGCAGCTTTGTTTTTTTACCCTTTATCAAGTAGTGTGGCACAGATGTACTCTTTGGAGAACATGATGCCACATTTCAGGCTTGCATTACAAGCCAAAAGAAGGATAAAGCTGTCAACCAAGGCATGCGACTGTGACTGTGAACCTTTCAGACACCTTCTTCAGCTGGTCTTGAAGCAGATGCAACAACGGGATAGCTTAGCCCATCATACTGTCCTCCTTGCTAACTTCCCATGTGAAAGCCTCAAAAAGGATTAGCCTCTGTGTCAGGCATTTGACTAAGCCCCATTTGTCTACATCCATGATCATAGCTTTCCCAATTGTATCCCCTCCTCCTTTAATGACAGTCATTGATCTCGCTGTACTGCTCAAACAGATGTTGCAACATGTAATAGGTTGAGTTCCAACGTATTGGCACTTTAACTGGTACTCTATTAGCACGCTGAATAATCCGCAACTCTTTCCAGGCTTTAAGAGAATGCCTGAAATGAGTGCAGATTCTTCTGCAGGTGATCAGTATGTTGCTGACTATTTCTTCTTTTTTTAAGAACTCCTGAACAAAAAGGTTGATGCAATGCGTCAAACATAGGACCCTGAAATAGCCACCATCTGCCATGACAATGACTATGTTACTGCCATTTTTCATGGCAACAAATCCATATCTGAGACCCCTGCTTCACAGCCATTCAGAAGCCTTGCTGTTAAATTCGTCCAAGATGTTTGCAGCTGTGTGTGATTTCTCCATGGGGAGTATGGTGAAGTGCATGCCACCAAACACTTTTAAATCTTTCTACAGGGCTAAGACCTGTAGGTCGCTGTTGCCTTATACTGGCAAAAGACATCCAGTGTGCAGTGATGCATGTGTAATCAGTCACCTGACAAATGGTCCACATTTTTGTCATCAGGTGGATAGTGTGGACAGCACTTTGCTGCAAAGCTTGTCCAATTAATTGCAGCACATCGTGATGCCTGCTGGGACAGCAACTCTGGCAAAATAGGTACTACTTTGCAAAAGGGACAAATCCAATTCAACCTCACTGCTCATTGGCATCATCATGATTGTAGTGGCGTCCTCCCTGACAGACATGGGATTGGGCTTAGGTTCGGGTGGTGCTGCTGATATAGGAGTGCTGCTTCCAGGCTGCTTACTGGAGGCCGGTGCAGCAGACACACGTCTCCCAAAAAAAGGTTGTGGTTGACATGCCAGTGGTGGAACGATACTTCTCTTCATTATCCACTTTCATGGCAGCATCTTTCTTTGGGGCCATCTTGAAGCTGTCTTTTGGCAGTGGCACTAAGCTGCACAAGTTGATGAGATTGGAGGACAGATTTTTTTGTACAGGGCTTCTGTTTGGCAGTACTATGGGTAATGTCTCTTCTCTTCATGTATACCTAAAAGCAAACAAGCAGGAAACACATTTAGCAAAACATGGCATTTTTGCAGTTTGAATTAGTACAGACAAAGGCAATGTCATTTTGTGTGGTTACTTAGGTAGTCGTTAACAATTTATCCAACCATTTCAAACCACACCACCATACAATTTAATTTCCAATTAGGATAACACAACATATAGATATAGCTATTTGCTTTATTTGTATCGATTCTAAAGGAGACATCTGTGGCTGTCACAGAAGTGCATGGATAAATGGAATAATTCTTATAAAAATGAATGTTAGCATGCCCTTATGACAGGCAAGGTGACCCAGGGGGAAATGGAATAATCAATAAAAAAAATTAATGATGCTGTTGTGTCTTCAGTGCACATACTCTATGGCAGGCAGAGTGTCCAGGAGGAAATGGAATCATACCTAAAAAAATGAATACCGTTTTGCAGCTGCGCTCATTATGGAAGGAACGAGAAACATTGCAAAGAAAAAAAAATACAGAGAAAAAACTAAAAAAAAATTGGAAATTAAAAATAAAAATGAAAATTAAAAAATGTAAAATATATATATGTTTTTAAAATAAAATTTAATAAAACATTAAAATAAACAAAATTAAATTTACAAAATTAAAATAAATAAATAAAAATTAAAAAATGATAATGAATTGCTGATGTTTAAATGGAAGAATGAGAAAGCTTTTGTGAGGCAAGGTGGTGCAGAGTAAAAATGCAAACAATGTATGTGATATAAAGCACTGTTCATCATAATCATATTCATAATATACATATACAAAAATAATGCTCAAGCATAATATTGAAATGATATCACATGCATGCAAGCCTATGGCAAAAGCACACTGGCTGGTTGCACAAAATGGCCACCAGCCAAATAGTCAAACAACAACAGCAAGCAAGGAAGCATGGAGAACAAAGAACACATGCAAGCTTATGGAAAACGCACACTGGCTGGATGCACAAAATGGTTGCTTGGCCTTTACACTGTTCCCCCCACCCCACTTCCCAAACCCAAGAGGCCACATCCTAGCCCATCCCTTCCACATCAATGTCCTCCCCTGGTGAACCCCCCCCCCTGCAAGCACCCCTTCCCCCAAGATGAAGCCCAACCCTTCTAAGAAACAGTCCACCCCTCCCAAACCCAAACCCACCCTCCCCCTGAGGATGATCCCTGAGGAGCCTGCCTGCCGAGTTAATTCCCTCTCCTGTGGAGGTTCCTTGGCAGTAATAGGAGTAAAGTGTGGGCACAGCACTGTCCACTGACAATCTGCTGGGTTGGCCTGTCATCTTTGAAATTTAGCATTTGGTTTAAAATAAACCCAAACAGTTGTCTTTTTTGGGTACACATTTGTCCTGCAATTCCTTTTCTACCTATATGTTGTACCTGAGTACTTTGTGTTGGATGCCTACAGTTGTGTGTTTCAGCCTACCTACTGATGCATTTGCTGTTATTTGCAATATCTGGCTTTGTGGACAGTGCTGGTGTCACCCAAGACAAAGGTAGACATTGATTGTATGGATATGTGTTTGTTAATGTAATTGTGGTGTCATTGTATTGTGTTCTGTTTGGTATGGTAAGTATTTCATCTTGTGTGGTCCAACATCAGCATGTATGGTGGTAGACATGTAACCCTGATATGGACTGTATATGTGTCTCATGTGGGGGAGCTTGAATTTTGTTTGTACAGACATGGAGGGTGTTCACTTGTGCTAGCTTCCTTTGCATGTGACTGAGCATGTGTCCATTTTTGCTGTGTGTACCTTGCAGCTAGTTCATATAGATGTATGGCCTATGCAGTTGGAGTTGTATGTGCTTTCTTGATTTGTACTTCCACATTATGCAGATAGGCATGTCACTTGGCTCTACTATTGTTTATCCCCGAGACACCTGAAAGGCTAGTTCCTCTGCAAATGTTGTTTTAGGGGCGTGTGCAAAGTGATATGTATCCCAGTGCAGCACCCTTACCTGAGTCATGAGTGCTCCTGATGCTGCCATCCCTATTGTGCAGGTTTTGTTTGCATAATGAGCTTTGGATATTTGTCTCTCAGACTACTGTGCATTCCATTGTCCTTCCATTATGTTGCAATGTGTGTGATGTGTGTGTTCATTGCAGGGATGTTTAATGGGAGTAGTGTTTGTGGTCCATGACACATCCATACATATGTGTGTTGACTCTGATGACACTCCATAGCATGTGAGGAATGTGAGTGTGTCAGCTGTATTTCTGATCAGATGTAATTCTGCTGTCTTGTTGGTGTTGTGTGACACACTTTTGTGTACACTGCACTGTCCCTGCGCCTAAGATGTGCAGATGTGTGTTTTCGTGTAGTGTTGTGGTGCAGTGTGAGTGACCTGACGAAAGGGGGCTTTTTGTGGCTGTGAATGTGTCCTTTTTTGTGAATGACTCAGGCTGTGTACATGATGACAAGTGTACTTGGTCATGGGATGATGGCGTGATGACCTCTTGTTGAGCTGGGATGTGGTGGTTGGACTGCCACGGTTACATTGGCGGTGTGCAACCTCATACTGTGTCCAACGGAAACACAGACTATGCCAGCCTGTTTGTACTGCCTCGTGACTGCGGCAGTCTACTCTGC
Source organism: Pleurodeles waltl (assembly GCF_031143425.1). NCBI lineage: Eukaryota > Metazoa > Chordata > Amphibia > Caudata > Salamandridae > Pleurodeles > Pleurodeles waltl. The sequence continues at coordinate 1,891,591,879 of NC_090440.1, forward strand.
CTGGCGGAGCTGGTGGGATCACGTCAGTCTTTGCTCCATAGGCCTGCATAACTTGTAATACAGTGGTCAGACTACCAAGTCAGTGGCGATCGGCCTGCCATGCTGTCATGGCAGTTCATCGACCAGCAAACCTGTAAAGAGGCCCTTAGTCCTGGTTCTAAAAGATTTAAAAGGTTTGGGAAGCACTCCTCTATTCACATTAGCTACACTCCTCCAAGTGCAGAGGGAAACCTGAACTGGAGATAGGAAGGGGGGGAAGTGAGGGGAATCTTTGCCTGATGTCATGTTTCACATTTTAAAGTAAATCCCTTATTCAAATTGGGAATCCAACACCCTGTTTTTTTATAGTAGCTGTGGTAAAGTCAGATTGTGATATTTGTTTGAGATAGGATAGTTTTTTTTTAAATGTTATGGATTAGGGCAATGTTAACCCGGCAAAAATGTCATCAAGCACTCACTTTGAAGTCTGGTGGTGTCCATTATACCAGGGTTCTCGTAAACCCAGTTAAAACATCTATATACACCTTCAAGGGAACAAATTGAAGACAAACTGTGGGACTAGAGAGCTGACACAGCTGCAGACTACAGACTATTAACCTCACCGCTGAGCCATGAGCCTCGTTTGATAATCCAGCCCCCCTCCCATTAATTGAATCTTGTGCATGCTATCAATCAGTTGTTATTAACTCAGTCAATTATAATATCATGTGAACCTTAGGCTTGAATTATTTCATTTCTTTTTTTTTGCGATTGTTAAGAACAACTTGTTTGCCTGAAGGCCCTGGTAAAAGAAGAATGAAGGAGTAAGCCAAAGTTTTCAGAGCAACATAAAACCATCTGAAAAGCGTTTACCATTTTTATAAGTAAGAGGAATAACATATGTTTAAGATAGGGGTAAATAATGGAAGACCCCTGTCCTGAACAGATTTATTTTAAATCATTGAGTTAAAGGAGCATTTCTGGTCCATAGGATGCAAGAGTACAAACTGACTGACAAAGAGGAGCACACCATCTCACTCATTCCAGAAAATGACTGTGGTCATCAAGCGTTTTTTTTTTCCTTCTCATTGTAACCAAGAAATGCATCATTGGCTGAAAAAAATAATTTGTCAATCTATAAAAACTATACAGACTGCTGCTGCTGTGTGTGTGTGTGTTGTGAGATGCAATTAGGTACTCCTTAATCAAACTGAATCACATAAAAAGTCCATTATATAGATTTCTGGTGAACATTTTTAAAGTTTAGAACTATAAACAACCCTCTGTATGTCTTTCAATGTTTTAAAAATAATGTTGCCTTTTCTTGTTTCGAGATTCACTTGGGCAGAATGCACTACAGGAAATAACTTAGGGGCCTCTTTACAAAGGCTTAGTGGGAACAAGAAGAAGTTCTCTTGTAGCACTGCTTGATGCTCATAACTGGTCTTATGACTTGACCCTATACGCTTGATTTCACCTTGGACTCATTAGACATAGATTTATCACTTTGGCCCTCATTATGACTTTGGCGGTAAAACCTGCTTACTGTGGCGGGAGTGAACACCCATTCGCCATATTATGACACACATACACTAAACCGACAGAATACTGCCACAAACATATATCTGCCAGACCAAAGGTTAGTGTTAAGCTGTCGGTACGAACACCCATACCATTATGCCAACAAAACAACGCCCTCCACATTATGACCTACAAATCACCACAGCAGACATTCAGTGGCGGTAACCCATTGGCAATATACACCGGCGTGATGAGAATAGCCACCGAAATATAAAACAACACAGCATTGGCCAATACTAAAAACACACACCTGACACTGATACACACACCACACCTACCCACCCACAGCACTATAAAACACCCACCCACATTACACACAATCCTTTCTTAACATGAAAAAAAAAGAGATAGCCACGCAAATCATAGACACAACTACACACACAAATCAAAAACTCATTCATCTGTCACGCACCCCACACCCTACCACATTACTCAAAACCCCCTGCACAACACACACCACACAAAACCCATGTCCCACAAAGGCACCCCTGTTTCATTGATGAGGAGTTGCAGGTCATGGTGGAGGGAATATTCAGGGTAGAGCCACAGCTGTTTGGAGCACAGGGACAGCAAAACTCCATTGCAAAGAAGATGGAGCTATGGCGGAGAATCGTGGACCGGGTGAACACCGTGGGACAGCATCCAGGAACAAGGGATGATATCAGGAAGAGGTGGAACAACCTACCGGGGAAGGCATGTTCCATGGCAGCAAGGCACCAGCTCGCCATCCAGAGGACTAAAGGTGGACCCCCACCTCCTCCCGTACAGATGACAGCATGGGAGGAGAAAGTCTTGCCAATACTGCACCCTGAGGGACTCACTGGAGATACAGGAGGACTGGACACTGGTGAGCCAATATTTACTACCTATCCCCCCATACCTGCATGCCACCACCACCATCACTCACGCTGACACCCATCACTCCACTCCATCCCACACAGTGCACCAACACAAACAACAAACCTAAATGCCAAGCCCTGCATGCCATACCCACTGCATGCACATCCCTCCCAGCCCTGCATGTACACCCACCACCAATGCATGCACAGCATGGAGAACAAACAATCCCACAATACATCACCATATACAAACAAAGGTGGCAGGGCAACAGCAACAATATAGGGGAACCTAGGGATGTTTAATGTGTCACAGACATGAAGCATGATACACCACTTACATCCCCACAGGTGCCCCAGCCAATCCCAGCGGCAAGGAGGTGTCACGGCTAACCAGTCTCCCACCAGAAGATGCCCCCAGTGATGACAGCAACTCTGGGCTACTGGATCTGGACAAACTTCCTGGCCCATCAGGTACCACTGGTCAGTCGGATACCCCAGCCCACACCCACTCCACCACAGAGCCTCCCCCATCACTATCCAACACCACAGCATCCACACAACGTCCCCACACCTCTGTCCCCAGGACACGTCAATCAGCAGTATGACCACCTATACAGGGACCCCAGTCCACACCTCACAGACAAGACAATCAGGGTCCTGGGGTCAGTGAGAGTGAGCACCCCGTTCAGGGGATGCAGGCACAGGGGGACAGGGAAACACGGAGGACAGCTGTGCGCCAGGGGGAGGACAGGCCCAGGGAACCGACTGTCCATGAGGCACTCACTCATACCCTGGGGGCTTACCAACAATCCCAGGACAAAATGGGTCAGGTGATAGACATCATGCAGGAGAACCAGCGGCTGCAGGAGGAACACCACCAGGATCAAGGAAGAAGTGCAGGCCCCCAACACCACCATGGTCTCCACAGCAGGGGTGCTTGGTGATATGGCCATCATAATGAAGGACTACACAGCACACCAGCGGGCCCCCACCACTAGCCAGTCAACTGAACAGCCCTCCACATCTGCTGTAGCCAGTGGACAGGAGGCCCGGACACAGGCCACCAGCACCCCTCCCCCTGCAGAAGGGATACCACCCTGTAAACATTCCCTGCAACCCAGACAGACACCAGAGACACTTGCCAAGACCAAGACCACCCCCAGGAAATGAGACCCTCTTGAATGTCCCCCTTGTGTTCCACTCTGTCACCTTGTCCACTTTGAACTGCCATTGCTCCCCTTCCTATGGCCTCTTGGACACTGGGCCTGTGCTACAAAGAGACTGGACCAATATTCTGTGCTAACCTCTAACAGCACCCCATTCCATTGCACTATTCCTTCTAAAATGTTCACTTCAGTAATCACCCTTGAACCCACCTTGAGAGGAATGGTCAGTTCCACAGTCTTACCTGTGTGTCATTGCAAGTACTGCTGTATAACTGATGTCCTGTTGTCCACATCCTCATCCTCTGCCTCCTCATCCTCACTGTCCTCAGGGTCCACTGCTGCCACTGGAGCATTTTCACCCTTCACCTCCTGAAGGTAGAGCACATGTCGTCTGATGGCCAGGTTGTGCAACATGCAGCATACAACAACTATCTGGCAGACCTTCGCAGGATAGTAGCAGAGGGATCCACCTGTCAGATTGAGACATCTGAAACTGGCTTTCAAGAGACCAAAGGTCCTCTCAATTATTCTCCTGGTTAACCCAGTAGCATCATTACACCTATTCTCAGCCACTGTCCTCGGATTCCTTACAGAGGTCAAGAGCCAGGACAAGTTTGGATACACAGAGTCACCTGCAAGAAGTAAGGGACAAACATTAGCCATGCACAATGGCATGGGGGTTGACTCCTGAAGCCGTACACTGACATGCATTGGGTGGGGACTCGGGCTCACCTATAAGCCACACCATGTGCCTCTGTAGTTGTGCCATCACATGTGGGATGCTGCTATTCCTCAAGACAAAGGCGTCATGCACCGACCCAGGATACTTGGAAGTGACGTGGAACATGTACTGGTCAGCCAGGCACAACATTTGCACATTGAGTGAGTGGAAACTCTTCTGATTCCTGAACACCTGTTCATTGGTCCGGTGGGGGGGGGAGGGAGGGACAAATGCTATATATGTTTCATCAATGGCCCCACTAACATTTGGAATATGTTCCATTGCATAGAAGCCATCCTTCACATTGGCCAAATGATCCACTTGGGGGAAAGCGATGTAGCTGCACATGTGTTTGAGCAGGAGAGCCAAACCCTAGCCAGCACTATTGAGAACATTGGTTGTGACATTCCTGTAGCCAAGCCCACTGTCACTTGGAAAGAGCCAGTTACCAGGAAATGGAGCACTGATAAGACGTGCACAAGATGGGGATCCCCAGTGGGCTGACGGATACCAGATATCAGATCATGCTCCAATTGTGCACTCAGCTCTGTGATTGTGCCTCTGTCCAGTCTATAGGTGAGTATAAATTGCCTGTCCTCCAGTGTAGCCAAGTCCACCAGGGGTCTGTACACGAGGGCTTGCCTCCTCCTCCTATTCCTCTGCAGTGGTAGGTACCTAAGGGACACAAGAGTGAGAAGGGAGTGACAAACTGAACAATGGAACCACCACTTCAGTGTACACTGACCATGTATGTAACTGGACTATGTATATGGCAGTGTACAATGTAGGTACAATTGACAGCAATGACACAGTTTTCAATTTAAGAATGTTGACCTGCACCATAAATGGTGACCACCTGTCCTAAATGTAGGGACAGGTGGAATTGATGAACCTCCACCGGCTTTGGTCGTCATGGTGGAAGGCTTTCTTAATTTGTACTTCCACATTATGCAGATAGGCATGTCACTTGGCTCTACTTTTGTTTATCCCCGAGACACCTGAAAGGCTATTTGCTGTGCAAATGTCGTTTTATGGGCGTGTGCAAAGTGATATGTATCCCAGTGCAGCACCCTTCCCTGAGTCGTGAATGCTCCTGATGCTGCCATCCTTATTGTGCAGGTTTTGTTTGCACAGTGAGCTTTGGATATTTGTCTCTCAGACTATTGTGCATTCCATTGTCCTTCCATTATGTTGCAATGTGTGTGATGTGTGTGTTCATTGCAGGGCTGTTGAATGGGAGTAGTGTTTGTGGTCCATGACACATCCATACAAATGTGTGTTGACTCTGATGACACTCCATGGCATGTGAGGAATGTGAGTGTGTCAGCTGTATTGTTAGATGTGATTCTGCTGTCTTGTTGGTGTTGTGTGACACACTTTTGTGGACACTTCACTGTCCCTTCGCCTAAGATGTGCAGATGTGTGTTTTTGTGTAGTGTTGTGGTGCAGTGTGAGTGACCTGACCAAAGGGGGTATTTTGTGGCTGTGAATGTCTCCATTTTGTGAATGACTCCAACTGTGTACATGATGACAAGTGTACTTGGTCATGGGATGATGGCGTGATGATCTGTTGTTGAGCTGGGATGTGGTGGTTGGACTGCCACGGTTACATTGGCGGTGTGGAACCCCATAATGTGTCTGACGGAAACACAGACTATGCCAACCTGTTTGTACTGCCTCGTGACCGCGGCGGTCTACGCTGCCTGGCGGAGCTGGTGGGATCACGTCAGTCTCTGCTCCATAGGCCTGCCTAACTTGTAATACAGTGGTCAGACTACCAAGTCAATGGAGATCGGCCTGCCATGCTGTCATGGCAGTTCATCGACCAGCAAACCTGTAAAGAGGCCCTTAGTCCTGGTTCTAAAAGATTTAAAAGGTTTGGGAAGCACTCACTCACATTAGCTACACTCCTCCAAGTGAAGAGGGAAACGTAAACTGGAGATAGGAAGGGAGGGGGAGGTGAGGGGAATATTTGCCTGATGTCATGTTTCACATTTTAAAGTAAATCCCTTATTCAAATTGGGAATCCAACACCCTGTTTTTTTATAGTAGCTGTGGTAAAGTTAGATTGTGATATTTGTTTGAGATAGGGTAGTTTTTTTTAAATGTAATGGATTAGGGCAATGTTAACCCTTCAAAAATGTTATTAAGCACTCACTTTGAAGTCTGGTGGTGTCCATTAGACCAAGGTGCTCTTAAACCCCGTTAAACATATATATACACCTTCAAGGGAACAAATTGAAGACAAACTGTGGGACTGGACAGCTGGCACAGCTGCAGACTACAGACTATTATCCTCACCGCTGAGCCATGAGCCTCATTTGATAATCCAACCCCCCTCCCATCAATTCAATCTTGTGCATGCTATAAATCAGTTGTTATGTAACTCAGTCAATTATAATATCAGGTGAGCCTTAGGCTTGAATTATTTCATTTCTTTTTTTTGCGATTGTTAAGAACAACTTGTTTGCCTGAAGGTCCTCGTAAAAGAAGAATGGAGGAGTAAGCCAAAGTTTTCAGAGCAACATAAAACCATCTGAAAAGCATTTACCATTTTTATAATTAAGAGGAATAACATATGTTTAAGATAGGGGTAAATAGTGGAAGACCCCTGTCCTGAACAGATTTATTTTAAATCATTGAGCTAAAGGAGCATTTCTGGTCCACAGGATGCAAGAGCACAAACTGACTGGCACAGAGGAGCACACCAGCTCACTGATTCCAGAAATTGTCTGTGGTCATCGAACGTTTTTTGTTTCTTTCTCTTTGTAACCAACAAATGAATCATTGACTGAAAAAAATAATTTGTCAGTCTATAAAAACTATACAAACTGCTGCTGCTGTGTGTGTGTGTTGTGAGATGCAACTAGGTACTCCTTAATCAAACTGAGTCACATAAAAAAGTCCATTATATGGTTTTCTGGTGAACATTTTTTAAGTTTAGAACTATAAATAACCCTCTGTATGTCTTTCAGTGTTTTAAAAATAATGTTGCCTTTTCTTGTTTTGAGGTTCACTGGGGCAGAATGCACTACAGGAAAAAACTTAGGGGCCTATTTACACAGGCTTTCATGAGAACAAGAAGAATTTCTCCTGTAGCACTGCTTGATGCTCATAACTGGTCTTGTGACTTGACCCTATAGACTCTTGATTTCACATTGGACTCATTACACATAGGTTTATCACTTTGGCATTCATTATGACTTTGGCGGTAAAGCCCGCATCCTGTGGCGGGGGCGAACATCCAATCACCATATTATGAGACACAGTAGGAACACCCATACCATTATGCCAACAAAACAACGCCCTCCACATTGTGACCTGCAAATCACTACAGCAGACATTCAGTGGCAGTAAACCATTGGCAATATACACCGGCGTGGTCAGAATGGCCACCCAAATATAAAACAACACAACATTGGCCAATACTAAAAACACACACCTGACACTGATACACACACCACACCCACCCACCCACAGCACTATAAAACACACACTCACATTACCCACAACCATTTCCTAACACGAAAAATAACCAAGAGATAGCCACGCAAATCATAGACACAACTACACACACAAATCAAACACTCATTCATCCGTCATGCACCCCACACCCTACCACATTACTCAACACCAACTGCGCAACACACACCACACAACACCCATGTCCCCTCAAAGGTACCCCTGTTTCATTGATGACGAGTTGCAGGTCATGGCGGAAGGAATATTCAGGGTAGAGCCACAGCTGTTTGGAGCACAGGGACAGCAAAACTCCATTGCAAAGAAGATGGAGCTATGGCGGAGAATCGTGGACCGGGTGAACACCATGGGACAGCATCCAGGAACAAGGAACGATATCAGGAAAAGGTTGAACGACCTACCGGGGAAGGCATGTTCCATGGCAGCAAGGCACCAGCTCGCCATCCAGAGGACTAAAGGTGGATCCCTACCTCCTCCCGTACAGCTGACAGCATGGGAGGAAAAAGTCTTGGCAATACTGCACCCTGAGGGACTCACTGGAGTTGCAGGAGGACTGGACACTGGTGAGCCAATATTTACTACCTATCCCCCCCATACCTGCATGCCACCACCACTCACCCTGACACCCATCATTCCACTCCATCCCACACAGTGCACCAACACAAACAACAATCCTAAATGCCAAGCCCTGCATGCCATACCCACTGCATGCACATCCCTCCCAGCCCTGCATGTACACCCACCACCAATGCATGCACAGCATGGCGAAAAAACAATCCCACAATACATCACCATACACAAACAAAGGTGGCAGGGCAATAGCAACAATATTGGGGAACCTAGGGATGTAGAATATGTCACAGACATGAAGCATGATACACCACTTACATCCCCACAGGTGCCCCAGCCAATCCCAGCAGCGAGGATGTGTCACGACTACCCAGTCTCCCACCAGAAGATGCCCCCAGTGATGACAGCAGCTCTGGCCTACTGGATCTGGACGAACTTCCTGGCCCATCAGGGACCACTGGTCAGTCGGATACCCCAGCCCACACCCACTCCACCACAGAGCCTCCCCATCACTATCCAACACCACAGCATCCACCCAATGTCCCCACACCTCTGTCCCCAGGACACGTCAATCAGCAGTGTGCCCACCTATACAGGGACCCCAGTCCACACCTCACAGACAAGACAATCAGGGTCCTGGGGTCAGTGGCAGTGGGCACCCCATTCAGGGGATGCAGGCACAGGGGGACAGGGACACACGGAGGACAGCTGTGCACCAGGCGGAGGACAGGCCCAGGGAACCAACTGCCGAGGAGGCACTCACCCATACCCTCGGAGCTTACCAACAATCCCAGGACAAAATGGGCCAGGTGATAGACATCATGCAGGAGAACCAACGGCTGCAGGAGGAACACCACCAGGATCAGGAAGAATTGCAGGCCATCAACACCACCATGGTCTCCATGCCAGGGGTGCTGGGTGATATGGCCAACATAATAAAGGACTACACAGCACACCAGCGGGCCCCCACCACTAGCCAGTCAACTGAACATCCCTCCACATCCGCTGTAGCCAGTGGACAGGAGGCCCTGCCACAGGCCACCAGCACCCCTCCCCCTGCAGAAGGGGTATCACCCCGTAAACATTCTCTGCAACCCAGACAGACACCAGAGACACTTGCCAAGACCAAGACCACCCCCAGGAAATGAGACCCTCTTGAATGTCCCCCTTGTGTTCCACTCTGTCACCTTGTCAACTTTGAACTGCCATTGCTCCCCTTCCTATGGCCTCTTGCACACTGGGCCTGTGCTACAAACAGACTGAACCAATATTCTAGACTAACCTCTAATAGCACCCCATTCCATTGCACTATTCCTTCTAATTTTTCACTTCAGTAAACACCCTTGAACCCACCTTGAGAGGAATAGTCAGTTCAACAGTCTTACCTGTGTGTCATTGGAAGTACTGCTGTATAACTGATGTCCTGTTGTCCACATCCTCATCGTCCAGGGAGGGACAAATGCTATATGTGTTTCACCAATGGCCTCAATAACATTTGGAATATGTTCCATTGCATAGAAGCCATGTTTCACATTGGCCAAATCATCCACTTGGGGGAAGCGATGTAGCTCCACATGTGTTTGAGCAGGGCAGCCAAACCCTAGCCAGCACTATTGAGAACATTGGTTGTGACATTCCTGTAGCCAAGCCCACTGTCACTTGGAAAGAGCCAGTTGCCAGGAAATGGAGCACTGATAAGACGTGCACAAGATGGGGAACCCCAGTGGGTTGAAGGATAGCAGATATCAGATCATGCTCCAATTGTGCACTCAGCTCTGTGATTGTGCCTCTGTCCAGTCTATAGGTGAGTATAAATTGCCTGTTCTCCAGTGTAGCCAAGTCCACCAGGGGTCTGTACACGGGGGCTTGCCTCCTCCTCCTATTCCTCTGCAGTGGTAGGTATGTAAGGGACACAAGAGTGAGAAGGGAGTGACAAACTGACCAATGGAACCACCACTTCAGTGTACACTGACCACGTATGTAACTGGACTATGTAATTGGACTATGTAAATGACAATGTACAATGTAGGTACAATTGACAGCAATGACACAGTTTTCAATTTAAGAATGTTGACCTGTACCATAAAATGGTGACCACTTGTCCTAAATGTAGGGACAGGTGGAATTGTTGTAACTCCACAGGCATTGGGCGTCATGGTGGAAGGCGGTCTTGCATAGCCGTGCTATTCCTCATTGGTTAAAATGGGGTTCTATGGAGTACAGTGTCTAATGAGGATCATCGGCGGCAGTGATGGTCTACACCGCTGCAGACATGACCGCTATTTTCTGACAATAACCGCACTTGCTTCCTGACTTTCCACAGGACAACACCTCCACTGCATGTGGTGCTGTGACCTGTGTCTGGAACCTGCTATGGCCCTTGTGTCAGGGGAAAGTGTCCCTGCTTTCACTTTGGAGGAAGTCAAGCGCAAGAGGTGGAGAATGCCAACAGGTGTTCGCACATCAACAATAAGTATATCAGCTATACAATCAGAAAGTAGTCATTTGAGAGAACAATATAGTAGTGGGTGCCAGGCTAGCCAGAAACACCTGCCACCACAGGTGTTTGAGGGCCACACACTGAGGAGTGGGTGGTTGCCTGTATAGCAAAAGAAGAATGGCCAGGGCACACCCGTATAGTAGCTCCCGATAATGTTCAGGCTGTTTCCTGACGCGACCGGCACGGGTGATTTTTAATAGAACTCTGAGGCTTATCAGGGCCAATATGCATTTCTTCAGCACCATATGACTTGTATAAGATTCATGACCACCAGCAGTACTTTGTATGGTTCTACCACATCTTTATACATGTTCTACACTTCGGAAGCCTTAACAAAGTCTTGAAGACGAAACACGTGTTGGATGTTTTTCTCTGTGGACTTTTTGCTACATGTGATCGGCTGTTTTGGTTTATGGACTTCTAGTTACATGTGATCTTCCCATTACAACTCTGGATACATGGACATTTTTGTACAACACAATCTATTTGATTTGAATTTGAACTACCTACTTGCATCTACAATAAATTCCTACACATCATCTTCCCAGACCGGATATCTACTTAATTCCTGAACATTATCTGGAGCTACTATACAGGTGTGCCCTGGCCATTCTTCTTTCACTTTAGAGGAGTTGAAATGCCTGGTGGATAGAGTCCTATCCCTGTATGGACAGCTGTATGGACCTCCAGATCAACAGGTGAGTTCACCATGGGGACGATGCATGCAACAAGGTTACATGGAGGTGTGTGTGTGCTGGCAGTGTGTCATTTGGGTGGGGGTTATGGCTGGTGCTAGTGTACATGCATATGTGACAGGCTGGATTGTATGGTTAATGGTGTCCTCCTGTCTGTGTTTCCTCTGCAGGTCAGCGCCCATCAGAAGAAGGGATTGTGGCGTGCAATCGCCAAGGACGTGCGGACCCTGGGCATCTATAGCAGACGGAGCACCATCTGCAGGAAACGGTGGGAGGACCTGAGACGCTGGGCCCAGAAGACCACGGAGGCCCAGCTGGGGATGGCGTCCCATCGAGGGAGGGATGCCCACCGGAACATGACCCCCCTGATGGCCTTCATACTGGCTGTGGCCTACCCAGAGCTGGATGGGCCCTTGAGGGCAGCGCAACAGCCCCACGGGTGTGAGTACAGTGTGTTTAACACCCATCCTTGTTGCCTGGCATAGGATGCTGGTGGTCAGTCAGTGGGTGCCCCTTAATGCCGGCTCATACATTGCTGCATGGTCCAGCTCAGGGTAAATGGGTGAATAGCAAAATCATGTTAGCTATCTGGGTGACATTCCATGTCAGACAGGGCTTAGCAGGTCCCAGGAGGGGTGCAGATGGCGGTGGTTGGCTCTCATCTTGCTGTTGTACCTATCCAATGAACTGTCAGTGCGGTGCATAGTGTTCAATCTTGGTCCCTGTGTGTGATGGTTTTGTGTATGCCATCTGTGGTGTTGGTGCTGTATTTGACCCAGTGCTCCCTTTCTCTCACCCCACCTATTTTCTTCTGTAATCTTGTCCATGTGTGCATTAGCATCATCTGGTCGAGAGCAGGGGCACCGGCGAGTGGGTGAGCTGCAGCCCACGGGACCCAGGAGGCAGAGTCCACTGATGCCGAGGTGACCAGTGGGACAGAGGGCAAGGGGAGCACCACGACGGGGACAGGAGGTGACAACACTGACTCTGAATCCTCCTCTGATGGGAGCTCCCTGGTGGTGGTGGACACCTCTAGATCCACCCCAGGTACAGCTGCCACCCCCGTACCAGCACTGGCCTTCCAGTAGCTCCCCACCGAGTTGCCTGTGCCCACTCACCAAGGAGGGTGTCCATCTCCTTTGCCCAAGGTACCTAAGGCCCTGCCCCAGTCAGCCCTGCTGCCCTCAGTGAGGAGGCTATTGACCTCCTGAGATCCATCTCTGTAGGACAGTCAACCATATTAAATGCCATCCAGGGGCTGGCATCCCAGATGCAGCAGTGCAATGCCTACCTGGAAGGCACCCACAGTGGGTTGGCGGCCCTACAGAGATCGTTTCAGGCTCTGGCCTCCTCCCTGATGACAGCCAGTGTCCCTGGTCCTACCATCCCCCCTCCAACTGTCACTTCCAAGTCCCAGTCTCCTCAACCCCAACCCATCCCATGCACACATACATACAAGCATGCACACAAAATATCACAGAAGAGTGGCACAGACAAACATAGGCAACAAACTTCAAGCCACAAGCAAACTTCAAGCCACAACAGACAGTTGCACACACAACATCATCCACTGCCTCAACTGTCTCCCCCTCCTCCTCCCTCACAGTCACATCAGCAATCACACCTGCATGCAGTGCATCAACAGCCACCACCACCATCACCACATCATGCAGCACACCCCCCTCACTTGCACACACCTCCACAACATCCATTCACACGTCCTGTTTGTCCTCTCCCATCCTGTCTGCCCCCTCCTAAGAGACACAAACGCTCACACTCAGACACCTGACAGCCATCCACCTCACACTTGCACACTGTCCATGCACCTTCACCCAAGCCTAGCAAATGTACACCGCCTACAACCACTACCTCTACCTCCACTCCCATTCCTCCTCCTCCCACATCCTGCCCCAACATCCCTAAGAAGCTTTTCCTTGCCCATCTTGACCTCTTCCCTCCCCCTGTCCTGCCCGTAAGTGCAGGGTCCCAACGATCCAGCCCAGCACCTCAGCCAAACAGTCTGCCACTGCTGCCACCTAGAAATCTGCTGCTTGCACTAAGGGGCCCCTGAGTGTGACGGCAGCCACTCCCAGTAAGTCCACACCTCCACCTCAGAAACTGAGGACTAGGGTGGCAAAAACCTAAGGGACAGAGCATGGGGTCAGTGGAGGTACCTCCTAGACCTGGAGGCAAGGACACAAGTCACGTTACAAAGGCCTAGGTGGCCCATCACAAGAGGGAACCAAAGGATCCCCCTCAACCACCAAAGGAACCCAAGGAGCCCCCTCCACCAGCAAAGGAAGCCAGGGAGCCCCCGTCCCCCAGCTGATGGCAAGGAGCCCCCTCCACCAGCGAAGGAACCCAAGGAGGCCCCTCCACCATCTGAGGGCAAGGAGCCCCGTACACCAGCTGAGGGCAAGGAGCCCCCTCCACCATCTGAGGGCATGTAGCCCCCATTCCAGAGACTGTGGCCTTTCACACCCCTCCAGAGACTGTTGGGAAAGGAGCCACCTCCAAAACCTGTGGGCATGATACCCACTTCAGAGACTGTGGCCTTTTACTCCCCTCCGGAGACTGTTGGGCAAGGAGCCCCCCTCCAAAACCAGTGGTCATGAAGCCAACTCTAGCTGAGGTGCCCACTCAACCCCTCTTCCCCCTGAGGTGCCTGCCCATTTCCAACATGATGCCCCTGAACAGTGCAGTCGGATGTTGACAGGAGACAGGTTGGGGCTTGGACTATGCCCTGTGGCTATGTGGCCTTTGGTACTTTGGACTGCCCATTGGCTCACTCTGTACATTGACGTCTGCATTTTGATTTCATAATTATTTATGGTGGCTGCTGGCAGCAAATTACAGTGTTCATACTTCAGAACTGTTGTCCTTGCATTATTTGCTTGTGGGTCCTTTGAGAGTTGTAAGGAAATGCCTCCTTGGCATGGTTACCCCCTGACTTTTTGCCTTTGCTGATGCTATGTTTTGAATTGAAAGTGTGCTGAGGCCTGCTAACCAGGCCCCAGCAGCAGTGTTCTTTCCCTAACCTGTACTTTTGATTCCACAATTGGCACACCCTGTCATCCAGGTAAGTCCCTTGTAACTGGTACCCCTGGTACCAAGGGCCCTGATGCCAGGGAAGGTCTCTAAGGGCTGCAGCATATCTTATGCCACCCTGGGGACCCCTCACTCAGCACAGACACACTGCTTACCAGCTTGTGTGTGCTGGTGAGAACAAAACGAGTAAGTCGACATGGCACTCCCCTCAGGGTGCCATGCCAACCTCACACTGCCCATGCAGTATAGATAAGTCACCCCTCTAGTAGGCCTTACAGCCCTAAGGCAGGGTGCACTATACCATAGGTGAGGGCACCAGTACATGAGTACTGTGCCCCTACAGTGTCTAAGCCAAACCTTAGACATTGTAAGTGCAGGGTAGCCATAAGAGTATATGGTCTGGGAGTCTGTCAAACACGGACTCCACAGCACCATAATGGCTACACTGAAAACTGGGAAGTTTGGTATCAAACTTCTCAGCACAATAAATGCACACTGATGCCAGTGTACATTTTATTGTGAAATACACCCCAGAGGACACCTTAGAGGTGCCCCCTGAAACCTTCACCGACTATCTGTGTAGGCTGACTAGTTCCAGCAGCCTGCCACAACCGAGACATGTTGCTGGCCCCATGGGGAGAGTGCCTTTGTCACTCTGAGGCCAGTAACAAAGCCTGCACTGGGTGGAGATGCTAACACCTCCCCCAGGCAGGAGCTGTCACACCTGGCGGTGAGCCTCAAAGGCTCATCCCTTTGTGCCAGCACCGCAGGACACTCCAGCTAGTGGAGTTGCCCGCCCCCTCCGGCCACGGCCCCCACTTTTGGCGGCAAGGCCGGAGAAAATAATGAGAATAACAAGGAGGAGTCACTGGCCAGTCAGGACAGCCCCTAAGGTGTCCTGAGCTGAAGTGACTCTAACTTTTAGAAATCCTCCATCTTGCAGATGGAGGATTCCCCAATAGGATTAGGGATGTGACCCCCTCCCCTTGGGAGGAGGCACAAAGAGGGTGTACCCACCCTCAGGGCTAGTAGCCATTGGCTACTAACCCCCCAGACCTAAACATGCCCTTAAATTTAGTATTTAAGGGCTTCCCTGAACCAAAGAATTTAGATTCCTGAAACTACAAGAAGAAGAAGACTGCCGAGCTGAAAAACCCCTGCAGAGGAAGAACAGAGGACACCAACTGCTTTGGCCCCAGTCCTACCGGCCTGTCTCCTGCCTTCCAAAGAACCCTGCTCCAGCGACGCTTTCCAAGGGACCAGCGACCTCTGAATCCTCTGAGGACTGCCCGACTTCAAGAAAGACAAGAAACTCCCGAGGACAGCGGCACTGCTCCAAAAGAACTGCAACTTTGTTTCAAGGAGCAGACTTAAAGACCCCTGCAACTCCCCGCAAGAAGCGTGAGACTTGCAACACTGCACCCGGCGACCCCGACTCGACTGGTGGAGAACCAACACCTCAGGGAGGACCCTCCGGCGACTCCGAGACCGTGAGTAACCAAAGTTGTCCCCCCTGAGCCCCCACAGCGACGCCTGCAGAGGGAATCCCGAGGCTCCCCCTGACCGCGACTACCTGAACTCCATTTCCCGACGGCTGGAAAAGACTCTGCACCTGCAGCCCCCAGCACCGGAAGGAACGGAACTCCTGTGCAGGAGTGACCCCCAGGAGGCCCTCTCCCTTGCCCAGGTGGTGGCTACCCCGAGGAGCCCCCCCCTTGCCTGCCTGCGACGCTGAGGAGATCCCTTGATCTCTCATTGAAAACCATTGAAAACCCGACGCGTGTTTGCACACTGCACCCGGCCGCCCCCGCGCTGCTGAGGGTGTACTTTTTGTGCTGACTTGTGTCCCCCCCGGTGCCCTACAAAACCCCCCTGGTCTGCCCTCCTAAGACGCGGGTACTTACCTGCTGGCAGACCGGAACCGGGGCACCCCCTTCTCTCCATTGAAGCCTATGCGTTTTGGGCACCTCTTTGACCTCTGCACCTGACCGGCCCTGAGCTGCTGGTGTGGTAACTTTGGGGTTGCTCTGAACCCCCAACGGTGGGCTACCTTGGACCCAAACCTGAGACTTGTAAGTGATTTACTTACCTGACAAAACTAACAAAAACTTACCTCCCCCAGGAACTGTGAAAATTGCAGTGTCCACTTTTAAAACAGCTTATTGTGTTTTATGTAAAAAGTATACATGCTAATGTAATGATTCAAAGTTCCTAAAGTACTTACCTGCAATACCTTTCAAATGAGATATTACATGTAGAATTTGAACCTGTGGTTCTTAAAATAAACTAAGAAAATATATTTTTCTATAACAAAACCTATTGGCTGGATTTGTCTCTGAGTGTGTGTTCCTCATTTATTGCCTGTGTGTATGTACAACAAATGCTTAACACTACTCCTTTGATAAGCCTACTGCTCGACCACACTACCACAAAATAGAGCATTAGTATTATCTCTTTTTGCCACTATCTTACCTCTAAGGGGAACCCTTGGACTCTGTGCATACTATTCCTTACTTTGAAATAGTGCATACAGAGCCAACTTCCTACATTGGTGGATCAGCAGTGGGGTACAAGACTTTGCATTTGCTGGACTACTCAGCCAATACCTGATCACACGACAAATTCCAAAAATTGTCATTAGAAATTGTTTTTGCAATTTGAAATTTTTCTAAATTCTTAAAAGACCTGCTAGGGCCTTGTGTTAGATCCTGTTTAGCATTTCTTTTAGAGTTTAAAAGTTTGGTAAAAGTTTGAATTAGATTCTAGAACTAGTTTTCAGATTCTTAAAAAGTATTCCAACTTTTAGAAGCATAATGTCTAG
Source organism: Pleurodeles waltl (assembly GCF_031143425.1). Taxonomy (NCBI): domain Eukaryota; kingdom Metazoa; phylum Chordata; class Amphibia; order Caudata; family Salamandridae; genus Pleurodeles; species Pleurodeles waltl. The sequence continues at coordinate 1,891,609,279 of NC_090440.1, forward strand.
TGCAGAGATGAATGTGGTGGAACTCGACACCACACCTTACCTCCATCTTAAGATGAGGGAGCTAAGGTCACTCTGTACACTAAAGAAAATAGTAATGGGCCCCAGACCTTCCAAACTACAGCTCCAGGAGCTTTTGGCAGAGTTTGAAAGAGCCAACCCCTCTGAGGATGGCAACACAGAGGATGATGATAGTGACTTGGAGGGTGATTCCCCCCCACCAGTCCTATCTAGGGAGGACAGGGCCTCTCAAGCCCTGACTCCACAAATCATAGTCAGAGATGCTGGTTCCCTCACAGGAGGGACCAACCTCTCTGAAATCACTGAGGATAACTCCAGTGAAGAGGACATCCAGTTAGCCAGGATGGCCAAAAGATTGGCTTTGGAAAGACAGATCCTAGCCATAGAAAGGGAAAGACAAGAGATGGGCCTAGGACCCATCAATGGTGGCAGCAACATAAATAGGGTCAGAGATTCTCCTGCCATGTTGAAAATCCCTAAAGGGATTGTAACTAAATATGAAGATGGTGATGACATCACCAAATGGTTCACAGCTTTTGAGAGGGCTTGTGTAACCAGAAAAGTGAACAAATCTCACTGGGGTGCTCTCCTTTGGGAAATGTTCACAGGAAAGTGTAGGGATAGACTCCTCACACTCTCTGAAAAAGATGCAGAATCTTATGACCTCATGAAGGGTACCCTGATTGAGGGCTTTGGATTCTCCACTGAGGAGTATAGGATTAGATTCAGGGGGGCTCAAAAATCCTCGAGCCAGACCTGGGTTGACTTTGTAGACTACTCAGTAAAAACACTAGATGGTTGGATTCAAGGCAGTGGTGTAAGTAATTATGATGGGCTGTACAATTTATTTGTGAAAGAACACCTATTAAGTAATTGTTTCAATGATAAACTGCATCAGCATCTGGTAGACCTAGGACCAATTTCTCCCCAAGAATTGGGAAAGAAGGCGGACCATTGGGTCAAGACTAGGGTGTCTAAAACTTCCACAGGGGGTGACCAAAAGAAAGGGGTCACAAAACCTCCCCAGGGGAAAGGTGGTGAGACAGCCAAAAACAAAAATAGTAAAGAGTCTTCTACAGGCCCCCAAAAACCTGCACAGGAGGGTGGGCCCAGAGCCTCTTCACAAAACAATTCTGGGTACAAGGGTAAAAACTTTGATCCCAAAAAGGCCTGGTGTCGTAGCTGTAGTCAGTCTGGACACCAAACTGGAGACAAGGCCTGTCCCAAGAAAGATACCACTTCTAACTCCACTCCAGCTAAAACTGGAATGGCCAGTCTCCAAGTGGGATCAACAGTGTGACCAGAGCAAATCAGGTGTCACACTGAAGCTACATTAGTCTCTGAGGGTGGGGTGGATTTAGCCACACTGGCTGCCTGGCCCCCTAACATGCAAAAATACATACAGCAGCTCTTAATTAATGGGACAAGTGTAGAGGGCCTGAGGGATACAGGTGCCAGTGTCACTATGGTGACAGAGAAACTGGTTTCCCCTGGCCAATACCTGGCTGGACAAACTTATCCAGTCACCAACGCTGACAATCAGACTAAAGTACATCCCATGGCTATGGTAACTTTAGAGTGGGGAGGGGTCAATGGCCTGAAACAGGTGGTGGTCTCCTCAAATATCCCAGTAGACTGTTTGCTTGGAAATGACCTGGAGTCCTCAGCATGGGCTGAGGTAGAACTGAAAACCCATGCAGCCATGCTGGGTATCCCTGAACTGGTGTGTGTCAAAACAAGGGCACAGTGCAAGGCACAGGGTGAAAAAGTAGAGCTGGAGTCTGGAAGAAAGGCCCAGCCTACCAAGAGAAAAGGAAAGTCAGCTGGGAAACCAGCTGCAACACAACAAGAAAAAGAGAGCCTCTCTTCTCAGGAAGAAGTTCTGCCCTCTGAGGGAACTGAGCCTATGGAGCTGGAACCTTACCAGGTTGAGCTCTTGGGCCCAGGGGGACCCTCAAGGGAGAAGTTGTGTAAGGGACAAGAAACCTGTCCCTCTCTTGAAGGCCTTAGGCAGCAAGCTGCTGAAGAGTCCAAAGGCAAGAAAAATGGAACACATAGGGTCTATTGGGAAGATGGACTCCTGTACACTGAGGCAAGAGATCCCAAACCTGGTGCCACTAGGAGAGTGGTAGTGCCTCAGGGGTTCAGAGAGTTTATTCTGACCTTAGCCCATGATATTCCCCTTGCTGGGCATTTGGGACAAACCAAGACGTGGGAGAGGTTAGTCAACCACTTCTACTGGCCCAACATGTCCCAGAAGGTTAAGGAGTTTTGCACCTCCTGTCCCACCTGTCAAGCCAGTGGTAAGACAGGTGGACATCCAAAGGCCCCCCTCATTCCACTTCCAGTGGTGGGGGTCCCCTTTGAAAGAGTGGGTGTGGACATAGTGGGTCCACTGGAACCTCCCACAGCCTCAGGAAATATGTACATCCTAGTAGTAGTGGATCATGCTACTAGGTATCCTGAAGCTATTCCCCTTAGGTTGACTACTGCCCCTGCAGTAGCCAAGGCCCTCATTGGTATCTTTACCAGAGTGGGCTTCCCTAAGGAGGTGGTGTCTGACAGAGGTACCAACTTCATGTCAGCATACCTAAAACACATGTGGAATGAATGTGGAGTGACTTATAAATTCACTACACCATATCATCCACAAACTAATGGCCTTGTTGAGAGATTCAACAAGACATTAAAGGGCATGATCATGGGGCTCCCAGAAAAACTCAAAAGGAGATGGGATGTCCTCCTGCCATGTCTGCTTTTCGCTTACAGAGAGGTGCCTCAGAAGGGAGTAGGGTTCTCACCCTTTGAACTTCTGTTTGGCCACCCTGTAAGGGGACCACTAGCTCTTGTGAAAGAAGGCTGGGAGAGACCTCTTCATGAGCCTAAACAAGACATAGTGGACTATGTACTTGGCCTTCGCTCAAGGATGGCAGAGTACATGGAAAAGGCAAGCAAAAACCTTGAGGCCAGCCAACAGCTCCAGAAGTGTTGGTATGACCAAAAGGCTGCACTGGTTGAATTTCAACCAGGGCAGAAAGTATGGGTTTTGGAGCCTGTGGCTCCCAGGGCACTTCAGGACAAATGGAGTGGCCCTTACCCAATCCTGGAAAAGAAGAGTCAGGTCACCTACCTGGTGGACCTAGGCACAAGCAGGAGCCCCAAGAGGGTGATCCATGTAAACCGCCTAAAACTCTTCCATGACAGGGCTGATGTGAATCTGTTGATGGTAACAGATGAGGACCAGGAAGCTGAGAGTGAGCCTCTCCCTGATCTCCTCTCATCAGACCCTAAAGATGGCTCAGTGGATGGAGTGATCTATTCAGACACCCTCTCTGGCCAACAGCAAGCTGACTGTAGGAAGGTCCTACAACAGTTTGCTGAGCTCTTTTCCCTAACCCCTGGTCAGACACACCTGTGTACCCATGATGTGGACACAGGAGACAGCATGCCTGTCAAAAACAAAATCTTCAGACAGTCTGATCAAGTTAAGGAAAGCATCAAGGTGGAATTCCACAAGATGCTGGAATTGGGAGTAATTGAGTACTCTGACAGCCCCTGGGCTAGCCCAGTGGTCTTAGTCCCCAAACCTCACACCAAAGAAGGAAAGAGAGAGATGAGGTTTTGTGTGGACTACAGAGGCCTTAATTCTGTCACCAAGACAGATGCCCATCCCATTGCTAGAGCTGACGAGCTGATTGACAAATTAGGTGCTGCCAAATTCTTAAGTACCTTTGACTTAACAGCAGGGTACTGGCAAATCAAAATGGCACCTGGAGCAAAAGAGAAAACAGCATTCTCCACACCTGATGGGCATTATCAGTTTACTGTTATGCCCTTTGGTTTATAGAATGCCCCTGCCACCTTCCAAAGGTTGGTGAATCAAGTCCTTGCTGGGTTGGAGTCCTTTAGTGCAGCTTATCTTGATGATGTTGCTGTCTTTAGCTCCAACTGGCAGGATCACCTGGTCCACCTGAAGAAGGTTTTGAAGGCTCTGCAATCTGCAGGCCTCTCTATCAAGGCATCCAAGTGCCAGATAGGGCAGGGAACTGTGGTTTACTTGGGACACCTTGTAGGTGGAGGCCAAGTTCAGCCACTCCAGCCTAAGATCCAGACTATTCTGGACTGGGCAGCTCCAAAAACCCAGACCCAAGTCAGGGCATTCCTTGGCTTGACTGGGTACTATAGGAGGTTTGTGAAGGGATATGGATCCATTGTGACAGCCCTCACAGAACTCACCTCCAAGAAAATGCCCAAGAAAGTACACTGGACTGTAGAATGCCAACAGGCCTTTGACACCCTGAAACAAGCTATGTGCACAGCACCAGTTCTAAAAGCTCCAGATTACTCCAAGCAGTTCATTGTGCAAACAGATGCCTCTGAACGTGGGATAGGGGCAGTTTTGTCCCAAACAAATGATGATGGACTTGACCAGCCTGTTGCTTTCATTAGCAGGAGGTTACTCCCCAGGGAGCAGCGTTGGAGTGCCATTGAGAGGGAGGCCTTTGCTGTGGTTTGGTCCCTGAAGAAGTTGAGACCATACCTCTTTGGTACTCACTTCCTAGTTCAGACTGACCACAGACCTCTCAGATGGCTGATGCAAATGAAAGGTGAAAATCCAAAACTGTTGAGGTGGTCCATCTCCCTACAGGGAATGGACTTTATAGTGGAACACAGACCTGGGACTGCCCATGCCAATGCAGATGGCCTTTCCAGGTTCTTCCACTTAGAAAATGAAGACTCTCTTGGGAAAGGTTAGTCTCATCCTCTTTCGTTTGGGGGGGGGTTGTGTAAGGAAATGCCTCCTTGGCATGGTTACCCCCTGACTTTTTGCCTTTGCTGATGCTATGTTTTGAATTGAAAGTGTGCTGAGGCCTGATAACCAGGCCCCAGCACCAGTGTTCTTTCCCTAACCTGTACTTTTGATTCCACAATTGACACACCCTGGCATCCAGGTAAGTCCCTTGTAACTGGTACCCCTGGTACCAAGGGCCCTGATGCCAGGGAAGGTCTCTAAGGGCTGCAGCATATCTTATGCCACCCTGGGGACCCCTCACTCAGCACAGACACACTGCTTACCAGCTTGTGTGTGCTGGTGAGAACAAAACGAGTAAGTCGACATGGCACTCCCCTCAGGGTGCCATGCCAACCTCACACTGCCCATGCAGTATAGATAAGTCACCCCTCTAGTAGGCCTTACAGCCCTAAGGCAGGGTGCACTATACCATAGGTGAGGGCACCAGTACATGAGTACTGTGCCCCTACAGTGTCTAAGCCAAACCTTAGACATTGTAAGTGCAGGGTAGCCATAAGAGTATATGGTCTGGGAGTCTGTCAAACACGGACTCCACAGCACCATAATGGCTACACTGAAAACTGGGAAGTTTGGTATCAAACTTCTCAGCACAATAAATGCACACTGATGCCAGTGTACATTTTATTGTGAAATACACCCCAGAGGACACCTTAGAGGTGCCCCCTGAAACCTTCACCGACTATCTGTGTAGGCTGACTAGTTCCAGCAGCCTGCCACAACCGAGACATGTTGATGGCCCCATGGGGAGAGTGCCTTTGTCACTCTGAGGCCAGTAACAAAGCCTGCACTGGGTGGAGATGCTAACACCTCCCCCAGGCAGGAGCTGTCACACCTGGCGGTGAGCCTCAAAGGCTCATCCCTTTTTGCCAGCACCGCAGGACACTCCAGCTAGTGGAGTTGCCCGCCCCCTCCGGCCACGGCCCCCACTTTTGGCGGCAAGGCCGGAGAAAATAATGAGAATAACAAGGAGGAGTCACTGGCCAGTCAGGACAGCCCCTAAGGTGTCCTGAGCTGAAGTGACTCTAACTTTTAGAAATCCTCCATCTTGCAGATGGAGGATTCCCCAATAGGATTAGGGATGTGACCCCCTCCCCTTGGGAGGAGGCACAAAGAGGGTGTACCCACCCTCAGGGCTAGTAGCCATTGGCTACTAACCCCCAGACCTAAACACGCCCTTAAATTTAGTATTTAAGGGCTTCCCTGAACCTAAGAATTTAGATTCCTGAAACTACAAGAAGAAGAAGACTGCCGAGTTGAAAAACCCCTGCAGAGGAAGAACAGAGGACACCAACTGCTTTGGCCCCAGTCCTACCGGCCTGTCTCCTGCCTTCCAAAGAACCCTGCTCCAGCGACGCTTTCCAAGGGACCAGCGACCTCTGAATCCTCTGAGGACTGCCCGACTTCAAGAAAGACAAGAAACTCCCGAGGACAGCGGCACTGCTCCAAAAGAACTGCAACTTTGTTTCAAGGAGCAGACTTAAAGACCCCTGCAACTCCCCGCAAGAAGCGTGAGACTTGCAACACTGCACCCGGCGACCCCGACTCGACTGGTGGAGAACCAACACCTCAGGGAGGACCCTCCGGCAACTCCGAGACCGTGAGTAACCAAAGTTGTCCCCCCTGAGCCCCCACAGCGACGCCTGCAGAGGGAATCCCGAGGCTCCCCCTGACCGCGACTGCCTGAACTCCATTTCCCGACGGCTGGAAAAGACTCTGCACCTGCAGCCCCCAGCACCGGAAGGAACGGAACTCCTGTGCAGGAGTGACCCCCAGGAGGCCCTCTCCCTTGCCCAGGTGGTGGCTACCCCGAGGAGCCCCCCCCTTGCCTGCCTGCGACGCTGAGGAGATCCCTTGATCTCTCATTGAAAACCATTGAAAACCCGACGCGTGTTTGCACACTGCACCCGGCCGCCCCCGCGCTGCTGAGGGTGTACTTTTTGTGCTGACTTGTGTCCCCCCCGGTGCCCTACAAAACCCCCCTGGTCTGCCCTCCGAAGACGCGGGTACTTACCTGCTGGCAGACCGGAACCGGGGCACCCCCTTCTCTCCATTGAAGCCTATGCGTTTTGGGCACCTCTTTGACCTCTGCACCTGACCGGCCCTGAGCTGCTGGTGTGGTAACTTTGGGGTTGCTCTGAACCCCCAACGGTGGGCTACCTTGGACCCAAACCTGAGACTTGTAAGTGATTTACTTACCTGACAAAACTAACAAAAACTTACCTCCCCCAGGAACTGTGAAAATTGCAGTGTCCACTTTTAAAACAGCTTATTGTGTTTTATGTAAAAAGTATACATGCTAATGTAATGATTCAAAGTTCCTAAAGTACTTACCTGCAATACCTTTCAAATGAGATATTACATGTAGAATTTGAACCTGTGGTTCTTAAAATAAACTAAGAAAAGATATTTTTCTATAACAAAACCTATTGGCTGGATTTGTCTCTGAGTGTGTGTTCCTCATTTATTGCCTGTGTGTATGTACAACAAATGCTTAACACTACTCCTTTGATAAGCCTACTGCTCGACCACACTACCACAAAATAGAGCATTAGTATTATCTCTTTTTGCCACTATCTTACCTCTAAGGGGAACCCTTGGACTCTGTGCATACTATTCCTTACTTTGAAATAGTGCATACAGAGCCAACTTCCTACATTGGTGGATCAGCAGTGGGGTACAAGACTTTGCATTTGCTGGACTACTCAGCCAATACCTGATCACACGACAAATTCCAAAAATTGTCATTAGAAATTGTTTTTGCAATTTGAAATTTTTCTAAATACTTAAAAGACCTGCTAGGGCCTTGTGTTAGATCCTGTTTAGCATTTCTTTTAGAGTTTAAAAGTTTGGTAAAAGTTTGAATTAGATTCTAGAACTAGTTTTTAGATTCTTAAAAAGTATTCCAACTTTTAGAAGCATAATGTCTAGTGCAGAGATGAATGTGGTGGAACTCGACACCACACCTTACCTCCATCTTAAGATGAGGGAGCTAAGGTCACTCTGTACACTAAAGAAAATAGTAATGGGCCCCATACCTTCCAAACTACAGCTCCAGGAGCTTTTGGCAGAGTTTGAAAGAGCCAACCCCTCTGAGGATGGCAACACAGAGGATGATGATAGTGACTTGGAGGGTGATTCCCCCCCACCAGTCCTATCTAGGGAGGACAGGGCCTCTCAAGCCCTGACTCCACAAATCATAGTCAGAGATGCTGGTTCCCTCACAGGAGGGACCAACCTCTCTGAAATCACTGAGGATAACTCCACTGAAGAGGACATCCAGTTAGCCAGGATGGCCAAAAGATTGGCTTTGGAAAGATAGATCCTAGCCATAGAAAGGGAAAGACAAGAGATGGGCCTAGGACCCATCAATGGTGGCAGCAACATAAATAGGGTCAGAGATTCTCCTGACATGTTGAAAATCCCTAAAGGGATTGTAACTAAATATGAAGATGGTGATGACATCACCAAATGGTTCACAGCTTTTGAGAGGGCTTGTGTAACCAGAAAAGTGAACAAATCTCACTGGGGTGCTCTCCTTTGGGAAATGTTCACAGGAAAGTGGAGGGATAGACTCCTCACACTCTCTGAAAAAGATGCAGAATCTTATGACCTCATGAAGGGTACCCTGATTGAGGGCTTTGGATTCTCCACTGAGGAGTATAGGATTAGATTCAGGGGGGCTCAAAAATCCTCGAGCCAGACCTGGGTTGACTTTGTAGACTACTCAGTAAAAACACTAGATGGTTGGATTCAAGGCAGTGGTGTAAGTAATTATGATGGGCTGTACAATTTATTTGTGAAAGAACACCTATTAAGTAATTGTTTCAATGATAAACTGCATCAGCATCTGGTAGACCTAGGACCAATTTCTCCCCAAGAATTGGGAAAGAAGGCGGACCATTGGGTCAAGACTAGGGTGTCTAAAACTTCCACAGGGGGTGACCAAAAGAAAGGGGTCACAAAACCTCCCCAGGGGAAAGGTGGTGAGACAGCCAAAAACAAAAATAGTAAAGAGTCTTCTACAGGCCCCCAAAAACCTGCACAGGAGGGTGGGCCCAGAGCCTCTTCACAAAACAATTCTGGGTACAAGGGTAAAAACTTTGATCCCAAAAAGGCCTGGTGTCGTAGCTGTAGTCAGTCTGGACACCAAACTGGAGACAAGGCCTGTCCCAAGAAAGATACCACTTCTAACTCCACTCCAGCTAAAACTGGAATGGCCAGTCTCCAAGTGGGATCAACAGTGTGCCCAGAGCAAATCAGGTGTCACACTGAAGCTACATTAGTCTCTGAGGGTGGGGTGGATTTAGCCACACTGGCTGCCTGGCCCCCTAACATGCAAAAATACAGGCAGCAGCTCTTAATTAATGGGACAAGTGTAGAGGGCCTGAGGGATACAGGTGCCAGTGTCACTATGGTGACAGAGAAACTGGTTTCCCCTGGCCAATACCTGGCTGGACAAACTTATCCAGTCACCAACGCTGACAATCAGACTAAAGTACATCCCATGGCTATAGTAACTTTAGAGTGGGGAGGGGTCAATGGCCTGAAACAGGTGGTGGTCTCCTCAAATATCCCAGTAGACTGTTTGCTTGGAAATGACCTGGAGTCCTCAGCATGGGCTGAGGTAGAACTGAAAACCCATGCAGCCATGCTGGGTATCCCTGAACTGGTGTGTGTCAAAACAAGGGCACAGTGCAAGGCACAGGGTGAAAAAGTAGAGCTGGAGTCTGGAAGAAAGGCCCAGCCTACCAAGAGAAAAGGAAAGTCAGCTGGGAAACCAGCTGCAACACAACAAGAAAAAGAGAGCCTCTCTTCTCAGGAAGAAGTTCTGCCCTCTGAGGGAACTGAGCCTATGGAGCTGGAACCTTACCAGGTTGAGCTCTTGGGCCCAGGGGGACCCTCAAGGGAGAAGTTGTGTAAGGGACAAGAAACCTGTCCCTCTCTTGAAGGCCTTAGGCAGCAAGCTGCTGAAGAGTCCAAAGGCAAGAAAAATGGAACACATAGGGTCTATTGGGAAGATGGACTCCTGTACACTGAGGCAAGAGATCCCAAACCTGGTGCCACTAGGAGAGTGGTAGTGCCTCAGGGATTCAGAGAGTTTATTCTGACCTTAGCCCATGATATTCCCCTTGCTGGGCATTTGGGACAAACCAAGACGTGGGAGAGGTTAGTCAACCACTTCTACTGGCCCAACATGTCCCAGAAGGTTAAGGAGTTTTGCACCTCCTGTCCCACCTGTCAAGCCAGTGGTAAGACAGGTGGACATCCAAAGGCCCCCCTCATTCCACTTCCAGTGGTGGGGGTCCCCTTTGAAAGAGTGGGTGTGGACATAGTGGGTCCACTGGAACCTCCCACAGCCTCAGGAAATATGTACATCCTAGTAGTAGTGGATCATGCTACTAGGTATCCTGAAGCTATTCCCCTTAGGTCGACTACTGCCCCTGCAGTAGCCAAGGCCCTCATTGGTATCTTTACCAGAGTGGGCTTCCCTAAGGAGGTGGTGTCTGACAGAGGTACCAACTTCATGTCAGCATACCTAAAACACATGTGGAATGAATGTGGAGTGACTTATAAATTCACTACACCATATCATCCACAAACTAATGGCCTTGTTGAGAGATTCAACAAGACATTAAAGGGCATGATCATGGGGCTCCCAGAAAAACTCAAAAGGAGATGGGATGTCCTCCTGCCATGTCTGCTTTTCGCTTACAGAGAGGTGCCTCAGAAGGGAGTAGGGTTCTCACCCTTTGAACTTCTGTTTGGCCACCCTGTAAGGGGACCACTAGCTCTTGTGAAAGAAGGCTGGGAGAGACCTCTTCATGAGCCTAAACAAGACATAGTGGACTATGTACTTGGCCTTCGCTCAAGGATGGCAGAGTACATGGAAAAGGCAAGCAAAAACCTTGAGGCCAGCCAACAGCTCCAGAAGTGTTGGTATGACCAAAAGGCTGCACTGGTTGAATTTCAACCAGGGCAGAAAATATGGGTTTTGGAGCCTGTGGCTCCCAGGGCACTTCAGGACAAATGGAGTGGCCCTTACCCAATCCTGGAAAAGAAGAGTCAGGTCACCTACCTGGTGGACCTAGGCACAAGCAGGAGCCCCAAGAGGGTGATCCATGTAAACCGCCTAAAACTCTTCCATGACAGGGCTGATGTGAATCTGTTGATGGTAACAGATGAGGACCAGGAAGCTGAGAGTGAGCCTCTCCCTGATCTCCTCTCATCAGACCCTAAAGATGGCTCAGTGGATGGAGTGATCTATTCAGACACCCTCTCTGGCCAACAGCAAGCTGACTGTAGGAAGGTCCTACAACAGTTTGCTGAGCTCTTTTCCCTAACCCCTGGTCAGACACACCTGTGTACCCATGATGTGGACACAGGAGACAACATGCCTGTCAAAAACAAAATCTTCAGACAGTCTGATCAAGTTAAGGAAAGCATCAAGGTGGAAGTCCACAAGATGCTGGAATTGGGAGTAATTGAGTACTCTGACAGCCCCTGGGCTAGCCCAGTGGTCTTAGTCCCCAAACCTCACACCAAAGAAGGAAAGAGAGAGATGAGGTTTTGTGTGGACTACAGAGGCCTTAATTCTGTCACCAAGACAGATGCCCATCCCATTCCTAGAGCTGACGAGCTGATTGACAAATTAGGTGCTGCCAAATTCTTAAGTACCTTTGACTTAACAGCAGGGTACTGTCAAATCAAAATGGCACCTGGAGCAAAAGAGAAAACAGCATTCTCCACACCTGATGGGCATTATCAGTTTACTGTTATGCCCTTTGGTTTAAAGAATGCCCCTGCCACCTTCCAAAGGTTGGTGAATCAAGTCCTTGCTGGGTTGGAGTCCTTTAGTGCAGCTTATCTTGATGATATTGCTGTCTTTAGCTCCAACTGGCAGGATCACCTGGTCCACCTGAAGAAGGTTTTGAAGGCTCTGCAATCTGCAGGCCTCTCTATCAAGGCATCCAAGTGCCAGATAGGGCAGGGAACTGTGGTTTACTTGGGACACCTTGTAGGTGGAGGCCAAGTTCAGACACTCCAGGCTAAGATCCAGACTATTCTGGACTGGGCAGCTCCAAAAACACAGACCCAAGTCAGGGCATTCCTTGGAGGTTTGTGAAGGGATATGGATCCATTGTGACAGCCCTCACAGAACTCACCTCCAAGAAAATGCCCAAGAAAGTACACTGGACTGTAGAATGCCAACAGGCCTTTGACACCCTGAAACAAGCTATGTGCACAGCACCAGTTCTAAAAGCTCCAGATTACTCCAAGCAGTTCATTGTGCAAACAGATGCCTCTGAACATGGGATAGGGGCAGTTTTGTCCCAAACAAATGATGATGGCCTTGACCAGCCTGTTGCTTTCATTAGCAGGAGGTTACTCCCCAGGGAGCAGCGTTGGAGTGCCATTGAGAGGGAGGCCTTTGCTGTGGTTTGGTCCCTGAAGAAGTTGAGACCATACCTCTTTGGTACTCATTTCCTTGTTCAGACTGACCACAGACCTCTCAGATGGCTGATGCAAATGAAAGGTGAAAATCCAAAACTGTTGAGGTGGTCCATCTCCCTACAGGGAATGGACTTTATAGTGGAACACAGACCTGGGACTGCCCATGCCAATGCAGATGGCCTTTCCAGGTTCTTCCACTTAGAAAATGAAGACTCTCTTGGGAAAGGTTAGTCTCATCCTCTTTCGTTTGGGGGGAGGTTGTGTAAGGAAATGCCTCCTTGGCATGGTTACCCCCTGACTTTTTGCCTTTGCTGATGCTATGTTTTGAATTGAAAGTGTGCTGAGGCCTGCTAACCAGGCCCCAGCACCAGTGTTCTTTCCCTAACCTGTACTTTTGATTCCACAATTGACACACCCTGGCATCCAGGTAAGTCCCTTGTAACTGGTACCCCTGGTACCAAGGGCCCTGATGCCAGGGAAGGTCTCTAAGGGCTGCAGCATATCTTATGCCACCCTGGGGACCCCTCACTCAGCACAGACACACTGCTTACCAGCTTGTGTGTGCTGGTGAGAACAAAACGAGTGAGTCGACATGGCACTCCCCTCAGGGTGCCATGCCAACCTCACACTGCCCATGCAGTATAGATAAGTCACCCCTCTAGTAGGCCTTACAGCCCTAAGGCAGGGTGCACTATACCATAGGTGAGGGCACCAGTACATGAGTACTGTGCCCCTACAGTGTCTAAGCCAAACCTTAGACATTGTAAGTGCAGGGTAGCCATAAGAGTATATGGTCTGGGAGTCTGTCAAACACGGACTCCACAGCACCATAATGGCTACACTGAAAACTGGGAAGTTTGGTATCAAACTTCTCAGCACAATAAATGCACACTGATGCCAGTGTACATTTTATTGTGAAATACACCCCAGAGGACACCTTAGAGGTGCCCCCTGAAACCTTCACCGACTATCTGTGTAGGCTGACTAGTTCCAGCAGCCTGCCACAACCGAGACATGTTGCTGGCCCCATGGGGAGAGTGCCTTTGTCACTCTGAGGCCAGTAACAAAGCCTGCACTGGGTGGAGATGCTAACACCTCCCCCAGGCAGGAGCTGTCACACCTGGCGGTGAGCCTCAAAGGCTCATCTCTTTGTGCCAGCACCGCAGGACACTCCAGCTAGTGGAGTTGCCCGCCCCCTCCGGCCACGGCCCCCACTTTTGGCGGCAAGGCCGGAGAAAATAATGAGAATAACAAGGAGGAGTCACTGGCCAGTCAGGACAGCCCCTAAGGTGTCCTGAGCTGAAGTGACTCTAACTTTTAGAAATCCTCCATCTTGCAGATGGAGGATTCCCCAATAGGATTAGGGATGTGACCCCCTCCCCTTGGGAGGAGACACAAAGAGGGTGTACCCACCCTCAGGGCTAGTAGCCATTGGCTACTAACCCCCCAGACCTAAACACGCCCTTAAATTTAGTATTTAAGGGCTTCCCTGAACCTAAGAATTTAGATTCCTGAAACTACAAGAAGAAGAAGACTGCCGAGCTGAAAAACCCCTGCAGAGGAAGAACAGAGGACACCAACTGCTTTGGCCCCAGTCCTACCGGCCTGTCTCCTGCCTTCCAAAGAACCCTGCTCCAGCGACGCTTTCCAAGGGACCAGCGACCTCTGAATCCTCTGAGGACTGCCCGACTTCAAGAAAGACAAGAAACTCCCGAGGACAGCGGCACTGCTCCAAAAGAACTGCAACTTTGTTTCAAGGAGCAGACTTAAAGACCCCTGCAACTCCCCGCAAGAAGCGTGAGACTTGCAACACTGCACCCGGCGACCCCGACTCGACTGGTGGAGAACCAACACCTCAGGGAGGACCCTCCGGCGACTCCGAGACCGTGAGTAACCAAAGTTGTCCCCCCTGAGCCCCCACAGCGACGCCTGCAGAGGGAATCCCGAGGCTCCCCCTGACCGCGACTGCCTGAACTCCATTTCCCGACGGCTGGAAAAGACTCTGCACCTGCAGCCCCCAGCACCGGAAGGAACGGAACTCCTGTGCAGGAGTGACCCCCAGGAGGCCCTCTCCCTTGCCCAGGTGGTGGCTACCCCGAGGAGCCCCCCCCTTGCCTGCCTGCGACGCTGAGGAGATCCCTTGATCTCTCATTGAAAACCATTGAAAACCCGACGCGTGTTTGCACACTGCACCCGTCCGCCCCCGCGCTGCTGAGGGTGTACTTTTTGTGCTGACTTGTGTCCCCCCCGGTGCCCTACAAAACCCCCCTGGTCTGCCCTCCGAAGACGCGGGTACTTACCTGCTGGCAGACCGGAACCGGGGCACCCCCTTCTCTCCATTGAAGCCTATGCGTTTTGGGCACCTCTTTGACCTCTGCACCTGACCAGCCCTGAGCTGCTGGTGTGGTAACTTTGGGGTTGCTCTGAACCCCCAACGGTGGGCTACCTTGGACCCAAACCTGAGACTTGTAAGTGATTTACTTACCTGACAAAACTAACAAAAACTTACCTCCCCCAGGAACTGTGAAAATTGCAGTGTCCACTTTTAAAACAGCTTATTGTGTTTTATGTAAAAAGTATACATGCTAATGTAATGATTCAAAGTTCCTAAAGTACTTACCTGCAATACCTTTCAAATGAGATATTACATGTAGAATTTGAACCTGTGGTTCTTAAAATAAACTAAGAAAATATATTTTTCTATAACAAAACCTATTGGCTGGATTTGTCTCTGAGTGTGTGTTCCTCATTTATTGCCTGTGTGTATGTACAACAAATGCTTAACACTACTCCTTTGATAAGCCTACTGCTCGACCACACTACCACAAAATAGAGCATTAGTATTATCTCTTTTTGCCACTATCTTACCTCTAAGGGGAACCCTTGGACTCTGTGCATACTATTCCTTACTTTGAAATAGTGCATACAGAGCCAACTTCCTACATTGGTGGATCAGCAGTGGGGTACAAGACTTTGCATTTGCTGGACTACTCAGCCAATACCTGATCACACGACAAATTCCAAAAATTGTCATTAGAAATTGTTTTTGCAATTTGAAATTTTTCTAAATTCTTAAAAGACCTGCTAGGGCCTTGTGTTAGATCCTGTTTAGCATTTCTTTTAGAGTTTAAAAGTTTGGTAAAAGTTTGAATTAGATTCTAGAACTAGTTTTTAGATTCTTAAAAAGTATTCCAACTTTTAGAAGCATAATGTCTAGTGCAGAGATGAATGTGGTGGAACTCGACACCACACCTTACCTCCATCTTAAGATGAGGGAGCTTAGGTCACTCTGTACACTAAAGAAAATAGTAATGGGCCCCAGACCTTCCAAACTACAGCTCCAGGAGCTTTTGGCAGAGTTTGAAAGAGCCAACCCCTCTGAGGATGGCAACACAGAAGATGATGATAGTGACTTGGAGGGTGATTCCCCCCCACCAGTCCTATCTAGGGAGGACAGGGCCTCTCAAGCCCTGACTCCACAAATCATAGTCAGAGATGCTGGTTCCCTCACAGGAGGGACCAACCTCTCTGAAATCACTGAGGATAACTCCACTGAAGAGGACATCCAGTTAGCCAGGATGGCCAAAAGATTGGCTTTGGAAAGATAGATCCTAGCCATAGAAAGGGAAAGACAAGAGATGGGCCTAGGACCCATCAATGGTGGCAGCAACATAAATAGGGTCAGAGATTCTCCTGACATGTTGAAAATCCCTAAAGGGATTGTACCTAAATATGAAGATGGTGATGACATCACCAAATGGTTCACAGCTTTTGAGAGGGCTTGTGTAACCAGAAAAGTGAACAAATCTCACTGGGGTGCTCTCCTTTGGGAAATGTTCACAGGAAAGTGGAGGTATAGACTCCTCACACTCTCTGAAAAAGATGCAGAATCTTATGACCTCATGAAGGGTACCCTGATTGAGGGCTTTGGATTCTCCACTGAGGAGTATAGGATTAGATTCAGGGGGGCTCAAAAATCCTCGAGCCAGACCTGGGTTGACTTTGTAGACTACTCAGTAAAAACACTAGATGGTTGGATTCAAGGCAGTGGTGTAAGTAATTATGATGGGCTGTACAATTTATTTGTGAAAGAACACCTATTAAGTAATTGTTTCAATGATAAACTGCATCAGCATCTGGTAGACCTAGGACCAATTTCTCCCCAAGAATTGGGAAAGAAGGCGGACCATTGGGTCAAGACTAGGGTGTCTAAAACTTCCACAGGGGGTGACCAAAAGAAAGGGGTCACAAAACCTCCCCAGGGGAAAGGTGGTGAGACAGCCAAAAACAAAAATAGTAAAGAGTCTTCTACAGGCCCCCAAAAACCTGCACAGGAGGGTGGGCCCAGAGCCTCTTCACAAAACAATTCTGGGTACAAGGGTAAAAACTTTGATCCCAAAAAGGCCTGGTGTCGTAGCTGTAGTCAGTCTGGACACCAAACTGGAGACAAGGCCTGTCCCAAGAAAGATACCACTTCTAACTCCACTCCAGCTAAAACTGGAATGGCCAGTCTCCAAGTGGGATCAACAGTGTGCCCAGAGCAAATCAGGTGTCACACTGAAGCTACATTAGTCTCTGAGGGTGGGGTGGATTTAGCCACACTGGCTGCCTGGCCCCCTAACATGCAAAAATACAGGCAGCAGCTCTTAATTAATGGGACAAGTGTAGAGGGCCTGAGGGATACAGGTGCCAGTGTCACTATGGTGACAGAGAAACTGGTTTCCCCTGGCCAATACCTGGCTGGACAAACTTATCCAGTCACCAACGCTGACAATCAGACTAAAGTACATCCCATGGCTATAGTAACTTTAGAGTGGGGAGGGGTCAATGGCCTGAAACAGGTGGTGGTCTCCTCAAATATCCCAGTAGACTGTTTGCTTGGAAATGACCTGGAGTCCTCAGCATGGGCTGAGGTAGAACTGAAAACCCATGCAGCCATGCTGGGTATCCCTGAACTGGTGTGTGTCAAAACAAGGGCACAGTGCAAGGCACAGGGTGAAAAAGTAGAGCTGGAGTCTGGAAGAAAGGCCCAGCCTACCAAGAGAAAAGGAAAGTCAGCTGGGAAACCAGCTGCAACACAACAAGAAAAAGAGAGCCTCTCCTCTCAGGAAGAAGTTCTGCCCTCTGAGGGAACTGAGCCTATGGAGCTGGAACCTTACCAGGTTGAGCTCTTGGGCCCAGGGGGACCCTCAAGGGAGAAGTTGTGTAAGGGACAAGAAACCTGTCCCTCTCTTGAAGGCCTTAGGCAGCAAGCTGCTGAAGAGTCCAAAGGCAAGAAAAATGGAACACATAGGGTCTATTGGGAAGATGGACTCCTGTACACTGAGGCAAGAGATCCCAAACCTGGTGCCACTAGGAGAGTGGTAGTGCCTCAGGGGTTCAGAGAGTTTATTCAGACCTTAGCCCATGATATTCCCCTTGCTGGGCATTTGGGACAAACCAAGACGTGGGAGAGGTTAGTCAACTACTTCTACTGGCCCAACATGTCCCAGAAGGTTAAGGAGTTTTGCACCTCCTGTCCCACATGTCAAGCCAGTGGTAAGACAGGTGGACATCCAAAGGCCCCCCTCATTCCACTTCCAGTGGTGGGGGTCCCCTTTGAAAGAGTGGGTGTGGACATAGTGGGTCCACTGGAACCTCCCACAGCCTCAGGAAATATGTACATCCTAGTAGTAGTGGATCATGCTACTAGGTATCCTGAAGCTATTCCCCTTAGGTCGACTACTGCCCCTGCAGTAGCCAAGGCCCTCATTGGTATCTTTACCAGAGTGGGCTTCCCTAAGGAGGTGGTGTCTGACAGAGGTACCAACTTCATGTCAGCATACCTAAAACACATGTGGAATGAATGTGGAGTGACTTATAAATTCACTACACCATATCATCCACAAACTAATGGCCTTGTTGAGAGATTCAACAAGACATTAAAGGGCATGATCATGGGGCTCCCAGAAAAACTCAAAAGGAGATGGGATGTCCTCCTGCCATGTCTGCTTTTCGCTTACAGAGAGGTGCCTCAGAAGGGAGTAGGGTTCTCACCCTTTGAACTTCTGTTTGGCCACCCTGTAAGGGGACCACTAGCTCTTGTGAAAGAAGGCTGGGAGAGACCTCTTCATGAGCCTAAACAAGACATAGTGGACTATGTACTTGGCCTTCGCTCAAGGATGGCAGAGTACATGGAAAAGGCAAGCAAAAACCTTGAGGCCAGCCAACAGCTCCAGAAGTGTTGGTATGACCAAAAGGCTGCACTGGTTGAATTTCAACCAGGGCAGAAAGTATGGGTTTTGGAGCCTGTGGCTCCCAGGGCACTTCAGGACAAATGGAGTGGCCCTTACCCAATCCTGGAAAAGAAGAGTCAGGTCACCTACCTGGTGGACCTAGGCACAAGCAGGATCCCCAAGAGGGTGATCCATGTAAACCGCCTAAAACTCTTCCATGACAGGGCTGATGTGAATCTGTTGATGGTAACAGATGAGGACCAGGAAGCTGAGAGTGAGCCTCTCCCTGATCTCCTCTCATCAGACCCTAAAGATGGCTCAGTGGATGGAGTGATCTATTCAGACACCCTCTCTGGCCAACAGCAAGCTGACTGTAGGAAGGTCCTACAACAGTTTGCTGAGCTCTTTTACCTAACCCCTGGTCAGACACACCTGTGTACCCATGATGTGGACACAGGAGACAGCATGCCTGTCAAAAACAAAATCTTCAGACAGTCTGATCAAGTTAAGGAAAGCATCAAGGTGGAAGTCCACAAGATGCTGGAATTGGGAGTAATTGAGTACTCTGACAGCCCCTGGGCTAGCCCAGTGGTCTTAGTCTCCAAACCTCACACCAAAGAAGGAAAGAGAGAGATGAGGTTTTGTGTGGACTACAGAGGCCTTAATTCTGTCACCAAGACAGATGCCCATCCCATTCCTAGAGCTGACGAGCTGATTGACAAATTAGGTGCTGCCAAATTCTTAAGTACCTTTGACTTAACAGCAGGGTACTGGCAAATCAAAATGGCACCTAGAGCAAAAGAGAAAACAGCATTCTCCACACCTGATGGGCATTATCAGTTTACTGTTATGCCCTTTGGTTTAAAGAATGCCCCTGCCACCTTCCAAAGGTTGGTGAATCAAGTCCTTGCTGGGTTGGAGTCCTTTAGTGCAGCTTATCTTGATGATATTGCTGTCTTTAGCTCCAACTGGCAGGATCACCTGGTCCACCTGAAGAAGGTTTTGAAGGCTCTGCAATCTGCAGGCCTCTCTATCAAGGCATCCAAGTGCCAGATAGGGCAGGGAACTGTGGTTTACTTGGGACACCTTGTAGGTGGAGGCCAAGTCCAGCCACTCCAGCCTAAGATCCAGACTATTCTGGACTGGGCAGCTCCAAAAACCCAGACCGAAATCAGGGCATTCCTTGGCTTGACTGGGTACTATAGGAGGTTTGTGAAGGGATATGGATCCATTGTGACAGCCCTCACAGAACTTACCTCCAAGAAAATGCCCAAGAAAGTACACTGGACTGTAGAATGCCAACAGGCCTTTGACACCCTGAAACAAGCTATGTGCACAGCACCAGTTCTAAAAGCTCCAGATTACTCCAAGCAGTTCATTGTGCAAACAGATGACTCTGAACATGGGATAGGGGCAGTTTTGTCCCAAACAAATGATGATGGCCTTGACCAGCCTGTTGCTTTCATTAGCAGGAGGTTACTCCCCAGGGAGCAGCGTTGGAGTGCCATTGAGAGGGAGGCCTTTGCTGTGGTTTGGTCCCTGAAGAAGTTGAGACCATACCTCTTTGGTACTCACTTCCTAGTTCAGACTGACCACAGACCTCTCAGATGGCTGATGCAAATGAAAGGTGAAAATCCAAAACTGTTGAGGTGGTCCATCTCCCTACAGGGAATGGACTTTATAGTGGAACACAGACCTGGGACTGCCCATGCCAATGCAGATGGCCTTTCCAGGTTCTTCCACTTAGAAAATGAAGACTCTCTTGGGAAAGGTTAGTCTCATCCTATTTCGTTTGGGGGGGGGTTGTGTAAGGAAATGCCTCCTTGGCATGGTTACCCCCTGACTTTTTGCCTTTGCTGATGCTATGTTTTGAATTGAAAGTGTGCTGAGGCCTGCTAACCAGGCCCCAGCACCAGTGTTCTTTCCCTAACCTGTACTTTTGATTCCACAATTGGCACACCCTGGCATCCAGGTAAGTCCCTTGTAACTGGTACCCCTGGTACCAAGGGCCCTGATGCCAGGGAAGGTCTCCAAGGGCTGCAGCATATCTTATGCCACCCTGGGGACCCCTCACTCAGCACAGACACACTGCTTACCAGCTTGTGTGTGCTGGTGAGAACAAAACGAGTAAGTCGACATGGCACTCCCCTCAGGGTGCCATGCCAACCTCACACTGCCCATGCAGTATAGATAAGTCACCCCTCTAGTAGGCCTTACAGTCCTAAGGCAGGGTGCACTATACCATAGGTGAGGGCACCAGTACATGAGTACTGTGCCCCTACAATGTCTAAGACAAACCTTAGACATTGTAAGTGCAGGATAGCCATAAGAGTATATGGTCTGGGAGTCTGTCAAACACAGACTCCACAGCACCATAATGGCTACACTGAAAACTGGGAAGTTTGGTATCAAACTTCTCAGCACAATAAATGCACACTGATGCCAGTGTACATTTTATTGTGAAATACACCCCAGAGGACACCTTAGAGGTGCCCCCTGAAACCTTCACCGACTATCTGTGTAGGCTGACTAGTTCCAGCAGCCTGCCACAACCGAGACATGTTGCTGGCCCCATGGGGAGAGTGCCTTTGTCACTCTGAGGCCAGTAACAAAGCCTGCACTGGGTGGAGATGCTAACACCTCCCCCAGGCAGGAGCTGTCACACCTGGCGGTGAGCCTCAAAGGCTCATCCCTTTGTGCCAGCACCGCAGGACACTCCAGCTAGTGGAGTTGCCCGCCCCCTCCGGCCACGGCCCCCACTTTTGGCGGCAAGGCCGGAGAAAATAATGAGAATAACAAGGAGGAGTCACTGGCCAGTCAGGACAGCCCCTAAGGTGTCCTGAGCTGAAGTGACTCTAACTTTTAGAAATCCTCCATCTTGCAGATGGAGGATTCCCCAATAGGATTAGGGATGTGACCCCCTCCCCTTGGGAGGAGGCACAAAGAGGGTGTACCCACCCTCAGGGCTAGTAGCCATTGGCTACTAACCCCCCAGACCTAAACACGCCCTTAAATTTAGTATTTAAGGGCTTCCCTGAACCTAAGAATTTAGATTCCTGAAACTACAAGAAGAAGAAGACTGCCGAGCTGAAAAACCCCTGCAGAGGAAGAACAGAGGACACCAACTGCTTTGGCCCCAGTCCTACCGGCCTGTCTCCTGCCTTCCAAAGAACCCTGCTCCAGCGACGCTTTCCAAGGGACCAGCGACCTCTGAATCCTCTGAGGACTGCCCGACTTCAAGAAAGACAAGAAACTCCAGAGGACAGCGGCACTGCTCCAAAAGAACTGCAACTTTGTTTCAAGGAGCCGACTTAAAGACCCCTGCAACTCCCCGCAAGAAGCATGAGACTTGCAACACTGCACCCGGCGTCCCCGACTCGACTGGTGGAGAACCAACACCTCAGGGAGGACCCTCCGGCGACTCCGAGACCGTGAGTAACCAAAGTTGTCCCCCCTGAGCCCCCACAGCGACGCCTGCAGAGGGAATCCCGAGGCTCCCCCTGACCGCGACTGCCTGAACTCCATTTCCCGACGGCTGGAAAAGACTCTGCACCCGCAGCCCCCAGCACCGGAAGGAACGGAACTCCTGTGCAGGAGTGACCCCCAGGAGGCCCTCTCCCTTGCCCAGGTGGTGGCTACCCCGAGGAGCCCCCCCCTTGCCTGCCTGCGACGCTGAGGAGATCCCTTGATCTCTCATTGAAAACCATTGAAAACCCGACGCGTGTTTGCACACTGCACCCGGCCGCCCCCGCGCTGCTGAGGGTGTACTTTTTGTGCTGACTTGTGTCCCCCCCGGTGCCCTACAAAACCCCCCTGGTCTGCCCTCCGAAGACGCGGGTACTTACCTGCTGGCAGACCGGAACCGGCGCACCCCCTTCTCTCCATTGAAGCCTATGCGTTTTGGGCACCTCTTTGACCTCTGCACCTGACCGGCCCTGAGCTGCTGGTGTGGTAACTTTGGGGTTGCTCTGAACCCCCAACGGTGGGCTACCTTGGACCCAAACCTGAGACTTGTAAGTGATTTACTTACCTGACAAAACTAACAAAAACTTACCTCCCCCAGGAACTGTGAAAATTGCACTGTGTCCACTTTTAAAACAGCTTATTGTGTTTTATGTAAAAAGTATACATGCTAATGTATTGATTCAAAGTTCCTAAAGTACTTACCTGCAATACCTTTCAAATGAGATATTACATGTAGAATTTGAACCTGTGGTTCTTAAAATAAACTAAGAAAATATATTTTTCTATAACAAAACCTATTGGCTGGATTTGTCTCTGAGTGTGTGTTCCTCATTTATTGCCTGTGTGTATGTACAACAAATGCTTAACACTACTCCTTTGATAAGCCTACTGCTCGACCACACTACCACAAAATAGAGCATTAGTATTATCTCTTTTTGCCACTATCTTACCTCTAAGGGGAACCCTTGGACTCTGTGCATACTATTCCTTACTTTGAAATAGTGCATACAGAGCCAACTTCCTACATTGGTGGATCAGCGGTGGGGTACAAGACTTTGCATTTGCTGGACTACTCAGCCAATACCTGATCACACGACAAATTCCAAAAATTGTCATTAGAAATTGTTTTTGCAATTTGAAATTTTTCTAAATTCTTAAAAGACCTGCTAGGGCCTTGTGTTAGATCCTGTTTAGCATTTCTTTTAGAGTTTAAAAGTTTGGTAAAAGTTTGAATTAGATTCTAGAACTAGTTTTTAGATTCTTAAAAAGTATTCCAACTTTTAGAAGCATAATGTCTAGTGCAGTGATGAATGTGGTGGAACTCGACACCACACCTTACCTCCATCTTAAGATGAGGGAGCTAAGGTCACTCTGTACACTAAAGAAAATAGTAATGGGCCCCAGACCTTCCAAACTACAGCTCCAGGAGCTTTTGGCAGAGTTTGAAAGAGCCAACCCCTCTGAGGATGGCAACACAGAGGATGATGATAGTGACTTGGAGGGTGATTCCCCCCCACCAGTCCTATCTAGGGAGGACAGGGCCTCTCAAGCCCTGACTCCACAAATCATAGTCAGAGATGCTGGTTCCCTCACAGGAGGGACCAACCTCTCTGAAATCACTGAGGATAACTCCAGTGAAGAGGACATCCAGTTAGCCAGGATGGCCAAAAGATTGGCTTTGGAAAGACAGATCCTAGCCATAGAAAGGGAAAGACAAGAGATGGGCCTAGGACCCATCAATGGTGGCAGCAACATAAATAGGGTCAGAGATTCTCCTGCCATGTTGAAAATCCCTAAAGGGATTGTAACTAAATATGAAGATGGTGATGACATCACCAAATGGTTCACAGCTTTTGAGAGGGCTTGTGTAACCAGAAAAGTGAACAAATCTCACTGGGGTGCTCTCCTTTGGGAAATGTTCACAGGAAAGTGTAGGGATAGACTCCTCACACTCTCTGAAAAAGATGCAGAATCTTATGACCTCATGAAGGGTACCCTGATTGAGGGCTTTGGATTCTCCACTGAGGAGTATAGGATTAGATTCAGGGGGGCTCAAAAATCCTCGAGCCAGACCTGGGTTGACTTTGTAGACTACTCAGTAAAAACACTAGATGGTTGGATTCAAGGCAGTGGTGTAAGTAATTATGATGGGCTGTACAATTTATTTGTGAAAGAACACCTATTAAGTAATTGTTTCAATGATAAACTGCATCAGCATCTGGTAGACCTAGGACCAATTTCTCCCCAAGAATTGGGAAAGAAGGCGGACCATTGGGTCAAGACTAGGGTGTCTAAAACTTCCACAGGGGGTGACCAAAAGAAAGGGGTCACAAAACCTCCCCAGGGGAAAGGTGGTGAGACAGCCAAAAACAAAAATAGTAAAGAGTCTTCTACAGGCCCCCAAAAACCTGCCCAGGAGGGTGGGCCCAGAGCCTCTTCACAAAACAATTCTGGGTACAAGGGTAAAAACTTTGATCCCAAAAAGGCCTGGTGTCGTAGCTGTAGTCAGTCTGGACACCAAACTGGAGACAAGGCCTGTCCCAAGAAAGATACCACTTCTAACTCCACTCCAGCTAAAACTGGAATGGCCAGTCTCCAAGTGGGATCAACAGTGTGACCAGAGCAAATCAGGTGTCACACTGAAGCTACATTAGTCTCTGAGGGTGGGGTGGATTTAGCCACACTGGCTGCCTGGCCCCCTAACATGCAAAAATACATACAGCAGCTCTTAATTAATGGGACAAGTGTAGAGGGCCTGAGGGATACAGGTGCCAGTGTCACTATGGTGACAGAGAAACTGGTTTCCCCTGGCCAATACCTGGCTGGACAAACTTATCCAGTCACCAACGCTGACAATCAGACTAAAGTACATCCCATGGCTATAGTAACTTTAGAGTGGGGAGGGGTCAATGGCCTGAAACAGGTGGTGGTCTCCTCAAATATCCCAGTAGACTGTTTGCTTGGAAATGACCTGGAGTCCTCAGCATGGGCTGAGGTAGAACTGAAAACCCATGCAGCCATGCTGGGTATCCCTGAACTGGTGTGTGTCAAAACAAGGGCACAGTGCAAGGCACAGGGTGAAAAAGTAGAGCTGGAGTCTGGAAGAAAGGCCCAGCCTACCAAGAGAAAAGGAAAGTCAGCTGGGAAACCAGCTGCAACACAACAAGAAAAAGAGAGCCTCTCTTCTCAGGAAGAAGTTCTGCCCTCTGAGGGAACTGAGCCTATGGAGCTGGAACCTTACCAGGTTGAGCTCTTGGGCCCAGGGGGACCCTCAAGGGAGAAGTTGTGTAAGGGACAAGAAACCTGTCCCTCTCTTGAAGGCCTTAGGCAGCAAGCTGCTGAAGAGTCCAAAGGCAAGAAAAATGGAACACATAGGGTCTATTGGGAAGATGGACTCCTGTACACTGAGGCAAGAGATCCCAAACCTGGTGCCACTAGGAGAGTGGTAGTGCCTCAGGGGTTCAGAGAGTTTATTCTGACCTTAGCCCATGATATTCCCCTTGCTGGGCATTTGGGACAAACCAAGACGTGGGAGAGGTTAGTCAACCACTTCTACTGGCCCAACATGTCCCAGAAGGTTAAGGAGTTTTGCACCTCCTGTCCCACCTGTCAAGCCAGTGGTAAGACAGGTGGACATCCAAAGGCCCCCCTCATTCCACTTCCAGTGGTGGGGGTCCCCTTTGAAAGAGTGGGTGTGGACATAGTGGGTCCACTGGAACCTCCCACAGCCTCAGGAAATATGTACATCCTAGTAGTAGTGGATCATGCTACTAGGTATCCTGAAGCTATTCCCCTTAGGTTGACTACTGCCCCTGCAGTAGCCAAGGCCCTCATTGGTATCTTTACCAGAGTGGGCTTCCCTAAGGAGGTGGTGTCTGACAGAGGTACCAACTTCATGTCAGCATACCTAAAACACATGTGGAATGAATGTGGAGTGACTTATAAATTCACTACACCATATCATCCACAAACTAATGGCCTTGTTGAGAGATTCAACAAGACATTAAAGGGCATGATCATGGGGCTCCCAGAAAAACTCAAAAGGAGATGGGATGTCCTCCTGCCATGTCTGCTTTTCGCTTACAGAGAGGTGCCTCAGAAGGGAGTAGGGTTCTCACCCTTTGAACTTCTGTTTGGCCACCCTGTAAGGGGACCACTAGCTCTTGTGAAAGAAGGCTGGGAGAGACCTCTTCATGAGCCTAAACAAGACATAGTGGACTATGTACTTGGCCTTCGCTCAAGGATGGCAGAGTACATGGAAAAGGCAAGCAAAAACCTTGAGGCCAGCCAACAGCTCCAGAAGTGTTGGTATGACCAAAAGGCTGCACTGGTTGAATTTCAACCAGGGCAGAAAGTATGGGTTTTGGAGCCTGTGGCTCCCAGGGCACTTCAGGACAAATGGAGTGGCCCTTACCCAATCCTGGAAAAGAAGAGTCAGGTCACCTACCTGGTGGACCTAGGCACAAGCAGGAGCCCCAAGAGGGTGATCCATGTAAACCGCCTAAAACTCTTCCATGACAGGGCTGATGTGAATCTGTTGATGGTAACAGATGAGGACCAGGAAGCTGAGAGTGAGCCTCTCCCTGATCTCCTCTCATCAGACCCTAAAGATGGCTCAGTGGATGGAGTGATCTATTCAGACACCCTCTCTGGCCAACAGCAAGCTGACTGTAGGAAGGTCCTACAACAGTTTGCTGAGCTCTTTTCCCTAACCCCTGGTCAGACACACCTGTGTACCCATGATGTGGACACAGGAGACAGCATGCCTGTCAAAAACAAAATCTTCAGACAGTCTGATCAAGTTAAGGAAAGCATCAAGGTGGAATTCCACAAGATGCTGGAATTGGGAGTAATTGAGTACTCTGACAGCCCCTGGGCTAGCCCAGTGGTCTTAGTCCCCAAACCTCACACCAAAGAAGGAAAGAGAGAGATGAGGTTTTGTGTGGACTACAGAGGCCTTAATTCTGTCACCAAGACAGATGCCCATCCCATTGCTAGAGCTGACGAGCTGATTGACAAATTAGGTGCTGCCAAATTCTTAAGTACCTTTGACTTAACAGCAGGGTACTGGCAAATCAAAATGGCACCTGGAGC
Organism: Pleurodeles waltl; assembly: GCF_031143425.1. NCBI lineage: Eukaryota > Metazoa > Chordata > Amphibia > Caudata > Salamandridae > Pleurodeles > Pleurodeles waltl. The sequence goes on from NC_090440.1 coordinate 1,891,636,336, forward strand.
AAAAGAGAAAACAGCATTCTCCACACCTGATGGGCATTATCAGTTTACTGTTATGCCCTTTGGTTTATAGAATGCCCCTGCCACCTTCCAAAGGTTGGTGAATCAAGTCCTTGCTGGGTTGGAGTCCTTTAGTGCAGCTTATCTTGATGATGTTGCTGTCTTTAGCTCCAACTGGCAGGATCACCTGGTCCACCTGAAGAAGGTTTTGAAGGCTCTGCAATCTGCAGGCCTCTCTATCAAGGCATCCAAGTGCCAGATAGGGCAGGGAACTGTGGTTTACTTGGGACACCTTGTAGGTGGAGGCCAAGTTCAGCCACTCCAGCCTAAGATCCAGACTATTCTGGACTGGGCAGCTCCAAAAACCCAGACCCAAGTCAGGGCATTCCTTGGCTTGACTGGGTACTATAGGAGGTTTGTGAAGGGATATGGATCCATTGTGACAGCCCTCACAGAACTCACCTCCAAGAAAATGCCCAAGAAAGTACACTGGACTGTAGAATGCCAACAGGCCTTTGACACCCTGAAACAAGCTATGTGCACAGCACCAGTTCTAAAAGCTCCAGATTACTCCAAGCAGTTCATTGTGCAAACAGATGCCTCTGAACGTGGGATAGGGGCAGTTTTGTCCCAAACAAATGATGATGGACTTGACCAGCCTGTTGCTTTCATTAGCAGGAGGTTACTCCCCAGGGAGCAGCGTTGGAGTGCCATTGAGAGGGAGGCCTTTGCTGTGGTTTGGTCCCTGAAGAAGTTGAGACCATACCTCTTTGGTACTCACTTCCTAGTTCAGACTGACCACAGACCTCTCAGATGGCTGATGCAAATGAAAGGTGAAAATCCAAAACTGTTGAGGTGGTCCATCTCCCTACAGGGAATGGACTTTATAGTGGAACACAGACCTGGGACTGCCCATGCCAATGCAGATGGCCTTTCCAGGTTCTTCCACTTAGAAAATGAAGACTCTCTTGGGAAAGGTTAGTCTCATCCTCTTTCGTTTGGGGGGGGGTTGTGTAAGGAAATGCCTCCTTGGCATGGTTACCCCCTGACGTTTTGCCTTTGCTGATGCTATGTTTTGAATTGAAAGTGTGCTGAGGCCTGATAACCAGGCCCCAGCACCAGTGTTCTTTCCCTAACCTGTACTTTTGATTCCACAATTGACACACCCTGGCATCCAGGTAAGTCCCTTGTAACTGGTACCCCTGGTACCAAGGGCCCTGATGCCAGGGAAGGTCTCTAAGGGCTGCAGCATATCTTATGCCACCCTGGGGACCCCTCACTCAGCACAGACACACTGCTTACCAGCTTGTGTGTGCTGGTGAGAACAAAACGAGTAAGTCGACATGGCACTCCCCTCAGGGTGCCATGCCAACCTCACACTGCCCATGCAGTATAGATAAGTCACCCCTCTAGTAGGCCTTACAGCCCTAAGGCAGGGTGCACTATACCATAGGTGAGGGCACCAGTACATGAGTACTGTGCCCCTACAGTGTCTAAGCCAAACCTTAGACATTGTAAGTGCAGGGTAGCCATAAGAGTATATGGTCTGGGAGTCTGTCAAACACGGACTCCACAGCACCATAATGGCTACACTGAAAACTGGGAAGTTTGGTATCAAACTTCTCAGCACAATAAATGCACACTGATGCCAGTGTACATTTTATTGTGAAATACACCCCAGAGGACACCTTAGAGGTGCCCCCTGAAACCTTCACCGACTATCTGTGTAGGCTGACTAGTTCCAGCAGCCTGCCACAACCGAGACATGTTGATGGCCCCATGGGGAGAGTGCCTTTGTCACTCTGAGGCCAGTAACAAAGCCTGCACTGGGTGGAGATGCTAACACCTCCCCCAGGCAGGAGCTGTCACACCTGGCGGTGAGCCTCAAAGGCTCATCCCTTTTTGCCAGCACCGCAGGACACTCCAGCTAGTGGAGTTGCCCGCCCCCTCCGGCCACGGCCCCCACTTTTGGCGGCAAGGCCGGAGAAAATAATGAGAATAACAAGGAGGAGTCACTGGCCAGTCAGGACAGCCCCTAAGGTGTCCTGAGCTGAAGTGACTCTAACTTTTAGAAATCCTCCATCTTGCAGATGGAGGATTCCCCAATAGGATTAGGGATGTGACCCCCTCCCCTTGGGAGGAGGCACAAAGAGGGTGTACCCACCCTCAGGGCTAGTAGCCATTGGCTACTAACCCCCAGACCTAAACACGCCCTTAAATTTAGTATTTAAGGGCTTCCCTGAACCTAAGAATTTAGATTCCTGAAACTACAAGAAGAAGAAGACTGCCGAGTTGAAAAACCCCTGCAGAGGAAGAACAGAGGACACCAACTGCTTTGGCCCCAGTCCTACCGGCCTGTCTCCTGCCTTCCAAAGAACCCTGCTCCAGCGACGCTTTCCAAGGGACCAGCGACCTCTGAATCCTCTGAGGACTGCCCGACTTCAAGAAAGACAAGAAACTCCCGAGGACAGCGGCACTGCTCCAAAAGAACTGCAACTTTGTTTCAAGGAGCAGACTTAAAGACCCCTGCAACTCCCCGCAAGAAGCGTGAGACTTGCAACACTGCACCCGGCGACCCCGACTCGACTGGTGGAGAACCAACACCTCAGGGAGGACCCTCCGGCAACTCCGAGACCGTGAGTAACCAAAGTTGTCCCCCCTGAGCCCCCACAGCGACGCCTGCAGAGGGAATCCCGAGGCTCCCCCTGACCGCGACTGCCTGAACTCCATTTCCCGACGGCTGGAAAAGACTCTGCACCTGCAGCCCCCAGCACCGGAAGGAACGGAACTCCTGTGCAGGAGTGACCCCCAGGAGGCCCTCTCCCTTGCCCAGGTGGTGGCTACCCCGAGGAGCCCCCCCCTTGCCTGCCTGCGACGCTGAGGAGATCCCTTGATCTCTCATTGAAAACCATTGAAAACCCGACGCGTGTTTGCACACTGCACCCGGCCGCCCCCGCGCTGCTGAGGGTGTACTTTTTGTGCTGACTTGTGTCCCCCCCGGTGCCCTACAAAACCCCCCTGGTCTGCCCTCCGAAGACGCGGGTACTTACCTGCTGGCAGACCGGAACCGGGGCACCCCCTTCTCTCCATTGAAGCCTATGCGTTTTGGGCACCTCTTTGACCTCTGCACCTGACCGGCCCTGAGCTGCTGGTGTGGTAACTTTGGGGTTGCTCTGAACCCCCAACGGTGGGCTACCTTGGACCCAAACCTGAGACTTGTAAGTGATTTACTTACCTGACAAAACTAACAAAAACTTACCTCCCCCAGGAACTGTGAAAATTGCAGTGTCCACTTTTAAAACAGCTTATTGTGTTTTATGTAAAAAGTATACATGCTAATGTAATGATTCAAAGTTCCTAAAGTACTTACCTGCAATACCTTTCAAATGAGATATTACATGTAGAATTTGAACCTGTGGTTCTTAAAATAAACTAAGAAAAGATATTTTTCTATAACAAAACCTATTGGCTGGATTTGTCTCTGAGTGTGTGTTCCTCATTTATTGCCTGTGTGTATGTACAACAAATGCTTAACACTACTCCTTTGATAAGCCTACTGCTCGACCACACTACCACAAAATAGAGCATTAGTATTATCTCTTTTTGCCACTATCTTACCTCTAAGGGGAACCCTTGGACTCTGTGCATACTATTCCTTACTTTGAAATAGTGCATACAGAGCCAACTTCCTACATTGGTGGATCAGCAGTGGGGTACAAGACTTTGCATTTGCTGGACTACTCAGCCAATACCTGATCACACGACAAATTCCAAAAATTGTCATTAGAAATTGTTTTTGCAATTTGAAATTTTTCTAAATACTTAAAAGACCTGCTAGGGCCTTGTGTTAGATCCTGTTTAGCATTTCTTTTAGAGTTTAAAAGTTTGGTAAAAGTTTGAATTAGATTCTAGAACTAGTTTTTAGATTCTTAAAAAGTATTCCAACTTTTAGAAGCATAATGTCTAGTGCAGAGATGAATGTGGTGGAACTCGACACCACACCTTACCTCCATCTTAAGATGAGGGAGCTAAGGTCACTCTGTACACTAAAGAAAATAGTAATGGGCCCCATACCTTCCAAACTACAGCTCCAGGAGCTTTTGGCAGAGTTTGAAAGAGCCAACCCCTCTGAGGATGGCAACACAGAGGATGATGATAGTGACTTGGAGGGTGATTCCCCCCCACCAGTCCTATCTAGGGAGGACAGGGCCTCTCAAGCCCTGACTCCACAAATCATAGTCAGAGATGCTGGTTCCCTCACAGGAGGGACCAACCTCCCTGAAATCACTGAGGATAACTCCACTGAAGAGGACATCCAGTTAGCCAGGATGGCCAAAAGATTGGCTTTGGAAAGATAGATCCTAGCCATAGAAAGGGAAAGACAAGAGATGGGCCTAGGACCCATCAATGGTGGCAGCAACATAAATAGGGTCAGAGATTCTCCTGACATGTTGAAAATCCCTAAAGGGATTGTAACTAAATATGAAGATGGTGATGACATCACCAAATGGTTCACAGCTTTTGAGAGGGCTTGTGTAACCAGAAAAGTGAACAAATCTCACTGGGGTGCTCTCCTTTGGGAAATGTTCACAGGAAAGTGGAGGGATAGACTCCTCACACTCTCTGAAAAAGATGCAGAATCTTATGACCTCATGAAGGGTACCCTGATTGAGGGCTTTGGATTCTCCACTGAGGAGTATAGGATTAGATTCAGGGGGGCTCAAAAATCCTCGAGCCAGACCTGGGTTGACTTTGTAGACTACTCAGTAAAAACACTAGATGGTTGGATTCAAGGCAGTGGTGTAAGTAATTATGATGGGCTGTACAATTTATTTGTGAAAGAACACCTATTAAGTAATTGTTTCAATGATAAACTGCATCAGCATCTGGTAGACCTAGGACCAATTTCTCCCCAAGAATTGGGAAAGAAGGCGGACCATTGGGTCAAGACTAGGGTGTCTAAAACTTCCACAGGGGGTGACCAAAAGAAAGGGGTCACAAAACCTCCCCAGGGGAAAGGTGGTGAGACAGCCAAAAACAAAAATAGTAAAGAGTCTTCTACAGGCCCCCAAAAACCTGCACAGGAGGGTGGGCCCAGAGCCTCTTCACAAAACAATTCTGGGTACAAGGGTAAAAACTTTGATCCCAAAAAGGCCTGGTGTCGTAGCTGTAGTCAGTCTGGACACCAAACTGGAGACAAGGCCTGTCCCAAGAAAGATACCACTTCTAACTCCACTCCAGCTAAAACTGGAATGGCCAGTCTCCAAGTGGGATCAACAGTGTGCCCAGAGCAAATCAGGTGTCACACTGAAGCTACATTAGTCTCTGAGGGTGGGGTGGATTTAGCCACACTGGCTGCCTGGCCCCCTAACATGCAAAAATACAGGCAGCAGCTCTTAATTAATGGGACAAGTGTAGAGGGCCTGAGGGATACAGGTGCCAGTGTCACTATGGTGACAGAGAAACTGGTTTCCCCTGGCCAATACCTGGCTGGACAAACTTATCCAGTCACCAACGCTGACAATCAGACTAAAGTACATCCCATGGCTATAGTAACTTTAGAGTGGGGAGGGGTCAATGGCCTGAAACAGGTGGTGGTCTCCTCAAATATCCCAGTAGACTGTTTGCTTGGAAATGACCTGGAGTCCTCAGCATGGGCTGAGGTAGAACTGAAAACCCATGCAGCCATGCTGGGTATCCCTGAACTGGTGTGTGTCAAAACAAGGGCACAGTGCAAGGCACAGGGTGAAAAAGTAGAGCTGGAGTCTGGAAGAAAGGCCCAGCCTACCAAGAGAAAAGGAAAGTCAGCTGGGAAACCAGCTGCAACACAACAAGAAAAAGAGAGCCTCTCTTCTCAGGAAGAAGTTCTGCCCTCTGAGGGAACTGAGCCTATGGAGCTGGAACCTTACCAGGTTGAGCTCTTGGGCCCAGGGGGACCCTCAAGGGAGAAGTTGTGTAAGGGACAAGAAACCTGTCCCTCTCTTGAAGGCCTTAGGCAGCAAGCTGCTGAAGAGTCCAAAGGCAAGAAAAATGGAACACATAGGGTCTATTGGGAAGATGGACTCCTGTACACTGAGGCAAGAGATCCCAAACCTGGTGCCACTAGGAGAGTGGTAGTGCCTCAGGGGTTCAGAGAGTTTATTCTGACCTTAGCCCATGATATTCCCCTTGCTGGGCATTTGGGACAAACCAAGACGTGGGAGAGGTTAGTCAACCACTTCTACTGGCCCAACATGTCCCAGAAGGTTAAGGAGTTTTGCACCTCCTGTCCCACCTGTCAAGCCAGTGGTAAGACAGGTGGACATCCAAAGGCCCCCCTCATTCCACTTCCAGTGGTGGGGGTCCCCTTTGAAAGAGTGGGTGTGGACATAGTGGGTCCACTGGAACCTCCCACAGCCTCAGGAAATATGTACATCCTAGTAGTAGTGGATCATGCTACTAGGTATCCTGAAGCTATTCCCCTTAGGTCGACTACTGCCCCTGCAGTAGCCAAGGCCCTCATTGGTATCTTTACCAGAGTGGGCTTCCCTAAGGAGGTGGTGTCTGACAGAGGTACCAACTTCATGTCAGCATACCTAAAACACATGTGGAATGAATGTGGAGTGACTTATAAATTCACTACACCATATCATCCACAAACTAATGGCCTTGTTGAGAGATTCAACAAGACATTAAAGGGCATGATCATGGGGCTCCCAGAAAAACTCAAAAGGAGATGGGATGTCCTCCTGCCATGTCTGCTTTTCGCTTACAGAGAGGTGCCTCAGAAGGGAGTAGGGTTCTCACCCTTTGAACTTCTGTTTGGCCCCCTGTAAGGGGACCACTAGCTCTTGTGAAAGAAGGCTGGGAGAGACCTCTTCATGAGCCTAAACAAGACATAGTGGACTATGTACTTGGCCTTCGCTCAAGGATGGCAGAGTACATGGAAAAGGCAAGCAAAAACCTTGAGGCCAGCCAACAGCTCCAGAAGTGTTGGTATGACCAAAAGGCTGCACTGGTTGAATTTCAACCAGGGCAGAAAATATGGGTTTTGGAGCCTGTGGCTCCCAGGGCACTTCAGGACAAATGGAGTGGCCCTTACCCAATCCTGGAAAAGAAGAGTCAGGTCACCTACCTGGTGGACCTAGGCACAAGCAGGAGCCCCAAGAGGGTGATCCATGTAAACCGCCTAAAACTCTTCCATGACAGGGCTGATGTGAATCTGTTGATGGTAACAGATGAGGACCAGGAAGCTGAGAGTGAGCCTCTCCCTGATCTCCTCTCATCAGACCCTAAAGATGGCTCAGTGGATGGAGTGATCTATTCAGACACCCTCTCTGGCCAACAGCAAGCTGACTGTAGGAAGGTCCTACAACAGTTTGCTGAGCTCTTTTCCCTAACCCCTGGTCAGACACACCTGTGTACCCATGATGTGGACACAGGAGACAACATGCCTGTCAAAAACAAAATCTTCAGACAGTCTGATCAAGTTAAGGAAAGCATCAAGGTGGAAGTCCACAAGATGCTGGAATTGGGAGTAATTGAGTACTCTGACAGCCCCTGGGCTAGCCCAGTGGTCTTAGTCCCCAAACCTCACACCAAAGAAGGAAAGAGAGAGATGAGGTTTTGTGTGGACTACAGAGGCCTTAATTCTGTCACCAAGACAGATGCCCATCCCATTCCTAGAGCTGACGAGCTGATTGACAAATTAGGTGCTGCCAAATTCTTAAGTACCTTTGACTTAACAGCAGGGTACTGTCAAATCAAAATGGCACCTGGAGCAAAAGAGAAAACAGCATTCTCCACACCTGATGGGCATTATCAGTTTACTGTTATGCCCTTTGGTTTAAAGAATGCCCCTGCCACCTTCCAAAGGTTGGTGAATCAAGTCCTTGCTGGGTTGGAGTCCTTTAGTGCAGCTTATCTTGATGATATTGCTGTCTTTAGCTCCAACTGGCAGGATCACCTGGTCCACCTGAAGAAGGTTTTGAAGGCTCTGCAATCTGCAGGCCTCTCTATCAAGGCATCCAAGTGCCAGATAGGGCAGGGAACTGTGGTTTACTTGGGACACCTTGTAGGTGGAGGCCAAGTTCAGACACTCCAGGCTAAGATCCAGACTATTCTGGACTGGGCAGCTCCAAAAACACAGACCCAAGTCAGGGCATTCCTTGGAGGTTTGTGAAGGGATATGGATCCATTGTGACAGCCCTCACAGAACTCACCTCCAAGAAAATGCCCAAGAAAGTACACTGGACTGTAGAATGCCAACAGGCCTTTGACACCCTGAAACAAGCTATGTGCACAGCACCAGTTCTAAAAGCTCCAGATTACTCCAAGCAGTTCATTGTGCAAACAGATGCCTCTGAACATGGGATAGGGGCAGTTTTGTCCCAAACAAATGATGATGGCCTTGACCAGCCTGTTGCTTTCATTAGCAGGAGGTTACTCCCCAGGGAGCAGCGTTGGAGTGCCATTGAGAGGGAGGCCTTTGCTGTGGTTTGGTCCCTGAAGAAGTTGAGACCATACCTCTTTGGTACTCATTTCCTTGTTCAGACTGACCACAGACCTCTCAGATGGCTGATGCAAATGAAAGGTGAAAATCCAAAACTGTTGAGGTGGTCCATCTCCCTACAGGGAATGGACTTTATAGTGGAACACAGACCTGGGACTGCCCATGCCAATGCAGATGGCCTTTCCAGGTTCTTCCACTTAGAAAATGAAGACTCTCTTGGGAAAGGTTAGTCTCATCCTCTTTCGTTTGGGGGGAGGTTGTGTAAGGAAATGCCTCCTTGGCATGGTTACCCCCTGACTTTTTGCCTTTGCTGATGCTATGTTTTGAATTGAAAGTGTGCTGAGGCCTGCTAACCAGGCCCCAGCACCAGTGTTCTTTCCCTAACCTGTACTTTTGATTCCACAATTGACACACCCTGGCATCCAGGTAAGTCCCTTGTAACTGGTACCCCTGGTACCAAGGGCCCTGATGCCAGGGAAGGTCTCTAAGGGCTGCAGCATATCTTATGCCACCCTGGGGACCCCTCACTCAGCACAGACACACTGCTTACCAGCTTGTGTGTGCTGGTGAGAACAAAACGAGTGAGTCGACATGGCACTCCCCTCAGGGTGCCATGCCAACCTCACACTGCCCATGCAGTATAGATAAGTCACCCCTCTAGTAGGCCTTACAGCCCTAAGGCAGGGTGCACTATACCATAGGTGAGGGCACCAGTACATGAGTACTGTGCCCCTACAGTGTCTAAGCCAAACCTTAGACATTGTAAGTGCAGGGTAGCCATAAGAGTATATGGTCTGGGAGTCTGTCAAACACGGACTCCACAGCACCATAATGGCTACACTGAAAACTGGGAAGTTTGGTATCAAACTTCTCAGCACAATAAATGCACACTGATGCCAGTGTACATTTTATTGTGAAATACACCCCAGAGGACACCTTAGAGGTGCCCCCTGAAACCTTCACCGACTATCTGTGTAGGCTGACTAGTTCCAGCAGCCTGCCACAACCGAGACATGTTGCTGGCCCCATGGGGAGAGTGCCTTTGTCACTCTGAGGCCAGTAACAAAGCCTGCACTGGGTGGAGGTGCTAACACCTCCCCCAGGCAGGAGCTGTCACACCTGGCGGTGAGCCTCAAAGGCTCATCTCTTTGTGCCAGCACCGCAGGACACTCCAGCTAGTGGAGTTGCCCGCCCCCTCCGGCCACGGCCCCCACTTTTGGCGGCAAGGCCGGAGAAAATAATGAGAATAACAAGGCGGAGTCACTGGCCAGTCAGGACAGCCCCTAAGGTGTCCTGAGCTGAAGTGACTCTAACTTTTAGAAATCCTCCATCTTGCAGATGGAGGATTCCCCAATAGGATTAGGGATGTGACCCCCTCCCCTTGGGAGGAGGCACAAAGAGGGTGTACCCACCCTCAGGGCTAGTAGCCATTGGCTACTAACCCCCCAGACCTAAACACGCCCTTAAATTTAGTATTTAAGGGCTTCCCTGAACCTAAGAATTTAGATTCCTGAAACTACAAGAAGAAGAAGACTGCCGAGCTGAAAAACCCCTGCAGAGGAAGAACAGAGGACACCAACTGCTTTGGCCCCAGTCCTACCGGCCTGTCTCCTGCCTTCCAAAGAACCCTGCTCCAGCGACGCTTTCCAAGGGACCAGCGACCTCTGAATCCTCTGAGGACTGCCCGACTTCAAGAAAGACAAGAAACTCCCGAGGACAGCGGCACTGCTCCAAAAGAACTGCAACTTTGTTTCAAGGAGCAGACTTAAAGACCCCTGCAACTCCCCGCAAGAAGCGTGAGACTTGCAACACTGCACCCGGCGACCCCGACTCGACTGGTGGAGAACCAACACCTCAGGGAGGACCCTCCGGCGACTCCGAGACCGTGAGTAACCAAAGTTGTCCCCCCTGAGCCCCCACAGCGACGCCTGCAGAGGGAATCCCGAGGCTCCCCCTGACCGCGACTGCCTGAACTCCATTTCCCGACGGCTGGAAAAGACTCTGCACCTGCAGCCCCCAGCACCGGAAGGAACGGAACTCCTGTGCAGGAGTGACCCCCAGGAGGCCCTCTCCCTTGCCCAGGTGGTGGCTACCCCGAGGAGCCCCCCCCTTGCCTGCCTGCGACGCTGAGGAGATCCCTTGATCTCTCATTGAAAACCATTGAAAACCCGACGCGTGTTTGCACACTGCACCCGTCCGCCCCCGCGCTGCTGAGGGTGTACTTTTTGTGCTGACTTGTGTCCCCCCCGGTGCCCTACAAAACCCCCCTGGTCTGCCCTCCGAAGACGCGGGTACTTACCTGCTGGCAGACCGGAACCGGGGCACCCCCTTCTCTCCATTGAAGCCTATGCGTTTTGGGCACCTCTTTGACCTCTGCACCTGACCAGCCCTGAGCTGCTGGTGTGGTAACTTTGGGGTTGCTCTGAACCCCCAACGGTGGGCTACCTTGGACCCAAACCTGAGACTTGTAAGTGATTTACTTACCTGACAAAACTAACAAAAACTTACCTCCCCCAGGAACTGTGAAAATTGCAGTGTCCACTTTTAAAACAGCTTATTGTGTTTTATGTAAAAAGTATACATGCTAATGTAATGATTCAAAGTTCCTAAAGTACTTACCTGCAATACCTTTCAAATGAGATATTACATGTAGAATTTGAACCTGTGGTTCTTAAAATAAACTAAGAAAATATATTTTTCTATAACAAAACCTATTGGCTGGATTTGTCTCTGAGTGTGTGTTCCTCATTTATTGCCTGTGTGTATGTACAACAAATGCTTAACACTACTCCTTTGATAAGCCTACTGCTCGACCACACTACCACAAAATAGAGCATTAGTATTATCTCTTTTTGCCACTATCTTACCTCTAAGGGGAACCCTTGGACTCTGTGCATACTATTCCTTACTTTGAAATAGTGCATACAGAGCCAACTTCCTACATTGGTGGATCAGCAGTGGGGTACAAGACTTTGCATTTGCTGGACTACTCAGCCAATACCTGATCACACGACAAATTCCAAAAATTGTCATTAGAAATTGTTTTTGCAATTTGAAATTTTTCTAAATTCTTAAAAGACCTGCTAGGGCCTTGTGTTAGATCCTGTTTAGCATTTCTTTTAGAGTTTAAAAGTTTGGTAAAAGTTTGAATTAGATTCTAGAACTAGTTTTTAGATTCTTAAAAAGTATTCCAACTTTTAGAAGCATAATGTCTAGTGCAGAGATGAATGTGTGGAACTCGACACCACACCTTACCTCCATCTTAAGATGAGGGAGCTTAGGTCACTCTGTACACTAAAGAAAATAGTAATGGGCCCCAGACCTTCCAAACTACAGCTCCAGGAGCTTTTGGCAGAGTTTGAAAGAGCCAACCCCTCTGAGGATGGCAACACAGAGGATGATGATAGTGACTTGGAGGGTGATTCCCCCCCACCAGTCCTATCTAGGGAGGACAGGGCCTCTCAAGCCCTGACTCCACAAATCATAGTCAGAGATGCTGGTTCCCTCACAGGAGGGACCAACCTCTCTGAAATCACTGAGGATAACTCCACTGAAGAGGACATCCAGTTAGCCAGGATGGCCAAAAGATTGGCTTTGGAAAGATAGATCCTAGCCATAGAAAGGGAAAGACAAGAGATGGGCCTAGGACCCATCAATGGTGGCAGCAACATAAATAGGGTCAGAGATTCTCCTGACATGTTGAAAATCCCTAAAGGGATTGTACCTAAATATGAAGATGGTGATGACATCACCAAATGGTTCACAGCTTTTGAGAGGGCTTGTGTAACCAGAAAAGTGAACAAATCTCACTGGGGTGCTCTCCTTTGGGAAATGTTCACAGGAAAGTGGAGGTATAGACTCCTCACACTCTCTGAAAAAGATGCAGAATCTTATGACCTCATGAAGGGTACCCTGATTGAGGGCTTTGGATTCTCCACTGAGGAGTATAGGATTAGATTCAGGGGGGCTCAAAAATCCTCGAGCCAGACCTGGGTTGACTTTGTAGACTACTCAGTAAAAACACTAGATGGTTGGATTCAAGGCAGTGGTGTAAGTAATTATGATGGGCTGTACAATTTATTTGTGAAAGAACACCTATTAAGTAATTGTTTCAATGATAAACTGCATCAGCATCTGGTAGACCTAGGACCAATTTCTCCCCAAGAATTGGGAAAGAAGGCGGACCATTGGGTCAAGACTAGGGTGTCTAAAACTTCCACAGGGGGTGACCAAAAGAAAGGGGTCACAAAACCTCCCCAGGGGAAAGGTGGTGAGACAGCCAAAAACAAAAATAGTAAAGAGTCTTCTACAGGCCCCCAAAAACCTGCACAGGAGGGTGGGCCCAGAGCCTCTTCACAAAACAATTCTGGGTACAAGGGTAAAAACTTTGATCCCAAAAAGGCCTGGTGTCGTAGCTGTAGTCAGTCTGGACACCAAACTGGAGACAAGGCCTGTCCCAAGAAAGATACCACTTCTAACTCCACTCCAGCTAAAACTGGAATGGCCAGTCTCCAAGTGGGATCAACAGTGTGCCCAGAGCAAATCAGGTGTCACACTGAAGCTACATTAGTCTCTGAGGGTGGGGTGGATTTAGCCACACTGGCTGCCTGGCCCCCTAACATGCAAAAATACAGGCAGCAGCTCTTAATTAATGGGACAAGTGTAGAGGGCCTGAGGGATACAGGTGCCAGTGTCACTATGGTGACAGAGAAACTGGTTTCCCCTGGCCAATACCTGGCTGGACAAACTTATCCAGTCACCAACGCTGACAATCAGACTAAAGTACATCCCATGGCTATAGTAACTTTAGAGTGGGGAGGGGTCAATGGCCTGAAACAGGTGGTGGTCTCCTCAAATATCCCAGTAGACTGTTTGCTTGGAAATGACCTGGAGTCCTCAGCATGGGCTGAGGTAGAACTGAAAACCCATGCAGCCATGCTGGGTATCCCTGAACTGGTGTGTGTCAAAACAAGGGCACAGTGCAAGGCACAGGGTGAAAAAGTAGAGCTGGAGTCTGGAAGAAAGGCCCAGCCTACCAAGAGAAAAGGAAAGTCAGCTGGGAAACCAGCTGCAACACAACAAGAAAAAGAGAGCCTCTCCTCTCAGGAAGAAGTTCTGCCCTCTGAGGGAACTGAGCCTATGGAGCTGGAACCTTACCAGGTTGAGCTCTTGGGCCCAGGGGGACCCTCAAGGGAGAAGTTGTGTAAGGGACAAGAAACCTGTCCCTCTCTTGAAGGCCTTAGGCAGCAAGCTGCTGAAGAGTCCAAAGGCAAGAAAAATGGAACACATAGGGTCTATTGGGAAGATGGACTCCTGTACACTGAGGCAAGAGATCCCAAACCTGGTGCCACTAGGAGAGTGGTAGTGCCTCAGGGGTTCAGAGAGTTTATTCAGACCTTAGCCCATGATATTCCCCTTGCTGGGCATTTGGGACAAACCAAGACGTGGGAGAGGTTAGTCAACTACTTCTACTGGCCCAACATGTCCCAGAAGGTTAAGGAGTTTTGCACCTCCTGTCCCACATGTCAAGCCAGTGGTAAGACAGGTGGACATCCAAAGGCCCCCCTCATTCCACTTCCAGTGGTGGGGGTCCCCTTTGAAAGAGTGGGTGTGGACATAGTGGGTCCACTGGAACCTCCCACAGCCTCAGGAAATATGTACATCCTAGTAGTAGTGGATCATGCTACTAGGTATCCTGAAGCTATTCCCCTTAGGTCGACTACTGCCCCTGCAGTAGCCAAGGCCCTCATTGGTATCTTTACCAGAGTGGGCTTCCCTAAGGAGGTGGTGTCTGACAGAGGTACCAACTTCATGTCAGCATACCTAAAACACATGTGGAATGAATGTGGAGTGACTTATAAATTCACTACACCATATCATCCACAAACTAATGGCCTTGTTGAGAGATTCAACAAGACATTAAAGGGCATGATCATGGGGCTCCCAGAAAAACTCAAAAGGAGATGGGATGTCCTCCTGCCATGTCTGCTTTTCGCTTACAGAGAGGTGCCTCAGAAGGGAGTAGGGTTCTCACCCTTTGAACTTCTGTTTGGCCACCCTGTAAGGGGACCACTAGCTCTTGTGAAAGAAGGCTGGGAGAGACCTCTTCATGAGCCTAAACAAGACATAGTGGACTATGTACTTGGCCTTCGCTCAAGGATGGCAGAGTACATGGAAAAGGCAAGCAAAAACCTTGAGGCCAGCCAACAGCTCCAGAAGTGTTGGTATGACCAAAAGGCTGCACTGGTTGAATTTCAACCAGGGCAGAAAGTATGGGTTTTGGAGCCTGTGGCTCCCAGGGCACTTCAGGACAAATGGAGTGGCCCTTACCCAATCCTGGAAAAGAAGAGTCAGGTCACCTACCTGGTGGACCTAGGCACAAGCAGGAGCCCCAAGAGGGTGATCCATGTAAACCGCCTAAAACTCTTCCATGACAGGGCTGATGTGAATCTGTTGATGGTAACAGATGAGGACCAGGAAGCTGAGAGTGAGCCTCTCCCTGATCTCCTCTCATCAGACCCTAAAGATGGCTCAGTGGATGGAGTGATCTATTCAGACACCCTCTCTGGCCAACAGCAAGCTGACTGTAGGAAGGTCCTACAACAGTTTGCTGAGCTCTTTTACCTAACCCCTGGTCAGACACACCTGTGTACCCATGATGTGGACACAGGAGACAGCATGCCTGTCAAAAACAAAATCTTCAGACAGTCTGATCAAGTTAAGGAAAGCATCAAGGTGGAAGTCCACAAGATGCTGGAATTGGGAGTAATTGAGTACTCTGACAGCCCCTGGGCTAGCCCAGTGGTCTTAGTCTCCAAACCTCACACCAAAGAAGGAAAGAGAGAGATGAGGTTTTGTGTGGACTACAGAGGCCTTAATTCTGTCACCAAGACAGATGCCCATCCCATTCCTAGAGCTGACGAGCTGATTGACAAATTAGGTGCTGCCAAATTCTTAAGTACCTTTGACTTAACAGCAGGGTACTGGCAAATCAAAATGGCACCTAGAGCAAAAGAGAAAACAGCATTCTCCACACCTGATGGGCATTATCAGTTTACTGTTATGCCCTTTGGTTTAAAGAATGCCCCTGCCACCTTCCAAAGGTTGGTGAATCAAGTCCTTGCTGGGTTGGAGTCCTTTAGTGCAGCTTATCTTGATGATATTGCTGTCTTTAGCTCCAACTGGCAGGATCACCTGGTCCACCTGAAGAAGGTTTTGAAGGCTCTGCAATCTGCAGGCCTCTCTATCAAGGCATCCAAGTGCCAGATAGGGCAGGGAACTGTGGTTTACTTGGGACACCTTGTAGGTGGAGGCCAAGTCCAGCCACTCCAGCCTAAGATCCAGACTATTCTGGACTGGGCAGCTCCAAAAACCCAGACCCAAATCAGGGCATTCCTTGGCTTGACTGGGTACTATAGGAGGTTTGTGAAGGGATATGGATCCATTGTGACAGCCCTCACAGAACTTACCTCCAAGAAAATGCCCAAGAAAGTACACTGGACTGTAGAATGCCAACAGGCCTTTGACACCCTGAAACAAGCTATGTGCACAGCACCAGTTCTAAAAGCTCCAGATTACTCCAAGCAGTTCATTGTGCAAACAGATGACTCTGAACATGGGATAGGGGCAGTTTTGTCCCAAACAAATGATGATGGCCTTGACCAGCCTGTTGCTTTCATTAGCAGGAGGTTACTCCCCAGGGAGCAGCGTTGGAGTGCCATTGAGAGGGAGGCCTTTGCTGTGGTTTGGTCCCTGAAGAAGTTGAGACCATACCTCTTTGGTACTCACTTCCTAGTTCAGACTGACCACAGACCTCTCAGATGGCTGATGCAAATGAAAGGTGAAAATCCAAAACTGTTGAGGTGGTCCATCTCCCTACAGGGAATGGACTTTATAGTGGAACACAGACCTGGGACTGCCCATGCCAATGCAGATGGCCTTTCCAGGTTCTTCCACTTAGAAAATGAAGACTCTCTTGGGAAAGGTTAGTCTCATCCTATTTCGTTTGGGGGGGGGTTGTGTAAGGAAATGCCTCCTTGGCATGGTTACCCCCTGACTTTTTGCCTTTGCTGATGCTATGTTTTGAATTGAAAGTGTGCTGAGGCCTGCTAACCAGGCCCCAGCACCAGTGTTCTTTCCCTAACCTGTACTTTTGATTCCACAATTGGCACACCCTGGCATCCAGGTAAGTCCCTTGTAACTGGTACCCCTGGTACCAAGGGCCCTGATGCCAGGGAAGGTCTCCAAGGGCTGGAGCATATCTTATGCCACCCTGGGGACCCCTCACTCAGCACAGACACACTGCTTACCAGCTTGTGTGTGCTGGTGAGAACAAAACGAGTAAGTCGACATGGCACTCCCCTCAGGGTGCCATGCCAACCTCACACTGCCCATGCAGTATAGATAAGTCACCCCTCTAGTAGGCCTTACAGTCCTAAGGCAGGGTGCACTATACCATAGGTGAGGGCACCAGTACATGAGTACTGTGCCCCTACAATGTCTAAGACAAACCTTAGACATTGTAAGTGCAGGATAGCCATAAGAGTATATGGTCTGGGAGTCTGTCAAACACAGACTCCACAGCACCATAATGGCTACACTGAAAACTGGGAAGTTTGGTATCAAACTTCTCAGCACAATAAATGCACACTGATGCCAGTGTACATTTTATTGTGAAATACACCCCAGAGGACACCTTAGAGGTGCCCCCTGAAACCTTCACCGACTATCTGTGTAGGCTGACTAGTTCCAGCAGCCTGCCACAACCGAGACATGTTGCTGGCCCCATGGGGAGAGTGCCTTTGTCACTCTGAGGCCAGTAACAAAGCCTGCACTGGGTGGAGATGCTAACACCTCCCCCAGGCAGGAGCTGTCACACCTGGCGGTGAGCCTCAAAGGCTCATCCCTTTGTGCCAGCACCGCAGGACACTCCAGCTAGTGGAGTTGCCCGCCCCCTCCGGCCACGGCCCCCACTTTTGGCGGCAAGGCCGGAGAAAATAATGAGAATAACAAGGAGGAGTCACTGGCCAGTCAGGACAGCCCCTAAGGTGTCCTGAGCTGAAGTGACTCTAACTTTTAGAAATCCTCCATCTTGCAGATGGAGGATTCCCCAATAGGATTAGGGATGTGACCCCCTCCCCTTGGGAGGAGGCACAAAGAGGGTGTACCCACCCTCAGGGCTAGTAGCCATTGGCTACTAACCCCCCAGACCTAAACACGCCCTTAAATTTAGAATTTAAGGGCTTCCCTGAACCTAAGAATTTAGATTCCTGAAACTACAAGAAGAAGAAGACTGCCGAGCTGAAAAACCCCTGCAGAGGAAGAACAGAGGACACCAACTGCTTTGGCCCCAGTCCTACCGGCCTGTCTCCTGCCTTCCAAAGAACCCTGCTCCAGCGACGCTTTCCAAGGGACCAGCGACCTCTGAATCCTCTGAGGACTGCCCGACTTCAAGAAAGACAAGAAACTCCAGAGGACAGCGGCACTGCTCCAAAAGAACTGCAACTTTGTTTCAAGGAGCCGACTTAAAGACCCCTGCAACTCCCCGCAAGAAGCATGAGACTTGCAACACTGCACCCGGCGACCCCGACTCGACTGGTGGAGAACCAACACCTCAGGGAGGACCCTCCGGCGACTCCGAGACCGTGAGTAACCAAAGTTGTCCCCCCTGAGCCCCCACAGCGACGCCTGCAGAGGGAATCCCGAGGCTCCCCCTGACCGCGACTGCCTGAACTCCATTTCCCGACGGCTGGAAAAGACTCTGCACCCGCAGCCCCCAGCACCGGAAGGAACGGAACTCCTGTGCAGGAGTGACCCCCAGGAGGCCCTCTCCCTTGCCCAGGTGGTGGCTACCCCGAGGAGCCCCCCCCTTGCCTGCCTGCGACGCTGAGGAGATCCCTTGATCTCTCATTGAAAACCATTGAAAACCCGACGCGTGTTTGCACACTGCACCCGGCCGCCCCCGCGCTGCTGAGGGTGTACTTTTTGTGCTGACTTGTGTCCCCCCCGGTGCCCTACAAAACCCCCCTGGTCTGCCCTCCGAAGACGCGGGTACTTACCTGCTGGCAGACCGGAACCGGCGCACCCCCTTCTCTCCATTGAAGCCTATGCGTTTTGGGCACCTCTTTGACCTCTGCACCTGACCGGCCCTGAGCTGCTGGTGTGGTAACTTTGGGGTTGCTCTGAACCCCCAACGGTGGGCTACCTTGGACCCAAACCTGAGACTTGTAAGTGATTTACTTACCTGACAAAACTAACAAAAACTTACCTCCCCCAGGAACTGTGAAAATTGCACTGTGTCCACTTTTAAAACAGCTTATTGTGTTTTATGTAAAAAGTATACATGCTAATGTATTGATTCAAAGTTCCTAAAGTACTTACCTGCAATACCTTTCAAATGAGATATTACATGTAGAATTTGAACCTGTGGTTCTTAAAATAAACTAAGAAAATATATTTTTCTATAACAAAACCTATTGGCTGGATTTGTCTCTGAGTGTGTGTTCCTCATTTATTGCCTGTGTGTATGTACAACAAATGCTTAACACTACTCCTTTGATAAGCCTACTGCTCGACCACACTACCACAAAATAGAGCATTAGTATTATCTCTTTTTGCCACTATCTTACCTCTAAGGGGAACCCTTGGACTCTGTGCATACTATTCCTTACTTTGAAATAGTGCATACAGAGCCAACTTCCTACATTGGTGGATCAGCGGTGGGGTACAAGACTTTGCATTTGCTGGACTACTCAGCCAATACCTGATCACACGACAAATTCCAAAAATTGTCATTAGAAATTGTTTTTGCAATTTGAAATTTTTCTAAATTCTTAAAAGACCTGCTAGGGCCTTGTGTTAGATCCTGTTTAGCATTTCTTTTAGAGTTTAAAAGTTTGGTAAAAGTTTGAATTAGATTCTAGAACTAGTTTTTAGATTCTTAAAAAGTATTCCAACTTTTAGAAGCATAATGTCTAGTGCAGTGATGAATGTGGTGGAACTCGACACCACACCTTACCTCCATCTTAAGATGAGGGAGCTAAGGTCACTCTGTACACTAAAGAAAATAGTAATGGGCCCCAGACCTTCCAAACTACAGCTCCAGGAGCTTTTGGCAGAGTTTGAAAGAGCCAACCCCTCTGAGGATGGCAACACAGAGGATGATGATAGTGACTTGGAGGGTGATTCCCCCCCACCAGTCCTATCTAGGGAGGACAGGGCCTCTCAAGCCCTGACTCCACAAATCATAGTCAGAGATGCTGGTTCCCTCACAGGAGGGACCAACCTCTCTGAAATCACTGAGGATAACTCCAGTGAAGAGGACATCCAGTTAGCCAGGATGGCCAAAAGATTGGCTTTGGAAAGACAGATCCTAGCCATAGAAAGGGAAAGACAAGAGATGGGCCTAGGACCCATCAATGGTGGCAGCAACATAAATAGGGTCAGAGATTCTCCTGACATGTTGAAAATCCCTAAAGGGATTGTAACTAAATATGAAGATGGTGATGACATCACCAAATGGCTCACAGCTTTTGACAGGGCTTGTGTAACCAGAAAAGTAAACAAATCTCACTGGGGTGCTCTCCTTTGGGAAATGTTCACAGGAAAGTGTAGGGATAGACTCCTCACACTCTCTGGAAAAGATGCAGAATCTTATGACCTCATGAAGGGTACCCTGATTGAGGGCTTTGGATTCTCCACTGAGGAGTATAGGATTAGATTCAGGGGGGCTCAAAAATCCTCGAGCCAGACCTGGGTTGACTTTGTAGACTACTCAGTAAAAACACTAGATGTTTGGATTCAAGGCAGTGGTGTAAGTAATTATGATGGGCTGTACAATTTATTTGTGAAAGAACACCTATTAAGTAATTGTTTCAATGATAAACTGCATCAACATCTAGTAGACCTAGGACCAATTTCTCCCCAAGAATTGGGAAAGAAGGTGGACCATTGGGTCAAGACTAGGGTGTCCAAAACTTCCACAGGGGGTGACCAAAAGAAAGGGGTCACAAAACCTCCCCAGGGGAATGGTGGTGAGACAGCCAAAAACAAAAATAGTAAAGAGTCTTCTACAGGCCCCCAAAAACCTGCACAGGAGGGTGGGCCCAGAGCCTCTTCACAAAACAATTCTGGGTACAAGGGTAAAAACTTTGATCCCAAAAAGGCCTGGTGTTGTAGCTGTAGTCAGTCTGGACACCAAACTGGAGACAAGGCCTGTCCCAAGAAAGATACCACTTCTAACTCCACTCCAGCTAAAACTGGAAGGGCCAGTCTCCAAGTGGGATCAACAGTGTGCCCAGAGCAAATCAGGTGTCACACTGAAGCTACATTAGTCTCTGAGGGTGGGGTGGATTTAGCCACACTGGCTGCCTGGCCACCTAACATGCAAAAATACAGGCAGCAGCTCTTAATTAATGGAACAAGTGTAGAGGGCCTGAGGGATACAGGTGCCAGTGTCACTATGGTGACAGAGAAACTGGTTTCCCCTGGCCAATACCTGGCTGGACAAACTTATCCAGTCACCAACGCTGACAATCAGACTAAAGTACATCCCATGGCTATGGTAACTTTAGAGTGGGGAGGGGTCACTGGCCTGAAACAGGTGGTGGTCTCCTCAAATATCCCAGTAGACTGTTTGCTTGGAAATGACCTGGAGTCCTCAGCATGGGCTGAGGTAGAACTGAAAACCCATGCAGCCATGCTGGGTATCCCTGAACTGGTGTGTGTCAAAACAAGGGCACAGTGCAAGGCACAGGGTGAAAAAGTAGAGCTGGAGTCTGGAAGGAAGAAAGGCCCAGCCTACCAAGAGAAAAGGAAAGTCAGCTGGGAAACCAGCTGCAACACAACAAGAAAAAGAGAGCCTCTCTTCTCAGGAAGAAGTTCTG
Source organism: Pleurodeles waltl (assembly GCF_031143425.1). Taxonomy (NCBI): domain Eukaryota; kingdom Metazoa; phylum Chordata; class Amphibia; order Caudata; family Salamandridae; genus Pleurodeles; species Pleurodeles waltl. Next base: position 1,891,657,708 of record NC_090440.1, read on the forward strand.
CCCTCTGAGGGAACTGAGCCTATGGAGCTGGAACCTTACCAGGTTGAGCTCTTGGGCCCAGGGGGACCCTCAAGGGAGGAGTTGTGTAAGGGACAAGAAACCTGTCCCTCTCTTGAAGGCCTTAGGCAGCAAGCTGCTGAAGAGTCCAAAGGCAAGAAAAATGGAACACATAGGGTCTATTGGGAAGATGGACTCCTGTACACTGAGGCAAGAGATCCCAAACCTGGTGCCACTAGGAGAGTGGTAGTGCCTCAGGGGTTCAGAGAGTTTATTCTGACCTTAGCCCATGATATTCCCCTTGCTGGGCATTTGGGACAAACCAAGACGTGGGAGAGGTTAGTCAACCACTTCTACTGGCCCAACATGTCCCAGAAGGTTAAGGAGTTTTGCACCTCCTGTCCCACCTGTCAAGCCAGTGGTAAGACAGGTGGACATCCAAAGGCCCCCCTCATTCCACTTCCAGTGGTGGGGGTCCCCTTTGAAAGAGTGGGTGTGGACATAGTGGGTCCACTGGAACCTCCCACAGCCTCAGGAAATATGTACATCCTAGTAGTAGTGGATCATGCTACTAGGTATCCTGAAGCTATTCCCCTTAGGTCGACTACTGCCCCTGCAGTAGCCAAGGCCCTCATTGGTATCTTTACCAGAGTGGGCTTCCCTAAGGAGGTGGTGTCTGACAGAGGTACCAACTTCATGTCAGCATACCTAAAACACATGTGGAATGAATGTGGAGTGACTTATAAATTCACTACACCATATCATCCACAAACTAATGGCCTTGTTGAGAGATTCAACAAGACATTAAAGGGCATGATCATGGGGCTCCCAGAAAAACTCAAAAGGAGATGGGATGTCCTCCTGCCATGTCTGCTTTTCGCTTACAGAGAGGTGCCTCAGAAGGGAGTAGGGTTCTCACCCTTTGAACTTCTGTTTGGCCACCCTGTAAGGGGACCACTAGCTCTTGTGAAAGAAGGCTGGGAGAGACCTCTTCATGAGTCTAAACAAGACATAGTGGACTATGTACTTGGCCTTCGCTCAAGGATGGCAGAGTACATGGAAAAGGCAAGCAAAAACCTTGAGGCCAGCCAACAGCTCCAGAAGTGTTGGTATGACCAAAAGGCTGCACTGGTTGAATTTCAACCAAGGCAGAAAGTATGGGTTTTGGAGCCGGTGGCTCCCAGGGCACTTCAGGACAAATGGAGTGGCCCTTACACAATCCTGGAAAAGAAGAGTCAGGTCACCTACCTGGTGGACCTAGGCACAAGCAGGAGCCCCAAGAGGGTGGTCCATGTAAACCGCCTAAAACTCTTCCATGACAGGGCTGATGTGAATCTGTTGATGGTAACAGATGAGGACCAGGAAGCTGAGAGTGAGCCTCTCCCTGATCTCCTCTAATCAGACCCTAAAGATGGCTCAGTGGATGGAGTGATCTATTCAGACACCCTCTCTGGCCAACAGCAAGCTGACTGTAGGAAGGTCCTACAACAGTTTGCTGAGCTCTTTTCCCTAACCCCTGGTCAGACACACCTCTGTACCCATGATGTGGACACAGGAGACAGCATGCCTGTCAAAAACAAAATCTTCAGACAGTCTGATCAAGTTAAGGAAAGCATCAAGGTGGAAGTCCACAAGATGCTGGAATTGGGAGTAATTGAGTACTCTGACAGCCCCTGGGCTAGCCCAGTGGTCTTAGTCCCCAAACCTCACACCAAAGAAGGAAAGAGAGAGATGAGGTTTTGTGTGGACTACAGAGGCCTTAATTCTGTCACCAAGACAGATGCCCATCCCATTCCTAGAGCTGACGAGCTGATTGACAAATTAGGTGCTGCCAAATTCTTAAGTACCTTTGACTTAACAGCAGGGTACTGGCAAATCAAAATGGCACCTGGAGCAAAAGAGAAAACAGCATTCTCCACACCTGATGGGCACTATCAGTTTACTGTTATGCCCTTTGGTTTAAAGAATGCCCCTGCCACCTTCCAAAGGTTGGTGAATCAAGTCCTTGCTGGGTTGGAGTCCTTTAGTGCAGCTTATCTTGATGATATTGCTGTCTTTAGCTCCAACTGGCAGGATCACCTGGTCCACCTGAAGAAGGTTTTGAAGGCTCTGCAATCTGCAGACCTCTCTATCAAGGCATCCAAGTGCCAGATAGGGCAGGGAACTGTGGTTTACTTGGGACACCTTGTAGGTGGAGGCCAAGTTCAGCCACTCCAGCCTAAGATCCAAACTATTCTGGACTGGGCAGCTCCAAAAACCCAGACCCAAGTCAGGGCATTCCTTGGCTTGACTGGGTACTATAGGAGGTTTGTGAAGGGATATGGATCCATTGTGACAGCCCTCACAGAACTCACCTCCAAGAAAATGCCCAAGAAAGTACACTGGACTGTAGAATGCCAACAGGCCTTTGACACCCTGAAACAAGCTATGTGCACAGCACCAGTTCTAAAAGCTCCAGATTACTCCAAGCAGTTCATTGTGCAAACAGATGCCTCTGAACATGGGATAGGGGCAGTTTTGTCCCAAACAAATGATGATGGCCTTGACCAGCCTGTTGCTTTCATTAGCAGGAGGTTACTCCCCAGGGAGCAGCGTTGGAGTGCCATTGAGAGGGAGGCCTTTGCTGTGGTTTGGTCCCTGAAGAAGTTGAGACCATACCTCTTTGGTACTCACTTCCTAGTTCAGACTGACCACAGACCTCTCAGATGGCTGATGCAAATGAAAGGTGAAAATCCAAAACTGTTGAGGTGGTCCATCTCCCTACAGGGAATGGACTTTATAGTGGAACACAGACCTGGGACTGCCCATGCCAATGCAGATGGCCTTTCCAGGTTCTTCCACTTAGAAAATGAAGACTCTCTTGGGAAAGGTTAGTCTCATCCTCTTTCGTTTGGGGGGGGGTTGTGTAAGGAAATGCCTCCTTGGCATGGTTACCCCCTGACTTTTTGCCTTTGCTGATGCTATGTTTTGAATTGAAAGTGTGCTGAGGCCTGCTAACCAGGCCCCAGCACCAGTGTTCTTTCCCTAACCTGTACTTTTGATTCCACAATTGACACACCCTGGCATCCAGGTAAGTCCCTTGTAACTGGTACCCCTGGTACCAAGGGCCCTGATGCCAGGGAAGGTCTCTAAGGGCTGCAGCATATCTTATGCCACCCTGGGGACCCCTCACTCAGCACAGACACACTGCTTACCAGCTTGTGTGTGCTGGTGAGAACAAAACGAGTAAGTCGACATGGCACTCCCCTCAGGGTGCCATGCCAACCTCACACTGCCCATGCAGTATAGATAAGTCACCCCTCTAGTAGGCCTTACAGCCCTAAGGCAGGGTGCACTATACCATAGGTGAGGGCACCAGTACATGAGTACTGTGCCCCTACAGTGTCTAAGCCAAACCTTAGACTTTGTAAGTGCAGGGTAGCCATAAGAGTATATGGTCTGGGAGTCTGTCAAACACGGACTCCACAGCACCATAATGGCTACACTGAAAACTGGGAAGTTTGGTATCAAACTTCTCAGCACAATAAATGCACACTGATGCCAGTGTACATTTTATTGTGAAAAACACCCCAGAGGACACCTTAGAGGTGCCCCCTGAAACCTTCACCGACTATCTGTGTAGGCTGACTAGTTCCAGCAGCCTGCCACAACCGAGACATGTTGCTGGCCCCATGGGGAGAGTGCCTTTGTCACTCTGAGGCCAGTAACAAAGCCTGCACTGGGTGGAGATGCTAACACCTCCCCCAGGCAGGAGCTGTCACACCTGGCGGTGAGCCTCAAAGGCTCATCCCTTTGTGCCAGCACCGCAGGACACTCCAGCTAGTGGAGTTGCCCGCCCCCTCCGGCCACGGCCCCCACTTTTGGCGGCAAGGCCGGAGAAAATAATGAGAATAACAAGGAGGAGTCACTGGCCAGTCAGGACAGCCCCTAAGGTGTCCTGAGCTGAAGTGACTCTAACTTTTAGAAATCCTCCATCTTGCAGATGGAGGATTCCCCAATAGGATTAGGGATGTGACCCCCTCCCCTTGGGAGGAGGCACAAAGAGGGTGTACCCACCCTCAGGGCTAGTAGCCATTGGCTACTAACCCCCCAGACCTAAACACGCCCTTAAATTTAGTATTTAAGGGCTTCCCTGAACCTAAGAATTTAGATTCCTGAAACTACAAGAAGAAGAAGACTGCCGAGCTGAAAAACCCCTGCAGAGGAAGAACAGAGGACACCAACTGCTTTGGCCCCAGTCCTACCGGCCTGTCTCCTGCCTTCCAAAGTACCCTGCTCCAGCGACGCTTTCCAAGGGACCAGCGACCTCTGAATCCTCTGAGGACTGCCCGACTTCAAGAAAGACAAGAAACTCCCGAGGACAGCGGCACTGCTCCAAAAGAACTGCAACTTTGTTTCAAGGAGCAGACTTAAAGACCCCTGCAACTCCCTGCAAGAAGCGTGAGACTTGCAACACTGCACCCGGCGACCCCGACTCGACTGGTGGAGAACCAACACCTCAGGGAGGACCCTCCGGCGACTCGGAGACCGTGAGTAACCAAAGTTGTCCCCCCTGAGCCCCCACAGCGACGCCTGCAGAGGGAATCCCGAGGCTCCCCCTGACCGCGACTGCCTGAACTCCATTTCCCGACGGCTGGAAAAGACTCTGCACCCGCAGCCCCCAGCACCGGAAGGAACGGAACTCCTGTGCAGGAGTGACCCCCAGGAGGCCCTCTCCCTTGCCCAGGTGGTGGCTACCCCGAGGAGCCCCCCCCTTGCCTGCCTGCGACGCTGAGGAGATCCCTTGATCTCTCATTGAAAACCATTGAAAACCCGACGCGTGTTTGCACACTGCACCCGGCCGCCCCCGCGCTGCTGAGGGTGTACTTTTTGTGCTGACTTGTGTCCCCCCCGGTGCCCTACAAAACCCCCCTGGTCTGCCCTCCGAAGACGCGGGTACTTACCTGCTGGCAGACCGGAACCGGGGCACCCCCTTCTCTCCATTGAAGCCTATGCGTTTTGGGCACCTCTTTGACCTCTGCACCTGACCGGCCCTGAGCTGCTGGTGTGGTAACTTTGGGGTTGCTCTGAACCCCCAACGGTGGGCTACCTTGGACCCAAACCTGAGACTTGTAAGTGATTTACTTACCTGACAAAACTAACAAAAACTTACCTCCCCCAGGAACTGTGAAAATTGCACTGTGTCCACTTTTAAAACAGCTTATTGTGTTTTATGTAAAAAGTATACATGCTAATGTAATGATTCAAAGTTCCTAAAGTACTTACCTGCAATACCTTTCAAATGAGATATTACATGTAGAATTTGAACCTGTGGTTCTTAAAATAAACTAAGAAAATATATTTTTCTATAACAAAACCTATTGGCTGGATTTGTCTCTGAGTGTGTGTTCCTCATTTATTGCCTGTGTGTATGTACAACAAATGCTTAACACTACTCCTTTGATAAGCCTACTGCTCGACCACACTACCACAAAATAGAGCATTAGTATTATCTCTTTTTGCCACTATCTTACCTCTAAGGGGAACCCTTGGACTCTGTGCATACTATTCCTTACTTTGAAATAGTGCATACAGAGCCAACTTCCTACAACAGTCATTTTACTCTGCAGCAGGTTCTGTCTATGTGGTGTGTGTGTGTGAGTTGTGTGTTGTGCATGTGTATGTCACTCTCCTTTTCCTCCCTCCCTTGTGTGCTAGGCGGATGTACTCATCATCATCGTCTTTGTCGGCGTTGGTGCTCCAGAACGGCCATGGCGTGGTAGAGATTGGGAAGACTTAGAGTTCCGGTTCCATGGCGGCCATGGAGTCCTCTGTGTCCCTAATGGTGAGTCTTTCACTTTCTGTACTGTGGTTCCGCCAGGCTTTTGATGGCGTTCGTAGCGTCCCGGAAATCCTGGGAGGTACCACCGCCATGGTCATAATTTGGCGGTAATTACCGCCAGGCTGTTGGCGGTATTACCAGCACATTAACATTGGCAGTCAGTACACCGCCAAAGTCATAATGACCACCTTTGTCTTTTAACATACAGCATCTGCATGTCGGTGGCACTCTTAGACCTTTGTTAAAAGCACCACATCCCTGAACAACAAAACCTGTTTAGTTAGGCATGTGCACAACATCCCTCTCCAAAGTCGGGAAACAGATCTTGGATTTTAAAAATAATTTTAGGTTCAGCTAGATTATGGGACAATTTTGATCATCAAGTCATGCTTGTCAACTTACATCCCAAACAAGCTTCAACATCATCGTCCTACAATGGTTTGAGTAATACTAGATGAACAGAACCCAGTTGGTCTTGACCAGCACCTTCGTATACACAAAAATGTAGCATCCCCAAGGCTTCATCCTGTGGCCAGTGATTTTGCATTTGCACGTGGAGCCCTTGGGAGTCCTACTGACTAACAAAGTTCAGCAGTGTTCAACTGTATACAAATTGAGACCTACTCAAGAGTCTTGTTTGGCCATGACAGCTGAATAGTTGCCTTATAACTTCATTGCTAAAGGCAGCATACAACAACAGGTCGGGGAATACATTGATAAGATTAATCTGGATGGCTTGGCACCACATTACAAGAACATCATGACTGGGCTTTTTCATTGATCACAATGTCAGCTATTGATTGCTTTGCACACACGTCCCAGACCTCATGGAATCAAGGGTAACTGCTCAGTAGAGTCTATCAGTTCCCATCAGAATACCACTTCAATACAGTCGTCCATTAGATTGCTGTCTCTCATTTTGATGGCAGCAACACTCTACTGTCCGCGTTCTCTGATATCCCTATAGCACCCCAGGAAAATGTTGTTTGTGAAGCAGCACCTTCCCCAATGGTCTTAAGAAAACCTAACCTTAGAGTAGTCCATTGACTCTTTCTGCCTGCCTTTATGAACTTTAAAATCTGCTGCATCACACATAAGTTAGTCAGCAATAACATCACACTTTTACCTAGTGACCAAGATCAAGATGTTCAGAGGAAGTTCGGGAACTTAAAAACAGATGGCAGGCATTTGTCTGTTGGGCTAGGCGGTTTCCCTACTCTGCTTCAGAAAAGAGCACAAAACCTTTCTCTTCAAGCAACACACTAGCGCTTTGGCACCACCCCAGTTACAGACTGATCTGAAGAGTGCACCACAGTTGTTTCAACACAAACATTCCCTTGACTCCAGTCCTTACTTCCTAGCCTAACCATCAACCATCATACCTCCTCTCAAGCCAGCCATCCTGTAAGTCACATCTTCACTGTCCAGAACTCTCTGCTTTTTCTTCACAGTAGAGAAGTCCCTGCTTTCTCGTCATAGGAAACTCCACCCTCCCACATCAACCTCCCTACACTGCCCTTTGTTAATGTGTGATTTCCTTCCACTGTCCTCTTTTGCTTTATTTATTTATTTGCACCTGAAACATGTAATATTTTGATCAGAAATGTTATACAAAAAGAATAATTATCAATCCATTGTTGCACAAGACAGGAAGCAGAAGGCCTGGTTTACATATACGACTGTGATCTTATATGTAATTTTATGAATGCTGTGTTATGAAAGAAAATGGTATGATCAAACAGAAGTCTTTTTATTGTATGGGTATTTATATAGCATGCTCCATCCCCTATGCAAGTCTTATAGTGCTTTCTCATTAGTTAAATAAGTAGCAACCTGTAGCGTGTGTAAAAGGTTGAGGTCACAGAAGCGCTCCAATTGTCATCAGCTTCCTGTGCTGGCAATGCAAATGTTATGGGGACAGTTTTGTCCCCATTTTGGCTCTTTTTTTACATCCTAACATATTTGAAATGTTTTGGTGGTTGATACCAATAAATCCAAGGACATTCTTGCATACAAACATTTGTGGTACTGTAATTGAATGAGTTGCCAGTATTCAGTAAGTCACTCTCAATCAATCAATCAGTCATTTGTAGTGTGCAGGGTCTCTGGGCACTATGGTGCCTTGTCTCCATTGAAAAGTCAGGTCTTTAGCTTTTTCCAGAACTCTGTCAGGGACGGTGCTGTTCAGAGGTGGAGAGGTAAAGTGTTCCAGGCCTTGGCCGTGGTGAAGGAGAACGATTGGCCTCCGGTGTGGCGGATGCAGGGGATGTGCGCGAGGGCCAGTGTGTCGTAGCGTAGGTGTCTTCCAGGCTGGTGGAACTTTCTGCAGCGGTTGATATAGGATGGTTCTTGTTCATGTAGTGCTTTGCAGGTGAGGGTCTTGAACAGGGATCTTTTCTGAAGGGGGAGCCAATGGAGATCTCTGAGGTGGGGATGATGTGGGTCCATTTAGGTAGGATCAGGATGAACCTGGATGTGGTGTTTTGTATGGATTGTAGTCTTGTGAGGAGTTATGTGGGTAGTCCAGTATAGACGGTGTTGCAGTAGTCAAGGTGGCTGGAATGAGGGCCTGTGTGACCATTTTCTGGAGCCGATGGGGATCAATCTGAGGAGCTTGTGGAGTATTGAGGAGGGTGTATCATGGTCAGTTGGCTGTCAAGGATTATGCAGAGGATTTGCCCCTGGGTTGTTGGTGGGGGTCTGAGTTCCACACGTCACCCGCTGTGGTCCCAAGTGAGGGAGTTGTTACCAAAGATCATCACTTCTGTTTTATCAGAGTTGAGGTTGAGGCAGCTGTCTCTCATCCATTTGGTTACATCAGTCATGGCCCTGCAGAAGTTGATTTTGGAGTTGGCTGAGTCTTCGATGAGGAAGAGAATGAGTCGGGTGTCATTGGCATAGGAGATTATGTTTAGGCCATGGGATCTGACGATGTCTGTGAGGGGGGTCATGTAGATGTCGGACTGAGGGAGGATCCCTGAGATATACCCCAGGTGATGTCCTTGGTTGCGGAGGAGAAGGCAAGCAGTATACCTCATTGGCATACCAAAGAAATAGGCAGCACCTATTTATATATTTCTGTATTTTTATATAGTGCAAAAATGTAATTAATTGCCCAAAGATGCCAGAGCTCTTTACAATAGATATGAAATTACATGGATAGTTACAGAGTGTTCAAGAATTGCCACATATTGCGAACTACAGTTCCATAACTGTAGATTTGCAAAATGGTAAATTGTAATGGTAAAAGGAAACCAGTTATGCAATAGGTCTATACAGCAGTGAAAAAAGTGTAAGCACCCGATGAAGTGGAGATAGCATAGTTCTATGTAAAGAGGTGGGTGCACATGTTCATAATGAATAGAATTAGCTGCAATATCTTAGCTAAAATATTGTTGAAGGAAGAAGACTTTCAGTTCCATTTAGAAGGTGAGTGAACATGTTCTTAATGGAGGAGATTGGCTGCAATCTCTTAGCTAAAGTATCATATCTGATATCAAGTTATTGACATCTGTTATGGGCTGATGGGAGGTATTACCTTCTGAGCAGTGTTGCTAAGAATACTGATGTCCAAGTTCCTGGTAACTCAAAACCAGGTAATTGCTCTTTTTGGTTGTCCCATTGTCACTTTATGAAAGAGTTGTAAGGTGAAGGGAATAAGGAAATAATCAGACCAGTCTACCAGTATGTGTTCATCCACTAAGAGCAAATCTTCTTTGGTGATAATTAGATCTAGATGGAACCTTTTTTATGTGTTAGTTTTAGGTTTTGATTGTATTAGATTGTTACCAGAGAGAGTGGAGGCAAAGTGGTTCAATGCAGACTCTTCTGTGAAGATTAAAGTCTTCCAGAAAGATCACTTCATCTCTTTATCTAGTTTGGTCATGAACGAAGTCAATGCATTCCCTGACAAAGGCAGCTTGGTGGACCGTTGATTGTGCTTCTCTGAAAGGCTACTTAGAGTGAGGCATTGGTGTGTGGAGAAGAGCCATGGGTAGCTCTCTGCACTGCAGTGAATCTCTGAAGATTGCTGCAATACCCTCCCGACTCATCCTACCCAGCCCTTTCTGATGGCGGATGATGAACTAATTTTCAGGAAGCAGAAGATCTAAAGTGTTGTGGGATGTGTCATTGAACCAGGTCACGCTAGGAATTAAGAGACTGAGATTGTACATTGTGCTTCATTGCAGATCTGCAGTTGTGGAGCATGCAGCATAATGCTGAGGTAACTGATTTGGTATGATCAGTGTCAGGGGTTTCAGGTATGATACAACTAATGTCACTATTTGGCGCTGTTTTCTATGGGTGGGTGAGGGGCTTTGGATGTTTCAAGAAAATAAGGAGAATTCTGTGTTGATTGGAGTTGCCTATAGAGGTCATTCTATTGAGAGTAACGGAGGCTGGGGGTAAGTGTTGGAAGTTGCAAATATGCTAGTTTGGGAGAGAATGGGTGTGAATATTTTGAACAGAGGTAGACAACTACTCCTCTGCAATGAACTCCAGGGATAGTGTGCCTTCAACAGGGAAGTGGAAACTCAAAGCGAGAAGATAGTCTAGAGCATATATGGTATGTGGTGTCATCTAGCCTGGAGAATTTCAAGTTTCGCAGGGAGGATAGGAAGGTGTGTGGTGTGGAATGTTAGGGTGTGGGAGGAGATTACATTTTGCAGATGTTCAAGGAGCAAAGGAGTGGACGGTGCAGTGTATAGGAGTGAACTGTGGGAATATGTGACTTGTTTTCCCAGTGGAGTTGTGGAAGATGATGTTCATTGTGGTGATTCTATGAAGGGTAGATAGTTGCTGTGTGTCAATGTCATGTGGGGAGAAGAAGTAAGCTGAGTGATAGACAAGTAATTGTAGTCTGAGTGAATGAGGGGGATGCATGCATAGTCGGAGCAATGTAGCTGAAGGTGAGATTAATCATTCAAGTGTGTGGGTGTCAGTGCAGTGATGAGGGGGTATGATTGTACAAGTGGGGATTCAGTATGAAAGCTGTTATTGTGTGGGGGGATGTTCAATGTGTGTGAGCAAGGTGAGGTCGGGTGTGAATTGACACTGGAAAGTGTGGTAGGGTTGGTTGATCTGAGTGGGGTCAGGCAGGATGGTGATGTGCTAGTGGGGTCCCATTAGAGGGTGGCAGTTTGAAAGATGTTTGAGAATGGGACCAGGGAGGGTGGGATATTAGTGCTAGGTAATCATGATGATGAGTTGAGAGGGGGAGCATTATTGGGGAAGAAAGAGCAAGTAGGTCATAGGAGATGAGTTGGAAGGGTGGGGTAGACGTGAGAAGGTATGCTTGGGAGGGTGAGTGTAGGTTAGTGGAGGTAAGAGGGTGTTGTAGTGGGGGTTGAGTTGTGCATGAGGGGCCATGTAATGTTTTAGAAGGATAGTCAGAAGGAGTTCACAACAGGGCATAGAACAGGACTGATAATACGTGGTAAAATAATGAGAGGCATAAATCTGTGGATTGAATCAGTCTCTTGACATTATTGTAGATGAAGACAGTGATTGATCCATTGAACAGTGATGAGGAGGCAATTAAAACTTGTAGCAGTGAGGAATGTTTGTTTCAGATGTAATATGGGACTTTCTTGTGGAAAATGTTGGTCCAGGCTGTAGTGTGACAGGTGGAGAAGAAATCAGTTTTAAGCTTTCCATATCAGTCACTATGTTATTGATCAATGAAGAGGGTATCTGGAAATTCTTCCAGAATGTCATGCTTGAAGCTTTTAGGTGATTTATTGGAGTGATTCTGAGGGCATACAATGTTAAATCAGTTGACTCCTACTTTCTCCATCTTGATAGACATTGTGGGAGATTTCAAGGTGGACAGGGGTTTTCTGAGGCAGGAATGTCATGGGGGTCATGGAAGGGCGAGGAGTACCAAGAGAATGCAAGTTTGCATCACTCTGGGGCTTGCTTGCAGTATTCAGTAGTTGAGGCAAGTTGTGGTAATTGGAGTTAACACACGTTTGCCATTAGATTAGCTCTAAAGACATTTGGTCCATCTATGATCTTGAGAGAATAGGACAAAAACAGAAAGCATGGTCCAGTCCAACAAGTGTTAACAATGTTGCAGCGTTCTGTAGTATACAAAGCTGGGAATATGGAGTCATAAAAGACATAGGTGGTCATTATAACCTTGGCGGTCAGGTTACCGTCACGCCGGTGATGGAGATAGTACTTTCGCCAGGCCAGCAGTAATGACCGCCAAATAATGACCATGGTGGTGAACCCTCCCATAGGCAGCCAATGTACCACACCAACCACCAGCGCGGTACGACCACTGAACATGGCGGTAGCTACCTACAGGCAGGCAGAAGACAAGGATCCACCCACCATATTATGACATAGCACACCGCCAGGATTTCCGGGGCGGTAGCAATGACACCAAAAGCCTGGCAGAAACACATCATATGAAAGGAGACACTCACCTCCAGGGACACAGAGGAGTCAACGGCAGCCATGGAACCTAAACTGCAAGTCTTCCCGATGCTGTACCACGTCATGGCTGTCCTGGAGCACCAACGCCGATGAAAACAATGACCGTGAGTACAGCCGTCTAGCACACAAAGGAGGGAGGAAGGGAGGGGAGAGTGACTTGCACAACACACACCATATACACACCACACACCCAGAACCAGATGCAGAGTAAATTGACGGTAACAGTACCCAGGAGCAGAGAAAGCCAGGACACATACCTCTGTTCCAACCACTGTAATCATGTTGGATGAATATTCAAAATCCCAAAACAAACACAACTGCACACATACGTGCAGGCCCAATGGCCAGTCCAAAATCTCTAATGCCCACAGGGCAAAGTCCAAGTCCCAACTTGACTCCTGACAACATCGGGATTCCACTCTTCGGGGCCATCGTGTTGGAAATGGGCAGGCACCTCACGATGTGGTGGGGTGGGTGTGGGGGCATCTCATAGGAGGGGGCTCCTTGCCCACAGGTTACTGAGGGGCTCCTTGCCCACTGGTTCTGGAGGGGACTCCTTGCCCACTGGTTACTAAGGGGGTTCCTTGCCCACTGGTTCTGGAGGGGGCTTCTTGGGCTCAGTCATGTGAGGGGCCTCCTTGCCCTCTGGTTCGGGATGGGGCTCCTTGAGCTCAGTCATGTGAGGGGCCTCCGTAGCCTCTGGTTCAGGATGGGGCTCCTTGGGTTCACTTTTGTGAGGGGCCCCCTTCACCTTCGTTTTGTGATGGGCCTCCTTGGCCTTGGTTTTAGCAGGGGCCTCCTTGGCTTTGGTTTTTGGAGGGGCCTCCTTGGCCTTGGTTTTGGGAGGGGCCTCCTTGGCCTTGGTTTTGGGAGGGGCCTCCTTGGCCTTTGTCTTGCGAGGGGTCTCCTTGGCCCTAGGTTTTAGAAGTGCCTCCATGGTCTTGGTTGTCTGTTTGGGAGGGGACGGCACTTTAGCGCTCCATTTTGGGGTCAGAGGAGTGTCCTTGGAGCGGGGGCGGCGTTGCAGTCATGTGGTCCTTAGTGGCAGCTGAAGACATTGTGGGTGGAACAGTGTCAGACTGGGTGCTTGAGGTACTGGGCTTTGGGGTGGGACCTTCCTCTTAAGGGCAGGACGTGGGTGGGTGGAGGGAAGAGGTCAAGGCGGGCAAGGAAAAGCTTCTTAGGGCCTAAGGGGTGGAATGTGGGAGGGGGAATGGGAGTGGAGGTAGAGGGAGTGGTTGTAGGAGGAAGAGGTGTGCTGGACTTGGGTACAGGTGCATGGACAGTGTGCGTGTGTGAAGTGGATGGCTGTTGGGGGCCTGAGTGCGAGCGTTTGTCTGTCTTTGGATGGGGCAGACAGGGGGGAGGAGGACAAACAGGACGTGTGGATGGATGTTGTGGGGGTGTCTGCAAGTAAGGTGGGTGTGCTGCATGATGTGGTGATGGCGGTGGTGGTGACTGCACATGTGTTGTGTGGGGTGCATGTCTGCGGGTCTGCTGTTGTGGTGACTGTGGGCAAGGCTGTGCAGGTGGCAGGTTCAGGGACTGAAGTGCATGCAGGTGTGAGTGTGGATGTGACTGTGAGGGAGGAGTAGGAGGGGGAGACAGTGGAGGCAGTGGATGATGTTGTGTGTGGATCTATGTGTTGGCTCTGTCAGTGCTGGTGGACTGAAGTGTGCTGCTGTGTTTTTCTGTGCGAGCCTTGTGTGATGTTTTGTATGCATGCTTGTCTGAATGTGTGTGTGGGATGGGTTGGGTTGGGGGTGAGGAGACTTGGACTGGGAAGTGGTATTTGGAGGGGAGACGAAGAAACAGGGACACTGGCTGCAGTCAGAGAGGAGGCCAGAGCCTGAAACTATCTCTGTAGGGCCACCAAGCTATCGTGAATGCCCTCAAGGAAGCAATTGCATTGCTGCATCTTGGATGCCAGCCCCTGGATGGCATTCACTATGGTTGACTGCCCTACAAAGATGGATCTCAGGAGGTCAATAGCCTCCTCACTGTGGAGAGCACGGCTGACTGGAGCAGGGCCTGAGGTGCCTGGGGTGAAGGAGATGCCCACCCTCCTGGGTGAGCGGGCATGGGCAACTCAGTGGGGGCTACTGGGAGGGCGGTGCTGGTACGGGTGGTGGTGGTATAACCTGTACCTTGGGTGCTCCCATCGGAGGAGGAATCAGAGTTAGTGGTACCAGCTCCTGTCTCCGCCGTGGTTCTTCCTGCACCCTCTGTCCCACTGGCCCCCTTCGGCATCGTGGATTCTGCCTCCTGGGTCCCGTGGACTGCAGCTCCCTTGATTGCTGGTGCCTCTGCTCCCTCGCCAGATGATGCTAATGCACATATGGACAGGATGACAAAAAGAGAGAGGGGGTAGAAAGAAAGGGAGCACAGGGTCAATCACAGCACCAACAGCACAGATGGTATACAGATCACTGTCACACACTGAGACTGAGAATGGGCAGTATGGACCTCACTGGCATACCATCGGCTAAGTACCACAGCAGGTAGGAGCCAAACACTGCCAGCTACACACCAACTGGGACCAACTAAGCCCTGTCTGACATGGAAAGTCAGCTACCTAACTATCATAAACATGCATTTCACCCTAGAAACCTAAGCTGAACCACGCAGCAATGTCTGAACTGGCATATTGGGCCATCCACTGACTAGTACCCTGCACCCAAATCCCATGCCAGGCAACAGAGATGGTTGTCAAACACACTGTGCTCACCCCTCTGTGGCTACTGTGATGCCCTCAAGCGCCCATCCAGCTCTGGGTAGGCACCACCAGTATGTGGGCCATCAGGGGTATCAGGTTCCGACAGACACCCCTCCCTCATTGGAAGGTTGTCCCCAGCTGGGTCTCCGCAGTCTTCTGAGCCCAGCATCTCAGGTCCTCCCGCCGTTTCCTGCAGTGGGTGCTCCACCTGCTATATGTGCCATGGTCCACACGTCCTTGGTGATGGCATGCCACAACCCCTTCTGCTGATGGGCGCTGACCTGCAGAGGAAACACAAACAGTGGGACACCATGAACCAGACAATCTGGCCTACAAACTGCATTAGCCCCTCATGAGGCATACACATGTCCTGTAGCCCTGCATTCACATTCCCACCAGCCACACCCACTCCAAATAGCACACTGCCAGCACACACAGACATCTCCATACAGCCATGTCACATGCAATGTACCCATGGTGTACTCACCTGTTGGTATCGAGGCCCACACAACCGCCCATACAGGGGTAGGACCCCATCCACGAGCCTTTCCAACTCCTCCGACGTGAAGGCTGGGGCTCTTTCCCCTGTTGCACGTGCCATGGCAGGTTCCAGACACAGGTCACAGCAACACACGCAGTGGAAATGTCATCCTGTGGAAAGTCAGGCATCAAGTGAAGTGGTAGAAATAAAATGGCGGTCACGTACGCGGCGTTGATCATCATTGGTTCCCATACCCATGTTAGCCAATGACGCGAATGCCGGCGGAGTGAAGTCACTTCCACTTGTCACTGCATACAGGACAGACAATTGCCATTTTCTAATGCCGGTAATGATGTACAGATTGATAAGTGTCTCATTGTAGTCTAATGTAGTCACCTAGACAATTCCAGTGTTCAACTTACAAACATGCTCTGTGTACACTGCTGTAGTGTGTTCATGGTTCCTGTGGCTACTCCTTTCTTACTTTTGGGTCCCTTAGGTACCAACCACTGTGGAGGAACAGGAGGAGGAAGCAAGCACCTGTGTACAGACCCCTTGTGGACTTGGCTACACTGGAGGACAGGCACATGATACTCAACTATCGCCTTGACAGTGCCACAATCACAGAGCTGTGGGCACAATCGGAGCCTGATCTGCTACCTGCTATCCGTTGCACAACAGTAATACCCCCTCTTGTGCAGGTACTGTCAGTGCTCCATTTCCTGGCAACTGGCTTTTTCCAGGTGACAGTGGGCTTGGCTGTAGGAATGTCACAGCCAATGTTCTCTATAGTGCTTGCAAGGGTTTTGGCAGCCTTGCTCAAACACATGTGCAGCTACATCGCATTCCCCCAGGTAGATGATTTACCCACTGTGACGGCTGGATTCTATGCAGTGGGACATATACAACATGTTATTGGGGCCATTGACGGGATCCATATTGCCTTAGTCCCCACCAGGGCCAATGAAAAAGTGTACAGGAATGGGAAGAGTTTCCACTCACTCTAGATGGTGTGCATTGCTGACCAGTACATCTCCCATGTCACTGCCAAGTATCCTGGGTCGATGCATGATGCCTTTGTCCTGAGAGATAGCAGTGTCCCTCAGCTGATGGCACAACTACAGAGACACAGAGTGTGGATAACAGGTGAGCCTGAGTCGTCACCCAATGTATGTCAGTGTATGCCTTCAGGAGTCATACCCCATGCCATTGTGCAGGGCTAATGTGTGTGCCCTACTTCTTGCGGGTGACTCCTGCTACCCAAACCTGTCCTGGCTCCTCACCCCTGTTAGGAATCTGAGAACAGGGGCTGAGAATAGGTAGTGATGCACCTGGGAGTACCAGATAGATTGTTGCAAGGACCTTCAGTCTCCTGAAGGCTAGGTTCAGGTGCCTCCATCTGACAGGGGGATCCCTATGCTACTCCCCTGAGAAGGTCTGCAGTATTGTTGTTGTGTTCTGCATGTTGCACAATGTGGCCCTTAGACGGCATGTGCCCTATCTGCAGGAGGAGGGGGTGACAATGCAGCCGTGCCAGCAGTGGACACTGAGGACAGTGCAGTGAGGAAGTGAAGAGGAGGAGGATGTGGACAACAGGACACATATGATCCAGCAATACTTCCAATGACACTTAGGTAAGACTGTTGTACTAAACCTTTCTCCATTTCAGTGTTGTGCTGTGTGGCTGTAGCATAGTGCTAGTCATTACCTTTACATCTCACCTGACTGTCACCTATGCCTTCCCTTATTTCAGATGTTGCTGTGGTTACAACAGTGTAGTGCTGTGATGTGTTCAGACTGCTGAGACACATTAGAAGGATGGATCAACATGTTACCGGACATTTACACAGGATCATGCAGTTCATTACTGTTCAATACTTTGTACATTACCTTCAGATAAAGCACTGTTACTCAAGTTGTGTCCAAGGGTGTTTATTAAAAATTTGAATATAATGCAAAGTGCAATAGAGTGGGGCGATTATTGGGAATAGTCCAGTGTAGTGGGCCAGTCTGTTTGTAGCACAGGTCCAGTGTCTAAGGGGCCATAGGAAAGGGAGCAATGGCAGTTGAAAGTGGACAAGGTGACACAGTGGAACACAAGGGGAACGTTCAGGAGGGACTCATGTCCTGGCGGTGGTCTTGGTCTTGGCAACTGTCTCTGGTGTCAGCCTGGGTCGCAGGGACCGTTTGCAGGGTGGTTCACCTTCTGCAAAGGGAGGTGTGCTGGTTGCCTGTGGGTCCTGTTGGTCCTGTGGCAGGCCTCCTGTCCACTAGCTGCAGCATATGTGGAGGGCCAGTAGGTACACTGGCTAGTGCAAGGGGCCCGCTGGTGTGCTGTGTAGTACCTCATGATGTTGGCCATGTCACCCAACACCCCTCCAATGGAGCCCTTGGTGGTGTTCAGGGTCTTCAATTCTTGCTTGATCTCCTGGTGGTATTCCCCCTGCAGCTGCTGGTTCTCCTGCATGATGTTTATCACCTGATTCATCTTGTCCTGGGATTATTGGTAAACCCCCAGGACATTAGTGAGTGCCTCCTGGGCAGTCGGTTCCCTGGGTCCATCTTCCCCTGGTGCACAGCTGTCTTCCGACCATCCCTGGCCCCCTGTGCCTGTGACCCCTGAATGGTGTGCCCACAGCCACTGATCTCAGGACCCTCATTGTCTTGCTCTGAGGAGTGGACTGGGGTCCCTGTACAGGTGGGTGCACTACTGATTGATGTGTCCTGGGGACAGAGGTCTGGGGACGTTGGGTGGCTGCTGTGGTGTTGGATACTGAGGGGAGAGGCTCTGTAGTGGACTGCGTTAGAGCTGGGGTATCCAACTGACCAGTGGTCCCTGATGGGCCAGGGAGTTCATCCAGATCCCGAGCTTCAGAGTTGCTGTAATCACTTGGGGGCATATTCTGGTGGGGGGATGGGTAGCCGTCGCACCTCCTTGATGCTGAGATTGGCTGGGGCACCTGTGGGGATGTACTTGGTGTATTATGCTACATGTCTGTGACATATTCTGCAACACTAGCTTCCCCATATTATTGCTGATGCCCTGCCACCTTTGTTTGTGTATGGTGATGGATTGTGGATTGTTAGTTCTCTATGCTGTGCATGCATTGGTGGTGAGTGTACATGCAGGGCTGGAAGGCACGTGCATGCAGTGGGTATGGTATGCAGGGCTTGGCATTTAGGTTTGTGGGGTGGAGTGGAGTGATGGGAGTCAGGGTGAGTGGTCAAGATGACATGCAGGCATGGGGTTGATAGGTAGTAAATGTTGACTCACCAGTGTCCAGTCTTCTGGCTACTCCAGTGAGTCTCTCACGATTGCCAAGACTTGCTACTTCCATGCTGTCAACTGTATGGGAGGAGGTGGGGGTCCACCGCCAGTCCTCGTGATGGAAAGCTTGTGCCTTGCTGCAATGGAACTCACCTTCCACCGTAGGTCGTTTCACCTCTTCATTATGTCATCCCTTGTGCGTGGATGTAGTCCCACAGTGGTCACCCTGTCCACGATCCTCCGCCATAGCCCCATCTTTCTGGCAATGGATATCTGCTGGATCTGTACTCCAAACAGCTGTGGCTCTACACTATTTCCTCAACCATGACCCACAACTCCTCATTGGTGAAACGGGGGTGCCTTTGTGGGCACATGGGTGTAATGTGGTGTGTGTAGGTTGTGCAGAGGGTGATGTTTGATGTGGTGGGGTGTGTAAGTGTGTAGTGTGTGTGGGATGAATTGGTAGTTGTGATATGAGTGTGCAGTTCTGTTTTGGATTACATCAAGTGTAGCTGTCTCGTGTTAGCAAAGGATTGTGGGTGATGTGGGTGTGTGTTTTTTAGTGCTGTTGGTGGGTGTGTGGGGTGTGTGTATTTGTGTCAGGTGTGGGTTTTTTGTTCTGGCCAATGTTGTCATGTTTTGTATTTGGGTGGCCATATCCGCCTTGGCGGTGTGCACCGCCCGTGGTTTACTGTTGTTAAATGTCTGCTGTGGTGATTCGTGGGTCATTATTTGGAGGGTGTAGTATTGGTGGGGTAACGGTATGGGTGGTAGTTCCGACAGTTTATCACTTTCAGTGGGTCTGGCGGATGTTCGCCTCTGCGGCGGTATTCAGTATTTACCGCCAATGTCATAATGAGGGCCATAATCTCAGAATGTGCCCTGTCCTTCATACAAAACTCTGTTCTCCCTCCAGCACTCCTTCAGGTGACATCTTGCGCTGCCCCTCTTAACATCACCTACAAAGTGTTTGTCCCCGTGGTACAGAACATTGGCAGCAGACATCCAAACAAAATCGAGTAGGAGGCCTACAAATGGTATTTTAGCTAGAGTTTGAGTTTTCATTAGTGCAATGTGTTTCTATTAAAAAAAAAAAAGTCAACTCTACCCATGTAGGCAGGCTCTTCACACCCAACTAAAGGCTAGTAATCGCTATGTAAACAATGCCATACTGCATAGCTGTTATGCAGTACTGCATCGTTTCCAAGTTACCTAAGAAACAAAGAGTGCAACGATGCTACAGTTATAGCCATTTAAGAAATATTTACTTTTTATATGACAAATATATGAAAAAGAAACACAAATAACCTTGTTGGTTCAAATGAAATAAAGTGTTCCAAGATGACCGTGAGAGTTGCAGGAGCAATTCATACTTGTACCCTGTTCCTTTGTGGCAAAATGTTCTTCTCCTCAGGCCACATGGTCCAGTATTGTGCCAACATTGACAAGGTTCCACCCAGCGCAAAGAGAGGAATTACCAGCATAGCACGGCAAGAGAGCTGGTGGGATGAGGCAGCAAGTGGCAAGGCTCACACACCTACAGCTGTGTCATCGTGATTTTTGATTGAAACACACCATGACGCGCAAGAGGTCCTGATAGCTAGATGCCTATGTCCAGCTCGGTGAGCCACTGGGACACGTCACAGCACAGTAACTCACACTTGGGGCCTTATTTATACTTTTTGGTGCAAAAGCGCACTAACGTAGTTTTGCACCCAAAAATGTTTTTGCACCGGCTTGCACGATTATTGAGCACCAGCTGGGCACCATATTTATGGAATGGTGCAAGCCGGTGCAAAGGGTAGGCTAGCGTAAAAAACATGACGTTAGGCAGGTTTAGAGTCAAAATAAATTACTCTAACAGTATTAGCGTCATTTTTTTACGCTAAGGGGCATATTTATACTCTGCACTGAATTATCATAATTTTTTTAAACTCTAATTCGGTGGAAAACTAACTCCATATTTATACTTTGGTGCTAGACCGGTCTAGCGCCAAATTTATGGAGTTAAAGTCATTTTTGGGAAGTGGAAACCTACCGTGACTTAATGAGATGCAAGGTAGGTGTTCCCGTTCAAAAAATGACCCTATGGCTTTAACGCCATATTTATACTCTCATGCAAAACTGGTGCAAGAGAGAGAGGAGGGGTCAAAAAATGGTGCAAAGCTTGCTTTGCCCCATTTTTTAAAGCCTGGGTCAGGGCAGGAGTTAGGGGACCTGTAGGCCTATTTCCATGGTGGAACACCATGGAATAAGCCCACATGTGCCCTCCCCAGGGGCACCCCCACCCACACTAGAGGGACTGCAGAGGATGGGGGACCCCATCCCAGGTAAGATTTTTATTTTTGAAAGTGCCATAGAGGGCCCTGAAATGGGCCCCCATGCATGGCACAGGGTGCAATGGCCATGCCCAGGGGACCCTTGTCCTCTGTGCTGGCCATTGGGGTGGTGGGCCTGATTCCTGCCTTTTCTAAGACAGGAGTCATGTGGCATGGTAGGTTTAGCACCATAAAATGACGCTAATCTGTTTAGAGTCATTTTTCTTTACTCTAACCTGCCTCAAGTCATTTTTCGGTGCTAAACCCCCTTCTTCTATACCGCCAGCCCCACGCGACTAAAGTCATTTTTTTTTACTCTAGCCTACCCTTTGCACCGGCTTGCACCATTCCATAAATATGGTGCCCGGCTGGTGCACAGAAATGGTGCAAGCCAGTAATAAACCTTTTGGTGCAAAACTGAGTTAGTGCAGTTTTGCAGCAAAAAGTATAAATAAGGGGCAATATTTTGTAAGTTTGTGCCACTTTGCGTAAAAAAATGACATTAATGCAGTGCAAAAAAAGTATAAATCAGGGCCTTGGTGCTAGACGGGTCTAGCACCAAAGTATAAATATGGAGTTCGTTTTGCACCGAATTAGAGTAAAGAAAATGATGCTAATTCGGTGCAAACTGAGTATAAATGTGCCGTAGAGTATAAATATGCCCCTAAATATAGTGTTAAGGCCATAGAGTCATTTTTTACACGGGAACGCCAACCTTGCATCTCATTAGGGCAAGGTAGGTCTCCACTCCCAAAAAATGACTTTAACTCCATAAATTTGGCGCTAGATGGGTCTAGCACCAAAGTATAAATATTGAGTTAGTTTTGCACCGAATTAGAGTAATAAAAATGATGCTAATTCGGTGCAAACAGAGTATAAATATGCCCCTTGGTATTTGATTTGCTCCAGACTGACCGCATGCAGATTTGGCCATATTTAGTCCTCTCCCTGCTGAATTCTGCCATCTGCATGCAGGGGACAGTCCACAGTTTGCAGCATGGGCATCCGAAACATCAAAACCTCATTAGCATTCTCGCACACAAAGGGTATTATAAACAGTAAGTGGGTGGCCTGTAAAGATCCATTATATTCAGCAATCAATGATCACCTTATGCCCTTACCTGGGGAAGACTCGTTTGTCTCCTTTTTTGACCAATAAAGTTCGTCCTTGTTACTCATTAAATTGCCGTAAGTCTTAAGTTACCTTAAGTAGACAGCACCACCTAGAGACTCCACTACAGAGGTCAATCAAGATTTAGCAAGCTCTCTGCAGCACAATGTTTATATATTCTATTTGCATTGCTATTGGTATGGCACTTTCCTATTCCTTTACTATTAGCTAGAAATGTTAGAGCAAGGGCAGGTTGCGTGAGTAGAGGTTTGCACGAAGTTTATGTTCCTAGCAATGGATGAGATGTGACTGCGAGCATGTTCTCACAGTTTATGATGTTGCAAAGTTAAACAAGTTTTATCCAACTCGATCTCAAGTGATGTTTTTCTCACCAAAAAAAGTTCAGAAAAATTATCCCACAATAGAAAAAGGTAGATTTTATTTTAGCTAAAAAAAAAGCATTTTTTCAGCAAAATAGGAAAATCATTCTTTGCCAGCTGTCTTCTGTTGACACAGTCTTTGTGAATTTTTCGAAAAATGTATCAAGTTTCAAGAGGGTTACGTAGTTCCAAACAAAGTATGTGGGAAGTGTGAGAAAGTAACTCTTTTTGCGAGGTCACCCCATGTGGAAATCAGGAGATTAAAAAAAAAAACTTAAAGTCGGCTTTTTAGTGCTTCCCTGGCAAAAATATAACAGTTGCAGTACTTTTAGAGACACAATGAGAGGGGTGGGGAGCAAGTGTAGGAGGCTGGCCTGGCTTGTAGTGGGTACCAAGGGGTACTTACACTCTGTACCAGGTCCAGTTATCCCTTATTAGTGTAGAAGAGGTGTTTCTAGCAGCTTAGGCTGATAGAAGGTAGCTACAGCAGAGCAGGTTAGGCTGAACTAGGAGACATGCAAAGCTCCTACTATACCACTGGTGTCATATGCACAATATCATAAGAAAACACAATACACAGATATACTAAAAATAAAGGTACTTTATTTTTATGACAATATGCCAAAAGTATCTCAGTGAGTACCCTCAGTATGAGGATGCCAAATATACACAAGATATATGCACACAATACCAAAAATATGCAGTAAATAGCAAAAGAAAGTAATGCAAGCAGTGTATAGTTACAATAGATTGCAATAGGAGCACATAGGTATAGGGGCAACACAAACCATATACTCCAAAAGTGGAATGCGAATAACGTATGGACCCCAAACCTATGTGAGCTAGTAGAGGGTCGCTGGGACTGTAAGAAAACAGTGAGGGTTAGAAAAATAGCCCACCTCAAGACCCTGAAAAGTAGGTGTAAAGTGCACCTATATTCCCCAAAGAGCACAGAAGTCGTGATAGGGGAATTCTGCAAGGAAGACCAACACCAGCAATGCAAACAAAGTGGATTCCCGGACTAGAGTACCTGTGGAACAAGGGGACCAAGTCCAAGAGTCGCAACAAAGTCGAGAGTGGGCAGATGCCCAGGAAATGCCAGCTGAGGGTGCAAAGAGGCTGCCACCGGATGGTAGAAGCTGTGGATTCTGCAAGAACAAAGAGGGCTAGAAACTTCCCCTTCGGAAGATGGATGTCCCACGTCGTGAAGAAGCTTGCAGAGGTGTTCCTACGCAGAAAGACCGCAAACAAGCCTTGCTAGCTGCAAGGGTTGCGGTTAGGGTTTTTGGATGCTGCTGTGGCCAAGGAGGGACCAGGATGTCGCCACTTGCGGAATGAGACAGAAAGGGCGCCCAGCAAGACAGGGAGCACTCACAGAAGCAGGCAGCACCTGCAGAAGGGCCGGAACAGGCACTACGAAGAGGAGTGAACCGGAGCTCACCCGAAGTCACAAAAGGAGATCCCACGATGCCGGAGGACAACTCAGGAGGTTGTGCTCTGCAGGTTAGAGTGTTGGGGACCCAGGCTTGGCTGTGCACAAAGGAAATCCTGGAAGAGTGCACAGGAGCAGGAGCAGCTGCAAATCATGCGGAACCCAGCAATGCAGTCTAGCGTGGGGAGGCAAGGACTTACCTCCACCAAACTTGGACTGAAGAGTCACTGGACTGTGGGAGTCACTTGGACAGAGTTGCTGAGTTCAAGGGACCACGCTCGTCGTGCTGAGAGGGGACCCAGAGGACCAGTGCTGCAGTTCTTTTGGTGCCTGTGGTTGCAGGGGGAGGATTCTGTCGTCCCACGGGAGATTTCTTCGGAGCTTCTAGTGCAGAGAGGATGCAGACTACCCCCACAGCATGCACCACCAGGAAAACAGTCGAGAAGGCGGCAGGATCAGCGATACAAGGTTGCAGTAGTCATCTTTGCTACTTTGTTGTAGTTTTGCAGGCGTCCTGAGCAGTCAGCGGTTGATCCTTTGGCAGAAGGTGAAGAGAGAGATGCAGAGGAACTCTGATGAGCACTTGCATTCGATATCTAAAGAATTCCCCAAAGCAGAGACCTTAAATAGCCAGAAAAGGAGGTTTGACTACCTAGGAAGGAGGATAGGCTAGCAACACAGGTAAGAGCCTATCAGGAGGAGTCTCTGACGTAACCTGCTGGCACTGGCCACTCAGAGCAGTCCAGTGTGCCAGCAGCACCTCTGTTTCCAAGATGGCAGAGGTCTGGAGCACACTGGAGGAGCTCTGGGCACCTCCCCTGGGAGGTGCAGGTCAGGGGAGTGGTCACTCCCCTTTCCTTTGTCCAGTTTCGCGCCAGAGCAGGGCTGGGGGATCCCTGAACCGGTGTAGACTGGCTTATGCAGAGATGGGCACCATCTGTGCCCATCAAAGCATTTCCTGAGGCTGGGGGAGGCTACTCCTCCCCAGCCCTGACACCTTTTTCCAAAGGGAGAGGGTGTAACACCCTCTCTCTGAGGAAGTCCTTTCTTCTGCCTTCCTGGGCCAAGCCTGGCTGGACCCCAGGAGGGCAGAAACCTGTCTGTGGGGTTGGCAGCAGCAGCAGCTGCAGTGAAACCCCGGGAAAGGTAGTTTGGCAGTACCCGGGTCTGTGCTAGAGACTCGGGGGATCATGGAATTGTCTCCCCAATGCCAGGATGGCATTGGGGTGACAATTCCATGATTTTAGACATGTTACATGGCCATGTTCGGAGTTACCATTGTGACGCTGTACATAGGTAGTGACCTGTGTACAGTGCAACCGTGTAATGGTGTCCCCGCACTCACAAAGTCCGGGGAATTTGCCCTGAACGATGTGGGGGCACCTTGGCTAGTGCCAGGGTGCCCACACACTAAGTAACTTAGCACCCAACCTTTACCAGGTAAAGGTTAGACATATAGGTGACTTATAAGTTACTTAAGTGCAGTGGTAAATGGCTGTGAAATAACGTGGACGTTATTTCACTCAGGCTGAGGTGGCAGGCCTGTGTAAGAATTGTCAGAGCTCCCTATGGGTGGCAAAAGAAATGCTGCAGCCCATAGGAATCTTCTGGAACCCCAATACCCTGGGTACCTCAGTACCATATACTAGGGAATTATAAGGGTGTCCCAGTATGCCAATGTGTATTGGTGAAATTGGTCACTAGCCTGTTAGTGACAATTTAGAAAGCAGAGAGAGGATAACCACTGAGGTTCTGGTTAGCAGAGCCTCAGTGAGACAGTTAGTCATCACACAGGGAACACATACAGGGCACACTTATGAGCACCGGGGCCCTGGCTGGCAGGGTCCCAGTGACACGTACACTAAAACAACATATATACAGTGAAATATGGGGGCAACATGCCAGGCAAGATGGTACTTTCCTACACAACACCTCCTCCCCCAAACGAAGGACAATAAGACTAGCCATGACCTGATGACTCTTCATTGTCTAAGTGGAAATATCTGGAAAGTCCATCTGCATTGGAGTGGGTACTCCCAGGTCTATGTTCCACTGTATAGTCCATTCCCTGTAGAGATATGGACCACCTCAACAATTTAGGGTTTTCACCTTTCATTTGTTTTAGCCAAAGTAGAGGTTTGTGGTCTGTCTGAACAATGAAGTGAGTGCCAAACAGGTATGGCCTCAACTTCTTCAGTGCCCAGACCACAGCAAAGGCCTCCCTCTCTATGGCAGACCAACGCTTTTCTCTAGGGGTCAACCTCCTGCTGATAAAAGCAACAGGTTGATCCAGGCCCTCAGAATTGAGTTGTGATAAGACTGCCCCTACCCCTAATTCAGATGCATCAGTTTGAACAATTAATTTCTTGGAGTAACATGGGCTTTTTAGGACAGGTGCAGTGCACATGGCCTGTTTCAGCTCCTCAAAAGCTTTTTGACAGCTAGCTGTCCACAATACCTTTTTAGGCATTTTCTTAGAAGTGAGGTCATTAAGAGGGGCTGCTATAGAGCCATAGGGGGTCATTCTGACCCTGGCGGCCGGTGACCGCCAGGGTCACCGACCACGGGAGCACCGCCTACAGGCTGGCGGTGCTCCGGAGGGCATTCTGACCGCGGCGGTTCAGCCGCGGTCAGAAGGGGTAAACCGGCAGTCTCCCGCCAGTTTACCGCTGCCCCAGTGAATCCTCCATGGCGGCAGAGCACGCTCCGCCGCCATGAGGATTCAGACACCCCCTACCGCCATCCTGTTCATGGCGGGAAACCCGCCATGAACAGGATGGCGGTAGGGGGTGCCGCGGGGCCCCTGGGGGCCCCTGAAGTGCCCATGCCAGTGGCATGGGCACTTCAGGGGCCCCCATAAGAGGGCCCCAAAAAGTATTTCAGTGTCTGCTCTGCAGACACTGAAATACGCGACGAATGCAACTGCACCCGTCGCACCCCTGCAACTACTCCGGCTCAATTCAGAGCCGGCGTCCTCGTTGCAGGGGCATTTCCTCTGGGCCGGCGGGCGCTCTTTTGGAGAGCACCCACCGGCCCAGAGGAAATGTTTGAATGGCCGCCGCGGTCTTTTGACCGCGGTGCGGTCATTTGGCGGCGGTACCTTGGCAGACGGCCTCCGCCGTCCGCCAAGGTTAAAATCACCCCCATAGTTCTTTATGAACCTCCTGTAATACCCAGTGAGGCCTAAGAAGGCTCTCACCTGGGTCTGAGTTGTAGGGGGAACCCAATCTATGATAGTTTGGATTTTCCCCTGAAGTGGTGCAATCTGTTCTCCACCTACAAGGTGTCCCAGATAAACCACTTTCCCCTGCCCTATCTGGCACTTTGAAGCCTTGATAGTGAGGCCTGCCTTTTGCAGGGCCTCCAAAACTTTCCATAGGTGGACCAGGTGATCATCCCAGGTGGAGCTAAAGACAGCTATATCATCTTGATATGCTGCATTTAAAGCCTCCAACCCTTGCAGGACTGTATTCACCAACCTCTGAAAAGTGGCAGGTGCATTTTTCAAATCAAAGGGCATTACTGTGAATTGGTAGTGCCCTCCAATAGTCAAAAATGCAGTTTTTGCTTTAGCATCCTCTGATAACTTGATCTGCCAATACCCTGCAGTCAAATCAAAGGTGCTTAGATACTTGGCAGATGCCAGTGTATCTATGAGCTCATCTGCCCTGGGTATAGGGTGAGCATCAGTTTTAGTTACCTGGTTGAGACCTCTGTAATCTACACAAAACCTCATCTCTCTTTTCCCATCTTTAGAGTGAGGCTTTGGTACAAGCACCACAGGAGAGGCCCATGGACTTTCAGAGTGCTCAACCACTCCCAGTTCAAGCATTTTCTGAACCTCTTGTTTTATGCAGTCCCTGACATGGTCAGGCTGCCTATAGATCTTACTTTTGACAGGCATGCTGTCTCCAGTATCTATAGTGTGCTCACACCAGGAAGTGGTGCCTGGCACAGTAGAAAAGAGTTCATAAAAATGACCCAGGAGATTTATGCAGTGGTCTTTCTGCTCAGCAGTAAGACAATCTGCTAAAACTACACCTTCCACTAGAGCATCTTGTTCTGTGGAAGAGAAGAGATCAGGGAGAGGGTCACTCTCTTCTTCCTGTCCTTCATCTGTTGCCATGAGCAGGATGAGATCAGCCCTGTCATAGTAGGGTTTTAGGCAATTGACATGGAGCACCCTAAGGGGACTCCTGGCAGTGCCCAAGTCAACCAAGTAGGTGACTTCTCCCCTCTTTTCAACAATAATGTGGGGTCCACTCCATTTGTCTTGGAGTGCTCTTGGGGCCACTGGCTCCAAGACCCACACCTTCTGTCCTGGTTGGTACTGAATCAGAACAGCCTTCTGGTCATGCCATTGCTTTTGGAGCTCTTGGCTGGCCTGAAGGTTTTTGCTGGCCTTTTTCATATACTCAGCCATTCTGGATCTTAGGCCAAGTACATAGTCCACTATGTCTTGCTTAGGAGCTTTTAAAGGTTGTTCCCAACCCTCCTTTACAAGTGTTAGAGGACCTCTTACAGGGTGCCCAAATAGGAGTTCAAAGGGGCTGAAGCCCACCCCTTTCTGGGGTACCTCCCTGTAAGCAAAAAGGAGGCAAGGTAACAGGACATCCCATCTCCTCCTGAGTTTTTCAGGGAGTCCCATTATCATTCCTTTGAGAGTTTTGTTAAATCTCTCAACCAGTCCATTTGTTTGTGGATGATAAGGTGTGGTGAATTTGTATGTTACACCACATACCTTCCACATGGCCTTCAAGTATGCAGACAAAAAGTTGCTACCCCTGTCTGATACCACCTCTTTTGGGAAACCCACCCTGGAAAAGATTCCCAGGAGGGCTTTTGCCACTGCAGGAGCTGTAGTGGTCCTTCTAGGAATTGCTTCAGGATATCTTGTGGCATGATCCACTACCACCAAGATAAACCTATTGCCTGTAGCAGTAGGAGGGTCAAGGGGGACAACTATGTCAACCCCTACCCTTTCAAAGGGAACCCCAACCACAGGCAGTGGAATAAGGGGAGCCTTTGGGGTGCCACCAGTCTTGCCACTGGCTTGACTGGTGACACAGGACTTACAAAAATCTTTTGTGTCCTCTGACATCCTAGGCCAATGAAACAGGGGGACAAGCCTTTCCCATGTTTTAATTTGCCCTAGATGTCCAGCCAAGGGAATGCCGTGGGCTAGAGTTAGGAGGAACTCTCTGTATTGCAGGGGAATGACCAATCTCCTGGCTGCTCCAGGTTTAGGGTCCCTTGCCTCTCTATACAAGAGGTTGTCCTCCCAGTAAACTCTATGTGAGTCACTGACATCCCCATTTTGCTGTTTGACAGCTTGCTGTCTTAGACCCTCTAATGTGGGACAGGTTTGCTGTGCCACACTCAGCTCCTCCCTGGCAGGCCCCCCTCCACCCAAAAGCTCAGCAGTGTCTGCTTCCAGCTCCTCTGGTGAAGGTTCTGCACAGGGGGGAAATTCGTCTTCCTCAGAAGTTGAATCATCTGTAGAGGGAGGGATAGTAGGTAGGGATTTACCTTTACTAACCCTAGCTTTAGGGAGCACTTGGTCCATTGCTCCAGGATCCAAGTCACCCTGTCCTTTTTGCTTTTTGGCCTGAGCCCTGGTTAAAGCAAAAATATGCCCAGGAATGCCCAGCATTGCTGCATGAGCCTCCAACTCCACTTCTGCCCAAGCTGATGTCTCTAAATCGTTTCCTAGTAGACAGTCTACAGGTAAATCTGAGGCAACCACAACTTTCTTTGGACCAGTAACCCCCCCCCCCAGTGGAGATTTACAACAGCCATGGGGTGGCTAAGAGTGTTGTTATGAGCATCAGTCACTTGGTACTGGTGACCAAGTAGGTGTTGTTCAGTGTGTACCAGTTTCTCTATTACCATGGTAACACTGGCACCTGTGTCCATGTAGGCCTGAACCTCAACACCATTGATTAGGGGAAGTTGCTTGTACTTATCCATATTAAGGGGACAAGCAACCAAGGTGGCCAAATCAATGGCACCTTCAGAGACTAACACAGCCTCTGTGGTCTCCCTAACAAGACCAACCCCAACTAAATTACCAAAAGTGAGCCCAGCTACTCCCTTGGTTTGGCTATTAGTAGGTTTGCTCCCACCACCACTGCTATTACTAGGGGCACTAGGTGTAGCAGTAGGGGTTGTGGTAGTGGGAGGCTTGGTGCTTTTCTTTGGACAACTGGCATCAGTTGTCCAATGGCCTTTTACTTTACATAAATAGCACCATGGTTTATTTACTTGATTAGAAGAGGATTTGCACCCACCACCCCGCCAGAGTGTTTTTGTGGGCCTGATGAAGACTCATTTTTAGATTTGTCCCCACCCTTGTCTGAAGACTTACCATCCTTCTTCTTGCCATCCTTGTCACCCCCTGTATGAACTTTTCTGTTCACTCTTGTTCTGACCCATTTGTCTGCCTTGTTTCCCAAATCTTGGGGAGAGGTCAGATCTGAGTCCACTAGATATTGGTGTAACAAATCAGACACACAGTTATTCAGAATATGCTCTCTCAGGATCAGAATATACAGGCTTTCATAGTCAGACACTTTACTGCCATGTAACCACCCCTCCAAGGCCTTCACTGAATAGTCAACAAAGTCTAACCAGTCTTGTGAGGACTCTTTTCTGGTTTCTCTGAACTTAATCCTGTATTGTTCAGTGGTTAAGCCAAATCCATCCAAGAGTGCATTCTTTAAAACTGTACAATTATTGGCATCACTTTCCTTCACAGTAAGGAGCCTATCCCTACCCTTTCCAATGTAAGATAGCCATAGGATAGCAGCCCACTGCCTTTGAGGGACCCCCTGTACAACACAGGCCCTCTCGAGTGCAGCAAACCACTTGTTAATGTCAGCCCCCTCCTTGTAAGGGGGAACTATCTTATGCAGATTCCTAGAATCATGCTCTTTCACAGGAATACTATCTGGAATACTGCTGCTGCCACCATGGGGTCCTAACCCCAACCTCTGTCTTTCTTTTTCTAAGTCTAAAGATTCCCTGTCTAGAGCCACCTGTTGCTGTTTAAGCTTCAGCCTGGACTCTTCCACTCTCAATCTATTGAGCTCCCTTTCTAACATTCTGTCATCAGGGTGGGTGGGTTGGGCATGCTTTGACACAGAAGAATGGTGTGAATGAACAGAGGGAGAATTGTCCCTAACAGTTGGCAGCCTAACAACCTGGCCTGCAGGAATGACATCCCTACTGTGATGAGAGCTCACATTAGTACCAGTTATGCTAGGTGGTCTGGTAAGGGGCAAGTTGGGAAGGATACCTTCTAACATTCATACTGGGGGTGCCCCAGAATCAGAGTGTGAACCATCTCCTAACTTCTCAACTGATGTGCCAGCTAAGGCCTTATCCTTTTCAATGAGCATGTTATTCAACAATTCTCTGGAGGGATTCTTCCCTACCCCTAAACCTCTATCAATGCAGAGACTCCTCAACCCTTTACAGCTAAGGTTATCATAAGCAGTGCTGGCCAGATCAAGAGTAGGACCTGTACCAGACATGATAGAAAAAGGTTTAGGGACAGATAAAAGAAAGAAAAAGTTTCAGGACTTTTTAAGGAAACAGAAAAAAACACTTTTTCAACTTTTTAGAAACTTTTTGAAAGTTTAGAGGTACTTTTCAGCACTTAGCAATAGAATAAGAGAAGAAAAGCAAAACTTTTTGGTTAGGTGTACATACACTGAACTTGTTTTGTATATTTTTCTCTTATGAAAAGTACAAAATTACAAAGTGGTAAGTAGTTGCAAGTACTTATCCCACTGCTGCACGACCAATGTAGGAGGCTGGCCTGGCTTATAGTGGGTACCAAGGGGTACTTACACTCTGTACCAGGTCCAGTTATCCCTTATTAGTGTAGAAGAGGTGTTTCTAGCAGCTTAGGCTGGTAGAAGGTAGCTATAGCAGAGCAGCTTAGGCTGAACTAGGAGACATGCAAAGCTCCTACTATACCACTGGGATCATATGCACAATATCATAAGAAAACACAATACACAGATATACTAAAAATAAAGGTACTTTATTTTTATGACAATATGCCAAAAGTATCTCAGTGAGTACCCTCAGTATGAGGATGCCAAATATACACAAGATATATGTACACAATACCAAAAATATGCAGTAATAGCAAAAGGAAGTAATGCAAGCAGTGTATAGTTACAATAGATAGCAATAGGAGCACATAGGTATAGGGGCAACACAAACCATAAACTCCAAAAGTGGAATGCGAATAACGTATGGACCCCAAACCTATGTGAGCTCGTAGAGGGTCGCTGGGACTGTAAGCAAACAGTGAGGGTTAGAAAAATAGCCCACCCCAAGACCCTGAAAAGTAGGTGTAAAGTGCACCTATATTCCCCAAAGAGCACAGAAGTCGTGATAGGGGAATTCTGCAAGGAAGACCAACACCAGCAATGCAACCAAAGTGGATTCCCGGACAAGAGTACCTGTGGAACAAGGGGACCAAGTCCAAGAGTTACGACAAAGTCGAGAGTGGGCAGATGCCCAGGAAATGCCAGCTGAGGGTGCAAAGAGGCTGCCACCGGATGGTAGAAGCTGTGGATTCTGCAAGAACGAAGAGGGCTAGAAACTTCCCCTTTGGAGGATGGATGTCCCACGTCGTGAAGAAGCTTGCAGAGGTGTTCCCATGCAGAAAGACTGCAAACAAGCCTTGCGAGCTGCAAGGGGCGTGGTTAGGGTTTTTGGATGCTGCTGTGGCCCAGGAGGGACCAGGATGTCGCCAATTGCGTGAGGAGACAGAGGGGGCGCCCAGCAAGACAGGGAGCCCTCACAGAAGCAGGCAGCACCCGCAGAAATGCCAGAACAGGCACTATGAAAAAGAGTGAACCGGAGCTCACCCGAAGTCACAAAAGGAGATCCCACGACGCCGCAGGACAACTCAGGAGGTTGTGCACTGCAGGTTAGAGTGGCGGGGACCCAGGCTTGGCTTTGCACAAAGGAAATCCTGGAAGAGTGCACAGGAGCCGGAGCAGCTGCAAATCACGCGGGACCCAGCAATGCAGTCTAGCGTGGGGAGGCAAGGACTTACCTCCACCAAACTTGGACTGAAGAGTCACTGGACTGTGGGAGTCACTTGGACAGAGTTGCTGAGTTCAAGGGACCACGGTCGTTGTGCTGAGAGGGGACCCAGAGGACCGGTGATGCAGTTCTTTTGGTGCCTGCGGTTGCAGGGGGAGGATTCCGTCATCCCACGGGAGATTTCTTCAGAGCTTTTAGTTCAGAGAGGAGGCAGACTACCCCCACAGCATGCACCACCAGGAAAACAGTCGAGAAGGCGGGCAGGAACAGCGATACAAGGTTGCAGTAGTCGTCTTTGCTACTTTGTTGCGGTTTTGCAGGCGTCCTGAGCAGTCAGCGGTCGATCCTTTGGCAGAAGGTGAAGCAAGAGATGCAGAGGAACTCTGATGAGCACTTGCATTCATTATCTAAAGAATTACCCAAAGCAGAGACCTTAAATAGCCAGAAAAGGAGGTTTGGCTACCTAGGAAGGAGGATAGGCTAGTAACACAGGTAAGAGCCTATCAGGAGGAGTCTCTGACGTCACCTGCTGGCACTGGCCACTCAGAGCAGTCCAGTGTGCCAGCATCACCTCTGTTTCCAAGATGGCAGAGGTCTGGAGCACACTGGAGGAGCTCTGGGCACCTCCCCTGGGAGGTGCAGGTCAGGGGAGTGGTCACTCCCCTTTCCTTTGTCCAGTTTCGCGCCAGAGCAGGGCTGGGGGATCCCTGAACCGGTGTACACTGGCTTATGCAGAGATGGGCACCATCTGTGCCCATCAAAGCATTTCCAGAGGCTGGGGGAGGCTACTCCTCCCCAGCCCTGACACCTTTTTCCAAAGGGAGAGGGTGTAACACCCTCTCTCTGAGGAAGTCCTTTGTTCTGCCTTCCTGGGCCAAGCCTGGCTGGACCCCAGGAGGGCAGAAACCTGTCTGTGGGGTTGGCAGCAGCAGCAGCTGCAGTGAAACCCCGGGAAAGGTAGTTTGGCAGTACCCGGGTCTGTGCTAGAGACTCGGGGGATCATGGAATTGTCTCCCCAATGCCAGGATGGCATTGGGGTGACAATTCCATGATCTTAGACATGTTACATGGCCATGTTCGGAGTTACCATTGTGACGATGTACATAGGTAGTGACCTGTGTTCAGTGCAACCGTGTAATGGTGTCCCCGCACTCACAAAGTCCGGGGAATTTGCCCTGAACGATGTGGGGGCACCTTGGCTAGTGTCAGGGTGCCCACACACTAAGTAACTTAGCACCCAACCTTTACCAGGTAAAGGTTAGACATATAGGTGACTTATAAGTTACTTAAGTGCAGTGGTAAATGGCTGTGAAATAACGTGGACGTTATTTCACTCAGGCTGCAGTGGCAGGCCTGTGTAAGAATTGTCAGAGCTCCCTATGGGTGGCAAAAGAAATGCTGCAGCCCATAGGGATCTCCTGGAACCCCAATACCCTGGGTACCTCAGTACCATATACTAGGGAATTATAAGGGTGTTCCAGTATGCCAGTGTGAATTGGTGAAATTGGTCACTAGCCTGTTAGTGACAATTTAGAAAGCAGAGAGAGCCTAACCACTGAGGTTCTGGTTAGCAGAGCCTCAGTGAGACAGTTAGTCATCACACAGGGAACACATACAGGGCACACTTATGAGCACTGGGGCCCTGGCTGGCAGGGTCCCAGTGACACATACACTAAAACAACATACATACAGTGAAATATGGGGGTAACATGCCAGGCAAGATGGTACTTTCCTACAGCAAGACAAAGTATGAGAGTGGGTATTTAAAGAGGGAAGCATAACAGAAGAGAGTGGCCAAGAAAACACATTTGCACTCTCATGCACTGCTGAGTGAAAAATAAATCAAATTAAAAGTAGTTCCCTAATGTGGGCGGTGGAAGAATACAAGTCAAACAATCAGAAATTTTAGGAAAGGGATATGATTCATGGGAGGGACAACACAAGAAGAGGAAGAGAAGCTATTGATTAAGAAGCAAATTAATCAGAGTGACAATAAAACCAACCAATGGTAAGCAATGGCCAGGCTGTAAGCACACTGTATGTTTTTGGTATGGCCCAAAAGAGGCATTCGTCCATGGACCTCTAAAAGCTGTCTGGTAGGTGGGACCTAAAAAAGACTGAAACATGGTATTGAGGAGTTAGACATGGTTAAATATTTCCAGGCCTAAAGTGTTTTCTTTGTAAATCCTGGTAAACCTGAATCATACTACTCTGATCTGAAGTAAGAATAAGTCCTTCACTTTGCATAATATTTTACATGCCCTTAATTGTACCATTTTTTGGTGAACTTTGCTCTTTAAAACTTTGGATTTCAACATTTAACTCACCTTTCCTTCCTGCTATGGATTATAAAAACCAGCAGCTAATCCTAATTTCCTTGGATATATCAGTTGCATACAACAAAGTTGATCACTATAAACTACTAATCAATCCACCTGAATAGCAGGTAAAGCTTTGGATGCTCTCATCATCTAGATCAAACACTTCCTCAAGGTCAAACATTTCTAACATTTGATTAATTAATTACCATTGATGTAATTTACGAAAAATGCCCCTGTGATACATTTATGTTCCTGAATTTTTACTTACCAAATCTTTGTACCTACAATGTTCTCTTTTTTCCGTTTTCCTGCTTCATTTTACAACAATGTTAAGTGTTGTTGATCTTTAATGCTGTGAAGTGTTCTGACATACCAAATTGGCACTACTTAAAACCAAATTACATAAAATGAGCTAACATTTCATCAAAAACTAGACATAAAATTATGTTTTGTTCTGTACCTTGAATCTCCCTCTTAGTCTGTCTCCAGTTCCTTTTTCCCTTTTTTCTAGCCCCCTTTCTTTCCTCTTATTGAACAGATAAATGATCCCCTCGGCCATTGTCATGAACTAACATCACCTGCACTTCCATTTGTCAACATATGAAATGTTGTTCAACCTCCATCAAGATGAATGTTCTGTGAATCAATCCATTATCTTCCCGTGCTTGAAAGACATATACTTCTGGATGAAGGAGAGTTTTCTTTGTTGAACTGGAAAATCTGAAGTGCTAATGTTCAGAGTTGCTTAAAAAAGAAGGGAACCATTATATTTTGCAGAAGTAGTTGGTAATATTCCTTTATGCTCATAATAAGCATTGGCAAAGCCAATCGTTTCCACCTTTGGCATTGTCAGTGTTTTTGATGATGCTGTCCAGCACTAGCAAAATTAAAAATTAAATAGTTATTATTGATACTGAACAGCACTAGAAAAAAATAGTGCAATGATTAATACGCATGCATGTGTCATCACACATACACTCTTATACGTCATGATGCTATGACAATGCCCGAATGATGTATACACACACATGAATCATGGTGTTGAAACATCAATTTTTTTCTTTTCAAGGCTATGTTTCAAGATGGTAGGTGCCCATCTTGGAGAGGTAAACTAAAAAATATAAAAAGTGCATAAAAGTGTATTATTTAGAAAGGAGTTGGCCGGCAGGACATTGCAGCTGCTAGGTCTCCGAAAAAGATTTTTAAAAAAACATAATGAGACAGGGGAATAATGGTGGAGTGGGTGGGGCTTGGGGGCTTGCTAGTAGGCGGGCTCAAGGGGCATGAGCAGCTGGGGCAGGGAATGCCCGAGGATCTTGGTGTGAGAAAAGTTGAGAAAAAAGCAGTAAAAAGCCAAGAGGGGTAGTGGAAGTTAAAAATTAGCATGGAGAGTGTGAGCTCGGATATGCGAGGAGGAAGCAGCACATCAGGCAGAAAGCAAGAAAGCACAGCACTCCAATAGGGTGCTAAAAGAAAAAGGTAGTTACCTGATATGGAGCTGTAGAAGGATACAAGTCATCAAGACAAAAGGATGATAAAGAATGTCTGAGTCAGGGGAGGGACAAGTACAGGAAAAGGAAGTAAAGTCATCGAAGTAAGAAGCAAGTAAATGAGATTGACAATAAAGCCAGCAATAGTAAGCAATGGGCAGAACAAAAACCCTCTCGAAGTATTAGTATTTTAGACAGCTAAAAGCTGCCTGAAGATGAAACCTAAAAAGGTCTGTCACACATGGTGGCACTGGATTAAGGGTGCAGTAGGTGCTACAGCACCCCCAGTTTACGGAAATTTAACAGGGTCAGGACAACAACGAAGCCTTTCTTCAGTTTATTTCCTCCAGCCGCTGCATGTGCTGATACATTCAACTATTGACAGAATACATGAAATAACTTTTAGAAACTGTTGCTATTTATTCTAACATGTTTACATTTGTCGGCCAGACAATAGCATGTTTGCAGGCAAAACTACCAACACTGCATACCCAGAGATGATTCAGTTTTGTGACACCTTGTGTAGTTTAAATGTGTTACTGACATACATCAATTATCTCCACCCATAGATATTGTGATGCTTTTAACATTTTGATCTTGGAACCTTCAAATCATTTTTTGTGTATATCATGTTGTGCTGTGCTTCCCTTTGCTGTGCTATATCATGTTATGGTTTTCTAATTTATTGAAGAAACGTTTCATGTGTGGTGTTCATCTTTCTGTCTTTGAGGGGTAAAGTATGGTCTGCAAAGTGGCACATAAACACACTCATTATTTAATCAAAACCATCAGACTCATTGACTACATTTGAAAACTGCACACCACAAAAAAAGGGTCTCTTTACAGTTTATGTAGTTTCGGAAGCTTTCATTTGTTGATTTATAGGATTACAGTGCTTCCCAAACACACTTTTGGAAGCTTTATGAAAATAAAATATAAATGTACCTATTATTCTAATAGTTCGTTGCAAAACTTAAAGCAGAGTTTGTTATAAACAAATATTAGGCAACTGAAATATGTGAGTTTGGGTGTTCCCTACAGTACCTTCTTGAATTTAATTGGGTGTATTAAAAGCTTGGGTGCGCTGTTCCATCTGGGCATAACTTTTTTTTTAATGAAACTATAGATATTTGTAAAGTTGCAGCATAATGCATTTGTTGTTCTGGCAAACAATTTCAATTTGAATAAATTCTTAAGGTTCATATAAAAAGAAAACAGGGCATATCTGTACACCATTTATGTTGCCAGCATAGGGTGTTTGATCCTAAATAACATTTTGAACCAGGTTACAACTTGAAGGAAACTGATTTCACACTGAGAAACTGTACAGAGCTGCTTTGAAATAACCTTAATAGCTGATGGTATTTTGATTCTCTTGCTGACATTTTGTATGTCCATTTTGTGTATATCCTGTATTGCTTTTTCCTCTTATGATATATTCAGTCTCACTCTTGTTCTTGGCACTGCTAAGTGAAGCTTCACAAATGACTAGCTCAGCCCCTGGAAGTTTAGACTTATTGTATGTCATCAAGGACCTATTTTGTTCTTCTCATGAGAAAGATGTGGATCTGGCTCCTTGCATTTCAGTTTCTGTCACGTTTGACATATTAACATATTTATAAAGAAAACCCACTAGCAAGGATGGAAGGAAGTCTTCTCCAGAGAAAGTTAATTTTGATCTAGAATACTTCAACATCCTAAAGAGATGGTTGAAGGATCCTGGGAATAAAATAGATAATAAAAAATGTCCAGTTTTCCTGAATGGGTGTAAGGAAGCAAATAAGAGGAAGCATAATTCATAGATACATGGAATGAAGCATACCCACTAGCGATTCCTATACCAAATGAGATGCTTGAGGGACAGGGTTAGGGCTTGGATACCTACTTCCCCTTCTCCTCCTTATTTGTTTCCCAAAATTGCCACTGAAAAGTACAAACCTGAAGACAGAAAATAAGACAATATAGTAGAAGTTTCCACATGCAGGTGGATGACACTGGGTGTGCTCCAGTCAGATGCAGAGAGTCCAGAAACAGGCGTAGCAAACTGCTAAACTGGCAGCAGGGGTACAAGTAGACAATGCAGGATTGGGTGAAGCAGGCACAGGCTGACTAGTGACTGGCAGTGAAACTGGTGAAAAAGCATTAGAGGATGATGCAGAGTGTGTATGATGAGAGACTGACTCAGTGACACAACATTCCTGTTCTAGACCCCATGTCCATTTGTTACTTGCTAGGCTCCAAGCAAACCGAGCTTGTAGTCCATCTTTTATCCAGGGATAACCCAAGATGCACGGTGAGCTAATTAGCTAAATAATTCCTACATATTGCCCGTGAGGGACCACACACAACACACACATATCACACCACACACACCACACACACACTCATACTCTCTCTCTCTGTCTTACTCTCTCTCACTCACTCACTATCCTCTAGTGCGGCTGATAAGGGTGAACCCTGAAACAAAACCCTCCAAAGCACTCCATTCTCTAAGAGAGTTCCCAGGGCCGGGGCGAGAATGATCATCTATGTTCCATCGACCCCTGCTGGTTTGCTTAACATTAAGAAGAAGAAGAAATTACCTTGCACCCCACAGTATCCTCTACAACTGGACACTGAAGCTTTAATTTGACCCTTCATTCTAGCACTCAGTAAGCAAGGAGTTCTAACGCCTTCAATATTTGTATGCAGTACCCTAATTCCCCCGATTAAGGACAGGTATGAAATATGGTTATTGCTTCAAAGAAGATCTGCAGGTGATAAATAGTTACAATACACTGCAAGCTTGCTTGTAGCACCCATTCCTGCCACCATTGTATTATTCCTTTCTCTTCAAATTCAAAAGGGTTACATTTGGGGATTCATGCTTCACCCTGTTCTCCTTTCTTATTCAGAAAGAGAGTCAGTATCTTTTCTTGGTCCAGTTTGGTGAAGGCCACCTAACATGGCAGAGACTTCCTCAGGGCTTTACAGAGACCCCTTCCATATTTTCCCGAATCCCAAAGAAAGACCTTAACACCCTGGTCTTTCCCAAAGGGACTACCCTTGTTCAGTACGTAGATGATGTATTACTTGCTTCTGCCACTTGGGACCAATGCAAGGTTGATTCTATATATTTGTTCACTGAATTGACTAAGAAAGTGCTTAAGGCTTCAAGAGAGAAAGTACAGTATGGTGTCCCTTTATGATAATTAGGTAACAACATCTCCACTGGTGAGTGCCACCTGTTTGTGGACTGGATCAAAGACATCCGTAACTTACCATGACCAGTTACCACCCCCTAGGCACACACTTTCTTAGGAATGATGCTATATAGACAATGGGTCTTGGGATTGACAACTTTGGTTAAGCCCTTCCAAGATAACGTTAAGAAAGATACTCCAGAGCCCTTGTAGTGGATTGAGGAGGAAGAGCGAGCATTTTCACAGGTGAAACAAGCATTAGCCTCTGTTCTTGTGTTAGGCTTTCCAGAATATTCCAAGCTCCTTACTCTGTACTGTTATGAACTAAATGGTTGTGCCCTGCGAGTGTTGGCACAAGATCATGGTGACCAAAATGTACCCATTACATGTCTCTTCCATTCTCGACCCTGTAGCAAAAACTCTTCCGCTTGCTTGTTGTCTGTGGCTATGACAGTCCTTATAGACACTTCTGTAAATGTTGTTCTTTGTTCTACCTTCATAGTTGCTATTCCTCATTCTGCAGCTGCTATACTACTTACTACAAAACACATTTCTTTCCTGCTTGATTGTCATGATATGAGATGTTCTAAATCACTGTCTCTCACATTACTCTACTAGCACTGAACCCAGCTTCTCCTACGCCCACTGTACAAGATGGTGACCCTCATGATTCTTTGCTTGTACATTTAACTAAACCCAGGAGCAATCTGTCTGATGCCTCCATACCGAAAGGTGAACTTATTCATTATGTGCATGTATCATGCATAAGAAATGATGCAGGAAACCCTGTTCATGGATCTACTGTATGTACATTTATGGTATTAAGAGTCGTCATTTGCTCCAGATTCACTCTGCTGAAGTACCCAAACATGTTGCTCCCACAAGTGCACGTATTTTGACTTCACTTACAATTGTCACTTTATTTACTGATTCAAAATA
The DNA here is from genome assembly GCF_031143425.1 of Pleurodeles waltl. Lineage (NCBI taxonomy): Eukaryota > Metazoa > Chordata > Amphibia > Caudata > Salamandridae > Pleurodeles > Pleurodeles waltl. The sequence goes on from NC_090440.1 coordinate 1,891,698,677, forward strand.
TGTTTTTAGGGTGGCCCATGATGCTGAGCTAATATATAGCTGAGGGATTTTCGTACTTCTGCTTGAATCCTTATAAAGAACGGAGTACAAATGAAAGACAGTTGTTGGACACTCTTTATGTTGCCATGTAAAGTTCCCATACTTCAGTGAGCTGCCAATGTTCCTCCCAAGAACAAGTGTCCCGAGGTAATGCAATTGCCAATGAGATAGCCAAGGAAGCTGCATTGTCTCAGAACCAAGGAATTGATATGTGCAATATACAAACTGGTGATTTCAATGTAACTACGCTTAAAGATTTGTCTCTGCTGCAGGAGGAGGCCTCTGAAAATGACAAACAGTCATGGACCAAGCAGAACAGCAGAAGGGACCCCAATTGAGTGTAGGGGGACAAACCAGGTAGAAAGGTGGCCTCAAACTTTCTGCACCCCAACCTTGAATATTTGTATCACAGTCGTGCTTATGCTGGAATGGACAGTATGATTTGTCCCACAGCAACCAACTGTCTTGTACCCTTCTTTTCCTCAGCTGCCCAATAAATATGTCACTCCTGTCACACATATCATTGGTAACATACTTAGGGCCACTCCCCCGTTCATGGAGCCACTTCGCCCAACTGCAGGTGGACTTTATTCAGATGCTCAAGTTGCGCCTATCCCTATGTTCTTGTGAATGTGTGAAAGATTGTTCGCTGGATTTAGGCATTCATAAGATGCCGTGTTACTGCTATTATGGTTACTAAGAAGCTTCTTAGAGGTTACATACCAAGGTTGGAGTGACATTGAAGTTTTCTAGTGACCGTAGTCCACATTTTGTTTTTTCTGTAGTTCAGCAAATGTGTATGAACATTTAAACTGTGTTTTTCCTGCTTGTGTACCCTTCATGGCACTCGTTTGTTCATTTATTTGTGTGCACATTTTCATGTTATAAATGCATTTTTGTTCAGTATTTCATTGCAAGGAGTTATAATATAGCGTAGCCCTTTGACGAATACTTCATATACAGTATTGAGTAATAATGGTATACTATATGGTGTAATAGTTTTAGGTACATGCGTAACAGAAATTGTACAATTTGTGCATATTACAGGGCAAAGCATAAAGTCTGCTTTTTCATACATGATGTTGAACTAGTATTTAAGTCTGATGCGAAATCATTCCAGTGGAAAGAAGATTTTCACATTTTCCTAGGGAAAAAGTGTGCTCATTACACGTTACACTTATTCCCGTTCAAGGCCATACACTAGAGAGGCTAGCGGTAAACTGTTTTTACTGCACGAAATACCATAACAGGGCCAGAGTTTGCTTCTCAAAGAAAATCATGATAACAGATTAAAAAACACAATGTGCAAAGAAAAAGAGATATTTGTTTGGTAAAGACCATCTTTGAACCTCAGACAGGCACTTTGGTGCTGAATATGCTCAAGTAATGGCTAGGAAGGGAGTGCATCTTATAAATATTGACTTTATCAGTAATTTGGTTCAGTGACTAAGGGCCATATGTACCAACACATTTTACCATAGACACAGAATCGGTAAAACCCTTTGCTACATCTGGCCCTAAATCTGATATGCTGCCATTCTTTTTGATATATCATTTTATTGTATCTTCAATTATAACGTTTGTGTTTGTTTTGCTGACAACATTTATTTATTTAACCTGCACTAGAAAAGTGCATTAATAATTTATAAAGCCTTTTTAACTTACAGTGTGGATTTCTTGTGTGCCTTCATCCATGGGGGAAAAAGGGCTCCAGTTAAATATAACCCTGTAGTGTCATACAGAACTCATAGTTACTAGGTCTGGGCTGAGTTCCGCACAGGTACATACAAATTCTGCAAGATTCCACAGAGTTCTGCGAGCCGGTGGAATTCTGCTATGTCAAGCTGCTCTCACTGAATTTTAGCACCAGGAGCTTGTTCTGTGTTGTGAAGCGTGGACGGCACCATGCAGCGTGCCATAGGGTGCTTATTCTTCCTGCTGCTCTAGTGGACTTTTTACTCAAGTGGCAGCTTTCTCAAATCAAACTGTTACGACTTGCCATTACCGCCACATTGAGAAATCTTGCCAGAGATGTTCCAGGGCGCAAAATCGTACTAGGGGATGCAAATTCATCCTCGCCAACTTAACGCTGGCAAGCTGCGTGTGAGAGAAATAACTCCATCACTTGAGTTTTGGAAGAACTCAGCGCTCCAAGCAGAGCATGGAGTTGGCAAAACTCTGCAAACTCCACCGGTGGAGCAGAATTTTTCACCCCTCCCTAATCGTTATCCAATACATCCTATCCCCAAATAGGTAATTGAACCAGCCCACACCAAGGATGCACTAGGGGACTCTAGTTTCTGTGGCTGTGCAGCCTCAAGTGCCTCAGGATACAGCCTCTCCTTCTTACTGTTGCCAGCTTTGTCCAAGGTAGTTGGCAAGCTTCCTGCTATACGATGCCATAGTTGGTCTGGACAGCTACATTTGCAGTAAGCATATTGTTTTGGCAATAGTGTGGTATCTCATTGAAACAAAAGAGGGAGGAAGGCACCCTAAAGTAAATTGTCCCCATCATGTTGCCCTCCAATGGGACCATTGCTTAGTGTATAGCAAAAGTACTTTTACATTCTAGAAAGGTACCGTCTGGATTTCAATCTTTCCTCTTTTCGGATGTGCACATATTTGCCTACTGATGCCCGAGTGGGTGTGCCCATGGTCCTTATACTTTTTGATGCAAAAGTAACTTCCCTTCATTTGTTGTTTCATGGACACCTCCCTGATCAGTTTGACAGTGAGTGTGAACAATACTTACCTCAATTTCCTTGAACAGTGTATCCGGTCTCCTGCCATCCATCTTGCTGACAGTATCCGCAGCACAACCTCCATGTCCCAAAATGGTAGTGTCTTTCTCAGACACACCCAGTATCACATCACCATCTCAGCTATGTCTGGCTTACAGCTACCTTTGCGAGTGTTGGATTACTGCAATTAACCTAATCACCATTAAGGAAGTTAGGGCCAGATTTACAAGGCCCTTGCGTCTCTATGTGCCACACTAGCGTCATTATTTTTTTATACTAATGTGGTGTAAAGGAGGCCATTTTCCTGTGCCACATTTGCAAGGTGGCACAATGCTAGCATTATATTGAGTGACCCATTGCGCACATTGTACCTGTGCCTGGTATTCTCAAGGTCTGCACTTCACTTCCCACCATTGGCTGAAGAACTTGAAGGAGCATCTGGTCTTCTGCTGGTTCTGGACTGACCACAATAAGGGCAACCCTTTCTAGTAGCCACGATGCTGCTTGACTGGAAATGCCTAAGCAGACCGTACCCTCCAGAAGGAGTCTCAGAGGGAAAAAAAACAAAAATGTGGGAACAACATCTCTACAGAAACTCCTGAAAAAGAGGAAAAGAAATAATGAAAAAAAGGGAAAAATTTAATAATCTCTTGCCAAGAGCAACAGGAACTGGAGAAAAACACGAATAAACAGGAGCGACAATCACCACCAAGCGGAAGTGTTTGCAACACAAGGAAGAACAGAACTGAAAGGCTTATATACCAGGAGACAGGAAGTGACAAACAGGAAAAAATCCATCTTGGATTGGGAAAGGCCAAATAGAAAAGAATAGGAAAAAAGTAGCAGTATAAAAGGAAAAAGAAAAAAGGCATGCTGGGAAAAAGAACACAAAAGAAGAAGACAACATGGATACCAGAACAAGGAAAGAAGCAAAGTGGAAAGAAAGGAAGAAGAAAAAAGGAAGAAAGAAGAGGATTACCCCTAGGTAAGGAAAGGAAAAAATATCAGAAAGGCAAGCTGGGAAAGTGGCGTGACCGGGAGCACAAAATGTGCTTTCTGGGCCACGCTGCAAGAGGAGAAATACGAAAACACGAGCCACGGTGATGCAGGCTCTCCGATATTCAGAGCAGTGGCCCGACCGCGGCTCAAACAAGGGGCTCCGCATTTGAGCGCGGCATCACAGTAGGTCCCCTCCCAAGGCGCCAGGTTTGTCAGGAAAACGAGAATAAAAAAGGCGAACCAAACGAGGTGCATGGACTGAAGAAGCATCCTCCCAAGAACTGTCACTGAGAGGATAACCCTTCCAGTGGATCAAAAACTGCAGTTTGTTACAAACAAATCGTGAATCACAGATCTCTTGCACCTCATATTCTGGATGGCCATCCACAGAGAGGGGAGGAGGACATTGAAAACGTCAGTGGTACGGATCAGGAATGAAAGGCTTTAACTGTGAAACATGAAAAACTGGATGAACCATCCAAGTATGAGGCAACCTTAGCCCAACAGCAACAGGATTCAACAACTGCAGTATCCCAAAAGGGCCATAAAAACAAGGTTTGAACTTGTTTTGGGAGAAACGAGAGGGCAGAAATTTAGATGAAAGCCATACTTTGTTTCTTGGTTGACACAAAGATGCCGCCTGACGTTGACGATCCGCCTTCCTTTTCATAGCCTGTTTGGAAGCCAATAGGGTGGTATGGATTAGGTCCTGAATATGGCGGATTCGCCGTGCAAATGAAGTGACTGCAGGTACAGATGGAGATCTATGTGGAACAGTGGAAAAGGCTTTAGGATAGAAACCATAAGTGCAATAAAAAGGTGTTGATCCAGTTGCGTTATGCACCATGTTATTGTAGGAAAATTCAGCTAGAGAAAGGAAGTATGACCAGTTACTTTGAGTGGCAATTACAGAAACAACGTAAGTATTGTTGGAGTTCTTGATTCAAACATTCAGTTTGACCGTTGGTTTGTGGATGAAATCCTGATGAAAGTGATATATCAATGTTCAGTAAGGTACAAAAAGCTTTCCAAAAACGTGACACATTCTCTGGTCCTCAATCAGAAATAACCTCTTGTGGGAGGCCATGGAGGCGAAAAATATCCTGCATGAACATACAACTCATTTCAGGGGCTGTGGGCAATTTCTTCAAGGCTGTGAAATGCGCCATTTTGGTAAAAGAATCAACAGTTACCCTGATGACATGGTTACCTGGAGAAGACGGTAGAGAATGGATGAAATCTGTGGACAGGGTGCACCATGGAGCTGGAGGAACAGGTAAGGACATCAGCTTGGTTCCGGGAATCTTGGTTTGAGCACATACAGGACATGCTGATATATAAGTTTCAGCATCGTTCTTAAGGGAAGTCCACCAAAAAGAACGTTGAAGCAGCTCCTGGTTCTTTTTAACTCCACAATGCCCAGCTACAGGAGAATCATGACACATCTGTAATGCCTCAGTTTGTGCCTTCTTAGTAGTTAAGAAAAGAGTGTCTTGATAATAGAAGTAATCCTGATCCTTTTGTAGTTGAGGAGATAATTTATTCCACTCTTCTAGTGGCAGATACTGGTATTCAGATTTAATACGATCAAGAAAGGACTGAGTGACCCTGATGATTCGACTGGATTCGATGATGTTTGGAGATGAGGTGTTGGCGCTTTCAGGATAACAACGGGATAATGCATCAGCCACTAAGTTCTGGGATCCCAGAATGTAGGTTATAACAAAATAGTATTGGCTGAAAAAGAAAGCCCATCTTTCTTGATGGCTGTTTCGGCATTGGAAACTCCTGAGACATTGTGGATTACAATGGTCAGTTCTTGCTTCAAATGGTTCTTTAGAACCCATTAAAAATGTCTCCATTCTTTACAGGCTACCTTGAGAGCGAGTAACTCTCATTATAATACTGAGTAATTGTGTTCTGCTTCTGTCAGTTTGTGGGAGAGGTAGAAGATAGGATGTTCCAATTCATCGTCTTATTGTCTTTGAAGTAGGACTGCACCTATGGCTCTCTCAGAAGCATCGGTCACTACTATAAATGTTTTTGTAGTGTCAGGGAGTCACAAGATAGATGCTTGAATAAAGGATCATTTTAGATCTTGAAAGGCCTTTTCTGCACTATCAGTCCAGATAAATCCCTTCTTCAGATTTTCTTTTCTAATAGTCTGGGTGATAAAACTTTGTTGATAGACAAACTCATGAATAAACTGTCTATATAATTTCGAGAGCCCAAGGAAGCATCAGGTTTCTTTAACAGAGGAGGGAGAGGGCCAGTCAAAAATGGCTTGTACTTTGTCTTGATCCATGGCTATTCCTGTCTAATTAATGCAAAACCCAAGATAGTGTACTTCAGTCTTGTGAAATTCACACTTTTCTGGTTCACAATATAATTGATTCTGTCTGAGTTTTTACAGAACCTGCAGTACATGTTCAGTATGTTGTTCAGGGGTACGGGAATATATTAGGATATCATCCAGATAAATCACCACACTAAGATTCAATAAATCAGAAAACACAGAATCCATGAGTTGTTGGAATATAGAAGGTGCATTGCTTAAGCCAAATGGCATGACTCGATATTTGTACTGACTAAATGGAGTACGAAAGGCTGTTTTCTATTCGTCTACTTCATGGTACGCAAGAGATGATAGGCACCCCTTAAATCTAATTTAGTAAACATTTTGGCTCCTTGGACAGCATCCACTATATCCCTAATCAGGGGTAAGGGATAACGATCCTTGATTGTTATCTTGTTGAGTCTGCAAAAGTCAACACAGGGACGTAAATCTTTCGTTTTCTTAGGAACAAAGAAAAGAGGAGCCCGAGAAGGAGATGAAGAGGGGGCAATTAAACCGTTTTGTAGATTGTCATCTAAGTATTCTTTAAGTACCTTCTTTTCCTGTTCCGTCAAGGAATACATCCAACCAAATGGAACCACTTTGTCCGGAACCAATGGAATTGCACAGTCATAGACACAATGAGGAGGTAAGATGGGCTTGCTAGGCTTCTGGAAAACATCAGAGTATTCCTGATAACAACTAGGTACTCCCTGTATCCTATTAATAGAGCTGCTATTATCTTTGGGAGAAAGACTTAACCCTTTGGGAGACCAGTAAGAGTTTGTGGAGTAGCAATTCTGTTGACAAAACTGAGATGTCAAAGATATGGGTCTCGTTTCACAATTGATATATGGGTTGTGCCGAGTCAACCAGGGTATTCCTAAAGTCATAGTATGTTTTGGCGAGGATATGAGATTGAACGTAATATTTTCTGGTGCCTACCAAAACGGAGACAGAGAGTAGGTGTAGACTCCACCACTGGTCCTGAGTTTAAAGGAGAACTATCTACAGTGTGTTCCTGTTCCAGCATTTCTTTAGGAACTCGTGGAATACCTCTCTCTTTGGCTTAGGTCTCGTCCAAATATATACCACTGGCTCCACAGTCCAATAGAGCAAAAAGCTGCTCTTCCTGACCTTGTGAACATTGTAACGTAACAGATAATATAAACAAGGCAGAAAAATTCTCTCTGGAGGAACATATTGAAGGTACTTCTGCTTCTCCCATCCCCTTCTTCCTCACAGGGGGTGGAAGTTTGCATTTCCCGAAGGCCTGGAGGTACGGACAGGACAACTACGGATCAGATTACCAACCTTGCCACAGTATAGACAAAGACCCTTTTGCCATCTGTCCTCCTTTTCTGAGTCGGATGAAGGACCACAGACCAGATCAATCTGCATGGGTTCTTCCTCGGTAGATCGAGGTGCTTCAGGATGGACTTCGTCAGACCGTCGGCTTGTAGTACGGAGTACTCCAGGCTGGTATGGTAATCGAGTTCTTCGCCTTTCCATCTTATGTTCTCACAGTCTATATCCTATATTCATTGTTTGATCCATCAGTTCTTTCAGAGCTCAAGTTGAAGTAGAATGTACCAATTCATCCTTTATTTCCTCTTGAAGTCCACGGCAAAATAGGGTTACAAAAGTGCGTTCCACCCAAGTGGTTTCAGCTGCTAAATGTTTGAAGTCGGTTATATATTGTAAGACATCCTGATTGCCTTGCTGTATATCACATAATGCTTCCTCTGCAGCTTCCTCCAACCCTGGTTGCTCGAACATCTGCTTGAAGAGTTTTAAAAAAGCAGGATAGTTGTTTAGGATAGGATCTTGCGGAGAGACCAAGGGCGTCGCCCAAGCTAGTGTGGGGCCAGATAAGGCACTGATTAAATAACCCACCTTGGCCTTGTCAGATGATAATTGTATCAGTCAAAAAGCAAAGAAGACTGTCAAAGCGTCCAGAAATTCCTTTATCTAATACGGATCTCCAGAATATCGAAGTGTCGACGTGGACACAGGAGGTACATCCATAGATCAGGAAGACAAGTCTTGTCGTAGTGCGGTATTCTCAGCCCACAATTGTAATTCTTGAGCTTGTTGTCGCATTGTCTGAAGCATGGCTTGTGCATTTTCTATGACATCTTCCTGCGGTCCTTCCATGGTTATCGCACAATGCAGATTCTTTTGGCATTGCAATCTGTCACGGTCTGCATGTCGCTTCCCACCGTTGGCTGAAGAACTTGAAGGAGCACCTGGACTTCTGCTGGTTCTGGACTGACCAAGATAAGGGCGACCCTTTCTAGTACCCACGATGCTGCTTGACTAGAAATGCCTAAGCAGACCGTACCCTGAAGAAGGAGTCCCAGGAACTCCTGAAAAAGAGGAAAAGAAATAATGAAAAAAAGGGAATACATTTAATAATCTCTTGCCAAGAGCAACAGGAACTGGAGAAAAACACGAAGAAACAGGAGCGAGGATAACCACCAAGTGGAAGTGTTTGCAACGCAAGGAAGACCAGAACTGAAAGGCTTATATACCAGGAGACAGGAAGTGACAAACACGAAGAAAGAGCGACACCATCTTGGATTGGGAAAGGCTGAATAGAAAAGAATAGGAAAAAAGTAGCAGGAAAAAGCAAAAAGGCATGCTGGGAAAAAGAACACCAAGAAGAAGACAAAATGGATACCGGAACAAGGAAGGAAGCAAAGTGGAAAGAAAGGAAGGAAGAAGAAAAAGGAAGAAAGAAAAGGATTCCCCCCAGGTAAGGAAGGGAAAAAATATCAGGAAGGCAAGCTGGGAAAGCGGTGCGACCGGGAGCACAAATTGTGTTTTCTGGGCTGCTCCGCAAGAGGAGAAATACTCGGAGTGGCGGCCCGACTGCGACTCGAACAAGGGACTCCGCGGTAGAGCGTGGTGTCACAGGTATAATGTATGCAAGGGGACGTTCCCATGCAGGAGGCTGCAAAACATGGCTTAGTGAAATCTACAAGCAACATTTTTTTCTGTAAATTTTAATGCCTGCTCAGAGCTATTGTGGAAATGAGTGCCATGGTGCACCATATTGTAAATACAGCACAACCATGGTGTTGGTATGTGGGGCAGGGGCGGTGCAAAAAAGTGTCTCATCAGGACGAATGTGTCACTTTCTTGTAGATCTAGCCCTTAATTTGTGTAAACAGATCCTATGCTTGTCTGCCGAGAGAATGGTCAGTACCTGTTATCCCACCTAGATTATCCCTGCCTGCGTCACACTCCCAGGAGACTTCCTCACTATAAACGACTATTGCAAGGTGTCACAGAAATTGTTTGTTTCTTTACCATCCTGTTTCAAATATATGGAATTGGGCTGACTAGGAAGGAATCTCAAACAATCACTAAGGTTTTAGAAGAGGTACCAAATGCCACTGTCCTCACTTTAGGACTTATGTCAGGCCAGCTGTAGGCCTAGATAATTGTCATATCGCAGAACCAAATAAGTCTGAAGTTTATTCTTGCTGCCAAAGTTTGGCACCGTCCTACCTTAGCATCCATGAACAAATAGGTGATATAGAGACAGTGTGAAGGAGATGAATAAAAGGCAATGATATTGAAGGGTATTTTTGGAAGATGGAGAATGAAGAATCTGGAAATTTTGTGTTGTTTTCATTTTCTTCATTTTCATTTACATTTTTATACAAATCTGTATGTGTGTTAATAATCATCTCATCAATATTGTAGGCTCTGCCACTTTCCCCCCCAGGACTATTCCTGAAGAGGATGATAGGCTCAATAGCATTTCTAAATTTAAGATGAAAGGTCACCATAATAATGAATTGAATGGTGAATTAAATAGATTGATGTCCATCAATTTGATATAGGTTTTGAACCAGATGGTACAAAAGGGTGGGATTGAGAAATTGAACGAAACTGCTTTGAAATCATTGTAGTAACTGCCCCCATGTTGATTAATTTGCTGCCATATCATTTGCCCATGTTGCATATAGTCTATACTGACTTCTCAATTCTGATGCATTTAGCCTCATTCTCATGCTTGCCACTGTTTGCGACGGTCCAGAAATGACTAGCTCAGTGTCTGAAAATTAGCATTTATTGTATATTTTTCAAGTTTTTTTTTAACATTCTTCTCATGAGAAAGGTGTGCATCTGCTATCTGAAGTTTAGTTTTTTTTCGCCTATTCTCTTGCTTGAAACATGAATTAAACAAACCTATACAAAGTCATGTTAATTGGAGAGGAGATGGCATTAAGGCCCTCATTATAACCCTGGCTGTAAAGTCTTCTGACCGCTGTGCCGACGGCCGCCAACATACCGTGCCTGTGGCAAAAATCCGCTACTGGTATTATGACCTCCACAATACAGACATCCACACAAGTCCGCCACACCAAAGGTCAGTGATAAATTGGCGGTACCAAAACCCACACCTACACGCCAACAGGAATACGTCCACACTATCACGACCCACAAATCAATGTGGCGGTCATTCAACCGCGGCAAACCATTGGCGGTACACACCGCCACGCTCAAAATACACACACACTTACAAAACACGGCCACATTGGACAATTCAAACTACACACACCTGACACACATACACACACCACACCCACACACCCAATCCAATATAAAACACATTACCCACAACCCCTTACAATGAAATGTTTTTGAAGAAGCAGAGAGACAGAAAAGCAAAGACCACAGCAGCATCCAGAGGTGCACAACACCATCACTCATACACCACCCACGCACAAAACACCATACACCCCAAATCATCACCCCACACATCACATCACACATCACCTCACACATTACTCACACCACATCATGGCACCTCAAAGACACCCCAGGTTTTCTCAGGAGGATCTCAGGTTCATGGTGGAGGAAATCATCCGGGTAGAGCCACAGCTATTCGGATCACAGGTGCAGCAGACATCCATTGCTAGGAAGATGGAGCTATGGCGGAGAATTGTCGACAGGGTCAATGCAGTGGGACAGCATCCAAGAACACGGGATGACATCAGGAAGAAGTGGAATGACCTACGGGGGAAGGTACGTTCCGTGGTATCCAGACACCAGGTAGCCATACAGAGGACTGGCGGTGGACCCCCACCTCCTCCCCCACAACTAGCAACATGGGAGGAGCAAGTCTTGGCAATTATGCATCCTGAGGGCCTCGCAGGAGTAGCAGGGGGACTGTACTGTGGTAAGTCAAATCTTCACTACTATATCCCCCACCCTACCTGCATGCCATCACAAACTCCTACCCCTACCCTCACACCCATCACTCCACCACCTCACATATACCCCACTATCACAACTCACCCATCCCAATACCAAGCCCTGCATGTTACACCAATGCATGGACACCCATCACAGACCTGCATGGACACCCATTACCAAAGCAAGTCCAAGAGAGAGACTCACCCAGGGCACACAATCATCACTCACACAAGGGCCAAGGCGATATTGCAAGCACAGTGATAGAGGGAAAGACACCCATTGCACAAGATGGCACACACAGATAAAATAACAATGCATTTACTCCCCAACAGGACCCCTACCAAACGTCACCAGACAGGAGGTGCCAGCCATATCCAGCCCCCCCACAGAAGAGGCCCACAGTGATGACAGCAGCTCTGCACGCCTGGATCAAGATGACCAGCCCGGCCCATCAGGGACCTCTGGACAGTCGGTTACCCTGCCACAGTCCCATCCCACCACAGAATCTCCCCCCTCAGGAAACACCACCACAACACCCACACAGTGGGCCCATACCACTATCCCCAGAACACGTCAATCAGCAATGTGTCCACCACTACAGGGACCGCAGGCAAACCCACTAACCCAAGCAAATCAGGGACCTGGGGTCAGTGGGCACATGGTTCAGGGGACAGAGGCACAGGACAACAGGGAAGCTGGGAGGACAGGCCCAGGGAACCCACTCTCCATGAGGCACTCTCAAACATCATGGGAGCATACCACCATTCCCAGGAGACCATGGGCACAGTACTGGCCAAGTTTCAGGAGACCCAGCGGCTGCAGGAGGGACAGTACCTGGGGATCAGGGAGGACTTGAAGTCCATTAACACCACCCTGGTCACCATTGCAGGGGTGCTGGCAGACATGGCCAACACCATGAGGGAGACAGTAGCATACCACCGGGCCCCTGACACCAGACCAACCGATGAACAGCCTTCCACGTCCTCCGGCGCTAGTGGACAGGAGGCCCTGCCACAGGACCAATAGGCCACCAGCACCCCACCCCCTGCAGAAGGAGAACCACCCCGCAAACGGTTCCTGGGATCCAGGCAGAAGACAGAGAACATTGCCAAGACCCCGCCAGTAAATAAGACTCTCCTGATTGTCACCCTTCTGTCCCACTCTGATACCCTGTCCACCTTGAACTGCTATTGCTCCCCTTCCTATGCCCCCTTGGACAATGCACCTGTGCTACCAAGAGACTGGACTCTACTATGGACCTTCCTCCACCATCATCCTAGCCCCTTCCACATACCTCTATCCACATTAGCCCATAAATAAACACCCTTGAATCACAAACCAATCTGGAGTCAGTCTGTTCTTTCACAAATGTATAATTACAACATCATCCACAAATATCAATGTAAATGTTAATTTGTTCATACCAATGTATAACAGTTGTTGGGCAGCAGTAAATATAGCAGAAGGCAGAATAAGATACCCAGATCTGTGAAATGGAAAGCCAAAGAGAACTGTCAGTGTCCATAGACAGAGGTTAAGAGGCTGACTTATACAATGTCCTACGGTAGTCAGATATGAGATGAGCAGTGCCAGTCTCTTACCTGTGTGTCACTGGAAGTACTGCATGATGATGTTGGTTCGGTTGTCAATATCTTCTTCCTCTGCCTCCTCTTCCTCACTGTCCACAGGCTCCACAGCTGCCACAATCAATCAATCAATCAAAAGAATATATAAAGTGCGCTACTCACCTGTGAGGATCTTAAGGCGCTTGAGGGGGGGCAAGGAGGGTCACTGTTTGAACAACCATGTTTTGAGGTTTTTTCTGAAGAGCAGGAGGTCTTTGGTTTTGCGGAGGTTGGTGGGGAGGGAGTTCCATGTTTTGGGGGCGAGATAGGAGAAGGACCAGCCTCCTGTGGTGGTGCGTTGGATGCGGGGGACTGTGGCTAGGGCGAGGTTGGCTGATCGGAGGTTGCGGAGACCATCATCAGCCCCATCCACCTTCAGAAAAGGCACCTGGCGTTGCAATGCAGGTTGTCCAACATGCAGCATGCCACGATTATCTGCCACACCTTCTTCGGTGAGTAGTATAGTGAGCCACCTTTTAGATGGAGGCACCGGAATCTGGCCTTCAGTAGGCCGAACGTCCACTCAATAATACACCTAGTTCGCCCATGTGCCTCATTGGAGTGTTCCTCTGCCCTTGTCCTGGCAGTCCTCACTGGGGTCAGTAGCCATGAGAGGCTGGGGTAACCAGAATCACCTGCAAATGTCAAGGGATATCTGTTAGACACACACTAACCCTTAGGGACTACCCCATACCCAGACACCTATTCATACTGTGTGGGGACCTTGGGCTCACCTATTAGCCACACCCGGTGCCTCTGAAGTTGGCCCATCACATAAGGGATACTGCTATTCCTCAAAATGTAAGCGTCATGCACAGAGCCAGGATACTTGGCATTCACATGAGAGATGTACTGGTCTGCCAAACACACCATCTGCACATTCATAGAATGGTAGCTTTTTCGAATTCAGTACACTTGTTCATTTCTGCGGGGGGGGACAAATGCCACAAGTGTACCATCAATCAATCAATCAATCATTTGTAAAGTGCACTACTCACCCGTTAGGGTCTCAAGGCGCTGAAGGGGGGGAAGGGACTGCTACTGCTCGAAAAGCCAGGTCTTGAGGCGTTTCCTGAAGGTCAGGAGGTCTGGGTCTGTCGTAGGTGAACCGGGAGGGAGTTCCACGTCTTGGCAGCGAGGTGGGAAAAGGATCTGCCGCTGGCGGTGGTCCGACGGATGTGAGGGACGGTGGCCAGGGCGAGGTTGGCAGATCGTAGCTGGCGGGTGGAGTGTGGAAGGTAAGTCGCTCATTGAGGTAGGCAGGGCCTGCATTGTGGATAGCTTTGTGAGCGTGGACCAGGAGCTTGAAAGTGATCCTCTTGTGGACGGGAAGCCAGTGTAGGTCTTTGAGGTGAGCTGTGATGTGGTCGTGGCGAGGGATGTTGAGGATGAGGCGTGCGGAGGCGTTCTGTATTCGTTGCAGTCTCTTCTAGAGCTTGGCCGTTGATCCTGCATAGAGCGCGTTGCCGTAATCCAGTCTGCTGCTGACAAGGGTGTGGGTGACCGTCTTTCTAGTTTCGGTGGGGATCCATCTGAAGATCTTGAGGAGCATGCGGAGGGTGTTGAAACAGGCGGATGAGAGAGCGCTGACTTGCTGGGTCATGGTGAAAGATGAGCCAAGGATGAAACCTAGGTTGCATGCGTGGGTGGTGGGTGTTGGTGCGGTTCCTAGTGTGGCTGGCCACCAGGAGTCATCCCATGCGGAGCGGTTGGAGCCGAGGATGAGGATCTCAGCCTTGTTGGAGTTCAGTTTGAGGCAGCTCATCTTCATCCAGCTGGCGATGGCATGCAGTCAGCCATGGAGGCTAGTCTTAACGGTGGCTGGGTCCTTGGTGAGGGAGAGGATCAGCTGGGTGTCGTCTGCATAGGAGATGATGTTGAGGCTGTGGGATCTGACGATGTTGGCGAGCAGAGCCATGTACATGTTCAAGAGAGCTGGGCTGAAAGAGGATCCTTGGGGGAACGCCGAAGATGGCCGTGGTGGCTTCAGACAGGAACGGAGGGAGGCGGACTCTCTGGGTTCTGCGAGAGAGGAAGGATGTGAGCCAGTCCAGGGCTGTTTGGTGGATCCCAGCATCGAAGAGGCATGTGCGCAGGGTGTGATGACAGACGTTGTCGAAGGATGCCGAGAGATCTAGGTTGATGAGGGCAGCGGTTTTGCCTTTGTCGAGCATGGTCCTGATGTCATTGGTTGCGGTGATGAGTGCGGTCTCGGTGCTGTGGTTCCTACGGAATCTGGATTGGGAGATGTCTAGCGTGTTGTTGTCCTCCAAGAAGCGGGTCAGTTGGCAGTTGATGATCTTCTTGATGACCTTCGCAGGTAAAGGGAGGAGGGAGATGGGCCAATAGTTTGTGAGGTCTCCGGGGTCTGCTTTGGGCTTCTTTAGCAGGGCGTTGACTTCGGCGTGTTTCCACATATACAGGAAGGTTGAGGTCTCAAAGGAGCTGTTGATGACGGCTCGGAGCTGGGGAGCAATGATTTTGTTGGCCTTGATGAGGACATGGTGGGGGCAGGGGTCTGTAGGGGAGCCTGAGTGGATGGAGCTCATGGTTTTGCTGGTGTCTTTATTGTTGGTGGGGATCCAGGAGTTCAGTACGTCGGTGCGGCAGGGTGCTTTTGTGTTGGTTGTGTCATTGGTGGTGATGGTGGGAGATGCTGATGTGAAACTTTCGTGTATGTCTACGATCTTGCGGTGGAAGTAGTTGGAGAGGGAGTTGCAGAGGTCTTGGGAGAGAAGGGGTCGGTGGTGCAGGATTTGGGTTTGGTGAGTTCTTTAATGATGGCGAAAAGATCCTTGCTGTTGTGCGCATTGTTGTTTATGCGTTCTTTGTAGAAGGATCATTTGGTGGTCCGGATTAGGTGGTGATGTTTGCGCATGGCTGATTTGAGGGCGGAGAAGTTGCTCACTGAAGTTTCTTGGCACCAGGCTTTCTCAAATTTCTTGCATTCTCGTTTGGAAGATTGAATTTCTGCAGTGAACCAGGGGGCTGTCTTGTTGGTGCGGGTGTTGTTAGGTTTTTTGAGTGGGGCGAGGGAGTCGGCGCATGTTCCTAGCCATCGAGTGAGGTTGAGGGCGGCAGTGTTGGGGTCGCTGGTACTGGGAGGTTGAACTTGTGCGAAGTTGGAGATCAGTAGTTCTTTAGAGATCTTGTTTCACTTGCGGTAGGGGATCGGATGCTGTTGGCTTCAGGAAGGAAAAGTGGACGCAGTGGTGGTCAGCCCAGTGGAGTTCGGTGGTGTGAGTGAAGGTGATGAGGTTGCTGGAGGAGAAAATGGCATCTAGCGTGTGACCGGCTGAGTGGGTGGTTGAAGTGACTAGTTGCTTGAGACCGAGGTTTCCAAGGTTGTCCAGCAGGGTAGTGGAGTTGCAGTCATTGGTGCTCTCCAGGTGAAAGTTTAAGTCACCGAGGAGTAGGTAGTTTGTGGAGGCGAGTGCGTGGGAGCTGATAACGTTGGCAATGGCGTCACAGAATGGGGGCGGGGTCCCGGTGGTCTGTAAATGAGGGTGCCTCTTAGGGTGGTGTTGGCGTTGATGTGTACCTGAAAGTGCAGGTACTCTGCGTGTCTAGGGTGTTGTTGGTGTTGGTGGAGATTTTGATGGAGTTTTTGTGTATTATGGCGACTCCACCTCCAGGTTTGTTAATACGGTCTCTACGGGTGATTTTGTATCCTAATGGCGATGTTGGGTTCCGATGAGGAGTTCATCCATGTTTCAGTGAGGAAGGCGATGTCAGGAGAGTTTGTCGTGAGTAGGTCCCAAAGCTCGATGGCGTGCTTGTGGACGGAGCGGGTGTTGAGGAGGGTGCAGTTCTTTGCCATCAATGGCACCAATGATGTTGGGGATATGTCCCAGGGCATAAAAGTCAGCTTTCACTGTGGGCAAATCCTCTACCTAGGGGAAAACGATGTAGCTGTGCATGTGTTTCAGCAGGGCTGACAACACTCTGGTCAACACGTTAGAAAACATTGGCTGAGGTATCCCTGATGCCATGGCCACTTTAGTTTGAAAGGAGCCACTTGCCAGGAAATGGAGCTCTGACAGGATCTGCACTGGAGGGGGTATTCCTGTGGGATGGCGGATAGCTGACATCAGATCTGGCTCCAATTGGGCACACAGTTCTTGGACTGTGGAATGATCAAGTCTGTAGGTGATAATGATGTGTCTGTCTTCCATTGTTGACAGGTCCACCAGGGGTCTGTACACCGGAGGATGACGCCATCTTATCATCTGCCCCAGAGGATGTGCCCTATGGAGTAGAATGGTGAGCAGATGGTCATGTACCACATAGGTTGCACAAGTGTTTTTGCAGTAATGTGAGTAAATCCGTATGTGGCGTTGCTTGTCCGTATTTCTGCCAAAATGTTCTGTGATGCAGTTAGGTGCCATGCCATGTGCCCCCCTGAAATGGCGGATGCCTGACCTGTAAGGAGGGACAAGGGGAAATGAGGTAACTGGGCTGGCGTTGTGCAGCATCGCGGTAGGTGGTCAAAGACCGCCGCGCAATTTAGCATTGGTTATCATTAGGCCCCATGGGTTCTGCTGTGACCTCAGTCTGGAAGTGACAATGGCACATGTGTTTGGGGAAAGGTTCCCTGCCTTCACCCCGGAGGAATTGGACAAACTGGTGGATGGGGTCCTCCCCCAGTACACGCTACTCTACGGTCCTCCAGACAAATAGGTGAGTACCATATTAGCATGATGCGTGGGCAATGCCTGTTTGGAGTAGTGTGGATGGAAGATACATTTGGGGGGGCTGAGGCCTGCATGTGAGGATGATGAGTGTATGTGCGTCAGGACATGGGTGGAAACTGGTAGGCAATGAGTATGACGGCCCAGACGGGAGAGTAATTTCCTTTCATCCTGTACCTTTCCTCTAGGTCAGCATCCACCAGAAGAGGGGTATTTGGCATGCCATCGCCAAGGAAGTGCAGACCCTGGGGGTCTATCATAGTCGGAGCACCTACTGCTGCAAGAGATGGGTGGACCTGCGCCGCTGGAGCAAGAAGACGGTGGAGGCCCAGCTGGTGCTGCCCTCCCAACGTGGAAGGGGTGCCCGTCGCACCATAACCCCCCGGATGTTTCGGATCCTGGCGGTGGCATATCCGGAGTTGGATGGGCACTTTAGGGCATCACAGCAGCCACAAGGGGGTGGGTACAGTGTAATTCAGCTGACTCTACGCGCTTTACGAAGTGTCTGGGTGGGGGATGTGGGTTCCCATAGGCCAGGGCGAACTTGGTAAGGCAGGTCCCTTGTTAGGCAGACTCTGAGGCACTCCAACCCGAATAGTGTTAGTGGGCATCTACAACTAGTCAGGCTCCTGTGGGTTCCAGGTGTGCAGCAAATGGTGTTAGGCATAGTACACCATGGGCAGATGATTTTCCTACTAACTGCTAGTGCATGGCCTACTGCATAGGGCTGCTCCCTGTGTGTTGTGTCCACCAACGGTAGTGGTGTTGCTAGCATTGACCATGTGTCTCCTCTGTCTCCCCCCCTTCTTGTTTTGTGACCCTGTCCTTGTGTGCATTAGCATCATCTGGCGGAGGAGCAGAGGCACCGGCGACAGAGGGAGCTGCATCCCACATGGCCCATGAGAGTAAATCTACGGAGTCTGAAGGCACCAGTGGGACGGAGGGCGAGGGGAGTTCCACGACGGGGACAGGAGGGGACACCAGTGACAGCGACTCCTCCTCTGATGGGAGCTCCTTTGCGGTGGCGGGCACCTCTGTGCCCACCGCAACAACAGGTACAGCCGCCACTCCCCCACCAGCACTGCCCTCCCAGCAGCACCTCAGCGTGTGTCCCATGTCCGCTCACCCAGGAGGGTGGGCATCTCCTTCGCCCCAGGCACCTCAGGCCCTGCCCCAGTCAGCCCTGCTGCCTCAGTGAGGAGGCTATTGACCTCCTGAGATCCCTCACTGTTGGGCAGTTAACCATTCTGAATGCTATCCAGGGTGTCGAGAAGCATTTGCAGCAAACAAATGCATACCTGGAGGGCATTCATTCTGGTGTGGTGGCCCCACAGAGAGCATTTCAGGGTCTGGCCTCAGCACTGATGGCAGCCATTGTCCCTGTGTCCAGCCTCCCCCCTCCAACTTCCATTACCCAGACCCAATCCCCTCTACCTCATCCTACCCCAAGCACACCATCAGACCAGCATGCACACACATCAACACACAAAAGTGGCTCAGGCAAACATAAGCACCACACATCCCACAGGCACTCACACAAGCACCATACCCATGCAGACACACCAACGTCCACTGCCTCCACTGTGTACCCCTCCTCCACGTCCTCCACCTCCCTCCCAGTCTCGTCTCCACTCACACCTGCATGCACTACATCCTCAGCCACTACCTCCATCACCAGAACGCCCATCACTACACACCGCTCACGTTCAATCACCACCCCACTACCATTCACACGTCCCCTGTGTCCTCTCCCATTGTGTCTGTGAGCCCTCCTCCTAAAGTACAAAAACGCAGGCACACACCTACTCAACAGCCATCCACCTCACAACAGCCTCCAACCCATGCACCTTCACCCAAACTCAGCAGACGTACACCTCCTACAACCACTACCTCTTCCTCCACTCCCAAACTCCCTCCATCTTCCCATCCCACTGTGTCAAAAAAACTTTTCCTAGCTAACTTGAACCTCTTCCCTACACCTCCCCCCCTCCGTCCTTACCCTAGGGCCAGGATGTCTAGATACCAGCCCAGCACCTCAGCCACCAAATCTGTATCCGCTATGGTCCCTGCTACTCCAGTACGGTCAAAGGGGGCACCCATCAGAGCTGCCAGTGTGCCACCGACAGAAAAGAAGGGCCACTCTATTCCACCACCTGGAAAGCTCAAAAGGGGTCTGGCTTCCAGCAGGGGACAGTCACACCACCCACCCAGCAAGGCCTTGCACAAACACCGAGTGGACAGTGCCAAGGTCCCTGCAGCGACTGTCAAGATGGGGAAGGGCCACAAGCCAAAGAGCACATCACCTCTGGGCACAATGTCACCTAGTGAGGGGCTGGTGACCACCAAATCTTCGGGATGGCAGCCACATGCACCACCAGTCACTACCGCCGCTCTGACCGCCACCTGCACCACCACCTGCACCACCGCTGCTACAACGTCATTCTGCAGCATCCTCCCCAAGGATTAGCCATCCGAGGCTGCCGGAGACGGTATGGTGTCTCCATCCACCACAACAGTCTCTTGCTCCAGGGGCAGCACTGGCAGCATCTCCGCCGCAGCCACGGCCACCTGCACCACCATCAGCACCACCACGTGCACAGCCGATGCCACTCTGTCGGACGTCAGCCCCATCCCCAGTGTGCAGCCTTCAGGGTCTGCAGATGACGTCCTGGACCCTGGACACGCCACTTGAGACACCACCTCCAGCACTGACACGAACCAGCAATTGGCAGCCTAAGTCACCACAGGATGGAGTGTGGGTCTGCCTCCATGGAGTATCATGCTACCTGTTCCAGGTACATCGCGTGGCTGAGACATCCAGGTGAGACGAAGTCAACTGCCACACCCCAGGTGCAGCATCACTGGGCACAAAGCCCCCTCCAGAACCAGTGGTGAAAAGCATCCACTAACCCAGTCCTTGGCAGGATGAAGAACTCTGGGCACAAAACCCGCTCCAGAACCAGTGGAGAAAAGCATCCCCTAACCCAGTGCTTGGCAGGATGAAGCACTCTGGGCACATAGCCCCCTCCAGAATCAGTAGAGAAAAGCATTCACTAACACAGTCCTTGGCAGGATGAAGCACTCTGGGCACAAAGCCCCCTCCAGAACCAATGGAGAAAAGCATCCACTAACACAGTCCTTGGCAGGATGAAGCACTCTGGGCACAAAGACCCCTCCAGAACCAGTAGAGAAAAGCATCCACTAACACAATCCTTGGCAGGATGAAGCACTCTGGGCACAAAGCCCCCTCCAGAACCAGTGGAGTAAAGCATCCACTAACACAGACCTTGGCAGGATGAAGCACTCTGAGCACAAAGCTCCCTCCAGAACCAGTGGAGAAAAGCATCCACTAACCCAGTCCTTGGCAGGATGAAGCACTCTGGGCACAAAGCCCCCTCCAGAACCAGTGGAACATGTCACCCACTAGAGAGACTGTGGCTTTGCACTCCCCAGGACCAAGCTGTGGGCAAATCACCCACTTGAGAGACTTGAGAGACTGTGGCTTTGAACTCCCCGGGACAAAGCAGTGGGCAAAGCACCCACTTGACAGACTTGAGAGACTGTGGCTCTGAACTCCCCAGGACCAAGCAGTGAGCAACCCACCCACTTGAGAGACTTGAGAGACTGTGGCTTTGCACTCCTTAGGACCAAGCAGTGGGCATGGACAGAGGGAGCTGTGGCATCGTACCATCATCCGGCTGAGGTGCCCCCCTCAACTTCCCCCTGAGGTGCCTGTTTTTTTTTCCCGACCTGATGCCCCTGCAGTATTCTCTCCGTTTTGAGGCAGGTGTCATGTGTGGGCTTTGCCCATGCTTTTTGTGACCACTGGTCAACGGACATTTCATGGGACAGTGTACGGACTTGTGTACTTGCTGCAAATATTTGTGTATACCTATTATTTGCTGTTCTCTTGGGCTATCTGATTGTTCGAATATTACACTAGGTAAACTCATTTTGTTTTGTCCTTGCGTTCTTCCAGGGGGTGATGGGGTGTATCTGTGATGTTTTTGGATATGTGTGTGTGTGTGTGTTGTTGTGGGTGGTGGGTGGAGGTGTTGAGTTTTGCATGTGTGTGTCACTCTCTTTTTCCTCCTCCCCTCACCTGTGTGCTAGGTGCAGTACTCACCGGCGTCGTCACCGCTGCCGCCTTCTTTCCACTTTGTGGTGTATTATTAGATACAGCAACATGGGCAGGACCTGTAACTCGGGCTCCATGGCGTCCTGGTTCTTGGTTGAGTGTCGAGAGGTGAGTTGTTTACCTTCTGTGTACTGTTTCTGCCGTGCTTTTGATGGCGTTGGTACCACCCCGGAAAAGCTGGCGGATTGGTGCCTTGTAATAGTGTGGGCGGTACATTGTGTTCTGCCTGTCTGTTGGTGGTGACCGCTGCGGTGTTTGTTGCTACCGCCGTGGCGGTCGGAGTGTTAAAGTGGCTGTCTCTGCTGGCGGTTTCCGCCATGGCGGTGATTCCATTTTTTTAACCGCCGGCCTGTTAGCGGTATTACCGCCACTTTAACACCGACCGCCAGGGTTGTAATGAGGGCCTAAATGCTCACAGGTAATGGAGGTGTAATGCTGCCAGCTGGCATAGCGATACTACGCTTTGCTTGTTTTGATTAATATATCTGTGCAGAGTTTACATAGGTGTACGAGTAATCAGTGCTTAATTTGTGCTTGTTGTGTCCGGTGCTGAGCACCAGCACTTATTTTTGAGGGCCGGGGCTTACTCTTCTGCCTCAAGCATTTGCTGCAAGCAAAAGACACATATGGGAAAGATGGATGAAGGGAAAAACGAAAAACCGTCACAAAGGGAGAAAGTATAAAGCTGCAAGAGTGAGCTGAAGGGGCAGGAAGTGGCTTTATATGGATTGAAGAGGCCGACATGGCTTCAGGATTGCGCCGCATCAGTATTCCATGCTCACACATTTAATTGCAGCAGCCGTGGGTTTAAGAGGAGGGCTTTGAGCACCGGCACCTTTTTATTTACAAATTAAGCACTGCGAGTAGTCTTATCTTTGCAACACTATTTTTGCTGTGCCTACAGAATGAGAAATGGCAAAAATAATTTGTTCTTCATTTGTCCAATTTAAAAGGTGGAACTAAGTTTGTGCAACACCAGTCGCCCATTTATTGTTAAAAGGTTTCTCATGGACTAGTAATTTTTTGTTAGGATCTCTATTATTCTTGTTATTGTATCAAGATGAATTTCCTGGTGTAGCTTTCAAATAAACCCACGCAGATTCCCCTAACTCAGAATTTGTAATTCATTTCCACTGGTTATTTTTAGAGACTTTTTAATGCCACAAAACGGTTTTGATGATAAAGGGGGTTATTCCAACTTTGGAGGAAGTGGTAATCCGTCCCAAAAGTGACGGTAAAGTGACGGATATACTACCAGCCGTATTACAAGTCCATTATATCCTATGGAACTCGTAATACGGCTGGTGGTAAATCTGTCACATTTGGGACGGATTACCACCTCCTCCAAAGTTGGAATAACCCCCAATGTGTTCACTATAAATCATCATAAGGTACCACACCATATGTATATGCCTTACACTACATTTGTCAATACTTGCTTCAAAAAGCACATGTACCATGTTTGCAAAAAAGGATAGGAGGGCTTGTTCCACTCTCTCCTACTGCAGTGGCTCTGTTAATTTGTTACACTCATCTGTTCAACGCAACGCAATGGGACTAATTCACAAAGGTAGCGTACATTTTTCGGTAATTTACAATTTTGATTAAGTATACTACTTTCTGGCTATTCAAAAAATTTCCAGTGTAAATTTCATCCAAAAGTGTAACCTACACTTAGATTTTGTGAAAGTAGTAAATGACTCGAAAGTGTAAATTATTTAAACTTTTAGAGCCACTGGGCCCTGTAACTTGGTGGAGACACAGAGGGAATAAACCCTCCAACCACCCACTTTTTAAAAAAATTACCTTTACCGCCTTATGCCCCTACCAACCCCAAACCCTAAAGATACCCTAACCACCCTATACCACTATATGCATATATTACAGAGTGGCTGTAGTTATAGTTAAGACTCCAAGAGATAAGAATTCTTCTGTTTTTTGATTGATAAGAACTTCCCCACCATTAGACAAATCACCACGAAACTTTGCAGACCTATCCCTTTTTCCACTTTGGCTGATAATGCTAAATTTGATGGTAATTAGTTAAGTGTGCAAAGAAAAAATGGGTGTCCCAAAACAAGTAGTCTTTCACTGCACTGTAGTATGCACCACTGGACTCAATCCCACTCTGCACCAGTGCACTCTGTGCAACTGCACTCTGTGCACCTGTACTCTGCACCACTCAAATCTATGACATTGCACTCTACTCTGGGGCACTTTACTTTCCACTACTATATTGCACCACTGGACTCAATCCCACTGTATTCTACTCTATACCAGTGCGCTCTACGCAACTGCACTCTGTGCACCTCCACTCTGCACCACTCTAATTCTCTGACGTTACATTCTACTCTAGGCTACTTCACTTTCCACCACCCTATTGTACTTTGCACCACTCTAATCTATGCCACCGCAGTCTATGCAATTGCACTGTACATCACTTTACTCTATGCCACTCTACTCTGTCCCACCGCACTCTATGCCACTCTACTCTGCACCACTCTACGTTTTGCCACTGCATTCTACACCACTGTAGTCTACTGTGCACTACACTATGCCACTGCACTCTATGCCACTGCGTTATACTATGCACCACTCTACTTTATGCCACTACACTTTATACCACTCTTCTCTGTGCTACTTTACTCTGCACCACTGTACTCTGGTGCGCCACTGCACTCTACTGTGCACAACTGTAGGCAACTAAACTCTACACCACTGTACTACACTCTGCACCGCTTTCTCTATGCCACTGCACTCTACTCTTCACCACTGCACTCTACACTACGGTATTCTTCTCTGCACCACTGCACTTTATGCCACTGCACTCTGCACCACTCTACTCTGCAGCACTCTACACTACTGCACACTATGTCACTGTAATGTACTGTGCACCACTAGACTCTGCGCTTATGCACTCTACACCACTCTACTCTGCACCACTGTACTTTACACCACTTCACTGATAGCCACTCTGCTTATACCACTGGACTGCACACCACTCTACTCCATGCCACTGCACTCTATGCCACTCTACTCTATCCTACACCACTCTACTCCAATGCAATATATGCCACTCTACTCCAATGTGTTCTACTACACTCTATGCCACTCCATACTCCTCTACACCATGCCACTCCACTGTATGCCACTCCACAAGTAATTATAGCAAAAGTGCTGCAGTGCTATTGAGATATAAAAAACAATCTGATCTATGGAAGAATTAATACCAATATAAAGAACTAGACCGCCGGGGCCAGGGTCGGCGGGAGCACCGCCGACAGGCCGGTGGTGCCCCGCAGGGCATTCTGACCGCGGCGGTTCGGCCGCGGTCAGAAGAGGCAAACCGGCGGTCTCCCGCCGGTTTACCGCTGCCCTTAGAATCCCCCATGGCAGCGCAGCTTGCTGTGCCGCCATGGGGGATTTTGACACCCCCTACCGCCATCCTGTTCCTGGCGGTTCGCCCACACTTGGAATCAGTTTTCTCTGCATCTTTGTCAGATTAGGGCTGAGAACCTATTCAGAAATGTGGTTAAAATCTGGCTATTTGATTTGGTTTTTTGAATGGGCTTCTCCCTGGCTGTGTCATTGTGGCAGTTTTCTCAGTCTGGACAGTTGTCTGGGTAACTGTTGCATTCATAAATTGTTTAATTGATTGATTGAAGTGGCATAGAGATGAGCAAAGTGTTATAAAGTGGAGTGGAGTATCATCAAAAAGAGTGGAGTAGAGTGGTGTAGAGTGGTGTAGAGCAGAGTGCGCAGCATGGAGTGGCATAGGGTATCATGGAGTGTCAGAGTGGAGTAAAGTATCATAGAGTGCTGTACAGTGGAGTGTAGTAAAGTGGAGTGAAGTGTCATGGGATGGAACGGAATATTTTATTGTTGAGTGGAGTTTCGTAGAGTGTCATAGAGTGAAGTGGATTGTCATAGAGTGGAGTACAGTTTAATAAAGTGGAGTAGTGTGTTGTGGAGTAGAGTGTTGTAGAGTAGAGTGATGTAGAGTGGAGTGGTGTAGAATGGAGTGTCAGAGTGGAATGGTGTACAGTGTAGTCAAGTGGAATGGCATAGAGTGGAGTGGAGTGTTGTGTAGAGGAGAGAAGCGTGGGTTGGCATAAATTGGACTAAAGTGGAGTAGAGTGTCATAGATTGGAATAGAGGGGGTCATTACGACCCTGGCGGTCATGGACCGCCAGGGCCGGGGACCGCGGATGCACCGCCAACAGGCTGGCGGTGCATCCAGGCCAATTCTGACCGCGGCGGTAAAGCCGCGGTCAGAAAAGGAAAACAGGCGGTTTCCCGCCGGTTTTCCCCTGGCCTGAGGAATCCTCCAGCGCCGCCATGGGGATTCCTACCCCCTTACCGCCAGCCTGGTTCTGGCGGTTTTGACCGCCAGAGCCTGGTTGGCGGTAACGGGTGTCATGGGGCCCCTGGGGGCCCCACCAAGATTTTCAGTGTCTGCATAGCAGACACTGAAAATCGCGACGGGTGCAACTGCACCCGTCGCACCCTTTCCACTCTGCCGGCTCCATTCGGAGCCGGCATCCTCGTGGAAGGGGGTTTCCCGCTGGGCGGGCGGGTGGCCTTCTGGTGGTCGCCCGCCCGCCCAGCGGGAAACTCAGAATTACCGCGGCGGTCTTTTGACCGCGCAGCGGTCTTCTGACGGCGGTACTTTGGCGGGCGGCCTCCGCTGCCCGCCATAGTCAGAATGAGGCCCAGAGTGTTGTAGAGTGGTGGAGCATAGGGTGGAGGGGCTTAGAGTAGAGAGAAAATTGGTGTAGAGTGGAGTAGAGTTTCATACAGTGGCGTGTCAAGTGTAGTGGCACAGAGTGGAGTAGTGTAGCACAGAGAGAAGCAGAGTGGAGTGGAGTAGAGTGGAGTAAAATGGCATAGAATGGAGTAGTGTAGAGTAGAATGGCATAGAGTGAAGTAGAGTGTAGGTGAGTGGAGAAAAGTGGCGTAGAATGGAGTAGCATAGAGTGGAGTGGCATAGAGTGAAGTAGCACAGAGTGGTGTAGAGTGACGTAGAGTGTAGTGTCATAGATGGAGTAGATTGTTGTAGAGTAGAGTGGAATGCCATAGATTGGAGTGTCATAGGTTGGAGTAGAGTTTTGTGGAGTGGCGTTTAGCACACTAGAATGGAGTGTTGTAGAGTGGGGTGGTGTAGAATAGACTAAAGTTTTGTAGATTTAAGTGGTGTAGAGTGGAGTGGCATAGAGTGCAGTGGTGTAGAGTGGAGTAAAGTGGTGCAGAGTGGCATAAAGTGGAGTAGATTGGAGTGGGGTGGCATAGAATGGCATGGAGGGCATGAAGTAGCGAGTGGAGTAGAGTGTGGTAGAATGGAAGTGCATTGAGTGGCATAGAGAGAAGTAGGGTGGCTTAGAGTGGTGTGGTGTAGAATGGAATAGTGGCGTAGAGTGGAGTACCGTGGAGTGGAGTGGAGATGAGTTGAGTAAAGTGGAGTGGATTGTCATGGAATGACATAGAATGGAATGGAGTGTTACAGAGTAGAGTGGAGGGTCGTAGAGTGTAGTGTCAGAGTGTAGCAGCAAAAAGCAGCGTAGGGTGGAATAGAATGGAGTGGAGAAGTGTTGTAGAGTGGCATAGATTGGTGTGGCATTAAGTGGGGTTTCGTGTTGTGGAGTGGGATAGAGTGCAGTGGCATGGAGTGGAGTAAAGAGTTGTGGAGTGACATGGAGTGGCATAGAATAGAGTGTCATAGAGTGGAGGATCGTGGAGTGGCATCGAGTGAAGTGGCATAGGATGAAGCAGCATAGCGTGTCATAGAGTGGAGGGGCGTAGAGTGACATAGATTGCAATAGAGTGTCGTGGAGTGTGGTGATGTAGAGTGGAGTAGAGTGGAGTATTCATGGTATGGTGGTGCACTTCCATTACAGAAAGCACATTTTCAATTGAAATTACCATTCGATTTACACAGACATTCACTTTTACTGATAAAACTGTACGGTGCACAAATGATAATGTGTGGAAATCGGTATCATCCACTGCGTTGATTAGTTTTCATCATATTGAAATATTTGTCTACACCACACTTCAGAATTACAAAAAAAATGTGCTTCATTTGTGCTTTCCCAATTCTGATATATTCTGAAATAGTTGTACAGTTCATTTACTGCCATTTACGTTTTGTTATGTGCTAGAAAAAAATTACATCTTACAGTCTTTGCTTGCACACCCCAATACCCAGAACGATTGTCACATAAATCTTCTCACTTTGTAGTCAGAGAAAGAAAGGTAAACACAAACATCCCCTGGAAGACAGAGCCTAGCATTTGACCTCTGTCTTTGAATACACAGCAAATGAAATAAGAGAAATACAAACTTTAAAAGGCTGTTTGTTGCTCATTCACTTCTGACCTCCAGCTTTTTTTTTTTTACTTCCAGCACCCAAGGTATAAGCATGAAATTGAGGGAGGCGATTTTTTAAGTTATGCTATTAATAAAGAGAACTGACCAAAATAAACAAGCTCGTGGACAGAACATTGTTCCTCACAAGTATACAAGACTGATGAACTAGTAGTGGCAGAGAAGAGTAGAATTAGTCAAGCAGAAAGATAGGAGGCAAATAAATCTGCACATTTACTGCTTCCTGAACTATTATACAAGGGAGGCAACTAAAGAAATTCAACTCTCAAGCAGTGCCTCACAAAAAGAAGAAAAAAGAGTTGCCAGAAAATGAACACTTGTGGAAGAATACAAGGAACCAGTGAGAGAGGTGGTAAACAGGCTATCCTCCACAGGAGGGACAACATCATGCTGGAGAGGCTAAAACCAGTAAAGCCAGCAAATAGAAAGCAAGCCATTGTCACTTACAGAACACAAATCCACTTGTAATCAATGGGCAAAATGCATTCCGAGGAATTATGGGAGTGATTGGAAGAGTGAAGTCACAATGGCTAACGCTTCAACAGCTTTAAGACCTATTTAATGCAGCTGACAATGGCATTCATGTCTCCATTAAGCATTGGGTACCTTGTTTTGTCCATGTTCACCAGCTTCTGGTGACAGTGTCAGGACTTGCTACAAACCTTTCAAAAGATATTTGGAGTTACCGGAGAGATCTGTTTCATTTCAGTTGGTCAAGTGGTGGCAAAAATGCTTTGAGCATACAGCAGATGAATCATTATTTACCACATCTCCTGCACCAGTATCTACCCTCTGGCATTGAATAGGCTTGATTTACTATGCTGCCAAGCTCAGTGGTAACTGACGAGCCAGTGCACATCCACGCTCAAGCATGGGATGGGACCTTTTCACAGACGTTCAGTAGCATCTTATGAACAATCTTTGCTATGTGTTGTGTGTTGAAAAAAAGTGCTCTGTGTTCCAGTCATTTGTGGAGGTTACCAACCACGTAAAGCAAATATTGCTGCCACTGGCTTGCTTTCTGGACATGAAACGTGCAGAATGAATATAGAGTAGAAGCTTCAAGTGAAGTAGCAGAGATAACAAGAGTCTTCTTTTCATATGCATGTCATTATGACAGGTATGAAGAGCATCAAACGATAACCTTAACTTAGAAAAGCTAAACTGAATACTTAGCTCAGAATCACAAGTGAAACTTGTTTTGCTGTGGCCTTTTCCTCCCGTAGCGAGGCAGACAAACCTGAGAATACAGAATAAATACGGCTATTTATACATAAGGAATTATGCTGAATCAATATATTTTCTTTCCTGTTGTCAGTGCTTTGGAGAGATCAAGGGCACTCGTCGATTGGAAAACACATGTTTGTGAGGTAATGGACCTCTAGATCTTCACAGTTGTTGTGTTGTGCTAGTGACAGTGTGGACTAGACACGAGAAATGTGCAGGGCATGCAACAGTCAGGGGACCGTGTGGCCACACTTTCTGTTTTAACTAGGTAGAAACAGTACAAGTAGTGTCTGTGTAACGCAGGATTTGTCTGGTCCTCTACATTTTGCTCCAGTTTGCACCAGTGTTTCAGCGTCCTTTAACCTTTGTTTCCTTGCCTTCTGTGGTGGTTGCTCTGTGTCAGTATATTATTAGTATATTGTCCTGCAGCTTTTTTGGTTTTCTCTGTAACCTGTCCTACTGTTTTCATCTGATGCTGCTTCTTCCAGATCCTTGGTTTGTTCAAGGTTTTCTGGTTGTTCTCTAGATGTCACAACGTTCCTGTGTTTGTAGGAACATATATGTGTATGTCTGATCCCTTCCCACACAGAACAATGGTAATAAACACTCAATGATTGTTGAAAGAGAGGCCATGACTCATGAGACATGGAGCCTCAAGTGAGTCATGATTGCCCTTCCCTCTCAGGGCGTGGCTTGAAGAGCCAACATGGCGGATACTAGTTAGAGGTGTTCTGCAGCACCACGGAATTATCCTGAGTTAAACGACCAACACATGGGGAGTTACAGGCAAACGGCAGCACGCATGAAGAACTGAAGAACTGTAGCAGCGGGCACCAGCTCCCGTTCTCCCATGAGACAGTGGCCCAGGAAGCAAAATGGGTCACTGAGCACTGGGCCACCCATGGCAGAATCGAGACTGCCTAGCACACGGAAGCCTGGCGGGGACCAGATGGGCACCGTTGACAGCGGTGAGGAGCGGTGGTGCCCTGAGCACAGGGATGTTGGAGCGTACTGTATTTGAGGACTGGCCCATGTGGAGCAGGCGACGATTTTAGGAAGAAAGACCGCATGGGCACTTTAGAGCGTGCTGGGGTGTGGGAGATGCCCTGTGTCAACAGCAGAAAGCGGGAGGCTCCCTGTGTGCCTGGGGCCTGATGATCAGGCTCTCTAGCTAGAGGGTGATTATGGGCGTGACCTACTGCCAGATCCATCAAGGCGGCTCCCTGGAAGCAAAGCTGCCGTACAGGGGATCTGTGTTTGGAGCCTGCACCAGTGTGCTTGGGTGATGCGTCTGCCCTGGCCTGCCCTGTTGGAGGCACACTGTGGGCTGCATGTAGAGTTGTGGTGCTGGATACCGTGATGCAACTGTTGGACGCACCCTAATGAGCAGGTACAACTTGTAGTGGCTGCATGAGTTGGGCCCACCTGGCCCCCGCTAATAGTATATCGCAGGTTCTGACAGCATGACGAGTGTGATGGACTTGGGGCACTGGTCTGGGGAGGACGAATTGACTGATTAGTCCTGAGGGTGAAACATGCTAACAACACCTTTATATCTCCATCTCTAGCCAGCAGAGTGCATCAACAACAGCTTATCCCTACTGTCACTAAGCCCTCATAAGAACTATATGCTACAGCACGAAGTGCTGACAGGCGGGCACAGGGCACACTACATCACTTCATTGCTTCTCAAACGGCACCACGCTGCAAGCCATGGGTCCTTAGCGAACTGGTGGGCAACCACCTACATCTCAATATTGAGGGACCCCACCACAATCAACGATTGCTATGGCGAATGCGGAGCACCCCAGGGCCTTAGAGGACAAGCTAGATGCTGTATTGTTGGCTATTGACAGCACGCAGACCTCACGTGCGTGCAAAATAGACATGGTCTCCTCGGATCTGGGACTACTGCATGCCGACCATAGAAAGCTAGAGGGCAGGGTGGCACTGGTGGAGCAAACTGTCAGGGCCTTGCAGCTCAGAACGAACAACATGAAAACTTCCCTGAAGGAACTAACGGACAGAGTACGAATGCTAGAACAGCGGCCAGAGGATGCGGAGGGCAGATCCCGTAGAAATAATGTTTGTTTGCTGGGCCTGCCAGAGGCCCCAAGGGGCATGATCCTGTGCGGTATATCGAAGACTGGCTGCGCACTGCTCTCCCCTCAGACATGCTTACCCATTTTTTCTCCATTGAGCGAGCACACAGGATCCCGGCCCAACGACCTCCAGCGGGTGTCAGCACACAACCAATGGTGATACGATTCCTTACCGTGACAGAGACATAGGCCATCATTACAACCCTGGCGGCCGGTGCTAAAGTGTCAGTAATACCACCAACGGGCTGGCGGTAATTACCGCCAAATTATGACCATGACGGTGAGAACTCAGATAGACAGCCACTTTACCACACTGAGCGCCATGGCGAAAACAACAGCCACCACAGCCTACAGCCAGGTGGAAGTCAATGTTCTGCCCACCATTTTAAGACCCTGGAAACCGCCACCTTTTCCAGGGCGGTACCAATGACATCAAAAGCCTGGTGGAAACACTGCACAGAAGGGAAAAGACCCACAATTGGAGACACAGGGAAGAACCACGCCGCCATAGAGCCTGAACTTCATATATTGCCGATGATTTTCTACGTCCTGCTCCACCACGAACTCCAACGATGGCGAAGATGACCACAGTGAGTACAGCTGCCTAGCACACAGGGGAGGGAGGAAAAAGAGTGTGACACACACACGCACAACACACACCCCCACCCTCAACACCATACACACAATCAGCTACAGTAATAAAACATATTTACCCCGTAACCCTGAGGAATAATGCAAGGACAACAGAGTAGAAATACGAAAATGCAATGCAATGGTATATTCATGTGTACAGTTCAAATGACACTGCCCAGTCCATATTATGTGTAGGCCACAGGGCCACAGGCTAATGTCCAAGGCTGCACTTGTCACCTGCACCAACACAGAGAGAACACTGCAGAGGCATCAGTTGGTAAATAGGCAGGCATCTCACGGGGACAGGGAGAGGGGGGCACCTCAGCCGGCAGATGAAACAAGACCACTGGTTATGGAGGGGGCAACATAGCCTGTGCTTGTTCCTGGGGAGTGCAAGGCCACAGTCTCTCAGGTGGGTGACTTGCCCACTGGTTCTGGAGGTGGCATTGTGCCCTGTGCTTCTGATCCTGGGGAGGCTGGGGTTGGTGGGTGACTTGCCCACTGGTTCTGGAGGGGGCATTGTGCCCTGTGCTTCTGATCCTAGGGAGGCTGTGGTTGGTTGGTGATGTACCCACTGGTTCTGGAGGAGGCATTGTGCCCTGTGCATCTGATCCTGGGGAGGCTGGGGTTGGTGGGTGACTTGCCCACTGGTTCTGGAGGGGGCACCATGCCCTGTGCTCTTGATCCTGGGGAGTACAACGTCACAGACTCTCAGCTGGGGTGTCATACCCACCGTATTTGCAGGGAGCAGGCCACACAGCAGCCCATGGAGGCAGGACTACATGCCATCTGCTGGCGGTGACGGCTGCTCAGTGGTGGTAGTGGTTCTTCTGCTGCTGGTGGGGGGAAGCTCCAGCCCATCCCCTGCAGCCTTGGATGGCTGCCGACCAGTGGTGGTGGTGCTGCTGGTGGTTGTGGGGGGAAGCTCCAGCCCATTCCCTGCAGCCTCGGATGGATGCCCACTGGTGGTGCTGCTGCTGCTGCTGGTGGTGGTTGAGAGGGGAAACTCCAGCCCATCCCCTGCAGCCTCAGACGGTTGCCCACTGGTGGTGGTGGTGCTGCTGCTGGTTGTTGGGGGGAAGCTCCAGCCCATCCCCTGCAGCCTCAGATGGCTGCACAACCATGGTTGGTGGTGAGTGCTCCATCTGAGTCCCTGCACCAGGCCCCTTGTCCTTCCTGCCTGCTGATGCTGGATCCTTGTCTTTCCTGGCAGCAGCTGGGGTAGGTAACTTGCCCTTCTGGGCAGCAGCTGGGGATGGCTTCTTTCCCTTCCAGGCAGCAGCTGGGGCTGTCTCCTTGCCCTTCCTGGCAGCAGCTGGGGATGGCTCCCGGCCCTTCCGGACAGCAGCTGGGGCAGGCACCCTTTCCTTGAGGCTGCTTGGTGCCCTGGATCCTTTCCCACCACGAGCGGGTGTGAGGAATACTGGACCTGTGGACTGGGTGGCTGAGGTGCTTGCCTGGGTTTTTGCCACCCTGGCCAGACGTGAATGACGGGGGGAGGGGTAGGGAAGAGGTCAATGGTGGAGAGAAAAAGCTTCTTATGGACATTGGGCAGGAAGAGGGAGAGTGTTTGGGAGTGGAGGAAAAGGGAGTGGTTGTAGGAGGTGTCTGTCTGCTGTGTTTGGGTGCAGGTGCATGGGCTGGAGGCTGTTTTGAGGTGGATGGCTGTTGGGTGTCTGAGTGCTTCCGTTTGTGTAGTTTAGGAGGGGGGACAGACACAGTGGGAGAGGACACAGGGGACATGTGCATGGCTGTTGTGGAGGTGTCTGCCAGTGAGGTGTGTGTTCTGCTAGGTGTGGTGGTGATGCTGGTAGTGGATGAGGATTTAGTGCATGCAGGTGTGAGCGTATATGCAACTGGGAGGAAGGTGGAGGAGGATGGGGAAACAGTGGAAATTGTGGATGTTGGTATGTTTGCATCTGGATTGTATTTGTGTGAGTGCCTGTGGGATGAAGTGTGGTGCTTGTGTTTGCCTGTGCCACTCTTGTGTGTTGTCTTCTGTGCATGCTCGTCTGCCTGTGTACTTGGGCTAGGTTGGGATTGAGGGGAATGGGATTGGGAAGAGGAAGTTGGGGGGGTGGTGGAAAAAGGGACAACGGCTGCCACCAGAGAGGAGGCCAGAGCCTCGATCGATCTCAGTTGGCCCACCAAGCCAGTGTGAATGCCCTCCAGAAATGTATTAGTTTGTTGCATTTGGGCTGCCAGCCCCTGGATGGCATGTACAATGGTTGACTGCCCTACAGAGATGGATCCCAGGAAATCAATAGCCTCCTCACTCAGGGCAGTAGGGCTCACTGGGGCAGGGCCTGAGGTGCCTGGGGCGAAGGAGATGCCCACCCTCCTGGGTGAGCGGGCATGGGCAACTCAATGAGGGGCTGCTGGGAGGGCGGTGCTGGTATGGGGTGGCGGCTGTACCTGTAGCTGGGGTGGTCACAGAGTTGTTCGCCACCACCAGGGAGCTTCCATCGGAGGAGGTATCAGAGTCTCAACTGTCCCCTCCAGTCTCCGCCGTGGTGCTCCACTCGCCCTCCGTCCCACTGGTGCCCTCACCATCAGTGGACTTTGCCTCCTGGGTCCTGTGGGATGCAGGTCCCTCCATCGCCAGTGCCTCTGCTCCTCCACCAGATGATGCTAATGCACATAAGGACAGGATGACAAAACAAAACGGGGGGAGAGACAAAGGTTACACTGGGTAAATGGCTGCAACAACTCCACCGTTGGCGTACACACCACTGTCACACACAGTGAACAGCCCAACGCACTATGCATTGCATCACCTGTTAGAATGCTAGCCACCAAGGCATGGGAAGGGGCACATACCGCCAAATGTAGCACACCTGGGGCCCACACAGCCCTGACCAGTTGTGGATGCCTACGAGCTAGGTAGCAAGAATATCCCTTCTGGACCCTAGCCACCAGGGGACCTATGCTGCAATGTCGGGCCTGGCCTAGGGGCACCCACTGAGACACCCCCCACCCGGATACCACCCTACCAGCCATACGTTATAATGATGGGCACTGTACTCATCACCTTGTGGCTGCTATGATGCCCTCAAGCTCCCATCCAGCTCCGGATCGGCCAATGCCAGTACGCAGGCCATCGGGGGGGGGTCAGGGTTCGACGCGCACCCCTTCCTCATTCGGAGGCCATCCCCAGCTGGGCTTCTGCCGTCTTCCATGCCCAGCGTCTCAGGTCCTCCCACCGTTTCCGACAGTGGGTGCTCGGCCTGTCGTAGACTCCCAGGGTCTGCACATCCTTGGCGATGGCATGCCATATACCCTTCTTTTGATGGGTGCTGACCTGCAGACAAATACACACAGGAAATGGTATCAGTCACACCGTCCTGCCTGTTACACTTATGGCCCACCATACCCCTTCACATCGCCATTTACACACATGGCCCAGTACACAAGCTGTATGCCGCCCAGGGGACATCCAGCCCCCACACGAGGCCTTCACACTCACCACTCCATGCATTCATGCCACATGCATCGTGCTCACATTTTACTCACCTGTTGGTCTGGAGGCCCATACAGCAGTCCGTACTGGGTGAGGACCCCATCCACCAGTCACTCCAATGCAGCCGAGGTGATGGCAGGGGCCCTTTTCCCAGTCACACGAGCCATGGTAGGTTCCAGACACATGTCACAGCAGCACATGGAGTGTAGGTCCTCTCCTATGGAAGGTCAGGTACCAAGTGAGTGATCAGATAGGAAATGGCAGTTACGTCTGTGCCAGTGCATACCGTCACCACCGGCGCATATCACCATTGGCCACTGTACCCCATAGGACCCAATGTTAACCAATGAGGGGTTGCATGCCGGTTCCCGACCGCCTACACGTAATGGCGCACAACGTCAGCAGAATTACTTCACTTCCACCTGTCCCTCCACACAGGACAGACGGGTGCCATTTCGAGGGGGGGCGCAGGGCCTGGATAATAACTGTGTCACAGAAAAAAAATGGACATACAGGACAAATACCACTTACCCATTACAAATCAACATCATCAATTGTACTGTTGTGTCTCCAATGTTCAGTTTGTGACCTGCTCCTCACTCTTTTGTCCCTCAGACTGCAACTGCTGTGGATGAACAGGAGATGGAGACATACCCCAGTGTACAGACCCCTGGTGGACTTGGCAACACTTGAGTACAGGCACATTACCTTCACCTATAGACTGGACAGGGCCACAATCACAGTGCTGTGTGCCCAATTGGAGCCTGACCTGATATCTGCTTTCCGTCACCCTACTGGGATCCACCCTCTTGTGCAAGTCCTATCTGTGCTCCATCTCTTGGCAACTGGTTCTTTCCAGGTGACAGTGGGCTTGGCTGCACGAATGTCACAGCCAATGTTCTAAATAGTGCTGACCAGAGTGTTGTCTTCCCTGATTAAACACATGTGCAGCTACATCGTTTTCCCCCAGGTGGTGGATTTGGCCACAGTGAAGGCTGACTTCTATGCAATGGGACATATCCCCAAAATAATAGGGGCAATTGACGGAACACATATTGCATTTGTCCCCCCCCGGCAAAATGAACAGGTGTACATAAATCGCAAGAGTTTTCACTCAATGAATGTCAAGATGGTGTGCTTGGCGGACCAGTACATCTCCCATCTTAATGCTAGGTATCCAGGATCGGTGCATGATGCCTTTATCCTGAGGAATAGCAGCGTCCCAAATGTGATGGCCCAACTACCGAGGCACCGTGAGTGCCTAATAGGTGAGCCCTGGTTTCCACCCAGTAGATGTTGGTGTATGGGTATGGTGTGGGCCATATAGGATAGTGTGTGGCTAAATGTTGTCCCTCGATATTTGCAGGTGATTGGTTACCCCAACCTATCATGGCTACTGACCCCTGTGAGGAATGCTAGGACAAGGGCAGAAGAACATTACAATGAGGCACATTGGCGAACAAAAAGGATAATCAAGCGGACCTTTGGCCCCCTGAAGGCCAGGTTCAGGTGCCTCCATCTAACTGGGGGATCCCTGTTCTACTCACCCAAGAAGGTCTGCCAGATAATCGTGGCTTGCTGCATGTTGCGCAACTTTGCTTTGAGATGCCATGTGCCTTTTCTGCAGGAGGAGGAGGCTGGAGTTGGCCGTGTGGCAGCAGTGGACCCTTTGGACAGTGAGGATGAGGAGGCAGAGGATGAGGATGAGGACAACAGAACTGCAGTGATTCGACAATACTTCCAATGACACACAGGTAAGACAGTGTTACTTCACATTTCATTATCATTATTTAGATTATCTTTGGCACTAGCATGCTGTTTTTCCCACTTCTATGCCCACCCACTGTACCCTTTGGCAACTCATTTTGCAGATGTTGGTGCCCCACTTTCGCTCCTGGTGTGATCACTGCAGCCAACTACAGGTCCTTCCAATTTGAACATTACTGTACATTTGAATTGCAATTTTTTAACCTGGTTAAAAGAAAACAAACTAAAATAAGTTTGACATACTCCATACTTGTTAAAGTGTGTTTATTTAATTGCTAAGAAGTAGAGGGGCAAGTGCATTGGGATGGGGTGATGATGGAGGAAAGTCCAGGGTATTGTTCCAGTCTATTTGTAGCACAGGTGCATTGTCCATGGGGACATAGGAAGGGGTGACAATCAGGAAAGTCTAATTTCCAGGCGGGGTCTTGGCAATAGTCTCTGGCTTCTGCCTGGATTGCAGGGAACGTTTGTGGGGTGGTTCACCTTCTGCAAGGGAAGGGGTGCTGGTGGCCTGTTGGTCCTGTGGCGGGGCCTCCTGCCCACTAGTGGCAGCGGAGGTGGAAGGCAGTTCAGATGTCTGGCTAGTGGCAGGGGCCTGCTGTTGTGAGGCTGTCTCCCTCATGATGTTGACCATGTCTGCCAGCACCCTTGCTATAGAGACCAGGGTGGTGTTGATGGCCTGCAAGTCCTCCCTCATCCTCTGGTACTGCCCCTCCTGCACCCGCCTGTTCTCCTGCACATTGTCCAGGATCTGGCCCAGCGTATCCTGGGAATGTTGGTAGGCTCCCAGGATCTCTACAAGTGCCTCCTGGAGAGTCGGTTCCTTGGGCCTGTCCTCCCCTGGCGCACAGCACTCCTCCCAGTTTCCCTGTTGTCCTGTGCCCACTGCCACTGACCCCAGGTCCCTGATTTTCTTGGGTCTGAGGTGTGTCCTGGGGTCCATGTAGTGGTGGACACACTGCTGATTGACGTGTCCTGTGGACAGAGGTATGGATAAGCTTGGTGGGTGCTGTGGTGGTGTTTCTTGATGGGGGAGGCTCAGTGGTTGTCTGGGACTGTGCCTGGGTAACCAACTGTCCAGAGGTCCCTGATGGGCCAGTGTGTTCATCCAGATCCAGGCGACCAGGGTTGCTGTCATCACTGTGGGCCTCTCTTTTGTAGGGGGACTGGATAGTGCTGGCACCTCTTCACCGCTGACATTGGCTGAGATACCTGTGGGGATGTAAATGCAGTGTTATTGTTTCTGTGTGTGGCATATTGTGCATCAGTGGGTTGCCCTCTTTGATTGTATTTGCCCTGGCAGCTTTCACTTGTGTTCTTTGGTATGTGGTGGGATAGCTGCTTC
The DNA here is from genome assembly GCF_031143425.1 of Pleurodeles waltl. NCBI lineage: Eukaryota > Metazoa > Chordata > Amphibia > Caudata > Salamandridae > Pleurodeles > Pleurodeles waltl. The sequence continues at coordinate 1,891,737,377 of NC_090440.1, forward strand.
TCTCTAGTGTGCATGCTTTAGTGATAGGTGTCCATGCTGGTCTGTGAGTGGTGTCCATGCATTGGTATGGCATGCAGGTCTTGGCATTGGGATGAGTGAGATGTGATGGTGGGGTATGTGGGAGGTGGTGGAGTGATGGGATTGAGGGTGATGATGGGGGTATGTGATGGCATGCAGGTAAGGGGGTAGTAGTAGTATAGAGGTGACTTACCAGAGTCCAGTCCTCCTGCTACTCCTTCCAGGACCTCAGGATGCATGATTGCCAAGACTTGCTCCTCACATGTTGTTAGTTGTGGAGTAGGAGATGGGGGTCCACCGCCAGTCCTCTGTACAGCAAGTTGGTGTCTTGCTGCAAAGGAATGCACCTTCCCCCGTAGGTCGTTCCACCTCTTCCTGATGTCATCCCTTGTTCTGGGGTACTGTCCCACAGCGTTGATCCTGTCCACGATCGTCCGCCATAGCTCCATCTTCCTAGCAATGGATATCTGCTGGACCTGTGCTCCAAATAACTGAGGCTCTACCTGGATGATTTCCTCCACCATGACCCTTAGCTCCTCCTCTGAGAATCTGGGGTGTCTTTGTGGTGCCACGGGTGTTGTGTGAGTTGTGTAGGTGGGGGGGTGTAGGGCGATGTGTTGGGGTGTGTGATGTGGGGTGCGTGGGTGGTGTATAGGTGTAGGTGGTGTGTGACTCTGGTTTTATATGTATTCGTGGTATCTGTCTTGTGCAATGGTTTGTATTTGTAAAGAGTTGTGGGTAGTGTGGGTGTGTGTTTTATAGTGGTCTGGCTGTGTGGTTGTGGTGTGTGTATGGGTGTCAGGTGTGTGTTATTTAAATTTACCAATATAGTGTTGTTTTCTTTCAGTGTGTGTATTTTGAGCGCAGTGGTATGTACCACCAATGGTTTACTGCCATTGAATGTCTGCCGTGGTGATTCGTGGGTCATAATGTGGTGGGCGTTGTTCTGTTGGCATAACGTGTGGGTTTTGGTACCGCCAGTTTATCACTGATCTTTGGTGTGGTGGACTTGTGTCTGTGGCTGAATACTGACGGATTGGTGTGTGTGTGTCATAAAATGGTGACCGGATATCCGCCGCTGTGGCGGTATGTTGGCGGCAATCAGCATGGTGAGAAGTGGGATTTACCGTCAATGTCATAATGAGGGCCATAGTTTTAAAGTAGACTCGCTTAATGGCGGAAGCGCGGGGTGGGCAGCCCCAAATTGATGTTCTTCCCAGACTACATGATTGCCTTGCAGAAGCAGCGTAATAACTTCCTGGCAGTGAAGCGACGTCCTCGTGAAATGGGATTTGCTTATGCTCTCATCTTCCCAGCTAGGCTCCATGTGCTAGCCGCTGACACCATGCACTTCTTCACTACTCCTGAGGAAGCATGGCACTGGATAGAGGGCTCCGATAACTGTGCTACCCGACCAGTGCTGTTAGAACCAACAAGGAAAGACAGTCTTCCACGAAACCGCAGGGGGCAGCGTCGGATGAAGGCACAAATGGACAGGGACCTTCCTGCAGTCCCAGACTTGGAACAGAGAATCCAGGAGTGGCGTAGTGCCTTACAACAGGCACGCACACTCTTGGGTGCGGGCTCTGCTCGAGTCTGGATGTCCCGGGCTCCGCCTCTTCCGATGGAGAGAGTTCTGTTGTCACATGGCCCTCTGTGCAAAGCTCACATGTTCCTCCAGATATAACCCCACAGCCATCAGACACTATCATTTGAGCTCATTTGTCTTTGTATTCATGTTTCTTTCCATGCAGGTTCAACTATTGTCAATGTATAATTCTCCTTATATGGTCGTGAATACTGGACTATCTGTAAGGAGATGCACAATGAAGTCCCTCTGTTGCTACATACTACAGACCCTCATCTGGTCACCCCTGTTGTAAGGCCAACTATCTTTTGTCTTCATTGTTATCACTTGGTTTTGGTGGCCACTTGTTCTTGTGTGCTACTCTTTTGTTATTTGCTATGTTATTGTTACAATATGTTGATCGTTGAAACCCACCCAATAACCTATTCATCGCTAGGCAACTCATGAAGTTAACAAGCACATGTCACTTTGCGTCCTCACACATGCCATTGACACTATCAGCTGTGTGGCAAATATGCGCAACACCTCCATTTGCTAGTCTTACACATGATGGCACACGTTAACGTAATGACATGGAATATCTGTGCATTGCACACTCCATGTCGATACGCCATATACTCCTATTTGAAGTGCTGCAATGCTCATATATCTATGTTACAAGAGTCTCACCTAACGAGTTCAGAGGTAGACGTGCTTAGAAGAAAATGGCGAGGCCAGATATATTCCACGAACTACTCGTCCTATTCACAGGGGTGTTAATATGGATTTGACCGGGGATGCTCTGATAGAGCAGGGGACAGATGCTGATGGCGGGTATGTGTTAATTTGAGGTCGGCTAAGTGGTCGCCACATCCTCCTTGGAAATATACATGCTCCCAATGTAGACCAGGCTTCAATTTTAAGTGCACACAATCGATTACTGGCACGATGGAGCGATGTTCCTTGGCTGATTGGAGGGGATTTTAATTGTGTATTAGATATGTATCTGGACAGGTCCTTTCCACCTTTGGATTGCCCTACTGCTATCTCTAATGCCCACACTCTAGTAAACTGGCTGCACCACTGGCAGTTGACGGACGTCTGGTGTCATTATAATGCTGCAGCCAGAGTATACTCCTTTTACTCAGCCCCTCAAGATTTACATGTCCGACTTGACAGGCTAATCTGCACGGCCAGCCTGATCCCAGCGGGTGTGCGGACTAATTATCTGGACCTTACTCATTCTGATCACAACCCCCAATACCTTCAACTCGACTGGGGTGAGACCACCCAGCCTTCTGCCCCCACGTGGAGGCTACAGCCTGCAACATTGGAAAACCCAGCGTTCGACTGGCCAACAGATCGCTAGTTACTTTGAACTCAATGCAGACACAGCCTCATCTCGTTCAGTAGAATGGGACGCCTTTAAGGCTGCACTGCATAGGGCTTAATTTTGGTATTGGCAGGCAGCTAGACCAGAAGGTATCCGCTGTGGAGCGACAGCTAGTGCAACATGAGTCAGAAGTGGTACGGAATCCCGGTGCTTTACCTCAACTGCAGGCCATATGTAAAACCCATTCAAAACTCCTTGAATGATTTAGATGCCTTAACTATGCAGCAAACTCAGCCAAAATGCATGCAAGGGCATATAGAGCCGGAGCTCTGCTTGCCTGATTGATATGTCAAGAGACTTCCCATAGTTCAGTAATGTCTATTCGGGCACAGACAGGTGAATTGATGTACACACAGGATGAGCATTTCATGCTCATTATGAGTTCCTATATAGCGGTGTCTCTCATCCTCCCCTAAACGATATCGATCTATTTCTTGCCCATGCCCCGGATCACGGCCGAGCAGTGTTCGGAGCTAGATGGCCCTCCATTGCTGTCCAAGGTGCAGGAATTCTCTTGCCAATTGCACAGCGCGCAGGCGAGATGGGCTACCGGCTGAATTCTATAAGGCATACTCAACTCAGCTATCACCTGAATTGCTTACTCCATATGAGGAGGCCTTAGCGCTAGCACGCTTACTCCTTACGTTAGAGGCCATGCTGGTCTTCATACTAAAGCCACATAAGGACCCCACTGGTCTACATTCCTCCAGGCTGTTGGCACTCCTAAACCCAGATTATAAAATACTAGCCAAAGTTGTTGCAATGCGACTGGCCCCACTGGTGCCTACACTAGTAAATGAAGATCAGAATGAATTTGTGCCAGGCCGCAAGACGTCCCTCAACCTACGCAGATTTTTCCATACTGTGTAGGTTGAGGGACCTGCGCTATGCCCCCCTTCACTGGCCACGAGCGGGCTGCCTAGTGATAGACCTAGAGAAAGCATTTGACTCGTTGGAATGGCCTTACCTTTTTGCAATTTCGCCAAAATACGATTTTGGCCCACGTTTTATATAAACTGGTAAAATTATTATATACGCTTCCATCAACCCGAACCAAAACGGGGTGCCTCATGTCACCCTTCATTTAATTAGGAGGGGTACGCTGCAGGATTGCCCTTTATCTCCCCTGCTTTTTGCTCTTGCAGTTGAGCCTCAGGCGGTTGCACTCCAGAGGGTGGGGCGCTCCTGGGGCATATCACAGGGAGATGGAAATCATGTGGTCGCTCTATATGCGGATGATCTTCTAGTGTATATTAGAGAGCTAGTGGATTTTCCCAGCAATATAATACCATTATTGAATGCACATGCGAGGGTCTCTGGCTTGCGAGTTAACTGAGCCAAGTCCTGTGTTTTCCAGTTGTCGCCTACTGTGTCTGATCCAGGCTTCACATCGATAGCCCATGGCCTAAGGTGGCAATCCAGCACATTTAGATACTTTTGCATACAGGTATATCACACGGAATCTGATCTGTTTGATGGGAATCTGACGTGTGCTGTGTCGAACCTGCACCGTCAGATGGCATTCTGGAATACATTGCCACTGACGGTCATGGGCAGGGTAGCCCTTGTTAAGATGATAGTACTACCTCGGCTATATTATTTTGTGAATCTGCCTTTATACATCCCGGCTTCTTTTTTCCAGTCCATAGAGCGAGATGTGCGTAGTTTAATTTGGAACACCTCCAGGTGTAGGGTAGCCATCTGTAGACTTTATTGCCCACTGAACCTGGGAGGTTTGTCCCGGCCAAATTTGGAGCACTACTATCTGGCGGCGCAGCTGCAATGGGTGGCCCATTGAATGCCATCAAGACAGCTGGCAGACACGGCCACTGACCTCCCAGCATGGTCATGTTGTAAATTGCTTATTTCACCCCGTGCTAAATCCGATTAACCAGTGCCCATGTTACTGAACCTAGCATACCGCTGCTACCGTAGGTGTGTTACCTCACCAGGGGCACCACACCCTATGCACCGGCCATACCGCTATTAGGGACACCACGTGGTGCATGTATCATGTCATCTACAGAGCTAGCTACTTGGCACGAAGCGGAACTATACACCCTAGGGGATCTCTACACGGATGGCACCCTCCACACCCATGACACAGTGATGGAAGCCACCGGTCTGCACTCAGGTACCTTTCTTTTATATAGCTCCCTTAAACATGCCTTGCAATGTGCATGGAGTGACCTCACGAGGGAACCCCAGGTACACTAAACACTACAGTATCTGCATGTATTTGGGGAGGGGAAACATTTAATATGCTGGATAGCAAACTGTCTGCAAATAAATACATCAAGCCAACTTGTGGCCCTCCAAGGGCGATGGGAGGGGGAGAGGGGGGACCTTTCACTGACAAGGATAGGGCACTATACTAGAAACCCCCATCTATGTTCCATGCAACATGCGATTTCGCCTCATACAATAATATGCCACTCAAAGAGCCTATCTCACACTTGAGAGAATTAACAGATATTTTAACCATGCGGACTCCACATGTCCGCGCTGTCAGGGCTTGGGGGCAGACTTCCTACACATGATGTGGTCGTGTCATTCTGAGCCACTACTGGTCTTCGATCCTCGCAAGGTTAATGCACTGTGTAGACCAACCCTTACTACAGACATGGGAGACATGCATTCTGGGAATGTTCCCTAGGGGTAAAAAGCTGAAAGCAACATCCCGTTTTCTGGATCGAGAATATTTGGTGGCCAAACGCCTTATAACCCACAAATGGCGGTCTCCTGAGCCGCCAGCATATGAACCATGGGTACGATCACTGACTGTCTGGGTGAGAGCAGAGTGCACTGCTCTTCGGCGCAAAGATGTGTTGGGGCTATGCAAGTACCCCCTCGTGTCACAATGGGAGCTAATGTTAACGGATCTCAGCACTCCATTGGCACCTGCGCCGCTCAACTCTGATCCCCCTGCTGTAAATGATGGATTACTGTGACAGTATGTATTCAATTTAGCACGTCGCATACCTGTGTACATGAGTAGATCAGATAGGCACCCCCTCCAAACTGCAGGTAGATGCGTCAGATGAAAGCCACGTAGAATGAATGTGTGGGGACAACTTGCCGAGCACCGACGAATTGTGTAACAGCTATATTAATTCTGCAATGTAAGTACATGGATAGGTTTTGCCTGCGCCCCCCCCCCAATATATGAATAGAAGTTAAATGCAAATATGTGGATCACACATACCTTTATACTGTAATATGTAATTTTTGAAATATAAATGCAATAAAGAAATATAGAAAAAAATTATGGCCCTTCTCTCTCTACCAGTAGTAATAAGTTATCACTTGCAGTGTGTGAGGTCCAGTGCCGTCATCAATGATGTCATTTAAGATGTTGCAATGAAGTTATCAATGATGCTATAGGACATGTCATTGAGTGATGTAAGGTAATTAGAAAAGGCCTGGGAGTCACCTAACTGAATTGTCACTTTAACCTTTGGTTTTTCCAGTGAATTTTCTATGATTTTTAATGTAAAGTAAGATGGCCAGTGCCATGAGTGTCATGAGGTTGTGCGCATGTGGTAGATATGGGGCTTGGCAGCACAGTTGGCTGTCATGGAACAATAATAAGGGTGTAATTTTAAGTATAAAGGAGGTCAGCACATCAACATATATGAAGCAGACCCTTTGTTAAAATGGTCACAGTAACTTTAATAAAACATATGTTTTATAAAGTTACACATTATAATGTTTACTAATAGTGATTATTACAAAATATTTTCAATTAAGCATTTTAAAAAACATTAAACATGTCTTTGACTCTTGTTTTAAAAATGTTCAGGAAACAAAGTGTAGTTATAGAAGCTACTACAAGAGGTCCCTGCACTCCAGCTTAACAGTATGCAGCTCCACCTCAGGATATTTAAAAAAAAATGAAAACTTTTCCCATGGGTCATGAATTCAATGACCCAAGAGACGTGCTGCAAGTTTTTAAGTCAAGCGCGCAAGCGCTTTGGCCTGTTGTAATCTATCTGTGGTCTTTGAACCATGTCAACCACACGCCCATCACTATCACTCATTCATGGGCTTGCCTTTCAAAAATCCTTTGTTATCATTAATAAATGCTTTATGTTTGTCCTTCCTTGGGGCAGTTTTGTTAACCCCTTGGCCATCTATCCTGTTACACGGATAATTGCACGTTTGCCGATACGTTTGACTGCGAGCAAACTTCTTTTTCCTTTTCTGTCTCTCCTTCGCACTCATGCTTATGGCAGCCATGTTGCTTTAAATTGGCTTGCTTATGTCAACTCTTTTACTTTTAATTTTCAATTTATGTGGCAGGAAAAGTCGAGTTAGGAATTTACAACGCTCATAAAGCTCCAACTCACGCAAACGCAAGACCCATTGCATTGCAAATGCTTGTTTCAAATGTTGTTAGATTGGTGACTTTGCTCCCTGCAGCCCCCTACAACATTTAAAAAAGTGATGTCCCTGCCCTTTCTAGGTCCAGCACCACTATCAAAAAATATTTAAAAACAAAACCCTTGGAGGACAGTATGGGGCGCTTCTCAGCTGGAACAGCAAATGGGGAATGAAAGGCTGATATTCTCATTTCACATTCACTGCTTAGTTTTATTTATTTAGGGAGGAGGCATGCGGCTCCCGTCCCCAAGTGATTTCATGGGCCCCGGGACCTCATATCCCAGGGATGTAATTTTACTCTATTGGGAGAAGGGCATGAGGCCACCCTTCCTGATGCTTGGAAGGGCCCAGTAACCTCAAATCTGCAGTTCCCTGTCTGCAACAGCATGGCCAGAAAGAAATTCTACTCCCTACCCATGCTTTTGCGGGCAGGGAACACAGATTCTGGGTAGGAGCAAAGAAATATTTTATGGCATCTGTCGCCCCTTCCCCATATAAAATCATACTGGCCCCGGGGAATAGTGTCCCAGGGGCTTAAAATAGCTCAGAGAAGGGGCTGCGTGCACTGCTTCCAAAAAATACATTGTGCCAAACCCCCTGCGGGCTTACGCTTGAAAAGGAAGGGAGACAGCCTTTTTATTTAACAGCACCACAGATCTCTGTGGGATAGATAGAAGATTGTTTTTGGCCCCAGGGTGTCCCCCTCCAGGCCTAGGAGCAGGGGAACCCTACCAGCCCCTCATATTTTTTCAACCTTGCTGCAGGATAGCAGTCCCTGAATCCTAAAATGGCTGCTGACACGCCTTTGCTGAATTGGTGGCAGACAATAAGATCATATATTTGATCTTTTGGGTCTACAGATCCTCAGTGATATATACATAGATGTTGAACCTTCATTTCTCAAAAACTAATGAATGGATTTCAGCAGATCACATTTTTCTGGACCACAATCTGCCGTTTTGACTGTAGCTGTGTCTAATTTTCAAATGGAAAATTGCATGGGGGAAACGTGCTTTAGGACAACCTTTTTTTTTTCAGCCCCCACTTGACAGATCACCCCAAAACTTTCAAGGAAGGAGCTGAAGTGAATTAACTTTTTTTGAGAAGTTTTGTGAAGATTCTTCCAATTGCTGCAAAGTTATAAGCAGAACAATAAATGCTTTTCCAATGGAAACAGTGCTGACCGTGACTAGCTAATATGTTTATAGCTCAAACCTCCCCTGCCTTTCTTGTGTATAATTGAAGAGAATGCCAGACTGTAATTCTCTCTTGCTCTCTCATTTCCCCAATTATGCCCCGCCGGCTGTTTCTGGTGTTGTATTTAACCATCATGGTTCAAAGTTCATGGAAGGATTACATCGGGATTTCTTTCTGCTCACAATTCCTGGACCTTTATCCTGAGCAGTAGCCAAATATCATTCTGTAAGGATTGGACTGGTAGAGGGACAAAGGAGTGGATTTAGAGTTTGGTAGATGGGGGACATTGGCCCAAAAACATAATATATCCTGCCCCATTTTTAAGAGTGGATTGGTGCCCATGTGCTTTAAATAAGGCAGACGGGACACCTGACACTCTTTAAAGGATGTTCTCCATCTGCCAAATGATAAATCAGGCCCAAAGCTGTCATTGCCTATATCACTCAAGTCTCTAAGAGCTATGTGCATTGTGTTGTGTGATTTACAATAGGATGAGTATTATTAATAGGCGTTACTATTAGTATCATCATCATTGTTGTCATTATTATTGTTGAGATAATAAATTGATAATTGGGTCTTGATGTATGTTTAGATCATCACAATTACTTTAAGAAATGTGTTGCTTAAAACATTTATGTTTGGTCTAAACCAAATATCATATTGGAATCGGGTGAATGAATGAATGAATCAATCAGAAATTTGTAACGCGCACTACTCACCCGTGAGGGTCTCAAGGCGCTGAGGAGGGGGGGGGGAGGGAGGAGGTGCTGCTACTGCTCGAACAGCCAGGTCTTGAGAAGTTTCCTGAAGGTAAGGAGGTCTTTTGTCTGGCGCAGGTGGGTGGGAAGAGTGTTCCACGTTTTGGCGGCGAGGTGCAAGAATGATCTACCGCCGGTTGTAGTTCTGCGGACACGTGGGACGGTTACGAGAAACGAGGAAAAGGAGCACTAAGGGACAGAAGTGAAGAAGAGCAGAGAGCAAAGCAGGGCAAAAGGAGGAGAGAGGCAGAAGGTAGCCTAGTAGGAGAGCAGAGCTCTCCCACTAGTCACCAGGGATGAGGCACAGGCAGGAGCCTGTGGGTGGAGGAGGGCCTCGAACTCCTGACAGGGGTCAAGAGTTCAGAGGAGCCAGGGAAAGGGCTCTACTTACAGGGTGGATCCACGGGAGGCAGAGCAATGCACTGACCAGATTGAAAGAATACAATCTAACATTTAATTTTGTAGGAGCACAGATTATCACACCTTTGTTAGGGAAGGTTACATCTTTCTAACATGATGAGGTATGTGAGTCTCTCAACCGTGTTTATTGTAAAGACATATCATACGTTTGCTCAACAGCAAGCCTCTTGCAAATGCCAGCAGGCACTCAAATTATTATATGCACACTGAAATGTCTCAGGAAGAAAACAGGTTTACTGTTAAATACCTATTTTGCACACAACAACCAAAGAAATGGCTAAATTGAGGGTGTGCTTTTGGAATGGCTAATGGAATAGTATGACCTGCATGTGTGATATTAAGGTTCCATTTTCCACTTGCAAATCCATAAAATGAAATGGGAGAATGCAGGTTTGCAAGCAAAATAGCACATTCTCTCGTATGTTCATTTATGTACACTCAATCACACTCATTCTCAGTCGCTCATTTATTCTCATCAACTTTCTTGCACTCACTCTTACATAACTTATGCATTCACACTATTCGTACTCACTCTTACTCTGACTCATTCATTCTTTCTCACTCAAAGTCACTTGAACTCCTTCTTACTCTTTCACTTATTTTTACTCATACTGACTCACTTATTCTCACTCATCATTCACTCCCACTCACCCTCAATCACAAACACCCTTACACTGACTCACTTATACTTTCCAACTCACTTGTACTCACTCTATCTTGCTCATTCTCATATATTATCACTCTGAATCTATCATTCGCCCTCAGAGTTTTACTCTCTCGCTGCCACTCTCTTTGTCACTCAAATTATCTAACAACTGACCCTCACACTCATTCTCACTCACTCATGTTAACTCACTCTTACTCTCACAAAATCATTCTCACTCAACCTGACTTAGGCCCTCATTACGAGCCTGGCGGTCTGTGACCGCCAGGCTCGCGGTTGGCGGGAGCACCGCCGACAGCCTGGCGGTGCCCCTTAGGGCATTCTGACCGCGGCGCTTTGGCCGCGGTCAGTGCAGGAAAACCGGCGGTCTCCCGCCGGTTTTCCGCTGCCCGTCAGAATCCTCCAAGGCGGCGCAGCATGCTGCGCCGCCTTGGGGATTCTGACACCCCCTAACGCCATCCTGTTCCTGGCGGTTCGCCCGCCAGGAACAGGATGGCGGTAGGGGGTGTCGCGGGGCCCCTGGGGGCCCCTGCAGTGCCCATGCCAATGGCATGGGCACTGCAGGGGCCCCCGTAAGAGGGCCCCGCTTGTATTTCACTGTCTGCATAGCAGACAGTGAAATACGCGACGGGTGCAGTAGCACCCGTCGCACCTTCCCACTCCGCCGGCTCGATTCCGAGCCGGCGTCCTCGTGGGAAGGTTGTTTCCCGCTGGGCTGGCGGGCGGCCTTAAGGCGGCCGCCCGCCTGCCCAGCGGGAAACTCAGAATGCCGGCCGCGGTCTTCAGACCGCGGTGCGGTATTCCTGCGGCGCAACTTTGGCGGGCGGCCTCCGCCGCCCGTCAAAGTTGTAATGAGGGCCTTAGTCATTCTCACTGACACTCAGTCTCAATCATTCTCACTCAGTAACTGTCACCCACTCTCACTGACTTTCACCCATGCTCAGAGACTTTCTCAGGCCTAAAGACACACTCACATGCAAAATTTATTTCACTCCAACACTCTCACCCACACGCATACACACAAAAAAAAGTAATTTTGTACTCACTTTGCTGCCAGTGATTGTCCCATTCCAGTTTCTGGTGCTCAATTATTTATGACATTAATAGTGTATCATAAGCTATTCCTCATTATTAGTGTAATAAAAAATGGCCAGAAATCAAGGATGGTGGAGCGGCAATGCCCATAAGTGTGAGCCGTCCCTTTGTTATTGACATTGATTTCGCCACTGCTAAAACCAGGTGTCGCAAACGCGCTGCCAGGCAACGCAAGGGCACGCAACCCATAAATGGCATCCATGCTGACCCTATCCTTCATTCGAGTACTTATTTTGTGCCGGTGGTTGCATGTGGTGGGCACCTCCCATCAAGTTTAGGTATTGAGCGTATTTGTCTTCACCAGATCTTCTGCCTGAGCAAGACAAAGAAAACCAAAAAAGGAATAACAAAGGAGAGAATTAGGAAAACAGTGACAAAAGGATAAAGCGGTGATTAAAAAGAGTGTGTGAGAGGAAGATAGGCAGACATGAAGGGTATGGCGGTGTGAGAGCCATGAGGTAGACTCAAGATTAGGCAGCCCTGGCATTCAACAGTACCGGCAGTGAGCGCCTAAGAAAAACTTTGGGCCCCCGCAATTAAGTGTTTTTTTATTAAGTGAGTACTGCTTGGCACCTTAAAGTTTAATAATGAGGACGGCTTAGGAGACCCACCCACGTTTATACTTGAACAGCGGTCCAGCAAGGGAGACACCTTTCGCGTTCATCTTCCCTGAGATTTTCCGAATGGTGGAGTGTTGAAGATAATATACTTCGCAGTCCTGTAGTTAATAATCTCGTCCCCAAGGGTAATTTTAATACTTCTGGGGGTAGTTTCAATGTTTCTTATTGGTTGAAGTGTTTTATACAGGATTACAGTGAGCTTTGTCTCCGTTCGGCGTTGTTCCTCTCTCTGGCAATTGTAAACCTCATGCATGAATGCATGAACGCTGTAGATATTCCTCGTACCATGGGGAGTCATTATGGTCTATTCCAAAACCACGGGGCTCATTTCTGACTGCAGCGCCAATGTTAGAAGTTTTTGTCCTCCTTCTATAAGAGGCAATCAGGACCTGCTGTTATTCAGCTTGAAATCAATAAAACATATGCTGAATGCCTGGATTCGTGACTACCTTTCCACCCCTAACAGATCTGAGGCCAGCTGGAGCGCAGGGAGCTTAAGGGCCGAACGCTAGTCCCGTCTGGCATATGCCAGCCAACATCACTAAGAGGCGATGCAGCTCGACACGACGCAGAAGATTGGCAGCCAGTGCTGTGGGGCGGCCTGAGAGGTAGAAATCAAGTACACTGACAGATGCGGGCTGGCGACCTGAAGAATACCTGCATGACAACAACATGGCTGCCTCTATTCTCGGTCTATCACAGATGCATGGGCTTATGTAGAGGTAGGAGAAAGCTGCTTATAAAGTAAATCTCTGGCCAGCGTGTAATCATAAAGGGTGATGGTAGGCACAGACCACCACACTTCCCTCCCTGTTTATCTAGTCCTCCAAATAGTAGTATTACACAGTCCTACGATAGTCACCCATGGTTTACCAAGTATTAATATGTCACCATGTTTACCTGTGTTTACTAAGTATTAATGTTACAGTGCGTCTGTCGGAGCTGTCCATCTATTTGGTGTGTTCTTCTCCCATGGTTGCTGGGAGATGGGCCCATGCATTCAATAGGCTTTCAGTGAAAAGATATCTCTTGGGTTAATGACCACGCCTGACTAACTCCGGTTGTGGTGAAAGGCACTTTTTTGGAAGCAAGCAGTGCTCACACGTGTTTAAGCTTCATCTTAGCCGCACGCTCTAAACACCGCACCTCTTGCTTTAAAAGTAAATTATAAACTTGTCCCCCGTCCGGAACCAAGGCCCACCACTTGTTCTCCCCTGCCACTTTTCAGTAACTTTTATCAGACATAAAGTTGTTAATTTTTATGGGCGAGCGCAAAGCGCTCCGTCCATTCTGTAATCTCTCTTTGGGCTTCAAACCACGCCCACGCCAGGTCAGTCACTTACATTGGTTAGTGGGCTTGCCTTTTAAAATTCGCTTGTTTTCATTTGTGAAAGCATGCCTACATGCCTTTTCCAGTGCTTAGCCCACCTACACAGCACCGGTAAAGTACCAAAAACATACGAGGCTCGATGTTTTCAGCCTGGGGTCGGGACTACTTTATCTGTTTATTTTCCACGCAGCGCAATCGCGCTGCATTTTACATAGCGCGATCGCTCTGTGTTTTTTTTGCTTTACAACGCTAATAGCTCTAACTCAAACAAATGCTAGACCCGTTGCATTGAAAATGCTTGCTTATCCTTGTGTCTCCATCTCTTCTTCCCCCTGCCCTCACAAGGACCACACGGCCAGACCTTCTGATTCCAACACTGCTCTTCAGTACTTCGTCCTACATAAATGTACCATTTCTTCCCCTTCTCTGGAACTTTCTTCCCTCCTGCTTCCAGTGACTATGTTCCTCATAATATCATAATTGTTTAACATGCCTTGTGCCCACTCTGACTGCTTTTGAAATCGACCCCCGTGCATCACCTTCTCAACTCCTGTTTGTATGGAAGAGTGGGGAGGTGGGTTCTATCCTTGTGAAGTGGAGGAAAAGTGTTTTCCTTCTGCACAAGTGCATAACATATTCTTAAAAGAGATTCAGTAGTACCATGGCTGCAGATATCAGCCATGTACCACATGTCACTTCACGCCATCACAAATCCCCCTGCATGGACATGAAGGTTCCATCCAAACTGTGTGGAGAGCCACACTTCTAATAATTCTCTGTATCCTCCCAAATTGCGACCATTCGCTCCAGGATGAGAGATGGGCATGGGTCAGGCAGCATCGCCACATGTCAGAAAAGGCACACCTCTAAGCCGTTGGAAGGGACTTACATTTTAGAAACCTAAAATTGCATTCTTTTGTCACATGGAACCTTCACATCCTGTAACCCACAAAGGCTACCTTTTCTACCTTCAAGGGACAGGATGTATGCTCCTGGCATTGCTCTGCTTTCAAAATATTGACAATTTCAGTAGTAGGGAAAATTACTCCAGGGCGTTGCCTCACTGCTAATAAGGCAGCAGAAAAATAAAATGATAATACTTTATTCTGATTTTATTTTTCTGCTGTCTAGTGTGGGGCAGGGGCAGCATCCTCCGTGTCAGGAGGGAGGAGGAGTTGTGGTGCACTCTAAGTGCGCATGTCAGTTTGTCTGGACATATGAGAATGGGCAAACTGAAATGCACACTTAGAACTCTCCACCCGAGCTGAATTTCACAGCCGGGTGGAGACCAAGTGCAGGCTCCCAGGCCCTCCCAGAGAGGCATTTCAGCCAGCTCAAGCCAATCCCAACGCTTCTGGATTGGGTGGGGAGGGGAGCAAAAGAAGCACCGAGGTGACAGAGCAGCAGAGGTGAGGCCGCTGGAGTAGCAGAGGCGACGTGGGAGGTAAGTGCATTTTTTTATTATTCCCCCACTCCCCCCACGCACTGCCCCACCAGTCCTGACGCTACTGAAATTACTGCAAGTAAATGTATGTGAGAGGTTATTTTGAGTGTCATGTAACTGAGGAACTCAACTGGATGTAGAGATGAGAGATACTTAGGAACTCAATGAAAGCTCGAGATAGAGTTTTGGAAAATAGATGTCTATAGCTTCTATTTACAAACTGCATTGTCTCTCCGTGCCTTAGTCATTGGTCTCATCATTATACAGCTCAATGGTGCCATTGCAGGTAAAACTGCACAGAGGAGACAAAAGACTGGTAAGTCAATGGGGTTGGCTGTGCTCGTCAGAGGAGACAAGGCCTTACTGCTTGGGCTAGAAAGGCTTTTTCGAGATGGTCCGTCACTGATTTCCATGCAGTTGTCCACTACGTGTAATGTCACAGATGAGTTAAGACTCAACGAAAATGTCAGTGAACCGGATTAATTCAAGTATCTCCACTCAATACTTTTCTGCTGTGTAGCCAATGCAGTGGTGTTAAACAACCTGTAGTTTGCATAGTTTTGTGTCACAGATGCTTAGCCCCTTGAGAGGTTTCATTAGCTACATCGATTCCTTCCAAGACTTACATTTACAAAAGAAGCACACATGTGGGGCCCAGAGAAGATGTAAAACTCTTGCAAACTCCTTGCAATTCTAGCAAATACTGCTATGGCTACCAAGAGTTCACAAAGTTTTCTGCCGGTGGTTTTTCTCTTCAAATAGCGATTTACGTGCCTATTTCAAGTTGTGAAAAACCAGAAACATAGAAAAAGTTCAAAATCATGAGAAAAAAGGCGTTAAATTTAATTTATGGTAGAAAGCAGCAAATCAATTTTCAGCATCAACGAGCACTGGGAATAATACAAGTTGGTAAGTAAAAACTACGCAGTTGTGCAGACGTTGAAAAAGGCAGAAACTCTGAATTAGAGGTAGGACAGTTATCGGGAACCACACTAGGATGTGGCTGCGCAATAAAAATGTTGCACACCTTACAAAATGACAAAGCAAACATGTTATTGCAAGAGCTTTCAAACTGTTAAGAGACTGGTTGTGTGGGAGTAACGCAAATTGAGACCAAATAGCTCCAATCAAGAGAAAAGCACACATTGAATGTCAGGAGGCTACTTTAAATCTTCAAATTAATAGCTGAGCTTTTCAAGTTGATTTTCATAAGATCTTGTTGAAGGTCTGCAATAGGCAAGTCCAGGGAACTAACCGGTGGAATTGGCTGGTAAATTCAAGCACAGTCCCTACTGACAAGCATGGCTCATTTTTAAAGCAATATTTTCAATAAACCCTGAGAGTCCTTAACTCTTAAGAAGTTGGCTTTAAAAATGTCACCTCAATTACATTAACAGAATATTCTGCACTTGGAAAGCCTCCCAAGTGCAATTACTCTGAAATGTTTTAGGAGCGGAAAATTAGCTAATCAAATTGAATTGTTCAGCTTTTTGTGACTCCTGTGAGAAATGCTAGTCCCAGTTAGGTAACCACGAACTATAGGGCCATTTCAAGGAAAGAACTGCAGCTTTGACAGAGATGTGACTCTACATGTGGATTTCAATGTTTAAAATGGCGGATTTATTTACAATTTCTTTGTAGGGACATGTCGTGCTTCTACTCTTAAACTCAGCAAAACCCTCCAACTAGTTCACTGTGAATGGATCCTCTTGAAAACATTTTGGACTCCCTGATATTCCTTGGGTGCACTATAGTGAAAGGTATAATTTAGGTCTGGGAGAAATTCCTAAATTTCACCTTGCATGACATTTCTGAAGTTTCTAAAAAATATCATATTCCACGATTTTCTGTTATATTTTTTTACCCCCGCAAACGACTCACAGTGAAAAGGCTTTTGTGAAACCATCGGTATAATTTGCTTGCAGAAGATTACCACCTCACTTATAGCTGACGTTGGGTCCCAGCAGTGTACCAAATTTATTAAGATTTAGGGGGTCATTCTGACCCTGGTGGCCGGTGGCCGCCAGGGCCACCGACCACGGGAGCACCGCCAACAGGCTGGCGGTGCTCCCACGAGCATTCTGACCGCGGCGGTTCAGCCGCGGTCAGAAGCGGCAAGTCGGCGGGCTCCCGCCGACTTACCGCTGCTCGGGGGAATCCTTCATGGCGGTGGAGCGCGCTCCGCCGCCATGAGGATTCTGACCCCCCCTACTGCCATCCTGTTCATGGCGGGAAAGCCGCCATGAACAGGATGGCGGTAGGGGGGGTCGCGGGGCCCCTGGGGGCCCCTGCCGTGCCCACGCCAATGGCATGGGCACGGCAGGGGCCCCCGTAAGAGGGCCCCGCAAAGTATTTCAGTGTCTGCCTTGCAGACACTGAAATACGCGACGGGTGCCACTGCACCCGTCGCACCTTCCCACTCCGCCGGCTCGATTACGAGCCGGCATCCTCGTGGGAAGGGAGTTTTTCCCTGGGCTGGCGGGCGGTCTTTTGGAGACCGCCCGCCAGCCCAGGGAAAAACTCATAATACCCTCCGCGGTCTTCTGACCGCGGAGCGGTATAATGGGGGTGGAATTCTGGCGGGCGGCCTCCGCCGCCCGCCAGAATCAGAATCACCCCCTTACTGTCTATCTTGTAAGGAGATGCCTACAGTATTTTAGAATTGCTCTAAAGCTCTTTGACCACTGTTACTAGCATTCACATTGAATCTAATCTAATTATCCTCATGGCTTCTTAGAATTTATCATGTGGAAAGCTCAGGTTAACTATTTTCAAGTTACCTACCCACAACATGTTTTCAAATCTTAATAAATATCATCCAAGATCTGTTATGTACCTCTAAGAATGTCTAGCTGGGGTTTCTGGTTGGCTAGGGTATGCACCTAATCCAGGCAGAACCCACCCACTCTAGTCAGGACAAGGGAGTTACACGTCCAAGATAACCCCTGCTCACCCCCTTGGTAGCTTGGCACGAGCAGTCAGGCCTAACCCGGAGGCAATGTGTAAAGCGTTTGCACAACACACGCAACACACGTGAAGCAATATGTACACCACAAAGTAAACACAACACTGAGCTATGTAAAAATAAACTGTATTGCACAAAACATAATGAGACCAAACTTTACATGTCAAGAATACCCTGCTACCTTAGCAGTTGTCAGAACGTTACACAGGTTACTAATACTCTGCAAGAATAAGCAGTAGTCACATTAGAACATGCAAGTACTCAGGATTCTGCAACATCAGCAGTAATCAGTAATCACAGTAAAGAAATAAATGCACTTGTCATAAAAGTATCATAAACATCCATGAAAGGAACATTAGAGAACATATGGCAAGTGATCAACACATATCCGCATGCATATCCACATGTACGGCCCCAGACGGCACAGCATGTGTATGGCGCAAAAAAAAAGACACAGGCTAACATAATAATCCATCATGTCCATATTATGTACATTTGAAGTTATATGTTCTTTGGCAGTACCTGATTTGATGCTGCCAAGGCACCTCTATGTGGACAGGCATGGGTGGCTCCCGGCACTCCTTGCGCCAAACGGTGGCCGTGTGTTCATCCTGAGGGACCGGGGTGGTCTGTACCCTCTCCTGTGGTTATCTCAGGGCCCCTCAAGGGGACCTGTGATGTCTAGGGGTGTTGAGGCCACTCCTGGGGGCCCCGCCTGAACGGGCACTGACAACTCTGGGTGTCCCTCCCACAGGTCGCAACTGACCTTCCTGCGAGGGGGGGGCCGAAGTGAGGCAAATGGTGATCGGGGCATCCGTGCCCCTAGGGCAGTGGCTGGGGGGGGGGAAGGAACTCCCTCTCCGCCCGAACACTACGATTCTGTAGGCAGCCGCTCGCATCCTCGAGGTGGCTGCCGAATACATGGGGGAGAGATACCAACTCCTCTCACTGTCAGCCGCGCTCCTCCTGGAGATAGCTCGAGAGACCTCTGGCGTGCTACTCCTCTCTCTCCGGGTCGCGGTGGTGATTGGGCGCCAGTAGGAACTGGCGTTTGCCCCGGGGGCACCTCTGAGCGAACGGGGTCCCCGGGGCCTTAACAGGAGCACGCCGGTTCCAATCTTTGTTGTGGGGGTGCCCTCCACAGTCTCGGGGTCATCAGAGCACCCGGGTCGTGGTGCTGAATCCCCAAGGCCGGAATGCGCTTACGAGCACTGGGGGCAATTAAAAGCATTTCTTAAGGCACTAGGTCCAGAAAAGGAAAGCGCTCACTCGTCTGGTGCAGCGCTCTTCTGGGTGCTCCTAGAAGGACTTGACCAGAGCACTTCCTTCTGGTAGAAAGAATAGATACAGGGGACAGGGGCAACTGCATCCAGCCCCTGGAGACAGAAAAAAGGGGGAGCACAGGGCTGCAAGTACCAACAACAGGCCAGCACAAAGGTTTGCAGTCAGTGGCAGTTCCTCTTAGTGACCCAGCTGATCACAGGTCAGCACAGCAGCAGCAGTTCAAGGCGGTTCCTGGTGAGTGCATTCCATAGCGTTCTGTGTCCTGAAGATGCCCAAGAATGTCTAAATTGTGGGGAAAATTCCTCTGTACTTACACTCAGTTTACAGTGTGTTTTACAAAAGAATTGGGAGAGGAGGTTCCAGACAGTTGCAAATGGTTCTGGGAGTGCCCCCTTCTCTCCTCCCGCACAGGCTCCAAACATCAGTGGGGGGTAAATGACCCTACTGTGTGAGGCCAGGGCACAGCATTTACAAATGCAGGGGTGCCTTGCATCTCCCTTCTCTCAGCCCAGGAAGACTATTCAGTATGTAGATGCACCTCTGTGACACCTCCATTCTCCCTGTGTACAGGCTGCCTGAAATGTATGCACAAAGCCCAACTGTCACTCTGCCAGACGTGGATTGGAGTCAAGCTGCAAAACACCAGTCATAAGCACAGAGAAATGCTCACTTTCTAGAAGTGGCATTCCTATAATGATAATAAAAAATCCACCTACACCAGTAAGCAGCATTCCTCACTACCATTACAACCAAACCAAACATGCCTACGCTACCCCTCATAAATCAGACAATACCCTTTATACTTAAGGCAGGGCATTTCCAATGCAATCCTATCAGAAGGCAGCACTGACAGCAGTGAAAAACCAAATAGGCTGTTTGTCACTACCAGTGCAGGCCACATTACTAGGCACATGTCCTGCCCTCTACATACATGGCACCCTGCTCATAGGGCTAGCTAGTGCATACCTTAGGGGTGACTTACATATAGTATAAGGGGAGTTCTTGGCCTGGCAAGAAAATTTAGATGCCAGGTCCATGTGGCAGAAAACTGCACAACCAGGCCCTGCGCTAGCAGGCCTGAGACAGGTTTGAAAGGCTACTTCAGTGGGTGGGGCAAGCAGCGCTGCAGGCCCACTAGTAGCATTAAATTTACAGGCCCTGGATATAGGGATACCATTTTACAAGGGACTTATAGGTAAATTAAATATGCCAATGAGGTATAA
The DNA here is from genome assembly GCF_031143425.1 of Pleurodeles waltl. NCBI lineage: Eukaryota > Metazoa > Chordata > Amphibia > Caudata > Salamandridae > Pleurodeles > Pleurodeles waltl. Next base: position 1,891,757,738 of record NC_090440.1, read on the forward strand.
GCCAATCATACCAAGTTTACAAGGGAGAGCACATGCACTTTAGCACTGATTTGCAGTGAAAAAGCGCTCAGAGTCATAACGTCAGCCAACAAGGGTCAGAAAAGTAAGGAGGGAAAAGGCAAAAAGTTTGGTGAATGACCCAGTTAAAGGCCCTGGTCCAACACTAGCGTAGTGTTTCTTTAAGGGAACATATTTTGTACTTTGGGGTTTAATTTACAGTTGTGGCTCTTATAAAACCCATTGAACCCAACACACTGCTGTACAGCTGGAGGTGAGCCAAGTCTCAGATGGTGTTATGTCACTTTATTATCTGTCAGTATACTGTGTCACCGACTACTAAATCACTTCCACTACAATGTGGAGTGTGGTGTTGTCACAGGAAGCACCTACCAAGCTCCCCTTCTTTTTTAAGTGGATTTAAGTAAGATGGCCTTAAGTAGCCAAGAGTGTGGCCTTGCAAACTAATCTGATAGTCTTACATTGTGCTTTCTGTTTCAAAGATGCACAATTTAGACCTTCATAGCAGGTCTGATCAGATCTTCCCAACCTTTTAACTTCTGTGGACCCTCACTTTATCATTATTGGAGCCTGGGGTTCCCCACTGAATCTTTATTGGAATCTGGGGACCACCCACTTAGTCATTACTGAACACTAGGGACCTAATATGTTAATAATATTTAATTTTCTAAGCTGACCCGGACCCCCTGAAGAGGCTTCGCCGACCCACACGGGTCCCCGGACCACAGGTTAGGAACCACTGCTGTAGGCCAATGTTAAGCCTAGCAGCCGGTCTCTGTATGCTGTGACACATGGAAAGATCCGTTTTAATTGACTTTCAGTGACTTTCTGTGCAAAAAATTGCAATAGTCCAGTCTAGTGATAGCTAGGTTAACAGTTTTTTTAAAGTTGCAATCCAAGCAGGACTTCTTTAAGGTATTGTAGAAGGTGAAGTGTGCCCTTTCTCGTAGCGTACATGTGAATAATGACACAAACGTCATTGTTAAGAGGATATCAATATTATTTGCTTTCTCGACTGGGCTTAGGACACAGGATATGTAAATGGGGAGGTGAGGGATCCACAATGCCGAGGAGCAAGATGTCTTTATTATGGCATTACGGAACAGCCTTTTATTTACGGGACATTTTTTGCATTGCCACTTGATTTAGAACTCTAATTCCCTGTTCGAACTTGACGTAGATCTCGATGTCACCTACGCTGGCCAATATTATGGGCTCCTATTTTTTTTATCAGGCGGGAATGTACATATTTTGCAGAGGACTGACTCTTTTGGAAGTACATTGATAGAGGTGGTTTCAAAGTGGAATGTGTCCCATTTGACCTGCTTAGCTCATCTGGTTAAAAAGAGGTGCATTGTAGTATGTTGGATTGTAATATTGTGGAATAATAACTGAATGAAAGGGTTAGTGAAACTCTATATTGTTAGGTAAAATGCAGTTTAATGGGACAACATGGGCTTAACTCCTGGTAGAAATTCGATGTACTAATAGGATTTTTCTCAGGAAAATGCGAGTTAGGTTTTTATGCATCACCAAAGCAGCATTAACCCCTTCGCTGCCAGGCCTTTTCCCCCTCCTGTGCCAGGCCTTTTTTTGCCTATTTGGGGCAGTTCGCGCTTAGGCCGGCATAACTTTTTGTCCACATAAGCTAACCAAGCCAAATTTGCGTCCTTTTTTTCCAACATCCTAGGGATTCTGGAGGTACCCAGACTTTGTGGGTTCCCCTGAAAGAGGCCAAGAAATTGGCCAAAATACAGGGAAAATTTCGTTTTTTTCTAAAAAATTGGAAAAAGTGGCTGCAGAAGAAGGCATGTGGTTTTTCCCCTGAAAATGGCATCAACAAAGGGTTTGCGGTGCTAAACTCAGCAGCTTCCCAGCTTTCAGGAACAGGCAGACTTGAATCAGAAAACCCAATTTTTCAACACAATTTTGGCATTTTTCTGGGACATACCCCATTTTTGCAATTTTTTGTGCTTTCAGCCTCCTTCCAGTCAGTGACAGAAATGGGCATGAAACCAATGCTGGATCCCAGACACCTAAACATTTCTGAAACGTAGACAAAATTCTGAATTCAGCAAGGGGTCATTTGTGTAGATCCTACAAGGGTTTCCTACAGAAAATAACAACTGAAAAAGAAAAATATTGAAATTTAGGTGAAAAAAACATAAATGTTTCTCTACGTTTTACTCTGTAACTTTTCCCTGCAATGTCAGATTATCGAAAGCAATATACCGTTACGTCTGCTGGACTCCTCTGGTTGCGGGGATATATAGGGCTTGTAGGTTCATCAAGAACCCGAGGAACCCAGAGCCAATAAATGAGCTGCACCCTGACGTGCGTTTTCATTCTATACCGGGTATACAGCAATTCATTTGCTGAAATATAAAGAGTAAAAAATTGCTATCAAGAAAACCTTTGTATTTCCAAAAAGGGCACAAGATAAGGTGTTGAGGAGCAGTGGTTATTTGCACATCTCTGAATTCCGGGGTGACCATACTAGCATGTGAATTACAGGGCTTTTCTCAAATAGATGTCTTTTTTACACACTCTCCTATATTTGGAAGGAAAAAATGTAGAGAAAGACAAGGGGCAATAACACTTGTTTTGCTAATCTATGTTCCCCCAAGTCTCCCGATAAAAATGATACCTCACTTGTGTGGGTAGGCCTAGCGCCCGCGACAGGAAACGTCCCAAAGCGCAACGTGGACACATCCAAATTTTTGGAAGAAAACAGAGGTGTTTTTTGCGAAGTGCCTACCTGTAGATTTTGGCCTCTAGCTCAGCCGGCACCTAGGGAAACCTACCAAACCTGTGCATTTCTGAAAACTAGAGACCTAGGGGCATCAAAGGAGGGGTGACTTGCGGGGCTCGGACCAGGTTCTGTTACCACGAATCCTTTGCAAACCTCAAAATTTGGCTAAAAAACACATGTTCCTCACATTTCTGTGGCAGAAAGTTCTGGAATCTGAGAGGAGCCAAAAATTTCCTTTCATCCAGCGTTCCCCCAAGTCTCCCGATAAAAATGATACCTCACTTGTGTGGGTAGGCCTAGCGCCCGCAACAGGAAATACCCCAAAGCGCAACGTGGACACATCCAAATTTTTGGAAGACAACAGAGGTGTTTTTTGCGAAGTGCCTACCTGTAGATTTTGGCCTCTAGCTCAGCCGGCACCTAGGGAAACCTACCAAACCTGTGCATTTCTGAAAACTAGAGACCTAGGGGAATCCAAGGAGGGGTGACTTGCGGGGCTCGGACCAGGTTCTGTTACCCAGAATCCTTTGCAAACCTCAAAATTTGGCTAAAAAAACACATGTTCCTCACATTTCTGTGGCAGAAAGATCTGGAATCTGAGAGGAGCCAAAAATTTCCTTTCACCCAGCGTTCCCCCAAGTCTCCCGATAAAAATGATACCTCACTTGTGTGGGTAGGCCTAGCGCCCGCGACCGGAAACGCCCCAAAGCGCAACGTGGACACATCCAAATTTCTGGAAGACAACAGAGGTGATTTTTGCGAAGTGCCTACCTGTAGATTTTGGCCTCTAGCTCAGCCGGCACCTAGGGAAACCTACCAAACCTGTGCATTTCTGAAAACTAGAGACCTAGGGGAATCCAAGGAGGGGTGACTTGTGGGGCTCGGACCAGGTTCTGTTACCACGAATCCTTTGCAAACCTCAAAATTTGGCTAAAAAACACATGTTCCTCACATTTCTGTGTCAGAAAGTTCTGGAATCTGAGAGGAGCCACAAATTTCCTTCCACCCAGCGTTCCCCCAAGTCTCCAGATAAAAATGATACCTCACTTGTGTGGGTAGGCCTAGTGCCCGCTACAGGAAACGCCCCAAAGCGCAACGTGGACACATCCAAATTTTTGGAAGAAAACAGAGGTGTTTTTTACGAAGTGCCTACCTGTAGATTTTGGCCTCTAGCTCAGCCGGCACCTAGGGAAACCTACCAAACCTGTGCATTTCTGAAAACTAGAGACCTAGGGAAATCCAAGGAGGGGTGACTTGCGGGGCTCGGACCAGGTTCTGTTACCCAGAATCCTTTGCAAACCTCAAAATTTGGCTAAAAAAACACATGTTCCTCACATTTCTGTGGCAGAAAGATCTGGAATCTGAGAGGAGGCAAAAATTTCCTTTCACCCAGCGTTCCCCCAAGTCTCCCGATAAAAATGATACCTCACTTGTGTGGGTAGGCCTAGCGCCCGCGACAGGAAACGCCCCAAAGCGCAACGTGGACACATCCAAATTTTTGGAAGACAACAGAGGTGATTTTTGCGAAGTGCCTACCTGTAGATTTTGGCCTCTAGCTCAGCCGGCACCTAGGGAAACCTACCAAACCTGTGCATTTCTGAAAACTAGAGACCTAGGGGAATCCAAGGAGGGGTGACTTGCGGGGCTCGGACCAGGTTCTGTTACCCAGAATCCTTTGCAAACCTCAAAATTTGGCTAAAAAAACATGTTTTCCTCATTTTTCAGTGACAGAAAGTTCTGGAATCTGAGAGGAGCCACAAATTTCCTTCCACCTAGCGTTCCCCCAAGTCTCCCGATAAAAATTATACCTCACTGGTGTGGGTAGGCCTAGCGCCCGCGACAGGAAATGGCCCAAAACACAACGTGGACACATCACATTTTTTCATAGAAAACAGTGCCTACCTGTGGATTTTGGCCTCTAGCTGAGCCGGGCCCAGGGGGGGCAGAAATGGCCTAAAATAAATTTGTCCCCCACCCCCCAACCCCCCTGCCCCCCCGGGAGCGACCCTTGCCTATGGGGTCGCCCCCCCTTGCGTGACATTGGTGCCAAAAAAAAAATCCCCGGTGCCTAGTGGTTTCTGCCCCCCTTGGGGGCAGATTGACCTACAATCGGCCAATCTGCCCCAAAGGGGGGCAGAAATGGTCTAAATACAATTTGCCCCCCAGGGGAGCGACCCTTGCTTAATGGGTCGCTCCCCATCTCTACAAAAACAAACAAACAAAAAAAAAACCACAAAAAAAACAATTTGCCCTGGCGCCTAGAGGTTTCTGCCCCCCCCGGGGGCAGATCGGCCTAATACCAATAGGCCGATCTGCCCCCAGGGGGGGCAGAAATGGCCTAAAATAAATTTGCCCACCCAACCCACCCGGGGAGCGACCCTTGCCTGCAAGGTCGCTCCCCTTGCGTGACGGCGCAAAAAAAGATCCCTGGTGCCTAGTGGTTTCTGCCCCCCTTGGGGGCAGATTGACCTACAATCGGCCAATCTGCCTCCAAGGGGAGCAGAAATGGTCTAAATACAATTTGCCCCCCAGGGGAGCGACCCTTGCCTAATGCGTCGCTCCCCATCTCTAAAAAAACAAACAAACAAAAAAAAAAACACACACAAAAAAATTTGCCCTGGCGCCTAAAGGTTTCTGCCCCCCCGGGGGCAGATCGGCCTAATACCAATAGGCCGATCTGCCCCCAGGGGGGCAGAAATGGCCTAAAATAAATTTGCCCCCCCCCACCCCCTTCCGGGGAGCGACCCTTGCCTGCAAGGTCGCTCCCCTTGCGTGACTGCGCAAAAAAAAGATCCCTGGTGCCTAGTGGTTTCTGCCCCCCTTGGGGGCAGATTGACCTACAATCGGCCAATCTGCCCCCAAGGGGGGCAGAAATGGTCTAAATACAATTTGCCCCCCAGGGGAGCGACCCTTGCCTAATGCGTCGCTCCCCATCTCTAAAAAAACAAACAAACAAAAAAAAAAACCACACAAAAAAAAAATTGCCCTGGCGCCTAAAGGTTTCTGCCCCCCCCGGGGGCAGATCGGCCTAATACCAATAGGCCGATCTGCCCCCAGGGGGGCAGAAATGGCCTAAAATAAATTTGCCCCCCCAACCCCCCCGGGGAGCGACCCTTGCCTGCAAGGTCGCTCCCCTTGCGTGACTGCGCAAAAAAAAGATCCCTGGTGCCTAGTGGTTTCTGCCCCCCTTGGGGGCAGATTGACCTACAATCGGCCAATCTGCCCCCAAAGGGGGCAGAAATGGTCTAAATACAATTTGCCCCCCAGGGGAGCGACCCTTGCCTAATGCGTCGCTCCCCATCTCTAAAAAAACAAACAAAAAAAAAAAAAACACAAAAAAACTATTTGCCCAGGCGCCTAGAGGTTTCTGCCCCCCCTGTGGGCAGATCAGCCTAATACCAATAGGCCGATCTGCCCCCAGGGGGGGCAGGAATGGCCTAAAATAAATTTGCCCCCCTCACCCCACCCCGGGGAGCGACCCTTGCCTACAAGGTCGCTCCCCTTGCGTGACGGTGCAAAAAAAAATCCCTGGTGCCTAGTGGTTTTTGACCTAAAATCGGCCGATCTGCCCCCAAAGCGGGCACAAATGGCCTAAATACAATTTGCCCCTCCAGGGGAGCGACCCTTGCCTAAGGGGACGCTCCCCATCTGTAAAACACAACAACAACAAAAATCCCTGGTGCCTAGTGATTTCTGCCCCCCGTGGGGGCAGATCGGCCTAATAAAAATAGGCTGATCTGCCCCCATGGGGGGCAGAAATGGCCTAAAATAAATTTGCCCCCAAGGGAACGACCCTTGCCTAAGGGGTCGCTCCCCTTACGTGAAAAACAAACAAACAAAAAAAACTCCCTGGTGTCTAGTGGCCAATCTGCCCCCAAAAGGGGCAGAAATTGCCTAAATATAATTTCCCCCTATGGGAGCGACCCTTGCCTAAGGGGTCGCATCCCACACCTAAAAAACAAAAGAAAACAAATAAAAAAATAAAAATAAAAAAAAGTATCCCTGGTGTCTAGAGGTTTCTGCCCCCACTGGGGGCAGAAAAGGCCTTAAAAAAAAATGACCCCCTGGGAGCGACCCTTGCCCAAGGGGTCGCTCCCTTCTGTCAATTTCATATAAAAAAAAAAAATCCCTGGTGTCTAGTGGGGTTTCAAAAGCCGGATTGCAAGCAATCCGGCTTTTGAAACCCTCGGAGAGACTTCAAAGGGAAGGAAATACATTTCCTTCCCTTTGAAGCCCCTCCGGGCCTCCCCCACGTGATCGAAAGAGAAATGCTGAGCATTTCTCTTTCGATCGCGCTGGAAGCTCTGCTTCCAGCGCGATGGGGGAGGTTGTGTGATTGTCAGCGCGCGCTCGCGCGCTGACGTCACAGGGGGGGTGGGGGGGGTCGGGGTTGAAGGGGAAGGGATTCCCCTGTCAGCCCTGACCTAGGGGGGTGGGGGGGCGGCCCTCGGGAGGAGTGCTAGCGCTTCTCCCGAGGGCAGCATTCAGGACGTAATGGTTACGTCCATGGCGCCACACGGGCGCTGCCATGGACGTAACCATTACGTCCCTGGCGGGGAAGGGGTTAAAGCCCAAAAGCCAAGAAACCAATAGTTGACTTCCGAGGCTACTTGCTAAGATACACATAATGATTCAAACAAGACCAAAATAGCAATTTGATGAAGGGGTTAGAAGATTTTCTACAACCATGGGAACAACGGGGTAGAAAAAAAACAGTGTAGGTCCATGTGCGTTACCAATAGGAACCACAGGGGGGCACCTTGCACCAAACATGAAAACAATAAAGAGCTATAATTCAACTGTCCTGCCTCTCAGAGACTGGTGTATCTAATCTTCCTGGGGCACACCAGCCTCAGCTCCAAGGGCTAAACAGTTCTCTCTAATCCTGCTAAGGCCAGGAAACACAATTTCTTCAGTTACCGGATAACCTCTCCAGTTCTTTCCTAAAGCACCTAGCCAGCTGGAAGAGGCTTTTATGATCCAGGCTACATTCAGCAGTCTTGGGCATGCACAACCACTCATTCCAGACCAGAGTTTCAGGGCATCTCAGGGCAGCTCCCAATGCCAACTGCATGCTGGTTCTTCCTGCATGCACCCTTCTTTAGCCTTCTAGGCTACATGAGGCCAGCTAGTCTGCCACTTCAGAGCACTTTCAGAGCTGGGATGAAAGAGAGGGATTTCCTCCAGTCTTTCCCCAGGAAGACACAGCAAAAGCCAGTGGCAGCTGCCTCCAATCAAAAGTGGTGGGGTGGAGGGGGAGTTGTATGTTGGTGGAGGGGTGTAAAAATAAAAAATAAAAAAACATACATGCCGCACCCGGTCCTGCTGCGGGACGCCTCGGTGCTCCTCTGCTCCGGGCAGTCACTGGGGTAGAAAAAGCACAGGCTATACCAAGCATGAGAGCAGCAATGGCATTGGCCTGAGCGGGCTGGTCTGACGTTCGCTCAGGCAGAGGGAGCCTGTGCCATTTCTCCAACCGGCTCTGCAACACAGCTGTGCTGGAGAAATGTAAGTGCTCGTATTGGTTTGGCCACCCTAAGACGGCCGGCCAAACTGACATGCGTGCTTTACTGTTCCCACCACTCTTCCTTACTGCCATGGCCCAGCCGTACCCACCCTAGATTCCTTGACTGTCAGGGAGACAGTGATATATAAAATGTTCATAAAATTGTTTTATTATGATTTTATTTTTCACTGCCTGACTCTGAGCCGGAGGGGTGACACTTCTCTGCTATTATGGAGGAGTCACCCCTGGCATAAGCAGCAAAAGGTTCTTTCTTTTCTCCTGTTGATTGTTAGTCTTATGAGGTGATTGTGTCCAGACGTTCATATAGGCCACAATTGTTAGTTATTGGTGGCAACTCTTGGTGGGATCCTAACTAATTTTCAGAAGCCCAAACTAGGCTAGTGAATTCAGTATTTCCTCTTGCAACCTTGATCAAAGGATCTTTCAAAATATCAGAACTCCGGGTCCAGTGTGCAGAGCTTGGGAGTCCCATTCAGCGCCCGCCTTATTACAATGAAGGAACTCCCTTTAAACACAAACCCTCACTGCATCTGAAGTTGGATTCCTGTCTAATGTTACATACCCCATCAAAGGCCTCGCTCGCAACAGGAACCTGTTTATCATCTCCATTCCAAATGGACAGACTCCAGCCTAGTCTTCTGTTACCATCTGCTGTTCCTATCCACTCCCCTTTTCCACATTGCACGATACGTGGTAGTGGAACTCCTCCATGTTTTACTGTTGTCTGTCATGAAGGGGTTTTCTCACCTCTTCAAAGCTATTCACTTTCAATGGAGAACGGAGAGGAAAAGCGAAAGGTGTGCAGTCAGAGCTAGTTTAACTAGGGTCCAGGATTATAAGCAGAAAGAAATGAATTATAATGAAATCATCTTCGGAGCCTACTTAACAAAATATTGATGTGTATCACTATGTTCATTGGTACATAGATGAAGAATGTAGCTCTTTACAAAGTGAACTTGTAATTAATATGGCTTTTATGATCAAGTAGGCTTTTACACTATAAAAGCTATGTTAGTCTAAAAGAAAAGATCATTTTATACTATCACTACAGAGACGTACTAATCCAAATATTAGGTATGTTGCTTCTTTGCAGGTTATGCACTTAGAACGCCCGAGCTTCCTGACACTAACTACTTATAGGTCACTTAGGTAATGTCAAAAATAGGTTTTTAAATACGCCAACATTGGTTATTTTAAAATGGGGCAGCTGCATCTTTGCTCACAGCAGGTCAGGCCTGCAATAAGTCATAAGAAATGCTTTTAAGGTCACATATGTTGATGGAGTAAATGTGATTGCAGGCAATGTGACATTTAAATTTTATGTAGTTATTTATTTGTGTAACACATTTTGTAAAGTGCATGTATATCATCAAAGGTACTGTGAAATTAATAAAAGTAACACCAACGCTAAAAGAAAGGACTGGGAAAGTAAGAGAGATGGGATTCAGTTGATTAGCATGTTGACTAAAAGAACAAATGGCTTGACAATTCATAATTTTGGATCACAGCAGGTGAATAGTCTTCAACTGGACAATTTGCAGCTGGGGTTGGGGTTGAAAAGAAAGCACCTGTGAGCAGGAAGGTCTTAAAGTCTTTCCTGAATTGTGGATAGTCCTCATGATTTCCCAACGTGGGTGGGAGGCTATTCCACAGAAGTGGTTTTAGGATTTTTCATGACCTACCTCCAACCTATACTCTTGTTGGAATATATTGAATATGTTTGGATGAATCGGTTGCTCTCCGATTGCTTGCTAGAGTAAAGCCAATAGTCAAAGGTAGTTGAGGCCAAATGTATCGAGACCAATTCTCTTTTAAGTGTGATAGATGACAAGGCAGGAGGAAAGGTCTGATTTTCCACTAATTGGCCCTTGGCACTCTTAACCGTGGCATTTATCAGTAGTTCAAAGGACATTTCCTTGATAACAACAAATCTCATGGTTATTTTATTCATTTATTTAAAGCGAGTCTGTCCCAAAGCCTTTCTCTAGGGAAACGGCAGTGTGCCATTTAATTATTTCCCTTTATTCAAAATAAGGACCTCGTTTTCCCCACTAAATATAAAAAAACAGTCTATCATATATGATACAACATGTTCCACAAAGGCAGGGATATTATCAGGTGCATTTTCATGTAATCTGCAGGAGATTTGAGTATAATCTATATATTGCTGGAAATGGAGTTGGTACGAATCAATGAATTGGGCCAAAGGGTGCATGTATATGTTAAAAATAATGGTGAAAGTGGAGATCTTTGGGGAACCCACAGTGATTTGACTTCCATGTGAATTCTAAGAAACCAATTTTAACTTGGGATTTCCTTTCAGAGAACTGTGATCTGATTCACTCCGAGTCAGAGTCGAACATACGAAGTATTTTCAATCTACAGAGAGAGGATTGGTGATATATGGTGTGATAGGTTGTGGAGAGATCGAGGAGAATCAATGCTGCTGGTTGGTTAACATAGTTTTAGCATTCATTTCACTCCCCATCATGGCCTGAAACCTGGCAGGTGGTTGCATAGGGGGTCGTATGTTTCCGGATGGTCTTGAAAGTGTCTGGTAATTGTCTTTTCCAAAATCTTGATGATGACTGTCAGCTTGGAGACCAGTCTGAAATTGAATAGTATGGCAGGGTCTGCTGGCAATTTTTTTTAACCGGGGGATGATGGTCACTTGTTTTAACAAAGCATGTAATATTCCTTGTTGTATAGAGCATTGACAACCTTTTTAACTTGAGATGCCACTACTTGGGAAAACACTTTGATTCATTTAGCTGCAAAAGGGTAGGTATCGATATTTGAATCTTATGTTTTTGCATCAAACTTTACCATCAAGTCATCATTTACGGGTTTAAAGTTGCAGGGGTCTGTATTCATAGGAGCAAAAGCTGAATCTGTGAAGTACGATATTTTAGCACTACCGTTTATGTTCTCATGGATTTTGACTACCTTCTCCTCAAAGAGTGTGATGATACTGTTACTGAGGTGGGATGAAGGCGTACGTTTGTGGGTTATTTGGAGATGTGAATTCTCCGAAAATCTGATGGAGTGCACCAGTGGGGTTGGTAGATAAATTTCGAGCTATAAACCTTTCTGGGCTCTGTTTCTCATACATCGCTTGCAAATTTTGCAATTAATGTTATCCACATCTGATATAGATTTTCCCTATATGCTTTCAAGCATGTGACCTATTGTTTTCAATTTATTAGTTCAGCATTTACCTATTTGTTTGTGAAGCTTTTTATCCTATTTACTCTATAGCCAACAAACTGTTGGAAGGACACTGAGGTCCTTATTACGAGTCTGGCATTCCTGGGACTGCTAGACTTGCAGTGGTGGTCAGACCGCTGCCAAAGCAGCAGTCCGACCTCCACATTATGAGCGTGGTAGACCTGCCAAGGTCTGACCGCCGGCATCTTCAGGTTGCGGCCGGTTGACAGCCTGTAATTGCCAGCAGTCTTAATCCACCAGGGCAAAGCTGCAAACAGCGCTGCCCAGGGGATTACGAGTCCCCTCTCTGCTGGCTTTTGGATGGTGGTTCCACTGCCATGCAAAGACTGGAGAAAACAGGGTGCTGGGGGCCCCCATTGACAGTCCTATCACGCTTTTCACTGCCTGAAATACAGGCAGTGAAAAGCGTGACGGGTGCTATCACACCCGATGCTCTGCAACATTGCTGCCGGGTCTATTAGAAGCTGGTGTCAATGTGGTGTGTTTCCCGCTGGGCCAGAGGGTGAAAACACTGTTTCCACCTGCTGGCCCAGTGGGAAGCTCGTAATAGGGCCAGCGGGCGGAAAACTGGAGTGGCGGTTTCCGGCCCAAAGAGTTTAGCAAACTGAGTGTTTTAGCAATGTTGTTATAGAGTTTAATGAGTATTCCATCTTGTACATAGTGAGATGGCGAAACTCTGTTGATTGCAGCATAGGACTGGTGGAAGTCAAAGTGACTTATTTTTTTCAGCAGTCGACCTAGAACTTTTGATGCATGAACAAGGCAACGTTGGGATGGGTAATAGTTGTGAATTTGAATTGTAACATAAATCAAAGAGTGATCTACACAGGCTACTGAGGTGAGGGAAAAGCTTGTCAAAGTAAGAACCAATGTAAATATCAAATTCAGCATGTGACCAACTGTGTGCACAGGCATATGAACAAGCTCAGTAAGTCCTAACAGGCCCATGCTGTCTATTAAATAAGCTAGTTCATCTTGTTTATTGGTTTCAGTAAAAGCTAAAGGGGGTTTTCGTCTAGAGAATTCTTGTGAGTTTGTTGTATAATATATCCAGAAGATGATCCTAGTCTGCCTTCATCAGAGGTGTGGCTTAATGTGATTTACAGACTTTCCTGAGTGCTTTGGAATGTCTGTGAGGAAACAGGACCTGGATGCCAGTCTTTTTGTTCATGAGTAGGTGACATAAACCACTAAGGACAGCTTAATATGGCAACAAGATGAGACCCCAGGAGAAAACGAAATCTATGTTATGAGCATCTCTGTACCCTCTCAAAGTGATTATGGGTCAGTTGTCGAAAATGCAATTTTGCATTTCCTAAATAGCAAGTTCTTAAGTTCTTATTAGGAAATCGCTAGTTGGGAAATGCAAAACCAAGGATGGCAAAGGGCAAAAAGCCTCCATTGGTGAACCCCAAAAATAGGGGTGCAGTTGTGGAGCACACATATCCCTAAGGGGCATGTGTGTGCTCTATTGCAATTAAAAACAAGCATTTGCAATGCAGTGGGTATCGCATTTGCTAGAGCGATTATCGTTGTAAATTCCTAACTGGACTTTTCTTGCCACATAAATTGAAAATGAAAAGTAAAACAGTTGGCATAAGCAAGTCAATTCAAAGGGCTACGGCTGCCAAGAGCATGAGCGCGAGAGTTACTGGCTCCCTGCGTGAATGTCTAGAAAGGATTGTGGCTGGGATGAAAGACAAACCGAAACCGTAAGAGGGGCCATCACACGCTATAACAGGAGGAAGCATGACGTAGTGTGATGACCAACAAAATGTTTACTCAGTGAAATTGCCAGGGAGGGAACTCAGCACACAAAGGAGGGACATTTCACAAAATGCACCAATAAAAATGAAGCATTTAAGACAAGCACAAGTAAGCATGAATAGCCGTAGTGGGCGTGGTTAAAACCCCACAGAGAGATTACAACAGGCCAGAGCGCTTGCTCACTCAACCCTAAAAAGGATTTTGGGGTGCTTTTTTTAAATTGCACCTTGTTACCATCGACTTCATGTCAATTGTAACTGCATCTCCTAAACGCCCAAGTCGCATGTAGGAAATGTATGGTACATCAGGATAGGAATCGCAAATAGGAAATATCTATTTGAGATTTCCTATTCTGGGAATCACAAATTGCGATTTCTACAGAGTAGAAATCTTGATTTGGGATTCTTTAAAGGGCTTTGTACATAAGAAAAGCCCAGTTTGCGTTTCTCAAAGGCCCGAAATAGTGATTTGTACCATTAAGAAACGCAAACTTGCTTTGTACATCTGAACCTAAGTTCATAAATCATACAGTGGCCAGGTTTCATCATCTTCCGATGCTATAGTAATGAGTGACACCCTCAGTTGTTGAGGTTTTACAATCTAAAAGGGGGCCTATGATAAACAGTCAAGTGACTGATATTGCTGCTTGCTATCAGAAAATAAGCTTGCAACTGCAAATATCCATTCAGAATTGTAATGACGCATATGCTGAGGCACCTACGTGTGAAAACAAGGAATTTTGGTGAAGGTGTACGAAGCCTGTTTGCATTTCTTAAAGGTGCAAATCGGTATTTCAGGCCATTAAGAAATGCCATTGGGCTTTTCTAATGTACAAAGTCCTTTAAGGAATCCCAAATTGTGATTTTTAACTTGTAGAAATCGCAATTTGCGATTCCCAGAATAGGAAAAAGGGATTTCCTAGTTGCATTTCCTATTCTGATGTACAATGCATTTCCAAAATGCGATTTGGGCATTTTAGAGATGCAATTACCACCGACTTGAAGTCGGTGGTAACCAGGTGCATTTTTAAAAAAGCACCCAAAGGTGCTTTTTTTAAAAAATTGCAATAGAGCACACACGTGCCCCTTAGTCATATGTGTTCTCTACAGGTGCACCCCTATTTTTGGGGTGCACCAAGGGGAGGGGCTCTTTCCCATTGCCATCCTTAGTTTTCCATTTCCTAACTAGTGATTTCTTAATAAGATATCGCTATTTAGGAAATGCAAAACCGTCCCATTGACTCAAATGCAATGCGATTTCTTTATTCCTAATAGCGATTCCTACTTCGATAGTTGGAAATCGGTATCTTTGTACATAGCATTTTGCATTTCCTAACTAGTGATTTTTATGAAGTTGCTATTTAAGAAATGCAAAATTGCATTTTCGTTCATCTGGCCCCGGATGATTTATTTGAGCTGACACTCCTGAAGTATCCCAAACTATTGTGCGGGGATAATTTATTCCATATGCTTTATTATCTAACAAGTATTTATATGTCGAATTTTTTTAGTGTTTCTTTAAAGGAAATATTATACTAATTATTTTGTAATGTCGATCTGTCTTTTAACTGTTCTCTGTTCTGGCAGGAGTTTGTATAATGAATTTTCTTTAAACTGATATTGCTAAGTCATTACATCCACAGAGGAAGGACTAATTATTTCATGAGCTGAAAAATGAGTTAAGTTGGTGGTGCATCACGATTTTAAATACTGGAAGGAGTGATAGAATTTCCTTAACGCTCTGTGAAGGTTACATCTTTCTGATTAGATAAGTGTGACTCTATCTCCACCAGCAAGTTCTCTATTTTCACGGGTGATTATGTAGTGGAATCGAAGGTCAAAGATGGTTTGTACTAATGATTTATATATCGTAACCTCTAGTCGGAAAACATCATTGTGGATTAATCAAAATCATAAAAATGCTCCCATTCATCGCAATAAATAAAAAATAAAACATCACCAATTAAAAGAGAGACATTCTGGCTGAACATATACGTTACCAGTGCTACGGAAAAGTACTCTAACATGTTTTTTCCTCCTAGTGCATGTGATGCATTTTCGGAAATGCTTACATAAGCATGTTTCAGGGGATATATGTAGTCACAAGTGGTCAGGTCATAATCTGGCAGCAGTCTGTGGTTAATTGGGAGGAGCTTGTGCAGTGTTTCTCGGGCGGATGGGCAGTCACCACAATCTTCCCATAGTGATCTATGCTGAGGCCTGGTGAAATGCATACTCGCCAGCACATCTAGGGCCAGATGTAGCAAAATGTTGCGAGTCGCAAATGGCCCGAATCGCTATTTGCGACCCCGCAAAATCAGAAATGGGATGCAAAAACCCCATTTCCGAATCGCAAATAGCGACGCAAGCCATTATCGACTCGCAAAATTTGCGACCCCATTGTGCGACCCGCAAATAGGAAGTCGCAATTTGCGAGTCGCAAACCATATGAAAAAGCCACTCGCAAATTGCGACTAGTCGCAAAAAGCCCATTTTGCACACCCAATTTACCACTAACTCAGAGCAGGTGGTAACCAGAACCAAAGTATAAAAGGAGACCCAGAAGGCATCTGGGTGACTCAAGATGGCGGAGATATATGTGATAGCAAGGAGGAGGAGAGTCCACGCCGCACAGCAGAGGAGGAGGAGGAGCCAGAGACAGGAGAGGATATACAGAACCAGGCAGACACTTTTCCAACAAACTGAGGAGGAGATTTATGATAAATACAGACTCAGCAGTGTAGCAATATTAGAATTAATAGATCTACTCAATCCGCAGCTTCAACGCCAGACTGTGCGTGGCAGCGCCATCCCCACACATGTGCAAGTGCTATGCTCACTGCACCTCTTGGCCTCGGGTAGCTATCAGGGGGTCATTGCTGTGGCAGGTGGGGTATCCCAAAGTGCACTCTCACGGTTTTTCAGATGTTTCTTAGATGCCATACTCACACACATGTCCAGATACATATACCTACCCAGGAATGAGGCAGAAATTAACAGCACTAAGTTGGACTTCTACAGAATTGCCAACTTCTCACATGTAATAGGGTGTGTGGACGGGACACATATACAAATTTGACCTCCTGCAAATCTGGAATATCTGTTCCGCAACCGTAAGTGTACCCACTCACTGAACATCCAGGTGGTATGTGACGCCCATTATGTTATCACTGACATGGTAGCCAAATTTCCAAGGAGTACACATGACTCTTACATTTTCAGGCACAGTGGGATATACCAACGCCTAGAACGTGGGGAGTTTGGAGACGGATATCTCCTAGGTATTGCTGAATACACCCTGAAGACATACACACAGGTCAATGTGGAAACCATCCATGCCCTGCTAACATTGTCCATTTTTGCCAAACAGGTGACAGTGCATATGCACTACGACCATGGATACTTACCCCGTACTTAACACCCAGCAATGAGACTGAGAGGCGATACAACAGTGCACATAGGAGGACCCGAAATGTTATAGAGAGGACCTTTGGACTGGTGAAGGCAAGATTCAGATGCCTCCACAGAAGTGGAGGTGCGCTCCAGTATGCCCCAATAACAGTATTCAAGATAGTTGGCGCATGCGCTATACTGCACAACATTGCCACCAGACATGGGATACATCTCACCCCAGAAGACCCAGATTCGGAGGATGACGAGCAAGAGCTACCACATTGCCATCATGGGGATAGAAGCATTGCAAATCAAGGCAGACAGAGACGGGACCACACTGCAAACCAATACTTTGGACGATACGTGCTAACTGTCACCACACACACGAATGTCACACACAAAGAGCCCAGGTGTGAAGTGGAACAAACAAGAACTTTTATTAAGTGAACCTAATAACTAAAGAACTGAACTGTTGGTCAGGGGCTGTAAATGTCCACCTGCAATGAGGACACATTCACCTCATGTGCCTCAATTGTCCGCAAGTGCATAGCTCAACTCCTACGCCTGGGACGCCCAGCATGGCTAGTGCCTGGAGTGTCAGCAGATCCCTGACGTGCACTGCCACTCCTCATTACCCTTGTGTCTTTGGCAGATGCACTACTGACAGTGGAGCCCTCCTCAATATCTTGAGGTGTGTTTGCCGTGCCCCTAGCCACCTGTCTTGCCTCCATCATGTCCACAGCGTGGCTTATCCGTCCCAGTCCACGAGCCACATCCCCTGCAAAGTGGCCCAAGTCTACTTGCAAACTGACTGTCCGTCGTGACAGCCCTGTTGTATTGACAGCCAGGCGGACGATTGAGGCAGCCATGCGGTCCAAACGGTGTGTGAGTTGGCGCTCACGGCGCCTTGCACTCTCTCTCTCTGAAACAAGTTCAGTTACTAGTTGCCGTATGGAGAGTGCAAGGTCACCAACATGACTGTTCAGGCTTTGGAAGTCTGTGTGCACCTGTGCCAGCCCTGTGGTGAAATTCCTCTCCATACGCTGCATGGCCCCTGATATGACTCTCATCTGCCTTGTTTGCAGGCGCTGAACTCTGATGAGAGCTGCCTCGGCGGCGGACATGGAAGGGTCCCCTACATCTCCCTAGGACACTGTAGGGACATGAACACGTCGTCTGCGACGCGGTGGAGCATCAGGGTCCTGTTGGCTGGCACTGTGGCTGGGACCGGGTGCTGGGTCAATCTCCCCAATGTACAATGGTGCAGCTGAAGGGACTGTGGTCGGGTGGTGCTGGGCCCTGTGGTGGCTGCTCCTGAATCTTGTGCTGCCTGTTGGCTGACCTCTGCACCCTGGACGGACTGGCTGGTGGGGATGTCTTGTGGGAGACCTGTGGGACATAGGGAACACACTGTCAGTATCTAACATCTGTTGTATGCTTCCTAATAAACTGTTGCCTATCAGCTGCCTACTGGACTACATTGCCCATAATGCACCATTCTGGTGGTTGCTAGTCTGAAATGGAGCTAATTTGGTTGTGCATGCTGCTGTGTACTGGGTGGGTGGGGGTATGGCAGATATGGGTGTACATGCATGTTTCATGGTACTCACTTGTTGATGTTCCTGGCGCTGACGTGTCCAGCTCTCCAATTCCAGCCACTGCCTCTGGCTCCAGGGTCTGTTCCACACGTTCCTCCATGGGTGTGGGTGGTGGGACGGTGGATGGGCCTCCTCCTGTGCCCTTCATCTCCCAGAGGCGCTCTGCCACCCTCTCCTTGGTCCTGGAGCGCAGGTCGTACCATCTCTTTTTGAGCTCTTCAATGCTCCTGTGGCTCACCCCTATTGCATTTACCTTCTCCTGGATGTCAGTCCAAATCCTCCTTTTGTCAGTTTCTGGCACACTGAGGGCAGCCCTTCCAAATAGCTGGTCATGGTGCTGGCAGCATTCATCTGTCAGCACCTCCAGTTCCTTCTCTAAAAACTTAAGTTTCCTCTTCCTGCCAGAGTCCTCCATTCTTGCTGCTGTTCCTCCTGGTGGTTGTTCAGCAGTTGGAAATGGGTGTGGTCCTCCCTCCTCCCAGGTGTATTTGTAAACTTCCTGCCTGTGATGTCATCAGCAAGAGCCAGGAAGTGTTTTCCAGACTGTTCTGCTGCACCTGCATGCAATTTGCGGCACAGTCGCAAATTGCGACACCCACTCGCAATTTGTGTGTTCGTTTTTAGCGAGGTCGCAAAAAGCGACCTCGCAAACAGCGGGCTCGCAATTTGCGGTGCAACTTCATTTGCGAGTCGCAAAATGAAGTCGCTTTTTCTTGTTGGATACCTGTTTGCGATGACTCGCAATTTCCGACTCGCAAATTTATAGCTACCTACATCTGGCCCCTAGTTCAGAACACTGTCTATGTTTCACACCAAAGTGGCTTTATCCACTGGCAATTATACACGTCGATTTTGAGAAGGCCTTCAACAGAGTAGACTGAAAATATTTATTTGCCCTGCTGATCCGACTAAGGCTAGGAACCAGATTGATGGCATATATACAGCTGCTACATAGAGATCTGGTAGGAAAGGTCTTGGACAATGGGATCCTCTCTCTGTGATTTGCAATAGTGAGTGGAACACAACATAGTTGTCCCGCTGTCACCACTACTGTTGTTCATGGCAGTTGAATCTCTTGTGCCGTTAATTAAGATGTATGGTGAAGCTGAGGGCTTTGAATAGTTAGCGTATAATTTGGGCTGTTAAATACCCAGTTCTTCAGATACTTGTAGCATAGGCACGCTTTCTTCTCCGAACCTCCCCATCTCGTCCAGAGTTCTGAATGTCCCTGAAGACCTAGCTACTCGACTAATCAACTGGACTCTGACAGCTCCTAGATACCCTCACGGGTGACAAGAAGCACTCTACAAATCTCCTGATTGATTGATAGGTGCAACCTGGCCGGCTGTCTTGAAGAGATCAAGGAACTACCACCATTTGACCCAATAAAGGTGAAGGTTACTGGGGCACCACTAAGCAAAAAGAACTTATGCATATATAAAACTCTGCTATTCATGCCACAAATATCTTAGAGGCTCTCAGGAGCAACTGGGAGGTGGACCTGGGGCCACTAAATGGCACAGACAGGTAAATAGCCCTATTGGGCCCAAGAGATACAGAGATCACGAGTCACAATAAACATAGGCAGTTCAAGTACCTGGATCGCATGTACTGAACATTGGAGAGACTGGAGAGACTTTCCCATGGAAAATGGGAAAGGAATCTTCATTTACCTGCCTGAGATGTCAGCATGGTCTGGGGGACTTTATACATGGAGGCCCATATTTATACTTTTCTTGCGCCGCATTTATGTCATTTTTTGACGCAAAAGTGGCGGAAACTTACAAAATACAATGATATTTTGTCAGTTTGCGTCGCTTTTGCATCAAAAAATGATGCAAATGAGGCACAAAAAAAGTATAAATATGGGCCTCAGTGTGGAGCTGCCCAGCACTTGGATGGGACTGGGGCAGTAAGTATATACAATACATAGTGCCTGATTTAGGTCTTGGTAGAGGGAAATGCTCCGCCACAAACATGATGGATATCCCATCTGCTGTATTACAATCCCATTATCTCCCATGGGGAATCATAATACAGCAGAAGGGATATCCATCACGTTTGTGACAGAGTATTCCCTCTGCCAAGACCTAAATCAGGCCCATATTCTTAGGGAATTGTGGCAGCCTTCATAACAACACCACAAATGGCATTAACATACTACAAAATACATAGACACAAATAGGTTTATAGAGTTGGTTGTGGGATTGAGCTTCCTGATGGATTATGATATATCCCAGATGTGGAGAACCTCTGCAGCTCCCCACTCTCTAAGTGGATGGATCATTGTCAGGTACTATGACACACAGGGTTGTCTGCAAAACCATATGGGGGAGGTGGGCAGAATATTATTACTCTGAGAATTTTGGATTGTAAAACAGTGGGAAATATGGGTCCAAGGAAATGTGATGACTTCGAAATAAATGGGATGTTAGGAAGGATGTGTAATGTTGGTAATAGAGACACATAGGTAGTCTGACAACTTTTTTATTCTATATGTTGCTGTCACCCATCAGAGATTACTTCTTCACTCTGAGTACACTGAGTGGTGAAGAAAAATGTGATAATCCTTTTGTCACCATCCTTCCCTTCAATCACTCACTCAGGAAGCATTCAGACATTCCCCATATGACATTAGCTATCCTGTCACTTTCTGCACTACAGCAGAACCCCTCATTACTCATCAATCTACCTTCTACATAGCATGGTCCTAGGTTTCCTTCCATGGATTATCATCCCTGTCAATAAAGGAGTGCTATAGCTACTGTGCACACACAGTAATTTCTTGACACAAACTTTTCAATCACCTCCTTCACAAAATGCTAATTATAAGAGCCTTATTCTATTTCTCCACCAGCCCATTCCTCTAGAGGTGGTCATCAAAAATGCACTAATTTGATTGGATACCAACTGTACTCTGCTCCTGCTCGCTGACATCTCAGGTAGTCCTTCCTGACAAACAGTTCCTCTGAGAACCTTATGACACTTCATGAGAGATACATTTTAAGTCAGAAAATGCAGAGCATAATCTACTGCAGCAATGACATACTGGTAGGACCCATACAGAAAGATATATCTAAAGCTATCTTCCTCCAAGGACCATCAGCAATCCTCATCACCACTGGTTGATACATAACTGTTTTTTGAGATTTTTCATTCTACATACCAGACCAGGGATGTAGTTTTTATCATCTTTCCCATTTCTTGATCTATGCCTGGCTGCCAGAAATCTACATGAGGTTTGGTGGCACTCATGGCAATACGACTGTCATGGGTTAAGATAAGAATCCTTTCTTTCAGTGCCTCAAGTACCACTAACATTTATGAGTTGAACATCAACTCCTCATCTCATGACAGTTCCATGGCAATTTTCCTAAACCGTCAAGCTAATCTCTAGAACTTCCCTTTATGGGCCACTTTATCACACTCAAAAGCACTCAATCATTTTCATGAGAAATACTCTCTTTCATCACCTCTTGTATATTTGCCATATACTCATCCATTTCACCTCGCACACTCAGATCACATATTTCCCCAGCATGCATTCAACTATAAAACTCTATTTGTGCAGCCTCAATAACCAGCTGAAAATTCTGGAAGTTGGTCTATTGGGCACTTTGGTGGTGAATACGTCCATTTATAGATGATAATCTGTCCTTAAAGAAAACTTGGTCCCCCAAAACATATTTCCTTAAATACCTCACCCTCCCATCAACAAATCAATGCCTCATTCGGTATCATACAATATATTTTTCCAACCTCCTTCAATGGAAACCTCATCTGCTTCTCTGAGCAGTGACACAACCTGCACCAAGACAGCACAGCTGGCATCCTGCACTTATTACGCTTTTACCCATGGTGTCAAAAGGTTTTTATGCTGGTACACAGGCACTATCTATTTTTTAATACTGGAACTCTTTCTCACACTTCCTCCACCATACAATCAATCAGACAATTTGTAAAGCGCGCTACATACCCGTGAGGGTTTCAAGGCACTGGATGAGGAGTTTTCTGAAGGAAAGAAGGTCCTGGGTCTGTCATAGATCTGGCGGGTGGGTGTTTCAGGTCTTGGCGGCGAGGTACGAGAATGGTCTGCCACCGGAAGATTTGGGTCGGATGCGGGGGATGGAGGTGAGGTTGGCGGAGCGGAGATGTCGGGTGGGGGTGTAGAAGCTGAGTCTGTTGTTCAGGTATGATGGTCCAGTGTTGTGGAGTGCCTTGTGTGCGTGGGTGAGGAGCTTGAAGGTGAACCTCTTGTTGACGGGGAGCCAGTGAAGGTCTCTTAGGTGAGGGGTGATGTGGCAGTGGCGAGGGATGTTGAGGATGAGTCGGGCGGAGGCGTTTTGGATGCGTTGGAGGAATTGGAGGAGTTTGGATGAGATACTGGTGTAGAGGGCGTTGCCGTAGTCGAGTCTGCTGCTGATGAGGGCCTGGGTTACTGTTTTTCTTGTTTCTGATGGGATCAATTTGTAAACTGTTGTAGCAGGAGGAGGAGATGGCACTGACCTGCTTTGACATGGAGAGTGAGGAGTCGAGGGTGAAGCCGAGGTTTCGTGAGCTGTCGGTGGGTGTCAGTGGGGGACCCAGCGTGGACGGCCACCATGAGTTGTCCCAGGCGGAGGGGGTGTGCCCGAGGGTCCTCAGTTTTGTCCGAGCTCAGTTTTAGCCGGCTGTCTCTCAACCAGTCGGCGATGGCTTTTAGTCCCTCGTGGAGGTTGGTTTTGGTGGTGTGCGGGTCCTTGGTGAGGGAGAGGATGAATTGGGTGTCTTCGGCATAGGAGATGATGTTGAGGTTGTGCTGGCGGGCCACTTGTGCGAGGGGGGCCATGTAAATGTTGAACAACGATGGGCTGAGGGATGAGCCCTGGGGTACGCCGCAGATGATGTTGAAGGCTTTGGATTGGTACGGGGGGAGGCGGACTCTTTGGGTTCTGCCGGTGAGGAAGGATGTGGTCCATCCGAGGGCTTGGTCCTGAATTCCTGCTGCGTGGAGGCGGGATTTTAGGGTGTAGTGACAGACGGTGTCAAAGGCGGCTGATACGTCTAGGAGGACGAGAGCTGATGTTTCTCCATTGTCGAGGTGGCTTCTGATGTCATCTGTGGTGGCGAGGAGGGCGGTTTCGGTGCTATGGTTGCGTCTGAAGCCGGACTGCGAGGGGTCGAGGATGTTGTTGTCTTCGAGGTATCGAGTGAGCTGAGTGTTGACGATTTTCTCAATGACCTTCTCCCGGAAAGGGAGCAGAGAGATGGGCCGGAAGTTTTTCAGGTCCTTGGGGTCCGCCTTTGTTTTCTTGAGAAGGGCGTTGATTTCGGCGTGTTTCCAGCTTTCCGGGAATCTTGCAGTTTCGAAGGAGATGTTGATGGCTTTCCGTAGGTGTGGTGCGATGGCTGTGTCTGCTTTGTTGAAGATGTGGTGTGGGCAGGGGTCTGATGGCGATCCGGAGTGGATGGAGTTCATGGTGTTGCGGGTATCATCGTTGCTGATGTTGGTCCAGGAGGTCAGTCGGCTGGAGCGGGTGGAGTTTGTGCTGGGTGGGGTAGGAGTGTCCAGAGTGTGAGGGGAGTTTGAAGCTGTCGTGGATGTCCGTGATTTTTTGGTGGAAGGCGGTTGCTAGGGCGTAGCATAGATCTTGGGAGGGGGTGATGTCGTTGACGGTGGCGTTGGGGTTGGAGAGTTCTTTTACGATGCTGAAAAGTTCTTTGCAGTCGTGGGCATTGTTTTCTAGGCGGGTTTTGAAGGAGGATCTTTTTGCTAGCCTGATGAGTTGGTGGTGTTTGCGTGTGGCATCCTTGAATGCCGTGTGGTCGTCTAGAGTGCATTCGAGTAGCCATATTTGCTTGAGTTTTCGGCAGTGGCGTTTGGAGGCTTGGAGGTCATTGGTGAACAAGGTGGCTTTTTTGTTGATGTGGTTGTTGGAAGGTTTTCTGAGTGGAGCAAGGCGGTTGGTGCAGTCGTTGATCCATAGCTTGAGGTTGTGTGCCGCGATGTCGGGGTCGGTGGGGTTGACAGGTGGATTCTGAGCTAGGGCGTTGGTTAGTTGAGATTTGGTGACTTTGCCCCATCAACAACGTGGTGGTTGTTCGGTGAGGTGGTGTTCTGTCTGTTTCTTGAAGGTGAAGTGGATGCGGTGGTGGTCGTTTCAGTAGAGTTCGAAGGTATGGTTGAAGGTGATGTGGTTGCTTGTGGAGAAGATGGGGTCAAGGGTGTGACCGGCTGTGTGGGTGGGTGTGTTGACGAGCTGTGTGAGGCTGAGGTTGGCGAGGTTTTCGGTCAGGGTGGTGGAGTTGGTGGAGTTGTTTTCGAGGTGGAAGTTCAGGTCCCCGAGGAGGATGTAGTCCGTGGAGGCGAGTGCGTGGGTGCTGGCCAGGTCGGCGATGGCGTTGCAGAAGGGTGCCCTGGGTCCTGGGGGTCTATAGATGAGTGTTCCTCTGAGCGTGGTGTTGGGGTCGGTACGGACTTGGAAGTGAAGGAGTTCGGCGGCGCCCGTCCAGGGTGGTTTTGACTTCGAGGGTGGCTTTGTGGACAATGGCTATGCCTCCTCCGGTTCTGTTGGTGCGTCCTTGGCGCGCGACTTTGTATCCGTTCGGGATCGCTATGGCGATGTCGGGTGCTGAGGAGTCGTTCCACCAAGATTCGGTTAGAAAGGCCACGTCTGGGAGGTGGAGTCGAGCAGGTCCAAGACTTCGATGGTGTGCTTGCGTGCTGAGCAGGTGTTGAGGAGTATGCAACGGAGGTGGTTGGTCTTGATCCTAGGATGTATGTGGGCTCTGTTGCAGGTGAAGCTGCAGTTGTGACAGGAGAAGGGTCCGTGTGTGCACTTTGGAGAGGCCTGGAAGCAGGTGGTGTCTCGTCTGGTGTTGAGTGCGCGGAGGGTGTCGGCGTTGTAGCAAATGCTTGCGGGCGCGGTCCAGGCGCGGACGGGCGCAGACGGCTTGCCATTGGCGCGCCAGAGGCGCAGCCATGCCGTGGCTGCCATAAGAGGAGGGGAGGGTGGGAGTGGCAGCTGGGAGGCGGGAGGTCCTAGCAAATGAGAGGAATGGGGTGTGGGGACGCAGGGGACGCAGCAGCAGGAAAAAAGCAACAGGAGGCAGCAGCAAGGAACGGTGAGAAGGAAGGGGGAGGTGGGAGGGGCCGCAGGGGACGCAGCGGCGGGAAAAAAGCAAAAGGAGGCAGCAGCAAGGAACGTGAGAAGGAGGGGGAGGCGGGAGGGGCCGCAGGGGACGCAGTTGCGGGAAAAGCAAAATAAGGAGGCAGCAGCAAGGAAACAGGATAGACCGTGGAAGGCAGAGCGGGGAACGACCTGCCTGCATTAGCAGGGTCAAAGGTTGCTCCCTGTCACCGCGCCGGGGCTGCCATAAGAGGAGGGGAGGGTGGGAGTGGCAGCTGGGAGGCGGGAGGTCCTAGCGAATGAGAGGGCTAGGGGGTGGGGCCGCAGGGGACGCAGCGGCGGGAAAAAAGCAAAAGGAGGCAGCAGCAAGGAACAGTGAGAAGGAGGGGGGAGGCGGGAGAGGCTGCAGGCGATGCAGCGGCGGGAAAAAGCAAAAGGAGGCAGCAGCAAGGAACGGTGAGAAGGAGGGGGAGGCGGGAGGGGCCGCAGGGGACGCAGCGGCGGGAAAAGCAAAATAAGGAGGCAGCAGCAAGGAAACGGGATGGAGCGCGGAAGGCGAAGCGGGGAGTGACCTGCCTGCAGTAGCAGGGTCAAAGGTTGCTCCCTGTCACCACGCCGCGGCTGCCATAAGAGGAGGGGAGGGTGGGAGTGGCATCTGGGAGGCGGGAGGTCCTAGCAAATGAGAGGGCTGGAGGGTGGGGCCGCAGGGGACACAGCAGTGGGAAAAAAGCAAAAGGAGGCAGCAGCAAGGAACGGTGACAAGGAGGGGGGAGGTGGGAGGGGCCGCAGGGGACGCAGCGGTGGGAAAAACAAAATAAGGAGGCAGCAGCAAGGAAACGGGATGGAGCGTGGAAGGCGGAGCGGGGAGCGACCTGCGTGCAGTAGCAGGGTCAAAGGTTGTTCAAAATACAAAATGTGTAACCTTTCTTATTAGCTTGCCCAAGGTTTCCATTTTATCAGCAAAGTTCTGTGTAAACTGAAAATAATATTCTACTAATCCTAGAAAAGAGTAAATTTGATCTTTACACTGAGGAATAGGAGCAGTCTTGAGTCAACAGTTTTCGCTAGATTAAAATCCCAGAAATTCTTCCCCTTCTAGTCCAGTCTTGAATTTCTTTCTCTTTATTGTCAACACACTTGTCTTTAAAATTTCTGTACCTTGCTGAGAGCAACATCATGCTCTTCCCAGCTTGCTCCAAAGAATAACCTATCGTTCTGAATTTGTTAAATTTTGAATGCCTCTTAACAAGTGGTACAGGGCTTTCCAAAATACTACAGCCATAGAGGCAACAACAAAAGACATGTTCTTGTACATATATGACCCCTAATGTGCTACAAAAGAGGCCAGAGACCTGGAATTATGATATACGGATATCTGGTGATAGTTTGACAAAGGATCCATTATGGAATTTTTTTTACTAACATTAGGTAAATGGTTTCTGTCTACCCAGATGATAGCACTGAGACAGTGCACATCTATGCAACGCCGTAGCTCCCCATGAGCCTTTGTACTAGTACAACAGGAAATAACCATTACAACACCGCAATACTTTCAATTATGTCTTCATTATATAATCTTATGAGCTCCCTGCATAATGGTTTATTTATTACAGGGCCACATTTCTAACTTTCATGCACCTGGCACAACCCCATTCTAGAGAATTAGCTTATAAGAAAATGTCATAAGTATTCATAACTCTTATTTAAATATTTCATTGATCTTAATAACATTTACCGTGGTATCATCAACTGCAAGCATATGGCTTAGGTGATTGAGTTCAGAACCTATTAACAAATCACACTTGCTGGGGCCACCTCAGCCAACAAGAACCAGTATTTTCAGCATATACTTTGAACTGAACTTTAGCCCGTTTGGATTCCAACTGTACTTCAAAATACCCAACATCCGGAAGCTAAATACTGAATTCTCAGCTTGTTTCTCACAAGCCATCAGTTTGATGTCATATGGATATATGGGCAGATGTACGAAACGCCAATTTTGCATTTCTTAAATAGCAACTTCATAGAAATCGCTATTCAAGAAATGCAAAATGCAATGTAATAAGATAACAATTTCCTAATAGTGATACCTATAAAGTAGGAATTGCTATTAAGAAATCCCATTGCATTTGAGTCAATGGGCCAGTTTTGCATTTTCTAAATAGTGATTTCTTATTAGGAAATCACTATTTAGAAAATGCAAAACCAAGGATAGCAATTGGAAATAGGCCTCCCCTTGGTGCACCCCAAAAATAGGGGTGCACATGTAGAGCACGCACATGCCTAAAGCGCATGTGTGTGCTTTATTGCATATATAAAAAGTTATTTGGGGTGCTTTTCTGAAATTGCACCTGGTTACCATCAACTTCAAGTCGATGGTAATTGCATCTCCTAAATGCCCAAGTCTCATTTAGGAACTGAATGGTACATCAGAATGGGAATCGCAAATAGTAAATCCCTATTTACGATAACCTATTCTGGAAATCACAAATTGCGATTTCTACAGGATAGAAATTACAATTTGCAATTCCTTAAAGGGCTTTGTATATAATAAAATCCCAGGTTGCATTTCTTAGCGGCCCAAAATAGCGATTCAGATAATTAAGAAATGCAAACAGGCTTCGTACATCTGGCCCATAGTTCAAATCCCTCAAACATGGGCAGATAACTTCTGTATGAGAATATAAAATGCTCTAGATTCTGCCATTGCTCTTACACCTATGATATAAATCCTAACCTTGCAAAAAAGATTATTCCTATCCTTGCTGCCCACTTCTCTGATTTGTAAGTTGAAATTTGCAGTGCCATTGACTTCCTCCTTGATGGTTAGGGCATCCACCTTCCTTTTTAATCCCCTTTAGTTCCCATCTGTTTAAGACCTGCATACAAGTGAATAGAGTCCTTTCATTCTGCACTTTCAACATACTTGACCAATAGCCCGGAAATAATCATTTGAGGTCAGATGTCCTTTATGTCCACACTTGGAACATGTAAAGCTGACAATAGTCAAATTTGTTTTCTCCTTGTCCCTCTTGTCACTTTTTTTTGCAATCTTTGCTCTGAAATTCTTTGCTGTCGCCACATCCTCAGTGGGAGCTCCCAGTATTTCTTTCAGCCCCAGACTGGTAATATCTGCTCTTTCTACAATTCCAATCGCCTTTTGTAGGATGAGGTACTCTGCATTCAATATTTCCTCTAGTACTTTCCTGTTGTGAACTTATTGCACCAGTTGTCCTCTCAGCATTTCTACCTGGAAACTCTTGTAGTTGTATGTGGCCGACATTCTCAGTACTGCAACAAAGTTCTCAACAGGTTCTTCCAAGAGCTGACTTCCCCTTATGAACTTAAACAGTTCAACTACCTCATTTTTCTGATAGTTCTTTTTGTGCTCATCATCATCTTCTAAAGGTGGGGGTAAATACTTTAGCAGTCTGCCACCCTTAACTCCTAAACAATGCTTGAGCGCTGTCAGTTTGCTAGATGCTGCGAAAATATGACCACGCCTCCAGGTAGGCTTCAATACCATCTCCATCCATTCATCTGAGAGTAAACTAGGCTCCCTGGACTGTTCAGAAACATTGACGGTGACTCCATCCTTTCCGTGATGTAGAGAAAAACAATTGTGAAAAGAATTGTAATTGTAAGAAAGGAGTGGAAACCCTCAAATTGGTTTAATGTTGTTGAAATCTTATATATACTTACCGCTAATTTTCTCGATGGCACTAAAATCGGCTGGAGAGAAAAATATCAATAGCCGGAGTAGAAAAACGTGTGGAATATTTGATTATATGCTACATATGAAACACACTTTAGTTCCGAGGCGCAGAACCAAATTGAAGCCACATTCACTTCATATGGATTTGGGACATTCCACGATGCTTCAATGATGTGTTGGCAAGGCGTAGGGCGATGCTTGTGCCAGTAGGAGTCATCAACATGTTTCACATTTTTGGTATTTGACAGCTGCTGCAGGAGTCAGCTTAACTTCTCTGCCACATGCACATAGGCAGCATGCTCTTCAAGGTCGTTCACCAAGCCTTGTGGCAGAGGAACTCTTTCCTCTCACACTTCCTGGCACTAGAAGTGCTGTGTAACCAGCCAGTGTTTTCGTGAGGCTGACAACAGATAGGATGGTGGACTGAAAATAGACCTGTGAGAGGCACTGGCACCATAACACTGACACCAGTTTACAGAAACCTCCCAGCCGAAGGCTACCTTGTAGGGGAATAATTCAAGTGCTTAGAGTCCCCCTGCTGGGAAATTAACTTGTTCTAAAGTTGATTGTAGATGTTCTCAAGATGACAAGCTCTCGGTTTATGGCTGCTCACAGGACTGCGCCAACATTTGTTTCTCTGGAGTATTCTCTTTTCTGATGTGGCACTCGTCGCCAGTGAAATTTATTAGGTTAGCCCAACCAAGGAGGAAACTACGAGGCAATTGGCAGTCCTGAAACATATACAGACCGTTCCAGACAGAGTATTCCAATGAAGAATGCCGTACAGTAGGTTCTTCCAGGAATCTTCCGGGCAGGATATTAAAACTGCACAGACGTGGACTCCTGTGACCTTACAATAAAGCAGAAAAGACACACTCCACTCTCATTCTAATCCACAAAACTCAAGATGCACAGTGCACACACACACACACTCTGTACAGGTCCATGGCAACCTATGTTCAACCTCTTACCCTAGCTGTCCACAAACAGCTGGACTTATATTAAAAAGGTGGGCAATATAGTTTGTAGCTCAAAATCTAATTTTAACAGAGCTTACAGTAGATAAGACTTCATTGGTAAGGTACATATCACATGAAAGGTCCAAATACCGTGGGTCAAGAAAGTGGAACCCTGTTTCCATGGGCTAGAGCCCATTTTCCTAATTCTCATTTGAAAGAGTTTTGGAACTATACACATAAGTGGCATATGCTATGTAAAAGCATAACATAGCAAAACATACTTGACATCTCAGCAGAGCACATGCATATCTACAACTTTCATAGTAGAACACACACAGATGCCCCCTAAAGGAGGACAACTATTTGAAGTTAGTCATTCACTTTGAGGGATTTGGTGTTTTCATATTATCCAACCCAATACATAAATTAATTTGAAAGACAGAAAAAGTGAATTAAATGTATATCAATATTCGGTGTGCTCCTGACTAGTTGAGACAGTCATTTAATTAATAGACAACAGTCCATATATATGTACGAGGGGTCGAAATTAAAATCACCAACCCACTGTCAATCAGCAATCACATAAATTTCATGTTTTTTATAGACTGAGCAGACACACCTAGGTCAACCACCTAACTGCTCATTAATAAGTTGTTAAAGTTCTTTCCTTAAGTTAGGTTGTTACTATAGAAATAAGTCCACTGCTTGGCAATTGTGATGGTTGATCTGTTGACATTTCGGTCTCCGGGTGTCTAAAAAGTACTTGAGACCATCTTCTGGACAGTGTGTCCATATTAAAATATATTCTACACATGTAGCCAGTGGTCTCATTCATACATTTGGTCCTATTGGTAATGTTACACGCAGGCGATATTAACGATTTATTTATGAAGATTCTTTATTCTTCAAACCTTTGTTCCTTATTTAGTTGATCTAGGACATTGCTGCCTCCTGGTTGGCCGTGTTTAAGGATTTAGTTGATTTTCTATTTCAAATAATAGGTCTAGAATATATTTTAATAATCAAATGTCTGGCAGATGGCCTCAAGTACTTTGTAGAGGCCTGCTGCTTGAGGCCTGCTCTGCTGTCCATGAAGGAAGACTGGGCCTGGTCCCTTCAGCCCAGGCTAACCTTAGTGACTCCAAGGATAAGTTGGCTGACTTCCTGTTCTGAGCTCCAGAGACACAACAAGCTTCAGAGTCCTCCCTGCAACTGCCCAGAGTGACCTGCTGCAACTTTTCGTGCTGGACTTTGAGAAGGTAACTTTTTCAGTGTGACTAACCTAGTCCCTGTATCTGGCCTGCACTCCATCGCGGTTGGCCTGAGCTTGTGACTTTAGCACAACCAGATGACTGTGAATGGTGTTTTGTGATGTTATGTGCTATATCTACCTAAAACTTTCAAATACAATGTCTTCGGTTCTAGTGGTTGCATTTTGTTGGACCTGGCATGTTTGGTGTGGTTTTGTCACTCTGGTATCATTTCATTTATTGCATTTTGTTGGACCTGGCATTTTTTGGCATGGTTTCCCCTGCGTTTGTGCTTTCTGACCTCCTGTTTTGACTGTGTGCTGAACTTAATTTTTTATGGCTTTAGGACTCTGTGCTAAAGTGCATGTGCTCTGGGTCTAAAATGTGAAACATTTGGGTCTGTTCATGATTGGCATATTTGATTTACTGATAAGTCCCTAGTAAAGTGCACTAGGAGTGCCCAGGGCCTGTAAATCAAATGCTAGTAGTGGGTGCGCAGCACTGATTGTGCCACCCACTACAGAAGCCTTTCAAACCTATCTCAGGCCTGCCACTGCAGAGCCTGCTTGTGCAGTTGTCAACTGTCATGTCAATTTGCCAAGTGTAACCACTTGCCAGGCCCAAACCTTCCTTTCTATTACATGTACGTCACCCCCAAGTTAGACCCTAGTTAGCCTCAAGAGCAGTGTGAAGTGTATTTAAAAAGTTGGACATGTACTTTTAAATTCAACATGTCTAAATAGTGAAAAACTCTTAAATTATTTTTTCACTATAGCAAGGACTATCTCTCTTATGGGCTAACATTGAGTTACATTAAAACATATTTAATTCCAATTGGGAAAATATAGAAAAATGGAGTTTGGTGTCTCTGGGCTCACACATTTTAAAAACACATCTTTTGGTAAAGTTAGTTTTTAAATTGCAGGCCTGAAAATGGCACATTAAAAGAGTTGGAATTTTCTCACTTCAACTATTCTGTGACTTAGCCTGTGACTGAATACAGGCTGGGTTTAGGTGACAGCTACATTTGCACATTCTCTCTAGGCAACCACAACATAAGAAGGACTGGGTGTGACAGGGGATATCACTGCATTCATCTGCACACTGACAGTCTTCATGGGCAGGGAGAGGAAGAGGGAGAGGCAGTTCACACTTACATCTGAATAGGCTGTGTCCTGCCCTCACACAAAGGGCTTATTTACCCCCTACTGGTAGTCTGGGTTGAAAGGGATCCTTGTGCACTTCAGAGAGTTCCTTTGAAGTCACCCCTATATCAAAGACCTTTTTTGGGTGTAAGTACTGGACCTCTGACATCATATACTCAGAACACTTCTGGACTGAGGACCTTCTGCCAGGAAGAAGGATTGTTGTGCTGCCAGGAGGGACTGCCACTTTTCTGTTTGATTTGATGTGTTGGCCTGCTTCCTGCTGCTTCTTGCCTAGAAGTGAGAGGAGTGGACTCAACTCTCTCTACACCCTGCAGTCTAAAGTTTCTCCAAGGGCCTGACTGAGCTTGCCTACTGTTTCTGAAGTCTCAGGGATATCAAAGACGTCACCTGCATCTTGCAACCAGGACCAGGGCTCCTCTGCTGTGAGTCCCAAGTGGTGCCCAATCCAGTCCTGGGCCCTTGAAGGTGAGTGTGGTGCGGTATCAACACCAGCGCATCAGTTGGAACCGACGCATCAAACCTGGCGCGCCGATCTGAACGAGCTCATCCCGTTGCAAAAACGACACCTCACTGCTGCTTGCACGATGCAACAACCCCAACTTACAACACACCCTGACTTGGCATTGGAATTGGTACACATCGCTTCTGGACATCGATGCATCAATGATGATGCCTTATCAGGAAATTATGGATCACCTGCAATAGCAATGCATCCCCTCCTTTGGATCAGAGCATCATTCCCAAGAATCAAAACAGCCAAGATACTATCAGTGGTTTTTTTGGATGTGCCCTGGTCCAGCACGACCAGATTGGCCCAGTTGGAGCCATTGATTTCTAAGCACTGCATTTTGATTTAATCTTCCACAATTCATATCTCGACTCGCATGTTAGATTTTTGTCATTTTGGTCTTGTTTTATTCAGATAAATTTTGGCTATTTTTCTAAACTGGTGTGGAATATTTTTGTGATGTTTTCACTGTGTTACTGTTTGAACAAATACTTTACACATTGCCTCTTTAGTTTAGCCTGACTGCTCTGTGCCAAGGTACCCAAGGGTGAGCACAGGCAAACTTTTAGTGTGTATCTTACTACCCTGACTATGATTGTGGTTCTTGCTTGAACAGAGTGCGAACCTCTGCCAACTAGAGACCCAATTTCTAGCATTGGTGATAAGTGATAAGGATAGGAATTGTATTTGTGCATTGCATACATTGATTGGTGTACACTAATTTCATATCTCAACCATTATGTACCAATAGACTTTTCAACAGTTGTGTCTCAGTCTGGAGAACCAGCAGCTGCAACTGCAGTATTGGAGTTTGAGCAGGAGAAACTGGAAACCTACATGATGTACCAGCTCAAAGGTTTTTGCAGAGAACTCACATGTTCTTTTAAATGCCTTACTAAAAAGGAGGAGCTGCAAAAGGCTCTGAGAGCCTGGCTGGCAGCTGGGGAAGCAGCTGTGCAAACAGAGGTGGGCAGTGTTGTGAATGGTGAGCAGGAAGATCTACATCTGGAATTGTTGGACAGCCCAGAACTGTCTGTGAGGCATAGGGCCAGGTTATGTGGAGAGAGGACCCCCTCTAAAGCAGTCAGCAGTGGATTCTCCAGGCATCTGTCCCCAGAGAAGCTGGAGGACAGACCGGAAGCCAGAAGGCTCAAGTTGGAGCTGCCAAAACTCAGAACGGAGAATGAAAGGGCGAAAGCTTTGGAGGAAAAGAGACTGTCCCTTGAGAAGAAGAAAGTTAATTTGGCTTATGAGCTGACCACGAAGGAACGGAGCCTGAAAGCCTGGAAGGCTGAGTCCACCGCAAATGGTGGCAGCATATATTCAGTGCCCTTTTACAAAAGAGTATATGTACCCAAGAGTCTGATAGCTGACTACAAGTTGGAGGAGAACATAGCTCACTGCTTTGAGGCCTATGAGATATATTTGCAAATGCACAAGATTACTGAGAAGGATTGGAGGCCAATTTGTGGAAGCAGATTCCCACTGAGAGTAGGGATGCCTTACTAAGCCTGTAGGGGAGTGACAAGATGAGGTATGTGCCAGGAAGGAGATCCTTACCAGGAAATATAGATTTAAGTTTAGGGAGAGTGTGAATCTTTCTTCACAGACCTGGGTAGATTGTATTGATTCTTTCTGCAATGCACTGGATAGTTGGGAGGATTGCAGTAATGTGACAGATTATCAGGGACTGTACAATTTGATTGTTCCCGAGCTTGCCATATACAGGGACTCCCTTCTCGATCTATTAAAGAGACCGAATGTGGTTACCATACCGTGGTTTAGACATGTGTTCAATTGGTTATGTATTTTGGGACTGGGAAGCTTTTGGGAGAACCCGCAAAAGTTGGAAAAATCACACAAAATTACCCTGAAAACAGCTTATTGGTCCTACGTAAGGAATTATTCCATCTGTTGTAAACCATACGGTTGGTTGACAAATCTATTAATTGATTTCAAGTGGTATCCCCAGTATGAACCCTATTTAGATTTAATATCAGATTTACTGGGCAAAGGCTTGTACTCTCGCTTCTGTTTTGGGAGCTTACCGCTGATGTCTTTAACAAGTAGCTGGGGATCAACTCCTTTCTCTGATTTATGTCCAGCATGTTGTGGTAGCTCAGAAACTGTTGAACACTTTATGTTTTTTCTGTCCTGCCTATTTAACTCCTCGGTCAAAATGGATTCGCAGAAATTGCCGAGAGTTGAGCTTGAATCAATGTTGTACAGCTATAAGGGTCTTAAAAAGTGAGACATCCAACTATCTAATTCTTGCAGTAAGCAAGGTTCTTGTGGCGGCCTGGCAAATACGTAGTCGTTTTTTAAATAACTCTTCCTGATGGAATATTAGGTATGCAAGAATTTTAGAGCTAAAAAGCTCAAGATTGTATTTATGAGTTTTATGTTTTTATACTTTGTATAGGTTTTACATTTTGAATTTAAATTGTATTGTGATGCTTTGATGGGTATTTGACCAAATAAAGCTTGTTTGGATTGCACAAGAGCACACGTTTAGTCTTTGTTTTACAGAGCTGCACCAATACTTGATTCAGGGGGTGAGCCAGCCAAGGATGGGCAGGGTTCCCAGCAGAATGTGGGGAGACAAAAGCAAAAGTAACAAGTTCTCTAAAGGGCCCCAAACTAGTTCCCAGGGTAAGGTTTCCAAACCCCCTACTGAAAGGAAGAAATGGTTCCTGTAAGGTAAACCTGCATTCCTGACTGTAATCAGGAATGACACTTCATAGGGGCTCAAGCATGTTCTAAGCAGACACAGCCCCCCACTGGTGGGCAGTCTCAGGGGATGGCGAATGTAATGCTTGGGGAGGAGTTGGCCCTAGGTAGTGATGAGAAGACAGTTGAGATTACCCTAGTGTCTCTTGGTGACAGTGAAGTAGTACAGAGAACCCTCATGCCTGACAACACTAAGGCAGTAGGTTACCATTAATTTGCATTGCGTGGAAACTCTGAGAGACACAGGAGCCAGCATTACAACCATCCAGTGTCATCTGGCGTCTTCAGAGAAGGTAGTCCTTAACGTGGTCCACCCAGTTGGTGCTGTAAACAACCACAAGAGCCACTGTTTGGTGGCTCCATTTCCATTTAAATGCAGGGGAGGGGGTCTCAGGTTCCTTGAAGGTAGCTGTGAGTCCATCCATGCCTGTGAATTATCTCTGCTGGGCAATGACCTGGAGCATACTGCCTGTAAAGAGATGGCACTCAGGTCACACTTGAAGATGTTGGGGTTTCCTGAATGGGTGTGCCTGACCACACAGTCCTTGGCAGCATGTGAGGGTGGGCAAAAGGCCAAAAGGGTGGCCTATGTGTCTGCCAAAAAGAGGAAAGGCAAGGGGCACTGGAAACCTGCTCCTGAAATTTCCATGATCCGGGAGGAGGCTGAACTTTAGGGGGACGACCCAACACCTACAGGGGAAAGAGTGACTGAACTGGGGAACCTGTCTGAGCTGAACAATGGGCAGCAGAAAGGAGGTCCCTCCAGGGAGGAGTTCTGTGCAGAAGGAGCGCCCTACTCTTGTGGGCCTTTAGCAGCAGGCCGAGCCCCAGGCAGCTAATGATGCCCCTGGCAAGCTCCTGATTTATTGGGAGA
This sequence comes from Pleurodeles waltl, assembly GCF_031143425.1. Lineage (NCBI taxonomy): Eukaryota > Metazoa > Chordata > Amphibia > Caudata > Salamandridae > Pleurodeles > Pleurodeles waltl. The sequence goes on from NC_090440.1 coordinate 1,891,794,334, forward strand.
AGGATCTCCTTAATAGTGAGCCTAAGCTGCCTGAGCCTGGGGCGGCCCATGTGCTGGTGGTACCCCAGCGCATCAGAGCCTTCCTACTAGGTCTGGCTCATGATGTGCCACTGGCAGGTCATTTGTGACAGGGCAAAACCTTTGACAGGCTTGTCACCCACTTTTATTGGCCTTAAATGAGGAAGACCTCTGCAGGTCTTGTCTTACCTGCCAGGTGAGTGGCAAAACAGGGGGAGGTACAAGGTCCCCCTACAACCCTTTCCTGTCATGAGCATCACTTTTGAGCGGGTGGGCAATGACATTGCTGGGCCTCTGGATCCCAGGACAGCCATAGGCAACAGGTTTGTCCTGGTCTTGGTGGACCATGCCACCCAGAGGCTGTCCCTCTGAGGACAGTGACTGCACCTGCCATGGCCAGGGCACTGATGAGGATCTTTACCCAAGTGTGGTTCCCAAGGAGGTGGTTTCTGACCGCAGTACCAACTTCATGTCCTTGTAAATGAAGGCCATGTCGAAGGTCTGTGGGGTAACTTATAAGTTCTCCACACATTACCACCCCATACCAATGGTTTGGTTGAGAGATTCAACCATACCATCAATGGCATGTCAATTGGTCTACCCGAACCCATGAGATGTAAGTGGGACATCCTATCACCATGTTTGCTATTTGCCTACAGGGAGATACCACAGAAGTGGGTTGGCTTCAGCCTTTTCTGTATGGGAACTCTGTGAGAGGACCTCTCGGTTTGGTGAAAGAGGGCTGGGAGCAATCTCCCAGGAAGCCACCTCAGGATGTAGCTACATGCTGGCCTTCCGCAACCGGACAGCCCACTTCCAGGAGAATCTGGAAGCTAATCAGGAAGACATAAAATGCTGGTACAACACGAATACCACTCTGGTTGAGTGTCAGCCTGGTCAAAAGGTATGAGTAATGGCAATAGTGGAGCCCCGGTGCTCGGCAAGACTGCTGGTCTTGCACATTTGAGGTAAAGGAGATCAAGAGTGATGTCACCTAACTGGTAGACTTGCAAAATCCTAGGAACCCTTTGAGGATCCTGCATGTGAACGGCCTCAAGCCACACTTTGAGAGGTCTAAGTTGACCATGCTCTTGCTCACTGATGATGGGGTAGAAGAGGGGAGTAAGCCTCTTCCCAACCTCCTATCTTCCAAAGAGCAGGATGGGCCAGTAAAGGGAGTGAGACTGTCCCCTACTCTGACCCTAGACCAACAGAGAGCCTGTCACCAATTGTTGGGACAGTTTTCATCTTTGTTCTCACTCACTCCAGGGGTCACCCAGTGGTGCACCTATGATATAGACACTGAGGATAGTCAGCCTGTCAAGCACAGAACTTACAGGTTGTCTGACAAAGTGAGGGTTAGCCTCAAGGAAGAGGTTGCCAAGATGCTAGCACTTGGGGTTATCGAGCCCTCCAACAGTCCTTGGTCCAGCCGGATGCTTCTGGACCCCAAGGCTGGCCATCCGATGCCACATCCAAACTATGGTTCTGTGTGGACAACTGTGGGCTCAATGCGGTCACCAAAACAGACATGCTCCCCATCGCCACGGCTGATGATCTCATTGATCAGCTTGTAGCTGCCAAGTTACTCAGCACAGTTGATTTAATGTTCATGTACTGACAGATTGCCTTGACCGAAATGGCACAAGCGAGGTCAGCGTTCTCAATGCCAAAAGGGCACTTCCATTTCCATGTCATTGCTTTTAGGTTGAAGAACGCCCCTGCCACCTTCCAGAGATTGGTCAACCAGGTCCTGGCTGGGTTGGAGAACTTCAGTGCTGCCTACCTTCATGACATTGCAGTTGGGAGGACAATTTGTACCATCTGCAGGAAGCGCTGAGAGCCCTGAAGAGTTCAGTCCTCACTATCAAGGCCAGTAAGTGCCAAATAGGTCACAGCTCCATGGTCTACTTGGGACACCAAGTGGTGGCGGGGCAAGGTGCAGCCCTTGCAATCCACGATTGAGATCATACTGGCTTGGGAACTCCCAAGACCCAGGCGAAAGTGAGAGCCTTTTTACGCCTCACTGGCTATTACAGGAGATTTGTCAAGGGAAATGTCACCATTTTTGCCCCTTTGACAGAGCTAACTTCCAAGAAGCAGCCATGTCAGGTGATCTGGACAGAGTAGTGCCACACCACTTTTGACACCCTGAAATAGGCCATGTGCATGGCACCCATGCTCAAGGCCCCTGACTTCTCTCAAGAATGTGTGGTGCAGACTGATGCCTCAGAGCATGGTGTGAGGGTTGTGCTTTCACAGTTAGATGAAGAGGGTTGTGGTCCCTACTTGGACAGAGTGCAACCCTCTGCCAACAAGAGACCCAATGTTTAACACATTCCACTCTATTTTGCTAAAATGGTTGAGGGAGTTTTAATGTGTCATGTTTTCACTTTATTACTGTGTGGGTGCTGTATAAATACTTAACACGTTGCCTTTATGTTAAGCCTGACTGCTTTTGTACCAAGCTGCCATAGGATTAACACAGGTTAAGTTAGTGGCTTTTGTGGTTACTCTGACAGGAATTGTTGTTGTTGCTAGAGAAGGGTCTTCAACCTCCCCCACCAACCAAACATCCAATTTACAGTCAGCCATTAACATTATAGGATTCTGGTTCATAACATCCAACTGAGTCCTGCTGCAAAAGGAGTAGGTGATAAGTAATAGTAGACATGTAATTTGAGCCAGACACGTTAAATTATGTTTATTCATAAAATAATTGTAATTATATATAAAGCTGACGATTGATGTAAAAAAACTACGGACGTTTGAAGCTTAAGTATTAGGTGGTACCATTTCTGCATCCTTTTCCAGCTTACTCAGTCACCCATTCAGAGTAGATAAAATAAATACAACTGAGTTGTTATGCTCCATATGTGTAATTCTGTAGCACTTAACTACCATTTGAAAGGGTCTGTAGTGTTGTGTAGTACTTGCACATATTACTGAGGCCCCAAGAGATAATTTGGTTTGTCGTAAGTGCTCTATAAGGAAACAATATTGTGAAAGCTTACATTGTTAAAACAAATCCTGTGTGCCACTCATGCTGTGTAGAGATGGACTGGGTGAATATGTAAAAGATACCATTACTAAGTTAAACAGAGCAATCCAAAGGATGATGGTGTAATTTTCCATCAGTGGTTTATATGAAAGAAAACTAAGGGCCTGATTTAGATCTCAGCAGATGGAATACTCAATCACAAATGTAATGGTAATCCCACCCGATTTATTGTGATTTCCATAGGATCTAATGTGATCGTAATATGGAGGATGAGATATCTGTCATGTTTGTGATGGAGTATTCCACTTTGCCAACATCTAAATCAGGCCCTTAGTCATGCCTACTACTAAGTTCATGTTGGCTGGAAACAAAGCTATTCTCGTGAAATCACCACTTGATGTAGCTATTTCCTTAGCTGAATAAATTTCAGAAGAAGTACATGAGAACTACGCTACTGCAGGACTGCTTTTCCTGTTAATTAAAAACACATGCTTCTTTCAGCCTATGACAAGCTAACCACATAACACTCTGACCTGTACATACAAAAAAGCTTTCTTCCAAAAACGGCTTTGTCATACTCTTATTGTAATACTCATAATGTTGTGACCTATTGGCAGGAATGGTTACATCAAACACACAAAAGGCAATGGGAAAAATGCTTGCAAATAGTCTAAACCACTGGCAGTCACTCTGCATAGCATTCCACACATCACGAAAACCAGCAACCTAAGACCGAGTCTAACCTTATTAGGCCTTGTCAGTGAAATATAGCTTTATTTGATTCCTGGACATACCTTTGGCCACTTAGATTGTTACATCAAACTCACAACAGGAGATTAAAGGAAGGTTTGCAAATAGTCGAAACCACTGGCAATCACAGTGGGTTGTATTCCAAACCATTATTTGTGCCCATTGTGCCACTCCATACAGAGCCCAGCATTAAGCAAATCAATGCTGACCCTGCTCCTCCTGGAAACAGACCATACCAAACTACCAGATAAGGCCCCTCCAGAAGGGAATACAAACAACCCCAGGCTGTTTAGCTTTAGGCAGTGATACTTCAGAGAACTAGGAATCAATACTATTTTGATTTTCAACTAACAATTGAACATTTTTAACTTTCTCTTAATGTATCTGTCATTCCTATGCAAGTCCATAAGGTAAATACATGTTCTACATTCTAAAATTCTTCCTCTTGAGTGTTTCCATTTGTTGGCACACACCATTGCACACACCTTTGCAGGTATACACATGCACCCAGTAAACACGCAGCTAGCAGATACAACCCCCACACTAACAGACTCATGCACCCATCCCCAGAGTACACACACAACCAATACATATATCATACATACATATTCAGCTGACACACATTTCCAGCAGAATACACAGCAGATAGTCCAACACTCAGCAGATACATCTCTATCCCTTCAAAGACATAAACAGCCCTTGCAGCAATAGGAAAAACCTGTAGATACACCCTGAGCATCATAGGCTGAAAGTACATATGTAGGGAGATACGGAAGGTAAAGAGTTATCATACTATGCTGTCTGTATTGTGGAGGGGTGGTGGGAAGACCAATGGTAGAGGCTGCAGTCTTCACTGACTGTAGTATCAAAGGGGAGAGCTAGCACTGTGAAACAAGTGAGTCTGGAAGTTCAAACTAGCTGTTTGTGGGAAGATGTTTGGGGTTGATGGGTAGTGAGGCATGCAGAGGATGAGGTGAATGAGTAATGAGTTTAGTACAATAGTACTCATTCCTCATTAATGGGCCCACCACTCACAATAAAAGGGCCAACTGACTTTGAGGTAGACTTTCAAATCAAACTCCAGCATTTTTGATTTAGTTACTTCGATGGTCCTTCACATCTCACATGAACACACAAGCACCATCATTACAAAAGTGTTAATGTCAAATGAACTCTTTATTGCACACCGATCTCATGCATAAAGGAGTTTGCCCCTATAACAGGTGCCACCACCAGCAGAGGCTCCTCCGTTAGGGCAGAGGAGCGTCAGTCCCCCGCCCGCCAGCAGCAGCTGCTGCAAATACTTTAACAAATGAAACGATGATAAACCATGCTTTACATCACATTAGAAATGTAATTTTCAGTGTTCTTTGTCAGCTTTGTGTTCCATTATAATCCAGGAACATCAATCTGATCAGTGGATTTTCCTGGACTGCTACCAGGACATGCAGCTCTGCCCACATCCTCAGTGGGTTCTTTGTATTTCCTGGTCCAAAGCCTCCCAACTTGATGCTGTCTCTGTGATCATTCTTCAAAACTATGTGATTATAGATCACAATAACCATCTTGTTGGTGTGTTCTTATTTGCCAAAAGTGCTTACCACAATGCAGTGGGTGCACTTTCAGCAAAACTGAATGCCAGCCTTCCCACCATGTTATCATGGCCTGCTCAGCATTATTTTAAAGAAGAGCACAAAATCTGACCTTGCCAAAGGACCATTGTTAATTTTCCCTGCCTGGCTTTGCCGCACATGGCAGGGTTAGGCAGGCAAATCTGCATCATTGACTGTCATAAATAGGGTAAACCTTTCAATGCACTTATGAAATTGGCGCTAGGACTAATGGGCTGCATCAAATAATAGTGTGCCAGCATAGACAGTATGGAGAAGCTTTTTCACTATGCAACATTTTTAATGCAATACTAAGGTGGTTATTTGGTGTTAGGTGGGCTGTATTCCACTTCCATAGAGTACAACCCATCATATTTACAAATGTCCACAAGGCATGCAACTAGCACTGTACCTTCAGCAGAGCCGCCAACACTTCCTGCTTCATTGAAACCATTACAGCTTTGCTGTGCAAGTGCCATGTTCAATGTGCCTCTACATCAAATATTTGTATTTTTCAAAAACAACCTAAGTGGAAGTTTGTAATTGAAAAACAAAAAACAAAAGGCCCAGATATAATTGGACATTTCTCCCAGCTTAGCAGTCACTTATTTGTTTTCCCCTGCAAGAGGGCCAGACTTTCCTGGGAAGACACTTGTGGTGTAGCACTATGGCTACCAAACTCTAAATAAGTTTGTAAATGACTAAATCTCCTACTGGTGGTAACACACTTAGGGGTGACTGGACTACTAATCTTACGTTGGTAGTACTGAGGTTGCCTTGGACAAAGCACTGTTTGTACTGGCAATGATCATTACTGTGTTCATAAGGTGTGGATTATGGTAACTGGGTTGCTATGAAGTTTTCCAGATGCACTGTCAATAGTAGTGACTGAGTTATTATGTCTTACGTTGGCACTTCCAGTCCTGTTGGTGAATGAGGACCAGAAAAGTACTTTTCTAGACTTCCATTGAGAAAGTGTTTGTTTATTTATAATTTTGTATGTTACTAACAACATGCAAAATATGAATTTACTCTCAAATGTACATGTATTCTTGATACAGAGCTATTGCCTCTGGAACAAACTTGCTATGACTTGTTAAAATTCATATTTCTGGCTTTTGCTAAATATGCCTCATTTTGCCATTGACAACTTCTTGTTCAAAATGGATATCTCCTCTGCATGTTCACTGTTCATTATTTCTTCTGCATGCAATCAAGCAGTCACATTTGTTAATTTACATTGATGTTCTAGCTGTTCTAGAAGAAAACGTCCCAATATGGACACAGTAATGTTGCAGTCTCTCAAGGTCTTTCTGCTAGCTCACTGTACTGCATTTATTCACAATAGTCTGTGTGGTTTTGTAACTGCCATATCCAGATGACATTAGCATAGAGTGGACAGAATTTGTACTGGAATAGTGCTAAGATGCAATTGCAGCTGGTGACTGGGCAAAGTGGCGGTGCAGGAGGAATAACACAAAAATAAATAAATAAATTAATTAAAAAAAAGACTTACCTGAAGCTCACTGCCTGTCTCCACTGCACTGCAGGCTCCCAGCCTGCCCTGCGGCCAATCATGATGCTACTCAGAGTAGCGTTATTATTGGCTGCAGCACCCTGGCTAGGCGCTCCAATGCAGACTTGGAGCCTGGGTTTGCTCTCTCGAACCTGGCAATACAGTGCCAGGTTGGAGAGAGCTCTTGTGCGAATGTGTCTTTGGCCGGCCCTAGACGGCCGGCCAAAAATACATGCGCACTGAGGGGAGTGCACAGTGTACTCTCCTCATCCTCATTATCCCCATGGCCCAGCCCTTTGAAAAATAAAACAATAATAAAAATCGTTTATTATCATTTTATTTTTAAAGGTTTGCTGCTCCCGGTGTTGGCAGGAGGTGGGGGGGCGATGCTCCTCAGCCATAGCGGAGGAGCCAGCCCTGCTAAGACGGTAAGGCAATATGATGTTTTTATAAATTTTATCTGATTTGCTAAACACGTAATTCTTTTGCTCACACTGTGATGATTTTCAGAAATGAATGCTTTCCTATGCAAGAAAACTGTATATAAACCCCAGATTGTGAAGGTGAACCGGAAGACTTCACTCCGACTTGCTGATGTTACAAGGGCTGCTGCACAATTTTTATTATTGGACAAAAAATAAGTAGCTGTCAAAAGTAAAATCCGTTCGGTAGGCAATATCAAGGTATGTTTGGCATGGTATTGAGACTGGGTATGAAACAACCTATCAACCTATCCTGTTAGACCGTGAATGAAAAGGTGAAGTATTAATTGAGCAGGATGATAGCATGGATTCATTATTGAGTGAGTGCAATGAGGTATTCAGTGAAAAAGTTGGTTGTGTTAAGATTCATACAAAATATGTTGTTTAAAACTTTGATCCCTGTAAGGGGGTGCATTTAATTGTGTGTGATGATATCAGACTGTCAGACTATTTGTGCAAGGATAGCATCATAATGCCTCTACATTATACACAGATGATATCCTCTTTGATAGTTGCACATAAGAAACCTGGTAAATAGGACCACATGTGGATTTAAGGTCCCCGAAAAAACATTATTGTAGACTGTCTTCCCCGACCAAAAAACAGAAATGCTTAAGAAGGTGGGTAGTGCCAAAATTTCCAGAGCAAATCATCTCAAGGCAGCTTACCATCATGAGCAGCGAACTAAGAACTCACAAGACTTAACATTCAGAATCATATTTGTAGCTTTCGGGTATTTAGGGCTGCCACTGGGGCTCCTGTCAGTGGCAATTGTGTTTCAAAAATATTTAGAAATGGAGTTTGGGGATGTGAATGTTAATCTGACATTTCAGTATGGCAGTTTAATATTTGTTATAGATCACTCTGAACATGATACAACCTTTCATAAAATTGTAAGTATTTTTTCTGAGAGAAGAATGACTGTTAAGGCAAGTTTGGTGTGTATGAGGTGCACTGCTTGGAGCATCAAATTACAGGTAAGGGAACAGAGAGGAAGCAGGATTTTATTGAGGCTATTCAGGAGGCTCACATACCTGTGGATTAAGACTCATTGAACTCTTTTGTAGGTTTAAGAGAGTTCTATGCATGTTTTGTCTGCAAGTTTGCCTTTATATTAAGCCTCTTAAAAAACATTTTAGAAAGTATGAGAAGTCCACACAGACCACTGAACAAGAAAAAGCTTTTACAGTAAAACATGTAGTTGTGAGTGCACAAGCTTTGAAACCGTACGCGTCCGGTCAAATATGTACTGTGACTGTAGATGCAAGTGAGAGAGGAATAGGTGTAGTTTTACGCCAAATGATTGATTGTAAAGCAAGAACAATTGCACTCCTTTCGAGAACACTCAAAGCTGCTGGAATCAACTACACTACATTGAGAGAGAAGCTCTGGCTTGTGTGTGGGGCCCTGCACAAGTTCAAAACATATCTATAAGGTTGCAAATCCAGGCTGTGCCCTCATTATATTCCTTTACTTTATCTTGCGGGTGAACATGGTATGAGCAAAAATTCATCTCAGCTAATCAGACTTATATGGAAACTGCAGGAATTTGACTTTGAGATTGTGTGCATTCCAGGCAGTGCTAATATCAAACTGTTTTTAATGTTTGTGGATTGTAGAAACAGAAGCTGCTAATTTAAATGAACTTTTATCAGGTTAATGTATTGTTGCTTTGGTGAAGATATAAAAGAATGCAGAGTTGCAATGCCACTGCACTAGACAAATTGTCTGAGATATGCAGTAAGGATGCACTTTGTCAGAAACTCATTGAGTTCAAGAATGGTGGTTAAAGAAATTTCAAAGGTTCCTACTTCCTTCAAATGTTTCTATTGGGTGGCGGTAGAATTAAATGTGAAAATAGAATTGTTGTGACATGGTGATTGTTTGTTCCTCCTGAGTCTCTAAATAGTAGGTTGTTTATTTGTGCTTATGAATAACACCCAGGAGTTACCGCTATTAAAAAGATTCTCAGAAGTCATTATTGGTGGTTCTTGATTATGAATGTGGGTGATTTGGTAGTTACAAGGAGACCAGGTTTAGTTTCTAAGGAATATTCCATGTTTTATGCTCCAGAGTTAGTTGGCAAACATGCTGTACTCTTCAAGGGCAAAAGTTGGTGGAGTCTGAACAGAGTTATGTGTGTCCAGAATGCTCAGACTGAAATTACCAATAAATGTAAGAAACATGACCAGCATGGTATTTAATTATCATCAACTGTACTAGGAACAGACTCTTAAAAATCTGCCAATAGTTTATTCAGCTCAGTAGCTGGTGAGCTGAATGGTAGGCCAGATATACTTAGTTCAGAGACTGAATCTAAGGTGGGTGATGAGAATGAGGACCGTGGGATTTTGCAAGAGGTTGAGTCTTTGAGACTAACTCCATAATGGACGATCCTGTATTAAGGAATAAAAGAAAGATTGGGCCACATAGGAGGTTCCAGGATTATGTCACAGAATGATTTATCATGGAGCAATTTACATGTTTTTGAATGAGCATGTATCTTTTTTCTATTGTTTCTGTTAAGAGGAAGGTTTGTTACATTCTGCAAGTATCAAACACTATGCTATACTGTATGTTGTGTAGACCTGGTTAGGATATATGTATATATAATAATTACAGATGCTGTCCATTATCTTTCACTTAAGTGGTGTTTGTCCATTCAGATGGGTGCACATTTAGCTGCGTAAGGTGAAGGTGATGGCTGGTCAGTTGGCGTGTGACTGGAGAGAAGTTCTCTCTAGCTCTTCTGAGAAGGTAACTGACACTACAGAAGGACAGGTTGATATATTAAACTGTGTTCCTGTTTCATAGCTCTAGTCCTTACAAAGTCACAGTGAGTGTCCTCTGTAATAAAAATTAATGTCCAATGTCAACTTTCTTTTGAGATCCTTTAGACGTGTGAATAATATGGATGGATAAAGCAGAAAAGTGTTGGCTTGTACCATTAAATAAAATGGTAACATAATGGTCCCATGCTGTACATGAGTATGATCTCCGGGCTGATATAGAAGAGTGGCACTGTTGGCTACATATTACTAACATAATTTCTTGAAATTACTGATTTTCATATTTCTAAGTGGGTAAATTCAATGACGGAGATGACCTGGATGGAAATAAAACAAATGTACTTCACAAATCTTGAAGATTACAAGTAGTTTTCTCAGTATTTGCAACAGCCATTTTAGAGAGATCACTGCTCTAATGTGGTTTTTACCCCAAACTTAATTTATATCTAGGTAAGTTCCCATAATTTGGTACTCCCAGGACCACAAATTGTGGTGTATGAGGTACTTCAATCCAGAGAATCTGAACAGTTCATCACCCACCTCTCGCCAAAACTACTGGACCTCACTACATGCCCAATTTGTAGCTTGCTCATTTTAAGTGTACCCTATATGAAGTTAGGCTCGTTCTGAACAGTCTACTTCTATTGTAGTAAACCATATGGAGTTTCTTCAACTGGATCAATCTGAGGTTTGCTTTCAATGACAACTCCCTTCCAGTGCCACCTCTTAGTCTACCTTCCTGGAAGCCCAGGTCCTCTTCTTTCCATGCCCTTAGTCCACTGAGCGAGTTTTGTGCACTGTTAAAAACCAGGCTATGTTTAGTCCTACTGGGGAAAAGGTAACTAACATACTGTCAGATACACAGAAACAATCTAGGAACAGGAGCAAGGAGCCAGTGAGCTTTTTTACACCAAAAGTGGGTTATTCATAGAAGTCTCAGTAATCTAGATAGCACAGCTGGTGCCAAATGAGTAAATCAATGCCATAATAACAGCTGTAGGTGCAATGAAATTTGAAACATGGACAGGGCAAAGCAGCCTTTTAAAATAACATCCTACCACTGCACATACACTCTTCACATGCAAAGTAAGGAGTAGGAGAGCAATCAAAATTAACAGCCTGAGCAGAAACTACAGTATCTTTAAGGGCCCAATTTCATCTACTCATTGCTGGAAGATGTCAATTTGTGATCACAGGTTTGCCCCAAGGTCATCTCATACTTTGAAGGCTCCTAAAGGTGGACACATACCAGCGTGCCCTAGTGAGTCATGACTCAAACCTTAGCCAGACAAGCACCCTGCACATGGGTGGGTGAGATATGGAAAATTTGGTAAATTGCTGTCCAAACAAAACAAGATTTAATCGACCCACCCTATGTTTCCCTCCTGTTCTCAGCCCCCCATGCAAGTCCAATACTGCTGAAACACAACTTATACTCTTTCTGTCCTCCATTATGCACCAAGATTGGTTATTAAGTTATCCTTTTGTGATTCGTACCCTGTGTGAATTTGGTATACATTTAAATGCAGTGCTCCAACAGGCTATTTAAGTCTAGAGTCTTTACATGGAGATTCAGTCCACCCTGAAGGTACCAAAGGACTGTGGCAGGGGTGCCAATATATGCTCAGCAGGTCAACAAGCCTATACCCTGCCAGTTGGAAACCATCGGCTCTGTCATCTGTGTGGTATGTGTCATGTGCATTTTATGAGATGTTGTTTCTGTTCATGTTCTCTTTATCCAGTGTGGTCCGGTCTTGGATACTTCCAGCAACCTTCTGATCTGGTCAGTCCCCTCTCTAGTCATAAGCTTATTTTTGTGATTAAACTGCTAGAAGATCGCTTGGCACCCGTCCAATTATAATATTATTTTGCAAACCTTCTCCTGCTCGTCCTTCATTCCTTCTTAAGACATGCCACACATCTGATTTGGTCACTGCGGTGCCATCGGGTAGCTCTTTCCACTGTAAAGCTACCCGTGACTGCTGTTGGAGTTGATCATCTGGACTTAGAATGCTATTATTTAGCTGCACAGGTCCAATGGGTGGCTTGCTGGCTTTTTGCCCACCTCCCTGCATGAGATAAGGTTTATCAGTAAAGACTTTTAAGGGAGCCTTAATGCACTGCTCATTGTTTCCTACTGACCATTCTACGGATCACCATCCGGGGTTATCATACACAGCTTTCTCCGGCCTTGCTAGAACCTGTAAACTCACTGACATGAAGAAATCCTGGGCTCCTGCACTAGCTTTTCTAAGCCTTCCCACTTGCACAGGTCAGCTGTGCTCAGAGCAACTTCATCAGTGGCATGCTGCAGGTGTCTTAAAATTGGGGGATTTGTCTCTGGACAGCGAGCTTCTAAATTTCCAAACCCTTGTGGCAGACTACCATCTTCACCCCGGTCAACTCCTTACTTACAACCACCTTAAATATTCATGAAATGCCCTATTTCATGCTTGCCACCTAGCACTAACCCTACAAGAGCTGTGCCAGAAGCTGTACACCATAGGAACTGGTGGCAAAGCGATAGAATGGGTGCACAGACCTTTCCTGCAACATGGAAACCACTCCATGTCTTCTCGTCATACTACCTGGGTGATTGATGTGGCCAAACCTCTGCAAAATACGTATTGGACTAAAATACTGGACTTTCCCCACATAGTATCCCACAGCTGTCACTTTAAGCACATTCACAGAGCTTCCTTGGGAATGCATTCCACCCATTGCTTGCCATTGGCCTTGTGGTTTGTAACTCACACTTTGTTGCTTACAATTTACTGGCTTTCTTTGTTTTAGGCTATGCAGCTTGAGTTCGTCCCTTCCCTTGCCCAAACCTTATTTACAGTATCATTCTGAGTGCTCCCTTTCTGTAAACAGGCCTGTACATCTTGTCCTCATCTCATCACATTTGCTGTGCATTCAAAGAACAAAGTCAAATGTCAAGCTCTGTCTTTGGTGGGAACTTAAGCCCTCATTATGACATTGGCGGTAAATCCCACTTACCACCACACTGACGGCTGCCAACTTACCGCCGCTGCGGCGGATATCCGTTCACCATATTATGACACACACACACCAATCTGTCAGTATTCAGCCACATACACAAATCCGCCAGACCAAAGGTCAGTGTTAAACTGGCGGTATCAAAACCCACACCGTTACATCAACAGAACAACACCAACCACATTATGACCCACGAATCACCACGGTGGACATTCAACGGCGGTAAACCATTGGTGGTACATACCACTGCGCTCAAAATACACACCCTCAAACAAAACAACACTACATTGGTAAATTTAAATAACACACACCTGACAACCACACACACACCACACCCACACCACTATAAGACACCCACCCACACTACCCACAACTCTTTACAAATACAAACCATACATACCGCCGTGCTCACAATGGACACCCACAGACAAAACACCACCACATTGGAATATTCAAACAACATACACCTGACACCCATACACACCACACCCACACACCCACACCACTATAAAACCCACACCCACATTACCCACAACCCTTCACAAACAACAATTACTAGCAGGAGATTGACACCAAGACCGCTGACACAACGAGAGCAACACACTATTCACATCTATACACCACTCACACACTCCACATCACACACCCCAAACATTACCCAACACACCATCACCAACACAACAACCAACAACACAACAACCATGGCACCACAAAGACACCCCCGTTTCACAGAGGAGGAGCTAAGGGTCATGGTGGAGGAAATCGTCAGGGTAGAGCCACAGCTATTTGGAGCACAGGTGCAGCAGATATCAACAGCCAGGAAGATGGAGCTATTGCGAAGAATCATGGACAGGGTCAACGCCGTTGGACAGCACCCAAGAACTAGGGATGACATCAGGAAGAGGTGGAACGACCTTCGGGGAAGGTACATTCCATAGCAGCAAGACACCAGCTCACTGTACAGAGGACTGCCGGTGGACCCCCACTGCCTCCCCCACTACTCACTGCATGGGAGGAGCAAGTCTTGGCAATACTGCATCCTAAGAGCCTGGCCGGAGTTGGAGAAGGACTGGACTCTGGTAAGTCAAATCTCCACTATTATCATCCCCTATCTACATGCCATCACATACCCTCACCCTAACCCCCATCACTCCACTACATTCCACACACCACACAATCACAATGCCAAGCCCTGCATGCTGTACCAATGCATAGACACCCCTCACAGCCTTGCATGGGCACTCCTCACTAGAGCATGCACACCATAGTGAACTAATTATCCCACCATACTCTAACATACACAAGTGAAAGCTGGCAGGGCAAATCTAACCATAGAGGGGAAGCCATGGATGTACAATATGTCATACATTTTAACCATAACACATCATTTACATCCCCACGGGTACAACAGCCAATGTCAGTGGAGAGGAAGTGCCAGCACTATCCAGTCCCCCAAATGAAGAGGGCCACAGTGATGACAGTAACTCTGATCTTCAAGATCTGGATGACTAACCTGGCCCATCAGGGACCACTGGACAGCCAGTTCCCCAAGCCCAGTCACACCACCACAGAACCTCCCCCATCAGGAAACACCACCACAGCACTCACCCAGTGTGCCCATACCTCTGTCCCCAGGACAAGTCAATCAGCAGTGTGTCCATCTCTACAGGGAGCCCAGGGCACACCTTGCCCCCAAAACAATCAGGGAACTGGAGTCAGTGGCAGTGGGCACACCGTTCAGGGGACAGAGGCACAGGCCACCAGGGAAACTGGGAGGACTGCTGTGCGCCAGGGGGAGGACAGGCACAGGGAACCAGCTCTCCAGGAGGCACTCTACAAGATCCTGGGAGCCTATCAACATTCCCAGGACATAATGGGCCAGATCCTGGACAACGTGCTGGAGAACAGGCGGCTGCAGGAGCGACAGTACCAGGGGATCAGCGAGGACTTGTAGACCATCAACAAAACCCTGATCTCCATAGCAGGAATGCTGGTAGACATGGGCAACATTATGAGGGAGGCAGTCTCACACCAGCGGGCCCCTGCCACTAGCCAGACATCTGAACAGCCTTTCACCTCCACTGCTGCTAGTGGCCAGGAAGCCTCAAAACAGTACTCACAGGCCACCAGCAACCCTCCCAGTGCAGAAGGTTAACCACCCCGCAAACTTTCCCTGCGATCCAGACAGAAGCCAGAGACACTTTCCAAGGCCCCACCAGGAAATTAGTCTCTCCTGATTGTCACCTTTGTGTCCCACTGAGTCACCCTGTCCACCTTAAACTGCCATTACTCCCCTTCCTATGTCCCCTTGGACAATGCACCTGTGCTACAAATAGATTGGAACAATACCCTGGACTTTCCTCCATCATCACCCCATCCCATTGCACTTGCCCCTCTACATATTAGCACTTCAACAAACACCCTTTGAAAAAAAACATTTGGAGTATGTCATGTATATCAAATATGTATTCATAGAAACAGGTACAAACATTGCAAATCAACTGTACAGAGAATGAGCATAGATTAATGACCTGTAGCTGGCTGTAGTGATCACACCTGGAGTATAACCAACATATGAAAAATAAATTGCCAGAGGTAACAGTAAGTGGGCATAAAAGTGGCAAATATCAGCATGCCATTGCCACACAGATTACAACCAAAGTCACTAAAATGTGAAGTTAGACTGAAATACCTGTGTGTCATTGGAGGTATTGCCAGATCACAGATGTTCTGTTGTCCTCCTCCTCATCCTCTGTCTCCTTATCCTCATTTTCCACAGGGTCTACTGCTGGCACACTTGCATCTCCAGCCTCCTCCTCCCGCAGGAATGGGCCATGGCGTCTGAGGGCCAGGTTATGCAACATGCAGCATGCCACCAATATCTGGCAGACCTTCTTGGGTGAGTAGCACAGGGATCCACCTGTTAGATGGAGGCACCGGAACCTGGCCAGAGGTCCTTTCAATGATCCTTCTGGTTCGCCCATGTGCCTCATTATAACATTTTTCTCCCCTTGTCCTGGGATTCCTCACAGGGGTCAGCAGCCCTGATAGGTTTGGGTAACCAGAATCACCTTCAAATTTTGAGTGACAACATGTAGCCAGACACTATCCTATCTGGCCAACACCATACCCATACACCACCATCCCAACATCTACTGGGTGGGAACCAGGGCTCAACTATTAGCCACACCCTGGGCCTCTGCAGTGGGCCCATCACATTTGGGATGCTGCTATTCCTCGGGACAAAGGCATCATGCACCGACCTAGGATACTTAGCATTGATGTGGGAGATGTACTGGTCCACCAGGTGCACCATCTGAAAATTCATGGATTGGAAACTCTTACAATTTCTGAACACCTCTTCATTCTGCCGTGGTGGGGGAGACAAATGGAATATGTGTTCCATCAATCGCCCCAATTATGTTGGGGATATGTCTCATTGCATAAAACTCAGCCTTCACTGTGGCCAAATCCTCAACCTGGGGGAAAACAATGTTGCACATGTGTTTTATCAGGGCAGACAACCCTCTTGTCAGCACGTTTGAGAAAAGTGGCTGTGACATTCCTGCTGCCAAGCCCACTGTCACTTGGAAAGAACCAGTTGCCAGGAAATGGATTACAGATAGCACTAGCACAAGAGGGGGGATCCCAGTGGGGTGATGGATAGCAGACATCAGGTCAGGTTCCAATTGGGCACACATCTCTGTGATTGTGGCCCTCTCTAGCCTATAGGTGAGGATAATGTGCTTGTCCTCCAGTGTTGCCAAGTCCACCAGGGGTCTGTACACAGGGGTATGTCTCCATCTCCTATTCATCCGCAGCAGTAGGAATATAAGGGAGAAAAGAGTGATGAGCTGGTCACAAACTAAACAATGGAGCTACAACAGTAGTTTGCATCTTGTAAACATGTAAAGGGTCAGTGTGATTTGTCCAGTATGTGCTGATATCTCGTGTGATGCAGCACTATTCCAGGGCCTGCCCCCCACCCATGAAATGGTGTCCGCCTGTCCTGTGTGGAGAGACAGGTGGAAGTGAGGTAATTCCGCTGATGTTGTTCGCCGTTGCGGTAGGCAGTCAGGAACTGCTGTGCAACTCCTCATTGGTTAACTATGTTGGGCCCCATGGGGGTACAGTGGCCAATGGTGGCCAATGGTGATCTATGCCAGAGGTGACGGTATGCACCGGCGTGGACGTGACCGCCATTTTCTATCTGATTCCTCACTTGCTACCTGACCTTCAATAGGAGAGGACCTACACTGCATGTGCTGCTGTGACCTGTGTCTGGAACCTACCATGGCCCGTGTGACTGGGGAAAGGGCCCCAGCCTTCACGTCGGAGGAGTTGGAGTGACTGGTGAATGAGGTCCTACCCCAGTACGGACTGCTGTATGGGCCTCCAGACCAACAGGTGAGTACACTGTGGGCACGATGCATGTGGCATGAATGCATGGAGGTGTGTGTGAAGGCCTTGTGTAAGGGGGTTGGGTAGATGTCCTCCTGGCAGTGTACAGGTTGTGTGCTGGGCCATGTGTGTGGCAACGGTGATGGGAATGGGTATGGTGGGCCAAATGATAAACAGGCAGGACTTTTTGTCTAATGGTATTTTCCTGTGTGTATTGCCTCTGCAGGTCAGCACCCATCAAAAGAAGGGTATATGGCGTGCCATCGCCAAGGAGGTGTGGACCTTGGGGGTCTGTGGCAGGCAGCACACCCACTGTCACAAACGGTGGGAGGACCTGAGACGCTGGGCACGGAAGATAGTGGAGGCCCAGCTGGGGATGGCCTTCCAATGAGGAAGGGGTGCCCTTCGAACCCTGATGGCCTGCATACTGGTGGTGGCCTATCCAGAGTTGGATGGGCACTTGAGGGCATCACAGCAGCCACAAGGGGGTGACTACAGTGTCCATCATTACAACTTACGCATGGTAGGGTGGTATCCAGGTGGTGGATGTGTGTCAGTGGGTGCCCCTAGGGCCGACCTGACATTGCAACGTAGGTCCCCTGGTGGCTTGGGTTCTGAAGGGATAATCCTGCTACCTAGCTCATAGTCATCAACTACTGGTCAGGGCTGCATGGGTCCCAGGTGTGCTGCATTTAGCATTGTGTCCCCTTCCTCATGCCTTGGTGGCAATCTATTTCTCTGGTAGTGCAATGCATAGTGTGTAGGGCTGTTCCCTGTGTATGAGTGTGCAGTGTACGCCAACTGTGGTGTTGGTTCAGCCACTGACCCAGTGTATCCTTTGTCTCTTCCCCCACTTTCTTGTTTTGTCATCCTGTCCTTATGTGCATTAGCATCTTCTGGCAAAGGAGCAGAGGCACCAGCGACAAAGGGAGCTGCATCCCACAGGAGTCCAACAACAATGAGGGCACAGTGGGACGGAGGGCGAGGGGAGCACCATGGCGTAGACTGGAGGGAACTCTTCAGACACAGATACCTCCTCCGATGGAAGCTCCCTGGTGGTGGCAGATACTTCTGTGGCCACCCCAGCTACAGGTACAGCCAACACCCCCGTATCAGCACCGCCCTACCAGCAGCCCCTCATCAAGTTGCCCGTGCCCGCTCATCCAAGAGGGTGGGCATCTCCTTCGCCCCAGGCACCTCAGGCCATGGCCCAGTTAGCCCTGCTGCCCTGAGTGAGGAGGCTATTGACCTCCTGAGATCCATCTCTGTAGGGCAGTCAACCATTGTGAATGCCATCCAGGGGCTGGCAGCCCAGATGCAACAATCTAATGCATTCCTGGAGGGCATTCACACTGGATTGACGGCCCAACAGAGATCCAGTCAGGCTCTGGCCTCCTCGCTGATGGCAGCCATTGTCCCTGTTTCTACCATCCCGTCCACCCAACTTCCACTGCCCAGTCCCATTCTATCCCAGGCACACATACAGATGAGCATGCACATAAGACAACACCCAAGAGTGACACAGGCACACACAAGCACCACACTTCATCCCACAGCCACTCATACAAACACCATCCAGTTGCAGGCACAACAGCATCCATTATTTCCACTGTCTCCCCCTCCCCTACCACCTCCCTCCCATCCACGTCCACACTCACACCTGCATGCACTACGTCATCATCCACTATCAGCCTCACCACACAAGGCAGAACACACACCTCACTGGCAGACACCTCCACAACATCCATGCACACATCTCCTGTGTCCTCTCCCACTGTGTCTGTCCCTCTTCTAAAGTACACAAACGCAAGCACTCAGACACCCAACAGTCATCCGTCTCACAACAGCATACAGCCCATGCACCTGCACCCAAATCAAGCTGACAGACACCTCCAACAACCACTGCCTTATCCCCCACTCCCATTCCTTCTCCCTCTTCCCGCCCAAATGTGCCTAAAAAACTGTTCCTATCCACCATTGACCTCTTCCATACCTCTCTCACCCCCGTCCTGCAAGTATGGCCAGGGTATCACATACCCAGCCAAGCACCTCAGCCACACAGTCCACGGGCCCAGTCCTAACCGCACCCACTCGGGGTGGAAAGGGATCCAGGCCACATGTATTAAAGGGGAAGGAGCCTGCACCAGCCAGTCTAAAGGAGAAGGAGCCTGCCCCAGCAGGCAAGAAGGGCAAGGAGCCTGCACCTGCCACCTGAAAGGCCAAGGAGCCTGCACCTGCCATCCGAAAGGCCAAGGAGCCTGCACCAGCGGGCAGGAAGGGCAAGGAGCCTGGACCAGCAGCTGTGACGGAGCCCCCACCACCAACCATTGTTGTGCATCTGTCCGAGCGTGCAGGGGGTGTGCAGGAGCCCCCCCTCACTAGCAGCACCATCACTGTGCAGCCGTCCGAGGGAGCAGGGGATGTGCAGGAGCCTTCCCCCACCAGCAGCAACACCACTGTACATCCGTCTGAGGGTGCAGGACATGTGCAGGAGCCTCCCCCTACCAGCAGCACCACCACTGTGCAGCCGTCACCACTGGCGGACGCAATGTAATCCTGCGTCCATTGGCTGTTGTGGGGGCTGTCCCTTCCAGAACCAGTGGGCAAGACACCCACCCGACAGACTGTGGCCCATTAATCCCTATGGATCTAGCACAGGGCATGTTGCCCCCTCCACAACCGGTGGGCAAGACACCCACTCGACAGACTGTGGCCCATTACTCCCCTGGATCAAGCACAGGGCAGGTTGCCCCCTCCAGAACCAGTGGGCAAGACACCCACTCGACAAACTGTGGCCCATCACTCCCCAGGATCAAGCACCGGGCATGCTGCCCCCTCCAGAACCAGTGGGCAAGACATCCACTCGGCAGACTGTGGCCCATCACTCCCCAGGATCAAGCACAGGGCATGTTGCCCCCTCCAGAACCAGTGGTCTTGTTTCATCTCCTGGCTGAGGTGCGCCCCTATTCCCCTGAGGTGCCTGCCTATTTACCAACTGAAGCCCCTGCAGTGTTTTCTCCGTGTTGTAGCAGGTGACAAGTGGGGCCTTGGCCTTTGGTCTGTGGCCATGTGGCCCACGCAAATTGAGGACTGGGCTGTGTCCCTTTTTCTGTAAATTTGTATATATCTGTTATATTGCCTAACCTATTATTTCTACTGTATTGATCTTATTACAAACACTTTGGCGAAATCGTTTTTTTCCTTGCATTTTTCAGCCGATTTAGGGGGGTAACTTGTTTTCTTGGGCAGCTGGTTGTGTGTATGGGGTGTGTGTATGGGGCGTGTGTGTTGCGTGTGTGTTTGTTACTGTCATTTTCCTCCCCCCTCCCTTGTGTGCTAGGCGGCTGTACTCACCGTCTTCGTCTTCGCCGGCATTGGTGTTCGTGGTGGAGCAGACGTAGAATATCATCGGAAAAACATGCAGTTCTGGTTCCATGGCAGCATGGTTCTTCCCTGTGCCTCCAATGGTGAGTCCTTTCACTTCTGTGCAGTGTTTCCACCAGGCTTTTGATGTCGTTGGTACCACCCTGGAAAAGGTGGAGGTTTGCAGGGTCATAATAATGGTGGGCGGAACGTTGACTTCCGCCTGGCTGTAGGTGGCTACCGCGGTGGAGGCTGCTGTTTCCGCCCTGGTGGTCGGTTTGATACATTAGCTGTCTTTCAGAGCTATTTCCGCCATGGTCATAATTTGGTGGTAGTTGCAGCCAGCCTGTTGGTGGTATTACCCCCACTTTATCACTGACCGCCAGGGTCGTAATGAGGGCCTTAGTGTTTACTTTTCTTTCTCTGACTTCAAAGTGAGAGGATTTATGCGACAATCTTGCTGGATACTGGGGTTAGGAAAGTGTTTTTTTTCTATCACATGACAACATTTAAATAAACTTTAGAATATATCAGAAACAGGAGTACAAATGAAGCACAGTTTTGCTAATTCTGAACTGTACTGGAAACAAATACCTTTATATGATTAAAACAAATCATTGCATTAGGTGATGCAATTTCCATACATCATCTGGGCAAAGTATAGTTTGATTTGAAAAACTGTATGTCTGTGCAAATGTAATGGTCATTTCAATCTGTCACTCTATGACACTGCACCACTCTGAATTGCTGCACTCTTCCACTCTATTGTATGCCACTCTACTTCACTGCACTCTATGCTACTCTACCCCACGCCACTCTATGCCACTGCACTCTGTGCCAATGCATTCTAAACAATTGCACTGTACGCCCACTGCTCTCTACTCTGCACCACTGTACTCTATGCCACTGCTCTCTCTGCCACTCTACTCCACTCTACATCACTGCACTGACACTCTACTCTGCAACATTGCACTCTCCGCCACTGTACTGTACACAAATCTACTCTGTACTACTGCATTCTACGGCACTGCACTCTATGCCACTGCACTCTATGCCACTCAACTGTGCATCACCCCACTCTACGCAACTGCACTCTACCGCACTATACTCTACTCTGCACTATACCACCCTACTCTACTCCACTCTACGCCACTGCACTCTCTGTCACACGAGTCTACTCTGCACACTATGCCATTGCACCACTTTACACTATTGCACTCTCTGCCACTTTATTGTATGCCACTCAATTCCACTGCACTCTATGCCACTCTACTCTGCTCAGGCCACTCCATGCCACTGCACTCTAAACCACTGCTCTCTAAGCCAATGCACTCTAAACAACTGCACTGTACCCTGCACCACTACCCCACTGCTCCTATGCCACTCTACTCCACTCCACACCACTATGCCACTAAATTTTAGCCATGAACATCAGCCACTCTGGTGTATAACATGGCTAAAACACATTGGCAAAGAAAATAGCGCTTGCGTAGACTATGACCAATGTTTGTTAGTACTGTGAGCTACTGAGGTCCCTGAAAGAACTGTGAATGTGTAAGTCCTTATTTTAAACATGCATTTGACGCCTCGTTAGGGGTAGTAAGCGCTGTATAAATACAATTACATCATAATATAGGCTGCTACAAAATGCGCAAATACATTTAGGTTAAATTTAAAAAAGTGCTTCTCAAATAAATTTGAATAATAAACAGTTTATACCTAGTACTAACATTTTTTATAACACTCCATTAAAACCACACAATCCACAGCTCACCTTGAAACACCATTACAATACCTCTCTAAAAGAAAATACTTTTGCCATCAGAAAGCTTCAAGTGACTCCTTTGATTAAAGTCAATGCAGATTTTCAAGCCCCTTTGCATTTGCAGATTTACCTGTTGCTCACATCTGCATTTGTTTAGGGAAGGAGACACCCTTCAAGAAGGCCTTTTCTTATCTGTCTGCCCCTCCCCCCTTCAGAGCACACACCTTCAATCCAGCTGGGGAAAATGATCTGCCCGTAATTTCGCCCTGTCATCCGTTGTCCTTTTGGCGAAAGGCTAAAATTACGGACAAATGCCGCCCGTTAATCCTTTCATCATGGACAAAAATTACAGGCAGTCCGTGAAATTTACAGACCGGTGGTCACCCTATATGGGAGTCTTAGCCCACTCTGCAGCTTTGCATGAAGGGGCGAGGTTTGCGTTACTCCATTGCCTGCAAGAAAGTTTCTAACATGAGGCCACATCTTATTCTTAACAGACTAGCCTCTTTATCCCTATTTGCGAAATGTTCTTGTGTAACCTTGAGAAAATGACTTTATAGACAAAGAATACTCAAAAAATACCACGTGGCATGGGGTCTGAAACCTGTATTTTGATGCGGTTGGCTAAGGTGTCTGGGATAAGTACGGGAACGCCAACTGCTTCCAGATGTAGCTTTCATCAGGCACGAGAGAGTTAACCACAACTTCACAAAAACTTGACCTCCTGGTGCTGGTATTTCTATTCCCACATGTTCCCAGGAAGGAGTGGCATGAACTGCACCCACACATTAAGCAGAGCATTGTGTCTGAGCCTGCAGTGTAACTGGTAATAATAACGCTTGATTGGTTATATTCATAACATCTGTTCCCGCAACAGTGATGCAGTTCTTGATGCAAACACTGATAATATACTCGTAAAAGCAGTCTCAAAGAGAAGTAAAGAGGTAATTGGCATTTTTAAACTTACTTGGTGACACAAACATAAGTAATCACTGTCTACAGAAAATTACTACTCAACCGCGCTCAAACACTTCTCGGCATGATTAAGTCACATCTGCAAAGTATGTGGTTCTCTTTATAATTTTTCCTCCCATTAAATGTAATAAAGTTTCAAACCTTTAGAATGTTCCACGCTTTCAGTTCAAGTGCAGCCTCGCCCACTGCTGAGGATGCACAGTTGTATTGTTTTGCATTATAGTATTTGTATAGAGTTTACAATCCCTTTGTGGGGCTCTGATGTGCTTATCCATGCGGGTATGGGGTTGGAAGAGTGCTGTCTTTGCTTTGACTGTATGTGGAAAGTGCTTCCGTGTTGTGTGTGACGATCACCAAGGTTTGGGCATTATTTTATGAGACGCAGGGATTAGAGGTGTGATGACTGAGGAAATGAGAGCGATAGACCCGCATTTTTGGGTCTCGTTTTCTACACAGTGCATGATCTGTTTTTTTGTGAGATGTATTGCTAGCTTATAGTAGTCTAATAGGCCACCCATCCTTACTATGGGTTGACTTCATTGTCACTCATTTCCTAGCCTCTTATTTGTCAGTTTGTGTGGGCTTTCCTTCCTCTTCTCCTGTCTGTCTCACCCCTGTGTCCTTCCACTCCTCATTTTTCAGGTGCTAATTTTTATTTTTTATTTAAGCACTCCATGACAGTGTCTATGTTTTCCAGTTTTCTCCACAGTGTGCTTCTATTTTCCACTCTGCGGACTGTGTTTCTCTCTCTTGCCCATGCACTTTTCTCCTGCCCGCTCCCATTGTTGTCTCGCCCATTTACTTTTCCTCCCCCCTGCTTTCCATATCCCAGTTAGTTTGCTTCCCTCCCCCTATCCTCCTGTTGCTAGTCCCTAACCATGTCCTCTGTGATGCTACCCCTAACTCTTGTATTGTTTCCTCCACCCCCCACTCCACTCCATGTCGCTGTGTTTCTCCATTTACACTTGATGCAGAGAGAAGCTTAAATTTGTTTGCCATGCAGAAAGTGACCTGCAGGACGTTTGGATTCAGTTAATTGGGGAACAAATACTGCAGCTCCATTTCTAAAGGAACACAGTGCACCAAGAGCCCAGAGATGTACAATCAAGGGCTGGGGCGTTATAGTGGAGAAGGTCAGGCCCCCAGCTTTCTTTACCTGAAGTAGACAACTCCCCCATTTAACAGGTGACACTGGCTGTGCTCCTCCCCTCTCAGAGATACTGTAGAGTGAGTGCCACAGAGGAGTGAAGTTGGCACTTCTTCTTTCTGCTCCACAAGTCTTACATTTGAATTCAAGGACTACACAGTTTTTCTTCTCACTTTTTTGGTCTTTCCTATGAGACAGGATTTAGCTGTTTGGAGGCAAAAGCCTATTATGGACCACAGTGCTTTACGGGACATGAACATGAGGGGTGGAGGAGCTCCTAAAAGGGGTGTGGCCCAAGTATTTAAGTGTCAGACTTAAGACATGTGAACTATCCTATTCTATACACAACATGCTGACTGACCAGCATTGTGGTGCCTCTGTGAATGTTCTGCTATTGCATCAATACATATTACACAAAAAACATATGTCTGAAACAAGACAAACCCATTGGCTTTGTGAGTGCTTGTAAACAGTTTGTGGTTTATAGTTAGAATATGTAATTATGTAAAATATGTAGTTTATATAAAGTAACATATACAGCAAAACGTGAGACATATTTGCTTCTTCAATGCTTGTTATAATTTGTGTTATACTGGCAGCTCTGATTAGCCCTGCTGAGCACATACTAGATTGATATAGTGTTACTATTTTTGTCATTCCATTATAAGGATTAGAATAAATCTAATACATTTTAGGGTAAGATGATTAAGTGAGATTTGTGAGACTTGTTGAAAAGTTGAAAACTTGCTATTTAAGCAATCCATCTATCTTGGGGAAAATGGGTCAAGCTTGAGCCCAACAGGGCTGTGTCAGCCTTTACCTCCCCCAGGGTAGGAGAAACAAAAAAAATGGTAGGTAATTATGCAACCTGCTGCGACTATGTAATGCTATTCTCCATAGGCTGTAAAAACCTTTGGACTGGCCTATGCAGTCATCTGACAGTGTCAGAAGAGCCATTCTGACAGGTCAGTGTGTAGCCAGTTTTGTGACTGTGTAGTTATTTAGGGCCAGATGTAGCAAAGGTTTGCGAGTCGCAAATGGCCCGAATCGCTATTTGCGACTGCGCAAAATCGGAAATGGGATGCAAAAATCCAATTTCCGACTCGCAAAAAGTGAGGCGAGCCGTTACCGACTCGCAAAATGTGCAACCCCATTTTGCGACCTGCAAATAGGAAGTCGCAATTTGCGAGTCGCAAACCATATGCAATGGCAACTCGCAAATTGTGACTAGTCGCAAAAAGCCCAGTTTGCATGTCCCATTTACCACTAACTCAGAGCAGGTGGTAATCATTACCAAAGTATAAAAGGAGACACAGAAGGCATCTGGGTTACTCAAGATGGCGGAGATATACCTGATAGCAGTGAGGAGGAGAGTCCACGCAGCCCAGCAGAGGAGGAGGAGGAGCCAGAGACAGGAGAGGATTTACAGAACAAGGCAGACTCTTTTTCAGCAAACTGAGGAGGAGATCTACAACAAATACCGACTTAGCAGTGCAGCTATACTTGAATTAATTGAATTACTCAAACCACAGCTAGAACGCCAGACTCTGCGCGGCTGCGCCATCCCTACGCATGTGCAAGTGCTATGCTCACTGCACCTCTTGGCCTCGGGGAGCTATCAGGGGGTCATTGCTGTGGCAGGTGGGGTATCTCAAAGTGCACTATCCAGGTTCCTCAGGGCATTCCTAGATGCCTTACTCACACACATGTCTCACTTCATATACCTACCCAGGAATGAGGCAGAAATTAACAGCACCAAGCTGGACTTTTACCGGATTGCCAACTTTCCCCATGTCATAGGGTGTGTAGATGGGACACATATTCAAATATGCCCTCCTGCAAACCTGGAATATCTTTTCCGCAACAGAAAGTGTACCCACTCACTCAATATTCAGGTTGTTTGTGATGCCCATTATGTCATCACTGACATTGTCGCAAAATTTCCAGGCAGTACCCATGACTCCTACATTTGTAGGCACAGTGGGATACACCAACGCCTGGAACGTGGGGAGTTTGGAGACGGATACCTCCTAGGTAGAGCTGCATACACCTTGTAGACATACACACAGATCAATGTGCACACCAACCAGGACTTTCTAACAGTGTACTGTTTGTGCCCAACAGGTGACAGTGCATATGCACTACGGCCATGGATAATGACTCCGTTCTTAACACCCAGCAATGAATGCGATAGGCGATACAACAGTGCACATAAGAGGACCAGGAACCTGATTGAACGCACCTTCGGATTGCTGAAAGCAAGGTTCAGGTGCCTCCACCGCAGTGGAGGTGCCCTCCAGTATACCCCCATTACAGCATTCAAAATTGTTGTCGCATGCGCCATCCTGCACAATATTGCCACCCGACGTGGGCTACCTCTCACCCCTGCAGACCCAGATTCTGAGGATGAAGAGCAGGAGCAACCACATCGCCATCATGGGGATCGGAGCATCGCAAATCAAGGCAGACTGAGACGGGAACACATTGCAACACAATACTTTGGAAGGTACGTGTCAACTTCAACCATACTCACCTACTGACCAAACACTCCATTTGTTAAGTGGAACAAAAAAACTATTTAATATGTGCAGAAATTGAACTATTTACAATGACAAACTGTTCAGGGACTTAAAAAAGCCAACCATGCATGGGGCACATTGCCGTCATGTGCCCCAACATCAGGACAGGGTTTAGTCTATGACCTACAGCGGCCTCTGCCAGCCTGGCTGGTCCCAGGTTGTTCTGCAGTGCTCTGCCTGGTACTCCCACTCCGGAGCACCCTAGTGTCACCAGCAGAGACACTGCTCACAGTGGAGCCCTCTTCGCTGTCCTGGGGGGGTGTCCCCTGTACCCCTGGACACATGCCATGCCTCCATTAGATCGATCACATGGGTGATCCAGCCCAGGCCTCTTGCCACATCCCCTGCAAAGTGGCCCATTTCCACTTGGAGGCCGACTGTCCTTCTTGACAGGCCAGTGGTGTTGACTGCCAGTCTGCCAATTGATGAGGCCATCCTGTCCAGCCTCTGGAGCAGCTGGCGGTCCCTGCGCTGCCCACCCTCGCTCTGTGACAGTAGTCCAGCCATCAGTTCCCGCATGGACAGGACTAGGTCCCCAGTGTTTGTGCCTATGACGTCCAATTGTGCATGGAGCTGCTGCATGTTGGCCTCATTGCTCCTTACAAAGCAGTAGCAGTTGTGCCTCGGTCATGGTGGTCGATGGATGCCCGGACTCAGCCTGCAGCCCTGCTCTCCTCAACCTGCGTCGCCTGCGCAGCGGTGGATGCCCTGTGAGCTGTACTTTGGCACTCCTGGCTGTTGCTGGCGCAGCCTCCGGAACCACTGTTGCAGCAGGTGTAGTCATCAAGGGGATGGTGTTGGTGGTGCAGGTGAGAGTGGTGGCAGCTCCTGTGCTTTCCTCATGGGGCTGGCTGACTGTTGGCACCTGGCTGCTGTGGCTTGTGGTGGTGTCTTGTGGGAGACCTGTGGGACATGGGGAACAGACTGTCAGTGTCTACTATCTGTTGCACACTTCCTAATAAACATTTGCCTATTGACTGCCTACTTGACTACATTGCCCATAATGCATCATTCTGGTGTTTGCTACCCTGAAATGGAGCTATCTTGGTTGTGCATGCCCCTGTGTACATGTTGGGTGGGGGTATGGCATTGATGGGGGTACAGGCATATCACATGGTACTCACCGGTTGATGTTGTGGGCTCAGAGGTGTCCAGATCTCCGAATCCTGTAACTGCCTCCTGCTCCAGGGTCTCCTCCACCCTTTCCTCCAGGGGTGTGGGTGGTGGTACGGATGATGGTCCCCCTCCTGTGCCTCTCATCTCCTGGAGCCTTTCTGCCACCCTCTCCTTGGTCCGGGAGCGGAGGTCATACCACCTCTTCTTGATCTCATCCACACTCCTGTGGCTGACCCCCAGGGAGTTCACTTTTTCCTGAATTTCCAGCCAGAGTAGTTTTTTTGTTGAGTCTGGCACATTGAGGGTTGCCTTCCCAAAAAGATCATCATAGTGCTGACAGCATTCTTCTGTCAGCACCTCCAGCTCCTTCTCAGAAAATTTTAATTTCCTCTATCTGGGTGTTTCTGCCATTGTAGCTGCTGTTCCTCCTGTTGGCTGTTCAGCAGTTTAAAATGGGTGTGGTCCTCCCTCCTCCCAGGTGTATTAGTAAACTTCCTGGCTGTGATGTCATCATCATGTGCCAGGAAGTGTTTCCAGAGTGTTCTGGAGTGGATTCTGGAGTGTTCTGCAGCACCTGCAATCAATTTACATGGTACTCGCAATTTGTGACACCCACTCGCAAATTGCGAGTCCGTTTTTTGTGCGGTCGCAAACAGCGACCTTGCAGACAGCGGACTCGCTATCTGCGTTGCGACTCCGGGTGCGAGTCGCAATTCGTCCACGGAAATTGTACCTGCATTCCTATTAGCGACACGCAATTTGCGAGTCGCACATGCTCGCAAATTGCGAGTCGCTAATTTTTTTGTACCTACATCTGGCCCTAAGCTGTGTGGGATGGGTTTGAGGCTGTAAGTTGGCTGTTGCTATGAACATCTTTATTTAATTAGAAATATGCAATAGCAATAGGCCCCTTGCAGGAGATGGTATGTTGCACTGGGCAAAAAATTCCCTATGGGGTAGGTGTACAAACACCCATCGCATGGTACAAAGGATCTGCTTCATGTGCTATCTCTATGGCAGGCAGTGAAGTTCTAATTTGAAAATAATTCAACTGCCTCTTTACCCACGATAACTGCTGCCTTCTCCCTTCTCCAAATCCTTGCTGCTTCTAGTAGCATGAGCACTAGGGCCCATAATTATATTCTTTTAGCGCCACATTTGCGCCATTTTATGACGTAAAAGTGGCACAAACTTACAAAAAACAATTGTATTTTGTAAGTTTGCGCCGCTTTTGCGTAAAAAAAGCAGTGCAAATGCGACGCTAAAAAAGTATAAATATGTGCCTAAATGTACTACCAATAAGTGCACACTTTTAAATTCACCTTGAAATGCTAGCAGTGGCTAATTGGTTAGTTATGGTGTTTCTGTCTTGGATGTGGGAGTCCCACACACATGGGAGACATGCTGGAGAAGCCACATTGAGGGATTTCGAGACGCGGACCCCTTTTCCTACTTCTTAGTTTGCAAACGGAGGGTGATTTTAATTTTGGTGCTTCACTTTATATTTTGTCCCGTCCAACTCTGGCATTAAGGATCAAATGTACTGTTTAGTACATCAGTTTTATACAGCACCATGCCATCTTACATGATTCTGAGCACTTTGACACATTGATAGACACAAAAGGCCAAATGTAAAAAGTGCAATCAGTCTCAATAAAATAATGAATGAAATCAATGTGATGAGTCCTCCGGTATTATTCGGAAATTCTTCCAATTTACTAACATTAATGTGGCATGCCAGCTGGTATTATTCGGAAATTCTTCCAATTTACTAACATTAATGTGGCATGCCAGCAGAAAAAGTCCTCCTCAGACTCGGCGCCATACACTGCCCTTCCACAAAGCTGTTGAGGGACTGATAGACTCAACTTGAGTGTGGAGATAAAGCAACTAGAATTCTGAGTCCTGCTGAAATTATCATACGCACCCTGATTATGGGGGTGGGGGAGGTAAAGTGTCTGATATTTACTACACTCAATAAATACTAATACTCAGAGGTGCGGTATTTACTGAATGAGCTAACTACCACATATTCTGGGTTTTCACTTGGAAAATTAGAAATTAAGAGTAACTTCAATCTTTTTTGCATCAAATTCTGCATGCACCAGAATTTACCGTATATTTTTCTCCTGTTAATTTTGTCAGGTTTGACTTGCCTAACTGTGGCAAGGCAAATTTGAAGGAGGAAGAACAATAATCAGACTTATTTTCTAAAATTCACACAATAATGCTATAATGCCATGTCATGTAATTACATATTGGTTATGGCAAAATATTTAGCAAAAGCAAACAGGTACAATGTGACCAGAACACG
Source organism: Pleurodeles waltl (assembly GCF_031143425.1). Lineage (NCBI taxonomy): Eukaryota > Metazoa > Chordata > Amphibia > Caudata > Salamandridae > Pleurodeles > Pleurodeles waltl. Next base: position 1,891,825,160 of record NC_090440.1, read on the forward strand.
TGTCTGCTGTTTGCAGAGGTAGCGCCTCCGTTAGGGCGGAGAAGCGTCATTTACCCACCAGCAGCGGCAGCTGCAAAACTTTTAAAAGAAAACAATAATAAACTTTGCTTATTATTGTTTTCTTTTAAAGGGGTAGGGCCACGGGGGTGAGGAGCAGTGCCCCTCAGAGCGCATGTGTGTTTGGTTGGCCTTCTTGGGCACACACAAACATACATGCTCACTATGCTCTCTCTCCAGCCCGGCAACACAGTTCTGTGTTAGGTGCTGTAGTGTGGCTAGTGAGTCTGCACAGGCTCCCAGTCTGCCGGGGAGTGCCCTGGCTGGGTGCTCCCAGCCATTCCTGATGCTGCTCTACGCAACATCAGGATTGGCTGCAGGGCAGGCTGGGAGCATGTGCCTGCCTGCAGAAGAGGAGCGGTGCGGCGTCAGAGAAGGTAAGTGTTGTTTTTTTAATTTAATAACTTTCATGTTTCTTCTTCCCCGCAAATTGCCCCTCCTCTTCCGCGCCCCTGGAGCTGCTCCTGGTTGTTTGTGCAACTCATATTTTTTCTTTTAGCACAAAATGCATTCTTGCATCTAAAATGGATACAAGGAAACATTTCTTCCTAATATACAGCACCAAATGCCAACTTTGCATTTCACCTAATTATGTGTAATTTTATGTAATTTTACTAAAATGTCAAGCAATTACACAAAAATAAATTATGTGAATTTTCACACACCGCTAATAAAAGTCAATTTATGTAGAAATAAGTGTGGTAAAACTCATTTTTGGAGATAGCCACAGCACCAACCAAATACCTCACCGTTTGGTAACCAGTGCTAAATGTTTACTGTTGGTTGAAGATGGTAAGCATGGCACTCGTATTTGGGGATATGCAACTTTTTCCTCAGACTTTGGTATACAGATTAGCTGTTTCATAGCGTTTAGTAAAACACCTATGTCCTGACCGCGATTTTTGTTTAAACTGATCCATTCAGGTAATTTCCTTTTTCCTAGTTTCCTAAACCACCCTGTGTTTTTTTTAGTGTGTTCCAGAGACATCTTGTCTCACCAGACTCAGGTTTACTAAAATTCATAATAATATACACTTATATATAAACGTTCAGGAGCTTATGGTAAGCCCTCTCCTCCACTGGTCTGAAGAACTGTCAGTCACATTTTGTTTCTGTCCACCACACCATACAGCATGTGGCAGTTGATCAGATCACTAATGGGTCTTCACTGTGAGAGAAGACATTTTGATTGTAAACATCTGTCTAAAAGTAGTTCACTTCAGTATCATAGCTGGTGAGTAAATCTCTGCTTTCACTTCACGTTTTTTTCATTTTTGTGATGAGTCTATTTTTTTAAATTACGTTTTGCGAACATATACGCACCTTTTATTGGTGCGTTTATACTTAATATTGCCTTTATACCATTTAAAGCCCTTTGCATAGGTTCGAAAGAATAAATAAACCACTGCAGGCTTACCATGGCCAGTTCTGTTGGCTCTTCCAGTGGGTGTTAGTAGGTCGGGGTCAGTATGTAGTGGTGATTTGGGTGGTTGTTAGAGAAGTTCTGTGTTAGGTGCTGTAGTATGGCTAATTCAGTGGGCTACTATCAGGTGTAATGCAGAGCAATAGACCATTAAACAGACCAGAACCAAAACTCAATATTTTGCATATTTCGAAGTAATATGGAATGACGCTTCTTTCGATAGCGTATGAAAATGAATCTGGACAGGTACAGCACAAGAACGTTTAACATTTGCTAGATTACAGTATGCTGAATACATTTTTCTTGGGGAAGGTTACCATTGATAAGGAAAGCAGATAATGTAATAATGTCTTTGTCAACAAGCAGACTAAAAACTGAGGGCTATGTATATCTATAAGTATCTCCTTCAATTGTCAGACACGGTCCATCACCATGGAGGCATAGTAAGTGCTGTACAAGCTCACTTACTGTCCTCACTGTCAGGAACAGTGGAAGCCCAAGCAGGGGCCCAGTGGCGCTACATTCCTCAATTTTACAGTTCCTGGTCAAACTGGATAACAGATATCCTTATTTTAAACGTTAATTTGATATATCAATAGTAGTAGAAGGACAGGTGACCATTTTTCCATCCAACATGGGCACTGGCATATATGACAGTATGCCAATTAGCAGTGTAGTTACTCAGAGGTTTCTCAGTTGAATCCTGTTGTCCACAAGGGAGAGGTATATTCCCAGACCCTATTAGTCATGAGTGATCAGGGTTGCATTTGCCGTAGTTGACCCCTTTCCAAGCTTACAAATATTTTGCTGACCTGGGGAACTCCTTCAGGTATTTGAGCAAGGTGTTTTTCTCCTGTCATGACCCCACCATGCAATGCGGGGCAACACCGGAGTCAAAAATCAGGCTTTGACGTCATTGACCTCAGCAACATCTGACACAGGGTTGCTAAAGACAGCTATACCTGCAGCAACATCACCTCTATCGCATGATGTAACTCTAAGGAGCCGCCATTTTTCATGACAAGGCGTGAAGTGGCACAAACAGCACCATTAGGTACCTCTGCGTAGCTATTTTTGGAAATTTTGTTGTCCAGGCAATCTCCCACCTCAGTTGGTATGCTATTCTTCGGTGCACGATAGTAGCTGGGGGGTGGGTGGCAGGAAGCCATTGGTGCATCCAGCACTCGGGAGCTCCGAGAAGATAGGATATCCTGCTGTATTCCCAAATTGTTTTGCTTCTCTACAGGCTCCAAGGCAAGATTGATATGTGTTTGTATTTCATGTTAATTTCTTCCATCCTTGCCAGTTTTTTTTCGTTTTGCTTGCTATAGTTCTTACAGTATTTTGATATGTTGTGCCATGACACATTTCATACTAGGCCAGGCTCTGTAACACATTCAGGCCCATATTTATACTTTTTGATGCAAACCAGCGTCGTCGCTGGTTTGTGTCAAAAATTTTACCTCCGGCTAACGCCATTCCTACGCGCCATGCGGGCAGCTTATTTAAGGAATGACATTAGCCGGCGCTGCGGACTGGTATGAGTAAAAAAAAATTACTCAAACCAGGCAGCGCCGTGGTAGGGGAAAATGGGGGTTGTGCGTCAAAAAATGGTGCAAGTCAGGTTTGAGGCAAAAAGCTAGCCTCAAACCGGACTTGCACCATTTTCTGATGCACAACCCCCATTGAAATGACTCCTGTCTTAGCAAAGACAGGAGTCATGCCCCCTTGCCCAATGGCCATGCCAAGGGACTTCTGTCCCCTGGGCATGGCCATTGGGCACAGTGGCATGTAGGGGGGGCCAAATTAGGCTCCCCATGCCACTTAAAAGAAATACAAAAAAATACTTACCTCAACTTACCTGTACTTACCTGGGATGGGTCCCCTCATCCATGGGTGTCCTCCAGGGGTGGGCGAGGGTGGCAGGAGGTGTCCCTGGGGGCAGGGAAGGGCACCTCTGGACTCCTTCCATGGTCAGAGACCATGGACATGAGCCCACAGGTCCCTTAATGCCTGCCCTGACCCAGGCGTTAAAAAACAGCACACATCAGGCTGTGCGCCGTTTTTTAAGGCCGCCCCCTCCTGTGCATCAAAATGACGCTGGAGTATGTCATTAATGCAAGGCAGTTTCCCGCATCCAAAAAATGACGCACAGGGAGGAATTTTGACGTCTGCGGGCTCGGCGTCAAAGTTTAAATATGTTGCATGGTTTGTGCCAAATGTGCGTTAAAATTTATGAGAAACATTCGGCGCAAACAGAGTATAAATATGCCCCTCAGACTCCTTAACAGGGAAGGTCTACACAATCAACCCTGCTCACTACTGTCCTAACTTCTGTCTCCAGAGTGATTAACATCTCTTGCACATTCTGCTTACATGGCTATAATAATGCCCCCTATGCTTGTCTTCCTTAGTATCTCTAAATTAAAAATGTAACAAGTATGTAGATAGAAATATGGAAACTAAGCCAATTCAGAGGTAAGATTAATAATAGCTTGGTTTCTATATAGTGCTTGAAAACATAGTTTTGTAGTTACTTAAGCACTACAAATAATAGGTTTTGTAATTACCGAAATTACTGATGCTTTATTTACCCACCACGGAAGGGTGAGTTGGCTGAATGGGGATTCAGTCCCGTGAACTTCTAGTTAACAGATTTTAGCAGCAAATTTGTAACACATTAGACCACTTTGGTAGCTTCAATAGGTGCAAGATAACATGGAGGAATTTTCACTTGCCATTTTCAGATGGTTTATAGTGGAGCTACAAATGACTTATCGGTGTTTGAAGACTGGACTTGATGTCTGTGTTTTGAAACTCTGTTTTGTCCATTTTATTAAATTAGAGGAACTGTTTCTGCTCCAGTTGTATTGCAGTAATGGAATGCAGGTTACCGTACATTTTTGAGACCTGGATGGCAATCAGCAGGTGGTTGGACTATAGCTAGGGATGCATCAGTAAAATCTATACTTCTGTATTATTATATGAAAACACTAAGTTGAGCAAGTGGTCTGCTGCCTAAACAATGCTGTATCCAAACTGTATACCAGGACATTCAGGTTTCACACTACTTCTGCAGCGAATTGTGTAAGACCTGTCTACTCATAGCTTCAAATCACACATTATCGATGTTGCCAGGCTCACTTCATCTACAGAGGAACTGTTTTAGAAATGTGGTCTCTAGCTGCTGGCAGTAGTTTGCACCCTGTCCAAGTAGGGACCCTAACTCTAGTCAGGGAAAAGGAGCCACACAGTTAAGATAACCCCTGCTCACCCCCTTCGTAACTTGGCACCAGAAGTCTGGTTTATCTCAGAGGCAAAGTATTTGTACAGACACACACGCACACAGTAACACAAGGAAAACAGTCCAGATGACTCCAGATCAGTTAAGAAAAATAGCCAATATTTACCTGATTAAAACAAGACCAAAATGACAAAAATCCAACATACATAAGTAAAGATGTCCACTTTTTAAATGTTTAAATTAGTCTTAATCCATAGGACTCAATGGTTGTATCTTTTAGCACAAAGTACCTGGGATGCGTCAAAAATAAACATGATGAGGGTCACAGGGGAGGGGAGGTGTCAAAAAGCTAAGTGATGCATCAGTTCCTTACTGTGCCGGGGAGGTGCTGTGTCGATTATTTCCTTGCAGGCAATGCGTCGGTTCCTTACTGGCAGGAGAGGTGATGTGTCAATTATTTTCTTGCAGGAAAGGCGATGCGATCATTTCCAGAAATGCAGCCTCAGTTCCTTACTGGCCTGGTTGATGAGAAATTGACACCCTGGGGACAATACTTGGAAAGTCCAGATGCACTGTGTTGATGGAGTTGCAGTGAAAGATGCACTGTGTCGATTCTGCAGCCACAAGACAGGTGCTGTGTCAATTCTCCAGCCGGGGGACAGCCACATCAGTGTGTTGATTTTCTCCTTCAGGTCACCAGATCACACTTCCAAGGACCCAGGAACTGGAGTTGGCATCACTTGGCAAGTCAGGATTCTAAGCAGAAGAGCACAGACACCGGCAGATTAAGTCTTTGATGTCCCTGAGACAACAGGAGGCAAGCTCAGTTCAAGCCCTTGGCGATCCTTGGAAAGCAGGATGTAGAAAACATTGTTCAGTCCTTTCAGGACAGAAGCAGCAAGCATAAGGCCAGCACAACAAAGCAACAGGCAAAGTGGCAGTCTCTCCTACAGCATCCAGCTCTTCTTCCTGGCAGAATGTCCTCATTCCAGATGTGTTCTAACTATATGGGGTCAGAGGTTCAGTACTTATACCCGTTTCTGTCTTAGAAGTAGGCAGACCTCAAAGAGTTTTTGTAGTGCACAAGAACCTGCCCTCCCTGTTCTGGCCCAAACACACTCCAGGGGGATAGAGACTGCATTGTGTGAGGACAGGTACAGCCCTCTTCAGGTGCAAGTGTCAGCTCCTCCCACCGCTCCAGCTCAGGAAGACTCATCAGCCTAATGGTAGGCCACCAGGATATGCAGGGCACACCTCAGCTCCTTTGTGTGACTGTCTAGAGTAATTACCAACCAGCCCAACTGTCATCCTGACCCAGACGTGTACTCAGCAGACAGGCAGAGGTACAGATTGGCTAAGCAAGAAAATGACCACTTTCTAAAAGTGGAATTTTCAAACTTGCTGTTCAAAAACCAACTTCACCAAAAGATGTATTTTTAAATTCTGACTTTGGAGACCCCACACTCCAAATCTCAATCTGCCCCCAATGTGGTGATACACTTATAAGATATTTCAAGGTAATTCCCATGTTACCCTATGGGAAAGATAGTCCTTGCAACAGTGAAACATGGCTTTATCAGTATTTCACTATCAGGACATGCAAAACACACCAGTACATGTCCTACCTTTTAAATACCCTGAACCCTGACCATGGGGCTACCTTTAGCATAACTTAAGGGTGACTTACAGGTTATAAAAGATAAGGTTTGGGCCTGGCAAGTGGTTGCACTTGGCAGGCTGACATGGCATTTTAAAACTGCACACACAGGCCCTACAGTGGCAGGCCTAAGACAGGTTTGCAGGACTACTCATGTGGGTGGCACAATCAGTGCTTTAGGCCCACTTGTAGCATTTGATTTACAAGCCCTGGGCACATCTGTTGCTCTATACTAGGGACTTACTAATAAAAACCAATCCCCAATATATTTTAGATGGAAAACATATGCATTTTAGCACTGGTTAGTAGTGGTAATGTGGCCAGAGTCCTAAAGCCAGCAAAACAGGTCAGAAAAAATAGGAGGAAGAAGGTAAAAAGTTTGGGGGCAACCCAGCAAAAAGGAGCAGGTCCAACATATTGCCATGTACTTTGTGTTTTTCCTGCTTTTGAGTCTCTCGTACCATTAATGTATTGAATTATTAAATATAAATATACAATTTGCTTATTTTTTCATTCCTTGTATTAGTTATGTAATGTGATGCTTTTGGTATAGGTTCATTCTGCATCAGTAATGCATCTTATGTATTCAATAGCATGATTTAGTACCGTATAGATAGGCAAATGTGCAGGAAAGATTCACGTTTCACACCTTACATCACAAATCACAAGGCCTAAATTTCTCATCATAATGCTGCAAAATTGAACATAGGTCAGATGCACAGACATTTCGACAGAGAGGATCTTCAGGTTCCCAAGGAAGCATCAATGCTCCAGTTTGAGTGAAGATCACCCACGCCGTCAGCTGGTGCTATCTGTTGGTTTCTAAACCAAGCAGACTAAACCAAGAAAGACAGAAACTGGCCTTGATGGCTGCAGACTGGGAAACATTATATAATCGGCGCTAGAACAGGGCTTTAATAGTTAAAACAATTATTTTAATATATATTTAAAATGGATTTCGTGTGTGGGTTCATCTTTTGGAGACAATGATGCAAAAACGGACTAATACATATAATCCTGCAATCTCTGACAAGAGTGATAGATATCCATTACACAGTATCTCCGGGTAAGTCATGGGAGGTGATTGGGTCACATCTGGTCTATCGGTCCTCCTCCTGTTGGAAAGTTGTTTGTTTATATGTGCTTTCCATGGAGCTATAAAGGTTTCTCTGGGCAGTAGTACAAGTGAACTTGTAACAATGCATTAGAATACTGTACCCTGGTGCTGATAACTGCGACAGTAAATCATGTGGTGTTGCTTATTATGCGTTAGGGAAGTGCACATTTGAATGTTCTGCATGCTGTAAGTACACTATTGTCACGCCATCTCCCCTGCTTCATATCCTACTTTTTATAAATACTGTTTTACGCTGTGGGATTCAGTGCACAAGCACAGAGTTTTTTTTCTGGAACCATGGGTATGTGGCACTTATTGCCTTCGTTTGTCACTGGTGCTGAGAAAGCGTGCACTTAATGGGTGTTGTTGGCCCCGTTTTAGTGTAGCGGTTGACTACCTAGGATGGAAGGGGCGGGGTGTGGAACGCCCTTGGATTGCTTTTTAGACTGCTTTGCTTCCTATGGGAGTCTATTAGTAAGGGGTTGGCTGACTAAGTTTGAATATTTAGGATGTAACTCCCTCAATGGCATTTCTATCAATGCATTTTTTCAGTTTTTAGGATAATCGATAGCATTGTATAATCCAATATGTCCACAACTGCTAAGAGACACGGGAGGGCATAATGGCGTACCTCCCCCATCTAGAAGGTGAGTCCGTCGGCCAGGGTCCAAAGGTGTCCATTTCATAGGTGACTTCCCAATGAGAAGGTGTAGTTCGCCTGATAGATGAGGCACTTTGTAATCTAAATGGTATGATGAAGATGGTGTCTCCTGATGGTGCAGAATAATTGAATTAGCAGAATGGGATTGAAAAACTATTGCCCTCTTAATTATTCAATGTCGAGCAGGTACATACTCATTTTCTATGTTTCCAACAAATATACTTTTTTCCTTTTATTTCTGTGTAATGGGGGTATTTCAATGGCATTTCATTCAGTATTGCTACGATATCGCTATTCAGTCATGTGAAGAGTTACAGCTGTACTAAGTGGATGGTGAGAAGATGGATGGTGTGCGAGGTGCCTACATATAACCTTGTTCTAGAAGTTCTGTTTGTTCCCCACTTCTCACACTTCCCAGACCAGTCTGATAATCTAAGTACAGGTCACTTTCCTCTAGGCTTGTCAGTTAATGGTGGACATTTGCATTATGCTACATCTAAAGGTTATGATAGCACACTCCTACGCCACGCATGTTTATTGGCGCTTACTGAGAGTGATGGAGAGGTGTTGCAACTGAGACTTACACTTGTTTAGAACAGTGCCACACTTTATGGTTGTTGTGAATGTTTTGCTGGTGCTGAATTAACCATAAAGATTTAGCTCAGGAGTTCTAGACAGAAGGAACTTGAAGAGTGACTTCTCTGACACTGGTCAGATAATGGTGGACAAAAAGTGTGCTGCAATCATTCCTACTACACTGACCCTTTTCAAATGTATTCAATAATCACTGACAATATCTGTCTTCTTTAGGAATGTATATGTTGATGCGACTGAACCAGTAGAAAGATGAGGTTTGGCCAATAGCAAATACCTTTAATTTTATAAAACATTGACTGCCGAGCGCAGTAGATGTAAAGAGAACACGGAAGAGCATGGAACATATTGAATGGGTGTGTTCTCCATGTGCTCTGTGATTTCCCATCATGGGAATATCTTGAACAGACACGCACGCTTATAGTCGAGATGCTCTCATAGCAGTATATTCCATTGAAGGAAATGGCTTCAGCATTTGAATGGATTTTTCTACATGCAGAATCAGATCATTTTACAGGCTGAAGCTACCACAGGGGGACTTTATGTTGGGTTTGTTGTACAGATAATGAGTGTCTTGGGGTTTTATTTCCCTTGCAAAATCTGTGCAGCTGGGGTGGGGCAGGGAAGAAGAAGAGTGTATTTTAAAGAATAAGAACATGGGCTGGGAGGTAAGAAGGGCTGGGAAAATGAGATAGAAAAAGTGAGAAAGAACATGTAAGTACAGAACAGAGAGAAAAAGAAAAAAAAAGGATGGGGGCTGCCATGGCCAGGAATAAATGTGTTCAGGACAGGCCATCAGTATTCAGGAACAGCACAAGCGAGAATAGGTGAATAGACCAACTGGGACTCTTTCGGATGGTTTGAATAGAGATTCGGTCCTCTGGAGCTACCTGCGGGGTCGTTTGTCCCCAAAGTAGGAAGATCAGTGTATCATGTTAGGAATGTGAGACATGAGTGTGTGCATGTCTTCTTGTTTTTCTATTTCCAGAATATATGAACTAGGGATTTGGATCCAACTGATGATTTTGTACGGATTTAGGGCCTTGGTGAAGGCCATCTGACCCTTTTTGGATGAAATACAGGCCGTAACATGTGGACCAGAAACGTACAGGTCATAATTAGCCTGAGGCAACCCACAGCAGTACTAGTAGTAATTGTATAGTACTCCTTCTTTTAATCTTATCAGGGTGACCAACAATTAAATGTTTTTTGTTTGAGCTACACCCTTGATAATTATAATATTTCCCTACAGTATCTAAGAGCTCCCCGAACTCTGGTCGTGCCCACCCAAAAACATTATAATTTTGGGTAAAAGGTCCAATGATGTAGCAAAGTAAAAAAATGTGGATGAGGACCCTTTTGAAAACTGAAAGAAGATGCTATTCAGGGAGGCTCTGTGATTCTTTAACAAATTGGTGGGATTGATTTTCGCTGATCTCCGGTTACCTTGTCCTGTTGGTTTCTAACCGTGTATGTGGGGAGATGACAATGACCCTTGCCTCTTTTTTCCTTATTCCTCCATTTGCTTAAATGAAAGGCCCACAGAAGGACATCATGACTGAGAAGGTATAGGAAAAAGAGGTCTATTTCTAGAAATATTTACAAAAATTGGAAACAAAGCCCATAATGAATTTCCTTTTGCAATTTTGGCTATCGTATTATTTGCTGAGAGACTATTTGTCAAATAATGCATTATAACAGGGGGAGATGCTGTAGACCTATAGACCTAGAAGCACAGAAAATCATATCTTCAGCTTCCATCGCCAGCAGAGATCCTCACCGCATCCACCATAAGCCTGTTGCAATGTCCCGTTTCCATACATCTTGTTTTTTTCATTTACTGCTTTATCCCCAGCACCCTTCCTTAACATTTTGTCCTTCCTCTCTCCCTTCGCTGGTTCTCTCTGTTTGTCTCCAACTCTTCATGTATAAGTTCTACTCACTACCTTTCTCTTTCTCTTCTTAAATTGGCTTCCATAGTTCTATCTAGCTCCCCTCCCTTCTCCTCACTCGACTCACTCTTTCTGTCTTTCCTACTCACATTCTTTCATATTTACTCTTTCTTTGTCTCTTCTTCCTTAGCACTCTTGCGTACTCCTAACAATCATCTCTCTTTCACTGACCATACACCTCTCTCTGTTGGATGTGTTAAAGGTTGCTCTAGGGATCTCTCCTTTTCCCCACCTTTTAAAATGAACTCATGTCCTATCATTTTTAGGTTGAGCACACAAGTGCTTTGACCTGATTTTACTATTGTGGGCTTTTAACCACGCCCATTCACTTATTCATGGGCTTGCCTTTCAAAAATCCTTTGTCATCATTGGTAAATGCTTTATGTTTATCCCTCCTTGGGGAGGTTTTGTACCGCCTTGCAGACTGACCCTGTTACATGGATAATTGCATGATTGTCGATATGTTTGACTGTGAGCGAACTTCGTTTTCCTTTTGTGTCTCTCCTTCGCGCTCATGTTCATGGTGGCCATGGTGTTTTAAATTGGCTCACTTATGTCAACTGTTTTACATTTCAGTTTCAATTTATGTGGCAAGAAAAGTCCAGTTAGGAATTTACAATGCCAATAACTCTAACTGGAGCAAATGCGAGACCCATTGCATTGCAAATGCATGTTCTTGTTCTTTTTCACTTCCTATCCCTTGTTTTCTCCCAGCTGAGAAGTCCTTGACCACTTCCTATTTCATGCTAATCTCACAGTTGTGCAGTCCTGTATCACATCTTGGACCCTTGTACTATCAGATACCCATATTTGCAAATATAAACACAACAACACACACCATCTAACACACATTAACACATGCACAATCACACTGATTCAGGTACGTTTGCATAGCCCCTGAATATGCCTGTGGATGTTTGTGTGTGTGCATGTTTATATATTAGTGTGCATGTGTACCCATACTTGGGATATGGGGTGGTGGCAGAAAGGGGGTTAGAGTCATGAGAGAAGGAATCCTGAGTAACTGTTCGGTGACAGTAAGCCTTAGTATTACTTTTACAAACTCAACCTTCCAAAAACTTGCCAACATGGAAAACAGTGATAGTAAAGCTACTGTCTTAATTGATCACAAAGCTCATGGAGTTAAAGCAGCTACAGCAGAAGTGAAATAACAACACTTGAAGGGGGCCCCCTTCAAAGTACACAGAGTGCCCCTCCACTACCAACCCAGTCAGGATCTCTCAGGCCAGGGGCCTGTGCACAGTGCCAGCGAGTGCACGGTGCAGCGTGTGACTGCATGCTGCTGAGAGGCCCCCTGGAGCTCAGGGACTGCAGAACCTAATGTTACACTACTGTAGATCTGCTCATTGCAAAGTTGTATTCCTAGTTAGATAACTAATGTGGTTAAATCATTTGCTAGCGAGATCCAGGTGCTATCTGTAGCCATGTTTGTATGTTTGTGTTGTTTTTGTTATGTGAACCTAGCTAAAAGGCAGCGGAGCACTATACAGGGTCAAAGACAAGCATAAAGGTGAGAGATAGCGGGTTTCTAGATAGTTAATGTTTTGTGATGCAGTATTCTTTAAAAAGATGCATCTCAACTCTTCCTTAAATTCTCAACTCTTTCTCAAATTGAAGCAGCGTTGAGCCAGGCCTGATGGACATGGGGATGTTTTCCCAATTTCTGGGTGTATAAATGGAAAAGGCTATTTTGTTTTTCTTATTTACACCAATTAGACTGTAGTCTGTGTCCTGGCTGCAGGTGTGCAGAGAACCAACAGAGATGTTGAGCTTCTCTACAAGATAAGAAGTGGTGAATGTCATGACGACTTTGTAAAAGGTGCAGCTGGTTTTGAAGATGATGCAGGCCACAAAGTGAGCCAATAGAGTTCCATAAAGAAGAAAGTGATGTGATCATATTTCTTCAAGTCTTGAATACGATGTGCTGTGGTGTATAGAATGCATTTTAGGGATCCAACAACAAAAAAGAGAGGGGCCAAAGTAAAGTGGGAGGTTCGGAAACAAAATCCTGGTCCTGTGTATAGTGTTCCCATCAAACATGTAAATCAAAAATATATATACACAGTTCCACTGCAAGGATATGAGCCTATAATTCACAGGTCCCTGGGAGTTCAAATGTTTGAAGCAAAAGCCCTCACACACCATCTGGTGACATGCTTCATCATAGGGCTATGCTCCTCGTCAGGCCGGCACTGCAATTACATATCAATCCACCTTCTCCATGGAGTCACACAAACAGTCAAACCATATGTCACACCTGCCTCATACTCACCTCTCCTTTGAGGCACCATTCTCCCATGAAGCAGTCACGCTGTATATACAATAATTAAATGGCAGATGTAAATCTTCACAGTGATTTCTATTGCTATCCACCTCAATCGTACAGTATACTAACATTACACCTACTAATAAACATAGGAATTTCCCCCTCCAGTCCAGCCTTCTGACGCATGCGCTCAGCGTGCCAAAGTCAGAGGCATATCACACAGGAAAGTGATGCCTTCCAAGAGGGATACCTTAATTACATAAAAAAGGCAGTATTCATTCAAGGCCAGCACTCTGAAGGACCCCAGTAAAGCCAAGTGACCCCCATATCATGGGAGGAAGCACTTTGCTTTCAACTTCACTTTCAAGTTTGACCATCGGGAATACCGAAGCCAGCATAGAAAGTGCCTTTGGAACAAATCAAGGAACAACGTAAAACCACTTGTCATCAGAAATCACACAAACTACAGTTCAATACTTAAGACGTAGCACTCCAAAACAAGCACAGCATTTTTGTAGGATTAAGTCTCAAACATTGAGGGGTGGAGGGCCGAGAAGACTTTTGCTGCCAAAAGTCCATACGTCATGAGGACACACAACATTTTTGAGAGGATTACTGATTAAGAAATGTTCATTCTTCCTGGCACATAAAAACATATGGGTGGATACATATTAATCTATCAAATGGTCTTCGCCTACTGGAAGCATAGAATAAGGTACGCTCTGCCTCAGGGCTGAGGACATTTCTGAACTTTTTACATAACGGACCGAGACAGAGAATAGACCCAGGCACTAAAGTAAAAGTGGCCCCCATTAGGGAAGTATATAGCTAAAAACGTGGCCCAGGTTTGCAAAAGCGAGTAGTTTTGACCTTGTAAAGAAATAATGTATATGTTTTTCTGAAGTATGGAAGACTGCACGGATTCGAGCTTCCTGCAAGCAATCTTTGTTTTTATAAGGGAAATAAATCAACAGTAAAAAACCCGCCCATCATACCGTAAAACAGGTAAACAAACAGCTAAAAAAAAACTGCTCGTGCACTGACCTATCAGACCAGCCCTTGCTGTTGTGTTTTTTGAGAGTGTGGTGTATATAGCCACCAAATTCGTAGCACTGCCCGCTTGCCCTATGGGCTAGATATTGCCAGAGCCTTCCCACCTCCCGTCATCTAACTTCACTTTTTCTTATGAAAAACACCATTAATACGTTTATTCCTGGCGCACAACCGTAGACTCACAGAGTTCAAGGGGTTTCACCTTCAACTTGAAGCAATTAGTGTCGCACTAATAGCCTAGTTCATGTCACACTGTAGAGTTCCCCTGCGTGGAAGGTTACCTGACAGATTCAGAATGTTCTAGAAAGACCAAACCTGCTTAGCACCGAGGTAAGCAAATCACGCAGCTAATTGCTGTAATGTAGTGGTAATCGCAAACAACACCGTTATGTTTTTATTTTTTATTTTTTACTGGCTGTCTTCCTCGACCGAATTTTAATTAGATTAGCATTTACGTGGATAAGGACAAGCTTTGCATGTTTTTCGAAACGGCTAATAAGGTGAGCTGTGTGCGCTACATATAATTGGCGTCAGTAAAATTAAAAGCAATTATTTTGCGGATTTACGGGAAATGAAAGGTGCCCGATATAGCTCTGAATCAGAGAACTGTGGCTTCGCACATCAGCTCGAGATCATGCGCACAGAGGCGCTTGGCAAGCTAGTCACAAATAGGTGTCAACAAAAAATAACTTTCTAAATCCCTTTGTTGGTTACTGTTTATATTTGAAAAGTTAAATTGTATACATATGCCAGTTCTTTAGCTTCAATGATACCTTAGCTAAATTTGTTTTAGTTTTTGCCGAATTTTCTAAAATATGGGCCAGAATAAAAATGTAATGTTTTTTAAGATAGCGTCTTTTAGCGGCGGCAAATGTCAAGTGTGTTGAGGGGTGGGGGGACGACAGGAACAGGGGAAACATCTAAAAAAAAACGAAAAACACTTACCATTCTCGCTGCAGCCTCCTGCCTCCGCGCTCCTCTTCTGGTATCCAAACATTCACTGGGACACCAGCACAAGCTCCCCAGCAATCCCGGCGCTGCTCTCATTCTAAACCAAGGATGAAAGCAATGTCAGGATTGGTCTGAGTGGCTTGGACTGCCGCTCAGACACTGCACTGGGGTCTGTGCAGTTTCCCTAGCCTGGCTGTTCAACACAGCCGGGTTTGAGAAACCTAAGTGTGCATGTGTGTTTGGCCAGCCTGAGATGGCCGGTCAAACACACATGCGCACTTAGATGCACTCTCTCCAACGCCCCCTTTCTCCCCCCTCCTGTGGCCCATGCTGCCCGTGCCTGCACTGCTGGCTGAGCCAGCAGATGAAAAATAAAACAATAGTAAGCTATTGTTTTCTTTTTCATCAGCTAGCTCTTAGCCAGGGGGGCAACGCCCTTCCACCATTGTGGAGGAGCCGCCTCTGGCATCTTTAGATCATCCTCCAGAGATAGACTTTAAATGGATTAATTTTATGAAGAGCACATCCTCGTGCAAGCTCTCCCTGTGACAGATCTCCTGACACTGCCGTTCAGAGGCCACTTTCCCCCTGCTCTTTTGCTGCCTTTCTGCTCTCCTCTTTATTATTCCCCCATGTGCTCCCTGCTCCTTCTTGAGCCTTTTTTCGCTCGTTGCTCTCTTATGCCACCTCCTGTTTGTGCCCACTTTTCTTTGTGCTTCCTCTTGTCTTGTACCTTCCCACACTCTATACTGTCTCTTCACTGCCCATTTCACTGTCCTTTTTAGCTTTTGGTGTCTTTTGCCTTTTTGTGTCTATTGCCTCACTGTCTCTTTACTTGCCTTACTGTCTCATTTGCACTGCAAGTGCCCCACTCCCCTGCTATTCTGCCCATCTCCCTCCCGCTCCCCACCTTTTTCCCCTTCCCGCCTCCCACCACTCAGTGCCCATCCCTCCCCCAGGACCTACTTTATTGCTGCAGCGTGACCCCACTGAGCAGATCCTCATACCAGCTTTCCCTGCAACAGGTCTCCCGACACTGTCATTCAGCATCTGCTTCCCCCCTGCTCTCCTGCTGCCTTTCTGCTTTCCTCTTCATTATCCCCCCTTTGCCCCCTTTGCCTTCTCAAGCCTTTTTTAGCTCGTTGCTCTTTTGTGCCATTTCCTCCTTGTGGCCGCTTTTTCTTTGTGCATCCTCTTGCCTTGTGCCATCCCACACTTTTCACTGTCTCTTTACTGTCCATATCAATGTCCTTTTTGCCTTTTGTGTATTTTTGTGTCTATTGCCTTACAGTCTCCTTACTTGCCTTACTGTCTCCTTTGCCACATACTCTCCCCTCTTTCCCGCTCTCCCACCCACCTACCCCTGCTTCCCGCCCCTTTTTCCTCTTTTGCCTCCCACAACCCAGCACCCCTTCCTCCCCAGGACCTACTTTATGAAGGCTGCAACACAGTGCTTAATTTGAGCCAGTGGTTTCCAGTGTGGGGCACAAGCACTTATTTTTTAGGACTTGCACTTATTTTTCTTCCTCAAGCATTTACTGTGAGCAAAAGAAACACTTGGGAAAGACGGAGGAAGATAAAAATGAAAAAGTGTCACAAAGGGAGAAAGCAGAAAGCTTCAAGAGTGAGCTAACTGGGTAGGGAGTGGCTGTAAATTGATTAAAGGGACCCGAGATGGATTATTATTATTATTCTGTGCTCACACATTTAATTGCAGCAGAGGCATGTTTCAGAGGAGAGCTTTGGGCACCGGCATGTTTTTATTTAAAAATTAAGCACTGCTGCAGCTTTACCCAATGTGGAAGTTCCTCAAGTCAGCTCTCCCTGCAACAGGTCTCCCAACACTGCTGGTCAGCGCCCACTTCTCCCCCTGCTCTCCTGCTGCTTTTCTGCTCTCCTCTTCTTTATTCCTCCTTGTGCCCCCTGTGCCTTCTCAAGCCTTTTTTCGCTCATTGCTCTCTTGTTCCGTGTCCTCTTTGTGCCAGCTTTTTCTTTGCACCTCCTCTTGCCTTATGCCTTACCACGCTCTTTACTGCCCAGTTCACTGTCCATTTTGCCTGTCCTTTTTACCTATCCCAGAGCTCAGTGCTACCAAGCACAGCTGCTACAGATCTGATGGTGCTCTACCAGGAATTCCTCTGATAGATCTGCCCACAAAGCAGTCCTCAACGACTACCACTGACAATTCATGACGCCAAGAGAGCGGTCATCAAGACCTGCATTGATTCAGCAACCAACCACAAAAAATAACTTTTCAGAATAGTCAAAGAATACTCCAATCTGACAGCCACAGAGAACACCATCCATCCCTCCCAAGAACACTGCAACACACTCTCCGACTATTTTCACAACAATATCGCCACCATATACAACAACTTCGACCCTCAACCAACAGTGTCCAACCTCAGCTCTCTTGATCCCACAGCGCACACAAGCAGAACTATCATCACATGACCACTGCTCACCACACAATCTACCTCTGTCACCATGTCATTCATCCATTCTGTGGCACCCTCTGACCCATGCCCCCACCACCTGTTCAACTTCGGAAGCAGCCTGATCAGCAAAGAACTCACCAGTATCCTCAACACCTCCATCACCTCTGCAGTTTTTCCTGACAAATGGAAACAGGCGGAAATTAGACCCATCTTGAAAAATCCCCCCAACACCAACAAACTAAAAATTGACAGAGCCATCTCTCTGCTCCCCTACCCTGCCGAAGTACTCAAGAAGGCCATCAATTAGCAGCTCAGCAGCTACCTGGAAGAAAACAACTTAATGGACATCTCCCAATCAGTATTCCATTTCAACCACAGCACTAGGACCGCACTCATCTCCACCACAGACATCAGAGCACTCCTCGATCATGGGAAAAACACTGCCCTGATCCTGTTCGACCTATCAGCTGCTTTCAACACTGTCTCCCACAACACCCTCATCAACAAACTCAACAACAATGGCATACAAGACGACACCCTCAAATCACCTCCTTCCTGACAGGACACACTCAAAGCATGCGAATGCCTCCCTTCACCTCCGCACCCAAGAACATCATTTGCGCCATAACCCAAACCTCATCCCTCAGCCCCACACTGTTCAACACCTACATGACCCCCTGGCCGACATCATCACATCCCATGGACTCAAAACCATCTCCTACGTGGGTGATACTCAACTCATCATCTCACTCACTGACGACCCATCCACCATCAGAACAAACTTCTGCAATTTTATGTCCAATATAGCTGACTGGCTGAAAACAAATAGCCTCAAACTCAACACTGACAAGACAGAAGTACTGATCTTTAGGAAAAACACATCCATATGGGACCATAGCCAGTGGCCAGTTGAACCTGAACCCAATCCCACGCCCACAGACCATGCGTGCAACCTTGGCATCATCTTCGACAGCAAACTGACCATGAAGTTGCAGATCAGCGCAATCGTCTCTCCTACTTTCACACTCTCCATTTGCACCGCAGATTCTTTCAATGGGTCCCAGCTAACACCAGGAAAACCGTCACACAGGCCCTCGTCAGCAGGTGCCTCAACTACGGCAGCACTCTCTACGCCGGCATTTGCTCCCAGCTCGTAAAGAGACTCCAGCCAATATGGAACACGGCAGCCAGACTCATCCTGGACCTCCCCAAATACACCCACATCACCCCCACCTCAGAAACCTCCACTAGCTTCCTATACAGGAAAGAAGCCACTTCAAGCTCCTCATGCACACCTACAAATCCCTACACGATGAAGGACTGGACTACATCAACCATCGTCTACACTTCCACCAGCCCACCAGACACCTTTGTTCCTCCTCTCTGGCCCATGCACACACACCCAGAATCTGTTGCAGCCGCAGTGGTGACCACTCATCCTCCTACATCGCTGCCAAGGCCTGCAACGATCTACCCCTCCCCTCTCCGAACTTCACCCTCACTGGCAGGCCTCATGAAGAGACTCAAGACCTGGCTCTTTGAAAGAGACATCTCACCCAAGTGCCCAGATACCCCTTAGGGTGGCAGTACCGAGCTCTATAAATGACTGATTGATTGATGAAGAACGTGGTTCTTATTCTATGAACACAGCAACCATGCTAAAGCATAGTGTAGTTACATTAGTGTTCATCATGGAGGCGAGGTTTTGACCAATCACTTCACCCAAGTGAGTGTGGAAATAACAACATAACATAATGTAGCTGAATGAGCTTTGAGTCATCTTATGAACAATAATTAATGAATGCTTTTTGGTACATTGCCAACCCTACTGTCTGCCCTCTTCATACCTGTCTAGTGCCACCTAAAGAAATGCTTATTCCAGAGCCCTCTTGAACGAGCACAAACTGCCTATTAAGTCCTACTCTAGTCTCCACTCAATATTACATCATGCCTCTTTATTACAAGGAATACTTATAAATTAACTCCACCCTCTTTTATTAACTTTGACACGTCTGTCTTAAACCTTACTCTATCTACCTGATATTGCATCTCACCCCTTCATGTAAAATCGTCAGACTACATTTGTTGGGCCCCAGTACAGACAGGGGCTACTGGGCCCCAACTGGGATGGTTTTAGATTGTTTGTCACTGGTGTCCTGGGGCCTGTTGTGGTGCTGCCAAAGACGCCATATACACCCTTTAGCATTTGTCCCTTAGGATAACAAGGATGATTAGTCAAAGGGTTCTCAAGGAGAGAGTGAGAGGCAAGTGCTCAGAACTCAACAAGCAACAGTCAACCAACAGACACAGTACGTTTTGTCCGACCGAGTGCTTGTCATTTGAGTAAAAAGAAGTTTAATCACACAGCAAAAATTAATACTATACAGTGCAATTAAGGGAATACAACACAGCTTTGTAATTCTCGTTTTGATCTTCACTGAGGCGCTATGCCCTTGCTCTACCCCCCCACCACTAATGGAGTATGCCAGCATCTATAATCCTGGTCTGTAACACAGGGCAAGGCACTGATTAGGCACAGGTGCAGTTCACTTAAAATAAACACTAATTGTAGATGGGTACAAAAATACAGATTACTTTCACTATTTCAAGTTGAACTGGTAAACATCTTAAATTTGTATAGTATAACATTGTTTGCTTCCTCAGTCTTATTTATTTCATGCACTGTTTAGTGCCTATGGTTACGTGCATTCTGTTGTTGCTATTCTGGTTATGCAGGTTAGGCCCAAGCAGCAGTCATTCTTCTGTGGTGGCAGCTCTTGGACTGCAGGTGCTTCTGCTCTCTCTAAACTTGCTGGTTGGGAAAGATCAGCACAGTGTCTCACATGACAGCACTCCTCTTCAGCAGTTGTGGTGTCCTCAGGCTGGGTACAGGTGGGGGTGCTTTAATGGCAGGTGTAGCCTCCAGGCTGATCATGAACAGGTGGCGGTCTTCTGCAGTTGTGGCTCCCAGCTCAGCAGTGGCAAATCATTCCAACTCCGTCTTCGGCAGCCACAGCAACATTTTCTCAGTCACACAGCAGGTTGTCAATTGTACATGTTTTGCAGTCAATACACTTCTAATCTCTAGAGAAGACACCCTAGTACACACACTCCTACCACGAAGTCCTACTATCATAAATGTACTCCACACTTGTTGCACATGTATACAGTCCACACACACTGAGTGTGAGTGCAAGGTTAAGCGGTTCACATAAGACCATAATTCTACGTGAAAGGGGTAAGTAGATTGTACTCTGCTTGACAAACAGAAAAAGGTGTGGTCACAATAATGTTACACAAAATTCAGCACACTACCAACTCCACATTATGGTGGTCATTCTGACCTCGGTGGTAAAAGGCGCTTACCGCCGGTCAGAAGACCGCCATAACACCGCCGCTGCCGCGGGAAACCGCCACGGTCATTCTGACCCGCAACAGGCAAACCGCCAAAAACCCGACATCCACAAAAGTCCGCCACACCAACGGGCAGCGAAAAACTGGCGGTGACCAAACCTCCACCGTCACGCCAACAGAAATACGCCCATTCCATTCCGACCCACGAATCCACGCGGCGGTCTTTCAACCGCGGTATTCCATTGGCGGTACACACCGCCGCAGTCAAAATACACACACAGCTCCAAAACACTGTCACATAGGTCATTTTGAAACACACACACCTGATACACATACTAACACCACTCCCACACACCCAACACAATATAAAACACACACCCACATCACCCACAAACCCCTACGACCCAAAATTATTGACGAAGGCCAGAGAGAGAGCACAGAATAGACAATCCCACAACACAGAGGCACATAACACCATCACCCACACAACATCCACGCATAAAACACCACACACCACCACACGCACCACACTCATCACCACAAACGCCACCCCACACCTCATCCACACCACCCCATGGCACCCCAAAGACACCCCAGGTTTTCAGACGCTGAACTCAGGGTCATGGTGGAGGAAATAGTTCGGGTAGAGCCCCAGCTCTTCGGGGCACAGGTGCAGCACACCACCATTGCCAGGAAGATGGAGCTATGGCAAAGAATAGTGGACAGGGTCAACGCTGTGGGACAGCATCCACGAAATCGGGACGACATCAGGAAGCGGTGGAACGATCTACGGGGGAAGGTGCGTTCCATGGTATCAAGGCACAACATCGCGGTGCAGTGGACTGGCGGCGGACCCCCACCTCAACCCCCAGAATTTACAACATGGGAGGAACAGGTCTTGGCGATCCTGCATCCTGAGGGCCTCGCAGGAGTAGGCGGAGGAATGGACTCTGGTAAGTCGAATCTCAACTACTTCATCCCCCCCACCCACCGGCATGCCAAATCATACCCCACCCTCCCCCCACCCCCATCACACATCCTCCTTGCTAATGTCTCACCATCACAACCCACCCATCCCAACACCAAGCCCTGCATGCGACCACAAACCATGGACACCCATCACCTAAGCATGCCCACTGCACATACCCCCCCCCCAAACCACCGTCACAACAGCCCCCACAAGGGAATGCCAGCACTGGGGTACACGGGCACCCATCCATTGCACGCTATGGCACACACAGAAGCAATAACCATACTCTTATACCCCTGCAGGACCCGAACGCCACGACACCGCCCAGGAGGGTCCAGAAATGTCCATTCCACCCCCAGAAGAGGCCCACAGTGATGACAGCAGCTCTGTCTCCCTGGACCCAGATGACCAGCCCGGCCCATCGGGGACCTCGGGACAGTCGGTTCCCCTCAGACAGCCACAGGCCACAGCAGACCTACCCCCCTCTGGGAACACCAGCACAGCACCCACCCAGCGGGCCCATGCCTCTGTCTCCAGGACACGTCAATCAGCGGTGTGTCCACCACTACAGGGCACCCAGGTTAACCCACCACCCCAACAACAACAGGGACCTGGGGGCAGTGGTAGTGGGCACACGGTCCAGGGGACAGAGGCCCAGGGAAACAGGGGAACTGGGAGGGCTGCTGTGCGACAGGGGGGGGGACAGGCCCAGGGAACCCACTCTCCACGAGGCCCTCTCCTCCATCATGGGAGCATACCACCGCTCCCAGGAGACGATGGCGACGGTCCTGGCCAGGTTCCAGGAGCTCCAGGTACTGCAGGAGGAACAGTTTATGGGGTTCCGGGAAGAACTCAGAAGCATCAGTTCCGCAATGGGCACCATCGTTCTGGCTCTCAATCAGATTGTCAGCACATTGCGGGACCATGTGGCACCACAAAGGGCCCCTGTCACTAGCATGGACCAAGAACAGGCTACCACCTCCGCCGGCGCTAGTGGACAGGAGGCCCCGACACAAGAACAGGCCACCAGAACCCCACCCCCTGCAGAAGGAGAACCACCCCGCAAGCGGTGCCTGAGATCTAGGAAGAAGACAAAGTAGGATGCCAAGACCCCCGCCAGGAAAGGATACCCCCTGATTGTCGTCCCACTGTCCCACATTGTCACCCTGTCCAACCTTAAACTGCCCCTGCTCCACCTTACACAGGCATATGGACAATGCACCTGTGAGATTGAAAATCTGGACTCTGCCATGGGCATTCCTACACCATCTCCCATCAC
This sequence comes from Pleurodeles waltl, assembly GCF_031143425.1. NCBI lineage: Eukaryota > Metazoa > Chordata > Amphibia > Caudata > Salamandridae > Pleurodeles > Pleurodeles waltl. Next base: position 1,891,848,197 of record NC_090440.1, read on the forward strand.
CGAATTGCAACCATTTCCCTAAATTTTACACTTTAATAAACACACTTATTGCACAAAAATAATCTGGAGTCTGCCTGTATTTTTGAACAAATCTATTACACAGAACCGTGCCAAAATGTCCAGTTACATTGTGATGACAACATACCACTGTCACACAGCTGTAGTCCATGGGGAAACAAAGCAGAGGTCACGGAGTGGGGCCCACATCTCTGAAATTGGAAGGGAAAGACACAACTCAGTGAACATACACTGGGTGGAAACTCAGACATAGAGAGGCAGGAGACTTTAAGTAAATGTAAATTCCGGTGTTGATTCTTACCTGTATGTTATTGAAAATACTGCTGTATTACTCTGTCCCTGTTGTCTGTGTCGTCCTCTTCGTCTTCCTCCTCTTCACTCTCCGCAGGCTCCACAGCTGCCACAACACCACCATCTGGACCATCCTCCTGCAGGAAAGGCACCTGGCGGCGCAAAGCCAGGTTGTGAAGCATACAGCAGGCCACGATGATATGGCACACCTTCTTTGGTGAGTACATTAGGGATCCACCTGTCATATGGAGGCACCTAAACCTGGCCTTCAGGAGGCCGAAGGTCCGCTCGATCACCCTCCTAGTCCGCCCATGGGCCTCATTGTACCGTTCCTCTGCCCTTGTCATGGGATTCCTCACTGGGGTCAGTAGCCATGACAGGCTAGGGTAACCAGAGTCACCAATTAGCCACACACAGTGTCTCTGAAGTAGTTCCATCAGGTAAGGGATGCTGCTATTTCGCATGATGTACGCGTCATGCACTGACCCAGGGAACTTGGCATTTACATGGGAGATGTACTGGTCAGCCAAACAGACCACCTGGACATTCATGGAATGATAACTTTTTCTGTTCCTGTACACCTGTTCACTCGTGCTGGGGGGGACCAAAGCAACATGTGTCCCATCAATTGCACCAATGATGTTGGGAATATGTCCAAGCGCATAGAAATCACCCTTCACCGTAGCCAAATCGCCCACCTCAGGGAAAACAATGTAGCTCCGCATGTATTTCAACAGGGCAGACAACACTCTGGACAACACCTTGGAAAACATAGGCTGTGACATCCCTGATGAAATGGCCACTGTAGTTTGGAATGACCCACTTGCCAAGAAATGGAGTACTGACAGAACCTGCACTAGAGGGGGAATCCCTGTGGGTTGGCGGATGGGTGACATCAGGTCTGGCTCCAGTTGGGCACACAGTTCCTGTATAGTGGCTCTGTCAAGCCTGTATGTCAGTATGACATGTCTTTCTTCCATTGTCGACAGGTCCACCAGCGGTCTGTACACGGGAAGATTCCTCCATCTCCTCGCAAGTCCCAGCGGACGGTGCCTAGGAAGGACAACATGGAGCACAGAGTCAATCTACCCACAGGTACGTTCCCACAGCTTGCACAGTACACGATTCTCAATGCATTGAATGGCTTGTATGAGTGTTGATGCAAGGCCTAGGTATGTGTGACGCAGTAGATTTTAAGCCATGTGGGCCCTTGAAATGGCGGCTGCCTGACCTGTGAAGTGCGACAGTGGGATGTGAGGTCAATGCGCTGGCGTGCCACACCGTGGCGGGAGGCGGTCGAAGACCGCGGCGCAAAGCCGCATTGGTTAACATTAAAACCTATGGGTCTCAGGAGCCAATGACGATGTGCGCCGGCGGCCGCGGTACGCACCACCGCGGTACGCACCGCCGCGGGCGTGACCGCCATTTTCTAACTGCTTAATCACTCAATACCTGATCATCCACAGGAGAGGACCTATACTGCAAGTGCTGCTGTGACCTCGGTCTGGAAGAGACAATGGCTGCTGCGACTGGGGAACGGGCCCCTGCCTTCACTTCTGAAGAATTGGAGAAACTCGTGGATGGGGTCCTCCCCCAGTATGCGCTACTCTACGGTCCTCCAGACCAACAGGTAAGTACACTGGGAGCATGCTTTGTGGCCAATGCCTGGGTTGAGTGGGGTGAATGAACGATGGTGGGGAGGGGAGCGAATGAGGCATGCATCAAACGACAGATGAGAGCATGTGCCACATGGCAAGGGTGGGGATGGGGGGGCCACTCACATTGAGCATGCAGAAAATGATTGTTTATTTTTCTCCCCCTGTACATGTCACATAGGTCAGCGCCCATCAGAACATCGACATTTGGCGTGCCATCGCCAAGGACGTCCGGACCCTGGGGGTCCACAACAGACGGGGCACCCACTGCCGCAAGAGGTGGGAGGACATCCGCCGCGGGAGCAGGAAGACCGCGGAGGCTCTGCTGGGGATGGCCTCCCAACGTAGGAGGGGTGGCACTCGTCAATTGACCCCCCTGATGTCCCGGATCCTGGCGGTGGCCTACCCCGATTTGGATGGGCGCGTGAGGACATCACAGCAGACACAAGGGGGTGAGTACAAATACATTCTGCTGACTTTGCGCGCAGTGGAGGTGTCTGGGTGGGGGAGGAGGGCTGTGGCTAACCCTAGGCTAGGCCCCTCCGTTAGGCATGGCCCTGTGCCCCCGCCCCCCACCTCTGTAGGTTGCCTAGTACAGCTAATCATGGCCCTGTGTCACCTATGTGTGGATTTGTCGTCCATAGGCTTGTAGGCCATGTCCCACGGATTGAGTAGTGTACCCCAAGTGTGCAGCGTAGTGCAGGGGGCTTCTGTGTCTGTCCTCTCCGCCAACTGTGTCGCCAATGCATGCACTCAACATGTCTTTATTTCTCCCCCCCCCTTTTTTTTGTGGTCTTCCTGTTCATGTGTGCATTAGCATCATCAGGCGGAGGAGAAGTGGCATCAGAGCACGAGGGAGCTGCATCCCACATGGCCATGGAGGGCCATGCAACCGACTCGGAGTTCACCAGTGAGACGGAGGGCGAGGGGAGCTCCACAGCGGGGACACGTGGTGACACCAGCGACACAGACATGTCCTCGGAAGGGAGCTCCCTTGTGGTTGCGGCAACATCGTGCCCACTGCAACAACAGGTACAGCCGCCACCCAGCGCACCAGCTCCGCCCTCCCAGCAGCCCCTCAGCCTTCGCCCCGTGCCTGCTCACCCAGGAAGGTGGGCATCTTCTTCGCCCCAGGCACCTCAGGCCCTGCCCCAGTTACCCCTGCTGCCCTCAGTGAGGAGGTCATTGACCTCTTGCGGACGCTCATTGTTGGGCAGTCTACCCTTTTGAATGCCATCCAGGGTGTAGAAAGGGAGGTGCACCGGAGTAATGCATACCTGGAGGGCATTCATTCGGGTCAGGCTGCCCATCAGCGATCGTTCAACGCTCTGGCCTCAGCACTGACGGCAGCCATTGTCCCTGTCTCCTGCCTCCCTCCTCCAACTTCCTCAACCCAGTGCCACTCCCCTGTACCTCTACCTATCCCAGACACACCTACAGACCAGCCTGCACACACCTCAACACCCAAGGGAAGCTCTTCCAGACATAAGCACCACACATCACACAAGCATTCACCCAAGCAACAGCCACATGCAGACATGCCAACAGCCACGGCCTCCTCTGTGTCCCCCTCCTCCTCGTCTCCCTCCTCCCTCCTTGTGACGTCTCCACTCATACTTGCATGCACAACATCATCAGCCACTACGTCCATCACCAGCACACCCACCAGAACACTCCGCACACGTGCAGTCACCACCCCCACTACCATTTACACGTCCCCTGTGTCCTCTCCCAGTGTGTCTGTCACCCCCTCTTCCAAACCACACAAACGCAGGCAGCCACCCACCCAACAGCCATCCACCTCACGACAGCCTCCTGCACAAGCACCTGCACCCAAAGACACCAGACTTGACTCACCTACAACCACATCCTCTTCCTCCACTCCCATACCCACTACACCTACCCTTCCCACTGCTCCTAAAAAGTTTTTCCTGTCCAAAATTAACCTCTTTCCATCACCTGACCCACCCCCTCCATCTCATAAGACTCCAACCAGCACCTCAGCCACCACAAAACCTGGACCTACAAGGACAATAGTCCAAGGATTTTGGAGTCCAAAACCTTCAAGGCCAGCTACTTCGGCTAGCAGTAAAGATACAGCCAGCCCACCCCCTGGAAAGAAAACCAAAAAAGCCAGTGCCCGGCGCGAGAGGTCAGAGACAGCAGGCTCCAAGGGCACTACCCTGGCACCGTCAGGAAGTGGGGTGCCACCTGGTACACCGACAAAGGGAGGAAAGGGCCACAGAGGAGCAGGGAAGGGTGGCAAGGGCAGCACGCCCGACAAGTCCGGCAGCAGGCGAGCTGCCCAGGAGGGCCCCACCAGCCCCATTCCAGGGGTGAAGGAGGACACCCACGGGCCCGGGACGGCAGCACAAGAGGGCCCCACAAGCGAGAAGACAGATGTGCACGAAGGGCACGGCAGCCACATGTCGGGTGGCGAGTGAGATCCATGTCATGGCCGGATCTGGTGCCCTGGAGACACATGTCAAGCACCGCTGAACAGGGCACCGCCGTCTCAAGAACCGCTGAACAGGGCCCTTCAAGACAAGCACCGCTGAACAGGGCACCGCCGTCTCAAGAACCGCTGAACAGGGCCCTTCAAGACAAGCACTGCTGAACAGGGCCCTTCAAGTCAAGCACCGCTGAACAGGGCACCGCCGTGTCAAGAACCGCTGAACAGGGCCCTTCAAGACAAGCACCGCTGAACAGGGCACCGCCGTCTCAAGAACCGCTGAACAGGGCCCTTCAAGTCAAGCACCGCTCCGCTGGGCCCTTCAAGTCAAGCACCGCTCCACTGGGCCCCGCCGTCTCTGCACCGCTCCGTTGGGCCCTTCAAGTCAAGCACCGCTCCGCTGGGCCACACCGTCTCTGCATCGCTCCGCTGGGCCCTTCAAGTCAAGCACCGCTTCGCTGGGCCCCGCCGTCTCTGCACCGCTCCGCTGGGCCCTTCAAGTCAAGAACCGCTCCGCTGGGCCCTTCAAGTCAAGCACCGCTCCGCTGGGCACCGCCGTCTCTGCACCGCTCCGCTGGGCCCTTCAAGTCAAGCACCGCTCCGCTGGGCCCTTCAAGTCAAGCACCGCTCCGCTGGGCATCGCCGTCCCTGCACCGCTCTGCTGGGCCCTTCAAGTCAAGCACCGCTCCGCTGGGCCCTTCAAGTCAAGCACCGCTCCGCTGGGCACCACGTCTCTGCACCGCTCCGCTGGGCCCTTCAAGTCAAGCACCGCTCCGCTGGGCCCTTCAAGTCAAGCACCGCTCCGCTGGGCCCCGCCGTCTCTGCACTGCTCCGCTGGGCCCTTCAAGTCAAGCACCGCTCCGCTGGGACCCGCCGTCTCTGCACCGGTCCGCTGGGCCCTTCAAGTCAAGCACCGCTCCGCTGGGCACCGCCATCTCTGCACCGCTCCGCTGGGCCCTTCAAGTCAAGCACCGCTCCGCTGGGCCCTTCAAGTCAAGCACCGCTCCGCTGGGCCCTTCAAGTCAAGCACCGCTCCGCTGGGCCCTTCAAGTCAAGCACCGTTCCGCTGGGCACCGCCGTCTCTGCACCGCTCCGCTGGGCCCTTCAAGTCAAGCACTGCTCCGCTGGGCACCGCCGTCTCTGCACCGCTCTGCTGGGCCCTTCAAGTCAAGCACTGCTGGACAGGGCACCGCAGTCTCATGCACTGCTGGCCCATTGGCAGAAGGGGCAGGGCAGGATCTGTGTCGGCCAGGGCTGCACGAAGCACTCTGGGCACCATGCCTCCTCCAGAACCAGTGGAGTCTGTAATCCACTTGATTGACTGTGGCTTTGCACTCCCCAGGATGGCACAGTGGGCAATCCACCCACTGTAGAGACTTGTGAGACTGTGGCTTTGCACTCCCCATGATGGCACAGTGGGCAATCCACCCACTGTAGAGACTTGTGAGACTGTGGCTTTGCACTCCCCAGGATTGAACAGTGGGCATGGAGGCCCCTCGTGGATCTGGCATCGTGGACTCATCTGGCTGAGGTGCCCCCCCCTTCCCTTCCCCCTGAGGTGCCTGTAGTTTTGCTATCTGATGCCCCTGCAGTGTTCTCTCCAATGGATTCGGGTATCGTGTGTGGGCTTTGCCCGTGTGTTTAGGCCCATTGGCCCACGAACAATGGCTGATACCCAATTTGCACAGCACAATTTACATTTGCATATATAATTATGGATGTTGGATATATTTTTTAACTTAGCCGTTCAATATACTTCAAGATTCATGAACATTTTATTTTGTCTTTGCATTCTTCCGGGGGGTTTGGGGGGTGTCACTCTGAGTTGTTGCTCTGCATTGATGTGTATGTAGTTGTGGGTGAGGGTGAGGGTGGGTGTGTCGCATATGTGTGTGCCTGTAATTTTTTGCCTCCCCCCTCCCCTGTGTCGTAGGTGCAGTACTCACCGGGGTCTTCTGCGCCGGCGTTCGTGCTCCTGGTAGAGGAGCAGGAAGACAATAGCTGGTAGGATGTGTAGTTCGGGTTCCATGCAGTCCAGATTCCTCATGGAGTGTGTAGAGGTGAGCGTTTTCCGTTCGTAATGTCTGTTTCCGCCGTGTTTTTATTGGCGGGGCTACCGCCCCGGAAAAGGTGGCGGATTGGTGGGTTGTGATAGGGTGGGCGGTACATTGTCTCCCGCCTGTCTGTTGGCGGTGACCGCCGCGCTGTTTGTTTGTCCCGCCGTGGCGGTCGGAGTGTTAAAGTGCCGGTCTCTGTTGGCGGTTTCCGCCAGGGTCAGAATTCCATTTTTTACACCGCCTGCCTGTTGGCGGGTTGGCCGCCGCTTTAACACCGACCGCCAGGGTTGGAATGACCCCCTATGTCACTTACCCAGGGCATAGAAAATACTCCTATGCCCAATATGAGGGTGTGCTTGTTGCATCCCTCCAGGTCACCAAGCAGGTTCTGGACCTTATATTTTGAGTGACATGTAGGCCTCTATGCACTTGCAAGATTAGCGCGACACCAGGACCAGTAAAATGGCAGGATACCAGTTTCATATGTAGCTGGCACTTATGGCAGGGGTTCATAACTTGTATTGTGTGTTAATGAGGTGATTATTCGAAATGGTAATAAAGTGATGTGTTATTGAGATAGGATAGAGTAGGGGTTACCTAAATGATAAGAAGGTGTTTGTGTAACTAGAGAGGGGTGAGCGTTCTTATTGTTGGTGGTAAGTGATAGAATGTGTTCCACAGGGATAGACAATGTTTTACAGATGGTAAACTGCTATATGATTATGTATTACTGAGAAAGGGTGCAGTAGGGCCTAGTATCAATGATAAAGAGGTGGTGTGTTTTATTAGGGCAGAGTAGAATATTGTTCAGTGCTGGTGGTAATCAGGCTGCATGGTATGTGTTGGGACTCACTATTAACATGTACATAACCCTACCTAATACTCCCTCAATAACTCATCAACACTACACTCCACCCTCCCCAATAAAATGTCATGCTGCAATATAATAAATGGGCTTTTGCTCCTCGTGGATGAGAATTTCTAATTTTTTCATGCTGCTGACCGGTGTATCATTCCGCCTCCTCTGTAGTGTGCTCTATGCATGAAGAGCAATGCTACATTCAAAAACTAGAATGAATGATCACATATTACATTCCTTGTCTGAAGGATGTAGCCTAGGCAAAAAAAAATTGTATTACTGCAGAGGGCTTTTCTTTAATGTTTTAGTCATAGCCAAAGGTCAAGCCTGATCTGTTGTCTATGCCAATGCTTTCTTTTATTTGCGCCTTGTGCTTGGAATTGGCAATAAACAACCACAGTGTGAAATTCTGCATCCCAGACATTATGCTGACTGCGAACTTACTTGGGCGATTTGCCATGTGCCCTAGTTCATCTACTTAGCTCTCCGGGTTGATGGTAACCACTTTGACCCAATCACATTGATGCGTGTGTTGGGCGCTCTCTATTTAGACACAATTGCCACCAGCAGTTAAAAAAGTCAAAACTGTTGCTAATTTGTAGAAGATTGCAAATTAAGGCCCATATTTATACTTTTTTAGCGCCGCATTTAAGTCATTTTTTTACCCAAAAGCGGTGCAAACTTACAAAATACGATTATATTTTGTAAGTTTGCGCCACTTTTGCTTTAAAAAATGACGCAAATGCGGCGCTAAAAAAGTATAAATATGGGCCTAAATCCTGATCTTTAGATGGAGGCGTTTGGAACGGAAGCGTAATTTACCACTTCCTCAGGACCACCCGGGGCCATACTACTGTCCCCAGAAGGGGGTCTGCAGTCAGATCAGGTGACATCTAGACTTTCATGACACCATTGCATCCTACCTCACATTTGTGTGGCACAAACCGCCTCCTACATGCATTGCAGCACTCTCCAGGCTTCGATCTGAATGCATAAGTGAGATGCCCCGAACTGAAAATGTAACTTTTAACCAACATATATTACATCCTTTTTCAAAGTCTTCTTGTTTGTTTGAAATGTGATTATGATGTTAGTGTGTTTGCTAGACATGTGCTTTATAGCACGAGATTAACAAGTATGGCTGAAACAACGTAAAATTGCCCCTTATTTTGCACCATTGACAATCGATGCAACCAATAATGCTGGTTACTGGCCCTCTGCTGCTTTATGTTCACACTAGCCCCACTGCCTTACCACCTTCTGTCTTTCCATCTATCCATTGTCAAATTTTCTCCTCACCCTCGCATTCTGATGTGTGTCAATTTTCTATTCCCCCCATCCCCGCACCTTTTTTTCTTAGTCATCTCTGTTTCCCTCCTCTGTAGCTGCGCTCAGGCCTTCACTGTGTTTGTCGCAATAAAATCCAGGAATCCAGAGAAAGTGGCACCAACAACTCACCTGGGCCCCCAAACCTCCCCCTCGAACCTCCGGAGAAATGCCCTGCAAGGTAACAGGGCAGTCTGGCTGCCTCTGTCTCTCTCCGTTTATGAGTTACTCTCTGCTCTTAGTGAGTGATTTGTAGTTTTCCAAGTGAAAAGTGCCTCAATAAAGCTAATACAGGGGCGATTATTGTTATCTACTGATCACGTAAAGGAGTCTTTGTTCTTTTGATGGCGCTCTGCTACCATCTGGTGGCCAGTGATTGCACAAACCGGTAAAAGTAAAAGATTTGTGTTTTCAGGTCATAATCAAGGGGCGTATTAATATCTTCTTCCAATGGTTAGGCCTCTTAGTGCTTACTTGGTTGCAGGGGGTGTGTCCACCAGTACTTATTTGTCTTATTGAGAGTAAAAGTGCAAAAGGCGATAAAGCATAAAAGGGAGGAAGAGGGAGGTTGTAAAACAGCGACAAAGGGAGAAAGCAGGGATGAAAAAGAGCATGCAAGAGAGATACAGAGATAGGGAGTGTGGGCTGCTGGAGAGCCATGGGATGGAATCAGGAATAGGCAGCTGTGGTATTTGTAATGTCCTGCTGGACACGTTCTAGTGTTTGGCCAGCCTCTCTGTTGAGGGCTGGCCTCCCACCTACACCCCACACCCACCCAACACAGGCGTCACCGGTCAGGTGACTCTGGCAATAAAAGGGGCGGGGCGCACGTGCCCAGGGCCAGTTCCAGATACCACCAAACTGTGTCCGTGCCGACTTTATTTCAGTAGCATGGGGGCCTAGGGCCCCAACACTACATTGGCGACGAGTGGGACCTGCAACCCCAAGTGGTTGCAGACATGAACCTACAACAGCAATCCGTGGAAGAAAGAGGAGAAGTGAGGCCGTCGCAGCCCCAGCCCCATTGGTGCCAAAGAAAGGGGTGAGTGCTGTCCATCACAGCGTCCCGCAGTGCTGCCAAAAAGGCTGCGGTGCCGAAAATACATAAAGCGCTGTGAGGCGCGCAGTGCTGGGTTACCTGTGCCACCGCGAAGAAATTGCCCTGAGCCCATCCCCCCCACCCCCCCAGAGTCGGATAGAGCGCGGCCCGCAGGGCTGCGGGGTCCGCACAGCACAGGGGCAAAAGGCGCTGTTGCGCGCCGTGGAAAAGAGAAGAGAAAGTGCCAACACTGGCTGGGGCTGGTTGACCCCAGGAAAGAATGCAGCCCGCAGCGTTTGGGAAGGCTGCTGGGGGCCCCCCCGCTCGAAATGCGCTTACGGTGCTGGCGCGCACCGTGAAGAAAAGAAGAGGGCGCCGAACCATGACTGGGGCCGGTCGCCCCCACGCCCAAGAAAATAAACACGGTCCGCAGCGTTTCCCGTGCTGCTGCGGCCACGTATGAAGAACGTGGTGCGATCGGGCACCAAGAATAAAAACAATGACCGGCACCGTTTTCCTTTTTTTTTCTTTTAAAGTGGCGCTGTTGCGCGCCGTGAGCCAGGAGGAGAAGTGGAGAAGCTGCCACATTGTGCCGGGGCCGGTCGCCCCCTTTCATTTTTAAGAATGGTGCTCTCGCACACCGAACAAAATATGCCCAGGGCCGCCCCCACCCCAAAAATGCCGGCAAAACGGCCGCAGCACAAAGGACTGCTGCGGCTGCAACGCAAGATCCGCGATGGTGCTGGCATGCACCACAAACGAAATGAAAATACCCAGGGGCTGCCCCCCTTGTCCCAGCAGGAATTAAAGCATGAGGTGCAGACATGCACCGAAACGAACTTGAAATAAAATGGTGCATCCACGCACCAAAGCACCAGGTGCCCAGGGCCGCGCCCCCACCTCCAACAAATGACTAAAGAAGTTAGGTGCTCACACGCACCTAGATTGAAAAAAATTGTGCCCGGAGCCCCCACCCCCACTTCACTAACGTTTGTGCCATCTGCATGCCTCTTCAAACATCACCGCGGGACAAGAAAGGGACATGCCAGGCAATAGCAAAAGACGCCCAGAAAAGAAAAGAGACTATGGCGGTCATTCTGACCCTGGCGGTTGAAAACCGCCAGGGCAGAGTGCCGCGGAAGCACCGCCAACAGGCTGGCGGTGCTTCATAGGCAATTCTGACAGCGGCGGTAAAGCCGGTTTACCCGTGCCCCAAAGAATCCTCCATGGCGGCGCTGCTCGCAGCACCGCCATGGGGATTCTGACCCCCTTCCCGCCATCCTGGTCCTGGCGGTAAAAACCGCCAGGAACCGGATGGCAGGAACGGGTGTCATGGGGCCCCTGGGGACCCCTGCACTGCCCATGCCACAGGCATGGGCAGTGCAGGGGCCCCCTAACAGGACCCCATAATGATTTTCAGTGTCTGCCTAGCAGACACTGAAAATCGCGACGGGTGCCACTGCACCCGTCGCACACTAGCAACTCCGCCGGCTCCATTCGGAGCCGGCTTCATCGTTGATGGGGCTTTCCTGCTGGGCGGGCGGCCTTTTGGCGGTCGCCCGCCCACCCAGCGGGAAAGTCAGAATGACTGCCGCGGTCATTTGACCGCGGTGCGGTCTTCTGGCGGTCTCCACCCAGTGGGCGGCGCCCGCCTCCCGCCGGGGTCGGAATGACCCCCTATGTCACATGTGCAGAGAGCTGCACCAGAGAACGTGACGACATGGAAAAGCGCCCACAAAATTGGAGAGAGCACCTGAGAGCGTGACGTAATGCACGGGACAAGAGGCCGTGCCAGCTGGCCTTTCTGCAACACAAGACGGCCACTGTTGGCCCATCACACAGAAGGTCATCAGAAGCGACCAACCCTGCAAAGCACACAAAGACTTCAAGCAGGACCCAGTGCCGAGAAGCCACTGCCTTAAGGTGCAAGCACTGCGTCTTCCAATGAAGAAGAAGCGGAAAAGAAAGTGACCCACCGTCACTGCCCTGCAACAGGCCAGAGACTCAACAAGGAGTGTCCTCCCCCACACTGCCTCAAGACGGATTCGGCAGTGACCCACAACAGGCAAGAGGAGAGTCGCACACCCCAAGTGGCATGATGCCACCCAATAACACTGAGAAACACTTAGTCCTTCGGCGGGACAGGACCTTCGGAAGGTCCACACGAAAGGGAGACAAGTGGCCAGAAGCCACAACAAAGGAGAAGAAAGCGTGGCGTAGCACCATGCTATGAAGAAGGAAGAAAGGAGACTGTGTGACATCACCTGTCACACTGCAACAAAGAAAGGAGAGTGTGTGACATCACCTGTCACTCTGCAACACCTGACGACCACAGAAGAACAAGAATGGAAGATCAACAGGGTGGAGAGATGGAGGACTCACACAACAAAGGAAGAGTGCACCCACAGACAAGACAGCCACCAGGGTGCGGTGACGTCACTGGAGACAGCACGGCGGGAGTGCCAAATGTAAGACGCCATGCGCGAACTGTGTACTTACCCCACATGTCAAAGGTGACCATCCAAGCCACCTGTTATCGGCTGCTTGAAGCAGAGGGCACCAATGCTAGCATCTGCACACGAGCAAAAGAAAGACTGCACTCGCTGTGAGGAAGTTACTCCAATCACCCTGACTCCAGCAACATCCCTTGTCGTCCAGGTCTCCAAACGGCAAACATCATCATTGCCATGTGCATCACGGTATTCATCAAAGGAGCAATTAAACAACCAGACTGGAGTCCTACACCTCTGCTTTAATGCTCTGAAGAACCAGTCAACCAATGACCAACTGCTCGCCCTGTCTGTATCCTGCTCTTGGTGGCAAGAGCAAAGTCGTGACCTAGACCCATCTATCCCTGTAATTGCATGCAACTAGGCAGTGGCTCCTAGGAGGTCATGCAGCTGCCCTATGTGGCACACAAGCAGCCCCAGCGCAGACCACAAGCAGTCCCGTGACAACCCAGACAAGGGGCCTCTCAAGCTTGAGAGAGGACTGGACATTGCCCCACCGATGAAGTCAAAGAGACAGACAGGGCTGTGCAATGGAGCCTCCCAACAGGTCACAGCACACCAAGACTGTCTTCAGTGAATTAACATGACACCAACTAGACACCATCCTGGCAACGTGATAGACAATTGCCCTGAGACCGTCTGAAAGCCCGCATACACCTGATCCATGTCGGCAAGCGCCCTGACCATGGAACAGCCACCTTGTGGTTGCGCGAATGATTTGACCATGGCTCCTGTCGGAGAGCCTGCAGCGGCCGGCAGATGGCCCACACGCAGCCCAGCACAGTCCATGCCAATCCCGTGGCAAACCCATCGAAAAGGCCTTGAGGAAGTTCCATAGTGAAGAATCCAAAACCGACAGGTGGTCTGGAAGCAGCTCGGCCATCAGAGGGTTAGAACATACAAAGGCTTCAGAGGAGGACCTCACGCCATCACAGATGTCATCCATCTTCAAGGGGTTGGCCTTCGTGAAGCCAGGATGTCTCGGCAAGCAGATTCACAGTGGACTCCACCAACGCCCTATTTGAACAAATTGAACTGTAAACACCACCAGCCTCGCCACGAGTGCCCACAGGACTGAAGCACGGTGCATCAGTGGACACTTGTCCAACCATCTGACTGTCAGAGTCCGGATTTCTTCCACACTGTGTTCGTGCCCGGCTGTGACTAGTTAAATCATGAACTCGTGCAGAAGGATCCGGGTGCTCCCAGCTGCACCTGCCCACGCCAATCCTGCGGCCGGCCTTCTTGAGGTCGAGAGACTGATGGTGGTGTTTTTGTTACTGTGTTTTTCTCTTTCAGGTTGGACTTTGTTTTTTGTTCCTCAAAGTTTTGGAGGAATGTAGTGTCCTGCTGGATACGTTCTAGTGTTTGGCCAGCCTCTCTGCTGAGGGCTGGCCTCCCACCTACACCCCACACCCACCCAACACAGGCGTCACCGGTCAGGTGACCCTGGCAATAAAAGGGGCCGGGCGCACGTGCCCAGGGCCAGTTCCAGATACTACCAAACTGTGTCCCTGTCGACTTTATTTCAGTAGCATGGGGGCCTAGGGCCACAACACTACAGTATTCGCCAACTGTGGCATTTGACAGCACCTTCATAAGACCAAGTTTGCGTCCTTTTACTTATATCTTTTCTTTTATCAATTTCAACCCTGCTCTTTCATATTTTGGCCTGTGTTACAGGATGTCTGGAGAATGAGCTATCATATGTATTGCATATGATTAAGAGAGGCGGTGTGGGATTAAGAAACATCTGACGGATGTAACATACTTTAGTTGGCGGCTGTGTTTCTGCACATGCAGTGGTACCTTTGCAGAGCTCTCAAAGTGTCCAACTTCCATGCGAGAGTACACTTTCAGCACGTGGTACAAGTCAAACATTTCAAACAACAGAGGCACAGCTAGCTTTATAGCCAATATGAGGGAATTAAGTGACAAACTTCAGTTGAAACATATTGGACAAACCCAATGTGAGTATTATTGAAAGATTGGAGTCCATGGTTACCCCAAGATTCCTCACTTGGGCTTTGTTGTTTGGTGGTGCGCCTGGGTGCTGAGGCCATACTATTGATGGGTGGTGTTTGGTCCATTTGCCACAAATTAATATTTCAATTTGTGACATGTTTTTTTTCCGCTGTGGTTAGAGATCATCCTTCCTTTGACTGCTTTGAGGCAATGTCCATTTAAGTAAGAATCAAAGTCAGATGGTCTTTCATACATATGATTGATTTGTGTATTATCTGCATAATACTAGCAGTTGAATTTAAATTAGGAGATTTGGTCCGGTAAAGAGCCAAGTCAAATGTTAAAGAGGAGATGGAACTGTTAGGTACATTAGTTGTAAGTATAGTTGTAAGCTGAACGTATAAAGTGAGATAATGATCAGTCTGATAGAAGAGGTTCAATCCGCTTCAGTTAGCTACTTGCACTCTAATGTTGTCAAGTCTCTGTAGAAGCTTGGAATGATGAACAGTTTAAAAAGCAAGGGAGAGCTAAAATATGCATACTTGTCCTCCCACCTAGACATCTTTAAATATTTTTGACTAAAAAAGTCTGTTATTGGCCAGACGTCAATAGGGCCTTTTGATTCAAAGTATGTTTGTTTTAGGGAGGATTTTATGTAAGCTATTCCTTTGGGAAGATACCTATGTTCAAGGAGTTATTGACAATTCTGACTGGATTTTTTACAGAGCTATTCAAGAGGACATTGATCCGTTTTTTCTCTGCTGGCCTACAAGTGTTTGAAGCACCAATGACGTATTCTGTGGTTAAGAGGTTAAAGGCCATCAACTGTAGTTGCTTTCATGTTTTGCTATCTGGTGAACTGAGCTGCTGAAAATGTGGTTGAACAGTAGAAAGGCAAGGAGGGGGACTGGCACTGCTGGGTGGCAATTAATTCAAGTGTACCTTGCAGACAGCAAGGGTCAGTGGTGAGGAGACCTTTTGCTGTGTTGCCAAGAAACCAAGATTTCCAAATGTACCACCACTTCAGGTATTACGGTTGGCCGAGCCTTTTTCTCTTAACTCTTCTAGTGGGCTGTTGATTGTGACCTGGATCACCCTCACTAGGTCTAAAGGCTCCTCAACTGCTCTCTGTATTCAGATTTCCTGTCTCATTTTATGGACTTCTGGCCAATGTCATCTCTCTAAGCTGTGGCTCAGCTCTCTAGGACATAAGGCACATCTCCCTGAACCAAGGCAGACGGCAGAACTTGTGGTTCATTAACTTTTTCCACAAAACATCATATTTACAGGAGTCAACTACACATGTACAGAGAGAAAAGACCATAAGAGAAAGTATATTAATTTAGGACAACATACATTGCCTGAAAATGCTATTGGGGCAGGTATGTCCCCTAAATGTGTACAGGCACATTGCCCTATCCTAAGTGGCAGACTGTGATCACCTGGCATCCCAGGTCTTGGCACTCGCTTCACACCAATCTATCTTATGTGCAGAGGCCCAGGCTGTCCCTTAATGTGACTGAGATTCTGAACCTATCCTAAGACCTGGAGGGGTCCACCAGGCATACTTTCATTTTGCTGATCATGGTCTACCGGCCCTGTTGCATGCTTAGCATATAGATTGGTGGTGCAGCATACAATGTTTTGTGAGTTCGTTGTTATTACCAGACTTTCTTACCTGTGTCAGTCAAATGCAGGCCTATTTGCCCCACACATGTAAAGTTCTGCTTCAATGCTCTAATCCTAATCCTTGGGCTAACATCCCAGATGTATGTTATAGATGTTTATGTATTTATTTGTGTAGCATGTGTGATATGTGCTCAAATCATATGCTGCCGAAGGACATAGTGACCTGGGCTGTAGTGAGACTGTATCAAGGTGCTGTTTTAAACTGATCACAAGCATTAATGAGCTGGGGTATCTGCTTAGACTCACAAGAAGAGGGAATCCCGGTAAATGGGACAGGGAGGGTGTTATTCCAAGGTGCAGTAGCCCAAGAGCCAGTGTACATTATCGTACCTGCTACCATTACCCATGGTGGTATTAAAGTTTAAGTGTGTGTACTCTTTTTATCCAAGTAAAGCACTGTGCTGGACTAACAGGTATTGTGCTGCTGTCTGAGTTCTGTGTTTGTACACCCCACACTACCTCCCTGAGAAACCTGTGACTGCTTGCCACTGCTACCACTGGGACTCAAGTGCTGAAGGGGTAGTATTTGGCCCAGGTTGCAGAGCCATAGTTAGATGGATTACAGAACATCAAAGGCAAAAGACCCCAGCCTGCCAGGCTGAAGGCCAGCAGCCCTTGCTTACCTCATGGCCCTCTGAACAGGGTCTGACAGATCCTCTAATAGAAAGGATATGTATTCAAACTGACCAGCTATGCACTGTGTGCCTCCTAACTCTCTAGATACACAATTATGTTCACTTACTACTAATCTTTCAATGAGTCAAGAGCACAATGGACCCAGCTAGGAATGGTGAAAAATTCTTGGTACTAAAAGCATTAAATAAAAGCAATAAAACAGGTGATTTTGAATAAAACTAACAGTATTATAAAAAACACAACTCATTTGGTACTCTGGAATACATGACATAACACCATTTGTTATTCTTGAAAAGTTAATGTACTTGATTAGTATTAGAAGATATTTTGAGCACCTTCACAGATGTGTTTCAGTACTTCTAAGACTTACTTTTGGGGTCTATGCTTACAGGCCGGCTGTCGATATAGCTTGTGTTATTAACAAAAAAAGAGCTTTAAGGAGCACAACCAAGGGAGCGTCCTGGCTCTGCCCATGTTGTTTACCTTGAATACAGCACTTGTTTGGATTGTCATTTTATTCTGCTGCCAAGAAAGAGTGCTTGATTCACTGCTATAGGCTCCAGAAGTGTGTTTTCTTACCTAACATGGAAGTGCCATTAAAATGTAATGACCTGGCAATGTGCAAGAGGAAGACCCCTTAATCATGCTTTGATTGTATTGGCAAAGACTATTGCTCCATTAGCCTGCAATAGTATGATTGGTAGACAAATTGTTCAATAGAGTTCATCAGTAAAGTTTTTTCGCTCATCCAAAATGGTTGACAGGTCCAAAAGCCTCCTGCCAATCCCCCCTCCTGCACCAAGCCTCAGTTTACTCTCCTAATTGCACCTGCTCCTCCACAACCAACACCCGCCCCGGCCACAACAACCTCAGCTCATTCTCCTCTACAGTACCAGTTCCTGCATCACACTTCCACTATGAAATCCATTGGGGTATGGATGCTGGCCTATATTGGGGCTTCAGGATTGGCTAAAGCAGGTTTGGCCACAGATGACCCTGCTCCCAATTCTTTTACAGCAGCCGTTCTGAAGGCAACAGGGATTAGGTACAACATGTACATCTATAGCCTGTGCCCACTCACCCACACCGCACCCTCAGGCCGCAGTCCCCACTCAATTCTGTCACTAGCCCATATCCTCAGATGCCGTGCTTCCCTTCTTGCAGCTTTCACATGTTTTCCCCTCCTGTACCCCAACCCCCCTCCCTCCCAGCTCATCCCCACAACCTGAGTCTGATCTAAACTCCCACACCACACCAGCCCCCACAGATTAAGCCCAAACTCACATCATGTACCACCTCACAGCCTCCGATACTCTTCCCTCTTACACCAGCCTAGCTGTTTAGGAAACTCAATAGGCATCTAGTACTCCAAGAAGAGCAGAGAATCTTGTGGGTGCATTTGTAGATATATCTGCATGTTCACAAGTGTTGGGTAGTTTAACGTGTGCTGCGTGAGAGGTGTGCCCTTGTAGGTGCTGGGTGACTGAGTGATGTGATTGAAGGGTTAGTGGTGTAAGTGCTGAGTGAAAGGTGTGCCAATGTTAGTGCAGGATAAGTGATGTGCCCATGGGAGAACAGGCTGACCATTGTGTACATGTAAGCGAAGGGTGAGCTGTGTAATAGATAGATGAGTGGTATCCCATATGAGTGGAGGGTGATCGGTGAACTTGTGTAAGTGTAGGGTGAGAAGTGTGAGCTGTGATAACAATGTATCCCTAGACGCTCCAGGTAGCTCACCCTGTCTTTGACACTTGGGAAGTGAGGGCTTTGGGTGTAATTTATACAAGGATTATTGTGGTGTCAATTGGAGATGTTGGGTGGAGAACATACACTATCATCTGATCCTGCATCAAAATGTCAGCTTTTTGGGCATGCCTAAAGTTACTTGTCTAAAGGTGGGAGAGACAGTTGAGGCCAGAGTCACATACTTATCTCTAACTCTGAAATATGTATTCTTGGAACCTCAAGCCAAGACTACATATGCACTATAGTGAAAAGGTTCTTGCATCATGTCTAGCATAGGTTTTGTACTGGTAGGATACAATCCCATTACAAAAAAATACTATGCCTATACAAACTTTAAAACTATTTCGACTTTGGATGGTGTGTACAGTGAAACCCACATGAAAAGTCAGAACAGTTAGGAGAAATACAAATATTTCTCCTTTTAACACTTGCCTCAAAGAGACAAAGCCTTCTCTACTATTGTTAGTAGATAGCGCTTTGCATCAAAAACCACGGAATGCTCCAAAGTAAAGGAAAGCAGTGCAAAGCGCTACCTTGTGTTAGTTTCAGGCAGCTTTGAAAAGATACAAAGTAAATTCCAAATAAACATTTTACACCAGTTTGCATCACTGTTGTGACACAAACCTGGTGTAGAATGTTAATAAATCGGCACGTAAGATTTATCATAATTGTCACTTAATGCAGCAATTAATTCTAGTGTTCTGAATTGAATCACTTTTCAGTTAGAGCAATATGCTTTTTGAGTTTTGAAGAGTCTTTAGCATGTTTTTATATGACGCTTTAAATTCCATGCAGAGTGCTCAGATTGTGTTATGGCGCTTAGAAAGAAATAAGCTGTATCATTTGCTTAGCTCTCTGATTGCTCGTGTGCCTGTTTCCCTGAAATACATTCTTCCTTTGTTGGCAGCAACAGCCTTTTACAAGAAATGAAAACACGAAGGCTTGTTAATTGATGACCGTTTGAAGACCTGTGAACTACTTTTAATGTGTGTGAGGTGTCAGCTCCAGCCCATCACAGCTCAAACAGTGTGTCTGTCCCGGAATCTGATGCTGTATCAGTCTGGGCTACAGCAGATGACAGGGGTGGCTAAAGCCCTTTCAACCAAATGGGTGATGCCCGCCTGGCTGTGGTAGATTTAAAGCAAATTATATGGTTTATGAAAGAAGTTGGAGGGCACACATTTTATTAGGCACATGCCAATATTTGCAGCTCATGTAGTCACTTAGGATATGTGTGGACCACATTCATTGGAAGCCAGTGCAAATAGTCTGGAAAGCAATTGACAGACTGGAGACAGATCTGACCTCGAGAATTATATGGAGGGGAGACATTACTGGGGGATGGTCTAGTTGCAATGCCTGACCAGAGAATGGTCTGAAAGTGAAAGATTGTCTTTTTGGGGATGGTTTTGATGAGCTTTCACTGAAAGCGTCTGTGTTTATCTGTCCCACTATCTGTGACTTTCTGCCACATTGTGTGTGATGTCTCATTATATTTCAGGAAACAGGTAGATGAATTGGGCCCCACTGTGCTTTCTCCCTTGTTACAAATGATGTCTTTGGATGGCAGTCAGGTTACCCCCGTCCAAGCAAGGACCCTCACTCTAGTCAGGATAAAGGAGAATCACCCTCAGTTAACCCCTACTCACCCCTTTGGTAGCTTGGAACGAACAGGCAGGCTTAACGTCAGAACTAATGTGTAAAGTATTTGTACCAACACTCACACTAAGTCAGTGAAAACACTACAAAATGACACAACACAGGTTTACAGAAATAGGTAATATTTATCTAAACAAAACAAGACCAAAACAACAAAACTCCGACATACACAAGTCAAGTTATGAATTTTCAGAATAAGAGTCTTAGTCCCTCATTATAACCCTGGCAGTCGGTGATAAAGTGGCGGTAATACCAACAACAGGCCGGCGGTAATTACCCCCAAATTATGACCATGGTGGTGAGAACTCAGATGGACAGTCACTTTAACACACCGACCACCAGGGCGGATACAACAGCCACCACGGCGGTAGCCGTCTACAGCCAGGCGGAAGTCAATGTTCCGCCCACCATATTATGACACTGCAATCTGCCACCTTTTCCAGGGTGGTACCAATGACATCAAAAGCCTGGCAGAAACACTGCACAGAAGGGAAAGGACTCACCTTTGGAGACACAGGGAAGAACCACACGCCATGGAGCCTGAACTTCATAAATTCCTGATGATTTTCTATGTCCTGTTCCACCACAAACACCAACGACGGCAAAGACGACCACGGTGAGTACAGCCGCCTAGCACACAGGGAAGGAGGGAGGAAAATGAGAGTGACACACACACGCATAACACCCCCGCAACCCCCAACGCCATACACACAATCAGCTGCATTACTAAAAACATATTTACCCTGTACCCCTGAGGAATAATGCAAGGCAACATGATTGTGCAAAAGTGAGTGTAATAATAACAACACAGTAGAAATACAAAAATGCAATGTAATTGTATATGTATATGTACAGTTCAAGGGACACTGCCCAGTCCATATTGTGGGTGGGCCACAGAGACACAGGCCAAAGTCCAAGGCCCCACTTGTCACCTGCACCAACATGGAGAGAACACTGCAGGGGCATCAGTTGGAAAATAGGCAGGCACCTCAGGGGGACAGGGAAAAGGGGGGCACCTTAGCCGGCAGATTAAACAAGACCACTGGTTCTGGAGGGGGCAGCGTGCCCTGTGCTTGGTCCTGGGGAGTGCAAGGCCACAGACTCTCGAGTGGGTGACTTGTCCACGTGCTCTGGAGGGGGCACAATACCCTGTGCTTGGTGCTGGGAGTGCAAGGCCACAGTCTCTCGAGTGGGTGACTTGCCCACATGCTCTGGAGGGGGCAACATGCCCTGTGCTTGGTCCTGGGGAGTGCAAGGCCACAGTCTCTCAGGTGGGTGACTTACCCACTGGTTCTTGAGGAGGCATTGTGCCCTGTGCTTCTGATCCTGGGGAGGCTGAGGTTGGTGGGTGTCTTACCCTCTGGTTCTGGAGGGGCCATTGTGCCCTGTGCTTCTGATCCTGGGGAGGCTGGGGTTGGTGGGTGTCTTACCCACTGGTTCTGGAGGGGGCATCATGTCCTGTGTTTGGTCCTGGGGAGTGCAAGGCCGCAGTCTCTCAGGTGGGTGACTTGCCCATTGGATCTGGAGGGGGCATCGTGCCCTGTGCTTCTGATCCTGGGGAGGCTGGGGTTGGTGGGTGTCTTACCCACTGCTTCTGGAGGGGGCATCGTGCCCTCTGCTCTTGACCCTGGGGTGTGCAAGGTCACAGTCTCTCAGCTGGGTCTCATACCCACAGGATTTGCAGGGGGCAGGCCGCACAGCAGCCCATGGAGGCAGGACTGCATACTGTCTGCTGGCGGTGATGGCTGCTCAGTGGTGGTGGTGCTGCTGCAGCTGCTGGTGGGGAGAGGCTCCAGCCCATCCCCTGCAGCCTTGTATGGCTGCCCACTGGTGGTGCTGATGCTGCTGCTGCTGATGGTGGGGGGAGGCTCCAGCCCATCCCCTGCAGCCTCAGACAGCTGCCCACAGGTGGTGCGGCTGCTGGTGGTGGGGGGAAGCTCCAGCCCATCCTCTACAGCCTCGGATGGCTGCCTGGTGCTGATGCTGCTGCTGGTGGTGATGGGGGGAGGCACCAGCCCATCCCCTGCATCCTCAGATGGCTGCCCACTGGTGGTGGTGCTGCTGCTGGGGGAAGCTCCAGCCCATCCCATACAGCCTCGGATGGCTGCTCACTGGTGGTGGTGGTGCTAATGCTGGTGCTCGTGGTGGGGGAGGCTCCAGCCCATCCCCTGCAGCCTTGGATGGCTGCACAACCATGGTTGGGGGTGGGTGCTCCGCCTGAGTCCCTGCACCAGGTCCCTTCTCCTTCCTGCCTGCTGGTGCTAGCTCCTTGTCTTTCCTGGCAGCAGCTGGGGCAGGCCCCTTGCCCTTCCGGGCAGCAGCTGGGGATGGCTCCTTGCCCTTCTGGGCAGCAGCTGGGGCAGGCACCCCTTCCTTGAGGCTGCCTGGTGCCCTGGATCATTTCCCACCATGAGTGGGTGTGGAGACTACTGGGCCCGTGGACTGGGTAGCTGAGGTGCTTGCCTGGGTTTTTGCCACCCTGGCCAGATGTGAAGGATGGGGAGAGGGGTAGGGAAGAGGCCAATGGTGGAGAGGAAAAACTTCTTAGGGACATTGGGGCGGGAAGAGGGAGAAGGTTTGGGTGTGGAGGAAGAGGGAGTGGTTGTAGGAGGTGTCTGTCTGCTGTGTTTTGGTGCAGGTTCATGGGCTGGATGCTGTTATGAGGTGGAAGGCTGTTGAAGATGTAGTGCATGCAGGTGTGAGTGTAGATGCAAATGGGAGGGAGTTGGAGGAGTAGAAGGAGGAGGGGGAGACAGAGGAAATTGTGGATGTAGGTATGTCTGCATCTGGATGGTGTTTGATGTGTAGTGCTTGTGTTTGCCTTTGCCACTCTTGTGTGTTGTCTTGTGTGCATGCTTGTCTGCCTGTATGTTTGGGATAGGTTGGGGTTGAGGGGAATGGGATTGGGAAGATGAAGTTGGATGGGGGTGGGTGGAAACAGGGACAATGGCTGCCATCAGAGAGGAGGCCAGAGCCTGGATTGAGTGAGGGGCTGCTGTTAGGGCGGTGCTGGTACGGGGGGTGGCGGATGTACCTGTAGCTGGGGTGGTCACAGAGGTGTCCGCCACCACCAGGGAGCTTCCATCGGAGGAGGTATCAGAGTCTGAACTGTCCCCTCCAGTCTCTGCCATGGTGCTCCCCTCGCCCTCCATCCCACTGGTGCCCTCACCGTCAGTGGACTGTGCCTCCTGGGTCCTGTGGGATGCAACTCCCTCTGTCGCCGGTGTCTCTGCTCCTCCGCCAGATGATGCTAATGCACAGAAGGACAGGGTGACAAAACAAAAAGGGGGGGAGAGACAAAGGATGCACTGGGTCAATGGCTGCACAGCACCACCGTTGGTGTACACAGCACACTCACACACAGGGAACAGCCCTATGCACCATGCATTGCACTACCAGTTATAATGCTAGCCACCGAGGCATGGGTATGGGCACATACCGCCAAATGCAGCACACCTGAGACCCACACAGTCCAGACCAGTTGTGGATGCCTACAAGCTAGGTGGCAGGATTATAACTTCAGAACCCTATCCAACATGGGACCTACTCTGCAATGTCAGACCTGGCCTAGGGGCACCCACTGACACACAACCCCCACCCGGGTACCACCCTTCCATGCATAACTTGTAAATATGGGCACTGCACTCACCCCCTTGTGGCTGCTGTGATGCCCTCAAGCGCCCATCCAGCTCCGGATAGGCCACTGGCAGTATGCGGGCCATCAGGGGGGTCAGAGTTCGATGAGCACCCCTTCCTCGTTGGGAGGCCATCCCAAGCTGGGCCGCCGCCGTCTTCCATGCCCAGCGTCTCCGGTCCTCCTACTGTTTCGACAGTGGGTGCTCCGCCTGCTGTAGACCTTCAGGGTCCGCACGTCTTTGGCGATGGCACACCATATACCCTTTTTTTGATGGGTGCTGATCTGCAGAGAAATACATATAGGAAAAGGTATCAGTCAGACCGTCCTGCCTCTTACACTTATGGCCCACCATATCCCTTCATGTTGCCAGTTACACACACATGGCCCAGCACACAAGCTGTACGCAGCCCAGGGGACATCCACCCACCCCCCCTACAAGAGGCCTTCACACACACCACTCCATGTATTCATGCCACATGCATCGTGCTCACAGTGTACTCACCTGTTGGTCTGGAGGCCAATACAGCAGTCTGTACTGGGGTAGGGCCCCATCCACCAGTCGCTCCAACTCCGCAGAGGTGAAGGCAGGGGTCCTTTCCCCAGTCACATGAGCCATGGTAGGTTCCAGACACAGGTCAGAGCAGCACATGCAGTGTAGGTCCTCTTCTTTGGAAGGTCAGGTTGCAAGTGAGTGATCAGATAGAAAATGGTGGTCACGCCCGTGCGGTGCATACCGTCACAGCCGGCGTACATCACCATTGGCCACTGTACCTGATAGGGCTCAATGTTAACCAATGAGGAGTTGCACGGCGGTTCCCGACCGCCTATCGCAACGGTGCACAATGTCAACGGAATTACCTCACTTCCACCTGTCCCTCCACACAGGACAGGTAGACGCCATTTCAGGGGGGAAGGGAGGGCCTGGATTATAACTGCATCACGGATAAAAATTGGACATACAGGAAAAAAAACACTTACCCATTACAAATTAACATCATGCATTGTACTGTTGTGGCTCTGATGTTCAGTTTGTGACCGGCTCCTCACTCTTTTGTCCCTTAGACTGCAACCAGTGTGAATGAATAAGAGATGGAGACATACCCCTGTGTACAGACCCCTGGTGGACTTGGCAACAATGGATGACAGGCACATTATCCTCACCTATAGACTGGACAGGGCCACAATCACAGAGGTGTGTGCCCATCTGGAGCCTGACCTGATATCTGCTATCCGTCACCCCACTGGGACCCCCCCCCCTCTTGGGCAAGTCCTGTCTGTGCTCCATTTCTTGGCAACTGGTTCTTTCCAAGTGCAATGGGCTTGGCAGCAGGAATGTCACAGCCAATGTTCTCAATAGTGCTGACAAGAGTGGTGTCTGCCCTGATTAAACACATGTGCAGCTACATTGTATTCCCCCAGGTGGAGGATTTGGCCACATTGAAAGCTGACTTTTATGCAATGGGACATATTCCCAACATAATTGGGGCAATTGATGGAACACATATTGCATTTGTCCCCCCTGCCCCCGGCAAAATGAACAGGTGTACAGAAAGCAAGAGTTTTCACTTCATGAATGTCGAGATGGTGTGCTTGGCGGATCAGTACATCTCTCATATCAATGCTAAGTATCCTGGGTCGGTGCATGATGCCTTTATCCTGAGGAATAGCAGTATCCCAAATGTGATGGCCCAACAACAGAGGTACCATGTGTGGCTCGTAGGTGAGCCCTGGTTCCCACCCAGTAGATGTTGGTGTGTGGATATGGTGTGGGCCATATGGGATAGTGTGTGGCTAAATGTTGTCCCTCGATATTTGCAGGTGACTCAGGTTACCCCAACCTATCATGGCTACTGGCCCTGTGAGGAATGACAGGACAGGGGCAGAAGAACATTACAATGAGGCACATGGGTGAACAAGAAGGGTAATCAAATGAACCTTTGGCCTCCTGAAGGCCAGGTTCAGGTGCCTCCATCTAACTGGGGGATCCCTGTGCTACTCACTCAAGAAGGTCTGCCAGATAATCGTGGCATGTTGCATGTTGCACAACCTTGCCTTTGAAATGCCATGTGCCTTTTCTGCAGGAGAAGGAGGCTGGAGATAGCAGTGTGGCAGCAGTGGATCCTGTGGACAGTGAGGATGAGGAGGCAGAGGATTAGTACAACAGAACTGCAGTGATTCAACAATACTTCAAATAACACACAGGTAAGACAGTGTTACTTCACATTTCATTGTCATTATTTAGATTATCTTTGGCACTGGCATACTGTTATTTCCCACTTCTATGCCCACTCAGTATATCCTTTGGCAACTCATTTTGCAGATGTTGGTGCCCCACTATCGCTCCTGGTGTGCTCACTGCAGCCAACTACAGGTCTTTCCTATTTGAACATTACTGTACATTTGAATTGCAATGCTTGAACCTGGTTTAATTAATACATAAGTTTGACATACTCCATACTTGGATTTTTTCAAAGGGTGTTTATTTAAGTGCTAAGAAGTAGAGGGGCAAGTGCATGGGGTGATGAAGGAGAAAAGTCCAGGGTATTGTTCCAGTCTATTTGTAGCACACACACACACACACTCCCACACAACACTCTCACACAGACACACTCACACACACATGGTACACACACATCCATCACTGCTTTCCGAAATGTTTCTGTTTAACTAGGTAACACTAATTATACCTGTGCAATCCTATTCAGCATCATAGTTTTCAAGTGGTTCTCATTTTAAGGGCTCATCCTCATTTCCTCTTGCACACAAGGGGCATATTCATGAGGCCCATTGCATTAATGTGGACTGCTCACAGCAGACAATGCCAAAGGTTCCTTTGAATTAATTTGTCAGATTTTGAACGGTGCACACTGGATATCATTGTGAGTGATGTTAGACGTGGACAGTGTTGTAGGCCAGCGTTAAGTGATCCTTACACTGTGGTATATTGGGTATTGATAGGATAGTATGTGAATTTATGCCATTGCTATATATTAGACAAGTGTTGTGCAATATCGGGTATGCGCTTTGTGACACTAGCCCTAATTTTTGTGATACTGCCACAATGTTGAGTGATCTTGCCTACCACTTTCTTTCTAGATGGACTGGGTCAGCACTGTGTATTGAGATAAGTGCTACTAATGCACCAACATTATGTACAGGAAATTGACCATACATCTCCTTACGTGTTTTCCAACTTTGCTGAGAAGTAGATTGGATTGCTCCTGATGTAGAGGCATGTGTACCTTCAACACAAGACATAAATGTTTTTTACAGTTATCCAGATGTAGCGACTGTATTGATAAATGGGGACATAGGAAGGGGAGCAATGGCAGTTCAAGGTGGACAGGGTGACAGAGTGGGACACAAGGGTGACAATCAGGAGAGTCTCATTTCCTTGTGGGGGTCTTGGCAATAGTTTCTGCCTTCTGCCTGGATCGCAGGGAACGTTTGCGGGGTGGTTCACCTTCTGCAGTGCGAGGGCTCCTGGTGACCTGTTGGTCCTGTGGTGGGGCCTCCTATCCAGCGGCAGTGATGACACAGAAAAAGAAGGACTAACAAATATTCATATATCATATAATCAAAATCGTATAAGGTAGTGTGATTTTAGCAAAGAAAAATAATGTACGTGGGAAATTGTGCCCACGGAGTAGTTCCCCGTTATTATAAACAAGCTTAATTAATCATGAAGAATTGAAAATGTAGTAATCCGTCATAATTGCAAATGTATTCTATGATTTTCTTGTCAAAACTGTTATATGTTTAGCTTAAATTTAGTAGAGGCTTTGGCCTAGTCTCCTGGTCTCCAATTTAACTGCGTGGTTTCACTTGCATTAACAAAGACAGTATGTTACTTTAAAGGTTGTATTTTTCCAGTAGAGATGACTAATACATTTATCTCAAGGTTTCGTGCTAGGCTGGTTTCATCCCTTTTTAACCAAGGTGAGTTTCTGCAGGTGCAGACAATAAAAGCACTGATACTGAAATAATTGTCAAACTTTGTTGCAACTTGTGTTCCAAGGCTCCAAGGACACCTCATGTAAAAATGAGTACTAGGAGAGAGACATTATTCATTGGTCAAATTGAAGCCACCCTATGAACCCTCCAATGGAAGACCGTGATGAATTTGGAATGTTTGTTTTTCTTAAACCAACCGGACAAAGAGAAGTCAGCCATTTTCTTTGATGCCATTTTGAAGCCGGATTCAAGACGCCATCTTAGATGACATCTTGATGCCTTTTCTCTGTCGCAGAGAAAGAGACTTTAAAGAATTCTCACCCTAGAGACTTTAACTTTAATCTTGCCCATGCAGTAACTTTTGCCCCATTTTCCTTGCTGCAGCAAGGAAACTTGCCTTAACTTTGCCCCTTTGAAATCTGCCCCATGCTGATCGAACCGACACCTGAAGGACGAAGACTTTTCTTGAATGCTGATTGTATTTGGTAAATATGAAAGGATAATTGTATTATGCATTGTGTTTTCCTTCCTAGGTACCAACTGCTATTTTGATAGGGCCCAAGCTAGAAGTTTTCTAAATTTGTGTTGACTAAATTCGTTTTGCATGAAGTCCCACATGCCGATGCTAATTAGAGGTTAGTTGAGGTTTTCACTTGATGCACCATGCTAAATTGAAATCTTGTTATGCTGACCGATGTATGCAATTAGCCAAGTTCAATTGCTTATATTAGTGATTTGCATTGCTGTAACTGAGTGCATTATAATTCAGATTTTGCGTAGATTGCGTTTCTTCCGCCATTATGGACAGCTAGTAATGTTCGTATACATATATCATTTGATTTTGAGACTTATATACATTGTGCTAGCTTTGTTAATATAGGGAAATAAACTCATTAACTTTAATAAACAGGTGTGGTTATTCATGACTGAAAGGTCATGGTGCGTCAAAATACCAACTGTTATTGATTACTAATGTGTTATTTTGATCTATTAATTAAATATTGGGTATCGATTACAATAGTTATTGATTATTGATTTAAGTGATCCGACTATTCTAGGATGAGGAGAGCCCAACTCGGTTAAAAGGTTCACCGACCTCCGGCGTGTCCAAGTACAAGTAATTTATAAAGACTGGACGCGCTATCAGTAGATGGTAGCAGAGATTGATGGTTTGGCCCTTTAGGACCCCATCCGAACAATAGGCGGAGTCAAGTTAGAATTTTCTTTGATAAAACAAGTTGGAGAGATGATGATGCCCTAAGTCCCCAATGACTTTCCCGGAATCTCGTAGCTTGCGGATGGAGGAAATGGAGGTGTGAGAATGTTTTCGGCGTTTCTAGTGACAGTATGAGTGAAGTTAGGGTTTCGCGCTTGCACAGCTTATTGCCGCAGATGAATTGAGAAGTTTGTGAGGATTTTAGGGTTCTACGAACTCCAATTAAAGATTTTAGAGGAGTGATACTCCAAAGTGTGAGAGTAGGGAAGTCGTCGAACTTCATATGTGTGTAGCGCTTTGTGCAGGAAAAATTGTCCACGTGGTTGTTGATGTTGAGACGGGCCCTGCGAGGTCAAGAGACTCCGGAGTATGTTGAAAAGTGTATGAGACACTTGATTGATGTTGTAATCTGTTCGGTTTAGTAGGTTGATCGGGCGTGGTCAACAAGTCGGTATGAATATTGAGGAATGAAAGAAAATTTTAGACTTTGAGATTTGACGAATTCTAAGGCGCGCTAGAATAGTTCATTGATCAGTTGAGAGTAAAGTTTGCGGGTCAAATTTTGCTTGCGAAAGTGGGAAACCGAGAAAGATGGAATAACTGTCGAGGCTAGTGAAAAATCCCTAAAGTTTCTGAAGCGATTGTATTACCCTTCCTGTAGTAAACCGACAGATTTGTTTTCTTCTTTTTGGTTAGTGCTCGCGATATATTGCAGAAATTAATTTTGAGTGAAGCTGAATGAAGGAGGACAGGCCGCGGGACTTTGTCAGCCGCAGTGTGTGGGTGTGACATCACTAGGAGCCGCGCTGGGATAGGTTGGTTGGTGAGAAGGGTCGCGCACGGATTGGACGCAGTCAGTGAAGCGTAATTGGTGGGGAAAGGCAAGCGAAGAGTATTCCGGGAATTAAAGTCACTTATTAATTACATATTTTAGAAAAATAAAAGATGGAAAGATGAAATTTTTCAAAGCATTTAAGAGTGCCTTGAGGGGAGATGTATATATAAAAGCAAATGTAGGAGAAGAAATACCGCCTGAGGGTACACCAGCTTACATCGTGATTGAAGAAAAGGGTGTCGCACCATGTCTTTGGCTAAAGCAATGGTGCAAAATAACAGAAAAGCATGGAAGTGTAGCGTTCCCTATCCACGGGTCGTTTAAGAGTTTGGGAGAATTTAAGATTTGCACTATACGCCATGAAAGTACCTCCAAGACCAGCACAATTTGAAGCATTAGCAATTTGGGAGCTAATGGCTAGAAACCAACAACAAAAGAAATTTGAGACAAGAGTGAGAAAAGTAGAAAAGACACTAGCGGATGCTAGATGGGATAGTACTCAAAAGGTTTGGAGATCAGACGTATTGCAGGGAATTAAATTGTTTCCAGCAATTACTGACGAGGCAGAGACGGAAGGAAGGAAAGCTACCTGTAAAACAAACAGAAGCCAGTCCAGAGATAGAGAAAATAACAGAAATTCGAAAAGGTCAGACGAGTCAGAAGATGAGTTCATTATGCAATTGCTAAACGATCGCCCACCACCATATGTGGAAAGCGAAAATGGCCCAAGCACCAGTACTGCCCCTCCAGAACCAATACAGGGTAATGTAACACCGAATTTGAGAATATTGCAAAGGCAGAGTAGCCCCGATATGCCTTTTACACCACAAATACCACAAATTTAGAGAATATATCCTGACGTGCCTAAATTGAAACTTATCAATGACTACCAGCCGCAGGTTCAAAAGCGCTGTTGCAATGAGCATAATGTGGAAATGACTTCTAGTTTAATGACGCAGGGAGGACAGAATTATCAAAGACCAACATTGATTCAAGCCAAATCAACACAAATTTTGATGCCTCAAAAGCAGATGCAAGAAGTGCCGAGGTACGCTCAAATAGCAGAAAACCAGTTAGATACACCAACAATGATGAATCATAATGTGGGAATTAACATGCCACAGAATTCGGGGAACAGACAGAATCCAGATGCAATATCTCTGCCTATCACTGTGGGCCCGCCTGTGCCATTATATATACAGGCAAACCCGAATGTACGCGACCAAGGGGTAATGACACAAAATGAGACATGAAGGAGATGCATAGAAAATACCCAAGAAACGACTCCGGTAGGTACACTGCTAAATAGATCTGGGTCCTTGTTGGAATTTAGTCCAATTCCAGCTTGTGCTCCGTCAACTGTGGTAAGGTCAGGTCCACCGCTAATAGTACCGCTAACTTCAAAAACAGAAACGCTACAGAAACCGTCAGTAGCAGTTGATGTAAGTGCTACATTGATGTGACTGAATGTCCAACAGTTAACGCAGCAGACGAACTAGTAGAGGGAACGATGGGTCTGAACAGGTTAGAATCATACAAAGAAGAAGAGCTGAGATACATGTGCCCTAGGATTACAAGAGAAGTAATCAGCATACATAAGAAGTTACAAGAAATTGCAGACAGAAACGAGATCGATATAGGTAAGACCAAACACTTGAGCAGAAGTTACAGGCTAGACTTTGAGACAAAGGATTTTGAACACATGAAATCTGCAGGGATGAAAACACACCTTAAGGAGATACTGCAGAGCGCGCAGGTCTGGAGATGTTTAGACAAGTGGGACAGTAGATGGGTTAAGAAAAAGGACAAAAAGAAAGAAATTAACCCAGATCGGAACGAAAAAGCACAACAGAATGACGATCTGATAACCATGTTGCCAATGAGAGAAACAGCAGGGGGAAAACTGGTCCATGTACCGTGGCACAGGTGCGATATTCAATCCTTTACGGATGATTTCCCCAAATTAAGAGAGAAACCGATCGAATGGTATCAACAAACAGATAGATTTGTGAAACTCGCAAAATGTCTTTGGGAAGACCTAAATACTTTATTCGAAATTGTAGTTCTGGCAGATTTGTGGGAAGACTGTAAAACGGCTGTAGGTTGGCCGACAAGGGAACCAGAAAGAGATAGGGACACAGGTGCACCATCGCCTGCGGTAATGAGTTTATATCATAAGGTGATTGAGCATTTGAAAACAACGGTTGCGTCGAAAAATGTGGATTGGCAGAGAATTGACAGAACAGCACAAGAAGTTAAAGAGTCAATACATGCGTACTATGAGAGATTGTTGAAAGCGTTTAAAAATTACAGTGGCACGGAAACGATTGAGGCAAAAGACATGCTCCATTTTGTGTTCAGATTTGTGGAAGGGTTGAGGCCCGAGATTAGCCAGGTGATTAAAATGCATTTGATTTGTTGGCAGTCAAAGTCGATCGATGAGGTGTTGAATTATGCAAAATACTGCAGTGATGTGATTGAGACAAAGCAGAAAAGATTGAAAGAAAAAGTGATGGTGATGCAGCTTAGAGCAGCTCAGACAGGTTTGCAAGGTTTACAAGGTTTTCAACAACAATTGCCGCAGCTGCAACAGCAGGGAAATGCTATGTTTCAGCCACAAATGAGAGGCAGAGGCCGAGGAGGTTTTGTGAATAATGGTCCTGATTTAAATACTGTTGTGGTTCCAAATGGTATACAGGCAATGAAGAAGGTGATGCCATGTCACACGTGCGGAATCGTCGGGCATTGGAAACGGGAGTGCCCAATGATGGTGCAGGAAGGCGTAGGTCAGCAAAACAATGATGTCAATTCATTTCAGAATATGAGAGTACCGAAAATGAGGGGTCCAAATCCAAATTTTCAAAATAATGTGGATCAGATGCAGGGTTTACAGCCCGTACAATCACAGCAGGTGCAAATGCCCCGTGTACAAATGGCACAGTTGCAGCCAATGCAACAGCAGTTTCCCATGGTACCTAATCAGCAAATGCAAATACCCTTAGCACCAATGAATCAGCAGCAAATAATGCTTCCTCAACAGGTCACAGGTCAAGGAATGAATAAAAATGACACAGTACACCAATTCCCGTTACACAGTGAGAATGGAATAAACAATGAATGGAGACTGAAAGTTCAGATGAGGATGGAAATTGTGTGCTTGCAGCATCCTTGGAAGTTGATCAAAAAGGACCATATGTGGAAGGACGAGTTCTGGGTCATAGTGTTTCATTCTTGGTTGACACAGGAGCTACACACTCTATAGTCAGAAGTATCGACGTACCAAATTTGACGCTTTTTGAGAGAACAGTCCAAGTAGTGGGAGTAGCCAATAGGTATTTGACAAACCCAATTACAGATCCAGTGCAAGTCAGGATTGGTAACTATCAAGGGTCACATAAATTTGTGGTGTGTGACTCAAGCCCGATATCACTATTAGGGAGAGATTTATTGTGCAAATTGGGATGCTCAATTATGTGCTCAAATGATGGGATTAAAATTCAGACAAACAGTGATGAGGAAGAAGAGGACAGTTTAGGAGGGGACAAGGTGGAAACTGTCGATGAAGAGTATCCCCTGATTACTCTCTATCCAATGCTCACTGAAGCAGACATTCCTGCTGAGTTACAAGAAACAGTTGGAAAGGAAGTATGGGATATGACAGGGAAAGAAGTGGGATTGGTCAAAGGAGTGGAACCAGTGAAGGTGACTGTAAAACCTAATGTAAACTTTCCCCAGACACCACAATACCATATGTCGCAAGACACCCTCATGAAAGTCGACCAACTTATTGATGAGTTTGTGAAACAGGGAGTACTGAAAGAAGTGCTAAGTAGTCCATGTAATTCGCCAATCATGGGACTAATAAAACCAAGTGGAAAGGTTCGAATTGTTCAAGATTTGAGAAAAATAAATGACATAATAGTCAAATGTTGTCCAGTGGTACCAAATCCAGCTGTAATAATGTTTCAAGTTCCCTATGATGCAGAGTGGTTCTCAGTCATTGACTTGTCACAAGCATTCTTTTCTGTGCCTCTTCATGAGGACAGCCAATTTCTCTTTTGCTTCAAATTCTTGGACAGAGTCTACAGTTGGTGTCGAATTCCTCAAGGTTTTTCGGAGTCACCATCAAAATTCAATCAGATTCTAAAGAAAGACTTGGAATCATTGGAATTACCTTTTGAATCAACCTTGGTACAGTATATTGACGATTTGCTGATCTCATCCAAGACAGAAAATGACTGTACGGTTGACACCATTGCCCTATTGAACCACTTGGGAAGGAATGGACACAAAGGCCCTCATTCCGTCCGCCAGGGCCGCAGGCAACGGAAGCACCGCCAACAGGCTGGCGGTGCTTCAGTGCCCATTCTGACTGCGGCGGTAAAGCCGCGGTCAGAAAAGGGGATCAGGCGGTTTCCCAACGGATTTCCCCTGACTGGGCTGAACTTCATGGCGGGGGATTCCGACCCCCTTCCCGCCAGCCTGTTTCTGGCGGTTTTGACCGCCAGGAACAGGATGGCGGGAATGGGTGTCGTGGGGCCCCTGCACTGCCCATGCCACTGGCATGGGCAGTGCAGGGGCCCCCTAACAGGGGCCCCAGCATGATTTTCACTGTCTGCACAGCAGACAGTGAAAATCGCGACGGGTGCAACTGCACCCGTCGCACCCCTGCAACACCGCCGGCTCCATTCGGAGCCGGCCTCTGTGTTGCAGGGCCTTTCCCGCTGGGCCGGCGGGCGCTCCCTTGGCGGGCGCCCGCCGGCCCAGCGGGAAAGTCAGAATGGCCTCCGCGGTCTTCTGACCGCGGAGCGGCCATTTGGCGGTTCCCGCCAGGCAGGCGGCGTCCGCCGCCCGCCCGGGTCAAAATGACCCCCAAAGTGTCTCCTTCGAAGTTACAGTTCTGCCAGAAGAAAGTGAAATATTTGGGTCACCAAATAGAGAAAGGGTCAAGAAGAATTATGAAAGAAAGAATAACAAGTGTACTTCAAATGAGTCCTCCGAAGACGAGAAGTGATGTGAGAAGATTTTTGGGAATGGTGAGCTACTGTCGCCAATGGATTTCCAATTTCTCGGCTCTAGCTAAACCTTTGCTGAAACTGACCCAGAAAGATGCGATGGATGAAATAGTGTTGAAAAGAGATGAAATGGATGCTTTTATTGAATTAAAGGAATGCATATGCAGAGCTCCAGCTTTAGGTATGCCTGATTACACAAAGCCTTTCACATTGTTTTGTCATGAACGTGATGCATGTTCCTTGTCTGTCTTGACTCAAGCCCATGGTGGCGTAAACAGACCAGTAGCATATTTTTCAGCTACTTTGGATCCAGTCGCAGCAGCCTTACCAGGGTGCTTGCGTGCTGTAGCAGCAGTTGGTATCAGCCTAAATCAGAGTGAAGGAATAGTGATGGGACATCCTTTAACAGTCATGGTCCCTCACTCAGTCGAGATACTTTTGACACGTTCCCGAACACAGCACATGACCGGTGCTAGGCTTACAAGGTACGAGACAATAATTTTGGGGTCACCCAATGTGCAGCTGAAAAGGTGCACTACGTTAAATCCAGCAACTTTGTTTCCCAGTGAAAATGTTGAAATTGAGAACACTGAAGACATCGAGCACGACTGTCTTCAGGTGCCTGAATTTTGTACAAAGCCAAGACCTAATATCAAAGACACCCCATTGGAAGAAAATGATCAAATTATTTTTGTTGATGGTTCATGTTTAAGAGATGCACTAGGAATATTGAAAGCAGGATATGCTGTATGTACAATAACAGGTGTTCTGGAAGCATCTTGGCTTCAAGGAGTTTACTCTGCACAAGTAGCAGAACTAGTAGCCCTTACTAGAGCTTGCCAACTTTCTGTGTTAATGAAAGTCACCATTTACACTGACAGTCAGTACGGATTTGGAATAGTGCATGACTTTAGACAATTGTGGTCACAGAGAGGTTTCATGACCTCTTCAGGATCACCAGTGAAAAATGGTGAAAGAATAAGAGAACTGTTACACGCTATCCAGTTGCCAGGGGAAGTGTCAGTGGTAAAATGCAGTGCACACTCGAAATCACAAGACTTTGGGGGTCATTCCGACCCTGGCGGTCAAGGACCGCCGGGGCCGGGGATGCGGGAGCACCGCCAACAGGCTGGCGGTGCTCCTCAGGACATTCTGACGCCGCGGTCAGAACAGGAAAACCGGCGGTCTCCCGCCGGTTTTCCGCTGTCCTGCAGAATCCTCCATGGCGGCGCAGCTTGCTGCGCCGCCATGGGGATTCTGACACCCCATACCGCCATCCTGTTCCTGGCGGGTCGCCCGCCAGAAACAGGATGGCTGTATGCGGTGTTGTGGGGCCCCTGGGGGCCCCTGCAGTGCCCATGCCAATGGCATGGGCACTGCAGGGGCCCCCGTAAGAGGGCCCCACTTTGTATTTCAGTGTCTGCTTTGCAGACACTGAAATACGCGACGGGTGCCACTGCACCCGTCGCACATACCCACTCCGCCGGCTCCATTCGGAGCTGGCTTCCTCGTGGGGAGGGGTTTCCCTCTGGGCTGGCGGGCGGCCTTCTGGCGGTCGCCCGCCAGCCCAGCGGGAAAGCCAGAATGGCCTCCGCGGTCTTTCGACCGCGGAGCTGCCATATGGCGTCTCCCTCCAGGTGGGCGGCGACCGCCGCCCGCGGGGGTCAGAATGACCCTCTTTGTTTCTCTGGGGAATGGATATGCAGATCAAGTTGCGAGGTTTTGCGCATTGAACTGTATATTGCTCAGAGACGAATGGAACTTGATAAATGAGCCAGAACTTGAACCAAGTGAAGCCTTTGCTCTAAAGGTTGTAGATACGATTGATGAATTGAAATTCCTACAAAATAATGTCAGTAAGGATGAGAAACTCTCATGGAGTAAATTACAATGCATAAAGAAACCAGATGATTTGTGGGTTTCAAGTGAAGGTAGATTGGTTCTACCAGACAGTCTGTTAACGCAGTTAGCCAGACTGTATCATGGACAAGCCCATCTTGGAAGGGATACCATGATTAGGCTATTTAAAATTGATTGGTTCAATCCTAAATTCCGTCAAGTTGCTGAAGCAGTTTGCCATCGTTGCGTCATTTTCCAACAAATGAACGCAGGGAAGGGAACAGTAGTAAATTTGAGCCACATTGGAAGAGCTGGTGGGCCATTCAGCAGGATGCAAATGGATTTCATTGAGATGCCTGTGCCTGGAGGCTTGAAATATGTGTTGGTGATTGTGTGCATTTTTAGTCACTGGATTGAAGCATACCCTACACGTAGAAATGACAGCATTACAGTTGCCAAATTACTCTTGAGAGAACTAATACCACGTTTCGGATTCCCGATCTCTTTATAATCAGATAGGGGAAGTCACTTCAATAACGAAGTAATCAAATGACTGAGCGCAGCGCTGAACATTGAACAAAAGTTGCATTGTAGCTACCGCCCTGAAGCATCTGGACAAGTGGAGCAAATGAATGGCACATTGAAATCGAGGATGGCGAAAATATGCGCATCCACAAACCTGAAATGGCCTTACGCACTGCCCTTGGTGTTAATGTCAATGAGAAACACACCTGATAGAAAAACTGGACTATCGCCGCATGAAATCCTCATGGGCAGAGCCATGAGACCTCCAGCAGTTCCTGCTAATGCTCTTGTAAATATTACCGATGATAAGGTATTGGACTACAGCAAAGGTCTAGCTGATGTGGTACGCTCTTTTTCTCACCAGGTGGAGGCAACCACCTTGCCACTGATCCAAGGTCTGGGACACACCCTGAAAGCAGGTGACTGGGTCGTGATAAAGAAACACGTGAGGAAGCCGTGTCTGGAGCCCTGTTGGAAAGGACCTTTCCAAGTGATTCTGACAACTACCACCGCTGTGAAGTGTGCGGGATTTCCCAACTGGATTCACGCCAGTCACACAAAAAGGGTGACGTGTCCCACAGAAGAGGAAGTTGAAGCGCTGAAATTACCAGTGACTGACAAGAGAGTACCAGGCACTGAGACAGGACAAAGAGAACATGGAGGCGAACAAGCAGAAATGGAGGAGGGGGAGATATTTTCTGAGGAAGAAACAGCTGATCCATTTGAGGAGAACGGAGGAGAAACATCAGGAAGTGACGAAGAACCTGAAGGTGACATGGAGCCTGCGACAGGTGAAGAAGCAGGAGAGCCTGATCCGAGGAGGGCTTTCCCAGAAGCAGATGATACAGGAAAAGAAAAAGAAAACCTGATTGACCTCCTAGGGGAAGAAAAGGAGGCGGGACAGAGTGAAATCGTTCAGCCTCTTCCAGAACCGGTTGCAGGTCCATCTGGTGAAAACAGTGCGAAACGGAGACAAAGCATATCGCCAGTGAAATTAAGGACTAAAGAAATATTAAACGAAAGTGAAGGGCCAAAGTTGAAAGAGAAGAGAAAAGAAGTGTCTGTCGCAATAACAACACCAAGTGAAGAGAAAGACCCAGCCAAGGAACAAGGCACCAGCGAGAGAGAATCAAAAGGAGATGCAAAATTGAAAAGGAAAACCGAGCAGAAGATATTCTGGTCCGGAGTGGGCATACATAGCCACTAACGATTGGTCAGACGAATTCCTATCTCTCAGTCTTGAGAACGAAGAAGCAGAATGACACTTTGGTACTTGAGAAGTGAAATTCCATGAACATTACCGAATAAGACATTGACAACCTGATTTACTTTGAAACCAATTTTGAGACAAAGCTGCTAAACCGATAAGAGACTAAGCTGCTAAAGAAAACCGTGTGACCATAGAACTCGTTCAGCTTTGTATATATATCTGCAAATTGATTTGATAAAGTGTCTCCAACTTTCTGATTCTATATAGATCATGCCAGGCAATAATACAAAGGGACATAAAATGAAGTGTTGTAAATACATGTGTATAGGTCTAATAACTGCATGTGTACTAATAATTATAGCAATAGTTCTTGGAATGCATGGAAAGAATGAAAGAGACGCGAATGATGCTTCTACTTCTAAACCTACTACTGAACTAACTCCACAGCGGAAACTCGAACAAGACGAGAAATATTTACATGACAAGAAAGAATTGTCCTCAAACGTTTTCTATCGCTTGCTGAATGAGTATGTTGAGACATTGGATGCGAAAGATTGTTATGTGTGCACACAAATACCTACCTCAGTAAAGGAAGGAGTGACATATCATAGCATGCCTCTTACGTATGGAATTTCATGTAGTTTATTAATGACCAGAGTTTATGGCCAGGAGTACATTCACTACTTTTATTGCAATTATGATGTTGTATTTGCATATGTCCCCATAATAGAGCTCTTGAGTAAAACAGCAAGAGATTATTATATAAAGTTAGTTAGGGGTTTCTTTGAGCCATTGTCACCTTTTCACACAACTTACGCTCACAGAGAAAACCTTACATGCTTGCTTTCACCGATACAGAAATGTTTTTTAGATCACACTGACGATAGGAGGAAGGAAGGGAAGGAGAAATTAGAAAGAGAATTACAAAAGAGGACATCTGTAGATAATTATGCCTTTGCCGCGATAAAAACACAAGGGAAAATAGCTTTAGATGCAATACACGTAGGGAGGCTCTGTGTACATAGACCTAAATCATATTATGACACAATTTTTGTGGGAACGATTGAATGTAAACAGACGTTTTTGTTTCAAGCTAAATGGACGTTCATGCTGAATGGACAAGACCCAACTATTCCAGGGGTATATTATATGTGTGGACTTAACGCCTATTATCGTCTACCAAAGGGATGGTATGGGAGATGTTATTTGGGAATAGTATTTCCAAAGATTTATCAACTAGACGACTTAAAGAAATTCCCAAAGCTGTCTGAATCACATCATGTTCAGAAAAGGGAGACAGCTTCTGGTGTGGTAGGAGATATATTTGGAGAGATGATTCCTTCAGTAGGAGTCATATTGAATTCAATCAAAATACGAAAGTTGTCTACTATTGTGGATAATATGCTGACAAAATTCTCAGGAGCTATAATCCTGATGGATGCTGAACTTGCTGCAGAAAGAGCTATGACTCTTCAAAATCGGCTTGCTGTAGACATTCTTTTAGCAAAGGATGGCGGCGTTTGCAAAATGATTGGTGCACGTCACTGTTGTTCTTATATTCCGGACAACAGCAGGCAAATTAGAAAAATGCTTACAAATTTAACTAACAAGAGTGCAGATTTGAAAGAATTGAAGGAACCAGGAGTATGGGAAAAGGTTGGAAAAGGATTTGCTTCTGTGGGAAATTGGCTCAGCAACATTTTGAATGGATTGTTACTGAAAATAGTAAAAGGAATATTAATAATATTAATTTGCTTGTTGGGTATTTGGGGAATATGGAAAGATATTAAAATATTGAAAACAAGGAACAAAAGGAGAAGAGAAGAGAAAGAACAAAATAAAATGGTAGAAATATACAGAGAAAAATCAAAGGGAACCAAAAGAAAGAGAGAATTGACTGAAGTGCCAAATTACTAAAACAGAATTTTAATGGAATAAAATTTGTGATGGAAGATTTGATGTGATGACATAATTAGTCATCAGAGGAGGGATTGATGACGCAGAAAAAGAAGGACTAACAAATATTCATATATCACATAATCAAAATCGTATAAGGTAGTGTGATTTTAGCAAAGAAAAATAATGTACGTGGGAAATTGTGCCCACGGAGTAGTTCGCCGTTATTATAAACAAGCTTAATTAATCATGAAGAATTGAAAATGTAGTAATCTGTCATAATTGCAAATGTATTCTATGATTTTCTTGTCAAAACTGTTATATGTTTAGCTTAAATTTAGTAGAGGCTTTGACCTAGTCGCCTGGTCTCTAATTTAACTGCGTGGTTTCACTTGCATTAACAAAGACAGTATTTTACTTTAAAGGTTGTATTTTTCCAGTAGAGATGACTAATACATTTATCTCAAGGTTTCGTGCTAGGCTGGTTTCATCCCTTTTTAAGCAAGGTCAGTTTCTGCAGGTGCAGACAATAAAAGCACTGATACCGAAATAATTGGCAAACTTTGTTGCAACTTGTGTTCCAAGGCTCCAAGGACGCCTTATGTAAAAATGAGTACTAGGAGAGAGACATTATTCATTGGTCAAATTGAAGCCACCCTATTAACCCTCCAATGGAAGACCGTGATGAATTTGGAATGTTTCTTAGATGACATCTTGATGCCTTTTCTCTGTCGCAGAGAAAGAGACTTTAAAGAATTTTCACCCTAGAGACTTTAACTTTAATCTTGCCCCGTCTTGCCCATGCAGTAACTTTTGCCCCATTTTCCTTGCTGCCGCAAGGAAACTTACCTTAACTTTGCCCCTTTGAAATCTGCCCCATGCTGATCGAACCGATACCTGAAGGACGAAGACTTTTCTTGAATGCTGATTGTATTTGGTAAATATGAAAGGATAATTGTATTATGCATTGTGTTTTCCTTCTTAGGTACCAACCGCTATTTTGATAGGGCCCAAGCTAGAAGTTTTCTAAATTCGTGTTGACTAAATTCGTTTTGCATGAAGTCCCACATGCCGATGCTAATTAGAGGTTAGTTGAGGTGTTCACTTGATGCACCATGCTAAATTGAAATCTTGTTATGCTGACCGATGTATGCAATTAGCTAAGTTCAATTGCTTATATTAGTGATTTGCATTGCTGTAACCGAGTGCATTATAATTCAGATTTTGCGGAGATTGCGTTTCTTCCGCCGTTATGAACAGCTAGTAATGTTCGTATACATATATCATTTGATTTTGAGACTTATATACATTGTGCTAGCTTTGTTAATATAGGGAAATAAACTCCTTAACTTTAATAAACAGGTGTGGTTATTCATGACTGAAAGGTCATGGTGCGTCAAAATACCGACTGTTATTGATTCCTAATGTGTTATTTTGATCTATTAATTAAATATTGGGCATCAATTACAATAGTTATTGATTATTGATTTAAGTGATCCGACTATTCTAGGATGAGGAGAGCCCAACTCGCTTAAAAGGTTCACCGACCTCCGGCGTGTCCAAGTACAAGTAATTTATAAAGACTGGACGCGCTATCAGCAGCGGAGGTGGAAGTTAGTTCAGGTGTCTGGCTAGTGGCAGGGGCCCGCTGTTGTGAGCTGCCTCCCTCATAATTTTGGACATGTCTGCCAGCACCCTTGCTATGGAGACCAGTGTGGTGTTGATTGCCTGCAAGTCTTCCCTGATCCCCTGGAACCGTCCCTTCTGCAGCTGCCTGTTCTCCTGCACGTAGTCCAGGATCTGGCCCAGCATAACCTGGGAATGTTGGTATGCTCCCAGGATCTCTGCAAGTGCCTCTTGGAGAGTCGGTTCCCTAGGCCTGTCCTCCCCCTGACACACAGCACTCATGTGCCTCTCTCCCCTGAACTGTGTGCCCACTGCCACTGACCCTAGGTCCCTGATTGCCTTTGGTAAAAGGTGTGCCCTGGGGTCCCTGTAGTGGTGGACACACTGCTGATTGACGTGTCCTGGGGACAGAGGTATGGGTACGCTGGGTGGGTGCTGTGGTGGTGTTTCTTGATGGGGGAGGATCTGTGATGGTGTGTGACTGTGCCTGGGTAACCGACTGTCCAGAGGTCCCTGATGGGCTAGGTTGGTCTTCCAGGTGACCAGAGTTGCTGTCATCACTGTGGGCCTCTTTAGTTGGGGGACTGGATATTGCTGGCACCTCTTCGCCGCTGACATTAGCTGGGATACTTGTGGGGATATAAATGCTGTGTTATTGTTTTTATGTGTAACATATTGTGCATCGGTGGGTTGCCCTCTTTGTTTGTATTTGCCCTGGCAGCTTTCACTTGTGTACGTTGGTATGTGGTGAGCTAGCTGCTTCTCTGTAGTGTGTATGCTTTAGTGATAGGTGTCCATGCAGGGCTGTGAGTGGTGTCCATGCATTGGTATGGCATGCAGAGCTTGAGATGTGATGGTGGGGTGTGTGAGATGGAGTGGAGTGATGGGAGTGAGGGTGAGGGTGGGGGTATGTGATGGCATTCAGGTATGGGGGCAAGGGGGGTAATAGTGACCCTTAGCTCCTCCTCTGAGAATCTGGGGTGTCTTTGTGGTGCCATGGGTGTTGTGTGAGTTGTGTAGGTGAGGGTGTGTAGGGTGATGTGTTGGGGTGTGGGATGTGGGGTGCATGGGTGATGTAAAGGGTAGGTGGTGTGTGATTCTGGTTTTGTCTGTAGTCGTGGTCTCTATCTCATGCCAATGGTTTGTAGTCATAAAGAGTTGTGGGTAGTGTGGGTGTGTGTTTTAGAGTGGTGTGGGTGTGTGGGCGTGGTGTGTGTATGGGTGTCAGGTGTGTGTTATTTAAATTGACCAATGTAGCGTTGTTTTGTTTGAGTGTGTGTATTTTGTGCGCAGCGATATGTACCGCCAGTGGTTTACTGCCGTTGAATGTCCGCTGTGGTGATTCATGGCTCATAATGTGGTGGGCGTTGTTCAGTTGGCGTAACAGTGTGGGTATGAATACCGCCAGTTTATTACTGACCTTTGGCGTGGCGGACTTGTGTCTGTGGCTGAATAGTGACGGATTGGTGTGTGTGTGTGTGTCATAATATGGTGAAAGGATATCCATTGCAGTGGCAGTATGTTGGCGGCAGTCAGCATTGCGGTAAGCAGGATTTACCACCAATGTCATAATGAGGGCCTTAATCCTTAGAAAACATGGGAATGCTGTTATTTCACAAAGGTACCTGGTTAGCGTCAAAATGAAGCCGCATGAGTGTGTGTGCATTGAAAAAGGCCAGCGATGCGTCGATTTCTCACTCGCAAGCGAGACCGTGCATTGTTCCTCCTCCAGTGGAGTCGGTGTGCGTCGTTGATCCGGACAGGCACCTTGGGTCCAGAAAGGCTTTGCGTTGATTTTCTGTACCCAGCCAT
This sequence comes from Pleurodeles waltl, assembly GCF_031143425.1. Lineage (NCBI taxonomy): Eukaryota > Metazoa > Chordata > Amphibia > Caudata > Salamandridae > Pleurodeles > Pleurodeles waltl. Next base: position 1,891,891,664 of record NC_090440.1, read on the forward strand.
GTTGCGTTGCAAAATCCAGTCACATGGTATCACAAAACCGCGCTGCGTGGGGTTTGCGTCGTTATCAGCTTCCGTTAGCGGGTGTTGCGCGTCGTTTCTACAGCTGCGTTGCGTCGATCTTCCAGCCGTGATCAGGTGGAGCGTTGATTTCAGCTGTGAAGTCAGGGGCATGTCATTTATCAGTCACGTGACGGAATGTGCATCAAAAATTTCCCCCGCCCGGTGGTCTGTGCGTGGATTTTCAGTTCTTGTCTGCCAACTTCGCCTTTCAAGGACCCAGGAACTGGGCAGGGCACCACTTGGCAGGACAGGAGTCTCAGCAGAGAGTCCAGGTGCTGGCAGGTGGAAGTCTTTGATGGCCCTGAAACTTCAACAACAGGAGGCAAGCTCAGTTCAAGCCCTCTGAGATTCTTCTCAAACAGGAATGCACAAAAAAGTCAAGTCTTTGTCCCCTTTCACAGACAGAAGCAGTAACTGAAGCATAGTCCAACATAGCACAGTCACAGGCAGGGGGAGCATTTCTCAGCTCTTCAGTTCTTCTCTTTGGCAGGGGTTCCTCTTGATTCCAGAAGTGATCTAATTTTCAGGGGTTTTGGGGGCTCTTCTTATACTCCTTTCTGCCTTTTCAGTAGGCCTACTTCAAAGAGATGTCCCTGTTGTTTTCCCAGGCCAGGTTTCAGACACACACCAGGGGGTTGGAGACTGCATTCTGTGATGGCAGGCACCGCCCTTTCAGGTGTGTGACCACCCCTCCCCTCCCTCCTAGCACAGATGGCTCAACAGGATATGCAGGCTACATCCCAGCTCCCTTTGTGTTGCTGTCTAGAGAGAGGTGCAAACAGCCCAACTGTCAAACTGACCCAGACAGGCAATCCACAAAAAGGCAGAGTCACAGAATGGTTTGAGCAAGAAAATGCCTACTTTCTAAAAGTGGCATTTTGAAACACACAATCTAAAAACAAACTTAACTAAAAGATGTATTTTTAAATTGTGAGTTCAGAGACCCGAAACTCCATATTCCTATCTGCTCGCAAAGGGAACATGTACTTTAATAATATATAAAGGCAGCCCCCATGTTAACCTATGAGAGAGATAGGCCTTGCACAGTGAAAACCAAATTTGGCAGTATATCTCTGTCAGGACATATAAAACACATTAGTATATGTCGTACCTTAAGCATACACTGCACCCTGCCCATGGGACTTCCTAGGGCCTATCTTAGGGTTGTCTTACATGTAAGAAAAGGGAAGGTTTAGGCCTGGCAAATGGGTACACTTGCCAAATCGAATTGGCAGTTTAAAACTACACACACAGACACTGCAATGGCAGGTCTGAGACATGATTACAGGGCTACTAATGTGGGTGGCACAACCAGTGCTGCAGGCCAACTAGTAGCATTTGATTTACAGGCCCTGGGGACCACTAGTGCACTTTACTAGGGACTTACTAGTAAATCAAATATGTCAATCATGGAAAGCCAATCAACAATACAATTTACACAGAGACCATATGCACTTTAGCACTGGTTAGCAGTAGTAAAGTGCCCAGAGTCCTAAAGCCAACAACAACAACAGGTCAGGAAAAATAGGAGGAAGGAGGCAAAAAGATTGGAGATGACCCCGGAAAAGGGAAAAAGTCCAACATCCCTGAACAGATGTATGTGCCCCCAATATGAGTGCGTCTCCCAGCCCCAACATAAGTGCATGGACCTTCCTTGCTTGTGTATATGTTCTCTGTGTATGCATGTGACCCCTTCCTGATAGTGAAAATGTATTGCTCTTGTGAAAGGTTAGTACATATGGAAGTGCCAGTGTCATATTGTGATATACCCCTTCCCCAGTGGCCCTGCAGGTGATTAACAACTGCCTTTGGCCCGATTAACAAATTTATTTGTAGGTTTGGCTTTCGCGCACCAACTGCCTTTTTTAGGAATGTTAAACGGCTTCTGGAATTCTCAAATGTTGGTTTTACATTGGTGAACTGATTTAGTCATACGAACAGTTCTATGATCTACACTAGTAGAGAATGTAGAGAATGGATAACACAGATCAGCAATGTCCTACAAGCTTGTGAATGCCTAAAAATGTAAGTTTGTGGTTACTGATAATCTTTTTACTGACCCCCCTCCCACCATGAAGTAGGTCACACATTTTTTCCAAACTTAAAAGTTAATGAATTTCCAGGCTGTGGATACAAGAGGAACACCGCTTAAAATTTGTGGGTTGTACGGGAATGGGAGTGCTTAAACAGAAACAAGTTACCAAGTCCATCTGCAGGAGTGCTGCTGATTCTCACACATAATTGTTTTTGAATGGGATTCACAAAGGTTTTCAAGGGCTACGTCTGTAAATGTGTGATCGATACAGGTTTACAGACATAGGGCCTGATTTAAAGATTGGCCACGTCACAAACATGACAGATTTCTTATCTGCTGTATTACTATCTCCATAGGCTATTATGGGATCGTCACTAAGCAGAAGGGATATCTGTCATGCTGGTGACAGAGTAACCCCCCCCCGCCAAACTCTAAATCAGGCCCATAGTTTAGAAAATGTTAATTCCTAAAAAGCTGTGATTCTAAACAGGTCTGCAGATACAGATTTATGATTTTCTTTCAGAATTAGACCCTATGTATTTAATTGATGTAGGCAATCCTTATTTTATGCCAGTGGTTTCAGGCTGCAGCACTCATTTTTTGGGGACCATAACTTATTTTTCACCATCAGACTTTGACCCAGGACAAAATTGAGAACACCACAAAAGGGAGAACAAATGTGAAAGAAACAGATAGAAAAACACTGACAAAGGCAGACTATAGGGAAAAAGATCCTTAAAGAGTGAGATGAATAGACAGGAAGTATAGGGTGATAGAAGAAACAGGCACGAGGTGGAATCAAGACTCTATAGATAGATTTTGTGTTGGGCAACCCTTGCATTTTGCAGCACTGGGAGAAGTCTTCTGAGACCATTTTTGGGCCCCTGCATGTATATTATTATTATTAGTAGTAGTAGTAGTATTAGTAGTAGTAGTCGTAGTAGCAGTAATAGTATTGTTGTTGATATTATTATTATTATTATTATTATTATTATTGTTATTGTTATTGTTATTATTGTTATTGCCATTATTGTTATTATTTGCTGGTTTTATTAGTTATTATTATTATTTTTATTATTATTATGATGATGATGATTATTATTATTATTATTCCAAATGAAGCACTGGGTGTAGGTATGGTGTATATGAAAAATGATTTAAAAATAATCAACATCCATAAAAAATTGTACTGTTCCATTGCAAAGAAATACTTTCAATAGGCGCTCTGGTTTGCGTTAAATGTTGAATTGGAAATTAAGACCCAATTCCTGTTTGTCACTTATAGAAACAACTTTACCATGATCACCAATTTCCTCTTGATGGGCACATTACTGTGCTTGGTTTTAAGCAGGGGTGTGAAAATATTTGTGTTATTTCCTTTTGCATGATTGAGTCACATTTTGCAAAAATCATGCTAAAATACATGAAACACAATTCGGGTATTTTGCTCTATTTTTGTAGTGTGAAGTGCATCCTGAAGTCCAAAATTGACACAATTACTCACTTTGCATTAAAATAGAGTACAGATAACAAGGGCTGCTCGTGATATGTCAGTCCGCATTCTTTTGGTGCTACCACAATATGATTTTTTATGCACCAGATCACAAGTTACACAATGTGTAATGGTGGGGTTTCATTAAAAAAGCAGAAGGTGAAATGCTAGAAATTACTTGAATTATACCTGTTTTGGTCTAATTTCAAGTGCAGCTAGATAAAATCACTATTAGTAAAGAGGATGAAACGAAGCAACGCAGTTTATAGCTATATGCTAAGTAAATGCGAGATACAGTGTCCTGATTTAAAATAGCATTATAGTCAACCCGCAGAATGGTATTTTTTGCATTGAACACATCTGAAAGTGCACTGACGTGTAAGTTTGTGCTGCCCGACCGATAATTTATTATTGAGCAGGGCCCATATGTCTATGTCTAAATGTTTGCATGATGGATACATAACCAGTACACTGAATTTATTTATTTATGGCATTTCATAAACTGCTAGAGGCTACATTCGTGGTATTGCCAAGCATAAAGGAGCAGGCAAAATAGCAATGGGGGTCAGGAGGAGTGTGTGGAAGTGGTAAGAGACGTATGTGGTATTGCAGCGGTGGAAGAGTGAAGTATACTCTGGCAATGTAGGACTATTTTAGAAAATGGATGATTAGAGGTGAAAGTGGTGAGCTTATGAACGATGGAGATTGAGTATTTTATGCTAAAAATATTTATGAGGGAAGGGTACCACAGCCTGCAACTAGTATCGGAAGAGATGGGTGAATTTCTTAAGTCCCTTACACAGAATATGAATTGAACTGGGAAGTTTAATGATGTGATGAGAGATTGGGCACAATTATGTAAAGAGGTGGATTAAAATAGAGAGGGGAAGGGACTAGGGTGTTGCTACAAATAAATAGTACACGGGATGCAGTGGCCCTGTAGCCCAGGAGTGTGAGGGGCCCTCTGGACGTCAATTATGGCTGTCATTTACTACTAAACTCTGGGTTAGGGGGGGGGGGCACTTTCCTTGTTTACATGAAGGTTCAGGGCACCCTTGCTATGGAAGCAAAGAAAATTACGTGGCACAATAAAATCAGTTCTCACCATGCTACAGCAAAGTTACCTGTTTGTTTAATGCTGGGCGAGGTTGCTAGCCGAGGGTTTGCTCCCAGTTTAGTGAGTAACTTTGGAGAGATGGAGGATGAATGGTGTGACTAGGTAAAGTTTAGCGCTCAAGACAAGAAGATACAGGCTCTCATTACAAGGGGCTGCTTAATTCCAGTAGGGCCACTAACAGCAGTTACTGGCTCTGTTGTAATTATGAGATCTGCAGGAGCACCATGGATATCTTAACTTTCGGATCTCTCAGGGTGAATGTCTGTCTCATTGTGAGGAATTAACAAGCGCATCAGACCGAGAAATAATGGTTCCCTCAAAAATGTCCATTTTGTATTCAACTCTAATGGTCCAACTCTCAATGGGGCAGGTTTCCCCACCCCTGTAGATATGGGTATCCCCAATATTGGTAACTCAGGAGGGTGGGGAAAATCAAGCCCATTTACCAGGTCACTAATAATGAGGCTAAGCCTCGTAAGAGTGAAGGAGACAAATGAGGTTTAAGGGCAAAGATAATGTTTGGCATGTAAGGAATGTGAGCAAGTTATGGTGTTATGCAGTGCACTTATTAACTTTATCTTTCTTTGAAATCAGTTGTGTTGTGATATCCTGCAGGAAAACACTTCACACTGGCAGCTGGGGCTTAACTCTTCAATACATTCCTTGTCAGCACTACAAATTATCTCGCTATGGCTACTTCACCTCGGCAACAACTTTTTCTGTGAACCAGCCATGCACGTCTAAAATAATTATGCGACCTAACTATTTTTTGCAACTTCTAAATCAGACAGACTCCTGTTTTTTAGGCAGCAATCCATGTTTTTCTCAGAAAGAATCGCCGTTGGGATTTTCTTATTTTTTTGTTAGGCTGCAAGCTTCTCTTAGTCTCATCACATGTGACCTCTCCCACCTCATCATCAGAAATGGGTAACAACAGCAGTTGTGCACTCAGCCTCACCCAGAGTCACCCGATGCTGACATCTATAGTGGCGCAGCGTATCCCTGCTAAACACCACTCATAATTATGCCACCTTAATACTGAGCCCACTCCTGGTCTTTGGATTTTTGGGTTTGCTGTTAGGTATAATAATAAGCTGCAACATAAACTTTGTTACTCACAAGTTAACTCTATAGGAGACAATAGCAAGAGTTTAAGATAGGTTAAATTATGTATTCAAAAATAGAGTAATAGGGTTTATTAGTCAATAGATTTTACAGAATGGCATGTAGCATGTCACAAATCTGTCCCTTTTCTATCCGTCTAAGTCTAGTTGGTGAAAGCTCACTGTACTCATAAAGAATACAGTTACAGTTTAGTCTAGTCACATTAAAGAAGCCTGGGAAAATACAGTTAAGAATTTCAAAAAAGTAATTCTTTATTCTGTCTCAAATACAGTTCTCACAACTATCAACTCAATAAGCTTCAGCTATCACACTATTCAACAGTTTATCCAGCTCCCTCCTTCTCTCTAGCAAAAGTCAAAAATCTGCTCTGCGGGGAAGCAAAATATCTAAAATGACTAAAATGGGATGCCCAAAATGCCAGGAACCCAAGCAGCACTCTCCTGTATCTGCCTCACTCTGCACTGGGAGTACCTTACTCTTTCCCTGGGACACCTTTTATATCAATTTGATTGTTACAATAGTTAACAATTTATCATAAATGTAATTCATTCTTCGCATGTTGAAACTTCTAGAACAATTGTGCTATTCATATTCAGAAAATAATTGAAACATCATCACGGTTTCCCATGTAGAGTTTACTTCTGAAAGAACAAAGATCATGCATGAATACAATCGTCATCTCCTTTCTTGTAGCTTTCACACTGTAGGCTCAATCATAAAAGAAACAATTTAGTATAAATTGTGTGCAAGTCAGCGCATTCTGAAGCATGTTAGCAAGCACAGCCCATCTACCAAAATTTAAATCCCATTCTAATCTATGGTATTTAGATTTCGGCTTGCAGGATATCTGTCACCGTTGTGGCAGATTAACCCATCCACAGAGTTCTAAATCAGACCCAAAAACTGCATCTTATAGAGGAGCCACATTTCAGTTTTTGCTCACAACACTATGTAATAAACCACTAGAAAGTTATGCTCTAGAATTATGTATGTGCCCTTGCAGCAAACTGTGAATATGGTGCTCTTATTGACCAATATGTTAAAAAGCAAATAGTCATGCTTGTTCCTGGAATAAGATTTAGGAGCAATTATCTAGGCATAAAAATTCACCCCTGTCTGAAGTTGTAGAAGCAGCCACAGGAAATAAACGCTCAACTAAATTGTTCAACCTGTTAAACGAAGACAAATAATCTTCCTTAGAAGTGGCATTTATAAGGAGTAAAGAGAAATTATTCCTTAGCAAGGTGACCACGGGCACCTGTTTTACCAAAGGCAAATGCAACAAATGCAGAAGAACGCGCCTTGCAAACAAAAGTAATTATTCACTGTATAACAACAAATGTTTTAAATGCAGATAATTTGAACATTTATTTTTTCTCGGTTTGTAGATACCAAGTCTTAACCAGATCTGTATTTGATGGGAGCAAAGGCACAACTGGTACGAACAATGCAAAGGATACTTTTGCTTTAGTGGTTGAAAGATCTGACACAGTTATCAAGCTAGACCTTGACTCCAAAGTCCAGTAATGCAGTAGATGCTGTTGGCAATGTAGAAATTGTTAACACTGATGCCAAGCTACGCAAAGAACCAAATTGTAAAATTGTGATTGATTGAATTTGCCCCATGATGTTGACTCATTCTGATTCACCATACTTTTTTATTTAAAAGATCCTTTCCCAAAGATATTATAAAGACTGATAACTGGATATGTTTGACACTACAGCTCTTTGATATCAAAACATTTAATTCATGTTCTTTGTAGCATCCATCACATTTGAATTTCTCACCATGTGGGGGAAAATTTATATTGACAAGGATGGTCAACATGTTCTTGTTTGGAGGCATCAGGGGATTTGGCAGTGGTACTTGATCCAGCTGCAGGTCTTATAAAGTGTATATCCATTGTTAGAGGTATTGAAAAGTTATTTTTAAATTTAAATCTATTTTCCCACAAAACAACTAGGAAAAGTCAAGGGATTCTACTCAACACAAAATGAGGGATTACCCATTACACTCCAGAAGTGCGTTAATTTGTCAACTCAAAGATTTACAGTCACAATGTATAATTAGGCCATGGATTCAAGTGAACGTGTTGCTCCTATAGTGCTGGTTAACAAAAGGGGCCCATGTGTCTCTTCCAATTTAAGATCTTTTCATAACCAGATCATGGTGTATTGTCACCCATTACCAAAACTTTTAGAACTACTGGCTATATTTGAGGGGGCGAAGTGCTTTGGCCTCTCCCGATCCTAGCTTGGGAGACCACAAGTAGAACTGGAGGAGTTCTGTCATCACTTAACTCTTTTATTACTTCTGGAGGTGCATTTCTTTCCATTTGCATGCCATTTGGGCTAGCATCATCTGCCTTAGTATTTCAAAAACTCCTGATCATATTGTTTGGAAACCTGGAGGGGGTCATAGCCTTCCAGGGTCATAGCTTATTTTTTTGGACACCACTTAATTGCAAACTGTCAGGTTACCCCAAGTTCTCAGCATTCTTTAACAGTAAAGTATACTGTTTCAGATGGCAAAATGTAGGTTTTTGACTCAGGAAGTAGAATAGCTAGGTTGTATCACTGACCAAAGTGATATTCATCCTAAGAATGCTCTTCCGAAGACAATTGAGACATGAAAATTACATCTAACAAAGATTGGTCACAATCTTATCTAGGCTTATGTGAATTTTGCTTTAGATTCATGGAGAATTTTACCTCTCATGCAGCCCCTCAGATAAGCTTGCTGAAAAAGGGTGTCATCTTTTCATGGAACAGTGAAAAGGCCAGGACCTTTAACAGTTTTCAAAGTGGCTAATATTGATGCATCTCCTTTTTCCTATAGTGCACATTCGTGGTATCAGTGGTTGCTAGCGGGGAATATATTGGTGCTGTTTTATCCCAAAGTGTTTAGGGGATTAAAAGAAGCATACATTTTGTCTTAAGATCATTGTTCACTGCAGAAAGTCCATATTCTACTATTGAAAGAGAAGGGTTAGCCTGTTCATTGACATTTAATATTTTACAACACATTTGTGGGTTAGGAGGTTTACCATCAAAATTGATAACAAACTTTTGATGTCATTATTAAATAACACTGGTACTGGGGAAGCCTCTCTCATGATAATGCACATGTTGTTCAAACTTTCTGAGTAAGGTTTTGAGGTACAATTCATGTCAGGAACATGCACTCTTATTGCAGATTGTTGATATATTCTAATAGAAGATGGTTATAATCATAGTCAATCACAGCCATTTAAAGAATGAGCTATTGTTTAGGTCGGCAATATGAAAAAGCGTAGTGAAACAAAACTCAAGAAAGAACTATAGGGAAAAACCTTTGGTTGGGGATGGGCTTCTTCAGATGGTGATTATATATTATACTCAAGGTTGGCCTCATGAAAACGTTCATCCTCTGAGCTGCAAATCTTCTGCAAAGTCAAGGATACCCTTTCTGTTATTAAAGAGATGTTATGTTAACACATTTGTAAAGCATGGCAAATGTCTCAAAATGTGTTGCCACTAAGTAAACACAAGAAGGAAGGCAGCTAAATCAAGGCCCAGAGACAAGGCTGTCAAACAACTAGGGGTCAACTCAACAGGGCCTAGTTACTGAAAAGCCAGTTATTCAAAGCCTTCCTGAACCTTAAGGAAGGAAGAGCCAAGTTGTAAGGCACCTGGTAGCTCATTGCAGAGCTTTGTCACCTTCACCGAAAAGGCTTTGCCACCTGCATGAGCCCGGTTAAATCTGGGAACAACCAGAGGGGAGCAGACAGTGTGTTGGTGTATAATTGCAAACTGACTGCATCAAGCACTCAGAGCCACTGTGATGAACTGCTTTAAAGACAAGGCATAGGGACTTAAAGATCACCCTTTTTTCACTGGTAGCCAATGGAGGGATGTTAGGGCTTCAGAAGTTGAAGAGAATAAAAGGGGCCCAAGGCCAGTCTGGCAACTGCATTTTGTAATCAATGGAGTTTCTTAAAAAAGCCTTCAACCAGAAATAAAGGATTGCAATAATACAGTTGACTTAATATTGTCATCTGCATCACCACTAGGAGTTCTGATTTGGGAAGAAAGTGTAAGGTCTTCCTGAGCATTTTAGGAAGGAAAACATTAAAAACACACTGATGCAAAATGTTTTTTGCCTGGCCAGGGAAAGTTCATGTTCCAAATAACTCCCTAGACATTTGACTATTTTAGCAGGCATCGGAATGGTAGTCCAACTACTGAACAAAAAATCAAATACCAGAGATTCCAGTACACCGCAATGTTTAATCCTCAGTACCTCAATCTTGTCTGAGTTTAATTTGAGAGAGTTAGACTTCCACCAGTCAGACACCGCAGCCATACAGCGATTAAATCATTCTGTAGAATTGCCACCTAACCCGACCAGGGAGACGATGAGCTGAGTGCCATCCATCTAATTCATAAACCGGAGGCCAAAGTAATTTATGAGTCTCAATAGTGAATGGATGTCTATATTAAAGTGTGGGGCTAAGTGCTGAACTCTGAGGAACTCTTTGCTTCAAGGTCTTAAATTCATATATGGCTGTTTGAAAACTGCCTGGGACCTGCCGGTCTGGTAGGCTATGCACCATTCCAGTGGCTTTCCTCCGATTGTGATTTCCTCTTGCCTGTCAATTAGAATGAGAATGCTGCAGACAGAAATAATAATACCAGGGCTGCACATTCTGTCTTGTCTGTAGGTATTCAGAGGTCATCCACTACGGCTAACACAGCCATCTCTGTGCTATATACTGGATGAAACCCTGACTGAACTGAATCAATAGTTTTTCACTGGACAGCCACTTAGATAGGAGATGATAGCTGTATTTCTCAACTAACTTCCCAGTAAATGGCAGCAGAGAGTTTGGTTAATAATTTTTAAAAACAGTAGGATCTAAGTTAATCTTTTTTAATAGTGGGACTATCAGTACTTTTTGCCATTTCACAGAACAGATGCCTGTTAAAGAGGGGTGTGTTGTACTCACCAAGGATATCCATGGCACATGAGTGCCATTTGGGTGAGACCTTGAAAAAGAAAAGAGTTAAGAGTATTTTGTGATGACAATTCATGGATAATCAAACTTTGAATTTTGTCAAGAGATGCCCTTTTTAGATCATCCCTTACAAATCACTTAAAACATTCATTTTTGAGAAGACGCAATCAGACTTACTGGAAGGGCCATGGAAGAAACTCTCTTTAAACGTGTTAGTTCCCTATAAAATGTAATCAGCTATGAGGTATACTCCTTGGTGTTAATTATTTCTTCAAATGAGTTGAAAGTAAGTAGATAGCCGAACCCAGCAAAGACTCTCTCATTGAATTCCTAGATTATTGTTAAAAAAATTATTTAAATATGTTATTTCAGACAACAGGGTGGAAATCAGCTGGTCAAGAATGCAAGAGCTCTTTGTTAAGAAAATTATTTTTCTCTAAATAAAGAATGTATTATATTCCCCACACACAAATGTTTTGGTGGAGAGGTTTAACAGAGTAGTAGTACAAGATTAGGTTAGGTTCCTTTAGTAGTTCTACTAATTAAAACCATTACAAACAGTACCGTTTAATAATTCAATGAACAGCACTTCCACATTTTTAACCTAATAAAAAACTAAAAACAACAATTGATCACTAGTGAATAGAAAAAGCACAATATAACTTACAATTAAAAAGTATTCCTAATTCAACATTACATAAAACCTCTAGTTCGACATTGAGATTCAATCCGATCCATTAGTAGACTTTAGGACAACAAAAATAACAAAATACATGTACAATAGTAACCAAGTACGTAGGCCGTAATACTCACTCTTCCTGAATTTGTGTCTAAACGTCTGATTTCCTGTCAAGCATCTTTATGTACGATTCCTGACCAGCTGGAAATAAAGTGCAAATTAAATAAATATTAACTATTGAATCTAAGAGTATGATTAACCAATGAAGAAGACCTCATAAAAGTCATTATTTACATATTACTAACCATTGACCTATGGCTAGAGCCTTTCATACCCATAGAAATGTATCTTGCCAGACCCTTCTTAAAGTACTGCATCCGTTCATTATTGACTGGCTTACCCTCACACATCTCTAAATCAATACATCATTCATTACCTGCTTCTGGCAGCTGATCATAAAATTCCTGGGCAACAGGAATATATGCATGAGCAAAACCATACAAAATAGCAGCCCATATTCAAAAAAGCTTGAATCATACAGTCATGCTCACATCTAAGAGATTGGTGGTCATTACAACCCTGGCAGACGGTGGTAAAGCGGCGGTAAGACCGCCAACAGGCCGTCTGTAAAAATTTTGCAATTACGACCGTGGCGGAAACCGCCAACAAAGACAGCCACTTTAACACTCCGACCGCCACGGCGGTACAAAAAGACAGCGCGGCGGTCACCGCCAACAGACAGGCGGGAGACAATGTACCGCCCACAGTATTACAACCCGCCAATCCGCCACCTTTTCCGGGGCGGATTCACCGTGGATAAAAACACGGCGGAAACAGCTTTTGCTATGGGAAAACGCTCACCTGAACACATCCCACGAGGATCGAGGACTCCATGGACCCGGACCTCCAAATACTCCCTGCCCTTGTGTTTCTGCTCCTCTATGACCAACAGCTACGTAGGCGCCGAAGAGAATGGTGAGTACTGCACCTACGACATAGCGGAGGGGGGAGGCAAAAGTTAGGGGGACACCCACCAAACACCCCCACCCTCGCATATTACAACATACACACCAATGCATTCACAAAAAATCACAGTAACAACCCACAATCGCCCCAGAAGAATGAAAACACAAAGCGAAATTCGGTCCAACAATGTAATGTGCCAATATACATGTCATACAAAAATATACAGATATATATTTGAAAATCTGTCATAATTATATACAATACGAGAAGTAGTGCAGATATGTACATAACAATGTCCGTGCACCATCAGTCCAAAAATGCATGGGCGAGGCCCACAAACGATACCTGACCACAATCGGAGAGAACACTGCCGGGGCATCAGATAGAAATACTACAGGCGTCTCAGGGGGAAGGGAAAGGGGGGCACCTCAGCCGGATGACTACGAAGCTAGATCCACGACGGGGCTCCATGCCCATTTATGCCATCCTGGGGAGTGCAAAGCCACAGTCTCTCAAGTCTCTACAGTGGGTGGCTTGCCCACTGTGCCATCCTGGGGAGTGCAAAGCAACAGTCTGTCAAGTCTCTACAGTGGGTGGGTTGCCCACTGTGCCATCCTGGGGAGTGCAAAGCCACAGTCTCTCAAGTCTCTACAGTGGGTGGCTTGCCCACTGTGCCATCCTGGGGAGTGCACAGCCACAGTCTCTCAAGTTGATGCAGGTCTCTACTGGTACTGGGGGGGACTGGTGCCCAGACTGGATGAGTCTCCCCGTGAAAGGTCGTGTCCTGTCACTGTCCCAGCTGCACATGGGATAAGGATGCCTGATGTGGCGGTCAATTCATCCCTACCCGCTGCTTGCCCTGTTCAGCGGTGCTCTGCCATGGCGGTCTTTGCCCTGTTCAGCGGTGCTTTGCCATGGCAGTCTTTGCCCTGTTCAGCGGTGCTTTACCATGGCGGTCTTTGTCCTGTTCAGCGGTGCTTTGCCATGGCGGTCTTTGCCCTGTTCAGCGGTGCTTTGCCATGGTGGTCTTTGCCCTGTTCAGCGGTGCTTTTCCATGGCGGTCTTTCCCCTGTTCAGCGGTGCTTTGACATGGCGGTTCAGGACTGTTCATCGGTGCTTTGACATGGCGGTTCTGATAAGGACATTGGTGTGTGGCATGACGTTCTCTACACTGGACATTGGTGTGTGGCATGACGTTTCATCATTGTCCAGCGGGGCTGTGGCAGCCGGGGCCCTCCAGGGCACTGACTCCGGTGGTGGCGGTGGTCTCCGGACCAGTGACGATACTTGGGCCCTCCTGGGCAATGACTCCGGCGGTGGTCTCCTGACCAGGGCCGATACTTGGGCCCTCCTGGGCAATGACTCCGGCGGTGGTCTCCTGACCAGTGACGATACTTGGGCCCTCCTGGGCAATGACTCTGGCGGTGGTCTCTGGACCAGTGACGATACTTGGGCCCTCCTGGGCAATGACTCCGGCGGTGGCGGTGGTCTCCGGACCAGTGACGATACTTGGGCCCTCCTGGGCTGTGACTCTGGCAGTGGTCTCCTGACCAGTGATGATACTTGGGCCCTCCTGGGCTGTGACTCCGGCGGTGGTCTCTGGACCAGTGACGATACTTGGGCCCTCCTGGGCTGTGACTCCGGCGGTGGTCTCCAGACCAGTGACAATACTTGGGCCCTCCTGGGCAATGACTCTGGCGGTGGTCTCTGGACCAGTGACGATACTTAGGCCCTCCTGGGCAATGACTCCGGCAGTGGCGGTGGTCTCCTGACCAGTGACGATACTTGGGCCCTCCTGGGCTGTGACTCTGGCGGTGGTCTCTGGACCAGTGACGATACTTGGGCCCTCCTGGGCAATGACTCTGGCGGTGGTCTCTGGACCAGTGACGAAACTTGGGCCCTCCTGGGCAATGACTCCGGCGGTGGCCTCCTGGCCAGTGACGATACTTGGGCCCTCCTGGGCTGTGACTCTGGCGGTGGTCTCTGGACCAGTGACGATACTTGGGCCCTCCTGGGCTGTGACTCTGGCGGTGGTCTCTGGACCAGTGACGACGGTGCTGGCGGTTGTGTCTCGACCGCCGGAAATGATGGCGCACTTCTCCGCCGTGACACTCACAACAGGCTGGGCAGACTTCCTCTGGCCCTTCCCCACCTTTGGTGGAGTCACAGCTGACTCTCCAATCCCCTTGGAACCCATGTCAGTTGTTTTCCCACCAGGTCAATGGCCTCCTCACTGATGGCAGCAGGGGTGACTGGGGCAGGGCCTGAGGTGCCTGGGGCGAAGGTGATGCCTACCCTCCTGGGTGAGCAGGCACGGGCGAACACTGAGGGGCTGCTGGGAGGGCAGTGCTAGTAGGGGAGGTGGCGGCTGTACCTGTAGAGGTGGGGGGCACAGATGGTGCCGCCACCACAAGGGAGCCCACATCGTCGAACGAGTCCGTGTAGCTGCTTGGTGATCCGGTGGCCGACGTGAAGCTCCCCTCGCCCTCCGTCCCACTGGTGCATTCAGAGTCCGTGGTGTGACCCTCCATGGCCATGTGGGATGCAGCTCCCTTGTGCTCCGGTGCCACTGTACCTCCGCCCGTTGATGCTGATGTACAAAAGGACAGGGAGAGCAGAAAAAGGGGGGGAGACAGAAGAAAGAGAGTTTTAGTGCATGGATTACCGCTACCGTTGGCGGACAAGACAAACGCAGCAGCCCCCTGCATTACGCCGTGCTCCTGCCCTCTGCACATGCAATTTCTGGGATATGGCCTATATGGCAATGGTGGACATCTGCGCACATGGATGCCACACGGGCAACTATACCTCGACTTGGCACTCTGCTGAGGTGGGGTAGAGTGCCACATGGCCTACATTACGGAGGGCCTTGCCTACCTAACTCGCCCTGGCCTAGGGACACCCACAGCTCACCTCCCCCACCAAGACACCTCCACTGCACGCAGAATGAGAGTGTACTCACCCCCTTGTGTCTGCTGTGATGCCCTCAAGCGCCCATCCAACTCCGGGTAGGCCACCGCCAGGATCCGGAACATCAGGGGGGTCATGGCGCGACGGGCACCCCTCCCACATTGGGAGGCCATCCCCAGCTGAGCCTCCGCCGTCTTCTTGCTGCAGCGGCAAATGTCCTCCCATCTCTTAAGGCAGTGGGTGCCCCGTCTCTGGTGGGGCCCCCAGGGTCCGGACTTCCTTGGCGATGGCACGCCAGATGTCCCTCTTCTGATGGGTGCTGACCTACATGACATGCACAAGGGAAGAGGTACAGTCATTACCAACTGCACCGTCGTTTTGAGTGGCCCCCTCCCTACTCTGGCCATTTGGCCCATTCATTCACATGCATTAATGTTCTATGAACTCTGCCCCCTTCCCTCTTCCAACCAGCCCTCTCCACCCAGGCCTAGCCCATACAACGTGCTCCCTGTGTACTAACCTGTTGGTCTGGAGGACCGTAGAGTAGCGTGTACTGGGGGAGGACCCCGTCTACCAGTTTCTCCAACTCCTGTGCAGTGAAGGCAGGGGCCCTTTCCCCAGACGCAGCAGCCATCGTCGCTTCCAGACCGAGGTCACAGCAGCACTTGCAGTGTAGGTCCTCTCCTGTCGAAGGTCAGGTATCTACTGATTAAACAGATAGAAAATAGCAGTGACGTCCACGGCGGTGCGCATCATCACCGCCAGCGCACCTGTTCATTGGCTCCTGGGACCCATAGGGTCCAATGTTAACCAATGTAGCATTGCGCCGTGACGGTGTGCAACGCCAGCGCAGTTACCCCACAATCCCATTGTCCCAGTTTAGAGGTCAGGCAGCCACCATTTCAGGGGCCCACATGGCTTCATTTACTACTGCGTCACACATAGCTAGGCCTACACTCAACACACATACAGGAAGGGTTTTGTGAGTGGTGTAGTCATCTGTGTAACTGTGGGTACATACCTGGAGGAATAATGACTGGTTCTTCGCTGTTGTCCTTCGTAGGCACCGTCAGCTGGGACATATGAGAAGATGGCAGAATCCTCCGGTGTACCGACCGCTGGTGGACCTGTTGACAATGGAAGAGAGACATGTCATCATAACCTACTTTTTTGACCGTGCCACAATCCAGGAACTATGTACCCAGTTGGAGCCAGACCTGATATCACCAATCCGCCATCCGACTGGAATACCCCCTGACGTGCAGGTGCTGTCAGTGCTCCATTTCCTTGCAAGTGGCTCTTTTCAGACAACTGTGGCCATGGCATCAGGAATGTCCCAGCCTATGTTTTCCAACGTGTTGTCCAGAGTGTTGTCTGCCTTGCTGAAACACGTAAGGAGATACATCATTTTTCCTCAGGTGGAGGATTTGCCTACAGTGAAATGTGACTTCTATGCCCTTGGACATATCCCCAACGTCATAGGTGCCATTGATGGGACCCATGTAGCTCTGGTCCCCCCCCACAGGAGTGAACAGGTGTACAGGAACCGGAAGAGTTACCATTCCATGAATGTACAGATGGTCTGTTTGGCAGACCAGTACATCTTGCAGGTAAATGCAATGTTCCCTGGCTCAGTGCATGACGCCTACATCCTGCGGAATAGCAGCATCCCTGATATGATCGCTCAACTCCAGAGGCACCGTGTATGGCTAGCTATTGGGGGACTCTGGTTACCCCAACCTGTCTTGGCTATTGACCCCAGTGAGGGATCCCAGGACCAGGGCAGAATAACGCTACAATGAGGCCCATGGGCGGACTAGGAGGGTGATCGAACGCACCTTCGGCCTCCTGAAGGCCAGGTTCACGTGCCTCCATATGACAGGTGGATCCCTATTCTACTCACCGAAGAAGGTGTGCAACATCATCATCGCCTGCTCCATGCTCCATAATTTGCCGTTGCGACGCCAGGTGCCTTTTCTGCAGGAGGATGATCCCGATGACGGTGTCATATCAGCTGTGGAGTCTGTGGAGCCTGTGGACAGTGATGAGGATGAAGCTGAGGAAGAAGACAACGACAACACGGAGTCAGTCATACAGCAATATTTCCAGTGAGACACAGGTGAGAACATTTTCATTTTTATCATTACATTAACTTTCACACGTCTACCTCTATCCTGTTTCTCGATTTAAATCAATATTTGGTAACTGAGTTGTACCCTTCCATTACGGTTTCACAGGTGTGGTTACCTACGTGTCAACTGCTTGCATCCTTCAAGGGCTTGTGATGTGTGACATAGGTATGTTAGCTTTACAATGCTAAACCCATTATGACACTGTCATTGATAATACATTTTTACTAAATCACAGACTGACTCCAGATTGTTTTGTGTTTCAAGGGTGTTTATTGAAGTGCTCAGAAATGGGAGGGGGTTGTAAAATGAGGCTGGGTGATGGCGGAGGAATGTCCATGGCAGAGTCCAGTCTATTAGTCTCACAGGTGCACTGCCCATCTGGGCATAGGAAGTGGAGCTGGGGCAGTTTAAGTATGGACAGGGTAACAAAGTGGGACAGTGGGAGGACAATCAGGGTGGTCTCATTTCCTGGCGGGGTTCTTGCCATCTTGCTCTGTCCTGTTCCTGGATCTCAGGGACCGCTTGCATGGTGGTTGTCCGTCTGCAGGGGGTGGGGTGCTGGTGTGGTAGTCCTGTGGTGGGGCGTCCTGTCCACTAGCGCCGGTGGAGGTGGTGGGCAGTTCATCGTCCTGGCTAGTGTCAGGGGCCCCTTGGAGTGCCACGGTGTCCCTCAAGGTCTGCTGTATGTCCTTCAGCACCCCTACGATGGTGCCCAGGGCGGAGCTGATGGTCCTGAGCTCCTCCCTGAACCCCAAATACAGTTCGTCCTGCAGGCGCAGGGTCTCCTGCAACTTGTCCAGGACCATCGCCATCGTCTCCTGGGAGTGGTGGTATGCTCCCATGATGGAGGATAGGGCCTCGTGGAGAGTGGGTTCCCTTGGCCTGTCCGCCCCCTGTCACACAGCAGCCCTCCCAGTTCCCCTGTGTTCCTGTGCCTCCGTCCCCTGGACCGTATACCCACTACCACTGCCCCCAGGTTCCTGTTGTTGTTGGGGTGGTGGGTTACCCTGGGTGCCCTGTAGTGGTGGACACACCGCTGATTGACCTGTCCTGGGTAGGGAGGTTTGGGCCCGCTGGGTGGATGCTGTGCTGGTGTTACCAGAGGGTGGAAGGTCGGTGTTGGCCTGTGCCTGTGCAAGGGGAACCGACTGTCCCGAGGCCCACGATGGTCCGGGCTGATCATCAGGATCCAGTAAGGCAGAGCTGCTCTCGTCACTGTGGGCCTCTTCTGGGGGTGGAGTGGTGTTGTCTGGACCCTCTGGTGTGGTGACGGTCCTTCGGGTTCCTGCAGGGGCATAAGAGCTAGATTATTGCATGTGTGTGTGTAATGGTGTGCAATGGGTGGGTGTTTGTGTACCCCAGTGCAAGCATTCCTGTGTGTGGGGTTGTGTGGTGATGGTTGGGGGGGTGTACTGGGTATGTGCAGTGGGCATGCTTTAGTGAGGGGTGTCCATGCTAAGTTGTGTCATGCAGGGCTTGGTGTTGGGATGGGTGGTTTGTGTCATGGGTACATTGGTGAGGAGTTGTAGTGATAGGAGAGGGAGTGAGGGAGGGGGTGTGTGATAGGATGCAGGTAGGGTGGGGGATATGATTGTTAAGATTTGACTTACCAGTGTCCCATCCTCCACCGACTCCTGCGAGGCCCTCAGGATGCAAGATGGTCAAGACTTGCTCCTCCCATGTTGTTAGTTGTGGGGGAGGAGGTGGGGGTCCGCCGCCAGTCCGCTGTACCGCGATGTTGTGCCTGGAGACCGTTGAACGCACCTTCCCCCGTAGGTCGTTCCACCTCTTCCTGATGTCCTCCCTATTTCTTGGGTGCTGTCCCACTGCGTTGACCCTGTCCACTATTCTGCGCCATAACTCCATCTTCCTGGCTATTGATGTGTGCTGTACCTGTGAGCCAAATAGCTGCGGCTCTACCGTGACGATTTCCTCAACCATGACCCTGAGCTCCTCCTCGGAGAAGCGGGGGTGTCTTTGGCGTGACATGGGGTGGTGTGGGTGATGTGTGGGGTGGTGTATGTGGTGATGGTTCTGGTGAGTGTAGTGGTGTGTGGTGTTTTGTGCGTGGATGTTGTGTGGGTGATGGTGTTGTGTGCCTCTGTGTAGTGGGGTTGTCTATTCTGTGCTCTCTCTCTGTCGCCTTTGTCTCTAATTTTTGGTGGTAGGGGTTTGTGGGTGTGTGTTTTATATTGTATTGGGTGTGTGGGTGTGTTGTTTGTATGTGCATCAGGTGTGTGTATTTTGAATTGTCCAATGTGGCAGTGTTTTGGAGATGTGTGTGTATTTTGCGTGCGGCGGTGTGTACCGCCAATGGAATACCGCAGTTGAAAGACCGCTGCGTGGATTCATGGGTCGTAATAGCATGGGCGTGTTTCTGTTGGCGTGGAGGTGGAGGATTTGTTTCCGCCAGTTTATCACTGACCTTTGATGTGGCGGTGTTGTGTGGGTGTCTGAATTTTGGCGGATTCCAAGATGTGTGTCATAATAGCTGTGGCGGAATGCCGCCTCCGCGGCGGTGTATTGGTGGTCTTCTGCACGGCGGTAAGCGCCTTTTACCGCCAATGTTGTAATGACCCCCATTATCTCTCCAGACAATTCACAAAGTGCATCCGGCTTTAGGTTTTGTCCAACTTTCCAAGCCCCAGATCTGAAAATGTGGTTAGCCCGCAGATGAGCTGACAGTCTGTACCTGCAGGCATTCAAAAACTTAACTTTTTATTGTGTGAATGGCAAGTCTAAAGAAGCAGTGACATAATAAGGCTTTACGTACCTGCACCAGATACAGACATACTTTGAAAGTTGAAATACAGTTTCCGTGAGTTTATTGTCAATGTCTTGCATGGTCTCTCATTGCAGCTAGGTGGACTTTGTGACTAAGGGCCTCATTACGACTTGAGGTGGTGGTCAGACCGCCGCACTCCTAGTGGTCCGACCACCAGATTCAGACTCTGGCAGTCGGACCGTCGCCCCTGCCAGGAACATGATTTCTGACAGGGTGGCAGTGGTCGGAGTTGTGGTCAGCCACATCGGTGCTGAGTTCAGCACCTATGTGCTGATCATGACTTCCCTTTTCACCAGCCTTTTCATGGCAGTATCCCCGCCATGAAAAGGCTTGCAGAAAGCTTGTGCTAGGTGCCACAGGGAGCCCCCCCCTGCCAACACCCTTAGAATACACACTGTCTGCAATGCAGTCATAATTCAATGTTTACGCTGGTAAGCCCAGTGGAAACATTGTAATATGACTGGTGGGATAGGCCACCAGAATGAGAGCAGCCACCTCTCCGCAGCTTTGGCGGTTGGCTAAGTACGATCACCAAAGTCATAATCAGGCCCTAAGTTTCTCATTCTATCAAACTCCAAAGTATTGGCAGGCATTGCACTGTCGCACCCTTTCTCCAGCTTTTCTCCAAATAAATTGTTTCTTTTTTCTAAACTGAACTATTTTAGTTTTACTGAGATTTAATATAAGGTCATCGTTGGCATTATAGCCCTGGAGACAGCTCAGGGCTCTTTAAAGATCAATTGTGGAACGGTCCCGTGACAAGGCATCATTTGCATATTGTAGGGCAGGAATATGGTCAGGGCCTAGTTTTTGGGGGAAATATTTTTTTTCTGTAGGTTTGAGACCATATCGGGTGTATCAAGTTTAAATAATAGTGGGGACGAGAACACATCCCTTCTCCAACAGTACTGGAAATACCCATAATGAATCCAAGTACTGTGCAAACAATGTGGTTCCTTGTAGTAAAGAGCTTTCTACCATTAAGTTTATAGCTAAAATGTTATCCAGTGTTTCGGAAACTTTCCTGAAACATGTCCGCTATGGAGGTAGCATTTGTTTTGTTGTGTCCCAGTCATCAGGTTCCATAAGGAGAAAGTTGGAAAATAATTTTGCATCCCTATTGAGTAATGTGATGGTCCTCTACTTCTTAGGGTCACTGATGCTTCCCTTTTTCTATATGAGGTGCAAAATGAACCCTTTCAAGATTTGTGAAGACATGAATTAAGGATTTATCCCAGTTTTCAATATCAGATTTGCCGACTAATATTGAGGCGTCATTTGGACCAGGGGCGCTATTTGATCTTTAAGATTTTAAAGACCCCAGATTTCTTTCCTCAGTGATCCCTATAGAAGGAATACTATTTTTTAAGGGATCATTTGCCTCTGCATTGGAATTGCTTGGTGATAACAATCATAACTGAGAATCAGAAGTGGGGCGTGGCCAAGGTTCCGGCAGTGGCGCACGTCTGACTCCATCGCTCCGGAGGGGCCGATGGCATAAAACGCCGATAATAGTGCCAAACCGGGCCAGCTGACGCTTGGTTCTGGGTGCTGTGCCTAACCAGGCTGGCGAGTACTGCAGTTAGGCGTTTGAACAAGTTGCACTGTTGCACAGTTTTCTGGGCAACCTACAGTTCAGGAGGCGCCCTGGGGAATGGGAGTTGGGGTATACAGTTACAAGTTAAGATGGCAAAGCAGGTGAGGAAGACCAACCATGGAAAGGGTCTGAACATACGAAGGGGCCAGTCCTAGTCCTGGGCGCGCTAAGTACTATTTTACCAGACTGAACGACTAAGATGGCAGACTACAATTTCTTAACCTGGAATGTCAGGGGGATGGGCACGCCGGCTAAAAGACATAGAATTCTCTCCAACTTAAAGAGAAGGGGCGTACAGGTGGCAATGCTACAGGAGACCCACCTGGCACCAGGGAAGGGAGAGAAACTGAGACGTAGGTGGAGGGGGCAGGTGTTTGCCACGGAGTACTCGGCTTATGCAAGAGGTGTGTTGATATGGGTCAGAGCAGGGGTCCCCCTAACGATTGACTCTTCCTACAGAGATCGGGAGGGCAGATTTGTGATACTGGAGGGGAGGCTGCATGGTACCCCGATGGTCCTGAGTTGCATTTATGCCCCTAATCAGGATCAGGTCTCCTTTATGGCAGGTTTATCAAGCCACCTTTCCCGCCACCGCACTGGAGAATTACTAATAGGAGGGGACTTCAATGCAGTACTAGACATAAACACGGACAGGTCAACCCTGCCATTACAGGGGGCGGTGTC
This sequence comes from Pleurodeles waltl, assembly GCF_031143425.1. NCBI lineage: Eukaryota > Metazoa > Chordata > Amphibia > Caudata > Salamandridae > Pleurodeles > Pleurodeles waltl. The sequence continues at coordinate 1,891,914,243 of NC_090440.1, forward strand.
CACTAAGACAGCCCAAAGACTAGGTGAATGGCTAAGTGCTTGGGGGTTGATGGACGTCTGGCGAGAGCAACACCCAGATGTTAGAGACTACTCGTTTTACTCGGGCCTCCACCGAGTGCACACCAGAATTGACAGGGTGGTTTGTACGGCGGGTCTGGCCCGCAGTGTGACCCACTCTGAATACCTTGCCCGCACTCTATCAGACCACAATCCCCTGTTGTTGTCATTGAGGATGTCGGATGACAAGCCCCCCATACCGTCATGGAGACTGGCCCCCGCGGCACTTGAAGATCAAGCGTGCAGGGATGCCCTGCGTTGCCACCTGGTAGAATACATTGAGACCAATAGTGGATCTACCCCTTCTAGGGCCACGGAATGGGAGACACTCAAGGTGGTGGTGAGGGGCTTTTGTCTGGGGCAGTCGGTGGGTGTGAGGCGCACACTTGAGAGGGAACTGATTGCCCTGGAGAAGGACATACATGAGGGGGAATTGAGACAGGGGCCAGTAGCTCAAGAAAATGAGAAATATAACCAGGCCCGTAGAGAACATTCCCGTATTGAGGAGCGGCTTAGCTGTCACAGCATGCAAAAATATTTGGCTTCCCTACAATCAGAGGAGGGTAGATCGGGGAGACTGCTGGCGTGGCTGGTGCACCCGAGCGGAGACAGCGAGCTCATCACAAGCGTACTGGACAGAGGGGGACTTCGTAGACTCAGACCGGGCCCCATAAATGATGCATTTAGGGATTATTATACACATCTGTATGGGAGACCTGATAACTTGGAGATGGAGGCCTTTAATAACTTCCTAGACCAAATCCCACTGCCGATACTGAATCCAGAAGGGAGGGACGGCCTAGGGGGGATCTGTGACAGGGGAGGAGATAAGTGAGGCTATAGCACAATTGGCCCCTGGGAGGACCCCTGGTACAGACGGACTTACCATGGATTTTTACAAAACTTATAAACCATTATTGATTCCCCAGCTGGTGGAAATGTACGCGGAGGCACTGCGTCGTGGAGAGCTGCCGTGCACATTACGAGAGGCCTTGATGGTGCCGCTCCCCAAGACAAATAACAGGGAAGCATCGGTGACTGACTTCCGTCCTTTGTCGATGCTAAATAGTGACTTTAAGATCCTTAGTAAGGTCATGGCTAGCCGATTGCTCCCCCTCATGACCACACTGGTACACGCTGACCAGAACGGCTTTGTCCCCGGTCGCAGCACCTCTCTGAACCTAAGGCGAATCTTCGCAATTTTACATATGCCTGACGAGTTGAAGCCGCTGGCGGGGGTCTTGTTGGCGTTGGATTTCGAGAAGGCTTTCGACTCAATTAGGTGGGGCTACCTAAGGGCCGTGATGTTAAGAATGGGACTCGGGGAGAGTTGGGTTAAATGGGTGGACCTGTTGTATTCGTCCCCACTAGCAAGAGTGAAAACGGGCAGAACAATTTCTAGTGCATACCCAGTATTTCGCAGAACTAGACAGGGTTGCCCCCTGTCCCCACTGTTATTTGCCCTGGCAATTGAGCCCCTGGCGGCCCAGCTGCGGAGGGAGGGTGTGGGTAGGGGGATTGAATGGGGACCAACTGAACACATTGTCTCTCTATACGCCAACAATATATTAATTTATCTGAGGGATGGGACGGACGGACTCCCATGGGCTCTGGGGGTCCTGGAGGACTTCGGGGTGGTGTCAAGGCTTCGCCTGAACCGCGGCAAAACATTTGTGTTCCCCATGCTGCCCGGCTGCGTGCGCCCCGGAGCATGCCTGTTGGACGTGAACTGGGCCCCGCAGACCTTCAGATATTTGGGCATTCAAATATTCCATGAGCTGAGTGATCTCCGGGATGGTAATCTCGGTAGGACACTCCGCTCCCTGCGGTCCTCGTTGGGTTCTGGCGCTCATTGAAATTAACAATAATGGCCAGAGTGGCGCTGTCCAAAATGATTATGCTTCCTCGCCTCCTTTATTACTTCGCTAACCTACCACTACTGATCCCCCCGGCGTGGTTTCGCGAATTGAATATTTTGCTCAGGGAGCTAATATGGGACGACGGACGTAGACGCACAGCACTGACGACCATCTGCAGACCGACCCACATGGGTGGGTTGTGTGCCCCTGACTTTGAGGCATATTACCTCGCATCCCAATTACAGTGTGTGGCTGGTTGGCTGGTGGGCAGGGGACGTTCGGACCTGTGCACTGCCCACGGTGTAATTGACACAGCTCGGATTCTAGCGCGCATGGCAGACAGGAAGATTGCCCCATTAGTGGTCAATATAATGTATAATGTTGCGATGACATGCTGGAAAAGGTGCGCGAGAAGGGTCGGAGTGGGCCCACCATACTCCCCAGCTTTGCCGTTATCAGTCCTTGCTCTGGACCCGGGAGGAAAGGAAACGGGGGGTCTTGGACTGGGTCCTTGGAAAAGAGCAGGAGTAGAGACAATTGGGGGGCTCTTCTGTGAGGGAGTGCTGAAGAGTTTCAATGACCTAACAAGCGGGGGTGTTCCTCAGGGACAGTTTTTACTCCACAGGAAGCTAGTGCATACCCTGAAGGACCACTGGGACACGATTACCGCGGAACCCACTATCCACAGGGTGTTACACCTCCTGTTGACGTCAGGAGAGGAACCTCATTTGATCACTAAAATATACCGGGCCCAGACTGAGGCCGCTCTAGACCCCCTGCATTCCTTGAGAGTAAGATGGGAGAACACGATTGGGCAGGACTTATCTGAGGTAGAATGGAGCTGAACTCTGGCTTATCCCCGAGTGATATCACGTAACACGCGGTTAAGATACATTCAATACAACTATTTACATAGGACGTACCTCACTCCACACCGATTGTTCCGCATATATGGGGGGACCCGTAAGGACATGCCCCAGATGTGGGGGTGGGGAAGTGGACTTTGACCACATGGTATGGGGATGCCCGGTGCTTCAGACTGGTTGGAGGGGAATGATGACGATACTGTCAGTACTATTTGGGATGGAACTGCTGCCCACCCCTGCTTTATGCTTGTTGGGCCTCAAGACGGATGCATTGCGGGGGAAGGTTAGGGGTCGTTTCCTGGATCTGACCTTGGCCCTTTACAAAAGACTGATCACGAGGGGTTGGAAGGCCTCTGGCCACCCCTCACTGACTGAATGGAAAGGCGACGTTGTGAGATGGACTAGGGCTGAACTGCAGGTCCTGAAGGCTGAGGAAGCCAGGGGCATCCGCCAGACCCCCATTGCTTCAGACTGGGAGGATTTAGTGACGAGCTGGGATATCCTAATGAAGAGACCGACAGGCCCCGAGATAGAAGTAGGAGCCGATTAACACACTCAACAGGGTTGGCCCCTGGGGAGGGCTCCCAAAGTTGAGGCCGGGGTATTGACGAATACATCAGCAAGCTGCACTAAGCGATATAGTGAAGTATCGGGCGAGTCACAAATTGCTACATTATTGCTGGTGGGGGGCAGAGTGGGTTGCTGGCCGTCCCCCGTGCACTGACGCGCCCTAGGAATGACCCTCTTTATCAACCTCAAGACCCACCCACACAATGCCATTAAGTTGATTTTTTCTTTTTGTTTATAGATTAGAGTTGATTTAAGACTGTTATGTAGTCACACAAGTTGAAGGGTAACACAGAACCGCAAGGAGCATAACCCCTTAAAGCAAGGATATTAGGATACTAATTTTAATGATTAATGAATGCAAAGGGTCTGATAACAGTACTAAGAAGGTGTGTAACAAAGTACATGTAATGTATAACACAAATGTGCATTATCTGATTGACTTGTATGATAAGCATAGGATGTTACCACAAATGGAACTGCAAATGTAAGACAGCGAAGTGTTAATAAAAATATATTTTAAAAAAACTGAGAATCAGAAGCATTCATTGATATTAATCCATATACAGGCTTCAGAATACCTTCCATAGAACTTCATCCTTATGGCTAGGAGTTACAACCCCATTTGTTGAGGAAGTGCCTCAATTCTTGGATTCCTCCGTGCATAACAGATAGTGCTATGGACTGGAGGGATATCTCTGCTGTTGTATCACATGGCCGATCCACTACAGGAGAGGCCCTTGGGTCAAATTATAGATCAGACAGATATAATATCCAAGGGATGCTTCTATTGTGTTGGGTACTGTAGGAACTTGGTCCAAGGAATTAATCAGGCCCCAATATCTCTTGGCATCATGTGTTGCTACCCAGCTATTGATGTCATTCTATAGTTTCACAAGGTGGCTTTCCTTTGCTTTCCCGCACTCCGTTCTATAAAATGCTCTATACTTTGTAATTTCAAGTAAGCTGATTGGAAATGGGTCCTGGAATACTGTCTATTGAGAGAGTTCAACCGCTTTTTCATCACTCTCATTAATAGGGTATTTATAGGGTATACTGAGCTGCAGTTTGAGTTTTAGGTAGAGAATTTAGTTCTCCGAATTTGGGGCTTGATACCTTACAGCAAGCTGTTACCAGCAATTTAAAAATGTAATTCCAGCACAACAGAAGTTCTGTTATCGCTGTTTATGTGTCAAAGCTGAGTTACTTACTATTTCCAACCAACCATTGTGACGTGGATCACTCTGTTGCTTCCATCTTATTTTCCGATAACTGGTGTTCTTTTCTTCTCCAGCAATAATGGCAAGCTGGTCGTTTACTTTTGGGGACAAATTCAATTACTTGCTGAAAATGATCATTCTCTTGCTGCCGGGTGGTTTTAAAGGACTGGAAATAATCCAGTAAAGATGGAGGAACCAGAGTGTAATCTAACAAGCTCTAACAATCTGCTGTCATATGCAGGATGGATGGCAAAATATTGTTTTCGACAAATTGTGGGGATACCACTGCACTCAGCGTAGTGCCACAGGAATTAGACCTTTTCAATTGTTGAGACCGAGACCTCCCAGAACAGAGTTAAACCCCACGTGGGTCAAAAAAATGTTATCTGTTTTAGTCCTTAAAGCCATGTATAAGGAAGTTAAACATGGACGTCATTTAGGGGTCGCCAGGGGTCGTAGCTGAGACCTCTGGCTTGCCCCTTGCAACCTCTAGCTAGCCCTTTGCAACACCTGGCCTCAGAGGTTGCAAATCCAGTGCCTGAGACACAGGAGCAACTCATCATAATAGACATTGGTTGGGGCTGCAATCTCATTTTTTGTCAATTTGTATTGCACAAATAGTGAATAATAACATATTGTTCACTACTGGTGTAGTAAAAGTGGAGTACAATTAGCTGGGATATGACCCTCCCTAGCAGTTGTGGTAGGTAAAAAACGTTTTAAAATGTATGTTATGTGCACTTATGTAGGTGAGAGTGTGTTTATGAGAGAGTGTGTGTTTATGTCTGATTGTGTGTGTATGTGTAAGCATGTGTGTGTGAACGAATGTAAAGGTCAAATGATATGTGATGTCACTTCCGCTACCCCTGGCCTTTTGGTGAATTGCGTTCATGAAGTTAAAGCGAAGCTCAGCAATCAATCTCTAAAAACCTCACTAAATTCAGTTACAGCTTTAAAGTTAGTTTAGCCACATGTGATTGGGCAACTTAGCCTCGAAAGAGCGGGGAGACCAAAGAGATTCGAGGGGAAAGATAATATTCGGTGTGTGATCGGCATAAGCAGGACTTGGTATTCTGCGAGGTATGTAGTTAGTTGTAATTCTATGTACTATATACTATGTGAGTTAGCCTTGATATATTAACAACGTGCTCAACCGTTACTCTTCAGTTATTACTTTGTGCAAACTGTGGGTTTATAGGTGCTCCCGCTTGACTTATTCTAAGGAAAGTGAATGTGTTGTGTTCTGTAGTAAATGTTCCTTTAAAACGTACTGTATGTACCAGGTTCCAGTGGAAATTTGATAGGCGGGGGAGTTGGTGGCTCTGTGACTGGAAGTTTCACTGCAGTGGTCCTGCGAGTTGGCGTTATTTTCTCATCCTAATAGAACCTCACCTTTTCTATCAATAACGACTCATTGATTGACTCCTCTTATTGGCTGAGTCCCCTGAATGGTGCCCTGGACTGGACATAATGAAGAAAAATGCAGCAAGTCAAAATGGCGCTGCTAAAAGTTGATATGATACAGAAAATACATTTCTGGTTGCAGTAGGGAGCAGGGTAGGGCATTGCAGTTTAAAGCATGTAAGGATGTCCCATTTGATGTGTGGGATTCCTACAGCTTGGCTCGCAGGTTTCAGGTTCACATTACAATCAATTCCGAGGCTTGTGAGATGTCCTAGGGTTAACACACAGGCTTGCAAATCCCATAATGCGCTGAATTGGGAATCGAAAAAACAATCTTAGGCCCATGCCTGGGCAACGTGAGCGGCGTTCTTGGGCTGATTGAAGATGTTCTCGAGAATCGGTCACGTCACATCTCTGATTAGGAATTTTGACAGGTATGATTTTTCCGACGCCTCGGGGCAAAGGCAAAAGAGAATGAGATCTGACAGCGAACGGGGACAAAAGGTAGAAAACAAGCACTCGCTCCCCTCCCCTCCCCTCGATGGCATTGCATTATTTCAGCGCATATAAAACACTATATTAAGACCAGATTGGAAGGAGCCTCTGCTTTCCATCATAGTGTAAACCCACATTAGCCTGGCATATTGCTCTCCATATTTAGAACTGGAGTCAAAGGTCAGATATACAATCTTACGCTGGAAATGAGTTACAGGTGCGGAGTACATGGTAATGAGGTCACAGAGCGAGTTCTGTTAGATGCATCAGTGGTGTCAGAAAGATCCTGGCCATCTGAAAACTCTCAAAAATGGCATTGTCTGTTTCTGAGCTTAGTTTAAAATGTAGTTTGAAATTTAATTTATATAGAGTTGAAGTTCAAGGCTATAGGGCATAGTTAGAAGAAAGTGATGCATTGGTCCCGATGCAGCACTTTTCTTTCATCACCCGTGTCCCCCCTAACGACTCCATGTTTGCGCCTTATTTACAATAAGACGCACCATGGCAGTCATTAGGACAACAGCCTCAACATTTTTGATGCTATTGTGGTGTTTTGCTGCACTAGCATAAAAAATATTGACGCTAGTGCAGCAAATCAAATGGCTGCAGCATTTAATGCCTGTTCGGATTAGGTGTTAGAAATTACCGAAAAAAATGGTGCAGTGAAATGTTGTAAATTTCACTGCATCATTTTTTCAGGTCTCTCTGCTTCAAAACACCATTTGCATACATTATGCCTGGCACAGCCATAATATGCCGCAAAGGTTTAGAAAGTGGCCGCCACTTTGTAAATACGGTGCAGGAGAAAGGCCTCCTTAACACCACCTTAGCGTAAACAAAATGACACTAGGGCGGCACAAGGTGGCGTTATGGGGATTGTAAATATGCCCCTTTGCATCTAAGGGCACAGGTCTAATTACTGGTTCCACGATTTTTGGTGCTGTAATGCACCGCCAGGAAATATCTATTACTATCGGTTCTGTATTTCCCGACCTCAGTATTCCTATATCATCCTGGGACTGGGGAACAATGCAGTTAAATAACATATATTAACTGTCCTGAGTTTTAAAGCTCAGAATCTTTCAGAGTTCCCGTAATATTTGTGCGTTTTTGCCAGGCTTTACCTGGCGAGCACGCAGGATATGGTAATGTCCTCCTTACAACTTGCAATCCTGATGCAGATGGACACTTCATGTCCATCCCAAATTAAAAGTACAAAGTGGTTCACAATGAAACTTCTATGATGGATTTCATTGGAATGGATGTGTTTTTCATGAGCAGTCCAGTGCATGATCTAGGTGTGATTCAAAACACCGGATCCACCGTGGCTCTGAAACGTTTCCCCTAGAAAGGTTCCGGGTAACCTTGTGATTTGACTGGTGTGTGTGATGTCATATCAGTGGTGGTGTCTCCATTAGGGCTCTGGGAATGTGCTGCTCTGAAATTCCTGCACGTTTACCTAAAAAAATATTAAATAGATTGATTTATTTAGAAATACAATCGCATCTTTAACCAATTCAATATACAGCCTGCCTGTCCTCCCTGCCTTGCTGGGCAGCAGGAATTGGAAGCCAGGTAGTAAATCAACTTTCTGCAATGGGACGCATGAGGCAGTGCTTACTTTTCTACAGTCCTTAATTGCCATTGTACTCTCTGGTGGTATCCAACATAGGTCAGTGACGCTGTCAGTGTCACGGTTTCGAACGTCAGAGTCTGCATCCCTGCATGAGGCCAGACGTCCATCTTTCACAGGAGCAGATCCCACACTTTCACATTCGTCAGACTGTAGGATGGGTTGCAAGCAAGTGTTATTTGGCTCCTTGTCCTCAGTAATAGTAAGTGTAATAATGCTAATCTTGTGTTATGCATATTGTGCTGAGAGCCCTTGTCATGCTAACCTCTCCCATTATGACACCCTAGAACCTGGCTGTAGGTCGTTGGCCCCTTTAGAAGTGGAGCTGCAATATTTGTCCCCCAGCAAAATTGATCCAGATGACGAGTAGGGTTTTGTCCTCTTGTGAAGTAAACCCAAATACATGACTCAAGCGCAAAGAGAGTAATATGTGCTTAAAATAAAGTTAGTTACATGCTGTATGGCATGAAAACTGGTTTGTTTTCATACCCTGAACATTGATGTCAAAAACGTGGAGTGATTTCCGATCAATGAATGTTGAAACGTTAAGGCAATGCATGTTAATGATTTAGCTCATCATTTATTTCAAGTTTTACTTAATATTGCATTCCCCAAGAGTGTTGACTATTTTTCATGTTGTGTTTCTGTATTTGTTCTGCGCATCTTATTACTCTTACATAGTGCATACTTTGAGTCATGGCAGTTGTTTATGAGGGGCTTTGATTGAGAGCTCTAGTGCCGAGGATAAAGGCAAAGCAAAGTGCCTCTTAGTGGATTAGTGTCTGTGTAGAGCAATCAATAAGGAATCAATCAATCAGGAATTTGTAAAGCACACTACTCACCCTTGAGGGTCTCACGGCACTGAGGGGGGGGAGAGGGGAAGGAACGGGGAGGTGCTGCTACTGCTCAAACAGCCAGGTCTTGAGATTTTTCCTGAAAGTAAGGAGGTCTTTGGTCTGGTGCAGGTGGGTGTGAAGAGTGTTCCACGTTTTGGCAGCAAGGTGCGAGAATGATCTACCGGTTGTAGTTCTGCGGACGCGTAGAACGGTTGCGAGGGCAGTGGAGCGGAGATGCCGGATAGGGGTGTAGAAGGAGAGCTGTCTCTTGATGTATTCTGGTCTGGTGTTGTGCAGTGCTTTGTTAGCGTGGGTGAGGAGTTTGAAGGTGATTCTCTTATTGACTGGGAGCCAGTTCAGGTTTCTCAGGTGGTCTGTGATGTGTGAGTGGCAGGGGATGTCAAGGATGAGGCGTGTGGAGACGTTCTAGATGTGTTGCAGCCTCTTCTGGAGTTTGTCCATGGTTCCTGCATAGAGGGCATTGCCGTAGTCCAGTTTGCTGCTTACGAGGGCTTGGGTGACTGTTCTTCTGGTTTCGATGGGTATCCGTTTGTAGATCTTTCGGAGCATGCAGAAGGTGTTGAAGCAGGAGGAGGAGATGGCGTTGACTTGCTGGGTCATGGATAATGAGGAGTCCAAGATGAATCCTAGGTTGCGTGTGTTGTCGGTGGGAGTTGGAGTGGCTCCGAGAATGACAAGCCACCAGGAGTCATCCGATGCGGAGTGGGTGGAGCCGAAGATGAGGACTTCCGTCTTGTCGGAATTGAGTTTGAGGCAGCTGATCATTGGTCTCTGAGCACAGAGAACAATGGTCATGTGTTCCATTTCCAATTGAAATTCTGTATAAATGTGTGTGAAGGGGATACACTGATGTCAAAATATTTATAAGGCAAAAGTTAACACATATGAAAGGCTTAAGTAGGAGTGAGTGCAGTGTATTTTTAGGGGTGTGAAGTGAGACAGATGTGAGAAAGTGCATTCGGGGGAGAATGAAAAGAGGGTGCGAAGTGGAAAGAGATGAGGTTGAAGATGTGTCAGACACATACAGCAAACTATCACACTCATTATCGTAACTTACACCAAATTCATCAGGAAGCAAGATATTGGTCCAAAGATTGAGCTTTTTGCGATTTGGTGTAAATCTGTTCAGTAGTTTTTGAGGAACTAAGAGTAAAAAGTAATTGCATATTTTGGCAGTTCAGCTGGTAAGAGTCTCTGAGACTCACGTGGTTGCGCCAGTTTAAAAATAGAGCGTTCTGATTGGCCCAGGGACCTTTATGTTCCTTGGGCCATCTTTCTCCTGCAGGAGTCAGACTCCCATGAGAGCAAGCACTCTGATTGACTTCCAGCCAATACAGACCTCAGGGATTTAGACCCCTGTCCTGAAGTTCTTAAAAAAAAAAGACATATGGGGCAAGGTAGGAATACCCTGACCCCCTAGGACCCATGGTGGGAGCTAGAGGAACCCGCCATGGGGCCATAAAAGAAAAACAAAATGGCAAAAAATTGCCACAATCCCGCAAGATTCTCATGGGATCAGAAAAAAATGACATCTGGACTGCATTTTATTTATTATAAGATCCTGGGAGCCTACCCCAGGGCTGTGTTTATAAAGGGGAGGGCGGCAGTGTGGCTCCCCTCTCTAAGCCTCCAGAGGCCCTGGTCAGGGCCAGACTGGGAACGCAAAGCAGCCCTGGCAGCCTTGTCGGACTAGCCTCTGGGGGGGGTCTCAGGGGTTAGAGGCGAGGCTCAGGGGTGCAAGAGTGAAGAATTGCTGCTTTTGTTACTGGGGGATGATATTTCAGCAACACTGCAAAACTGGACCCCAGTAACAAAACCAGCCCCCACTGCCGCAAAACTGGCCCCACCCTTCCAGCCATTTGGGAAAACGCCCAATGCCCACTACAGCCAGTCCACCCCTGTCTCTGGGAAGCCCAACCCCAGGGCCAAACACAATTTTTGAGAGGAGAGTGGCAGGTGCCCCTCTCCCTACGCCACTAGAGGCTCCAGGTAGCCCACCTCTAGGGCCGATCTTATTATTGTGGGGAGAGGGTCCCCCCTCCTGCACTTCCAGAGGCCCTGGTGAGCGCAGTCCTGGGGATGACACTGATTTTTATGGGAAAGGGAGTCACATGGCTCCCCTCCCAGAGTCTGAAAAGGTCCCAGTGAGCCAACCCAGGAAGGCTGATTCTTTTAAAGGGAGGTTCTGCTCATCCCCACTCCCTGAGCCATACCCAGAGCCAACTCAGCAGCTATGTCCAGGGATGCCCACCCCTCGGGACATAGCGGTTTCCCTGCCCTCAGTGGTGTGGGCATGGAAAGCTATGTTGGCTCCCACTTGGTAGGCGCATTTGTAAATCTCCTGCCAAGCTGGAGCAAACACCAAGTCTGCTCTCAGCTGACGGGAGCATCAAAAATGTGCCTGTCAGCTGGGAGCAGACTTTACATCTGTTCTCCGGCCTGCAGTGATGTGGGCAGGGAAACAGATCTAAATATTGCTCCCATCCACAGGGAGCAGCATTATTAGTTGCTCCCTGCAGGCAGGAGCAATGGTGCTCCAGCTTGAGCTGGCTGGAGTTGTGGGGTCCTCGTAGCCCCAACGAGGATATTATGGGTGGCCTAGGAGGGCACCAGGGCTCCCACCTTTTGTTGAACCGGCCCCGGTGGTGGCATCCCTGGGACCAAAGTCAGCCCTGGGAGTGGGGAACACATGACCCCATTCCCATTCAGGATAGTGCCAGGCACTGGGGGATGGGTCTCAGGGTTGAAATAATTCCGGTGAGGAGGGCTGCATGCAACCTCCCCCTTTAGTGTGGTGCCGGGCTCGGAGGGGGGTGTTGGGACCCAGAGGCCAAAATCAGCACAGGAAGGGGTCCTATGTGCCCCTCTCCCCCTTCAATATGGCACGGGTCCCCAGATGATAGGGTTGCCGTGGTCTATGTCACCCTGGGTATGGGGGCCGCGTGCCCCCCTCCTTCATAATAATGGCACCAGCCGGGTAGAATCGGGTCCCTGCGCTAAAATCAACACGGGGAGGGGGCAGCGCGTGTCTAACCCCCATAAAAATAGCGCTGGTCTCTGGGGACCTGGGTTCCAGAGTCAAAATTGGTCCTGGGAGGTAGTCTACGTGGCCCCTCCCCATAAAAATTGCATGGGGTCCCTGGGGATGTGGTCCCGAGGCCAAAACAGGTCTCGGGCTGCAGCCCCGCTCCCCAAAAAAGCACACCCGTCTCTGGGAGATGAGGTCCTCAGGGCCTTGAGAGTCTTGGGAAATGGGGGCCAGGTGGCTCCCACCACTTTATTTAAGAAAAATTACCCAGGGGGATGGTTGAATGGGTCCCCAAAGCTAGGCACTATGGCCGTGTGCAGCGTGGGGTTGGCTGTATGGGCGGTGTTGGCTGCAATGATTGGCCGGTGAGGGGGTTGGATTTAGTTAAGGTAATTATGGATTACTACTTTAAGTTAGAAAAACCCTAATTCACTGATCAAAACCAAAGATTTAAATTTACATTATAGCTAGGTGTGATCTGTATTTCTTTTTTAAAAACATCTTAGAAATTCACTGAAAAACCAAAGGTTAAAATAACGTTATAGTTAGTTTCGAACTATAAAAGCACAGAAATTCACCAGATATGGTTAGGAGTGCCTTTGGTTTTTCAGTAAACATAAACCCGATGCAGGGTCCTCTGTGTCAGGAATCCCCAAGGTGCCTCCTGCGTTATCTGTCAGCATCCCCAGGGATTAGGGTTAAATCATATCTCTGCTCTTAGTTAAACCTTCATTTTTCTAAGTAATGTGCTGTGTTACACAATTGGTTTTATCAGTGCTTGTTTTACCAATGCTTGTTTGCTAATGTGACTAGGTGTAGACATGTCCTTCTAATTGGGTGTGGTGTAGACATGTGCTTCTAATTGGGTGTGGTGACTCATCCACATGTGGAAACTCAACTGCTTTCCTGATTAGCTATAAATAGCAGAGTGAAGCATGCCTCCCTGCTTGGCTTTGTTTTGCTTCCTGATCTCAACATCTGATTTGGCAGCCCCTGCTTTCATCCTTGTATTCAGGACTTTTGAGGCAATTATTTTCTTTGTTCCTCTACCAGCTGACACCAGCCGTTCCTCCAGCACTCCGGAAAAGACTGCAGCTAAGTGACTAGTATTCTCCAGGAAGTTTGTTGTTTGAGCGCCGCGCTTTCCTAGAACAGCTGGTGTATTTCAGACCTCGTATTTTGCCAGAGTGCTTAGCTTGAAGAGACAAATGCATTTCTGAACATTCTACATTATTATTGTAGTTACTTGCGTAAATGTGCTTCAGGAAATCTGTTTGAGCTCAAGTACTACAAAAAGTGACAGTGCAATTTTAAAAGAGCATTGACGTGACTTTTCTTTCTCTAATAGCATAACTCCTGGATTTAAATTGTGTCATTCATGCCTGTGTATCAGGTCTGAGGAATTTGCTTTTGAAGGGTTTTTCACACACACAGTGAAACCAAACCAAACTGTGCCACTGTAACTGTTTAAACCCAGAGTGGACATTTGTATATTGTTATTGTTCCTTTTAGTTTAACCCTATGCATGCAGGAAAGTTATATGTGATATAATTAATGCCCTTGCTTGTCTTTCTTGTGCATGATAAGTGCAACCACAGTTCTAATTGTAGTGTGCAACAGTGAATCTCTGTGAAGCCAGCCCTAGTGTGGCAGTACTTATTGTTATGTGACTCAGTTTGGGTTTTTGGTAATGCAGTCTTAGTAATTGTGCTAACAGTTATTACTATCCAAGAAAAGTGCAGGAGCATCCCAGTGCTCTTCTACCGCTCCCGAGCCCATATCAGAAAGATTCAGTTTTCACTGAAGTTGAGTGCACTAACTCTACTATCACTCTGTCAACAACTACCTGCCCCTCCGAAGATACAGAGTGCCTGGCTGGACCAGCAAGACGTGGCAGTGTTTTGTCTCTTTCTCTTTCACTCCCCCTTTCCTTTTGGGACACCTGCCGGGGTTTCTATGTCCACCAGGAAGTGCCGAGAGGTGTTCCACGAGGTCGGGGGCATACCATCGCCCCTGCGGACATTCTGCTTTTCAGGTGAGTGGCCCCATCTCGACACTCTGAGCAACAGTACCTAAATCCTCTCACAGTACGAAATGCATCGATGATCCCCCATGCAATTGAGGTTTTGCACCTGATTGCTCCATGCAACTGCAGCAACACATCGGTTCCGTTGAGCCAAATGCCGGTTCTGAGTGCAGCAGTTTCGAATGCAGCGCTTCGGGTTAATCCACGCTGGAGTCAGGTGATACATCGATCTTCTCCATGCAGCTGTGGCAATGCGTTGGTTCCGCAGTAGTGGTTCCAGAGGCAATGCAGCAGTTCTGAGCACGATGTACCAGTCCGGTCCCTGCAACACATCAGTCCCTGGTGATTCGTTGATCTCACAGCAGGGGATGCGTTGGTTCTGACTGAGGCAACGGCATTGACGCACAGTTTCTGGCAGATGCAGCACTTAATACCCACTTCCAAGGGCCCAGAACAGGATCGGCACTACTTGGCACGGAAAAACTTGCAGCAAGTAAAGTACAGGTGGGCAGAGTTCGCACAGTCGCGCTGCTTGGAACTCCGCAAAGTGCTAAAAAATACTCAGCCGCACTATGTGGAGTTCTGAAGGTGGGGGAGTGCCCCCATCATGCCCATTTGTGTTGCGTTTTACATCAAACGCAACACAGAGTACGTTCTCACATTCAAAATGGCGCACCAACTGCACCACGCGGTTCGCATGGGTGTGGCCATCTTGTTTTTTACTTTGTTTTTGGTGCTGGGCCTCTTTTTTTCATCCCTTAAAAATCTTTTCAATCCTCCACTCTCCTAATTAATCTACCCTTCATTTGTATTTATTGTATTAGCATGTCTTTTTGTGTCTGTGTATTTGTTTTTTGTTTTTTTCATGCTTTTTGTGACTTTTCATATTTTTCTTTATTTTTCCCTTTACTTCCTTAATTATTTCTTCTTTCCTTCCTTCTCCTGTTTCTTCTCTTCACCCAACCACCCAGCTCAATGACAGAGCAGGCGGTGCCGGCGAACAGGGAAGTGCCAGTTCCAGGCCCCTCAACAGCCAGCAGCAGGCATCTACCTTGTGGGCAGCGGCACTTGCCCAACTTCTGTGAGGAAGAGGTGGCAGCACTGGTTTTCTACGTGCAGCGCCATCTCCCCTCCATGCTGGCAGCGGCAGCCTGCAGGCCTGGCAGCAGTTACCCCCTGCGGGAGCGTCGGTTGCATTGGGCGAGGGTGCGCAGATGTGTTTGGTGCACCACCCAGGTCCAGCACACCACCTAGCAGGTGACGTACTGCTGGGCAGATATCATCAACCAGGATTAGGACCCGCTTGACATGCTAGGCATAGCCATTCTGGGGCTCGGTGAGTATTAACTATATATTACTGTGTTTGTGTTCTACAATGCTAACTTTTTTTTTCCGAATAGCATGCTCCTCACACTCAGAGGTAAGTTATGTTAAGTTTATGTTAAGAATATTATTATGTGATCCAGTTAGAGCTAGGTGTTCTCTGTGGCTTTCCTCATGTAGCTCGTACAGTCCCAAGCAATTTTACAGTGATGTGTAGTACTAGTGTGCATCTATGCCTTGCAAAAAAGGGAGACTGAGTTGGGGGTTGAAAAATGAGAATAGAATCAAAGATCATTCATTACAATGCATTCGTTCCAAATGTAGTGTTTGTTAAGGATATTTTGAAAAGGGATCTTAGGTGTAGTATTACTAACTCAATGATAGTCAATCCTAGTAAAATAGATGATCTGATTTAGATAAGTACAATGTTACTGCGTTTGCCTGTTACAATAATTTTGTGGAGATTAATTGTACCACTAATCTTTTGTTATCTTCTTTATTTCTGACATCAGCACCCAAGGGCAAGAAGAGGGGCAGTGATAAGGTGGATCCGGGAAGAGCTGGGAAGGAGGCACTGACTACCAGTGCCTCTGTTGAGGGCTCTGCTCACCCCAGTAAGTCCTATTACCTATTATTAATATTTTCCTAACTTTTAACTCTGCCCACTATCATACAACTTTTAAATTAGCTTTGTTTATTTTTTTTATACTGTCACCTTTTTTCCAACTCCCCTATCTAATTTCTATTTAATTTCTGTTATTCCTGCATTGCTGTTTTTTCTCTTATTTCATGTTTTTTTTGGGAAGCTGACTTTTTTCGGTCTGTACTAGTCTGTTGATTTCTTTAGCTTTATTGATCATCTTTCCCTCTCCTGTACATATCTTGTGGTACTGTAAGACTAAGAACATATTTTTAGTAGTCTACCATCTACTGTAAAGGTTGCAGGCCCAAGTAAGCTAGTATTATTAATGATATTCACCATGTATGGTTGTTGAGAAAGCTTTCTTTTTCTTGCTCATGCTTTAACGAGAGAGTGGCCTTGGTCATGATTCACTCCCCACCCCTAATGTTGTGCTGTGTAATGCATTTATATAGTATACCAGCAGTTCCCATGACAGTGCAGCAAGGCTGGAAAGTATGAGGTTCCCTTGCATTTGCCAACCAAAACCATATGTCTTTCATTAACCATTATTATTCCACCCCTTCACTGCGCTTCAATGGTTCAGACTCATCATCATCATAGGCTATATAACATTTCCCCTCCATTGCGATTTGTTTTGGTTGACTTGACTAACTGGCTTTTCTAACATTGTGAACCAACAAAATGCCCAGAGTGATATTATTGATAGAAGATAATGCACTCATAACAGAACTGTAGTGATGTATTGTGGTTGTATCTTTGTTAATTAAACAAATTAAGGGGGGAGTACCTGGCATCTAAAAAATGCATAATGTTTCTTTCTAGCCACACAGAGTTCCACCCGCTCAAGTTCCATTGGTGGACCAGGAGGAGCAAGGGGTGAGGCGGCAGCAGGGACGGATGGTGGTAAGTCTCATTGCTTTCTAATTGATAATTACCATTATACTCACTAGCTACAAGGGCATCATTGTGACTCATGATCGTGAACCCTCAGCTTTACCAGCTACAGTTGTGGTTGAGTTATGGCCTCTTCTATCTGCAAATCAGCAAAAGTTCACATAATGTGTGCTAAAAATGATGGCTTGATGGAAATGGGAAAAAAAGGAAGGTTAAAAGAAAAGACGGGTAAAATGAGTGAAAGGAAAAGATGCGGGGGTGGGTGAAAGATGTGTAGGTGAGTTTTGGGTAAATGGATGGATGGGTGGAAGGATGATTGAAAGTAATGGTGTATACTGAATGAATGAATAATGGATTGGACATTTTGGTGAAAGACTGGATGAGAGAAAGTAAAGCTTAAATCATGGTGGCTATGAGCGAATACAGTTATAAGCATGAAAGGATTATTGAATAATTGCTTGAATGAATAAACAAGGAAGCTTTTCTGGAAAGCTCACCTACTTCGCTTACTTTGTTTTATTGTTGGTTATCAAAGCTTTGGTTCAAAGTGGGGATGTATTTTAATTTGTGTTCTTCTAATTCCTTGACTCACTGTATTTGTTAAGTGATGCAGATATGTATCTCACTCATCATCATTCATCAACCCACTCCCTGCTTATGGTATTTCACCACCCACGACTGAAGAAAGTGCAGTAGGTTCATTTTGTGACTGCAGTGTTGGCTGTGCAATGTGAGCCTGCTTCAGTTAATGTAGCATTTACAAAGTTTTCAATGCATTGCAAACCGAACACACAAGGTGTGTTTCCCTTCGCCCACCACTAAGTCACCTCTCAGTACTTTAGTCCTTTATTCTCTCCTAAGTTCTTCTTTCCTAGCCTACCAAAAAAAATTAAAAATCTATTTTTCGCATGTTGTACCACATTTTTATGGCCATGTGCAGTGCTTCCAAAATATATTACATGGTTTCTCATAACATATTTATTTTATTCCTGTTCACACTTTTCCCTTTAGACTTATGTCTATTACATTGACTGAATAAGCCTACGCTTAGGCACATGGTAAATCAATGATCATTGACACCCCTCTATTTTATTGCAAAAACTCCATCTTAATTCCTTTGCCTTATGCTGCAATACAGTTTGTCAAATTTCCTTTCCTTATTGCCCAGACAATGAATCTGTTGGAAATAATTTGTGGTGTTGGACAAAGCCAGTGAGTAAAGTGGGACTAGTAAGTGCCTGATTTGATTTCAAGTTTGGCGTAAGGGTTCCTCTGTGACAAATGTGACAAATTCAATCTATATAGTCTGTTCCTTTCCCTGTAGTGCATGCATCATTTTCCCCACCATCTACTTATAGCAGACAGGATAATATATCAACATTCTATACGTTACGTGTGTGACATAGTATCTTTTATTAATCTGTCTCTTTGGAGGCAGTGTAGAAACAAAGTGGAAGGCATTTGTGGAAGAGCAGGTCCACTGGAATTAAAGATAGATCATTGCCAATTACAGTTGGCCCAGCTGCAGTTAGTAGCAAAGTATTTGAAGCGCTGGCTAACATGCCTCCATTAATTTGACACACAAACTTGTACTCCATAGCACATAATGCCCTACTCATACATGAGAGTTAATTTATTTTTATTTTTCTACTAAAAGGGTCTGCTTAGTTACTAGAAAAGGCTTTAAAAGAAAAAAAAATACATCTAGTCTATTAATCTTGTGTCAATCTGCCTTAATTCTTTTCTACCAGACAGTCAGTGCTTTTATGTGAGGCATGTGTTGGTAAAGAAATAAAATTGGCCCTGTGACTCTCCTAATCATAATCACATCAAATTCCAATGTCCCTCTATTAACAGAAATGTACTGCTACTGTGCTACCCACTACTTACTTTTAGAGAAGTGTTTCTTCAGAGCAATGTTGATAATTTGTCTTTTTTTTTTTTTTTTTCTGATATAGCTACTACTGCTGGTCAACCAGCACCACCCACCAGGCAGGAGATAGCAACCCGTCTGCGGCGGCAGAGGCTGGAGAACATCCAGGCTGAATACCGGCAGCTGGTGGTCCTGGAGGCTGAAGAGACTGAATCACTGCCTCTGACCCAGGACCCAGTTCATCAGCAGCACACCAGCCACAGCCTCCAGGCTCTCGGCCTCACATCACCGGTGCCAGCTGTCAAGGGCCCTGACTGCACCTGCTGCTGCCCCCTCACGCTCTGACAAGGCATTACTGCAGTGCATCAGACAGCGGATGGATCCTATGAAGAGTCGGCTCACCAGGGAGAGACTTGTTTTTGGATGGAGAGGGTGGGAAGGGAGTTGGGGCCGGGTTTCACTTCGGACTTTTGTTGGGCTTTTTGGGTACAGAGCTATTTGTTCAGGGAGAAGGGTGGGCCTTTTGGGGTGGAAAAGGTGGCTTTTCTTATTTGTTAAAAATAGAAGGGGACACTCTATTTTACTTAATTTATGCCTCAAATGTTTTTTTGGTGTTTTAGTTTGCGCTGCTGTCTTTTATTGTAGTCTGTTTTTTAAATCTGCTAGAAAACTGTATGTCATTTACTTACACCCTTGCTCTACTGCTCTCTGTAACTATATGAACCACTAGGGAATTATTGCATTGCATATTTTGTCTACAAAAACCTAGATACAGACAAACATCTTCTTCGGTAGACGTTAATTACTAACTAAACAAGTTTACTCAAATCCATTGTTCTTCTTTTACCTGAATAGATGAAGTGAGGGCTGATCCCTCAGTCTTCTTACTGCAGGGTTTTCCCAAGGTGGCATCTTAACTTAGGCAGTGGTAGTAGTTGTAGCAGGCTAGTGTGCTAATAGATGAGTCCACTCCATCTATATGAACTCCAACTGCAGGATCAATCAAAGGGTTATCCATTACTGTCAACTAGATTGAAAGAAAACAAAGAGTTAGTGGGATATATATTATATATCATAACTTTAGGAGGACTGAGACCAGACTACCAAAATAACAACATTTAACACACAATAAAGAAGACCTGATCTGATAACAAAAACTAGCAATATCAACTTCTGAGTAATTGAAGCTAGAATTTAAAATTAAACTTAAGAAGTGAAATCCTTGAGTCAGGAGAAGTGGACTCAGAGTCAGGATTGGTTAGACAAGGTTAAGCATCAATGCAACGCACAACCAAGGCCATAAGGACGATGTTGACGGGGCCAGTGTGGAATATTGCTCGGGTAATAGAAAGTGATGCAGTGAGTTGGTGTCGCTTTCACTACATCCACCCCAGCAAGTGTGTGATCCATTTACGGTATCAAATTAAGTGATACCTCAATAAATCACACAGCCCGGGGTGAGAGTGGAAGGGGGTCAATGAATGGATGTGAAAGGGGATTTGGGGAGAGGTGTGACAAAAAACAAACACTACCCAAAAGAAACCACAACAATATTCATCGGGGCACTGAGCGGCACACCATCATTATTCTGTTGTGGAATGGATCAATGAAGGGATAAGAAAGGCACAGTTCAGTTAAATGCATGGCAAACAGTCCTTCTGTCCCAGAGAGACCCAAGATAGTATATCCCTAAACTTTCTTCTAGGTTAAAAATACAAATTATAGAGGATTAAAGTTAACCCACCCAGTTCTAAAAATTATGTTTGTTAAAAGGAAAATGATAATATATTGCCAAATTGGGTGGTGCATCTCCATTCTTCTTGGAATGTTCGTCACTCTTGGGTGCCTGACTGAACCCATTTGGTAGGTAAGCTGGAGTGTTGGGCTTTCACCAAGTTTTGTTCATGCAGAAGAAGACTAGAAGAAGGCCTGCATATTGAAAAACTGTAACTGTGTTACAGAGTAAAGGAGAAGGATAAAAGGAAGCAAGTTAAGCTTCATGAGGAGTCAGCAGTGTACCAAGAAACCTCAGATTCAGAGTAAGAACATAAAGAGGAGTTTCATACTTGAGGCAGCAATGCAGAAAATACACACTCTACAGCATTTCCCTAATCAACGCACCTCTCTCCAGTCCACAGAGCTGAGTGAGTACTAGGCCTCTGAGTCTTTGCCATCATCATGGTTTATCTTTGAAGTCGATAACTTTCTCCTTCTAGCTGTTGAGGTAGTCCCTCCCTGAGTCCTTCCATTCTCCTCCTCCTTCTCCTGATTCCGAGTAACTCCGTCCCAGTTCCAATCCAAGCGAGGTAGAACTGTGTAGTGTACTGCTGTTGAAGGATGTGTTTGGTAACTAAATTGACTGGTCTGGTCTTTGAGGAACCAGAAAAAAAGAAGTGGAACCTGCAGGTTAATTTCACTAAGATTGAAAGTCCAATCACTTTCAGGAAAAAATGATCCCCCATGAGCCCCTAAACATTGCAAATCATCGAAATAAAGTTTACAAATTTGTTGAACTCCCTCCCTCACTGTCAGCCACCACATACATCATCAATCATCACTCCCAATTTCTCAGTATAACAATCACATTCTTGATTGATGCAAAATATTATTTCTTCTTTGATGGTAGCAACAAACTGCAATTTTGCATTGACACTGGCAGTCTTTTACTCAATGATCTTCTGGGGCAGCCCTGCTAGATGATGTACAGAAAGGATCGGCAATGGTATGTGAGTGAGGCAGGTATTGTCTCCAATGCCCTGAAGGGAATGTTGGGGCTTCCTCACTGCACACAGGTCCAACTATTTTGTTTTGCAAAGAAAAAAAGAAAGAAAGAAGTTCAATGAGAAATAATTAAACAGTTCTAGGTGACACTGGCATACTCAGTCTGGGAAGTAGAGTTTGTCCTCAAACTCAAGAGGGTCACCCAGAAATTGATCAGCAAAAATACTAGATTCCAACCAATCATCCTCTTCCTCCTCCTGTGGTGTTTTGAGAACAGTATATTCAAGTGGTATAACATTCTGGATCATTTTGATCATGGTTAATCTCTCCACATTTTGAGTTAAGAGACTGGTCCTTCTCACTATAACAACTGCACCAGCTGCACTAAACACACATTCAGCAGTCACACTGGCTACAGGACAAGCTGTCTACTTTATTGCCAGCGTGCTGGGCTCTGGCCATTGGTGCATCTTCCCATACCAATACACAAATGGGTTTTGTTCCACGTACAGCTCTTTTGGGTCATACAGGTATTCCTAGAACATCCTCTGAAGTGTCATTGGTGCTGCCACTTGCTTTACCCTCTTTTGCCTTCATCTCTGCACTGGATTCAAGACCTGCCACTTGAGACGAAGCCAATGCAGATGTTGGGTCAGATTCTTCTGATGCCGTTGTTGCTGGTGTTCCTGTTGCTGGTGTTGGCTACCCTCTCTAGAAGTTGTAGGCGGCACCCCAGAACTACAGAGTGGGACTCTAAGCTCCAGCCATTCTTCTTCCAGTTCTAAGGCTTGCTCAACAATCCATCTCTTGTATTTTGAAACACCCCCTTAGGAAAAAAGGAATGAAAGGGGAGATTTATTTCTAGTGTGGATCAAGTCAGGTGGCACAGATATACTCTTTGGATGAGATCATGTCATTTTGCAGCATTGTATTGCAAGTCAAGCAATAGCTCAACCAAAGCATGTGCTTCTGGGTTTTCGTTCACACCTACGAATGTGAACCTTTTAGCCACCTTCTTTAGCTGGTCCTGTAGCAGATGCAACAGCGGGATAGCTTGGCCCATCATACTGTCCTCCTTGCTAACTTCCTGTCTGAAAACCTCAAAAGGGAGTAGCATCTGTGTCAGGCATTTGACTAGGCACCATTTGTCTACACCCATGGCCATAGCTTTCCCAATTTCATCCCCTCCTCTTATAATGATATATTCATCGATCTGTCTGTGCTGCTCAAACAGATATTGCAACATATAATAGGTTGAATTCCAATGTGATGGCACCTCCTGTATCAGGGCTTTAACCGATACTCTGTTCCCACGCTGAATACTCTGCAACTGTTTTCGGGCTTTAAAAGAATGGCTGAAAGGACTGCAGATTTGTCTGCAGGTGGTTATAATGTTGCTGACTATGTCTGCTTTTTAAAGAAAGTCTTGCACAACAAGGTTGATGCAGTGCGCCAAACACAGGACCCATCAATAGCCACCATCTGCCATGGCCTTGACTATGTTACTGCCATTGTCCATGGCAACAAATCCAGTTCTGAGACCTCTGGGTTGCAGCCATTTAGACCCTTTGCTGTTAAATTCATCCAAGATGTTTACAGCTGTATGTGATTTCTCCATAGTGAACATGTCAACTGTTGTATGCCGCTGCGCGCTCTTAAATGTTTCTTCAGGGTCAAGACCTGTAGATAGCTGTTGCTTTACCCCCACAAAAGCGATCCAGTGTGCAGTGATGCACATTTAATCAGTCGCCTGACAACCTGGTCCACATGCCTGTTGTCAAGTGAATAGTGTGGACAACACTTTGCCGCAAAGTTTGTCCAACCAATTCCAGCACATTATGATGCAGCGCTAGAAGAGCAATTTGGGCAAACTAGGTCTGAATTGGAATCTTCCATTTCAAGCAGATGGCTGCCACAAACTGTAAGAGTCTCAGGGGGTCATTCCAACCCTGGCGGTCGGTGTTAAAGCGGCGGTCAAACCGCCAACAGGTGGCGGTAAAAAAAATGCAATTCCGACCCTGGCGGAAACGCCAACAGAGACCGCCACTTTAACACACCGCCCGCCACGGCGGGACAAACAAACTGCGCGGTGGTCACCGCCAACAGACAGGCGGGAGACAATGTACCACCCACCCTATCACAACCCACCAATTCGCCACCTTTTCCGGGGCGGTAGCCCCGCCGATAAAAACACGGCGGAAACAGACATTTCAAACGGAAAACGCTCACCTCCATACACCCCACGAGGAATCTGGACAGCATGGAACCCGAACTACACATCCTACCAGCCATTGTCTTCCTGCTCCTCTACCAGGAGCACGAAAGCCGGTGCAGAAGACAACGGTGAGTACTGCACCTACAACACAGGGGAGGGGGAGGCAAAAAATTACGGGGACACACATATGCGACACACCCACCCTCACCCACTACAACACACACATCAATGCAGAGCAACACATCACAGTTACACCCCCAAACCCCCCGGAAGAATGCAAAGGCAAAAGGAAATGATTATAAATATAGAATTATATTGTAAGAGTGAGTATAAAATATATCACACATCTATAACTTCATATACATAAATTGTCCAGTCCGATATGTCCATCAGCCATTGTTCGTGGATCACTGGGCCAAAACACATGGTTAAAGCCCACACAGGATACCTGCCTCCAACGGAGAGAACACTGCAGGGGCATCAGATAGGAAAACTACAGGCACCTCAGGGGGAAGGGAAGGGGGGGCACTTCAGCCTGATGAGTCCACGACGCCAGATCCACGAGGGGCCTCCATGGCCACTGTGCCATCCTGGGGAGTGCAAAGCCACAGTCTCTCAAGTCTCTACAGTGGGTGGCTTGCCCACTGCCATATCCTGGGGAGTGCAAAGCCACAGTGTCTCAAGTCTCTACAGTGGGTGGCTTGCCCACTGCCATATCCTGGGGAGTGCAAAGCCACAGTCTCTCAAGTCTCTACAGTGGGTGGGTTGCCCACTGTGCCATCCTGGGGAGTGCAAAGCCACAGTCTCTCAAGTCTCTACAGTGGGTGGTTTGCCCACTGTTCAATCCTGGGGAGTGTAAAGCCACAGTCTCTCAAGCGAATAACAGTCTCCACTGGTACTGGAGGGGGACTAGTGCCCAGAGTGCTTCGTGCAGCCCTGCCCGACACAGATGCGGGCCTGCCCCTTCCGCCAATGGGCCAGCGGTGCTTGAGATGAAGGGCCCAGTTCAGCGGTGCTTGAGACAGCGGTGCCCAGCGGAGCGGTGCTTGAGATGAAGGGCCCAGTGCAGCAGTGCTTGAGATGGCGGTGCCCAGCGGAGCGGTGCTTGAGATGAAGGGCCCAGCGGAGCGGTGCTTGAGATGAAGGGCCCAGTTCAGCGGTGCTTGAGATGAAGGGCCCAGTTCAGCGGTGCTTGAGACGGTGGTGCCCAGCAGAGCGGTGCTTGAGATGAAGGGCCCAGTGCAGCGGTGCTTGAGACGGCGGTGCCCAGCGGAGCGGTGCTTGAGATGAAGGGCCCAGCGGAGCGGTGCTTGAGATGAAGGGCCCAGTTCAGCAGTGCTTGAGATGAAGGGCCCAGTTCAGCGGTGCTTGAGATGAAGGGCCCAGTTCAGCGGTGCTTGAGACGGCGGTGCCCAGCGGAGCGGTGCTTGAGATGAAGGGCCCAGTGCAGTGGTGCTTGAGACGGCGGTGCCCAGCGGAGCGGTGCTTGAGATGAAGGGCCCAGCGCAGCGGTGCTTGAGATGAAGGGCCCAGTTCAGCGGTGCTTGAGATGAAGGGCCCAGTTCAGCGGTGCTTGAGATGAAGGGCCCAGTTCAGCGGTGCTTGAGACGGCGGTGCCCAGCGGAGCGGTGCTTGAGATGACGGGCCCAGTGCAGCGGTGCTTGAGACGGCAGTGCCCAGCGGAGCGGTGCTTGAGATGAAGGGCCCAGTTAAGCGGTGCTTGAGATGAAGGGCCCAGTTCAGCGGTGCTTGAGATGAAGGGCCCAGTTCAGCGGTGCTTGAGACGGCGGTGCCCAGCGGAGCGGTGCTTGAGATTAAGGGCCCAGCGGAGTGGTGCTTGAGATGAAGGGCCCAGCGGAGCGGTGCTTGAGATGAAGGGCCCAGTTCAGCGGTCCTTGCCCTGTTCATCAGTGCTTGCCCTGTTCAGCGGTGCTTGCCTTGGCGGTCCTTGCCCTGTTCAGCGGTGCTTGCCTTGGCGGTCCTTGCCCTGTTCAGCGGTCCTTGCCCTGTTCAGCGGTGCTTGCCTTGGCGGTCCTTGCCCTGTTCAGCGGTGCTTGCCTTGGCAGTCCTTGCCATGTTCAGCGGTGCATGAGTTGGCGGTCCTTCATTGCCCAGCTGGGCTGTGGCTGGTGGTCCTTCATTGCCCAGCTGGGCTGTGGCTGGCGGGGCCCTTCTGGGCAGCTGGGCTGTGGCTGGCGGGGCCCTCCTGGGCAGCTGGGCTGTGGCTGGCAGGGCTCTCCTGGGCTGCAGTACCGGGCCTGTGTGTGTCCTCCTGCACACCTGGGATGGGGCTGGTGGGGCCCTCCTGGCCAGCTGGCCTGCTGCCGGACTTGTCGGGCATGCTGCCCTTCCCACCCTTCCCTGCACGCTTGTGGCCCTTTCCCACCTTTGGCGGTGTGCCAGGTGGCACCTCACTTCCTGACGGTGCCAATGTTGGGATTTTGGTCCCTGGGGTCTTTGGTCGCTCGCGCCGGGCACTGGCAATCTCAGGATGCTTTTCCGGTGGTGGGCTGGCCGTGCCTTGGCTCCTAGCTGAACTGGATGCCCTTGAGGGTAGGGGACTCCACAGTCCATGGACAACAGTCTTCACTGGTCCCGGTTTTGTGGTGGCTGAGGTGCTGATTGGAGTCTTATGAGACGGACGGGGTGGGGGAGTTGTAGGAAAGAGGTCAAGTTTGGAAAGGAAAATCAATTTGGAAAGAGAGGGACGGGTAGGTGTAGTGTGTATGGGAGTGGAGGAAGAGGATGTGGTTGTAGGAGTGTGAAGTCTGGTGTCTTTGGGTGCAGCTGCTTGGGCTGGAGGCTGTCGTGAAGTGGATGGCTGTTGGGTGGGTGGCTGCCTGCGTTTGTGTAGTTTGGAGGAGGGGGTGACAGACACACTTGGAGAGGACACAGGGGACGTGTAAATGGTAGTGGGGGTGGTGACTGCACGTGTGCAGAGTGTTCTGGTGGGTGTGCTGGTGATGGACGTAGTGGCTAAAGATGTTGTGCATGCAAGTGTGAGTGGAGACATCACAGGGAGGGAGGAGGGAGACGAGGAGGAGGGGGACACAGTGGAGGCAGTGGTTGTTGGTATGTCTGCATGTGGATGTTGCTTGTGTGAATGCTTGTGTGATGTGTGGTGCTTATGTCTGGATGAGCTTCCCTTCGGTGTTGAGGTGTGTGCAGGCTGGTCTGATGATGTGTCTGGGATAGGCAGAGGTACAGGGGATTGGGTCTGGGTGGAGGAAGTTGGAGGGGGGAGGCTAGAGACAGGGACAATTGCTGCCGTCAGTGCTGAGGCCAGAGCGTTGAACGATCGCTGATGGGCAGCCTGACCAGAATGAATGCCCTCCAGGTATGCATTACTCTGGTGCACCTCTCTTTGTACACCCTGGATGGCATTCAAAAGGGTAGACTGCCCAACAATGAAGGTCCTTAGGAGGTCAATGACCTCCTCACTGAGGGCAGCAGGGGTGACAGGGGCAGGGCCTGAGGTGCCTGGGGCGAAGGAGATGCCCACCTTCCTGGGTGAGCGGGCATGGGGCAAACGCTGAGGGGCTGCTGGGAGGGCGGTGCTGGTGCGCTGGGTGGCGGCTGTACCTGTTGTTGCGGGGGGGAACGGATGTTGCCGCCACCACAAGCTAGCTCCCTTCAGAGGACGAGTCGCTGTCACTGACATCAGCACGAGTCCCCGCTGTGGAGCTCCCCTCGCCCTCCGTCTCACTGGTGAAATCCGAGTCAGTTGCATGGCCCGCCATGGCCATGTGAGATGCAGCTCCCTCGTGCTCCGATTCCACTTCTCCTCCGCCTGATGATGCTAATGCACACATGAACAGGAAGACCACAAAAAAGGGGGAAAGGAGAAATAAAGACATGTTGAGTGCATGGATTACCGCTACCGTTGGCGGACAAGACAGACACAGAAGCCCCCTGCACTACGCAGCGCACTTGGGGTCCACTACGCAATCCGTGTGACATGGCCTACAAGCCTATGGACGACAACTGCACACATAGATGACACAGGGCCATGGATACCTGTACTTGGCACCCTACAGAGGTGGGGGGCGGGGGCACAGGGCCATGCCTTACAGAGGGTCCTAGCCTACAGAAATCGCCCTGGCCTAGGGATACCCACAGCCCTCCTCCCCTGCCCAGACACCTCCACTGCGCGCAAAGTCAGCAGAATGTATTTGTACTTACCCCCTTGTGTCTGCTGTGATGTCCTCACGCGCCCATCCAAATCGGGGTAGGCCACCGCCAGGATCCGGGACATCAGGGGGGTCAATTGACGACTGGCACCCCTCCTACGTTGGGAGGCCATCCCCAGCAGAGCCTCCGCCGTCTTCCTGCTCCCGCGTCGGATGTCCTCCCACCTCTTCCGGCAGTGGGTGCCCCGTCTGTTGTGGACCCCCAGGGCCCGGACGTCCTTGGCGATGGCACGCCAAATCGCGACTTTCTGGTGGGCGCTGACCTATGTGACATGTACAGGGAGAGAAAAATGTTCATCACCTTCTGCATGCTCGATGTGAGTTGCCCCCCCATCCCCACCCTTGCCATGTGGCACATGCTCTCATCTGTCGTCTGATGCATGCCTCAATCGTTCCCCTCCCCACCATCTTTCATCCACCCGACTCAACCCAAGCATTGGCCACAAAGCATGGTCCCAGTGTACTTACCTGTTGGTCTGGAGGACCGTAGAGTAGCGCATACTGGGGGAGGACCCCATCCAATTCTTCAGAAGTGAAGGCAGGGGTCCTTTCCCCAGTCGCAGCAGCCATTGTCTCTTCCAGACCGAGGTCACAGCAGCACTTGCAGTGTAGGTCCTCTCCTGTGGAAGATCAGGTATCGAGTGATTAGATAAGAAAATGGCGGTCACGCCCGCGGCAGTGCGTACCGCGGCGGTGCGTACTGCGACCGCCGGCGCACATCGTCATTGGCTCGTGAAACCCATAGGCTTCAATGTTAACCAATGCGGCTTTGCGCCG
The DNA here is from genome assembly GCF_031143425.1 of Pleurodeles waltl. Classification (NCBI taxonomy): domain Eukaryota; kingdom Metazoa; phylum Chordata; class Amphibia; order Caudata; family Salamandridae; genus Pleurodeles; species Pleurodeles waltl. The sequence continues at coordinate 1,891,942,891 of NC_090440.1, forward strand.
CGGTCTTCGACCGCCTACCGCCACGGTGTGCCACGCCAGCGCATTGACCTCACATCCCATTGTCACACTTCACAGGTCAGGCAGCCGCCATTTCAAGGGCCCACATGGCTTAATTTCTACTGCGTCACACATAACTAGGCCTTTACTCAACACTCATACAAACCATTCAATGCATAGTAAATCGTGTTGTGTGCAAGCTGTGGGAACGTACCTGTGGGTTGATTGACTTTGTGCTCGCTGTTGTCCTTCCTAGGCACCGTCCGCTGGGACATGCGAGGAGATGGAGGAATCTTCCAGTGTACAGACCTCTGGTGGACCTGTCGACAATGGAGGAACGACATGTCATTCTGACATACAGGCTTGACCGAGCCACTATACATGAACTGTGTGCCCAGCTGGAGGCAGACCTGATGTCACCCATCCGCCAACCCACAGGGATCCCCCCTCTAGTGCAGGTGCTGTCAGTACTCCATTTCTTAGCAAGTGGGTCATTTCAAACAACAGTGGCCATAGCATCAGGGATGTCCCAGCCCATGTTTTCCAAGGTGTTGTCCAGAGTGTTGTCTGCCCTGCTCAAACACATGTGTAGCTACATCATGTTCCCTGAGGTGGGGGATTTGCCTACAGTGAAGGGTGATTTCTATGCCCTTGGACATATCCCCAACATCATAGGTGCCATTGATGGGACACGTGGCTTTGGTACCCCCCAGCAGGAGTGAACAGATGTACAGGAACAGGAAAAGTTATCATTCCATGAATGTACAGATGGTGTGTTTGGCTGACCAGTACATCTCCCATGTTAATGCCAAGTTCCCTGGGTCAGTGCATGGCGCCTACATCCTGCGGAATAGCAGCATCCCGTATGTGATGGGTCAACTCCAGAGGCACCGGGTGTGGCTATTAGGGGACTCTGGTTACCCCAACCTGTCCTGGCTACTGACCCCAGTGAGGAATCCCAGGACCAGGGCAGAGGAACGCTACAATGAGGCCCATGGGCGGACTAGGAGAGTGATCGAACGCACCTTTGGCCTCCTGAAGGCCAGGTTCAGGTGCCTCCATATGACAGGTGGATCCCTAATGTACTCACCAAAGAAGGTGTGCCAGATCATCGTGGCCTGCTGTATGCTTCACAACCTGGCTTTGCGACGCCAGGTGCCTTTTCTGCAGGAGGATGGTCCAGATGGTGGTGTTGTAGCAGCTGTGGAGCCTGTGGAGAGTGAAGAGGAGGAAGCCGAAGAGGACGACATAGACAACAGGAACACAGTAATAGAGCAGTATTTTCAATGACACCCAGGTAAGAGTAGACACTGACATATTACATTTACCTAAAGACTCCTACCTCTCTACTGTCTGACTTTTTCACCCAGTGTATGGTAACAGTGTTGTGACTTTCCCTACCGATTTCAGAGATGTGGGCCACACTGCGTGACATCTGCTTTGTTTCCCCATGGACTACAGCTGTGTGACAGCGGTTTGTTGGCATCACAATGTGAATAAACATTTTGGCACTGTCATGTCTAATACATTTGTTAAAATCACAGACAGACTCCAGATTGTTTATGTGCAATAAGTGTGTTTATTCAAGTGCTCTAATTTGGATGGGTGGTTGCAAATCGGTGAGGGGTGATGGTGGAGTATTGTCCATGGCAGAGTCCAGACTATCAGTATCACAGGTGCATTGTCCAAATGCCTGTGGAAAGTGGAGCAGGGGCAGTTTAAAGTTGGACAGGGTGACAATGTGGGACAGTGGGATGACAATCAGGGCGGTATCCTTTGCTGGCGGGGGTCTTGACATGTTACTCTGTCTTCTTCCTGGATCTCAGGGCCTGCTTGCAGGGTGGTTCTCCTTCTGCAGGGGGTGGGGTTCTGGTGGCCTGTTGGTCTTCTGTTTGGGCCTCCTGTCCACTAGCGCCGGCGGAGGTGGTAGCCAGTTCTTGGTCCATGCTAGTGACAGGGGCCCTTTGAGGTGCCACAGTGTTCCGCAATGTGGTGATTAACTCATTCAGGGCCACTACGATGGTACCCATGGCGGAACTGATGTTTCTTAGTTCCTCCCTGAACCCCATATACTGTTGCTCCTGCAGAAGCTGGATTTCCTGAAACCTGGCCAGGACCGTCGCCATCGTCTCCTGGGAGCGGTGGTATGCTCCCATGATGGAGGAGAGGGCCTCGTGGAGAGTGGGTTCCCTTGGCCTGTCCCCCTCTGTTGCACAGCAGCCCTCCCAGTTCCCCTGTTTCCCTGGGCCTCCGTCCCCTGGACCGTGTGCCCACTACCACTGCCCCCAGGTCCCTGTTGTTGTTGGGGTGGTGGGTTAACCTGGGTTCCCTGTAGTGGTGGACACACCGCTGATTGACGTATCCTGGGGACAGAGGTATGGGCCCGCTGGGTGGGTGCTGTGCTGGTGTTCCCAGAGGGGGGAAGGTCTGCTGTGGCCTGTGACTGTCTGAGGGGAACCGACTGTCCCGAGGTCCCCGATGGACCGGGCTGGTCATCTAGATCCAGGGAGACAGAGCTGCTGTCATCACTGTGGGCCTCTTCTGGGGGTGGAGTGGACATTTGTGGACCCTCCTGCGCGGTGACCTGGCGTTCGGGTCCTGCAGGGGTATAAAAGTATGGTTATTGCTTCTGTGTGTGCCAATGGCGTGCAATGGGTGGGTGCCCGTGTACCCCAGTGCTGGCATTCCTTTGTGGGGGCTGTTGTGACGGTGTTTTGGGGGGGGCGGTGATGGGTATGTGCATTGGTCATGCTTTGGTGATGGGTGTCCATGCTTTGGGGCCGCATGCAGGGCTAAGTTTTGGGATGGGTGGGTTGTGATGGTGAGACATTTGCAAGGGGTAGATGTGATGGGGGTGGGGGTGAGGGTGGGGGTATGAGTTGGCATGCAGGTGGGGTGGGGGGGATGAAGTAGTGAAGATGAGACTTACCAGAGTCCATTCCTCCACCGACTCCTGCGAGGCCCTCAGGATGCAGGATGTTCAAGACTTGCTCCTCCCATGTTGTAAATTCTGGGGGAGGAGGTGGGGGTCTGCCTCCAGTCCGCTGTACCGCGATGTTGTGCCTTGATACCATGGAACGCACCTTCCCCCGTAGGTCGCTCCACCTCTTCCTGATGTCGTCCCTATTTCTTGGGTGCTGTCCCACAGCGTTGACCCTGTCGACTATTCTGCTCCATAGCTCCATCTTCCTGACAATGGTGGTGTGCTGCACCTGTGTCCCGAACAGCTGGGGCTCTACTCGTACAATTTCCTCCACCATGACCCTGAGTTCATCATCTGAGAACCTGGGGTGTCTTTGAGGTGCCATGGGGTGGTGTGGGTGATGTGTGGGATGGAATGTCTGGTGCTAAGTGTGGTGATGTGTATTGTTGTGTTGTGTGAAGTGTGTGCTAATATTGCAGGGTGACAGTGAATTGGGCGTCTGGGTGCTCGGATGTCTTTTCTCAGTGCGTGTTCACGAATCTCTAGGAGTGGAAGTTTGTGGGTGGGTGTTTTATATTGTATTGGGTGTGTGGGAGTGGTGTGTGTATGTGTATCAGGTGTGTGTATTTCGAATTGGCCAATGTGGTAGTGTTTTGTACGAGTATGTGTATTTCGACCGCAGCGGTGTGTACCGCCAATAGAATACCGAGGTTGAAAGACCGCCGCGTGGATTCGTGGGTCGTAATGGCATGGGAGTATTTCTGTTGGCGTGACGGTGGAGGTTTGGTCATCGCCAGTTTATCGCTGACCTTTGGTGTGGCGGACTTTTGTGGATGTCGGTATTTTGGCGGTTTGCCTGTTGTGGGTCAGAATGACCGTGGCGGTTTACCGCGACCGCTGCGGTGTTATGGCGGTCTTCTGTCTGGCGGTAAGTGCATTTTACCGCCGAGGTTGCAATGACCCCCTCAATCCTCCCACAAAAGAAAAAGGAAGGAGATCCAGCGCTAACATTTTTGTCAGCTTCCATTGGATGGCTGCGGTCATTGGGTCCCTCCATAATGCTGAATTGAATAAAATGAAATAAATACAAAAATTACAAAATTAAAAAAATTAATTAAATTAAAATTAAAATGAAAAAACAAGAAATAAAAAAATACAACATTAAATACAGAATTAAAATAAAATTTAATTAAAAATTGAAATAAAATTAAATAAAGATTTAAAATAGAACATTAAAATAGAACATTCAAATTAATAGCTACATTTTAAACTTAAATTAAACTAATAGGATGATCAATAATTGTCGATGTTTATATGAAGGTTTATGGGAAAGACACACTGGCTGGATACACAAAATGGCTGCCAGCCACGTGGTCAAACAACAACAAGGAGCAAGGAGGCATGGCAAACAAAGATTACATGCAAGTCTATGGTAAAGGGCCTCTGGCTGGATGCACAAAATGCATGCCAGCCACATGGTCAAACAACAACAACAATGAGCAAGAAGGCATGGGGAAAAAAGAACACATGCAAGCCTACAGTAAAGACACAGTGGCTGGATGCACAAAATGGCTGTCAGCCACATGGTCAAACAACAACATGGAGCAAGGAGGCTTGGGGAACAAAGAACACATGCAAACCTATGAATATGACTCAGTGGCTGGATGCGCACAATGGCTGCCAGTCACATGGTCAAGCAACAACAAGGAGCAAGGGGGCTTGGCAAGCAAAGAACACATGCAAACCTATAGCAAAGGGACTCTGGCTGGATGCACAAAATGGCTGACAGCAACATGGTCAAACAACAACATGGAGCAAGGAGGCTTGGGGAACAAAGAACACATGCAAACCTATGAATATGACTCAGTGGCTGGATGCGCACAATGGCTGCCAGTCACATGGTCAAGCAACAACAAGGAGCAAGGAGGCATGGCAAACAAAGAACACATGCAAGCCTATAACAAATGGACACTGACTGGAGGCACAAAATGGCCAACAGCCACGTGTCAAAACAACAACTGTGAACAAGGAGGCATGGAGAGCAAAGAACCCATGCACGCCTAAGAACATAGACTACTCAAAATGCTCCCTGACCACACTGCGTGGAGAACAAATGCAAATGGTGGCTGATGACAAACACACACAGACATACTCTGGGCATAAAGAGGCATGGTGGTAACACTGAAAAAACATTAACATTAATTTAGCAATGCAAAATACAAAAATTAACTAAGCTATAAAAAATTCAAAACACAAATTCTCCTATGGTATCAAATATTACCCCTAAAACATATACTTTTTTTTGCAAAAAACACACAAAATGCAAACAATAGCCAATATTTTTAATTTAATCCAATGCCATTCCAGCCCTAAATAAAGTTTTAAAAACATATACCACTGAAACATGTATTTCATACACTGATGCCTACTACTCCTGGCTCCTACTGGCTAGATGGCCCTTTGGAAGTCTAGGCCACATAGTTATATATAATATTGCAAATGTTGCAAACATGTAGAAAAGGTACTGATCTGTGCAACAATTTTACTTGCAAAAGGTGAAGAATTAATTAAATGCAAAAAATAATAACTAGGCCCATACTTAAACTCCAGGCCACCCACCACTATAAAATTTAAGAATCACATTAAAGTGCAAAGAAATACTGGTGCATGCCCAAGCAAACACACTACACCCTTATAAAATAGTTTTTTAACTTCCTTGTGTGATTTCACAAAAACAAAGGCCCTCATTACAACCCTGGCAGTCGGTGATAAAGAAGCGGTAATACTGCCAACAGGCCGGTGGTAACAAAAAGGGAATTATGACCACGGCGGAAACCGCCCACACAGACAGCCACTTTAACACAAAGACCGCCATGGCGGTAGCAACAAGCACCACGGCGGTAACCGCCAACAGCCAGGCAGAAGACAACGTACCGCCCACACTATTACAACCGGCCTATCCGCCACCTTTTCCAGGGCGGTACCAATGACATCAAAATCACTGCGGAAACAGATCTCAGAAGTCAAAGGACTCATCTGTGGAGATTCGGGGAAGAACCATGCCGCCATGGAGCCCGAGTTGCAGGTGTTCCCCATGCTCTTCTATCTCCTTCTTCACTATGGACATCAACGCCGGGGCAGACGACCACGGTGAGTACAGCCGCCTAGCACACAACGGAGGGAGGGAGGAAAAAGAGAGTGACACACACACGCAACACCCCCACCCCCAACACCAGACACACAAGCAGATGCCGTAAGAAAACATATTTACCCTGTACCCCTCAAGAATAATGCAAGGACAATAGGAATTGATTAAAGTGAGTGTAATAAGATAAAGATCTAGAAATTTGCGCTTCAAAATCAAAATAGTATATACATATATACAAATGGAGTGACACAGCCCAGTCCACAATGTCTGTGGGCCACAGGCCCACATTACATAGGCCACGGCCCCACTTGACTTCTGTAACAACACGGAGAGAACACCGCAGGCGCATCAGGTTGAAAATACACAGGCACCTCAGGGGGACGGGGAACGGGGGGAACCTCAGCCGGAAGATGGTACAACGCCACTGGTCCTGGAGGGGGCTATATGCCCTGTGCAATGGCCTGGGGAGTGCAAGGCCACAGTCTCTTAAGGGGGTGGTTTGCCCACTGCTTGGTCCTGGGGAGTGCAAGGCCACAGTCTCACAGTCTCTCAAGTGGGTGGTTTGCCCACTGCTTGGTCCTAGGGAGTCCAAGGCCACAGTCTCTCAAGTGGGTGGTTTGCCCACTGCTTGGTCATGGGGAGTGCAAGGCCACAGTGTCCCTCAAGTGGGTGGTTTGCCCACTGCTTGGTCCTGGGGAGTGTAAGGCCACAGTCTCACAAGTGGATGGTTTACCCACTGGTTCTGGGGGGGGCTTTGTGCCCAGTGTGCTTCATCCTGGCAAAGAGGGGTGAGTGGATGGCTTCTTCCACTGGTTCTGGAGGGGGCTTTGTGCCCAGTGTGCTTCATCCTGGCAAGGAGGGGGTGAGTGGATGGCTTCTTCCACTGGTTCTGGAGGGGGCTTTGTGCCCAGTGTGCTTCATCCTGGCAAGGATGTGGTGAGTGGATGGCTTCTTCCACTGGTTCTGGTGGGGGCTTTGTGCCCAGTGTGCTTCATCCTGGCAAGGATGCGGTGAGGGGATGGCTTCTTCCACTGGTTCTGGAGGGGGCTTTGTGCCCAGTGATGCTGATCTTGGGGAGTGCAAGGTCACAGTCTCTCACCTGAGTGTCACACCGACAGGATTTGCATGGCACAGGGGGTGAACATGTATGTTACTGCATCTGTTTGTGTGTGTGGTGTTGGCGGTGGGGGTGTTGAGTGTTGCATGTGTGTGTCACTCTCTTTTTCCTCCTCCTCCCCTGTGTGCTATGCGGCAGTGCTCACCGTGGTCATCGTTGCCTGCGTTGGTATTCCTGGTGTAGGAGGAGGAAGACCAGCATGGGGAAGATCTGCAGTTCGGGCTCCATGGCGTCGTGGTTGTTCCCTGAGTGTCCAGAGGTGAGTCCTTTGACTTCTGTGTTCTGTTTCCGCCGTTCTTTTGTTGTTGTTGGTAGCGCCCCGGAAAAGGTGGCGGATAGGCCTATTGTAATACAGTGGGCAGAACCTTGTCTTCTGTCTGACTGTTGGTGGTGACCGGCGCAGTGCTTGTTGCTACCGCCGTGGCGGTCGGTGTGTTAAAGTGTCTGTGTTGGCGGTTTCCGACGTGGTCATAATTCAATTTTTTTTCTGCCAGCTTGTTGGTGGTAATACCGCCGCTTTATCACTGACCACCAGGGTTGTAATGAGGGCCATAGGTTTTATCATATATCTACATTTCTGCAAAGAAAGAATTGTTAGACTTTTTCATCCTTGGCGTGGTCTTCCTTAACCTTTTGCCTCTGTTCCCCAGGTTGTTGATGTGTGCTGGACTCTGATTTTGCTGTTTTTGTTACTCTGGGCACTGTACCACTGCTAACCAGTGCTAAAGTGCAAGTGCTCCTTTACAAAATGTGTGTGTAATTGGTTTATCCATGATTGGAATATTTGATTTACTAGTAAGTCCCTAGTAAAGTGCACTAGAGGTGCCAGGGCCTGTAAATCAAATGCTACTATTGGGCCTGCAGCACTGGTTGTACCACCCACATAAGTAACTCTGTAATCATGTCTCAGACCTGCCACTGCAGTGTCTGTGTGTGCAGTTTTAACTGTAAAATTGACTTGGCAAGTGTGCCCACTTGCCAGACCCAAACCCTCCCTTTTCTTACATGGAAGAAACCCCTCAGGTAGGCCCTAGGTAGCCCCAAGGGCAGGGTGCAGTGTACGGTTAAGGTAGGACATATAGTAATGTGTTTTATATATCCTGACAGTGAAATATTGCTAAATTCGTTTTTCACTGTTGCAAGGCTTGTCACTCTCATAGGTTAACATGGTGGCTACCTTTAACTCTGATTAAAGTGTAGATTCTCTTTGGGAGCGGATGGACATGTGGATTTTGGGGTCTCTGAGCTCACAATTTAAAAATGTATCCTTCAGTAAAGTTGATTTTAAGATTGTGTGTTTGAAAATGCCACTTTTAGAAAGTGAGCATTTTCTTGCTTATACCATTTCTGTGAATCTGCCTGTTTGTGGATTCCCTGTCTGGGTCAGTTTGACAGTTGGGCTGGTTGCACCTCACACTAGACAGTGACACAAAGGGAGCTGGGGTGTAGCCTGCATATCCTGATGAGCCATCTGTGCTAGGAGGGAGGGGAGGAGTGGTCACTTATACCTGAAATGGCTGTGCCTGCCCTCACACAATGCAGTCTCCAACCCCCTGGTGAGTGTCTGGGGCCTGGCCTGGGCAAGGCAGGATTTCACATTCAATAGAGACTTTACTTTGAAGTAGGCCTACTTCAAAGGAGAAATTGGGCATAAGAATGGCACCCAAAACCACAGACTTTAGAACACTTCTGGAAACAAGAGGAACCTCTGCCTGGAGAAGAGCTGAAGAGCTGAGGAAGAAGTGCTGCCCTGCCTGTGACTGTGCTTTGTGGAGCTATCCAGCAGTTGCTGCTTTTGCCAGAGTAAGAGGGCAAAGACTGGACTTTGTGTGCCTTCCATCTTGTGAAGAAATCTTCAAGGGCTAGATTTAGAGCTTGCCTCCTGTTGTTTGAAGTCTTAGGGACAACAAAGACTTCTCCCTGCCAGCACCTGGAGTCTCTGGAGAGACTCCTGCTCTGACAAGTGGTGCCCTATCCAGTCCCTGGGCCTTTGAAAGGAAAAGCTGGTGAAAATTCAAGGAAATCGACTTCGGATGACTCCGGACCGACGCCGCTGCTGAATCCGGTGACACCGCCTGCAACCGTCTCCGTGATCTTTGCTGGAATGTGACGACCTTCGCAGGCCTGACACCGCTGCAGCCCTGCCGAAGTCCGCGACTCCGTGGAAGTCACCGCACCACATTGTGACCGACGCAGCTCGAAGTGCGCAGACTCAACGTTTCGCACAGGTGCCGCGATCCCCGAATTTGCGAATCAGCTTGTTTTCACTCTTCACCAAAGGTACTGTACCCTCGGGGTCTATGCGACTCGTGTCCGGCGCCACTGGTGACAGATTGTTGGGAACGACTCCATCACGACGCCGTGTTAACACCTCATCGAAGCATTTTGTGTTTCTAAGAGCTATTTTTGAGTTTAATCTTTAAAAATTCATAACTTGACTTGTGTATGTCGAATGTTTGTTGTTTTGGTCTTGTTTTGTTTAGATAAATATTTCCTATTGTTCTAAACTGGTGTTGTGTCAGTTTGTAGTGTTTTCATTAAGTTACTGTGTGTGTTGGTAATAATACTTTACACCTAGCACTTTGAAGTTAAGCTTACTGCTCTGCCAAGCTACCAACGGGGTAAGCAGGGGTTAGCTGAGGGTGATTCTCTTTTACCCTGACTAGAGTGATGGTCCTTGCTTGAACAGCGGGTAACCTGACTGCCAACCAAAGACCCCATTTCTAACATTGGTGATCAGCGGTTGGGATTTGGACTTGTATTTGTACTTGACTTACAGTGATTAAGTGTACACTACTGTTTGAGTTCTGACCACTACGTGACCAGATACTACTTGTCTTGTGATTTTGCTTTTTTCTCTTTAGGACTATTTTTGTTCTACTTCTATTTTTGCTGATCCCTTGATTGACGTTTTTTGGATACTTCATTTGGGAACTTGTTTTCTGCCTTGGAACTTTGCACTTTTGTTTAACTCTTCATCATGTCTCAATCTGGAGATGCATCAGCTGGAGCTGCTTTTGAAATAGAGAAATTGGAGAGCTACACCGTGGCCCAGTTGAAGCAGTTCTGCAAAGATTTGGCCTGTCCCATTAAGAGCTCTTCCAAGAAGGAGGAGCTGCAAAGGCACTGAGGGCCTGGGTGACAGCCATAGAGGTTGAGGGGCACACAGAGGAGGAGCAGGGTGAGGAGAAGAGGGTGCAAGTCACTCACAGTGATGTAGTGGGTGGGCCTGTTATGTCCAGGGAGAGAGTCTCCAGGGCAGGTAGCAGTGTGTCCTCCAAGGGTCTGACACCTGAAGAGTTACAGGACAGACAGGTAGAGAGGGAATACCAATTGTAGCTGAAAAAGTTCAGTCTAAAGATGGAGATGGAAAGGGAGATGGAGCAGAGAAGGTTGTCCATTGAGGAAAGGAAGCTGTAGCTGGCTCCTTAGCTTAAAGGAGTTAGACAGCAGGAGCCAGTCTAGCAGAGATGGTGGCAGCAATCCTACAGTGCAGCCTGAGAGGAGGGTGCACATTCCTAAAGACCTGGTGAAGGATCGCAAGAGGGAGGATGATATACACTTGTGGTTCAAGGGGTATGAGTCTGCTCTCCACATGAACCTGGTCCCTGAAGCTCATTGGGGGGCAGCTCTGTGGAAGCACATTGAGGTAGAAGGGAGGGATACACTGACAGCCTTAGGGGATGCTCAGAATCTCACCTACACTATCATGAAGGATGCCCTACTCACAAGGTATGATCTCACTCCTGAGCAGTATAAGGACAAGTTTAGGTCCTCTAAGAAGAAGGATTCCCAAACATGGTTGGAATGTGTTGATTCTTATTGCAGGACACTGGATGGTTGGGTGAAGGGCAGTAAGGTAACTACGTATGAGGGGCTTTACAATCTGATTGCTTGGGAGCACTTGTACAGTTTATGTTTTCCAGAGCTGCGCCAGCACCTGATTGACAGCAGGCTGACTGACCCCAGGAAGCGGACCACTGGGAGAGCACCCGGGTCCAAAAGAGGTATGGGGGAGACCACGCCAAGGGTGGGCAGGGTCCCCCTCAGAAGAAAGAGGGGGTAAGGGTAAACAGGGGGATGTTGTGTGTTAGTTAATTCTTGGTTTATAGAATGTGGAGGCCAATGACACATTAGGATTCTAGCGTCCCTGATGCTGGAATTCTCCTGGAGTCAGTTGAGCCTGGATGCGTTGAGGAGGCGGACCTGTTCCCTTGTTACCGTACTGGCAACCTAATAAAGAAGAAGATTCACTTACCGATGACTCTGATCTAATCCTTCCACACCCACTTCAATCTGGCGACGAGGGTGGTGGAAGCACTGACTGTTTTGACAGTTGCTTCAGCTTCCACTTTCCATTGGGATCCTTATTTTCGTTCAAGTCCAGGATCAGCACCACTATAGGAGCGGCGACACTCAGGTCAATTTTGCCTGTATTCATTTTATTTTAAATTTATTTTTATTATTGTTCCGGGTACATACTCGGCGGTAGTGCGCGCATGCGCAAACCGTTAATTGACCTGTTGTGCGTGTTTCCGGTCGCGCGTCGTCTCCTAGGTAATGGAGACGCGTCCATTCGATCGTCCAGCTGATGTGTGTTTACACTTGAGTGTCGTCTCCTAGGTAACGGAGACGCGTCAATACGCGCTAGTGCAAATTCGGGATGCGCGTTGTCTACTTGGCAACAGAGACTCTCAAGGTATCGTAGAGACGCGCTACACAAGTTACATATTTAACACGTTTTTACGTGCAACATTATTTGGTGACTGGTTATAGAGGTTATGGTGTTCAGGAAACCCCAATCCAAACAGCATTACTGACTATTTTTTTATTTGGAATAACAGAAATAAAGAATACAACAGAATTAGAAATATATACAATTTTTTTCTCATCAAACAAGGGAACAGGTCAAGGAGATCCTCAGTGTACGTGACATGGCGCAGCCTAATTTTACGATTGTTCCGCCACAAGCATTTTGGGCTGCTGGGAATAATCCACCTGTAAAATGGTCAGCATGGAAAGATTATTTCATTAACAACATAGGAGCTATAGATCTTGATGACAGGATGCCTGCAGAACAAAAGAAAATACTTTTACTACATTCATTGGGACCTATGGGTTTGAAAACGTACAACAGAATGCAGAAGAGCCCCATAAGTGGTGATGTGTGTGTTTTTGGTGTTGCAATGCATGACCTGGATAAATATTTTGCACCCAAAGTTTGCATTGGAATTATTCGCTACAAATTTTTTCAAAGAAAGCAGGAGAAGGGTGAATCTGTTGATGACTATGTGGCAGATTTAAAGAAATTGGCCCATGATTGTAAGTTTGGTTCAATACAAGATGATTTGATAAGGGATCAAGTGGTCATGCACAACAACAATCAATCCATTCAAGAGAGATTATGGATTAATGGTGACTCTTCATTGGAGGAAATTGTGGCTATTGTAAGGAAAGCGGAGATTTCTGAACGGTGTGTTTCAGAATTAAAATCGACTGAGAGAAGTGTTGACAACATCTGCAAGATAAATAATCGTAGAACATTGAAGGAACAGAAAACACCACAAAGTAACGATGGTGAAAAAAGATGTTATAGATGTGACAGCAAGAAACATTTAGCGTATGCTAAATCATGCCCAGCTATGAAATTGAAATGTAGTAAATGTGGCATTGTGGGACATTTTGCGAAGGTATGTAGGAACAAAAAGAAAATGGTTAAATGCATATTAAATGGCAATGCTCACGTAGGAATTGAGCACCAAGAATATGATGACTTGGAATCTAAAGAGGATACTGTAGATGGGAACTTTATTTTGAACATAACAGATGCTGAAACAAAAGGGAAACCAATTTGTGATATGGAAATAGGTGGAATTCCAATCACTATGTACGCAGACTCTGGCTCACCTTTCACTATAGTGAATGAGGATATATGGAATAAGACATTCGTGAATAAATTAGGTGGAAAACTTTTGCAACCTGATGTGCGACCTGAAAGCTATACAGGAGACAAGGTTGATCTCGTTGGTTTTAGATGGTTAAAATTCACGTTTAAAAATAGGTGTGCCAGAGGAAAATTGTATGTGTCAAAAAGTGGGCCATCAGTTCTGGGATGGAATGATCAAGGAGAGCTTCACATGATCTTAAATCCTAACAGCAAGGAAAAGGTGTTGATAGTAAATGAGGAGCATACCCTGTCTATGGAAATGGAGAAAAGATTCCCCAAGGTCTTTGGGAAACTTTTAGGAAAATTGATTGGTTTTGAGCATAAAATTGTATTAAAAATGAACGCTGTACCAAAAATCCATAAGGTGAGACCAGTGCCCTTAATGATAAGGGATGAAGTTTCAAAGGAATTGGAAAAGCTGGTAGGGATGGATGTGATTGAACCTATAGAAAGCGCGGAATGGTTATCACCAGTGGTTATTGCTCGACGCAGCAATGGGAAAATTCGCTTATGTGTCGATTTAAGATATGTAAATGACAATATTGTCATCGACCGCTTTCCATTACCTAAAATCAATGAAATGGTTTCAAGTCTTAAGGGGGCAAGTTGGTTTTCAACAATTGACTTATCAGCAGCCTATCATCAGATTCCATTAGGAACGGAATCAAGGAATTTGACAGCTTTCATCACACCTTTCGGTTGTTACCAGTACAAAAGGATGCCATTTGGACTAGCGTCTGCAGCTGCAGTTTTTCAAAGACTCATGTATAAGTTATTTGGAAAATCTTTGGGAGTTATGTGTTTTCAGGACGACATTTTGGTGTTTGGGTGTGATCGGAAAATGCATGATGAGCGATTGGAACATGTTTTAGGGGTGTTGGAAAATAAGGGGTTGACTGTCGAATTGAGCAAATGCAAGTTGGCCAGGAGAAGTGTAGAATATTTGGGGCATGAAATCAGTGGTGAGGGAGTGAAACCGAAAGCATCATTGGTTACTGCCATTGTTAATGCAGCAACTCCAACGTCTAAGGAAGTTGTAAGATAATTTTTGGGAATGGCTGAATTTTGTGCGAAATTTATTCCAAATTTTGCAGGAAAGGTTTATAATTTAAGACTACTGCTGAAAAAGAATACTCAATTTATATGGAATGATGTATGCGAAAGGGAATTTTTGAGTGTTAAGGATGATTTGAGCAAAGTAATGAATTTAGAGAGTTTTGATCCTGACTTGGATACTGTTGTGACTACGGATGCTAGCAATAAAGGTCTAGGTGCTGTATTGTCCCAGAAAGGGAAAGATGGAAGGGAGAGGATTATTTTATTTGCATCTAGATCACTCTCGCCTTTAGAGGAGAAGTACTCAGTCATTGAAAAGGAGGCGTTAGCTTGTGCTTGGGCTTTAGAACACTTTCGTACATTTATTTGGGGCAAGAACATCACTATCCAGTGTGATCATAAACCTCTGATTAAGCTTCTCACATCAGAAGGTAGTGTAATGGCTTCTGCAAGAATTTTAAGACTATCTATGCGTATGAAGGATTTTATATACAATATTGTGTATGTTCCTGGGAAAAATAATCTGATGGCAGATTGTTTATCCAGGCTTCCGTGTCCTTTAGAAGGTTGTGTGGATGATCCTTGGGAAGACTATAGTGTTGCTCTGATACATGATACTGGAAATTCTTCTTTTGATAAGGACTTGTGGTGTAAGGAAATGGAAGAAGATTTAGATTTGCAAATGGTGCGGAAGTTTGTCTTGGAAGGTTGGCCTAAGAAAGATCTACTTACGGAGCAAAGTATACACTTCTGGGAAGTTAGGCATGAACTTTCTGTTGAGAACAGTTTCATACTGAGAGGGAATAAAGTAATTCCACCACATGGAATGAGAAATATTGTTTTGGATCTGTGCCATGAGGGTCATTTTGGTGTTGTTCGCACTAAGTCAGTGGTTAAAGATTTGTTTTGGTGGCCGGGAGTGGATAAAGCAGTTGAAAGGTTTGTAAGGTCATGTGAAGTGTGTTCTTCAGCAGACAAAACTTTGGGGGTGATTCTGACTTCGGCGGGCGGCGGAGGCCGCCCGCCGAAGTTCCCCCGTCAAAATACCGCTCCGCGGTCCAAAGACCGCTGACGGTATTTTGAGGTTTGCCCTGGGCTGGCGGGCGGCCGCCAAAAGGCCGCCCGCCAGCCCAGGGCAAACCAACCTTCCCACGAGGACGCCGGCTCCGAATGGAGCCGGCGTAGTGGGAAGGTGCGACGGGTGCAGTGGCACCCGTCGCGTATTTCAGTGTCTGCTGTGCAGACACTGAAATACTTTGCGGGGCCCTCTTACGGGTTATGCCATTGGCATGGGCACGGCAGGGGCCCCCAGGGGCCCCGCGGCACCCCCTACCGCCATCCTGTTCCTGGCGGGCGAACCGCCAGGAACAGGATGGCGGTAGGGGGTGTCAGAATCCCCAAGGCGGCGCAGCATGCTGCGCCGCCTTGGAGGGTTCTGACGGGCAGCGGAAAACCGGCGGGAGACCGCCGGTTTTCCTGCACTGACCGCGGCCAAAGCGCCGCGGTCAGAATGCCCTGCGGGGCACCGCCGGTCTGTCGGCGGTGCTCCCGCCGACCCTGGCCCCGGCGGTCTGAGACCGCCGGGGTCAAAATGACCCCCTTTGTGTACTTTAAAACCTCCTATGGATCAGAAATTATTACCAAAGCAACCATGGGAATGTGTGGCTGTTGATTTGTTTGGTCCTGTTGGGGATGAGCAAGAATATGTGGTAGTCCTTATTGACCTATTTTCTAAATGGCCAGAAATTGGTATAGTAGAGAGGGGAGACACAGTTTCTGTATTGGAATTTATGGACAAGGTGTTTATGTCGGAGGGAATTCCTACGAAATTGTTGAGTGATAACGGTGTGCAATTTGTTTCTAGTACTGCTAAGATGTATTTTGGAAAACTGGGCATCAAACACAAAACTACGTCCTTGTACAACCCCAGTGGAAATGGTACTGTTGAGAGATTCAATAGGGTCATTAAGAGTGTTATTCAAAGCTCTATGAATAATGGTGATTGGCACATAGCTGTGTTCAAAGCGATGTGGGCTTACAGGATTACTGAGAATTCAACTACAAGTTTGAGTCCTTTCGTCATTATGAGAGGTAGAAAACCCAGGGGTAAGCATAATCCAGCGTGGTTGTTTGGTGCTGGTGTGGAGAATTGGTCGATGGAATTGGTAAGAAATAATTTGGACAAATCCCAAGAAAAAAATAAGATGTACTATGACCACTCTCATCATGTGAAACCTGTCAAAATTGTTGTGGGTGATTGGGTACGTGTTAGGAAGCCTTTTAAAGTAAGGAAGAATGAGAGCCAATATTTTGAACCTGAACAAGTGAGGGAAGTGTTACATAATGCGGTTAGATTGAGTGATGGTCGGGTCTGGAATCTTAAACGTATTGCTTTATTCAATAATAAGTATTGTATTGGGCAAGATGGTATGGGTTTTAGGAAGGAGGAAGGAAGGTCTGACTGGTTAGATGATGAGTTGATTGACACCTCTTCACCTTCTGAAGTTTCAGAGGGTGTTTGCTTAGACACCTCTTCACCTTCTGGAATTTCGGAAGAAGGTTGTTCTCTTCTTCCTGATGATGATTGTGAGGGAGATGTGAGACCTAAGGAGAAGAGGAAAGTAACCCATCCAAGTTGGTTGAAGGATTATGTGTTAGGGTATATCTCTGCCTCATGCACGGACTCTGGATGAGTTTTAATGGGAATTTCCTCTTCTTATGTTATCACTATATGTTTGTGTGTTGCTATTTTAATTTATTGTTCCAAATTATTTATTTGAATTTACGGAAGGGGATGTGTTGTGTGTTAGTTAATTCTTGGTTTATAGAATGTGGAGGCCAATGACACATTAGGATTCTAGCGTCCCTGATGCTGGAATTCTCCTGGAGTCAGTTGAGCCTGGATGCGTTGAGGAGGCGGACCTGTTCCCTTGTTACCGTACTGGCAACCTAATAAAGAAGAAGATTCACTTACCGATTACTCTGATCTAATCCTTCCACACCCACTTCAGGGGAGTTCTCTAAAGGGCCCCAAACTGATTCCCAGGGTAAGGATTCCAAACCCCCCAGTGAAAAGAAGTCATGGTTCTCCAAAGGGAAGCCAGTGGCAGGTGGTCCACCACGTAAGTGCTATGCATTTGACCAGGTGGGTCATGTGAGGGGAGACCCCAAATGCCCCAAAAGTACACTGGTACCCACCTGTGCACCATCCCAGGGTTTTGCCAGTGTAGCGCTTGGGGAGGAGTTGGGTTCAGGTGGGTGGGAACCAGCTGAGATGACCCTTGTCTCACTAGGGGACAGTGAGATGGTCCAGAGAACCCTAGTGCCTGAAAACACTAAGAAGTACAGGCAGTGGGTAACCATTAATGGACAGAGGGTGGAGGCTCTGAGAGACACAGGTGCAAGTGTGACTACATTGAGGAGTCAGCTAGTGTCTGAAGAGCAGATTGATCCCCGGGTACTTCACCAAGTAGTTGCAGTGGACAACTCAGAGCACCTGTGCAGAGTGGCGCAGGTTCCTTGAAGGTAGCTGTGAGTCCATCCATGCCTGTTGATTGTTTTCTAGGCAATGACCTGGAGGAGTCCCCTTGGAAGGAGGTGTAACACAGGTCTCACTTGGAGATGTTGGGTCTGCCTGGGTTGGTATGCGTATCCACCCAGTCAATGGCAGCCCGTCAGGGTGGTCAAGAGCCCCCGGAGCCTGAAACAGTGGCCCAGGGGACTGCCAAGGAGAGAAAGGGCACGGGGTGCGGAAAACCGGCCCCCGAAGTTCCCACGGTCCGGGTGGAGACGGAACAAGAGGGTGACGCCCCAGAACCTACAGGGAAACAGGTGGCTGAACTGGGAGAGGTCCCTGAGCTGTTGCAGTGGCAGCAGGAAGGGGGGCCCACCAGAGAGGCATTCTGTGAGGCACAGAAGGTATGCCCTACTCTAGAGGGGCTGCGGCAGCAGGCTGCAGCCCAGGCAGTTGGCGAGGAGCCAGGATCACACCTAATCTACTGGGAGGATGGCCTCCTGTATAGCAAGCCTAAGGTTCCTAAGACTGGGTCAGCCTGTGTGCTGGTGGTACCCCAGTGCTTAAAGGACTTCCTATTAGGTCTGGCTTATGATGTGCCTTTAGCTGGACACTTGGGGCAGGGCAAGACCTTTGACAGGCTTGTCACCCACTTTCATTGGCCCCAAATGTGAAGGCACTCTGATACCTACTGTAGATCTTGTCAAACTTGTCAGGCAAGTGGCAAGAGTGGGGGGAAATGTAAGGCGCCCCTCCAACCTTTTCCTGTAGTTAGTACCCCCTTTGAAAGGGTTGGTATTGACATTGTGGGGCCTCTGGATCCCAAGACAACCATATGCAGCAGGTTCATCCTCGTCTTGGTGGACTATTCCACCCAGTACCCAGAAGCTTTTCCTCTAAGGACCATCACTGCCCCTGTGGTGGGCCATGCCTTGATGGGAGTTTTTACCCGCATGGGGTTCCCCAAGGAAGTGGTATCTGATAGGGGTACCAACTTCATATCTACGTATGTGAAGTCTCTGTGGAAGGTGTGTGGGGTAACCTACAAGTTCACCACCCTTACCACCCCCAAAGTAATGGTCTAGTTGAAATATTCAACCGCACCTTAAAAGGCATGATCCAGGGCCTGCCAGAGGCGGAAGTGGGATGTCCTCTTGCCATGCCTTCTGTTCGCTTACAGGGAGGTGCCTCAAAAGGGACTTGGCTTTAGCCCCTTTGAGCTCATCTATGGCCAACCTGTGAGGGGACCTTTGAGTCTGATGAAGGAAGCTTTGGAGAAAGCTCCTAGTAAACCACCCCAGGATGTATTTAGCTACATGCTGGCTTAAAGAAATCAGACTGCCCGCTTCAGGTGTCTCGCTCAGGAGAACCTGGAAGCACGCCAGGAGGATATGAAACGGTGGTACGACCAAAATGCCACTCTGGTCGAGTTTCAACCTGATCAGAAAGTGTGGGTGATGGCGCCAGTGGAGCCTAGGGTGCTCCAGGATAAGTGGACTGGGCCATTTGAAGTTGTGGAGCGTAAGAGTGAAGTCACCTACCTGATGGACTTACGGTCTCCAAGGAACCCTTTAAGGGTCCTGCATGTCAACCGCCTCAAGCCACACTTTGAGCGGACTGAGCTGACAATGCTCCTTGCAACAGATGATGGGGTAGAGGACGAGAGTGAGCCTCTTCCTGACCTCCTGTCTGCAGGAGAAAAAGATGGGTCAGTGCAGGGGGTGATCCTCTCCCTCACCCTGACTGAGGAGCAGCAAGGTCACTGTCGCCATGTGTTGGGACAGTTTTTCTCACTGTTTTCCCTGATCCCAGGAGTCACACACTTGTGCACACATGATGTGGACACTGGGGACAGTACACCTATTAAACAGAAGGTTTACAGGGTGACTGACAGGGCCAGGGCATGCATTAAGGATGAGGTATCCAAAATGCTTACCCTAGGGGTTATTAAGCACTCCAGCAGTCCTTGGGCCAGCCCATTGGTATTGGTCCCAAAGGCTGCTGCACCTGGTGCCACTCCAGAACTCAGGTTCTGTGTGGACTACAGGGGACTCAATGCGGTTAGCAAGACTGAAGCACACCCCATCCCCGAGCTGATGAGCTCATTGATCGGTTGGGAGCTGCCAAGTACCTCAGTACGTTTGATTTAACATCTGGGTACTGGCAGATTGCCTTAACTGAGGGGGCAAGGAGAGGTCAGCATTCTCTACCCCAGATGGACACTTTCAATTTAAAGTGATGCCATTTGGGATGAAGAATTCCCCTGCCACCTTTCAGAAGCTGGTCAACCAGGTGTTGGCTGGGCTGGATGAGTTCAGTGCCGCCTACATTGCTGTGTTTAGTTCCACATGGGAGGAACATCTGCAACACACTTAGAGGCCTTGCAGAAGGCAGGCTTCACTATTAAGGCGAGCAAGTGCCAAATAGGGCAGGGTTCTGTGGTGTACTTAGGACACCAGGTGGGGAGCGGCCATGTGGCACCCCTATAGCCTAAGATTGACACAATTCTGGTTTGGGAGCCTCCCAAGACCCAGACTGAAGTGAGAGCCTTTTTAGTTCTCACAGGATATTACAGGAAGTTTGTTAAGGCATATGGTACCATTGTTACCCCATTAACCGAGCTGACTTCTAAGAAGAAACCCAGGAAAGTGATCTGGACAGAGGCTTCCCAGAACACTTTTGATGCCCTGATGGCTGCCATGTGCTGAAGGCACCTGACTACTCCAAGGAGTTTTTTGTGCAAACAGACGCCTCAGAGCATGGTATTGGAGCAGTACTCTCACAGCTTAATGAAGAGGGCCTAGATCATCCCATAGTCTTCATTAGCAGGAGGTTAGTACCCAGGGAACGTAGGTGGAGTGCCATAGAATGGGAAACGTTTGATGTGGTCTGGGCACTGAAAAAGCTAATACCCTACTTGTTTGGGACTCACTTCTGAGTTCAGACCGACCACAGGCCCCTCAGATGGTTAATGCAGATGAGGGGTGAGAATCCAGAACTGTTGAGGTGGGCCATTTCCCTACAGGGGATTGACTTTACGGTGGAACACCGTCCTGGTACAGAACACGCCAGTGCTGATGGTGTGTCTAGGTTTTTCCGCCTTAGTAATGAGAACTCCAATGAGGTTCGGTAGTTGCTCCCCACTTTCAGCTAGGAGGGACACGTGTTATACTTTTTCATCCTTGGCGTGGTCTCCCTTAACTTTTTGCCTCTGTTCCCCAGGCTGTTGATGTGTGCTGGACTCTGACTTTGCTGTTTTTGTTACTCTGGGCACCCTACCACTGCTAACCAGTGCTAAAGTGCAAGTGCTCCTTTACAAAATGTGTGTGTAATTGGTTTATCCATGACTGGCATATTTAATTTACTAGTAACTCCCTAGTAAAGTGCACTAGAGGTGCCAGGACCTGTAAATCAAATGCTACTATTGGGCCTGCAGCACTGGTTGTGCCACCCACATAAGTAGCTCTGTAATCATGTCTCAGACCTGCCACTGCAGTGTCTGTGTGTGCAGTTTTAACTGTAAATTCGACTTGGCAATTGTACTCACTTGCCAGGTCTAAACCTTCCCTTTTCTTACATTTAAGGCACCCCTAAGGTAGGCCCTAGGTAGCCCCAAGGGCAGGGTGCAGTGTATGGTTAAAGTAGGACATTTAGGGGGTCATTCTGACCCTGGCGGTAAAATCCGCCAGGGCCAACGACCGCGGGAGCACCGCCAACAGGCTGGCGGTGCTCCCATGGGCATTCTGACAGAAACGGAAAACCGGCGGTGTACCGCCGGTTTCCCGCTGCCCTGGGGAATCCTCCATGGCGGCGCAGCAAGCTGCGCCGCCATTGGGATTCCGAGCCCCATACCGCCATCCTGTTCCTGGTGGTTTTGGCCGCCAGGAAGAGAATGGCGGTATGGGGTGTCGTGGGGCCCATGGGGGCCCCTGCAGTGCCCATGCCAATTGCATGGGCACTGCAGGGGCCCCCGTAACAGGGCCCCACAAAGATTTTCAGTGTCTGCCATGCAGACACTGAAAATCGCGACGGGTGCAACTGCACCCGTCGCACCCCTTCCACTCCGCTGGCTCCATTTGGAGCCGGCATCCTCATGGAAGGGTGTTTCCCGCTGGGCTGGCGGGTGGCCTTCTGGCGGTCGCCCGCCAGCCCAGCGGGAAACCCAGAATACCCGCGGCGGTCTTTTGACCGCGCAGCGGTATTAAGGCGGGCCCCGCCAGGCCGGCGGCTACCGCCGCCGGCCAGGGTCAGAATGACCCCCCTTAGTAATGTGTTTTATATGTCCTAACAGTGAAATATTGCTAAATTCGTTTTTCACTGTTGCAAGGCCTGTCCCTCTCATAGGTTAACATGGGGGCTACCTTCAAATCTGATTAAAGTGTAGATTCCCTTTGGGAGTGGATGGACATGTGGAGTTTGGCGTCTCTGAGCTCACAATTTAAAAATACATCTTTTAGTAAAGTTGATTTTAAGATTGTGGGGGTCATTCTGACCCTGGCGGTAAAATCCGCCAGGGCCAACGACCGCAGGAGCACCGCCAACAGGCTGGCGGTGCTCCCATGGGCATTCTGACCGCGGCGGTACAGCCGCGGTCAGAAACGGAAAACCGCCGGTGTACCGCCGGTTTCCCGCTGCCCTGGGGAATCCTCCATGGCGGCGCAGCTTGCTGCGCCGCCATAGGGATTCCGAGCCCCATACCGCCATCCTGTTCCTGGCGGTTTTGGCCGCCAGGAAGAGAATGGCGGTATGGGGTGTCGTGGGGCCCATGGGGGCCCCTGCAGTGCCCATGCCAATGGCATGGGCACTGCAGGGGCCCCCGTAACAGGGCCCCACAAAGATTTTCAGTGTCTGCCATGCAGACACTGAAAATCGCGACGGGTGCAACTGCACCCGTCGCACCCCTTCCACTCCGCCGGCTCCATTCGGAGCCGGCATCCTCATGGAAGGGTGTTTCCCGCTGGGCTGGCGGGCGGCCTTCAGGCGGTCGCCCGCCCGCCCAGCGGGAAACCCAGAATACCCGCGGCGGTCTTTTGATCGTGCAGCGGTATTCTGGCGGGCCCCGCTAGGCCGGCGGCTACTGCCGCCGGCCGGGGTCAGAATGACCCCCTGTGTGTTTGAAAATGCCACTTTTAGAAAGTGAGCATTTTCTTGCTTATACCATTTCTGTGACTCTGCCTGTTTGTGGATTCCCTGTCTGGGTCAGTTTGACAGTTGGGCTGGTTGCACCTCACACTAGACAGTGACACAAAGGGAGCTGTGGTGTAGCCTTCATATCCTGATGAGCCATCTGTGCTAGGAGGGAGCAGAGTAGTGGTCACTTATACCTGAAAGGGCTGTGCCTGCCCTCACACAATGCAGTCTCCAACCCCCTGGTGAGTGTCTGGGGCCTGGCCTGGGCAAGGCAGGATTTCAAGTTCAAAAGAGACTTTACTTTGAAGTAGGCCTACTTCAAAGGAGAAATTGGGTATAAGAAGGGCACCCGAAACCACAGACTTTAGAACACTTCTGGAAACATGAGGAACCTCTGCCTATAGAAGAGCTTAAGAGCTGCCCTGCCTGTGACTGTGCTATGTGGAGCTATCCTGCAGTTGCTGCTTCTGCCAGAGTAAGAGGGCAAAGACTGGACTTTGTGTGCCTTCCATCTTGTGAAGAAATCTCCAAGGGCTTGATTTAGAGCTTGCCTCCTGTTGTTTGAAGTCTGAGGGACAGTAAGGACTTCTCTCTGCCAGCACCTGGAGTCTCTGGAGAGACTCCTGCTCTGAAAAGTGATGCCCTATCCATATCCAGTCCCTGGGCCCTTGAAAGGAAAAGCTGGTGAAAATTCAAGGAAATCGACTTCGGACGACTCCGGACCGCCGCCGCTACTGAATCCGGTGACGCTGCCTGCAACCCACTCTGTGATCTGTGCTGGAATGCAACGACTTTCGCAGGCCCAACACCGCTGCAGCCCCGCCGAAGTCTGCAGCTCCATGGACGTCGCCGCACCACGTCGTGACCGACGCAGCTTGAAGTGTGCGGAGTCAACATTTCGCACAGACGGTGCGATCCCTGACTTCACGCATCGGCTTGTTTTCACTCTTTACCTGGGGGTTTACGCAACTCCGTGTCCGGCACCGCTGGTGTCTTTTTGTAGTGTTTTTACTGAGTTATTGTGTATGTTGGTACAAATACTTTACACCTAGCACTCTGAAGTTAAGCCTACTGCTCTGCCAAGCTACCAATGGGGTAGGCAGGGGTCAGCTGAGGGTGATTCTCTTTTACCCTGAGTAGAGCGAGCGTCCTTGCTTGAACAGGGGGTAACCTGAATGTCAACCAAAGACCCCATTTCTAACATAATGCCTGTCAGGTAACTTGTTGCTTGTGCAATAAGGTCATTTCTCACAGCACTGGGCAGCAGTATTCTCTCAGCACCATGGGAATGCTCAATCATCTCCATGCCATGCATGACACCCGTTTGGTTCACGCTGAGAGAAACCCCAACATAGAGTTGCAAGAACTGGGCCAAGAACCATCTGCTTCTGTTGCCTTCCCCTTTGGCGTTCACCAACCACCATCACAGCCTTCCTCCTCTGCTCCACCGCCCATTCCAGCAGCAGGTTACTATGTTCCTGTGAATCGTCTTTGTCGGGAACAGAACATCATAGAGCCATATGCGGGGACAGCAACTTACTGTCTCGCCTGCCAGTTTTCATTGAAGGGGAGAGCGACCTAAATATTCACTAGCAGCTGGTGGTTTCTTACTGTTGCCTTCCCCAGAACCTCTAGTTTTTGTGTCAGTTTTTACAGGACATTAGTTCACACCCTGTTAGATGCATTTTGGTTTCCTTTTTTTCTGGTCGGTTTGACTTAAAGCTCACAAAAAACATCCATTAAGAGAAGAAAAAAGTTATCTTTAGAACAATTTTCAGCATCGTTTCAATAAATAGTTGTGTGGTATCACTAACTTTTTACTTACAATTACTGGCAGTAAATCAATGCAATTGAAGAGTAAACAAGAGGGCAAGTGAATGGTAAGTGTCTATAAAGACTGGAGTGGTGTACAATTGAGTAATGTACAGCTGAGTGGTGTACAAGGCACTAGAATACTGTGTAGTGCCGTACAATGGAGTGAAATATAGTTGAGTGGCATGGCATACAGTGGAATATTATAGAGGGTAGTAGGATTATGTAGAGTGGAATAGTGTAGAGTAGAGTGTCATACAGTGGAGTTGCATACAGTGGTGTTTCATTGAGTGGAGTGACGTATAGTGAAATACCATACCATAGAGTGGCGTTGACTGTATTGGTGTACATTGGAGTGGTGTAGAGTTGAACAGTGTATTCTGCAGTTTTGTACAGTATAGTGGTGTAGAGTGGAGTAGGGTACAGTACAGTAGCATACAGTGGAATGTTGTACAGTGGAGTGGTGTACACTGAAGTGCTGTAGAGTGGAGAAAGGTATACTATACTAACATACAGTACAGTGGAATAAAGTGCAATGGCGTACAGTGGATAACCGTGCAGTAGAGTGTTGTACAGTGGAGTAGTGTACAGTGGAAAAGCATACAGTGGAGCAGCATAAAGGAAATTAGTGTACAGTTAACTGGCATACAGTCGAGTACCATAGAGCGCACAACCGTTCAAAAAAATAGCAATCTGTGGAGTACATTACAGTGGAGTGGTATACACTGCAGTGGCATAAATTGGAATAGTATACAGTGGAGTGTCATACAATAGAACAGGGTACAATGGAGTACCTTACAGTGTATTAGCGTATACTGGAGTAGTGCACAGTGGAGTGGAGTACAGTGGAGTACCAATAATGTAGAGTTCAGTGATGTAGAGTCTACTTACGCAGAGTAGAATATTGTATAGTGGAGTGTGATTTAGTGGAGTTGCACACATTAGATTGGCATACGTTGCAGTGGTGTAGACCGGAATAGTGTGTATTGGAGTGCTCTACAGTATAGTGGTGTACAGTGGAGAGGCATACAGTATAATACCATACAGTGGGGCGCTGGAGAGTGGAGTGGCACACAGTGAAGCGGCGTATAGTAGATTGAGGTACAGTGTGGCACCATACAATGGAGTGCCATGGTTAAATGGTGTACTGTTGATTAGTGTGCAGTGGAGTGTCGTACAGTGGAGTAGGGTACAGAGTAGGGTGCAGTGACACACAGAGGAGTGGGGTACAGTGACCTGCTGTACAGTGGAATAGCGTACAGTACACTAGCATATACTCAATTAGCGTACAGTGGAGTTTCTTACAGTGGTTGCATACAGTGTAGTGCTGTACAGTAGAGTGGTTTACACTGAAGCAGTTTACAGTGTACTGAGGTACAGTGTAGTAGCACACAACAGACGGTGTAGAGTGTAACCGGGTACCGTGAAATGGCATACATTGTAGATTCGTACAGTGGTGTGGTGTACAGTGGTAAAGCATACAGTGGAGTGGCATAAAGGTGAGTGGCATACAGTGGACTGTCATACAGTGTAATACCGTATAGTAGACTAGCATGCACTGAATAGGTTACACTGGAGTAACTTACAGTGGAGTGGCATACACTGCTGTGGCGTACATTGGAATACTATTCAGTGGAGTGGCATATAGTACAGTGGCATGAAGTAGCATCCAGTGGAGTAGAGTACACTGGAGTAGCTGACAGTGTAATAGCATAGAGTGGAGTACTATACACTTGAATGGGATACAATGGCGTGGCATACGGTTGAATAACATACATTTGAGTGGCATAAAGTGTAGTTGCATTGAGTGGCACAGTGTATAGTAAAGTGAGGGATAGTATAGTAGCATGGAGGGGCGTACATTGGAGTGGTATAGCTTAGAACATCATATAGTGTAGTGTTGTATAGTGTAGTGTTGTAAAGTGGAGTGTTGTAAAGTGGAGTGGCATACATTGAATAGCGTACAGTAGAGTGGGGAACAGAGGAGTGTGTTAAAGTGTAATAGCATACAGTGGAGTAGCATATAGTCAGGTGGCGTAGAGTTGCACAGTGTGCAGTACAGTATATGTAGTGTAGTGGCAAGCAGTACAATACTGTAAAGTGGAGTGCCATTGACTGGATTTGCGTACACTGGAATACCTGTAGTGGAATGCTGTTATAAATTAGATCATTTTGTGGTAAATTGGTAATAGTATACTGTATTAGTTGACAATGGGCCATATGTATCAAGATTCCAGGTAGCGATTTCCAAATTGCGTATTTTAGGAAATCGCAATTTTAGAAATGCAAAATGTGATGTATCAAATTTGAAAATCGCAAATAGCGATTTCTTAAAATTCGCAAACGCTATTTGCGAGATGCAAATACCGAATCGCAAAAAAATGTGCGATTCAGTAACTGAAAATCGCAAATAGCTAAAACGGCAAACCGGAACAGCCCGATGACATCACAACCAGGAAGTGAGTCAGCCTATACTGTTTCCAGATGCCACACCCATAGGAGCAGTGAGAGAGACACAGCCCAACACCAGGGAGTCAGCACTGTGAGGAAGCCAGGATCAACCTGCAACATGGCTTATGCTGGCAATGGGAAGGAGAAGGGAGACAGGAAGAGGAAGCTGAAATTCAATGAGAAAGAATTGGATGTGCTCATTGAGGAGGTTGTTGGGTACCATGATAGACTCTTTGGCAAGATCTCACTCTAAGTACCTGAGAGTGAGAAGCGGAAACTCTGGTCTGACATACAGCCAAAAATATACACAGTGGTTGTTGCGCAGCGCTCTGTGGAGGAGATACGCAAGCGATGGTACGACTTGCGATCCCGTGCCAAGAAGAGGGTGGCCAACAGGCTTAGGGAGGCAAGGAGCACCAGAGGCGGACCATCCACCCACAGACCATCCACCCCTATGGAAGACCTGGTGGAGTCCACATTGCTGCCAGAAGCTGTCAGTGGTGTAACTGACATTGACACCTCAGGGACACCCAGCACCTGCAAAGGTAAGGCCAGTGATTATGTGTATCCCCACATTTGCATGTACACATGCCCCTTAGGAAATAGAACATAGCTTGATGCACAATGAAAAGTAGTCCATGTCACATCTTACATACAACACAACAGTGCCTTGTGGGAGTGGTAGTACACAACCCTAAGGTGAATACATAACATAAATAGCAAGATAGTGGTCAGCCACATAGAGAAACACCACAAATGACTCAGAGTGACACAATTTAATTGTACATTTAAAGCAACACTGTGGAAATCTGTGACAAATGCTAGAACTGACATGCTGCACATTATCCTTGCAGATTACTCGGTCCCTGCTGCTGCAGGATCTGAAAAAGTGGGGGAAGCAGAAACACAGCCACAGTCAGACTCAAATACAAGTGAGTCCTACAGTATTGTTCCGACTAGACGCAGGGCAAGGGTGTTACCACTGCCAGAGTATAACCTGGACTCAGATGAGTTGCCATAAATATGAAACCACACCACCACCAGAGCCGAGTCCCACAGGAAGACAGCAGTCCCTGCACCAGCGCCAGCGTCAGTCAACTCCCCTCAGGAGGTGCCACGATGCAGGCAGACAGGGGACAGAAGAAGGAGTGGGCCCATCAATGTTTGGCGGCCTGGAAGCTTCCATGCTGAAGGTGCAGCGCCTGCATTGCAAACATTTGAAGTCACTGCACAGACAGTTTGTGTCTCACAATAGCAATGTGGGGTTACAAAACAAGCACTTGGAGACCCTGATTGAGGGACAGCAAAGAGTTCCTGAAAACACCAAGGAGTTGACACAGGCCATTGGGGAACTATGCACTGAGATACAGCAGGAGCACGTCAGCCAGCGCAGGCGCCATCACCAATATTTGGATAAGTTTGACAGCTTCTGTAGATCAGTCAATCAGCTTGCAAGTTCAACAGCCCAGATATCACGGCATGCCGTTGCCACACAGGTGGAGATGGCACATTGCAGTCGGGACATGGCAAAGGGACTGGTGCAAATTACCAACGTAGTGGATGCCATGCAAATAGCACGCAGTGCCACAACCAGTGAACTGTGTGTTGGTGACAGTGAGGAGTCCTCTAGCCTTAGCAGTCTGAAAGCCCCTGTGATTGATGCGAAACGTCACAGTGCTAGACACAGTACTGCAGGTGAATCTACTACTAGAGGTGCCAGTGAGGGCACTGAGCACTCAAGTGGAGTGCGTGGACGTAAGAAGTGATGTGGAGGGCTACAGGGGACCACCTCAGCATGTGTAATAAAGTCCTGCTAGGATGCTAATAGTGTGACACTGTTATTAGATCATGTCTGTCCATTGTGAATAGCTATGTCCTACTGACACATAGTTTACCTGAAGTCAAGGTAATAAAGATGCGTACTACTGAAATACATATTTTTGAAGTGGATTTGTCATTACTTACATCAAAAATGGTTGCGCGTGATGTCAGTACGTCTTTGGCTGCCTTCTGCTGCACTGGTCCTGTCTGCTGGTAGAAGGGGTGGTAAGGGATCATCATCCTCATCTGAGTCTGACTCCGTGAGTTCCACTGGTATGCTCCTGGTGGTTGCTATGTTGTGCAGGCTAGCACATGTGGAAACAATTTTACATGTTGTGTCAGGGCTGTACTGTAGTGCACCTCCACTCCTATGGATGCACCTGAAACGGCTCTTCAGCAGCCCAAAAGTGCGCTCCACCACATTGCGGGTAGCCCTATGTGCAGCATTATTCCTCCTCTCTGCTGGGGTGGCAGGGCTCAGGTAGGGCATTAGCAAATAGGTGCACACTGCGCAGGCACTGTCTCCTGAATGCACAGAGAGTAAAATGAGTACATTTGCTGTCTGACGTCGTGCTTACATCAATGCATTATTGTGAACTATCAAATTACCTAGTAGATATCCTTCCCCAAACTCCCCAGCTAGCAGTCCTGAGTGTATCCCGCTATGGTGAAAGATGTAGGAGTCATTTGTGCTCCCTGGGTATCTGGCCACGAGATCGGTAATGATGTAGGAGGTATTGCATATCACCTGTATGTTCATGGCATGATGGTTTTTAGGGTTGCGATACACGTTCTTGATGGCCGATGGTGGACAGATTGCTACATGTGTCCCATCAATGGCACCTAGCCCATGTGGGAACTGTGCTATCTGGTAAAAATTAACTTTGGTTTGTTGTAATGCTGTTGGGGAATCTGATTTACAGTTGTATTCTGCTCAGCATGGCATTGAGAAATGCTTTGAAAAATCTAGAAAGGGCATTCTGTGATACCCCTCCAGCTGCTGCTATGACCCATTGATAACTCCCTGAGGCTAGTAGGTGCAGGGAGCATAATGCCTGCACATTTGTGGGTATGCTATTGGTCCCGTGTGTTGTGCGCTGCAGCATGGGTTGTAGCTCAGCTATGAGGTCAAGTATCATGGCTGAGCTTAACCTGTACTTATCATAAATTTCCTCCTCAGTCTGGTCAAAAGGGTTATACGCACTATGAAAATGCGCTCCTGTCTCTATTTGCGATATGCTACTTGCGACACGCTAATTTGTCTGTCATTGGTAAAAATTCGCTATTTTTGTGATTTCTTATTTTCCCACTGTGAATGCGTTTCATACATCGTAAAACGCATTTTTGCATTCGCAGACGCACATTTACACTGTTTGCGAATGCAAAAACGCTTGATACATCTGGCCCAATGTTCTGTAACCTTCAATTGTAGTGAAGTAGCTGTATATTCTGAGTGCTATGTTAAAGGTTAACAAGCTAGTCTTTTTAATCATAAATGTGTTTCTTTTTTACTGTTTGAGCTATGATACCAGCCCAATGTCATCTTAAACCAATCAGCATGCTTCTTTTACAGCTATAACATGTTACAAAGCAGATCACTGACTGGTACATTTGCAATACCCTATTGTATACTATGGTAATATAGCCTTTAATTCAACTGAAATAGCTGTATCTACTCAGTAGCATCTTAATCGTTAACAGTCTACTCTTTCCAGGATTCAATGGGATTCAGTTCTACTGTTTAAGCTACACTACTAGCCCAATCTTATATTGAAGCAATCAGCATGGTTCTTTCAAAAGTATAGTATGTGAGAATGAGCATCATTGGGCAGTGTTATAGGGTATTACCTAAAATGTAAACTTAAATCCATTCAGACCCTACTTCTTCAAGGTACTGAGGTATGGTAAATGAAAATGCTCTGTATATGGATAATTGGACAGAGCTATATTTTTGGGCAAGAGAGTACGCCAAAAGACGAGGAATATAGCATAATTTAGGTATACCAAATCTTTCACATGGGTGGGAAAATGAGGTTTAAGGTGGAATCAGTTCCTACCTCTAATTTCATTACTTTGGAATTGTCATCATACTGATGTTATGATTATTCATTTTGTAGACAGTCACCTCAGAGGTGCTAGAATTGAAATTGACATGAAAGCAACTTTTACATCTTTGATGAGCTTATTTCCTGACACCTCTTTTGTGTATTCCAATATTTGCCAAAGAATGCAATGGAAATACTCTATTGAAAATGCTGTAAAGTATGAGAAAACCCACAGACATATCACAAAAAAGGTGTCTGCATTCCTAAAAGATCACAACATGTACTCCATGTATCACTTCAACATTCAGTTTTCAGATACTTCCCTTTATCATGCTGACGGTGTCCATTTCACTACAACTGGCAATAGCATTTTCCTTAACAACATGCGCCAACTCCCACTGCTACATATATAAATTTCCAGTAATTATTTATGACAAAAGTCTCTTTTAAGAGCCAACTTAACAGGAGGATTAAAATATGTGAACAAATATGGATTATTTAAAAAAATATGTTTTCAGTACCAATGTACTGTCAAGTGGTAAATGCGGCTGTACCGTGGTATGCCATAAAATTTTTAAAAAGCATTTATGCATCTCAATACTTTTAACTGTATATAGGTCAACTATAGAAACCTCAGTCCCATTACAGTTACAATTTAAAAGCTTTTTTTGACACAACATTTTACTGTGTATTTTAAAACACTGTAAAAGTGCTGTGTAAAACAACGTGGCTGTCATGAGGGTTTTGAGAAGTCCTCATTAGGCAATCAGATTATTCCTTGTCAACGCAATGTACTGAGGTTGTACCACGTTACAGCCACAGACATAGCTAAAAGAAAAACCTTACTTTACTACTTGGTACCAATACCCAAAATAAGCATCTATTCCCCATTACAATGTTATACTGCCAGGCCTCGAATTACGCAAAATACAAAAGTCTAGGGAAAATGCATTGAAATTGAAGCCTGTTTTGGGAACCTCCTTTTATCTTTGCCCCCCTTGACCAAAAAATATATATATTTAAAAAAAAAATATATATATATATATATGTGTATGTATAAATATATATATAGATATGTATATATATATATATATTTGAAAAACAAAACGGCTCTCAAAGGCACCGCGCTCCAAATTACCGGTGCTACTGCTGAGGCGAGCCAACCCAAAACAATGTTTTAAATCAAAAATTAGCAGTGCACTCCATTAAGGGTGAAAATTGTGGCGTTTATTTCATATTCAACTGGAAAAACAAAACGAACGACGCGTTTCGACCGTCTGGTCTTTCTCGAGTTCGAAAAGTCTCGTTACTCTTGCAGCTTCTATTTATAGAAACAACAGTGCTTAACAGTGCATGTTGGGACTTGTGGTTCCAAACCACTTAACCCTTCGACAAATACAACAGGCAAACAAAAGTAATGTATGTGAATATTATTACATTTCAGATAGAGGACATAAGTCAATTTATTTAAAACAACAATGTTCTAACTTCAATGACTGTAGTATCACCATGGGTTGACAAATTATCGTACATGCATATATAAATAAATCAATTTGTGCTATTTTCGGTAGCACGACAATAATGGTTATTTTATTTAAATTTTTTTTTTTTTAAAAATGAAAGAATTTATTTGGAAATTCAAATTATACATTACTAATTATTTACTTTTTACTACACATATTGATTTATTTATATATGCATGTACGATAATTTGTCAACCCATGGTGATACTACAGTCATTGAAGTTAGAACATTGTTGTTTTAAATAAATTGACTTATGTCCTCTATCTGAAATGTAATAATATTCACATACATTACTTTTGTTTGCCTGTTGTATTTGTCGAAGGGTTAAGTGGTTTGGAACCACGAGTCCCAACATGCACTGTTAAGCACTGTTGTTTCTATAAATAGAAGCTGCAAGAGTAACGAGACTTTTCGAACTCGAGAAAGACCAGACGGTCGAAACGCGTCGTTCGTTTTATTTTTCCAGTTGAATATGAAATAAACGCCACAATTTTCACCCTTAATGGAGTGCACTGCTAATTTTTTATTTTTTATTTAAAATATATATATATATATATACATATAAAATGAAAGGTTAAAATAACATTATAGTTAGGTGAATTTGTCACCAACAACATTAATTTTTGAACTAAAACACAACATCAGAAATTCACTAGTTATAGTTAGCAGCGCTAACTATAACTTGCTCTCCTGCCATGCAAACTTTATGACCTCGCATGTGACATCGCTCATGACATGTTCTATGGCATAATTTTTGTCATGACTGGTGACATCTCAAATTATATCATTGATGACATTACTGATGCCATCATCCAATGAGTGTTCTAGTTTGTTTTATGATTTACATACTAGCGAGCAACCTTCATATTGCTTTTCTTTCAAAGGGATTTCATTTGATTTTCGGACTGGATTGTAACAACAACACAGCCAACATCAACAGCGCTGATCATATCACTTGCTACATCCCTATTCTTGTCTGCCATGCTAACCCCCCCAACCATCCCCCATCTCTAGTCCCCAAGAGTCCACAAAAATGTCCAGCAATACCACACTTCAGGACGCGATTCCCAGGAGCACATTGAGTCGCATACTAACTACAACATCCCTCCCACCCCTTGAAATCACTCAGTGAAGTGCAGGGATTGTAGCAATTTGGGCATCTATAAACACAGTCTTTTGCTGTTAAGTAATTCATTAAGGGCCCCCACAATTCCTCAAACTTATGCCCCATTTCTAGTAACCCAAAGACAGTTTTTCCATCACCAATAGGTCCATAGCCATCCCACCCGCTTGGACATGGAAGGTATGTGGTCAGTTTTCCATTTCATGGCAAGCAATTGTTTGGCAAAACCTTCTCCATCATAGGCCATCTGCAGTGTCATAGATGTGGTGTAGTTTCACAGGTGTCACATACCAGCCCATCATTATTTTGTCTATGGTTTTGCAGTTCTGGACAATTTTACACAGTGAGGTAATATCCCCCTATAACTTCTCCCACTGCTGCATCAAGATCTGCCTCTCCAGGGCCAAGAGTCTCTGTTTCATAGCTCTACTCTATGACAGGGCCTACCCTGGACAATATATTTATTGATATAACTATTAGAGATAAGACCGTTCAGACTGCTATATGTTGCAAACAGTTTCTCCCACACCATCAGGGGCCAAAGAGCTGCTGCTTTGGTGTCAGGGTGAAGAGCCCAGTGCCGTAACTGAAAATAGTGGAGCCGACCAGTTTCCTTAAGGCTAAACTCCTGTTTGCTTTGTAGGAAAGACTTGATTTCCCCTCTGTAAAACAGGTCTGCAAGAATTCTACAACCCCCTTCCTCCCATTGTCCAAAATCTCCTTTAAGTAGACCCGGAGTAAAGTCTTGATTGCCCAGCAGCGGTGTGCGGGGGGGGGAAGGTCGTAAGAGTCGCAGTCCTTGTGAGAGAGTTCCACACCTGCATGACTGGCTTCAGGAGCTCTGAATAGTAGCAGACCGGTGGCCCCGGCTTGCTTGAGTACCCTAGGCACAGCCCATGGTGCCTGGTTTATCACTGCTGCATCCGCGTGGATTCAGTGACGTTCTGTCTAATTGAGAAACCTTTAAAAGAATAACCGCACTTGGGCCACCTGATAATATTTCGTGATATTTGGCAATCCTACCCTCAGAGTGTCTGTTGGATTGCAGCAACCTTCTGGACACCGGCACCCATTTCCCATTCAGAGAATCACCCTCTGTTAATCCCCGCTCACCCCCTTGGTAGCTTGGCACAAGCAGGCAGCCTTAACTTCAGAGTCTAGGTGTAAAGTATTTGTACGAGCACACACAATAACTCAGTAAAAACACTACAAAATGACACAACACAGGTTTAGAAAAATAGGTAATATTTATCTAAACAAAACAAGACCAAAATGACAAAAATCCACCATACACAAGTCAAGGTTTGAATTAAAAAGCAAAAAGAGTCTTAAATCCTTAGAAAACAGTGCTAACGCTGTTAGCGTGAAAAAGTACCTGGGTTGCGTCAAAATAACACCACATGTGCGAGTGTGCATCGGTAAAGGCCAGCGATGCGTCGATTTCTAACTCACAAGCGAGACTGTGCGTCGTTCCTCCTCCGGTCGGGTCTGAATGCGTTGTTTTTCCTCTACACAGGAGAGTGATGCGTCGATCCAGACAAGCACCTCAGGTCCGGGCAGGCTTTGCGTGGTTTTTCCGTGCACAGCGAGGTTTGCGTCTAAAATCCTGCCACACGGTATCAGAAAAAACGCGCTATGTGGGTTGCGACATTATCAGCCTCTGTCAGCGGGTGTTTCATGTAGTTTCTACAGCCGCGTGCATCGATCTTCCAGCTGAGATGCAGGTGGAGCGTACATTTCAGCCACGAAGCCGGCGGCGCATCATTTCTAAGCCGCGTCTTGGAAGGTGCGTCAAACGTTTCCCCGCACGCGGTCTGTGCGCAGACTTTCAATCTTGGTCTGTCAGCTTCACCTTTCAAGGGCCTATGCACTGGATGGCCATGACACTTCAACAACAGGAGGCAAGCTCAGGACAAGTCCTTGGAGATTTCTTCACAAGCAGGAATGCACAACAAAGTCCAGTCTCTGTCCCCTGGCACAGGCAGAAGCAGCAACTGCAGGATTGCTCCACAAAGCACAATCACAGGCAGCGCAGCACTTCTCCTCAGAGGTCTTCTCCAGACAGAGGTTCCTCTTGATTTCCAGAAGTGATTTAATTTTACAGGGGTTTGGGTGCTCTTCTTATATGCATTTTGGCCTTTGAAGTAGGCCTACTTCAAAGGAAAGTCTCTCTTGGTTGTGAAATCCTGCCTTGCCCAGGCCAGGCCCCAGACACACACCAGGGGGTTGGAGACTGCATTGTGTGAGGACAGGAACAGCCCTTTCAGGTATAAGTGACCACTCCTCCCCTCCTTCCTAGCACAGATGGCTCATCAGGAAATGCAGGCTACACCCCAGCTCCCTTTGTGTCACTGTCTAGAGAGAGGTGCAAACAGCCCAATTGTCAAACTAACCCAGACAGGGAATCTACAAACAGGCAGAGTCAGGGAATGGTTTAAGCAAGAACATGCCTACTTTATAAAAGTGGCATTTTCAAACACACAATCTCAAAACCAACTTTACTAAAAGATGTATTTTTAAATTGTGAGTTCAGAGACCCCAAACTCCACATATCATCTGCTTCCAAAGGGAATCTACGCTTTAATCATATTTAAAGGTAGCCCCTGTGTTAACCTATGAGAGAGAGATAGGCCTTGAAACAGTGAAAAACGAATTTGGCAGTATTTCACTGTTATGACATATAAAACACATTAGTATATGTCCTACCTTAAACATACACTGCACCCTGCCCATGGGGCTACCTAGGGCCTACCTTGGGGTGTCTTACATGTAAGAAAAGGGAAGGTTTAGGCCTGGCAAGTGGGTAAACTTGCGAAGTCGAATTGTCAGTTTAAAACTGCACAGACACTGCAGTGGCAGGTCTGAGACATGATTACAGGTCTACTAATGTGGGTGGCACAATCATTTCTGCAGGCCCACTAGTGGCATTTGATTTACAGACCCTGGGCACCTCTAGTGCACTGTACTAGGGGCTTACAAGTAAATAAATTATGCCAAATATGGATAAATCAATCAACAATACAATCTACACAGAGAGAATATGCATTTTAGCACTAGTTAGCAGTGGTAAAGTTCTCAGAGTTCAAAAGCCAACACAAACAGGTCAGAAAAAATAGGAGGCAAAAAGATTGGAGATGACCCTGTAAAAGGAAAAAAGTCCAACAACCAAGATTAACCTTGAAGTAAGACACCTTGCCATAACTTTCCCGGGCTGCCATTGCATGGGAATAGAATGCTCAGGGTCCTTTAAGGTTAGCAGGACATTGTTAGCAAATAGATGAATCTTATGATGATCGTCCCCAAAATGGCATACCCCTATTATTTAGGTGGTGCTGTATCATGGCAACTATGGGCTCAATGGAGAGAACAAAAAGTTTAAGCGATATGGGGCAACCCGGTCTCATACCCCTCTTTAAGGAGAGGGTGGCAGAGCACAAACCATTCACCTGGACAGATGGGGCCCTCACAACAGGCTGCTATACAGGTTTCCAAATTCTTCCCCAGGCCAACTGCTGAGAGCACGTGAAAGAGGTAGACCTAGTTGAACCTGTCAAAGGCCTTTTCAGCATCCAATGACAGACTCGTGATAGGAATGTGCAGCATCCGTCATATATTATGAGCAGCCTGGTGCTGGAGAACAAATCCTAACTGATCTGGATTAACTAAGAACAGGAGGTGCTTGCAGAAGCCTATTCGCTAAGACTCTTGTGAACATTTTCAGATCAGCATTCAGGAGTGCTATGGGCCTGTAAGATTTGCATTGGTGCGTGGGTTTAAAGTAATATGCGCCTTCTGCATCAAAGGAGTAACCAGCACGAACAGGCGCCTTCTCCGCTATGCACTGCCTTAAAGGCATCACAAAGCATATTAACATACGTCTCCTCCTCATTTTTCTCCTCCTCATTTTTCCAGACGTTGTTCCTTTTAGATTCACATAGTGCCTTCTGACAGGGGCGGTCCCTAAGCAAGGTCTGATCGAACCACCACCATGGCGTTCCTGTTCCTCCCCTCTGCTGCTCATCTCCATTCCACAGAACCCACACATGATCCAAGAGTGTTATGGGCCCTGCTCGATAGTCGCAGTTGCCTCAAGAAAAAATGGAGACCCCCAAATTACATTTCTACCTATTTTTGTACAACCAGGGTCCATCTAATGGGTGTCATTGTTACAAAACGCCTGTGCTACTGTTGCATCATAGGTGTATTGAGGTATTGAAAATGCTATAGATGTTTGCACTGAAGAGTAACCCTGTGTGCAGGTGACAGTTGACAACTCTTGTCCATTATGTTCCACACAAGTTTTTAAACATTTTAGAAAACGTTGGCAGCAGGTATATTCTACATACTAAGCACGTTAAGCACCCTTGAGTTATCAGACAGCATTGTGTGAACATGACAGTTTCTATGTAACGTAGAAGACTTTGGCCCTCATTATGAGTTTGGCAGTCTCAGGACCACCATGTTGGAGGCAGCGGTCGTACAGCCGACCGCCTGGCAGTGAAGATTGTCAAGTGTGGGGTATTCGAACTGTACAATGTGGCGTTCTGTTCTGACAGGAGTGAGTTCTGAGCGTGGCGGCTTGGACGGCAATGGTTTTCTGCCATGGAAGAACCACTGTGGTGAATTGCGGGTAGTAATCTGGTGGGTGGAAGGTTGTTGGCATGACGGTGCTGTGGTGGAACCGCCTGTTTCCTGCCCTTCTGAGTCCTGGCGATGTCGGATTTGTGGCTGTTTTTTGGCGATCTTCATAATGTGATTCTTAATACGATGGTTGGATTACCGCCAACATGGCCAACAAAGTTGCAATGAAGCCCTTTGTGTGGCAGGTATTAAGCTATGCCAATGTGCTTGTTTTGCATCAGGAGATGGGCATCTGTAAAATGTATACCACATTGTGAAAGTGTAAGTGTTATGATCTTTGGCACCTTCAGACCTTGGTTATTTTATGTAAATAGTCTCTCCTTGGACAAGTTCTGCATAAATTGTGGAGTATTTCTCATGGGAGTTTCACTGCCATAAAAACAGTGTGATACAGACTAAACACTCTCCATTGAGCAAAGAATGTTAACAGTACCCATTTTCTACTTATATCCACTTCTTTTCTCAAGGTACGTTTAGTGACTGTCAGGGGTTTGATACAGGTAAAAAATGTATGTAGTAGGGTATTAGTTATGTAACAGGGCATGACTATCTGGAGGAGCTTGGATTTCCCTGAACAGTTACATGCAGCTTGAACACCTTGTGCAGGATAGGTTACCCTTCCATCTGTGGTTCAAAGTCAACATGAATATGGCTACCCATGAAGTGTATGGTATAGGGTCAATGTTGCAAATAATACAAGCTTGCTTTACCTATCATGGTTGTATGTATCCTAGCAGTAAAGACGCTTCATAATATTCTGAGCTATTTAGCATTTACTTTGAAAGCGCTAATGGTACATCTGTTTACAGAGTAATGTGTATAAAAGAAGTTTGGATGATGTCATCAGTGATACCATAAATGATGTCATAGAAGATGTAATGAGTAATGTCACATGTGAGGTCTTAAGCAGTGTTTGGGGGGGGCACAAGTTATAGTTAGCGTCTGTCAGCTCCAGCAGCGTCTGCCAGTGAGTTAGCTTTTGAATTCTTTGGCGATATCTCACCAGACGATTTCCCGTAACATCATGGTGGCGGGAGCCAGGTTGGGGACACCATGTATTTCACATTTACTGGCATTCCCCGGCTACTACCACTCTGGCGGGGTCAGTGCGACGAGCGGAAGCCGGCCACCATTCAATAAAATAGAAAAAGGATTACAGGTACCACCAGTACCTAAAAGACGCACTCCACAGGCTTGTTGCTGTGTAATAAAGAAATTTAATGGCAACGCGTTTCGATCTCCCAGAGAACATGGACTATTGTAGAAATCGGAGTGATGTTTTCTTGTTCTGTAGAAAGCTAAAATTGTTGAAGATTTTCACAGAGGAATAGACCTTTAAGAACCGTTTTGCTGAAAATCTTACTGTTTGTCAGAAATTGGCTCTTCAATCATTAGCAGAAGATTCTAATGTAGTTAATAAACCCTCTGATAAGGGTGGAAACGTAGTCTTATGGGATGTGCAGGAATATTTAAAGGAAGCAGATAGACAGCTTATGAGATCAAGAGATTATGAGATCTCATCATATGAAACTTATAAGCAGTTTATAGGATGTTACCATAGTAAACTTGGAGATTGGAGGGGATGAGGTCTTCTCAGTAAAGAAGAATTTCAGTTCCTATATGTACAAAACCCAGTGGCACCCTGTTTTTATATGCTTCCAAAAAGCCATAAAAATAAGACCAATCCCCCAGGAAGGCCGATTATTTCAGCAAATGGTAGTCTTTTGGAACCTACCTCCATTTATTTGGATTTTTTCCTGTTACCTTATGTGTTCAACCTTCCTTCCTACTTTAGGGTCAGTGCAGATTTTATCTCTAGAATTGAGGAAAAACCTTGGCAGTCCACGTATCTTTTGGTTACCATAGATGTAGTGGCTTTATATACATGCATTGATCATGCATTGGTGATTGGAGCATGTAGACACTTTTTTCGTGACAAGGTCATCCATATGTATGATCATACCAATATGTTATTGGATATGTTGGTTTTTTGTCTCAGACACAATTGTTTTATCTTCAGCAACAAATGGTATAGACTGGTTACCTGGACTGCCATGGGAAGTTGCTTTGCTCCAAGTTTCGCTTGCATCTTTATGCGCTGGTAGGAGTAACAACATGTTTGGACTGATGAGAATGAGCATTGGACGAGTCATAAAGCCCTTTGAACAAGGTACATTGGTTACATTTTTGTCATCTGGGATGGTTCTGCAAGTCTTTTGCTTGATTTTTAAAACTTTATATTGAGTAATTAGATAAATCTAGCCTTTACTCATCAGTTCTACAGTAGTGCAATTGATTTTCTCAATGTTCAGGTGGAGATTCAGGGAGGCAGGGTGCGTACTAGCCTTCATCGTAAAGAGAAAGCAGGTAACAGTCTCCTGCATGCACAAAGCATTCATCCGACCAATTTGAAGTGGAGCATCCCCTACAGTGAATTATTGAAGGCCAGGCGTAGGTGTAGTGTTATGCATGCATATGAGAAAGAAGAGGCCGTCATGTTACATAGATTCCAAGTGAGAGGATATTCCCATTGAGTCCTTATGGCGGCTACAGATAGAGCAAGAAGTGTCTCTAGAAAGGATCTAATTATAAAGAAATCTCGATTTTCCAGTGATGAGGGTAAGGTGAGACTCATTACCTCTGACAATGCCGAATCACAAGAGATCAGAAGGATGATCTAGAAACACTGGCATGTGGTAAAATCAGATAGTGTAATTGGAGGTAAGGGCCCGCCTTTCCCCTTGATTACTTATTGTAAAGCAAGATCAGTGAGGGACTTTCTGGTCCATAGTGACGTGAAGAAGGCTCCCAAACAGGGTAGTTGGCTGACTGAACAGAAGCGCTTTCATAAGTGTGGCAATTGTAAAGCCTGTAAGAACAGTGTCAATGTCAAGACATATTCAATGCCAAATAGACAGAAGAGAAAGATTTACAAGGTAATCACTTGTAACAGTGATTTCTGTGCATATGTTTTGGAATGCCCATGTGGCTTATGATACATTTTTCCCGTCAAGAAGTGTATCCTGGAGCATTTGAGAGCGATAAGGAACTGTGATCATAATTATTCAGTGGCGAGACATTGAGAACAAGAACATGCCAACAATTCCGATACTCTTTCCTTTTTTGGTATCAACAGAGTGAAGGTATCACCAAGAGGAAGCAAAAGAGAGAGAAAACTCCAAATCTTGGAGTCTGAATATATTGTGCATCTTAACAGTAAGGCCCGATGGGTCTGAATCTTGATGAGGAGCTCTCGGTCCATATAGGCTGACAGCATTCATAATGTGGGACAATCAGCAATAGGTTTCTCATTATATTTATGATTGGCTTTATGGGAGACAAGAGTTAGGGGCATTTCCATATGTAATGCATTTTTGTTTTTTCATTTTGCTATGGTGGGATAATAGGTAGAAGTCTTTTCAGTACATTCCTTAGTTTACATATTTACGTATTTATGTGGGTGCAAGGGGTTATTTTTTTGTAGGACATTGACATGAGAAAATAAAATAAACTGAAATGTTATTGGGTTAATATGTAAGATGAGCATATAGGGGGTCATTCTGACCCTGGCGGTCGGTGAAAAAGCGGCGGCCAACCCGCAAACAGGCCGGCGGTCAAAAAAATGGAATTCTAACCCTGGCGGGAACCGCCAACCCAGGCCGCCACTTTAACACTCCGACCGCCACGGCGGGACCGACAAACAGCGCAGCGGTCACCGCCAACAGGCAGGCGGCAGACAATGTACCGCCCACCCTATCACAACTCACCAATCCGCCACCTTTTCCGGGGCGGGAGCCCCGCCGATAAAAACACGGCGGAAACAGACTACGAATGGGAAAACGCTCACCTATACACACTCCACAAGGAAGGAGGACAGCATGGAGCCCGAATTACACATCCTACCAGCTATTGTCTACCTGCTCATCTACCAGGAGTACGAATGCCGGCGCAGACGACAACGGTGAGTACTGCACCTACGACACAGGCGAGGGGGGAGGAGGAAAGCTTACGGGCACACACATGCGCCATACACCCACCCCCCCACCACAAATACCTACACCCCAATGCCGAGCAACAAGTCAGAGTGACACCACACAAACCCCCCGGAATATTGCAAAGACACAATTTAAATGATCTATAAAATATATGTATAAATAGCTCCATTGAAGGAATGGCAAATATGCCATATAAAAGATACAAAAATAAGGAATGAACATAGGCAACAATATATCCTTGGTCAAAAAGTCCAGCACATTCCGTCAAAGTTCCATAGTCCGTGGGCCAATGTGCACAAACACATGGGCAAAGCCCACACAGGAGACCAGATACCATTGGAGAGAACACTGCAGGGGCATCAGATGATAAAACTACAGGCACCTCAGGGGGAAGGGAAGGGGGGACACCTCAGCCACATGAGTCCACGACGCCAGATCCACAAGGGGCCTCCATTCCCACTGTCCCATCCTGGGGAGTGCAAAGCCAAAGTCTCACAAGTCCCTACAGTGGGAGGCTTGCCCACTGGACCATCCTGGGGAGTGCAAAGCCACAGTCTCTCAAGTCTCTACAGTGGGAGGCTTGCCCACTGGACCATCCTGGGGAGTGCCAAGCCACAGTCTCTCAAGTCTCTACAGTGGGAGGCTTGCCCACTGGACCATCCTGGGGAGTGCCAAGCCACAGTCCATCAGATGGATTACCAACTCCACTGTTATTGGAGGAGGCATGGTGCCCAGAGTGCTTCCTGAAGCCCTGCTCGACACAGAACCGGCACTGTCAATGGGCCAGCGGTGCTTGAGATGAAGGGCCCAGCGGAGCGGTGCTTGACAGGAAGGGCCCAGCGGAGCGGTGCTTGAGATGAAGGGCCCAGCGGTGCGGTGCTTGAGATGAAGGGCCCAGCGGAGCGGTGCCTGACAGGAGACGGCGGGGCCCAGCGGAGCAGTGCTTGACAGGAAGGGCCCAGCGGAGCAGTGCTTTACAGGAAGGGCCCAGCGGAGCGGTGCTTGTCCCGGCGGGGCCCTGTTCAGCGGTTCTTGTCCCGGCGGGGCCCTGTTCAGCGGTTCTTGTCCCGGCGGGGCCCTGTTCAGCGGTGCTCCTCCCGGCGGGGCCCTGTTCAGCGGTTCTTGTCCCGGCGGGGCCCTGTTCAGCGGTTCATGTCCCGGCGGGGCCCTGTTCAGCGGTTCTTGTCCCGGCGGGGCCCTGTTCAGCGGTTCTTGTCCCGGCGGGGCCCTGTTCAGCGGTTCTCCTCCCGGCAGGGCCCTGTTCAGCGGTGCTTGTCCTGTGTGTCTAGGGAGCCAGACCTGGGCAAGACTTCCCGCTCATTCACCATCCGAGCTTGCGGTCGCGGCGCCCTCCTGTGATGGAGTCCTGGGCCCGTGGGTGTCGTCCGTCACACCCGGAATGGGGCTGGTGGGGCCCTCCTGGGCAGCTCGCCTGCTGCCTGACTTCTCCGCCCTGCTGCCCTTGCCCTCCTTCGCTGGAGC
The DNA here is from genome assembly GCF_031143425.1 of Pleurodeles waltl. NCBI lineage: Eukaryota > Metazoa > Chordata > Amphibia > Caudata > Salamandridae > Pleurodeles > Pleurodeles waltl. Next base: position 1,891,986,617 of record NC_090440.1, read on the forward strand.
TCTGTGGCCCTTGCCTCCCTTGGATGATGTGGCAGGTGACGAGGCAATGCTACTCTCCTTGGTGGCAGCCGTCTCAGGCTTGTCGCGCCGGGCCTTCTTCTTTTTTGTCCTCTTCCCGGGGGGGGCTGGCTGTCCCCTTGCTGCTGGCCGATGTTCCTGCCCTAGGATCTGGTGGACTCCAATAGCCCTGCACTATGGTCACAGTAGATGCAGGGCTGGTGGTGGCTGAGGTGCTTTTTTTTACTCTTACCAGATGGAGGGGGTGGGTCAGGGATTGGAATGAGCTCAAGGTTGGAAAGGAAAAGGACTTGGGAAGGACAGGGACGGGTAGCTGTAGTGGGTATGGGAGTGGAGGAAGAGGATGTGGTTGTAGGAGAGTCGTGTGCTGTCTTTCGGTGCAGGTGCTTGTGACGGAGGCTGTCGTGAGGTGGATGGCTGTTGGGTGGGTGGCTGCCTGCGTTTGTGTGCTTTGGAAGAGGGGGTGACAGACACACTGGGAGAGGACACAGGGGACGTGTAAATGGCAGTGGGGGTGGTGACTGCACGTGTGCGGACTGTAATGGAGGGTGTGCTGGTGATGAAAGTACTGGCTGATGGTGGTGTGCATGCAGGTGTGAGTGGAGACGTCACAGGGAGGGAGGAGGGAGATGAGGAGGTGAGGGACACAGAGGTGGTAGTGACTGTTGCCATGTCTGCATCTGGATGTTGCTTGGGTGAATGCTTGTGGGATCTGAGGTGCTTATGTCTGGATGAGCTGCCCTTGGGTGTAGAGGTGTCTGCAGGCTGGTCTGATGGTGTGGATGGGATAGGCAGAGGAACAGGAGACTGGGTGGAGGGAGTAAGAAGAGGGAGGCTGGAGACAGGGACAATGGCTGCCGTCAGTGCTGAGGCCAGAGCGTTGAACGATCGCTGATGGGCAGCCTGACCCGAATGAGTGCCCTCCAGGTATGCATTGCTCCGATGCACCTCCCTTTCTACACCCTGGATGGCATTCAAAAGGGTAGACTGCCCAACAATGAGTGTCCTGAGGAGGTCAATGACCTCCTCACTGAGGGCAGCAGGGGTAACTGGGGCAGGGCCTGAGGTGCCTGGGGCGAAGGAGATGCCCGCCTTCCTGGGCGTGCGGGCACGGAGCGAAGGCTGAGGGGCTGCTGGGAGGGCGGGGCTGGTGCGCTAGGTGGCGGCTGTACCTGTTGTGGCGGTGGGCACGGATGTTGCCGCCACCGCTAGGGAGCTCCCTTCCGAGGACGTGTCGGTGTCGCTGACGTCTCCACGGGTCCCCGTTGTGGAGCTCCACTCGCCCTCCGTCTCACTGGTGTACTCGGAGTCTGTTGTATGGCCCTCCGGGGCCATGTGAGATGCAGCTCCCTCATGCGCCGATGTCACTTCTCCTCCGCCTGATGATGCTAATGCGCACATGAACAGGAAGTCAAAGAAAATGGGGGGGGGAGAAATGAAGACAGGTTGAGTGCATGCATTGGCAACATCGTTGGCGGAGAGGACAGACACAGAAGCCCCCTGAACTAGGCCGCGCAATGGGGGTACACTACTCAGTTATTGTGACTAGGCCAACGGGTCTATGGACGACAGATGCACACATGGGTGGGGCCGGACCATGGCTAGCTGTACTTGGCACCCTACAGAGGTGGGGGGCGGGGGCACAGGGCCGTTTCTAACGGAGGGGCCTAGCCTACAGAATGCGCCCTGGCCTGGAGATAGCCACAGCCCTCCTCCCCCACCCAGACACCTTCACTGCGCGCAAAGATAGCAGAATGTGCTGATACTCACCCCCTTGTGTCTGCTGTGATGTCCTCACGCGCCCATCCAAATCGGGGTAGGCCACCGCCAGGATCCGGGGCATACTGGTCAATTGCCGGCTGGCACCCCTCCTATGTTGGGAGGCCATCCCCAGCAGAGACTCTGCGGTCTTTCTGGTCCCGCGGCGGATGTCCTCCCACCTCTTTCGGCAGTGGGTGCCCCGTCTGTTGTGGACCCCCAGGGCCCGGACGTCCTTGGCGATGGCACACCAAATGTCGATCTTCTGATGGGCGCTGACCTATGTGACATGTACAGGGTGGTAAAGGAAATCGCATCAGTTTTCTGCCTGGTCAATGTGAGTGGCCCCCCCCCTCCCCAACCTTGCCATGTGGCACATGCTCTCATCTTTCGTACGTTGCACTCCTCATTCGCTCCCCTCCCCACCATCTTACATACACCCCACTCAACACAAGCATAGCCCATTCAACGTGCACCCTGTGTACTAACCTGTTGGTCTGGAGGACCGTAGAGTAGCGCATACTGGGGGAGGACCCCATCAACAAGTTTCTCCAATTCTTCGGCAGTGAAGGCAGGGGCCCTTTCCCCAGTCGCAGCAGCCATTGTATCTCCCAGACCGAGGTCACAGCAGCACTTGCAGTATAGGTCCTCTCCTGTGGATGATCAGGTCTCGAGTGATTAATCAGATAGAAAATGGCAGTCACGCCTGCGGCGGTGCGTACCGCGACCGCCGCCGCACATCGTCATTGGCTCCTGAGACCCATAGGGTTCAATGTTAACCAATGCTGCTATGCGCCGCGGTCTTTGACCGCCTACCGCCACGGTGTGCCACGCCAGCACAGTGACCTCACATCCCACTGTCACACTTCACAGGTCAGGCAGCGCCATTTCAAGGGCCCACATGGCATGATTTCTACTGCGTCACACAGGCCTAGGCCTTGCATTGCCACTCATACATGCCGTTCTATGCATAGCGATTCGTGTACTGTGCAAGCTGTGTGAACTAACCTGTGGGTTGCTTGACTCTGTGCTCCATGTTGTCCTTCCTAGGCACCGTCCGATGGGACTTGCGAGGAGAAGGATGAATCCTCCCGTGTACCGACCGCTGGTGGACCTGTCGACAATGGAAGAACGACATATCATACTTACATACCGGCTTGACAGAGCAACTATACATGAACTATGTGCCCAGCTGGAGCCAGACCTAATGTCACCCATCCGCCAACCCACGGGGATTCCCCCTCTGGTGCAGGTTCTGTCAGTACTCCATTTTTTGGCAAGTGGGTCTTTTCAGACAACAGTGGCCCTATCATCTGGGATGTCTCAGCCTATGTTTTCTAAGGTTTTGTCCAGAGTGTTGTCTGCCCTGATGAAATACATGCGGAGCTACATTATTTTCCCTGAGGTGGGCGAATTGGCTACAGTGAAGGGTGATTTCTATGCCCTTGGACATATCCCCAACATCATTGGTGCCATTGATGGGACCCATGTGGCTTTGGTTCCCCCCAAAGAAAGTGAGCAGGTGTACAGAAACAGAAAAAGTTATCATTCGATGAATGTACAGGTGGCCTGTTTGGCTGACCAGTACATCTCCCATGTAAATGCCAAGTTCCCTGGGTCAGTGCATGACGCATATGTCATGCGAAATAGCAGCATCCCTTATGTGATGGAACAGCTACAGAGACACCGTGTGTGGCTAATTGGTGACTCTGGTTACCCCAACCTGTCGTGGCTACTGACCCCAGTGAGGAATCCCTGGACCAGGGCAGAGGAACGGTACAATGAGGCCCATGGGCGATCTAGGAGGATCATAGAAAGGACCTTCGGGGTCCTGAAGGCCAGGTTTAGGTGCCTGCATATGACAGGGGGATCCCTCATGTACTCACCAAAGAAGGTGTGCCAGATCATCGTGGCCTGCTGTATGCTTCACAATCTTGCATTGCGACGCCAGGTGCCTTTTCTGCAGGAGGATGGTCCAGATGGTGGTGTTGTTGCAGCTGTGGAGCATGTGGAGAGTGAAGAGGAGGAAGACGACGGGGACGACACGGACAACAGGGATACAGTCATACAACAATACTTTCAGTAGCACACAGGTAAGAAACAGCCACCCCAATTTACATTTACTTGAGGCCTCATGCGTCTCCACTGTCTGTGTTTCCCCCCAGTTCCTGTTAACCGATTTGTGAATTTCCCTTCCCTTTTCAGAGCTGTATGACCCACTGCCTGACTTCAGCTTTGTTTGCACATGGACTAAAGCTTATTGAAATTGGTATGTTGTCATCACAAAGTAACTGGACATTATTGCACTGTTATGTGTAATACATTTGTTAAGAATACAAGCAGACTCCTGTTTTTTTATGTGGAATAAGTGATTTATTTTAAGTGCGACATATAGGTATATGATTGGGAAGCGGGGATGGGTGGGGGTGGAGTAATGTCCATGGCAGAGTCCAGTTCTCAGTCGCACAGGTGCATTGTCCATATGCCTGTGGAAGGATGGAGCAAGGGCAGTTCAAGGTTGGACAGGGTGACAATGTGGGACAGTGGGATGACATCAGGGGGTATCTTAGGCTGGCGGGGTTCTTGCAATCCTACTCTGTCTTCTTGTGAGATCTCAGGTTCCGCTTGCGGGGTGGTTCTTCTTCTGCAGGAGGTGGGGTTCTGGTGGGCTGTCGTTGTGTGGGGGCCTCCTGTCCACTAGCGCCGGCGGAGGTGGTAGGCTGTTCCTGGCCTGGGCTAGTGACAGGGGCCCTTTGGGGTGACACATGGTCCCGCAATGTGGTGACGATCTGGGTAAGGGCCAGGACGATGGTCCCCATTGCGGAACCGATGTTCCTCAGTTCCTTCCTGAACCCCATGTACCGTTCCTCCTGCAGTTCCTGGATCTCCTGGAACCGGGCCAGTACTGTCGCCATCGTCTCCTGGGAGCGGTGGTATGCTCCCATGATGGAGGAGAGGGCCTCTTGGAGAGTCGGTTCCCCGGGCCTGCCCCCCCCCCCTGTCGCACAGCAGCCCTCCCAGTTCCCCTGTGTTCCTGGGCCTCTGTTCCCTGGACGGTGTGCCCACTACCACTGCCCCCAGGTCCCTGTTGTTGTTGGGGTGGTGGGTCAACCTGGGTGCCCTGTAGTGGTGGACACACCGCTGATTGACGTGTCCTGGAGACAGAGGCATGGGCCCGCTGGGTGGGAGCTGTGCTGGTGTTCCCAGAGGCGGTTGGGTCTGGTGTAGCCTGTGGCTGTCTGTGGGGAACCGACTGTCCAGAGGTCCCCGATGGGCCGGGCTGGTCGTCTGGCTCCAGGGAGACAGAGCTGCTGTCATCCCTGGGGGCCTCTTCTGGGGGTGGGATGGACATCTCTGGACCCTCCGTGGCGGTGTGGTGGCGTTCGGGTCCTGCAGGGGTATAAAGGTATGGTTATTGCTTCTGTGTGTGACATTTCGTGTGATGGGTGGGTGTCCGTGTACCCATGTGCAGGCATTTCCTTGTGGGGGCTTTTGTGAGGGTGGCTTGTGGGGGTGATGTGTGTGTGCAGTGGGCATGCTTTGGTGATGGGTGTCCATGCTTTGGGGTCGCATGCAGGGCTTGGTGTTGGGATGGGTGGGTTGTGATGGTGAGCCTTTTGCTAGGGGTTGGTGTGATGGGGGAGGGGGTAAGGGTGGGGGTATGATTTGGCATGCAGGTGGGGTGGGGGTGGGAAGCAGTAGTGAAGATTTGCATTACCAGAGTCCATTCGTCCGCCCACTCCTGCGAGGCCCTCAGGATGCAGGATGTGCAAGACTTCCTCCTCCCACGCGGTAAATTCTGGGGGAGTAGGTGGGGGTCCACCGCCAGTCTTCTGCACCGCAATGTTGTGCCTTGATACCATGGAACGCACCTTCCCCCGTAGGTCGTTCCATCTCTTCCTGATGTCCTCCCGATTCCTGTCCACTATCCTTTGCCATAGCTCCATCTTCCTGGCAATTGTGGTGTGCTGCACCTGTGCCCCGAAGAGCTGGGGCTCTACACGGACTATTTCCTCCATCATGACCCTGAGTTCGGCGTCACTGAACCTGGGGTGTCTTTGGGGTGCCATGGGGTGGTGTGGTTGAGGTGTGGGGTGGCGTTTGTGGTGTTTGGTGCGTGGATTCTGTGTGGGTGATGGTGTTGTGTGCCTCTGTGTTGTGGGATTCTCTATTCTGTGCTCTCTCTCTAGCCTTCGTCAATGATTTCGGGTCGTAGGGGCTTGTGGGTGATGTGGGTGTGTGTTTTATATTGTTTTGGGTGTGTGGGAGTGGTGTTAATATATGTATCAGGTGTGTGTATTTCGAACTGGCCAATGTTGCTGAGTTTTCCATGTGTGTGTGTATTTTGACCGCGGCGGTGTGTACCGCCAATGGAATACCGCGTTTGAAAGACCGCCGCGTGGATTTGTGGGTCGGAATGGTATGGGCGTATTTCTGTTGGCGTGACAGTGGAGGTTTGGTCATCGCAATTTTTGCGCTGACCTTTGGTGGGGCGGACTTTTGTGGATGTCGGGTTTTTGGCGGTTTGCCAGTTGCGGGTCAGAATGACCGTGGCGGTTTACCGTGGCCGCGGCGGTGTTATGGCGGCCTTCTGGCCGGCGGTAAGCAACTTTTACCGCCGAGGTCAGAATGACCCCCATAATCTTTACAATGAGATCTAGGAGGGAGTACGAGTTTTTGGTCTGACAAATTGTGTGTTAGAGATTATAGTATCCTGTATGGCCACTTGGTCAGAATATGGGATACAGATATTTGTATAATGGATTTGGGGAATGATAAAAATATGATTGTATTTTATAATTTTACAATTGAGGTAATGCAATATAAAATTAGTTGTTTGATGTGCAATATTGCCAATTGACCAAAATACGTGTTTTGTGTATTTACACCATGGTAAGAGAACCTGATAAAAATGTGGTTGTACAAATTGATAGTTAAATCATGAATACGATTAGTGATGATTAATTGTATATATACTGATCTGTCTTTCTTCTTACACTTTGTTAATAGCTCTTAGTCTTTTTACTATGTTCAAGGTATTTCAATTGTTTTTTAGGGAGGTGGTGCACATTATTTTTATTGGCTGTGAGGATGATCTCTGGGAGATCGAAACGTGTTGCCACAATTTTTTTTTTATCACATAGCAACAAGTCTGTGGAGTGTGTCTTCTAGGTACCAGTGACGGTGGTACCTGGAATCCTTTACATATTATATAAATATATAAATATACAGTAACAAAAATATATTGTAAAAACGTATATTCATAATTAATTCAAGTAATATACTAAATATAAAATATTAAAAAAATAAATTTTCCTAAAAATAATACAGTCATTCCAAAATACAAAGTGTGAAAAAATAAACACAAACAATATTAAACAACAATATACAAAATATTTATATGAATTCAGTTTAATCAGCATTTGGGAAAGTGTTGGACTTGGGTGGAGACTGGTATGGGTTGGTTCGACTTACTATTCCCACTCCAGTCTAAGCAACAGTAGGGAAAGGGTAAGACTATTGAGCAGTTAGATTTACTATTGCCACTCCAGTTTAAACAACAGTAGGTAAAGTGTAGGACTGTGGAGTGGTTAGATTTACTATTCCCACATAAGTCTGAATAACATTTGGAACGGTGTGGAACTCCAGTGGGGTTAGAGTTGCTTTTCCGACTCAAGTCTAAGTAATAGTGAGGAAAGTGTTGGACTGCGGACATGAATGTTGGCAGTTTGGGATGGACTGTTCCCATGGGGAACAGGGTCAAGACTAATTTCCATATGGTTGGGTCCAAACTGGGATGGCGTGGTGGGAAAAAAAACAATGGATTAAACCCAGACCTTTGTGATTGAGGGTGGATGTTTGTATTGTTCAGCATAACGTCCATCATCTGTTCATTTTATTCAATATATGTAGGGCATGCATGTGAGGGGTAATATACAAGTGTGGGCAGGGCACGTTATAGATAAATGTACTGACAGGGTGTTGAACATCATTCACCTTCCTGCATGGCTCAATATAAAGACGCAAACACTGAAAAGGAATGTAGTATTGCAGAAGGAGAGATGTACACACTTTATACAATGCACACATCTATTTTCCGTGGCCCTCGATAGATATTAATCCCAACATAACAAGAGGAGGACTTGCAGAGAAGTACAAATTCACTTAATAAGATTCCAAGAAACTTTCCATGATTGCTTTTCTTAAATCACAAAGAGCTTTTTTAAATGTGTTTCAAATTCCCTAGGACAAGCATATCTATCTCCAGGCATTCATACACTTTTGGCTCTCAAACACAAATATAATTCTATCAGTGCAACACTAATGCATCCAATTTATATATTTTTCAGAAACTGATGAGTCTAAATCACCAAGCCATGCTTCCCATGCAACGTTTATTCAGTTCATATTTTAAGAAATGTATAGCTTATGCAATAGGTTAGCATGTTGTATGCTGGCTGCAGAACCCTGGGTAGAATGTGCAGTTACATATAAAACTCAAAGACTCAACCGCAGTTTTCTGGTGTCCATAAAATAGTAGAAAAAGTAACACAACCAACCTCCTACTTGGCTCCAATACTAGAATCAAGTCTGTAAACGTCGAGCATAAATTTATACTTACAGAAAAATACATTGAACATGATTATTTGTATTTGTATCTATACAAATGATTATTCAATGTCATTGTATTCCTAAATCACAAGTAGAAGAACCTACATTAATACTTCAAAATCGCTCATACCCACATACTTTACTCATTCTCACCAATAAAAAACAACTGTAAAAATACAAATGATCTAAAAGATATTGCTCCCCTGCCCCTCCACTGATAAGAAAAAAATAGCATCAATCATTCCAAATTAGACTTAAAACATTGTATATTCATCACACGTCTTATTGCATTGTCATAAGTCAATCATATTATATTGATCTCATCATTTGATGAAACGTCCTCCAAGCGTCTGTTTCTCTTTGAATAGAACACAGAGAGTTACATTCTCTGATACCTCGGAATCTGATAGGGAGGGAGGATCGAGTAGACATGATCTCTCAAAAGAAGGAATAACACAACTCATTCACAATAGAAATACTTTTTTAGAATATTGAAGGGGGAGGAACAGCCCTCATGGATGGCAACAAAACTGAGGGATAGGGAGGTTTCAGTATCAGAATGCTTAGTCCCATCAGTATCTTCTGACGCGCAAACAACAATATTTGAAATCTTAGATACTTCTAAAGTCCTTCCTGTCTTTAATTTATCTAATCTATGGAGTTTTCAGAATTTGGGCTCTCCATGCTATGCATAGTAGGGTGGAATTTCAGAATTCCACCTTCCGGTGCAAAGCGGAGTTCTTTGTTTCATTCGCATCCGTGAGATTGTTTTAATGCGAGAAGCCTTTTTTTGCTTTTGTTTCCCAACAAGAAGGAAGTGCCCAGAGACTCCAACTTTCTGTCCCTGTCCAGCATGCTCCTCCCACTGGTTTGTCCATCTCCTGGTCACTTTTCACTTGGATTTCAAGATGGAAGGATCACTCTCTTTGTCTGCTGGATATATACCTTTGGAATTAAAGACTTTGTTTTTGTGATATCACATAAGTAAGTTAATAAACTATTATATAAGAGTGTTGTTTTGTTGATAGGCCATAAACCAGTACTTCTTAGAACTTGTATTTGGTTTTTAAGTGTAATTGTGGTATGTGACCAGGAGTTTAGGTAGGAGCCTAGTTATTTTTTTTTGCATTTCATTTTTCACCTTTTGTAAAGGGAAAAATGTTGCACAGTTCAGTACCTTTTCTCCATGTTTTTTATATTTGCAATATTAATTTATTTTACTACGTGGCCTAGTCTTCCAGTGGGCAATCCAGCCAGTAAGCCCAGTATTAGTCATCAGTGTATGAAAGAAATGTTTCTCTTGTATATGTTTTTAAAACATCATTTAGGGCAGGGATAGCATTGGGTTAAATTAAAAATGGTGGCTACTGTTTGTATTTCAGGTTTGTTTTCTGCAAAAGGTGCATGTGTGGGGTAATATTTCATGCCATAGAATGATGTGTGTTTTATAATTTAGTTAGTATTCTTGTTTTGGATTGCTGAATTAATGGTCGTGTTTTCTTCAGTGTTACCATGCCTCCTTTTTCTGGCCAGTGTGTGTGTGAGTGTTTGTCATCAGCCACCATTTGTCTTTGTTCTCCATGCCATGTGGCCAGGGGCCATTTTGTGTAGTATGTGTCCATAGGCCTGCTTGTGTTCTTTGTTCTACATGCCTCCTTGCTCGTTATTGTTGTTGGACCATGTGGCTGGTGGGCATATTGTGCAGCCAGGCGGTGTGCTTTTCCATATGTTTGCATGTGTTTTTTGTTACGCATGCCTCCTTGCTTGCTGTTGTTGTTGTTTAACCATGGGGCTGGCAGTAATTTTGTGCATGCAGCCAGTATGCCTTGCATGTGTTCATTCTTACCCATGCCTCCTTGCCCGCTGTTGTTGGTTCGCCATGTGGCTGATGGCCATTTTGTGCATCCAGCCAGTGTGCCTTTGAATAGGCTTGTATGTGTTCTTTGTTCCCCATGCCTCCTTGCTTGTTGTTGCTATTGGACCATGTGGCTGGTTGCAAGTTTGTGCATCCAGCAAGTGTGCCTTTGTCATAGGCTTACATGTGTTCTTTGTTCCCCAGGCCTCCTTGCTCACTGTTGTAGTTTGACAATGCTGCTGGTGGACATTTTGTGTATCCAGCCAATGTGTTTTTGCCTTAGGCTTGCATGTGTTCTTTGCTCCCCATGCCTGCCTGCTAGCTGTTGTTGTTTGACCATGTGGCTGACGGACATTTTGTGCAGCCAGCCAGTATGCCTTTGCCATAGCCTTGCCTGTGTTCTTTGTTCTCTATGCCTCCTTGCTTGCTGTGTTGTTTGACTATGTGGTTGACAGTCCTTTTGGGCATCCAGCCAGTGTGCTTTTAGTCAGGGAGACCAAATCCTCGGGGTCTGCGCACGTTCCTAACATGTCCACCACTAGACAGCTCCAAGACTCTGATAGATAACATCACAGAGCCTGAGAGAGTCCAAGCGGGGGAAAAGGGGATTAGGATGGGAACAGCTGGGAAGGAGGCCTGTAGGAAGCAAAAGGTTAAACCACACAATATCAAAATTATATCACATTGGTTTTCACTAGACTTTAATTCTAAGCAATGCAATACTGTAACCATGGATAACTTAAGAAAGGATTAATAACTAGACCTCAGGACGTCTGGGTCCTGGGAATGAATCAAGAATGATTAATACAACTTCTCATATGAAACTTTTCATGAAATGTTACATATTTGCCTAGGAATATAAGAACCTTCTAGGATTAGGTTTTCAGAAACAAAACATGGTCTTTTTACATGAGGACAAAAAGTAATCTGAATATTTTCTGGAAAACAATAGGAATTGTACTAAGGACATAATATGCACATGTAATGTAACATCTTTAATTTTAACACCTTTGCAGAAAATTCAAAAGCCCTGGATAGTTGTGTGTACTTCAGGAAACACTACACATCAAAAGTTTTTTATTTGCCATGAAATTATCGCGCACACTGTAAGCGATCTGAACACCTAGATTTAAATGCGGGAAAGGAATCGCGCACACTGCCGATTTCAACAAGTATATGCAAATGCCATGAAATGATCGCGCACCCTGCAAGCGATCTGAAACATCAAGATTTAAATGCGGGAATGAATCGCGCGTCTTGCCAATTCGAATACCACCATGCAAACGCCAAGAAATGGTTGCGCACAATGAGTATCAAGGTTTAAATGCAAGGAATGAATCGCGCATCTTGCCGATTCGAATGCCACCATGCAAATGCCAAGAAATGGTCGCGCACAATGATTATCAAGAGTTAAATGCAAGGAATGAATCGCGCAACTTGCCGATTCGAATGCAACCATGCAAATGCCAAGAAATGGTAGCGCACAATGAGTATCAAGAGTTAAATGCAAGGAATGAATCACACGTCTTGCCGATTCGAATGTCAATATGCAAATGTCTAGAAATGGTTGCTCACACTGTTGCCGACCCGAATGTCAAAAGTCAAATGCCAAGAATGAATCGCGTGTCTTGCCGATTCGAATATCAACATGTAAATGCCAGAAACCATGAGAACATTCACATACACAAGGAAAAATCTTTCAACATGAAAACTTGGCCCAAAAACTCAAATGCCTTCTAAAACAGTATCGGGGGCACAGCCCGACCTCCGTCTTACCGCCCTGATCAAGGATCACCAATACAATGAAGGGCAAAGGCCTGGAAGGTCAAGGTAGGCCTCTGGAACAGGAGCTCAGGAAATTGCTGCTGCTCTGCACCGGGACCTCTGAATAGTGAGCACGTGGAGCTGGGCTGGCTCCCTTATATAGAGTCTGGCCCATCCTACAAACCACACCCAGTCATGCTGCAGAAAAAGCTTCTAGAAGGCCCTGGAAAGGGACCAGACCCTGACACACTCTGAAAGCCTGCAGCAATACATTGCAAATGAACAGTATTTGCAAGCACCTTGAATATAAGGGCCAGATGTAGAAAGCATTTTGCATGGTGCAAACTGCGAAAATCGCAGTTTGCGCCATGCAAAATGCCTTTTGCGATGCACATTCACAATTTGCGAGTCGGTACCGACTCGCAAATTGTGAATGCAACTCGCAAATAGGAAGGGGTGTTCCCTTCCTATATGCAACTCGCATCGCTATGCTAAATTGCTTTGTGACCGCGAATGCGGTCGCAAAGCAGTTCGCAGTTACCACCAGTGTCACATTGGTGGTAACCCATTCGCAAAAGGGAAGGGGTCCCCATTGGACCCCTTCCCCTTTGTGAATGTTGCCAATAAGGGTTTTTCAGAGCAGGCAGTGGTCCAATGGACCACTGCCTGCTCTGAAAATCTGAAACCAAAAGGTTTCATTATTTTTTTTATTTTGCAACTCATTTTTCTTTAAGGAAAACGGGCTGCAAAATAAAAAAATTAAACCTGCTTTATTTAAAAAGCAGTCACAGACATGGAGGTCTGCTGACTTCAGCAGGCCACCATCCCTGTGAGTGCAGGGACTCTCTATGGGGTCGCAAAATGCGACCCACCTCATCAATATTAATGAGGTGGGTCTTTGCGACCCCATAGCGACTCGCAGTCGGTGTCTGAGACACCGTACTGCATCCGATTTTGCGAATCGGAAATTGCGACATCTGGCCCTAAGTCTTCAGGATTAAACTCTGGAATGCAAAAGGTTAAACAACAGCATATCAACATAATGCATGAATTACGTTATCTCATAGGTGCTGGGTTTTTGCATTTCAGTCGCCCGTAGAGCACACATTGCCCTGATGTTGACACGTTTGCCACAGGCTTGCATATGTTCTTTGTTCCCCATGTCTCCTTCCTTGCTGTTGTTGTTGACCATGTGGCTGGCGGCTGTTTTGTGCATTCGGCCAGTGTGCTTTTGCATGTGTTCTTTGTTCCCCATGTCTCCTTGCTCACTGTTGTTGTTTGACCATGTGGCTAGCAGCCATTTTATGACTATGATTATGATGAAGAATGCTTATATTTCATGCATTTTTTGGCATTTTTCATTTGCACCTCCTTGCCTCACAATACGTTTCTTCTCATAATACCATACAAACATCAGCAATTATTTATCTTTAAAAAAAAAGAATTCAACTTTTTTACTTTTTTTTCTATTTTTTAATTTCATTTAATTAATTTATTTATTTATTTGCATTATGCCTCGTTCCATCAATCCCTCATAGGCACACTTCTGCACAACAGAATTCATATTTTTCGGTATAATTCCATTTCCTCCTGGACACCCTGCCTCTGGTGCACTGCAGACACATTAGCATCATTCATTTTTTAATGAATATTCCATTTTCCCATGGACCACCTTGCCTGCCATAGTTGCACACTAATCTTAATTTTTGTAAGGATTATTCCATTTACCAACGCACATCCCTGACTGCCACAGGTGTTTCCTTTAGAAGAGATGGACATAAAACAAAGAGCTGTAACTGTATGTTGTATTATCCTGATTGGAAATTACATTTTATGGTATGGTCTGACTTTGAAATGGTTAATTTATTACCAAGTTACCAAGTAACCAACCACTCTAATGTTGCTTATGTCTGTGTTAATTCAAACTGCAACAATGCCACGTTTTTCTATATGTTTTCCTTGCTTGTTGGCTTTTAGGTGCACAAAAGAAGATGATACATCACCCGCACTTCTGCCAGACAGAAGGTCTGGACAATGATGCCAGTCCTCCAATCTCTTCCATTTGTGCAGTTTAGTGCCACTGCCAACTGAAGGCTTTAAGATGGCCCCAAAGAAAGTTGCTCCCAAAAAAGTGGTCATTGAGAAGAAGCAGCTTTTCACCAGTCCCGACCACAAAATTTTTTGGGAGATGCAGGCCTGCCGCACCAGCCACTGGGGAGGAACCTGGGACAGCACTCCCTCTTAAACAGCACCACCCCAACCTAAACCCAAGACCATGTCTGTCAGTGAGGCAGCCACTGCAATCATTGGCGACGCTGACAATCAGTGACTTTGAACTGTATTTGCCCCTTTCACAAAGTGGTACCCAATTATTTCGTGAAACAGAGCAAAGTGGACAGTAGCCACAGCCAGCAATAGTAGGTCTTCCTGAAGTTGGAGCAGAATAGGAGGTTGAGTTTCCTGCCAAGCAAGAACCTCCTCTTTAAGAATCATTGGACCCCAGATCTCCAGCTCCTCCAAGCACCACTTCTGATGATGATGATTATGGGTCCCGGAAATGCCAGGCAAGGCAAGGGAAAATAAACATTCCTGAAAGCCTTAGAATTAAGGAAGGGGATGTTGAGGAGGATGATAACAATGAGCCAGTCATTGTGGAAGCTAGCAGAGAGGAGTTTGACATGTAGCAACGCCAGTGCCCATATTTGTAAGGCCCCAGCTGAGCACCAACCCCTATGTCAGCAGAAGTATGCACTACAGGGAGGCAATTGACAACACACCCACCTACCTCCAGTTCTTTTTCAGGCATTTTCAGTGACCCACAAAGAAAGTACTTCTCCCCAGTTTGGGACTTTTCTACGCTTAGCAAACATGAGGAGAAAATTGCAATATGTTCTATTTGCCACACCAGTGTTCGTCAAAGTAAGCCTGGTTCACCTTATGGTACTGGAGGCCAAATGACCCATATGGAAAATCATCACACAAGCCAGTGGGAGGAGCACTTGCTGAATGTGGTTGTGATGGTGAGGAGAACAGGAAAATATCAGCTACAAGTCCAATCACAGTAAGAAGTCATGAGGAAGACGAGGGTGACATCCTCACACAAAGCAGCCCTGTCCCCAGCAGTGTACCAGATTCACCCGCCTCAGCAACCTCACAATGGCACAACAAGACTCAGAGTCAGATGGAAACACCACGACATACAGTGACTACCCCACAACGCACATTGAGTCTACTACCACCTACTTCTCAAAGGTCACCTGCATCAGTGGCCCCAGAAGAGAAGAAAATCTAGGCTACTATTACGAGCATGTTTAGGCAGGAGGGGTCTTATGATCACAATCACCCAACGGCATATTTGTACAATGGAAAGCTGGAAACAATGTTAGCGCTGGACCTCCTCCCTTTTTCTTCTGTGGAAGAATTTGTGGCAGCCATCTACCCAAAATGGAAGGTTTCAGGTCAATCCTGTTTTGCCAAAGTTGGTGTTCCAGCACTGCATCATGATGTGCTGCAATTGGTTGGACTAGCTTTGCAGCTAAGTGTTGCTCACACTGTCCACCTGACGACAGACATGTGGACCAGTTGTCATGGGACTGATTACATGTGCATCACTGCACACTGGGTCTCTTTTCTGTGGTAAGGCATCAGCCTGGTTTTGACCCTGAAGAGAGCTTTAAGAGCGCTTGGCAGAATGCAACAGTAGCCATGTTCGCCTTGGAGAAATCACATACAGCTGTAAACACTGTAGACCAATTTAACAGCAAGGTGTCTGAATGGCTGTGACCCAGAGGCCATAGAATTGGATTTGTTGCCATGGACAACGGCAGTAACATAGTCAAGGCCCTGGCAGACAGTGGCTGTTTCTGGGTCCTGTGTTTGGTGCATTGCATCATCCTGGTTGTGCAAGAATTTCTCAACAAGGAAAACTTAGTCAGCAACATACTGACCACCTACATGAGAATCTGCACTCATTTCAGCCATTCCTTTAAAGCCCGGAATCAGTTGCAGATTATTCAGCGTGCTAATAGAGTACCAGGTAAAGCCTGATACAGGAGGTGCCAGCACATTGGAACTTGACCTATTACATGTTGCAACATCTGTTTGAGTAGTACAGAGACATCAATGACTATGTCATTGAAAAAGGAGGGGATGCAATTGGGAAAGCTATGACCATACTGTATATGCAGACAAATGATGCCTAGTCAAATGGCTGACACAGATGCTACTCTGTTTTAAGCTTTTCACATGGGAAGTTAGCAAGGAGGACAGTACAATGGGCCAAGCTATCCCATTGATGCATCTGCTACAGAACCAGCTAAAGAAGGTGTCTCAAAGGTTCACAGTTGCAGGTGTGAACAAAAACCCAGAAGTGCATACCTTGGTTGAGATCTTATTCTTTCACTTGGCTTGTAATGCAAGGTTGCAAAATGACATCATCTCGTCCAAAGTGTACATCTGTGCCAAACTACTTAATCAGTGGTGCAACAAATGTATGCCCAGTTCCATTCCTTTTTCTGAACGGGATGTTTAAAAATACATAGAGGCAGATTATTGAGCAAGCCAGAGACCTGGAAGAAGAACAGCCCTGATATATGAGGTGCCAGCACATTGGAACTTGACCTATTACATGTTGCAACGTCTGTTTGAGTAGTACAGATAGATCAATGACTATGGGGGTTATTACAACTTTGGAGGAGGTGTTAATCCGTCCCAAAAGTGACGGTAAAGTGACGGATATACCACCAGCCGTATTACGAGTCCATTATATCCTATGGAACTCGTAATATGGCTGGTGGTATATCCGTCACTTTTACGTCACTTTTGGGGCGGATTAACACCTCCTCCAAAGTTGTAATAACCCCCTATGTCATTGAAAGAGGAGGGGATGCAATTGGGAAAGCTATGACCACAGATGCAGACAAATGGGGCTTAGTCAAATGCCTGACACAGATGCTACTCCTTTTTAAGGTTTTCACATGAGAAGTTAGCAAGCAGGACAGTACGAATGGCCAAGCTATCCCATTGCTGTATCTGCTACAGAACCAGCTAAAGAAGGTGTCTGAAAGGTTCGCAGTTGCAGGTGTGAACAAAAACCCAAAAGCTCATACCTTGGTTGAGAGCTTATTCTTTCACTTGGCTTGTAATGCAAGGCTGCAAAATGACATCATCTCGTCCGAAGTGTACATCTATGCCAAACTACTTAATCAGTGATACAAAAAATGTATGCCCACTTCCATTCCTTTTTCTGAATGGAATGTTTCAAAATACATAGAGGCGGATTATTGAGAAAGCCAGAGACATGGAAGAAGAACGGCCCTGATACAGGAGGTGCCAACACATTGGAACTTGACCTATTACATGTTGCAACATTTGTTTGAGTAGTACAGAGATATCAATGACTATGTCATTGACAGAGGAGGGGATGCAATTGGGAAAGATATGACCATAGATGCAGACAAATGGGGCCTAGTCAAATGCCTGACACAGATGCTACTCCCTTTTAAGGTTTTCACATGGGAAGTTATCAAGGAGGACAGTATGATGAGCCAAGCTATCCCATTGTTGCATCTGCTACAGAACCAGCTAAAGAAGGTGTCTGAAAGGTTCGCAGTTGCAGGTGTGAATGAAACCCCAAAAGCGCATACCTTGGTTGAGAGCTTATTCTTTCACTTGGCTTGTAATGCAAGGCTGCAAAATGACATAATCTCGTCCAAAGTGTACATCTGTGCCAAACTACTTAATTAGTGATACAAAAAATGTATGCCCACTTCCATTCCTTTTTCTGAACAGGATGTTTCAAAATACATAGAGGCAGATTATTGAGCAAGCCAGAGACCTGGAAGAAGAAAGGCCCTGATACAGGATGTGCCAGCACATTGGAACTTGACATATTACATGTTGCAACATTTGTTTGAGTAGTACAGAGAGATCAATGACTATGTCATTGAAAGAGGAGGGGATGCAATTGGGAAAGCTATGACCATAGATGCAAACAAATGGGGCCTAGTCAAATTCCTTACACAGATGCTACTCTCTTTTAAGGTTTCGACATGAGAAGTTAGCAAGGAGGACAGTACGATGGGCCAAGCTATCCCATTGTTGCATCTTCCACAGAACCAGCTAAAAAAGGTGTCTGAAAGGTTCGCAGTTGCAGGTGTGAACGAAAAACCCAGAAGCACAAACCTTGGTTAAGAGCTTATTCTTTCACTTGGCTTGTAATGCAAGGCTGCATAATGACATCATCTCGTCCAAAGTGTACATTTGTTCCAAACTACTTAATGCCCACTTCCATTCCTTTTTCTGAACGGGATGTTTCAAAATACATAGAGGCCGATTATTGAGCAAGCCAGAGACCTGGAAGAAGAACGGCTAGAAGTTAAAGTCCCACTCTGCAGTTCTGGGGTGCCGGCTTTAACTTCCAGAGAGGGCAGTCTTCTCTCACAGCAGAAAACAACAACAACAAGAACACCAGCAACAAAAGCAGCAGCAGAATCTAACCCAACCTCTGCATTGGCTTTGTTTCAAGTGGCAGGTCTTAAGTCCAGTGCAGAGGCAAAAGCAAAAGAGGTCAAGCAAGTGGGACCACCAGTGACCAGTCAGAGGATTTTTAGGGAGTATCTGGATGACCCAAAATCAATCAATCATGGGCTCAATCATGCGATTTGTAAAGTGCAGCTTATGACTGAAATCAGGGAGGGTGTGGATGGTACGTAGGAAGGGGGGAGGTTGGTCCATATCATGGCAGTGAGGTGGGAGAAGGAGTGGGACTGTAGCAGGTGCGACAGACTCTGGGGACTTGTGCGAGGGTGAGGGTAGAAGAGCGGAGTGGAGCTCCCTGATGGGCTGGTGGAAGGAGAGTCTGTGGTTGATGAGACTGGGTCTGTTGTTATGGAGGGATTTGTACAGGAGGGTGAGAACCTTGAATTTGCACCTGTTGTGTATGGGCAGCCAGTGGAGACTTCTGAGGTGGAAGGTGATGCATGTTCACCTGAGAAGGTCCAGGATGAGTTTTGCTGCTGCATTCTGGATGGTCTGGAGGCAGTGGAGGAACTGGATGGGGAGTCTGACGTAGAGGACGTTTCCGTAGTTTAGTCTGCTGGTGATGATGGCTTGTGTTACCGTATTTCTGGTTTTGATGGGGATCCATTTGAAGATCTTAAGCGGAGGTTATGGAAACTGGTGGAGGCTACTGTGTTTATCTATTGTTTGAAGGTGAGTTTGCTGACGATGATGACGCCGAGGTTGCGGGCATGGTCAGTCAGGGTGGGGAGTTTTCCGACTGTGGAGGGCCACCAGGAGTTGTCCCAAGGGGAGGTGTTGTTTTCAAAGATGATCACCTCTGTCTTGTCTGAGTTCAGTTTCAGGCATTTGGATCTCATCCATTCACCAATGAGAGACATGGCATTGCAGCAGTTGTCTCTGTGGGTGGCGTGATCTTCAGAGAGGAAGAGAATGAGTTAGGTGTTGTCTACGTATGAGATGATGTGGAGTCCGTGGGAGCAAACAATCTAGGCTAATGGCATGACATACGTGTTGAAAAGACTGGGGCTAAGAGAGGACCCGTGGGGGACGCCACATATGGTGCTATTGGGTTCAGATGTGAATGATGGGAGGCGGACTCTCTCGGTGCATCCCATGAAGAATGCGTGGATCCATTTGAGATTGTTGTTGTGGATCATGATGTAGTGGAGTCTGAAGGTGAGGGTGTAGTGGAAGATGGATTTGAATGCGGCAGAGAGGTCAAGGAAAATCAGGGCCGCCTTCTCTCCCTATTCGAGGAGGGTCCAGATGTCGTCCTTAGTGGCAATGAGGGCAGTCTCAGTGCTGTAGTTGGTCCGCATTGGGAGGAGTCCAGAAGGTTGGTCTTTCCAGGTGTTCGGAGAGCTGTTAATTGATGGCTCTTTCCAGGACCTTGGCTGGGAAGGGGAGAAGAGAAATAGGTTGGTAGTTTTTGAGTTCACTGGGGTCGCCAGAAGGTTTCTTAAGGAACAGCTTGATCTCTGCTTGTTTCCATGCTTCTAGGATGGTGGCCATCCTGATGGAGGTGTTGAGGATGGGGGTGAGGATACTACTGATTTTGTTCTGGCCCAGGTTGAAGATGTAGTGGGGGAATGGGTCGCTGAGAGAGCCAGAGTTGTTCATATTCATGAGGGCTGCTGCGTCCTGGACAGAAAGAGGCTTCCAGTCGGTGATCCGGTGGCTGAGGGGCACCATTTTACATTGTCAGGAGGTGGTCAATGTTGGTGGGTTGGAGTTGAAAGTTTCTGTAGATGGCTGTGATTTTGTCATTGAAGTAGTCGGCTAATCAGCAGCAGAGGGCCTGAGAGGTCTGTGTGGCTCAAAACTCATTGGTGTATTGGTATGGGCAGATGCGCCAATAGAATAGGCAGATCTCGGCAGGCTGGCAAGAAAGTATCTGGCTTGTCCAGTAGCCAGTTTGTCTGCTGAGCATGTGTACAGTGCAGGTGGTGCAGTTTTTACAGTGATAAAGACCAGTCTCTTTCCTCAAAATGTGGAGAGATTGACCATGATCATAATGAACCAACATTTCATAGCACATGATTACACTGTTCCTGAAACAGCACAGGAGGAAGAGGTCAGAATCAAGTGTGTTAGCTGATCAACCTCTGGGTGACCCACCTGAGTTTAAGGACAAACTTTACTTCCTGAACTGAATATGCCAGTGCCACCTTAGAATGTTTTAATTGTTTATTGTTTAACTTCTTTCTTTGCAATAAAAAGTAGCTTGTGGAACATTATGTTTGCGTCTGATTTATACTACCCCACTATTTTTTGGTCACATGTATGGCCAGATTAGAGTTAGACCAGTGTGCAGTGAAGTAGCCTCCACAGTTCATTCATGACACTAGAGACAATGAATGCCTCCCTCACATGCCTATCCTTTTTTGCATCACTTAGAATGGCAGCCCCAGAAGATCATTGATTTACAAGAGTAACAATACCAAATTACAATGTATTGCCTGCGTCAAAGATATAATTGTGTACCTACCAGTGCTTGGATTGGAAGAAGTAACTACAATTATTGTACCAATGAGTGAGCAACTGTGAGTGATGATTGATGATTTATGTGGTGGCAGACAGTGACGGAGGGTGTTCAATTAATAGTAAACTTGATTTTGATGAATAGTAATGCTTGCCGGCTGATGGGTGATCATTTTTCCTGAAGGTGATTGGCCTTTACAAACTTAGTTAGTGAAAATGTACCTGATGGGTCCACTCTTCTTTTCTGGTTCTTCAGAGACCAGACCAGTCACTTTAGTTAACAAACACAAAGCTATAATAAATACTGCAATTCTGTTTCTCTACTTGTTCTTCAACCGCAGTGCACTACAGGCCTATTTCGTTCAGGTTGGGACCGGGACGGAGTTACTCAGAGGCAGGAGGAGGATGTAAGGACTCGGGGGACTATCTCAATAGCTAGAAGAAGGAAGTTATCATCTTCAAAGGGTAACCATGACTCTGAGTCCTACTACTCATCTATGTGGAATGGAGAGAGGTGCGTTGATTTGGGAAATGCTGCTGAGTGTGTGTGTGTAATACTGGTGGCAAATGTGAAACTCCTCTTGTGTTTGCTTTGCCTCTGAGTCTTCTTGCTGCACTCTTCATGAAGCTTACCTTGCTTCTGTCGTTCTCCTTGACTCTACGATACAGTTTCTGTTTTACAATCCTTAGGCCTTCTCCTCTCCTGCACGAACAAAAGGTAAAAGCTGAGCTCAACACTCCTACTTACCTACCAGTTTAGACAGGCACCCAAGAGTGATGGCCATTCCTGAGGAGAATGCAGATGCAACGTCCAATTTGGCAATACAGTATCATATTCCTTTTAACAATCACATTCTTTAGAACTGGTTGGGTTCAATTCACTCCTTCTTCATTTTATTTTTTCAAACATAGATGGCAGAGTATTTAGCTATCTGATAACCTGGGTCTCTGGAACAGAAGGACTGTTTGCAGTGCATTTAACAAAACAGTGTCCTACTTATTCCTTTGTTTCCGTCCTCAGCAGATTGATGATGATGATGTGCTGCTCATTGTCCTGATGAATATTGTTCTTGTGTTGTGTTTGTCTTTGTCACACCTTTCCCCAAATCCCCCTTCCCACTCATTCATCAAACCCGTAACCCTCTTCCCCCGGGCTATGCAATTTTTTGAGGTGTGTCTTAATTTACACCAAATAGATCACCCACTTGGTGGAGCGGATGTGGTTAAATGTGACACCAACTCACTGCAGTATCTTCTATTACTTAAGCAGTAGCCCACACCAGCTCCACTTACCCAACCATACATAAGTAACAATGCGATTCCTCAATGTCAACATCATCATTCAGGCCTTTGTTATGTGTAAATAAGTGCTTAACTTTGTTGACTAGGGAGTAGAGACTTTGAGAACATTTTTCCTGACTTGAAGATTTCATAAGTTTGGTTGCATTAATTTCTATGCTCACCGTTGCTCAGAAACATTTACTATTGCTAGTTTTTGTTATAACTTGTGGTATTCTCGGTGTGTCATGGCGGTAGTACTCTGTCCTCAGACTTTTTAAAGCTATACTATGAATGTATGTGTATAACCTACTAACTCTCAGTTTTTCTTTCAATTTATTTGCCTGTGATGGATAATCTTTTTGATTAGCCCTACAGTTGGAGATATTCGAGGAGGGAGTGGGACCTCTCTTGTTGTGATGCCTTCCCTGTTAGCACACTACCATAAAGGAGGCACCTTGGAAAGCCCTCCAGAAAGGTGTTCGAACATTGACAGAGGAAGCAGCCGCCAGCCATCACTTCATCTATTCAGGTAAGAGAACTATGGGGTGAAGTGAACTAATTCAGTAAGTGCGTGACTAACTTCTACTGCAGATAAAACAAGTAATTGTTTATCTAGGTTTCTGTAGGCAATTTAGGGAATGGCAGCATGCCCTCCTAACTGGCATACACTTTGAGAAGTAGATTAAAAAGTCAGGCTGTGTGAAAATGCATCAGTGTAAAGTTAAAGTAAAACACAAAAAAGTCTTCAGACATAAAGTAGATTAGAAAGATTTTCCCTTTCTAAAGAACAAAACAAAAGTAAATCCACCCGCTCCACCCACAACAGGCCCACCACTTTCCCACATTGCTCCCCATCCCCAACCAATGTCCAAAACAAATAGATGTTCAAATGTCCAAAAAGAAAAATGCCTTGCCCAAATTCCCACCATCTCCACCTTCAACAAAACTCCTTCATACCAAAACAAAAAATGTAAAAAAGGGCTAGAAGAGGGCATTCTCAATGAGAATCTGAAGGTGCTGGATCTGGGTCTCAAGGCATGCCATCCTACGGCCCAGGTGCGCCAGCTCACACAGCACTCAGCGAAGGTGTAGCCTGTCTGAAAGGGGGGCGGCGATGGTGGTACAGGGTTAAGGACAGGCAACTCCAAGCTGATGGCGGCACTTGTGTGCCCAGAGGCTGGAGGTACGAGCAGTTGACTGGTAGAACTGGGTCCCGGAGTAGGGGCATGTACCTGGTCCTCCTCATCCACCATCTGCTGGTACTGGGGCCTGGTGGCCTCTGCTGCCAGAGCAGGGCTCTTGTCTTCTGCTGGTCAGTGGTAATGGTGAACCAGCAGGAGTAGCTATATCAAGAAAGAAAATAAGACAAATTGCAAAGAATTCTCTGTGCAAACACTTGTTTTTTTTAAAAATTATATAATGGGGCAGTGTAAGTACATGGCTGGTCAACTAGGGCAATTGGAATTTTTGATGTGATTAGGAAAGTCACAGGGAAATCATTTTACCAACACGTGCTTCACATAAAAGCACTGACTTGCTGAAAGGAAGTAGCATTAGATTTTTTTTTAAAAGACTGATTTTTTTTACTTGTAAAGGATTTCCTAAAAAAAGTAAACCACACAGATACTTTGTGTGAAAAGAGAAAAATAACTTTGATTAATGATTAAGGCATCATCCACTATGGAGGATAAGTATTCTATTATGTTGTGCTAAATGACTGGAGGCGTGCTAGCTAGTTAGAACATCAGGTACAATTTTGTTACTCTCTGAAGTCTGTAGCTGGAGCAGCTGCAATGGACAAACAATTATCTTTGATTCCAATTGTCCTGCTCTTATCTAAATGCATTTCAATTCTCCCTGACTCCAAAGAGGCAGATGATTAATAATATGTTACACACGTATTAACATGCAGATAACAGATAACCCGTCTGCTGTAAGTAGACAGTGGTAAAAATGATGCACTGCAGTACAAGGAAAGGAACAATATGTATAGATTTTATTGGACTCATTCGTCACAGAGTATCTCATTTGCAAAACACAAAATCTCAGACACGTAATCCCACTTTAATTCCTGGCCTTGCCCTCAAGCACAAATTATTTAAATCAAACACATTTGCTTGACAGTAGGGGAAGGAAACTTGACATAGGGCCGAATTATGAGTTCGGTGGTTGGAACGCCAGAACTCCAATACAGTGGAGGTGAGATGGCCGCAAAGCCAGCAGCATCCCTACCGCCATATTACAATGTTTCTACCTGACTTGCTGGCTGAAACAGTGTGAGTGCATTGGCCTCGGCTCTCGGAGAGCCGAGGCCAATGCCGCCACATGCAGCATACTCAGAATGCGCACTGTCTGCCATGGCAAACAGTGCGCATTCTGAGTGTGCTTGACAAGTGGGCCCCTGCACTGCCCACGATATTGTGCATTGTGACATCGTGGGCAGTGCAGGGCCCCCGTGGTCCCAACTCTGCCTTTCTTCCAGCCTTTTCATGGCAGAGACCCCGCCATGAAAAGGCTGACAGAAAGGAAAGTCGTGATCAGCACTGCTGTGCCGAACTCGGCATTGCAGTGGCTGACCACGACTTTCACCGTCACCAACTCATCGGGATCTCTGGTCCTGGCAGTGGCGGCGGTGTGCTGTAGAATAGTGGGGGAGGGTCACCAATGATGGGGCTAATCGTAGGCTTAGTGAGTCACTGTAGTTGAAACTGAAAGTTGATGAATGTCAAGAGGGAAAAGTTTTACCAAGCGTAAATCTATTATGGAAGCCATATTATGAGCCACTTGTCCTGTAACATGTGGCACAATCCAAATATGTTTTTTTCAATGTTTTTGGTAGGTTTGGATAGAAATTAGAAACAAATAAAGGAGTGTGGTACTAGGAGGTGACTGAGTAGGCACTGGGAGGGAAGGGAAAGACGCCTTGTTTTTGTTTCATTTTAGAAATCCATTGAAAGCTTTGTAAATGCCAGATTAACAGAAGAAGAGCACAGTGCACAGCCAACTCTGCAGTGCAAGATGAAACCATGCTGCTGTTAGGTGGGATCATGGCCCATGGGTCGCGAAGTGCCATGGGCAGGGGAGGTCATGGATGATGATGGGTAGAACCTACCTCAAGTAACAAATACAGTGGGTATACTAGTAATTTCAATGACAAAGCAATGTGAATTACCATTGCCTGTCCCTGCAGCCGCAGAGACTCCCCCTTCAGCTGCTGCTGCATCATATGCTGCAATAGTTCTGGCCCCAACACTGGTGGTCTGTGTGGCTAGAAAGAACATTACACATTTTAGAATCCAGATACATCTCCCCTTTTTTTTAAAAACAAAATTCTACTGCAATACATGCCTTCAGTTCAGTTTGTAGTATCTTCACTCCCATCTAAAATATATTTGGGCATTTTGTTGGTTGACAATGTTTGAAAAGCCAGTAGTCAAGACAACCATAATGGAGGGGCAGAGATATGATGTTGACTGTGAGTCATTTGAAGCATAATGAAGGGGTATAAAAAAGTTGTCAATGAAGGACAGGATTTGGTTGGCAAATGCAAAGGGACTGTCATACTACTTTCCTGCCATGCTGCACTGTCATCAGAACTGCTGGGATACTGAATAATACATACAATATAACACAACATTGAGGATTCACCATAACCATGGCCACTCTCTCTTCATTTGAGCCTGGGCAAGAAATAAAAAGCCTTCTCAACAAAGAAGTGTAAAATAGTTTGCTTGGGTCTGTAGACTCTGCAATCTTCACAGTAGACTACCTAATCTATTGCCTTATTCTTACATCATCAGTCCACAGGGTGTATAAGTTAGGGGAGAGGTAAAGCTTAATACCCAAGCAGAAGAAATCTTTAAGTACAGATTAGTACAGACAGGTGGAAGTCAGCTACAGAAACAAGGAATATATTAAAAGGAAAATGCAGGGAGGGATAACGAGAATAAACATAAAATGGAATGAAGAGGATTTGAAAAGGATCACTTTTCACTTTTCAATGCATAGATGCATACTACACATCTCTGGGAGATTGTTCGGGACTGTATGAGCCACATAAAAAGAAAGACGCTAACTCACTGATATTACATTACTACTACCACCACAGTCTATCACTATCTGAGTGACAGGAGGACAGAGAGGAGTCAGCATGACAGGTTCGCTCAAATTGGATCACATAATATGCATAATGTTACATGAACTTAACTTACCTCTGAGTGTGAGAAACATGTTATTTGAAAATAAAAGTAGCATTGTAGGACACAACAAAATTAGTAATAGTTAGTCACCAAACCTTGCAACCTGAACACCCAGCAGGTTGAGCAGGTCCTGCTTCTGATCGATGATGTCAGCCAAGTGGTGCGTCAGCTGCTGCTGGGTGTGCAGAACCCCAGTTTACCTGTGAACACAAAGGCGTACCCTCTGTCACAGCAGTCGACATCCCACAGGCCGTACCCATTCCTGGTGTGAGGCTGCACTCCCTCCCCCTCTGTGACACCGGCACCCACAGGGTGTGTGGTTCATTGCACCTCCTGCATTGGTGCCACCTCTCCCATGCTCCTCCATGACAGTGGGTGGGACTAAAAAAAGACAGGAGGAAAGAGAAGGAATAGAGAGGAAGAAAGTAGAAAGTTAAGGATATACAAAAAAAGGACAAAAAAGTCACAGAAAATGAAAAAGAGACACAAACGTAATATATGCACACAAATGCACACACTAATGAAATAAATGTAAAACAGGGGAGGATAAGTAGGGTAAACTAAGGAATACAAAGATATAAATTAGGATGAAAAGTAGGCTCAGCGCATGCACAGATTAGGAAAAACAAGATGGCCGTGCATGCGGGCAACTGTGTGGTGCCGTTTGCGCTTGCTCAGCAACAGCGGAGTGTGCCACTCACACCAATCAGTGCGAATGGACGACGAGCACAACTCTGAGCTTTCACTCGGTTAGGCAGAGCTGGTGGAGTTTTTTGGCAACCCCATAGAATTCTGCGTAGCGGAACTCCGCAAACTCCACCCAGGCCTAGTAATTAGTGGTAAAAACTTACTGCTGATGCACAGGAACAGCATAATGTTAGCTGCTGTTGTTTGCTGTGCATTTGTATATTTTCTCTTTTTTCTTTAGCGCAAAATGCACTCTTCTGCCAAGAATTTACAAAAGGATGCATTTTACTCTGAAATATGGTTCTAAATGACAGATTTGCATTTTGCACAACTATGCATAAATTCATGTAATTTAATGTAATTACACAAAAGCAAATTTCCAAACCCCAACTTTCCCCACACTGAAAAACCATATTTTTTCCCTCATTTGGATCTTTTTCCCTGCACAGATTCCTAGAAGTGAAATTAGGAGGAACTTGTATGTGGAAAAATCACCAGTCCTTATAAAATTACTGTCCAACTTGGAACATGCAGTCATGCACATTTACTATTCGCATCAGATTTGAACTTTAACAACTGATTCGAAAAAAGAAGTATTGCGTGTATACACCGTAACTCAGCTAATATGAAGTTGAACATATTTATCCTCTATGACATACACCAATGTGGTGGAAACATTTTATAGGGCTTTCATTGCTGATAATTATCTTATCTTCTTGCATTGTACTCTAAGAGTGTGAGTCACAAAGGTAACTTACCTTCTTGAGTAAGTTTATACTTTTAAGTAAGTTTGCTACTTTTGGTATTCAGAAACTGATCTCTTATAGTAAATAGGTGTTAGAAATGGGATCTTTGGTTGGCAGTCAGGTTACCCCCTGTCCAGCCCTCACTCAAGTCATGGTAAGAGAGAATCACCCTCAGCTAACCCCTGCTTACACCCTTGGTAGCAGTAAGCTTAACTTCAGAGTGCTAGGTGAAAAGTATTTGTACCAACACACATAGGGGGTGATTCTCACCCTGGCGGGCGGCGGAGGCCGCCCGCCAGAGTTCCCCCCTCCAGAATACCGCACCGCGGTCATTAGACCGCTGTGGGTATTCTGGGTTTTACACTGGGCTGGCGGGCGACCGCCAAAAGGCCGCCCGCCAGCCCAGTGTAAAACAACCTTCCCACGAGGACGCCGGCTCCGAATGGAGCCGGCGGAGTGGGAAGGTGAGACGGGTGCAGTGGCACCCGTCGCGAATTTCACTGTCTGCAATGCAGACAGTGAAATTCATTGTGGGGCCCTCTTACGGGGGCCCCACGACACCCCATACCGCCATCCTGTTCCTGGCGGGCGAACCGCCAGGAACAAGGTGGCGGTATGGGGTGTCTGAATCCCCATGGCGGCGCAGCGAGCTGCGCCGCCATGGAGGATTCAGAAGGGCAGCGGAAAACCGGCGGGAGACCGCCGGTTTTCCACTTCTGACCGCGGCCGAACCGCCGCGGTCAGAATGCCCTGCGGGGCACTGCCAGCCTGTTGGCGGTGGCCCCGTCATTTTAGCCCTCGCGGTCGACGACCGCCAGGGTTAGAATGACCCCCATAGTAACTTAATGAAAACACTACAAAATGACACAACACAGATTTAAACAAATAGAGAATATTTATCTAAACAAAACAGGACCAAAACAACAAAAATCCACAATACACAAGTCAAGTTATTAATTAAACAGCAAAAAGAGTCTTTATGTAGTTTAAAACACACACTAACACTGTTAGCGTGAAAATGTACATTGGGTGCATCAAAAATAACTTTGCACGGACGAGTGTGCATCAAAAAGGGCTTGCGATGCGTCGATTTCACTCATGAGCGAGACCTTGCGTTGTTTCTCCTTTCGTCGGGTCGGGCGCATCAGTTCTTCTTTTCGTCAGCACTCTCAGGTCCGGGCAGGCCTTGCATTCTTTTCACACACCTAGCGGTGTTTGCATCGGAAATCCAGCCGCACGATGATCCGAAAACCACGCAGCGCGGGTTGCGATCTCACCTGCCTCCGTCAGCAATGCTGCGCATTATTTCTCCAGCTACGTGCGTTGATTCTTCGGTCTTGTTGCAGACGAGCATCGATTTTCAGCTGCGATGCTGGCGGCGCGTCTATTTTTCAGCCGCAGATCAGAGTCGCGTCAATCTTTTCCCCGCACGGCGTTCTGTGCATGGATCTGCCAGCTTCTCCTTTCAGGGTCCCAGTAACTGGATGGGCACCATAGGCAGAGTAGGAGTCTCTCCAGAGACTCCAGGTGCTGGCAGAGAGAAGTCTTTGCTGTCCCTGAGACTGCAAACAACAGGAGGCAACCTCTAAATCAAGCCCTTGAAGATCTTCACAAGATGGAAGGCACACAAAGTCCAGTCTTTGCCCTCTTACTCTGGCAGAAGCAGCAACTCCAGGATAGCTCCACAAAGCACAGTCAAAGGCAGGGCAGCTCTTCTTCCTCAGCTCTTCAGCTCTTCTCCAGGCAGAGGTTCCTCCTGGTTTCCAGAAGTGTTCTAAATTCTGTGGTTTTGGGTGCCCTTCTTATACCCAATTTCCCCGTTGAAGTAAGCCTAGTTCAAAGCAAGGTCTCTTTTGAATGTGAAATTCTGCCTTGCCCAGGCCAGGCCCCAGACACTCACCAGATGGTTGGAGACTACATTGTGTGAGGGCAGGTACAGCCCTTTCAGGTGTGAGGGACCACTTCTCCCCTCCCTCCTAGCACAAATGGCTTATCAGAAAATGCAGATTACACTCCAGCTGCCTTTGTGTCACTGTCTAGTGTGAGGTGCAACCAGCCTAACTTTCAAACTGACCCAGACAGGGAATCCACAAACAGGCAGAGTCACAGAAATGGTATAGGCAAGAAAATGCTCACTTTCTAAAAGTGGCATTTTCAAACACACAATCTTAAAATCAACTTTACTAAAAGATGCATTTTTAATTTGTGAGCTCAGAGACCCCAAACTCCACATGTCCATCCGCTCCCAAAGAGAAGCTACACTTTAATCAGATTTAAAGGTAGCCACCATGTTAACCTATGAGAGAGACAGGCCTTGCAACAGTGAAAAATGAATTTAGCAATATTTCACTGTCAGGACATATAAAACACATTACTATGGCCCTCATTCTGACCTTGGCGGGCGGCGGAGGCCGCCCGCCAAAGTCCCGCCGTCAGGTTACCGTTCCGCGGTCGAAAGACCGCAGCGGTAATTCTGACTTTCCCGCTGGGCTGGCGGGCGGTCGCCTTCAGACCGCCCGCCAGCCCAGCGGGAAAGAGGCTTCCACGATGAAGCCGGCTCGGAATCGAGCCGGCGGAGTGGAAGCTGTGCGACGGGTGCAGTTGCACCCGTCGCGTATTTCACTGTCTGCGCAGCAGACAGTGAAATACATGTAGGGGCCCTCTTACGGGGGCCCCTGCAATGCCCATGCCAGTGGCATGGGCACTGCAGGGACCCCCAGGGGCCCCGCGACCCCCCCTACCGCCATCCGGATCCCGGCGGTCGGACCGCCGGGATCTGGATGGCGGTAGGGGGGGTCGGAATCCCCTCGGCGGTGCAGCAAGCTGCGCCGCCTTGGAGGATTCAATGGGGCGGCGGTACACTGGCGGGAGCCCGCCAGTGGTGCCGGTCCGACCGCGGCTTTACCGCCGCGGTCGGAATCCCCATTGGAGCACCGCCGGCCTGTCGGCGGTGCTCCCGCGGTCCTCCGCCCTGGCGGTCTTTGACCGCCAGGGTCAGAATGACCGCCTATATGTCCTACCTTAACCATACACTGCACCCTGCCCTTGGGGCTACCTAGGGCCTACCTTAGGGGTGTCCTACATGTGAGAAAAGGGAAGGTTTAGGCCTGAGAAGTGGGTACACTTGCAAAGTTGAATTTACAGTTGGAACTGCACACACAGACACTGCAGTGGCAGGTCTGAGACATGATTACCGAACTACTTATATGGGTGGCACAACCAGTGCTGCAGGCCCACTAGTAGTATTTGATTTACAGGCCCTGGCGCCTCTAGTGCTCTTTACTAGGGACTTACTAGTAAATCAAATATGCCAGTCATGGATAAACCAATCAACAATACAATTTACACAGACAGCATATGCACTTTAGCACTGGTTAGCAGTTGTAACGTTCCCAGAGTTCAAAAGCCAACAGCAACAGGTCAGAAAAAGTAGGAGGCAGGAGGCAAAAAGATTGGGGATGACCCTGCATAAGCAAAAAAGGCCAACAGTAGGACATTGGGTTACTATTTGAGGAGTATTGAGGAGTATGAAAACCTGAAAGAAGTAGCCACAATTCCTGTCAGGCTGGAGCACAAGCAAATCTCAAATTACCCTGTGCTAAACCCTCTGGTAGTTTGCCACAAAAGCACTCAGGCTTAACTTAGTGGCAATGTGTAAAGTATTCATGCGGCACTTCAAACAGTAACAAAATGACAACACAACACAAGAAAAAATCCCACCCGAACTTAGAACAATACAGTAGATTTTAATAAATTATATGTCACTAAAACAACAAATATCCAAACAATAGAACTGGAGATATACAATTTTAAAGATTTAGGTAAAAATAGTGCTTGAAAGCACAAAGCCACAACTGGTGCTATCTGGTTGCTCCTGACCAGGACAAAGTCACAAGTTCAGTCCAACCACAATAGAGCATGGGCCAGATACACGGGCCAAGATAGCCCCGCCTGTTGAATTTGGCCCTTTCTGCAGGGTTATCCCCACACTTTTTTGCCTTCACCCTCCTCTTTTCCGAGGCCGTTTTTGTGGCTTTTAGGACTTTGCACACCTTTCCAATGCTGACCAGTGCTAAAGTACTTGTGCTCTCCCCTTTAAAGATGGTGAAATTGGCTTACACACAATTGCCACATTTACTTGTAATTCGCTAGTAAGGTGGTACTACATGTATCTAGGGCCTGTAAATTAAATGCTACTAGTGGGATGGCAGCACCCATCATGGCACCCTCTTAAGTGGCCCTCTAAATATGTCTCAGGCCTGCCATTGCAGCCTGTGTGTGCAGGTTTAAACTGACATTTCAACCTTATAAAATAAATCTTTTGCCAGGCCCAAACTTCCTTTTTAATACATATGTCACCCCTGGGTAGGCCCTGCACAGCTCAGAGAGCAGGGTGCAGTGTATTTAAAAATGTGGATATGTACTTTTAAGTTTTACAAGACCCAGTAGTAAAGCCCTCCTAAATGAGTTTTTCACTGCTGCAAGACATACCTCTCCCATAGATAACATTTTAATTACCTTATTGCATTTAATAAGCTGTAACTTCCAATGAGGAGCAGAAAGTGTTGGATCTGGCCCTCTCTGCTCGGTCATCCCCAAATGTTTTTGCCTCTCCTCTATTTTTGCTGGATTTTTTTTTGTTGAACTTAGGACTCCCCTAAAACATGGCTAATTTAGCTTATACCCGCTTGGCCTATTTAATTTGCTTATAAGTCCCTTGTAGAGTGGTATATTATATACCTAGAGTCTGTAAATTAAGTGCTATCAATGGCCCTACTGAACTTATTGTGCCACAAACTTACGTAGCACCTTAAAACAATCCCTAGGCCTGCCACTGCAGCCTATATGCTGTCATGTTGACTTGCCAATAAAACCCCCTTGCCAAGGCCTAAACTCCTCTTTATTACATATGTCACTCCTAAGATAGACCATATGAAGCCCTTAGGCAGGCTGCCATCATGTATTTGAAAGGTTAGGCGTGTACTTTTTGGTTGTAAATTTCCTGGTAGTGAAAAACTGCTAGGTTCATTTTTCACTACAGTGAGGTCTACCTCTCCTAACATTGGATATTTCTTATTATATTTAATAAGCTGTAATTTTCAATTGGGAGCAGGTAGCTATGTCATGTTAGGTGACTTTGGAATTGTAATGAAACACCCTATTTGGTAAAGTCATGCTTTTGATCACAATTTTGAAAATGCCACTTTTAAAAATGTGGCATTTTTCTGCCCTTAGCACTTTTCTGCCTGTCTTGAGTCACATGACCTGGTATAACTGACACACTTTGTGAATTCCTCCCAGACAGTCACACAATAGAGGGAATATTGACTGAATGAGCCATATGCTGGGACGATGCAGGAGGGAGGTGGGTGGAGCTGTGCACAGCCCCACTTGCAACTGAATAGGAAGTGCTCTGCCTTCACACAAAAGACCTGCCATCTCCACATTTTCACTACAGTTAGCTTGGTGCCAGGGCAGGGGAGCCAGGAAATTCCATGCACTTCAAAAGCCACTGTCCCAAAGCTTCTCCAAACTTCCAGAAGGACGGCACCAGGGCACAAAAAGAGTACCTCCGACACCAACTCTTCAGTTCACTCCTTGGCCTGCAGAAGGACTCTCATAGGACTGCCTGCTACTGTGACCTGCTGTACAGTCTGTAAGCCTGCTTTGCTGCACAAGGAAGGACTGCGTTTCTGCTTATAGTATGCCTTGACTCCCCAGAGGCCAGCCCTCCTGTTGAGCTCTGCATTTTCACCTGAACCCAAGGCTATCAGAGAGACTCCAGGGGCTAGTTTTCTGGTCTCCTTCTGAGAGCCACAGGGTCACAAATAACTCCCACCATTATCAACCTAGCACCTGGACCTAACTTGAGTGAGTCCTGAATCCCTATGTTGTGTCCACCAGTACTGGTCCCCTGGTTGTGGTGCTAAAGGTGCCCAGATGGCCAGATCCCAAAACTGAGGACCTTGAAAATCTTTGACCAAAATCAGCACCAGGAGGAGACTGGAACCAACCTGCTCGCCTATCCACCAGAGGTGCATCACTGCTGATAGGATTCACAATGCAGCTTCTCTCACTATGTTCTTACCAGCATCAGAAAATCCTGTTCAGCCGTCCCTCGCCAAAAGGGTATCAGGCCTTGTGGAACGTCTTTGGCTACAACCCTCTGTCTCATCATGCTGGACATTTTCAACTTCTGAAAAAGGGACAGAGTCCGAACATAGCAATCTTCACAGCAGCATTGTCCCAAGGCTCCCCGGCGACAACTCTCTCTTCCCAGACACCGTCTGCAGCCGGGCCCCACTGAACTTTACCTTTCCAAATCAATTTTCTCAAAATTTCTTCTAAGTTTGAAGGCTACCACTGACTGGCCCCATCCACTTTTGTATATGAACCGCCAGTGGCGGCTGGTGACATTTCAGAGTGGTGGGGTGCAAAAGTTGGGTATGCCTGTTACGTACTCAGGGATGCTAGCAAGCCTAATGGACAAACATGCAATTCACGAGGTCATCATTCCAAGAAAAAAATGAAATTGAAAAAAGATTTGTAAACGGTGCATTTTAAAGCAGATTCATTTAGTGAGAAAACCAGGATTATAAAGTAGTGGAAAGATATAGGGCCTGATTACGACCTTGGCAGAGGGAATTACTCCGTCCCAAACGTGACGGATATCCAGTCCACCGTTTTACAAGTTCCAAAGGACATAATGGAACTTGTAATATGGCAGGTGGGATATCCATCACGTTTGGGATGGAGTAATCCCCTTCGCCAAACTCGTAATGAGGCTTATAGTCTTCAAACACATTAAAAACTGCCCCATATCTTACTGCATTAATGTGTTCAACTGTTACTCTAATGTGAAAATTGTACAGCGCAACAACTTCAGACCCTTTATAATGTGTGCTTGCTCATTATCATGTACTCCATTTGGCATTGTCTTTTGAAGAAAATGCTCTAACCAGGCTTCAGGAGGCACCCACAGCCGCCAGTTGCAATCAGTCATATTGACATATGTGCAGACAGATCTTTATGTGGGATTAAAAAAGTGGGGACTTTCTAAAAGGGAACATGTGAAATAAATTTCTACGATTCCCATAGTGTGCCACCCGACCAGTATTTTGGTTTCTCTCTGAGATTTTATTGCGTCCAAATATATAATGCAACAAGTGACATACACCTAAAACCTGCCTCTACTGTTGACTTTTGACAATGGTTGTTAGCTATTTAAGATTAGCGAGTAACAGCAATGATTTGTTATAAGTAATTAACATTGGAAATGTTTCAATTATGAAATTGTGAGACTGTGAATTAAATATTATTGTGGACTGTGGAAGAAGTATTAGCCTTCAGTTATGTGTGCTTTATGTTAGATATGTATGCCTTTTTTCTCTGCACATCTCTTCAAACTGCACATCTTCAACCTCTTCTCTTTCCTCTTCAGCATCCTCTTTTCACTCTCCCCGAATGCACTTCCTTGCATCTCCATCACTTCAGCATCCTCAAACATTACACTGCACTCACTCACAACTAAGCACTGTATTTTCTTCTAATTTTGCTTTGTAAATATTTTGACACATTTACTTAGAATTTCATTTGCAACTGCAATACATGACCATTAGTGTGTGTGCTCTGCAGGGAGGCCAATCCACTGACATGCACTTTGCTTTGCCTTCAGCCTCAGCACCAGAGTTCTCAAACATAGTCCCTCTTAAACACCCAGCATGACTCAAAGTATGCACTATACAAGAATAATAGGATGTACGAAACAATACAGAAGCACTTGCACTACGTGATAAAATAGGTAACACTATTGGGGAATGCAAGATTAAGTAAAACGTGAAATAAAAGAGGAGCTAAATTGCTGACATGTATTACCTTAATGTTTTTAACATTCATTATTCATAAATCAATCCATGCTTTTGGCATTAATGTTAAGGGCATGAAGTTAGGCCCAGTTTTAACGCCATACAGTATGTAACTATCTTTACAATAAGCACACATTTTTCCCTTTGTGCTTGACTCAGCTATTTGGTTCAGCTTTACAAGGAAACAAAAACCCTGCTTGTCTTTTGGGTTAGTTTTATGGGGGAACAAATATATCAGCTCCACATCTTAAGGAGCAACAACCTGCAGCAGGGGCCTGGGGTATCACAGTGGGGAAGGTTTGCATGACTAGGGGGGTCTCAGCACAATTTATGTAACACAAGATTTACATTATAACACATACCATTACTGATGCCAAAGCTCCAAGTCACTAGTGCTTGTATCCAGTCCTACTTGTGACGAATGGGAAAGGGTGAGAACTATGCATGTGAATGACGGACGCCTGGGCTGTTGCAGGGATGCAGACTTCAATGCACAAAAATGTGACACTAACAGCGTCACCAGCCCACAGTGGATACCACCATAGACTACAATGGCAATGAAGAGCTTTAAAAAGATAAGCCCTGCGTCATGCATCACTGTAGGCTTTAGGTGACAGCAAGGAGTCAGAGTAGAGGTGTTTACGTATAGCCACTTTATTTATCGTTCATTTTATGAAGACAAAACAGTTTTGGGGAGTAACTCATTTTCTTATTCTTGTTTCAGCTCCCAGTGGAAGGACAACGCACCACCACTCCCTGAGAGAGAAGGAAACATATGCAGGTAAGTGTATTTGTCTTGTGTATGGAGGTTTTGCACTGCTACCTACATCATGCTTTTTGTATCCAATGATCTGTTTATAACACAGACTTCTCTGCATATAGTGCTCTCTACATTGTGGGGTTTAGGTAGAGTATCTAGATTACTAGACGTTCCTAAAATACTGCAATCACCAAGCATCAAAACTGCATAGTGGTAAAACGTAATCACAAAGAAAAACAAACCCAAAGGAAAGAGTTGCAGTAAGAACAGAGTAACACCCATGTGATCACAGAGGAGTCCGGGTTCCACCTGGTCAGTTTCCCTTCTTTATTCCCTGAGCCTGTACCTGGCCACATACCTTCGTGAGCCACGCTCCTCCTGGAGCGTGGCTGAGACAGTCAGCCTGCCTGCAGGGCTCCTGTCATGCTGCGGCATCTCCTGTGAGCATCTGTCTGGCTCCCACTTCTGTTCTTGGATGAGTCATTCCTCCTTATCAGGGTCGTGTCCTCGTTCCTGGCCTCAGGAAATGTCAAAGTCTTCGGGTCCTTGGTGTCTTCTGCACTCTCCTTGTTAATCCCTTGTAGGTTCTCCTCTAGCCACGACGATGCGCAAGCATCGTTCTCTGGCACCTCTTCCTCTTGGTCCTGATGCTGTACCACGCCTCTAATCCCACCTCCTCCGACTCTGAAGTGTCTTCCTTAAAGGGGCCAGCCTGTGAAGAGAAGGGTTTCTTTATATGTGTCCAAGATGCCAATCACAGACACATTGCAGAAAGTTGATTCACTGCCTGGCTTCCATCTCCTGCTTCAGAGCGAGATGGGGCAGGCAGCTTGGGACAGGCAGCCCAGACTAAAATACATCCATTTGTTTAGAGATAACGATCGTATCTCTAAATAAATCGATCTATTTAAAACATTTTAATGTAAACATGTAGGAATTTGAGGGGGGCGCAACCCCAGAGCGCTAATAGAGGAACCACCTCTGCGAACTGCGCTGCATCACGGTAAGCCATATTTTTCGACTTTGACCAAGGCGCGAGAGACTAGATGTCCGCGGTTGGTGCTTTGATCTTTTAGACACTCATTTTTACTAAATATTTTTAAAATTCATAATGCTGGGTTTACTGATTCGATGTTTGTTGTTCTGGTGTCAATTATTTCATTAAAATGACTAAATTGTTCTAAATAGGTGTGTCATTTTGCTTGTATAGTGTTTTCACTTTATTAGTGTTTGTGTGCTTCATAAATAGTTCACAAATTGCCTCTAAATTATGCCAGACTTCTCTTTGGGGCAAGCTACCCAGGATTAAGCACAGGTCAATTTAATGACTTTTTTGTGGTTCACCCAGCAAGGAGATTGTGGCTGTTGCTTGACCAGAGCTCACACCCCAGTCAACCAACAACCCAATTTCTCATAGATAGACAAAAGAATTGTATGGGAAATACCTTTCTAATATTAATGTGGATCTTTTGTCACAGTTCTGAATATGCCACTTTTAGAAAGCTGGCATTTTCTTGTTCTAACTATTTGGTGTCTGCAGCCTGATCCTGGGTCACATGACTAGGTGTATCTGGTAGTTAGTCTTTGAGCATTGCATCCAGACAGTGACACAAAGGGAAGATAGGTGTTGACAGAATGGGCCACTCTGAGTTGACGAAGGGGAGGAGCTGTCACCTACCAGATCACAAAGACTCTGCCTGAGCACTCCCACAAAGAGTTCATCACTAGTCATTTGTGGCCCTAGGCAAGCTGGGTCCAGGGAAGGGAGGAAACAGATGGCTGGTATCATAGGGGGATGGAAACATCTAGAAGCTTCTCCTACTTCAAAGTGGGCACCAGGTATAAATATTGGACCTCAGACACCAGCTCTTTAGTACACTTCTGGACCTGTGAACTCTGCCAGGAAGAAGGGCTGCTGTGCTGCTGAAAGGACTGACGCTCTGCTTGACTGCTGCTCTTAAGGACTGCTGCCCTGCTGCCGTCTTGCCTGGGTGAGGAGGCCTGGACCTGCATATCTGAACCCAGGACTCCACAGTGACTCCAGGGGCTAGTTGGCTAGCCTCTTGATCAAAAGGCTAAGAACATAACGGGATTCCAAAAACCTTGATCCCAGCAACCGAAATCTGCTATCTTTGAGTCATGCAATCCCAGTACTGGACCCTTGGAAGTGTGGTTGAAGGTGCACTGGCAACCCATGTATGGATCCAGCAGAACCAATGCATCTCCGCTGCAGGGCAGCACATCTCCTGCAGAATTGGTGCATCGCCTCTGCTGCTTGACACATCATCCCAGGTGAACCAACGCATTGCCTCTGCTGCTAGTAGAGTTCCCCGATGCAAGGACTTCACATCACCCATCAGAGCCCATTGGAGATGACACATCTCCATGTGAGGAAATCGCCTCACTCAACATAGCCTGTCAAAACTGCTGTTGTGTGGTGCATCTCCATGCAAGGACTCTTCTCCTCTGCTGTGTGACACATCCTTGACCCGGGACACTGCATCTCTTCGCAACCAGGACTAAGGTACTGAGTTCAGCGTGTCTAAGTGTGCCCCGGTAGCCAGTCTGCACTGTTGTCCCGGTTCACTGCTATCAGGTAGCCACAGTTGCCGTTTTGTGCTTTTATGGTGCTATTTTCACTTAAATCTTTAAAGTTGCATATCACTGGTTCTACTGATTAAATTTTGGTTGTTTTTGTCCTTAGTTATTTATTAAAATGTACTCTATTTTTCTGTTTTTACTTGATTAGGCTTTGAACTGTTGCATAAATACTTTACACATTGCCTCTAAGTTAAGCCTGATTGCTCTGTGCCTAGCTACCAGAGGATTGAGGACAGATTAATTTGGGGTTTGCTTGTGAGGTCACCCTGACAATGATTGTGGTTGCTGCTTGAGTAGGTGTTCACCCCCCCTCATTCAGTGACCCAATTTCTTTCTCCACTGAACAAAGTACTTTAAAGTGTGGTTTAGGAACATTGAGAGCTCCAGTGTTGAGGATGCATTGTGCAGCAGAGTTTCCGAGAGGTAGCAGGCCTGTGATGTGAGGTCCCGCATCAAGGATGCGTCATGCAGCTGCAGCTCCTAGTAGCTGCGGAGCCGCCATGAGAGGTCCTGCATTGATGAAGCATCATGCAGCAGTGGTTCCGAAGAGCTGCAGGGCTACAATGTGAGGTTCTGCATTGA
The DNA here is from genome assembly GCF_031143425.1 of Pleurodeles waltl. Lineage (NCBI taxonomy): Eukaryota > Metazoa > Chordata > Amphibia > Caudata > Salamandridae > Pleurodeles > Pleurodeles waltl. The sequence continues at coordinate 1,892,026,348 of NC_090440.1, forward strand.
GGATTCATTGAAGATGCATTGCGCAGCAGCTGTTCTGAGAAGTTATGGAGTCCTGCTTTGCGCTGCATGTTTCCACTAGGATCACAGTTTGGCTGGTGGAGCACCTTCAGGCCCACTTCCAAGGGTCCAGAACTGGGGTGGCACCAATTTCGGGGTTGGGCTCACAGCAGGCAGAGTTCAGGTGCAGAGTTCAAGATGGTTGGAGTCTTTTCTGTCCCTGAGGCTCTGATCAGAAGGCCATCCAAGTTGCCCTTGGAGTCACTCTGGTGACCCTGGATTCAGGATGTGGGTCCAGCTCAACCAGGCAGCAGTGCAGCAAGGTAGCAGAATAGTAGCCCTCCTTGCTTTAGAGTAGCATAGTAGTCCTTCTGAGTTTTCCACTGGTCCAGATGTGTACTGAAGAGTTGTGTCTGAGGGTCCACGATTTATCCTTGTGCTTGCTTTGAAGTAGAAGAACTTTCTAGAGGTTTTTTTCTGCAAAGGTATTTGGATTTTTTTTCCTCCCTACCCTGGCACCAGATGGTCTAGAGACACAAAAGTCTAGTGAGTGTACTGAGCTAGAGTCTTATGTGATGTGCAAATGTAACAGGTGACAGCTTCACCTCCTCATCAAGTCATAGATAGCCCATCCTGCCAGCACCTATTCCTCCTTTGTCTCACTGTCTAGGAGTAATGTGCAAAGGCAAACTGCCAGCTACATCTAGTCATATGACGCAGAATCCATGCTACAGCCATTAAATGGTTGGGACAAAAAAATGCCAACTTTATAAAATTGGCATTTTCAGAATTGTGGCTTAAAATCCAACTTTACAATTAAAGAGGGTTTTAAATAACAATTCTTTAGGTATCAAACTCAAAATTTCTACCTTCTCCCTATTGAGCGTTATCACTTATAAAAAATGTAATAAGGCCATCCAATGTTATCCCATGGGAGAGGCAGGCCTTGCAGCAGTGAAAAACAAGTGTAAGAGTTTTTCAACCAACAGGACATGTAAACGTCAAAGGCACAAGTCAAACTTTTTAAATACACTGCACCCTGCCTCATGAGCTATGTAAGGCCTACCCTAGGGGTGACGAATGTGTATTAAAAAGGAAGGCTTAGGCCTGGCAAAAGGTTTATTTTGCCAGGCTGAAATGGCAGTTTGAACTGCACACATGCTGCAATGGCAGGCCTGAGGCATAGTTAGAGGGTTACTTAAACGGGTGGAACAATGAGTGCTGAAGGCCCACTAGTAGCATTTAATTTACAGGCTCTGCGTACATTTAGTACCACTTTACCATGGACATACAAATACAGTAAATGTGCCAGTTGGATGAAATCCATTCTTACCATGTTTTAGGGAAAGAGCACAAGTAATTTAGCACTGGTTAGCAGCGGTAACATTGTGCAGAGTTTTAAGGGCAGCAAAACAGGAGGATTGGAAGCAAAAGGCTGGGGGAAAAAACACACCACGGATGTCAGGTCTAACATTTTATCTTACACTTTTGTTGTAACTTACACTTTTATAGTAAGTCCTGCAATACACTTGGCCAGCCACTGATACTGCAACATGGTTCCATAGAAAATTAGGGAGATAGGGACTTACTATTAAAGAGTGTGCTACTACAGAAGTATAAGTTAATACAAACATGCAGTTTGTGGATACAAAAAAGTTTCCAGTTTCAACAAGTGCGGAAGTACACCCAGTGAAACTGCTGCAGCTAAGGGCAGAGAGCAAGACCACAGATGATGACCACCCTATCCGTACAGCAATATGGCTGAGGAAAGCATACAGCCCTTCTTCCCAAGCAGCAGGGTTCGGTGCAAGTGCACCCTCTGACATACCCAAAGCCCTTGGCAAGAAGCTGTGATGGGGCAGACAGGATTCCAATCCAACTTAACACCAGCATCAGAGGAGCAAGTAGGTCCAGCCCATTTATGGACCCACCTTCCGCCATCCCTGCTCTCCACGCCTGAGGAAGAACATCCCCAAGCATTGGCTTAGGCAGGGTCTGAATACAACCTCCTTTCCCTCCTCCACTGCGCTGTGCGTGTTATGGGAAAGTAGACAATGATCCATCCACTTCTCTAGCCTCCTGGACCCTGTGTCTTCCACCGTAAACTCCACTGGTCCTCCTACTGAAATTTTTTGCCTGCTATGAGAAGGTGGAAAATGTTAGCAGAATGACTGTTCCTGGAACTGGTGATTAATTTATAATTAAGGAACCTTATTCCCTTGTATGTGCAGTTATTCCCCATGTTGAGGACACAAAGGGCCTGATTCTGACCCCGGCGGTCACGGACCGCCGGGGCCAGGGTCGGCGGGAGCACCGCCAACAGGCTGGCGGTGCTCCTCAGGACATTCTGACCGCGGCGGTTCAGCCACGGTCAGAACAGGAAAACCGGCGGTCTCCCGCCGGTTTTCCGCTGTCCTGCAGAATCCTCCATGGCGGCGCAGCTTGCTGTGCCGCCATGGGGATTCTGACACCCCATACCGCCATCCTGTTCCTGGCGGGTCGCCCGCCAGGAACAGGATGGCGGTATGGGGTGTTGTGGGGCCCCTGGGGGCCCCTGCAGTGCCCATGCCAATGGCATGGGCACTGCAGGGGCCCCCGTAAGAGGGCCCCACTTTGTATTTCAGTGTCTGCTTTGCAGACACTGAAATACGCGACGGGTGCCACTGCACCCGTCGCACATACCCACTCCGCCGGCTCCATTCGGAGCTGGCTTCCTCGTGGGGAGGGGTTTCCCGCTGGGATGGCGGGCGGCCTTGTGGCGGTCGCCCGCCAGCCCAGCGGGAAAGCCAGAATGGCCTCCGCGGTCTTTCGACCGCGGAGCGGCCATATGGCGGCTCCCTCCAGGCGGGCGGCTCCCGCCGCCCGCGGGGGTCAGAATGACCCCCAAATTATAATTTCCAAAATGTTGTGCATACATGGTAGCTGGAATGGTAGATCCGCATACCAAATTCTAGGTATCTTTTAATGAAGTCCACATTGTGTGCTAGGTTCTGCTCCTATCAGATCAAAATTGTTGCACAAATTTGCAGCAATGAGAAGGAACACAAATAGTATAATTTCAAGTTTGTATGTGAGAACCAAAAGGGTAAAACAATTAGAAATAGTGCTAACACGAGACTGAACCACGTCAGTCGTTTCACAACAATAAAGTGGTTGGACAGACTTGAGGAACATGGTGGTGCTTATCTGCTGTTAGCATCGAAATAGAAATTCAAAGGCATAGAAGACCACACTTTATTGAGCAAGAATGGAAACAAAGCACGCTTCTCACTTTTATAGTCAGTGGGCAACGCACCACTGCCTAGACTCCAGTTTGACCTCATTTTCACAACGTAGGTCTTGTGAAAGAGCTGATGATGCAGTGATGCTTATCTAAAGGAAATAACCCCAATTGTGAAGCATGTGACAAGCAGATGTGGTTCTTGGCTTTCCGATTTAAGCACCAATTATTATCATATGCTTAATTATAGTTTGTAGAAATAAAATGCACAAAGAGGGGAATCAATTGAGCAGGGGAAGATGATTCCCTTAAATTCTGTTATTGCTGAAAAGTGCTCCCCACCTCCTATATCACTGTGTTGTGATGTGAGAACGGCTTTCATTTCACTTCCTACTGTGTAGATGTCATGTTTAGAGGAAATTAAGCATGCCCAGTAGACCCCGATTGCTTTTTGTCAGCCCTGTAGTGAGGGCCCTCGCCCTCGTTACTGATTGAAACACACCATACTAGTATGCTGTCACACTCTGGACTGCCGGGTCAGCAGCCCTTTGTTTATTTAATAACTCGGGTTTGCGCCTTCCCACGGAGAGTCCGTGTGGCTCTCTACATCCTTCCAAGGGTTTAATCATGAACAACGAGAAATAAATAAAACAAAGAAACACCCAAAAAACCCAACATGATATATAGATATATATATATATATATCTCGTTGGAGCGACTGCTCCATACACAGTTTGTAGTCTTTAACAGGATCTCCAGGTTAGGCTATCTCTCCCACTCTTGGACTTCAGAGTTCTCTGGAGCTGCCTAAATGTTCAGCAGACAAAGGGGGTTATTACAACTTTGGAGGAGGTGTTAATTCGTCCCAAAAGTGTTGGTAAAGTGACGGATATACCACCAGCCGTATTACGAGTTCCATAGGATATAATGGACTTGTAATACGGCTGGTGGTATATCCGTCACTTTACCGTCACTTTTGGGATGGATTAACACCTCCTCCAAAGTTGTAATAACCCCCAAAGTCTTTAGGCCTCTGGCTGAGTTCAGGTTTGGGGTGAAGATGATACCTCTCACTCTGACCAACCTGTACCTCCTCTCCAGCTTTGCAAGATGGATTAATCTCAGCCAATGGTAAGGTGTCTCGTGTGGCCGTCCTACCTATTCACTTTCCCCAGCGGCACCTCCCTCTTCTTCTTCCTGAGTCATCCTTGACTCACAGACGCGCTTGTTGTGTGATGCTTTTCTCGTGACCTGTCTAGCACCTCGACAGGCCGTCACCGTGGACCCGTGGACCTTTACGACCTCCCACAGCTCCAGCTTGAACTGTGTCTGAAATTCCCCTCCAGGGTGCCGATTTATCACGACCAGACAGTCTCCCACCTGGAAGTCACAGGGACGCGTTCTTCGGCTCTTGTTTGCCTTTTGATTGGCACATACTCAGCGTTGTTGGGTGGCTTCCACATTCAGCTCTGGAGATTCCCATTGAGAGTCGGATGGTATGCAGTCCCTCGGGCCATCTTGAACATTAGAGCAGCCGGAGCACTTCCAGTGGTGCTGTGAGGCGTCTGTCTGTAGGCTCTCAGGAATTGATGCAAGCAATGTTCTGCGTCTTCGCTTCGTTATACCCCAATTCGCAAGGCACGGTTCAGTGTTCTCATAAACCTCTCCACATCCCCATTAGCCTGCGGCCAGTAGGGCATGATCTTGCAGTGACGTATTGCAAACCTTACCAGATAGTGCTTAAACTCCAGGCCTTGAAAGGGTGGACCATTGTCCATCCGGACTTCATCAGGGAGCCCAAAGACTGCAAAAGTTCTGTCCAGCACTGGTTTCATGTTCTCGAAGGAGGTAGAGGCAATCACCTCCACTACAGGAAAACTCCTGTAGGAGTCTATCAGGACTGCCGTCAGCCACCCATCTGGAAAACTTCCGAAGTCCATGTTTACTTTGAACCATGGCTTCTGACTGGGACGCTTAGTGACTATTGGGCATACAGGTTGTTCGATGGAGGTGATAATGCAGGAATGGCATCTATTCATCACTGTGTCTACCTTTGCGTTCATACCCAGGAACCATACCTAAGCTCTGAGCCTCGCTTTGGTCTTGGCAGCACCTCAGTGACCCTGATGGGCGAGCTGTACCACCAGATCCCATATGCACTGTGGGACGACTATCCTCTGTCCCCGAAGGACGAGACCATCGCCCCCATAGACAATTTGTCTTTTACCTTCCACATCCCTTGCATGGTGGCTCTTTCGTCTGGGTCATGTGTTCTCACGCCTTCAAGGAAATGTTTCCATTGCTTTTTGCTGAGTGCTTCTCTAACATGGGAGAGAAAGGGGTCGGCTTCCACGGTCCCCGCAATGTCCGCAACTGTCAGAGCCACAGGGCAGGTGGACCTGATGATCATACTCACAAAATTCTCAGTGCTTTCTTCTTCTCCCTTCTGAGAAGCATCCAGTGTGTCCAATGAGGGATGCCTGGACAGGTAATCTGCCGGGTTGTTCATGCCCGGCCTGTAGATGATTGTAGATTACTGTGAACTGGTAAGGTTGGAGTAGAACAGCCCACCGCTCAATCCATGGGGGAGCCAGGCACATGGTTCCTGCAAACAAGGAGACCACGGGCTTATGGTCCATCACCACTTGGAACTCATGCCCATAGATATACAAGTGAAAGAGCTTGCACGCCCACCGGATCGCCAGTGCCTCTCTCTCTACCTGTGCATACCGGGCCTCTATGGCCGACAATGCCCTGCTGGCATACGCCACTGGTGCCCACTCCTTGTGATGCTGTTCTTGCAGGAGGATGGCACCCAAGCCTACGGGGCTAGCATCCACCACTACCTCAGTCCGTCTTTCTGGATGAAAGTAGCCCATTGTTGCTTTGTCCAGTAGAGCCCTTTTCATATCATGGAAGGCTTTGTCGGCATCCGGGCTCCATTCCCATTTGTGACACGCTTTTGTGAGCTGTCGCAGTGGTTCGGCCAAAGTGGCCAACTGGGTTATGAATCAGCCACAGTATGTCGCCAATATCAAAAAATGTCTGACCTCCATTGCATTTCTCGGGATGGGGACCTGGCGAATGGCATCAACTTTCCGTAGGTCTAACTGGAGTCCTTCATGGAGAATATGTACCCAAAGAACTCAACTGACGTTTGGTAGAACGCACATTTCCTCTTGTGGAGGGTGAGACCTGCATCCGCAAGCCTCTGCAGCGTGGCTCTTAGGCATTGATGGTGCTCCTCATGGGTCTCAGAGAAGATCAGGATGTCATCGCTCAAATTGATTGCTCCTGCCAACCCCGAAAGTGTCTCCATGATCGTGTTTGGAAACACTTCCGCAGCCAGCGACACCCCAAAACTCAACCTCTTTTAACGCCTCAGTCCCACATGAGTCGACAACGTGGTAATGCTCCTACTGTCCGGGTCTAGTTCTAACTGGTGATTCCCAGAATTCAGGTCTAGCTTCGAGAACCACTGAACTCCATTGAGGTCTGCGATAATGTAATCCATCGTGGGCGTAATATGGCATTCTCTCTTGATGGCATGATTAGGTAGATGCATGTCTACGCACAGGTGAATGGCTTCTGGCTGTTTGGGTTTGGGAGCGATTACCCGCGGCGAAACCCAGGGTGTGGTCCTATCAACCTTTTCGATCACCCTGTGGTCTTCCAACAGCTGTTGTTCTCTTACTACTGCAGGCCTTAGGTGGAATGGCACCCGCCGATGTCTCAGTGCCACTGGTGTCACACCTGGGTCAAAGTGCAATTTAATGCACTTGCCTTTGAGCTTCCCTAGCCCTGAAAAGGGCTGCGGGAGCTCGCGGAGGAGAGATTCGGTGTGCGCTTTGTACACCTAACGTGAAAAGAATACCAATACTACATAGGATTTTGCATTAGTAGAGCGTTGTCCATTTGCTGTGGATATCTCGATGGTGCCTTGCGAAGGAAGTGGGTCACATCCTCCATAGGAGTAGATTCTCGTATTGCTGGGAGTCAGGCTTGGTTTGGGCGAGAGTTGTGGGTACATCGCATTGTCCATGACATTAACCAATGCCCTTGTGTCGATGAGCACCATCGCCAGAGTATTGTTTATTGCTACTGTGCTCATGGGGGTTGGTCACCTCTTATGTTGTCTCCACCCTGTGAATGATATGATGAAGATGTCCTCTTAATCATCTTCCTCATAAGCCTGCACATTGTTGTCCTTGTGCCCACACGGAGTGGTCTCTCCCGAGCTGATGGTTCCGACCGTGGTCGCTTTCGCTCTCGACTCCCACTGTTTTCCTTGCCCCATCCGGCACATCCTGGGAAAGTGACTGTTCTTGCCACACTTATTGCAAGATTTTCCTCTCGCTGGGCAACTTCCCGGCATCTTGTGCTCATAGCCGCAGCTGCCACACGTTTCCTCTCCCTGTCTTGGGTTGCTTTGACGATGTGCAGTAGGTGGACGCATCTGAATGGCATCAACTTGTTCCTCCTTTAGTGGTGACTGGCGTGGCGCGGCGGCAGCCGCCATGGACTGACCTCCCACTGCGGCCATGGCATCCACTGGGCCGGCAGATAGTTCATGGGAGTGAGCCAAGATTAAGATCATATCGAGGGAGATTACAGGTTGCCTCATGATTAGTTTGCGCAACATGTTGGACAGGCACCCCTGGATGATCTGCGAACGGATCTCCTCATGTTGGTTGAGGCCTACACATGTGCTGGTAATTTTCCTATGTCTGGCGTAGAACATGTCTACCGACTCAACGTCAGCCTGCTGAGCCTGGCGCAATTTGAAACGTTCGTAATCTGGGTTGAGTTGAGGTTCGAAGTGCCGGTTCAGCGCCGTGACTGCGGCGTCATAATCGGTCGCGTCCCCTGTGTTGAGGAGTGTGTCGAACAATTTGTGAAGTTCATCGCATTCCATGTGGAGCATCAGTGACTTACGCACAGCCCCATCCATTTCTCTTGTGGCGCAGAAATAGTTATCCAGACGGCCAAGCAAGTGACGCCAGCCCAGCGCAGCTGTGGCGGCGTCAATGAGCTGGCTGAAAGAGGGCAATGCTGCCACCGACAAGTAGATGTTCGGGGGAGCAGGTGCAGGTGGCTGCTCACGGCTCTGCTGTGGTGTGCTCATTTTTCCCCACCAAATTCTAAGTGTCTCTCTGAGGGAAAGGTGGAGTGCCTGCGAAGACCCACACAGGCAGGATGATCAGGGAACCTTGCGTGCAACAGAGGTGGCACACGGGGAACCAGCGGACTATGTGGCCAAGCCTTTGGTAGAATCGTAGCCTGGCGCATGCCTCCTGGGGCTACCAGTATGCTGAGTTTCCTTTTCCAGGAGAGGGAAACACAGAAAGCCGACAAAGGAAGAGAAAAAAAATCCTCACTGCTGCAAGGCCTCAGTGGCTGACACCACGTGGTCAGCATTCATCAGGGGAAGGCCGAACTCGCCTTACTCCCGCTCACAGTGCAGTCAGGGGTCCTCGCGCCAGGCCTGTTGTCGGGCCGAAGTGCTGCACGAGGCACCACAGTCGTCAGGCACCTCCTCCGTAGCCTCAGCAGAACAGCGCGTCCACGCCTCACCCTGAGCAGCGAGCAGGCTTACCTCCTGGAGTGAGGCACCGGAACCTACGGACACGTGCAGGTAGGCTGCAACAGTGGTCAGGCTGCTTCACGCAAGGAGCAGCAATACGCCGTCGCCCGTTCCACAGTTTTCCTATATTTTTTTATAGTTTCCTTCGTCTGTCGATTCTTCAGTGTTGCGCCATCGCTCTGCTTTGGGGGTTTTGCGTTGTGGATGCCGTGGGTTTGCAGATCCCGCACTCGTCGCCAATGTAGTGAGGGCCCTTGCCCTTGTTACTGATTGAAACACACCACACTAGTATGCTGTCACACTCTGGACTGCCGGGTCAGCAGCCCTTCGTTTATTTAATAACTCAGTCTTGCGCCCGCCCTCTTGCCTTCAGAGGGCAACACAGTATAAGAGATTCCAGGTGGCTGTCTACTAGCCCCATCACAAAATCCAGAGGCTGAATGAACACAGATTTCATGTACATCGAGCTCTTGCTATCCTGAAGAGAGCTGAGATACTTCGGAGGTGTGACAAGAGAAGTCTTCCAAAGATGGCAGGTTTTGACATCTTTGTGGCCCTGGGTTAAGAAAGCCTCAAAGCGTACTGCTCACCCGCCGAAGAAATGCAATAAATATGTTGACAAAAGGACCGAGACCAGCCATGTCTTCCAGACCGTATCGAATGACAGAGGGCTGAGAATGGAGCGGATATGCGGGTTGCAGGGCCGCCAATGATAAGGTCATAATTTTTGCTGCTCCTATATTTGGCTAGTAGTAGCTTGTAGTAAGGGGCGGGGCTAGGCTGGAGGGACGGGGCCAGAGGAGGGCTATGCACTACAGTGTGTGCATGTCTGTTAGGCCAGCCTAGTTGGGCCGGCCAAACAGACATGCACACTTTCCATGTCTGGTACCTGGCTGTATTGAACAGCCAACTGGAGAACATGCCCAGGCTCCCACTCCCAGTCTGAGCAGCAAAGCAGGCCTTATCCTTGCTTAGGACTTCCGAGGCCCCCTCATCCACTGCCGTACATGTTCCGCGAAGTGTGCTGCAGGAAGTCGCATGCTCCAACTCTGGCAAGTGCAGGAGGACCCAACGCGAGTGGTGCAGCTTTGTGAACTGCAACCTGAAGCCGATAGTGGCAACATGAGAGCTCCAGCTCAGAGATGGGTGCGCTCCTCCGCCCTGGGAGATTTTCCTTCATAACTGATCCCAACTCCCCTCTGGTTTTACATGGGGGAATGACTATTTTTGGCGTGCCAGACCCAAAAGGAATGATCTATCTCTGCCTACGGTGAGATCACCTGTGCCCACCCTACACAGGGAGGCCAAATCTATGGGGAGGACGACCTCGTCTTGACACCTGGAGGTCTGTTATGATAAGCACTGCACCAGGAGCCTCCTCAGCAGCTGCTTGGCCTTGATCTGCGGCATTTGATTCTTGCTGCTGCTCCTATGACCCCTATTGTTCCCCTTCCTGTGGCTGTGGATGAACTACACGAGATTGGCCTCCTGAAACATTTAATTTGCCTTTTCCTTTTCCTTATCCTGCATAGGAATATTTGGCTTGTGTTGAGGGGGACACAAGTGCAGCAGTGAGTCAAACAGAGAATAATTGCTTGGACTGTGGCTTCCAGGAATATTGAATATAGAAGAGGGGCCCGGCCCTTGCCCCCCTAGCATCTCCACACCTATACCAACTGTCTGTGCACTATGGATACTTGCTTTTGTATATGACAGCCTACCTTTTTTTTGTGGGCTCCCGTCTGGTTGCACATAGCTCTGCGAGCCACTGTGGTCGAACTCCTGCATATTTGTCCTTCTCCTTACTTATGGTTGAGGCTTCCTGTGAGCACCAGGGTTGGCCTTGCAGCTCTTTGGTGCATTTCTTATCCACATAACACTGACCGAGAGCGACTGCCTAGTCTGATCTGGCCGTCCTGGATATAGAGCCTCACGATCCCTTGTGGGCCGTCCACCTGCATCCAGGATACTATAATGGGTCGCACCAAGGACACAAATACAGACCCAACTCTGAGCCCTGATCCCCCCAAATTGACAGAGACGCCATCAGATGGATCTCTGGTCTGCACAGGTGAAGACTACATATCACTGACAACAATGGGCCCTGCCTCGGACAAGATTAACCTTATCCTGCAAGAAATCCATAACCCTGAGCGACTATTAAACATCGCACCAACACATGGGGATGCAACATAGGCCTACTCCGTGATGATGATTGCAGGTGCTCAGATACGGTATAAATGTGAGAAATAGAAATAGCAACACTGGTCCTGCAGCAGAAAACCCACACTGCAGAAATAGCTGAACTGCGCTTGCAACTGCACCATCTCTATGACATCTCTATGACAGACTGGAGGATGTGGAGGGACGATCCCAACGCAAGAATGTGTGCATAATAGGACTGCCTGAAGAGGCAGAGGACCTAATGCCACACTGTTTGTAGAAACCTGGATGATGACTAAAGTGGCCCCCCAGGAGCTCTCTGACATGTTGTCTGTGTAGAGAGCACACAGAGTCCACGCTCGATGACCATTGCCGAGGCTACCTCCAAGACACATTGTAGCCCACATCTTGAAATATAAAGACCAGGATATGCTACTCCAGAAAGCAAGGGACAATCCCCCACTTGCTTTTGACAATACTAATGTGACACTCTTTCCAGACTAAACCCTAGTCGTACAACAAAAGTGTGTATCCTTCTTTTCAGCAAAGAGACTGCTCCAAGTGGAAGGCCTACACACTATGCTTTGATGTTCCCAACTCACCTGCGAGTGGTTCACAACTGAAAGACCTTGTTCTTTGACACTTCTGACTATATCTGGGACTGGATGGAGACACAGTACCCAAATGCCCACCGGCCTCCTCCACAGGAGCCATCACATGGGCTTGCCCCGAAACACCCTCAGCGCCACGGGGGGGGTAACTCTCAAGAGCCTCCGACCGGAGTGGCCCCCTCTCCTCAGCAAGAACTGAAGGAGCACTGTGTGGTGTTGGCCACCATGACTACGTCCAGTGAACAACAGAAACACTGGCCCCCTACCAGCTCTTTCTCCAGGGCAGTATCTGACTCAGATTCAAACATGATTATTGCCCTTTTCCCCACCATGACACCATACACAGCGGACGTGGTGATCTGATCTCCCTCTCTTCCTTCCTTCAGCTGTGGAGACTCATCTTTGTGTCCTCAGAAATTCACTTGGGGCGGACGTCCTTCCACACTACCCCAGACACACGCATTGTACTGTCTTCACTTTAATCTGATATATTGTGCTCCTTTGTGGGGTCCATCCTAGGGTGTCTTGTGGGTAAGGTGTACTTTGTGCACCATGATTGTGGATACTACTGAACGAAAGAATGCTCCAGTTCTTGCTATGCTGAGTTTTGTTTACAATTTGGTTAAACTTATGTTTTTTTCAAGGGACCATGTATTTGGGGCTGTTTGTTGTTTTTGTTGTGTTTTCATCTGCCACACATATGCTTTTGATCAAGTTATCTTGGGGATTCCATCGGGGTTTATGTTTGCAATGTTTTTCATTCTCCTGCTCCATGACAACAGTAGGCAGTACATTTAAATGTTTGACCTGGAATGTTAAGGGGATGGGTTCAGCATATAAACACAATTGGATCCACTTTCAGCTCAGCCACTGCAAAGCTCAAATAGTTTATTGGCAGGAAACTCACCTCTCCGCAGCTGAGTCTTTTAAACTATGAGCAAAATTGGGGGGAGGGCTCAACTGCTGGCCACTACTTACTTTGCTTTTGCCCGAGGCACGGAGATGTGGGTGTGGCAGGGGTGCCGTTTGAGGTGGGGGAGACCAGAGTGGATACCGACGGCTGCTATGTTCTTGTCAATGGAAGGCTAGATGGTAAATAACTAATACCGGGCAGTGTATACCCTCCTAATTCAGACCAGGATGTATTTCTAGATCTGTCCTCCCCTGGCTACTTGGGGGGGACTTCAATGCTGTTTTGGACAGACACATAGACCCATCCCCCTCCTCCCAGCATTCCTTCATTCAGGCAGGCATGGGAGTTGCTTGAATGGGTCTCAGGATGGGCTTTGATAGAAGTTTGGGGGGAATGTAGTGCAGGAACGAGGGAATACTCCTTCTACTCTCCCCACATGTTATACTCCCACCTATATCGCATATTGTGCCATGCTGATATGTTTGTAGATGTCACTGAGTCTACATACTAAGGTAAAGCACTTTCTGACCACAACCCCCTGGACATTGTCATGTCCTGGTGATGCATCCCTAGCCCACCCCCCACATGGAAATTGCAGCCTCAATACTTGGAAGATATAGGTGGTCATTCTGACCTCGGCGGTAAAAGGCGCTTACCGCCAGTCAGAAGACCGCCATAACACCACCGCGGTCGCGGTAAACCGCCACGGTCATTCTGACCCGCAACTGGCAAACCACCAAAAACCCGACATCAACAAAAGTCCGCCACAGCAACCGCCAGCGAAAAACTGGCGATGACCAAACCTCCACCGTCACGCCAACAGAAATACGCCCATGCCATTCCGACCCACAAATCCCCGCAGCGGTCTTTCAACCGTGGTATTCCATTGGCAGTACACACCGCCGCGGTCAAAATACACACACCTTTACAAAACACTACCACATTGGACAAATCAAAATACATACACCTGAGACACATACACACACCACTCCCACACACCCAATTAAATATAAAACACACACCCACATCACCACAATTGCGACTGAAGGACAGAGAGAGACAGCACAGCATAGAGTAGACCATCACACAGAGGCAAATCACAACATCCCCCACACAATTTCCACGCACAAAACACCATACACCACCACACTCACCACACTCTACAACACATACACCACCCCTCACCTCATCCACACCACCCCATGGCACCCCAAAGACACCCCAGGTTCTCTGACGCAGAACTCAGGGTCATGGTGGAGGAAGTAGTTCGTGTAGAGCCCCAGCTCTTCGGGGCACATGTGCAGCACACCACCATTGCCAGGAAGATGGAGCTATGGCAAAGAATAGTGGACAGGGTCAACGCTGTGGGACAGCATCCACGAAATCGGGACGATATCAGGAAGCGGTGGAACGACCTACGGGGGAAGGTGCGTTCCATGGTATCAAGGTACAACATTGCGGTACAGCGGACTGGCGGCGGACCCCCACCTACTCCCCCAGAATTCACAGCATGGGAGGAGGAAGTCTTGCACATCCTGCATCCTGAGGGCCTCGCAGGAGTAGGTGGAGGAATGGACTCTGGTAAGTCAAATCTTTACCACTTCATTCCCCCCACCCCACCTGCATGCCAAATCATACCCCCACCCTCACCCCCATCACACCAACTCCTTGCAAATGGCTCACCATCACAACCCACCCATCCCAAAACCTAGCCCTGCATGCCTCCCCAAAGCATGGACACCCATCACCAAAGCATGCCCACTGCACATACCCATCTCCCCCACAAGCCACCGTCACAAAAGCCCCCACAAGGGAATGCCAGCACTGGGGTACACGCCCACCCACCCATTACACGAAATGGCACACACAGAAGCAATAACCATACTCTTATACCCCTGCAGGACCCGAACGCCACCACACCGCCCAGGAGGGTCCAGAGATGTCCATCCCACCCCCAGAAGAAGCCCCCAGTGATGACAGCAGCTCTGTCTCCCTGGACCCAGATGACCAGCCCGGCCCATCGGGGACCTCGGGACAGTCGGTTCCCCAAAGACAGCCACAGGCTACAGCAGACCTAACCCCCTCTGGGAACACCAGCACAGCTCCCACCCAGCGGGCCCATGCCTCTGTCTCCAGGACACGTCAATCAGCGGTGTGTCCACCACTACAGGGCACCCAGGTTGACCCACCACCCCAACAACAACAGGCCCCCACACAACGACAGGCCACCAGAACCCCACCTCCTGCAGAAGAAGAACCACCCTGCAAGCGGTACCTGAGATCTCACAAGAAGACAGAGTAGGATGCCAAGACCCCCGCCAGCATACGATACCCCCTGATGTCATCCCACTGTCCCACATTGTCACCCTGTCCAAACTTAAACTGCCCCTGCTCCATCCTTCCACAGGCATATGGACAATGCACCTGTGAGACTGAAAACTGGACTCTGCCATGGACATTACTCCACCATCACCCATCACCGTTTTACAATCATGTCCCTAAATTTAGCACTTTAATAAAATCACTTATTGCACTTAAAAAATCTGGAGTCTGCTTGTATTTTGAACAAATATATTAGACATAACGGTGCCAAAATGTTCAGTTACATTGTGATGACAACATACCACTGTCACACAGCTGTAGTCCATGGGCAAACAAAGCAGAGGTCATGCAATGGGGCCCACAGCTCTGAAAAGGAAGGGAAAGTCACAACTCAGTTAACAGGAACTGGGGGGAAACACAGACAGTAGAGAGGCAGGAGACTTTAAGTAAATGTAAAATGGCGGGGTTGATTCATACCTGTGTGCTACTGAAAATACTGCTGTATCACTGTGTCCCTGTTGTCTGTGTCGTCCCCGTCGTCTTCCTCCTCTTCACTCTCCACAGGCTCCACAGCTGCTACAACACCACCATCTGGACCATCCTCCTGCAGGAAAGGCACCTGGCGTCGCAAAGCCAGGTTGTGAAGCATACAGCAGGCCACGATGATATGGCACACCTTCTTTGGTGAGTACATTAGGGATCCACCTGTCATATGCAGGCACCTAAACCTGGCCTTCAGGAGGCCGAAGGTCCGCTCGATCACCCTCCTAGTACGCCCATGGGCCTCATTGTAGCGTTCCTCTGCCCTTGTCCTGGGATTCCTCACTGGGGTCAGTAGCCACGACAGGTTGGGGTAACCAGAGTCACCAATTAGCCACACACGGTGTCTCTGTAGCTGTTCCATCACGTAAGGGATGCTGCTATTTCGCATGATGTACGCGTCATGCACTGACCCAGGAAACTTTGCATTTACATGGGAGATGTACTGGTCAGCCAAACAGACCACCTGGACATTCATCGAATGATAACTTTTTCTGTTCCTGTACACCTGCTCACTTTCACTGGGGGGAACCAAAGCCACATGGGTCCCATCAATGGCACCAATGATGTTGGGGATATGGCCAAGGGCATAGAAATCTCCCTTCACTGTAGCCAAATCGCCCACCTCAGGGAAAACAATGTATCTCCGCATGTATTTCATCAGGGCAGACAACACTCTGGACAAAGCCTTAGAAAACATAGGCTGAGACATCCCTGATGATATGGCCACTGTTGTTTGGAATGATCCACTTGCCAAAAAATGGAGTACTGACAGAACCTGCACCAGAGGGGGAATCCCTGTGGGTTGGCGAATGGGTGACATCAGGTCTGGCTCCAGCTGGGCACACAGTTCCTGTATAGTGGCTCGGTCAAGTCTGTATGTCAGTATGACATGTCTTTCTTCCATTGTCGACAGGTCCACCAGCGGTCTGTACACGGGAACATTCCTCCATCTCCTCGCAAGTCCCAGCGGACGGTGCCTAGGAAGGACAACATGGAGCACAGAGTCAAGCAACCCACAGGAACGTAACCACAGCTTGCACAGAACACGATTCGCTATGCATTGAATGGCTTGTATGAGTGGCAATGCAAGGCCTAGGTCTGTGTGACGCAGTACAAATTAAGCCATGTGGGCCCTTGAAATGGCGGCTGCCTGACCTGTGAAGTGTGACAATGGGATGTGAGGTCAATGCGCTGGCGTGGCACACCGTGGCGGTAGGCGGTCGAAGACCGCGGCGCAAAGCAGCATTGGTTAACATTGAACCCTATGGGTCTCAGGAGCCAATGACGATGTGCGCCGGCGGTCGCGGTACGCACCGCCGCGGGCGTGACCGCCATCTTCTATCTGCTTAATCACTCGAGACCTGATCATCCACAGGAGAGGACCTATACTGCAAGTGCTGCTGTGACCTCGGTCTGGAAGAGACAATGGCTGCTGCGACTGGGGAAAGGGCCCCTGCCTTCACATCTGAGGAATTGGAGAAAATTGTTGATGGGGTCCTCCCCCAGTATGCGCTACTCTACGGTCCTCCAGACCAACAGGTAAGTACACTGGGACCATGCTTTGTGGGCAATGCCTGTGTTGAGTGGGGTGGATGAAAGATGGTGGGGAGGGGAGCGAATGAGGCATGCATCGCACGACAGATGAGAGCATGTGCCATATGGCAAGGTTGGGGAGGGGGGGCCACTCACATCGACCATGCAGAAAATGATGATATCTTTTTTCCCACCCTGTCCATGTCACATAGGTCAACGCCCATCAGAAGATCGACATTTGGCATGCCATCGCCAAGGACGTCCGGACCCTGGGGGTCCACAACAGACAGGGCACCCACTGCCGGAAGAGGTGGGAGGACATCCGCCGCGGGAGCAGGAAGACCGCGGAGGCTCTGCTGGGGATGGCCTCCCAACGTAGGAGGGGTGGCTCCCGTCAATTGACCCCCCTGATGTCCCGGATCCTGGCGGTGGCCTACCCCGATTTGGATGGGCGCGTGAGGACATCACAGCAGACACAAGGGGGTGAGTACCAGCACATTCTGCTATGTTAGCGCACAGTGGAGGTGTCTGGGTGGGGGAGGAGGGCTGTGGGTATCTCTAGGCCAGGGCGACTTCTGTAGGCTGGTCCCCTCCGTAAGACATGGCCCTGTGCCCCCGCCCCCCACCTCTGTAGGGTGCTAAGTACAGCTATCCATGGCCCTGGGTCACCTATGTGTGCAGTTGTCGTCCATAGGCTTGTAGGCAAAGTCACAATAATTGAGTAGTGTACACCGAGTGCGCGGCGTAGTGCAGGGGGCTTCTGTGTCTGTCCTCTCCGCCAACGGTGTCGCCAATGCATGCACTCAACATGTCATTTTTTCTCCCCCCCCCCCTTTTTTGCTGCTCTTCCTGTTCATGTGTGCATTAGCATCATCAGGCGGAGGAGAAGTGGCATCGGAGCACGAGGGAACTGCATCTCACATGGCCCCGGAGGGCCATGCAACCGACTCCGAGTTCACCAGTGAGACGGAGGGCGAGGGGAGCTCCACAACGGGGACCCGTGGAGACGTCAGCGACACAGACACGTCCTCGGAAGGGAGCTCCCTTGTGGTGGCGGCAACATCCGTGCCCACCGCTACAACAGGTACAGCCGCCACCCTGCGCACCAGCTCCGCCCTCCAAGCAGCCCCTCAGCGTTTGCCCCGTGCCCGCTCGGCCAGGAAGGCGGGCATCTCCTTCGCCCCAGGCACCTCAGGCCCTGCCCCAGTTACCCCTGCTGCCCTCAGTGAGGAGATCATTGACCTCCTCCAGACGCTCATTGTTGGGCAGTCTACCCTTCTGAATGCCATCCAGGGTGTAGAAAGGGAGGTGCACCGGAGCAATGCATACCTGGAGTGCATTCATTCGGGTCAGGCTGCCCATCAGCGATCGTTCAACGCTCTGGCCTCAGCACTGATGCCAGCCATTGTCCCTGTCTCCTGCCTCCCCCCTCCAATTTCCTCATCCCAGTCCCACTCCCCTGTTCCTCTGCCTATCCCAGACACACCTACAGACCAGCCTGCACACACATCAACACCCAAGGGCAGCTCATCCAGACATAAGCACCACAGATCACACAAGCATTCACACATGCAACATCCACATGCAGACATGCCAACAGCCACTGCCTCCTCTGTGTCCCCCTCCTCCTCGTCTCCCTCCTCCCTCCCTGTGACGTCTCCACTCACACCTGCATGCACACCACCATCAGCCAGTACGTCCATCACCAGCACACCCACCAGAACACTACGCACACGTGCAGTCACCACCCCCACTGCCATTTACATGTCCCCTGCGTCCTCTCCCAGTGTGTCTGTCACCCCCTCTTCCAAACCACACAAACGCAGGCAGCCACCCACCCAACAGACATCCACCTCACGACAGCCTCCGTCACAAGCACCTGCACCCAAAGACAGCACACTTGACTCTCCTACAACCACATCCTCTTCCTCCACTCCCATTCCCACTGCACCTACCCTTCCCACTGCTCCTAAAAAGTTTTTCCTCTCCAAAATTAACCTCTTTGCATCACCTGACCCACCCCCTCCATCTCGTAAGAGTCCAAACAGCACCTCAGCCACCACAAGCCCTGCACCTACAAGGACCATAGTCCAGGGCTATTGGAGTCCACCAGCTTCTAGAGCAGCAACATCGGCCAGCAGCAAGGGGACAGCCAGCCCACCCCCTGGGAAAAACACTAAAAAAGGGAAGGGCCGGCGCGAGAGGCCAGAGACGGCAGCCCCCAAAGGCAATACCCTGTCACCGTCACCTGGCACATCCACAAAGGGAGGCAAGGGCCCCAGAGAATTGGCGAAGGAGGGCAAGGGCAGCAGGGCGGACATTTCCGGCAGCAGGCGAGCTGCCCAGGAGGGCCCCACCAGCCCCATTTCGGGTGTGAAGGAGGACACCCATGGGCCCAGGACTCCAGCACAGGAGGGCTCCGCAAGCAAAAGGTCGGATGGCGACTGAGCGGAAAATATTGGCCCGATCTGGTTCCCTGGGAACACATGTGAAGCACTGCTGAACAGGGCCCCGCCGTGGCAGGCACCGCTGAACAGGGCCCCGCCGTGACAAGCACCGCTGAACAGGGCCCCGCCGTGACAAGCACCGCTGAACAGGGTCCCGCCGTGGCAAGCACCGCTGAACAGGGCCCCGCCGTGACAAGCACCGACAAACTGGGCCCCGCCGTGGCAAGCACCGCTGAACAGGGCCCCGCCGTGACAAGCACTGCTGAACTGGGCCCCTTCCTGTCAAGCACCACTACGCTGGGCCCTTCCTGTCAAGCACCGCTCCGCTGGGCCCCTCATCTCAAGCACCGCTCCGCTGGGCCCTTCCTGTCAAGCACCGCTCCGCTGGGCCCTTCCTGTCAAGCACCGCTCCGCTGGGCCCCTCATCTCAAACACCGCTCCGCTGGGCCCTTCCTGTCAAGCACCGCTCCGCTGGGCCCTTAATCTCAAGCACCACTCCGCTGGGCCCTTCATCTCAAGCACCTCTCCGCTGGGACCTTCCTGTCAAGCACCGCTCCGCTGGGCCCTTCCTGTCAAGCACCGCTCCGCTAGGCCCTTCCTGTCAAGCACCGCTCCTCTGGGCCCTTCATCTCAAGCACCGCTCCGCTGGGCCCTTCATCTCAAGCACCGCTCCGCTGGGCCCTTCCTGTCAAGCACTGCTCCGCTGGGCCCTTCATCTCAAGCACCGCTCCGCTGGGCCCTTCCTGTCAAGCACTGCTCCGCTGGGCCCTTCATCTCAAGCACCGCTGGCCCATTGGCAGGGCCGGATCTGTGTCGGCCAGGGCTTCACGAAGCACTCTGGGCACCATGCCTCCTCCAGAACCAGTGGAGTCTGTAATCCACTTGATGGACTGTGGCTTTGCACTCCCCAGGATGGTACAGTGGGCAACCCACCCACTGTAGAGACTTGTGAGACTGTGGCTTTGCACTCCCCAGGATGGTACAGTGGGCATGGAGGCCCCTCGTGGGACCTTCCTGTCAAGCACCGCTCCGCTGGGCCCTTCCTGTCAAGCACCGCTCCGCTGGGCCCTTCCTGTCAAGCACCGCTCCGCTGGGCCCCTCATCTCAAGCACCGCTCCGCTGGGCCCTTCCTGTCAAGCACCGCTTCGCTCGGCCCTTCCTGTCAAGCACCGCTCCGCTAGGCCCTTCCTGTCAAGCACCGCTCCGCTGGGCCCTTCTTGTCAAGCACCGCTCCTCTGGGCCCTTCATCTCAAGCACCGCTCCTCTGGGCCCTTCATCTCAAGCACCGCTCCGCTGGGACCTTCCTGTCAAGCACCGCTCCACTGGGCCCTTCCTGTCAAGCACCGCTCCGTTGGGCCCCTCATCTCAAGCACCGCTCCGCTGGGCCCTTCCTGTCAAGCACCGCTCCACTGGGCCCTTCATCTCAAGCACCGCTCCGCTGGGCCCTTCATCTCAAGCACCGCTCCGCTCGGCCCTTCCTGTCAAGCACCGCTCCGCTAGGCCCTTCCTGTCAAGCACCGCTCCGCTGGGCCCTTCTTGTCAAGCACCGCTCCTCTGGGCCCTTCATCTCAAGCACCGCTCCGCTGGGCCCTTCATCTCAAGCACCGCTCCGCTGGGCCCTTCCTGTCAAGCACTGCTCCGCTGGGCCCTTCATCTCAAGCACCGCTCCGCTGGGCCCTTCCTGTCAAGCACTGCTCCGCTGGGCCCTTCATCTCAAGCACCGCTGGCCCATTGGCAGGGCCGGATCTGTGTCGGCCAGGGCTTCACGAAGCACTCTGGGCACCATGCCTCCTCCAGAACCAGTGGAGTCTGTAATCCACTTGATGGACTGTGGCTTTGCACTCCCCAGGATGGTACAGTGGGCAACCCACCCACTGTAGAGACTTGTGAGACTGTGGCTTTGCACTCCCCAGGATGGTACAGTGGGCATGGAGGCCCCTCGTGGATCTGGCGTCGTGGACTGAACTGGCTGAGGTGCCCCCCTTGCCTTCCCCCTGAGGTGCCTCTCGTTTTACTATCTGATGCCCCTGCAGTGTTCTCTCCAATGGAATCGGGTCTCGTGTGTGGGCTTTGCCCATGTGTTTAGGCCCATTGGCCCATGAACAATGGATGATAGCCAATATGGGCCGGACTTTTGACCTATGTATATATTGTTCATGATGTAATATATTTTATTTATATTTTCATATTTCACTTAACTTCAATTATGCTATAATATACTTCATTTTTAATGATCATTTTATTTTGTCTTTGCATTCTTCCGGGGGGGTGTCACTCTGACTTGTTGCTCTGCATTGATGTGTGTGTTGTGGTGGGTGAGGGTGGGGGTGGGTGTGTGGCGTATGTGTGTCCCTGTAATTTTTTGCCTCCCCCCTCCCCTGTGTTGTAGGTGCAGTACTCACCGTTGTCTTCTGCGCCGGCGTTCGTGCTCCTGGTAGAGGAGCAGGTAGACAATAGCTGGTAGGATGTGTAGTTCGGGTTCCATGCTGTCCAGATTCCTCGTGGGGTGTATGGAGGTGAGCGGTTTCCCGTTCGAAGTCTGTTTCTGCCGTGTTTTTATCGGCGGGGCTCCCGCCCCGGAAAAGGTGGCGGATTGGTGAGTTGTGATAGGGTGGGCGGTACATTGTCTGCCGCCTGTTTGTTGGCGGGGACCGCCACGCTGCTTGTCTGTACCGCTGTGGCGGTCGGAGTGGTAAAGTGGCGGGCTGTGTTGGCGGTTCCCGCCAGGGTCGGAATTCAATTTTTTTGGCCGCCTGCCTGTTTGCGGGTTGGCCGCCGCTTTAACACCGACCGCCAGGGTTGGAATGACCCCCATAGTATTCAAAGGTACCCTGGCAATGACAATCACAGATTATTTAATGGACATTACTGGCACTGCCTCCTCCCCTTTGGTTGAATGGGAGGCCTTTATGTTGATTATACATGGAGTCTCTTTTTCTAACACTAGGTGCATGACACTAGGGGCCATATGTACAAACACATTTTCCCATAGACACAGAATGGGCAAAACTGCTTGCTACATCTGGCCCTAGGTGCTAAATGACATTAAACACACTAAAGCACGTCTGGTATTCCTGAAACGTAAGGTAGACCATGATAATTCCACTGCAGGCGACCTTTAGGAATGTCACATTCAACACACCAAATTGCTAGAGCGCTTGCAAGTTACATATTTCAGCGCATTCACTCAGAAATCACATGCTGAAAGAGATAATGCCAGAGCGCTATTGGCATGCATGATCCAACCCCAATTGTCGCCCATCCCCATCCTCTTGGTGCGAACTCCTAAGAACACCCACTGTATCACCCAAGTGGATATCAATGAGGCATTCAAGGAATATGATGCTTCTCTCTACGACCCTCACCATCCCCCGTCTCCTACCATCATTACCACATTTCTGGATGGTCTGCAATTACCCTGGGTGTCCCTATCTCACCAGGCGGTCATACAAGCCCCTCCCCCAACACAGGATGAAATCTGCACTGCAATATCTCAACTACTCTGTAATAAGACCCCTGGCCTGTAAGGCATACCAGTTGAATCTTACTCCTCCTTTATATCCCATTTGCTGACTCATCTAGAAATACTATATAAAACATTGTTGAAAACTGGCTCCCTTCTGCCCATAACTCACCAGGCTCTGGTCACGTCCCTGTTCAAGCCATTTCATGATCCTGAAGCTATGAACCCGTACAGGTCCTTATCTTTGCTAACAACAGAATATAAGATACTGCGCAAAGTGTTAGCGAGGCAGCTGCTTCCTATAGTACCAAACTTAACACACACAGATCAAAACAGGTTTGTCCCACACCAAAGCACCTCTTTGAATATCTGTCATCTGTCATCTGTACCAGGTCATGGAATTGGCAAAGTCCCATCTCCCTAATGCAGGATGCCTCTCCCTTGACCTCCAGCAGGCGTTTGATACTCTGGGATGGGAAGGGAATACATATTCGCAATTCTGATGAAGTTTGGGATCCCCTGGGTCTATATTAGCTGGGTCTGATGCCTTTGCACAGATCCCACCACGAGGGCGAGAACAGGTTCACACATATCCATTCTTCTTGCAAGTCACGAGGTACTAGACAGGGATGCCCTTTACCCCGCTCCTTTTCATGCTACTGATTGAACCTCTAGCACAGTGCATCAGGCAAGCAGAAAATGACTGGTGCATTTCACAGGGCTCCCAGGCAAATACTGCCTCCTTACATGCTGACAAGATGATACGTATGTGACTTGATCAGGGATCTTACACTCCTGGCCTCCTTCCTTAATAAATTTGGTGAACTTTCGGGCCTCCGCATTAATCATACTAAATCTCATGCTTTTTATTTCTGGAAATGTGCTTATGGGGATACTGTACACATGGGTACACATGCTATCCCCGTTGCCCCCCACATCTTCTGTTACTTTTTTTATACAAGACTATAGGACCACAACTGGACTATTAGATGGAAACTTAAACAAGACCAATATGTCTCTTCTCTCACAAATTAATTTTTGGACCACTCTGCCCCTCTCAGTGGCGGGCCGAATGACTTTGTGGAAAATGGCAATGCTGCCCTGCATTGTATACTTATTTGTCAATCTACCAGTGGTAGTCCCTGCAAAGTACTTTAAATTGCTTAACTCCTTACTTATCACTTTGATATAGGGAATGGGGAGATGTAGAGTTGATCTCTCCATCAGAGGATGGGATTCATGCCCCTGACTTCCGGGCCTACTATTAAGCGGGTAAATTGCAGTGGTTATCTTATTGGCTAGCTGGATTTCATTTTACAGATATTGATTATACCACAAATGAGTCAGTTCAGGAAACTACATACCCTACTACTGCCTGGACTACACTGCCCCTCTAGATTACCATTATTATTGGCTAACGTACTTATTTACTGGGAGCAGACCCTCAAATACATGTCTGCTAACACATGTTATGCTCTCAACATACTACTCTGTGGTATGCTTAACCCATTGGGCCCTCTCACAGCTCACTGATTAGAACCTTGGGAATCTGCTGGAGTACATACACAGGGAGATATGTTTGCGCATGGGGCACTTATGTCACACCAAGACTTTATAATATTGTACAAGCTCTCTGACTTCTTATTTCTGACCCATGCTAACATCTCCCTCTATATTGAAACACATTGGGCATCAGCGGGATCAGAGCCCACTACACACTCATTCATTCAAGCGGTGTATGAAACGGGCATGGGCAGACGCATGGTAAAATGGTAAGAGCTTGTGCACACACTGGTATATTTCACTAGTGCCCCTACATACTTGGTGGGAGGAGGATCTCGCTGCATTTTTCATGATAGGGAATGGCATTTTCTTCTGGAATACCCCAGCTTGATCCCCTGTAACCCCCTATTTAAATTCATCCAGTTCTCGCTGCTTCATAGGGCGTAACTGAACCCCCAGAAATTACATATGCTAGTTCCCACATTTCCTCTGCGTTGCCCCGGATATCATGCAGACCCCGCAACCTTATTGGGCAACTATTCAAGCAGCTCTGGTGGACTTGGCCTGGGTCCATCATCGGAACACTGCAGAACACTGCTTGCTGGGTCTTTATCCACACCCTAAAACCTCCAAAACTTTGTTACATTTTGTACACCTAGTGCTCCTATTTGCCAAAGATCAAATTACCAGGCACTGGAAGTTCCCCAAAGCCCCCTAGCCACCCGCTGGCGCTAAGAGGTTTTACACTGGGGTACTGCAGAGGTTATGCCCTGCACAGAGAGGAGTATTGGGGGGTTCTGTAAATGGCATATTGCATCTGTGTGGAATGGCTTTTTAGAGGCGTTTAAATGTTATGTGGATAGTAATTAATGAGTAACAAATGCATAGGAAGGTTAATTCAGTGAATATGGATTTCCTTCCTCTCGACTCCCCCCCCATCTTCTGGAACCAAATTTATGGATTGAGGCAACTATGTCTCAATCCATTCGATTACAACCTGAGGCGGCCTCATGTACTGTTAACCTCTGTTACCCCGCTGCCCCCCCAGGGCCCACACATGTCTATTCCTAATTAGGTGATTCTACAGGCAGAGGACCAGTTGGGGTTAGGGTGAGGGGCATTGTTTGTAACTGCTACCTGCAATCCGTAACTTTACTAGTATCAATATGATGCATGCTATATATATTCTGTGAGCACAACTGGCTATGTTGACTTAAGTGTTGTGTCACTTGAATATACAACCTGGGATAACCTTAAGTCTGGCCTGTGCATGCTTTCCATTGTGGTATTTAGAAAAGTGTTGTGGATGTTCAGCTAAAATACCAACCTCAACAAAGTTTGTTTAAAAAAAAAAATAGAGGCTCCCTTGGGGAGCTGTGTAAGGCAGACTGTAGACGTTTGGAAGGCTGGATACATAAATGATCAAACTAGCCATGATTCTTTGTTTTGCTTGGTCTAGGGGTTCATGTGAGTAATGCACTGAGGGACCTAGTGATATATTCAGAGGAGTTCAATAACCTAATATGGCCGACCTTCTCGCCCAGAAAGTAACTGAACTCAGTGGAGTTCATAATTGACAATTTCTGCAGCACACACCTGGGATCAACCCCTGCCCATTTGATACAGACACCATTAGGCCTAATTGGAGTGACATTGGTGATGAGTGTTGTCTCTTTAGTGCTTTTTGCCTGGAGAGACATTGCTATAACTAGTGGATTGCGATCACTTGCAGCCGTCTGAATAATTCTATGGTTACAGACCAAGTTACTAGCATGGAAGATATCAGAACGTGATCAATGGTAGTGTGGGCATCTCTACCGATAAAAGAAGGGATCAGTTCATTACCATCCTTAAGTCTACACTCCAGGAATATAAGATCGTACCTGAAAATCAGGGAATTCAATGCTTTCCTACAGTCATTAGGTGGAAAATGCAAAATTCCATCACCAGCTGTACCAGTTACACCACACACACTTCTAACTGGGAAGGAACATTTTAGAATATTAAAATGACCTGCCCAAAAAACTAAGGGGGTCATTCTGACCCCGGCCGGCGGCGGAAGCCGCCGGCCTGGCTGGGACCGCCAGAACACCGCTGCGCGGTCAAAAGACCGCCGCGGGTATTCTGGGTTTCCCGCTGGGCTGGCGGGTGACCGCCAGAAGGCCGCCCGCCAGCCCAGCGGGAAACACCCTTCCATGAGGATGCCGGCTCCGAATGGAGCCGGCGGAGTGGAAGGGGTGCGACGGGTGCAGTTGCACCCGTCGCGATTTTCAGTGTCTGCATGGCAGACACTGAAAATCTTTGTGGGGCCCTGTTACGGGGGCCCCTGCAGTGCCCATTCCATTGGCATGGGCACTGCAGGGGCCCCCAGGGGCCCCACGGCACCCCATACCGCCATTCTGTTCCCGGCGGCCAAAACCGCCAGGAACAGGATGGCGGTATGGGGGTCGGAATCCCCATGGATGGAGGATTCCCCAGGGCAGTGGGAAACCGCTGGTTTTCCGTTTCTGACCGCGGCTGTACCGCCGCGGTCAGAATGCCCATGGGAGCACCGCCAGCCTGTTGGCGGTGCTCCTGCGGTCGTTGGCCCTGGCGGATTTTACCGCCAGGGTCAGAATGACCCCCTAAATGTTTAGAATGAATTGAGTGCAAGAATGTTTCCAAGTCTGCATCAAGGGTATGAACAATGTTACTGCAGGAGGAAATCAAACATGTTGTAATGGAAATTGACCACCACCAAACGAGTACCGCTAGTAAATGATAACCATAAGAATTGAAAATGAGGTGAAATTGAGACTGACCTAATAGTAACAGGTAACAGGTTTGGTATGAAGATCTGTAATCCCCCTTTAGCGCACCCTGCTGGGGACGGTATAGTTACTGAAAAGTAGGAAGAGAACCCTTCAACATGAATTGGGTTCAAATGCCAGGTTTCCTGGATACAAATTACATCAGAAATTGAGGTAATGTGGAGCCAATTCGGGGAACTTAGTTTAATACGAAGCTCACACACATTCCAGGTAGTAAAATGGCATGTACCTTTGTAACCCGACCTTTGAAGTTAGAAAATAAAACAGGAGGGCTAGGTGAACCAAGATTGGTGTGCTTAGATGACAGGTAAGGTTGGGTAGAAGCTGGGGCTGTAGATGCGGTCATGCCAAAACTTAGCAGCCACAGAGCCAAGTCCATCAATTTGCCCATACTGTTAGGGAGAGGATATTCAGGAATATAAAGTCAGTCATTCTATTGCAAAGTGCTCAAGGCCAGAAACCTGTTGGACAGAGGGATATGGGATGGACTATAAACAGTGAATGGCTGATTAAATAAGAGGTGGTTGGAAAGCTTTGGTGTTCGACATAAATGGCAACAAAAATAGCCCAGGGGAAAAAGAGCAACATTCCCTCCAGTTGGTGTAAATGACACAGGTCTTCACAAGGACTCTCCCGCAAATCTAGGTTGCTTAAAGTTAATAATAATGCAGTTCCCTTAAAAGCTTTCTTAGCTGGGCCAATCCACCCAACCCTTCTAGCCAGCAGGATTTGGCGAGCTTTAGCAATCGGAAATACAAACTTAGATTGAAGCCAGTAGAGGACATTGTTCCTGAGCTAGACAGGTGTTTCAGTTGTACCAGGGAGCAGAGGAGTCACGTTGACGATAACTGCCACACAAAAACAACAGGCTGGAGGTGAATTAATTGTCACTTTTTGGGGCGGTCCTCATTACATTTTCTTCTCCCATTTTCCAGGGCTTGGGAAGGGCACTAGAGAAGAATTAAGTTAATCGAATAGCACTTTGGTTCCCCATCAAATGATCCGAGTCAGCTCTCTCGCTAGAGTGCCCCCTACCCTCGTAACACAAAGCCCAGAAAAATATTGATTTTGTCAGGGATGATGCACTGCAGAGGAACTGCTGCCTTCAGACTTTTCCTTGGCACAATTAGGGAGCAGATTTTCATTGCTTGCAGGTATTACCAAAGCCGGTTTCATGGCCGATGACTTGGGGGGTTGGGCTCCTAGACCAGCAGTATGCAAGACACTAAGACTATGCAAAAGGTACTTGATTTCCCCCGGCCGTTAAGCAATAGGTTGAAGTAAACTTTCCATCAGTCTCCTTATGCTGTCCAATACTCTTCCCTGGAACGTGACAAGATCCCCAGCTAATGATATAGAGGAAATAGCTGGACCGGTGGCAATGTTGGTACTAGCTTGAGAGACTGAACTAGGTATCGATTTCTTAGCCCATTGGCATCTTTTGCTCTTGGCTGGTGATGCCTTATTATGAGGTGGTGCTAGCAATAAACTGTCATCTGGGCCATGATCTTTTGAAGCAGCAACTACCGGAGACACTGTATGCAAGGATTTTGAGGATGGCCTTAACACTGAGTCCAATGCAAATGAGTGTGTAAGGTCAGTTTTGATTTGAGACACTGACTGTGGAGTAGTGGTAGCCCAGGGGCTGATGGAATAGTGGCAGATAGGAGCCGATCAGCATGTTCAATGTTCAATCTCCTTGCTTAAGGTGCCCACTACCTTTCTGATATAGCCCTCCAGGGTGGGCGAATTTGCTCCACCCTTTGCGATGGTGGGGTTCTTATGCTTAACCATCCTCAGACACAGTAACAGTGACTAGAAATAATTGTAAACAGCACAGTACCTTAAGGAGTCCTCAAAGGTATTAGGACCAAGAGGGGGGCCCAGGCCATCCTCCTCCAGGCTCTTAGGAGTGCAGAAGGGACAACTCTTTGCCTGGTTTTCGCCCGGGCACCCACCCAGGTGCGCCCCATGCATGTCCCACGCTGCGGAAAGATTCTTGCGCTTCTGAAGCACATCACCTGCAGGGGGCCCCTCCTTGACCCTGAGAAGGCTGGGGGATGTAATCCCATCCCAGCCAGCGCCTTAAGTAAAGTGCAGGTGGTGCGGGCAGGCAAAACTGCCAAAGGTCCATCCCGCGCTGCGGAAAGAGTCCTGCACTTTTGAAGCATGCCGTCTGCTACTGGGCCTCTCCCTGATGGTGAGAATGCTGGGGGACAGAGTACCATTCCAGCCAGTGCCTTCAATTAAGTGTGGGCAGGGTGGGCAGAAGAAACCACCAAAGATTGTAGGCTAATTCAATACTTTGTATTGCTCAAAAATGACATTACCAACCTCCAAAAAGTACAGAACTATGCAGTGCAGCTCATTTTCAACCTGGGTCATGAAGGGCACATGACACCCACCCTAAAAACACTACATTAACTCCCTGTTAAACAAAGCTCACAATTCAAAATATTCTGTCTTTTCAAAAAGCACTACAAGTCCCCGCTGTTGTTTATGTCTCCAAGATCTTCCAGGCTTAGAAAAACCCTTAGATGCGCCTCCAAAAACCACCTTGTCATCCATGCAGCTAGATACAAATGGTTTAGGAGCAGACCACTACCATGCACAGGAGTGTGTGCTATAAAGCAATCTCACTGCACATTTAGGATTTCAGAACAACTTTCAGAACTTACCTGAAGCTCTGGTATGAGATCCTTCAGTGGGGTCTTTGCCGGGCCATCTACAAGAAAACAGACAAAGGTCAGTTACAAAGAGGTCCGCTTTGACCCCGTATGTTTTTTTCACAGAACCTATGGAGGCAAGGAAAGGGAGGGGACAACCCGTAGGGGGGGATCAACGGGGAAGAGAACAGATTACAAACAAAGACAGAGAGACATGGTGAAAGACAGAGCAGGAAGAAACTACTGAGTGGAAAATGGAATGAGAAGTAGACGAAAGTCGAGGAGAGGAAGAATACGAGGAGCGGGATTCGAGGATGAGTGGTTTGAGGCCGAGTGCTGGGACTCTGCCGGAGATGGCAAAGCTCCCGCCACGGCTCTGGAGCATCGTGGCTCCGGCAGTGAGTGGCAGGGCCATAGACAGTAGAAGGAGGAGACTAAAGAAAATGTACTGAAAGAAAGGGCAAAACACCACTGTTACCTGTCACTAATTTGGGAATTTCATCTGTTTCTAACAATAATGGGACCACTGCACGGGTAGTGCCTGGCTCACTTTGAGACAGACTGACAAAACACTGCTAAGGTACTCTGTGCAGTAAGGGTGGAGACCAAGGACAAAAAGCGGGTCTGCTTTCTGAAATTTCACCTTTTTGGTCACTCAAGTTTTTTTTTTTTTATCCTTTTCTCTGTCACACCTAAAAACACATTAGCTTATCATTTTTGTCCTGCCCTCTCTTGGTAGCCGGAAAATAGTGCAAGTGAGACACTTTGCAGAAGGCTTATACGCCTTTGGTGTTTTGGTAGTGTGAAACACTCTTGTCGTAGACCATCTTTACTTACCTATGACTGGTCTCAAACTTTAGTTACACCCTTTCTGGCGCTTCACCTCCATTGGTCCAAGAAAGATGTTTTCAAAAAATATATTGCCAGGATCCTAACGTCCTCTTGAACATAGTGTAAGCCATGTCTCACCTCATTTTTAATTCCATTTCTCTAGTTTCTCTTTAAAGAGTACTTGGTTTCAGCTCCTAGTGCATAGGACATTTCAAACAAAAACTACTACAAGTAAATAAATAAAATCCCAAGTTAGAATGATCCTAAGCGCAAAGGCCCACAATGCCTTGCCGCACAGCTGACAGCCTCTTTGGAATGGACACAGAGCAATGGAAAGCCCTACAAGCCTCACTGTACAGCAGTGAACTTCATCAGAATCGACACCTGCGATTAAAGCCCTGTAAAAGCCTCACCGCACAGCTGAAAGCTTCATCTGAAGCAATGCAGAGTGATGCAAAGCCTTGCAAAGCAAGACCGTGAAGACCTCACATCAAGTACATAAGGTACTACTTCCAGTGGGCCGAACTTGTCCTGTGCCTGGTCTACGATCCATCGCGTATGGCCTAAATTTGTGACTTTGTCCTGCTCCAGTGCGATGAGATATCCAGAGATGATACTTTCTTCTTGTCACTATTTTTACTTAAAACTAGACACCCAGAGTTGGTGCTTTCTGCTTCTTGGCATTTTTACTCAAAACGTAAAAGTCAATATGGCCAGTCATTGTGATTTTTGCCATTCTGATATAATTTTTATTAAAAATTACTCAACAGTTCTAAATTGGTCTCACATTTTTCTTGTGCTGTGTTTTCACTTTATTACTGTTTGCGTGCTGCATAAATACTTTACACATTGCTGTTAAGTCAAGCCTGAATTCTTTTGTCCCAAGCTACTAGCCAGTTAAGCACAGGTTAATTTAGTGACTTTGTGGTTCACCCTGATAAGGATACTGGTTATTACCTGAGTGGGGCTTTCACCCCTACTCAGCAAATAAGCCAATTTCTTACAGACTTCATACCATCAAGCCAGTTATTGTTTGAGCCAGAAATCCAGTATCAGTTTCTGTTTCTTCAAGGTTTTGTGCTGGCTCTCTGTGAACTTTACACCACATTCATAGATTGGTACACACTTTTGGTTTGGTTTTGCACAGTAGTTCAAACCAAATTCAGACTTTAGAATAATTTTCATCTTATAGGAATGCTGAACTGTTGTTTATACTTTTGCATTATACCGAGTCCCTCTGACATACTTTTTGTCTGCTTCTACTGTTGAATGATATACCTTGTCGATCAAATTTATATCCTGTTATCTAACTTGGTTTGGTCCTTTATATTCTTTATTTCGAAATCATTTTGTTGTTTTGGCTAGTTGCTGCACATGCACCACAATCATTTTCTACGATGATTCCTTGCTCCTTGTGACACTGAGAAACCAAGAGTGACCCATGGATTCCTCACAAACCCATTTTCTTTCATGACACAGGTTATTTGGGCCCTATAGTGGGTTACTCATAGCTCAGAAGACTTTGGACTCTATGCTTGTAGCCTAACAATCCATTTTTCATACAGTAATCCATCTTCATCACACAAGTCAACATCAGCCTTTCATTCTAAGGAATGAATGGCTTATGAAATATCTCAAGGGACTTTTCAGGTTTTAACAGGAGAAACACTGTGAAACAGATACAAGAGAAAAGGCAAAGCATTTCACTGGGACAAAGAACGTGACAATTATTTCACAACCTACTAGCACATAAGAAACAAAAGCACTGTAACTGCATTACTGGGAGAAGGCAGGAACTGTACAGAAGTGGGCCCAATGCTCATAACAGGGGAGTTTGTTGCAGCGTGGAGTTGGAAAGGCAATTTGGCAGAACTGTCCCTGGAGTGAGATATCACCAATAAGGAATGGGTGAGCAAGAAGCAACTCACCAGACCCACAAGAAAAAAAGGAAAAGAAAAGGCTGGCACAGGCCTATTCCCGTCACCGGTATCCCAAGATCAATTCTTCAATGCGAAATGCAGAATGACCTTGTTTCTGGTGTGGAAAATTAATTTAATTTGAAAAAGGGGTGTGTTTTGAAAAATTACATGGTTTGTGCTGCACCTCCGTTACTATGCTCCTTGTGCAAAACAGTCAGTTAAATTAGGATGCAATTCCATGTTTCTGTCCAGTGAAAATTGTTTGCAGGGGGATGTTTTGGAAAGTAACAGTCTGATTTGTTTGCTATGCAAATACCTTTTTACCTAATGTCATGCTAAGAAACTGTGCCCTCATTACAACATTGGCGGGCGGCAACTGCCGCCCACAAGTTGTAACCGATGTGCGGCCGCCAATGCGGCGCACTCCCGCGGTGCCCATTTTGACATACCCGCCGGCCCAGCGGGGAGTGGGCCGCAACATGGGAGCCGGCTCCAAATGGAGCCAGCGGTGTTGCGGCCGTGCGACGGGTGTAGTTGCACCCGTCGCGCTTTTCACTGTCTGCTTAGCAGACAGTGAAAAGCCGCATGGGGCCCTGTCAGCGGGCCCCTGCACTGCCCATGCCAGTGCCATGGGCAGTACAGGGGCCCCCAGGGGCCCCGCGATTCCCCGTACCGCCAGCCTTTTCCTGGCGGTTCAAACCGCCAGGAAAAGGCTGGCGGTAGGGGGACTCGTAATCCCCTGGGCAGCGCTGCTAGCAGCGCTGCCCTGGCGGATTACTACCGCCGGGGCCATTGTGGCGGGAAACCGCAAGCCCCGACGTTGCGACTGCGGCGCTACCGCCGCGGTCGTAATGACCATGGAAGCACCGCCAGCCTGTTGGCGGTGCTTCCGTCATAACAGCCCTGGCGGTCTTGGACTGCCAGGGTTGTGATGAGGGCCTGTGTGTTTTCATTGTCTGAAACATTATAAGAGATCTGTTATTTGAGGAGGAATTAATCGTCCTATTCTAATTATTATTCTGCTGTTGTATTAGAGAGGGCTGGATGCTCCGTGGTCCCTTTATATTATTCATTGTTATTATTCATTTGACTATTGCCATATGCACCGTGGCTACTCGGTTTCTTAAAGGCTCATTGTATTACAGCATTTATTAACGAACTGGCTTCTGGTGTTCACTAATGTTTTACTTTCTGTAGTAATTAATTTGGCATGTCAATACATCTACAAACCGAGAACTGAAAGAAGCCTACTTGTGCATATTTTCCCTTTATGGTCCTGACTGATTATTTGAGCACAGGATTCTCCCTTTTTATGAAAATTGACCCTCCTTAATGTTAACTGAGTTGGGGCATCCACACCTGTAACTCCTACCTTTCAGTTTAAACACAACATAGCATAATAAAGGACAAAAGAGTGGGGCAGGGAAGCACATGAAAATGAGTGAGAGAAGGGAATCTCAGTCCAGAAAGAAATTCCAATGACAGAAAGATAGGAGTGGTTCTCAAATAGGCTACCATTAAGGAAGAACCCTTGACTCTCGTTATAGAACAATGGTTGGGCACAGTCTCCTATCCCTACCCTCTATGGGAGTAGCAGATGCAGATGTTGTGACTTTCTGGTGCTGGCCCGCAGCACCAAATTCTGTAGCCTTCCCATGGTCTGTGCTGAATTGGGATAGGAAATGCCTCCTGGGAACAGAATACCAAATTCCTGTTTTTTTATATGAGTTCCAGTGAGTGAACAATAAATGGTGTGGAGAAGGTGCAGTCAATAATGGACCGGGCAGGACTAAAAGGTATTCCCCTGCTGAACAAAAACCTACACGATTATGAGTAGAGCCATCATGTAAGGAGACGGCCTACCACAATGACATAATTCAGCACCTCATAGTAACTAGCATACACACATTTGTTGCTGAGGTTGTTAAAGATTCCTCTTTGCATACACTATACCCTGTAATAATACCCAGACTCCCTAGGACTGCACTGAATAGCACCATTATATTTTCTAAATAATTAAATATTAACTGGATCCATAATTATGCAAATTGGGCTGTAGCTATTGAAGAACGACATCTTGATGCACAGCTACGTCTTTAAATTGTTTTGAGGTCTGAAATAATGACAGTTTTAGCTCTCTCACCAGCGTCATGTAATAAAAAAAATCCATAAAGAATACATACATATATTCATTCATGCAGAATCTTTGAGTGAGCCTACTTAATCATTGATCTGTTCAACTGTTAAACACATTTTGCCTCAGCAGGCCACAGCATACAGCATGGGGGAATGGGTTAGCTGACTTCAGGCTGTGGCTCTCTTGCACTATGATTGAGGGCATTTTTACTTTTTCATTCAATGTTTTCATCTTTTTTTATTTTTAAGTTATCGATTTTGCTTAAAGTATGCCTTCAAGTTACAGTAACTCTAAGGCAATAATAAGTTACTTTGCACCAATAAGAATCTTATTTTCCTGCGATATACATTGAAACTAAAAAGGGTTTATTACCTATTCTAGGCAGAAAGTACCCATACTTTCTATTACAGCCTATAACTTTCAATAAAAATTATATGCAATGATTATTTTTTTAACATTTAGAGCTTTTATTGCAAGCATATATTCACCAGGAGTAGGTGGTACAGATTGTTTTTTCCTTCTTTTTATATTGTGGTATATGCTTAAATAAAACACATGAACCATTGCAGAGGTTGGCCAATGCCAGTTGGATATGGCAATACTGTTCATTGTGCTACCTCATAAAACTTGCTGCACATGTGAAGTGCATTGTATCCTAACACCTTAAAACACTTTTAGGCTTATAGCTATTCAGAATCAGATGCTATATCTGAAGTTCTCCTAATTAACATTTGCCTATTTAAATTTCGCACCCAGGTAGATGAAATATTAAAAAACCCATGAGGTACTCCAATTGTAACCTTTGGCCAGTTACTGCTTTAAGATAGCTCTTAAACTGGTGCATGCATCTACAGAGGAAATTGTGAATTTCTCAGAATGGCAAGTTCAACTCTTAAAGGATTAGTTCAAAAGTTCACCCTTTCAAGGGCAATACGTTTGGCACTACTGATTTTTGTAAACCCTTTCACTGGTAACAATTCACACAGGACTTCAATCCAGGAGGGCTGGTAATCCAGATTTCGGTGCAAACAGGAGTTTCTACCTGAATCACAATTTCGGTCAGACCATGAGAAAGGTAAGACCACATCTGGTAAAAACCACACCTAGCTATATCATTGTTATTTGGTGTGGTATTACCTCCCCCAAATAAGTAAGCCACAGATACATAGACACTAGGGCCCTCATTATGAGATTGCTGGAATTTTTGCTGGGACACTACAGGGCCGCTATTATCTCACCAAATTCCAGTAACCACAATTTTTCCCCCTGGAATGGGAAATAACTACATAGACTAGGACAGAAAAACTGTTAACATGTGCTGTCTACACACGTTGGAAGAAAATGTCAACAGGCTAACTAACAGATGAAGAGGCTTAGTGAAGGCTTCAGGTTGCTGGGGGGGTGGGGTGGGGGTGGGGGAGGGAAGGGGCTGGGGCATTGCTGCCTCCATGCTGTTGCGGGCGTCTTGCAGACATTGGAGTGTTTTGTTGTACTGTGTGCTTGCCCATGCAACAATGAATATAGGTCCGGTGTCTCTGGGACCAGAATTCTCATATTCAGAGTTTCCAAAGATGATAATTACGCACTGGGAGCAGTGGCAGACGGTAACCCTCAACAATGGAGGGTTGTCGAGCCCAGTGCTAAACCTAGTGGTAGTCACTGAAATAAATCAACAACGCCTTTAGGCTCAAATTCCAACACTCTCAATCATGGCTCATTATTTTATAACGGGTCGTGACTGAGAGCTCTGGAATTAAGGCTGAAGGCAATGCGAGTTTCTCACAGTGCCTGTCAGTAGGCGAAAAAGGTAAAAATAAAATGAAAAACAAACATACCTTTGTCGTCTTGATGGCAGAATCCTGCTGGAGCCCCAGCCAGCTCCCCTCTCCAAATCCCAACACTGCTTCCATGCTGCAGATGAGCAGCATGAGAGCAGTGCCAGGATTGGCTGAAGCGGGCTGCCTCGACGCTCCAGCAGGCACAGCCGGCCTGTGCTTGCTCTCCACCAAGCTGTCTAAGCTTGGAGAGGTGGAGAGGTTTACACTGCGCATGGAAGGCTGGCTGGCTCAAGAAAAAAATGGTGCCGGGGAGTGCCGCTGGCTGGGAGACACTTCTAATTGTAGTTGGCAGAATTTTACCCAGAGGTAATACGCTGGATGAAATTACACCACTCATAATAAAGGCCCAAGTGTCTAGATTTTCTGTTTTCTTGCTATTAATAATCTACTTTTTAACACTACTGACTTGTTTCTATCCACCGGTATTGGAAACATTTTCTGGGAAAGTTCTACACAGTTTAAGCGTCATTCCTAGAATATTTGAGCTTGTTGAGGTGTTCATCCTTAAATGGTTTACTTAATGGAGTGGTAATTAACAGTGTTAACTGTGCTCTCAGGTCAAGACTGCTAATGTAAGACTGTAACATGTACCCTTCTCTGGAAAGGCGAAACCACACATATTGCCCTTCGAGAACTAACTAGAAGTTGGTACGATGGGTATATTGCGCTGCCAGATATACACAAATACTATTTGGCTGCCACAGCTCACTGTATAGCATGAGCCAGGGGGCCCTCTTCTGACTGTATATGGTGGGCAACGATATACTTCCCTCCTGAATCCAACTGCAATGACTGTTACCCTTTGGCATAAAATACTTGACGCACTAGGCTGGCGTGACAAAATTACATAGGCCACCCCACTGTGGGATGCTTCACTTCTGGGTATGCTAGGGACACAGTTAGGCTTTGATAAACGGTAACTAATTGGCCTATCTAGGGTGGGAGACAACTAAGCCTATCGCTACCTCCAGTTCCAACATGTGTTGCTGAAGGTGCTGCAAGGAGAGAAGATCCCACCAAATCATCATCCTTGGAGGACACACTCCTTGATGACTACATGCCCCGTAAGGTAATGTCCCTCACCTTTACAAATACTTAATAACTCCCCTGATGCCCTTTACAAGCTGTGAACACAGTGGGGGGCAATAATAAAAAATAATAATAATAATAACACATAACTGCTGTGCCGCCACGCCTCTGCTGCTCTCACTGCCTCGGTGCTTCTGCCTTGCTCCCCTCCCCACCCAATCCATATGCTTCTCTCAATCTGTTACATAGCATGAGAGACACTGCAGGATTGGCCTGACCAGGCTGAAATGCCACTCAGTGAGGGAGTCGGAGTCTGGGCTTGGTCTCCACCCGGCTCTCAAACACAGCTGTGTGGAGAGTTCTCAGTGTGCATGTCAGTTTGGCTGGCCTCGGACAGCAGGACAAACGAACAAGCGCACTTAGAGTGCCCCTAGCCCCCTCCCCCCGGAGGATGCTGGCCCGATAAGTCTGAAGTGTAACTTTGGGGTAAATTATGCTTTGTCCTCTGCTATAATGTTTTTGTCTGTTTCAAATGCAATAAAAAGGTTTTCTAAAAAAGACTGTTGATGTATTCATTGCTGAATGGAAGTTTCATGCTGCACCCAGGTATCTGCCCTTTTCCACCTTTCCCTTTTTTGTGCATTTTCTGCTCTAATTGGCCCTTCACAGAACAGATGTATTCTCAGCAGGTCCTGAGAACTGATATTGAGCAAAGAGGGTTGGTGAGTGAAGGAAAACTCTTTGTTGATTAACAAGTAGATTTATCATAATTAAGACAGTAATAAATACAGAACCCCAACGGTGTTTTCCGTCTCAACCACCCAACTCTCTCCTTTCCTTTATTTTCCATCCCACACATATTCTTTTTTTACAATCTACCTTTAAACATTCTACCTCTAAGGTCACATAACTATTTACACAAGAAGATCACACATTTCCCCCTTGTACAACAATAAAAATGAGCAGATTACAACACATCTGCTCCTTATACAACTGTAAAAATAAAATACAATCCCATGTGCATAAATCAGTCTGACAAATTTCTTTCCAATAATATTTCAGATTTAGTGATCATAATAATCTTTCATCCATACAGGGCACCTCCTTTAGCTTTGTAGAATTATTTCGTTAACTTCTCCATCTGCAATCATTTTGGAATTTTTTACATCAGCATCCTTGACACCATCATTACAGTCCATCTTGCTATAATCAAGTAATCAGGAACAAGCCTTCTTACATTCATTTTCTCCCCACATTCCAGCATCACATTGTTACCCACACTTCCCTGATTCTTTTTGGATCAGAAAACTTGGATTACATTTTCTCACATTACTGCCCAGCTTCACATGCACTCAATCTCCAACATCCAATTTACACATTCCTTTCTTCAATTTACTATTATGTCTTTACTCATAAATCATCTGCTTGTCTTTCACCCTCTTACTAACTGCTTCAGCATCATTGCCTCTCTTCATTTCTTTCCTCTTCCACAAAGCATAGGCAATCATTGCAAGCTCCATTCCACGTGGAAGCGTAAAAAGTTAATTAGTAACTGAGTGAGGTGTCGATCAATAATTGCACAACATGTTCCTCGGTTCCTGTTTCCAGATCAAATTATTCCTAGTAGGCAATTGTAAACACTCTACCAACACTCTGTTGAATCTCTCAACCAAACCATTTCTTTAGGATGATATAAAGCAGTTCTGTGATGTATGTTGTATAATTTGATATATTCAGAGATGTTTTCCAAAACGAACTGACGACCATTATCTGTAACTATCTCCTGGGAAATTCCCTTTCTTGAAAATATATCCTTATAAAAACGTATGCAATCATCCCTCTTTACCTCATTCACAATTCAAACCTCTGGCCATTTGGAATATTAGTCAACCATGACCAATGCAAATTTTCTTCTCAATCCACTGTGATTAAAAGGACCGCATATATAGAGGTATGATTACGGCAAAGTCTGACAATATATCTTTACCCAGTTTCTTCCATGGGCTATTTGGGTATCCTATTGACCCAATAGGAGGTTCCCTAACAACACACGATTTGTCACTGATGGTACATTAATCACAACTTCTTAAAAATCACTATATATATCTCTGTCTAACATGGCCACAAAAGTTCACATGTGCTTTACATTTCATAGCTGACTGCCACAATGTCTTTCATGTAGTAATTCAAGCAGTCTTCCACTAATAGACTCTGGTATGACCCATCTTTCCTCTCTGTACAAAAGTTAATCCACCATTGACAACCCTGACCAAATCAATTTGAACTTTGCAAGTGAATCATCATTAGCATTCCTTCCTCCATCCTCCTGCCAAATTTTGTTTTAGCATTAATAAACTTCCATCCTGATCTGAAGCCATCTTACCACCTTCAGGAGTAATTACACCATTAAGTGACACTTCCATGCCTGCTGCAATCCATTCATCAGTTTCACATTCATCTGCAGTGGACAATGATAACCAGGACAAACAATCATCTTTGATATGTTTAAATCCTGGTAAAATTCCATTTCAAATTAACATTCCTGGAGCTGAAACAAGCAGTTTGCTCCACTCTTAGTTGTGAATACATCTATTAATGGTTTGTGATCAGTTCTTAATTCACATGTTGTTCCTTCTTAAATATGTTAATCCTCACCAACATGCTATCACCTACTTCTCAAACACAAAATGACTATTTTCAACCCCTTCGATGTTTTTGATGCAAATGTTATGACCCATTAATTTCCTTCATGCAACTGAATAAAAATGACCATATGCCTGTTCTATAATCTGGATTGTACAATTTCAAAATGGGTGTGTTAGCTTTACTTTCCTTGCCACACTTAAAAGATAGCTCCCTTCTGCAGGAGCAATCTCATTGGCGTTGTAATGTCAGCAAAAGTATTTACAAATGATGTATAATTTTCCACCAAACCTAGGAATGACTACAGTTGCTCCTCCTTAATTGGAATTGAAGCACCCTCAATGGCCTCTAACAGTTTCAGTATAGGATTAACACCCTCTGCTCCAATAACATGCCCTAAATACTCCACCTCTTTATATTTCCACTTCTTGTTAACAGGTCTCCTAATGATCGCCTGCGTTGTGCTGATATCACATAAAGCAATTAAAAATGTATTGGAATGTTCCCTCCAGACATGCTTTATAATAGGGTTGGAATAGGCACTTCAGTTAAATATGCCCATCAACATCCCTCACTTGAGGGATGAGGTTGGCCAACTACCAATGGAGCAAAACATGAGGACCCAAAGCTTCGCGGCTGAGCTTCGTCATCAGGGCCATCCTGTCTGCCGTAACCTGATCTCACCCCATAAACAGGTGGCGGAGAGTACGGACTGTGGTACTCCATGTTTACAAACTCCCAAAACGGTGCACACTGCCCTGGTGACACAATAGGACCTACGGCCTTGCCGACATTCACTCACCCCTCACAAGATGGTGGTGTGCAGTGGAACGAGGTGTTCGTGGATAAGGAGGACATGGCCCGTGACTCCTTGCATTGAATTAAGGGGGATCCTGGGATGCCCCAGAGGACCGATTACTACATACTTGAGGGCCAGGAGCACCGAGAGCACTGGTTGCGGCTGTTAGCAGTGACTAGCTGCGTGAAGGCCACTCTGAAAGAGCTGATTTGTGCGGTGATGCAGTGAGCGTGAGTATGGCCACTCCCCTGCCGCCACAACTCTGAAAACCAAAACGAGGAGCCGTGAGGGCTACCGAGACGCTGGCCCCATCCCCTGTCTCTACATTGCCTGCAGGTGGGGTCGTGTTGTGGGCTGGGCCTGCTAC
This sequence comes from Pleurodeles waltl, assembly GCF_031143425.1. Taxonomy (NCBI): domain Eukaryota; kingdom Metazoa; phylum Chordata; class Amphibia; order Caudata; family Salamandridae; genus Pleurodeles; species Pleurodeles waltl. The sequence goes on from NC_090440.1 coordinate 1,892,067,686, forward strand.
ACGACCCAGCCCAAGGTCTAAGATGCAAAGAGCACTGTTGCTGGATGAAATAACGGGCCTACAAAGAACTTGGCGATGGCCACTGGGGTGTGCTTAGACACTGTGTGATTGACTGCCTGAGGGGACGGGGACAAAGATCTGCTGGCTCCCCAGCCCCTCTCCTGCTGGATGACGTTTGCTGGGCACTGCAGAGGGAAGAGGAGAGTAACAAAGTGGATCTGCAGCTCCTAAAGCTTCCCCCTGCCCTCTGGAGGTTGCCACTATCATATTGTCACAGAGAGGAGTTCATCTGGAGCAACCTGGTGATGGTTAGATGGTGTGCAGCCCCCCCTTGACCTGCTGCACATCCCCAACGGTGCATTAGCGGGGCTCGATGCTGGTAGTGCTTTGCCCCCACAGGACGACTAGAACCCCTCTGGACAGATCACTTCTGGGTGCCTCTCCTCGATCGTGCACAACACCCTGCCCGCTACTGTGGGCCCCTTGGATTGCACCACCCATTGCACAGTGAATCACACCACAGTGGGTAAAACCTCCAGAAAAAAGGATCTGGATTGTATGAGCAGTTCCCTGGAGGGGAGTCTTCCATCAATATCAGCTGCTAGGACGATGTTCGAAAACTGCTCGCATGATGAGCACACTGATGTAACACTGGATACCATACTCCAAGCCATAGCTGCATCTCGAGAAGCAGTGGAGTCCAAAATAGATGCGATGGTCACAGATGTGGGTATAATGAGAGATAACCATAGACGTTTTTCAGAGAGAGTCAGCACTACTGAAAGAACCCTAGATGACCCGAATCCTGCAGTAATGACCATGCAGGACTATTTATCTACTATGGATAACAGGGTAAATACACTGGAACTACGTGCTGAAGAAGCTGAGAACAGAGCGTGAAGAAATAACCTTCGCATTGTGCCACTGCCGGAACATGGCACCATACAGAGGTTGACCCTGGAGGCCTCTCCCCCTTTTATCCACTTCAACATGCTCATCATATGCCTTTTCATCCCGCGCCACCTGGATGGGCCCCTGTCTGGAGGTGGGCAGAGTCCTCCACTTCAAAGATCAAGATCATATTCCCTCCCAAGCTTGAAACAAAGGTGAAATTATGGTAGGCAACAGGAAGGTGATGATATTTCCGAACTTTACAAAAGAAGTAAAGCGGCAGAGAGCATCGTTTACAGAGGGAAAACGAAAGCTGAGAGACCTAGGTATTAAATATGCCATGTTGTTCCCAGCACGACTCCGGGTGACTTATGCTGACACTGTGCAGTTTTTCACTTCTTGGCCCCAGCTTTGGGATGGATCGCAAAACTCCCACAGCCTGGAGATGGCCTCGGGACTGAGACAAAACAAAATGCAAAAAGAAGACTGTGTAGAACACCCAAGGCCGGCATGAAGATAGCACTGTCCAGCTCGCAAGTATTTCAGAGACGCGAGAGGGTGGTGGAGGTGGTAATGGCTTTAAGTGGAGTGGGCTCAGAGCAGGCCTTAGAACTGTGTAGTGATGACGAGGAGAACTATGGCTCGCAGCATGTCTCCTTGTCCTCCTGTAGCGCTGTTGTTTTTCTTCCACAGGTTACCCAGGGAACAGATGATGAGATGATTTAAACACACCTGCTTGTGAGGTGGGGTGCTGGCACTGAGAGAGCATTGTATGAAGATGTGATGTATTGGGTGAGATGGGTTCTCCATATTCACCTTACAGAAGTCTATGTGTGGCGAGTAGCAAGCTGAGGAACATCCTAAAGGGCACCACCCCTCTTGAGTGGAGTTAATGTGTGCATATGAAAGGTGCACAACAGCTGCTAATTGGTTTGCTAGTTTGGATGGGGGTGGCTTCACTACTTGTCCTGGGGCTGGGGAGTTATGGGATTTTACTTGTTTGTTAACTGGGTCTGAGTTGAAGTTATTCCCTGCCTCCAGATCTACACATGCCACCCTACACTGGCTTGTGTCTTGAGGGTGGGTGCTCCTGAGCTCCTTTTAACTTTATTAGTTGAAACGTCAAGGGCCTAAATAGTATGGCAAAACGGTGCAAGGTGCATACTTACTTAAAGAGGGAGGGTGCACATATCGCCCTGTTACAAGAAACCCACCTAACTGCACCAGAGAGTGGTCCCTTACAAAAGAGATGGCGGGGGGCAGATCTATGCAAGCAGATATTCCACATTCTCGAAGGTTTAGGCCTGGGGTCCCATTCCAGACGACAGGGTAACCAATTGACCATAATAGAAGGTATGTATTACTCTGGCTGACTCGCCGGTCAGGATCTGATGATTGTCTGGGTATATGCCCCCAGTACAGATCAGGGAAGCTTTTACATTGGCCTCTCTAAAATAGTAGCAGCACATCTGATGCACCCTATAATTTTGGGTGGGGACTATAATAGCGTAACAGACCCTGCCCTTGATAGGTCCCACCAACACCTGAGAGACTCACCGGTTGTATGGGTGGCACGGACATTCCATACCTGGGGTTTGATAGATTCTTGGTGACAACTAAATCCTAATACTGGGGATTATTCCTTGTTCTAGGGAATGCACAACCTTCATGTGAGGTTGACTTGTTCCTTTGCTCCCCGGATCTCCATAGATCGGTGCGCCACATGGAATACCTCTGTCGCACAGTAATCAATCACAACCCAATACTACTTACACTGGACTGGTATAGCGAACGCCTATGAATCCTGGATTGGGGCCTGCAAGTAGAGGTCCTAGAACACCCGCCGTTTAAGCAATCCATAGGTGATGCCATTAGAAATTACTTTGCGGATAATACATACTCTCCACATCCATTCTCAATGAGTGGGATGCTTTTAAGGTGGTCATCAGGGGTAAATGTATAGCTGAGGTGGTGGGAGTTCGGCGCACCCCACTGTGTGGCATGGAAGCACAGGAAAAATACTTTAGGGAAATTGAGAGGGTCTGCCCTGGCCATAAGGAGCTCCATCGGCAGCTTCTGGAGGTGAAGGAACGCCTTGCGGTTTGTATTGAAAAACTCAGATGCTTTGACCATCGGTGATATTTCATGAGGGCAAATGCAGAACGTGATAACGCAGGCAGCGAAAGAAGCTGGCTGCCTTTCCACTACCGTGGGGAAGCCCTCATAATTCCCCTACTAAAGCCAGACCGACCCCCATCCCCTGAGATTTGCAGGCATATCAGCCACTATCCATGCTGAATATGGATTATAAACTCCTGAGCATGACTTTGGCCTCATGCCTCCTCCCTCACATGGTCACAATTATACATCCAGACCAAAATGGTTTACAGCTCTGAGGCCCATATTTATACTTTTTGACACAAATCTGCATTAGCGTAGGTTTGCGTCAAAAAGTATAGCGCTAAGGCTTAGTCAGTGTCAACATTGGTAGGGGAGGCGTAGGGAAAACTGGAGGTTGTGCGGCAAAGAATGGCATTAGTCCGGTTAGAGTAAAAAAAAAGGCTAACCTGCCTAGTGTCATTTTCTTGACGCATAACCCCCATGGACTTGACTTCTGTCTTACTCAAGACAGAAGTCATCCCCCCAGCCCAGTGGCCATGCCCAGGGACTTATGTACCCTGGGCATGGCCATTGGGCATAGTGCCATGTAGGAGGGCCCAAGTTAGGCCCCCTATGGCACTTAAAAAGAAAAAGAAATACTTACATGGACTTACCTGGGATGGGTCCCCCCATCCTTAGGTGTCCTCCAGGTGTGGATGCGGGTGGGTGGGGGCAGAGAAGGGCACCTCTGGGCTATTTCCATGAACTCTGACTATGGAAATGAGCCCAAAGGTCCCCTCATACCTGCCCTGACCCATGCGTTAAATAATGGCGCTAAGCTGGCTTAGCGCCATTATTTAAGGCCCTCCTCCTCCGGTGCGTGATTTTTGCATAGGAGGATAAATAAGGCGCTAGGGCCTTTGAGTCATTTTTTGCCCTGGAACGCCTACCTTGCATCTCATTGATGCAAGGTAGGTTTTCACGGTAAAAAAATGACGCTAACTCCATAACTTTGGCGCTAGACGGGTCTAGCGTCAAAGTATAAATATGGAGTTAGGTTTGCGTTGAATTAGCGTAAATAAAAAAAAATGACGCTAATTCTATGCAAACAGAACATAACTATGGGCCTGAGTATCCATAGACTTCTTTCCCCAATGGATAGGACAGGCCCAAACGGAGATAAGGCCATTGTAGTCTCCATAGATATCGAGAAAGCATTTGATAGTATCCGATGGGACTACTTATATTAGGTACTAGACAACATGGGACTGGGAGTGGGTTTTCTCCAGAGAACCAGGCTTTTATATATGAATCCAATTGCAGAGTGCCTGTATTTCCTTGTTATAATCCCCATTGCTTTCCCACTTTATTTTTTGGGGTATCACCCGCAACAATGCATGTGCTGCATGCGCTCTCATTCGCAAGAGATATTGTATGCAACAAGGGGCTTGTAGCCTGCCCATTGCTTACCATTCATTGGTTTCATGGTCACTTGCTGCCTTCTAATTGGTCAGGTCATGTTGGCTTTACTTCCTCTTCTTTCGGCTGGAGCACAGACCAAGTGCTGCTTTCTTCCGCTTGATTGCTGCCTTTCCACTGATCACGCTGTGATTGAGGTACTGCTTTTATTTTCTCAGCTTCCCTCTCATCCTTATTGAACCTCTGGCCATCTGTAGCAATGTTTTACTATGCCACAGCCAGTTCAAAGAAGCATCTTTCTCCCTTAAAATGAATGTTTATTGTGACAATCGATGTTATTTGCATATATTGTGACAAAGGTGTTATCTGCTTTCACGTGTATTTTCACTAAAGACATGGACATGAGTGCAATTGCTTTCTTTATGTGATAGGACTTTTTTCAAATCACAAGTATTGGCAAAGCCAAAGGTTCTCCCCTTTGAGACTATTGGCTCTGCCATTGCCTTTTGTTGCTGCTGTACGGCATGAACATTACAGGTTTTGGCAATAATTTGTAGCCATGCTGTATAGCAGTGTGCCTGCTGTGCAACATGGCTAAAAGTCATACTGAAAAAGGAGATACTGAATCCTGTGCTGATGCCCTTAAAAAAAGCACATTGGCCCTGGCGGCATCATAGCGCTTTTTTAATTAGTTTTAGCACACTTCAAAACACACTTCAAAACATCCATGCAGTTGTACAGCATAGCTACAAACATTGCCAAAGCCAACAGCTCTCATTGGTTTGTCATTTTATTTTTTATTTTATTCATATGTGTCATTTTGATCAAGGGCATGGCAGCTACACATCGATACCATGGTTGCTGTCTTCAAGTTCCCCAAACTCGAATTTCGGCTCATCTACCAAAGGCCCTCTCCTTCCTAATCGATTTTCTACTTATGTGTTTTCTAAAAAACAAACGCTTTCAATGACGGCCTTGAAGACGTACATTGCTGCAGGAATGCTTGCTTCCCTCAGATCTGATCTACGAGTGTTCCCCCACCCTTACCCTTCCCAATCCATTCTTTAGTATTTAAAACACACGCATTTTTGCTAAGGGCTCAACAGCTGCACACTGCTACCAGGCAGTTTGCTTCTGTCATCTTTGAAAGGCAAATTAAAATTTTACTTTGCCCAAAACATGCACCAGCTGCCTTCTTGGAATTCATTTTCTCTGAGAAAAGACAACTGCAATTATGAAATGGTGTTTTCTCAAAAGAACCCTTTATTAGATAGCCATTGTCAAGAGTGCATGCATTGCGATGTAAGGACGTATGCACGTGTCACTGCCGGCATTTTTTTGTTTGCCAATTGAAGCAAGCATTGCCAAAGCCAACGGCTCGCCAATCCTTTAAAAAGCCCAGGTCAACTGTCTTTTCCAAAGCTCTTATCAGTGGTTACCCATCAAGTACTTTCACGCAGCTGCAAAACACTAGGCGCAAATGCGTCAAAGGAAGATACGGGCCCTGGTTGCTATGCCATAAAATAGACATTTTTTTCCTTTGTTTAAGGTGCCTTTATTTTTGCCATTGCTAGCGTGCCTTGTCCTTAGTAAGTAAACTCACAAGAGGACGCGTATAGGTCGATGAATCTTTCGGATCGCATGGAGTATCCTAGCCAAGTGGTGACTAGTGAAAACATTAACAAATCCAGGGGCATATTTATACTCCGTTTGCGCCGAATTAGCGTCGTTTTTTTCGACGCAAATTCGGCGCAAAACTAACGCCATATTTATACTTTGGCGCTAGACGCATCTAGCGCCAAAGTATGAGTAAAGAGCGTCATTTTTTAGCGTGAACGCCTTCCTTGCGTTAATGAGATGCAAGGTAGGCGTTCCCGTCCAAAAAAATGACTGCGACGCAAATGCGTCGTATTTATACTCCCGGGCAAAAATCACGCCCGGGAGTTGGCGGGGCAGAAAACCCCGCATTTGCGCCACTTTTTAACGCCTGGGTCAGGGCAGGCGTTAAGGGACCTGTGGGCTCAAAATGAGCCCACAGCTTCCCTCCCATGCCCCCAGGGACCCCCCCTGCCACCCTTGCCCACCCCAGGAGGACACCCAAGGATGGAGGGACCCACCCCAGGGACATTCAGGTAAGTTCAGGTAAGTATAAATATATTTTTTTTAAATATATTTTTGTGGCATAGGGGGGCCTGATTTGTGCCCCCCTACATGCCTCAATGCCCAATGACCATGCCCAGGGGACATAAGTCCCCTGGGCATGGCCATTGGGCAAGGGGGCATGACTCCTGTCTTTACTAAGACAGGAGTCATGTAAATGGCGTCTGGGCGTCGTTAAAAATGGCGCAAATCGGGTGGAGGCGATTTTTTGCGTCAACCTGACTTGCACCATTTTTAAGACGCCCTAGCGCCATTTTTCCATACGCCGGCGCTGCCTGGTGTACGTGGTTTTTTTCCACGCACACCAGGCGGCGCCGGTCTGCTTGCGCCGGCTAACGCCATTCAATAAATACGGCGCCCGCATGGTGCTTCAGAATGGCGTTAGCCGGCGCAAAATTTTTTGACGCTAAACTGCGTTAGCGCAGTTTAGCGTCAAAAAGTATAAATACGGGCCCCAATGTGCATGCAATACCAAAACCTAGTCTAACAATAAAACACCATCACTCACCATAAGGTTAGTTTGTTTTATTCCCTATTAATTACAATCCTAATCAAAGCCTTTATTCAATGAATCCATGATTAATCAAGCTTTATTAGCATCATTAGCAACAATTCATCACGATTTTATTAATAAGCAAAACCACATCAATTTAAGCTGGCAATTTTATAATCATTGATTAATTCAGCAATGCATGTCAGTCAGTCAAAAGTCAAAGTCACCATTTAGTCACCCTTATCAGCCTACCTATCTCAGATTAGCACCAGCATGTGGTTCTTCATGCAAATTTTTTTTGTCAAGACCAATAATTTGGAAAAAATCTAAAAGAGAAAACATTTCTAAGCAGCGCAGTTGGTACCTAGAAAGAAAAGCACATTAGACAGTCAATCATTTATAGCTACCTATCCAAGATAGATCAGCAACGAGTCAGTCTTCATCTCCAGGTCATCATTCATCAGCTAGGCTCAGGCTCACAGGGAGCAAGCCCAAATATCAGCACTTAGGACAGCTTCTCCTGACGTCATCAACTTTTGCCTCTCCATTCTGATTTTTCCTCTCGTGTCATGACTTTTTATTAGGGTCTCCCAGTCCGTTCCACAAATTGCCAATTGGTCAACCTTATCAGGGGTTATGACTCTAACCTATAGTTTTTGTTTACCACTTGTCTGTTATTTTGAGAGTCAAGTTCCATTAACATGATTGGTCCTTCTGTCGATGAGAACACCATCCAGCTATTCAGGTAATGAAATTGTTGCCCCCAGCTCTTGGTCAGTGGTCCCATTGTTCAAGTCCTGGGAAAGTACATTTAGCCTACTCTACACATAATTGTATCAATTTTTTCTGATCGTCTCCTGTCCGCTGGTGAGTTTGCAGAATTCTCTAGCAGCGCTCGTCACTGCACTCTGTACAGTTCAAGGTCTTTTTCTCCAGTTCCAGTCCTCGGCAGCTCATCGCGTCTCCACGTTTAAGCAAGCAAGGCCCAGCGCCGACCAGGCCTCTAGTTCGGCTAAATTAAGAATACGAAGCATCATAAAACATAGGTTATATCATCAATTATGACATATTAATACATAATTTTATAAATTTCACATTATTTCAGTACTGTTAACACACATGGGGACCACTCCCCGTGGGCGCCTTTTACACATTGCATGCTGTTTTCAATTATTAGCTTAATTTGTCATTATGTCTCATTAGTATGTATACGCAACTCATTAGAATATTCTCATATTAGCATATCTGCTGCAACACCATGTTTAATTTTTCAATGGCTAGTAATAAAAATGTGCTCGTTTATTAGCATATTGTGCAGAACTTTATACAGCCTCAAAGGCACAAGATGGAAATCAGGCTGTGAGTACTAAGCTTCTCCTTCCTTTAGGCAGAGGCAGATTGAGAACCATTATGATAAGACCTAATGAAAAACTTTATTTGTTTTGATTGTGCATGGACAATTATTTTTTCCTCATATCTTTTTAGGTCTGGCCACAACGCAGTTGCCCTTACGTGTTCAGCAGAAAAAGAAGCTTTAAGAAGCACTTCTGAGAGTGCTTTGGTTATGATATCAAGCCAATGTTTCAGTTCATTTGGAAAGGTTATGTCAGATGCCACAGATCTAATCTGTTTATTGTGAAAAGTTATGACAAAGGCAGTAAGTCTTAATTAGTTATTTGAAAAACCATATGTTGAAACCAAAATGCCTTTCTGGGTGGATTGTTATTATTACACTGTGTTAAAGCCTATAAACAAGCATTTTCCAACAGTAGGAAAGCGTTTCGGTTACCTCCATTACAGATCCTTTTTATTAGAATTTAATTGATTTTAAACCTGGCTTGAAATCACAGCCTTCTCTCAGGGACTCAGGTTTATAATCACCCGGAGAGGAGCTGAAAAAAGTTGTTCTAAAAGAGAAGTTGCGGCTCCCCCCACATGTTGATCTTCTGCGCTACAAGCATTTGATTGAAAAATAGTTGTGTTAATCTGCCTAGGAAAGCCCTAATAAAGACACAGAGGCAAGTATTATGCTTCTCTAGTCTTGCTTTATTTAATTAGCATTAAGAAAGAAAACTACAACTCCCAAAAGGCCAAAGGAAAACAATAGTATCAGCCCATCCCACCAATCATTATAGAGGAACCCTCTGGCATACCTAACTTGACTGCAAGCAGCCCTCTTTTCTAGCTGCTCGCAGTCAAGATAAACATATATTTTATTCCCTGTTAGTAATTATACCACTTATGTGAAATCATGAATAAATATGAAGCAACGAAGAAATACAACAAACAATAGAAATACACAAAGGAAAAAATATATTGACCAAAGTCCATCCAAAGAAGTCCAGGATATGAAGCAAGAGCCAATACTTTAAGGATTTGGAATGCAGAACACGCCCTTTGGAGGTATGAGCCTGGTGAATCAGGGAAATCTTGGAGCTTTTTAGGTGGTTGTAGCTGTTGGAGTAAATTAAACTGTTAGAGCGGAAACACATAATTAATATAGTGTTGGGGAGGGATAGTACTCACCTGTCTTTAATAAAATTAAGACTTTCCTTTATTACTTGGAAAATCTGGTTGTATGAAACATGCATGCCTGTATCATGCATGCCTTAACAACTAATTCTCGAGTTAAAGCATGTTTGGGAAAGGAATATGCATGGTAAATTCCACACTTGTCCTGTGCTCTAACACCCTACACCCCAGCCCTGTAATCCACCATGCCGAAGCCCTTAAAACTGTCCCTTCCCCCTGCCCTCAGCCCTAAATCCCCCTCTCCTAGAGTCCTGAAACCGACCCAGCTCTAGCCTTAAAACTACCCGACCACCACCCTATGCCCTTAAACCAACCTGCTCTGCATTTAAAACTACCTCTTCCCTTCCCCCACCCTAACGACTAAAACCCTGCCCCCTGCTAAAAACTACCCCAACCCCAGCCCCCGCCCTGAGCACTAAAATTGATCTCACCCCTGAAAACTGCCCCTTTCCCCGCCCTGAGCCCTAAAGCCCTGCCCCAGTCCTTAGAACTATCCCACCCCCACCCGAGCCCTAAAACCCTTCTCCCTGTCCAAAAAAATAACCCAACCTCGCCCTCATCCAAATAATCCAAACCAACCTCCGCCTCCCTCTCCCTGAGCCCTAAAACCACTCCCACCCCTAAAAACTACACCCAGCTTAAACCCAGCTATAGGTCCTATAATCCTGCTCCCTGCCAAAAAAACTAACCCGACCTCCCCCCGTCCAGAAAAACTAACCCAACACCACCCTGAGCCCTATAACAGACCCGCCCCTACAAGCTGCCCCCCCCAACCCGGTTTTAGTTTCTAAAACCCTGCACCCTGCCCAAAAAAACTAATCTGACCTCCTCCATCTAAAAACACTAACCCAACCCCCCCCACCCTGAGCACTAAAACTGCCCCCCCTCACAACTAACTCCCAAACCCAGGCCCAAACCAATATGCATGCTTAAGGTATGTGCGTGGTTAAGGCAGACTCCACACCTATGCGTGGTTCAACTTGCGTAGAAATGGCGTGTGTGGCTCAGTCCACGTTGTAAAGCCTGTTTCCCGGAAAATCTACATTTTATGGCAAGACCAGAGGCTCTTATTATGCTTCTTTAAAGCATATTATCTACCACAGAAGATGCTGTTTTAACAAGTTTGCATTAAAAAGTGGGAAAAATGACACAATTTTTGACAAATCAGCTGATTTCAGAATGTCCTTAAGGCTTGAACCTGCACAAAAGACTTTGGAAGCCATGGCACCCCGTGATGAATGGGCCCCAAAAATGGAGGTGTCAGTACCCAAAAGTGACATCACCCAATTAACACATCGGCCCAAAGTGGAAGAGGAAACCGGATTATGTAGTTTTCTAAAAGAAAGCAATTGTATTTTTTGTTCATACATTTTTAGAACATTTCTGACACATAATTAAGGTTGACTGAGAAGGTAAGGAGAAAGAAAACAGTAGATAAATTAGTCTTAGTACGTCTCCTGACATTAAAAGGAATACCTGTAGAGTAAAATGGTGTGCAGAAATGTCTAGAGCTTTTACATCTGACAGACATTTAATGGAAATTCAACACAACAAAACTGTTAAATTATCTGAAAGCATTTTGAGTGATAGGGAAATATTATCAGGCCACAACAAAAACAACTGCAAAACCATATTCACATCTCATAAGTCACTACATTTTGGTATAGGAGGATTAGAACATTTTACTTCCTTCAACAGATGATAGATAAGCTGATGTTCACCATCAGGTTTCCCGTTAATGTGTGGATGGTTAATAGATATTGTAGAGTGGTAAAGATTTATAGTTCAATAAGATTTACCTGAACTAGCGTGGGAAGCTAGGAAATTGGCAATCAGAGAGATATCTGCTGAAAAGGGATTTGCAAGATCATCCCATTCACCAGCTAGCCCAAAGCGACCAGGCTGATTTATATGATTTGGTAGTGCTTGGAGACCAGGATTTACTGATGTACTCCAAAGCTTCTGCTGAAATACCCAGATAGGATGTGGAAGTCCTGCTACTTTCTAAGCTGACAGGAGTAGGGTATTGTCCAGAATTAGATTGTGTGGGTGTCCTTCCGGATTCTAGGAGAAGATCAGGAAAGGAAGGACGAAGAAATGGAAAATCTATTGCAAGTTCTAGCATGGGAGGATACCATACCTGAGACTGCCAGAATGGCACAATCAGAACTAGGATGACTTTCTGAATCCGAACCTGGAAGACGACCCTGTTGATCATCAGGAAAGGAGGAAAAGCATAGTTAGTTGTCTGTAACCAGTCCTGAAAAAAGCATCCGCCGCTAATGGGTCTGGTCTCCAACTGAAGAACTGGGGAAGATGAGAATTTAAATGGGACGCAAAAATATCTATTTGAAGAGGTTCCCATTTGTGAAATAGCATATTGAAGACTAAGGGATGAAGCTTCCAATCGCTGGAGTCAAGTAGGCAATGAGAACACCAATCTGCTACCAAATTGAGTTTGCCTGGTAAGTATTCTGCACAAACTGAGATTTTCTGATGGTGACAAAATTCCCCAAAGTTTTTGCTAATTCCGCTAAGGGTTTTGACCTGGTTCTTGATGTATTCTACTGCTGAAAGATTGTCCATTCGTAGGAGAATAGAACACTGGAGTCTTTTCTTTGCTAAGCTTTTGATTGCAAAGGTTGATATGCAATGAAGACTCCTGTAGAGACCATGTACCACCAGTCAATATTTGACCATACCGGGTGCCCGAACCGGTCAGGCTTGCATAGGATTCTAATACAAAAGCTGGGACTGAGGCAAATATGGTCCTGCCATTCCAGGCGCCTAGATGGTCCAACCACCGTTGGAGTTCCACACCAGATTTTTGATTGAGGGGGATAGATCAAAATAAGCAAGTCATCTTTGCAGGTGATGGATTTATAATCTCAGATGCGCCTAGTAGTGTAGTGGACCCAGGTAGATGGCTGGAATCGAAGAAGGAAGCAGCCCAACAATCCTTGCAAAGGACCTGAGGCAGATAATAGAAGGCATAAAGAGTGGGTTACCTCCGACTTTATAGCTTTTACCTTTCATTCGTGCAAGTGAAGAATTGCTTCTGTAGAATTTATAAGGAAACCTGGGAACTCCATGGGGGCATATTTATACTCCATCTGCGCCGAATGTGCGGAAAATGTTTTGTCGCACATTCAGCGCAAACGTTGCCCCGTATTTAAACTTTGACGCCCGAGCCCGCGGACGACAAAATTCCACTGTGTGCGTAATTTTTTGGAATGCGGCAACCCGCCTTGCGGTAATGATATGCAAGGTAGGCGTTCCCGTCCAAAAAAAGACTTAAACGGCTGTGCGTCGTATTTATGCTTTCGGGCAAAAATGACGCACGGCCGGGATGCGGACCCGGAATAAGACGCACAGCCCGATTTGCGTAAAAATGTAATGCCTGGGTCAGGGCAGGTGTTAAAATGGGGCAAACACACCTGTATTTAATCAAAACACACAGAAGCAACAGCAGAGCAGCAGAGCAGCAAAAGGGAGACATGGAGGTGATTCTAATCCAGCATGCACGCAGACGCAGAGCCCAGCAGCTACAACAGCAGCTACAACAACATCAGCAGGGACTCCAAAGGCAGCGCAGAAGGCAGGAGAGGATATTCCACCCCAGAACAACCCTTCATGGCCTCAGGGAATACGACATCATCCAGAGGTACAGGTTGAACTGGCAGGCCATTCAGCAGCTGCTGCGAAGCATTGAACCGCAGTTGGCACCCACTTTGCTGACACCCCGCACCATCCCAACAGAAACCAAGCTGCTTGCCGTACTTCACATGCTGGCAAGTGGCTCTTTTCAAACAACTGGTGCCCTGGTTGCCGGAATATCACAACCATCATTCTCTGCCTTTTTTCCCAAAGTTCTGGATGCCATCATTGGACTTACACCACACCACATCTGCTTCCCTAACACACTGCAGAAGCAGCAGGAAACAAAACAGGGGTTCTACCTCATTAGTGGCTTCCCACACGTCCTTGGTGCAGTCGACTGCACACATGTACGCCTTGTGCCACCTGCTGCAACTGAATACCTCTACCGCAACAAGAAGCACACACATTCCATCAATGTGCAGGCCATAGTCGATCACCAAGGATTGATCACCAACATCGTGGCTAAATATCCTGGGAGTGTCCATGACTCCTTCATCTTCCGTCACTGCACCATCAATTAACACTTCCAGGATGGACGGTATGGCAATGGATTACTTGTTGGTAAGTACAGAAACCTACTTATATACACACTGCACAGCAACCCTCTAGGACACACAACACATACATAACAACAGCAACATGTGAACAGGAACACACTGAGGTCGTGACATCGCTAGCCATGTTTCTTAGGTCACCATTGAACCTGTCACACATCTGAAATGACTGTACAGCCTAATGTTAAGACGTCAAAGATCACAATGTGTGGAGTGGGTTGCCTAAATGTCACCTTGCAAATTGTAAGTGTCCCAATGACGTTTACATTAATCCATTGCATAAGTCTAAAGGTATGGGATGTCCAGGGTACATTGATATGAACGTGTTAACAACACTGTCAAAATGATTCTGTGTATGGAACTATCATCTCTCCCCCAGTGAAGACACACGGACACCTGTATCACAAGTCACAATGCCAGGGAGGGCACACTGTACTGCAAATCCCAAAACATACTGCTGACAAACGGTAAGCAGCCAAACACTTGTTCAGCCAAGGAAACAACACAATGCAGATGGTACATTCTACAAGCCTAGGATGCGACATTATAACACAAAAGAGCCACAGACAACACAAGACAACTACTGCCATGAAAGGTCATTTCAATGGGGCTAGCTACATCAACATAATCCCATTTATTTTCTCCTGCGGCTGATCAGGGGTATGGCATCCAGCCATGGATAATGACACCTATTGGCAACTCGAGTACTCCAGCAGAGCGTGCCTACAACAAAACACAGAGGAGGACAAGCACCATAGTCGAGAGGACCTTCGGCATCCTCAAGTCAAGGTTCCGGTGCCTCAACATCACTGGTGGTAGCTTCCTATATTCCCCGGAGATCGTCTGTAAGATCATCTTAACATGTGCAATATTGCACAACATTTGCATCAAAAGGAACATTCCCCTCCTGGAACCAGAGCCACACATGCCTGAAGAGGAGGAAGAGGAGGATGCTGGCCTGCAACATGAGGGGGAACTACAGATCACGGCCGCTGGTATATGCAGGCGGCAACATATCGGGAACAATTTCTTTTAAATATAATCACCATCACCACTTTAATGAACTAATTTAAATAAACACCTATTCTAATCACCATATCATGATCTGTCTAATCATGTTCGCACACCTTCATCTCTAACTATCAGAATAAGAGTGTTGCCTCATGGAGCATTGCTGATATACTGATTAGGACACTGAAAATCCCAGAGCTAATGTGATGCGTAACATACAATGGTCACATACACACACACTGTAAATGACATATATCATGTAAATTTCTCCTTTGAGGGCCAATAGCAGAGGACCACACCTATTTCACACATACATGTTGAAATCAAGGTCCAACGCAGCATATTGCACACAACTAAGACACCATCACTCAATAAGGGGAAAACAAGCCACATACATGAGGCAGTCGATGTGCTTTTGCATCAGTAACAGGAATGTCTGACCAGACCCTTGACAGCAGTAAGTCCAACTGCATCCAATATTTGCAAGGACTATCTGTGACCAGAGTTCCATAGAAGCTGTACATAGA
This sequence comes from Pleurodeles waltl, assembly GCF_031143425.1. Lineage (NCBI taxonomy): Eukaryota > Metazoa > Chordata > Amphibia > Caudata > Salamandridae > Pleurodeles > Pleurodeles waltl. Next base: position 1,892,083,033 of record NC_090440.1, read on the forward strand.
CAGCACAAGTGCCACACATATGAGCAGCATTGCGCACATGGCATTCCATGTACATGTCAGCCCATTTCCTAACTCCTGACACACCCATGCACCTGGTCACAACCCACCTGTCTGAAGAGGTCCCTGGAATAGTAAGATGTGTATCCTAATATTCCCTCCTCTACACACACAGCCTGTCAATAGCAATCCAGTGTGCTACACCCTTTCCTATGGTATGCCATTGTTGTAGAACATCTGACTGCATGGACGTCAGGTCAATTAATACACTGGCTTCCAGTTTCTAAGCCCTGTTAGCACCTGTAGATTGCTTCCCGTGTGAAAATGTCTGTTGGCCATTAGAATGCAAATCTCACCTACAGGACTTGTGAGAAACAGATGCAGCCCACACCTGTTATCACCTCCATGCACACCACCCATTTCAACAAGCACTGCCCCTGCTGATGCCAGGAACAGCATAGGAGTTGCCATTTTGTCAAATACACCGTTAAGCATTGATACTAATTAAGCCGTGTAACACAGCCCTTGGGTTCATTTGTCACCTTCAAATACACAGGACATACACAGTTTGACATGTCAGCTCTCTAGTTCGTCCTCCAAACAGTCTTAGTCAGATCAAAATTGCTGGATCCTGATTCACCCTGCATTCTGTCAGCCTGACTGGCATCTGTCTGTGCGTCACACTAAAGTATCCCTGTGTCTACATATGTACCACACTTGCGTTAGCAAACCTCTCATTCATCAGGGGGTATATGGGCATGGGCTTCTTCAATGCACACCCAAATACATTGTATAGCATAATCTGCCTTTTAACTGTACCATATGAGTTAAATCCTCTGTGAAAAGCAAAATTCATGGCCCATCCCTTGTCTGGGTCTCATTTATGCATGAATGACAAAGTGTGACAGTGTCCCAGGGCCGTATGTAGGGATTGGGTACGGGGCCTTCAGCAGAACCCGCAACCTCTGATAATGTCCATGAAAAATCCACACATGTCAGGACCCTGAAAGTTCACACACAGAATCACAGTGCTCACAACATATTAATGGGCCATGTGTGGTGAATAGCTGCGAGAATAATCAGCACAGAGGCTATGATGTTCCCAGATGCAGTGGGAATTGCAGAGGCTAACCTGTGTACAAATGTTGTAATGACACCTGCCAGAACATGACACCTGAGACATTATCTCACTCAGCACACCAAGGTTGCCCTGTTGACTGTCTCATTAAACGTCTTTAGTGACAGGGTGGGACCATCCCCATGTAGGTTCTCATGTCCACATCCACGTTACTCACATTGATCAACAAAGGATACTCAGTAGATACAGGAATAGCTGCCACTGACCTATGATGAGTCCTGGACCGAACTGTGACAAATTACACCCCAAAAAATATACAGGATCATCATTGGACCACACACATGAACAAGACACCTATGTGCAATTGATCACTGGAAATATGTGGACACGTGCTGCCTCGTCTGCTGGTCCACCACAGCCACTTGAGAGTTGTGGCTCACTTCTATCACCTCAACTGTGGTGTCATCATACATTTGTGATTCACCTTTGTCTGTCTGGGCAAACAACATGGTACCCACTTCCTCAATGCATGTGTATGACTCACTGTGGGATTCACCAACTAGTGCCTAGGAAGCTGTTACCAAAACTCTAGGACATAGGATGTTGAAAATGTGGACCATTGGCATGAACAAGCATCTGCCATCTATCTGGTGCATGCTTTGTCACATGTGGTGTCTACGTTACCCTAAATCTTGGAAGTCCACATTACGGATGTTGCTACATGTATGACTAACACATGTCCTCTCTCATTTCCAAAATGACTTGCATCTAAGGATTGGACACATGGACGTCACATTCATACAAGCATATGTGCAATAATGCATCATGTGATACACACACACTTGGTCAACAAATACATTAGTTGCCAAAGCACACACATTGAGCCAGAGGCATTTAGGTATTGTACATATGTGTGTCACATTGCTATCCTCTCCTTATGCCAAACATGCCCAATTTGTGCAATACATATATGTAGGCCACACATATGGCCATCTAGTGCGTCAGCCAACCGTAAAAATACTGTGAAGGAAGTAGCGGATCATGGTCCGCTGCAGTATGATGTCACATATGTGAACATACACAATCAACACCATAGTGGGTGCCATCAGCCTATCTCTGATGTGTCCCAATTGTAACATAACAGAAAAACAGAAAAAATGCCTAAAACCAGTTCATGCCCTGCAATTTTGACATTCCTAGCGTTATGCGTCATTTTTTGTACACCAATACTGTATTTGCATAATTTTTTGGGATGCACAGGAGTGAACATTAGGCCGCATGCAGATAATTGTACAGGCCATGTACTATTATTTGGATGCGGGCTAATTTTCACTCCTGTGCGTCAAAAAAAAGGACGTAAATACAGTATTGGTGTACAAAAAATGACGCATAACGCGAAAAAGGGCGGACATTTTATACAGGAAGTGATGTAATAGGATATCCTATTTACAGATCATGTACAGTGGGTGTACTTTCACTTTCACTTTGCAGTCTATGATTCTTCTAGACTGTGTGGCTGTGTAGAGAGTGGTGTCCTTAGATTTTGTGCTTTTTTGTCCTGTGTGCTGTCTCTATTGTCAATTTGTGAAATAAATATTGTTGGTGTATACTGTCCTACTGTCTTTTGTGTACACTTGTCCATTTATCTAGTGTTTTTGTTGTTTGTGGGAGTCTGTTGTGAGTAGTGGTAGTTTGGGGATAGTTGGGCTCTTTTAGTGGTTAAGTTTACTTTTCTTCTGTATTTGTACCCCTACTTTCCCCCTTTTCCCCTTTCTATTTCTTTAACCCCTATTCCCTTTCACATTTCCACAATGTCTGGTAAGCCACGTCTTGACAGGATGGGTGAAGAGGAGTTGGGGGCTTCATATGGCTTGTGTGCCATTTCTTGCCACTGATGATCGAGGCAGGGGGCAGGGTGATACAGGGGTATCACACAGAGGTGCGAAGAATCCAGTGGGGAAAGGTGCTGCATCACCTGCAGCGTGTGTATGCCAGCCAGAGGAGTGACCACCAGCTGAAGCACCGGTGGGCTGACCTCATCACAAGGGAGCAGGATCTCTTGGACCACCTGGGAATCGTGATTGGTGGCACTGTTGGTGAATACTAATCATGTAAATGTGCACGATTAAATGCTCTGTAGTGACATCAGATGATTTGTACTATGTCTGCCAGCTAACTTGCTGACTGTGTGTAATGCTGGGGAAACATATAGGGATAATTGATGCACTATGGGAAGGATCACAATTGCTAGCTGTCAGGTAGCACGTGCTCAGCAAACTTACAGGATACTTTTCCGTGAAGTAAATTGGTGTGGCCTTTGTGTCAGACAACCAAACAAAATAGGAGCCAATCATGTCTAATAGGGCACTTTTGCCAGAGAAGTAAAGATGTACCAACATATTGGCTAACTTTGTTGACGCAATAGCTAGACTGACTTTAGAATCACTACATGATGCAGAAAATGAGTGCTGGCTTCACGTCAATTGATTATAGCAAAGTGGCTCAGACATATGTCTCATGTGAGTCTGGTGAGTGTGGAAGGAAAGCGTTCACTGAAGTACTATGAATGTTAGGGATTATTGTGGTCCTTTATCTTTTTGGATACATGTCAGATCTGGATTTGGAAACATCGTGAAAAGGTGTAAGGTGCCCTTAGCTAACATCTTAGAATGTTTGTTGGAGTTAGTTGTGCCACATTCCAATTAGGGATGGCAGTCCAAAGGCATACACATGGGTTCACATCTCAATGGTTGGTGCAAATCACCATAGCTGGGCCACATCAAATGAATAAACTGTAACAACATGAGGGCTTACAAAAGTCCCTGTCCCTCTGTACATTGAACCTATGTGTCATAAATGTGTCATGGCCACATAGCATGTTTGACTGGTAATTGTCAGGATACTTCAATTCGATTTCCTCAGAAGCAGAAGATAACTCCTCAGTCCCGACCCGAGCTACTCACAACGAATATTAATCCTTCGTGCTGAGTACCCCGGAGGGGGAAAGGGGAATGGGATGGTAGAGAGACTGCCACAGAGATGATGAACGCCAGTACTCAGTCTGCCTCTTCACATCTAAGATTGGATACAGCACCTGCAAGAGTCACAGTCGCAATTACTAGGGACATTCAACATCAGTTTTTCAATTTCTACTCTCAACACTTAATTCTCTTTAATTCTATTATTTCTTCACTCACCCTGAGTTCTCTGTAGCCTTGCTTCTCTCTATAAATGATAGCTCTTCTTAAAATAATGCTTATTACTGATTCTGGAAGAACTTCTCAACCTTTGTTAGAGATTGGTTTTATGTTGCTATATATATATATATATATATAGTTGGTGATAATGCGTTCTTCAAATCAGCTGATGTTATTTAATTTCTCCTGTCTTATTGTGACTTCTGTCAATACTTGTATTTGTAAATGCTTGTTTATTAAAGTTTGTTTCTCCTTTCTTACTTCGACATTTGTTGCTAACTTGTATTTGTAAATGCTTGTTTATTACAGTTAGTTTCTCCTTCCTTACTTCGACATCTGTCGATAACTTGTAGTTGTAAATGCTTGTTTATTTAAGTTTGTTTCTCTTTTAAACTCTATTTTGGTTTATTACCATTGAATTTGTAAATGCTTATTTGTTAACAGTTCGTTTCTCCTTTAAACTTGGCCTTTGTTGATAACCTTGACATTGTAGATACTTGCTCTTTTAAAGTTAATTTTTTCTTTGACTTTAATATCTTAAACAAGAACCTTGTAAACATAAGGTTAATTCATACATTAACTCTGTAGCCTTGCCGACTTCCACGGGAACGGTCTACTATCAAACTCTTCGAATAAACCTTGACAATATTTATCCGTTTTCTGTAATATAATCTTCAAATGTAATTTTACCTCACAGGAGTTCCTGTTCTGAAGCGCGCTCTCTCTCCACACAGCTGATTCCTGTCAGACCTCAGTTGAAGTGCAAGGCTTCCAGCTGGAGAGCTCGTAACCTAGCAACCAACAGATTGCAAGACTAGAACTGTAACTAACCTTCAGGACTCACAGCGGCCATCTTGGATCTTCTCTTCTTGATTCTTCCTTTGAAATAAGCGCAAGATTACTCTGCAAACCTTCTTCCAGTTTGAGCTTTGCTGTCTCCACTGAGGATATCTCTTTGCTTTTCTCATGCACTTCTTTGATTTGACTTGGCAAGTTTGTGTGGTCATGACAGTACTCCCCCTCAAGGAACAGTTCTCCAATTTAGGTTTGCTTGGGTAGGTTCTATGAAAGTTTCTCACTAATCTTGAAGCATGTACATACTCGTGCGGCTCCCAGGATCGTTCCTCTGGACCATAACCTTTACAATCATTTAGATAATAAAGCTGGCCATTACGGATTTTGGAATCTAAGATTTGATTGACCTCATACTCTTCCGCAGAGCTAATATGGATAGGAATTGGAGGGGAGTTTTGACGTAAATTTGGAGGACTGTTCTTTAACAAGGAGACATGGAAAACAGGATGTATCTTTAGATGAGCTGGCAACTGCAATTTAACTGCCACTGGATTGATCATCTTGTCAACTTTGAATGGGCCTATAAATCGTGGCTGAAATTTGCGATTTCCTTTGAGACGTAAATGACGAGTGGATAACCAAACTTTGTCTCCTTTCGAATAAATGGGTCTCTCTCTTCTTTTTCTATCAGCCTGAGTCTTATATGAGTCTTTTGCTTGAATGATGTTTTTTCTAGCCCTAACTAACGTGGTCTGCAAATCCCTCACCATCTCTTCTACTGCAGGCACTGAATCATCTTCTTTACCCAACATTACATTAGGATGTCTACCATGGTTCAGATAAAAGGGGGTGAACCCAGTGGTGGAATGAACAGCATTATTGTAAGCAAATTCAGCTGCCCACATCAACTCGGGCCATTCCTTCTCTTTATCAAATAGATTGAGTCTTAAATACTGTTCTAACTCTTGATTCACTCTCTCTGTTTGCCCATCGGTTTCAGGATGGTAACTGGTAGAGTAACGAGAATCAATTCCTTATCTTTTACTAAAGGCCTTCCAAAAGCGAGAAACAAATTGGGACCCCCTGTCTGAAACTAGAATTTTTGGGATACCATGGGCGCGTACTATGTGTTGTGTAAACAACTGTGCAACCTGTGGGGCTCGAGGGATTTCTTTCAAAGGAATGAAATACGCCATTTTAGTGAAAGTGTCTACAAAAACTAGGATAGTGTTAAAACCTTGGCTACTATGGAGGTCCACTATAAGATCCATAGTGACAGTATGCCAGGCATGGGGTGCAGTGGGCAAAGGTCTTAACAGACCTTGTGAAGCTGTTCTATCTGATTTCCCTCTTTGACATTTGTCACAAGTTGACACATAGGGCCTGATTCTAACTTTGGAGGACAGTGTTAAACCGTCCCAAAAGTGGCGGATATACCACCTACCGTATTACGAGTCCATTATATCCTATGGAACTCGTAATACGGTAGGTGGTATATCCGCCACTTTTGGGACGGTTTAACACCGTCCTCCAAAGTTAGAATCAGGCCCATATTGTCTTATCTGAGTTTTCATTTTTGGCCACCAAAATTCTCGTTGTATTAGATTTTGAGTCTTTTGAATTCCTTTGTGTCCAGCCAATTGATCGTCATGATAAGCCTGAAGAATTTTTTCTTGCAGCTCCACAGTCGGAACATACAGTGCACCTTTAAAGTATGGCAAACCTTTTTTGATTTCTCTTCCTTGGCCTTCTTTGGACCACTTCAGCATTCCTTCGAATGTTAAGTTTTCTTGAATTTCTTTGGTTAAATTTTTATACAATATGGCAGATACGAACTTCTCTTGTGGAATAATCAATTATTTTTCTGGAGGCTCTTTAACTGCACCGGTATCAATTCGAGATAGAGCATCTGCCTTCCCATTTACTTTTCCTGGTCTGAAAGTGATAACAAAATCAAAGTCTGCAAAATATAGGGACCAACGCAGTTGTCTAGCTGTTAGAGTTTGAGCTGATTTTAAAAACTGTAAATTTCGGTGGTCTGTGTAAACGGTCACTTTATGCTTAGCTCCCAAAATGTAATGCCTCCACTCACGAAAAGTTTCTTTGACTGCCAATAGCTCCTTATCTGCAATTGAATAATTTATCTCTGGTGGTGTTAATTTTTGAGAGAAATAGGCCACTGGATGTAAGTGACCTGTATCTTTATGATGCTGGGAAAGGATACCTCCTATGGCAACATCTGAAGCATCTGCCTCCACATAATATGGCTCATCTGGATTGGGGTGGAGCAAGATTGGAGGTGAGACGAAGGAATTCTTCAAAAAATTAAAAGCATTTTCAGCTTCTTTTGTCCACTCAAACTTCACTCCTTTCTTCAACAATCGAGTAATGGGTGTAACTGTTTGAGAAAAATTGGATATGAATCTTCGATAAAAATTAGCGAACCCCAAGAAACTCTGGATCTCTTTGACATTGCAAGGAGAAGGCCAATGTTGCACTGTCTTTATCTTGGCTTGATCCATACTAACTCCTTCTGGTGACAAAATGAATCCTAAGAACTCAACTCGTTCCACATGAAATGCACACTTCTCCAATTTTACATAGAGATGGTTTTCTTGCAACCTTGTGAGGATGGATCGAACATGGGAAATGTGCTCCTGTAGATTGTCGGAAAAGATTAAAATGTCATCTATATAAACCACGGCAATCCGGTCGAGGAATTCTCGTAATATATCATTAACGAAATGCTGGAAGGCAGCGGGAGCACTGCATAACCCATAAGGCATCACTTGATATTCAAATAATCCGTATCGAGTCCGAAAAGCGGTTTTCCATTCATCCCCTGAAGCCACTCGAATCAAATGATATGCTCCTCGCAGGTCCAATTTGGTGTAGATTCTAGCATTCTTTACTTGATCTAATAAAACTGACACTAAAGGCAGTGGGTATCGATTCTTGATGGTAACCTGATTGAGGGCTCGATAATCAATGCAAGTTTGAAGACTCCCATCCTTCTTTGGTATGAAAAATAGTGGGGATGACACTGGAGATTCAGAAGGACGAATAAAACCATTAGCAAGATATTGATCCAAATAGTCTTTTAACTGTTGATTCTCTGCTTCGGTCAATGCGTATATTCTGCTACATGGCAATATCGCACCTGGCTTCAGTTCAATTTTGCAGTCGTAGGGTCGATGTGGTGGCAATTTCTCAGCCTCCTTTTCATCAAAAACGGCGACTAAATCCTCATATTCTTTTGGGATTTCTGCTGTCTTTAGTGCACAGATCATTGAAGAGTGTGATGATAAACAGGCCGCTTAGGACTTGGTGGACACTTCCACTCCATCATGAAAGCAATTCTCTTTGCAGTAAGAGGAATTCATCTTGATCGTTCTTTTGCTCCAATCAATTTGTGGATTATGTTCTGTAAGCCAGGGCAGACCCAAAATGAGTTGAAATTGTGGAGCATCTATCAAATTAAAGATTATCTGCTCCTGATGTCCACCAAAACCTTGCATCTGAATTGGTTCGGTCTCATGGGAAATGGGTCCTGAAGAAAGATTGGTTCCATCCACAGCTCTTACTACTTCCAAAGTAGATTTCTTGATAAATTGAATACCCATTTTACGAGCGTATTTGATATCACAGAAGTTGCCCATAGCTCCAGAGTCTATCATAACTGAGATCCCTTGAATTTCCTTCTCAAGGCTCTTAACTGATACTGTTTGTACCAAATGTGGCGCTGCGGTCTGTAAGGTATTCGCCACTCGTTGATCTAAAGGAGTTGTCTTGGGTTCTGCTTTCATCAGGGCAACTCCCTCTACTGATGAAGCTGGCCTTTTCCCGACTGAAGAGCTTTGGGTTTCTTGGGACAGTTTTTAACAAAATGCCCAGATGCACCGCAATATAAACATAGTTGATTCACTCTTCTTTTCTCTTTTTCTTCCTTAGATAAAGGACCTCGGATGGAACCAATTTGCATTGGTTCTTCTATCGTTATCCCTTCTCCGGCTCTCGTATGATCATTTCTTACACCATCAATTCTCATGGGAAATGGTCGATACTCTCTTCCCTTTTCTGCTCTTCGTTCAGTTAACCGGTGGTCAATCTGTAACACAAGATCAATTAACTCCGAAATTTCGGTGGGTCTATTTGGAACTTGTGCTAAGGCATCTTTCAATTCATCTCTCAGTCCACGATAAAATATGGTGGCTCTTTTTTACTCCGGCCAGGCAGTCTCTACAATGAGTTTATTGAAATGAGCCAGATAGGCTACTAGATCTTCATTACCTTGCCTGATTTCCAGTAGTTCATTGTCAGTGGCTTGAGCTGCAGTTCGCCGATCAAATATTCTTAAGAACTCTTCCTTGAAATTTTGGAAATTATATAAAACAGGATCATTTCTGGAAATTATTGGCATGGACCATGCGGCCGCATTTCCTGTCAGATAAGACCATATAAATGCCACTTTGGACTGGTCTTCGGAAAAAATGACTGGTCTACATAAAAAATGCAATGAGCATTGGGTCAGAAAAATCTGCGCCTTATTTGGATCCCCACCGAAGCGCTCGGGTTGAGCCAAAGGAATAATAGGGGAAACCGCATGAATTACTTGAGTGGATATACCTGCAGACTGTGAAGGGCTAGGGATTTGTTAAAACACAGATTCATTTGATTTAGCGGTGTTCCCTAACTCATTTATTCGCTGTTTTATTTGGACTGTTTCTTCTATGGTGTTATTTAATTGTTTCTGTAACCCTTCCAAAACGGTGGCTAATGCTTTTATATCAATTCCTTCTGCCATTCTGCTCAGGAGGAAATCTGTTTTTTCCCTAAAATTAGGGTGATGGCACTTCAATCTGTCAGGATACTTCAATTCGATTTCCTCAGAAGCAGAAGATAACTCCTCAGTCCCGACCCGAGCTACTCACAACGAATATTAATCCTTCGTGCTGAGTACCCCGGAGGGGGAAAGGGGAATGGGATGGTAGAGAGACTGCCACAGAGATGATGAATGCCAGTACTCAGTCTGCCTCTTCACATCTAAGATTGGATACAGCACCTGCAAGAGTCACAGTCGCAATTACTAGGGACATTCAACATCAGTTTTTCACTTTCTACTCTCAACACTTAATTCTCTTTAATTCTATTATTTCTTCACTCACCCTGAGTTCTCTGTAGCCTTCCTTCTCTCTATAAATGATAGTTCTTCTTAAAAAAATGCTTATTACTGATTCTGGAAGAACTTCTCAACCTTTGTTAGAGATTGGTTTTATGTTGCTACATATATATATATAGTTGGTGATAATGCGTTCTTCAAATCAGCTGATGTTATTTAATTTCTCCTGTCTTATTGTGACTTCTGTCAATACTTGTATTTGTAAATGCTTGTTTATTAAAGTTTGTTTCTCCTTTCTTACTTCGACATTTGTTGCTAACTTGTATTTGTAAATGCTTGTTTATTACAGTTAGTTTCTCCTTCCTTACTTCGACATCTGTCGATAACTTGTGGTTGTAAATGCTTGTTTATTTAAGTTCATTTCTCTTTTAAACTCTATTTTGGTTTATTACCATTGAATTTGTAAATGCTTATTTGTTAACAGTTCGTTTCTCCTTTAAACTTGGCCTTTGTTGATAACCTTGACATTTGTAGATACTTGCTCTTTTAAAGTTAATTTTTTCTTTGACTTTAATATCTTAAACAAGAACCTTGTAAACATAAGGTTAATTCATACATTAACTCTGTAGCCCTGCCGACTTCCATGGGAACGGTCTACTATCAAACTCTTCGAATAAACCTTGACAATATTTATCCGTTTTCTGTAATATAATCTTCAAATGTAATTTTACCTCACAGGAGTTTCTGTTCTGAAGCGCGCTCTCTCTCCACACAGCTGATTCCTGTCAGACCTCAGTTGAAGTGCAAGGCTTCCAGCTGGAGAGCTCGTAACCTAGCAACCAACCGATTGCAAGACTAGAACTGTAACTAACCTTCAGGACTCACAGCGGCCATCTTGGATCTTCTCTTCTTGATTCTTCCTTTGAAATAAGCGCAAGATTACTCTGCAAACCTTCTTCCAGTTTGAGCTTTGCTGTCTCCACTGAGGATATCTCTTTGCTTTTCTCATGCACTTCTTTGATTTGACTTGGCAAGTTTGTGTGGTCATGACAGTAATGCAGTCCTCAAGTAACCAGGCTTTGGATGTCTCTCTTGAATGCACATGATGAGACGATTACACTCCATATTTTTTTCAGGTCACCAATGACGGGGCATATTTGCCACCACATGATAGTTAGGGCCAATGCATGTGTGCAGATATGTGTGTAACTGTCACAGGAGAACCATGCTATGTACAAGTTGGCCGTGATATATCAGATGCAGTATCATCATGTCTGAATGGCTGCCATTTCCTTATTCAGCCTATACATTGTATATGTTAATGAAATTGTTGGTCTGTGCACAGATTTTGAGCACATTTCTTCCTTCCATGCCTTACAGGTGGACTGGCACCCTACACTGTGGGAGAGATGGCTACATTTGAGGACCCCGACCACTCCAGTATATGTCTGTTATGTGTTGTGTTGGCTGGTTATGGACTCCTGTGTGTTGAACGCATAGCAAGGTGTGATGCGTTGGGCAATCATTTGTCTTGTTCCATGAGTGGGATTTCAGTTTCTCAAATGTTTTGAGTTGGCCAATGCGTATCCTATGGTATTATCTAGGGATTGTAGGCCATTCCTGTAGGCACCACAGTGAGTACTGGGGTGAGTCATGTAGATAACACTTGTATCAACAAGAGTCGCACTGGAAGTCAGCTCAGATTTAGTCACCCTGTCAGACCCACATTCTCCAAGATTGGTACAGCAAATTACTTTCCAATAGACTTCTGCTTCCCTATTTACCAAGGTACTTATTAAACTGTAGGTAGAACCTCCTAGCAGCATGTACTTCCACATGTAGTGCTACAAGTATGTGGAACTTGAGTGCAATGGCCTAGGTGTGCATGCTAATCATGATCATGGGTGTTCTTACAACTCTGTGTCTGATGTAAGTCAGGCCTTACTGGAAGTATATGTTGTGTACCAAGTTCTGCATTTCCTGACATGTGTGGCCCTATGATTGGTCTAGGGTTTGCTGACTCTTATTGGTGATAGACCTTACCTGTGGTGTGTGTGTAGAGCAAAACACATGTGGAGTTTTCTATACACTCCTCAGTGTACATGTTGTTGGGAATTGATAGTTGTTTATCCACCCACCACCCTCAAACACAGGCATAGGTTTGTGAATGGGGTACCTAGTACTGATGCTACCAGTATGTTACACATACATGTGAATAAGTGACTGGTTGGAACCTAGTATACACACTCAGGTTTGGAACTTGGTACTATACAGGCAAGTCCTGTTACAACTTGCAGACCATGTGGCTTTAGTTTTGCATTCCGTACACTGACATTTGTAGCCCAGGTCTTGGCGGAGGATATGCAGCATGATTGTTAGCTGATAACTGGCAGAACTCAGATGGCAAGTTAAAGCCACTTGTTACCCATCTTGTAGGTTATGGATGCGCTATGTGTGATGTGACCTTTGTAGGCTGGCCTGCCATGTACTTCCTCAGGGACATTCAATGATCTGTATTGTGATATGAGCTGTTACAAGTACAGTAGATGTATTGTCTGATTAACTTCTTGTGCCATTTCACACAATGCCGTTACTAATGTAGAATATTTGCATTTGTCTTCACAGCTGCAAACATGACTCCAGACCAGGTCCGTGAGTTCCAGCGTCGGGCCATGAGATACCAGCACATCCTGCTGGTGGAGTCGGGGTTCAGGAGGATGGCTGGTCGATATCGCTATGAACGGGCCTCTGGGGCATGGAGGGCCTTCCCACAGGGTGGCCCTACTTTGCCCATCACAGCCACCACCAGCACAACCACCACTTCAAGCCAGGTGGCCCCACCCACAGCTGGGACTGTTGTGCCTACATCTGCCGGACTTCCAGGCCCCAGCATTGCTACAGGTGCAGGACAGCCCACTGGCCTTGGCTCCACACACACACAGACCTCTTCCACCGGTACCCAGACTGCCCCAGCTCCATCTGTTGACCCTGCAGCCTGCCACAACATGGAACGGAAGATGGACCGTGTGCTGCGCAAGTTAAGCCACCTGAGCCAGGATGTGCGCCACATTAATCGGCGTGTGAAGTCGATCAAGAGGACCCTCCGCAGGGCCAACCTCTAGACTGTTTTTGATATGGACATGATTCCCTCCCCTCCCCTCCCTCCTCTTTCCTTGTTCTTATACTTAGTGGGCTTAGGGGGCTTAGTGTTAGGTTAGTATAGGCTGTTAGTTTAGTTAGTGTTGGTGGGTGGGGGTGGGGGTCCTGATTGTTTCTATTTTTTCTTATTACATGTGTGGGTGGGGGGCTATGTTGGGGTTCTTGTGTGTTTAATAAAAAATTAAAAAAAATAATTGTTTAGGATAGTATAGTATGTGTTTAGGTTAGTATGTGTTGTCCTCCATGTGTCCCGTTTCATAAGGGGGGTGGAGGGTGAATGTTTAGAACGTTTCGTTACATGTGATAAGTAAGTGTAGCTTAGGTTAGTTAGGTTGAGGGTAATGAGTAGTCAGGGTAGATTAGGGTAGGTAAGATTTTTCCCTCAGTTTCCTCTTCTGTGATTAGCATTTAATAAATATTTGGTTAACCCTTAACAGTATGTGTTAGATGGTACTTGATCCTGGGCTTGGAATCAGTGTACATGAATTTTGTACTATTACATTTGTGTCCTATGCTACAAACAAATCCCATCTGAGCTGTAAGATTGGCAGCTACCCCAGAGCTACCTTGCTAAGTTTCCACCCTTCGTTGCAACCACCAATCACAGTTAATATGGATGACAATGTGTTTCTGTTGATAAGTGTGTTTTCTACGTCACAAATAGTGCTTCCAGACTTGGTATTGGGGAACAGTTTTAGGTCTGACTGCAGTGTGATGATCACGGACACCCTTATAAGATGAGTTCTCGTAGGCACTCTAGTATTCTTGTCTTCATGACTCACATACGTCATTTGTGACACAGTTCAGCATGATTACCTATTTGTATGTAAACTCAGACACCTTCATTCGTGCAGTTTTTGTAGTGTTTGCTTAGATTAGTGTGCACTGTTATATGTGTTAGTATTGCATGGTGACAACATTTTGCGGGTACTATTTGATGACTTAGATATCCCTTGAGGAAGCATTATTCTGTCCAACACAGCATGATGGTGTATGGTGTCTCACTTCATCAGATATGTCCCTCAGGATGGGCAGAGTATGATGCAACCATGGGCACTGTGCAGATTTCTCTGACTACATAATATCAGGACAGTTGTATTGACAAGCTACGTAATTTGACAGTAGGCACATTTCAGTTATCTACTGCACAATTGATATGTCACATTACCCAGAGACAGATTTGTTGTGTAAGTGCTATTTATTGAAAAGTGCTGTAGTGCTATCTGTACATTGTCCATGATTGTGAGTCCATTAGAGTGACATCTTATATTGTGATCCTACACAAGGGGTTACGGAAATGCTTGACATGCTGGGGTGATGTTTCAGACAGTGCAGAGGGACATGATTTGCCAATGAGTAGGAGAGAGGCAATCACTGGGCAGGCTGACAAGATATACAGTGGTAAGCAGAAAAGTCATTAAGTAGAGTTGTTGCAAGACTGGCATGTTACAAAGCGCAGGACCTTGGTAATAGTTGGCCATGTGGCAGGGACTAGTGCTTCCGGGTACTTTTCCGTGTGAAGGTGATCTGTTCCATGTCTTCTTGTTCTGATGTGTGTGTTGCCTCCTCTGTTCTTGGTGGTGGTGGTTGTGAAGGGGCAACACACACCTCAGTGTTAGAAGACGTGGAGTCAGACATCCCGGCCACTGCAGATCTGCTGGTTCTTGAGAATAGCAGCCACATCACGATGGTAGGCAGCCAGGACGGCCCTGAGGGGTTCAATGTTGTATTCGTGCACGCGTTGACAGGATTGCTGTTGTAGGTGTTGGGTCAACTGTATTACAGCTGTGCTGATTTCCTTCTGGGTTTGTTGCTGTTCCTGCAAGATAGATGTTAGGGCTTGCATAGATTCTGCCTGATCTGCAGATGACATCATGCACGAACGCACCCCCTCTAGGCTGGCTGCCATAGTTTGCATCCCCATCTGCACCACCTTGACCAGCTCCCGCTGTACCCCAACTACAGTTCTCTCAAAGCTGGTGCCTGTGTCGTCTGAGTCCTCAGCTGTATTGGAGCTGGCAGGTCTTACAATTGGGGTGGTGGGTGGATCCTCTGCAATGGCTGCTTGTTCTGTGCTCCTCCTTGTGACTGAAGGTGGGCTCTGGAGGGTTTCAAGGACCTTTTGGATAGTCTCCTGGGGAATGTTTATCAGCTCGTCATCCATCTCATCAGGGTAATCTAGGACAGGCATTTCGGCAGGAGATCCATCTTCCTCTGCAATGAAACAGGGTACAATTAGTGTGTCTGTGTTGTGGCATGAGTGATGTGACATGCCTGCCTTGTGATGAATTCACATTGTGATCTTGTTTCGTGTTCATTGCTCCAGTCCTTCAGATGGGCATTCTCCCAGGCCTATGGCCCACCTGCATGTCACATGTATGTTATTAAGTTATTAGACTTGTCGGCATCATCTCTTCTAGGTGTTGGTTTTGGCCAAATAGTGAATTGCCACCTTCTTGTCCTACTCAACCCTCCGTCTACATCCATTCTCATGGTGATACCTTTCACTGGCTGTGGGTGTTCTGATGGCACTGGCAGCACACTTAACAATCTGGACCTGCCCCAATCTCTGATCTTTCACATCCACTTAAATGTATCTGACATGCAGAATTTCCCATGCATTGCAATGTTATGACACAATATGGATGTTGGCATTGGTAATGTGTACTGCTGATGTTGGGGAATGTGTGGTACATTGGATTGCCCTGATTGTCGTAGCAGTGTCCTTTTTCCTCCTCTGACTGTGCAGGTGTATGTCAGTGACCAGTTACATGTGCCCCTCCCTCAATGCTGTTGTCTGAGCAGTATGACATTTGGGATGTTACATTGTGACCCAGGCACAGGATGGACCCTGACATATGCAGCATGGGTATGTCCTTAGTGCTGTGTAGCTCCTATTGTTGTTGAAATTGGCTGATGTTTGCAACAACTGTGGGCATTAACATTTGACAGTACTGGGGCCTTTGTCTTTTTTCAGTGGATTGTTGAAGTTGTCATCCTCAACCCCCTAATTTAGGTGTGTATGATCCATGGGGAGGTTACTGCCATTGGCTACTTGAGCTGCACACAGAGCGGAAGTGGTAGTGGCAACTGTTGTTGCAGTTACGTTCCAGTTGTCGGTATGGCTAGAGGTTGTTAAGAGGGCCCTAGTTAATGTGGGGAGTATGGTGGCTGACGTGTGCCGGGATGTCAGTTTGACGTTCTGGCCTTTCCTCCTGGCGTGGATTTCCCTTTGCTCCATCGTTGGCATGACAGCATGCCCCCATGGGACTGTTGTTGGTGTAGTGTAATGGTGTGCCCCTGCTTCTGTCTGTGCAGGCCATGCCCCCATGCTCTGCCCCTTTACCCATGCCCCTCCATGTATATGATGACTTACATGCAATGTGTAGTAGGTATTCCCCCCCGGTTGCAGTTGACATTAGTGCATTTCAATTCCCCATGCGACTTACCCTGCATGTGCGTTGTCTCTTGGTAGTCTGCGCTGTCCTGCCCTTGAATCCTCAGGGATCTCCTCAGGGATGACGGCTGCGACCATGTGGTCCAGGGCCTCCTGCTGTGTTGGACTCCCACCTCCAGTCTGCAGTGCTGCCTTCCTGTTCCTGGCCATCTTTTCCTTGGTCCTGCGCTTGCAGTCAAGCCAGCATTTCTTGCACTCGGTGACTGTTCTGCGTACTTCTGCCACACTGTTAATCTTGTCAACAATTTGTTGCCATATATATCCTCTTTCCTACTGATTGGCAACTTTGAGGTGACATACAGTTCGTGCTGGTGTTCTGTCAACTCTTTAACCAGAATGTCCTGCTCCTCTGCACTGAAGCAACACTTTCTTTTCTTCTTATAAGTGTCCTGGTTCTTGTGTGGGTCCTCCTGGCTGGTTCCTGGTCTGTTGTCATCTTCCTGGGGGTCTGTAGTGGCATCTGGGATCCATTTTGGCTCTCCTCTGGTGAAATGGCAGTGTTCACGGGGTATTTTGATGCTATTGCGTCCAAAAACGGCGCATATCCGGTGTGCGGTGTCGTAAATCGACCCCCAGTCATTTCCGCCACGTTAACGTTGTTTTGCTTTACGACTTGACGCTGCGGTGTGCATCAAAACAAATGACTCCCACCTGTGGTTTGCGCCGCCGTGCATCAAAGTATAAATTTGACGCCCGCACGGCGCACCAAAATGGCATTAGCCAGCGGTAATATTTTTGACGCAAAACTGCGCCAGCGCAGTTTTGCGTCAAAAAGTATAAATATGGCCCCATGTTCTGAGAGGGAGTTAGAATAGATTTTTCTTTGTTTAGAAGTGATCTGTATTTGGGTATGAAGAGTAGGAAGACTCTGACACATCAAGAGTATATCGTCCAGGTAGATAATTAATCTGATGCCCTGAAACGGGCTACGATTGGTTTCATCAGTTTGGTGAAACACCAAGAGGCGGAAGACAGACCGAAAGGAAAAGAGGAGAATTGATAGGTTTTTCCCTGTGACTGGAGTTGGAGGTATTTTCTGTGATCTTTGTGAATAGGAATAGTGAGGTATGCATCTTGTAATTGCAAACGAACAATCTAATTGTTCTGTAATAAGGTATCTCTGAGATGTAGAATAGTCGCTATTTTGAAGTGACAGTAAACTACAAACTGGTACTTTAGATTTATGACTGGTCTTATTTTCCTGTTTTTCTTTTCAACTAAGAAAATTGAACTTAAGAAACCTGAAGGATGCCAATAGGTGTCTTAGATTGCACGTTTTTGTAAGGGAGAGAGAATTTCTTGTGAAAAAAAGAAGTCATCTCTGTTGAGAATTTAATGATGGGGGGGGAGAAACTTTTGAAAAGGCTTTTCGTAAAGTTCTAAGATATAACCCTGCGCAGTGTTTATAACTCAAGAAAGAAGATCAGAAGTGATGGTTCTCCATTTGTAAAGGAAGAATTTTAGACTCCTTACCTACAGAAAGAGGGACAGAAGATAGGACAATAGGAAGTTTATTTTTCCCCGACCTCGATATCCTCTTGATCTTTGAAGGTAGAATTGTGGTCAGAATTCTTGCAGAGATGAGTTGAAGGAGCCTTTGTAGACTTTAGATCAAGGGTTCCAGCCGGTAAAGTGACTCCTGCCTCTACCGGCCCTGGCCCTGGCAAAAACCTGATTGGCAAAAACCTGATTGGCAAAAATCTTTTTTAAAGATTGTTGTGATTTATCCATCAAAGCAAAAGTGGTCACATACTTGCTTAGGTCCTTGATAATGGAATCTCCGAACAGTAACAAATCAGCCATAGAACCAGGATCCATTGTTGCCAGAATTGCCAGTTTAGAGTCTAACTTGAGCAGCAGACCCTTATGACTTTCATGTGTGATTGCCACATTTGTATTACCCAAAAGGCAGAATGCTCTTTGTACCCACATAGACAGTTCATCTGCATCAATAGGGACATTATCAAGTCTAGCTGTGGATCTTTACCAAATTTTTTAAAGAAAGTCAACATCGTGGGATCAGTAGCAGGTGTTTCAGTGATGTGAAGAAGAAAAGATTGCCTGGGACACTCAGATTTTTATTTGGCTCTTGTTTGTTTATCCAGCGTTAAACGGAGTCCGGCAAAAATATATTCTTCCACATGCTCCAAAGGAAGCCATTCTGTGGACTTGGGATGGTGGATTCATTTGTAATCGAACATAGGATGACCCTCTGTGTCAAGTATTACTTTTTAGGTAGAAAGGGTCTTTAGAAGGAAAGGACAATTTTTGTTTATTTGGTTGTGGACCATCTGAATTATCCAATCCATCTCGATCATTATCAGAATCAGGATCGCCCATATCGTCATCAGCATCCTGAATCGAAGATATCACAATCTTATGTGCACTGTCTTCCAAGTGCTTGGATTTGCTTTTACTTTTTGTAGTAGTAATGAATCACCACAGGGGACATTCAATGGTGGTAAACAATTGGCGGTACACTCCTGCGTGCTCAGAATGGACACCCAAATACAAAAAACACTACATTGGCCAAAACCGAAATCACACACCTGACACTGATACACACACCACACCCACCCATCAACAGCACTATAAACCACACACCCACATAACCCACAACCCTTTACAAACACCAATGTTTGCCACCAGACTAAAACCAAGACCTCTGAGGCAACTAGACACACACACCACAAACACCCATACATCCGTCACGCACCCCACATCCCACACCCCACCACATTACTCAACACCCTCTCAACAACACACACCACACAACACTCATGTCCCCACTAAGCCACCCCTGTTTCACTGATGAGGAGTGGTGGGTCAGGGTGGAGCAAATAGTCAGGGTAGAGACACATATGGTTGGAGCACAGGTCCAGCAAATATCCATTGCCAGGAAGATGGAGCTATGGCAGAGAATCAAGGACAGGGTGAATGCCATGGGACAGCTTCCAAGAACGAGGGATGACATCAGGAAGTGGTGGAATGACCTACAGGGAAAGATACGTTCCCTGGTAGCAAGACATCAGCTTGCCATCCAGAGGACTGGTGGTAGACCCTCCTCCCCCACAGCTCACAGCATGGGAGGAGCAAGTCTTGAAAATAGTGCATCCTGAGGGACTCACTGGAGTAGCTGAAGGACTGGACACTGGTGAGTCAATATTTACTACTTATCACCCCCATACATGAATGCCATCACACCCCCTTACCCTCACTCCACTCCACCCCATCCCACACACTGCACCTATACTTATGACTAACCCCAATGCCTAGCCCTGCATGCTACACCAATTCATGGACAGCCCTCCCAGCCCTGCATTTACACCCATCGCAAAAGCATGCACAGCATGGAGAAAAAACAATCCCACAATACACCACCATACTCAAACAAATGTGGAAGGGCAACAGCAACAATAGAGTGGAAGCTAGGGATGTACAATTTGTCACAGACATGTTGCATAATATATCACTTACATCCCCACAGGTGCCCCAGCCAATCTCAGCGGAGAGGAGGTGCCACGTCTAACCAGTCCCTCAACAGACGATGCCCCCAGTGATGACAGTAACTCTGGACTTCTGGATCTGGATGAACTACCTGGCCCGTCAGGGACCACTGGTCAGTCTCTAACCCCTCAGCCCACTCACAGTCCACCACAGAGCCTCCCCCCATCAGTATCCAACACCACAGCACCCACCCAACGTCCCCACACCTCTGTCCCCAGGATGCATCAATCAGCAGTGTTGCCACCTGTATAGGGAATCCCAGTCCACACCTCACCGCCAAGACAATCAGGGATCGGGGGTCAGTGGCACTGGGCACACCATTCAGGGGACAGAGGCACAGGGGAACAGGGACACTGGGAGGACCGCTGTGCACTAGGGAGAGGACAGGCCCAGGGAACCGACTCTGCAGGAGGCACTCACAAATGTCCTGGGGGCTTACCAACAATCCCAGGACACGATGGGCCAGATCCTTACCAACATGCAGGAGAACAAGTGGCTGCAGGAGGAACACCATCAGGAGATCAGGGAGGATTTGCAGGCCCTCAACACCACCATAATCTCCATAGCAGGGCTGCTGGCAGACATGACCAACATCATGATGGAATGGACAGCACACTAGCGGGCCTCTACCACTAGCAGGCCTGCTGACCAGCCCTTCACTTCCACTACAGCTAGTAGTCAGGAGGCCCTGCCACAGGACCCACAGGCCACCAGCACCCCTCTCCCTGCAGAAGGTGAACCACCCTGCAAACTTTCCCTGTGACCCAGACAGAAGCTAGTGACACTTGCCAAGACCAAGACCACCACCAGGAAATAAAACCCTCCTGAATGTCCCCCTTGTGTCCCACCATGTCACCTTGTCCACAGTGAACTACCTTTGCTCCCCTTCCTATGGCCCATTGGACACTGGACCTATGCTACAAACAGAATGGAACAATACCCTTGACTTTCATCTACCATCACCCCATTCCATTGCACTATTCCTCCTATATTTTTCACTTCAATAAACACCCTTGAACACAACTTGAGTGATAGTGCTTTCTGTGATGAAAATGTATAATAATATCAATAATTACATCTTGTGCAATTGTCCAGAACTTTGTGATTGCATACAAATAATGGTCTGTAGCTGTCTGTAGTCATCACATCAGTACACTGTTGTAAAATCACCAACATCTGCAAAATGAGAAGCTATAGGTGACAGTAAATTGTGATGCAAAGGAAGTGAATGCCATCCTGCCACAGCCACACAGTTAAAACAATAGTCAGGGGACTGGTCAGTTAACCTGTCTCATCTGTGTGTCATTGGATGTATTGACGTATAACTGATGTTCTGTTGTCCACATCCTCATCCTCTGCCTCCTCATCCTCACTGTCCCCAGTGTCCACTGCTGCCACAGGGGCATTTCCAATCACTTCCTCCTCCAGAAAAGGCACATGTTGTCTCAGGGCCAGGTTGTGCAAACATGCAGCATGCCACTACTTTCTGGGAAAGCTGGTAGCACAGTGATCCACCTGTCAGATGTAGGCATCTGAACCTGGCCTTCAGGAGGCCGAAGGTCCTTTCGATAACTCTCCTGGTTCACCCATGTGTATCATTGTAACGATTCTCAGCACCTGTCCTGGCATTCCTCACAGGTTTCAGGAGCCATGATAGGTTTGGGTAGCCTGAGTCACCTGCAAGAATTGAGGGACAAACATTAGCCTTACTCAATGGTATGGGGTTAACACCAGAAGGTATACACTGACATACATTTGGTGATCATTCAGGCTCACCTGTTAGCCACACTCTGTGCCTATGTAGTTGTGGCATCACATTTGGGATGCCGCTTTCCCCAGAACAAAGACATCATGCACTGACCCAAAATACTTGGCAGTGACGTGGGAGATGTACGAGTCTGCCCGGCACACCTTTTGCACATTGAGTGAGTGGAAACTCTTCATATTCCTGAACACCTGTTCATTGTGGCGGGGGGACGCAATATGTTTTCTGTCAGTCACCCCAATAAGATTGAGTATATGTCCCATTTCATAGAATCCTGCCTTCACAGTAGCCAAATCATCCACTTGGGGGGGAAGCAATGTAGCTGCACATGTCTTTGACCAAGGCAGGCAGAACCCTTGCCATCACAATTGAGAACATTGGATGTGACATTCCTGCTGCCAAGCCCACTGTCACTTGGAAAGAACCAGTTGCCAAGAAATGGAGTACTGATAGAACTTGCACAAGAGGGGGGATTCCAGTGTGATGACGGATATCAGATTTCAGATCAGGCGCAAATTGTGCACACAGCTCTGTGATTGTGGCCCTGTCCAATCTATAGGTGAGTATTATGTGTCTGTCCTCCACTGTAGCCAAGTCCACAAGGGGTCTGTACACGGGGGCTTGTCTCCTCCTTCTATTCCTCCGCAGTGGTAGGTATCTAAGGGACACAAGAGTGAGTAGGCTGTCACAATTCAAACAATAGAACCACCAACTCAGTGTACATAGAACATTAATGTGATGGGATAGTGGGAATGGCAATGTACGTGCAATCTTTAGCAATGACAAAGTTATGGATTATCTGAATGTTTTCCACCACCATTAAATGGCGACCGCCTGACCTGTATCTAGGGGCAGGTGGAAGTGAGGTAACTCCCCCGACATTGGGCGTCGTGACGGAGGCCGTCTCCCACCGCCATGCAATTCCTCATTGGCTAATATGGGTCTCTATGGAGTACAGTGGCCAATGGGGATCAGCAGTGGCGGTGACGGTGTACACCGCCGCGGACGTGACTGCCATTTTCTATCTAAATCCTCACTTGATTCCTGACTTTCCACAGGACAACATCTACACTGCGTGTGCTGCTGTGACCTGTGTCGGGAACCTATCATGGCCCGTGTGACGGGGGAAAGGGCCTCTGCCTTTTCTTTGGAGGAGTTGGAGCGTTTGGTGGAAGGGGTCCTACGCCAGTATGGACTGCTGTCTTGGCCTCCAGACCAACAGGTGAGTACACCTTGGGCACGATGCATGTGGCAAGGTTACTTGGAGATGTGTGTGAAAGCATTGTGTCATTTCGGGGGTTGTATGTCTGTTGGTAGTGTACATGGTGCGCGCTTGGTGATGTGTGTGCCAATGGAGATGGAAATGGGATTTGTGGGCCATATGTGTGACAGACTGGATTGTATGTGTAATGGTGTCCTCCCGTCTGTATTACTTCTGCAGATCAGCGCCTATTAGAAGAAGGGATTGTGGCGTGCCATCACCAAGGGTGTTTGGACCCTGGGGGTCTACAGCTGGTGGAGCACCCACTGTAGGAAAAGGATGGGTAGGACCTGAGAGGCTGGGCACGGAAGACCATGGGAGCCCAGCTGGGGATGGCCTCCCAACGAGGAAGGGGTGCCTGTCAGAATCTGACCCCCGTAATGGCCCACAAAATGGCGGTGGCCTACTCAGATATGGAAGGGCACTTGAGGGCATCACAGCAGCCACAAGGGGGTGAGTACAGTGGGCGTAAGTACAATCATTGGTAGATGGCATGGGATCCAGATGGTCGGTGTGAGTCAGTCGGTGTCCCTTAATGCCAGGTCAGACATTACAGCATGACCCAGCTCAAGGGTAGTGGGTGTATAGCAAATTCAGGTAACCTCGCTAGGTTGTATTCCATGTCAGACAGGGCTTAGTGGGTCCCAGGAGGGCTGCAGTTGGCGGTGTTTGGCCCTCATCTTGCTGTGGCACCTAACCAATTGATTGCCAGTGTGGGGCATAATGCTCAATCCTGAACCCTGTGTGTGATGGTAATGTTTAGGCCAACTGTGGTGTTGGTGCTGTAATTGACGCAGTGTTCCCTTTCTCTCTCTCCCTCCTTTTTTTCTTCTGTCATTTCATCCATGTGTGCATTAGTATCATCTGGCGGAGGAGCAGGGGCACGGGCAACAGAGAGAGCTGCATCCCACAGGATCCAGGAGGCAGAGTCCACCGCGCCGAGGGAACCAGTGGGACGGAGGACAACACTGACTCTGATTCCTCCTCCAATGGGAACTCCCTGGTGGTGTCCGACACCTCTGGGACCACCCCAGCTCCAGGTACAGCCGCCACCCCCGTACCTGCACTGCCCTCCCAGCTGCCCCTCACCGAGTTGCCCGTGCCCGCTCACCCTTCGTCCCTGGCACCTCAGGCATTTCTCCAGTGAGCCCTGCTGCCCTCAGTGAGTAGGCTATTTACCTCCTGAGAACCATCTCTGTAGGGCAGTCAACCATAGTGAATGCCATCCAGGGGCTGGCATCCCAGATGCAGCAATGCAATGCATTCCTGGAGGGCGTCCATGGTGGATTGGCAGCCCAACAGAGATCGTTTCAGGCTCTGGGCTCCTCACTGATGGCAGCCATTGTCCCTATTACTACAGTCCCCCCTCCAACTACCACTTCCCAGACCCAGTCACCTCAACCCCAACCCATGCACACATACAGACAAGCATGCACACAAAACATCACACAAGACTAGCACAGTCAAACACAGGCAGCACACTTCAGGCCACAAGCACTCACACAAACAACAGACAGTTGCACACACAACAACATCCGCTGCCTCTACTGTCTCCCCCTCCTTCCTCACAGTCACATCCGCACTCACACCTGCATTCACTGGTTCAACAGCCAGCACCACACGAAGCAGCATACACACCTCACTAGCAGACACCCCCACAACATCCATCCATGTGTCCCCTGTGTCCTCTCCCACGCTGTCTGCCCCCCCCTCCTAAGGGATACAAACACACGCACTCAGACAGCCAACAGCCATCCATCTCACATCAGCACACTGCCCATGCACCTGCACCCAAATCTAGCAGACATACACCGCCAACAACCACTCCTCAACCTCCACTCCCATGCCTCCTCCCTCATCCCACCCCATCGTCCCTAAGAAGGCTTTCCTTGCTCAACTTGACCTCTTCCCTCCCCTTAAACCCCCTGTCCTCCCCATAAGAGCAGGGTCCCATCACCCAGCCCAGCACCTCAGCCAAACAGTCCACGAGGACAGTGGAGGCACCTCCTAGTCGTGGAGGCAAGAAAGTGAAGGATCACACTCCACCAGCCAGGAAAGGGAAGGATCCCACTCCACCAGCCAGGAAAGGGAAGGATCCCACTCCCGCGGCTGTACTCAACGTCGTCATCTATGTCGGCGTTGGTGTTCCAGGTGGAGCATGGCGTAGAAAAGCATTGGGAAGACTTGCAATTCTGGTTCCATGGCGGCGTTGATCTTCTCTGTGTCTCTGATGGTGAGTCTTTGGTCTTCAGTGTTGTGTTTCCACCAGGCTTTTGATGGCATTGGTACCTCCCCGGAAATCGTGGTGGTTTGCTGTGTCATGATATGGTGGGCGGACCTTGTCTTCCGCCTGGCTGTTGATGGCTACTGCCGTAGTGAGTGGTGTTAACGCCCTGGGGGATGATGTGGTACATTGGCTGTCTATGGGAGTTATCACCGCCATGGTCTTCATTTGGCGGTAATTACCACCAGTCTGTTAGCAGTATTACCATCACTTTAGTGGTCACCGCCAATGTCTTGATGACCACCATGGTCTAACTTGGATGTTGTGAGCTGAGAGGGTTATGGCCTAAGACAGGGCCTGCGCAACAATCTTTTTTGGCACCCCCCTATCCCATGACCACCTCCTCAGGGTCCCTCACTACTACACAGCAAAAGTGGCACTCATCTCTCCATAGCCCCTCTCACATGCATTTTATTTGTTTTAAAGCACTTTTAGAGGCTGGTTTTACTAATCCACTCAACTATCCACATAAAATATAGTTCTCTTCTTCACATCAGGCATATTACCCCTCTGAGCTACTTTAGGGGGAGCCAGAACTGTTGCTGGATAAAATGCCGATCTCCCGCTCTAGCAAGAACATTAATCACTAGAATTATCTTGACTCTTTAATGGTTTCCTGAAGGCTGGACTCACAAAGAACTTTTCAGCAGGTTATTTGAAATCGCAAGTTTCGTAAGATATTGCGAAACACAGAGCCCCCCTGAGGCCAGTGCCCCCCATCCAGGTTAGCACCCAGTGCGGCCGCACCGCTCACACCGCCCTAAAGCCAGCCTAAGAACACTGAAGTGCTAGATGCATAATCTCTTCTCATTAGCACTTGCATAACGCTGATGAGAAAAAAGTAAGTGAGAGATGGCTGCTAAATAGCCGGGCTGTTTTTTATGATATTGGTTTTTGCACCTCATTTTTCTGCAATATAGGTCACAAATAAGGAAGGAATAAGCAAACATAGAAATGGGTTTTACCCTAAGACTATCCTCCCACTTCCACTAAAAGGGACTGAAAAGGACAAAG
Organism: Pleurodeles waltl; assembly: GCF_031143425.1. Taxonomy (NCBI): domain Eukaryota; kingdom Metazoa; phylum Chordata; class Amphibia; order Caudata; family Salamandridae; genus Pleurodeles; species Pleurodeles waltl. Next base: position 1,892,109,666 of record NC_090440.1, read on the forward strand.
CATGAACGTAGATGAGGTTGAACCTCAAGAGGCCTCTGTTGTCTGCTTCCTCTTCACCTAGAAGGTTGCCTCCAGTCCCACTAGGGCTGTACTTGAGGCTTTTAATTCTGCTAACCCTATTAATACTCCTCTACCTGCTGCACTAAAATTCCTCAAAGTTCATTGGCTCAGCCAGCTAGGATGACTGTGGAACAGATGCAGGCTCGGCTGGATGCAAGTGTGAGTACAGCCCTCTAAATGAGGTTTCCAGAGACCTTGACTCCCAGAAGACCTCTTCCAATGGACGTGGAGCTGGAAATAGAGTAGAGAGGGAAAAAAGGCTTTGACTGAATGGTCTGGGATATAATGGGAAAAGTACTAAGTTGTGCAGCAGACACATCCTTTGATAGTTTGAGAAATGTGATGTTTTTTTTATTTCATTCAAACTGGCTGCAGACACTTCAGCCTTCAGACATGAAAGGCATTGCTTCTGAAGCTCTTCAAGCTTCCCTTAGGCAGAAATGTTTGATTATTATCTCAATGAACTGGTGAGGTGAGCTACCAATAATGCTAAACTTATGTTTCAACCCAAACAGTCACCAATCCTAGCAGTGATGCCCTCATACATACAGTCGCTTTGACAATCCTTGCTAAAGTCAAATTCACCTTCATAGGAAGAGTTGGGGGAGAGTGTTTAGAGCTACCCTACAGGTGACTTCCATCTCCTCTGCTGATCAGCCTTCCTGATAAAGGCAAGACCTTCCCATGCCTTAAACCAATCCCAGCTGTCAACTCTTTGTTTACAGGGATTTTGAGCATTTGGTCAAGATATGGGAGGAAAAACAAGATATATTTCAGATCTGACCTTGTCAGGAATAGAAACTCTTCTCCCACAAGGGTTATTATATCTTGTTGGCCTACAAAAGGAAGCAAGAGACAAGCACTGCTAAATGGTATTCTCAAACTCATGGAGACAGGTATGATAATATGAATTCCCAAGAACAAATACAGTAAATGCCTTCTCTTCATCCTCTTCCTTTTTACTAGGTCTTTGGATTAGTTTCTCCACATTAATGACTTGAAGAAAGTGAGAGGCAACCTCATCAGGTAATTATTCACATTTTGTCAGTAGTGAACTGTCTGACTTTAGTGAAGAGAAGCTAGAATATCAGTATTTCCACATACACGTCTTGCAGGCAAACCAAACTGTTCTTGACATTAGCCGTCTCAATTGGTGAGTTAAATCTCAATGTCTTTCTTTGAGAATATTTAACACGATTCTGGCATTACAGAACAAAGACACTTTCTTCCTTATTGAAAGATTTGGGGAACTAGTGAATGTGGAGACGTTCAGCTCCATATGTGTCAGAAGTTGACCCCCCTGGGATCATGCTTTAATATGAGATTTCATTTGAGTGTCCCATTGCAAACTCACTGAATCTCCAATCACATTTTCTCATATTTTCGGACCTCAATGTCGTTCAGAAAAGAGAAAGGGGTTATTAAAGGCAGTAGCTATAGTTCTCAAAATGTTTCAAGACCTGTGACATTGACATCTTGCACTAGTCTTACAAGGATGTTTTCTCCTTGGTGTTATGAGGTTTCTACATCAAGCCTCTCATGTGATGTATCCTTGTGCCTAACCTAAAATAGCAGCCAGTGGCTACAAAGGCATTCAGGGAGCCCTACTTTTGCAGCGTTGCTGTTGAGGAGTATTCTGCTCGATTTCTTGACTCATTGGAAATAGCTTGCCATGGGGGGATGATTCTTGTTGGATGTCTGATCTTCCACTAGTGATAAAGGCCAACACTCTTGAGGTTACTGTCAACTATAGTGCTAGTGACACTCACTTTGAGGAGTCTGATTTGAGATCCTGGGATTACGCTGTGTAGGAGCCATTATGTGAGGTTTTTCACAGAGGGGTTAGTTCTTCCGTGCCTTCCATTTGTAGATTTATTCTGATTTCCACATTGACCATGACATTCTGTGTCAAGCTTGGGTGAAGGGCTAAGGTGCCATTAGGAATCCCACTTTTCCTGCTCCTTCTGCGTTGATAGGTATAGCACAGGCACATTTACCAAAAAGTGAGTGGGGAAAAGGGGATGGAAGTGAGAGAGACACAGGTACCAATTGCTTGCTTTTTGGGGTTCAAAAGGAAGTCTGCAGGCTTGGTAATTGACGTGATTTTTGGTAGCAAAGAAATACATAATGAGCAGGTGAAGCACGGGTAGACAAGCAACCCATAAATAATTGAATATTGAGCATAACTTCAGGAACATCATCAAAGATTGCACTGTAATGCGCCCAGTACAACCAGGATACAGACATAAAACCCTCAGATACCAGGAGAGCAAGAAGTATTTTATGAGTTAGGGAAGCACACAACAACTAGAAGAGTTACAAGTTCCCAGCCTGAATCTCACTAGCACAAGGGAAACAGAAAAAGGGAAACCCAAGAACAGTGAAGGGATTTGTAAACAGTATTTGTAGCTAATGATGCATTGCATTATGGCACATTTCTCAATTTCTGCTGAGAGACCTAGAATTCCTAGCATGCACTGTTCATTGTGAAAAGGACTGTCTTTCTGTGTCTCACGTATCCTGGGTTAAACTCGCAGCATGCTTACCTTACATTTGATAAGAAGAATCAGGCAAAACAAAAGTTAACATTAATTGATTAATCAACGTTACTAAAGAAAAGGTGGTTGATGCTAATTGTTGCACATCTGAAACAGGGAGCTCAAGGGTATCATATCATATGTACAGTCTTGTGAAGGGTGCCATCCTGGTTCAGAAACTCAACCACCAAGGGTTTCAGAATGCACAGAACACAGGCGGAGAGGCCCACCACCTATGCCATTGGCTGTAGAATACAAAGTGCAAGACGAAAAAGCAACCAGGGCACTCCACAATAATAAGTCCAAGATGAGTAAAGTTGCAGGAACTATTTTAATCCTTTATAATGGGAAATTGAATTAGTCCTCAAAAAATGTTCAAATCCAAATGTTATAACAGGCACATGTGAATTCCAAAACAGCCAACACGTGTTTCGTCTTCTCTGACTTTTTCAAGGCTGTAAACAAACAAATGGGAACTCTTACTAATAAAGTCACTACCATCCGGTAGGTACAATGAACAGTGATTTATTTGATTAAAATTAGATCTACAGCAAATAAATTTTACATTGGATGCAAAGCCCTCAGGCGTGCAAGGATAGTCAAAATAGAGATACTCCCAGAGTTGAAAAGTTGGGCACAAACACATGCTACCCTATGCATGATCAGTAGATAAAAGAAGGAAGTGAGAAAGAAAATATGTATTTCATAATAGCGAGTAGAGATATAGAGAACCACCACATGGAAATTGGGTGTAATATGGGGTGTGTGTACTAGACGCAAGGGTGAGAAATGGTGGTAATGTGTACATGCTGTATACATGAGTGGGACAAACAGTGCCAGTGGATACGTTGAATTTACCTCAGCAACTACAGTTGAAGAAGAGTCCTTCTGTTAACCTCCAAAAAATCGGTTCTAATCCTACGGGAGGGGACCAAAAGAAAAGGACTAGACATATGAATTCTATGTTCAAAGAATGAGGCAGTGAGAAAACGGGGAGGAAAAGGCGTAAAATAACCTACCAAAATCGATAAGTGATCTATTAATGTAAAGATTGTTCCTTGTGATGTGGGGAACCGGAGGGTTGTATTAATAGTTCTAGCTTTCGTTGGGAATGTTAACTATAATGGCTTTCCTTTAAGACTTTGTTGAGTATAAAACTGTTCTGAGAATATGTTGCAGAGCTGTTTGAGCAGATTCACACTAGATTGTTAATTGCTCCCTATGGATTTGTGCAAGGTTTACTCAGGTATGATTGCTGGCTAAGCTGAAGACATACAACCTTTGGAATTTTTTTTTAACCTGTGCAAAAGATTATTTGAATTGTACATTAAGTCATGGCTTAGCAACAGATAAGGGGCAACAGTGCATATGTACTTGGGAAATGATGTTTATTAAAAAAGATATATGATTGTTTTTATGGGCTAGCTTTAATCTTTGAAACAAATTCTAAATTTCTGTTCACCTTTGAAAAACAGACACTTTCTCTAGTACCCGTTGTGTTCCTGTTGACACTTAAACTCAATTACCATTAAGTAGGGTCCACGCACGGGAAAGAAAGAATACTGTGCTCAAATAATCAGCCAAGACCATTAAGAAACAAGCATTTGCAATGCAATAGGTCTCGCATTTGTGATCATTAGAGCCATTGGTCTTGTTTATGTTATTGTATTAGAATACAAATGCTATTGTGATTATAGAACGGTCTCTGTTAGTGATGTTTGTGAGACACAGTACTTGTGTCTAAAAGAGAGCGCGTGTGTATGGGAGAAAGGATGTGTGTATGAGCGTGAGACCATGTATGTTTGAGAAAACTATGTGTATGTGTTATAAAAAGAGATAGTTGAGATAAAAAAATAGTTACAGTGTCTGTGTGAGTGAAATAGTGCAGTGTATTAGGGAGGGGAGTGAGAGAGACAGAAAGAGAGAGAGTGCTGTGTAAATGAGACTGATTGAGAGAGACAGAAAGAAAGAAAGAGAAATAGAGTGTGCATGTGTTATAAAGAAAGAGAAAAAAACGTAAGCGTTGAACAAAGGATGTGTGAATGTGTGTCACAGCATGCAACAACACGAAAAATTTGCATAATATTACTGTAAGGTAATTATTCATCAAAGCAGTGTAAACACGATCTGAAAGCTAATGCGTTCACTGCTAGATGTAATAATGTTTTGAAAATTACTAAGCAAAGGTGTGCAAACAGGACATCGTTAATAATGAGCGCACTGCTATATGTAATCATATTAAGAAAATTTACGTAGCGAAATATCTGTGCAAAGGTGAGATAAAATGAAAAGTGCACACTGCAGTGTTGACATACATGGCGAAAACACAGAATTAAATCTTTGTAAATGTTTTTGTAAGTATTGTCTGTGAGACAGAGTTTGTGTGTAAAAATGTGTGCTTGTATATGGAACAAAACATGTGTGTATGTGCATGTGAGCTTGTCTGTGTGAGAGAGCCTGTGTGTATTTGTAAAAGTAAGAGGGAGGAGAAGTTGATAAATAGAGACAGTGTGTGTGTGTGAGATCAATAGTACTGTGTGTGAGGGAGGGAGAGCGAGAGAAAGAAAGAGAGAGAGTGCTGTGTGAATAACAGAGATACAGAGAGATAAATAGAAAGAAAACAAGCATTTACAATGCAAAGGGTCTCGCGTTTGCTCGTGTAAGAGCTGATCGCGTTGTAAACTCCTAACCCGACTTTTCACCTTTCGGGCAAAAGTGCCTTTATGTACATAACCCGAAAAAGTGAAATTAACTATGTAAAGCGCTCGACTTCTTCCAAGCGAGATCGCTCTCGTAAATTAGAGAAAAAGAAGTCCACGAGCCCGATGGAAAACAGCGAGTCTTGCATGTTTTCTGTACTTGGTCGCTGCGCTGGAGGAGGGCTAGCCACCGGAAAAGGCATGACCTATGCGTGCCTCCGACTAATTAAAGCAAGCCGATTTTATTAGGCAAGCCCATGAACCAATAAAAAACACTGACGTCATGTTGATAGGGCTCCGAGCCCTTTTCTGAACACTAAAGAGTCTCCCTGCTTTACGCATGCGCCAGCGCATGAAACGCAGGCTCGACCCTAAAAAAGAGTATATGTGTTATAGAATGAGGAAAACTGTATGTGTTAGAGAGAGAATGTGTGTATGTTTTTGAGAGCTTATATGTGTGAGAGATCATGTAAGTGTTATAATGATTAATGGAACAGTACGAAAACTGTGCTTGATATTGCTGTAATGTAATTCATATTTGAGAGTGTGTAAACATAAGATAAAAGGCAATGCACGTACTTGTACCTTCAAACACGTCTAAAACATTTCTAAGCTAAATATCGGTGCAAACACGAGATAAAGACAAAGCGCACACTGCGGCGTTGATATAAAATGGTCAAACCTTACAATGAAATCTATGTGCATGTCTTTGTAAGTGATGTGTGTGAAACAGAGTATGTGTGTGTAAGAGAGAGCGCGTTTGTGTGGGAGAAAGGATGTGTGCAAGTGTGTGAAAGGTAGTATGTCTTAAAAAGTGTGTATGTGCGTGAAAGGTTGTATGTTTTAGAAAGCGTGTGTGTGATTAAAAGAGAGAGGGAGGCCGACGTAAGAAAAAAAGTAAATGTGTGTGGCAACGAAATAGCGTTGTGTATGAGTGCGGTGTGCGAGAAAAGTAGAGAATGCTGTATAAATGTGAGAGCTGAAGAGAGACAATGAGAAAGTCAGACAGAGAGTATGTGAGTAAAAGAGAGCGAAAGTCAGTTTGTGTGGAAAACAGAAAAGTGCCTGTTTGTGAAAGTGTCTATGTTTGAGAGAGCGTATGTGGGTTATGCGGACCAATGTGACAGGACGGATACTTTGAATGAGATCGTGGAAAGCTAATTAATAACTGAAACTTGTCAACCTCAGGAAAAAAGCTAATGTGCGCTCTGCTCTTTGTATTAATGGTTAAAAAATTACTAACTAAACCTGTGCATACCGTAGATCAAAAAAAATTTGCACATTTAAATTGAAAAATAGGCATTTCTTACATTTTTAAAACTAAAACTGTTCAAAGACGAAGTAAAACACAACGCACACACTGGTTTTGTTATGAATGTATATAAAATTAGTGACCGAAACTGTGCAGAAAGTGTGTAGTGGTGTGATAATTAGAATAAATAGGCAGTATTCGTCAAGGATCCCACTCGGCTTCAGAGAAGAATGAATTAGTATACTTGTAAACCTCACCGTCACATCCACATATGGTGTTTAGGTTAATGATAATGATCTTTAAAGCTATGCTAATTGTCTACTGGACCCTGCCTGGCAACTGCAGACTCTGTGACTAAATTGCTTTTGTTCCTGGGAAAAAGGTAGTGGCAAATGCCTTTAAAGATCACATCCTTTAACTGTTTTTTTGTAATAATGAAGTTTAACAAAAAACTGTGCAATAGAAGCCTGTACTAGTAAGGTTTAAAATTAGGTAAGTGTATAATTAAAACTGTGCTGGAAGAGTTGAGATCTGTGAATTAACAACACGGAAACTGTGAATAATATGACTGCAATGTAATTGTTAACCGAAACTGTTCAAATACAACATGAAAGGCAAAGCGCGCGCAGCGGTATTGTCCTAAAATGGTAAAAATGTAAAATATAAAAGGAATATGAATGTCTCTGTGAGTGCTGTGTGTGACACTGAATACGTGTGTGTAACAGAAAACACGTATGTATGTAATAAAGGATGTATATATGTGCGTGAGAGCTTGTATGGTTAAAACTGCGTGCGTGTGAAAGAAAAACGAAAAACAAGCACGTTTAGAAAATTACAAACCGAAGTAACATTGAAAACACGAGATACATTTGTGCAAACATTACATAAAAAGCAACGCGCGCACTGCTATGTTTAAGCACGTTTAAAAAATAACCATAACAGAGCAAACACACATTAAAAGCAACGCGCGCAAAGCACACAAAAAAACGTGAAACTCGTGCAAAACATACTGATCGCTACAGTGCAACTACAAAGAGTAAAAAAAATAGTTCCACTAACATATTATTAAGGAAACCTGTGTAAGAAGATTGTACTTGGTCGCTGCGCTTTGGGAGGGATAAACACGAAAGGAGGCATGACAAATGCATGCCACAAACCAGTAGCAAACAAAGAAAAAGCAAACAGCCAATAAAAAGCCAGTAGGTGGGTATCGAGCCCACAGAGTAATTACAACAGTCCGAGAGACAGCGCATGCGCGCTGCCTAGGCTCGACCTAAAAATATGGGCAACTAGGCTTCTTCCAGTACTCAGTTTGTAGATCTATTCAAATGTCAAATAAACCACTACGGAAAGTAAACATGTGATTATAATTAGAAACCAAATCATTAATATATGCAATACTTCAATGTGCTTTTAAGGAAATTAAATAATCACAGCATATATGGCAATAGTCAAGTCAATATTAGCTAGCCCTAATAAAAAACACCACACAACTTCTAGCCCCCTCTGGTAAAAACAAATTAAATAGAATTAACTCCTCCTCAATAGCACTACTTTCATAATGTTTCAGACAATGAAAGCACATAATTTCTTAGCATGACATTACATAAAAAGGTACCACTAACATGTTACTTGCACAACAAATTACACTGTTAATTTCTAAAACAGCTACTTGAAAACACAGAAACGAGAAATTTAACATAATAAAATAGACTGTTCTGCACTACCAGGTTAAGTTTATAACCTCATAATGTTTCAAAACACATCCCTTTAGCTGAGGAAGCTAGAGAAAATGTTACTGTACATGTGGAGAGACAGACTGTGGCTGCAGCTGGATTTCGAAGATAATCGGAAAAGGAAATGAAAACAATGGCCATGAACACCTTATAAACCCGCAATTTTAATAATGTAACCTAGCTTGACCTAGTTTTGTCAAGTAAACCAAACCTATGTTAAGCATTATTTTCAAAATAAAATTGATTTGCCACACTCCCTTTCCCCATATGTCTGAGCTGGCCTCTTGAATGCTCAGAGGGGAATTCTGAGTGAATGACGTAATCGAATATTGGTGGGTGGTCTGATGTGAAAGCTAGGATACAGCACAGTTTGAGAGATGATGAACAGGGTCTACCTGCTGTTGTTGTAACCTAAGGGTCCAACATGAAATAAAGAACTTACCTTCTACCTGAGTGGCTCCAGATTCTTGTATGAAGGATCTGTCATTTAATTAAAGCACTTTCTGCAGCATTCACGTTCGGCAGGGTCCATTGTTGCATCATTATAACAAGTATACAGTAAATGTGGAATGTTAAAATGCAAAATTATAAATTAATTAAATAATATACAGTCACGAGGTGGATGTTCGACTGGGGGACATTTTCCTGAAAAGTCAGAAGGAAGGCAGAAATAAGACAGGGGATAGAGAGGGAGGTGATTGAGAGAGAAAGGACCAAATAGGAATTCTAACAGAAAGGTTCGGGCCAAAAAAGTGAGTCGGCGAGAACAAGGGCACAATCAATACTTGTCTTCTTTGGATTGGAATTGGTTAGAAAGGTCATGGAAGCATTTGTAGACCAGGCAGAAAAAGCAAAATTGGTGAGAGAAAGCAATAGGTAGCCAGAAAAGAGAAATTAGATAAGTGGTGATGTGGGAGACTAAAGTGGCATTGAATAGTATATGGATACAACAATTCAAATTGGACTACACTGAAGCATTATGGGAAGCAGCAATGTTGTAACGAAAAGTAATTGGTCCCCTGTTTGCAAAGTACACGGAGGGGCCCCCTCCCTCCCTGGCCCACAACCTACTACTTTGCTGAGGGGGGCCCTTGGAGCTTGGACCCTACCCCCCGCACCACATGGGCAGCGGGGTTTATGTTATGCCATTGGTAAGCAGTAAGTCCAAGGAGTCAAGAGTATTAAGAGACAGCAGTCAAGTCAGGAAAATATGAGAGCGAGAATAAGCATTTTTAATCTCAACCATGAAGTCTATTATAACAGCTAATGCAAACATTTTAACACAGATGGTCAGGACAGGTTGGGAACAGGGCCACATTAGAGGTGCTGCACACAAGAGTGCAGACCCTACATATACACATAAAAGAGGACTCCCAGAGGCATTAAATTATGTATTTACTGAAGGGAACAACAAACCTTGCTCTTATCCAGCCTCACTTGGAATACCTAGAGGCATAGGTGCATATGGGGATGTGTGTTGCCATTTAGACTGGACTACGTTTTATGGGTATGGACAGACAGACTGTTGGTACTCTGTCATAATAGCACTACAGAGTCAAAATAATGAAAGAATTATGTCCTGGGATTATTTAATATAAAAAAAACCTTCAGCCTAAAGCACTTCAATCACAATTTTTGGTTTACAAGACGTAAACAAAAAGAAGAGAGGCCAGGACAATGAAAAAACCAAACTTCAGCCTAAAGCACTTCAATCACAATTTTTGGTTTACAAGACTTTAAAAAAAAGAAGAGAGGCCAGGACAATGACGTGCAGAACAGTGGCGTAGCGTGGGGGGTGCAGGGGGGGGCCGGCCGCACCGGGCGCATCATCTTGGAAGAGACTCGAGTGCTAAAATCCACAGGTTAGGGGGCGCAAATTACTTGCCTTGCCCCGGGTTAGGGGGCGCAAATTACTTGCCTTGCCCCGGGTGCTGACAACCCACGCTACGCCACTGGTGCAGAATGATTCAACTGCTTACCAGCATTCTTTCTTACTGAGTCCTGCTCTCCTTAACCCCAGTTCTTATCAGTGAGTGCAACACTGGACTTTTATGTAGACATAATGATGGCTTTGATAAATTCTTAAAATTATATTTTTTTATCTCTTTCTCTTATAAGAGCACCTATCTTCCACTTATTCATTCTGTAGGAACAGCAAACAGATAGAATTACTCCCCTGAGACAGAAGGAAAGGGAAAGATGAAGGTTTGTGACGAGGAAGAGTGGGGCTTGGTGTATTGAAGATCACTCTCCAGGTTATCAGGTTGATACACCTCATCTCTCTTCCTCGTCACATTCTTTAATAAAGTAATTAAAGAACAATTGAATCAAGATCACATAGATAAATAAAATATATAAATCTATAACATTTCTTAAGAAGAACACCACCAACCAAAACTCACACTGAGGACAGCAGAACCAGAGGAAACCCCAAGGCCTTGTTGTTCAATTTGTAATGAGCAACGAAATTGTCAAAGACAGTCCATCTAGCTGCCACCCAAAGATTACCTATTAATCTCCCTATGCATGTCAACCATAAATCAAAGATGCCTTGTTAAGAGTGCCTCTAAACGTGACCATGAAATAGAATCTCCAGTTGGTCATATAGGGAGGTGGTCAGTAAACCACCTACTGACAGAATTAGAGGTGTATTTTCCTGTGTTCGAGAGTCTTCAAAGGTGACAGAAATTAGTCAGTGCCTGAAAGATACATCCCCACTGACTTATCTTCCAAAAGAAGACTGAGGTCACCTACTTAGAAAAATTCAGATACACCGACAGGAGCAGAATATCATGAATGTGAGGCAGGGACTTTTTACCATCACAAGAAGGGAGTGAAAAAAACATAGTTTGCAAATATAGACAGTGTAGAGGTCAACGGATCCCAGATCCGCCTGCAAGAAAGGGGTGTATGGTTGGCTGGAAGCAGCAGAAAACAGGGCACTGGAAGCTGGGAAGAAGAATTAGACTCGTACCATAGCAGTGCTAGGCTTAGCACTGTCAGGGAAGACTAGGTAGGGGGCGTTTAAGATCAGATGTATTGTGCAGAAGTTGCCTGACAACTTTCCATTTATTGCATGATTTCCTGGTTAAATGGCCCCCTCCCTCAGCCTATTTTGGCCTTTTTGGGCCCCCGGAGACTTCATTCCTGATGGCAAATTTAATAGAAAGGAGAATCGGCCATGCATCCCCCTCCCTGACCCTTATTAGGACCTGGGGCCCTCCGTCTCCCGGGACTCAGCCTGTCTCCAATACACGTCTGGACTGGGCTGGGTGACAGCTACATTTGTGTATTCCATCCAAACAGCCACAAACACAGTGTAGGAGGCTGGACTGGCTTGTAGTGGGTACCAAGGGGTACTTACACTTTGCACCAGGCCCAGGTATCCCTTATTAGTGTAGAGGGGTGTCTAGCAGCATAGGCTGATAGAAAAGGTAGCTTAGCAGAGCAGCTTAGGCTGAACTAGGAGATGAGTGAAGCTCCTACAGTACCACTAGTGTCATATGCACAATATCATAAGAAAACACAATACACAGATATACTAAAAATAAAGGTACTTTATTTTTATGACAATATGCCAAAGTATCTCAGTGAGTACCCTCAGTATGAGGATAGCAAATATACACAAGATATATGTACACAATACCAAAATATGCAGTAATAGCAATAGAAAACAGTGCAAACAATGTATAGTCACAATAGAATGCAATGGGGGCCCATAGGGATAGGGGCAACACAAACCATATACTCTAGAAGTGGAATGCGAACCATGAATGGACCCCAAACCTATGTGACCTTGTAGAGGGTCGCTGGGACTGTAAGAAAACAGTGAGGGTTAGAAAAATAACCCACCCCAAGACCCTGAAAAGTGGGTGCAAAGTGCACCTAAGTTCCCCAAAGAGCACAGAAGTCGTGATAGGGGAATTCTGCAAGGAAGACCAACACCAGCAATGCAACAACGATGGATTTCCTGACGAGAGTACCTGTGGAACAAGGGGACCAAGTCCAAGAGTCACGATCAAGTCGGGAGTGGGCAGATGCCCAGTAAATGCCAGCTGTGGGTGCAAAGGAGCTGCCACTGGATGGTAGAAGGTGTGGATTCTGCAAGAACGACAAGGGCTAGAAACTTCCCCTTTGGAGGATGGATGTCCCACGTCGTGAAGAGTCATGCAGAGGTGTTTCCGTGCAGAAAGACTGCAAACAAGCCTTGCTAGCTGCAAGGGTCGCAGTTAGGGTTTTTGGATGCTGCTGTGGCCCAGGAGGGACCAGGATGTCACCAATTACATGAGGAGACAGAGGGGGCATCCAGCAAGACAAAGAGCCCACTCAGAAGCAAGCAGCACCCGCAGAAGTGCCGGAACTGCCACTACAAAGTGGAGTGAACCGGAGCTCACCCGAAGTCACAAAAGAGGGTCCCACGACACCGGAGGACAACTCAGGAGGTCGTGCACTGCAGGTTAGAGTGCCGGGGACCCAGGCTTGGCTGTGCACAAAGGAAATCCTGGAAGAGTGCACAGGAGCCGGAGTAGCTGCAAAACACGCGGTTCCCAGCAATGCAGTCTAGCGTGGGGAGGCAAGGACTTACCTCCACCAAACTTGGACTGAAGAGTCACTGGACTGTGGGAGTCACTTGGACAGAGTTGCTGAGTTCAAGGGACCTCGCTCGTCGTGCTGAGAGGAGACCCAGAGGACCGGTGATGCAGTTCTTTGGTGCCTGCGGTTGCAGGGGGAAGATTCCGTCGACCCACTGGAGATTTCTTCAGAGCTTTTAGTGCAGAGAGGAGGCAGACTACCCCCACAGCATGCACCACCAGGAAAACAGTTGAGAAGGCGGCAGGATCAGCGTTACAAGGTCGCAGTAGTCGTCTTTGCTACTTTGTTGCAGTTTTGCAGGCTTCCAGCGCGGTCAGCAGTCGATTCCTTGGCAGAAGGTGAAGAGAGAGATGCAGAGAAACTCTGATGAGCTCTTGCATTCGTTATCTGAAGAATTCCCCAAAGCAGAGACCCTAAATAGCCAGAAAAGGAGGTTTGGCTACTTAGGAGAGAGGATAGGCCAGCAACACCTGGAGGAGCCTATCAGAAGGATTCTCTGATGTCACCTGCTGGCCCTGGCCACTCAGAGCAGTCCAGTGTGCCAGCACACCTCTGAATCCAAGATGGCAGAGGTCCGGAGCACACTGGAGGAGCTCTGGGCACCTCCCCTGGGAGGTGCAGGTCAGGGGAGTGGTCACTCCCCTTTCCTTTGTCCAGTTTCGCGCCAGAGCAGGGCTGGGGGATCCCTGAACCGGTGTAGACTGGCTTATGCAGAGATGGGCACCATATGTGCCCATCAAAGCATTTCCAGAGGCTGGGGGAGGCTACTCCTCCCCAGCCCTAACACCTTTTTCCAAAGGGAGAGGGTGTAGCACCCACTCTCTGAGGAAGTCCTTTGTTCTGCCTTCCTGGGCCAAGCCTGGCTGGACCCTAGGAGGGCAGAAACCTGTCTGAGGGAATGGCAGCAGCAGCTGCAGTGAAACCCCGGGAAAGGTAGTTTGCCAGTACCTGGGTCTGAGCTAGAGACTCGGGGGATCATGGAATTGTCTCCCCAATGCCAGAATGGCATTGGGGTGACAATTCCAAGATCTTAGACATGTTACATGGCCATGTTCGGATTTACCATTGTGACGCTACACATATGTCGTGACATATGTATAGTGCACGCGTGTAATGGTGTCCACACACTCACAAAGTCCGGGGAATTTGCCCTGAACAATGTGTGGGCACCTTGGCTAGTGCCAGGGTGCCCACACACTAAGTAACGTAGCACCCAACCTTCACCAGGTAAAGGTTAGACATATAGGTGACTTATAGGTTACTTAAGTGCAGTGGTAAATGGCTGTGAAATAACGTGGACGTTATTTCACTCAGGCTGCAGTGGCAGGCCTGTGTAAGAATTGTCAGAGCTCCCTATGGGTGGCAAAAGAAATGCTGCAGCCCATAGGGATCTCCTGGAACCCCAATACCCTGGGTACCTTAGTACCATATACTAGGGGATTATAAGGGTGTTCCAGTATGCCAATGTGAATTGGTGAAATTGGTCACTAGCCTGTTAGTGACAATTTAGAAAGCAGAGAGAGCATAACCACTGAGTTTCTGGTTAGCAGAGCCTCAGTGCGACAGTTAGTCATCACACAGGGAACACACACAGGGCACACTTATGAGCACCGGGGCCCCGGCTGGCAGGGTCCCAGTGACACATACACTAAAACAACATATATACAGTGAAATATGGGGGTAACATGCCAGGCAAGATAGTACTTTCCTACACAACCCCCCCCCCCCCCAAACGAAGGACAATAAGACTAGCCATGACCTGATGAGTCTTCATTGTCTAAGTGGAAATATCTGGAGAGTCCATCTGCATTGGAGTGGGTACTCCCAGGTCTATGTTCCACTGTATAGTCCATTCCCTGTAGAGATATGGACCACCTCAACAATTTAGGGTTTTCACCTTTCATTTGTTTTAGCCAAAGTAGAGGTTTGTGGTCTGTCTGAACAATGAAGTGAGTGCCAAACAGGTATGGCCTCAACTTCTTCAGTGCCCAGGCCACAGCAAAGGCCTCCCTCTCTATGGCAGACCAACGCTTTTCTCTAGGGGTCAACCTCCTGCTGATAAAAGCAACAGGTTGATCCTGGCCCTCAGAATTGAGTTGTGATAAGACTGCCCCTACCCTGCCCCTACCCCTAATTCAGATGCATCAGTTTGAACAATGAATTTTTTGGAGTAACGTGGGCTTTTTAGGACAGGTGCAGTGCACATGGCCTGTTTCAGCTCCTCAAAAGCTTTCTGACAGCTAGCTGTCCACAATACCTTTTTAGGCATTTTCTTGGAAGTGAGGTCATTAAGTGGGGCTGCAATGGAGCCATAGTTCTTAATGAACCTCCTGTAATACCCAGTGAGGCCTAAGAAGGCTCTCACCTGGGTCTGAGTTGTAGGGGGAACCCAATCTATGATAGTTTGGATTTTCCCCTGAAGTGGTGCAATCTGTTCTCCACCTACCAGGTGTCCCAGATAAACCACTTTCCCCTGCCCTATCTGGCACTTTGAAGCCTTGATAGGGAGGCCTGCTTTTTGCAGGGCCTCCAAAACTTTCCACAGGTGGACCAGGTGATCATCCCAGGTGGAGCTAAAGACAGCTATATCGTCCAGATATGCTGCACTGAAAGCCTGCAACCCTTGCAGGACTGTATTTACCAACCTCTGAAAAGTGGCAGGTGCATTTTTCAAACCAAAGGGCATTACTGTGAATTGGTAGTGCCCTCCAATAGTCGAAAATGCAGTTTTTGCTTTAGCATCCTCTGATAACTTGATCTGCCAATACCCTGCAGTCAAATCAAAGGTTCTTAGATACTTGGCAGATGCCAGTGTATCTATGAGCTCATCTGCCCTGGGTATAGGGTGAGCATCAGTTTTAGTTACCTGGTTGAGACCTCTGTAATCTAACCACATTCCTTCCACATGGCCTTCAAGTATGCAGACATAAAGTTGCTACCCCTGTCTGATACAACCTCTTTTGGGAAGCCCACCCTGGAAAGATTCCCAGGAGGGCTTTTGCCACTGCAGGAGCTGTAGTGGTCCTTAGAGGAATTGCTTCAGGATATCTTGTGGCATGGTCCACTACCACCAAGATAAACCTATTGCCTGAAGCAGTAGGAGGGTCAAGGGGGCCAACTATGTCAACCCCTACCCTTTCAAAGGGAACCCCCACCACAGGCAGTGGAATAAGGGGAGCCTTTGGAGTGCCACCAGTCTTGCCACTGGCTTGGCAGGTCACACAGGACTTACAAAAGTATTTTTTGTTCTCTGACATCCCAGGCCAGTGAAACAGGGAGACAAGCCTTTCCCATGTTTTAATCTGACCCAAATGTCCAGCCAAAGGAATGTCATGTGCCAGTGTTAGGAGAAACTCTCTGTACTGCAGGGGAATGACCAATCTCCTGGCTGCTCCAGGTTTTGGATCCCTTGCCTCTGTGTACAAGAGGTTGTCCTCCCAGTAAACTCTATGTGAGTCACTTACATCCCCATTTTGCTGTTTGACAGCTTGCTTTCTTAGACCCTCTAATGTGGGACAGGATTGCTGTGCCACACTCAGTTCCTCCCTGGCAGGCCCCCCTCCACCCAAAAGCTCAGCAGTGTCTGCTGCCAGCTCCTCTGGTGAAGGTTCTGCACAGGGGGGAAATTATTCTTCCTCAGAAGTTGAATCATCTGTAGAGGGAGGGATAGTGGGTAGGGATTTACCCTTACTAACCCTAGCTTTAGGGAGCACTTGGTCCATTGTTCCAGGATCCAAGTCACCCTGTCCTTTTTGCTTTTTGGCCTGCGCCCTTGTCAAAGCAAAAATATGCCCAGGAATGCCCAGCATTGCTGCATGAGCCTCCAACTCCACTTCTGCCCAAGCTGATGTCTCTAAATCATTTCCTAGTAGACAGTCTACAGGTAAATCTGAAGCAACCACAACTTTCTTTGGACCAGTAACCCCCCCCCCAGTTGAGATTCACAACAGCCATGGGGTGGCTAAGAGTGTTGTTATGAGCGTCTGCCACTTGGTACTGGTGACCAAGTAGGTGTTGTTCAGGGTGTACCAGTTTCTCTATTACCATGGTAACACTGGAACCTGTGTCCCTGTAGGCCTGAACCTCAACACCATTGATTAGGGGAAGTTGCTTGTACTTATCCATATTAAGGGGACAAGCAACCAAGGTGGCCAAATCAATGGCACCTTCAGAGACTAGCATAGCCTCTGTGGTCTCCCTAACAAGACCAACTCCAACTAAATTACCAAATGTGAGCCCAGCTACTCCCTTGGATTGGCTATTAGTAGGTTTGCTCCCACCACCACTGCTATTACTAGGGGCACTAGAGGCTGCAGTAGGGTTTGTGGTAGTGGGAGGCTTGGTGCTTTTCTTTGGACAACTGGCATCAGTTGTCCAATGGCCTTTTACTTTACATAAATAGCACCATGGTTTCTTTACTTGATTAGAAGAGGATTTGGACCCACCACCCCCACCAGAGTGTTTTTGTGGGCCTGATGAAGACTCATTTTTAGATTTGTCCCCACCCTTGTCTGAAGACTTACCATCCTTCTTGCCATCCTTGTCACCCCCTGTATGAACTTTTCTGTTCACTCTTGTTCTGACCCATTTGTCTGCCTTCTTTCCCAATTCTTGGAGAGAGGTCAGATCTGAGTCCACTAGATATTGGTGTAACAAATCAGACACACAGTTATTCAGAATATGCTCTCTCAGGATTAGATTATACAGGCTTTCATAGTCAGAAACTTTACTGCCATGTAACCACCCCTCCAAGGCCTTCACTGAATAGTCAACAAAGTCTACCCAGTCTTGTGAGGACTCTTCTGGTTTCTCTGAACTTAATCCTGTATTGTTCAGTGGTTAAGCCAAATCCATCCAAGAGTGCATTCTTCAAAACTGTAAAATTATTGGCATCACTTTCCTTCACAGTAAGGAGCCTATCCCTACCCTTTCCACTGAAAGATAGCCATAGGATAGCAGCCCACTGCCTTTGAGGGACCCCCTGTACCACACAGGCCCTCTCAAGTGCAGCAAACCACTTGTTAATGTCATCCCCCTCCTTGTAAGGGGGAACTATCTTATGCAGATTCCTAGAATCATGTTCTCTCACAGGATTGCTATCTGGAATACTGCTGCTGCCACCATGGGGTCCAAACCCCAACCTCTGTCTCTCTTTTTCTAAGTCTAGGGATTCCCTGTCTAGAGCCAGCTGTTGCTGTTTAAGCTTCAGCCTGGTCTCTTCCACTCTCAACTTTTTGAGTTCCCTTTCTAACATCTTGTCATCAGGGTGGGTGGGTTGGGAATGTTTTGACACAGAAGAAGGATTTGAATGAGCAGAGGGAGAGATGTCCCTAACAGTTGGCACCCTAACAACCTGGCCTCCAGGAATAAAAACATCCCTACTATGATGGGAGCTTCTATTACTACCAGCATTGCTAGGTGGTCTGCTAAGAGGCAAATTAAGAAGGGAACCCTGCAACACTCCTACTGGGGGCTCCCCTGAGTCAGAGTGTGAGCTATCTATCAACTTTTCAGATGAGGTGCCACCCTGGGCCTTATCATTCTCAATAAGCATATTAGACAGTAGCTCTCTAGAAGGGTTCTTACCTACCACTAAACCTCTATCAATGCAGAGACTCCTTAGGCTCTTAAAATTAAGGTGGTCATAAGTAGTATTGACACAATTAAGAGGAATTCCTACACCAGACATGATAGAAAAAGGTTTAGAGACAGATAAAAGATAGAAAAAGTTTCAGGACTTTTTAAAGAACAGGAAAAAAACGTTTTCAAACTTTTTGAAACTTTTAGAAAGTTTAGAGGTACTTTTCAGCACTTAGCAGATAGTGTAAGAGAAGAAAAGCAAAACTTTTTGGTTAGGTGTACATACACTGAACTTGTTTTATATATTATTCTCTTATGAAAAGTATATAATGACAAAGTGGTAAGTAGTTGCAAGTACTTATCCCACCGCTGCACAACAAATGTAGGAGGCTGGCCTGGGTTGTAGTGGGTACCAAGGGGTACTTACACTCTGTGCCAGGTCCAGTTATCCCTTATTAGTGTAGAAGAGGTGTTTCTAGCAGCTTAGGCTGATAGAAGGTAGCTATAGCAGAGCAGCTTAGGCTGAACTAGGAGACATGCAAAGCTCCTACTATACCACTGGTGTCATATGCACAATATCATAAGAAAACACAATACACAGATATACTAAAAATAAAGGTACTTTATTTTTATGACAATATGCCAAAAGTATCTCAGTGAGTACCCTCAGTATGAGGATGCTAAATATACACAAGATATATGTACACAATACCAAAAATATGCAGTAATAGCAAAAGGAAGTAATACAAGCAATGTAAAGTTACAGTAGATTGCAATAGGAGCACATAGGTATAGGGGCAACACAAACCATATACTCCAAAAGTGGAATGCGAACCATGAATGGACCCCAGACCTATGCGAGCTTGTAGAGGGTCGCTGGGACTGTAAGAAAACAGTGAGGGTTAGAAAAATAGCCCACCCCAAAGACCCTGAAAAGTAGGTGTAAAGTGCACCTATAACCCCCAGAGAGCACAGAAGTCGTGATAGGGTGTTTCTGCAAGGAAGACCAACACCAGCAAAGCAACCAAAGTGGATTTCTGGACCTGAGTACCTGGGAAACAAGGGGACCAAATCCAAGAGTTGCGACAATGTCGAGAGTGGGCAGATGCCCAGGAAATGCCAGCTGAGGGTGCAAAGAAGCTGCCGCCGGACGGTAGAAGGTGTGGATTCTGCAAGAACGAAGAGGGCTAGAAACTTCCCCTTTGGAGGATGGATGTCCCACGTTGTGAACAAGCTTGCAGAGGTGTTCCCACGCAGAAAGACTGCAAACAAGCCTTGCTAGCTGCAAGGGTCTTGGTTAGGGTTTTTGGATGCTGCTGTGGCCCAGGAGGGACCAGGATGTCGCCACTTGGACGAGGAGACAGAGGAGGTGCCCAGCAAGTCAGGGAGCCCTCACAGGAGCAGGCAGCACCCGCAGAAGTACTGGAACAGGTACTTGGAAGAGGAGTGAACCAGAGTCCACCTGAAGTCAGAAAAGGGAGTCCCACGACGCCGGAAGACAACTCAGAAGGTTGTGCACTGCAGGTTAGAGTCTCGGGGACCCAGGCTTGGCTGTGCATGAAGGAAATCCTGGAAGAGTGCACAGGAGCCGGAGCAGCTGCAAATCACGCGGTTCCCAGCAATGCAGTCTAGCGTGGGGAGGCAAGGACTTACCTCCACCAAACTTGGACTGAAGAGTCACTGGACTGTGGGAGTCACTTGGACAGAGTTGCTGAGTTCCAGGGACCACGCTCGTCGTGCTGAGAGGGGACCCAGAGGACCGGTGATGCAGTCTTTTGTTGCCTGCGGTTGCAGGGGGAAGATTCCGTTGACCCACGGGAGATTTCTTCAGAGCTCCTGGTGCAAGAAGGAGGCAGGCTACCCCCAGAGCATACACCACCAGGAAACAGGAGAGAAAGCCAGCAGGATGAAGCAATACAAGGTTGCAGTAGTTGTCTTTGCTACTTTGTTGCAGTTTTGCAGGCGTCCTGAGCAGTCAGCGGTCGATCCTTTGGCAGAAGGTGAAGAGAGAAGTGCAGAGGAACTCTGGTGAGCTCTTGCATTCGGTATCTGAAGAATTCCCCAAAGCAGAGACCCTAAATAGCCAGAAAAGGAGGTTTGGCTACCTAGGAAGTAGAATAGGCTAGTAACACAGGTAAGAGCCTATCAGAAAGAGTCTCTGACGTCACCTGCTGGCCCTGGCCACTCAGAGCAGTCCAGTGTGCCAGCACACCTCTGAATCCAAGATGGCAGAGGTCTGGGGCACACTGGAGGAGCTCTAGGCACCTCCCCTGGGAGGTGCAGGTCAGGGGAGTGGTCACTCCCCTTTCCTTTGTCCAGTTTCGTGCCAGAGCATGGCTGGGGGATCCCTGAACCGGTGTAGACTGGCTTATGCAGTGATGGGCACCATCTGTGCCCATCAAAGCATTTCCAGAGGCTGGGGGAGGCTACTCCTCCCCAGCCCTGACACCTTTTTCCAAAGGGAGAGGGTGTAACACCCTCTCTCTGAGGAAGTTCTTCGTTCTTCCTTCCTGGGCCAGGCCTGGCTGGACCCCAGGAGGGCAGAAACCTGTCTGAGGGGTTGGCAGTAGCAGCAGCTGCAGTGAAACCCCGGGAAAGGTAGTTTGGCAGTACCCGGGTCTGTGCTAGAGACTCGGGGGATCATGGAATTGTCTCCCCAATGCCAGAACGGCATTGGGGAGACAATTCCATGATCTTAGACATGTTACATGGCCATGTTCGGAGTTACCATTGTGACGCTATACATAGGTAGTGACCTATGTATAGTGCACACGTGTAATGGTGTCCCCGCACTCACAAAGTCCGGGGAATTTGCCCTGAACAATGTGGGGGCACCTTGGCTAGTGCCAGGGTTCCCACACACTAAGTAACTTAGAACCCAACCTTCACCAGTTGAAGGTTAGACATATAGTTGACTTATAAGTTACTTAAGTGCTGTGGTAAATGGCTGTGAAATAACGTGGACGTTATTTCACTCAGGCTGCAGCGGCAGGCCTGTGTAAGAATTGTCAGAGCTCCCTGTGGGTGGCAAAAGAAATGCTGCAGCCCATAGGGATCTCCTGGAACCCCAATACCCTGGGTACCTTAGTACCATATACTAGGGGATGATAAGGGTGTTCCAGTATGCCAATGTGAATTGGTGAAATTGGTCACTAGCCTGTTAGTGACAATTTAGAAAGCAGAGAGAACATAACCACTGAGGTTCTGGTTAGCAGAGCCTCAGTGAGACAGTTAGTCATCACACAGGGAACACATACAGGGCACACTTATGAGCACTGGGGCCCTGGCTGGCAGAGTCCCAGTGACACATACACTAAAACAACATATATACAGTGAAATATGGGGGTAACATGCCAGGCAAGATGGTACTTTCCTACACCCATTCACACACCAACTTAAACATTTATACATCCATTCACACACCCATACAGCCACTTACACACCCACTCAAAGACCCACAAAACCACTACCACACCTGCTCAAAACCCACAAAACCACTCGCACACCCACTCACAAACCCACACATCCGCTCATACACCCACTCCCACACCTGCTCAGAGATCCACAAAACCACTATCACACGTGGTCACAGACCCACACATCCTTTCATATACTCACACACCCATGCAACCACTCACATATTCATACAGCCAATCACACACCCATTCACAGACCAACAAAACCACTTGCACACCTACTCATGGAGCAACACACCCACTCATTCATACACTTACTCACACACACGCAAACCCACTAACAGACCCACAAAACTACCAGTACACCCAGTCACAGACGCAAATATTCACTCACACACCCACTCAAATACCCACTTACACACCGACACTACTACTCACTCACCTATAAACCCTCACACACCCACTCACAGACCCACAAAACCACACACACCCACTCACAGACCCAACACCGACCCACACACTCACACACACACTTATACACCCACACAACCACACACCCACACACACACCCATACCACCACTCATACACCCACTCACAGACCCACAAAACTACTATGTGGGTAACTATAACTCTCGCCTTTGCCATGCATTGCTAATTATGCCACACATTACATCAGTCATGACATCTTCTATGACATCATGGATAATATCAATGCAACATTTGCAATAAAGGTATTGATGAGAAAACTGTGCATGGTAGGGGTGCGAGCTATGGTTACCTTAGGGCACGAGTTATAGTTTTTTTAGATTAGTATAACTATAACGACTGAATTTCTATAGTTTTGTGTGTGTAAAATCTGAACCTAACTATAACGTCCCGGTAACCTTTAGTGTATAGATAGATAGATAGATAGATAGATAGATAGATAGATAGATAGATAGATAGATAGATAGATAGATAGATAGATAGATAGATAGATAGATCTGTCTGCCCTGGTTATATGATATTTAGTGGCATAGGCTTGGAGAAATCTTAAACACCATATTTGACTGCAAGAGCCATTATTGACGAGGGCTGGAAAATGCAGCACCCCAAAGTAAAACACAAAAATGGCTGACCATGAATGAACCCTTTTCCTGCATTACCAGGAAGCCCCGTTAGTGAAGATGAGGTTTGTGACCCTCTCAACACATTGTTTTATTAACACATATACCTTCATAAAAGTCACCTTCTCCTCTCTCAGTGACCAAATGTAATGTGTTCCTTTCTTGTTTCACAGAACAAATAAACTCTATTGGAATAATATCACATTCAGTGCAATTTATTGAGAATTTTCCCCGTAAAACAAATAATGTATGGAACACATTTGGCTCCATCAGCAAATCATTAACTATCTCATCACCAATGAATATTGAGACAGCCTCCTTTACACACCAGAAAAGTCAAATGTTCTCCTCTTTCTGTGTGCCTAGTGCTCTGTGGTCCATTCCTCATTCACACAGAGACCACAATCTGAAATCCAACCTAGAACTATTTCAAACTTGCCTTGACTTGAAAAGCAATTAAAAGCATTCAACCAATTTATTCTATCCCCAATAAGCGCCTACATGCAGATTATAAATCAGTATTTTGCAGTAGCTGCACCTACACCATAAACTGGTAAACCTCTCACATCACTAAACTCAAGGTATCCCCTACCCATTTCGAAGTGATGGATCCGTTGACTTCCTACTGTTAGAGCTATGCTAGTTCTGACAGTGAAAATACTTGACTTTGCTGCCTGTTGTCAAAGGGTCACAGTGACTCTAGCCTCTCCATCTCCCTACTGATACTAAAAAAATCGAATCCTATTTGTGCATCAAGGACATTTTGTTTTTGTTCGCAAAATGATTCGTCCACTATTCCCCACCTGACAGACTTGGAACTCTCAATATAGCAGATGGTCTTACACCTGACCGCAGAGGCATGAGGCTAAGTTAACCTAGTGGCAGGCGGGTCGTCCACTAGACCGGCTTGGGACTCTGCCACCAGAGTCTCATTGACCTCATGAGTCCTAACTTATCATGCCCAGACATAAAAACTAATTTGGAGCATCACTTATAAACAAGTTAAAGATTAAATAAATATTTCTCTCCTGACACCGCTCCATCAGTCTCAGCTCTCTTTTGGACCACACATCAAAAGCACTGGCAACTATCACCTCCACCAGCTTAAAAAGATTTAAAAGTTTTCAATTACTTTATGGCAGACAGCCCACGAGCAAACCAGGACAGCAGAGGCCCTGTCTACCACTTCCCCAGATTTAGAAATTACTACTTCTTTAGCGAGGATCTCTGTGATGAAAGTGCATCTGTTGGTATGGAGGATGTACTTTCCTCACAGTTGAATGCTGAGAAGACTGCCATGTTCTTTCAGACACTCACTATTCGGTTTTACTTTTTGCAAGAAATGCTCAAATCAGGGTAAAAACAATAAGACAAATGTTTCTAATGTGCAGGGAACTTTCTCACTGGCCATCAAACATATTTTCACATTTTACTTCCTTGGATTGGCATGCGCAGTGGTTGTGGTACAGGAAAAGCCAGGCGGAGAGACTGTCTTCATGAACCCAGTGGTCTAATGACTGATGATGTGCCAGGTACCACAAGAGAGCCAATGCTGCAGTTCCCCCAACTCTGAGACCAGTGACCTGCAAGTTTAGCAGGGTGGGAACACTGTCAGTTTATGGTAGTTGTCTTTTGCTACCAAACTCTGAATTAAGTCACCAACGCGGTAGGGACCAGAAGGGAACTTCCTGTCCCAAGTGCCCCGTGAGGTTGGATGGGGCTGAGCCACGAGACGAGCGCCTTAAATGCGCTAGAGCATCCCGCAGCTCGGGTTCACCAATGTGGCAGAGACCAGAAGAGGACTT
This sequence comes from Pleurodeles waltl, assembly GCF_031143425.1. Classification (NCBI taxonomy): domain Eukaryota; kingdom Metazoa; phylum Chordata; class Amphibia; order Caudata; family Salamandridae; genus Pleurodeles; species Pleurodeles waltl. Next base: position 1,892,134,451 of record NC_090440.1, read on the forward strand.
TCTGTCCCAAGTGCCCCATGAGGTTGGAGGGTGCGGAGCCACGAGACCAGCGCCTTAAACGAGTTAGAGCATCCTGCAGCATGGAACGTGTGCGGCTGAGCCCGAGCAAAGCCTGGGCCAAGGGCGGGCCCATCCACACCCGTGTGAGGCTGGGCTGTGCCATCCCCCTTGGCTTTAAGGTAGGATTGTTGGGGGGCTCCTGTTTGACATTCAGTGGGTGTAAGGCGACATTCCATTGGGATGGGGAAGCGCAAGGCGATAGGAAGTCCTGTGGTGGGCCTAGTGCAACCCAAACTACCGAAGCTTCATCAATCATCATATGCCTTCTCAAATTGTGTATCTAACGAAATTGATACCCCGATAGAGGAGGTAGAATCTATATTGAATAAAAAGAGAAGCTTCCACCGAAAGGGTTGAAAACTGGTACTCTTATCCACTATTTGACCACAAATCCCCCTTCAAATGAAGACCCTTTGCTCGTCCCTATATCTCAACCTGATGGTTTAAATACAGAACCTATGGGTCGGAGCATGGTACACTCGATTCCAGGTGACCTCTTGCCAGACACTGTGACTGTACACAACATCCCATGTTCAAATCACTTCCTGCCATTGGACTTGCACGCCCAAACGTGTGAGCAAGGGGGTCTATATTCGAACTCTCGATCCCCAGAACATCTATCCCCTATGACTTCCGCTCAGGAGGAGGTGGTCTCTCTCATACTGGCCTTCAAGAAGAGGTGAGAGAACTAAAGCAAGTACTAACAGCAGTACTTAATACCTTGTGCTCAACTAGCCCAACGGGGGCCACTGTATTCGCACAAAAAGAAGAACCTCTGACTATTAATATCCCTGCCTCTCTGCAACCAGGATTTGGTGTAAATGCACCTATCCTTAGAGCTACTTCTCGGCCAGTATATGACACAAGGGTCTCCCCGGACAAGCCCATTGGCCCACGGTGTTCTGAGGACCATTTCAAAGTTTTACCCAGGCAACAATTGCATGTAAAAATGATGTGGGACTCTATGGTTACTCAAACATCTTGTATCCATCCTAATGAGGACCATTCACTTTACGTGTGTAAGGTACCCCCCTTACACCCAAAGTCGCGTGAAGATAACTCATCTCTGATAAATAAGGTTGTACATTGGTTAAGACATACTAGACAATGTGGCTCTATTATTTATTCGGACATAATCTCAGCCAAACATTTTATTGAAAAGGCAGACCAATTATTATTATTATTAAGCTAACGTTAGCCACTCCAAGCCTGGTAACGGGATTGCTCTCTATGGAAGCTCGCACCCTATGCAAAATTGGTCAAGTATTTCTCTTCGTAGCACTTGTCCTGAGAATAATATTTTGCGGAACCCCGTGCCCTTATGCGCAATCACTAGCACTCATACGGTGGGAGGTGGCTCATCAGTAAAGTCCCAAAATCAAAGATATCAGTCTATGGGAGGGCGCCTATCAGACTAGTTACAAATTAAGAAATTTGTTTGTATGGAAAGGAGGTCCAGTCCATGTGTTCTAGGTCTAACAGGTGCTGCTCCAGATACTGATTGTCTGCCACTTTCTAAAGATAGTAACTTATCTATTTCTAAAATCAACATAAATGTAGCCAGAGACGTGAATTTAGACTATTCCTTCCAGAAGCGTTTGGCTTTGTCATCTAAATATATTGCACTTAAATCACAACTTATACAGAGTCTCCCTCCAAAGAGCTCTAGGGCCCACGAGATAACAACATCAAAACTTTGAACATGGAATGTGGGGGGAATCAGAAATAAAACAGATGATGTTGATTGGGGGATGTATATAGATTAATTTAGTATACGTCTGTTTCAGGAAACTTGGGCTATAGCAAATATATATAGACAAGGGTTTTGTTCTTTTTGTAAAGTAGCTAGGCGGTCCTCTGCTGGCAGAGCAGCTGGAGGGCTTATCATTTGGATAAGAATATCAGAGGTGGGGGAAAGTCAAAGAAGTGCATGTGGAGTCGCCTGATATATTGCCCTTGTCTATTCAGACAAAGCAAGGCTCACCGCTACTCTGTGTCATTGTCTACAATAGGCCAGACCAGCCAAACAAAATGTCCCAAACCATCCAGATTTTGAATGCCCTTGTCCTGGATTATCGCATGACCCATTATATCATCATAGCTGGGAAGGTAGACAGAAAGGTTTTTGGATCTGTCACCTAATGCTCGCTGATCGCAATAGTTATTGTCTCAATCTGTCTGAACTCTGCTTTCCTGCAAATTGCACTGTTTTGCACACTGAATGATACTGTACGATGGTTAAAATGTTTTAAAAGTTTTAAATGTTTTTATGACCCAGTTTTTTAGTCTGGATCTTATTTTAGAATTGTAGAATTCTTACCGCCCTATCTTCTTTGCTGCACCCCAGCCACGTCCTGAGGTTGGCCGTTGGGAGGAGGGGTATTCCTCTGTTTGGCTGCCATTTCCCATTGGGAACGAGGGTGTCATTGGCAGCCGCCATTTTTGGGGTTAGTGCTGTAGTCTTTTTTATTGCTGGGCTATTTTAAGCCCCGATGTACGCGACGCGCAGCGGGCGAGCCGCTGGCGCGCTGAATGCGCACCTAAGGCAAGCCCGTCTGCGCCAGAACATGCCCAGAGCCCAGAATCTCTGAATCAAATACAACTGAGAAAGTAATAATTAAATATACAAAGGATGCCTTGCATTCTGTCAATAATAAAACTCACAGCTCATGCGCTAAGATCATGGACCCTAGAAACAATGAATATAGATGCCCTGTATGCCACTGGTCTCCACGAGACTCTGTGGACTCAAACCCGAATCAGGAAAGCTCTAAGCACCCCATCTTCCTTATCAACTGCCGCTACTTAGGAGCTCATAAAACTGATATTAACATTCTTTTGGATCAAACTAAACCAATGGTGGTGTTTCTAACTGAAACATGGCTGGATGAAAGTTCTACTCCAGACATTGTCTTGGCACTACCAGTAGGCTACAAAATTAGTAGGATGGACAGGCAGACTAGGGGTGGTGGCGTTGCAGTTGTCTACAGAAGCACATGCTCGGTTACAACGACTCCATTACGGATTGATGGCTGCAAAAGCATGTCCTTCTCTATTAGTGCGAACCCTCACTATACTATGTCTGGTGTTCTGGTTTATCGGCCTCTGGGCCTAATCAGTGATTTTCTGTCTTCTCTAGCAGAGAATATATCACAATTAGCCTATACTAAACCCATCTTTACATTGCTAGGGGACTTTAATATACATGCAGAGGGCACCAATAATGCATCAACAAATCGGTTGCTGGCAGATATGTTGGCATGTGATTTAACACAGTTAATTCATGAACCCACTCATAACAAAGGTCACACAATTGACCTTCTATTTTCAAATGACCCAGGACTTAATTATGTGACATCTCACCCTTTGGTATCTTCTGATCATTTCTTGATAGAAATAGTGATGACCATCCCTAAGCATAGGGTTACTAACCCTGGGGCTCCTATACATAAAAGAAGGTGGCATAAATTAAAATACTCTGATTTATTAATTCTTTGCAAAATAATCGACCATAAAATAATAATTAAAATAATATAACAGATCTGACATATTCTTTTAATAAATGGTTCAACGACAGCCTGGATGATCTTATACCCTTTTCAGACTCAAAGTACAGGCCGCAGAGGAGGATCTCCCCGTGGTTCACTTTGAGCCTACTAGAAAAAAAAGAGAATGTAGAAGGCGAGAAAGGAAATGGAGGCATATGCAAGATGATTTATTGAAAGAGGAATACAGAAACTCGATTTGTTCCTATTATGCCGAAATTAAAGACGCACAGGCTAAATACTATTCCTTAAGAATAAAAGCAGCAGCTAACTCTCCAAAAGAGATATTTAAGGCTCTTAAAGAACTCATTCATCCTCCTGAGGATCCTGAACCTATAGATACTCCGGAGGTGCATGTTGATAACCTGGCGACTTTCTTTCATCAAAAATTCAGGACATTTATGTATCCTTTCCTAATATTCCTATTGATCCTATTGATATTAGGCAGGAGTCAAGGGAGGGGATAACTTTGCCGAACTTCACTCCTACACACACAGAAACAGTAATAAGATTGCTGGGATCTATTAAATCAGGCTCCCCCCTGGACCCAGCAACTCCTCAAATTCTTCTTATGGGAGCGCCAGTATTGGGTCCTGTAATTGCAAGCCTTGTTAATACCTCACTCTCCACTGGCACAGTACAGGATTTCTGGAAACAGGCTATTGTTAAGCCTCTTTAAAAAAAATCAAATTTAGACTCGAAAGTCATGAATAACTACCGTCCGATCTCATTGCTACCTATAATGGCCAAAATAGCAGAAAAGCATGTACAGGCCCAGCCCTCTGTCCTTTTGGAAGAGAGAAAGATATTTCACCCCACTCAGATGGGCTTTAGACCACTACATGGAACAGAGACCGCGCTGATTGCTATCACGGAGGAAGCAAAAAAGAGGCTTGATAAAGGGATTGAAACAGCCATTATCCTCCTGGATCTCAGCGCGGCATTCGACACGGTGGATCTGAATATTCTAAAAAAGAGGATGCAAGAGATTGACATCTCCGAAACTGCTCTAAAATGGATCTTCTCATTTATTCCTGGAAGATCCTTTCAAGTATTAGACAGATCTTGCATATCCAAAAGCATTATGAGTAGCTGTGGAGTTCCACAGGGCTCTTCTCTAAGTCCACTATTGTTTAATATATACATGCTGCCACTGGCAGAGATAGTCCAGTCATTTGGCGTAAAATTGGTATCATATGCAGATGATACCCAAAGTATTGTGTCCTTCTCCAACATGCAACCGGATCTTGGGACTACACTGGGGCCTTGTCTACAAGCAGTTGCTGCTTGGATGTCGGAAAGCAAATTGAAGCTTGGTGAGGGAAAAACAGAAGTGATGTTCTTTGGACATCCAAAAAATCCTGTGGTTAATCCAGCCGTAATAGAAGGAGTGGGCACACTCCCGCCTCCTAAAAACTTTATTAAAAGTCTGGGAGTATGGCTGGACCCCCAACATTCAATGTCGCAACATGCTAATAGAGTAGCTGGCATTTCTTTTGTTCTTCTCAGAACTCTGAGGAAGGTCCTGGCGATTTTGCCTTTCTCCGCCAGAAGATTGATTATTCAGGCCTTGATATGATCCCGCATTGACTATGGCAATGCTTTGTTTATAGGATCACCGAGATATGTCATAGAAAGGTTACAGAGAGTGCAAAATGCAGCTGCACGATTGCTTTTAAAAGTTCCAAAGCGACAATCTATCCGTGAAGGAATCTCCTCTCTACATTGGCTCCCAGTAGCCAAAAGGATCCAATTTAGGGCATTATGCCACATACATAGAGAACTACACAACCAATGCCCCGATATGCTGAGAACACTACCTTCTTTTTATGCACCTAGCAGGCTACTTAGATCCTCCTCAGCTATGTTAGTGGACGTTCCTAAGGTGGAAAAGGCCAGATGGGGAGGAAGGTCATTGACCTATCAAGGAGCTAAGCTTTGGAACAGTTTGCCACTTAATATCAGATCAAGTTCTCAAGAAATCTCTTTTCGGAAAGCCTTAAAGACCTGGCTATTCAGAGCCTGAATTAGGGACTGTTGTGTACTATTGCGATTCTGCGTTGCACTCCGAGCACTACAAGGCCTTCGGGCAGTTTTACGCGCTATATAAGCTATTATAACATAACATAACTTTCATGTGTGCCTGGAACCTAATTCTGCATTATCAGAAATCACACAGCTAGAGGATGTGATATGGAATGTCCCTCCGTATACATCTCAGCAAAAGCAGTCAAAATCCAATGTCAGGGCCCTGCAGGACATAGATCTTCTATTAACCCATGGTCTTCACCCAGGGAACGGTTGATTTCCATCGGATGTATCTGCCAAACCTACGTATTTTAGAGGGTCCTATAGCAGCACTCTCAATCTTATACTTAGTGATGTAAGACTATGGCATATCATCAAAGATCTCAAGGTGGGGGATCAATATAATAGTGATCATGCCCCCATTTTGGTAATATATGATAGTCAGCTCTTCAAAAAAAAAGATGCACAATTATATCATGACCTTTCCTCTTCTCTAGAGGAATTCCTCTAATAACCGTACCTTGAAATGGGGTTCATTTAGAAATTCAAACATACTATGGGAAAAATTCTGCAATTTAATTTCAATTCATCAATTACCCCCTAGTTCCTCCTCATGCTCTCCGAATTAAGTAATGGACTTGCATGAGGGTTTTTTCCTTGCTATGAGAGAGCTATTTGTTAGATCTTGTGGTGCGAATAAACGTGTGGGAGCAAATCTGCATAATAGGTGGTTTGGTAAGATATGTAAGCACGCTAAGAGTAACCTTTTAACAGCAATAAAACTAAATGATAGAGCTGAGATAAGATATGCTAGGCGTGAATATGCATCTGCAATTAAGATTAGTAAACAACAATGGGAAGAAACATCTTGGCAGGAACTATTGAAGGCTGCAAGGGACAAAGATTTCTACAGTTTTTGGAGCCTCGTCGCCAGAAAAGGGCGTAGCGAAAATTATAGACCGGATTGCCACATCTCCCCTGACCAATGGATAATTCATTTCTCTGAGCTGTATGGCTGTGAGCCTGCCTCTCTCCTCGACAACGAACCCAGCAAAGAGCTGCCATCTACATCTAGCTTCACCCTGTTTTCTCTTAAGGAAACTGTGATTGCTAGTAAGGCTCAAAAATCTGGCAAAGCCCTTGGGTTGGATGGTATACCTGTGGACATGTTTAAATCTGATCTTGTCTACTGGGGTTTTTATATTAACAAGCAGTCAAATGCCATTTTGGCTAGTGGGATCCATCCTAAAACCTTGAAGGGAGCAATTATTGTTCCTATTTATAAAAAAGGCGAGAGGGGCGTACCAGGAAATTATCGACCAATTAGTCTCTTCGACAATTTACAAAAAATATTTTGCTACCAGGTATTCAGCAGGCTCAAGGAATGGGTGAATGATAACCAAACACTGAGTCATTTACAGGCAGGCTTTAGGCAGAAGATCAGCACGGTTGACCAAGCTTTTCGTTTCTTCACGATTAAATGGAAATTGGTGGACCAGGAGGCTAGCAATCTTTATGTTGCATTTGTTGATCTTAGGTCTGCCTTCGATCTGGTCCCACGTAGTCAACTTTGGGAAGTTATGAATAAAGCCGGAGTGCCAGGCACTTTGTTAAATCTTATCAAAAAGAGCTGTATTCTTGGAGCTATGCCAGAATTAGATGGGGGACAAAAGGGGAATTAACAGGCGAGATTGCAATACGCAGAGGAGTGAGGCAGGGATGTGTGTTGGACTCTTTCTATTCTTTATCAATGCCTGTATCCCCCACATAATGGATTGTGTCAGTGATGCACCCAAAATAGAGGGAGTGAGGATTCATTGCCTGCTGTTTACAGACAGTACTTTGTTATTAGCTCAAACTGCCTTAGGCTTCACCAATCTGCTTGAGAAGTTTACGTGTTTTTGTAAAAATCTTGGCCTGGAAATCAATACTTCCAAAACCAAATATATGGTGATTGATGATCTTGAACCAAAAATAAGGAGGAAGATATGTCTGGAAGGAGAGGTTTTGGAAAGAGTAACTGACTTCGACTACCTGGGATTAAGATTGGAAGACTCCCATAAATGGCAGGTACATGTATCCAAGTCAGTTATGAGTTTAAAACAAAAATCGGGGTGTATTTTAAAATATTTTGCTAAATCGCGCAGCTTTGCAAGTACTCCTGCGAAAGAAATATACAAAGCTCAAGCAAGAGGTGGAGTATTATATGGTGCAGAGCTTTGGGGTTATTGTAATCTGAATGATTTCGAGAAAGCCGAAAACTTTTTTTTGAAAGCGTTATTAAAAATATCGGTAAGTCGCCCTACCCTGCCCATTAGGTTGGATCTGAATCTCCACCCTATTTCGCATATTGCTGCCCTAAGGCCATTGATGCACTGGATCAGGATATGATCCTTGGACATTTTTGGCCCATACAGAGTTGGGCTTAGTGCCCTGATGAGTATGCAAGCCTCAAAGAAAGTCAGGTGGTGCAGTTATGTTAGAGAAACTCTCTTCAATCTTGGGTTGGGGGATTTTTGGTCAGACCCTCTTCACCTCCCAAAAAATGCTGACAATGACTTATGCCCGATGGGATGAGGAGCTGCTGAACATACAGTTCACGTTTTATTCTGTTGCCCTGTCACTCGAAGCAGAGAGCATGTTGGCTTATACCATTGTGCAGATCCATGGGCTTTAGGAGTGGGATATTAGCCCTTAGGATTTTTTAAATCAAATGATTATGGCAACTTGGCATGTGCAGTGACAACATTTCTGGAGGCAATCTGGCCCATCAGATGCAAACTTTTGAAACACTAATCATGATAGATAGTATTATCCCTGTTATGAGCCAGTGATTGTAAATCGAAAGCTAATATTTTAGTGAGGACCTATGAGAACCAGTTTTCAGCTGAGAATATGTCATGTGTTGTGATTTCACAGTCATGACTTTTAATATTGTTTATCTCAGTTTTAAATGTTTTTATTACATTATATTCTATTTTTTAAATCAGGTTTTATCCGTTAGAATTGATATACTTATCGCTTGTTATTAGTAGTGAGAGATTTTATGATTTTCCTTTCTCTTATTATATTTCTAGATGAATTAATGTAATTGTCTATGTGCTTTTATGATAATTTTATTTCTTATAGAAATAAAGCCACTACTACTACTACTAAGTCCTTTCTCTCCATACCCACTTGGGAGCAGAAGCCTATGCACTGGGCATTTTAAGGTCAAGCTAACTAGAGAGCACATGTGCTGTCTGTTTCAAGACAGAGGGGCGTGAAGTCCGTCTCTCTAATTTTTCTGCTTCTGATTCGTGTCCCAGCTTGTTAATCCTGTGTTTGTCCTTCCCATTGAGTATTGCCTCTTTACAGTCTCTTTGATTGACTGGCATTGTTACTTCCATTGATTGCTTGTCAAGCACTACTTTTTTCTTTTGTGTGAAGCACTCCATTACAGTTTGCTTTTGAGCCATCTCTCTTGTGTACGTCTGTTCCCCTGCACTCCAAGTTGCTTTCTGTTGCCAGACTGCTTCGCCCACCCTTCTCCCTCTTGCACTCACCAGTGTGCTTCTCTCCATTGCTTCCCTAGCCTTGCACTATGTGTTGCTTTTCCCCAACCCTTTGTTGCTTCTGCTTCGACCATTTCCCCCTGTTGCTTTTGTGTCCCCTCCAGTTCTCACCCTGTTGCTTTGACGCCCCTGCTATATTGCTTCACCGCCACCCCACCCTTCACTGTGTTTATCAAAGGACACCTGAAGCAGTGTTTTTTATACTCCATCCCTTGTGGAGGTATTTCTTCATCTGTACTGATAAAGTTTACCTCTACTGCGACCCCTGCCTTAAATGACTATCTTCGTGCAGATATGCCAATTACCAGTGTGCAATGCTTATAGCGTCTGGTAACTACCTGGTGTGATAAACATCACACCTGCAGCGGCGGCTGCCGCAGATATCAAGGAGAGGGGTGCAGGGGGGATTGGGAGTATGGGGATGGGGGAGATAAATTACACTTTCTTTAAAAACGTTCAGTTTGTCACTGCTGTCACCGTCCTCTACTGCCACCTCACTCATTCTCCTTTCCTGTTCTGGTGTCCAGATACAAGATGGCTTCCCAGCAATCCTGGTGCCGCTTACATGCTAAACATAGCATGTAAGCAACGTCAGAATTGATCTCAGCAGCAGTGGCTGCCACTCACACAGCCCTGGGGCCTGAGCAGTTTCTCCAGTCCAGCTGTGTACACAACCGGGCTGGAGAAACCAAAGTGCGCATATTGTTTGGACAGCCGTCTTAGGCCATCCAAACACATATGCACACTTAGTGCATGCAATTCCTCATCCCACCCCCCATGGCCCAGACCCGTCCCTTCTTGCACCTGCTGGCTGAGCCGTCTTAGGCCGTCCAAACACATTTGCACACTTAGTGCACACAATTCTTCATCCCCTCTCCCACCTCCCATGGCCCAGCCTCGCCCTGCTCCTGCTGACTGAGCCAGCAGGAGAAAAATAAAACGATATTCAAATATTGGTTTATTTTTCTGTTACTGGGCGACGCTCCTCCACCATTGCGGAGGAGCTGCACCTTAAGGCTATTCATTCCACCTTTGTATTTCGGCAGCTCAAAATTGAGGCAAATTAAACGGGAGAGGAAGGTTTGATAAATATCAGCAATGCTGATTTTGGTGCAAAAAGCACAAAAATACACGTCATGCCTCATTTTTTAGGGTTAACGAAGGTCCCAATTGTGACTTGAGAGGCAGCGTTGCTGGGCGACATTGCACCGTCTATTTTATATTGATGTATGTAACCGTTTATTTTTTCCACCTTGCCTCTTCAAGTAGATTGCAACACATAAAACCTGAATGCATTTTCAAAGGACAGAGCGGAAAAATTAACATAAGTGGAAAGTAAGTAAAAGTCGAGAAAGAGGCTCCATACATTTTGCAAAAAAAGATGGCACTGAAAAATTCAACACACTTCTGCAAAGCAAAAAAGTAACTTTAAAATAGTTTCCGTCGATACATCTCACTGTAATTCACAATTCAAAGGGAACTCCTTTTTCTGGTATTTTTAATGAGTCTCTAAATCCACTTCGCAAATTGAAAAGTGTTTACCGAACCGCAAAATGAGTTTTAGTAGGCCAATCTTTCTCATCCCGGGATGCATTCAGACACTACCTACTTTCTCAAAGAACTTATATCAACCCTGTAGGGAGAGAAGGAAAGACTTGCATTTTGCATAAGGTGTGAAAGCTGATTGCGCCGACTTACTCCATCCCTTTGAAGGTATTACATTGAGAATGTCAGATATATGTGAGTTTCACCAATGTAAAAAAAACAAACAGCAAGCTCTATAAATACGGGGGAAAATCAGTTTTGTGGCTGTTCATGAAAACTGCTTGAAACGTTGCGTAACATTCACGGAGGAAGGTGTGATTAAGACTGTGCCACCCGCCCTCAGTAGAGGCTGTCCTAATAAGTGGGAACGGGTGTGAAAGGTATGGCGCAGCTTCCGGTGCATGTGAAATGGGTGGGAGTGTTTTGATGGCTATTATTGAATTTTATGACAAGACCGGAGGCTCCTATTACGCATTTCTTTTCTTATTTTATTAAACAGCAGCTGCAGCCAACGACTACAATTCCCATGAGGCAATGACCAGGTGGCCAATGGGAAGCAAACTGTAGTTAAAGTAACCCACCAATCACCAACAACAAAGCCGTATAATACATATCCTGACTGAGAACAGCCCTCTTTTCTAAGCTGCTTGCAGTCAAGGATAAGTATTTATTTTCATTCTTCTTCTTATGATAGTTTATTTGTGTGTTATCGATTTTTACTGCGTTCCGCTTATTTGATGTTATTACAAGCGCGTTATCATACCGCGCTGCGTGCCCTGATTCCAGCAGGCTTGTAGCCGCATCTTTCTTGTCCCACGCGTGCGCTGCCCGAGGCTCGCTCCTGCCGTTAGCTCTTCAGCGCGACCGCCATTTTCTACGGCGATCGCACCGAAGTGAAGCTTTTCGTTTTCTCTGCCACCTCACCTCGCCCTCAGGTCACATCTTTTCCTCTTCAGTCACCAGCTCCGATTTTAAGGCTCCGGACCTCCCAACGACTGCCAGGGAGCCCTTTTCAAGTCTCCACACATTTCCTGGTACCTTCTTTCCCCGCCCAGAGGCAGGGTTAGTTTCTCCAACCAGCCTGTGAGGAAAAAGTTAACCCCTTAAGCTCCTTTACCTTTTCCAGTTAGTTTGCCTATAATGTAGATTTTCCTAGTTTATGACGTAAAGTCTTAATTTTATTAAAGACACGGAGGCGAGTATTATGCGTTTCTTTTCTTGCTTTATTTAATGAGCAGCAGTCAAGAAACTACAAATCCCATAAGGCTTAACATCTGTAGCCAATGGGATTAAAAAACGTAGTTCAGAACACACAGAACCAATAGTTATTACGATATGCTATTATGACGTCACTTGACTGCAAGCAGCCCTCTTTTCTTGCAAATGAAGTCAGTTAACCGTGAACAAAGGGAGTAATAAACAAAGAATAAACAGAGCCATGAGGAAAGCAAAGACATCAGAGAAAAAATCCAGGAGCTTGCAGAGGCAAGGGTGATCCGGCCAAACCGACAGAGATGGTCCAAATCCTGAAGGAAACAAAATGATTGGATGGTCTGACGAGATCCGATTAGGACGTTGTCTGAGTGGTTGAAGCCGAAACTAGAGAAAGGGAGGGATAAACAAAGTTATACAAGAGGTGGGATAATACTCGCCTCCGAGGAATGAGCTCCGAACTTGGAAACATCAATACCAGCCACGGACATAATCAGTCTTACCCAGCGGGCTAATGTAGCAGAAGAAACAGGGTTATGGGGTTTCCTGAAAGATATGAGAAGTTGGGAGGAGGATGTTCTCAAATCTGCGGTCCTATGCTCGTAAACTTTGAGACACTGTCCCACACACAATTTTGGTTGAAGCGGAAAATAGGGATAAAAGACTGACGACAAATTGGTCTTGGTACGTCTTACAACCGAAAACAGCACACCCGACGGGGTGAATTCACGGTTGGAGACGTCCAAAGCCTTAACATCTGATAAACGTTTAATAGAAACTAAACATAATAACATTGTTAATTTAGCAGATAAAAGCTTTAATGATAAACTTGAATTATCTGGTAATGCAATCAAATATTTCAAAACAATATTAACATCCCACAAATGATTGTATTTTGGTAACGGAGGTTTGGAAAATTTTACTCCCTTTAATAATTTACATACCAACGGGTGCTCGCCTACTGGTTTTCCGTGAACATGAATATGGTTGGAAGAGATAGCAGATCTGTAAAGATTGATAGTGCGAAATGCTTTACCTTTGCTGGCTTCCGAGGCTAAAAAATTTACGACAAAAATTACATCTGCTGAAAAGGGATTCATTTGTCTTCCCACACACCAGCAATCCCATAGAGACCAGGCTGCCTTGTAGGCTTTTTTGGTGCCTGGGGCCCAGGAGTTTGAGATATAATGGGAAGCTTCTGCCGAAATGACAGGGGAAGATTGGGAACTCCTGATATTTTCCAAGCGGATAGGGTTAGGATATTGTTCAGAATAAGGGGATGAGAACGGTGAAGAGGGTCTAGTAGCAGATCCGGAAAGGATGGAATTAACAAGGGAAAATCTATTGACAGTTCTAAAAGAGTGGGGAAACAAATTTGGGATTGCCAAAACGGGACGATAAGAGAGAGAGAAGCGTGTTGACGTCTGGCCTGAGCCAGAACCCTGTTGATCATCATGAAAGGGGGAAAGGCATAGTGGAGAGAAAGCGACCAGTCTTGTGAGAAAGCATCTGATGCTAAGGCTAAGGGATCTGGGCACCAGCTGTAAAATTGGGGGAGTTGTGTGTTGAGTCGGGATGCAAAAAGGTCTATGGAGAAGGGGCCCCAAAAGGATTGAATGTTGTGAAACACGGAAGGATGAAGTCTCCAATCGCTGGAGTCTCGAAGGTGACGAGAATGCCAATCTGCCACTGTGTTGAGAACTCCAGGAAGATACTCTGCATGTACCGAAAGATGGTTTGAGAGGCAAAACTCCCAAAAGCTCTTGGCTAGATCTGCCAAAGGTTTGGATCGTGTACCCCCAAGATGGTTTATATATCGGACCGCAGATATATTGTCCATCCTGAGCAGGATTGCACAATGTACTTTGTGCTTTGCCAGACTTCTGATTGCAAAGGAGCCTGCAAGCATCTCTAAACAATTGATGTGCAATTTGGACTCCTCGCTTGACCATGTACCCCCAGTCGAGATGGGTCCACAACGGGCTCCCCAGCCTTGATGGCTTGCATCGGATTCTAACACAAGATCTGGGGCTGATGGAAAGATACTTTTCCCGTTCCAAGCATCTAAATGGTCTATCCACCATTGAAGCTCTGTGCGAGACTCTATGTCTAAAGGAACGAGATCGGAATACGAAAGCCCCTTTCTCAGGTGTTGAATCTTTAATCTTTGAAGAGCACGATAGTGAAGGGGACCTGGAAAGATTGCTTGGATAGAGGAGGAGAGAAGACCTACAACTCGGGCTAGACTTCGGAGGGAAATGAGGGAATTTCGGAGAATTTGCAAAATTTCTGATTTTATGGATTTTATTTTTGACGATGGTAGAAGAAGGGTCGCTGATAGAGAATTGATTTGAAATCCCAGAAATTCTACAATTTGGGAGGGTATAAGAAGGGATTTTTCCCTGTTTATTATGAAACCCAATTGCTCCAACAGAGAGCAAGTCGTTTGTAGGTGGAGTAGGAGAGTCTGAGATGATTGACTTAGGATGAGGATATCGTCTAGATAAATTAATAATCTTATCCCTTGAGCTCTTAGAAAAGCTACCACGGGTTTCATGAGTTTTGTAAAGCACCATGGGGCTGACAATAGACCGAAGGGCAGAGAGGTAAAGTGATACATTTTGTCCAACCACTGGAATTGAAGACATTTTCTGCATTCTGGATGAACAGGAACCACTAAGTAAGCGTCCTGTAGATCCAATCTGACCATCCAGTCGTTCTGGAGGAGAATGTCTCTGAGATGGAGAATTGTTTCCATTTTGAAATGCCGGTATACTACAAACCGGTTGAAATGTTTTAGGTTGATGACTGGACGCATCTTTTTGTTTTTCTTTTGAACAAGAAAAATTGGGCTGATAAAACCCGAAGAAAGGGGAAGAGTGGGCGCAATCGCTTGTTTGCGTAACAGTGTGTCTACCTCTAGGGAAATTAGATGAACCATTTCTGTGGAAAAATGGGGAGGAGGTTGGAAAAAAGTTTGCACCGGAGTAGAATAAAGTTCTATTTTGTAACCTAGAACTGTGTTTAACACCCAAGCATCTGTTGTTATTGCATGCCAATTTGACAGAAAATGGGAAATACGACCTCCTGTCAGGAAAGAATCGACTAGGAGGCTTACCTGTTGGGTTGGCGGCTCTGGAATGTCTGGCTGACCTGGCACGGTATCCTCTGCCATGTTGGGGGTAGAACTGAGGTCTGAAGTCCTGCTGATAGGAGCTGTAATAGCCTCTGGAGCCTTCATTGGTGAATCCGCGGCCGGGAAAGCGACCCCTACCTCTTCCGGCCCTGGCTAAAACCCGATGGTGAAACATTTTTCTCATGGACTGTTGGGCTTTGGTTAATGAGGTGAAAGTAGCAACATATTTGCCGAGGTCCTTTATAAAGGAATCTCCAAAAAGCTGTCCATCTGATTGGAGCTGAGGTTGAACGGTTGCCAAATTTACGAGTTTGGGATCAAGTTTGATAAGTAGGCCTTTACGCCTCTCGTGAATAAAGGAAGAATTTGCATTTCCCAAAAGGCAGAAACAACGTTGAACCCATAAAGATAACTCTTCTGGATCAAGGAAGGAACCGTCTAGTCTGGCTGATTCGACAAGATAAAAAATCCTAGTAAGAGGCCCCGTAATGTCTAAGAGTTTGTCCTGACAAGAGGACCAAGCTTTATCCACGCCCTTGCGCGGGTCCTTGCCTTGTTTGGTGAAGAAAGTCAACATTTGTTCATCAATAGTAGGGGTAATAGTGGCTTTGTTAGATAGTACGGGACGAGGACATTCGGACTTTAATTTAGATCTAGTCTGTTTGTCTAGGGGTGAAAATAGTTTTTGTGCCACATAGCGACCGACATGGTCAGCTGGAAACCACTCAGTAGAATTGGGATGATGAATTTGGGAGGGATCGAACATAGGAAACCCTTCTGAGTCAAAAAGAGAAGGGGTAGCAGAGGTTATTTTTTATTTTTTTGGAGGAGGAATGGAAAAAGACTCCTCATCGTCTTTGTCAGATAAATATGAATCTGAATCTACATCAGGCATATCTTCGTCTGTATCTTGAATAACTGGAGAAATAACAGGGAGAACATTGCGCTCTTTAGATTTTAGTTTTAAAGAAGATTTTGGAGCCATATTGTTATACTCCTTGGCAGGAGCCTTGTGAGGAACCGCGTCCTCTGGCGTACGTGAGATGGTCTCACCTTCCATTTGCGTCCCCATACCTGGCTTTGCTGGCGGATGCGTACTGCTTTCCCCCGCAGTCTGGGCCGATTTGGAAATTAAGTTAGAAAGGTTATTCTCCAAATTTCTTGATAATTTTTGCAATGAGGAAGATACTGCCTGATGAACAGAGCTTCTAATGAAATCACAGAGTTCATGTCTCATCTCTTCCAGTTCAGTGGAAACACCCTGTTCCATAGAGGAAGTGCCAGGTTCCATTATGTCTTAATGTCAATAAAATATTTAAAATAGAAATAGATTTGTATATTCAATTCTGAAAATTAACGAGACCGAAACCGGGGAAAAAACTGAGTCTTTTTGTAAAAAACAGGGAATAGAAGGGTTAATAATATGGCACAAGTCTAAATAAAGCAACTAAAGTTGCTCTGGATAAGAAATAAGAATACTGTCAGAAGCGCTCTGCCTGCGACGTCTCTGCCTCAGGAGCAAACTGAATGACGGTTGCTGCCTGAGGCGAAGGAATGGCTGGAATTTCGAGCGCGCGCGACGCGCGTCTAAACTAAACAAAGCCGACGTCAGAGCTGAAACGCTCAACTCAAAATCCCTCTGAAAGGGAGACCGGAGCAATATAAACACGCGGCAGCTTGCCGTCGGCTGTAAAAGGAAGAATGAATGCCTGGAAAACCGAACGCACGCGACGCGCGCTGAAACGAACAAAAAATAAACTCAGAGCTGACAGACTCAGCTCAAAATAACAGAAAGCTTGTGGACGAGTGGCCAGAGTCACAAATAAACATGCGGCAACTTGCCGTCTAACATAACGAAGGCAATAATACAGTATATTTATAAAATGAACAATATTAAAATATTGAATAATGTAATTAACGTGGGTAAAAGAAAATGCGACTTATCTCGACTGCAGCAGCAAGAAAAGAGGGCTGCTTGCAGTCAAGTGACGTCATAATAGCATATCGTAATAACTATTGGTTCTGTGTGTTCTGAACTACGTTTTTTAATCCCATTGGCTACAGATGTTAAGCCTTATGGGATTTGTAGTTTCTTGACTGCTGCTCATTAAATAAAGCAAGAAAAGAAACGCATAATAGGAGCCTCTGATCTTGCCATAAAATTTATGTTTATTATGGATAGCTCCCCATTTTCCCATGCTGCCACAGAG
Source organism: Pleurodeles waltl (assembly GCF_031143425.1). NCBI lineage: Eukaryota > Metazoa > Chordata > Amphibia > Caudata > Salamandridae > Pleurodeles > Pleurodeles waltl. The sequence goes on from NC_090440.1 coordinate 1,892,151,741, forward strand.
GAGGAGGAAATGATTAAAGAAAATCTCAATGATTTTATACAGTCTTCAGTGGAAAAAGGAGTCTCTGCTTCTATGGATAAATTATCTAAGACATTACAGAATTCAGTGGTACAATTAATGTCTAAGACGATGCTGGCCCACTCTGCGGGGGAAGGCAGAGAGCATCGAGGAATGTTAAAAAATAAGACAACACTTTTGAACAGTGAGGATTCCTCACACAAGGCGGAGGACGCGGTTCCTCAAAGGCCTCCCTTAAGGGAGGGGATACTTTCTAAAACATCGTCGAAGAAATGCGCTACCAAAACAAAACATGTTACACCAATTGTGATTTAAAAAATTTAGACTCTGATGATGATGAAGCGCATGATAACTACCCGGACTCGGATCTTTCCGATAAAGACAATAGAGACCCCGTCTCTTCTTCTCCTCCTCCGAAGAAAGCAAAAACTAAAACTCTTTTGTGTTCCAAGACAGTTACAGTTTTTGATTCTGAGGGTTAACCCATGTTTGATCCTAATGATATCCAGCACTCGCTCTCTACTGAGTGGTTGCCTGCGGATCATGTGGCAGAATACCTCACTTCAAAGCTCCGCTCTCCCCTTGATAAACAGGTCAGGTCGAAGCTCAGATCGGAGTGTCTGCGTCCCTCCCTTCCTTCAAAGATCACGACTACTCCTGTTATAGACGCCTCCCTCATTACCTTCTTTTCCAAATTTGGAAAGGGCCCTCGAAAGGGGGTTGACAAAGCCTGGTCTACATGCCAGGATAACCTTTTGGATATGGTGGGCCCCCTATCATGAATTTGTGACATGGCGGAAGCAGCTCGTTTGGACAATGCTATCCTGGATCCTGTTGAGTTGTCTTTGTGGGTACAAAGAGCTGTTTGTTTATTGGGGAATGCTAACTGTGCCATAACCCATGAACGTAGGTAAGGGCTATTACTCAAGTTGGACCCTAAGCTTGTCAGTTTGGCAACCTCAGATCCGGGAGTCAAGGCGGAGGGTTGCCTATTTGGAGAATCATTTATTAAAGAACTTAGTAAATACGTGACAACGTTCACCTCTCTGGACAAAGCCCAGCAATCTTTTGAAAAATATATTTTCCAGTTGGGTTTTCTCCAGGGCCGGCAGAGGCAGGAACCGCTTTGCCGGCCAAGCATACAGCAACCAAGGTTTCCGTGGTACCTTCGCCAACACTTAGCAGGAGTTCAAACCTCAGCTTTACCCTCAGAAGAACCGAGGATTCAGGAGCAGAGGCGGCCGGGGCTCCCGTTTCTCTTCCCAACCCAGTAAGTCACCCCTATTCTATTCCGGTGGGTTGGTCGCCTTGCTTTTTTCCTTCCAAAGTGGCAGTCTCTCACAGCAGATCCCTGGGTTTTGAACACAGTTCAGGGCTATACTATAGAGCTTTATTCAGAGCCTTTTCAGGTTCTTCTCCCTCATCCGCCCCAATTCTCATTGGAAATGGAAAACATGATTGCCGTGGAAGTTCAATCTCTTCTCCAAAAGAGTGCAATTGACCCTTGTTCTCTCGATCCTTTGGGGTTTGTCAGTTCAGTTTTTCTAGTTCAGAAGAAAAACAAGAAAATGCGTCCGGTGATCAACTTCAAATCGTTCAACCAATTTGTAGTCTTTCCGTCATTTCAAGATGGAAACCATCCTTCACCTCAGGGACTCGCTCCTTCAAGGCGACTGGATGGTTTGGTTAGATCTCCAGGATGCTTATCTCACCGTACCTATGCATCCAGATTCGAGAAAGTTTTTGCAGTTCCAATGGCACGGTCAAATGTATCACTTTTCGTCCCTTCCGTTCGGTCTGTCTTCCGCCCCTTGGTGTTTCACAAAACTCATGAAACCAGTGGTGGCCTCTCTCAGAGCTCAGGGGGTCAGACTAATTATTTACCTAGATGACAATGTTCTTATGAACCAAAATCATTCAACCCTTCCCCATCATGTTCATCTAACCTCTTCGCTTCTATCCGACGGAGGTTTTATCATCGACAACAAGAAATCTTCCCTGACTCCAGTTCAACAAATAGAATTCTTAGGTCTCCTGGTGGATTCCGTGTCCGCCATTCTTCTTCACCCTTCGGCAAAAATAAAGTCAATCAAATCGGAAATTCTTCAGACCTTACGCAGTTCTCGCCTTTCCATCAGATCTCTAGCAAGAATCGTAGGCCTCCTGTCCTCTTCAATTCAAGCTATCTTCCCAGGCCCTCTACATTATCGAGCTCTCCAAAGGCTAAAGATTCGTCATCTTCAAAAAGGGTTAGCTTATTCGGATTCCGACATCTTAGATCAAGATTTGCGCACAGAATTGCAGTGGTGGATAGACCATTTAGACACTTGGAACAGCAGGACTATCTTTGTGTCAGCCCCCGATCTTGTATTAGAATCAGATGCAAGTCTGCAGGGTTGGGGAGCCCGGTGTGGTCCAATCTCGACTGGGGGCTTATGGTCTCTAGAGGAGTCCAAGTTGCACATAAATTGTTTAGAGATGCTTGCCGGGTCCTTTGCGATCAGAAGTCTTGCAAAAGACAGGGTTTGTTGTTCCGTTCTACTCAGGATGGACAATATTTCAGTGGTTCGTTACATAAACCGCTTAGGAGGAACAAAGTCCAAGCCTTTAGCGGAATTAGCGAAAGGGTTTTGGGAGTTTTGTCTTCAAAACAAAATCTCAGTCCAAGCAGCATACTTACCAGGCAGTTTCAATACGGTGGCAGATTGGCATTCTCGTCATTTTCGAGATTCAAGCGACTGGAAATTCCATCGCGATGTGTTCCAGTCCATCTTCTGCAGATGGGGACCTTTTCGCGTAGATCTCTTTGCGTCCCGCCTCAGTGCGCAACTTCTGCAGTTCTTCAGCTGGTGCCCGGATCTCGCGGCGTTAGCTTTCAATGCTTTTTCTCAGGATTGGTCAGCTTCTCTCAACTACGCTTTCCCTCCTTTCATGTTGATTCCGCGTTTGCTGGCACAGGTTCGTCGCCAAGAGGCGACATTAGTTCTAGTCGCTCCCTTTTGGCAGTCACAAGTGTGGTTCCCTACTCTTCTGGAACTATCAATCGAACCTCCGTTTCTCGACCCTTCCTTCCCAGAGCTTCTTTCCAGTCCCCTCGGTCTTCCTCATCCCCTAATACTAGACAATCTCCTAACCCTGTCAATATGGAAAATCTCAGGGAATCCGACTCTTTCCCATCTCTTTCGGCAGAAGCTTCTAACCTCATTGAGCTTTCCTGGGCTCCTGGAACAAAGAAAGTGTATAAATCAGCTTGGTCTCTCTGGAGTAGCTGGTGTCTGGGAAAACATATTGATCCCGTTACAGCAGATGTAACTTTTGTAGTCAATTTTCTGGCAGCAGAAGCTAGCATAGGCAAAACTAATCGTACTATTAATTCTTATAGGTCTGCTATATCTTCTTCTCACGTTTTCAGCAACGGGAAACCAATTGGAGAACATCCTTTGGTGTGTCGACTATTAAAGGGAGTAACATTTTCTAATCCTCCTAAACCTAAATACAGTTCTTTATGGGATGTAAATGTTGTCTTTAGTTTGTTTTTGTCTTGGCCAGACAATGAGTTCCTACCTTTAAAGAGATTGTCGGGCAAGTTAGCCATGTTGCTGTGCCTTGTTTCGTTTTAAACGTCTTTCGGATGTCAGAGCTCTAGACATTAGTGCACTGTCTTTTACTCCAACAGGTGTTTTATTCAACGTTCACAGACGTACAAAGACGGATCTTTTCTCAGTTTTCTATCCTTATTTTCCAGACCACCCCAAATTATGTGTTGGCCATTGTTTAAAAGTTCATGAACATCAGACAGCCGATTTGAGGACTCCTTCCTCGTCACAACTCCTGATTTCTTTCAGGAAGCCTTACAAACCTGTATCCTCGCCTACTTTAGCGTGTTGGGTCAGATGGATTATGACCCTCGCAGGTATTGATACATCTGCCTTTGGGGCTCATTCTACTAGGGGAGCTATGGCTTCCAAAACCTTTTGGGCTGGCTCCTGACTGGAGGACATTCTCAGATCGGCTGACTGGTCTAATGATAATGTTTTCAGAATGTTTTATTGCAAGCCTGTTCACCATGCTTCTCTAGATGTTGTTGATTTGCTTTGAAATAGCATAATTGTCATAAAATGTAGATTTTCCTAGTAAGTTTACGAAGGAAAGTCTTAATTTTATTAAAGACATGGAGGCGAGTATTATCCCGCCTCTACAAATTCTAATGCTTATTATTTTTGTTCACTCCCAGCAACTTCTGCAGCGACTCCACAATCTTCCTCTTAAGGATCTGAACGCTCTACACCTCGTTTCTGGTGCCACTCCTTCTACGGCATCCGTTTCCAACTTTCAAGATTCCAGAATCCAAGATCCTCCACATTCCATATCGGGACTGTTAATTGTGGTTCAAGAACTTTTGTTGGTGTTCATGGCGTTATGTTTTTGTTGTTCTATTATTCCACCGTTTACTTCTTAAGCTCACACAAGAAAAGAGGGCTGTTCTCAGTCAGGATATGTATTATACGGCTTCGTTGTTGGTGATTGGTGGGTTATTTTGACTGCAGTTTGCTTCCCATTGGCCACCTGTTCATTTCCTCAAGGGAATTGTAGTCCTTGGCTGCAGCTGCTGTTTAATAAAATAAGAAAGGAAGTGCATAATACTCGCCTCCGTGTCTTTAATAAAATTAAGACTTTCCTTCGTAAACTTACTAGGAAAATCTACATTCTACTTGTCTGTATATTTCCTGCAGGAGGAACGGTCTGCGCACAGCCAGAACTTCGCTAGATCTCCACTACTGTGCACTGTATTTTCTTGTTTTTTTTTTATGCTGAACTGCTATTGAACAACTGTTTAATAAAAAGAGTCATTAAAAAAATGACTCTGCCATCCACACCATTACTGTGACTCACTTTAGCTTAAGCTTGGTTAATGATCGAGGCACCACCTGCCGCAGAAACTGCAAAGGCAGACTTCTCCGCCCCTCACCCCGTTTATTGAAGTAGGTATACACTTAAGGCACCCCTGGGTAGCATTATTGACACTGAACACATGCTTGACCGAACCTTTGCAAATGCTCCCAGACTTTTCTCATAAAACCAAATGCATGTTTTATTTCCTTTTACTGAAATCAATTCCTGCTCCAGCCAGACGCCTGCTAAACCATATGTCTAAGGCTGCCCGTTATTCTAGGCCTTACACTATTGTGTCGTGACTTCTGCAGCCAAATGCTTGGAAACTTCCATACAGACTGTCTTGTCCAGAGAGAGAGAGAGAAAGAGAGAGGGCGTATTGGTCGGCACAGTTAGATCAGTCACCAATAATACTAAACAGGGCCACTGGAAATATGTGGCTGTGAGTGGCGAAATAATGCAGCAAGATTTACTAACTTATGTGGTAAAGAAAAGCAAATTATACTGCACTCATTTTCATTAAAATATCTTTTATAGAAAAGTATAATATGTTTCTTATTTACAGTGTACATATCTTAGTAATAGGTACTCTAGGGTACATGACATAGAAAATAAATTAAAAAGAGAAGCAACATATTTGAAATTGTTCCAAAATCTGAGGGCCGGGTTCACAAAGGTAAACTTACACTTTTGTGTAAGCTTACTATTGTTTGCTATTCACAAAAGTGTTTTCCTAGCAGCATCTTTACAACTGCAGAGTTTCAGCACACAAAAGGATCGGACTGTCTTGTATTTTTATATGCAGAGACATGTGAGATCAAGTGAACTCTGAAGTTGCCTTGTAGAAGAAACAGTTTCACTTTCCTTGGAAGAGAGACCTGGTACTGGGCCCTGTTTGTATTTTGGCAATGTGTTCCTTCAGGGTGAGGCTGGTGTCCAAGGGGAATCCGAGTAACTTGAGATTTTGCGAGGTTGGAGTTTGTAGCCATCAAGGTTCATGTCACTGAGCCAGGCTTGTACTGTTCCTTGTTTGTTGTTTTTGGCAAATAAGAGGAATTGTGTTTTGGTTAGGGTGACCTTCTGGTAGGCTCTGGATATCCTGGTCTTGGTGATGTCCAGACAGTGTTTGAACACTGGATCTGAAGCAGAGGAGACTTTCAAGAAGAGTTGTGTGTCATCAGTATTCTAGTAAATCTTGATGTGAGTTGTGCGTAGAACCCCAGGCTGCTCCATGTAGAGGTTAAAGATGACACAGGGAAGAATGAAATCCCGGAAGACCTTGCAGTGAGAGGGATGATTTTGGACTGGGAAGTTTAAATGGTAAAGGTGAACCAGTGAAGGACATTGCCAGTGAATCCCATTTCAGATTCCAGTGTGCATATGAGGGTGGGATGACTGCGCTGAAGGCAGCAGATATTTGCAGCAATATCAGAAGGAACTGGTCATCTGTGTTCAGGACTACATTGTCTACTATGTGTAAAGTAACATTCTCTGTGCTGTAGCATGATCTGAAGCCAAATTGGTAGTCATGCAGGAGATGGTCACCATTGATGTGATCTTGGAGTTAAGCATTGACAGATTTTCAATGGTCTTTACTGTTGAACTTGAGTGATGAGCTGTTAGGTGGCAAGATCATCATGCTTCATGTGAAACAGCTCAAGCCCCATCAGGAAATGTAATTATTTATTTTGCAAACTTGCCACGTATCACCTTTTGGCCACTCCTGCGCTTTCAAAGACATGACAATTAACTCTTCTGGGACAGCTCGAATCTAGTTAGATGCAAGGGTGCCTCTGTATCCAGCATTCTTTGATTAATGCCCCGTGTTAAGCACTACAGTAAAATGCTATTCTCAACAGTTACGTTTTTAGAGGTTTTCTCAGTCATAGTTTGCTTTTGCCTTTGGGGACTGGTTAAGCATGTTACAGTTTAGAACCCTTTACCTCATTGATTGACCACTGTACTCTAACCATTTGAAGAACTGTTGGGTGTCTAGGAAGCAGTGGTTGATCAGGCAGATCTACTGGGGCTGCGATGAAGTGCAGTTTCTTGCGTACCTTTGGCTTTGCTCCATTGCCCTTCTACTTTAGATTTATATTTCATCCTAGACTCGTCCTTGAGCAGCTCAAGGCTGACTGCTGTGTTTTAACATGGTCATGGCTCCAAATGTTTAAACATATCAAGGCAGCATGATTCTAAATCCAGTACTGCCTTTCTTAGAATGCATTGTGGTATATCCAAGTGAATCACATAATTTAGGAATGCGTTTGAAGCAACGAAAGAATTGTTCAGAGTCTACAGAGTTGCACATTATCACTCCTTAGCACATCAGTGATTTGAGATGTAGACATGAAATTTGTGTGAAAATGGTTTTTGAAGTTCTTGATTGAATAGTGTTGTAGGTGCAGGCCACAGGTTAGTGGGTCAGATGATAAGGAGCGTAGTAAGATATCTTCGCCCACCAGGACTAGCATTTCAGATTTATTTTTTTCTTAGACATAGGGCCATTTCTGTCATCCAGAGATAGATGTGGTCAGGATCATCCTCCAGAGGGATTTGCATATAATATCACAACTAATTCATAAGCCAAAATTACATTTTAGCTGTACTCAAATAATTTGCTTATTAAAGGCAATCCTGTAACTACTGAAGTCAGTGCTGTGCCGAGTGCTCAGCAACATGATAATGAAAAATGTGTGTGAGACAAACCATGTGAGAGAGTTAGGTCACCATTTACCAGAAGCTGCACAGCAGCTTGTGACCCTCTAGGGTAAAAGATAGACACCTCAATTCGTGCCAGGAGCCATTCAAAACCTGAACAGGAGCTTTAAAAGTAATTTCAAAAGTTTTGAAAAAGGACAGTTATTGGCTAAGGAGAGTGTTGGTGTGATTTTTTACTAAGATGACTTCAGTTCTCTGTAGGATGATTAATATGGTTCTGTAAGGTTGAAGTGGGTGAGTTCTGGTGTTGAAGGTGGCCATTTTGAACAGTATTTTGATGATGGTTTGTTTGGGTGGGACAGGAAATCTCCTTAACTGATTTAGGTACTGCATAAAGCATATGATGGGTCTGACTAAAACAATTAATACTTTCTGACCTGGCCATTCTATTAGCTTTTAAGGCCACAAACAGTCTGAATTGTCACACTTGTAGCGGTGAGATGGTTAGTAGTTGTGAAGGTACTGTGATGGCAGCGCTGGCAGTGGCAATGGAAGGTGCAAGCTGCGGTGACCTTCGGACGAGGGCACTATCACTTATATTTTTCACAAATTGGTCTGCACTCATTGGGAAGTTTACTGATATTGTGGAGCCAAGTGCAGATATGTTGAGCATTTTCAAAAATAGTGGTAAGTATATCTATAAAGAAACCAAGCACTTTAAGGCGGAGTTTCTGGGAATCTTTTGGTTGATGGTTTTCAGAGATGTGATGCAAAGTCTGGTTTTGAAGGGTCATTGATGAAATTTCTTTGCTATAGACATTCCTCAAATGAAGTATTCTTTTCATGTGTTCATAACTTTATTATGTTAAGTGATGAGTGTTTTGCAGTGTTGCAGTACTTTCCTAGTGGGGGATTTTATCCAGATTAAGTCCACCTTTACCATTTTGCTTCAATAAAGTAATGGAGCTGGAGAACCAGTTATTTGTTTCCTATCCCTGGTTGTCTTGAGGAGAGAATGAGAGGGCGTGTGATCACCTTTGAATTTCAGAATGCACAATGGAGTGGTTCATTGCTTATGATGTCCTGCTGTTACATTGCCGGATGTATCTTCATGTGGAGGCAAACGTAGTGTTTTGCCATCAAGTGTAGTGTGTTGTTCTGTGGATCGAGAGTTACTGTTTCTTTTTTCAATAGGCTTGGTTGGGTGATTTTGCTTGTGAATGCTTTGCAATCAATTGATGATTGAATCACTAACATTTTCTGTGCTCTGTCTGGAAGGCGTTGTTATCTGGTGTCAGTTTTAAAGATATTGGGCCAGATTTACAAGGTCCTAGGGCCACCTTGCGCCACATTAGGGTCATTTTTTTATGCTAATGTGGCTCAATGAGGCAAAAACCACAATGTTATATTTGCATGCATTGCGCCACCATGTAACCCCTTGTGCCACATTACGCCTGTGCCAGGCATAACGTACGCAAGGGACGTGTTCTGGCGTTAGGAGGACCGCAAAAATGGCACAATAAAATCTACAAGATTTCATTGCACCATTTTTGGCATCATTTTTAACGTCTTCTCAAAGCAGGCGTTAAAAGGGCTGCACCCATTGAAGTCAATGGGCCTCCTTGCACTTTGCTGCACTAGCGTCAAAATGTTTGACGCTAGTTCAACAAAGCGCCACAATAGTGTAAAAATATTGATGCTATTAGCCCAACGTGCACCGTGGTGCACCATAATGTAAATATGGCGCACCCATGGTGTCGTTAAGTGGCTGTGGGGGGGCGCAAGAAATCTGGCGCATCAGTAGTGATTTGCCAGATTCTTGTAAATCTGGGCCATTGTGTAGAATTTTGGCATGTCTAAGCATCCACTGATGTTGTGGTTAGTGACTTGCTAATCCATTGTTGAGAAGATTATATGGCAAAGAGTAGACATTTTGGAGTTCAGTCTTGTAGGAGGCTCAAAAAACTGCTGAACATGTTTAAGGAATCATTGCACTATCATGTTTATTAATTCTTCAAATCAGATGTAGCTTTCTTAACACTGTATGAAAACATGGCACACAAGAAATATTCAATAAAAATGTAAACCATTTTCAGGTTAAACTAATATTACGGTTGGAAAACTTAGTTTTAGTGGGCATTTATATGTAATACCATAAGAAACCAGCTGAAACATTTAAATGTAATGTAGTAAGGAAAATTGGTACTTATACTTAGTGTTGAAAGGCCCTCACACAAAACTGATAATTCTCCGATTTGCTCCAGAAAAAATAGGTGTATTCCTCATTATTTGCATATGGCACACGTTGTAATTTGTTCTTCGGGGCCACCCTTAACCTGAAAGTGCAGGAAACAAGCACCAAACGTTTGCTCGGTGGGCTGGTGGAGGCACGGTTTCACTGCTGGTGAAGGCCCTTTTAATTGGTGGGGTTCGGGCTAGCTGCATTTCCTGTCAGCAGCACTATTGATTGTATTTTTGTTTTGTTCCTGTCTCCTGCCGGGTCGCCAACAGTGATTGCTGAGGTGTGGGGTGGCGGCCTGCTCTTGCTTGGCTCAGAGACTCCAGTACACATATCATAAAGACTCGTCAAAATTGAAACAAAACAGTGAGTAGCAATATTTCGAATTCATAGATTCTAATAAAGGCCGAAACATTCACACCTTCACCACCACTAACCTGAAGACCATGCTATTAGTGAAACAAGAGTAAAGTCTGCCCTCTATACATGCCCTACGGTGTTACTATAAATAGAATTACATTATGGTATTCTGCATTTGTGCAGTGCACACCCCAAACTGATGTGTTTAAAGGGATGTATGATGGAACAACGAATGCTTTTACCATGCATGCCCTTACAATGATTTTTCGTTGTAAAAGCAAGCCTAGTGAAGGCATGTGTGGAACGGCATGCGTGGTTTTCGTATGCCATCCCCCTCACCCGCCCTATAAATAAAACTACCCTAATAGCCCCCTCCCACCTTGAGTCCTAAAACCTACCCTGACCCCCCACCCTCCCTAAAAAGTGACCTCCAGCCCAAAAATAAAACTACCCTGCCCCTAAAAGCAAAATTACTTCAATCCCCCACCCTGCCCTAAAAAATAACACTACCTCGACCCCCCACCCACAAAATAAAATTACCCTGACCCCAATCCTTCCCCTAAAAACCCGCCACCGCACCCACCCTAAATACAAAGCTACCCTGCCCCCACCCCGCCTCTTAAAAAAATAATAACCCAACCACTTCCACCCCAAAAATTACCCCAACCCTCTCCCAGCCCCACTTACCTGACCACATCCTACCCTGACCCCTCACCCCTAAATACAAAATTACCTGACCCCTCAACCCCGCCCCTAAGAGCCCATGCCCCACCCGCCCTAAATACAAAATTATCCCGACTCCCGACTCCCCAACCCTAAAAACAAAATTACCCCGACCCCCCAACCCCACCCCCAAAAAATCAGCCTGCCCTAAATACAAAATGTGGACAAGTGGAAGTTGGGATTAAGACAGAGTTTGGAGGTTTCACATTGTGCCATTTGTCAACTACATGTGTAGAAGTTTTTGTGCATTTTGTATTTTTATGCATCATTAACAATGTGAGAATGTGGATTTACTCTCCAGTTTTCATGTACACATGTATATATAGTGCTGATGCATTTGAAACACATTTGCTATGATTTATAAAAGTATGTTTTTCTGGCTTCTGTTAAGTAGGTCTAAATTTTGACTAACGAGCCATCTTGTTCAAAATTAATGTCTCCCTCTGCACATTTCAGTGTTTATTTCTGCAGCACACAGTCAAGCAGTCATGTTTATTTCCATTGACGTCGTTCTGGTCTTTCTCGAAGAAAACTTGCAACACAAAGAAATGTTACTTTTCAAGGTCCTTCCACTGGCTCATTTTACTCTATTCTTTCTGAATATTTTGCTGATTTTTATGTAACTAGTTTGTTCTGCCATCTCCGCGTGACATTAGCAAAGAGTGGCCAGAATTAATATTCATGTAGCTTGATAGTGGTTCAATGCTAAGGCAATATGATGTTTAATAACACAGTGCACTGATTTTGCTCTGACGATTTTGGAGTTTATGAATGAGTTAAGCAAGAATAGTGTATATAAACCCTTGATTTTGGGGATGAAACAGAGAACTTTCCTGAAGGTTCTACATTGCTACTAAGGATGCAGTCCATTTCTCTAGTAATTCTGTATTGCTCTAGTAGCTGAGAGCCCTCCTGGCAATGAGTTTATGCTTTGCATTTACCAACTCTGTACCTCAACTTTTGAATGCTTTTGAGGTGTTATCATCAGTGCACTGTGTTAAATACATCTGAGCTATTCATGTTTTGCCTGGATTGGTGGCAGTAGTGCTTGTGAAGTGTGATATTTTAATTCAGAAGCTAAAATGAAAAACAGAGCACTCACCATTGGTCACTGCATTGAGATCATTTGATCAACTTGGCTAAAAGACTTTATTCATTGTTATCCATTATTGAATTACTTCATATACAGATTCCTTAACATCCAACTATTCATTCATTCAGCCATGCAGCCATATCTCCAGTCTCCATCCATTTTCTCAGGAAGAGAACCACTCCTCAAATTTGTCCCCTAGCAGTGAACAGGACTGCTCATTATGCTCGCTCACTACAGGCAGTATGGGAGCATGTCTGACAAAATTTGCAAGGGCTGCTTTTGTTTCCCAGTCAATCCGTGGTCGACAGACAGAAATCATTACTGCCTGCTGTTTTGTTTAAGAGACTTGGAATTGAAGTGCTGCTCATGCCTCTTGACATCAGCACCTCAGCCATGCTGTTGCTTGTTTCCTTTGTCACATATATCAAATGCATGATGGTTCTGTCATCTAAAAAGGGCTTCGGGGTATCAGATGTGTTGCCAGCCTCCACTGGTTGGGTGGTGTCATCACATGTTGTTGCAGTACCTCCTCTTACAGGGAAAATGTGCGGTGCTATTACACTATGTATATCACATTGAAGACTCATCACTTTTAGACGTGCTATTTGTACAGGAATACACTGATACTTGTAATTTCCTGTCAAGCCCCAAGAATTTAAAGTCAACTTCCAGAGAATTTAAGACTAATCCCTCAACTACTATTATTCCAAATGGTACTTCAAGCATATCTGTTCAAATTGCATTTAGCAATCTAGATTCTGCCTTACCTGTAAATATGTACTGTACCTGATTACTATTCGTACAGTAATTGCTATATGTTTCTTGTACAGTGCTCTCTTGCCTATCTTTGCCTGCTCTGCTAATAATAACTTAATTAATAAATATAGCCATGAACAAGGTGAACTGCTGACTAGTAAAAGGCTATGATATATTGTTCACTGTCAGTTTCAAAGGCAGGAATGACACTACTTCATCACTCTCTGAAAGCGATAGTTATGTATCACATGCATTGGCAAAGTCACTGTTGTGCTGCTCTACATGGCTGTATCATGTTGATTTATGATAAGGTCCTTCTTGATGTAGCCATTAAAAATTAAAACTGTATCTTCATGCATAGAAAAATGTGTTGCTCATGTGTACCTTAGACTGACCTGAATGACTTTTGCCCATGCCAGGCAAAAATTGGATGAGGCGGAATGTATCATTTGGCCCGCAGAACTGGCACAGTTTTGTGACTCTGCATCTTGTATCATGGACTTCCAGCCAAATTTTGCCAGTCACCAAATGGTGGAAGTTTTTACCCGTGAGGCTGTGGAAATGCGAGTGAGACTCGGCATCCCCCAGCTTGACTATCCTGCATGGACGGTAACAGGCGGTACCATCAGTCGCAGCCGGATGGCTGTTTCTCCAATAGATTTGCTGCTGCTCGAGTAGATTGAAATCAAGTAGAATGGTCATGCGCTCTTGCACACTGCATGGTGCTGTTCACACTGATTTTTAAAAGCTGCTTGTGCTGCTGGCGTTAGATTGCAGCACAGGCAGTAAGACATGCATATTTTCTGCCCATTGGTGGAACTCCAGGGAATTTCTCTGAGTTTTTATGTGACTCAGAGGAATTCTGTTGTCGGAAACTCTATGAGTTACACCCAACCCTGACACCCCTGAATAAATGTGACAGTGTGTCACACTTTACATGCCTAGAGAAACTATGTATGGGGTGAATGATACTTCTCTGCCCACCCCGTGCGATAGATGGTGGATAAATCTTAATATGTGAAAGTAAGTTAGAGGAGACGGGTTTGAGCGTATGAATATCAACATGAACTCTGCTTTATACAAGGAAGGGTGCTGTCAGAAATAGGGTTATTGGTTGAGAGGGGTGAAACCTTTCTTTAGCAGCAACCATGTGCATATCATAAATCAACTTATGCTCAACCCTTAGGTAGCTTGGCACAGAGCAGTCAGGCTTAACTCGGAGTCAATGTGTAAAGTATTTGTGCAGATCTTCAGACAGTAACAGTGAAAACACACAACAAGAGGAGCTACAACAGAGTTAGAAAAATAGAGTAGTTTTTAATAAATAAAGCAAAACCAAAATGGCAAAAAAACATTCAGTAGAACAAGGCATATATATTGCCCCCATCCCTCTGGTCTGTACAGGGTCTGCCATAGGGGTAACTTATCAGTATTCAAAAGTAAGGGTTGGGCCTGGGAAAAGGCTCAATTTGCCTGGTCGAACTGGCAGTTTAATACTGCACACACACAGGCTGAAATGCAGGCCTGAGACATGTTTAAATGAGCTACTTATGTGGATGGCACAATCAGTGCTGCAGGCCCACTAGTAGTACTGAATTTACAGGCCCTGAGCACATGTAGAGCCACTTTACTAGGAACTTACAAGTAAATAAATATGCCACTTGGGAACAACCCAATGCTACCATGTTTTTATGAGGGAGCACATGCGCTTTAGCACTGGCTAGCAGTGGTAAAGTCTGCAGAGTTCTAAGTCCAGCAATAACAAGATCAGCAAAAATATGGAGGAGGGAGGCAAGGCGTGTGGGGGAAGATCACACCAAGGCTGACAGTTCTTTGATCTTCTACTTCTGTAATGTCTTGGCCTTTATGTGCAGAGACGATCTGGGGCAATAACGGGCTAGTTGTTGATCTGAGCTAGTGAGCTAGTCCATGCTCTCTGGATCACCATCTGTTTCCTTGGTGCTCTGCTTCATGTTGTGCCACCTATTTTTTAAACTCCCCCACTATTCTGTGATTGAGTGACACTACATTCACATGGCAAGAAACGCATTTCACAAAGGTTCTTTCTTTGCAGGGGGTGACGGGATTGAGGACACAACTATAGTTGGTTCGGGTGCTTGGAGACCTCTATTATGATCTTTACCTCATTTTAAATTGTACTTCCTCCCTTCCCTGCTCTGTGGTGTCTCCTTGCTCCATGAGGTTGACTTCTGTTCCTCCGTGCCAAGATCTGCTTCTTTATCAGTTTTAACAAAAACAATCAGTTCTCTTGCTCACACCGTTCACAATAATTTCTGGTACTTTGTACAGCCTCTCGTCTCTATTTATTGTTAGGATAAATCAAACATCATGTTGCTCTACTGTTTTAGCGCCATCACAAGAGACTCATTGCAAAAATGACCTCCCGGCTATTGTTTTCACTTTGCACCATTTCTTCACTTTGAACAAAACAGTGCTGTTAATTGTTGCACAGCAATGCGGGAAGATGCATAAACCTTGGTATGGGTCTGGCCATTTATCAGTAGCTACAAGCCAGAAAAAGTACTTCTGGCAAAACTAAGATTTTGCCTAAACATCAGCTTTTTTAAGCTGGCCCACCTGGCAGCGCCAGACTGACCAAAGTTCTGTTCCAACACTGGATAAAAATTCACAAAAAAGCCCGCTGAACAGAAACTAAAGCATGGGCCAATGAGGAAGGACGGCTAGCTTTCATTCAACATGACATGCTAAGAAATCACCTGATATTCGGAGTAATATATGTATTTAACACACCATCACCTTGCCCACAAACCAATTAAATCCTTGGTACGTATCTCTTTCATATGAAATAGAGAGCATGTGTGCAAACACAAAGAATAAAAATAGAATCTCTAGTGCAAACTTTAATACATCAGAAAAAGTTGTAAGATGTTTGTTACAAAAAAGATATTAGAATCCGTTTAATACAAGTCAGTGTGTTTAAACACACAGTAGTTCAGACTGTGTAGAAAGATCCATGCAGGAAGAGTCTAACCTTTCTATAGTTTGCTAAAGAGTGCAAAAAATAAATATGATACCACAATATCTCCTTTCTGGTTGTCACTGTACAGCTAGAAAACCAGAGCAGCAGAAAGAAAATCCACTTTTGTTTTTCTTTTCTTTTTTTTGTTTTTCATTCTATATTCTATAAACAGATGCTTCAATTATGCTCCATGCTGTGATATGCCTTTCCCCTTGGCTACTGGCTCTGACAGCAGGCATTATGATGTCAGCTTTAATAAGTTGTTACAATTGAATTCTGAAGTCAATTCTTTATTATCAGAGACTTGGTGCATTTCAAGTTGCCAAATTTATACAGAATTATTGATGGGTAACAGTGATCTACGGATATATTTTTCACTGAGGGGTTCTGATTTACATCAAATAAACAAACTAAGCTTGAGGTGAAAAATGTCCGTGCAATTCACTTTTTACCCACCTATCAGTTTATCTATGCATGGACCCAAAATCAGATGCCCCTACTTTCAACTGCTATGCAGTGGCAGAGGAGTAATGGGGGAGCCATATGTAACATGGCCTCTTATATATCCTTGCCCCAAAAACCTAAAACGTACCTACCATCCTTGACCACCCCACCACCTTCCCTGCCTTCCTTCCCCATCCTGGCCTGCAACTGTGCTTTCTGCTGTCAGTTAAAGCAGACAAGCAGCGGTGTGCTGACAGGCTCTGAGATAGCCCTGTCAGCTTGGTCTGAAAGACATATTTGACATTTGGTAACCAATTTTGTTATCAACTCTTACTATGTTATAGCAGTGGGTTATGAGAGTCAGAAATTGAAATAAACGATAGGCGTTGTCTATGAGAGCCATGCATTACAAAACAATTAGAGATGGGTTTTAGACAGGGATTGCAGAATCCCATGTATTAACTTTCTGTATTTGAAAGTCACAAAATTAAATTCTTGCTTGTGACTTTCCCTCTAGGCTATGTTCCAAAAATTGAGAACAGTGCAGGCATATTACTATAATAATATAGCTATTTTTCAGTTACTCCGAACAGCTCTCATAACTATGCTCAGAATTTTATCCAGATGAGTAATATGAGTCAGTTGCAGCTTCATCTGAGCATCCTGCGTCCCTGTCCTGTGCTCAAAAGTCATTCTTCACCCAAGAAATCTCTTGCCAACACAACAACAAATGAACTAATTGGTGACTCGATTTACTTTCCTTACATAATCAGAAACATTAACATTATCAAATAGAATTAAATCATGTGTCACGCAAATTGA
Organism: Pleurodeles waltl; assembly: GCF_031143425.1. Classification (NCBI taxonomy): domain Eukaryota; kingdom Metazoa; phylum Chordata; class Amphibia; order Caudata; family Salamandridae; genus Pleurodeles; species Pleurodeles waltl. The sequence continues at coordinate 1,892,168,751 of NC_090440.1, forward strand.
AACCATGACTGCTTTTGTGAAGGGAATACCACTGTGCGCACTGCAGAGCAGAGTGAAGCCATTGAATTAACTTGTGAGAAAAATCCAACTCCGCCATAGAAACAAGCATTGCCAGTGCCGATAGACCTGACCTTTAAGTGAAAGCGCCACCTCAGTCAAAAATGGGTTTAGGCATTCAATAAAGTATCATACATGCACTCTGTCAATCTTCCTAGAATTCATGTGTCCATTCTTCCACCCAGTGATTCTTATGTGCATCTACTTACACAACCATATGTGCAGGATAAATCAAACAAACAAGATTAGAAAAATAAAACATGCTGCCACCTAAACAAAGCAGGTATATGCTTGCAAGAACAAATGAAATTAAATAGGTGAGCATCTTGCAGTGGCATTGTACATGAGGCCTCATTGTTTTGAAGTTCTAGCATGGCAGCCATGTTTAGAACCAATATGTGGCCATCTTGGAATGCTAAAACATTGAAACTATGGATAATGGCATCTACCTATTCTGGGTGGAAGCTCTACATCACAGCTTTTAAGGAACTGGATCAGGTGGTCTCACCCACGTAATGTGGCATGTATCATCATTGGTCATTTCCTTCCAAAATGGTAAGATGGTACTACTAGGTCGGACTTTACCGCAAGTGGTAATTATTGATGGAGATCTTAGAAATTAATTTCTGGATAATCTTCCAGGGATCTAGTCATATTTAGTTAAGAATACTGGAAGGTAAACCACAAAGAATAATATATTAAGTGGTACCTTGGGTATGGATAAAAATACTGAAAAGTATAAATTAGAGGACGTCCCTAGGTACCATCCCCCAAACTTTAAATTGTCCCTAAGTCTTCTGTCCCCATGGTTTGTTGCGCCAACACATTTCTTCCTTCAAGTAGCCTAACCTGGTCTGGGGTATTCCTCAGGGCTCTCAAAAAGATCCCTCAGCCATACCAGGCGGCTGAGCACAGGGGCAGGGGCAGGAATCCAGAGTGCACATCTCCTTGACGTATCTGTGACAGTAGGAATCGCCCTCCACCACCCCCATTAGACCATGAGGCACAGGGATATCTTCCACAAGGTAAAATCACCTGAGATGCTTAATGGGAGGTAAGGTCATCTCCCTTATTCCTATATATCACTTCATAGAACAGCTTTGGAGTCCTTGTGACAAAAAACTTAAAGTGTAGCTCACCTGCCCTGGCACTGAAGAAAACTCACAACAGGTGGATGTGCATCTGATCGGAAAAGTGCAGTCACTCATACGGCAACAGCAGAGCCAGTGTCTGAAGTAGCTGACACATTGCCCATTGGTGACAAGCAGAGTGCTTAACAAGTCATTGGCTCTATTGCGTGAGCATACGTGCTCTGTGATTGACAGCATGTTTCTGATCTGATCTCTTTCCCTCTCCACTTTTTTCCAATATGTATGTGTGTATATATATATATATATATATATATATATATATATATGTATAGACACATATTTATTTATTTAGAAAATAAATGGGCAAACTACATGTCTACATATTTATTTTAACCCCGAATAATAATAATCTACCCTTAAAGGCTTATTGGCTTTAACATATCTGTTTCATAATAAATAAATGAGCCATATCAACTTTGCTGTAATCTTTACAAAAACAAATGAGAACTATTGCACCTGGCATAACTTTTCTTAATGAACCAATAAAGCCTACAGTCTTTATCATTGGCTTAACTCAGACGTTCTGTATGAGGCCTAAGCTTTTCCATAAGTCAACTATTAGGTACATAGTCACAAAATTACAAATAATTAAATCTAAAATCCATTTGAAATAAACTTAATAAGGATTGTCACATTTTCAGGGGGTGACTTGGAGTTTGGCCTAGAGGGTAGTCCGACGCAAATGTGACGGAGTACCCTGTCTACTAAGCTTATGGTGGTTCTGCCTCATTTAGAGACCGATGGACTGTCAGCTTTCAGATGTTGGAGCCCCTGTTGTCTTTGTTGATGCAAAGCTAACTCTGGAGGCCTGACAGAGTAGGGGCTGTGGGAGAAAGGACATTATTCTGCCCGCCCTTTTTAGGGTGGACAGTATAATGTCCTTTTTTTTCAGTCACTGCAAGGAAAGGTCTAGAGTTGAGGAGCAGAAACAAAAATAACCCCAATAACCTTGAAAGAAAACTCCCAGGCTGTGGGGGTTGACCACCAATCTTTTTGGACCTTGACAGGAACCACCCTGATAGTGGTTCCTATTGAGATACACAGATCACTTCTGGGCTAATGGCGATCTCTAAATTTGATGAACAGTACTACGATCCGTCAAACTTTAAATTGTCCCTAAGTCTTCTGTCCCCATGGTTTGTTCGAGTAGGTCACTAACACATAATAACCCTTGCCTGCTATGGTAATCTGTGAGATTCCTTTTAACAAAAATACCTGTGAACGAGTTTTGACTACAATTTAATAGCAATCCACTGTTAAATGTCTATTGTACATGCTTTTCACAATAATTATGTTGAGCCAACTGATGTTTTCATAACTTTTCATTGTAAACAGATCAAACACACAAATCTGATATACCTTCTCCCAATAAACCCATAAGCCCTATAGCAATTTCCTTTTGCTTCATTCCATTAACCAACATAGGCCTACTGAAGTGCGCACAGGCTAGCACCCATCATACATACTGTTATAAAAATACAAAGATGTACAAAATTACGGTTGGCAAAAATATACAACCCCTCTCAAAAAAAGGCCTAACAAGAATCATCACAATGAAAATCTTCTACCCCAAGCATATGACGCACAACCAAAACACTTGCCACTATGATAGTCTGTAATATTTCATGTCATTAACTAACTGTCTACAACCGCAACACAGCATGATAACAATTCACAGTTTTAAGCCTATTGGAATTAACAAATGTTTTTCACAGTAAGTAAGCACAGACTTCTACCTTTTTCAGAGTGTTTTATAATGGCTTCAGACGTAACTTTTACCAGTGAAATAAACCAATCAAGTCTGTGCCCTTTATCATTGTCTTGTCACCATAACCAACTCCAGTCTACAGTACTGAGCATAAGCTTTCCAATAAGGCAGGAATACAGCCATAAAATTAGATATGTAAAAATACTACACCTTGTAAGAGAGCCTAAAAAGTATTATCTATCACAGTGCAAATCCTCTACCCCTACAATTAGTCTGAGGGAGTAACCAACACTAAAACTAGGCCTGGGCAGAGTTCGCAGAGTTCCGCTACGCAGAACTCCGCAAAGTGACCAAAAACCTCTGCAGTGCTATGCGGAGTTCCGCAAGCGGTGGACTGCATTAGGTCATGCCGTTCGTGCTGATTTTTAGCATCATGTGTTTTTCCCGCGCTGAAAAATCAGTGCGAATTGCACCATGCGCATGGCAAAAGGGTGCTGTTTCTTTTCTGCCGCTGGAGTAGATTTTCTACTCAAGCAGCAGCTTCCTCAACTCAAATGGAAGTTTTCTCAACTCAAGCGACATCTACTATAAGTGCCCGCCCGGATTGAGAAATCTCACTGGGAGGTGGTCTGGAGTAAGATTTTTATCCCTTGCGCTTGCCAACTTAATGTTGGAAATGTTGGAAATGTTGGAAAAAACTCTGCACTCTAAGCAGAATGAGGAGTGGGAAAAACTCAGCAAACTCTGCGAGCGGAGCAGAGTTCAACGCCCACTCCTAACTAAAACCCTTGCCTCCTATTGTAAGCTCTGAAATTCCATGTGACAAACTACCTCTTGCAGGCTTTAATGTAGTAATACAAATCTACTGTTCAATGCCTATTGACATTAACATATCACAATAAATATTGACTTTTCACAATAAATACGTCATATGCACTACTTTGTCATAACTTTTCATAATGAAAAGATCTATCCTACATTCTTGGTAATTATCAGGCCCCATAACCAAGAAAGCCATTCTATATTGAACGCAAGCTTTCATGCTTGGGAAGCAAAGAAGAACAAACACAAAAATTAAATTATGCAAGATAAGTTGTTTAACCCCTTCGCTGCCTGGCCTTTTCCCCCTCAGGTGCCAAGCCTTTTTTGGCTATTTGGGGCAGTTTGCGCTTAGGCCCACATAACTTTTTGTCCACATAAGCTACCCACGCCAAATTTGCGTCCTTTTTACCAACATCCTAGGGATTCTAGAGGTACCCAGGCTTTGTGGGTTCCCCTGAAGGAGACCAGTAAATTATCCAAATTTAGTTTTTCTAAAAAAAAAGGGGGAAAAAAGGGCTGTAGAAGAAGGCTTGTGGTTTTTGCGCTGAAAATGGCATCAACAAAGGGTTTCTGGTGCTACAATCACCAGCGTCCCAGCTTTCAGGAACAGGCAGACCTGAACCAGAAAACCCAATTATTCAACACAATTTTGTGTTTTCAGCCTCCTTCCAGTTAGTGACAGAAATGGGAGTGAAACCAATGTTTAGAAAGCTAAACATTTCTGAAAAGTAGACAAAATTCTGAATTCAGCAAGGAGTAATTTGTGTAGATCCTACAGGGTTTTCCTACAGAAAATAACAGCTGAAATAAAAAAATATTGAAATTGAGGTGAAAAAAACAACCATTTTTCACAACGTTTTACTTTGTAACTTTTTCCTGCAATGTCAGATATTTTAAAGCAATACACTGTTACGTCTGCAGTACTCTTCTGGTTACAGGGATATATAGGGCTTGTAGGTTCATCAAGAACCCTAGGTTCCCTGAGCCAATCAATGAGCTGCACCTTGCAATTAGTTTTCATTCTATTCCGGGTATACAGCAATTCATTGCTGACATAAAAAGAGTGAAAAATAGTTATCAAGAAAACATTTGTATTTCCAAAATGGGCACAAGATAAGGTGTTGAGAAGCAGTGGTTATTTTCACATCTCTGAATTACGGGGTGCCCATACTAGCATGTGAATTACAAGGCATTTCTCAAATAGACGTCTTTTTTACACACTGTCTTAGATTTGGAAAGAAAAAATGTAGAGAAAGACAAGGGTCAATAACAGTTGTTTTGTTATTTAGTGTTCCCACAAGTCTCTCGATAAAAATGGTACCTCACTTGCGTGGGTAGGCCTAATCCTCGCGACAGGAAACGCAACATGGACACATCACATTTTTACATTGAAATCTGACGGGTTTTTTGCAAAGAACCTAGCTGTAGATTTTGGCCTCTACCTCAGCCAGCACCTAGGAAAACCTACCAACCCTGTGCATTTTTAAAAACTAGACACCTAGGGGAATCCAGGATGGGGTGACTTGTGGGGCTCTCATTAGGTTCTGTTACCCAGAGGCCTTTGCAAACCTCAAAATCTGGCTAAAAGAACACTTTTTCCTCACATTTTGGTGCCAGAAATTTCTGGAATCTGAGAGGAGCCACAAATTTCCTTCCACCCACCGTTCCCCCAAGTCTCCTGATAAAAATGGTGCCTCACTTGTGTGGGTAGGCCTAGCGCCCGTGACAGGATATGCCCCAAAATACAACGTGGACACATCACATTTTCCCAAAGAAGAAAACAGACCTGTTTTTTTAAAAGAGCCTAGCTGTGGATTTTGGCCTCTAGCTCAGCCAGCACCAAGGGAAACCTACCAAACCTGCGCGTTTTTGAAAATTAGACACCTAGAAAAATCCAAGATGGGGTGACTTGTGGGGCTCTCACCAGGTTCTGTTACCCAGAATCCTTTGCAAACCTCAAAATCTGACCATAAAAACACTTTTTCCTCAAATTTCAGTGACAGAAAGTTCTGGAATCTGAGAGGAGCCACTGATTTCCTTCTACACAGCGTTCCCCGAAGTCTCCCCATAAAAATGGTACCTCACTTGTGTGGGTAGGCCTAGTGCCCGCAAGAGGAAATGCCCCAAAACACTAAGTGGGCACGTCAAAATGATCAAATACTAAATTACCTGTTTTTGAGGGGGGGGACTGCGTTTTTGGTCCTGGGTTCAGCAGCCATATAGGGAAACCTACCAAACCCAAACATTTCTGAAAACTAGACACCCGATGGAATCCAGGTAGGTGTGACTTCCGTGGATCCCCCAATGTTTTCTTACTAAGAATCCTCAGCAAACCTCAAATTTAGCTAAAAAAACCCACATGTTCCCACATTTCTGTGTGGGATCCCTGCACCGGGACAAATTTCCTACCACCCAACATTCCAATCAGTCTCCCAGTAAAAATTATACCTCACGTGTGTAGGTGGGCCAAGTGCCTGTGACAGGGAAGAGCCAAAAACATGTCGAAATTGAGAAGAAACCAAAGCGGGTCCAAAAGGTCAGTTTGAAAAAAATCATTTTTAGGCTGACAAGTGGGGCAGAATTTTTATTGGTATAGATGAGACAATGCCCGGTGGTAGGAATTTTGTGGATTCCTGCAGATTCCAGAAGGTTCCATCACAAAGATGTGGAAAAAAATGTGTGATTTCCAGCAAAGTTGGAGGTTTGCAGGACATTGTGGGTAAGAAAACAGTGCAGGGTGCATCCTGGACTCACCCAGATGTTTAGTTTTGAGATATGTCAAGATCTGGTGGATTTTTCTACATGGCAGCATCCCAAAGTCCAAAAAGTGCAACCCTCACCATTCCAAGTGGAACGAATTTGAGAGTTAGCCAAGCTATCATGGCCCAAATGTAAAACCAAAACCCAAAATAATCAAATGTCCTCTTGCTTGCCGTGGGGTAAGATGTTTTAGTGTGCCGGGGAGAGCTGAAAGACTGTTACCCCCTTGAGTTGGAGTGAGGGCATAACCATGCCCATACTGGTTGGTAGCCACCACCACACTATTTTGTTTTTTAATTCCCTGGCATCGAGTAGACTTTCTGCCCTCCCCCTGGGTGTGGCTCAGGGGTAATTGCCCCATCTGCCCACTGGTGGGCAGAACAACTTTGACCCCATTTATTTGGGGTGGTGGTATGGCCATACCCGCAATCCTCTTATTTTGAAAATAAAATCTTCCCTGGTCTCTGGTAGCCTTTTTGCCTTCCAAAAATACGCCTATCTGCCCCGATATGACCAACAATAATGTGCACCCATGGGTAGCGACCCTTGCCCAAGGGGCTGCCCCCCAAACAAAACACACGCATACACCAATACCTGGTGCCTCAGTGGTTTCTGCCCCCAAGGGGGAAGAAATGGCCTAAAAACAATCCCTCCCCCCCCCGGGAGTGACCCTCGCCTAATGGGTCGCTCCCCTTATCAATATAAATTTTTAAAAAATCCCTAATGCCTAATGGCTTCCGCCCCCCAGGGGAGGCAGAAAAGGCCTAATAAAAAAATTCCCCCCCCCCCCCGGGGAGCGACCCTTGCCTAAGGGGTCACCCCCCTGATCAATATAAATAAAATAAAAAATCCCTAGTGTCTAGTGGCTTTTATCTCCCCTGGGGGCAGATCGGCCTAATTAACTCTATTTAATATTGGCCGATCTGCCCCCAGGGGGGCTGAAAAGGTCTAATAAAAAAATTACCCCCCTGGGAGCGACCCTTGCCTAAGGGTTCGCTATTCTTATCAATATATAAAAACAAAACAAAAACAAAACATCCATGGTGCCTAATGGCTTCTGCCCCCCTTGGGGCAGATCGGCCTAATTAATATAACCCGATCGGCAGAAATGGCCTTAAATAAAATGCCCCCCTTGGGAAGCGGCCCTTGCCCAAGGGGCCGCTCCCCATATAACAATTTTTTTAAAAAAAACAATTCCCTGGTGTCTAGTGGCTTCCTGCAGCACGACTATGCAATTGTGCTGCAGGAATGCACAGAGAGGCTTGAAAAGGGAAGAAAAAGCCTTTCCTTCCTTTTTCATGCTTCTCTGCTTCCCCTGCCCCCCGTACTGAGGAGAAACAAATCAGTTTCTCCTCGGGTTGAGCATTGCTTCCAGCACGACGGGAGTTGACCTCTGGTGCGCGCTGACCTTATCAGATATCACATCAGGTGTGGAAGGGGAATCGATTCTCCTTCCAGCCCTGCCATGGAGGGGGGGTGCCCTCGGGGGGAGCGCCAGCGCTTCCACCGAGGGCCTATACCAGGGCATAATGGTTACATCTGTGGCTCCTCAGCGCCGCGCCACCGGTCGTTACCATTACGTCCGTGGTGGGGAAGGGGTTAAGAGCACTGCAGTGACATTTGTTTGACACTAAAGGACAAACTTCATTCATCACATTGGCATGTGTAAGACTGAAACGTTAAACATAAATGGTTTAGGCATTTGTAGGGTAAGCTTTCTTTCTGTGGAAGTGCACAGCTTTTGACAAATCAACAGCGGTATTCATACGAACCAACATCTGGCTGGAGCCACAGTCCCTCTCTGTAGTACTCCTCAAAGAGCTCTTTTTGAACACATAAGGTCTGGATATATCTGCATCAGCATGCCAGACCTAAAGTACTCATGTTGGCAAAGGTCAGGTTTCTACTGAATCACCCACTTGTAGTTGGAAACCTTTTAGCTATGCTTCCAAACAAGACCACAGAGGACTGACGTAAATGTCCTACTGACCTACAAAAACAACCTCAATTCAACCTGGTTTCAAAAGAATCATTTAAAGGAAATGTTTCTGGTATGTGTGGTAAATTCAGTGGTAAGTATTTGTGTTCGAGGACTGCTTGATACCAATGTATTGTAAACAACATGGAAAAATTAAACCATCTACAATGCACAACTGACAACAGATGAAAACAGAAATCTTCGTACTCTCCTGCAATTGATTTTCTGCAACAACAAGGTCGTAACTGCAAAACATACGAAACGGTTTTGCCTCACAAACATATTCTAAGGATCCTACAAAGTTATATATTTCTTCACATGAAACAACACAGTGAAATAACCGAAACGCGACAAGCAATGCTCTATAAAGCTTAAAAACAAATAAGTGCATGATTAAACTAATATAACAATTATATAGCCAGATGTACGAAAGGATTTTGCTATTGCAAATCCTGAGATTCACAAAATATCAGAGTTTCCAACTGCAAAATGACACTACCTAATATACCAAACCCCTTTTGCCATTCAGAAAAGCCTTTCTGAATGGAAAAAAGGTGTTTTGCAACTCATTCCAAATTACAATTAGGACACATTGAAGGGACACCTATTTCCGATTAGCACTAAATAAATGGTGTGTGACCGTAATTGTGATCACAAACCATTGAACAGTTACTGATTCCTCAATGGAAGTGCTAAATGATTCACAAAAGGGAAACTGACCACGTAAAATAGCTTTCCCTTTAGGAATCATGCTAGGTGGCCTCTGTGGGTGCAGGCGGTGGTCCAGAGGACCACTTCCTCCTTCTCATGTCTTCCTTTAAGGAACAGGTGCAGTTTTAAAAATAATGTTTCCTTTTTGGAATGCAAACACAGTGATGGTGGCCTGCTGTTCCTTTACAGGCCAACATCTCTGAGTTGGTAGGTAATCACAGAAGGTCACAAATAACCTGCATAAATACTATTCTTTAGGCATGTTGTTGTGTGACCCCCCCCGTGCATGGACATTTTGCGCTGGGACCTAATAGTACATAAATTGTATCACAATCACAAAATGAAAGGTGGGTTGAAAAAGGTCGATACACAATTTGAACCCATTGTTTGTGACCTGCCTTTTTATACATCCAATCCATAATTATGTACCATTAATAACTAGTACAGCTTATTAGGGGTGGGGCCTGCCATTATAGGGAGATTTTTTAATTATTTATGAGCCTCTGACTGCTACCACTTCCTTGCCAGCCGTGCTTAAAGAAAAACCTGTAATGGACATACTTTATTTGAATACAACATTTCATCTTTGATTTGATTTGGGGGGTCATTATGAGTTTGGCGGATGGTTTTTACCATTCGCGGAACCTCCGACGGGAAGGTTGCCGTGACACAGGCTACCTCCCCATCTGCCCCATTAAGAGTTTCCCGCTAGGCTGGCAGGCGGAAACCTTTGTTTCCGCCCGCCAGCCCAGCGGGAAACAGGATACAGCACTGTCACTGGATCATAATCAAGCCGACGGCAAGGCTGTAGCCCGCAGGGAGCACCAGCACCCTCGAAATGTTCACTGTCTGCAAAGCAGACAGTGAACATTTCGAGGGTGCTAGGCGGGGGCACCTGTTCTCCACCATCCTTTTCATGGCGGTGTTACCACCATAAAAAGGCTGATGAAGAACAAGGTTGTAATCCCCAGGTCAGCGCTGCTCTGGTGGATTAGGATCTCTGCCACCTCCAGACTGCCGGGATCCCAGGGTTTTAATGTGGTGGTCGAGCACTGCAGTGACGGCGGGCCAGACTGCCACCACGAGTGTGGCATTCTATAGACTGCCACACTCATAATGAGCTCCAACATATCCTCAAAGTAATTTGAAATTTGTTGGAAGTGCCCAACAATACACCATGTGACTCATTTTTTGTGTTAAAAAAAAGAAACCATATTCCCTGCCTCTGCTGCATGTGTTGGCCTGAAATCAATCCTACTGGTATGAAGCAGACAGCTTTACTTTGGGGACTGATCACTTTTGTCAAGTAGAGCACACAGAGAAGCAAAATGTGATTGCAATGTAAAGAGACATGGCAAAATATTTCTTCTCCAAGGGTGGCTAATACTGTTGCGCCAGACATCGTATGTATTATTGATATTGCAACTCCAGTATGGAGGAAATCTGGATGCCTGACCTTGACCAATCCAAACAGCTCCCTTGTTGACCACTTCTATCAACATTGTATCAATTAGGAAACACAAGCCTCATAGATACCTACCCACAGTGGTAAAATACAATATCAAATATAAAATTATTTCAAGTCCCTCCTTGACTCTTAGCATTATTGGCGCTTGAGAGGTCACTGTTGAAATTACCAGGGATGTGACACAGGCCACAGCAGCCACTGCGGAGCAAGGGGCCCAAACACCTTGGGGGGCACCTAACCCTTTAGGGCAGCCACATTGAGCCCAACACCAGTGAATATCTATAAGATATTTGAGACTCAGGGACCCAAGATTTCTGATTTCATATGTTCTGCAGGGGAACCCTATCATTTTGCACTACATCACTGCACATTAATTGGAACCTAACTAAAATCTATAACTGGAAGTGGCTATTTATGATAGGATATAAATGTTTACCTTTTTCTGTCAAACACATTTCAACTGTCGTAAAGTTTGCATAGGCTCCACTCCAGTTCTTGTCAAATAATTGGACTATGCACAGATGTTAAGTTATTTCTCCAGAATTGGGTGACTTTGCCAACCAGCTAAGCTGCTAATAGATCTCACTGATCTTAGCAACTTACCCATTGCACCACACTTTTTTAAGCATGCCTAATTCCAGAAGAGCCCATTGTAAGCATCATATCTGGGTGCTTACGTTTCACTCATTATGCTCCATAAAATCCTACTGATTGCAATGTCCAGTGATGCCGTGATACAACTCTATTCTATTTATTAGTTACTATATTGTGTTTTGTTGCAGTTTATAGTATGCTATGGATGTGCAGAACATATATTTATTGCTGTTAATTCAGTTTAGGGCTATTTTCCACCAAGGGCTGTTCAAGGACATGATAAACAACACAAGTTGAGTGACACAATAATGGAGCAAAGCAGGATGACCGTCCAGCCGATTCCGGCCATACACCTAACCACCTACTCATTTGAGATCCTTGGTGGGGTCTACTCAATGTTTCTTCCTTCTGTGGTTGCCCAAAGGATGGCAGGTAAATTATTTAATAACAATTATTAAAAATGATATTGCTTTGAAGTCCATAAAACAAGCAAGTTAGGTACAAGATATAAGGTACAACTTATCATGCAGTGTAATGATATTGCAAATCACCAAGGGATGCTATGACCATATGAAAGAGCAAGGGCAAAGATTGAGGCTTGATTTACATCTTGGCGGACGGGTTACTCTGTTGCAATAGTGAAGGATAACCTGTCCTCTGGAATCTGAGTACCATAGAAAACAATGGGATTTATATTTCAGCGAACAGGATATCAATCACCATTGGAGTAACCCCTCCACCGAGATCTAAATCAGGCCTTGAGTGCTTTATGAGTTCACAAATCATTGAAGTGGCTTGCATGTACCTTTCATGATACGACAGAAGGCATTTTTGTTCATTATAACACATGGCTGTGCCACATCTCTTCCCAGTAGCCTATTGAATATTGTTAGACTTTTCATACTTGGCGTGGTCTCCCTTAACTTTTTGCCTCTGTTCCCCAGGTTGTTGATGTGTGCTGGACTCTGATTTTACTGTTTTTGTTACTCTGGGCACCTTATCACTGCTAACCAGTGCTAAAGTGCAAGTGGTTCTTTACAAAATGTATACGTAATTGGCTTATCCATGATTGGCATATTTGATTTATTAGTAAGTCCCTAGTACAGTGCACTAGAGGTACCCAGGGCCTATAAATCAAATGCTACTAGTGGGCCTGCAGTACTGGTTGTGCCACCCACATAAGTAGCTCTGTAATCATGTCTCAGACCTGCCACTGCAGTGTCTGTGTGCGGTTTTAACTGTAAGTTCGAATTGGCAAGTGTACCCACTTGCCAGGCCTAAACCTTCCCTTTTCTTACATGTCAGACACCCCTAAGGTAGGCCCTAGGTGGCCCAAAGGGCAGGGTGCAGTGTATGGTTAAGGTAGGGCATATAGTAATGTGGTTCATATGTCCTGACAGTGAAATATTGCTAAATTCGTTTTTCACTGTTGCAAGGCCTGTCCCTCTCATAGGTTAACATGGGGGCTACCTTTAAATCTGATTAAAGTGTAGATTCCTTTTGGAAGCGGATGGACATGTGGAGTTTGGGGTCTCTGAGCTCACAATTTAAAAAATACATCTTTTAGTAAAGTTGATTTTAAGATTGTGTGTTTGAAAATGCCACTTTTAGAAAGTGAGCATTTTCTTGCTTATACCATTTCTGTGACTCTGCCTGTTTGTGGATTCCCTGTCTGGGACAGTTGGACTGGTTGCACCTCACACTAGACAGTGACACAAAGGGAGCTGGGGTGTAGCCTGCATAGCCTGATGAGCCATCTGAGCTAGGAGGGAGAGGAGGAGTGGGCCCTCACGCCCTCACACAATGCAGTCTCCAACCCCCTGGTGAGTGTCTGTGGCCTGGCCTGGGGAAGGCAGGATTTCACATTCAAAAGAGACTTTACTTTGAAGTAGGCCTACTTCAAAGGAGAAAATGGGTAAAAGAAGGGCACCCAAAACCACAGACTTTAGATCACTTCTGGACATCAAGCGGAACCTCTGCCTGGAGAAGTGCTGAAGAGCTGAGGAGAAGTGCTGCCCTGCCTGTGACTGTGCTCGGAAAAACAACACAAGGTGCTCTCGGACCCAAGAGTGCTGACCGGATCAACGCACTGCTCTCCTGCGGAGAGAAGAAACGACGCGCCCGACCCGGTGAAAGGAGAAACGACGCACAGTCCCGCTAGTAAGTGGAATCAATGCTGCGCACGCCCTTTTTGACGCGCACTCACCCATGCGGGGTTATTTTTGACGCGCACCAGGTACATTTTCATGCTAGCAGCGCTAGTGTGTGTTTAAAACTACTTAAAGACTCTTTTTGATTTTTAATTGATAACTTGACTTGTGTATTGTGGATTTTTGTCGTTTTGGTCTTGTTTTGTTTAGATAAATATTTCCTATTTTTCTAAACTGGTGTTGTGTCATTTTGTAGTGTTTTCATTAAGTTACTGTGTGTGTTGGTACAAATACTTTACACCTAGCACTCGGGTGATTCTCTTTTACCCTGACTAGAGTGAGGGTCCTTGCTCGAACAGGGGGTAACCTGACTGTCAACCAAAGACCCCATTTCTAACAAATATCTTTTGCTCCGTCTGATGAGGTGGCATCTGTTTGTTGGTTCGTTGCTATGGCAAATAATTGTGAAATGTGTACTGCAAAAACAAGCATGCTAATGTGTTGCTTAAAGTTGGATGCACGTCACAACCTAATCCAGCGTTCTGGTTTAGAACACTTAGAGAGACTTACGTTTTCCACAGCTGAACATCAGCAGTGCAACTACAAGCATAACAAGCATGGTCTAGATGTCTCTCTGCTGGCAATTGTTTGTAATGGTAAAGGGTTGTGGGTAATGTGGGTGTGTGTTTTATAGTGGTGTGGGTATGGTGTGTGTATGGGTGTGTGTTGTTTGAATTGTCCAATGTGGTATTGTTTTGTCTGTGGGTGTCCATTTTGAGCGCAGCTGTATGTACCGCCAGTGGTTTACTGCTGTTGAATGTCCGCCATGGTGATTCGTGGGTCATGATGTGGTGGGCGTTGTTCTGTTGACGTAACAGTGTGGGTTTTGATACCGCCACTTTATCACTGACCTTTTGTGTGGCGGATTTGTGTGTGTGGCTGAATAGTGACAGATTGGTGTGTGTGTCTCATAATATGATGAATGGATATCTGCCGCTGCGGCAGTAAGTTGGCGGCTGTCAGCGTGGCGTTAAGTGGGATTTACTGCCAATGTCATAATGAGGGCCTAAGTCTACTCGGAAATGCCCCCACCCTATGGGAGCAGAGTTTTCATCTGTTTCCCTGCCTGCACTGAAGTGGGAAGGGAAACAGATTAAACAATTGCTCCTGCACACAGGAAGCAGGATTTTTTGCTGCTCCCTGTGGGATAGAGCAATGTTGGCACCCACTAGAGGCAGGGAGCTGGCTGGGGCTGCAGGGCTGCAGCCCTAACAAAGATGCAGTGGGTGCACTGGGTGGACTCCAGGGAACTCACTCTTCACTGGCTGGACCACGGATCCAATGGGACAATATTGGCCAAGGGAGGGGGCTGCATGCCCCCTTCCCCTTCTTAATCTTGCTAGTCCTCCAGGGCCGGAAATCAGTACAGGGAGGGGGCTGCATGCCACCCTCGCATTTACAATATGGGTAGGCCCCAGGAGGTGGGACCTCCGGAGCCGAAATCAGCCAAGGGAGGGTGGCTGGCTGTCCCTCCTCCCCATAAATTAAGTGATAGGCCCTGGGGATGGAGTCACCAGTGCCAAATGTAGTCCGTAGAGAGGTCTAAGTACCTCTCCCCTAATACAATTTGGCAGGGCCCAGGGGATGGGGTCCCTGCGGTCAAAATCACCCCAGGTATAGGAGCTGCATGGCTCCTCCTGGGTGGCTGCATGTGAGGGGTTGCTTGCCAGGCCCTGGGGCCACCCCACCCCACACAGAATCAAACGTGTGTGGCATGGGGTTGGCTGCATGTGGGGTGTTGGGCATAGGGCGTGAGCCTGTATTACTGTCTAGAGTCTAGGCAATATTGAAACGAGGTAAACAAAGAAAAAAGCTCTAGTAGGATAGATTAAAGCAAAATTCTGTCAAAGATAACCTATTACTAGTTATTGAAAATCAGATATAATGAACTGATAAAGAAACCTTTTCGGTGCTTAGTAGTATCAATATATAATAATATATCATCAACAAGGCATTATTGTTGTGTGGTAAAGAGAGGTAGCCACCATCCAAAATAGACAAAGAAAAGGTTTCACTTTTGTCTACAGTTTGAGCAAAAACAATACAAGACAAAACTAAATCCCATACATGAGAAGTATTTTGTTCAGCCAAAAGCAATTACAAGTTCACCTATTATAAATCAATCACATATATGAAGATCGAGCGCAATCAATCCTTGCTGGATGTACAATATCCAGAAATTGACGAACAACTCCAATTCTTAAGGAGTGTAGTACTCGCACCAGGTAAGAGGCCTAAAATGAAGACCAGCTCTTATAGTGTAAAATCAATTGTCTCTAGCAAGTTAGAGCACTGGGCTTTGTCAAAGTTGAAAATCTGTTTTATAATTATAGAACGGTCGATGCGTATTAGCCTTATGAGTCTATGCCTCTTCTGGACAGTGCAAGGATGTGCACCGCTGCTTTGGAAAAATAAATAGCTAGGAGCATTAACCAGAAATGTTTATGCAGACCTAAATCTTACATAAGTGTAGGAGTACATATTAGGTACAGAGGTGAATAGCTCCAATGCACAAGCAGACCTGCATAGTGCAGTGTCATTCTGAAGCTGTAAATAGTTAAAGAGATATATTACAATGGCGACTGAGTCACCTGCTTGTAAAGAAGCCTGGCTAGCGTGGGAAAAATGCTCATGCGCTGCTGTCATTGACAGTCACTGTTTTGAAGCATGTCAGGTACAGAAAGGATAGCTGAAGTTCCCAATAGACGTATAAATAAACACTAAATTGAAAACTA
The DNA here is from genome assembly GCF_031143425.1 of Pleurodeles waltl. Classification (NCBI taxonomy): domain Eukaryota; kingdom Metazoa; phylum Chordata; class Amphibia; order Caudata; family Salamandridae; genus Pleurodeles; species Pleurodeles waltl. The sequence goes on from NC_090440.1 coordinate 1,892,184,945, forward strand.
AATTAAAGAAATACAGGAGCACGTGTTGCTTCAAATATGTATTTTAGGCATATATTTTGGGCAGATAAGCTATCTGGTGGGGCGGACTCCCACCGGTGTGCACTGGAAACATGTAGGCGCTTGGCAAATTTATTAAAGGAAAGTGTGCGTGTTTGGATGAAGTGGCAATAACCTGTGTTATGAGTCAAGAAAACTCTTACAGCATTGTTATCACAGGCAGTCATGAAGCCACATGGCCTCTATCTTGGAATGGGTCAGCCATCTTGTGGAAGTGGATGGACTCAACCCAGGTGGAGGCTTATAATAAGCCAAACAACACAGCATATGGGATGAATCTACATAGAAGAAAGACATGGTACAACGAGTGGGCTATGGATGCCTCACTTGCCGTGGTAAACTCTGGAGTGTTTAAAAAAAAGAGAAAGAGAGGTGCACGCGCGCTCACACACACACACACACACACACACACCTGTGTTGCAGAATACACACACACGCACGCGCACACACACACACACACACACCTGTGTTGCAGAATACACACACACACAAACACACACACACACACCTGTGTGGCAGAATAACATTTTTTACTGGTTGGGTGGTTTGTCCTATGTAGCATTTGTTGCAAGGACACCGTATGCAGTAAGCAACATATGTAGTGTTGCTGTTAGAAATTTTAAGCTGTTTGTGTTTGACTCCATTAATGGTGATTTCTTTAGAACTGGAGGTAAAGTTGCAGGCCAGATACTGGTCGCGTTTGTGGTGTCCTATAACCGGAGCTAGTTTGAGTAGTCAGGTAAAATCTTTGGATTCATCTTTATGAGCATCCCTCGTAAATCTTTGTCCCGCTTGAAGGAGAACAAGGGTCTGGGGCTTTGAAATTGTGCCAAACATTTTAAGTTGTTTTTTATGATTTTTGATTTTGTCAGCAATGGTTCAGAAGGTCAATCCACATGTGAACGAAATGTTATTGTCCCTAGTTTTCGGCGCTAAGAGACTCTCTCTTGGTGTGAACCAAGCGCTTTTTAAACAGTTTGTTACAATTTGTTTTTGGGTATCCACAATCTTTTCTTTTCCTGAGAAGTTGTAAAACTTCTATTTTGGATTGTATGGGTGTGAGAAAGGGCCTCTTTTTGCATGGTTAGCCTCCCACTTTTTGCCTGGAAAATGATGTAGTTTTAAAATTGTAAACACCCTGGGCCCCTGCTGGGTTCATAGGTCCAGATCTCTTTCCCCCAAAACTGTGCTATGTATTGGCACTCCAGCTACCCATGTAAGTCCACAATAAATGCTACCCCTGGTACCCAGGGCATGGGTACTGAATGGGCCCCCTGACCTGCAGCACTAATTGTGTCACTCAGAGAGACACCACACCAACCTCCTACAGAGCAGACTGCCATTGAAGTGCATGGCAAGGTCTATTTAAAAGTTGCAAACTTGACATGACACTCACCAGGAGTGCCCTGTCCTCCAACACTGTATGCACTATCGGCAAAATACCCTTCTGGCAGGCCTTACAGCCTTAAGGCAGGGTGCCCTATAATGCATGTGAGGGCATATGTTTGCATGAGCAGATATGCCCCTACTGTGTCTTTACAAACCCTTAAGAGTAAATGTACAGGGAGACCATAGCAAGTACATGTGCTGGACACTGGTCATTACAAGTTCCCAAGCTACATGATGGACTCTCCAAATACTGGGTTGCTTGGTATCAAACAACTCAGAATAATAAACCCACACTGATGCCAGTGTTGGATTTCTTATAACATGTCCCCAGAGGGCACCTTAGAGGTGTCATCTGGAAAACCTGCCAGCCCTGGCATGGTTGCTGAACTTGATTTTACCAGCCTGCCACCACCAGAGACAGATCTGAACTCCTGGGGTGAGAGCCTTTGCTGTCAGGAGCCAGATCACAAAGCCTTTCCTGGGTGGAGGTGTTACATCTCCTCCCCCAGGCAGGCACCCAGGCCCAGCAGTCAGCTTCAAAGGCTTTACTGCGTTTGAAATCTGACCTCTGACTCTGCTGTTAGAAACAGATGGCCACCAAATGTTTTTTCCTCCCCTTTGAGGTGGAAAACCAGTGGGAAAACTTAGTCAGAATAGGAGGAATGCCCCCCCCCTTAGCCTGCACCACCTGAGGTGTATCAGACTAGGTGACCACTCAGTTTCATTTTCCTTCATCTTGGATGGCAGGAAAATAGCCTATCAGGGTTAGGGATATGACCTCTTTACTCAGGAAGTGGTCACATGCCAGGTGTAGCCACCCTAAGGTAAGTGGCCCATTGGCCACTACCTGGTACTCCCCTAAACACCCACTAAATGCATTATTTAGTGGGCATCCCTTGACCTGCAGATAACATTTAATGGACACAAGAAGTCCAGTGATAAAGAAGACCCAAGGTTCGAGAAAAGAAGTCCGGTTGCAAGTAGAAACAGGTGCTAAACACTGTCCTTTGCACTTAGGACTCAACAATTACTGCTGAGGGATCAACTGGACATCAGACGGATTCTAAGAAACCCCAGAGGACCTCCAATCTTCTAAAACATGCCAAGAACCCCTTCGAGAGTGAAGGCAATACTCCCTGCACCCAGCAAGTAAGATCCAGTGAAGTCCATTTTACTGACTGGCAGCTGATCAGTGAACCGAACACATCAGCCAAACCAAATTCCAACCAACGGACCCAGAGGACAAACTCTGCCAGTGTGCCAAGTCTGGTGGCACAGCGACCTCCAGTGGCTAAGACATGCCAGAGCCTAGGGTACTGGACCCCCAATGTCAGACACTCAAAGAAAAGTCCACTAGGGACCCTCCAAGGACCAAAAGCAAGCACCAAGGGAGGGACTTCAGGACACCCTAGAACCAGCTCCCATAGTGGCCCTGCTCACCAGCAATCCACCCTCCATGTTAGTTGCAACTGGCTCCAAGGGCTCCTTTGCGTACAGCCCTTGGCTAACCGTTCTGCACTGCAACCGGCCTCCCGGGTCCTTGCATCAGAAAATCAGCTGTGCTGGAGGGGTTCTTAACCCTGGGCAACCTCTACTCTCCAAGGTAACACACCAGACTTATCTTTAAGTCCTTCGGTGCAATGTGTTTCCAAGTGGTCCCCTTCTCCGTTTCGTACCAACTCCAAGACTTTCAGCCACTGCTCCTGCTTGAACGGGTAACCGCTCAAACTTTCTCCGGCTGGCCCACAGGACACCTCAATGACCTCGACCTAGAAACAGACGGTGACACTTGTAAGAGCATTGCCCGATTTTGTATGCATTTTTTAAGTTTTTTCCCAAATGGAACAGAGTATAAACCTTTATTAAGGAGGGATCTCTCAGTTTTCATGAGCTTATGAGATGAAAGATTATAATCAGGAATCTCTATCTGACGCACCACCTGTAAACCTTTCTTTGTGCTTGTAATTCCCTGGACCTGCCTCTGTTTCCCTACCTCTGGTTAAAAAAGTGCCCTGTTCTTGGTGTTTTTACTATTGGAACCACCTTCTTGTGCCTCTGAGTTAGAGTCTGAAGAAGTTTTGGAGAAGGTTATAAACCACCTTCGTGATCTGCCGTGGTTAGCTATATTTGGATTGTTGAAGGCTCTGCCCATAATGTAACTTCTATATTATAATTTTTGTATCTGCTACCTTTGGGGTTTTCTGGGTGATGGTAAAGACCCTAAATTTAGCGATCTGTTTGTTATCTTCTTCTAAGAGTCTTTTGCATCACTGATAGTTTAGTCTCCTAAGATCTCTTTTACTAATTCCTCTATCTCTTGCTCACTTCTTTTGAGGGCAGTTTCTATTGAAAGGGCTAGCCAATCTTAAGAACACTTGATTCGTACACCACTAAATTGGGTTAAATAAGGGGCAGTTGGATTAACATACGGTAATTAAATATTACTTTACATTGAAACAATTCTAGAATTTCACTGAAAAAAACAAAGCTTACTGGGTAGGAAATAGAATTAAAAACAACCTTACAAATTCAGTAAAAAAACAAAGGTTACAGGGATGTTAAAGTTAGGTTTAGATTTTACACACACCAAACCATGGAAATTGAGCAGCTATAGTTATATTTATCTAAAAAACTATAGCTTGTGACCTAAGGTAAATAAAACTTGCGCCCTCACCATGCACTGCTAATTCCCCCGCTTATTACATCAATCATGATATATTCTGTGACATCATTGATAATATCACTGCAACATTTGACGTGAAATTATTGATGAGAAAACTGTGCATGGCGAATGTGAAAGTTATAGTTACCTTAGGGCACGAATTATAGTTTCTTGAGATACGCATACCTATAACTGCTCAATTTCTAGTTACCTTAAAGCATGAGTTATAGTTACTTGAGATAACTCTAACTATAGCTGGTGAATTTATATGGTTTTGCATGCTTAAAATGTGAGCCTAACTATAATGTCCCTGTAACCTTTGTTTTTTTCAGTGAAAATATATATGTATGTATATATCTCCATGGTGCAGCTTCCTTTCTCCAGTGGCTGCGACGGCACAAGCAGCAGTGCAGGAGACCACCCAGGTGGATGATGCTAAAGGAGATTTTTTAATTCCATGTGAACAAATGTAAAAAAATTAGGATGTAATTGAGAAGAAAATTACAACTGATGTGTTTCGGCAAGACGCCTTTGACTGGACCTGTCCTAGATTCATGTTGGCTCATTTTTTATATGTAACACTCATGTCCATCCTTCCTTCTGTAGGCCCCTAACAACTTGAACGCTAACATTATCATTATTCTTGAATTTTTCAGTATCCATTTCCCAACTCCACCTATGCATTGCACTCAAGCTTATAATCATTCCGTTAAACTTGCATTGAATGAGCAATACTATTACACTTTTTCAAAAGAGTATTATTCTTTGCAATCCACTCCAGTATTTTGTATATTCACATTGTTCACAGTATAGTGAATCATAATTGAGGCACACTCATTAACAGAATGCTTAAACATCCATTATTACAATTTGGCTCAATTATTAGTTTCCTAATTTCAAAGGCATAGTTAGGAATGTAATTAACTCACTTGAGCCTGTAATATGAAAGTCAATTTTTTCCAATCCTGCTTCTAAAGTGTGATGTGCTACTGTAGAGCAGTAAAAACCTTTTATGATTGCACTCCTAATCTTACAGTGCATTGTGCTATACCTGGAGGTATGATCAGGGCCGGGTTTAACACTGGTGGCGCTCGATGCAACAGTGTTGGTTGGTGCCACCCAGTGACCACTTCTACCATGGATTCTCTCACTACCAACCTTTAACAGTGCCCCCAAGTCTCTCTCAGATGCATGTAATTAGTTTTATAGTCCCACTTATACCAGTGTAGGGTGTCAGAGCACTTTGCACCACATACACATTACATAGAGATGGTCATCATGCGTGTGTAAATCAGTGTATAGCATTGCTTAATTTGTAAATAAAAATCATGCTGGTGCCCAAAGCTCTTCTCTGAAGCAAGTGGCTGCTAAAATTAAATGTGCAAGCACGCAATACTGACCCTGAAGCCATCTCGGGCCTCTTCAATCCATTTTCAGCCACTCCCTTCCCGTTCAGCTCACTCTTGCAGCTTTCTGCTTTCTCTCTTTTGTGATGCTTTTTCGTTTTCCCATATTAGTCTTTTGCTTGTTGTAAATGCTTGGGGCAGAAAAATAAGTGCAGGCCCACAAAAATAAGTGTTGGTGCCCTGTACCGGAAACCACCGGCTCAAATAAAGGACTGGTGTATAGGAAATGTTACATAAGACAGAGGGCTACAAAGTGTAGTAGTCACGTCATCGATATTAGTAGGCAGTATAGTTTAAGAGGGCTTTGTCTGTAGAAACACAAACTCAGAATTTAAAAAGAACCACCGTGGTTGGGGATTCTCTTTAATAATAGGAATTGATTTCCATACAAATTAACCCTTTTTGCAACATAATGATAATGAAAGCCTGGGGAAAAAATCATAACGCTCTAATCCGTTCGTTGTAGTTTGCATGCAGTTCTTTGACAGTTAATTGCTCGCTGTTCTATATTGAGATTTTCACTTATACACTGCAAGTAATAAAAGGATCTCTCTGAAAAAAGCAGTAACCACTGACATACTTACATGACATGCACTTTGTGATCTGCATGGTACAGGTTCTTTGCAGCAGGCATATTATCTGTGCTAGCCCTATTATGAGTCAAAACTTCCACTAGACAATACTCCGATCTCTCTCTGGGAACAACATTAATCACCGAAGTTACAGTGAAATTTTTATTGTTGCCTGAAAACTGCTGGAGGCAAGAAATGCAGCAGCAGGTACTTTTAAAACCATAATATACTTGTAAACATGGCATTCCCACCCAAAGTCAGCTCCCGGAGTGGTGGCACCGGTCGCACCGCCCAAGAGCCGGCCCTGGGTATGATGATGGAAACTCAACTCACAATATGCTGGAAAGGGTTCGTTGTCTCCCATTAAAGTGCAAGGTACTCATAAGATGGTTTGAGGAGAATAGTAGTCTTAAATGATTACCAAGTGGCTACCTTTCATCTTGAAGTTCATATGTTTCAATGAGAAAAAGAAAATACTATTCCTAATTGTTTGCTCCCCCAACTTAAAGTGCACTATGTTCAAAAAGAGATAACAAGCTAGATGTACTTTATTGTACTAATTCATGAAAAAGGTGCATTGTGATTTATCTGAAGAGAAAGGAGAAATGTCTTCTTATTGCACATATGATAAAGAGTTAGATTCTGTAGTGTATTGTACTAATCAGAAATAAAGTGCATTGTTCTTTCCCTAAAAATGAATTTGTTCTTGTTGCACTAATTATGATTAGAAGTGCAGAAATCCCCTAAGGAGGGATAACACAAATGAGTGATGTATACAATGTTTCCTGAGTTGTTACCCTCTGATTTGGAAGTGTTCTGTATTGAATGAAAGGATGAGGTAAATGTTGTTTCACTTTTTGCAGTAATCAATGATTTAGAACAAGGTATGGTATGAGGTAAATGTTGTGCCTCTTATTGCATAATCGATCTATAAAATAGGGACTGGTGTTTCCTCTCAGCATGTGTAGATTATTTTATTTTTTACTGCTTGGGCCGCTAGTCTATCCTTGTCAGATCTGAACAGAAAAAAATATTGAAATGTCCACCCTCATTAAGGTGGACTTTATGACATCCATTGATCTAAGGCCCAATATATAATGAACCACCAGTCAATGGTTTACACCATTGGAGCCAGTAAAAGCTCCTCCAATGTGAACATGAAAGTTTGTCCGAAATTGAAAGGATGGTTGGAGGGTTCAGCGGATAGTGTCTTCAAATACTGTGAGAAAACAAGGCTGATTGCAGAGGCCCCCTAACTTTTTGCCCCCATTTTTCACTTTTTGCTGATGATTTCCTGACTCTGATGGTGCCCTGGGTACTGCTAAACAGTATACTTGGCTATGTCAACCTACCTGTAAGTCCCTAGTATATGGTGCGGCATGTAGGTTTAGGGACCCCAGCATAGGTAGTGCCCCCATAGGTGCACTGCTGAGGAACCTAGTGTCATTTTAAAAGCAGACCTACCTTGCTGGCTGCTTTTAAACTAAAGTTATATGCAAATTCGACTTTGGAATTAAAAGTACTTCCAAAGTCTTAAACTGCCTTATTTTTACATATACATCACTCCTAAGGTGTGCCCTATGTGCCCCTAGGGTTAGGTGCCATGTAACTATAAGCAGGGACCTTAAATCATTGTTTTTTGAGCCCTGAGGAAAAATAGCCACATTTGTTTTTCCCTCACTGTAGTGAATGGCTTCCATAGGTTAAAATGAAGAGACTTTATTTTAATTAACAAAGTCCTTATAAGAGACAGATACCTTGAGTTTGGTATCAAATTAACTGTTATAATAAATCCCACAACTTGTCATTTTGGATTTAATATAACTATTCAGGTAAAGAGTTTTAAAACTCTACCTGAATGTTGCAAACTTCAGCTCTGTAGTGCCCTTTACAGCTGCCCTGATCTACCGACCCCCGGGTCCCACTGGAAATGTTTTGGAGTCACTGATAGAGAATACGGCTGAGCTGGTGTGCTCTAAATCTAACTTTACTCTATTAGGTGACTTCAATATCCATGCTGAGCAGGTGGATAATGTTATAACTAAATCCCTACTCTATGACATGGCTGCCCTTAACCTAGTACAACTGATTGAGGGTCCAACGCATGACAGGGGTCATACGATTGATCTAGTTTTTTCAAACGTTAAAGAACTAAAATCCATTCCATCTCGCCCTTTAGCATAGTCTGACCATTTTCTGAACACTTGAATTGGCCATACCCAGACATAGGAAACCGACTCAGAATGTTCTTCTACCTACCAGACGCTGGCGTAATCTCAAAGCCGACGCCTGGACGAATGTTTTAGAAAAGCATAAACCATCTAGTCTTAATAATGTGATGGACCTGTCAGAGTCCTTTAATAAGTGGATTACCAGCACCCCAGATGCTCTCCTACCGCTTTCTTCTAATGGAAAGGGACGGTATAGGCAGAGTTCCCTTTGGTTCACTCCACATCTTCGGCGTCTCAAAAGAGAATGCAGAAAGTGTGAAAGGAGATGGCAAAAATTATACGATGATATATCAAAACAAGACTATAGGAAAGCAATCCGGTCTTATCACACTGAGATAAAAACAACTCAAGCTAAATACTACTCCTCAAAAATTGAATGGTCGGCCAATTCCCCCAAAGAGGTCTTTAAGGTCTTTAACGAAATCACGCAGTCATAAGAGAGCATGGCATTCATGGATGCATCTCAGGAACACGCCAATAACCTTGCATCATATTTTTTAAAAAAAATACTAGATATTTATTTGACCTTCCCGACCGCATGTGATCAGGAACAGAGAATACCAGAACAAAACCCCATGGGCTCAGCGACTTACTTAGATTTCCCCTGGATATCAGAAGAAGACGTCAGAAGATACCTTCTAACCCTTAAATCAGGATCCCCCTTTGATCCAGCTCCGCCGCAGGTGCTGGCATTAGGTGCCTCAGTGACGATTCCTATTATCACAAAACGTATTAATCTTTCACTATTGTCTGGCTCAGTACCAAATCAGTGGAAACACGCTATCATTAAACCACTCCTGAAGAAACCCAATCTTGACCCTGTACTGCTCAGCAACTATAGACCCATTTCACTGTTGCCTGTCCTTTCTAAGATAGCTGAAAAACATGTCAACACCCAACTCTCCCGTTTCATGGAGGATAATAATATCCTTCACGCTACGCAGATGGGCTTTCGACCATTACATGGTACTGAGACCGCACTGATTGCTGTTACAGAAGAAGCTAGAAGACGGTTAGACAAGGGCATGGAGACAGCTATCATTCTTTTAGATGTTAGCGCTGCCTTTGATACGGTTGATCTTGACATTTTAATTGAGAGGATACAAGAGACCGGAATATCTGGGCAGGCATTAGACTGGATCATCTCTTTCATTAAGAGCAGAACATTTCAAGTTCTAGATAGATCAAATTTCTCATAGTGTTTTAACAACAGCTGTGGAGTCCCACAGGGGTCCTCCCTCAGCCCCATCTTATTTAACATATACATGAGACCACTGGCAGAAATAGTTAAGCCATTTGGCCTGGCCTTGGTGTCCTATGTTGACGACACACAGCTAGTTGTCTCACTATCCAATAATTACTGTTCTAAAGGTTCACAGCTTGGCCCCTGCCTCCAAGCTGTGGCAGCATGGATGTCCAGAAGTAAGCTAAAACCCAATGATAATAAGACAGATGTGATGATATTGGAGCAACATATAAAGCCCACTCCCAATCCATCAATCTTGGATGACCTGGGATATCTACCTCAACCCAAAAGACTCATTAAAAGTCTGGGTGTACGGCTTGACCCACAACTATCCATGGTTCACCAAGCTAATACAATAGCGACCACCTCCTTTGGTCTCCTCAGGCTTCTAAGGAGGGTTTTCACAATCCTACCTTCCCTAGCCAAAAGAATGATTATACAAGCATTGATCATGTCACGAATGGATTATGGAAATTCATTGTTTATTGGGGCGCCAGGTTACGTAATTAAAAGGTTGCAGACAGTTCAGAATGCCTCCGCACGTTTACTGCTGAACACACCCAAGTATGAATTCATAAAAGCAGGAATCTCCTCGCTTCATTGGCTTCCTGTGGCCAAGAGGATACAATTTAAGACACTTTGTCAAATGCATAGAGCACTACATAATGGAGGCCCAGTAATGCTGTGAACATTAGTCTCCGTCTATTCCCCTAACAGACCACTCAGATCCTCCTCAGCTGGCCTGGTAGTGATTCCAAAAGTGAAGAAAGCCAGATGGGGTGGAAGATCCTTGGCATATCAGGGTGCAAAGCTATGGAACTCCTTACCTCCTGGCCTCCGAGCAACTAGCCATGAACTGGCCTTTCGTAAGGCTTTAAAGACTTGGTTATTTAAAATCTAATTCTCACTGCTCTCACTCTTCACGCTACTGTTTTTAAGCTCCGAGCACTGGGAGGCCTCTGAGTAGCCATGTGCTATAAAAATCCACATAACATAACATACCCGAATTCAGAGTGGTTTTAGAAATCAGGCGACAGATAAAACATGTGTTACCTAGATCCTAGCCCATTCTGCCCCCTTTTCTTGATGTCCTGCCTAAAATGTTGAGTCACAGGATCTCTCTGTCTTTTACTTCCCCAGTAAAGAGAAGGTACCATTTTAGACTAGCTCTTGCAGAGGGCCAGCTGCTGTCTGAGTGAAAAATAATGTGAGTGGGCAGGTTTTCCTTGTGAAAAGGTCTGATGCCTAAGTCTCCACTTCAACAAAGATGGTATTGAATTTTAGATGCTTGATGTATCTCATCTCTCTTCAAAGTAAAAGGACTGCTGGCTGAGACTTTACACCACGCAAAACATGCCTCTTTCAGGCAAGTTTAAGCTTAAAACATTTGCATGAATACATTTAGTCTGCAAAGACATTTAAAGCACACGAGAGAAAGGGTGCAGTAGAAGAGCCAGCAACATCAAAGAGAAGGTAGAAGAAGACCTGGTCTAAACCTTTGCTCATTATTAGTACAGTTAGTTATGATTAGTGCTTAAGATTGGGATTTTGGAAGAAGTTAGTCATGCTGTAGAACATTTTCTTCATTCTGGTATTGTATTGAGTTTTTGCTCTGATGCCAGAACTCAGTGCAGTAGCCTCCTCCTCCTCCAGCTCCTCCTCCTACAGACGCTGCAGAACAGGTCAGACAAACGTTTTCCCCTTACCGCATGCATACTGCTCACCAATCCCACCCTTTTGGGAAACCAGGGAAGAAAAGGGGTTGGGATGCAGCAGGGTGTGGAACAGTCAGGCCTTGCAGAAAGAAAACACGGTGCCCGAGGCAGCTTGTATCACTGTTCTTGTTCCAATAGACTGTCTACTTTTTTCTTCAGAATTACTGGTCTTTTCCACACTTTATTTAGCGTTTTGTGTAAATTATAACATCATAAGATCAATAAAAAGAAACAGAAACATAACAGACACCAAAATAATATTCCATCCAGAAATCAAAAACTGGACTGTTGTGGACACTAAGCCTGAAGTAAGGTAAATCCACTGGAGACGATCTGACGGTGTGGGGTGGGGGAAGATAGGAAGAAGGTGGGCATATCACAATCCAATAAGTACAGTGATGTCGCTATACATTATCATTTTAGGCATCTGACAAACCCCTGCCACAAACGTGGAAGTCCAGCAAGTTATAAGACCCATGATAATAGTCATTATACAGTTTATTGGGCACATCCAAGCACTTTGATCGGAGGAACTAGACGTGGTGGCAACAACTCTTCTTTATCAGGTCCGGGACATGTTGCACCATTCACCATCCTCCAACTTGCTTTTTTATGTAGGTTCTGAACAGCTTCCATACAGATTTAAATTTGAACAATTTATCTTACAAAAGCGCTGTTAATTTTTCCATGGCATAAATATTCCAGATCTTTGTCCATCACAGAGCCAACTGTGGAGGAAACGGCTGTTTCCAGCTATGAGCCAATGTTAGTCCACCTGCTAGGATGAAAAGGTTGAGGAGACACCCCATAGTTGAGTACATATGATAGAATCTATTCTCTCAGGTGGGCCAGCAGGAACACCACCGGGACCATCGGGAGGACGATTCTAGTGCTATCTTAAATCAGTCAGCAGGGATCCATAAAACTCCTTTTCCTGCGGGCAAAATAATTGTTCATTTAATATAAAATGCCTCTTTCCCAAACTATTTTCGTAATGACTTCCACAGAAATGTATTTCTTCATTTGAGCGTCCTTCATTATCCCATAAATTCTAGAATGATTACTACACTCTCTGTATGCCTTTGAGCTGAAAAGAGTTCGTGGCTACAAAACATCAGTCTTTGTATCATTTCAGATCCTGGGTATTACAGATGCAGTTACAAATAACCCTGTTGGTAATTCTTATCAGCTACTCAGCAGTGATAAGTGAAAAGCAGGGAAGGTTATCTGTCCCACTCACGATAGTTGAAACAAACCCATACCCATTGTACATAACACGGAGACACAAAGGAAGCAAAATACAGACCAGCACCTCTGCTGGCTACTCCAAAGTTCTACAGGTTTTACTATTGACATTAGAAGACCCATATTGACAGAAATGTAGATGCTCTTCTGTCACCTACCTGACAGGTAATTAATGCTGAGTTCCTGCAACTTGTTGCATTGGATATTCTGATGGAAATCTTGAGAAGTAATTAAGCTGTTAAAACTGTTTATGTATTGTACTCTATAAAATTAAGTTAAGTTGGCAGTGGAAATAACTATGAACCAAACTTCTGCCGAATGCACTTTGACAATGTATAATATTCTGAACAACTGAACGAAGTATAATAATATGGACTAAAATTATATCAACATTATGCATTAATAATGCCGTATCTCATTCCACCAGTGCTGAAACAAACTCATCTCTCCATTTCGATATACTATAGGCTTCCGCCTTGCTGGGAGATGCCACGACTGGTTGATAGTAGAGGAGCTCTTGCTAGGAGAAAAGGTACTGGGCATACTGTGTATTTGCAGCATATGAAGTCATGCAGCTAATGCTGGGAGGCTGGCTCAGTGAGCTGAAAGCTCGCCGTTAAACATGTGGCCCTCTGTTCATCACGACCAAGTCATTCTTCTTTCCTCTTTAAGTTTGTAGACTGAGTACCATTGGACTGGGTCATAGTAATATTTTGCTGTTAGTAATAGTAAAGCTTTATATATTGAGCTTGTAAACAACACCTCCAAAGTGTTATATTCAGTACTTATAAACAGCAGAAGAGTTGTATGGAGTGGGCTATGTATAAAAACAAGGGCATACATTAATAATTATGAATTCGATTTGCCCCTCTTATTTTAAGACGCAGTCGAAAAAAATGCGTCACATTTTCTGGCACTGCAAGTTAAAACATTTCACCTGGAATAAACAGTTTTATTCCATTGCAAAAGCTTACAATTAGAGTAAATTGAATTGCTTTGCATTAACCAAAATAGTCTCCAGTCTGGAGAACTGTTGAACAATTTGAAGGACGATTAGAGCTTGTTCTGGACAAGTGTGCCTGGCCTCTTTCATTGTCCTGAGCTGCTTCTGGTGACTCATTCGAAAGGTACAGTCTGAAAAAGAAAAATACATGTCATTGCAGGTAATATTCTCCACAGACATTATAGTTTTCTAAGGCCTTGAAGATGTCTGTGCATTGCAATGTTTCTGCTCCTTATACAATGACTCACCATGAAGAGGATGGGATTTGATTATATACAGGTGGCATTTGCGCTCTGTACATACGGAGTGTTAACCATTTTGGATGATGTGACAAAGCTTTAGGTATGTGCCTCGTCTACAGTACGGTCTGTACGAACTGGGCCTCAACATTGAAGAATTAGGAGTCTTTAAAAGATGGATAGAATATTTAATGGAGCTAATAACCTTGTATCTGAGGAAAAGCATGTCAACTGTGTCATAACATTTAGCAACAACATTTAAGGTTCCTCTGCAAATCATTAACTATCTATAGCTCTGGATTTTGCTAGAGGATTATGTCTATCAGAAGAAAGCAGACACCATGGAGTATGTGCTAGCATTGGAATGTAGGATACACTTGTAAACTGCTTGTAAAATGAAAAATCTTATTATTTCAGGGAAATAGTCACATACAGGTGCTAGAGCCTTACTAAATTCTAGACAATTATGTGTCATCATTTCAAAATCTATATCGAGGGGTGATTTAGTTCAATTTCATATTCGTGTATTTTTTCTCTTCAATGGATTCCACATCCCTATTGCCCACACGCACCAAATTACAGGACCTGTGTAAAGATATAAATGCAAAACAGAATGCATCATTCCATTGGCACCTAATGATGATGGTGAGGCACACAAAGAGTTTTAATTTGTTATTGTTCCAACTTCAGGCTATTAACGCCATACCTCAGGATGACTGCATATTTAGGTAATGTCCCTATTTATCGAGTATCACCTAGATACGTGCATGCATGGCGTCTTTATTGGTATGCCCAAGCAGGATGGCCGTATTCAGTGCTTAATTTGTAAATAAAAAGGTGCCGGTGCTCAAAGCTCTCCTTTTAAACAAGCGGATGCTGCAATTAAAAGTGCGAGCACACAACACTGAGGCAACGTAATCCTGAAGCCACCTCGGTCCTCTTCCATCCATTTACAGCCACCTCCTGCCCTTTCAGCTCACTCCTGCTTTTCCCCTTTCTGACGCTTTTTTGTTTTTCTCTTCCTCCGTCTTTCCCATTTGTGTCTTTTGCTCGCAGTAAATGCTTGGGACAGAAAACTAAGCCACGCCCCTCAGAAATAAGTGCCTGTGCTCCGCACCGGAAACAACAAGCACAAATTAAGCACTGGCCGTATTGAATCTTGAAAGGCACATTAGTGCTTTTTTATATTGTACGATATGTGTATATATGGTGCCGTTTGACGAATCTTCACAAAACTTTCCAAAAAAAAGTCTCATCCACCTTAACTCCTTCCTAGAACGTTTCAGGGTGATCTGTACGATTAATGATTGCCACTATGCATTATGGGAAGTGTAGTTTCATATACACATGTGACCTTTTTCGCAAAAAAAAACTTGTTAACTACTGCAGACTTTCTTATTCTTTCTTGTTTACCACATATGTGAAAATATGTTAACACAGATCGTGGCACTGTTTTTTTGTTTTTTAAATGTAACCCTTATTGGGTGTAACGTAAAGTATGTCACTGTTTATGTTGGGGGGTGTCACGGTGTCAGTGAAATAAAATGGTGACTTCTGTGACAAAAATTAGTTGAGAGTCGAAACACATGGGATCTGCTTTGGGTGAATTGTTTCTTCACTAGTTCAAATTTCTCCTGTGTGCTGCGTGATTTTGCTGAAGGCCAGCAGTCTGTAGTAAATAGGGGGAGCCTGACCCACTGAATGTACACTGCCTTATCAGGGCCGGGGCATACAGAAACAGGTGTGTTTTAAGTGAAAAAGAGATATGTGTAAATATATATATATACAAAGACTGTGGACCGGGGCTCGTTCGGTGGGTATCACAGCCGTACACACAGGGGGAAGACGAGCCACACCAACAGTTCCCTTTCCAAGATTTACTTGGGCAGAAACAAGTAACACAATGTGTTTCGACCACTCACAGTCTTCATCACATGACATGTAGTTTCAGTCAGCTGGTATTTAGCAAACTACATACTCATGAACACGGACAAAAGACTTTCATTTGTCAAACTCGTAAAACCTACTCAACTAAAGATAACATGTACACAAAGGCCGTGCAGGGTGGTGGTTGGATTTTTGTAAAGTAATTAAAATTACTTAATGATTAAAAAAAATTGAAATTCACAGAAAATACCAAAGGTTACAGGGACGCTATAGTGAGGAACTAGAATTTAAAAAAAAACATAGAAATTCATTTTGACCCTGGGGTCCCCATCCCCAGGCCCGGCTATCTTTCCTGGGTGCCCTCTGGGACACCCAGTGTGCACTGGGACAGTGGCGAGAGCCTCAAGGTTCCTGCAGGCCCAGCCGGCTCCCTGCCACCGGCGGGAGCCAGCATTGCTATCACAGAGAGGGAGCTGCTAAAGATGCAGCTACCTCTCTGTGAGAGCAATTGTTTTCTCTGTTTCCTTGCCTGCACTCCTGCAATTTTCATTACTATAAGTTAATCCAATAAGGTGGATTTCTATGGTTTTGTATGTTTTAAATGCGAGCTGCCACCAAGCCACAGCAAACAGCTATGTGAATACCCCTGGACATAACAGGAGTTGGCCCTAGGGGCAGATCGGCCGATTTTTGTTAGGCCAATCTGCCCCCAAGGGGGGCAGAAACCACTAGGCAACGTTTTTTTTTTTTTTGCACCAATTTCATGCAATGGGTGTGACCCTCTAGGCAAGGGTCACTCCCCTGTGGGGGGGGGAATTTACTTTTGGCCATTTCTGCTCCCCTTGGGGACAGATCGGCGTATTTCTATTAGGCCGATTTGCCCCCAGGGGGGGGGCAGAAGCCACTTAGGCACCAGGGATTGGTGTGTGTGTTTGTTTTAGGGTGCAGCCCCTTGGGTAAGGGTCGCTCCCCATGGGGGGGCACATTACTGTTGGCCATATCTGCCCCACTTGGGGGCAGATTGGGCTATTTTTTAAAGCCCCATATGCCCCCAAGGGGTGGCAGAAAGCCCACCAGAGGCCAGGGATATTATTTCCAAAAGGAGAGGGTATGGCCATAAATAGAGCCAAAGTTGTTCTTCCCACCAATGGGCTGATGAGGCAATTACCACTGATCCATACCCCGGGGGGGGGAACAGAAAGTCTACTAGATGCCAGGGAATAAAAAAAAAAATAGTGGGGGTGGTGGCTACCAACCAGTATGGGCCTGGTTATGCCCCTACTCCAGCTGAAGGGGGTAACAGTCTTTCAGCTCTCCCCCGCACACTAAAACATCTTATTCCACAGCAAGCAATTTGATTATTTTGGGTTTTGGTTTTACAATTGTGCCATGAGAGTTTGGCTAACTCTCAAAATCGTCCCACTTGGAATGGTGAGGGCTGCACTTTATGGACTTTGCGACGCTGCCATGTAGAACAATCCACAAGACCTACACACATCTGAAAACTAAACATCTGGGTGATTCCAGGGTGGTGCGTTTCACATGCACTCCGCACCATTTTCTCACGCACAATGCCCTGCAAACCTCCAACTTTGCCTGAAATCACACATTTTCCCCACATTTTTGTGATGGAACCTTCCGGAATCTGCAGGAATCCACAAAATTCCTACCACCCAGCATTGTCTCATCTATACCGATAAAAATTCTGCTGCACTTGTCAGCCTAAAAATGTTTTTTCAAACTGCCCTTTTGGACCCGCTTTGGTTCCCCATCAATTTCGACATGTTTTTGGCTCTTTCTTGTCACAAGCACTTGGCCCACCTACACAAATGAGGTATAATTTTTACCTGCAGACTGAGGGAAATGTTGGGTGGTATGAAATTTGTCCCAGTGCGGTGATCCCACACAGAAATGTGGGAAAAATGTGATTTTTCTAGCTAAATTTGAGGTTTGCTGAGGAATCTGGGTAAGAACACATTGGGGGGTCCACGCAAGTTACACCTCCCTGGGCTCCCTTGGGTGTCTAGTTTTCAGAAATGTCTGGGTTTGGTAGGTTTCCCTAGATGGCTGCTGAACCCAGGACCAAAAACGCATGTGCCCCCTTGGAAAAACAGGTAGTTTTATATTTGATAATTTTGATATGTGCAGATAGTGTTTAGGGGCATTTCCTTTCACGGGCAGTAGGCCTACCCACAAAAGTGAGGCACCATTTTTATCGGGATACTTGGGGGAATGCTGGGTGGAAGGAAATTTGTGGCTCCCCTCTGATTCCAGAACTTTCTGCCACCGAAATGAGAGGAAAAAGTGTTTTTTTGGCCAAATTTTGAGGTTTGCACAGGATTCTGGGTAACAGAACCTAGTTAGAGCCCCACAAGTCACCCCATCTTGGATTCCCCTAGGGGTCTAGTTTTCAAAACTGCACAAGTTTGCCAGGTTTCCCTAGGTGCTGGCTGAGCTAGAGGAAATAATCTACAGCTAGGCACT
This sequence comes from Pleurodeles waltl, assembly GCF_031143425.1. Taxonomy (NCBI): domain Eukaryota; kingdom Metazoa; phylum Chordata; class Amphibia; order Caudata; family Salamandridae; genus Pleurodeles; species Pleurodeles waltl. The sequence goes on from NC_090440.1 coordinate 1,892,203,081, forward strand.
TGCAAAAAACAGCTCTGTTTTCTTTGGGAAAATGTGATGTGTCCACGTTGTGTTTTGGGGCATTTCCTGTCGCGTGCGCTAGGCCTGTTCGTACAAGTGAGGTACCATTTTTATCCGGAGACTTGGGGGAACGCTAGGTGGAAGGCAATTTGTGGCTCCTCTCAGATTCCAGAACTTTCTGTCACCAAAATTTGAGGAAAAAGTTTTTTGGGGCCAAATTTTGAGGTTTGCAAAGGGATCTGGGTAACAGAACCTGGTCAGAGCCCCACAAGTCACCCCATCATGGATTTCCCTAGGTGTCTAGTTTTCAAAACTGCACATGTTTGCTAGGTTTCCCTAAGTTCCGGCTGAGCTAGAGGCCAAAATCTACGGCTAGGGACTTTGTAAAAAACAGCTCTGTTTTCTTTGTGAAAATGTGATGTGTCCACGTTGTGTTTTGGGATATTTCCTCTTGCGGGCACTAGTCCTACCCCCACAAGTGATGTGCCATTTTTATCCGGAGACTTGGGGGAACACAGAATAACAAAACAAGTATTATTGCCCCTTGTCTTTCTCTACATTTTTTCCTTCCAAATGTAAGACAGTGTGTGAAAAAAAAGAGGTCTGTTTGAGAAATGCGCTGTAATTCCAATGCTAGTATGGGCACCCCGGAATTCAGAGATGTGAAAATAACCACTGCTTCCTAACACCTTATCTTGTGGCCATTTCGGAAAAACAAATTTTCTTCTTGATACCTATTTTTCACTTTTTATATTTCAGAAAATGAATTTCTGCATACCCGGTATAGAATGAAAACCCATTGCAAGGTGCAGCTCATTTATTGTCTCTTGGTACCTAGGGTTCTTGATGAACCTACAAGCCCCATATATCCCCACAACCAGAAGAGTCTAGCAGATGTAACGGTATATTGCTTCCAAAAATCTGACATCGCAGGAAAAAGTTACAGAGTAAAAAGTGGAAATAAATTATTGTTTTTTTTACCTCAATTCCAAAATTCCTTTAGTTCAGTTGTTATTATCTGTAGGAAACGCTTCTAGGATCTACACAAATGACCCCTTTCTGAATTCAGAAGTTTGTCAACTTGTCAGAAATGTTTAGCTTTCTGGGATCCAGCATTCGTTTCTAACCCATTTCTGTCACTAACTGGAAAGAGGCTGAAAGCACAAAAATTGTAAAAATGGGGTATGTCCCCATAAAATGTTAACATTTTGTTGAAAAATTGGGTTTTCTAATTCAAGTAGGCCTGTTCCTGAAAGCAGGGAAGATGGTGATTTTACCACCACAAACCCTTTATTGATGCCATTTTCAGGGAAAAAAAACACAAGCCTTCTTCTGCAGCCTTTTTTTGGCTAATTTCTTGGTCTCCTTCAGGGGAACCCACAAAATCTGGGTACCTTTAGAATCCCTAGGATGTTGGAAAAAAAGTACGCAAATTTGGCATGGGTAGCTTATGCGGAGAAAAAGTTATGAGGGCCTAAGCACGAACTGCCCCAAATAGCTAAAAAAAGGCTCAGCACAGGAGGGGAAAAGGCCTGGATGCGAAGTGGTTAAGGCAGTCAATAATATATACAAAAATGTCTGTTGTATCTCTTTCTTATTCTCTATTCCTACCCCATACATCTGCGAACCTTAAAAATAGTGCACCCATTCTACTTATATAGTACCAGGTGGAAACCAAATAAAAGTACTACTAGTCATCTACACAAGTTATTGTGAATAACTAATTATTTTTCCAACATACTTATATCAATCTCCTTAGTGACATGTCTAAGCTCTATGTGTTCCAAACATGCACACAGAAGTGAAGTCGCTCACCCATCTTATTTTATATCAGAAATCTTTGTGCCCCTAATATCTATACTATTTAATACAACTGTACCTGCTCGTATGGATTTCCCAAATTCCTTTTTCTCTATCTGATCACTTCTGACAAAATGTCATTCCTCCTGCTCCAATTTCATTCCTATATAGTAGCAAATCATGTGGAATTTATTATTCTCTCTATTATTGTTTATAACTCTGATTCTGCCGTATATGTCTTTTCTTTTATTCACTTCCTTACCTCCTTATCATTTACTTGTCTAAATATTATATTTTTTAGACTGGATGCTAATCCTCTAAAATGAATTCAAAATGCCTCAGTAAGTATTCATTATATGGCCCATAGTTATTGCCAAAAGCTCCATTTCATTGCTTAAATATATATTGTATTGTCAAACCCACCTCTGAATCGATCGACTCCGTATCTCCTAACACCACGAGTACGCGTGAAGTGAATCAAACGGAGTACGCGTCTCCCCGCTATTCAAATAGCCCCTTCTTCCTTGTACTAAACAAAGAAAGAGAACTTCCTCATTCCACTCTCTGTAACTCCGTCTGACATACCTCGACGGAGTCCGTTATCTATTTGCTGCATAAAAATAGAAAGAGGACTACCTCTTTCTCGTCTGTGTAAACTAAAACTCGACCCAATCCCTATGCCCTTAGATATAGTATTGTTGTACAGACTGGTGCCTCATTACTAGTGCAATATCTCCTCACTTGCTATAGTCATATTCTCATTTTAGATTTATCCTTATTTCTCGAAAAAGCATCTTTGTAGTAAAAATTGAGCCTATTTACTAACATAGTTAGGAGTTAATCACAATTATACCTAAATAAAACGTTCTACGTGTTGGTATACAGCAAACAATTATTTTTATACCTAACTATAATAGTTGCAATCGTTTTCTACTATCAAGTCTCATATCCCTTATTCACCAAAGGTATCTATATACATCTTATTCTCACCTTATATATTGGTATCTTATTTATATTCTCACTACAAAATGATATATTCTGAATTCTCCTTCTCCTTGTGTGTGCATAGTTTGTTACACATGTCACTACTAGTACATACACACATAAACTGTCATTTAAAAAATATTCCAGTTCATAATCTGAATTCAATATGCATTATACTGCTCGTAATCTCATAATCCACATGGACTCCTTCCTCCTTAGTGCCAGTTCCCTATTTCCTCCTCACGGACTTATCTTAATATGTTCAAAACCAAAGAATTTAAATTCTTTATGTGCATTTTGTGCACTACATCCCCTCATATGTATTGCAATAGGATATCTTTCATCATCTTGTCTGATAAATCTCCAGTGCTCCAGGCAGGTCGCTCCCCTTTCACCGCTGCATCCAGGTGCCCAGGTTTTGCTTTTTGTTTTGAAATTTACTTACTTGTTCCCGGCCCTTGCCGCTGCGTCCCCGCCCCCTCCCTCACTTCAGTTTTTTCCATTTCCCTCTGCTGCGTCCCTGCGGGACCCACCCCACTGCTCTCCCATTCGCTGCCTCCCATCCCTCCTCCCTGCTGCCACTCCCTCACACCTCCCCTCATATGGCAGTCGCGGCGCAGTAGGGAGAGCGACCCTTGACCCTGCTCCAGGCAGGTCGCTCCCCTTTCAGTACTGCATCCTGGTGCCCAGGTTTTGCTTTTTGTTTTGAAATTTACTTTGTTGTTCCCGGCCCTTGCCGCTGCATCCCCGCGGCCCCGCCCCCTCCCTCCACTTCAGTCTTTTCCATTTACCGACGCTGCGTCCCTGCGGCCCCACCCCCCTGCTCTCCCATTCCCTGCCTCCCCTCCCTCCTCCCTGCTGCCACTCCCGAATGCATGCCTAAGGCAAGCCTGTCTGCGCCCAGACCGCACCCAACGCCAGTCCCCCTGGCCCTCGCACCATCCGCACCAGCAATCACCACTACACAGCCAATGACCTCCACACCCTCAATCCAGGACGCTCCTCCACCTGCTTCCAGTCCACTCCAAGCACACCAAAGGACCCTTCTCCTGCAGAGCCTGCAACTCCACCTGCTCCCTAACCACCAAGCTCCGACACAGCGCCGTAGACAACCACCTCAGCTGCATCCTGCTCAAAACCTGCTCCGTCCACAAGCATGCAATCGAACTATGGAACCTACTGACCTCATCATCACCTGATGTCGCATTCCTCACCGAAACCTGGATGAATTCGGCCTCGGAACCAGACATAGCCATAGCCACACCTGAAGACTACAAGATCACTAGAAGAGAACGCACCAACAAAACCAGGAGGAGGAATCGCCATAGTCCACAAAAGCACCATCAGAGTCTCCACCAGCTCCCATGACACCATCAACTCTGCCGAGCACCTTCATTTCAAAATCCACGTCAACACCACCCTCAGAGAAACACTGGTCTACAGACCGCCGGGCCCCCGACCCCACTTCTGCAACGACATCGCAGGCATCATCAGCGCCGAAGCCCTCACCTCAACTGACTACATCCTCCTCGGCGACCTGAACTTCCACCTAGAAAACAACAACGATATCAACACCACCAACCTACTCGGCAACCTCGGCCTGAAGCAACTCATCACGTCACCCACCCACACCGCAGGACACACACTCGACCCCATCTTCTCAGCCAGCAACCATGTCTCCTTCACCGAACTCCACTGGACCGACCATCGCTGCATCCATTTCTCCTTTCAGAAGCCAGTCACTCACCATCTCACCACTCAAACCCCCGCCGCTATTGGAACAGAATCTCAGCAGAACAGCTGATCTCCAACCTAGCCGAGGCACCTGTTCCTAGGACCTGAGACCCCAACTCAGCCGCCACCAACCTGCATCAATGGATAGACGACTGCGCCAACACCCTCCCACCACTCAAACAAAAATCCAAGGCCAGCTGGTTCACCCCGACCTACAGGCTTCCAAACGGGAATGCCTGGCGCCTTGTACCTACCAAATCCAACCATATCGCCCTCAAGACTGCCATCCGCATGCATCACCAGCTGATCTGCACCACCAAAAGAACCTACTACAAAAGGCGCATAGACACCAACGCTCACAACAGCAGAGAGCTCTTTGGCATCATCAAAGAACTCTCCAACCCCAGGCCTTGCTCCAACGACCCCCCGCCGTCACAGGAGCTCTGCAACTCCCTCTCCACTCACTTCCATCGGAAGATAGAAGACATCCACAACAGCTTCAAACCCCAGACCCACCAGCCAACCACAGACACCCACGAACCCAACGCACCAAGCAACGTTAACCCTCTATGCGCCTGGACCCATGTCAACAATGAAGACACCATCAACACCATGGCCTCCATTCACTCCGGCTCCCCCTCGGACCCCTGCCCACACCAGATCTTCAACAAAGCCAGTGACATCATCGCCCCCATCTCCGCGGCATCATCAACAGCTCCTTTGAGACAGCCACCTTCCCGGAGAGTTGGAAACACACTGACGTCAATGCCCTGTTGAAGAAACCCAAGGCGGACCCAGATGACTCCAAATACTACCGGCCCATCTCCCTCCTCCCCTTCCCAGCGAAGGTCATTGAGAAAATCGTGAACAGCCAACTATCCCGCTTCCTGGAAGACAACAAATCGCTCGATACCTCCCAATCCGGGTTTTGCAAGAACCACAGCACAGAGACTGTACTCATTGCTGCTACAGATGACATCAGGACCATGCCTGAGAAGGGCAAAACCACAGCCCTCATCCTCCTGGACCTCTCCGCAGCCTTCAACACTGTTTGTCACCACACCCTCCGAACACGCCTCCACAACGCTGGGATCCGCGGCAAGGCCCTCGAATGGATCTCCTCATTCCTCTCCGGCAGAACCCAGAGAGTCCGCCTTCCACCTTACCTGTCCGAATCCTCCAAAACCATCTGTGGCATCCCCCCGGGATCCTCCCTCAGCCCAACACTCTTCAACGTTTACATGGCTCCTCTCGCCAGCATCGCAAGATCCCACCACATCAACATAGTATCCTATGCAGACAACACCCAGCTAATCATCTCCCTCACGAAAGACCCCACAACAGCAAGAAACAAACCCCACAATGGACTACACGCTATCACCAACTGGATGGAATCAAGCCGCCTCAACACAGACAAAACAGAGATCCTCATCTTCGGCAGCAACCCCTCCTCTTGGAACGATTCCTGGTGGCCTACCTCCCTAGAAGCCGCACCCACACCCACCACCCAAGTACAAAACCTGAGAATCATTCTGGACTCAGCACTCAGCATGACTCAGCAGGTCAATTCAGTCTCCTCTTCCTGCTACAACACCCTTCGCATGCTTGGCAAGATTTTCAAGTGGATTCCTATCGAAACCAGAAAGACTGTCACCCACGCCCTGGTCAGCAGCCGACTGGAGTACGACAACGCACTCTATGCAGGAACCACGGCCAAACTACAAACGAAAATGCAACGCATCCAAAACCCCTCCGCCCGAATTATCCTCGACGTCCCATGCCACGACCACATCTCTGCCCACCTCAGAGACCTACACTGGCTACCCGTTTCGAAGGGGATTACCTTCAAACTACTCACCCACGCACACAAAGCCCTCCAAAACACAGGCCTACCTCAACGACAAACTCACCTTCCACACTCCCGTCCGCCAGCTCCGCTCCGCCAGCCTCACCCTCGCCTCCATCCCCCGCATTCACCGCACCAACGCCGGAGGAAAATTCTTCTCTCACCTCGCCGCAGGTGGAACTCCCTACCGCTCTACCTGAACCAGACCCAAGACCTCCTGACTTTCAGGAAATGCCTCAAACCATGGCTATTCGACCAGTAGCTCCCCCCCCCCCAGCGCCTTGAGACCCTAACAGGTGAGTAGCGTGCTTTATAAATTTCGTGATTGATTGATTGATTGCAATTCTGACCTTGAGTGGACGGTTTGTACTGCCAACATAAATCTGTTCACATTTACAAATCAACATATATATTATGTAAGTGGTCTTACAATTTATATATGCTTGTATTAAATATCTCTTATTTCCAGCTCCAAAAAAGTCTTTCGGTGCTTCACATGCACATTTGCATACCCCACAACTACCACACTTGAAAAAAACTTTATTATATGTATCTAACCAATTTGTCTCTAATTGTGTATTTGGATAGCTAGGACATAGAGAACTACTCAAAGTTTTACCTTTACGATAAGTCACTATAGGTTTCTTGCCAATATATTTTCTCAATGTCTGATCCTGTAGAAGGATCTTCCAATATTTCCTCATACTTTTCAATAGTATAGCTGAGTTATCTGTATAATCCAGAATTACTCTTATTTGATCCTCTTTATCTTTCAATTTTTTCTTTGTTTTCAGTCCTAATGTTTGTTGCCGAGAAATACAAGATGCCTTTCCCAAAGACTTATTCACAAACTCTTCATTGTAACCTCTAGCTAAAAAGCGTTTCTTCATGTCATATAAACATTCATGGAAATCTTTGTCTCTACTACAGTTTCTTCTTGCTCTTATCATCTCTCCATATGGTATTGCTTCTATCGAACATACAGGGTGTGCATTTGTAATGTACAATATTGAATTACAAGATGTCGGTTTTCAATACAATTTGTATTCAATCTTATTATTGACCACATATAATTCCACATCTAGAAATTCTATATGCGTAGTACTATATTGATGGGTACATTTCATATTCACTTCCTTACAGTTTAAATATTCACAGAACCTTTTTTATTTCTCCAGAGTTCCTGTCCATATCATAAAGCAATCATCTATCTATCTCCCCCATTAAGAGATTATGGGGGTCATTCCGACCCCGCCCAAACACCGCCCCGCGGTCAGATGACCGCGGGGGACATTCCGACTTTCCCGCTGGGCCGGCGGGCGATCTGCAAAAGATCGCCCGCCGGCCCAGCGGGAAAGCCCCAGCAAAGATGAAGCCGGCTCCGAATGGAGCCGGCGGATTTGCTGCGGTGCGAGGGGTGCAGTGGCACCCGTCGCGATTTTCAGTGTCTGCCAAGCAGACACTGAAAATCTTTATGGGGCCCTGTTAGGGGGCCCCTGCACTGCCCATGCCAGTGGCATGGGCAGTGCAGGGGCCCCCAGGGGCCCCACGACACCCTTTCCCGCCAGCCTCTTCCTGGCAGTGTAAACCGCCAGGAAGAGGCTGGCGGGAAGGGGGTCGGAATCCCCGGAGGATTCCTTTGGCCAGGGGAAAACCGGCGGGAAACTGCCGGTTCCCCTTTTCTGACCGCGGCTTTACCGCCACGGTCAGAATTGGCCAGGAAGCACCGCCAGCCTGTTGGCGGTGCTTCCACAGTCCCTGGCCCTGGCGGACCCCCTATATGTATGCCAATCTGCTGCTTCATGTCCCCATACCCAGGTCTCCTCAAACCAGCCCATAAACAGATTAGCATATAAGGGAGAAAATCTTGACCCCATCACAACTCCTTGCTTTTGTCTAAACCATTCGCCAATAAATAGAAAGTAATTATGATTAAGAATAAGATCCATTGTTTCTATTAGCATATCAAATGCAGAACGCAGCACACATAGAAAGAGATAATAACAAAGTGAAATAAAGATATTTCTCCTCTTTACGCCTGCCGTGGAGAGGCATTGATGCATTCCCAGGTTTACAGATCCTTACAAATCTGGGAAAGTGTCAAAACGCATGGTGCTGCATGGAAAAACACACTGTAACGCCCACGGAAGGCCCCCCGATGCAGTGTAAGGCAACGGAGTGACGTGCGCTGCGTGGCCTTACACCATATCTATGAAGCCATGAAAAGTCATGCAAAGTGGCTTTGTGTGGCCTCATAAATATGGGTCTGTACAATACACCGCCGGAGCTTCAAAACAAGTGACGCACCGGCGGAACATGGAGCTTGTAAGTATGCCCCTCTATGACTCCTCCAGAGAATAGTGTTTTCTCAAATCAACAATGGACCAAGCATTGCTGCCTGTCAAAACAGGAAACCCAAGCAATGCTTTCTTTCAGACCAGAGAGTTATCTCAATTTGCTACTTAGATCACCTCACCTTAGATATCTCAACATCAGTTTTAGGAATGGGCAGTTAATTTCAGTCTAAGGCAATTGCCTCATCAGAACTATGAACTGGCTTTTTTACTAACTCTGTTTGCTACTAATATTTTTTACTTTTACATACATTTACTACCCATAACATCAGGTCCATGGTCCTGGAGAAGAAGCCAGTGTCTGCCTGCTATGACAGACCAATGACTCTCCTTGATAGAGCTGAAATCTACCAAACATCATCTGCATATGTCAGCAGTTCCCCAGCTTTTAATCTGTTACCATTGAATGGCTTTTTAACCATGGAGATCTCATAGATTGTCAGCATAGTTGATTATTTTTTTTAAATCCACCACCACACAACAGCTGGATTCAAAGAAAAAAATGTAAATGCCCTAAATAAAGTTTATTTCTTCTTGCCTAAGGTTGTAAGTGTTCTGGGGCAACAGATTCTCAGGACCACAGTGTCTCCCCTTTCACACACTCTTGGGCTTCAACATCTTGCAATCTAAGTGGTGGTCTATTAATATTATATTACCCATGTTATATATGAGTCTTCTAAAGTAGGAAAGTAGGCCAGTGTATGTAACTTTGATATGTATTCCTGACCCAGAGATAAACATCCATGAAACCAAGCCCACCAACCAACATTTTTAAGGTAGCTAAGGCATGGAATGTATGGCCTGAGATCGGATCCTGCCCATCAGGACAATGTGGACCATGTGGACCCTGATAATAATGCAGTGGTGGTACGTACACATGATTGAGCTGCTCTTCCATTGCATTCTTTCTAAGGACGGGATCAATGTAACCAATTCAGAGCATCACTTGCATATGATACAATGTCATAGGTCATAGACAGGGCCACTTGAAAAAGCCACTTTGTTTTCTGTGTAAAAATGAATTTGCTTCGCTCTCCAAGTATTTCACCATTTTCTGCATAATCTGTAAATTTTAGAACACTAATGTTTCTAGCTCAAGCTTTTCAGATGTTGTATTTTTTATTGTAATCGCAAAATTTTACAAGGGTGATTTTAACCATATATTTGTTATAAAACCATACTAACCATACTACATCATATCATAAACTATTTACTTGAAAAGTAAACTATCCAAAAAATATGATTGACAGATTGAAGATAGTACCACAATGTTATGCAAGTCTTTAGCTCTTTTATATGAAATCCTCTTTAATTTAGATCTAAATTTCAGTAAAGATATGTTGTCATCGTTTAGATGATTTAGTAGGCCGAGCAATGCAATACACTTCAAACAGTATCTAATGTTATTTAAAAAATCACTGCAGATGGAGCACAAGCCTTCCCTGAATCTTTGCAAAAGTTAATCAGTCACTTCTCTAAGGACGATTGTTCTAGTCATTCATTTACAAAAGTGACACATTTGTTCTTGATGCTGTAAATATCATACTTAATGGACGATTTGCGGTGGTGTTTGTCGGCAGAAGGAAATACAAATCTTAAACATTTAAATTTAAACAGGGTGGAAAGAATTTCGTAGTTGTGAACTTGTTTTGTTTCAATTCAGACAAATAGATGCTGAGATCTCAGACACTGTTCACAAAATAGCAGTTATTTCAAGAGTATGGAGAAGCTTTAGAAGAATCACAAACATGAACATGTATCTATTTTTAAGGTCCAATGTCTAAAGTGTTTACTAGTGATACATATACATAATATATAATATATGTGAATGCACAACCATACTGCTTCCAACAATGCATGCATGATACAGCTTGCAAAACAAGAAGTCCAAATGCTACTAAGCACACCAGTGGCAAAAGTGCAGTATAATAGTAATACTAAGAATAACAATTAGGTAACCTTGAAGGGCACTATGGGTAAGTGCTCAGCTCTTCCTCTCATGAGCTATGCAGCTAGAAGAGAAGAGCTAGAAGAGACCCTAAATGGGCAGCGCCCTCTAGGGGCGAAGCAGGGCTCTCACTCCTTCTTCCCACCATCCACCCACTTTACGCCTGGAATTCAGGCATGTTGTGACTAGAGATGTCATCCTTCCCACCAGTCTGCGCCCTATTCCATAGGAAGGTCTTCAACCAGTGACTAATGTGGGAAAGGGGCCCATAAGTTTTGAAATAGTTTTATTAGTTTTAAGGGATTCTTCTAAAAAGCAGAGTGGAAGTTCTATCAGAACATCTGTAATGGACATCCCTTTCATGGTATCTACACCATCATCTATACCTTTAAAGCAACCTAGCTGTACGAAAAACCCATTAGGAAGACTTGTTTTTCAGAGTACCCCTAACGTCTGTCAATCAGACATTAATTAAACCTTTATCAGTTCTGCTAAGTGAGCTGTAACATACTGGTGCAAATATTCTAAAGTCCAGGATTAACAACATTGTTTTCAAACAGTCACAATGCGTACACATTATAAACTGAAACGCATGTTTTTCAGGGATAGAACATACTGTCCACCAAGACACTGATTTAGAGGGAAATTGTGGTCTTCAACAAACGTGTTTCTCACTGACCAAAATAAAAACTAATTTATTGTTTTAGAAATAGGTCTATGCCCTATGGATAGACCACAAAAATCTGCTGATGCCTACCAACACCTGCTGAAAAGATTATATTGGTGAAATATGCTGGAAAAACACACTGTTGGAGTGCTATCTTATGCATGTTGCATTACAAACATTTAATTAGTTGGTTAGGAAGCACGTCACTACAGGGTGCTAAAGGTGTATTATGTGCCATGACTTCACCACATTATCTTAGGTAAAGAGGGTAAAATGGGCACAGCTTTAGATTCCCTTCTATGGCCTATGAACGCTGACAGGTTGTAGACTATACCCATTGAACAGTACAGGTAGTTTTTTAGATGTGCCGCCACATACTCCAATCCCTCGAAGGACTGTTACTAATGGACCCAGGTTTCTGCTGGGTTAACTTCATTCATTGGGCCTGTTATTATTTGATTTGCAGTTTTATATAAAGCAAACTCAACCCAAATGTATTGGAGCGCCTTACATGAGCACCAGTTACATTACACAAGGACACACTAATCTTTAGTAGAAATGGAGCGATTAAGTGATTTGCCCAAAATCATAGGATGTTGAGCAGGAAGTCAGCAGCTCTGGCCGTAATGCCACATCCTCTCCCGCACTGACTGCATTTCCATCTAGAACATGCTACCCCAATATACCTTACGATGTGATTTGAAAATCCATTGGTGCCCTAAGATTACCCAACAGGGACTGGAGCCATAGCAGTTATGTGATATAAAATGCTTGCATGTACTCATTGACATCCTGCTGACTGTTGTGCTTCCAGACTAGGATACTACTAGGAGGAAGGAAATATCCTAGGCTAAGGTCATGGGAAGAGTTAAGAATTATGTTGTACTTGTGTGAATGTAAGCCATAACGGCCGGTATGAGATGTACGCACTTTATATGGTTTCCAGGATGAAAGTTTGTATACGAGATCTTTTACAATGTTGTGGGCCTGTAAATCATTTCTGATGCTTACCTTCTGCGGATACATATCTTGCCATTTCATCAGTGTGAAGCTTGTGGTGTCTGGGAACTCATAAACAGGATTCCAGTTTATTTCCATGGAGTGCACATAGCATACAACAAATTCAATTCTGTGCAGCTTAATGCCAAATCCAGATAGACATAGTAAATTGGAGAAGAGCAAGGCTAAACTACAAACATGCTGTTGGAAATGACATCCTTGGTATGGGTTCCTGCTAGCTTTTTGACTTCAATCCTATTTCTGCTGATCGCACTTTTGCTGTCATTTCATGACTGTTAACCAATGCTAAAGTGCTTGTGCTTTCTTCTCTAATCATGGTGACGTTGGCTTACACCCAATTGGCCCATTTAATGTGCTTGTAAGTCCCAAGCACACCTTCTACCTGTACCCAGGGCCTGTAAATGAAACATTACTAGTGGGCTTTAAGCATTGATTGTACCATTCACTTACGTAGCCCTTTTTAGAAACGTCTCAGATCTGCAATTGCAGCCTGTCATTGTAATTTTAAACTGCAATTTCAACCTGGTTAAAAAACATTTTGCTAGGCCTAAGCCTTCTTTTTTTTTTAATACATATAAATCACTCCTAGGGTAGGCCCTAAACAGCCTACTGGGGCAGGGTGTAATGTATATAAAATGTTGAGCATGTACTTTTAACTTTTGCATGTCCTAGTAGTAATTTCTCAATACCTCAAGGCCTTCCTCTCGCATAGATTAACATTGGGTGACCATATTACATTTAATAGTTGATAACTTTCCAGTGGGAGCCGGTAGGAATGTCAAGCATTGGTCTCTAAAGAATTGTAATTTAAAGCCCTCTTTAATGGTAAAGTTGGATCTTAAGTCACAATTCAGAAAATGCCACTTGTAGAAAGTTGGTATTTCCTTGTCCCATTTGGTGCCTGCAAGCTGTATCCTGGGTCACATGACTAGGTGTAGCTGGCAGTTGTTTTTGTTTATTACTCCCAGTCAGTGAGACAAAGGGGGAATAGGTTTTGTCAGAATGGGCAATTTTCTTACTTGTTGAGGGTGTGGAGCTATCACCTACTACACTCGCACATCACAATGACTCTGTCTCAGCACCCTCACAAATACTAGTTTTCATGCCCCCAGACGAGCTGGGGCCAAGGTAGGGAGGCAGAAAATTCAAGAGACCTCTGTAGGTGGAAGACTTTAGAAGCTTCTAGTACTTCAAAGTGGACACCTGATATAAAAAAAGGACCCTCAGAACCAACTCGTCTAATCACTTTTGGACCTGTGAACTCTGCTAAGAAGCAGGCCTGCACATCTGACATGTCTCCATTGCTGACCTGCTTGCTGCCCCAGGACTCCTCTGCTGCTGTGAGCTACCCTGTTGAATCCAGCCTGCCTGTGTGGACCCAGAACTCCAGCAAATCTCCATGAGTCAGTTGGCTGGTATCTTGTTCAAATCCAGAGGGACATAACAGGCTTCTTCGACGTCCAGGCATCTCCACGCATCTCAATGCAGCACGACGCAGCCCGTCATTGACTACGGCCTAGAGCACCACTGCTCATCCTTGACACCAAAGAATCTCAGAGCAAGTCCTCACAAGCACTGGTGGCTTCTTTACTGCCATTGCAGCCACTGGCCCAGCACGACGCATCTCGTCCCCTGCGCCAATGCACCACAGTCTACAAAAGTCCCACTGACTTACTTGAGGACCACGCAGGACCTCATACTACACCTCATCATCAATGGTCATCGACTCCACTGCTGTGCGACGCATCTCAACATGGGACCTCGCATCACAGCTTCTTGTGGGTGACCTTTCAATGCCGGTCCATGCATCTTAACGTCACAACTTCACATCTTGATGCTCAGGACTACAAGGTACTTTCTCAGCAAACTGAGCTCGGTCCTGAATCCTCAGGCCCACACTCCATCCTGGTCTGCCTGACTTTGCCTCGGTCTCCTGCAACCAGATAACCAAGGTTGGTGCTTTTTTCTTCTTAGCACTTGACTTTCACAAAGCCTTGAAAATGGCACACCTCTGGTTCTACTGAATAGATTGTTGTCATTTTGGTGTCAAATAATTTATTAAATTTTATTCTATTTTTTCTAAATTGGTGTGCGATTTTTCTTGTGCCATGTTTTCACTTTATTACTATTGTGTGCTTCATGAATACTTTACACATTACCTCTAAGTTAAGTCTGACTGCTTTGTGCAAAGCTACCACAGAGTTCAGCACAGGTTAATTTGTGGTTTGCTTATGTTCCACCCTCAAATTAATTGTTTATGCAGCTTGATTAGGTTTTCACCCCCTTCAACCAGTAACTCAATTTCCTACACATGCTTTTTAAAACACAACCTTTGCACTTCATTTGCTCAGTGGACTTCATGTTTAATTAAGCCTGTATCCCCCATCCACTGCATCTGTGGTGGAAAACATATCCGTTCCCCCTGCGCTTTGAAACTTTTCTGTTCAGGTGCCTGGTGAAAACATGTTTAGCCTTTAGTCATGTATGCTCAGGAGCTAGGAGGAAAGCAACCGTGGGCTTTGGACTATATTCATCCATGTGTTTCAACCTTGTCATCAAAGTGATGATGGTTTGATTAATCACTATTTTCCAAGCCTAAGCTGCACGTTGAAAAAAAGTTCTGTCACTTATCTCACGAATGTGCTTAATGCTAGCTTAGATGCTTTGAAGGAATGTGCAGGTAAGCTCCTAGAATGGGACATAAGGAGTGGATTGAGCCTGGAAACTGGCTTATCGACCTCACAAGAAGTAGACTACAGATAACATCAGGAGGAAGCCCAAGACAGACCTAACACTGTGTCTTTGTTCTGCCAGAACTAACTATCTCCTGTTTAGAAGAAGCACCTTGAAGTAACGGTTCTTGTGCAAAATGAACCTAGGGCCTTATGTACGAAAGCTTTTTCCCATAGACACAGAATGGGTAAAATCCTTTGGTACATCTGGCCCCTAGTTTTGTATCTGGCTAATTGCTGACAGCTTCATACATGGATCACCATTATGGGACCTCCGGATTGTGGAAAGTAAAAGGGGGCTCTCACGGGTAATATTCCTAGACATCTGTAGTGGAGTGTTACATCATGGACTAAAAGGGAAGATCTGTATGGACTCCCATCCAAGCAACTCTAAAATGTGGGAAGTAAACCAGTGTTCTTCGGTTTTATGCTAGAATTCCTGGATGATTGGGGTAGGGACAAGAGAAATTCGGGCCCTTGTTCATGTACACTTGAGGTATGGCAACTTCTCTAACCCACCGCAAAAGTCAGATTAATTCTATGTTCTACTCAATAACAAAGGCATTCAGCGCAACACACTACATTTAGGGCAATAGTGTTGGGTCGGCTACTGACTCCAAGAAAAATGCATAGGAGCTATAAGATGTGAATTCCCCCATTTTATTTGAATGACAGTGTAGACTCTTTCAAAATGGTTATTTGGGAGAGAACATAGGCTTGAAAATGGTGTCATCAGGACATGTACACACTCTACGAAAATGGCAGTTTTTAGCAGGATCTAGGCTCCTTCAAATGGCATTCAAAATGGTGGCATGCTTCGTAATGGGATAGTCTACAGAAAGGGCATCTCACTACCTTTCAAAACGCTATGACATGATGTGAGCGAAGATATGAAATCATCCGTTTTGCTGCACACGCTGCATGGACTGTTTAATGGTCGGTACTGTGACAAAGACTTCATTCAGCAAGAGCACCTCGAGCAAGAAGAAGTTTGGTCTGTTATCTAAAACTAATTGCTTATTTGCAAAAGCATGTTATGTGAGGGTTGGTACTTTTCAGTTATGTTTACTTATTGTGATGCATATTTTGTTGGGTCTGAGGCAAGCCACGCCTACTGAAATCCTGCTGCCTATTTATAGCATCTTTAAACGGGTCTAATTGTTTGAGGGGCCTCAAGTCTTCATTTTATCTAGTCCTACGTCGCTGGGGTTGTTTTTGTGCAGGCGAAATGATAATAAAGTATGTAAACACGAAAAAACTAGAAGGTGAGGTTCCAACAAGTTATTTCATACAAACCTCGTTGAATTTGCCTTGTTTCTAGCAGCATTGACGGCCGCCATGACCATGTATTCACTGCTGGGCTGGAGGGAGGCCGGAGCATACTTTCTACTCTGTATAAAAGAGGGAAAAAAAGAATGAGGTTTCTTATACTTTTTGCTCCCTTCCCTCTGTGTCTCATGCCCGCTCCTCTTTCTTTTTCCCATTTCCGTACCATTTCCCCTCTCATTGAATTTTTGTTTTCCACCCTCCACCCAGTAGCTGCCCCCTAGGTTGCGGAGGTCATCACAGATGAGAGAAATCTGAGAGTATTTTTATCCAATCACTTAAATGGTTCCTAAAGTTGCTGGCACCACTAGGCCACAATGAGAGGAAGCGGGAAGCTCAGCTGCACGTGGGGTGCATTTAATCTATCTGGGATTTATGTTATGTTACAGCTGTATAACTGGTTGAGAGGACCTCATCTAGACGGTTGTGAACAGTTCTAGAGACAACATCTCCAAAAACGTAACATGTTCTCTGGACCGTGCAAAGAAATACTATTAACATTTTTCACTATTAACATGTCCTACATAAGGAATTGTATATATAGAGATGCAAGGAGGGAAATCTGTAAGGTCAGGAAGAGAGCCCGGTGGTGGAAGATATGGCGACACATTTACACATCCGAAGTGGAGAAAATGAGTATATTCCATTGGAGATGTGGCTCTGGAGTGAAGAAGAGGTGTATGGTAAGGAAAACCAGGGAAGAGCAAAAAGTAACATATGGTGGCCTCATGCAGGCAATCCATGCTATACAATAACGTGGTAACATTGCATACACTTACGTACATCTATAAAGTATCTCTATCCTTGGAAATAACTCACCTTCATGTGTAGGCACAGAGCTACGATGAAAACCGAACAAAGCAGTAATGCCACAGCTAGTCCGAAGAGTGGCCAGATAGGCAGAGCTGGTCCACTTTCACATCTCTGCAACTCTTTATCTGAAAAGACAAAAGACAGTTCTTGTTAAAACTCAGCGGGGTTGCGTTGGACTAACTCTATATGCATGTTCTCTCTATTAATATAGCAGAAAATTAGCTATTATAAGTCTCACTGATGTACTGCCCCCTTCTAGCATCATCCTCAAAATCAAAACAAAACAGCTTCACATCATCAGCACCCACCATCACCACCACTGACACAACCAACACCACAACACCCTGCCGCACCAACCGACTAAACACCTGGACCCCCTCCAACGACGAAGAAATCAGCAAAATCATGAACTCCATCCACTCAGGCTCCCCAACAGACCTTTGCCCCCACCACATTTTCAACAAGGCCAGCCAAATCATCGCTCCCTAGCTACGTGCCGTCGTCAACAGTTCCTTCGACACCGCAACCTTCCCAGATATTTGGAAGCACGCCGAAGTCAGCGCTCTTCTCAAAAAAGCCAAAGCAGACCCAGAAGACCTCACAAACTACTGACCCATTTCTCTTCTCCCCTCTCCCGCAAAGGTCGCCGAGAAGATAGTAAACGCACAACTGTCTCACTTCCTAGAAGAAAACAACATACTCAACGCCTCCAGGCCTGGATTCTGCAAGAACCATAGCACTGAGACCTCCCTCATCGCCTGCACAGACAACATCAGGACCAGAGTGGACAAGGGCGAGACCGTGGCCTTCATCCTCCTAGACCTTTCTGCAGCTTTTGACACTGTATGCCACCAAACCCTCCGCGCACGCCTTTTCGATGCTGGAATTTGCCACAAGGCCCTGGACTGGCTCACCTTTCTCTCCGAAAGAACCCAAAGAGTGCGCCTCCCTCCTTACCGGTCTACACCCACCAAGATCATCTATAGGGGTCACCCAAGGATCCTCCCTCAGCCCCATCCTCTTCACCATCTACATGGCTCCTCTCGCCAACATCCTCCGCCCCCACGGCATCACCATAATTTCATACGCTGACGACACCCAGCTCATTATCTCCTTCACCAGGAACCCAGCCACCGCCAAGATTAACCTGCACGCCGGACTCCTCGACATTGCCAAATGGATGACAACAAGCCACCTCAAATTGAACTCAAACAAAACAGAGATCATCATCTTCGGCCCCAACAAGACAGCATGGAACGACTCCTGGTGGCCCACCACCCTCGGACCACCCCCAACACCCACCACCCACGCACACAACGTTGGCAACGTACTGGACTCATCCCTCTCCATGACCCAGAAAATCAACGCCATATCATCCTCCTTCCTTAACACCCTTCGCATGCTACGCAAGACTTTCAAATGGATTCCTTTAGAAAAAGGAAAAACAGTCACCCACGCCCTCATTAACAGCAGACTGGACTACGGCAACGCCCTCTACGCAGGGACCACAGCCAAGCTTCAAAGAAAACTCTAGCGAATCCAGAACGCAGCTGCACGTCTCATCCTCAACCTCCCTCGCCACAAACACAAATCCACCCACCTCAGATCCCTACACTGGCTGCCATCAACAAAAGGATCATTTTCAGAGTCCTCGTCCACGCTCACAAAGCCCTCCACGACACTGGACTGGCCTACCTCAATGAACGGGTAAACTTCCACATTCCAACTAGACAGCTCCGCTCCGCTGACCTCGCCCTCGCCCTCGCTACAGGCCCCCGCATCCAACGCACCACCTCCGGCAGCAGATCCTTCTCCCACCTCGCCACCAAGACCTGGAACTCCCTTCCCACCAACTTACGCAAGACCCAGGACCTCCTAACCTTCAGAAAACACCTTAAAACATGGCTTTTCAAGCAGTAACAGCACCCCCCCCAGCGCCTTGAGACCCTACTGGGTGAATAGTGCGCTTAAGAAATTATATGATTAATTGATTGATTGAACTGTCACATGAGGCCAGCAGAACCAGCAGTTTAGCATACCCAGCTAAGAGAATTACTAGTTCACATGGACAGCACTACACTAGAAGCCAAAATACTACTAAAATAAAAAAAACTGCAAAAAATACATAAAACCATAATACATGACTTTCCCATCTATGTGCCTATTTTGGATCAACATCCCTGTCAATATCAGAGCGATTCCAACCCTTTTACCATTGAAAAACAGTTTACAAACCTAGAGATGATTACTTCTTCACCCATTAAAACTACCTTCTATGAATATTCTGCTTCTTTTAAACAACTGATTCTTCTCTTGGGGCGCACACCACAAGTTCTATTGTCCCCCAGCCAGGTTTGCGCTCTACAAATAGCGTTACTTTCATTAGATACACATGGCAAACCTGTCACGAGGAGCCATGTCATGCTGTAACCAAATGCTGCTTGTCTGAATTGTCTGAAAACACTGGCAGCCCATGTCCATACATTCTACTGACGTATGCAACATTTTTTAAATATATTTCTGGTAATGCTATATACAACACACTTTAATATAATCTGTTTTTTGCGCTAGAGTAAGCAAAAAGACATGCTTGCCAAGCCTCAACTAACGTGAGCTCGCTAAAATAATGCAGATTTACTAAATAAAAATGTGCTTGATTTCACCATTTTTTCCCCACTTTCTGTACCATTCAGTATTACATTGTACAGCAGCTCTCAATGGAGTAGCCAGGAAATTAAAATATTTCTCACTTGAACCAAAGCTCCACACCAGTGGTTCCCAACCTTTCGTCTGGGGATGTCTGGGGTCTGTGAAGCCTCCCCAGGGTCTTCGCAACTGCTTAGAAAATGTAATAATATTAACAGATTTGGTCCCCAGCTTTCAGTAATGACTCAGCTGAGGGGTCCCCGTATTCCGATAATGATTCAGTGGGGGTCCCGCGGGTTCCTGTAATGATAAACTGGGGGGTCCACAGACGTCAAAAGGTTGGGAACCACTACACCCAGCACGCAAAGCAAGCAAATCTGGCCCTACACAGGAGGGTTCCTTTTACCCTTTCATCCATTCATCCATCAATACTTTCACCCATTTATCTATAAATCAATTCACCTGTTGTTTATTCAACGACCCATCCATTCACCCTTTCATATACCCTTTCACACTTACCCATTGTCCATCCTTTATCCTTCAATTCATTTACTCTTTCACCTCTCAGTCCTTTCTCTCTTTCATCAACCAATTCACCCTTCCATTTATCCATTTGTTAACGTTTTCACTCTATCCATTCACTCTTTCACCCTATTATTTCACTCTTCCATCCATTCATTCTTTTAGGCTTTTATCTTATGTTTCACCCTTTCTATTTTTTCTGTCACTTATCTTCCTTTCATCCTTCTCTTTTCCTCCTCTTCTTTCTTTACTCTCTACCCATCTTTTATCTCTCATCTCTTTTCCTTACCTTTCGCTCTCATGCACATTTTTTTTGTTTCTCCCTCTATGTTGTCCTCTGTGTTCATTATTCGGTTATTTTTCTTTCTCTCTTTCCTTTCCTCTGGATATCAGCCCACAGCCCACATCCCTCTATCATGGTATTCCCTGTCCACTTATTAGCAATTTGCATGCATACTGAAGAGGCCACAAAGGAGTAATTTACGTTTTACTGGGACCTACTTCCCCGTCCACTGGTCCAAATGATAGCCCCCGCTTAAGCTGCTTAAGTGCAGGGTACTACGCCAATGGCAGCTCTCTAGTAAAATATATCAGAGTTTTGGTTGGGGTAAGGTGTTGGACCACTTGCTAGAGGGATGCTGACAGACTTTTCTCCGACTTCAAGCCTACTGGTAGCGTATTCACATATACATAAAAATTCGGATTTTTGTAGCTATCTGTTAATAATTCAGTAATTTACGCAAGGTCTTAGATTACTGGTCTAGAAGTGTGTGATCAAAATACATATGCATTTGGGCCCACTCAGCCATTTGTTTCACTGAGTTTTTGATAAAAATGATGGTAGGCCTTACTCTCATCATTTGTAGTAGAACAGCGCCTAATAATGAAAAGCATGTTGATAAACTGCCAGTACTTGCGAGTGTAGTGATTTGGGGAGTCACTTGCAAATGAGAGATCTCTTACATGTTTTTTTTTCCTTTTGAATTTTAGACAATCTACTGGGTTTGACGTTATTAAATAGTGGTACCATGATGCCATGTTGGAGTACACTATACAGTGTACTTTAAAGGTAACCCTGTTTTCGATCGTTAGTCAATAAAGTATTTTCAAAAGTGGTTTTGCGCGGGCAAACAAAGGAGAGCCTGTCTCCAGAGTGGTGCCTAAATTCGGAATAAGTTACAGTCATTGAACAAGACATTGAGGTAATTTAATAGTCTAGGAATGAGCCTGTAATAACTCGCATTACTGGCCCTTTCTTGTTCTCATTAAGAAAGAGCATAATCTTTCAAAGATGGCTCAAGTCAAACCAACTGATTGATATTACCACAGAAACTTCAGCAGGCGTGGTTAGTTTTTTGTCAGATTTGACTCTCGAGTAAGCCGCATCAGGCACTGGTTCCATGCAGGAGCACTCCAGTCAAGTTAATGGCTCTCAGGTGCCATCACGGAAAGCGATGGGCCTCCTTGCTTCCTAGAGCAAGGCCTTCTGTTATGGAAAGAGCCTGGAGATGTGGGAGTGGGCTTTCGATAAAATAAGGTGGAGGCTGAGAAAGGGAACAAATAAAAAACGTGCTTGCTGATTCCAAGAACTGGAAAGGATATAACCCACTGAAATATGTCTAGAAACGCACTAATTGTTTTAATTAAATGCCATTTGACTGGGTGGAGCGTGCAGCATAGCCAGAAAGGAAATAGCGGCCTGGGACGTGTGCATTACATCCATTACAATCTTTTCCGATGTAGGCGTGTTGTGCTAACCAAAAACCACATCATGAAGCCCTTATGACTACCAACACCTGAAATTCAAAATTTCAAGCCTTTTTGAAGACCAGCTGTTTGCGCTTGGGAAATGGATGACAACTTCAATTTTGCAGGCAGCCCACGTGTGCAGCATGCAAAGAGGCCTAACCAGCAGCCACAGTGGGGTCTGTAGCAGTATATTCCAGCCGAAACTCAGTTTTATTACTCTGCTGACTTTGCACAGAGACTGCAACATGCTGAGTAGTTGGCCCTGTTTCACTTACAGGCGTTATGAAGCATACTCTGAGGAACTATCTGCCTAGAGACTATTCATCCAGAATCGCTCTTCTAGTATGTGCAGAGCATACTTGTTCAAGGTAGATCGGGCCTTTGTTCTCCAGTGCAGATTGTAAAGTTCTATTTGAGTCAAAACAAAGAAGATGCTCTGAAATGACAGCGAGAGAACAACATTAAGGTTTTTAAGGGACCAAAGTTAACTCACGCAACCCAGATTTACTGTTGAAAGGAAACATAGATATTAATATCACGATGGCCGCATTCCTTAAAAGCTCTCTGTGGCATAGGACCTCACACAGAGTTTCAAAACGAATAATGGTATAATGGTAGGTATCCACACTGATATTCGGCAGCTTACTTGATGGATTTATGCAACAGAGAAAAAAATAGGTAATTTTTAAGACTGAGCCTAGAACATGAGGAAAGCAATGGCCTTATCTAAGGCAAAAACTGCTGCTGTACAAAGGGACATTGCTGATTTGGATGACCACCATAGAAGAAGAAGCTTGCATTTTTTAGGATTCTATTAGGAATTGCTGATGGTGCGCACTTGTGGTTCTGGGAATCTTGATTCCTGAAGATCTTATGCATTACTTTGCAAGGGAATTTGAACTGTGACAATCTCATAGAACCAGTCTCCTCACCCTCTCACCCTGCATCTCCTCACCAGATTGCTATCAAAAACAGAAAATCACCTGTTGGACTCACACACTCATGTCATATGCTCCTTACATTTCTGTGGCCCATTGTTGGACAAGAGTCGCCAATAAAAAATCAACCTTGCATCATCGCAGTGCATCAAATGCATCTAGGCAACATCCATTTTTAATAAAACTTTCCCCAGGAAAAGGCAGGAACACATATAAAAAGGCTCTCACTCAGTCACTACTCTCATTGAAAGCCCTGTTCGTTAGGGGTGGGAATTGTCCACATTAGAATGGGTTCATAAAAATAGTGTAGTTGTTATGGAATTGCTATACCTATTATTTATTTTGTAAAGTGTATAAGAGCACACTGCATCTTTCCATACCTTGGTTTCCCATACAAGATGCAGACTACTATCTCCTTGGTTCACTCCCACCTAGACTGTACAACTGACTGTATCTTGAAGACCCTCAGGGGCATATTTATACTCTGTTTGCGCTGAATGTGCGTCAAACATTTTGACGCACATTCAGCGCAAACCTTGCCCCATATTTATACTTTGACGCCCGACCCCGCAGACGTCAAAATTCCTCCATGTGCATCATTTCCTGGATGCGGGATGCGTAAAGACATGCAAGGTAGGCGTTCCGGCCCAAAAAATGACTTTAAGGCCTGTGCGCCTTATTTATACTCCCGTGTCATTTTGAAGCACAGGAGGAGGCAGGCCTTAAAAAATGGCGCCCAGCCTGATGTGCACCGTATTTTAATGCCTGGGTGAGGGCAGGCGTTAAGGGACCTGTGGGCTCACTTCCATGGTCTCTGACCATGGTAGCAGTCCACAGGTGCCCTTCCCTGCCCCCAGGGACACCCCCTGCCACCCTCGGCCACCCCTGGAGGACACCCATGGATGGGGGGAACCATCCCAGGTAAGTACAGGTAAGTTCAGGTAAGTATTATTATTTTTTTTTACGTGGCATGGGGGGGCTATTTTTGCCCCCCCCCCACATGCCACTGTGCCCAATGGCCATGCCCAGAGGACAGAAGTCATTTCAATGAGGGTGTGTGCCAAAAAATGACGCAAGTCCGGTTTGAGAAATGATTTTTGACTCAAACCTGACTTGCACCATTTTTTGACGCACAACCCCCATTTTCCCCTACGCCAGCGCTGCCTGATTTGAGTCATTTGTTTTCACTCTGACCAGCCCGCAGCGCCGGCTAATGTCAATCCTTAAATAAGGAGCCCGCATGGTGTGTAGGAATGGCGTTAGCCGGCTGTAAAATTTTTGAGGCAAACCAGCACTGGTGCTGGTTTGTGTGAAAAAGTATAAATATGGGCCTCAGTCCCTTCTCTGCAGACTCCAGCAAATCCAGAAGGAGCCTGTGGGAAAGTTTTTGGACATCTGCATTCATGACCATAACCCCTTACAAACTCTCTACTGACATTGTGTCCAAGTACACATCGCTGAAGGCTCTTTGCACTGTGCACCAGCCCACCCATGACACTGGGTCAATCTTTTCCACACCAGTCCATTCCATTGATTCAGAAAGTTTTGCATTGGTGGAACATCGTTCTCGGTATAGACGACCATGTTCTGGAACATCCATTAATAAACAATAAATATCCAGTGCATCCACATCCATCTGTAAAGACTTTGCCGTTCCAGACAAATGACTTTCCACGCAGCACCATGTTGAACAAGAAATGGATGGTATGTTTCCACAGGAGAGAAGCTACATCCCTCATACTGTTCATCCTCAGTTGAAACATAAGTGCAGAGCTCCAACTTGATGGTAGCACTGCTCCAAACCTCTTCCCTAACACTCCATGCTTCTAACATAGGCCAGACCATCAACTCACATTCTACAAAGTATGCACAACAAATGGAAAATCCACTTACCCACCCACCTCCCACCCCGCCCATCCCAATTTAGAGCTTCAAGAACAAGTCTATATTATAGTGCACTATGCAAATATTTCAGCAAAACACTGTACTGTCCCTACCCCTTAAGCTCGCTTCCTTACTTACCATGTACATACACAAAGGTTTTGCTTCGGTTTTTATTTACATAAGGAGGTGGGTAAAAAATCTCAATGTGGCAGATATAATAATTGGTATCGTGACTATCCAGCTTGGTGAGAGTGAAAGATACACTGTTGTTGTACCGGTGCACTTCACAGTGAGGCCCAGCCTGACCAGGATAGATCTCTGCTTTGTTCGTTGCCCAGGAGCCAGTACAGACAGGCTCCTGATGATTCTCCTTGAGAAGAGTCAATTTGAACTTTGCATCCATCATGTCAGGAACGGGTCTGCAAGGCAGGTGGAGCTCTCCATTGCGAAAAGCAACCAGCACAGGTGGACTGGATGCTTCATGTTGCGCTGAAAAAAGATCAACAAAATTTAGTTTGACTTGAAAGCATAGAGCGCCACCCAAGTTCGTACACAGCTCCTTACAAACAAGACAGAACTGGGTGACTGTATTTTGTGTATTTGTTTTCTTTATGAGTTTTATCGTGTATTGTATACAATTCCTTTTTGTTCACTTTTATCACGTTCCCAATTTTTTTTTGCAGTTTCTCAAACTTTGAAATTCAGAAATGTCGATAGACTTCACAAATTGTTTCCTTCTAATGTGTTGTGTATAACATACGTTTAATTTTGCAAGAATTCAACATCACATTTCCTTAACTACCACACCTGCACCGATGCATGCACATTTGCTGAAATTCATTAATCTCTGCTTCTTTCTGAGATATCTCAATTCTGTTGTATCTCACTTTTCGCCTTAAAATACAGCCCTTTGTAACTGTAATTGTCTTTATATCGCGCTTACCACCCCTGTCAAGGCATCCAAGCTCTTTTCAGCAAGTAGCATGCTATTCTGGAACCTAAAAGTATTTGTGATGGATTAGTATAGGGAAATATGAGCACAGTATTAGTATTAGTATGAGTTGATTTGAGCAGAGGAAACGTGAGTTTGTTAGTAGGTTCGAACAGAATACTGGAGGAATAGAGGAGGGAAGAATCCAGAAGTGTTTATTGGGAGCTCATAGTTATAGGATGAGGCTTGGGATAAGTAAAGGAGGGATGTAGGAGGAAAGAGTCTGTAGAAAGGGGTTAGGGACATCAAAGTAGTAGAAGGGACTTTGGATGGCACAAAGGTGAGATAAGTGAGGGAGAATTTTGTAGGGTTGTTTGGGAGATCATAGTAGTAAACTGAGGTTTGGGGTGAGCCAGGAGCGATAGAGGAGGGAAGAGCTTATGCAGGGTTATTTTGGAGATCATAGTAGTAGAATGGGTTTGGTATGAGTCAGAGAGTGGTGATGGAGGATAGATTGATAGAGGTATAGGGTGATGGGAAGAGAGAGTAAAGCTTACGAGTGAGTAATCATTATTTTTGTTTACCCCCTTGTGTACAGTAGGCCTAAAGTATTAAATAAATAGATACGTAAGTGCATAGTAAGGGAATATATGTGTAAGGAATATAATAATGCATATAATATTTTGAAATTTAAAGTTGTGTTATATAAACACAGACTTTAAAAATTTGCAGTATTTGAGGTTAATTTATTTGTGCACTTTTCTGACATTGTTTTATCTTTCCTCAATTTTCATTAGCGAAATGCTTGCTGATAAAATAATTGAGAATAATGTTTGCTCGTGATAAATAAAATGAAAGCAGGGATTCATAATTATTTTATCTAGCAACTTATCTAGGAACTATGCAATGAACTATGAACATGTTAAGCATTGAATAAAATACACACATATATATATATATATATATATATATATATATATATATATATTTACAAACATGCATTGTATGCATACTTGTATATACATATATGCACACATAAACTCACACAAATATATACATTTAACTGTGAGTAAATATACATTTGTTAAACAGGCTTAAAGAGTATGTACATATTTTATTATTATGAAATAGTAATTATACATATTTCTTAAAGAAATACACATCTCTCTCTCTCTCTCTCTCTATATATATATATATATATATATATAATCAGATTACACATGTTTACCAGCAATGGTATATTCAGTCCATTGCTGTTTGGATTTGGTGGTTGTGAAGGAAGAAGCCAACTCTTGAGTAGTCCTGTGAAGACAAGATAGTTATCCGTGGATCTTATATTTAGGGGTAATGAATTCCATTGTTTGGTCATTTGACCAGAGAAGTATGTACCACCAACGTCTTTTTATTGTATGGTGATGGTTTAAGGCGGGTGCCAATCTTGAGTGAGGGTTTCTTTGTTGAATGTATTTGGTGATTTTATTCCTGATAAAAAGTGCTCCTGTTCCATGTATTGCTCTCTGGGTGATACAAAGCAGCTTGAAGGTGGATCTTCTAGCAACCCGTAACCATTGTAGTGTCGTCAAGGTAGGGGAGATGTGGACTTGTGGCCTTACATGTAGTAGTAGTCTGGCAGCTGAGTTCTGAATGTGTTGTAGTTTTTTCCTAGTAGACAGAGATGATCTATGGTAGGGGCCATTGACATAATCCAGTTTAGATAGTATAAGAGAGAGATAGCAGCCTGGACCTTGTGTGGAAATCCGAGGTGGGGAAAGATGCCTCGCAGAGTTTTCAAGGTGATGAAGCTTGATCGTGCTAATTTGTTCACTTGGGCATTCATTATGAACTTGGAGTCCATGGTAATTCCAAAGTTTGTATCTTTGTTAGATACTTGAGGAGGTGGCCCCAGATCATCAGGCCAAGCGCACAGTGGGTCATAATTCTTCCAATTGTAACATGTGAGTATTTCAGTTTTTGGAGCTTTCAGCTTGAGATGGCTCCAAGTCATCCACTGATCAAACGGCCCTAAGGCAACTGAAGATTTGTGAGTTTCCAATGTCTTTGGGGCATTCCAATTTAAGGAGTATTTGTGTGTCATCTGCATAGTTGTAGCATGTGAGTTGGAATGTATTGATCAATTCTGGTAATGACATCATGTAGCTGTTGAAAAGCATAGGTGAGATGATTGTTTCTTGAGGGACCCTTTCTTTTGTGAACTAGGTTTGGTTGAGAAAGGGGGAGAATAGATGACATTTGTTCTGTTTTGAAGGTAGGATGTGATCCAGTGTGAACAGTGTCAAAGGCGGCTGAGAGGTCCAAGAGAAGTACTGCAGCAACTCCATTGCAGTCGACTGTGTTTTTAAGATCATCTCAGATTGTGATTAATGCAGATTCAGTACCTCTTCCTGAGCAGAATCCAGTTTGGTGGTCTGAAAGTACGGAGTTATCTTCAATGAATTGTGACATCTGAGAGAATGCTACTCTTTCTATCAGTTTGCCCAGGAAAGGTCCATTTGTAATTGGTCTGTACTTCTTGGGAGGCATACATATCCCTTTCAAAGGTCTTCAGGAAAGGTTCCTGTAGTTAAAGAATTATTGATGATTCTTCTTACTGGTGTGGCAGCAGAAGTAGATAAAAGAATGTTTTTGAAAATGGGACAAGGGTCCGAAC
This sequence comes from Pleurodeles waltl, assembly GCF_031143425.1. NCBI lineage: Eukaryota > Metazoa > Chordata > Amphibia > Caudata > Salamandridae > Pleurodeles > Pleurodeles waltl. The sequence goes on from NC_090440.1 coordinate 1,892,231,643, forward strand.
AGCTGCCGGAAGGCCTGTTTGCTTCGACCAAGTCCATGAATTCACTTTGTGATATTTGTTTAAAGGAGTGCAGAGGTTGGGTTGGCTCACTTTTGAAGGGGATATTAGGAAACAGGTTGGAGCTGGTGGTTTTCCTTTGTTTTCAATAGGAGCCCAATGTGTCTGCCTTAGTTGTGTATTGATTTGCTAGTTTGCCTGTGAATTCTTGAGTAATGGGATGAGTGCCTTCAATGCATTTAGGTTTCCAAATTTGTTGAGAATTTTATAAAATACTTTGTTTGAAGATTTACTGTTTTTAATTCTGTCTGGGTAGTACCTCTTTTTAGGTTTTTTGACTGATGATGTGTATATTCTGTTAAGTTTGTGTAGATGAAGTTTGTCTTGAATGTTGTTTGTTTTGAGCCAAGTTCGTTGCAGCCTACTGATTTGTTGTTTTATCTTTTTTAGTTCTGTATTTCTCCAAAGTGTTGGTTGACTTTTGTCCTGTTTAGTTTTTTTGTTGAGTGGTATTAGGATATCGAAAGCTTCCTGTAGCCGCTCATAAAGTTTTGCAACAGAATTTATTGTGTCTAGATCCGTGTTGGCTGTTAGTTGTGTTTCTAAGTCTTCAGAATTGAGTTTGTTCCATGGCTGACAGATGTATGTATGTAAGATGTGTTGATATCTGGTGTTTTATGTTGGAAAGTTACCAAATGGAGGTCTGATTCCGTGACTGGCTTTATGCTTTGAATGCCAGCTAATTCTGGGTTTGCAAAAATTACATCTAGGATGCAAAGGAGGAGAAAGTTACAGGAGAAAGTTGGTGTCAGGTTGCATCTGGTGATGAGGGCCTCACAACCTTGCATGGAAATGTTTTCTGTTTTGCTGATATTCATTGCTTGTTTGAATATAATAGCTAGTCCACCTCCTGTTTTGACTATACCGTTTTGTGTGATGGTTTGATAGCCTGGAGTAATGGCTTCATACAGCGCTTGGGCCATGACATCCCCCAACCATGATTCTGTTTTGAATATTAAGTCAGGTTGTGTGTCAGTGAGGAGGTTGTAGTTTGTGTTTATGTGTGGTCTGTTTATTTATTTGTGGAGTAGTGACAGGAGATATTGATGTAGTGGTTTCCTGTGAAGGGTTTGCATCTGAGTTACTGCTGGTGAGTGGTGTTTGAATAGCACAGGGAGTGGTGATGTGTTTTGGAGAAGTGTGTGAGGTGTGTAGGAGAGGATGGACAAGAGTTAAGAGAGTTTGTGTTAGATTTGATTGCTGAAAGAGGTAATATGTGTGGTGGAGTAAAGTGTAAGGATTGTATGGTTGTGTGTAATTGGTAAAAAGATGAGGAGGGTTTTGATGGATGGTTTGATGGAAGGCTGAATATAGGCGTTGGCATGATAAAAAGGGGTCTGCTAGGAGCAAATGAGGATAGTGCTGATGTTTTGTTTGAGCCGGGAGTTTCTGTCTGGATGGATGAAATTTAGGTATAATGTGGCTTTGTGTTATGTGGGCGATGTGTGGATGTGTTAGTGGTAACGGACAGGGTCTGTTTGGTATGGGAATGAAGGTGTCTTAATATTGTAATTGTGGTGGATATATGTATAGGAGTGTTATGTGCAGTTTTGTGGTTGTTGTGGAGACATTGAAATCGGTATGAGGTTTGTTTGTAGTGCATGAGTTTGATGCTTTTGTTGATATTGTGTTTGGATGATGGAGGATGTGGAGGGTGTAAGGTAGTTGCTGAAAAATTGAAATTTGGGCACTATTTCTGGCTCTAGGCCTGACCCAAACAAGCCCAAACAGGTAACTGTCCTTGTCCTCTCTGCCCTTAGCCTCAATGCCCAGGCTGAGACGCCCCGATCCCTAGGCTTAATTAGCCCTATTGGCCAATAAAACCCTAGCCCTAACCCATCAGATTTCTAACCCTACACCACAGAGCCAATGGGAGACCTGGCCTTATTAGCCAATCACAACCCTAAGCCCTGACAGCCAATCACAACAGGAACAGTAAAACCTTTGTCCAGTACGAACCCCAGCACTACTGCCAATCACAACACAAACCGTATTCCTTAAGCCAATAAAAATACTATCCCCAGCAACCAATCACAACAACATATGCAACAACCAATAGAAACATATGTAAGGGCCAAGTTACCTTAAACCTAAGTCCCTGAGGAAGGATGGAGGGAGGTGGTCCTCTATTCAGAATCTACTTGGATACAGACAGGCACAATCCACAATTCCATGCTAGCAGAGTCTACCTAACAGGTAAGGGACAGATTAGAAATCACTGAATTACTGCTTGTCTAAAATATGTGGCTTTTTCAAGGCAAAAACAAGTGGTGCATACTGTTAGACTTTTCATCCTTGGCGTGGTCTCCCTTAACTTTTTGCCTACGTTCCCCAGGTTGTAGATGTGTGCTGGACTCTGATTTTACTGTTTTTGTTACTCTGGGCACTTTACCACTGTTAACCAGTGCTAAAGTGCAAGTGCTCCTTTACAAAATGTGTATGTAATTGGTTTACCCATGATTGGCATATTTAGTTTACTAGTATGTCCCTATTAAAGTGCACAAGAGGTGCCAGGGCCAGTAAATCAAATTTTACTAGTGGGCCTGCAGCACTGGTTGTGCCATCCACATAAGTAGCTCTGTAATCATGTCTCAGACCTGCCACTGCAGTGTCTGTGTGTGCAGTTTTAACTGTAAATTCGAATTGGCAAGTGTACCCACTTGCCAGGCCTAAACGCTCCCTTTTCTTACATGACAGACACCCCTAAGGTAGGCCCTAGGTAGTCCTCCCAAGGGCAGGGTGCAGTGCATGGTTAAGGTAGGACATATAGTAAGGTGTTTTATATGTCCTGACAGTGAAATATTTCTAAATGTGTTTTTCACCATTGCAAGACCTGACCCTCTCACAGGTTAACATGGGGGCTACCTTTAAATCTGATTAAAGTGTAGATTCCCTTTGGGAGCGGATGGACATGTGGAGTTTGGGGTCTCTGAGCTCACAATTTTAAAATATATCTTTTAGTAAAGTTGATTTTAAGATTGTGTGTTTGAAAATGCCACTTTTAGAAAGTGAGCATTTTCTTGCTTATACCATTTCTGTGACTCTGCCTGCTTGTGGATTCCCTGTCTGGGTCAGTTTGACAGTTGGGCTGGTTGCACCTCACACTAGACAGTGACACAAAGGGAGCTGGGGTGTAGCCTGCATATCCCCATGAGCCATCTGTGCTAGGGGGGAGGGGAGAAGTGGTCACTCACACCTGAAAGGGCTGTGCCTGCCCTCACACAATGCAGTCTCCAACCCCCTGGTGAGTGTCTGGGGCCTGGCCTGGGCAAGGCAGGATTTCACATTCAAAAGAGACTTTACTTTGAAGTAGGCCTACTTCAAAGGAGAAATTGGGTATAAGAAGGGCATCCAAAACCACAGACTTTAGAAACACTTCTGGAAACAAGAGGAACATCTGCCTGGAGAAGAGCTGAGGATGAAGAGCTGCCCTGCCTGTGACAGTGCTTTGTGGAGCTATCCTGCAGTTGCTGCTTCTGCCAGAGTAAGAGGGCAAAGATTGGACTTTGTGTGCCTTCCATCTTGAGAAGAAATTCTCCAAGGGCTTGATTTAGAGCTTGCCTCCTGTTGTTTGAAGTCTCAGAGACAGCAAAGTCTTCTCTCTTCCGGGTCCTGCAGTCTCTGGAGAGACTCCGACTCTGCCCTGTGGTGCCCATCGAGTTCCTGGGACCCTGAAAGGAGAAGCTGGCAGCCTAAGAGGAGCAAATCAACGCACAGAGCGAATTGTGGGGAAAAAATCAACACAATTCTGATCTGCGGCTGAAGAATCGACACGCCGCCGGCTCCGCAGCTGAAAATCGACACTCACAGGAAACGCGACCGAAGAATCGATGCAAGGAGCTGGACAAATGATGCGCAGCATCGCTGACGGAGGCTGGGAGATCGCAACCGGCGCTGCGTGGTTTTCAGATCATCGTGTGGCTAGATTTCCAACGCAAGTACCGCTGGGCATGTAAAAACAACACAAAGCCTGCCTGGACCTGAGAGCACTGACCGGACCGACGCATCGCTCTCCTGCGGAGAGAAGAAACGACACGCCTGACCCGACGGAAGGTGAAACGACCCAAGGTCCCGCTCGTGAGGGGAATCGATGCATCGCAAGCCCTTTTTGACGCACACTTGTCCGTGCAGGGTTATTTTTCACGCACCCAAGGTACTGTTTCACGCTAACAGTGTTAGTGTGTGTTTAAAACTACTTAGACTCTTTTTGCATTTTTATTAATAACTTGACTTGTGTATTGTGGATTTTTGTCATTTTGGTCTTGTTTTGTTTAGATAAATATTTCCTATTTTCTAAACCTGTGCTGTGTCATTTTGTAGTGTTTTCATTAAGTTGCATTAAGTTGCTGTGTGTGTTGGCACAAATACTTTACAGCAGGCACTCTGAAGTTAAGCCTACTGCTCTGCCACGCTACCAAGCTACCAAGGGGGTAAGCAGGGGTTAGCTGAGGGTGATTCTCTTTTACCCTGCATAGAGTGAGGGTCCTTGCTTGAACAGAGGGTAACCTGACAGTCAACCAAAGACCCCATTTCTAACACATACACTTTCCAAATACAGTTTAAATCACAGAGCAGATTAATCAGTCTCCTAAACACACTCCAGTTAGGCACTGAGGTGTATTCAGCCTTTTGAAAAAAAATAAAGGGGGGAGGGGAAGCTTGATGCAGGCTTTGTGAAAAAGCTAGGAAAGAAATTTCAAACAGTCACGGGTAAAAAAAACAGCAGTTTAAAAGCACCAAGCTTGCTTAAACACAGGGAGTCTAATATCAACAGACACGGGTAGTATAAATACACTTTTTAAAACATAACAAGAATACACAGAAAGTCTGGGGTATTAGCAGGCCTCTAATACTTTGGCTCAATGGGCTGTATTAGGACGCAGGAAAAGCTGGACTCAAAAAATGGAGGTGGCTCTCTTGGGGTTCACGCCACTGCAGGTATGAGGGGAGGGCTCGGATTGCCTGGGAGCTAGGGAGCCAATCACCAGGCCCAAGCCCCTGTGGAAGGGAGGAAGGAGGTGCTCCTCTATTCAGAATCTCTTTGGATACAGACAGGCAGAATCCACATTTCCAAGCTAGCGAAGTCTACATTCCAAGTAAGGGACAGATTAGATACCACTGAAATACTGCTTGTCGCACACTCAAATATATGGCTTTTTCAAGACAAAAACAAGTGGTGCATACAAATTCCAAATACAGCTTAAATCACACTCTAGTTAGGCACTGAGGTGTATGTAGCCTTTTGAAAAAAAGGGGTGCAGATTGATAAAGTCTTTGTGAAAAAAATTAGGTTTCATTCTAACAGCCTTGGGAGAAAGCACATCTGCACATTCCCCAGGTGACAACTATAAAGCTTGTGCATCCAGAGCAACACATCCCTGCACTTTGGGGCATGGTTGGATAGATTGGGGTATAGATTGTGACACTTGGCCTCCTGGAGCCCAAGCCGGGCACTCATAAAGATACAGATCTGCATTACAGGACCGCAGAGCAGATAGGGTGGAAATTTAGGGGAAACATCTGTGGCTCAAAGGAATCCCCTTCGAACTGCCCCTGACTTCAAAGTATTTACCGAGTATAAATAGGGCTACTCAGCGTCTGCAACTTACAGTACCACCTACGGATAAGCGGGACCATTGCATCTGGACTGTGTTGGTGCCCAGGAGGATAACTGTCTGAGGAAGGGATCCGCGCACCCTTACAGATTAAAGAATGGCCTGTGGCTGATTGCCTGCTGCTGCATGGCTTCCAGAAAGGAACTGTCTTAGGGCAGGTTGGCTTGCCCCCTGTTCTCAGGGAGGTCTCAGGGACAGTAAAGACCTCTGGAGAGGGGCTTACATCGTAATTGGTAATATCTGAACAGCGGTGCCCTCTGTTGCAAGTACACAGTGCCGGATTCCAGCTGGCAGGGGAAGTGTGCATGTGGCGTATGGAAGAAGTCTAGGAGACAGGCACTTCAAGTGTGGGGTAGCAGAATACTAGGTATATGACTGGTGTGTGGCCCTTCAAAGTGAGAACCACTACACCCCAAGACTGCTTGTGAAATGAACAAATCAGTAGGGCGGGACCCTGCTGGGGCTTTGCACGGTTTAGTTTCAGCTTAACTTTCTTGCTTTGGTTGATTTAAGCTACCATCCAGCCCTTAATTGTCAAGCTATGAATACATAGGATTCGTGCTTAAAGAAAAGGGTAAAGCTACGTAAAGATGTGTAAAACTGTGTAAAAGTCATAAATATGTGGCCATAGGTTTACTTTCACGTTTGGATGCAAGTTTACAAAGTTTTCAAATTCACAAAGGTTTCCAAAAGAACTCCTTCAAAGGTTTTTGTTAACTCACAAATATAATTGTACTTAGTGTATAATTGTACAGCAATTACAATAATTGTGTTTTTATTTTATTTATTTTTCACCAAAAGGAAAACTTTGTCTCGTCGTAGAAAATCTACAGTTTGTATCCCACCTATATTTGAGGTTTACTTTTCTAATATACAGCTTTAAAACAGATGTACTCCTGGTCTTATTTACAATATATATTGATTTCATATTATTGCGTTACAGTAACTTCATTTCAAGACAATACATACTTTACTGGCAGCAAAAACGTCCTATGTGAGGTGGACCGCGATCATAGTGGGTTGGGAAAGTGAGAGGAGGCAGGTTTGCTTCAGCTTACCTGCTAGGATAGGTATATATTTATAATGCCTTGGAGATTGTCTGGGGGAATACCAGTCTCAGGCTACCTTGCTGTGTGGAGGGGATGGAGGAGGTTAGCGCTGTTCACTGCAGACTCTTCTCGTGCTGCGCAGGACGTCTTCACCCCTCATTGCTCAGAGGAGGCTTGGCTGGACCCACCTCATGGTTTTCTTTCACCATCTGACAATCGCCATGTTATCATTACGTGTTTTAATTCCATTTTGTGTGCAAGTGCATATTCACCACCTGACTTGTTTTTTGCACCTCGACTATTTGTTTTAACTCTTGGATTCGCCCCTGAGGAGACAATACATTTCTGGGGGGGACAGGGACAGCCTTGGGGACTTTCAATCAACCCTATATAAATCGCTCGTTGTTTACGAACTGCAGGCTCCGATAAATATACACAATCATATATATTGGAAGTGAAATAGGGAGAAAGGAAGGCATGTTTTCACAGTCTGAAAGTATTTTTTATTTTTAATTACATTCACAAAGTAATTAGCTCAAATGCGAAAATAACGTGTTGATTAACCTTGCATTTCTTCATGCACCAAGCAAATAAAGGTAGGAGGGTAAAAAGGAAGAACATACCCTTTGCGCCCCATACCCATCATGCCCTTTGCCTCATGCCAATTGGAACCGCACTGGAGATATCAAAAGCGATTAGGTACAACAGTTGTAAACTGTGCTCGGAAACCGTAGTTCTATTAACACTTCTACTCCTGTGTGTGATCTTGGGAAGCTCAGCTCCCCATCAGTCATAACTAGGAGCATTTCAACTGAAGAAGCTCTTGGAGTTACAGGCTATATAAACATGGATTCTCTAATCTGTGTATAAACTGCAGTCACTAATTTCTTTAGAAATGGCTGTTTGTGATGCACCAAGTCACTGCGTATAAAGAAAAGACATTCACTGATTATAAAGAAAAGACATCAGAAAATGACTATGATAGGGTTATTACAGTCGAGTTCTGACATTACAATGCCTTCTGCCAGAGCTAGCAGCCAAGGTAAAAGGCAGATCAGGTCACAGAGCATAATTAATGCAGCTGTTTAAAGCCAAAAATTGAATGTTATTTTTCTTTCTTCTGCTCTACTTTAATAGCTTGGAATGACAGAAGGTATGCACTAAGGTTTTAATTGGTTTGTGGGAAAGTTGGTGGTGTGATCATATATTATATGGGGTAAAATACCCCCTGCGTACATAAGGATATTGCAAGTCACCTTGAAGTGCATACCTTATAAACAAGCATTGGCAAAGCCAATAGGTCTCGCCTTTGTTTTAGCCATGCTGTACACTAGTGAGACTACTATTAAGCATGACTCAAAGTTAATGGCATAAAAGAGAATGATGTGTCATCGACTGGTGTGGCGTAGTGTCATGGAGTAAGTAGAGTGTCCTAGAATGGAGCAGTAAACTAACTTTAAAGAAACAAGGGTCCCTTGAATAAAATGCAACACCACCCCCATAATCAATGATATTAAAGTAGTATGCAAATGGAATGTTTCATGCATTTATTCAATCAAAATATAAAAGATCAAATGTAGTGGGAAAACAGCAACAGGGGAAATCGAGAAAGAATGGTATTTGGGCATTACACAAGTTATCTGGATGACCCAATGTCACCAATTAAAAGAAAAATTTAAAAAGGAACCTATATAGTACAGTGGTTTGAAGGAGGCTGGCCTGGTTTGTACTGGGTACCTATAGTACTTACACCTTACACCAGGTCCAGTTACCCCTTATTTGTGAAATGTAGGCAGTGTCTAGAAACCAGGCTCTCTAGGGGTAGCTGTAGCCCAGGCTTATCTAGGAGACATGCAAAGCTCATGCAATACCACTGTAGTCACACAGTACTCACACACATGAAATAAAATACTCAGTGTTACAAAAACAAAGGTACTTTATTTTAGTGACACAAATGCCAAAAATACCATAGAGACTATACTCTCTTAGGAGGTAAGTAATACATCAATTATATACACTAGTAGGCAGCAATAGCAATAAAAACAGTTAGAAAACAGAACAATTAGTGAACATCACAATGGTTAGAAATGGACCTAGGGGAAACACAAACCATATACTAAGAAAGTGGAATGCGAATGTCAGTTTCCCACCTAGGCAACTGTGGTGTGTAGAGGGGTGCTGGGAGTATCAGAAAACACCAAAGATAAGTATTAGAACCCACCTCAGAGCCCAGGAAAGCAGGAGTAAATCAAAGTAACTTGAACACACAAGAACACGAGAAAGAAGATAATGTAAGAACCAGAAGATACTTCAAGACACAAAGGGCGGATTCCTGGACCTAAAGATCTGTGTAAGAATGGTACTAAGTCCAAGAAGCACAGAAGAGTCCAGGGAGGACAGGAGCCCCTGCTAACCCGAATCAAGGTGCAAAAGAAGAACCACTGGTGAAGAACAACAGTCAGTACTGCACCCAAGAAGATTGATGTGGGTTCCTGGTTGGTGCAGATGATATCCCACACCAGATGGATGATTGCAGTTTGGTTTGTGTAGCTGGATTCCGCCAACAAGGCTTGGCACACGCAAAGCTCACGGTTAGCGGAAAATGGCACTGCCTGGGACCAGGTGGACTCTACCCAGGAGGAGGAGTCAGAGGGGGCTCTCAGCAACTCAGAGAGCCCACAGAAGACCAGCCAACAAGCCTTGGCAACTGAAAAACACGTGCTGCACAGGGGTACTGTCTTGCGTGGGAAGGCAAGCTCTTACCTCCACCAAAGTCGGACAGTAGGACGTCAGGACCATCGGGACAACTTCAGTCCACCACACGTGATGCAGGATCCATGCAACTTGTCAGGAGAGGGGACCCACGCAGATGGTCATCGTTGCAGAGAGGTGCCTGCTGAAGCAGGGGAGTGACTCCTTCACTCCAAGGGAGATTCGTTCATTTTTCTGGTGCAGGCTGAAGACAGGCTGTCCTCTGAGGATGCACGACCGGGAAGATACAATGTTGCAGAAGTCATCTTTACTTCGTTGTTGCAGTTTGTGGAGTTCCTGGAGGGTCCAGGTGCAGTTTCTTTGGTGAGAAGGTGAAGTAAAGGATACAGAGGATTCCTGCTGGAGTCTTGCAATCTGAATCTGAAGAACCTCCCAAAGGAGAGACCCTGAATAGCCCTGAAAGGGGGATTGGTCAGCTAAACAGGTAAGCACCTATCAGGGGATGGCTCTGACACCACCTGCTGGCACTGGCCACTCAGATGCTCCTAGAGTTTGCTGCCAATCCAAGATGGCAAAACCCAGGTACCCTCTGGAGGAGCTCTGAGCACCACACCTGTGTGGTGATGGACAGGAGAGTGGTCACTCCTCTTTCCTTTGTCCAGTTTTGTGCCAGAGCAGGGACTGGGGGTAGCTGATCCAGTGTAGACTGGAGTATGGAATGAGGGCACCAAATGTGCCCTTCAAAGCATTTCCAGTGGCTTGGGGAAGGAAGCTACCCCTCCCAAGCCTGTAGCACCTATTTCCAAAGGCAGAGGGTGTAACACCCCTCTACCAAAGGAAATCCTTTGTTCTGCCTTCCTGGGCTTGAGCTTTTCAAGCAACAGGAGGGCAGAAACCTGTCTGAGAGGTGGCAGCAGCTGGGGCTGCCTTGAAAGCCTCAGAAGGAGGCTGGAATGGCAATACTGAGGGTCCTCTAAGGAGCCCATAGAGTGCATGAAACCATACAACCAATGCTTGCAAAAGCCTTGGGGTATGATTCCAACATGTTTGATACCAAACATACCTATGTTCAGAGTTACCATTATGTAGCTGGGAATAGGTAGTGACCTATTTCCAGTAAACGTGTAAAATGGCATCCCCGCACTCATGAAGCCTGGGAAAATGGTCCTGGAGGTCGTGGGGGCACCTCTGCTAGTGCAGGGGTGCCCACACACACAGGTACTCTGTACCCTGCCCTCAGGGCTGGAGGGCCTGCTATAGGGGTGACTTATAAGTGACCTGGTGCAGTGTAACTGGCAGTGAAAGGTTGCATGCACCTTTTCACGCAGGCTGCAATGGCAGTCCTGAAGAAGCCTTTGCATGGGCTCCCTATGGGTGGCAAAAGAAATGCTGCAGCCCATAGGGATCTCCTGGAACCCCAATGCCCTGGGTGCTTAAGTACCATATACTAGGGACTTATAAGGGGGCACCAGTATGCCAATTTTGGGTGAAATACTGGGTTACCAGTATGCAACAACCATAATTTAAGGGAGAGAGCATAACTACTGGGGTCCTGATTAGCAGGATCCCAGTAGACACACTCAAACACACATTGCAAACAGGCCACATGTGGGGGGTAACCAAGCTAGAAAGAGGGTACTTTCATACAAGGTTAGCATCCACAATAATGATTTACAAGCTTTTATACACCGACTTTCACATGAATGACTCAAATAGTGAATCACGAAGCCATTAGCTCATAGTACCTATGCTTATGCCAATTTATGTACAATATCACAAATTCAAGTCAAGTTACTTTGGCCGACGATATTTCAATCCCCTAGACAAGTATCACGATCATCTAGCCTTGGATAAGCTTGAGTTAAAAGGGTTACAGAGTGCTTGTAACCAAAATGGCGAAGATAAATCTGACTCACGTCTCATATGAGTGAGAAGGCAATCAATGGAGATCTGAATCTCTAATCAAGCGCCAATGCCATAAAGTAGTAGTAGAGTGGAGTAGTGTCACAGTGTAATAGAATGTCATAGAGTGGAGTAGCAGAGTGTTGTAGAGTGGAAAGGCATAAAGAAGAGTGAACTGGAGCAGAGTAAAGTAAAGTAACGTGAACTGCATAGAGAAAGTTGGGTAGAGTGTTGTTCAGCATAGTACATTGTACAGTGGAGTGGCATAGAGGGTTGTGCAGTGGCGTTGAGTAGAGTATCGTAGATTGAAGTGGCATAGAGTGGGTTGGAGTGGCATAGAGTGGAGTAAAGTGGAATGGAGTGGCATATAGGGAGTTGTGCATGAAGTTACAGAGTGGAGAAAGTGTTAGAGTTTAATGGAATAGAGTGTCAGAGTCTAGTATCATGGAGTGTAATGTCAGAGTGACGTGTCATAGAGTGGAGTTGAGTGGTCTAGAGTGAAGTGGCATAGAGTACAGTGGTGCAAAGTAGATTGGTGTAGAGTGTAGTGGGATAGAGTGCATTGGTTTTGAGTAAAGTGGTGTAGAGTGCATTGGCGAAGACTGCACTGGTTTCGCGTACTGTGCTGTAGCGTAGAGTGGTGAAGAATCGAGGGGCGCAGAGTGGAGTGGCACAGCATAGATTGCAATGGTTCAGAGTGCTGTGTCATAGAGTGATGTGGTGCATGGTAGAGTGGAGTGGTGCAAGGTAGACTGGACTGGTGTAGAGTGCAGTGAAGCAGAGTAGAGTGGCACAGAGTGTAGTGGCATATGGGACATTGGTGTAGGGTGCAGTAGAGTGGCATATAGTTGAGCGGTGCAGAGTAGAGTGCCGTGGTGCAGAGTAGAGAGGAGTATAGTTCAGTGGCAGAGTGCAGTGTTGCAGATTAGAGTGTCATTAAGGGCAGTGGTGTAGAGTAGAGTGGCATAGAATGTATTGGTGTAGAGTGCAGTGATGTAGAGTGATGCAGAGTAGAGAAGAGTGGCTTAGAGTACAGTGGTGCAGAGTAGAATAGAGTTGCATAGAGTGCCGTGGCATAGAGTAGAATGCTGCAGAGTACAGTATAGTGGTGAAGAGTAGATTGTTGCAGAGTCGAGCATAGTGATGTAGAGTGCAATAGCATAGACCGGTGCAGAGCAGATTGAAGTGGCGCAGGGTACATTGGAGTGGTGCAGGGTAGATTAAACTGGCATAGCACAGAGTGGAGTTGCGTAGATTGCAGTGGCATAGAGGAGATGATTTCAAAGTAGATTGAAGTGCCCTACAGTGGAGTGTGTAGAGTAGATTAGAGTGAAGTGGTGCAGAAAGAGTGCAATGGGACAGAGTACAGCGACATTGAGTGCAGTGGTGCAGAGTAGAGGGGCGTAGAGTTCAGTGGCAGAGAGTGCAATGTTGCAGATTAAAGGGTCACAGAGTACAGTGGTGTATTGTAGAGTGGCATAGAGTGCTGTGGCGCAGAATACAGTGGCATTGGACACAGTGGAATAGAGTGTTGTGGTGCAGAGTAGATTGGCAAAGAGTGCATTGGTTTTGAGTAAAGTGGTGAAGAGTGCACTGGCAGAGTGCAGGGGTGTAGTGTACAATGGTTAGAGTAGAATAGCATAGATTGCAGTGGAGTAGTGTAGAGTGCTGCAGAATAGAGTGGTGTAGAGTGGAGTGGTACAGCATAGATTGCAGTGGCGTAGAGTAGCACAGAGTGGAGAAAAGTGGTGTAGGGTGCAGTGGCATAGGGTAGATTGTTTCAGAGTAGAGTGAAGAAAAGATAGAGAAAAGATAATATACTTCAATATGCTGAAGTACGTAACGATAACAACAACATAAATAATAACGGTAGGCATAACGGCCCAAAATGAAATATGGCTTCTCCCTGTTAACCACGCTGTAATCAAGCCCTTCATTACCCAGATAACAAAACCTTAAACATAAATGTTAGAAAAATATACCCTTCTAATAGCTAAATTGTTGTGTGAAAAGGTAAAATCTGGGCTCAATCTCGACTTCACTGTTTCACCAACTGGTGTGATCTTAGGCAAATACAAATATTGTGTTTCACAGAGTCTCCTTTCTAGCCTGCAGGTGTCAGGCTGAGTGGGACTCTGTTTCCTCTTTAGATCTTCCTCATTGTCTTGCAGCTCTTCTTGAAGGCACCCTGCAGTGCCCCTCTTCAAGGCGGCAGGTGATGCAGACAGTAATCATCCAACACTCTTTTCTCCTCCTCGTGCCCTTTGTTCTTATGAGCACCCTTAATGCCCACAGCTGTGAACAGGAGAAACAAAAGGGCAGAGGGCACAGAGGGCCTCCTGACTCACCTTCATTCTGTTACCATCAGATTGGAGGATGGTCGGTACAGGGCTATTATAAGTAGCACTTTTGTGTGCTAATGGCCCACTGAATAATAGATGTGAGAAGGGAAATTATTTTATCCCCTTGTCCCCCCCACCTTCGTCCCCCGTGTCTCCCACCCTCCAAAATCTGGGGGGGATACATCCCCCGCGTCCCCCACACTTCCTACGCCCATGTCCTGCTCTTTGACGACGTGTACACTAACTACGTGCAATACAGTACTATAAAGCCAGAATGGAAAAGTGCAAATTAGGGTGCAACGAAATCCAATGCAGCTCTTCTACCTTGGCTGGTTTTATTGAGCGGGCAGGGGGTGTTATTGACAAGGAAATCCAGTTAGCTGAAAGCAGTGCTTAATTTGTAAATAAAAACGTGCCGGTTCCCAAAGCCCTCATCTTAAACACGGGGCTGGTGCAACTAAATGTGCCAATACTTAGGCATCGTAATCCTGGTGCCATCTTGGGCCTCTTCAATCAATTTAAAAGCCACTCCCTGCCCCCGCAGCTCTGTTCAAAGCTGTAGCATTAGGTCAGAGTGGGCAGCGATCTTTGTGTCTTTTTATTACGCACCGCTGACGCTACCTTAGCTACTATCTAAATCAAAAAGGGGGGAGGGACTGGGAGGTTATCTGGTCCAGTGTACAGTCTTCCAATGATAATGATAAATATAAAGGTACACTGTTCAACGTGTTCTACAATGGCCTAGGGGACCTGAAGTCTCAGGAGCAGAAGCCCTCAAGCATCACAATGGATGACTGGTATCATCATCGGGAAATGCTCCTCGCCAGGCTGGCGCTGCAACGCCTGACGGGCTCCCAGTCCGGGGGCTCTTAGCCGTACTGTTCTGATAGTGACTGGTGGGTTCAAACTATCTGGACAGGAATGCCTGTATTCCGGCACCAGCGCACATAGGAGAGAACAAAGAAATTGCTAAAATTGGTTATTCATCACAAACATGTATCATACTTTTAATCAATGTAGTTGGATGAAGACCAAGATTAAAAACAGAAGGAATGTAACTAGTTGAGTTATGATGCTCAATTACTTTTTAAAGAACAATAGATAACAGAGGGACTATAACTATTATAGTATCTCTCTCAGAGTGGTCGACATGTTTCGCGTCGTACGGTCCAACAGGATCCAATGACGCTTCATCAGGACCAAAAATTAAAGATTTAATCAGCTCTTCTCCAATTAGAAAAAAATCTCAATGTGAAAAATAGAAATACCGGTCACTTACATTGAAGTAAACTGGCTAGGTCAAAGTCAGGTCACCAATCCCCAATTTGGAAAACAGGCTCCTTGGGAGGCACGTTCCAAGGACTCAGAAAAACATATTTTGTTCCTGGTCCATAACTCGGGACCTACCCTCCGGAACGGCGTCCCGCAGCTACTCCACCACCATCTCTTAAAAATGCGGGGGAAGCACCCTAGGAACTCTGAGGCTAAACAGAACGTAGCCATTTCATGGTCTACATCAATTTTTCACCCAAAAGACAGTAAGAAAAAATTTACTGCACTGATTTGTGACAAGCTAATGTGTGTCCTGGTTGACTCTTTTCATCCCCTGTGTGTACGGCTGGAACTCTATTGGAAATTAAAATGTGATATTTTGAGCAAGGGGGAACTATGTGCAACATGAGCCCCATTGCCAGACCCGTAACCCCTTTAGGAGGTATGGTTTTGGAGCCAGTGTTGTCAAATGATATATTAATAGTTAATCCCCAGTCCCCAGTCTCGTCGGCATGCCTATCACTGGTAGCCAGGGAGAGCACCCAGAAGTTAGCTCATGTCAAAGCCCTTAGCTATGAATCCCTAATGTCAAGGTTTGTGAAAAGTGAATCTGTGTGTTACCTGCACCCAGCTGCCTGTCCCTATGTTGTTGTTTTGGCCAATAACCCTAGACTAGCCTCACAAGCAGTTGAAACCACGGGCAGTTAATAAATAACTTTACACACTGGTTACATAGCAATATCAAGGGTAAAGCATAGTTGTTTCATAACATATTTTTTGTGCAAAGAGTGGGCTCGGTGGGTCCCATGAGAAAGGAATTCTTGGGTGATTGTATGATTATCAATTTAGCTAATCCGCATATTACAAGAGACTTGATTCAGTCATCATACCTGACCAAACATAATTAAGGTTTTAGCTCTAGCCTTCCTTTTATAGAGAAATTAGAACAATCCCATGGTGTCCACTTGTGCCCCACTCTCTGTGCCTCATCCTACCGAGCCAAGACAAGTTTCTATCAATAAATTATTACTCAGTTTTATGAGACCAACCAGGGGAAAACTGATGAATGGGGTCCCCCATGCCCAAAAATGCCTCACTGCTTGTTTAGGCCTTTAAATGTAATTATTGCTCAGTCTTTTAAATTGACTTCCATTGAAGGGCCTAAGACGTGCCTAGTTGGAAAGGTTTCGCAGTCATTGGATCCATCCTTACCCCAAGTTTCTCCCATCCTGCCATTGTGTGCCTCCGACTTAATTAAATTACTGAAATGGAGTATTCACAGTTTAACTGCTAAAATCTGTTTGGATAATTGAAATTAATTAATTTGTTCTTATGGCATAGTGCTCTTGCAAAAAACGTGGGTCAGCAGTAGGTATACTGTGAGGTTTCACCTGTTACTCTGCCCCTACTATTCCTTCTGTTGCAGAGTGTGCACATGTAGGCAAAACAGCCTGGTTTACAACCACCCTAGACTACCCAATACTTTCACTTTCTACCAACAGTGGTCTAATTCAGGTTTTTTTGTGAGCTGGTTTAACATCATTATTATAAATTTATATAATGATTTTTTTTCTGCAATGATAATCCCAGTTTTGGCTTACTTTTTGACTCAATTGGTGAACTTAATCTCAAGTATGCCAACCTAGATATGGGATTCAGTTTGATACTTGCTGGTGACTTTAATGCCTAACTTGGGAATAAGTCTGTCACCTCTGAGTGAAACATGTTTGAGGCCATATATATATGTATATATGGAATGAACTATTGCTGCTGTTGTGTAGCCATTTTTGTTATAGCTCCATGCATGTTATTTTAGCACACTAGGCCTGCTGCTGTGCACTTTAACCTACATATATTTTATTCAGCTTTGTTTATTATTTTAACAATAGCCACATTTGTGGTCTTGTTTCATTTCGCTCTATCTAGCTATTATTTGCTTAGGCCAGCACTGTGTTCTTAGACAAGCACTCTGTGCTTCTCTCAAGGCTGCAGAGAGATAGGTTGCCGGTAAAACGTGATAACGATTTGTCTCTGGTATTCATAGAAACATACACATCCTTACGTAGGGACATTTTCTCAGCTGTTTTATTATAAAACACTTCCGCATCCCATAAACGTTATAGGGAGATTCCAGCCAGATGACCACGACTGGACGCTGATTGCTGAATGCTCCGCTACAGCTGTTTATGCAGACGTCAGGCCTTTACTCAGGGATGGGGGATGATGTCTTCCCAGGGGAACCTGAAGGGCAGAACTAGAGTATAACATGCTGTGCTCTAGTATAGCCTAGGTAGGAATTAGTATATTGACTCTAGTGACAACATGGTAGCGTTATTTCTATGCTTTTCTCTCCTTGTCACAATTTTAATCCTGTCCTGCTTTATCGTCCTGGTTATTGCAGTACATGCTTTATTATCTAAGATGCAGTTGCTTCATTAAAACCTTATTGAAACATATACTGCCTCAGTTTGTCCTTGTATATGTAAGACTAATGTATCTGAGAGAAACGGATGAGATCTGTGTGACCACAATTTCCCTGAGGAATCAAGTATGTCATGCGCTCGGCTGCCCAATCATCCATGCTCTTGGGTAGAGATGAGGCACTGCTAGTTAGCCGGAGCAAAACCCAGATTGGGAAGATAGGTGTCACCTGTAGTGGGTTAAGACTCAGTCTCCCACACGCAGGCGATTCTGTCACTCAAAATCCAGTAGTCTCATTAGAATAATGGGAGCCTACGTGACACTGCCAGGGACCGCAGGGGATCTTAGCTGTATTCCCATTTACTGAAGTTTGATCTCCACAATACCCTAGAAAAGATTGCTCCTGCTAGCATCATGGAAGCTGCTTCTACTGGGGGGGGGACACTTATCAGTCACTGGTTGCATATTTGTCACAAGAAACTTATCTAAACTGATTGTGGGTGGGGTAACTTGACCTGGTATTTTTAGTGACCAAAAACCCATTCATCATTACTTTAGACAGACCTGAAGGTAGACCCAAAGAAATTGCATTTGGTGGCCCTAATATTACCACTTGGAATAATGTTTAGAGGTTAGTTTGGATGATAGCTAATATGGTAGGCATTCAATGTAAGCTTTGTACTGTGTAGTATCGTCTGAATAGCCTTTGTGGCTCTTTGCTGTGCTTTTGATAGTGCAGTCAGATCTAAACTCTGGGGAATACTGGAAACCATGGGGGTCGATAACAGTTTGGTGATTTTTGAAGAGCTCTACACTATGATCTTAAAAACTCAGTTAGGCACGGGGTGTGTGGAGCCTGTACTGAGTCTCTAAGTTTAGGCTTGGGGTTCATCAGGTTGGTTCTTGGCCCCATTTTGTTTTTTATTTTACATCAATGGGATAGATACAGCCTTAGTAAACAAGGTCAGAGACATGCCTGTTGTTAAGAATAAGGCAGTCCCTGTTGTGCTTAACCTCCAAGGGGCTTAAAAACCTGCTGGATACCTTTGATGACTTTATGGACAAGCTGAATCTGGAAAACAACTTAACTCAAACATTTATAATGGCCTGTGGCCATAGAAAACGTATGCAATGGTGCTTTGCAATCAATGGTAAATCAATAGTGAGATTCCCTTAGTTTCCTTATATTGGAGTAACTTTTGATTTTCAGGGCTACTGGGCTCTGTTTTTGGCGCAGAGAAAAGTGAGGGCCTAATTCACAAAAGGGCCTCTGCAGTCACTGCAGTGGCCCCGCAGTTGTGGCGGGGGTTCCAGACTAGTGGCGGGACCTCCATACAGCAGTTTCCCATTGTGGAGGTCCCACCATGAGTGTGGGACTGGTCCCCATGACTACAGGGCCTCCACTGCAACTGTGGAGGTCCTTTGTGAATTAGGCCCTGAGATTTTCCAGTTCTGTTGGTTTCGTATTCAATCTGGCTTCCAACATTGGTAAGAAGCCTATTTACCCACTTATTGAGGTGTGTAAAAGAAAATGTTTAACATTTATAACTTATACTTCTGATGTGCGGGGATACAAATATGTCAATAACATACATACAAAGGAAAATATAATCTGTAGGTGCTTCCTGGGACTTCCAGCTAGTTGTCCCATGTATGCCATTCAGGAGAAGCTTGGACTAGCCTTCACGGAAGACCATATTAATTTACCCCCAACTTTTTCCTGCCTCCGTCCATTTTTCTGACACTGTTTTTGCACGACTTCTGTCCGGTGCTAAAGTGCATATGCTCTCTCCCCTAAACATGGTAACATTGGTTACTACCCAATTGGCATATTTAATTTACCTGTAAGTCCCTAGTGAAGTGCACTACATGTGCCCAGGGCCTGTAAATTAAATGCTACTAGTGGGACTGCAGCACTGATTGTGTCACCCACATAAGAAGTCACTTTACCATGTCTCAGGCCTGCCATTGCAACGTCTGTGTGTGCAGTTTCACTGCCACTTCGACTCGGCATTCAGAAACTACTTGCCAAGCCTTAAACTCCCTTTTTTCTACATATAAGTCACCCCTAAGGTAGGCCCTAGTTAACGAATAGGGCAGGGTGCTATATAGGTAAAAGTCACGACATGTACTTATGTGTTTTACATGTCCTGGTAGTGAAAAACTCATAAATTCGTTTTCCACTTCTGCGGGGCCTGCTCCTCTCATTGTCTAACATTACAACTCCCCTCATATACTCTTAAGTGGTAGATTATGATCTGAAAGGGGTAGCCATGTTTTGTTTGGTATTGCCATAATGGTAATAGAAATCCTGCTTAATGGTGAAGCTTGATTTAATATTACTATTTTAGAAATGCCACTTTTAGAAAGTGGGCATTTCTCTACACTTACTGCCATCTGTGCCTTACAGCTTGTCTCCAATACCTGGTCTGTGCTGGTTGACAGCTTCCCTTGTGCATTCCACCCAGACAACCATAAACACAGGACACTCAGTCATATCTGCTTCCATCTGCATACTGAATGGGTCTTCCTGGGCAGGAAGGGTGGAAGGGCTTACACTTACATTTCAAAGGCCAGTGGCCTGTCCTCACATCAAGGACTGATAACCACCCACAGGGATCTTGGCAGACAGGACTGGTCTGAAAGGGGAACTTGTGCACTTCAAAACCACTGAGGTTTCCCCCACTTCAAAGGCATTTTGGGGTATATGAACTGGGTCTCTGACCCCACCAAATCTGATTCTTCTGGAGCTACACATGCACTCTGTCAGAGGAAATGCCTGGCTGCCCAAAGGACTCATCTCGACTGATTTGCTGAGAAGACTGCTGCCCTGTTTGCTGCCCTGCTGCCTTGCTGGCTTCTGACTCTGCTGGAAGGAATCTGCCTTCCTCCTGAAGTGCTCTCCAGGGCTTGGATTGAGCTTGCCTCCTGTTTCTGAAGTCTCAGGGCCAACAAAGACTTTACCTCTTCAAAGAAAATCCTTGTGCATCAAAAATCGACACAATGCCTGCAGAAATCATCACAAAGCCTACATCGCAGCTGGGAAATTGATGCACCACTGACTGGAACAACGCAGCACGACTTCCCGAAGGAGAATTCAATGCATCACCTGCCTTGCGGCGGAAAATTTAAAGCATCGCCTATTGGATCGAAGCAGCGCCTGCTCCTTCTACCAGCGTGTCAAGGATTTTCAACACATCGTCCCTGGGTGTCAAAATATCCCCACATCACAGTGAGGAACCAAGACTGCACACCTGAAAAATGACGCAGACCCTTGCAGCGCAGAAATAAATGACACATCGTCAGTGTGCTGCACCAGAAAATCAGAAGTAACACCTTATTTTTCCACGCATCTCCTCCTCTGTGGTCCCCTTGCATCGTTATTTTTTACACATCCCAAGTACTGTGTGTAACAAAGAAACAACTGTTGATTTCTAAGGATTAAAACTCTTTTAAACCTTTTAAAGGTGATATTTCAACTTGTTCTTATTGGATCTTTGCTTTTTGACCTACTTTTATTCATATAAATATTAACTACTTTTCTAAACATGTGTGGTGTACTTTTGTGGTGTTATGACTGTGTTACTTTATGGTTTATTGCACAAATTGCCTTCTAAGTTAAGCCTGACTGCTCAATGCCAAGCTACCAGAGGGTGGGCACAGGATAATTTGGATTGTTTTATGACTTACCCTGACTAGGGTGGTGGTCCTTACTTGGACAAGGATGTATACCATTAGGACAGCCTAATAACTATCCTCCAAATAGTTACGTTGCTTTTGATTATTCAGTATCGGATCATGCACATTTGAATAAATCAGCATGCTTTGCTTCTTGGGTGAGGGAACTCCAAGGACCAGCCTTCTTTGGGGGAAGAGGCAGAACCCCATACAACTGATCCAGCACCAGAAAGTGCATTAGAGCTGTCTGCTGCCCGGGGCATCCATATTGTTTGTTTGTCTAAGAGCTCCCAGAGATTGCCGGTGCCCCTACCAACTCCTTATGTGTTTAAAGCAACACTGACATTGATATGACACTGTTACATCACAACTTAATGACTTTCTTATTTCACCACCTGAGAAGAAAAAGTGACAGTCTGCATGTTATATGTCAGAAGGTGAAAGCAAATTCTTAAATCGCCTTTACCCCCTTGTGTGTGTCTGCAAGTGTGATGGAAAATATCAGTAAGCCTGAGTCTAAACTGTTACATTGGGCGTTTGATCACCTTTGCAGAATCTGTCAAGAGCATGTTTGGCTCAGTAATGGATAAACTAATGGAAATTGAGACCTGTTTATCCAAGCTTACTGCCTTTACTAATCCTTTGAAATTAGCATATATCAAAGGTACGTCAAATGCTATTATGTTGGGATATTTGGTAATTAGTGACCACCTGGCTTCTATATAAATGCCCACTGCTCCTAATGTTCTAGCTGTAGCATAAACTGTGGACGGGTTGTCCCTTCCTCTGTCCCATCATCCCAAGCTACACAAGATTCTGAAATATCTCTGTTTTCTCACCAAATACAGATTCACCAGGTCCCCTTCAACTTCCACTAGAGGCTATCCCTTGGGTCATTATTCTTAAAGATGCACTTTCTCTGCGTCCTGCTCAAAATGAACAGTGTTATCAATTGAAGAACAAGGTCATTCATTATCTCACTAAGCTGTTGGGTAATACTTCCCATCTCCATGGCAAATTTGTTATGGCTAGAAGGGGTTTTCAGTTTGGGGAGGAGCCAAGATAGCCACTTGACCAGACACAGCTCTGTGTTGCTCATACATTACTTAGCTGAACCCAAGGTGTATACATATTTCAAATCTTCTTTTGGCAGATTGAAAAAATCTCTTCCCTTGAGCATCAATTCTCAGACAAGTGGGAAGGAGCAAGGCATACAGTACATTTCTTTCAGATTATACTTCACCTCCTCAAATGTCTTGATTTTCCTCAGTGTTGCACCACTTTTGTCAGGATACATAGAGATTTCATTAACATTATATTCCACCCTGCTGCCTCACCACCGTGAGAACATGGATCTTATCTTGGTATCTCTTCACTTGTGCCATAACCATTGTGGGTGGGCCCCAGGAGGAAGACAATATCAGTAGGCCTGAGCTTAAAATGTTACATTGGGCATCTAACATTTGAGGAAAAGACCAGATGGTGCCCCGATGGATATATATAGTGATATAAAGTCTGGTTTGCCCCCATCAAGATCTCATTCTATGATAGTACCATATTTTAAAAAAGGCGATAGGTGTGATCCTAAAGGCTATTGCCAAATTTCTCCTTTGGATTCTTCTCTCAATAAAATAGGTACAGTTGGGTACCACTGAGCAGTGCTTCAATCTGTACTTGCTGATTAATAAATACACCTCGGCAAAGAAAGATTGACTACAACTAGCCTTTATGGATTCAAGCTGTGCATTTGATGGGGTGAATCAATATGGTCGACTATGCTTTTATTGGGTGCTGAAGAGACAGTTTTATGCTTTCTGAGAAAACTGCATTCATATGTTGTAGCTAAAGTCAGATTTTAGTTAAGTGGAAAATATGTTAAGATTTTCAGAGGCATCTGTCAAGGATGGGTGCTGGCACCTTTTTTCTTTAAACTCTAAAGTAATGGCTTAGAAAAGTACCTGGTGGTTAGGGGTCATGATATGCCTCAGTTGGGTGCACAAATCATACATATCCTATTGTATGCTGATGGTGTTGAGCTCATGTCTAGATTAGCTAATTGGCTCCAGAAACATTTGGACTCTTGTTTTCTTCATAGTTGAACTAGATTTAAACATAAATTTGCCTAAAACATGTGTTAAGGTTTACAGCCCTGGCGTCACAAAAACTTGAACTCACATTATCCATGACATAAGGGTTAATAAGGTCTAGAATTTTTTTGTACCCTGGTGTTCCACTGGATTGTGGTTGTAACTGGCATCACCTTCTTAATAGCAGGAAAATGCAAGCTGGTGATCTATTGAAGCAATATTTAAATTTGCCTCAAAACTAAGCTTAAAACCTTTGACACAGATCGTGGACATTTAAAAAAGCAAATGTTTACCAGTGTCTACTCATGGTACAGGTTTTTGGGGCTATAACGATGTTTCTTGTATCAAAAATGTAGGAAATACGTAGTTTTTTAAATTATTTGGCAGTTCCCTTCAGTTGCCTCACCTATATTTTTCACTCAGAGCTTGGACTTAACCCTCTTACGTTGTGGTTGTCTTTCTGGGGGAATCGCTTGGAAATTTCTGATTGTCAGCAAATAGATAATACTCTCAAAATGCAACTGCTAAATTATATTAAAATCCAATTTGAAACAAAAGCCTGCACAGCTAAATTTTAATTGTACTATTTCAAGTGCAGTGACCAGGTGCACAAGCTAACTTTGCCTGAAATGGGCAATTTAAACCAAATAAACAATCTTGTGTCCCATACTCATACTTTTCTTCCATCAGTTGATCATAAACCATCAACGTTTCTCTCTTTGGTCATGCATGCACAACTGATTTGCCCATAGTTTTGATTCACACTCATTTATATTGTTTATATGTCAATGAATCATAAACTCCAATACCTTTGGGACCTATATGGTCTTTCATCAGGCAGTACATTTTAGAATACATCGACACTATATAGCACAACTACAGTTTCAAATGTTGGAAGTTGTGGAGGACCCGAGAGATACTGATGTGACTAGAAAATTGGTACGAAGAGAAATCAATTGGATTAAGCATCTGGATACTATTCACCCGAAAGGCAGGACTGATCACATGGGAAATGTCTTGTGTTTTGTAACACTGACATAGATTTTTTGAGCACTTATGGAGCACCC
The DNA here is from genome assembly GCF_031143425.1 of Pleurodeles waltl. NCBI lineage: Eukaryota > Metazoa > Chordata > Amphibia > Caudata > Salamandridae > Pleurodeles > Pleurodeles waltl. The sequence goes on from NC_090440.1 coordinate 1,892,255,845, forward strand.
AAGGAAATCTATGCAAACTGATTAGTTTTGAAGAGCTGGGAATTCTGAATGTTTTCATGAGTTGATTTTTTTTTTTATTATATTGGTCTCTAAGAGGAACAATATATTTAGTCACAAAAGTGCTAAAATTGATATGGCCTTCGTGGCCTTTGTGGTGCACAAGTGTGCCATTGTGATCAGAAGCATATAATATGGTTATTATAAGAATTAACAACTGTCTTAAGCTGGAATATTATTGTAGGTTGTTGGTCTACATGCTTTATTCCAATCACAAGGAATTACACTGACAACAAGGAGCCTTGATTTTTTTGAGATATTGGTTTACAACTTTCTAAGACAGTGACACTGTTCAGCAGTATAATTTATCACATGAATTAGTACACGTCATGCGGCATTTTGACAGGTCACACACGTTGAAGTAATACATGTGCAGAAGACGATGCAATACAGAACTCTGGCTTGAGCTGGCTCATAAATGTGGGTTGTGGGTCTAGATGGATGATGCTAATGATAAGAAATCACATTAACTTTTAATGCACAGAGCCTTGATATCTCAAAGATTGATGTAGAACATGTTTCCATGATGGCAACACCGTTTAGAGGTAGAATATTTCACATTAATTAGTAAACGTCATAGTTCGTTTTTTTCACGTCACACACATTAAAACATTCGAAGAACGCAATAGAACACAGAATTTTCGAGAATTAAATTTCCAGAATTGTGCCAGAAAACCACCGAGGGGTTCAGCCCCTTACATGGCTTGCCGCTAGAGGAATACTCGTTTATGATCTGGTAACAAAATTAGGTTTTATTTAATCACATCAGATATTGTATCACTGGAAAACAAAGAGATGCAGATACTCTGAGAGTATGTGTGTGTGTATGGGAGCCGTTGGAGGAGCACTCATTTATGATGGGTAACACAATTAGGTTTTATTTGATCACGTCAGTTATTCTAACAATCAGAAACAGAGAGATGCAATTACTCTAGGTGTATGTAGGTGCATGGGAGCGAATACACAAATGGGTGTTCAATTACATGGTTTTTGAGTGATTTGTCTTTGCACAGAGATTAGATTTTTGATGCTGCCAGATCTGTTAATTGTAGAACTATGAGGAATTGGGAGTTACCTAGAAACAATGCATTGTTTATGAAACGTATGCAAGAAGCTAAGATGATGAAGTTACTCTTACATAGAGGCAATATTAACGTGTGTTTTTGTGAACAGTTTATAAAACATGTTGAAGATCATATGATGTTAAATGATTGCTCAATTCCTTTCCTTTATAGAGCATAGTCGAATGCCCCCCAGATGTAGGCCCATACATGTCAGAAATGCATTGGGATTTATGACTCATGGACATATAGAATTGAGTCTGAATCAACAATATGGACAAATCAGTTGTATATGTATGACCAAAAAGAGGAATTTTAATGGCTTATAATCAATTGACAGAAGAAAAGAATGAAATAAATGAAAGCTAATGACTGATTATATGGGACACAATATAAATTATAATAAAACAATATGTACTGGGTGAAATTTAAATAATGAGACAAAGATTTAACCTGAAATGAGCTTTCCTGGAAATGCACTGGAACAGCAGAGAGTGAGTTGCTGTTGTTGACACTACTTGCTTGTTTAGATACATCCTTGTATCAAAAATTGACCTGAGGACGCATTTTGAGGTAAAAGCGTGAAATGAGAGATATGCATTTTTGCATAATTTCACACAATTTTGCCAAAATTTCACATAATTATGTGAAAACATATTATGCGAATTTCGCACATCTGTCGTACTGACCTGAGCAAACCAGATCCTAAAGCAATTTTAAATTCCAATAAAGACACTGCTAAGTTGCTTTTATACAAGTTCTGTCACGTTGTCAGGCTTAGCACAGAGTTTATTAAGCCTACAGTGACAGACTGTTCCATTTTGTCAACTAGAGAGGCTATGGAACCATATCTTTTTTGTAGGAAACACACAACATAGATTCTTGCTGACACATTCAATTTTTAGTCAGACTCTCAATGTAAGTGCTGGATAGCAACCTTCCACCTTACCTATGTGATCAGTCTACCTTGCATTCTGTTTTATTTTGCAAAGTGTATAGCAAGCCCAGTAAGAGTTCTGTGATTCCTCTGCTCAGAAAGTTTTTAGACAATGAACTCCAGTGGTTTTCTGTTCATTATTGTTGTCATCACAGTATATTTGTGTAGTTATGATTTTCTTCATTCAGAATGCTATTAAAATAAGGAAAACTTTGACGATGTAAGGGACATTTTCTTTAGTTCTGTTTTTCTTTTTTAGATGGCTTTGTTCAGTTTCCTGAAAGTCTTGGATTATGTTTTGTATAATTCTGGTGATTATTATTTTAGTGTTCTTAGTTATTAGTTTTTTATTCAAGATGTTTAACTAATATATGTGTTATTATTAATTACAATAATGGACACTGCTTGTCCTTTCATCTTCAATTGTACTTTATCTATCAATTACATTCATGATAAAATTATATTGTTAATGATTTGATGTATTTGACAATGTATATTTTCTTCTCACAAATATTGTTTCGATTGAATTGAATAAATTAACAATCCATAGGCAACAATCTTATGTTATGATCCACTTTAATGAACCTACTCTCTTTCAATCATGTTTGCAGATGCATAGAAAAACCCTAGAATAGGTATCTCCCTGGAAAATACTTTCCCTGTTTTCTGTCGAATCCAATTCTGCTAAATGGGACTTTTTTCTGGGAACCATGATTTGATGTTGACGCATCACTTAGAGGAACAGAACAAGTATCTGACTAAAATATTATAATCTTCTGATATGCACAGCATTGTAACTGATGTACATTCCAAGTATTGACTCTGTCCACAAGATTCCTCACGCCCTCCTATATCGTCTCCAAAGCAGTTATACAGGTGTGGATTAAATACTATAGTAGGTACAGTTATACAGAAGCCTGTAAAGTTGCAATGAATGACACTGACTTGGAGGACTCACTAGAACACCTTTTTCATTGGAGAGGAAGATCATGAATCTCCATGACGAATAGGCATGTTTTTACTGGGAAAATATGAGCTAGTGATACCTTTCCTGGAAAATAAGCCCTGCTACTATAGCTCAGACACTCTCTCTTTGATTGATAGTGAGAGTCAAATAGATCAGCGTAAGTCCAAACGAGCAACTTTCGAACAATCAAGAGAGCAGAAGTAAGAATATAATTACCATGTGCAAATACATTTTTATCTTTACTTTCCTGTTCAAAAGCCCCTCCACAGGCTTTCTCCAATCCTATAACATGTTCCCATGTTGATGTTGACTCCTATCAGCACTTGCTAAAATTACAAACCAGAATCTTGCCAAAACTACTGGTTCAGTCCCAAAGCCTGTGAAAAGCTTTGAATTGTACAATACAAGCAATGCAACAGACTCAGTAGCTGATCAAATTAATACCTGTGATGAAGTCTCAGAAGCAATCTGTCTAACCATTATCAGATATTTTGGGGCACATTTACTAAGGTTTTGGGTCAGGTTTGCATTACTTTCATGTTGCAGCCATGACACAAAGACCTTTTTTCCATTTACTAAGCCATGCAATGACACTTTTCGTGGCTTTGCGTTGTTTAGTTCATACAAAGTAAGTGTGTTACTTTGCGTCTCAGAGGCATTACATTGATGGTGCATAGGCGTTCCAATGCATTCACCCATGAATTCTGGCACATTCCCAGATTTACAAAGTCTTGTAAACCTCGCAATGCGTCTAAAGGCTGTCTCCCTGAAGCAGGTGTAACGAGGAGAAATATTTTTATTTCTCCTAGTTACTTCCTCTTTATTGACCTTGTTACTGCTGAAGATGTGCATAAAAATCATCCTGCTGAAATCCATCCTATTCTGCCACAGAAGAAAGTTCAGTTCCTGTCTCAGAAATGAGCTTCTCCACCACCCAGTCTTTGAGTGATTTGATGCTGGTGCTTCTAGAAGTCTCTGCTCATGACACTGACATACCAGAAGATCAGATGAACAGTGCATCTGCTACAACAATGAATCTGCTTGAACAAGCGGCAAAGTACACAGGAATGAGATAGACCACGGTCCATTTGAAACAGTAATTGAATGTTTTTCCTCAGATGCGTATTTGAAAGGACTGTGAAGCCATTTTCAGACCTAGCTTTTGATTCTGTGGTTATTGTACCATCTTCTAATAATGTTGCAGTTTGAAGGGTCTTGTTTAGCCTTTGGTTGCAGAGAAGAGCCACTTAGGGGCTGCATAGTGTCAGAACCTTCTTAACCTGCAATCAGGCAGCACTACTTGGAGACTTTATGTAATCCAGCATCCATCATGAACACCAGATTGGAACCTCTGCCACATCAAAATCTTCCTTTACAAACTAGTCAAATTATCTTGCCATCTACTGGTGCATTGTGGTATGTGTAGGTATTTCCCTTGGTTGAGGGCTAGAGAGGAGCTTTTATATGAATCTTTACTTTGAACCCCACCTTACTGCCTCCAGCATGTTCCTGTACTTCCTTGCATAAATTCCTGCCATGCTCTGGCATTCCGTTCCTCAGTTTATGTCAGTCTGCAAGTTGCTTTCTGTAATCTCCATGCACTTTATCAATTAGACAGCTAAAAGAGAGATAATGACTGCTCTCACCTGCACTGCCCTACAGCTAGCTCGCACCTGTTCTGTGTTCCAGTCAGTCCCACTCTGTGAGAGTGTGACCTGGACAGACGGATTTATGACTGGCTTCTACAGTCCGATTTGGAAGTGCCTGCTTTCTACTGTAGCTGCCTCCACTGGTAACTCACGCCCGTGGCTCCACCCTTTTTGCAGTAAAAACGTAATAAACATAGTTTTACACATGTTTACTGTAAAAGTTTTGCTGCTGCTGGCGGTGGGTGGGGCGCGCTTCTCCGCCATAGCAGAAGAACTGCCCATGCCAATGGTGTAAAATATCCACTTCTGAAACCAGCTGAGACACTGCCAGGAGAAGCATTGCAGTCCTCCCGACTCTAAATAAAGCTGACAGGCCACTATTTTGGAAGGCAAGGTACTTCTTCACATTTGTGTCGGAGCATTTGTGTCGGAGCATCCCACTTGCCAAATTCTAAACCTGGACTTTTGTTAAGAGAGGTGAAAATTCCATATGTTCTTGATTCTGCTCCATCATGAAGAGTTAAAATTCATAAGAACACTGAACATTAACAGCGTTTTTGTGGAAAGCTAAGTAAGCAGACAGAATGTATTGCACTGAGCAAGAAGTCTTTAGAAAAAAATGTTAAACATTTCCAGGAAGGGCAGCCAAAATCGATAGACCATGACGAGCAAAAATCTCAACCTAATCGGCCTTTGGGACCTATTGGTTTGCCACTACCTCTTACCCATGCTACACAGTATACTCATTTCAGAGCAGTGTGGCTAAATAAGGAAAATAAATGTGACTACAAAATTATACACCTGGGTTTTTTCTTTTTATTTGTTACACCAACTCTGATCGACAAATAAAAAAATGCGCAGAAGCATTTGTATTGTATGTTTTTTGGACAGCGGGCATTGGGAATAATCACAGGCAGGGGACACAGAAGCAGCATAGCAGCATGAGTGCAAAGCAGGTGGGGGAAGGGACACGGGTGGGGACAGCAGGTGGGAACTGAAGCAACCCAGAGGCCAGAAGCAACACGAAGGATGCCGATGGGGGTGATGCAACAAGAGGGCATGGGGTGAGCAAAAGTGTGAGAGGGAGGGCAACATGGAGTGGGGGACAAAAGCAAACAGGTGCGATAGCAATGTGGAGTCCAAAGGTGGGGGAGAAGCTCATGGCCGAAAAAGCAACAAGGGTTTCCTGAGCACACAAACAAGTGCATTATGGAGGGGTGCAGTGGTGTAAAAAAAGGCCCTCGCAGTCCCTGTGGTGTGGGGGAGGGCCGAGTTATAGGGCCCCCCCTCACCACAGTACTCCGGACTGTGAGCTCCTGAATAACAGAGGGGAGACCCTCCGTGCACTTTGCAGGATTCATGATTTCTTACGCCACTGAGGGGTGGGAGAAAACCAAAGGGGCAATAGAGAGAACCGCAGAGAGGGGAACGGAAGCACACTTAGGAAACATCTAGGAAACACATGCACTCTGGTGGAACATGTGCTGGTCTACTAGCCGGGACCTAAAAACACGTTACAGAGTGTCTGGTGGCTGCTCTTGCACAGAACGACTGACAAATTGAGTAGGAGTAAAATACAGAAAAAAAGTTGGTTGTCTAGAAGGTTTTCCAGAAAGAAAGAGATCTTTCTACTGGATAATGGTCCCATTCCAATACAATAATTGTATGCCACAACAACAAGAACAATGAACAGGAAATGGGTTATAATTATTTTATGAACCTCAAAAGGATGAAATCTGAATTGCCATGTAAAGATTCACACCTATAGTCAGGGCCACTAGAAATGTGTCCGTTCTGCAGCCGTTTAGTTTTTCATGCAATTATGGAGTTGCCACATATACAATTTGTGGATATTAACAAAATAATAGTTTCTAGCTCAAACAGATTAAAAGTTATTAAAAATGCATCAATGCACGTTGCTGTGTAGCTGAAGGCACTTCACAAAAGTTGACTGCTCATCTTTCAATTGCATATTGGTGTATTTCGGTGTTAAAAATTGCTAATAAAGAGAAACCTTTGTCCAGACAGTGTTACGTGTGGAAAAATAAAAAGATATTGAAATGATTTGATCACAAATATGGCGCATAATGTGCATTTTCTTGCTGCATAATTTAGTAAGCCCTGCCACTTAATTTGGTCTTCTCTTGCTATATAATTGCAGTGGCCCTGTCTACAACCTACACACACTGCTAGCAGAGTGGCCCAGTGGGTTAACATTCACCATTGAAATATACAGTGATCTGCTGGTCACGAGTTCAAACTGCAGGAAGTTCAATAAACCTTCCATTTTTCTGGTAGGTAGGTAAACTGTGCTTTATTAATATGGGCAGCTGTAACACCTGTTTTTGAAAGTGCTTAGCAACAACAGAAGTGAGGTATGAAGCACTGTATTAAAAATAAGTTAGTGCACATATGTCTGCGATTAGCACATGGGTCCGTTGAGCTATCTTAAAGCTAGATTCTCTTCAACATGTCCAGGAGCGGGGTTCAGAGCGTTTGGTGAATCGTTTGGAAAATATAACTCTCCCGAATCTTTATCTTTTCTGCACAGCTTACAGGAGAGCATACCATAGGGTGGACTGGTTTCCACGTGCTACTTCCCCGCCTGATTTCACACTTTATTTAATAATATAGCAATATTTATCTATATAACCTATTCAAACCTGCCGCTCAGTCGCTTGGTGGTATTTTTCACAGGCAGTTTCTGGTAGTATCAGTCAATCTAATTTACATGTTCTAATTTAAAACATCTGCTTTCGATGAAAGAGTTAATTTTTCTTTCTCCTACTGGTAGAAATGGGCAGGCCCCTGTGCTTGGTCTTGCCTGTGCTGCTGTTGGAGGGAGAAAGAAAGGAGATTGAGGGGTCAGGGGGGAAGAGTTTATCCTCATTTCTAAACTGAGATTCCAACTCAGGTCAAACATGGCCTCGAGACAAAACATACACTGAGGAAGAAAAATACATCTCCTTTAACTCACAAGAGTCTCACAAAATGGTGAAGCCCCCATGAAATAAGTCATAGTAATAAAATATTGACCTATACAAATTTTGATTAAAACCAAAAACGTAATTACATTTTGCCATTTATATCACATTATTAATCATATGAATTGAACTTGTTTTATCGAGCCATAAGCATGGAAGACTGAATTGGCCCTGCTGGGTTTGACCAGGCGCCTGCAGATTTGACTCATCTCTGTACAGTAGGCGTTTAAACACTGTGAATGCAAAAGGGGACAATGAATTAATCTTGGGGTGCTCAAGTCAAAATGTGCCAATAGTAGAACATTGTTAGACTTTTCATCCTTGGCGTGGTCTCCCTTAACTTTTTGCCTCTGTTTCCCAGGTTGTTGATGTGTTCTGGATTCTGTTTTTGCTTTTTTTGTTACTCTACTGCTAACCAGTGCTAAAGTGCAAGTGCTCCTTTACAAAATGTGTATGTAATTGGCTTATCCAGGATTGGCATATTTGATTTACTAGTAAGTCCCTAGTACAGTGCACTACAGGTGCACAGGGCCTGTAAATCAAATGCTACTAGTGGGCCTGCAGCACTGTTTGTGCCAACCACCTAAGTAGCTCTGTAATCATGTCTCAGACCTGCCACTGCAGTGTCTGTGTGTGCAGTTTTAAACTGTAAATTCGACTTGGCAAGTTTACCCACTTGCCAGGCCTAAATCTTCCCTTTACTTACATGTAAGGCACCCCTAAGGTAGGCCCTAGGTAGCCCTCAGGGTACGGTGCAGTGTATGGTTAAGGTAGGACATCTAGGGCCTCATTATGACTCTGGCGGCCAGTGGTAAGCTGGTGGTCACACCGCCAATAGGCTGACGGTGTTCCGCCAGCTATTATGACCATGGTGCAATAGCCATGGCCATACCGCCGGCCCCTCCAACATACCGCCAGGCTTCCGCCTGGCAGTCATAGTCCCCAGGGCAGCGGTGCAAGCACCACTGCCCTGGGGATTATGAGTCCCCAACCGCCAGCCTGTCCACGGTGGTACACACCGCCATGGAAAGGCTGGCGGTATGGGGGACTTGGGGTGCCCCGAGGGGCCCCTGCACTGCCTACGCATTTGGTATGGGCACTGCAGGAGCCCCAGGCACATGCGCGACGGGTGCTACTGCACCTGCTGGATATCAACCGACTCTTTTATGAGCTGGCTGCAATGTTGATGTGACTTTTCCGCTAGGCCAGCGGACGGAAACGCTGTTACCGTCCGCTGGCCCAGCGGAAAAGTCATAATAGGTAGCCAGATATACCGCCAGAACTGGCGGTATACTAGCGCCCGCAGCTTCGTCGGTCTTGGAGAAAGACCACCGAAGTTGTAATGAGGGTCATAGTCATGTTTTTTATATGTCCTGACAGTGAAATATTGCTAAATTCGTTTTTCTCTGTTGCAATGCCTGTCCCTCTCATATGTTAACATAGGGGCTACCTTTAAATATGATTAAAGTGTAGATTTCCTTTGGGAGCGGATGGACATGTGGAGTTTGGGGTCTCTGAGTTCACAATTTAAAAATACATATTTTAGTAAAGTTGATTTTAAGATTGTGTGTTTGAAAATTCCACTTTTAGAAAGTGAACATTTTCTTGCTTAAACCATTTATGTGACTCTGCTTGTTTGTGGATTCCCTGTCTCGGTCAGTTTGACAGTTGGGCTGGTTGCACCTCTCACTAGATAGTGACACAAAGGGAGCTGGGGTGTAGTCTGCATTTCCTGATGAGCCATCTGTGCTGGAGGGAGGGAAGGAGTGGTCACTCACACCTGAAAGGGCTGTGCCTGCCCTCACACAATGCAGTCTCCAACCCCCTGGGGAGTGTTTGGGCCCTGGCCTGGGCAAGGCAGGATTTCACAATCAAGAGAGACTTTGCTTTGAAGTAGGCCTACTTCAAAGGCGAAAATGGGCATAAGAAGAGCACCCAAAACCACAGACTTTAGAACACTTCTGGAAACCAAGAGGAACCTCTGTCTGGAGAAGAGCTGAAGAGCTGAGGAAGAAGAACTGCCCTGCCAGTGACTGTGCTTTGTGGAGCTATCCTGCAGTTGCTGCTTCTGCCTGCGCTAGAGGACAAAGACTGGACTTTGTGTTGCCTTCCTTCTTGTGAAGATCTTCAAGGGCTTGATTTAGAGCTTGCCTCCTGTTGTTTGAAGTCTCAGGGATAGCAAAGGCTTCTCTCTGCCAGCACCTGGAGTCTCTGGAGAGACTCACACTCTGCCAAGTGGTGCCCATCCAGTTACTGGGACCCTGAAAGGAGAAGCTGGCAGCCCAGAGAGTAAGAAATCCATGAACAGAACACCATGCGGGGAAACATTTGATGCAATTCTGATCTGCGGCTGAAAAATCGACGTGCTGCCGGCTTTGCAGCTGAAAATCGATGCTCGCCTGCAACGTGACCTTGAGATCGACTCCCGGGACTGGATATACGATGCACAGCATCGCTGATTGAGGCTGGGGAGACCACAACCCGCACTGCATGGTTTTCGGATAATCGTGAGGCTGGATTTCCGAGGCAAACACTGCTAGGCGTGTAAAAACAACGCAAGGCCTGCCCGGACCCGAGAGTGCTGACTGGATCGACGCATCGCTCTCCTGCGGAGAAAAGAAAAGACGTACGCCAACCTGACTAAAGGAGAAATGACGCAAGGTCTTGCTTGTGAGTGAAATTGACACAACACAAGCCCTTTTTGATGCACACTCGCCCGTGCGGGGTTATTTTTGATGCACCCAAGGTACATTTTCACGCTAACAGCGTTAGCGTTGTGTTTAAAACATGAAGTCTCTTTTTGCATTTTTTGTGATAACCTGACTTGTGTATTGTGGATTTTTGTCATTTTTGTCTTGTTTTGTTTAGATAAATATTTCCTATTTTTCTAAATGTGTGTTGTGTAACTTTGTAGTGTTTTCATTAAGTTACTGTGTGTGTTGGTACAAATACTTTACACCTAGTACTCTGAAGCTAAGCCTACTGTCTTGTGCCAAGCTACCAAGGGGCAAAGCAGGGGTTAGCTGAGGGTCTTTCTCTTTTACCTGACTAGAGCGAGGGTCCTTGATTGGACAGGGGGTAACCTGACTGCCAACCAAAGACCCCATTTCTAACAAACATGATGCTGGAAGAGCAAGAGGAAAGCTGAGGTGCAGAGGGAATAGGGAAGAGTAAGAAGAAGCAACATTTAGTGTTAAAGCTTGGCTTTAGATAGTTACAACATATGCTGATTGGGCTAATAATACTTTTTTAGCCTGTGCCAATTTGCACAGAAGTATGTATGTACTGGTAGTTATATTGTGAACCCCACCTTCTGTACATCGTCTGCTCGCTCCTTCAGGCCCAGCTGCACCTGCTGCTGCCTCTTCATCTGATCTCTTCCAGAGCCTACTGACTCTGAGATCGAGGTCTGCCTCCACTCGCAGGCTCCCGTCTGCGTCTTATCCCTGGTGGCCTAGTGGCCATCTACCTCTGTTTTGTCTGTTCTGCTTTTTTCCTCTTTATCACTCTTTTCACCCTTTTTGTCTGTTTTCCTCTTTTTGCATGGTTATCTGTTTTCTCCCTTTCACTTTTGCACCATTTCCCCTGCACCCCTCCTGTCGCTGCTGCCCCTGCAGCCCCTCCCCTTCCCTATGAAGTACTTTCCTGCCCTTCCGCCTCCCAGCTGACCAGACCCTCCCTCCTCCTTCCGTCCCCTTCTTCATGGTGGCAGTTGCGCATTGAAGGACAACTCCACTCACCTTCTGGTCAGCGTCTGCTCGCTCCTTCAGGCCCAGCTCCAACTGCTTCTGCCTCTACGTGTGATCTCATCAAGAGCCTGCCGACTCTGAGTTCGAGGTCCATCTCCACTCACAGGCTCCAGCCTGCGCCTCCTCCCTGGTGGCCTAGTGCCCATCTGCCTCTGTTCTGTGCCTGTCTTTTCTGCTTTTTTCCTCTTTATCACTCTTTTCACCCTTTTTGTCTGTTTTCCTCTTTTTGTGTAGTTTTCTGTTTTCTCCATTTCACTTTCGTGCCATTTCCCCATGCTCCCCGTTGTGGCCCCACCCCACTCCCTGTGAATCACTTTCCCGTTCTCCCATCTCCCCGCTGACCAGACCCTCCCTTCTCCCTACTCCCTCCCCTTCTTAATGTTGGCCACTACGCACTGAAGGGTGACTCCACTGACCTTCTGGTCAGCGTCTGCTCACTCCTTCAGGCCCAACTCCACCTACTACTGCCTCTACGTCAAGGGCCAGATGCATCAAGCTCACGGTTTACATTTCTTAAATAGCAAATTTTAAGAAAGCGCTATTTAAGAAATGCAAAATGGGATGTATGAAAATTGTGAGTCAGTAATAGTGATTTCTTAAAATTTGCAATCGCTACTACTGAAGCGCAATTAGGGAACGGGACTCCATACATCCCTATGGGCCGGCAAATGGTTTCGCATTACCTAATTTTTGAATTCCAGTTAGGAATTCAAAAATTAGGTAATGCAAACCCCAGGGTGCTGGGGGCCTAAAGCTCCCTCTGATGCACCACACACAAATATTTGCGGACATGTGAAGCACACACATAGCCTAGGGGCATGTGTGCGCTACATGTCATTTTTAAATAATAATGCATTTTTAAAAATTGCAAATGCTTACCACCAACTTGGATTTGGTGGTAATTGCATCTCCTAAATGCCCAATTCGCATTTAGGAAATGCTTGATGCATGTGCTTTGGAAATCGCAAATAGGAATTACCTATTTGTGTTTCCTATTTACAGAATCGCAATTTGCGATTCTCTAAATGGAGTCGCAATTTCAGAGAATTGCTATTTTAGCGATTCCTTGAAATTGCATTGTGAATGCCTTTCATGCATCTTGAAAGGCATTTTTGCATTTGTAAACAGCCGAATTTTGCGATTCGCACTGTTTGCGAATGCAAAAATGTTTGATACATCTGGCCCCTGATCTCATCAAGATCCTGGTGGGCTAGTCGCCAACTGCCTCTGTTCTGTCCCTGTCTTTTCTGCTTTTTTTCCTCGTTATCACTCTTTTCAGCCTTTTTGTCTGTTTTCCTCTTTTTGCCTGGTTTTCTGTTTTCTTCCTTTCACTTTTGTGCTGTTTCCCTGCAATCCCCCCTGCAGCTACGGCCCCACCCCACTCCCTTCAAAGCGCTTTCCTGCCCCTTCCGCCTCCCAGCTGACCCGACGCTCCACCTCCCCCCAGTTCTTAAAGGTGGCTGCTGTGCAGCCACGCAGCGGGCTTGAACAGGGGGCACACTGCCGGCGCACCAAAGGCAAGTCTGTCTGCGCCCATGTGCACCTGGACCACGCCCAGCGCCATGGACCCTGGCTCCTGCGTCACCCATCGTTACAATGCAAAGACACACTGAACACAGGATGCTCCACCTCCTGCCATTTCGCATCCCCTGGAGACACCCATAGACCTTTCTGCTGCTTCAACTGCCAATGAAGCCCCGCCCTACACCAAACGCCAGACCCTCCCACCACAGGACCATCAAACACCCACCCTGATCACCTCATCTGCATAATCCTCAACATACACTCCCTCCACATACACACCCTAGAAGTCTGGGAACTGCTAGACTCCACCCACCCAGACATAGGCTTTCTCACCAAAACATGGACAAACCCAGGGTCAGAATCGGATGTCGCCATCACCATGCCCAGCGACTACAAACTGTTTTGCAAAGACCGGCCCTCTCGACCACGCAGCAGACTGGCAATCACACACAATCCAGCCTCCACCTGACAACCAACACAGAGGAACACTCTCCCCTAATGGAGCACCTCCATTTTCACATCCACATCACCCCTAAGTCCACTTTCCACGGCACCCTCATCTTTAGGCCACCCGGCCCCCGCCTAGACTTCAGCAACCCCATTGTCAACATTATAGCTCCCAATGCACTGGCTTCCAGGAACTACCTTCTCCTTGGCGACTTCAACTATCACATCGATACCTGCAGTGACCACATCGCTGCTTCCCTACTCGAGAACCTTGGCACAGTCAGCCTCAAGCAACTGATCACTAAGGCAACAGACACTGCTGGGGACACACTCGACCCCATTTTTTTAGCAAGTAACAACATCACTGTCAACAACACATCCACACTACACTCGACCGACCACCACTGCATTCATTTCTCCATCAGAACACCTACAGTCCACATTTGCACCCTCCGCTCCCCACATAGGAGATGGAACCAGACCACTGAGGAACAGCTCACCATCACCCTCAGCAAGTCACCACCTCCCCATGCCACAGACGCAAACATGTCAGCATGGAACTTCCACCAATGGATCTCCGAATGCGCCAACAGCCTAGCGCCACTCCAAATGACCTTGGGTAAACACAACATCAAGAAGGCCAGCTGGCTCTCCCTCTGCACTCCAGGACTCCAGGTGCACCAGCAGACGGCTAGAAAAAAGATGGAGGAACTGCAAGTCCCCAGAGGACCTCGCTGCCTTTGAATCCGTCATCAAATCCCACCACCACCTCATCAGATCCACTAGGAAAGCCGCCCTGCAGGACCGTATCAGCGACACCGCACACAATATCAAAGATCTCTTCACCGTGGTTAAAGAGTCCACCAAACCATAATCAGAAGCTGCAAACAACGCTCCATCTCAGGACTTCTGCAACAGACTAGCCACCTTGTTATATCGAAAAATCAAGGACATCTACAATAGCTTCAGACCCCAGGACGCTCCAAACCCACCAACAACCCTCCAGCCCGGATCCTCCAAACCTACACAAATCCTGCATTGCTTGACTCCCTCACCACAGATGAGACCCACTCCATCATGAGCAGCATCCTCTCTAGATCTCCTATAGATCCCGCTCCCCACCACATTTTTAGCAAACCCAACACCTCTATTGCACCCATGCACCACAACACACTCACCTGCTCCATAGAAACAGCTACCTTCCCCAAGGACTGGAAGCATGCCGAGATCTGCCTGCTCCTGAAGAAACCCACGGCCGATCCCCTGGATCTCAAGAACTACCGCCTCATCTCTCTGCTGCCTTTCCCAGCCAAGGTCATTGAAAAGACCATCAAAGCACAGCTCTACAAACACATCGAGGATAACAACATCCTGAACATCTCCCAATCAGGTTTCAGGAGCAACCACAGTAGGGAGACCAACTTCCTTGCCACCATAGATGATATCTGCTCGCTTCTCAACTGGTCAGAACCTACAGAGATCAACTGCGCAGTACCCCAGGGCTCCTCCCTGAGCTTCATACTCGTCAACATCTACATGGCCCCATGCGCTTCCATCATCAGAACCCATGGACTGAACATTCTCTTCTATGCCGACAACACCCAGCTGACCATCTCACTTACTGAAAACCCGACAAGAACTACCACAACGCGATGGAAGCCGTCGCCGCATGGATGAAGGAGAGCTGCCTCAAGCTTACTCAGACAAGACCAAGATCCTCATCCTGGGGCCCACCACATCAGCCTGGAATGACCCCTAGTGGCTTGCTATGCTCGGCAGCCCCATCACCCCAACAAACCATGCACGCAACCTCGGCTTCATCCTGGCTTCATCTCTCGCCATGACCCACCAAGACAACTCTGTTGCATCCTCCTCTTTCCACACACTCTTACTTCTCCAGAAAATCTTCAAATGGATCCCAAACGACTACCGCCAGACCGTAACCCACGCCCTGGTCACCAGGAAACTCGAGTGTGGCAATACTCTCTATGCCGGCACCACCCAGAAGAATTTGAAGAAACTACAGCACATCCAGAATACCTCTGCCAGACTGATCCTGGAGGTCTCACACCACGAACACATCACCAGACACCTGAGAGATCTCCACTGGCTCCCCGTCGAGAAAAGGATCAACGTCAAACTCCTCATCCATGCATACAAGGCCCTGGACAACCTGGGACCCACCTACCTTAACCACTGCATGACCTTCAACTACCCCACCACATCTCTCCGCTCCACTCAACAGGCACTAGCCACCGTACCCCGCATATGGAAGACCTCGGCTGGAGGAAGATCTTTTGCCTTCCTCATGGGAAAGATTTGAAACAAATTGCCCTCCATCTCAGGCAGTCACCATCGTTACCTCAATTCAGGAAGGACCTCAAGACCTGACTCTTCGACTGGAGCACAGAGGACCGACCCCCCCCCACAGCACTTTGAGACCTTTATGGGTGAGTAGTGCGCTCTACAAATGTCTGATTGATTGATAGTTAGGAAGTAATAGAGTACTGTACACTGCACAGTACTTACAGTGTACATTTTATACATGGGATTGCTTCTGGTGAACTACAACTGTTATTTTATAGTGCCACTCCTGGAATTAGTTGAGCACTCCACACAAGTAAAAAAAAAGAGAAACACAAGCACAGCTTATCGCTTCATTAGTAAGGAGAGAACATGCTCAAAGGTTTATGCGCATATATGTTCGAAAGGCAGGCCACTGGCTACAGGATGTCTGCTGCCTCAAGTATACTACAGAAACCTCATGATTCATGAATGCCTAATGAGCAATCACCCCCAAAGCGCATGCTGTGAAAGTGTTACATATATTAGTTAGGTTTTACAACTGTGAGTAAATGATTCAAACATGGATGAAGCAATGAAACAGTCTGTTAATCATTGGTGAACTAGTTTTGCACTGTCACCTGATGACCTGTGGTTCAGAGATGCATTAGAAAGCAGGTACTATCATAAAGCAGGACTCATATGTCCAGCAACTCTCTGCATCCCACATTCATGCCCACGTGCATGACCAAGTTCACCACTGAGTAACTGAAACACCCCTCCACACCTTGCACACAACACTCCATTGTGCCCTTGTAGAAATGGGGTCTTTGGTTGGCAGTCAGGTTACCCCCTGTCCAAGCAAGGACCCTCACTCTAGTCAGGGTAAGTCACACACAATCCAAATTATCATGTGCCCACCCTCTGGTAGCTTGGCACTGAGTAGTTAGGCTTAACTTAGAAGGCAATGTGTGAAGTATTTCTGCAATAAACCATACAATAACACAATATAGCGCCACAAAAATACACCACAGTGTTTAGAAAAATATATAATATTTATCTGGATATTTGCAGGTCAAAACAATAAAAGATACAATAAGAAAATGTAAAGATATCACTGGAAAGTGATATAAAGGGGTTGATTCTAAGCTTGGCGGGCGGCGGTAGCCGCCCGCCAAGTGGGAACCGCCAGAAGACCGTACCGCGGTCAAAAGACCGCGGCGGTCATTCTGGGTTTCCCACTGGGCTGGCGGGCGACCGCCGAAAGTCCGCCCGCCAGCCCAGCGGGAAACACCCTTCCCACGAGGACGCCGGCTCAGAATGGAGCCGGCGGAGTGGGAAGGTGCGACGGGTGCAGTTGCACCCGTCGCGAATTTCAGTGTCTGCAAAGCAGACACTGAAATTCTTCGTGGGGCCCTCTTACGGGGGCCCTGCAGTGCCCATGCCATTGGCATGGGCACTGCAGGGGCCCCCAGGGGCCCCGCGGCACCCCCTACCGCCATCCTGTTCCTGGCGGGAGACCCGCCAGGAACAGGATGGCGGTAGGGGGTGTCAGAATCCCCATGGCGGCAGAGCGCGCTCCGCCGCCATGGAGGATTCTCAAGGGCAGCGGGAAGTCGGCGGTACACCGCCGACTTTCCGTTTCTGGCCGCGGCTGAACCGCCGCGGTCAGAATGCCCAGCGGTGCACCGCCAGCCTGTTGGCGGTGCTACCGCCGACCTCCGCCATGGCGGTAATTACCACCAGGGTCAGAATGACCCCCAAAGTGTCTTAAGTCTTTAAAAAGCAAACAAAGTCTCTTTCAAGCACAAAATACCTGGTTTGAGTGAAAAATCTCCGCAAAGGGCCGCAGAGGAGGAGATGCAGGGAAAACGGGGAGTGTGCGTTGGTTTTGCCCCTTCGCACACGGACTTGCGTCAATATTTTCCACACAGGGAAGACGTTGCGTCGATTTCCGGTGCGCAGACAGGTCTCCTCTTCAGGTTGCGGGGTTTTTGGACGCCCCGGGGTCTGTGCGTGGAATCCTGGGCTTGTTGACTAGCTCTGCATCGTTCCAGTGGGCGATGCAGGGAAATTTCTCCTGTGTTGATTTCCCCTCTGGAAGTCGGGTGTCGTCGTCCCAGGTCGGCTGTGCGTCGATCCGGTGGCCCGTGCATAGAGGTTCCGGTCGCACCGCAGGCGCTGCATCGATCTTTTCCTTGCGAAGTCGAGCAGAGTCGTCCCAGGTTCACCATGCAGTGAATTTTTCACCACGGAACAGGCTGTGCGTCGTTTTTAGCAAGCTGTGCATCAAATTTTCACTGCACAAGGAGTCGAGTTGCAAGAGAGAAGTCTTTTTGGTCCTAAGACTTCATGGAACAGGAGGCAAGCACTATCCAAGCCCTTGGAGAACACTTCTTCACCACAGCCAAGGAACAGCAAGGCAGCAGGGCAACAGCAAGGCAGCAGTCCCTCAGAGAAAGCAGTCAGATGAGTCCTTTGGTTAGCCAGGCAGTTCTTCTTGGCAGGATGCAGGTTCTGGTTACAGGTTTCTTCTCCAGGAAGTGTCTGCGGTGGTAGGGCAGAGGCCCTATTTTTATACCCAAATGTGGCTTTGAAGTGGGGGAGACTTCAAAGAGTGGCTTAGAAGTGCACCAGGTTCCCTTTCAGTTCAATCCTGTCTGCCAGGGTCCCAGTAGGGGGAGTGGCAGTCCTTTGTGTGAGAGCAGGACCTGTAGGAGGCTGGCCTGGCTTGTGGTGGGTACCAGAGGTACTTACACCTTGTGCCAGGTTCCGTTATCCCTTATTAGTGTAGAAGAGGTGTTTCTAGCAGCTTAGACTGATAGAAGGTAGAAATGGCAAAGCAGCTTAGGCTGAACTAGGAGACATGTAAAGCTCCTACTACACCACTTATATCATATGCACAATATCATAAGAAAACACAATACACAGAGTTACTAAAAATAAAGGTACTTTATTTTTATGACAATATGCCAAATGTATCTCAGTGAGTACCCTCAGTAAGAAGGTAAGTTATATACACAAGTTATATGTACACAAAAATAAATTAGGTAAGTAATAGCAAGAAAAGTAATGCAAACAGTGTAGAGTCACAATAGGTTGCAATAGGAGCACATAGGTATAGGGGCAACACAAACCATATACTCCAAAAGTGGAATGCGAACCACAAATGGACCCCAGACCTATGTGAGCTTGTAGAGGGGCGCTGAAACTGTAAGAAAACAGTGAGGGTTAGAAAAATACCCCACCCCAAGACCCTGAAAAGTAGGAGTAAAGTGCACCTACTACCCCCAGAGAGAACAGAAGTCGTGATAGGGGGATTCTGCAGGAAGAACACACACCAGCATTGCACAGACAACGGATTTCCAGACCTTAGTACCTGTAAGACAAGGGGACCAAGTCCAATAGCTGCAACAGTGTAGAGAGGGGGCAGGAGCCCAG
Source organism: Pleurodeles waltl (assembly GCF_031143425.1). Lineage (NCBI taxonomy): Eukaryota > Metazoa > Chordata > Amphibia > Caudata > Salamandridae > Pleurodeles > Pleurodeles waltl. The sequence continues at coordinate 1,892,274,944 of NC_090440.1, forward strand.
GAAATGCCAGCTGAAGGTGCAAGGAAGCTGCCACCATTTGGAAGAAGCTTAGAGTTCTGCAAGAAAAAAGAGGTCTAGGAACTTTTCCTTTGGAAGACAGATGTCCCACGTCGCGATCAAGCTTGCAGAGGTGTTCCCACACAGAAAGACCACAAACAAGCCTTGCTAGCTGTAAGGGTCACAGTAGAGGTTTTTGGGTGCTGCAGGGGCCCAGGAGGGACAAGGATGTCTCCACTTGGAGGAGGAGACAGAGGGGGCGCTCAGAAACTCAGAGAGCCCTCACAGAAACAGGCAGCACCCACAGAAGTACCCCAACATGCACTTAAAAATAAATTGAACCAGAGTCCATGCGAAGCCACAAAAGGGAGTCCCACGACGCCGGAGGACAACTCAGAAGGTTGTGCTGGGGACCCAGGCTTGGCTGTGCACAAAGGAAATCCTGGAAGAGTGCACAGGAGCCGGAGCAGCTGCAAATCACAAGTTACACAGCTTTGCAGTCTAGCGTGGGGAGGCAAGGACTTACCTCCACCAAACTTGGACTGAAGAGTCACTGGACTGTGGGAGTCACTTGGACAGAGTTGTTGTGTTTCAGGGACCACGCTCGTCAGGATGAGAGGGGACCCAGAGGACCAGTGTTGCAGTCTTTTGGTGCTTGCGTTAGCAGGGGGAAGATTCCGTCGACCCACAGGAGATTTCTTCTGAGCTTCTGGTGCAGGGTGAAGGCAGGCTACCCCCAGAGCATGCACCACCTGGAAACAGTCGAGAAAGCCGTCAGGATTAGGCGCTACAATGTTGCTGGTAGTTGTCTTGCTACTTTGTTGCGGTTTTGCAGGCGTCCTGGAGCAGTCAGTGGTCGATCCTTTGGTAGAAGGTGAAGAGGGAGATGCAGAGGAACTCTGGTGAGCTCTTGAATTCGTTATCTAAAGAATTCCCGAAAGCAGAGACCCTAAACAGACAGAAAAGGAGGTTTGGCTACCAAGGAAGGAGGATTGGCTACCAAGAGAGGTAAGAGCCTATCAGAAGGAGCCTCTGACATCACCTGCTGGCACTGGCCATTCAGAGCAGTCCAGTGTGCCCCCAACACCTCTGTTTCCAAGATGGCAGAGGTCTGGGACACACTGGAGTAGCTCTGGGCACCTCCCCGTTGGAGGTAATGGTCAGGGGAGTGGTCACTCCCCTTTCCTTTGTCCAGTTTTATGCCAGAGCAGGGCTGGGGATCCCTGAATTGCTGTAGACTGGCTTATGCAGAGATGGGCACCATCTGTGCCCATCAAAGCATTTCCAGAGGCTGGGGGAGGCTACTCCTCCCCAGCCCTTCACACATATTTCCAAAGGGAGAGGGTGTAACACCCTCTCTCAGAGGAAATCCTTTGTTCTGCCTTCCTGGGCCAGGGCTGCCTGGACCCCAGGAGGGCAGAAACCTGTCTGATGGGTTGGCAGCAGCTGCAGTGGAGACCCCGGAAAGGCAGTTTGGCAGTACCCGGGTTCTGTGCTAGAGACCCGGGGGATCATTGAATTGTCACCCCAATACCAAAATGGTATTGGGGTGACAATTCCATGATCTTAGACATGTTACATGGCCATGTTCGGAGTTACCATTGTGACCCTATACATAGGTAGTGACCCCGCACTCACAAAGTCCGGGGTATTTGCCCTGAACGATGTGGGGGCACCTTGGCTAGTGCCAGGGTGCCCACACACTAAGTAACTTTGCACCCAACTTTCACCAGGTGAAGGTTAGACATATAGGTGACTTATAAGTTACTTATGTGCAGTGGTAAATGGCTGTGAAATAACGTGGATGTTATTTCATGCAGGCTGCAGTGGCAGGCCTGTGTAATAATTTGTCAGAGCTCCCTATGGGTGGCAAAAGAAATGCTGCAGCCCATAGGGATCTCCTGGAACCCCAATACCCTGGGTACCTCAGTACCATATACTAGGGGATTATATGGGTGTACCAGTATGCCAATGTGAATTGGTAAATTTAGTCACTAGCCTGTTAGTGACAAATTTGGAAAGCAGAGAGAGCATAACCACTGAGGTTCTGGTCAGCAGAGCCTCAGTGAGACAGTTAGGCACCACACAGGGAACACATATAGGCCACAAACTTATGAGCACTGGGGTCCTGGCTAGCAGGATCCCAGTGACACACAACAAGCACACTGACAACATCGGGTTTTCACTTTGAGCACTGGGCCCTGGCTAGCAGGATCCCAGTGAGACAGTGAAAACACCTTGACATATACTCACAAACAGGCCAAACGTGGGGGTAACAAGGCTAGAAAGAGGCTACTTTCCTCCAGCCCTCCAGCCTCCCAGCCCAGGAAGACCCATTTAAAATGCAGATGTATGCAAGCGAGGCCGAGTACCCTGTGTTTGGGGTGTGTCTGAGTGAATGCACAAGGAGCTGTCAACTAAACCCATCCAGGCGTGGATTGTAAGGCACAGAAAGATTTAAATGCAGAGAAATGCTCACTTTCTAAAAGTGGCAATTCTGAAATAGTAATATTAACTCCAACTTCACCAGTCAGCAGGATTTTGTATTACCATTCTGGCCATACTAAATATGACCTTCCTACTCCTTTCAGATCAGCAGCTACCAATTCAACAATGTATGAGGGCAGCTCCAATGCTAGTCTATGAAGGGAGCAGGCCTCACAGTAGTTTAAAAATGAATTTAGGAGTTTTACACTACCAGGACACGTAAACTACACAGGTACATGTCCTGCCTTTTACCCACACAGCACCCTGCTCTAGGGGTTACCTAGGGTACACCTTAGGGGTGACATATGTAGAAAAAGGGGAGTTTTAGGCTTGGCAAGTACTTTTAAATGCAAAGTCGAAGTGACAGTGAAACTGCACACACAGGCCTTGCAATGGCAGGCCTGAGACAAGGTTGAGGGGCTACTTAAGTGGGTGGCACAACCAGTGCTGCAGGCCCACTAGTAGCATTTAATCTGCTGGCTCTGGGCTCATATAGTGCACTCTACTAGGGACTTATAAGTAAATTAAATAGTCCAATTTGGTGTGATCCAAGGTTACCATGTTTAAAGGGAGAAAGCATATGTACTTTAGCACTGGTTAGCAGTGGTAAAGTGCGCAGAGTCTAAAAACCAGCAAAAACAGTGTCCAAAAAGTGGAGGGAGGCAGGCAAAAAGTTAGGGGTGACCACCCTAAGGCTGTCAGGTCTAACATGTGTCCCCCCCAGCTGAAAGTGGGGAGAGCTACCCAATCTCCTGGGAGCTCTCTTCGCTAAGGGGGAAGTATCTGGAGAGACCATCAGCACTAGCATGGTCAACCCCCGGGCGATGCTCCACTGTAAAGTCCATCCCCTGTAGGGAAATGGACCACCTCAAGAGTTTTGGATTTTCACCCCTCATCTGCATGAGCCATCTGAGGGTCCTGTGGTCTGTCTGAACCCGGAAGTTAGTCCCAAACAGGTATGGTCTCAGCTTCTTCAGTGCCCAGACCACAGCAAAGACTTCTCTTTCAATAGCACTCCACCTCTGTTCCCGTGGTAATAGTCTTCTGCTAATAAAGACTACTGGTTGGTCTAGGCCCTCCTCGTTTAGCTGTGCTAGGACCGCCCCTATGCCATGCTCTGAAACGTCTGTCTGCACGATAAATTCCTTGGAGTAGTCAGGCGCCTTGAGCACGGGGGCCGTGCACATGGCTTCCTTCAGGGAGTCATAGGCTTTCTGACAAGCCTCTGTCCAAATCACCAACCTACGTTGCTTTTTGGATGTGAGTTCTGACAAGGGTGTCACCATGGTTCCATAGCCCTTGACAAATCTGTGGTAATACCCAGTGAGGCCTAAGAAGGCTCTCACCTCTGTTTGGGTTCTAGGTGGTTGCCAGGCCTTGATAGTTTCAATCTTGGTCTGGAGTGGCTGCACCTTGCCACCACCTACTAGGTGTCCCAAGTACACCACGGAACCCTGCCCAATCTGGCACTTACTGGCCTTGATGGTCAGGCCTGCCTGTTGCAGGGCCTGAAGCACCTCCTTGAGGTGGAGCAGGTGCTCCTCCCAGCTGTCACTGTAGACTGCAATATCGTCCAGGTAGGCTGCACAGAAGGCATCCTTGCCAGCTAGGATCCCGTTAAGCAACCTTTGGAAGGTAACGGGGGCATTTTTCAACCCAAAGGGCATCACCCGGAATTGGTAATGACCATCAGGTGTGGAAAATGCTGATCTCTCTTTAGCTCCCTCAGTCAAGGCGATCTGCCAGTACCCTGATGTGAGATCAAAAGTACTGAGGAATTTGGCAGTGCCTAGCCTGGGGGATGGGGTGAGCGTCAGTCCGTGTGACTGAATTGAGACCCCAGTAGTCCACGCAGAACCTAAGTTCTAGCTTGGCACCGGGGGCAGCAGCCGTGGGTACTAGCAACACAGGGCTGGCCCAGGGACTGCTAGACTTCTCAATAACCCCTAGAACCAACATCTTGGAGATTTCCTCTTTGATGCTGGCCTTCACCTAGTCTGACAACCTGTAAATTTTGTTATTTACAGGGGGACTGTCTCCCGTGTCAATATCATGGATACACAAGTGTGTGCATCCAGGGGTGAGAGAAAACAGGGAGGAGTACTGTTCCAGTAACTGGTAGCAGCTCCCTTTCTGGTCTAGGGTCAGGGAGTCAGAGAGAATGACACCCTCCACCGACCCATCACCTTCCTTGATAGTGAGGAGGTCTGGGAGAGGTTCACTCTCCTCCTCCACCCCCTCATATGTCACCAGAAGCATGTTGACTTCAGACCTCTCAAAATGAGGCTTCAGTCGGTTGACATGGAGCACCCTTAGGGGGTTCCTAGGGGATTAGAGGTCCACTAGGTAAGTGACCTCCCCTTTCTGCTCCTTCACTTCAAATGGACCAGACCAGCGGTCCTGGAGAGCTCTAGGCTCTACTGGCGCCATTACCCACACTTTGTCTCCAGGTTAAAACTCTACCAGGGTGGCCTTCTAGTCATACCAGCGTTTCATTACCTCTTGACTGGCCTCATCCTGAGTGGGTGCCTTTGGAGCTTTCTCCAACCCCTCCTTGACAATGCTTAAGGGTCCCCTGACAGGGTACCCCTAGAGGAGCTCAAAGGGACTGAACCCTACCCCCTCAGGGAGGCCTGTGATCATGCCTTTCAAGGTCTTGTTGAATCTCTCCACAAGAACATTAGATTGGGGGGGATAGGGTGTGGTGAACTTGTGGGTTACACCACACGCATCCCACATAGACTTAATGTATGCAGACATGAAGTTAGTGCCTCTGTCAGACACTATCTCCTTTAGGAATCCCACACGGGTAAATATCCCCATCAGAGTTCTGGTCACCAACGGTGCAGTTACGGTCCTCAGAGGGATTGCCTCTGGGTAACTGGTGGCATGGTCCACCAAAACCAGGATGTACCTGTTGCATAGGGCAGTTTTGGGGTCCAATGGACCAACAATGTCGATGCCCACCCTTTCAAAGAGGGTGCCAACGACAGGAAGTGGAATCAGGGGGACCTTAACCCTTTTTCCTGTTTTACCTCTGGCCTGGCAGGTAGGACAGGACCTACAGAACGTATCTGAGTTTGTCCTCATTCTGGGCCAATAGAAGTGGGTGACAAGCCTGGTAAAGGTCTTGTCTTGCCCCAAATGTCCTGCCAGGGGAATGTCGTGGGCCAGCCCCAGTAGGAAGGTCCGGTAACACTGGGTGACCACCAGCGCACGCGCTGCCCCAATGGCCGGAACCTTAGGCTCACTGTAGAGGAGATCATTTTCCCAATATATGTGGTGATCGCCAGAGGCTTCACCTGCTGCCTGGGCTGAGGCTTTCTTCCTCGTGCCCTCTAGAGTGGGCCATTCTTTCTGCGCCTTGCAGAATGACTCCCTGGTGGGCCCACCCTCAGCTTGCCAGCCAGCAAGCTCAGGTAGGTCACCTAGGGCGGCAATGTCTTCCTCAGTTGGCTCGGGGGCCTCCTCCTCAGGAACCCCGCCAACCACTGCAGGAACTTCTGGGATGGTTTCCCGCGCCCCTTGCCCCTCCTCTTGGCAGTTGTCTGGGCCATTGTTCCAGGCTCCAGACGCCCTTGATTTCCCTCTCGGGCTGCCATGCACCGTGTGGTCATGCAGACCCACTCAGGCAATCCTAACATCTCCAACTGAGACCTTAGCTCTACCTCCTTCCAGGTAGTGTGCTCAAGGTCGTTGCCTAACAGACAATCTACATGCATGGCAGGACTCACAGCTACTTTTAGAGTACCAGAGACCTCCCCCACTCAAAGGGAACCAGAGCTACCGGTAGATGGCTCTCACGATTATCGGCGACTATGACTTGGTGGAATGTATTTGGGATCACACAGAGCCTCCACCCTTTGCCCATTGATGGTGACCCACTGCCTATACTTGGAAGTATTGGCAGGCATGTGGGTTTTTGCACCATCTCTGCATCCCCCAGGGACACTAGGGTTTCCTCTGTCTGCACCCCAAAACAGACTGGGACCATCTCCTCCCCGAGCGCTACGCTAGCCAACCCAGGTATCTGCCCTCCTTTGGGTGGCTGTGCCCTCTTCGGACACTTGGTACTCGGTACAAACCTCCCTGTCTTATGGTCAGTAAAACCTCTCCTTTTGGAATCAGACCAGGACTGGTTACCACTACTCCCTTGGGAACTATTTTGGGGGCCTTTTGAGAACTCCTTGTTTTTAAGTTTTTCTCCCCCCTCTTTCTTCTGATGGGAACCCTGACCACCTTTGTAGGTGTCCCCCCCAGATACCTTTCTGGACTCTCTGGTACTAGTCCAGAGGTCCGCCTCCTCAGCAAGCTTCCTGGGATCAGTCAGCTTACTGTCTACTAGGTGCTGGCGCAACTCTGTAAAACAAATACTGAGCATATGCTCTCTCAGAATCAAATTATACAATCCTGTGTAATCATCTACTTTGCAGCCCCGCACCCATCCATTCAGTGCCTTACTGGAAAAGTCAAAGAAATCCACCCATGTTTGTGTGGACAGTTTGGTGCTGTCCCTGAACCTCTGATGGTATTTCTCAGGGGTCAGCCCAAACTTGGCAAGTAAAATGGCTTTCTGAAGTGGGTATGTGTTTTGATCCTTTGTGTCCAATGTGAAAAGTGTGTCCCTCCCCAATGATGGCACATAATTCCACATAGCTGTACCCCATTGCCCTTCAGGAACCTCATGAGCCCTTAGTGCAACTTCTTAACCAGCTAGCCATTTATCTATGTCATCTCCCACCACAAAACTGGGCACCACATTTTTGGGTATACGAACCTTCTTTTCTCCAGCAGGTACTGTCTGTATGCTGCTACCATTACTGCTGGACTCAGACTGCTTTGCCTTAAGATCCAGCTCCTTGATACTCAGTATATGAGCCAAAAAAAGTTTCTTTTCAGCCAAGGCTCTCTCAGCTGCCCTTCTTTCCTCCTGTTGAGCCTCAATTTTCAGTCTTGCCATTTGCAATTGGAACTCCCTCTCCTCTCTCCTTTCCTCTGCGGTCAAGCTTTGATCAGAGACACTGCTCCCTGGTCTGGAAGGGGGCACAATTGCTGTGGTAACATCACCCACTGATGGCAAAAAATCCTCTGAGGGGCCATCTTCTAGCTCCTCTTGCTCAGCATCCTCCTCTAAATGGGCTTCTGCCCAGGCCCTCAGCACCACTTGAATGTCCTCCTTTCTGGAGGCCCCTTGGGCGGGTACACTCATCTCCCTGCAGAACCCTTTTAGCTGTTTGACAGTATATGTCTCCAACAGGGCTAGGTCAAAATCTCCTGCTTGAGACCCAGCCTGAGACATATTGAGTGAGGATTTAGATTTAGAAAATTGTCAGGAAAAACGAATTTGCAAAAAGAGATAAAAATCAAGTTGACCTTCAACTGTGGGTAGGTAGTGAAATACTTAGCTACTGTATGTCACTGCACAAATACAAGTCCTATCCTCACCGCTGATCACCAATGTTAGAAATGGGGTCTTTGGTTGGCAGTCAGGTTACCCCCTGTCCAAGCAAGGACCCTCACTCTAGTCAGGGTAAGTCACACACAATCCAAATTATCCTGTGCCCACCCTCTGGTAGCTTGGCACTGAGCAGTCAGGTTTAACTTAGAAGGCTATGTGTGAAGTATTTGTGCAATAAATCATACAATAACACAATATATCACCACAAAAATACACCACACAGTGTTTAGAAAAATATATAATATTTATCTAGATATGTGCAGGTCAAAATGATAAAAGATGCAGTAAGAAAATGTAAAGATATCACTGGAAAGTGACGGGGAAGGAGCCAAAATAGCGGCCGGGAAGGACGCTTAAAGTGTGAGCTCTGCACTGAGCTCATCAAAATTATCCTAAAAGGCACCCTCGGAGTGGCGCTGGGCGCCCGCGGGCACAGGATTCGGCTTAGGGGAGTCGGCGCTCTGCTGTGGAGCCGGGAAGCTCCGCGGACAAAAACGCGTTAGAGGCGGCTGCTCCACGACGCGGCCCCGGTGCCGAGGGCCTGCTGAGGACTGCGGAGGCCTGGGAGGAGCGTGACGCTTCCTGCGGACCTGACTGCGTTTCAGCGGGGAGCGGTGAGTGGGTGTTCTAAGGGGGGGGCTCCCAACCGGGGGGGCCCGTGATGGACCACGGCCTTCCTCCCCTTTCTACCCCCTTTCCCCCCATCCGTGCCGGGCGGGGGCTGAGGCCATACCAAGTGCGCTCTGGCGCGCTGAAGATTGGGACACGCGCAGAGCACTGGAGACGCGCACCGCTTTGGGGCTGCTGGCTGCGGTCCGATGCCTGGGGAACAAGAAAACAAACCATAGGGGAGGAGGTCGGCTCGGCCGCGTGTGCTTGCGGGCCGAGCCGCGTCGAGTCTCTGCCCGGGCCCGTGGTGATACCGGGGAAACAGTGGAGCAGCTCCCCCCCCAGAATACAGCAGCAAATTCTCCTTCCTGCTCCCCGCTAACCAGTGCGGGAGAGGGCCGCATGGGCCCTGTCAAGAAACCGGTTGAGGGAGTGAGGCTGGAGACCTTCCCCCCTCCTACTGTTGTCCTTCGTTTGCCACGGGCGCCCGGATCCCCCCTTCTCTCTGGCCCTCGCCGAGGTATAGACGGCGCACATCTCAGGGGACGGCTGGGGGGGCCTGATGGAGGAAACGAGTCTCAGGCCCAGGACACTAATAATTTGGAGGAGGTGTTTGTTATGCACACGCCTGTGAACTGAGTTGCCGCCGACTGGTTTACCCGACGGGGAACGCCAAACTGAGTGCGCCAAACTGAAGAATCACCCGTGTAGGGGGACGAGCGCACCAAAAGTGAAATCTGCTGCTTAATCACGTTGCTCCGCACATTGAAAGTTGACCAACAGTGAAGCAACATGGCCGGTAAATCTAAGTCCGCGAAGAGCCAAGATCGAAACACACAAGGACTGGCACCCAGTGATCATCAGTTAATACCAACCTTACAGTCACTGGAAAGCACACTACAAGCCCACTCTACACAATTTGAAAAAGTACTGCAGGCAATCATGGACACTAAATCCTCCTTGGAAAACAGAATAGACACGGTATTGCAAGATTAGAATTTACTTAGAGTGGACCACTGCAAACAGGCAGAGAGAGTTAAATCAGCAGAAGAGGTGTTGAATGACCTGACCCCTACGGCTTCGGATAACCAAAAACAAATCCAACGCCTGGACGCAGAGGTGGAGATCTTATGGCGACGGGCTGAAGAAGCAGAAGGGAGATCCCGCCGCAATAACGTACGCTTTTTTGGGTTCCCTGAAAAATTACCGGAGCAGAGCACGGAAATATTCCTAGAACAATGGCTAATCAAAGAAGTGCTGAATGGGACCCCATCGAAGTTCTTCTCAGTGGAAAATGCGCACAGAGTACCGGGGAGGCCGCCAGTTCTGGGCCAACCACCCAGACCACTAATAGCTAGATTCTTAAATTATAGAGACCGCAATGCAATACTGCAGCAATTCTGTAGCAAAGGCCCATTTAGACACGAGGATTCAGTCATCAACACCTACCCAGACTTCACCCAGGAGGTACAGAGACAACGTAATTCTTACACAAACATCAAGCAACGCCTCCGCGAGCATAATATTAATATTACGCTCTATTGTTCCCTGTCAAACTTCGAGTGATTTCAGATGATCGCACACACGTATTCACTTCTCCGGAAGACGCCTGGACGTGGCTACAAGCCAAGGTCCTTGCACGATCACGTGGGGACGCGGAAGAAGGGGAGGAATGGCTTATCCCCTCATCACGGAAGCGCTCCAGGAAGCGACCGAAGGGACAACCCACCGAAAAACAGGCAGCAGAAGAAAGGGCAAAATCTTTGATAGAAACTCCCCTGCACATACAGAACTCTTTCAAGGCGCTTTGGCCGCTCCCTGCTGACAGCCCGGAATCCGATTCGGCCAGCTCAGACTCCACGCTAACAGAATTGTTAAAAGGCCCGAAGCTTACCCCTAGATCTGTGGATGCATTATAAACGCAAGCTATTAAGCCGTTTCTCCTACCGAACTGGGGGACAAATTGGAAAGACGGCACAGGGCACTCGGTGCGAAATTTCATGAAGGAGGATGCAACCCCCACCTACGGTCATCTCTTGAACAATTTGCACTTCCTCAGCAAGACCATTGTTTACTACCATTGAGCATGTGATCTGGGGGGGGGGACACTCCGGGGGCGCCCACAGGCACAAGCAGACCAGGACTGCGAAAAGATGTGAGCTCTGTACAAGAGCCACATCTGGATGCCGAATACCTCCCTAAAGATATCCATACGGATATAGGTTTATATGTTGAGTAGATTAACCCGAGTTCATAGTTCGGTTAGGGAACTAGTTGGGTTGGGATGAGGGGGGGTAATAGTTAAACTACACGTTTTGGGTCAATCCTACATACAGGAAACACTGCAGAGGTTATCAGGCATAATTACATACCCGATAGGAATGGGTGGAGCCCAGAAGGATACGGTGGCCCAGAGCGGATCACAAGCAGTTACACCACATATCCCTACATGGCTCAAAACGCGAATCACTCCGCATATCAATATGACATAGTTACGCGGAACGTGAGGGGCCTGGGGGCACCAAGCAAAAGATCTCGGGTACATGCATACCTCAAACGTCAGGGAGTACACATCGCTATGAGATACGTGGGAAATGGGGAGGCCAGGTCGTAGGCACAACATACTCGGCCTTCGCTAGAGGAGTAATGGTATGGCTAGCAAGTGGCGTCCCTTATGTCCAAACCTCACATAGGGTTGACCAAGGGGGCAGATATGTGGTAATAGAGGGGCAGCTAGACGGGAGACAATTAGCGTTAGTCGGGATATACGCCCCCAACAGCGCGATAGGTGAATTCTTGGGCACACTCACTCCAGTACTGCTGGTAAACCCTGATGCCCCGGCCATATGGGGTGGGGACTTTAATAGCACACTGAACGCAGTGATAGACAGGTCAAGTATGCACCCGAAAGCGGTAACAAATAGATCTGTTAGAGGTCCTCTGCTGACATGGGCGGGTTGACTTGGAGCTACATGACTTGTGGCGCTTAAAACACCAACAACAAAGGGAATAATCATTCTATTCAATACCCCACAAGGTACATACCAGAAAAGACATAATATGGGGAACCTAAGACATAAGCGCACTGGTCAGCAGCGCAGAATACTCAGCCAAGACATTATCGGATCACTCGCCGCTTAGAATAACAGTGAACTGGGGACGGAAATGCACAGTAATTCCCACCTGGCGATTACAGGTAGAAGCTCTCCAGGATCAGGCATTTGCAGAAGGACTGAACATAACACTGAGACAGTACTGAGAAATTAATACAGACTCCACAGATTCAAGAGCAGCAGAATGAGAAGCACATAAGGCAGTAGTAAGAGGTCATTGCATCTCAACCACTTGGGGAGTGAGACGCACCCTACACGCGGAGGTCTGCAAACTGGAAAAGAAACTGAGAGCAATGGAAATAGCAGTGGCACGAAATGAGACACCTTACGCAGGGCTGAAAGAAGCGCGCACAAAATATAATGAAGCGGACACCCGTTTACGCCGCCATGATCACAAATACCACTTAATGCGTCTGCAAACAGAGGGAGATAGATCGGGCAGGCTGCTGGTGTGGCTCCTTCGCGAGGACCGCTAGCGGTCCCCCATAGGGGCTATAAGAGTAGGCGCAGGCACAATGGCCACCACGCAAGAAGAAATAAATGGGGCATTCAGGGAATACTACACAAATCTTTACACCAGTTGCACGAGATGCACAGCCCAACAACTTGAGTTTTTCCTTGCAGGCTCAGCCCTGGTGCAGCTGACGCAGGCAGATAGGGAGACACTTGAGGCTCCTCTGTCACTTGGGGAGCTGGAGTTATTTCTAACGTAGATGCCCAGAAACAAAGCGCCAGGCACAGACGGCCTCCCAATAGAATACTACTCTGCTTATTCGTCCAGTTTAAAGTCACATCTGTTGAAAGTATTCAACGAGGCATGGTCCAACAAAATCCTGCCTCCAACACAAAGAGAGGCAATGATAGTGGTCCTCCCCAAGCAAGGGCGTGATCCCACAGATGTCAAATCTTATAGACCACTCTTGCTCCTAAATCTAGACTGTAAAATACTAGGCAAAATACTGGCCAATAGGTTAGCACCCATCATACACACCTTGATACACGACGACCAAAATGGATTCATCCCTAAACGCAATACTTTCCTTAATATCTGGAGATTGCTGAGCGTCATGGGGGACACCCCATCGGATTGCACATGAAGAGATGGCACTCTCGTTAGATATCGAAAAGGCATTCGACACGCTAGAGTGGGATTTTTTGTTTGTCACCATGCAGCGCATGGGAATTGGCCCTAAATATCTACGCTGGGTCCAGACACTGTACACCAAACCACAAGCTAGGGTTAAAACAGAAGGGGTTATATCCAATAGCTTCCCAATCACCAGAGGCACCAGGCAGGGTTGCCCCCTCTCTCCCTTGTTATTCGCCATAGCGATGGAACCACTAGCGACTCGGATATGTGCAATGAAAGACAGATGGGGAATATTCAGAAATGGGACACATCACGTCATATCACTGTATGCGGATGATGCCTTAATATATGTACGGAAAGGGAGCGAGGTGATGCCCTGAGTAATATCGCTACTGTCCGAATACGGAGGGATATCGGGTTTGGTGGTGAACTGGGAAAAATCGTGTGCATATCCACTAACGAGATGGTCCCAGTCAAGAAGAGAAAACGCCCCAGTGGGGTGCCTGAAGTGGTGCTTCGACACGTTTAAGTATCTAGGGGTCAACATACACCATAAAATCGAGGACCTTAGAGATGGCAATCTGGGGAGAGCACTAATCGCTATGAAGGGATCGTTGCGCTTCTGGAATAAACTACCACTGTCGCCCTTGGGCAGGGTGGCGATAGCAAACATGTTGGTATTGCCTGGGCTGCTATATTATTTTGTGGCACTGTCTATCACTGTCCCCAAGAGCTTTTTTCGGAACTTGAACGCAGACCTACTGCAGCTTATATGGGGAGGGGGCAGAGCACGCGTGGCACTCTCCACACTGCAGCGCCCAATTAGTGCAGACGGGATGGGAACCCCCAACTTTGAATATTACTACGCTGCAGCACAGCTACAGTGGATACTAAACTGGATCCACAGGCCTGTGCTGGTGGAATCCAAATGGCTGCTGGCGTGACTGCGGGGAGAGCCACTGCTCACACGGCTATCAAATAAAACACTCAAAGCTGCGTCCGTTAACACATTGATGGGGTGGCACACTCATGCTGGCGGAGGTATGTACAAAAAGAACAGAAAACACTTCCTTACTCGCCGCTCGTCCCTCTGGAGTAGGTCCCTGGGTGGGCTACGGCCGGATCGCGCCCAGTCACAACCTGGGCGGAGGTGGGCATACAGCTGGTAGGAGATTGCTTTGAAGAAGGGAAACTGATGACTTTCAAATCTATGCAAGCCCTTACAGAAGTAGGCCCAGGGCAATTTCTAGCTTACCATGCAATACGTCACTCAATCAAAAAGACATGGGCGTCGGGAAACCAGGAGCCAGCGATCTCTCCCACACTACATCATATGCTACAATATGACGATCCAATAAAAGTAGTGATAAACTTGTACAAAACTCTAAACTGGTGAAAGTGACGGATAGGTGGAACGCTGTCCTGCCGGACCCGATACCCCAAGAGGACTGGATGAAAGCCCTGCACCACACCAGAGGGGTGTCGAGAAACCCCAGATTCCGTTACACACAATTCAATTACACACACCAACCATACCTATCACCAGCCATGATCAAACGCATGTTCCCAGGCTTGGACCCAATTTGCCCTAGATGCAATGCCCCATCGGCACATTTCTTTCACATGGTCTGGTAATGTCCTAAAGTACAAAAGAAGTGGAGCGGTGTGGTGGAAGTAACCACAGAATTGACGGGTATTGCATTGGCAGTTGATTGCAAGTCCTGTCTATTAGGGCTGAGAACAAGAGAGAAGTCACATAGACATCTACATAAGTTTGCAGACCTAGCATACGTGACGTACAAAAGACTGATAGCCATGAATTGGAAAGCATCCAAAGAACCCGACTTGAAAACCTGGCACACCCTAACGCTGCGCTGGTCCCGAACAGAATATCAGGTACTGAGGAAATTAGCGTGGGTGGGCCAACAACACGCAGGATGTGAAGCCTGGGAAATGTTAGTAGCTAGACTAGAGGCCAAAAATGACGAGAAGCCACCGTGAATAGGGCAATAACACAACGTTAGCCACAACCAGATAGTACCAAAACACTTCCAACACAATAAAGTAATCATTAGCGACAGACAACGTCAGACCAGCACACACTTTCTCTCGCCTCCCACAGTTGCTGCTGCCTGCGTCAGATAACAGGAGCAGAGCAAATACTCTGAATACACATAACAAACACAAACCCAACATACAATACAGACAGGAGCCAGACCAGCATCACAGATTACTCCAAACAAATTAAGTAGGGCCAGCAGGGAACAGGGGAACTAAACAGCCAAACGAGGGGCCGCCACACACCTAAAAATAAGACTCACCAGCCACACACCGCAGATAAAGATACTGGAAAGAAAATAAGACCTAAGTTGTGTTTACTTTGTTTTGTTTGAATGTAAAAGTTACACCAGATCATCCAAATCCTGTCAATGCATGCAAATGATAAGGTATTCAGATCTGCAATTAAAATTCAATAAAAATATTTTTTTTAAATAAAATAAGAAATCCTATGGAACTCGTAATACGACTGGTGGTATATCTGTCACTTTACCGTCACTTTTGGGACGGATTAACACCTCCTCCAAAGTTGTAATCAAGCCCAAAGTGTCTTAAGTCTTTAAAAAGCAAACAAAGTCTCTTTCAAGCACAAAGTACCTGGTTTGAGTGAAGAATCTCCGCAAAGGGCCGCAGAGGAGGAGATGTGGGGAAAACAGGGAGTGTGCGTCGGTTTCGCCCCTTCGCACACGGACGTGTGTTGTTATTTTCCACGCGGGGAAGATGTTGCATCGACTTCTGGCACGTGGACGGATCTCCTCTTCGGACCTCTGCGGGGTTTTCGGATGCCCCGGGGTCTGTGCGTGGAATCCTGGGCTTGTTGACCAGCTCTGCGTCGTTCCGGTGGGCGATGCGGGGAAATTTCTCCCTCACGGCAAGCGCTGCGTCGATTTCCCCTCTGGAAGTCGGGCGTCGTCGTCCCATGTCGGCTGTGTGTCGATCCAGTGGGCAGTGCGTCGAAGTTCTGGTCACACCGCAGGCGCCGCGTCGATCTTTTCCTTGCGAAGTCGAGCAGTGTCATCCCAGTTCGGCGTGCAGTGAATTTTTAACCGTGGAACAGGCTGTGTGTCGTTTTTAGCAAGCTGTGCGTCAAATTTTCACCGCACGAAGGAGTCCAGTTGCAAGAGAGAAGTCTTTTTGGTCCTGAGACTTCAGGGAACAGGAGGCAAGCTCTATCCAAGTCCTTGGAGAGCACTTCTTCACCACAGCCAGGGAACAGCAAGGCAGCAGGGCAACAGCAAGGCAGCAGTCCTTCAGAGAAAGCAGTTGTGTGAGTCATTTGGGCAGCCAGGCAGTTCTCTTGGCAGGATGCAGGTTCTGGTTACAGGTTTCTTCTCCAGGAAGTGTCTGAGGTGGTAGGGCAGAGGCCCCATTTTTATACCCAAATGTGCCTTTGAAGTGGGGGAGACTTCAAAGAGTGGTTTGGAAGCGCACCAGGTCCCCTTTCCGTTCAATCCTGTCTCCCAGGGTCCCAGTAGGTGATTTTGCAGTCCTTTGTGTGAGAGCAGGCCCTCCACCCTCCCAGCCCAGGAAGACCCATTCAAAATGCAGATGTATGCAAGCGAGGCTGAGTACCCTGTGTTTGGGGTGTTTCTGAGTGAATGCACAAGAAGTTGTCAACTAAACCCAGCCAGACGTGGATTGTAAGGCACAGAAAGATACAAGTGCAGAGAAATGCTCACTTTCTAAAAGTGGCATTTCTGAAATAGTAATATTAAATCCAACTTCACCAGTCAGCAGGATTTTGTATTACCATTCTGGCCATACTAAATATGACCTTCCTACTCCTTTCAGATCAGCAGCTACCACTTCAACAATGTATGAGGGCTGCCCCAATGCTAGCCTATGAAGGGAGCAGGCCTCACAGTAGTGTAAAAACGAATTTAGGAGTTTTACACTACCAGGACACGTAAACTACACAGGTCCATGTCCTGCCTTTTACCCACACAGCACCCTGCTCTAGGGGTTACCTAGGGCACACCTTAGGGGTGACATATGTAGAAAAAGGGGAGTTTTACGCTTGTCAAGTACTTTTAAATGCCAAGTCGAAGTGACAGTGAAACTGCACACACAGGCCTTGCAATGGCAGGCCTGAGACAAGGTTGAGGGGCTACTTAAGTAGGTGGCACAACCAGTGCTGCAGGCCCACTAGTAGCATTTAATCTACAGGCCCTGGGCACATATAGTGCACTCTACTAGGGAATTATAAGTAAATTAAATAGTCCAATTTGGTGTGATCCAAGGTCACCATGTTTAAAGGGAGAGAGCATATGTACTTTAGCACTGGTTAGCAGTGGTAAAGTGCGCAGAGTCTAAAAACCAGCAAAAACAGTGTCCAAAAAGTGGAGGGAGGCAGGAAAAAAGTTAGGGGTGACTACCCTAAGGCTGTCAGGTCTAACAGTCCTGCACAGACCTCACCTAATCACTTCCAACAATACACAACTAACTGGTTAAACTAAATATTGCACAATGGGTTGAGCAGTCTGATTCACGGATACATGCTTGGATCCGGAAACATTTATATACACATTCCAATGCTTTTAAACGCACAGCCCAGAAGACAAGTGCCTTGACACAAATAAACAACACTATAATACAGTAATGCAGTCACACACAGAATGCTATTGACCGGCCTTTGGAATCAGCAGCAGGGGCAAGTTATGCTTAACACAATAAGAAGGCAAATTCAACACACCTCTCACTGAAAGCCCAATTGTTTTAGCAGTGCATGATATGTCAGTGCCAAGCGATAACGTGAGCCATAGGTCCTTGACATCTGTAGGCAGGGCCGGCTTTAGCAATGTTGGTGCACAGTGCGACAATCATTTTTGGCACCCCCTTGTGACCACCTCCTCGGAGTCTCCCACTACCAGGGGGCAAAAGTGCGCCTCATTTCTCCATACCCCCCCTCTCACACACATTTAATTTGTTTAAATCACTGGTAAATGCTGACCTCAACAATCAGAATGTATAGCTACCCAAATGAATCCTTTTTAACAACATGAGAAATAGATACTGAAAGACGGAGGAGGCGATGCTTCTCTGCTATTACGGAGGAGCCTCCCCCGCCACAAGAGTTATCTTGCCATTTTTATTGCTGCCTGAAAGCTCTTGGCACAAGGAACTCTGCAGCAGGTGTTTTCAAAGTAATAGCCAAACTCAGTGCCACTCCTGAGGTCAGTGCCCCTTCCACAGGTCTGCGCCCTGTGCGGAATCACCAGTCGCACTGCCCTACAGCTGGCCCTGTCTGTAGGTGCCTCGGGCTCTGTTAGAGAAAGCGATGCTATGTGAAGTGCGTAATTGTTCCCCTGCTGCACAGTTTCCTGTCTGTTCAGGAGACCCCAAGGAGGCACTTCTGCAGCGTGGGATGCTAGTTCTGTAATAGAAAGGGCTGCTCTCAGAGGGTGATTGTCACTGTTACTCTAAACGCTATATAGAAAACAAACATGGCTAACTTGACCTCAGGTGCCCACTGCACAGATTTATTAAGAAAGGAATGTCAATACACAAAATTTAAATTCAAAAGACTTGTAAGGTGGCCTGGCTTTTATCAGTTTTTTTTTTTTTTTTTACTTACTAATAGCTGATTGTATTTAATGTTATGAGTGGCTCCCAAATGTTTTACTGGGATGGTTGCCTCTAAGCAAGACCCGCTATGTTCCTCCAAGAAGTCACAATCTGGCAATGCCCCACTCCTGCACTGTGACAGAGGACAATGGACTCTATGCAGAGGCGCCCACTTATAGCAGGGTCACAATACCAAAGTAAAAGAGACCATTAAACCTGCCACTGCTTTCACGTAGCCTGGTTTAATCGCTGAAATTATTTTTAAAAAGCGCTATGATGTGACCGCGTCACAGTGCGTTTTTGTAATTCAACTCGGACAATGGAGGCAGAGCGGGTGGGACTATGGTGGCAACACGAACAATGAAAGGATTGAGGGTGGGTGGGGAGAATGAAAAAGGCGTTATGACGTGGCCAGTGGTGTTTACATCATAGCACTTTTTTGTGGTGGGCTAACACGAGAATGGGAGGAATATGCAACACAGAAAACGGGCGGGAGGAAAAAAGTAAACGTGCGCAATAGGGGGCTGGGTGAGAGCAGATAGACCGGGAGAAACACCGGACGGAGCCATCTAGAAAAGATGCACACTGCAGAGTGATCTAACAAAAAGAAACGAGGCAGAGCACAGCGCCATGGGAGGCATGTACTATACAAATTATAGTTACATTGAATACCCTTTTGTATTGTTAAGAAGATACTGCTTAAGCCTGACCCCAGAGATGGGTGTTTTGTTCGATGCAGCTGCATTTTACAGACATCACTTTCTGCTCTTGCACTATTGTCACCTGGTACCTCCTGTGAGTGTTATGTGCATGCTTCTCTTCCCTCCAAAGCAAAATCCAGCACCTGAGTGTGGAGGACCGCAGCATCTGTGTCTGTTCAAAGCCCAATAGGCGCTGCGTCAGCCAGAGAGCAATTAAAAAAAAACAAAATAGTACCTCACCTCGATTACGCTGGGAACAGTGGATGGCCACTAATTAAGTTGAATCGATCAGTGCTTGGTCCCTCCTCCAAAGAGAAGAACAGAAATGATGCCAGGCCTGCAGTGACGAATTACAAGGCTGTAAGGAAGAGTGCCACGCAAACCAATACATAGTGAGCATCGGACAGGCTCCAAACCCTTTATTGTACACAACAGAGTTTTGCAAGTGACACGCATGTGCTAGTGCATGCACATGCGATCTCAACCCTAAAAAAGAGAAAATCCTTTGTGACAAGAAATACAAATTAAGATACAATTAAGTAAAACTGGGATGGACCACATGATACTTAAATACAAAAGAGCTTATACCTGTGAAGCAGTTGGAAGGTTGATTTGTGAAGATAAAAATTTGTAATAGAAAATCCAACATGGACCTTCCCGCACCAGCAGCTACAGCCAGCTCAAACTTGGTTAATCCGTCTGCCCCTGGTGTAATCACAAAAAACTGTTTACTACACCTCGTACTTCTGTAATGTCACTACATGACCCCTCCCCGTGAATAGTATTTGCCTTAGTGACAAATTTAAGGTCGTTGTATTTTCAAACCAGCGAATTAAACAAAAGAATAGTTTGCCTAACGCCACGTCCAATTGAGCAACACTTGCCAAAGTGGAGAAACTGGAAGAAACAGTGACTTGTCCATGGTCACACCCAGTGCCACTAGTGAAAAACTTTGGAACATCGGACCCAGGTTCGAGTCTCTGCGTTGGCTCAACATCCTGTTATTCGAGTAAATTACTTAAATTCCCTGTGCCTAAAATAAATGTATGTATGAATGTGACGTGTAATGTAACTGGTGCTCATGTAAATCTTCAGGTCGAGTTTGTGCTCTATAATTTTTTTTAAATAATGTGTGTTCACGCTGTCTGCTTGCTGCCAAGCGTTACACAGTCACACCAGGAGTTCTGTAGTAGTACACTTAAGACAAATTTGCATTGCCAATCAAAATAAGTGATGTTCAGCTCAGGCGTGGAGGCGTTCCCACATTAAAAGTGTCGACGTACTGCTGGGAAGTGTTGCCGCATTAAAAGTAGAGCAGCCCTGTTGAAAAGTTCCGGAAAGATCAGGTTAGGTTAGAGTGACCAGATTTTTAAAAACAAAAACCTGAACTCAACAACATTAGAAGAAGGACTACAACTTTACATCAACTGAGCCCACAGAATGAAGTGTTCATCAGCAAAGAATTACAGAAGGGGCACTAAAAAAACAAATAAACTGCAATTTTTAAAGCCAGTATCATGTCTGTTAACTAAAATGCTTTCTTATAAAACTGCACCTCACACTGTTTTCAGTCCGCCGTGTCGAAAGCCTGTCACATTAGCCAATTTTCACCAAATCTGCCAGGACAGCTGGTGAAAAACCTGGACTGTCCCGACAAAAAGGAACACCCAGTCACCCTAGATCAAGTGAAATGTCAGGTATAAATGTTGGGAAGTGCTGGGAGTGTGTCAATAAAAGTAGAGTTGCGCCTGCGAGGCGATGCTATCCCACTAAATATATTGTAGTATGCTGGAAGGAGCTGGCACTATCCCGTAACAGTAGGGTGACCAGATTTTGAGGAGCAAAAAACGGGACAGGTCAGACATAAAAGAAGGACTAAAGACTTCACACTCACTTTTATGTCTGGCATGTCCCGTTTTTTTTTGCGTAGCTTTGTGAATGCGTGCCTATACATGTGTGTGTTTACATACATGTATATCTGCACCCTTCGTCTCTCTGCTGGAGAGCACACAGGTGCTGTGTTGCCTGAGAGTAACAGATAAATTACCTTAATTATTGCGTACTTTGTAGGCGTCTGTTAAAGGAGAGCAAACCTTTAATTTATTCTTCCCTGGATAATCTGACCTTTGTCCCAAAAACTGGGACATTTATGTAATGATTTTACCTTTGTCTAAAAAACTGGGACATTTGTTTAAAATTAAGAGAAGCGTCGGGACACGGGACAGTCCTCTAAAAACCGGGACTGTCCGGGGAAATCCAGGATGTCTGGTCACCCTACGTACAGCATAGTAGTGATGCTGAGAAATGCAGGCATGGTTTAATTGAATGCATAGCAGCACTTCTGCGAGGTGATGATACGGCCCATTTCATCAGAGTGCTGCTGGGGATAGGCCGATTTAAAGAAGTGATGTTACCGATCCCATTTAAGAACAGAAGCGCCTTTGAAGGTGTCCTCTTGCTCAGACGTTACTGTACTGTGCCTTTAAAAAGATGGCAGTTCTGCCGAAGAGTGCAGTGAGCGCTTCCTGTAACTCACTGCAGTCACGTAGAAGTTTCAGTAACTCTATGAAGTACAGGGCGATCCAGCTGCAGAGAGGTGTGGGCACCGCCCCCTAAACTACTACAGGTCTGCTTAGGAGTCCTGATAGCATTACAGTGCTCCAGTCCATCTGAAAAATGCCTCATTATCGTCTTACAGGACAGTGAAGCATGGAATTGTCCGCAGGGTCCAAAACACAGCATTATTGTGCTTCCGAGACTTGCTGGCTTCTGTACATTAACAAGCATTGGCAAAGCCAATAGGTCTCTCCTATGCAAGAGCTATTTGCTTTGCCAATATGTTTTAGCAATGTTTTACACCAGCACGGCTGCTGTTCAGCATTGTTCAAAGTTAGTGGGGTAAAGGATAGTGGCATGGAGAGGAGTGCTGTAAAGTGCAGTAGAGTGGAGTGTTATTGAGTGGACTGCCATGACGTGGCATAGAGTGATGTAGAATAGATCTGAGTGTCACGGAAATGGAGTGTCATAGAGTGGCGTGGAGTGTTGTGGAGTGTCACAGAGGGAGTAGAGTGCTGTAGGGTGTAAGTCCATAGAGTGGAGTAAAGGAAGAGAAGAATGTCATAGATTGGAGCGGCATAGAGTGGAGTAGTGTGGGGGAATACAGTGGCATAGAGTGTCACAGAGTGGTGTGGCATAGAGTGGAGTAGTGGAGTAGGCTGGAGTAGTGTGTCGTAGAATAGAGTGGAGTTAAGTGGCATGGAGTGGGAAAGAGAGAGTTGCGTAGTGCATTGTTGAGTGAAGTAGTGTTGTAGAGTGGCACAGATTGGACTACAGTTTGTAGAGTGCAGTGGCATAGAGTGTAGCAGCGTAGAGTTTAATGGAGTAGAGTGTCATAGAGTAAAATACCATAGTGTGTAGTGTCATAGAGTGGAGTGTTGTAGAGTGGAGTAGAGTGGCCTAGAGTGCATTGGTTTAGAGTAAAGTGGTGTAGAGTGCATTGTCACAGAGTGCAGTGATGTAGACTGCAGTGGCATAGAGTAGATTGGTGCAAAGTAAATTGCAGAGGCGTAGAGTGCAGTGGCATAGAGAGCGGTGACATAGAGTATATTGTTGCAGAGTAGAGTGAAGTGGCATAGAGTAGAGTGGTGTAGAATGCAGTTGTGTGGCATCCAGTGATGTAGAATAGATTGAGTCGTATGAAGTGATGAAGAGTGTAGTGGCATAGAGTGCAGTGGAGTGGCATAGAGTTGAGTAGTGCAGAGTAGAGTGCAGTGGCAAAGAGTAAAGTGGCGCAGAGTAGAATGGTGTAGAGACAGTGTGTGGAGTACAGTAGTGCAGATTAGAATAAAGTGGCATAGAGTGAGGTAACATAGTGGGCAATGGTGTAGAGTAGCATAACACACAGTGGGATATCATGCATCCGTGCAGAGGAGAGGCATTGAGTTCAGTGGTAGAGATGCAGAGAGCAGTGGTGTAGAGTACAGTGGTGCAAAATAGAAGAGAATGGCATAGTGTGCAGTGACAGAGTGCAATGGTGTAGAGTGGTAAAGTTCAGTGGCAGAGAGTGCATCTTGCAGAGTAGAGTGGCGCAGAGTAGAGTGGCGCAGGGTAGAGTGGTGCAGAGTAGAGTGGGGCAAAGAGCAGTGGCATAGAGTACAGTTTTGCCGAGTAGAATAGAGTGGCATAGCCTGCAGTGAGGCAGCATGAAGTGCCATAGATGTTGAATACATTGTCATAGAGTGCAGTGGTTTAGAGTAGAGTGGCTTAGAGGGCAGTGGCATAGAGTAGAGTGGAGTAGAGTTGTGCAGCATAGAGTGCAGTGACATAGAGTGTGGTAGCACAGAGTAGTGGCATAGAATGCAGGGGCATAGAGTAGAGTGGGGCAGAGTACAGTTGCTTAGTGTGCAGTGGTGTAGAGTGGAGTGGCACAGAGTGGGGTAGAATGGCATAGAATGCAGTGGCATAGAGTAGATTGTTTTAGGTTAAAGTTCAGTGACATAGAATGCTGTGGCATAGAGTAGTGGCATAGAATGCAGTGCCATAGGGTAGAGGGGTGTAGAGTGCAGTGTTGCAGAGTAGAGTGGCATAGAACATAGAGTGGCATGGTGAGGAGTAGAATGGAGTGGCCTAGGGTGGAGTGTTGTAGAGTGTAGTGGTGAAGAGTGCAGTGGTGCATAGTAGAGTGGGGTAGAGTGCACTGGCATACAGTAAAGTGGTGCAGAGTAGAGTAGAAAAGCAGAGAGTGAAGTGGCATAGAGTGCATTTTCAGGGTGCAGTGGTACACAGTAGCTTAGAGTGGCAAAGAGTGTAGTGATGTAAAGTGCAGAGTCATCAAGTGGATTGGCAGAGCAGGCATTGGTGTAGAGTGCAGGGTTGCAGAGTAGAGTGCAGTGTCATAGAGTACAGTGGCACAGAGTAGAGTGGCATAGAGTTCAATGGTGAAGAATGCAGTGTTGAAGTAGAGTGTTGTAGAGGGAAGTGGCATTGAGTGCTTTGGTGTAGAGTGTAGTGGCATAGAGTGGTGCAAATTAAAATGATGTAGAGTGAAATGTTATAAAGTAGAGTAGCTTAGAGTGCAGTGACATAGAGTAGACAAAGGAGCATACAGTGCACTGCTACAAAGTAGATTGGCATAGAGTACAGTGGTGTTGAGTGTATTGGTTTTGAGTAAAGTAATGTAAAGTGCATTGGCTTTGAGTGCAATAGCGCAGAGTGCAGAGGCATGGAATAGAGTGGTGTGGAATGGCGCAGCGTAGATTGCAGTGGTATAGAGTGGAATAGTGCAGAGTGGAATAGAGTGGCACAGTGTGTAGTGACATAGAGTAGATTGTTTCAGAGTACATTACAGTGTTGTAGAGTGCAGTGTCATAGAAAGCAATGTTGTAGCCTGCAGTGGTGCAGAGTAGATTAGAGTGGCTTAAAGTGGATTAGCATAGAGTGTAGTTGCATAGAGTGGAGTGATGCAGAGTTGAGTAGTGTAGTTGAATAGAGTGCACTGGCATAGACTGCATTGGCATGGAGTGCAGCAGAATGGCATAGAGAAGGTGTTCAGAGTAGAGTGCAGTGGCATAGTGTGTTATTTGAGAGAAGAGTGAATTAGAGTGAAGTGGTGTGGAGTGGAGTGGGGCAGAGTAGAATTGAGTGGAGTGGTTCAGGGTAGAGTGCAGTGGCATAGGGTGCAATAGCATAGAGTGCAATGTTGCGGAGTAGACTGCTGTAGAGTGCAATGGTGTACTGTAGAGTGGCAGAGAGTGTATTGGCATGGAATACAGTGGCATAGACTGGTGCAGATTATAGTGGCATAGAGAGCAGTGGCATAGAGTACAGTGGTGCAGAGTAGAATAGAAAGGCATTGAGTGCAGTTACGTAGAGTACAGTGACAGAGTGCAGTGGAGTAAAATGTTGCAGACTAGAATTTAGTGGTGTAGAATGCAGTGGTGCAGAGTGTATTTGGTGTAGAGTGCCCTGGTTTTGAGCAAAGCTATGTAGAGTGCATTGGCGTAGGAAGCAGGATAGAGTGCAGTGGCACAGAGTAGAGTGCAATGGTATAGAGAAGAATAGAGTGCTGTAGAGTAGAATGGAGTGCCACTAAGTGGTGTGGTGCAGAGTGCAGTAGCATAGAGTAAACAGTTTTAACCATAAAAGTATATAGTGCACAAACAATAATGTGTTAATGTCATCATCTAGTGTAGTAATTTGTTTTGATCCTATTAACATATTTGTTTCCAGAACACTTCAGAATTACCAAAAAATGTGCTTCATTTGTGCTTTTCTGAATCTGATATATTCTGAAATATCTGCACAGTTCATTTACAGACACTTACATTTTGTTCTGTGCTAGAACTAATATTAACATCACACAGCCTTCCTCAAGCACTCCCAGTTGCTAGCATGATTGGCACATAAATCCCCTCACTTTGTGGTCACAGAAAGAAAAATAATCACCAGCCTCTCTGGAAGACAGAGCCTGACATTTGACCTCTGTCTTTAAATGCACAGCAATTGTGACAAGATAAGAACAAGAGTTAAAGGCCTGTTTACACAAATCCAGTACTGGTGGAAGAATACAGTGAATCGAGTTTGAGGAAGGGAAGGGGCGAGCTCAAGCAGGAAAGCCTAAAACAAATACAGCCAGCAAATTGAAAACAAGCAAATGTGAATTACAAACCACAAAGTCAGTGGTAAGCAATGGGTGGAATGCTTTCCCAGGGATGCACCCAAGATGTTGTTAGCAAACTAGACCGCTATGCTGTCTAGAAGACTTCGACCTACAATCACCGCAGAACTGATATAACATGTTGGCCATGATCAGAGAGAAGGGCTGGTACTGCACTACAGAAAGTCTTACACTTCTTCTCAGTGCTTTCCAAAGATGCATAGATGTGCAGGTACTCACTATTTCACAGTACCTTCCGCTGCAGTGCTTAATTTGAGCTTGCGGTTTCTGGTGCAGGGCACCAGCAATTATTTTTGAGGGCCGACACTTATTTTCTGCCTCAAGCATTTACTGCGAGCAAAAGACACATATGGGAAAGACGGAGCTAGGGAGAAAATTGAAAAAGCGTCACAATGGGAGAAAGTAGAAAGCTGCAAGAGTGAGCTGAAGGGGCAGGGAGTGGCTGTAAATGGATTGAAGAGGCCCGAGATGGCTTCAGGATTACGTTGCCTCAGTATTCTGTGTTCGCACATTTAATTGCAGCAGCTGCATTTTAAGAAGAGGGCTTTGGGCACCAGCATGTTCTAATTTACAAATTAAGACCTGTGCTGCTGGTACTTTCCAGTTCACTTGAAGCACTGCATCCTTGCTGAGATGTGCTGGTGTGCTCCATAGCAACCAAAAAGTGTCAGTCAGGGGCATATCTTCAGGGGGATGTTTTCCCCCCCTGATAAATGTATTTCTTGATACAGGTGCTTTCAATCAGGTATGGTGCGATGTCTGTCAAATTTCACCTTGAATTTTTACATACACACAGACAAAAAAGCAGACTCACTCTGTACTTCTCAGTTTTGAAAGTCCTGAAAATTGTTCATTTTTAAAAATATTGTGTTTTTTCTCTTAGTACTCCACATTCCTTTCCCTTTCCACTTCCCCAATGCCCCTCTCATGCCCCCTACTTGTCCTATAACGCGTTCTAGCATTAAATGCCAGCCTGATCATTGGAAATTCTGAAGCTCACACCCCCCAATCTTACTGACCAAGTTTCGCCCCTGGTGTCAGTGCTCAGGATCTGTCCATATTAAGCACTTACACTGCTGAATGATACTTTTATAAGAACAGGTGGTTGTAATCATCAAGTACTGCATCCCAGCCATCAATACAGTCATTTTCAAGATAAAATCGCCTAGTAGTTCTTTACAATATAAAGAACTGCTAAAATGTATGTGACCTGAAACTGACTTACCACAAACAAGATGAACAAAGGCGAGGGCAAAGATGAGCATCTTTTTAGTCGTGTCGTCCCGCAGCGACCCCCAAGGTTGTGCCTCTACCTTGTGATCTGTCAAGCGCTAGAATGCAATTCACTTTTCTGGGGCACGGCGGTGGGAAATAAAAGGAGGGCAAGGTTGGTTGCAAAGGAAGTGACTAAGTGGGTTGTTTGTATCGGGCACTTTTTCACACCAGCGGTGGAAAGGCCCTGTCAGCAAAGAGTCGGTTTACAAGCTACATATAGCAAAACGCGGAGCGCTAATTTCTTCCAGTGAACTCACCTCCCCGCAGAAACAAAGGTGTATTTTCGAAGTTTTGCTTCAGCCCTTAAAATGTTAACTTAGACAGCGGCGAAGCAACGATGCCAAGAGCCCTAATGCAGACAATGAGAATGTCAGCCTTCTCCACTGCTGGTTAAAGCATCTATTTCTTTGGACCCTCCTTTCCCACATGATGGTAAAGTCGTATGTTCATCTTGAAAAGGGCACTGTCATTTTTTCAATAAGTGTACTTAGTGATCCAGTTAATTACATCACTGGTGATCCCAGGTTCAAGTAAGTTGCTGAAGGAATTCAAGCTGCAACATCATTATTTTCAAATAGAGAAGGGACACATGAAAATATTTGCTCATAGCAGTGTCATCGAAACTGTACTAAAATACACACATGAAAATATTTGCTCATAGCAGTGTCATCGAAACTGTACTAAAATACACAAAGTACTTTATTTGTATTTATTTTCAAACTAGAAATACCGTGGCATGCAGAACGGCAACAATAAAGATTGGATAAAGCTTAATCCATGTTATGAAAGAGCTAATTAAAAAAAGACAATCGAGATTTTACATTGCTGTACAACACTATTATTAATAAACTTTATTGTGGAGTATACGAATTCTGGCAATGTTCAACTTCACAATTTAGTTTTTAGCTTTGTGAGCTTCAGAAAGTGCCAAGTTTCAATAGAAAGCCCTCTTCAGTGGCCCTTTGATGCAGGGAAACCATTTTGCTGCGTTGATGGGCCATGCAAGGGTGTCCCCTCCTTTCTCCAATACTTTCCCCACCTGCCCTATAGAGCCCTGCTTTCACAAACCAAGCTATCTCCAGCTGCTGAAGCCCAATCCATCACACTGCCTGTTTCCACTTCATCTAACTCCTACCTCATGTCTTCACTCAATGTTAATGAGTACAAGAGATTAATCCTGAGGTTTCTGCTCATGACAATGAAATATTATATCACGTCGGACAAAGAAAAACTCTAGATGTGCCCTCCTCATCAACTTCTTTACAGTCCAGTGGTCCTACCATCAGCGTCTCCCTGCCTCCACAGACGTCACCACTACATTGAGCAATTATCAGCTCACTTTCCACCACTTCACGTTCACCCTCCCATTCCATAATAACCACCATCGTTATCCTCAATAGCAACGCCCCTTGTTTTGCAATGGCTTCTAGCTGCCCTGAGGCTGACATCAACCTTAGACTTGCCAGGTTTGCCAAATGTGAAACACCACATCCGTGTCTGGTTTCGGGAAGTCCTGACCCGTAGGTAAGTTTGATCCCTCCCAGTAGTCACAGTTCCAGCTGATGATGCTAACTTCATCACTCAAGTGTATACCCGAAAGAAATTACTGTCAAAGAGAAAAAGGCGTTAGACATAAAACAAAACCTCCTGTCTGACGAGAATATTAGAATACATACTTCCCCACACAATGACTGAAAAGGATCCAGGAATGTCAAAGGCTAGGACAAGAACCTATGAGAGATGAAGCCTCCACCCTGCAGCAAAAGCAAAAGAGGGGGACCAAAGAGCAAAGAACTTATTGAAGGAGATAAAACAAAAGCGCCTTGAGACTCTCAGGGGTAAATAGTGCGCTTTACAAATCTCCAGATTGATTGATAGATTGACATGTTCGCAACTCACTTTAGACAATTACAAAATGACTTTTCGGTTTCCAGTAAATGAAAATGAGGCTGTGGCCTGGAAGGAGTCCCTGAATCTTGGGTGAGGAACCTATAAAGGAAGATGGCCTATTTCTATACAGGTTTTCAACTATGGTGATGCAAGAGAAGGAAGAATCAGGTAATAAGCCGGCCGCCTTCAAAACTTTCTAGCTAGACTGTGGGTTCTGAGCATATATGCATGCACAAGCTTACTTCTCCCATGTGACCAGAAGCTCTTTGACTGCAACTTCAAGTATTGGGAGAACAACACTCATGCCACCCAAGCATCCAAGACCCCTTTCGCAGTGGTACAAACAGCTGACTCAAATACCCCTTAAGCCACAGGATACGATGTATAATAAGAATTGGCCTAGGAAACCAATGTTAGAATCAGCAAACAGAATTTAAATAAGGTGGAAAAGACAGAAAGAGGTACATCAGCAGAAAAGGGCACCACTAGGTGCATCAGAATGGACTTAATTGAGGAAGTTAGGGACCAGAACTCAGTTTAATGTGTTTGAGCCCTTAACAGAGCATAGACAAGCACCCAATTGCTAATTATCAGTTAGAGATGTCAATAAAAGATGCCACTGCACACCCTTAGCATGTTTCATCGATGTGCCTCTTATCTTTCCAATTTGAATTGCTCATGTCCCACAATTTGCCCCTCCTCGTCCCCAAAGAGTCATTTGTCTTCCTTAATGTGACGTGATTGTTTCCCTAATGCACCTCCCAATTTGTCTCTGGTGCTCGTTCATGCACCTCTAGTCAGACCTCAGTGTGTCTCTCATCCTCCCGTTCGTGTCTTCCCCAATGCCCTTTCATCTTCATTCAAATGATGTGCCAACGCTATTTTTGATTCATGGTGAACAAAGTTGAAATATAGATTGCCTGACATTAATTTTAATGAACACCTTTTACCACAAATATAATAGACAATTTATGAACAAACAACGAACCCATACTTTAGCTAGAGGAGGTTGCTCACCTGGAAAACAGAAGCGTGGCTAGCACCATGATAGAATAGGCATCGTTTGAAGTTAATCGTATGAGCTACATAATCTGTGCTAACTTCAAAGCTACTCAGGAAACCGCCACTGGCTACTTAAAGGTATCAACAGAGACAAGAGTGCAAGGAAGGGTTGTCCGCTGTCACCCATTTATTTGTGGAATGTATTTAATGATTAAGCATGCCCGTTTAACCCAGTCACCGAGCTAAGCACGTAATTGCTATGCTTTGGTTTTTAATTTTGTTCATGCTATTTCTATAGTTTGAGGTATTCACAATATCCACAACAGTCTAATAGCTAGAGGATAAAGGGTTCTGAACAGCAGTTTAAACATCTGGGGCTGGATCACAAAATATTCTTGCCTAGCGCTATTTCATATCTTTGGTGGAAAGTAAAGCTGTACTTGGTGCAGCCACATTTTGTGTTGTTTTGCGATTTATGTATCTTAACCCCTTCGCTGCCAGGCCTTTTTCCCCCCTCCTATGCCAAGCCTTTTGTTGGCTATCTGTGGCAGTTCGCGCTACCCACGCCAAATTTGCGTCCTTTTTTTCCAACATCCTAGGGATTCTAGAGGTACCCAGGGTTTGTAGGTTACCCTGGAGGAGACCAATAAATGAGCCAAAATTTCAGTGTTCTTTTCTCAAAAAATTGGAAAAAAGGGCTGCAGAAGAAAGCTTGTGATATTTTCCCTGAAATGGCATCAACAAAGGGTTTTTGGTGCTAAAATTACCATCTTCCCAGCTTTCTGGAACAGGCAGACTTGAATCAGAAAACCAACTTTTTCAATACAATTTTTACATTTTACTTGGACATGCCCCATTTTTACTATTTTGTGTGCTTTCAGCCTCCTTCCATTTAGTGCCAGAAATGGGTGTCAAACCAATGCTGTATCCTGGAGAGCTAAACATTTCCTCAGAAGTAGACAAAATTCTGAATTCAGCAAGTGTTCATATATGTAGATCCATCAAGGTTTTCCTACAGAAAATAACAGCTAAAATAAAAATATTGAAATTGAGGTAAAAAAGAGCCATTTCTGTCCATGTTTTCTTCTATAACTTTTTTCAGCTATGGCAGATTTTTGAAAGCAATATATTGTTATGTCTGCTGGACTCTTCTGGTTACAGGGATATATAGGGCTTGTAGGTTCATCAAGAACCATAGGTACCCAGAGGCAATAAAGGAGATGCACCTTGCAATGGGTTTTCATTGTATACTGTGTATACAGCAATTCATTTGGTGAAATATAGAGTGAGAAATAGGTATCAAGGAAAACTTTGTATTTCAAAATGGGAACAAGATAAGGTGTTGAGAAGCAGTGTTATTTGCACATCTCTGAATTCTGGGGTCCCCATACTAGGATGTGAATTACAGGCATTTCTCAAATAGATTTTTTTTTACACACTGTCTTACATTTGGAAGGAACAAATGTAGAGAAAGACAAGGGGCAATAACACTCCTATTCTGTGTTCCCCCAAGTCTCCCGATAAAAATGGTACTTCACTGGTGTGGGTAGGCCTAGTACCCGCGACAAGGAAATGCCCCAAAACCCAAAATGGACACATCACATTTTCCCAAAGCTAACTAACCTGTTTTTTTCAAAGTGCCTAGTTGTGGATTTTGGCCTCTAGCTCAGCCGGCACCCAGGGAAACCTAGCAACCCTATACATTTGTGAAATCTAGACACCTAGGGCAACCGACAATGGGGTAACTTGTAGCACTCTCACCAGGTTCTGTTACCCAGAACCCTTTGCAAACCTCACCATTTGGCAGAAAAAAAACACTTTTTCCTCACATTTCTGTGATAGAAAGTTCTGGAATCTGAGAGGTGCCACAAATTTCCCTCCCCCCAGCATTCCCACAAGTCTCCCGATAAAAATGGTACCTCACTTGTGTGGGTAGGCCTAGCAACAGGAAATGGCCCAAAACACTATGTGGACACATCAAAATTATCTAATACAAACTACCTGTTTTTGCAGGGGGCACCTGCATTTTTGGTCCTGGGCTCAGCAGCCACCTAGGGAAACCTACCAAACCCAGACATTTCTGAAAACTAGACACCAAAGGGAGTCCAGGGAGGTGTGAGTTGCATGGATCACACAGTGTTTTCTTACCCAGAATCCTCAGCAAACCTCAAATTTAGCTAAAAAAACACTTTTCCCACATTTCTGTGTGGGGTCACCGCACCAGCACAAATTTCCAACCACCCAATGTTCCCCTCAGTCTCCTGATAAAAATGATACCTCACTTGTGTAGGTGGACCAAGTACCTGTGACAGGGAAGAGCCAACAACATGTTGAAATTGAGAGGGAACCAAAGCAGGTCCAAAAGGGCAGTTTGAAAAAAAAACATTTTTAGGCTGACAATTGGGGCAGAATTTTTATCAGTATAGATGTGACAATGCTGGGTGGTAGTAATTTTGTGGATTCCTACAGATTCAGGAAGGTTCTATGACAAAAATGTGGGGAAAATGCATGATTTCAAGAGAGAAAGAATAAGAGATGAGATTTAAATGTAGCAGTTATCTATCTCAGATTGTTAGATGAAGGAAATGGTAGCTATAGAGCTGGAAAATGGAATCCAAACATGCCTTTCTAATCTTGCTTTTAACATGTGAAGTAGAAACAGTATAAATGAATGTTTATTGCACATAGGGGTCCACCAACCCTAAGCAGATAATGTTAAAAACATTTCTAGCAAGTAGTTGTTTGAAGGCAACAGCAATACAAAAAAACTTGTAAAGTAATATTGCTCGTGGAATGAGCACAGGAAGGCAACAATGAAGCCAAAATACGTTTTCTGTTGAAATAGGTGCACTACATTTTTAATAGGTGTAATTAGTTTATAAATCTCGGATTTCCAATATAAGTTAACATATTTGCAATCAAATAACATATGGGTGAGCGAACCTTCTTCATTTTTTCATGACCAATGTAACTTAGAAGCTGTATTATTAAATTTACTTAAGTTAACAGTTGTTAAGAGTAATCTACTCTAAAAAAATAGAGTAATACTGGTTGATATCAATTTTTTAAAATAACTTTAGGATTATTCAAATCCAGGTTTCAGTTTCTAATAATTTATAAATATTCTGTTCCCTCAGAAGTTCATTTTAGGTTTTGGATCTATTTGGAGATGGCTTGCATAATGCATATATGATGAGTGTCATTCCACAGAGGAATTTTTAAAACTACTTGGCGGCAGATCACACATTGTCAGTACTTCCGATGTGTTGAGTAAATAGTTTTAAAGCAAAGTGCATACCATAGAGTAGTCTTAGCATTGTGTTGGGTAAATCATAAGTAGGCTGTAAAGAATCAAAAGATGTAATAGAAGAACAATGCTATCTTCAATGAATGCAAGATATATTCTTCTGCCTTTGCAACGCCTCCGACAAAAGCACTTATTGTGAATTTCTAGATGTCTGTAATTCCACATTAAGGATGAGAAAGCATTCCAAAGTAGATTATTCACAAAAACATAATTTACAGTTTAAGAGGTTAATATAATTTACAACAGGATATCTATTAATTACACCTTAATTTGACGCATGAGGAACAACTACCTTAAAGGAAAAAACACCAAACAATTAGAGTTCAATTACAACCTAAAGAGGAACAGGGGTAAGATGGTAACAATACAACAGTGCACATGCTTATTTGTAATGAAGGAAGAGTAGTATAACTTGAAGTCAGGAAATCTTACACCATCCTCAATTTAGATAAAGTAACATGTGAGGTTTTATGTACTGCATAACATTTTTAACATATAATATCTAATTGTTTTAAAATATAATTGGAAAAATGTAAAAGTAACATAGAGAGGACATACAGAATGTGAGGGACAAATATCATTTATATGGTATTGAGCCTACATCAGAAAGTAAGAAATAGAAGAGATGAGACTGAAATCAAATCCTGCAACTTAGCTTTAAAAAATATATATAAAAATTGAATAGTTTTTAAACTGTTCAGCAAAGATCAAAGACCAATGCTGTTTAATCTTTTAAGTCCACCAAACGAATTAAAACATTTCACTTATACCTCATAGATGAAAATGCATTCAAAGGAAGTACTTTCATTATATTCAAATTTAAGTTTATATCTGGGGTGGATGCAAATCAAGGAATTTCACTCTGTGGGATTCCATGGAGTTACACAAAATGTCAGTGAAATTCCATAGAGTACCTCCAACGGGTGGAAAGAGGCATGTCATGCTGCTCGTGCTGTGATTTAGTGTCAGTAGCACGGTTCACAATGACAAAACAACAAGAACAGCACCACACGGTGTGCCAGAGAGCACAACTACTTCAGATGATATTGCTGCTTTCTGTCCGCAAACGGGTGTGACTCCCCGCAGTAGAAAAATCTCTCGGGATGCCCTCCTAGTGACTGGAAAAAGCACTAGGGGGCACCAAATCTCACTTGTGCTTGCCAACTTACTGTCCTGGAGGTCCAGAATGAGAAACCATTCCACCATGGGGTGTTTTGAGAAATTTAGCCAAAACCCCACATTGCAAGAGTAATGCAGAATTGCCAAAATTCCATCAATTCCACAGGCAGAACAGAATATTCTTCATACCCCTATTTATATCTGGAGGTATTTGAGAAAAGTTTAATTTAGTTCAAAAATGCTTCAATGAAGAGGAGGGATTAGACATCCATAACAAAATATCATCCAGATATGCTGAAATGTAGATTTACAAATTATTACATTTAAGGTCACCAAATGCAAAATTATGCCTCACAGATTCGAGGAAAGGTTCAAGGCATATAACAAATAGTGGGGGAGAAGCAGGGCAACACTACCTAGTGTGCTGGCTTAAGTCAAAGTAAGTTAATGTTAGCAAAAACACTTGCGCTAGATGAAGAATATAGCAACTTGAGATATAAAGCAAGAACCAAAACCTAACCAATGTAGGGTTTTAAACCTACATTTCCTATTAATGTAATCAAAATATTTTTCATCATCAAAATACAATTTTGGAAATGTGAGGTTAGATGCTTGCAAGATAAAATTAGAAACAAATTGATTATTGTCAAAATATGCCGTTATCTAACTACATTGTTCACATACATTTTACGATCAGAATTGATTAATGAAATGGGCCTATAATTCTCTCAGTACTTCACCTCTTTATCTTGTTTAGGTATTACAGTGGAGAGTGCACTTAAGAACATACCAGTACGCCTGAAGCTATGGAAAAAAGAATTATTTTACTACAACAATTTGGGGTAAAAAAAAGATTAAAAATTAGAAATGAATTCAATTGAAATATGATCTCGTCAAGCATTGACTCTCTTTAAGGAATGTATTGCTTGTAAAATCTCCAGAGAAGAAATATCCTTATCAAGGTAATCAAAATCTATATTTTATATTACTGATTTAGGAACACCTTCCAAATCTTTAGTGAAAAGATTAACATCATCTGTGTAAATAGATTTATAAAACTTTTCAAAAGAAGCAGCACTAGTAGAGTTGGAAATAGCAATGGAATTATCACATTTGTTAGTAATGCTGCCTATCAACTAACAATCACTCTGATTTTCAGATAAATGTAAAGCATTTTACAAGTTTTATTTTGACTGCCATGAAATTAGGATTTAATATAATAAATACATAGAGATTTTATTTAAGTTTAGTTTTAATAAGCTCATTTAACATTCCATTTGATTTTGAACTAAAATAACTGTGTTCATTTTGTTTGATTGTTTTAAGTAAGGAAGTATATTTGACATTTACTTTACTGGTGATAGGCATTGCCGGAGAATTAGTCTTTCTTTATCTTTGACTGCCTTAGGAATACACGTAAGAACAGTAAATCCAAGAATAGCATTATAATTCCACCAGGCTTTGACTCTGAAGAGATTTTTTTTCCAACTCAATTTCCTCTTTAAATGTTGATAGGCGGTGGTCATTAAAAGTTGAAAGGAGGCATTGAGTATTTCTGATGAAAACCTTTTAAAAGTGCTGAAAGGTCCTCACTCTTTACTTACCCTGGCAATCTATATAAGTGAAGATTATTAAGTTAAGCCTGTTTCAAAATCCGCCGTGTGCTTTTGAAGCAAATGTATCTGTAGTGACGCTCCAACACAGTATTTGCTTCATGGTTCTTTATTACCTAAAGTGCACTGCTAGGGTAACACGATGCCCTCAGTTCAGTGCCAGCCATAAACTGCCCTTCAAGAAACCCCCTGACATTCCAGGAATGCAGACCACTTACAGATCACGACAACACACAAGCCTAATACACAAGCTCATATAGTAACACCTGCACGAGTCCACAACATATC
Organism: Pleurodeles waltl; assembly: GCF_031143425.1. Lineage (NCBI taxonomy): Eukaryota > Metazoa > Chordata > Amphibia > Caudata > Salamandridae > Pleurodeles > Pleurodeles waltl. The sequence goes on from NC_090440.1 coordinate 1,892,311,191, forward strand.
CCCCCCTCAAATATGAGTATAAAACATACTATGTTTTTTACATAACCCCTCCACTTTCAAATACAAACCAATGGGGTGTGGCCAAGATGCTGGGAGAGTGAGACACAATTCCAGGTCTCTCCATCCTTGCCACCAATTCATCCTGCATCTAGAGCCACTTATCAGGGTATTCTGCCCCCATTGATATACGTCCGCTATACAATCACGCTGAAATCCGGGGTCGAGAGCCCTCACTGTATCCCTCCACGACTCCCCCCACCACCCTCGGGAGATCAGATCCGGGGAGCGCCGCCCAGCCTGAGATGGAAGACAGAGCTGAGGCCTACAGATCCCTGCCTGATTGCACCTGAGGATTGGTCCCCCACTTCCTTGTTAGACCAGCCCCCAGACTGAACCAATGCACAGGGAGACCCCCATCTTACTCCTGGTAAGATTACTTTATCTGCACAGGCTCTACCTTTGCAAGTGCACACCAGGGTGCGGTGCGTAAAGCCTACCACACCCCACAAACCGCCCTGCCTAAATATGCCTTGAGGGCCCTCGGGGGACAGCTCCTGGGGTTGAGGCTGCCAAGTTCACTACACCATGCAGCACTATCCGCATTCCTAACTGGGGGCTGAGGCAGAAAACAGCCTCCTGAGCCTCAACGGGCCTCAGCCACGGCTGCCCCAATCGTCAGCGCCACCATGCAATTGCATCTGTAGGTTGCCCCGGGGATGGCCCAGTTTCACAGACAAGGGGACAAGAGAGAACTGTGAACATGGAAACCCCCAGTATAATGGAGTACAGAACCCCCTCCTGGATAACTTTCAGCATTAGTGCAACCAGATGGCCCACAGACCTCAGGTCATGCTGGCCCTACCCCGTACTTAATTTGCCATCAGCCGCCCCATGGGTGCTTCACATTCTACTGTCGCACCTGGGCTAAGGGCCCCTACAGAACCAGTGGTGCCCTCCCCTACTGCCCCCTGCTGGCGGCTGTAACCACTGAGAGAGGGACCGAAATCTGGTATTCAACAAAGACCTAGATAGGTTTGCCAAGCAACAAGGCCATACTGGGGTTCTTTGCCGGGAGGGAGCGCTCTGGCTAGAGGAAATAGATTTAACAGATATCTGCCATACCTTACACCCGCAAACACATGACTATACATTTTTCTCTCATAAAACTTATGCCTGCATACACTATTTCTTGGGCACCTCAAGCCTTCGGTCCTCGGTGACAGCTTCTGAGATTGAACCACGCTCATTATCAGACCATGCGGCAATGTCCCTTACCCTGGCCTTTCAGCCGCAGCAGCCTCCTCCTAGACATTGGAGAATGTGAAATACACTGTTGCATAGACTTGCGATCCTCCAGCAACTAAACAAAGCCCTTATAAACTTTCTTGCACTAAGCAACACTCCTGATGTCTCTTTATTAACCCTGCAGAACACTCTGAAAGCAGTTTTTAGGGGCAAACTAATTGCAATCTCAGCAGCTGATAACAAATTACGCCGGAAAAATAACTTTTGTCATGTCAGGTTCTGGAACTTGAACACATTCATAAACAGACGGGGCCCTCAGGATTTGGTACCAGCTGGAAGCCACTCAAAGGCACCTGGTGAGTCTCGACCTCAACAGGGCCGAATACACTGCTCTTTGACTTCGTCACTCGTTTTATATCGGTGGCAACATATGTGGCTGTCTCCTAGCAAATAAACTAAGTGCGCAAGGACAAGCTGCAGGGGTTCGGGCTATATATCTATATAACTATAAATATAGGAGGATGGCACGGAATGTACCAGAGATGACCAGATTGCCTCGGTTTTCCATGATTTCTATACAGCACTATATACGGCACATGACTTGACCCAAGATGCATCATCACTTTATCCACGGGAGGCCCACACTCCAAAGCTGACACCCGAACAGGCATCCGACTTGGATCAGCCTATTCGGGTGTTGGAGACAATCTTGGTTATCACCAAGCTAAAGTTACTCAAATCTCCAGGCCCAAACGGTCTCCCTGCACTTTTTACTAAAACTATTTTTCCGATTTTGGCTCCTCTCCTTACCCGATTGTTCAATGAATTTAAGGACCCAACCTCGGTCCCGCCTTCTATTCTGAATGCTTCCATCGTGGTCATCCCGAAACCAAGTAGGGATAAGAGCCACTGTGCCTCGTATCGGCCGATCCGCCTCCTAAATGTAGACATTAAACTTTTCACTGGTATATTAGCAGCTCAATTGAGTCCCCTCTTGCCTAATCTTATAAACCCAGATTACGCGGATTTTGTTCCCCACCGCCAATGTAGCGATAATATGAAACAAACTCTGCACCTGATCGACAAGGCCCAGCGCTCCACTAGAGATCGAATGCTCCTAGTGGTGGATGCTGAAAATACATTTGACCTGGTCCACTGGCCATATCTGGAGGCTACACTTAAACACGTTGGGCTCGGTGAACACTTTTGCTCATGGGTGTTCAGCAATTATGGTATTCCATCTGTGACTGTCATGATGAATGCCCAAATATCAGCTCCCTATCCGCAGGGGCACTCACCAAGGATGCCCACTTACAACCCTTCTGTTTGCCTTATATATGGAACCCTTAGTCCAGAGAATTCAGGAAAACCTGGTTATAAAAGCTATCCCCTTTGGCAGTAAAGAGCAAACAATCAGCATGTACACCAATGACTTCCTGATGGCACCGCAGGAGCCTTCTACCTCACTCCTGGCCTTTTTAGAAGGGCTTCACATCTTTGGGCAGGCGGAGGGATTTTAGGTCAATGTGCCTAAATTTCAGGCACTTAACCTCTTGCTCACGCCGGATACGCAAATGGTTCTTTCTCATAACTATCCAATATAATGGGTATCTCGTTCTATCCCCTGCTAGCCCATATTAACTATAAGACGTTGTATCAATCAATCAAAATGGACCTTGCCAGATGGTGACCATATTGCCTTTCCTGGCTAGGTAGGATAGCAGCTCTGTAGATGTCTGTTTTACGTAAGCTCTTATTGCTTTTTCAAGCACTGCCAATTACCCCACTGATAGGTGCAGTTCAATCTCTACAGAACAACCTGAATCATTCTGTGTGGGCCAACCGCAGCCCTTTTATGAGGAGGGAATGGAGTTACATACCCCTAGGTAACCTGAACCTCTAACACTATTACGGGGCAGTGCAACTCTGGAATCTGCTTGAATGGTCACGAGAGGAATCTGAAAAGCACTGGCTAGTTATGGATAGGACGATAGCGGGACAACACCTTTGGAAGATCCCAGTTTTGTGTAAGAGCACTCATCTGAGAAGTCTCTACCTCTCCCCTATTACAAAAGGTTCTTTGGAGGTCTGGGATGCAGTCAGCATGTGAGAAGGCCTGGCCTTGTTCCCCTCCCTGCTGACGCCGATATTTGGCAATCAGGACTTCATGCCGGGGGTTACACCCAACAGCCATCGCTGGCAAGGGGCAGGCTACTGATCTTTCAGTCATTTCTTTGAAGAGGGTCCCATTCCCTTCACACAACTCCGATCAGATTATACACTCCCTGAATCTGAAAGATTACACTGCCTCCAGATGAGATACTGGGTAAAGCAACCCACGCCCTGCCCAGGGGCACAGCGCGCACTCACCACATTTGAAAAGTGGCTGATTACTAAGCTGTCAGATGGATGCCTCATCACTGAACTATATGGCCTTTTGCACCCGGCCCCCCACAGGTCAAATTGACTGGCCAAAACCACTGTGAATTGGTGCTGGGCTGCTCATTGACCCTTCAGGAATGGGGGGACATTTATTACCATGCAAGGCACCCAGCATAGAACACAGCCAACATTGAAACTGCTACCAAGATCACTACATACTGGTACCTCCTGCCAGTCCACCTGTACAGAGGCAGAGTGCTGGCATGGATGCGGTTCCTTGGGTTCATTATTGTTACACATATTATGGGAGTGCCCGAAAACTTGCTTCTTATCGGACGCAAGTATTAGATAACATTGATAACCACCTAGACGCCCAACTTCCACGGTTGCCTGCTTGAATTGTTTTAGGGCTACCCAATGCTCTTACTTTTCTGGTAAAATCCCATAGGGGGCATCACATTGGATTGGCATTGGGGACGGCCCTGCAATACATCCTGACACATTGGGGTTCAGGTCAGCTCCCTATATATCAGGGTTGGCTTCATCGATTCTGGTACACATTAGGAATGGAGAGACTTATCTGTACACTATCCGCACAAGGCATGTCATACTTTCATCTCTGCCATCCATTTATTGTTCTGCTTTCCTCGGAATTTCAAGAACTTACTTGCCCCTGATATCTTCATCTAATCCGATGAATGGAGCCAGAAACGGAAATTAACCATGAACATGCTATGTAGCATGACACACTTTGACTAGAGCTTGCCTTTCAAAAATCCTCTGTTTTCGTTGGTAAATGTTTTACTTTAATCCCTCCTTGGGGTGGTTTTGTTAGCGCCTTGTCCATCAACCCTGTTACATGGATAATTGCACTTTTGCCGATAACTTTGACTGCGAGCGAACTTCATTTTTTCTTTTTCCGTCTCTTCTTGGCTCATGTTTATGGCAGCTGTTGGACTTTGAATCAACAACTGTTGTACTTTTTATTTTCAGTGTGTGTAGCAAGTAAAGTCCAGTTAGGAATTTACAAGGCTAAGAGATCTAACTCGAGCAAATGCAAGACCCATTGCATTGCAAAAGCTTGTTTATTTTAATATTGTCTTTATACTGCGGAACACTGCCCTTCATGCTATACCTTTTATAAACTCTACACAGTTCTTTTTCTGAAATTTCTGCTTTCCTGACCAGTGCTATAATATTTTCTAAAGCAGAATCGACATTAATCCATAACTTCTCCTGTATAGCAGGGTTACTAGCACGCATCACAACCTGAACCCTTATAAGGTCATCCAACAATGCCCCCAATTTACAATACCCCTCTAGTTTTGGTAGATCTCCCACATACTAGTCAATCATTTCTAGTTTGGTTTGTTTACATTGAAAACATTTGTCCCTACTTATATCCATGCACAATTTAGGTGCAAATTGTTTATCTCAGTCATTCAAAGGAACTGATAACGCGTCCCTTTATGTTAATTTATTACACATCAGGACTCGTTTTAGGCCAATGAATCTTTTGACCCAGTTGAGAGACACCTTAGGACGAGATAACTAATCAATATGTCAATCAATACATCAAGAATGTCATCAATATTTATCACAACAATGCATTTTACTTTAGTCAAAGTCATTAATCAATTCAAAGATGCTACCATGACCTTTCAGCCATGAATAACCACACCTTGTTTAGTAGAATTTTATGAGTTTTATTCCCTATTAGTTACAGTCTAATAGCAGATGCGTTAATCTCAACACCAAGAAACATAATAGCATAGTCACGATATGGCAACTTTGATAGGACTCCATTAGAGCAAGAATCACAAATATCAGAACATAACATGGCGTGAACATAGATCAAGATTAGCAGAGTATCAATAACGCGTCAGTTCAACAAAACATAGTTTCGTCATTTGTATATTTGCGTCAGTTTAGTGAACACCTGTCCTAACCACTGATTAGCATTCGCATGTTGGGCTTCATGCAAAACAATTTAGAACACCAATTTGGAAAACATCTAACTATGGTCTCTGTCAAAAGTAAGCAGTTGGTACCTAGAAAGGAAAAGCAAACAGACAATCACAATTGCATTGTCATAATTACCCTCCAAAGTTTAGGTCAGCATACAGGTTCAGTCTTCGTCCTCAGGACATCAGTCAAATTGCCATCAGTCAGAACTCAGCTCCGGGGCAAAAGGGCACTTTCCTCATAAGGAGGTAAAGTGTAAAAAGAATAATTCTAGGGGAAAGAATGGTTTTAAGTAAACCACCAAGTCACCAAACAGAGTGACAGAGTTTCTGGATAAAATCAATAGCATACCCTAACCCACCTAAATGACTCCCCGTGACAAGAGTTTTTATCCTTTTTTCGTTGTACATTCCCCCAAAATTCTATTGGACATTTGTTATACCCCACTATCTTTAACCTATCAGAAAATACATTAGGTAACCCAACTCTTCACCCCATATTATTTTACAAGTCTTTGATTGGTCTTCATAATTGACGTCTTTAGAGGTGGCACATCCGGTATGATTTCATCTTTCTGTAATTCTTTGCACATCTTTTGGTCAGCAGTTCCATTGTCTTCATCGGTTTGAATGACCTTGTACATTACATTAATCTACACTGTTTCAATTTACTGTTAACATTTATTCTGCAAAGGCTGTGAGAACGGATCTAATATGGTTACATTTGTCTTCTAATCGTCATGTCCCTTTGTGAGTCAGCACTCTGCAAAATAGAAAAATGCATTTAATATGAGAGCCAAGCAGCTAAGCTTCAGCTCATGCTAACTTAAGGCAAAGAGGATTTCAGTAAGGTTTCAATAACACAATCATTAGTATAAACTTATTTAAACATAATATACACATTTTGGTCACCATTATTAATCCACGTATACACTGGCGGCCACTCCCCGTGCTCACAATTCAAGTGTACGTTTAAGCAAAATTACTATTATTATAGTTTCTATGCATCATTATCACACATTTATTCATAAACATTTCATGTTAATATAGATTATATAAGCTACGCTCTCTAAGTCCCTCCTCTGATGACGTTCGTCATCACACAAACCTTTCCCCTTTGACCTTTCACTTTAATTTTTCACTTTACGCATAATGCGCATTTCAACATCTTGTCCCTTATGTGAACTCTCCCAAATTTCATTAAACATTTTCTCCCTTTCACTTTCCTCATTTTTCTTGTTTCTCTTTGTCCAATTTCTTTTAATTTTGTCATTAATTTAGCATGCTCGCCATAATCCTAATAGACAGGCCAGAACAATTAATAGACCCCCTAATATTTTTGCAAGTACCCCATTCCAAATATTGCTAAACCAGCTCCCTACTCTGGCAATTCCTTTTCCTAATTCCTCCCACACACTTCAAATCCTTCAGATCTGCACTATCTTTAGTTAGGTTAGTAAGCATACCTCTAATCTTTTTACTATTGTCCGGTGTATATGAGCAACAATGATTCTCGTTGAGCATCTTGCAGACTCCGCCACTTTTTGCTAATAGAATGTCTAAAGCAAGACGATTTTGAAGAGTCATAGCTCTTTCCACAGCAAGTTCAGTATCCATCAGGAGTATAGCCCCTGTAAAATTTGTCAGCATGTTGTCCACAATAGTAGACAACTTTTGAATCTTTATGGAGTTTAAGATAACCCCTACTGAAGGAATTATGGCTCCAAATATGTCACCAACGACAGCAGCCGCTGTCTCTCGTTTTTGTCTAGCATGTTGTAATTCAGACGTTTTAGGTATTTGCTTTAAGTAATCAATCTGGTAAATCTTTAGGAAAACTATTCCCAAATAACATGTCCCATACCATCCCTTAGGAAGACGGTAATAAGCATTAAATCCACAGATATAATAGATCCCAGGAATCGCTGGGTCCTGTCCATTTAACATGAAAGTCCATTTACTCTGAAACAAAAACACATGCCTGCATTCACTCGTTCCCACAAATAAAGTGTCATGTTCAGATTTCGGCCTATATATACAAAGCCTTCCTACATGTAATGCATCTATAGCTAACTTGCCTTGTGTCTTGATTGCAGTGTAAGCATAATCATTTGCATATGTGCGTTTCTCTAGCCCGTTTTCTAATCTTTCCTTCAATGCTTTGCGTCTATCATCAGTGTGATCTAAAAAAGCTTTTCTCTACAGGTGTCAATAAGCAAGTCAGATTGTTACGGTGTGATAAGCTGTCCCAAATGTAAGCGTTGGCTCAAAGAAACCTCTGACTAATTTTATACTATGCTCCTTAGCTAGCTTGTTCAGAAACTCAATCACAGGCACAAAAGAAAACACAACATCCAAATTAGAATACAAATATTGCACATGCTCTTGATTATAGAATCTTGTTAATAGCAAGCTACAACTTATCCCGTACGTTAATGGAAGGCTATGATAGGTGACCCCTTCTTGCACTGATGAAGGAATCTTGGTACACACATAACAGTTTTTCACATCCATTGTCTCAACATACTCATTCAGCAAGCGATAGAAGACATTAGTGGAAAGTTCCCCCTTTGAGTTAGTTCCCTCATGCAAGTGTCTTGCATCCTGCTCAAACTTTTCCCACGGTGTTAATGTTGTAGTCTCAGGTTTTGAAGCATTGTTAGTTACTTTCTTATCTAACCACAGCCTTCCCACAATCACTCCCACAATTATTATTGCACACACAGTACCTAATATAAGACTCAACCAACCACACACCTTACCCTTTTTGTTACTACCTCTATTATAAGCCAGGTCTGTAAAGAATCAGATAGTAAAACAATAATCAACTTGAGGATGATAAAGATATATATATATTTTTTTTCTTGATGCAAAAGTTTCTTTCTCTCTACGTGTATTTACAGCGTTTCACTCACTCCAGGACCCTTTTGTCAAATCAGCTTAGCAGCTTGTCACAATCAGGTTTTCAAAGTCAATTCAGGTTATCAGTGTCGCATCCGGTAATTTATAAGTCTCTTTCTCAACTTTTCAGTTTCAATTTCGAAATTTTGGTTTTAACAAAATATTTTTCTTTTAATTGATTTTCAGGTACCGTAATTATGTCCTGGTACTTCTCGATCAAAACAGAACGCTAAGAATTCCTGTTGCCATTCAGATGTTGTTGCATATGCCCATTCAGGACCTGCGTAACTTCTGTTTGCGGTTCTCTTTCGTTTCAATCGGCGTTCGCCTTGAAATTCTCCTTCACTTAGATCTTCTGTTCTTGTGGTATCGGTTTCTTCTGTTATTGTTTCACCTGGTACAATTTTCTCTTTTGCAGCCTGCTTCTCTGGCCAGTTATCTCCCTTATGCGTCTTTTTCCTACTTGTTCTTTCAGTACGCTGAACAGCACCCTCCTCTTGTGCTATGGTGTTTTCTCTTGATGGACCTGCAACTAGCTCAGGGGATGCCGGTGTACTTTGATCTCTTTCTACTATTTCCCCTTCTTCTTCTTCTGGATCTGTAACGGGTTCAAGCTCTAACCCGTATCCGTCTGCTTCTGGGAGAACCTCTCCTTGATTTAGTTCTCCTGCTGCCTCTACTGAGATAGGCGCACTGTCACCTCTCTCGAACTCGTTTACTGTTTGAGGGACAAGGCTGTTCTCAGTGGGCTCTCCTGCAGTCTCAGTTCTCTCTTGGCTATTTTCAGGCCCTGAGACTTCCCTCTCTGGAGCTGTTGAGTCGGAAGATTCAAGTTCCTCATCAGTTAGACACGTTACCTTCTTTGTGTGACTGGCATGTATCCAGTTTGGAACGCCTGCACATTTCACAGCAGTAGTTGTCAGTATTACTTGATATGGCCCCTTCCAGGGCAGTTCCAAACACGACTTTCTTACATGCTTCTTGACAACCACCCAGTCACCGGCTTGCAGGGTGTGACCTGGATCACTGATCGGTGGCAAAGTGTTGGCCTGTACCTGGTGGGAAAAAGAGCGAACCACATCAGCCAAGCCTTTGCAGTAGTCCAACACCATATCATCCGTGATATTCACAAGAGCATTTGCAGGTACTGCAGGCAGCCTCATAGCTCTACCCATAAATATCTTGTGGGGTGATAGTCCTGTCTTCTTATCAGGGGTGTTCCTCATCGACATCAGCACTAAGGGCAATGCATCTGGCCATTTCATATTGTTAGCTGCGCACATCTTCGCCATTCTCGATTTCAAGGTACCATTCATTTGCTCTACTAGTCCTGATGCTTCAGGGCGGGAGCTACAATGCAGCTTCTGTTCAATGTCTAATGCGGCACACAAGAGCTTAATCACCTCATTGTCGAAATGTCTGCCCCTATCTGATTCTATAGAGACCGGGAACCCGAACCTAGGTATTAGTTCTCTGAGCAGCAGCTTTGCGACTGTGAGACTGTCATTTCTACGTTTGGGGTAAGCTTCAATCCAGTGGCTGAAAACACATACAATCACCAACACGTACTTCAATCCTCCACAAACAGGCATCTCAATGAAATCCATTTGCATCTTTCTAAATGGACCACCAGCTCTCCCTATGTGGCTCAATGTTGCCACAGTCCCTTTTCCGGCATTCATCTGTTGACAGATGATGCACCTGTGACAAGTAATCTCTGCAGCTTGTCTGAATTTTGGGTTAAACCAGTCAATCATGAATGACCTGATCATTGCATCTCTCCGAAGATGTGCCTGTCCATGGTAGAGCCTCGCAAATTGTGATAGAAGGCTGTTTGGCAAAACCAGTTTCCCCTCCTCTGAGACCCATAAGTCATCAGCTGTTTGTACACATTGCATTCTCTGCCAGGAGAGTTTTTCCTCTTTGCTAGCACGACCCTGTAGAGTTTTTAGCTCATCTTGTGTATCAACCACTCTTAATGCAAGGTTCAAACATGTGTCATTTTCAGTTTGCGGTAATAATTCCCACTGATCCTTGAACAATATACAGTTCAATGCACAAAATCTTGCGACTTGATCTGCATAACCGTTTCCCATGGACACAAAGGGGGCCATTCTGACCCTGGCGGTCGGTGATAAAGCGGCGGCCAACCCGCCAACAGGCCGGCGGTCAAAAAAATGCAATTCTGACCCTGGCGGGAACCACCAACACAGCCCGCCGCATTAACACTCCGACCGCCACGGCGGAACAAACAAACAGCGCGGCGGTCACCGCCAACAGCCAGGCGGCAGACAATGTACCGCCCACCCTATCACGACCCACCAATCCGCCACCTTTTCCGGGGCGGGAGCACCGCCGATAAAAACACGGCGGAAACAGACATTTCCAATGGAAAACGCTCACCTCGAGACACTCCACGCGGAATCCGGACAGCATGGAACCCGAATTGAACATGATACCTGCTCTCGTCTACCTGCTCATCTACCACGAGTACGAACTCCGGCGCAGACGTCAACGGTGAGTACTGCACCTACGACACACGGGAGGGGGGAGGAAGAAAGGTTACGGGCATATACATATGCGACCCCCCCACCCCCCAATATGTACACACCAATGCAGAGCAGGAAGTCACAGTGAAACCACACAAACACCCTTAAAAAATACAATGACACAACCAAATTTGGAATAAATTTTCATGTTCAAAAAAAGCACCTGGAAATAATTGAGCAACCGTGAAAAATATTTACAAAAACCAAAAATATATACACATCAGTGTATCACTGAAGCAACAAGTCCTGCACATCCTACGAATCTAACATGTCCGTGGGCCAAGGTTCTGCGAAACAAGGGCAAAGCCCACACACGAGACCTGAGTCCTTTGGAGAGAACACTGCAGGGGCATCCGATGTCAAAACTACAGGCACCTCAGGGGGAAGGGAAGGGGGGGCCACCACAGCCACATGAGTCCACGACGCCAGATCCACGAGGAGCCACCATGCCCACTGTACCATCCTGGGGAGTGCAAAGCCACAGTCTCTCAAGTCTCTGCAGTGGGTGGGTTGCCCACTGTACCATCCTGGGGAGTGCAAAGCCACAGTCTCTCAAGTCTCTGCAGTGGGTGGGTTGCCCACTGGACCATCCTGGGGAGTGCAAAGCCACAGTCTCTCAATGTCTCTACAGTGGGTGGGTTGCCCACTGTACCATCCTGGGGAGTGCAAAGCCACAGTCTCTCAGGTGGATTACAGAGTCCACTGGTCAAGGAGGAGGCATGGTGGGCACAGTGAACCATAAACAGTGCCTGAGACGGCGGGACCCAGCGCAGCGGTGCATGACATGGCGATGTCCAGCGGAGCGGTGCTTGACAGGAAGGGTCCAGCGGAGCGGTGCTTGACGGGAAGGGCCCAGCGGAGCGGTGCTTGAGACGGCGGGGCCCAGCGGAGCGGTGCTTGAGACGGCGGGGCCCAGCGGAGCGGTGCTTGACAGGAAGGGCCCAGCGGAGCGGTGCTTGAGAAGGCGGGGCCCAGCGGAGCGGTGCTTGAGACGGTGGGGCCCAGCGGAGCGGTGCTTGAGACGGTCGGGGCCCAGCGGAGCGGTGCTTGACAGGAAGGGGCCAGCGGAGCGGTGCTTGAGACGGCGGGGCCCAGCGGAGCGGTGCTTGACAGGAAGGGCCCAGCGGAGCGGTGCTTGACAGGAAGGGCCCAGCGGAGCGGTGCTTGAGACGGCGGGGCCCAGCGGAGCGGTGCTTGACAGGAAGGGGCCAGCGGAGCGGTGCTTGAGACGGCGGGGCCCAGCGGAGCGGTGCTTGACAGGAAGGGCCCAGCGGAGCGGTGCTTGACAGGAAGGGCCCAGCGGAGCGGTGCTTGACAGGAAGGGGCCAGCGGAGCGGTGCAGAGACGGCGGGGCCCAGCGGAGTGGTGCTTGACAGGAAGGGCCCAGCGGAGCGGTGCTTGACAGGAAGGGCCCAGCGGAGCGGTGCTTGAGACGGCGGGGCCCTCTTCAGCGGTACCTGTCTTCACGGCGGGGCCCTCTTCAGCGGTACCTGTCTGCACGGCGGGGCCCTCTTCAGCGGTGCTCTTCTGCACGGCGGGCCCTGTTCACCGGTGCTCTTCTGCATGGCGGGGCCCTCTTCAGCGGTGCTCTTCTGCACGGCGGGCCCTGTTCAGCGGTGCTCTTCTGCACGGCGGGGCTCTCTTCAGCGGTGCTCTTCTGCACGGCGGACCCTGTTCACCGGTGCCCTTCTGCACGGCGGGGCCCTCTTCAGCGGTGCCTGTCTTCACGGCGGAGCCCTCTTCAGCGGTGCTCTTCTGCACGGCGGGCCCTGTTCAGCGGTGCTCTTCTGCACGGCGGGGCCCTCTTCAGCGGTACCTGTCTTCACGGCGGGGCCCTCTTCAGCGGCACCTGTCTTCACGGCGGGGCCCTCTTCAGCGGTACCTGTCTTCACGGCGGGGCCCTCTTCAGCGGTACCTGTCTTCACGGCGGGGCCCTCTTCAGCGGTGCTCTTGCAGTATGTCAAGGGAGTCATACCTGGCCTCGACACCCTGCTCAGTCGCCCTCCGACCGTGCTGTGTCGGGGAGTGAGTCCTGGGCCCTTTGGTGTCGTCCCTTGCAGCCGGGATGGGGCTTGTGGGGCCCTCCTGCTCCGCGCTCCTGGTGGTTGATCTGCATAACCGTTTCCCGTGGACACAAAGGGGGTCATTCTGACCCTGGCGGTCGGTGATAAAGAGGCCGCCAACCCGCCAACAGGCCGGCGGTCAAAAAAATGCAATTCTGACCCTGGCGGGAACCGCCAACACAGCCCGCCGCATTAACACTCCGACCGCCACGGCGGAACAAACAAACAGCGCGGCGGTCACCGCCAACAGCCAGGCGGCAGACAATGTACCGCCCACCCTATCACGACCCACCAATCCGCCACCTTTTCCGGGGCGGGAGCACCGCCGATAAAAACACGGCGGAAACAGACATTTACAATGGAAAACGCTCACCTCGAGACACTCCACGCGGAATCCGGACAGCATGGAACCCGAATTGAACATCATACCTGCTCTCGTCTACCTGCTCATCTACCACGAGTACGAACTCCGGCGCAGACGTCAACGGTGAGTACTGCACCTACGACACACGGGAGGGGGGAGGAAGAAAGGTTACGGGCATATACATATGCGACCCCCCCGCCCCCTCAATATGTACACACCAATGCAGAGCAGGAAGTCACAGTGACACCACACAAACACCCTTAAAAAATACAATGACACAACCAAATTTGGAATAAATTTTCATGTTCAAAAAAAGCACCTGGAAATAATTGAGCAACCGTGAAAAATATTTACAAAAACCAAAAATATATACACATCAGTGTATCACTGAAGTAACAAGTCCTGCACATCCTACGAATCTAACATGTCCGTGGGCCAAGGTTCTGCGAAACAAGGGCAAAGCCCACACACGAGACCTGAGTCCTTTGGAGAGAACACTGCAGGGGCATCCGATGTCAAAACTACAGGCACCTCAGGGGGAAGGGAAGGGGGGGCCACCACAGCCACATGAGTCCACGACGCCAGATCCACGAGGAGCCACCATGCCCACTGTACCATCCTGGGGAGTGCAAAGCCACAGTCTCTCAAGTCTCTGCAGTGGGTGGGTTGCTCACTGTACCATCCTGGGGAGTGCAAAGCCACAGTCTCTCAAGTCTCTGCAGTGGGTGGGTTGCCCACTGGACCATCCTGGGGAGTGCAAAGCCACAGTCTCTCAATGTCTCTACAGTGGGTGGGTTGCCCACTGTACCATCCTGGGGAGTGCAAAGCCACAGTCTCTCAGGTGGATTACAGAGTCCACTGGTCAAGGAGGAGGCATGGTGGGCACAGTGAACCATAAACAGTGCCTGAGACGGCGGGACCCAGCGCAGCGGTGCATGACATGGCGATGTCCAGCGGAGCGGTGCTTGACAGGAAGGGTCCAGCGGAGCGGTGCTTGACGGGAAGGGCCCAGCGGAGCGGTGCTTGAGACGGCGGGGCCCAGCGGAGCGGTGCTTGAGATGGCGGGGCCCAGCGGAGCGGTGCTTGACAGGAAGGGCCCAGCGGAGCGGTGCTTGAGACGGCGGGGCCCAGCGGAGCGGTGCTTGAGACGGCGGGGCCCAGCGGAGCGGTGCTTGAGACGGCGGGGCCCAGCGGAGCGGTGCTTGACAGGAAGGGGCCAGCGGAGCGGTGCTTGAGACGGCGGGGCCCAGCGGAGCGGTGCTTGACAGGAAGGGCCCAGCGGAGCGGTGCTTGACAGGAAGGGCCCAGCGGAGCGGTGCTTGAGACGGCGGGGCCCAGCGGAGCGGTGCTTGACAGGAAGGGGCCAGCGGAGCGGTGCTTGAGACGGCGGGGCCCAGCGGAGCGGTGCTTGACAGGAAGGGCCCAGCGGAGCGGTGCTTGACAGGAAGGGCCCAGCGGAGCGGTGCTTGACAGGAAGGGGCCAGCGGAGCGGTGCAGAGACGGCGGGGCCCAGCGGAGCGGTGCTTGACAGGAAGGGCCCAGCGGAGCGGTGCTTGACAGGAAGGGCCCAGCGGAGCGGTGCTTGAGACGGCGGGGCCCTCTTCAGCGGTACCTGTCTTCACGGCGGGGCCCTCTTCAGCGGTACCTGTCTGCACAGCGGGGCCCTCTTCAGCGGTGCTCTTCTGCACGGCGGGCCCTGTTCACCGGTGCTCTTCTGCACGGCGGGGCCCTCTTCAGCGGTGCTCTTCTGCACGGCGGGCCCTGTTCAGCGGTGCTCTTCTGCACGGCGGGGCCCTCTTCAGCGGTGCTCTTCTGCACAGCGGGCCCTGTTCACCGGTGCTCTTCTGCACGGCGGGGCCCTCTTCAGCGGTGCCTGTCTTCACGGCGGGGCCCTCTTCAGCGGTGCTCTTCTGCACGGCGGGCCCTGTTCAGCGGTGCTCTTCTGCACGGCGGGGCCCTCTTCAGCGGTACCTGTCTTCACGGCGGGGCCCTCTTCAGTGGCACCTGTCTTCACGGCGGGGCCCTCTTCAGCGGTACCTGTCTTCACGGCGGGGCCCTCTTCAGCGGTACCTGTCTTCACGGCGGGGCCCTCTTCAGCGGTGCTCTTGCAGTATGTCAAGGGAGTCATACCTGTCCTGGACACCCTGCTCAGTCGCCCTCCGACCGTGCTGTGTCGGGGAGTGAGTCCTGGGCCCTTTGGTGTCGTCCCTTGCAGCCGGGATGGGGCTTGTGGGGCCCTCCTGCTCCGCGCTCCTGGTGGTTGTCCTCTCCGCCCTGCTGTCCTTCCGCTCCTTAGATGGGGCTCTCGGGCCCTTGCCTCCCCTGGCTGCTGTGGCCGGTGAAGTGGCCGGAGTCACCTCCTTGGGGGCAGCCGTCTCTGTCCGCTCACGGCGGCCCTTCAATTTCCGGGTCCTCTTGCCTGGGGGGGGGGCTGGCTGTCCCCTTGCTGCTCACCGAAGTGTTACTGCCGCCAAAGGGTGGACTCCACATGCCATACACCACTTGCACTGTAGTAGTTGGGCTGGTGGTGGCTGAGGTGCCCTTGGGACTTTTCCCAGTTGGAGGGGGTGGGTCGGGGGAGGGAAAGAGGTCAAAACTGGAGAGGTAATTTTTCTTGGGACCAAGGTAAGGGGTAGGAGTAGTGGTGAGAGAAGTGGAGGAAGAGGATGTGGTTGTATGAGAGCCAGGTGTGCTGTCCTTGGGTGCAGGTGACTGGGACGTAGGCTGTGGTGAGGTGGTTGGCTGTTGTTTGGGTGTCTGCCTGCGTTTATGTGTCTTGGAAGAGGGGGTGACAGACACAGTGGGAGAGGACACAGGGGACGTGTAAATGCCAGTGGGGGTGGTGACTGCAGGTGTGCGGACTGTAGTGGAGGGTTTGCTGGTGGTGGAAGAACTGGCTGATGTTGGGGTGCATGCAGGTGTGAGTGTAGACGTCACAGGGAGGGAGGAGGGAGACGAGGAGGACGGGGACACAGAGGTGGTAGTGACTGTTGATATGTCTGCATCTGTGTGTTGCTTGGGTGAATGCTTGTGTTTTCTGTGGTGCTTATGTTTGGATGAGCTGGCCTTGGGTGTTGAGGTGTGTGCAGGCTGGTCTGATGGTGTGGATGGGATAGGTTGAGGTACAGGAGACAGAGAAAGGGTGGAGGCAGATAGAAGAGGGAGACTGGAGACAGGGACAATGGCTGCCGTCAGTGCTGAGGCCAGAGCAGTGAACGCTCGTTGATGGGCAGCCTGACCCGAATGAATGCCCTCCAGGTAGGCATTGCTCCGATGCACCTCCCTTTCCACCCCCTGGATGGCATTCAGAAGGGTAGTCTGCCCAACAATGAGCGTCCTCACCAGGTCAATGAGCTCCGCACTGAGGGCAGCAGGGGTAACAGAGGCAGGGGCTGAGGTGCCTGGGGTGAAGGAGACGCGCGCCTTCCTGGCCGAGCGGCCACGGAGCGAAGACTGAGGGGCTGCTGGGAGGGCGGTGCTGGTGCGCTGGGTGGCGGCTGTTGTACCTGTTGTTGCGGGGGGCACAGATGGTGCCACCCCCGCCAGGGAGCTCCCAAACGAGGACGTGTCCGTGTCGCTGGTGTCTCCACCGGCCCCCGTTGTGGTGCTCCCCTCGCCCTCCGGATCACTGGTGCCCTCGGTGTCTGTGTCAGTGCCCACCGGGGCCTGGTGACCTGCAGCTCCCTCCTGCTCCGACGCCAAATCTCCTCCGCCGGATGATGCTAAAACACAAGAAGACAAAGATTTAGGGTGGGGGGAGTAATTAAACAAAGTTGAGTGCATGCCTTAGCAATACCCTTTGCGGAGAGGACAGACACAGGTGCCTCGTGCACTAAGTCGCGAACTTGGGGTACACTACTCAGTACCTCTGACTAGGCAAACAGGTCTAGGGACAACACACGCGCACATGGGTGATGCTGGAGCATGGGTAGCTGCACTTGGCACCCTACAGAGGTGGGGGGCGGGGGCACAGGGCCATGCCTAAGGGAGCGGACTACACTACAGAGAGCGCCCGGGCCTAATGTCACCCATAGCCCTCCTCCCCCCCCCAGACGCCTCCAATGCGCATACAGATGGGAGAATGTGCGGATACTCACCCCCTTGTGTCTGCTGTGCTGTCCTCAAGCGCCCATCCAAATTAGGGTAGGCCACCGCCAGGATCCGGGACATCAGGGGGGTCATGGTGCGACTGGCACCCCTCCTAGGTCGGGAGGCCATCCCCAGCAGTGTTTCTGCGGTCTTCCTCGTTCCGCGGCGGATGTCCTCCCACCTCTTGCGGCAGTGGGTGCCCCGTCTGTTGTGGACCCCCAAGTTCCGGACTTCCTCGGCGATGGCACGCCAAATATCGATCTTCTGGTGGGCGCTCACCTGTTTGACATGTACAGGGTGGGAAAGAGAAACCGTCACATATCTGCATGTTTGGAGTACATGCCCCCCCCTCCCCAACCTTGTCATGGTTCCCATTCTCTCATCTGTCGTGCGTTGCACTCCCCATTCCCTCCACACCCCACCAACTTACATCCCCCCCCTCCACACAGGCATAACCCATTCAATGTGCACTGAGTGTACTCACCTGTTGGTCTGGAGGACCGTAGAGTTGCGCATACTGGGGGAGGACCCCGTCCACGAGCTTCTCCAACTCTTCTGAACTGAAGGCGGGGGCCCTTTCCCCAGTCGCAGCAGCCATTGTCACTTCCAGACCGAGTTCACAGCAGCACTTGCAGTATAGGTCCTCTCCTGTGGATGATCAGGTCTCGAATGATTGAGCTGATAGAAAATGGCGGTCACGCCCGCGGCGGTGCGTACCGCGGCGGTGCGTCCCGCGACCGCCGGCGCACATCGTCATTGGCTCCTGAAACCCATAGGCTTCAATGTTAACCAATGCGTCTTCGTCGCACAGCGGTCTTCGACCGCCTACCGCCACGGTGCGCCCCGCCAGCGCAGTGACCTCACATCCCATTGTCCCACTTCACAGGTCAGGCATCGGCCATTTCAAGGGCCCACATGGCTTAATTTCTAATGCGTCACACAGGCCTAGGCCTTGCAATGGCACACATACAAACATATCAAACCATACATTTACCTGTACTGTGCAAGCTGTGTTGTACGTACCTGTGAGTGGATTGACTCTGTACTCCATATTCTCCTTCCTAGGCACCGTCCGCTGGGACTCGCGATGAGAAGGAGGAATCCTCGCGTGTACCGGCCGCTGGTGGACCTGTCGACAATGGAAGAACGCCATATAATACTACGATACCGACTTGACTGTGCCTCCATCCATGAACTGTGTGCCCAGCTGGAGCCAGCCCTGATGTCCCCCATCCGCCAACCCACAGGAATTCCCCCTCTGGTGCAGGTTCTGTCAGTCCTCCATTTCTTTGCAACTGGCTCATTCCAGACAACAGTGGCCATGTCATCTGGGATGTCTCAGCCTATGTTTTCCAAGATCTTATCCAGAGTGTTGTCTGCCCTGATGAAACTCATGCGGAGCTACATCATTTTCCCAGAGGAGGGTGATTTGCCTACAGTGAAAGCTGATTTCTATGCCCATGGACACATCCCCAACATCATTGGTGCAATTGATGGAACCCATGTTGCTTTAGTCCCCCCAAATGACGATGAACAGGTGTACAGGAACAGGAAGAATTACCATTCAATGAATATCCAGGTGGTCTGTTTGGCTGACCAGTACATCTCCCATGTGAATGCCAAGTTCCCTGGGTCAGTGCATGACGCGTATGTGATGCGAAATAGCAGCATTCCCTATGTGATGGAACAGCTACAGAGACAGCGTGTGTGGCTAATAGGTGACTCTGGTTACCCCAACCTGCCGTGGCTATTGACCCCAGTGAGGAATCCCAGGACCAGGGCAGAGGAACGGTACAATGAGGCCCATGGGCGTACTAGGAGGGTGATTGAGCGGACCTTCGGGCTCCTGAAGGCCAGATTTAGGTGCCTGCATATGACAGGTGGATCCCTAATGTACTCACCAAAGAAGGTGTGCCATATCATCGTGGCGTGCTGTATGCTCCACAACCTGGCTTTGCGACGCCAGGTGCCTTTCCTGCAGGAGGATGGTCCAGATGGTGGTGTTGTAGAAGCCGTGGAGCCTGTGGAGAGTGAAGAGGAGGAAGACTCTGAGGACGACACAGACAATAGGGACAGAGTGATACAACAGTATTTCCAGTAACACCCAGGTAAGAATCACCCACGCCATTTCACAATTGCTTATAGCCTCCTGCATCTGTACTTTCTGTAGTTCCCCACAGATGTTTTTCATTAATTTTTGCCTTTCCCTTCCCTTCTCAGTGCTGTCTGACTCAGTACCTGACTTCTGCTTGGTTCGCACATGAAATACAGCGTATTGACATTGGTATGTTGTCATGACTAATTGACAGAACAGAAATTGAACAGTAATATGTAATACATTTGTTAATAATACAGCATGACTCAAAACAGATTTGTGTGCAAAATGTGATTTATTTACAGTGCTAGATATCGGTACATGTGATTCTAAGGGTGATGGGTGGGGGTGGAGGAATATCCATGGCAGAGTCCAGTTCTCAGTCTCACAGGTGCATTGTTCTTTTGCCTGTGGAAGGATGGAGCATAGGCAGTTCATGGTTGGACAGGGTGGCAATGTGGGACAGTGGGAAGACTTGAGGGGGTATGTCCTGCTGGCGGGGGTCTTGACATCCTACTCTGTCTTTTTTTTTGGTCTCAGGCTCCTCTTACGGGGTGGTTGTTCTTCAGCAGGTGGTGGGGTTATGGGGGGCTGTCGAGGTGTTGGGACCTCCTGTCCACTAGCGCCGGCAGAGGTGGTAGGCTGTTCCTGGTCCGGCCTAGTGACAGGGGCCCTGTGTGGTGCACCATGGTCCCGCAACGCGTCCTCTATCCTGTGGAGGGCCAGGACGATGGTCCCCATTGCGGTCCCGATGATTCTCAGCTCCTCCCTGAACCCCATGTAGCGTTCTTCCTGCTGTGCCTGGATCTCAGTGAACCTGGCCAGTACCGTCGCCATCGTTTCTTGGGAGTGGTGGTAGGCCCCCATGATGGTGGTGAGGGCCTCTTGGAGAGTGGGTTCCCTGGGCCTCTCCTCCCCCCCCTGTCGCACAGCAGCCCTCCGAGCTGCCCGGTTTCCCCCGGCCTCTGTCCCCTGGCCGGTGTGCCCGCTACCACTGCCCCCAGGTCCCTGTTGTTGTTGGGGTGTTGGGTTAGCCTGGGTGCCCTGTAGTGGCGGGCACACCGCTGATTGAGCTGTCCTAGAGACTGAGGCATGGGCCCGCTGGGTGGGAGCTGTGCTGGTGTTGGCAGAGGGGGTCGGGTCTGGTGTGGCCTGTGGCTGCCTGAGGGGAACCGACTGCCCAGAGGTCCCCGATGGTCCGGGCTGGTCATCAGGTTCACTGTCGACAGAGCTGCTATACTCAGTGTGGGCCTGTTCCGGGGGTGGGATGGACACTTCTGGACCCTCCTGGCTGGTGTGTTGTCGTTCGGGTCCTGCATGGGGTAAGAGAGTTTGGTTATTGTTTCTGTGTGTGCAATAGCGTGCGTGTTATGGGTGCCCTTGTCCCCCAGTGCAGGCATTCCCTTGAGGGAGGTGTTGTGAGGGTAGTTAGGGGGGGGGTTAGTGCAGTGGTCATGCTTAGGTGATGGGTGCCCATGATTTGTGTTGGCATGCAGGAGTTGGTGTTGGGATGGGTGGGTTGTGCTGGTGAGACATTGTCAGGGAGGATGTGTGCTGGGGGGTTGGGGGTGAGGGTGGGGGTGTGGGTTGGCATGCTGGTGGGGTGGGGGGGATATAGTAGTTGAGATTGGACTTACCAGAGTCCATTCCTCCGGCTACTCCTGCGAGGCCCTGAGGATGCAGGATGTTCAAGACGTCTTGCTCCCACGATGTGAATTCGGGAGGGGTGGGTGGGGGTCCGCCGCCAGTCTTCTGGACCGCGATGTTGTGCCGGGAGACCATCGATCGGACCTTCCCCCGTAGGTCGTTCCATCTTTTGCGTATGTCCTCCCTATTCCTGGGATGCTGTCCCACCGCGTTGACCCTGTCCACGATCCGCTGCCATAGCTCCGCCTTCCTAGCTATACTGGTGTGCTGCACCTGCGAGCCGAAGAGCTGGGGTTCCACTCTTAGGATTTCCTCCACCATGACCCGGAGTTCTTGGTCCGAAAAGCGTGGGTGCCTTTGGGGTGCCATGGGGTGGTGTGGGTGTGGTGTGGGGTGGTGTATGTGATGATAAGTATGTTGGTGAGTGGTGCTTTGTGCTACTATGTGGTGTGTGTGATGGTGTAGTGTGCCTCAGTGTGTCTTGCTTTGAATTGTCTGCTGTGTCTCTCTCTCCTTCTCTCAGTAATTCTGGTCGCAGGGGTTTGTGGGTGATGTGGGTGTGTGTTTTATAGTTGGTTGATTGTGTGGGAGTGGTGTGTGTATGTGTATCAGGTGTGTGTATTTCAAATTGTCCAATGTGGCTGTGTTTTGGTGATGTGTGTGTATTCTGACCGCGGCGGTGTGTACCGCCAATGGAATACCGCGTTTGAATGACCGCCGTGTGGATTCGTGGGTCGTAATGGCATGGGCGTATTTCTGTTGGCGTGACGGTGGAGGTTTGGTCATCTCCAGTTTATCGCTGCCCGCTGATGTGGCGGCCTGCAGTGGAGGACGGAATTTTGGAGGTTTGGCCGTTGTGGGTCAGAATGACCGTGGCGGTTAACCGCAGCGGTGTTATGGCGGTCTTCTGACCGGCGGTAAGGGCCTTTTACCGCTGAGGTCAGAATGACCCCCAAAGTCTTGTGACTTAACATGAGCATTGCATTTCACC
The DNA here is from genome assembly GCF_031143425.1 of Pleurodeles waltl. Taxonomy (NCBI): domain Eukaryota; kingdom Metazoa; phylum Chordata; class Amphibia; order Caudata; family Salamandridae; genus Pleurodeles; species Pleurodeles waltl. Next base: position 1,892,333,481 of record NC_090440.1, read on the forward strand.
ACGGCAATTTCAAGAGGTAACTGAATCGCATGTAACAAATCCTTAATTTGTTCTCTATTTTTCACAGGAGAACCAGAAGAGGTCATGAAACCTCTCTGTGACCACAATTGGCCAAAATCATGTACAATTCCGAATCCGTATCTGCTGTCAGTATAGATAGTGACCCTCAGATTTTCAGCTGTGTGGCATGCCTTAGTGAGGGCAATTAATTCGGCCACTTGAGCGGAATACACTCTCTCGAGCCAGGAAGCTTCAATAATACCAGCTATGGTACACACAGCGTAACCGGCTCTCAGCATTCCGGCTGAGTCTCTCAAACAGGATCTATCAACAAACATAATGCAGTCATTTTCCTTTAACTGCGTATCTTGAATATCAGGTCAGGGCTTGGTACATAGTTCTGTTACCTCAAGACAATCATGTTCCACTTCCTCTTCATTATTAATTTCGGTACTCTCAACAGGAAGTAGAGTTGCCGAGTTTAATACAGTACATCGCTTCAGTGAAACATTGGGCGACCCCAAAATGATTGTCTCATATCTGGTGAGTCGGGCATTAGTCATGTGCTGGGTTTTGGTTCGAGTTAACAGAATTTCAACTGAATGTGGAACCATTACTGTCAAGGGATGTCCCATCACTATGCCTTCACACTGCATGAGGCCTTGACCAACTGCTGCAACCGCGCGCAAACAACCCGGTAAGGCTGCTGCGGCGGGGTCCTAGGTGGCTGAAAAATATGCTATAGGGCGGTTTGCACCTCCATGGACCTGTGTTAAGACAGACAAGGAGCAAGCATCACGTTCATGACAAAACAGTAGAAAAGGTTTTGTGTAATCAGGCATACCTAAAGCTGGTGCCCTGCACATGCACTCTCTCAACTCCATGAATGACTCAAGCTCTTCCTTGGATAAAGCTATGGTATACGGCTCATCCTTAATCTCTTTGCCTGTCAGCTTTAGCAAAGGTTTTGAGTTTATTGAGAAGTTGGGTATCCACTGGCGACAGTAACCCACCATTCCCAGAAACATCCTGACATCTCTCTTTGTTGTCGGGGGGTTAATTTGCAAAATAGCAGTTACCCTTTCCTTCGATATTCTCCTGGACCCTCTCTCAATCAAGTGTCCTAAGTATTTCACCTCTTTCTTGCAGTACTGCAGTTTCTTGGGTGACACTTTATGTCCGTTCTTTCCCAAATGATTCAGCAAGGCAATTGTGTCATATTTACAGTCATCTTTTGTCCTGGACGCAATCAGCAAGTCGTCAGTGTACTGTACCAGAGTCGAATTGAAAGGCAGTACTAGGGATTCTAAGTCCTTTTTCAATATCTGGTTGAAGATGGAATGTGATTCAGAAAACCCTTGAGGAATTCTGCACCAACTGTACACCTTGTCCAGGAATTTGAAACTGAATAAAAACTGGCTGTCCTCATGAAGAGGTATCAAAAAGAAAGCTTGTGACAGGTCTACAACGGTGAACCATTCAGCATCACACGGAACCTAAAAACATAATCACTGCTGGATTGGGCACTATGGGGCAACACTTCACCACAATCTCGTTTATTTTTCTCAAGTCCTGCACAATTCGAACTTTCCCACAGGGCTTTTTCAGACCCATTATCGGTGAATTACATGGGCTGCTCAATACTTCTTTCAGGACTCCCTGTTTTACAAAGTCTGCAATTATTTGCGACACCTGAATAAGGACATCTTGTGCCATATGGTACTGCGGCACCTGGGGAAACACTGCATTTGGCTTCACTTGGTTTAACTGGTTCCACTTCTTTTATCAGTCCCACCTCCTTTCCTGTCAAATCACACACTTTCTCTGTCACCGTTCCCTGTAACTCGGCTGGTAAGTCAGTCACTGTAAGCATCGGGAATAATGTTATTAAAGGGTAATCTTCATTTGCGGTTTCTGTCTCTAACTCTGAGAACTGACCATCATCCCCTTCATCATCACTGTTTGTCTGCACCTCAATTCCATCATTGGAACAGGTAATCAAACATTTTGTTTTGCACAGTAAGTCTCTTCCCAATAGGGATACCGGACTTGAATCATAGACTACAAACTTATGCAGTCCCTGGAAGTTGCCAATCTCAACATGCACCAGATCTGTAATTGGATTTGTCAAGTACTGGTTTGCTACTCCGACCACTCCTATGGTACGCCCCAAAAGTGGCAATTTTGGAATCTCTGCACTCCTGACTGTGGAGCGTGTAGCCAAGAATGAAACCTTGTGACCCATGACCTTTCCCTCTACATAGGGTCCCCTCTGATCTACCTCTAGGGACGCTGCAAGCCTGCACTCTTTGCTGTCTGAACTGTTATCTGACAACACTCCTCATTCATTCCATCTTCACCACGCAATGGGATTTGCTGTACTGTGTTATTTTGGCTCATCACTTGACCTGTGACCTGCTGAGGAAGCATCACCTGTTGCTGTCCCATTGGAGCCATTGGTAGTTGCATTTGCTGTCTAGGTACCATGGGAACCTGCTGTTGTACTTGCTGCATTTGCGCTGGCTGAACACGCAGCATTTGCATTTGCTGCATGGGATGTAACCCTTGCATCTGAACCATGTTATTTTGAAAGTTTGGATTTTGATTTCTCAACTTTGGACCTCATTTGGGCATTCCCACTTCCAATGCCCCACGCCCCACACGCGTGACATGGTGACATCTTTTTCATCCCTTGTACATCATTTTGAACTACAACAGTATTCAAGTCTGGACCGCGATTCACAAAACCTCGACCTCGGTCTCACGGCTGTGCCTGAAACACACCATTCCCTTGTGGTTGCTGCTGTATCATCTGCTGAATTCCATTTCCCTGTATCCCTGCCTGTGCAGCCCTTATCTGCATCACCATCACCTTCTCCTTCAACTTTTTCTGCTTCAGCTCAATCTCATCACTACTGTATTTCGCATACTGTAACACCTCATCAATCGGCTTCGCTTGCCAACAGATCAAATGATTCTTAATCATCTGACTAACCTCTGGCCTCAGACCTTCAACAAATCTGAACACAAGATGGTTCATGTCTTTCTGCTCATTTGTCTCAGTACCACTATAATGTTTAAATGCCTTTAACAACCTCTCATAGTAAGCATGTATTGATTCTTTAACCTCTTGTGAGGTCCGGTCGATTTTCTGCCAGTCAGTCACTTTCGGTGACACTTTCTGCTTCAAAAACTCAATCACTTTATGATAGTACTTCATCACCTCCTCAGAGGGTGCTCAGTCACCTCATTCCTTGCCGGCTCTTGTGTCGGCCAGTCTACCCCTCTCTTGCACTCAAGCCATAAGTCGGGCGGAACAATGAATTCAAACAAGGTATTCAAGTCTTCCCAGAGACACTTCGCAAGCTTCACGAACCTATCTGTTTGTTGGTACAACTCGATCCGTTTCTCCCTCAACCTGGGATAATCATTTGTAAAAGATAAGATGTCTCCTCTGGACCATGGCACATGAATTAAAACCCCACCAGCTGTTTCTCTCATTGGTAGCATTTTTACCGATTCCGCATCTGGTGTAGCTTTAGCTTTACTTGATCCTGGGCTGTTGCCTTTCTCCTTGTCTCTTTTCTTAGCCCATCTGCCTTCCCACTTTTCTAATGCACCCCAGACTTGTGCACTTTGTAATATTTCTTTGAAATGCGCTTTCATTCCGGCAGACCTCATATGTTCGAAGTCTTTTGAATCAAAATCTAACCTGTAACTTCTTTTCAAATGTTTAGTATTCTCAATATCGATATTGTATTTGTCTGCCAGGTTCGCTAATTTCTGATGTACCTTGCCTACTTCCTTAGTAATCTTAGGGCACAGATATCTCAATTCTGCTTCTGTGTATGACTCTAATCTGTTTACCCCCATTGTTCCATCCACTAATTCAGCAGCTTCCACGCCCAATCTTACAAAGTTCAGGTACTCATCATTCCTTAACCTTTCCAGTTCCACTGTAGTTACTGTAGTCTTTTGTGTAGTAAAAGTCTTCTCTAACCACTCATTCAACTGTTGTACCGTAAAACCTTGTAATGAAATGTTCCCTGCATGCATCATCGGCGACTGTGAAGCATTCGTACTTATTGTTGGTGGGGTTAACACTCCTAGCCCTGCCTGTTTCATTGCTTCCAATGGTGCGTCAACTGGGCTAAGGTCTATCAAAGACCTTGGTTTTTCAACCGCTTGCTCTCCTGGGGCCATTAACTGAGGCGTTCCTATGGACCCTCCTCTTATTACATCTTGGGTCATTACTCCCTGAACACATACACAAGGCTTACCTTGTGCATACAATGGCACCGGTGGACCAACAGTAATTGGCAATGATATTGCAGCTGGTGTCTGACCTGGTCCTAAACCTCGTGGAGCAGCAACTCCAAAGGTCTGATTTTCTGAAGCCGGGGCAGGTATTAATGGAGGACCTGCTGCGGGATTATACCCTGGTATCAGTTGTGGCTGCAGCTGGGGCAACAATTGCGGAGTTGACTCAATCTGCACTAACCTCGATTTTGTATATATCGGGTCTGGCGGCACTATCAGGTTTGTAGTAGTCTCTAGTACCGGGACGTCTGGGTAGATTCTCTGTATCTGCAGTGGAGGTTGCAACTGTATCTGCATGTCTGGAGCAGTGGGTACACTGACACCATTCTGTATCAAACCCGTATCACTGGTCTGTACTGTATCAGTAACTCCCTTTTCCTGTGTCTGGTTCCCAGGACCTGCACTAGTGCTGGGGACATTGTCACTTACCGCATAAGGTGGCGGGCGATCATGTAATATCTGATTCAAGAATTCTTCATCGTCTGAATCATCTTCTTCTTCCCAAGGTCTCTTAGTTTCTTTAGGCTTACTAGAGCCTTTGTCTGTTTTACATGTGGCTTTCTTTCCCTGCGTCTCATCTCCCTGTGTTATAGCTGGGAACAATTTTAATCCATCAACTATTCCTCGTCTCCACATTTTGCTTTCATTATCCCACCTGGCTTCCGCATAAGTCTTTTCTGCCCTTTTTATTCTTCTTTGGAATTTCTCTTGTCTCTGTTTAAGGGCCATAAAATCCCAAATCGCTAAAGCCTCAAACTGAGCTGGCCTTGGAGGTGGTTTCTGTACACTTTACATCCACCTTAAATTTTCTAGAACTCTCGTATTGAACGTCCTGTGTTCTGGGAACGCCAAACATCCCTCTTTTTCTGTCAATTTGCGCCACTGCTTCATCCTCCATAAACAAGACGCGACAACTTTTTCCTCCATAACTATGTAAGCTGGAGTACCCTCAGGTGGTGTAGGCTCCCCTTCACTCACCATAATGTATGCGTCTCCTTTCAGAGCACTCTTAAAAGTTTTGACAAAATTCATTTTTTGCGTCTTTTCTTTTGTTTGTATTTAATCAAAAAAGTTACTTTAATTCCCAGGACACTCTTCACCCACTTTTCTCAACCTATTGCCTCTCACGGACGGCAGCCAATCCGTGCGCGACCCCTCTCGATAACTGACCTATCTCAGCGCGGCACCACTGACGTCACACTCACACACTGCAGCTGACAAAGTCTTGTGGCTCGTCCGCCCCTTACTGGATTCACACCAAACTAATGCAAAATTTCTGCGAGCACCTTTAACAACAACACAAATTTTCCGGTTTACTACAGGAAGGGTAACTCATTCTTCTTCAGAACTTTACAGAGATTTCACTTGAAGCCTCGGCCGCTACTCTCTCCTTCTCAGTTCCCTCACCCGCAAGCAGAATTCTACCCGCAAATCCTACTCTCAACTTGTCAATGGTTTGTTCTAGTGCACTTTAGAACTTGCCAAATCTCCATCGAAGGTTTCACACATACAATTTGACTCAAACTCAGCTTGTCACCCACGCCCGATTGACCTATTAAACCGCACAAATTACAACATAAACCCAAGTGTCTCCTACACTTGTCAATATACTCCAGAGTCTTGGACCACGACGGATCCGTACATGAACAACCAACCACGTGAATAATTTTGAGCACAAAGCGCCACACTCATATGAAGTACACCAACTTCCCTACTCTCATACTGCGGAGTACGCCCACTCCTACAAAACAACATTTATCGGGCCTAAATACACACAAACTTCACAAATCACCTGCAAAAATGCATAAGCTGAGCAAGCGCAAATCCTACACCACACATGCTATGACGCCGAGAACATTCCCAACTCACTTAGGCAGGCTCCGAGATCCCGGGAAAGTCATGGTGAATTTAGAAACACATCATACCTCCAATTTGCATTATCTAAGAAAAACAATCTAAACAATGATTTTCCGTCCTAGGGCTCCAAAGGGCCAAACCGTCGCTCTGCTACCAGAACTGATAACGCGTCCCTTTATGTTAATTTATTACACATCAGGACTCATTTGAGGCCAATTAATCTTTTGACCCAGTTGAGAGACACCTTAGGACGAGATAACTAATCAATATGTCAATCAATACACCAATAATGTCATCAATATTTATCACGACAATGCATTTTACTTTAGTCAAAGTCATTAATCAATTCAAAGATGCTACCATGACCTTTCAGCCATGAATAACCACACCTTGTTTAGTAAAATTTTATGAGTGTTATTCCCTATTAGTTACAGTCTAACAGCAGATGCGTTAATCTCAACACCAAGAAACGTAATAGCATAGTCACGATATGGCAACTTTGATAGGACTCCATTAGAGCAAGAATCACAAATATCAGAACATAACACAGCGTGAACGTAGATCAAGATTAGCAGAGTGTCAATAACGCGTCAGTTCAACAAAACATAGTTTCGGTCGTTTGTCTATTTGCGTCAGTTTAGTGAACAACTGTCCTAACCACTGATTAGCATTCGCATGTTGGGCTTCATGCAAAACAATTTAGAACACCAATTTGGAAAACATCTAACTATGGTCTCTGTCAAAAGTAAGCAGTTGGTACCTAGAAAGGAAAAGCAAACAGACAAATCACAATTGCATTGTCATAATTACCCTCCAAAGTTTAGGTCAGCAAACAGGTTCAGTCTTCGTCCTCAGGACATCAGTCAAATCGCCATCAGTCAGAACTCAGCTCCGGGGCAAAAGGGCACTTTCCTCATAAGGAGGTAAAGTGTAAAAAGAATAAATCTAAGGGCAAGAATGGTTTTAAGTAAACCACCAAGTCACCAAACAGAGTGACAGAGTTTCTGGATAAAATCATTAGCATTCCCTAACCCACCTAAATGACTCCCCGTGACAATGGTTTTTATCCCTTTTTCGTTGTACATTCCCCCAAAATTCTATTGGACATTTGTTAACCCCACTATCTTTAACCTATCAGAAAATACATTAGGTTACCCAACTCTTCACCCCATATTATTTTACAAGTCTTTGATTGGTCTTCATAATTGACGTCTTCCGAGGTGGCACATCTGGTATGATTTCATCTTTCTGTAATTCTTTGCACATCTTTTGGTCAGCAGTTCCATTGTCTTCATCGGTTTGAATGACCTTGTACATTACATTAATCTACACTGTTTCAATTACTTTTAACATTTATTCTGCAAAGGCTGTGAGAACGGATCTAACATGGTTACATTTGTCTTCTAATTTGAAGAAAAAGAACACACAGGGTCATGTCACTTTGTGAGTCAGCACACTGCAAAATAGAAAAATGCATTTAATATGAGAGCCAAGCAGCTAAGCTTCAGCTCATGCTAACTTAAGGCCTATGAGGATTTCAGTACGGATTCAATAACGCAATCATTAGTATAAACTTATTTAAACATAATATAAACATTTTGGTCATGATTATTAGTCCACGTATACACTGACGGCCACTCCCCGTGGTCACAATTCAAGTGCACGTTTAAGCAAAATTACTATTATTATGGTTTCTATGCAGCATTATCACACATTGATTCATAAACATTTCATGTTAATAAAGATTATATAAGCTACGCTCTCTCACTACCATAAATCCACAAAATGACATAGACGGCACAGAATTTCCCGGTGTAGGCCTTAAATCCAAAATGGCGCGCACGTTGTCTCACGTGCAGTGACTTTGCGCGTCTTCCTCTCACCAACAGCTGCACAATGCCCTAAAAGCATTGCTAGAAAACCAGGGCCCATGGCACACGCTCATGCAGCACGTGATAGTTCACGCAGCAAGCACAACGGCTGGGGAAATCCAAAAATATAACGCTCACCAGGGATATGAATGTGTTACCCCAAACACTCGCCAAGGCGTTGAAGCAACACAGGGTACAGTACAGCAATAGCGCTGTATCTTAGCAAAGAAACGCAGCATTACTCCACAGGGCAAATTCAATTTAGGAGTTCCAAAATAATGGCAGTGGGTCCAGTTGCACTTGAGGGTCCTCATCGTCAATTGTAGTGATGCTCCAACACAGTATTTGCTTCAAGGATAATTATGACCAAAAATGCACAGCTAAGATAACATGATCTTTTCAGTTCAGTGCCAGCCATAAACTGCCCTTCACGAATCCCCCAACATTCCAAGAATGCAGAACACTTACAAATCATAACAGCACACAATCCTAATATACAAGCTCATATAGAAACACATACACGAGCCCACAAGATCTTGCTCCATCCCTGCTATTTTTCAAGTGGTATCCTGTACATCACTAATGTACTGCTCCACTTCAACAAAACTGTTTTTCATGCTATTAGAAGAGTTAATAGGAAATGGTGGATCATTTTAACATCTTTTTGGTTTTGCTCCAGAGGAAGCAGATCGAGACTTGACTATCTGTAAAGATTCCATTGTCATCTTGCTTGAGTTAGATTTTGCCTGTATGACTTTTTAATGAAGTGTAGCTCTGTCCAATGATACATATCATCAATATAGGCAATAAATTAACAACCGAAGTATAGTCAGAAAACAATATCAGCCTAGCGGAACTCGGAAACATAATTACATCATTATAATCAACACTCAAGCAGATGGCAGAACTGTGGAGCCCTTATTAAAGTATTATGGCTTACAAGAAGGTTAAAACTGCAAGTGACATCACTGGATTTCTCATCATCCAACTGCAGAACATGATATCACTGGATTTCCTGTCATCTGCAAGATAAGGGGGGTGCTGGTCATGTTGACTTTGTAAATGATGCACTTGGTTTGAAGATGATGATTCAATGGAGTTCAATCAGGAAAGGGGGGTGTAATCATATTTCTTCAGACCCTGTATGAGTCTTGCTGCAGAGTGTAGGAGATCCTTAAAGGGTGCCAATGTTGAGCCTCTGAGGCCATTAGGCAGGGTTTTACCACCAACCAGATGTCAGAGTATGAGGGCTTGAGCAGGTGTTCTGAAGTTGCTTTCTGAAGAAATGCTTTCTTTTTCTTTAGAAGAGAGAATTAGTACCACAATGTCTTTGGTTATTTGTCAGTGTGTTTCCTGATTGTGATGTTGGTGTCCCGGGTAAATCCAAGAGACTTGTCATTCAGCTAAAGCTGGGGTTCAAAGCAATAAATGTTCATGACACTGAGCAAGATTTGTGCTGTTTGTTTTTCTTTGCAAATCACAAAAATTATGTTTTGGTTGGGTTGCGCTTCATGTAGGCGATGGACTTCCAGGTCTGGATGTTGTGCAGACAGTGTTTGAGGCATTTGATGTTTAAAGTAGAGGATACTTTCAATCAAAGTTGTGGATCATCAGCATATTGGTGAATCTTAATGATGTTATCTGTGAGGAGAGTGCCAAGTGTCTCCATATAAAGGTTGAAGAAGACAGAAGAGAGTATGAATACCTAGGAGCCTCCGCAGGTGATAGGGGTGTTTTGGGACCTGGAGGAGCCCATGTGAAGGACACTTCATCTTTGAAGGACACTGCAGATGAATCACATTTGAGAATCTAGTGTGTTGTGTAGCTATTTTAGCCCTGTTCTGAGCACTTTGTTTTAGCTAACTAGGCCTGCAGCTGTACACTTTCACCCGGCTACATTGTTTTCAGCAATGCTTTCTTTTTATAGCAATAGCTTCATTTGTGGTGCTGTTTTATTTCTCTCTATCTTGTTGTTCTTTCGCCTAGGAAAGCATTGCATTTTTAGTTGGACATATAGTTCACTTTGTGCTTTTCCAAGGCTACAGTCAGATAGGGTTGCCAACAAACGTGGTATGCTGTGTCTCCTGCATTCACAGAAAACAACACACTCATACGTGGGGACCATTTCCTAGAAAGTCAGCTGGTTTATTATAAGACACCCCTTAGTCCCAGACACTTTAGAGGGAGATTCCAGCCAGATGACCACGACTGTATGCTGATTGCTGCACGCTTCACTACAGCTACCTGCTTAGATGACCGAGCCCTGATCCAGATGGGGACGGTCTATTTTTAGACCTCAGGCCTCTTCTTCAGGTATGAGGGATGATGTTCTCCCAGGGGGAAACCCGTATGGCAGATTAGGCTTAGAATGCTGTGCTCATACTTAGCGTAGGTGAGGGGTTATAGATCCACTCCCCTGTTCAGACAGCATGGTAGGACTGTTCTTGTGTTTTACATTTTTAGTCACATGCCTGCTCCTGTTGTCTTTCATTATGCTCATTATTGCTATGCACCTGCTTTTATCTGAGATGCAGATATTTTCATAATTCTTATTTAAATATATTCTGCATCTGTTCTCTTTGCCTGAGTGAGATCTTAGTAACTGAGAGAACGGGATGCGATCTGATGTACCACGATTCCCTGGGGAGTCTATCTTACCTTGAGCACGGTTGCCACAATCATCTCGGACAGAGATGGGGCGCTGCTAGTTAGCCAGAAACCCCGGATCAGGCCAACAGGTGTCAGCAGGTGTGGAACTGTACTCAGTACCCACAACCTAGGCAATCCTACCACCCAAATCCAGTAGCCTTGTTACCCTAATGAAAACCTACGCAACATCGCACCACCAACATTTGGTCAGGCACAAAAACTCAGATCCTCCTAAGTGTCTCTGTCTCACTAAAGGCTAAAGACACCTTGATACTATATACGGAGATGTCCGTGGTATTGAGGATTTCCTCCTCATCTAGGCAGGTGGAACCTAACCTGAGCTGTATATTTTTCAAGCTTGAACCATAAAATGATTGATCCCCAGTTGATATCCTTATCTCTGAACACAATAAACCAGTAATATGGCGAACCCTCAACGGGTAGCAATAGCAGTAAATATGAGAGGCCCGCTTACTGCACATTTATTGGCAAATGGTTTAACAGCCCAGGGAGGTCCAAGTACATTTGTTGTTGAAGCTCACACAGCCTATAGAACAGAAACATTTTATTCTTCGGTCTCCTTTCCAGCAGTGGATGGGAACACAAATACCTTTCATAATTATACACTGGCAAATCCTCCTGCACAATAAAGAGCTTATGCATCTTTAGATATACCTTTACCTTATCAATACCATAATAACTGGTTTGATGGCACCCTACCCCACAAACGTTTACCTGCTAGGTTAGGTCCGTTGAGCAATGCAGGCCCAACCTGGCCTTTATTGGACACATATACACCATATCCTGACGCAGCAGCAGTGGCGGTAGCTGATGTTTGCCGCTTATATACAGAAGTCACAACGACATATAGATTGTTAGTACAATTTGTCATGCAAATGTTAAATATGAATCCAGCACGAGCTGCTCCAGCTCAAGCACATGCAGCTGCGTAAGGTATTAATCCTGCTACTGTACATTTGATCATGGGTAAAGTACCCGCCAAACCATACTGAACCTCAGGATAAAAATCTAATTTTGACAATGTGCTTGCCTTTTGGGATGGTTCCCACAGTTGAAAACTGTAATACATGGGGCATGGTATTTGCACAACCGCACATGGCGCACCAACACTCGCCAATCTTCCGAAGTGTTGAAACAAATTCAAGATGAATACGGGGCAGCTACTGCCCTAGATTTGGGAATGCAATTAATAGGTAATTTTGCCACGGTGTCTTCAATAATATTAAGTAACATCAAAGGGGAAGCAGTTGCACTGACGGTGTGCATGCAGCTCCGTGACGTTCTGGCACAGGATCAGGAACGTGAGCTGCCAAAAAGTATCTCTGAAACCTACTCCAATATAGGTCACAATAGTTTGGGAGCCAGATCGACTAAGCCTCAATATAAGGTAGATCCAATAAGGATTCTGCCAAACAAACACCTGAGGGTCCTAAAAAACGCTGGGATAAAAAACATCAAACACCTAGAACATAAAGGGGAGAATCTCCACATTCGGAGACCCCAAAAAATAGATGCAACCTTAGAAATAGGGATAATATAAAAACACCTGACAGATATCAGTATACTGATACACGTCAATGTCGTTCCTTTCAGGACTCACTGGAAAAACAAAGTGAGAGAGATAGGCGGTCTGATCAGCAGACAGAGTACGTGAAACAGAGAAAAGACTCACAACTCTCGTCTGAAGTTTCTGTTAAAAAAGAAGAGAAACTTCCACAACAGAAACCACAGTTTAAAAAGACAAAAGTGGCAGCAGTTGCAATTCGACATGCCACTCAGGAAGAGGGCTTTGCTAAAGAACAGTAAGTGGGCGTTAGCACTGCTAGACAGTGCAGCAGAAGTCACAATAGTTCGCCGGAATCTTCTAGAACACCTGGAGGTGAAAGCAACTGATAACTATCTACAATTAGAGACTGCGGAATGAGTGTCTCTACACCAGAAAGGGTGTATAAAGTAACTATTCAGTTAGAAGGGGACATTGAATGCATAATAGACACCATCTTATGGGATTGTGTTATCTCTATTTCCGATATTCTGCTGGCCGAAAAAGATTAGCCACAGTTATTTGTCAGAGATCTCCCATATAGAGAGGACATTATTGAAAAATGCTTCTAGCCCCTTGTTCCGAAAGAGCTCATTGAAAAATACGCCATTGATTGGGCAGTGGTGCAGGCACTTGCACTATATCGCAATCATGTAGGGTGGAACAAAGATTCTCCCTGCCACATAATACCAATAAAATCAACACCTCAGCCCGACCTCAACATCCAATCAAATATGAGGCGAAAGCCCCGGTGGGGAAAATCCTCACACAATTAGAGTACCAGGGTGTCATTGAACCCTCTGACTCATCAATGAATAATCCATTATTTCCAGTCACTAAACCCAACCCCCCATATAGGATAGTCTTAGACTACAGGCACTTAAACAGGCACACAAAAACATATGCAATACAAAACGCACTTAGCACAGCACTAATGAACACATTGTGCGGAAAAATATAAAACAACCCTAGATATATCCAACAGGTTTTTCTGCCGGAACATAGCACCTGAAAGTAGGGACTTAACAAGTTTCAGTGCTTTAGGCTCTAAGAAAAATGTTGCTGACTCCCACAAGGCTACAAGAACAGTCCTGGACTGTTCTCAGCTTGTGTGACATAAATATTACACAACATAGATCCTGAGGCGTTGTCCTATGTGGATGATATTTACCTCACAAATGATGACCTCATACATTTGAGATGGGTAGCCCGCATTGTTGTAGGATTTGCTGAAATTGGCTACAAATTTAACTTTAAAAAAACAAAAATAGCCTTTCTCAGTGTCCTATTTCCGGGATACGAGTTGTTTGATGAAAGCAAGAGCCTGGCGCCCCAATTTATAGAAAAATGTGCACAACTACAACCACCAAATACTATAAAGAAGCTCCAGTCAGTATTGGGCTTTCTGAATTTTGGCAAAACATATATTACAGACTATGCACAACTCATTAAACCATTATATGACCTAAAACGTCCTGAATTTACCAGCAAATTCTGTTCAGTTGAACACACATGCATTCTTAAGGCACTACAAAAAGACATGCTTGAAGCAAAACCTTTACACACAAGGGTCAACAAGAAACATTTGGTCATCAGAGTAATTGCTGGTGCCGTTGGTTTCACTTACGTGACATTCAATGAAGGTGAGACTGTCCCAATTGCATATAAATCACACCTAAACTCTACAGCTGAACAAAGCTTTGATCTCGCTGAAAACATTCTCACTGCTATTCAGATGGCGGGCCTTAAAAAGAGACCTCTGGCCCAGGGGAAACGCATTGTTGTTGTATACCCAGGTCCAGCTCTTGAGGCTGTTACCAAAGCAAGCGTCCCGAATGCTAAAGCAATACATCCACGTAGGATTCAATGGGTAACGTCTCTCACGGCCACTGATGTTGAATATGTGTTTGACTCCAAATTACAGACTCAAGAATTTTTACAATACAAACTCCAATATCCTGTTCCAGTGAATACACTACCTATTGAACAATACAAAACAATTTTGTACACTGATGGTTCAGCACAACCTGCTATAGGCACTAAACACCAATACTCAGCTGCTTGCACAGTCGTGAGTGGGTATTTGAAGGATGGCAGGTTCCATCCAGAAAAAACATACACACAGACTCTAGGGGACTGTAGAGCACAACCCGCAGAGCTTAGGGCTCTGGTGATGGCACTAGAGCATACGGATCCGGAGCAGATAACTCTGATTGTCTGTGATTCGTACAACTGTGTCCAGTCTTTTAATAAATACATGCATTACTGGCAACAAAATGGATTCAGAGATTCAAAAGGTAATACCATAAAACACAGACTCCTGAGGGGGAAGGTAGCATACCTGAAGGAAAAACTACAGAATGTTCATGTTGTACATACACTAGGCCACCAACGTACATACACGTTGAAGGCAAAACTTTGGCTGATGAAGCAGCAAAGTCGGCAGTAGCAATGGCTAAAACTAACTAGAGCGGATGATGAAACATTGGCAGCTATAGGAGCTATGGCTGAGGGCAAACTTGTGCCCAAAGCCAACCCCACTAAATATTCCCACTGGATGGGAGGCATGTTGTAGTGAAAGCAGCACATGAAGGAGTTGCATCTGCACATGCTAGTGTGGCAGCTACAATTTCGATATTGCAATCACGCTATTGGTGGTCAGGTCTTTTACAATCAGGCCAAGCAGTATGTCCTTTGCTGTCACATCTGCCAACAAATAAAAGGCTCCAGCGTTAAGCGCCCACCACAGATACCACTCCTAATTTCCAACAAACTTCTACAATGTGTGTACTTGGACCACTGTGGTCTCCTGACACCAGACAGTGCATACAAATACATTTCAGTCACTGTAGACTCGTGCTCCAGATTTCTATGGGTCTGGCCACAACACTAGGCTAATGCTTGAACTGTTATTAAAGATTTGCAAGTCTTTGTTGGTACATATGCTGTTGTGGCTTTCCTTTCAGACCAGGGCCCTGCTTTTTCCTCCAGGGCTTACAGGGATCCCATGGCTTTGTTAGGGGTCCAACTGCATTACTCGTCTCCATTTCATCCCGAGGGAAGTAGTGTTGTGGAGTCGCCAAACCGTGATCTAAAGCAATCCTTAACAGCAAGAGTATTAGGCACGGGTCGTAGTTGGCTTACACACTTGTATGGAGTTCAGAGAGCATTTAATAATCTGCCTAGAAGGTCCAGGGTGGGAGCGTACTTCATATGAGTGCCTGTTTGGAACTCAAATGTATGCTCCAGAACTTGATGGTCCTGGCATGGAGGCAGCAGATTCGCCTTTTGACATAAATTAATGTGTCACTATCTTGCAGGAGTTACAATAATTCTGTGATGACAACGCAACTGCCAGCGGTGCCTCTTTTGGAATTAGGGAAGTACCAGTAACATCTCCTGGCTGGATTCCCAAGCTGGGGGATCTAGTATGTGAAAAGATTGCTGTGAAAAAAGAGTTTGGTCTTTCTTATCGTGCACCGGTCCCAGTCCTGGGAATACACAGTACCAGAACTGTTATGCTACCACTGCTGCCTGGTTCAAAATAGAATCGCTTTATCTCCATTGACAATGTCAAGCTACACCATGTGGCCGATCCTGCACAGCAGACCTAGAGGACACCTGAGTAGTGCCTGAATCCCCCCCACTACAGACCAGGGTGGTCCTCTGCCAGTTTTCAACAGTAACGTTGATACCTCTCTGAGCTTGAGGAGGGTGGAAAATGAACTTTCATTGGTTCCACTGACAACTACTACTTCATCGATTTCTGCTGATACAGAATAGCCTTTTACAAATTCCACACAAACGGATGTCGTAACCTTACGGCACACCACCAAGGGAATCTTCAGCAGTTTTGTCGCGTAGGCTCTCATTATTCTTAATGAGACTATTGAATTTGAGCGGCAGGATCGTCTGGGGTGTGGGAGACTAAGGCCCTCATTACAACATTGGTGGTAAATTCTGCTTACCGCCGTGCAGAAGACCGCCAACACACCGCCGCGGCCGCGGAATTCCGCCACAGCTATTACGACCCACAACTCAGAATCCGCCAAAATCTAGACACCCACACAAGTCCGCCACACCAAAGGTCAGTGATAAACTGGCGATAACAAAACCTCCACCGTCACGCCAACAGGAATACGCCCACACTATCACGACCCACAAATCCACGCAGCGGTCTTTCAACCGCAGTATTCCATTGGCGGTACACACCGCCGTGCTCAAAATACACACACATTTACAAAACACTACCACATTGGACAATTCGAAATACACACACCTGATACACATACACACACCACTCCCACACACCCAATACAATATAAAACACCCACCCACATTACTCACAAACCCTTACAATAAACAATTTGGAAGAAGCAGAGAGACAGCAAAGCAAAGACCACAGGAGCATACAGAGGCACACAACACCATCACTCATACACATCCATGCACAAAACACCACACACCCCTAAACATCATCCCACACATCACAACACACATCACCTCCCACATCACCCACACCACCCCATGGCACCGCAAAGACACCCCAGGTTTTCTGAGGAGGAGCTCAGGGTCATGGTGGAGGAAATCATCTGGGTAGAGCCACAGCTATTCGGATCACAGGTGCAGCACGCCTCCATAGCTAGGAAGATGGAGCTATGGCGCAGAATCGTGGACAGGGTCAATGCAGTGAGACAGCACCCAAGAACACGGGATGACATCAGGAAGAGGTGGAACGACCTACGGGGAAAGGTGTGTTCCGTGGTCTCAAGACACCACATTGCGGTTCAGAGGACTGGCGGAGGACCCCCACGTCCTCCCCCTCAACTAGCAACATGGGAGGAGCGGGTCTTGGCTATACTGCATCCTGAAGGCCTCGCAGGAGTAGCTGGAGGAATGGACTCTGGTAAGTCAAATCTTTAACTACTTCATCCCCCACCCTACCTGCATGCTATCACATACCCCCACCCTCGCCTCACCCCATCACTCCAATTCCTCACATATGTCCCACTATCACAAACCACACATCCCAACACCAAGCCCTGCATGCAACAACAAAGCATGGACACCCATCACCAATGCATGTCCACTACAGATACCCACACAGACCCCTAAACAATTATCACACAAGGTCCTCCACAAGAATGTAATCACTGGGGTACAGGGTCACCCACCCACTGAACACCATGGCACACACAGATGCAAAAATCATGCCTTTACACCCTTGCAGGACCCCTACCCAACGTCACCGAACAGGAGGTTCCAGACATGTCCACTCCCCCCACAGAAGAGGCCCTCAGTGATGACAGCAGCTCTGTCCAACTGGATCTAGATGACCAGCCCGGCCCATCTGGGACCTCGGGACATTCGGTTTCCCTCACACAGTCACAGGCCACCACAAAGCCTCCCCCCTCAGGAAACACCAGCACAGCACCCACCCAGTGGGCCCATACCTCTGTCCCCAGGACACGTCTAGCAGCAGTGTGTCCACCACTACAAGGACCCCAGGGCTCACCTCTTACCAAAGACTATCAGGGACCTGGGGTCAGTGGCAGTGGGCACACGGTTCAGGGGACAGAGGCACAGGAAAACCGGGGAACTGGGAGGTCTACTGTGTGACAGGGGGAGGACAGGCCCAGGGAACCCACTCTCCACGAGGCCCTCTCCAACATCCTGGGAACGTACCATCATTCCCAGGAGACAATGGCAACGGTACTGGCCAAGTTTCAGGAGACCCAGCGGCTGCAGGAGGAACAGTATTTGGGGTTCAGGGAGGAACTCAAGTCCATTAACACCACTCTGGGCACCATTGTAGGGGTGCTGAAGGACCTCATGAACACCAGGAGGGACACTGTGGCACAACAAGGGGCCCTGACTCTAGCCTGGACGATGAACTGCTCACCACCTCTGCCGGCGCTAGTGGACAGGAGGCACCGCCACAGGACCACGACACCAGCACCCCACCCCCTGCAGATGGAGAACCACCCCACAAGCGGTCCCTGAGATCCTTGACAAAGACAGAGAACAATGCCAAGACCCCCACCAAGAAATGAAACCATCCTGAATGTCATCCTTCTGTCCCACTTTGTCACCCTGTCCATCCTTAAACTGCCCTAGCTCCACTTCCTATGCCCCTTTGGACAATGCACCTGAGAGACAAATAGACTGGACTCTGCCATGGACATTCCTCCACCATCACCCCTGCCCATTTTACAACCCCCTCCACTATTTAGCACTTAAATAAACACCCTTGTATCACAAAACAATCTGGAGTCAGTCTGTGCTTTCACAAACGTGTATTTTCAATAACTGAGGGAAATAGCAATGTCCAATGTATTGTCAACATACCTATGTCACACACCTCTAGTCCATGAGATAACATAGCAGAGGTCACACATCTGTGAAATCAAAAGGGAAAGTGACAAATTAGGGTTCATACACTGGGTGAATGTGACAGACAGATGATAGGTCGAACAATTTTATCAGATATAGGAGGCAGTGATGTCTTCTTACCTGTGTCTCACTGGAAGTATTGCTGGATCACGGCGTTTCTGTTGTCTATGTCCTCTTCTTCTGCCTCCTCTTCTTCACTGTCCACAGGCTCCACAGCTGCCACAAGACCTTCTTCTGGACCATCCTCCTGCAGAAAAGGCACCTGTCGTCACAAAGCCAAGTTGTGCAGCATACAGCAGGCCACGATGATCTGGCACATCTTCTTTGGTGAGTAGTATAGGGAACCACCTGTCATATGGAGGCACCGGAACCTGGCCTCGAGGAGGCCGAAGGTCCTCTCTATGACCCTCCTAGTTCACCCATGTGCCTCATTGTAGCGTTCCTCTGCTCTTGTCCTGGGATTCCTCACTGGGGTCAGTAGCCATGACAGGTTGGGGTAGCCAGAGTCACCTGCAAATGTTGAGGGACAACTGTTAGACACACACTAACCCTTAGGGACAACCCCAGACCCAGACAACTATTCACACTGTATAGGGTCCTTGTCCTCACCTAATAGCCACACACGGTGCCTCTGGAGTTGCCCCATCACATAAGAGATGCTGCTATTCCTCAGAATGTAAGCGTCATGCACTGAGCCAGGAAACTTGGTGTTCACATGGGAGATGTACTGGTCTGCCAAACACACATTCTGCACATTCATAGAATGGTAGCTCTTCCGGTTTCTGTACACCTGTTCACTCCTGAGGGGGGTACCAAGGCCACATGTGTCTCATCAATGGCACCTATGATGTTGGGGATATGTCCCCGGGCATAGAAGTCACCTTTCACTGTAGGCAAATCCTCCACCTGAGGGAAAACGATGTAGCTGCGCATGTGTTTCAGCAGGGCAGACAACACTCTGGACAAAACGTTTGAGAACATAGGCTGGGACATCCCTGATGCTAGGGCCAATGTAGTTTGAAAAGACCCACTTGCCAGGAAATGGAGTACTGACAGGACCTGCACTAGAGGTGGGATTCCTGTGGGATGGCTGACATCAGGTCTGGCTCCAACTGGGCACACAGTTCCTGGATTGTGGCACGATCAAGTCTGTAGGTGACAATTACATGTCGCCCTTCCATTGTCGACAGGTCCACCAGCGGTCTGTACACCGGAGGATGCCGCCATCTCATCACCTGCCCCAGCGGACGTGCTTTATGGATGAGAACAGCGATCAGAGGGTCAGCCAGCACTGAGGTACTAAAACAACAACTTTATTGCACACATTTGTCAATCCTCTATGTGTCTGTCTTAGTGTGTATGCAAGGCCTAGATATGTGTGACGCATTTAAAATTAATGCCATGTGGCCCCCTGAAATGGCAGCTGCCTGACCTATAATGTGGGACACCCGGATATGAGGTAACTGGGCTGGCGTTGTACACCGTTGCGGTAGGCAGTCAAAGACTGCGGCGCAATCCTGCAATGGTTAACATTGGACCCTATGGGTTCCAGGAGCCAATGACGATGTACGCCGGCGGTGACGATACGCACCGCTGCGGACGTGACCGCCATTTTCTCTCTGTTCACTCACTTGATACCTGATCTTCAACAGGGGAGGACCTACACTGCAAGTGCTGCAGTGACCTCAGTCTGGAAGCGACGATGGCTCATGTGTCTGGGGAAAGGGCCCCTGCCTTCACATCGGAGGAGTTGGATAAACTAGTGGATGGGGTTCTCCCCCAGTACACACTACTCTACGGTCCTCCAGACAAACAGGTGAGTACACTGTGAGCATGCTGTATGGGCAATGCCTGTTTGGAGTGGTGTGGATGGGAGATGGGGGGGGTGAGGCGTGCATGATCCGTCGGTGAGTGTATGTGCGTCAGGGCAAGGGTGGGAATGTGGGCCAATGACTGTGACGGTCCGGACGGTTAATGTTGTACCTTTTCCCCTGTACTATTCCTGTAGGTCAGCGCCCACCAGAAGAAGGATATTTGGTGTGCCATCACCAAGGACGTCCGGGCCCTGGGGTACACCACAGACGGAGCACCCACTGCCGTAAAAGATGGGAGGACATTCGCCGCTGGAGTAAGAAGACGGCGGAGGCCCAGCTGGGGAGGGCCTCCCAACGTGTGAGGGGTGTCAGTCGCACCATGACCCCCCTGATGTTCCGGATCCTGGCGGTGGTGTATCCGGAGTTGGATGGACGCTTAAGGGCATCACAGCAGCCACAAGGGGGTGAGTAGCGTCACATCCATCTGACTCTGCGCTCATTGGTGGTGTCTGGGTGAGGGACGTGGGCTGTGGGTTCCCCTAGGATAGGGCGAGCCTTGTAGGCAAGGACTGTTTGTGAGGCAGGCTAAGTAGCACCCCAACCCCACCAGTAGTAAGAGCCATCTACACTTAGTCAGGATCCTGTGACTTCCATGTGTGCAGCAATCGGGCATACCCCATGTACCCCATGTCCCTGTGAGGAATTAGGGAACTCTAAGTGCATGGCATTGTGCAGAGGGCTGCTGTGTCTGTAGTGTCCGCCAACGGTAGCGGTATTGCATGTACTGAACATGTCTTTCTACTTTATTTCCCCCCCTTTTTGTGGTCTCCATGTTCTTGTGTGCATTAGCATCATCAGGCGGAGGAGCTGTGCCACCGGAGCAGGAGGGAGCTGCATCCCACATGGCCCTGGAGGGTGAGACTACGGAGTCAGAATTCACCAGTGGGACGGAGGGCGAGGGGAGCTCCACAGCAGGGACCAGCGACCACGACTCCTCCTCTGATGGGAGCTCCCTTGCGGTGGCGGGCCCCTCTGTGCCCACCGCATCTACAGGTACAGCCGCCACCCCCTACCAGCACCGCCCTCCCAGCAGCCCCTCAGCGTGTGCCCTGTGGCCGCTCACCCAGGAGGGTGGGCATCTCCTTCGCCCCAGGCACCTCAGGCCCTGCCCCAGTCAGCCCTGCTGCCCTCAGTGAGGAGGCCATTGACCTCCTGAGATCCCTCACTGTTGGGCAGTCTACCATTCTGAATGCCATCTAGGGTGTAGAGAGTCAGTTGCAATAGACAAATGCATACCTGGAGGGCATTCATTCTGGCCAGGCAGCCCAACATCAAGCATTTCAGACTCTGGCCTCAGCACTGATGGCAGCTATTGTCCCTGTGTCCAACTTCCCCACTCCAACTTCCTTCACCCAGACCCAATCCCCAGTACCTCAGCCTATCCCAAGCACACCATCAGACCAGCATGCACACACCTCAACACACAAGGGTAGCTCTGCCAAACATAAGCACCACACATCCCACAGGCACTCACACAAGCATCATACCCATGCACATATACCAACATCCACTGCCTCCACTGTGTTCCGCTCCTCCACGTCTCCCTCCTCCCTCCCTGTCACATCTCCACTCACCCCCTGCATGCACTACATCCTCAGCCACTACCTCCATCACCAGCACGCCCATCACCACACACCACTCACGTGCAATCACCACCCCCACTACCATTCACACATCCCCTGTGTCCTCTACCACTGTGTCTGTGAGCCCTCCTCCCAAAGTACACAAATGCAGTCACACACCCACCCAACAGCCATCCACCTCACGACAGCCTGCAGCCCATGCACCTTCACCCAAAGTCAGCAAACAAACACCTCCTACAACCACTACCTCTTCCTCCACTCCCAAATCCCCTCCATCTACCCATCCCAGTGTGTCTAAAAAACTTTTCCTGTCAAACCTTGACCTTTTCCCTTCCCCCCCACCCTTTCCGTCCCCTAGGGCCTGCCTTACCAGGTCCCAACCCAGCACCTCAGCCACCACATCACCGGGCACAGTGGTGTCAGCAGTAACCGGATTCTGGAGTGCGCCAAGCAGCAGGGCTGCCAGTGTCCCAAGGAGCGAGGCCAAGGACATTCCACCACCTCCAAAACAGAATAAGTTGCCCACATCCCGGAGGAAGAAGGCCAAAACACCTGCCACCAAGGGCTCAGCCAAGACAATAGTTGGGAGTGGCAAGACAGCTGCGCCACCATCCAAGGTGGGGAAGGGCCTGAAAAAGAAAGGCAAGTCAAATTCACCGCCAACCTGCACGGTGCACAAGACGGCCACCAGCACCACCACATGCACCGCCGCCACGGGCACCGCCACCAGCACCCAAGATACTGAGCCCTTCACCAGCACCGCAGACACTGTGCCCTTCAGCAGCACTGCGGTCAGTGAGCCCACCACCTGCACCGCCGCCCATGACACCGCCGCCAGCACCGAGGTCAGTGAGCCCCCACCAGCACCGCCGCTCATGACACCGCCGCCAGCACTGAGGTCAGCGAGCCCCCCACCAGCACCGCTGCCCAATGACCGCCGCAAGCACCGCCACTACAGAGCCCGCCGCCAGCACCACCAGCGGCCACGCCACTTCCTGAGCCAGTGGCACCACCACAGACATGGCTGCCATCCCTGGTGGTCATTCGTACGAGGCTGGTGGTCAGTTCCAGGGGCCTGGGGAGCTTCCATGTTGCCCCACCGTCAGTGGAGTATCACATCCACTACCTCAGTCCTTGGCAGGATGAAGCACTCTGGGCCCAAAGCCCCCTCCAGAACCAGAGGAGGAAGACATCCACTTGAGAGACTGTGGCTTTGCACTCCCCAGGATGCAGCAGTGGGCGAACCATCCACTTGAGAGACTTGAGAAACTGTGGCTTTGCACTACCCAGGATACATTAATGGGCATGGAGCCCCCTCGTGGAGCTGGCGTTGTGCACTCATCCGGCTGAGGTGCCCCCCCTTCCCTTCCCCCTGAGGTGCCTGTTTTTTTCCGATCTGATGCCCCTGCAGTGTTCTCTCCGTTTTGATTGGGTATCTTGTGTGGGCCTTGCCCATGCATTTTGGGCCCAGTGGTCCACGGACTATATTGGTGCAGTACCTGGACTTGAATTCTTGGTGTACATATTTGTTTATAGTGTATATAAACTTTTGATTAATGGATTGTACATGATTTCAATCGTTCAACTCATTTCCTTTTGTCATTGCGTTCTTCCAGGGGGGTTGAGGGGTGTAAATGTAATGTTTCAGTAGATATTGGTGTGTGTGTTGTAGTGGGTGGGGGTGGGGGTGTTGCGTGTTGCTTGTGTGTGTCACTCCCTTTTCCCTCCCTCCTCCCCTGTGTTGTATGTGCAGTACTCACCGTGGTCGTTGCCGCCGTCAGTTGTGCTCCTGGTAGAGGATCAGGAAGACAATCGCAGGGAGTATTTGGAGTTACATGGCGTCCTGGTTCCTCGTGGGTTGTGTAGAGGTGAGTGTTTCCCCTTCCAAGTCCTGTTTCCGCCGTGTTTTTGTTCGCGTTGAATCCGCCCCGGAAAAGGTGGCGGATTGGCCTGTCATAATAGTGTGGTCATTACATTGTGTTCCGCCTGACTGTTGGCGATGACCACCATGCTGTTTGTCTGTGCTGCCATGGCGGTCAGAGTGTTAAAGTGGCTGTCTATGTTGGCAGTTTCCGCCATGGTCGTAATCCCATTTTTTTTTCCGCCAGCCTGTTGCCAGTATTACCGCCCCTTTAACACAGACCGCCAGGGTTGTAATGAGGGCCTAAGTCTTAACCCACTACAGGTGACACCTGTCGTCCTAATCTGGGTTCTGCTCTGGCGAACTAGGAGTGCCTCGTCTCTAACCAAGAGCAGGGACGATTGGGCAGCCGAGCGCATTACACAATTGACTTCTCAAGGAAATCGTGGTTACTCAGGTCTCATTCCTTTCTCTCAGTTACATTAGTTTCACATATACAAATGACAAACAGAGGCAGTAAATGTTTCAATAAGATTTTAATGAAGCAACTGCATCTTAGATAGCAAATCATGTACTGCAATAACCAGGACGATAAAGTTTGACAGACTTAAAATTGTGACAAGAAGAGTAAAGCATAGAAATAACGCTACCATGTTGTCACTAGAGTCAGTAGACTAATTCCTACCTAGGCTATATTAGAGCACAGCGTGTTAAGCTCTAGTTCTGCCCTTCAGGGTCCCCTGTAAAGACATCATCCCCCATATCTGAGCAAAGGCCTGAAGTCAGCAGCTGTAGCAAATCGTACAGCAATCAGCATACAACCGTGGACATCTGGCTGGAATCGCCCTCTAAAGTGTAAGGGACAGGGAGGTGTTTATATAATAAAACAGCTGATGTTCTGAGAAAATGTCCCAATGTAAGGATATGTGTTTTTCTATGAATTCCAGAGACAAAACTTTTACCACATTCACCTGCAACCTATCTTACTGCAGCCTTGAAAGAAGCATAGAGTGAACAAGAATGTCTTGTTTGACAACGTAGTGCTGGTCTAAGCAAGAACAGCTAGATAGAGAGAAATCAAACAAGACAGCAAAAGTGGCTATTGTTAAAATAATAAACTACGCTGAATGAAATATATCTAGGTTAAAGTGCACAGCGGCAGGCCTAGTGTGCTAAAATAACATGCATGGAGCTATAACTAAAATGGCTGCACAACAGTTTCACCTCCTCTGAATACACCACCTGCATTTGTTTGTACAGATGATGGTTACTTCGTCAATGATGATGACTTTTCTTCAGACCCATCTGCTTCAACTGTGACTGACCTGTCAAAAGAACGTGAACTAATACATTGGCTAAAAATTAACTATCTTACTCATCCTTGGAACTATCTATGGTTATCGCTGACTGTGGTTGCCTTTGTTCTTTGGATTGGGTTTGTAATTTTTTTCTTTCTTCTTCTACATGATCATTACCTACCTGATCGCTCTACAGTTGAACTGGTAAATGAAGTCTTAAAACCCCATTTGTCTTCACGTAAAATATGCAGAGACTTGTCCCTAGTGAACATTACAGCAGGGCCAATTCCTGATGGGATTGTGTGGGGTAAAGTCTTTTTCGACATTTATGGTCCTACAGAGATCATTCAGATTCCTTATGTGTTGAAACTGTCATTGACTGATGTAAACTGGGATGTTATTGGACCTGGCCCTTTTACAGGGTCATTCCCAAAACTTTTTGCCTTTTCCTCCTTATTTTTCTGACCCTTGTCAGCTGACATTATGACTCTGAGCACTTTACCACTGCTAATCAGTGCTAAAGTGCATGTGCTCTCCTTTGTAAACTTGGTATGATTAGCTTATACCTAATTGGCATATTTAATTTACCTACAAGTCCCTTGTAAAGTGGTATCTCTATAACTAGGGCCTGTAAACTAAATGCTACTAGTGGGCCTGCGGCGCTGCTTGCGCCACCCACTGAAGTAGCCTTTCAAACCTGTCTCTAGCCCTATGGGCAAGGTGCTATGTATGTAGAATGCAGGACACATGCCTGGTAGCGTGGTCTGTCCTGGTAGTGACAAACAGCCTGTTTGGATTCTCACTGCTGTGAGTGCTGCCTTTCTCATAGGATTGCATTGGAAATGCCCTGCCTTATGTGTAGGGGGTATTGCCTGATTTATGAGGGGTTGCGTAGGCATGTTTGGTATAGTTGTAATGATAGTGAGAAATGCTTCTTACTGGTGTAGATGGATTTTTTATTATCATTACAGAAATGCCACTTCTAGAAAGTGAACATTTCTCCGTGCTTATGACTGGTGTTTTGCAGCTTGACTCCAATCCATGTCTGGGCAGAGTGACATTTGGGCTTTATGCCTACTTTTCAGACAGCCTGTATACAGGGATGGTGGAGGTGTCACAGAGGTGCATCTGCATACTGAATAGTCTTCCTGGACTGAGAGAAGGGAGAGGCGGGGCAGACCTGCATTTGTAAAGGTTGTGCCCTGGCCTCACACAATAAGGTTGTTTACCCCCAACTGATGTTTGGAGCCTGTGCTGGAGGAGAGAGGTAGTTATAACTGGTTGGAACCTCCTCTTCCATCTCTTTGTGACACACAGTGTAAACTGAGTATAAGTACTGGGATTTTTCCCCACAATTTAGACATGAAGGGACATTCTTGGTACATCTTCAGGACACAGAAAGCTGCTGAATGGACTCACCAAGACCCACCTTGGACTGCTGCTGCTGTGCTGATCTGTGACCTGCCTGGTCACTAGGAGAAACTGCCACCATCTGCATCCCTGGTGCTGGCCTCTTGTTGGGCCTGCTAGCCCTGTGCTTCCCTCTCCTCTTCTGTCTTGCCAGGGGCAGGGTGCTGTGGCCCCTGACCCCTGCAACCACCCAGAAATACGAGGAGTGCTGCTTTTCTTTTGTTCCTTGTGTACAGCACCTGGAAAGCTCTTTGCTGTGTCCCCCTGTGCTAGGGACTCTTTTACTAGGTTTACGAGCCAGAATTAAGCTTAGATGTGAATGGCTGGTTTTCAAATACTCACCATTGAATCTTCGTTCGATTCATCTTGTTGAGAGATCAACGATATAAAGGTAAGGATTTTGACTGATTTGTAGAACCAATTTTATTGATGCGAGGGAATAGGATGGATAACTGCTTACTCCTTTGAAGATGATTTGTCCTCACAGGTGTGCCTTGACTTCCCTGTGTTTCTCTCTATTTAAATATTAGGTATTTGATCAAATTACAGACCCTCCTACAAGCTTGTCTAACTGTGGATGGGATTGGAGTCTGGAGTATCCATTGCTGGATAGTAAGTGCTGGTCGGCACGAATTTGTTCCTAGGTTACCATTTTGTGGGTGTTATGCTTACCTTGGTGCACTCATCGCTGGTGTGTGTATTTTTATTGTAGTATTATATGAACACACTTCCTCTTTACTCAATGTTGATTGTGAGTCCGGGTACACAGGTATACATCCGAGAGGTTTTTTCCTTGGGTGTGATTTCTTTATTTGCATGCATTTTACCGGCATCTGTGGCATTGATGCTTATCTGAGCGCGTCCTTTGTCTTTTTTCTTTTTTCTTGTATTCTTTTCTCTCTATTTCTTTTTCCCATTTCTTAATTGTGTGTCTTCAGACTTCTTTTTTGTTTGGCAAGCCAACAGATATAAGTTATTGCTTTTTTGTATCATAGGAATCGGGTTGACAACTATTACAGTTTCCCCTGGGATGTTTACATTGATTTAAGTGGTATGTGCCCTGATGGAGGTGAGCGTCCCTTTGTGGCCACTTTTCATTGAAACGCGCATCAGCACTAGAGACTTGGACTTAGACGGTTGGTTGGATCTGCTGTCCTCATCTCATCTATACCCTGGGATTTGTGACTTATCAATGATAAAACCCATCAGTCTATAAGAAAATACTTTTCTGTACTCAACACTGCTCTGATACAGGAGGATTTTCTTTGATTACAGATTTTAATAACTCTTCTTTTTGGATATACACATTGATCTATTGAAAAATTATTATTTTGCTGTTTGTATTTTTGGGTACACTGTACCTAGGGGAGAATATTTCATATGTATGTGAATATTGTTATTTGATGTCTCTTGTGTCCTGGTTGGCATTTTTTATTTGTATGTCTGAGCATGGTGATTGGAAGTTTTTTTATCTGGTGTGTTTGTCCTAGGGGTTATTTAATGTTTTCATTTTATTTTGTTTATATATATTCAGTGTGTGATTAATAAATTATATTGTTTTAAAATATTTAGCTTAATTAATGATTAATAGTTTTTCAGTGGTTTCTAATTTTTGGCTTGCTGTCCTCTTTGTTTGTTTATAGAGATTCTGTTATTTCAGAACCCTTATCTGAAGGTGGTTTTTTTTCTTTTATTGGATTTATTTTTCCCTGTCCCATTTCAGATTTGTGTCACTGGGGAGCCCTTTTTGTTTTTTGATATAGCCTCATCAGAGGATCCCCACCGGAGCCCCTACTTGTTGGTGAACGGTCAGTGGGGAAAGGAAGCCACAATGGAGGCACCCCCTGCCCCAACGGAGCCTCAAATCACCTTTGGAGACTGCAGGCGGAGCAGAAGCCTTGCTGGAGGCCCCCTGCATGGAAAGGTCCCCCCGCCGGGCTCAAATCACCTTTGGAGACCTGCAGGCGGGGCAGAAGCCTTGCTGGAGGCCCCCTGCATGGAAAGGTCCCCCCGACGGGGCCGCACGAGAGTCGGGAGAGGCCCGGCCCAATCTGGGCCCCATTTGTTCTTCAGGGGCATTGTTTTGCCCCTCCCTTGTTGGAGGGCCAGTGGAGGCCTGGAGGAGCCCCCAGAAATCGTAGGCCCCTGGAGGGGCCCGTTATAAAAATGGGAGGGGGTGCATTGCACCCCCCTCCTCCAGGAATAAAACTTGTGGCCCCCATTTTGCACATAGGAGCACCGGGGGGGCCCATATCGGTCCTCTTTGCACTAGGAGTGCCCTTACATCATAATACAGGTACTTTTTGGACATATTCATTCCTATGATTCTTAGATGGACATTTAGGGTGATATGTTAACCTGCTTATTTTAGGATGTACTATATATATGTGTGGTTGTTCCTTTTATGGGCATAACATGCTAATATAGCTTCATGACTTGCCATATGTACTCTAATGTTCCTTTTAGGGATATTTATGATACTTTTATGACAAGTGCATTTATTTCTTTATTGTGATTCCTTATTACTTCTTATGTTGCAGAATCCTGAGTACTTGTGTGTTCTAATGTGACTACTGCTTATTCTTGCAGAGTATTAGTAACCTGTGTAACGTTCTGACAACTGCTAAGGTAGCAGGATATTACTGACATGTAATGTTTGGTCTAATTATGTTTTGTGCAAAACTGTTTATTTTTGCATAGCTCAGTGTTGTGTTTACTTTGTGGAGTATATATTGTGTCACGTGTGTTGTGTGTGTTGTGCAAACGCTTTACATATCACCTCCGGGTTACGCCTGACTGCTCGTGCCAAGCTACCAAAGGGGTGAGCAGGGGTTATCTTGGACGTGTAACTCCCTTGCCCTGACTAGAGTGGGTGGGTTATGCCTGGCTTAGATGCATACCCTAGCCAACCAGAAACCCAATTTCTAACAGATGTCAAAACAGTTGATACCATGATGTCTGATCTATAGTATTATGCAGTTTTTGAAAATGATGATGTGTACCAATTTAAAGGAAATTATGGAGAAACGTTCTGTTATATTCATTATGGACATCATTTCATTCATAGAGCTAGTACCCCAAAAACTATTTTTAAATATGCACAATGGGGTCACTGCCTCATTCCGCCAATATGCAGCTCAAAAACGTATACTGAAAAGTAAGCATATATTTCTGGACATAGTGTCAAGAATGCTGAGTCATATTATTTCAAATTGCCAGTGATGGAAGATTTGCATGTATTATTGACTGATGCTAAATTGATATATTCTGATTCCTTTGTTTCCCGACTGGCCATAGAAGGTTATGAACATTGGGTTAATTCAATTGATTTCAAAAGTGTGTGGAGAACAAGAAATTGGCACATTAGAGGTATAGAAGCTTTGTTTAGAGCTTTCATGATTCCTGTTAAGATGATAATCTTAAATGAAACAGTGCATCAAACGAGCTGTTTAGGGTTACCAAGCATTAATGAATTGAATGTACCCTGCAAAATTTAACAAATGGCAAAAGTATCTAAATGCACCTGAAGACCAGCTTACTGAATGGGTACAAAATGGAACATATAACATGTCATTATCACATCCTGGTGGGTGGTTATTGCGGCCTGTAGACACCAATGGGTGCCATATGGGGTTTGTGAACTCCACTGGGGTTTTAGAACTAATAGGCCGGACCCTCGCTATATATCCTCAGAGCACTCGGGTATTGGATAACATATGGTGTAAGGAAACTATGCCAGCAATGGATTAAGGTCTCCTCACTAGATGCTGTTAAAGAACATCTGGGTCTCCTGTCCAATAACACAGATTTACAGTATTTCCTGTTAGGCCCCAGAAGACAGTGCAGAAAACACTTTATATATGAAATATATAATGAAATTTAAAAACTTTCCCACCAAGAAGTGTCTCCCCGGTTTAGGCAATTAGATCAGGAATATTTACGGAAAGCATTAGCCGTCGTAGATAACGGAATTAACACCTTGTACGATCGCATTTACACCCTAAATAACATTGTGTCCTCTGCAATAGACATAGTACAGAGTGATGTGTTGTTTCTACAATATGGACAAAGTCAGCCACGATGCATCATGCAGTTAGGTTGGACATTACAAACACTAAAGGCAGGTTGTATCCCCTAGCAACATGTGAGTGTAAGGAAGATTTTTTCAACATTTAATTTAACGCAGCAGCAACAAATGATGGCTAAGAAGGAAGCAACATATATTAAGCTGAGAATAGAGAAATTAGAAAATTTGCCTTTTACTGTGGCTGAATTACCCTCTGCTGAATGGTTAATACATGGGGTTATTAATCTGCCTATTTCAACACTTCAATTCACGTCCTGATTGTAACACATTCCGGTAGGCAGATATGAGAGGCTGGGAGATAATTACATACACGAAGTGTGGGAGCTTCCCTTTTCAAACAAATGTTTCAATGGCATGAAAGAAGTCTTTCTTAGCGGCAGCGAATGTGAGATTTCTGTGAGTCATTTGATGGTTTGTAAACAGCTGTCCTTGTACGGGGCATGTAATGCCTCCACAGCAAACTTAGCTTGTTATCTGAAGGGAGTCCTGGTATCCTTAATTAGACCTGCGTTCCATGTGCTCTCCAATGGCAGCTATGTGCTCCTTAACATGGAGAGCTGTTGTGGGATGTGAGCCAGAATACCTTATTTCGTTTCCGTCTCAAAAATTGTTACTTGTTGCGGGAATGTCCTTTATCCCCCTGCACAATTCAGGGGAGTAACGGACATCTGGCCCCATATTGCTACTTTTAATATTAATTTTGCCAACTTGAGCAGACTAAAGGACTTAGGACCAGATATAGCAAGCCGTTTGCATGTCGCACACTGCGAAAATCGCAGTTTACGCCATGCAAACGGCCTCACGCGATGCACATTCACAAATTGCGAGTCGGTACCGACTCGCAATTTGTGAATGCGACTCGCAAATAGGAAGGGGTGTTCCCTTCCTATTTGCGACTCGCATCGCAATTCAGAATTGCTTTGTGACCGCGAATGCGGTCGCAAAGCAACTCGCAGCTACCACCAGTGTC
This sequence comes from Pleurodeles waltl, assembly GCF_031143425.1. Lineage (NCBI taxonomy): Eukaryota > Metazoa > Chordata > Amphibia > Caudata > Salamandridae > Pleurodeles > Pleurodeles waltl. Next base: position 1,892,365,218 of record NC_090440.1, read on the forward strand.
ACACTGGTGGTAACTCATTTGCAAAAGGGAAGGGGTCCCCATGGGACCCATTCCCCTTTGTGAATGTCGACAAAAATATTTTTTCAGAGCAGGCAGTGGTCCTATGGACCACTGCCTGCTCTTAAAAATCGAAACCAAATGGTTTCGGTATTTTTTTCATTTTGCAACTCGTTTTCCTTTAAGGAAAACGGTCTGCAAAATTAAAAAAGAACTGCTTTATTTAAAAAGCAGTCACAGACATGGACGTCTGCTGACTTCAGCAGGCCACCATCCCTGTGAGTGCAGGGACTCGCTGTGGGGTCGCAAAATGCGACCCACCTCATGAATATTGATGAGGTGGGTCTTTGCAACCCCATAGCAAGTTGCAGACAGTGTCTGAGACACCGTTCTGCATCCGAGATTGTGACTCAGAAATTGCGAGTCGGACAGACTCGCAATTTCCGAGTCGCAATCTCGGACTTTACTACATGTGGCCCTTACTGTCCCAAAAACATGTGGCTCTTACATCAGCCCGTGAGACCTATGCGCTTCAAGTTGAGAGGTCATACTCGGAAATTCAGTCCCTTTTAAATATCAACTTTCCGAGACACTTTGGTGAACTTGTGGGACGAATATTCAATGTGTCTAGTACTAGTGGAATCACCCACTTTTTTAAGGCTGTTGGTTCTGGTTTCATTAACACCTTCTCCTCCATATTTGCTTTAATACCTTCAGCCATACATTCACTTTTTTCATGTGTTTTTGAGGGTTTCTCGATCACTTTGGCTTTAATTGGTGGCATCCTGCTGTTGCTACTTTTTCTACACAATGCCTGCCCCTTCACAGCAAGGAGGACTGAATGCGCTACTACTAGCGCAACTGTGTCATGAACGCATGATGCAGTATTTCGGAGAACCTCTCATGCAGCAGCTGGAGTATGACTGGTCTTTGTCATTCTGACCAGTTTTGGATTGTGGGCAGTCTGTATTTCGATGCCTCTGGTGCCTCTTTGAATGTGCACTGGAAGTCTTTCTTTCTAACCAGCGTTTACTTTAATTGGATTCTAGTCTGCTGATGTTCTCGATGAGGGCTCATAGTCAGACATGCGCGTTTAGGGCGCGCTTGCTACGGGAAGCAGTGTATAGCTGCCCTTTGTGGATTCAGCAACTCTTAATTCTACAGTGGGCATGGCACGGAATGCTGCTGCCTTGGCTGAGGCTCAGGCCCTGGAACACGTGTGCTTTGTGGTCTTTCCGGGATATGACTTTGGATATTTGGTCACCTGCCGAAGTTGACTGTCTCCTGGCTTCCCTTGTCCTGGATATGATTGGCAATGTCCAAAATTACTTTGACTTTTGAATTTGGTTCTATGTGCCACATAGTAGTTTTTGAAATTGTCCTTTCCGATGGCTTATGTTCATTGGACTTGTCATAATTAACGATTTGGTTGATGCTTTAGTTTAGGGTTTTATTATGCCTCATTTTCGCATTAGCTTTGAACCACCTTTGACCGGCAAGGGGAGGGTCTTGTGTAGCTATTTTAGCCCTGATCTGAGCACGTTGTTTTAGCTAACTAGGCCTGCAGCTGTACCCGGCTACTTATTTTCAGCAATGCTTTATTTTTCTAGCAATAGCTTCGTTTGTGGTGCTGTTTTATTTCTCTCTGTCTTGTTCTTTCACCTAGGAAAGCACTGTGTTCTTAGTAGGACATATAGTTTACTTTGTGCTTTTCCAAGACTACAGTCAGATAGGTTGCCGACAAACGTGGTACGCTGTGTCTCCTGCATTCACAGAAAACAACCCACTCATACGTGGGGACCATTTCTTGGAATGTCAGCTGGTTTATTATAAAACACCTATTAGTCGCAGACACATTAGAGGGAGATTCCAGCCAGATGACCACGACCGTATGCTGATTGCTGCAAGCTTCACTACAGCTACCTGCTTAGACGACCGAGCCCTGATCCAGATGGGGATGGTGTATTTTTAGACCTCAGGAGTCTTCTTCAGGTATGAGGGATGATGTTCTCCCAGGGGGAAACCCGAAGGGCAGATTAGGCTTAGAATGCTGTGCTCATAATTAGCGTAGGTGAGGGGTTATAGATCCCCTCCCCTGTTCAGACAGCATGGTAGGACTGTTCTTGTGTTTTACATTCTTAGTCACATGCCTGCTCCTGTTGTCTTTCATTATGCTCGTTATTGCTATGCACCTGCTTTTATCTAGGATGCAGATATTTTAATAAATGCTTATTTAAATATGTTCTGCCTCCGTTGTCTTTGCCTGAGTGAGATCTTAGTAACTGAGAGAACAGGATGTGATCTGATGTACCACGATTCCCTGGGGAGTCTAGTTTACCATGAGTTTGGTTGTCACAATCATCTCGGTCAGAGATGGCGTGCTGCTAGTTAGCCGGAAACCCCGGATTAGGCTGACAGGTGTCACCAGATGTGGAATTTTACGCAGTTCTCACAACCTAGGTGATCCTACCACCCAGATCCAGTAGCCTTGTTACCCTAATGAGAATCTACTTGACAAGAGTGTGTATAAGGGTGGGTTGATCAGCTGGGTTCAAAGCAACTGAAAGATTTAGGCCCATATTTATAGTTTTTTTAGCGCCGCATTTGCGTCATTTTTGCACGCAAAAACGGCGCAAACTTGCAAAATACAATTGTATTTTGTAAGTTTGCGCCGTTTTGCGTCAAAAAATGATGCAAATGCAGCGCTAAAAAACTATAAATATGGTCCTTAGCATTATCAAGGGGCAGGGGTAATCCTTATCCATTTCCCAGAAGTCATTGTCTACAATGTGCAAGGTAGAGGTCTCCATGTCGCAGAGCAATTTCAAAACTGACTGGTACTTGCGCAAGAAATGGTTAGAATTGATAATATACTCTGGGGCTGAAACTTGACTGTGTTTTCGGTGATCTTGCTGATTAATGATAGATGAGTAATGGGTCAGTAGTTGACTAGGCAATTAGTGTCTAGTGTAGGTTTCCTTAGGAATGGCAGAATCTGTCTTACCTTGAGAGCTTCTTGGAAGATGCCTTAGGTGAGGTAGGCATTGACAATGGTAGGTAGAAGTGGAGTAAGAGACTATCCCCATATGGAGCTTTGATTAAATATTGTCTGTTTCTCCTGTGATGGAACTAAGGTCTGTCCATGGCCCTGCCCTTCTGACTGCCTGCCTTCTTCTTATATATCTACTTGGCTGGGAATACCTGAATGAGCTACACAAAGGGTTAACCTTGAGCAACCCCAAGCCCTCCAGAGCTTCCTTTCCTCTTTTGGAAATAATTAATTACCTTTTGGAAATAATGCCGGACAGTGCCGAAAACCCCTGCAGCCAATCAAACTAAAATTATCCACAGCATCACCCTGACACTCACTTATTCCCCACTCCTGCTATATCCGACAGGACCACACTACTCACCCGCTGTTCCTGTGCCGTCTTCATGTCCTACATGGTCTCTTCCATGGCGGAACATAAAAGAACAAGCTGGCCTTAGTTCTCTCACAATAAACCTCCTGTGCTAATGGCGCTAACTTCAAACTCTGAAAGGGTGAGGAAAGCCAGACTCAGTCTTGTGGGTGTGGTACTCACTACTGAACATATCTTTTTTGATTTAAGTAATTTTGTGCTTGTGTACACATGACACAATTGCATGGGTGTTGCAATTGTTTATGAAAGAGGAGCAGTGGCACCGGGCCCAGAGATGCTGGGGGCCCATTTCATCCAAATCACGGCTGTTTTTACCACCCTCTGCTGTACACAAGTCCAGCGAGACAGACGGGATCCAAAGCACTTGAAGATACTGTGCTCCGAGGGGAGATGATGACAGGGTGTAGCAGAGAACCGTTTACGCAGTTCCTTCCACTCCCCTCTACGTGCACAAATTGACAGTTTACACATATGAGGTGGTAACAATTACATTGGTTCGATGGTAAAAACATATTGCTGCAGGTTGTTTGCAATGTTGTCAGACATAGATTAGTGGCGAGCTTGAAGGCCAGCAACTAGGGTGTTATCAGAATGGAGGGGCCCGCGGGAAGCAAGAGCAACGCTCTAGTCTTCCCGCGGGTCAATTCGGGAAAGGAAGTGACGGCGAGGGACAGGGATTGGGAAAGGTAAGTGGGGGCGGGTCTAGGGGGAGGAAATAAAAGGGGTTGGGGGTGGAGGGACCGGCCTCTTTTCCGCGCTTACATCGCGCGTTTTCATTTGGAGTGGCCGGTCCCTGGGGATCCTTCATAGTGGGAGTTTGTGGTGCAGGTAGGCTGGGGTTTAGGGCAGGGAAGCGGTATATGGGAGTTTTGGTGTCCTTTGGTTTTAATACTAGGGGGCCGGGGCACGCTTTCAGCCCGCGCGGCCCCCTTCACAATTACTGGGGGTGGCCATGCGCTCCTTTCGAGCGCCGCCCACCCCCCCCCCCATTTCAGGAACAAGACGAGCGTTTGCTGGCCAGCAGGCCTGCATTCGCAGCTCCACCAACGCAGTAGCAAGTGGCTGTTTTGAGCCACTGCGGTCCCCTGGGGGCCCTGACAGCAGGCCCCCCCCTTCCCCCTTTTTTCTGGGGGCCCAACATTTTCAATTCATTCAGCGGCGGTCCAGATTGCCTGGCTCCGACCGCGTGGGGGCTCTCTCAAAAAAAAAAAAAAATGATCAGTAAGTAGACAAGGGTAAGTTTAGATTAGAGCATTATGTTTTCAGGCACAGGCTGGTTAACTATAATTAATAGGTGTGGGGAGATCACACATTAAGGCGTGGGGCCCTCGCCACAGGCTTTCAGGGCCCAATTAAGCGAGTTAGGGCCAATACAGGCGCCCCCCTAACCCCCCCCCAAAAAAAAAAGAAAAGAAAATAAAATATATATATATTATGAAAAGTAATAGATACAATTTTATACAGGGAGGCTATTACGCAGGGAAAAATTAACGCGCTCACAGGCCCCCTCCCCTTTGTCCAGGCCCCACGTCAAGACCCTGGGAGGCGGCAGGTTACGCAAAGGCCACGTATCCCTTATCAACACTCCCTCGGTGGGCCGCAGCAAGGGGGCACAGGCAGGCAAGTGTAGGAGGGACCCCCGCCCCGGACATGTCCGTGCCATGCGGCCGGCAGCCGGAGAGGCCAGCAGACAGTACAGGCAAAGTAGGAACCATGCCCCAAGACAGAGGAAGGGGCAGCTGGGTACGGGTCCCGAGCGGAAGGGGACAGGAAGTCGGGGAGGATAGTGTTTTAGGTAGCAAGATGGGAGCCAGTGGTGCATACGGCCATGTGGCGCGCGGAAGGTCAATGCCAACGCAAGAGGTTGGTAGAAAGAAGGCGATACCAACGGGGTGCAATACGGCCCCGGCACGTTGGTCAGAAGCGCTAGAGGGGTCTTCGGCGGCCTTCTCTACTTCGCAGGATCGGGGACAACACAGAATGGCGGACGCCATGTGGGGCAAGATGACATGTCTAATAAATGCATGAGGATGAGTGGGAGTGTTTGACAAACGGATGTGTGCGAATAGGAAGTGCTAGAACTGGATTATGAATAGGTTTCTGGAAGAATGGGAAAAGGGGGAGATCTGGGAAACAGAGGTACACAGCATAAGGGGGAGGGGAAGAGGACGCAGGAGCGGCGCAACCCCTCTCTCCGTTTCTATTTTTAGGAGCGGGACAACAGCATGGGTCCACAGGAAAGAAGGCAGGACCAAGCTCGGGGCCGAGGGGCCCGGAAAGTTTTTGCGGCTTTCGACTACACGTGGAAGAGGTAAAGGGCAATGGTGGTAGGTTTGGGGGACGGCGAAAAGGGGATGTCATTTCAACTTACAAGTCCGTTGGGGTGGGGGAAGTTTCGACAGTTGACACACTGCTGCGAGCCAGAGCTACAACTGAGGGCGAGGGCGGGGACAAGATAGCAGGAGAGAAGTCAGGCACAGGAGAGTAGGAAGGGGGAGGACACAAGAAGAGGCTACCCTATATGGGTCTGGCTACGCCATTGTGCTCACACGTAGCGGAAAAAGCGAAGGCAAGAATATGGAGACCTGATTATGTAGACGTTTTTAAACTCTTTCATAAGGACATACAAGCCAAAGGAGGGTCTAAGGAAGAAGAGTAGGAGTTGGCCCGTAGGCCGAGGGTGCCTATTAATATGGACGTCAGAGTTTTTAATTTTGCAAGCATTTATTGTGAGAAATACCCTGACATAGGCTATAGCGCTATTTAAATACATGGACATCATTAAGCCATGGGGGGGATGTAGACCCAGAATTATGGATGCAGGGGATGACATCATCACAATCCGCAGTAGCGACACATACGGCCAGTGGGTTACCGGTGGTATATAAGCCTTTTCAGACACGTCCAGCCCCGGGGGGGGGGGGAAGACAAAGAACAACATTTAACACGACAGGAGCGTGCGGGATTTTCACCAAGGGTTTCTGATCCAGACATCCTTGTAAAAAGGAAACAGGACTGCTCCAAGTGCGGGGGCCGTCATCAGGTTACTCAATGTTTTTCACCTCCAGTCCCTCCGTACAATGGAGGGCGGCAAAAGGCGGAGGGACACAGGGCGCTATCTGCTCCAAAGGGGGGCCTACGCCAGTTAGGTTAGTCTTTATCTTACCAGGGCTGCGTATATACACGGATAGGGCAGCTGCTTTGAGTTAGCAGAAGGGATTCAAGAAGGTTTGAGGGTCAGTGACCACGGCTCATGGGTGAGACACTGGGCAGACAACGTGCGGTCTGCAAGGGAATTACCACAGGTGGTAAGGAAAAAGCTGGACAAGGAACGGTCATTGGGCAGAATTGCGGGCCCATTTTTTATGGGCGACCAAGTCAGATTTTGATGATATCCCCGCTGGGAGTCGTGCCGAAGAAGGCCCCGGGTGAAATCAGGTTGATACATCACCTCTCATGGCCGGAGGGCACATCTGTTAACGATTTCCTGGCAGCAGAAGACACCAGCCTGGTGTATGCATATGTGGATGATGCCGTAAAATTGGTCAGGGCGTGCGGCCATGGGGCAGAACTGGAAAAATGCAATATACAATCAGCTTTCAGGTTATTGCCGATACACACAAGGGATTTTTGAATTGCTGGGGAATGCAGCTTGAAGGGGCAATCTATGTGGACAGGGTCCTGCCCAGGGGTCGCGCGATTTCATGCGTGTTGTTCGAAGCTTTTAGCACCTTCATGCAGTGGGTCTTTGTCAAGAGTAGTGGGCATTATGCGGTGACCCATTATTTGGATGACTTCCTTTGTAGGAAGGAAGGGTTCGCGGGAGTGCCGGACGGCTCTGGAAGGTTTTCAGGATATGGCACAGCAGATGGGAGTGCCGTTGGCACCCAGAAAGACCAAAGGCCCCTCATAGTTTCTTACCTTTCTGGGTAGGGATTTTAAGACTCCAGTATAATGACGGACAGATTACCCGCACAGACAGTAACGGAGATGCTGTTTTTCTTGGACACGGTGATAGGAAGCACGGAAAATCGATTCGAGACAGCCCAGAAGCGGTTGGGGTACCTTAACCTTGCTTGTAGGACAGTTAAAGGGGGGAGGATGTTTTTGCAGGTGATTAGGGTCGTGCATGTCAGGCGCAGTTTTGCCACACCAAAGAATAAGAGGGTCAAGGGGACTCGAAAGATGTTAAGATGGGAAATATTTCTGAAACAATTAATTGGGGTACCCATGTGGTTCTGGGAAGAAGAGACAGTATGGCAGGTGCAGATATTTTCAGATGCGGCAGGAGCGCATGGTTTTAGAGATTTTCGGGGATGGCAGATGGTGCTCGGAGGCGAGGCCAGCATTTTGGTGACAACTTAGGAGGAGCATTGCTTTTCTGGAAATTATTTTCCTTGCTGGTGGCCATGGCAGTATGGGGGCGCGAGTTAGCATATAGGGCAGTTTTCTTCAGAACCAACAACATGGCTGTCGTGGATTGAGGAACGGACAGGAAGAGAGGGATGTGAAGGTTCTTGCGCTGGTTGCGCCGATTCATGTTGCAGGGCTTATCTCGGAATTGTGATCTTTAAAGCTGTCCATATACCAGGAGTTGTCAACGAGATTGCGGTTTCCCTGTCCCTTTCACAGGGGCAGCGTTTCAGCAACCTGGCGTCAGGAACGGAGCGGACCAAGACAGCGGTCCCGGCAGACAATTGGGAATGGGGGGTATGATGATCACGGGTGGGTGGAGATGTTTTTAGCGGACTCCAATCGGCGAAGTTACCGGCTGGACTGGTTGGGGTTTTTTCAGTTTTTGAGCGGTTACAGGAAAGTTTGGGGGCAGAGTGACAAACAGCTAGAGCATCAGGAGTTTTGAGTTCTTGTACGGTGCATGTTTCAGAGAGGGTATCAGCGGCCACTATTTGGGGGTAAACTGGCAGGTGGACCTTTTTATGGCAATTGTTTTTGATCACGACCCAGCAAGAAAGGATCTGTGGGAAGAATGTTAAAAGGTTGGGGCAGAATTAGAGCGGTGGGGGGTAGAACGGCCAGGGAACCCAATTTTTGAGTCGTTACTAGATTTGTTACACGAATTGCCGGTATGTTGCGCAGATGAATACGAGCTAGCAATTTTTCCGCTTAGGCAGGGTGGATGTTTTTTGGAGCTTTCAGTCAATCCTCACGGTTGTCAAACAAGGAAGCCGGGGTTTTTGTGCACAGATCAAGGTCCAAGCTCACTAGTTTTCAGCTCTTACGAGTGTTGAGGATGGCGTTGGGTCGTGTGGGCTGCCGGGCCATGGTTTTTTCGGCACACCTTAGTTTAGGTTTGGGGCAGCTACGGCCGCAGCGCATTTGGGTTGGGACTGGGCAAAAGGTCAAGGCGAGAGTCCGCTAGTGATCAAGGTGTTGTGAACTTTAAGTTAAGACCCTGAAAGGTGGGGCGATACAGTTGGGGGGGGTTTAGAAGGGGGGGAGGGGGTTTGTTCTGTTAAAAAAAAAACAACACAGGTTACAGTTATTTTTCCATTGCAGGAGATGCGTTTGGTCCATCACAGAGCAAGATGGTTACATGGCTGGTCGGCCATTCATTTGTCCACTGGGCAGCGAAGTTCGTGGAGAAAACAGATATATGGTCGGGTCCTGGGACTATCCAGCAGGCGGCACGAGGTGCTATGGTGGGGAAAGAGCAGAAGGCGGTGGGGTAACCTGCTTCCTTTCATCACTGCTAATTTATGGAATTGGGGATGTGGCGGAATTGTTAATCATACATTTGGGAGAGGATGGCCTTGTGAAATTATCAGAACTCACGTTACTGCAACACGTGCAGAGGGATTTGGAGATTCTCAAGCAAAAAATGGCATGGTACATACTTGGGTGGACAGAATTTGTTCCGCGTAGAGGGTGGAGAGGGGCAGTTAAGTATGGAGCCATGGAGCGGGCTCGAAGGAGTAAAGGTTTTGCTGGGCGCAAGGTCAAAAAATTAATGAAACACGAGAACATTACAGAGCAGGAGGTGGCACTGTTCAGAAACGATGGTGTTCACCTGTACACAATGGGAAACGCATAATATCTGACAAATCTGAGACTGCTGGTGGAAGATTTGTGGGGAGAAAAATTGGTGGATTACAAACAAGAAATGAGAAGTACTGGGTCGCAGTAGCGTGGCCTTTGGGGGGTGGGGCAGCAAAACGCCAAATGGGTTTGTGCTGGTTGGCAGTAGATGGGGGAGGGTGGTGAGTCAGATGCGGGCTTGGCCACCCTTCTAGGGAATAAACAAGCAGGTGAAGGCTCTGAGTGGGGGTACGCACGAACCAAATGGGGCATGAAAGGAAAAGGGGAGTGCGTAGGGGAATGGAAACGAGATAAGGGTTTGAAGAAGAAGGATGAGCGAGGAGATGTTAATAGGAGGGCGTTATTAAAGTTACGGTTACCTTTGAAAGTTAATGGTTATGTTATTTATGCAATCCTGTCCTAATAAATGACCTTTTACACTAAAACAGCTGTCACTGAATTATTTCCCGATGGAGGGGCCCGCGGGAAGCAAGAGCAACGCTCTAGTCTTCCCACGGGTCAATTCGGGAAAGGAAGTGACAGCGAGGGACAGGGATTGGGAAAGGTAAGTGGGGGCGGGTCTAGGGGGAGGAAATAAAAGGGGTTGGGGGTGGAGGGACCGGCCTCTTTTCCACGCTTACATCGCGCGTTTTAATTTGGCCTCCCACCCACCCGGCAATTGGAAGAGCGATTGGAGGGACGGAAGTTAGAGTTGAATAGCAAGGAGGGGAGGGAAATTGTCAGTTAGGGCAGGTTGCAGGGGTGAGCGAGCAGTAGATGGGGGAGGGTGGTGAGTCAGATGCGGGCTTGGCCACCCTTCTAGGGAATAAACAAGCAGGTGAAGGCTCTGAGTGGGGGTACGCACGAACCAAATGGGGCATGAAAGGAAAAGGGGAGTGCGTAGGGGAATGGAAACAAGATAAGGGTTTGAAGAAGAAGGATGAGCGAGGAGATGTTAATAGGAGGGCGTTATTAAAGTTACGGTTACCTTTGAAAGTTAATGGTTATGTTATTTATGCAATCCTGTCCTAATAAATGACCTTTTACACTAAAACAGCTGTCACTGAATTATTTCCCGATAGATTACTGCGTGAGTCAAAACCCCCTGTGTGTGCAGAAAACAGCAAAGGGGAAGAGGGGAACCATAAATAAATTAGCAACCTTCCGTATGCAATGGGCACCGAGACCGTCTTTCTGAAGGTGACTTGTTAGTGTAGCTTTGCATAGTGAAGTAATTTCTCACGCAAAATGATGTCCCCCGCAGCAGAATGTGATGAGGGGCCCAGAGTCGCCAATATCTCACAGATATTCTTTGGTCTTGGGCCGAATGTGCGCCCCTGAGCCCCTGCCCCCCAAAAAAGAGTTGAAGGGCATGGAACGTTGCTCCCAACCCCCCCGCGCCGGGGGGCTGCTGGGGTTTGGGTTACACCTATCTCTCACTCTACACTCAGATAGAAACTTGCAGTGGAAGGGTTTATTCGTACCGTGACATACTATTCAATTAAAATGTTATGACACCAGCTACCTAAAACCAATCATAACACATATATGAATAGACGATTCATTTAAATAATTAAAATATGTTCAGTCCTAAAGCTTGCACCTTTAGAATATTGAATATTGTTCCAAGGCCCGTGTACCAGGCTGTCTTAGGCATTATAGCTGACACCTAGCCAAGACAGCCTGCAGCTATCTAGTCTTTCCTCAAATAAAAAAATTAATAGATGTAGGCAGATTGGTATTTTTCAATTCTGTTATGAGTTGTCAGCGAGGACGTCTTGGTAGTTACCATGCACCTGTGGTGAGGGTGTGACCACCCACGCAGTTTTCCTGGCTTTTTTGCTCGAATGAGTCAACCCCTCAAAAAAATTTAAAACTAGAAAAACAGACCCATTTCTGAGAATATCACGCACTTCCAATGTCTGTCCTCTGTTAGACCATTAATGCTGAAATTAGAAGAACCGATTATATTCAAGGTACACCAAAAGAGCAAAAATAATAGCTCTCAATAAATGAAAAACAAAGTCATCAGAAGCTCACTTGGGAGGGTATGCAGACTTTACTCATTGACGCCATCTGAGCGCACTTTCTTAGGAACTACGCCCCATTTATTTTACGCACAATGGAATCTATACAAAGAAAGTGGCATAACCAGTGTTTAATTTGTGCTTGTTGTTTCCAGTGCTGAGCACCGGCACTTATTTTTGAGGGCCGGGGCTTATTTTTCAACCTCAAGCATTTGCTGAGAGCAAAAGACACATATGGGAAAGATGGGGGAAGGAAAAAACGAAAAAGCGTAGCGTCACAAAGGGAGAAAGTAGAAAGCTTCCAGAGTGAGGCGAGGGGGCAGGGAGAGGTTCTATATGGATTGAAGATGCCCGAGATGGCTTCAGGATTACGCCGCCTCAGTATTCCGTGTTCGCATATTTGAATACAGCAGCCGCGTGTTTAAGAGGAGGGCTTTGGGAACCTGCACCTTGTTACTTACAAAGTAAGTACTGGGCATAACCCCTGACACTTTAAAAATAATTGCAAGACACATACCTGTGGCCACGGAACAAAGTCTGAGCCCTTCCTTTCTAGTGAGTTTCCTGGGTCCCATCCACCAAACCACTGTACAGAACAGTTCAGTGTTCTCTGTGGGGCAGCAGTGATGTGTCCACCATACTTTTTTCAGCCAATCCTCCTCCCTTTTTTGCCCGCCATAAGAGGCATGAGACAGGCAGGTGTGCTAGAACAATTTTCAAATTGGGAGTTCTGCCATCAGTGTTACATCACTGAAGCCCTGGGGATTGTGAAACCTTCAACCTTCACACAGAGAGAAAGCGCAGCAAATGTATCCAACAAGCCAGTGGTGCATTTTGAAACACACTCTCACAATAATATCACTAAAACGTGGTCATTGCGCACTATGATTTAAAGAAAGGAAGCACACATTCCATTGAAATGGCCACTAAATTTGCACAGACGTGCACAGACGATAATGTGCGGAAATGGAGTTTCAATGAAACTTTGACTTTTGCACATAACCAAGCACTTGTCTTGGTTTGTTTTAATCGGATTGAAATCTTTGTTTCCATCACACCTAAGAATTACAAAAAAGTGCTTAATTTTTCCTTTCCTAACTATTGGTATATTTTGAAATATTTCTACAGTTCATCTTCCAGGTACTTACTTTTTTGTGTATGACATCCTACAACCTTTTCTATCCGACTCCCAGCAAGATTGTCTCATAGTTCACGTTGCACAATCATCTCACTTTGCAGTCAGAGAAAGTAAACACCAATCTTCATTTTGAAAGAATAAGACTTTTACAGCAGACATAGCCTAACATTTGAGGTCTGTTTCTGAAGCACAGCAAATGTAACAAGATAAAGCATAATTTAAAGGCATCTTTATTGCTCATTCACCTTATGAACTCCAGTATGGTTATCCTAGGGGTGCTGAAGCACCATCTGCAGCCCTGCTACCAACGCCTACTGCGCCAGGGGCCGAACAAGAAGCCTGACACTGCCTATGCCTCCCTGTAAAATGCAGGGAAATGTGTAGATTATACATAATGCTTCATGCTGATACTTTTGCCTGCTTTTAAGCTCTCCCAGGCTATGTTAAGAGCAGAGAGGCCCAGTCTTGATCTCACAGCCAAACATACTGGAAAATCCACTGACTCCTCACTGCTCAAGGACCAAGCTCCAGAAATCTGCCAGCTGACAGACTACCACACTGAAGCTGACATGCTCGAGCTCTACAGTTGCTCATGAAGACCCTGGATTTCAGAGGCCATAAACACTGACACAGCTCAGTGTGTTTCAAACGTTGTCGCTGGTTGCCCCTGTGGAGCACAAGGAAAAGGCTCAGTATGCAAGGCTGTCAGGAACATGTCTTGTAGTCATAGTAAAATCAATACATGTACACTTATACAACACTTTACCATAGACAACTGCAAATGCCATCACATTTAAAAATAATTATAAACCATTGAATGGATTTAGGCCTATTTTCAATTTTAATAATAGATTTCACATTGCTTGATTCGGTAAATATATTAGATGGGGACAAACTGATAACTCTCTTCCACCGATCATGCAATTATTTCTTTGATTATTTTGAAAAAGTATCTATACTTAAATCCTTAAGATTCAAATATCGATCATTCCCAGGCAATTGGGTAATTTCCTCCTTAGCCCACTTTAGTTCCCACTTGCTTTTGGCTGGTGGGAAGTTACCTGCTTAAGCCAAAAACAAAAACTTTGTGGCATTGCTTTACAGGTCAAAGACTTCAGTTTGGCTTTCACCCTTACAGCTTGCACCATGGAACATTTGGGTAAACAAAACCGAGTTTTCAGGCAATGACCTTCCACATTTTAACAATCTGATTCCCCAGTCTCTGATCTCTGCCCCATATAACGTCTGCAGCAGTATCATGGCATAATAAGCTGCAAGAACTGGCTTTAGAGAACCATCCTCTTATCTTCTTTTTACCCCTCAATTCTTATTGAAACATGAAATTGTAAAGAGTCTGAGTGCAGTTTCCAATTTAGCTTATTGTTAAAAATCATTCCTATATACCTATGTGAAGAAACTGCCTTCACACTCATCTCATCAACTGACCATGTGAAGGATTTACATTTAGGATCAAATACCCAAATGTTAGTTTTAGCCATCTTGATAGTCAGTTTTATTTAGTTCGCAATATTTACAACGTGGTTAATATTCTTTGTAGACCAATTTTTTAAATGTACGTTATTGCCCAATCATTAGTGCAAAGTATGCAAGTGGGATAATGGTCCCCCATACCTGGTGAAAATGGATGTGTCTTTGCAAGACCTGCTTTGTAAAGTGCAAATAGGTGGGGCTAGAGTATAACCCTAAAATAGTCAATTCTCTGTAGGTATTGTTCTAGGTAAAGGACAATTTGTATGTAACTGCACCCTAGCCCAGTTGCCCCTATGTAATTCTTTTAATGCCGATAATAAACCTCAGGGAATTTTTGAGTGATCTAATTTTTGCCATAAAATATCTTGATTAAATTAAAAGTAGTGTGAAATTATACAAAACAACAAAACAAATTACCATATATTTCAGTTTTCTTCCACGCCCTCAACCATAGAGTACAACAATGCTCTATAGTCGTATGACCTTCTTTAAATCACCCTTGTTCAACTGGAGTAGGATCTTTAACCTCAATCCAGTCCTTAAAAGATTGGAGTACTATCTTTGCATATACCTTTGTGCCAACATCTGCTAGGCAGATAAGCCAACCATTTTTTAGATTCAAATGATCATTCTTTTATAAGTAGGCTTAATAGTTTCCCATTTCCAACTTTCAAAGAACTGCCCACTTTGGGAAATAAACTGAAACACCAAAGTCAATATCCTAGCCCACAATTGAGCATTTAATTGTACTATTATTGCAGACTGATCATCGAGACCAGCTGCTCTCAACATATAAGAGAAGATAATATGAAAATATGATTTTTTAAAGAAATTCACAGGAAAAAGAGAAAGCATTTCTTTGTCTCACATGAATAGATCTGATGGAGAATCACAATGTCCCTCTCTGAAAAGTCCTTTAAGGTAGCCTACCCTAATCTCTTTTGTACTCATACATCTGGATCCTCTTAATTCTCCTCTGGACACACGCTTAACAAATTCCCATTAGTTTTGTTCTATCCTTCATCATAAATACCAATATCATTTGCTCCCAACTGGAATTATAAAATTGGATCTTATTCCTTTCTACTCTAGGTTTATATTCCGCTTTCATTTCACAATGTACTTTATTTGGCCAGTCATCTCACTTTAGTCACTTTCTCTGCTTCTTCTTTTCTTTATATACCTTGACATTTAGTGCAGGACCATCTAGTGCATTATTTTTCAAAACATTTAATCAGTTCTCAGGTTTATGGTTTATATTTCAGACTGTGGACCACTGTTAGACCTGGCATCCTGGGTGCGGTTCTCCCCTCATTTTTTTGCCTTCATCCCTCCTGTTTTGCTGACTTTGTTTTTTCTGGCTTTAGGACTCTACAGTATACACTCTAACACTGCCAACCAGTGCAAATATGCTTGTGCTCTCTCCTTATAACATGGTAGAACTGGCTAACACCGATTGGCACATTTAATTTATTTCCACATCCCTAGTAAGCTGGTGCTACGTGTATCCAGGGCCTGTAGCACTGATTGTGCCTCCATTTCAGTATCCCTTCAAACATGTCTCAGGGCTGATATTGCAGCCTCTGTGTGCAGTTTTAAACTGCCATTTCGCCCTTGTAAAATAAACCTTTCGCAATGTCTAAACCTTCCATTTTAATATATATAAATCAACCATAGAGTAGGGTCTAAACAGCCCAGAGGGCATGGTGCAATATATTTAAACAGTAATACATGTGCTTTTAAGTTTTACATGTCCTGGTAGTGAAGGCTCCTAAAGCTGTTTTTTACTACTACAATGCCTAGCTCTCCCATAGGATAACATTAGAGTTACCTTTACCTCATTGCATTTAACATGATGTAACTTCCAGTTGGGAGCAGGTAGATAGTTCAAGTTTGATGCCTAAAGGATTGTAATTAAAACCCTCCTTGGATGATAAGGTTGGATTTTTAGTCAGAATTATGAAAATGCCACTTTTAGAAAGTTGACAATGGCTTGTACTAACCTTTTGCTGCTGCCTGTAGCCTGATCCTGAGTCCCATGACTAGGTGTAGCTGCCAGTTGGTCTTTGTATATTGCTCACAGACGGGAAAACAAAGGGAAAATATGAGTTGGCAGGTTGTACCACTCCAAGTTAATGAGGGGGAGGAGCTATCAACTACCACTCTTGCACTTCACAAAGGCTCAGACTAAGCACTCACAAAGGGTTTGTCACTGGTCTATTATACAAGCTGGGGCAGGACAGGAAGAGGGGTGTCTGACACCTGGGCTGAGGGGGTTGAAACCTCTAGAAGCTTTCTCCACTTCAAAGTGGACATTGGGTATACATGTTGAACTCCTAGACCCAGCTCTTCAGTACACTTCTGGACCTGTAGACCCTGTCAGGAAGAAGGAATGATGTGCTACTGGAAGGACTATTACTCTGAAGGACTGCTGCTCTGAAGGACTGCTGCCCTGCTGTGTGACCTGTTGCCTGCTCCCCACTTGCCTGGATTAGAATGTCTGGACCTGAATCTATTGACCTTGGACCACCAGAGTGACTGCAAGGGCTAATTGGCTGGCCTTCTGACTAGAACCTCAGAGACAGAAGGCTCCAACAACCTTGAACCCAGCACCTAGACTCTGCCATGTGTGAGTCCTACCATGCCAGCAGGTGCCACCCCAATCCTGGACCTTTGGAAGTGGGCCTAAACATGCTCTGTAAGCCCATCTGTGGGTCCAACACAACCAACGCATCTCCTCTGCCCCGTGGACTTACCCAGTGCAAGGACTTTGCATCGCAGCCTGCAGCCTCAAAGGAACTGCTGCTGTGCAAAGCATCTTCCACAGGACTCTGCAACTTTTTGCAAACAGGATTTAAGGTACTCTTGTTCAGCGGGCCTCATTGAGTTACCGTAGCTGACCGTGCTTCATTGTGGTGGTCTTGAACTTGTGACAGTGTCCCTGTCTAACTAGACCAGCGATCAAAAGTTGGACTGTTGTGCTTTTTTGGCACTAACTTCACTTAAATCTTTCAAATTTCTATTGATTCGATTTTGTTTTGTTTTGTCTTGATTTACTTATTAACACATATTCTATTTTTCTAAATTGGTGTGAAATTTTGTCTTGTGTTGTGTTTTTGCTTTATTACTGTTTGAAGTTCTGCATAAATACATTACCTCCAAATTATGCCTGACTGCTCTGTGCTAAGCTTCCAGAAGGTTGAGCACATGTTAATTTGGGGTTCCTTGTGCCTCATCCTGACAAGGATTGTGGTTCCTGCTTCAGTGGGGTTTCACCACCCTCAGCCAGTAGCCCAATCTCTTCCAACTCTTCCATTCCTTCCAATAATTTCTGTTTTCATTGGAAAGTTTATCCTTTAGGGTACATGCTCCTTTGAGGAAACCTGAACTTTTCATCCCTTTACAGCCTTGCTTCTGAATGGACCAAGGCACATTTTGATTTTTTGCCTCCTTCTGTGAATATGGTTTTTGAGAAGCTACTTTCTGCTTTAGGATGAGTACCCTTTGAGAATGCTTTTTACCGACATCTATCTTTGAGGTTCTTCTAAGTTCAGTTCTACTTTTTTAGGGTTTTTCGAAGTGTTTTCCCCCTTCTTAACTAGTCTCAGTTTCCTCCTCCTAGATATTTTAATAGAAATAAATGCATTAAAACAATAACCGGTGTGAGTAAAATGAAGGCCTAAACAAATGCTGCATGTTAAACATGAATTTCCTGTTATAAAGCCTGCACAACATGCACTAGACATAAAATGCTAATTTTGATAAATTTCTAACTGCTATGACCCAGCTGAAATTGATTTTCTTGACCTCTGGCATGGCCATTTGCATAACGTTTCATGAGGCAAACATCCTATGCTAACAAGGAAATAATATTCTTCTTTTCTGTTCAACTGCTTAACTTGCAATGGAATTGCTATTTTGCTCAACTAATCTTAAGATTTGTTCCTTTATGAATAGGCTTCTAGTGTAAAGATGTTTGAGAGTGGAAATGACGAGCTGTATTCACGAATAAAACTTACATGAATGTTCTGTATTTTAGAAATCCAATGCTGATGAGAACATTAGTCGATGTTTCAAAGTTGTTAAAAGTTTAGTTAACGTATCGTGTTTAGAATGCTCTTTGTTAGACCTTACCATCTCGATGGATACTGTTCCTGAGGTACGGAATCCTCACACTTAGTTTGGCCGAAAAGAGAATTTTATCTGTGTAATTGTTAAACTTTTGTAACAGTGTGTTCCGTATAAAAGTGTCCCAGGGAAAAAGAGAAGGGGGAGACTGACAGGCTCAATGTCTGTGAGACTGTAAGAGATAGTGATGTTATTACTATTTGCATTCTGAGCCAGACAGCCTTTGTGGTTAGGCAGACTCTCAGATGCTTTTACCTTTTTGCTATTTTATATTTTATTCACAATAACTTTCTGACTCAGATTGTTCTCTGTTACTAAGCTTTCTATGACTACTGTGCGAGAGAACTTTTCATGAGTTATTCTGCTAAATATTCTTTGCTATTTTAGATATAGGATTAGGCGTCAGATTTATGGGACATGCTTTATGCAATGTGTTGTAATTTGTATTTGATGACATAATATATAGATATAAGAACTAATGATTAATAAACCCATTGAAAATGAGGGACGTGGCTTGGTATGAGCAAAAGACGGTGGCGGTGGAGTGAGCTCCGTGAACCCTCTGGCATTTCCATGGGTTGACCGACGTCATCTCAGTTAGCAAACTGAGATATATGCAGCAGCAGTCTAACCATCTCCCTTGAACTGGTCTTCTTGCTGCCTTGGAGACTCCTGAGGGTTCAGCCTGAATGTCTAAAATGGCCACGGCTGGTTGCTCCCTCTGAGGTTTTGCAGCCCACCCCCATGCCTGCCCTCCTGCTACTTTCTGTTTGATCCACAGCACTATGCGGTTTACCTAACATGTTTTTGTGACTTAACTACTGCCATAAATGGTGCTCATTGCACATAAGCAACATCTAACCCATATATCTCCTCAGAAGCCCCGCAGCCTATCTACCTGCTTGCAGAGTGTGACAGGAACAGGTGAGAGGCTAGTTTGGGTTTTTTTTTTTACACAGCTTGCGGTCCTTTGTTCAATGGCTGTCTGGAAGCGATGACATGAATGGTATGGAAAAAGGTGCCACCTTGTTCGACTGCCTTCCTGCAATGGCGGTTTTTGAAGAAATATATCTTTCTTGATTGCACAGTCTGCGTGTCCTGACTCGTTTTTGTGGTCAGTTTGACAGGGCTGCAGAGGCCACAAGGGGCTGATTATGCTAAAAAGAGACTGATGATTTACTAATCCTATAGGCTGCATGAACTACATATTGAGGAGCTACATGAGTGACATTAACCTTTTTTGCAGGGACACTGACCTCCATTACCTGGGTACATCTTGATATAGACCAGGGATATGTCCAGATGCTCAGTAATTTCCCAGCCTATAAGTTATTTACCCTGAGATCAGCCAGGGGCTCGTTTTCTTGCACAACTGAGTTAACCTGTGTTACAGGGCGGCTGTGGTACTACTTATATATCTGAGATAACTGTGCAGCAATTGAAGGACCCTTCCTTAACGGCCTTCCCATGCTTTTTGGTGCACTGACCATTGCCCGCTTACCTCATTATATCCCTGAGATGTATCAACCCATTGAGGCTACTCCGCTACTATTAATACCCTAGGAGAGTGACAATAAAGGAACACTCTCGCCACAGCCGACAGCAGCTGACTGTTTGTGTCAGAGGGGGTGGTCAACTTGTGAGCCTGCTACAACTGGTCCCAGGCTTATTCATATCAGGGTAGCCGAAACAAAACATCTACACACATCCTTGTTACAAGATGTCTGACTCCAGAGATAGTAACATGAAGGAGAGAGATACCAAGGTGAGCCTCAAGCACAAGCACGAGTCTCCAGTCCCAGAGTCTCCAGTGAAAGGCAGTCCTAACTCTTCCTCCACCTTAGAGGTCATGCTTCTCAAACTGAACAGGGCACAATTTAGCTCAAAGTACTAAAACAAACACAGATTTGCACAAGGTCGAAGTTGCAGGGATTCACAAAGATCTCAAGGACTTAACAATAAGCATTTCTATGAAACTAGGATACGTACAGTGGAAGACTACACCAACGCTCAAGCAAAACAACTACACTGCCTGAAACATTCTATATCTTCACATTAAAGGGAACTTGCAGAGCAAGAAGACCGTAACCAAAGTAGCAAGCTGCGTATATTTGGACTTCCAGAGGGTATTGAAAACCTGTTCAGAATCCAACTTTCTAATCTCATGGATTTCAGAAGTGCTCCAAATCACCTTTTCAAAAGGCTTTCAGATGGAACAAGCTCATAGGGTTTAGACTAAAGACAATGGCCTCTCCAAGGCCACTGATCTTTAAATCACTTCGCCACCAGCACACAGAACAAATCCTGGCACAGATGCAGAGGATCAGAAGGATTATGTGGCAGAACAATAAAATCTCACAAGACTATATGCGAGAAACGGTTATATGTGGGAAAGGTTTCCTGGCATTACATAAAAGACTTACAGACATTGAGCTACATCTCTCCTTTTCGGTCCCCTCAAAGTTCCGTACTTCGTTTAAAGGCCAGACATAGGGGGTCATTCTGACCCTGGCGGTCGGTGACCGCCAGGGTCACCGACCACGGGAGCACCGCCAACAGGCTGGCGGTGCCCCGTCGAGCATTCTGACCGCGGCGGTTCAGCCGCGGTCAGAAACGGAAAGTCGGCGGTCTCCCGCCGACTTTCCACTGCTCGGGAGAATCCTCCATGGCTGCGGAGCGCGCTCCGCAGCCATGGGGATTCTGACACCCCCTACCGCCATCCTGTTCCTGGCGGGTCTCCCGCCAGGAACAGGATGGCGGTAGGGGCTGCCGTGGGGCCCCAATAAGAGGGCCCCACAAAGTATTTCAGTGTCTGCAAAGCAGACACTGAAATACGCGACAGGTGCAACAGCACCCGTCGCACCTTCCCAGTACGCCGGCTCCATTCGGAGCCGGCGTCCTCGTGGGAAGGTAGATTTGCCCTGGGCTGGCGGGCGGCCTTTTGGCGGCCGCCCGCCAGCCCAGGGCAAATCTCAAAATACCCTCCGCGGTCTTGCGACCGCGGAGCGGTATTTTGGCGGGGGTAGACTGGCGGGCGGCCTTCGCCACCCGCCAGTCTCGGAATCACCCCCATAATCTTTTCAGACCCTGCTGAGCTATCACCTTTTCTGGACGTTGTCCCAGAAACCTCAAAGTGCATATATACTCTGTCTGACTTTTAGAAAGAACACTTGTGGTATTGATATCATCATTCATGCAACTCTGCTGTATCCTTTCAGTGGTTGTTGGTCTCTTTCTTTGTTGTAAAATCTCTCATATTGCTAGATAGTGGTTTTCCTATCAAATGAACTTGAAGTTTATGGCTGTCCGCTCTGGGATTTGGCACTTATTTCCAGGCTTTAGTATTTGTTAAAGGATAGGACATACTTGGCCTTATGCCCGACTAGGTAGTGGTTTCGCTTGCAGTGATATACTAGACAGAGGAACTCGAACTGATACAACCTTGGTCAAATTTACCTGTAACCGGGAGACTCTATTGTACTCCCTTCAGTCTTGGCCAGGGAACCAGTTAGGGGGCTTGTTAATCAGAAGCTACGTCCGACATGTCTTGCTTATGTCTATAGTAGCGTGAAACAACAGAAGTTCTCCTGCTTTAGATTTGAGAGCGGCTCCCACCTTTTGGTGCTCATAGCACTCTTATGAGGTGTCCAATGGTTAGTGACTGTGTGCTAGTCTTTATGACCTATTACTTGTCTTTCTAACTAATTCAAGACACATTGTTAGAGGTTTTATTCTCTGGTTTATGGGGTTGGTTCCCTTCTATAGGTTGCCTGTTCATCGGCCAGCTATCCCAGGTTCCTGCTAGACCTTGATTTACACTCTGCTGTTAGACTGCTATGCCTTGTATCATATACTCCTGTTTTTACATTCATTGTGTGGTTAATATTCAGATGATCTACTCCAAACATGTTTCATTCGAAATAACCAGACATATCATTTTGTGTATGATTGTATCTTCCTCTCTTGTCTCCTTGTTGTTGTAGGACTGGACTCTTCAGCCTATGACTGCTAATCACAAGGCCACTCCACCCTCTAACCTTTTACATATTTTTACACCCATCCACTCATGATTTTCTTTTCTCCTACCAATTCACCTTGCCGGATGGTGCTGTCTCATCTGTGTTCCTCCACGGTACCCCCATGCACAATGTCTTACACAGACATCCCCTGGTGGGTAGTGACTTTTGCACGGTACTGACTTTTTCTAGGACTCATGTGGACCCACAAGATTTTTCTCTACTTCCCCAGTTTTTTCCCTTTTTCATCCTATCCTTGTTTCCCGGGCCAGTGGGATAATCGAGACTTGAATTTTGCCCCTTATTGCCTCCCCATTGAGGCTCTATAAAATGGTTAGCCTTTCCACGTCTCTAGACAATTATCAATTTTCCCATTAAGTGTTATCTCCCTTAATTCTAAGGGGTTAAACCACACAATTAAAAGGTCCAAAATCCTTGATTATTGTAGAGTTAGCAGGTGATTTAGTACTTCTCCAAGAAACAAAGATAGGTTATAAAGAAGCCTTGTTAATAAGGAAGGGATGGGTATCCGACATTACTTGTTCCGAGGCTCAGGGGAAAAAGAATGGGATCCTTACTCTACTTTCCAGAAAATCAGGTTATTGCCTCTGAAAATGACAGTAATGGCAGATGGCTTCTGGCCAGACTGAACAACGAGAACAGGATCTTTATGTCATGAACATATACGCTCCCGATATTGATGACCCAACATTTTGGCATCCCCTCAATAAAAAGCTAGCTGACATCCCACAGGACTTTTAGCTGATCTTAGGAGGCAATTTTAACCTCCCTAGGGATTCCATTCTAGCTTGCCAGTCAGCTTTGAAATATAGAATTCACAGGGCACACAAACAAATGCTAAACCTTTGCTCCACTCACTGCTTGTTAGATGTGTGGAGATAACACAGTCCTAAGGACAATGATTTTACTTTCTTTTCTCCTCCCCACTTGAGTTTCTCTCATATTGATTATCTCCTTGTAAATGCCTCACTACTTAGAGCTACTTCTAATCCAAAGTTTCACCCTATTCTGGTCTTGGACCATGCTGCCATCTCTGTATCCATTTTTAGTGGCCCAGATACAGGTGAGGACCGGATTTGGCAGTTAAATACCAACATTTTAGACAATGACACTGACTTTGCTGAATTAAAGAATGAAATTAAGCTTTTTTTTAGTGAGAGTGAACAATCACTTTCCTCTCCTGTTTCTCTTTGGGACTCATTCAAATGTGTCATTAGAGGCCAAATCGAAAATGAATGTTTTAGAAAAATAGCATCATCAAACAATCCTTACAGTCCCTAGGAGCTGAAATTAAGAACAAAGAGGAAGTCTTCAAATATTCTAGCAAGGAATTATCCATGAAAACCTATAGCATTAGGCTAATTAACCTCTGCCCCCTCTCTCCCACAAGAGGGGAAAGTTGGAATCCAGTGGGAATGAGGAAGGGGTACCTAAAAACGTGGAAGGAGTGAAAAAGTATTTTTTTGTTAAACCGAGTAGGGGGAAGCAACATATGGGACATGGGGCAGAAGCAACACATATACATGGTGGGCAGGTTTTTAGAGCAAGTAAGGCAAGCAACTTGGGGGCAGAAGCAACACAAGGGGCAGAAGTAACATCCTTTACAACAATGTTTTAACCACACAGTACCTTTACCATACAGCTTTTACCACACATGCATTTACCATGCATACATTTTGGTGCTTTTACCATTCATACGTGACCAGTTCTAGTTAAGGTAATTATATATTCACTCAAAAAGCCAAAGTTTACAGATATACTATAGGTAGGAAATAGAGTTAAAAAACCCTTAGAAATGTACTTAAAAAAACAAAGGTTACAGGGACATTATGTTAGGTTCTGAATTTGCTCATACAAAACAAATTCAGCAGTTATAGTTGGAGTTATTTCAGAGAACTATATCTCGCAGACTGAGGTAACTATAACTTGTGCCCCCGCCATGCACAGTTTTTCCTCAAAATTTTACTGTAAATCTGTTAGAAATTGGGTCTTTGGTTGGCAGTCAGGTTACCCCCTGTCCAAGCAAGGACCCTCACTCTAGTCAGGATAAGTCACAATCCAAATTTTCCTGTGCCCACCCTCTGGTAGCTTGGCTCTGAGCAGTCAAGCTTAACTTAGAAGGCAATGTGTAAAGTTTTTGTGCAATAAATCATGCAATAACACAGTATAGCACCACAAAAATACACTACACAGTGTTTAGAAAAATATACAATTTATTTATCTGATAAAATGCAGGTCAGAACAATTAAAATGCAATAAGTATATGTTGATATATCACTGTAAAAGTGATATAAAGGGGGTCATTCTGACCTCGGCGGTAAAAGGCGCTCACCGCCGGTCAGAACACCGCCATAACACCGCCGCGGGCGTGGTAAACCGCCACGGTCATTCTGACCCGCAACTGGCAAACCGCCAAAAACCCGACATCCACAAAAGTCCGCCACACCAAAGGTCAGCGGGAAACTGGCGATGACCAAACCTCCACCGTCACGCCAACAGAAATACGCCCATGCCATTCCGACCCACGAATCCACGCGGCGGTCTTTCAACCGCGGTATTCCATTGGCGGTACACACCGCCGCGGTCGAAATACACACACACGTACAAAACACAACCACATTGGACAATTCGAAATACACACACCTAATACACATACACACACCACTCCCACACAATCAATACAATATAAAACACACAACCACATCACCCACAAACCCTTACGACCAAAAAAACCGACAGAAAGCCAGAGACAGACAGCACTGATTAGATAACACCATCACACAGAGGCAAACCACACCATCACCCACACAATATCCACGCACAAAACACCACACATCACCACACTCACCACACTCTACAACACATACACCACCCCACACATCATCCACACCACCCTATGGCACCCCAAAGACACCCCCGGTTTTCAGACGCCGAACTCCGGGTCCTGGTGGAGGAAATAGTTCGGGTAGAGCCCCAGCTCTTCGGGACACAGGTGCAGCACACCAGCATTGCCAGGAAGATGGAGCTATGGCAAAGGATAGTCGACAGGGTCAACGCTGTGGGACAGCATCCACGAAATCGGGACGACATCAGGAAGAGGTGGAATGACCTACGGGGGAAGGTGCGTTCCATGGTATCAAGACACAACATCGCGGTGCAGAAGACTGGCGGCGGACCCCCACCTACTCCACCAGAATTTACAGCATGGGAGGAGGAAGTCTTGCACATCCTGCATCCTGAAGGCCTCGCAGGAGTATCTGGAGGAATGGACTCTGGTAAGTCAAATCTTAACTACTTCATCCCCCCCACCCCACCTGCATCCTAAATCATACCCCCACCCTCACCCCCACCCCCATCACACCTACTCCCTGCAAATGTCTCACCATCACAACCCACCCATCCCAAAACCTAGCCCTGCATGCGTCCACAAAGCATGGACACCCATCACCAAAGCATGCCCACTGCACATACACATCTCCCTCACAAGCCACCCTCACAAAAGCCCCCACACAGGAATGCCAGCCCTGGGGTACACGGGCACCCACCCATTGCACGATATGGCACACACTGAAGCAATAACCATACCTCTATACCCCTGCAGGACCCGAACGCCACCACACCGCCCAGGAGGGTCCAGATATGTCCATCCCACCCCCAGAAGAGGCCACCAGTGATGACAGCAGCTCTGTCTCCCTGGACCCAGATGACCAGCCTGGCCCATCGGGGACCTCGGGACAGTCGCACACACAGCCACTGGCCACAGCAGACCCAACCCCCTCTGGGAACACCAGCACAGCTCCCACCCAGCGGGCCCATGCCTCTGTCTCCAGGACACGTCAATCAGCGGTGTGTCCACCACTACAGGGCACCCAGGTTAACCCACCACCCAAACAACAACAGGGACCTGGGGGCAGTGGTAGTGGGCACACCGTCCAGGGGACAGAGGCCCAGGGAAACAGGGGAACTGGGAGGGCTGCTGTGCGACAGGGGAGGGACAGGCCCAGGGAACCCACTCTCCAAGAGGCCCTCTCCTCCATCATGGGAGCATACCACCACTCCCAGGAGACGATGGCGGCGGTACTGGTCAGGTTGCAGGAGATCCAGGTCATGCAAGAGCAACAGTACATGGGGTTCAGGGAAGAACTTAGAAGCATCAGTTCCGCAATGGGCACCATTTCGGGGCACTCAACCAGATTGTCACCACATTGCGGGACCATGTGGCACCACAAAGGGCCCCTGTCACTAGCATGGAACAAGAACAGGCAACCACCTCCGCCGGCGCTAGTGGACAGGAGGCCCCCACACAACAACAGGCCACCAGAACCCCACCTCCTGCAGAAGAAGAACCACCCCGCAAGCGGGGCCTGAGATCTCGTAAGAAGACAGAGTAGGATGCCAAGACCCCCGCCAGCAAAGGATACCCCCTGATGTCATCCCACTGTCCCACATTGTCACCCTGTCCAACCTTTAACTGCCCCTGCTCCATCCTTCCACAGGCATATGGACAATGCACCTGTGAGACTGAAAAGCTGGACTCTGCCATGGACATTCCTCCACCATCACCCATCACCGATTTGCAACCATGTCCCCATTTCCTGCACTTTAATAAAAACACTTATTGCACAAAAATCATCTTGAGTCTGCCTGTATTGTGAACAAATGTATCAGACATAACGCTGCCAAAATGTCCTGTTACACAGTGATGAGAACATACCACTGTCACACAGCTGTAGTCCATGGGTAAACCAAGCAGAGGTCACGCAGTGGGGGCCACATCGCTGAAATTTAAAGGGAAAGTCACAAATCAGTCAACATACACTGGGGGAATAGGCCAGACAGTGGAGAGGCAGGAGACTGTAAGTAATCGTAAAATGCAGGTGTTGAATCTTACCTGTGTGTTATTGAAAATACTGTTGTATCACTCTGTCCCTGTTGTCTGTGTCGTCCCCGTCGTCTTCCTCCTCTTCACTCTCCACAGGTTCCACTGCTGCCACAACACCACCATCTGGACCATCCTCCTGCAGGAAAGGCACCTGGCGTCGCAAAGCCAGGTTGTGAAGCATACAGCAGGCCACGATGATATGACACACCTTCTTTGGTTAGTACATTAGGGATCCACCTGTCATATGCAGGCACCTAAACCTGGCCTTCAGGAGGCCGAAGGTCCACTCGATCACCCTCCTAGTACGCCCATGGGCCTCATTGTACCGTTCCTCTGCCCTGGTCCTGGGATTCCTTACTGGGGTCAGTAGCCAGGACAGGTTGGGGTAACCAGAGTCACTTATTAGCCACACACGGTGTCTCTGTAGCTGTTCCATCACATAAGGGATGCTGCTATTTCGCATGATGTACGCGTCATGCACTGACCCAGGGAACTTGGCATTTACATGGGAGATGTACTGGTCTGCCAAACAGACCACCTGGACATTCATCGAATGATAACTTTTTCTGTTCCTGTACACCTGTTCACTTCCTCTGGGGGGAACCAAAGCCACATGGGTCCCATCAATGGCACCAATGATGTTGGGAATATGTCCAAGGGCATAGAAATCACCCTTCACTGTAGCCAAATCGCCCACCTCAGGGAAAACAATGTAGCTCTGCATTTATTTCATCAGGGCAGACAACACTCTGGACAACACCTTTGAAAACATAGGCTGGGACATCCCTGATGAAATGGCCACTGTAGATTGAAATGACCCACTTGCCAAAAAATGGAGCACTGACAGAACCTGCACTAGAGGGGGGATCCCTGTGGGTTGGCGGATGGGTGACATCAGGTCTGGCTCCAGCTGGGCACACAGTTCCTGTATAGTGGCACGGTCAAGTCTGTATGTAAGTATGACATGTCTTTCTTCCATTATCGACAGGTCCACCAGCGGTCTGTACACCGGAGGATTCCTCCATCTCCTCGCAAGTCCCAGCGGACGGTGCCTAGGAAGGACAACATGGAGCACAGAGTCAAGCAACCCACAGGTACGTTCACACAGCTTGCACAGTACACGATTCTCTATGCAGTGAATGGCTTGTATGAGTGGCAATGCAAGGCCTAGGCCTGTGTGACGCAGTAGAAATGAAGCCATGTGGGCCCTTGAAATGGCGGCTGCCTGACCTGTGAAGTGTGACAATGGGATGTGAGGTCAATGCGCTGGCGTGGCACACCGTGGCGGTAGGCGGTCGAAGACGCGGTGCAAAGCCGCATTGGTTAACATTGAACCCTATGGGTTTCAGGAGCCAATGAGGATGTGCGCCGGCGGTCGCGGTACGCACTGCTGCGGTACGCACCGCCGCGGGCGTGACCGACATTTTCTATCTGCTTAATCACTCGAGACCTGATCATCCACAGGAGAGGACCTATACTGCAAGTGCTGCTGTGACCTCGGTCTGGAAGAGACAATGGCTGCTGCGACTGGGGAAAGGGCCCCTGCCTTCACTTCAGAAGAATTGGAGAAACTTGTGGATGGGGTCCTCCCCCAGTATGCGCTACTCTACAGTCCTCCAGACCAACAGGTAAGTACACTGGGACCATGTTTTGTGGCCAATGCCTGGGTTGAGCGGGGTGAATGAAAGATGGTGGGGAGGGGAGCGAATGAGGCATGCATCGCACGACAGATGAGAGCATGTGCCATATGGCAAGGTTGGGGAGGGGGGGCCACTCACATCGACCATGCAGAAAATGATGATATTTATTTTCCCACCCTGTACATGTCACATAGGTCAGCGCCCATCAGAAGATCGACATTTGGCGTGCCATCGCCAAGGACGTCCGGACCCTGGGGGTCCACAACAGACGGGGCACCCACTACCGAAAGAGGTGGGAGGACATCCGCCGCGGGAGCAGAAAGACCGCGGAGGCTCTGCTGGGGATGGCTTCCCAACCTAGGAGGGGTACCACACGGCAATTGACCCCCCTGATGTCCCGGATCCTGGCGGTGGCCTACCCCGATTTGGATGGGCGCGTGAGGACATCACAGCAGACACAAGGGGGTGAGTACCAGCAAATTCTGCTATATTAGCGCAGAGTGGAGGTGTCTGGGTGGGGGAGGAGGGCTGTGGCTATCTCTAGGCCAGGGCGATTTCTGTAGGCTAGGCCCCTCCGTAAGGCATGGCCCTGTGCCCCCGCCCCCCACCTCTGTAGGGTGCTAAGTACAGCTATCCATGGCCCTGGGTCACCTATGTGTACATTTGTCGTCCATAGGCTTGTAGGCCAAGTCACAATAATTGAGTAGTGTACACCGAGTGCGCGGCATAGTGCAGGGGGCTTCTGTGTCTGTCCTCTCCGCCAACGGTGTCGCCAATGCATGCACTCAACATGTCTTTGTTTCTCCCCCCCCCTTTTGTTGTGGTCTTCCTGTTCATGTGTGCATTAGCATCATCAGGCGGAGGAGAAGTGGCATCGGAGCACGAGGGAGCTGCATCTCACATGGCCCCGGAGGGCCATGCAACCAACTCCGAGTTCACCAGTGAGACGGAGGGCGAGGGGAGCTCCACAACGGGGACCCGTGGAGACGTCAGCGACACAGACACGCCCTCGGAAGGGAGCTCCCTTGTGGTGGCGGCAACATCCGTGCCCACCGCTACAAACGGTACAGCCGCCACCCAGCGCACCAGCTCCGCCCTCCAAGCAGCCCCTCAGTGTTCGCCCCGTGCCCGCTCGGCCAGGAAGGCAGGCATCTCCTTCGCCCCAGGCACCTCAGGCCCTGCCCCAGTTACCCCTGCTGCCCTCAGTGAGATCATTGACCTCCTCCAGATGCTCATTGTTGGGCAGTCTACCCTTTTGAATGCCATCCAGGGTGTAGAAAGGGAGGTGCACCGGAGCAATGCATACCTGGAGGGCATTCATTCGGGTCAGGCTGCCCATCAGCGATCGTTCAACGCTCTGGCCTCAGCACTGACGGCAGCCATTGTCCCTGTCTCCTGCCTCCCCCCTCCAATTTCCTCATCCCAGTCCCACTCCCCTGTTCCTCTGCCTATCTCAGCCACACCTACAGACCAGCCTGCACACACCTCAACACCCAAGGGCAGCTCATCCAGACATAAGCACCACACATCCCACAAGCATTCACACAAGCAACATACACATGCAGACCTGCCAACAGCCACTGCCTCCTCTGTGTCCCCCTCCTCCTCGTCTTCCTCCTCCCTCCCTGTGACGTCTCCACTCACACCTGCATGAACACCACCATCAGCCAGTACGTCCATCACCAGCAAACCCACCAGAACACTCCGCACACGTGCAGTCACCTCCCCTTACACGTCCCCTGTGTCCTCTCCCACTGTGTCTGTCACCCCCTCTTCCAAACCACACAAACGCAGGCAGCCACCCACCCAACAGCCATCCACCTCACGACAGCCTCCGTCACAAGCACCTGCACCCAAAGACAGCACACTTGACTCTCCTACAACCACATCCTCTTCCTCCACTCCCATACCCACTGCACCTACCCTTCCCACTGATCCTAAAAAGTTTTTCCTCTCCAAAATTAACCTCTTTGCATCACCTGACCCACCCCCTCCATCTCGTAAGAGTCCAAACAGCACCTCAGCCACCACAAGCCCTGCACCTACAAGGACCATAGTCCAGGGCTATTGGAGTCCACCAGCTTCTAGGGCAGCAATATCGGCCAGCAGCAAGGGGACAGCCAGCCCACCCCCTGGGAAAAAAACTAAAAAAGGGAAGGGCCGGCGCGAGAGGCCAGAGACGCCAGCCCCCAAAGGCACTACCCTGGCACCGTCACCTGGCACATCCACAAAGGGAGGCAAGGGCCCCAGAGAATCGGCATAGGAGGGCAAGGGCAGCAGGGCGGACAAGTCCGGCAGCAGGCGAGCTGCCCAGGAGGGCCCCACCAGCCCCATTTCGGGTGTGAAGGAGGACACTCACGGGCCCAGGACTCCAGCACAGGAGGGCCCCGCAAGCGAAAGGTCGGATGGCGACTGAGCGGAAAATATTGGCCCAATCTGGTTCCCTGGGAACACATGTCAAGCACCGCTGAACAGGGCCCCGCCGTGACAAGCACCGCTGACCAGGGCCCCACCGTGACAAGCACCGCTGAACAGGGCCCGCCGTGACAAGTACCGCTGAACAGGGCCCTTCAAGACAAGCACCGCCGAACTGGGCCCTTCAAGACAAGCACCGCCGAACTGGGCCCTTCAAGACAAGCACCGCTGAACAGGGCCCTTCAAGACAAGCACCGCCGAACTGGGCCCTTCAAGACAAGCACCGCTGAACTGGGCCCCGCTGTGACAAGCACCGCTGAACAGGGCCCTTCAAGACAAGCACCGCCGAACTGGGCCCTTCAAGACAAGCACCGCTGAACAGGGCCCTTCAAGACAAGCACCGCTGAACAGGGCCCTTCAAGACAAGCACCGCTGAACAGGGCCCCGCCGTGACAAGCACCGCCGAACTGGGCCCTTCAAGACACGCACCGCTGAACAGGGCCCTTCAAGACAAGCACCGCTGAACAGGGCCCCGCCGTGACAAGCACCGCTGAACAGGGCCCTTCAAGACAAGCACCGCCGAACTGGGCCCTTCAAGACAAGCACCGCTGAACAGGGCCCTTCAAGACAAGCACCGCTGAACAGGGCCCTTCAAGACAAGCACCGCTGAACAGGGCCCCGCCGTGACAAGCACCGCCGAACTGGGCCCTTCAAGACAAGCACCGCTGAACAGGGCCCTTCTAGACAAGCACCGCTGAACAGGGCCCCGCCGTGACAAGCACCGCTGAACAGGGCCCTTCAAGACAAGCACCGCCGAACTGGGCCCTTCAAGACAAGCACCGCCGAACTGGGCCCTTCAAGACAAGCACCGCTGAACAGGGCCCTTCAAGACAAGCACCGCTGAACAGGGCCCCGGCGTGACAAGCACCGCTGAACTGGGCCCTTCAAGACAAGCACCGCTGAACAGGGCCCTTCAAGACAAGCACTGCTGAACAGGGCCCGCCGTGACAAGCACCGCTGAACAGGGCCCTTCAAGACAAGCACCGCTCCGCTGGGCCCTTCCTGTCAAGCACCGCTCCGCTGGGCCCTTCATCTCAAGCACCGCTCCGCTGGGCACCGCCGTCTCTGAACTGCTCCGCTGGGCCCTTCCTGTCAAGCACCGCTCCGCTGGGCCCTTCCTGTCAAGCACCGCTCCGCTGGGCCCTTCATCTCAAGCACCGCTCCACTGGGCACCGCCGTCTCTGAACTGCTCCGCTGGGCCCTTCCTGTCAAGCACCGCTCCGCTGGGCCCTTCCTGTCAAGCACCGCTCCGCTGGGCCCTTCCTGTCAAGCACCGCTCCGCTGGGCCCTTCATCTCAAGCACCGCTCCGCTGGGCCCTTCCTGTCAAGCACTGCTCCTCTTGGCCCTTCATCTCAAGCACCACTCCGCTGGGCACCGCCGTCTCTGAACTGCTCCGCTGGGCCCTTCCTGTCAAGCACCGCTCCGCTGGGCCCTTCATCTCAAGCACCGCTCCGCTGGGCACCGCCGTCTCTGAACTGCTCCGCTGGGCCCTTCCTGTCAAGCACCGCTCCGCTGGGCCCTTCATCTCAAGCACCGCTGGCCCAATGGCAGGGCCGGATCTGTGTCGGCCATGGCTTCACAAAGCACTCTGGGCACCATGCCTCCTCCAGAACCAGTGGAGTCTGTAATCCACTTGATGGACTGTGGCTTTGCACTCCCCAGGATGGATCAGTGGGCAATCCACCCACTGTAGAGACTTGAGAGACTGTGGCTTTGCACTCCTCAGGATGGTACAGTGGGCAACCCACCCACTGTAGAGACTTGAGAGACTGTGGCTTTGCACTCCCCAGGATGGTACAGTGGGCATGGAGGCCCCTCGTGGATCTGGCGTTGTGGACTCAACTGGCTGAGGTGCCCCCACTTCCCTTCCCCCTGAGGTGCCTGTAGTTTTACTATCTGATGCCCCTGCAGTGTTCTCTCCAATGGAATCGGGTCTCGTGTGTGGGCTTTGCCCATGTGTTTAGGCCCATTGGCCCACGAACAATGGATGATAGCCAATATGGGCCGGACTTTTGACCTATGTATATATTGTTCATGATGTAATATATTTTATTTATATATTTCATATTTCACTTAACTTCAAATATGCTATAATATACTTCAATTTTAATGATCATTTTATTTTGTCTTTGCATTCTTCCGGGGGGTTTGGGGGTGTCACTCTGAGTTGTTGCTCTGCATTGATGTGTGTGTTGTAGTGGGTGAGGGTGGGGGTGGGTGTGTGGCGTATGTGTGTCCCCGTAATTTTTTGCCTCCCCCCTCCCCTGTGTCGTAGGTGCAGTACTCACCGTTGTCATCTGCGCCGGCGTTCGTGCTCCTGGTAGAGGAGCAGGAAGACAATGGCTGGGAGGATCTGTAGTTCCGGTTCCATGCTGTCCAGATTCCTCGTGGAGTGTGTAGAGGTGAGCGTTTTCCGTTCCAAAAGTCTGTTTCCTCTGTGCTTTTATCGGCGGGGCAACCGCCCCGGAAAAGGTGGCGGATTGGTGGGTCGTGATAGTGTGGGCGGTACATTGTCTCCCTCCTGTCTGTTGGCGGTGACCGCCGCGCTGTTTGCTTGTCCCGCCGTGGCGGTCGGAGTGTTAAAGTGGCGGGCTGTGTTGGCGGTTCCCGCCAGGGTCGGAATTCCATTTTTTGGACCGCCAGCCTGTTGGCGGGTTGGCCGGCGCTTTAACACCGATCGCCAGGGTTGGAATGACCCCCAAAGTGTCTTCAGTCTTTTAAAAGCAATAAATGTGTCTTTCAAGCACAAAGTACCTGGTTTGCGTTCAAAATCTCCGCAAAGAACTGCAGAGGAGGAGATGCGCAGAAAACAGGGAGGTGTGCGTCGATTTTTTCGGGCCGCACACAGCGATGCATCGTTTAGTTTTCATGCAGGAACATTGTGTGTTGATTCCCGGTGCTCTGTCGTGGATCCTCTTCTGGTTGCGAGGTTTTCAGACACCCCGGGGACGATGCGTGGATTTCCGGCGCTGACAGGACCAAGTCACAGGGGCTGTGTCGATCCGGTGGGTGTTGTGTAGAAATTTCTACCGCACAGCAGCGCTGTGTCAATTCCTCTCTGGAAGGCGGGTTGCGTCGTTTCGGCTCGGCTGTGCATCGATCCAGTGGGCAGTGCGCCGAATTTCCAGTTACTACGCTGGCGCTGCGTCGATCTTCTTGTTGAGAAGTCAGGCTGCGTTGTTCCAGGTCACTGTGCAGTGAATTTTTCATCGCAATGCATGCTGTGCGTTGTTTCTGGCAGGCTGTGTGTTGATTTTCGCCACACAAGGAGTCCTTCTTGTAGAGATGAAGTCTTTTTGGTCCTGAGACTTCAGAGAACAGGAGGCAAGCTCTATCCAAGCCCTTAGAGAGCACTTCTCAGCACAGCCAGAGAGCGACAAGGCAGCAGGACAACAGCAAGGCAGCAGTCCTTCACAGAAAGCAGTCAGGTGAGTCCTTTGGGCAGCCAGCCAGGTCTTCTTGGCAGGTTGCAGATTCTGGTTCAGGTTCTCTTCAAGAAGTGTCTTGTCAGGTAGAGTGTCTACCTCAGAAGTGTCTGAGTTGGTAGGGGCAGAGGCCCTGTTTAAATGCCCAAATGTGCCTTTGAAGTGGGGGAGACTTCAAAGAGTGGCTTAGAAGTGCACAAGGTCTCCTTTCAGTTCAATCCTGTCTTCTAGTGTCACAGTAGGGGGTGTGGCAGTCCTTTGTGTGAGGGCAGGCTACTGTCCTTTGGCATGTAAGTGTCAGGCCATCCACCCTCCCAGCCCAGGAAGACCCATTCAAAATGCAGATGTATGCAAGTGAGGCTGAGTATCCTGTGTTTGGGGTGTGTCTGAGTGAATGCACAAGGGAGCTGTCAACTGAACCCAGCCAGACGTGGATTGTAAGGCACAGAAGGATTTAAGTGCAGAGAAATGCTCACTTTCTAAAAGTGACATTTCTAAAATAATAATATCAAATCCAACTTTACCAGTCAGCAGGATTTTCTATCACCATTCTGGCCATACTAACTTATGACCTTCCTACTCCTTTCAGATCAGCAGCTACCACTCAAACAGTATACGAGGGTAGCCCCAATGTTAGCCTATGAAGGGAGCAGGTCTCACAGCAGTGTAAAAGCGAGTTTTACACTACCAGGACATGTAAACTACACATATTTTTGCCTACACAGCACACCGCCCTATGGGCTACCTAGGGCATACCTTAGGGGTGACTTATATGTAGAAAAAGGGGAGTTTTAGGCTTGGCATGGACTTTTAAATGGTAAGTTGAATTGGCAGTGAAACTGCACACACAGGCCTTGCAATGGGAGGACTGAGACAAGGTTAAGGAGCTACTTAAGTGGATGGCACAATCAGTGCTGCAGGCCCACTAGAAGCATTTAATCTACAGGTCCTGGGCGCATATATAGTGCACTTTACTAGTAAATTAAATAGTCCAATTGGGTATGATCCAATGTTATCATGTTTAAAGGGAGAGAGTATATGCACTTTAGCACTGGTTAGCAGTGGTAAAGTGCGTAGAGTCTTAACACCAGCAAAAACAGTATCTAAAAAGTGGAGGGAGGCAGGCAAAAAGTTAGGGGTGACCACCATGAGGCTGTCAGGTCTAACAAAATCGTACAGTGATATTATCAATTATGTTGTCAAAGATGTCATGAGTGTTGCAATCAGTGAGGTAATTAGCAGTGCATGGCGAAGGCGTGAGTTATAGCTACCTTAGGCCACGAGTTATGGTTACTTGAAATAATTGCTGAATTTGTCTGGTTTTGTGCGAGAAAAATTCAGAACCTAACTATAACATACCTTAGGATGTAGGGGTGGGTAGGCGTAAAGGGGGTAAAGGTACTTTTAGGGTTTAGAGTAGAGTAAGGGTGTTGGGTGCTGAGGGTATTGTTAGGGTTATGGGGTGGATAAGGCTATTTGGGGATAAGGGTATTTTTAGGGTTTGGGGTGTACAAGGGTATCGGGTTGTAAGGGTATATTAAGGGTTTAGGGATGGGTAAGTATATTGGGCTGTAAGGATGTTTTTTTATGGTTTAGGGGTGGTTAAGTGTAGTGGGTGGAAAGGTGTTTTTAGGGTTTATGGGGGGGTAAGAATATTTGGTGGTAAGGATGTCTTAGGGTTTAGGGGTGGGTAAAAGCATTGGTTGGAAAGGGTATTTTTAAGGGTGTATGGGTGGTTTCGGGTTTAGGGGAGGGTAGGGGTATTGAGTGGTAGGGGTATTTTATGGTTTACGGGTGGATGGGGCATAGGGTGGTAAGGGTATTTGTAGGGTTTAGGAGTGGGTAGGGGTATAGGGTGGTAAGGGTATTTTGGGGTTTTGGGATGGGTAGGGGCATAGGATGATATGGGCAATTAATTAAAGGGATGTGAGGGAATGCCCCCCCCCCAAAAAAAATTATATTGAAAAGCATTGGCGGTTTGAGGAGTCTTCCCACAAAAAAATCTATCTATCTATCTATCTATCTATCTATCTATCTATCTATCTATCTATCTATCTATCTATCTATCTATCTATCTATCTATCTATCTATCTATCTATCAATCCATCTATCTTTGTTTATACTTACCTGCATGCTAAAAGCATGCGTGGTAAAGGCAGATGTGTGGTAAATGCATTAGTTGTAAAGAATGTGTGGTAAAGGTATATGTAGTAAAAGCATGTGTTGTATTGTTGTACAAATGGAGTGTGAGAGAGAGAGGAACATGAAGTGTTGCAGAGAGGGAGAGAGAAGCTCACCAGATTGACAGCGGGAAAACACATGCACTCTCGTAGAGTGGTTAAGCAAAATTAAAAATGTAGCACCTGAAAAAAGTGACCAGTGGAAGGACAGAGTAATGTGTTCATGCTCCAGGGGTAGGGCACACACAAGAAGAAGAACGAAAGCCCACATAGCTAACATATAGGAAACAAGCAGATGACAATGACAATGAAGCCAACCAATTGGAAGAAATAGGCAGACTCTCAGCCCACTGTAAGATAATAATATGTCTCACAGCAGACATTTCATGCACTGCCTTAAATGATACCTAAAACGATTATCTCCTTGACCACTTCCCATTTTGAGCATGATCAATGTTACTGTTAGTGTTTGCTCCTTTGCCCTTTCCTTCTGGGAAGAATAATTTGCACAGAGTGAATATGTGTAGAGATGATTTGCTGTAATTGTGTTAGGGTCTTTTTTTTAAAGGCTGATTCTAACAGGCTTTGGGCCGCCTAGGCATGGGTTGAGCCTTCCACTACTATTATGAGTTGATTGGTTTGCTGTCTCATTTCCTTTGAGTAGGAGGTTAGGGACGTTTTCTGGCCTGTGTAGATGTAGGTGCTTCCAACTTTAGACTTGGCTTCTTCTTGAGCGGAGCCTCTGTGCATTTCTCTTTTAGTTATTTTTGCACTGCTCCACTTTTGTTTGACATACTTGTCTCCTGTGTGATGGGATGGGGTCTGTTGATTAAAAATGTTCTCTCAGCTTTGCAGTGATGGATCTGATGATGGGTCATGAGTTACTTTGAAGTGATGGTCTGACGATGGGTCGTGAGATACTTTATTATGTGTCTGCTATTTTCCAGTTCAGACCAGGTGCTTCATGCTTTGCCATCTGGATGGTTCTACTGGCACATTTATTTTTCGACTGCCTGTCTTGGCTTTGGCTGCATATTCCTCAAGTGAGCAATGACTGAACCATGTAAGTGGACTAGGAAGTAATGATTGAATTTCTTGTTAACAGTTCCATTACTCTCAGTACTTTCTTGTCATTCCTGTCATAGCCCCCATGACCCTGTCCGGGTGGTCATTGAGTCAGGGTGATCTGTGGGATTGGTGATTATATGGGATGTCTCCTGTGTAGGGGTCATGATACATACCTATTATGTGCTGATAATGAGTCAGGGAGAGCAGAATTCCCATATGGCATTCCCCTCTGCTGGATACTAAGTAGGCCAGTGGTCCCACACCGGGTTTAACCCAGGGTTGGCACACTACGGCTGATTTTAAGAGGCAGTACGTCTACCTGGTAAAATCACATGAGGCTTTGGCTGGAGTAGCAGCAGCCAAGACACGTCCCCCAACTTTTTGTCAAGTGAAGAGAGTATTCATTCACTCTATTCAGTGTTCTTTCACAAAATACCATAGCTGCCCTTTTACTCCTGTACTCACCTCACACCCCCCTTCACCGTGCCTCACACAGAGCTAAATTTACTACCTGCTCAAAGTTATTCCCCACTTTGTGTAGTTTAACTCTTAATCGCATGGTACTGGCACTGTGGTATCATATAGTCTCATGCTGTGGAACTTGTAATCAGGCCCTAGTATTTAATGACAATTGAACACTTAGGGACTGATTATGAGTCGGGTGGAGGGGTATTTCTGGGGAAGTTTCTGCTATGCCTTACTATGAATAGCCCAGTGTTCCTGCACCCATTTTCCTAGGTGCAGGTACAATACAGTATGGGCCAAGATCGGACTGGCGGGCGGCCGCCAATGCGGCCGCACTCCCGCTGCGGCCATTTGGAGATCCCCGCTGGGCCGGCGGGCGGAAACCTGGTTTCCGCCCGCCGGCCCAGCTGGGATCTCGGCCGCAACACAGGTGCCGGCTCCAAATGAAGCTGGCGGTGTTGGGGCTGTGCGACGGGTGCAACTGTCTGCTAAGCAGACAGTGAAAAGCTCCATGGGGCCCTGTCAGGGAGCCCCTGGACTCCCCTTTCCGCCAGCCTTTTCCTGGCGGTTCAAACCGCCAGGAAAAGGCTGGCGGAAAGGGGACTCGCGCTGCCCAGGTGGATTATCACGGCCGGGGCAAATGTGGCGGAATACCGCCGGCCCCGGCGGTGCGACCGCGGCGCTTCCACTGCGGTCGTAATAGGCCAGGAAGCACCGCCAGCCTGTTGGCGGTGCTTCCGTCATTTTAGCCGTGGCGGTCAAAATGACCTCCTATATGTGTTCTGTTAGGAAGGCCTGACATCCCACACCTTCCCAATGGTAAACAAGGAGCTGGTGATGCAGGCGGTATATTTTGTCAACTCTTATTATTAGCATTTTGTGCATTACAAGAAGAGCGTGTACTCATGATGCCAATACAATTACAAGGAGATATTCTGATGAGCCGAGGTACACAGGCAAGGGGAGCCACACCATGTTGATCTCTGGAATCCAGGAGTAGATTGGGAAGCGGGGAAGTTGAAGGTGTTAAATTAACTGAATTCCCACCCCACCGTAGTTAAGCGTTCAGATTCAATGCCTCAACTTTGAGATGGCTGAGAACCTTCTGCTCCCAGGCCATAGAACGCCTTCCATTGGCCCCATGTCATGTCAAATTCCCTGGGGCACCCCCTGGTAGTATGCACCACCTTTTAAGCCTTCATGCAGGTCTCCATCCCTGTGATCCACTAGGCTTTGGTGGACATCGTCTGAACACCCCACACTCATGCTAAGTCCTTCTTCTGCACCACCAGGCCCACCAAATAGACCATCAAATTCCTATGAGGTAGGTCAATATCACCCAGAAACCCCAAAAAAGGATGAACTAGGCATTATGCTGGACCTCTTTTTTCAAT
Source organism: Pleurodeles waltl (assembly GCF_031143425.1). Lineage (NCBI taxonomy): Eukaryota > Metazoa > Chordata > Amphibia > Caudata > Salamandridae > Pleurodeles > Pleurodeles waltl. Next base: position 1,892,405,024 of record NC_090440.1, read on the forward strand.
ATGTCCTCCAGCATTCTAAGTACACTTGCCCAGTATATCTGTATCTCTGAAAAGTCCCATTGGGTGCCTCGTGTTGCAGGAACTTGACCATAGGGATCCTCCCTATCTCCTATAATCTGTCCCTTGCCATGTAGTCTCTGTTTGAGATCTTTAGAAGGATCAGGCTGAAGCATGGCCTGATGGCCACCTTTTGGGGTGTAACACTGCCGTCTCTAGTCTACATGTTCCCCAGGTCCCACTCTCACCGTCTCCTGAAGCCTCCAACAGCATTGGGAATATTGTTCATGAGTACCCTACCTGTAGAAGATATCGCCCTTTTCCGAAGGGAGTCGACCAGCAAGTAGTTCTCAAGAGTGGACGATTTCAGTAGGGTGGACCAGTCCACTGCCTCAGCATGTACATTGAGTCTCAGCTGGATATATTTATAGTGTTGAGTACTCTGAAGTATTTTAATCAATTTGGAGACCTTCCTTACTCCGAGTCCTATATTTTCTTATCGCAGTCCTTACACAGCCCTGTCAAGTACCAGGCATCGGTATTTAGACTAACACATTTTAGTGCTGGGGTCTGCATTACCAACGAAAATGCATTAGTCATGCATATAGAAGTCCCTGACGTGCTTTGGAGATCTTGAGGAGCTTAATAATGCAGGCTTGTGCACAGTGCTTAATCTGTGCGCCGCCACTCTGCCTACAGAGCAATTTACCTTGCCAGTGGACCTTGGGTGCTCGTTGTTACAGTGATCTGGCACAGTGGGGTACATTGTTTCAGGCCTGTGTCACAAAAACAAATTGGGCTCCCTCTATCAGAGGCATCTATGAAGCACAAATGTATCTGGCTTCTGGATCATCTGGCGGGGCTGCTAAATTGAGAATAAATGAGTGGGGTTGTGTTTCTTCTGGTCTCTGACTGGTGGGTGTGACCGTTGAGTGTACAAACAGTAATGCAATGTGACTTACAGAAAGCAGTGGCTATCACAAATATCAATGGGAAGAGACAGGGGTGTTACGGGGGGAATTAAATAATATTTGGAAAAAAAAGTACCTGCTGCCACTGCTGCCCGCTTCTAGCCTCTTCCTCCGATTGTTTTGGTGTCCCAGCATTCCTTAAGACACCAGCACAGGCTCCCTAGCAATTCTGCTGCTGCTCTCATGCTAAACCTAGCATGAGAGTAGTGTCAGGATTTGTCTGAGTGGCTTGTTTTGCCACTCAGACAGTGCACTGGGTCTGTGCAGTTTCTCCAACCCGGCTGTATACCACAGCCGGGTTGGAGAAACCTAAATGTGCATGTCAGTTTGGTGGTCTAAGACGGCCAGCCAAACTGACCTGCACACTTAGTGCACAATGACTCCACTCCCCCTCCTCCACCCTCCCATGAACCAGCCCCGCCCCTCCCCTTCCTGCACCTGCTGGCTGAGCCAGTAGTTGAAAAATAAAACAATATTAAAATATCGTTTTATTTTTCAGCTGCTGGCTCAGACAGTGGGGCGACGCTCCTTCGCCATTGCGAAGGAGGTGCCCCTGAAAAGGTTTCAAATATTTAGCACCAGAGTAAGGTACTCCTGAGCGAGGAGAGGAAAGCTGCCTGTGAGTCCACTCAGACACAGGCGGTCATTATGACCGCCATGTTCATAATGACCACCATATTCTGAACATAGAAGTGAACTGGCTGCAAAGCGTCCACCCACCGCCAGACCTGTATCGACCGCCGGGCCGACTGTAGGCATCTTTAGGTGACAGGAATGAGTATTCCTGTCACCCGTATAATTTACGCCATGGATTATCTGGCCGCTATCCTGCCAGAAAATCCCACCACCGGTCCGGCCTCCACTGCTGGGTCGAATATGCCTACAGTCGGCCCGGTGGTCATTATAGGCGTTGGCGGGGTATGGACTGACGTGGTGGTGGTGAGGGTGGAGCAGCATCCACCCCTACCACTGACCGCCAGCATGGCGCATGGCGGCCCTCACCGCCATCAATGTGCAAAATGACCACCACAGTCCTGAACTGCCGCCTGCTACTGGAAGATGCCTTATAGCTAAAGACAAAGCAAGCCAGCAAATCGTCTAGCATCAAGACACACTACTCAAGCACTTGTGGAATGACGGCAGGCGGGTGAGTCACAAACTTTCTGTCTATAGACTGCGCTGTGTTCATCTAAACTCTGCACCACATCTTTAATGATACTAGGCTTCCATCAAGTGCACTGGCATGCAGGGTGAATGAGACATGTGTTTTTTTAATTCTATATCTTTGGGCAAACAAATCTTCAGTGCTGCATGCCTGATGATGCACTTGCTATCTTTGACTCATTCCTGTGTTAGTCTGGGACACTCTTTTTGATGATGGCAGGCCACTTGTCAAGTGCGGGAGCAGTGCAGGATACCTCCAAAGTCTTCAATCATAGATAGAATATGGTCAGTGACTGTGGGCTTTGTGCTCCGAGGACATGCTGCTGAACAAGGTCATGCTGCAGGACATTGAGTAAGGTAAGTGTTTTAAAACAATACATATTTATATTGCTGTGCATGTTATGGGTGTATGTTATGTACATTATATGTGTATGTTTTGTTATGAGTGCATGTTATATATGTTGTGTGTGTATGTTATGTGTGTATGTTGTAGTTTATTGCGCCCCTCCATTTTATTTTGCTGGCAGCTGCCACTGCAAGAAATCCTCACTCAGACTGCGTGCAGCAAACACTCTCCTTTGATGAAAGAGCATCACAGTGCACAGGACAGGACAGGATGTTTTAGACTATGCTCACAAACTTCCTAGTGGTCATTTGGTTTTGCCCCGGCAGGTCTGAGGCAGTTAGGCCAGACTGTGCAGTTGGAAGCCACAGCAGTCTCTGAGTAGCCCAGGAGCACTCAGACATCAGCTTGTGCACTGATGTTAGTCCGCTATGCTGCAAGATCACTGGGCCTGGCAATGTGACCAGTATGAAGCTGAAGTTCCCAAATAGGGCCTACTGAGAATAGAGGGAGTGAGCTGCCAGCAGCATCATGAAGGGGCGAAAGGATTGTTGGCAGACAGTGGCACAGGTCAGTCCATTGTGAACTTGAAGTTAGCACATGAGGGTAAAGCTCATGAGGGGTCTGATCTGGCTCTCAAGGAGCTACGGGCAAGAGGGAGGTGGCAATGCAGAACTTCTTATGGCAAGGCCTGTAGGAAATAAATAGGTGTTGGAGAATGCTGGTGGATGTAGGGAGAGAGATAATCTTACAATATAATGCACACAACACAATAAATGGCAATGGCAACTTTTTTGGTGATGAAATTCTGTTGCATGTTTATTGATGCTTGCTCAGGATTGCAACTGTCACTTCAGGGATAAAGGAGAACTGTCACATCATGCCCTGCCCTGTCATAATGACTCTCACTGCCCTGAGGAATTCCCTTTTGGCTCCAAGATCCACACTTTGGGGGCCTTTTTAGTTGTTTAAAGCTTTAGAATTGCCCTGTATAGCTACCTTTTGACATAGAAGGAAACAAAAATTTTTAGGGGTTGAGCGTGCAAGTGCTCTAGCCTGCTGTAATCTCTCTGTGGGCTTTTAATCACGTCCATCAGTTTAATTGGTTCATGGGCTTGCCTTTTAAAAATCGCTTGATTTTATTTGTGAAAGGCATGCATATGTAATGCCTTTTCTGGTGTTTAGCCCTCCTCGAGTGCACCGGCCAATTACTGAAAACATAGGAGGCTTCATGTTTTCAGCATGGTTCCTGGATTACTTTTCCTTTTTCCTACACAGCGCAATCACGCTGCACATTTTCCCATACGTTTGACTGCGAGCGAACGTATGTTTCATTTTGTGTGCTCCTTATGCGTTTATGTCAAACTGTATTACTTTTCTTTTTTTTTTATGTGGCAATATAAGTCCGGTTAGGACTTTACAACGCTAATAGCTCTAAGTCGAACAAATGCGCGACCGATTGCATTGCAAATGCTTGTTTCTCTTTCTTTTCAATCTTCACTTATTTATTTGTTTTATTACATATATAATTTTAACTCATTTTTTCTTTTATTTATGTATTCATTCATTTATTTATTACAGGATGGGTAGAGAAAACCGAGCGCCAAAGGCCCCTACCCTACCTGCTGACCCCTAATAAGACCCTGTGGGCTCACTCAGCCCATTCCTGACATTTTAAAAAAACTTTTATTTTTGGGTTTTTGATTATTTAAATCCAAGGGGCTTACAGTTCAAGGAGATTGTACCGATATCACTTTCGTGATACAGGGCATGGTACAATGCCTCACAGTACAAACATAATAACAGGAGACTAACGGGCTACAGTTACACATAATCATATTAGGCCAACCATGTTATCGGTACCACTAGGGGATAGGTTCTAATATGATTTATTAGCAAGGTATGGATACCTAGAGATGGAAATTATATGATAGCAAATCATAACTCTTTGCCTTTTGTGAGTTACCACTCCACCCTCAAGATACCTTGAAGTAAATGGATTTTTTTCATAATTTGAATTATTGTGAAATATATTATTAACAATTATAATGATAGTAAATGTGATTATATAAATTGATAAAAATTGTAATGTGATCATATTAAGTACATCAAGTAAAATGTATACATTTTTTAATTCATTTATTTTTCCAGAGATAGTGGTGATGGACCATGCAGCATTAAGAAGAAGATGGAAACAAGCACATCCTGTCCCTCTGATCCCCAGTGCATAATTGATTTATGGTCAAATGTCCAACATGGAGCTATGCTGACAAGCCCACAGATCTACTCCTCATGGAAAAAATGTGTTAGAGGAAGCTCAAGTAAGGAATCACAGTCCACTGTTCGACATTGCGAGAAATGTGGAAAGAAATAAGGTTCCCCAAGTATTTTACCTCAGGAAGTGCAGGAGCCTGTTTATCATGAAGAGAGACTTACAGACTTTTAAGCGAAAAGCTGAAGCAAGTGTCTGTGATGATGCTGGAATGAGTAAGTGCATAAGTAAATGTTTAAACAGAAGAACATCATTAAAGTCAAACGTGTATGCTGAAGAATGTATATTTTGTAGACAGATAAAATGTTACAAGAGAACATCAACGCATGAGAAATTAATGAAGGCCACGGAGCTTAGAGTTGACAAATGCCATCTAGAGTGTGCCACCATTAATTGTGATTCAAAGACTTTAGCAGTTTGTAGTAGGGACATAGTGGCTGTGGAAGCCCATTATAATGCATCTTGTTTTAGGAACTATACAAGAGTTAAAGCAAGGGAGGAAGATCGTGCATCTAGCATTCAAACTGATGATCACTGCAAAAATATGAGAGATGAAGCATATGAAGAATTATTTCAATACATTAGAACTGTGATTATTTCTAGCAAAGGGGAAATATGTGTGACAACTCTCGTTCAAAAAGGCTTGAAGCCCTCATGACACGCAGAGGAATACTGGGAATAGACAAATCAACCAAGAAGCCTGTTAGAAGAAAATTGGACTCCGAGTTCATTGACAGCTTCCACATCTTCCCAAACATCCAAGGAAAATGACTGTCCCAACCTGAAAGTGTCATGCTATAGGACGTTGAATGAGAAAACCAGAGTTTGAAAAGAGAATTGTCAGTTTTAAAGGCTAAGGCAACAGACATGAACAAGATCATTGATCAAACATCTTCACACATAAGAACAGTGATTAAAGCAAGCTTGACATCAACACTATGGCCATATCATCGATCAGACATTGATAAAGTTTTATTTACAGTGCCTGATTACCTTAAGTGGTTCCTATTAAGACTTCTGACTGAAGATCCAGAAAACACAAAGCCGTCCAAAAGGGTCACCTTACTTATGCAATCATCCAGTCAGGACATTATATATGCAGCCGCAAATGGCCAGCAAAACCCTCCCAAGCAATTGTTGCTCCCATACACCATAAAAATGCTGACAGGCAATATTGAAATCATTTGCACTCTAAACAGACTTGGTCATAGGATTTCATACTCACAACTGGAAGAAAATGATACCGTCTTGTTCTTCCAGCCGACATTCAGCTTCATGTCTTCACTAACTTAGCATGAGATAACATTGATAGGCTGGAAGAAACTCTTACTGGTAAGAGGACAACTCATGGAGTCAACAGTATAGCTGTGCAGCCCAAGTTATTTGGATCACAACCTTTAAAAGCCTCTCTCCCAAGCTTTGAGAAATAAAAGCAAAGAATATTGACCACCACAAAGAATTGTTCATGTTCTTTTCTGATGAACAAGTTGAGCCTCAGCCATTGATGACAAGTACCGAAGTCTTGCCGGAATGTGTTGCCTAATTGAAGCTTACACAAAATAGGAACATAATCTGAGTTGTTACAAGACAAGAAGTGAGCCTCGCACAGAAAATACCAAGTCGTACAGGATTTAATATCAGTACTAGAGACCTAGTTAGTGTATCACCGGATTCCATTGGCTACTTGCCCACCATTAATGCCCCTGCAACTGAGATGACAACTGTTTCTGAAATTTTGAAACAGTCAGAGCTGATAAGGGAATCACTGCATTTGGGAAAAATTATAGTTGTCATGGACCAAGCTCTCTATGCAAAAGCAACCGAGATTGTGTGGAAGCATAAAGCAACGTTCGACAGAATCATTCTTGGAATAGGCGCCTTTCACATCATTTGCAATGTTATGTCCATTCTTTCAAGATGCTGGCCTTTGTGATCTTTGCATTGAAGAAGGCATGATATCAGAAGCAGAAGGATCAATATCAACAGAATTGTGCAGTTCGAGTACACAAGTGAGTGTATGAAGCTATGTTGAGACTGGCTTGGTTGGAATTGATCCCTGGATGGAGAAGAATTACAAAGAGAGCATTCAGGTAGTCTACTCCTTCATTAAGGATGTTAATGACTTTGAAAAAGACCAGTGCTAACTGCCTTTCCTGAAGCAATCCAGCTTTGGGATGTATTGTTGGAACATCTTTGTCATGACAATGGAGATCTCTCTGCATTTTGGATTTCATATGTGGATATTGTTGAAAATGTCTTGCTGGCTGTTCTGCGTGCTGCTCGAGAAGGAAATTTGCACTTACATCTTACCACCATATGCTCTATGATCCCATGGTGTTTTGTGTATAACAGGATGAACTATGCTAGATATCTTCCTGTATACTATGCCAAAATGACATTGCTTGCACTAAAACATCCAGAGATACACCAAAACTTCATCAACCGATGCTTTTCAGTTCAACTGTCAGATGTTAATCTGTTTGGATGAATTCCGATCAAGCGGTAGAGGTAACAGTAAACAAAGACACACAGACTCCAGGTGGTACGACAATGTTCAACTTCAAGGAGGGTGCTGTGAAAAGATATTATATGACGACTGAACACAGAAGTTCCTTTTTGGGTCAGATAAGGTAAATGGTTCGTAACAACAAATCAGATCTTACTCACGCTTGAGCTCACCCTGTGTTCATTGCAGCTCTTTATAGACTTTGAGCAGACACGTGGCTTTATGTTGGGCCTCAAGACGGGAAAGGCGAGCCTCAAATTCAGACTTTTTAGCTTTGGCCAGTTTAGTATACAATATCAATTCATAACTCACAGGACAGGTTTAGCTGCATCACACAGTGTAGCACAAGATACATCTCCAGTGTTGTTCTCTTTAAAATAATGGTCCCGCAATGCCAGGTGTCACAAGGCGATCTTGTTAATAAACCACATGGAGAGCCACACGCTAGGGAAGATCACCTAGATTAAATAGGAGAAACACTGGAGCATGGTCTGACTGTGTCCAAGTGCATATGGAGGCTAAGATAATTTGGGGCTGGTGAGATTGACATATTAAAAAAGTTAATCTGCATGTTTGTCTTAAAAACATTTGAATAAAAAGTATAGTTGTTCTGCCACTGTGGGTTTCCCTCCAAATATCCAGCAGACTTTGGTCTTGTGTACCCTGGGTCAATGCTGGAGGGACAAAGTGTGCATTAAAGCTCTCTACTGAGTGATCAATAGTGGAATTCAGGATTCTATTAAAGTCTCCTCCGATAATCAATCCCCCCCAGTCAAATTTGGCATTAATGGGTACAGGGAACCATAAAACCCCTCCTTATTATCTTTGGGTCCATATATGAAGACAAGTGTAATGGCACAAGTGCCTAATCAGGCTCTTAAACCTACCACTCCGCCCTCTCTACCTATGTGTGCCTGGTCCATAGTTATGGACAGAACCAACTTGAACATGAGTGCCACTCCTCTGGTCTTGAAGGGACTCATTGCATTAAATTGTAGTGGGAAACAGTATGAGTAGAGCCTCTTAGTATCAGGTGAGAGGAGATGTATCTCTTGGACCAAAGCCATATGTGACTCCAATTCAGAAGCGCTTTTCCTTGTTGAATCCAGCCTTTGGGGTTTCAGAGAAACTATGCAGAGCTTAGGCATCTTTTAAGTACAGGGGAACAGTTACCTATCATTGCCAACAACAAAAAGTAGGGGATCAATCCTTTTTATAAAGGCATCATCATTACTCCACTGAGAACACTTGGCGCCCATGTTGAGTCTGCCATGGGGAAGTGTGCACACCCTGGAACAGTGTATGAGATATGAAACAACAACCTTAAAGCAAATTCTGGACAATAACAAAAAAGTCACAACCATAAACAAAGAAATGAACAAAGTATAGTGGCTGACTAGTGCCGATCACCCATGTGAAGGGCCAAACTCATGAGGTAACCCCAGGGTACCCAACCATCCACTTCACAAACATAATAAAGGATGTAGAAGCTAGGCCGTGCAGGCTGGCAGGCTGGCAGGCAGCCAGCATAAGAAGAGCCAGAGGGCCCAACCAGTCAGCTCCAATGGGGAATCAGTGCAGTTGTCGACACAAAAGCTGCTGGGCCGGAGATAGACCCCAGAGGAGGTGAGCACCCACCTCAGTCATTTTGCACCTTTGGTCATGCCACTGTGTGGTTTTCTTGATGATTAGCTGGTTGTCATTCATGAAGTTCGCTGCCATCTGGTCACTGTGGGGTTACTCAGGATGTTTAAAGGATATCTGCTGTTCTCAGCTAGTGGGGGTATGCGCAGAAGCACATGAGATTCGTCTGGTGTCTGTACAGCAACCTGCTTGTTATTGATAGTGAAGATGAATCTCCACCAATAGAGGATTTTCTTTTCACGCAAACATAGGAAAAACCTCCTTGAATTTGCGTCATTTGACCAGAGTACAAAATGATATGTCCTGAAAGAGTATAATGGTTGCCCTGAAAAGTAAAGGAATCCTACTTCCTGGACGCTTTCAGGATTTCTTCTTTGACTTGATAGAAACGCACTCTGGTAAGCACATCAGGTGTAAAATGGTCCATTCTTGGTAGTGGAAGAAGACACATTGAATGAAATCTAGGATGAGATCTTTTTCTTCAGTGTCTTGGAGAATATGGTGAAACAGAGCCTGCAAGTAACTTTCTAGCTTGCCATTCAAAACAATGGCATTCTTACCTCTAATCCTTGAATTGTTGCTGTAAGATTGATTGTCGTAGTCCTCCAATGCACCAGTTAGAGTCTTTTGACAGGACTCAAGGGCTGAAATCCTCCTTGCAACTCGTAAGATCATCATGTTTCTCATGTTTGGTCTTGCTTGCCACCTTCACCTCCACCAGGTTAAGGCAGGATTAAACTAGCTTCACCAGCTCTGTGAGCCCTTTGTAAAGTTTGTGTTGATGGTTGCAATATCCTTCCTCATTTCTTGGAGGAGTGATTGGCTATCCCCCATCATCGCAGGTGCAGAGAGATCGGCCAAGGGTGCGTCATTTCTAAAGGAAGCCTTATCAAGAGCCTCTATGGGGCCACCAAGTTTAATGGCATTTGTATGAGCCTGCATGTCCCTTATTAAAGGGACCTTCAAAAGTTTGTGTCACAATGATACATAGGTGTGGCCCCCTTAGGCGCTATAGAGAGGCAGTGTCAGGCAAGGCTGCAAGAGCTGCCGAGTTCGTGGTGATAGTAAAATAAGGGAAAAGGGCGAGGCCCAGCATCATCACATGAATGCAGCAGTGGTATTTTATCCCCTGTGTTCTTCCTATATCCCACTGAATCTTCACAAAGGTAGCCCTTTCAAGTCCTGGGGGAATGGCGTGGGCAGCTCTTGGCTGATGCAGTGGCAGGTGGGGAGGGCCTATAGCCCCAGCCTAGATTGGTTCAAAAGGATGAGCATAAACGCTCAGTCCTAGCCTCTCACCTCAGAGGTCTCTCCACAGGCATACAGCAGTAGTCAACTCATCGTCAGGGAGCGATTTGTGCCAACAGTGACATCCCACATTACCCCTGTCTCAGTTCCCAGCGGGGGCAACAGTGTATTCTCATCGCCTCCATGGTGCAGCATAAGCAGCAGAACTGGGCACAATCGGGAGCCAGACTTGGAAGCTCAGGAGAGGTATGCCATCTTTGATCCCCCCGTAGGACACACCCCCTACCACTCCTGAGGTTTTCATGCAATAAATAGGTGGAGCCCACTGTACTTACAGCAACCCTCTTGGGACACACCACCCATCCTAGCTAGCAGGGAAACAATACTAAATTTCTGTCCACTCTATGTCGATAGCCCTGCTATCCCTAGCCCTTGGTGGATGTGAGGAGAGAGGTAATCTTACAATACCATGCACACAACACAATAAATGACACTGAGAACTCTTTTGTGGATGAACTTGTGGTGCAAGGTTATTGATCACACAGGCTAGGTTAGTTCACGGGCAATCCAGGTCATAGCGGTGAGTTCGCCCAATAGCTGACACTCATCCTGAGAAAGCTGGAGCTGTCTTGTTGGTGATATCAGCACCAAGGCTCTTCAGTGATTTACAGCTCATTCACTCCACCTGGGTTTCTACCCCATTGTTTCTTTTTTTTGCACCATGCTCTTGACAAGGCAAAGCAAGACCAAGGGTTGCCAGCTTTCTACCAGAGGATGCAGTGGTAGCCCTCTTTTGGGATCCAGGTCTAAACAATACAGCATCAGTTCCTAAATTCTTTGTAATCCATTGATGCTACCTTGCTGATAATGATCCGGAGATTCAAACTTGCAGTCAGTCCTTTGGTGACTCAGTAATTGCTGACAAAAAATACAATTCCAGCATGATTCCTGCCACAGAATGTGATGGCCATACTCCTTGGCTAAGTTGATTATGAACACACAATAGGATCATATACTTTCTTTTGTGAATCACTGCAACAAACTCTGCATGGCATAGCTTCTAGAATTCAATGATTGCCACTGTCACAATCTGTACCTTTGGTTTAATTAGCTGCAATTGCACTACGCTCAGTACCTTGATGAACCTCTAATAGTAAATAGTGATTAATAGTGAATTGGAATTAAATATAATCCATCTACATTTGCTTCATGTGTTCCCCACCAAAGCATGGAATGGCAACTCTTCTGCTTAGCTGCTGGGCCTTTCCCCCCCCAGTGCTGAGCCCTTTTTGGGCTATTTGGCTATTTGGGGTAGTTCGCGCTTAGGGTTTCATAACTTTTTGTCCACATAAGCTAACCACGCCAAATTTGCGTCCTTTTTTTCCAACATCCTAGGGATTCTAATGGTACCCAGAGTTGGTGGTTTCCCCTGGAGGAGACCAAGAAAATAGCCAAAATACAGTGAAAAGGGCTGCCGAAGAAGGCTTGTGGTTTTTTCCCTGAAAATGCCATCAACCAAGGGTTTCTGGTGCTGAAATCACTATCTTCCCACCTTTCAGGAACGGGCAGACTTGAATCAGAAAACCGAATTTTTCAACACAAATTTGGCATTTTACTGGGACATACCCCATTTCTACTATATTTGGTGCTTTCAGCCTCCTTCCAGTTAGTGACAGGAATGGGTGTGAAACCAATGCTGGATCCCGGAATGCTAAACATTTCTGAAAACTAGACAAAATTCTGAATTCAGCAAGGGGTCATTTGTGTAGATCCTACAAGGTTTTCCTACAGAAAATAACAGCTGAAATAAAAAAATATTGAAATTGAGCTGAAAACAACAGCCATTTTTCTTTATGTTTTACTCTGTAACTTTTTCCTGCGATGTCAGATTTCTGAAAGCAATATACCGTTTTGTCTGCTGGACTCTTCTGGTTGCGGGGATATAAAGGGCTTGTAGGTTCATCAAGAACCCTAGGTACCCAGAGCCAATAAATAAGCTGCATCCTGCAGTTGGTTTTCATTCTATACTGGGTATACAGCAATTCATTTGCTGAAATATGAAGAGTGAAAAAGAGGTATCAAGAAAACCTTTGCATTTCCAAAATGGGATCAAGATAAGGTTTTGAGGAGCAGTGGTTATTTGCACATCGCTGAATTCCGAGGTGCCCATACTAGCATGTGAATTGCAGGGCATTTCTCAAATAGACGTCTTTTTTACACACTCTCTTATATTTGGAAGGAAAAAATGTAGAGAAAGATAAGGGGCAATAACACTTGTTTTGCTATTCTGTGTTCCCCCAAGTCTCCCGATAAAAATGATACCTCACTTGTGTGGGTAGGCCTAGTGCCCGCGACAGGAAATGCCCCAAAACACAACATGGACACATCCTATTTTTTTTATAGAAAACACAGCTGTTTTTTCCAAAGTGCCTACCTGTAGATTTTGGCCTCTAGCTCAGCCGGCACATAGGGAAACCTACCAAACCTGTGCATTTCTGAAAACTAGAGACCTAGGGGAATCCAAGGAGGGGTGACTTGCGGGGCTCGGACCAGGTTCTGTTACCCAGAATCCTTTGCAAACCTCAAAAAGTGGCTAAAAAAAAAAGTTTTCCTCACATTTCGGTGACAGAAAGTTCTGGAATCTGAGAGGAGCCACAAATTTCTTTCCACCTGGCGTTCCCCCAAGTCTCCCGATAAAAATGATACCTCACTTGTGTGGGTAGGCCTAGCGCCCGCGACAGGAAACGCCCCAAAGCGCAACGTGGACACATCCAAATTTTTGGAAGAAAACAGAGGTGTTTTTTGAGAAGTGCCTACCTGTAGATTTTGGCCTCTAGCTCAGCCGGCACCTAGGGAAACCTACCAAACCTGTGCATTTCTGAAAACTAGAGACCTAGGGGAATCCAAGGAGGGGTGACTCGCGGGGCTCGGACCAGGTTCTGTTACCCAGAATCCTTTGCAAACCTCAAAAAGTGGCTAAAAAAACAAGTTTTCCTCTCATTTCGGTGACAGAAAGTTCTGGAATCTGAGAGGAGCCACAAATTTCCTTCCACCCGGCGTTCCCCCAAGTCTCCCGATAAAAATTATACCTCACTTGTGTGGGTAGGCCTAGCGCCCGCGACAGGAAACGCCCCAAAGCGCAACGTGGACACATCAACATTTTTGGAAGAAAACAGAGGTGTTTTTTGAGAAGTGCCTACCTGTAGATTTTGGCCTCTAGCTCAGCCGGCACCTAGGGAAACCTACCAAACCTGTGCATTTCTGAAAACTAGAGACCTAGGGCAATCCAAGGAGGGGTGACTCGCGGGGCTCGGACCAGGTTCTGTTACCCAGAATCCTTTGCAAACCTCAAAAAGTGGCTAAAAAAACAAGTTTTCCTCACATTTCGGTGACAGAAAGTTCTGGAATCTGAGAGGAGCCACAAATTTCCTTCCACCCGGCGTTCCCCCAAGTCTCCCGATAAAAATGATACCTCACTTGTGTGGGTAGGCCTAGCGCCCGCGACAGGAAACGCCCCAAAGCGCAACGTGGACACATCAAAATTTTTGGAAGAAAACAGAGGTGTTTTTTGAGAAGTGCCTACCTGTAGATTTTGGCCTCTAGCTCAGCCGGCACCTAGGGAAACCTACCAAACCTGTGCATTTCTGAAAACTAGAGACCTAGGGCAATACAAGGAGGGGTGACTCGCGGGGCTCGGACCAGGTTCTGTTACCCAGAATCCTTTGCAAACCTCAAAAAGTGGCTAAAAAAACAAGTTTTCCTCACATTTCGGTGACAGAAAGTTCTGGAATCTGAGAGGAGCCACAAATTTTCTTCCACCCGGCGTTCCCCCAAGTCTCCCGATAAAAATGATACCTCACTTGTGTGGGTAGGCCTAGCGCCCGCGACAGGAAACGCCCCAAAGCGCAACGTGGACACATCCAAATTTTTGGAAGAAAACAGAGGTGTTTTTTGAGAAGTGCCTACCTGTAGATTTTGGCCTCTAGCTCAGCCGGCACATAGGGAAACCTACCAAACCTGTGCATTTCTGAAAACTAGAGACCTAGGGGAATCCAAGGAGGGGTGACTTGCGGGGCTCGGACCAGGTTCTGTTACCCAGAATCCTTTGCAAACCTCAAAAAGTGGCCAAAAAAACAAGTTTTCCTCACATTTCGGTGACAGAAAGTTCTGGAATCTGAGAGGAGCCACAAATTTCCTTCCACCCGGCGTTCCCCTAAGTCTCCCGATAAAAATGATACCTCACTTGTGTGGGTAGGCCTAGCGCCCGCGACAGGAAATGCCCCAAAACAGAACGTGGACACATCACATTTTTTCATAGAAAACAGTGCCTACCTGTGGATTTTGGCCTCTAGCTCAGCCGGCACCTGGGGAAACCTAGCAAACCAGCACATTTTTGAAAACTAGAAACCCAGGGGAATCCAAGATGAGGTGACTTGTGGGGCTCGGACCAGGTTCTGTTACCCAGAATCCTTTGCAAACCTCAAAATGTGGCTAAAATACCACATTTTCCACACATTTCGGTGACAGAAAGTTCTGGAATCTGAGGGGAGCCACAAATTTCCTTCCACCCAGCGTTCCCCCAAGTCTCCCGATAAATATGATACCTCACTTGTGTGGTTAGGCCTGGTGCCTGCGACAGGAATAGATCACACAACGGTCAATGTTGGTCCTTACGTGAGGCAGCTGTTGACCCTGGGGTGATCCATTCCTGACACAGGCACTAGGTGTAGGCACTCAAGTGGGGTAGTGTTTTTATCAGGACAGGTGAGGAGTCACTGGGTGGTAGGAATGTTGTGGATCCCAGCATATTCCTGTAGTTTGTGTGACAGAAATGCAAGAAAAATATAGTTTTTTTTCAACATTTCAGCTTTGCAGGGTATTCTGGGTAAGAAAACTTTGGGGAATCCACACAGGTCACACCTCTGTGGACTCCCCCGAATGTCTAGTTTCCAGAAATGTTTGGGTTTAGTGTGTTTCTCTATATGGCCGCCGAATCCAGGACCAAAAACACAGGTGCCTGCCTTACAAAACCAGTTTGTTTTGCCATAGACAATTTTGATGTCTCCACAATATGATTTGGGTGGTGGAATTTGGGGCTGAACTAAATTGGTGAGCTCCCAAGAGAGCACTCTCTCTCTGCTTGCCGCCGCATTCACCTGCTCTCTGGGTTGGCCTAACCCACTATTACCCAGTTGCACGAACAGCTTGCGAAGGGACAGCAGTACTGTCCTCATCACCTCCCTCATAATGTACTGGAAGAGGAGTTTTCGAATGGGACTCCTCTGACTGAAAAATCACTCCCAGAGTCTGCGCCATTGTCCTATCCCTCAGATGTTGTCTCAGTATCTGATGTCTCAGTCTCTGATCCTATGTCAGAGCGGTCCTCTATAACCCGAGTGCAGGCAGCAGTCATCCATCAAGATGCCATCTCTGCTATTGGCTAAACTGTTGCTCTAAAACACTAGCCTACGTAGACAGTCACAAAATCGATGGTGTGTGTGAGATACGTGCAACAGTAGAGGCCACCTTACCTGCGCTTCTTCCCTCAATCAGCACGTACTTTCAAGACACTCAAAAAACACCTTGTCACATACCATTCGTCACAGTCTTTAGCACCTCCTGCGCCCAGTCCAACAATCATTATTGGTGCTCCCACTCCCTCCTCCTCGGATTCCCTCATTACCACCCAGCAAAAGTGCCCTTCATCTCTCCATAGACTTTACTAATGTACTCAGCTATTTACATAAAATACAGATGTGCTCTTTGCAGTAGGCATATAAACCTTCTGCGCTTCTTTATGGCACTAAAACTGCCACTAGACAAGTCGGACCCTTTTCCCCCCAGGGAAACCACACACATATTGACAAAAGTGATGTATATATGACAGCCAACCACCTGAAACTCAACTCAAGCAAAACCGAAATAATCCTCTTTGGCCCTCACCAAAAAAACCTGGGACCCCCCATGGTGGCCCACCACGCTAGGCCCTGCACCCACCCCCGCCAACTACGCACGCAACCTCAGCATCATCCTAGACTCCTCCCTCTCTATGACCCAACAAATCAACGCTCTTACCTCCTCATGCTTCAACAAACTCCGTATACTGAAAAACATTAAAATGGATCCCCACAGAGACCAGAAAAACTGTCACTCACGCACTCATCAGCAGCAGGCTTGATTACAGAAACGCCCTCTACGCCGGCACCACTCTAAAACTCAAGTGCAAACTACACGCATCCAGAACTCAGCAGCACGACTCATCCTCGACCTCCACCGACACGAACACATCTCTCCACACCTCAAATCCCTCCACTGGCTCCCCATTGACAAAAGGATCACCTTCAAGATCCTCATCCTCACACACAAATCACTCCACAACACAGGCCCTGCCTACCTCAACGAGAGTCACCTTCCACACCCCCACACGAAACGTCCGTTCAGCTGACCTCTCTCTCGCCTCTGACCCCCGCATCAAACACACCACCACCGGGGGCAGATCCTTCTCCTACATTGCACCCAAAACATGGAACGCACTCACAACCCACATTCGCAAGACCCAAAACCTACTTCTTTTCAGGAAGGGCCTCAAAACCTGGCTTTTTGAACAGTGAACCTCCTAGCCCCTTTCCCTCCCCCCCGTCCCCCCCCAGCGCCTTGAGACCCTCACAGGTGAGTAGCGCGCTTTATAAATCTCTTTGATACAGATCTACCTATATATATATATATATATATATATAAATATATATCTACATAGATATATCTATAGATATATCCATGTACCTAGATATATCTATCTACATAGATATATATATATAGATATATACATATATATTTTTTTTGTTGTTGTATGGTTTCCTTGGGGGCCAAAATGGCCCCCAGGGAAACCCTACAACATCTAAAAAAAAAATTGCCCCCACAGGGGGTCACCCTGCCCACGGGCGACCCCCTGTCATTTCATTTTATTTTTTATTTTTTGAAAAAAAATAAAATCTCCTGGGGGCACCTACCTTTTTTTTTTTTTTTTTAGGAAAATTATGCCGGGGGGGGGGGGGGGCGGCCCGTTTTCCGGGGGGGGGGGGCCGCCCCCCAAAAGTGAAATCCCTGGTGTCTAGTGGGGTTTCCTGGCCCCCGATCGCAGCTGTGCTGCGATCGGGGGCCAGGAAACCGTTTCAGAAGGCCTCATAAGAAAGGGGAGAGTCTCCCCTTTCTTACGAGGCCTTTTCAAAATGTTTCCTGACCCCCCGATCGCAGCTGTGCTGCGATCGGGGGAGCCAGGAAACCTGAAAGTGTTTCCTGGCCCCCGATCGCAGCACAGCTGCGACCGGGGGCCAGGAAACACTTTCAGGAAGGCCTCGTAAGAAAGGGGAGACTCTCCCCTTTCTTACGAGGCCTTCCCGAACGTGTAAAAGGCCGTTTTCCCCATGAAAGCAGGAAGCGGCCGCAAGGCTGCTTCCTGCTTTCATGGGGAAAACACCTTTGCAACGTCAGCGCGCCTCGCGGTGCGCTGACGTCACAAAGGGGCGGGTGGGGGGTGGGGGGAGACACGGTAGCTTCCGTGTCTCCCGGGGTGGGAAAAAAAATAAAAAATAAATCCTCGGGTGCGACGCACCCGAGGATTTATTAATGCCCTTCCTGGTGTCGGCCACTGGTCGTGACCCGCACCAGGGAGGGTGTGTGGGCGTCGGCCAGTGGCCGACGCCCGCACTTAAGAGGTTAAGATTCAGGTCTGACATTTCTATTTATAATGTCTTAAATCTGAACACTCTTGTAATAACTGCATGCAAAGCTTTGGGGAGTCTGTGATTGTCCTTGGAAACAAAATACATTTTGGGAAACAAGACATTTCACAATTACCCCTGAGGATGTGATGGCAACCCTTCTCTAAGTTTCAGGATCAAACAAACATCATGAAGTGGTTACACTGCCACTTCTCTATTACACCAGACAGCCTCTTTAAAATGCAGTTGTGGCAACCCTGAGATCAGACCTTAGTTAGATCCTTTTATAGTAAATCTGAGTTGGCCCTTGAGATCTTGAGATAACGACTTTATTTCAGGTGAGCATTCAGGTATGAATGGTGTGAATGGGGGAATTATGCAAGTTTAAACAGTCTATGCCAGTATAATTTCCTTTTCTGAAACGTAAGCTATTCTATTTAACCTATTAAATCTAAACCTAAATAAACCTAGAACTACATCGCATCACTGCAAACTGATGTACTACCAACCCAGCTCCAGAACAACCAAACTGTTTCAGAGGAGAGAATGATGCAATTATCCCTATAATGATTAACATTATTTGTGGACTCTGTGCATGATAATTTCTCCAGAAACCCAAGGTGAATCATTCAGTCCATTTCCTTCGACCAGTGCAACAAAACATTCATCATTCCACATGAGGGACATCTTGCTTCAGACATCCCCTCATTATGATTGTCCCTGTAAAAG
Organism: Pleurodeles waltl; assembly: GCF_031143425.1. Classification (NCBI taxonomy): domain Eukaryota; kingdom Metazoa; phylum Chordata; class Amphibia; order Caudata; family Salamandridae; genus Pleurodeles; species Pleurodeles waltl. Next base: position 1,892,423,616 of record NC_090440.1, read on the forward strand.
AATATTCACTGGCAGCCATTCAAACCGGCCATTTGGAACTGGCTGCCAATAATCCTGTCACTTTAAACAGACAGCAGCCATCTCTGTTCCTTTGAACCTCAAGGAACCTCTAACTATATCAGTTATGTGCCTGCCCGTTCCAATTATACATAAATCCCTATAGCATACTGGTTCTGGACCCTACGTTTCATAACTTACTTTCTCTGCAATACATCCTAAGCAGGGGCATCATGAACCCCCTGCTTTAGCAGCTACAGCAGGGTTCTTGATGGGCCTCTTCTATCTGCAACTCAGCAGATAAAGGCTCATTTATTAATATTATTGTGAGAGTGCTCCAACATGCACCACTGGCTTGTTGAATACATTTGCCCACACGTGTTCTTTGTATGACCCGTGAATGTTTCACAATTCCTAAGACTTCAGTGATGTAACATTGACAGCAGCACCCTCAGTTTGAAATTTGTTCTTGCACCACTGCCTGCCTAATACCTGCTATGACGGGCAAAAGAGGGAGGAAGTTGGGCTAAAAAATGAATAATGGACACATCACTGCTGCCCTGCAGAGAACACTAAACGCCTGTCGCATTCAGGTTCTATACAGGGGTTTGCTGGAGGGGTCCCTGACCACTCCATAGAAAGGAAGGGCTCAGAAAATGTTAGAACGTCTGTGTCTAACAATTATTTTAAAGTGTCATGGGCTATGCCACTTTCTTTTTCATAGATTCCATTGTGCTTAAAATAAATTAGTGCCAGATGTATCAAAGGGTTTTACCCATTTTGTGTATATGGGAAAATGTGTTCGTACATATGGTCCTTAGTGCCCAATAAATCACACGTGCGCTCAGATGGCTTGATTGTCAAAGTAAAAATCTCCAAGCACTTTCAGTAGTACTTTTGATAGGTTTGTTTATCATTTATTGGGGATCTGTAGGAAGTTGGCTCTGTATGCACTATTTCAAAGTAAGGAATAGTATGCACAGAGTCCAAGGGTTCCCCTTAAAAGTAAGATAGTGGCAAAAAGAGATAATACCAATGCTCTATTTTGTGGTAGTGTGGTCGAGCACTAGGCTTATCAAAGGAGTAGTGTTAAGCATTTGTTGTACACACACAAGCAATAAATGAGGAACACACACTCAGAGACAATTCCAGGCCAATAGGTTTTTGTATAGAAAAATATATTTTCTTAGTTTATTTTAAGAACCACAGGTTCAAATTTTACATGAAATACTTTAAATGAAAGGTATTGCAGGTAGGTACTTTAGGAACTTTGAATAATCAAAATAGCATATACAGTCTTCACATAAATCACATATAGCTATTTTAAAACTAGACACAGTGCTATTTTCAACAGATCCTGGGGGGGGTAAGAGTTAGATAGTTTTTGCAGGTAAGTAAACCACCTACGGGGTTCAAGTTCGGGTCCAAGGTAGCCCACCGTTGGGGGTTCAGAGCAACCCCAAAGTTACCACACCAGCAGTTCAGGGCCGGTCAGGTGCAGAGGTCAAAGTGGTGCCCAAAACGCATAGGCTTCAATGGAGAAGGGGGTGCCCCGGTTCCAGTCTGCCAGCAGGGAAGTACCCGCGTCTTCGGAGGGCAGACCAGGGGGGTTTTGTAGGGCACCGGGGGGGACACAAGTTAGCACAGAAAGTACACCCTCAGCAGCACAGGGCGGCCGGGTGCAGTGTGCAAACACGCGTCAGGTTTGTTGTTGAAATCAATGGGAGACCAAGGGGTCTCTTCAGCGATGCAGGCAGGCAAGGGGGGGCTCCTCAGGGTAGCCACCACCTGGGCAAGGGAGAGGGCCTCCTGGGGGTCACTCCTGCACTGGAGTTCGGATCCTTCAGGTCCTGGGGGCTGCGGGTGCAGAGTCTTTTCCAGGCGTCGGGATCTGAGGAACAGGCAGTCGCGGTCAGGGGGTGCCTTGGGATTCCCTCTGCAGGCGTCGCTGTGGGGCTCAGGGGGGGCAACTATGGCTACTCACGGTCTCACAGTCGCCAGGGAGTCCTCCCTGAAGTGTTTGTTCTCCACAAGTCGAGCCGGGGGCGTCGGGTGCAGAGGAGCAAGTCTCACGCTTCCGGCGGGAAACGCAGTTGTTTTAAAGTTGCTCCTTTTGAAACAAAGTTGCAGCCTTGGGTGAACAGAGCCGCTGTCCTCGGGAGTTCTTGGTCCTTTTAGAGCAGGGCAGTCCTCTGAGGATTCAGAGGTCCCTGGTACCTGGGGAAAGCGTCGCTGGAGCAGTGTCTTCAGAAGGGGGGGAGGCAGGCCGGTAGAGCTGGGGCCAAAGCAGTTGGTGTCTCCGTCTTCTCTGCAGGGTTTTTCAGCTTAGCAGTCCTCTTCTTCTTAGGTTGCAGGAATCTGAGTTCCTAGGTTCTGGGGAGCCCTTAAATACAAAATTTAAGGGCGTGTTTAGGTCTGGGGGGTTAGTAGCCAATGGCTACTAGCCCTGAGGGTGGGTACACCTTCTTTGTGCCTCCTCCCAAGGGGAGGGGGTCACATTCCTATCCCTATTGGGGGAATCCTCCATCTGCAAGATGGAGGATTTCTAAAAGTCAGAGTCACCTCAGCTCAGGACACCTTAGGGGCTGTCCTGACTGGCCAGTGACTCCTCCTTGTTATTCTCATTATCTCCTCCGGCCTTGCTGCCAAAAGTGGGGCCGTGGCTGGAGGGGGCAGGGAACTCCACTAGCTGGAGTGCCCTGTTGTGCTGTAACAAAGGGGGTGAGCCTTTGAGGCTCACCGCCAGGTGTTACAGTTCCTGCAGGGGGAGGTGTGAAACACCTCCACCCAGTACAGGCTTTGTTACTAGCCACAGAGTGACAAAGGCACTCTCCCCATATGGCCAGCAACATGTCTCGAGTGTGGCAGGCTGCTAAAACCAGTCAGCCTACACGGGTAGTTGGTTAAGGTTTCAGGGGGCACTTCTGAGGTGCCCCCTGGGGTGTATGTTACAATAAAATGTACACTGGAATCAGTGTGCATTTATTGTGCTGAGAAGTTTGATACCAAACTTCCCAGTTTTCAGTGTAGCCATTATGGTGCTGTGGAGTTCGTGTTTGACAGACTCCCAGACCATATACTCTTATTGCTACCCTGCACTTACAATGTCTAAGGTTTTGCTTAGACACTGTAGGGGCACAGTGCTCATGCACTGGTGCCCTCACCTATGGTATTGTGCACCCTGCCTTAGGGCTGTAAGGCCTGCTAGAGGGGTGACTTACCTATACTGCATAGGCAGTGTGAGGTTGGCATGGCACCCTGAGGCGAGTGCCATGTCGACTTACTCGTTTTGTCCCCACCAGCACACACAAGCTGGCAAGCAGTGTGTCTGTGCTGAGTGAGGGGTCCCCAGGGTGGCATAAGACATGCTGCATCCCTTAGAGACCTTCCCTGGCATCAGGGCCCTTGGTACCAGGGGCACCAGTTACAAGGGACTTACCTGGATGCCAGGGTGTGCCAATTATGAAAACAAAAGTACAGGTTAGGGAAAGAACACTGGTGCTGGGGCATGGTTAGCAGGCCTCAGCACACTTTCAAATCAAAACTTAGCATCAGCAAAGGCAAAATGTCAGGGGGTAACCATGCCTAGGAGGCATTTCCTTACACAACCCCCCCCCCCAAACGAAAGAGGATGAGACTAACCTTTCCCAAGAGAGTCTTAATTTTCTAAGTGGAAGAACCTGGAAAGGCCATCTGCATTGGCATGGGGAGTCCCAGGTCTGTGTTCCACTATAAAGTCCATTCCCTGTAGGGAGATGGACCACCTCAACAGTTTTGGATTTTCACCTTTCATTTGCATCAGCCATCTGAGAGGTCTGTGGTCAGTTTGAACTACAAAGTGAGTACCAAAGAGGTATGGTCTCAGCTTCTTCGGGGACCAAACCACAGCAAAGGCCTCCATCTCAATGGCACTCCAACGCTGCTCCCTGGGGAGTAACCTCCTGCTAATGAAAGCAACAGGCTGGTCAAGGCCATCATCATTTGTTTGGGACAAAACTGCCCCTGTCCCATGTTCAGAGGCATCTGTCTGCACAATGAACTGCTTGGAGTAATCTGGAGCTTTTAGAACTGGTGGTGTGCACATTGCTTGTTTCAGGGTGTCAAAGGCCTTTTGGCATTCTACAGTCCAGTTTACCTTCTTGGGCATTTTCTTGGAGGTAAGTTCTGTGAGGGCTGTCACTATGGATCCATATCCCTTCACAAACCTCCTGTAATACCCAGTCAAGCCAAGGAATGCCCTGACTTGAGTCTGGGTTTTTGGAGCTGCCCAGTCCAGAATAGTCTGGATCTCAGGCTGGAGTGGCTGAACTTGGCCTCCACCTACAAGGTGTCCCAAGTAAACCACAGTTCCCTGCCCTATCTGGCATTTGGATGCCTTGATAGAGAGGCCTGCTGACTGCAGAGCCTTCAAAACCTTATTCAGGTGAACCAGGTGATTCTGCCAGCTGGAGCTAAAGACAGCAATATCGTCAAGATAAGCTGCACTAAAGGACTCCAAGCCAGCAAGGACTTGATTCACCAACCTTTGGAAGGTGGCAGGGGCATTCTTTAAACCAAAGGGCATAACAGTAAACTGATAATGCCCATCAGGTGTGGAGAATGCTGTCTTTTCTTTTGCTCCTGGTGCCATTTTGATTTGCCAGTACCCTGCTGTTAAGTCAAAGGTACTTAAGAATTTAGCAGCACCTAATTTATCAATCAGTTCATCAGCCCTTGGAATGGGATGGGCATCTGTCTTGGTGACAGAATTAAGTCCTCTGTAGTCCACACAAAACCTAATCTCTCTCTTTCCATCTTTGGTGTGAGGTTTGGGGACTAAGACCACTGGGCTAGCACAGGGGCTGTCAGAGTGCTCAATGACTCCCAATTCCAGCATCTTGTGGACTTCCACTTTGATGCTTTCTTTAACTTGGTCAGACTGTCTGAAAATTTTGTTTTTGACAGGCATGCTGTCTCCTGTGTCCACATCATGGGTACACAGGTGTGTCTGACCAGGGGTTAGGGAAAAGAGCTCAGCAAACTGTTGCAGGACCTTCCTGCAGTCAGATTGCTGTTGGCCAGAGAGGGTGTCTGAATAGATCACTCAATCAACTGAACCATCTTTAGGGTCTGAGGAGAGGAGATCAGGGAGAGGTTCACTCTCAGCTTCCTGGTCCTCATCTGTTACCTATACAGCAAAGGGCACACTGTTCCAAGAATGTCTGTCTATGAGGGCGATAAAGTGTAGGTCATGTCATAGGAGTGCCCTCAAGCATCAAATCCGATGCTAGGCATCATCATTGGGCTAACTCCTCATCAGACCGGCACTGCAATGACTGACGGGCCTCCACACAAATGGTGGTGGCACTTAGACCGGAGATGGTGTTGCTGATCCAATGGAATCTGCAGTGTGTGCTGATGAAGAAAGGAAAAGGAGAGTAAAGAGTGTATTAAAATTGGCTCTGAACACCGAATGTCTCTATTTAATTGCTCTAGATGAAGGTCAGGCCAAGATTAAAAATAAATGCAGGAGTTCTAAAAGGGAATAATGTCCCCTATACTCCTAAAGAGAAGGGGAAAGGAGGAGATGTACTCAATCCTAACACTGAAAGGTCGACATGTTTCGCGCCTGTGCGGTCTAGGATAGATCCAATGGCGCTTCTTCAGGACCATAAAGTGTAACTTCTCCTAAAAAAACATAAAAATAAGTGCTAGAAGGTCACTTACAATACATGGACTTATTTGTCCCAGTCAGTCAACTATTAGGTCGCCCTGTAAAAGAACAGAAACAGAAATAAAAAAACACAAGGGATACATTGGTGTCTGTAGAAAAAAATGTAAACCATAGTCAACGTGGTTGGCATCATGACTCCGAGACAACAGTCAAGCACATTAGACATGACATAAAAAGGCTCACCATCCCATGTGGAGATAAGGCATCATAGGGACGCATAAACCTCAGACCAGAGGAGAAAACACTACATATAGAAAAATGGTGATAAAGTGTATAGTCAAGCAAAATAATAGTAAGACAAATATACATAGTCACTACATGCAGTTCTCTGAACATCTGTCCCCTTGTTTGAATAAATTATAAGTTCAAGATGCATGTCGGGAATCAATACATATTTTGATTTATAAATTAGAGCTGAAACCCCTAGTGAACAAGCTTTCGATCGGTATGTAAATGAACAGATCACGAAAAACATGGACAGAATGTCCATCTGGAGTTAATTCTGTCTCAATCCGGCAATAAATACAAGCATCCGAGGGACGTGTTCAAAGAAACATTCGAATAACCAAATGTGAAATGCTAGAAAGCTGCTAGCGAGTGCTTGCTAACTTTTTCTAGTAGCGTTAATGCTGGCACAGAAACGCGCTCAGGTTAACACGTCTAACGTGCTCGAAAGTGCTTCTCGATCAGTATTGATGGTATAAAAACATTGTTAATCACACAAAGTAGCGTCGCGGCTCTTCAATCTACTAACGGAAAAAAGGCAGAACCTACTTGTGATCTGGCTCAGGTCTGCCGTTCACCTACCCGGGGTCACGTCCCCGAAAACGGAGGTACCGTGTCCCACAGGGTTTAAAAAGGTATAGGGCAATTAGCCCGAAGTGCGGAACGGCAGTGTCTGAGAAAACAGACACTGAGAAGGGACTAAACAAAAAGGGGGATGATGGTGCCTCTGTCTAGTGGCCGCCATCTTGTAATAGATCAAATTCGATTCACAGCAACTCAGTGGATAACACAAAAAGGAAATAATCAAAATTCATTCAACAGCTGTAAAGCGAGAGAGCAGAAAAGGAAGGGTTGTACATAATTAGAAAACCCATTTATTGCCGGTCCAAAACGAATAGTACTGTAAAAAAACTGTAAAGAACCGGAACTCTGTCTGGACTGGAATAAAGTCGCTCTGAAAAAAATCTATTTTATGAGCAAAAAAGATGATTAGGTGTAGTGAAACATCTTAAAAATGCTGAACAATATAATGTGAGGCTCTGTCTGTATTGTAATGGCACGTCCCTGGAAAGTCTCATGGGCAAGAGACGGACTGTCTCACTGAAAAGGAAGTACAGCCCAGGAAGTCAATACCCAATAAGATATATATGATAAATCCTCGAAAAACACACGGCAGGTCAACTACGGTGATAGGGTCCACCAAGGGATCTCATCATTGAGACCCTCACTGGATATTTTAAGTTTAAAAATCCAATGTTGTTCAATCCTGAACAAGTATTTAGGGTCCTTGTCGTATTTAGGGACTTGTAAGACTATCCACCAAAGGTCATTGGGACCATGGTTCGCTTCCAAAAAATGCGAGCTCAATTTGGTTGTAATTCGGCAACATCCGATGTTGCTACGGTGTTCGTTGATTCTTTGTTTGACAGGTCTTGTTGTCATACCTACATGTTTTAAATTGCAGGGACACGTAATCAAATAGATGCAATGTTGGGTGTTGCAATTCATGTGTTTGATCAGCCGCCAGGCACCTACATACTTAAGATCAAGTACGTCTACCCGTTTAGTTGCAGGACAGACGTTACAGGAGCCACACGGATAGTGTCCGGAGACAGGAGGTAAATTCCATAAGGTGGACTGGTCATGTGAGTCACCTTGTTCGCGCGGTCGTGTGTGAATCACTAGATCTCTGATGTTCGGAGATCTCTTGAAGGCAAACAGAGGTCTGTTGATATATACCCCTCCACTGAGTAGAATATTCCACCTTTTGTTAATAAGTTTTTTCACGGTATTCGACATGGGAGTGTAAGTGGATACACATGTCAACCGTGTTTGGTCATCCCGCGTGGTAGATGCCAAAAGAGCTTCTCGATGGTTATTGCGGGCTCTCTTGTAGGTCGGGTTGATAATCCTGGTGGGGGTAATGTCGATGCTGTAATTTGTCTTTCAACTCACGTGCCTGTACTTCGAATGATTCTACTGTGGAACAATTGCGACGCAGTCTCAAGAACTGGCCGAATGGCAGGTTATCACATAGAGCTTTAGGATGGTAACTATCATACAGGAGCAGACTGTTCCGGTCAGTAATTTTATTATAGGTGTCGGTAACCAGTTTGCCGTTCACAATTTGGATCCTTAAATCTAAGAAAGGTACTTGTGTGCTAGAAACATGCGCTGTAAATCTCAAAAAGGGATCCAGTGTGTTAATCCAACTGGTAAATAGGTCAACTGTCTGAAGGGGTCCTTGCCAAATGATAAGAATATCATCTATATATTGACGCCATAATTTAATGTTGTCAAAAAAAGGATTAGATGTTGGTAGAATGAAAAGTTTTTCAAACTGGTACATGTATAAGCATGCCAGGCTAGGAGCAAAAGTACTACCCATCGAGGTTCCTCTGATCTGGTGGTACAGCAAATCTTCAAATTGGAAGAAATTCTGTGTCATAGCCAGGTCAGCACAGGGCATTATAAAATGCACCGGGGTCGAGGAAGTCCATGGCTGCTGGAGAAGGGCGGACTCAACGACCTGAAGAGTAGCTGCCTGGGGAATATTAGTGTATAAAGATTCTACATCTAAAGTGAACAAAACTTCAACCTGAATTGAAGTGTTAATGACCTCGATCAAATTAAGGACATCTTTGGTGTCCTTAAGATAGGTACTCGAACTCTTCACTAGTGGCTGAAGAAATGAGTCACAAAAAGTTGATAATGGTTCCAGGATAGAGCCAATGCCAGACACAATGGGGCGCCCAGGAGGAGGTAGGGTACCCTTATGGATTTTAGGAAGGTAGTAGAAGTACGGAGTACGGGGATGGTTAGTTACCAAAAATTCAGCCTCCTTTGGAGTGATCCATGAGTTAGTTTTAGCCTCATTGACCGTGTTGAAAGTTCGATCAAAACCACAGTTACTTTAGCGGCATTTAAGAGCCGTCTTGCGGAAATTAATGCGGAACTCAGTGAAACCAAAGAGTTCCTCACACAACAGAAAATCTCTAAATTACAAAAAGACATTGGCAAATTTGAACGGGAGAAGGTTTATCCGTACATCAAGGAGGACTTTTAGACTGATACTCAGTCTCGATCATCAGACGAGTCCTCAGTTTCCAAAAAAGAAACACGTAATTACAGCAGTAACTCCTCCTCTGATGGATGGAGCACTGATGAGAGTATGCCTCAACCTTTTTACAATTTTCCTCAATCTCCTCACAACCAACCACTCTTCTGGCAACCCCCATATCCATTCTTTCAACCTCGCCCTATGCCACCATACGGACCTTTTTTAGGCCGCGGCCCGGGCAGGGGAAGAGGCAGAAGGAGAGGAAGAGGCAGAAGAGTACATTGGGGACGAGAAGAACCACAGATGATCACCAGGAGCCAGAACAAGATCGCTCCCCCAAGGACTTAGTGGTTAATTTGTCTCACAGACAATTGTCTGAATACGAATCGAGAGTCCTGAACAGAGGTCTAGGTTTCGTCCCTACACCTCAGGAAGATTCATTCCGCCTTAATTGTGAGTTGTCCCAATTTTTTAGAAAAGTCCGCCTACATTTTTTCTTTAAAGACCGACCTGAACCTCTTACCGTCAATGATACAGGTTTAAAGAAACCTTCTACCTTTATGCCCTCAGCCCATTCTCTTCCATGTGAAGTTCTAGCTTTTGAAAAGGCCGTCTTATCAGACCTTAACCAGGTGATTCCCAAACGACCTTTTTTCAATTTACCTGGCCCTGAACGGGAAGCACTTAATACTCTGTCGAGGGATCAATCGATAGTCATTAAACCAGCTGATAAGGGTGGAGCTATAGTTATTATGGCCACTGATTATAAGCAGGAATGTCTCCGCCTTTTGAGTGACACCACCTATTATGCACCCCTGAGTCGGGATCCAACAGACAGGTTACAGTCTCAGATTAAATGCTTGGTCAATGAGGCTAAAACTAACTCATGGATCACTCCAAAGGAGGCTGAATTTTTGGTAACTAACCATCCCCGTACTCCGTACTTCTACTGCCTTCCTAAAATCCATACGGGTACCCTACCTCCTCCTGGGCGCCCCATTGTGTCTGGCATTGGCTCTATCCTGAACCACTATCAACTTTTTGTGACTCATTTCTTCAGCCACTAGTGAAGAGTTCGAGTACCTATCTTAAGGACACCAAAGATGTCCTTAATTTGATCGAGGTCATTAACACTTCAATTCAGGTTGAAGTTTTGATCACTTTAGATGTAGAATCTTTATACACTAATATTCCCCAGGCAGCTACTCTTCAGGTCGTTGAGTCCGCCCTTCTCCAGCAGCCATGGACTTCCTCGACCCTGGTGCATTTTATAATGCACTGTGCTGACCTGGCTATGACACAGAATTTCTTCCAATTTGAAGATTTGCTGTACCACCAGATCAGAGGAACCTCGATGGGTAGTACTTTTGCTCCTAGCCTGGCATGCTTATACATGTACCAGTTTGAAAAACGTTTCATTCTACCAACATCAAATCCTTTTTTTGACAACATTAAATCATGGCGTCGATATATAGATGATATTCTTACCATTTAGCAAGGACCCCTTCAGACAGTTGACCTATTTACCAGTTGGATTAACACACTGGATCCTTTTTTGAGATTTACAGCGCATGTTTCTAGCACACAAGTACCTTTCTTAGATTTAAGGATCCAAATTGTGAACGGCAAACTGGTTACCGACACCTATAATAAAATTACTGACCGGAACAGTCTGCTCCTGTATGATAGTTACCATCCTAAAGCTCTACGTGATAACCTGCCATTCGGCCAGTTCTTGAGACTGCGTCGCAATTGTTCCACAGTAGAATCATTCGAAGTACAGGCACGTGAGTTAAAAGACAAATTACAGCATCGACATTACCCCACCAGGATTATCAACCCGGCCTACAAGAGAGCCCGCAATAACCATCAAGAAGCTCTTTTGGCATCTACCACGCGGGATGACTAAACACGGTTGACATGTGTATCCACTTACACTCCCATGTCGAATACCGTGAAAAAACTTATTAACAAAAGGTGGAATATTCTACTCAGTGGAGGGGTACATATCAACAGACCTCTGTTTGCTTTCAAGAGATCTCCGAACATCAGAGATCTAGTGATTCACACACGACCGCGCGAACAAGGTGACTCACCTGACCAGTCCACCTTATGGAATTTACCTCCTGTCTCCGGACACTATCCGTTTGGCTCCTGTAACGTCTGTCCTTTAACCAAACGGGTAGACGTACTTGATCTTAAGTATGTAGGTGCCTGGCGGCTGATCAAACACACAAATTGCAACACCCGACATTGCATCTATTTGATTACTTGTCCCTGCAATTTACAATATGTAGGTATGACAACAAGACCTGTCAAACAAAGAATCAACAAACACCGTAGCAACATCAGATGTTCCTGAATTACAACGAAATTGAGCTCGCATTTTTTGGAAACGAACCATGGTCCCAATGACCTTTGGTGGATAGTCTTACAAGTCCCTAAATACAATGACAAGGACCCTAAATACTTGTTCAGAATTGAACAACGTTGGATTTTTAAACTTAAAACATCCAGCGAGGGTCTCAATGACGAGATCCCTTGGTGGACCCTATCACCGTAGTTGACCTGCCGTGTGTTTTTCAAAGATTTATCATATATATCTTATTGGGTATTGACTTCCTGGGCTGTACTTCCTTTTCAGTGAGACAGTCCGTCTCTTGCCCATGAGACTTTCCAGGGACGTCCCGTTACAATACAGCCAGAGCCTCACATTCTATTGTTCAGCATTTTTAAGATGTTTCACTACATCTAATCATCTTTTTTGCTCATGAAATAGATTTTTTTCAGAGCGACTTTATTCTAGTCCAGACAGAGTTCCGGTTCTTTACAGTTTTTTTACAGTACTATTCGTTTTGGACCGGTAATAAATGGGTTTTCTAATTATGTACAACCCTTCCTTTTCTGTTCTCTCGCTTTACAGCTGTTGAATGAATTGTGATTATTTCCTTTTTGTGTTATCCACTGAGTTGCTGTGAATCGAATTTGATCTATTCCAAGATGGCGGCTGCTATACAGAGGCACCATCATCCCCCTTTTTGTTTAGTCCCTTCTCAGTGTCTGTTTTCTCAGACACTGCCGTTCCGCACTTCGGGCTAATTGCCCTATACCTTTTTAAACCCTCCGGGACACGGTACCTCCGTTTTCGGGGACGCGACCCCGGGTAGGTGAACGACGGACTTGAGCCAGATCACAAGTAGGTTCTGCCTTTTTTCCGTTTGTAGATTGAAGAGCCGCAACGCTACTTTGTGTGATTAACGATTTTTTTATACCGTCAATACTGATCGAGAAGCACTTTCGCGCAAGTTAGACGTGTTAACCTGAGCGCGTGTCTGTGCCAGCATTCACGCTACTAGAAAAAGTTAGCAAGCACTCGCTAGCAGCTTTCTAGCATTTCACATTTGGTTATTCGAATGTTTCTTTGAACACGTCCCTCCGATGCTTGTATTTATTGCCGGACTGAGACAGAATTAACTCCAGATGGAAATTCTGTCCATGTTTTTCATGATCTGTTCATTTACATACCGATCGAAAGCTTGTTCACTAGGGGTTTCAGCTCTAATTTATAATTCAAAATATGTATTGATTCCCGACATGCATCTTGAACTTATAATTTATTCAAACAAGGGGACAGATGTTCAGAGAACTGCATGTAGTGACTATGTATATTTGTCTTACTATTATTTTGCTTGACTATACACTTTATCACCATTTTTCTATATGTAGTGTTTTTTCCTCTGGTCTGAGGTTGATGCGTACCTATGATGCCTTATCTCCACATGGGATGGCAAGCCTTTTTATGTCATGTCTAATGTGCTTGACTGTTGTCTCGGAGTCATGATGCCAACCACGTTGACTATGGTTTACATTTTTTTCTACAGACACCAATGTATGCCTTGTGTTTTTTATTTCTGTTTCTGTTCTTTTACAGGGCGACCTAATAGTTGACTGACTGGGACAAATAAGTCCATGTATTGTAAGTGACCTTCTAGCACTTATTTTTGTGTTTTTTTAGGATAAGTTACACTTTATGGTCCTGAAGAAGCGCCATTGGATCTATCCTAGACCGCACAGGCGCGAAACATGTCGACCTTTCAGTGTTAGGATTGAGTACATCTCCTCCTTTCCCCCTCTCTTTAGGAGTATAGGGGACATTATTCCCTTTTAGAACTCCTGCATTTATTTTTAATCTTGGCCTGACCCTCATCTAGAGCAATTAAATAGAGACATTCGGTGTTCAGAGGCAATTTTAATACACTCTTTACTCTCCTTTTCCTTTCTTCGTCAGCACACACTGCAGATTCCATTGGATCAGCAACACCATCTCCGGTCTAAGTGCCACCACCATTTGCGTGGAGGCGTGTCAGACATTGCAGTGCCGGTCTGACGAGGAGTTAGCCCGATGATGATGCCTAGCGTCGGATTTGATGCTTGAGGGCACTCCTATGACATGACCTAAACTTTATCGCCCTAATAGACAGACATTCTTTGAACAGTGTACCCTTTGCTGTATAGGTCTATATTTAGGGAGGTAGTACACTGGACCATTAATCCTCCCAGTCCCTCTCCGTTTTTCACCTCATCTGTTACCATCAACAGATTCACATCAGCCCTGTCATGGAAGAGCTTAAGGCGGTTCACATGGATCACCCTCTTGGGGCTCCTGCTAGTGCCTAGGTCCACCAGGTAGGTGACCTGACTCTTCTTTTCTAGCACTGGGTAAGGGACACTCCATTTGTCCTGAAGCACCCTGGGAGCCACAAGCTCCAGAACCCAGACTTTCTGCCCTGGCTGAAATTCAATCATTGCAGCCTTTTGGTCATACCAAAACTTCTGGAGCTGTTGGCTGGCCTCAAGGTTTTTACTTGCCTTTTCCATGTACTCTGCCATCCTTGAACGTAGGCCAAGTACATAGTCCACTATGTCTTGTTTAGGCTCATGAAGAGGTCTCTCCCAGCCTTCTTTCACAAGAGCTAGTGGTCCCCTTACAGGGTGGCCAAACAGAAGTTCAAAGGGTGAGAACCCTACTCCCTTCTGAGGCACCTCTCTGTAAGCGAAAAGCAGACATGGCAAGAGGACATCCCATCTCCTTTTGAGTTTTTCAGGGAGCCCCATGATCATGCTTTTTAATGTCTTGTTGAATCTCTCAACAAGGCCATTAGTTTGTGGATGGTATGGTGTAGTGAATTTATAAATCACTCCACACTCATTCCACATGTGTTTCAGGTATGCTGACATGAAGTTGGTACCTCTGTCAGACACCACCTCCTTAGGAAAACCCACTCTGGTAAAAATACCAATGAGGGCCTTGGCTACTGCAGGGGCAGTTGTCGACCTAAGGGGAATAGCTTCAGGGTATCTAGTAGCATGATCCACTACTACTAGTATGTACATGTTCCCTGAGGCTGTGGGAGGTTCAAGTGGACCCACTATGTCCACATCCCCCCTTTTAAAGGGGACCCCCACCACTGGAAGTGGAATGAGGGGGGCCTTTAGGTGTCCACCTGTCTTACCACTGGCTTGACAGGTGGTACAGGAGACACAAAACTCCTTGACCTTCTGTGACATGTTGGGCCAATAGAAGTGGTTGACTAGTCTCTCCCACGTCTTGGTTTGTCCCAAATGCCCAGCAAGAGGAATATCATGGGCTAAGGTAAGTATGAACTCCCTAAACTCCTGAGGCACTACCACTCTCCTAGTGGCACCAGGTTTGGGATCTCTTGCCTCAGTGTAAAGGAGTCCATCTTCCCAATAGACCCTATGTGTTCCAGTTTTCTTGCCATTGGATTCTTCAGCAGCTTGCTGCCTAAGGCCTTCAAGAGAGGGACAGGTTTCTTGCCCCTTACACAACTGCTCCCTTGAGGGTCCCCCTGGGCCTAAGAGCTCAACCTGATAAGGTTCTGACTCCATAGGCTCAGTTCCCTCAGAGGGCACTCCTCCTGAGAAGAGAGGTTCTCTTTTTGTTGTTGTGTTGCAGCTGGTTTCCCAGTTGTCTTTCCTTTTCTCTTGGTAGGCTGGGCCCTTTTTTCAGGCTCCAGCTCTACTTTTTCACCCTGAGCCTTGCATTGTGCCCTTATCGTGACACACACCAGTTCAGGGATACCCAGCATGGCTGCATGGGTTTTCAGTTCTACCTCAGCCCATGCTGAGGACTCCAGGTCATTTCCAAGCAAACAGTCTACTGGGATATTTGAGGAGACCACCACCTGTTTCAGGCCATTGACCCCTCCCCACTCTAAAGTTATCATAGTCATGGGATGTACTTTAGTCTGATTGTCAGCGTTGGTGACTGGATAAGTTTGTCCAGCCAGGTATTGACCAGGGGAAACCAGTTTCTCTGTCACCATGGTGACACTGGCACCTGTATCCCTCAGGCCTTCTACACTTAGGCAGCCAGTGTGGCTAAATCCACCCCACTCTCAGAGACTAATGTAGCTTCAGTGTGACACCTGATTTGCTCTGGGCACACGGTTGATCCCACTTGGAGACTAGCCATTCCAGTGTTAGCTGGAGTGGAGTTAGAAGTGGTACTTTTTTTGGGACAGGCCTTGTCTCCAGTTTGGTGTCCAGGCTGATTACAGCTACGACACCAGGCCTTTTTGGGATCAAAGTTTTTACCCTTGTACCCAAAATTGTTTTGTGAAGAGGCTCTGGACCCACCCTCCTGTGCAGGTTTTTGGGGGCCTGTAGAAGACTCTTTACTATTTTTGTTTTTGGATGTCTCAATACTCTTCCCCTGGGGAGGCTTTGTGACCCCTTTCTTTTGGTCACCCCCTGTGGAAGTCTTGGTCACCCTAGTCTTGACCCAATGGTCCGCCTTCTTTCCCAATTATTGGGGAGAAATTGGTCCTAGGTCTACCAGATGCTGATGCAGTTTATCATTTGAACAATTACATAATAGGTGTTCTTTCACAAATAAATTGTACAGCCCATCATAATCATTTACAACACTGCCTTGAATCCAACCATCCAGTGTTTTCACTGAGTAGTCCACAAAATCAACCCAGGTCTGGCTTGAGGTTTTTTGAGCCCCCCTGAATCTAATTCTATACTCCTCAGTGGGGAATCCAAAGCCCTCGATCAGGGTACCCTTCATGAGGTCATAAGATTCTGCATCTTTTCCAGAGAGTGTGAGGAGTCTATCCCTACACTTTCCAGTGAACATTTCCCAAAGGAGAGCACCCCAGTGAGATCTGTTTACTTTTCTGGTTGCACAAGCCCTCTCAAAAGCTGTGAACCATTTGGTGATGTCATCACCATCTTCATATTTAGTTACAATCCCTTTTGGGATTTTCAACATGTCAGGAGAATCTCTGACCCTATTTATGTTGCTGCCACCATGGATGGGACCAAAACCCATTTCTTGTCTTTCCCTTTCTATGGCTAGGAGCTGTCTATCCAAAGCCAATCTTTTGGCCATCCTGGCTAACAGGAGGTCATTTTCACTGAGGCTCTCCTCAGTGATTACAGAGGTGCTGGACCCTCCTGTGAGGGAAGCAGCATCTCTGACTATTATTTTTGGAGACAGGGCTTGAGGGGCCCTGAATTCCCTAATTAGGACTGGAAGGGGGGAATTCTCCTCCAAGTCTCTAACATCATCCTCTGGGAGGTCATCCCCAGAGGGGTTGGCTTTTTCAAACTCTGCCAGCAACTCCTGGAGCTGTTGTTTGGAGGGTCTTAAGCCAACTGGGATTTTCTTTATTTTGCAGAGAGACCTTAGCTCCCTCATCTTAAGATGGAGGTAAGGTGTGAGGTCGAATTCCATCACATTCTCTTCTGCACCAGACATTATGTTTCTAAAAGTTGGAATACTTTTTAAGAATCTAAAACTATTTCTAGAACCTAATTCAAACTTTCACAAAACTTTTAAACTCTAAAAGAAATGCTAACGGGGACTAACACAAGGCCCTAGCAGGACTTTTAAAAATTTAGAAAAACAGCTCAAATTTCAAAAATCAGTTTCTAATGACAATTTTAGGAATTTAGTCGTGTGATCAGGTATTGGCTGAGTAGTATAGCAAATGCAAAGTCTTGTACCCCACCGCTGATCCACCAATGTAGGAAGTTAGCTCTGTATGCACTATTTCAAAGTAAGTAATAGTATGCACAGAGTCCAAGGGTTCCCCTTAGAGGTAAGATAGTGGCAAAAAGAGATAATACCAATGCTCTATTTTGTGGTAGTGTGGTCGAGCAGTAGGCTTATCAAAGGAGTAGTGTTAAGCATTTGTTGTACACACACATGCAATAAATGAGGAACACACACTCAGAGACAATTCCAGGCCAATAGGTTTTTGTATCGAAAAATATATTTTCTTAGTTTATTTTAAGAACCACAGGTTCAAATTTTACATGTAATACTTTAAATGAAAGGTATTGCAGGTAGGTACTTTAGGAACATTGAATAATCAAAATAGCATATACAGTCTTCACATAAATCACATATAGCTATTTTAAAACTAGACAGTGCAACAGTTCCTGGGGGGAGTAAGAGTTAGTTAGTTTTTGCAGGTAAGTAAACCACCTACGGGGTTCAAGTTCGCGTCCAAGGTAGCCCACCGTTGGGGGTTGAGAGCAACCCCAAAGTTACCACACCAGCAGTTCAGGGCCGGTCAGGTGCAGAGGTCAAAGTGGTGCCCAAAACGCATAGGCTTCAATGGAGAAGGGACTGCCCCGGTTCCAGTCTGCCAGCAGGTAAGTACCCGTGTCTTCGGAGGGCAGACCAGGGGGGTTTTGTAGGGCACCGGGGGGACACAAGTTAGCACAGAAAGTACACCCTCAGCAGCACGGGGGCGGCCGGGTGCAGTGTGCAAACACGCGTCGGGTTTGTCGTTGAAATCAATGGGAGACCAAGGGGTCTCTTCAGCGATGCAGGCAGGCAAGGGGGGGGCTCCTCGGGGTAGCCACCACCTGGGCAAGGGAGAGGGCCTCCTGGGGGTCACTCCTGCACTGGAGTTCGGATCCTTCAGGTCCTGGGGGCTGCGGGTGCAGAGTCTTTTCCAGGTGTCGGGATCTGAGGAACAGGCAGTTGCGGTCAGGGGGAGCCTCGGGATTCCCTCTGCAGGCGTCGCTGTGGGGGCTCAGGGGGGGCAACTCTGGCTACTCACGGTCTCGCAGTCGCCGGGGAGTCCTCCCTGAAGTGTTTGTTCTCCACAACTCGAGCCGGGGGCGTCAGGTGCAGAGTAGCAAGTCTCACGCTTCCGGCGGGAAACGCAGTTGTTTTAAAGTTGCTCCTTTTGAAACAAAGTTGCAGCCTTGGGTGAACAGAGCCGCTGTCCTCTGGAGTTCTTGGTCCTTTTAGAGCAGGGCAGTCCTCTGAGGATTCAGAGGTCGCTGGTCCCTGGGGAAAGCGTCGCTGGAGCAGTGTCTTCAGAATGGGGGGAGACAGGCCAGTAGAGCTGGGGCCAAAGCAGTTGGTGTCTCCGTCTTCTCTGCAGGGTTTTTCAGCTTAGCAGTCCTCTTCTTCTTAGGTTGCAGGAATCTGAGTTCCTAGGTTCTGGGGAGCCCTTAAATACTAAATTTAAGGGCGTGTTTAGGTCTGAGGGGTTAGTAGCCAATGGCACCCTCTTTGTGCCTCCTCCCAAAGGGAGGGGGTCACATTCCTATCCCTATTGGGGGAATACTCCATCTGCAAGCTGGAGGATTTCTAAAACTCAGAGTCACCTCAGCTCAGGACACCTTAGGGGCTGTCCTGACTGGCCAGTGACTCCTCCTTGTTATTCTCATTATCTCCTCCGGCCTTGCTGCCAAAAGTGGGGCCGTGGCCGGAGGGGGCGGGGAACTCCACTAGCTGGAGTGCCCTGTGGTGCTGTAACAAAGGGGGTGAGCCTTTGAGGCTCACCGCCAGGTGTTACAGTTCCTGCAGGGGGAGGTGTGAAGCACCTCCACCCAGTACAGGCTTTGTTACTAGCCACAGGGTGACAAAGGCACTCTCCCCATGTGGCCAGCAACATGTCTCGAGTGTGGCAGGCTGCTAAAACCAGTCAGCCTACACAGGTAGTTGGTTAAGGTTTCAGGGGGCACCTCTAAGGTGCCCCCTGGGGTGTATGTTACAAAAAAATGTACACTGGAATCAGTGTGCATTTCTTGTGCTGAGAAGTTTGATACCAAACTTCCCAGTTTTCAGTGTAGCCATTATGGTGCTGTGGAGTTCGTGTTTGACAGACTCCCAGACCATATACTCTTATGGCTACCCTGCATTTACAATGTCTAAGGTTTTGCTTAGACACTGTAGGGGCACAGTGCTCATGCACTGGTGCCCTCACCTATGGTATAGTGCACCCTGCCTTAGGGCTGTAAGGCCTGCTAGAGGGGTGACTTACCTATACTGCATAAGCAATGTGAGGTTGGCATGGCACCCTGAGGGGAGTGCCATGTTGACTTACTCGTTTTGTCCCCACCAGCACACACAAGCTGCCAAGCAGTGTGTCTGTGCTGAGTGAGGGGTCCCCAGGGTGGCATAAGACATGCTGCATCCCTTAGAGACCTTCCCTGCATCAGGGCCCTTGGTACCAGGGGCACCAGTTACAATGGACTTTCCTGGATGCCAGGGTGTGCCAATTGTGAAAACAAAAGTACAGGTTAAGGAAAGAACACTGGTGCTGGGGCCTGGTTAGCAGGCCTCAGCACACTTTCAAATCAAAACTTAGCATCAGCAAAGGCAAAAAGTCAGGGGGTAACCATGCCAAGGAGGCATTTCCTTACAGGATCTTTTAATTTTGCTCTTTTGGCGTACCTTGAATATAATCGGTTCTTGAGATTTCAACCTTATTGGTCTAACAGAGGCTGTTTTACTACTTTTTTAATTGTTTTGAGGGTTTCACTCATACGAGCAAAAAGGCCAGGAAAACTACGTTGGTGATCAAACCCTCACCAAAAGTGCATGGTAACTACCAAGACGTCCTCGCTGCCAGCTCATAACAGAATTGTAATAAGAATTGCAATAAACCAATCTGCCTACATCTTTTTTCCCCAACATTAGAGGAAAGACTAGGTAGCTGCAAGCTGTCATTGATAGGTTTCAGCTATAATGCTGATAACAGCCAGGCACATTGGCCTTGGAACAATACTCAGTGTGCTAAGGTTGCGAGTTGTAGGGCTGAACTTATTTATTTCAATTACTTAAATGAATTGTGTTATTCATATACGTGTTACAACTGTTTTTAAGTACTGATGCATAGCATGTAAATTAAATAATGTGTTGCAGTACAGAAAAACCCTTCCACTCCAGTGAGTGTAGTGTGAGAGAGGGCCCTAACGCAGGTCCCATGTACTTTGCAGGCCACCCTCCCTCAGGTTTCGTTAACCCACTGCCGCGGAGAGGGGGGATAGTATGGAAGGTTGGCATTTAGCTCATGACAAAAGAATATCTTTGAGATATTGAAGGCTAGGAGCCCCTTATTATATTCTGGGGAGGGAACATTATTTTCTGGAGCACCGCTTGTGTGAAAGATTACGACGCGTTACGAAGCTGCACTACAAGTCACCTTCATAAAGATGGTGTCGGCGCCAGTTGCATACGTATGGTTGCTAATTTATTAATGGGTTCCCCCTTCCCTTATTAGGTAGAGCGTGCAAGCGCTTTGACCATTTGCAAGTCTTATCGGCTTTTAACCATGCCCACCGCATGCCCTTCACTTTCACTTGCTCATGGGCTTGCCTTTCAAATATCCTTTGTTATCATTGCTAAATGCTTTCCGTTTGTCCCTCCTTGGGGCGGTTTTGTTACCGCCTTGGACACCAACCCTGTTACATGTATAATTGCTCGTTTGCTGATACGTTTGACTGTGATCAAACTTCTTTTTCCTTTTGTGTGTCTCCTTCGCGCTCATGCTCATGGCGCCTTGAATCGTCTCTCTTATGTCAACTGATTTACTTTTCATTTTCAATTTATGTGGCAAGAAACGTCCAGTTAGGAATTTACAACGCTAATTGTTCTAACTCAAGCAAACGTGAGACCCATTGCACTGAAAATGCTTGTTTCTCTTTTCTGCACACACTGTTTATTTTTCAACTCACGAAGTTACTTAAGCAAGCTTTCCTTTCGAATTTGCTAAAACTCTCATTGCTGACCTGCAAGCTGGCCACAAATCTATGTCAGACCACAGTGCATTTTCGAGCCACATCATTTGTGTAAACTGTCAATATTTCCTTTTACCCTCCATTCCGGCGTGATGGGAAGTCAGATGTTCATCTTGATAATGGCACTGTAATAGAGAAGGGACACATGAAAATATTTGCTCATAACAGCGTCACCGAAACTCTAGTAACTGTGTAAAACTGTAGTAACTGTTACTGTAGTAAAACTGTAGTAAAATACACAAAAATACTTTATTTATAAACATTTCCATAACAGAAATACCGTGGCATGTAGGACGACTACAATAAACATTAGATAAATATTAATCCATTTTATAAAATGCTAATTAATTAAATACAATCCATATTCTACACCGTTGTGTAACACTATAATTAATAAAGGATTACGTGGGTTATACAAATTCTGGCAATGCACTACTTCACAGTTTGTTTTTAAGATTTGTGAACTTCAGAAAATGCTAAGTCTTAATAGAGAACCCTCTTCAAGGGTCGTTTGATACAGGGAAATTATTTTGCTGCATTGATGGGCTATGAAAGGCCGTCCCTCATTTTTCCTACATTTTCCCCACCTGACCTATAGAGCTTACACAAACCAAACTGTCTCCAGCTGCTGAACCCCAATCCATCACACTGCCTGCTTTCACTTCCACTATCTGCCACCTCATATCTTCACTCACTGTTGATAAGTACAAGAGATTAATTGTCAAGTTTCTGCCCATGACAATGAAATACTATATCAAGTCGGACACAGAAGAACTCTAGATGTGTCCACCTCATCAACTTCTTCACAGTCTAGCGGTCCTATTATCAGTGTCACGCTGCCTCCACAGAAGCCCCCACTACTGGTGCATTGAGCAATTATTATCAGCTCACTTTCCCCTACTTCACTTTCACCCTCCCATTCCATACCACCACCAGCATCATCCTCAGTAGAAACGCCCCTTGTTTTGCATTGGATTCCAAAGGTTCTGAGAATTAAAACAACCTTAGATTCGTCAGGTTTGCCAAATGTGAAGCACCATATCCATGTCTGGTTTTGGGAAGTCCTGACCCCGAGGTAAGGTTGATCCCTTCCACTAGACACAGGTCAAGCTGATGATGATAACTCAACCACTAAAGAGTGTATCCCCAAAAAGAAATCACTGTCAAGGAGAAAAAAATAGCTTCTGTCTGAAGGGAATGGTAGAATTCATGCTTGTCCACACAATGACTGTAAAGGATCCAGGAATGTCAAAGGCTAGATCAAGAACCATTGAGAGATGGAGAATCCACCCTGCAGCAAAAGCAGAAGAGAGGGGGCGAAGAGCAAAGAACTCATTGAAGGAGAGAAAACTACAGGAGGTGTTTACAATGCACCTAGGCCAATTATAAAATGGCTTTTAGGTCCCCAGTAAAAGAAGATAAGGACCTGGAAAGAGTACCTGGATTGTGAATTAGGAACTTAAAAAGGAAGATGGCCTATTCCTATACAGGCTTTCAGCTATGGAGATGCAAGGAGGAAAAATCAGGTAATAACCTTTTCCCCCTTAAAACGTACTAGCTAGGCCGTGGGTTCTGATCATGTATGCACATACTTAATTCTCTCATGCGACCCAGGACCCCTTTGACTGCAACTTCAAGTATTGAGCGAATGGCACTCAAGCCACCCAACCATATAAAGCCCCTTTCGCAGTGGTACAAAAAGCTGACTCAAATGCCCCTTGATCCTCAGGATACGTTGCGTAATAAGGATTGACCTAGGAAACCAATTTTAGAGTCAGCAAACAGAATTTAAAGAAGGAAGAGAAGATTGAATGTGCTGCACCTGCAGAAGGGGTAGCACTAGAAGCAGCAGAATCGAATTAACTGAGGAAGATGGGGACCAAACTCAATTTAGTGCGGTTTGAGCCCTCAACAAAATGTAGAAAAGCGCCAAATTGCTAATTATCAGCTTTAGATGACAATTTAAGATACCACTGCATGCCCTTAGGATGTTTCCTTGGTGTGCCTGTTATGTTTCCCTTCCGAGTTGCTAATTTTTCACAATTTACCCCTTCTCATCCTCAATCTTCCTTAATGCGACTTGGTTCTTTCCATAATGCATCTCTCTATTAATTACAATTTGCCTCTGATGCTTATCAATGCACCTCTAGTCAGGACCGAGTGTGTTTCTCAGCTTTTCAAAATATCTGACATCCTTCCTTTCGTGTCTTCCCCAATGTACTTCTCATCTTCCTACAAATGAACATGCCAATGCTATTTTTGATTTATGGTGAACAACCTTGACATATAGATGGCCCGACCTTTTACCGCAAATATTATAGACAATCCATAAACAAACAATAAATATCTTGCAGATATATATTAGATAGAGGAGTCTGCTCTCCTTGTAAATAGAAGTGTGGCTCGCACATAAAAGAATAGGTAATCAAATTAGATACATAATATGTGCTAACTTCAGAGCTACTTAGGAAACCACCACTGTCTACTTAAAGGTATCAACGGTGACAAGAGTACAAGGAATGGTTGTCCACTGTCACCCAGTCAAGTGTGTGCACAACGTGCAACTCGCCACCTCAAGAATCAGAACATGTTTGTGGTTTACCCATTAGACTTCATTTAAATCTGTCCAAGATGCAACACGTAACCAAGAAATCCTTACAAGACATTCAGTTAGATGTTAAAACCAACATAATACAAAGCCAGAAGCAGAAGGTTATATCTGGTACAGAGACACATTACTTTATAAACAAACATAGTCCTCGAGAACTCAATGTCATGAAGCCTACAGTGCCCATTGTGCCAGAAAGTCCCAACTTTCACCATCCCCAGGGTTCCATCTTGGACATCCATGAACAATCAGTAGAAGGCATTTGTCAAGCACGCATAGCAAATATTGTTACCAACTTTCCCATCCCTCCATCCCAGGAGTGCTACCAATCCCAGGGCACTGCATAGCACATCAGCCCTGCTTCGGTACCTGATCACAAGAGCAGCCCCCAAAGTTCAAACGAGGGATTATGGGTAGGGCAAGATAGTCCAGGACCACTGTAAGGTTAGTTCCCCTTTCCACCAGCTCCGTGCCCACACAAGTAACTCCCCGCCAAGGGGTCAGTCCAGTCAAATAGTCAGAATTCTTGGTATTCACTGCTATTTTGCTGCCATGGGCCCCAGTCAAACACGGGTTATGACAATCGGTTCCAGTCCTATCGGTCCTGGGTGTGCTGGAAGGAATGAAGAGATCTGGTACAGGGGAGAGCCAGTTTAAATGGACCCTGAATCCTTCCCTACACCTTCTGATGATGCTGACAAACACCAACCCAACGTTGCACTTCTGGCTCCTCCTCTGACGGGGCTCCTGTCCGTGGCACAACTAATTGCTCCCCTCCTTGATATGCGGGTGGCGCCAGCACATGGTTTGTGTACAATGTGCAACTCGCCCCCTCAAGAATCAAAACAAGTTTGTGGTGTACCCATGCGTAACCCTTTATTCACATCCACACATTAAACTTCATTTAAACCTGTACAAGATCCAACACGGAAGAAAGAAATACTTACAAGGCATTCACTTAGGTGTCAATGCCAAGACAATACAAAGCCAAAAGGTTTTATTAGGTACAGAGACACACTACATTTGTAAACACACATAATATTCCAGAACTCATTGTCATGAAGCCTACAGTGTGCATTGTGCCAGAAAGCCGCAACTTTCACCATCCTCCGGGTTCCAACCTGGGCATCCATGTACAATCTGCAGAAGGCATTTGTCAAGCAAACACTGCAAACATTGTTACCAACCTTCCCAGCCCTCCATCCTAGAGGGTGCTACCAATCTCAGGGCACCGCATAGCACATTGGCCCTGCCAGGGTACCTGATCACAGGCGCAGTCCCCAAAGTTCAAACCAGGCATCGGGGTAGGGCAGGAGAATCCAGGACCACCAGCAGGTCATTCCCCACTCGCACCATCCCGGTGCCCATACAAATAATTTCCCACCCAGGGGTCAGTCCAGTCAAATAGTCTGAATTCTTGGAATTCACCACTATTTTGCTGCCATGGGCCCTGCCACATGGTGAGGAACTTCCTGGCGAGCCCGCCCTTCCCCCCAATGGTGCTGACAGAGATCAGAAATGGCTCAAAATGATTTGAATAAACAGCTCCTGACCCCTGTAGGACAGATGAATGCCATCACCATGAAACAACTCCACTCTGGCTACCTGGATCAAATTGCGCCACACCGTACCCATCGAGGAGCCTGCCAGTATCTTCTGGACAGTATGATTATTTTTTTTCACAGAATCATTCATAGCCCGTACGGGCGCCCCACAGGCCACACTACCCACGGAATCTCTTCGTACCATTATATGACTGCCAATGGCAACGATTCCTGACCCTTCGTAGGGTGGAGAATAGAACCTCCCTAACCCCTCACCTACCCGGCCAGACCATGGCATTACCCACCGCATGGATGACAATAATATCTGGTGTAGGTACACCACCTTTCACATGGACCTACGAGAAGTGATCGAATAGGTCTCGCAGTCTAAGCCACCAAATACCCAGCCAATGATGTTTGACGCCTACCTCCATCTGAGCCCTATAGCGTCCGAAGCTTCGGAAATGTTGAGCCACTCTGCAAATAAAGGAATGCCCACACCAGCACACATGAAACGTCCTACGCCGTCGAATGCGTAAAAAGAAAGCAAAGAGGTTACCGAGGCCCACCAAGTGTTCCTCAACCCTGCCTAGGTCAGGTGAGGATGCACATAGCGTTCATAGCTCGCTGATATCCATCTTCCCTCCTTCTGATGACACTCTCCAATAAGCTCAGCGTGGCCGCAGAGGTGGCTGCACCAATGCAGAAAGAGTGAAAGGTGAACTGTGAAGTTTCCTCACCCAGAAGGGCCAAGGCGTGCTTGCATATAAATGTAAACTGAAAATGGGTAAGCAGGGCTCCATCTGCATCTACAAGTAGATTGGAACATCTCCCAGCAGGGTGCACCTGCAGGAAATCCTGGGCCAAGGTCACCAGGCAACAGGGGGCCCCCGGGGAAAGGCTAAGGTTCACACATTGTTTTTCCTTTAGTGTCTATCTTTGATCTTCTGACCTTTACACGGAGATAGCCCCCAGACAAGAGCACATCAGACACATCGATCCCAGTGCCCTGACTTCAAAGAGTCTACTAAGTTGGAAATCCTAAAAGCCCTGAAAAAGGCAAGCAAGTAGGCACAGCTGAACAAGCTAACCTCACAGGCAGTTCTAATGTAACACCCCCATAATGTACGACATCCTAGCTACATCCATGGGTCTCCTGTTGCCTTCCATAGTTGAGGCCCAAGCCCTCCCAACCCTTAATAGCCCTTTTTACCGTAGGGTCCTTGGTTGGGTCCATAACTCCCCTTAACCTAGGGAAAAAGGTGATCGGTGACAGCTGTCTCCTCACTAAGTGCAGCGACTTGCCTCACCAAGAAATGTAGCACACCCACAGGTGTAAATCACTTGGCCGCATCGGGTGAGCGGAATGAAGAATCACATACCCCCCAGGCAGACTCGTACATACGTTTGGTCTGGGGAGCCAGGGATGCGGCAATTTGGTCAGGGCAATGGGACAGCAAGCTTCCACAATTCCTTGAGGAAGCCTGACATCACCTCATCTGCTTGCGTCCACAGTGCTATGAACTCTGTCACTTTAGAACAAGGCAATTCGTCAGTCACTGCATTATCTACCCCTGGGACATGCTTTGCTGAAAAATAGAAATTATGCACGAGACAGCTGCAAATGAGAGTCTTAAGCAGGCATAACACAAAATGACATTTTGTGCTCTAGTTGTTTATTGGCATAACCTCGGACATGCTGTCAGACCAAAACACAATCCTGCTGTTGGCCAAGGTGGCCCCCCATATCTTCAAGGCCACTATGATGGAAAATAGCCCCAAGAAGGTAACATTGTAAGTGAGCCCAGAAGACACCCATTCTCTTGGCCAATGCTGCACGCACAACTGCTTGCCAAACATTGCCCCAAAGCCCATGCTGCCTCCTGCGTAGGTGTACAGAGCCAACTCTGGATCGGATTGTGTCAGCTGTTACCACAAGAGAGTACCACTGAAGTAGTCTAGAAACACTTTCCAGATTGACAGATCCTCCCTGACTTCAGAAGCCAGTCAGGTGTGATGGTGTTTGGCCTGGAGCCCCGCCATATCCCTGGTGATGTTCTTTGAATAGACCCTCCCAATGGGTATTACCCTCAAGGTGAAGTTCAGCCTCCCCACCGACACCTGCAGCTGATGCAGGATGACCTACCTGACCACCAGACATGCTTCAGTGGACACCATAAATGGAGAGACCTATCTAGCGGGAGCCTACAGGCCCCGGCTACAGACTTTATTTCAGTGGTCAGGAAAGTGATACATCTTGAGGGGCCCTCCGTCTTCTCCTCTGCTAACGTTACCCCCAAGGCCTGTGCCAACAGCTGGAAGCCTTCCATGCTGAGAAACCCGGGGACCCATAAACAGGAAGCCAACAGGAAGCAAATAGTGAACTACTCCATCCATGACCATCAAATCCCTCACTGCCTATTCTAGGAACCTGCTGAATGTTCTAAATATGGAACAAGCAATGGAACACCCTATGGGCATGCAGAGATCGACAAAGAATTGCCCCTCAAAATTAAAACCAGTAAGGGGGTGTCCCCTGGATGCACTGGCAGGCGGCAGAAGGCAGACACACTGTCAGACTTGGTCATCAGGGCCCTCTTCCCTAGGCTCTGCAGTTTGCGGAGTGCCTCATTGAACATGGTGTAGCGCATGGTGCACAGATCTATAGCTAGACCATCATTAATCAAAGACCCCAGTGAGAAGGACAGGTTGTGAATCAGGCAGAATTTACCAGGCTCTTTCTTAGGGACCAGAACAAGGGGTGAGTAGACCAAGGCCGGGGATGGAGGCAACTGAAAGAGGATGGCAACCATCCCCACCAGCACCTCCTTCATGATCTTCTCTCTAGCAATGCTGGGTTGCTGCAGTACTGGCAACTGATTCTTGGGGGGTACTGGCGTGGGGGGGGCACCTGAAGGGATGCA
Source organism: Pleurodeles waltl (assembly GCF_031143425.1). NCBI lineage: Eukaryota > Metazoa > Chordata > Amphibia > Caudata > Salamandridae > Pleurodeles > Pleurodeles waltl. The sequence continues at coordinate 1,892,451,766 of NC_090440.1, forward strand.
GAACCCGTGTTTGAAACCATAATCCAACAACTGAACATCCCAACCATTTTTATGCTTGCTTAGGAGGTGAGTGAGGACATGCAGATGGATGACGGAGGGAAGCTTGCTAGGCTGGATATGGTTACCGGCTTTTGGGAGGATGTTGCTCTTTAGGCTTTCTGTGCTTCTTAAAGCACTTGCTTTCAAGGTATCCTTTGGTCCCACAAAAGAAGCAAAGGTATTTAAACCTGCAGGTGGCCCCCCTGTTACATTATTTTTTGTTAGATTGCCAGCAGGTGAGTTTTGTGTCCCCCAGAACCCCTGTCCAACCGAAAAACCTGCACCGATTTTGATGCTGAAGGGGTCATGGTAAACGCTGAGTGCCAAATATTGATCTCCGATTGGTCCCATGCCATTTCTAGCCTGACCGCTTTCATCTGCCTGAACTTAATATTGTATTTGCATTGGAGCAATGCAGAACCTTCAAATTCCTAGGCCGCACTATGAATTAGTGACATGTGTGCAAACAATTGGGGAGTGACATTCAGGTGCTTCTCTGTCAAAATCGCTGCATAGATCAAAAACCCTATCACCAATTCTTAAAGGACCACATCACTCAGACCTTCTTTGGCTTATACTCTCCCTCCTACCCTGTCCTTGTCTTCCCTGGGACAATGTTGGCATTAATTAACTTGAAGACATCAGCATACTCGTCCTTATAGATCTTTTCTTTCGTATCTGCTGGCATCTGCCAAGCAATAGCAGTGAGCAGGGCAAAAGTAGGGGATGTAGAACAGAAAAGCACTAGACTGACCAACAGAATTTCCAAAGCAGAGTCATCCTAAAAATGCGCTTATAAACATTCTTTGGTGCCCCCTCAATCTCTATACATTTTTGGCCCGCTCTCTGTAACAGGCACTTGGCCCACCCACACAAGTAAAGTAGCATTTTTATCGGGAGACCAAAGTGAGTGCTGGGTGGTAGGAACTTTGTGCCAGCACAGTGATCCCACACAGAAATGTGAGGAACATTTGATTTTTTTAGCTAAATGTGAGGTTTGCAGGGGATTCTGGGTAAGAAAACATTGGGGAATCCACAGAAGCCACACCTCACTGGACTACCCCAGGTCTCCAGTTTTCAGAAATGCCTGGACTTGGTAGGTTTCCCTAGATGGCCGCCAAGCCCAGGACCAAAAACGCATGTGCCCCCCTTGGCAAAACAGGTCATTATGTGATAGATAATTTTGATGTTTCCACGTTGTGTTTTGGGCTCTCCCATGCCGCAGGCACTGGCCCACCCACACAAGTGAGGTAGTATTTTTATCAGGCAACCACAGGAAACACTGGGTAGTAGGACATTTCTTGTTTATTTTTGTTTCTGGAACAATATGGCCCAGAAATGCAAGGAAAATATGTGATTGTAGTCACATTTTGAGATTTGCAGGGCATTGTATGTAAGAAAACGTGTTGGGATCCAAGAGAGACACATCACCCTGTAACCCCCTTGTGTGTCTAGTTTTCAAACATATCTAGAGTTAGTAGATTTTCCCTAGAAAAGAAGGGAGCATGCTTCCAAGTCTCTTACTTCTGTGATGTCCCAAACACTCAAATTGTGAAAAAATGCCCTTAGGTTTTGTTAAAAAATACCCCTCACCCACCCACCAACCTAGTTAGTGGCATGCTTCATCATTGGGACCCCATCTGAGACACCTTGTGTGTGAGGGGTGTACTTTGATGCCTGATTGCAGGTGAGCACGATTTTTTCATGAGTCGAATTCCCAACTGAGGGGAGAAGTGCAATAAAATTGTCTTGTGGTTACCCACAAATATGGCGTGTTTTTAATTGTGCTAACCTTGGGCAAAGGTTTGAGTGTTTGGGATATCACAGAAGTAAGAGACTTGGTAGCATGCTTGCTTCTTGGGGCTGTTGGTAGTAATTTGGGAAGGTGAGTGAGCTCTCTCTTCTCACTCTCTTCACTGGTATAGATATGTACTGGTTGGATTTGACACAAGGGTGAGTGGTGATTCAATATATAAAATCTTATTAACAAGGGATTTCACAAAAATGAAATGCACTGTTAATAATTGATGTGTCAGAAAACTGAACCAATGACTCACAGCTCGTAGGCTATAAAGCCACGAGAAGGCACCAACCACTTTACTGGCCATTCACACGCCTTTCATACGTGACACACACAAGATCATTCACACCGCCTGCCACGGGCCAAGCACATTATAGCATTCACAACAAGAGACAATGCAGAGACAATGTGCACCCTGGCAGGGAAAGACAGAAAAGACAATTATTGCTGCACAACCATATATTCATAAAGTACACACACATACTGCTTGGATTTAGCATGAGGGTGAGTGATGGTTCAATAGATGAAATTTTATTAACAAGAGATATCATACAAATTAAGCACACAACCTCTGACCCTGCATCCTTGCAGGCAGGTCGCTTCCTCCTCACCACTGCTCCGGTAAGTGCTGCCATTGTTTTGGGCTTGTTTGGGCTTGTCTGGGCTTGTTTGGGCTTGTTTGGGCTTCTTGGCTTCACCTCTCTCTGAAGGCCCCGTCCCCTCCCTCCTCCTCTGAGCTCTTCCTGCTCCTGACTCCTGCTGCCTCCGCCCCAAGCACTCCCATTGGAAGTTTCCCTCCCTCCTCCCAGCTGCCACTCCCTCCCACCTCCCCTCTTATGCCGGCCGCAGCGCGAGGTTAGAAGCGACCTCTGACCCTTCATCCTTGCAGGCAGGTCGCTTCCTCCTCACCACTGCTCTGGTAAGTGCTGCCATTGTTTTGGGCATGTTTGGGCTTGTCTGGGCTTGTTTGGGCTTCTTGGCTTCTCCTCTCCCAGAAGGCCCCACCCCCCTCCCTCCTCCTCTGAGCTCTTCCTGCTCCTGATTCCTGCTGCCCCCGCCGCCTGCACACCCATTGGAGGTTTCTCTCCCTCCTCCCAGCTGCCACTCCCTCCCACCTCCTCTCTTATGCCGGCTGCAGCACGAGGTTAGAAGCGACCTCTTACCCTGCATCCTTGCAGGCAGGTCGCTTCCTCCTCACCACTGCTCCGGTAAGTGCTGCCATTGTTTTGGGCTTGTTTGGGCTTGTCTGGGCTTGTTTGGGCTTGTTTGGGCTTCTTGGCTTCTCCTCTCCCAGAAGGCCCGCCCCCCTCCCTACTCCTCTGAGCTCTTCCTGCTCCTGACTCCTTCTGCCCCCGCCCCCTGCACTCCCATTGGAGGTTTCCCTCCCTCCTCCCAGCTGCCACTCCCTCCCACCTCCCCTCTTATGCCGGCCGCAGCGCGGACACGCCGCTGGCACACCGAAGGTGAGCCAAAGGCAAGCCCGTCTGTGCCCGTCCGTGCCAAGACCGCGCCCAGAGCCAGACCCTCTGGCCAACACGCCTCCTGCACCACCAAACACCTTTACATTGCCAACGAACTCCACGCCCTTAATCCAGGACGCTCCTCCATCTGCTTCCAGTCCACACTGACACGCACCAAAGGACCCTTCTCCTGCAAAGCCTGAAATTTTACCTGCAACCGAACCTCCAAACTCTAAATCAAAACAGACAACCGCCTAAGATGCATCCTACTTAACACCCGCTCCGTCCACAAACATGCCATTGAACTCTGGGACCTCCTGACCACATACTCGCCTGACGTCGCATTCCTCACCGAAACCTGGATGAATTCGGCCTCAGAACCAGACGTAGCCATAGCCATACCAGAAAACTACAAGATCACCAGAAGAGACCGAATCAACAGACCAGGAGGAGGAATCGCCATAGTCCACAAAAACACCATAAGAGTCTCCACCAACTCCCACAACACCATCAACTCCGCCGAGCACCTCCACTTCAAAATCCACATCAACGCCAACAACACACTCAGAGGAACACTGGTCTACAGACCCCCTGGACCCAGACCGCAGTTCTGTGACACATCGCCGATGCCATCAGCTCCCAAGCCCTCGCCTCAACAGACTACATCCTCCTTGGTGACCTAAACTTCCACCTAGAAAATAACAACAATATCAACACCACCAACCTAATCGACAACCTCGCCAACTTCGGCCTCAAGCAACTCGTCACTACACCCACCCACTCTGCAGGCCACACACTCGACCCCATCTTCTCAGCCAGCAACCACGTTTCTTTCAGCCACACCACCTAACTCAGTTGGACAGAAAACCGCTGCATCCACTTCTCCTACGAAAAACCAGTCACTCACCACCACCGCACACAACCCCCCCAACGCAACTGGGGTAAAATATCAACGGATCAACTGATCTCCACTCTCGCCCGGGCCCCACCCCCTGGGATCCTGGACCCCAACATAGCCACCCCGAACCTGCATCGCTGGATAGAAGATTGGGCTAACACCCTCGCACCGCTCAACAAAAAAAACACATCGCTTTCAAGGATGCCCTACGCAAACATCACCAACTGATCCGCACCACCAAAAGGACCCACTTCAAAAACCACATCAACGCCAACGCTCACAACAGTAAAGAGCTCTTCTGCATCGTCAATGAGCTCTCCACGCCCAGGACCTGCTCCAATGAACCCCCGCCATCACAGGAGTTCTGCAACTCACTGGCAACCCACTTCCGTCGAAAGATAGGAGAAATCCACAATAGCTTCAAACCCCAGACCCACTAGCTGACTACAAACACCCAAGAACCCAACGCTCCAAGCAACACCCATCTCCTCAACACCTGGACCCCCGTCAACATAGAGGACACCGCCACCACCATGGCCTCCATCCACTCCGGATCACCATCAGACCCCTGCCCACACCATATCTTCAATAAGGCAAACATCATCATCGCCCCCCACCTCTGCAAAACCATCAACAGCTCCTTCGAGTCAGCCACGTTCCCAGAAAGATGGAAGCACGCAGAAATCAACACCCTGCTAAAGAAACCAAAGGCAGACCCAGACAACCCCAAGAACTACTGGCCGATCTCCCTCCTCCCCTTCCCAGCCAAGGTCATTGAAAACATTATGAACGGCCAACTATCCCGGTTCCTGGAAGACAGCAAGGTACTCGACACCTCCCAATCCGGATTCCGCAGAAACCACAGCATTGAGACTGCACTCATTGCTGCCACAGACGACATTAGTACCATGCTCAACGAAGGAGAAACAGCAGCACTCATCCTCCTGGACCTCTCCGCAGCTTTCGACATGGTATGTCATCACACTCTCTGCACACGCCTCCACAATGCTGGAATCTGCGACAAGGCACTCAACTGGACCTCGTCATTTCTCTCAGGCAGAACCCAGAGAGTCCGCCTCCCACCGTTCCTGTCAGAAGCCTCCAGAATCATCTGTGGTGTTCCCCAAGGATCTTCGCTTAGCCCCACGCTCTTCAACGTTTACATGGCCCCCCTCGCCAACATCGCAAGAACCCACCACATCAACATAGTTTCCTACGCAGATGACACTCAGCTCATCCTCCTCCTCACGAAAGACCCTACAACTGCAAAGAACAACCTCCACAACTGACTTCACACCATCGCCAGCTGGATGGAATCAAGCCACCTCAAGTTAAACACAGACAAGACAGAAATCCTCATCTTTGGCACCAACCCCTCAACTTGGAACGACACCTGGTGGCCCACCTCCCTAAGAACCACGCCCTCACCCACCACCCACGCACGCAACCTAGGCTTCATCTTGGACTCCACACTCAGCATGACTCAGCAGGTCAATGCCATCTCCTCTTCCTGCTACAACACTCTCCGCTTGCTCCGCAAAATCTTCAAGTGGATTCCCGTCGAAACCAGGAAAACTGTCACCCACGCCCTGGTCAGCAGCCGATTGGACTACAGAAACGCCCTATATGCAGGAATAACAACCAAACTCCTAACAAAACTGCAAGGACTCCAGAACGCATCCGCCCGCCTCATTCTGGACATCCCACGCCGTGACCACATTTCCCCCACCTCAGAGACCTTCACTGGCTACCAGTATCAAAGAGGGTCACATTCAAACTCCTCATCCACGCACACAAGGCCCTCAACAACACAGGCCCAGCCTACCTCAACGACAGCCTCACCTTCTACACCCCCACCTGCAATCTTCGCTCTGCCAGCCTCGCCCTCGCCTCCATCCCCTGCATCCGCTGCACCACCGCCGGAGGAAGATCCTTCTCTCACCTAGCCGCCAAGACCTGGAACTCCCTACCGCTCCACCTTCGCCAGACCCAAGACCTCTTGACATTCAGGAAAAGCCTCAAGACATGCTCTACGACCAGTAGCTCCCCACAGCGCCTTGAGACCCTAACGGGTGATTAGTGCGCTCTATAAACCCTTGATTGATTGATCCTTGATTGATTGATTGTTACTAACTGAAAGGTCAAAAAACTGAACTAATGACTCGCAGCTAGTGAGCTGTAAAGCCGCGTCAAGGCACCAACCGCTTTACAGTCCATTTACACACCTTTCATACATGCACACTCAAGACCATTCACGCTGCCAGCAGCAGGCACAGCATATTACAACACTCATATCAACAGGCAGCGCCATTCAAGGGCCCGTCACTTTTATACACCTACATGCCTGACAGAGCAATCACATCTGCTGACGGAGTGTGTAGACTGATGTCTGGCTAGCAGTGTGTGTAGTGACCAGCAGCAAGTCACTACACACACCTGCCAGCCAAGTGCCAGCTCACACACACACCACCATCCAACCACCAGCTCACACACACCGCCAGCCAAGTGCCAGCTCACTCACACTGCCAGTGAAGCACCAGCTCACTCACACCGCCAGCCGAGAACCAGCCCATGCAGACCGCCAGCCAAGCGTCTTTCCAAGCACACCGCCATCACATTTTTTTAACAAAAAAGAAAACAAAAATCAACTGTAAGTAAATATCAAACTCCAAACACAACAGCTCTATCTAAATACAGCACACTAATGCCAAACATGAAACTGAAAAAATATATAAAGCAATACAGACCAGACAACACTCACAGGTGCTCCCCACAAACAATTTTGTGTGGTACATTTGAAAACAAGTTGTCACACACAGCCCAGGTTTAGAAGGACAATCAGGGCAGTGCATATGACTCTCCTTCCACATGCCTCTTAGCATACAGACTCTACATCGCTTACAGGGATTGTGTTTTTTTGGGCGTGGGAGGAATGTGATCAACAAAGTGGTGATCTTTCAATCTAGCCACATCCTCTACTACAACAGCTCTAGGAACACTTGCCTGTTCCACTACAGCACGGCTGCTTATCACAGATTCATGAAACTGAACAAAAGTCATCTTTGACTCTGGAGAACACTCCTTGAACACAACAAAAGCATTAAAGGTTGCTTATTGGAAGAGATGGATAGCCAACTTCTTATACCATACATACGTCTTATGAACAGCAGTGTAAGGTTCCAACCTCTGATCTACTCTATAAACCACTAATGTGCTTATCGTTGTCTAAAATGCAGACAGGTTTGCACTCTTCAGCAACCTGACCCCAACTAGTCACAAGTGAAGTACTTTCATCATGGATGGTAGTCAGCATGGAGACATTCATCCTGTCTGCAAATTTCACAGCTAGCAGTTCATCATCAAGCAAGGCGCTGCGCTGTCTGCTCTCAAAGTTTTTTATACACAAGCTCCTTTGGATAACCTTTACAGTTAGAGTGGATGGTACCACAAGCAACAGTGTCCACTTTGAACAATTCCCTGAACAATTGCACACCAGTGTAGAAGTTATCAACGTACAAATGGTGACCTTTGTTTAAAAGTCCTCTACCAAGTTCCCACACAATTGTCTCACTAACTCCAAAGGTTGACAGGCAACCAGAGGGATCAATAGTGGAATCCCTACCAGAGTACACCCAGAAATTATAGACATATTGTGTACTAGTCTAAGACATCATGTATGTCTTAATTCCATAATGTGCCCTCTTTCTAGGAATATACTTTAAACTAGACTAAAGGACTAAAGTCTTGTCCACAGCTATTTTTTCCCTAGAACTTTGATCTTTGAAAATCGATCTCCAAAGTGATCAAGGACAGGCTGAATCTTAAAAAGAAGGTCACAATCAGGGTGATCTTGTGGCAATGCTAAAGCATTATCAAAAAAATGCAGCACCCAAAACCTGAAGCAAATACCGATCACCACTCATGATTGCAGGAAACATGTCAGTTGCCATCAAGGGACAGGTAGGCAAATATAAAGACAGCGATGACTTCCTTATCAAGCCTATCAACAAAGTTAAACCCAAGATCTTCTTCAACTGTTCTAGATTTGTAGGAGTGCACCGGGTCGCTCTAAAGTGGGGCTTAGGTCTGGCACTGTTGTCCCTCAAATACTGTTTGGCATACAAATTATACTGCTCAAATCTCTCACCCAAAAATACATTGTCCATAAACAACTCAAAGAAATGTATAGGCAAAAAGTTTTCGTTATTTACTGACACCTGTAAAGGCAGGCAAAGCTGGCTGCACGATGTTTAGGGCAACCCAGAGTTCAGCTCTTCCAATGGGAAGCCTTGCAGCCCCAGGCTGCAATCCAGATGCCTCTTGCTGCACTCTCAGCACATCAGTGTCCTCCTCAAAAACAGGCACTTCATCAGCTGCTTCCTCTCGGACAGAAAATGCACTGCCAGAATCTTGCACTTCCTTCTCTGCCTCAGATGCAGAGTCAGCCTCATAATCATGATCAGTGGTAGGTTCAGAAAACTTGCCAGCAATATTCTGATCGGTAATCCTGGGGCTAGCCATGATGTTCACTAATAAAAGTAACTTGACAAATAAGTCAACAACAACCAACAGTGTGTAAAATAAGGAATAAACAAAGTGTGGCTTTATCATAAAGGCCTATATACTCAAAACCGATACCACTCACTTGCCAGAGACAGCTAGACTCACCAGCACCTACTCTGCACAGGCACAGCAAGCACCATTGATATCCCACTAAAAGGACAACACAATACACATTGTGCACAAATCTAAGGAAATTTTAACATACAATAAAGCATAAGCTAAGTACGCTGATATTATTACATCATTAACAAAAAACTCATTCATGGATGGCACTGATACTCATTTGGAGTAACCAGTACAAAAACGTTTTTCTTACCAAACACATGCAACTACGAAACTGCAAGCCCATCACTGCCAAAACCGCAAGCAGAAGTCACAGCAAAGGAATCAAAAGCTTTCAACTAGAATAAAAAGGAGAAATAGAACATTATGATCACAAATGCAAATAATGCACTAGTCCACAAACATGCCCCACCAAACATTCACAAACTTTCCCTGGTGGCAGGTGGGCCTAAAATAAAAAGGCTGATCTGCCCGAAGGGGGCAGAAATGGCCAAAATAATTGCTTCCTAAAGGGAACCACCCCTGCCCAAGGGTCCACTAGCCAACATGGCCAAAAAAACATCACTGGTGGCCTAGTAGTTTCTGCCAAGGTTGGGGGCAGAAGGGCATAAAAAAGGCTGATCTTCCCCCCAAGAGAGGCAGAAATGGCCAAGATAATTGTCCCCTAAATGGGAGCAACTCTTGCCCAAGGGGCGGCTCCCTAAAATCAGCAACAGAAAGATCCCCAGTGACCTAGTGTTTTCTGCCATCCTTGGGGGCAGAGGTGCCTAAAAAAAGGCCAATCTGCCCAAAGAGGTGCAGAAATGGCCAAAATAACTGCCATTAAAGGGGTGCGACCCTTACACATTGGCAACTCCCCAACACTGCAAACAAAAATATCCCTGGTGGCCTAGTGGTTTATGCCCCCCTTGTGGGCATATGGTCCTAAAAAAAAGGCAAATCTTCCCCCAACAGGGGCATAAATGACCAAAATAGTTGCCACTAAAGGGGAATGACCCTTGCCCAAGGGGACGTGCCCCAACATTGCCAAAAGAAAGATCCCTGGTGCCTAGTGGTTTCTGCCCCCCAACCCTTTGGGGACAGATGGGCCTTAAAAAAAAAAAAGGCCGATCTGCCCCCGGGGGAGGGGGGCAGAAACGGTTGAAATTCTTGCTCCCCAGAGGAAAGTGACCCTTCTCTAAGGAGCCGCTCCCCAACAATGCCAAATAAAAAAAAAATCCCAGGTGTCTAGTGGGGATTCCTGCTGTACAATTGCAGCTCCATGCACAATCGTGCAGCAGGAATGCTCCAAAGAGACATCTGGAAAAGGAAAAGCCTTTCCTTTCCCCTGATGTCTCTTTGTTTTCCCCTGTCCCCCCAGAGGAGAAACTCACCTATCCCCTCGACACGCTGGAAGTAAATTGTTTCCAGCGAGTTCCTGGCAACTTCTCATGACGTCAGTGCACGCTGACATCATCAGATGTTGCGTGGTGGCAGCGGGAGTGCTTCTGCTGTCATTCCTGCCGGCCAGGGGCGGTGTAGAGGGATGTCCCACGGGGGTAGCGCATGCGCTTCCCCCATGGATGGGTGCTTGGATGGCCAGGGGCCGTCTGCCTCACACACCCACTGCGGTGTTGGACGGCCCTGACATACGCAAGGCGTTCATTGCGTTGTTTTGGAATTTATGTATCTTACTATATTCTGTTGTTTACTTCAGAGATGTCAACAAGTGACACATTTTCGGCCAACTGCAGCACTAGCCTTTAAAGTTCCAGTGACAAGCAACACTGGACCACTGTCAAAGGTGGCAAAATACCACTGTTGCATAGACCTATCATAAATTATTACTTTCGTTTGAGGTTGCCACCTGGCCAGTTTTTTCCCCGCATGGCCAATATCTTAGTATCCTGGCATGAACAAAAATTTGAAAAATCACCTAAAGAGAGTATTTTTCCCCATGTCAGTACATACTTTAATCAGGAAATAAATGTGCTCTACAGCTGCCTAATGAACCCTGGCTGATAATTCAAGTAAAGAAAGACAGAAATACCATGTTAAAAATTAATACAGACAATATCCTACAAAGTTCTATTTGGCTGTAATTTCTAGGCCTCTGCTGAATCTAAAATGTGAACAAATGACAAGGATTTCTCTCTGGTAAAGGTGGAAACCCTACTTCCAGGGCACACGTCAAATGCTTTGACCCATCATTTATCAACTGTATTAGATAATAAATATTATTTTTCTTGTCAGGATATGAATTGAATATAAAACAACATCAGAAACAAAATGCATTGAAGCTGTCATTCATCAATGTTATTTGTTTGATTCTAGACGGCTGTGCCTCATCAAAATCTGATATATATTTATGGAATATATTTCAGGCAGAGGAACCTTATAGACTAAATTGGCCTTCACGGAAGAGCATGTGTTACTTAGTAAATGCTTGAGCAACATGACTTTTAACTTTGTAAGAGAGGGTCGTCTCTATTAAAAAGCTGCACTGTTTGTTCCTGTTTCTGATATCTCTTGCTATGAACCTAAGCCATTTTGTAAGACAGTAAACAAGGCTACACATTCATTTGAGAATAAGCAGGATAACCTTAATTTCCTCTTTCCAAGCATCACAGTAGTCCTCATTTTCCCAAGCACGAGTAAAACTGGTTGGAATTCATGTTGGAAAAAAAAACAACGTTCTGAATTTTCATACCTTGGAACGGGGGTAAATATGTGGTATTACTCTTTTGTCAACCGCTCTGAGGTAGAGTTCTTTAAATGGAGCACTAAAAAAAAAGAACGTGCCCCTACATTTTCCCACTTGGCTAGCTAGGTGGTGTCAATACTGGTCGTCATCTCTTACCTGGAGAGATGTGAGGCCTTGCAGAGACAATATTGAACAAATCCCTCTTCTTGACAGTGCCCACCAGTTAAGTCTAATTAGTACACTAGTGGCCTGATCATAAAAGGGTAGATGGCCCTTGTGGGTTGGTGCGTAGATCCCCTGTCGACTTGCACTAAACAAAAGGACATTAATATAACTTATTGGGTTCCCCTTCTAGTATGGGTCTAGTCTGTTTTATCCTTCAACCCACCCTTACACTTAGTGCTTTTAAATAACTGTGAGGCAACCGGCATGTGCTTGCACCAGGATGGGCTGTTGTGGAAGTCCAAGAGGAGAGGCACCGAAGAATGAGTGGAAGTCGGAAGGATCTGGTAATGACTGCAGAAGTAATGCAAGAATTATATAATCTAGCAGTTAAGAAACAAAAGGCATCATGAGATACATTGTAATACAACCAAGTGAGCTATTTCACAACATACAACACACACCTATTGATGGTATACCTCATACTGTTTCGCACAATGGGCCAGTTCTACAAGAAAGTGGCGCATCGGTCCCAGTGTGCCACTTTTCTTGTGCCCTCCCACCGCCACTTAATGACACCATGTTGCACCATGGAGCTTGTTTCCACAAGAGCGTCATAATTTATCGCGCTATTGTGGTTCTTTGCTGGATTAGTGACATAAATTATGGCGCTAGCACAGCAAAGTACTGGGGGGGCCACTAGGTATTATGAGCCTGTCACTTTAACACCTGCCCTGAGCATGCTTTAAACATTAAGGAAAAATTGATGCAGCGAAATCTTGTGGATTTCAATGTACCATTTTTTGTGGCCTCCCAGCGCTGGAACATCCCCCTTGCATACATTAAGCCTAGAGCAGGCATGATGTGACGCAAGGGGGTACAAAGTGGCGCAAAACATACGTTGTGCCATTTTGCAAATATGGCGAATGGGAATTGCCTCTTTAACGCTACATTAGCGTCAGAAAAAAATACTCTAATGTGGCGTAAGGAGGTGCAAGGGCCTTGTAAATCCAGTGCAATATTCCGTAATGTTTGCTCTCATTGAGATGTTAGCTCAGAGTCCTGTTCCCTCACAGGAACTTCACCACCACTCCTTTGTGCCTAAGTCTGGTTATCAACTAAGTCAATAATTATGCCAAATCAAGGCCCTGATTTATACTGCGGTAATGCAGTTTTGCGTGAAAAAGTATACCACTGGCTAGCGCTATCCCAAGATGCCAGCCGGGCGTCATATTTATGGTATGACTGGAGCCAGAGGTAAGGCCCGGCTAGCATCATAAAAAAGTTTGCTAGCCTTGTGGGGGAGGCATGGGGGAAACAGGAGGTTGTGTGTCAAAGGATGATGCTACTATGGGCAGAGGCATAAATAATGCTTCTAACCAGACTAGCGTCATCCTTTGACACACATCCCCCATGGACATGACTCTTGTCTTGGTAAAATAGAGGAGTCATTCCCACCACCCGAATAGCCATTGTGCGCAGTGCCATGTAGGGGGCCCAAGTTAGGCCCCCCTATGGCACTTCTTAATAAAAATAAATATACTTACCTGTACTTACCTTACTCGCCAAAGGATGGGGTCCCCCCATCCTCTGGCATCCCTCTGGTGTGGGGAAGATGTCCCTGGGGCTAGGAAAGGGCAACTGTGGGTCCATTCCATGGTCTCTGACCATGAAAATAGGCCCACAGGTCCCCTAACACCTGCCCTAACCCAGGCGTTAAATATTGGCGCTAAGTTTAAGGCCCCCCGTACTTGATTTTTGCATGCGGGATAGATATGGTGCTATGCCCATATCATCATTTTTTGCCTGGGAACGCCTACCTTGCATCTCAATGATGCAAGGTAGTTTACCGCTAGCAAAAAATGACTTTAACTCAGAGATGGGTCTAACGCCAAAGTATAAGTTTGGAGTTAGGTTTGCAAAGAATTTGCGTCAAAAAAATACTGCAAATTCGGCGCAAATGGGGTATAAATGTGCCCCTCAATGCCAAGTCAAATAAATATATCAGTTTCATTATCGATGACTAGGTCCTTGGGAAGAAAAAACTATGCTGACTTTTTGTTCAAAGCGTATCTTATTTTTTAGTCATTTGTCTGTCTTTTTCTTTACAAGTACCTGTGGCGAGCTGAGTTTGCAGCGAAGCAGACGTTAGATCATGGTAAGTTCCTTAACGCACTGCCAGATGACGCGGGTGTGGAAAGAGAGATTCCAGGAAGCTGATGTGAAGTCTGTGATCAGCTGCGGCGAGGTTCATGGTTGAGGCGAGGCTCGGGCTGCAGCGGTGGGCAGGACAGGCAGGAAACCGTAGCCAAGGCAGAGGTTCGGGTACAGTTCAAAAAGGGCAAAGCGAGCGCACCCGAAAGCTGCGTGTTCCTGCACACGGCAAGTATGGCTGCAGGTGCCGGGCACGAGGCCTCCCGTGCACGGCTCGACTTGGCAGGAGCCCCACACGCGGCTGGCAGTTGTTGAAAGGCCCCACTGAGTTCTATGCAATATGTGCAAGGATTAATGATACATGGCCATCTAGTCAGTGAATACTAACAGTGTGAATACTAATATAGTAACATGGTCTTCATAAGTAGTGAAGCATAAGACATACATGCAGGCGTACATGAGCTCTGGCAGAGCAATGACTGTACATTTATTTTAACATGGTGTTCATCACAAAAAACGAGTGTGTGTGTGCGCGCACTTTTATAAGGTTCCGAGGGCGAGTGAAGCTGAGTCTTGACAGGTGGTTACAAGCTACGATTTATCCACTGAAATGAGCATTCTGAAAATACCTGTAAAAACTGCTAGACATGAACTTGAAGAAGGCATGAAAAGACAACCTGACAGCTCTGACTAAGATCCAGCAGGAGTGATGCAACTCTCATCACTTCCTGAACCAACTGTTAACTCAAGGTGTTGTAGACAAAGGGAAAGTGGAGCCGAATAAAAAGAGAAACAGAGGCAAAGGATAACTTCACTCTGCTGGTCTTACATCTGAACTCAGCCTGCTCTGCAGAAGCGTTGATATCTAAAACAAGAAATTACTGTTTTAATATCTCACCTTCCAAATGTCAATTCTGTGACATGGCCCTAATGTGAAATACGACAAACCTTGTAACAATCTCTGTGTTTCTGACTCTCCCTAGGAGGGTAAAGCTATGAGACTTCCTAGAATTAAAAGATCAATAACATTTCTATTACAAATGCAAGAGAATGCAAAACATTCGCAGCTTGTTTCTTTGCTTTTAATGATTCTTTTTGTATTCATAATTGTTATTCGGAGAAACAAAACAATAAAATGAAGAAATATACAATGATCAATACGTAGAATACTATAACACCAACATTAAAATAAGAAATTAGACAGCAATAATATAATGCATTAGCATATAATTATAAGAGTTAAAATTATATTTATCTAAAGAATGAGAAAAAAGAGGAGAGAAAGAATAGGAGGATAGATCTATTACAAATGCAAGTTACAAATGAATATTTGCAAATAAATTATATAACTACAACAATCTGGGTCAAAAACAATGAAAAATTAGAAATAATTTGAACGCAAATATCATCTGCCCAGGAGCCTTGACTCTCTTTAACAAATTTATTACCTCTAAAAATCTCCATGAAAAGAATTGTCCTTTTCAAGGTCATCAAATTCTATGTTCTGTATTACTGATTTAAAAATATCCACAAACTCCTGAGTCAAAGGGTCAACATCATCTGTGTAAATAGCTATGTAAAACCTTTCAAAAGAAGCAGCACTAGTAGAGCTGGATTAGCAATAGAATTAGCCCATGTGTTAGTCATGCTGCTTATCATCTTACAATCACCCCTGATTCTAAGATAAATGTACAGCATTTTACACGTTTTATTTTGACTGCCATGAAATTTGAATTTGATATGCAGAAATACTTAGTGACTTTATTTAAATTAATTTTAGTTTTATTAAGCTCACTTAACATATCATTTCATTTTGAAGTGAAATAACTGTTATGATTATTTTAAATAAGGAAGTATATTGAACATTTACTTTCTGTTTTTCTAGCATTTGTGGCATTGGACATTTCTTGGGAATAAATAGGTTTTGTCCAGTCCATATTAGTGTTTTTGTATCTTTGATTGCCTTATGAACACATGTAAAAACAATGACTCCAAGAATTACATTATAATTGCACCAGGTTTTGACTCTGAAGAGACGTTATTTCCAACTCAATGTGCTCTTTAAAAGTTGACAGGTGGTAGTTTTTAAAAGTTGATAGGTGGTATCGAGTAGTTCTGAGGAAAATGTTTTAAAAGTGCTAAGGTCCTCACCCTTTTACTCCCTCTAGCACCCCATTTCAGCAAAGAGTTTTAACTACTCCATTTGCTTTTGAAGCAAGTATATCTCTTTCTCCATCTCTGCAATTTTTGAAGTGGTATCCTGAATATCCCTAATACACTGCTTCATTTCAACAAGCCTGTTTTTCATCACCACCCATTTGATATCAGTCTGTTGTAGCTTGGCATTCATAGCTACATCCTGAATTATATTGGAGAATCATATTATTAGAAGAAACAATAGGAGATGCTGGATCAGTTTTAAGTCTTTTTGGTTTTGCTCCAGAGAAAGCAGATTGAGACTTAATGATCTGTAAAGATTCCATTGTAATTTTGCTCAAGTTAGATTTTGCTTGTGTGACTTTTAAAAGAAATATAGCTTTGTCCAGTGATAAATATCAATATAAGCAATAAATTCAAAACCAAATTATAGGTCAGAAAACAATATCAGTCTAGGGGAACTCAGAGACAGGATCACATCTGTATAAGCAACACTCGAAGAGATGACAGTGCTGCCATGGCCTAATGTGAGGCATGTGAAGCTATCATCCATCAGCACAGCAAATCACATCACTGGATTTCTCATCATCCAACTGCATTTTCTTTAGAAGAGAGAACTAGTACTTGGGTGTCTTTGTTTTTTCTGGCAATGTATTCTTTGAGGGTGATGTTGGTGCCCAGGGTAAATCCCCAAAATGTTTTCATTCAGTTAAAGTTGGGTTCAAAACAATCAAGGTTCATGAAATCAAGCAAGATTTGTGCTCTTTCTTGTTTGTTTTGTTTTTTGTAAATCACAAGAATTCTGTTTTGGTTGGGTTGAGCTTCAGGTTGGTGCTGGACATCCAGGTCTGGGTGATATGCAGACAGTGTTGAAGGCATTTGATGCTTCAAACAGAGGATACTTTCATCCAAAGTTTTGGATCATCAGCATATTGGTGAATCTCAATGTTGTTATCTGTGAGCAGAGCACCAAGCGGGTCCATTTTAACGGATGAAGAAACACGCGAGAGTATGGACACCTGGGGGACTCTGCAGGTGATTGGGATGTTTTGGAATCAGGAGGTACCCTGGTGAAAAAACTGGTGTTGGTCAGAAAGGTAGGCGGTGAACCTATGGAGGACACTGTTGGTGAATCCCTTTTGAGACTCCAGGGTGTGACTATGGGTAAGATGCTCGGCTGTGTTGAAAACAGGGGAAAGATTTAGAATTATCAAGAGGCCGGGTCATCTTTATCTGTGTTTCAGAAGGCATTGTCTTCAATGTGCAAGGCAGTGGTCTCCATGTTGCAGTGTAATTTGAAAACTGACTGGTAATCGTGCAGGACATGGTTAAAATTGATATGATCTTGGAGTTCAAAAGGGACTGTTCTTCAATGATCTTGCCGATTAATGATAGGTCAGTAATGGGTATGCAGTTGGCAAGTCATAAGGGTCTAGTGTAGGTTTCTTCAGGAACGGGAGTATCTGTCCTGTCTTGAGAGCATCTCGGGAGATGGGTGAGGCAGGCTTTGAGAATGGTAGGTAGAAGTGGAGTAAGAGACCATCCCCAGAGAGCGTATTCATAAAGCATTGTCTGGTCTCCTGTGGTAGAACTGAGTTCTGTCCATGGCCCTGCCCTTCTGTCTGCAGCCTGGCCTGCTGCTTATAGACCTACTTGCCGGGGAATACCTAAATGAGCTACTTAAAGAGTTAACCTAGACCAACCCCAAGCCCTCCAGAGCTTTCTTGAATCTACCTTTTGGAAAAAATGCTGAATAATGCTGAAAACCCCTGTAGCAAAGCCAACTGAAAGTATCCACTGCATCACCCCACCACTCATGTGTTCCCCAAACCTGCCGTATCCTATTGGATCACACCATTCACCCACTGTTTTAATGCTCCCTTCATGTTCTGCATGGTCTGTTCCATGGTACAGCCCCTATCAACAGGTTAGCCTTATTCCCCACACAATAAATTTCCTATGCTATTGGTGCTAGGTCAGATTCTGAAACGACGAGGAATGTCAGAAGCAATCTTGTCAGTGTGGTACTTACCACTGAACATATTGTTTTGTAAAAAGTAATTTTGTGCTTGAGTACAGATGACCAGGGACGTTGTGAATCCCCAGCTTTTACAGCTAGAGCAGAGATGGAATTCTTGATGGGCCCCTTCTGTCAACTCCGCAGACAAAGGCTCATAAATAACATGGACGGGTGGATAGTTGGTTGGTTGAGCGCCTTGAGACCCTAACGGGTGATTAGTGCGCTTTGTAAGTCTTATGATTGATTGATAGATTGGTTAAGTGAGTGAAAGAATGGACGGATGGATAGGTGTGTGAGTGAAAAGGTGGATGTGTGAATGGATGATGGATGGATGGGTCAAAGGATGAATGAAAGAATGGATGGATAGGTGAAAGGGTGGATGGGTGGATAAAAGGATGGATTGGTAAGGGAAAGAATAGATGGATGGATTAAAGGGAGGGTGGATGGATGGATGAAAGAGTAAATGGATAGATGAGTGAAAGGGCGAATGGATGATGAGAATGAGTAGATGGGTCAAGTGAAAGGGTGGATAGATTGCCGAAATCAAAGGGTGGCTAGTTGGATGAGTGACTAGATGGATGAGAGAAAGGATGGATGAGTGAAAGAATGGATGGATTACTGAAAGGGAGGGTGGATGGATGAAAGGGTAGATGGATGGATGAGTGAAAGAGTGGATGGATGTGAGACAGGACGGGTGAATGGGTGGGCGGATGAGTGAAAGCATGAATGGATGAGTGAATGGATGGATGAGTGAAAGGGTAAATGGATTGATGAGTGAATGGGTGGGAGTGTGATTGCAAGAGAGGATGGATGGAGTGGGAGGATGGATGGATTGAAAGGATGAATGAATGGATGGATGGATGAATGGGTGGATCCATGTGCATATACTATAGTATAGAAAGATTGGCCTCAGAAGCATGTGGCGGGCGTTATGCAATGTTGGTCAACCGCACAACAGATAAACCGGTGACTCCTTTTTGTACTTACACAATCTGCATTGTGAGCAATTTGCAGCCTATGTTTAGCTCTCTTATTGGAAGGGACGCCAGCCTGGACCATGTTATTAACTTTAGGCACCATTTGACTAGTGGTCGGTGCACGTACAGTTGTCTAGACTGGCATGTATATGATGTTATCAATTGAGCACATGTGCCCTTCACCAATAAGGCCTTAGTATCAGATTCCCTTGACAGTTGGTCTAGTTGCCTTTTTATGGTGGTTTTGGTGGCAAAGTAAGGGATTGAATTTTGGCCCCAGTTTTCTGTGGTTAGTTTTAACTTCTCGCTGCTATGTTTACGTAGTTGTGCTATGGGCTACTCCCAGTTGTGAAGATCGTTTTTAAAACTGCCTTCATAGTATATTCGTGAGCTGATATTATCCAGAAAAAGTATTTTGCAAGAGCAGCCATGCATTCGAAATTTTGTACAGCATGGCTGAACTCCAGTCTGATCAACGTGTTCCACTTGTGGGAGGGTAACTGAAAGACTCAACCCCAATCTTTTTGCCTCCTTCCTCCTATTTTTTCTGACCTGTTTTTGTTGGCTCTAGAACTCTGAGCACTTTACCACTGCTAACCAGTGCTAAAGTGCATATGCTGTCTGTGTAAATTGTATTGTTGATTGGTTTCTCCATGATTGGCATATTTGATTTACTAGTAAGTCCCTAGTGCACTAGAGGTGCCCAGGGCCTGTAAATCAAATGCTACTAGTGGGCCTGCAGCACTGGTTGTGCCACCCGCATTAGGAGCTCTGTAAACATGGCTCAGACCTGCCACTGCAGTGTCTGTGTGTGCAGTTTTACACTGACAATTCGACTTGGCAAGGGTACCCACCTGCCAGACCTAAACCTTCCCTTTTCTTACATGTAAGACACACCTAAGTTAGGCCCTAGGTAGCCCCATGGGCAGGGTGCAGTGTATGTTTAAGGTAGGACATATACTAAGGTGTTTTATATGTCCTAACAGTGAAATACTGCTAAATTCGGGTTTCACTGTTGCAATGCCTATCCCTCTCATGGGTTAACACGGGGGCTACCTTTAAATATGATGAAAGTGTAGATTTCCTTTGGGAGCAGACAGACATATGGATTTAGGGGTCTCTGAGCTCACAATTTAAAAATACATCTTTTAGTAAAGTTGATTTTAAGATTGAGTGATTGAAAATGCCACTTTTAGAAAGTGGGCATTTTCTTCCTTAAACCATTTCTGTGACTCTGCCTGTTTGTGGATTCCCTGTCTAGGTCAGTTTGACAGTTGAGCTGGTTTCACCTCTCACTAGTCAGTGACACAAAGGGAGCTGGGGTGTAGTCTGCATTTCCTGATGAGCCATCTGTGCTAGGAGGGAGGGGAGGAGTGGTCACTCACACCGGAATGGGCTGTGCCTGCCCTCACACAATGCTGTCTCCAACCCCCTAGTGTTTGTCTGGGGCCTGGCCTAGGCAAGGCAGGATTTTACAAACAAGAGAGACTTTGCTTTGAAGTAAGCCTACTTCAAAGGGTAAAATGGGTATATGAAGGGCACCAAAAAACCACAGACTTGAGAACACTTCTGGAAACCTAGAGGAACCTCTGCCTGGAGAAGAGCTGAAGAGCTGAGGAAGAAGAGCTGTCCTTCCTGTGACTGTGCTTTGTGGAGCTATCTTGCAGTTGCTGCTTCTGCCTGTGCAAGAGGACAAAGACTGGACTTTGTGTTGCCTTCCTTCTTGTGAAGAACTCTCCAAGGACTTGATTTAGAGCTTCCCTCCTGTTGTTTGAAGTCTCAGGGACAGCAAAGACCTCTCTCTACCAGCACCTAGAGCCTCTGCTGAGACTCCTACTCTGCCAAGTGGTGTCCATCCAGTTCCTGAGACCCTCAAAGGAGGAGCTGGCAGGCCAAGAGTGAGAAATCCACATACCGACCTCCGCACAGAGGAAAAGATCAACGCGACTCTGATCTGTGGCTGAAAAATCGACGCACCGACGGCTTCACAGCTGAAAATTGACACTTGCTTGCAACGTGACCGGAAGATCGACACCCGAAGCTGGAGAAACGAAGCGCTGCATGGCTGACAGAGGATGGTGATATCGCAACCCGTGCTGCATGGTTTTCGGATCATCGCGCTGCAGGATTTCTGACACAAACATCGCTGGGCGTGCAAAAATGACGCAAGGCCTGCCCAGACCGGAGAGTGTAGTTCAAATCGATGCATTGCTCTCCTGCGGAGAGAAGGAACGATGCACGCCGACTCGACTGAAGGAGAAGCGACGCAAGGTCTTGCTCGTGAATGAAATCGACGCATCGCAAGCCCTTTTGGAAGCACACTCACCCGTGCGGGGTTATTTTTGACACACCCAGGTACATTTCCACGCTAACAGCATTAGCGTTGTGTTTAAAATTACATAAATACTCTTTTTGGTTTTTAATTGATAACTTGACTTGTGCATTGTGGATTTTGGTCGTTTTGGTCTTGCTTTGTTTAGATAAATATGTTCTATTTTTCTAAACCTGTGTGGTGTCATTTTGTAGTGTTTTCATTAAGTTACTGTGTGAGTTGGAACAAATACTTTACACCTAGCACTCTGAAGTTAAGCCTACTGCTCGTGCCAAGCTACCAAGGGGGTGAGCGGGGTTAGCTGAGGGTGATTCTTTTTTACCCTGACTAGAGTGAGGGTCCCTGCTTGGACAGGGGGTAACCTGACTGCCAACCAGTTCTAACACACATGCATTGTAATTTGTCTAGTTTGTCCCAGAGCAGACCTAGAAATGCTTGCTGGGCCTAATTTATGGTGGGCATATGTTTTGCCCTATTCACAGTCCTAATGGCCGTGGTCATTGGGCTGTCAAGACTGTTGTTTAATTTACAATAAGCATATATTGCTGTATTACCTTTGATCATCATCTTCTGCAGGTGCATTGTTGGTTTCCCTGTGTCACAGAATAATACTCTGAGATAATTATAATTCTGGACATATTCTATCATTTGGGACTATAGCGGCCACTTCCTCGCCCTTTTTTTGGATAGCGCCCAAAAATCACCACTTTGGTTTTGCTCGCATTGGCAGTGAGTTTGTACTTTTCGTTGTATATACTGAATGCATTCAGTGCATTATGGAGGCCTATTTTGGTGTGGTATAAAAGAATGAGGTTATCAGCATATTGCATGAGAAAGATTTTATTTTGTTCTACCCTTGGATTGGCTAAGTTAGCACCTGATGGTCCCTGACCTTAGTCCGCTATGTATACATTTAAAAAAATGAGGGCATGTACACAGCCTTTTTTGAGCCCTCAGTCCCTAGTTATTTTTGAAGTCGCCGTGTCACCAGAAAGCTTTACATGAACCCAGGTGTTAATGTAAAGTGACATAATGGCTCTCAGCAATTTGTTGGGGATGTTCCAGATCTCAAGGTTCTGCGGAGTTTGCTGCGTACAACTCCATCAAAGGCGGTAGAGTAGTCAATGAAACAAGCAAAAGCAGGCAGGCTGTTGTGGGTGGCTGTTTGTTGGACTATGTAAGACGGGGCAAAAATGTTATCAAACATTAACCCTCCCTCCCAGAACGCGGTCTGGTGGAATTGAAGAATGGAACATATGTTAAAGTTGAAAAATGCCAATTTGTCCAGACCATTCTTATACCTTTGGATGTCCTGATATAGTCTTAACTGCCTCACTATTGGTTGTGCAATCTCAAGTATTGGTGCAAGCTGCAGTGGCTTCCTGAAAGATACCTCAGGCCCTGGCACACACTTTTTGTTTTTAACAAATTAAACACTGTCTGAACAGTGGTAAAAAGGTGTAACAAAACATGCTGTACAAAAAGGCAAATTTTGTGGCACACTGTGGTAGTATTCGTTCATCCTTTTAACACATAAATACGGTATGGACAAGACTTTAACCTGATTAGTGTCATTTTAACACCTGACTATTGGAATAAATAAGTGAGAGGCGCATAATCAACCTACACAACAAGGGGGAAAGGGGATCTGGCCCTGCACGGCACAGGTGGTTTCTGATATTCTCTTTTTGTTTTTATCATGGCAGAGCTTGCCCAGTGAAAATAGTGGCAATACGTTCAGATTAAATGAGTGTTGTTTCTGTGTCAACCTCCTCCTTTTAATGCAATGTTCTTGAGGACTTGTGCCACTAAACGTAAACAAAGATACATGTACACATATGTGTATGCTCACAACTGGGAGGAGCAGGCCATTGTACAAATCTGAGTACTTGCCATCTTTGACAATGCTCAGATTGCACAAACATGTCTGAAGTTGTGTGATGGAGAATGTGGAGGCCATTGGAGATCTATTAGAATTGATTATTGTTACTCAGCTCATGGCCTGCTTTTTATGAATTCAATAAGGATGAAAGGCTAAGTGAGCCTGCCAGGATCCAAACCTGGTCCCTGTCGAGATCAAACATTGCTCCCTGCAGTCGGTTCACAGATCTACTCGGCCCAGTTGAGGTGTAGCATTTCAGTGGTTCTTGCAGCTAAGAAGTGAGCCTATAATATAGTGATAGGTTTGTTTACAGGGTAGGAATGAAGTGTTTGCTTTGGCATGCAAGCATATTTGGACAGATTATTTTCCACTTTTATATCCCTGGTTAACCAACCACTAATTGATTTGGTTTGTCAAGTGAACAATCTAATTTGACACTGTAAACTATCAACCTTTTACCTTCAAAGACTGTTTCATTAAAAAGAGGTTGACTCATTGGCATTCCGCCTGAGAGACAGAGGGCCTGATTACAATCTTGGTGGATGGAATACTCCATCACACACGTCTGCTGTATTACGAGTGCCATAGGATAAAATGGAATCGTAATTTGGCGAACGGGATATACATCACGTTTGTGATGGGGTAACTCCATCCACCAAGATCGTAATCAGGCCCAGAGACTTTAACCAGAAGGCAATTAGTCATGTACAGCAAGAGCCTTACCAAGGCCGTCCTCTTGAATATCAGTCTCAGCAATTGTTGGGAACTAGTGACATGGAGCTATCCGATAAAGGCATTGGTGTGCCTTCAGTAGATTCCTTTTCCAGCAGTGTTTTGACATGAACCTTTATCTAAATCAATGATCACATAAGTGCTGCAAAGCCGTAGGGACTTTCAGATAAGGTGAGCCTTTGGAGACACATTTGCCACAATAGACAGTCTTTACTGAAAGGCTTCCTGACCAAGGGCTTCACTGCAAAGTGCTTACTGTATCTGATTAACCACCATTTTGTCTCTTATGCATGTAGACAAACCTCTGTTCATTCACACAAGTATGTGGTTTGCTGTCTGGATGGATCATAGGGCAAGACAACTAACCAGATGAAACTATTGCCGAAGCATCTTATGACATGTTGCAATATCAACGTGTGCAATAGAAATCGAGCGGAAATAAATGACAGCTGGGACCCTTTTGAGTGACTGCCCCTGTACGAATTGTGACTACAAGCCCGTTTCTGTGTAGGATGGAAGTGTAGAGCAAAGAAATAGATGGGACTTACTTAAACTGAAAGGTGCATGGGTTTGTACTGTAACATTATAGTGTTGTGTGTGAATGGCCTGTACAGCCATAGGGTAAGTGCACTCCGGTTGCTTTAATAAACAATGACACGCACTGGGATGTCATGTGCACCTTTATTTTCAAGTAATTTATTTTTGCCAACCTATGATATTTAGTTTGTCATTTAATTCACCTGATTGTTTTCGCTTTGTTAGCGATCTGAAATGTTGGATGAACAACCAGCAACGCCAATTAACACGACGACTACTAATGAAGTGTAAAACAATACAGTTGTCGGCAACTGTCGGGGCCGGACAGATCTACAGGGCAATCTAGCAGAGCTTGAGGGCCGGTCTCACAAGTTAGGGTGCAGGCTGTTTTGTGGGTCTGTTATATGGTCTCTTGGACCGGTTGTTGCTGTTGAATTCTCTGATGTTACTAGACATTGCTGCAGAGTACAAATGCATGCGGTCTCCCGGGCCTTGCAAAACACCTATATAGTTTGTCTTTGTAATTTCAAAAAATATTCCCAGATTTGCAAATGCGGGTCACTTTTATAGCTAACTGATTTGCTAATGGGGTCCACTTTTCAGTTGATGCCCAGGCCTATTTTCTGCCGAAGACCAACCCTAGTAACAATCTCATAGTAGAGGTATGTGGCCTAGCCCCAAAGTATCGGACTATGCATCCCCCAGATAACCTGTCTCAGCCATCCAGAATAAATGGACTGCACCCCAGGAAAATGAACACGTGAGGTTCAGAAAACCCAAATGCATGACTGATGCATTGTGTACTAAAAAGACGATTGTGTCGACTGTAACTGGGGAAAAGAAGGGATTAATTTGAACTAACCTGGAATATGTCTAAAGATCGCCGTGTCACGTTTGAAACTTCAGAATGCGATGAATATATAGCGCACGGAGCAGGACACCACACAGTGTCTTAATAAAAAATAAAAATAGTCTCAGGAGCTTGTTTGGAGTGTACCCATCCCTTAATAAATGCATTTTTCTAATAAATAGTTGGATACATGTACTTTCAGTCCGAGATTGGGAGGTGTTTATCGGATTTCACCGGGAATTTTTACATAATCCAGACAAAATCAAATGCACACTCTCTCCCTCTCTGTTTTGAAAGTCCTTGAAAATGTTGGTTATTTTACAAAGTATTGTCTTTTCTCTCACTCAGTTCTCCCATCAATCTACATTCCTCTACCTTTCCACTCTCCTTTAAGCCCATCTCATCCACCCTGCTTGTTGTCTGACGTTTATTAACGAATGTATGTTGAGTGGGGAGACCCCATCAGGCCAGTGTGGTTCCAGTTTAAGGTTAAATTTGTGTCTGAAACTAAGAACCTGGGTCTTTTTGGTATTGCAGTTCGGTTGGTTGAAATTAATCTAAGGAAAGACAGCAGAGAGACAGGGTTTGAAGGCATCTGGCTCTATAAGCTCCCCTTTCCCAAAGTAAAGACAATCTGAGTGTCATCAGCATATGAGATTATTTTAGGCCCAAAACAGTCGACCAGAGCAGCAAGTGGAGTGATACAGATATTAAACATTGTGGGGCTAAGGACCGAGCCCTTTGGTACTCCTGCTGGGACATTTCTGCTGACTGAAGAAGAAGGAGGTAGCCAGACATCTTCACCCCTAACTTCAAGGAAGGATTTCATTGACTACCAGGCATTATCCCTGTTGCCTTTCTCCTGAAAGCAGGCGAGCAGCCTGGAATCGGGAACCATTTCAGATGCTGCTGGCAGGCCTAACAATACCAGGACTGCGCTTCCGCATGCAAGAATGCTAAGTTCAGAAACCTGCAAAAGCACAGTCTCTGTACTGTCTGAAACCTGACTGACTGGGGTGTAATAGCTTGTTTGTCTCAATATAGTTAGAGAGCTGCTAATTAGCAAACCTTTCCACTAGTTTGGATTGCGCATGCAACAGAGAGATGGGTCTATAATTTCCTGGGACAACAGGGTCCGCACTAGGGGCCTGATTTAAGGAAAGTGGAGCTGCACCCAGTGCAGCACCACTCTCCTTGCGGCACTTAGTGCCCCTAATGCCACCATGTGTGCACCGTAGCTAATATATGGTGCGCCATGGCAGAAGTTAGGGAACTAGCATCAACATTTTTGACGTTAGTTCAGAGCTCTGCAGGATTAGCTTAAATATTTTTTGCCGGTAATCCTGCAAAGCCCATTGTGGCCCATTGTAAACAATGGTGTGCCTCCTTTAACACCTGCTCTGAGCAAGCATTAAAAGTGCCAAAAAAATGACGCAAAGAAATCTCTTAGATTTCTTTGCACCATTTTTTCCGCCCCTCTAATGGGGAGCGCCCCTTTTGCATTAATTATGCCTGGCGCAGGCATAATGTAGCAGAAAGGGTTACAAAGTGGAGCAGTGCATGCGTAGCGCCCATTTGTAAATTTGATGCAGTGATTTTGACCTTGTTGGGCCAAATTAGCGTCAAAGAAAAATATGCTAATATGGCGCAAAGAGGCACTAGAGTCTCTTAAATCTGCTCCTAGGTTTCTTTAGAAGGGGTAAGACTTAAGCCTGCTTCCAGCAGGACAGGACTGTAGCTGTTGCCAAGCATTTATTTAACAGGGAGTTCATCGCTTGGTTAATGACGTCTGCTCCCATAACTAGAAAAGAAAGGGGGCAAAGAACGGATAGGGATCCTGACTTAAGATTTAAAATAGCCACTCTAGAGTCTTCCAGCGATATAGAATTAAATTCACATAACCAGCAGGACACATTATAAGTGGGCAAGGTTGGTCTAGGAACATCAACTTCCAACGTCCAAGTCATAGTTAAGCTATTCTGAATCTCCTGTATTTTGTTATGAAAGAAAAGGGACAGTTGTTCACACCATTTGGCATAAGGGTCCTTTCCCATTTGGCAGGAAACCGGATCTGAGAAGTTGTTTACAATCTTAAAAATGTTTCTCGATTTGTTTTCCACCCTTTCAATCCGTCCTTCATAGAATTCTCTCACAGTAGAATTTATCAATGCCACATAATTTTTAAGTGACTTTTTATACGTTGCTTTGTCCCTCTATAATGTAAACTTTGTGTCAACATCTTTCTGCCTCTTTACATATTTTATTCTCCTGTTTCAGGGCACGGCTAAACCAAGGGCTTGAAATCCTAAATTCTATTTGGCAAGCAAACTGGGAGTGCGGCTATTTTCTCCACCATGGTGCGACTCCTGTTGTCAACCTCCTGAGCATCAGATTCAATTGACCCCAAGAGGTTTGGCATAGTATTTTCCAGGGCACTCAGCAGACTATTTTGAATAATTGTGGCGAAAGATCTAATTTGGAGAGGAGCAGGATTGTCAATGCCAGCATATTTGTTGTAAAATCTGAAGCTCACCCCACCAATATCAATGACCAAGCTATGCCCCAGATCTCAACAGAAATTCACTCTCTGAGGGTGAAAGACATGTTCCGGAGAAACACTGTACACAGCCCTATGAATGTTGAACGTTTCCAACTCATTACCTTTAAAACAAAGTTGCAGCAAAAACACACTTTCTCTGATGTTGCTGCAAACAGACCCCTGCCACAATGATAATCTGCCCCCAAAATAGGAAGTGAGCAGTGGAAGTAAATACAAGTATTATATTTCTGCGATGTCTAAGGACCTATATTTGTGCACAAATACACGAAGCAACAGCATGGTGCAGTCAGCTAGCAACCTCTATTTTTTTGTATTTATTTACCCTGCAAGGAGAAACAGAACAAAGAGGAGTCTGGTGTTTGCAAGCTGCTGGGAGGTTCAGAGTGCTACCAAAATAAAAGTAAGACACCGTCTAAGGCCTACTTGAGGGGCACAACACTTCACTGTATATTTATAATTTATTTGATAATAAGCACCATTATTGATCTTGTTAAATGCGCAAGAAAAGCACCCTAAAGTTTGGTTAAGCCCTTATCCTCTTTGAAACACTTGTGCTTCACTGAAAGAGCTATAAATAGAATAGCGATTAGACAACACTCAGCAAGTGTGCTCGCAGGCATCAGCTGGACATTGTACGAGATGCTCGCTATTTTATAAAGACCACAAAGAAAATGGTCTGGAATAGCACCCAGTACTAGTCTCACATGTGCGGTCAATTGAAAAGCCCTTCGTCTGCGTGACTTCAATCTCTCTGTCTGTGAAAGGGACATGCACACTTGTATGTGACAAAAGAAAATTGTGTGAGTGGTGCTGCACAAGCCCGGAGTGGCCGGCTGGCAACAGCAAAAAAGGCAGCAACAGCCTCTGGGTCCTGTACAGCCTGTACATAGAAAGTGCTCAGTCTGTGCAGTCCACATTGAGAAGCAACATTTGCCTCCAGTTCTGTAGGTCTTCTCTCTGTCACCCTTGTTATACAAAAGCATTATCATGCCTTCATGCAGGGATTGCATCATACTGCCCTTGCCCACCAATTCCTCGTAGAGGTCCAGCAGGTCCGTCCTGATCAGGCCCCTACAATTTGTAGAGATGCACTGGGAAACCATCACTGCCCGGGGTCCAGCTCTTCCAGAGTGAAAGGTATGTTCAAGCACTCTTTCTTTCTTACAAACACAGTTTTTTTTACATTCCCTCTGGGAAACGATCTTCCTGGGTTATCTCTGATGACTTTGATGAATAGAGCTCACCATAAAAGTCTGTCACATTTTTCCTGACTTGCTGTTTCCCACTTTGGAGGTTTTCTTCCAGGTCCTGAAGCTCTACCAGCGGGATGTGGGCTGAGTGAAATTTCTTGATGTTGTCAGTTCTGGCCTAGAAGATGATTTTCTGGAAGTGGCTCTGAATGCCTTCTTCGGGTTTTCCCCACATCCCATCCACAGAGGTCGAGTTCGAACAGTTGCTTTAGTTGGCTTTGCAGCCTCCTGAACTCACTCCTCTTTTCCCATGCAGCACCTCTGCTTACATTCTGGAAACAGCTCTGCAACCTGATCTTCACCCATTGCCACTTCTCTCCGGTCAAGTGACAGAAGTCCATCATGTCACTCCATGATGTGGCCTCACTCCGCCCACTCTTTTGAGGCAATAAATATGGATGAAGACTACTGTACCTACATTAGCCATCTTGGGACACCCATCCCATGTGAGCTAGCAGGGAAGCAACTCTAAGATGTTGTCCCCTCTGTGTCACCCTCCAGACGATGTGGCCAGTTGCTTCCCCACTGTATACATGTGGTGCATCCATAATGATGGCATCTAGGGGACTGTAAAAAGCATTTTTCCTGTCAGACCTATGCTGCATAAAAGTAGTTAACATCTATTGCATTTGCATACCCTTGTTTGGGTTGTTCTTCAGCCCACGCACCTTTATTTACTCTACTCTTCATGATTCTTGTTTGTTTGTATTGTTAGAGGATGTGAGGTACTAAGTTATTGCTCCGGGATCATTCTATAGTGATTTTTCATTTTCAGTTGAATCTGAAGGTCCCAAATTGGGTTTTCTGAGCAGAGATGAAGTTAGCAGCGAACAGCATCCTGCAGGGTGTACGTGGGATGGTCGGCAGACAGTGGCACAGGTCAGTCCACCGGTAACTTAAAGTCAACACTAAAATGATTTTAATTTCCGAACAAATGTTGTGCTTGTGGATTTCTGACATTGTCACTTAGAAAAGTGACCTTCCATTTCTGGGGTTTTGCATCAGTTTCAAGACTTTTTCGGGCTTCTCATTGCCCAAAAGAGAGGCACTTATAATATTTCTCTCTTTTATAGACTTCATTGCTTGGTGTTACTTGTGAGAAAGTGTCACTCAAAGTGTTACACACCTGGTAGTAGAATGTCACTCATATGTACACTGAAACCATGGACATGTCAATAATAAGCAATCTAAAAACTTGCAGCTATGACTTACAAAATGAGGTCTGTGTCAACAGGGAATGGTTTTTCCCTCCACTAATAAAATGAAGCCCATTCTAATGTGGCCAAATCCCTTCATTTTCCTTTCTGCAGCTATTTTGGAATGAGTTTTTTTATTTATTAGTGTAGGTGAAAGCTGTCCCCTGGTGACACAGAGCTCAAGCTATAAGGACTGGGGTGAAGAAGGTGGACAAGGAGGTAATTAAATGGAGCTCTGTTTCAATCCCTCCCTGTCATATATGCAGGCAGTGGCACACTCTCAGGCCCTGTCACTCATACACACACTTACAGGGCCACACCTGCAGAAACAGTGTCACACTCGGAGACAGTGTCACTTTCTTTTGTGAACATTTACACGCACATTATCACACAAACAGTCACAGTAGTACTCTCTCAAAGAGTGTCAAGCTGACTCACTCATTTGCAGGCACATTATCTTGATCAGATGTAAAGTGTTGAACTCCATTGCAAAGTTTCACACTTACAAAATGACACACTAGCACCCTTGTGGGCACAGTGTTGCAGTCTAGGCCATAGTCTCACAGCTATAGTTTTGTATATAAAGCCAGAGTGTCCTTCTCCTAGGCACAGTTTTTTAATCATTATTTGGACACTCACAGGCTCAGTCTCACTCATAGACACAGTCTCACATTCAAAAGGTTAAACTCACTGATATAAGGGTACAAATAAAAACACAGTATCACTCTTCTACCTTCTCCCTAATTAGCAATGTCTATTAGGAGAATTAGCATTACCTTGCGTATACTTGAAACTGCTCACTACTGTACTTCAGACGTAAAAATGTGTACTAAATGTTTAGTTCAATGTAGTGTGTGATACATGTGCCACACAGTCTTCGCCCAATTCTTACACAGCCACAGACATGCTCACACATGATTTTACACACCCTCATGTTAGAGCAAGGCACTCCTAAGTACTCTAGAACATGATTCTCCCTCTCACAGGCTTGGACTCTCTGCTTCATGTCTATTCTGGTGAAACATTTGTTTCTTTCCTGGCTCTTTATCTCCTGCTCATTTTGTTACATGTATCCTCTAAAATTGACTTTCAAACCTATAGCGGTTAACCATATTTATTCATCAAAATGGGCTTTAAATGAACAATGTGCTCTGGTAATTTTCAAACATATTTCGTGGTGAGAACCTCCCCAAGCTCCCCTTTGGATCTTTTGGACTTACCTGATATGCCCTCTTGCTCAAATTCAAGGATAATTTTTGTTCACCACTGCTTCCAATTTTCACTTACACCCACTGGCACTGTAGTGCTTGTCTGGGAGGTACACACATCTCACTTTAGTAAGGACTGGGGCAGTGCTTAATTTGTAAAATATTAAGTGCCAGAGCCCTTAAGTTTTCTCAGAAACCTATGGCTGGTGCTGCCATTTTTTGGGGCTGCTGAATAGCAAGACTGTCTAGTCTTGATCTCATCTCATTCATCTATTTTATCCATGAACATAAACTCCTTGAACCCTTATCTGATTATTGCAGGTTTTTCTTTTTCATACCTTCTTTCTCCCTTTGTCACTGTTTTTCCGTATTTCTGTTCCTCTTTCTTTTGCTGCTTTTTCTCTATTTTGTTCCTTTTTGAAACCTAACGAAGAAAAATAAGTCTCAGTACCCGGAAAAAGAATGCTGATGGGCCCCACCTGCTACTACAGCCTTAAAATAAGCACTGTCTGTAATGAGAAAGTAGATGAGGAGGTAATGCGGGCACCTCGTTTTGTAGCAAAGAAGCTCTTCAGTTCCTTCCATTTCATGGGGTTGTCACTGCGGGGAATGCCGAGGACCTCTTTAGGAGTACTCACAGCCAGTAGTCTCTGGCAATGAATTCTAGTACACATAGTAAGCAAGCACAGCAAGCAAGCCAGACCACTATACAGGGGTTTTGGGGAATGGGGGTTCTCTTGCCAAGAAAGTTTTCTAAAAAGAATACAAATATGGTGTGTTTTACGACACATTTGTCATGCTAGAATCTGTTAGAAATGGGATCTCTGGTTGGCAGTCAGTTTGCATTCTGGTCGACCAGGGACCCTCACTCTAGCTGTCAGGCTTATCTGAAAGGCAATGTGTAAAGTATTTGTACTAACAGAGAGTAATACAGTGAAAACACTACAAAATGGACACCACACCAGTTTAGAAGAAATACCCAATATTTATCTAAATCAAAGAAAACCAGAACCACAAAAATCCAACGTAAACAAGTAAAGTTATGGATTTTTAAAATAAAACATCCTACTCCATAGAAAACAATGAATGCGTTGTTGTTACACAAAGTACCTGTTTGCATAAAATATATAGCCGCACAGGTGAGCATGCGTCGGAAAAGTCAGCGGTGTGTTGATTCCTTACTTGCAAGTGAGGCCATGCGTTGTTTCTCCCCTGGTCAGGTAGGTAATGCATAGTTTTTCTCTCCCCCTAGAGAGCGATACATCTATTTCCAGACGGGCACCTCAGGTCCGGGCAGCTTTAGGTCGATTTTGCAATGATGCGTGCGAAATCTGGTCGCATGATGACAAGGAACCGTGCTCCATGGGGTTTGCATCGTTTTCAGCAGCCACAACCGGATGTTGCATTATTTATCCAGCCACGATGCAAGTGATGCATCAATTTCCCAGCCATGATGCAGGTTCTGCATCTATTTTTCAGCCGCGATGCAGGTGGTGTGTTGTTTTTACAGCCGTGTTGCTGATGGTGCATTGAAATTTCCTTGCACGGTTCCTGTGCATCGATTTCAGTCTTGGTTCCACCACCTTCACCCTTCAAGGGCCCAGAAACTGGATAGGGCACGACTTGGCGGGGACGAGTCTCAGCAAGAGAGTCCAAGTGCTGGCAGAGGAAGTCTTTGATGGCCCTGATACTTCATAACAGGAAACAAGCTCAATACAAGCCCTTGGAGGCACTTCACAAGCAGGAATATACCACAAAGTCCATTATTTGTCTTCTTTGCAGGTCAACCCAGCAAACCACAGTCACAGGCAAAGGGGCAGTACTTCTTCTCCAGCTCTTGAGCTCTTCTCCTTGGCAGAGGTTCCGCTTGAATCGAGACATAGTCTAAAAATCTGGTGTTTTGGGTCCAGCACTTATACCCTTTTCTTCCTTTGAAGTTGGCAAACTTCAAAGGAAATTCTCTGTTGGTCACAAGATCCTGCCTTGCCAGGCCTGGCTTCAGACTCACACAAGTCTAGTTTGTGACTTCATTGTATGAAGGCAGGCACAGCCCTTTCAGGTGTAAGTGTCAGCTCCTCCCTCCACGCTAGCCCAGATAGCCCATCAGGTTATGCAGGCTACACCCAGCTCCCTTTGTGTCGCTGTCTAATTGAGATTCAAAAACAGCCCAACTGTCAGTCTGACCCAGACAGGGAATACACAAGCAGGCAGAGTCACAGAATGGTTTAAGCAAGAAAATGCCCATGTTCTAAAAGTGGCATTTTCAGACTAACAATTTAAAAACCAACTTTACCAAAATATGTTTTTTTAAATTGTGAGTTCAGAGACAACAAACTCCACATCTCTATCTGCTCCCAAAGAGAAACTACAATTAAACGTTATTTAAAGGCATCCCCCATGTTAACCTATGAGAGAGATAGGCCTTGCAACAGTGAAAAACGAATTTGGCAGTATTTCACAGTTAGGACATGTAAAAACACGCTAGTACAGGTCCTACCTTTAACATACATTGCACCCTGCCCATTGTGCTACATAGGGCCTACCATAGGGGTGCCTTACATGTATAAGAAAGGAAGCTTTGGACCTTGTAAGTGGGAACACTTGCCAGGTCGAATTGGCAGTTTAAAACTGTACACACAGACACTGCAGTGGCAGTTCTGAACCATCTTTACAGAGTTACTCATATAGGTGGCACTAGTAGTATTTGATTTACAGGCCCTGGCACCCCTAGTACACTTTACTAGGGACTTACTAGTAAATCAAATATGCCAATCATGGAAAAGCCAATTACACATACAATTTACACAGAGAGCACTTGCACTTTAGCACTGGTCAGCAATGGTAAAGTGCCCAGAGTACTTAAACCAGCAAAAACAAAGTCCAGCACACAGTCAAAACATCGGAAGAAGAGGCGGAAAAGACAGGGGAGACCCACCAAGGATGTCAGGTCTAACAGAATGTTGTTTAATGATTAAATGGTTGGATTGAGAATGGAGACATGACTACATAGCTCAATGAGTGAATGTATCGCTTTATGGGTGAGGAGTAGGTAGATGAATGTATTCAAGTATGTATGGCAGTGAATTAAGACTTTTAGCTCCAGGAAGCAAATTATCTCAGAGCACTGACCAGGGTTGCCCTAGTTTTAATATTTCTGCATTAACCCTCCCCAAACACCACCACCACCAATTCTTGTGAAACATGCATAGCATGGGTGTACCTAACACAGTTTACTGATTTAGTGCCCCAGATAATTAAACACAAAGCATTGTGCTTTGATCTAAACTAGGAAAAAAAGATAATCATGTAGTAGCTGAACTGTACAACATGAAACCAAGAGACCTTAACTCAGTTTCGGCTTCCACTTGACCACACTATGTGATCATAGGCAAGTACATCAGTTCATGGTGTGCACTGCACAAAAACACAAGAGTGTAATGTTCCTCCATCTTATAAACACCCTAGGCTATGTATAAGGGGCAAAAGACAACTGACTCCCCTCTTGTTTCGGTAATAGCATCGTCGTCAGGGCAGTGTCAGAGTGGCATGAATGTTTCTAAGTTCATGATTAGCATCACAATGGCCACTAAATATAGGAGTATAATTTAATATACTAAACTGAAATGTGTCGATGCACTCACATTATAAAGAAATACACTGTTATGAATTTTTAAAAGTCTCTATTATATATGTATACTTTCTCAACCAAGCATCGGCAAACCCCTCATTACCTTCCTCCTCAAACCCTTAAGGTCAGAGCTACTCGTGACGACTCTGCGGGAGACCAAAATCCACCAAATGCTAAAACAAATGGTTTTGAAGAGAGTGTTGTCAGACTGACATGCTTTAAAACCGTTTGTTTTGCACTGCGTATTTATAAACTGCCAAAGTGCTGTAGGCAGGAAATACAGCTGGCTTCACTCCCTGCTCAAAACCTGCCCCACCAACAGTAAAAACTGCCTCTGCCCTGCCAGCCCAATGCGAAAATGGCCAGCGCCTAGTATGCCCTGTCCAGGCCTAAGGTTTGTCAAAGGGCTATTAGAGGCCTCTTTATGCCCTTAATTTCCCCTACGGTCAGATTCTGGGATCTAGGTCGCCCATAAAATCGTAGCTACTTTGCACTGCGGGGGTAATAGATACTAGTAAATTGATGTATGAAGATTCCAGACTGCCAGAGCCAAATGGTGTGAACTTGACTATTTTACTGAGGGTATCAGTTGTGGCAGGTGAGTCATCACCTATGAGGTGTTGCCCTTACTTACGACCAGCCTGCCCACGAACGCGTGCCACCACTATTTGTCAAATACACTCATACTTTGCGCTGCCTAAGCACTCACCCTGGGATAAAACTATAATGCAATGCTTGAAAGTGGACATGTTTCCAGATACAAATGTAAACACTGCAGTATGCACTGAATTATTGACGTATCCCTGTGTTATTTTAGGGTCGAACCAGCGTCGCATGGCTTGCGCATGCGTTTCGCTAGCAAGACGCTTTAGGAATTAAAAAGGGCACGGAGCCCCGTCCACGTCACGTCAGTGTCTTTCATTGGTTTGTGGGCTTGCCTGTTAGAATCTGCTTGATTTCATTAGTGGAAGGCACGCATACGTCATGCCTTTTCCGGTGGTTAGCCCTCCTCAAGCGCATCGACTAAGCACAGAAAACATACGAGGCTTGCTGTTTTCTGTCCGGTTCGTGGACTACTTTTTCTCTATTTTAGCAGCGCGATCTCACTTGGCAGAAGTCGAGCGCTTTGCATAATATCGACCCTCTTACACAGTTAATTGCACTTTTTCCGGTTACGTACATAATTGCACTTTTGCCGATAGGTTTCATTAGGAGTGAACTGTAGCAGCGTGATTGCGCTGTTTTTTTCTTTCAGCTTATATGTGGATCTGCATGTATGTAGAGACTCAGCACCAAACATGATTATCACGCTTAGTGCCCCACATCGGGACAGGAAAATAGAAGGCTTATTTCCTGGTCACGAATAAAATAAATGCAACTATTACAGCGTGTGATGGCCCCGCCTCTGGTTTCAGTTTAGACATTCACTCATCCAATAACTCTCACGGCGGCGGTGGCACTTTGAATCGGCTCGCTTCTGTCAACTGTTTTACTTTTCATTTTTTAACAACCGGTGGACGGCGGCACCTCTATCTCTCTTGTAGCTTTGGGGGGTCCTAGTGGAGCGGCTCTTATTGGATTGCATTGTTCATTGTAGTTTCAGAAAAGGGTTGTGTATGTTTCAGAAGACTCTCCTCTCGCCCGCTGAAAAATACGAGCACTTATTTACTTTTGCATCGTGCTTTCTTATTACGAGCCCCGAAATATAAAAAAAATTATATTTACCGACAATTAAAATAGTCATGAATGAGAAAAACAAAACCTAACATCCCGGCACTCTCGAGGTGCAGCAATTATTTATTTTTCCACTCATTTCGTTTAGGGAATGTCAGTGACTGGATCCAGTCCTAAGAGTGCGAGGGTGCAGTGCCACTGGTCGCCTGTAGATGTCCATGTAGAGACAGCAACACAAGCTCCAGTACGAAGTACCATTACCATGGCTTATGCGGCAAGAAAAGTCCCGTTAGGGGTTTACAAGGCTATTAGCTCTAACACAAGCAAACGCGAGACCCGTTGCATTGCAAATGCTTGTTTACTTTTGACGGTGCTTAATTTATAAAAGAATAATGGCGTGATTCAGATATAGGCAGATGGGATACTCTGTCACAAACCTGAGGGATATCCCAGCCCACACATTACAAATGCCATAGACTATAATGCACTTGTAATTAGGTGGATGAGATATCCAACATGTTTGTGAGGGAGTAACCTCATCCAACAAGATTTAAATCAGGCCTCTAGTGGCGGCTTAGGTTTTGCTCAGAAGCCAGAGGCCAGTGCTATTGAAAACTGAGGTGCCAAAAACCAAAGCTGTATTGTTTGAATACCACCTCAAGTCTCTTTATTCCACTGCAAGGTAGTCCCTGCCTGTTTAGCTCACTCTTGCAGGTTATTTTTCATCCCTGCGTTCTCCTCAGTTGTTTTCCTCTTTTGTGTTTTCTCTCTCTTGCTCTGGGTCAAAGTATGATGAGGAAAAGGCCCAAAATGCAACCACCAGCGCATGGTTAAGCAATGTCTCCTGATAGATGTATTCAAGTAAATTTTGGATTAATTTCGTTGCGTTCGT
The DNA here is from genome assembly GCF_031143425.1 of Pleurodeles waltl. NCBI lineage: Eukaryota > Metazoa > Chordata > Amphibia > Caudata > Salamandridae > Pleurodeles > Pleurodeles waltl. Next base: position 1,892,489,484 of record NC_090440.1, read on the forward strand.
GTTACGTGCTTTACCGCCCATCATTAATTTAAGCATTTCTCTGTAGTAATCACTAGGTGGCAGCATAGTCGCATACATTGTATAGCTTCGACATGATCGTCTCTGTGTTAAACAAAGAACAAATTTTGAAGTGTTGTATTGGACCATCAAATATTACAAAATGTGCATAGCACATTATCTTAAAGACCGCCAGGGACTTTTGCACAGTTTGTGCCAAAATGTGCACCAACTTGTTGATATATATTTTCTCTTTCACATTTTTAACTTGGTGTGAATTTCTTTACATTTCTCGATGATGTAAACGCAAATGGGAAATTGCTGAGAATCTGTGCTATATATGATTTCAATGGTGCAATTTATGAGCTTTAATCGCATGGGCCACTGTAAAGAGGAACATTAGAGGGTCATTAGAGGCTCGTAAATTGGAGCCCGGTATTTTAAGCGCACTGACAGGGCAGCTTGCATTGGTGACGCCCAGTGCGACCGTCCTTGCTGGTGTTGCCCCCCTCAGAGACCTTCTCCTTCCCCGAAACCCTCACTACCACCTCCAGTGCTGCCACTCACCCCTCCTTAGCACCCCTCACACATGTATTCATTTTATAGCCTACTTATTCCAATGTAGACTGTCATGGCGCTTTACATTACACATATATTATACAGAGACAATGAGTCATAGATATGTATAATTAAAAGTATAGGAAATGTTACGTATGGCAGTGAGAATTAAATACAGTGGAAGTCACGTCATCCCTACTAGTAGACCTTATATGTAAAGAGTGCTTGGTCTGGTGAAACGAAGGGGCAGATTAACTACATTTTTACGATGTGCAATAACCAAAGTTGCACAACTGTATTGTATGAAAGGGAGAGAGCACAAGAGCACCGTATCTACTAAGATATTCCAGTATTACTAAAATACTGTTGCTCTCTCCTCTAGTGTTAGCATAACTTAGACTGCCTTGTGCTAATGCACATACTCTTGCACAATAGTGCAGGGGGTTTGTGTGATGTCAGGCTTAGGTTTATACTGGAAGTACATAATTCTAGGCTTTGACAAGGTTAACACTTTATCATTTTTTATTGTGCTGTAAGCATTTGCGGTCGATAATGTCTTGAGCAGTGGGGCACGCACACACATACTTCACTCACCCATCAACACGCACACTCACATACACCCATCCATTCACAAGTGTACACACATGCATTCACTATTCACATACACACACCAATTCACAGCACGCACACACATACATTCGCACATGCACGCAACATTTTCTTTTTAACTTTGGTGGTATCAAAAATAGTACACTTGAATATCACAAGTGATCTTAAATTATAATATATGAAAAAAAACATACAATACATAATTACATGTAAAAGCAGGGCTCCCTTATTAAAAAACGAATTCACTTATGACTAACTACCAGTGGAGAAAGAGGAGTAAAATCGATGAACTTACACTATTACTAAATCACTCGTATTGAACGATATAATGTTGCACATTGTAATTTATTTCTTCTGCTATATACATCCTCAATCAGATCTGACCGATCACACATCAGAACTTCGGAATGGCCCTGCACTGCCTTGAATTCTTTAATTTCTTGCTGTCTGATCTATTCTTTTCAAATGAACTGAAAGATTTTTTGCTGCCAATGAAGAACAAGCATTTACAATGCAACGGGTCTCGCGTTTGCTCATGTTAGAGCTGATCGCGTTGTAAACTCCTAACCCGACTTTTCACCTATCGGGCAAAAGTGCATTTATGTACATAACCCGAAAAAGTGAAATCAAGTATGTAAAGCACTGGACTTCTGCCAAGCGAGATCGCGCTTGTAAATTAGAGAAAAAAAAGTCCACGAGCCCGGTGGAAAACAGCGAGCCTCGCATGTTTTCTGTACTTGGTCGCTGCGCTGGAGGAGGCCTAGCCACCGGAAAAGGCATGACATATGCGTGCCTTCGATTAATGAAAGCAAGCAGATTTTATTAGGGAAGCCCACGAACCAATAAAAAACACTGATGTGAAGTTGACAGGGCTCCGAGCCCTTTTCTAAATACAAAAGAGTCTAGCTGCGATACGCTTGCGCAAGCGCATGCGACGCAGGCTCGACCCTAGAAATGGGTTTTTTGGTAGATTTCCTGTGTGCAATACCAACAAGCCCTCAACAGATATTGCAATGAACAGAAAATGGAGCTCTGCTCGGATAAGCAACATTCTGGGAGTATGGCCCACATTAAGACATTGGCAACTGCCGCCCTCCCGCCTTATGACCCTCGACGGAATTCCGTTGAATGAGTGAGTACGTGAATGCCTGAATGTGAGCGGGCGTGCATGTTGTGTGTTGTGAATGCATGTGTGCGGCAGAGTATGTTGGTGTGTGTTGTGTGGTTATGTATGTGTGCATGCGTGGGTGGATGTGGGTATGTGTGTGTGTAAGTATATGTGTATGTGTGTGCGTGTGTGGGTGTGAAAATGTGCGGGGGGAGCAGGAGAGGGTGTGGGAGAGGGGTGGGAGAGACCCCTATCAGTGCCAGGGAAGGGGTTCCCTGGCAGTGATAGTGCCTACCACCATGGTTTTCGTGGCAGTGCGCTTGCCACAGAAACCATGGCGGTAGGCGGGGTCATAATCCCAAGGGTGGGATTGTGGCAGCCGCCTGGCTGGAGACCCGAGTCTTGGCTTGAGCCAAACCGCCAATGTCATAATTTGGGAAAAGGTACCCCCAGCCTGTTGGCAGTACCTTTCCCCAAATTACTGCCGACCGCCAGGGTCGTAATGATGGCCTATATGCCTTAATTATACAAAATAAGATTGCAAATGTCTCCAGAAAAATGGTTATTAATAAATTAATCTAAGTAAGCAGCTATCTGGTTCCAGAAGTTCTTGAGAACTGGACATATGGCAAAGACATAAAGCCAATCCTCTCTCCCTCTAGATGGCATCTAAAGTATCAATTCATAGTTATAGTTAAAGTGTATTATTAATTAAGGGACATTAACTTTTTTACCAACAATATAATCTGAAACAACCAACCTCTAGACCTGTCTAGAGGTAATCGCTGCGCTGCCAGCACCTTTCTCTAACGTTGTCTGAGCTTTTTTATTGTGGTGCTTTTAAATTTGTTTTTAAAAAGGAAATCTGTGTATATTTATTTTTTAATCTTTTTCCGGACTACGGCCCCCATGTTCAGTGCAGCCGGTAGCCCGTTGAAAAGCATTTACCTTGCCTTCACCTAACAGCTAGGGCGTTCTGTCTTTCTTCGTGGCTCCCGGCAGCCATTTCTCCTCTTTGCTGTGTCGGTTGTGCCTTTTGCAGCCGCCATTTTCCTAAGGGAAGCGGTCTAGCTGCATACTCTCCTTCCAGCCTCTCTGCTCTTTAAATACTAGGCAGAGGTGGTGGAATTGGAATTCTATATAAAAATCTTTTTCAGTGTTCTAATAACTCCCTTTTAATCCCGGACTGTGAGAGTTTAGCATTTTCACTGACCCTAAATGCCACTTTTACCTTCTCTGGGATCCTGATATATCAGCTCCCTGGCGCTTATGGGAAATTCCTTCAGGTGTTTCCGGAGATTGCAGCAGCCTATGCCTGCAAACACTCCAATTGCACTATTTTAGGGGATTTTAATATACATGCGGAGGACTCCTGTTTTGGTCCTGGTACAGTGTTGTTAGGGGATCTAGCAGCGTTGGATCTCTTACAACGTATATCCAGTCCCACACACTGTAAACGTCATACTCTTGATTTAGTTTTTAGCAACCTTTCAAATTTGGTACCAGATCCCCTCTCCCCTTAACTTGGACTGACCATTTCTTGATCACATTTACTTTTTCGGACCTCGGCTCCTCGAGCGCACCAGCCGCACGGTTATCTTACTATTCGTCAATGGTCGAAATTAAATAAAAAAAGATTGGACTAAAACCCTCACCAGCCTACAGACCATGGCATTCTTGGACCTGTCTTACACTGCAGACAATTTTGATAACTGGATTTGCCGATCCCTAGATATGGTGTTACCAACTAAAACCATAACTAAGACCAAATGAGAATTTTCCATGGTTCTCCCCACATCTGCTGTGTTTAAAAAAGAAATGTAAGCAGATGGAGAGAAAATGGAAGAAATCATATGACCTTGGTTTAAAAAAAGCTTAGAGAAGCCAAACTCGATCATTCCATCTAGAAATCAAAGCTGCACAGGCTTTGTACTATGTTGCTGAGATTGATCAGTCTTTCGGCTCTCCCAAAGAGATCCTTTCTTTTGTGAGAGAAATGACCCAGCCTCCATCAGACATAACCCGGTCAGTTGGGTCTAAGGAATATAGCAATGAATTAGCTTACTTTTTCCTGGAAAATATATCTAGCATTCAGGCCTCTTTCCCAGTTAAACAGCCCAATTCAGAACAAAGCCTCACATTTGGATGGTCTGGGTTTAGATACGCTACTTTCAGTAGTTCAGCCCATTGAGGAAAAGGAGGTACAGGATTATCTTTGGTCTATTAAATCAGGCTCTCCGCTAGACCCATCCCCTCCATCTATGTTGGCCTGGGTTCACAAGTTATAACGCCAGTCTTAACTAGGATTCTTAATGAATCCCTGTCTTCTGGTCATCTCCCCCCTCGTTGGAAACATGCTGCGGTCAAGCCGTTGCTGAAAAAAACCTAATCTTGACCCCACATTACCTGAGAATTTTAAACCTATTGCTCTTCTCCCTATTGCATCTAACATAGTGGAGAAACATGTTAATTCTCAAATGTCAGGCTTTTTGGAGAAAATAATTGTCTCCATAATACCCAGATGGGTTTTAGACCTTTCCACAGTACTGAATCTGCACTCTTAGCTGTTACGGAAGATACTAGACGCCGCCTAGATGCTGGCGGCTCTGCAGCTATCATTCTTCTTGGTCTGAGTGCGGCATTTGATACTGTGGATCATCAAATTCTGTTACGCAGAATTGCTCATATGGGAATTGAGGGCAAATGTCTAAAATGGCTTACATCTTTTCTTTCTCAAAGGACATTTCAAGTCCTGAATCAGTCACACTATTCAGATGCTTTCCCTTTGACATGCAGTGTTCCACAGGGCTCTTCTTTGAGTCCTACGCTATTTAATATTTACATGGCCTCATTGGCAATGATTGTGAAACCATATGGACTATCTATCATTTCCTATGCAGATGATACTCAATTGGTCTTCTACTTCTGCACTAAGAGTAATTCAGAATCTGCTGTTCTCTCCTCCTGTCTATTGGACATTGCTGGTTGGATTCTGGACAATAAACTAAAACTAAATAATGGGAAAACAGAGATGATGTTGGTGGGTCACTCTTCAGTTCCCCAGACCTCCTTAATTGTGTCAGTAGGATTAAATACTCTTCCTCCATCAAAAGATACTATCAAAAGTCCGGGCATTTGGTTGGATACCCAACTCACTATGCAAAGCCATGCAAAGACACTAGCTTCCTCCTGCTTCTGTGTACTTAGGATCTGTAGAATTTTTTTCTTAGCCAAAAGGCTTATTGTCCAAGCCCTAATTCTGTCACGTTTTGATTATGGTAATGTCCTGTTTATGAGCTCTCCAAAATATGTCCTGAGGTAATATAGAATGCCTCTGCTCGTCTCTCGTTGGGGATCCCGAGTCATCTCTTGGCAAATCCCGCCTTGGCCTCACTCCATTGGTTACCTATAGAACAACTTATAAATTTTAAAGCTGCCTGTTTGGTTCACCGAGCCCTTCATAACAAAGGCCCGGCATTTATAAAACAGATTATAACTCCTTATAAACCCCAGCGACTGCTTAGATCTTCTTCTGCATCCTTGATTTGTATTCCTCGGTTCAAAAGATCGAGATGGGGAGGCAGATGTTTTGCTTTTAGGGCAGCCCAGCTATGGAACTCTCTCCTGGCTGAAATTCGATTAGTGGATTCAGAGTTTTCGTTTCAGAAATCTCTGAAAACCTTTCTCTTTCCTCTATAGGGTCTCTCAGCTGCTATCTCATTTCTTGTGGTCCCGCAGAAGCGCTGGGAAGGCTGTTGGCAGCCATGCACTTTACAAATCCTCAAAATAAATAAAATAAAAATAAATGTGCCTGGGTTTCCCATTCTGTGCGATATTTAAAATCTGCAAAACTCTGCAACGAGGTGAAAACCTAAACTATTCCATAAATCTTGCTCATCCTTTGAAAGACAAAACACTTTACAATCTTTCAATAAGAGGTAATCATATCAGCCTATGATAAAGTATTTCTTAAAAATTGTTTGTATACGAAAAGGTAATTCAAGCTAATTCCTAAATTACTTTATATCTAGTTTTTTAGGCAAAATGGTTATTTTAATAAAATCTGGCAATTGGCTTGCTGTGTCATTGAAAATACCAGTTAATATGGAATTATTCATTGGGAGAGCAGAGAGTCTATCAGTTAAAGGGGAAACAATATCTAAAAGTGCTGCCTGGTAATATTCACCAATGTTAAGAAGAGCTAATGCCCCATATCCTTTATCCAACTGTATGTAAGGAAAATCAAATGGCCAAAAGAGTTATTACGTATGAAGCTGCATATAAGTGTGTCCACCTGAAGAATTATTTTTGGAATTAGATAGGAACACTTAGAAATAAAAAATAAGAAAATAAAGAGCAGTCGAATTGACATTTTAACTGAGGCATCTCTTCCAATTATTGAAAGAGGTAGGGTTTCATATTTCAAAAAAAGTTACACACTTTGACTACTATATCAGAATAATTAAACTTAAATAAATCATCATAATTTGGCGTATCATATATACCTAAATATCTCTTATTTTGATGTTAGGATTATACCTGTATACAGACCCTGGGGAAGAACTTCTATAGAAGCGTTAAATAGGAGAACCTCCGATTTCTCTTAATTCATTCTATACACCCAAAGTCACTGCCAATTCTCAGATCTTTCCTATCAAATTTTGAACAGTAGATTTAGCTGCTTTTAGGTAAACAACCAACTCGTCAGCATATAGCTTTTCGTTTGATATTTCTGGAGCAGGGCAAGAGATTTTATCCTCTGTACAAAGGGCTAGGGCTAAAGGCTCGATAAAGAAAGCAAACAAAACTGGGGACAATGGACGCCCATGTTGGGTTCTCCGCCTGATCTCTGCTCTCCCTGCTTCAGATGAATTAACTATTATTAATGCTGATGAGTTCACATACAACCTCTTGAGATAGAAATTGTTCAGAGAATTAAAAGACCTATAAAATGCAAAACAAGTGCTTCTCAATTTATCAGATCTAAAGTCTTTTCTATGTCAAACCTAGCTGCTTGCAATCCATTCCACCAAAAATAGTCATTAGCCTTTACCAAGAATTTGGCATTAGCTTACCTAGACCTATTTACCAAAGAATGTTGGTTCGGGAGAATCAGGCTTCAAGCGGCCATCATAACTCTATTAGCCGTAATTCTAATAAATAACTTATAGTTTGAATTCAACAAACTAGTTTGACGAAACAAGCTGAAATTGTTCATAGGTTTCTCTTTTTTCAAAATGCTAATAACAGTAGCATCAACAAGGGAAGTGCCTTCCCCGCTCCTCAGCCCGGAAGAAACGCTGCCCTTTTGTTTTTTCTTTCGCCCAAGTCGGAGGGCGAACTGAAGGGCGTCAGGCGGCTGGGGCTCCTGCTTTGCACGGAACGAGCGAGCGAGCGTGGTCGCGGGGATGCCACTGCATCGCTGCTCTGTTTACATTATGGAATCCCCTGCACGCTGAGACCGGGCCGCGCTTACCACTTGGTGCGCACCGGGCGGTCAGCGTATTTTGCCTGGAGGATTTTTTTCTTTTCTTTTTTTTTCTCAAAGCAGACGCCACTTTTTCTGCATCACCGGCACCACTGGCACTGGTTTTGAGCCCCCGTGCCTCCTCCTCCTTGTGCCTCCTCGTGCCTGGGATGCAAGAAGCAGTAGGAGGGTGAGAACAAAGGGAAGAAACCTCCATGAAGAGATTCAGAAGCGGCTGGGTACAAACACAACCAGGTACTGGGTCTGTGGCAGAGGTTCTATAAGGCTGCATTACGCTATATGTTTTTTTTTTGGACTATCTCAGGGTTGGCTCTTGTGTACTATATGATGCATGGACATTATATGAATGGATCTACGGGACAGTGCTAAAAAGAAGTAATTGACTGCAAACAAAAACCTATAGGAGTAATGTTTTTTGAAATACCCAGATTGGGGGGAAAAAAAACTGTGTTCAGAAATCGAACTGGATCTGACATTAGGATATGTACAGCCAAGCCTACTTGAAATGTGTGAATTTTTGCTCCTTTAAAACCTTTGGCACACTGTTGTTGAGCGCGCAAACTGGGCTAGTACATTTGGAGAGAACTTGTGATTTAATTATTAACAATCTTATGGTTATCATGGCACCCAAAAACAGTCGAAACCTTGGAGAGAAAGGAGAAGGGACACGAGCTGCCCGGGTTAAAAAATCTAGTGGCGCAATGGCCGCTGGTAATAAAAGACCAACCTTTACGATTGGGAAAATAAACGGGAAGCAGGTTATAGGAACAAGTAGAGAAGCCAAAAACAATGCCCCTCTAATGTCTTCCCCCAGGGGAAAGAAAACACAGCCTATAATTACGGGCTTTTGGAAGGGAGGCATACAAGAGGGTAATCTTGCGTACTTCTCCTCCCCCCCCAAACAGGAATGCAATCAACAGTAGGCACGAAACAGGTGGAGGATAGAGAAGTGAAAACACTTCCTGAGGGTGGAAGCCAAGAAAAGGACCTCACTTTGGACTGGGAACAAACTTCTATGCCCTTGAAAGCTGTTGAGAGCGCGGTACTCCAGCGGGGGAGAGGAGGCCATAAGGCCAAAGGATGCAGAGACATATACAGCCCGGGAAGGGAGTTCTCAATTAGGATCCAGAGAAAAGGGAAATTGTGTCCTACCCCAAGTTATTCAAGAAGTTATTTGTACGTCAAAGGAGGTTGTAAAGGTGCCAGACGTGTCCAAAGATGGAAGGGACAAATTCTATTGTTTGACAGAGGACTCAGACTCTACTAACAGTGATCTAGGGGTGAGTGAAAGTAGACATAGTATCTCTTCTGAATCTGCTAGCTTTTTGTCCCTTGCAGAATCCACGGTGCGACAGCGGCGGCGGAAAAGCAAGGGGTTGGTCCCCAGTAGTGGAGATAATGCAGAATCCTCAACCCAGACCCAGAAAGCTCTTAAATGGGACTATTCAGGTACAGATCTTATGAGCACAGTAGAGACCCATTCCTCTCAGAACCCAACTAAGATGATTGATGAATCGGTATGTAGCCCAACCCATGCAATGGACAATCGACATACAGATTCTGAAATGCTACAGCCTATATATAATTCAATAAAGGAGCTACAGACTGAGACAAGAGCAGAAAGCCATAGGGCATGGTTGGCTACGAAACAGCTACAAGGAACAGTGCGGAAGGTGGTTAAATCCTGCACAGAAAGTGAGGGGAAACTAAGCTCAATCGAAGAGAGGACATCATTCGTTGAAGGAGAGATCGAGGCTCTGAGAGTGCAAACTACAACGCATGAAGGACAATTAACTGACATAATGTGGAAGTTAGAGGATCAGGAAAATAGGCAAAGGAGAAATAATCTGCGCTTTCTCAGCATTAAAGAAGAAGCAGAGGGCAGCAATATTAGGGCTTATATGGTTAGAGTATTACAGGAAGCATTTCCAGAGCTCTCCAAATGGGATTGGGAAGCTGAAGTCCAGAGGGTACATAGGTACCCACTAGTACGCCGGGAAGGCCGCAGAGAGGAGACTAAACATCCCAGAGCTATTCTGGTCTATTTCGGGAACTATCTTCTGAGACAATCTATATATGAAAAAGCCCATCCTGACGCCCTGCTAAGTGGTGGCAGAGCAACTTTTTTTACTCGACCCGATTACTGTCATGTTACAGTGGAACGAAGGTGGAGATTGCAGCAGCTGATTAAACCCTTTCAAGATAAAGGGGAGAGGCGTATTTACTCGCTCGTCTTAAAACTGTGGTCAATGGAAAAAATAGAGTATTTAACTCTGAAGTCCAGGCTAAAGAGTATTTGCTTGGGTTGTAATTTAACATGATGTACAGAATTCATGTAGTCTTGGTACCCTTGAGGGGAGCATAAGAGGCCGGTTACCCAAGGAGTCGAGTGGTGGGCAGTAGGAGGCACCTAGGCGACACCAACATTCAGGTCAACGGGGGTCTGACTGTCTCAAGGGGGGCTGGGGGAGGGATAGGGAGTGGGAGGCCTCTGGGGGGAGAGGGTGGCAGGGGGGACTTGGGGGAAATTGGGGGAAAGGGGTGGGGACAAGGTCAGTGTGGGGTAGGGCCTAGGGAGGAAAGGGAGACAAATTTGTACCCCAAAAGATGTGTAGGGTTATGTATGATTCTACCAATGTAAGATGGCTACTAGTTAATGTAAGGTAAACCACCCAAGTTAGTCAAGTTAGTCAAAAATTGCCAATTGAGATTGTACATATGTCAACTATAAGGATAGCAACCATTAATATAAGTGGGTTAAATACCCCCCGGAAGAGGAAAAAAAACGCAGACGATTTGAGAATGTTAAAAGCAGATATTTACTGCCTGCAAGACACACATGTTTCAAAAGGCAGATAGGAAGTAGTTAGAAATCCTAGGCTTGCGGTTATTAGGGTGTACCGAACGGATGACTAAAGCAAATGGGGTCGCGATCATGGCAGCTAGTACTAGCTGCCTTGTTAATCGGCAGAAAGTAGATACAATTGGTAGGTGGGTAATAATGGAGTGTGTAGTAGGTAATGTTAGATTTACGTTATGTTCATTATATGGCTCAGTGGAAGATGACCCCTCATTATTTGATTTTATATCTGCAGAACTTACACTATGGCCCGCACCATACATTATCTGTGGGGATTTGAACTTTAATGGGCCATGGGATGGGGCACAGTGCCTAAGAGATATTAGAAGGAATAAATATCCAGGGTGGAAGCCTAGAGTGTTTCAGGCTCTTAAGAATATGCAAAGGGAGGTTGGATTAACAGATTCATGGTTAGCTTTGGAAGGCCCTAAACCGGGATTTACTTATTTCTCTGCACCACATAGGAAATTTTCTAGATTGGATTATTTTTTAGTGTCTCCAATATTCCTAGATGAATTAGAGATTAAGTTATACCCTCGCTTTATGGCGGATCATAATCCATTGGTATTAGTGATTAAGGATAGAGAACGCCAGAGAGTTCAGAAGAATTGGACATTTGAGCGTGGTTTGTTGAAAGACCCTTTGTATATTCAGCACATGAATGTGCGGCTAAAGGAGTTCTTAGATTTCAATATTGGAACAGCCCCAATAGAAATAGCTTGGGATACATTAATGGCAGTTATACGGGGAAAACTCTGGGGTACAGCATAAAGAGACAGAAGCAGGCGATAACACAACTTCAGATATATATGGGGAATTTACAGACAGCAGAAGAGCAGCTTATCCAGGCTGTTAGGAATGATGTTGGGGTCGAGGATGCTATACATCAGGTTTCAATCACGAAAATGGCCCTCGGGAAATATTCAACCGAGAGGTTAGAGGGAAAAATAGCAATGAAACGAAGTGAGTGTTATGAATGTAGTGAAAAAGTAGGGCATATATTAGCCACATGGACCCGTCAGAGGGTAACTTCAGGTATAATCACGCAAGTACAAAATAAGGCATGACTGACAGTAACGAGACCTGACTCTATTAGGTAAGCCTTTCGTGAATACTATACAGAATTATATGACACGGCTAATATGGGACAGGAGCATATTGATAGTCACGGGTTGATGCTGACTAGATATAGTCAGATTACATCAGTCGATCAAAAAGTATTGGAACAGGAGGTGACAGTGGAGGAAATGTTAGACGCACTCGAGGCACTCCCAAGTGGGAAAGCTGTGGGGCCAGATGGCATTCCTTTAGAGTTATATAAACATTTCAAGAAGGCACTCTCATCAGTCTTGTTGGAATTGATGACTCATGTGCAGATGGAAGGTAATCCTCCTCCATCCTGGGGGTCTGCTAATATAGTGGTGTTTTTAAAGAAAGGGAGGAACCCAGATAGTTTAAGCTCATACCGCCCTATCACCCTGATGAATAGTGATGCAAAAATGTATTCCAAAATATTAGCGACTTGACTGTCTGGATGAATCCGAAAGCTGGTTAGCTGTAATCAACATTGTTTTGTTCCCGGTAGGGACACAACTGATCACATAAGGAGGGTTATAGCATTATTTGATGCTAAATATGTAGCAGCAGAGCCTATGGCCATGATTTTATTAGATGCAGAGAAGGCATTTGATAGAGTTAACTGGAAGTATCTATGGGACATATTAAGGGTATATGGTTTAGGAGAAAGATTCACCACAGCCGTTAAAGTGCTATAAAAGGAACCGAGTGCTAGCATACGAATTGGAGGGGAATGTTCCCATCCCTTTAGGATTAGACGAGGTACAAGGCAAGGATGTCCATGCTCACCATTATTATTTGCGCTATACTTATATCCCTTTCTACGATTTTTGGAAAAGAATACAAATATTCAGCCGGTTATTCGCTACGGGTGGTCAACAAAATTTTGGCTTATGCAGATGATGTGGCAGTTATAACTGCAAACCCTGATTTGGCCATGAAAGAAATTGAGGATGCAGCAGAAAAGTTTGGGGCAGTTTCTGGCTATCTTCTAAACAGAGATAAGACGCAAATAGTTATGAATGAGTATTGTAAGTCGACAGATACACGGAAAGTGGAACACGCAGTGTATCCAGGGATTGATATTCGACCTCAGGCAGAGGATATTGTCAGGTATAACCTTTTGCCCATTATAGCAAATGCCAGATACAATTTAAGTAGATGGAACAACTTGCATATGATGATCATGGGGTGGTGTAATCTGATAAAAATGACGTTTTTACAGAAAATACTATATTTATTTTGTGCAATTCCATTGGAAATTGAGAAATCTTGGTTTAGGAAATCAGATCAATTAATCATGCGGTTTGTTTGGTCATACAGCAAGATACGCAGGGCAAGTAAATATATGACGCTTTTAAGGGGAAAGGGTGGACGGTCCCTTCCCAACTTTAAATTGTATCAGATGGCAGCTGCGATGCAGTCACTGTTTATAAGCGAACCCTAGTAAATGATAGGGAATATGTCCCTAGTATTTATGAGGTATTAATTGGCCCAGATGCAAAAGGGTCAATGTTCAAGTTTCCGGAACCAAGCTATTTTAAGAAAACTCGGTTTAAAGTTCTTCATGCAGCCTTTAAAATTTGGGGTTCATGGCAAAAGAAAATTGGGTTGTGAAGGTATAATTACTACACTTTGATCAAAGATAACATGTTCCTCCCTGGGATTTTTCATGATAGTATTATGGAGCAGTGGAATCAACAGGGCATACAAAGGCTCACGGATTTTATTGAGGATTCTACAATCATGACCTTTGGAAGCTTACGGGGGAAATTTGAACTAGCCCAAACAAGTTTTTTTCAAATACCTACAAGTAAGAGACTTTGGGGGTCATTCTGACCTCAGCGGTAAAAGGCCCTTACCGCCGGTCAGAAGACCGCCATCATACCGCCGCGGCCGCGGTAAACCGCCACGGTCATTCTGACCTCCAACTGCGAAACCGCCGAAAACCCGACATCCACGGAAGGCCGCCTCATCAGCGGGCAGCGAAAAACTGGAGATGACCAAACCTCCACCGCCACGCCAACACAAACACGCCCATGCCATTACGACCCACGAATCCACGTCTTTCAACCGCGGTATTCCATTGGCGGTATACACCGCCGCGCTCAAAATACACACACCTTTACAAAACACAGCCACATTGGACAATTCCAAATACACACACCTGATACACATACACACACCACACGCACACACCCATTACAATATAAAACACACACCCACATCACCCACAAACCCCCACATATCGAAATTCTGAGAGAAGGCGCAATACACAGATAGAGAGCACAGGGAATGCAAACCACAACACACACAGGAACCCAACATCATCAACCACACCACATCTACGCACACATCACCACACACCACCACTCACATCACCACAAACACCACCCCACACCTCATCCACACCACCCCATGGCACCCCAAAGACACCCCAGGTTTTCTGACCAAGAACTCAGGGTCATGGTGGAGGAAATAATAAGGGTAGAGCCCCAGCTCTTCGGCACACAGGTGCAACACACCACAATAGCCAGGAAGGCGGAGCTATGGCAAAGGATCGTCGACAGGGTCAACGCTGTGGGACAGCATCCCAGAAACCGGGAAGACATCCGAAAGCGCTGGAACGACCTACGGAGGAAGGTACGGTCGATGGTCTCAAGACACAACATCGCTGTGCAGAAGACTGGCGGCGGACCACCACCCACTCCACCCGAATTCACAGCATGGGAGCAAGAGGTCTTGAACATCCTGCATCCTGCGGGCCTCGCTGGAGTAGGCAGAGGAATGGACTCTGGTAAGTCTAATCTCAACTACTCCCCCCCCCAACCACCAGCATGCCAACCCACACCCCCACCCTCACCCCCAACCCCCCCAGCACACATCCTCCCTGCCAATGTCTCACCAGCACAACCCACCCAACCCAAAACCAAACCCTGAATGCCAACACAAACCATGGACACCCATCACCTATGCATGACCACTGCACATACCCATCCCCCCCCCACAAACCACCCTCACAACTCCTCCCACAAGGGAATGCCAGCACTGGGGGACAAGGGCACCCACAAATCGCACGCCATGGCACACACAGAAGCAATAACCAAACTCTTTTACCCCTGCAGGGCCCGAACGCCAAGACACCGCCACGGAGGGTCCAGATTTGTCCATCCCGCCCCCAGAACAGGCCCCCAGTGATGACAGCAGCTCTGTCGACCTAGAACCTGATGACCAGCCCGGACCATCGGGGACCTCTGGACAGTCGGTTCCCCACACACAGACACAGGCCACAGCAGACCCAACCCCCTCTGGGAATACCAGCACAGCGGGCCCATGCCTCTGTCTCCAGGACGCGTCAATCAGCGGTGTGTCCGCCACTACAGGGCACCCAGGCTGACCCACCACCCCAACAACAACAGGGACCTGGGGGCAGTGGTAGTGGGCACACCGTCCAGGGGACAGAGGCCCGGGGAAACAGGGCAACTGGGAGGGCTGCAGTGCGAGAGGGGGTGGACCGGCCCAGGGAACCCACTCTCCAAGAGGCCCTCACCACCATCATGGGAGCATACCACCACTCCCAGGAGGCGATGGCGACGGTACTGGCCAGGTTCCAGGAGATCCAGGCACAGCAGGAGGAACGGTACATGGGGTTCAGAGACGAACTCCGGATCATAGGTACCGCAATGGGGACCATCGTCCTGGCCCTCAACCAGATAGTCACCTCATTGCGGGACCATGTGGCACCCCAAAGGGCCCCTGTCACTAGCCCGGACCACGAACAGCCTACCACCTCCGCCGGCGCTAGTGGACAGGAGGCCCCCACACAACGACTGGCCACCAGAACCCCACCTCCTGCTGAAGATCAACCACCCCGCAAGCGGAACCTGAGATCTCACAAGAAGACAGAGTAGGATGCCAAGACCCCCGCCAGCAAACAATACCCCCTGATGTCATCCCACTGTCCCACATTGTCACCCTGTCCAACCTTAAACAGCCCCTGCTCCATCCTTCCACAGGCATATGGACAATGCACCTGTGAAACTGAGAACTGGACTCTGCCATGGACATTCCTCCACCCCCACCCATCACCGTTTTACTATCATGGACCTATATGTAGCACTAAAAATAAATCACTATTTGCACTTCAAAAATCAGGAGTCTGCTTGTATTCTTAACAAATGTATTGCACATAACGGTTCATTAATGTTCTGTTACATTGTTATGACAACATGCCAATGTCAATGAGCTTTAGTCCATGGGCAAACAAAGCAGAAGTCACGCAGTTGGTCAAACAGCTCTGAAAAGGGAAGGCAAAGTCACAATTCAGTTTAAAGGAACTGGGGGGAAACACAGAAAGTAGAGATGCAGGAGGCCTGAAGTAAATGTAAAATGGCGTGGGTGATTCTTACCTGTGTGCTACTGAAAATACTGTTGTATAACTGTGTCCCTGTTGTCCGTGTCGTCCCCGTCGTCTTCCTCCTCTTCACTCTCCACAGGCTCCACAGCTGCTACAACACCACCATCTGGACCATCCTCCTGCAGAAAAGGCACCTGGCGTCGCAAAGCAAGATTGTGAAGCATACAGCAGGCCACGATGATCTGGCACACCTTCTTTGGTGAGTACATTAGGGATCCACCTGTCATATGCAGGCACCTAAACCTGGCCTTCAGGAGGCCGAAGGTCCTTTCTATGATCCTCCTAGATCGCCCATGGGCCTCATTGTACCGTTCCTCTGCCCTGGTCCGGGGATTCCTCACTGGGGTCAATAGCCAAGGCAGGTTGGGGTAACCAGAGTCACCAATTAGCCACACACGGTGTCTCTGTAGCTGTTCCATCACATAGGGGATGCTGCTATTTCGCATAACATACGCGTCATGCACTGACCCAGGGAACTTGGCATTTACATGGGAGATGTACTGGTCAGCCAAACAGACCACCTGCACATTCATAGAATGGTAATTTTTTCTGTTTCTGTACACCTGCTCATCGTCTTTTGGGGGTACTAAGGCCACATGGGTCCCATCAATGGCACCAATGATGTTGGGGATATGTCCAAGGGCATAGAAATCACCCTTCACAGTGGCCAAATCACCCTCCTCAGGGAAAACAACGTAGCTCCGCATGTATTTCGTCAGGGCAGACAACACTCTGGACAAAATCTTTGAAAACATAGGCTGAGACATCCCTGATGACATGGCCACTGTTGTCTGAAAAGACCCACTTGCCAAAAAATGGAGGACTGACAGAACCTGCACCAGAGGGGGAATTCCTGTGGGTTGGCGGATGGGGGACATCAGTGCTGGCTCCAGCTGGGCACACAGTTCATGTATAGTGGCTCTGTCAAGTCGGTATCGCAGTATTATATGACGTTCCTCCATTGTCGGCAGGTCCACCAGCGGTCGGTACACGGGAGGATTCCTCCTTCTCCTCGCAAGTCCCAGCGGATGGTGCCTAGGAAGGACAACATGGAGTACAGAGTCAACCCACAGGTACGTAACTACAGCTTGCACAGTACACGAATCGCTATGCATTGAATGGCTTGTATGAGTGGCAATGCAAGGCCTAGGCCTGTGTGACGCAGTAGAAATCAAGCCATGTGGGCCCTTGAAATGGCGGCTGCCTGACCTGAGAAGTGTGACAGTGGGATGTGAGGTCAATGGGCTGGCGTGGCACACCGTGGCGGTAGGCGGTCGAAGACCGCGGCGCCAAGCCGTATTGGTTAACATTGAACCCTATGGGTTTCAGGAGCCAATGACGAGGTGCGCCGGCAGTCGCAGTACGCACCGCCGCGGTACGCACCGCCGAGTCTGTGACCGCCATTTTCTATCTGATTAATCACTCGAGACCTGATCATCCACAGGAGAGGACCTATACTGCAAGTGCTGCTGTGAACTCGGTCTGGAAGAGACAATGGCTGCTGCGACTGGGGAAAGGGCCCCTGCCTTCACTTCAGAAGAGTTGGAGAAACTTGTGGATGGGGTCCTGCCCCAGTATGCGCTACTCTATGGTCCTCCAGACCAACAGGTAAGTACACTGTGTGCACGTTGAATGGGCTATGCCTGGGTTTTGGATGGTGGATGTAAGATGGTGGGGTGGGGAGAGAATGAGGAGTGCAAGGCACGACAGATGAGAGCATGTGCCACATGGCAAGGTTGGGGGGGGGGCAATCAAATCTAACATGCAGAGAATTAATGATATTTACTTTTCCACCCTGTACATGTCAAATAGGTCAGCGCCCATCAGAAAGTCGACATTTGGCGTGCCATCGCCAAGGACGTCCGGGACCTGGGGGTCCACAACAGACGGGGCACCCACTGCCGAAAGAGGAGGGAGGACATCCGCCGCGGGACCAGGAAGACCGCAGAGTCTCTGCTGGGGATGGCCTCCCAACGTAGGAGGGGTGCCAGCAGACAATTGACCCCCCTGATGTCCCGGATCCTGGCGGTGGCCTACCCCGATTTGGATGGGCGCGTGAGGACATCACAGCAGACACAAGGGGGTGAGTACCAGTACATTCAGCTATCTTTACACGCAGTGGAGGCGTCTGGGTGGGGGAGGAGGGCTGTGGGTGACATTAGGCCAGGGCGCTTTCTGTAGTGTAGTCCCCTCCTTTAGGCATGGCCCTGTGCCCCCGCCCCCAACCTCTGTAGGGTGCCAAGTACAGCAATCGATGGTCCAGCATTACCCATGTGCGCATTTGTTGTCCATTGACCTGTTGGCCTAGTCACAAGTACTGAGTAGTGTACCCCGATTGCGCGGCGTAGTGCATGAGGCTACTGTATCTGTCCTCTCCGCCAACGGTGTTCACAATGCATGCACTCAACCTGTCTTTATGTCTCCCCCCACCCTTTTTCTTTATCTTCTTGTGCATGTGTGCATTAGCATCATCAGGCGGAGGAGAATTGGCATCGGAGCACGAGGGAGCTGCAACTCACAAGGCCCCGGTGGGCCATGGTACAGACACCGAGGTCACCAGTGATACGGAGGGCGAGGGGAGCTTCACAACGGGGACCCGTGGTGACACCAGCGACACTGACACGTCCTCGGATGGGAGCTCCCTAGCGGTGGCGGCAAAATCCGGGCCCCCCGCCTCAACAGGTACAGCCGCCACCCAGCGCACCAGCTCCGCCCTCCCTGCAGCTCCTCAGCCTTCGCTCCATGCCCGCTCGCCCAAGAAGGCGGGCATCTCCTTCGCCCCAGGCACCTCAGGCCCTGCCCCTGTTACCCCTGCTGCCCTCAGTGAGGAGGTCATTGACCTCCTTCAGACCATCATTGTTGGGCAGTCTACCCTTTTGAATGCCATCCAGGGGGTAGAGAGGGAGGTGCATCGGAGCAATGCATACCTGGAGGGCATTCATTCGGGTCAGGCTGCCCATCAACGATCGTTCACTGCTCTGGCCTCAGCACTGACAGCAGCCATTGTCCCCGTTTCCAGCCTCCCTCTACTAACTGCCTCCACCCTGTCTCGGTCTCCTGTTCCTCAGCCTATCCCATCCACACCATCTGACCAGCCTGCACACACCTCAACACCCAAGGGCAGCTCATCCAGACATAAGCACCACAGATCCCACAAGCATTCACCCAAGCAACACCCAGATGCAGACATGGCAACAGTCACTACCACCTCTGTGTCCCCCTCCTCCTCGTCTCCCTCCTCCCTCCCTGTGACGTCTCCACTCACACCTGCATGCACACCACCATCAGCCAGTACTTCCAGCACCAGCACACCCTCCAGTACAGTCCGCACACGTGCAGTCACCACCCCCACTGCCATTTACACGTCCCCTGTGTCCTCTCCCACTGTGTCTGTCACCCCCTCTTCCAAGACACACAAACGCAGGCAGCCACCCACCCAACAGCCAACCACCTCACCACAGCCTACGTCACAAGCACCTGCACCCACAGACAGCACACCTGACTCTCCTACAACCACATCCTCTTCCTCCACTCCCATAACCACTAAACCTACCCTTTACCTTGGTCCTAAAAAACTTTACCTCTCCACAGTTAACCTCTTTGCCCCACTTGACCCACCCCCTCCATCTGGGAAGAGTCCCAAGAGCACCTCAGCCACCACCAGCCCTGCTTCAAGTCTCAACATTGTGCATGGGTTTTGGAGTCCACCCTTTCCCAGCACTGACACTTCGGCCAACAGCAAGGGGACAGCCAGCCCCCCCCCCGGTAAGAGGACCCGTAAAGTCAAAGGCCGCCGCGAGAAGGCTGACACGGCTGCCCCCAAGGAGCAAAGTCCTGGGCCGTCACCTGCCACAACATCCAGGGGAGGCAAGGGCCAGAGAGCCTCATCTAAGGAGGGCAAGGGCAGCAGGGCGGAGAAGTCAGCCAGCAGGGGCACGGACCAGGAGGGCTCCACAAGCCCCATCCCGGGTGTGACGGAGGACACCCACGGGCCCAGGACTCCGTCACAGAAGGGTCCAGCAACTGGACGGTCGGAGGGCGACTAAGCAGGGAGTCCTGGCCAGGTCAGGCTCCCTTGAAAGACACGACAAGCACCGCTGAACACGGCACCGCTGAAGAGGGCCCCGCCATGAAGATAGGCACCGCTGAACAGGGCCCCGCCGTGCAGAAGGGCACCGCTGAAGAGGGCCCCGCCGTGAAGATAGGCACCGCTGAAGAGGGCCCTGCCGTGCAGAAGGGCACCGCTGAAGAGGGCCCCGCCGTGAAGATAGGCACCGCTGAACAGGGCCCCGCCGTGCAGAAGGGCACCGCTGAACAGGGCCCCGCTGTGAAGATAGGCACCGCTGAACAGGGCCCCGCCGTGCAGAAGGGCACCGCTGAAGAGGGCCCCGCCGTGAAGATAGGCACCGCTGAACAGGGCCCTGCCGTGCAGAAGGGCACCGCTGAAGAGGGCCACGCCGTGAAGATAGGCACCGCTGAACAGGGCCCCGCCGTGCAGAAGGGCCCCGCTGAAGAGGGCCCCGCCGTGAAGAAAGGCACCGCTGAACAGGGCCCCGCCGTGAGGAGCACCGCTGAACAGGGCCCCGCCAAGACAGGCACCGCTGAACATGGCCCTGCCGTCTCAAGCACCGCTCCGCTGGGCCCCGCCGTCTCAAGCACCGCTCCGCTGGGCCCTTCCTGTCAAGCACCGCTCCGCTGGGCCCTGCCGTCTCAAGCACCGCTCCGCTGGGCCCGCCGTCTCAAGCACCGCTCCGCTGGGCCCTTACTGTCAAGCACCGCTCCGCTGGGCCCTTCCTGTCAAGCACCGCTCCGCTGGGCCCTGCCGTCTCAAGCACCGCTCAGCTGGGCCCTGCCGTCTCAAGCACCGCTCCGCTGGGCCCTGCCGTCTCAAGCACCGCTCCGCTGGGCCCTTCCTGTCAAGCACCGCTCCGCTGGGCCCTGCCGTCTCAAGCACCGCTCCGCTGTGCCCTGCCGTCTCAAGCACCGCTCCGCTGGGCCCTGCCGTCTCAAGCACCGCTCCGCTGGGCCCTTCCTGTCAAGCACCGCTCCGCTGGGCCCTTCCTGTCAAGCACCGCTCCGCTGGGCCCTGCTGTCTCAAGCACCGCTCCGCTGGGCCCTGCCATCTCAAGTACCGCTCCGCTGGGCCCTTCCTGTCAAGCACCGCTCCGCTGGGCCCTGCCGTCTCAAGCACCGCTCCGCTGGGCCCTTCCTGTCAAGCACCGCTCCACTGGGCCCTTCCTGTCAAGCACCGCTCCGCTGGGCCCTGCCGTCTCAAGCACCGCTCCGCTGGGCCCTGCCGTCTCAAGCACCGCTCCGCTGGGCCCTTCCTGTCAAGCACCGCTCCGCTGGGCCCTTCCTGTCAAGCACCGCTCCGCTGGGCCCTGCCGTCTCAAGCACCGCTCCGCTGGGCCCTGCCGTCTCAAGCACCGCTCCGCTGGGCCCTGCCGTCTCAAGCACCGCTCCGCTGGGCCCTTCCTGTCAAGCACCGCTCCGGTGGGCCCTTCCTGTTAAGCACCGCTCCGCTGGGCCCTGCCGTCTCAAGCACCGCTCCGCTGGGCCTTGCCGTCTCAAGCACCGCTCCGCTGGGCCCTTCCTGTCAAGCACCGCTCCGCTGGGCCCCGCCGTCTCAAGCACCGCTCCGCTGGGCCCTGCCGTCTCAAGCACCGCTGGCCCATTGACAGTGCCGGTTCCGTGTCGAGCTAGTGTTCACGCTGCACTCTGGGCACGATGCCTCCTCCAATACCTGTGGAGTCTGTAATCCACCTGATGGCCTATGTGTCTGCACTCCCCAGGATGGCACAGTGGGCAGCCCACCCACTGTAGAGACTTGAGAGACTGTGGCTTTGTACTCCCCAGGATGGCACAGTGGGCAGCCCACCCACTGTAGAGACTTGAGAGACTGTGGCTTTGCACTCCCCAGGATGGAACAGTGGGCATGGTGGACCCTTCGTGGATCTGGCGTCGTGGACTCATGTGGCTGAGGTGACCCCCTTTCCCTTCCCCCTGAGGTGCCTGTAGTTTTGTCATCTGATGCCCCAGCAGTGTTCTCTCCAACGGACTCAGGTCTCCTGTGTGGGCTTTGCCCGTGTGTTGATACACTTTGGCCCACGGACAGTGGAAATTTAAGTGACTGTGCAGGACTTATTGCCTATATTTATCAGTTTCGCAATGTTCTTACTTGATTTTGTTACATTTCTTTTTGCTATTTTACCATGATGTCAACGAACCTATTTTATAGATACATTTTGTTTCTCACTTTAATTGTGTCTTTGCATCATTCCGGTGGGTTTGGGTGGTGTCACTGTGACTTGGTGCTCTGCATTGGTGTGTAGATAGTTTGGGGGGGGGGTCGCATATGTGTGTGCCCGTAACCTTTCCTCCTCCCCCCTCCCCTGTGTCGTAGGTGCAGTACTCACCGTTGTCTTCTGCGCCGGAGTTCGTACTCGTGGTAGATGAGCAGGTAGACAATAGCTGGTAGGATGTTTAATTCGGGTTCCATGCTGTTCTCTGTCCTCGTGGAGTGCATAGAGGTGAGCGTTTTCCCGTTCGTAGTCTGTTTCCGCCGTGTTTTTATCGGCGGGTCTCCCGCCCCGGAAAAGGTGGCGGATTGGTGAGTTGTGATAGGGTGGGCGGTACATTGTCTGCCGCCTGCCTGTTGGCGGTGACCGCCGCGCTGTTTGTCTGTCCCGCCGTGGCGGTCGGAGTGTTAAGTTGGCGGGCTGTGTTGGCGGTTCCCGCCAGGGTCAGAATTCTATTTTTTGGACCACCAGCCTGTTGGCCGCCGCTTTAACACCGACCGCCAGGGTTGGAATGACCCCCTTTATCTTACGAAAGACTGGCGGACCAGTAGGGTTTGTTAAGAGCTCTTTACTATAAAAGATGATTTCACGTGATAAGAATACGATAAGATTATTATATGGGGAATTGACAGATAATCCTCCTGATAATCTGGTGAAGCATAGTCAAAAATTTAGAATTATGCTAAATGTGGAAGAGGAAGCCTTCTACGAGTCTCTAGAATTAGGGTGTACCTCCCTGCTGTCAGCATCTCTCCAGGCACAACATTCTAAAACAATATTTGACTTGTACAGTACCCCTGGGAAATTAGCACAATGGGGTCGGGAACAAGGGCTACACTGCCCAAGATGCCAGCAACACGTGGTGGATATAATCCATATGTTTGCGACTTGTATAAAATTAGCGAATCTTCAAGAGAAATTGGAACAGTTTGTTAAAGATGTTGTAGGATTAGAAATTGAGCTATCACCGAGGGTGGTTATATTAGGAGTCACCGAACAAAGGAAGCCTACTGTCAGAAAATTGCTCTTTATGATTATGTCAGTATATCGACTCTGTATTTCTTCGATATGGCTGGATTAAACAGATCCTACATATCAGAACTGGTTAGATCATCTCCTCGCAGTATACCAGCTGGAAAAGGCCCTGTATGAGTGGAAAGGGAGAAGAGGGGGGCAAAAAGGGCAAGAAATATGTTTTTTTTTGGGTGAATGGTTTGCCAATAAGTGACAATTGTACAAGATATGTTACATGTGGTTAGATGACCTGCTGATTTACTGTTGTGATTTTGTTTTTTTTTGGTAACTATACATAAGTATATGTATGGTTGTTTTGGGTACTAATAAAAATTATTTAAAATAAAATAAAAATCTGATTTGCAGTGACTGACGCAATTGATACCAGCTTCGTCTAGGATGGATTGTTTCAGGGAGAGATGGGAATGCATCTCACCTCAGTATGATGTGATCTTACGGTGTGGTTCTGAGGATGATTTTCACATTTAGTTGTTAAAATGCAACGTGTTACAGAGAAGTATTTGTGAAATATTTCGGTACTACAGTGGTGTGCTAAGCAAGCTTGATACTTCACAAGTATATTTTAGGGGCTCTACCACCCCTCACCATCCCCTCTGACAAATATGAACAATTTCCCTAAAAATGGGTCCAGGCCATAGGTTTTTAAGGCTGATCAGCTTGCTCAGAGAGGTGAGAGGGACTTTGCAGATGAACAGCACAGTGCTGAAGATTAACTGAACAAGCTGAGCATGCATCACCATCTTGATGTGTCATAGGTCATGAAGACTTATGGTGTCGCACACTTGCATGGTCGAGAACCGAGGCAGCATAATAAGTGCTTCTCATAACATGTCAAAAGAATTGTTGTGAATAGTCAGCAACAAGTTCCCATGCTCACTGGCCCTGGCTTGATCATGCCGCTGGAGCAGTGTTTCCTAAAATGTGGGTTTGCGACCCAATGGTGAGTTTTGAGGTGATTTTTGGTTGGTCAAGAAAGTCCGAGCAATAAATAATGCCTTTACATTCTCTGTTTATCTTGTCACATTTGCCAGTGCTTCTAAGAGAGAGGCCCAATGTCAGACATGACCTTCTGACACATTTCTGCTTACTCTTTAAACATGGGATTGGTGTTTACTTTTTTTTTCTCTGACTGGAAAATCAGAGGCGCTTTTAAAGTGAAGTATTTGGCAATCTTACTGGAGTACAGGGAATGTGAAAGGAAAGGCTGCAGGATATTGTTTTGGTTTGCAACACAGAACAAAATGTAAATATCTGTAAAACAACTGTGTCCATTCATCAGTTAGGAAAGACACTTTGACTGTTGATGCATAAATGATAAATATTCACAGAAACCCGCTCTCCACACATTATCATTTGAGTGCTGTTTAGTTTTATCAGTAAAACTGTATGTCTGTTCAACGTTAATGGCCAATTCAATAGAAAATGTGCTGTCTGTAAATGACAATGCACTGCCACACAGTGCTTTAGTTACGTTAAAAATCACCCCTCCTCGTGTCTCACATCCATTAAAGGTAAGTTGGTCTCAAAAGTTTGTAATTTTAAAAAGTGGGTTGTGGTTCTAGAAGGTTTGGGAACCACTGCTCTGGAGGCTTGATGGTGTGCATATGTGTGAAATAATAATACTGCAATACAATCTGATTGACAACAACATTATTTGCCAACATTGCTGTAATCTCCTTCCTTATATCATTGGTGCCTTTCCTCATATCATAGGCTCGCCTTTCCCAGATGACTGGTGTCCACTTCCCCATACCACTGGTGTCTCCTCTTTCCCTATTGAATCCACAAATTGCCATTAAACTCCTCTCATCATCGGCCCTTCCTTCCTTACACTCTCATTTGGGATAGCCTGACTGACACACTCCAACAGCATCTTGTTCGCTCCATACAATAATAATATGACAGCCCTAAACAGTGTCTCACGTATTCCCATTTAACTCACTTATTCTTATTCTCAGCTCTTTCACACCAGTGCCGAGTGTTCCATATTTCTGGCTTGTGTGAGAGACATACACTTTCTCGTTGATCTGGTTGGTTGCCAGGGTGATGCATCGTTTTCTTTTGTAATGCTGTGGGGAGCTTCCTTTATTTGTGTTAATCTTTGGGTTGTGGGGAGATGGGGGTAACAATTTAGGTGTTGAATGACACTTTCTACCGTTTGTTCTTGGCTAAATTGGCTTTGTTTTTACGTTGTGTTTGTTTGGGTGCAGAATGCTTCAATGGGAATTGCCCTCCTGTGGTACCAGATCTAAAGAACAACTTGGAGCCTACAACACATTCATTCAATAGTATATTTTTGTTTTATTTATCAGGATCTAGGCTTGTGAGTTACAACTGAACACGAGTGGGAGGATTTTTTGTAAAATACTAATGACTAGCATGACACTAACAAAAAAATTGTAAAGATCTATGTGATAATGTGTGGTGATGCAGGGCAAATTAAACACTCAAGCTAAGCCAAGATCCTGAACAAATAAAATGAATGCTCATCCTTAAGTAAATCGCTAACGACTAAAGTTCCAAGGTTGGAGAAATACATCTTTGTCACCCAATCTTGATAATAAAACCGTTACCAGCTAAGCTATAATGACTTTCAATTTTGGTACAACACAGCGTGTTCTAATTATACACATAAATATGGAAGGAAAATAAAATATGAGGATATAAAACAAAAGCTAGTGCACAAATTGTTTTAGACCACAATTATCATAATTAAAGCTTCCTTTAAAATGTAACAAATAAAATGGATGAAAAACAACATCTACAAATTATTAACGTGTCGAAAGTTATATAATTTTGCAAATTAATGAGAACTCAAACTTTACAATTTTCTTTAGCTGATCTCCTGACTTTTGCTGTAGCACTACTTAAGCATACATGGCAACGTTTGGGGACACCTAGGGTAGGGGATTATGGAAAAAAAAATGGGGGAATTTTAGTTCATCATTATCTTACATTAAAGTTGAGGAAGTAGTAATTGGGAGAATACCAAAAGTATATATTTTCTTCAGGCACAAAAAGCTGGGAGTTTGCTACCTAAATTCAAGGGGTTGACATATATCTGTTAGTATGTTATTTACTATTTGCTATCAAGAATGGTCTTTAAATGTAAAAGGTCCATACACTTAGATTAAATGAAGTAACGATTTTGCTATAATTGCTTATGTAAGAATTGATTTCAGAATGCAGCTAGCAGTTTGCCAAAATGCCATCCTTGGCCAAAGGTGTCATGCATGGTACGTACCAACTGGAAACCATGCCAATGGTGCTATTTGTGATCTCTGCATAAACTGGCTAATTAAAGCATTTGCCCCTACAGCACTTAGAACTAAGAACACACCCCTATATTATCCTGCCACTTTCAATCGGATTCTAATATGATGACTGAGACTCTGCTTGGAAAGGCACAGCAGAAGAGATTGTGTCATTACAAAAAATCACGAGCTGAAACATGGGTCTACAGAGAGACCACACCAGAGAAAGGTAGTTACAAGGAAAATTATTTTAGGCTTCCAAGATGAAAAATGAAAACATTTTTGGGTATTTATTTTGAGATTAGATAAGAAACATATCAGCAAAGGGATAAAACTTTATAAATGATAGTTTGAAGTGTAAGGTTAGGTCTACATTGTCAGGTTAGGGTAATCATATAGGGTTATTGTTAGAGTAAGGGTTGGGTTTATGATTAGTGTAATGAGTGATGTTAGGGTAAGTTTAGAGATAGCTTTAGGTTTAGAGTTATAGTTACGTGTAGGGTTAGACTGATGTTACTCATATCTCACAGGCTTAGAAACCAGTGGTACTACTCATGGTACAGGTACCTCACAAGTGTAGAAAGCATGCATACATCTCTGACATCATTTAAACAGGCTCAGTCCTCAGTTAGTGTTACTGCTGAAATGTGACAAAATATAAAGTTATTTCAGTATAGGTCATGAAATGTTTTCACGTGAGTCATTGAGATAATTCCATACAAGAAAGTGCCCCCCTGACACCAAAGAAATAGCGCCAACAAGAAATGCCTGTATCTCAGCTTGAATCATCCCTCAAATATTAACTTTAAGAGCATTTTGGAATATTTTAATTCAGACATTAGCTTGCCCTTTCCTTCAAATACAAACTTTTATCTCTCCAGTATTAGCTTTTTTGCTTTTGCTAAATAGGCTCATGTTTCCCCAAACACCAGCTTGTCATTTAATCAATAATCACAGATTTTAATCCCAAATTCCAGTTTTTCAATTTGAATGAAAAAATCATTTTCCCGAACAAAATCCCGTCATTGTCTTTAAAGAAACACGTACACCCCCAAATACCATTTTCGTTTAAGTAAGAACGGAGTTAGTCCCCAAATATCAATTTCATTTTTATTAAACATAAGTTTAGTCTTCCTAATATCATTTTAGTATTTATATCACTTACTTATATGTACTACTGTCAAAAATGGAAAGAGTTTCCTTGTACAATCATCATATGCCAGGAAGGTTACCATTGCCCAGAGGAATATGCGAGACAGCAGGAATTCCCATTGTATGCCCGAGATGCCCACCAGAAGTCAAGAATAACTGCCATAAGTGTCACATCACCATTTTGTTCTGGCTTCTTCTCTCCCTCAGTTTTCCAGGACTCCTGGTGATGGACAGTTCCGTGCTGGCCATCATCATGCTCACCTAGTGGCACCCCTCATGAATGCTACTTTCACATCGGGATCAGTGCAGAGAACAGTATCAATAGCTCACCTGAGACCACCTTAGTTTTACAAGCTGTCCATCAGCACATTTCCAGACGTCATGCTTTCACTAAAGCAGAACATCCTCACTGCTTATGTCATTTTGATTCATCTGTGCTAGCAGTGACTGGCATGGGTACAGGATCAGTGAGTCATCAGTGATTCAGTGAGAGCGTAGTGCAAAGGATGGTAGTTATACTCCAGAATTCTGCACACCATGCAGGATGACAAACTTTGGCAGGATGACAAACTTTGGTTTTTCTTTCTAGTCGAACAAACACCATGAGTTTTCAGAAAGGGGTGGCATCAAATCTTAATATACCCCTTTACAAGATGGTTGTCCATCCTTTGAATTATTTCTAATTCTCCAAATTCAAAATGTTCAGAGCCTCTTCATGTGATGTCAATTCCTGTTTGACGCACATATGAAATAGGATTTTAGAAATAAAGTTGTGGCACAACATATTTTGTTCCCTGATTTGTCTTTGCAAGCTTTGTCCCTTGTTATTTTTGTTCCTGATTTTTGCTTCTAGCAGTTTGGATCATTTTTGTTATGATATATTCTCTTGATAGAGCCTGGTTCTTTTCTCCTTCCTGATTTGAGGTGGGGTATACCTTGCTCATTTTTTTAGCATTCCCTTCCTCTTCAATGAAGAATTATAAGATTGGCAAAGAAGGTGTTTTGCCTTTGTGAGCTTTTTGTCCTAACTATGACCTCTGGGAGACGCATGATCACTTTCATGTGTATTATTCAGTGCAGGATGTTACTGTGGCTACTGAGAAAAGGCGCCCTTTCCTCCTGGAATCTAAAAGAGTATTAAATAGAGTTCCTCAATCATTGTGTGTGAAATGATTTGGTGCACCAACAGCAGAAGGCATCCGCAAAAACTGAGAGAGCCAGAAAGAGAAGGTAGAAGCAACTCCAAGAAGGCTGAGATCATATGCTTGTATGGCACACCAGCTTTTAGAAACCCTTACATCAAAGGTATTTTGCCTGCTCAACATGACACCAAGTATGTTAGGTATCACCACTGTGCCAAAAGGAAACACGGTGCACTTCAGACCCTTGTTCAACATGGTTAAGCTGTCAATCTGTCAGGGGTGCCATTAGAGACAACCACCATCTTATTATCACAGCAGTCCCATAACCACAAATGTCTCTGCTATCCATCACTGTTCTATAAACGGCAATCAAAATGCAATGATATCAATAATAACCTATGGTATCATAATGCCAGGGAACAAAAACTCCATTTGACAGCACCCAAAACAGGACTATCACTCACCAATAGCATTTTGATGCTCATTTTACATGACACCCGACACACTAGCCCTCCGAGTAAATTCTGGTCAATGTTGCCCAACTTTTGCAAAGTTGCAGTTCTTCCAGTGAAGCAAAACTTAATAAGTATTAAATATTTTCAGTCTTTCGTTTTCTTAGAACGAGATGCATGTGTTTTGCTCTTCATGAGCTCTTCAGTGGAGCACTACAGGTCCTGGCACTCAGCTAGCACCTGATGTGCCCCACCGAAGAGCTCATGAAGGGTGAAATGTGAGCTGGGGATAAGTAAATGAAACAGTGGAACAAACTGATTGTTATAAAGCTAAGAAAATGAAACATTGGAAGAAACTAATAGTTTGAGAAATTGGGTTATGGGTTGAGGTAGGAGTGAGGACCGCTCAAGCAACAGTCACAGTCCTTGTCAGGGTGAATGAAAAAAGTCACTAAACTAACCTAAACTTAAGCCTCTGGTAGCTTGTTACAGAAGCAGTCAGGGTTGTCTCGCCTTTTAACACATACCTTAGGGGGAAATGTGTAAAGTATTTATGCAGCATTTAAACAATAATAAAGTGAAACCACAGCATAAGAAAAGTCCCACACTTATTTAGAAAAATGGCAACATTTAATGAAAACGTTTGTGGTGCCAAAACAACAAAACTTCAATCAACAGAATCAGAGTTATACATTTTTTAAGTTTAAAGTGAAAAATAGCGCCTAGAGGATCAAAGCACCAACCACAGACACCCAGTAGAGCAGGACACAGGCAAAATCGAAAGCTATGGCCACATCGATGGAACACAGTTTAGATACATGAAGTGGATTGGGCGCGGTCTCTGCTTACCTTCAGGCTTAAAAGAATGTTAGTAGAAAAATGTCTGAGAAGATAAAGTTCAGAGGGGTAAGGTAGCTGGAGGTGTCCAAGGAGGCATCATGGTCAGGGATCCACTGGATGAAGTTCAAGAGAAGATTTCTACATTCGGACTAAGGGCCTGATTTAGATCTTGGCAGAGCAGAATATTCCATCACAAACATGACAGATATCCCGCCCACTGTATTACAATCCCATTGTATCCTATGGGGATCGTAATATGGTGGATGGATATCCGTCATGTTTGGGACTGAGTACTCTATCCGCTGAGATCTAAATCATGCCCCTGGTCTCTTTATTGTGGAAGTCAAAAATCTCCAGCAGAATGAAGCAGCAGGCTATAACTGACAAGGGTTTTCTGAGGCTGGATACCCCTAGTTGGAGGAGCAGCTGAACAGGATTTGCTGCTGTGGAAAAGAACATAGCAGGTGCCACAACAAAGTCAGGGCAACTGGTGATGCACCTTGAGTGTATTGGCAAGCAGGTAGATCCCATTCTTCTCTCAGTTCCTACAGCACTTTTTGGCTGGAAATTCTGGACATTTTCTCAGTTCAAAGTTTTGGATTTGGGGTACCTGGGAAGATTTAGCACTACTTCCAAGGGTCCTGAACAAGAGGGACACCATTTAGAGGGACAGGACTCACACTGGCTGAGTCCAGGAGTGGGTTCAAGTTGGTTGAAGCCTTTTCTGTCCCTGAGCCTCTGACCAGAGGGCAGTTATCTAGCCCTTGGAGTCACCCTGGTAGTCCTGGGTTCAAGCAGAAAAGCAGGTGTCAAGCAGCAGGGTAGTCATGTGAGGGCACAGGGCAGGCATCAGGTAGCCGGGCAGTCCTCTTGGAGAAGCAGGGCAGTCCTCAGAAGTACACAGCAGGCCACAGGTAATATACCAGTCCTATGAAAGTCCTCTGCAGGTCCAGAAGTATATCCAATAGTGGATCTGAGAGACCTAATTTTATACCAGGTGCTAACTCTGAAGTGGAAGAAACTTCTAGATTTTCCAACCTACAGATGTTGTTGGATTTCCTTCTCCCCCATCCTGGCTCAGGATGCCTGGGGCACAAAAAGCTAGTGTGAAGTTCTGTGTGTGGTCTGAGACAGCTTCTTTGAACTGCAAGTGGGTCTGTGCACAGCCCTGCCCCTTCCATCTTGTGAGAATGGCCCATCCTGCCAAGACCCAGCCCCCTTTCTTGTGACTCTCTGAAAGGAATACACAAATGCCAACTGCCAAATACACCTAGTCATGTAACCCAGGAGGTCAGTAGGCACCAAAATGTTAGGGCATGAAAATGGCAACTTTCTAAAAGTGGCCTTTCCAGAAATGCCACTTAGAATCTGACATTACCATTAAAGAGGGTTTTAAATTGCAATGCCTTAGACACTAAACATGACATTTCCACCTGTTCCTAAACAACAATTATCACTTAATAAATCTAATAAGGTAAAAGTATCCAATGTTATCTTATGGGAGAGGTAGGTCTCACAGTACTGAAAAATGAATTTGTAGGTTTTTCACTACCAGGATATAAATTAAAAGTACACGTCAAACTTTTTATGCGTCCTCCCCTATGGGCTGTTTAGGGACTACCTTAAGGGTGACATATATGTATTAAAAAGCAAGTTTTAAGCTTGGCAAAAGGGTTATTTTGCCAAGTCGAATTGGCAGTTTGAAACTGCACATAAGTTGAAATGGCATGCCTGAGAGATGGTTTAAAGGGCTACTTAAGTGGGTAGCACAATAAGTGCTGCAGGACCTCTAGTAGCATTTAATTTACCGGCCCTGTGTATTTGGTATGCCACTTTACTAGGAACATATACTTAAAATAAATATGCTAATCAGCTATAAGCCAATTTTACCATGTTTTAGGGAGTGACCACAAGTACTTTGGCACTGGTTAGCAGTGGTAAAGGCTAACAAAATTGTATTCAGCAAAATAGGAGAGGAAATGGCAAAAGGTAGGAAAAGATTGCCCTAAAGCTGGTAGGTCTAACTAATAGGTACCACACTTTACTTTACTGGAAGAACTGCAACTTTACAAAAGATGGGACACAATAACCAGAATGCATTGGGAGTACTACTACTGAAGGTTATTGGTGAGTGCCAGTCCTGTTCTGAGTGCTTACAAATGCATGTTTTTGTAAAATGCAAAGATATCTGCCATAGTGTCAAGAGGACCCACAGTGTCTAAAGGATGTGCACATTATACCATGGTCACTATTATGCCCAAGGTAGCCACACAAGGAGTCTGTTATCTTAGAGGGCGAAAGTGTCATAGTGAGGCTGGGGGCACGTACTACCACAGATGCACATGATATGTTAGCTTTTTGTGGCCACCAGAATGAACACGATATGCCAAGATGCTCACCTGATGTCAGGGCCACTTGTAGGGTAAGAGTGGATGCTGTATTGCCAAGCAGAGCACAAAAGGCTAAGGATGGCCATCATTGTGCCAGGAATAACAGCAATAATATGAAGGATGCCCAAAAATATCCCTGTCCATAAATATGCCAGGGATGAGAACCACAATGTAAAGGTAGGGATAATCAGTTAAAACTGCATACGGTAAACCAAGGTCATCCTTGTGATAAATGTGGCCAATATATGTGCCACACTGAACCTGTGGTGGCCACTATAATGCAAAAGGTAGGGTTAATATGCCATTGTGGTCCACAGTATGCCAGGATCATCCTACTGTTAGGAATGGACAACATAAAGGTCACCACTGTGGCAAAAGGGAGTCACCGTTATGCTAAAGGTAGCCACCAACGAGGTCAATGTATTAAAGGATTTATCATGGTTTGCTATTGCCACCATCTTGCCACTAGTGGCCTCCTTGGCACTAGGCATGAATACCATAATGCCAAAGGTGTCAACCTGTAAACTGAACTTTTATAGCGCATTTTTTCCATTGTTAATGACTTTTGAAGCTTCTAGGCAACACACTTTACAATACGCTTTTATTAAACTTTCTCCAGATTTGCAGTTGCCTCAAGTGCAGTTGGCAAACGTTCTCCATCTTTTTAAATGGTCCAGTTCACAGACCTAGTGATATTCTTTGGAGACCCTTGCTGTGAAAGTGAAAATCTGAGAGAGAGAGAGCTGGAATAAGGATTCAGGGAAACCTTCAAGAAGGAGGGGGGAGGCGGGAGGGGCCGCAAGGAACGCAGCGGCGGGAGAACAGAGTCAGAAAACAGCAGGAGGCAACCAAAATGCGGAGTGGAGGAGGCACGGGATGCGGAGCGGGGAGCGACCTACCTGCAGAAGCAGGGTCAAAAGTTGCTCCCTGCTATCACGCCTCGGCTGCCATAAGAGGAGGGGAGGGTGGGAGTGGCAGCTGGGAGGGCTTGTTCTATGGGAGGGCTGGGGGGTGGGACTGCAATGGACGCAGTGGCGGGAAAGGGAATCAAGGAAAAACAGTGAGAGAAGGAGGGGAGAGGCGGGGGGCCGCAAGGGACGCAGCGGCGGGAAAGGGAATCAAGGAAAATGGTGAGAGAAGGAGGGGGGAGGCGGGAGGGTTGCCGCAAGGGACGCAGCAGCGGGAAAGGGAATCAAGGAAAATGGTGAGAGAAGGAGGGGGGAGGTGGGAGGGGCCGCAAGGGACGCAGCAGCGGGAAAGGGATTCAAGGAAAAATGGTGAGAGAAGGAGGGGGGAGGTGGGAGGGGCCGCAAGGGACGCAGCGGCGGGAGAACGGAGTCAGAAAACAGCAGGAGGCAACCAAAATGCGGAGTGGAGGAGGTGCGGGAAGCGGAGCGGGGAGCGACCTACCTGCAGAAGCAGGGTCAAAAGTTGCTCCCTGTTATCACGCTGTGGCTGCCGTAAGAGGAGGGGAGAGTGGGAGTGGCAGCTGGGAGGCGGGAGGGCTTGTTCTATGGGAGGGCTAGGGGGTGGGGCTGCAATGGACGCAGTGGCGGGAAAGGGAATCAAGGAAAAACAGTGAGAGAAGGAGGGGAGAGGCGGGGGCCGCAAGGGACGCAGCGGCGGGAAAGGGAATCAAGGAAAATGGTGAGAGAAGGAGGGGGGAGGCGGGAAGGGCCGCAAGGGACGCAGCAGCGGGAAAGGGAATCAAGGAAAAATGGTGAGAGAAGGAGGGGGGAGGCGGGAGGGGCCGCAAGGGACGCAGCGGCGGGAGAACGGAGTCAGAAAACAGCAGGAGGCAACCAAAATGCAGAGTGGAGGAGGCGCGGGATGCGGAGCGGGGAGCGACCTACCTGCAGAAGGAAGGTCAAAGGTTGCTCCCTGCTATCATGCTGCGGCTGCCATAAGAGGAGGGGAGGGTGGGAGTGGCAGCTGGGAGGCGGGAGGGCTTGTCCTATGGGAGGGCTGGGGGGTGGGGTCGCAATGGACGCAACGGCGGGAAAGGGAATCAAGGAAAAACGGTGAGAGAAGGAGGGGGGCAGGAGGCCGCAAGGGACGCAGTGCCGGGAAAGGGAATCAAGGAAAACAGTGAGAGAAGGAGGGGGGAGGCGGGAGGGGCCGCAAGGGACGCAGCGGCGGGAAAGGGAATCAAGGAAAAATGGTGAGAGAAGGAGGGGGGAGGGGCCGCACGGGACGCAGCGGCGGGAGAACGGAAACAGAACACAGCAGGAGGCAACCAAAATGCGGAGTGGAGGAGGCGCGGGATGTGGAGCGGGGAGCGACCTACCTGCAGAAGCAGGGTCAAAGGTTGCTCCCTGCTATCGCGCCGCAGCTGCCATAAGAGGAGGGGAGGGTGGGAGTGGCAGCTGGGAGGTGGGAGGGCTTGTCCTATGGGAGGGATGGGGGGTGGGGCCACAAGGGACTCAGCGGTGGGAAAGGGAATCAAGGAAAAACGGTGAGAGAAGGAGGTGGAAGCGGGGGGACGCAAGGAACACAGCGGTGGGAAAGGGAATCAAGGAAAACGGTGAGAGAAGGGGGGGGAGGCGGGAAGGGCCGCAAGGGACGCAGCGGAGGGAAAGGGAATCAAGGAAAAATGGTGAGAGAAGGAGGGGGGAGGTGGGAGGGGCCGCAAGGGACGCAGCGGCGGGAGAACGGAGTCAGTAAACAGCAGGAGGCAACCAAAATGCGGAGTGGAGGAGGTGCGGGATGCGGAGTGGGGAGCGACCTACCTGCAGAAGCAGGCTCAAAGGTTGCTCCTTATAATCAATAATTTTAATGTAAATGTTTCAGTAATATTAGCAATGATCTCATAGAAGATGTCATGAATGATGTAATATATGGCGTAATTAGCAATGCATGGTGAAGGCGCGAGATATAGTTACCTACAGCATGAGTTATAGTTCCTTGAAATAACTCTAACAGCTGAATTTCTATGGTTTTGTGCATGTAAAATCTGAACCTAACTATAACATCCCTGTAACCTTTAGTTTTTTAGTGAATTTCTAAGGTTTTTTTATTCCATGTCCTAACTATAAGGTCCCTTGCTTTTTTTCAGTGAGTTTTTAGTTTTTTTTAAAAACTTTATGTAAGATGCCCATCGCAATGCATGGTGGGGGTGGAGTTGGAGGCAGGGCCTGGCCTGGCATTGTAGCATTCCCACCCAGCATGCAGCTCCTGCCCCATTCCCCCTTGACCAAGTTCATGCCCCTGCTCCCTCATTACAGGCCTCTGTGGCTGCTGATCTGCTTCTGCCCATCCCACCTGTCCTGATCAGTTAGCTTACTGCCCCATCCACCTCCTCCCTACCCTCTGTTGTCTGAGTCCATGCACCAGCTTCCTCCCTCCTGCCCTGCCTGGTCTGATGTGCTGCTACTGCTCTCCATTTATCTTGATATCCCTGCCCACTCCTCCTGCTCTTCGTTGCCCATTTCTATGTGCCATCATTGCCCTCCTGCTTAGCCTCTGCACTTAGCTTGCTGTTCCTACCCTCCTTCCCTTGCCCTCCGATGTCTGTGTACATGCCTCATTTTTGCCTCCCATGTTCCATATACTTCCCATTGCCACTGCCCCTCCTATCTCCACTGAGTGTTCTGTTGAGCTGCCACTGCAACTCCCACCCACCTAGTATGGTCAGATGTGTGTCGCCTGTCCCTGACACCTCTACCCTGCCTGTCTGAGTTCCATGCCCCTACCCCCTCCCTCCTGTCCTCCATGGTACATTTTGCTGTCACACCCTTCTGCCCTCCATGCTCTGTTGTGCTGCAACTTCTCCTCCAGCCTGCCATGCATGGTCTGTTGTAAAGTCCCTTCTCCTGCCATCTCTAGTCGGTTTCCAGCCCTTACTCCCTCCTTCTGTCCTCCATGGGCCTTTGTGTAGGTCCCTGCCCCATCCCTCTTGCCCACCATGGCCGTTGTGCTGCCACTAACCCCCTGCTTGCCATGCATGATCTTCTGTGCTGCCAGAGCTTCTCCCACCTGCCCTGTGTGGTCATCTTGCTGCCTCTGACCTCCTTCTATGTTCCCTCCATTGTCTTCATGTATGTCATTACAGTCTTACTGTTGCCCTCCATGGTGTGTTGTGCTTCAAGTACCCACCCTGCCTGCCCCCTATGGTCAGCTTGCTGCTTCTACCCTGCCCCCTAGCCTCCTTCCCTCTGTTTTCTATGTGCACGCCCCTATCCCCTCTCTCCTGCCTTGTCTCGTCCATTGTCATGTCCCTGCACCCTCCCTCCTGCCCTTCATGGTCCATAATGCTGCAACTGTCTCTCCTGTCTGTCCGGTATGGGCAACGTGCTGCCCTTCCCTCTTTTTCCTCTGTTCTGTGTTGTCCATGTGCATTGCCTTGTCCCCTCCATATTGCTTCCATGGTTCGTGGTGCTGCACTACTGTCCCACATGCTCAGTGTGGTGTATTGTGCTGCTGCTACCCCTGATGCTTGCCTTGTAAGGTCAGTTTGGTGCCCCTTCCCCTCTCCTCCTGCCCTCCGTTATCTGAGTCCATATCCCTAACTCTGTACCATACTTGTCAATATTTTGAACTTGATAAAGAGGACATCTTGAAAAAAAAAAACATGGGAAATTGATTTTCCTCATTGACTTATATCGAAAAAAAGGAGATTTTATGTAGGAGGCAAATAAAATGGAGCCCTTTTGAGCTTAAAACCATTATGAGTCGCCTGCCTGCATCTGGTCTTTTGGCATGTAAGGTATGTGTGGTTGTACTGCCACTGCCTCTTCCTTCTGCCCTCAGTGGTCTATTCCATTGCCACAGCCTGTCATGCCTGTCCTGCATAGTTGGTTTGTTGCCCTGTCCCCCTTGCCCCTGCCCTCCATGATCTGTTGTGCTGCCACTGTCCTTGCGCCTGCCTAGCATGGTCAACTTGTTGTCTCTGTACCTTCTTCCCTGCCCTCAATTATTCCAGTCAGTGCCCTTGACATTTGCGTACCTACAGTATTCTATAGAACAAGTAAATTGTTAACATCTTTATTTGTTACAAAAGTGTGTCATGCTTGACTGCACCCTATAAAACTGAAGAAAAACAAAAAAGATTAAGGCCTTCATTATGACATTGGTGGTAAATCCCGCTTACCGCCACGCTGACGGCTGCCAACTTACCGCCACAGCGGCGGATATCCGTTCACCATATTATGACACACACACCAATCTGACAGAATACAGCCACATACACAAATCCGCCAGCCCAAAGGTCAGTGATAAAGTGGTGGTATCAAAACCCACACCGTTACGCCAACAGAACAACGCCCACCAAATTATGACCCACAAATCACCACGGCAGACATTCAACGACGGTTAACCATTGGTGTTACATACCGCCACGCTCACAAAGGACACCCACAGACAAAACAACACCACATTGGACAATTAAAACAACATACACTTGACACCCATACACACACCACACCCACACCTAAAACACACCCACAGTACCCACAACCCTTTACGAATACCAATAAGCGCCACCATACTGACACCAAGACCACTGCCTCAACTACACACACACACACCACTTACACCCATACATCCCTCACGCAACCCACTTCACACACCCCAACACATTCCCCAACACACCCTCACCAACACACATCACATAACACCCATGGCACCACAAAGGCACCCCCATTTCACAGAGGAGGATTTAAGGGTCATTGTGGAGGAAATTTGGAGCATAGGTGCAGCAGATATCAATAGCCAGGAAGATGGCTCTATGGCGGAGAATCGTGGACAGGGTCAACGCCGTCAGACAGCACCCCAGAACAAGGGATGACATCAGGAAGTGGGGAACGACCTATGGGGGAAGGTACATTCCATAGCAGCAAGACTCCAGCTCATTATACAGAGGACTGGCGGTGGACCCCCATCTTCTCCCCCACAACTCACAGCATGGGAGGAGCAAGTCTTGCCAATACTGCATCCTGAGGGCCTTGCCAGAGTCAGAGGAGGACTGGACTCTGGTAAGTCAACTCTCTACTATTATCACCCCCCTACCTGCATGCCATCACATACCCTCACCCTCACTCCCATCACTCCACACCGTCCCACACATTGCACCTACACACATGACTAACCCCAATTCCAAGCCCTGCATGCCATACCTATGCATGGACATCCCTCACAGCCCTGCATGGACACTCATCACTAAAGCATACACAGCATAGAGAACTAACAATTCCACCATACACCAACATATACAAGTAAAAGCTAGCAGGGCAACAACAACCATAGAGGGGAGGCCAGGGATGTACAAATCTAACAGACATGAAGCATAATATATCACTTACATCCCCACAGGTACCCCAGCCAATGTCACTGGAGAGGTGCCAGCACTATCCAGTCCCCCAACAGAAGAGGCCCATAGTGATGACAGTAACTCTGGACTTCAGGATCTAGACGATCTACCTGGCTCATCAGGGACCACTGTACAGCCGGTTACCCAGGCCCAGTCACAGACCACCACAGAGCCTCCCCCATAAGGAAACACCACCACAGTACCCACCCAGCATACCCAAACCTCTCTCCCCAGGACATGTCAATCAGCAGTGTGCCCACCTCTACAGGGACCCCAGGCTACATCTTTCACCCGAGACAATCACAGACCTTGGGTCAGTGGGCACACGGTTCAGGGGACAGAAGCATAGACCAACAGGGGCACTGGGAGGACTGCTGTGCGACAGGGTGAGGAGAGGACCAGAGAACCGATTCTCCAGGAGGCACTGTGGAGATCCTGGAAGCCTACCAACATTCCAAGGACACGATGGGCCAGATCCTAGACAACTAGCAGGAGAACAGGCAGCTGCAGGAGGGACAGGAGCAGGGGATCAGGGTGGACTTTTAGGCCATCAACAACACCCTTATCTCCATAGAAGGGGTGCTGGCACACATGGCCAACATTATGGGGGAGGCGTTGTCACACCAGCAGGCCTCTGCCACTAGCCAGTCATCTGAACAGCCTTCCACTTCCGCTGCCGCTAGTGGCTAGGAGGCCCCGCCACAGGACTCACAGGCCACCAGCACTCCTCCCCCTGCAGAAGGTGAACCACCCCGCAACGTTCCCTGTGACCCAGACCGAAGCCAGAGACACTTGCCAAGACCCCCGCCAGAAAATGAGACTCTCCTGATTGTCCCCCTTGTGTCCCACAGAGTCACCGTGTCCAGTTTGAGCTGCCACTGCCCTCTTTCCTATGTCCCCTTGGATAATGCACCTGTGCTACGAACAGACTGGAACAATACCCTGGACTTTCCTCCATCATCACCCCATGCCATTGCACATTCCTCTCTAGATATTAGCACTTCAATAAACACCCTTTGAGAAAAATTGAATTCGAGTATGTCATTTATTTCAAGTATGTATTCATTGAAATAGGTACAAACATTGCAAATGAACTGCACGTAGAATGAGCATAGAATTAATGATCTGTAGCTGGCTGTTGTGATCATACTAGGAGTATTTGTCAAATCACCAACATATGCAAAATAAATAGCCAGAGGGAACAATAAGTGGACATAGAAGTGGGAAATACCAGCATGCAAATGCCACACAGAATACAACCAAAGTCATTGAAAT
This sequence comes from Pleurodeles waltl, assembly GCF_031143425.1. NCBI lineage: Eukaryota > Metazoa > Chordata > Amphibia > Caudata > Salamandridae > Pleurodeles > Pleurodeles waltl. The sequence continues at coordinate 1,892,529,744 of NC_090440.1, forward strand.
GAAAAGTTACACTCTCTCACCTGTGTGTCATTGGAAGTACTGACGGATTACAGAGGTTCTGTTGTCCTCATCCTCATCCTCTGCCTCCTCATCCTCACTGTCCACAGGGCACACTGCTGCCACAGGGGCATCTCCAGTCTCCTCCTCCTGCAGAAAAGGGACATGGCACCTGAGGGCCAGGTTGTGCAACATGCAGCATGCCACTACTATCTGGCAGACCTTCTCCGGTGAATAGCACAGGGATCCACCTGTTAGATGAAGGCACCTGAACCTGGCCTTCAGGAGGCCAAAGGTTCTCTCAATTATCCTTCTGGTTCGCCTCATTATAACATTCTTCTGCCCTTGTCCTGGCATTCCTCACAGGGGTCAGCAGCCATGATAGGTTTGGGTAACCAGAGTCACCTGCAAATATTGAGGGACAACATTTAGCCACACACTATCCTGTATGGCCAACACCATAGCCATACACCAACATATACAGGGTGGGACCCAGGGCTCACCTATTAGCCACACACTGTGTCTCTGCAGTTGGGACATCACATTTGGGATGCTGCTATTCCTTAGGACAAAGACATCATGCGTCAACCCAGGATACTTAGCATTGACGTGGGAGATATACTGGTCTGCCAAGCACACTATCTGCACATTCATAGAGTGTAAACTCAAATGATTCCTGAACACCTGTTCATTATGGTTGGGAGGTACAAATGCAATATGTGTTCCGTCAGTCGCACAAATTATATTGGGGATATGTCCCATCGCATAAAACTCAGCCTTCACAGTGGCCAAATTGCCCACTTGGGGGAAAGCAATGTAGCTGCTCATGTGTTTTATCAGGGCAGACAACACTCTTGTCAGCACAATTGAGAACACTGGCTGTGACATTCCTGATAGCACTTGCATAAGAGGGGGGATCCCAGTAAGGTGACGGATAGCAGATATCAGGTCAGGCAACAATTGGGCACACAGCTCTGTGATAATAGCCCTCTCCAGTCTATAGGTGAGTATTATGTGCCTGTCCTCCAGTGTAGCCAAGTCCACCAGGGTTCTGTACACAGGGGTATGTCTCCACCTCCTATTCATCTGCAGAGGTAGGAATCTAAGGGACACAAGAGTGAGGAGGCTGTCACAAACTGAACAATGGAGCCACAACAGTAGTCTGCAATCTGTAAACATGTAATGGGTCAGTGTGATTTGTCCAGTATGTGCCTATTTCTCCTGTGACACAGTATTAATCCATAGGCCTGCCCCCTGAAATGGCGTCTGCCTGTCTTGTGTGGAGGGACAGGTGGAAGTGAGGTAATGCCGCTGAAGTTGGGCACTGTCGCAGGAGGCGGTCGGGAACTCCTCATTGGTTATAGTTGGGCCCTATGGGGTACAGTGGCCAATGGTGATCTACGTCAGCGGTGATGGTATGCACCACCGCAGACGTGACCACCATTTTCTAGCTGATTCCTCACTTGTTTCCTGACCTTCCATAGGAGAGGATCTACACTGCATGTGCTGCTGTGACCTGTGTCTGGAACCTACCATGGCCCGTGTGTCTGGGGAAAGGGCCCCAGCCTTCACTTCAGAGGAGTTGGAGAGACTGGTTGATGGGGTCCTACCCCAGTACGGACTGCTGTATGGGCATCCACACCAACAGGTGAGTACACTGTGGGCACGATGCATGTGCCATGAATGTATGGAGGTGTATCTGAAGGCATTGTGTAAGGGGGTGGGATGTCCTCCTGGCTGGGTACACATTGAGTGCTGGGCTATGTGTGTGACAATAGTGCTGGAAATGGGTATGGTGGGCCATTTGTATTACTGGCTGGACTATTTGTCTAATGGTGTTCTCCTGTCAGCGCAGCAATCAAAAGAAGGGTATATGGCGTCTCATTGCCAAGGAGGTGCGGACCCTGGGGGTCTATGGCTGGCGGAGCACCCACTGTCGGAAACTGTGGGAGGACCTGAGACGCTGGGCATGGGAGACCGCAGAGGCCCAGCTGGGGATGGCGTCCTAACGAGAAAGGGGTGCCCGTCGAACCTTGACCCCCCACAGCCACAAGGGGGTGAGTACAGTGACCATCATTGAAGTTCACGGCTGGAGAGGTGGTATCCGGGTGGTGGTTGTGTGTCAGAGGGTGCCCCTAGGCCAGGCCAGACCAGACATAGCAGCGTAGGTCCTCTGGTGGCTAAGGGTCTGAAGGGGAAATACTGCCTACCTAGCTTGTTAGCATCCTACTGGTCAGGGCTGTGTGGGTCCCAGGTGTGCTGCAGTTGGCGGTGTGTGCTCCTCCTCATGCCTTGGTGGCTAGCAGTATCATTGGTAGTGCAATGCAGTGCGTAGGCCTGTCCTCTGTGTGTGAGGGTGCTGTGTACTCCAACAGTGGTATTGGTGCAGTCACTGACCCAGTGTATCCTTTGTCTCTCTCCCCCCGTTTCTTGTTTTTTCATCCTGTCCTTCTGTGCATAGCATCATCTGGCAGCGGAGCAGAGGCACCGGCGATGGAGGGAGCTGCATCCCACAGGACCCTGGAGGCAGAGTCCTCCGATAGTGAGGGCACCACTGGGACAGAGGATGCGGGGAGCACCACGACGGACACTGGAGTGAACAATACATACTCTGATACCTCCTCTGATGGGAGCTCCCTGGTGGTGTTGGACACCTCTGTGACCACCCCAGCTACAGGTAAAGCCGCCACGTACCAGCACCGCCCTCCCAGCAGCCCCTCAGCGAGTTTCTGTGCCAGCTCACCCAGGAGGGTGGGCATTTCCTTCGCCCTAGGCACCTAAGACCCTGCCCAAGTGAGTCCTGCTCACCTGAGGGAGGAGCCTATTGACCTCCTGAGATCCATCTCTGTAGAGCAATGAACCATTGTGAATGCCATCCGGGGGCTGGCTGCCCTGATGCAACAATCTAATGCATTCCTGGAGGGCATTCACACTGGATTGGTGGCCCAACAGAGATCAATCCAGGCTTTGGCCTCCTCTCTGATAGCAGCCATTGTCCCTGTTTCTACTGTCCCCCCTCCAACTTCCACTTCCCAGTCTCATTCTCCTCAGCCCAAACCCATCCCAGGCACACATACAGAACCCAACCAACCAGCCCAGCAAAACCGTCCACAGGCCCAGTTCCATTAGCAGCTACTCATAGTGGAAAGGATTCCAGGCCACAAATACAGAAGGGGAAGGAGCCTGCACCAGCCATCACAAACGGGAAGAAGCGTGCACCAGCTATCACAAAGGGGAAGGAGCCTGCAGCAGCCAGAAGAAAGGGGAAGGAGCCTGCAGCAGCCGACAGAAAGGGGATAGAGCCTGCACCAGCCATCACAAAAGGAAAGGAGTGTGCACCAGCCATCACAAAGGGGAAGGAGCCTGCAGCAGCCAGAAGAAAGGGGAAGGAGCCTGCACCAGTCATCACAAAGGGGAAGGAGTCTGCAGCAGCCAGAAGAAAGGGGAAGGAGCCTGCACCAGCCATCACAAAAGGGAAGGAGGCTGCACCAGCCATCACAAAGGGGAAGGTGCCTGCACCAGCAGCTGTCACAGAGCCCCCACCGCCAGCCGTGGTTGTGCAGCCAACAGTGGGTGCAGGGGCTGGGCAGGAGCCTCACACGACCACCATCACCACAGTGCAGCCAACTGTGAGTGGAGGGGCTGAGCAGGAGCCTCCCACTACCACCATCACCACAGTGCAGCCAACAGTGAGTGCAGGGGCTGAGCAGGGGCCTCCCACTACCACCAGCACCAAAGTGCAGCCAACAGTGAGTGCAGTGGCTGAGCAGGAGCCTCCCACTACCACTAATACCACAGTGCAGCCGTCACCACCAGTGGATGCCATGTAGTCCACTCTCCAGGTGTGGGCCACCCCCTCCAGAACCAGTGTGGTATTCACCCACTCGAGAGACTGTGGCCTTGCACTCCCCAGGACAGAGCAATGGGCTTGTTGCCCCCTCCAGAACCAGTGGGGATGACACCCACTTGAGAGACTGTGGCCTTGCACTCCCCAGGACAGATCACAGGGCATGTTGCCCCCTCCAAAACCAGTGGTCTTATTTCCGCATCCTGCTGAGGTGCTCCTCCCCGAGGTGCCTGCCTATTTGCCAACTGATGCCCCTGTAGTGTTCTCTCTGTATTGGTGCAGGGAACGAGTGGGGCCTTGGACTTTGCCCAGTGTCCCTTTTTTGTACATTTGTACATATCTGTTGCATTGTTAAATCGATTTTTTACTTATGATGTTGACCTTATTACAATCACTTTAATCTATTCCTGTTGTCCTTGCATTATTCATGCGATTTAAGGGGATAAATTGTTTTGGTAATGTATCTGGTTGTATGTATGGCGTGTGTGTGTGGGGGGGGTGTCATGCGTGTGTGTGTCACTGGCGTTTTCCTCTATCCCTCCCTTGTGTGCTAGACGGCTGTATTCACCATCGTCATCTTGGCCGGCGTTGGTATTCGTGATGGAGCATAACGTAGAATATCATCAGGAAGACTTGCAGTTCGGGTTCCATGCCGGAGTGGTTCGTCTCTGTGTCTCCAATTGTGAGTCCTTTGACTTTTGTTCTCTGTTGCCCCCAGGCTTTTGATGGCATTGGTACCTCCTTGGAAAAGGTGGCAGATTGTAGCTTCATGATATGGTGGGCGGAAGTTTCTCTTCCGCCTGGCTGTAGGCGGCTACCACCGTGGTGGTTATTGTTTCCGCCCTGGTCAGTGTGGTACATGGGCGGTCTTTCGGAGATATCAGTGCCATGGTCATAATTTGGTGGTACTTACTGCCAGCCTGTTGACGGTATTACTGCCACTTTATCACCGACCGCCAGGGTCGTAATGAGGGCCTTAGTGTTTGCACACTTTTGTCATTGGGCTATACTTGAGGTACATTTCATTGATATTGTGCTGCATGTGGGTTCTTTTTTCTTTGGTGGCCATCATTGCCTTAATTTCCTCATTTACTGCAATAGCCTCAGTACAACATGCTTTCGATTCCATCAAGATGGTGTTCAGATGTGCCACACATTTGGCATAAATTCAGAATGTTAACACTCTAGTTGCTCATTAGAACACTCTAGTAAAGCTGCTGTTCACCTGGAAGTAAACTGGCAGTCTGCTGCTGGTGTTGAGAGTGCACTTTAGCACTGGTTAGCAGTGGTAAAGTGCCCAGAGGTCAAAAGCCAACAACAAAAGGTCAGAAAAAATAGGAGGAAGGAGGCAAAAAGTTTGGGGATGTCCCTGTCAAAAGCCAGGTCCAACAAGAACTCTCTTAAAACGTCCCAATTTTTCTTTCTACAGCACTAACCATACTTTTTATGACAAACTAACCCCTAACTATGTTGCACCAGTTTGATTCAAACAAAATGGCTTCAGGTGTGTTACACTTTTGTCATAAGTAAGACTGCTAATGATCTAGTTGTTCTTTAGAACACTCTGGTAGGATGCAGTAGAACACAAGGGAATAGCCGTTGGAAGTACATGTTTTACCGAGAATCTCAGACTTAATTCTCATGTGGCTGAAAAAGATAGTGTAAATTTACTGAAAATATGCTCTCATTTTAGCTTCTGGAGCACTTTCTATAACCTCTATGGAGAAATCATGAGAAAACAGTATACTTTTAAACATGATTCATGAAGTCCTAGCAGAAGGCTTTTTCACAGGGTAAAATCACATTGGAACACACCTCAATTCCTAAAATCAGGATGGTAAAATTACAAAATGATTTATAGATAGTAACTAAAATCTGTTATCAACCTTGATACAATCTCCTTTTTGTAACTCTCAAAACCTGGCATTCACTACAATCCATTTCATGTATGTTGATCCCAAGATGGCTGCCAGCACTTTCTGGTTGAAGTACTGACAGCCAATCACATCTCACCATGAGATCTATGCTTAGGCTCCACCCACATATACAAATTTGGGTTTCCTTTTATATCTTGAAAACTACTGAATGGATTTACACCAAAAAGGGCACTCTGCGGACCAAAAGCTACTTACTTTTTTGCCAAATTTGGTGTAATTCAATCTAGCAGTTTGGACTGCAGGCGTGTCTAAAGAGTCTATGGGAATTAAAATGGGAAATTCACTTTTTTGACCACTCCCCCCCTTGTTCTCGGCCTCCGCTTGACAGATCTTCCCAAAACGTTCCATGTACAAGAAGACCCTAGAGTGCACTTTCCTAGAAAATTTCGTGAAGATTTGTCAAACTGTGTGTGTACTAAATAGAATTATTGGACCACATTATTATAAATATGAGGAAAGGAGGAAAGGATTCTCCGCACAACACTTTGCTGCTTACATTGTGCAAACTCAAAGTATGAGTCATTACATGTACCTCTCTAACTGACTCTCTGGTGAAATCAGACTCAGAGAGAAACCTCTTGAAGCAGGTTGACCACATGGTACACAGAGCTCCATCACTGTGCTTTTGTCCTCCGTTGTTAAGGAAGTGCTGATCTTGTCATCTTTCTTTTGAGCGCATTCAAAGAAAAGCAAGATCAGCATTTACAGCGAGCCCTACATATTGACTACTACCTTCTGCCGAAATGACTAGTTTCTTAATTTATCTAGATCAAGGTACTGCAAGGAAGGCACAAACATGTTTTGCATCGTGTCATGGGGGGTATAATATTTGAAGTCATAAGCAGTACTCAAAAAACGATAACTGATGAATTGCAGTTTTTTTGTTCTTTTGTTTTTAAATGTTAGTTTTTGTTTGAATTGAACACCTAGCAATAATGTTACTTGAACTGCTATTTTTTTAGTCTATAGTGGCAGTTGTCACGAGGTAGTTATAATTAGGACCTACTTTCTATTAAAAAAAAAATAGTTTTTTGTTTTGCTAATAACTATGGCTCCGTTTAATTAATCTTCACAAAATTTTCCCCAAAATCACTTCAGCTGCTGTGACCGTCAAGAGGGGGATGAGAAAAAGGGGGCATCCCAAAATGCTTTTTCCCCCTTTCATTAGTCCATAGGGAATTTGAACAGTGATAGCGCTCGGACTACTGGATGAAATTACACCAGATTTGGCAGAAAAGTAGCTCTTGGCCAGAAAGAAGCCTTTTTTGTTATTTGTTGTGAATCTGTTCAGTAGTTTTAGAGAAATTAAAGAAAATCCAAATGTGTATTTAAAGGGATGTGAAGGTGCATCAAATCCTCCTGATCTCATTCTGAGATCTGATTGGCTGTCAACACTTCAACAAGGAAGTTTTGGCAGCCATCTTGGGACTCAGCTTAACACCTCCCCCCCCACCGCAGCCACAGGGACCACCACCTCCCCAGGGCTATAATAAAAAGAATGATAGGAGGTCCATTTCGGACCCCCCCACAGCCCTGGGGACCACCACCTCCCCAGTGCTATACTTTTAGGAGGGGGGCTGCGTGGCCCCTCTCATGGAACAACTGATGGCCCTGGGGACCTCCACCCCCCAAGAACCATCTCCTGCTGTGGTCCAGGGTGCCCACTCCCAGGACATAGCTGTTTGCTTTTGCTTGGCGTGAGCTTTGACAGCTCCCACAAGCAAAAGCAAACAAAGCCCACTTTCTGCATAAGAGAGCTGTCAAACAGCTCTCCTTTGCAGAAAGTGGAGTTTTTATCGGTCTTCCCTGCATGCAAATATGCATGCAGGGGAGACAGATGAAAGCATTGCTTCCACATGCAGGGAGCTGGTACTTTAAGCAGCTCCCTGTTTGTGGAGAAATTCCGGCTCCCACAGGACGTGGGGAGCCGGCTAGGATCGCGAGGGCCTTGAGGCTCCCACTGTGGTCCTGTCACTCTCTCCCTCTCTCTTCCATCCCATAATGGGATGGGGAAGAGAGAGGAAAGAGAGAGAGAGAGATAGAGAATGAGAGAGAGAGTGAGAGAGAGAAAGAGAGAGAGAGAGAGGGAGGGAGAGAGAGAAAGAAAGAGAGAGAGAGACAGAGAGAGTGAGAGAGAGTGTCATTGCAATGGTCACTTCATGCAATGATTGTAGTAAGTAGGCACATGTGGAATAATGGTTAAGGTCACAGACCCTCACACTGAAAGGGTCCAGATGTGTCTACGGTCATTTCCCTACTTTAATTTCTTTAAAAGTTTGAGGTTCATACTGAAAGGTGATATCATTCTTTTTAATTGATAAATACATTTTTATTTTCAATTTCTCCAGAAATATCTCATTATAAGTATATCATCCTTCAAAGCCTAAAAAACTCTATTTTTTCTCTCTCACTCTCTCTCTCTCTCTCTCAATTTCTCTTTTTCAATCTTTTTTAACCACTCACACACCTATTCAGACTCTTATGTACCCACTCACAAACCCACTTATACTCATGCACCCATTCACAGACCCACTCACACTCATGTACCCACCCACAGACCCACTCAGACCCTCATGGACCTACTCACAGTCCCACTCAGACCCTCATGCATTCACCCACAGACCCACTCAGCAACTCACACACCCACTCACAGACCCACTCAGACCCTCATGCACCCACTCACAGCCCCACTGAAACCCTCACTCACCCACTCACAGACCTACACAGAAACTGACACACCCACTAAGACACCGATGCACCCACTGTCACACCCAGACAGACACTCTCACACCCACTCTCACCCCAGATACACCCTCTCACATCTATTCTCGCACCCAGAGAGACAGGCAGCGGCCACATTCTGAGGCGCATAGCCTAAGGGCCGTGCACAGCATGGGGATGGGTGGTTAGGGGGATTGGCCGCAGGGTCTGGCTGTGCACAGCAGTGGTTGGATTCATGTATAATAATGAAAATTACTTTACGTGAAAAAAAGGAGAAATTAATTGAAAAAAGCAAAGGAATTTAAAAACATAGACATTCACTTGAAAACCTGAGGTTACAGGAACGTTATAGTAAGCTCACATTTTAAACATACTAAACCATAGACATTCACCTGTTATAGTTAGAGTTATCTAATGTAACTTTAACTTGTGCCCTAAGGTAACTCTAGCTCGCGTCCTCACCATGCACTGCTAATTACCCCAGATATTACAGCAACTATGACATCTTTTATAACATCATTGATAATATCACTGTAACATTTGTTGTAACATTATTGATAAAATACTGTGCATGCGGGGGTTAATTATAGGTACCTTAGGGCATGAGTTATAGTAACTTAGATAACTCTAACAGGTGAATTTTTATCGTTTAGTGTGTTTAAAATGTGAGCCTAACGACAATATCCCTGTAACATTGTTTCTTTTAAGTGTCCTGCTAATAGTTTACAAAATGCATGTGCTCCTAATGCATCATGGCTGTGTGGACGGTCTTGAAATGTAGTGTGGTGGAGTGGAGTGCCATACTAGATTTGTGTCCAGTATGTTCCACACAGGCTTTTTGGTTCTGCAGCAAAATTTCCAACAGGACAAGGCTTCTGCATACAAGATCCTAACTATTGTAAGCAGCCTTGACTTATTAGACAGAATCATCTCCCCATAACAATTTCTTCATAATATGCTATAATAAACTATGTACATGTGGTTGCTTTGCCTCAGAAGATGGACTGCCTGTAACTTTTACACCACGGTATGAGTGCTGCAGGTAGTATGATCCTTACTTTCTTCGGACAGTGGTTATATTAAGCAAATCGTGTTTTTCTTGACAAGTGTTGCATAGAATGTACACTGTTCATAGTAGATAGTTTTTACTAACCTGTATTGTATTTCTCATGAGAGTTTCACTGTCTACAAACAGTGCATCATAGAGTAAACTCCCTCTATAGAGTGAACTCTGGTTGTAGTACCCACCTTTCTGCTCATATCAACTTCATTTCTCCTGTAGGTTTGGTGACTGTGAGGTGTTTGTTACAGTTAAAAGCTGCCCGTAGTAGGATGTTCATCTTAGAACAGACATTGATTATCTTGAGTATCTTGGCTTTCTCTGAACAGTTGCATAAATGTTGAACACAGTGTATAATAAAGGTTTTCCAGATATCTGTGGCTGATTGTTAATGTGACCTAGGCTTACCCGTGAAGTGTATGGTATAGGTCAGTGCTCCACATAACATGTTCTTGCTACACCTAAGGGAGTGGTTTCTGTGATATCATTAATGATGCTTCATATTATTCTGAGCTATTTTATACTTACTTTCAGGTCTACTCTCTAATGCCATACATGTTTATTGAGTAATGTGTACAAAAGAGGCTATATGTCATCAGTAAGCTCATAAATGATGTCAAAGAACATGTCATGAGTGATGTAATATAAGAGGTCAGAAGTCATGCACGGCAAGGGCCCCCCTCCTGGGGCTCCTATTAGCCCTGGGGACGACTACCTCCCAGGGGCTATTTAGCTGAAATGTGCAGGAGCCACCGCGGGCCACCACCGCCCCAGGGCAAAATCTTTATTTAAAATGGTGAAGGCCCGTATAGCCTCCCCTACAGACCCGGGGACTGGCACATCTGCAAATAAAATGTATGTGGGGGCTCCACGTGCCCCCACCCCCTGCAACTACGGGGATTGCCACCTCCCTGGAGCAATTGATTGTAAATACGGGGGCTAAAATAACATGATAAAGGGGGTCTGTTGCAGGCCCCCGCCCCAGGGGGTCTCTACTTCCCTGTGGCTAAACTGAAGGTTGTAGGGGACCCGGGCAGCCCCCCTCATGGAGCCAATAATGTCCCTGGGGACCTCCATGGCCCAGGCCCGATTTTTGCTATGTCCCTGGGTGCCCACCCTCAGAGCTTTTAAAGCTCCTGCTAAGTCAAAGCACACACTCTGCTTCCAGCGGGCGAGAGCTGTCAAAGTGCTCTCGCCCACTGGAAGCAGTGATTTCATATCTTTCACTGCCCATAACAAAAAAATCAAATTGAAAAATGCTTATCTGCCGCTGCTGGCTGCCATCTCAGTGCTCTTCTTCTCCGGCACCAACTCCTGATTCCTCACGGGCTGATGCACAATGCGAAGGCTCCCAGACACCAATCAAGACGCTGCTCTCATGGTGGTAATACTATTTAATAGCATGAGAGCAGGTCTGTGATTGGCCTGAGTGGGCTGGTTTAACACTTGCTTAAGGCACTGGAGTCTGTGCCTCTTCTCCACCTGGCTGTGCAGCACAGCTCAGGTGGAGAGATCTAAGTGCGCATGTAGGTTTGGTTGTTCTTAGACAGCGCACTTACAGTATGCACTACTCCTTCTCCCCCTGCTGTCATCATGGCCCTGCCCCACCCTAGACTTGGCTGGCTCTAGTACTGTAAGAAAAATAAAATTATAATTAAATGGTTTTATTATTTTTTTTTTCACGTTTTCCACTGTTGGCTCTCAGCAGGGGCGGCAACACTCTTACACCATAACAGAGGAGTCGGCACTGCCCTAGTATCTAACCTAAAATATACCCTAATTATGGACTGTTCCATAAATGGCAATCAAATTGCAATTATATCCATTATAACCCATGAGTATGATACTGCCAGGGAACAATAACTCCATCTGACAGCACCCAAAAAAGGACTGTCACTCACCAATGACATTGTTATGTTAATTTTGCATGAAACTCGACCCACTAGCACTCCCAGTAAATTCTGGTCAATGTTGCCCAACTTTTGTCAGGTGCAGTTCTTCCAGTGAAGCAAAACTTGATAAGTATTAATTATTTTCAGTCATTCATTTTCTTAGCAACAGAATCATGTGTTTCGCTCTTCATGAGCTCTTCGGTGGAGCACAACAGGTACTGACACTCAGCTAGCACCTGATGTGCCCCACAGAAGAGCTCATGAAGGGTTAATTGTGAGCGGGGGCTAAGTAATGAAACAGTGGAACAAATTGATAGTTATCAAGCTAAGAAAATGAAATATTGGAAGAAATTAATAGTTTGAGATATTGGGTTATTGGTTGAGAGAGGAGTGAGCTCTTCACAAGCAAAAGCCACAATTATTGTCAGGGTGAAGGACAAAAGTCACTAAATTAACCTGACCTGAAACCTCTGGTAGCTTGTTTCAGAAGCAGTCAGGCTTACCTCGTCTTATAACACCTACCTTGGAGGAAATGTGTGAAACCCACTCAGACCCTCATGCACCCACTCACAGCCCCACTGAAACCCCCACTCACCCACTCACAGACCTACACAGAAACTGACACACCCACTAAGACACCGATGCACCCACTGTCACACCCAGACAGACACTCTCACACCCACTCTCACCCCAGATACACCCTCTCACATCTATTCTCGCACCCAGAGAGACAGGCAGCGGCCACATTCTGAGGCGCATAGCCTAAGGGCCGTGCACAGCATGGGGATGGGTGGTTAGGGGGATTGGCCGCAGGGTCTGGCTGTGCACAGCAGTGGTTGGATTCATGTATAATAATGAAAATTGCTTTACGTGAAAAAAAAAGGAGAAATTCATTGAAAAAAGCAAAGGAATTTAAAAACATAGACATTCACTTGAAAACCAAAGGTTACAGGAACGTTATAGTTAGCTCACATTTTAAACATACTAAACCATAGACATTCACCTGTTATAGTTAGAGTTATCTAATGTAACTTTAACTCGTGCCCTAAGGTAACTCTAGCTCGCCTCCTCACCATGCACTGCTAATTACCCCAGATATTACAGCAACTATGACATCTTTTATAACATCATTGATAATATCACTGTAACACTGTAAGTATTTATGCAGTACTTAGACAATAATAAAGTGAAACCATAGCTTAAGAAAAATCCCACACTAATTTAGAAAAAATTAAAAAATTTAATAAAAACGTTTGTGACACCAAAACATCAAAAATCCAATCAACAGAATTGGTGTGACACTATTTTAAAGTTTAAAGTGAAAAAAGTGCCTATAAGATCAAAGCACTAACCACAGACATCCAGTAGAGCAGAACACAGGAAAAATCAAAAGCTATGGCCACTACGATGGAACACAGTTCAGATACCTGAAGTGGATTGGGCGCAGTCTCCGCTTAACTTCAGACTTAGAAGAATGTTAGCAGAAAAATGTCTTAGAAGGTAAAGTTAAGAGGGGTAAGGCAGCTGGACGTGTCCAAGGATGAGGCGTCATTGTGAGGGAGCCACTGGATGAAGTTGAAGTGAAGATTTCTACATTTGGACTAAGGGCCTGATTTAGATCTTGGCAGAGCAGAATATTCCATCACAAACATTACAGATATCCCATCCACCGTATTACGATCCCATTATATCCTGTGGGGATCGTAATATGGTGGATGGATATCCGTCATGTTTGTGACCGAGTATTCCATCCGCTGCTATCTAATTCATGCCCTTAGTCTCTTTATTGTGGAAGTCGAAAATCTCCAGTAGCAGGAAACTGCAGGCTGTAGCTGATGAGGGTTCCATGAGGCTGGACACCCCTAATGCGAGGAGCAGCTGAACAGGATTTGTTGCTGTGGAAAAGAAAATAGCAGGTGCCACAACAAAGTCATAGCAATTGACTATGCATCTTGAGCAGATTGGCAAGCAGGTAGGCTGCATTCTTCTCTCAGTTCTTAGATCACTTTTTGGCTGAAAATTCAGAAATGTTTCTCAGTCCCAAGTTTGGGATTTGGAGTATCTGGGCAGATTTAGCACCACTTCCAAGGGTCTCTTGGACAAGAGGTTCACAAATTAGAGGGTCAGGACTCACACAGGTTTAGTCCAGGAGTGGGTTCAAGTTGGTTGGAGCCTTTTCTGTCCCTAAGCCTCTGACCAGAGCCTAGCCCTTGGAGTCACTCCAGTAGTCCTGGGTTCAAGCAGAAAAGCCGGGGTCAAGCATCAGGGTAGTCATCAGAGGGCACATGGCAGGCATCAGGTAACAGGGCTTTCCTCTTGAAGACGCAGGGCATTCCTCTGAAGTACACAGCAGGTCACAGGTAGTATAGCAGTCCTCTGAAAGTCCTCTGCAGGTCCAGAAGTGTATCAAAGAATGGATCTGATAGTTCTAATTTTATACCAGGTGCTAACTCTGAAGTGGAAGAAACTTCTAGAGTTTCCATTCTACGGATGTTGTTGGAGTTCCTTCTTTCCCGTCCTGGCACAGGATGGCTAGGGGCACAAAAAGCTAGTGTGAAATTCTTTGTGTGGGCTGAGACAGCTTCTTTGAAGTGCAAGTGGGTCTGTGCACAGCCTTGCCCCTTCCATCTTGTGAGAATGGCCCATCCCGACAAAACCCAGCCCCCTTTTGGGTGACTGTATGGGAGGAATACACAAATGCCAACTGCCAAATATACCTAGTCATGTGAACTTGAAGGTCTTTAGGCACCAAATTATTAGGGCAAGAAAATGCCAACTTTCTAAAAGTGGCATTGCCAGAAATGCCACTTAGAATCTCACATTACCAATAAAGACGGTTTTAAAGTACAAATCTTTAGACATAAAACATGAAATTTCAACCTGCTCCCAAACAACAGTTCATAACTTCACTTCATAAATCTAATAAGGTAAAAGTAACCCAATGTTATCTTATGGGTAGAGGTAGGTCTTGTAGTAGTGAAACATGAGTTTGTAGGTTTTTCACTGCCAGGACATAACTTAAAAGTACATATCCAACTTTTTATATACAGTGCATCCTGCCCTACGGGCTGTTTAAGGTCTACCTTAGGGGTGATATAAATGTATTAAAAAGCAAGTTTTAGGCTTGGCAAAAGGGTTATTTTGCGAAGTAGAATTGGCTGTCTAAAACTGTACACAGATTGAAATGGCATGCCTGAGAGATGTTTTAAAGGGCTACTTAAGTGGGTAGCACAATAGGTGCTGCAGGACCTCATGTAGCATTTAATTCCCCAGTCTGGGGTACTTGGTGTCCCACTTTAATAGGGACATATACTTAAAATAAATATGCTAATCAGCTATAAGGCAATTTTACCATGTTGTAGGGAGTGACCACATCACTTTGGCAATGGTTAGCAGTGGTAAAGGCCAATAAAAACGAATTCAGCTAAACAGGAGCGGGGATGGCAAAAAGTAGAAACACACTGCCCTAAAGCTGGTATGCCTAACTAATAGTTACCACTCTCACTGGAAGAACTGAAACTTTTCAAAAGATGGGACACAATAACCAGAATGCATTGGTACGACTACTGAGCCGTATTTCACTTGAAGCCCACTACTGGAGGTTATTGGTGAGTGCCAGTCCTGTTCTGAGAGCTTCCAAATAAAGGTTCTTGTACAATGTAAATGCCAAGAGGACCCACAGTGTCTAAAGGATGTGCACAGTATACCATGGTCACTATTATACCCAAGGTGACCACAGAAGGAGTCTGTTAACTTAGATGGTGAAACTGTCATAGTGAGGGGGGGCACTTACTACTACAGATGCCCATGATATGTTAGGGCTGACAATTAGCTTTTTGTGGTCACCAGAAGGAAAATATTATGCCAAGATGCTCACCTTATGTCAGGGCCACATGTATAGTAAGAGTGGCCACCGTACTGCCAAGCAGAGCACACAAGGCTAAGGATGGCCATCATATTTCCAGGAAGCAGCAATAATATGAAGGATGTCCAAAAATATCCCTGACCATCATTATGACAGGAATGATTACCACAATGCAAAGGTGGGGATAAACTGTTAAAACTGCCTACCGTAAACCAAGGTCATCCTTGTGATAAATGTGGCCAACATATGTGCCGACTGAACCTGTAGTGACCACTGTAATGCTAAAGGTAAGGTTAATATGCCATTGTGGTCCCCAGTATGCCAGGATCATCCTAGTGTTAGGAGTGGGCAACATAAAGGTCACCACTGTCTCAGCTGTGTCCACCATAAGGTAAAAGGGAGTCACCATTATGCTAGAGGTGGCCACCAACAAGATCAATACATGAAAAGATTTATCATGATTTGCCATGGCCACCATCATGCCACTAGCGGCCTCCATTGCACTAGGAATTGAGTGCCATAATGCCAAGGGTGGCAACTTGTAAACTGACATTTTATAGCACATTCCATTGTTTGAAGCTCCTAGGCAACTCACTTTGCAACAATACACCTTTATTAAACTTTCACCAGATTTGCAGTTGCCTCAAGTGTGGTTGGCAAACGTTATCTATCTTTGTAAATGGTCCAGTTCACAGACCAAGTGATATACTTTGCACACCCCTGCTGTGAAAGTGAAAACCTGAGAGAGAGAGCTGGAATAAGGTTTCAAGGAAACCTTCAAGCTGCAAAGACTCAGTACATTGTACAATACTAAATGATAGAAAAGGGGGTTGTGGGTTGGGTAGGCTTTCTGAACCTAGGTTGCGCTATCCTTGAAACAGGGAATATTGAAACAGCAGACTATACTCCATAGCTGTCTGCAGTAAAATAAGATAATGATACCTGATTATGTAGGTAAGAATTGAGCATTTGAGTAAAAAAACAAATTTTGTGTTGTTAAAAAAACATATTTTGTCTGTGAAGGGGAGAGATTGTGAAGCTATTCCCTTCAAGATGGAACTAATAATAAGCTCTGATTGTAATTAGAAGGTTTTGTTTACCTTTCATGAGTGTACTGCTGCTACTGTGAAATTGAGTTGAATTATGCCATCCTGTCGTTACTGTTGATGCTCCATATCAATTTTTTAAGTAGGCACAATTTATAGAAAAGGGCGAATCCTGGGCTCAAATAATCATCCAAGACGATTATTGTAAAATGCACAGAATTAGGTTTCCTTCAGTTCTCAGATTATAGGATTATTTACATGTCAATTAATCATTACAGAAAGTAAAAAATAGAACCAGAAGCCCATTTCATTTATTAATGCAACGAAGCAATGTACATATAAGAAATTAACTAAACACAGCACACATGGCAAATAATTAGATGAATAATTGTAACAAGCCCTAAAACAAAAGGGTCACGCAGCATGCAGCACTCTTTAGTAAAACAACAGAATAAGTGAGTAATAATAATGTGAGATACGCCTATCTAAAATAAAACAGCGCTTTTAAAATGTGCAGTGCTATACTACAAATGTCTGCAGCCTAAAGTCTAAAATGCCCGATAGTCTAAAGCAACATGATCTGATGACGTAATGTTTGCATATCCTTTGTAATGTTTTACAAAAGCAGCACACAGTTTCATGGCATGACATTACATAGGCAGCATTAAAATGTTACTTGCACAGTAAAACAATAAGACAATAATTTCCAAAACACCTGCTTCCGAACGCATGTTATTGAACAGAAATATGAAAAATGCAACTTGATAGAATTGACTGTTTAGTACTACGAACATAGCGATGAACGTTCAGCACATAACATTGCAATGTTTCAGAAACACAACAGATCGTTAGAGGAAGCTGGGGAAAACGTTACTTTTCACGTACAGATCGTTGCATCAGTTGAATTTCAATTATTTTCGGAAAAGTAACTGAAAACATTGTTGCTGCACAACATTTAAAAATGTTCTTTTCATAACGTTGGCTAGGGCAGGCTCGGTGTACCAAGTAAACTAAACCTGTGTTAAATATTGGTCGAAATAAAATTAATTTTCTACTCTAAAAATGTTTACTGCGTAATTATTCATTTAATTTACTGACTTGTCACATAATTTGTTGCTTAATTTGTAGATTTCAACAAAGAAATGTTGTTAATAGTTTTTATGGCTCAGTTTAATGCTACCAAAAATGGGCTGACTAAGGCTACATAATTAGATTTTCTTTTTTAAGTTTGAGTCCATGTATCGGTCCGTGAACTCAGATACACGGACATGTCGTGGATTAATAGTACATATGTCTCTAAAGTTCTAAACTAGCTTGACAGCTCAGCTCAACTTGTGGCCTATAAAAATGTATTTGCTAAATCTAGTTTCAAAAAAACTGAAAAACCTATTTATAGTATTCCAAACTCAGGCACTTCCTAAAGTGAAGCTCTACTTTGTATACTATGCTTTCTTCTTGTCAGCTGCTTTTCTGTAGCTCAGTTCAAACCTTCCAAAGTGATTTAAAATGTGAATGCCATTTGTTTTGATTCAGCAGTGTCAGCTGTGCAGCCACTGAGCAAACAATAATACAATCTTGTACTAACCTTGACTCATTGTATTCTTTTGTATCCTCCAGATTTTTGCCAATTTTTCTTGTGATCCTTATATCTTGGAATATATATATATATTCACTGAAAAAACAAAGGTTACAGGGACATTATAGTTACTTTCTGAATTTCGTCGCACAAAACCATGGAAATTCAGCAGTTATGGTTATTGTTAACTCATGTAACTATAACTCGCGCCCTAAAGTAACTATAACTTCGCCCCCACCCATGCACAGTTATGTAATAATGTAATTGCAAATAGTATCAGTTTTGCCATAGAAATTGTCATTAATGATGTAATCTGTGGAGTAATTAGCTGTGCATCAATCAATCAGTATTTGTAAAGCACGGCTACTCACCCGTGAGGGTTTCAAGGCATTGGGGAGAGGGGAGGGGCCTCATCCAAAAAAGGGCCACATCTTGAGGTTCTTCCTGAAGATGGTGAGCGACGGGCTTTGTCTGAGGTGGAGGGGGAGGTTGTTCCAGCTCTTTGCTGCAGCGTAGGTAAAGGATCATCGTCCAGCGGTGGTTTTTCAGATGTGAGGGATGGTGGCCAGGGCCATCAGGACAGAGTGGAGGGATCTGGCAGGGGTGTGGAAGGAGACGCGGTGGTTCAGGTAGGCTTGTCCTACGTTGTGTATGGCCTTATATATGTGGTTGAGAAGCTTGAAGGTGATTTGTTTCTCGACCAGTAGCCAGTGGAGGATCCTCAGGTGTTGGGAGACGATTTCTGTGCGACAGAGGTCCTGAATGATTCTTTTCAGCGGCTGGATGAGTTGTTCTTTTTTGATGTTCCTGGTTGACGTGCCAGCGTAGAGGGCTTTGCCATAGTCGAGCTTGCTAGTGACTAAGGCATGGGTGACTCTCCTGCAAGAGTCTGCTGGGATCTATCTGAAGATCTTCCGAAGTTTGCAGAGAGTGTGCCAGCAGGAGGAGGCGACAGAGTTTACCTTACGGGTTGTTGATAGGGATGAGTCGAGGATGATCCCTAAGTTGTGGGCGTGCATAGTCGGCGCAGGGGGGGTGCTGAGGGATGTGGGCCACCAGGAGTCATCCTAAGCTGTTGTGGCGTTTCCGAAGATGATGAGCTCAGTCTTGTCGGAGTTGAGCTTGAGGCAGCTTTCTCTCATCCAGGTGCCAACGGCTTCCATTTTTGAGTGGAAGTTACTTTTGGCCTTGTCCGAGTCTTTGGTGAGGGAAATTATGAGTTGTGTGTCATCGGCATATGACACGATGTTCATACCGTGGCTTCTGACGATGAAAGGGGCCATGTATATGTTGAACAGTGTGGGATCCATGGGGGACTCCGCAGTTGACTCCTGTGGGTCGGAGTGTAGGGCGGGGGTCTGACTCTCTGAGAAGAAGGAGTGGATGCATGGCACAGGCACAAGGTATAGTTACCTATAGGGTGCAAGTTATAGTGACTTAAGTTAACAATAACTATAACTCCTGAATTCCTAAGGGTTTGTGTGAGGAAACTCAGAACCTAACTATAAGGGCCCTATAACCTTTGCTTTATTTCAGTTGATTTTTATGTTTTTTTTAGCATGGGCAGACATAGATATAAGCAGCGCTGTGCACGGCCTTCGGCCATGCACAGCAGGGGTTGCCCGCAGGGCCCTACCTATAGCCAGGCCTGTCAGTCAAACCTCCTGCATGCACCCAAACCCAAGCTGCAGACAGCCTTTGGCCATGTGCAGCATGAGGTTGGATGCAGCAGGGGTGTTTTTTTTCTCCAATTTTTCTCTGTAACCGTGGTTACACCTTTGGAACCGCGGGTCAGGATTCGAGGATCCACTGGTGGATCCGCAGTACCACTGATTGGCCGAAAAAAAAAAATGGCCCATTTGTTGTCTACTAGTGCTCCCTAAGGAACCCCTCTATCTGTCCTGGGGGTCAACATACCTGTATCCTGACCCCTTATGTGTTTTTGCACTCACCTTTTCCCACCCCGAGCCAATGCGACAAATAAAATGGCGGCCGCAACTTTTCTGTCATGTTGCGACCAGCCAATCAGGTCTTTGCTTTTCCCCCAGATTCGCAAATCCAGAGCCGGAACTGAGGGTCCGGATCCACGGGGGATCCGTGTCTCTATACATCTATATTTTTTGGCCTTAAATTACTCCAACACTACTGAAGGAATTAGCACCAAATCACATAAAGTGTGATCTGCAGAACAGAATCTAGCTTTGTGCAAAATTTTGTGTAATTCCGTTCAGTGGTTCGGGCTGTAGACGACTCTAAAGGTCCTATGGGAAAATGAAGGCGGAAAACACGTTTTGGGACCCCCCTTTTTCTCAGCCCTACTTGATGGATCACCCTGAAACTTTCAAGACAGAAACTGAACTTATCAAAATATACGTTTTTAAAATTTCGTGAAGATTCGTCAAGCGGCGCCAAAGTTATAGGCAAAACAAAACATGCTTTCCCATAGAAACTAAGTCCTACCTATTGGCGACCGCCACTAGGTTATATATATACATATGTATATATATATATATATATATAAAAATATATATACATATATATATATATATATATACATATGTATATATATATACATCTATACATACACAGAGAAATTCAGCTGTTTTAGTTAGACTTATTTCAAGTACCTATAACTTGTGCCCTAAGGGAACTATAACTCGTTGCCCCACCACACACAGTTTTATTATCAATAATTTTAATGCAAATGTTTCAGTAATATTATCAATGATGTCATAGAAGATGTCATGAGTGATGTAATATATGGTGTAATTAGCAATGCATGGTGAAGGCGCGAGTTATAGTTACCTTAGAGCATGAGTTATAGTTCCTTGAAACAACTCTAACAGCTGAATTTCTATGGTTTTGTGCATGTACAATCTGAACCTAACTATAACATCCCTGTAACCTTTAGTTTTGTAGTGAATTTCTAAGTTTTTTTTATTCATTTCCTAACTATAAGGTCCCTTGCTTTTTTCAGTGAGTTTTTAGGGTTTTTAAGATGCCCATCACAATGCATGGTGGGGGTGGAGTTGGAAGCAGGGCATGGCTTGGCATTGTGCTGCCTCCCTGCATGCAGCTACTGCCCCTACTCCTCCCTTGACCAAGTTCATGCCCCTGCTCCCTCATTACAGGCCTGTGTGGCAGCTGTTCTGCCTCTACCCATCCCACCTGTCCTTATCAGTTAGCTTACTGCCCCATCCACCTCCTCCCTACCCTCTGTTGTCTGAGGCCATGCACCAGCTCCCTCCCTCCTGCCCTGCCTGGTCTGATGTGCTACTACTGCTCTCCATTTATCTTGATATCCCTGCCCACTCCTCCTGCCCTTCATTGTCCATTTCTATGCGCCATCATTGCCTTCCTGCTTAGCCTCCATACTTAGCTTGCAGTTCCTACCCTCCTTCCTTGCCCTCCGATGTCTGTGTACATGCCCCTTCTCCCTCCTTTTTGCTCTCCATGTTCCATGGACCTGCCATTGCCACTGCCCCTCCTATCTCCTCTCAGTGTTCTGTTGAGCTGCCACTGCAACTCCCATCTGCCTAGCATGGTCGGATGTGTGCCGCCTGTCCCTGCCACCTCTACCCTGCCTGTCCGAGTTCCATGCCCCTACTTCCTCCCTTCTGTCCTCCATGGTACATCTTGCTGCCACTCCCTTCTGACCTCTATGCTCTGTTGTGCTGCAACTGCTCCTCCTGCCTGCCATACACGGCTGTTGTAAAGCCCCTTCTCCTGCCATCTCTTGTCTGTTTCCATCTCTTACCCCTCCCTTCTGTCCTCCATGGCCCTTTGTGCAGGTTCCTGCCCACTCCCTCAGGCCCACCATGGCTGTTGTGCTGCCACTAACCCTCTGCTTGCCATGCATGGTCTTATGTGCTGCCAGAGCTTCTCCCACCCGCCCTGTGTGGTTGCCTTGCTGCCTCTGATCTCCTTCTACCTTCCCTCCATTGTCTTCATGTATGTCATTATAATCTCACTGTTGCCCTCCATGGTGTGTTGTGCATCAAGTGCCCACCCCACCTGTCCTCTATGGTCAGCTTGCTGCTTCTACCCTGCCCCCTAGCCTCCTTCCCTCTTTTTTCTATGTGTACACGCCCAACATCCCCTCTCTCCTGCCTTGTATGGTCCATTGTCATGTCCCTGCACCCTCCCTCCTGCCTTTCATGGTTCATTATGCTGCAACTGTCCGGTACGGTCAACAGGCTGCCCTTGCCTCTTTCTCCTCTGTTCTCTGTTGTCCATGTGCATTTCCCTGTCCCCTCTATATTGCGTCCATGGTTCATGGTGCTGCACTACTGTCTCACTTGCTCTGTGTCGTGTATTGTTCTGCTGGTACCCCTAATGCCTGCCTTTTAAGGTCAGTTTGGTGCCCCTCTCCTCCTGCCCTCCATAATCTGAGTCCATATCCCTACCACTCCCTCCTTCCCTCTGTACCATACTTCTCACGACTTACCACTGCTTTAACCTGGAGTCCGCAGAACGAGTGGCGAGGGTCTTGTTCCTAAATGCTCGGCCTTAGCCCAGGTAGGGGCGACTCTTTCTGGTAGCCACGGTGCTGCAGGCAATAGGAACACCAGGCCGTGTATCTTTCAGAAGTAGTGCCAGAGGGAAAAAACCCTAAAAGGGGAAAAAACCTCCAAAAAGGAAAATTTCCTGAAACAGGAGCAAAATTAATAAGTAAATACAAGATCAAAAAAGAACAGGAAAAATACTGGAACAGATGTGAACCAGTATCTGACACAAGGAAGCAGGAGCGAAGACACCATCCGAACAGAAAGTGTTGCAGTGCAAGGAGGGAAAGAATCACAGCCCTTAAATACCCAAAAAACCATGAAGAGACCAACAGGAAGTGGAAGGACACCATTTTTGATAGGGAAAAACACATAGAAAGTAATGGAAAAGGAGCCATAGAGAGTAGGGAACTAAAGCATGCTGGGAAGAGAGGGGTAATATGGGAAGAAGGAAAACATAAAGGGAGGCACAATTGAGAGTGAAAGAAAAGAAGAAGACAACAATAGCAGGTGAGTGGGGGAGGGTTAGACCTGCCTGAAAACGTGTCGCGCAATGAAGGAACGAGGCCCCATGCCCAATTTGGGGCCTCGTATGTTGCACAACAGGCTGGGGGTGCGGCGTGTCTCTGTGCCACGCGCCGCGGCCCGAGCCGAATGTTTGGCTCGCTCCGTCAACATTTTAAACTTGCCAAAGGGGAAATCTTGAAAAAAACAAACCTGGGAAATTGATTTTCCCCAGTGACTTACATAAAAAAAGACGAGATTTTAGGTAGGAGGCAAATAAAATGAAGCCCTTTTGAGCTTAAAAACACTGTGAGCCTCCTGCCGGCATCTGGTCTTTTGGCATGTATGGTATGTGTGGTTGTACTGTGTAGGAAAGTACCATCTTGCCTGGCATGTTACCCCCATTTTTCACTGTATATATGTTGTTTTTGTTTGTATGTGTCACTGGGAGCCTGTCATCCAGGGCCTCCAGTGCTCATAAGTGTGCCTGAATGTGTTACCTGTGTAGTGACTAACTGTCTCACTGAGGCTCTGCTAATCAGAACCTCAGTGGTTATGCTCTCTCATTTCTTTCAAATTGTCACTAACAGGCTAGTGACCAATTTTACCAATTTACATTGGCTTACTGGAACACCCTTATAATTCCCTAGTATATGGTACTGAGGTACCCAGGGTATTGGGGTTCCAGGAGATCCCTATGGGCTGCAGCATTTCTTTTGCCACCCATAGGGAGCTCTGACAATCCTTACACAGGCCTGCCACTGCAGCCTGAGTGAAATAACGTCCACGTTATTTCACAGCCATTTTACACTGCACTTAAGTAACTTATAAGTCACCTATATGTCTAACCTTTACCTGGTAAAGGTTAGGTGCAAAGTTACTTAGTGTGAGGGCACCCTGGCACTAGCCAAGGTGCCCCACATTGTTCAGGGCCAATTCCCCGGACTTTGTGAGTGCGGGGACACCATTACACGCGTGCACTACATATAGGTCACTACCTATATGTAGCTTCACAATGGTAACTCCGAATATGGCCATGTAACATGTCTATGATCATGGAATTACCCCCTCTATGCCATCCTGGCATAGTTGGCACAATCCCATGATCCCAGTGGTCTGTAGCACAGACCCTGGTACTGCCAAACTGCCTTTCCTGGGGTTTCACTGCAGCTGCTGCTGCTGCCAACCCCTCAGACAGGCATCTGCCCTCCTGGGGTCCAGCCAGGCCTGGCCCAGGATGGCAGAACAAAGGACTTCCTCTGAGAGAGGGTGTTACACCCTCTCCCTTTGGAAAATGGTGTGAAGGCAGGGGAGGAGTAGCCTCCCCCAGCCTCTGGAAATGCTTTCATGGGCACAGATGTGCCCAATTCTGCATAAGCCAGTCTACACCGGTTCAGGGGACCCCTTAGCCCTGCTCTGGCGCGAAACTGGACAAAGGAAAGGGGAGTGACCACTCCCCTGACCTGCACCTCCCCTGGGAGGTGTCCAGAGCTCCTCCAGTGTGCTCCAGACCTCTGCCATCTTGGAAACAGAGGTGCTGCTGGCACACTGGACTGCTCTGAGTGGCCAGTGCCACCAGGTGACGTCAGAGACTCCTTCTGATAGGCTCCTTCAGGTGTTGCTAGCCTATCCTCTCTCCTAGGTAGCCAAACCCTCTTTTCTGGCTATTTAGGGTCTCTGTCTCTGGGGAAACTTTAGATAACGAATGCAAGACCTCATCCGAGTTCCTCTGCATCTCTCTCTTCACCTTCTGCCAAGGAATCGACTGCTGACCGCGCTGGAAGCCTGCAAAACTGCAACATAGTAGCAAAGACGACTACTGCAACTCTGTAACGCTGATCCTGCCGCCTTCTCGACTGTTTTCCTGGTGGTGCATGCTGTGGGGGTAGTCTGCCTCCTCTCTGCACTAGAAGCTCCGAAGAAATCTCCCGTGGGTCGACGGAATCTTCCCCCTGCAACCGGAGGCACCAAAAAGCTGCATTACCGGTCCCTTGGGTCTCCTCTCAGCACGACGAGCGAGGTCCCTCGAATACAGCAACTCTGTCCAAGTTACTCCCACAGTCCAGTGACTCTTCAGTCCAAGTTTGGTGGAGGTAAGTCCTTGCCTCCCCACGTCAGACTGCATTGCTGGGAACCGCGACTTTTGCAGCTACTCCGGCCTCCGTGCACTTCCGGCGGAAATCCTTTGTGCACAGTCCAGCCTGGGTCCACGGCACTCTAACCTGCATTGCACGACCTCCTAAGTTGTTCTCCGGCGACGTGGGACTTCTTTGTGCGACTTCGGGTGAGCACTGTTTCACGCATCCTTGTAGTGCCTGTTTCTGGCACTTCTCTGGGTGCTACCTGCTGCTGAGAGGGCTCCTTGTCTTGCTCGACGTCCCCTCTCTCTCCTGACGCAATTTGCGACATCCTGGTCCCTTCTGGGCTACAGCAGCATCCAAAAATGCTTACCGCACGATTTGCAGCTAGCAAGGCTTGTTGGTGGTCTTTCGGCGGGAAAACACTTTTGCACGACTTTCCACGGCATGACAGATCCATCCTCCAAGGGGGAAGTCTCTAGCCCTTGTCGTTCCTGCAGAAACCTAAGCTTCTTCTGTCCAGTAGAAGCTTCTTTGCACCCACAGCTGGCATTTCCTGGGCATCTGCCCATCTCCGACTTGCTTGTGACTTTTGGACTTGGTCCCCTTGTTCCACAGGTACCCTCGACTGGAAATCCATCGTTGTTGCATTGCTGGTTTGTGTCTTTCCTGCAGAATTCCCCTTTCACGACTTCTATGTCCTTTGGGGAACTTTAGTGCACTTTGCACTCACTTTTCAGGGTCATGGAGTGGGCTATTTTTCTAACCCTCACTATTTTTTAATAGTCCCAGCGACCCTCTACAAGGTCACATAGGTTTGGGGTCCATTCGTGGTTCGCATTCCACTTTTGGAGTATATGGTTTGTGTTGCCCCTATCCCTATGTGTCCCCATTGCATCCTATTGTAACTATACATTGTTTGCACTGTTTTCTAAGACTATACTGCATATTTTTGGTGTTGTGTACATATATCTTGTGTATATTTCCTATCCTCTCACTGAGGGTACACTCTAAGATACTTTGGCATATTGTCATAAAAATAAAGTACCTTTATTTTTAGTATAACTGTGTATTGTGTTTTCTTATGATATTGTGCATATGACACTAAGTGGTACTGTAGTAGCTTCACAGGTCTCCTAGTTCAGCCTAAGCTGCTCAGCTAAGCTACCATTATCTATCAGCCTAAGCTGCTAGACACCCTATGTGCAGCGGTGGGATAAGTGCTTTGAGACTACTTACCACTCTTGTCATTGTACTTTTCATAAGAGAAAAATATACAAAACAAGTTCAGTGTGTGTACACATAGCTAAAAAGTTTTGCATTTCCTCTTTTCACTCTTTTCTAAGTGCTGAAAAGTACTTCTAAACTTTCAAAAAGTTCTAAAAAGTTTTAAAAGTTTTTTTTCTCTGTCTTTCTAAAAGCTCTGACAAACTTTTTTCTCTTTTTCTATCACTTTAACTCTCTCTAAAAATGTCTGGCACATGCCAAAATGTTGATCTGTCCAAGATTGCATATGATCACCTTAGCTGGAAAGGAGCAAGGAGTCTCTGCATAGAGAGAGGTTTGAGTGTAGGGAAGAATCCTTCCTTGGAATTGTTACTTAACATGCTTAGAGAACAAGATAAGGCTAAAAGTGCCCCATCTGTTGACAAAGTAGCTAATGGTTCCCAATCTGATCCAGGGACTCCCCCAGGAAAAGATTCAGGAAAGAAACTTCCAAGCCTGCCCATTACTAGACAGTCTAGCATAGTTGGTACTGATGTTGAGTCACACCATACAGATAGTGTTGTCTCACATCATAGCAAGAGCATTCATTCTCATCACAGTAGAAATTATGTTTCTGTTAGCCAAGCTGTTAGGGTGCCCTCTGTAAGGGACAGGTCTCCTTCTGTCCATTCTCATCATACTTCTGTTTCAAGACATGTCCCTCCCACCCACCCTGATGACAGATTGTTAGAAAGGGAGCTCAATAGATTGAGAGTGGAACAAACCAGACTGAAGCTCAAGAAGCAACAGCTGGATTTGGAGAGACAGACTTTAGAAGTAGAGAAGGAGAGACAGAAACTGGGTTTAGAAACCCATGGTGGCAGCAGCAATATTCCCCATAGTCATCCTGCAAAAGAGCATGATTCCAGGAATCTGCACAAGATAGTTCCCCCTTATAAGGAGGGGGATGACATTAACAAGTGGTTTGCTGCACTTGAGAGGGCCTGTGCTGTACAGGATGTCCCTCAAAGGCAGTGGGCTGCTATCCTATGGCTATCATTTAGTGGAAAAGGTAGGGATAGGCTCCTTACTGTAAAAGAAAATGAAGCTAATGATTACAAAGTTCTTAAGAATGCACTCCTGGATGGTTATGGCTTAACCACTGAACAATACAGGATAAAGTTCAGAGAGACCAAAAAGGAGTCTTCACAAGACTGGGTTGATTTCATTGACCATTCAGTGAAGGCCTTGGAGGGGTGGTTACATGGCAGTAAAGTTACTGATTATGACAGCCTGTATAACTTGATCCTGAGAGAGCATATTCTTAATAATTGTGTGTCTGATTTGTTGCACCAGTACTTGGTGGACTCTGATCTGACCTCTCCCCAAGAATTGGGAAAGAAGGCAGACAAATGGTTCAGAACAAGGGTGAACAGAAAAGGTCATACAGGGGGTGACAAAGATGGCAAGAAGAAGGATGGTAAGTCTTCTGACAAGGGTGGGGACAAATCTAAAAATGAGTCTTCATCAGGCCCACAAAAACACTCTGGTGGGGGTGGTGGGCCCAAATCCTCTTCTAATCAAAACAAGGAAAAGAAACCATGGTGCTATTTATGTAAAATAAAAGGCCATTGGACAACAGATCCCAGTTGTCCAAAGAAAAGCACCAAGCCTCCTACCACTACAACCCCTACTGCTACACCTAGTGTCCCTACTAATAGCAGTGGTGGTGGGAGCAAACCTACTAATAGCCAATCCAAGGGAGTAGCTGGGCTCACTATTGGTAACTTAGTTGGGGTTGGTCTTGTTAGGGAGACCACAGAGGCTATATTAGTCTCTGAGGGGGCTATTGATTTAGCCACCTTAGTTGCTTGTCCCCTTAATATGGATAAGTACAAGCAGCTACCCCTAATAAATGGTGTTGAGGTTCAGGCCTACAGGGACACTGGATCCAGTGTGACTATGGTCATAGAGAAACTGGTCCACCCTGAACAACACCTACTTGGTCACCAGTACCAAGTAACCGATGCTCACAACAACACACTTAGCCACCCCATGGCTGTTGTAAATCTCAACTGGGGGGGGGGGTACTGGTCCAAAGAAAGTTGTGGTAGCCACAGATTTACCTGTAGACTGTCTACTAGGAAATGATTTGGAGACATCAGCTTGGTCAGATGTGGAGTTGGAGGCCCATGCAGCAATGCTGGGCATCCCAGGGCATATTTTTGCTTTAACCAGGGCTCAGGCGAAAAAGCAAAAAGGACAGGGAAGCTTGGATCCTGGAACAATGGAACAAGTGCTCCCTAAAGCTAGGCTAGTAGAAGTAAAGCACTTCCTACTATCCCTCCCTCTACAGTGGATTCTAATTCTGAGGAAGAAGAATTTCCACCCTGTGCAGAACCTACAACAGAGGAGCTGGAAGCAGACACTGCTGAGCTTTTGGGTGAAGGGGGGGCCTGCCAGGGAGGAGCTGAGTGTGGCACAGCAAACCTGTCCCACACTAGAGGGTCTAAGACAGCAAGCTGTCAAACAGGCTAATGGGGATGTCAGTGACTCTCACAGAGTTTACTGGGAGGACAACCTCTTGTACACTGAAGCAAGGGATCCTAAACCTGGAACTGCCAGGACGTTAGTGATTCCTCAGGAGTACAGAAAGTTCCTCCTAACTCTAGCCCACGACATTCCCCTAGCTGGACACCTGGGACAAATGAAAACTTGGGACAGACTTGTCCCCTTGTTTCATTGTCCTAGGATGTCTGAGGACACAAAGGAATTTTGTAAGTCCTGTGAAACCTGTCAAGCCAGTGGCAAGACAGGTGGCACTCCAAAGGCACCCCTTATTCCACTGCCTGTGGTTGGGGTTCCCTTTGAAAGGGTAGGGGTTGACATAGTTGGCCCCCTTGACCCTCCTACTGCTTCAGGCAATAGGTTTATCTTGGTGGTAGTGGACCATGCCACAAGATATCCTGAAGCAATTCCTCTAAGGACCACTACAGCACCTGCAGTGGCAAAGGCCCTCCTGGGAATATTTTCTAGTGTGGGCTTCCCAAAGGAAGTAGTATCAGACAGGGGAAGCAATTTCATGTCTGCATACTTAAAGGCCATGTGGAAGGAGTGTGGTGTAACTTACAAGTTCACTACACCCTATCATCCACAAACAAATGGACTGGTGGAGAGATTTAACAAAACTCTCAAAGGCATGATTATGGGTCTCCCTGAAAAACTCCGCAGGAGATGGGATATCCTGTTACCATGCCTCCTTTTTGCCTATAGGGAGGTACCCCAGAAAGGAGTGGGCTTCAGCCCCTTTGAACTCCTCTTTGGACACCCTGTTAGGGGTCCACTAACACTTGTCAAGAAGGGTTGGGAACAACCTTTAAAAGCTCCAAAGCAAGATATTGTGGATTATGTACTTGGCCTCAGATCAAGGATGGCTGAGTATATGAAAAAGGCCAGTAAAAACCTTCAGGCCAGCCAAGAGCTCCAAAAGCAATGGCATGACCAGAAGGCTGTTTTGGTTCAGTACAAACCAGGGCAGAAAGTGTGGGTCTTGGAGCCTGTGGCCCCAAGAGCACTCCAAGATAAATGGAGTGGACCCCACACAATTGTTGAGAAAAAGGGTGAAGTCACCTACTTAGTTGACTTAGACACTGCCAGGAGTCCCCTTAGGGTGCTCCATGTCAATCGCCTGAAACCCTACTATGACAGGGCTGATCTCACCCTGCTCATGGCAACTGATGAGGGACAGGAAGAAGACAGTGATCCTCTACCTGATCTCTTCTCTTCCACAGAACAAGATGCTCTTGTGGAAGGTGTAGTTTTGGCTGATTGTCTTACTGCTGAGCAGAAAGACCATTGCATAAATCTCCTGGGTCAGTTTTCTGAACTCTTCTCTACTGTGCCAGGTACCACTTCTTGGTGTGAGCACACTATAGATACTGGAGACAGTTTGCCTGTCAAAAGTAAGATCTATAGGCAGCCTGACCATGTCAGGGACTGCATAAAGCAAGAGGTGCAGAAAATGCTAGAACTGGGAGTGGTTGAGCACTCTGAAAGTCCATGGGCTTCTCCTGTGGTACTTGTACCAAAACCTCATTCCAAAGATTGAAAGAAAGAAATGCGGTTTTGTGTAGACTACAGAGGTCTCAACCAGGTAACCAAAACTGATGCTCACCCTATACCCAGGGCAGATGAGCTCATAGATACACTGGCATCTGCCAAGTATCTAAGCACTTTTGATTTGACTGCAGGGTATTGGCAGATCAAATTATCAGAAGATGCTAAACCTAAAACTGCATTTTCAACCATTGGAGGACATTACTTACCAGTTCACTGTAATGCCTTTTGGATTGAAAAATGCACCTGCCACTTTTCAGAGGTTGGTGAACACAGTCCTGCAAGGGCTGGAAGCTTTCAGTGCAGCATATCTGGACGATATAGCTGTCTTTAGCTCCAGCTGGGATGATCACCTGGTCCACCTATGGAAAGTTTTAGAGGCCCTGCAAAAGGCAGGCCTCACTATCAAAGCTTCAAAGTGCCAGATAGGGCAGGGTAAGGTGGGTTATCTGGGACATCTTGTTGGTGGGGAACAGATTGCACCACTTCAGGGGAAAATCCAAACAATTATTGATTGGGTTCCCCCTACCACTCAGACTCAGGTTGGAGCCTTCCTAGGCCTCACTGGGTATTACAGGAGGTTCATTAAGAACTATGGCTCCATTGCAGCCCCTCTTAATGACCTCACATCCAAAAAAATGCCTAAAAAGGTATTATGGACAGCAAACTGTGAGAAAGCTTTTGAGGAGCTGAAGCAGGCCATGTGCTCTGCACCTGTCCTGAAAAGCCCTTGTTACTCTAAAAAATTCTATGTCCAAACTGATGCATCTGAATTAGGAGTAGGGGCAGTCCTATCACAACTTAATTCTGAGGGCCAGGATCAACCTGTTGCTTTTATTAGTAGGAGGTTGACCCCTAGAGAAAAGCGTTGGTCTGCCATTGAGAGGGAGGCCTTTGCTGTGGTCTGGGCACTGAAGAAGTTGAGGCCATACCTGTTTGGCACTCACTTCATTGTTCAGACAGACCACAAACCTCTACTTTGGCTAAAACAAATGAAAGGTGAAAATCCTAAATTGTTGAGGTGGTCCATATCCCTACAGGGAATGGACTATACAGTGGAACATAGACCTGGGAGTAGCCACTCCAATGCAGATGGACTCTCCAGATATTTCCACTTAGACAATGAAGACTCATCAGGTCATGGCTAGTCTTATTGTCCTTCGTTTGGGGGGGGGGGGTTGTGTAGGAAAGTACCATCTAGCCTGGCATGTTACCCCCATTTTTCACTGTATATATGTTGTTTTAGTTGTATGTGTCACTGGGACCCTGTCATCCAGGGCCCCAGTGCTCATAAGTGTGCCTGAATGTGTTACCTGTGTAGTGACTAAGGGGGTCATTCTGACCCTGGCGGCCGGTGGCCGCCAGGGCCACCGACCACGGGAGCACCGCCAACAGGCTGGCGGTGTTCCCACGAGCATTCTGACCGCGGCGGTTCAGCCGCGGTCAGAAGCGGCAAGTCGGCGGGCTCCCGCCGACTTACCGCTGCTCGGGGGAATCCTTCATGGCGGCGGAGCGCGCTCCGCCGCCATGAGGATTCTGACCCTCCCTACCGCCATCCTGTTCATGGCGGGAAAGCCGCCATGAACAGGATGGCGGTAGGGGGGGGTCGCGGGGCCCCTGGGGGCCCCTGCCGTGCCCATGCCAATGGCATGGGCACGGCAGGGGCCCCCGTAAGAGGGCCCCGCAAAGTATTTCAGTGTCTGCCTTGCAGACACTGAAATACACGACGGGTGCCACTGCACCCGTCGCACCTTCCCACTCCGCCGGCTCGATTACGAGCCGGCATCCTCGTGGGAAGGGAGTTTTTCCCTGGGCTGGCGGGCGGTCTTTTGGAGACCGCCCGCCAGCCCAGGGAAAAACTCATAATACCCTCCGCGGTCTTCTGACCGCGGAGCGGTATAATGGGGGCGGAATTCTGGCGGGCGGCCTCCGCCGCCCGCCAGAATCAGAATCACCCCCTAACTGTCTCACTGAGGCTCTGCTAATCAGAACCTCAGTGGTTATGCTCTCTCATTTCTTTCAAATTGTCACTAACAGGCTAGTGACCAATTTTACCAATTTACATTGGCTTACTGGAACACCCTTATAATTCCCTAGTATATGGTACTGAGTTACCCAGGGTATTGGGGTTCCAGGAGATCCCTATGGGCTGCAGCATTTCTTTTGCCACCCATAGGGAGCTCTGACAATCCTTACACAGGCCTGCCACTGCAGCCTGAGTGAAATAACGTCCACGTTATTTCACAGCCATTTTACACTGCACTTAAGTAACTTATAAGTCACCTATATGTCTAACCTTTACCTGGTAAAGGTTAGGTGCAAAGTTACTTAGTGTGAGGGCACCCTGGCACTAGCCAAGGTGCCCCCACATTGTTCAGGGCCAATTCCCCGGACTTTGTGAGTGCGGGGACACCATTACACGCGTGCACTACATATAGGTCACTACCTATATGTAGCTTCACAATGGTAACTCCGAATATGGCCATGTAACATGTCTATGATCATGGAATTACCCCCTCTATGCCATCCTGGCATAGTTGGCACAATCCCATGATCCCAGTGGTCTGTAGCACAGACCCTGGTACTGCCAAACTGCCTTTCCTGGGGTTTCACTGCAGCTGCTGCTGCTGCCAACCCCTCAGACAGGGTTCTGCCCTCCTGGGGTCAAGCCAGGCTTGTCCCAGGATGGCAGAACAAAGGACTTCCTCTGAGAGAGGGTGTTACACCCTCTCCCTTTGGAAAATGGTGTGAAGGCAGGGGAGGAGTAGCCTCCCCCAGCCTCTGGAAATGCTTTCATGGGCACAGATGTGCCCAATTCTGCATAAGCCAGTCTACACCGGTTCAGGGGACCCCTTA
This sequence comes from Pleurodeles waltl, assembly GCF_031143425.1. Lineage (NCBI taxonomy): Eukaryota > Metazoa > Chordata > Amphibia > Caudata > Salamandridae > Pleurodeles > Pleurodeles waltl. The sequence goes on from NC_090440.1 coordinate 1,892,562,950, forward strand.
GCCCTGCTCTGGCGCGAAACTGGACAAAGGAAAGGGGAGTGACCACTCCCCTGACCTGCACCTCCCCTGGGAGGTGTCCAGAGCTCCTCCAGTGTGCTCCAGACCTCTGCCATCTTGGAAACAGAGGTGCTGCTGGCACACTGGACTGCTCTGAGTGGCCAGTGCCACCAGGTGACGTCAGAGACTCCTTCTGATAGGCTCCTTCAGGTGTTGCTAGCCTATCCTCTCTCCTAGGTAGCCAAACCCTCTTTTCTGGCTATTTAGGGTCTCTGTCTCTGGGGAAACTTTAGATAACGAATGCAAGACCTCATCCGAGTTCCTCTGCATCTCTCTCTTCACCTTCTGCCAAGGAATCGACTGCTGACCGCGCTGGAAGCCTGCAAAACTGCAACATAGTAGCAAAAATGACTACTGCAACTCTGTAATGCTGATCCTGCCGCCTTCTCGACTGTTTTCCTGGTGGTGCATCCTGTGGGGGTAGTCTGCCTCCTCTCTGCACTAGAAGCTCCGAAGAAATCTCCCGTGGGTCGACGAAATCTTCCCCCTGCAACCTCAGGCACCAAAAAGCTGCATTACCGGTCCCTTGGGTCTCCTCTCAGCACGACGAGCGAGGTCCCTCGAATACAGCAACTCTGTCCAAGTGACTCCCACAGTCCAGTGACTCTTCAGTCCAAGTTTGGTGGAGGTAAGTCCTTGCCTCCCCACGCCAGACTGAATTGCTGGGAACTGCGACTTTTGCAGCTACTCCGGCCTCCGTGCACTTCCGGTGGAAATCCTTTGTGCACAGTCCAGCCTGGGTCCACAGCACTCTAACCTGCATTGCACGACCTCCTAAGTTGTTCTCCGGCGACGTGGGACTTCTTTGTGCGACTTCGGGTGAGCACCGTTTCACGCATCCTTGTAGTGCCTGTTTCTGGCACTTCTTTGGGTGCTACCTGCTGCTGAGAGGGCTCCTTGTCTTGCTCGACGTCCCCTCTCTCTCCTGACGCAATTTGCGACATCCTGGTCCCTTCTGGGCTACAGCAGCATCCAAAAACGCTTACCTCACGATTTGCAGCTAGCAAGGCTTGTTGGTGGTCTTTTGGCGGGAAAACACTTCTGCACAACTCTCCATGGCGTGAGAGATCCGTCCTCCAAAGGGGAAGTCTCTAGCCCTTGTCGTTCCTGCAGAAACCTAAGCTTCTTCTGTCCAGTAGAAGCTTCTTTGCACCCACAGCTGGCATTTCCTGGGCATCTGCCCATCTCCGACTTGCTTGTGACTTTTGGACTTGGTCCCCTTGTTCCACAGGTACCCTCGACTGGAAATCCATCGTTGTTGCATTGCTGGTTTGTGTCTTTCCTGCAGAATTCCCCTTTCACGACTTCTATGTCCTTTGGGGAACTTTAGTGCACTTTGCACTCACTTTTCAGGGTCTTGGGGTGGGCTATTTTTCTAACCCTCACTATTTTCTAATAGTCCCAGCGACCCTCTGCAAGGTCACATAGGTTTGGGGTCCATTCGTGGTTCGCATTCCACTTTTGGAGTATATGGTTTGTGTTGCCCCTATCCCTATGTGTCCCCATTGCATCCTATTGTAACTATACATTGTTTGCACTGTTTTCTAAGACTATACTGCATATTTTTGGTGTTGTGTACATATATCTTGTGTATATTTCCTATCCTCTCACTGAGGGTACACTCTAAGATACTTTGGCATATTGTCATAAAAATAAAGTACCTTTATTTTTAGTATAACTGTGTATTGTGTTTTCTTATGATATTGTGCATATGACACTAAGTGGTACTGTAGTAGCTTCACACGTCTCCTAGTTCAGCCTAAGCTGCTCTGCTAAGCTACCATTATCTATCAGCCTAAGCTGCTAGACACCCTATACACTAATAAGGGATAACTGGGCCTGGTGCAAGGTGCAAGTACCCCTTGGTACTCACTACAAACCAGTCCAGCCTCCTACATACTGCCACTGCCTCTTCCTTCTGCTCTCAGTGGTGTATTACATTGCCACAGCCTGTCATGCCTGTCCTGCATAGTTGGTTTGTTGCCCTGTCCCCCTTTCAGCTGCCCTCCATGGTCCGTTGTGCTGCCACTGTCCTTGCGCCTACCTAGCATGGTCAACTTGTTGTCTCTGTACCTTCCTCCCTGCCCTCAATTATTCCAGTCAGTGCCCTTGACATTTGCCACCCTACAGTATTCTATTGGACAAGTAGATTGTTAACATCTTTATTTGTTTCAAAAGTGGGGCATGCTTGACTGCACCCTATAAAACTGCAGAAAAACAAAAAAGATTAAGGCCCTCGTTATGACATTGGTGGTAAATCCTGCTTACCACCACGCTGACGGCCGCCAGCTTACGGCAGAGGCAGCGATATCTGTTCACCATATTATGACACACACAATCCGACAGAATACAGCCACATACACAAATCCGCCAGCAAAGGTATGTGATAAAGTAGCGGTATCAAAACCCACACCATTACGCCAACAGAACAATGCCCACCACATTATGACCCACGAATCACTACGGCGGACATTTAAAGGCGGTAAACCATTGGCTGTACATACCGCCACGCTCACAATGGACACCCATAGACAAAACAGCACCACATTGGACAATTCAAACAACACACACCTGACACCCATACACACACCACATCCACACACCCACACCTAAAACACACCCACAGTACCCACAACCCTTTACGAATACCAAAAAGCGCCACCATACTGACATCAAACCACTGCCACAACTACACACACACACCACTTACACCCATACATCCCTCACGCACCCCACTTCACACACCCCAACACATTACTGAACACACCCTCACCAACACATCACATAACACCTATGGCACCACAAAGGCACCCCCGTTTCACTAAGGAAGATTGAAGGGTCATGGTGGAGGAAATCGTCAGGGTAGAGCCACAGCTCTTTGGAGCACAGGTGCAGCAGATATCAATAGCCAGGAAGATGGAGCTATGGCGGAGAATTGTGGACAGGGTCAAGGTCGTGGGACAGCACCCCAGAACAAGGGATGACATCAGGATGAGGTGGAACGACCTACGGGGAAGGTACTTTCCATAGCAGCAAGACACCAGCTCACTATACAGAAGACTGGTGGTGGACCTCTATCTCCCCCCCACAACTCACAGCATGGGAGAGCAAGTCTTGTCAGTACTGCATCCTAAGGGCCTGGCCGGAGTCAGAGGAGTAGTTAACTCTCTACTATTATCGTTCCCCTACCTGCATGCCATCACATATCCTCATCCTCACCCTCACTCCCATCACTCCACACCATCCCACACACTGCACCTACACATATGACTAACCACAATGCCAAACCCTGCATGCCATACCAATGCATGGACACCCCTCACAGCCCTGCATTGACACACATCACTAAAGCATGCACAGCATAGAGCACTAACAATCCCACCATACACCAACATACACAGTAAATGCTAGCAAGGCAACAACAACCATAGAGGGGAAGCCAGGGACATACAAATCTAACAGACGTGAAGCATAATGCATCACTTACATCACCACAAGTACCCCAGCCAATGTCACCAGAGAGGAGGTTCCAGCACTATCCAGTTCCCCAACAGAAGAGGCCCACAGTGATGACAGTAACTCTGAACTTCAGGATCCATACGATCTACCTGGCCAATCAGGGACCACTGGACAGCCGGTTACCCAGGTCCAATCACAGACCACCACAGAGCTCCCCCATCAGGAAACACCACCACAGCACCCACCCAGCGTACCCAAACCTCTGTCCCCAGGACACATCAATCAGCAGTGTGCCCTCCTCTAAAGGGACCCCAGGCTACATCTCGCACCCAATACAATCAGGGACCTGGGGTCAGTGGCAGTGTGCACACAGTTCAGGGGACAGAGGCATAGGCCAACAGGTATACTGTGAGGACTGCTGTACGACAGGGGGAGGACAGGACCAGGGAACCGACTGTCCAGGAGGCACTCTCCGAGATCCTGGGAATGTACCAACATTCCCAGGACACAATGGGCCAGATCCTAGACAACGTGCAGGAGGGACAGTACCAGGGGATCAGGGAGGACTTTCAGGCCATCAACAACACCCTGATCTCCATAGCAGGGGTACTGGCAGACATGGCCAACATTATGAGGGAGGCAGTGTCACACCAGCGGGCCCCTGCCACTAGCCAGTTATCTGAACAGCCTTCCACTTCCGCTGTCGCTAGTGGCCAGGAAGCCCCGCCACAGGACTCACAGGCCACCAGCACTCCTCCCCCTGCAGAAGGTGAACCACCCCGCATATGTTCCCTGTGATCCAGACAGAAGCCAGAGACACTTGCCAAGACCCCGCCAGGAAATGAGACTCTCCTGATTGTCCCCTTGTGTCCCACTCACTCCCCCTGTCCACTTTGACCTGCTATTGCCCCCCTTCCTATGTCCCCTTGAAAAATGCACCTGTGCTACGAACAGACTTGAACAATATCCTGAACTTTACTCCATCATCACCCCATCCCATTGCACATTCCCCTCTAGATATTAGCACTTCAATAAACACCCTTTGAGAAAAATTGAATTCGAGTATGTCATGTATTTCAAGTATGTATTCATTGAAACAGGTACAAACATTGCAAATGAACTGTACATAGAATGAGCATAGAATTAATGATCTGTAGCTGGCTGTTGTGATCACACCAGGAGTATTTGTCAAATCACCAACATCTGCAAAATGAAAAGCCAGAGGGAACAGTAAGTAGGCATAGAAGTGGGAAATACCAGCATGCCAATGCCACACAGAATACAACCAAAGTCATTGAAATGTAAAGTTGCACCCTCTCACCTGTGTGTCATTGGAAATATTGACAGATTACAGAGGTTCTGTTGTCCTCATCCTCTGCCTCCTCATCCTCACTGTCCACAGGGTCCACTGCTGCCACAGGGGCATCTCCAGTCTCATCCTCCTCCTGCAGAAAAGGGACATGGCGTCTGAGGGCCAGGTTGTGCAACATGCAGCATGACACTACTATCTGGCAGACCTTCTCGGGTGAGTAGCACAGGGATCCACTTGTTAGATGGAGGCACCTGAATCCGGCCTTCAGGATGCCAAAGGTTCTCTCAATTATCCTTCTGGTTCGCCCATGTGCCTCATTATAACGTTCTTCTGCTCTTGTCCTGGCATTCCTCACAGGTATCAGCAGCCATGATAGGTTTGGGGGACCAGAGTCACCTGGAAATATTAAGGGGCAACATTTAGCCACACACTATCCTGTATGGCCAACACCATAGCCATACACCAACATATACTGGGTGGGATCCAGGGCTCACCTATTAGCCACACCCTGTGCCTCTGCTGTTAGGACATCACATTTAGGATGCTGCTATTCCTTAAGACAAAGGCATCATGCACCGACCCAGGATACTTAGCATTGACGTGGGAGATATACTGGTCCGCCAAGCACACTATCTGCACATTCATAGAGTGGAAGCTCTTACGATTCCTGAACACCTGTTCATTATGGCGGGGGGGGGACAAATGTGATATGTGTTCTGTCAGTCGCACAAATTATATTGGGGATATGTCCCATCACATAAAACTCGGCCTTCACAGTGGCCAAATCGTCCACCTGGGCCAAAGCAATGTAGCTGCACATGTGTTTTATTAGGGCAGACAACACTCTTGTCAGCACTAATGAGAACATTGGCTGTGACATTCCTGCTGCTAAGCCCACAGTCACTTGGAAAGAACCAGTTGCCAGGAAATGGAGAACTGATAGCACTTGCACAAGAGAGGGGATTCCAGTAAGGTGATGGTAAGCAGATATCAGGTCAGGCTCCTATTGGGCACACAGCTCTGTGATTGTGGCACTGTCCAGTCTCTAGGTGAGTATTATGTGCCTGTCCTCCAGTGTAGCCAAGTCCACCAGGGGTCTGGACATGGTGGTATGTCTCCACCTCCTATTCATCCACAGCGGTAGGAATCTAAGGGACATGAGAGTGAGGAGGCTGTCCAAACTGAACAATGGAGCTATACCAGTAGTCTGCAATCTGTAAACATTTAATGGGTTATTGTGATTTGTCCAGTATGTGCCTATTTCTCCTGTGACACAGTATTAATCCATAGGCCTGCACCCCCTTGAAATGGTGTCTGCTTGTCCTATGTGGAGGGACAGGTGGAAGTGAGGTAATGCCGCTGACGTTGTGCGCCATGGCGGTAGGTGGTCGGGAACTGCCGTGCAACTCCTCATTGGTTATAATTGGGCCCTATGTGGTACAGTGGCCAATGGTGATCTACATCGGCGGTAACGGTATGCACCGCCGTTGACGTGACTGCCATTTTCTATCTGATTCATCACTTGTTTCCTGACCATCCATAGGAGAGGACCTAAACTGCATGTGCTGCTGTGACCTGTGTCTGGAACCTACCGTGGCCCGTGTGACCGGGAAAAGGGCCCCAGCCTTCACCTCAGAGGAGTTGGAGAGATTGGTGGATGGGTTCCTACCCCAGTACGGACTGCTGTATGGGCCTCCAGACCAACAGGTGAGTACACTGTGGGCACGATGCATGTGCCATGAATGTATGGAGATGAGTGTGACGGCATCGTGTAAGTGGGTGGGATGTCCTCCTGGCTGGGTACACATTGAGTGCTGGGCTATGTGTGTGCCAATAGTGCTGGAAATGGGTATGGTGGGCCATTTGTATTACTGGCTGGACTGTTTTTCTAATGGTGTTCTCTTGTCTGTATTGCCTCTGCAGGTCAGCGCCCATCAAAAGAAGGGTATATGGTATGCCATCGCCAAGGAGGTGCGGACCCTTGGGGTCTATGGCAGGCAGAGCACCCAGTGTCGGAAACGGTGTGGGAGGACCTGAGACGCTGGGCACGGAAGACCGCGGAGGCCCAGCTAGGGATGGCCTCCCAACGAGGAAGGGGTGCCCGTCGAACCCTGATCCTCCTGATGGCCCGCATACTGGTGGTGGCCTATCCAGAGTTGGATGGGTGCTTGAGGGCAACACAGCAGCCACAAGGGGGTGAGTACAGTGGCCATCATTGAAGTTCACGGCTGGAGTGGTGGTATCCGGGTGGTGTTTGTGTATCAGTGGGTTCCCCTAGACCAGGCCAGACATAGCAGCGTAGGTCCTCTGGTGGCTAGGAGCCTGAAGGGGAAATACTGCCTACCTACCTTGTTAGCATCCATTACTGGTCAGGGCTGCGTGGGTCCCAGGTGTGCTGCAGTTTGCGGTGTGTGCTCCTCCTCATGCCTTGGTGGCTAGCAATATCACTGGTAGTGCAATGCATAGTGCGTAGGCCTGTCCCTTGTGTGTGAGGGTGCTGTGTATGCCAACGGTGGTGTTGGTGCAGTCATTGACCCCGTGTATCCTTTGTCTCTCTCCCCCCCTTTCTTGTTTTGTCATCCTCTCCTTATGTGCACTAGCAACATCTGGCAGAGGAGCACAGGCACTGGCGACGGAGGGAGCTGCATCCCACAGGACTCTGGAGGCAGAGTCCACCGATGCTGAGGGCACCAGTGGGATGGAGGGCGAGGGGAGCGCCACTGCAGAGACTGGAGGAGACAATATAGCCTCTGATACCTCCTCCGATGGGAGCTCCCTGGTGGCGGACACCCCTGTGACCACCCAAACTATAGGTACAGCCGTCCCTTGTACCAGCACCGCCCTCCCAGCAGCCCCTCAGTGAGTTTCTGTGCCGCTTACCCAAGAGGGTGCCTATCTCCTTTGCCCCAGGCACCTCAGGCCCTACCCCAGTGAGCCCTGCTGCCCTGGGTGAGGAGGCTATTGACCTCCTGAGATCCATCGCTGTAGGGCAATCAACCATTGTGAATGCCATCCAGGGCCTGGCTGTCCAGATGCAACAATCTAATGCATTCCTGATGGGCATTCACACAGGACTGGTGGCCCAACAGAGATCAATCCAGGCTCTGGCCTCCTCTCTGATGGCAGCCACTGTCCCTGTTTCTAAGTCCCCCCTCCAACTTCCACTTCCCAGCCCCATTCTCCTCAAACCCAACCATCCCAGGCACACATGCAGAACCCAGCCAAGCACCTCAGCCAAACAGTCCACGGGCCCAGTTCCATCAGCAGCTACTCTTTGTGGAAAGGATTCCAGGCCACAAATACTGAAGGGGAAGGAGCCTGCACCAGCCATCACAAAGGGGAAGGAGCCTGCATCAGCCATCACAAAGGGGAAGCATCCTGCAGCAGCCAGAAGAAAGGGGAAGGAGCCTGCAGCAGCCGACAGCAAGGGGAAGGAGCCTGTACCAGCATCACAAAGAGGAATGAGCCTGCACCAGCCATCACAAAGGGGAAGGAGCCTGCAGCAGCCAGAAGAAAGGGGAAGGAGCCTTCACCAGCCATCACAAAGGGGAAGGAGTCTGCACCAGCCATCAGAAAGGGAAAGGAGCGGTCACCACCTGTGGACACCATGTAGTCCACCCTCCAGGGGCTACTGTGTGGGTTTCCCTCTCCGGAACCAGTGGATTCACGCACTCGAGAGACTGTGGCCTTGCACTCCCCAGGACAGAGCAATGGGCATGTTGCCCCCTCCAGAACCAATGGGAATGACACCCACGTGAGAGACTGTGGCCTTGCACTCCCCATGACAGAGCACAGGGCATGTTGCCCCCTCCAGAACCAGTGGGGATGACACCCACTTGAGAGACTGTGGCCTTGCACACTCCAGGACAGAGCAATGGGCATGTTGCCACCTCCAGAACCAGTGGGCATGACACCCATTTGAGAGACTGTGGCCTTGCACTCCCCAAGACAGAGCACAGAACATGCTGCCCCTCCAGAAAGAGTGGTCTTGTTTCCGCATCTGGCTGGGGTACCCCCCTGTCCCCCTGAGGTGCCTGCCTATTTGCCAACTGATGCCCCTGAAGTGTTCTTTCCGTATTGGTGCAGGGAACAAGTGGGGCCTTGCACATTACTGTGTGGCCATGTGGCCCCTGTGAACTGAGGACTGGGCAGTGTCCCTTTTTTGTACATTTGTACATATCTGTTGCATTGTTAAATTGATTTTTTACTTATGATGTTGATCTTATTACAATCACTTTAGTCTATTCCTGTTGTCCTTGCATTATTCATGCGATTTAAGGGGCTAAATTGTTTGTGTAATGCATCTGGTTGTATGTATGGCGTGTGTGTATGGGGTGTGTATCATGCATGTGTGTGTCACTATTGTTTCCTCCCTCGCTTCCTTGTGTGCTAGACGGCTGTACTCACTGTCGTTGTCTTCGCTGGCGTGGGTGTTTGTGGTGGAGCATAACGTAGAATATAATCGGGAAGACTTGCAGTTCGGGTTCCATGGCGGTGTGGTTCTTCCCTGTGTCTCCAATGGTGAGTCCTTTGACTTTTGTGCTCTGTTTCCACCAGGGTTTTGATGGCGTTGGTACCGCCTCAGAAAAAGTGGCGGATTGTAGCTTCATAATATGGTGGGCAGAAGTTTGTCTTCCGCCTGGCTGTAGGCAGCTACCGCCGTGGTGGCTGTTGTTTCGGCCCTGGTGGTCGGTGTGGTACATGGGCTGTCTTTTGGAGATATCACTGCCATGGTCATAATTTGACGGTACTTACCGCCATCTGTTGACTGTATTACCGCCACTTTATTATCGACCGGCAGGGTGGTAATGAGGGCCTTAGTGTTTTGCACACTTTTGTCGTTGGGCTATACTTGGGGTGCATTTCATTGATATTTGTGCTACATGAAGGCTCTTTTTTCTCTGGTGGCCATCATTGCCTTAATTTCCTCATTTACTGCAATAGCCTCAGTACAATTTTTTTTCGATTTTATCAAGATGGAGTTCAGATGTGCCACACTTTTGGCATAAATTCTGAATGTTAACGCTCTAGTTGCTCATTAGAACACTCTAGTAAAACTGCTGTTCACCTGGAAGTAAACTGGCTGTCTGCTGCTGGTGTTGAGAGTGCATGTTTCAGTCTGCATGTCATAATGTTTTAATGAAATAGAAGAGGAAGATGTTTCAGAACTCTCTTAAAACATGTCCTAATTTTTCTTTCTACAGCACTAACCATAATTTCTATGACAAAATACCCCCCCCCTAATTTGGTTCCATTATAAATTAAATGTTTTAAGTTGTACCAGTTTGATTCAATCAAAATGGCTTGAGGTGTGCCACACTTTTGTCATAAGTAAGATTTTTAATGATCTAGTTGTTCTGTAAAACACTCTGGTAGGTTGCAGTAGAACACAAGGGAATAGCTGTTGGAAGTACATGTTTTACAGAGAATGTCAGACTTAATTCTCATGTGGCTGAGAAAGATAATGTAAATTTACAGAAAATATGCTCTAATTTTAGCTTCTGGAGCACCTTCTATAACCTCTATGGAAACATCATGAGAAAACAGTATACTTTTAAACATGATTCATGAAGTCCTAGCAGAAGGCTTTTTCATAGGGTAAAATTTATTATCGACCGGCAGGGTGGTAATGAGGGCCTTAGTGTTTTGCACACTTTTGTCGTTGGGCTATACTTGGGGTGCATTTCATTGATATTTGTGCTACATGAAAGCTCTTTTTTCTCTGGTGGCCATCATTGCCTTAATTTCCTCATTTACTGCAATAGCCTCAGTACAATTTTTTTCCGATTTTATCAAGATGGAGTTCAGATGTGCCACACTTTTGGCATAAATTCTGAATGTTAACGCTCTAGTTGCTCATTAGAACACTCTAGTAAAACTGCTGTTCACCTGGAAGTAAACTGGCTGTCTGCTGCTGGTGTTAAGAGTGCATGTTTCAGTCTGCATGTCATAATGTTTTAATGAAATAGAAGAGGAAGATGTTTCAGAACTCTCTTAAAACATGTCCTAATTTTTCTTTCTACAGCACTAACCATACTTTCTATGACAAAATACCCCCCCCCCCAATTTGGTTCCTTTATAAATTAAATGTTTTAAGTTGTACCAGTTTGATTCAATCAAAATGGCTTGAGGTGTGCCACACTTTTGTCATAAGTAAGATTTTTAATGATCTAGTTGTTCTGTAGAACACTCTGGTAGGTTGCAGTAGAACACAAGGGAATAGCTGTTGGAAGTACATGTTTTACAGAGAATGTCAGACTTAATTCTCATGTGGCTGAGAAAGATAATGTAAATTTACAGAAAATATGCTCTAATTTTAGCTTCTGGAGCATCTTCTATAACCTCTATGGAAACATCATGAGAAAACAGTATACTTTTAAACATGATTCATGAAGTCCTAGCAGAAGGCTTTTTCATAGGGTAAAATTACATCGGAACACACCACAATTCCTAAAATCAGGATGGTACAATTACAAAATGATTTATAGTGTAACTAAAATCTGTTATCACCCTTGATAAAGTCTCCTTTTTGTAACTCTCAAAACCTGGCATTCACTACAATGCCTTTCAGTGGGTGATATCATGTATATTGATCCCAAGACGGCTGCCAGCACTTTCTGGTTGAAGTACTGACAGCCAATCATATCTCACCATGAGATCTATGCTTAGGCTTCACCCAGATATCAAAATTTGGATTTCCTTTTATATCTCGAAAACTACTGAACAGATTTACACCAAAAAGGGCGCTCTGCGGACCAAAAGCTACTTAATTGTTTGCCAAATTTGGTGTAATTCAATCTTGCAGTTCAGACTGCGGGCGTGTCTAAAGAGTCTATGGGAATTAACATGGGAAAGGCACTTTTTTTTACCCCTCCTCCCCTTGTTCTCGGCCTCCACTTGACAGATCTTCCCAAAACTTTCCATGCACAAGAAGACCCTAGAGTGCACTTTCCTAGGAAATTTCGTGAAGATTTGTCAAACTGTGCCAAAGATATAGGAAAACCAAAAAAGATTTTTCTATGGAAACTAGGTCCTAGCTATAACGACCTACTATATATATATAGTACTGTATGTATATATATATATATATATATATATATATATATATATATATAAATTGATTCAGAACTGTCGAACTGTGTGTACTAAATAGCACTATTGGACCACATTATTATAAATTTGAGATAAATATGAGGAAAGGATTCTCTGCACAACACTTTGCTGCTTATATTGTGTAAACTCAAAATATGAGTCATTACATGTACGTCACCAACTGACTCTCTGGTGAAATCAGACTCAGAAGGAAACCTCTTCAAGCAGGTTGACCACAAGCTACATAGAGCTCCATCACTGTGCTCTTGTCCTCCGTTGTGAAGGGAGTGCTGATCTTGTCATCTTTCTTTTGAGCACATTCAAAGAAAAGCAAGATCAGCATTTACAGCGAGCACTACATATTGACTACTACCTTCTGCCGAAATGACTGGTTTCTTAATTTATCTAGATCAAGGTACTGCAAGGAAAGCACAAACATGTTTTGCATCGTGTCATGGGGGGTGTAATATTTGAGGTCATAAGCAGTACTTAAACTACGATAACTGATGAATTGAAGTTTTTTTGTTCTTTTGTTTTTTAAATGTTAGTTTTTGTTTTAATTGAACACCTAGCAATAATGTTACTTGAACTTCTATTTTTTTATACTATAGTGGCAGTTGCCACTAAGTAGTTATAATTAGGACTTAGGGGGTTATTCTAACTTTGGAGGAGGTGTTAATCCGTCCCAAAAGTGACGGAAAAGTGACGGATTTACCACCAGCCGTATTACGAGTCCATTATATCCTATGGAACTCGTAATACGGCTGGTGGTATATCCGTCACTTTACCGTCACTTTTGGGACGGATTAACACTCCTCCAAAGTTAGAATAACCCCCTTAGTTTCTATAAAAAAGAAGTTTCTTTTTTGTTTTGCTAATAACTATGGCTCATTTAATGAATCTTCACAACATTTTCCCCCAAAAAAGCTAGTCACTTCAGCTGCTGTCTGGAAAGTTTTGGGGTGATCCGTCAAGAGGGGGATGAGAAAAAGGGGCATCCCAAAATGCTTTTTCCCCCTTTCATTAGTCCATAGGGAATTTGAACAGTGATAATACTCGGACCACTGGATGAAATTACACCAGATTTGTCAGAAAAGTAACTCTTGGCCAGAAAGAGGCATTTTTGTTATCTGTTGTAAATCCGTTCAGTAGTTTTAGAGAAATTAAAGAAAATCCAAATGTGTTTATAAAGGGATGCGAAGGCGCAGCAAACCCTCTTGATCTCATGCTGAGATCTGATTGGCTGTCAACACTTCAACAAGGAAGTGTTGGCAGGCTCCCCGCCCTGCCATGCAGCCACAGGGACCACCACCTTCCCAGGGCTATAATAAAAAGATTGATAGGGATAGGTTCCTGCTTGTGGAGAAATGCCGGCTCCCACAGGATGTGGGGAGCAGGCTAGGATCGCGAGGGCCTTGAGGCTCCCACTGTGGTCCTGTCACTCTCTCCCTCTCTCTTCCATCCCATAATGGGACGGGAAAGAGAGCGGGAGAGACAGAGAGAGGGAGGGAGAGAGAGAAAGAGAGAAAGAGAGAGAGAGAGAGAGAGAGAGAGAGAGAGAGAGTATCATTGCAATGGTCTCTTCATGCAATTATAATAGTAAGTAGTCACCTGTGGCATAATGGCTAAGGTCACAGACCCTCACACTGAAAGTTAAAGGGTCTAGTCCAGGTGTATCTACGGTCATTTCCCTACTTTAATTTCTTTAAAAGTTTAAGGTTCATACTGAAAGGTCATATTCTTTTTAATTGATAAATACATTTTTCTTTTTAATTTATCCAGCAATATCTCATCCTAAGTATATCATCCATCAAAGCCTAAAAAACTCTCTCTCTGTCTCTCTCCCTCTCACTCTCTTTCTCTCTCTCTCTCAATTTCTCTTTTTCAATCTCTTTCACCCACTCACACACCTATTCAGACTCTTATGTACCCACTCACAGACCCACTTATACTCATGCTCCCACTCACAGACCCACTCACACTCATGTACCCACCCACAGACCCACTCTGACCCTCATGTACCCACTCAGAGTTCCACTCAATCCCTCATGCACCCACCCACAGACCCACTCATAACCTCACACACCTACTCACAGACCCACTCAGACCCTCATGCACACACTCACAGCCCCACTGAAACCCTCACTCACCCACTCACAGACCTACAGACAAACTGACGCACCCACTAAGACACTGATGCACCCACTGTCACACCCAGACAGACACTCTCACACCCTCTCATATCTATTCTCACACCCAGAGAGACAGGCAGCGGCCCAATTCTGAGGTGCATAGCCTAAGGGCCGTGCACAGCATGGGGATGGGTTGTTAGGGGTATTGGCCGCAGGGTCAGGCTGTGCACAGCAGTGGTTGGATTAATGTATAGTAATGAAAATTACTTTACGTAAAAAAAAAAAGAGAAATTCATTGAAAAAAGCAAAGGTTACAGAAATGTTATAATTGGGAAATAGAATTAAAAAACATAGACATTAACTTGAAAACCAAATGTTACAGGAACGTTATAGTTAGCTCACATTTTAAACATACTAAATCATAGAAGTTCACCTGTTATAGTTAGAGTTATCTAAAGTAACTTCAACTCGTGTCCTAAGGTAACTCTAACTCTTTTTGACCAGTGTTGCATAGAGTGTACACTGTTCATAGTAGATAGTTTTTACTAACCTGTATTGTATTTCTCATGAGAGTTTCACTGTCTACAAACAGTGCATCATAGAGTAAACTCCCTCTATAGAGTAAACTCTGGTTGTAGTACCCACCTTTCTGCTCATATCAGCTTCATTTCTCCTGTAGGTTTGATGACTGTGAGGTGTTTGTTACAGTTAAAAACATCTGGTAGTAGGATATTCATTTTGGAACAGACATTGAGGGGGTCATTCTGACCTCGGCGGTAAAAGGCCGCCACGGTCATTCTGACCACCAACTGTGAAACCGCCAAAAATCCGACATCCAAGGAAGGCCGCCTCATCAGCGGGACGCGGAAAACTGGAGATGACCAAACCTCCACCGTCACGCCAACACAAACACGCCCATGCCATTCTGACCCACGAATCCACGCGGCGGTCTTTCAACCGCGGTATTCCATTGGCGGTACACACCGCCGCGTTCAAAATACACACACAGCTCCAAAACACAGCCACATTGGACAATTTGAAATACACACACCTGACCCACATACAAACAACACTCCCACACATCCAATCAACTATAAAACACACACCCACATCACCCACAAACCCCCACTAGTTGGAAATCGGAGAGAAGGCGATAGAGATAGAGAGAGCGAGCACAGCAATCGAAAACCCCAACACACACAGGAACCCAACTTCATCACCTACACCACATTTACGCACACATCACCACATATCACCACGCACATCACCACAAACACCACCCCACACCTCATCCACACCACCCCATGGCACCCCAAAGACACCCCAGGTTCTCGGACCAAGAACTCAGGGTCATGGTGGAGGAAATTATAAGGGTTGAGCCCCAGCTCTTCGGCACACAGGTGCAGCACACCACTATAGCAAGGAAGGCTGAGCTATGGCAAAGGATCGTAGACAGGGTCAACGCTGTGGGACAGCATCCCAGAAATCGGGAAGATATCAGAAAGCGATGGAACGACCTATGGGGGAAGGTGCGCTCGATGGTGTCCTGACACAACATCGCTGTGCAGAAGACTGGCGGCGGACCCCCACCCACTCCTCCCCAATTCACAGCATGGGAGCAAGAGGTAGTAAACATCCTGCATCCTGATGGCCTCGCTGGAGTACACGGAGGAATGGACTCTGGTAAGTCGAATCTCAACTACTTCACCCCCCCCTTAACCACCAGCATGCCAACCCCCGCCCTCACCCCCAATCTCAACCCCCCAGCACACAACCTCCCTGCCAATGTCTCACCAGCACAACCCACCCTAAACAACACCAACCCCTGAATGCCAACACAAACCATAGACAGCCACCACCAAAGCATGACCATTGCACATACCCATACACCCCCCCCCCCCACCACCCTCACAACACCTCCCACAAGGGAATGCCAGCACTGTGGGACAAGGGCACTCAAAATGCACGCCATGGCACACACAGAAACAATAACCATACTCCTTTACCCCTGCAGGGCCCGAACGCCAACACACCGCCACGGAGGGTCCAGATTTGTCCATCCCACACCCAGAACAGGCCCCCAGCGAGGACAGCAGCTCTGTCGACCTAGAACCTGATGACCAGCCCGGACCATCGGGGACCTCTGGACAGTCGGTTCCCCACACACAGACACAGGCCACAGCAGACCCAACCCCCTCTGGGAACACCAGCACAGCTCCCACCCAGCGGGCCCATGCCTCTGTCTCCAGGACGCGTCAATCAGCGGTGTGTCCGCCACTACAGGGCACCAAGGCTGACCCAACACCCCAACAACAACAGGGACCTGGGGGCAGTGGTAGTGGGCACACCGTCCAGGGGACAGAGGCCCGGGGAAACAGGGCAACTGGGAGGGCTGCTGTGCGACAGGGGGGGGGGACAGGCCCAGGGAACCCACTCTCCAAGAGGCCCTCACCACCATCATGGGAGCATACCATCACTCCCAGGAGACGATGGCGACGGTACTGGCTAGGTTCACCGAGATCCAGGCACAGCAGGAGGAACGGTACATGGGGTTCAGCAATGAACTCAGGAACATCGCTACCGCTATGGGGACCATAGTCCAGGCCCTCAACCGGATAGAAACCACATTGCGGGACCATGTGGCACCACAAAAGGCCCCTGTCACTAGCCAGGAACAGCCTACCACCTCCGCCGGCGCTAGTGGTCAGGAGGCCCCCACAGAACGACGGCCCACCAGAACCCCACCTCCTGCTGAAGAACAACCACCCCGCAAGAGGAACCTGAGATCTCACAGGAAGACAGAGTAGGATGCCAAGACCCCTGCCAGCATAAGATACCCCCTGATGTCATCCCACTGTCCCACAGTGTCACCCTGTCCAACCTTGAACTGCCCCTGCTCCATCCTTCCACAGGCATATGGAAAATGCACCTGTGAAACTGAGAACTGGACTCTGCCATGGACATAACTCCACCCTCAGCCATCACCGTTTTAATATCATGTACCAATATCTAGCACTAAAAATAAATCACTCATTGCACTGAAATCATTCAGGAGTCAGCCTGTATTATTTACAAATGTATAACACATTACTGATCAATAATGTTCTGTTATTTTTGTGATGACAACATACCGATGTCAATAAGCATTAGTCCATGGGCTAACCAAGCAGAAGTCACGCAGTGGGTCATACAGCACTGAAAAGGGAAGGGAAAATCAAACATCAGTTTAAAAGAACTGGGGGGAAATACACAAAGTAAAGATGCAGGGGGCTTTCAGTAAATGTTAAATGGCGTGGGTGATTCTTACCTGTGTGCTACTGAAAATAATGTTGGATAACTCTGTCCCTGTTGTCTGGGTCGTCCTCTTCGTCTTCCTCCTCTTCACTCTCCGCAGGCTCCACAGCTGCTTCAACACCACCATCTGGACCATCCTCCTGCAGGAAAGGCACCTGACGTCGCAATGCCAGATTGTGAAGCATACAGCAGGCCACGATGATCTGGCACACCTTCTTTGGTGAGTACATTAGGGATCCCCCTGTCATATGCAGGCACCTAAACCTGGCCTTCAGGAGGCCAAAGGTTCTTTCTATGATCCTCCAAGTTCGCCCATGGGCCTCATTGTACCGTTCCTCTGCCCTGGTCCGGGGATTCCTCACTGGGGTCAATAGCCAAGGCAGGTTGGGGTAACCAGAGTCACCAATTAGCCACACACGTTGTCTCTGTAGCTGTTCCATCACAAAAGGGATGCTGCTATTACGCATCACATACGCGTCATGCACTGACCCAGGGAACTTGGCATTCACATGGGAGATGTACTGGTCAGCCAAACAGACCACCTGGACGTTCATAGAATGGTAACTTTTCCTGTTTCTGTACACCTGCTCATCGTCTTTTGGGGGTACTAAAGCCACATGGGTCCCATCAATGGCACCAATTATGTTGGGGATATGTCCAAGGGCATAAAAATCACCCTTCACAGTGGCCAAATCAACCTCCTCAGGGAATACAATGTAGCTCTGCATGTGTTTCGTCAGGGCAGACAACACTCTAGACAAAATTTTAGAAAACATAGGCTGAGACATTCCAGATGACATGGCCACTGTTGTCTGGAATGAGCCACTTGCCAAAAAATGGAGGACTGACAGAACCTGCACTAGAGGGGGAATTCCTGTGGGTTGGCGGATGGGGGACATCAGGGCTGGCTCCAGCTGGGCACACAGTTCATGTATAGTGGCTCGGTCAAGTCGGTATCGTAGTATGATATGGCGTTCTTCCATTGTCGACAGGTCCACCAGAGGTCGGTACACGCGAGGATTCATCCTTCTCCTCGCAAGTCCCAGCGGACGGTGCCTAGGAAGGACAACATGGAGCACAGAGTCAAGCAAATCACAGGTACGTTCACCACAGCATGCCGAGCACACGATTATCTATGTATTGAAAGGCGTGTATGTGTGGCAATGCAAGGCCTAGGCCTGTGTGACGCAGTAGAAATTAAGCCATGTGGGCCCTTGAAATGGCGGCTGCCTGACCTGTGAAGTGGAACAATGGGATGTGAGGTCAATGCGCTGGCGTGGCACACCGTGGCGGTAGGCGGTCGAAGACCGCTATACGAAGCCGCATTGGCTAACATTGAAGCCTATGGGTTTCAGGAGCCAATGACGAGGTGCGCCGGCGGTCGCGGTACGCACCGCCGCGGTACGCACCGCCGCGTGCATGACCGCCATTTTCTATCTGCTTAATCACTCGAGACCTGATCATCCACAGGAGAGGACCTATACTGCAAGTGCTGCTGTGACCTCTGTCTGGAAGTGACAATGGCTGCTGCGACTGGAGAAAGGGCCCCTGCCTTCACGTCTGAGGAGTTGGAGAAACTTGTGGATGGGGTCCTCCCCCAGTATGCGTTACTCTACGGTCCTCCAGACCAACAGGTAAGTACACTGGGTGCACATTGAATGGGCTATGCCTGTGTGGAGTGGGGTGGATGTAAGTTGGTGGGGTGGGGGGCGAATGAGGAGTGCAACGCACGACAGATGAGAGCATGTGCCATATGGCAAGGTTGGGGAGGGGGGGCCAATCACATCTAACATGCAGAAAATTGATGAATTTTTCCTTCCCACCCTGTACATGTCAAATAGGTCAGCGCCCACCAGAAAGTGGACATTTGGCGTGCCATCGCCAAGGAAGTCCGGGCCCTGGGGGTCCACGTCAGACGGGGCACCCACTGCCGCAAGAGGTGGGAGGACATCCGCTGCGGGACCAGGAAGACCGCCGAGTCACTGCTGGGGATGGCCTCCCAACCTAGGAGGGGTGCCAGTCATACCCTGACCCCCCTGATGTCCCGGATCCTGGCGGTGGCCTGCCCTGATTTGGATGGGCGCTTGAGGACATCACAGCAGACACAAGGGGGTGAGTATCAGCACATTCTGCTATCTTTCTGCGCAGTGGAGGCGTCTGGGTGGGGGAGGAGGGTTGTGGGTGACATTAGGCCAGGGCGCTTTCTGTAGTGTAGTCCTCTCCTTTAGGCATGGCCCTGTGCTCCCGGCCCCCACCTCTGTAGGGTGACAAGTACAGCTATCCATGGTCCAGCATCACACATGTGCGTGTTTGTCGTCTCTAGACCTGTTGTCCTAGTCAGAAGTACTGAGTAGTGTACCCCGAATGCGCGGCTTAGTGCATGAGGCTCCTGTGTCTGTCCACTCCGCCAACGGTATTGACATTGCATGCACTCAACCTGGTCTTCGTTTTTCTCCCCCCACCCTTCTTCTTCATCTTCTTGTGCATGTGTGCATTAGCATCATCAGGTGGAGGAGATTTGGCATCGGAGCACGAGGGAGCTGCAAGTCACAAGGCCCAGGTGGGCCCAGGAACAGACACCGAGGGCACCAGTGATCCGGAGGGCGAGGGGAGCACCACAACGGGGACCGGTGGTGACACCAGCGACACCGACACGTCCTCGGATGGGAGCTCCCTAGCGGTGGCGGCAACATCCGGGCCCCCCGCCTCTACAGGTACAGCCACCACCCAGCGCACCAGCCCCGCCCTCCCAGCAGCCCCTCAGCCTACGCTCCGTGCCCACTCGCCCAGGAAGGCGGGCGTCTCCTTCGCCCCAGGCACCTCAGCCCCTGCCCCTGTCACCCCTGCTGCCCTCAGTGCGGAGGTCATTGACCTCCTTCAGACCATCATTGTTGGGCAGACTACCCTTTTGAATGCCATCCAGGGGGTAGAAAGGGAGGTGCATCGGAGCAATGCCTACCTGGAGGGCATTCATTCGGGTCAGGCTGCCCATCAACGATCGTTCAATGCTCTGGCCTCAGCACTGACGGCAGCCATTGTCCCTGTTTCCAGCCTCCCTCTTCTGACTGCCTCCACCCTGTCTCTGTCTCCTGTTCCTCAGCCTATCCCATCCACACCATCAGACCAGCCTGCACACACCTCAACACCCAAGGGCAGCTCATCCAGACACAAGCACCACAGAACCCACAAGCATTCATGCAAGCAACACCCAGATGCAGACATTCCAACAGTCACTACCACCTCTGTGTCCCCCTCCTCCTCGTCTCCCTCCTCCCTCCCTGTGACGTCTACACTCACACCTGCATGCACACCACCATCAGCCAGTGCTTCCATCACCAGCACACCCTCCAGTACAGTCCGCACACGTGCAGTCACCACCCCCATTACCATTTACACGTCCCCTGTGTCCTCTCCCACTGTGTCTGTCACCCCCTCTTCCAAGACACACAAACGCAGGCAGACACCCACCCAACAGCCATCCACCTCACGACAGCCTCCAGCACAAGCACCTGCACCCAAAGACAGCACACCTGACTCTCCTACAACCACATCCTCTTCCTCCACTCCCATCACCACTTCTCCTACCCTTTACCTTGGTCCTAAAAAACTTTTCCTCGCTAATCTTAACCTCTTTCCCTCCGATGACCCACCCCCTCCATCTGCAAAGAGTCCCAAGAGCACCTCAGCCACCACCAGCCCAGCTTCGAGTGTCACTGTGGTGCATGGGTTCTGGAGTCCACCCTTTGCCAGCAGTGACACTTCAATCAGCTGCAAGGGGACAGCCAGCCCCCCCCCAGGCAAGAGGACCAGGAAACTAAAGGGCCGCCGTGAGAGGACTGACACGCCTGCCCCCAAGGAGCAAAGTTCGCCCACTTCACCAGCCACAACATCTAGGGGAGGCAAGGGCCCGAGAGCCCCATCTAAGGAGCGAAAGGGCAGAAGGGCGGAGAAGTCAGCCAGCAGGAGCGCGGAGCAGGAGGGCCCCACAAGCCCCATCCCGGGTGTTAGGGAGGACACCAAAGGGCCCAGGACTCCTTCACCGAAGGGTCCAGCAACAGCACAATCGGAGGGCGACTGAGCAGGGAGTCCAGGCCAGGTCTGGCTCCCTTGACTTACTGGACGAGCACCGCTGAAGAGGGCCCCGCCGTGCAGAAGAGCACCGCTGAAGAGGGCCCCGCCATGCAGAAGAGCACCGCTGAAGAGGGCCCCGCCGTGCAGAAGAGCACCGCTGAAGAGGGCCCCGCCGTGCAGAAGAGCACCGCTGAAGAGGGCCCCGCCGTGCAGAAGAGCACCGCTGAGCAGGGCCCCGCCGTGCAGAAGAGCACCGCTGAAGAGGGCCCCGCCGTGCAGAAGAGCACCGCTGAAGAGGGCCCCGCCGTGCAGAAGAGCACCGCTGAAGAGGGCCCCGCCGTGCAGAAGAGCACCGCTGAGCAGGGCCCCGCCGTGCAGAAGAGCACCGCTGAAGAGGGCCCCGCCGTGCAGAAGAGCACCGCTGAAGAGGGCCCCGCCGTGCAGAAGAGCACCGCTGAAGAGGGCCCCGCCGTGCAGAAGAGCACCGCTGAACAGGGCCCCGCCATGCAGAAGAGCACCGCTGAAGAGGGCCCCGCCGTGCAGAAGAGCACCGCTGAACAGGGCCCCGCCGTGCAGATGAGCACCGCTGAACAGGGCCCTTCCTGTCAAGCACCGCTCTGCTGGGCACCGCCGTCTCAAGCACCGCTCCGCTGGGCCCTTCCTGTCAAGCACCGCTCCGCTGGGCCCTTCCTGTCAAGCACCGCTCCACTGGGAACCGCCGTATCAAGCACCGCTCCGCTGGGCACCGCCGTCTCAAGTACCGCTCCGCTGGGCCCTTCCTGTCAAGCACCGCTCCGCTGGGCCCCGCCGTCTCAAACACCGCTCCGCTGGGCACCGCCGTCTCAAGCACCGCTCCGCTGGGCCCTTCCTGTCAAGCACCGCTCCGCTGGGCCCTTCCTGTCAAGCACCGCTCCACTGGGCACCGCCGTCTCAAGCACCGCTCCGCTGGGCCCTTCCTGCATGCACCGCTCTGCTGGGCCCTTCCTGTCAAGCACCGCTTGAGAGACTGTGGCTTTGCACTCCCCAGGATGGGACAGTGGGCAACCCACCAACTGTAGAGACTTGAGAGACTGTGGCTTTGCACTCCCCAGGATGGCACAGTGGGCAACCCACCAACTGTAGAGACTAGAGAGACTGTGGCTTTGCACTCCCCAGGATGGAACAGTGGGCAACCCACCTACTGTAGAGACTTGAGAGACTGCGGCTTTGCACTCCCCAGGATGGCACAGTAGGCATGGTGGCCCCTTCGTGGATCTGGCGTCGAGGACTCATGTGGCTTTGGTGCCCCCCCGTTCCCTTCCCCCTGAGGTGCCTGTAGTTTTTTCATCAGATGCCCCTGCAGTGTTCTCTCCAAAGGACTCAGGTCTCCTGTGTGGGCTTTGCCCTTGTGTTGTTACACTTTGGCCCACGGACACTTCGATTTTCTTTTGATGTGCAGGACTAATTGCCTCGGTTATCCATTGCACTGTATATAGATTTATTTTGATATTGATTTTTTGGCTAGTTGACCAATCCTTTTCAGAGTCTATTTTGTACATAAATTTTTATTCACAATTTAATTATGTCTTTGCATTTTTCAGGGGGGTTTGGGTGGTGTCACTGTGACTTGTTGCTCTGCATTGGTGTGTACATAGTTTGGGGGGGTGGGGGTCGCATATGTGTGTGCCGTAAGCTTTCCTCCTCCCCCCTCCCATGTGTCGTAGGTGCAGTACTCACCGTTGTCGTCTGCGCCGGCGTTCGTACTCGTGGTAGATGAGCAGGTAGAATGTTTAATTCGGGTTCCATGCTGTCCTCCTTCCTCGTGGAGTGCGTAGAGGTGAGCGTTTTCCCGTTCGTAGTCTGTTTCCACCGTGTTTTTATCGGCGGTGCTCCCGCCCCGGAAAAGGTGGCGGATTGGTGAGTTATGATACTGTGGTCGGTACATTGTCTGCCGCCTGCCTGTTGGCGGTGACCGCCGCGCTGTTTGTCTGTACCGCCGCGGCGGGCGGAGTGTTAATGTGGCGGGCTGTGTTGGCGGTTCCCGCCAGGGTCAGAATTCAATTTTTTGGACCGCCAGCCTGTTGGCGGGTTGGCCGCCGCTTTATCACCGACCGCCAGGGTTAGAATCACCCCCTGAGTATCTTGAGGATCTTGGCTTTCTCTGAACAGTTGCATACATGTTGAACACCGTGTGCAATAAAGGTTTTCCAGATATTTGTGGCTGATTGTTAATGTGACCTAGGCTTACGTGTGAAGTGTATGGTATAGGGTCAATGCTCCACATAACACATTCTTGCTACACCTAAGGGAGTGGTTTCTGTGATATCATTAATGATGCTTCATATTATTCTGAGCTATTTCATACTTACTTTCAGGTCTACTCTCCAATGCTCTACTTGTTTATTGAGTAACGTGTACAAAAGAAGCTTTACTTATGTCATCAGTGAGCTCATAAATGATGTCATAGAACATGTCATGAGTGATGTAATATATGAGGTTAGAAGTCATGCACGGCAAGGCCCACCCTCCTGGGGCTCCTAATAGCCCTGGGGACGACCACCTCCCAGGGGCTATTTAGCTGAAATGTGCAGGAGCCACCACGGACCACCACCGCCCCAGGGCAAAATCTTTATTTAAAATGGTGAAGGCCCATACGGCCTCCCCCACAGACCTGGGGACTAGCACATCTGCAAATAAAATGTATTCGGGGGTCCACATGCCCCCACCCCCTGCAGCTCTGGGGATCGTCACCTCCCCGGAGCAATTGATTGCAATTACAGGGGGCTAAAATAGCATGATAAAGGGGGCCTGTTGCAGACTCCCGGCCCAGCGGGTCTCCACTACCCTGGGGCTAAACGAAAGGTAGAAGGGGACCCATGCGGCCCCCCACATGGAGCCAATAATGGCCCTGGGGACCTCTATGGCCCAGGCCCGATTCTTGCTATGTCCCTGGGTGCCACCTTCAGAGCTATTTGCTCTGACTTGGCGGGAGCTTTGACAGCTCCCGCAAAGTCAGAGCAAACACTCTGCTGCCAGCGGGCGAGAGCTGTCAAAGTGCTCTCGCCCAATGAAAGCAGTGGTTTCATATCTTTCCCTGCCCATTACAAAAAAAAAAGGAAAAATACTTACCTGCAGCTGCTCTGTGTTCTTCTCCGGCACCAACTCCTGATTCCTCAAGGGCTGATGCACACTGCGAAAGCTCCCAGACACCAACCAAGATGCTGCTCTCATGCTGGTAATACTATTTATTAGCATGAGAGCAGTTCTGTGATTGGCCTGAGTGGGCTGGTTTAACACATGCTCAAGCCCCAGGAGTCTGTGCCTCTTCTCCACCTGGCTTTGCATGTAGGTTTGGCTGTTCTTAGACAGCCAGCCAAACCAACATGCGCACTTACAGTATGCACTACTCCTCCTCCCCCTTCTGTCATCATGGCCCTGCCCCACCCTAGACTTGGCTGGCTCTAGCGCTGTAAGAAAAATAAAATGATAATAAAATGTTTCGTTTTTTTCACGTTTTCCACTGTCAGTTAGACACTCTTACGCTATAACAGAGGAGTCGGCGCTGCCCCATTATCTAACCTAAAATATACCCTAATTATGGACTCAAAATGCAATGATATCCATTATAACCCATGAGTACCGTACTGCCAGGGAACAATAACTCCATCTGACAGCACCCAAAAAAGGACTGTCACTCGCCAATGGCATCTTTATGTTCATTTTACATGAAACTCGACCCACTGGCCCTCCCAGCATATTCTGGTCAATGCTGCCCAGATTTTGCCAGGTGCAGTTCTTCCATTAAAGCAAAACTTGGTAAGTATTAATTATTTTCAGTCTTTCATTTTCTTAGCAACAGATGCATGTGTTTTGCTCTTCATGAGCTCTTTGGTGGAGCACAACAGGTACTGACACTCAGCTAACCTGTGCCCCACCGAAGAGCTCATGAAGGGTGAAATGTGAGCGGGGGCTAAGTAATGAAACAGTGGAACAAATTGATAGTTATCAAGCTAAGAAAATGAAATATTGGAAGAAATTAATAGTTTGAGATATTGGGTTATTGGTTGAGGTAGGAGTGAGTCCTACTCAAGCAACAGCCACAATCCTTGTCAGGGTGAAGGACAAAAGTCACTAAATTAACCTGAATTGAAGCCTCTGGTGGCTTGTTACAGAAGCAGTCAGGCTTACCTCGCCTTATAACACTTACCTTGGAGGAAATGTGTAAAGTATTTATGCAGCACTTAAACAATAATAAAGTGAAACCATAGCTTAAGAAAAATCCCACACTAATTTAGAAAAATGGCACAATTTAATAAAAATGTTTGTGACACCAAAACATCAAAAATCCAGTCAACAGAATCGAATCGGAGTTATACTATTTTAAAGTGAAAAGAGTGCCCAAAAGATCAAAGCACTGACAACAGACATCCAGTAGGGCAGGACACAGGCAAAATCGAAAGCTATGGCCACGACGATGGAACACAGTTCAGATACATGAAGTGGATTGGGCGCAGTCTCTGCCTACCCTCGGACTTAGAAGAATGTTAGTAGAAAAATGTCTGAGATGGTAAAATTCAGAGGGGTAAGGCAGCTGGATGTATCCAAGGTCGAAGTGTCATTGTCGGGGAGCCACTGGATGAAGTTGAAGTGAAGATTTCTACATTTGGACTAAGGGCCTGATTTAGATCTTGGCAGAGCAGAATAATCCCTCACAAACATGACGGATATCCATCCACCGTATTACGATCCCATTATATCCTATGGGGATCGTAATACAGTGGATGGATATCCGTCATGTTTGTGAGCGAGTATTCCATCCGCTGCGATCTTATTTATACCCTTAGTCTCTTTATTATGGAAGTCGAAAATCTCCAGCAGGACGAAACTGCAGGCTGTAGCTGACAAGGGTTTGCTGCTGTGGAAAAGATCATAGCAGGTGCCACAACGAAGTCATAGCAAACTGACGATGCACCTTGAGCGGATCAACAAGCAGGTAGGTTGCATTCTTCTCTCAGTTTTTAGATCACTTTTTGGCTGAAAATTCAGAAAATATTCTCAGTCCCAAATTTTGGATTTGGAGTATCTGGGCAGATTTAGCACCACTTCCAAGGGTCCTGGACAAGAGGTACACCACTTAGAGGGTCAGGACGCACACAGACTTAGGTGTTCATGCTGGCGGTCAAAACACTGACCGCCAGTGACCCCGGAACCCCACCGGCCAGATAATGAACATTTCTGTGAGCCAGCGGGCGAAAACATTGTTTCCGCCCGCCGGCTCACAGAAAGGCTCGGCCAGGACTTTGAGGCCGTCAATGTCTCTGTGCAGCAGGTGCAGTTGCACCCGTCACACAGATCACTGCCCGAAAATCGGGCAGTGACCTGCGCGACAGGGTTCTGCACCTGGGCCCCTGCACTGCCCATGCAAAGTGCATGGGCAGTGCAGAGGCCCCAAGGGATGCCCCGGGGCACCCTCTCCGCCAGCCTTTTCCTGGTGGGATATCCCGCCAGGAAAAGGCTTGCGGGAAATGA
Organism: Pleurodeles waltl; assembly: GCF_031143425.1. Lineage (NCBI taxonomy): Eukaryota > Metazoa > Chordata > Amphibia > Caudata > Salamandridae > Pleurodeles > Pleurodeles waltl. Next base: position 1,892,589,875 of record NC_090440.1, read on the forward strand.
AACATTATCTGCAGGGTAGCGCAGTTACCCTGGCGGATGGTGTTTCAACCCGCCGCCAGGCTGCCTGACGGCGGGAGCGTGGCGGTGGGTGACGGCTGCTGCTGGCGGCCGTCACCATGTACATTATATGGCAGTTTGGCCTGCCATGCTAGCTGGCAGCTTCAGCCACCACTGCCGGCATGGCGGGGCAAACCGCCATGATCATAATGAGGGCCTTAGTCCAGGAGTGGGTTCAAATTGGTTGGAGCCTTTTCTGTCCCTGAGCCTCTGACCAGAGCCGAGCCCTTGGAGTCACTCCGGTAGTCCTAGGTTCAAGCAGAAAAGCAGGGGTCAAGCATCAGGGTAGTCATCAGAGGGCACATGGCAGGCATCAGGTAACAGGGCTTTCCTCTTGGAGCAGCAGGGCAGTCCTCTGAAGTACACAGCAGGCCACAGGTAGAATAGCAGTCCTCTGAAAGTCCTCTGCAGGTCCAGAAGTGTATTGAAGAGTGGATCTGAGAGTTCTAATTTTATACCAGGTGCTAACTCTAAAGTGGAAGAAACTTCTAGAGCTTCCCACCTACGGATGTTGTTGGATTTTCTTCCTCCCCGTCCGGGCCCAGGATGCCTGGGGACACAAAAAGCTAGTGTGAAGTTGTTTTTGTGGGCTGAGAAAGCTTCTTTGAAGAGCAAGATGGTCTGTGCAAAGCCCTGCTCCTTCCATCTTGTGAGAATGGCCCATCCTGCCAAGATCCGGCCCCCTTGTGTGTGACTGTCTGGGAGGGGAGGAATACACAAATATCAACTGCCAACTACACCTAGTCATGTGACCCAGGAGGCCTTTAGGCACCAAGCTATTAGGGCAAGAAAATGCCAACTTTCTAAAAGCGGCATTTCCAGAAATTCCACTTAGAATCTGACTTTACAATTAAAGAGAGTTTTAAATTACAATTCCTTAGACACTAAACATGAAATTTTTACCTGCTCCCAAATAACAGTTATCACTTCATAAATCTAATAAGGCAAAAGTAACCCAATGTTATCTTATGGGTAGAGGTAGGTCTCACAGTAGTGGAAAATGAGCTTGTAGGTTTTTCACTAGCAGGACATAACTTAAAAGTACATGTCCAACTTTTTATATACAGTGAATCCTGCCTTATGGGTTGTTTAGGGCCTACCTTAGGGGTGATGCATTGTAAGTCGAATTGGCAGTTTGAAACTGCACACAGATTGAAATGGCATTCCTGAGAGATGTTTTAAAGGGCTAATTAGGTGGGCAGCACAGTAGGTGCTGCAGGACCTCATGTAGCATTTAATTTACTGGTCCTGGGTATATGGTATACCACTTTACTAGGGACATATACTGAAAATAAATATGCTAATCAGCTATAAGCCAATTTTACCATGTTTTAGGGAGTGACCACAAGCACTTTGGAAATGTTTAGCAGTGGTAAAGGCCAACCAAAACGAATTCAGCAAAACAGGAGAGGAGATGGAAAATAGTAGGAAAAGACTGCCCTAAAGCTGGTAGGTCTAACTGATAGTTACCACACTTTACTTTACTGGAAGAACTGCAACTTTGCAAAAGATGGGACCCAATAACCAGAATACATTGGGTTGACTACTGAGCCTTGTTTCACTTGAAACCCACTACTAGAGGTTAATGGTGAGTGCCAGTCCTGTTCTGAGTGCTTCCAAATGAAGGTTTTTTGTACAATGTAAAGAGAGGCACCATATTGTCAAGTGGACCTGCAGTGTCTAACGGATGTGCACAATATACCTATTATACCCATGGTAACCACATAAGGAGTCTGTTATCTTAGAAGGTGAAACTGTCATAGTGAGGGAGGGGAACGTACTACTACAGATGCCCATGATATGTTAGGGCTGACATTTAGCTTTTTGTAGCCACCAGAAGGAACTTATTATGCCAAGATGCTCACCTTATGGCAGGACCACCTGTATGGTAAGAGTGGCCATCGTACTGGCAAGCAGAGCACAAAAGGCTAAGGCCATCATGTTGCCAGGAATTGCAGCAATAATATGAAGGATGTCCCAAAATATCCCTGGCCATCATTATGCCAGGAATGACGACCATAATGCGACGGCCACTAGGTTATATATATATATATATATATATATATATATATATATATATATATATATATATGTATATATATATATATTCTCTAAAAAACAAAGGTTACAGGTATGTTATAGTTAGGTTTAGATTGTACATGCACAAAACCATAGAAATTCAGCTGCTTTAGCTAGAGTTATTTCATGTACCTATAACTCGTATCCTAAGGGAACTATAACTTGCGCATCCACCATGCACAGTTTTCTAATCAATAATTTTAATGCAAATTATCTATGATGTTATAGAGGATGTCATGAGTGAAGTAATATCAGGTGTAATTAGCAGTGCATGGTGAAGGCGCAAGTTATAGGGCACAAGTTATAGTTCCTTGAAGTAACTCTAACAGCTCAATTTCTATGGTTTTGTGCATGTAAAATCTGAACCTATCTATAACATCCCTGTACCCTTTAGTTTTTTGTGAATTTCTAAGGTTTTTTTTATTCTATTTCCTAACTTTAACGTCCCTTGCTTTTTTCAGTGAGTTTTTCGTTTTTTTAAAATTTATGCAAGATGCCCACTTCAATACATGGTGGGGGGTGGGGTTGGAGGCAGGGCCTGGCCTGGCATTGTGATGATGCCACCCAAGCATGCCACTCCTCCCTTGACCAAGTTCGTGCCCCTGCTCCCTCATTGCAGGCTTGTGTGGCCTTTGTTCTGCCACTTCCCTTCCCATCTGTCCTGAACAGTTAGCTTGCTGTCCCATCCACCTCCTCCCTACCCTCTGTTGTCTGAGTCCATACACCAGCCAACTCCCTCTTGCCCTGTCTGGTCTGATGTGCTTCTACTGCCCTCCGTTTATCTAGATATCTCTGCCCACTCCTCCTGCCCTTTGTTGTCCCTTTCTATGCCCCATCATTGCCTGCCAAGCTTAGCTTGCTGTTCCTACTCTCCTTCCCTGTGTGCATGCCCCTCCTCCCTCCTTTTTGCTCGCCATGTTTCATAGACCTGCCACTGCCCCTCCTATCTCCTCTGAATGTTCTGTTGAGCTGCCACTGCACCTCCCACCTGCATAGCATGGTCAGATGCCTGCCGCCTGTCCCTGCCACCTCTACCCCGCCTGTCTGAGTTCCATGCCCCTATCCCCTCCCTCCTCTCCTCCGCGGTCCATTTTGCTGCCACTCCCTTCTGTCCTCCATACTCTGTTGTGCTGCAACTGCTCCTCCTGCCTGCCATACACAGTCTGTTGTAAAGCCCTTTCTCCTGCCATCTCTTGTCTGTTTCCATCCCTTAACCCTCCCTTCTGTCCTCCATGGGCCTTTGTGCAGGTTCCTGCCCCCTCCCTCTTTCCCACCATGGCCGTTGTGCTGCCACTAACCCTCCGCTTGCCATGCATGGGCTTATGTGTTGCCAGAGCTTCTCCCTCCTATCCCTGTGTGGTCATCTTGCTGCCTCTGACCTCCTTCCACGTTCCCTCTGTTGTTTGTATGTCATTATAGTCTCACTGTTGCCCTCCATGGTGTGTTGTGCTTCCAGTGCCCATCCCGCCTGCCCTCTATGGTCAGCTTGCTGCTCCTACCTTAACCCTCTAGCCTCCTTCTCTCTGTTTTCTACATGCAGGCCCCTAGACCCTCTCTCCTGCCTTTGTCTGGTCCATTGTCATGTCCCTGCACCCTCCCTCCTGCCCTTCATGGTCCGTTGTGCTCCTGTCTGTCTGGTGTGGTCAACTTGCTGCCCTTCCCTCTTTCTCCTCTGCTCTCTGTTGTCCATGTGCTTCATCCTGCCCCCTCCATATTGCTTCCATGGTTCATGGTGCTGCACTACTGTCCCACTTGCTCTGTGTGGTGTATTGTGCTGCTGCAACCTCTGATGCCTGCCTTGTAAGGTCAGTTTGGTACCCCTGCCCATCTCCTCCTTCCCTCTGTTGTCTGAGTCCATATCCCTACACCTCCCTTCTGACCTCTGTGATCCAATGTACCATACTTGTCAACATTTTGAACTTAGTCAAGGGGAATGTTTGAAAAAAACAAACCTGGGAATTGATTTACATCAAAAAAGAGGAGATTTTAGGTAGGAGGTAAATAAAATGAAGTCTTTTTGAGCTCTAATACATTGTGAGTCGCCTGCATCTGGTCTTTTGGCATGTATGGTATGTATTGTTGTACTGCCACTGCCTCTTCCTTCTGCCCTCGGTGGTCTATTACATTGCCACCGCCTGTCATGCCTTTCCTGCCTGTCCTGCATAGTTGCTTTGTTTCCCTGACCCCCTTTCCCTTGCCCTCCGTGGTCCGTTGTGCTGCCACTGCCCCTCCTGCCTGCCTAGCGTGGTCAACTTGTTGTCTTTCTACCTTCCTCCCTGCCCTCAATTATTCCAGTCCATGCCCTTGACATTTGCCTCCCCACAGTATTCTATTGAACAACTAGATTGCTAACACCTTTATTTGTTACAAAAGTGTGGCATGCTTGACTGCACTCTATAAAACCACAAAAAAACAAAAAACATTAAGGGGCAGATTTATGGAAAATGGTGATGCATCGTGTGCTGCACCACTTTCACTGCGCCCCTTAGCATCTCCCTACCGCCACCATGTGTGCACAATATTTAAAATATAGCACACCATGGCACAGGGTAGGGGGCAATAGCATCATTTCTCATGATGCTATTGATGTACTCTGCAGGAGTAGTGCCAAAATATTGGTGCTACTCCTGCAGAGTACACAGGGACTCGTTCTAAAGAATGAAGCCCCCTTTTAATGCCTGCGCTTGAGCAGGTGTTAAAAGTGCCATAAAAAAGGGCGCTAGGAAATCTCATAGATTTCCTTACACCATTTTCTGTCTCCCCTTATGGGGGAACGCTACCTTTGCATACATTATACCCCACGCAGGCATAATGTAGCTCAAAGTGTTACAGAGTAGGGCAATGCATGCATTGAGCCAGTCTGTATATTCAGCTTGGGGATTTCGGCCTCGTTGGGCCACATTGACATAAAAAATAATTAAGTTAATGTATCACAAGGTGGCGCTACGGCATTATAAATAGGCCCCTCAGTGTTTTGCACACTTCTGTCACTGGGCTATAATTGGGGTACATTTCATTGATATTTTTGTGCTACATGTGGGCTCTTTCTTCTCAAGTGGCCATCATGGCCTTAATTTCCTCATTTACTACATTAGCCTCAGAATAAAATGCTGTAAAGTTCATCAAGATGGTGTTCAGATGTGGCATAAATTCAGAATGTTAACACTCTAGTTGCTCATTAGAACACCCTAGTGAAGCTGCTGTTCGCCTGGAAGTAAACTGGCTGTCTGCTGCTGGTGATGACGCAGAAAAAGAAGGTCCGACATATATTCATGTATACCGTGTAATCGAAAACACATAATGAAGTGTGATTTTAGTAAAAGAAATAATGTACGAGGGAAATTGTGCCCTCGGGGTAGTTCGCCATCATTATAAACGAGCTTTATTAATCACGAAGTATTAAAATTGTACTAATCCGTCATAATCGCAAATGTATGCCATGATTTCTTGTTTGAATACTGTTTTGCTTAGCTTAAATTTAGTACAGGCTTTGGCCTAGTTGCTTGGTTTCAAATTCTAACTGCGTGATTTTTTTTCCTGAACTAATGAAACATATATTCTTGCTTGAAGTTGTATTTTTCCAGTAGAAACTGGCTGGTACACTTATCTCCAAGGTTTCGTGCTAGGCCGGTTACATCCCCTTTGATACAAGGTCAGTCTCTGCAGGTGCGGACAATGAAGGTACAGATAGTAAAATAATTGGCAAACCATGATACAATTTGTGTTCCAAGGCTCCAAGGACAGTGTATGCATAAATGAGCGCTAGTAAAAGACAATTTTTGATTGGACAATTTGAAGCCAACCTATGAACCCTCCAATGGAAGACCCTACAGAATTTGGAATGTTTCTTACTTAAACCCACCGGACAAAGAGAAGTCGGCCATTTTCCTCGATGCCAGTTTGAAGCCTGATGCCAGACTCCATTTTGGACGACACCCTGATGCCCTTTTCTCTATCTGAGAGAAAGAGACTTTAAGAATTCTCACCCTAGAGACTTTAACTTTGATTTGCCCCGTCTTGCCCATGCAGTAACTTTGCCCCATTCTCCTTGCCGTTGCAAGGAAGCTTGCCCTTAATTTGCCCCCTTTGAAATTTGCCCCATGCTGATCAACCGGTACCTGAAGGACGAAGACTTTTCTTGAATGCTGATTGTATTTGGTAAATATGAAAGGATAAATGTATTATGCATTGTGTTTTTCCTTTTAGGTACCAACTGCTATTTTGATAGGGTCCTAGCTAGAAGTTTTCCAAATTTGTGTTGACTAAATTCGTTTTGCATGAAGTCCCACATGCCAATGCTAATTAGAGGTTAGTCGAGGTTTTCATTCTATGTATCATGAAGAATTGAAATCTTGTTATGCTGACCGAATGTATGCAATTAGTCAAATACAGTTAGTCACATTAGTGATTTGCATTGCTATAACAGAGTGTATCATCATTCAGATTTTACGTAGATTGCGTTTCTTCCGCCGTTATGGACAGCTAGTAATGTTCATATACATATATCAATTGGTTTTGAGACATATATACATCGTGCTAGCTTTGTTAATATAGGGAAATAAATTCACTAACTTTTAATAAACTGGTGTGGTTATTCATGACTGAAAGGTCATGGTGCGCCGAAATACCAACTGTTATTGATTTCTGATGTGTTATATTGATCTATTAATTGAGTATTGATTACCGATTACAACAGTTATTGATTATTGATCTGAGTGACTCAACTATTGAGGATGAGGAGAGCCCGACTCGGTTAAAAGATTCACCGACCTCCAACGTGTCCAGGTACAGGTAATTTATAAGGGCTGGACGCGTTATCAGTAGATGGTAGCAGAGATTGATGGTTTAGCCCTTTGGGACCCCATCCGAACAATAGACAGAGTCAGGTTAGAATTTTCTTTGATAAAACAAGTTGGAGAGATGATGATGCCCTAAGTCCCCAATGACTTTCCCGGGATCTCGGAGCTTGCGAATGAGGAACATGAAGGTATGAGAATGGTCTCAGCGTTTCTAGTGATGGTATGAGTGAAGTTAGGGTTTCGCGCTTGCACAGCTTATTGCCGCAGATTAATTGAGAAGTCTGTGAGGATTTAAGGTGTTAAAAGATATTAGCGGAGTGTTCCTCCAAAGGTGTGAGAGTAGGGAAGTCGTCGAACTTCACGTGTGTGTAGCGCTTTGAGCAGAAACAATTGTCCACGTGGTTGTTGATGTTGAGACGGGCCCTGCGAGGTCAAGAGACTCCGGAGTATGTTGAAAAGTGTATGTGACACTTGTTTGATGTTGTGATCTGGTCGGTTTAATAGGTTGATCGGGCATGGTCAACAAGTCGGTATGAATGTTGCAGAGTGAAAGAAAATTTCGACTTTGAGATTTGACGAATTCTAAAGTGCACTAGAATAGTTCATTGATCAGTTGAGAGTAAAGTATGCGGGTCAAATCTTGCTTGCGAAAGTGGGAAACCGAGAAAGATGGAATAACTGCTGAGGCTAGTGAAAAATCCCTAAGGTTTCTGAAGCGATTGTAGTACCTTTCCTGTAGTAAACCGACAGATCTGTTTTATTCTTTTGGTAAAGTGCTTGCGTTATATTGCAGAAATTAGTTTATGAGTGAAGCCGAATGAAAAGAGGACAAGCCGCGGGACTTTGTCAGCCGCAGTGTGTGAGTGTGACGTCACTAGGAGCCGCGCTGGGATAGGTCGGTTGGTGAGAAGGGTCGCGCACGGATTGGACGCAGTCTGTGAAGCGCAATTGGAAGGGGAAAGGCAAGCGAAGAGTATTCCGGGAATTAAAGTCACTTATTGATTACATATTTTAGAAAAACAAAAAGGCGGAAAAATGACATTTTTCAAAGCATTTAAGAGTGCCATGAGGGGAGATGTTTATATTAAAGCAAATGTAGGAGAAGAAACACCGCCTGAGGGTACACCAGCTTACATCGTCATTGAAGAAAAGGGTGTAGCGCCATGTCTATGGTTAAAACAATGGTGTAAATTAACAGAGAAACATGGAAGTGTAGCGTTCCCTATCCATGGGTCGTTTAACCTAAGGGTTTTAGAAAATCTGAGATTTGCGCTATACGACATGAAAGTACCTCCAAGGCCAGCACAGTTTGAGGCATTAGCAATTTGGGAGCTAATAGCTAGAAACCAACAACAAAAGAAATTTGAGACAAGAGTAAGAAAAGTAGAAAACACAGTAGCGGATGCTAGATGGGACAGCACACAAAAGGTTTGGAGATCAGACGTATTGCAGGGAATTAAATTGTTTCCAGCGATTGCCGAGGAAGCGGAGACGGAAGGAAGGAAAGCCACCTGTAAGACAAACAGGAGTCAGTCCAGAGAGGGAGAGGGCAATAGAAATTCGAAAAGGGGAGACGAGTTAGATGATGAGGAGTTCATTATACAATTGCTGAATGATCGCCCACCACCATACGTGGAAAGCGAAAAAGGCTCAAGTATTAGTACTGCCCCTCCAGAACCAATACAGGGTAATGTAACACCAAATTTGAGAATATCTCAAAGGCCAAGCAGCTCTGACATGCCTTTCTCACCACGAATACCACGGATTCAGAGAATGTACCCAGACGTGCCAACATTGAAACCTGCTGATAACTATCAGCCACAGGTTCAAAGGCACTGTTGCGATGAGCATAATGTGGGAATGACTTCCGATTCAATGGCGCAGGGAGGACAAAACTATCAGAGACCGACATTGATTCAAGCTGAATCAACACAGTTCTCGATGCCCCAAAAGCAAACGCAAGAAGCGCGAGAAGTAGAAAGCCAGTTAGGTATGCCAGCAATGATGAACCACAATGTGGGGATTAACATGCCACAGAATTCAGGGAACAGACAGAATCCAGATGCAATATCTCTACCTATCACTGTAGGTCCACCAGTACCACTGTACATACAGGCAAATTCAAGCACCAGCGACCAAGGGTTAATGATACAGAATGGGACAGGGAGAAGATGCATAGAAACCACTCCAGAGACAACTCCGATAGCGGCACTGCCAAATGGATCTGGGTCCTTGTCGGAATTTAGTCCAATTCCAATTTGCGCTCCGTCAACCGTGGTAAGGTCACATCCACCACTATTAGTACCGTTAACCTCACAGACTGAAACATTACAGAAACCGTCGATGGCAGTTGATGTAACTGCTACATTGATGGGACTGAACGCACAACAGTTAACACAATGGTTCAACAGCCTGAACTCCCCACAGAGTACATCAAGCGGGAAGGGAGAAGAATACCTGAATAAAATAAGGTTGGGCATGGAGGCAGATGAACTGGTAGAGGGAACAATGGGTTTGAACCGATTAGAATCATACACAGAGGAAGAACTAAGATACATGTGCCCTAGGATTACAAGAGAAGTGAGCAACATACATAAGAAGTTACAAGAAATTGCAGACAGAAACGAAATCGATATAGGTAAGACCAAACACCTGAGCAGAAGTTACAGGTTAGACTTCAAGACAAAAGATTTTGAACACATGAGATCCGCAGGGATGAAAACACACCTTAAAGAGATACTGCAGAGTGCACAGGTTTGGAGATGTTTAGACAAGTGGGAAAGCAGGTGGGTCAAGAAAAAGGATAAAAAGAAGGAAAACACTTCAGAACGAAGTGAGAAAAAACAACAGAATGACGATCTGATAACCATGCTACCAATGAGAGAGACAGCAGGGGGAAAACTTGTGCATGTACCATGGCACAGGTGCGATATTCAATCCTTTATGGATGACTTTCCCAAATTAAGAGAGAAGCCGATTGAGTGGTATCAACAAACGGATAGATTTGTGAAACTCGCGAAGTGTCTCTGGGAAGACCTGAATATCTTATTTGAAATTGTGGTTCTGGCTGATTTGTGGGAATTTTTGTAAAAGGGCTGTAGGTTGGCCGACGAGTGAACCAGAGAGAGATAGGGACACAGGTGCGCCATCACCTATGGTAATGAGTTTGTACCACAAGGTGATCGAGCACTTGAAAACCAAGGTTGCGTCGAAAAATGTGGATTGGCAAAGGATTGACAGGACCGCTCAAGAGGTTAAAGAATCCATACACGCGTATTATGAGAGGTTGTTGAAAGCGTTTAAAAATTACAGTGGCACGGAAACGATTGAGCCAAAAGACATGCTCCATTTTGTGTTCAGGTTTGTGGAAGGGCTGAGACCCGAAATTAGCCAGATGATTAAATCGCATTTGATTTGTTGGCAGTCAAAGTCGATCGATGAAGTGTTGAATTATGCAAAATACTGCAGTGATGAGATTGAGACGAAGCAGAAAAGATTGAAAGACAAGGTGATGGTGATGCAGCTCAGAGCAGCTCAGACAGGTTTACAAGGTTTGCAAGGTTTTCAACAACAGATGCCGCAGCAACAGGGAAATTTTATGTTTCAGCTGCAGATGAGAGGCAGAGGTCGAGGAGGTTTTGTGAATAATGGTCCTGATTTGAATACCGTTATGATTCCAAATGGTATACAGGCAATGAAGAAGGTGATGCCATGTCACACGTTCGGAATCGTCGGGCATTGGAAACGGGAGTGCCCAATGATGGTGCAGGAAGGTGTAGGTCAGCAAAACAATGATGTCAATGCATTTCAGACTATGAGAGGACCGAAACTGAGAGGTCCGAACCCAAATTTTCAAAACAATATGAACCAGATGCAGGGTCTGCAACCCATGCAACCGCAACAGGTGCAAATGCCTCGTGTGCAAATGACACAATTGCAGCCAATGCAACAGCAGTTTCCTATGGTACCTAATCAGCAAATGCAAATACCCTTAGCACCAATGAATCAGCCGCAAGCAATGCTTCCTCAACAGGTCACGGGTCAGGGAATGAGTCAAAATGACACAGTACACCAATTCCCGTTACACAGCGAGAGTGGAATAAACGATGCATGGGAGAGTGAAAGTTCAGATGAGGAGGGAAATTGTGTGCTTGCAGCATCTTTGGAAGTTGATCAAAAGGGTCCGTATGTGGAGGGAAGAGTTATGGGTCATCGCGTTTCATTCTTGGTTGACACAGGAGCTACACGTTCCACTGTTAGGAGCATTGAAGTACCAAATGTGCCACTTTCTGGGAGAACGGTTCAAGTGGTGGGAGTAGCAAATAGGTACCTGACGAACCCAATCACCGATCCAGTACAAGTCAGAATTGGTAACTATCAAGGGACACATAATTTTGTGGTATGTGACTCAAGCCCGATATCACTGTTAGGGAGAGACCTATTGTGCAAATTGGGATGTTCGATTATGTGTTCAAACGATGGAATTAAAATTCAGACGAGCAGTGATGGGGAAGAAGAGGACAGTGTAGAAGGGGACGAAGTAGAAACTGTCGATGAAGAATATCCCCTGATTACCCTTTACCCAATGATTACTGAAGCAGATATTCCTGCTGAGTTACAAGAAACAGTCGGAAAAGAAGTGTGGGATATGACAGGAAAAGAGGTGGGATTGGTGAAAGGAGTGGAACCAGTGAAAGTGGCTGTAAAACCCAATGTAACCTTTCCCCAGACCCCGCAGTACCATATGGCACAAGACACCTTCATGAAAGTCGCCCAACTCATTGATGAGTTTGTAAAGCAGGGAGTACTGAAAGAAGTGTTAAGCAGTCCATGTAATTCACCAATTATGGGACTAATAAAGCCAAGTGGAAAGGTACGAATTGTGCAGGACTTGAGGAAAATAAATGACATAATAATTAAATGCTGCCTTGTAGTACCAAATCCAGCTGTGATAATGTTTCAAGTCCCTTGCGATGCCGAGTGGTTCTCAGTCATCGACTTGTCACAAGCATTCTTTTCGGTGCCTCTTCATGAGGACAGCCAATTTCTCTTTTGTTTCAAATTCTTAGACAGAGTTTGCAGTTGGTGTCGAATTCCTCAAGGGTTTTCGGAGTCACCGTCAATTTTCAATCAGATTCTAAAGAAAGACTTGGAAGCGTTAGAATTGCCATTCGAGTCAACCCTAGTACAGTACATTGATGACTTACTGATTGCATCCAAGACAGAAAGTGACTGCACAGCCAACACCATTGCCCTATTGAACCATTTGGGAAGGAATGGACACAAGGTGTCTCCTTCAAAATTACAGTTCTGTCAGAAGAAAGTGAAATATTTGGGTCACCAAATAGAGAAAGGGTCACGGAGAATAATGAAGGAAAGAATAACAAGTGTACTTCAAATGAGTCCCCCAAAGACGAGGAGGGAGGTGAGGAAGTTTTTGGGAATGGTGAGTTACTGTCGCCAATGGATTCCCAACTTCTCCACCCTCGCAAAACCTTTACTGAAACTGACCCAGAAGGATGCATTGGATGAAATTGAGCTGAAAGGAGATGAGATGGATGCTTTTATTGAATTGAAAGAATGCATGTGCAGGGCTCCAGCTTTAGGTATGCCTGACTACACAAAGCCTTTCACATTGTTTTGTCATGAACGTGATGCATGTTCCTTGTCTGTCTTGACCCAAGCCCATGGTGGCATAAACAGACCAGTAGCGTATTTTTCAGCTACTTTGGATCCGGTCGCAGCAGCACTGCCAGGGTGCTTGCGCGCCGTAGCCGCAGTTGGTATCAGCCTCACTCAAAGTGAAGGAATAGTGATGGGACACCCTTTAACAGTCATGGTCCCTCACTCAGTCGAGATACTTTTGACACGTTCCCGAACACAGCACATGACTGGTGCTAGACTCACAAGGTACGAAACAATAATTCTGGGATCACCTAATGTGCAGCTAAAAAGGTGCACTACGTTGAATCCAGCAACCTTGTTTCCCAGTGAAAATGCTGAAATTGAGAACGCTGAAGACATCGAGCACGACTGTCTTCAGGTGACTGAATTTTGCACCAAACCAAGACCTGATATCAAAGATACCCGATTGGAAGAAAATGATCAAATGATTTTTGTCGATGGTTCATGTTTAAGAGATGCACTGGGTGTATTGAAAGCAGGGTACGCTGTATGCACAGTAGCAGGTGTTTTGGAAGCATCTTGGCTTCAAGGAGTTTACTCTGCACAGGTAGCAGAATTGGTAGCCCTTACTAGAGCTTGCCAACTCTCTGCATTGATGAAAGTTACCATTTACACTGACAGCCAGTACGGATTTGGAATAGTGCATGATTTCGGACAATTGTGGTCACAGAGAGGTTTCATGACATCTTCAGGGTCGCCAGTGAAAAATGGTGAAAGAATAAAAGAATTGTTACATGCCATTCAACTACCAGGAGAAGTAGCAGTGGTAAAATGCAGTGCACATTCGAAGGGACAAGATGATGTTTCTCTGGGAAAAGGATATGCGGATCAAGTCGCAAGGTTTTGCGCATTGAACTGTATATTGCTTAGGGATGAATGGAATTTGATAAGTGAACCAGAACTCGAACCAAGCGAAATATTCGCTCTAAAGGTGATAGATACGATGGACGAATTGAAATCCTTACAGAATGATGTCAGTGAGGATGAGAAACTCTCGTGGACCAAATCACAATGTGTAAAGAGAGTAGATGAATTATGGGTTTCAAGTGAAGGGAAATTCGTTCTTCCAAATAGCCTTTTGACACAGATAGCCAGATTTTACCACAGACAAGCTCATCTTGGGAGGGATGCCATGATTAGGTTGTTCAAAACTGATTGGTTTAACCCTAAATTCCGTCAAGTTGCTGAAGCAGTTTGCCACTGTTGCGTCATTTGCCAACAGATGAACACAGGGAAGGGAACCGTAATAAATTTTAGCCACATTGGAAGAGCAGGGGGTCCATTCAGCAGGATGCAAATGGACTTCATTGAGATGCCTGTGCATGGGGGGTTGAAGTATGTGTTGGTGGTTGTGTGCATTTTTAGTCACTGGATTGAAGCATACCCTACACGCAGAAATGACAGTCTCACAGTTGCAAAACTACTCTTGAGAGAGTTAATACCACGTTTCGGATTCCCGATCTCTTTAGAATCAGATAGGGGAAGTCACTTCAATAATGAAGTAATAAAATTGCTTTGTGCAGCACTGAACATTGAGCAAAAGCTGCATTGTAGCTACCGCCCTGAAGCATCAGGTCTAGTGGAGCAAATGAATGGCACATTGAAATCGAGAATGGCGAAAATATGTGCATCAACAAACTTGAAATGGCCTGACGCATTGCCTTTGGTACTAATGTCAATGAGAAACACCCCTGACAGAAAGACTGGACTGTCCCCACACGAGATTCTCATGGGCAGAGCTATGAGACTTCCAGCAGTTCCTGCAAATGCGCTTTTGAATATTACAGATGATATGGTGTTAGACTACTGCAAAGGTCTAGCTGATGTGGTTCGATCTTTCTCTCACCAGGTGGAGGCAACCACCTTGCCACCGATCCAAGGTCCAGGACACGCCCTGAAAGCAGGTGACTGGGTCGTGATAAAGAAGCACGTGAGGAAGTCGTGTTTGGAACCCCGTTGGAAAGGACCTTTCCAAGTGATTTTGACGACTACCACCGCTGTGAAGTGTGCGGGAGTTCCCAACTGGATTCACGCCAGTCACACAAAGAGGGTGTTGTGTCCCACAGATGAGGAAGTTGAAGCGCTGAAGTTACCAGTACCTGATAACAAAGTGCTGAGCGCTGAGGCAGAGCAAAACAGAACTAGAAGCGAACAGGCAGAAATAGAGGAGGGAGAAATATTCTCTGAGGACGAAGCAACTGATTCACTTGGGGAAGACCAAGGAGGAGCCTCAGACAGCGACGAAGCAACTGAAGGTAACAAAGAGCCTGAAGCAGCTGAAAGTGACAAAGAGCCTGAAGAAAGTAACGGTGACAAAGGGCTCGAAAGAGGTGAAGAAGCAGGAGAGCCTGATCAGAGGAGGGCTTTCCCAGAAGCAGACGATATAGAAAAAGAAAAGGAAAACCTGATTGATTCCCCAGAAGGAGGGGACAAGGCAGAACAGAACGAAGCTGCTCAAACTCCTCCACAAGAGATTGCAGGTCCATCAAGTGGACACAGTGCAAAAAGAAGACCAAGCATATCGCCAGTAAAACTAAGAACTAGAGAAACGTTGAACGACAGTGAAGGGCCAAGAGTGAAAGAGAAAAGAAAGGAAGTGTCTGTTGTAGTACCAACACCAAGTGAAGAAAAGGACTTGGCCAAAGAGGAAAGTACCAGTTAGAAAGAATCAAAGAGAGATGCAAAATTGAAAAGAAAAAGGTTACCAAGCAGGAGGTATTCCGGTCCGGAGTGGGCATACGTAGCCAATAACGATTGGTCAGACGAATTCGTATCCCTCAGTCTTGAGAACGAAGAGGCAGAACTTCATTTTGGAAATAAAAACTTTATGGACTCTGTTGATTGAAACCATTGATCACCTGATTGACTTTTCAACCGGCTAAGACATTGCTAACTTGATTGACTTTGAAACCGATTTGAGACAACGCTGCTAACCGATAAGAGACTAAGCTGCTAAAGAAACTGTGTGAACATTGAACTCGTTCAGCTTTGTAAATACCTGCAAACACGCTTTGATAAAGTGTCTTCAACTTTCTGATTCTATACAGATCATGACTAGCTTCACTACACAGGGGCGTAAAATGAAGTATTGTAAATACATGTGTATAGGCTTAATAACCGCATGCGTACTAATAATCGTAGCAATAGTTCTTGGAATGCATGGTAAAAGTGAGAGTGAGACGAATGATGCTTCTACTTTTAAACCTATTATCGTTACTGAACTAACAGCTCTGAAGAGACTCGAGCAAGACGAGAGACACTTGCATGATAAGAAGGAACTTTCATCTAACGTTTTCTATCGCTTACTGAGTGAGTATGTTGAGACCATGGATGCGAAAGATTGTTATGTGTGTACACAAATACCTACCTCAGTAGTGGAGGGGGTAACGTATCACAGCATGCCTCTTACGTATGGAATTACATGTAGTATAGTAGCTTCCAGATTTTATGCTCAAAAAGACATTCACTATTTCTATACTAATTACGATGTTACTTTTGCATATGTCCCCATAATAGGGCATTTAAGTAAGATAGCTCGAGATTATTATGCCAAATTAATGAGGGAATTCTTCGAACCGATGTCATCTTTTCACACAGCTCACGTACATAGAGAGAACCTTACATGCTTGCTTTCACCAGTAGAAATAGAATTTTTAGACCGCACTGATGATAGGAAGAATGAAATGAAGGAGAAATTAGAGAGGGAATTACACGAAAGGACGTCTGTAGATAATTATGCTTTTGCTGCAATAAAGACACAAGGGAAAATAGCTTTAGATACATTGCATGTAGGAAGATTTTGTATACATAGATTTCCATCATATTATGACACAGTTTTTGTGGGAACGAGTGAATGTAAACATACATATGCATTTCAATCTAAGTGGACGTTCATGCTGAATGGACAAGACCCAGTTATTCCTGGAGTCTATTATATTTGTGGACTCAACGCCTATTATCGTCTTCCTAAAGGATGGTATGGAAGATGTTATTTGGGAATAGTGTTCCCAAAGGTTTACCAACTAGACGACTTAAAGAAATTTCCAAGGCTGTCTGAATCACATCGTGTTCAGAAAAGGGAGACAGCTTCTGGTGTGGTAGGAGATATATTTGGAGCATTGATTCCTTCAGTAGGAGTCATATTGAATTCAATCAAAATTCGAAAGTTGTCTACTATTGTGGATAACATGCTGACAACGTTTTCAGGAGCTATAATCCTCATGGATGCTGAACTCGCTGCAGAAAGAGCTATGACTCTTCAAAATCGGCTTGCCTTAGACATTCTTTTAGCAAAGGATGGCGGCGTTTGCAAAATGCTTGGCACACGTCACTGTTGTACATATATACCAGACAACAGTGGAAAAATTAGAACGATGCTTACAAATTTAACTAAAGAAAGTGTAGATTTAAAGGAATTGAAAGAACCCGGAGTTTGGGAGAAAGTTGGAAAAGGATTTGCCTCTGTGGGAAATTGGCTCAGCAACGTTTGGAACGGATTGTTACTAAAAATAGTAAAGGGAATATTGATAATATTAATTTGTTTATTAGGCTCTTGGGGAATATGGAAAGCTTTCAAAATGTTAAAAGCCAGGAACAAAAGAAAAAGAGAAGAGAAAATAGAGAACAAAATGGTGGAAATATATAGAGAGAAGTCAAAAGGGACTAAAAGAAAAAGGGAATTGACTGAAGTGCCAAATTACTATACAGAATTTTAATGGAATAAAATTTGTGGGTAGATTTGATGGGATGACATAATTAGTCATCAGAGGAGGGATTGATGACGCAGAAAAAGAAGGTCCGACATATATTCATGTATACCGTGTAATCGAAAACACATAATGAAGTGTGATTTTAGTAAAAGAAATAATGTACGAGGGAAATTGTGCCCTCGGGGTAGTTCGCCATCATTATAAACGAGCTTTATTAATCACGAAGTATTAAAATTGTACTAATCTGTCATAATCGCAAATGTATGCCATGATTTCTTGTTTGAATACTGTTTTGCTTAGCTTAAATTTAGTACAGGCTTTGGCCTAGTTGCTTGGTTTCAAATTCTAACTGCGTGATTTTTTTTCCTGAACTAATGAAACATATATTCTTGCTTGAAGTTGTATTTTTCCAGCAGAAACTGGCTGGTACACTTATCTCCAAGGTTTCGTGCTAGGCCGGTTACATCCCCTTTGATACAAGGTCAGTCTCTGCAGGTGCGGACAATGAAGGTACAGATAGTAAAATAATTGGCAAACCATGATACAATTTGTGTTCCAAGGCTCCAAGGACAGTGTATGCATAAATGAGCGCTAGTAAAAGACAATTTTTGATTGGACAATTTGAAGCCAACCTATGAACCCTCCAATGGAAGACCCTACAGAATTTGGAATGTTTCTTACTTAAACCCACCGGACAAAGAGAAGTCGGCCATTTTCCTCGATGCCAGTTTGAAGCCTGATGCCAGACTCCATTTTGGACGACACCCTGATGCCCTTTTCTCTATCTGAGAGAAAGAGACTTTAAGAATTCTCACCCTAGAGACTTTAACTTTGATTTGCCCCGTCTTGCCCATGCAGTAACTTTGCCCCATTCTCCTTGCCGTTGCAAGGAAGCTTGCCCTTAATTTGCCCCCTTTGAAATTTGCCCCATGCTGATCAACCGGTACCTGAAGGACGAAGACTTTTCTTGAATGCTGATTGTATTTGGTAAATATGAAAGGATAAATGTATTATGAATTGTGTTTTTCCTTTTAGGTACCAACTGCTATTTTGATAGGGTCCTAGCTAGAAGTTTTCCAAATTTGTGTTGACTAAATTCGTTTTGCATGAAGTCCCACATGCCAATGCTAATTAGAGGTTAGTCGAGGTTTTCATTCAATGTATCATGAAGAATTGAAATCTTGTTATGCTGACCGAATGTATGCAATTAGTCAAATACAGTTAGTCACATTAGTGATTTGCATTGCTATAACAGAGTGTATCATCATTCAGATTTTACGTAGATTGCGTTTCTTCCGCCGTTATGGACAGCTAGTAATGTTCATATTCATATATCAATTGGTTTTGAGACATATATACATCGTGCTAGCTTTGTTAATATAGAGAAATAAATTCACTAACTTTTAATAAACTGGTGTGGTTATTCATGACTGAAAGGTCATGGTGCGCCAAAATACCAACTGTTATTGATTTCTGATGTGTTATATTGATCTATTAATTGAGTATTGATTACCGATTACAACAGTTATTGATTATTGATCTGAGTGACTCAACTATTGAGGATGAGGAGAGCCCGACTCGGTTAAAAGATTCACCGACCTCCAACGTGTCCAGGTACAGGTAATTTATAAGGGCTGGACGCGTTATCACTGGTGTTGAGAGTGCATGTTTCAGTCTGAATGTCAGAATGTTTTAATGAAATAGAAGAGGAAGATGTTTGAGAACTCACTTAAAACATGTCCTATTTTTGTCTCTACAGTACTATCCATACTTTCTATGAAAAAATAACCCCCACCCCATTTGGTTTCTTTCTAAATTAAATGTTTTAAGTTGTACCAGTTTGTTTGAATCAATCAAGATGGCTTGAGATATGCCTCACTTTTGTCATAAGTAAGGCTGTTAATGATCTAGTTGGTCTTTAGATCACTCTGGTAGGATGCAGTATAATACAGGGGAATCAACTGACAGCTGTTGGAAGTACATGTTTTACAGAGAATGTCAGACTTAATTTTCATGTGGCTGAGAAAGATAGTGTGAATTTAGAGAAAATATGCTCTCATTTTAGCTTCTGGAGCACCTTATATAAACACTATGGAAAAATCATGATAAAACAGTATACCTTTAAAGATGATTCATGAAATCCCAGGCTTTTTCATAGTGTAAAATCACCTTGGAACACACCACAATTCCTAAAATCAGGATGGTACAGTTACCAAATGATTTATAGTGTATCTAAAATCTGTTATCACCCTTGATACAGTCTCCTTTTAGTAACTCTCACAACCTGGCATTCACTATAGTGCATTTCAATGGGTAATATAATGTATATTGATCCCAAGATGGCTGCCAGCACTTTCTGGTTGAAGTACTGCCAGCCCATGATATCTCACCATGAGATCTATGCTTAGGCTCCACCCAGATATACAAATTTGGATTTCTTTTTATATCTCGGAATCTACTGCCCTGCGGACCAAAAGCTACTTTTTTTGCCAAATTCGGTGTAATTCAATCTAGCAGTTCGGAATGCAGGCGTGTATAAAGAGTCTATGGGAATTAACAAGGAAATTTTTTTTGACCCCCCCCCACCCCTTTTTTCTCAGCTTCCACTTGACAGAGCTTCCCAAAACTTTCCATGCACAAGAAAGCCCCAGAGTGCGCTTATCTTGGAAATTTCGTGAAGATTTGTCAAATTGTGCTAAAGACGTAGGAAAGACCAAAAATGCTTTTTCAATGAAAAATAGGTCCTAACTATAACTACATACTGTATATTTATATTCAGAACTGTCGTACTGTGAGTACTAAGTAGCGTTATTGGACTACATTATTAAAAATATAAAGAAAGGATTCTCCGCACAACACTTTGCTGCTTACATTTTGCGAAACTGAAAATATGAGTCATTACATGTACCTCTCTAACTGACTCTCTGGTTAAATCAGACTCAGAGAGAAACCTCTTGAAGCGGGTTGACCACAAGGTACATAGAGCTCCATCACTGTGCTCTTGTCCTCCGCTGTAAAGGAAGTGCTGATCTTGTCATCTGTCTGTTGAGTGCATTCAAATATCGGCATTTACAGCGAGCCCTACATATTGACTACTACCTTCTGCCAAAATGACTGGTTTCTTAATTGATCTAGATCAAGGAACTGCAAAGAAAGCACAAACATGTTTTGCATTGTGTCATGTGGGGTGTAATAGGTGAAGTCATAAGCAGTGCTCAAAAAAAGATAACTGATGAATTGCAGTTTTTTAGTTCTTTTGTTTTTTAAATGTTAGTTTTCGTTTTAATTGAACACCTAGCAATAATGCCACTTGAACTTCTATTTTTATAGACTAAAAATATATATATGTGTATATATATATATTACCTAGTGGCAGTCACCACTAGGTAGTTATAATTAGGACCCAGTTTCTATAGAAAAAGTGTTTTTTGTTTTGCTAATAACTTTGGCTTCATTTAATGAATCTTTACAAAAGTTTCCCAATACAATGCTGGTCACTTCAGCTATTGTCTAGAAAGTTTTGAGATGATCTGTCAAGAGGAGAATGAGAAAAAGGGGTATCCTAAAATGCTTTTTCCCCACTCATTTGTCCTTGGGGATTTTGAATAGTGATAGCGCCCGGACCAATGGATGAAATTACATCAGATTTGGCAGAAAAGTAGCTCTTGGCCAGAAAGAGGCCTTTTTGTTATTTGGTGTAAATCCATTCAGTAGTTTTAGAGAAATTAAAGAAAATTCAAATTTGTATATATGGGGATGCGAACGCTCCGCAAACCCTCCTGATCTCATGCTGAGATCTGATTGGCTATCAACAGTTCAACCAGGAAGTGTTGGCAGCCATCTTGGGACTCAGCTTCAAATTCCCCCCCTCCACCTGCAGCCATAGGGACCACGACCTCCCCGGGGCTATAAGGCTATAATGAAAAGAATGATAGGGGGTCCATTTCGGACCCCACTGCCCTGGGGACCACCACCACTCCTGATGATATGCTTTTTGGAGGGGGCCCCACCTCGTGGAACCACTGATGCTCCTGTGGACCTCCATCGCCAAGGGCCAGCTCCTGCTATGTCCCAGGGTGCCCACTCCCGGGACATAGCTGTTTGCTTTTGCTTGGTGGGAACTTTGAAAGCTCCCACCAAGCAAAAGCAAACAAAGTCCACTTTCTGCAAGAGAGAGCTGCCAAACAGGTCTTCCTTTCACGCAAATATGCATGCAGGGAAGACAGATGAAAGTATTGCTTCAACATGCAGGGAGAGGGTACTTAAAGTGGGAGCTTGTGGGACCAATGCTGACTCCCACAGGGTGTGGGGAGCTGGCTAGGATCGCAGGGGCCTTGAGGCTCCCACGCGGTCCTGTCACTCTCTCTCCCTCTCTTTTCCATAATGGGATGGGAGCGAAAGAAAGAGAGATAGAGAAAGAGAGAGAGAGAGAGTGTCAGAGAGAGCAAGAGTGAGAGTTAGAGAGATAGTCATTGCAATGGTCTCTTCATGCAATGATTAAAGTAAGTAGTCACTTGTGGCATAATGGTTAAGGTCGCAGACCCTCACACTGAAAGTTGAGGGTTGTAGTCCAGGTGTGTCTATGGTATTTTCCCAACTTTGATTTCTTTAAAAGTTTAAGGTTCATACTGAAAGGTAATATCATTCTTTTTAATTGATAAATACATTTTTCTTTTCAATTTGTCCAGAAATATCTCATTCTAAGTATACCATCTATCAAAACCTAAAAAACTCTCTCTTTCTCTCTCTCACTTTCTTTCTCTCTGTGTCTCTTTCTCTCTCAATTTCTCTTTTTCAATCTCTTTCACCCACTCACATACCTATTCAGACTCTTATGTACCCACTCACAGACCCACTCATACTCATGCACCCGCTCACACTCGTACCCACTCACAGACCCACTCAGACCCTCATGCAGCCACTCACAGACCCAGTCAGACACTCGCACACCCACTCACAGGCGCACTCAGACACTCATGCACCCACTCACAGACTCACTGAAACCCTTACGCACCCAATCACAGGCCCACAAAGAAACTGAGGCACCCACTCAGACACTGATGCACCCACTGTCACACCCAGACAGACACTCTCACACCCACTCTCACTCCCAGATACACCTTCTCACATCTATTCTCACACCCAGAGAGACAGGCAGCGGACAACTTCCGACACACATAGCCTAAGGGGCATGCATAGCGTGGGGATGGGTGGTTAGGGGGATTGGCCGCAATTGCGGCTGTGCACAGCAGCAATTGGATTAATGTATGGTAATGAAAATTACTTTACGTGAAAAAAACTGAGAAATTCATTGAAAAAAACAAAGGTTACTGGCATGTTATAGTTAGGAAATAGAATTAATAAACATAAATTCACTTGAAAACCAAAGGTTACAGGGACATTACAGTTAGCTCACATTTTAAACGTACCAAACCATAGAAATTCACCTGTTATAGTTAGAGTTATCTAAAGTAACTTTAACTCGTGCCCTGAGTTAACTCTAACTCGCGCCCTCACCATGCACTGCTAATTACCCCAGATATTACAGCAATTATGACATCTTTTATAACACCATTGATAATATCACTGTAACATTTGTTGTAAAAATTGTATGGCGGAGGCACGAGATGTAGTCACCTTCGGGCATGAGTTATAATTACTTAGATAACTCTTACAGGTGAATTTCTATGGTTCGGTATGTTTAAAATGTGAGCGTAACTATAATATCCCTGTAACCTTTGGTTTTTTAAGTGTCCAGCTAATGGTTTACAAAACGCATGTGCTCCTTATGCATCATAGCTGTGTAGAGTGTCTTGAAATATAGTGTGGTGGAGTGGAGTGTCATACTGGATTTGTGTCCATTATGGTCCACACAACCTTTTTGGTTCTGCAGGACAAGATTTCTGCATACTAGATCCTAACTATTGTAAGCAGCCTTGAGTTATTAGACAGAATCATTTCCCCATAACAATTTCTACATAATATACTTCCCTATGTACATGTGCTTGCTTTGCTTCAGAAGATGGATTGCCTGTAACATTTACACCACAGTATGAGGGCTGCAGGTAGTATGATCTTTGCTTTCTTCAGACAGTGGTTCTTTTAAGCAAGTAGTGTCTTTTTTTACAAGGGTTGCATAGAATGTACACTGTTCATAGTAGATACTTTTTTACTAATCCGTATTGCATCAGCGCATCGTAGAGCAAAATCCCTCCATATTGTAAACTCTGGTTGCAGTACCCACCTTTCTGCTCATATCAACTTCATTTCTCCTGTAGGTTTGGTGACAGTGAGGTGTTTGTTGCAGTTAAAAGCTGTCCATAGTAGCATGTTAATTTTGGAACAGACATTAAGGTGGTCATTACAACCTTGGCGGACGGTGTTAAAGCGGCGGTACGACCGCCAACAGGCCGGCGGTAAAAAAATTGCAATTACGACCGTGGCGGAAACCGCCAACAAAGACAGCCACTTTAACACTCCGACCGCCACGGCGGTACAAACAAACAGCGCAGCGGTCACCGCCAACAGACAGACGGGAGACAATGTACCGCCCACACTATTATGACAGGCCAATCCGCCACCTTTTCGAGTCGGATTCACCACGGATAAAAATACGGCGGAAACAGGAATCCCGAAGGAAAAACGCTCACCTCTACACACCTCACGAGGAATGAGGACGCCATGGATCCGGAACTCCAAATTCTCCCTGCTATAGTCTTCCTGCTCCTCTACCAGGAGAACGAACGCCGGCGGCGAAGACCACAGTGAGTACTGCACCTACGACACAGGGAAGGCAAAAAACAGGGACACACACATGCAACACGCAACACGCCCACCCACTACAACACACACACTAATGCATATCAATACATCACAGTTACACCCCCTGACCCACCTAGAAGAATGCAAAGACAATAGTAAATGAGTGTAACCATTGTAATATATTAAAAGCAAGTAGACAGAAATATATATATATACACCATGTACAAAATATATATCAAGCATAGTAGTCCAGGTAGTGCTCTAATAAAGTCCGTGGAACAATGGGGCCACACAGTATGGGGGAGGCCCACACAAGATCCCCGACCATGACGGAGAGAACACTGCAGGGGCATCAGAGAGCAACTAAACAGGCACCTCAGGGGGAGGGAAAGGGGGCACCTCAGCCGCTTGAGTGCACGACGCCAAATCCACGAGGGGGGCACATGCCCACTGTTCAATCCTGGGGAGTGCAAAGCCACAGTTTCTCAAGTCTCTACAGTGGGTGGTTTGCCCACTGTTCAATCCTGAGGAGTGCAAAGCCACAGTCTCTCAAGTCTCTATAGTGGGTGGTTTGCCCACTGTTCAATCCTGGGGAGTACAAAGCCACAGTCTCTCAAGTCTCTACAGTGGGTGGTTTGCCCACTGTTCAATCCTGGGGAGTGCAAAGCCACAGTCTCTCAAGTGGATAACAGTCTCCACTGGTTTCTGGAGGGGGCATGGTGCCCAGAGTGCTTCATCCTGCTAAGGACAGAGGTAGTGGATGACAGTCTCCACTGGTTCTGGAGGGGGCATGGTGCCCAGAGTGCTTCATCCTGCTAAGGACAGAGGTAGTGGATGAAAGTCTCCACTGGTTCTGGAGGGGGCATGGTGCCCAGAGTGCATCATTCACCCCGTGACGAACTCAGTTGCGTCAATGCCCTTGTCGCTCATGGCCAGCGGTGCTTGAGATGACGGTGCCCTGTTCAGCTATGCTTGAGATGGCGGTGCCCTGTTCAGCGGTGCTTGAGATGGCGGTGCCCTGTTCAGCAGTGCTTGAGATGGCGGTGCCCTGTTCAGCAGTGCTTGAGATGGCGGTCTCCATTGCAGGGACTCAGCTGCTGGCGGTCCTTCATGGCCCAGCGGGGCTTTTGCTGGCGGTCCTTCATGGCCCAGCGGGGCTTTTGCTGGCGGTCCTTCATGGCCCAGCGGGGCTTGTGCTTGCGGTGGCCTCCTGGGCAGGTGGGCTGGTGCTGGCGGGCCCCTCCTGGGCAGCTGGGATTGTATTGGTGGGCCTGTCCTGGGCAGCTGGGCTTGTGCTGGCGGGCCTGTCCTGTGCAGCTGGGCTGGTGCTGGCGGTCCGGTCCTGGGCAGGTGGGCTTCTGCTGGCGGTCCGGTCCTGGGCAGGTGGGCTGGGGCTGGCGGTCCGGTCCTGGGAAGGTGGGCTGGTGCTGGCGGTCCGGTCCTGGGCAGCTGGGCTGGTGCTGGAGGGGGCCTCCTGGGCAGCAGGGATGATGGCGGTCTTCTCCACTGTGCTGCTCTTCCCAGACTTACTGGGTTTCTTGTGGCCCTTCCCCACCTTGGATGGTGTCACAGCTGACTCCACACTACCACCGGGACCCCTTGGAGTGGCTTTGGTGGCTGGAGTCTTCCCCCTCTCCCGCCGGGCACTGGCCAACTTCTGATGCTTCACAGGTGGGGGACTGTCTGTGCCTTGGCTCCGTTCCAAACTGGCTGCCCTGGTGGCCGGTGCACTCCAGATACCGGTGACTACAGACACCACTGGTCGCGGAGATGTTGTGGCTGAGGTGCTAGTTCCAGACCTAGGAGACGGACGGGGTGGGGGAGGTGTGGGAAAGAGGTCAAGGTTGCACAGGAAACGTTTTTTTGACACACTGGGACGGGTAGCTGGAGGGAGTTTGGGAGTGGAGGATGAGGTGGTGGTTGTAGGAGGTGTTCGTTTGGTGACTTTGGGTGAAGGTGCATGCGCTGGAGGCTGTCGTGAGGTGGATGGCTGTTGGGTGGGTGTGTGCCTGCATTTGTGTATCTTGGGAGGGGGCGTCACAGACACACTGGGAGAGGACACAGGGGATGTGTGAATGGTAGTGGGGGTGGTGACTGCATGTGAGTGGGGTGTGGTGGTGGGTGTGCTGGAGAGGGACGTAGTGGCTGTAGAGGTAGTGCATGCAGGTGTGAGTGTAGACGAGACTGGGAGGGAGGAGGGAGACGAGGAGGAGGGGGACACAGTGGAGGCAGTGGATGTTGGTGTGTCTGCATGTGTGTGATGCTTGCGTGAGTGCCTGTGGGATGTGTGGTGCTTATGTTTGCCTGAGCTTCCCTTGTGTGTTGAGGTGTGTGCATGCTTGTCTGTAGGTGTGCTTGGGATAGGCTGAGGTACAGGGGATTGGGTCAGGGTGGAGGAAGTTGGAGGGGGGAGGCTAGACACAGGGACAATGGCTGCCATCAGTGCTGAGGCCAGAGTCTGAAAAGCTCGCTGAAGGGCCGCCTGACCAGAATGAATGCCCTCCAGGAATGCATTTGTTTATTGCAACTGCCTTTCTACACCCTGGATGGCATTCAAAATGGTAGATTGCCCAACAGTGAGGGACCTGAGGAGGTCAATGGCCTCCTCACTGAGGGCAGCAGGGGCGACAGGGGCAGGGCTCGAGGTGCCTGGGGCGAATGTGATGCTCACCCTCCCGGTCGAGCGGGCACGGGGCGAAGGCTGAGGGGCTGCTGTGAGGGCGGTGCTGGTAGGGGAGGTGGCGGCTGTACCTGTAGATGGGGATGGCACAGATGTTGCCGCCACCACAAGGGAGCTCCCATCAGAGGACGAGTCCGTTTCACTGGTGTCAGCTCCTGTCCCCGCCGTGGTGCTCTCCTCACCCTCCGTCCCACTGGTGAAGTCTGAGTCCGTAGTGTGGCCCTCCATGGCCATGTGGGATGCAGCCCCCTGGTGCTCCGGTGGCACTGCTCCTCCGCCTGATGATGCTAATGCCCACAAGAACAGGGAGACCACAAAAGGTGGGGGGACGACAGAAGAAAGACATGTTGAGTGCATGCATTACCGCTACCGTTGGCGGACACGACAGACACAGAAGCCCCCTGCACTACGCCGCGCTCTTGGGCTCCACTGTTCAATTCCTGGGAAATGTCCTACAAGGCTATGGACGACATCTGCACACATAGATGACACAGGGGCATGACTAGGTGTACTTGGCACTCTACAGAGGTGGGGTGGGGTGCCACATGGCCTCCCTTACAGAGGGATCTTGCCTACGGAACTCGCCCTGGCCTAGGGGAACCCACAGCCCACCTCCCCCACCCAGACACCTCCACTGTGTGCAATGTCAGCGGAATGAGACTGTACTCACCCCCTTGTGGCTGCTGTGATGCCCTCAAGCGCCCATCCAACTCCGGATAGGCCACCGCCAGGATCCTGAACATCAGGGGGGTCATGGTGCGACGGGCACCCCTCCCACGTTTGGAGGCCATCCCCAGCTGAGCCTCCGCCGTCTTTTGCTCCAGCGGCGAATGTCCTCCCATCTTTTCCGGCTGTGGGTGCTCCGTCTGTGGTAGATCCACAGGGTTCGGACGTCCTTGGCGATGGCATGCCAAATATCTTTTTTCTGGTGGGCACTGACCTAGATGAAATGTACAGGGGGAAGAGTAAGTAATTACCAACTGCACCGTCAAACTGATTGGCCCCCATCCCTACCCTTGCCATGTGGCACATGCATTCACCGTCTTTCATGCACGCGGCACTCTCCCCCCTTCCTTCTTGCATCCAGCCCTCTCCACACAGGCATAGCCCATACAACATGCTACCTGTATACTTACCTGTTTGTCTGGAGGACCGTAGAGTAGCGGGTCCTGGGGAAGGACCCCATCTACGAGTTTCTCCAACTTCTCCGATGTGAAGGCAGGGGCCCTTTCCCCAGACACTCGAGCCATTGTCTCTTCCAGACCGAGGTCACAGCAGCACTTGCAGTGTAGGTCCTCTCCTGTCAAAGATCAGGTATCGAGTAATTGAACAGATAGAAAATGGCCGTCACGTCCGCGGCGGTGCGTACCGTCACCGCCGGCGTACATCTCATTGGCTCCTGGGACCCATAGTTTCCAATGTTAACCAATGCAGCATAGGAAGCAGAGGAAGAAGACATGAATAACAGGGACTCAGTGATCCAGCAATATTTCTGTCTCTCGTTTTCACCCAGTGTATGGTCACTGAGTTGTCACTTTCCCTTACGATTTCACAGGTGTGTGTCCCACTGTGTGACATCTGCTTAGATTCCTCATGGACTAGAGCTGTGTGACATAGGTATGTTGACATTACAATTGAAAGAGCATTTTGTCACTGTAATTAATACACTGTTTTGAAATCACAGACTCCAGATTGTTTTGTGCTTTGAGGGTGTTTATTTAAGTGCTCAATATTGGAGGGGGTAGTGAAATGGTGAGGGGTGATGACGGAGGAATGTCCATGGCAGAGTCCAGTCTATTATTCTCACAGGTGCATTGCCCATATGGGCATAGGAATTGGAGCTGGGGCAGTTTAAGTATGGACAGGATGACAAAGTGGGACAGTAGGATGACAATCAGGGTGGTCTCATTTCTTGTCGGGGGTCTTGGCATCATGCTCTGTCTTGTTCCTGGATCTCAGGGACCCGTTTGCGGGGTGGTTCTCCCTCTGCAGGGGGTGGGGTGCTGGTGTGGTGGTCCTGTGGTGGGGCGTCCTGTCCACCAGCGGAGGTGGTGGGCAGTTCATCGTCCATGCTAGTGTCAGGGGCCCCTTGTAGTGCCACAGTGTCCCTCCTCGTGTTCACAAGTTCCTTCAGCACCCCTACGATGGTGCCTAGGGTGGAGCTGATGGTTCTGAGTTCCTCCCTGAAGCCCATATACTGTTCCTCCTGCAGGCGCTGGGTCTCCTGAAACTTGGCCAGTACCGTTGCCATCGTCTCCTGAGAGTGGTGGTAGGCTCCCATGATGGAGGAGAGGGCCTCGTGGAGAGTTGGTTCCCTTGGCCTCTCCGCCCCCGTCGCACAGCAGCCCTCCCAGTTCCCCTGTGTTCCTAGGCCTCCATCCCCTGGACTGTGTGCCCACTGCCACTGCCCCCAGGTCCCTGTTGTTGTTGGGGTGGTGGGTTAGCCTGGGTTCCCTGTAGTGGTGGACACACAGCTGATTGACATGTCTTGGGGATGGAGGTATGGGCCCGTTGGGTGGGTGCTGTGCTGGTGTTTCCAGAGGGGGGAAGGTCTGTGGTGGCCTGTGACTGGGTGAGGGGAACCGACTGTCCAGAGGTCCCCGATGGGCCGGGCTGGTCATCTAGATCCAGTTGGACAGAGCTGCTGTCATCACTGTGGGCCTCTTCTGTTGGTGGTGTGGACATGTGTGGACCCTCCTGACTGGTGACGTTGGGTAGGGGTGCTGCAGGGGTATAAATGGATGGTTATTACATCTGTGTGTGGCATGGTGTGCAATGGGTGGGTGACCGTGTACCCCAGTGCTTGCATTCCTGTGTGGGACCTTGTGTGATGATGGTTTAAGGGGTTGTATGGGTATGTGCAGTGGGCATGCTTTTGTGATGGGTGTCCATGCTTTGGTGTTGCATGCAGGGCTTGGTGTTGGGATGAGTGGTTTGTGATGTTGGGACATATGTGAGGAGTTGGAGTGCTGGGGGTGAGGGTGAGAGTGGGGGTATGTGCTGGCATGCAGGTAGGGTGTGGGATGTAATAGTTAAGATTTGTCTTGCCAGAGTCCATTCCTCCACCTACTCCTGCGAGGCCCTCAGGATGCAGAATCGCCAAGACCTGCGCCTCCCATGTTGTTAGTTGTGGGGGAGAAGGTGGGGTCCGCTGCCAGTCCGCTGAACCGCCAGGTGGTGTCTTGAGACCACGGAACGCACCTTCCCCGTAGGTCATTCCACCTCTTCCTGATGTCCTCCCTATTTCTTGGGGGCTGTCCCACTGCGTTGACCCTGTCCACTATTCTTCACCATAGCTCCATCTTCCTTGCAATGGAGGTGTGCTGCACCTGTGATCCGAATAGCTGTGGCTCTACCCGGCTGATTTCCTCCACCATGACCGTGAGCTCCTCCTCCAAGAACCTGGGGTGTCTTTGCCATGCCATGGGGTGGTGTAGGTGATGTGTGGGGTGGAGTGTGTGGTGATACGTGTGCTGATATTTAGTGGTGTGTTGTGTGAGGTGCGTGGAAGTTCTGTGGGTGATGGTGTTGTGTGCCTGTGGATGCTGTTGTTCTTGCTGGTGCTGTCTCTCTCTGGCCTTCTTTCAGAATTTTTGGTCGTAGGGGTTTGTGGGTGATGTGGGTGTGTGTTTTATATTGTAATGGGTGTGTGGGAGTGGTGTGTGTATGTGGATCAGGTGTGTGTATTTGAATTGTCCAATGTGGCTGTGTTTTGTAAAAGTGTGTGTATTTTGAGCGCGGCAGTATGTACCGCCAATGGAATACCGCGGTTGAAAGACCGCTGCATGGATTTGTGTGTCGTGATAGTGTGGGCGTATTTCTGTTGGCATGACTGTGGAGGTTTTGTTTTCGCAAGTTTATCACTGACCTTTGGTGTGGCGGACTTTTGTGGGTGTCTAGATTTTGGCGGATTCTGAACTGTGGGTCATAATAGCTGTGGTGGAATTCCGCGGCCGAGGCGGTGTGTTGGCGGTCTTCTGCACTGCGGTAAGCGGCTTTTACCGCCAATGTTGTAATGAGGGCCTAAGTATCTTGAGGATCTTGGCTTTCTCTGAACAGTTTCATTAATATTGAACACTGTCTGCAATAAAGGTTTCCCAAATATCTGTGGCTGACTGTTAATGGAGCTAGGCTACCCGTGAGGTGTATGGTATAGGGTTAATGCTCCACATAACACATTGTTGCTACACCTAAGGGAGTGGTTTCTGTGATATCATTAATGTTGCTTCATATTATTCTGAGCTATTTTGTACTTACTTTCAAGTCTACTCCCTAATGCCACATTAGTTTATTGAGTAATGTGTACAAAAAAGCTCTATGTCATCAGTAATATCATAAATGATGTCATAGAACATGTCATGAGCAGTGTAATATATGATGTCATAAGTCATAAGACATGCATGGCAGGGGCCCGCCTCCTGGGGCTCCTATTAGCCCTGGGGACGACCACCTCCCAGGGGCTATTATGCTGAAATGTGCAGGAGCCACTGGGGATCACCACCGCCCCAGGGCAAAATCTTTATTTAAAGTGGTGGAGGCCCATATGGCTTCCCCCACAGGCCAGGGGATCAGAACATCTGCTTATAAAATTTATGCAGGGGGGTCAATGTGCCCCCCCCACCCCCTAGCAGGTCCAGGGATCACTATCTTCCCGGTGCAATTGATTGCAATTACAGGGGCTGAAATAGCATGATGAAGGGGGTCCGTTGCAGACCCCTGGCTCATGCACTCACTTACAGACGCACTCGCAGACTCATGTGCCCATTCACTGACCCACTTAGACACTCATGCACCCACTTACAGACCAACTCAAAGACTCAAGCAATCACTCTCAGACCCACTGAGAGACTCAAACACTCACTCACAGACCCACTCAGACATTCATGCACTCATTCACAGACCCACTCAAACTCTCACACACCCAGTCACAGACTCACAAAGACACTCACACACCCACTTACAGAGACACTCTCACATCCAGAGACTCCCTCTCATACCTACTCTCACACCCAGAGAGACAGGTCATGTGGCCAACTGCCACCGTACACGGCCAAAGGCAGCAGTGATTGAATTAGGTTAAAAAAACATAGAAATTCACTATAAAAAAAAAAGGTTACAGGGGTGCTATATTTAGGAAATAGAATTTTAAAAAACATATAAATTCACTGAGAAAAACAAAGGCTACAGGGATGTTATAGTTAGGTTCTGGATTTTCTCGTACAAAACCTTAGAAATTCAGCAGTTGTATTTAGAGTTCAAGTAACTATAACTCGTGCCCTAAAGTAACTATAATTCACACCCTCACCATGCTCTGCTAATTACCTGAGATATTACAGCACTCATGACAACTTCTATAATGTTATTAAAAATATAAGTGAAGTATTCTCAGTCAAATTAATGAAGAAGAAACTGTGCATGGCACGTGCACGAGTTATAGATACCTTAGAACACAAGTTATAGTTACGGGGTTACTGGGCATCTGTTGAAAAACTGCAAATATCCTGTTCACCCATTTCTATATTCTATTGTCTCAAAGAGTAAAAGAAGACGGCAAACCAGTATGCGGAAGAAGGTGCAGTACCGGCTCCAAATTTTAGATTAACTAGTTGGCTACCATGTTTGTCACCTTCACCTTAATATCACTATGTATATCATGTGGGTTGTCACAGATGCCAAAATGACCAGGACATCCAGGGAGAAATCTTCCAAAGAGTTTTATGACATCCCAGCACAGTGGCGGCTGCTATTGATGACAAGTGGTGGGGCGGTATCTGGGGATATGGGGGACTAGCTAACAAAAAAATAAAATTGAAAAGTACTTAACTGCCTCTGCGGGCTGCCGTCTCAGTGTTCTTCTTCTCCGGCACCGACCCCTGATTCCCCACGGGCTGATGCACCCTGCCCAGGCTCCCAGACACCAAGCAAGATGCTGCTCTTATGCTGGTAATACCATTTACTAGCATAAGAGCAATGCTGTGATTGGCCTGAGTGGGCTGGTTTAACAATTGCTCAAGGCCCAGGAGTCTGTGCCTCTTCTCCACCTGGCTGTGCAGCACAGTTCAGGTGGAGAGATCTAAGTGCGCATGTAGGTTTGGCTGTCTTTTAGACAGCCGGCCAAACCGGCATGCACAATTACGTTCATTTGATAGGCCACGTGGTGGGCTGTGGTAGTGGACCTAAAACAGTAGGGACAGTACAGGTGAATGAAAACAACTTGAGGTTGCAGCAATGTGGGCTGGACATAAGGGGTGAACTCAAAGAAGGGCGGAGCAGTGGGAGCTGGCAGTGATGGAACAATTACAAGTATCATGGCTGCAGAGTGGGGACAGGAGGGGCAAAGTCACCCAAGGGGCCAGAGCAAATGGGTGGCTGCTTTGTGGGGGGAGAGTTGGGAAAAAAAGAGGGAGGCTTTTCACCACTGTAGACTCATTGATGATGGTGTCAGGACTCCGCCCTCTCTATTATTGTTCCCCTTGCATGTTTTTTCCTCTAAGAAAGGTGCCACCAGTTCTCTGCACGACTATTATGCTCATTCACAGACAGCCATCATGGTCGGTCAGGTGTGTGGTATGCTCTCAAGAGCAGTGCCAGTAAGTCAACATTTGCAGGGGTACCAATCTTACAGCCCTCAAGCATGCAATACCAACAAAACCCTTGATTTATAAGCTGAAGGGCCTTTCCTCAAGATATGCAGGAGCAGAATCACCCATTAAATTGGTCCAGGCACAGACGTTTTAAGGCATGGTCCAGGGGCCAATCTTTAAAGTGCCCACCAAAAGAGTGAACTTTCTGTCTTTGAACTCTGTCTATTCTTTTCCTCTATCTAAACCCCTCTCCCACTCTCTGACTACCTGTAACACCTGTCTTTAAAGGATTTTTTTTGTGTGACCCTGTTAAACCTTAAAATATAATTTAGTATTGGCAGGAATCATGCAGGCTTGAGTTAGCAGGAAAGGGATAATAAAATTCATAATATGTTTCATGTAGGGGTCCTCAAAAAAAGCCTTGTCCAGGTCTCCCTAAATCCTTAAGTTGACACTGGGCCCACGCATTTTAGGCTTCAGCCCTTTAGTGCCTAGGACTACACATCAATCAGGTGGAAATTGGCTTGTCACACTTCACCCTATTGAAACTCATAAAAGGGTGGGATAGGGGTCAGTGATCTTCATTGATACCCGCCCCCAAACTCTGTGATAAGTTTAAAAATATGGGGTTAAGTTAAAGCCTCTGCTTTGAAGCCTGCGCAGTGTATCAGCGCCAGCTGTACTGCACTCTTCAAACAAAAGCACTCGACAGGGTCCAGTGCTTAGTTTGCTTTCACCAGTGTGCTGCTCCTACCTTCGAGGCACGCACTGGGCAGTGCAAAGGGCATTGCAAACAGAGAAGAGATTAAGACCCTCATTACAACCTCAGCGGTCTTCCCAGAAGACCGCCGAGGCTGCGGGTGCCAGAATACCACCAGTGCTGGCAGTATTTCTGGCTCCCTATTTCGACTTTCCCGCTGGGCCAGAGGACGGTAACAGTGTTACCGTCCGCTGGCCCAGCGAAAAAGTCACATCAACATTGCTGCCGGCTTGTAATAGAGCCGGCGGCAATGTCTACCCTGGGGGTCTACTACAGATGCAGCACACACTGCCAGAAAAGATGGGAGGACATTCGCCGCTGGAGCAAGAAGACGGCAGAGGCCCAGCTGGGGATGGCCTCCAAACGTGGGAGGGGTGCCCGTCGCACCATGACCCCCTGATGTTCCGGATCCTGGCGGTGGCATATCCGGAGTTGGATGGGCACTTGAGGGCACCACAGCAGTCACAAGGGGGTGAGTAACGTCACATCCATCTGACTCTGCGCGCACTGGAGGGGTCTGGGTGGGGGAGCTAGGCAGTGGGTTCCCCTAGACTAGGACAAGCTTTGTAGGCAAGGACCCTTTGTGAGGCGGGCTAAATGGCACCCCAACCCCCCAGTGGTAAGAGCCATCAACACCTAGTCAGACTCCTGTGACTTCAAGGTGTGCAGCAATCGGGCATAGGCCATGTACCCTATGTCCCTGTGATTAATTAGGGAACTCTAAGTAGTGGCGTAGCGCAGAGGGCTGCTGTGTCTGTAGTGTCCGCCAACGGTAGCGGTATTGCATGCACTGAACATGTCTTTCTTCTTTCTCCCCCCCCCCTTTTTTGTGGTCTCCCTGTTCTTGTGTGTAATAGCATCATCAGGCAAAGGAGCTGTGCCACCGGAGCAGGAGGGAGCTGCATCCCACATGGCCCTGGAGGCCGAGACAACGGAGTCAGAAGTCACCAGTGGGACGGAGGGCAAGGGGAGCTCCACGGCGGGGACAGGAGCAGAGATCAGCGACACCGACTCCTCCTTGGATGGGAG
Organism: Pleurodeles waltl; assembly: GCF_031143425.1. Taxonomy (NCBI): domain Eukaryota; kingdom Metazoa; phylum Chordata; class Amphibia; order Caudata; family Salamandridae; genus Pleurodeles; species Pleurodeles waltl. The sequence goes on from NC_090440.1 coordinate 1,892,625,019, forward strand.
CTCCCTTGCGGTGGCGGGCCCCTCTGTGCCCCCGCATCAACAGGTACAGTCGCCACCCCCCTTCCTTCACCGCCCTCCCAGCAGCCCCTCAGCGTGTGTCCCGTGGCCGCTCACCCACGAGGGTGGGCATCTCCTTCGCCCCAGTCAGCTCTGCTGCCCTCAGTAAGGAGGCTATTGACCTCCTGAGATCCCTCACTGTTGGGCAGTCTACCATTCTGAATGCCATCCAGGATGTAGAGAGGCAGTTGCAACAGACCAATGCATACCTGGAGGGCATTCATTCTGACCAGGCAGCCCAAAAGAGAGCATTTCAGGCTCTGGCCTCTGCACTGATGGCAGCCATTGTCCCTGTGTCCAGCCTCCCCCCTCCATCTTCCTCCACCCAGACCCAATCCCCAGTACCTCAGCCTATCCCAAGCACACCATCAGACCAGCATTCACACACCTCAACACACAAGGGTGGCTCTGGCAAACATAAGCACCACACATCCCACAGGCACTCACACAAGCATCATACCCATGCAGACATGCCAACATCCACTGCCTCCACTGTGTCCCCCTCCTCCACGTCTCCCTCATCCCTCCCTGTCATGTCTCCACTCACACTTGCATGCACTACATCTTCAGCCACTACCTCCATCACCAGCACACCCATCACCACACACCGCTCACGTGCAGTCACCAACCCCACTACCATTCACACATCCCCTGTGTACTCTACCAGTGTGTCTGTGAGCCCTCCTCCCAAACTACTCAAACGCAGCCACACACCCACCCAACAGCCATCCGCCTCATGACAGCCTCCAGCCCATGCACCTTCACCCAAAGTCAGCATATGAACACCTCCTACAACCACTACCTCTTCCTCCACTCCCAAACCCCCTCCATCTACCCATCCCAGTGTGTCAAAAAAGCATTTCCTCTCAAATGTTGACCTCTTCCCTACACCTCCCCCCGTCCGTCCCCTAGGGCCCGCCTTTCCAGGTCCCAACTCAGCACCTCAGCCACTACATCACCGGGCACAGTTGTGCAAGAAATATCTGGATTCTGGAGTGCGCCAAGCAACAGGGCTGCCAGTGTCCCAAGGAGCGAGTCCAAGGACATTCCCCCACCTCCAAAACAGAAGAAGTTGCCCACATCCTGGAGGGAGAAGGCCAAAACACCTGCCACCAAGGGCTCAGCCAAGACAACAGTTGGGAGTGGCAAGACAGCTGCGCCACCATCCAAGATGAGGAAGGGCATGAAAAAGAAATGCAAGTCAATGTCGCCGCCAACCTGGATGGTGGACATGACCGCCACAGGCACCGCCGCCACGGGCACCGCCGCAGCACCCAAGATACTGAGCCCTTCACCAGCACCGCAGACACTGTGCCCTTCAGCAGCACCGCGGTGCTCATGACACCGCCGCCAGCACCGAGGTCAGTGAGTCCGACACCAGCACCGCCACTCATGACACCGCCACCAGCACCGAGGTCAGTGAGCCCGCCACCAGCACCGCCACTCATGACACTGCTGCCAGCACCGAGGTCAGTGAGCCCAGCACCGCAGCCCAATGACCGCCGCAAGCACCACCGCTACTGAGCCCGCCGCCAGCACCGCCAGCGGCCACGCCACATCCTGAGCAGTGGCACCACCGCAGACATGGCTGCCATCCACAGTGGTCATTCGTACAAGGCTGGTGGTCAGTTCCAGGGGCCTGGGCAGCTTCCATGTTGCCCCACCGTCAGTGGAGTGTCACATCCACTACCTCAGTCCTTGGCAGGATGAAGCACTCTGGGCACAAAGCCCCCTCCAGAACCAGTGGAGAAGGGCAACCACTACCTCAGTCCTTGGCAGGATGAAGCACTCTGGGCACCAAGCCCCCTCCAGAACCAGTGGAGAAAGGCATCCACTACCTCAGTCCTTGGCAGGATGAAGCACTCTGGGTACCAAGCCCCCTCCAGAACCAGTGGAGAAAGGCATCCACTACCTCAGTCCTTGGCAGGATGAAGCACTCGGGGCACAAAGCCCCCTCCAGAACCAGTGGAGACTGTTATCCACTTGAGAGACTGTGGCTTTGCACTCCCCAGGATAAAGCAGTGGGCAACCCACCCACTGAGAAGACTTGAGAGACTGTGGCTTTGCACTCCCCAGGATAAAGCAGTGGGCAAACCACCCACTGAAAAGACGTGAGAGACTGTGGCTTTGCACTCCCCAGGATACATCAATGGGCATGGAGCCCCCTCGTGGAGCTGGCGTCGTGCAGACTTGAGAGACTGTGGCTTTCCACTCCCCAGGATAAAGCAGTGGGCAAACCACCCACTGAAAATACTTGAGAGACTGTGGCTTTGCACTCCCCACGATACATCAATGGGCATGGAGCCCCCTCGTGGAGCTGGTGTCGTGCACTCATCCGGCTGAGGTGCCCCCCCTTAACTTCCCCCTGAGGTGCCTGTTTTTTTTCCATCTGATGCCTCTGCAGTGTTCTCTCCGTTTCGATTGGGTATCTTGTGTGGGCCTCGCCCATGCATTTTGGGCCCAGTGGTCCACGGACTATATTGGTGCAGTACCTGGACTTGAATTCTTGGAGTACATATTTGTTTATAGTGTATATAAAATTTTGACTAATGGATTTTACATGATTACAATCGTTCAACTAATTTCCTTTTGTCATTGCGTTCTTCCAGGGGGTTTGGGGGTGTAAATGTAATGTTTCAGCATGTATTGGTGTGTGTGTTGTTGTGGGTGAGGGTGGGGGTGGGGGTGTTGCTTGTTGCATGTGTGTGTCACTCTCTTTTCCCTCCCCCCTCCCCTGTGTTGTAGGTGCAGTACTCACCGTGGTCGTTGCCACCGTCGGTCGTGCTCCTGGTAGAGGAGCAGGAAGACAATCGCAGGAAGTATTTGTAGTTCAGGCTCCATGGCTTCCTGGTTCCTTGTGGGTCGTCTAGAGGTGAGTGTTTCCCCTTCCAAGGCCTGTTTCCACCGTGTTTTTGTTTACGTTGAATCTGCCCCGGAAAAGGTGGCCGATTGGCTTGTCATAATAGTGTGGGCGGTACATTGTCTTCCGCCTGACTGTTGGCGGTGACCGCCATGCTGTTTGTCTGTACTGCCGTGGCAGTCGGAGTGTTAAAGTTGCTGTCTATGTTGGCGGTTTCCGCCGTGGTCGCAACCCATTTTTTCCGCCGGCCTGTTGGCAGTCTTATCGCCGCTTTACCACCGACCGCCAGGGCTGCAATGAGGGCCTTTGTTTGCTGCTGGAAGACTAAGTAGAACCAGGCTCCGACACTCTCTAGTAATTCAAATATTTTACTGTTTTCCCATGTGCAGGAATATAGGTTTGCTTGATTTATTTACATAGTCTCCATTTATTCGTGTGTTTTATACTAATAGGCTGTGTTATTGGCAGTGATTGTTTATTTATTTCCCGTTTGCTAGTGTTTGTTCTTGATAGTAACTTCTCCAATCACTGTCTGGTTACTGTTCGTTGCTTTTAATTGGAGTGAATTACTTTCATATGGCCATCTGATGCCATTCAAGCTTATATGCCGCTCAGGTGGGAAGGGTTGGTCCTCTCGAAGAATACGGTGTTTTTTTATTTATCTGATGTGTAAGGTGCTTTATATAACCATGACGTTTTCCTGTTTATGTCTCTTATTGGTAGGGCTTCCTAACTTCATTTGCCTCAATTTTGGAAATTGCTCGTGAAATTGAGCTTCCCCAGCTTTAAAGGTAAAAACATCTAAGGCAGTTGAAGGATTCTTTAGGCACCTCGAGGGGACTCCGAAGCCAGTGTCCTTTCCCCCTATGGAGTGGCAGAAGCATCATCTCTCAACTGTGGGGATCATCAGCATCGCTTTTCTGAGCAAGGGATGATAAAGATAGCGAAAACCTGAGTTGAGATCCCCAGGAGGAGTCTGCGAGTGTGCTGGGAAACTACGGAGCAGGACACAAATCCCACCTCCCGATAGGAGTCATAGGGGTATAGGATGCACATCTCACTTCTGGCTGTTGTCAGAAAGAATCTGTTTACTTAAAATGAAAATGCAGCTCACGATGTATCCTGTTTAAGATGGGAGATGACTCTGTGATGGAGTTTGAACCATAGGAAAGGATCTATCCAGGATGGCTGCAAACAAGAAGGGGGTGCTGCTGTACCCCCACATATCTATCCTTTGGGCTATCGAATTTTCATGCATCCACAAGACTAATATGAGATGACCATTTGCTAGTTCCTGGGCACTGAGGATGCAACCTGGACCAGTTCTAGCTATGTATAATGCTTCAATAGACATGAACTGTGACGGAGAAAGGATGAAGTATGGACCCTCCAATTCAGTGCTCTATCTGTCAAACAAAGTGTGTATACAACCGTTTTATAAAGGGTTCATTGAGAAAACTTGATCCATGTTTTGTTATCGTTTTCTTGTGAAGGGGGGGCCACTGGGATGACCTGCTCTGAGGGGCACTACCCCTCAGAGCGCCTGTGTGATTAGCCAGCCGTCTCGGGCCGGCCAAACACACATGCGCACAGAGCTCTCTCCAGCCCAGCAACACAACATTGTTGCTGGGCTGGAGAGAGCCGGCACAGGCTCCCAGTCTGCCTGGGTGTGCCCTGGCTGGGTGCTCCCAGCCAATCCTGACGCTGCTTTGAGCAGCATCATGATTGGCTGCAGGGAACTCTGGGAGCCTGTGCCTGCCTCCAGCCAGCAGAGAAGCGGCGCTCGGCTGGGGAGCCAAAGTAAGTTTATTTAAAAAAATGTTATTACTATCTGCCACCCCCCTGCACTCCCACCCACGCCCGCCACCTCACCCCACCCCCTTCAACACCTGCGGGCAGCGACTGGAGATTACCACACAGCATCTAGGACACATCTCCACACACCCGCCTCCGCATCTATGTCATTCTGTCCGCGCACCAAGTACTCTTGACATGGGCCCCATTTATCTCTCGGGCCATAGCAAAGTGGCTTAGGAACGTGATAAGCTTCAGAATGGGTATTACAATACACCATGTCAGTATGCCACTCTTGCAGAATGGGAGGTGGGACCTTTCATCCAGGGCATCCAGAGCAGAAGTCCTAATGCAACAAGCTGCCGTCAGCCCTTTGGAACATCCCCCTCATAACCTAAGAGTGCTAATTGAGCAGTATAGTCCACAATCTACCCCATTATCTCCTGTAGCTCTTGAAATATCGTGCTCCAAAAGAGTCAACACTGGGGTTCTGGTGCACCCAGGGAAGATCCATACCACATAAACAGCCTGCATCACCCACATCACAACAAAACAGCCAAGCCAGGGTATAATATACCCGGTTAAGATACTTGAAGTGCACTAGTTGATGGTGGCCATTCAAAGACACCGAACAAACCACGTGGCAACAGTAAGCCCATTGTTTGTCGCTGATAACTATACCTAATGCCTTCTACCAGTCACGGTGTGTCTTGGTGGTACCATGTTGCCAGGTCTCATGTGAGAAGGCATGTAGGGCCTGATTACAACTTTGGCGGTGGGGATTAATCCATCCCAAATGTGACGGATATCCCGCCCACCGTATTACGAGTTTCATAGGATATAATGGACTCGTAGTACAGCAGCGGGATATCCGTCACATTTGGGACAGATTAACCCCCTTCGCCAAAGTTGTAATCAGGCCCCTAGTGTTGCAGCCACCCACTATGGTGACGACACCAGCAGTAAATAAGTGAGAGCTGATAGCTCCAATGTTTCCGCCAGTGATTCACCTAGCAAGGCCTACATCATGTGACGTGCTCAATAATATTGGAACTGCACAAGCACAGACGGTGTGCCGCATTTTCCACTAACCTGCACCCAGTCACAGAGAACCCCATTTTCAAAGAGGTCACCGATATGTTGTATTCCAAGCCCCTGAACTGCCTCTGCGGTCACCCGTTCCTACCCTAATGGAAACCATGAACATCACTCCAACGGGAGCCACTGAGAATAGAGCAAAGCCCCAGTTTGCAAATCTACCAAATTCTTCCAGAGGCATTGCGTGGTGCCTATGAGGTCCACAGTATGAAAACACTGCATAGATTTACTAAGTAGGAATTGGGGCAGCAACAACGGAAGTGGAGCATTTCGCTCCAACCATAGATGCAGTAAGTCCTCTTGGCCACAGAGCCAGAAGTAGGCAAACATGCTTTATAATAAGCTTAGAGATCTGGGGCATTGAGCTCTCCCATCTCGTTTAGCAGTGTAAGCATATCCCATCGCACCTGCAGCTTCTTACCAGCCTGTGCCTTATAATAAACTAGGGATGTTCGCGAGTAAGAACAAAAATTGAGAGATCACCACCATCCTCATGATGGCTATGCAGCGGCTGCGAGAGAGGGGCAAGCTAATCCAATGGTTTATTGCCTTGTGAGTCTCTGGACTGCTGTCCCATAATTCTCCAACTTTACGACCTCTGGGTCATTGTGCACCTTAATACCCAAATATCTCACCAATTGCATTGTCCATTTTATCACGTACTCTAGCTGCACCAGGGCTGTGGCGGCAGTCAGAGGGAATCTGAGAGATTTATCCCAATTGAATCTTACTCCAGAATGCCCGCTGATGAGAACTACCTCCCTAAGGACTGGCAAAAGCTTATGTTCTGGATTTCGAATATACCAGAGCGTTCCATCCACATAAGCAGACACTATCAGATTAGAATGGGGGAAGGGAATACCATGATGAGTGTGGTACTCCCATAGTACATAAGAGAGAGGCTCTGTGACAAGCACATACAACAGTGGGGACAACGTTAGCCTGTGCCTCTCGTAATGTGTATTGGAGCTGTCACCAGACCATTCACAGAGATCCGCACCATTGGGTCCATTAAGAGGGCATGGGCCAGTTCCAGGAAGACACGTGACACAACACAGAAAGCATGTATCCCCACTCAACAGAGTTGAGTGCTGTCTCTGTGTCTAAAACAATCTCTGCAACACGCACATCAGGGTCAATGAAAGAGATCAAACCAAAGAGAGTACAAAGACTGTATAAGAGAGACCAGCCGGGTTTGAAACCAGACTGCTCGGGAACTATGATTCCTTGGAGAAAAGGTGCTAAGCGATAAGCTAAGACTTTCGTGAAGATTTTTGTGTCTGTATAGAAGAGTAATATTGGCTAATTGTATGAGCAGTGATCAGCTGGCTTAACTGGTTTTACCTGGTTATAAGTAAAGTGACTGTTAGACTTTTCATCCTTGGCGTGGTCTCCCTTAACTTTTTACCTCTGTTTCCCAGGTTGTTGATGTGTGCTGGACACTGTTTTTGCTGTTTTTGTTACTCTTGGCACTTTACCACTGCTAACCAGTGCTAAAGTGCAAGTGCTCCTATAAACAATGAATATGTAATTGGTTCATCCATGATTTGGCATATTTCATTTACTAGTAAGTCCCTAGTACAGTGCACTGGAGGTGCCAGGGCCTGAAATCAAATGCTACTTGTGGACCTGCAGCACTGGTTGTGCCACCCACATTCTTAGCTCTGTAAACATGGCTCAAGCCTGCCACTGCAGTGTCTGTGTGTGCAGTTCTAAACTGTAAATTCGACTTGGCAAGTGTACCCACCTGCCAAGCCTAAACCTTTCCTTTTCTTACATGTAAGACACCCCTAAGGTAGGCCCTAGGTATCCTCAAGGGCAGGGTGCAGTGTATGGTTAGGGTAGGGCATATAGTAATGTGTTTTATATGTCCTAAGAATGAGAAATACTGTTAAAATTGTTTTTCACTGTTGTAAGGCCTGTCCCTCTCATAGGTTAAGAGGGGGGCTACCTTTGAATCTGATTAAAGTGTAGATTCCATTTGGGAGCGGATAGACATGTGGAGATTGGGGTCTCTGAGCTCACATTTCAAAAATACATCTTTGAGTGAAGTTGATTTTGAGATTGTGTGTTTGAAAATGCCACTTTTAGAAGGCAAGCATTTTCTTGCTTAAACCATTTCTGTGACTCTGCCTGTTTGTGGATTCCCTGTTTGGGTCAGTTTGACAGTTGGGCTGGTTGCACCTCTCACTAGACAGTGACACAAAGGGAGCTGGGGTGTAGCCTGCATGTCCTGATGAGCCATCTGTGCTTGGAGGGAGGGGAGGAGTGGTCACTCACACCTGAAAGGGCTGTGCCTGCCCTCACACAATGCATTCTCCAACCCCCGGTGTGTGTCTCTGGCCTGGCCTGGGCAAGGCAGGATTTCACAAACAAGAGAGACTTTGAAGTAAGTCTACTTCAAAGGGCAAAATGGGTATAAGAAGGGCGCCCAAAACCACAGACTTTAGAATACTTCTGGAAACCAAGAGGAACCTCTGCCTGGAGAAGAGCTGAAGAGCTGAGGAAGAAGAGCTGCCCTGCCTGTGACTGTGCTTTGTGGAGCAATCCTGCAGTTACTGCTTCTGCCTGTGCTATAGGACAAAGACTTTATATGCCTTCCTTCTTGTGAAGAACTCTCCTTGATTTAGAGCTTGCCTCCTGTTGTTTGAAGTCTCAGGGACAGCAAAGACTTCTTTCTGCCAGCACCTGGAGCTTCTGCTGAGACTCCTACTCTGCCAAGTGGTGCCCATCCAGTTTCTGGGACCCTGAAAGGAGAAGCTGGCAGCCCAAGAGTGAGAAACCCATGCACCGACCGCCGTGCTGGGAAAAGATTGACGCAATTCCGATCTGTGGCTGAAAAATCGACGTGCCGCCGGCTTTGCGGCTGAAAATCAAAGCTTGTCTGCAGCATGACTGAAAGAGTGACGCACGCAGCTGGAGAAATGACGTGCAGCATTGCTGACGGAGGCTGGTGAGATCGCCGCCATGGAGGATTCCCCAGGGCAGCGTGAAACTGGCGGGAGACCGCCAGTTTTCCCTGTCTGACCGCGGCGTTAGCGCCGCGGTCAGAATGCCCTTAGGGGCACCGCCGGCCTGTCGGCGGTGCTCCCGCGCCCGTTGGCCCTGGCGGATTGTATCCGCCAGGGTCAGAATGAGGGCCATAGTCTTTAAAGGCCTCCCAAATGGTGACAAATTTCTCTCACCACACTGAATTAGTATTGAAATATTTGTCAATCTCCTGAGTTAGTTCTTCACGGAACACTGCATCCACCAGCAAATATTGGGGGAAGCGCTAGGAGCACGCACATGGTTGCAGATCCTCCAGTTCCAGGACCATCAGTACTGGGGAGTGGTCGGAATAGGTTTGTGGTAGATGGTCATACCATCAGATCCAAGACATGAAGCTGCATGCTATGTCTGTAGTCGATGCATGCGTATATGTCGTGGACTGTGGAGTAACGGGTATACCCCCTGCCCTGTGGAGAGCAATAGTGTCATACTTCCACCAGGCCACAGTGCTCAGCTACCACAGCTATAGCATGGGCCGCTGCCAAGGACTGCCTAAGGAACCCTAGAGTGATCTGGCAATAAGGCACAATTAAAATCAGTGCCTCAGATCTGAGGCAGGTCTCCATAGTGTGCATGCAGTGTGCAATCATGTACCTCAACCAGTACTACTGCAACGTGTTCCTTATAACAACGAGCCATCGTGAAGAGACCCCCCCCCCCAATAGGGTCTGCATGAACATCTTGTAACTTGATGCCAGAGTCTGCGGGCTTGCATAGTAAAGCCCACTCCATAACAATCACCCCTTATATGCCTCTACATTAGCAACCCATTGTCAGGGGCCAAGTGAGTTTCGTTCAAGATGGCAACATCTACATTATGTCACTGCAGATGCAATACCCCTTTACGTTTTTTTTCTAGTATCATTCAACCCCCTGACATTCCAGGTGTGGAAGTTTATCAGTAATGAACGGCCCTCATCAGCAGCAGTGCCCACCACACGATCAGGCATATCCAATCCTTGCTATGAAGAAATGAATGAAATGAGAGCCTCGCTATATGCCACACAAAGGACCAGCACTGGCCAGTGCCATTTAACCAGTCGAACTTACCTGAAATCCCACCCACCTATGCTATGCCCCCAACAGCAGGCACAGCAGTACATAACCCAACCCAATCCCTCCCATTACCCCAAGCATAGATCCGCTGAGAAATATGTGGTGCACACATGCACACAGATAGTGCCTTCCAAGCACCCACAGAAGAGTCTCAGGGTGGTGCTTCAGAAATGTACAAAGTGTCATTCATGCAGCATTCAAACTTAAACATAGAATGTCACTCCGCAACCACTCACAAGGGTCTTGGCGTGCGTCAAACACCAGCACCATCTCATTCTCCATCGTTGCCCTCCTGTCCAGCTAGTCAGGTCATACTACAAGCACTGCAACATAGCCAGATACCCCAGTTTACATGTCAGCTCTGCATCACTAATAACCCTGACAACTGTACAGCAATATATATATAATGAAACATTGCATTGAGATACTCAGGTGATATTGAAGGCAATACGGGCATCAGTTTAGTCCCTCAAGATCCTGAGAAGACCCCAGGTTGCCATCCTCTGACCTCTCTTTAATCATGAGCAGGAGTCACCATTTATTAACTGTATTATGTCTAGCTTCCCGCCTCTGCTGCAAGATGCCACCATGTGGTTCCTGGCTGGGAGGACGCAGCAAGCAATGCCTGCAGCTCTGCGCCTGTGTCCAGGGTCAAGGCTCCCAGTAGGCACTGTGTCGCACAGCATCTCTGCATGTATGATACGTGTCTCCAGAGGCCCCCAGAGGTTTACTCACCTCCGTGTTGTTGCCTCACAGATAGGTCACAGAGAAGGGCCAGTTCCCACATTCAGTATGGGCCAGGAATCATGCCTCAGCCAGCAGGGACCGCCCAGTCATGAGGGACGCAGCCCAGCTTAAGTCCATCTGTTTCAGCCGGGCAGCTTCTGACAATCAGTGTGCCGTCCATGCGCAGGAGCAACACGTCAATGAAGCGGTTCCTCCCTCAAACACCAGGGGTCCAAGCAGGTGCAATAGTGAGCCCCAACCACGTAGTCCTCCATGGCAAGCCCCGCAGCCAGCACTCAATCATAGCCACGCACCAGTCAGCAGCAGGCCGGCGTTGGATTCTAGGTGCCATTTTTACAGGATATTTCGGCAGGGGCACCAGTGTAAGAATCGTACAACACAGTCAGTTAGGGGGCGTTATATGTGACAATGACAGAGGATTAGTCAGGATGATAATTGTGGCTAAAGAAGCTTGCTTAGAACACAGCCATCTTCAGGCCAGGCAAGCTCCACCCCGACCTGTTAAACATTTGCTTGAGCACACATGTAATGACAGTTTTTCCCACCCCAAAAGTACCAATGCAGACATGGCTCTGCGTACTCATAATTCACTTAAAATGGATGTCAAAAGAATGTCCCCCCACCCACTGAAGTTTTCGGTGGGGACTTTGTTTCTGGTTGAAGCTGGATCACACATCTGTCTACATCGTTGCTACTAAATTTCAGTACACCCTACGCAACTGGAGATGTTGGTGTCTGTTGCAATCCTGTCTGATACTTGTGGTCAAACACATTTCTTTGCAAAGTTGATGTTAAATTTAGATTCCGGATCAGAATTAGGAGTTGTACGATAATTATCACAGCATCACAGTTTTCCCCTGATGAATTACCTGCAAAAACGTATCAGTGGAATAGGCCTGGAAAAAGGCCCCACTATCATATCTCTTTTATATTTATACATTACTCGCATTCTCTTTCTGTGGACTACTACTTTGATGCATGGGGACCCTTTAGCCAAACTACCCTATTCGCGTTCATGTAGCTGCCGCAAGCATCCTAAATTTGATTTCCCTCTTGTCTGTTATCCATTTCATGTTTTAACGGGGCTGCGTTTTCTTTTGCAGATGACTCTATTATGCAAGTAAATTGACTGTAACTGCAAATATAATACCTACTGAAGTTCAGGTGTTTTATCATAGTCTGGATGTATTTAATGGATTGGCATTGAGTTTTTGTCATTGCTATGACTTGTTGAATTCAGTGTTCACAGTTTATCTATGAAAAGACTGGCTGAGCTGGACATCTGGTGCCCGGTTATTAATGATTGGCTTAATGGGGGATGGGATGGCCCGGCCTACTCCAGTGAACCTTCCCTGCTGGGCTAAGATAACATAATGGGTATACTGTTAGGGGCCCCTTTACCTCAGTCTCTCCCAGATACTACTTGGGCGGTCTTCTTGTGTTGGAGAGCTCTCCAACTCCTTGGCTGAGACCATAAAGTGTTGCTGCTGACTCCCCTATGGAAAGGCAAGTGGCTACGCTATAGAGCAGGCCTGGATGTATTTAAAAACTGGGAATATAGGTATCATGTCTCTGGGGGACGTATGGGCTGGGGGCCACATGCACACATTCCAAGAGTTGCAGGACCACTATCAACATAGCCAGACACAGTTTCATAAATATCTGGAATTAGGCCACGCCATTACTGCCAACACTACCCCGGATACTGATCTTGCTGAGTCCAGCCCCCTCAAAGCCAAATTGTTAACCAGGCATTTGGTTGAGGCGCTATCTCCCAAGTTTACTCTTCTATAAATATTATTGTCCGAGTCGATTCAACACACTGAAACAGTGGTGGGGGAGTGGGTTGGCTGCATTGGACAATGCAGATTGGAGGGAAGCTAGAATGGCCCCAGAGTGCTAGCTGTCGCCGGTAAACATCCTTTATGCCGAATTTTTTATAACGAAGTCCTGGTTAACGAAAGTGGAACAACGCTTTCTTTAACCACGACTTCGTTATTTTGTGCCTTAACCACGCGTGTCCTGAACAACGAACATGCATGGTTAAGGTACAAACAAGGGAGTCGGCTGAGGAGGACAACGCAGATGACAAGTTGACGACTCAGGTAAGTGGGGGGTTTTAGGTTTTGGGGAGGGGGTGGGTGGTCAGGGGGTTTTAGGTTTTGGGGTGGGGTTGGAGGGGTGGGGCGTTTTTGGTTTTGGGGAGGGGATGGCGGGTCGGGGTTTTAGGTTTTGGGGTGGGGTTGGGGGGGTGGGGTGTTTTTGGTTTTGGGGAGGGGGTGGGGGGTCGGGGTTTTAGGTTTTAGGGTGGGGTTGGGGGGGTGGGGCGTTTTGGGTTTTGGGGAGTGGGTGCGGGTCAGGGGGTTTTAGGTTTTAGGGTGGGGTTGGGGGGTGGGGTGTTTTTGGTTTTGGGGAGTGGGTGGGGGGGTTTTAGGTTTTGGGGTGGGGTTGGGGGGGTGGGCGTTTTTGGTTTTGGGGAGTGGGTGGGGGGTCAGGGGGTTTTAGGTTTTAGGGTGGGGTTGGGGGGGTGGGGCGTTTTTGGTTTTGGGGAGTGGGTGGGGGGGTCAGGGTTTTTTAGGTTTTGGGGTGGGGTTGGGGGGGTGGGGTGAGGGATGTAGGGTGAATGGTGCCTATTGCTAATGATTTTTTCAGGAATGCCTTTACAACGAAATATCGTTGTTAAGGCATTCGTGGTAAAATCATTAGTAGTAAAGACGAGGTTGGTGTTCCGACCTCGTTGTTAAGGTTAGTAGTAGTTTAAAATTCGGTGTTCCGTCATATAACCGCTGTCGCCACACGCCTTAGACTGATCAAGCTAAATTACCTGCACTTGACCTACATGACCCCGGTGTGACTCCATCAAGTCAATAGAATACCCAGCTCACTTGCTTCCTCTGCTCTGCGTCTGACGCAGATTTTTATCATGTGGTTTGGGCCTGTCCAGTGATGGTTGACTATTGGCTGCAGATAATGCAATATCCCTCATGAGTGCTGGACCAGCCCTTAGATCTCTCCCCTAGGGTGGCCCTGCTGGGCATACTAGATGATCTTGGTGGCCCACAGGCAGAACGGACCTTTATTGGGGTCCCCTCTCTAGTTGCCAAGAGGGATAGTGCCCAGAGGTGAAATGCTTCATAGGTGCCATTTTTAGTGGATGTTGGGAGTGGACTGGTGTGCACAACCTATCTATGCTGCACAAGACTGCCCGCAAAAACTTGGGAAGATTTGGGAGAGATGGTGGGAATACTGTGGTCTGGATTAGTAAACATGGCATGTGTCATTTATACTGTTGAGCTACTGCAGTAATCGTGTTGTGTATATTTTGTGTTGTTGTTTGGAAAACAATAAAGCTAATTTAAACAAAAAAAGTCTCCACCATAGCCTAAAAAACTTTCTAAGAGAGAAGATAAATGTTGTGAGAGCAAAGTAACTGTTTGAACACTGCTACCATAAATAGGCTTCCAGATGAAAAGGTGAAGCTCAAAATGCATAGGGGCTTTGAATGGACATAAATTAATATCCATGGATACTAAGGAAATCTACGGGCCTAATCATGAGGCTGGTGGTCCTGTGGCGGTCCGACCGCCACATTACAAGTTTGGAAGTCGAACCGCCATCCGGCCATCATCTCTGCCAGGATCCTGGATCCCAATGGTGTGACGGCGGTCTTGGTTACAATCGGCAATGGCGGCGCTGAACTCAGCTGATTACAACCTTGTTCTCCGCCAGCCTTTTTATGGCAGTTTTACCACCATGAAAAAGCTGTCAGAGAAGAAGTGCAGGGGGCCACAGCGGGGGTATGGGCAGTGCATGGGCCCTCCTGCCCAGCACCCACCGAATGCGCACTGTCTGTTTTGCTGGTGCTGGACGGCCCCCTCTGTGCTACGAGACGGCACCCAGCTCCTATAAGATATTCCAAGTGCTATCTCGTAGCACTGTTCCCACCGGTCAGACAGTCGGGAAGACTATTTCAAGGTTTCCGGCGGAAATCTTGTAATAGAGCAGGAGGGATGCCACTACCATGGCAGTGGCGTCCTGCACACAAGTTTGGAGGTCTCGAATTGGGACTGCCAAGCTCGTAATGAGCCACTATGTCATAAAACCTGTGTTAAGCGAAGAAATGGAGGTGAATGATCAACAATGAATGATGAACCAAAGGAATGTTAATAAAGATTTTCGACTAACGTTTGGCAAGTTTTCAAGAAATTTAACTCTAATATTCTCTCTCTTTCTCTCTCTCTCAATATATATATATATATATATATATATATATCTATATATATATATATATATATATATATATATATATATATATATATATGCCATGAACAATGCATTCTGAAAAGCGGAGCACTTTGACTGCTGGTGCTGGTGTTAGGGTTAAGACCACAACCCTCATTATATAATCACCAAAGAAGAGAAAAAACGCACTCCCAAACAATCCCAATCCCAATAATCAGGCAGCAGTACTCAGGCAACGTTAGCCAGACACCATGACGCATTTCAAAATTTGGTCTTTTTCAAGTGGTTTTCAGTCTTTCTCCATGCTGTTGTTTGTTGCCTGCCTTCTCCATGCACTGAGGCATTCTGGGATTTATAGTCTCATGTCACACACCTGGGAACTCAATTGTCCTGTGAGCATAATCAATTACGTGACAGGCAGCACAAATCCAGTTGGAACACTTGCAGGTAAATACATTCATATTTTGCATTGTTAATCCTCACGATGCCAGAGAAAGTGCTAGTCATTTTATTGATTTAATCTCTCCCAAGTCAAACGTTTGTGCCTATAAATAAACGCCTGTAATGTTTATCACAGCGGCCTGATTATTAAACCAACTTGCCATTGAAATTATTGAGAGTGCGGTGTTTTCTCTTCTTTGGAGATTTTATATATATATATTGCCAGTAGGTAGTTATAGTTAGGACCATTTTTTCCATAGACAGAGCTTTTTGGTTTCTGTTTTGCCAAGTACTTTGCCGCCGTTTGACTTATCTTCACAAAGTTTTCTGATCATATTCTTCAGTTAGTTCAGCTGCTGTATTGAAAGTTTCAGGGTGGTCTGTTAACAGGGGCCGAAAAAATGGGAGGGTTCCAAAACACTTTTTCCCCATTCTACGTCAAAGGGATTTTTCAAAATGTTTAACAGGACTACAGCCAAACCGATGAATTGGAATTATACCAAGCTTAGCAGAAGGATAGAACTTGGTCCAGAAAGCATGCTTTTTGTTATTTGATGTAAATCCGTTCAGTAGTTTTGGAGTAATTACAGTTGAAAAAATATAGACATCTAGACACGCGGCTAGTCCGCAGCTCCAACTGTACTGATTGGCAGCCAACACTTCAACAAGAATGTGTTGGCAGCCATTTTTGGGACTCAGCTTCAGCAAGTTCCACAAAGAAAAGATTTAAAAAAAGAGAAGGGGCCAGGGTAGGGTCGCCTTGGTCTAGGGGTCCCCCACGGACCCTGCCAGTGCAAAAAATCATTAAAAAAAAAAATAATGGAAAAATCTGTGGATGCATCAGAAACATTTTCTGAGATTTTTTTTTAAAAAGGACAATCTCCTGCCCTTTTCTGTTATTTTTCCTCTGGGTGGGCCAGGTACTGGGGGCCTTCAGGGCTTTAAAAAGGAGGGGTGCACACAGGTCCCCTTCTAGGGTTTGTACTAGCCCTGTGGACCACCACATCCCCGAGGTGATTAGAGGCAAATATACAGGGGCCCGCACACCGCCCTGTGCCCCTGGGACCACCACCTCCCCGGGGGAAAACAATAATTTCACCCAGAGCCCCGGAGTCCACTACCTCAGCAGGAAAAAAGATTCAATTAATGCAGGTGGCCCACGCAGCCCCCCTGTAGCCCAGGGGACCACCCCCTCCCCAGGGCAATTCATTTCACATTAAGGGGCCACACAGCCCCCACAGCCTCAGGGGCCGCCACCTACCTGGGCTGAAAAAAGATAACGAAAGGGGTCCATTGTGAACCCGCTACCTCGGGTGCCACCAGCTCCCCAGGGCAAATTTCAAATGTTGGAGGGGGGCCAATAATGGACCTGGGAACTGCCACCTATGAGGGCCGGCTCCTGCTATGCCCTGTGGTGCCCACCTCTGGGACATAGCTATTTGCTCTGACTTGGTGGGAGATTTGACAGTTCTTGCCAAGTCAGAGCAAACACTCTGCTTCCAGCAAGAAAGAGCTGTCAAACAGCTGTGGCTTGCTGGGAGCAGGGGCTTCCTCTGTTTCCCTGCCCACAGACATGCGGGTAGGGAAACAGAGGAAACTATTGCTCTCACAGACAGGGCGTTGCATGTTTGGCAGCTCCCTGTCTGTGACAGCAATGCCAGCTCCAACAGGAGGTGGAAAACTGGCTGGAACTACAGGGCCCTGGGGCTCCCCGGAGGTCCTATTGCACACTGAGTGCCCTGCGGGGCACCCAGGATAGATGGCAGGGCCCGGGTGATGTGGTCTCTGGGGCCAAGATCAGCCCAGGGAGAGTGGCCTTGTGGCCCCCTCTATCCAAAAAATAATAAATATTTTAAGGCGGAGCTCTAGGGCATGGGGTCCTCGGGCCGAGATCAGCCCGAGGAATGGGGCCTCGTGGCCCCCTCTCATAAAAAATAATATATTAAGGCCTGGCCCTAGGAAATGGGGTCCCAGGGCTGAAATCAGCCAGAGGAAGAGGGCCACGTGGTTCCTGCCCTCCAAAACAAATGATAAGACCTGGTCCCAGGGTATGGGGTCCCTGGTGCCAAAATCGGCCAGGGGAGAGGGGCTGCATGCCCCCGTACCCCACACTGGACATTTGCGAGGTAGCACTTACCAACCAGTATAAAGTGCTCCTGTTGTATAGACATCTTGTACAAACTGTGGACTCTTGTTGGATAAACAAGCAGGTGAGCTTTCGTTCTGGCCATGATGCTCAGTTCACTGAAATTAAACCTCAACAGGAAACACTTACAAATATAAACTCAGCAGGTGCCCCAGTCGAAGCTCCACTTCTGGAAAGGACAAAGGATCTTAACTCCTGGGATTGGCCAAGGCAAAGTAAGTGTGTTTACTCGGCGAATCCATATTAAAAAACGATCTGAAATCCTTTGTGGAGGTAGATCTATCTTTCATCTATTGGAGCTCCATCAAACACTCTCACACCCACATAGACCCTCTCGCACCCAGACAGTAACTCTCACAGCCACTCTGACACTCAGAGAAACCCTCTCACACCTATTCTCACACCCAGAGAGGTATACCCCGCACCAACTCCCTCAGTGCATGGCCAAAGTCCGTGCGCATCATGGTATTGGGTGGTTAGAGGGGTTGGCCGCAGGGATGGCCATAGGTCAGGCACTGTGGCCAACCCCCACCACGCAGGGCCAAAGGCCATGCATGGCAGCAGTTGGATTAACGTATAGTAATGAAAATTACTTTATGTGAAAAAAAAATAGAAATTCACTGAAAAAAACAAAGGTTACAGGTACGGTAGAGAACAAACAATTCAGTGGGGCACATCAACAATCAATGTCTAAACTATTATATTATCAAAATGAGATGACATGAGAGAATCTAGTATGATCAAACTAAATTGCTAATTGATAAATCTTCCTTTTCTGAAATAAACAATAACTAACCAAAGAGAAAAACCATGTACTCATATAAAACTAACCAAACAGAAATGTCCATGCAAATAGAGAATTTTAATACAAAAGAATATATCATATTATACACATAGACATATAAACATATATACACAACATGTAGAAAAAGAATGAAAAGCCATCAGCCTACACATAAACATATAAACATATATACACAAAATGTAGAAAAAGAATGAAAAGCCATCAGCCGACACGTGTTTCGTCCTGACTGGACTTCTTCAAGGCTGAGAGAATCACAACATATAACAATCAATTATAACAAATATATATATACAATATATACAAATATTAAAATACATACACATCCAATATTTTATCCTTTCCCTTCACAAAATACAAAAAACTGATAAATTCTTTGGTCAATTAAGTACACAAGCTCTTAAAAGTGCATATTATTTATACTATTTCTCTTGGTTTGAAGCTAAACAAGAAACTTCAGAGAAAAGGAAGAAAACCACCACCACAACCTCAGTGGTGAAGTGTTTATTTGAAGTATCCAACAATATATTTCCCATGTACCCAAGGATAGGTCTGTTGAAGCCACAGCGATAGTTAGCCATGCAACATGCAAGCCCAAGTGTAAATGAATTTCTTTTTCGTTGGCATTTGATCAATTTATGTCTACAATTTCTTTTCTTTCAAACGTAAACTACTTATAGCCCAGAATAACCCCTCATTGTGTAATGGTGAGGAAAGAGAGTCTAATAAAAATATACCTTTATTTGCTTCTATGTCCGTATAATCATATACCATTTATCATCCTCTATGAAGAAGGAGGGGGAACGTGATAATTTAGTTACTCCCATTTCACTTGGCAAAATTTAGGGAATGCCAATAAAGTGTACTGTAGTGCAATTACTGACCGGTTTTAATCATAATCAGTCACTTCCTTGCTGTCTTCAAAATGAATCTAAATTACAGGAACCGTAAACCTCATGTATTGAGGAACCAACTGAAATATAAATAATTACAATAAATCCAATGTCCTCCCTAAAAGGAACTCAATTCCTATGTGATCATCTTTTATACCAATGTCTCCACACTATCCTGGTAATGGAGCCAGCATTCTAATAGTGCTCCGTTTTTCATTGAATTCGCAAATCTCATGTATTAAGGAACCAATTGAAATACAAATAATTACAATAAATCCAATTTCCTCCCTAAAAGGACCTCAATTCCTATATAATCATTTTTTATACCAATGTCTCCACACTATCCTGGTAATGGAGCCAGCATTCTAATAATGCTCCATTTTTCATTGAATTACATAGAATACATTTCCCAAACTTCTACCATACACTTACCTATATGCCTCTCTCTCTGTTCTTAAATCTCGTCCCTGTTCTATTTCCCGATGTATCTCAGCGAGAGCATCGAGGGCCTCTGTACCTCCTCTCACTCTCCCCGACTTTTCCAAAGGAAGTGTACATCCCTCGCCGGCATTTTGCGCGCCACATTAGTACTCAAACCGAGTTCATTAGCACTAACAACGGACAGAAGCTTACCCATAGAACCACGGCGGCCATTTTGAGGTGGTTCCTATTGAGTGAAAACTAACACAAAGTCAGGACGAAACCTCGTCTATATCGTATGTAGACATTCTAAGACGACGATTTCAATACTTCAAATCCTTCGCCGTTATTTTAAACACCGCGTTAGCACTTCAACATAATTCATTAGCCGGAAAAGAAAGAAAAAGCACCTGCCTATGGAACCGCGGCGGCCATTTTGAGGTGGTTCATATTTTGTAAATATTACCCCCCAATAAAGACAAATTGTCACCTATTTGCCAACCAAAGAAATACATTTTCAACCACCCAATATCATGATGGTAAAGTAATTTCTACCCCCAGTATGTACACAAATGGCACCTCAGTGAACATATAGAGTGAAATCGTAACCGGTCTTCCCAACATATAGAAAATTCAAATGAGAAGGGAAAGAACCCTCCCTATCTTTCAAGGACACGAAATAGAAAGGATATTGACAAAGTTAGTGACTCATATCATTTGTGTGTTGTTCTACATTCATAGTATGCCAAATGGATATATTCAGAGGAAATGGTACAACTCATCATCCAAATTCATGCCCATTTCAATCGTTCTTAATTTGATAATCCATTTTGCTTCATTTTTACGCAAGTCCAATGTTCTGTTGCCACCCCTAGCGTTCACCGGGATTTGATTTATACCCATATATTTTATTAATGGAACCTCAGTTACTGGATGTTTATCTTTAACATGCCGTACTAGCGGTGATGCTATGTCATAATTTCTTAGGGCTCTGATATGTTCTTGAATACGTTCCTTCAAGGGCCTTATTGTGCTGCCCACATATATCTGGCCACATATGCATTCCAATATATATACCACAAATTTCGTATTGCAGTTAATAAAAGTGGAGATTTTATATTTGTCACTACCATTGTAGCTGAATTCAGTGGTTTTATGCAATGCCATACTGCACATATTACAATTACCACACCTATAGAAACCCGCAATTTTATTCGGAAGCCATGTTGTTTTACTTTCCATTAGAGGTGGTAAGAAACTTTTGCAGACTTCATTTCTGATAGTTTTACCTCTTTTATGGATCATTTTAGGTTTCTTAGGAAGTAAAGCAGCAAGTGTTTCATCTGTCTGTAGAACATTCCAATGTTTACATAGAATGTGATATATATTGTGACTGTTTTGGCTATATGCCGTACAAAAACTCATTGCTCTGTATGGTGAACTGTCTCGCATCTTTGTCTTTTGACCCAGTAGGGTGGTTCTACATGTTTGATCAATCTTTTTCCTTGCTGTTTTGATGACACGCTTGGAATAGCCTCTCTGTGTGAATCTATCTTCCAATTTATTTAGTTCTATGTTGCATACATTGGGATCGCTGCAATTTCTTTTCAATCTGGTCATTTCCCCAAATGGGATGGCTGAAATTTGACTTTTAGGATGCGCACTTTCTGCATGTAATACCGAATTGCAGGCTGTTGGTTTGCGGTAGACTTTCGTATGAATCTTATTATCTGTGACGGATATCTCTAGATCTAAAAAGCAGACTTTGTTCTTGCTGAATTCATACGTCATTTTAATATTGAAGATGTTACAATTAATGTATTCATAGAATTCCTTTAATAGTTGTTCCGATCCAATCCAGATCATTAAAACATCATCAATATATCTTCCCCAGAAGAAAATGTTGTCGGTAAATACAGAGGGGCCCTTCTTCCAAACATGTATTGCTTCAAAGAAGCCCATATATATATTCGCATATGAAGGAGAGAACCGTGAACCCATAGCTACTCCTTGTGCTTGCTTGAACCACTGCCCCTCATGTAAAAATACATTGTTTTCCAATGTAAATTCAATCATACATAGTATCATATCAGTATGTTCCATGTATGATGCAGATCTCTCAGACAGAAAATGCCGTACTGCTTGTAAGCCCTTATCTTTAGGAATACATGTGTATAAGGAAGATACATCTGAGGTAACCAGCATCATCTCTGGAGTCCAGTTCACGTCCTCCAGCTTACAAAGAACATCCTTCGTGTCCTGTAGATATGAAGGAATGTTTTTCACAACAGGCTGCAGATAGCTATCAATGAACTCGGAAAGTCTCTCCGTAGGCGCTCCTATTCCCGATATTATGGGTCTGCCTGGTGGTGAAATGGCACTCTTATGTAGTTTAGGTAATACATATATACAAGGTGATGTAGGATAAGGATTGAAGATATATTTGATTTCAAAATCAGAAATTAACCCCTGATTGCACCATAAGAATAATAGTTTTTCCAATTCATCAACAATCTTTTTAATGGGATTACATTGCAATTTAATATATGCTCTACTATCAGATAGTTGTCTATCTATTTCTTGAACATAGTCTGCTCTATCTAAAATCACAATGTTTCCCCCCTTGTCTGCCTCTTTAATCACTATATCGTGATTACTTCCTAGTTCCTTGAGAGCCAATCTCTGTTTATTTGTTATATTAAACGATTTGTGAAAGTTGCCACTTTTAATTTGTTTTTGTAGTTTGCACAAATCTTCTTTCACCAATCTCCCAAATACTTCTATGACATTGTTACTGGGTAATTTGGGGGTAAAGCTAGATTTAGGTTTGAGGCCACTATTTAAAGATGTATCCTGAACAATTTTGAGGTCATTTAATAGGTCTAGCCTGTCCATGTTGTTATCATCCATATTTTCTAAGGTGAGTAAAAGTTCAATGTCTGCAATATCTTTGATAGTATAATTACTCACTGTAGTACTCATTGTGGTATCTAAAATTGTCTCTGTATGCTTTTCTGTCTTGTCTGCAAAATATTTTTTGAGTTTCAACTGTCGAAGAAATTTAAAAAAGTCAATGTGTACTTGCGTCATGTCACAAAGATAAGACACACAAAAACCCAATCCTTTGCCTAACACCTTAAGTTGTTCTTCAGTAAGAATATGTTTGGATAAATTCACAATCGAAATGCTGCTACAATCCTGCGCAGCATCTACTAACTTTTTGTTAGATGCCAATATCAATTGTTCTTGATTCTGCTCCTTGCTGCTCTGGTTTGCATCCCTATAGCTGATTGGTTTTTGACCTCCTCTTCTCCTTTTGCCTCTACGTGTTTTGGCCTTGCATTTTGAAAAGGCTGGTTGTAAGCATTTCTCTTGTTTCCTAGTCTGTACCTTTTTGCTTCCTGTAAAAAACTATTGGTGGGCATTTGGTCATCATTGGAATTTGAATTGGTATTATCACTTGATATGCTAGTGCTATCTGATTCATCTGATGTTATTGAAAAATCCGATTCATGGGTCACAACTCCCAATGTGCCCTTCTCATTTGTAGCTTGTCCTTTGTGAATGAAATTATCAAATTTCCTAGCGAACGTATAAATTCTGCCACTTTCATAATCTCTATCATCTCTTCGTAATTTTGCCATTTTTTTATTCCTGATATACAACTGATGTTTATCAAGCACTTCTTTCAAAATCTTGTCATTTTTTATTTTAACATCTGGCAAATTTAGGGCCTTGATTTCATTTTCTAATTCCTGTATGTCTTTTAATATTTTTCCCTTTTTTCCTCTGCATGTTGTATTAAAATTGTCATCATACCTTTCGAAGTCTCGAAGAGCAATTGTTCCCACTCCAGCATGTGTTTAACCGACAAGTCGTCAAAAGTAGGGAATATAATTACTCTCAGGCCCCGAGGGACCTTTTTTTCTGTGATGTATTTTTGTAAAACTGTGGCATCCCACCATCGAGATAATTCCTGTTTTTTCAATTTTTCTAAATGTAGATATTTAGATCTCATACCTTCTGGGCAATTACCTATTCCTTGGGAAACATTACTAGTATTTGGAGTATGTGAGAACATAGCATGAAAGATCTTGTCTCTCTCATCATCAAACATTGCCATTTTTTCGGAGTGCCTATTCAGCAACCCCTGCAGTATTAATCTAGTACTTTACGAAGTGCAAATAATCAATATGAACATATACAATCAACAACAAACGGCAACTCATAACTTGAAATAAATGCACATTCTAAACATATAGGAAAAAACTTTTGAGTGCTCATACACTGACACACATCGTTGCCTTGATATGTACTTCCGGGTTTACAATAGTAGACCCGTTTTAATAATGAACAAACAATTCAGTGGGGCACATCAACAATCAATGTCTAAACTATTATATTATCAAAATGAGATGACATGAGAGAATCTAGTATGATCAAACTAAATTGCTAATTGATAAATCTTCCTTTTCTGAAATAAACAATAACTAACCAAAGAGAAAAACCATGTACTCATATAAAACTAACCAAACAGAAATGTCCATGCAAATAGAGAATTTTAATACAAAAGAATATATCATATTATACACATAGACATATAAACATATATACACAACATGTAGAAAAAGAATGAAAAGCCATCAGCCTACACATAAACATATAAACATATATACACAAAATGTAGAAAAAGAATGAAAAGCCATCAGCCGACACGTGTTTCGTCCTGACTGGACTTCTTCAAGGCTGAGAGAATCACAACATATAACAATCAATTATAACAAATATATATATACAATATATACAAATATTAAAATACATACACATCCAATATTTTATCCTTTCCCTTTCCAAAATACAAAAAACTGATAAATTCTTTGGTCAATTAAGTACACAAGCTCTTAAAAGTGCATATTATTTATACTATTTCTCTTGGTTTGAAGCTAAACAAGAAACTTCAGAGAAAAGGAAGAAAACCACCACCACAACCTCAGTGGTGAAGTGTTTATTTGAAGTATCCAACAATATATTTCCCATGTACCCAAGGATAGGTCTGTTGAAGCCACAGCGATAGTTAGCCATGCAACATGCAAGCCCAAGTGTAAATGAATTTCTTTTTTGTTGGCATTTGATCAATTTATGTCTACAATTTCTTTTCTTTCAAACGTAAACTACTTATAGCCCAGAATAACCCCTCATTGTGTAATGGTGAGGAAAGAGAGTCTAATAAAAATATACCTTTATTTGCTTCTATGTCCGTATAATCATATACCATTTATCATCCTCTATGAAGAAGGAGGGGGAACGTGATAATTTAGTTACTCCCATTTCACTTGGCAAAATTTAGGGAATGCCAATAAAGTGTACTGTAGTGCAATTACTGACCTGTTTTAATCATAATCAGTCACTTCCTTGCTGTCTTCAAAATGAATCTAAATTACAGGAACCGTAAACCTCATGTATTGAGGAACCAACTGAAATATAAATAATTACAATAAATCCAATGTCCTCCCTAAAAGGAACTCAATTCCTATGTGATCATCTTTTATACCAATGTCTCCACACTATCCTGGTAATGGAGCCAGCATTCTAATAGTGCTCCGTTTTTCAT
The DNA here is from genome assembly GCF_031143425.1 of Pleurodeles waltl. NCBI lineage: Eukaryota > Metazoa > Chordata > Amphibia > Caudata > Salamandridae > Pleurodeles > Pleurodeles waltl. Next base: position 1,892,650,237 of record NC_090440.1, read on the forward strand.
TGAATTCGCAAATCTCATGTATTAAGGAACCAATTGAAATACAAATAATTACAATAAATCCAATTTCCTCCCTTAAAGGACCTCAATTCCTATATAATCATTTTTTATACCAATGTCTCCACACTATCCTGGTAATGGAGCCAGCATTCTAATAATGCTCCATTTTTCATTGAATTACATAGAATACATTTCCCAAACTTCTACCATACACTTACCTATATGCCTCTCTCTCTGTTCTTAAATCTCGTCCCTGTTCTATTTCCCGATGTATCTCAGCGAGAGCATCGAGGGCCTCTGTACCTCCTCTCACTCTCCCCGACTTTTCCAAAGGAAGTGTACATCCCTCGCCGGCATTTTGCGCGCCACATTAGTACTCAAACCGAGTTCATTAGCACTAACAACGGACAGAAGCTTACCCATAGAACCACGGCGGCCATTTTGAGGTGGTTCCTATTGAGTGAAAACTAACACAAAGTCAGGACGAAACCTCGTCTATATCGTATGTAGACATTCTAAGACGACGATTTCAATACTTCAAATCCTTCGCCGTTATTTTAAACACCGCGTTAGCACTTCAACATAATTCATTAGCCGGAAAAGAAAGAAAAAGCACCTGCCTATGGAACCGCGGCGGCCATTTTGAGGTGGTTCATATTTTGTAAATATTACCCCCCAATAAAGACAAATTGTCACCTATTTGCCAACCAAAGAAATACATTTTCAACCACCCAATATCATGATGGTAAAGTAATTTCTACCCCCAGTATGTACACAAATGGCACCTCAGTGAACATATAGAGTGAAATCGTAACCGGTCTTCCCAACATATAGAAAATTCAAATGAGAAGGGAAAGAACCCTCCCTATCTTTCAAGGACACGAAATAGAAAGGATATTGACAAAGTTAGTGACTCATATCATTTGTGTGTTGTTCTACATTCATAGTATGCCAAATGGATATATTCAGAGGAAATGGTACAACTCATCATCCAAATTCATGCCCATTTCAATCGTTCTTAATTTGATAATCCATTTTGCTTCATTTTTACGCAAGTCCAATGTTCTGTTGCCACCCCTAGCGTTCACCGGGATTTGATTTATACCCATATATTTTATTAATGGAACCTCAGTTACTGGATGTTTATCTTTAACATGCCGTACTAGCGGTGATGCTATGTCATAATTTCTTAGGGCTCTGATATGTTCTTGAATACGTTCCTTCAAGGGCCTTATTGTGCTGCCCACATATATCTGGCCACATATGCATTCCAATATATATACCACAAATTTCGTATTGCAGTTAATAAAAGTGGAGATTTTATATTTGTCACTACCATTGTAGCTGAATTCAGTGGTTTTATGCAATGCCATACTGCACATATTACAATTACCACACCTATAGAAACCCGCAATTTTATTCGGAAGCCATGTTGTTTTACTTTCCATTAGAGGTGGTAAGAAACTTTTGCAGACTTCATTTCTGATAGTTTTACCTCTTTTATGGATCATTTTAGGTTTCTTAGGAAGTAAAGCAGCAAGTGTTTCATCTGTCTGTAGAACATTCCAATGTTTACATAGAATGTGATATATATTGTGACTGTTTTGGCTATATGCCGTACAAAAACTCATTGCTCTGTATGGTGAACTGTCTCGCATCTTTGTCTTTTGACCCAGTAGGGTGGTTCTACATGTTTGATCAATCTTTTTCCTTGCTGTTTTGATGACACGCTTGGAATAGCCTCTCTGTGTGAATCTATCTTCCAATTTATTTAGTTCTATGTTGCATACATTGGGATCGCTGCAATTTCTTTTCAATCTGGTCATTTCCCCAAATGGGATGGCTGAAATTTGACTTTTAGGATGCGCACTTTCTGCATGTAATACCGAATTGCAGGCTGTTGGTTTGCGGTAGACTTTCGTATGAATCTTATTATCTGTGACGGATATCTCTAGATCTAAAAAGCAGACTTTGTTCTTGCTGAATTCATACGTCATTTTAATATTGAAGATGTTACAATTAATGTATTCATAGAATTCCTTTAATAGTTGTTCCGATCCAATCCAGATCATTAAAACATCATCAATATATCTTCCCCAGAAGAAAATGTTGTCGGTAAATACAGAGGGGCCCTTCTTCCAAACATGTATTGCTTCAAAGAAGCCCATATATATATTCGCATATGAAGGAGAGAACCGTGAACCCATAGCTACTCCTTGTGCTTGCTTGAACCACTGCCCCTCATGTAAAAATACATTGTTTTCCAATGTAAATTCAATCATACATAGTATCATATCAGTATGTTCCATGTATGATGCAGATCTCTCAGACAGAAAATGCCGTACTGCTTGTAAGCCCTTATCTTTAGGAATACATGTGTATAAGGAAGATACATCTGAGGTAACCAGCATCGTCTCTGGAGTCCAGTTCACGTCCTCCAGCTTACAAAGAACATCCTTCGTGTCCTGTAGATATGAAGGAATGTTTTTCACAACAGGCTGCAGATAGCTATCAATGAACTCGGAAAGTCTCTCCGTAGGCGCTCCTATTCCCGATATTATGGGTCTGCCTGGTGGTGAAATGGCACTCTTATGTAGTTTAGGTAATACATATATACAAGGTGATGTAGGATAAGGATTGAAGATATATTTGATTTCAAAATCAGAAATTAACCCCTGATTGCACCATAAGAATAATAGTTTTTCCAATTCATCAACAATCTTTTTAATGGGATTACATTGCAATTTAATATATGATCTACTATCAGATAGTTGTCTATCTATTTCTTGAACATAGTCTGCTCTATCTAAAATCACAATGTTTCCCCCCTTGTCTGCCTCTTTAATCACTATATCGTGATTACTTCCTAGTTCCTTGAGAGCCAATCTCTGTTTATTTGTTATATTAAACGATTTGTGAAAGTTGCCACTTTTAATTTGTTTTTGTAGTTTGCACAAATCTTCTTTCACCAATCTCCCAAATACTTCTATGACATTGTTACTGGGTAATTTGGGGGTAAAGCTAGATTTAGGTTTGAGGCCACTATTTAAAGATGTATCCTGAACAATTTTGAGGTCATTTAATAGGTCTAGCCTGTCCATGTTGTTATCATCCATATTTTCTAAGGTGAGTAAAAGTTCAATGTCTGCAATATCTTTGATAGTATAATTACTCACTGTAGTACTCATTGTGGTATCTAAAATTGTCTCTGTATGCTTTTCTGTCTTGTCTGCAAAATATTTTTTGAGTTTCAACTGTCGAAGAAATTTAAAAAAGTCAATGTGTACTTGCGTCATGTCACAAAGATTAGACACACAAAAACCCAATCCTTTGCCTAACACCTTAAGTTGTTCTTCAGTAAGAATATGTTTGGATAAATTCACAATCGAAATGCTGCTACAATCCTGCGCAGCATCTACTAACTTTTTGTTAGATGCCAATATCAATTGTTCTTGATTCTGCTCCTTGCTGCTCTGGTTTGCATCCCTATAGCTGATTGGTTTTTGACCTCCTCTTCTCCTTTTGCCTCTACGTGTTTTGGCCTTGCATTTTGAAAAGGCTGGTTGTAAGCATTTCTCTTGTTTCCTAGTCTGTACCTTTTTGCTTCCTGTAAAAAACTATTGGTGGGCATTTGGTCATCATTGGAATTTGAATTGGTATTATCACTTGATATGCTAGTGCTATCTGATTCATCTGATGTTATTGAAAAATCCGATTCATGGGTCACAACTCCCAATGTGCCCTTCTCATTTGTAGCTTGTCCTTTGTGAATGAAATTATCAAATTTCCTAGCGAACGTATAAATTCTGCCACTTTCATAATCTCTATCATCTCTTCGTAATTTTGCCATTTTTTTATTCCTGATATACAACTGATGTTTATCAAGCACTTCTTTCAAAATCTTGTCATTTTTTATTTTAACATCTGGCAAATTTAGGGCCTTGATTTCATTTTCTAATTCCTGTATGTCTTTTAATAATTTTTCCCTTTTTTCCTCTGCATGTTGTATTAAAATTGTCATCATACCTTTCGAAGTCTCGAAGAGCAATTGTTCCCACTCCAGCATGTGTTTAACCGACAAGTCGTCAAAAGTAGGGAATATAATTACTCTCAGGCCCCGAGGGACCTTTTTTTCTGTGATGTATTTTTGTAAAACTGTGGCATCCCACCATCGAGATAATTCCTGTTTTTTCAATTTTTCTAAATGTAGATATTTAGATCTCATACCTTCTGGGCAATTACCTATTCCTTGGGAAACATTACTAGTATTTGGAGTATGTGAGAACATAGCATGAAAGATCTTGTCTCTCTCATCATCAAACATTGCCATTTTTTCGGAGTGCCTATTCAGCAACCCCTGCAGTATTAATCTAGTACTTTACGAAGTGCAAATAATCAATATGAACATATACAATCAACAACAAAAGGCAACTCATAACTTGAAATAAATGCACATTCTAAACATATAGGAAAAAACTTTTGAGTGCTCATACACTGACACACATCGTTGCCTTGATATGTACTTCCGGGTTTACAATAGTAGACCCGTTTTAATAATGAACAAACAATTCAGTGGGGCACATCAACAATCAATGTCTAAACTATTATATTATCAAAATGAGATGACATGAGAGAATCTAGTATGATCAAACTAAATTGCTAATTGATAAATCTTCCTTTTCTGAAATAAACAATAACTAACCAAAGAGAAAAACCATGTACTCATATAAAACTAACCAAACAGAAATGTCCATGCAAATAGAGAATTTTAATACAAAAGAATATATCATATTATACACATAGACATATAAACATATATACACAACATGTAGAAAAAGAATGAAAAGCCATCAGCCTACACATAAACATATAAACATATATACACAAAATGTAGAAAAAGAATGAAAAGCCATCAGCCGACACGTGTTTCGTCCTGACTGGACTTCTTCAAGGCTGAGAGAATCACAACATATAACAATCAATTATAACAAATATATATATACAATATATACAAATATTAAAATACATACACATCCAATATTTTATCCTTTCCCTTTCCAAAATACAAAAAACTGATAAATTCTTTGGTCAATTAAGTACACAAGCTCTTAAAAGTGCATATTATTTATACTATTTCTCTTGGTTTGAAGCTAAACAAGAAACTTCAGAGAAAAGGAAGAAAACCACCACCACAACCTCAGTGGTGAAGTGTTTATTTGAAGTATCCAACAATATATTTCCCATGTACCCAAGGATAGGTCTGTTGAAGCCACAGCGATAGTTAGCCATGCAACATGCAAGCCCAAGTGTAAATGAATTTCTTTTTCGTTGGCATTTGATCAATTTATGTCTACAATTTCTTTTCTTTCAAACGTAAACTACTTATAGCCCAGAATAACCCCTCATTGTGTAATGGTGAGGAAAGAGAGTCTAATAAAAATATACCTTTATTTGCTTCTATGTCCGTATAATCATATACCATTTATCATCCTCTATGAAGAAGGAGGGGGAACGTGATAATTTAGTTACTCCCATTTCACTTGGCAAAATTTAGGGAATGCCAATAAAGTGTACTGTAGTGCAATTACTGACCTGTTTTAATCATAATCAGTCACTTCCTTGCTGTCTTCAAAATGAATCTAAATTACAGGAACCGTAAACCTCATGTATTGAGGAACCAACTGAAATATAAATAATTACAATAAATCCAATGTCCTCCCTAAAAGGAACTCAATTCCTATGTGATCATCTTTTATACCAATGTCTCCACACTATCCTGGTAATGGAGCCAGCATTCTAATAGTGCTCCGTTTTTCATTGAATTCGCAAATCTCATGTATTAAGGAACCAATTGAAATACAAATAATTACAATAAATCCAATTTCCTCCCTTAAAGGACCTCAATTCCTATATAATCATTTTTTATACCAATGTCTCCACACTATCCTGGTAATGGAGCCAGCATTCTAATAATGCTCCATTTTTCATTGAATTACATAGAATACATTTCCCAAACTTCTACCATACACTTACCTATATGCCTCTCTCTCTGTTCTTAAATCTCGTCCCTGTTCTATTTCCCGATGTATCTCAGCGAGAGCATCGAGGGCCTCTGTACCTCCTCTCACTCTCCCCGACTTTTCCAAAGGAAGTGTACATCCCTCGCCGGCATTTTGCGCGCCACATTAGTACTCAAACCGAGTTCATTAGCACTAACAACGGACAGAAGCTTACCCATAGAACCACGGCGGCCATTTTGAGGTGGTTCCTATTGAGTGAAAACTAACACAAAGTCAGGACGAAACCTCGTCTATATCGTATGTAGACATTCTAAGACGACGATTTCAATACTTCAAATCCTTCGCCGTTATTTTAAACACCGCGTTAGCACTTCAACATAATTCATTAGCCGGAAAAGAAAGAAAAAGCACCTGCCTATGGAACCGCGGCGGCCATTTTGAGGTGGTTCATATTTTGTAAATATTACCCCCCAATAAAGACAAATTGTCACCTATTTGCCAACCAAAGAAATACATTTTCAACCACCCAATATCATGATGGTAAAGTAATTTCTACCCCCAGTATGTACACAAATGGCACCTCAGTGAACATATAGAGTGAAATCGTAACCGGTCTTCCCAACATATAGAAAATTCAAATGAGAAGGGAAAGAACCCTCCCTATCTTTCAAGGACACGAAATAGAAAGGATATTGACAAAGTTAGTGACTCATATCATTTGTGTGTTGTTCTACATTCATAGTATGCCAAATGGATATATTCAGAGGAAATGGTACAAGTCATCATCCAAATTCATGCCCATTTCAATCGTTCTTAATTTGATAATCCATTTTGCTTCATTTTTACGCAAGTCCAATGTTCTGTTGCCACCCCTAGCGTTCACCGGGATATGATTTATACCCATATATTTTATTAATGGAACCTCAGTTACTGGATGTTTATCTTTAACATGCCGTACTAGCGGTGATGCTATGTCATAATTTCTTAGGGCTCTGATATGTTCTTGAATACGTTCCTTCAAGGGCCTTATTGTGCTGCCCACATATATCTGGCCACATATGCATTCCAATATATATACCACAAATTTCGTATTGCAGTTAATAAAAGTGGAGATGTTTATATTTGTCACTACCATTGTAGCTGAATTCAGTGGTTTTATGCAATGCCATACTGCACATATTACAATTACCACACCTATAGAAACCCGCAATTTTATTCGGAAGCCATGTTGTTTTACTTTCCATTAGAGGTGGTAAGAAACTTTTGCAGACTTCATTTCTGATAGTTTTACCTCTTTTATGGATCATTTTAGGTTTCTTAGGAAGTAAAGCAGCAAGTGTTTCATCTGTCTGTAGAACATTCCAATGTTTACATAGAATGTGATATATATTGTGACTGTTTTGGCTATATGCCGTACAAAAACTCATTGCTCTGTATGGTGAACTGTCTCGCATCTTTGTCTTTTGACCCAGTAGGGTGGTTCTACATGTTTGATCAATCTTTTTCCTTGCTGTTTTGATGACACGCTTGGAATAGCCTCTCTGTGTGAATCTATCTTCCAATTTATTTAGTTCTATGTTGCATACATTGGGATCGCTGCAATTTCTTTTCAATCTGGTCATTTCCCCAAATGGGATGGCTGAAATTTGACTTTTAGGATGCGCACTTTCTGCATGTAATACCGAATTGCAGGCTGTTGGTTTGCGGTAGACTTTCGTATGAATCTTATTATCTGTGACGGATATCTCTAGATCTAAAAAGCAGACTTTGTTCTTGCTGAATTCATACGTCATTTTAATATTGAAGATGTTACAATTAATGTATTCATAGAATTCCTTTAATAGTTGTTCCGATCCAATCCAGATCATTAAAACATCATCAATATATCTTCCCCAGAAGAAAATGTTGTCGGTAAATACAGAGGGGCCCTTCTTCCAAACATGTATTGCTTCAAAGAAGCCCATATATATATTCGCATATGAAGGAGAGAACCGTGAACCCATAGCTACTCCTTGTGCTTGCTTGAACCACTGCCCCTCATGTAAAAATACATTGTTTTCCAATGTAAATTCAATCATACATAGTATCATATCAGTATGTTCCATGTATGATGCAGATCTCTCAGACAGAAAATGCCGTACTGCTTGTAAGCCCTTATCTTTAGGAATACATGTGTATAAGGAAGATACATCTGAGGTAACCAGCATCGTCTCTGGAGTCCAGTTCACGTCCTCCAGCTTACAAAGAACATCCTTCGTGTCCTGTAGATATGAAGGAATGTTTTTCACAACAGGCTGCAGATAGCTATCAATGAACTCGGAAAGTCTCTCCGTAGGCGCTCCTATTCCCGATATTATGGGTCTGCCTGGTGGTGAAATGGCACTCTTATGTAGTTTAGGTAATACATATATACAAGGTGATGTAGGATAAGGATTGAAGATATATTTGATTTCAAAATCAGAAATTAACCCCTGATTGCACCATAAGAATAATAGTTTTTCCAATTCATCAACAATCTTTTTAATGGGATTACATTGCAATTTAATATATGCTCTACTATCAGATAGTTGTCTATCTATTTCTTGAACATAGTCTGCTCTATCTAAAATCACAATGTTTCCCCCCTTGTCTGCCTCTTTAATCACTATATCGTGATTACTTCCTAGTTCCTTGAGAGCCAATCTCTGTTTATTTGTTATATTAAACGATTTGTGAAAGTTGCCACTTTTAATTTGTTTTTGTAGTTTGCACAAATCTTCTTTCACCAATCTCCCAAATACTTCTATGACATTGTTACTGGGTAATTTGGGGGTAAAGCTAGATTTAGGTTTGAGGCCACTATTTAAAGATGTATCCTGAACAATTTTGAGGTCATTTAATAGGTCTAGCCTGTCCATGTTGTTATCATCCATATTTTCTAAGGTGAGTAAAAGTTCAATGTCTGCAATATCTTTGATAGTATAATTACTCACTGTAGTACTCATTGTGGTATCTAAAATTGTCTCTGTATGCTTTTCTGTCTTGTCTGCAAAATATTTTTTGAGTTTCAACTGTCGAAGAAATTTAAAAAAGTCAATGTGTACTTGCGTCATGTCACAAAGATTAGACACACAAAAACCCAATCCTTTGCCTAACACCTTAAGTTGTTCTTCAGTAAGAATATGTTTGGATAAATTCACAATCGAAATGCTGCTACAATCCTGCGCAGCATCTACTAACTTTTTGTTAGATGCCAATATCAATTGTTCTTGATTCTGCTCCTTGCTGCTCTGGTTTGCATCCCTATAGCTGATTGGTTTTTGACCTCCTCTTCTCCTTTTGCCTCTACGTGTTTTGGCCTTGCATTTTGAAAAGGCTGGTTGTAAGCATTTCTCTTGTTTCCTAGTCTGTACCTTTTTGCTTCCTGTAAAAAACTATTGGTGGGCATTTGGTCATCATTGGAATTTGAATTGGTATTATCACTTGATATGCTAGTGCTATCTGATTCATCTGATGTTATTGAAAAATCCGATTCATGGGTCACAACTCCCAATGTGCCCTTCTCATTTGTAGCTTGTCCTTTGTGAATGAAATTATCAAATTTCCTAGCGAACGTATAAATTCTGCCACTTTCATAATCTCTATCATCTCTTCGTAATTTTGCCATTTTTTTATTCCTGATATACAACTGATGTTTATCAAGCACTTCTTTCAAAATCTTGTCATTTTTTATTTTAACATCTGGCAAATTTAGGGCCTTGATTTCATTTTCTAATTCCTGTATGTCTTTTAATAATTTTTCCCTTTTTTCCTCTGCATGTTGTATTAAAATTGTCATCATACCTTTCGAAGTCTCGAAGAGCAATTGTTCCCACTCCAGCATGTGTTTAACCGACAAGTCGTCAAAAGTAGGGAATATAATTACTAAATGTAGATATTTAGATCTCATACCTTCTGGGCAATTACCTATTCCTTGGGACATGACGCAAGTACACATTGACATTTTTAAATTTCTTCGACAGTTGAAACTCAAAAAATATTTTGCAGACAAGACAGAAAAGCATACAGAGACAATTTTAGATACCACAATGAGTACTACAGTGAGTAATTATACTATCAAAGATATTGCAGACATTGAACTTTTACTCACCTTAGAAAATATGGATGATAACAACATGGACAGGCTAGACCTATTAAATGACCTCAAAATTGTTCAGGATACATCTTTAAATAGTGGCCTCAAACCTAAATCTAGCTTTACCCCCAAATTACCCAGTAACAATGTCATAGAAGTATTTGGGAGATTGGTGAAAGAAGATTTGTGCAAACTACAAAAACAAATTAAAAGTGGCAACTTTCACAAATCGTTTAATATAACAAATAAACAGAGATTGGCTCTCAAGGAACTAGGAAGTAATCACGATATAGTGATTAAAGAGGCAGACAAGGGGGGAAACATTGTGATTTTAGATAGAGCAGACTATGTTCAAGAAATAGATAGACAACTATCTGATAGTAGAGCATATATTAAATTGCAATGTAATCCCATTAAAAAGATTGTTGATGAATTGGAAAAACTATTATTCTTATGGTGCAATCAGGGGTTAATTTCTGATTTTGAAATCAAATATATCTTCAATCCTTATCCTACATCACCTTGTATATATGTATTACCTAAACTACATAAGAGTGCCATTTCACCACCAGGCAGACCCATAATATCGGGAATAGGAGCGCCTACGGAGAGACTTTCCGAGTTCATTGATAGCTATCTGCAGCCTGTTGTGAAAAACATTCCTTCATATCTACAGGACACGAAGGATGTTCTTTGTAAGCTGGAGGACGTGAACTGGACTCCAGAGATGATGCTGGTTACCTCAGATGTATCTTCCTTATACACATGTATTCCTAAAGATAAGGGCTTACAAGCAGTACGGCATTTTCTGTCTGAGAGATCTGCATCATACATGGAACATACTGATATGATACTATGTATGATTGAATTTACATTGGAAAACAATGTATTTTTACATGAGGGGCAGTGGTTCAAGCAAGCACAAGGAGTAGCTATGGGTTCACGGTTCTCTCCTTCATATGCGAATATATATATGGGCTTCTTTGAAGCAATACATGTTTGGAAGAAGGGCCCCTCTGTATTTACCGACAACATTTTCTTCTGGGGAAGATATATTGATGATGTTTTAATGATCTGGATTGGATCGGAACAACTATTAAAGGAATTCTATGAATACATTAATTGTAACATCTTCAATATTAAAATGACGTATGAATTCAGCAAGAACAAAGTCTGCTTTTTAGATCTAGAGATATCCGTCACAGATAATAAGATTCATACGAAAGTCTACCGCAAACCAACAGCCTGCAATTCGGTATTACATGCAGAAAGTGCGCATCCTAAAAGTCAAATTTCAGCCATCCCATTTGGGGAAATGACCAGATTGAAAAGAAATTGCAGCGATCCCAATGTATGCAACATAGAACTAAATAAATTGGAAGATAGATTCACACAGAGAGGCTATTCCAAGCGTGTCATCAAAACAGCAAGGAAAAAGATTGATCAAACATGTAGAACCACCCTACTGGGTCAAAAGACAAAGATGCGAGACAGTTCACCATACAGAGCAATGAGTTTTTGTACGGCATATAGCCAAAACAGTCACAATATATATCACATTCTATGTAAACATTGGAATGTTCTACAGACAGATGAAACACTTGCTGCTTTACTTCCTAAGAAACCTAAAATGATCCATAAAAGAGGTAAAACTATCAGAAATGAAGTCTGCAAAAGTTTCTTACCACCTCTAATGGAAAGTAAAACAACATGGCTTCCGAATAAAATTGCAGGTTTCTATAGGTGTGGTAATTGTAATATGTGCAGTATGGCATTGCATAAAACCACTGAATTCAGCTACAATGGTAGTGACAAATATAAAATCTCCACTTTTATTAACTGCAATACGAAATTTGTGGTATATATATTGGAATGCATATGTGGCCAGATATATGTGGGCAGCACAATAAGGCCCTTGAAGGAACGTATTCAAGAACATATCAGAGCCCTAAGAAATTATGACATAGCATCACCGCTAGTACGGCATGTTAAAGATAAACATCCAGTAACTGAGGTTCCATTAATAAAATATATGGGTATAAATCAAATCCCGGTGAACGCTAGGGGTGGCAACAGAACATTGGACTTGCGTAAAAATGAAGCAAAATGGATTATCAAATTAAGAACGATTGAAATGGGCATGAATTTGGATGATGAGTTGTACCATTTCCTCTGAATATATCCATTTGGCATACTATGAATGTAGAACAACACACAAATGATATGAGTCACTAACTTTGTCAATATCCTTTCTATTTCGTGTCCTTGAAAGATAGGGAGGGTTCTTTCCCTTCTCATTTGAATTTTCTATATGTTGGGAAGACCGGTTACGATTTCACTCTATATGTTCACTGAGGTGCCATTTGTGTACATACTGGGGGTAGAAATTACTTTACCATCATGATATTGGGTGGTTGAAAATGTATTTCTTTGGTTGGCAAATAGGTGACAATTTGTCTTTATTGGGGGGTAATATTTACAAAATATGAACCACCTCAAAATGGCCGCCGCGGTTCCATAGGCAGGTGCTTTTTCTTTCTTTTCCGGCTAATGAATTATGTTGAAGTGCTAACGCGGTGTTTAAAATAACGGCGAAGGATTTGAAGTATTGAAATCGTCGTCTTAGAATGTCTACATACGATATAGACGAGGTTTCGTCCTGACTTTGTGTTAGTTTTCACTCAATAGGAACCACCTCAAAATGGCCGCCGTGGTTCTATGGGTAAGCTTCTGTCCGTTGTTAGTGCTAATGAACTCGGTTTGAGTACTAATGTGGCGCGCAAAATGCCGGCGAGGGATGTACACTTCCTTTGGAAAAGTCGGGGAGAGTGAGAGGAGGTACAGAGGCCCTCGATGCTCTCGCTGAGATACATCGGGAAATAGAAAAGGGACGAGATTTAAGAACAGAGAGAGAGGCATATAGGTAAGTGTATGGTAGAAGTTTGGGAAATGTATTCTATGTAATTCAATGAAAAATGGAGCATTATTAGAATGCTGGCTCCATTACCAGGATAGTGTGGAGACATTGGTATAAAAAATGATTATATAGGAATTGAGGTCCTTTTAGGGAGGAAATTGGATTTATTGTAATTATTTGTATTTCAATTGGTTCCTTAATACATGAGATTTGCGAATTCAATGAAAAACGGAGCACTATTAGAATGCTGGCTCCATTACCAGGATAGTGTGGAGACATTGGTATAAAAGATGATCACATAGAAATTGAGTTCCTTTTAGGGAGGACATTGGATTTATTGTAATTATTTATATTTCAGTTGGTTCCTCAATACATGAGGTTTACGGTTCCTGTAATTTAGATTCATTTTGAAGACAGCAAGGAAGTGACTGATTATGATTAAAACAGGTCAGTAATTGCACTACAGTACACTTTATTGGCATTCCCTAAATTTTGCCAAGTGAAATGGGAGTAACTAAATTATCACGTTCCCCCTCCTTCTTCATAGAGGATGATAAATGGTATATGATTATACGGACATAGAAGCAAATAAAGGTATATTTTTATTAGACTCTCTTTCCTCACCATTACACAATGAGGGGTTATTCTGGGCTATAAGTAGTTTACGTTTGAAAGAAAAGAAATTGTAGACATAAATTGATCAAATGCCAACGAAAAAGAAATTCATTTACACTTGGGCTTGCATGTTGCATGGCTAACTATCGCTGTGGCTTCAACAGACCTATCCTTGGGTACATGGGAAATATATTGTTGGATACTTCAAATAAACACTTCACCACTGAGGTTGTGGTGGTGGTTTTCTTCCTTTTCTCTGAAGTTTCTTGTTTAGCTTCAAACCAAGAGAAATAGTATAAATAATATGCACTTTTAAGAGCTTGTGTACTTAATTGACCAAAGAATTTATCAGTTTTTTGTATTTTGGAAAGGGAAAGGACAAAATATTGGATGTGTATGTATTTTAATATTTGTATATATTGTATATATATATTTGTTATAATTGATTGTTATATGTTGTGATTCTCTCAGCCTTGAAGAAGTCCAGTCAGGACGAAACACGTGTCGGCTGATGGCTTTTCATTCTTTTTCTACATTTTGTGTATATATGTTTATATGTTTATGTGTAGGCTGATGGCTTTTCATTCTTTTTCTACATGTTGTGTATTTATGTTTATATGTCTATGTGTATAATATGATATATTCTTTTGTATTAAAATTCTCTATTTGCATGGACATTTCTGTTTGGTTAGTTTTATATGAGTACATGGTTTTTCTCTTTGGTTAGTTATTGTTTATTTCAGAAAAGGAAGATTTATCAATTAGCAATTTAGTTTGATCATACTAGATTCTCTCATGTCATCTCATTTTGATAATATAATAGTTTAGACATTGATTGTTGATGTGCCCCACTGAATTGTTTGTTCATTATTAAAACGGGTCTACTATTGTAAACCCGGAAGTACATATCAAGGCAACGATGTGTGTCAGTGTATGAGCACTCAAAAGTTTTTTCCTATATGTTTAGAATGTGCATTTATTTCAAGTTATGAGTTGCCTTTTGTTGTTGATTGTATATGTTCATATTGATTATTTGCACTTCGTAAAGTACTAGATTAATACTGCAGGGGTTGCTGAATAGGCACTCCGAAAAAATGGCAATGTTTGATGATGAGAGAGACAAGATCTTTCATGCTATGTTCTCACATACTCCAAATACTAGTAATGTTTCCCAAGGAATAGGTAATTGCCCAGAAGGTATGAGATCTAAATATCTACATTTAGAAAAATTGAAAAAACAGGAATTATCTCGATGGTGGGATGCCACAGTTTTACAAAAATACATCACAGAAAAAAAGGTCCCTCGGGGCCTGAGAGTAATTATATTCCCTACTTTTGACGACTTGTCGGTTAAACACATGCTGGAGTGGGAACAATTGCTCTTCGAGACTTCGAAAGGTATGATGACAATTTTAATACAACATGCAGAGGAAAAAAGGGAAAAATTATTAAAAGACATACAGGAATTAGAAAATGAAATCAAGGCCCTAAATTTGCCAGATGTTAAAATAAAAAATGACAAGATTTTGAAAGAAGTGCTTGATAAACATCAGTTGTATATCAGGAATAAAAAAATGGCAAAATTACGAAGAGATGATAGAGATTATGAAAGTGGCAGAATTTATACGTTCGCTAGGAAATTTGATAATTTCATTCACAAAGGACAAGCTACAAATGAGAAGGGCACATTGGGAGTTGTGACCCATGAATCGGATTTTTCAATAACATCAGATGAATCAGATAGCACTAGCATATCAAGTGATAATACCAATTCAAATTCCAATGATGACCAAATGCCCACCAATAGTTTTTTACAGGAAGCAAAAAGGTACAGACTAGGAAACAAGAGAAATGCTTACAACCAGCCTTTTCAAAATGCAAGGCCAAAACACGTAGAGGCAAAAGGAGAAGAGGAGGTCAAAAACCAATCAGCTATAGGGATGCAAACCAGAGCAGCAAGGAGCAGAATCAAGAACAATTGATATTGGCATCTAACAAAAAGTTAGTAGATGCTGCGCAGGATTGTAGCAGCATTTCGATTGTGAATTTATCCAAACATATTCTTACTGAAGAACAACTTAAGGTGTTAGGCAAAGGATTGGGTTTTTGTGTGTCTAATCTTTGTGACATGACGCAAGTACACATTGACTTTTTTAAATTTCTTCGACAGTTGAAACTCAAAAAATATTTTGCAGACAAGACAGAAAAGCATACAGAGACAATTTTAGATACCACAATGAGTACTACAGTGAGTAATTATACTATCAAAGATATTGCAGACATTGAACTTTTACTCACCTTAGAAAATATGGATGATAACAACATGGACAGGCTAGACCTATTAAATGACCTCAAAATTGTTCAGGATACATCTTTAAATAGTGGCCTCAAACCTAAATCTAGCTTTACCCCCAAATTACCCAGTAACAATGTCATAGAAGTATTTGGGAGATTGGTGAAAGAAGATTTGTGCAAACTACAAAAACAAATTAAAAGTGGCAACTTTCACAAATCGTTTAATATAACAAATAAACAGAGATTGGCTCTCAAGGAACTAGGAAGTAATCACGATATAGTGATTAAAGAGGCAGACAAGGGGGGAAACATTGTGATTTTAGATAGAGCAGACTATGTTCAAGAAATAGATAGACAACTATCTGATAGTAGAGCATATATTAAATTGCAATGTAATCCCATTAAAAAGATTGTTGATGAATTGGAAAAACTATTATTCTTATGGTGCAATCAGGGGTTAATTTCTGATTTTGAAATCAAATATATCTTCAATCCTTATCCTACATCACCTTGTATATATGTATTACCTAAACTACATAAGAGTGCCATTTCACCACCAGGCAGACCCATAATATCGGGAATAGGAGCGCCTACGGAGAGACTTTCCGAGTTCATTGATAGCTATCTGCAGCCTGTTGTGAAAAACATTCCTTCATATCTACAGGACACGAAGGATGTTCTTTGTAAGCTGGAGGACGTGAACTGGACTCCAGAGATGATGCTGGTTACCTCAGATGTATCTTCCTTATACACATGTATTCCTAAAGATAAGGGCTTACAAGCAGTACGGCATTTTCTGTCTGAGAGATCTGCATCATACATGGAACATACTGATATGATACTATGTATGATTGAATTTACATTGGAAAACAATGTATTTTTACATGAGGGGCAGTGGTTCAAGCAAGCACAAGGAGTAGCTATGGGTTCACGGTTCTCTCCTTCATATGCGAATATATATATGGGCTTCTTTGAAGCAATACATGTTTGGAAGAAGGGCCCCTCTGTATTTACCGACAACATTTTCTTCTGGGGAAGATATATTGATGATGTTTTAATGATCTGGATTGGATCGGAACAACTATTAAAGGAATTCTATGAATACATTAATTGTAACATCTTCAATATTAAAATGACGTATGAATTCAGCAAGAACAAAGTCTGCTTTTTAGATCTAGAGATATCCGTCACAGATAATAAGATTCATACGAAAGTCTACCGCAAACCAACAGCCTGCAATTCGGTATTACATGCAGAAAGTGCGCATCCTAAAAGTCAAATTTCAGCCATCCCATTTGGGGAAATGACCAGATTGAAAGAAATTGCAGCGATCCCAATGTATGCAACATAGAACTAAATAAATTGGAAGATAGATTCACACAGAGAGGCTATTCCAAGCGTGTCATCAAAACAGCAAGGAAAAAGATTGCTCAAACATGTAGAACCACCCTACTGGGTCAAAAGACAAAGATGCGAGACAGTTCACCATACAGAGCAATGAGTTTTTGTACGGCATATAGCCAAAACAGTCACAATATATATCACATTCTATGTAAACATTGGAATGTTCTACAGACAGATGAAACACTTGCTGCTTTACTTCCTAAGAAACCTAAAATGATCCATAAAAGAGGTAAAACTATCAGAAATGAAGTCTGCAAAAGTTTCTTACCACCTCTAATGGAAAGTAAAACAACATGGCTTCCGAATAAAATTGCGGGTTTCTATAGGTGTGGTAATTGTAATATGTGCAGTATGGCATTGCATAAAACCACTGAATTCAGCTACAATGGTAGTGACAAATATAAAATCTCCACTTTTATTAACTGCAATACGAAATTTGTGGTATATATATTGGAATGCATATGTGGCCAGATATATGTGGGCAGCACAATAAGGCCCTTGAAGGAACGTATTCAAGAACATATCAGAGCCCTAAGAAATTATGACATAGCATCACCGCTAGTACGGCATGTTAAAGATAAACATCCAGTAACTGAGGTTCCATTAATAAAATATATGGGTATAAATCAAATCCCGGTGAACGCTAGGGGTGGCAACAGAACATTGGACTTGCGTAAAAATGAAGCAAAATGGATTATCAAATTAAGAACGATTGAAATGGGCATGAATTTGGATGATGAGTTGTACCATTTCCTCTGAATATATCCATTTGGCATACTATGAATGTAGAACAACACACAAATGATATGAGTCACTAACTTTGTCAATATCCTTTCTATTTCGTGTCCTTGAAAGATAGGGAGGGTTCTTTCCCTTCTCATTTGAATTTTCTATATGTTGGGAAGACCGGTTACGATTTCACTCTATATGTTCACTGAGGTGCCATTTGTGTACATACTGGGGGTAGAAATTACTTTACCATCATGATATTGGGTGGTTGAAAATGTATTTCTTTGGTTGGCAAATAGGTGACAATTTGTCTTTATTGGGGGGTAATATTTACAAAATATGAACCACCTCAAAATGGCCGCCGCGGTTCCATAGGCAGGTGCTTTTTCTTTCTTTTCCGGCTAATGAATTATGTTGAAGTGCTAACGCGGTGTTTAAAATAACGGCGAAGGATTTGAAGTATTGAAATCGTCGTCTTAGAATGTCTACATACGATATAGACGAGGTTTCGTCCTGACTTTGTGTTAGTTTTCACTCAATAGGAACCACCTCAAAATGGCCGCCGTGGTTCTATGGGTAAGCTTCTGTCCGTTGTTAGTGCTAATGAACTCGGTTTGAGTACTAATGTGGCGCGCAAAATGCCGGCGAGGGATGTACACTTCCTTTGGAAAAGTCGGGGAGAGTGAGAGGAGGTACAGAGGCCCTCGATGCTCTCGCTGAGATACATCGGGAAATAGAACAGGGACGAGATTTAAGAACAGAGAGAGAGGCATATAGGTAAGTGTATGGTAGAAGTTTGGGAAATGTATTCTATGTAATTCAATGAAAAATGGAGCATTATTAGAATGCTGGCTCCATTACCAGGATAGTGTGGAGACATTGGTATAAAAAATGATTATATAGGAATTGAGGTCCTTTTAGGGAGGAAATTGGATTTATTGTAATTATTTGTATTTCAATTGGTTCCTTAATACATGAGATTTGCGAATTCAATGAAAAACGGAGCACTATTAGAATGCTGGCTCCATTACCAGGATAGTGTGGAGACATTGGTATAAAAGATGATCACATAGGAATTGAGTTCCTTTTAGGGAGGACATTGGATTTATTGTAATTATTTATATTTCAGTTGGTTCCTCAATACATGAGGTTTACGGTTCCTGTAATTTAGATTCATTTTGAAGACAGCAAGGAAGTGACTGATTATGATTAAAACAGGTCAGTAATTGCACTACAGTACACTTTATTGGCATTCCCTAAATTTTGCCAAGTGAAATGGGAGTAACTAAATTATCACGTTCCCCCTCCTTCTTCATAGAGGATGATAAATGGTATATGATTATACGGACATAGAAGCAAATAAAGGTATATTTTTATTAGACTCTCTTTCCTCACCATTACACAATGAGGGGTTATTCTGGGCTATAAGTAGTTTACGTTTGAAAGAAAAGAAATTGTAGACATAAATTGATCAAATGCCAACGAAAAAGAAATTCATTTACACTTGGGCTTGCATGTTGCATGGCTAACTATCGCTGTGGCTTCAACAGACCTATCCTTGGGTACATGGGAAATATATTGTTGGATACTTCAAATAAACACTTCACCACTGAGGTTGTGGTGGTGGTTTTCTTCCTTTTCTCTGAAGTTTCTTGTTTAGCTTCAAACCAAGAGAAATAGTATAAATAATATGCACTTTTAAGAGCTTGTGTACTTAATTGACCAAAGAATTTATCAGTTTTTTGTATTTTGGAAAGGGAAAGGATAAAATATTGGATGTGTATGTATTTTAATATTTGTATATATTGTATATATATATTTGTTATAATTGATTGTTATATGTTGTGATTCTCTCAGCCTTGAAGAAGTCCAGTCAGGACGAAACACGTGTCGGCTGATGGCTTTTCATTCTTTTTCTACATTTTGTGTATATATGTTTATATGTTTATGTGTAGGCTGATGGCTTTTCATTCTTTTTCTACATGTTGTGTATATATGTTTATATGTCTATGTGTATAATATGATATATTCTTTTGTATTAAAATTCTCTATTTGCATGGACATTTCTGTTTGGTTAGTTTTATATGAGTACATGGTTTTTCTCTTTGGTTAGTTATTGTTTATTTCAGAAAAGGAAGATTTATCAATTAGCAATTTAGTTTGATCATACTAGATTCTCTCATGTCATCTCATTTTGATAATATAATAGTTTAGACATTGATTGTTGATGTGCCCCACTGAATTGTTTGTTCATTATTAAAACGGGTCTACTATTGTAAACCCGGAAGTACATATCAAGGCAACGATGTGTGTCAGTGTATGAGCACTCAAAAGTTTTTTCCTATATGTTTAGAATGTGCATTTATTTCAAGTTATGAGTTGCCTTTTGTTGTTGATTGTACAGGTACGGTAGAGATAGGTTCTGAATTTACTTGTACAAAACCAGATAAACTCAGCAGTTATAGTTGGAGTTATTTCAAGTAGCTATATCTCGCGGCCTAAGGTAACTATAATTTGCGCCCTTGTCATGTACTGCCAATTACCCCAGATATTACAGTAATCATGACAACTTTTACAACGTCAATAAAAATATCAATGAAACATTAGAAGTAAAATTAATAAAGAAAAAAACAGTGCATGTCGGGCCACGAGTTATAGTTTCATTAGGCTGCGTTTGCTGTGATCCCCAACATGCCTTAATCAGAATCTAGCTCTATATTTAAGTACCTTTGGTCTCTGTCGCTGATGCAGAGGAGGCCTGACCTACACTTCCCTTGGTGCCCAGCAGGTTTACCACTTCAGACAGAATTCTGTGTGCATTGTCCACTGAGTGGATTGTCAGCTCTTGTGGTGCACAGTTCCAGTGCTGGCACATCACGTCTGCAGTGTCAGCACCAGCATTGGACCTCTATTTTCAGTTTGCACTGCTCACCTTGTAGCTATCCTTAGCTTTGCAATTTCTTCTATGGGCCAGATCCATGCCCCACCCCTGGTCCCCAGCTGCAGAGATGATCTTTAGCATTGGTTGTAATTTTCATGGAATGCTGATTTTTCACCACAAGGCAGTTCATGGTGACTACAGGACGGGGTTAAGAGCTGTTCAGTGCAACACACTTGTAGGTGCTTCCTCAGTCACACAGACATGGATACTTGCAAAGTGAAATGAGGACACTTGGGACTCACGGCCCTTCCAGTGAGTGGTGCAGGTCCTTTTGAGCTGCAACAGTAATTTCAGTTCAGCCCAGGCCCCCCTTCCTTAACACATCTCAGTCTCACCCACTACAAAGGATTCCTGGAATGTTCGGGGAACCCTGCAATTCACTTATGCTGTCTGAGGTCTCACTCCAAATTCCCTCCATGGATCTCATTTGAATGTAACAAATACAAATGTCAGGCTCCTCAGTGGACAGACTTCTATTCTCAGCTTTGTAGCGATGAGAAAGTACGCAAGTCCTGGTTTTGACAGTCCTTGCCTGCCAAAGGTATGGGCGAACCCTTCTGGTAGCCACAATGCCACTGACAATGGAACGTGTAAGCAGATAATGCCCTCTAGAAGGAGCCCCCAAGAGGAAAAACCCTGAAGGAAAAAAACCTTTGATGGCGAACAAAGACTCTGGGTGGATGAGGAAGAACAGGACTGCCGCATGGCTTAGAAGGTGAAGATAAAGCAAGTGGAAAAGCCAGAACCAGAATCAACAGCAGGGGCAAGGAGACACCAATAGGACAATAGGAGAAATAATTCATGAGCAGGCATTAGGAGACACCAGCAGGAGCGAGGAGTGTTGCAACACAAAGGAGAAAGACAGTTTCACTCCTTATGCACTAAAAAGTAGGAAGTGACATAGGTGAAGAAGTGAAGCCACCATGACTGATTGGGAAATGGTTGCAGGAATACGTGATGGAGACTTCATGATGGATTGGTTAAGTAAAAGTCCTTCCTCAGGAATTCTGGGAAGAAGAAACTCTGGAGCGCAAGAATATGGCCCCCAAAGAGAGGAATGTCTCAGCCCAGTGAGGCAAAGTATGGCCCTCCGCGGTGCCTTGCAAGATTCCCCAGGCTGCAGGTAAATGTTTAGGGGGTCCTGCTCTATAACACAAGGTGCCAAGCAGGCAATGGAGTGAGATGTGGTTTGTGCTGCAACCCGTGGCATGACAACAAAATGAATCCAAGCATGGCTATGGATACCTTTGTCGCAGATGCTCCTTATGTGCATCCTGGACAGTATTGCAGGGGACTAGCAGACCAATTTCAAAACAAACAGGCTGGTAGCCCATGTTCCCTAGCAGGTGACATGTAAAAAGGCCTGTCCTGTTACTAAATTTGCACTGATGCCAATACTGTTATTACTCTGCAGCTCACTGAGACAACAGTAGTCATGCTCATCAGAAGTAGGGTGCATATGATTTACTCTGTCACTACAGAGCCCAGCTTTGGGTCTCAATTCTTGTCGGAAAGTGTCTCCAGTGCACATGCATGATGGTCATGTGTCTTGGGGTGGGGATGAAAAGCTACAGCTTGCTATGGTGATCTTCAGGCAGGGCTTTACACTCTATAGAACTGTGCAGGGAACCTTTCTCCTTTCTAATTTGCCTGTTTAGTGTGGTATTGGTCTCTCTTTGCATCCCTTTATCCTCCCATGCAGGCAACTCCTCTTCCAAGCCCAGTCTTCATGCCATTGATTGATGTGTCCAGTGTGGCCTTCCTTAGCTTCTGCACCAACTTTTTAAAGCCAACCTCCTTGATTTAGTCCAGCATGGTTCATCCCCTTATTCTCCCTCCCTTCAGCAGCCTTATGCCATTCTTGCTTCCAGCTCTGTCCTCCAGCCCCACTCCCTGTCTTGCCCTTACAACTGTCCCCAACCACTAATATCACCCTCAGCAATGTGGAACCATAGCTTCTCTTGTGCATTCTGACCCTATAGCTATCCTCTTTCTCCCAGACATCCCATTTCTCCATGAAATCCTGTCCACCCAGATTCTTCATCGGCCAGCTGTCCCATGAACTCTACCTGACGCCAACCCATTTTATTTCCCAAAATGTTCTTCTTTGTGGCCTCATCCCCTGTGACTCTCCATGTCTCTTGTACTTCAAACGTTTTCATCTGGTTGCATCCTTACTCTTGCCTCCTTGCCACATAGCTCTCCAAGCTAACATGCAGTGTTTTTTGATGCCCCAGAGGTTGTGATTTATTATACCCTTTGGCCTTTACCTTTGGAAGGGTAACATAATATGGTTTTATCATGCAATTACTTTATCCTATCAAAGTTTATAGGTTTGTGATGCTGTTATGGTTTGAAAAGTTAGTATATACGCTAGTGATATTTTATTTAGCAATGGCTTCTGCAGAACATTCGGGAAACAGAATTTGTATTACTTAATATTGTGTCATAGGGATGTATCATTCTTTCACCATAAGTTCATGAATATTCTTGGGGGAAAAGCATTGTCGTTTTACACTTTTTTATCTAGTGGAACAGTCAAAAAACATATGTTTTAGTTCTATTCCAATGGTTGACCACTTATCATTTAGAGTGACTGATCTCTCTAAATGATAAGTGGTCAACCCTTGGAATAGAACTTGAAACCAATGTGAGTGATGTTTTGTTAACAGACTGTTTACTATGGGATCATAGAACTGGGGACATTTCTCTCACAAAGACACAAATAACACAGAATTCTATTTCACATTTTTATAAGATG
This sequence comes from Pleurodeles waltl, assembly GCF_031143425.1. Lineage (NCBI taxonomy): Eukaryota > Metazoa > Chordata > Amphibia > Caudata > Salamandridae > Pleurodeles > Pleurodeles waltl. The sequence continues at coordinate 1,892,674,030 of NC_090440.1, forward strand.
TTAAGTATGTTCTTCACATTCTCTTTTTTGTTGTGTGTGTTAATGCTCTACTAATCATCACAATAATTGCTTGACATTCTTTCTATCCTAGGTTCCTGCATAATAATAAATTGTAGGTACCATATTGTCATGTTCCCTGAGTTCCACAGTGGAGGCCCCACCTAAAAATACTGGAGGAGCATAAATTTGACTCCACCCTTACACGTCACAAATGCACAATATATATTTGCACTTAGCACTAAGTATATAGTTTGTGTGATCTAACATTATTAATGTAAAGTTGTTGCACTTGAACGCAATACAAAAGTGCATTCACTATAGAACCAGAGAGTCAAATACTCTGTGTGTCTTAACCTTATTAAATGAAATGTAGTCATTTGAAATGATGTAGAAACCATTCTCATATTATTGAAATGTATTAACATCAGAAATGAGAATAATTCATGGAAACCTGTGCACTAATGCTTTCATATTGCATTTAAATGTAGTTTGTAGTGGCAGTTATACTCGTGTATTCAAATATCGACCTTGCTTTTCTCTAGGCTGTAATATGAGTCTAATTTGAATTCATGTACTGACATTTTCATATGTTTGAAGTTATATGTACACAGCTGACATGCATTTTAAATATGCTCTGTTACATTACACGTTTAAACCTGACATGACCAGACATTAAATTCTCTCAACATGAAATGCTGTTTTCCATTTCTGCTTGTATGTCATTTGCTTTGCAGGAATGTTCACATAAAACGTTACCTTGGGAATAGATGCTACTCTGTCTTACGCATAGAGAGCTTGAGAAAAATATCTTGATAGTAGAACATGGAGAAACCGAGTGTGAGCTGAGAGTCCCTATTCAATAATGTTGCAGGTGTTCAAGGACAACATCTTTCTCAGGACTGCTCTGGGAGAAATGTTGTAGCTTACAACTTAAGAATGGAAAGGACAACGGAGTCCCTGATGGAGTGAACAAGGGGTGTTGCTTTGAAGGCTTTATGTGATATTAATTAGTGATCACATAGGTTGTAAGGCAGATCTCCTATTGTACTTTGAGAAGTACAGACCTCTGTTTTCCCCATTCATTTTGTTCCTTTTTTCCTAAGTGTGGCTTTGGCTAACACTTAATTTCTAATTCTAAGAAGACTGTTGATCGGGTTTCTAAAATGATGACACCTTCCCGATATGCAAGCCCTTATAGATGTTTCACCTTTTTCAACATTCCCCTGACATTTGAGATTATTCCTGATTAAATTATTTAGATTTATTCAGGTCCTAAATTAGACGAGTTTAGACATTATTCATGTTTATGAGAGAAAAGTGAAGATTGTTCTAAGAAAACCACATCTTATTGTTATTTTTCTGTATTGCTGTAACTTAAGTTCTTGTATGCTATATGATGATGTGCCTTAACCTTTTCAGGAGATTTGGTTAGCCTGCTGTGATCTTATATCTTTACAGCATATTTTTTAGACTGATTTACATTAACCTTGCTGTTAACTTGTAATAAAATTCCTTAACTTTATTTCTGATTCTTGGACCTCATTGTGTAGTCAAATGTGTTACACTGTTAATTGAAAATTGTTTTGGTCAATGCTAAGTCCCAACATCTTTTGAGCTGACTTAAAAAGGTCAGTCGGATAACCAAATTAAGGAGCATGGCGCAAACTCACCATTGTTACCGTGCTAGGTCTGTGCAGTCACAGACTAACCAATTCTGAGCAATACCCCACAGTTATTCAATGAAAGTCAGTGATACTCCTGTCTATTCTCTGTGGTCTGTAGGCTCATAAGGCATCATCTGAAAAAACACCCATTTAAATAATACTACATCACTACGCGCTGAACTTGGAATTCATCTACTAGATTAATGATTGTATTCTTTAGCTATAGAAAGTAGGGTTTGATTTCAACATTGGGGAAATAAGAACTGGAGAAAGTAACTATAATCACTTTACAATTTTGTTGACTATAGTCTATTTTGGGCTAGTCAACAGAATTCTAAGACGACCTTAACACACTATATTATGAATTGATGTTGCTCTTGTAACGGTGTGTTTGGGGCTGTTCATTTGAACCAATAAAATAGTTTGCATTGTGAAGTGTCTGCAGTATCAATGTATAGCTCATCTCTCTTGTTCCCCTGCACATGTTTTAAAATGGGCAGATTAGAGGCACAGACCAGCATTTGCTCTCAGTAGATTCATTTACACTGAGTTAACACACAGCTTTCCCCTCTTCATATTTGATCCTAGGTACAGTGATATGGCATCATGAGCTTGTGCCTCTGTGGTGGTAGGATACTCTTTGGGTTGCTGTCTGCACTCTGTAGTTTTTAAATAAACAAACAAACAAACAACTAAATACATAAATAAAAACCACAGGTGCTTCTATGCTGTCAGTGGGAGATCAGAGCGTGAGGGTCAATGTTAGATAAATCGGATTATTACATTACACATTGTAACATTTGGGGCCATATGTACGAAAGCTTTTTCCCATAGACACAGAATGAGTAAAATCCTTTGATACATCTGGCCCTTGGTGGTAAGAAGTTAAATTATTTGATGTGGAGACGAAAAGAAAAATATGGAAAAACAATTTCTGGTCTGTTATTAAACATATAACACTAAAATGGTCATTCAAAAAGGACCTTGGAACTGAACCTAACAAAAACGATGTTAAAAGACTGACACATCTCCTTGGTCCACAAGCTATTATCAGCAATGATGGGAACATATAGAGTAGGTTATGGGATTGATGGGTGGTGAATGTTCAACATAGACAAGGTAGTACAAACAAATATCATATATGCATAGGTTTACAGTGCTGGCTTTAATGAGAAGTGAGCGTCGAGCAGCTGACACTGATGATTCTTTTAAAATGAGATTATATTCTGGAGTTTTATGCCTGTAGGTGTTCTCAGTTTTATCCGCAGATAACTACAGAGATGTCCTTTTATTTGATTGCACATTAACAATCTTTGCCCTACCACCTCCTCCACTACTCAGTTCTCCCACTAACTTCCAGATTTATTTCTGAGGCTGTGGTCATATAAATCAGATTAACAAAGTAGGTGTTCTCTCTCTTTTCCTCATCACTTTTTCAATCTCGTGCACATGTTTTGTAGGTCATTTATTTTGCTTGATCATATGTGCTCTTCCACTATCTTCCAAGAGGTTGTTTCTTCCTTTTCACTTCCACAAATTCCTCACTAAATCGTCATTGTCAAATGGTGCTGCGCATATTTTAAATCGTTTTTAAGGGACATATCCCATCAAGGGACTGCATCATTGAATCCTCTCGTCTGCTCGACTCCTTCTCAATTGACAGCTTCACTGACCTCACTGGCTAGCCTACTGCATTCCTAACCCCTCCAAGATGATTTTTGCAGCCTTTTTCACAGCACTGTTGTAGCTGTAGGGTTTGGGATCTATTCCTCAGAACTCTCAAATCAAATGTCAGAGCAATTAAGGTGAAACTGTATTCTACCTGGAGCTCCGGGTTCCTTGCTCTGACAAGGCCCAATGTATGCACTTCCCCGTGAGTGGTACCTACTAACATTTAATTAAATGAAGGACTATCAATGTTTCCCAAGATGTTTTTGCTTCAGATTCATCTCCTCTCCTTCTGTCTTCTTAGTAAATTGACTTACCTCAGGTGGAGTTTCAGAGAAAAAATACATAAAATGAAATACAATTTACCTTTAAGCAATGACCTTCTTCCCTTATATTACAACAATGTGGGCAGGTCAATTATAAATGTGACCCACTGGTGACAAGGAGACCATTGGGATTTTGCTGCATGTTTATTTTTTACTTTTATTTTATGTTTCTACCTAGTCCATTTCTGGGACTCTGCCCAATCCCCTCTAAGTGCACACTAGGTGTTTGTTGCACTGTCAAGCACTGTACTTAGGGATCTGTCTGTTGCCTTTTTCTTAGCAGTTCTGAGGAAAGAAGGGTCGTGCTTGGAAGTTAATTGTCTACCTTGGTTATGACTGATTACAGAGAGAATTATCATCTGGACAGTAGTTCTGAACAACACCAAGGGGGTAACACAAAAGTAAACAAACAACCTCCAAAGGTGCCGAATTCCATATCGATCAGTGTGGATGACAGGATTGTTCCCACGAGACTGAATATTTAGGAAAATCAAAAATTGAGCTTGTATGAATGGAGTAGAATTTATACATAACTGAAACGTAAATGGGGCAATCAGGCTTAAAGTGGAACTGGTGCTTCTAAAACTGGAGATTTTGGTACTGCATCAAAAGGGGTGCAAATAGGGCATGAGCAAAGTTGTAGACCGCAGAGCTGCAGCACAACTGGTGCCTGAGGTACTGAAGCAGGTCGGGGAATTTAAGACTGGAGCTTACAAGACTAGAGCAGAACTGGAGCATGCTGGACCGGTACAGGAGTGAAACATCTACCAAGAAGAGCAATCAAAAGGAATTGTGACAAAGATGCATAATGATCAGAGGCCATATGTATACTGATAGATCAGGAACTGAAAAGAAAAATAAGCTCCAAAGTTGGAACCACATGACAGGAAAGGCCCAGTTTAATCATGCACACCACAAATTGGTTTGCGTATTTGGTGGTGTTTGCGCTTCATGGCCATTATGGAATGGATACTTGTGTTTGGTCGCTAGCCAGGTATGGTTTAACATTAGTAGATGTTTCACTGACACTCTTGCCTTGCCGCTATGCTTGATGGTGGGCTGCAACCATGACACGTGCCAATCAATAAACTACACACTAGGCAGGGTGAGCAAGTGTTTTCGTCCATTTTTATCAGATCCAGTGGCTCCATGAACATTAATGGATTTAATTCCGCTATAGAGCGTTCTGACTGTAGTCACTTACAACAAAACACATATAAACTATCTTTTCATTCATTCGTTTATTCATTTAATTCTTTATGGCATGCATAGTAAGCAGACTAGTTCACATCTGCGCCTGGTCCGGTGATTTAAACCAAAATTATGTATCGCACCACAGTAGCAAATTATTGAATTTATGAAGGTGCTCCCCAAACAAAAGGCTATTCAACTTAAAACAACATATTGGTCCTAGCAATTAGGGGCATTTATTTGTTAGTTAAAAGTGTTCCTGATTTTCTCGCATGCCTAGAATAGTTAAATAAACTCCCCAAAGTTCTGTAACAACCAGTAAAAAACTTACATCAGGGTCACTGTTTGGCACAGATTAAACATAAATCCCTACTATCAAAACTATGCATTAGTAAAACTTTTCTAACATTAACTAACATTAAATATATAAATATCACTGCAAAGTCACCCTTCTGATAGGCTTCCAAAAACATATATGATAGCAGACAAAATCAATAAATGACGATGTTGTACAGACACTTCATAATATGATCCTCAGTATTTCTACTCCACAGATCGTCTTTCAACTTTTTCAATAATCTATTTACATTACTCCATTGCGTTTTATTTAGTCAAATTTGAGTAACAGTTTGGTTGTGACCAGTCTTGTAACTCTACATCAGCTGATAGGCTAAGATGGACACCTTGCTGTAGATAGAAACCTCACTGTTTTGCCTCTCCATGCTCTCAATTGATTAGGATGTGATATGTATTGATTTTCCTCTCTTGCGCTGCGTCTCCCAACGCCTTGTTCTCAAAAAGACCCGAAGCCCACCAGTGTTTGATCTGTAAATGTGCACATATGGAAAAATAGATATGGTCAATGAAGTACAGTGCATCCGATGTTCCATTTTAAGTCTGTGAAGATCACAAATTATCATAACTGCCAGAATGTTGTTGAGTAAAACATTATCACAACAGGTGTTGTATTAGTTGTATCTTTTGTTGAAAGATTGCGGGAATTATTCATCCATTTGTTAACACATAATGATCACTCCTGGTATATGGGCTAAGCATACAGGAAAGTGGTTTTATGTTTTACAACATGCCCCTCCCCTACAAACAGATCACTTATCTGCAAACAACCTGCAAATAGCAACGTCCCCAACAGGGAAACACCTTCACAGCAAGGAGCCATCTTTAATGCACAATAGGCCAAACCATACAAAGGTCACTTTTATATGACTTTCCCTCGTAAACAGATAGGTCCCCACAAATAGAGCAATCCTCTGCAAGCAAAACATATCAATACAACACACTAGCTATAAACAGCCATCTCTACTGCAAACGTTCTGCTCTCCCGCAAACAGACACAACCGCCTGAAAAGAGGCCAACCATCACGTACATAGACCACTCCATATTGTAGAGTTTTGCAGGAACGTCTGCAAAAAATGACAGTGTTATGAAGCACTAAGGTGGGGATTGATGCTGTAGAGGAACTTTAAACCCAAGCTGAGTCTCCTACACCTGGAACAATCTTGAAGCATTATACTGAATTGGCCCATCTAGTGTCCACCAGAATTGCTGAGGAACAACAACATACTCCTCAGGATCCTTTGGGATATGTGAGGGAAAACGAGAGATGTGAACAATAGTCACCAACATTTAAAGTTAGCACAGGCAGTCTTGCTAGTAGGGTTCTACGTGGTCTACATATGGCTTAGGATTGATGAAGGGAGCCTTTGAGATTGGTCTGCTGAATGCATGGGATGCTAAGTGGGGGCTTACAATCATAAAATGAAGTAGATTGCAGACAGCTTTGGATTCAATGTGTGCATTAAAGCAACCTTACCTACTTACTAAGCAGAGGTTATTAATTTCCCCTCTGGCTCAAGGGAGGGCCACTGTAAAGCATGTCTTCACCATCCTCACTAGAGTGTTAAACCTGTGTACACCGATTGTTCGTGGTGGTCAAAAGCAAAACGAGCTCTGTAAAATTACATGTAGATTGGAGAAAGCGTGCAAGAAAGTATGCGAAAATGTAAAACATCTAAATTGATTATAGATGTATTTTAAGTAGGGAAAACACGCTGTTTTCAAATCAAGTGCAGCGCAGACTGTAAGGGCAGCAAAAAAAGAAAAAGTCAAGTTCCCGAGCATTTTGTCTATCATCGTTGTGGGTGGAAATGCTGCACAGCTCCTTAACACCGCTTGAGTGGAAGCAACAAACCTTTTCTCATCACCATAACTCCTGATGCTCCCAACTCTCTTCGCCCGTTGTGGTGTGCCCCCGATGTCTGCCATGAGAGAAAATCCTTAGAAACTGTTGCCCAGGCCCCCCACTCTTAACTCACCCTCAACATTAAGATCCCTTAACATAACTGGTGTTGCAAGTCTATTGCCAGAAAGCCCATGCCCTTGCCAGTTAGACTAAAATGGTTGAAGCTTTCCAGTCTAATCCAAATATTAAAGCACACAACTGCTTCCGGAGTAGCACCCTGGCGCCACTATTCGCCTTTTAGAATGCAAAATATTCCTAACGCCACTCTTCCACACCACCACGACAAGTAGCAGTCTCATAAATTAGTTGTGATGATTTCACTGTGTATTTAAAGAAATCTAGATATACTGTCACAGGATCCTTATATATGTGCTTGAACATGTTAACCTTGGATAACTTAAAAAATATCATAAATCTATGTTCTCTTCTACAGTCAAGGAAATTTGATATCATAATTTGTTTTTCTAAGAGAATTTGTGGTCTGTTCTACATTGCTTAAGCTAAAAAGGAATTTGACATCTATCTATTAAATCTCATTGGTGACAGAAGAACCAGGCAAAAAACTCCTGCAGCATTTTGAAGCCACTTAATCCGCACCCGGGGGATCTTGATATACCTGAACCAATTCTGGAGGGGAAGGATAGATACAAAGTTCATATATATATTTGGATACTGGTTATAAAGAATGAGTTATCTAGCATCAGAAGGTTTTGCATCTGTACTGTTATTGGGGGTTCATAGCAGGATCCCTTATGCATACACTGTAAAAGGAAGAGCTTATCTTCTAGGCCCATCGAATATTAAACATATTCCAATTCCCCATGAAGGATGAACCAAGTGCATGGCTATTCAGGGTTGTGCAAAGGTTCTAGGGTTGGCCTCACAAAAAACAAGGGTTAGTATCATGATACTCCAAATACCTTGAAAGCAGCATACTGTGCCCTCCCCTCTCATGATCCCTCTGACATATGCACTCAGGGGCCTAGACATTCGCCTCCTATTCAGTCACGTACTACCTCCTCTAAGGTGTCAGGGTTCACTACTTGAATAAACCTACTGCTACCACTCACAATCTGCTCATCCATATGTTGTCACACCAAGTTGGGAGCACACAGGCCCAGCAGCCACCATGTATCTCAGGCATACCTTACATTCCAGTGCTGCAAGGCTTCCCCCCACGACATCACAGATCCCTTCTTAACCAGCATTTTGCATTTTAGAGTCTCAAGGGGAAGCTCCTGCGGAGCCCTTCTACCATTCCCTCTGTGTTCTCTTGATGGGCAGGCTTCTTAAGGCCTATGACATGATGGCTCCCCTGGTTCATGCCGTCAATCTCTAAAACACCTTGCTGGAAAGGGATATTCCATTCCATCCCGCTAAGAACTCTCATTCCGAGGAGATATTGAACGTATCAAAAACTGAAGTAGGATTTATACTTGTGAATCCAGATCAGATTAGACTAGATTCAGGATTAGGCAAACAGATTAATATGTGAAAGAAAGATAGATCTCTCAAAAGTGGCAAAAAGAGTCCTTAATAAATATTTTAAAAGTTTTTTACTTGCCTATATCTTTGGCATCGCTTAATGAATCTTCGTGAAATATTCCCCAAAAAATCAGCTGCTGTCTGGAAAGTTAATGGGGCCTGTCAAGCGGGGCCAAGGAAACGTCCTAAAACGCTTTTTCCCCCCGGAATTACACCAAACTTGGCAGAAAGGTAGCTCTTAGTCTAGAAAGCAACACTTTCGTTATTTGGTGTAAATCCATTCAGTAGTTTTTGTGAAATTAAGAAAATCAAAATTTGTATGTATAGGGATGCCAAGGCTTTGCGAACCCTCCAGATCTCGTGCTGAGATTCGATTGGATGACAACAATACAACAAGGGAGTGTTGGCAGCCATGTTGGGTCTCGGCTTCAGCTAAGTCCCAGAAACAAAAATTTTAAAAAGAAAAGGGGCCTCGTAGGGACACCCTGACCCCTTAGCTCTGGCGCTGGGGTCCCAGAGGGACATCCCCCATGGCAAAAAAGCATTTTTTTAAAACAATTTCAGCGGGAGTCATGACAGATCCACTGAAATTTGTTTTAAAAAGCTAAGCGTGGGCTCCCGCTCTTGATAATGCTGATGCTCCCGGGTGGGCCAAGTCCTGGGGGTGTTGCCATTTTAATGCGGGCCTGCCTCCCCTCGCTGTCCCAGTGACCGCCACCTCCCTGGGGCTGAGAGCTCCCACCAAGTCACAGCAAACACCCAGCTCAGATGAAGTGAGAGCTGTCAAACAGCTTTAACTTCATGCCAGTGGACATTTCCTATGTTTCCCTGCCTGCAGAGGTGCAGACTGGGAGACAGAGGAAACATTGCTGTCACAGAGAAGGAGCTGCTGTAACCGTTCCCTCTCTGTGACAGCAATGCCAGCTCCAACAGGAGCTGGTGAGCCGGCTGTGACCACTGGGGCCTTCAGGCTCACCCCACAGTCCCCAAAATTGTCACTGGGTGCCCTGGGGAGCATCCAGGTCACATGGCCGGGCCCCAGGGTATGGGGTCCCTGGGGCCAAGACCAGCCCTGGGGAAGGGGGCCAGACAGCCCCCTCCACGCAAAAAAGGTAAATAATTAGGCAGGGCCCTGAGGGATAGGGTCCCTACGGGCCAAGATTGCCCTGGGAAGGGGGCCAGACAGCTCCCCTCCCCACAAAAAATGTAAATAATTAGGCCGGGCCCCAGGAGATGGAATCCCTGGGGCCGAGATCGGCCTGGGGGCGCCGTGAAGGCCTTCTCCCCAAAAAATAGAAATATATTTAGGCTGGGCCTTGGGGATGGGGCTCCCGGGGTCAAGATCAGCAAGAGCAGGGGGGCCATGCAGGGTTGGGATGTTGCGTGGGTTTGCGGTCCACTCCCTCTGCACATAGCTGAATTTCGTGTGCAGCACAGGATTGAGTGGTTATAGGCAACGTGGGGTTGGGTTGTTATAGGGTTTGGCCGCAGGGCCTTGCCGCAGGCCAGGCTCTGCAGCACTGCGCATGGCCAAAGGCCGTGCTTGGTGGTGGTTGGATTAATGTATAGTAATGAAAAATACTTTATGTTAAAGAAACGTAAAATTCATTGAAAAAAACAAAGGTCACAGGGACATTATAATTAGGAAATAGAATTGAAAAAAACAGAGAAATTCACAAAAAACAAAGGTTACAAGGAAGTTATAGTTAGGCTCACATTTAAAAGTACCAAACCATACAAATTCATCAGTTATAGTTAGAGTTATCTCAAGTAACTATAACTTGTGCCCAAAGGTAACTATAGCTTGCGCCCTCACCATGCACTGCTAATTACACCACATAAAATCTTTGGTAACATCATTGATAATATCAATGTAAAATTTGCAGTAATTTGGTTTTAGCAGAAAACTGTGCATGGCGGGGGCCCGAGTTATCATATATATATATATATATATATATATAGAGATATATAGATATATAGATATATAGATAGATACAAATATATTACTTGGTGCAAGTTGCCACTTGTTAGTTATAGTTATAGTTACAGATATAGTTAGAACCAATTTGCTTTGATGTCAGCTTACTTGAATAATGACTGTGGTGAGGAAGTTGGACGAGGAGGTACAGCCCCAGTTAGTTACAGGTAATCTTTATTTCTCATGTCCAGTTCTTCCTCATCTCAGCCAAGGTTTGTCACCCCTCCCAGCCTGGTGGGTAAAGCTTTGATTAACTGATTATTGTTGGTATTACAATAAGTGGGGTGGCCTATTTCCTTTTTAGGCAAAATTACATGACGAGAACGGAAATTGGCAGAATAGGAAACCAGTATGTATTTTTGTTTGGTGATTTGTCTGTCCAATGGAGCATTCGCTCATCATGTAATGACCGTGACGAGGAAGATCTGGGCTCGGAGTAATGAAAATTACTGGTAAGTAACCAGAGCATTAACATAGCATTTAAGGTGTTTGTGCAAGAATCTGTCTTGCTTTTTTGCCAGGTACAGAGGCACAGGACAGAACAGCGTTGAAGTTATCCAACAGAATAAATATGTTTAAATTAAAACAAATGGAATAATTGTGATTATGTTGTCCAGTGAACTAATAATCCTAAGAAAACATATGAACAGGAGTCTAGGCTGGTCAAAAATTTCATGGTTCTTAGACCTCAAACTGTGAAATGTTAATTGTGCAGGTTTTGATGTTTATCAAGATACCTGATAAGTGACCCATTCTAATTCAGAAGGGCCAAAAAGAAGATTAGCTGATGTTGCCTATTATGCCCCTTTCCAAGCAATGCCAAAAAAGCTCAGGTACACTGTTTCCATCACTCAATTTGTGCTATGTTTCATCTGGCAAAAATGTCTGGAAGAACCATCAGAATGCACTACTGGTGTCCCTGCTTGTAATACAAGTTTGGACTCAAAGTGTAATTAGAACATTGGAAGGTTGGCAGCTCCATTGAAAACAATGGAGTGCTGCGGGCTTTTACTGGCCGGTAAAAGCCCGCAGCGCCAACATTCCAATGTTCGCTTTGTTCACAGCAACAGCTGTGAACAAAGCCTCACGGAGCCCGAGGGGATTTTAATCCCCGCGGGCTCCGTGAGCAATTTGTTTTATCTAATAGAACATTCTGCCCTGAGTGGCAGAATGTTCTAATAGCCTTAGAATCTGCCGTAGTGGGATCTACCGGCTATTGAAGGCCCTTTCCCTTGTTAAATGCCCTCGCCTTCGGCTCGGGCATTTAACGCAGGGAGCGGGCCTTTAATAGCCGGTAGAGCCCGCTACGGCGGGTTCTAAGGCTATATTAGAACACTGGAATGTTGGTAGCTCCATTGGAGACAATGGAGTGCTCTGGGGTTTTACTGGCTGGTAAAAGCCCGGAGCGTCAACATTCCAATGTTCTTTGTTCACAGCAACAGCTACGGCGGGCTCTAAGGCTATGGTAGGTGCCTGTTTTGGTATTTGCACACCTTTTGGAATTGGGAGTTTGGTGTGATAGTCATGAATTCTTGATAAATGTGCGCCTTTGGCTCTAAGGGGCATACATAATTGTGCGTAGAGTTGACAGTTGAGCTGCCTTCGAAGAACAGAGGAATTGCATAGGACAGAAGTGTGGCTTGTGTTTACATGCACCTTTGTCGCACAGTTCACCGCCTATATTCTTTGTAGGTTATGAAAGATAAATGAGCACTTTAAAGAATCCATGGCAACATACGTACTGAATTATGGAATGCGGAATTTTCGATGTACTGTTGCTTACCTTGTTGATAACAGTAGCAGCTGTGACGAGAGTACTGTAGATGAACAATACTGCAATGATGCCCATTAGTGCCCATTGAAACAAATGAGATTCGTGGCAAGGCTCAGGGTCTGAAAAAACATAGACGTCTTATTTCAACGGACTTGAAAGTGCCTTGCATATCTTTCAATTCAGGTCTCAAACAATCCAGGTGGACATACCGACCTAATTTCCCCTTCTCATCAAACCTGTAGCCCCAGATCCACTTCTATTCGTATCATTGCTTCTTTTATTGTTCCATGCACTCGCAATTATAATATCTTATGACAGTCCCCCTACCACCATACCATCATTCGCCACTCTCTTTCCATTGGCCAAAGTGGTACCCCCACCCCCGCGGCCAGCCACTGTACCCCACCCCACTTTCTCAGCAAATTGTTGGTATCCAGAATCTCATCGAGCCAGATGCACAATGCATTTTACCGGATGCAAAAGGCCCATCGGGCCATATGCAACCGGTAAAATACATTTTCCTATGTACCATTTATGAGTCAGTAACCTATTACAGACTCACAAAAACAGGTTTGTCAGTCGCTATCAGAAAGGAACCATTAAAGGGCATCCCTTCCTAAGAGCGAGTCGCACTGGTATTTATAAATGCGGTCGCAAAACATTCGTAGATTACCACTAATTTCAAATTGGTGGTAAGCCATTCACAAACAGGAAGGGGTCCCCAAGGGACCCCTTTCCCTTTGAGAATGGGGGCGCCAACATTTTCTCAGGGCAGACAGTGGTCCCACGGACCACTGCCCTCCCTGAAAAAATTAAAAGAAAACTTTATTTTATTTTTAAAATGCCTCCCATTTTCCTTAAAGGAAAATAGACTGCCAAGAAAATAATAACTGCTTTATTTAAAAAGCAGTCACAGACATCGTGGTCTGCCGACCCCAGCAGGCCACCATGCCTGTGATTGCTGGGTATTTCCAATGGGTAGCAAATTGTGAACTACCTCATGAACATTAATGAGGCGGGTCCCTTGCGAACCATTTGGGAATCGCAAGCAGTGTCTCAGATACTGTTGCATATCAGTGTTTGCGACTCGCAATTTGCATGTCGCTAAAAATCACAAATTATGAGTGGCAAACACTGAGGGTCGCATATCTGGCCCTAAATTTTTAAGGGATGCAGAGGACTTTAGAGCTCTACACTCCTTGAAACAGTAGTTCAAGATAGGTTTCCAGACAACACTAAATCATTTTTCATTCCCATGTAAAATTTGCATGATCTTTTCCATGCCAATTATAAATTCTATTTTTGTGTGACAATTATGTAGCTGAGGGCTGGCGCCCATCCCCCACTTTGCCAGAATCCATGGTTTTGCACATAATAATAGCAGGATGACCAACATACTCAAGGCCATTTTCTGCCCCCCATTTTAGCTCTGGCACCCAATCTAGGAGAATACTACACAGGCTGCTGGGGGTTGTACCCCTGCCATGCACACAATGGCTGCAGTTTTCTGCACCAGTAGCTACTCATTTTGAGGCATTCCCAAAGGGTGTGAATTTGTGTGCCCATTTAGCCACACCCTCCCCAGCAGCTTTCAGATCTGCCCCAGTCTATTGTGCAGTTGTTTCATTGTGGAGGACCACTGGAGTAAGATCTAAGTTGCTGCCTTGTGTATGTGAAATGCATTTATGGATATTTTGGAGCACTGTGTTCCACTGTAGCACAGTGAACATCAGGCCCAGTTCATCTCCCCGTTTGCAGTCATAGAGCTCCTTCCGACGTCCTATATTTCTGGAGTATTTTATAAGTCGTAGGCATGAGGTGTACTTCACTTTCTATCTGCATAAGTGCTTTAATTTAAAAAGTTAGTTCAATTTGAATTATTTTTTATTTTATACTTGCATAGTAATTTTTAGCAATTTATTTGTTATGCTGTTATTATATATAATTTGTATAGGTATCTAATGTCTAATGTTTGTCTTTCTTCTAATAAATTATTTTTGTATTCATGTTATTACTTATGTTTACACAAACTTTTTTAAATATTATGTTTATTGGGTTTTGCAACTATTTTAGAACATATTTTTATTTTATATTTTTAAGTTGTACATTTTTGATTTTGTGGGTATATGTTTTAAACATGTAATATTTTTTTTTTTAAAGTAATATATGTTTTAAAATTAATATCTTGTAGACTACTCAAAATGTAATGTATGTGCCCATTTCTTGACAATATTGTAGTCTTCTATATTTTTGTTTTCACTTTACAAAGTATATAAAATCAATATTTGTGTCCTCACTATTTTTTGCTCGATTGTTGTCTCCATTATTTTTGTTTGCCATACTTTGTCATACAACCACCAAAGAAGCTTCTCAACCTGCTTCAGGAAACTATAAGCTGCCTCTCTGTTTAGGCGATTCATGACCAGTGCCATACCTATGTAGAGCGTAAGATTTTGCTTTCCTAGAAACCAGATTTTCTCTTTAGTTTCTCAGATGATTTTCTCTCCCTCTTGTTGAACATGTCACTCTGTCTGTAGCATTGAACCTTCTTTAAGTTCCAAAAGGCCTTCCAATCCATCCTGTGACCACACAACAATTCCCAAAATAGTTAAGAAACTTGTTGAGCCCTGTCTATGGCTTAGCCCACATTCTAAGTGACTGATTATGAGTCAGGTGGAGCAAAACTACTTCCTGGAATTCCGCTTCACCAGACTCTGAGTAGTTTCATGTTTCCACACCCATTTTTTCTTGATTCGGGAGAACCTTACTCAATAAATCACATGACACTTTAGCTTCAAACGTAGCCAATACTTACTCCCATTATTTTGTGACGGGTTGGGGAAGCACAGAGAAAATACTTTCCCCTTCCCCCCAGTACTTCTACCATGCCCCTGCCTCATCTTCCAACCTACCCTAGGGCATGCGCATACATATACCACCTGCTAAAAGCACATTCATTTGAAGCCATATTCGAAAATGCACCACTCTATTGTAATAAACGTGGTAACCTGGGTCCGACTAGATTTTTTCATGGACTTATGAGTCCATGTCTAGAATGACACTTTATGACAACATTCATTCACAAGTTGGGCACTTATGCCAGGGACACAAGGTTAATACATTTGGGTCATAGGCAAAGTAATTCATTAACGGTTACGCATGCTCTCAAGACAAAGGTGGTCATTCTGACCCTGGCGGTCTTTGACCGCCAGGGCGGAGGACCGCGGGAGCACCGCCGACAGGCCGGCGGTGCTCCAATGGGGATTCCGACCGCGGCGGTAAAGCCGCGGTCGGACCGGCACCACTGGCGGGGTCCCGCCAGTGTACCGCCGCCCCATTGAATCCTCCGCGGCGGCGTAGCTTGCTGCACCGCCGCGGGGATTCCGACCCCCCCTACCGCCATCCAGATCCCGGCGGTCGGACCGCCGGGATCCGGATGGCGGTAGGGGGGGTCGCGGGGCCCCTGGGGGCCCCTGCAGTGCCCATGCCACTGGCATGGGCATTGCAGGGGCCCCCGTAAGAGGGCCCCTACATGTATTTCACTGTCTGCTGGGCAGACAGTGAAATACGCGACGGGTGCAACTGCACCCGTCGCACAGCTTCCACTCCGCCGGCTCGATTCCGAGCCGGCTTCATCGTGGAAGCCTCTTTCCCGCTGGGCTGGCGGGCGGTCTGAAGGCGACCGCCCGCCAGCCCAGCGGGAAAGTCAGAATTACCGCCGCGGTCTTTCGACCGCGGAACGGTAATCTGACGGCGGGACTTTGGCGGGCGGCCTCCGCCGCCCGCCAAGGTCAGAATGAGGGCCAAAGTCTCTGGTGGCTCATTGAAACCACGTTTAAGAGATCCATTCAGTCCATGTTAAGTTTCAGTCTCTCCGACTCCATGAGTTTACCATTTTGAGCAGGCATTCATTAAGTCTTCCAAGGCCTCCATTGAATAAAATACCTATCTAGATGTTAGCAGTGCCTATATGTCTTTGAAGACCATTGCAGTCATAGGGTTCTAAAGCATAACATAGACATTGAGCAAAATGAACAGCATAGACGGCTACAGAATCCCAAAGAGAAACACCTTGGATCCATATCAAGCAGCAAGCAGATGGCCCTCTAGCCCTGCTGACACATACACACCAGGCCCTGCATGCATTGCAGCACCAGCCATCTTCAATAGATGCAAAGGCCATTGACAGTTCCTAAAAGAGGGTTACTGAGCTGTGAGTAAAATATCGACCCCATAGGCCAGGACATAATCCATTACCAAGACTTACTGTAAATACGAACTGGAGGCTTTGAGGAAGTAGGCCTCTTCAAATTGCTTTCTGGCTGTGCTCTTACTTCAGTAGAAGTTATCAATGTGAAAAGAATGCATGTGAATATCGAACTCAAGGCATGCTTTCTTCAGGAGTGAATGTAACGGAGCGTTTTCAATGACCCTGGAACATCTCTTGTTCCCAGTTCTCACTGTAAATCATCAAGCAATTGCTCCTACAATCTTCCTAACAGGACAGATTTGCATGTGGCTCAACTTATCTTAGCATTAAACAAGAGTAGTCCTTGGATGGGCATTGGGCAGACATTTCCCACAGCAAATGTCCTTTCTCAATCAAAACAGATTATGGACTCAGCTTATGGACAGCTCATAAAATAAATGTCATCTGTGTTATCCGTCAATACCTGATAGACAGAACTCACCACTTTGCTCTTTGGTTACACAAATCATGATGAATGTCCAATCTCACTGGTTCAGGCATTCCACCAGAATGGTTATTTTCAAATGCTCTGTTTACGAGTCGGATGGAGCAGAATTACCATCTGGAATCCTAATGCACCGGATCACAATTGTCATAGTGTCCCTGCACCCGGGTTTCCCTGTTGCTAATTTCAGCCCATTAAGTAATTTCCGTTTTGTAGTACTTTAAATGGCAGGTGGTAGTATTACTCAACGAATTGCTACTCTGGTCATGTAGGGCTAGCATTCAAACCCAGGCACTAAACGTAGATTTCTGTATTTAGATTTCGCTACCCTTGCTACAGGAGGACCACTTGCTGTTTCTCAAAGCCCAATTTTGGCTTCACAAGAACAGCTTTGCTTTGGTTTGTTTCAGACATTGCAGACAGATCCTACAGATCTTCAATCTGTTCTTTATGCTCCTCTCCCATACCTTAGCATGGTCTGATCCAGTGTCTCTATCACTAACGCTGTCCTCTTCTCAATGTATACCAAGTGGCTGAGTTTCTCAATACATCAGGTAGCTCTCCTAGACAACAATGACTGAGTTTCACAATATCACCAGGTAGTTCTCCTTAGTTATCCTATACCCCTATGACTGAGAGTCACAATATCATTCAGTAGTTGTCTTAGAAATCCTTTTACCTACTTCCCACATCCCATCTTTTTCCCCGTGTTTAAGTCACACCTCCAATAACAAGTGAGCAATATCTGTGCACCATCTAACACTGAATACATACAAAATAGAAATGATTTGCTTGGTATTATCAGGTCCAAGCAAATCATTTTCCTCTCCCACCCCTCCCTTTCCACTGATATCATTCTTTTACTCGCTCCTCCGAACAACTGTTTTCATATCAGTCAAACATGTCTGTCCACTTTCACGTCAAATTCTATCTCGACAGGCCACCTCTTCCTCAACAACCATAAGGTACATATGGCCAACCATCACATACCACTCACCAATCCTGTAAACTCTTGAAATATCCTCATAATCAATCTCCATTTCTATTCATTTGTGTCCCTTGAGAAAGTGATGCACATTGGTTCAATGTACCCTGTTCATTCTCCCAAGATCTTCTTTCACCTTTTTCTGTAGATACAAGGAAGGCTTGTACAGAGTACAAAACAGCGCACTGTGTATAACCCTCTTTGTCATCTTGAAGTCAGTCATTGACCTATTCTTCCATTTTGTTCAAATCAATCACATAACTCCCATAATAGCCCCGTGCCTGTCAAGCACAATACCTCATAATTACCCGATCCCTCCCCCCTATGCACTACCTCCAGGTTCAAGTAACTTCTCCATCTTAGTATCTCACTACTAGAATGTTCTTCCACCTGGTTTGTGGTGGACCATTGTACTGCCTTCATGCTCTCAAAAACAAACCCCTCCTATTAGATCTACAATAACTTCACAATCTATACATTTCGCCAACAATGACAATGATTACATCCTGACCACCCAAGTGCATATTGAACATATCAATTTGTGCTGTTCCACATTTTGCTTCTGCCCACCAGTACAGTTTATGGTTCCATGATCTTATTAAGCTCTTATGTCCTGCATGGTTACCTGTGTACAGTCTTTGTTGCTGGAAGGCTTATGAATGAAATAATAAAAAGACAAATAAATATAGTGTATTTCAGAAGAAGGTATGAGGAAGTTTGTAGTCTTACCAATGACATATAGCAGGGTTCCATTGCCAATACTAGTGCGGTAGGGAGGCGGGTACATGATTTCTATTTCACAGATGTATAGGCCAGAGTTGGTGGCATGCAGACCACTGAGTGTGAAAGTTAAATTGTTTTGCCCAGGCTGCCCAAAACAATTGATTGTCCCTTCCACAGTGAATGATTCACAATCTGTTGTGTATGATGAGGCACAGATAACAGTGGAAGTGCCACCTTCACTCTTGAGCAGAGTCCCACGTATCTCTGTAGCTTTGCCGGTGAACGTATAGCTGCATACCAAATTGGCTTTCCCTTCTTTGTTGGCCACAGCTACAGGTTGCTGAAACACCTGGATGGCTGCCAAGACAAAGATAAACATTACATATACTAAAAACAATATCATTATACAAACATCATTATGCCATTGATGAATAGGGGAATGGGCTTTTTCGTTTTAGCACCGTGGTGGACTTCTCTCAGAGGAGTAGAATGTTCTTGATGGCTGGTGTTGCTACCTGAAATAATATCCTTGGCAGACAGGGCAGTGGTCAGTGCTGGTACTTTGACCCATCACCACCAGTGTCATGATTTGCTCAGAATGTATCACAGTGTGCAATGTGCCAATCTCCATACCACACACTTGGTGGGCTTTGTAAATCAACCAGCGTGTGACAGACCACCCTGGCTTTCCTCACAGTATCACAGTGTGTTAACAATAATTAGATCATCAGAAACTGGGTAGTGTACACAACCCACAACGTGGCTGGCCACATAGGCCTCACCACACACAAAGGTGTGTTATATAAGATGCAGCTTCTACAAGTATGAGTATCAGAAGAGTCTGGTGAATATTACCTGCACAATAGCGCAACCCACTTACAATTTCTGCTGTCATTAATGAACCACAGAATTTGGAGTGACATGTTAGCTGGTGGAAATCCTTAATTATGGTTACATTAATGAAACAATGTAAACTTAACACTAGCCTTGCAATACTTGCTATTGAATAATTATGGGTGAGCCCCCTACCCTTCAAAGTCTTACACTGCTACCAACATACCACTATTGTGTGGCAGGTAATATGGGTGAAACCATACATTGGATGTCAGTAACGAGCAGCAACTTGTAAATGCTGGGCCATATGAAGACTTGGTTGATACTGATTGATTGTTTGATTTATTGGTTGTTTGATTGATTAGCAGTGTGTAAAGTGCATTGCTACCCAGGTGCTAGGTGTCTTGACACCAAAGAATGAGTGCAGAGGCGAACATCTTCTATGGAAAAAACAAGTGTGTTTTCAGGAGTTTATGGTCAGTTTGTAGGAGTAAGCTGAGCGAATGTAGAGTGGAAAAGCATTCCAGGCTCCGTAAGCGAGAAATGCAAAAAGTCCTGGCCTTGCAGATTTTAGGGTCAAGTACCAGGTAGACAGAAGAGGAACGAAGGTACGTGGAGGACAGTAAGACTGTAAGCAGACCTTGATATGGTGACGGCAAAAAAAGGCTTTAAGAGGCAGTGTTGTTTCAGAGCCAGGAAAGGGCTCTAAGGTATGCAGAGATTCTAGCTCACTTATTCAAACCCAGAATCAAATGGCTGCTGAGTGTTGGATGATTTGGAGAGCGATTAACAGAAACTGTAGACATTCTAGGTACAGTGAATTACAGTAGTCGAGCCTGAGGAGACTGCGCCGCCGTTTTACTAAAATTAGGTTTTATAGGAAGGATCTTCATATGTACTCTGAGAAATAAATAACAAGTGGATAACACCTTATGAATTTGACTGACAATGTTTAGAGTCAAATATGAATTGCACACAGAGTGAACTGGGAAAGGAGCTGAACCTGTCTCTGGAGGTCGCCAGTTGATACTCTAGATAGAGGCAGTGCCAGAAAGGAGAAATTCAGTTTGCAATGAGTTTAAGAGAAGGAAGTTGAGCCAATCTACAGCTACCCAAATTGCAAAAAAGGTTTGGATTTGGGTGGAAAAATCGGATCTGTTCATGTTGAGTTTGGACTCTTGCCTATCGGGGCACAAGGCCCATCCACACAGGCGCAGTACCAGGGTTATTTATAGAGATGTGGGAATGATAATTGGTAGAAAATTTGTGGATCTCCATAAATTCCAGAAATTTCCTTCACATACATGTGTCTCTTTAGTCAAAGCTGACGTTTGCAATGACTTCGGAGTACAAATACCTCATGTGATCCATGCAAGTCATACCACTATGGACTCTCCTGAGTGTCTAGATTTAAAAAATGCCCAGGTATAGTAGGTTTCCTTGGATGCTGACTGAGCAAGGGCCCAAATTCTGCAGCTTCCCATACTTCAAAAATGGCTCATTTGAATATAAACATTTGAAGTGTTCAGGTTGCATTTTGGGTCCTTTCTTGTAGTGAATTCTAGGTCCACCCACACAAGTGGGGTACTGTTTTTATTGGATGACATCTGGGAACGCTGAGTGTTAGGAAATTTGTGGAACCCCCCAGATCCAGGCACTTTTCCTTAAATAAATGTTTGTTTTTAGTCAATGTTTGAGGTTCTCAAGGGTAACAACATTGCACGAGAACAACACAAGTCACACCACACTGGACTCCCTCAGGTGCCTAGTTTTCAGAAATGTCTGGGAATGGTAGGTTTTCCATTGTGGCTGCTTAATTAGGCCCCAAAATCTGCATCTACCCACATTGTAAAAGAAGGTTGAATTTGCCAGGTAAAATGTAATATCTCAGGACAGGTTTCAGGGTGTTTTGTTTTCGCAGTCACCAGGCCCAGCCTCACAAGTGGGGTATTATTTTTATCTGAAGACTTCTAGGAGCACAAAGTAGTTGAAAATGTGTTATTACCAATTGGATTTATCTGTATTTGTCCCTTCCAAATATAAGGTAGTGTGGAAGACACAAGACATATTCAAAAATGCCCTTTGAATCACAATAGTCTGGGTAACAAGGAATTCAAAAGTGTACAAATAACCACGATCCTTAAACTCTGTTCCTTGTGCACTTTTCAGAAATGCATAGGTTTCCTTTGTAACCATTTTTCATTCTTTGAATTTTCTCATATGATGTGCTGTATAGTAGGTAAACAATTAAAAAAATCATTGTAAGGTGCAGCTCAATTGTTGGCTCTGTGTATCTCAAATTTTTGGAGAACCTACAAACCCTATCAGGTCCATCAGATGTAACAGTATATTGCATTTGTAAATTGGACATCGTGACAAGAAGCTAGAGATGAAAACATTGTCACAAATGGCAGTTTTTTCCTGCTCTTTTGCATGATTATTTAATCTCATGTGTTTCTTTGGGAAAAACCTGAGGGACCTATACAAATGACCCTTTGCTGAATTCAGAATTGTGTCTACTTTCTAGAAATGTATAGCTTTCTAGGATCACACATGGGTTTCACACTTTTTTCACCAGAAATTGCAAGTAGACTGACACCAGAAAATTAAGAAAAATTGACTACCTTTTAGAGCAAGCATTGGCAAAGCTAATAGGTCTCGCTTATGTTGGCTTTGCCAATTTCCTTTTAGCCATGCTCTACAGTAGCACAGCTGCTGTGCAGCATAGCTGAAACAAAAAAAGCAATATGATTCACTCTGCTGACAGCGTTTATATCACTACCTTCAATCGGGCTGTGCAGCACCAGTGCTGCTGTATAAGATGGCCAAAATACATTGACAAAGTCAAATAGTTCTTGCATATGTGAGAGACATTTGCTTTGTAAATGTTTTTTTTTTGTGTGACAGAGCAAGAGGAGCATGCAATGCAGGACAGGGAGGGAGGGCTAGAGGGGGGCAAGCAACAACACAGGAAAGGTTTGGAGGGGGCAAGCAACAACGTGACAGAGTGCTGCAGCTGAAAAAAAATAAACAACAAAAACATAAAGTTAGAAAAAAATGAGCCATGATGCGGCCACTGATGGTCATGTCATAGCACTTTTTGTATTTTGGCAGGTGGTGCTGGCCCAAATAGACAGGGGGAGAAGAGAGGGGCCAGCAACACAAGGTACATTGAGAGAAGGCTCCTCCCTCTCCACCCTCCCTCTGTGCTAGGAACACGGGAGAAGCAAAACAACACGCAAAGGGGTGGAGGGATGGGAAAGGCAACACAACAAAGGCGGTGGTGGGTGGATTGGGAGAAGCAACACAATGGGGGGGGGCGGACCGAGAAACGGTCCAACAGCACACCGTGGGAGGGGCAGGACAAACAACAATAATGGCAAGCAACAAGAACTGGGCAACCAAAAACGACGGAGCAAGTAAAGAAGACAGGAGCAGCTGAAGGACACAGTGGAACAAGGAAGCATTACTTTGGCCAACATTCAGGGTACAGGCAAACAAACAATCAAAGAGTGAAGCTGGCACACCTGAAGAAAGAGAAGCGAGGAAATAAGAGTGATGGTGAAGTCAACCAGCTGTGATCAATGGGCTCTTTCTAAGCCCCCTGTAATCTAACAGAATGTCTTGCAAGCTGCAGCCATTAGACTGTGTTAGGCAAGATCTAAAAATGCAAAAACTCTGGTAAAAACATTTTTTTATACAATTCTGCTTTTCTCTTTCATTTGGGAAGATGGTGATCCTAGCACAGCAAACATTTTGTTGATGCCATTTAAAAATATATATATATATGCTTTCTTGCACAGCACTTTTTTCCCATTTCTCCGACAAAAAACGAAATGTAGCTATATATTGGCAATTTCATTGGTTCCCTCCATGGGAATTTATAAAATTTAGAATACCCAGGATCTTGGAAGGGGGAAAATTGGCGTGGATACTTTTTGTGGAAAAAATTATGAAGGCTTAAACATGAGCTACCCCTCACATCCGAAAAAGGACTTAGCACCAAGGGAAAATCAAGAAGTTAAACATGTTGTAGGTCAATTGTAGATGTAGGTCTAAGGATGTTTAACGGAACACCCCATCAGCCGCAGCATAATATATGCTCAATTCACTCTCTCTAACTGCCAACCCAGCCTCTTAGTGACAGTCCAACCTTCTATGACCTCATGAGTGAGACTGAGAACACCAGGGAAGTCTTTGCAAAAGCACATTAAGACATACTGCTTTCTCTTAGAAAATAGTAACAGAAACAGAAGCAACAAAAAATGATTGACAAGACAGGTACATTTTGTTGTGTTGACAGATGATAACAAAAACATTTGTTTCTCCATGCAGTTCTCCACCATTCACCAGGAAAATCAATGCCCCAACATCATACAGCCCAGTTTCTGCACCATGGGGTATGCAAATGTTCCCCACGGTCATCTTTGGCTTACATGGTGTATGTTACATTTGAATGCTATTAACCCCAGCATCCACTCATGGAAAGTCATCATGGATAAAACAATCCACCAAAGGGTACCAGGATCAATGTTCTTTAGGCAGTGCCCTGTCATGTGTGGTGCACTGCTGCTGGTCTTTGTCTATCTATTATTCCAGTTGTGTTGATCACAGATTTGTAGACTTGGGGCACAGGTGTGTAAACTCCTCTTTGAGAGCAGACAACAGTTCCCTAAAGTAGCTGGGATGCAGACAGAGGATGATACAGAAAAGAGCAATGATCTGTCCTATGGAGAAGATTCAGCTGGCCATGTCACTCGCAAGGTGACATAGAGGGGACAGCATTGTAGTGTTGTTTCCCTGAAATGTTGTAGCAGAATGCTAATGTTTTGTTCTACACACAACAATGTGATTGTGTTAGAGTAAAAACCTTAGACTATGTGACACTTTGTATGCTATAGTGTTCAATGTTTCTAATATGAGTGAAAATGGCTGCTGAGGCATTGAAGAAAGGACACGTTCTCATGATGACTACATATTTTAGTGTAATAACGCAACCCACTGCAGGAAGGCGAAATAATTGTGCAGTGACGAATATCCTTGTACCATATTTGCACGCAAATGTAACGCTGCCACAAGGACCAAAATAATCACACACTTAACCTTTCTCTCCAGGAATGTGAGTCAGTTGTTCTTGAGACATGATGTACTGCAAGCAGTGCTTAATTTGAGTCGGTGATTGCCAGTGGTTACCACCAGCAGTCATTCTTGAGGACTGACACTTGTCAGACATTTCCTGAGAGCAAGCAAGGGAAAAACACACAAAGATGTAAGAAGGATGAAGAGAAAGATGGAAAAAACGCTGTACAGGAAGGAAGAAGGATCCTGCAAGAGTGAGATGACGGGGCGGGGGTTCCTGGTAGTGGATTGAAGATGCATGAGGTGGATTGATGACTAAGCAGATTTGGTGTTTGGTGCACTAACATTTAATAGCGTTGGCAGCGGGCTTCCAAATGCCACTTTGGGCACCAGAACTCATTCTTTTATAAATTAAGCACTGACTCTAAGTAGATAGTTGTTGAAATAAAGAGGTGGCAATAACCCAAGGGGAAAAAGTTGAGAATAAGCACAATTATTTTCTGCTGGTACCTGGGGAACTGCCGAGCAAATATTGCAGAATCAAATGGGACACATTGACTGAAAGGAGACAGGAATACTGGATTATATGGATTATATCAACATCTAGACATGTAATGGACAATATACTTTATATAAAATACAATATCCAGCATTAGCAAAAGTACACAGGTTTAAACCGCAAGAGGTTTTATGAGCAGAGTTTGCGAAATAATGATTTAACTTCATAATGCATAGGCGATTCCACATTTACATTAACAATGGAACAGACTTTAGGTATGTGATAATGAGGGATTGACTGCCAAATGAAAAGCAATAACAGTTAAAAAACGAAGACTTTTCCAAGTTGAAGAAGGAACAAGTCAAATACTAGGAACCTCCCCACAGAAGAAGAAAACTACTGGACCAACCTTTTGTGTGTTGTAATTGGAAGTTCATCAGCAAGTCATTTGCTTCAAGCTTCACCCTGCTAATGACGTGGGCTTTGGGGTCAAAGTGATTGTAGGATGGTATCCAGTTTACTCTCCCAAATGAGTCGAGGACCTCCCTTGCTCAAACTTTGACAAGGTCTAACTCAAGTTAACCATAGGTCAGAGACACTTGGCTAGAGAGAGTGAGAAACTTTTGCACACAGACAGACAGTGTGAGGACTTTGGGGCACATGGACAGTGTCAGAAGGTCGGGGTTCATGGACTGACAATGTCAGGATCTTTCAGCATACTCTTAGGCAGTTTGAGGTGTGACATAGTTAAGATATTTGGGTATACGAACGTCTGTTTAACAATGTTATTGCACAAGATCAGACAGTGTGACAGGGCATGAGAACACTGATAGGCATGATGCGTGTCCTAGAGCACATTCAGAGTGTCAGCAGCTGGGGAAATAAGTAAAGAGAACGTGTGAAGTTTGTTAGAGTTGAACCGACTGTGTGAAGTGTAGTAATGTGGTCTAACAGTGGCAGAGGCCTGGTCCACAGAGGCAGAGGCCAGAAGCAGGGCAGTATGGGAAAAGAGTGTAAGGAACTTGAAGAGCAAGGGTGGTGTGAGAACACGAGTCACACTCCCAGACAGTGCACCATGGACACCCTAAGGATTTTGGGGGTCCTGGGCCAAACATATATTTGGTGGCCCCTGTCCGGAACAGCTTTCAATTTATGATCCAATTGAATCTTTTTCATGCCCTCTTAGGCCATGTCACTGTCAGTGCAGGGGTGCACTTGTCCGGATTCTAAATGTATTTACATCGAACATTAAGGGATAGTATGTGTGTATGTGTGTCTTCACTATTGTAACAAGGCAGTAGCTCACTAATATTACTGCAAATAATCTCTGTGACGCCCTCCCATTTCTCATATGCGAAGTCCTGTTTTGATCTAAACGAAACTTTTTATGGGTGTTGCATGAAACACAAACACAACATAAACAAAACATTTCCCTGCAAAATGTCAGTAACAGACTGTCACTCCTCCCCCCTCCACACACACATTTAAATTAAATTAAAGGAAAAGGGATTTAAAACAATCTGTTTAAGAATTATTCAAGGGCATTAGGGCAAAGCTCTAAGCAGCACAGAGTTGGTTCTGTCAGGGGACCCCTTGAAAGGCTGGGGTCCTGGGCTCATGCCTAAAAATATATCTACTGTGCAAGTACCACTGGAGCAGCCTAGTGTATATAAACACCAGGAGGAGCGTGGGTGCATGGACAGTGTGAATGATATGGAGTATATGACTGACTGTGCAGCAAAAAAGTTGGGGCATATAGCACCAATAGGCTGGAGCACGTGGACAGTTTGAGGAGGTTTCGATTCATGGGCAGTATGAAGAGCATGAAGTGTATGGAAGAAGTACAGATAGGATGAAGGGACTGAGGCTCAGTGGCACAGCACAATTGTCCTGGAGCCATTAGACAGGCTCAGCAACTTGGAAAAAATAGATGGTAATGAAAGAGTGAGGATCTTGGAGCAGGTAGACTGGGTGTGGTGGGTGGGGGCACATACAGTCTTCCCCACAACTTGGGGAAGGTGTGAGGATCATGGGAAATATGGATAATAGAAGGAGCTTAAGTGACATATACAAGCAGTGTAAAGGTCTGTGGTATCTAGGAAGGTAGCGTCATGAACTTAGGGCACATGAACAATGTGAAGTATCTTGCACTCCGAGGGGTACCTCAGCCTCTAGCAGCCTCAGTCCACCAACAATCATGAATGCTTAGGTGCCTGGGGTGATTCAGGTTACGGTGTGTTCTATACATAATGTATATTCTGTTACTTGTAGTGCTCTGAAACCACTTGCAGGTACCAGTGAAAAGTAACACATGAATGCATTGATCAGGCACTGCAGCAGCGGGCTGGATAGCATGGTCCTTGTGGCTGCTTGAAAACAACATGCTTTGCTGGGTCTGCTGTCCTTTTCTACCATTCAACTCCAGCTTGACATACTTTAAGATTCTAGTATATTTACATTCACTATCCTAAAAATGATGGAGCCTGACAGATCCAAGACTGGGAAATCATCAGTACTGTATTAGCCACTCCACTCCTAGAATTCAGTAAGAGCCACTGTCATGCATTTAAAATAAAATACAAAAATAGCAGCTTTTCCCTCTTTGCCAACAGCTACTTACCTCTCGAGCCAGCAGACGTCAAGATCAGAAATCCTACGGCGATGAGAGAGGTCAGCATCCTGGTGTGAAGGGACTTGCAGGTCTCCATGCTGCTGCCTGAGCTTTCACAGAACCTAGAGAAGTCGTGGGAGTCTTGGACGCACCCCTTCAGTATAAATACCATAAAGGTGTGCTTGCGGCTCTACCAGTACAGAATACTCTACAGTATTTATATCACTGTCTACGTCACGGGAATAGGCACTTTCGAAAAGTTACGTATAACTTTTGTTTGCATCACGTGAGAAAGGAAGCTGCGAGCTGGACTGCTTGTTCGAACCGTTAACCTCAAAAGTCTTACTATGACAGGTATCAAACATGACACCTTAGCCAGCATGCGGCATGGAAACCTTGTAGATTCAGAATTATTATAAGTCACGTGCATTACGAAAAGTTCATCCAAGTGGCACAAAGAAAACATGCTATTTCCTATGGCACATCTTTATCCTCTCAGTACATCGTTTCTCAGATAAAGACGCACTTGTTAAAGGATACACCGAGCCCATGGTTGCCTTACGAGCTAAATCTGAAAAGATAAAAACATACAGGTGCTCAGAAAATGTTTAATGTGTAGGAAATGTGCTGAACATTAGTAGGATCAGTTCAGAGAAATCTGTCATGAAAACAATTTTGTTTCCACACCTGTGAAAAAAATCCTAAGCAAGCAACATCAAACCTCTCTAAGCTAACAACAGCACCAGTAATCACCACAGGAAGGTTTGGTGGTTACTGGTCGTGCGCTTCTGAAACTATTGGAGAGTCAAACTTGTGCATTTCTTAAGAGTAGCACTAACACGAACAAAGCGTTGTCTCTTGTATGCCTGTGTCTGATTCAGTGGTTGGAACACCAAAGGTGGTGATGTCAGGAGGATGAAAAAACAGAAACATACAACTTCTCCAAATACACCCCAGCATCATTTTTACGCCCTTACTCTGCTTTTCTTCTCAATCATCTCCCCTTTAAATAATTCAGTTTCAGTGGTAAATCCTTTTCTGTCACTCAACCACACCTGTGGAACTCCTTGACAACAGAGCCCCATACTACTTTTCGGAAAAAAATAAAAACTATTATTTTTCTATGGTCTGCTTCTTTTCTAGAGGTGGTCAGTCTCAACCATCAAGAGCCCTTTTGATGTATGGTGTGCCTAATAAATATCACTTAACATTACTTAGGGTAACAGAATTTGTTTCAACCTGGATGTGTAAAAGATCTGGTTCCTGTACTGTACATTATAAGTACAATTAGCATCTGCTAAACATAGGTTATCATTATTAGAGGCTGCGATTATCTTA
This sequence comes from Pleurodeles waltl, assembly GCF_031143425.1. Taxonomy (NCBI): domain Eukaryota; kingdom Metazoa; phylum Chordata; class Amphibia; order Caudata; family Salamandridae; genus Pleurodeles; species Pleurodeles waltl. The sequence goes on from NC_090440.1 coordinate 1,892,703,140, forward strand.
ACCAGCAACATTCGAGATCTAACCATGCAGCCTGGTCCATGTAGCAGTGACCATATTACAGCATATGGAATCTCTTCCAGTAACTGGACAGAACAAGAAAACAGGGCCTTTAAACTACCTGAAAGGCACTGATTCACACATTTTCAGAGGGAAGAAAGACGCCTTTAATTTTACCCTGTATTGGAGTCTTATGCTCTCTTGAGACATATTACTGATGTATTCATTTATTTATTCACCAGTGTAGCATTTCGAACAGGAATGTTTTACAATAGAACAGTAATTGCACCTTAGATTGGTGAGTGGTTACAAAGAAACAGATTAAGCGTGAATGATGAGAGTAATTCATTCATGCTTTTGAATGTCAGCAGTGACTTTAGGCTGCTATGCACATAAATTCACGCCTGCTGCAATTGACAAATCCACACAGACAAGATTTCAAAACGTCTTAAATCAAGTTATTTGCAATGTGTGAGGGCTGTGAGTAGTTGGAGTGAATGTTGAACTTATATGTCAGGCGATGATTCTTTCTTTAGGACTGTTTCAAAATCCTGGATTCAGAGGCTGACACCGTTGATTGGATCAAGTGAGGTACACAGTAAGGGAATAATTTCAGAGAAGGACCTGCTTATAGATGTAGCAAGTGGTGGTTATAATAAAGGCTGAAGATCCAGACTGCCAGGGTATAGTTTACCATTAGTGTTACAATTATTCAGAGTGGTGGAAATGTAGCCATAACCAGCTTTGGATACAACCAATAGCACATTTCATGGAACTCTATTTTTACAGAGGACTAAACAACCTGGTGGAGCTAGGAAGAGTTGGGAGTCTGTTTTAGAAGACTGTACAGTGTTCTGGTAGTGAAGTTTAGGACCTTGTGGGACAAAGGAGTATTGCGAGAGGCACAGCATCTGACTCACAATAGTCCAATTTACTGAGAACTTTGCAATATATCAAAGCTTTGACTTTATGGAATGAGATGCATGGGCAGATTTTTCATATCCTATTACCATTTTCAGTCTCATGGTAGAACTATGGAGTTATGGGGAATGCCAAGACGTATAGCAGAAGGGGTAAATTTTAGGAGCGTTCGTCGTATAACAGTCCAACATGCGTGACTGGAGGATGGGGGAAAAAGTTGAAAATAAAAAATGTGTGAATTTCGCACAGAGATATTAAGATAAATCAAAAAAGTAGATTTCAAAACAAGTCGAAACATGAGTCTTAGAGACTCCAGCTAGTAGAGGAATAGGCAAGTATGACTCTCAGTCACAGGCTATTGAAAAACATTGGTAAGAGAGCTAGACGGAGAATCACATGTGGGCAGGGCCAGTGATGTCAAGGGAGCTGAGGGGGTGAAGTAGAATAGGATAATCAACAATGGCATACATGGAAGCTAGCTCAAGGTATAGGTTTCAATACAGTGGGTTCATCAGAAGCCTGATATAAGATTATTGATCAGTATATTAGAGAATAGACATGAAGAAAGGCACTTAAAAATAAGACATTTACTTTTAAGAGAAAAAAGGGAGCAACAATACTGGGTTTAGTTAGAAGGTGAGGAAGGCCAGTTCAGGGGTTTCTTAAAAGTGATATTGCCACTGCAGATCTGAAGCACTGTGGTTTGGTGCTGGATATGAGGAAGTAGTTGAAAAGAGAAATAAGGCAAAGGAAAGAGTTCGATGAGAGAGCAAGAGGTCTGATGGTTCATTATTTGCGTCAAGAGAAAAGTCACAGATATCCTAACATGAATCACTCATGGCCAGTGATTACTCTCCAGGAATCAGTATTGATACAAGGAGGACCCAACCTACAAAGATATAAAACCAGATAAAGGACTTCAGGAAAAGAAGAGTAGGAAGGGGAACTATGCAAGAGAAAGGAGAAGCCAAAGATGATACTTATTCGTATATTATACTTGATCCCAAACAACATTTAGGCTCTCATTACGACTTTGGTGCAAACTGGACCGGCACGACAATCGCTGCCAGGCTGGTGGTGCAGAACACCATTTTACGACTACGGCAGTGAACCCAACAAAACACAGCCAACTTACCGCCAGTACCGCCAGTGTGGTCATACCGCCACCGCAGGCGGGAGCCATCTCCATGCCGGCGGTAACCAATTCTCCGCCCACCATTTTACGAGTCAGCAGACCAGAAAGGCAGCATCACATACCCACACACAACACACTTACCCGGCACAGACAGCAAAGGCCACACACACACATAAAAACAAATGTACCCTATCAGCACATACAGCTACATACACGCACACACAAAATACACGAACGCAAATGCCAAAAACAGACACCACACCAAACAGACACATGCCGTTCACACAGCACAACGCACAAGCACACCACCAACACAGTCACACACAACCATACACAACACCGCGCAATCACACAACGACAACAACATCACAAACACAGTCATAGACAGGTACCTCGAGAAACACAACACAACCACACAAACAAAAAGCTGTAGCAAGAACACACAATCAATATCAGCGAACAGACATCCAAGAAATGGTACTGGTGAGATATACAGGTGTTATATAGTGCTGTGATCAAGTGTGTGTGGTGTGTGTATCAGGTGTGGGGTGTGCGTATTGTCCAATGTGGTGTTGTGTTCTGGTGGAGGTGCATTTTTGACTGCGGCGGTTTGGACTGCCAATGGATTACTGCCGCGCAAAGACCACATGGAGGGCGGGATGTTGTCGGTGTGGAGGTGCTGGCGGTGGAACCGCCTCTCTCCCGCCATCGGTCAGGCCGACAATGTTAGATTTTTGACTGTTTTTGGGCAGTGTTCTTTTGGTGACTTGTAACACGGCGGCCTTCAGACCGCCAACATTGGCAGTCTTCCGGCACCCGCTTAGACTGTGGTCTTCAGAAAATACCGCCAAAGTTGTAAAGAGCACCTTAGTGTTTACATGAACAGTATATGTAGTTACTTGAAGAAAGAGGTTCATAATTTTGCTAAGCAACGTTACAAACTTTAACCAATAGGAGCAAGGGTCTTTTGCAGCATGGCTGAAATAATCCAATCTAGAGATTAGGAAATTGCGAAGTATGTCACAAAATCAAAACTAAGCACATAATGGGAGGACACACCACTCAACATGGACCTCAGATGTAATGTGGAATAATATAATTAATATGTACGGTATCTTAAGTCACAGCATAGGCTGTGTGCTTCATAAGAGAGCATATATTCAGAAAAACTCTATGTGACTTCACGCTACATGTCTGTCAAGGGGCATTTGTGTATACCACATGCTTCATCTTGTTTCAAGGCTTCTACCTCCACCCCAGCCAATTGTCCAACATCTTTTTCCCACCCATTATATTTGGGTCCATTACTTACCTTCAATATCATGGTTATTTGTCTTTTTTCCACCACCAAAACCAGGTCTAGCAATTTGATGTTTGCTCTTTTGGGTTTAGGATTGGGGACTCCTCCTAGCAGGCATATTTCTGGTTTGCTTGTTATTTCTCTGGTTAAGGCTCCACCTAAATGTATAGTAATTTGGTCCCAGTAGTCTCCTATTTGAGGGCGAAGAAGTTTGGTACACTCAGACCTTCTTATAGAATTCTTTATTTGGGCATAATCCAGTGCAAACCTCTATCCACATCATCCCAAATCAGTTCCCTAACTAGCAAATCAAGTTGCCTAAACAATTTATCTTGTACCCAGATCAGTAATTTAGCAAAGAAATATAGTCTAGTCAAGATGGTCATTTTTATAAGAGTTATCCTCGCCATAGTAGCAGTCAAAGCAAATGCCAAAATGCCACAGAGCTCCCCAGCTTCTTCTTCACAGAACCCAAGTTACCATCTCTGAGGTCTATTGGCTGGTGGTAGATATTCACACCCAAATATTTATTGGTATGGGGTGTCCAATGCATTTCAAGTTCCACTAGGTCAGGTTCTGCTCCCTCTTGTGCAATGGGAAAGAAACAGGCCTTTGAGTTATTTGCCTTGAACTCTGAACTGTCCCAAACTCCTCCAGGAGCTGCAAAATTTATTTTAAATCCTGCACTCCATTTCAAACATATAACAATAAATTGTTTGCATATAAGGATATGGTTAATATGACATCCCAAAATTGGATACCCTTTGGCCCCCCTTCGGCGACCACAAGAGGAGACTCAATTGCAATGCTAAAAAGAAGAGGGGGAAAAAGGAAGCTCTGTCTAGTGCCCTAGAAGATTCTGTACTGTTGAGAAATGTATCTATCTGTCTTTTCTCAAACTACTGGATTAGAGTATAACAGCCCTGTCTGGTGCCATATAAGTCTTGTGCAGTACTCTATGCAGTCTCCTGAGATTATAGGATGTATTGTTTGAGGGTATGAACCTATTTTGGTCCTTGTGGATGAATGCTGTTAAACGTTCTGATAATCTAGTCGCTAAAAACCTACTAAGTATTTTAAAATTGAGGATTAGCATTAAGAGTGGTCTATAGAAGGATGCAGTGTGCCTGGGTTTTGCAAGTTTAGGGAGTGGATCCATCAAAGCCTCCCTGGACAAGTCTGGAAGCTTTCCTCTCACCAGAGACTCTGCATATACCTCAACTAGGTGCGCTACTACAAGGGCAGAGAATGCCTGATAGATTTTAGCAGTCATCTAATGAAATCCAGGTGTCTTACTTTCTGTATCCAAAAAGGCTCCCAGCTCCTCCATTGGTACTCCCTCAGCCCAGACACACGGATCACTATGGTGCTCCAAAAATATGTCAATAATTTGGCTTTGAGAGTACACCATTTGGCTATTGGTAATCTGGATCTGAGAAATTAAGGAACCTCTACTCTCGGGACAAACCAGCCGAGCCAGAACCTTCCCAGACATTCTGACACCTCATGCACCCAAGGGGAATATTCTCTGTCATTAAAGCAGTGCAGCTTCTCAATAATTAATGTCTAAATTCCCTGCTATCTGCTAGTGTCTCCTTTGAAGCAGGACTCCAGTTCATTTGTAGCTCAAGTTCATGGATTTATTTATCCAGTGTCACCCATTCAGCATCCAGTGCTTTCTTAGCTCTGATCTTTTTACTCATACAGTGTCCCTGCACCATCATCTTGAATGCTTCCCACTCGACCAGAACATTGAACGTTTTGCCCCTGTTGGTCTCAAAATATTCTGTAATTGTTTTCCCAAATAAAGCCTGAAGTGGGCATCAGTCAGGTTATTAGTTTGAAGTTTCCAAATGGATACTAGCTGTAGAATTTGGAGAGGAGATTGTGGTCTGACAACTTTCTACCCAGATATTCCAAGCTCATCGTGTTTTTGTACAATTGCCCCAAGCATAGTGTGTTATCCAATAGCACATGAGCGTCATACAAGCCCGAGTAAAATGAATAGTACCAGTCATTCTGGTGGTGTAATCTCCAAATATTGGTCAACCCCACCATCCAACTAGTATAGCCCCTGACCATTTTAAGAAATTGTGCTCCTCAAACTGGTGGTGTGGATCGATCTAAGTTCGCATCACTGATGCAGTTATAATCTCCACAGAATAGCTCCAGGCTGTCAGCCATCTGGTTCAACTCTAGAGACAGTTACTTGAAGAAAGACAGCTGAACTATCCAGTGGAACTGAAACCAAAATATACTTTCCTGGGGATGAGTGCAGAGAAAGGGGCCCCCGATTTATTCCATATTAAAGTCCCTCTGGAAAAGGGGTGTACCCGTCACAAATATCTGTCCCCTTCATCTATTGAATGTCATATTCATCTTGGGCAGCAGCAAAACATAATACAGTGTTGGAAAAAGGAAGATGCTCAGCCTCATTAGCGGTCTAAGAATGGGCCACTCAAGGCAAGCTATGGGAAGATATAGGAGTGAGGAATATTGGGAACAATAATGAAAGTAAGCAATACCCTAGAGTTGAGAAATTAATTAGACCGGACAAAAACAAAGAGAAAGAAAGAAAGAGAATTGAGAGGATTGGCAGGAAGCAGAAGAAGAAGAAAAAGACAGTAAGGAAATCATAAGAAGCCAAGAGCAATCACAGTTTTTAATTATTATTATTTGTATAATATTATTTTGAGACTCAGGTTTTTCTTTTATTTTGGGGTACAAATGAAACAGGGCCAGGGAAGGAGTAAAGGCACATGAGAGAAATATAAAAGTAAGAAAAGGCAGAGAAGAGAGGGATAAAGAGAAAAAAAGGGACACAGAAGGAAGACAAAAGAAATTTGAATGTTTTTTGAGAATGTTGGTTGGGAAAGAATCAAGAACTTGATACAAGTCATCAAAGAATAAGCCACGGACACCTGAAGGGCCATAGAGTTCTACAATTTTAACTTAGAAGGAAGCAAGGAGTCATGTGGAGTGGTATTCAAAAGACTATGAAGGAGTTGAGGACGTTGGAGAGTTGATGTATTGCAGAGAATGCCTACTTCCCCTTCTTTGTGGTTGTTGCAAGATATGTGGTAGAGGGTGGTGTAGTCGATATCAAAAGCAATGAGAGCTGCAGAATATTTAGAGTAAACAGGTCTTGGTTTATATCAATATACTCAGTGATTTGTATCATAATTCGTCTGAAAGCGTAAATGAGGTGTCTAGAGATAGATTGGAAGCAAGGAGCTTTGATAGAATATTGAGTGGAGGTTGAGTGGAGGAGTTGGGGTTATGAGACAATATGTGATAGTGTGTATTTTGAGTGTTCAGAGTGACCTAAGGAGTTGGGGATTTCAAGATAAAGAAGGTGGATGGGCATTATCACTGGCAACATGTTCTTTCTTCTGCCTCTCGACTCATTAGTGGAGGCGATGATGAACCCATGAATTATCAGAAGTACTGAATAGACAGAAGACTTATTGCAAGACCAAATTCGTTTTGTGAAGATGCATATCCTTTACAAGAGTCCAGAGGGAGGTGGAAACTTTCTGTGAATTATAAATGTTACTTTGTTGGCTCAATTCCAGTTGTCTAATTATACATTTGGAATTTCCAAAGAGGGCATGCAAAGGGAGATCATAATGGACCACCGGAGAAGCAAAAATAGCCCAGAAAGGGTATGAGTAAAGGGTTAATATCTGCCATTGGCAGGGGTTATCACTACAGCTAAGGATATTGAACTGTCAATGCAGTGGTGCAGGACCTCAACAAAGATCAACACAGCGAACATTTGTAGCGTGGCTACCAACCTTAGGGTGGTTCATTGTGGACATTAACTTGCACAGTTAACTATTTGGTGCAGGAGAACACACAGCTAGTATAAACTTTTCTTGTTATAGGTTAACTATTCCGACACTGCACCCTTTAAGAGCTGTCTGACTGTATGAAGGAGTTGGAACATTTGTGGTAGAACATGGACTTTTGCAAATGTATTTAGGAAGAAGCATCAAATGCATGTAAAATATAAGATTTAAGTACCTGAAGAAGATGTTTGTGAATCCAAACATTATATAGTTAGTTGTTCTAGCTGCCAAAGAGTATTGGGAAAAAGTTACTGCCATGTACTTCATGGTGAGAAAAGGCTGCTAAACGTGCAGCTTACAGGTTTTGGGAGAGTAACTATCATTCATTAGAATTTGGACATATAATTATTTGATGGTAAGGACATGCTGTTGGGACGAAATGTTTGTCCCAGACCATTTAAGGAGCAAAGGTTTCAGTACACTTTGTATCATTAATGATTTTTAAACAGCGAAGGTAAACATTTAGATTCATGTTTCTAGAAAAGAAGTTACTGTTTTGGAGTGGACAGATCAGAAAAAAGAATAAATCATAATGGATATTTTTACAATTAATCTTGCTCTGTCATGAGAAAGTGAGATAGAGAATAAAATGAATGCTGTAGAGAAAAGTACTCTCCCATATTTGCCATGAAAATAGCATTATTGAAAGGTTATCACCAGAGGATTTATTTGAAAAAAGGGGCTGCACCTATCAAAACCAAAGTCAGAGTTATTCCAATATTTGGGGACAGAGATGAAAAAGAAGTAGGAGGCACTACTAGATATATTGAATAAATCATGTTGTGAAATGAGAGTTTCTCTGCTGTCCTGGTGAGGAAGTGGGTAACAGTTTAAGCTTAAGATTTGTTGTGCCTCAACACATTGTTTGGTGCACATCCTTTGCAACTAAGAAACACTGTACAAAAATGATTTGATGACTAACAGTGGTTGTATAGGTGGTATGTGGAGGTACTGGCCCAGAGTATTTTATTGCACCAATGAGTCCAGAACAGTGTCCGCAGACTTCATGAAAGAAGACTGAGTTTGTGTTGCACAGCTATTTAATACTTTGCTTGCTTTCTATGTACAGGATTCCTTTAGTTTTAATAAATCTTAATTTCAGGTGGCCAAAGTCGATGCTTTTGGAATGGTTCCGACCAAGGTAGTAACTGATTTTCACTACAAGGTCTAGTGCACAGATATGTGACCAAACAACACTTTATTCTGAATGTGTATATAAATGAAACAGGTCACTACAGTGAAAGATCAATTTCCATACTATCACTACAATGCAGTGTAAATGTCTTGAAATAAGAATTATTAGAGGTGTACAGATTCCACTCTACAATGAATTTACAGTGGTTAATCATAACTTTCCAAATTCATTAGGGTTTTGTTCCATAACTATATTGTCATTGTAACTTTTTTCAGCTAATTTCTGAGCTTATGTTAAAAGTAATGGTAAAGTATAAAGTAATTTCATGGGCAGAAGAAACCCATAGCAATCTTTTCTCAGTGAATATATATATATATATATATATATATATATATATAAGATAGTGGCAGTCGCCACTAGGTAGTTATAGTGAGGACCATTTCTTCCATAGATTGAGCGTTTTTGTTTGCCAAAAACGTTGGCGTTATTTGATGAATCCTCATAAAATTTTCAAAACTTATACTTTGGTCAGTTCAGCTGCTGTGTTGATAGTTTCGGGGTGATCCATGAAGGGGGGCTAAAATAAAGGGGGGTCCCAAAACACTTTTTTGACATTCTGTGTCTAGGGTATTTAGCATTCTTTAGACATGTCTACAGCCCGAAAAACTGAATGGAATTACACCAAATTTGGCATGAAGCTAGATTCTGTTCCACAGATAATGCTTTTTGTGGTTTGGTGTAAATCTGTTCAGTAGTTTTGTAGTAAGTTAAGGCCAAAATGGAGATATCTAGTGCTGTGGATTCCCTGTGGATCAAACTGTCCCAGTGCTGATATCTGATTGGCTGCCAACACTTCATTAAGGAGTGTTGGTAGCCATCTTGGGGCAGGGCTTCAGCTGAGTCCCAGAAAATAAAGCCATAAAAAAGAAAAGGGGCCAGGTTAGAATCACCCTTACCCCTTAGCCCTGGTGCTGGGATCCCTGAGGCACCCCACCTAGGCTTAAAAGCATCTTTTAAAAAAAAAATCTGAAAAATCAAAGATGGATCATCAGATTTTTCAGAGATTTATAAAAAGAAAAACATGGTCTCCCACTCTTCCTACTTTTTTTGCCCCTGGGTGGGCCAGGTCCCAGTGGCATTTGGGTCTTAATAGAGGAGGGGCACACAGGGCCCCCTTTCTTGGGCTTTCATACACCTGAGGACTACTGGTACCTTGGGCAAAATGCTTTTTTACAGTGGGGGATGCCCACCCCTCTCCCCCACAGCCCCAAGGACCACCACCTCCCTGGGGCAAATAATGAAATATGAGCGGTGGGCCATGCGGGCCCCCTGCGCCCCAACGACCACCCTCCCAGACAGGGCATATTTAAGAAATTAGGTGTGTGGATGGTCGTGCCGCCTCACAGCCCCGGGGATCACCACCTCCCCGGAGCAGTTAACCAATAGGTTGAGGGGGCCCTGTGGCCCCCCTGCATTCCCTGGGATCACCACCTCCCGGAACAAATACAAATTAATGTAAAGGGGGTTGGTTTTGAACCCCTATGCCCTGGGACTACCACCTCCCCGGGGCTTCATGTCAGTTGGAGGGGGGATGTACAGCCTCCCTCAAGGAGCCACAGATGGCACCAGGGGCAGCCATCTCCCAGGGCTGACTCCTGCTATGTCCCGGGGTGCCCACTCATGAAACATTGCTGTTTGCTGTGGCTTGGCTGCAGCTCTGAAGCTGAAGCTGAAGCCATGCCACAGCAAACACTCCGGTTTCAAACAGCGGGAACTGTCAAAAAAGTCCCACTATCTGAAAGCGTACCTTTCATCCCTGTTCCCTGCAGCCTGCAGGCAGGTATGCATGCAGGAAACAAATGAAAGCTTTGCCCCAGCAAACAGGCAGCTGCTGTAAAAAAAAGGTTGCCTGCTTGCTGGAGCAATGAGACCATGGAGGAGGCCTTGAGACGTCCCCCGAAGTCTAAGATAGCCCATAAAGGGCTTCTTTTAAAATAAAAAGTTAAATAAAAACATGTAGGGACCATGGGGGAGCCCGTGATGACTCCCCTGTGGTCCCAGATAGCCCATAAAGGGCTAAAAAAAAGAAAGGAAAAGAAAAAAAAATGAATAGCATAGTGTGAATGTCACAGACATTCACATTGAGGGTTCGAGTCCAGCCTTTTTTTTTTTTTTTTTTTACTGCAAATGTTTACAGCTCATACTGAAAGGTAATCTTACTCTCTTTAAATGACCAATACATTTTTCTTTTTCATTTGTCCCGAAATATCTAATTCTAAGTATATCATATATCAAAGCCTAAAAAACTTTCTATCTCTCTCCCTCTCCTCTCACCCTCTTTTTCTCTCTATCGCTTTCAATCTTTCTCCCACTCACACACCCACTCAGAAACTTATGCACCCACTCACAGACCCACACAGACACTCATGCACCCACTCACAGACCCACTTGTGCACTCACTCACAGCCCTAGTCAGGCCCTCACGCACCCACTCACAGATCCACTCAGACTCTCACACACCCACTCAAACACCCACTGACACCCTCATGCACCTACTCACAGACTCACGCACTCACGCACACACTGACGCACCAACTAAAACACTGATGTATCCACTCTCACACCCAGTCAGACGCTCTCACATCCTCTCTCACCCTGAAGATACACCATCTCACACCAACTTGTTTACAATTGTGTTTCATACAGCACACCTGCCTTTTCTATGCACTCTAAATAATAAATATTACTATCACCTACTTTAATCAAACCTAGTTCACCGAACTTGCAGGATGGGAAGGGGGAGTAAGGTTTGAGGGGATTCTATCTTGTGCACTGCAAATCACTGTACACCAGTTAACCCACTCAGCCATCCTGCATTATATTCTGTCGATCACAGCGAGAGTAAAGAGTGAACTTTACGAGTGTTTTTATGGCCTTCCTGAAGGACTCTTGCATGGACCATGTTGTGTAAGGACAATTGATTCTAAAGCTTATAGACTTGGATGGTGAGTGAGAGGAAGCCTCTGGTTGAGAAAGAGAACTCTATGGGATGTATACTTGTTGAGATTTTGCATCAGTATAGGGCAACACTTTTAGTGAAATATCTGGATAGCTCAGAGGATACTCTCAGATTAGCTTTTCCTCTCATTTGGGGCCCATGACACTTTAGAGGCCGGCAGGCCAGCGGCCACAGGAAAGGCCGTACGCAGAAATGGTTGGATTAAAGTACAGTAATGAAAATTACTATATGTTAAAAAGACTATAGAAACTCACTGAAAAAAACAAAGGTTATAGTGACGTTAAAGTTAGGAAATAGAATTATAAAAACATAGAAATTCACTTAAAAAAACAAAGGTTACATGGACGTTATAGTTAGGCTCACATTTTAAACGCATAAAACCATAGCAATTCACCTTTTATGATTAGAGTTATCTCAAGTAACTATAACTCAAGCCCTCAACATGCACCACTAATTACCCCGCAAATTACAGTACTCATGACATCTTTGAGAACATTACTGATAATATCAATGTAATATTTGCATAAAAAATGTTTATGAGAAAACTGCATGGTGGGGTGCAAATTATAGTTACCTTAGGGCACGAGTAACATTTGTTTTTTTAAGTGAACATATATATATATATATATATATATATATATATATATGTATATATATATATATATACTTATTGCTGGATGTTAGGCAGTCCAAGAGGTGCTGGGCATGGCCTCCTGCTCTTTTACTCACTGTCTCACAGTCTGACTGAAATACATAACAAACCACATATATTTCTATTTTGTATGCCAATTAGGTTGGTTCTTAAATTATCTATTTTTTTTTTCAAGGCCCATTCTGTGCTTTTTTGATTTTACTCTTTGGGGGAAACAACTAGTTTTAAATCACTAGTTTTATAGAACCCCAAAATAGTACTACGTATTAGGTTAAAAAAAAGAAATTACATTGTGAAAATGCAAGCAATCCAATACCACAGTAGCTAAGGAGGAATCGATTTCCTCTTGCTTCTCCTGATGGATATCTTCATGCACCCACTTTAGGAATGGTGGTGTGTTGCAACACTGAAAAAGATATACTTCCCTTTCCTCTGTCCCTCTTCCTCTTCTAAGCATTGAACTGTTGTTCATGCCAAAAATTAAGATGCTTGTGCACTGATGAGGTTCTGAAGCTACATTTGCCTCGATTACCCCTCTGCAGCTTCTTCTGGCACAAAGCAAGCCATATTCCTGGGGGGAAATCTTAGATGAATTCTAGTGGTGATTCGAAACACTCAGCATGAAGATCTTTCAGTTCTTCATTTTCATCCTGTCATATTTCCTCTGAATTCCCCTTCTCCACTCGTCCTTGTCCAGAAGTTGTCGTAAAGGCACAAATTGTTTTGGTTCTTCAAAAAAGTAAACCACAGCCAAAAAACTGTACAGTCTCCTTTGCTGATATAGCAAGGAGTCCAGTGAACTGTGTCGGTAAGCAAGACCTGCTTGAATGTGGACAGTAAATTTGCTGAAAACCAATCAAATCTCTGAAGTGGCCACTAAGGGTTCACAGATCCTCCGGAGATTCTACAAAGAGGCAGGGATGGGTTCAGCATGCCCTGGTATCATGGCATTGCTTTCTAGTAAAGCTTAATACATGGACAAATTGAAATGTAATACTACATCTCTGATTTTTTAGTTGTAAACCCTACTTTCATACAACATTACACAAATCATTTTTATGCCAAGCTCAATTAAAAAAAATAAGTTACGGCACTCTCAGAGCTCGTTTGTGGATTTGCAGTACTTGGAAGGGAAGTCCTGCATTGGTGATTGCACAAAAGCTGCAGACCTGGAAAAAGACTTGCGATCCAGAAGTGCTATGTCTATGGGTGGATCAGCAGAGGATCTGGGAATGATTAAACACAAAAAAAAATCGACATGTTAAATTATATCATTGCTGACATCACTAATGACATTTCAAATGACATAATTGTAACCATAACTGCTATTTAACTTTTTCCCAAGAATATCAGCCTCTCAGAAGTGAAACTAATATCTAAAGGCTCCATGCCTCAACATATGTTTCTACATTGTACCAGATTGAAATTACAGCATAACACGCAGGAGACTTTGCACCCAATGTCCTTTGTTCAAGTTCCAGTTTGTGGTAGATACAACTTTACCATCAAATGAATATTATATCAACACATATGTTTTGCACATAAAAACTCAAACATGGCTTCGGAGACAGATATTTTGTAGGATGCAGCATCCATGAAATAAACCATCCATTATCTACATATATATCTATGTGTATGACGATTAGTTCAAAAGTTTAAATTCTGACAACCAGCATAAGATCAATTCAAGATTGGCAGGGTGAAATTCCTTAATGTAATTTGTGTGGCGAGTGGGATAATGAATTGTTCTTGGTGAACAAAAAACCGAAGAACAAAGGTTTTTGCACATTTCTTTCGCAGCTCACTTGATTTTGCTAACGCGTTTTCCCCTCACCCTTTGCAGGGTTAAAAAAACACTTCCTCTCTCCCTCAGGTTGATGGATCTTTTCACTCAGTGAAGAGAGTGGTAACCATCAATAATTAGTTCACACAAAGCTAAAGTCACATAAATAGTGTGCAGTATCAGGTTATAGAGATAAATAAACACCATAGGCTGACAAAGTCTACTAAACAAGTTTAATCTACTCCACATTATAACCATTAAGCATTCAAGAATAATAATACATATTAAAGCAATCACTTGTGAAACAGAAACAGATTTCAATTCAGTATTAAAAGGCATTAGTCAACGCAAATGCACGAAGTCAAATTACAGGGTTTGGTGCATAGGTTCTCCATACTTCTAACCAAATTAGAAAAAGCATGTGTGGGAATGGGCTAATACATGTGGGCAAAAGCCAAATAGAAAGACAAAACTAATTTTGAAAAGCATCTGTCTCGGGCTAGGTTAAACTAGCTAAAAGAAAAGAGGCAGATGTTAGCATGCTAACTCTACTTAAGAAAGCAGGTCAGGGAAAAATAACATTTGCATTAGAATATACCTCTCCTGTCTTCAGCATTCAATTCATTTTACAGCAAAGCAATAAATCATCAGCAAAGTCTGTTAGAAGCAGCACCAGTGGAAAGTGCAGAACATGACAGCACATAGGAATCAGGAAAGGTCCAGGGGACAAGTTAACAGAACAAGATCAAAGTGGGGAATGACACTGGGCAAGAAACAAGAGAGGATTGCCTGAAACTTAGAATGTCCATCCCTATTCTGGAATAATAAAAGCAGTTCGATTGGTCAGTTTGTTGAGTCTATATTACGCAAAAAGGGCAATATCCAACAGAAATCATAACACATTGAATTTTCAAACATCTGAGTATTCTCTCATGGTAGGTGTAAAGTCATCTCTTCTTTCCGTATGATTCCAATAGTTTAACAATTTGTACATCACTTGTTGCAATCCATGTTTCTTCCCATGGTACATAACGAATTTCTCCTTCACATGGGAAGAAGCAATTAAACAATGTTACTGCTTTACTTTGCAGTCCTCATGTTCTAATGGTGCAACATCCAAGGTCACTGTGAATGAAACTTACACATAATACAACATGACTCTTTTCTCATTGTGTGAAACAACCTAGTGTAAAAATTTACGTTAATGAAAAAGAAATGACTTAGCATTTTACTGCTGCCGCAAATGTGAAGACGTCAGGCTTAGTTATGCTAATACAAAAAATACAATGCATTAATAGTGCCATTAATAAAACACACATAATATACAAACTTATGAATTAAGCATTAATAATATCTCAACAGAATATGTAAAAATAATTCATATTAAAACATCACATTAAGTATGACAAAACTAGAATTTATTTTACTGCACACATGTAACCAAAACAAATTAATCATAAAACTTTATAAATTATTTGTATTTCTACTATTAATTATTCATTCTAATAACTAAAATATATTTCAGCATTGTGTAAATAAGGTTAGCACATTGATTGTTTTGGAAGACACAATGTCCACTGCAAATATAAACGTGTACAGTTTTAAAATATGTGTCAGTGCAGCTTAGCTCTGTTAGGCTTTAAGTGTGAATATAAATGATGCCAACTGCTGGGGCACTAAAAACATTACTAAAATATGCGCTCCAACAATTTCTACCTAAAAAAGAGGTTGTTTCATGAAAGCTAGCACTTTCTTCGGATGAGTGCCATTTGCAACTTTTTGGCCATCATGATACACAGAACCTGAACACACATAGGCGGTCATTCTGACCGCGGCGGGCGGCGGTCATTCTGACCGCCATGCGGTTACCACCGAATGACCGCCCCGCGGTCAAAAGACCGCGGCGGTCATTCCAACTTTCCCGCTGGGCCGGCGGGCGACCGCCAAAAGGCCGTCCGCCGGCCCAGCGGGAAAGCCCCTGCAACGAGGAAGCCGGCTCCGAATGGAGCCGGCGGAGTTGCAGGGGTGCGACGGGTGCAGTGGCACCCGTCGCGATTTTCACTGTCTGCAAAGCAGACAGTGAAAATCTGTATGGGGCCCTGTTAGGTGGCCCCTGCACTGCCCATGCCAGTGGCATGGCAGTGAGGGGGCCCCCAGGGGCCCCACGACACCCGTTCCCGCCATCCTGGTTCTGGCGGTGACAACCGCCAGAAACAGGCTGGCGGGAAGGGGGTCGGAATCCCCGTGGCGGCGCTGCAAGCAGCGCCGCCATGGAGGATTCCCTGGGCCAGGGGAAAACCGGCGGGAAACCGCCGGTTCCCCTTTTCTGACCGCGGCTTTACCGCCGCGGTCAGAATAGCCCAGGAAGCACCGCCAGCCTGTTGGCGGTGCTTCTGCTGCCCTCCAGTCGGAATGACCCCCATAGTCTCTCTCTTTACACACACACACACATGTATATATGCTTAAAGAAGTAGAATGTGTCATGGTACTGAACCCATTGTTGTGGTTGTGATAATAAAAGAGAATATTTGACAGCTCAGTTATATTCACAATTCCTTGTTTGCAGTTATTATATCACATGAGAGTAGCCAGAGTCCAGTTGTATTCAAAGTCCTTTGTTTGAGGTTGCAGGAGCAGAGATTTTACTGATTAATTTATAATTGATAATATACTGATCATTGATGAACTAATGTGTGAAAAACGGGTGACTTTTATAAATGGCCACATAATCTATTTTGTTTTCTACTTGGGCTAACTTTAGCTAACTTTGCAGTTGTTTTTCATTGCTCAATGCTTACTTAAAAGTGTGTGGTTAATAGCTTATAGACCTGTAGACAGCTACCTCTAGAGGGTTTTTTGTGTTATGTCTTACAAGGTCAGATTTATTAGGTCATTGCTAGAGTTTGACTGTACTATTGTTTAGAAAATGTCACTAACTTGTGGTTTCTTCCTCAAGGATGAAAGTAGATGCTACACTGTTAGACATTTCTTCCTGAACCTGAGAGTCTGATGAGTTGGAACAATGGAGCCACAGACGGAAGAGAACAAGAAATTGTTGTAGATTGAGTTTAGCTAATGATTCAGTCAATGAGAAATTGTTAAATGAAAATTCAGTGTACTATGAATGTGTAACTTTTAGTTATCTAACCTTAGTTTTATTGACTAAATGTACAACACTCCATGTCCTGACCAATCATGAGTTCTATGAAAGTTAATAAAATGTTCTGCTACTTATTCTGTCAGACCAGATCTTATTAGATTTTTCCAGTGATATCCACAGAGTTAGATTAATGGGGAGTTTTGCAGTAATGTAGACTGGTTTATAGATTGTTCCTATTGATGGTGTCCCCCTGCTGAAGTGATTTTTTCTGTTGTTATAATGTATAAATTGCAAATTGTTATATGTGTTTTTTGTTTTGCAGGTATCAGCTGCAACTCATGAATTAATTGCTGCACAATAATGATAGTAGTTTTATTATGACCCGAGTTAGTATGTTTTTCTAAATTTGTGTTTCTAAAACTTTTACATGAAGCCCAACATGTTAATTAGAGGTTAGTGAGGGAGTTTGCACTAACATGCTCAATATTCATATTGACGTTCTTTGATTTATTGTTTCAATGTATTTAATCTCACTGACGCAGATATTGGTGTTATTAAGTTGTGTTATAATACTTGAGTTAATTTGTTTACTTGCTTTAAATAAACTCAGATATATAAGGCGTTCGAATCAGCCATTGATGATTCTTTACGTGTATCATTTGTGTTTGAGAATTATTAGTGTGATTTTAGCATTGTTAATATAAGGAAATAAATTTAGAAACCTTCTTAATAAACTGGTGTGGTCATTGTAGTGTAATTAGATAATTGATTTCTTGTTTATTGATGATTAAAATGAATGATTATGACATGCACTATTGACATCCCCTCAAATCACTATTGTGTCGATTCATCGGCCTAAGTGCGATATCCACTATTTTGGTCTGAGATAAGAGCTAGGATTTCTCGGTGCTACAGCAGGGTCACATAAGAAGTGCCACAGTTGACAAATATTTGGCTCAGACATGTATACCTAAGGGCTTTCTCAAGGCAATTGTTCAGTTTTACAGTTTTATTAGCAGAGTTTGGTCTGTGGACAGTCAGCACTGTTGTGTCAGTCACCTGAAGAATATAAATATTATTGTGAGTGAAATCCACACACAATAATACACCCGACCATGTGATATATACAGACATAGATAATGTAGGCAAATTAGAGAGTAGTGTCTATCTAGCTTTGATTAAGTCAGCCTTTCTGTTGAAAAACTGTGTAAGCTTTCTTAGTAACATTGATAGCAGTTTCATGAATCTCATGATGGCGATTCACCAAAATGCCAGATGTGATGAAAGTGGCTTATCACGCCCTTACACCATTGGATGACATCAAAGAAAATGACATCATATGACCTTTAACCTGGTGACTTCACATGAATTGGCATGATGTGATCTTTGACCTGGAATATCACATTGCATGACTTTTGACCTGATGACATTACAAGAAGTGGGAACATGTGAACTGTCATAACCAAACAAACTTATTTCTTTGGGCCAACTCAGATCTTATTGCCACAGAATGGGCCCACATACAGAGGGTGCTGCCTACTTCTATGGGTACACTCTTCTTTCTTTTTTTCTTGTATTACCAATTCTGTACATGTATTTCTTTTCTTCGTATGCCCACTTTTTTGTGGGCAACAACCATTTTATGATGGCCTCTGTGAAGTGTGAGGGCTGTGCAATCAGCATATTCCTCCAGCGACCACCACCTCAATATGTCACAATACATTTTCATTGTTTTGAGTTTCCTCATCATACAAGTGTCCGTCCTGTGTCTCTCCACTCCAACTTTATGCTGAAGACCTTTCATCTCCAATAACTTATGACGAACAGTCTCAACTGCTACTTCTCACATAGAATATGACTGTAAATTAGAATAGAACCTGCCACATGCACTTTGAAACTCTCCTCTCATGCAACTCTCCAAAACATCCTAATCTCTCTCTCTCCCTCTCTGTCTTTCTCATTCTCTTTTCCTCTCTCACACACACAAACACACACACACTCACGTACACACACACACGCATACTCAAACATGAACAAATACATGTACATTTTATGGTGTCAGAATTTACATATTTTTAGCCTACAACAAATCCACATTTTACAGCCACAAGATTGGCATGTCTGGAAAACTGCCAGGATATTAACACAATTATCAACAGTGAGGAGGGTAATGATCTTATAATTTCTGAAAGAGGTGATTTGATATTTCACTGGATTTGTTGCAGCTCATCTATAGTACACTGTTAGCTTATATAGAGTTATAAGATGAGTCTATATCTTTGGAAGGCAACAGTGTTTTCAGCTTTGTACATTCCTTTTACAGATCATGTTTTTTGCTGTGCCATTTCATTTAAACTGAAAACAAGCTAAGAAATCTCAAATTGCCCTGATTTGCTAGATAAAAAAAAATTGCTAAAAAATAATACTCTCAAAATTAATTTTGAAATGGATTTAAGAACAACTCTCTTTTTGTTACCATTTACCTTATTGGTAATCACAGTTTAAAAGTGTCCCTGTTCCAAAGGGAAATTATAACACATACTGTTCAGTCTAGTGGACAAATGTAAGCTTATCTAAAAAATGGGCACGATGCAGTCAGTCAAATTTTACTTTTCATTTGGTAAAATGAGACCAGAGGCTGCAGTCATTCTGGGGCTTGTGTTCAGCACACTTGCACCTGGGTATTAAAGCAATAAAATTTCTTTAACACCTGGGATCCAATTTATACTTAGGCAGGAGGCCCATTTCTTCACCAGGGTGATGGAGTAAATTACTCCATCGCCCTGATGGAGATACTGCCTGCCACATCTAGACTACCAAGATGGTGGTAATTTCTAAAGCATTGGCAGGAACTGCTGTCATGGCGGTTCTTGCAAGTGCTTTGTGCAGTTTGCTGCATAGCTCCATCAACATAACAGAGCCTTGCACAAGACTGTTATCTATTTTACCTTCAAAAAGAAAATCCTGAAGAACCCATGAGAGACTATGCCAAGCCAATACATCTACACGGTCATAAGGCCACAATGAATACCAGATGACAAAAAGGGGACCCCTCATAGGCCTACAGACCCTGCCAAAACTAGCTGTGACACTATCCCAAGGATGTAGAGGGTGGCAGGACTGCAGGGACACACATGTCTAAGTGCCTGGCACTACAATGCATGCATCCCACAGCACCCACCTACACCCATGATAGTGTTATCACAACAATGTTGGTACTCACCTCCTTGTGGCTGCTGTGCTGCCTTTAAGCGCCCATCCAAATCCAGATATGCCACCGCCAGAATGCGGGCCGTTAGGCGTGTCAGGGTCCCCTTCCTCGTTGTGAGGCCTTCCCCAGCTGGGCCTCTCCGGTCTTCCTGGCCCAGCACCTCAGGTCCTCCCACCTCTTCCTGCATTGGGTGCTCTGTCGGTTGTAACCCCCAGGGTCCGCACTTCCTTGACGATGGCTTGCCACGAGCCTCTCTTTTGATGGGCGCTGACCTGCATGGGACACACAGAGTAAAGAAACAGACATCAGTGTGGGTGCCCTCTACACAAATGCCGTGCCCTTTCATACTGACATGGCCAAAGGAGACGTGCAAATTAACATATTACTAGCAGAAAGTGCCAGACAACCTATGGCTGGGCAGTCACACAGCGAACACACACGCATACAGGCATCCGCCACAATCACATACACATCTAAGGATGATAGATAGCAACTCACCTTCTCCTCTGATTGCCCATACAATTTCGCATACTGGGGTAGGACCCCGTCCACCAGCTTCCCAAGCTCCTCCAGGGTGAAGGCCGGGGCCCGTTCCCCTGTCACATGCGCCATGTCAGGAACCAGAGTAAAGACACAGCAGCACACGCAGTGGAGTTCTACCCTTCACGTGATGCAGGAGTCAAGTGTCAAGGGTCTGTCAAAATGGCAGTACATACCGCGGCAGTGAGCACCGTCACCCCCAGCGGCGATCATGATTGGCCCAGGTTCCCCATTGACAACCAGGTAATCCAATGATCAGGTTCACGGTGGTAAACACCGCCTAACGCCATGACGACTAACACCAGTGGAATGAAGTCACTTCTACACTAACATACCTGGATGGCAGGAGGCTGACATTTTGCTTTCACCACATCTCCATACCCTTGCCGGGGGCCTCATCCATGTTCCCATTCTCTCTCTCCTTCGTCGATTACTGACATGATTCTCTGATCCCCACATGTACTCATGGTTGGAAGTTTGTCTACAATGTGATGCCATAATGACAAAGAAACCTCAGCACACATTAACCTGACGGTGTACCTCCTTTCTGTTTGTGTGCGTTACCTATGTGTCACATTTTAGAAAAGTATAGTGACATCATGTGATGCAAGTGCATGTCGAAACTCAAAATGTGTTCTTTCGTCACCCATAGGTACAGACCCATGTGGCGAGGGAGGGCCCCTTCTGTTTACAGACCCCTGGTAGATCTGGCCACTATAGGAACATCACATCATTATTACCTACCGACTTAATGGAGATACAATCCATGACCTCTGTGCATTAATGGATCCTGTTCTGAAGCCGGCCAATCGTAATCAGCATGTCATCCCTACAACTGTGCAAGTACTATCTGTGCTCTATTTTCTGGCCACAGACTCATTTCAGGTGACAGTGGGCATGGCTGCAGGGGTATCACAGCCAATGTTCAGCCACATACTGTCCAATTTCCAGAATGCATTCATTCAACACTGGCAAACTTTTGTCCACTTTCCCCAAAGGGCTGAACTGACTGCCATCAAATCTCGATTCTATGCCTTTGCTAATATACCCCATGTGATTGGTGCCATTGATGGAACCCACATAGCCCTCATAACCCCAAGAGTGAATAAACAGGTGTATAGGAATCGTAAGAACTATCACTCAATGAATGTCCAATTGATATGTACTGCTGATCAATACATTTCACATGTCAATGCAAGGTTCCCAGGATCAGTCCATGATTCATTTGTCCTGAGAAACAGCAGTGTGCCACACATGATGGGACAACTACAGGTGGACAGAGCTTGGCTCATAGGTGAGTGTGTATGACACTGGATCAGTTACATAGCTGACAGGCAGGCTGTATGCAAGTAAAATGTGTGTGTTCAAGTCCTCTTTTACCCACTTTTGCAGGTGAGTCTGGCTACCCCAACATGCAATGGCTCCTGACACCTGTGAGGAATCCTAGGACAGATGCAGAGAGGAATTATAATGAGGTCATACTAGGAGGGTGATAGAGCACTCTATAGGACTCCTGAAAGCAAGATATCATTGCCTGCATCTCTCTGGAGGATCCCTGTGCTATGCCCCTGACTAGGTGTTTAAGAAAGTGGTGGCCTCCTGCACAACTTGGCTGTGAGGAAAACTATCCCACTTCTGGAAGGGGAGGGGGCTGTTAAACCAGCCCTGCAAACTCAGAGGAGGGATGAGAGTGATGGTGAGGAACAAGAGGGAGAAGATATCAACTCCAGGACCCAGCTAATCTGGCTATACTTCCAGTGACTCTCAGGTACTGTTCAATGATGCTGATGTCTTCACTGCATTGTTTCAGTCTGACTCATGTAATAGTACTTTGGTGTCTTTTGTCAGTGACAATACAAAATCATGCCTGAAGTGACAGATGCCAGGGAACAAAATTGTATGTACAGTGTGACATACTTCAGACACTACAGTGTGTTGGATCCCCTCCTGCAATAAAAGTGGGATTGTGATGGTAACTGGCTAATGCATTCACATTCACAATTGATCTCTCATCTTGATTAAGGACATATATTTTGAGTGCATATGTGTATTTATTCAGTGTCAATATATACTTGAGTGTTGGGACAGTGAAAGGGAGTGGGCATATGGGGAAGAACATACTCAGATACAAATGCTCAACTGTGTCCCCTGCATAGGTCTTGCAGTCCCACTAGTAGTTGGACCTTCATCATCCTGCCTGTTGGTGGGTGGAGACTCTGGCCTCTGTACATGTAGGCAGGCAGTCTGTGGCCTAGTGACACTGGTGTGGGGTCATTTGGCCAGAGCTAATGATGGTGGCTGAGTGGTAGGGGTGTCAGTGGTGTCCTGGGTGGGGCTTCTGGAGGGCGACTGTCCAGGGGTGTGGGATGGGCCAGGGATTTCCTCTGTGACAAGACATCCCTCTGCACTCTCCTGAGTGGAGCCTCCATCTTCAGGCGGAGGACTGGCACTCCTTCAAGTCTCCGTACGGGTGGCATGGGTGGTGGTGCCTGTGTGTGAGAGAATAGAGATGTGGGTGTCCTGTACATATTTGTCTATTGCAGCACTGGTCAGCACTAATTGATTGTTATATTCCCATGTAGTGGCATGCAAGATCCCTTTGTGTACATTTAGGTGCATTTTTTGTGGGGGGTGGAGGTGCATTGTGGGTGCTGTAGTGCCACTGGGATTCCGTGCAGGGGTAGGTGACTGTGGATAGGGGGCTGGATGATGATTTGTTTGGGGGATTGTGGGCATGCAGGAGACTTGGATGTGGGTGTGTGGGTGTTGTGGACTGGGTAGGGGATGGGGTCCTGGTGGTAGTGAGGGGATGGGGTGATACATGCATTACAGGTGTGGTGACTGTTAAGGTATTGAAGTTGACTTATCCGAGTCCAGTCGTCCAGTGAGTCTGGTGAGGCCCTCTGGGTGCAGGATAGCTGATACCCTCTCCTCCCAGTCTTTGTATTCAGGAGGAGGAGGTGGGGGGCCACCACCGTCTTCTGTATGGCGATGTTGTGCCTGGATGCCATGGACTGAACCTTCCCGCGCAGGTCGTTCCATCTCTTCCTGATGCCCTCCTTTGTGCATGGATGGTTTCCCACTGCATTGATTCTCTTGGCAGTTGTCTACCATAGCTCCATCTTCCTGGCCACGGGTGACTGCTGCACCTGTGCCCCAAACAGGTGTGGCTCGACCCTGAGTATTTCATCCACCATGGTCCTTAACTCTCTGTCGGTGAAGCAGGGGTGCTTAGGGGGTGCCATGGTGTGTGTTGTGGGTGGTATGTTGTAGGTGTTGGTGAGAGTGTTGTTGTGTGGTTGGGTGTGTGGCTTGTGATGGTGTTTGAGCAATGTATGGGTTTTGGTGGTGTTTTTGTGTGTGTGACTTGTGTGATGGTTAGTTCAATGTATGCATGTTGTGTTTTCAATATCCGTCGTGCTTTTGGCGTTGCAAAGGATTGTGGGGTGTGCATGTGTGAGTTGTATAGTATTGTGGATGTGTGTCAGGTGTGTGGGTTTCAAACTTGCCAATGTGTGCATTTGTTGTTAGTGGGCCCCATTACTGGCTGTGGCGGTCCGTACCGCCAATGGTCGTTCGACATTCACTGTCCGCCAAGCTAATTTGTGCATCATTATTTGGTGGGCGGGGGATTTGTCTGCATGGCAGTGGCGGGGTGAGGTGTACTGCCTTTCTGCCGTCGTTGGCCCTGGCGGTTGGTGGAGGTTGCAGGATTTTTGGAGGTTTGAAGTTTTGGCATCATTATTCGGCGATGTGCAGTTCACCGCCACTGGTGGTCTTTTGTTCACTGATAGCACGGCGGTCGGCTGTGATTGCTGGCAAGTTTATAATGAGGGCCTAAGTTCTGAGCACACGAAGGTTTCAGACACACAATGCTTCCAGCACACACTTAAAGTAAATTGCATCTACCATGAAACACACACATTCATAAGCCAAAGAATGCTCTGTCATTAAGCTTTGTCAGAAGTATGATAAAGAGCATTTAATGGTTTAGTTCAGGAATTCACAGTTATGAGGTCACATGTCTTTAACTGTTTTTCCATCTTAAATCTGTAACTTCAAGTCAACTATTATTTACTACGTGTAATAAAGTGTTGTATTGATTTGTATAAAAAGGCCTGTCTGCAAACAGGCATTTGGGAAAAAACCCTGAGGTACTTTGAGCAGGGCTGAGGTGCAGTGGGTAGTATTTTTCTCCCTGTCACAACAGTTAGTAAATGCTGTCTTTGCATTGCAAAGAAGATTTCAGTATTAGGAGCTCCTGTTACCCCTCAACAGTTGGCAAGCCAGATAGGAGATTCCTTTTCCCTCCCACTTGACACCTGGCACCGGAAGACCACCTACCCCTGCAGTGCGCACATTTTGATGAGGTAATCAGACTCTGTGTTTAAGCTGAAGTTCTGCCTGTGCCGGGGGGTTGGGAAGGATCCGGGGACTGATGTCTTTTTAAAGTGAGGACAAAGCGGATCACAATCCTTGTTTTTGAATTTGTGTGTTCTTCTTGGCAATATTAAATGCAGATGTAAATATGATGTAAATATAAGATTAAAGGTTGTAAGAGACAGAAGCGTACTGCATGTGTTTTTGTTTTATTGGCAGACTGCGTACATGTGCTGCACAAAGTTCTCAACAAGGTGCCTACATAACTAGTTACCCTGTGATTCCCAACTTTGGGAAAGTTGAAATTGGAAAAGTGCGTATATGTTTTCCATTTGACACTGAGGGACAGGTGAAAAGCTGATGCTGCTAAACTTTTCCTCCAGTTGAAATCTGAACACTCAAATTGCCACCCCTGGACCCAATATCTGGAGCTCATTCCATGGTTTCTAAAATGTATGGTCCAAAAAGAATCTCCTCTGTGGCATGGAGGATGGTGGCCAGGGGTTGCTATTTGCATTTACCGAAAAATAGAATAGAGATGTGATTATCGCCCCAGAATAGAATTTTGTGTGATACTTGCGTTAAGGTTTTAATGAAATGTGGCCACAGTGTGATGTTGTTGTTTAGTATTTTATAATGTGCAACTGTTTCGAATATACATTGTATGAAACAAAAAGTTTATACTGTAATGCGTCCTGTAGAATTGGTGAAGCAAAATTAAAAGTTGAATGTATATTGTGAAACAATAAATAGAAAAATAGACAAAATATTCACACTATAAGATCTGTGCAAGTCTATTATAAAAATATTTAATCTGGTAGGAAAATAGGTAAAAGTTAAAGTATTAAACACGCCTAATCATGGAGACCCCTTTAGAGCATATGCAGAAGGTATTCCCCATTGAGAAGAAGGAATTACAAAAGTATAGCCCAGGGTGGTTTAAAGCCACCCTAAAAGCATACGTATCCTTGGCTAAAAGACGGAACATTCAACAATAAGATAATTGAGCACGTTATCACATACCTCCAAAGTAAATATGCATGAGCCAAAATAAAGAAAAGGGAAGCCACAGTAGCTTTATGGAGAATATTTTATGAAAAGTTAGAAGACTCCTCACAAGTAAATACCCCTAATGCCCTGTCTGTCCCCCACCCCCATATCACCCTATGAACACTGCACCCACAGTGCCTAGCATCTGCCCACTAGTGCAGTTGCAAAAAGCCACAGTAGGGTTTGAGAACCATGAAATCGGAACCCCTCCGTACTGCCTGACAGCAACCCCAAGGTAACTCCACAGATACCAAAGCCACAGAGGCCAAGCACTCATAGGCAGCAAACTAGTGTAGGGAACCCCCACTTTTCAGGGCAATTAGAGGTGCAGTTGATACTGCATCTACATCGAGCCTTTCCCAACCAGGATAAGAGCAAAGAACAGAGTTCAGGGTATAGTGATGACCAGGCACATATTTCATCAGCAAGGTTGTGTTGCTTCAGAAAAGGGATATTACGGATAGAGTAATTAGAGAGCAGGTGTCCATCCCACAGCAAAGGAATGTAGGGAATGCAGGGTGAAGTGAACATGTGCCTGGGACTGTAGATATGACATGACAGCCAATATCTCTAGGAAGGGAGAAGGAGCATAGAAGGACTAAAGATAGCCTGCCCCCATGGCAGAAGAAGAAGGGAGGGCATAGTAGTCTCACCAGAGAATGTGCAGGAATGGCTATCATGCAGTGAGAGTAGGAGAGAGACATGTCAAGAGAGGAGAGAAGGGTATGAGGATGACTTTACAGGACAAACTCAGAGACATTTTGGGCCATTAGTGGACAGAATAGAATCCATACATCAGTGTGTGGAGAGCATGGGTGAACTGCTTCAAACCCAAGAAGCAAGTCACCCTACCTCTGATATCCAAGTGAAAGTCATCCTACTTATGATATAAAAGGGGCCAACCATTGACTTAGATCACACAAGGAGAATGTAGAGATTGCATAAACCAACTGATGCAAGGGAAAGAGAATGAGATATGCTCCCTAGAAGTAGAAACCCCCGAGCTACAGAGATTGAGCCGTTACAGTTCCAAAGCCAGACCCCAGAATAGGATCCAGCGAGGTTATGGGATGGATGACACTCCACAACAAAGCAGCACAGAAAATAAGTGCAATGAAATTTGCGCAGCGCAGACCTCACTACCAGTGAGACCGTCGCTGAAGGAGAAAATAGCTGACTCATTGGTATACCATTTCTAGATAATTTAGCAGACTGGGCTGAGCAGCTAGTTCCACAAATGAGTACATGGCCACAAGATGGGTCCTTTGACATCATGGTGCTTGTGGAAAATTGCATTGTTTATGGTGAGGGTGATCCAGAATGGAACTACCCTTACATGAGGAAATGTCTGTGTATATGGCAGAAATACACCAGACAGCACCATCCCCAACATGCCACCTCCATTTTGCCTCAGATGCCCCTAATGCTTAAGGGACCTAGGGCACCACATTGTGTTCATAGGCCACAAATGGACAAGGAAAACCTCAGAAAACAGTTGTTGCTGCTTACAGAGGGAGCAAAGAAGTGGATCAGGGCATTTGATAAACAAACCGCAGGTATCACCCTGACACTAGGGGATGTAAAAATCCTACTTAGTTCCCTTATAGGAGATGAAACAGACACAGTATTTTAAAAGGCTAGATTTATAAATGTGACCCTCACTGGTACCAGGTGTGATGGGTCTCCAGTCAATATGGTCAGATCTACAGTGTGGAATCAGCTGAGGAAAGTGTACCCCGAGAGACCAGACATCGGATCCCTCATGACTCAGTCTATGCAACCAAATGAGGATCACGCATAATACATCAATAAGATGAAAAAAAATGACCCAGAAAGTAGGTCAGAGCTGGAAAGTGACATGGGGTTATGCGGTACTAATTTATCATGTAGTCAAGGGTTGCCTCTTGAAGAGCAGGACATCTTAGATAACATAGTGGTACTGGAAGCCAAGCTCTGGATCAAAATTCAAGCACACATAATCAATTTTTGCATGAAAAAGAAAAAAGTAAACAAGAAGTAGCAGAGACAGCAGCAGCCAAGTTGGTGCAGCATAAATTAGCAAAGAAAGGAGCAATGGAAGGTGCTGTAGTGGCAGTGGCAGCCGCCACTCAAATGACTGCCATGTCTGTGGGAACAGTGGATATATATAACATGATAATAGCCCTCTTGTTAGCTGCTATCAAGCAGGCAAGACACAGAGAGGACAGGACAACATGGACACCGGAGATGAAGGAAACTTTTCTGAAGTTGAAAGGTGAAATAACAAATGCTCTGGTCATGGAAACTCTGGATTACACCACAGAGTTTTATTTATTCTGCCATTGCAACTGTCAGGTGATGACAGCTGTCCTCATGCACAAGTATTCGCTAGGGTATAAACCAATCGCAAACTACAATGGGCTGCTGGACTCAGTTATGAAAGAACAACATACCTGTGAGCAGGCTCTGGCCACTGCAGCCTTTGCAGTACAGAAGTTATAGGGGCACCCTTGCCACTCTATGGAGAATATTCAGTATTACCCAGCCATCTCTCCTGGGTGCCCTCCAGGGTGCCCAGTGTGCAATGGGAGCACAGGGGGAACCTAAAGACCTTTGCGGTCACAGCCACCTCCAGCGGGAGCAGACTTTGCTGTCACAGAGAGTGAGCTGCTAAAGGTGCAGCTCCCACTCTGTGAGAGCAAATGTTTCCTCTATTTCCCTGCCCGCATCTCTGCAGGTAGAAAAACAGGGGACATCTCCGCTCGCTGCAAGTGAGAGCTGTTTGACAGCTCTCACTTGCTGCGAGTGGAGTGTTTGCTCTGACTTGGCAGGAGCTGTTAAATCTCCCACCAAGTAACAGCAAACAGCGATATCCCAGGGGTCGGCACCCCAGGACATAACAGGTGCTAGACCTAGGGGGTGGTGATCCCCAGGGCCATTATTGGTTCATCAAGGGGAGCCTCATGAACCCCTCCAATATTATAATTTGCCCCGGGGAGGTGGTAGTCCCAGGGGGAGGGAGGTCCGCAACTGACCTTCTTCCTTATCTTTTTTTTAGCCCTGGGGAGGTGACAGTCCCCGGGGCTGCAGGGGGCCCCCACAGCCCCCCCCCCCCTTAATTTACATTAATAGCCCCGGGCACGTGGTGGTCCCTGTGGATCCACAACAGACCCCTTTCATTCTTTCACCTAGGGAGGTGGTGGTCCCCGGGGCTTTTGGGGGTGCTGCGTAGTCCCTACATTCACAGTCACTTTAGCACTCCGGAGGTAGTGGTCCCTGGGCCCAGCGTGCATTGTTATTTTAGCCCTGAGGAGGTGGTTGCCCCTGGGGTTGGGAGGGGGGCTACACCCCCCACCACATTCATTGATTGTTAGACCCAGGGAGGTGGCAGTCCCCGGGCTTGGGGGAGTCCCACATATAATTGAATATGAGCCCCGATGGAGGTGGTGGTCCCCAGGGTATAAAAATGCCCTAGGAAGGGGGGTCTGTGTGTCTCCCTCCTTATTTTTGATATGCCACTTAGACCTGGCCCACCAAGGGGCTTTATTAAAACAAGCACCAGAGGCTGCACCTTTTTTTTAAAAAAATTGCTGCAGATTTGCGACCCCGTCACAAATTTGCAGCAAATATCTTTGTAAAAAAGTGCCCTTGACGAGTTCCTCTGGGACCCCAGCACCAGAGCTATGAGGTCAGGGGGTCCCTACGCTGGCCGCGTTTTTTATTTGTTACTTTTTTCTGGGACTCAGCTGATGCCAAGTCCTAAGATCTCAGCACAAGATCGGGAGGGTTTATGGAGCCTTTGCATCCCTATATACACAAATTTCTTTTTTTCTTAAATATTTCAAAACTACTGAACGGATTTACACTGAATCACAAAAGGGTCGCTTTCTGGACCAAGGCTTAGCTTTCTGCCAAATTTGGTATAAATCCGTCCAGTGGTTCATCCACTATTACTCTTCAAAGTCCCTATGGAAATTAACATGGAGAAAACATGTTTTGGGACCCCCCCTGTTCCTCAGCCTGCGATTGACAGATCATCCCAAAACTTTCCAGACATCACCTGTCGTGAGCGTAGATTTTTTTGAAAATTTCATGAAGATTCATCAACCGGCGCTAAAGATATAGGCAAGTAAAAAAATGCTTTTTCCATAGAAACTAGGACCTAACTATACCTACCTAGTAGTGACTGCCACTAGGTTACATACACACACACATATATGTATGTATGTATATATATATATATATATACACACACACACACATATATTGCTATTATTTTATTTTTTTCAAAGAAAAAAAACAAAGGTTACTGGGATGTTATAATTAGGTTGGCGTTTTATCCATGCAAAACCATAGAAATTCAGCAGTTACAGTTATACTTATAATTATATTTATGCTAAGAAACTGTACCTCATGCCCTAAAATTGCTTAACGCCACAAGTTATAGTTTCTTCTTGTGGAACTGCAGGTCAAATGACAGTTCCGCAGGATGTTCTAATTACATTTCATTAGTCATTTGTCCTCGAGAAGTTCTAAGAACTATTCCGGTGACGTTGGTCTCGATATTTCCAAGAAAAGGCTGCAAAATGAAATGCCCTGGGAATGGAATCTGAATTTGAGAAGGACTTTCTTTCTCTCTTTCCAGATGTTCCAGCAGTTTCTCAGAGACAATTGTGTACGTTGGCCAGTAGATGGCGCAAAAGGGCCGCCTGATCCAATGGAAAACACACCTTCAGCGCGTGCTTCATATTTCAGAGTTACACAGCCTTGCACATGATTTTCATTGATTTGTTTCCTTCACTTCTTGCATCGAATTTAGGCCAGGAATCTAAAGAATGTGTCATTTTTTAGAAAACGTTGTAAGTCTTTGTGTACTTGGCTGCTTTAAATATATGGCTGGTAGGGAAAGTAGGAAACCCCTGATGTGCAATATAAAATAGATTTATTTGGTAATCACGCACACCGCTGGCCAATGGCATACATTTGTTGAGGGATTTACAATCGGAATCGATGGACAGGCAGGAGTCTAGGTGTGCAGATTTTCACTGGGCTATACGTTTTTTTTAGCAACATAAACGCAGTACCTCTTACAACATTATTTTGTTAGCCAGAGACCTGCATCTCTCAAAGATATTCAGCAGTCAGAAGTGCGATTTCCCCAAATTGAAGCTCATCAGTATGACATATTTATTCGATTATTTATTTGAACCATACGGCGCCAAGGTTTTTGTTTCGGGGCGCTAGCAGGTAATGTTAGCAAAAGCTACAACAGCTCTCAACCGTAAGAAAGGGCGGAAGTGCTGAACGGAGTGAAAGTTAAGGAACTGACAATGAAAAGCGATTGGAAGCAGGTTGAAAGCAAGGCATCAACTGAGTACGCCACAAAGTTGGACGGTCTAAAGTCAGATGTCTCAGATATCGCTTAATTGTGACTGATTGGAATTCCAGAGTGTAGCTCCGCTAAGATCGAAGGCTTTGCTTCCCGGATCGCATCAGTTCCACACAGGGTGGAGTGGAATAATGGAAGGCTCAGAACAAGGATGGCTGTGAGTTGCACCCTTTGACTACAGTCAGGGACGGCTTTAGCCCTGGTGGGGGCCGGTGTGACAATCTTTTTTTGTCTCCCCACTGCCCCATGACCTCCTCCTCCATGAATTCCCTTGCTTCCACTCTCCAACAGTGGCCCTCATCTATCCATAACCACTCTCTGACATACATTTCATTTAGTGCTACTTATAGTTCACTCACACTCAGTTAAGTGATCTGTATGGTACATGGTCTTGTGCGCGAGCACTTGAGCCATCTGCACTGCTTTCTGATGAGCCAAAACTACAACTAGACAAAATTCCGATCTCTCTCCAGTAGAAACATTAATAATCAGTTATCTTGACATTTTTATTGTTGCCTGAGAATTGCTGGACCAAGAAATGCACCTACTTTCAAACCAAAAGTTAATACAGCAACCCATCCTACCCCCCCATCTCCCACCTCCCAAGTCAGTGCCAGGAGGTGTTACAGGCATGGCAGGGGTAGCCTCTCAGAGCCTCTGGAAATGCTTTGAAGGGCACAGTTGGTGCCCTCCTTGCATAATCCAGTCTGCACCGGTTCAGGGACCCCCAGTCCCTGCTCTGGTACGAAACTGGACAAAGGAAAGGGGATTGACTACTCCCCTGACCATCACCACCCCAGCGGTGGTGCCCAGAGCTCCCCCAGAGTGTCCCTGGGTTGTGCCATCTTGGATTCCAAGGTGGCGGGGAACTCTGGGAGCATCTGAGTGGCCAGTATCAGCAGGTGACTTCAGAGCCGTCCACTAATAGGTACTTACCTGGTTAGGTGACCAATCCCCCTTCCAGGGCTATTTAGGGTCTCTCCTCTGGGTGTTTCTTCAGATTCTGATTGCAAAACTCCAGCAGGAATCCTCTGCATCCTTTACTTCACCTTCTACCAACGGAAACACAGCTGAACCCTCCAGGAACTCTACAAACTGCAACAAAGAAGCAAAGACGACTTCTGCAACATTGTATCTTCAGCTCCTGCTAGCAACTGCAACAGTTTACAGGTTGTGCATCCTCTGAGGACTGCCTGTCTTCAGCCTGCATCAGAAGAACCAAAGGAATCTACAGTGGAGTGACGGAATCATTACCCTGCTTCAGCAGGCACCTCTCTGCAGCGACGACCGGTGGAGTGGGTCCCCTCTCCAGACGACGAGCGTGGATCCAGCAACACAGGTGGTAGGCTAAAGTGACCCCGACAGTCCCTAGGTCCAGCTGTCCAACTTTGGTGGAGGTAAGAGCTTACCTCCCCACGCTAGACGGTAACCCTGTGCACTGCATGACTTGCAGTTGCCAAGTCTTGTGTGCGACCTTCCAGGAAGTTCTTTGTGCACAGCACAGCTTAGACCCCCAGCACTCCATCCAGTGACACACAGCTTCCTGGGTGGTTCTGCGGAGATGTGGGATCCATTTGTGTCGTGCTGCATGGGCCTCCATTTGCACCTTCTTTGTTCCCATTCTGTGGGACTCCTGTGCACGCTGCTTGGTCTTCTGGGGGCTCGCTGTGTCTCCTCCTCCTGGGTAGAGGCCACCAGGTCCCTCCTGGTCCCAGGCAGCGCCATCTTCTGCTAACCGCAAGTTTTTCATGTGCCAATGATTGTTAGCGGAATCCAGCAACGTAAACCAGACTGCAATCATCCATCTGGCGTGAGACATCTTCTGCACCAACCAGGAACCTGCATCTGTCTTCTTGGGTGCATAATTGACTTTGTCTTCTCACTGGTGGCTCTTCTTTTGCACCTTCATCCAGGTTGGCAGGGGCGCCTGTTCTCCCTGGACTCTTCAGTGCTTCTTGGACTTGGTCCCCTTCTTTCACAGGTCTTCAGGTCCAGGAATCCATCATTGGTGTCTTGCAGTCTCTTCTGGTTCTTGCATAATCTTCTATCATGACTTCTTGTGTGCTTCAGGAAACTGATTTACTCCTGTTTCCAGGCTCTGGAGTGTGCTCCATTACTTACCTTTGGTGTTTTCTTACACTCCCAGCACCCCTCTACACACCACACTTGCCTAGGTGGGAAACCAAATTTAGCATTCCACTATTTTATTATATGGTTTGTGTTCCCCTTAGGCCCTTTGCAACTTATTGTGATTTACACTTTTTGCACTGTTTTCTGACTCTTAACTTATCTGTTTTTGGATACTAGTGTATATATTGTGTGTATTACTTACCTCCTAAGGGAGTATAGTCTCTAAGGTATTTTTGGCCTTTGTGTCACCAAAATAAAGTACCTTTATTTTTGTAACACTGAGTATTTTCTTTCATGTGTGTGAGTTCTGTGTGACTACAGTGGTATTGCAAGAGCTTTGCATGTCTCCTAGTTCAGCCTTGGTTGCTCAGCTACAGCTACCTCTAGACAGCCTAGCTGCTAGACACTGACTGCACTTCACTAATAAGGGATAACTGGACATGGTATAAGGTGCAAGTACCTTTGGTACCCAATAAAAACCAGGCCAGCTTCCTACATTGGTGGTGCAGCTGTGGGATAAGTACTTGCAATTGCCTTATCACTCTGTCACAGGTGCTTTCTGCAGGAAAGTGTACTCTATACCTAGAGCTATACAAAAGTATACCTAGTCTTTTCACTTTCTTTCTGAAAGACTAAAAGTTAGGTAAAGTAGGTCTTTTTCTTTCCTTTCACTTACTCTAACTCACTACACTATGGCCCTCATTATGACATTGGCGGTAAATCCTGCTTACTGCCGCGATGACGGCCGCCAACATACCGCTGCGGTGGCGAATATCTGTTCACCATATTGTGACACGCACACACCATTCCGACAGAATACAGCCACATACACAAATCCGCCAGTCCAAAGGTCAGTGATAAAGTGGCGGTACCAACACCCATACTGTTACGCCAGCAGGACAATGCCCACCACATTATGACCCACAAATCACCACGGCGGACATTGAACGGCAGTAAACCATTGGTGGTACTTACCGCCGTGCTCAGAATGGACACCCACATACAAAACAACACTATATTAGACAATACTAAAAACACACACCTGACATTCATACACACACCACGCCCACCCACAGCACTATAAAACACACACCCACATTAACCACAACCCTTTACAAACAACAATTACTGCCAGGAGATTGACATGAACAGCACAGAAACAACTAGATGTACACACCACTTACACCCATACATCCCACATGCACCCCACATAACACACCCCACCACATTACTCAACACACTCTCACCAACACACAGCACACAACACCTATGTCCCCACAAAGGCACCCCCGTTTCACTGACGAGGAGTTAAGGGTCATGGTGGAGGAAATTGTCAGGGTAGAGCCACAGCTGTTTGGAGCACAGGTACAGCAAATATCAATTGCCAGGAAGATGGAGCTATGGTGTAGAATCGTGGATGGGGTCAACGCCGTGGGACAACATCCAAGAACAAGGTACGACATCAGGAAGAGGTGGAACAACCTACGAGGGAAGGTATGTTCTGTGGCAGCAAGGCACCGGCTCGCCATACAGAGGACTGGCGGTGGACCCCTTCTTCCTCCCCCACAGCTCACAGCATAGGAGGAGCAAGTCTTGGCAATACTGCATCCTGAGGGACTCACTGGAGTAGCCGGAGGACTGGACACTGGTAAGTCGACATTTACTACTTATCACCCCCCATACCTGCATGTCATCTCACACCCTCACCCTCACTCCCATCACTCCACTCCATCCTACACACTGCACCTACACATATGACTAACCACAATGCCAAGCCCTGCATGCCATACCAATGCATGGACACCCCTCCCAGCCCTGCATGACCAGCCATCAACAAATGCATACACAGCATAGGGAAACTAACAATCACACAATACATCACCATACACAAGCAAAAGGTGGCAGGGCAGCAGCAACCATAGAGGGAAAGCCAGGGATGTGCCATGTGTCATAGACATGAAGCATAATACATCACTTACATCCCCACAGGTGCCCCAGCCAATCTCAGCAGAGAGGAGGTGCCACGACAAACCAGTCCCCCAACAGAAGATGCCCCCAGTGATGACAGTAACTCTGGACTTCAGGTTCTGGACCAACATCCTGGCCCATCAGGGACCACTGGACAGCCGGTCACCCAAGCCCACTCACAGTCCACCACAGAGCCTCCCACATCAGTATCCAATACCACAGCACCCACCCAGCGTACCCACACCTCTGTCCCCAGGACACGTCAATCAGCAGTGTGCCCACCTGTTCAGGGACCCCACGCCACACCTCATTCCCAAGATAATCAGGGACCTGGGGTCAGTGGCAGTGGGCACACCGTTCAGGGGACAGAAGCACAGGGCAACAGGGACACTAGGAGGACCACTGTGCACCACGGGGAGGACAGGACCAGGGAACCGACTCTCCAGGAGACACTCTATGAGATCCTGGGAGCCTACCAACATTCCCAGGACACGATGGGCCAGATCCTTGACAACATGCAGGAGAACAGGCGGCTGCAGGAGGGACAGTATCAGGGGATCAGGGAGGACTTGCAGGCCAAATAACACCACCTTGATCTCCATAACAGGGGTGCTGCCAGACATGCCCAACATCATGAGTGAGGCAACAGCGTGGCAGAGGGCCCCTACCGCTAGCCAGTACATTGACCAGCCCTCCACCTCCGTTGCCGCTAGTGGGCAGGAGGCCCCGCCATAGGACCCACAGGCCACCAGCACTCCTCCCCCTGCATAAGGTGAACCACCCCACAAACAATTCCTGCGAACAAGACAGAAGCCAGGGACACTCGCCAAGACCACTGCCAGGAAATGAGACTCTCCTGATTGTCCTGCTTGTGTCCCACACTGTCACCTTGTCCACTTGGAACTGCCTTTGCTCTCATTCCTATGGCCCCTTGGACACTGGTCCTGTGCTACAAACAGACTGGAACAATACCCTGGAGCCTTTCTCCATCATCACCCCATTCCATAGCACTTTTCTCTCAATTTCATAGCACTACAATAAACACCCTTGAACACAACTTGACTACTAGTACTTTATGTTTTGAAAATGTGCATCTATGGAAACAGTCAAATCGAGTGCAACTGATCTGAACACTGTGAGAGCATAGAAATAAGGACCTGTAGCTGTCTGTAGTCAGCACATCAGTACACAGTTGTTATATCACCAACATCTGTAAAATGACAAGCCATAGGTGACAGTAAGTTGAGATACAAAGGAAGTTAATGCCATCATGCTACAGCCAAACAGAATACACAAATAGTCATAGGAATGGTCAGTTGCATTGTCTCACCTGTGTGTCATTGGAAGTATTGATGGATAACATATGTTCTGTTGTCCTCATCCTCAGCCTCTTCATCCTCACTGTCCTCAGGGTCTACTGCTGCCACAGGGGCATCTCCAGTCTCTTTTTCCTGAAGAAAGGGTACATGCCGTCTGAGGGCCAGGTTGTGCAACATGCAGCATGCCACTACTATCTGGCAGACATTCCAGGGTGAGTAGCAAAGGGATCCACCTGTCAAATGGAGGCACCTGAACCTGGCCTTCAGAAGGCCGAAGGTCCTTTCGATGATCCTTCTGGTTCGCCCATGTGCCTCATTATAACATTCCTCTCCCCCTGTCCTCGGATTCCTCACAGTGGTCAGCAGCCACAATAGGTTTGGATAGCCAGTCACCTGCAAGTATAGAGGGAAAACATTTAGCATCACACAATGCTATAGGGATGACATCTGAAGGCATACACTAACATACAGTGGGTGGGGACCAAGGCTCACCTATTAGCCACACCCTGTGCCTCTGTAGTTGGGCCATCACATTTGGGATGCTGCTCTTCCTCAGAACAAAGGCATCATGCACCGGCCCAGGATACTTAGAATTGACGTGGGAGATGTACTGGTCTGCAAGGCCCAACATTTGCACATTCAGTGAGTGGAAACTCTTACGATTCGTGAAACCTGTTCATTCTGGCAGTGGGGGAGGGGGAACAAACGCAATATGTGTCCCGTCAATTGCCCCAATAATATTCGGGAAATGCCCCATAGCATAGAATCCGGCCTTCACAGTGGCCAAACCTTCCACCTGGGGGAAAGAAATGTAGCTGCACATGTGCTTTACCAGGGCAGACAAGACTCTTGCCAGCACGATTGAGAACATTGGCTGTGACATTCCTGCTGCCAAGCCCAATATCACTTGAAAATAACCTGTTGCCAGGAAATGGAGCACTGATATCACTTGCACAAGAGGGGGGATCCCAGTGGGATGACGGAGAGCAGATATCCGATCTGGCTCCAATTGGGCACACAGCTCAGTTATTGTGGCCCTGTCCAGTCTATAGGTGAGGATAATGTACCTGTCATCCAGTGTAGCCAAGTCCACAAGGGGTCCGTACATGGGGGTATGTCTCCACCTCTTATTCGTCCGCAGCGGTAGGTATCTAAGGGACACAAGAGTGAGTAGGCTGTCATAATTTGAACAATGGAACTGCAGTTTACATAGTGCATTTATGTTATGGGACAGTGGGAGTGGTGAGGTGTATGCTAATTTAGGCTGTGATGCAGTTAATGTCGATATGACCGCTCTCCTCCCCCATAAAATGTCGACCTCCTGTCCTGTATGTAGGGACAGATGGAAGTGAGGTAATTCTGCCGATGTTGGGCATCGTGGCGGAAGGCAGTCTTGCGCCACCGTGGAATTCCTCATTGGATAATATGTGGCTCTATGGAGTATAATGGCTAATGGGGATCTACGCCGGAGGTGACGGTGTACACCGCCGCGGATGTGACTGCCATTTCCTATATGATTCCTCTCTTGTTTCCTGACCTTCTTCAACAGGAGTGCACTGCTGCGACCTGTGTCTGGAACCTACCATGGCCTGTGTGACTGGGGAAAGGGCCCCTGCCTTTACTTCGGAGGAGCTGGAGCGACCGGTGTATGGGGTCCTACCCCAGTACGGATGGCTCTATGGGCCTCCAGACCAACAGGTGAGTACACTTTGGGTACGATACATGTGGGAAGGATGCATGGAGATGTGTGTGCAAGCATAGTGTCATCGGTGGGAATGTCTTGTGGTGGTGTACATGCTGTGTGCTGGGCGATGTGTGTGCCAAAGGAGATGGAAACGGGATTGGTGGGCCATATGTGTTACAGGCTGGATTGTATGGTTAATGGTGTTCTCTTGTCTGTATTACCTCTGCAGGTCAGCGCCCATCAAAAGAAGGGATTATGGGGTGCCATCGGCAAGGACATGCGGACGTTAGGGGTCTATGGCAGGCGGAGCACCCACTGTCGGAAACGGTGGGAGGACCTGAGATGCTGGGCACGGAAAACCGCAGAGGCCCAGCTGGGGATGGCCTCCCAATGAGGAAGGGGTGCCCGGCAGAACCTGACATCCCTGATGGGCCGCATACTGGCGATGGCCTACCCAGAGCTGGATGGGCGCTTGAGGGAATCACAGCAGCCACAAGGGGGTGAGTACAGTGGACATTATTTAAAAAATGTTGCAGGCGGGGTGGGTGGTGGATGTGAGTTAGTGGGTGCCCCTAAGGCCAGACATTGCAGCATGAGTCAACTCTAGAATAATGGGTGTATGGCAGGTAACCTAGCTTGTTAGCATTCCTTTTCAGTCAGGGCTTTGTGGGTATCAGGAGGGGTGCAGTTGGTGGTGTGTGGCCCTCATCTTGCCATGGCATCTAAACAAATCAATGGCAGTGTAATGCATAGTGCTCAATCATGATCCCTGTGTGTGACGGTGCTGTGTATGCCAACTGTGGTGTTGGTGCAGTAACTGACTCAGTGTTTCCTATTTCACTCTCCCCCTCTATTTATTTCTGTCATCCTGTCCATGTGTGCATTAGCATCATCTGGCAGAGGAGCTAGGGCACCGGCGACAGAGGAATCTGCATCCCACAGGACCCAGGAGGCAGGGTTCACCGACGCTGAGGGAACCAGTGGGACGGAGGGCAAGGGGAGCACCACGTTGGAGACAGGAGGTGACAACACAGACTCAGATACCTCCTCCTATGGAAGCTTCCTGGTGGTGGCGGACACCTCTGTGACAACCCCAGTTGCAGGGACAGCCGCCACCCCCGTACCAGCAACGCCCTCCCAGTAACCCCGCAGTGAGTTGCCCGTGCCCGCTCACCTAGAAAGGTGGGCATCTACTTTGCCCAAGGCAACTCAAGTCCTGCCCCAGTGAACCCTGCTGCCCTGAGTGAGGAGGCTATTGACCTCCTGAGATCCATCTCTGTAGGGCAGTCAACTATTGTGAATGCCATCCAGGGGCTGGCATCCCAGATGCAGCAACGTAATGCATTCCTGAAGGGCATCCACAGCGGATTGGCTGCCCAACAGAGATCAATACAGTACAGACTCTGGCCTTCTCTCTGATGGAAGCCATTGTCCCTGTTTCTCCAACTATCACATCCCAGTCCCAGCCTCCTCAACCCCAACCCATCCCATCCCATGCACACATACAGATGAGCATGCACACAAGACAACAGCCAAGAGTAGCACAGGGAAACACAGGCACCACACTTCATCCCACAAGCACTCACGCAAGCACCAGACATTTGCAGATGCAACCACATCCACTGCCTCTACTGTCTCCCCTCCTCTTCTTCCTCCACCTCCCTCCTGGTCACGTCCACACTCACTCACATCTGTATGCACTGCATCAAAATCCACCACCAGCATCACTACACCAAGCAGCACACACACCTCACTAGCAGATACCTCCACAACATCCATGCACGTTTCCTCTGTGTCCTCTCCACCCTGTCTGTCCCCCTCCTAAAGGACACAAACGCAAGCACTCATACACCCAACAACCATCCACCTCACATCAGAATACTGCCCATGCACCTGCACCCAAATCCAGCAGACATACATCTCCTACAACCACTCCCTTACCCTCCACTCCCATCCCTCCTCCCGCCCCACCGCCCCTAAGAAGCTTTTCCTTTCCCAATCTGACCTCTTCCCTCCCCTCCCCCCGCCTTGCCCGTAAGAGCAGGGTCCCAATGACGCAGCCCAGCACCTCTGCCAAACAGTCCACGCAGACTGTGGTGGCACCACCCAGTCGTGGTGACAAGTCAGTGAAGGATCCCACTCCACCAGCCAAGAAGGGGAAGGATCCCACACCACCTGCCATGAAGGGGAAGGAGCCTGCACCTCCTACTTTGAAGGAGAAGAAGCCCTCGACTCCTGCCTGGAAGGCTAAGGAACACGTACAACCTGCCATGAAGGGGAATAAGGCCTTAACCCCTGCTAGGAAAGGTAAGGATTCCACGCCTCATGCCATGAAGGGGGAAACGCCCTTGACTCCAGCGGAGGCTGTCAGGGTGGCACCTCCACCACCACCAGTGGTCACGGGCCCCCACCGCCAGCTGACGAAGTGCATCCCTTGCCACCAGCAGAGGCTGCCCAGGATGCACCTCCATCTGCCACCACAGTTCATCCCTTTCCACCAGCAGAGGCTGCCTAGGAGGCACCTCCATCTGCCACCACAGTGCAGCCCTCGCTACCAGTGGAAGCCATGTAGGCCACCTTCCAGGGGCTGCTGTATGAGGGGCCCCCTCCAGAACCAGTAGGAAAGTCACCCACTCTAGAGACTGTGGCCTTGCACTCCCCAGGACAGAGAAATGGGCATAGAGCCCCTCCAGAACCAGTAGGAAAGTCACCCACCTGAGAGACTGTGGCCTTGCACTCCCCAGGACCGAGAAATGGGCATGGAGCTCCTCAAGAACCAGTGGACTTTGTCACGTATTCAGCTGATGTGCCCCCCACCCCTCTATCCCCCATCCCCCTGAGGTGCCTGCCCACTTGCAAACTGATGCCCCTAAAGAGTTCTATCCGGATGAAGTCAGGATTCGAGTTGGGCCTTGGACTGTGCCCTGTGGCCATGTGGGCCCTTAGTACATTGGACTGAGCAGTGGCCCTTTGTGTACATTTGTACAAATCTGTTTCACATACAATTGGATTATTTATTAGCTGTTGATATCAATGCATTCACCTTAGTGCATTCTTTTTGTTCTTGAAGTATTCTGCTGTGTATTGTGTGCCATTGTTTTTTGTGTGCAGCTGGTCGTGTGTATGGTGTGAGTGTCAGGTGTGTGTCATGCATGTGTGTGTCAGTCTCGTTTTCCTCCCTCCCTTGTGTGCTGGGCGGCTGTACTCACTGTCATCGTCTTCGTTGACGTTGATGTTCCAGGTGGAGCATGACGTAGAAGAGCATTGGAAAGACTTGCAGTTCGGGTTCTATGGCGGCATTGTTCTTCCCTGTGTCTCCGATGGTGAGTCCTTTCTCTTCTGTGATGCGTTTCCGCCAGGCTTTTGATGGCGTTTGTACCGCCCAGAAAACGTGGCGGATTGATGTGCTTTAATATGGTGGGTGGTACTTTGTCTTCCGCCTGGCTTTTGATGGCTACCGCCGTGGTGAGTGTTGTTTCCGCCCTGGTGGTTGGTGTGGCACATTGGCTGTCTATGGGAGTACTCACCCCCATGGTTATAATTTGGTGGTAATTACCACCAGCCTGTTGGTGGTATTACCGCCAGTTTATCACTCACTGCAAGAGTCATAATGAGGGCCTATGTCTTCCTCTGAGGCCACCCCAGGCATCATGGGACCGCCCTATGAGAACCTGACTTTCAGTCTTAAGTGGGCTTTGCTCAGAGAGAATCCTAGAAGTAGGGGAGAACCCTAACAAGAAGGTCCTTTTAAGACTCCTTCTCCAGGATAACCAGGAGGAGTCTGGTAACCAGGAGGAGGAGAGGGAGTGGGATTCTAACCCTTTAGAATCAGGGGAGCAGTCTGAGGATTCAGGGGAGGGTCCTTCACAAAATCTTCTCCTAGCAAACTAGCTTGTGTGGCTGACAGTGGGAGGGGTTCACACACAGGTAGAGCTTTCTTCACACCTAGAGGTCTGGTTACTAGGATTACCAAAGATAGAGAAAGATCTGCCTCTGCACATTCCCATGTCACCTCATTTTCTGAGGGGTCCCACACATCCAATCCAGGGGATGTCTCCCTAGACAGAGAACTCAGAAAGCTGAGTTTGGAGGGGCTAGGCTGAGGCTGCAGCAGCAACAGCTTGCCCTAGATACGGAGGCCTTAGCTGTGGAAAGGGAAAGGCAGGGGTTAGGGCATGGTGGTAGGAGCAACAGCAGTTTCAGAAGTTATTGGGTCAGGGAGGACACCATTGACTCAAGAAACTTATACAAAATTGTTCCCCCATAAAAGGTGGGGGATGATATTGAAAAGTGGTTTGCTGCACTTGAGAAGGCCAGTAAAGTTCGTAGGGTCCCTCATAGACAGTGGGCTGCTATTCTTCGATTGTCCTTCTCTGATAAAGGGAGGGAGAGACTCTTCACTATTAGGGAGGAGGATTCAGACCATTATGAAATTCTTAAACATGCACTCATAGGTGGTTTTGGGCTCACCACAGAGCAATAAAGAATCAAGTTCTGGGAAACCAAGAAAGAATCCTCACAGGATTGGGTTGACTTTGTAGACTATTCTGTCAAAGCTTTAGAAAGTTGGTTACATGGCAGCAAAGTGTCTGATTATGAGGGTCTATATAATCTGATTTTGAGAGAGCATATTTTGAATAGTCGTGTGTCTGATTTGTTGCACCAATCCTTGGTAGACTCAGATCTTACCTCTCCCCAAGAATTGGGAAAGAAGGCAGACAAATGGGTCAGAACAAGGGTTAGCAGAAAAGCTCATACAGGGGGTGACAAAGAAAACAAGAAAGATGGTGAAAAATCTCAGGACAAGCATGGGGAACAAACATAAACATAAAGGGGCATATTTATACTCTGTTTGCGCCGGATTTGCGTCTTTTTTTTTACGCAAATCCGACGCAAAGCTAACTCCATATTTACACTTTGACGCTAGACCCGTCTAGTGTCAAAATTCTTGGAGTTTGCGTCATTTTTTAGCGTGGACACCTACCTTGCGTTAATGAGTTACAGGGTAGGCGTTTCCACGCAAAAAATGACTCTAAGGCATTTGCACCTTATTTAAACTCCCGTGAAAAAATGACGCACGGGAGGGGGCTGGCCTTAAAAAATGGCGCGCAGCCGCATTTGCGTCATTTTTTTATGCCTGGTCAGGGCAGGCGTTAAGGGATCT
The DNA here is from genome assembly GCF_031143425.1 of Pleurodeles waltl. Lineage (NCBI taxonomy): Eukaryota > Metazoa > Chordata > Amphibia > Caudata > Salamandridae > Pleurodeles > Pleurodeles waltl. The sequence goes on from NC_090440.1 coordinate 1,892,746,847, forward strand.
GTGGGCTTGGCAGGAGCCCAGAGGGGCCCTCCCATGCCCCCAGGGAGACCCCCTGCCACCCTCGCCCACCCCTGGAGGACACCCATGGATGTGGGGACCATCTCAGGTAAGTGCAGGTAAGTAGAGGTAAGTATTTTTTAAATATTTTTTAAGTGGCATAGGGGGGCCTAACTTGGGCCCCCCTACATGCCACTGTGCCCAATGGCCATGCCCAGGGGACAGAAGTCCCGTGGGCATGGCCATTGGGCAGTGGGGCATGACTCCTGTCTTTGCTAAGACAGGAGTCATTTCCATGGTGGTTGTGCGTCATAAAATGACGCGATTCAAGTTAGCGTCACAATTTTTTACTCTAACCTGACTTGCACCATTTTTTGAGGCACAACCCCCATTATTCCCTACGCCAGCGCTGCCCGGTTCGCGTAATTTTTTTTACGCTCACCAGGCAGCAGCGCAGGCTAGCGTCATTCCATAAATATGACGCCCGGCTGGCGCGTTGGAATGGGGTTAGCCTGCGTTAAATTTTTTGACCAAAACTGCGTTAGCGCAGTTTTGCGTCAAAAAGTATAAATATGGCCCAAAGATTCCTCTTCAGGTCCACAGCACTCCTCTGAGCCTACCACCACTAATACATCCACTTCAACTTCTAGTGCCCTTAGTAGTAGTAGTAATAGTGGTGGGACTTCTGGCAATAGTCAAACTAAAGGTATGGTTGGGTTCACTTTTGGGTCCATCATAGAAACTGAGATAGGTGTAGAAACCCCCAAGACAGTTTCTGTCTTAGCTGCATAGGCTTTGCCACCTTGGCTGCTTGTCCCCTTAACATGGATAAGTACAAGCAGTCAATTGAAATAAATGGTGTTGAGGCCCAGGCCTACAGGGACACATGTGCTAGTATCACTTTGGTGACTGAGAACTTGGTGTCACCTGCACAACACCTCCTTGGACAGAAGTACTAGGTTACCGATGTCAACAACTACATTCAGTCTCTCCCCTTAGCTGTAGTGCAACTTAGTTGAAGTGGAGTTACTGACCCAAAGCAGGTGGCGGTGTCACCTAGCTTCCCTGTAGACTGTCTCTGTAGTAATGACCTAAAGGCCTCAGATTGGGCTGAGGTAGAGTTTAGGACCCATGCATCCATGCTAGGTATCCCTGAGGAAATGCTTCTTCTCATTTCAAGTGAAATTAAAAGCAAAGAAGAGAATGAGCCCTGAAGCCTCAGGATCTTCCTCACCCCACAGCTAAAAAGGGTATCAAAGTATCCCTTCCCCACCCTACCACTGTGGGTGGGGAAGGGATACTGTGGTGGGAGATACCTCTCCTAGTGTGAAACCTGTACCAAGGGAGTCCACAGCTACCATAGCTAAACTCCCAGAGGTAAAAGTTCCTCTCTGTGAAAACACTGAAACAGATAAGCATAACTGCACTGTTTTGGTAAATTTGGAGCAACCCTCCAGCTCTCCCAGAGAAACTTTAGTGCAGCACCTCTGCACTACCTTTAAAGACATGGGACAGCAGCCCTGTCCTTATGTGGAGCCTTTAGGACAGCAACCCTGTCCTGCACCAACCCAAGAGGGGCAGCAACCCTGTCTTCTTTTAGAGCCATGGGGACAAACGTTTTGCCCTGCTCTGGCCTTGCTATGACAGCATCTCTGTCTAACATTGCAATCCTTAAGACAGCAGCCCTGTCTTGACATAGGATCCCAGGGACAGTCACACTGCCCCACTTTAAAACTTTTGAATAACTTTACAAATAGGGAATTTCAGAGTATGCACTTGCACTGTTATCTAGCTAAAAATCTCCAAATAGGGAGGTTCGCCTCCCCACAAGGAAGGGACCATACAGTGGATGATAAAGGAAGTGACCACTCTATTGCAGATCTACTCTCCACTTATCACCACTTAGACAATAAAGTCTCAACTGGCCAAGGTTAGCCTTATTGCCCTTTGTTTGGGGGGCAGGGGGGGACACTGTATGAGAAAGTAGGCTCTTTCTAGCATGGCCTGTTTGTCAATGTGCTTGACTGTGTCACTGGGATCCTGCTAGCCAGGACCCCAGTGCTTATGGTTTGTGGCCTACTTGTCAGTATGTTTTACTGTTTTTGGCAGTATGCTTGACGTGTCACTGGAGTCCTGCTAACCAAGACCCCAGTGCTCATGCTCTCTCTGTTCCCAAGGTTGTCACTACATACTGGTAACCCAGTATTTCATCCCAAATTGGCATACTGATGCTCCCTTACAAGTCCCTAGTATATGGTACTTAGGTAGCCAGGGCATTGGTGTTCCAGGGGATCCCTAGGGGCTGCAGCATTACGTTTGCCACCCATAGGGAGCCCATGCAAAGGCTTCTACAGGACTGCCATTGCAGCCTGTGTGAAATGGTGCATGAACCATCTGACAGCCATTTACACTGCACCAGGTCACTTATAAGTCACCTATATGTCAGGCATTCCAATCCTGGAGGCTGGGTGCAAAGTACCTTTCTGTGAGGGCACCCCTGCACTAGCAGAGGTTCCCCCATGTTGTTCAGGAGCATTTTCCTGGACTTCGTGAGTGCGGGACGCCATTTTACACATGCACTGGACAGAGGTCAATACCAATGTCCAGCTTCACAATGGTAACCCTGAATATGGCCATGTAAGGTGTCTAACAACTGGGAATTGTATCCCCATAGTGATTCTAGTATTGGTGGTACAATCCCATGCACTCTGGGGGCTCCACATTGGGCCCCCAGTACTGCCGTACCAGCCTTCAAAGGTTTTCCAGACAGCTGCTGTCACCTCACAGACAGGTTTCTGTTCTCCTGTTGCTTGAACAGCTCAAGCCCAGGAAGGCAGAACACAGGATTTCCTTTGGGAAAGAGGTTTTACATCCTCTCCCTTTGGAAATAGGTGTTACAGGCATGCGAGGGGTAGCCTCCCAGAGCCACTGGAAATGCTTTGAAGGGCACAGTTAGTGCCCTCCTTGCATAATCCAGTCTACACCGGTTCAGGGACCCCCCAGTCCCTCCTCTGACGTGAAACTGGACAAAGGAAAGGGGCGTGACCACTCCCCTGTCCATCACCACCCCAGGGATGGTGCCCAGAGCTCCTCCAGAGTGTCCCTGGGTTTTGCCATCTTGGATTCCAAGGCGGTGGGGCTCTCTGGGAGCATCTGAGTGGCCAGTGCCAGCAGGTGACGTCTGAGCCCTCCACTGATAGGTGCTTACCTGGTTAGGTGACCAATCCCCCTTACAGGGCTATTTAGGGTCTCTCCTCTGGGTTTCTTCTGATTCAAATTTGGATTGCAAGACTCCAGCAGGAATCTTCTGCATCCTTTACTTCACTTTCTACCAATGGAACCACAGCTAAACCCTCCAGGAACTCTACAAACTGCAGAAAAGAAGCAAAGATGACTCCTGCAACATTGTATCTTCAGCTCCTGCCAGCAACTGCAACAGTTTCCAGGTCATGCATCCTCCAAGGACTGCCTGTCTTCAGCCTGCACCAGAAGAACCGAAGGAATCTCCTGTGGAATGACAGAGTCACTTCCCTGCTTCAGCAGGCACCTCTCTGCAGCAACGACCAGTGGCGTGGGTCCCCTCTCCAGACGACAAGTGTGGTTCCAGCAACACAGGTGGTGGACTAAAGTGACCCCGACAGTCCCAAGGTCCAGCTGCCCAACTTCGGTGAAGGTAAGAGCTTGCCTCCCCCTGCAAGACGGTACCTCTTTGCATCGCGTGACTTGTGGATGCCGAGGCTTGTGTGTGACCTTCCAGGACATTCTTCATGCACAGCACAGCTTAGACCCCCAGCACTCCATCCTGTGATGCACAGCTTCCTGAGAGGTTCTGCGGTGACGTGGGATTCCTTTGTGTCGTGCTGCATGGGTATCCATCTGCACCATCTTTGTCCCCATGCTGTGGGACTCCTGTGCACTCCGCCTGGTCTTCTGAGGGCTCTCTGAGTTGCTGAGAGCCCCCTATGTCTCCCCCCTGGGTAGCGGCCACCAGGTCCCTCCTGAACCTGGGCAACGCCATCTTCCACTAACTGTGAGTTTTGCGTGTGCCAAGGCTTGTTGGCAGAATCCAGTGATGCAAACCAGACTGCAATCATCCATCTGGCATGGGAAATCTTCTGCACCAACCAGGAACCTATATCTGTCTTCTTGGGTGCGTAACTGACTCTATCTTCTTACCAGTGGTTCTTCGTTTGCATCTTCATCCAGGTCAGCAGGGGCGCCTGTTCTCCCTGTATTCTTTAGTACTTCTTGGACTTGGTCCCCTTCTTCCTCAGGTCTTCAGGTCCAGGAATCCATTGTTGGTGTCTTGCAGTCTCTTCTGGTTCTTGCATAATCTTCTATCATGACTTCTTGTGTGTTTCAGGAAAATTACTGTGATTTACTCCTCTTTTCCTGGGCTCTGGGGTGGGTTCTATTACTTACCTTTTGTGTTTTCTCACACTCCCGCGTCTCTCTACACACTACACTTACCTAGGTGGGAAACCGAATTTCTCATTTCACTATTTTATTATATGGTTCGTGTTCTCCCTAGGCCCGTTGCAACCTATTGTAATTTTCACTATTTGCACTGTTTTCTGATCCTGTACTTACCTGTTTTTGGATACTAGTGTATATTTTGTGTATATTACTTACCTCCTAAGGGAGTATGGTCTCTAAGGTATTTTTGGCATTTGTGTCACCAAAATAAAGTACCTTTATTTTTGCAACACTGAGTATTATCTTTCATGTGTGCGAGTACTGCGTGACTACAGTGGTATTGCAAGAGCTTTGCATGTCTCCTAGTTCAGCCTTGGCTGCTCAGCTACAGGTACCTCTAGACAGCCTAGCTGCTAGACACTGACTGCACTTCACTAATAAGGGATAACTGGACCTGGTATAAGGTGTAAGTACCTTTGGTACCCACTACAAACCAGGCCAGCCTCCTGCAGGGAGGAGAGGAGAGTGCACCTTAGTGCGCATGTGTGTTTGGTTGGTTGTCTGAGGCTGGCCAAACACACATGTGCATTTAGGTTTCTCCAGTCCGGCTGTGTTGAACTGGAGAAATTGAACAGATTCCAGGGTTGTGTTTGTGCGGCAGTCTGAGCCGCTCAGACCAATCCTGGTGCTGCTTTCATGCTAGGTTTAGCATAAAAGTAGCACCAGGATTGCTGAGGAGCCTATGCTGGTGTCCCAGTGAATGCTCGGACACTACAAGAAGAAGAGCAAAGAGCGAGGCAGCAGGATTCTGCAGGAACTGTGGGAAAGTTAGGTTTTGTGTTTTTTTTTTCACTGTTTCCCCCGTCCCAGTAGTCCCCCCACCTACCCCTTGACGTTTGTGGTACTTGTCGCTGAGAATCATGCCAGTTAAAGTATCAATTACTTCCTACTTGATGCATTTAGATGTTTATTTTGCGTTCAGGGGTATAGTGTGCATAATTTCGGCTAGCTTTTTATCTTTTTTCAAAGTGTATTGGAATTTGTTTTAGAAATAATCCACGTGTTGAATCAAAAACATCTTCTGCATTGCCACACATGGGGAGTTCATTTACAACAAGAAAGTTGATGACTTTTTCAATGCCTTTTACGTCACATTGATTATTTTCTATTATTTTCATATCTAATAAAAAGGCAGTTGTATCTCCTCTTTCCACTCTCTGAAATGCCTCTGCTAGAGCTAGTACAGTTTACGTGCGCATTTGACTGGCCACATGTTCAGCAATACTCATACCAGATGTCAACGCACTTTTCTAGCTAGAGCAAACAGTTACAGTAAAAACAGTATCCTTATCACGTTTCCCACTAGTCATGACATGAAATGGGAAAAAAAAATTCTAGACGAACAGAATATTCCAGCCATGGTTGAGTTTAGTACCAGTCTGAGCTGAATGCCCTCTCAAGATCGCCAAATCTACATCAAGGAAAAGATTCAAGAAATGGTTGAGATAGTTTATCCCTATTCAGCTCAGTAGCACTGCTGCTGGGATAACCTTGATGTTTTTCAATGTCAATTAGGTCTTTATTCACAGTAGTACCATGATTTAGGTGAGCATACATTTTTCTTTCTTTTCAACTTTCATGGAGGTAATAGTACGGGACTTATATTATAACACAATGGATTGCAGCTGGCATCTAAAGAACCTCTCTGAATGACGAATCTGTCTATGATGCCTGAGTGAGACTTAGAAGCAACTAAAAAAACATTTAAAAATCACAAAAAAACATTGATTAGTTAACAATATTCCTGAAATATCAGGTCAAAACACCACAGGTCAAACAGATTTAAAAAAGTTACAGAAACTCATAATAGTGCCCGTAAATTGATTTAAAAGTTTTAAAAAATCCTGAAGAGTGTGATTGGTATTAAACACTAGAAGATTCCTTATTATGCAGTATAAAATTGCAGCCATAGATAGCTTTGGTATCTTGAAAGTGTCTGGATATACAGAACAGACCCTGCTCTTTCTGGTGAGACAAACCTGCCATAAGTCGCACAATGCATTTAAAATAAGAATCTTGAATCCCTAAACGAGGGTGCAATGCTGCAAAGACAATGAAATAGTGCATCACAGTGTGGCCTAATTGGTGAGTGTTTCAGTATTGTGCATGAGTGATCAGAATGATGCTCTTATGTTTTATTAGGCTGTTGCAAGTAGATGGTGAAATGAGAGAACGAGAGAAAGAGTGTGCAGGTATGTAGTTTCAATTGTTGCAGTAGGTACAGTGGCACCACGGCCTGAGGAGTTCATTGAACCGTTTATTGTTGAATTTTATAATTCAAGTAGAAGCAGTGGGGCTCATTTCCTTCCTGCACTAGGGCCCACAACATACTAGCCGTGTGAGAGAGAGAGAGAGAGAGAGCGAGAGCAGGCTGGAAGAGTGAAATGAAAAACATATGAAAAGAAGAAACGGTATTCCTGTATGTGGTAGCAGGGGCTGACTGGTTATTTACCTCTTTGGGCATTTCCCCGCGAAACGGTGTAGAGGACTCAGAGGGTCTGAGGACACATCAGGTCTGCTTCTAAAGGTCCATGGCTGCCTTCTAGTAGAACTGGGCAGAGGTGGACAAGTCACTGAAGGCTTGAGCCAGATGCCCTGCTCTGGTTCAGCTCAAGGTCCTCTTGGACCCTCGCGCCCAAAAACAAGCCTAGCTTTCATTTGGCTTCTGCCTGCTGCCCAGGCTGTAACGTCATATGCCAAGAATGAAAGAAAGTATTAATCTGTAATGCAAAACAGGAGAATGAGATACCCATCTAGTGGCTGAATTGCACAATCTTGGCCATCCTACATGACCAAATGTGTGTTCCTAGCCAAATCTCTTTTCCCTGATGCTCCTTTTTTCATTATCATGTAAGAGAACACTTTTAAACACATGTGCATTGTACAAAAGTATTTTTCTGCTTGTTTAGGATAGTTTAATGATGCTTCATCTGCACTAAGAATCTAAGCCACAAGTAGGGTGCAGATGACAACAGACTTGCCTTTTAGTTCACTAAAAGCTTTGAGCAGGAGTGGCATATATGTTTCTGATGATTTTAAAAAACTATCACTTCTAATAAATGCCTTTTAAAGCAGGGATATAATCTGATGTACTATGGTGAAACACTCCTTTATTTTAAAGAAAAGCACCTCTTTTAATGTTGAAGAGATTTAATAAGAAGGTTGTTAGAAATGGGGTCTTTGGTTAGCAGTCAGGTTACCCCCTGTCCAAGCAAGAACCCTCACTCTAGTCAGGGTAAGTCACACACAATCCAAATTATCCTGTGCCCCCCCCTGGTAGCTTGGCACTGAGCAGTCAGGCTTAACTTAGAAGGCAATGTGTAAAGTATTTGTGAAATAAATCATACAATAACACAATATAGCACCACAAAAATACACCACACAGTGTTTAGAAAAATATATAATATTTATCTGGATATTTGCCAGTTAAAACGATAAAAGATGCAATATGAATTTGTAGAGATATCACTGAAAAGTGATATAAAGTGTCTTAAGTCTTTAAAAAGCAAACAAAGTCTCTTTCAAACACAAAGTACCTGGTTTGGAGTGGAAAATCTCTGCAAAGGGGCGCAGAGGAGGAGATGCGTGGAAAAATGGTGTGTGCGTCGGTTTCGCCCCTTCACACACGCCAAGCCCTTGGAGAGCACTTCTGCAGAAAGGCAAGAGTTCAGCAAGGCAACAGGGCCTCTGCTCTACCACCTCAGACACTTGCTGGAGAAGAAACCTGAACCAGAACCTGCATCCTGCCAAGAAGAACTGCCTGGTTGCCTAAAGGACTCACTTGACTGCTGTCTACAAAGGACTGCTGCCTTGCTGTTGCCCTGCTGCCTTGCTGAACTCTTGCCTTGCTGCAGAAGTGCTCTCCACGGGCTTGGATAGAGCTTGCCTCCTGTTCCCTGAAGTCTCAGGACCAAAAAGACTTCTCTTTTTCAACTGGACGCCTTGTGCGCTGAAAAATTTGCCGCACAGCTTGCTCCACAGTGAAAAATTCACTGCATGCCGATTCGGAAAGATGCCGCTCGACGCAACGCCTGAGGTGCGACCAGAACTTCGACGCACAGCCCGCCTGGACAACGCCGCCCAACTTCCAGAGAGGAAATCGACGCAACGCCTGCCGTGAGGGAGAAGATTCCACGCACAGCCCACCGGAACGACGCGCAGCCAAATAACAAGCCCAGAATTCCACTCACAGACCCCAGGACATCTGGTAATCCCGCAAACCACAGAAGGAGACTGTCCACGTGCCGGATCATACCTGATTGGACTATTTAATTTACTTATAAGTCCCTGGTAATGTGCACTATATGTGCCTAGGGCCTGTAGATTAAATGCTAGTAGTGGGCCTGCAGCAGTGGTTGTGCCACCCACTTAAGTAGCCCCTTTACCTTGTCTCAGGCCTGCCATTGCAAGGCCTGTGTGTGCAGTTTTCACTGTCACCTCGAGTTGGCATTTAAAACTGCTTGCCAAGCCTAAACCTCCCCTTTTCTCTACATATCTACATATAAGTCACCCTTAATGTGTGCCCTAGGTAACCCCTGTGCTGTGTGGGTGAAAGGCAGGACATGTACCTGTGTAGCTTACATATCCAGGTAGGTCTAACAAAGGTTAGTTGTACAATGCAAACTTTTTCAGGGCCCAGTTGTTGACAGGTTCTTTGAACCAAGCCAAACATTTGGCTCAACTGTCTCAGCTCTTCCTATATTTGTTGACTCACCCACCTCTAGAACTAGTCCCATATGTCTAGCCAGGCCTGCTTCAGGTCCTTCCTTTATCTGTCCCTAGCACTAAAAGGCCTAAATGCTCTCTTTCCCAAGTCTCTTTCTAAATGTTACCCTCAAAAAAGTGTTTTGTTTCCATTTAATGTCCCTTTGAAGGGAAGAGGAGGCTTCTGAGTTGGGAGTATCAGGCAAGTGACACTCCTTGGGCTCCCTCTGTGCCAGCCTTGAGAGAGACTCCCTTTTCATTGCTACCTCCATCTGACCACAGACTGTGCCGCGCACTCTCTTACACGTGTGATTATCCACTTTTCTACCATCCATCTCCTGTGCACCTCATCTCACAACTGTCCTTGTGCCCAGCCCTATATCTGCTACCATCCGCCTCCACTTTCATTATTCCCAGTAAAAAACATTAGTAAAATCACATTCGAACTTAAACCATTGAAATAACAGTAAATATAATTAGTATGCACTTTAAACTATGTTAAACAGCTGCCCTAATAACCTGACTTCTAGTTAAAGAAACAAAAACAGAAAGGCCACGACAGGATGTCAAAGTTTTTTTTGGCACCCCATCAATGACACATTACTCCACAGATACCATTACCACTGCCCTCCAACAGTGCTCTTCATCGCTCCGTAGCCCCTCTCTCATATGCGTTTCGTTTACTGTAGAGCGCTAGTCATATCAGTGTAGGGTGTCTTTACATCAAGAAACATTATACAGTTACAATGAATCATACAAGTATGTACATCAGTTTATAGGAAATATCACATAAAATAATGAGGATTACAAGGTGTATGAATCACATGTCATCCATACTGGTGGGCAGTATATTTTAAGAGGGTTTGGTCTAAAGGAGCACAAACAGGATTTAATGCGTACCCCAGTGGTTGGGTTTGGCTTTACTAATAAAAATGTATATCTGTCCAAACGAACTCTTCAGCAACCTTACGATAATGAAAGACTGGGGGAAAAATTACACTTCTAACTATACCATTCAACTTGCATGCATATCTTTGATGACAGGACATAGGTCATTGTCCTATGTTAGGATTGTAACTTATGAACTGCAAGTAAAAGAAGTATCTCTGTGACAAATGCAGTAACCCACTGAGCTAGCCACACATAATAAACTGCCAACAGACAAACTTCGGATTGCTCTACAGCAGGTTCATTAATCACAAGGTATCTTGACATTTTATTGTTGCGTTGAATACATTGATAGGGTTCTGGGCCATGATATTAATGAAAACAACATATTCTAAAAACATGACCAAGTAGCCACACACTTCCAGCAACACTCTCTTACCTGCTTTGGAGTTAATGTCGAAATCTGCCCCGCAGCCAGAGTGATCTGAAGAAAGGTGAAGCTGTAGCAGGATAAACTTATCTTCTCTACTGAATGTAAAAGGCAAGATCCATGCAGCAGGATGTCAGGAAAATGTTACTTGGGCGCCAACGGAAGGGATTTGTTCCCATTGCCATGCCCCTATAGTACCTGCACCATTGGGCCCGGACGCAGCCCACCTTTCAAAATGTAGATGCGTGATTGGGGATTCTTGCGAAATAGAGCCCTGGTCCAAGCATGCAACTCCTGGAACAGGCAGGAAAACAATAAACAATGTTCAGAGAATATTTTTTCTATTTCCAGTGGGCATTTTCTATTGGCCTTCATGCCGTCACTGGGAAGGTCAAGGCTCATGTTTGGGTGGGCCTAGCCCACCTGGCTCACCTGGTGGAACCGGGCCTGCCTTAGACTCGTTCGTTTGAATGGTCATCTAGTGCCATACAATTCAAACCTGGCCAGGGGGTTGGATGAGTGCATCAAAAGGAATTTGTCAGAGCACTCCATAACACGAATACTCAAAGAATGGCCAGGGGCGATGGGGATGGAGGGGGTGGGGGTCATGCGGCCATCACACCATTTATATGTACCCCCTCGTGAACAGCGGCACCCAGCCGCTGTTTACTTTACAGAGCGTTTACTTGATAGAGCACGAACATTGAAAGTTGTTAAACAGGCAAGCATTTATTTGCACCTTTACAAGGGCGCCCTGCACAACTTATCTTTGGGCACGCTTTAGTTTTTATTTTAGAGACATATCGTGCAAAAATATGAGAAACTCTCCTCAAGTTTCAAAGTGTATTTCATAAACATGTAGAAGCGTTTCACCTTATTACGTCATGTTAAATGACTGCATTGAGAGGCCTTTATCAGAAGTGTTGAATTTCAAACATGAACTTGTAAGCATTGATGCCCCACCGTCTTAACAACAAAGCCATTAGTCAACCAAGAGGCAAGTCATTTTTGTCAGGTGTTCCCTCTGTGTGGCCTACGTTGTTATAATTGAAACATTATCGTATCTGATCATAGTATTAGAGAAGGTTTTGTACAGCACACATCCTGAACTCATATGTTTCAAGGTGCTCTCATATGTGTTAATGAACAAAAAGGAGGCAAAGTGAAAAAAAGCAATTGCCTAGGAACTCACAATTTGGTCAAGTGGGGAAGATGGGATTGATCAACGGCTTTCTGGTTTCACATTGAGCAATTTAGCCACTAGATGACTATATCTTACTCTCTCATGTTCTACATGAAATGTTGATGCTCTTTCTTTGAGTATTGGTGCATGAAGTTAGAGTGTGGGTGACAGAGAGAAGCCACATGGAGGCTTGGTTTGTTGTCCATACGATGTACATGCTTTGCTTTTCCCCACACCCACCTTATATCACCCAACTTTCACCCTGCTGCCATCAATGCGGCCCTTGGACATGCCATGGGCCATACTTTTTGACCCTGGGGAAATGTTTGCTAGTACCCATTCTTCATCGGATACTTTCCAAACGTTTGAAGTCATGGACCTGAGTCGTATGAGTAGACTAGGATGTCAGTGGAATGAATCTACTCTTATCTCTGCCAGTGATCTGTGGATAGTCTTGGAGTCTATTCAATAGTGTTGTGTGACCAGTTCGGTGGTGTAATAGTAGCCCTTGCAGCCCCGCAGTGCCAGAGGGTCTAGCTCCAGTGGGCCCCCTCAGCACAGTACACAACCCTGTCAAGTACCATGCATCTTGGGTTGGAGTAACGCATTTGAGAATGTTTCCCACATTACGGCAAGACCTGAAATGAACCTGCATATCCACTAAGCTCAGCCCTGAGCCTGATTTCAGTTCTTGTAATCTCCTGGAGCATCGAAAAATTGGTCCCGTCCTGTGCTTCAAGCAGTCAATCAGTAGGATTATGAGTTAAACAGTAGCTTGCAGCCCTTCTCTTGCAAATGTTGGAGTGTGACTTTTATAATCAATATTAACATGAAAAGCTTGCAATATAATGTCTAATGAAACTGCATAAATGTAATACAAATGCACGCATTGAAATGTGCCCACGGGGTGTGGCCACCAATGTATACGATGACTACTGAAACTGACTAATAATGAATTAATTAATGATGTACTCATGTAGGATTTTGTATTAGCACTAATAGTTATGTATTAAGGTTTTGCTAAATTAATCACTAGGCCTTAGTTAGCAAGGGTCTGGGCCTAGCTGCCTGGTCTCATATTAAACTGTGTTTTCTAACGTGCAATGTGCTGCTTTCCTGAAGGACATGAAGCTGTACTTTTCCAGAAGCTAGAGAGATGTGTGTGTAGCCATAGTAAATTTGTTTTCATAAGACCCGACTTGCTCAAAGAGACATTCTTGACGAATGCAACAGTGTAATTCGCAACAGGTACAAGGTCGCCTAAACCAAGGGAAGACAATGGAACTACTGGATGGAATGACTAGTGTAACTTTTCCTACCTGACATTCTACCCATTGAAGACGTCAATCACAGGAGCCAATAAACTGTATGAGAACTGTCTTAGGTGAAGATTCTAGTAAGGTGAGCGACGGATTATCGGACAGAGACAACGATGCACCAAATATTGCCCAATACCAAATTAGAGTCTTGTTTGACAATTTAATATAACGACGTGACACAAGGAGAAATCAGCCATTCTTAGCCGCCCTCCCCGCCACTTTGATGCTGTTACTTATCCTTACTCTTCAAGAGATTTTGGGGGTCATTACGACCTCGGAGGTCTTTTCGCAAGACTGCCGAGGTACCGCTGTGCTGAAGATCGCCAGTGGTGGTGGTCTTCCGTGCCGCGTATTATGACCGCTGGCAGCCCGCCATGCTTTTTCGCACGGAAAGCCGCCAGCAGCCATACTGGTGGACGGCGGGAAAGTGGAGGTTGCTCAACCTCCACTGCCACGTCAACAGAACACCGCCCACTGAATCACGTCCCATGATTCGGTGTGGCGGTGTTCTGGTGACGGTGTGCTGGTGGCGGAGCAGCCCCCATGGATCCCGTCCCCTCCCGGAGGATCAACGGACAAGGTAAGTTGATCGTCCTTTAGGGAAGGGGGTGGGAGGTGTTGTGTGTTGTGTGCGTGCATGGGGGTGTGCGTGTGAGAGTGTAGAGGGGGTGAGTGAGTGAGTGAGTGCATGCGTGCGGGGGGGTGTTGTGTGTATGGGAAATGTGTGCAGGTCGGATGGTGTGCATGTCTGTTTGTATGTGTGCAGGTATGTGTTGTCAGGGTGTATGTGTGCGTGTAGGGGTGTGTATATGTGCATGTTGGGGGTGTGTGCTTGTAGGGGTGTGTATATGTGCATGTTCGGGGTCGGGGTGAGGAGGGGGGTTGTGCCACCTTTTTGGGGGTGGGGGTGTTGGGGGAGGATTCGTGGGTGGTGGCGGGGGTGGGGATACCCCTATCAGTGCCAGGGAAGGAATTCCCTGGCACTGATAGTGCCTACTGCCATGGATCTCATGGCGGTTCCCAACCACCCGAGATCCATGGCGGTATGCAGGGTCCTGATACCGTGGGCGGCCTAGTGACGACCGCCGGGCTGGAGACCGCAATCTCCAGCCCAGCGGTGTTCACCACCATGGCGGTCGGAATGGTGAAGTTGGTCATAATTCAATTTATTTTCTGCCGGTCTGTTTACGGTCTTACCGCCGCTTTACCCCCGACCGCCAGGGTCGTAATGACCCCCTTTGTCTTTAGCTGTTTGATACCCTAATCCATCCTTACCTTACCCCTTGTCCGAGACGCACTTCTCCTCCTTATGAGGGAAGAGCCCTTTTGCTATACCTTGCTATACCTTGCTGAGCCTTAACTGCTTATCCTGGCTGATGGCGAATTGACTGCTGTCCTGAGGACGAAGACTGTCACTGTATGCCGCCCCATTTGGATGGGTAACTATCTGATGATAAATTGTAATTGTCTGTTTGCCTTTTCTTTCTAGGTACCAACTGCTCTTTTGACAGAGGCCATAGTTAGATGTTTTCCAAATTCATGTTACTAAATTGTTTTGCATGAAGTCCAACATGCTGATTCTAATTAGAGGTTAGTTAAGGAGTTCACCAAAATTGGGTGCGAATAGACAAATGACTGAGTCTTTGCTTTGTTGAATAATGTACTAACAATATTTTGCCAAAGGTTGATTCATGTTGACTTCGTGCTTTGCGCTAATGTTCATGATCTTTGTATTGATAAAATCTTACTCGAGTTGCCATATTGTAGTTTTGTTAATGTGCTTATTGGACGACTGTACAGCACCTCGATACCAGGCAGGATGGTAGTAGCGCTGACTCTTTTTAACAAGTGGGTAACTTCATGTACCATAACTACAAGTGGTTTTGTCACATCAGAGACCTCCAGCCAGTGTCGAGCCTGTTGTTTTAGACCCATCACTAAGCATCTTGGGCAGTTAAACACACTTCCTAAAGCCATAGTGCACGTAGTGCACTTGCATGATAACAGGCCACCAGACAGCTAAACAATTTTAACGTCTTCAATGAAATACATTCTAATTTACTCAAGATTGGAACAGCAGACAGTAAAAGAGAGCAACAGGAAATTCATCATCCACCGTTTACGATTTTTTTGAAAAACAGACCAAAAAGGAGGGAAAATCAATCCATGTGTTTCCCACTGGTATTTTTTGGCAAATAGACATGTATCAGTAGGAAAGACAGAATTGCCAATACAAATTCTGGATTAAAAATATGTGGTACTTCTATGCATAACTAATGATATAGCTGGCAATTGTGTTTGAACATGATCAGCTTTTCTTGTTTGCATGCACTCCATTTGTATTTTCAGATATAAAGTGAAAGGAACAAAGCAAACAAGGTGCATTGTTTTTCCTTCACATAAAATCCGCCAGTGATTTGAATAAACACTCCCTTGAGATCATTTCTTTTGAAAAAATGCTCAAGTTACCTCAGGTCAGCCATTAATCTTGCATTTTTCCCTATGTATTCTGGTACTTGTTGTTTTCATTTTGCCATTTTAAATGAAGGACTACAAGTATCAGTGTATAATGGATGAACGTGAATTGAATGAGCTTCAAACTGAACAGTTTGGACTCTCTATAACGAGGCAGTGAGGGATATAATTAAGGACATGTGATCCTTCTACCTCCTTGGGTCATTGAGGGATGTTAAGGTTTTCTCATTTGGATAAGATCCACATCTGGTGTATGATGAAGTTGTTGTTGACATTGAAGCAATGAAAGATCGTGGGGGAAGGACATTGCGTCCACCATTTTCATAGGTAGGTGATGGTGATGACCATTCTTCAGGGAGATCTAGCTGGCCAAGGAGTCCTCAAGATGTGCTAGACTGCAATGAGGTCAACGGGGTGTGCTGGAATAATATCTGCTGCTTTTACAGCAACACCTCTGTTAGGGGGCACTGATTATATTTTTGGAGGAATTTCCCACGCAAACGGTGGATGAAGTTTCTCTGACAGGGTGAATGACTTAGTTTATGATGAAATGTCACTAAAAGTGTCACACATGAGACTGCGAAATGTCACACATTAGCAAACTGCAAATGTGAAAATGTCACATCCAAGTACACTGGGAACTTGGGAGCCTTGAATACACTGTGCACTGACGGCGGGCTCCTGACTAGGTCCGGGGTACGGGTGCCCTCCATGTACTTTGCAGGGGGGGGGCTCAATTTCATTATGTCACTGGATCAGCTGTATTATATGCAGCTAAGTCATACAGTAATATCAATACCAGCTGCACCTGTTGAATTAATTTCATCTGATTTTGTTCAATTTAGGTCCGTTGTCTGTACCATGGCTGATAAACATGTAGAAAGTGACTACGTTCACCGATGCTTTGTAGTCCTTCTGTAACGTATTTCACAAGTATTTGCTTGGCAAGATAGTTTGGAGATTGGATGGTAATCGGCAAAAATGTTGGTGTCTGAGGCTGATGTCTTAAAGTAGAAAATGAATGCCTGTGTGTTTTTCTGTACGGCGTCTGTCTATGCACGTTTGTCAGTGCCAGTGACATATGGTCACATCTTACTCTATAAGAAAGTACAGGTAACATATAGTAACCATCTTGGTCCATACCGTTTTCTGCGTGTAATAACCTACAATTTTCCAAGTGTTCCAACCATTTGTTGGCGCTATTAAAGGTAGGTTGCCCCATCACGCATCAAGATGACGCTCGCTTGCTCGCTTTCCCTGCTCTTATGATGTCAGATCAGACTCGACAGTAAATAGAGGGTTCAAGGGAAGGGATATTGTACAGCTCAGTGTGGCTAGTGTGGACAATGTTCAGAGCTGCCATCCATTACTTTGTACCTAAATCAGCTTCCAGTACCTCTTCAGGCGTGCCAACATGTCAGCAAGTTATTATTTCAGCACTCTTGCACACGTGGTCATTCATGTGCAAAACTGCTAAAACATTTACACTATTACCAAACAGGAAGTACAATGGCAAAATGGCGGGGTAGGGGGTAGGGATTGAGGACAATAACTGTGTCAGATAATTGAAAGATCATTCCAGCTACAATCTACTTATAAAAAAATCTGACTCTGCTTTGGTGGTTAGTGTGTGGAAGTTGGAAAGTGGAAAATAGGGAGGGCCAGTTCTATTAGACGAAGAGCGTTAAACATAAGCTTCACTTACACCCTCCAACAATTTGTCAGAAAAAATACTTACTTGAGCTTCTTCTCAGTTTTGCTGTCTTTTTATGTTTCCATGTTTTTTTATTTTAGTGCAAAATGTTTTTATTAGCATCGGAGGCAATGGAACATGAAGGCCGGTGGGACAGAAATGTTAGCAGATAAGAGATGGGAAACTTATAAACCCCAGGCAGTGTAAGGCCTGGGGTTAAACGTAAAACAGCTGACAGAGGACATACCAAAGACACTGAGCACTTTTTGGCAGAAATTGTTTCAAGTCTCAAGTTTTGTATTTTTTTTTTTGCTATCTGGGAACCTTTAGCATCATTCCAAGGGTCCATGATGGATCAGCACCACTTGGAGGGTCAGGAATCACTGAAGCTGAGTTTAGTTGCAGGTTCAAGAGGGTTGGAGCCTTTTCACTCACTGGGGATCTGATTTGTAGGCCAGCCAACTAGCTCTTGGAGCCACTCTGGACATCTTGGGTTCAAGTAGAAAAGCAGGTCACAAGCAGCAGGGTAGTCATCTGAGGGCGCAGGGCAGGCTTCAGGCAGCACAGCAGTCTTCTGAAGTACATAGCAGGCAGCTGCAGGGTAGTCCTCAGAGAGTCCTTCCACAGGTTCAGAAGTGAAGTGAAGAGTGTGTCTGAGATCCCTTTTTTTACACCTGGTGCCCAATTTGAAGTAGAACAAACTTCTGAAGTTGTGTCCCCCCACAGAAGTATCTAGAATTTCCTGCCTTCCTGTTCTGATCCCAGTCTGTGTGGGAGCACAATAGGTTCGTGTAAAGTTCTTTCTGTGTGAGCTGATGCAGGGTTTTCAAAGTGCAAGTAAGTCTGTGCACAGCTCTGCCCCCCATTCTGCTTAGAAGGCCTATCCTGCCAACACCCAATCCCATTATTGGGTGGCTGTCTGGTAGAAATACACAAAGGCCAACTGCCAACTACACATAGTTATGTGATCCAGAAAACAGTCTGCAGACACCAACTGGCAAGGACAAGAAAATGCCAATTTTCTAAAAGTGGCATTTTCAAAATTGTGACTTAAAATCTGACTTCATTATAAGAAGGATTTTGAAATACAATTCATTAGAGACTAACATTACATTTCTATCTGCTTCCAATCAAACGTTATCCCTTATTGCATGTAATAAGGGAAACCAATGTTATTCAATGGGAGAGGTAGGCCTCACAGTAGTAAAAAGCTAATTTTGAGTTTTTCACTACCAGAACATGTAAAAGTTAAAAGTACATGTCAAACCTTTTAAACACATTCCACCCTGCCTCCTGAGCTACTTAGGGCCTACCCTAGGAGTGACATATGTATTAAAAAAGGAGTTTTAAGTTTGTCAACAGGGTTATTTTGCCAAGTCAGATTGACAGTTTAAAACTGCAGACAGGCTGCAAATGGCAGGGCTGAGACATACGCAGTGAAAGCTGTAGTTTCAGGCCTCTTGTTTGTAAACTGCACACGGGGCAGGCCCGTGCACAAGAGGCCTGGTCAGGCCAGTGCACAAGAGGCCTGAAACAGCAGCTTTCACTGCTGGGCCATAGGCAGTGAAAGCTGCTATTGATGTCTCTTGTGCACCAGTGTGCATATATAAAAAATTTAAAAAATGAGGGCTCACCTGGGTCCTCGTTGCTGCAGCCTGGCGCTCTACCTCCCTCTGCCCCCTGCTTCCGGGCCCAGACTGCTGTTAGAGGGAGGCCTGGAGGATCCGGTCCAGAGCCGGTGCCAGCTGCAGCTCCATGCTGCTACGCCAACGTTGAGCCAAGAGTGTGCACTGCAGCCCATTGCTGGGCTGCAGTGCACACACGGCAAGCTCTGCTCCGCTGGTGGGGCTAGCAGAGTTTTTGGCCAAACTCCACGTTCCAAGCGGAGTGCCAAAAACTCAGTTGGCTCTGCCAGCAGAGCGGAGCTCGCCGCCCACCCCTTCTAAAAACACCCCTTCCAAATAGCGAATCAGCATTTGGTCACAAACCCAAATTGCAACTATGTAACATGTTACCGAATTGTGATTTGGGTTTCATTCATGACAAAAAGCCTATTTGCAGTTGCAAACAACCTGATTCTGCAAATTGTACCTTTTGTGAATGCAAAAAGGCTTCATACATCCGGCCCAAGATCTTTTATGTGGATAGAAAATTACTTTTGAGATTGAACATTGAAAAGTCCTCTCATCACTTTCCATGAGTAAATGAAGGTGTAAATGAAGGAAGGGGCATAGGTGATCATCATTTTTCAAGTTAATAGATGGAGAGTCTATAGTGGGCAGCCACAGTGATATGCCCTGGTCAAACCCTTTTTTCTACTCCCACTCCCATGTTGACAGAATATCCATACAATTCCAAGAGGGATTGTGCATTTCACACACAATTCAAGAATAGGTTTCATGATCAAATTACAGCTAGACGTATCAAAAATAAAAGGTGTCTATTTAATTTATTGATTCTGGAAGAGAGCTTTATAGTATGAGCTGGTTTCTTAGGCATACAACAGCTCCATACTCAATACATATATTGATTTCATAACTTGATTTAGAGTTTGGCAAAGAGGTTACTTAATTGCAACTGCAACGACTACCCTCTTTGCCAAACTGAAGATCTGCCTGCCTGATTTACAGATGGGCTGACCTTACGAATATCAGTGACAGAGACTACTCTGTCTCCATAGCTGACAAGACTATTTGACAGTCCGCCTGATTTAGCATGGGTGATCGAATGGCCAGTTTTAACTATCTGTCACAGCAGGGTAAAAAAAGGCAGTAGGAGCCAACTCAAAAATGACCTCTGCAAAATGACACCCACACCATGGGAGACAACTCCCACGATGTGGGGGCCATTGTGTTCTGTATTTTCAAAACAAAATCTCGCTTTGGGATTTGTTTTTTGAACATACAAAACATGTTTAAAGTTTGACTGTACAGTCATGTTGATGGTATTGTTTGTCAAACTTTTAATACATTGAACTGGGTGGTGGTTTGTGAAGCTGCTAGTGTGTACTTATTTTGGGTGTCAGAACTGAGATCTGTGTCCTGATTGTGCGGCTGGTGAAAGTTGGTAAAATTAAGTTATGGCTTCTGAATAGTTCATGGAGCTGCATAAGTATTATGGTATTTATCCTCTGCTGACAGGCAGAAGAGGCAATTTGCTGAGTCCTCCATTTGTGTAGGTCTGGTGAAGTACAAGAAGCAAAGTTGCTCTCTCCAGAGTGGATTGAGGTGTAAGTATGTCAGTCATTTCAGGCTGTTTGAAGGAGTTGGAAGATTTTTTTCCGATTGTGTCTCAGAGATTATATTTTGAATTGGAGATGTTTCATTTCGTATCCTTAGTGTGGTTTACATGAGGTGTGAGTTGTTATCTTCAAAGATTTACCTCCATTATAATTCATTAAACCTCTAAGATCATTGCGGACAGTTTTGGTTAGGGTCCTAGTGGGAGTGATTCAGAGATAATTCAGCAAGACATATTTTAGGAAATGCACAGATAGGTATTTCATGTATTTGTCATTGAGCAACACAAAAGAAAATACTAGCAGTGAAGAACTACATTTTCAGCAAATCCTTTTTTGTGCATCTGCAGCTCATGGGTACAGCTATGCTAATACTTCAAAATCTGTTGCTTTACATTTTTCTAAGCTTCTTCATGGGTGCCGATCCACCAAAATGCCAGGAGCAGCAGAAGTGACATCACACATCATTTGACCTCAATGACATCACAGAAAGTGACATCCTATGATCCCAGAAACTGATTTTTACAAGGAAAGTATGTGACATGACCTAACATCACAACAACAGAGGATTTGAGTTGACTAGTATCACAAAATAACACAAAGTTGCAATTTGTGCTTCTTTGCATTATTTTCTATAAAGGGGCCATTCCTTTGATGATGCATAAGGGTTGCATTGCCACCTCCCATGGGTGTTGACCCAAACCCCAACCTACAAACATTGGTTGACAGGAATTTGCACCAAAATCTTATGCCTCCTTAAGGCAGACATAACGAGTGGAAGTATTTTTATTTCTTCTTTTTTTACCAATTTTGCATTTGTGCTATAGAGTACAACACACATGCAAAGTGGGGGGAAATGCCTTAAAGCATAGTTTTTGTACTGGAAGAGTCCCCTTCAAGTACAAAACCTATGCTTCAGAGAATGCACACATCGTGCACTCTGGCAAAAGGATATGTGCATTAGCACATGGCTGCCAAAAGTGTGTCAGTGGACTCAGAGAACAGATGTGTCATAGGTCATTACATACAGTACCCATTTTCTTCCCCCTTTGATGCAAGGCAGCACAGCAACTTTGGTGCAGTATTGCCTTGAGTCAAAGAACAGTAAATAGAGGCCTCAACCTCACAATCTCACTCACTACCTGTCACTTGATTCTCATCCACTTTCACTCACACAGACATGCTTACACATACAAAAACATTTTCTCACACATGCACACTCTCGCTCACGTAGCATGCTCTCACCTGCACGCAGGCATACAACATACATTTTACTTACCACAGCTGCCAGCATTGGTCCTAAGTGTGCTCCATTTTTTAGTACACCAATAGTGAATAACAGAATATTATTATTCATTATCAGTACAGTATAATGAAAAAGAGGCAGACAATAAGGGATACGGAGGCTTACCCTCTTCATTCGCGTGTTCTTGGCACTGATTTTGCCACCCCTGAAAACAGGGCTCGCAAAGGCAGGTCTATGTGTCTCAAGAGGCAATCCAGAGGTCAGGGCTGGGACCCCTGGCGCCCCCTAAATGGCATCCATAAACAACTTCTTATGGAGAGAATTATTTCCTCCAGAATAAGACATCATGACTTCTTAACAATTCTGTTTTTCTGATGTCAAACTGCCCCGAAGCAGCAAGCAGGTCTATACAAATCTATACAATCCACGCCAAAACAGTTTGCTCTTCTGCGCCTAAGATGCACAGCAAAGGATCACTTGGTAGCACACATAAACAGGAGTCTCTGCAACCGAACAATATTTTGCTGTTTCATCATTAGATTTATGCTTTGTAAACCGAAAATGATTTTCCTTCAACTGCAGTGTTTCTTGTGTCTTCATTACTCTCCAGGACAACAGACAGGTGGTACTCATGTTTTCTATACTTTATTATCAAGCCCTCTCGCTCTCTGACGTTATCCCTCTGCTCCTAAGGGAGTCCACACAAGCGGCCCCTTCGTTGTCCGACTGTTGACTGCAGTTCCTCTCTCCGCACTTCCTGTCCGGCCCTCAGGCAGGCAGTGGTGCCCAGTGTCCTTGCTGTGGATGTGGGAGAGCTGCAGGTTGTTAATGTCCTCCTCGCGACATGACAATGAGCATATTTGAATTTCAGATTGATGGTTCAGTACGTGATGTGAATAATGAAAAATACAACGCATTAACATGAAAAAAGAGAATCAAATAGTGTACCTATGTACGTTTTGTCAGCACATTTGGGGACAAATCTTGTATAAAATTCAATGAGCCCCCTGAACGATCCCAATTGATTTTGTCTTCTGGCGGATTGTAAATCTCAATTCCTTTTACCAAACGTTAGGTTTGACCCCCTTGGCTAATGACTGATAACCTAAATAATCAGTGCTTGTTGTGTTAAATGTGCATTTCTCCCCACTGAGAGCAACACCTCTACTTTTTAAAATAGCCAGTATCTAATGCAAACTTTCATCATATTGCACTTGGTCCCTTCCAAAGACTAACACATAGTCGTCCTAGAATAACTCTTCAACTACCCTTTGAAATACATCCCAGGCTGACGTTAACCCAAAGAGCATGCATGTGAACTGATACAACACTTCTGGGGTTATAAAAGCAGTGTAGTGTCTCAATTCAGGAGGCTAATTGACTTGATGGTATGCGAAAAGTGTGTCAAGCAAACTGAAAAGCCTTCCACGTTTAAGCATGGATAACATTTCTGTTATATTTGGGAGATGGTAACATTTAAACCATCTTTGATTATTCAAATCTCGCAGATCAACACACATTCATTAGCCTTCCTACCTAAAGAAATTGGTGCAACCCAATCAGAACTTTTTATGGGCTCTATGACATCCTGACTACATAATTTGTTAAACTCTTTTCTCAGTTCAGATAGTGCAGCCAAAGGTACCCTGTTGACCTTATGCACCATAGGACATGCTCCATCCATTATCCTCACCTTATGCATGAAACCCTTAAATAAACCTAGCTTCTTCTGAAAAACTTCTGGATACTCCTCCTCCCATTTGTTGTTTTTTTATGGATAAAATGTTAGCATACTCCTTCCTCAATATTACTTGTGCTGAATTGTCGGGTTCAAATATTATTCCTAAATTCTTTTGGTCATGCCATCCTACCAAACATGAATCATCTTTAGCCACATAAACAATGCTATTAGCTTTGTTGTTTTTAAAATCAAGAGCAGCTTCAAATTTAAGCACCATTTCAATGGATTTACCACCATAGCCAACATCCCGAATAGTTGAACACCACATTAACCAAAAGTGTCCTTCCATTTCTTTTCACTCAACAAGGTAAAGGAAGATCCAGAATCCACCATCATGCTAACTTCCACACCAATTATCAATAATAAACACAATAGTCTTTTGTATAAGTTTAAGGTTACACCACACATTTATTGACAGTGATCACCAACCGCCACTTCTTCAATAGCCAACACTGCGCCTTCATCGTTTAGAGGAGATATACTTTTCACTCACTTTATCAGATTGAACTCTATGTATTTTGTTAGATTGTGGTGTATGTGTCAACCTACATACTCTTGCAAAATTCCCATTTTTCATGCATTTGGAACAGGAACAATCTATAGCTGGACAAACATTAGCATTCTCTAAGTGAGCAGTACTCCCATATCTAAAACAATCCAATTGTTTATGAGATTTCTTCCTGTACCCCTTGTCACTTTTGCTGGACTTATCAACTAATTTGTCTTCTACCTTCTTCTATTTGCCCTTCTTATTTTTGCCTCTGACAACACACACACTTTGGGGGTGATTCTGATTCTGGCGGGCGGCGGAGGCCGCCCGCCAGAATTCCGCCCTCCAAAATACCGCGCCGCAGTCAAAAGACCGCGGCGGGTATTTCAAGTTTTCCCCTGGGCTGGCGGGCGGCCGCCAAAAGGCCGCCCGCCAGCCCAGGGGAAAACGACCTTCCCACGAGGATGCCAGCTCGTAATCGAGCCGGCGGAGTGGGAAGGTGCGACGGGTGCATTTGCACCCGTCGCGTATTTCACTGTCTGCCAAGCAGACAGTGAAATACTTGTAGGGGCCCTCTTACGGGGGCCCCTGCAGTGCCCATGCCAGTGGCATGGGCACTGCAGGGGCCCCCAGGGGCCCCGCGACCCCCCCTACCGCCATCCGGTTCCCGGCGGGCGGACCGCCGGGAACTGGATGGCGTTAGGGGGGGTCGGAACCCCCTGGGCGGCGCAGCTAGCTGCGCCGCCTTGGAGGATTCAACAGGGCAGCGGTACACTGGCGGGAGACCGCCAGTGTTGCCGGTCTGACCGCGGCTTTACCGCCGCGGTCAGAATGCCCTGCGGGGCACCGCCGGCCTGTCGGCGGTGCTCCCGCCGACCCTGGCCCCGGCGGTCTAAGACCGCCGGGGTCAGAATCACCCCCTTTGTGATTTGGAATTTAATATTGTCATTTGCTCCATATAAGATGTTGTGCTTCCAGTTTTGGTTGCACTTTCTATTGCTTTCTGTAAAGTCAAATTCAGTGTTGACAATAACGCCTCTTGAACCTTTTTATTATTAGTTTTTTTCTGCAAGCTGGTCCCTAATCATCTCCTCCTCAAAGTCTTCATGTTCAGAAGATACAACCAAAATCCTCAAAGTTCCTACAATTTTTTTTTGTCATTTCTTCCACTCCTTATGCCTCGGCCTTCACCTTCTCCTTCTTCTAGTAAAACAACTTCTCTGGGGACGTGTCTTAATATGTTTCGACCATCCGATCTAAATAATGCTGTAGAATTGCTAATTTCTTTTTTGTGGGTGAATGTCTCTCCTTCTAATACATCAAGATATGCTTCAAGTCTAATTCAGGACTTGAAGGATTAGGGGGAAAAGGAAGTGTGGAGCAATTGATTGTTGCATTCTTAAAAATTAACTTATTTTTATAATTTCTTGTTACTACAATAATAACACTACCTTGTGGGGATTACAGTAATGATGATGCTAATTATCCTACTGTATTGATTTGATAATATAAACTGCAGAGGCATTAAAATAATTGCTCCAAGTTGAGCTAAGAAGTGCTTTTAGGAAGGATCCACTGTGGAGGTGGCAGGAATGTTGTAATACAGTTAAATCAGGTATGTATTGTGTGATTGATGAATGCACGCAATTTTGAAACACTAGAAGATGTGCTCATCACCAAATGATTCCTATGGAGGTGTGCATGTCACTGACACGTACAGTAGCGCACTGTAAATACTCACTGGTTTCCCTCTAGACTGAGGGCCATATTTATACTTTTTGACGCAAAACTGCGCTAACGCAGTTTTGCGCCAAAAAAATTTGCGCCGGCTAACGCCATTCTGAAGCGCCATGCGGGCGCCGTATTTATTCAGTGACGTTAGCCGGCGTTAGCCGCCGGCGCTGTCTGGTGTGCGTTAAAAAAAACGACGTACACCAGGCAGCGCTGGCGTAGGGGGAAAATGGCGTATGGGCGTCCACAAATGGTGCAAGTCAGGCTGAGGCAAAAAAATCGCCTCAACCCGATTTGCGCCATTTTTTTACGACGCCCAACCCCCGTTGAAATGACTCCTGTCTTAGCAAAGACAGGAGTCATGCCCCCTTGCCCAATGGCCATGCCCAGGGGACTTCTGTCCCCTGGGCATGGTCATTGGGCATAGTGGCATGTAGGGGGGCACAAATCAGGCCCCCCTATGCCACAATTTTTTTAAAAAAAAAATACTTACCTGAACTTACCTTAATGTCCCTGGGGTGGGTCCCTCCATCCTTGGGTGTCCTCCTGGGGTGGGCAAGGGTGGCAGGGGGTGTCCCTGGGGGCAGGGGAGGGCACCTCTGGGCTCATTCTGAGCCCACAGGTCCCTTAACGCCTGCCCTGACCCAGGCGCTAAAATCCGGCGCTAATGCGGGGTTTTTAGTCCCGCCCACTCCCGGGCGTCATTTTTGCCCGGGAGTATAAATACGACGCATATGCATCGGAGTCATTTTTTAGGACGGGAACGCCTACCTTGCATATCATTAACGCAAGGAAGGTGTTCACGCAAAAAAATGACGCTAACTCCATGAACTTTGGCGCTAGACGCGTCTAATGCCAAAGTATAAATATGGAGTTAGTTTTGCGTCGAATTTGCGTTGAAAAAAACGACGCAAATTCGGCGCAAACGGAGCATAAATATGCCCCTGAGTTTCCCAATAGAATGGTGCTAATACTGACATGCTTTGACAAATGCCAAATGATTCTTGATGGAGGTGTGCACGTCACCAAAGCATTCAATAGCACTCTGTAAATTGCTGAGTTATTAATTAGTATGACACAAACGCAGGTGCACCTTGACAAATGTGCTGAATAAAAGATGTGCTCATCAACGAATGAGTCTTAATAGAGCTGTGCACGTCACCGAACATTCAGCAGCGCACAGTGGACTCCAAGTTTCCCAGATCAAAATGGAGCTGACATTGACACTATGATGTGCATGTGTGCGTGACACATGATGTGCATGAAAACAGCTGCCTCTGATCTGAGCATGCTGAAAGAGTGTTGTTATCAATGATGGATGCTCGTAGGTTATAAAAGAAGTAGATTTATGAGCTTAGTTGTAGGTTACAGATAAAGCCCCACCAGGAGCAGCATCCTGCCACTCAGCCCTTCTCACGCCAACTGTCCACTTATCCAAGCACAAACACTGTCAACATTCCAACCATTCAATGACGTCACTCACTGGCTGAGCAGCAGGGAACATTAAGGTAGTGGGGAGAATACATAAGATAGAAAGAGGCCACAACACAACTCCCACATCCTTAACCCTGCAGGAGGGATTGACACACATCACTGGGATGTAAACACGTACCCACATCACCATTCACTTAAATAGAACCAGGGTTTCACCTACCCTCTACTGCATTGGGGTGTAATCACGTACTCTCATCACCCTATACTTGAACAGGACCAGGATTTCACCTCCCTCTACTGCACTGAAAGAAGGGCTGAGCGCCGGATGCTGCTCTTGGAGGGGCTTTATCTGTAACCTACAACTAAGCTAATAGACCTACCTCTTTTATAACCTAGGAGCTTCCATCATTGATTACAACACTGGTGACGATTTAAGGAAGAACCAATGCGTGAAAAAAGAAAGAAACTGAACCTACAGAAAATCTAAGGAGGAACCAGATTACAGAGGAAAACTAAGAGAAGAGAGATTGAAAATCTAAGAGAAAAATATGACGCTAAAGAAACTGAAAACTGAAGTGAAGAAGAACACCCTGGGAGCCCCACCAGTGTCTTTTTACCAGACAACCTGTACTAAACAGAAGCTAGAGAGCGAGTGACCTGTTTCACTTCAAGGCAAGCTGTTAAATCTACTGGGTGTGCAGAAAACAGAAAGTGCACTGGCCTGCAGATTGAAAAGGTGGTCTGCTCAGATGTGCATGAAGCCAGACCTATTGTACCTGCTTGTTGGACAGGGTATATTGAGGAAATGGTCTGCTGAACTGCATGTGAACAGAGTAAAAAATGTATGGCACTGAACATTTGGCAACCTAGTGGAAAGTGAGTTGGAGGAGCAACTGGTGTCAGCATTTAAACAATATCTGAAGAGCGATCAGTGAACCTGCGCAGCAGCCACTTGAAGCAATGTGCTTAAGGGCATACATTGTGAATAACAGTTACAGTCTTCCTATTGACTCAGTTGCTGAGTTTCCCCGCCCCGCATTCTACAAGAGAAATCATTGGGTACCTGATCTGTTTCCAGGAAGCTTTCTGAGAGGAAGACTACAGCGCCGACCTGGCACATGGGAACAGCTCATGTGCAGTGGAGAACATGTGTGACAATTTTTCGTATAAGGAGAAAGAACTGTGCATGCATTTAAATGGAATAAAATGTACAGTGGCAATGTATTCGTGTGAGAAGTGGCTCACAGGTGTGGAGTATTTGAATATTTTCCAGGGAATAATTTAACTTTAGATATACTGTGGTGTGCATTTTACTCAATACCATACATTGCTTAAGTGTATTTTTCAATACTGCTATACTGGATTTTAAAGATGTCTTGGGTTGAATTGAATAATGTTATTTTTATGCTGACAATGCTTGCCACTGCTGAAATTAATTTTTAATGCTGTATTGAATTGAGAAATGTTATGCCGCTACTGACATGTTTTAAAGTTGTTGAGTCATGTCATGTATGTTAGGCATGGGACGTGCACCCTAATGCTATTTTAACATGAAATTGTACTTACCATATTTTGAGTGTGTTTATTGGCCTGAAGTTTTAAAGCTATGCTTGATTTTAGAGATGTATAATTTGAGGTTCGATGCTAAAGTCACGTGCAAAGTGACTTTTTTTTTTATAAGCAACTTTATTAGTTATGCATAACAACATAAAAACCAAAAGGTCACATCCGCACCTCATAGGCATAGCATTATACAAATCCCACGTAGTTAACATGAGCACATGGTCGATACTGATTATACTGGTCAGGGGCAGGTCACACAATAGTTGCTGCGTCTAAGGCATAGCAGTAGAACGGGTATCCCATGTCCCTGTCCACTTCCCTCACACTCTGTCATACTTAGCAGGGCACCCTCTTGCTTCATATACTAATTTTTCTTGTTGGGCACACCAGTCCACCCCGCGTCGCCATTTCGCAAGTGCTGGTGCCGTCTCCGCCTTCCAGCCAGCTGCAATATCTCTATTTGCCACCAGACATGCGGCTCCCAAAAAGGACCACTCCGCTCTAGTGGACCCCACTCCCTGTATGACACCCAACAAAAGCGGCTGCTGGGCAGCCTCCACCTGCAGGATTCTGGAGATTTTGGCTGTAACGGCTCGCCAGTAGGTTGCTATGTGCGGACAGCCCCACACTATATGGTAGAAGTCAGGGTTAGGGCCTGCACAGCGGGGGCAGTCTGCGCGGGGCAGGAGACCTGCCTTATGCATTTTATCACGTGTAAGATAGGCTGTATGCAGATAGTAAGTTTGCACCACACGAAGGCGGGTGGTCATAGCCAAGGTTCTTGGGGCCATCAAGGAGTCTCACCAGTCCTCATCCTCTATGTGGCCCAGCCAGTTCTCCCACTGATCTCGGAGTCTGCCGAATGTCTGTGCTGTATTAGTGACCAGGGTGCAGTATATTTGGGACACTACCCCCTTGCCCAAACCACCCATCAGGGATTTGGCCTCTGCTGGGCTACACTTGGGGTGGGTCGTGCCAGCTTGTACGTTTACGCTCAGCGCATTTTTGAGTTGTAGGTATCTGTGGGATTAGGTCCCGGTGAGCGAGTACTTCTGTTGAAACTCTTGGAAGGACCGCATGTGTGAGCCCGCCCAGGTGTCTCCTAAAAGCGAAATACCTATAAGGTCCCATTTCTGGAACCCCTCCAGTGCAGAGACCTCTCCCAGCCATGTCCCGTGCCATAGCGGGGTTTGTTGGGTGAGTCGTCGCCGCCATCCTGTTGCTTCCTGTGCTGCCCTCCATCCCATCAATACCACTCTTGTCACCTCCAAGATCTTACGTGGCAGGGGGTTACCATACAGCATCCCGAGCAGGTCAGAAAAGCCCATAGTCAGGAGTTCAAGTTGGTATGCTGGGTCCGACCAGCTGCCCCCAGCCAGTCAATAATCACCAGCAAGTGCATTGCTAGGTAGAAGAGATAGAGATTGGACATTCCTAACCCTCCTTCATACATATCTCCTTGACAAGTGCTGAACGCAAGCCAGGGCGAGTATTTTACCAAAGGAATTGCCACGCTACTGCGTCCATTTCCTTAAACCAACTCTTGGGTATGTGGTAGGGGAACTTTTGGAGCAGGTACCGAGGTAGCACCATCATTTTCTATAGCGCTATCATCCCCAGGACGTTAAGGGGCAGGGTCTGCCATCTCTGGAGGTCATCTTTGATCCTCTGGGTGAGCGGTGAAATGTTAAGTGACCAGGCTAATTCGGGCAGAAGAGCAACAGTCACCCCCAGGTACCGGAAGCTGTTGCACCCGACAGGAATGTTATTCTGCCAGTTTTAGCAATCCCTTGTGGGGTGCAACAGAACCAGCAGAGACTTACTGGGGTTGAGTGTCAGGCCGGAGGCCTCAGAAAACAGCCCCAATAGCTGTAAAGCTCGGGGTCCGCTACTGGCCGGGTTGGCAAGGAACAGGAGTACATCGTCTGCGTACAACGCTACGCGGTCTTCCTGTCCTGTGGGTCAAGATCAACCGTCAATCAGGGGGCCTTCCCTTATAATATTTGTGAGTAACTCTATCACTAGTGCGAAAAGTAGCGGGGGACAGAGGGCACCCCTGGCGGGTTCCTCGGCAAATAAGGAAGGGGTCTGATACAACCCCGTTCACTTGCACCCTGGCAGTTGGATTAGAATAAAGGAACTTCACTAGTCCTCAAAATTTAGGTCCAAACCTGACGCTCAAAAGTACCTGGTGAAGATACGTCCAGTCCACTGTATCGAACGCTTTTTCAAAGTCTAGGAGGAGGAGTGCCAGAGGTGGGGTCAAGAAACGACGGTGGGCCAGTGCTGCATGTAACCGTCTAATGCAATGCCGAGTACTCCTAGCTGGCATAAAGCCGCACTGATCTGGGTGTATCAACGAGGATATCATCCTCTTCAACCTAGTGGCCAATATGGTGGACAGTATCTTAACTTAGGTGTTAAGTGAAATGGGGCGGTAGGCATAACACTGCTGTGAAGGAGGGCTAATCCTATTGATCACTACAATGGTGGCCTGGTCGAGACCCGGGGGAAAACCGCCCGTCTGTTCAGCTTCCTCAAACATACTCAACAAGTGAAGGGCCAGGATGTAGATACACTTTCTGTAAAGCTCCGCAGGAAACCCGCAGGTCTTGCCCGCGGCCAAAGCTGAGATAGAGGTCCTGACCTCCTCTAGTATTATGAGTTCATCGAGGTCTTGTCTCTCTACTGCTGAGATTCTAGGGAAAGACACCTCACCCAGCAAGGGGGCTTCCCTCTCCATTTGGGGTCTAGGCCGTTCCTCGTAAAGTCTGGCATAGTAGGTAGCAAAGCTTGGCGCAATTTCGTGAGGTGTCCGGGAGATGGCGCCCGATCCGTCAATGATTTTGGGGACAACTCTGTTCGCTGAGTGCCGAGTCACGAGCCAATGCAAGAGTTTTCCGTTCTTGTACCCCCACCCGTATACGCAGGCCATCGAGGCTCACCACATGTTTTGCTGTTTCAAGAGTGTAATGCCTGATTTCCTCTCTGATTAGGTTTAATTGTCTCATTTCGGATCTGTGCATGGAGGCGGTGAGTTGACGCTCAATTAGTAGAGCCTGGGCCTCAAGGTCTGACACCTGTTGGTTCCGCGTGCGCTCTCTCACGCGGAGGAGATGTTACAAGCCGCCCAGACTATACCAGGCGATGGCACCAACCCCAAATTGTTTGCGAAGTATTGGATAAGCTGGTCTCTTAGGACTTGGGTATAGTCGCCGTCCTGTAAGTGCCAGGTGTTTAATCTCCACAGGGGGTGCTGGGTGACGTCTATGTAATCTATTCGGACGAGGAGCGGTGTATGATCCGAAACCCCATGTGGCAGTATCTCTGCCCTCATGACTCTAGAAACGTCTAGGGCCGGCATGAAGAGGAGGTCTATTCTTGCATGGGTGTAGTGCTCTGCCGACATATGTGTGTATTGCTGCGCTCTGGGGTGCCAAATCCACCACACATCACAAAGACTTAGGCCTTCTGCCCAGCGGTTCAGTCTGGAAGCCCGAACCAAGCAGCTCACAGATGAGGGACGGGTAATATCCATCTCCTCATTCATGACGGAGTTAAAGTCTCCCCCCAGGGTGGGCAATCCCATGGGGAAGCCCTGCCACTGCCTCCTGGAGAGTCACTAAGAATTGCTCAGGATTTTTACCGGACGCCCGCCAAGCGTGCCGGACACTGCTCCATAGCACCCCCTGCGGATCTAGCTGAGAAGTGGGTATCACTACGCGTAGTGAGCGATACAGCAGGATAGCCACCCCCCCGGAACTCCTGGTGAAGCCAACATGGTAGACTCTGTCGTACCCACCCCGTGTAAGCATAGGGCACTTGGTGCCAAGCAAGTGTGTACCCTGGAGCAAGGCCACAGAGGGGGCAAAGCAGCGGAGAGTGTTAAAGACCCCAGATCGCTTGATTTTATCTAGGAACCCATTAACATTCCAGGAAAGAACCTGCTTAGAGGGTTCCGGTGCGTGTGCGGAACTGGTAATGGTATGTGTAGTGTATTAGCCCCAGGGCTGTGATGTGACCAACTTAAAGAAAAACGTTAAAACAACTGATACTCAACCACAACATGACAATAGATTGTTGCATTGACATGTCTTCCCACCCCTCCAACTGCCCCCAACCCCATACTTCCAGCCCTGAAGCATCTGTCACCCTTAAACACAACCAAAACCTCAATAACAAAATGTCTGTCTTTGGTGTGGAGTGGTGGACCCCTCCATGTAGTCGGAGTTCAGCAATATTGCTGTCCCTTGTCCCATGTCCATTACCAGACAAGAGGCCTCCCTCTCACCTTTCCCTTAGTCGCATAGGGTCCGTGTAGTCCGTGTCTTATGGTAGCGAGGGAGTTTGGCTGAGGCAATCATCCTCAAGGATTGGCATGAGTCCCTTCTCTTCCAGGCCATCCTGGGCGGTGTGTCCTCTCGGATGATCGGGATTCGGTGGCTCTTCCCCCGCAGGCGAGCGGATCGGTTCAGTCCGCTTCCTCCGGCGGGACCAGCTACATCTGCACCCACTTCGCAATGCTGGTGAGTCAACATGGCAGGGCCCCAGGGGGTTATCCTCTTGCCAGGAGAGACCCTTCCGGGCAACATGGTGTTCTTCAGTGAGCCAGTCCCACGCAAGTTCGGGTGAGTCAAAGAAGAAGGACTTCCCATCCATAAGGACCTTGAGGAACGCAGGGAAGAGGAGCATATAGTTCAGCTGCATTGCCCTTAGTTTTTGCTTGACTCCCTCATAGGAGCGACATTTAGCCTGCACTTCCTGGGAATAGTCTGCGACGATAAGGATCCTATGGTTGTCCCAGCGGAGATCTGGGCGTGCTCTTGCTTCTCTGAGGATAGTGTTACAGTCCTTGAAATTGAGAAATCATTGGTCGTCTGGGTCCTCCCGGTGGGGGTCTGGGCGCCAGTGCCCTGTGGGCCCGCTCAACGGCATGCCAGGGGGAACAGTTGCTGCTCTGGGACCCAGGATCTGATCCAGTGCTCCTGAAAATTGACCGCCTGGGTCTCTTCCGCTCCCTCTGGAAAGCAAACGAATCGTAGGTTGTTGCACCTGGAGCGATTTTCAGTGTCTTCAGCTCTATGGTGAAGCTCACCAGTGTGGGTCAGTAGCTGGGAGACTTTGGTTTTAAGGTCTGTGGTCATATCTTCTGCCTGGGAGACCCGATCTTCATCTTCTTTGATGCGACTCACCACTGTCCGTAAGTCCTGCCGCACTAGGCCCACATCCTCCCGTACTTCACCAATTTTTGTTTCAACTGCGAGCTGTGAGGATTGAATGGCCTGCAGGATAGCGCTCACACCCTCCACTACAGGGGTTTCTGGTGTCGTACCGCTTGCCACCGTGGGAGGATGTCTGTGTGGTGAACTGATCAATGCGTTGCTGGGACGCTGGCGGCTGTTTGCCGGTTTTGTCTTTCCCCATGGTAGCTGCGTGGGTCAGGGGTGTTACGATCCCTCACGGATCTCTATCGAGTCACCCCCA
Organism: Pleurodeles waltl; assembly: GCF_031143425.1. NCBI lineage: Eukaryota > Metazoa > Chordata > Amphibia > Caudata > Salamandridae > Pleurodeles > Pleurodeles waltl. The sequence continues at coordinate 1,892,780,939 of NC_090440.1, forward strand.
GGGGGGTTGTCTTAGGGTGTTCGGGCAAAGTTTGCTCAGCACCAGGGGGGCACTCCAGGGTCCAGCAACAAGGGCCGTACCATCACCAGGGGATGGCAGGTGAGCGAGGGGGGAGGCAGGCAACAAGATCTCCCTCAGGACCGGGGGCCAGGCCACGCCTGCTCAGTCGGCTCTGCTCCGCAGTCTATGGACATGTGTTGCATCTCAATTCCACACCTCGTCACCTGTTGGTTATCACCACTTCTGGTGCCTCGGGTCTGCCGCCTCCCCCTCTCAGGGCCCTCTCACCAGCTCGTGGACTGTGTTAGGCTCCAGGGGCTGGCGAGCATGGGGGCTGCGGCGTCCCTGTTCCCTCTCCAGCTTCCACCAGTCTATCTGCTCCTCCCGCCAACGTCTTCCGTTCGGGTGGGGAAGGCACCCAGGCCTTCCACGGCTTCTCGAGGTCCGCGCAGTATCCTCTTCACCGGCCAGTCACTCCGTTCCTCAACGCCGGCCCCAACAGGTCTCCTCGGTTTTGGCCCTGGCATCAGGAAGTCTCACGCCCTTGGCACAATCAGTGTTTCTGGGACCAGCCCCCGCAACCCGAAGCAGCCGCCGCAACACCTCGTCTCTCCGGGGCTCTGGTCTTATTCCCACGGCACCCCCAGGCTCTCCTCGTCATCTGCTACTCGCAGGGTCGGGAGCTGTCCCTGGCCGCCGGGTCCCGTCGGTAAATGGAGCGCAGGGGCGCCAAGCCACCCCTTCACCCCCTCCGGAGAGCCAATGCCCCACCTCCAGGCCACGCCGAAGGCCCCGATCAACGGCCTCACTGGACGCGGATCGTCGGTTAATCTCCGCTGAGTATTTGCGGCGCGCTCGGGTCCCGTGCTGCATCTCCGGACCCTCCAATGTGCACAGTAGCATAGTGGGGGCAGACAGGACGCAGGACAGACGCGGCTTTTAGTGGCAGATGATGTAGGGGTCCAGAGCACTCTTAGGCTCATATTTATACTTTTTTAGCGCTGCATTTGCGTCATTTTTTGACGCAAAAGAAGCGCAAACTTACAATATACAATTGTATTTTGTAAGTTTGTGCAGCTTTTGCGTCAAAATGCGGCACAAATGCAGCATTAAATATGGGCCTTAGAGTGCGACCGCCATCTTGACCCCCGAAGCCATGCCCTAGCGAGTGACATTTTAATAGTCTCTTGATCCGTATTTGGGATTGTGTTTTAGACCATCCTTCCTAAGGGGTTAAGGATGTGGGGGGAGTGTGTTAAGCCTAATGTTAAGAGGGGTACACCCCAGTTATGTGTCAAGCCTTCCTATGTGGTTAAGGATGTGGGGGCAGTGCGTTAAGGCCAATGTTAAGGGGGGTACACCTCAGTGATATGTTTCAATCCTTCCTACAGGTCTAAGGATTTGGGGGTAGTGTTTTATATCCAATGTTATGGGGGTAAGTGGTTACATCCCAATGCAGTAGAGGGTGGGTGAAACCCTAGTCCTGTTCGAGTACAGGCTGATGGGAGTATTTGATTACACCCCAATGTAGTAGAGGGTAGGCGAAACCCTGGTTCTGTTTAAGTGAATGGTGATAGGGCTACATGTTTACACCCCAATGCAGTGGAGAGTAGGTGAGACCCTGGTTGTCTTTAAGTGAATGGTGATGGGGTAGGTGGTTACACCCCAATGCAGTAGAGGTGGAAGATGCTCTAGTCCTGTTGAGTGTTGAGTTGTGGAAGGCAACAGGCTGGTCTGTTATAGTGTGCATGATGTGGAGGGGAACAGGTAGCTAGTGTTCTCTGATGGGTGAGCAGGGACGTTTTGTGTTATTTGTACACTTGTTTTGTAAATTTGTACAATTTATTTATTAACTATGTTTTACCATCTTACATCCCATTGGAGTATTGAAATTATGCAGAGTGAGTGTTTGTTAACCTTTTCTGTTTATTGCAGAGAGTGTTTGTTAACCTGTATTGTTTTCATAAGGGGGAGATGTGTTGTGGCCTCTTTCTATCTTATGCATTCTCCCCACTACCTTAATGTGCCCTGCTGCTCAGCCAGTGAGTGAGGTCATTGTACGGTTGGAATGTTGACAATGTTTGTGCTTGGATGAGTGGACAGTTGGAGTGAGAAGGGCTGAGCTGCAGGATGCTGCTCCTGGTGGGGCTTTATCTGTAACCTACAACTAAGCTAATAAAACTACCTCTTGTAGAACCTTTGAGCTTCCATCATTGATTACAAAAAAGAGTAATGCACACAGAAGAGTCTTGAGCGTAGGCAGTGCTTGCAGCAATTACAGCCAACAACGGTACCTTTAGGGCTGAAGGAGAGCCAGAGAGCACCGATCCAGACACAAATGAGGACACCCACTTCACTGGAGGCCCTCAGGTGCAGTGCAGGAGGTTATCAGCGAAAACCGCTAAACTGGAAGTGTGTCCAAGGAGCGCAGTCTGGAGGACAGCCGAAGACACCGGTTCATGTGTGGCGATCTTTGTCCTGCTGTACAGAGTCCCTTGTCACCAATATAAAATAGTTATTGCGGATAAGACTTTATTAAGATAAATTGTACATACAGCAGGGCTGGAAGGGAACTGAACCCACCACTTGCTTCCAGTTAAACTGACAATCTTTAAGTTCGGGGTTCTACCCTTCATTACTATGTTCTATAACCATGGGAACATAACATTCTGTTCCCTGGTTATAATTCAACAGAAGCCTTGGCATTCGGCAGCTCTGGTGGAGCACTTCTGATTATAACTTTGGGGTGCGGCATACACACACATACACACACATGTGAATTAGGCACTGCCCATACTGCACAGGGAATAGAAGCAATTACGTAGGAAAACTCATAAAGTGTCTTTAATATGGCTGTAGGCGGCCCTCAGAGTATTTCCTTCATCAAGAGGGCAATTGAAGTGATTTTTTTAATTGCAGAAACAGTTTTCTAGACTCGTGCCCTTAAGCAGAAATGCATTGCATTTTCAACAGTGTAGACTTCTGGTTCAGTGAATTATGACTTTTGCTGCTTTTGTTACAGCAGTGACTTGTGAGTACAGGAGTTAACAAAATCAGCATCCATTTTCACCCAACTGAAGTCACAGCAGAAAATCCATTTAATCCTGAGATGCGAAAAATATCTGTCTAAAAACGCCATGGAGCTCACAAACTAATAAGCGTGTTTAAGTAAAGTCAAGCCACTAAAAAACGTTTCTTTGCACAATAAACATAAACAACAGGGACCACTTAATAACTGAGTTCTAGACTTGGAGCAAAGTCTCAAAGTTTCAAAATCAGGCAAGACCTAATAAATGTCATGAAGGCTAAAATTCAAAGTGATACAGGATAGTAAGAATTCATAAATATTCGAATTTCTAATTCTAATGGGCAGCAAAATCATAAAGAAATCTGACATTTTCCCTAGCTGAAAGATGCTCAGAAAAATATCTCAAAGTCTATCTGTCAGAATTACAAAGAAATAGAACAGCATCTGGGGGGGAGGGGGTGAAGGTAAGTCTCCTGGCTCATCCCCAAACCCAAGGTGGTGTTATACACAATTCTTGCATAACAAATGAGAAAGAACACAGACTCATCTTGGCATGATCACAAGTAACTATTTATTTGGCAAATCAAAATAGCCTGCATCACTATTAGATTCATAAGCACTATACATTCTAAGAAAACATTTGAACATCTTCTGTGATATTGCTATCCAGAGATGTCCAAAATAATATAAAATGGCTAACAATAGACTTTCACACAAGCAAATCAGCTAAGCCCAGCAACTGAACTATAGCAGAAGGACGTTGAGAAATGTCACAGTTTAGGAACACTAAAATGTTCTTTTACAATGCATGTACTCTGGAAAGATTCTATGTCATGAAAGATTCTAGCCCTCATTTCAACTTTGGAGGTAACTTCCGCCTACAACCATGGCTGCCAACATACCATTGCAGTGGCTACCAGCCGCCCACCTGCATAATGACCGTCGACAGAATTCCGCCAGCCTTCTGGCGGAATTCCGTCGAATGTCATGGCAGCGGACGGCGGTAAGGTGGCGCAGCCGTCAGCGGCAGTGCCATGCCAGCAAAACACTGCCTACCGTATCATGAGCAATGGTACGGCCTGGCGGTGTTTTGCTGGCGGACGCTGCTGCTGACAGCAGCGCTGCATCCCGTCTCCAGCTGGAGGACCCCCTGCAAGCAGGTAAGTCGGGTTCTCCAACAGGAGAGGGGAGTGTGGGGTGTTGTGAGTGAGTGTGTGTTGTGGGGAGTGTGTGTTTGTTTTTGTATGCATGCATGTGGGTGTGATATGCGTTGAATGAGTTTGTGAATGACTGAATGTGAGTGTACGTGTATGTGTGTGTTGTGAATGCATGTGTGCGACAAAGTATGTTGGTGTGTGTTGCAGTGTGTGGGTATGTATGTGTGCATGCATGGGTGGATGTGGGTATGCGTGTGTGTATGATTGTGTATGTGTGCGCGTCTGGGTGTGTAAATGTGCGGGGGCAGGAGAGGGAGGGGAAATGTGGGGGAGAAGCAGGGGGCGGAGGAGACCCCTATCAGTGTCAGGGAAGGAATTCCCTGGCACCGACAGTGCCTACTGCCATGGTTTTCATGGCAGTACGCTTGCCACGAAAACCATGGTGGTAGGGGGGGTCATAATCCCGAGGGTGGGATTGTGACGGTCGCCTGGCTGGAGACCGAAGTCTCCAGCCCAGCAGGCATTACCACCTTGGTGGTCAGAGTGGTACCACCAATGTCATAATTTGGGAAAAGGTACCGCCAGCCTGTTGGCTGTACCTTTCCCCAAATTACCACCAACCGCCATGGTCGTAATGAGAGCCTCTATGTCTTTGCTCTGAGGAGCCCTTGGGGAGAAGAGATACACTATGGAACAAGATTGAGGGAAGAAATGGGAAATGATAGAGCAGCATTAGACGGTATCCGTGTTAACCAATATGAGGCTTTTGTGAAGACATAGCGCAACTAAATTACATTAACAGGCACACATATATATCATATTAAAATCAAAATTATAAACTTAGGAAAACACTACCACACTAGCAAATGATTTATATTGTGACTAAAGTTTGTGATCATCCTTCATGTGTGTTCCTTTCCTGTCACCCTCAACAACAGGTTTTCACTACATTGCATTTAATTAGGGACCATAGCCCTGAGTCATGTAATGGCTCCTACAACATGTTGTCTATGTTGTGATCAGCCACTCAAGGCGGTTCCTTTGGGGACCATAGTTTTGCTCCCCCCCCCACACACACACGCATCCCTGGGGTTCAGGGTGTGCTTGCATATTATTTTCTTAAATTCATTTTCAAAATACAAGGATCATGTTCCTGAGTCCTGTAATGGCTGCTATAACATATTGTTCATGATGTGGCAGGCACTCTGAATAGACTAATCTTTTCTAAATGTGACAATCAGAGCATGTCTGGACACCAGTAGTCCTGCTTTCTCTAACTTTTTAACACTTTCATGCCCAAACCGAGCCCCTCTTTAAACACTGTGTTGTTTTGAAATGGCTGAACAGATTTACCTCAAGTCACACAAGCACACTTTCTAATTACAGTTCGAAACCTTTTGCAACTTTCAGCATTATTCCATTCATTAATATTTTAAATATCAACAGCAAAGATTCCGGTGAGAATTAATATGGGAAATCACATTACCCATCACCCCTTTTCTTGGCCCCCCACTTGACGGTTCAGCATGGCTCTTTCCATGAAGTGTGCAATTAACAATTTTTTGGTAATTTCTGTATAGATTGGTCAAACATCACAAGAGTTATTCATGAAACAATAAAAACTCTCCATATGAAAACTCAGACCTAACTATTATGAGTACAAATATATATTAAATATATTTATACACAAACACACACACACATATATATATCTCACAAAAATAACAATACTGAGTTGAACACAAAATCACAAAATGTTTATTCTTTGGTACTACTTCTTTAATTCTTTAATCACTGTGTCATTGGTTATCCCTTTAAACAACAGACACAGCCAACATGTGTTTCACGCACACCACCCTTCTTCAGGACTGTTTAAAATACAAAGATTTCATATCATGTCTTATAATAATTATTAACATGAAAAACAAAAACTACTGAAAGGAAAATTCATTTCCTTTGTCGAACACAAAACACAATTCTGCCATATTAAATACTAACCTGTACTGACATCAACATAAACACATATCATACCATGAATTACCCGTATCTGCCACTTCATATCATGCCCAAAGACTTCCACAGCGAAATAGTTCACACAATTACATTAATCCCATATGCGTATAACATGCCTTTAATTTCTCCCTAATGACTAAATCCTTCCTATGTGTTCACATATACATGTACATATTTTATGTAAATATATAAGTATTTTCACATATTGTAGTCACTCATATTTTTCAGTATTTACTGAAAGATATATGTATTGCCCAAATTAGTTTTTAACGACTATAATATACATATTATTACTCTATTATTACCTTAGATACAAAAACAGACCCTTTTCCTCAACTTAAAATTTCACTCCCAATATTTGCAATACATCTTCAAATCATGTAAAAGGAATTATCTTCTGTCCAATTTTATTTTCTGTGAACAACAAATTTCCCACATTAAATTCCTCTAAAAAAAAGTAGCAATTATGTGATATTATGAAATCAGTTTGAAAAAAATACTCAAATCTTTCAATTGTTAGAAAACTTTGAAATTCAACACAATATTATATAACGTAGTTGATCTCAACACTCCAATGTCCTTTTTTAAGATTTTTTGTATTTTAATTTTGAGCATAATCTCACTTTACCATTCCTGTTTAACTTTTAATGTGTATTACTGCTCCTTTTCCTAATTGTTCTTGGTTCCTCATTCCTTATATTCCGATGATACGTGCTCCTACAAAAAATATCCTATTTACTGAACTCAAATTTCATAAGACCATAGTATAAGAAAAAGTATATTTCCAAATATTGTAACAACTTCAACTATTTTCATATGTGAGGGTAGGTCATCATTTATTAATTTCCTGTATTGACAGAGGTAATCTTATCACGAAACAGTACCGATTACTCCCTTTGATAGATTTACATATTTGTATATATATATATATATATATATATATATATATATATCAGAGTTCCATCACAGTGACGGCATGCAGCCTGAACGTAACAGGTGCTCACTGAGGCGTGTCGGCCAGCATGCCTAAAATCTCCACAACTCCCTCCAATCTCAAGAGGTAGTGGCACTCCCGGCTCAAGTGCTCAAGTGCCACATTGTCATACTGAATGTCCGAATGGCATACTGCAAAAATGAGCCATCTCTCTATTAATCTTCCTACAAGCCCTGTCTACGGCTGCAGGTTTTACCACGTCCCTCCACTGCCTACGTGGCATAAACTCAGTCCATAGCATGAAGCAACCAGGCCACTGCACCTTAAATTGTCTCAGGTCCTGTTTCATGACCCTCATGAGTGCCACACTCTTCTCCTGAACCAAGTAATTTCCCCCCAAGTTCAAGATTAACACATCTGGACATTTTCCTCCCGTCAGCATGCTGTTCAAACAACTTACAAGTTACTGCCATCCCATGCACCCCTCACCCCCTCCAAGGGGGAAATCCTATAATGCTCAAAAAACAAATTAGACCCCATCCTTCTCTGGAGTACCTGCCGTTCTGTCCACTTGATGAAGGAGTGTCCTACCACCCAAATGGAAATCTATGCCACTTCTGGCCCCGTGACAGAACCTGAAACAGAAAAAGAGGTAAACATCATGCAGATGAGGAAGGAATGCAGCCACCCCCAACCGGGGCTTGCACATATCTCCTAAAACAATCTGAAGACCATTGACCAATTTCATAATGTACTCCATATTCCCATCCTCAGATGCCTGCCTCTGTTGCTGCACCAATTCTAAAGGAATGCATTCCAAAAGAAGCGGGGGGAGACCTAAAATTGCCAGAGCCTTGCGCAGTACAGCTAGGAGCTGAAAGGTAGTAACCCTGGATCCCGACTGATGATGGAATACCACCCCTGCCTGATTACCGTGCAACACGGCCCACTTCCTTCTCCAAGCTACTGGACACTTCTCTGTCTCTGAGAAAGTTTGCAACATCACATTCTTACCTTGCTCTCTCTGGTCCGTCTTAGAGCTACGGAAGCAAAAAAAACACACTGCCCCCACTCAAGAACATGTCCTCCCACAACACTACTTACCTTTGTTCATTGCCCAACAATTCTGACACTCCAAAAGCTTCCAAAAACATCCAAGACATCAGTGCACAGAATATGCCTGTTACTTCCTCTCCCATGCATATTTGTGGCAACAAGCACAATATGCGCCAAAAGATGCTCAAAGAAAGAGGTCTCCAAAGTCTGCCCGAGAATCCCTGTTCTCTTGCCCACCCTTCAAGCATTCTTTTCCCCAGTTCCCCAGCAGATGTGCATACCCCATAAAAGCTTTCCCAGAAAGGCAATACCTGCTAACTTCCCTGCATTAGTAGCCCAGGACATTCTCTTATCCATCAAATCCAAAATAAACGGAATCACATCCTTAGACCTTCTCCAAACCTCCCACCAGTCATGTGCCCTAGACTCTAGGAACTCTGACCAAGTCTGACTGTAAGATTTACTGGTTGACTCTGCGAGTGACCCTAGAACCTATTGGACAACTCTTTGCTGCCTACTAACCCAACTCCTCTTTAATGGAGGACCTGAAACTGTCTGCATCCTTGGCCAGCCCATGCAATCTGTCCCACTGAAAATGAGACAAAGCATCCGCAATATCATTTTCAGTCCCCGGAACCTGAAGCGCCCTGAAAGAAATGTTGTGGCGCAGGCATCCACGCACAAAACCTTCTCATCCTCGACCGATTGCTGGTTCACCACTTGAACCACAGCCATGCTGTCCACCCAGAATAGCACCTTTTAATGTGCCAGTTCTTCACCCAACAGTGAGATTATCACTACCAAAGAGAACATGTCAAAAAATGTGATATTTCTACATTTAGACTTCCACTGCTGCAGCCACTCCCATGCAACCATCTTCCCTGCCAAAACAGGTCAAATCCCAGTCCACCTGCTGTGTCAGAAAAAAATCTATACATCCCACTCCATCTCTTCTGGCCGGGCTAATAGAATACTATAGTGCAACTTCAGAAAGAATGACCACATCCTCAAATCCTCCTTAACTCCAACTGACAGCCTCACATGGTGGTGTGGCAGGGTACCCTCCACTAGGGCCAAGACTAACAATCTACAGAAGGTCCTTCCTGCCCTGATTACTCAACAAGCAAAGTTGAGATGACCCAGCATTACTTGTATCTTCTTCACTCTTACATTCTCTTTAGCCGGCATACCTGATACTAAAGCTAACATAGCTTCTTTCTTGTCTTGTGATACCTCTGTATGACCTGTGTCCAATCCAATCCCCAGAAAGGACAAGACCGTACTCAGGCCTTCTATCTTTTATGGTGCAAGTGGAACTCCCAAGTCTCCCATACGCTCTTGGAATCTAGTCAACACTAGCTTGCAGTCCGTCTAGCCATGTGTCCCCACAAAAGAGAAGTCATCCAAATAATGTGACACCAGCCAGTGACTCGTCTGCCATGTTAACAGCCATTGTAAGAAGAAGCTGAAGCATTCGAAAAGTGCCCAAAATATGGAACAACCCATTGATAGTGCCTTGTCCACATCCCATCTGCCTTCATAGTGTATGCCCAACAACTGAAAATTGCCCGGATGCACAGGGGCACACGCAGCCAAAATGTTAACTTCACATCACTTTTTGTCTTCAGAGCTCTTTGTCCTGCTTCTACCACCAAAGACATGGCCACATCCACCAAAAGGAATATGATACTGAGACCAACTCCTCTGAAATCATTGACAGACCCACCCTCCAGCCATGACAAATGCTGCATTAGTTGGAACTGTTCTATTTCTTTCTTAACCACCACTCCCATTGTTGGCACATTCAGGTTCTATATTAGCCAGTTCTCCCTTCTGCTGTTTCTTTGTCCAGTTTGTCCTGTACTGGCTACTTATGCTATTTTGCTGAGCACAAATTATCTGACCACCTGTGAAACCAGGGACTGTCGTACCTGAGCAAAAACCCTCCCTGAAACCTGTCCTCAAGATCCCTGCCTCTACCGGACGGTCATAAAAGTCCAGCCATATTCTAATCTATGCAATTTAACCAGCATGAAAACCTTTTCCTGCAGGTCCCTGTGTCCCTCTACCCCATCTATTTGAAAGTGGTTGTGCAGGCTGCTGTGCTCTTGCCAACCTGCATAGTGATGTCGCTGTTCAGCTGGCTGTCGCATTGTATGAGTGTGTGCTGGCTGGCACATTTGGAATACGTGTAGAAATTTGCAATATTCTTGAGTGCAAATGCCCTAATTGTAGTCCGAGCATGCCCCTTTGAACCGTTCCATCCCTTTATTTGTCTGCCCCATCCCCCCCTCGGGTGGGACACCCTTGAAAGGGCTTGTACACTATTGGCAGGTCAATGGCTGAAAAAACTGTTTTTCCAAATTTTTGCAGGCCCATTGTGTGCTGCCGTAAGTCAGTATCTAACACCCCCTATTTGGCCTCGGGATCCCAAGCTAGTTGTGCCTTAAATTCTTCATCATACTGGGCCCAGGCATACCCTACAAAATTCATCTGAGCCTTACGTACGATGTCCATGTATTTAAATATTGATACGCTACGTTCTGGAAACTTACCCCAATAAACGCTGGCGTATATTAGAAATGTCGCCGTCCAATTCTCAATGGTCAGGGGAACTTTTGGCCACTTAACCAGCTTCTATTCCTAGTTGTTTGACCCTACCTTTGAAGAAGTTTCAGCATCTCCACATATTCCCCTTTCCATATCTTTTCTTTAGTAGCTAGCATTAGCCCTCAGGTGCTTCGTGATACCCATGTAGGGAAGACATTTAATTTTCAGCTCTTTGCTTTCCCTCCCCTCCTTTTTATCTCCTTCACACTCTGCGCCCTGCTCTTTTCCTGTGTCTCCTTTTCCCACCACTTTTGCAGCTGCTGAGGTCACCATGTCTGTCCCTATCCTAATGTCAGCCACATACTTGCCTCCAAACAAATGCTTCCCCTGCCCCTCAGCACTGCACGCTATGTCCATGCCTGTGGATATCAACACTGGGCTGTTTCCCACCACATTGCTCTTTTGTGGCTCCAAGAGCGGTGCCTGTGCAGGTGCTTGCCACCTTGCCAGTGGCCTTTCAGTGTCTGTGACTGCCCAATGCCATGCCTGTAACGAGCTAGACAACAAAATATTAGCTGTCCCCCATCACCCACACCCCTATCCTCCCTTCTTCAGGACCATCATTCTTTATCACTTCAACTCCCTCGAGGCTATCTTTCCCATGGTCCAATATCAACACCCCCAATATGTCTTCTTGCCTGGCCAATGCCACCTCCTCCTGCTCATAATGCCCAGGTCTGATGGGACTCCTGTGATGTGTGGGGCAACACCCGGTTTCAAGGGTGGCTGTACGAACCCAACCATACAGGTATGTAAGCACCACTCATCCTTCCTTTGCATTGAAGCTGGAGGTCATCCCAACCCCACCCGCTGTTGGAGCCAACAAGGTTGTTCTGGACCTACGTCTGCTGGCTGTGAAGTGACCCCCCGCTGCCTTCCAGTGAACCACTCAGAGCCCCACCTTCTCTTCCTCTTGGTGCATCTGAGCCACTCCTAGCACTACTGAGTCTGGAACCTGGCAACATCCTTCTACCTGCAACAACGAGGAGACGACTGGTGTACTGGTGACCCTGGTCCCCCCCCCCCAGGAAACCATATCTTGCGTAAATCTGGTCTCGGACACTCAACAGGCATCCCAAGTTCGCCTTCCTGAATGTGCGTTTCCCCTGTGAACCACCCCCCAATCCTGCCGCCCCCATTGCTGGTGTTGTTCACTGCTATGCTTAGCAGACCTCTTTCTTCCTCATCACTACTCCAAACTATCATGTCTGCAGTGGTAGAGGAATCCAGCCCCTGCATATCAGCTGGACCCTTTGCCCTTATTTGTCCTTGTATGCCCCCAGCCTCTCATCGACATCACTAGCTTCTTGCTGCAATAATCCTTTCCCCGAACTCCAAGGGCTCCCATCAGCCCCCCCTGTCTTGTAAGGCTTGGGGACCCTCTGAAGCCAGTCCCACTGACCCAACCAGGGGTCTTCCCCCTGCCTGGAGGTTTCCCCCTTTCCACCTCCTCAATGTCTGTCACAGGATGTCTCACAGTCCCTATGGGCACCTGCCCTTGCAATGACTTCCCTGTACATCATTAACAGGGGGCATTGTATGTGCCTCCGTCAGCTTGCCAATCCTGAGTCCTTGTGTGACTCTCCTTCATGGCCCACCTGTACGACCTCCAACCTACGTGTTTCAGCTTCTTTTTTGACCCATACACGTGGTATTTTGTAGTTCAGCAGGAGAAGCTACCCCACATTTAAACGGGGCACCTCCCCCCTCTGCAGTTTCCACATTGGGAGGCTCCACTCGCGTGGCAGCCTCGGGCACCACATGCGACTGTGCTTTTACGCCTCCCCCCCTTTTCATGACTTTGAAGAGGGCTGTGTGGGCATTGGGGTGCAGTCATCACTTTTGGCCCACACAACCTCTTGAGAAGCAGTCCGCTTAGTAGCAGAGCAGCCTATCCTCACCTGCACATCTTCTGCCTGCAATTAACATGTGGGTGTACATGCCACCACGTCTGCTGCCACAAGCTCAGAGGCCCAAAGCATGGGCCTCGCTTCTCTCTTCTCCACTCCCACTTCCTTAATAAGGTCCAAGCTGCTGGCCTCACGCAATAGGTGCATGGTCTCCTCCACCTTCTCGGCGCGAGACACCATTATAATTATCCTAACCTATGAGTGAAAACACTTGTCACTGATAAGGAAAAAAATAGAAAAAGCTATTGGTGAAAACCGATCGCAATCCACCAGGTCACCAAACCTTAAAATGTTGGCATTGTAGCCCAAAAGGTGCCCATTTAACTGTAAATTGGGCTAAATTGGTCTCCAAAGTAGCCCAATAGCCCAAAAACATTTCTTAAAGGGGCAGTCAAGTTTGACTTCACCTGTTTTCCAAACTCCCCTCCTCCTCAGGAGGGCATACCTCCCTACATCTGGCTGCCCCACAAAAACACATTCCACTCTCAAGAATTTTTGTACAAATCATCGATGTTCGCTGGTGTGTCTACCGTAGCACACTATAAAACTTCACCATATCCAGACACCCAGAGCTGCCGACTTTGGAGCATGGGAACCAGGTTCTAGTCCAAAATACAGTGATTCTAGACAAATCACTTAACTTATGTTATGTTAATATGATTTATAGCGCACACTAATACCCAGAGGTGTCTAGGCACGAGTGGTCTCAAGGAAATTGATGACTGTGTTAAGAAAGGAGTAGAATTAAGATATTATTGCGAGAAAAGCCAGTTCTTAAGGGCTTTCTGAAAAGTTAGCAGGTCTGATTTGATTTCCAGGTCAAATGGAAGGAAGTTACAGAGTTTGGTTGTACCGATGATAAAACTTGGGCCACCACAGGTAGATTTCTTAAACTTGAGAACCACAAAATTCAAAGCAGTGGCAGATCTGAGTGTCCTTTAAGGAATATACCATTGGAAGTCTTGCCTGAAAAAAAGAGGGCCCACATTGTGAAGGACTCTGAAAGCCATAAAGCTTTGAAATCTATAGGTTTCTTAATCGGGAGCCAGTGGGGAGAGTTAAGTGCAGAAGAAGCGGATTCGTACTTGGAGATTCCCAGAAGGAGATGTGCTGCTGCATTTTGTAAGTTCTTGATTTTGTTTGGGAATTTGTTTTGAAAGTTGACAAATAGGGCATTACAGTAGTCAACTTTGAATAATACCAGAGCTGGAGTCACTGTTTTCCTCAGGTTAGTCGGAATGAACAGGAATACTTTACAGAGGAGTTTCAGGACGTAGAAGGAAGATGAAGTGCTGATATTTATTTGTGCCTCAAAAAAAAGATTTCTGTCAAAAACAACCCCTAGGTTTTTCACCTTATCAACCGGTGATGGAAGTGGGTGAGCTCTTGAGGCCACCAAACAGGTGACCAGAAGGAACTGTTATTCCCAAAAAATAAAAACTCAGTTTTGTTAGAGTTCAGTTTTAGGCAGTTCTGGGCTATCCAATTTCCAACCTGGAGGAGACAATCATGGAAGTGTTTGGCTGTGTCTGCTGGCCACTGATATTATGATTCGAGTGTCATCGGCGTAAGATACTACAGAGAACCTATATGCCTTCATCAGCTTGGCCAAGGGGGATACATAGATATTAGACAGGGTGGAGCTTAATGAAGAGCCCTAGGGAATGCCACATGGTAGATTGAAAAGCGGAGAGTTAAAATCTTCCAGTGCTACAAATTGTTCTCAGTTGTTAAGATAGGATTCAAGTACAGTGAGTTCTTACTCCCTGATCCTGATGTCGGCCAGGTGATCAAGGAGAACAATATGGTGGGCAGTATTGAACTCTGCAGATAGGTCAAGAGGACCAAGGCAGTGTTTCTGTTGCATTAACCAGCTGCCTTATTTGCTTGGTTACAGAGGTAAGAGACAGTTAAGTTCTGTGGTGACTTCTGAAGCCATACTGAGTAGGGTCCAGATGTCCCTGACTTTCAATGAGTGCTGTTAGTTCAGAATTTCTAGCTCTTTCTACAACTTTGGCGGTGAAAGGAATCCTTGAGATGGGGCGATAATCATTTGAATATGTAGCATTGAGGTTGGGTTTCTTTAATAGAGGAAGAATTTAGGCAATTTTCCACATGGAGGGAAATGGCCAGTGGCAAACATCTGGTTGAAAATAATCATTAGATGTTTAGAAATAGTTTTAGGGGCTAGATGAATGGTTTTATGGGGGCAAGGGCCCTGGGGGACTCTGATTTGGTTTGGCTGAGAAAGGACATGATCTGCTCAGAGGAGAGGGGCACGAAGCAAGAGAGTGTATTGTATTCTTCAGACAGAAAATACTTTTGGGTGGTAATTTCTCTATGGAACGATGTGCTAGGGCTCTGATCAGAATTCAATGGGGTGACAACTGTGTAAGATTGTCCAGGATCAGGCTGCGCTGAGAAGCAGCTATAAACCGACTTCACCTTATCCTGAAAGAAGGATGTTAAGGAGTTACAAAACTCTTGGCTGGCATTAGTATTCTTGTTTTCCGGCAGTTTGATGAGTTTTTGTACAGTTCGTTAGATTTTTAGGTTTTTTGCAGCTTTGATTGTTGCATATAGAAGTTGGATTTTTCCCTGCGGAATAGTTCTTTGTAAACTGCTAAGGATTGCTTATAAGCTTCTCTTTCCATAGGGCCCTAACTAAGCCTCCATTTCCTTTCCATCCTGCGACAGGTCTGTTTTTGGAGTCTTAAATTCTCCCAGAACCATGGCTCACCAGGGTCTGACAGTGGCTTTGGGTGGGTTTGAACCAGAGATTGATTAATTACATCTGGTTTGGATTTTCTTTCCTGCACATAAGCACAATCTTTCTGAAAACTCAATAGTTAATTGAAGGTCTTCAAAAAGCTTATCAGTTTGTTTTATTCATGGATTCCATATTGCTCCACTGCACGACTTCAACTCTACAATATTATTTTCAGTATTCGCTAAATGAGGTGAAAAGAAGTTTAAATCCAAATACTTCTGTATCAACCCTGTTATATTGATCCCTAGTCCTCCTTCTCCCCCTTGGCCCAACAAGGGTATCCATCTGAAGCCAGGCCTCTCTCCCCACGCCATCTCAGGAGGCCTCCTTAATGCGTCTTAATGATATCCATGACCTCATTGCCAAGCTTTCTCTACATTTGCTGGTCATCAGAGACCTGGTTCAATAACTCTGCTCTGCCTGACATACATAGCACACTCCCTCCTAAGTATAATATACTATTGAAGAACAGGACCTCCCACAGAGAGGGCAGAGTGGCTTAGATTCACCATAGCTCCATCTCCATTGAAGAGATAACTGGGTCCTCATTCTACTTTTATCATTTGCTCTGCAAAGTGATCACCAGTCCCACCTCTCCCTTAATATTTGCTGGGATCTTCCATACAATTAAAATGAGCCTCCCCACCTTCCTGTGCTCCTTGACCTTGTCTCATATTGTTTATCCATCCACAGCCATGTATCTATAATCCTAGCCTAAATATCTGATTGAGTGATACTTCCTATTACTACTACTAGCAATGTAGATGCCTTCCAATTCGCCTACAAAATAGATGTTAACACCCACATCAAGGCTGCCACCTAGAGCTGCTTTTTCCACTATCACTGACCTTCATTTTCTGAAGGCTCACCAGTTACATTGGTCTGACCACCACCTCATAAACATGGTCATTTCCGATGTTCTCAAGAAAATATATAGCCACATCAACACTTATAAATGTGTGACTCCAATTCAGTATCTGAACAGCCTTCAACCAGATGTTGTCTTTGGAGCCAACAAATGATCTCCTCCCTCACCTTAAGAAGAAAATCATCCCTGTCTGGGACACCACCATGCCTGCTACCTCATGGAAAAGGGTATATCAATAAAACCCTCCAACTACATAAACAATCCCCTGTCCGCCTAGCTCATCAAAGACCTTAGATCTTCCTTACTCCCCCTACGGATGAAGGTTGCCAGTGCATCTCTCTCTCTCTCAGGGCGCGATTCCTGATTGCCTAAAGATAGGAGAGGCCAACCCAGTTTAGAAAAAAACAACTGTAGACCAGTCAGACCTCAACAATTGCCATCCAATTTCCAACATCCCGACTTTAGCAACGGTACTTGAGAAACGTGTCCACCAGCAACGCAGCAACCATATTGAACAATTTCAACTCCTATACAACTGCCAATCTGGCTTGAGATCGGGACATACCACTGAAAAGGCTCTGACACACATTGCTGATGATGCACTGAGACTGTTAGATCAGAACCAACCCTGTCTATATATACTTCTTGATTTCTCCTTTGCGTTTGTAATGGTCAAACATGACCACTTGATTGACCTCCTTGAAAATAGAATGGAGCTATCCTGTCCCTTTTTAAACTAGTTTGCTTTGTTTCTCCAAAGTAGAGCTCAGAGAACCAAACCCTTAAGGACATCACACTGATCACAATTGGAG
This sequence comes from Pleurodeles waltl, assembly GCF_031143425.1. Taxonomy (NCBI): domain Eukaryota; kingdom Metazoa; phylum Chordata; class Amphibia; order Caudata; family Salamandridae; genus Pleurodeles; species Pleurodeles waltl. The sequence goes on from NC_090440.1 coordinate 1,892,798,097, forward strand.
TTCCTCAAGGATCCATGTTCTCACCCACATTCTTCAACCTGTCCATGTGCATGGAACCTCTAACCAAAGTTCTGAAGCTCACAGAGATACATTACCATATGTAAGCAGATGATACACAATTATATTTGAAATTCTCTTCACCCGATGACATCAAATTGCTCAACTGCACCCTACTTAAAACCGAAACAATGGCTGACCCGTAATTACCTCATGCTTACCACCCTCAAAATGGTATTTCTTTTGATTGCTCCCCACAATCACACTGCACCAACTGAAGAATGGATCAAACAATCCAACCTTCTCAACTGCTTCCCCCATATTATTGCCTCTACTCGATCTTTAAATATAACGTTGGGCAAATACCTGAATATGCAAGATCATGTCAGTGCAACCACCAGGGAAACTAATCACCAATAGAACACTGTAAGGAACCCTTCCTGCCCCCTCATGACTATCAGCTAGCTGTATAATCCCTAGTCATCTCCTGATTAAATTACGGGAGTGCTACTCTTGCAGGTTTACCCAAAGTAAAGCTAGCTCCACTAAAGGTCACTTAGTGAAAAGGGCAGGAACAAAGTCTAACAATTGGTTCCTAAAATTCTCCTCCTGTTAAAACAAAACAATAGGGCTTCGGAAGGTGTTGGGATAAATTGAAAGACTCATCCTATCATCCAGCCTGTATACTATACTCAAGCGTTTACAATTAGACTTGAACAAAATTTAAATTACGGCTGCATTATTTGCATAAATTTGGGAATTCCACATTACGTTTTTACGCAAAATTCAGGAAAATAGACAATTATGCAACGTTGCTTAATTACGCCATGGTTAACGGCAAAACTAATGCATGGTTGTGTGTGAACAGCTAAAAGGTGAGTGGCTGTTGTTCCTGGGAATGGTGTTTTTCACAGTATGTTTGAAGTGTGAAATGTATCCTGGCGTTACAAATTGGTGCAAGTATGCATTTTGCACTAAAACACGGTGTTGAATGACGGATTTGCATGTTGTATAGTTATGTGTCATTTTGCTTAGTTTCCCAAAATTTTGTGGAATTATGCAAAAGTGAACTGTGCGAATTTCACCCACCACTAATTACAAGCTAGCTTGCATTAGAGCCCAAAAAATACTCCAAAGATGAGGTAGAAACCATCTTAACATCTTCAAGAATTCCTCTCCTTTCCAGGAGCTCTGGGCCTCTTGGTCAAAGGACTAATCAATGGCTCCTTTACCAAAGGATCCATTTCTCATTTCCTCAAATATGCCATTGAAACACCTATCTTCAAAACAACATCTAGGGGCCCTTATAGCTTTGCCAGCTATAAACCCATCTCTGGCCTACCCCTTGCTATCAAGGCACAAGAAATCATTGTATTTCTCCAACGTTCTTCCCGTCTAGAATGTAACAATTTCCTATGTGATTTCCAGTCAGGCCTCACAACCAGAAGGGAAACAGAAATCATACTAACAAGCATAATTGAAGGGATCTTTAACGGTATAGAAAAACAGTCTCTTTGCAGATCAATATCTATGGACTTGCCTGTGGCATTCAGCGCCATCGACCACTTCATCCTGCTTGATAGGCTAGAATGATTTGAATGCATTAGTGTAATAGCATTCAGGTGGTTCACCTCATTTCCCCCGAAATGCTCTCACCTGGTCAAACTGGCATCCCTCTCATCCAGGTCTGCCAGCATCACCTATGGCAAGCTTTGGTGAAAACGAGTTTGCTTCCTCCAGTTCATTGTTCGCTCCATGCCCCGTTGTTCAGGTCCCTGCAATGTCAGTCTATAAAGAACTTTCCTTTTTGTATGCAGTGGGACTGCAAGAGGCATAAGTGTGTTTATATATTATTAGCTTAATAAGTAAGATTTTCAACTTAAAAAATTCTATCACATTCTTATCCTGTCCGTTTGAACAAAGGAAAATATTACTGAGTAGACCAGGCAGGGACACCTTTGATTACACCCTTGGGGAGATCATCGGGTCCAGGGGCACAGAATGAGACACAGTAATTTAGTAATTTTTTATTTAGTTAATTTATTCAATAGCTTTGAATGCAGTATCCTAAGTGCTGCTAATAGCCGTCCTATCCAGGGAGAGTCCACCAACTGATCAGCTTGTGAGTGTCCGGTCATTTTTGGTACCAAGCGACAACATCTTTAAGCATTTCTGACATTTCTGATGCCTTCTATCACATTGAGCCAGATCTTTATTGTTTGCTGACAATCATTAATGTTAAGGAGCTCTTTGTAGGATGTCTTAGAAATCCTAAGTTTGTTCGATACTTTCTCCTTAGGGATCTTGAACAAGATTTTTGTTTACTATGTCAATACTTTTATTAGTTGTATACTAAAGCTCAAGCCGTTGAGGGTCTCTGTTTTTGCCCTTTTCATTTTTTCCTATCCTCACAATTTTGAACGAGAACTCAAGAGTTTTGAATGCAGTCATACCTACTGCTATACCTCTACTGGTGGTGGCATTTTTTTTTCGGAGGGAGTGTGTCTCTAGAAAACATTTAAACACCTCAAAATGATCCATAGTGCGATCACAACACCTCATTAGGGTTGAGCCTGCAAGTGCATGTGCTAGTGCGTGTGTCTCACTTGTGAGAGACTCTTTTGTTTTCAACAAAGGGCTTGAAGCCTGCCCACTGTTTGCAATTTGTTGGCATCAGTCTCCTTCTTCTTTGCGGCCTTCTAATTGACCAGCACACTGCAAACGTCACATCTGTTCCTTATAGTGGAGCAGGGACCAAGTACAGATTAATTCAACCTAATCTGTGCCAATTGCTGCTTCCGACGTGATAGAGGCACTATTTTTGCTCTTTTTATTAAGTTTTAGTGCCATGCAAACAGAAGGCATGTGACTGGCAAAAACATGCTCAGCAGGACAAATAAAATTGCAAAGATTTATTTCCTATAGTTAACTTTCTTTTATTTTGCCAAGTCTTATTTTCTCACCTTAAACTCATGTTTTCTTTGTATTTGCTTGTGGGTGTTGTTCTCAATAGGTGATTATTATCTTGTTATAAATATTGCAAACAGCCATTTTGTCTTTATTATGTGTAATTTCTGAAATGACACCTTTACATATAATTGTGCCGTACACCCCAATCCACCCCACTCCAATCTACCCCGCCTCACCGCACAGCAATCCACCTCACTCAATCCAGTCCACCACAGACCAATCCAATCCACCCCACCTCTATACAAATCACTCACCCCAAACAAATCCACCACACGCCAATCCTCCCAACACACCCCACTCCAGTCTGCCCCACTCCAATCTATCCCACATCCAATCTTTCCCACTCAGTCCAAAGCAATCTGCCTTACTCCAATCTAAAACAATCTGCCCCACTCCAATCTACTCCACTCCAAAGCAACAATCTGCCAAACTCCAATCTGCCACACTCCAGTCCAAAACAATCTGCCCCACTCCAACTCAAAACAATCTACCCAATCCAATCCAATCTGCCCCACTCTAATCCAAAACAATCTGCCTCACTCCAGTCTGCCCACTCCAATCCAAAACAATCTGACTCAATCCAGTCTTTCCCACTCCAATCCAAAAGTCTGCCCAATTCCAATCTGCCCCATCCCAATTCAAAATATTCTGCCCTACTCCAATCCATATTAATCTGCCCCACTTCAATCCAAAACAATCTGCCCCCCTCCAATCAAAAACAGCCAGCCTCAATCCAATCTGCTCTACTCCACTCCAAAACAATCTGCCCCAATCCAATCAAAAACACTCTGCCGCACTCCAATCCAAAACAATCTGCTCCACTCCAATCTGCCCCATTCCAATCTGCCCCACTCTGATCTGCCCCACTCCAATCCACCCCACTCCAATCAAAAACAATCTGCCCCACTCCAATCTTTCCCACTCTAATCATCCCCACTTCAATCTGCCCCAATCCAATTCAAAACAATCTGCCCACTCCAATCTGCCCCACTCCAGTCCAAAACAATCTGCCCAACTTCAACCCATTCCACCCCAAACTGCCCCACTCCAATCTGCTCCACACCAATCTGCCTCACTCCAGTCTGCCCCACTCCATTCCACCTGACTTCAATCCGCCCCACTCAAATCAAAAACAATCAGTCCCACTTCAGTCCATCCCACTCCAATCTGCCCCACTCCAATCTGTTCCACACCAATCTGTGCCACTAAAGTCTGCTCCACTTGGAGTTGCCCCACTCCAATTTGCTCCACTCCACTAAACAAGCAGTCTTTCCTACTCCAGTCCTAAACAATCTTCCCCAATCCAGTATGTCCCACTCCAATACAAAACAATCTGCCCCACTCCAGTCCAAAATAATCTGCCCCACTACAATCAAAATCTGCCCCACTCCAATCCAAAACAACCAGCCGCACTACAATCTGCCCTACTACAATCCAAAACAATCTGCTCCACTCCAATCCAAACAATACAATCTGTCCCACTCCAATCAGTCCCACTCCAATCTGCCCTACTCCAGACCAAAACAATATGCCCCACTCCGATCTAAAGCAATCTACCAAGTCCAATCTGCCTCACTCCAATCCAAAATAATCAGTCTCACTCCAATCTGCCCCACTGCAATCCAAAACAATCTGTCCTACACCAATCCAAAACAATCTGTCCCACTCCAATCTAAAACAATCTGCCCCACTCCAATCCAAAACAATCTGCCCCACTCTAACCCACTCAAATCTGCCCACTTCAGTCTGTCCTACTCCAATCCATCCCACTACTATCCGCCCCACTCAATATAATCCACCACACCCCAAACCACCCAGTCCATCCCAATTCACCTTCCTCCAATGCAGCACATTCCACCCCACTCCAATCCAATCCACCCACACCAATCCAGTCCACCCTACTCCAGCCCAATCCAATCTACCCCACTTCAAATCAATCCACCTCACCCCAGTCCAATCCAACCCACTCCAATCCAATCGACCACAATCCACCCCACTCCAATCTAAAACAATCCACCCCACTCCAATCTGCCCCACTCCAATTGAAAGCAATCTGCCTCACTCCAATCTACTTCACTTCAATCTGAAAAAATTTGCCTCACTCTAATCTGCACTACTCCAATCCAAAATGTTTGCCCTACTCCAATCTGCACACTCCAATCCACCCCACTCCAATCCAACTCAATTTGCTCCACTCATTTCTGTCCCTCTCCTATCCAAAACGACCCGCCCACTCCAATTCGCCCCACTCCAATCCAACACAATCTGCCAAACTCTGGTCTGCCCCACTCCATTTAGCCCCAATCCATACCGTCCCACTCCAAACCAACCCACTCCAATCCACCTCACTCCAATACAATCCACCTCACCCCACTACAATCCACCTCACCCCAATCCAATCCAATCCACCCCACTCCAATTCAATGCATCCCACTCCAATCCAAAACAATCGGTCCCACTTCAATCAGCCCCACACCAATCTGCCGCATACCAGTTTACCCCACTTCAATCCAAAATAATATGCCCCACTACAATCCAAAACAATCTGCCTCACTCCAATCCAAAACAATCCATCTCACTCTAATCTACCCCACTCCAGTCCAAAACAATCTGCCCCACTCCAATGTGCTTCACTCAAATCCAAAACAATCTGCATCTCTCTAATCTGCACCACTTCAATCCAAAACAATGTGCCCTACTCCAATCTACCCCACTTCAATCCAAAACAATCTACCCAACTCCAATCCACCCCACTCCAATCCAAAACAATCTACCCACTCTAATCCGCCACACTCCAATCCAAAACAATCCTCCCCACTCCAATCTTCCCCACTCCATTCCAACACAATCTGCCCACTCCAACCCATGCCACTCCAATCCACCTCACTGCAATCCACCCACTCCCAATTTAATCTACCTCACTTTACCCCAATCCAACCCACCCCACACCAATCCAACCGAGTGAAATCCAATCTACCTGATTGCAATCCACCCCACTCCAATCCACCCACCCCAGCTCCATCCACCTCAATCAAATCCACCACAATCCATTTCACCCCCTCAAGACAGTCAACCCACCCCAATCTAATCCAACTGACCTACCCGTAATATAAACCACCTCAATCCAATCTACCGCACTCAATCCAATCCGCCTCACTCCAATCCAATACACCCCACTGTAATCTAATCCACTCCGCTCCAATCCACCCCACCCTATGCCAATCCAATCCACCCCACTACATTCCACCTCACCCCACCTCAATGCAATCCACCCCACCCCACTTCAATCTACCCCTCCACCCCACCCTAATCCATCCCACCCAATCCAATCCACCCCACCTACTCCAAACCATCTCACTCCAGTCCACCTCACCCCAATCCAATCCACCCACCTCACTTCAATCAACCCCACTCCTATCAAATCAACCCCAACCATTCACCCTACTCTAGCCCTCCACACTCCAATCTACCCCACTCTACTCAAACCACCCCACTCCACCCCAATCCAATCCACTTCACACCCCAGCTCAGTCCACCCCACTCAATCCAGTCCATCCAGCCCATTCCAATCCAATCCTACCCACTGTAATCAAATCCACCCCACTCCAATCCAATTCACGCCGAGCCAATCCAATCTAATCCATCCCACTCCAGTCCAGTCCACCCCACTCTAGTCCAATCCACCCCACTCCAATCCAGTCCACACCCCTCCAATCCAGTCCACTCAAAGCCACCCCCATCAATCCAGACCAATCCATCACATTCCAATCCAGTCTTATCAATCCCACCCCACACCAATCCACCCAAATCAATCTATCCCACTAACACCCAATCCACCCATCCAGTCCACCCACTGCAATTCACACAATTCCATTTATTCCAACCTACTTCACCCCAATTTAATCCACCCCAATCTACTCCAATCCAATTCACCCCACTACCTTAGTCCACTTCAACCTACTCCACCCCACTACACTCAACTCTGTCACCTCACTCTACGCCACTTCACCCTACAACACTCTCTGCCAATGAACTCTACTCCCTTCTACTCAGCTCTATGGTACTCTACTCCAACAAATCCAGTTTACAACACTCTACTTCCCCACTCCACTCTAGGACACACCTCACCATTAACTTTTAGCCAGCAGCCACACTGGTATCCAATATGGCAAAAACCCATTGCCTAAGCCAGTAGCTCATATATAGATGACACCTATTGGCTTTGCCAATGCTTGTTTTTCACATACAAACAGGGCCACAGGAGAACCAAATTATGTGGCTGGTTGATTAAATGATGCAGCAAGAAAGGCCAAATTATCTGACGTAATACAGCATAATTTTTTATAGTATTACTTCTTTATTTTTAATTTTTTACACAGGTTAACTCTGTCTGGGCAAAGGTTTCACCTCATTAGTAACAGTTCAACACCCAAATACAACAATAAGCAAAAGAAAGAGAACGAGTCAACCTTTGCAAGGGACCAACACGTGTTGCCTCCTTTTTAATAACTTTTGATCCACTTGAGCTAGAAACATTTTTGTTCGTTAAAATCTGCAAATTATGCTGCAGACGATGTATTATTTAGCAAATGCGACAAATCCATCATTATGTGGTAATCACTACACCTGCAAAAATCACATAATGCCAGTGGTCCTGTTTATAACAGACCCCCATGTGTATATTGTGACTATCCAGGTTAATCTGTATATCCATACACAATATACCATCAATACTCTAAATCACTTGTAATCCCAGATCACATAGAAACAAATGATGACTCGTGTTTATAGGTCATACTTTTTTACTTATTGGGGGGTTTCTTGGTGGTTACCTGAATTTTAGGGTAGCAACACTCTGTAAACCAATGAATTCAGCAATAGACGATTTCTGTCACATAGCCAGGGATCATTTATTGGTAACATTTTGTGTAACGGGGTATTTAACATAACCTAGGAAGTCAAACTCTTATTGGGATGACAGCGGCATGGTTATGTGGTAAATGTCCGAATATCCCTTCACTATGCAAATGAGATAGCCTGTAGGGAAAGAGCCCTCCTGGTTCGCTACTTGTAAATCAGAGAGAATTCGTAGTTCTTGATCGATTTTTCTGTGTGTCGCTTTCTTGCCTCCTCTTCCGAGCCCACCTGTCCCTTCTCTCAGGCTCTTTGTCTAGCTCTCCTTCTCTTCATTTTTGTCTAGCTGTAATATATCCAGTTTGTTCTTCTGTACACACCCACACACATCCTCCCATGCGCACATACGAGGTTTTCACCACTGAGGTCTGTTTACCTCCTCCTTCTTGATCTCTTTGTGCCATCGCCTAAAACCACAAGTAGAGCGAAAACAAAGTTTGTCACCTGTCCTGATGAAGCCCGCTGAATTACCTATAAGCAACCTAGTTTGGTGCACACTTCGAGTGTGGATGAATTGTTGCCAACCAGTGTGCCTGCAAATGGAGGGGGTAAACATTAGAGTTTGGTGTGTCTGAGAAGATGGTGTTGGTAGGGGAACTGGCCCTAACGTTGTACATTAGTGCCTCCACTTGGGTATTTAAAGTCTGTGAAATGCATATGAAAAGTCGAATAAACTCCCTTGGATACAATTGGCTACCTGCTATACTCCGGTAATTTGTAAAACACAGAACCACTAATGCAGGGGGTGGTAATTTAGACCTCTTTGAGGCCTTCAGGGAAAGCCAATGTATTTTCATTAGGGACCCAATCGAGGCCACCAGGATAGCTGGACCAGCTAAAAATTCAACACTCATTTAAGGGTCAAGTACACCTTTGTAATTCAAACCTCGTGATAATGATGGTTTCGCTCCCCATACTTAGGTTTTAGATGTTTGCACATTTTGTGAACCCGGACACCACGACCCTCTAAGGGTGTTTTCTCTCGTTTCATAAACTGGGGCAAAGAGGTCCAGCAGAGATGAGATCTGTGAGTGAGTTTGAAGGATTATGCCTTCTCAGCTGCTACCATTGCCACCATATACATTCAATCAAGACGAACAGCATTTCGGAAGACCCTGTGCTTATATATACCTAGCTGTGTGCACATTTCTGTCAGGCCCACCATTTGTAACATGGAACAGAGTCTAATCTACACCTTGACAGACCCACCATACTTTCAACCCAGTTTAGAGTTGCTGGCAGGGTCTGGTGATCTGGAACACATATGGAAAGCTGCTCATTATTGATGAGTCAGCCTAATGGTAATCTTTTCAGGCCTTGGGTTCTAAAGGGTCCACTACCTTCTCACGGAAATGCTTACCCCAGGACGGGTCTCCCACAACAATTCGTGGCGGTGCAGGGTTGAAACCTGTAGCATATGAATAACCCTTGTACGGCAGCTTTACTATGCCCCCACGCATGCTGTATACAACTAACTGACTGAATTCCTCTGTGCATTTGCACTCGGGATCTTGAAGGCTTCAGAGATGCATACAATCTTGGTGTTGGAATCACCGTCAATCACACCTCGCTGTGCCCATGCACACCAAAATCCCTCCGGTCACCCGGTGTGGCAACAATATTCTGCCTTCCTAAGGCGCACTAACTGTGGTGCACCGTGGAGTGGTTGCATAAACATCACACTCTCAAAGGTATACACAGACCTGGCCATGGTGTCCAGATGTGAGTTTACCTTTCTGTTAAACAGAGCCTGACCTATGCAGCTCAGATAATGGACAACTTGTATATTAAACTGTACACAAACAGGCGCATGGTTTACAACTGCAAGTCTTTGTAACCCTACACTTGCAAGACAGTGAGTGTTAAGATAGTGATTTCCCACGTAGAGTGGCAGATGATCTTGAAAAGTTTAAAACCTCACTTTGAGAATATGAAAAATGCTCGCTGGGACCCTAGTTCTAGACTGGATTTTCGGATACCATTTGGGAGCTTATTAGGTCCATTTCCCTCTTTGTGATGTCAGGTTCAGAATTTCTTCCCCCGAGTAGTGGGACAGAATCCTGCATAGGGGTAAGATATAACAAGATGGTATCTAGAACACCTCCATTGCTATACTTGTGTAGAGAGGCAAAGTCACTTTCCCGGTTTATAAATAAATATGGGTCAAGCAGAAGGCAGCAACTTTGTTTGGGCTCAAAGCTTCAGGTTCCCTTTGCACATGTTATGGATGGTACCTGTCTTTGGGCGTTCTCGTAGCCATTGTTGAGCTTCCATTCACATAGTACTTTTTGTACCTAATCCTGGCCTATTATAGGTTAACTCTGTAGGATTGGCTCTTCAGTGGTCTATGTTCTAGTTCTATGGCTTCTCAGCCAATGCCCTCAAAACATGGCTGACTTCAAGGACATCATTAATCTGGGAAAGATCCTGTTTACCAGGATAATGGTCCCTCGTATCCACCATTGCCCACTTCAATGCATAACAATTATTTTAGACAGACTGATGGTGGGAAGTGACAGTTAAAAAAGGAAAATAGAAGGATATAATGTCACAAAAAACAGCAACATTGTTGCCTTCTCAGTATTTGCCAGTTGTGTTGTTTCCGAATATACTCTATTTTTTCCAGGTTGATTTGTATATAGTTAATGATGTCTGCCTATTCCCATCCTCAATAATTTATTCCACAAAGTGATGAGACTACTGTCCTCCTACACAGTGTGTGTATCCCTTGGCCAGGCATTAGCAGATAACCACTTTTCCTACTAAGAGATTTTGCCTATTATCACAACCTGATCCTCTGAATTTGCTCTCACGAGTAAAGTTAAACATTAGTGAGAGAAAGAAGTAAGGTAACGAGGGGTGAGATAAATGCTAGTGATACACCTGATCCTGTACTTATAACTCATAAACACAAAGCTAAATATACTGACCATTGGCCAGACAAAATGACACCAGACCACTGTGACTCCAATTAATTAGAAACACCAGAGCTATGCAAAGACTTCCAATGTCGAGGCGGACATAGAAAATGCCTTAGTATGACAGAAGACTGTAATCTTAGGAAGTGGCTGCTCACTAGATGGGTACCCAAAATTTGGCAGAAAGCAGTAGAAACATCACAATACACCGGAAGTTTTCTATTGAACTCTAATGTGTTACAGCATGGATTCTCTGTTTGTTCTTTGATGTACTTTGCAGCCACTGATTCTTTATCCTAAGAAAGTTTGCTACAAAAAAAAACAGTAGGTGAAAACTGTAGGACAGAGTGGGCATATTAAATCAGAGGTTTGTGGTTTTAAATGGTTTATTTGGGAAATAAATGTGAGAACTCAAGAGGTATGCAAGGAATTACAGTTATTTATTTGTTTTGGGGTGGAGGTGCAAATCAGACGCAAATAATAAATTATTAATCACATATTAGTTAAAAAAACATAATTAAACAATTTATTGAAGTCCACAGTTACATGAAAAAATAAACATTAATCTGCCTCCCAATAAACCTAAGATTAGGTAAAGACATAGATAAAATGACTGCATCGGTTATTTGAAAATATTATAAGCTTCCTTTTCACCCTGAGCAAACACTCCCCAATGTAAGTGCTGTATTTCCAACTGATTGATGTGGGAATAGTACCAACATTTACACTGGCCAGTTTTCTCTATCTTCGTATGTAATTTCTTCATTTCCTAAAGGTAGATCTTTTTGAGGATTTCCAATGGGTAGTAATTATTTACTACTACTTAAATACTTATCTGGTTACGTCCTATAACTTTAGGTCTCGCCTGAGACAGTGCTGTTGCTTGCGTGGTCCTTTGTTTAAAAAAGGGCTTAAAGCATTGAACCAGCTCCCCTTGCTGCCAGAGTTGCGTACTTTCCTGAATTCTGCCTTATTTTTCCTGCTACAGTCTGCCCCTTCTCCACTGCTTTCTGCTCAATTTTCGATTTTCTTTTGCCTCCTTTTCACTGATTAATGCCATTTCTCTGTTGCTTTCCCCACTGCTTTTCGCTCCATTTTCTGTCACCTTTTGCCTGTTTTTTGAGGTTGCAGACTACCAGACATCCCAGGTGTCTGGTTTGCTAAAGCCATCTCAGGGACTTTCAGAAAGTTGACCCAGGAATGGATTGTACTCTTTGAGTAACATTGGCTTTGTGGTTTGTAACTCACACTTTCTGGCTTTCAATGTACTGGCTTTATTTGCTCTTGGATCTCCGGGCTCAGTTCATCCCTCCAGATGATCTGTATCTTTTCACAAACTTGCTTTCTGTTAACAGGCCATTACATCTTGTTCTTGTCTCATCACATTTACTGTGCATTCAAAGACTGAGGTCAAATGTCAGGTAATGTCTTTGAAGGGTGCTTATTTACTTTTCTTTCTCTGACTTCAAAGTGAGAGGATTTATGTGACAATCTTGCTGGATACTGAGGGTGGAAAGAGTTTTTTCTATCACACAACAATGTTTAAATTAACTGTATAAGTATTTCAGAATATATCAGAATTAAATAAAGCACATTTTTATTCTGACGTGTGTTGGAAACAAATACTTTAATATGATCAAAACAAATCATTAAATTAGGTGATGCAATTTCCACACATTTTCGTCACTGCACTGTATAGTTCTATCAGTAAAATTGTATGACTGCACAAATGTAATGATCATTTCAAATGAAAATGTGTTGTCTGTAATGGCAGTGTGCTACCACACCAGGAACACTTTACTCCACACCACTCCACTTTGTACCACTCCACACCACTGCACTTTGTACACTCTGCACGCCACGCCACTCTACTCTGCACTACTCCACTCTACACCAATGTGTTCTACATCACTGCACTCTATAGTACTATACTCTACCTTGCACCACTCTATGCTATTCTATTCTGCTCCATTCTATGCCACTTCCCTCTATGCCACTTGACTCTGCTATGTACACCACTGCACTCTATGCCACTCAACTCTACTCTGCACCACTGACCTCTGCATTACTGAACTCTACACCACTCCCCTCTTCATACCACTCTACTCTATGTCACTCTTCTCTACGCAAGTGCACTCAGTGCCATTCTACTCTGTGCCACTCAACTCTGTTCCACATCACTGTACTATGCACCACACTAATCTACGCCACTGCAATCTATGATGTTACATTGTAAGCCGCAGAATTCAATGGCCCTGCATTTTAGGCCACTATACTTTGCAACACTCAGCACCAATGCACCCTATACCAGTCCATTATACTCTATGCCATTCCAGTATATGCCACTCTACACTACTCCACACTATGCCACTCCAATACACAACACTCTCTGCCACTCCACTCTAAAACACTCTATTTCATTCTTTGCCATTCCACTCTACAACAATCCACGCCACTCTCCTCTTTGCCACTAACTTTTAGCCATGCTGAACAGCATCCACACTGGTGAACAACATGGCTAAAACACATTGGCAAAGCCAATGCTTGTCTACTCATTGCTGCCATTTCTCCATTGCTTTTTGTCTCTTTCCCCACTGCTATCTGCTCTGTTTTCTGTTGCCTTTTTGCCGCTTTTTACTGATTGCTGCCCTTTATCTTTTTGCTTCTATATCTTTCCCCACTGCTCTGTGGCCGGTATTCTGTTGTCATTTTTGCCTCTTTTTACTGTCAATTGGCCCTTTCTCTATTGCTTTTTCCCTCTCTTCCACTGATTCTTCTTGCCTCGCTTTTCCTGCCCGTGTTTGCGATTTGTGGCTCCTGCTTCCCACCTCCAACAAGCCCTGCCCACCACCACCAAGCACCCCTCCCTCCTCCCACAACCTACTTAATGGAGGCCGCAGTGTGACCCCCATTGAGCAGGCCCTGAACCAGCTCTGCTTGCTGCCTGGGTAGCACACTTCTCCACTGCTTTCAGCTCCGTTTTCCATTGCCTTTTGCCTCTTTTTTACTGACTGCTGTCATTTCTCTGTTTCTTTCTGTCTCTTGCCACACTGCTTTGTGCTCCGCTTTATGTTGCCTTTTGCCTCTTTTTGTACTGATTGCTGCTATTTCTCTGTTTCTTGTTCTCCTTTTCCCCACTGCTTTCTTCTTCATTTTCATTTGCCTTTTTTCTCTCTTTTTAATAATTGCTGATGTTTCTCTGTTTGCTTCTATCTCTTTCCCCACTGCTTTCAACTTCATATTCTGTAGCCTTTTTTGCCTCTTGTTACTGACTTCTGGCCCTTTCTGTATTGCTTTTTAACTCTCTTCCTCTGATTCTTCTTGCCTCACTTTTCCCACCCATTTTCAGCCACCTCTCTATGGCTCCTACTACCCACCTCCTGCAAGCCCTACCCACCACCATCAAGGATCCCTCCATCCTCCCAGGACCTTCTTATGGACGCAAAAAGCAAGTCCATTTAAGCCCATCCACACCTGCACAGCACCCAGCACCAGGACCCCGGTTCTCCTGCCTACCGCATATACACCGCCACTTAGCTCTGAGCCCTAAACAGCAGGCTCTGCAACAATAACTGCTGCTGCACCCCTCCTCAGTCAATACTTGGACAACACCGAAGGATCCGTGTGTACATCAACCACTGCTACCATGCAGACCATGATATTAGACCAAATTGACTGCCTCCTGGTCAATGCCCGATCACTCTGCAAGCACACCACCCAGATCTGGGACACCATCAGCTCCCTCACCTCTGACATCACATTCCTTACCAAGGCCTGGCTCAACCTTGTTTCCGCACCTGACATTGCTTCAGCAACCCTCGTCAGATACAAAATAACACACTGGGATTGAATCATCAAACACAGAGGTAGAATTGGCATCATCCACAAAGAAACCATCCTTGCAGACTAATCCACCCTGATCATGAAACACCTCAACTTTCAGCTCTGAACTGACTGCAAAACCACCATATAAGGCACCCTTGCCTACAGACCTCCTGGACCGCACCCTAGTTTCTGTGACGCTAACCCCAAATTCATCACCTCACCCGCCATTCACTCCAAACACTACATCTTTCTCCGAGACCTCAACTTTCACATCAAAGACCACAAGGACGCCAATACTGCGAACCTCCTCGAACGCATGAACAACATCGGGCTCACCCAGCTGGTTACCTACCCCACGCACTATGCATGACACAGGCTCAACCACATCTTCACGGCCAGCAACTGAGTCAAGTACAGCCATGTCACTGAGCTCACCTGGACAGACCACACCATAGCCCACTTCACCAATACAGATTCCCCAGGCACCACCACCAAGGCCCCCAGCAGTTCACTCCGCTGCTGGAACAAAGTATCAGAGTACTAGTGGACTGGTGACCTCACCTTATCCCACCAGGACACCTCAAACAACCTTGAACAGGCTGTCAAGAATTTTGCCATCTGGATCACGGATTGCCCTGACAGAGTCACTCCTGTCAAACCCACCAAACCCAAGTGATCCACCAAGCAGGCCAGCTGGTACTCCACAGAACTGAGAGATGTGCAATGGAACTGCAAGAGACTAGAAAGAAAATGTTGTTGAAGCAAAGAGCCTGCAGATGGAACTGCCTTCAAGACATCCCTTAACCAATACCACCCTCTCCAAAAAGAGATGCAAAGAAGCACCTAAGCTATCCGCATCAAAGCCAGTGCTAACCATAACAAAGAACTCTTCAACATCATCACAGATTTTTCCAACGTCGCGACCACCGAAAATATCATCACCTCTTCCAATGAACTCTGCGATACCCTGGCGGACTTCCTCCACAACAAGATCACGACCATCTACTAAAAATTTGAACCCCAACTCAACGCCAACAACTGTCTTCAATGCATCTATCACCTCAGCCACTTCCCCAAAAACTGGAAGTACGCAGAAGTCAAACCCCTTCTCAAGTAACCTTCCACCGACTCCAGCAAACTCAAGAATTACTGTACCATCTCTCTACTCCCATTCCCCGCAAAAGTTATTGAGAATGCCGTCAACCGCCAACTCACGGAAAACCTGGGGAACAACAGTGCTCTGGACTCCTCCCAATCCAGATTCAGCTCAAACCATAGCACCGAAACCGCCCTGCTTGCTGCCACCAATGACATTAGAACCCTCCTGAACCGGGAGAAATAGCAGCCCTAATCCTCCGTGACTTCTCAGCAGCATTCAACTCCGTATCACACCACACCATCATGAAATGGCTTCATCACATTGGAATCTAAGAAGATGCCCTCAAATGGATTGCTGCCTCCTTCCTCATTGGAAGAACCCGGAGATTCCACCTGCCACCATTCACTTCAGAATGTAAGAACATCACTTGGGGCATTCCCCAAGGTTTGTCCCTCAGCCCCACGCTGTTCAACATCTACATAACCCCCCACCCTGCCCAACACTGTCAGAACACACAGACTAAATATCATATCCTATGCAGACAGCACCAAACTTGTGGTCTCGCAATCAGAAGACCCCTCCACCTCAAGAGCCAACATCCACAGGTGCATATGAGCATCACTGACAGGATAAAGCACAACAGTCTAAAACTTAACACCAGCAAAACAGAAGTACTGGTCTTTAGGAACAACACCTCCCCATGGAAAACCTCATAGTGGCCTTCCGAACTAGGACCCTCTCTAACACCACCAGACCACGCCTGTAACCTTGGCATATCTTGGACAACAAACGCACCATGAAGAACCAGATCAATGCAGTTTTCTCGGGCAGCTTCCTCACTTTTCACATGCTCTGTAAGATCTTCAGATGGCTCCCCATCAACACCAGATGAACAGTCATGCATGACCTGATCACCAACCGGCTGGACTACGGAAACGCACTTTACATAAGGATGTCCATGTACCTACTGAAGAGACTGCAGATAATACAGAATGCAGCAACTAGACTCATCCTCGACTTCCCCAGATGGACGAACATCACCCACCACCTTAGGAAGCTTCACCGGCTCCCAATTCAGTAAAGATTTCAATTCAAGATGTTGAGCCATACCTACAAAGCCAATCAAGAACAAGCTTACATTAACCACCGCAAGAACTTCCACCAGCCACCCAGACTCCAGAGCTCTACCTCTTTTCCCCAACACGTACCCCCAAATCCGCTGAAGCAACAGTGGAGGATGCTTCTTCTTCCACCTCACTGCTAAGGCCCACAACAACCTTCCCATGCATCTCAGGACCTCAACTTCTTTTCAGGAATTCAGGAAAGGACTCAAGCCCTGGCTGTTCAACTGAAACTCCCTGGAAGCAGCATACCTTGCAGCACTTGGATATCCTCAGGAGTGATTAGCCATGCTTTACAAATCCTGATTTATTGATTACCACCCATTATGTACCTTTTGTTGGCTTCATTGTCATGCTCATTTCCTTGCTTCTCATTGGTCAGCACCTGCTGGTTTAATTTTCTCTTTCCATGTGCTTGTTCCTTTGACGGAATAGACTGCAAGTGTTGATTAATGTCTTTATTACTGTTCTCTTGCTCCGATTCAGATATGTTTTACTATATCTTTTATTTGCAGCACTGTATTTGCAGGCCTTCTCCTCCCCTCCTGCTGCTCTTCACCCGTGTTCCAGCATACACCCATCCTTCCTAATAATGGGGCTCCTGCCCACTTCATTCAGACTCCTGGTGGGCGTTTGCCAGCCCAACTCCCCCCCCTTCTATTCCCATGGTTCTCTCTGAATACAGTGGGCGGGATTCTGAAACATTTCACAGTACTCCTAGTAACTACCACACCCTCATGGCACTTTGCCTGCCACTACCCCTAAGGAAATAACATATTTTTTCTTAAGAGGATTTGGTTATTGAAGGTTCGTCATGAAGACCCATGGGCATAGCTGTAGTTGCACATTTCTGTCTTAAAGCCCTGAACATGTAAGGTCCAGAGATCCATTTCTATTTGCACCTGTGTTGCCCGTGAAAACAGCTGCCGTTACCAGAGAACCTCTAAAATGTCATTTTTTATTCAAGCTGCTGTGAACACGTCATGTCTGTGAGCATCAGTGAAGGGAGGGAGTTATCACGCTGGCCACATGCGGATTCATGCACATTACCTCCTTGTTAGCCTTCCTTGCCACATCCATTACGCAGTAAGCTTTAGCTCCCCCACAGAACCATTGAAGCAAAAATTAGTGCTCCAGCCTTTCCCATCCCTCGCCAATATGGCCGACCTCCCCTATCTCTGAACACATTCATAAAAGGAGGCTTGACCCACTCCACTTCCTGTTTTTCTAAGTTCTGCTATGCAGAATCTTCAAGCAAGTTTGAAGGTAAGTGGGATGAAGTTGCGCTTTAGTGGGCCCTAATACTCAGTTTGGAGGTCCAGCATGTCGGACTCACTGCTTTCCAGCATTGTCTATATGCAATTGTGCGGGAATGCAATATTTACTCCCTGTGAAGCCCTGTGGTAGCAGGCTCTTACCGGTGGCAGAAGGCCTTCCTGTAGCTCGCTCAAAATTGTCTGATGCTGTGCACCTACTGCCTTAGGCGGGCTCCTGGGCGGTGAGTGTAGTATGCAGCTGTGAGTTCAACAGCCCCTGGGATTGTTTATTCATGGGACTTGCAGATAATCGGTGATCGCCTGCAGCAGTAGCAGAGTGGGTTGGTGAGAGTGGATGAGCAGCAGCTTTCAGCTGTCAGAGCAGCGGCCCACAAGAAAGACGCATTGCTGATGTATTCCGAGTGATTTGGACGGCGGCGCAGCACAGGGAAAAGCAGCTTGCATGCCATCTGTATTTTTTTTTATATTGCGTGGCAAAGGGGGAGCTGATTTGGTTCCCGGCGTCCTTGTTGCTAGAGGTCTCTTTAAGCCAACAAACTGGGTAGTTTGGCTATTGTTTATGCAGTTGGCATTATGGAGACTTTGGGTCAGAACCCCACACGAGGTAGCCCCTTTCTGGAGCAAGAGGCCTCACACACCCCAAGGGGTGCCATGCTTCATCATCGGGCAGCTCCATGTTGGCCCAATGCTGAAATGCCCAATGGTCCCCACTGGGGGACTCCTTGTCGGAGATCTTTTCTGGTTGCTGATGTGAATGGTGAGGTGCAGTAGAGGTGTGGTGTTATGAGAGTGAGTAGATTGGTGCTGAAAAGGTAAATTAAAAATGACTAGAGGAGATGCAAAATCATTTTATTGTGTAGGAGCCCCTGTCATGATTAAAAGCAACAGAGTGAGTCAGTAATGGGAGCAATGATCCTTCTGACTCTGGTGTATGAATGGAATAAGGTCGAAATGTTTCTTGCATGGCAAGACCCTCTATAGGGCTCAAGAGAGTATCTCCCCTTGTGGGACAGGCAGTGAGAATGACTGCCGTTTTAGATTCTTTAAGCCTTGGGAATAGTTTTCTTTGTTTCTCTCTGATTACCTTTCCTTTCAAACTTTTTAGGTGAAACACACAAGGGCGTCCCTTATGCCACTAGATTGAACTTTTTAAGCAATCAAGTTGATAAGCTAGATTTAGCCTTGTTAATATACTGGCTGCTGTTGTTTTCATGACTGCACTGCATGAGGATTTATTTGCTGTATGTTACTACTGTGTCTGTGTGCTTTCTATGAGAGCATTTCCTCATTTGATTGTTTGTGTGCTTCTTTGCAGGTCAGCTATTTACAGAACAGTTATACACTACACACTTGTTTTGCAAGCATGGGATTACATAGGGATATCCATTAAACATAACCCACTCCCCCTCCACCCCCCCAGAGAATAGGTTAGGTTCCTGGCCCCGAAGAATTGCCATGATCCATGTGGGACATTAAATAGGCAAGAAACATGTCGACCTTATTCCATTCATACACCTGAGTCAGAGGGATCATTGCCACTCAGACCAATCCTGGCACTGCTTTAATGCTATGTTTAGCATAAAAGTAGTGTCAGGATTGCTGGGGAACCTGTGCTGATGCTCCAGCATTCAGACACCAACCATTAGGAGCAGAGAAGCGAGGCGGCAGGAGTCCGCGGGAACAGCGGAAAAGGTACGTTTTAATTTTTTATTGTTTCTCATGTCCCCCACACCCTCTTGACATTTGCGGCAGCCGTCGCTGGGACAAGTGTACCTTAATTATGGGCCATGGCTTTTTTGATTTACTCAGATGGGGCATAATGGGCTTGTTTTCATTGATTGTGTTAGGGATCTAAACATTCTTCTTACTCATAAGGCTGGGCCTCCCTTTTCAGGTAACAACAAGATATTGTGCACACACGTCCAGCTTGCTAGTGTTGGGAGCACTCAGGTGATTGAAATGTGAGAGCCTTAGCGAGGAAGCACGCTTACTGCAGATAGCTGTACAAAGCCACGCTGGAGCCGAATGTGCGCTAAAAGAGCTGGGGCATTTTGTGATAGGGAAATTTGGTAAAGTGGATCAGCGGCCTAATGCGCTTATTGCAGTGGTTATTCAGTAATGGAAAGGTTCTGCCCTTAATGAAGCTGTCACAGCATGCTACCTTTCCACGCCCGGTAATGTATTTCCATGTGCTCTAGGTTACTTCCATCTGTAATTTGCGTTTTGGTAACGTCGTGCTCGGACAAAATAGTGTATTTTCACCAATTTAATGAAGCTATTTGAATGGAGCGAGTGCTAGGAATATGACAAAAGGAGGCCTCAAACTTAGCACTGCCAGGTTTTCTAACTCTGTTTGTGATGTGCTGCTCCAGTCCATCAGTTTTCTTCGAATTCTAGGATTTGTAGCATTTTCACTTCACAAAACAGGACTACAACTCCCAGAATTCAAAGAAAAAGCATGGACTAGAGCAGCTCATCGTAATTGAGTCTAGGAAACTTGAACCCTATGCGTATTTTAACGTGATCAATGGCCAGCTTCAGAAGGCGAATGGGGTTCAGTGTTACTCTTTCCCATCTTACGAGATACCACTGACCTGTTCAAATGCGGGGTCTTTGATGGTCACTGAACCTAGTGTCCTGTGCCGAGGTGCACCATGTGCGGCACAAAGCAACCAACCCCGAGAAGCAGGAGTGTCTCGTGAACCACAATGTGCATAATTGTCTGGTAGGCGCTATGCACGATGTTACCAACTGTCCTGATGGGACATGGCTTATGTGACACCGTAAGGACTGTTTTTTTTCCAGTAGCAATTTGAATTCTGGGACTTGTGGTTGTCTTACTATCCATGATAAATGTGCACCTACGGTGGGCAGAAATGCAACGAAAAGTAGGTAAACAGCTGCATTTGTCATACATACAATGAGGCCCTTGGCAACGACATTTGCATTGCGAAAGGGAAAGACATATGTTCAACGGTGTGAATTGTATTAATTTTGTGCTATACACATAGCATTTGCTGCCTCTGGTTTGCAGCTCCAATGCATTGTATTAGTTGGCATTGCTATTCTCTAACTCACTTTATTATCCTTTTGGGGAGCGTGCCTTTCTAATTTTTTCCCACCGTGGATTTGTACCTGTGGCCTGCAGGGTGCGTTCAAACCTCTGCTGCAGATGTTTCATAGTGAAATATGTGTATTAATAATTAGTGATTGTGCACTTTGGGTTCCATAGTGAGTTTTGTAATAACTAGCATCAGGCGCTGACGTGCCGGTGTTGGCTTACTCTGCAGTGATGGGAATGTTTATTGCAGACAGCGGCAAGCCCGTCCAATCTCCTCTTCCAGGTACTGTATTGTATTGTATTGTATTGTAATCGTATTTATATAGCGCTTACTACCCCTGACGAGGCGTCGAAGCGCTTTTCGATGAGTAGCACGCTACTCCGGTACCCAACAAGAATTAGTGATGGATTAGTATAATTTAATAAGGAGTACAGTTTTAGTATTATTATGAGTTAATTTGAGTTGCGGATATGAGAGTTTGTTAGTTAGATTGACTGGAGTAATGGAGGGGTGGAGGAGGAAAGAAATCCAGAAGTGTTAATTGGGAGTTTATCCTTCATTTACTCAATCCAAAGGCTTGAGATGAATAAAAGGGGGGCGGAGGGGAAAGAGGATGTGGAAGGGTTAGGGAGAGCATAGTAGCAGGGTGAGATGAATGCAGGAGAATTTAGTAGGGTTGTGTGGGAGGTCACAGAGGTAGAGTGAGGTTTGGTGAGTTAGATGTGGAGGTGGAGGGAAGAGCTTAGGCAGAGATATTTAGGAGATGAAAGTGGTCGAAGGGATTTGGGATGAGTCCGAGTGAGAATGGAGGATAGTTTGATAGAGACATGACATAAGAGTGATGAGTAGATAAGTGTGATAAAAGGAGAGCAGAAATTCATAGATATCTAGTATAACAACCCAAAAAAATAAAAATAAAAACCAGGAGCCATGCAATGATCCACAAACATGCCAGGCACAGAAACAACATATACACATACATACACATATATATATATATATTTATACACACACACACACATGACTACACACACATATGCACATACAATACATAATTAGAATCATGGGTAAAAATACTTAGTCATCCATCCATCATCCTGGTAAAAGGCGGGAATTCCTTTACCTACTTCGAGGGTGGACGGGGTGTGGCTCAGCGGGCGGAGCTTACAGGTGCTTTATAAAGGGAGAACCTTCTACTCTGTGTCTCCAGCAGAGGAAGATAGAACCCGCGCGTCTCAGTCAGATACAGATTATGCTCCAGTACATCATCAGTTCACCTCCAGGAAGGATTCTAGATCTTTTCTGCTATGGGATCTCTGAGCGCACAGCCTTGCTTTATCTTTGCCAAGCCCAAGAGTTAGGGTGGCTTGTCCTTTCCAGAAGGTGAGCTTCATCTTTGGTTCACACGTATTTGTGCTTCTCAGTAAAACGTTTCCACAGAAATAACCCCGCGAGGCTCTGTTACAAAGAGCGAGAAGAAAGTGAAACAAAGGAGGCACAGAGAGAGGGAGGTTCAGCTGCGGTTATCACAGCTGTGGGCAACCGTGTATAAAAACATACTTCATATAGCGTGCACTTACCAATATCAAACATAAATTTATAGCTCGGAAACGTGAATTAGTATTTCAAACAGCATGTGCACAAACAACATTTTATTTTAGATAAACTGAAATGGTTTGGGGTGGTTTCCTTTTTCAACTCTTCAGGGCGTTCTGCAGACACAGGCCTCGTTGCCGGGTTATGCTGCTCTCGGCATGGTAGTCCTGGAGTGCGCACAACAGAGGCACAAATAGATGTGAACCTTCCACAGCTGGATATCAACAGCCACAAAGACATCCCCTAAAAGCAGCGGCAACCACCACATGTGTCAAGGAGGGGGGTGGGAGACGCGACGACTAACGACACGGATATATATATATTTTTTTAAAGAAAAGAAACCGTTTACCTTGCGCTGCCCGTCTGGTGCACCAGCACAGGTTTCCCAGCAATCTTGGCGCTGCTTACATGCTAAACATAGCATGTAAGCACCGTCAGCATTGGTCTGAGTGGCAGTCACTCCACTCACGCACAAGCCTGGGGTCTGTGCTGTTTCTCCAGCCCGGCTGTATATATAGCTGGATTGGAGAGACTTAAGTGCGCATGTGTGTTTGGCAGGCCTGAATCTGCTGGGAATGCTAGCATTTTTCCACATGTTCATGCATTCAGGAACCTGCTTCTGACAAACAGAAACAGACAAACATACTGGCGACCAGTCCTCGGTCCGCAGTGCACAGCCATGCTGCTGCGTCTGCGTAGAGATTGCGTTGGGCTTATGTAGGATGCCTGCACAGCTACTGTATTACAACCTGCTCTGCGTGGGTGATGTAAGCTCCCTGTGCTTCTGAATAAGCTGCAGTAGTTGTCTGTATGTGAGCAGGGGCGTAACAAAGACCACCTGCGGTGTGTGTGTGGGGGGCTGAGCCCCAGGGGCCCCTCTCAGCACAGCCCCAGGCCTGAGTGAGTCCGGAGTGGGGCCCTGTCCATGTTATTTTCAGGGGTGAGGGGAGGCTCCAGCTTCTTTACGCCCCAGTGTGTGAGCAATAAATGCATGCCTTATCATGCCCTACTTCTGCTTGCTCCTTGTGTGATGGAGTGGTACTCTTTTGCTGACTAGTTTGTAACCGGAGTGTGTATCGCTGATCACTTAAGTATGTCTTCATCTTCAGTCTAGAACTACAAGATTGCAAATTAGTTCTTTACCCTTTGTGGTTCTGTCCTCCTAACTGGGACCCTCGTAAAGAGTCGCGTTCCACCCTTCACTTATACTGTTCAGTGCAGGGTGGCACCTTGGTTGCAGGGAGGAGTCACCTTCTCCTTGTGAAGTGATGAAGGGGACCCACCAGACCTCAGCTTCTAGTCACTGATAGTCAAACAGCAGCTTCATGGGTCTCATGCACATGGTCAGGACACAGTGGTAACAGAGTTTTCACACAGTGTTGGCATGGCCTGGTCCCCTCTCAAAAGTGAGTGTGTGACCCTGAAGCATCCTTGTAGATACTAGCAAGAGCCTATATTAAACTCAGATTACTGTGCTGCTGAAAGCTTGCATATGTATGATTTCTGTAACCTGAGTGATACTTCCTTTTTGTAAAGTAAGAACCCCATTCTCTAAAATCAGAACCTGTGAAACATGTATCGACTCCAACAAGCTCTATATATAAAAGGTTTAGACTAACCAGTACATTTATGAAATAAGTACGCTTCACTAACATGTTGAAATATAATCCACATTTTGCTGCAGTGAATTAAATAAAATCATAAATATCCACCATGTTACTCACCTTTTTATTTTGAGGGGCATTCTAGAGTGACTTCTTTGTCTGTTGACCTGTGTTTGTCACCTTTTTCTTTCAGTGGCCTTGAACCTCAAAATAAGGCCAGGGCCTTCTTGCACAGCAGGATGTTCACATAATCCAGAATTACTTTATGTTTAGAGGGCCCTGCCGTATTTTTAATTCAGACCAAAAACACATGCTGCAGAATTGCTGTAAAGTTATCAGACTGCCCAATGTTATTGCTAATGCAACACCTAAAATCCACGTTCCACGCAGTTGTCTCTTGTATTGGTTAGGCCAGTGGTTCCCAACCTGTGGTCCGGGGACCCCTGGGGGTCCGCGAAGCCTCCTCAGGGGG
Source organism: Pleurodeles waltl (assembly GCF_031143425.1). Taxonomy (NCBI): domain Eukaryota; kingdom Metazoa; phylum Chordata; class Amphibia; order Caudata; family Salamandridae; genus Pleurodeles; species Pleurodeles waltl. The sequence continues at coordinate 1,892,822,952 of NC_090440.1, forward strand.
TCCGCGACTGCTTAGAAAATTAAACAATACTAAGAGATTAGGTCCCCAATTTACGGTAATGAGTCAGTGGGGGTCCCCGGTTCCAGTTATTATAAATTGGGGGTCCACAGAAGTCAAAAGGTTGGGGGCCACTGGGTTAGGCTCTTACCTATCCTCTATGTATGTGTATATTGGCCATTGATAAACAATGCATAACACATAATGATGGCCACAGCTCTTCACACTGGGTACTCACAGAGGGAACATTTTACGGGTCACAAAGGCACTGTGGTCCAATATTCAGAGACAGAGCTCCATTATATAGCTGAGAGGCATGGACGTACCCAAGCACGGTTGAATCGAAAGGCCTTCTAGTTATACTGGATGGCACAGGATGGTGGGTGGCAGTTTTTGAAGTTTTTGGACAATGGAGAGAGCTAGCTTTAGCAGATGGGTAGATAATGCTGGTTTGGGAGCACAGGGACAGGTTCTGCTGACCCTGCATGAGACAAGGATGACAGCTGCTGCTTTTCTTTTTTTCCAGGAGCAGTAGATTGTAGGGAAGAGAAGTGATAAGTGCATCTCAGACTGGCCAGCGCAAGACAAACAGCTAAAGTGACATGCACACTTTAAACTGAAGTGCCCACCACTCCTCCCTGCTGCTGCCATTTGCAGCAATAGCCCCTCCCCGCCCTGATGCTGGGCTCGAGAGTAGTGAAAAATAAAATGGTAATACATTTACTTTATTACCATTTTATTTTTTTACTTTGCAGACTTAATGGAGGAGCCGCTGCTGTTTGAGTCATGATGCAGTTTATGAAGAGTATTGCTGATGGGTCACTGTTTTATAAGGTTCGATGGGTTATTCACACTATTATTGTTCCAATTATGAGTTTATTGACTCGTTAAAAGGCATGGTGCAACTGACTGCAACATAATATGTCAGAACGAACATCATAAAGAAAAATCAGTACATCGAACATTTTGCAACAATTATTATCTTCTAGGCATGGGTCTAGAAGCTGAGTTTCGATTAATACATAGGCATTCATTGGGACGTATGCAACACAGAAACAATGGGAATGAAGGGTGTAGAAAAAAGCAGACTGTAGGATGAGGAACAGGGGTAACAGCAATCACAGTACTCCAAAGCAACACGTCCTGTCTTAACATGGAGAAAGTCCACAGAGCAGTTGCAGAGTGTTCTTCTGTGCTGATGCAGGCAGTGAGGATTGCTCACAAATGCATTTATGCTTCTTCTTTGGTAGGCACCAAACTGTGTCAGGACAGTTCGGGTTTTGGGACCATATATTTCTGAGCTTTATCACTGGAATGATAGCAATGTTCATGCATATGAAATTTAGTCAATGGTTCAACTGGAGGAGACAATTGACCAATAGACGTTTCCCAAGGAAACAAAAAATCAATTTCTTGCCGTCCACCAAACAGCTGGGCGGTGGCATCCACTTTTAGGTGACACTTGCTTCTTGGTGTGAATAAGAAAGGCGACGAATCAAACCATAGAGCTCACCAATAATAACTTCAGCACTAACACTGAATTCATGAATGATTCCCATGTTTAATCTCTACTGATCACCTCTGTATAGGTCAGGCATATAGCCATCTGTGTATTCAGGTGAAGGTGTGACCTGGTGTGGCGCAGGTATTAATGCTACCAGGCAGGAGTCACCGTAACCTGTCAGCTGGAGTTGGCACATAGGGCTGGTATGGCTTATTGTTGGCTCGTCGAGGGGTCATGTTCATGTAATCACTCTGAATGGTTTTGCTAATTTTGCTCTTCCGCTAAAGATAAAAACAAGCAGACAAAGGTTAATAAGAGTTAAAATGGAGTAAGAAATAATAGTTAAATAAGTGCAATAGTAACGAATGAAAGAAACACAGTTCTATTTACATAGTGCTCCTCTATGGGAAATAAACTATCATTACTGAGAAGCCACTACATCATCAGCTACTACCATATCTCATCCATTAAATCTACATGAAGAGCACACTGTCAGGGAAGAGCCAGAGTAAGAGTAGGAGGAAACGCGTTAGGCTGAGTTTCAAGCAAGGGGTTCTGTAAGGATGGGGTAGACTCAAGTTTAAGGGTAGGCATTTGGTTTAGTTAAAGGGTGTGTTTTACCCCAAGTTGATAGTTAAGGAAACCTTTAGGGATAGGCCTAGGGCTACCCTTAGGTTTAAGAAAACAATATCGTTAGGTTTAGGGTTAGATCTAGAATATGGCTAGGTTTGGGACTAGAGTAGTATTCATAGGTAGTCCCAAGTTTTGGCTTTCTGTAAGCCTTAAGGTTGGTGGTAGAGCAGCATATTAGTGTTAGGAACAGTATTCATGTGTGGAAAAAGTTTAGGCTAGGGTCAGGTTTAGCTAGCAGAAAGGTTTGTTTCAGTTTAGCGTCTACTGATCATGTATGTATTTATACCAATATGATGCCCTGATTTTTGAACTAGTGATGTTCTATATAATCTTGCACAACCAAAGCGTCATGGCTTTTGCATATGAGGAACTTCTTATCAATCTCTTTGTTACAAATTGTTTTTGTGGTGTGTTTAGAGTGAGAAATGGCTGTTCTTCAGAAGATTAGCATTGTAGACTTGTTTTTCTTCTGAATAAATGAATGATTGATTTATAAACCTCACAGCTACTCAATGAGTGTCTCAGAGCAATGGCAGAAGACTGAACAGGGAGAAAGACTTAAAGAATAAGCAAGTAGGCTTTCAGTGCTTTTCAGAAGTTCGCTTCATCTGTGAGGGTTCTTAGTTGAAGTGGGAGAGGGTTCGAAATCTTGGCAACACCAACCAGAAAGGAGACACTACCTCAGCGCTTTCTTCTAAAATGGGGGACAGAAATCATTCGAGCATTCTTAGAGCACAGGGCCCTTGCCGGACAATATTCAATGATCCTCTCATTAAGATATTTGGTACCTGTGTTGTAGAAAGCTTAATGCGCAATTGCTAAGGCTTTGAAAGTCACTCTCTTATGGACTGGCAACCAGTGTAGTTGTTCCCGGAGTTGGGACACCGAGGAACATATAGACAGTTTGAACAGCAGGCAAATTCCTGTGTTGTGCGCTGTCTGCATCCGGTTCAATAGAAAGTCTGGAATTCTCAGGATGTTGACATAGTCCAATCTTGACAGCATTAGCGCTCTGACTACTGTTATATGTGCATTCATTTCTTCAGCATCCTTAGAATCCAAAAACAGGATTTCACTGCTGCTGCTATCTGGGCTTCTTCAGAGTGTGGTAGGTGGCTATACTTTCCCTATGGTTCCAAAGCAATCTACACTACTAGGACAAGGCCCCTGGGATGATGATGATGCAAACCTGTGTGTGTCTGTGTGTGCCCTTCAGCATGTGGAATATGAGATATAATGTAAAGGATAATATTGTGCCTGTCTGGGGCCAGGGTTCAATTTGTTTAGAGAACCAGATAACAGAGTTACTGCTAAAAAAAACCAAAGTTGTGAAAAGGCAGGAAAGTGTTTGTAGTAGACTGGGGAAATATTTCCTAAGTCGAACTTTCAGAGACCCTTCTGGACAAAGCATGTGTGTGATGGAATGGTATGTTACCTTGTGAATCAATGACAGGTAGCTGTTGTTCACTTTATATGAGGTTATATTACATGGCATGATGATGCCCAGCTCAAAGGTGTTCAATGATTTTTTGGAGATCTTTGTACCTATGGTAGAATGAGGGGAAGGTTTCAAATAAAAGAATACTGGATGTAGGTTCAAAGACAAAAGTCTGCCGTACAAGAGTATGATGCAGCCTAGGGAACAAGTCCAATCCAATCCAATCAGTGTGAAGAAGAGGAAACTATGGCTCATATTTAAGAAAAAGTGGAGCATCAGAGCTGATACAACACTTTTTCTGCAACTGCTACCGGCACCTAACAACACCATGCTTGCACCGTGTTTATAATACAGCACACCATGGTGGTATTTAGCATAATAGCGTCACCATTTTTTACACTATTGTGGTACTTTGCTACCCTGGGGTCAAAACATTTTACGCCAGTGTAGCACAGTGCAAGTAGGCCCATAGGTTTCAATGGGAGGATCATTTTAGCACCTGCTCTGAGCAGGAGTTAAAAATGGGGCCAAAAATGGTGCAGTGAAATTTGTTAAATTTCACTGCACCGTTTTTGTGGTCCTCCTAGCGCCGGAATGCCCACTTGCATACATTATGCCTGGCACAGGCATAATGTGGTGCAAGGGTTCACAAAGGTGCGCAATGCATGCATTGCGCCACTATGTAAATATGGCGTGTTGAAAAAGCCACATTAGCACCGCCTTAGCACCAAAAAAATGATGCTATGGCAGCGCTAAGGTGGCGATAGGAGCTCTTAAATATGCCCCTATGTTTTCACAGTGAGACATGGTCCTGGTCTCATTATTTGCCACAGAAGTATTTGACTACTGCCAAACCTAAGGGCAAGGGCGCAGTAAGAAGACAGCATGCAAGGATCCTAGGTACCCAGCAGACGAGGAAGAGAGGAAGATGGCGGACAGATGCACATCTTTTAAAAAGCCAATCTTTCAATGGGGTCGTTTTACATCAATTCTGACCCAGCCTGAAATTTCAATTGATATGCAGTAGACAGAATATATGCTTAGCAGGACTGAAAGGAGTGAAGAGATGTTGAAAGAGGTTCGGCCCCTTGAAATGAGAATCCGATAGACAGGCAGCTGGGTGCAAAGATACAACCAGGGTGGAGTAAGGAGGCAAGCTGTTGCTCATGTCAGCTTATTAAGAAGCAATGTGGTGTGCTAAAGATACAAAAAACAGGCTTATGATCAGGAACAATGGATAAGGAATCACACAAAGGGGCATAAAACTATTACAATCCAGTGGTATGGACAGGTTATTTCAGATTCAGGCTGGTATTCTACAGCTTATCGAGAGCATATAACAGAAAAAGGAAGCCTCTTACCCAGAAGTAAAATAAAGCTACAGTCACTACTATGGTGTAACCAGCTAAAATCCCAACAAATGCGTGCATGATCCAAGTGGTGGGCTCCAACGTTGGGTAAAGTAGGTTTTCTGGAATAGAAAAAAAACACAAAATTACTGTCAATTACAAGACAAAAGTTAAATCAATCATCATCTTCCCATTCGGGTTCTATAGATTTCAAAGACTGTTGAAATAAGTTATTTCAACGAATATATATTTATGGCTCGTGAAAGCCTCTAGGTGTAGCTATTATTATAAGAAAATTATTTCTTCAAGCTACCCTACTAGAGAACTTTTTGTGGTCTACAACTCTCTAGTGAAAAGTACTCAGTCTCTACCCGGTCCCTCCAAAACAACTGTTTTGCTTAGAAATGGCAGATTTCTTTCATAATAAAATGTCTTAAATTTTATCATCATTCACCCCGACAGTGGAATCGGAAGAGAGTCTGCTCAGTATTTTAATATTTGGTTAGATTTTAGACTTATCACAGAGAAGGAGATTATATCAACACTTTCCATAATTCAAGTCTGGCTCTCCTCTTGACCCTTGTCCTGTTTAGGATTTTGAAAGAGCTAGCCTCTTGTTTTCTCTCCTATTATGACTATTATGTGTAATAACTCCTTAGAAAGGGGTGTAGTGCCTCCTTTTTGTAACTCACAATTAGTTACGCCTCTCTTAAAAAAGGAGACCCTAGACCATAGTATTTCCTCTAATTATCGACCAATTTCTCCTCTTCCATTTTTGCAAAAATCCTGAAGAGCTGGGTAAATACACAGCACACTTCTTACAGTGAGGAAAATGGTGGATTAAATAGCACCAGTCTGGATTCAGATCTTCCCTTAGCACTGAAACTGTATTTACAGCGGAACTAATGACATCCGTATAATCTTGGATAGAAGTTCGGTGGCACTCATCCTCTTTGATTTGTCAGCCGCCTTCGATACGGTTTCTCATGCTATTTTACTGAATAGGTTATTTGCTTTTGGCCTGAGAGACAAGCCACTGAGATGGTTTGAATCCTGTCTGGAAAATAGAACTTAGGCAGGTCAAATGGCGACTTTTTTTTTGTCAAATTTTTAAGATATTGCCTGTGTCTGTCCTCAGGGGTCTGCACTCAGCCCCACTCTTTTTAAAATATATGTTGCTCACCTGACAGATTTGATTGCCTTTTTTGACCTTCAATTTTATGGCTATGGGGATGATACCCAAGTAATCATCCGCATAGAGAGCAACATTCCCAAACTCCAGGAGAACTTCAAAGGCTGTTTGATCAAGGTATCTGGCTGGATGAATGTCAATTATCTCTGGCTAAATTCACCTAAAACTGAGTTTTTGGTACTCAGTAAATACTTCATCTGGTCCTCTATGTGGTGGCCCCAATTGCTAGGAGAATGTCTGGAACCAACATCAACTGCCCATAATCTGAATGTGCTATTTGATAACAGTTGTTAGGGCAAGCTTTGATTTTAAGCAGACTGGACTATTGTAATGCTCTGTATGTTGGACATCCAGATTACCCTATAATGAGGTTACAACTTATACAGAATGCAACAACTACGTTGATTTTTGGGAGGAGTAAGTTTGACAGCATTTTGTCTTCACTTGGCCACTTACGTTCTTTTACCCAGTAGCACAATTTTTGTATATATCTGATATGTTCAAAAACGACATTCCGCCCAGACTACTTCACTCGACGTCCACCTGTCTGATCATGGTACCTAAATACTGCAGAGTGAGATTGAGAGAAAAGGCTCTTTACAGATTGTCGCCTGAGTTACGCCTAAAGCCAAATATCTAAAAAGCTTTCTGTATAGACAGGCTTTGCCTGGAGCCGTTGAATATGCAAGTTGCTGTATAGTGTATTAGTTTGCTAGCGGCAGGACACCCTCAGGTAATTGCACCCTGTATAAAACTAATAAATGAATAAATACATCCCATAATCATGTAGAAAAGTCTACCAACACTCTACATTAATGTCCAAGAACCCTGATGAGTGATCAAATGAACACCAACAAAGAGAACATATGTTATACTGGGGGAAATGCAAAACATCTCAGAGTAAACACTCCGTTCTGTTTCAAGACCCTTCAAAAGCCCGTGCCTGGAAGGGAACTGTGCCTGTATGCTGAGTACCGGCAGTAACAAGCACAAATTACAAGGTAGTCACTTAATAAAGGGGAAGATGCTATGGAGTAGCTAGATATCAGCACTTAAGACTCCACCTTCTGGCCACTCCTTCCATTTCCATTAAATTACCTCCTGCACCTCCCAGATGATCAGCCTAAATCACAATAACTGCATTTCTTTGTAAGCATGGGGGAGCAATATGGTTTTTGAATTTCACTACTGTTGCAATTGCACTAGCAACTCTTATGTGTGTACTGTAGCAGCAAACAAATATGTCAACAACTCAGTTAATCAACTGTTTAACCCCTTCGCTGCCAGGCCTTTTCCCCCTCAGGTGCCAGGCCTTTTTTTGGCTATTTGTGGTAGTTCTCGCTTAGGCCCTCATAACTTTGTCCACATAAGCTACCCAGGCCAAATTTGTGTCCTTTTTTTCCAACATCCTAGGGATTCTAGAAGTACCCAGAGTTTGTGGGTTCCCCTGAAGGAAAGCAAGCCATTAGCCAAAATACAGCAAAAATTTTGTTAAAAAAAAAAAAAAAAGGAAAAAAGGGCTGCAGAAGGTTTGTGGTTTTTCCCCCTGAAAAATAGCGTCAACAAAGGGTTTGCAGTGCTAAAATCACCATCTTCCTAGCTTTCAGGAACAGGCAGACTTGAATCAGAAAACCCAATTTTTCCACACAATTTTAGCATTTTACTGGGACATACCCCATTTTTACTATTTTTCGTGCCTTAAGCCTCCTCCCAGTTATTGACAGAAATGGGTATGGAACCAATGCGTCATACCAGAAAGCTAAACATTTCTGAAAAGTAGACAAAATTCTGAATTCAGCAAGGGGTAATTTGTGTAGATCCTACAAGGGTTTCCTACAGAAAACAACAGCTGAAATGAACAAAATATTGAAATTGAGGTAAAAAAAAACCAGCAATTTTTCTCCACGTTTTACTCTGTAACTTTTTCCTGCAATGTCAGATTTTTTAAGCAATATACCGTTACGTCTGCTGGACTCTTCTGGTTGCGGGGATATATATACAGTGCTTGTAGGTTCATCAAGAACCCTAGGTACCCAGAGCCAATAAATGAGCTGCACCTTTCAATGGGTTTTCATTCTATACTGGGTATACAGCAATTAATTTGCTGAAATATAAAGAGTGAAAAATAAGTATCAAGAAAACCTTTGTATTTCCAAAATGGGCACAAGATAAGGTGTTGAGAAGCAGTGGTTATTTGCACATCTCTGAATTCCGGGGTGCCCATACTAGCATTGTAAATTACAGGGCATTTCTCAAATAGACATCTTTTTTACACATTGTCTTACATTTGGAAGGACAAAATGTAGAGAAAGACAAGAGGCAATAACACTTGTTATGCTATTCTGTGTTCCCCCAAGTCTCCTAATAAAAATGGTACCTCACTTGCATGGGTAGGCCTAATGCTCGCGACAGAAAACGCAACATGGACACATCACATTTTTACATTGAAATCTGATGTGCTTTTATGCAAAGTGCCTAGCTGTAGATTTTTGCCTCTAGCTCTGCTGGCACCTAGGGAAACCTACCAAACCTGGCCATTTTTGAAAACTAGACACCTAGGTGAATCCAAGATGGGGTGACTTGTGGGGCTCTCACCAGGTTCTGTTACCCAGAATCCTTTGCAAACCACAAAATTTGGCCAAAAAAACACTTTGTCACATTTCGGTGGCAGAAAGTTCTGGACTCTGAGAGGAGCCACACATTTCCTTCAACCCTGCATTCCCCCAAGTCTCCTGATAAAAATGGTACCTCACTTGTGTGGGTAGGCCTAGTGCTTGTGACAGGAAATGCCCCAAAACACCATCTGGACACATCAATATTATCAAATACAAAACTACCTGTGTAATGGATCCCCCAATATTTTTTTACCCAGAATCCTCAGCAAACCTCAAATTTAGCTAAAAAAATAACATTTTCCCACAATTCTGTGTGGGATCACTGCACCAGGACAAATTTCCTACCACACAACTTTCCCCTCAGTCTCCCGGTAAAAATGATACCTCACTTGTGTAGGTGGGCCAAGTGCCTGTGATAGGGAAGAGCCAAAAACATGTTGAAATTGGGGGGAACCAAAGCAGGTCCCAAAGGGCAGTTTGAAAAAAAAAATGTTTAGGCTGACAAGTGCAGCAGAATTTTTATCGGCATAGATGAGACAATGTTGGGTGGTAGGAAGTTTGTGGATTCCTGCAAATTCGTGAAGGTTCCATCACAAAAATGTGATTTCCAGCAAAGTTGGAGGTTTGCAGGGCATTGTGGGTAAGAAAATGGTGCGGTGTGCATGTGAAGCACACCACCCTGGATTCAACCAGATGTTTAGTTTTCAGATGTGTCTAGGTCTTGTGGATTTCTCGACATGGCAGCGTCCCAAAGTCCAAAAAGTGCAGCCCTCACTATTCCAAGTGGGACGATTTTGAGAGTTACCAAGCTCTCATGGCCCAAATGTAAAACCAAAACCCAGAATAATCAAATGTCCTCTTGCTTGCTGTGGGACAAGATGTTTTAGTGTGTGGGGGAGAGCTGAAAGACTGTTACCCCCTTCAGTTGGTGTGGAGGCATAACCAAGCCCATACTGGTTGGTAGCCACCACCACACTATTTTTTTTTTTAATTCAATGGCATATAGTAGACTTTCTGCCCCCCTGTGGTGTGGATCGGGGGTAGTTGCCCAACCTGCCCACTGGTGGGCAGAACACCTTTAGCCCCATTTATTTGGGGTGGGGGTATGGCCATTCCCCCACCCTCTTGTTTTGAAAAAAAAATCTTCCTTGGTCTCTGTTGGGCTTTCTGCCCCCCTTGGGGGCAGATGGGCCTTCCAAAAATAGGCTGATCTGCCCCCGAGGGGGGCAGATATGACCAAAACTAATGTGCCCCCATTGGGAGCGACCCTTGCCCAAGAGTCTGCCCCCCCAAACAAAACACACAAATACACACACACCAATCCCTGGTGTCTAGTGGTTTCTGCCCCCCTTGGGGGCAGATTAGCCTAACAACAATAGGCCGATTGGCCCCCAAGGGGGGCAGAAATGGCCTAAACACAATTTGCCCCCAAGGGAGCAACCCTTGGCTATGGGGTCACTCCCCATACATAAAAACATAAAGGAATTAAATATATATATATATATATATATATGTCCCTGCTGTCTAGAAGTTTCTGCCCGCCCCTGGGGGCAGAAAAGGCCTAAAAATAATTTGGCCCCCCGGGGAGCGACCCTTGCCTAAGGGGTCACTCCCCACATATAAAAAATAAATAAATAAACAACAAAAAAATATCCCTGGTGTCTAGGGGTTTTCTTCCCCCCCCCCCCGGGAGCATATTGGCCTAATTATATTAGGCCGATCTGCTCTCACAGGGGGGCAGAAATGGCATAAAAAATAATATGGACCCCTAAGGAGTGACCCTTGCCCAATGGGCCGCTCCCCTTATGTGTCAGCATGATAAAAAAGAAAATTCCCTGGTGTCTAGTGGTTTCTGCCCCCCCCGGGGGCAGATCAGCCTAATTATATTGGGCCAATCCACCCCCAGGGGGAACAGAAATGGCCTAAAAATAATTTGGCCCTCCGGGAGAGAGACCCTTGCCTAAGGGGTCGCTTCCCACATATAAAAAAAATATATATATTTTCCCTGGTGTCTAGGGGTTTTCGGTCCCCCCACCGGGCGGAAATGGCCCCAAAGGGAGCGACCCTTGCCCAAGGGGCCACTCCCTTTATTAAAAATACTGAGAAAAAAACAATTCCCTGGTGTCTAGTGGGCATTTCTGCTGATCGGGCAGCAGAAATGCTGTGAGGCAAGAGAGGAAAGGAAAGGCATTTCCTTTCCTTTCTTGTCTCTCCCGCCCCACCTCCCAGTCGGAAGAGAAACGCAAAAGCATTTCTCTTCCGGGATCGCGCTGGAAGCATGCTTTCAGAGCGATCTGATTTGCGTGCTGACGTCATCAGACGTCATTGGGCGTGTGGGGAGATCGGGGGTGGGAGGGGAAGCGATTCCCCTTCCATCCACGACTGGGGAGTGTAGGAGGGAGGCCCACAGGGGAGCGCTAGCGCTCTCCTCATGGGTCAGGTGCAGGACGAGCTGGTCTCATCCCACGCACATGGCAACTGTGTGCTTGAACGAGACCAGCTTGTCCCGGGCATGGGAGGGGTTAAGCAAGTCAATATCCCAATTAATGATAAAATTATTAAATACCTGTGTTCTTTCAAATTAGCTTTAATGTACATGTTCAGCTCAAAACACATACGATCGTTCTAAACCATTTGGCCAATATGCCAAAGAAACACGTCTGAAGCAGCATGTCTGCTCCATTGGGTTAATATTATTTAACATAATGACCCTCATTATGACATTGGCGGTAAATCCCACTTACTGCCACGCTGACTGCTGCCTAAATTCCGCAGCTGCGTCGGATATCTGTTCACCATATTATGACACACATACACCAATCCGTCAGTATTCAGCCACATACACAATTCCGCCACACCAAAGGTCAGTGATAAAATGTCAGTATCAAAATCCACACCGTTACGCCTACCACATTATGACCCACGAATCACCACAGCGGACATTCAACGGCGGTAAACCATTGGCGGTGCATACCGCCGCACTCAAAGCTCAAAATACACACACGCACACAAACAAAACAACTCCACATTGGACAATTCAAACAACACACACCTGACACCCATACACACACCACACCCACCCACTCACACGACTATAAAACACACACCCACAGTACCCATAACCCTTTACCATTACAAACAATTGCCACCAGAGAAAGACAGCAAGACCACAGACACAACCAGAGCCACACACTACTCACACCTATACATCACTCACACATCGCAACACATTACCCAACACACCCTCACCTACACACCTCACACAACACCCGTTGCACCACAAAGACACCCCTGATTCACGGAGGAGGAGCTACAGGTCATGGTGGAGGAAATCATCAGGGTAGAACCTCGGCTATTTGGAGCAAAGGTGCAGCAGATATCGATAGCTAGGAAGATGGAGCCATGGCGGAGAATCGTGGACAGGGTCAACGCTGTGGGACAGCACCCAAGAACTAGGGATGACATTAGGAAGAGGTGAAATGACCTACAGGGGAAGGTACTTTTCATAGCAGCAAGACCCCAGTTCGCTATACAGAAGACTGGCAGTGGACCCCCACCTCCTCCCCCACAACTAACTAACGGTCTTGGCAATCCTGCATCCTGAGGGCCTGGTCGGAGTAGGAAGAGGACTGGACCCTGGTAAATCAATTCCCCAGTATTATCACCCCCCCACACCAACGTACACAAGTGAAAGCTGCCAGGGCTAATATAACCAAAGAGACAAGTCACGGATGCACAATATGTCAGACACAGAAACACATCATTTACATCCCGACAGGTACCCCAGCCAATGTCACCGGAGAGGAGGTGCCAGCACTATCCAGTCCCCCAACTGAAGAGGTCCACAGTGATGACAGCAACTCTGGTCTTCAGGATCTGGATGACCTACCTGGCCCATCAGGGACCTCTGGACAGTCGGTTACCCAGGCCCAGTCACACACCACCACAGAGCCTCCCCCATCAGGAAACACCACCACAGCACCCACCCAGCGGACCCATACCTCTGTCCCCAGGAAACATCAATCAGCAGTGTGCCCACCTCTACAGGGTCCCCAGGGCACACCTCCAACCCATGACAATCAGGGACCTGGGGTCAGTGGCAGTGGGCAGGCGGTTCAGGGGACAGAGGCACAGGCCAACAGGGACACTGGGAGGACCTCTGTATGCCAGGGGGAGGACAGGACCAGGGAACCGACTCTCTAGGAGGCACTTGCAGAGATCCTGGGAGAATATCAACATTCTCAGGACACGATGGGCCAGAGCTTGGACAATGTTCAGGAGAACAGGCGGCTGCAGAGGGCAGTACCAGGGTATCAGTGAGGACTTGCAGGCCATCAACAACACCCTCTTTTCTCCATAGTAGGGGTGCTGGCAGACATGGCCAATATTATGAGGGAGGCATGAGGGAGGCAGTCAAACAACAGCGGGCCCCTGCCACTAGCCAGACATCGGAACAGCCTTCCACCTCCGCTGCCGCTAGTGGACAGGAGGCCCTACCACAGGACTTACAGGCCACCAGCACTCCTCCCCCTGCAAAAGGAGAACCACCCCGCAAACATTCCATGCGATCCAGACAGAAGCCGGAGGCTATTGCCAAGAACCCCACCAGGAAATTAGACTCTCCTGATTGTCACCCTTGTGTCCCACCCTGTCACACTGTCCACCTTGAACTGCCACTGCTCCCCTTCCTATGTCCCCTTGGACAATGCATCTGTGCTACACACAGACTGGAACAATACCCTGGACTTTCCTCCATCATCACCCCATCCCATTGCACCTGCCCCTCAAAATGTAAGCACTTCAATAAACACCCTTGCAAAAAAAAAAAAAAAAAAAATTGGGGAGTATGTCAAATGTTTCAAGTATATTCATTCAAACAGGTACAAACATTGCAATTCAATTGTACAGATACTGAGCATAGATTAATGACTTGTAGCTGGCTGCAGTGATCACACCAGGAGCATATGTGAGGTCACCAACATCTGCAAAATAAATTGCCAAAGGGTACAGTAAGTGGGCATAGAAGTGGGAAATAGCAGCATGCCAGTGCCACAGAAATTTCAACAAATACAATAGAAATTCGAAGTAACACTGTCTTACCTGTGGAAGTATTGTCTGATCCCTGATATTCTGTTGTCCTCATCCTCTGCCTCCTCATCCTCACTGTCCACAGGGTCCACTGCTGCCACACGGGCATCTCCAGCCTCCTCCTCCTGCAGAAAAGGCACATGGCGTCTCAGGGCAAGGTTGTGCAACATGCAGCATGCCACTACTATCTGGCAGACCTTTTTGGGTGAGTCACACAGGGATCCACCTGTCAGATGGAGGCATCTGAACCTAGCCTTCAGGAGGCCAAAGGCCTTTCTATTGTCCTTCTGGTTCGACCATGTGCCTCATTATAAAGTTCTTCTGTCCTTGTCCTGGCATTCCTCACAGGGGTCAGCAGCCATGAAAGTTTGGAGTAATCAGAGTCGCCTGCAAATATTGAGGGACAACGTTTAGCCACACACTATCCCATATGGCCAACACCATACCCATACACCAACATCTACTGGGTGGGAACCAAGGCTCACCTATTATCCACACTCTGTGCCTCTGTAGTTGGCCCATCACATTTGGGATGCTGCTGTTCCTCAGGACAAAGGCATCATGCACCGACCCAGGATACTTAGCATTGTGAATGTCATCCAGGGGCTGGCAGCCCAGATGCCACAGACTAATACATTTCTAGAGGACATTCACACTGGATTGGCGGCCCAACAGAGATCGATCCAGGTTCTGGCCTCCTCTCTGATGGCAGGCATTGTCTTTGTTTCTACCCTCCCCCTCCAACTTCCTCTTCCCAGTCCCATTCTCCTCAACCCCAATCCATCCCAAGCACACAGGCAGAGGAGCATGCACACAGGACAACACCCAAGAGTGTCACAGGCTAACACAAGCACTGCACTTCATCCCACAGGCTCTCACACAAACACCAGCCAGATGCAGACACACCAACATCCACTATTTCCACTGTCTCCCCCTCCTCCTCCTCCTCCTCCTCTACCTCCCTCCCAGTTCCATCTACACTCACACCTGCATGTATTACATCATCTTCCACTTACAGCATCATCACCACACCAAGCAGAACATACACCTCACTGGCAGTCACCTCTACAACAGCCATGCACTCGTCCTCTGTGTTCTCTCCCACTGTGTCTGCACCCCCTCCTAAGGTACACAAAAGCAAGCACTCAGACACTCAACAGCCATCCACCTCACTACAGCATTCAGGCCATGCACCTGCACCCAAAATCAGCAGACAGACACCTCCAACAACTACTCCCTCTTCCTCCACTCACTTCCTTCTCCCTCTTCCCACCCCAATATCCCTAAAAAACTGTTCCTATCAACCACTGACCTCTTCCCTACCCCTCCCCCGTCCTGCATGTATGGCTAGGGTGGGAAGAACCCAGCCAAGCACCTCAGCCACCAACTCCACAGGCCCAGTCGTTACCACACCCACTTGAGGTGGAAAAGGATCCAGGCCACATGTCCTGAAGGTAAAAGAGCCTGCACTAGGCAGCCTCAAGGGAAAGGAGTCTGCCCCAGCTGCCAGAAAGACCAGGGAGCCTGCCCCAGCAGGCAAGAAGGGAAAGGAGCCTGCCCCAGCTGGCAGAAAGAGCAAGGAGCCTGCCCCAGCAGCTGCTAAGACGGTAAAGGAGCCTGCCACAGCTGCCAGAAAAAGCAAGGAGCCTGCCCCATCAGCTACTAAGAAGGTAAAGGAGCCTGCCCCAGCTGCAAGGAAGAGCAGGGAGCCTGCACCAGCAGGCAGGAAGAGCAAGGGGCCTGGGACAGGAACTTTGACGAAACCCCCACCACCAACCATGGCTGTGCAGCCGTCCGAGGCTACAGGGGATGGGCAGGCACCTTCCCCCACCAGCAGCACCACCACCTCCAATGGGCAGCCGTCAGAGGCTGCAGGGGATGGGCAGAAGCCTCCCCCCACCAGCAGCACCACCAACTCCAGTGGGCAGCCGTCCTAGGCTGCAGGGGATGGGCAGGAGCCTCCCCCCACCAGCAGCACTACCACCACTGAGCAGCCATCATCACCGGCGGACAGTATGTAATCCTGCTTCCATGGGCTGCTGTGCGGCCTGCCCCCTGTAAATCCAGTGGGTATGACACCCACCTGAGAGACTGTGACCTTGCACTCCACAGGATCAAGAGCACAGGGCATGAGGCCCCTCCAGAACCAGTGGGTAAGACACCTACATAGCCAAGATACCCCAGGATCAAGAGCACAGGGCACGAGGCCCCCTCAAGAAGCAGTGGGTAAGACACCCACATAGCCAAGATACCGCAGGATCAAGAGCACAGGGCACAATGCCCCTTCCAGAACGAGTGAGTAAGACACCTACATAGCCAAGATACCCCAGGATCAAGAGCACAGGGCATGAGGCCCCCTCCAGAACCAGTGGGCAAGTGACCCACTTAAGAGACTGTGGCCTTGCACTCCCCAGGACCAAGCACAGGGCATGTTGCCCCCTCCATATCAGGTGGGCAAGTCACCCACTCAAGAGACTGTGGCCTTGCACTCCCCAGGACCAAGCACATGGCATGATGCCCCCTCCAGAACCAGTGGTGTTGTTCCATCTCCCGGCTGAGGTGCCCCCCAGTCTGCCGCCCCCCTGAGGTGCCTGCCTATTTACCAACTGATGCCCCTGCATTTATCTCTCCGTGTTGATGCAGGTGGCATGTGTGGCCTTGGACTTTGGCCTGTGGCCATTTGGCCTACCAACATTGTGGACTGGGCTGTGTCCCTTTTTGTGTACATATGTATATATTTATTCTCTTGCCTAAAATATTTTTCTAGATGTGTTGCTCTCATTACATTCACTTTTTCAAAATAGTTTTGTCCTTGCATTATTCATTGGAGTTGCGGGGTAAAATGTTTTAGTAATGCAGCTGATTGTGTGTATGGTGTTGGGGGGGGGGTTGCATGTGTGTGTCAATGTCGTTTTCCTCCCCCCCCTTGTGTGCTAGGCGGCTGTATTACCGTTGTCTTCACCGGCGTTGATGTTCATGGTGGAGCAGCACGTAGAAGATCATGGGGAAGGCTTGCATCTCCGGCTCCATGGCGGCGTGGTTGTTCGCTGTGTCTCCAGTGGCGAGTCCTTTCCCTTCTGAGCTCTGTTTCCGCCAGGCTTTTGATGTCATTGGCACCGCCCCAGAAAAGGTGGGGGATTGATGTGTCTTAATATGGTGGGTGAAACATTGACTTCCGCCTGGCTGTAGGCGGCTACCGCCGTGGTGGCTGTTGTTTCCCCCCTGGCGGTTGGTGTGGTACATTGGCTGTCTATTGGAGATCTTTCTGCCATGGTCATAATTTGGTGGTAATTACCGTCGGCCTGTTGACGGTATTACCACCACTTTAACACCAACCGCCAGGGTTGTAATGAGGGCCTATGTGTTTTAGTAAATCGATTCATATAGCCAGCTGTTTCAAATGGGATTGCATTGGTTACCTTTTCCAAATGCTCCATGTGCAGCATTTGTTTGGGCCAGTTTACTGGGGGCCCTGGGCACCATCATTGTGAAGGGTGAGCCATTGTGTGTTTTTTACCGGTGTAGCTACTGGAATAGTCAGGTTTCATCTCTGTACCCCAGGGCTGTGCTCAAATCTGGTGAGGACTTGCTCTCACTGAGGTATTTTTTACTGTTATGGTGCAGGTGTGGTGTGGATGCTGCACAGTCATTGCTTGAGTGGTTTTAATCCAGGGCTGGAAGGAGACATGAAAGTGGATGTGCTGATCCAGGACTTTTAATTTTGTTTTATGTATGTTAGCATGAATAACTGAATTCTAAATCCGTTAATCCACTGCTGTGATTTAGCAACGGTGGGTATCTACGTCATAAAGGAATTCCTGGCTTCTCTGGCTGGGCTCTGGGAGAAAAACACCTTTATTAATCAGTCCAAAAGGATGCAACTAAACACAAACAGGACCGAGAGCAACTGCAGAGCTGTCACAGGAGGTTGGGGGGGGGGGGGGATGGGAACAGCCGGAGATTTGCCCCAGTTCCTGCTCTTGGCAGGGCACTCCTCTGCCACTGCTATATGCATTTATTTGACATAAAAATAAGGTAGGTGATGGCGACCACCACTATATGGCACCATAAACTGGTCCTGCTCGAAATATATTCGAGGACATTGTTTTCCTTTTGAAAACAGTCTTCATGCACCAGAGAGGTCATGCCTTTCAAGGAACTTCAACTGGGCCCAGAGGAGTAGTCTCATAAGTACATGTTTGTCACTGCTGCAACACACTGCGTAAACCCACACTTTACTATGCCCATCCCCCCCATGTCTGCTCATGATTATACATTGCGCATCTTCCTTTTGGTCAAGTAGCCTCGAAATGTCCATCGAGATTTGCTTAAAAAATCTTCTTTCCTAATTTGAAAGGTGGAACAAACTTTTCTCATTTCAAAATAATACAATTTTCAAAGGATAGCTCCTGCCCCATCTCCCAGTTTGGCTGCAATCTCTGTTCCAGTGATTTCTTAGTAAGTTATCCTAAAATAGTGGATTTACCTAACTTGTCAAGTAACTCTTCCTTACTTATGGTCTCCGACTACTGTTTTTCTAAAATACAAAATCTTCCTCCATCTGTGACATCCACAGCAGCCACTCGGCAGTCCTCATTGTCATCCAAATCGAGCACACTCGCATCACCCTTAAATAGCATCTTGGACAAAATACTTCCACTGATACCTTCCACTTACAATGTATTGTACACAAAATTCAAATCTCAATAATATAAAATATAAGCAGATATTCATACCTCAATGCGTTGTCCACACACTAAAGGATGATGATCTGCTCTCAAGTAAAATATATACAAACTGTCTGATCTTACCCACCAACAATACACGCGCTAGCAACTCTTTTTTACCACAGAGTACACTTTCTTGGTTTGAGTTAAGTTATGTGAAGCAAACCCAACTGTGTATTCTTTGCTGCCATCAAATTGGAACAAAACTGCTCCCAAACTACAGCAGCTGGCACACTCTGTAAAACATTCCAGGTTTCCATGCTACACTTGCACCGCTGGGTGCTCACTATCTCCTTCACCCATCAAAACATTCTTAGTGTACTGTTGTCCACTCAAAGCCCTGGCTATTGTCCAGTTAGCGTCGTTGTGACCCTCTTAACAAGACCTTTGGATCATTGAACTGGCTCCCTATGGAGCAACAAATCAATGTTACAGCAATATGTGTCTTTCACAGGGGTATTTGCAGTGCAGCAACCCTCACACTTTTTTGAATGCCAAGCTCATTCCTAATGTTCCAAGCCAGGTATTATGGTCAGCTTCTAAGCATTTTATGAGGGATCCCTGGTAGCCAGAGCAGTGATCAATGGATGGCCTTTTATCTTCCAAGCAGCAAACTCTGTAACTCATATTCAGATCCTATGAGAAGGAATCAGTGTTTTCTGAAGACCGGGCATCATTTGCCACTGCCATTTCCATCCTGCTCTCAAAGCGGCCCATGGTTCAGCAGTCACGCACAATAAATTCATTAAAATGTATTAAAAAAATATTTTAAAGGAAGACGTTTTAGGAGCTGGGTCATTAGTATCCCAGGTGGTATTGGAAAATGAAAAGGTGTTTGGACAAAATATCGTTTTAAAAATATTGAGTTGCAGAAATATCGAGTTTTAGATATCGTGACACAGAAATATTGTGAACAAAAATATAATTGACCAAAGTGTTTTAAGGTAAGAAATAACGTTTTTTAAGTTACTTTATGTGTTTAATTGTCTATGTTTTATACTGTTTGTATAATTGTTGTTATTGGTTTTAAATATAGTTTGTATTTCTAAGTTATTTATATTTTTAATTTAATTGATAGTAATTTACAGTGTCCTAGCGGGTTGTGAGGTTTGTAGGGGTACAGGGTGGGAAGTTAAGTTTACTAAAATTATATATATTTTTATGAATATTATTTATTTGATTATTAAGTATGTAAATTGTGTAAATAATATTTTTAAGTTATATTTTAGGTGCAGGTCGTTGGGTTTGTAGGGGCATAGGGTGGGAAGTTAATTAATTATTTACAAATAATTAATTAATTGGGGGGCATGGCCAACAGCCCAACATGGCAGACATGTAGTTTGCAAGCTCCCAGACCCAATATACTGTGTCCCTCATGTACTTGCAGACAGCATCAGACCCTCCTCGGCTCACCACACTGAGCCTTGGTCACAAGGTGGTACCCACGCCCGCCGTGATACCCAGGCAAGCTAGCAAAGGTGCCAAAGCCTCTCACGCCAACACCTGGACTTAACATGGTGGCTGGGGCCTGAGGCGGTGAGCAAGAGATGGACCCAGAGGTGGAGGGGGCAGTCAGCCCCAATGGCCAGGCACCACCGTGGCCTGTGGCAGAGGACGGCACTGCTGAGGGCAGGACCTACCTGACTGAGGACAGTTGTAGTGAGTGCCTCGTTCGCTCAGCCATACAGAGGCCTGGAGGCTGCCAGCCGGGATGGCGGGCCGCAATGGGCCTGAGCACGCCTAATACACCCGACGGACTATAATCAGACTGCGAGGGGACACTCCACTGAGCGGAACTGCCACTGGGGAAGCTGCTCCCCCCTAAGCCAGTATGAACAACCACGTTCCAGGTGCCAGGGCATAGAAGCATGAGCAGCCTTCACTGGTACTGCAAAGACCCAACCTGCATGACTGGCAATCGCGCCTGCATTCTTGCGACAGTGGATGCCCCTCAAGCCCTGGTGAACCTACAAACTCCTAAGCTCGGAACTGCATAACATAAATGGGACACACTAAGTCAAGGGGTGACAGACAGGCGGCCCGGTCATGCCCCCGCTCCCCACCCTCAAACTGCTCACCAGCCCTAACACCAAAAGACTGGAAGCCTTCAACTCCTGTGAACTCTGCCATGGATGAACTGGACCTTATCCTGCTGGAAATTATGGAATCCATGGCAGCAATCGAGCAAAAGTTAGGGGCCATAACTACAGACATCAGCCTGCTAAAGGATGATCAACGCAAGCTTGCGGATAGGGTCAAGCCCAATGACCAGGCGCTCTCCGTCCTCTCTCCCGGCCATCAGGAACACACTACTCAAATTGCTCAGCTGAGGTGGCAGGTGGAGCATTTCCAAGAACAAGCCGAGGACGTGGCAGGAAGTGCCTGCAGGAACAAGTTAAGGATTGTGGGAGTCCCGGAGGGAAAGGAAGGCCCCCGCACCTTGCAGTACGTGGAAGACTGCCTTTGAGATATGGTAGCCCCAGCTAGACTCTCTGAATTGTTTACTGTTGAAAGGGCGCACCAAATCCCCACAAGAAAGCCCATTCAACAAGCACCCCCACAACCCCTAGTGGCCAAAGTCCTCAACTTCAAGGACCAGGATGTCTTGCTTCAAACTGCTCGTGAAAAAGCCCCTATTCTGATAGACAATTCGAGGATTTCACACTTTCCTGGCTACACAATCGCAGTACAATGTAAGTGTGTATCTTTTCAGGAGGTCAAGCTGCAACTGGCCTCATGCATGCCTTACTGTTCCCAGCCAACTTTAAAATAATCCATGACCATGCTAGTCACTTTGTTGAAACTCCTGAACAGGTGTGGGAATGTCAGGAAAAACATTTCCCAAACTCCCACAGCCGAGGGTCAGGGGGCCCACTCTCACCTAAAGTGTACCATGTTCTGCATCCTGGCCGGTGTAGAACAACCAGCCAGGCTGTCATGGAAGGAATTCCCTCCCCACAACAAGCACTGGAAGGACAATTGGAAGCCATCCAGTTGTCGACCAATTTGAGAGTAACTAAACCGTCCATCAGTTCGAGTTCATTGCAGGGCAGCACCTCGTACTCCAAACCAAGGGCAGCATGCCACTGTTCCCAGAAATTACTCCACAGACTGCCAATGATCTACTGGGGTGACTGGTGCAGCCATTCCAAAAACTTATCACCTACTGCTACTGGTGAGCTGCCACTACTCACACACCATACAGGGCTATGTTGTGCTCCCCACACTGGATTGGGATCCTGACAGAAGCCTAAATTATTACTTAATCAAACTAAATGCTACTACCATTGAAAGCTGGATTATCTGGGGAACGAATCTTTATTCATCAGCTGTACATAGGCTTAGATCATATTCTCCCAAAGTAGAGGTCCCAGCTCCATGCGGACCACATTGGCCGAAATATGCACAATGCACGATTGCATATCCATTGCGGTCCTAGTGATAATTCCCTTATTGGTGAACGCACATGATTTGTAATGTTCCAGTTGTTTTTGTTAATGTTTCAGTTTGGTCAAACGATGAAGCATCATTGGATCCAGAATTAGGAGGGGAAAATTTATCAAAAGTTCAATGTTTTCAACTGGTGTGTGGTTGGTTAGGGAGGAAGCGGGGTGAGAATGCATGAAATGTCTAATAATCTCCAATTTCATTTATATTGGCCGTAGCAAAGGCGTATAACATAATCACCTGGAATGTACATGGTATGGGGTCTGTAAATAAAAGACACAAAATATTAATACAATTCCATAGATGCCGTGCCCAACTCATCTTCCTCCACGAAACTCATCTTGTAGCTTCTGAGGCACACAAACTTCACAAGCAGTTGCAAGGACAATTATTTCATATGTCCTATTCTGTCTACTCAATAGGGGCAGCTTTTTGGCTCAAGGCTGGGGTCCCATTGCAGGCACTGCATACTAATATAAATACACAGGGCTGTTATGTTTTGCTCAGGGGCACTCTAGACGGGTCACAACTAGTGTTGAGGTGTATTTATGCCCCCAACACAGAACAGGATGCTTTCTTCAGTCACCTATCTACGGTCCTATCAGAATGGGCTTCATACCCCTGGATCCTGGGGGGAGACTTTAACACAGTCTTAGACACAACTTTGGACAAATCACACCCCGCTACCAGGCACAGGTTTGGAACGGCAGGCTTGAGAACTGCAGTGTTGGGTGGAAGGCTGGGACCTAGTAGATATATGGAGAAAGGGCAACATGGGCATGAGAGAATATTCCTTTGACTCACACCCACATGCACTTCACTCCCTCCTTGATAGATTCCTGGGTCCTCCACGACTGCAACCTCTCATTACACATGCCAAGTATCTAGGGAAAACAATCTTAGAGCATTGCCCGCTTCAGGTCACACTGTCCTAAGGTGCTGTGCCAGCCCCAATCCCAACATGGCGTCTGCAACCCCACCTATTGGAAGATGCAGCGTTTAGCGAAACACTGGCCACAACCATTGATGAGTAATGCTGGAACTGCCTGTACACCTTTAGTGGAATAGGACGCAATCAAGGTGATAGTATGTTGTACCTCGATTGGTGAAGTGGTGGGTGCGAGGCAGGTAGCGCATTGAGAACTCAAGCAAATAGAAGATACTCTGGGACCCTTGGAGAAGGAAGCAGTTGGGGATGAAGACGCAGCAACCAAATTACAAGATGACCAAATAACATAAGAGGAATTATGAGAACACCTCCGAGTGGTAGATTACAGGGCTTATATGCCGAAAATACACACAGAGGCAGACAAGTGTTGCGCACTTTTGGCACATTTAATATGTCCAGATCCATCTCCCACACCTATCTTTACAATCAACACACCAAACCAACAACCTACAATAACGAGGCAGGGGATTAACTTAGCTTTTCATGAATTTTACTCTGAATTATATACAAACCCCCGCCTCCAAACCTAGCCGAAATTGAGCAGTTTGTAGGACAGGTGGCACAGCCAAATGTGTCTACTACTGAGGCAGAGGCTCACGCTGCCTCCATTGTCACTGCTGAAATTAAAGGAGCCATTAGGGAATTGGCCTGAAATTTAAAAAAACGGGCTTGGATAGGATCCCAGTGGAATTCTATTACACATAGGCTACTAGACTAGTGCCACAATTAGAGAAACTGTACAACATCTCTTTAAAATAAGGTAGACTACCCCTCTTCACTAGAGAATCATCACTGACCTCTGTGTTCAAGCCAAGTAAACACCCTACAGAATTATATTCATACAGACCATTTTCCCTGCTCAATACTGGATATAAAATACTCAATAAAATTCTAGCCAACAGGTTACTCCCATTGCTACCGCACTTGGTACACATAGACCAATGCAGTTTTATTCCTCGCCGTAACACATCCCTGAATATACGGTGATTGTTTAGTGTCATGGATGGAGCTCAAGATCAACACCCTCATGCAGGATGTCTCTCCCTACACATGCGGCAAACCTTCGACACCATAGGGTGGGACTACATGTTCTCTGTCGGGCTATACCACCCCAGACACCTATATCCAATGGGTGAATATGCTGTATACAACACCTACTGTGAGGGCCAGAACAGTCTCATACTTGTCTGACTCCTATGCAGAAAAAGGCTGCTCCCTCCCCCACTCCTCTTTATTCTAGCAGTCGAACCCAAAGCACAACAGATACTTCAGGAGGCTAAACATAGAGGGCTCTCAGCACATACTTCAATACACACCATTTCATTCTACGCAGGTGACATGATATTATACTTCAAGGATATCATGGAGGGACAAGTAGAGATAGCACAATTATTGGAAACATTTGAGACCCCGTCTGGAGTCAGATTTACCTCAGATAAATCACAGGACTATTCTTTCATTGGCACTTATACAGAACCCATGCTACACTTTGGAGATTTACAGATTCCACTGGCCCCACACACATTCTGCTACCTAGGAATACAAATATACAGAGATGGCCAAGATCTCTTAGACGGTAATCGAATACATGCAATTAATGCCATTAAATCCCAAGTTGTTTTCTGGACAACATTACCCATATCAGCTGCGGGCCGCCTAGCTTTGGCAAAAATGGTAATACTGACACTCTTTTACTATTTTGTACATTTGCCAATCTTAATATGAACATGGGTGTTCAAACTGCTAAACACTATACTGCTTGACCATATTTGGGGCAGGGGACCCCATTGGGTTAGTTTTGCGAAACTGCAATTGCTAGCAGAAGGGGGTAGCATGTCAGCACCTTACTTCAAATCCTATTGTATAGCTGGACAACTACAGTGGCTAGCATACTGACTGACAGCGATGGATTACATGACAGTCCAACTCAATAAAGGCCTACTA
Organism: Pleurodeles waltl; assembly: GCF_031143425.1. Taxonomy (NCBI): domain Eukaryota; kingdom Metazoa; phylum Chordata; class Amphibia; order Caudata; family Salamandridae; genus Pleurodeles; species Pleurodeles waltl. Next base: position 1,892,847,835 of record NC_090440.1, read on the forward strand.
CATAGATCAAGGTCAGGTGCCACACCTCTGCCCACAGGCCCGCTTCTATTGCGTGTAACCATAACATATTGGAAGATTGCAATAAAATATACTGCCTCCGCGACGCCTTATGCGCCATATATACCATTATGTGGCCTAGGTACATCTGCTGGTCCCCTTCAATGCGGAGGCAGGTCCAACGGAAACAGGCAGGGATGACCACAGTGGGCGTGTTTTTTAAGTAGGGCATGCTACTACCACATATATATTTTGTACAAGAGCATGATTTAACAGACAGATTCTTTTTAACACATGCCAGTTTACTTAGATATGACTGTACCCACTGGGCCCTGGATGGCCGGGTACCTAAAACACATGAGTTCCTCCAGTCATTTCCCACCATGGGACAAGTTAGGCATCTATTACGATGGCTTTACCGGGGACTACAGGCCCATCTTACGACATCACTTGCTCCTCACGGATAAAGAATGGGCCAGTGTATTAGAATAACCCCCGCAAAATCTCACGTAATTTGAGATTTAAATTCATCCAATTATCTATCTTACATAGAGCCTACCTAATACCACACAGGCTCCAAAAATGTTTCCCATGTTATTGACTGCCTATCCCTGATGCCAACCCCAGAAGCTGAGCTACTCCACATACTGAGGTATTGTCCTTCACTATACAACTACTGGAAGGGGATCTCAGAAGCACTGGTGTAATTGATGGGTCTACGACACTGGGACATGCCTGATCTATGCATATTGAGATTATATCTGAGGCCCAAATGCCCGAAGACAGCTGCTTGCTTTGCAAATTTAGGGCCTGATTGGGAGTTCGGCGGATGGGATGACACATCTGCTGAACTTTCAACGGGGAGCTTGCCGCCATACTGGCTACCTCCCCGCCAGACCCATTACGACTTTCCCGCTGGGCTGATGGGCAGAAACAAAGGTTTCCGCCCATCAGCCCCTGGGAAAGTGGCAGCAGCATTGTCCCTGGCTCGTAATAGAGCCGGCAGCAGTGCTGCCGCCACCGCAGGGAGCACTAGCACCCACGCAATGCTCATTGTCTGCACAGCAGACAGTGAGCATTGCAAGGGTGCTGAACTGGGGGACCCCTGCACTGCCCATGCAAAGTGCATGGGCAGTGCAGACCCCCCCCATCATCCCTGCACCTGTTCCCAGCCAGTAATTTCAAGGTGGTGAAACTGCCATGAAAAGGCTGGAGGAGAACCAGGTCATAATCAGCAAGGAAACCCTGGCAATCTGATTGCCAGGATTGTAACGTGGCGGTCGGCCCGTGACAGCGAGGCTGGCAGTCTTAAGACTGCCAGACTCTTAATGAAGTCCTTAGTGCTGTTACTGGTGAAAAGATTACACGTGAGATTCTGGAAATCCCCAACACCCCCCACAGTAGATATATGACGCAAAGAGGTATCACATAGGGGTCAGGCAGACTGCGAAGCAATACGGCAAGATGATTATAGGAGACTATGTAAAAAACCCATCTCAATTGAATGAGGCACACTCCTAGAGCGGTTCAAAGCACAAACATTAGAAAATAAGACAGAGGGACAAAAAACACTGCATGTGAGCCTGCGCTGCTTTGAACCCACCGATGCAATCACACACTTTTGTAATGCTGTATACGCCACACCCCGAATTGTCAGTACATATCTACCATGCACATAAACCACAAGCCAACCACACACAAACATGCTTCTCCATGGTGCCAACCCCGTCTGTGCACTAGGTGTTACATGGAAGGGAGTGGTGGGGGAAGTTTATAGTTATTCTAATTGTAAGCGGCAGGCAATGTTTCTCACCATTGATAGTATATATCCAGGCATTGGATGCAAAGGAGTCATTCATAATGCAACGTTTATTGCTGTAATTCTTTGATGAAAAGCAATCAAGTTTGTGTTAAAAAATAATAATAATTACTCAATCATTGTGTAAATTGTGTAATTATTATAATTTTACATTTTAGTATGTTTAATGTGCTACTTTAGTGTGGGAATTTATTGAAATAATTATTAAATAACATTTTTTACTCATTAATTATTTAAACAATTGCTCATTATTTTAATTGTTTAAATGCTTTTTAAATCTATTTATTTAATTTTATGTTAATAGTTTTATAATTGTATGAAAATAATACTTGTATTAAAATAAGGTTTGTGTTTAAAGTGAAGTACTTTCCCTACTGTTGCACCGACTGGAGTGAGAATGGTAAATTTTACCCCTCTTGAGTCCAATGCTTTCCTTACTGTTGCACACACTGGAGTGGGAATAGTAAATGTTACCCCTCCTGGGTCCAATGTATTCCCTACTGTTGCACACACAGGAGTATGAATATGAGATTTTACCCCTCCTGGGTCCAATGCTTTCCCTACTGTTGCACAGACTGGAATGGGAATAGTACATTTTACCCTCCTGAGTCCAATGCTTTCCCTTTGGTTGCACAGAGTGGAGTGGGAATATTATATGTATTATTCCTAGAGCTGTATAGTTTTGTTTATATTGTTTAAACTATTGTTATTATTATTATTATTAATATGTTTCTGTGTATTTTTAATTATTTTTAATTAGTATTGTTTGTAATATAAAATAATTTTAGTAAAATGTATTTTTTAATATTGTTCACTTTATATGTTACAATAGTATATAAATTAAAATGATTATTTTAATAATAGTTCTACATTATATGTGTAAATAAACTTACATATATATGTATGTATGTTTGTTTAAATAAGTATATATTCATATATGTTATATTTAAATATATTTTTAATTGGCATTATATCACTGTTACATGTTAATGTTTTTAATGTTTACTATTTTTAAATATATATATATATATATATATATATATATATTTTTAAAATGGGATGTTTGCCTATATTTTTCGATATTAGTGTAAAGCAAAATTTTTCCGATAATTTTGTATTTTGAGTTATAAGTATAGCAAAATTATATTTTTGTGCTAGATATTTTTGACACAATATTTCTGTATCCCGATATTTATGGTTTCGATATTTTGACAGTGAACCAAATGAAAAAGCCTTATTGAGAAACTCACAAGTTGTTCCTGGAAAACCAATCAGGCAAGAAGAAAATGGAATACTTAGCCAACACTGAATAATAAAAGGCGGCTTGAACACATGATCTAGGGATGAAAAGGTGGTAAAAAAAAACCTACCGACTTGCAGAAACTGGGACATAATTAGTTTGCATTTTTGTGTGATGGAATGTGTTTACTGGGAAGAAATGTTTTTATGATTTTGTAGTGAAAATGACTGGAACATTGGAAATCTTCAGAGAAAAGGGTTCAGGTTGTGGGACTACATGTGAGAGAATTTATCACCAATTTTGTATGTATGGCTGTATGACTGAATGTATACGGCATTTCTGTAGCGCAAACCTAGCCAAAAGGTGGCTTAAAAACAACAACATATGGGACAAAAATAGGACAGAGGATGAAGAGAAGAAAAGTAATAATGTTCCAACAGAATTTCCGTACATTTGAATGTCAGGACTTTATCTTCAGTCTTGCAACCATGTAGCCTTGTCCTTTACAAAGTTCCTCGTCATCTGAAGTTATTACATCAAGTTTATTGCATGCAGGGGATTCACATGCTACACAATAATGTTCAGGTGGCATGTGAAAAGGTGCATAATTGTTGAGCCTCTGTGCTGGGTTGCTTGGTGAATTTCGCACGCGGCTCAAGCTATTTGATTGGATGAAGTTGCGCATAGCTCTTCTCCTCCTTGCATGGATAGAGCACACACCGGTGATGGTGGCAGTGCTGCAATAAATGCCAACTCTTCTTTCAAGCCAGTAGCCTGGAAATGGCTCAAAAGGCAATGCAGGCTTTCCAAAATCTTTCATGCTACCAAAGCTTAGTCAGGTAGTTTGCTGAATAGTTCTATTTAGGATTACCGTCTCCCTGAGTATTATGCATGCTCTGAATAGGGCTTCTTTACCTTGTATTTACCAATATTTGTATGCAATATACTTTTTTATGCCTATATTTTCCTTTCAATAATCATAACCCTGAATGTTAATTTGTCTATTAAATTCAGCATAATAATTGAGTTTAGTGCTTGTCATTATGGCCCTCATTACGAGGCTGGTGGTCATAAGACTGCCAGCCTTACCGTGGCAGTCCCACCACATTAAGAGTTGTGAGGCTTGTCAGACGCCAAGCCTCCACAACCCCGCCAGGCCCGCCGGTGTGGTCGCACCCCCGCAGCTGGGGGAAAGCACCTCCAACCCGGTGGCAGGCCTCAGCGTGCCGTCCGGATTACGAGGCTGCAAACCGCCAGGCTTTCCGTGGTGGTCACACCCCCATGAAAACCCTGACGGTCACACACCCAGTGACAGGAATCTTCATTCCTGTCGCCGGCACACACATACACACATATCCACACACATCCCCCCCACCCGTCCACACACTTGCATACACCCCCCACACCTATTCATGCACGCATGCATACACATGCACACCCATTCAGCATACATGCACTCAGACACACCCACTCGCTCATTCATCAACACTGACACCACATTCACATGCACATACATGCACACACACACTCACATTCACTTGCATACACGCATGCATTCAGCATCCCCGTCCCCCTCCGCAAACATGCCCACACGCACTCAAACACACAGACTCCCTCCCCCCATTCGGATGCCCACTTTCCCTCTCAGTCCAGGGAGACGTCCGGAAGGGGATGGGTTCTGGCGGTCTTCCCTCGCTGCCACCACCACACCAGCAGGACCCACCTCTACAGCGCCGACCTCCAGCACAACTGCTGGCTGCTTTTCACCTCAATAATGGTGGAAAGCAACCAGCACTCGTAATATGGCGGTCTGCTGATCACCAGCACTGGCGGTCATCTGGCGGGTTGGGGTTTGGTGGTCAGTGAAATTGACCGCCAAAGTCCAAATGAGGGCCTATGTTCTTTCGAACTGCCTCAACCTTTTGTTTGTAATAGAAAGTATAGGGATATGTGTTCACCATTAAAATAGGAACATTTCTTCATGTGCTTTGGAGTGCTGCCTGCAGAGGGCATTATGCAGTGTTTCACACTAGTTCTGCGAAGGTAATAGTGTGCTTAGTGATGATAACAATAGATGTCTTTAAAATTATACTCATTTAAATAAGGATCTTCATTATCAAGGGTGGTATGAAAGTTAGACATCATACTCTAGTGTTTCTATATCCAAAATCATCTGAGATGGAACCAGTAGTTATAATATCATCCAGTGACATTTTTATAGCATATAGTAATTACAAGATTTGCTCTGGATTTTGAGGCTTGATATTCTGTTTGTCTGAACAAAAACACAAAAAGGCCACTGTCACTTAATTTAAAACAAAAACCTCTTGTTTCTAGCACTTCATCTGACAGCCAGTCATGGTGCGTTTCAGTAATCTCACCTATTAAATAGTCCGCTCAAACTGTGCAGAGAAAACAAAGAAATGACATAGAGGAATGTAAGTCATTATTAGGGCTCCCGGATTTGTGGTATTTATTTTTTAAACATTTCTGTCTTTATTTCTCCATATTTATTTTTTGCCCATCTTATTGGTATTTATCCATATTTATTTTGTGTTTTGTGAACAGATGAGGTCATAACTCGTATTTTTATGCATTAAATGGATAAGCATGCCCTCATACTTTGAAGCCAGTGAGATTTTAGCGCATTATACAGCCAAAAATAATAAAATAATAAACCCACTTCAACAAAAATAGTATAACAGTATAGCACATATACATGTTGAGATATGTAGTCATTTAAGCAAATCTCATTGAGCTTTGTAACTTTCCATGCTCCCAAAATGTACAGCTATTGGCCTGAAAGTCATTAATCTCAGCTTGGTGAGTCACTCAAAATATGCCAAAGATTCTGTATTTTTTTGCTTTTAAAAATCAATACAGACAGGAAAGACAATGTCTGTATTTATCTGTAAAAATGGAAAACAGGGAGCCCTAGTCATTATTAATAAGTATAACTGGTTCCTTGGGTTCTCAGCGTTATTTTTATCGATTGTACTTGTTTTGAAGACTTGTGCCCATTCTAAGACTATTTTTTGTGTTGCTGTCTCAGGTCTCCTTTCTTCCTTCAACACACCCTGTCCTCTGGGCTGGTGTTTCAGGATGCTCCGCATCATCTGGCCACCTTACGTCCTATTGTTGGTCCTTCCTTCCATACCTTCACTTCTCTAGGCTGGTGCTATCAGCTGCTCTGCTATCTTCTGGTCACTGCATATCCTGTGCATGCAGCATTTTACAGAAGAACCCACCAGGTGGTCCCTTGGCATTGTGGGACCTGTAGTTTTTGTCTCCTTGACAAGCGAAGAACACCAACTTCCCCACTATTGTATGACCATCATACGTGCAGTGTATTCCAGAATGCTATCACATGATTGCCTGGTCCTGTGGGGCCTGTAGTCGCTTATTTATTTATTTTTCCTTTTTGCGATATCATATTGATAAGGGGAGCTATATCTCTTTGTTTTGAAGTAATACCACTGCAATCATACTGTTTTTTTTCCATTGAAGTTTATGAGTTTCAGGTGTGAAGTTTTACATTGATTATACACCACTCCAGACCCTCTATGGTCAGTTTGCACACCGCACAGTTACGATGATTGCAATGCCCCTTAATATGGGGTAGGCAAGCATTGTAAGTAACGTAGTTGGTGCCTTCTGTTTTTTTCAACCATGCACCTGAGATTTTTGTTGCGTTTGAGTGCAAAAAGAGGGTTCCTATTGTGGGACATTGATTCTTTATCACATGGCAGTTTTTTCAGATGATTTTCTTGATTTAGTTTGCATGGAAGTTATACATTTTTACACACATCAATCTGTCTTTGTTTGGTTTATTTTTCTCCTCCAACAGAATCTCCCTTTGGAGTATGCTATGCACTTTTTTAATGATTTTGGTATGTGTAGATGTTTATAAGGGTGGTTTCTAACCTGCCGTTTTCTACGTAGTTAATTTGCATTTATGAAATAATCTTTGTTATAACAGTTTCTTCACATCCTGAGAAACTGGCTGTATGGTAAATTATATTTAAGATTGTGCTGATGAAAGCCTGAGTAGTGGAGAAAGTAATTCCTATCAGCTGCTTTGTGTACCATGATAAAGATTCTCACATCCTAGTGCTTTATGGATAGGTCCATGACGTTTATTTCATATTTGCTCAAGTTGATTGGGAATTTGATGTCAGGAGGCAGTAATATATTCCAGTGTTGAACATTATTTAATTACTCTGTGGTGCCCTTCCAAATTAGCAAGATGTTATCTACATGTCTTTTCTAAAGGGTAGTACACTCTTTGTTGATAGTACATACTCATTTATCCTCGTATTGTGCCATAAAGTCCACTGACACCTTTGGTGCGAAGGGGTATCCCATTGCTGTCCCCTTTACTTGGATGTAATATTCTTGACTGAATCTAAAATTATTTTTTTAGACAAATTCTCACCAGATGAAATAGGAATTCTATTGGGACTGGGTGAGCACACGTCCTACTTTCCAGGTACCACTCCAATGTTTTGAGTGTCCTGCGGTATGTTAATACATATGTTTTTCACTTTCATAGTTACTAGGGTATCAAGTTCTTCGTTATATTCCAGCACTTCAACCTTAATAATGGTATCTGTTGTGTATTTGTTATAAGATGTTACCTCTTATAAATAGTTTCAGGGAGATGTTAATATGTTTAACAAGGGTTTCTGAGATAGAGTTTACCCCTGATATGATTGGTCTTCCATGGGTAGACCAATCATATCAGGGGTAGGCTGGTGTACTTGGGTTGCTATTACCTGGTAGTTTGCTTCCTTCTTTGAGATTCATCTTTTTTTAGAGGCTTTATCAATAATGGTTTTAATCTCTTCTTGGATTTCCTTTGTGGAATCATGATCAATTTCCCGGTAATGAGCTGGATTGCCCAGTTGTTTTATTGTCTCTGCTTTATAGTCCTGTCGACCCTGTACTACAATGACACCTCCTTTGTCTGCTGATTATATTATAATCTCTTCCAACACCTTTAAGTTGTGTAGGGCCCCTGTCTCTGACTTCGTTAGATTGAATTTAGAGTACTTCTCTGTGGCTTCCAATTAATCCCCCTCTTTAATCTCTGCTTGCATCTTATTAGTGGGTGAGCAGAATCTCAAGGGTTTCCTTAGGTCCATGTAGTTTATTCCATGAGGTAGGTCCACATTTCACAAAATCTAATCTTTCAAAAGAACCTGTGTGAAGTCTGTGAGTTGAACTGGGACGAATGATAACCCTTCTTCATGTACCTTCCTTTCATGTTCCTCCAAGATTCTACTGGAGATAATATACATGGGAGTTAAGTCTCTGTCCCCCATCTGTACGTTTTTTCCCTTTTTCCTCACCCTCTCCTTGTGCCTCGTCCTGAAAACTCCTTCCTGAGGGGCTGAATGCAGTTCATTGTGTGTCCTAATCACAATTTGAGTCCAAAGACGATGAACTCTTAGAGAAGTTGATAAAAATGTCTTTGATTTCGGCCTTGGTATTGATGCAATGCCTGAGTGTTTCTATTTGTATTTGTAAAGGTCCTTTTGCAGGTACCAATATAACTTCTCTATGCTGAAGTTTGCAATGTCATTTTCGAGTGTTTTCAAATTGTAGCCCTAGGTATTTAGCCTGAACTCCCCTACTTCCTTTTCAATCTTCGCAAGCGGGGCTTTGGAGTGTTTGATTGCTGTATTAGTTCTAATCAGTTCTTCCAGTTTATTTGTAGCTTCCATTTCCTTTTTGGCCAGATGTTCTGCCATTTTTATTGAAAGGAACATGCAATCACGGGAGCATTTTATGAAAGTTCAACTGAAGTCTTCTATGTATCCAGTCATCAGTGACAATTGCCTAGATACTTCGAACTTGTATACTCTGAGGGATAGTATTAGCTCTCAAGTGTGCCAACAGAACCTCACCATGTAGTACTGTTGGAATCTGTTTCTTCTTTAACAACAATTTATCAGCTTCGATTTGTTAGTGTTTGTTAGTGATCACTGTATTGTTTTTCAGTACAGAGGGGCAACTACGTAATTCTTCAATGGCTTTCTCTGAATAATTTATATTTTTAAGTTCTATCATTTCCTCTACGAGTTCCGTTATTTTAGGGTGCCTTGCTCAAATCTGTTATTTTGAGTGTTTTCTTTTTATACACAAGTAGCAAGCAGCCTTTAGTTTCTACTTCTATTTTTGTATGTACTAGGTCTCGTTTGCCATTGCACACCATAGAATTACTGCTACTAAAATGAAAATATTTCAGCTCACTGATACGAAGATGTCATATTTGCACTTGTTCAATTCAAATGTCATTTGTGCACTGGTCAATCATCGCAAATGTTTGTGAAACTTCTAGAGTACTTCAGGGCTTTGTAGCTAAGACTGACCCTGAGATAAACGAGCCAGTCACACATTTTTGCTTCCCGACCTGAACTGACATATGTTGCTGTTCTCCCTTGGCAATAGGGCAACGTTTGCTACTTTTATTTGGAATCTCATCCCACCCTCGTTGATGACACAATTGGTGTCTAAATAGCAGTGCTTTGCCCAAGAACTAGCCTTAAAGCTGACTGAGCCTGGCCCGGAGCCAGGACATTGTTCACTGTGCCTTGCTGTGTCCGTGTCCCTGACCCCCGCCCACGCCGCTGCTAGCGTGTTCGAGGCCCTCCTCCTTCTGCCGCGTTTCCCCGCCGCTGCCTCCCTGCGGCCCTGCGCCCCTCGCGCCCCCATTTGCCGCTCCCTCCCGCCTCCCAGCTGCTCCTCCCTCCCCCCTCCCTTCTTAATGGCTGTCGCTGCGTGGACGCGCCGCTGGCGCGCCGGAGGCAAGCCCGTCTGCGCCCGTCCGCGCCTGGACCACGCCCAGCGCCACCCCCCCCTGGTTCGCACGACCCCCGCACCACCAGACGCCGCTACTCGGCCAACCAGCTCATCCCCCTCAAACCCGGTTGCTCCACAACATGCTACCAGGCCTCACCAAAGTACACCAAAGGACCCTTCTCCTGCCGCGCCTGCAACTTCACCTGCGACAGAACAAGGAAAACTGCAACAACCGGCACAAACCACCTCCACTGCATACTCCTCAACACACGCTCCTCACGCAAGCACGCCATCGAGCTTTGGGACCTGCTCGACACCACCTCCCCAGACGTAGCCTTCCTGACCGAAACCTGGTGGAATGACTCCTCAGCACCTGACATCCCGGACGGCTACAAGATCATCAGAAGGGATCGCCCCAATGGAATCGGAGGAGGAGTAGCCATCGCCCACAAATCCACCCTCAAAATTCACACCCACACGGACGACACCCTCAAGACCGATGAACACCTACACTTCCGGATCCACATCGACCCCAACACCACTCTCAGGGGAACTCTCATCTACAGACCCCCAGGACCACCAGCACCCTTCAGCGACTCCATCGCTGACCTCACGAGCACCCACGCGCTCTCTTCTACGGACTACATCCTCCTTGGAGACCTCAATTTCCACTTGGAGAACAACAACGACTCCAACACCGCATCTCTGATTGACAACCTCTCCAACCTTGGCCTCAGACAACTGGTCAACACACCCACCCACACCGCCGGCCACACGCTTGACCCGATCTTCTCCGCAAGCAACCACGTCACCTTTAACCACACCACCGAACTTCACTGGACCGACCACCACTGCATCCACTTCACATTCAAGAAGCACACCGAGCACCACCGCACCCAACAACCACCACACCGTCGCTGGACCAAAGTCACCGATGACCAGCTGACCAGCACCCTCACCCAGAACCCACCCACCGACTCCACCGACCCAGACACCGCCGCACTCAACCTACGACGGTGGATCAACAACTGCGCCAACACCCTCGCACCACTCAAGAGGTCCACAGACAATCAAGAAAGAAAAAAAGCCGCCTGGTTCACTGACGAACTCCTATCCCCCAAACGTGTCTGCCAGAAACTAAAGAAGAAATGGCTCCTTGAACACACACCCGACAGCCTGTCAGCCCACAAGGAGGCCACCCGCAAGCACCACCAGCTAATCAGACTCGCCAAACGATCCCACTTCACAGAACGCCTGAACAACAACGCACACGACAGCAAAGAACTCTTCTGCATCGTGAAAGAGCTCTCCAACCCCAGCGCCAACGTCAACGACATTCCACCATCCCAAGAACTCTGCGACGCCCTGTCCACCTTTTTCTATCAAAAGATCACCGACATCCACGACAGCCTCAACACCACACCTCCGTCAGACCCCACCCCCAGAAACTCCACCTGCACCAACCGCCTGACCACCTGGACCTACGTAGACGACACTGAAACACGCAGGATCATGAACTCCATCCACTCAGGATCCCCTTCGGACCCATGCCCCCACCACGTTTACAACAAAGCCGACTATACCATCGCCCCCCAACTTCGAAAGGTCATCAACTTATCCTTCGAAACCGCAACTTTCCCGGAAAGCTGGAAGCACGCCGAAATCCACGCTCTCCTTAAGAAGCCCAAGGCAGACCCCAACGACCTCAAAAACTTCCGACCGATCTCCCCGCTCCCTTTCCCGGCGAAGGTCATCGAGAAGATTGTCAACGCTCAGCTTACCCACCACCTCGAGGACAACTCCATCCTGGACTCCTCCCAGTCCGGTTTCAGACGCAACCACAGCACCGAGACAGCACTCCTCGCCGCCACAGATGACATCAGACAGCAAATGGACAATGGCGAAACATCAGCCCTCATCCTCCTTGACCTATCCGCAGCCTTCGACGCGGCCTACCATCGCACCCTATTAACACGCGTCCACGAAGCCGGAATACAAGAAAAAGCCCTCAACTGGATCTCCTCATTCCTCTCCGGCAGAACCCAGAGAGTCCGCCTCCCACCCTTCCGCTCCAAAGCCACCAACATCATCTGCGGTGTACCCCAAGGCTCCTCACTGAGCCCGACGCTGTTCAACATCTACATGGCCCCCCTCGCACAACTGGCCCGTCAACACAACCTCAACATTCTCTCTTACGCCGACGACACACAGCTCATCCTCTCCCTCACCAAAGACCCACACACCACCAAAGCCAACCTCCACGAGGGAATGAAGTCCATCGCCGAGTGGATGAGACACAGCCGCCTGAAATTGAACTCCGACAAGACGGAGGTCCTCATCCTCGGACGCAACCCCTCCGCCTGGGATGACTCCTGGTGGCCCACTTCGCTGGGAGCCCCGCCAACGCCAGCCAACCACGCACGCAACCTGGGTTTCGTCCTCGACTCCGCCCTCACCATGTCCAACAGGTCAACGCAGTTTCCTCCTTCTGCTACAACACCCTCTGCATGCTCCGTAGAATCTACAAATGGATCCCGATTGGAAACCAGACGAACGTGACCCAGGCCCTCATCAGCAGCAGACTAGACTACGGCAACGCTCTCTACACAGGCATCCCAGAAAAAGACATCCGACGCCTCCAACGCATCCAAAACGCCTCCGCCCGACTGGTCCTTGACATACCCCGCCGCTGCCACATCTCCCACCACCTGAGAGACCTCCACTGGCTCCCCGTGGACAAGAGGATCACCTTCAAGCTCCTCACCCACGCTCACAAGGCACTCCACAACGCCGGACCAGCCTACCTGAACTACAGACTCAACTTCTACGCCCCCACCCGCCAACTCCGCTCTGCCAACCTCGCCCTCGCCATCGTTCCCCGCATCCAGCGCAAGACCTCTGGTGGCAGATCCTTCTCCTACCTTGCCGCCAAGACCTGGAACACCCTCCCGACCCCCCTGCGACAGACCCAGGACCTTCTCACCTTCAGGAGACTTCTTAAGACCTGGCTCTTCGACCAGTAGCAGCACCCACCCCCCCTTTTTCTTCAGAGCCTTGAAACCCTAACGGGTACGTAGTGCGCTCTGTAGAAATGTTGTGATTGATTGATTGATTGAAAGGGATACTGGCAGGGCCAGACAGCTCTATAAAAAAGTCCCTGGCAGCAAAATAAAAGTTACCCCCTTTAGTGGATTAGATAGCTAATAAGAAACCCATGTTTGCAAACAGGGACAGTTTTGACAGTGTGACCCTAAGGATTTTGGGGGCCTTGGGCAAGACATACTTTAGAGCCCCATGTGTGAAACGGCTTTGTATTTTCCCACCTATTTTCTGCTAATTCAAGCCCCATGATGCCCAACAATACTGAATAATAAATATGTTAACGGTTGAGATGGACAGATAGAAAAGTGTGACCTAGAGAGAACTTTTACTTTCCCAGGGAGCCCAGTGGGAAGTGGGGTTCATGGGCAATTGCCCTATTTGTCAATTTCTTAAAACGTCTCTGAGTTTTGAACTTCTAAAGAAATGCTGTACAGATGTTTTGCAAGTAATGGAAGGCTGCATGGATTTGAGATTACAACAGGCAATGTTTCCATTAATATTAGCTAAATCAACATTACAAAATGGCCGAGCAGACTATAAAACAGCACTTAAACAGCCCAAAAAACGCCCGCACATTAACCTGCCATACTAGCCCATCAGGCATTCCCTGATTGCCCTGTAGACCAGTCTGACACTAGATATTGGTGGAAGACACGCAGCTTATAATAGAACATACATATGACCTGTGAATAGACTTGTCTCGATTTTTTATATTTACCTTTCACGTGAATGATTGTCCCATTATCAACGCTGCAGGAGTAAGGAGGTGGCGACATGAACTCAGTGTAGCAAAAATAAATATCTGTGTGGTTCACCTTGAGATCCGAGAGTCGAAAGGTAACATTGGTTTCACTCGGAGTACCCAAACAGTTAATTCCCAATAGTGACTGATTAAATGGTTTATAGGTCCCGTTAGAAAAGTATCCAGAGCACACAACCTCGCTGATCCCTCTGTGCAGTGACACCCGGATATCCGTCGCCTTCCCACCTTCCCTGGTGTTGCATTTGTACTGACAGGTGAGTGTCGCGCTCTTCTTAACAACCAGGAGAGAAGGTTGCTTAGCTGAACTACATGGTTCTGGAAAGGAGAAAGGTCACTATTATTTCATTGCAGTACATAAAATATCATTAATGCATAATTAACAGACACATTGATCAGTAGGGGTTTTGAAAAAGTACTACAATAATGCTTAGTCCTGATATTTAAAAGCTGTGGAAGATGAGCGTGAGGTTTGATTCTTAGTTTATGCTGAATTGCAAGCTGCCCATTAAGTACTTACAAATGCACCAAGAAATGGCACAATTCAGTTAGTTTTGCTTCACAAAAAGGCGCAGCATGGCAGATGTTTTTGCGGGTCCTGGTCAACAGCTTCAGTGGGCCCTCCCATTGAACCAACCCCTATTTCTAAGTTTAACACAAACATATCCTTAAGGGAAAGTCAAGACCCGGCAGATACAGCATCTGGCGCCTTCTAGTGTTATTAACTCCTTCATCATTATAGAGCAGGTTAGGGTTACAGTAAAAAACAAAAATACATTTTGCAGATTGAGTATGAAGTCTTGACAAACCACCGACCTGGGGAATGAGAGCCCCCTCTACCCGCGCTTCTGATGACCCTGAGAAGGTGTGTCTTACTCCTGCAAACATCCAAATAAGTCAGGAGTATGTGACACCTCCTACAGTAAATATTCCTTGGGAATCAAAACTGTGAAGTATTTTCTAGTTTACTCCTGAATTTCCAGGTGTAAAACAATTGGGAGACTCTAATATATTTTTTGGGGGAATATTTTTTGTTTGGTTTTAGACAGTCATTACAAAAAAAGAGCACCAACTTGTGTCCACACATACAAAAAAGCGTGCGGAAGGGCAATTGCAAGTCAGGTATCCCCACAGTAGTGGAGGATAACATCTTACTAATACACAGTATAAAAAGAACAATTAGGCAGGCACAGTAAATCATGATACATGGGTCAGGAATGGCAAGGCAACAAGACTTCAGTCGCATTCTCATACACATCTAAATCACCGCATGGAATCCAGCCGCTCCAAATTTGGAGAGTCCAACATTTAACAATCGAAAGTTCTGAGAAGTCCCATAAAAACATATAAACAAATGTGCATACGATTTCACCTTCTCCCGATATTTGAAGTAGTAAGAGCTTGGAATGGTCCTTCCCATGTAAAGTGTTTGGGTCGTTTGAGTCATCCTTGAGCTAGTGATATTGACTCCTTGGATCATTTATTAAGGTTTTGTAATTCTATACATTTTCTATGAAATGAAATATTTATCCTTTCTCAAAGGAAAATTGGTTTTGTTGTTTGGACGTATTCAATCCAAGTTTTTTTTTTTATTGAAATCATCTTACATTTCTTCTTGAAGGTCTACTGGGTATTAATATGTTTTATTAGATATTTTAGAACTCAATTACTTTGCACGTTTACAGTATTTTAAAAATAAAAATAAAACACATTTTAAATAAAAATTAAATGAAATGGAAAGTTTGAGAACTGTGGCAGTAACATTTAAGCACAGTTAGCTGACTTTAGCAGATGGCTTAGTTACTAAGTTTGAAAAAACAAAATAGATTTATTATGAATTAAATAATAGAATTCCAGTAGACCTGGAAACATGGACTAATCTAATGTATCGGTATATGTTTCTTGGAAAGTATTATACATGTTTTTAATCTGGTGTTATAGAAGGCATGTATACCATGTCCAGTGTCTGTCTGGTCTGTAGAGCAATCAGGGAGCACCTGATGGGCTAGTCTCGCAGGACAAGGCAAACGTTGTGGTGTGGCTAGCTCATGTATATTAGATAAGCACTAGAAATCTTACTATTCCTGCTTCATGGAAGGAATGATGCATTGTCTCAATTGTTACAAAAACAGGATGACTCTAGAGAAGTCACCCACATGCTAATTACCTTGAGTACAGCATTTCATTGGGCAGGGACACGTGTTTCAGATGAAGACAGAGTGCTTCTATTGTACTTTTGCTTTGTGTGAAAGCCCAGACTAAGTACAACAGGATTGAGCTGATTATGATGCCGGTTGAATGATAAAAGGAATAGACCGGATTCCTTTTTTATTTGAAATAGCAACAAAGGCATTAGGCTTGGTGTATTTATAGTGAAAAGTGGATGTGAAAGTCAATAGGCTTTAAGGCTTGTAAAGATTTTTTTTTTAATGGAATCCCACAGGTTACCTTAGTAGGCGAATGTTTTGATGTTGGTTACACACCAAACCCTTTGTAGAAGATATGTACTGTGATAATTCATGTGAGGCCACCTTAGGAAGTTTGACTCTATTTTTGTATATATTTATGATGTTTTTACTGTATTTTTAATGGCTGTTTGTGGAACAGTGTAGGCTCAGTGTAGTGTTGTGAGACTGTGCGCTAGGACTCTTGCAGTTCTAGGCGGACTCAACAGAGGAATTATGTAACTTGCGGTAAGATATTAAGATGTGTGTTAGAAATAGGGCCTCTAGTTGGCAGTGGTGTGTATCCTGTCAAAGTGGGGATCCTCACTCTAGTCACAGTGAGGGAACCACACAGCTAAAATAACCTCTTTTCACTCCCTTGGTAGCTTGGCTCGAGCAGATGCTTGAAAAATCCAGATGTGCTGTGTAGATGGGAATGCAGTGACACAGGTGCTGTGTCTATTCTGCAGCCGTGAGACAGACGCTGCAACGATTCTCCAGCCACGGGGCAGATGCTGCGTCAATTCTCCAGCCATGGAGCAGGTGCTGTTCAGTTCTTCAGCCGTGGGCAGGTGCTGCTTCGATTCTTCATCCGTGAGGCAGGCGATGTGTCGATTCTCCTGACGCAGTGCATCGATGCATGAATTTTCTCCTTCAGATCACCAGCTTGCATTGGACTGGAGTTGGCACCACTTGGCAAGTCAGGACACTCATCAGAAGAGTTGAGGCCATGGCAGATAAAGTTGTTGATGTCACTGAGACTTCTTAACAGGAGGCAAGCTCAGTCCAAGCTCTTGGAGAACCTTTGGAAGCAGGATGTAGAAAGTCAAGTCCAGTTCTTTCACTCCCAGGACAGCAGCAGCAAGCAGCAGGCCATCATAACAAAGCAACAGGCAGAGAGGCGCCCCTCTGACAGCATCCAGCTCTTCTTAGTGGCAGAATTTGCTCAGTCCAGAAAGATTCTAACTATGTGGTGTCAGAGGTGCAGTACGTATACCCATTTCTCTCTTTGAAGTCGCCAAACTTCAAATAGAAGTCTTTGTGTTGCACAAGACCCTGCCTTTTCCTACCCTGACCCAGGTACATTCTAGGGGGGTTGGAGATTGCTTTGTGTGAGGACAGGCACAGCCCTCTTCAGGTGCAAGTGTCAGCTCTTCCCAGCGCTCTAGCTCAGGAACACCAATCACGATATGCAAGGCACACCTCAGCTGCTTTGTGTGACTGTCTAGAGTTAATGAACAAACAGCCCAACTGACATCCTGACCCAGATTTGTATTCAACAGGCAGGTAACACAGAATGGTTAATCAAGAAAATGCCCACTTTCTAAACATGGCATTCTCAAATTTACAATTCAAAAACCAACTTCACCAAAAGATGCATTTTAAATTGTGGATTGAGAGACCCCAAACTCATAACTAATATCTCTATCTGCTCCCAAGGGAAATTTCACTCAAAAGATATTTCAAGGCAACCCCCATGTTACCCTACAGGAGAAATAGCCCAGCCTTGAAATAATGAAAAAAATTTAGCAGTTTTTCACTATCAGGACACATAAAGCACACCAGTACAGGTGCTACCATTTAAATACACTGCACCCTGTCCAAGGGGCCACTTTTGGGCTACTTTAGGGGTGGCTTACATGTAGTAAAAGTGATGGTTTGGGCCTGGCAATTAGGTACACTTGCAGGTCGAAGTAGCAGTTTAAAATTGCACTCACAGACACTGGAATGGCAGGCATGAGATATGTTTGCTGGACTATACATGTGGGTGGCACAGTCAGTTCTGAAGGCCTACTGGTAGCATTTGATTTACAGGCCCTGGGCACACCGTGTGTAATATACTAGCAGCAGTAAAGTGCCCAGAACCCAAAGCCAACAAAAACAGGTCAGAAAAAATAGGATTAAAAAGGCAAAAAGTTAGGAATATCCCTACACAAAAGTTAGGTCCAACAGTGTGTTTATTAATGGTTATGACGTAATCAGAGTGCAGTCTGTGATCATATGCTGAGAAATAAAAACATCTGTTATAGAGCCCTGTGTGTGGCGTGGTCATTTCCATGGACTGGAGAGGACACTAAAACTGGCAACGAGCAGGAGATACATACCTTGAAGAAACAAGACTACTCTCTCTGAAAGCTTGCAACGATACAGCAAACTGCACATGCGCGCCATGTCCACTCAAATCAATGAGAAGCAGTTTGAAGTTGGAATGTGTGGAGATGAACCCCCACCTCAGCCATATACGGCCCTCGAAAAAGTTGAAGGCTCTGCAGAGGACAGCTATTGAAAAGCCCACCAGAATACGTTGGTAAGGCTGAAAGAAGAAATACTTAACTGGACCATAACACAGAGCCATCCTCCATGTAAAGCAAACACTAAAGGCAGTTATAACCAGGTACGAAAGTACAAACATACTTAACAGCACAAGCAAGAGAAGTACCACACGACCTAGAATCAGGTAAGATGACCCAGGCATGGTTGAGAGGCCGATGCATACAATGGGCTGAGTGACATCCTTTGAAATGAAAGCCATTGGAAAAGTGAATTTTTTCAATGGCTGCTGAAAAGAGCACGAAGTATGATGCAGCTGTGTTTCTGAAACCACCACTGCCATTCAACACCACCAAAAAGCAAAATATTAGCGCCAGCTGGACCGCATGAATTGAGACTATCAATGACTTCATAGATGCCCTAGAAGAAGAAGATGATAAGAAAATCATTAAGTATTTGAAGAACCTTGCTAGTGACAGAATAAAAGAAATGCTGAGGAAAATCTTGCAGACTGATGCAATATCATACCGTCAGATCAAAAAAGCATTGGCTACCAAGTTCAGTCCGATGTCAAATTTCGACTATGAAAGGTACATTTTCAATCAAGTAAAAGAGCAAGCTAGTAAAACTATGGATGAATTTGTTAAAAGACTTGACATGCGCATTAAACAAAGTAAGTTTAGTGAACTTATGATGAAGAAGCCATACTCAGATTTATCGATGGCTGTCTTTCAGACTCTTTCAGAAGACGCATGTTGAGAGAGATGCTCAATTTAGAGAAAATACTAATGGCTGCACGAGCTGATGAAAGCAAATCGACAAGCTGCGATATGGAAGCTGGAATAGCAAAAAATTTATCCGGGTTGGTCATGAAAAGCAAGCACATGTACAAGGTAGGTGCATTCAAGCCGATGTCTTCAAAGAAGAGAAAGTTGTCGTTCCGATGTGGGTTTTCATTTTTCCGTGATGGTAAGTGTCCAGCCATAAGATAAACATGCAAAGGTTGAGGGAAAGAAAAACACTTCACTGGTTTGCAAAGTGAAAGAGAAACCAAACACATCACAGTAAGAAGAAAAAATGGATGCCAGAAGGTTCCAGAAACATTCCTGCTATGCCACAAAGCCAAAAGGCAACATCAGTTACGACAAAAAGCAACCAGACAAAGTCAAGCATCATCATCAAGCTCATTCTACAAAGGCTCTTCAACTTCATTATCAAGCACCATTGAAGAAGATGGATGTGTAATAATGATATTGACCAAGTAACAAAAGATGCAGGTCAGTTTGGCTGCTTGACAGGAAGAACAAAAAACAAAGACAAACCATGAAACGAAACAACCGAATTCATTGGGACTGCCCCAAATTACAATAAAGGTTAATGATTGCCCCATAACCTTTATCATAGACAGCGGTGCGTCGATTAACATCATGCCAGTTGAGAAGCCTGTCTACCGTGCCACACGTCACCCTGTCAAACACAAAGGTATACACGTGGGCTGCTTCTAAACCATTGCAGATTAAAGGGTCATTCACAGCGACAAAGCAACATAAAGCAAGACTGAGTGAGTGCTGCTAACCAGGCATTAGCCCCAGTGTTCTTCCCACAATTGGCACACCTCTGGTACACAGCAAAGTCCCGTGTGAAAGGTACCAATGGTATGAAGTGCTCTGTGGCCAAGGAGGGTCCCTAAGGGATGCAGCATGTATTGTGCCACCTTAAGGGATGCCTCACCAAATACAGGCACACTGCCATTGCAACTTGTGTATGCTGGTGGGTAGAAAAAGGTAAAGACCACATGGCCATGCCTGCCAACCACTGCCTGTGACATAGGAAATTCACCCCTTAGCAGGCCTTACAGCCCTAAGGCAGGGTGCCCTATACCACAGGGGAGGGCATAGCTGCATGAGAAATATGACCCTACTATGTCTAAGTTTTTAAATTCTTAGACATTGTAAGTATAGTGTGGTCATATTACGTACATAGGCTGGGAGTTTGTCATTACGAACTTCACAGCTCCATGATGGCTTCACTGAAGACTGGGAAATTCGGTATAAAACTTTTCAGCACACTAATCCGACACTGATGCCAGTGTTGGATTTGTGGTAGAATGCACACAGAGGGCATCTTAGAGGTGTCCCCTGTATTTTACCTAACCCTCTAGTGTAGGGCTGATTGGTCAGGTGCCAGCCTGTCACTGACAGACAAGGTTCTGACCCCATGGGGTGAGAGCCTTAGTGCTCTCTGGGGTCAGGAACAAAGCCTACTCTGGGTGGAGGTGCTTCACACCTCCCAACTGCAGGAATTACAACATTCAGGCCTTCTGTTACAGTGCCCCAGGTTCCTGGCAACCTCAAGACAAAAAAGAAGGACTAAAAAGCCTACCCCCAGCAGCGAAGACTCCAGATGACAACTGAATTGGACCCAGCCCTACTGGCCTATCTGCAGCTTCAAGACTCCACGTATAAAAAGGCGATGCATCCTGCAGGACTAGTGACCTCTACAAAACCCCCAGAGGACTGCCTGCCCAGCAGAGGACCAAGAACTCCTGAAGCCCCCTGCCCTTAGGGAATCTAACCAATGGTCCAGCAGTGTCCATGAGACACCTCTCCTACTTGTTCAGCCTTTGGGTTTTTTGGAACCGACCCCCTGGGCCCAGCCTGCAGCATCCTTGTGACCCCGGGGTTCCCCCAGTGAAAAGGATTGGGCGTTCCTTGCAGTGTTTACATCCTCCACCAGGCTGCCCCTGTGCCACTGAGGGCCTGTGTTTGGTGCTGACCTGTGCCCACCCCGGTGATCAACTATACCCCCAGGTCTGTGCCCTGAAGTCACAGGTACTTACCTGCAAAATGTTTTCTTCGAGTGCCCCAGTTCTCATAGGATTTCATTGAAAACCCAACATCAACTTTGACCTCTGCACCCTGCTGGACCCATGTTGCTGGTGGTTCACTTTTTGGGTCAACTTTAACTTTGACCTGTGGACATCCTAACCCCCAAAGACTAGGATCGCAAGTCAAGTACTTACCTGTAAACTGTGCTAATACTTTTACTCCCCTAAGACTGCATTGGTTCCTATGAGAAATTGCACTAAGGGCCTGATTATGACAAAGTGACGGTAGGACTGCCACGGTTGCAGCAGTCCGACTGCCACATTATGAGGTTGTCCCCACCAGGATCTTCAATCCTGATGGGCTGATAGCAGGTGCAGGTTGCAGAGGGTGGCTCTGAACGAAGCGCCATCCTGCTGATTACAACCTTGTTCTCCACCAGCCTTTTCATAGCAGTAGCACTGCCATGATAAGGCTGGTGGAGAACAGTTGCAGGTGGCCCCTGCACTGCCCTGTGGCTTGGGCAGTGCAGGAGTGCCCCTGCCCACCACCCCTGAAATGCGCACTGTCTGTTGTGAAGATAGTGCTAATTTCAAGGGTACGGGTGTACCCTGCATGTGGCAGCATTGTTGCCAGCTCAATTATGAGCCGGAGACAATGCTGCTGCCACTTTCTCACTGGGCTGGCTGGTGGAAACCTTAGTTTCCTGCCAGTCATCCCAATGGGAAAGTCGTAATGCACCCAGTGGGGAGGTCGCAAGCATGTAGGCGACCACTCGGTCGGGAGTTTTGCGGACAGGTGTTCCCGTTCACCAAAGACAGCTACTTGCCCCCCACAAGATGTCAGTTATTGCTCAAGGTACATTTGTGACTAGAGTGAGTGTCCCATTGAGAGACTTAAAAACACAAAATGTCCCTTTCCAGTGCCATGCTGAATGTGATCAAAGTTTCAAGAGAATAAAACATGCAATTGAAAAATGCAACTGGCCTATTTTGCCACCAAGTTCCATATTGAGATCACAGTAATTGTGAGCCCAGTGGGGCTTGTTCAACATAATGGTCATCGAATGCTTAGAAATACATTGTGGCCTATACCAGTTAAAACCTGTCTGACACACAACGTGCCTATTCTAAGCTGGAGGAGAGTCTGGCTCTAGTATAGGCCTGCAAACATTTTTAGGGTCGAGCCTGCGTTGCATGCGCTCGCGCATGCGTTTCGCAGGGAGACTCTGTTGTATTTATAAAAGTGCTCGGAGCCCTGTCAACTTCACAGCAGTTTTTTTTATTGGTTGGTGGGCTTCCCTAAAAAAATCTGCTTGCTTTCATTAGTCGAAAGCACGCATATGTCATGCCTTTTCCGGTGGCTAGCCCTCCTCCAGCGCAGCGACCAAGTACAGAAAACATGCGAGGCTCTCTGTTTTCCATCGGGCTCGTGGACTTATTTTTCTCTAATTTACAAGCGTGATCTCGCTTGGCAGAAGTCGAGCGCTTTAGGTACTTGATTTCACTTTTTCGGGTTATGTACATAAATGCACTTTTGCCCGATAGGTGAAAAGTCGGGTTAGGAGTTTACAACGCGATCAGCTCTAACATGAGCAAACGCGAGACCCGATGCATTGTAAATGCTTGTTATGTGTTTGTATATGGAAACATTTCACTATTATTACAGACATCCAAGCTCACTATGTTTGGAAACGCAAAAGCCAAAATGCCCACTCATATTAAGAGGTGGGGATTGTGCCTGCAAGAGTACGACTATGCTACTTTACACAAGCCAGGTGCTGATTCTTTTTCACAAGTCCCACTACATCGTCGCAGCAAGACATCCAAAATGGCTGAGAAGTACATTAACTTCATTGTGAAGTCCAACACACCAGCAGCCCTAACCATTGAACAGATTATTGCTGGTACTACTGCCAATAAGAACATGCTTATTCTCAAAGACATCATTTCAACTTAATCTTGAAAGAAGAGAACTCTACCTTTTGCTGATGATGTTGGATGTAAAAAAATCAAAAGTGTACAGGATGAACTGTCTGTGAAAAGGGAAGGCGTTGTATTGAGAGGTTTGAGAATGGTCATACCTGAGAGCCTTAGACAGCAAGTCATTAAACTAAGCCATGAAAGGCATGGAGGCATTCTAGCCACCATAACAGCCTTTGGATGAGCGAATTCAGAGGGAAATAAACGAGTGCCATCTTTGCAAATGCCTTTCCCCTAAAGTGATGCAGCATCAATTAACACTGTCTGACCTTCCTGCACAGGTTTGGGAAAGAGTTGCGGTTGATTTTTTGGGCCCTTAGGAAATGGATATCATCTCATGGCGGTCATTGATAACTCCTCTACTAATAAAAAAGTATGAATACTTATCATGACAAGTTATCAGGACAAGGTCATTGAGTGGCTGGATGAGATCTTTGCAGCATGGGGTATCCCCACCATTCTAAAATCTGACAAAGGTCTGCCATACAATAGCAAAGAATTCAAGGAGTTTCTAGTCAGACTAAGGGGGTGATTCTTACCTTGGCGGGCGGCGGAGGCCGCCCGCCAAAGTACCCCCGCCAGAACACCGCACCGCGGTCGTCAGACCGCTGCGGTGATTCTGGGTTTTCCACTGGGCTGGCGGGCGACCGCCAAAAGGCCGCCCGCCAGCCCAGTGGAAAACAACCTTCCCACGAGGACGCCGGCTCTGAATGGAGCCGGCGGAGTGGGAAGGTGCGACGGGTGCAGTGGCACCCGTCGCGTATTTCAGTGTCTGCAAAGCAGACACTGAAATACAAAGTGGGGCCCTCTTACGGGGGCCCCTGCAGTGCCCATGCCATTGGCATGGGCACTGCAGGGGCCCCCAGGGGCCCCACGACACCCCATACCGCCATCCTGTTCCTGGCGGGCGAACCGCCAGGAACAGGATGGCGGTATTGGGTGTCAGAATCCTCCATGGCGGCGCAGCTCGCTGCGCCGCCATGGAGGATTCATTTGGGCAGCGGAAAACCGGCGGGAGACCGCCGGTTTTCCACTTCTCACCGCGGCCAAACCGCCGCGGTCAGAATGCCCTGCGGGGCACCGCCAGCCTGTTGGCGGTGCTCCCGCCAACCCTGGCCCCGGCGGTCCATGACCGCCGGGGTCAGAATGACCCCCTAAATGCCAAGCATTAAAAGAGTACACCTCTTTGGCTCTAAGCCACTGGTGTTGTGGAATGATTCATAGGAACCCTCAAGACAGTAATTCAATGAGCATCAATGGAAGGGGTTGAGTTAAACAAAACCTCTGTGCTTACCGTTAAACTCATCACTTCACAACTGGTAAGATTTCTGCCACCTTGCTATTTGGGAGAGCCACTGGAACCAAACTGCAACAGTGTGCATACCCTTGAATGCTGATAAGGTTTGTGTCACCGACACTTCTCGAAAATGCTAAATGAAAACATGCTGATTGGCATTGATGAGCTCAGGAAACAGTCTTCGATGAAGGTGACGGACTTCTAGTCCAACAGAAACAAAAGTGGAAAACAGACACTCCATTTGGTGTTGATCCTCTGAGAATGGTGACATGCAAAGGAGCCATGATGATGGTGCATCATCCTGGAAAGTCCATTACACAGGACTTGTCACACTTACACACCTACCTCAATGTTTGTCTGTGATAGTATGCCGAGGAATAAAGATGTCTGTTATAGAACTCCATGTGTGGCGTGGTCATTTACATGCTTCTAGGGCCGGATAGGATGCTACACTCATTACAGTATGGCAGAGCTAGTTATGGTTAGAAACCAGTGATAAAGTATAGGCCTCACTGGGAAAAGGTATGTCCGAGAAGTAGGTCTGATGTGGTTCATTCATTGTGAAAATCATTTGTTAATGACAACAGAGCTCTATGGATGGATGGTCATTACAGTATGTAAAAGGCTTTAGACAAGTATTTTGATGCATGGAATCTCACAGATTGGCATAATGGGAAGGGGGTTTGGTGTTAACAAACCTTACTAAAACACCCTGGAGGTAGCTTTTCACTGTTAAAATTCTTGTTAACTCCTCTTAGAAGCAGTTGTATTTTGTTTTGGTAGATGTAATTTGTATTCAATTTATTTAAGTTAATGACTTTATGCTAAACGTTGGAAAGCTTATACTTGGTACAGTGCCTCTGAGCTACTTTATGGTGACAAGCCCATGATAAACTCTATACACCTTAGTTGGTTCATTGGAAAAAGTGATGTCAGACCTGACCTATTTACTGTGAAAAGCATACATTAAAGCAATAGGTTTTTAAATGTGGATTGTTATTACACTGTGTTAAAGGCTATAGAGAGCTATTTTGTTACATGTACTCACAGTTTACTCTACTAGACAAGGGTTTTGGTGTTAGTTGACTGCTCTGGCCAAACTTTGGGGTTGTAATTGGAATGTGATAATTTGTCTTGGGCCCTGCTGAGAGGTGTTGCATTTTGTTTTGCCGGTAATAATTGTATACATCTATGTAATGATAGAACTGTATGTCAGATGGTTACCAGGTAATGGACAAAACAGTAGGCAGAGAAAGTTATAGTGACAAGAGAATGATAAAGGTGAACAGCCTAACTGATAAATGTCATGATAGAAGCCGTTGGTCTGATCAGTTTATTATGAAAAAGTATGACAAAGGTTATATGCCTTAATTATTTATTGTGTGATAAGCATTTGTTATACCCAACATGACATTAAGGGTGGTTTGGTATTCCACGTGTTAAAGATTATAGATGGTTATGTTGTTACATGGAAAGTCACAGGTCACTGTCTTCATAAAGGATGTTGGTGTTGGTTATCCCCTTTGACAAACCTTGGGTGTTGGGGATTTGCCCTGTTTGCTAGGCCTGTGTTAGTTCAGGGTGGTGTATTGTGTCACCAACTATAATTTTGTACATTTCTATAATTTTTTGACTGAAAGGATGATGGCGGATGCCAAGCCAACTTTAAAGGATTTAGGCATGATTGCATCATTGAGAAAATGTATGTCAGTTTCCATAGGTCTAATCTGTTATGAAAAGCTATTACAAAAGCAGTAGGCATGACCTAGTTATTATGAAAAGCATCCTGTTGGAAAATGGCCGTCTCTGAAGGGTCATCCCAAACTTTTTGCCTTCCTCCTCCACTTTTTCTGACCTAGTTTTTATTGGCTTTGGGGTCTGAGAAGATTGCTAGTGCTAAAGTGCATGTGATCTTTCCCTAAAACATGGCAGGCAACTTTTGCTCATACCCAATTGGTATATTTAATTTACTTGTAAGTCCCTCATAAAGTATACAACATGTGCTCGGGGCCTGTAAATTAAATGCTAATAGTGGGCCTGCTGCACTGATTGTGTCATCCACATAAGTAGCCCCTTAACCTTGTCTAAAGCCTGCCATTGTAAGGCATATGTGTGTAATTTCACTGCCACTTTTACTTGGCATTTAAAGCTACTTGCCAAGCCTTAAACTTCCCTTTTATTACATATATGTCACCCCTAAGATAGGCCCTACATAGCCCACAGGGCTATGTAAGTAAAAGGCAGGACATGTACTTCTAAATTCTGCATGTCCTGTTGGTAAAAAACGCCCAAAGTCGTTTTTCACTATTGGGAAGCCTGCTCCTCTCAAAGGCCAGCATTGGAAATTTCCTTATTTACCCTTAAGTGGTCATTTCTGATCTGAAAGGAGTGGCATTGTCATGGATGGTATGGTTGGAATGATAGTGAGAAATCCTGATTACTGGTGAAGCTGGATTTAACATTACTATTTTAGAAATGCCACTTTTGGAAAGTAGGCATTTCTTTGCACTTACTGCTCTCTGTGCCTTACAGCCTGTCTCCAATCCATGTCTGGTATTTGCTGGTTGACATCTCACCTTGTGTATTCCACCCAATCAACCATAAACACAGGACACTCAGCTGCATCTACATACTGATGGGTCTTCCTGGGCAGGAAGTGAGGATGGGCTCCCACTTACACTTCAAAGGCTAGTGATCCGACTTCATACAAAAGATGGATAACCCCCCACAGATCTCCTGGCAGACAGGACAGGGTTGAAAGGGTAACTGGTGCACTTCAAAACAACTCTTTTAAGTTTCCCCCTCTTCAAATGCATATTTGGGTATATATACTGGGTCTGTAACCCCCTCAAATCAGACACTTCTGGACCTACAACTGGACTCTGTCAGAAGGCCTGCCGTGCTCCCCAAATGACTCATTTGAACTGCTTTTCTGGAAGGACTGCTCTCCTGCTTGTTGCCCCACTGCTCCCTGACTCTGCTGGAAGGACTTTGCCTTCCCCCACAAGTGATCTCCAAGGACTTGGACTGAGTTTGCCTCCTGTTAAGAAGTCTCGGAGCCATCAAAAACTTCACCAGGGAGAGAGAAAACCCACTGCACTGGAAAATTGTCACAATGCCCATAAAATCGGCAAAATGCCTGGAGAATCGACGCAGCTTGTGGCTGTAAAGTCTCCATGGCACATAGCGAACCAACGCCCGATTCATCATCACAGCATGTTTGTGATTTTTTATGCATCGTCTCTGGGCTGCAAAATATCCAGCACTGCAGAAAGGAGCCAAGGCACCTGTAAATCAACGCACCACCTCGCCCGTGGGGAAAGAATTGGCACATCACCTCCGCCACACTGGAAAAATCGATGCATCGCTTTACTTTCCAACGCATGACCTCCTCTGCGACCCTCTGCATCATTATTTTTCATGCATATCAGGTCCTTTGTGCTAAAAAGATGCAGTGATATCTTGACTGTTACATATTGGATTCTTGTCGTTTTGGTCTTGTTTTATTCACATTAATATTATGTATTTTTCTAAACTTGTGTGTAGTACTTTTTTTGATTTTTTTCAATGTTACTGTATGAGTTATTGCACAAATACTTTACACATTGCCTGCTACGTTAAGCCTGCCTGCTCTGTGCCAAGCTACCAGAGCGTGAGCGCAGGATAATTTAGGCTTTATTGTGACTTACTCGGACTAGGATTGTGGTCCCTACTTGGACAGGGTACATACCTTGTCAATTAGAGATGCAATTTTTAACACATACATTAAAACTTATAGGCCTCAACAATGTATTTATATTTCGCCTTTTAAATCCATTTTGTAGAATGGTATTTTGTTACATGGAATCTACCAACTTAACTTAGTAGGTAAGTTTTAGTTGTGATTACTCCCTTGGACAAAACCAGAAAGTAGGCATTTGCAGTGTAGTAATCCTTGATAGGCCCTTTTAGGAGGACCTGAAAGGTAAAATCACCTGTTAGGCTCTTGTCATAAAAACAACTTTAAAAATGCATGCATACATGTATATACACACATATGATACCCAGGGGGCTTTGGGTCTGTCCTCTCATGCAATTGGTCTGTTCGAGTGTGATTATCACTTTGCATCCATCCATGACAGTACACAGACTGGGGCAATAGGCTTAACCAAATTTAGCAATTGGCTTCATTGCTCTATGATAAAAAAACATTTTGTCTGATCCCCGGAACACCTCTGCCTTACAATGAGTGTGCTTCAGAGTCAGGGCTGGTGAGCCAGTACTTTAGTTTTCAATTTTCTCTTTGATGGGTTCCCATTATTGTGTACATTTGTAACTGGGTTAATGTTTTTAGAGTGTACTGCAAC
Source organism: Pleurodeles waltl (assembly GCF_031143425.1). NCBI lineage: Eukaryota > Metazoa > Chordata > Amphibia > Caudata > Salamandridae > Pleurodeles > Pleurodeles waltl. The sequence continues at coordinate 1,892,876,722 of NC_090440.1, forward strand.
TCCCCAGAGAGTGCTACTGGGCTCCTCTATTGCTGCCCATTTCATCTCCAATGCTCCACATTTAGTGTGGCTTCTGCTTCTAAAGCCGACAGCCACCTTGGAATGGTATTGCCCCTAGTGTTATTTTGTTTACTGTACTAAATTGGCCAATACATTGCTTGCGGTGGATAAGTTAGAACTTTAAAGCAATGGTGTACTGTGTACAAAATCATTCCAAGACAATTACCTGCTGCTGTGCTTAATTTTATTTTTTTATTGGTAGCATACTATTTAGGCAGATGCATACTGTTTTCTACTTTTCTTCTAATTTATCTTGCATATGCTTGCTGAGTGTTGAACAGGGTAGATTTTCATGTAACCCCTGACGTCACAATATCGATCTATACATGACAATATTACAAAGCATAATGTGTGAACTAATGTAAAGTGGTGCACTTGAATCATGTAATGGAGCGCATTCACTGTAGTGTTAGGAAAAAATGTACTGTGTGTCATAACCTTATTCACTGATATATAATCATGTATTATAATTTTACAACCATCCTCAGGGTATTTGAGTCATTTAATTTAAATCGATAATAGTTCATGTAACATGTGCACTAATGTTGTTGATTTAACGTTGATTTAACGTTGAGAAAAGAAGTTCCCTACTGTACTCAAATACGTGTTAACAATTTGTTTATATTAACTGCATTGTTAATCTACTTGAATGAATGTAACTGATGTTACCTGAGTGTAGAATTTAATATGTACACAGCATAACATGAACTAAATTTGCCATTGAAGTAGTTTAACTTGACTAGGCTTGAATCTTTTTACATGAGAAACTGTTGTCCATTTCCTACTAACATATCATTCGTTTCCCATAGAATATTTGGAAAAAGATGTGCTATTCATAAATAATCTGAGAAAGCAACCTTGAAAGGTGCACAGAGGCACAGTGAGAAGCATATTCATACACTTTGCAAATGATGTTCAGGAGACCAAGGACAGTGATGTTCCCAGAACTACAGTGTGACCTAATGCTAATGTTGCAAATTACACCATGAGATGGGGGAAGATGAAGTTTAAAGTGGTGTGATAAAAATGGGGCATTTCTAACTGATTTTTCAGTATTTACCGATAGTAGGACAGATTCCCTTGGACTTTGAAAGGGTACAGACCCTTGACTTTCCCCCTTGGCCCCATGCTTTTCTAAGTGTGTCTAAGGCTTACGCCTAACTCTCTGAAGAAAACTCTTGACCAAGCTTCTGAAATGCTGACATCTTCCCCATCTTCTTCACTTTCTCTTCATATTTTTTAAATTATTTTTGTCCTATGTTTGCTCCTCACCTTTAGTTCTTATGTCCTTTAGTTGTATTTTTTCCAATAAAATACGATAAAGTGAATTTAGATAAATAACGGAGGAACATTTGATAAACAAATTTTTAAATTAAGAAATGTATTGGTACCCACAAAGTAAAAATATAGCGGGGGAATACAAAGATACTGTCAACAAAATTAAATCCTTATGTAAGAGTATCTATTTACGGCGTTTGTAGTTAAAGCTATTGGCATATTCTAAAAAAATGGCAAATAATCTATAAACCTGGTATTTTAGGGCAACGAGAATTTATGTGTATATTAGCTAAAATTGTATTGTTTGAAAAGAAAATGGTTAGGACCTGTTTTTAACAACTATCAGATGATTTTCGAGAGAGTGAAATCCGATTAATTCGTTTTATTTATTTATTTATTTAGTTATTAATTTAATTATTTTGTTATTCATTTATCTTGCTTATAACCCATGCAGTTCCCCTTATGTGTTCCCATTTTAAGAATGATCAAAAGTAAATTGGTGTAAAGAAAGTTCCAGGCCTTATTACTTTACTGAAGGCAAGGTGGTAAATGATGACTTGAAATTTAAGACGGAGGCAATTCCAGTGTGTAGTGGCTACATAGAAAAGAAGTGGCCACCAGTGTCTGTTAGCTGCAATTTATTAATATGATGAAAAGAAAAAGTTGCTAACCCTGTGGCGCATGTTGATCTCTGAGAGTGAAAATGAGATTGGAAATACTGTGGAGCATTTCTGAAGAAGAGCTATGCACATTAGACATTTTGCCTGATCCAGAAAGATTTTTCTGTGAAGACCTCTTGGCATATTGCTGCAATTCTTCTATATTCCAGGAATAATTCAGTTCTGCTCTTGGCCTACTCCTGGAATGCAAAACGAAGTCACAAGTACAAACGTAAGGCACATTTACTTGCAGTACAATCTTTGTGAATAAGGCCCAAGGTGTTTACTAACCAGGATTTAGTGTTGGCTTCCCAAGTGAATGCAGACAGGGGATGGGAGATGATTACATAGTACGCAGTCTGTGCATTTCGGTTGATCTGAGGTGTGATAAGCAGAAGGTCCGATAGACCCAATAATATGGTCTTTCCGTCGTCCAAGCAGTAAGATATGATTGCTTAGACAACCTACCTTTTGCCCTCTTAGAGGAAAAAGAGGGGCTCTTTTGCAGGATTTCAAGCAAGGCAAAGCAAGTCGTTTGTGTTGATCATGCCATCTGAGTGACCCCTGCATATCTTGGATCCACCACCTTGGACTGCACTGGCCTATTTCAACTATGTTTAGTATATAGAAGTCTTTCCCTTGGGAGGCCATCTTACTAGATTTTCCTTCTCGTTTGCCAGACTTCATAGACACAGACAAAGACACAAATGAATCCATGTTTGGTAACCTGAATTGAACTGGCACCATGCTGGTAATTTTCCTGCCTTAAAACGTAACCTATTCGTCTTCTACTGGTGAAGTTGTGGGTTTTTTTTTGTTTTTTTTTCGGCATCAACAAATTAAAATAATTTAGGAATGTATTTTTCTGTTAATAGCTGCACTTGATTGTGTTGGATTTTCTCTGTGACTCAAGGTTATAGTTTCTAGACCCCGCTCTGTCGAGTTAATATTAGTGCATGAGGAGTTTGAGATATTTAAGTGTAACTTTTTCTTCTGAGCACACAAGCGGCATGTGGTGCCAGTAATCCTGGAATCAATGTGTACTGACTGTGGCTTTAACTACTGCATTTAAGAAATATACCGTTCCCTGATGTGTCAAGCCGATGCCTACCCTTCATGGGAATAGTGTAGCTCACTCGGTGCCCTCCCATCTTGCCAGGCTGTCATACTCTGATTTCCAACATGGGCAACTCATCCACTTAATGCGAAAAATCACATGAATATTTTCACAACGTTTTTGACACCATGCGCTGCTGGATATCTCTATCGCTATTATTTTCAAAATTCACTGTCCTGCCAAGCTTCTCACAATACCAACTGCTTCACATCCAGCCATCTCACCGGCCTACACTCAACTCAGCACTCCACGTGGACACAGCACGTATCACTCAAGCTAATCTACCTTCCTTGGCTGAATATCCCACAAATGTATTGTTTTATAAAGACACAGGGGGTTATTCTAACTTTGGAGGACTGTTAATCCGTCCCAAAAGTGACGGTAAAGTGACGGATATACCACCAGCCGTATTACGAGTTCCATAGGATATAATGGACTCGTAATACGGCTGGTGGTAAATCCGTCACTTTTCCGTCACTTTTGGGACGGATTAACACCTCCTCCAAAGTTAGAATAACCCCCACAGTCTGCGTTCTCTATTTACTTATGGAATATATGGTGCTGTTTGTAATAAAACCTTTATATTACAGAACATTTTGATTCTAAAATTCGCCTTTCACTTTACATCTACCACTATATGAGTGTTGAAAGAGGTTGAGATTGTTGTTAAGTAGTATTCCAGCAAGGACGGTGTAAGTGGGTATACATTACTGCCCTCTAGCACAAAAGTAGGTCTTTGACTATATCCAGGGTGGAAGTAGGTGTCACAAACTTTTGTGAATACTCGCAAATTTGCAATTTTGTGTGTTTGCCTGCTCTTCAAAGGGTTCCTAGCCCTCCAGCACTAACTACTGGCAACCGTGAGAAGATTTTGGCACAATGCATAAACACATGCCATGATGGTGTAACTTTATGCGTAAGGGAATTGATTTAGCAGTGTGAACCTCTTGGTTTTGTATTGATGTACTTAAATTAGTGCCCTAAGTGTAATGTCTTAACTTCCACTTGGACTGAGCATCACATCCTGGGTGCCTTCCTTGCACTCTGCTGGGAGACATGGGCATCAGTTTAGGGGAACAAGTCAGAAGTGCATGAGCACTGAGGGAAAAGAATGCTCGCTACTTAACTAGGGTGCAGAGTGCATGTATACTGGCCTTGTGATCTCTCTCACGGTGTCAGCTTCTGCTTAAAGTGCACAATGATTGAATAAAGTTATCTGTTCTAATAGGTACTTCATTGCCTCTCCTGTTATTTGGGGTCATGGACTGCACCCATTCCCTGTTCAAAGGACACTGTCCAGGGCCATATGATCTGCAAATCAGTCCTGCCCTTAGTGCCCAAAGGGCCTTGTTTGTGCCAATTCTGTGTAATGATACAATGAACAAACAATTAATTGAAAAACATGCTTCTCAGAGCAATTAACAGTGGTTTTATTCCAGAACTGCTCTGAATGATGATTGGTTCTAAGAAAATCATGAGTATGAAAAGTGGGTACCGAACAGGGCAGTAATGGTACAGAAAAATACCAGAGATATAGAGAGGAGGCCATGAATAACTAACGGAACGAGACACAAAATAAAGTTTGGATGCAGCTGAACAGTTTCAAGGAGGGATGAAAGCTTAGGAGATAACATATACTACAAACCATGATTACCTAAGAAAGGTAAGAAGAAATTTAAAAACCATATAGTACGATATTTCTCATTTGTAATCCCTTAAACTTCAGAGTCCTATAAAAATATACCTGCTGCAGTTAACGTTTGGCAGAGTGCAAAGCATTTGAGGCTCTCTCCATATTTGGAAAGCTAACTGAGGAATTCACACCACTACAAGTTGTATTATCTGCAGAAGTCGTGTGCTGAAGCACCAGAGGAATTTTAGTGAATTTAATCACTCTTCTGAACCGGCATTTCACAAGTGTTAGGGCACTTCCACTAAATAAAAACCTGTTGCAAATGGAAGCGTGCCGAAACAAATGTGGATCTAGAGTGACATTGTGACCCATACTAATTCTATGTCAACCTCAGTTAGACCCTCAGGTAAATCAGAAACTATATCTAGTAGAAACAAGACTGAAAACCTTACATAGGTTATTGATAGAAGAGTTACAGAAAATTTCCCTAGTAACTTACAAAAAAAGCATATAGTCAACAGGGAAACAAGTGGCTGTATTTTACACCTGAATACGCATTTCAAAGTAACAATGAACTTCTAAATAGTGGAAACAACTGGAGGCTGATTAAAAATTTGAGAGATCATGTGCATTTAAACTCCTCTGACATAATCGCAATAAAGTCTATATAACAAAGGAGCAAGGTCATTAAAGAGCAACCATTGCTTATTTGGGTACTGATTTAGAGTTTGGCAGACAGGGTTCTCTCTCACACATATGAGAGAGCATCCTTTTCACTAAAGTGATAGTCTGTTCACCTCATTTAGAGATGGGTGGACTGCCTACTTTCTGTCAATGGAGACCTCTTGGCTCCATCGATGCTAAGTTACTCCCAACAGCCTGACTGAGTGGGGTCGTCTGACTAAACTATCACACTACCCACTCTATTTAGAGTGGAAGGTCTGATGGGATTTTTGAGTATGTCACCACTTGGAAAAACAGGCAGTGAGGGACAAAAAAAATTATGTGTACCTCACGCCAGTATCTCCCCCCCTCACCTGCCTCACTGAGTGAGACAACTCCAAAAGTGGGGGGGTTATTGCTTTTTTGCTGTTCTGTAACAAACTCTCCATTTGGAAAGGCCATCCAACAAACACTTTGGCCCTCATTCTGACCTTGGCGGGCGGCGGAGCCCGCCCGCCAAAGTCCCGCCGTCAGGTTACCGTTCCGCGGTCGAAAGACCGCGGCGGTAATTCTGACATTCCTGCTGGGCTGGCGGGCGGCCGCCTTCAGGCCGCCCGCCAGCCCAGCGGGAAAGAGGCTTCCACGATGAAGCCGGCTCGGAATCGAGCCGGCGGAGTGAAAGCTGTGCGACGGGTGCAGTTGCACCCGTCGCGTATTTCACTGTCTGCGCAGACCGCCGGGAACTGGATGGCGGTAGGGGGGGTCGGAATCCCCTCGGCGGCGCAGCTAGCTGCGCCGCCTTGGAGGATTCCAATGGGCGGCGGTACACTGGCGGGTGACCGCCAGTGTTGCCGGTCCGACCGCAGCTTTACCGCCGCGGTCGGAATGCCCATTGGAGCACCGCCGGCCTGTCGGCGGTGCTCCCGCGGTCCTCCAACCCGACGGTCATGGACCGCCAGGGTTGGAATGACCACCTTTGTATCTTGGATATGAACCACCATGCAGCTGGTTTCTATCAAGGTACAGAGATCACTGCAGACCAGCGGTGATCTCTAACTTTGGTGGACCTAAAATCCTCTGCCAAACTACAGACTTAGGCGGTCATTATGAACATGGGGGGAAAGACCGCTGACCGCCGTGGCGGCGGTGAACAGAATCCCGGCGGCGGCGGTGTATGGAAACCCGCCATATAATGAACAAAAAACCCAACCCCGCCAACAATTCCCACACCACCACTCCCCGCCAGGACCCTGTCGGCGGGAATCCCGGATCACCCCACCCGCCACCGCCAAGCACACCCACATCCCGCCCTCCAAATAATGATGCACAAATCACCTCAGTGGACAGTTGAGCCTGGATGACCATTGGCGGCTGCGACCACCACCGGCGGCAAGTGGGCCCAACAGCAACCAGTGCACACATTGGCTAGGCTTAGCACCCACACACCTGACACACATCCAGAACACCATAAAACACCCCCAGAAACACCACACAATCCCTTGAAAGGAAACCAGGGCCAGAAGACAGTGTAGCAGTGCAGCAGAGCCAGAGCGAGAACTCCACACAAGAGCACCCAAACACCGTCCCCATTCCCAACGCCATACACCACCCTCACCATGTCCCCCACAAAAATCCACACTTCACTGAAAGGGAGATAAGGACCATGGTGGACGAGATCCTAAAAGTGGAGCCACAAATATTCGGTTCCAAGGTGCAGCACACACCCATCGCCCGTAAAATGGAGCTGTGGCAGACCATTGTCAACAGGGTGAATGCAGTGGGACACCATCCACGCACCGGGGACGACATCCGCAAGAGATGGAACGACCTGCGTGGGAAGGTCCGGGCCATGGCATCCAGGCACCACATCGCAGTGCAGAAGACTGGGGGAGGACCACCACCCACACCACCCAACTACACTGACTGGGAGGAGAAGGTACTCGCCATCCTGCACCCAGAGGGACTCACTGGACTCACTGGAGGAATGGACTCGGGTAAGTCGTCTACATTTACTCCATATACACCATACCTGTAATGCATGCACCACCCCACCCCACCCACACCCACCTGGACCCACACCCCTCCCAGCCATTACCCACCACATCCACCACCCTGCATCACCCACAACTCACTACCAGGCCCACATCACTCCCGTTGTGCACAGCCACCCACCCCTGCACGTACCCACAATGGAATAATAACCCCCACCACAATGTAACGCCACCACTGCCACTAAATGCAATGTCCACCTCACAATGGCACTCCTGAAGGCCACTGAAAGGCACACCAGCACTAAAATGCACAGTACAGTCTACCTCAAACCCTCATGCATATGTAACAAACATTTTTATGTCCCCCAACAGGCACCACCACCCATGCAACCCTAATGGAGGGGACAAGGAGTGCCACAGCATTCCAGGGAGACAGAGGCACATCACAGGACACTGTTGAAGGATCCCTGGACACTGATGAGCAGGCAGGCCCCTCACACAGCCCTGGAAGCTCACCATGCAGCAGCCCCACCCAGGAAAACACTGTCACCCCTAACACCCAGTCAAGACCAGCAGGCCAGGGGAGGTGTGCCCACACCAGTGGACCCAGGGCACAAATAGGTGGAACCCAGCAACAGAGGCCACAGTCTTCCACCCGCAAAATGCAGGAAGACAAGGGCCCCAGTACTAGTGGCACGTCAAGACCTGCGCAAGGGACACAGGCAAGGTCAAGTGCCCCAGTGGGTCAGGGGGTAGGGCACCGATAGATGCAGCAGCCCAGGATGTCATGGCAGAGGTGGCATACCAACATACCCAAGACAGGTTAGCACAGATTGTAACCACCCTGGAGCAAAGTCAGAGGATGCAGCTGGAACACCACCAACAGGCCATGGAGCAGTGGAAAGAACACAATGCCACAATGCTGGAGCACTGCTGCAGTTGGTCAACAAACCCTCAGACACCCACACCGGAGAAGAGGCCCCCACAACAGCCCTGTACAACCAGAAACCATTGTCCCAAGCAGCTGAAACAGCACAGGAAATACCCTCCCAGGAATTACAAGGGCCAACCATGTCACCCCAAGTAGCTCCACAGCAGGCGCCCAAACGTAGTCTCAGGCCAAGATATGGCACTGGAAACCCAGCTAAGAACAAGCCCCCTTCCAACAATTGACACTGCCACTACTGCCAAGCAACCACCCCACCGATTCACCAACTGCACTTAGTTGAGGGCTAAATAAAGTACTAAACAACAAATAGGACCCACCTATGATATCAAACAGGCCTGCCACCAAGTCGGTTCTGAGGACACCCAACCATTACGACTTCCATCACTGCATATAGCACATTTCACTGTATTCCACCAATAAACAACATATCTCACCTGTAACACTGTCCCCTGTCTTCAATGTTGAACAAAGTGGAGTAATGATGCAACAGGCAGGGATAAACTTTATTGTCAAATTGTGCATGGTGGTGGTACAGTGTGTTTCAAAATAGTCAAGAAGGGAATGCATATATATACATATAGCACCCTCCACCTCCAAAAAGGGGATTGAATGTCTCACTGCCACGTTGTGCAGCATGCAGCACGCCACAACTATCCTACACACCTTATCAGGCCCATAAGCCGGGGAACCCCCAGAGATATGTAGGCACCGAAATCTAGCCCTCAGGAGACCTATAGTACGCTCTAGCACCCTCCTAGTACGTCCATGGGCCTCATTGTATTTCCTCTCTGCATCCGTCCTGGGATTCCTCACTGGTGTCAGGAGCCAACGCAAGTTTGGATAGCCAGAATCACCTAGAGAAGTGGTCAATAAAGAGTCGTCATTGGAATGTCCTTAGTCTGACAGGCTGTTTTTCTGCAATGTGTCAGTTAGGGACAGGCACACTTACCTATGGTCCACCCTCTGTCCTCTTGGAGTTGTTCCATCTTTTGTGGCACACTACTGTTCCTCAAAACAAATGAATCATGGACTGAACCCGGAAACATGGCATTCACATGGGATATGTACTGGTCTGCTGTACATACCAATTGGATGTTCATGGAGTGAAAGTTCTTCCTGTTTCTGTACACCTGTTCACTCACTCTTGGGGGGATGATGGGAATGTGGGTTCCATCGATGGCACCAATAAAGTGGGGAATGTTTGCAAAGGTATAGAAGTCTGACTTGATGGCAGGGAGCTCAGCACTTTGGGGGAAATCGCACATAGGATTGCAGATATTGTACAAATGCATTCAGAAATCTTGTCAGCACCGGGCTGAACATTGGCTGTGAGAAACGAACATCCATGCCCTCTGTCACTTGAAAAGAGCCTGTGGCCAGGAAATGGAGTGCGGAGAGCACCTGCACCTCAGTTGGAATGGCATGCTGATTACGATTTCCGGGAGTCAGTGCAGGATCCAGTAATGCATATAGGTGCTGAATAGTTGCACGTGTGAGTCTGTAAGTGATAATGATCTAACGCTCCACCATGGTCCCCATATCCACAAGTGGCCTGTACACAGATGGTGCCTCTCCTCGCCACAAGGGTTGGTACCTGTGGGGGTTAAGAACAAGGAGTCATGTGCACACCCCCTCCAACCTCCTCACGCAAGTCTAAGTCCCACCCCCGTCGTAAATCCCCACCCCCACCCCTCCTGCCCCCATTCCGTGAGGTGCCTGGATCCCGCTATGGTGCCCTGTTGAGTGGAGTACCCAGCACTTGTGGGAGTCAGGTGTGGTCAGTTGTGGCCAAGGACAATTGACTTTTTATGGACTGGCCATTGGTCCTGTTATCATCATTTAGCTCACTGAGCTACTGAATAAAGTTTCTGTGTGGCCTGTGTTTGGGCTGCACGCAGTTCCACCCTGGTGTTTGTTTGATTAATTTATGGCTGTGGTGCTATTGTATGTCCTATGGCCAAGTTGCAGTGGCCTTCGGTCGGGTACGTCCCTCTTGGTGTGGGGTGTCTGACTATTGCTGCTGGGAAGGGTTGGGGGGCTTTGCGGAGTGGGTGGAGGGGGTGGGTATGTAACTTTGCCCTTTCCTCCCTTGTTTTGTAGTTTGCAGTACTTACCGTCGTCATCTTCGTCGGCAGTCTCGGTTGTGTAGATATATGACAAGGAGCAAGGCTAGCATGATGTGCAGCTCTCTATCAATGGCTGCTGCTGCCCGTTTTGTTGACCTCCGGTGAGTGTTTCCTTCTATTTGTTTCTTTTCTGCCTGGCTTTGTGTGGCGGTGGTTCCTGCCCCGGAACTGGCGGCGGAATGGTGGTTCATAATTTGATGGGCGGGTTGGGCCTTTCCGACGGCCTGTGGGTGGTCTCTGCCGTCGTCAGCGGGACTCCTTTCCTGGTGGTGGGTGGTGCGCGGGATGCGTGAGTTTCGTTTGGTTCATTATTCGGTAATCCGGACCGCTCCTCTGTTGGCGATTTCTACTGCCAACGCCGGCGGTGCGGAACCGACCGCCATGTTCATAATGAGGGCCATAGTTCTATAAAATGTCTCATGAATTTCAGCGATCATCCTTCCTATGAAATGGATGAAGGATCAGATCCTTTCATGAATCAGGAACATGTCTAGAGTCTGTACAGGACTTAAACAGTTGGATGGCACATGACTCCCAGTATGGGGTTCCTGATTTACATTTCAGCGCACCTCTTGATTTCCAGTGTTATATTGACTCCTTAGTAATTGTAAGTATGACAATCACTGTATTCAGTTGCACCATTTGAGCATGTGCATAATTTGCTAACATAACACCACTCAGCTGCCTCGATGCTACTTTAGTTACAATGAACCTTAGTGCCATCCAAAGCGATAATAAACTCTCAAAATTTCTTTTTTTCAAATGTTCAAATTTCATGGATTTGCATAAATTGTGCATCAATGTAGTTGTTTTCCTTTGCCCAAATCCTTTTCTTATACATTTCATAAGTGTAGTCACTTTGGATAGAATGTACACACTATTCCAGTGGGGAATAGGTAACTTCTGTTCGATTCCGGGATCCTCTCTCCTGGCCCAAATCAGAGGGAATTTGAGATTTGGTAGCATAATGTTGTGATTTCACAAATGAAGGAGTGTAATCTGCTTGTATAAAAGAATCTCTAAGGGAGTCAAGCATTCTCTATCAGGTTGAAAACGTGTTATGTTAAAAAAACATGTATTAAAATTCTTCTTAACTTTAGAATTGAGCCAATCCATTATGTTTTCTTTTACTTTTAGATTCCACTTAATTTGTTTTAATTGATGGATCACATTTTCCCTACCACAGGCAATATGTTCTTCATTCTGCCAGCAAATAACCTTGGAAGAGGCCACCAGAGGAAAATGGTCATTTTCTATACAATGACAGTGAGTTTCAGTTTTCATGCCACTCCATAAATACCTTAAGAATAATGTGTGTAATATTAACTTATTAAGTTGCTTTCCATCTTGTTTTTTTGTTTTTGCAGCAGACATCTTGTCCAATTTACGAACAGTGTCAAACAATTTTAGATCCTCAGCCTCCTTTTACTTGTGCATCAAAAATTGATTTGTCTTTAGTTATTATACCTTTTCTATCCTCGTGTGTGTGTATGTCTCTCTCTCTCTATATATATATGTGTATATATATATATATATATATATATATATATATATATATACATATATATATATATATCACTAACGTAATATCCCTACAAAATCATTCAACAATTGATTGTATATTTCCATGCATCCTTAGGAGAAGAACATTATAGCTGACACAATCTCCTAACCAATTTTTAATTTTAAAGGCTTTAATATGGTACTTAATGAAATAATTCGAGGGATCAGGATGAGCCTCGCATTTAAATATGTCATTATCTATTTGGCCAGTCCCCCAGATGGCCTGCCAAAAGATTTCCTTTTTGGTGTCTTTCTGAACATCTTGGAAATCTGTTATTGTAATAGATGTCGTACTCTAGGTTTCCTGAATGCAGTGAATGTCCCACTTTTCAAGCAGGCCAAGTACTCCTTCAGCTTGTAAACTTTGTTCCAGGCCTGCCAATATTCCAAGAATTTATCGCTTATTTCCCAGCTTTCTCCTTCTAGTGGATTGTGGGTTAAGTACCAGGTATCTACTGCTAAACCTCTAGCAGGCCAGCCCCATTCTTGAACATTTGTTTGCTCATTGTTTTCTACCACACATTTCCTTCAATTATTATGTTTGCATTTTTTGAACAATTATTTATGAAAATTCTCGTTCTTTGATGTTGCTCCATAAGCACATTTTCAAACTGACTATCTGATATAAAAGATTTTCTGTCTTGTGAATTACTTAAAATTGAAACGTAGCTCTCTTCCTCCTCTCTGTTTACTATAGCACCCTATTTTGAAAATGTATCTTTTTTATTGAAAACCAACTTTGCTTATTCAGGTGAAAACTATAGGTACATAGACACATTTTCAAAATAGGGTAGAGAGGAGGAAGAGAGCTACGGTTCAATTTTAAGTAATTCACTAGACAGATAATCTTAATATATCAGATAGTCAGTTTGAGTATGTGCTTATGGAGCAACATCGGAGCAACTATAGGCCAGATAGTGAACTCTGTAGCCACACTGCATTAACTATAACTCGAGCCTACTCCATACACAGCTTATACCCTTTCATATTACACCCCTTCTGTGATCTGAAATTATAGCATTTATAAAAACACCTATGACATTGCAAATAACATAGGTGGTCATTATGACATTGGCGGTAAAACCCGCTTTCTCCCGCGGTGACGGCCACCAACATACCATCGGGGAGGCGAACATCCGTCTGCCATATTAAGACACACACCAGTTAAACCGACAGAATACTGCCACAAACACATATCTGCCAGATCAAAGTTAAGAGTTAAACTGTCGGTACGAACACCCACAATGTCATGCCAACAAAACAACGCCCTCCATATTATGACCCAAGAATCACCACGGTGGACATTCAACGGCGGTAAACCATAGGCGGTACACACTGGCATGGTCAGAATGGCCACCCAAATACAAAACAACACATCATTAGCTTACCAAAAACGCACACCTGACACCAATACACACACCACACACACCCACCAACAGCACTATAAAACACAAACCCATATTACCCACAATCCTTTACAAACACAAAAAATAGCCATGAGACAGACACGCAAATCACAGAAAAAATTACACACACCACTAACACCTACAATCCATCATGCACCCCACACCCAACCACTTTATTCAACACGCAGTGCACAACACACAGCACACAAAACCCATGTCCCCACAAAGGCACTCCTGTTTCACAGATGAGGAGTTGTGGGTCATGGTGGAGGAAATAGTCAGGGTAGAGCCACAGCTCTGTGGATCACAGGTACAGCAAATATCCTTTGCAAGGAAGGTGGAGCTATGGCGGAGAATTGTGGACCGGGTGAATACTGTGGGACAGCATCCAAGAACAAGGGACGACATCAGAAGAGGTAGAACGACATATGGGGAAAGGTATGTTCCATGGCAGCCCCACCTCCTCCCCCACAGCCAGCTGACAGCATGGGAGGAGCAAGTCTTGGCAATACTGCATCCTGAGGGACTCACTGGAGTAGCCGGAGGACTGGACACTGGTGAGTCAAAATTTATGACCTATCACCGCCCACCATACATGCATGCCATCTCACCCCCTCACCCTGACTCCCATCACTCCACTCCATCCCACACAGTTCACCTACACATATGACTAATCCCAATGCCAAGCCCTGCATGCCATACCCTCTGCATGTACAGCCCTCCCAGCCCTGCATGTGTACCCTCCACCTATGCCTGCACAGCATGGAGAACTAACAATCCTACAATACATCATCATACACAAACAAAGGTGGCAGGGCAACAGCAACAATATAGGGGAAGCTAGGAATGTACAATATGTCACAGACATAAAGCATAAAACATCACTGTTGGACCTGGCTCTTTTACAGGGTAATTCCCCAGACTTTTTGCTTTTGCCTCCTTATTTTTCTGACCTTTATTGGCTGACGTTTTGACTCTGAGCACTTTTTCACTGCTAACCAGTGCTAAAGTGCATGTGCTCTCTCTAACAAATTTGGTATGATTGGATTATACCTAATTGGCATATTTAATTTACCTATAAGTCCCTTGTAAAGTGGTATCCCTAAACCCAGGGCCTGTAAATTAAATGCTACTAGTGGGCCTGCAGCGCTGCTTGCGCTACCCACTGAAGTAGCCTGTCAAACCTATCTAAGGCCTGCTAGCGCAGAGCCTGTGTGCGCAGTTTCCTGCCACAGGGACCTGGCATCTAAATTTACTTGCCAGGCCCAGAACTCCCCTTTTACTTCATGTAAGTCACCCCTAAGGTACGCCCTAGCTAGCCCTTTGGACAGGGTGCCAAGTATGTAGAAGGCGGGACATGTGCCATGTTGCGTGGCCTGTCCTGGTAGTGACAAACAGCCTAACTTGGTGTCTCACTGCTGTGAGTGCTGCCCTCTCATAGGATTGCATTGGAAATGCCCTTCTTTAGGTGTAAGGGGTATTGTCTGATTTATGAGGGGTAGCGTAGGCATGTTTGGTATGGTTGTGACAGTGGTAAGAAATGCTGCTTACTAGTGTAGGTGTATTTTTCATTACTATCACAGAAATGCCACTTCTAGAAAGTGCGCATTTATCTGTGCTTAGGACTTTGGTGTTTTTCAGCTTGTCTCCAATCAACGTCTGGGCAGACTGACAGTTGGTGCTTTGTGCATACGTCTCAGACAGCCTGAACACAGGGAGGGTGGAGGTGACAAAGAGGTGCATCTACATATTGTAAAGCCTTCCTGGGCCGAGAGAAGGAAAGGCGGGGCACACCTACATTTGTAAAGACTGTGCCCTGGCCTCACACAATAGGGTTGTTAACCCCCCACTGATGTTTGGAGCCTGTGCTGAAAGGAGAGAGGGGGCACTCCCAGAACCAGTTGTAACTGGCTGGAACCTCCTCTCCCTACCATTGAAAAACACTGTAAGAACTGACTATAAGTACAGGGGAATTTTCCCCACAATTTGAACATTCTTGGAACTTGAAACTGGACACAGAACGCTGATGAATGGACTCACCAGGAAACCACCTTGGACTGCTGCTGTTGTGCTGACCTGTGACCTGCCTGGTCACTAGGAGGAACTGCCAGCACCTGCACCCCTTGTGCTGGCCTGTAGCTGGGCCCACCAGCCCTGTGCCTCTTCTTGTTTTGGTTGCTTCCAGGGGCAGGGTGTTTTGGCCCCTCACCCCTCTCAACCCTTCTACTACTTTGCCCACAGCGCTTTCTAAAAGGTGCTCTTTTGTTTCTAAGGAAAAATCACCGCTGCAGCCCAGGCTGCAGATTTGACCTGAGCGCTAGGAAAAGCGCTTTATTGGGAACTTTAAAAATCACCGCCGCTGCCCGGGCTTATTGGAGTGCCCCTCACGCTCTGCACGGCGCCTCTCCCCTGCTGGGAGTCACCACCGCAACCCGGCTCCTGATCTAAGATCCAGCGTGCCGGAGCTGCGCTGTCTTCAGTGCCCGCAGGGCACTTGTAATTGGAGGAATAGGAGCAAGCACGCTCTTGTCGTACCCCCGGGGCGAGCTCGCTCTCCGGAGCGCCCCCAGGGCACCAGCAGGCACCTGCTCTGGGTGCCTGCCCGCTGCCGTGAGCCGGAAAGGCTAATTAAACTGCTTCTCAGTCGGGCGAGGGGACGGAAGCCTCCTCCGAGGCTCCCCACACCCCACCAGGCCCACAGTATTGTGTGAGGCCCTGTCGCCCCCCCTCCCAAGGAAGGGCCGGACGAGGCCCAGGGGGAAGCTCCCCCAGAGGACGCGGCCCCCAGAAGGGCGAACATCGAACCGGAAGAGCAGGCGGGGTGGAAGTCTCATCAGAGGCTCCCCGCGCCGCCAACGATCGACCCTGTGGGCATTTTTGTGGCCCCCCCCTCCTTGGCTAGAGGGGCCCGTTTTGAACCTCAGAGAGGGTGCTGGCTACCCCTCTCCCCTACAGGACAGCATGTGGCCCCCGTTGAGCACATAGGAGCGCTGGGGGCCCCCACTACGACCTTCCAGGCACTGGAGTGCCTTACCCTGGGAATTAAGGTACTCTTGGGGTCACTGGGAGGGTGGGATGTTCTAGGGTAATCCACTGAGAGAAACATATTTTTATTTATGCCTTGCCACATGTTCACTACTGTTCCTTCTAGGGGTACTTAGGAATTATTCATGACAAGTACATATACCTCTTATTGTAATTCCTGACTACTGCTTATGTTGCAGAATCCTGAGTACTTACGTGGTCTAATGTGACAACTGCATATTCTTGCAGAGTATTAGTAACTTGTGTAACCCTCTGACCACTGCTGAGGTAGCAGGGTATTACTTACGTGTAATGTTGGTCTAATTCTGTTTTGTGCAATACAGATTATTTTTACATAGCTCAGTGTTGTGTTTACTTTGTTGTGTACATTTTGCGTCACGTGTGTTGTGTGTTGTGCAAACGCTTTACACATTGCCTCCAGGTTAAGCCTGACTGCTCGTGCCAAGCTACCTAGGGGGTGAGCAGGGGTTATCTTGGACGTGTAACTCCCAATCCCTGACTAGAGTGGGTAGGTTCTGCCTGGCTGAGGTGCATACCCTAGCCCAGTGTTTTTCAACCTTTTTTGGGCAAAGGCACACTTGTTTCATGAAAAAAAATCACGAGGCACACCACCATTAGAAAATGTTACAAAATTTAACTCTGTGCTTATATTGACTATATATAAAGTAATTCTCTTGAATAGGAATCAAATAAACGCAAAGAAAGTATTTTATAATTACTTTATTATGAAATAGTAAGTAAACAGAAATATGAAAAATTATAAAATACTTTATTCAGTGCGCAACCTGGGCCTGTTTGGCTGAACGGGTAATGGTGAGGGGTCTCTAATTTAGTGCATCGTGCTCCCAAGTGGACAGGAAAACAAGACTGTCCTCGGTTGCTGTTATTGTGCCCCTACCCTTTCTCCTCTCCCAGCTCCCCTATTTCCTTCCCCAGTGCCCTTTTCCCTCTAGGTTCCTGCGTCCCCAGGAGGGACCTTACCTTTGCAAGCCACGACCCTCCTGGGTCGTGGCTGGCTCCTCGGCTGTTCTGCTCCGGCTCTTCTCCGTGGTAGACCTCCTTCTCCTTGTCTCTCGTTACTGCCGCTCTCTCGTCCTCCTCGTCCCGCTCCTCGACTCCAGTTCTTCCTGACTTGACCTCCTTCACTCCTTCGTCTCGTCCTGACCTCGTCGCGCTCTCCCTCTCCGCGTCTTTCGGCTCCGGCCCCTTTTCACCGTTGCTGCCCCGGAAGTCCTCAAGCGTTTCCCTGGAAACAGGGAAACGCGTCATCGACGCCCGGAGCGTTCCCATGGAGACATGGGAACGCGGAACTGACTCATCGGGCTTTCCTGGCGAGAAGCTGGTTGGCGCTGGCGTGGACGTGGTCATAACGACCCGTTCACAATGTCCTACTGTGATAGGTCCAGGCTGGAGTCTGGACCAATCACAGCCCGGACATCAGAAAAGTGGAGGGTGTCCCCCTGAGGAGCGCCAATCGGCGCCCCTGCTGGCCGAGGGTGGGGTCAAAAACCCCACCCCCCCCCATACCCAGGACACAGTCCGGCGCCCACCTAGTGGGCGAAAATGTGACTTTTTTTTTTTTTTTAATCTTTCGAATTTTTCAATTTTTCCCACGGCACACCAGGCAACATCTCGCGGCACACTAGTGTGCCGCGGAACAGTGGTTGAAAAACACTGCCCTAGCCAACCAGAAACCCCATTTCTAACAATCACTTACATCCCGCAGGTGTCCCAGCCAATCCCAGCAGCGAGGAGGTGCCACAGCTAACCAGTCCCCCAACAGAAGATGCCCCCAGTGATGACAGTAACTCTGGACATCTGGATGAACTACCTGGCCCATCAGGGACCACTGGTCAGTCATCCATCAGTCATCCCAGTCCACCACAGAGCCTACCCCCTCAGTATTCAACACCACATCACCCACCTGATGTCACTCTTTCCCCAGGACACGTCAATCAGCAGTGTGCCCACTTGTCCCCGGGACAAGTCAATCAGCAGTGTGCCCACCTATACAGGGACCCCAGTCCAGATCAGATCTCACAGCCAGGACAATCATGGTCCTGGGGTCAGTGGCAGTGAGCACTCTGTTCAGAGGACACAGGCACAGGGGTTCAATGACAATGGGAGGACAGCTGTGCATCAGGGGGAGGACAGGCTCAGGGTACTGACTGTCCTGGAGGCTCTCACTAATGTCCTGGGATCTTTCCAACAATCCCAGGCCAGATTCTTGACATAATGCAGGAGAACCAGCAGCTGCGGGAGGTACACCATTAGGAGATCAGGAAAGATTTGCAGGCCATCAACACCACCATGGTCCCCATAGCAAGGGTGCTGGCTGACATGGCCAACATGATGAGGGAATATACAGCAAACCAGTGGGCCCCTTCCACTAGCTAGTCAATTGGACATCCCACCACATCTGATGCAGCTAGTGGACAGGAGGCCCTGCCACAGGACCCACAGGCCACCAGCGCCCCTCCCCCTGCAGAAGGTGAACTACCCCGCAAACGGTCCCTGAGACCCAGATAGATGCCAGAGACACTTGCCAAGACCAAGCCCACCGCCAGAAAATGAGACCCTTCTAAATATCCCCCTTGTGTCGCACTCTGTCACTTTGTCAACTTTGAACTGCCTATAGTCCCCTTCCTATGGCCCCTTTGACACTGGACCTGTGCTACAAACAGACTGGACCAATACCCTGGCCATCCCTCTACCATCACCCCATTTCATTGCACTGTTCCGTCTATAAATGTCACAACACCCTTGAACCCAACTTGAGTGATAGTGCTTTATGTTAAGAAAATGTGCAATTATGTTAACAGTTACATCTTGTGCAAATGACCTGAACTCTGTGATAGCATACAAATAATGACCTGTAGCTGTCTGTAGACATCACATCAGTACACCGTAGTAATAACACCAACATCTGCAAAATGAGAAGGCATATGTGACAGTCAGTCGAGATGCAAAGGAATTGACTGCCATCATGCTACACCCACACTGAAAGGATAAATAATCAGAGGAATGGTTAGTTCCACTGTCTCACCTGTGTGCAATTGGAAGTACTCCTGTATAATTGATGTTCTGTTGTCCACATTCTCATCCTCTGCCTCCTCATCCTCACTGTCCTCAGGGTCCACTGCTGCCACAGGGGCATTTCCAATCTCTTCCTCCTGCAGATAATGCACATGTCGTCTGAGAGCCAGGTTGTGCAACATGCAGCATGCAACAACTATCTTGCAAACCTTCTTAGGAGAGTAGCACAGAGATCCACTTGTCAGATGGAGGCAACTGAACCTGGCCTTCAGGAGTTCGAAGGTACATTCTATGATCCACCTGGTGCATCATTATACCAATTCTCAGCCCCTGTCCTGGCATTCCTCACAGGGTCAGGAGCCACAATAGGTTTGGGTAGCCAAAGTCACCTGCAAGTACTGAGGGACAAACATTCGCCTTACACAATGGTATGGGGGATGACTCCTGAAGGCATACAGTGGGTGGGGACTCTGACTCACCTATTAGCCAAACCCTGTGCCTCTGTAGTTGTGCCATCCCATTTGGGATGCCGCTGTTCCTCAGGACGAAGGCTTCATGCCCTGACCCAGGATACTTGACAGTGATGTGGGATATGTACTGGTCAGTCAGGCACACCGTTTGCACAATGAATATGTGGAAACTCTTCTAATTCCTAAATACCTGTTCATTGTGCAATATGTGTTCGATCAATCACATCAATAATACTTGGTATATGTCCCATTGCATAGAATCCAGCCTTCGCAGTGGCCAGATCTTCCACTGGGGGGAAAGCGATGTAAGTCCACATGTGTTTGACCAAGGCAGACAAAACGCTTGCCAGCACTATTGAGAACATTGGCTGTGACATTCCTGCTGCTAAGGCCACTGTCACTTGGAAAGAACCAGTTGTCAGGAAATGGAGCACTGATAGAACTTGCACAAGAGGGGGGATCCCAGTGAAATGATGGATAGCTGATATCAGATCAGGCTCCAATTGAGTACACAGTTCTGTGATTGTGGCCCTGTCCAGTCTATAGGTCAGTATTATGTGCCTTTCCTCCAGTTAGCCAAGTCCACAAGTGGTCTGTACACCATCTCTTTTCTCCTCATCCTATTCCTCTGCAGTGGTAGGTATCTAAGGGACATAAGAGTGAGTAGGGTGTCATAATCCGAACAATGGAACCACCACCTCAATGTACATAGAGCATGTATATAATCGGAAAATGTGAATGGCAATGTATGTGCAATTTATAGCAATGACTCAGTTTCCAATTTCTGAATGTTGTCCAACATTATAAATTGTCCATAAGTAGGGACAGGTGGAAGTGATGTAACTCTGCCGGCATTGGGCGTCATGGGGGAAGGCGGTCTTGCACCGCCGTGCTATTCCTCATTGGCTAAAATGGGGGTCTATGGAGTACAGTGCAACGATGATGGTGTACGCAGACGTGACCGCCATTTTCTGTCTAAAACCTCACTTGTTTCTGACTTTCCATAGGACAATACCGCCACTGCGTGTGCTGCTGTGACCTGTGTCTGGATCCTGCCACAGCCTGTGTGACAGGGCAAAGGGCCCCTGCCTTCAATTTGGAGGAGTTAGAGCGCCCATGGGCATGATGCATGTGACAAGGCTGCATGGAGATGTGTGTGCTAGCAGTGTATAATTTGGGTGGGGGTATATTAATTTGTAGGTGGTGCATAAATTACAGATGTAGGGTACAACTTTTTAATTCTACTGATTATGTAGTTCAAGTTTGTTTTGTATATAACAAAACTTTAACCTTGTTTTTTCATTGAATTTTAATGGCCTTAGTTTTTTTTTAATCAAAAAGTGTTTTGAATTAAAGAGTGAAATATCGCTGAATGGAGGCGTCATTAAGTGGAAGGTTACAGAGTACAGTAGAAGAGAGTATTGTAGAGTGTAGTTTTGTTCAGTGGAGTGTGGAGTGGAGCTGGATGTCATATGGTGGAATAGCATAGACTGGAGTGGCGTAGAGTGCAGTGGTATACAGTGCAGCAGTGTACTGTAGATAGACTGGAGTGGCATAGAGTGGCGTACAGTGGAAAGAATAACAGAGTGGAGTGGAGTGGAGTGGCATAGATTGGAATAGCATGGAGTGGCATATGGTGAAGTAGAGTGGAGTAGGATACCGTGGAGTGGGGTAGAGTGGGACACTGTACAGTGGAGTGCAGAGATTGGAGGGGCATAGACTGGAGTGGCATACAGTGGAAGAATGTAGAGTGGAGTAGCTAGGAGTATAGTGGCCAACAGTGGAGTGGCCTAGAGTGGAAATGCATAGAGTGGGGTCACGCTGAGCTCAATAGCATACAGCAGAGTGGGTTACAGTGGAATGACCTAGAGTGGAGAGGCATAGAGTTGAGTAGCATGCTGAAAAATAGAGTGGAATGTCGTAAAGAGGAATAGTATAGAGTGCAGTGGCATAGAGTGGAGTGACATAAAGTTGAATACCATAGAGTGGAGTGGCATAAAGTGGCACAGAGTGGAGTAGCATACAGTGTAGAGTGGAGGGGAGTACAATGCTTAGATTGGAGTGCAGTAGAGTGCAGTGGTATACAGTGGAAAAGGGTTCAGTGGGTGGAGTAGAGTGGAGTGGCATACAATGAAATAGCGTAGAGTGAAGTTACGTACAGTCGAATACTGTAGAGTGGAGTGGCATACAATGGAACAGCATAGAGTGGAGTGGCGTACAATTGAATAGCGTGGATTGGAGTAGTACAAAGTGGCATACAGTTGAATGGCGTAGTCTGGAGCTGTGTAGAGAGGAGTGGCCTAAAGTGGAACAGTGCACAATGAAGTGGCATATAGTGGAGTGGACTATCATAGGGTGGAGTCATGTAAAGTTGAATACCCTACAGTGGAGTGCATAGCATGGTGTGTCATAGAGTGGAGTTGTTTGACATAAACGAGAGTGTCGTCTAATGGTATAGAGTGGGGTTAAGTGTCATACAGTTAAGTAGAGGGGAGCAGACTGGAGTGACATAGGGCCTCATTATGTGGCTGGTGGTCTTAAGACTGCCAGCCTCACGGGGCAGTCAAGACTGCCACATTAAGGCCATGGCGACAGACTGCCAGGGTACTGCCAGCACCGCTGCAATCCATGATCCCAACGGCCTGGCAGCAATGGCGATCGCAATCAGCCAGCCCAGCTGATTACGACCTCGTTCTAAGACAGCCTTTTCATGGCGCTTTTACCGCCATGAAAAGGCTGGCAGAGAACAGATGCAAGAGGGCCACAGGGCTCTGCAGACAGTGAACATTGTGAAGGTGCTGGTGCACACTGCGGCAGCAACATTGCCACCGGCTCGATTACGAGCCAGAGACAATGCTGCTGCCAGTTTCCCACTAGGCAGGCGGGCAGATACCAAGGTTTCCACCCGTTAGCCTAGCGGGAAACATCTAATAGGTTCAGCGGGGTCGTCCCCATTACTGCAGTGGCCACACTGTTGGGTGTTTGGCAGACAGGCTTTCCCATCCACCAAGCTCAGAAAAAGTGTGATAGAGTGGAGTGGCATGTTATACGGTAGAGGGGAGTGGCATAGAGTGGAATAGCACAGAGTGGAGTGGCACACAGTGAAGTGTCATAGAGTGGACTGGTGTAGAGTGCAGTGGCGTGAAGTGTAATGCTGTACAGGTGAGTGGAGTTGCATAAAGTGAATTAGAGTAGAGTAGAGTGGCATATAGTGGAATACCGTACAGTGGAATAGCACAGAGTGGAGTGGCGTACAGTGCAGTTACATACAGTGGACTTGTATACCATGGAGTGGCATAGACTGGAGGAGCATAGAGTAGAGTAGTGTGATCATACAGTAGAATGGAGTAATGTAGAGTGGAATACCGTACAGTTGAGTGGCAGAGAGTGGAGTGGCAAATGGTGGAATACCAAAGTGGGGTGAGGTACAGTGGAGTGGAGTTGAGTGGAGTAAATAGTTTAGAATGGAGCGGCACAGAGTGGAGGAGACTTGGGCCACAGAAAGAGGAATACCACAAGTTCCTAAAGAGATGCCGGAACATGTCCACACAGTAGATGGCTCCCCGCTAACCTCAGGACCAGTGGTGGATACTACACCCACCTATGTCTGCGTTTTTGGAAAACATCAGGAACACATTACCTTTGATCTAATATCCTCTCCAAATCATACCATGATATTAGGAATTCCCTGACTGACTTGACACAACCCATATATTAATTGGGAAACAAGAACAATATCTTTATCATCACAGTTTTGCCAACAGAACTGTTACTCCACAAACTCTTATTGGTCCCCTAAAGGTTTAATCCTTTCTTCCAAAGATATGAGTTGCACAATTAACATGATACAGGGAGTACCAAGTTGTTATCAAGAATACTGTGATGTATTCCAGAAGCCTAGCAAACCCATTTTACCTCCACATCGGGTCTGTGACTGCGCCATTCCTATGATTCTCGGAGAAGTGGTTCCGTTTGGACGGTTGTATTCGTTGACCAAACAAGAAAAGAAGGTACTTAAAGTATACCTAGATGATAATCAAGAGAATGGTTTAATTGCCCCCTCTTCATCTCCTGCTGGGGCTCCTCTTTTTTTTGTTCCAAAGAAATCAAAAGATCTGCGTCTCTGTGTTGACTTTCGTGGACTGAACAAGATAACCATCAAGGATCGATATCCCTTACCTCTTATTAGGGATATATTTGATGCAGTCCAAGATGCCAAGAGGTTTACAAAATTGGATCACCACAGCACAGAAACCGCCCTCATCACATGCACTGACGACATCAGGACCAAAGTCAACAAAGGCGAGACCGTCGCACTCATCCTCCTCGACCTCTCCGCAGCTTTTGACACCGTCTGCCACCACTCACTCCGCACACGCCTCCACAACATAGGAATCCGTCACAAAGCCTTAGACTGGCTCACCTCATTCCTCACTGACCGAACCCAGAGAGTCCGCCTTCCATCCTTCCACTCCAACACTACCAAGATCACCTGCGGATTCCCCCAAGGGTCCTCCCTCAGCCCCACACTCTTCAACATCTACATGATCCCCCTAGCCAACATTCTTCAAGCACACGGAATCACTATCCTTTCCTATGCAGATGACACCCAACTCATCCTCTCCCTCACCCGCAACCCCACCACCGCCAATACCAACCTACACGCCGCTCTCCTAGACACCGCCAACTGGATGACCATTAACCACCTCAAGCTCAACTCAAACAAAACCGAAATCATCATCTTCGGCCCCAACAAAACCACATGGGATGACTCCTGGTGGCCCACCGCCCTAGGTCCCGCACCCACCCCCGCAATCCATGCACGCAACCTCGGCATCATCCTCGACCCCTCCCTCTCCATGACACAGCAAATCAATGCTCTAACCTCCTCCTGCTTCCACACACTCCGCACTCTAAAACAAATCCTTCAAATGGATCCCCCCAGAAACCAGAAAGACAGTCACCCACGCACTCATCAGCAGCAGACTGGACTACGGCAACACCCTCTACGCCGGCACCACACTCAAACTCAAACGCAAACTCCAAAGAATCCAGAACATAGCCGCGCGCCTCGTCCTTGGCCTCCCCCGCCACAAACGAATCTCACCACACCTCAAATCCCTTCACTGGCTCCCCATAGACAAGAGAATCACATTCAAGATCCTCATCCACGCACACAAATCCCTCCACAACACCGGCCCAACCTACCTCAATGAAAGGGTAAACTTACACACTCCCACACGCAACCTCCGATCAGCCGACCTCGCCCTAGCCACAGTCCCCCGCATCCAGCACACCACCACAGGAGGCAGGTCTTTCTCCTACCTCACCCCCAAAACCTGGAACTATTGGTGCAGTCTTACTTCAGAAACAAGAAGACAATAGCCTGCAACATCCTGTCTTTTACTTATCCCACATACTGATTGAAGCTGAACGCAATTATTCTGTGTTAGAACAGGAATTACTTTCTCTCAAGGCTGCCTGTAAAGAATGGAGACATTTCCTAATGGGTACTAAAGAATCGTTCAAAGCAAGAACTGATCTCCGAAATTTACAATGCCTCCAAAAGTTTCCAGTGTCAAAATAGCCGGCAGGCAAGATGGGCTTTCTTTTTCAGCCTATAAGACTTTGTAGTGACCTATTTTCCTGGATCTCAGAACCTAGTAGCTGATGCCTTATCTCGTCGCTATCTAGAAAGCGCTAACAATTCCTCTCCAAAAATAATAGAACCCAGTCGAATCATCGGAGTTGCCCAGTCCTTTCTTGATCATGTTAGACAGAAACCAATATCTTCCATTTGAAGAATGGAATATCTTGAGTTCTCAATTACAATAGAATCAGGAATACTTCTATCATCAAAACTCTCTATTTTTGCCGACCAAGAAAGTACAGACCAAGGCTTTACAGATGTGCCATAATTCCCCTGTGGCTGGACATCGCGGAATCAAGAAGACACAGGAGTTGCTTTTTGGTGGCCTGCACTTAAAACCGATGCCGAATCCTATGTAACATCATGCCCTCTATGTGCTCAAACCAAGGCACCTCGGACCAAGCCAGCAGGATTATTGATCCCTTTGCCTGTTTCCTCTGCCCCATGGCACACCCTGCATACAGATTTCATATGTTCTTTACCGTCTTCTTCATGTCATTATGGTAACCGTTGATTAACTTACCAAGATGGTGCATTTCACATCCATAAAGAAATTGTCTACAGCAAAAAAATTAGCCATATTTTCATGCAAGATATCGTTCGTCTACATGGTCTTCCACAAGTAATCATTTCTGATCGGGGACCCAATATGTGTCACATTTTTGGAAGCCTTTTTGTACCTCATTACACATAAACGTCTCCTTTTCATCTGGATTTCATCCTTAGACTAATGGTCAAACTGAATGCTTGAATCAGGAAATCCAACAGTATTTACGTTGTTTCTGTAATGCCACACAAAGCAAGTGGTCTGATTTCCTTTCTGATTTAGCTGTGTTTTCATATCATATCACAGTGCATAATGCAACAGGTTCAACACATTTTTTTTGCACCTACGGCTTCCATCCCAAGACCTTCCCAACAATACCTTCTGTGCTACCTCCAGTTCCTGTGGTTACTTCATTTGCTCGGTGACTCTGCCATATTCAGGACATGATCCGTACCACTCTTTTGATTTCTAAATAAACTATGAAAAGAAGGGCCGATGGCCGACGTCGGGCTGCACCATCTTACCAGCCAGGAGACAAAGTATGGCTTTCTTCCAAAATTCTGCCTTTTTGTTTGTCTCAAAACAAATTCAAACCCCGCTTTTTTGGTCCTTTTCACATACTCCAGTTTTTGAATCCTGTTGCTGTTCGACTATGTTTACCTCAGACTTGGAAGGTTCATCCAGTTTTTCATGTCTCGCAACTCAAGCCCTTTGTTCCTGATCCTCACCATAGGCGTTTTCAATGTCCTCCTCCTCTTTCTGTGGATGGCCATCCTGAATATGAGGTACAGGAGATCTGTGATTCACGCATCTTTCGGAACAAGCTACAATTCCTGATTCACTGGAAAGGTTAACCCCTCAGTGACTGTTCATGGGAAGATGCTTCTTCAGTTCATGCTCCCCATTTTATTCACAGTTTTTTCTCTCTTTTTCCTGACAAGCCCGGGGCCCTGGGGAGGGGGCCTACTGTGATGTCGCAGACTACTGCAGGGTCCCTTTTTCGGGCTGCAGTCCGGCCAGCAGTCTGCGTTTCGGGACGCCGGAACCGCCGCAACCCATTTTTTGGTGCTCGTTTGGCGTTTTGTGCCGCGATGCGGCCCAGGGGGCAGATTTCATGCTCCGGGTCGCGCTGCGGCCCCTGGCAGCCTCCCTGACTTTCCTTTCCCACTTACCTTACTTGGGTGCTTTTTCTTTTTCTTCTTTTTTCTTCTTTCTGCTTTTTCTTCTGTCTTCATGTCTTCTTTCTTCTTGGTCATCCATATTGTCTTCTTCTGTGGTGGTTGTCTTCCCAGTATGCCTTGTTCCTTTTCGTTTTCTACTTGGCTTTCTTTCTCATTCATTTCTATGTGGCTTTTCCCAATCCAAGATGGTGTTGTACGTTCTTCCTGTTTTTGTCACTTCCTGTTTCATGGTATATAAGCACTGCAGTTCCCTCCTTCCTTGCGCTGCAAACACTTCTGTCCTGGTGGTGATCCTTGCTCCTGTTTCCAGTTTCTTCTCGCTCCTGCATTTTTCCCTGCAGATTTGATTTCTATTTTGTCTTTTTCATTGTTTTTTCCTCTTTTTCAGGAGTTCCTGTGATAGAGGTTTTTTCCCATTACTTGGGTTTTTCCTCTGGGACTCCTTCTGGAGGGTACGGTCTGCCTTGGTGTTTTTCTAGTCAGCAGCACCGTGGCTACTAGAAGGGGCTGATCTTATCTTGGCCAGTCCAGAACCAGTAAGAAATCAGGTATCCCTCCTAGTACTGCAGCCTACAATGGTAAGAGACGTGCAGACCATGACAGGCTTTTGCTCATTAATCCCCCCATAAGGGCATCCACCAGTGGGTCAAGAGCACTTTACAACCCCCTTCATCTTAGATCCTACCTCATGAGACAGCTCAGCTGCTCTAATCCTTACAATAGGGACATGTTTCAGCAGAGAAATTTGCTTCTCAGGTCGGTATTCTTTTTCCTGCTTACATAGCCTCCACCCTGGAAACACTTTCTGGATCCTGAAGCCTACATGCTGTCATGTGATGGGTCCATTCTCTGAAATGCCACATAGACCGTAACTGGGGACCACCGCTGAGCTCCTAGAATGCTCCTAATTCCTACTTAGATGTGTCATTCCTTCCTCATCAGCTTCATATTCAAGATTGTTGAGGATTTCAACCATGCAGAGTTTTGAAGGTATGGCAGTAACCTCAGTGTTAATAAATTTCCCCACAGATTAAGGATGGTTAGTATCTGTAAATGCATGCTCAACAAACGAATAGTCCCCTTCTTCAGGCTCCCAAACATCATAGTATGAATATTTAAATTGTACATAATATATATATATTGGAAGTGCCTTTTAAATACTATGCAACAACAATAGGTTGATGGATGGATTGCATGACTTAATCTCATACACAGCCAATCGCTCTGGGATGCATTCCAGTCCATTGTTTTTTCCCACTGTGCGAGGGTAAATAAACGTCACCTTATGCAAATCAGTGCAGACTCTGCTCCTCATAGGAAGTCCATCCTGAGCTTCCAGGCGAGGCCCCCTTCAGAAGGGGCCACAAGCAACCCCAAACTGGATTTTTGATCTACCTAGGCTTTATCAGTGAGGTATACCTTGAGACCTATGGCACAGTGTGCATGGGAGCCATGTCTGGGATTATCCTTCACACTTAGGGAGTAAACTGCAACAACAAGATGATGGAAAGAATTCTTGGCATAATCTCAGCCACCGGCAGTAACTCTGGGCCACATTCTTGTCTGTGGTTTTTCTCCCACCATGCCATTCTAGGCAAAGGCCCACCTTATGCATATCCCTTCCGACCCAGCTCCTCATGGGAACAGTCCGTCACAAACTGTCAGGGCAAAACCTGTCTTGGGTTGCTAATGTTCTGTTTCAGGGAGGACCTAGCTTGGCAGTTCGGGCTAGACTGTTTCTATTATGCAGGGTCAAGACTGATTTGCACATGGCTGGGTCCAATCTAAGGTGGCATAGTGTGCACAAGGACAATGGGTTGGATTGCTATGCCAAACAATTGGTAGTGAATAGGTTTATTGCAAGCATTTCTCCATTTGCCTTTTGCATGTTTTATAAAATCCTGAACAATCTAATGTGACCTCGCAATCTAATGAGATCATTTTTGAAAACATGGAGTTAAATGGACATGCTTTACTTCTAGAAAGCAATTTGTACATTTTTGATGAACCTTAGGAACATCCTAAAAAACAGATATAGACTTTGAGTCACATACCAACCATATGAAGCTGACACAGGCAAATAACTAGTTATATGAACACGTTATAAAATATTTTCTCCAATTGTCACAAACCCACAGATTATGGGTGTCGAATTTGGGTTCAGGGGAGCCAGATCTGCGCCAAATATCCAGGACAAACACTGAAAATATAGATTGTCATTGCACTGAAGGTAGATATGCTGAAATGTGTCCAGCCGTCCTGAAAATCTCTAGGACACACCTGCCCTAGGCGAACAAAGGTTCAAGATAAATAATGTTCTTTCTTTCCGAAAAAAGTAGTCTACCTAAAAAATTAGGAAATCACTCACTACTATGCCAGAAGTAGAAATCATATGCAATGTCATGCCTCTGTAGTTGAACCGCATTGTTATATTCCTGCTGTCATAGCACTTCTGCACTTTGGTAATATTACAGCATAAGAAGGTCTATTGGCACAAGCAAAACATTGGCGCTAACGCTAAGCTTTTAAACGCAGAAAAAAAAAATCTGCATGGTATTATCCCATTTAAAGCTACATTGTTGGTAATGCCACATTAACTGGGTGTGATAAACAAAGTCTCTTGATAAGTGTCCCAATGTAAGGTCCCATCCTTGTCGAATAATTGAATTTATTAAAGTCTCTCTGACGCATAAGGTCTTTGGGCACTATTGTGAGCTGTGGCCTATCCATGCCAACAAGGAACGTTTTTGGCACTTATTTACTAAAGGTTTACACGGATGCTCGTGCAACACTATGTGAGTCTATAATGAACAATATGGTGTGGGATATGATGGGAGGGGAATATGATGGTTATTGAACATGTGATTGAAAAGGTAGCAAATACCACGATGTTTTACATTTACATTACATATAATTAACATTTTATGGCAAGGCACTGGAGCCAATGTTATGCAGTCTGCCCTCATGCAGCTGCAATACACATATCTTGCCGTGTCTTTTTAAACCCCACACACGTTTGTTAAATTGTACTTTGTTTTTACTCCGGTTTTCATTTTTGCTCTCAACTATGATATACACATTGGCATTGTTTACTTCATCTTGATAGGACAGGCCTATCTTTTTATGTGTGGAGTTCTCTGCCGAGACTGCAGAGCCTTTGTAGTCCCAAACATACTATTTGTGAATACCAAAAAATGTAAACTTACACAAAATGTTACCTTTGTAAATCAGATCCCATGTTCATAACCGTGCCCACCTTAATATGTATTTGGATTGTGTAAGTGATTTCAAAAGGGCCGCATTGTGTTGTATGTACAGCGCCTCAAGTGTGAGATGATTCAGTTGCTCTGTAAAGTTTTTGCTGTTTTTTTGTTTGGAGTTAGATTTCTGATTCAGGAAATATCTAACATAAAAATAGCCTCGTGGAGAGACACAATCGCATATACACACAAACATTTGATAGCAGGTACATTACACCAGGCTATCTGGGTATGATCCCCTGGGATATGCAGGTCATTCATAGGTCGTCATAGCAGACGCTCAACCTCCTGACATACCTTGTGCACTTTTAATCTATAACATGGAGCTCACACCCTCTGGACACCCTGCTCTTGCCTCCTCTGCTCGCCACGCCGTCTTTCATAGATAGCTCCACTTCGGTGGCTGCTGGGAAATAAGAGACTCACACCCCACCCCGCCCCAAATCTCACAAAGACACTTTGCTAGGGGCCATAGGGTGGGTGCACCTCATACGACAACGGCTTTGAGCTTTGCGCTGGTGTGTCTCCTGTTACAGCCAGATCCTGGGCTCTCACACCAACTTAAATCCAGCAGATGTTCATGCATGTCTATTGTAAATGCATCTATGGCTTGCATTGTAGGCTTTAGGAGATGGACCACTATGCAGCTTGCGTGTGAAAGGCCCTCTGTGGAGAGACGTTTTAAGGCCTGGGCAAAGTGTGCTCTGGCCCAGGGCCACACAGTTTCAGGGGGCCCCTAAAAGAGCCAGCTCTGTTCTGCAGACAGTGCTTCTTTGAGTACCTTGAAAGATTTTTAAACAGATTGCTTTAAAACCCGTTTTCCTTTAACTTATTTTGAATCTGGGTGGCAATCTATTGCAGACATTTAGCAGAGAATTGTTCTGTTTGTTTTTCAACACCATGCAACATCCATAAAAAAGTTAGTTTTAGGTGGAAAGCGGACCTCACTTATGAGAAATGCGAGGGGGTCCACAGAGATGATTTCCAATAATATTCATGAGGTGCGGCTTTATTACGATATGGAAAACACGTCACTATCCCCGAGTAATAAACACATTTAGAATTTGGATCAGAATGCCTCTGCACTGTCAGTGACCCTGGCAAAATCCTCAAGATGTCCCTGCCTCTGTATTGAGATGGGGTGTGAATGGTGTGTAGGGCTCCCCTTGCTTACAACACATCACTGTTTATGGGGTCTTCCCTAAGTGCTTACCTCCGTAGCTCTTCTATTGTGGCTAGGATCACACCTCACACTGCATGAAACAGACAATATAGCCACAGTTACAACAAAGAGAGAACAAACACAGAAACACCATATTTCCTGTAGACCCAGACACTGCGTAACAACCTGTTAACCATCCAGACCGCTAATGCATCAAGAACTGCGCCGTGATTCCTAGTTCAGAAACGCGCTCACAGTGACCAGAGGAACAAGCAGAGCAACAGTACAAAAGCAGGCTCAGAGAATGGCTAACCATGGCCATGAATGTACAACTGAAAAAGCAAATTAAAAGGATGAGCAATTAAATTTTGAAAGAGTGGCAAAGGAAAAGCAACGTGTCTGCCTGAGTAGATAATACAGATCAGACAACAAGCAGCAGCGTAGGTATTGTTGGGGGAGAACCCAGTTTTCCAGTTCTTCAAAAACATTGGGGGAGTGAATGACAATAGGGGAAGCATGTAATTCTTCATCTGTTTTGTAAAGTGCATGGCTACCAGACAAAGGGCTTACCAGCGCTGTTGGTTCTTGCTAGAGTGAGGGTAAATAAAAATGATTAAGGGAAAAGATGTTTTTAGTTTTTTTCTAAAACTCATGAAGTCGTCATCCTTTCTCAGACAAAAACGTAAGAAATTCCAGAGATTAGGTGCAAGATTTGTGAAAGAGCCACCTCCACTTCTAGCTCTCTTGACTCCGGAGACAATGAGGCAATCAAGATTGCTGGACCTAAGAGCCCTGTTGGTCCGATGGGAGGAGCCCAGCTGATGGAGAACATATGGGCCCACTTTGTGTTTTTGCCAATGTGTACTACGTAGTTCCTTGAATTGTTATTTATCTATCTATCTACCTATTAACCTATCTACATATATAAACAAATTCATTTTAAAAACCTAAGGTAATAATTAGGTTCACATTTTAAATGTACAAAACCATCAAAATTCACCTGTTATAGTTAGAGTTATCTCACGTAACTATAACTTGTGCCCTAAGGTAACTATAACTCGTGCTCCCAGCCATGCAGTTTTTTCATCAAAACTTTTATGGCAAATAGTACATTGATATTAACAATGATGTTATCAGAGATTCATGAGTGCTGTCATTTGTGATGCAATTAGCAGTGCATGTGAGGGTACTTGCTGGAACCGGAGTGTTTGCTCTGACTTGGTGGGAGCTTTCAAAGCTCCAGCTAAGTCAGAGTAAACAGCTATGTCCCAGGGATGGGGTGAGCATCCCGGGACATAGCAGAAGCCATCCCTGGTGGGTGGCGGTCACCACGGTCATTATTGGCTCCTTGAGGTGGGCCCTCCTCCAATGTTAAGGAGCCTCAGCAAGGTGGTGGTCCCAAGGGCTTCAGGGGGACTAGGCGCCCCCCATTTTATTAATTCGATATTAGCCCCAGGGGGGTGGCGGTCCTTGCCCCTGCAGGGGGAAGGACGCCCCACCCCCACATTTCAATAATTAGATGTTAGCCCCAGGGAGATGGGGTCCCCTGGGCTACGGGGGGCCATGCAGCTCCCCCCCTCACCCTGAATTCAAAATTTCCATTCCACTAGGACCTGGAGAACTTCATTTAAACAAGTGTGGGAGCCCGCACTCTTTTTTTTTTTTTTTTTTTGCAGATCCGCCGTAGCTCCTGATGAAAATTTTTAAAAAAATGTTTTTCACTCTCGGTGGAGGGATCCCTCTGGGACCCTAGCCCCAGAGCTAAAGGGTCAGGGTGTCCCTACCCTTTTCTTTTTTATTTATGGTTTTTTTCTGGGACTTGGCTGAGGCCGAGTCGTGTTGGCAGCCAGTCAGATCTCAGCATGAGATCCGGAGGGTTCGCGGAGCCTTTGCATTCCTATATGTACAAATTTGTTTTTTCTTTAATTTCATAAAAACTACAGAATGGATTTACACTAAATAACAAAAAGGACGCTTTCTGGACCAAGAGCTACCTTTCTGCCAAATTAAGTGTCATTCCATCCAATGGTTTAGGTGCTATTCCTGGTCAAAATCCCTATGGAAAAATGCATGGGGGAAAAAGCGTTTTGGGAGCCCCCCTTTTTCTCTGCCCCCGCTTGATGGTTCACCCCAAAACTTTCCAGACAGACGCTGAAGTGAGCGTTGTATTTTTGTTGAAAACATTTGTGAAGATTCATAGGAAGTTTTGGGCAACCCTTCCAAACTAGGAAGTAGCCAGAAAAAAAGTTACCCCCCACTTTGGACCATGTTTGACCATGAGTGAACATGCAATGTGTGCAAGCCCAAATGTCCCTAAGGGAGTTCTGGGGTGAGTTTTGTGCAGTAAAAGTATTGAAGAATTTAGCCAAAAAAATCGCATTTCCATATATTTTTGGAGATGTGCTAAAAACAAATCAGAGTCCACTTAATGGGGCTGAATTCCAGAGTTTTTTGTGTGGTCCTTCCAAGAAAATAATAATGCCTATAACTTCAATCCAATTGGGGCAGCTCAATAATTTACCCAGATCACACTGAATAGTCACCTAATTTGTCATCATCCACTACCATGTTCACATTTTTGTTCTTATGGTCTGGCTTGATTGCGCAGCTGCTACCAGACATTATCAGAGAATTGCCAATAGAGGTGCTTGGGCTCCACCCACTTGTTGAGGGCCTGAAGAAAATCTTTTGAATGGGCAGAAGTTATGTGTTTCCACGAAAAAGTGCCCTACACAAGCTGCCCAGACATATCCATTCAGGGGAAAACGCATGCCATTGTAATCGTATTGTGTACTAGATAATTTAAGGTGTTTTTCTCTGGCATCAACACAGACGGGAGGAGGCCAGTCATTCACGTACATAGTGTTAGTTTTAGGACTGGCTTGATCGTGTATTCATAAGCCAAACCTAAGTGGCATTTCCAATGCTTTTTCCAAGTTTATAATGTAGCAGGCTGTGCATATGAAATTATTTATTAGTTACATATCAGTAACTAAATATTTTGGGTAATGATGGTCTTTGAAGACCTAAATCTTCATTCTTAATGCAGTATCCGGGTTTTCAAAAACTATCTTGCTTTTAGGTAACAGGCTGGCACAGAACAGTTCAACAATCTGCTGGGCATATTTTAATAGACTTCTGCATTCAAATTCACCCGCAAAATCGTGGACGAAAAACTAACATTTGCATAGCTGTATATTTGCAGTAGTAACTATATTTATTTGTACCAATGTTTACGTTTCAACTTTAATATCACTAGAGTGAAAATATCCGACAAATGTATGGCGCTCAGTTCTAGGGAGTGGCATGTACTGCGGCAGGGAGAGTGTGACCTTGCTGCACTTTCCACTCATGAAAAGCCCTCTGAAGGTTCTTGTTCTGTTTGTTAGTTCCTAGGACGGCTCGGTTCTGCGGCCAGTCCTTTTTCCATGTCATCAGCCTAGAGAGCTCAGTGAGAGATCTACAGCCCTACAGCCCCACACCCCCAAACCCCCTCCCCCCCTTCTGCTGGTGGAGCAGGGGCCTCGTGACGTCACTGCTTCCAAATACCAAATCAGTATCAGACGCATCAATGGTTTGCGGCCGTAATTCTGGACTCAAACATTTGAAAAGTTACTGGCGCAAACGACGGGGTAGTAAGTCACTGGCAAATGGGAAAGTGTCCCCTTTGGACCACTGCAAAATCTCACAGAACCGTTTACAAAAATTGAGTGAGGCATCCCTGTTTCTGTGAAGTGAAAATGGGCTATTTTGTTTTGTAAAAACAAAAATACTTTATCTGAAAACCGTCACAGACATGGATCATCGTCTGACTGTTGCAGGCCACCATCCCTGTGACTGTGGCCAGTCGTATTGAGTCACAATTTACAGCCTACCTAATTAATATTAATTAGGTGGGTCAGACTGCAACTAAATCCAATTCGGATTTGTGCAAATTGACCATTTGGGGCCATATGTACGAACACTTTTTCCCCATAGACACAGAATGGGGGAAATGCTTTTCTACATCTGGCCCTTAGTGCGTAGGCTGCTTCGCAAAATTCCATACTGGCCGCAAAAACACTGCGCACAAATTGACCACTTTTTGTGATCTGTGGGATAGTGCATCTTGCCCATTAAGTATGGACACCGTTCCTAAGTGCATATTTCTTGCCGATTCATATTGTGTCTGAGCCAGGCAGTTCCCGAGGGTGTAACCTATCAATCCACTTCACTTACCAGACTGGGTGCAACACTCTATATGACTTGTTATAATTTAAGATTAGTTTAATATATAAATACTGCAGGCCTTCCTTGTAAAGTACAAGTAGTTACATTCCCTTAGATAGCCCTACAAGGCTACTTGTATTGTTGCTGGTCCTAACCAGATGTCCCAGGTACGAAACTGTTTTTAACTTACCAACACTCTCATCTATATAATGAACTTGGATCTCACAGCAGAGATTCAACTGTTTGTGCTCAGGTTCTTCTTGTACGTGGCCATCATGTAGTTCAAATTGAGAATGAAGTCTGCATGACGTGGCAATTACTCTTATCGCTTTTTTCCATAAATTAACCCCTCAGTCCTTGGACTCCCGTGCCTCCTCACATTGCCATGGCTATATTAGCATGATGCAAGGAAGTGGAGGTTCCGTTATGTTATCGTAGTGTCCCCAGTTTTGCACAATGATCATGGAAGCAGCTTTTCCTAGTTGCTTGTATCATTTTTTCCCTTGTTTGGTGTATTTATATAGTTTGAACCTAGCACGGAGCACTGTAAGTAGCACAAGGATTTCAGGGTGTGACTGATTTCGTCACACTAGCATTAGCCAATGATTAGTCTGGAAACTGAAAAAACGTGGTACTTAAGGTGTCAAGGGTATTACTGTGTAGGCTCATGAGCAATACCTTGCTTCTATCAATGGGTAAGAGGAAGAGAGCTTGCCCGGCAGAGTGGACGGTGTGGCATGGCAGGAATTATTTGATCCTTTGTAAAAGTTAATGTTGATAGGATTACGTTTAGAAATGTCCACTGATTCAGTTGAGAATAAATTCCATGCTGAATCTTATGGGGTACATGTCAGATTGCAATAGCGTGTACATATGTGTGTAATCAACTTATTGACAGAGAGTGGAATCATTGCCCCACTCTGCCAAACCCTGGGCTCTTCTACCTCAAATAGAGATCAATTAACCTTTTAATTTACAGTGGTGCAGCCCTCACTGGCTACGCTGTTGAAATCAGCTGAAGGCCATTTACCACAAGGAAAACTCCCTGCATTTCAAGGGCATTTGATTTAGAGAAGCAATCTTCTGCTTCCACAGTGTGCTAATGAAAAAACAAAAATCATGCAGCGGGCGCCACGATATGTCAGGTGGCCCCGCACAGATTTTCAGCGACAGTGCTCCCGCCTTGCAAGCAGGACTACTTTCCGTCAAAAATTATCCCACCAAGTCCCTCAAATTTCCTCTGTATTCTGTCTAATGCTGCAGTTTATTCAGTTTCTATTTTTGACAGATAATTAAACAGCGGCTCTGGGAGATTGCGATTTGGCCCGTTTCATTATGAGGAGAAGCTAGAATTATCTTTTGACTTTATTCTTTTGCACTGGTATTCCCAGCCAGTTCTCAGGCGAGTGGTACAAAAATGGCAGGATACGCAATGCTTAAAGATATATTAAGTGGGATGGGTGAAAGCTTGGATTAATTTGGATCCTGCTTATCATAGACCATTGTATCTTATCTGGATTGATGCCTCCTCCTTTGTATAAACCCGAATACAGCAGGGCCGGACTGGCAGTGGCGGGCATCGGGCATTTCCCCGGGATGCTGAAAGGCTGGGGCCGGTTTTGCAATGGTGTGGCCCGATTTTGTTACTGGGGGCCGGTTTGGTAACAAAAGCAGCAGTTGCACCCCCGACTCCTCCCACATCCCCTGCAAGGGCTGCTCCGACAACTTTGGGTTCCCAGATCGGCCCTGCGATACAGATTTGAAAATAGGGATTATTATTCATGCGCACAGGTTCGATTTGATATTGAACATATCTGCCCTGTACATTTAATGTCAAACATGTTATTGTGACATTGCACGCTAGAGATGCATTGGCCTTGTTTTGGCTTGCTTATTTCGTTCTTTCCTGTTTAACTAGGGAGCAACTTTAATGTAGATGCAAACTGATGTAGTATAAAATGTCATTCAATTTAACAGTGAAGAAAAAGTAAAAGGGTAAATTATTGAGAAACGACAAAGAAATAAAAATAGTGTATAGAAAAAGAGGAAAAAAGAAAGACAAATAGTGGAGAAAAGAAAAAAGTTAAGAAAGAGAAACAACAATGAGAACAGTTAAAGAAAGAGAAAGAGAAAGAAAGCTAAAGAAAGAAAGCGTGACCAGAAGAATGAACAAAAAGGAAATAAATCACACGATTAAATGGAAATATGGATTTACCTTGTAACACGGCCAGTTGAAGGAAGCTGAGAGCCAGTAATATTCTCCCGAGTATCATATTAGTTACAAACATGGAACTGGGGCCAGCAGAGATATCCGGAAAGTAAGGATCCGAAGCTTGAAATGGCGCCACTTTGTCCAAATACCTTCTTCCCACTCTCTCTCTCGTTACTATCTTGAATATCAATAGTTCTTCAATCTCTCGTCCTCCTCATCACTCTAGCACTCTGCTGACCTGCAGGTGACAGTGTCTGAGGGTCTCACCCACTGCCCAGTGCTAAGACCTTGCGTGAATACTCTTGGAAACGATGAGGCCTGCTCAGGCCCTGGTACATGACAACTTTCAAGCGTCGGCCTTGATTCCTCCCTCCTTCATGTGACACGAAGCTCACAGGTGTGCGGAGCGTTACAGTTCAAACAGGAAACTAGGAGAGGCTGGCGAGGTTTTGGTTTCACGTTGTAGTTAACTTCAAAAGAGTCTAACCATGCACTTACAAATAACTTATAAAGTTGTGTCTTACCACAACTATTCAGCACTCCCCCACTACTGTACAATCATATTTTTTTTGTTGATGTACGAGGCAGTGCCAGAATTTAATTCCCAGCTGCCTCCAGCTGGTAGAGAGAGGCTAATTACCGGACAGTGATTATCAGCAGCTGTTGGGACTAGCGGTCAGAATCGCCAAAATTGAAGCTGGGGAACCAGATTCGCGCCCCGGACTCGGCCCAATATCCTCAAATGCTTAATTTCCTCATGTCTCAAAAATGCGCCCTGTAATCTGGTACATATGCAAACCGTTCTAATGCCCTTGGGTAATGTTTGCGCTTTATAAAACTGCAAAAAAGGCGTACTTCTCCACGTCCCCCTTGTATATTGGGTATGTCAGCAGAGGTCCATACTAAATATATCTGAAGAACTTGTTGAAACGCATACACATTGCAATCAGGATAATGACATCAATTTCAGAACTGGCTGAACAGAATACAAGAGCAAATTAATTCAAACAAAAACTGCATACTCGTTTAATAAAATTACAGAATCGTTTTTTAAACATACAAATTAGCTCTCATCAGCCAAGAGAATTAATCAGAGTGTATCTTCGATGCAAGAATTCTGTGACAAATTACATTTTTTCTTAAACAAAATAGAATTAAAAATAGCGTTATCTCTAGTTCGAGAACTGGGGAAGTAGTAGAACTTGCAGATTTTTAATTATATCCATCCGTCTTCAGCAGGGTTCCGTCCAATGCACAGTACTACAGGATCTGTGATCTTGTCAGTGGGGGATGGTCTTAGATGGGACAGTGATGAGGGATTTGTCCTAGCACTGATATTACTTGATCTACCTGCTGCCTTGGACACTGTCGACCATAATATTTTGGTCAACTGTGTGGAGGCTGCTGGAGGACAGGGACTCCCTTGAAATAGATACAATCTTTTTTTGAATATAGAGTCGAGGTAGTCCACCTTTAGAATTTATTTTTAGCAAAAGCAGTGCTGATGACGTGGGGTCCCTCAAGGTCCATCTTTACCCCCCTTCAAATGGATTTATATGCTAAACCCTAGATACAAGAACTAACTGGAAGAGAGTGTAGCCTCCACAGTTACCTGGATAATCCCCTCTCTTGCTAAATGGAACAATGGCCACTCAATTAGAGTTCCAGAACATTACGTGTTTTATTTGGAAATGGATGATCAATAACCATCTAAAATTAAACACAGATAACAGAAGGATAATATTAAACACCAAACTGAATCTCTGGAACCAATTCTATGGCCATCAGAAATGGTTGTGGCTCATAAGTTGTAAAATGTCTTGTAGTTCTTGTGTCCTGCATCCTTTCTATGAAACCTCAGGTTGGATCAATAGGCTCTACATGCATCGATGTGTTGAACATGATCAGGAAACCTGTCTCTTTCCTGCCTTTGGAAGGCCAAAAATGGTAACTATGGCCTCTAACTTTTCTGGTCTGGATTTTGCCAACACTGTTTCCTTAGGACTCCCAAATAACATTCTTCACAAACTGCAAGAAGTCCAAAATAAAGCTGCTCGCTTAATATATACACTTCCTAAAAGCACCCACTCTACACCTCTGTTGCAGAAATGTCGTTGGTTACCTGCAAAATAGAGAATACATTCCTACATTTCAAAGAAAATGGATGGGCAAATGTAGTTTTTCCGTGCAGGCACCATCATTGTGAAACTCTCTCCCAGATCATGTCCATCATGAAACAGATTTCAAGCTGTTCTGGAAAAACCTGAAAACGTACCTAGTTAGACAGGTTTACCACTTCTGATCAATTTTTTATTCCTTTTGATTAGCTCTACATATGTGTTTATTAAGCTCCAAAACAATTCTGGTGAACATAAATTATCCCTGATTGAGCAGGTCTCTAGAACAAGAGAAAAGCAGCCCACGACATAACCTGGAAACAGTCATGTCATGTAACCCTCCTGGGAGTGACAGACATGTAATCCCTAGGTATGCAGTGTATAGTATGTCAGCCATGGTAATCGATTTGAGTCCACCCAGGACTGATCACAAGTGCCCTAAATGCAGTAATAGTAATAGTAAATGGCATTTGAACGCTACAGAGGAGTTACAGGGATCCATATTGAAAGATGCTGCATAGGTTCCACCCAGGAATAACAGGAGAACGTCTATACTGGTATGCACTGGATACCCTGAGTTCTCTCAAATGATGTACATGCTCTATCCAGGAGTGATACACGGAAGCACAGAAGAAATACAGCCGTACTCAGTGCTCTTAAGAGTCTACCCAGCAACTATACAATAACAATTCCCAGGCGTGCACTGATTACAGACATCCAGAGAGCCATAAGGTCACAATTGGATGTGCAAATTTACAAAGAATATAAACAATCAAGACAAACAAATGTGGCAAGTCATTCTGCAAAAGGCTAGTGCCTAATGTACAATATTTTGTCTTTGGCAATGAGCAGTGCTAAGCAGATCTCAGGCCTCTGCTTGCTACCACCCAATGGGGAATCGTAGAGGAGCTGTCCACCATATGCATGGGTTACAGTCAGCCATGAGAGATCAGTGCTTAATTTGAGCTTGTGGTTTCCGGTGCGGGGCACCAGCACTTACTTTTGAAGGCCAGCACTTAATTTTCTGTATCAGGCATTTACAACGAATAAAAGAAACAACCAGGAAAAGCGGAAGAAGAGAAAAACTGAAAAGGCGTCACAAAGGGAGAAAGCTGCAAGACTCAGCTGAAGGGGCAGGGAGTGGCTGCAAATTGGTTAAAGATTCCTGAGGTGGCTTTAGGATTACGCTGTCTCAGTATTCTGTGCTCGTACATTGAAATGCAGCAGCTGCGTGTTTTAAAGGATCACTTTGGGCACCGGCATGTTTTTATTTACAAATTAAGCATTGTGATAGATACATTCTAGGGTCAAACCAGGAACAAAACGGGTACAGCATGCAGTAGCTACACACAGTCAGACTAAGTGCCCTTTAATATCCACCCAGAATTGACTGCATAGCCTTCTGCATGCTCTGGTTACATGGAGCCAGGATGAATGCATTCCAGGCTCCACTCAGGAGCAGTTCATGACACATACTGGAAAAAGGTAATCAGGCCAAGAGATCAAAAGGTATCAAAACATATTAGGTATCTGCTGCTGCTCGGACTAACAGTGTTGGTGTAATGTTGTGGAAGGAAAATACTTAGTAGGCTTGGTAAGTTGGAGAAGAAAGGTATTTGGAGATGGAGAGGGTGAGAGGAAGGTGAAGGGCCCAAGGCTTTACTTCGCCCAAACAAGGAGGACTCCACATGAGGCCCTTAACCCCTCCACTGCTTACCTAGAAGTCTAAGCTGGACACCTTGGTTGGACTCCCATGGAGATGAGGTTAATGAGAGTAGAGGAGGACAGCAAGGTCACTTGCATGACCAGTTGTGTCTGCCAGTGTTATGTTATTTATTATATGTTATGATAGGTTAGGCTATGTTATGTTATGCATAGATGTCACGTAGGGATAATCAGCAGTAGATCAGCTACACTTGGCCTACTCTTGGTACCCTTGGCACTAACCTTGTTGCTATAGTCTCAGGATGCAAGAGCAGGATCAGAAAGTAAATACGTCTCGAACACTCATTTCCCTAGACCCTCAGTAGCAAACCGGAGGCTGATCATGGGCTACGGGTGGGGCAAGGAGTCAAGCTTTGACGTCTTCAGGGTCAAAAGCATCATCATTTTTGCTACCCTTGGCACCTTTGAAGTTCGATGTTCCTGGTTATGTGGTATGTGATGTAAGGTTCCCATAACTCGAATACTACACGTAAGCTATTTGTATGGCCTGAAACCATTTTCCGGGTCGTTTGACACCCTAGCTCCCACAACCCCCTCCCCCCCCCCCCCTGCTCGGCGTTAAGAAAATAATGATTTAACGTCTATGAACAGAGTCCTTGAGACGTTTTATTTGGTGTGTTTTGTTGCCTCTGGGATGAACAGTTTTAGTGAACAGAGAGGGGCATTCAAAAAGTCCCATGTGGAATGAGGTAAGTTGTTTTTTATTCGACTCGTACATCGCACTCGTTTACCCCCCTCCTTTACCCATCTCGAGTATTACACTGTGCTAACATACAACGGGAACTTTCTAGAACACGGCAATGATAAATCTGGAAATGTACTACTGCGTCTTAGAACCACGAGTGTCGATAGACCTTGGTGAAGGAGTGTCACTCCTAGAGTGTAAAGAGAAATATTTGGTAAACTTCTGAGGTCTACCTTTGAATCTATCCAATAAAAAGGCGATTTACTAAAAATAAAAGTAAGTATATATGTTTGTTTTACACTGATACTCTCTTTCTTCAGAAGAATGCAACAGCAGCTTAAAAGGCAAAAGAGATGGGTTACAAGAATACTCAACTAAGAGATCATTAATTGCTAATGAGGGTATCATCAGCCAAGTGAATTTGCTCCAGTTAAATGTAAGGCATACTTTTTCAAAAGCACCCATTACAAAGTTAAAAGTCTGGAGACGAAGGGGCATATTTACAAGGAAGTGGCACACCAGTCCCGATGTGCCACTTTTCTTGCTTCGCCTCTGCCCCATCTAACAACACATTGTTGAGGCATATTTACAATACAGCACACCATGGCGGTCATTAGGACAATAGCGTCAACATTTTTTACATATTGTGGTGCTTTGCTGCGCTACCGTCAAAAAGTTTGACACTAGTGCAACAAAGTACAGGGAGGCCCATTTATTAAAATGGGTGCATCATTTTAATTTTAACGCCTGCTCGGAGCATGCGCTAAAATTGACAGAAAAAATGGTTCAATGAAATGTTTTAAATTTTACTGCTCCATTTTTCGGGCCTTCCTGCGTCGGAACGTCCCACTTGGATACATTATGCCTGGCGCAGGCATAATGTGGTGGAAGGGTTTAAAAAGTGGCGCAATGCGAGCATTGCGCCACTTTGTAAATACGGCACAGGTGAAAGGCCTCTTTAACGGCGCCTTAGCGTAAAAAAATAAATGACGCTAGTGCGACGCAAGGTGGTTCTAGGGGCTTGTAAATATGCCCATTAGCACACAAGAATACAGACTTCCCAAAATATTTTTGGGCCCAATTTGCAATGGGAAATCTGCAGTTGTGGATGTTTGCCTAGTAAATGCATCAATTTCCGAATGAACACTATTCTCATAGGATCAGTGTCATAACAAAGGCCCCCACACTGCTGGGGGGTGCGGAGTTTTGCGGGGTGAGGTAGGGCTCCAGGGGTCCACCTCAGCACAACACCTAAACTGAGTGAGACTGGAGGGGGACCCTGTCCTTATTCCGTGCATGGGGCTCCAGTTCTGTTACGCCACTGCATAGGATAAACTACCTGAATATTCCGTGGCAAATATCGATATATCAAAAAATATCTTAGCAAAAACATCAAGAAGTAAAATATTGTGAAAGGAGCTATATGTAGGTAAATAGAGGTTTAATGTTGTTAGTTCTATTTATGTGTACTTTGACTACATATCTTCAAGGTGCACAAGTGTGGAGTGAAGAATAGTAAATCGATACTTAGCCATACATGCTTACCTTCTTAATATTTTGGCTCTCCACATTTAGGCGACCAATCTTCATCTTCCCTGGAAAATGTGGGAGGTTGCCTCAGACTTTTTACCCAAACCTGGTTAAACATTA
The DNA here is from genome assembly GCF_031143425.1 of Pleurodeles waltl. Classification (NCBI taxonomy): domain Eukaryota; kingdom Metazoa; phylum Chordata; class Amphibia; order Caudata; family Salamandridae; genus Pleurodeles; species Pleurodeles waltl. Next base: position 1,892,921,116 of record NC_090440.1, read on the forward strand.
GGAAGGATCCTTGGGTGCTAGAAACCATCCAGAGATTCAAGATAGATTACCTGAAGAAACTCTTCCAAGCTGTCCCCCCAAGAGAATTAACTTTGACCACAGACCAGCAGAAAGTGGTAGAAAAGAGGAAAAATGTATGTTGCTGAAGGGTGCCATTATAGAATTTCCCTTAGAGTGCAGGGTTTTTGTAAGTACACTCTTGTGGAAAAGAAAGACAGAGGGTGGAGGTCTGTGATAAACCTAAGAGATTTGAACAGATTCCTTGTATACAGGCATTTCAAGATGGAAGGAATCCATCTCTTAAGGGATATGTTGCTAGAAAAGGTTTGGTTGGTAAAGTTGGACCTGAATGATGCCTACTTTACCATTCAGATGGCCAGGGAGTTCAGCGTTATCTTCAATTCACCTGATGGGGTCAACAATACCAGTTCCGCATGCTTCTCTTTGGCCGTTCACCAGCGCTTTACCAAGGAGATGAGAGCTGTAGCTTCCTACCTCAGAGAGAGAGGTGTGCATATGAATTTCTACTTAGATGATATCCTAATCATGTCCCAATGCTGAGCACAGGTTTTGAAGGGCTTGGAAACGGTTATGTTCCTCCACAACAGTTTGGGCTTCATAGTGAACAGGGAGAAGTCTATTCTTACTCCCTCCAGGTCTGTGGAGTTTTTAAGCTTCACAGTAGATACAGTTAATATGGTTATGCTTTCCCCCCTAAAGGAGATTACCAAAATTTGAAAAGACATAAGGTATGTGCTGAAATGAGAGTCTTTAACTCTGAGGGATCTAGCCGAACTCTTGGATCTTCTGTCTATTTCCATTCTGACAATCTTTCCAGACCCCTCACATTATTGTGCTTTGCAGAGAATAAAAGCAAAGGCCCTTCGGGGGAAGGGTTATTGTGGTATGGAGACAAGATATCTCTAGATCAGGAAACCAAGCTGGAGTTGAATTGGTGGTTGGAGAATTTGGATGCCTGGAATGGCAGGGTGATCTTTGGATACTCCCCAGAATTCATTTTAGAGTCTAATACAAGTTCAAATGGTTGAGGTGCTCGCCTGGGTGCACTGGACACTATAGGTTTGTGGTTGCACAGAGAAAATTGCATCACATAAATTATTTGGAGTTGACTGCAGGCCAGTATGCCCTTATGAGTTTCAAACATTGTTTGCAAGGCAGAGCAGTTTTGTTAAAGATGGACAGTGTGTCTGCAGTAACATATATAAATCACTTAGGAAAAACGAGATCCACAGACCTGTCAGATTTAGCCAATAAACTCTGGCTGTTTTGCTTGAAGCACAAGATCAGCTTGAAGGCAGAGTATTTGCCTGGAAAGGCAAATGTGACTGCGGACTGGAATTCAAGGTTTTTAAGGGATTTCAGCAACTGGAAATTGAGCGAGGCCTATTTCAGGAACCTGTCTCAGATTTGGGGTTCACTGGAGTTAGACTTCTGTACGAGCAGGTTGACATTTCAACTAAAGAAGTACTACAGTTGGATGCATTCCCACCTTACCCAATGATTCAGAGGGCTCTTCAAAAGTCGAGACAAGAGAAATGCTCTCTTGTCCTAATAACTCTCTTTTGGGTATCACAGGCATGGTTTCCAATAACCTTGGAGCCAGCTTGTGACATTTCTGTTTTCCTTCCTGCTGTGGAAAGTCTGTTGAGAGGGGCAGATGGAGAGGAACACCATGTGGTTCTGACAGGGACTTTGAGCCTTCTTGCTTGGAGAATATCAGGAGATCTAGAGAAATGTCAGGCCTTTCGGGAAGAGCTGAGAAACTCCTCGAGGAGTCCTGGGCTCCATGAACCCGCTATATTAAAGAATATGGAGATGGTATTAAAGAATATGGAGGGCTACTGATATGCATAATTGTAGCCTCTGGTCTTGTAATGAAATGGCGATTCTCCACATTATATGTCAAGAGAATCTGAATTTCATTAAAGACACAGAGGCTAAATTATCTTACCCTTCCAACCCAGATGTGGAGATTTAGCTTCTGCTAAAATTGTGATATAATATAAAAAAAAAGATAAAAAAATGTATATGCAAAATGTTATGTTTTAAGATGAACATTTAATCGTCGACTATCTTGTGTTTTCTCGTTCTTCAACCTTTCTTAAGCTGGAGCATTAATATTTCCATTTCTTTTCAGGTAATAACCAATAGATCGCCTCCTAGAAGGAGCTTCATTCCTCTGAGGTTTTGCATTTACAGTGGTTTCTATATCTTCATTCATCCACGAAGAAGGAAGCAAGTATTGCATATCAAAGACGCAGATTGTTATGTGCATGGACTTATCATATGTTATGGGTGTTCTGTTCCAGAATGTTTACTTTATGATGTAAAAGGTCTTTCAAGTGCTGCACGGTGTGGCATTAAAGGAATAATGCATAATGCTAGCCTCCTTGTCTTTAATGAAATTCAGGTTCTCTTGGCATATAATTTGGAGAATCGCTCTTTTATAACAAGACTGGATGCTACCAATATGCCCTCCAGTACCACATCAGACATGTATTCAATTGGTTCTTTCAGGCCCTTTAGACCTGTGCTTGGTTTCCACCCAGCTGCCCAAGGCAGCTGGATGGAGAGCTTCAAAGTGCACATGTCAGTTTGTCCGGTGCAAGTTTGACGGCCAAACTGACACGCTCACTTTGCAGTGTCTGGCCAGCACTGCTCTAGTCCTTGGTTCATCAGAGGACACACACCTCACTTCTCCTGGCTCTGGGTCAGGCTGGCGGTTGCTGCACGCCTTGTAAAAATTAAAATTGCAATGAAATCATTTAATTAGCATTTTATTGTTCCCATTTAGCGTGGCTCGCTGCTTGGGGGGGGGGGGGGAGGAATGCTCCCCAACCCTCAAGGAGAAACCTCCGCTGTCAGGGTTTGTTTTAGTTAGTAACCTTGTGTTTATCTAGCTCTCTATATATTTTATTTCTTTATCTGGTTCGGAAAATACCCTAATAGATTTTCACTGGTCGGAATGCCAGCATTCTCATGTTGCATTGAAAGACATTGGAGTTATTAGATTTACTTCCTAGCTGGAAAGTAGAGAGCGCAATTAATGTGGTGATATGTTAAACATTGTTGTTTTCCCTTTCTCCATTTTTCATTGAGTGAAAAATATACTTTTTATACTTTTGCGTGCCTCTGCGCATTTACGAATAAATTCGGGTTGACGCCTGACTGAGGGATGGTCTGGCAGCCTGCAGGAACTTGTTAAATTGGGGATGCCGACCGCTAAGTAATGTTACTGGTGTCAAATGACTAGCATTGTCAAAGAGAAACTCGATGATTTGACCAACATGCTTAGATTCAAGGGAGGTTGGAGGTCAGCGAGCTTGAGTTTGTAGGGTCCCTCTGCTAAATGTATACTTCTACCTTACCTAGTGAAATCTGAGGAGCGCCTTGCTTCCTGAGCCTATCTGTAGTAACACCAGACAGTAAAAGGTTTAGAAAGATATCCCAAACAAAAAAGTCAGCTGTTTGTCCCGTTGAAAATGTTTATTTGCGTTGTCACAGATGTATGTAAATGTATCATCTTCTGAACTATGGAACACCATTCTGTGATGTCTCTCGTTTGGCCATGAGACTGTCATAGTTGTTGGTGATAGAACAGATGCAGGAAGAAAAGACAGGAAAAAAGCCTTATTTTCTTTCCCTTTCTAAAAATCTCACTTTTTTAGACAACTGTTAGTATCTAAACTCCTGCGACATTCCTTGGGTTTGGTAAATCTTATCTAAGGTTATATGTATTATGGCAACTGTGGAGACTGGGGGGGGGGGGGCTGTCCAACTTATTTTATTTGTGTAAGTGATAAGGAGAGAATAACTCCATTGTTTCAGGAGGTGACCTTAAAGTCTTTTCTTCTGGTGAGTTAATTCTGAGGTTTGGTTTTACAAATAAAAGGTGTATCCTGTAGATTTAAAGTGTAATTTTTTTCAATATGTACATTTGGATTTTGGTGGTACAAAAGTAATTTATAAAGCTGTATATGTATGTATCTGTCTCTGCTCTACAACCCTTATTTTGAGCTTGAACGCCAGTGCTTCTGGTAATGTATCTCACATACAGTGGATATGACAGAAATTCTGTAATCCACTGAGGACCAATCTCACCAGTGTTTGTCCTCTATGAAGGATGTAGGGTATGCCATACACCTCATACAAACATCGCCTCTGCTTCAAGAGGAAAGAGGCAAAATTCAAACCTAATGATGGGCTAGCATCTCTTTTGTACTTGTAAGTGATGATAGTATTTCCGAATTTTGTATGGAAGTGTCTCACCACTTTCTCATGGATACCTGCTGCCCTTGCATGCAGCGAATCATTCTATTAATGTCATATAGATTAAATAAAGTTTCTCTTTCTAGTGACTCAATCCCATTCTTCAAATTGACACTCTCCAGGATATCTTCAAACCATGCCCTATGTTGTGCCACAATCGCATCTAATGTTTGGCCCTGCAACTTAAGCCATGTTACTGACCTCATTTTTGTTTTCAGATAGCTTCATGCTTTTTTTGCTTTGAATGAATTCCTCATTTCCTAATTCTATTGTTTGTGATAAGTCACCCCAGTTGTTTAAATAACGGCAATTTATGCCCTCTTGCCATGATCTCTTATTTCATTGACCAGTCTTGGTAATTGTAACAGACGTGCTAATTTCTGAACAGTCTGTCTCCTTTATCTTTAACCTATTAGTTCTCCACAGGTTGGAGCAAGATGAAATTGCAAGCACCCAGCAATAAAGGTGAACAACAGTTATGGGCAGATTTACAAGAAAGTGGTGCATCGGTCCCTATATGCCACTTTTCTTGCGTCCCCTTTAGTCCCCATAACGACAACAGGGTTGCACCATTTATACCATACAGTGCACCATGGCGGTAGTTACCTCAATAGCGTCAAAATGTTTGATGCTGTTGTGGCACTTTGCCGAACAAGCGTAAAAAATGATGACGCTAGTGTAGCAAAGCACAGTGAGGCCTATAGAGTATTATGGGTGCATCACTTTAACGCCTGCCCTAACAAGGCTTTAAAAATGGTGGAAAAAATAGCACAGTGAAATTTACAATATTTTTTTCGGGCCTCCCTGCGCGGGCATATTGTGGCGCATGGGGTGGCAAAGTGGTGCAATGCACTCATTGTGCCACTTTGTAAATATGGCATGGGAAATGTACAAATTAATGCTGCCTCAATATAATAAAAATGATGCTAAGGCGTCATTAAGGCGGTGCTAAGGGCTTCAAAATCTGCCCCTTAGATTTGTGCATTAGAGTCGCAGTACTCTTCCTGATCAGGTTTGAGCTATAACTATATCTCCTGCATTACTTTTCATACACAAGCCAAGATAATTGCCACCAAACAATGATGTTAATATTTCAAAATTGGGTTTGCCATCCTTTTTCACAATTTTCTTTCTTGGGGACAATGCATGACCACCAGAGTAAGGTTACACAGTCTTATAGTCTGCTTCCGTAGCTCTGTACCAGCCATCAGTCTTGGCCCCAAAACTCATGTTGGTCACAGTGTAGCCTGTGCCCACCTGTCACAGGACAAACACCCAGTCTCAATGCTGTTTGAAATTACACCTGCCTGTTATGTTCAAAGAACAACAGCCCCAAAAGCCGTGCAGTAGCCCTGCACAAACATATTGCCATATCTGAGATATTTCCGCATGAGTCCAGATATTGCCTCTTCTCCCCAGACATGGTGTTTGACCCTACTCATCGGGGGATGCAAATAGAAATTTCATAGCAGACCAGTTGGGCCCACCAGCCTACCGGACCAATGTTGAGGATCACTAGTCCTACAAGGTTATTGTGCAGACGGCCAACAGCTCTCTTTTTTCCCCATCCATTTTCTACATTCCCCAGTAGCGATGCAGTAGCTCAGCACAGAAACAACAGCAATGTAAAATGCTTCTACCAGACCCCAGTTCATTCTCAGACCAGTTGATTTGCCTGTCGGAGACCTACTAAGCTCCACTAAACCCTAAAAGGACATTTAACTAATGCTACTTTATACCAGTACATGGAGGAGATCCCTCAACTTCATCCTTCAGTTTGAGAAAGAGCTTTAGAGGACCTGCTAGTATCACTCCACTTCTAGGACATACACATACCTAATTTGGATCCCTCAAAATCTATTAAATGTGTAGAATAAAATAGTCCCCTTCAGTTGACATTAAGCGCTGGCTTTTAAGTTTGTCAGTGTATCATTCTGTTCAGTGACCTATCCTGAAATTTGAGGGATGATTCAATTCCTTCAGTTTGCCATTTCAACAAACTGGAATGCCAGATTCTATGAGCATTATACATGATATCCTACAGGTAAAATTCTGATGGGTGGCACATTTCTCATTAAACAATGCTTTCTCCACCACATATGTATGTATGTGTATATTAGATTTATATATATGTGTGTGTGTGTGTGTGTGTACCCCATCCACTGCTCCCGAGTGCTTTACATGAGCACTAGTTGTATTACAGATGGACACATTGATTTTTAGGCATGAAGAGATTAAGGGCCGGATTTAGAGTTTAGTGGTCCCACCACAGGACCGCCAACTTTGCGGAAAGAACGCCGTCACCATGGCGGTGTCATCCCCCCTGCACTATTACAATGTTACCTCCAGTCTGATCGGCAGGAACATTGCACTAGAGCATTCCTGCTGGACAGACTGGCAGAAACAGTGCTACAAGATAGCTTTCGGCTCCCTTAAAGGAGCCCATTGATATCTCAAAGCACAGAGGAGGCCGACCAGCACCCTTCGAATGCGCACTGTCTGCCCCTAGCACACCCTCACTGCCAGCCTTTCTGTGCCATTCATACTGCGATGGAAAGGCTGGTGGTGAGGAGGGTTGTAATCAGCCAGGTTGCTCAGAGTTCAACGCCGCCCTGGCTGAGTACAACTCTGTCTACCGTCATGCAATCAGTAACCATGTTATTGGCAGGGACGGCGGTCCACTGACAGGTCTACCCACAAGGGTTGTAATTGGGTGGTCGGACCACCTGAAGTGCGGTGGTCCCACCATCAATGCAAGTGTGGCAGTCCTTGGACCGCCACACTCATAATGAGGCCCTAAGTGATTTGCCCAGGTCCACATGAACATCAATTCACCTAAATGCCAATGGTTGCAGAGGTAACATCACACACCATTTAACCTTTACTTTCACTCCCACATGAATGCTTACACATACACACACATTGTCACATACACACACTGGTTCTCACATAAACAAATTCTCACCCACAAGCATGAACACAACTACATTTAAAATCATTGTTTACTTACTTCAGCTGCCAGGGTGGGTCATATTCCAGCAAACTGTAGCTCATTCTTTATTACATTAATTGTGAATAATAACATATTATTCACTATTAGTGTAATAAAAAAATTGACAAAGCACAAAGACAGTGAGACTGATTTTGCCACCTCTGAAGCTGGAGGAAGCAAGGGCAGTGCCAGAGGGAGACCCCTAAGTCCATGAAGATCCAGAGGATGTGTGAGCTTTCCACAGAGACTCGAACCCAGTTCCCCAACTTCAAGGTCATCCACTCTAGCCATTGCACCACATCTTCTCCCCTTCTCTTTCCCCCTTTTTTATGCACAGGGGAAGGCAAGCTACATTAAGTAGAAAGACAATTTCGCCTTGCAATAGGATTTTTTTCACTTACAGTGCAAATGAGAAACCTTTATTAATGAAATTCAGAGAATCATTCAGCAGAGAAGCATTTGAATATTGAGCTATATTCAAACACCAGAACAGCTTGACTGGGCTTCAGGTTTCCAGCCTGGACGTTTCACACACACATAGGAAAGGGTCAGGATGTGTCCCAGGTAAGATTAAGAAACACTGGCATTATTAGCGCTGGGGAAGGTGATCTCCTAATTCCGCAGGTCAGGTGACATCAGTGAACTTCAGATGTTTATTTATTTGAATTTTGTAGGCTGGACCCAGCGAGTGACAGACCATTCACATTATAAACAAGCTGCCATTTAACAGGTTTCAGAAATAGAAAAATAAGCCTGCAGGCATCGGGTGAATGAAGAAAACGTTGTCAGGAGTGTTTAGCATAATGGTGTTGGCCTGCTTGTGTATTACTTCAGGGACAAAACTGAAGTGGCCGCCATACCCTTAGGATTTTTACATGACTTTCAGCCATGTTGAACAGCAGGCCTGCTGCTATTCGGCATGGCTAAAAGACATTATCATTGACAATACCAGTAGCTCTCGAACTGCTGAGACCTATTGGCTTTGTCACTACTTGTTACAGAAAATGGATCCAACAGTCAGTCAGATCTCTGCATTCCCGAGTTCCTGGCTGCTTTTAAGTTTAAGTAGTCTGAAGCCTGCCTGGTGGTGCTTTGGGTGGGAGATGAGAGGGCTGCCGCTCTGCTCCCGTAGGTAAGATAAACAAATACATTTTTTTAATTGCTGCTAATGTGTATGCGAGTGTGTGTGTTTGTGAGAGTGTGAATAGGACTGTATGTGAGTCTGGGGTCCTTGAGTGTGTGCATATGAGTGTGTGCAAATAAGTGTCTGCATATGTATCTCTGTTCATGTAAGTGTATGTGCAAATAAGTGGGTAGAAGAAGGTATCAATGGTTAACCTCTTGGTCACAGGTTCGACCCCAACTGGGTCTTCTCAGACTTTCAGCATTGTGAGGTCGATAAAATAAATACCATTCAGTTGGATAGCAGTGAGCATCTGTGTTTTAGCAATAAGATATATCAAGAGGTGAGCATGCATATTCACAAATACTCGGTTTGTGACAAAACGTGTCCTAGGTAAAACTGAGTTCGTTGGCGTTGACTGAAAGCTGGGGTTTGACTCTGTCCTGGTTCATGCTTTAAGCCAGGGTTGAACCAGTTGTTTGCTCCTTCTTATATATTTCTTGCTACCACAGTATCATAGTTTTATATTGCAGGTAGGATGTGCCAGATATTTAGTATCGGAGGGGTGGAAGCTGTCTTATAATGTTGTAAGTAGGAGTAATTATCCTGGAACGTGGAACTCTTCATGCGTCAGCTGATCTGTGCATAGCAAGTTGTAAAGACGCCATAGGATGTCTGAAACGATACCACTAATGAAAGATATGTTATAGTGCACAACTTAGTGACACTTGTCAACAAAACAGTGTTGACCCTTTTTCATTTGAATGTATGACCTATATGCTGAAATCCTGCATCAGCAAGCCACAGATAAAGAGTAATCATAATCAACATTCATTGGAGCATCCTTGCCAGGCCAGATGCTTTGTGTCACACTAACTGAAGAAAGAACACATTGCAGAGATCTAGGTTTTGCCTTCTTCTGCGCCAAGCAGTAGTGTGAATTTCACTGTAGTGTTGGACTTTGAGCGCATAGACTAGTTAGCATTGAGGTGAATTGAGGGAATGGGGTAGACACCCAAGAGGAAGGATGCTATAGGTGACCCCTCTTTTTATCTCTAGGTATGATACGTTTGTCATTACGACCTTGTGTTATCACAGCACATTAAGAGTTAGAACTCAAATTCAGCAGAGGCTGGTTTCTGTGTGCCAATCGATGTCTCCCTCACGAACTGGCTACTTGAAAATCAGTAGTGGATATGAACCTAACCTAATATAAACCTAAGGTTTCAAACATAACTTGCAGAACGTGTACAGTCATCAGCACATGAAACTGTATGTAGCCCTGACTGCCTTCAGCTGGAATGCACTTCAGTCCAAGACAACTTGCCTCTCTGTGTGCTGAAGAGCATCCCCTAAACTAATTTCCATAACTCCGCCAATCACAAACCATACCCAAGTCTACCACATGTCCTTTTTAGTTGGGTGCGCTGCATCCCTTGTTGGGAAATCTAGTACTCATATCCCCCAAACATAACTGAATAAACCATGACTCTGGTGATAACCTTACATTTTTATTTTACTTTAGTGTACTGATGATCCTTGGCAGGGAGGCTCTCCTGACTTCTGCGGTTTGCTGAAGACAACAGAAAGTGTTGGAGCTTCTCTTCCTTCTTTGTTATTTAAATCAACTGATAGGCATCTAGCACTGACCACACTGGGAATGGCCACTGCTAATGAAGTATTGTCAGCTGTTGTTTGTAGCTAGTTGCTGCTTTTGCCTGCCAAGCTGCTATTAATGGTTTATATCTGTTTGCGTATTATACATTGGGCATACCAACTGATTGACCATCCTTCGAACTTTAGTTCACCTCATTTGGTTTCTATTTATCAATCATTCAATATGTTTTTACCTTCAATCACTCTTGACCAGTGGGAGTCTCAGACCATGCCTTCACACCGTGAAACCTACCTATTGCTGCCTATCAGCCACTAGATCATCAATGTGACTCTTAATCAACATGGTTTCTTAATCAGCGAAAAAAACGTTATTTTGCAGTTTAGCAGATTCATGACTTTTTGCTGACAGAGGGTCTGATATTTCAGACCTAGTCCTGCGACAGGATGGGACCTAAAGTCACGTAGGGATGGTATCCATCATAAACAATTGTCACCTATTCGACTCTTAGATACAGTGACAAATGGTGAATTTCTGTTGGTCAATATCCAAGTCACACCTAAATATTCCACTGCCTGCATTCCTTTGCTATATTCCCCAGGGATGATTACTACCTATTTACTATCACTCTTGGGCCTGATTGCAGACCTAGCTATTTGGAAATCTTCCTTTACATTTCCAGGAGTTTTTAGACTCTAGTTAGAAGTCCCCACTGACCATTTTGTCTTGTATTTTACAGTGGCAATGGAGCTCAGTCCAGTTCTGAATGCCCCACTTATTCTCAGAGTCCCAGCTCCCAAACCAAACACTTCAAAAAAAGATCGTTTTCCTATCACGAAGCAATTAAAAGCAAGCATATTCCATGGATTGGTTTAACTTCAACTTGATAAAATTAAATTAGCTAATTATAGGATTGAGTCTTAATAGAGAAAATATTGGAAACCATGCAAGATAAATTAATCACAGTATGATTTAAGGTTCCAAAATGTCCATTCAGCATGCCAAAAAAAATAATTCCACTAGTCCCATCACAGCACTTCAGTGCCAAAGAGAGATCTATTCAACCTAGACAAAAAAACGGCTTCTCCAGCTCATTACTATTCAGCCCATAGTCCACCTTTGTGAGGATGTGAGCGCTTTCTCACCCATCAAAATGATAAAAATAAAACAAGGAATGTCTTGGCAGGATATAGAAGTCTGTTCTTTACCCAAGGCAATACATGTAGACACATACTTTCCACAAGAGCTTACCATCCCTTTGTCAAATGACAGACCCTTTGCCTCATCTGTTGACCCATTCTTGGCTAAATCACCCAAATTTAGGGCATATATTTATCAAGGCTGCATTTCTTCTCTCTGCAATTAGGATACCATTTTCATTGCCAGAAAGCATATTGCACTCCGGACTAATGACATTTCCTTTGACATACGTTTCATCTACTACATCAGAAATCCTATCCAAAGTGCCTAAACCACCAACTATCTGCCCTGGCATTGTTTTAATAAGTGTTCTAACCCTTTCAAAGGGACCCCTGCTAGCTTAAATAAATAAATAATTAGCTCACGATCTAGATTTGGCTCCATGGTGTCCTTCTCGCCAATAATTAGCCAAGAACAATCTGCTTTCTTTATTTTACTCTTCTCCCTTTCTAAGGGCTTTCTTATCTTTTGTTTTATGTACTATGGGCATGGTCCAAAGGCCACCAGTCCAAACTCCTTGTGTGTTTCACAGCCTATGGATCAAATCATTTCTGTCTCAATGGGCACTTTACAGTTTCCCTGAAACTGTTATATTCTCTTCACTGTCTCAACTGTGAGCCCCTGTTGTCAATTTAGTAATTCAGTGCCTCAAAGAAACTAACAAATTGGAGCCCTTTACCTATCAGTGCTCACATTTACCAGTGTAAGACTCTGACGTAAAGAGGCAAAATGCAATACCCATGATGACTGATCTACTAGTTGCCAATTAGACTTCCACTAGACTGACACAAAATGTGAATTACACTGCCAGAAAAGCAATGCCTCAGGACCACTACCCAAAGCCCTTCGGTGCATTCTTGTATTTACAAAAGCTCTGGCAGGCAGATAAAATTGTCTATATGGCAGCCCTAAAAAATACTCAATAAGGTATTCTATAATACACTAACAGTGTAGAGGACAATACACCAGAGTTGAACAATGGAGAGAGAGGGTGGGCACATTAAGTTATTGATGTCTGAGGTACATGGGCATCAGAGGAGATGCTGTTGTATTAAAATGGATCTTGGGTGGAAGAGCGAGTCAATAGATGGCTTCAGCTACATATCACATTTCTGCACAAAGATGCAAGGTGTAGGGCAAGGGCTGCAATGCCAGAGAGGAGTGATATTAGAGGATGAGTAAACTGTGTGTTATGCCTGCAGCATAAGGACTATTGATCAGAGTATGCATCTAGGCAGCAGTTGCTGGTTGCAGAAATGGAAAGAGGAAAGTACACATCAGCCTTTGGATCAAACGTGAATAGGCAAAGTTAATTGTGTACCACAGCATGTAAAACATTTTCCAGGTGGTGATCCTAGCACAGAGTGAGCTAGAACCTGGTCTGTCCCCATGGACCTTTCACAGCACATTAGTCATGCCCATGGGAAGTAGAGGAAAAGCTCCAACCCCAAGCCTGCATTAAAATTGGTGTGGGAGGTTTGGTGGTAGTGGGTATGCACCCTGAATATTAACCCCAGAATACTGATGACACAAAATATTGAGGACAAAATACTGAAAAAATATATTGCAGGTAAGTGAGTCTTGATTTTCTTTACCTAACTCCGCATACATGTACCTGCTCAGAGCCTATATCTTCAAGATATGTAGATGTCATGTTAGGAATAGTAAATCTATACTTCTTTATATGCACTTACCCTTTCAAAAATTTGCCACTCGAAGTTCTGTTCCTCATATTCTTGTACCACAATATTCTTGGAGGCAGTGTTTAGTACAATCATCAAAGTGGATAGCAGTATCGAGTGGCCAGGTGATCACTTTGTGCAAATTAGATGTTTTATAAAGCTGTTTTATAAAGAGATGATCTAGTCAAGGTGCAAAGTGTTACAGTTCTGCCATCTGTATGCAATATCCATGTTACTTGCTAATACCAGTCAAGGAATAGCGGAAAAGGTTTAAAAATTGATTTAAGAATGTAAAAATTAATTTACAAGCTTTAGGTAGCTATTTTAATGAACGCAATGGGAGCTTAAGGACAGAGAGAATTTGAATTCATGATGAAGTACAAAGAAATGTGATAGGGGATATCTAACAAGAAACTGTGAAACAATTTAAACTTCATTATGGGAAAAGTGTAAAGTTGGCTATAAAATAGCACAGGTTTTATATGATGCTGCAAAGAGGTATTTAAAAGATATATCAATGTGTAACACTTTTGAAGGAACTGGCAGTGACTCTTGACTTTGGTGGAATGAGAGATGAACTAATGAGAGATCAATTAATTGTTAAATTCTATGATAAAAAGGATACAGGATAGTTTGCAGTCAAGTAGAAATTCGATGTCACAAAGGGTGGGAGTCCATTGCTAAGTCAGTATCGAGTCAATTGCATGTAGGAAGGAAATGGTAAAGAGAGAGGACTAACATAGTGTTGAGATGTGTGTGGAAAAGAAAGAGGCAGCAGGAAAAGGCACTAATTGCAAGCATGGTTGATAAAGGTAAGCTTGAGATCAGAAATCAAGAATGAAACTGTGACCTTTGTTGAAAAGGATGCTTATTTCTGCAAAACGTATGTGGGAAGATACAGAGAGAAAGCTTAGGAAATATAGTAACTGAAGTCCACAACTTGGTTATCTCCTGTGGTGATCACCTGCAGTGCAAATACAAAATTGCAATTTTGTTAAGACTGGAGAAATATGAATGAATCTATCTTAGTAGATAGCTTTCCTCTACTCAATATTTTGATGAGGCACCTTGATTAACATAAAAATTAATTTAGAATCTGCTTACTGTCAGATTCCTCTTTAGACAATTTCCAAGGATCAAATTGCTTTCATTACAATATTCCAATTTGCATGACTGATGTTTGGTTTAGCCGTCAGGTTTAGCTTTAGTGACTTTGATCATTTAGAGAAAGATGGCTACTTTGTTTAAGGTGCAAATACTTCAAGACTACTTTTAGGTTTTTGGACAAGTTTACAAAAAGCAAGATAATAACGTTGAAGTGTATGTTTTGTTGCCAAAAAATAGAAATTTGGTGTGGAAGGTGGTGCAGTCCTCAATTTTATCTGATTCAACACAAATAAGATGCATCTGTACCTCTAGACAGTTTGATCATAGAATTTACAGGGGTTAGCACAGTACTTAAAGTGTGTCCATCATTTCTTTGCATTGACCAAACTAATACATATTTTGCTTATATTTTTCTGGGGGAAACATCAATAAGCATTTTCTTCAGGTGGACAATGTAATTTTGAATGGATCCTTTTGAGGTTATTTCTTTGCCAATGAAAGCAAGTGGACAATTTGTTCTGGCTTTTGGCTTTATTTACTGGAAAAGGTGGAACGAAAGAACTCTGTAAACTGAAAAGAGACATCAGCCTGCGTTTGAGCTGAACATGCCTTAAATGGCGAGTATTTATCCTAAGATCATACGAAAAGTTCTTTTACATGCTTTGAAGCTGAAAGGTGGTGACAAAGTTTTACAAAGGTTTGCATGGTTGGCTGGAAAACCTCAATACTCTGTTTGAGAGTAAAGCAACTTGCTGTTTTAACTGTTTGTCACAAAGAATGACATTGATAAATTGTTTTGTTTCAAGAAATAGATTATTGGAAGCACAATAAGAAGATGTTATACTGAATGAGGTTCAGAAGTATCTGAATGAGAGTTGAACCACAAAAAAGAAAATATGGAGAGGCTTGGAAGTTTTGGGGAAAGGTCCCGGAATGGGGTGGGAGAAAAAAATGTGTTACTGAGGCGAGGGTGCTTTGTGATTCCTTTAATACAAAGGTTCAGAAGAGGTATTTGGGTACAACTTTGACAAAAAAGATTGAAAGTGAAATATTAGTGGTCTGCCTTGGATGTGGAAGCTTAGGGGTGAGTTTATTATGTGTAGAATGTAAGAATAGGGACAAAAAAATAGATGAATTTCATGCAATGCAAGTACTTCTTATTGTCACAGTAAAGAGTGCAGCAAGATTGGTTTGGTGACAAAGTAAACCATGTATTAAAATCAAATCATACATAGGGAACTGAGTACAGACTGCCAGTATGATATGTGTTATTTGCTCTTGGCAACTCTTCCCCATTTGGAGTTGTGTGTCATCTGAATCACCTTCTGCTGCACTGGTCCCCTAGCCAACACAGCATTAAAATATGATCCTGGCTCTAAAATGCGCTAACTTTATTCCACCAAAAATTGGTAACCTTAAAGTTACGCTGTTACAATATATCAATGATATTGTCCTGCTAGATCTTTCCAGAATTGGGCATCAGAAAGCACTAACAACCCTTAATGACTATAACGACATGAATAAAATGAGAGTAAACACAGCGAAGACAAAAGTGATAATTTTTGGAGGGTTGCCCAAATAACTTTGTTATCATTGGAACATGGGCCCTCTACAATTCATGGGGGCTAAATCATATAACTACTTAGGAGTATAACTGACCATGGATGGAAAATCTAAAACCCACTTGTTCCATCTAAAAGTCAAGGCTGAGCTGAAAATTACAAGAATATGCCAGCTTAGTACTCTATTTCAAAGTAATAAATTCTAATTCGCCATGTGCTCAGGGCCTCCCTTCTATGGGCGCTGAATTATGGCCATTAAGCCCTCCCCATGCCGCTTACTACAAAAATGGAAATACTACAAGTAAAAGTCTATAAGAGAGTGTTCAAGTTACCTCTATTTGTAAGAGGCTGTTTGATCAGATAGGAATTTGGCCTAGAAAGTCAGACGCTGGCCAATATTGGCACCCTCTTTAAGTATTACCCACGAATCATTATGGCTACACCCAATACATTGAAGACAGCTCTACGTCCAATCTTCGATTAAAGAATGAACCCTTGGACAATCTATCTATCTAAAGCATTTAGAACCCTTCAAAGAGCCCAGAAGGAACTAGGCAAACTGAGGCTTTCTCATGCTGATCTTAAAAGTATGATGAAAAAACAGATACAAATTCTATCCATTATAATTTACCTGGCAGAATAGAACAGCATACTAGTGACAGTGTCAGTGGCACTATCCTATGATAAATATCCACAGCCCCTGAGGCCACGGCCATATCTAAAGTGCGCAGTGAAAGCTTGCCTGACACAAATTATGGCAGCAAGATTGTTGGCCCTCCAGACTAAGGACGTAAATCCTAGCAGCATTCCATCTCTACTATCGTGAATTGCAGGCTTTGTGGCTACCGTTCAGAGTCTTTTAACTATGTATTATGCTGCTGTCCGTCTCTACTGAATGCACATTGCACTTTATCATAACCTCTCTTTTAAAATTATGGAATAACGGTTTGCAATGAGGCGAGGAACCTTTTCCTCTGAAGGAGCCACCTGATCTGGCCAAATTGGAAAGTATGTGCACCAGTCTGGCTTGTGGGGCTGTATACAAATACTGGCCAATTATGCCTGAGTCTATCTGGCAGGCATCTGTCTAAACTTGGACTTATGAGAGGAGTATGCGGATTGTCCCGGCTCCTCTGGGTACACTGCTGTGGATATGAATTATTATTTCCCAGAAGTGATTTATTATCATTTTTAACATGTCTGTTGGGTTCCTTTTTTAATTTGTCTGGTCTGTGACATTTAACATGAGAAGAGATGTGTTGCTCTGTTTCGCTTTGAAAGTACGCTCACTGTTTTTGTTTGATCATCTGCCAAGACCTTTCACTTTGCTGTTTCTCTTTTTTTTTTCTTTTTTCTCCTCTATTTTGAAAGAGGATGGCAACTGTTTGCAAAGATTTTGAATAATCAAACAATAAAATGTTTACTACTACTTACTACTACTCGCTGAATTGTTGCTTAAAAGTCCTAGAATTTGGGCAATGTAGTAAAAGTGGGTTACTTGCAACAGAAGTGCTGGTTTTAACATTCTGTCTTGTTCTTTCCTCTCACTGTTATCAAAAGAAGAACTTTGTGAATTTATATGTGTGCATTTGTTTTTACACTACATATAGAATATGTAGATTATATAATAGCATAAGGTGTTGATGTAGTCTATCCACTAATTGAACATTTAGTAAACTAAAATAAACAGTTCACATACCTATTCATATATATATAGAGCACTATAAGATGTTGATATAATCTATCCACTAATTAAACATTCAGGAAACCTAAATATTCAGTTTACATACACTTTCATATATCGAAACAATGTTTGATTTAAAGCTAGTTAACATTAAGTAGGTATGATGGGGGGAAAGCTGGGCTTTATCTTGATTCCGTTGATATAAACCTTGTTGGGTGATAGAAAATATGCGCTGTCTGTGGTTGATTATTTTTAGAGAGAAGGCTATTAAGAGAGAACTATATCAAACACTATTCACATACTGAGTTAGATCTGCAGAGAAGTTGTCAGCTAACATAATAACAAATTGTGAAGTCCAGTCTTTATTTGAAAAACTAAACATTCATGAGAACATGTTGAAGCCAGCATAGTTGAATAACAGTATATGACTGATTCTTCACGTAATGAACAAGTGCAGTGCAGCAACAAACAATGGCAAAGCAAGTAGGTCTGACCTTGGCAAGCTGGTGTGAAGGCCAATTATTTAAATAAAAATGTTATTACCTATGACACAAAAATAAAAAGAAGAAACAAAAAATGTGCCTCCACCTAAACATAAAGGTCACCTCATAATTGCATTAACAATTGTATACTAAACTAAATGAACTATGGCAAATAAATTGAGTAGAGCACTACAAGTGCTTGCTTCTGGTGGGTACACTAACACAAATATAATCCCTTTTATTCTAAATGTACATCACAGGAAAAAAGTCTAAACAATCTTAATTTGGCTGCCATGCAGCCATAAAGAAACACATAAATAAATACATTCATAAAACAGCCTGAGTATAATAACTGTAATCCTATCGAGATCATAGGTATGCAATGCACCTGAAAACAATTAGAACAAGCATAAAAAATGAGTGCTTGGTACTTCAAATGGCAATGTTGCAGTACGGAGTTTAGTGATTACTTAAATGCAAAAAAGAACAGTGGCTTAATCAAAATGCATTGAGGTTCTCGAGCATACAGCTGTCCGAAAAAAAGATCTCACATAGAAACACGTTTCATCATCATTGAGGTGTTTTTAAAAAAGAATTAGTGATTGCACACAATGTTTCAATTCTCTGGATTTAATTGAAGGGATTTCAAACATTTTTGCATATTTCTGATAAAAACCTTAGAAGAAAGTAAAATGGAGCATGGCCTATTTAGAGAAATCATCACAGGGACAAACACGTGAATCCAGATTATTCTGAAAACTGAGTGGGAAACACAATAACTGTGTTATCATATCAGCCAGAAATCGAAACATTAAAGAGCATTCCCACCTCATTCTCCTAGATCGTAAATAGTTACTGAGGGTGTTTCCTGGATTCACTGACAAGTAGCTGGTGATAGATGAGTTTAAGGTTTCTATGCTTGACTGTTTCCCTTTGGCATAAGTTGGCAATACACTTTGATCTTGCTTTCTGCCCATAAGAACAAGTTTCAACATTAGTAAAGGCCTGTGGTACACCAATAACTTCAAAGGATTTTTTTTACAAATCCCAACCATGGAATACTTAGACTTTTTCCACAAGCTAGGCAGTCTTTGATTATGTTTCTCGTTAGGAGTGCCTCATTATTTTTCCAAATAAAAAACCATACGGGGGCAAATTTGACTACGATCACCCAAATAACTCAGCCCTAACTCACTGTGGCAAATGAAATGTGAAGTGGAGAGGGGACAGATAGAAGCTTCGAACAAAAACAATTTTCCTTGACCTCTATGGCTGAGAGATCTCTGATGCCCCGAACTCCCACCCCATATGCAGCAACCGGGACACATTGAGAAGAATAGATTTGCAACATGAGAACAAATGCTCGACCCCCTGGTGGAGACGACAAACTAAAAAGTAAGCCAACAGCCTAGCTTGATCCTCCAATCGGCTATATTAGTTGTCCACGAATCTGTGGAACTAAAAAGCACCGCCAAATACAAAAAAGTATTAACACTGAGTAAGCGGCTTAAGCCCACCAATATACTCAATAAAGATGTACTCTTTGGGCCATGACAAATGTTTTTGAAACGATGGTTAACAAATCAAGGGAGCCCATAAATTCCGCAAATGAGTGGACCAATAATCGCAGTGCTCTAGGCATGCGAGTCAATAACACTGCTTCATCTGCATATACCAAGACTGGGAGTGCGGAGCCACAAACCATAGGAACATCCAGTGTACATGATGCTAGATATGGACCAAGTTTATTAATATACAGGATTGAACAACAGGAGCGCAAGTACACAACACTTTATCACCCCCTGCTCAGATTAAATTCCTTTAGAAAGATTTTCGTTGTGACCGATCCTTCATCTGGCCCTAGTGTTGACATGCATAGATGCCAGTAAACGCACTAGTGGCTTCTCCGTTCCCAACTCCAATAAAATTTGCCATAGCCTAGCCCGAGTCACACAATCGAATGCCATGGAAAGAGCCATAAATTCGTAAAACAGTGCAGTATGCTTCGCCAAAGTAGATTTGTCTAATAACATATTGAGATTCAGGTATTGCTCCGGTGTTCCTATGTATTTATAAAAAACATATTGACATGCATTCAGAATGCTATTATCCTCCACCCACTCAGTGATCCTATTATACAGAACCCTCCCAAGGATTTTAGCTGGAATATTAACGAGAGAGATTGGCTGATAGCAGCCTGGAGAATATCTATCACCTTTTTTAAAGATCGGTACAATGGTGGATAATGCCCAAAGATTTGGCAGGGATGTATATCTTAAGTTGTTAAAAACGGTCAGCAGGGGCACCCATATATCAATATTACTTCAATGGGTATGCCATCCATGCCGGGTGCCTTTGCCCCTGTACTCTGCTGTATTGCAGCAAAGACTTCATTTAAGGGCACAGTCACAATGGAGTTTAGATCAGTTGCCCTACTAGCACATACAGCCTGATTCCCTGCTGAGTAAATATGTGAAAAATGTGCCTCCCATACCTCACTGCTTATGTGACAACTAGTTGGCGTCCCCTTTCTATTGGTTGACTGCAAAGCTGAAATAGAGGTATAGAATCACTTGGTGTTCTTTGCAGTTGCTGCACGTGCCAGATTGTCCCACTGCCAAAGGATCACCTCCTCCCACCTCCTCTTTTTTACTATTTTTTTCCTTTTCTGCAAGCTAGTCACCTGTTTTAGATCCCTTGGCCAAGCAGTTAGTGCCTTGCGTAAAGCCCGGTTGGCTGCTGAGCACCCATGGTCAAAACATCTGGAGTCTAATTGGGCGGGATATGGTAGCTTTAATGGTTTAGAGGGTTCATTTTTAATGTATAAACAGAGATCTTCAAATGAGCTTACAATACTCCCTTTCCCATTGACAGCATTGTCAGATAGACAGTCCAGAATTATTGATAAATTACTCTGGATTATTTCTGCCAGTACCTGTGTGGGATTCAAGAGTTTCCATCAGACTCTCAGATTGTCTGTAGAAGCCTGCAGATTACTAATCTCCGGTTGAGTTTTAGAAACCGCTCTCGATCTCACAATCAAATCAATTTCCATAGGATTAAGATCACCAAATTCCATAGACACAATAGACCTGACAACAGCCAATCACATAAATTAGCAGATACAAATATGTAATCAATGGTAGCTGAGGAATTTCTACCTGTAAAAGTTTGCAAACCAGTATCATCAACTACCGTCACCTCCAATACATTATGTAGGTCCACGGAGGTTAAAAATACCTTCATCTCCTTGCCCATCTGATCAGAACACCCTCTCATCCATGGCTGATTACTTCGGGTGGAGCTCACTATTTTTGCATTAAAATCCTCTGCCAAGCACAAATTATCTGACCGCCCTTTACCCGTTTCTGTCCTAACAATTAGATCAATAAAACCGAACAAACCAGGTAACTTACTGTTTGAGTTATTTGTAAAATCATTAGTATAAAAATTTACAAAGTACATTTTAGGATCCCCCTTATAAACCACCGCCTGGTAATCACTTCCTGTGGGTTCAATGGCTTCAACTTGTACTTGTAAAGAAAGATTTACCCAGATGGTTAGGCCCCCAGGGGTACGATCAGAGCAAGATGGAATAGACAGTTTATTAAAACATAAATACCCATCAAATACAATAGGGGTGATAGCCCAAGTTTCCTGAAACCTAACAACATTGTGCCCACCTATCAGGGATTGCCAATCTGTGAGAAGCATTTTGGATTGTCATCATGCAATGTTCCAGCTCATAAACTTCAATATATGACCCTTGTCCCCAATTATAGGTCCGTGTGAATTACTGGGCTGGAGGGCAGGTGAAGTCATAGCATCTACCGGTACACACTCAGGTGCCCCTTGGCCATGCATTGATGGTATGACCGGTGGCAGAGGTGGTACCAGAGCAGTGAGTCAATCACACAACTCCAAATTGCTCTTTGGAGCATACCTATTTTCCAGGGGCAAGATGGAAAAGCCATTGGATTCGAGGTGAGGCGACACCTATGAATCAGCCGTCCTCGTGCCGAAATACACAGGACTTGCTGCACAATTTGTGGTCTATAGAAATAGCCCAAGGGTAGCGCCTAGATGCCTGTTGGCCTTGCTAGATTATACAGACTCAGAGTTGACAAGAGCCGTGCAGCAATCATAGGGGTATTAAAGTAACTATCATGTAATCCCCAGACCAACTCTTAACATCTGGGCCCACTCAGCCCACCTATCTTACCATGATCATTGAGTTGTGGACTTCCATACTATTGCTAGAATTTACCTTGAACCAAAGTCCCACCTTGTTTTTTAATTCCTCATAAGATTCCGGAGCATTGTTGTTATGCGGATGTACATCCCCCAGAACAACTACATCCGTATTAGAGTCTGGAGGCAAATTAATTACATAAGTTACCCAGGTACTTGGGGGTTGTGTCACTATAGAGGTGTGCATAGGGCGTGGGGCATCCAAATGTGCAATAGGGGTCTGAGCTGTGTGTGTTGTAGTGGGAAGATTTCTTGGTAGCTGCATAGAAGACGAAAGCGCCTCTCCAGGATATACTGTGACAAAACTGGGCTAATGTTAATGTTAGCGTTAGTGTTAGTATCAATACAGCCCAACCCAACTACAGGGTTCTTATCTTTCTGCACTACTGCTAGCCTGTGTAACTGTGTCATTATTTGTGCAACCTGTTCTTCAATTAGACCCAATCTAGAAATGATTAGTTCATATTTGCTGCTTAACTCGTTGTTAGATTCCTGGGCTGTAGTATATATAGACTCCGTCTGGGCCTCTACAGTCACCAAGTTACTTTTCGGCTTTGGGGCAGCTGTAAATCGCCTCCGTTTGCAACTTGGGCTAACAGTAGGGCTTATGTGGTTATTCCCCACCTGGGATTTCCTTCCTGAGTATCACCCCTTAATAATACGGGCAAAACCCCTAGTTCTCATCGCAGATACCTCCCCCGTACTTGCTTTGAGTAGGCAATGTGTATCTACTTCTGTAGTAGTGGTCCCCATGTGACTAGAAGCTCAGGACCAGCTGAGAATGGATACTCCCTTGGTAATGATACCCTTCTCTCTGCCAGCTCGATTTCTTTCGAAACCACAGAGACTTCCCTAGTCAAAAATCCCTCAATAGTAGAAACTTTTTTGGTACCGTTTGGTGACCTGCCAACACTCGCCTTACTTTTCCGAATTCTCTATTCAGGGTAGCATTGCAGGTACAGATAGTTTCCACTAAGATCTACACTTTGAATTGAAATCTTTCAAGGCTGCACATGGGATTATGTTACCAAACAATGTGCTGAGATTTAACAGAGGGTAATCCAGCGAACCAACCCGTTATTAGGAGGTCACAGTGTTATTTAACAGATCCACAATGCTATCACAGTCAGACAGGAAAACAACAGGAAAAAACAAATGCCCCCAGTTGTTTTAACAGCTCGCTATCTGGAATGGTCCCAGCACAGCGGATGAAACTTGTGGCGGTATAACTTGTTGCGACGGTCCCATGTCTGGAAAGGTGATGACACAGTTAATTCCCACACCAGAAATGCGCATAAGATGCAGTTTCATACAGGGCGATTTGGGGCAATGTTTCTCAGCACTGTCAGCTTCACGAGGCCCGTTTGTCCAGGAATTCTGAAAATTCTGATGGACCAGCTAAGTTTATTCAGATCAGGAGTTGCACAAAGTTGCACTATATGACTTCTGCAGGCTATTAGTGTAGTAATATGATGTAGTCATGCCCACAAATAGAAGTTATAACCGTGGGACTCTTTGTGAGATGCAATACAGTACAAGAGTTCGAGTCCACGTTTGAGGTTAGTGACTTTTAAGTCAAATCGAGTGGGGTAGATATCATCCACCGTGCTCAGGTACAAAGCAACCCATGGGGCAGCTGTAGGCACCTATTAATACCCTAAACCGTTAAGTTGAATTGTGTTGTAATGAAGGGGTCCGTACACTCATCCACTGTAGCCCTCGCAGTAACCCACACAGGGATCCAAATTAATTTCTCAGTGAGTTTAAATATGCAAAAAAAAATGTCATAGGGGATGAAGCAAGGGCTCTGCTCACAACATTAATATAGCTGTCCTGAAGACACATTCCAAGGTAGGGCCAAGAGGGGTGCCCTGACTTGCCTCTTTCTGGAGCGACGGGCGCAGGACAGGCCTGCCCTTGGCCCCCGTGCATCCCGCGTGGCAGGAAAAAAAGGATGATTTTATAGCACCGCAGGTGGGTCAACGATGCTGGGCGGCCTCCTGGGGCCTGAAGCAGCCTTGTAAATGCAGTCCAATGTCCCACACGGTGGGAAGAGAAGACGTGCTTTATAGCACCTTAGGTGTGTCAAAGACGCTGGGCCGCCTCTTGGGGCACGATGCAGCCTGGTAAATGTAGTCCAATGTAGCGTGCAGCGGGAAGAGAAGACATGCTTTATAGTGCCTCAGGTGTGTCAACAATGCTGGGCTGCCTCCTGGGGCCTGATGAAGCCTGGTAAATGCAGTCCAATGTCGCGTGCGACGGGAAGAGAAGAAGCGCTTTATGGTGCCTCAGGTGTGTCAATGATACAGGGCCGCCTCCAGGGCATCAATGCAACCTCGTAAATGCAGTCCAATGTCCTGCGCAGCGGGAAGAGAAGCCTCGCCTTATATCACCTCAGGTATGTCAATGATGCTGGGCCGAATCCTGGAGCACGCTGCAGCCTGGTAAATGCAGTCCAATGTCCCGTGCGGCGGGAAGAGAAGAAGCGCTTTATAGTGCCTCAGCTGTGTCAATGATACAGGGCCGCCTCCGGGGGCCCCAATGCAGCCTCGTAAATGCAGTCCAATGTCCTGCGCAGCGGGAAGAGAAGACTCGCCTTATATCGCCTCAGGTACGTCAATGATGCTGGGCCGACTTATGGAGCCCGCTGCAGCCTGGTAAATTAAGAAAAGGTACTATTGCCTTTGTTTTACTGTAACCTGTAAGATATAGGTTAAATGTGCATTGATAACTGAACAAAACAAAAATGAAAGCAAATAGTAAAGAAAAGCATTAGTAGAGGAAAGCTGTGGCCCAGCAGCCTAGGCACTAAAGTGCACTTATTTTTAGGTAGATGTGCATTTGTGATCAGGCACAGTGCCATCACTTACACTGTGAAAAATAGAATAGCCAAAGTGGGCCCATGTGTGTGTCGTACTGAGAGGAAGCAAAATGAGAATGCCAGTTAAACAAACCAATAAGGAACATTGACCCAAACCCCTCTATATATGCATATATGCATGCACTTTTTTATTTTTGAATTTTGTTAATTGCATGAGGATGGTGGAACAGCTAAAGCTCTCTCTAGGCCAGACCTAGTCACAAGGGGTTGATGCAGATGGTCATGGCAGACGAGGGGACACAAGATATGTTAAGTGTTGGGATAGATACCTTAAATGAGGTGATATTTTGCCCTAAACATTCTGAACGCATTATTTATCCCAATTCTAAAGCTGATGAAGTAACTGCATGTGACTGGAAACTGTGGTTAGCAGCAGCAGGTTCGAAGAACTCTTGATATCATCTCCACCTCCAACCTGGCATCGTTTAGCGAGAAAGAACAAAGTAAGAACAGGAACTGAACTGTCTTATGCACTTTTCCACTCATCGCCACCCACAACCTTCCCATCAAAGACGCTACCTGACTCTCACACTGCAGGAAATAACAACCTTAGTCTGTACTGTTCATTGTTTTGCTTCTTAAAAGAAGAGAGCACCCTGAAATTTCTGCACGCTTGCAAAGTGCCCTGAAAGGTTGCTACATTTTTACTACAAACGTATGTGTTTCTAGGATCACCTTCAGCTAAAAAGTCTTGGGCATTAATATCGGACAGCCTCACGCAAGGGGCATTGGCAGTAATGTCACGCACAATGTGACCATCGGTGACTTCATGGGGCTCTACATTTGCTGCCATTAGACGTCTATAGCCTATCTACTGCTGGGGGAGTAGTAGACATAGAAGAAATGCAAACAAAAGGCAAAACAAAGCTGTAGGAGCCGTGTTTACTTTCAGTTCCTGTTTCACAAGGCCTGCAATATGTTAGCAGCACCAGACACCAACTCCGACTTTAAGTCACTGAACATATCGCTGCTGGCAAGGAAGAACCAAATTTCCAACACTGTCAGAACTTATCTCCAACGACATAGTGTCAATTGAGATTCTGGGTCATATTGAGAGGAGGGTGCAGGAAGCCATCATGGTCTCCTTCCAAAATAACTTATTAGCATAATCGGTAATGAGAGAAAAAGCTACATTGGCAGCCTGGTGGATTCAATTATCATTAACCCCCCAGGATATATACCCAGAACCGTTTGTGCTGGCTAAATCCAACATAAACATGACTTCACATGAAAAGGCAGATCAATTATATTCAGTCCTTAGATTCGCAAGAGGAAGGACAGACAAGGCGGAGGAGATACTGTATCCCTCAGGGCCAGAAATAAAGGAGAGGGCCAGACAAATAAATGTAGGCTGGTTAACAGAGGCATTATATGGGAAACGCAGGACATGACCTGTGGAGTGTAATACTATTAATAGACAGTCTGACGTACTAACCATTAGTTCTTGGAACATTAATGGAGCACATGCAAAGTCTCAGAAGAAAGATTTACCCGTGTTGCTTAAAGGGAGTCAAATAATATGCCTCCAGGAAACATGGGCTATTGAAGCCTTTGACATAGGAGGATACTCTGGTTATAACAGTCTGGTGGTTGAAACAAAAAACCAGGGGCAGCCAAAAGGGGGCATAGCAATTTTTTATTGAAATAGCACAAAAAATTGAAGGAGTTATAGTACCCATAGGAAATAATAACATTTTGGTGCTAAAATTAACTAACTGGATGGAGGACATAAACATGTCGTTATACATAATAAACGTGTATATCCCTCTGAAGGCAAAAATAAAGAAGTCAAAAGTATTTGAGCTAAGCGAGGTGATAATGGCCTGCCAGAAGGAACCAAGCACACCAGACATTTTAGTAACTCGGGACTTTAATATGGACATGATGTGCCATTATGAGCGGGAAGAACAGGTAATCCAGCTAGACCTCATATGATCAATTCCTCCCCAAACGAATAGGGACACCAAGAGAAGAATATATGACAAAAAGGCAAACACACTAATAAAGGACTTGGAGGCCTTAGGACTGAGAGTGCTAAATGGGAGGTTTCAATCAGATAGTCCATCAGGGTGGACTTATTACTCAGTCACTGCATGCTCCATAATTGACTACTCAATGGTAACGCTAACTCTCTGGTACAGGGTAAAATCTTTTAATATAAATAAAACCCAGAGTAGCGACCACAGGCAGCAAAGAATCGCGCTTTCGGTGCACGTACAACAGTTTAAACAGGCTTCCTTCTTGTTTGGGGAAGACACTGCAATTAAGTATCACAGCCTAATATGTTCCAGTAAATTCGATGTCCCAAGAAAGGAGCTAGCTGAAAGATTAGTATAGGAAAGTATAGCTAGAAGACAGGGAAATAAAGTGAAACAATGGGAGAATTTCCTTAATAAAATAATGGAGAAAGGAACAGTACAGAGGCCCCATAAATGTACTTGAAAAAGGTTGATGCAGGGAATCAGGGGTAAAATAGAACTCTCCATTTCTACTCAGAAGTTACGGAAAAAGAGGAAGGAGCGTATCAGGATATTAGGAAAGATCCACAAAATAGACACCTAAGCTATACCCTCCCAAATTAAATAGGACCCTGCACAGACAGGTGTGGGAAGAAAAAGGGGAGGTAAATGACATTTTTGGACCAAAATGCTATACATATCAAAACAAAAGAACGCAAGGCAGTTCTGTAAAGTTGTAAATGGAATAAACTGCCCAGAAAGCCCAGTAGTTAATTTCAATATACCATAACAGACATGGGTAAAACATTTTAAAGAATTATTTAAATGATCAACAGTTAGGCCGCAGGAAGATGAACCTAAGATTGAGAATATTAGGAAGGGGGCTATAGGAATACATGCTCCTGATATAGAGAGATTCCCAGAGAATCAGATAAGGTATATAGGTGGTCATTAACCGCCAGGGATAATGTGGCAGTATGACCGCCAACACTGCTGGCGGTACATACCTCCACATTATGACATTGGCGGCTTGGCTGCAGCCAAGCCACCACTTCTGCCACCGGGCTGGAGATATCTATCTGTAGCCCGGCGGCCGACATTGTACGGCCATGGCATTATGAGCCGGCCTACCACCATGGTTTTTGTGGTGTTAGCAACGCCATGAAAACCATGGTGGTAGGCCCTACCGATGACAGGGAATTCCTTCCCTATCACCGGTAGGCGGCTCCCTCATCCCCCAGCACCCACCTGACACCCCCTCCATCCAAACTCATGATACACAAACTAACCCCCACCCCACTCCGATCCACTCACTCACCCCATACACGCACACACCACACAACTGACCCCAGCCCCCACAGCCACGCACGCACACATCATCCCCCTCCCCTCACCCCACTATAGTCACAGCGCCCCTCACCCCACCCCCGCATACACACACACAGACACCCACACCCACCAGGCATTCACTAACACTGACATACACGCATTCATTCACACACTGACATACATGCATTCATTCATGCATACTTCCAGACATACTCACACACATTCTTACACACAATCATACTGACATGCAGACACGCACTCACTTAACCATTCTTACACGCCTTCACTCACACGCATGCACCCATGCAAACAACCCAACACACACTGACGCATTCACACACACACTCAGACATCCATGCACACACTCAGACACACACACACAAAAACCGCCACCCTCTGAGCCCCCTCCCCTGTCGGAAGCCTGACATACCTTGGGTGAGGAGGTCTTCCGGCAGGAAACGGGAAGGGGCACTGCTGCTGCCAGCAGCGCCCTGCCAGCAAAACACAGTCAGGCCGTATTACTGTTCATAATATGGCTGGTGGCGTACCACTGGCGTGGCGGTGCTGGTGGTAGCAGTGCCAACTTACCACTACCATGAGCACTGCCGGATTTCCACCCTTATTGTGGCGGAAGTCAGGAAGTGGTCATAGTATGGTGGACAGATGGTAGCAGCGGTGGCTGTATGTTGGCGGCCATCACTGCAGCGGTAGGCGGTATGTACCGCCAATGTTATAATTAGGGCCATAGTGTTAAGCTCCAGGAAAGATGGTGCCCTGGGACCAAATGGGATTTCCCAAACTTTGTATTCATCAAATATAGATCAATGGGGCCCTATACTGGCAACAGTTTATAACTCTGTGACACAGGAGCAGATAGTGCCAGATTCAGGGTGAGGGCCCATAAGAAAGGAAATAGAAATGCAGCAGAAATTACCGGCTGATAACGTTCCAAGACATAGAAGCAAAGTATTTTGCGAGCTTATTACTGGACAAATTGAGGGAATGGGCAGTAAACAGAAAGATAGTTCCATTAAATCAAACAGGGTTTACACAAGGAGCAGGAACAGAAATCAATATTCCAACTTTGTCCCTATTAATGGATAAACATATTCTTGAGAAACAACAATTGTACCTTAGTTTTATTGATCTTAAATCAGCTTTTGATTATGTGAATCAGAACTTACTCTGGAAAAAACTTACAATACTGGGCATCCTAGCTGACCTTCTTAAGGCTATTCAGTTCTTATATACTGAGGATACGAATAGGGGACGGATCTATTCTGTCAAGGAAAATATACACCTTTCAGGGATTAAAACAAGGCTGTGTCCTGGCACCCTATTCATTTAACCTGTTCTTAGCAGATTTGTCATATGAACTTGAAGTAGTAAATTCTCACTCCCCTAGATCAGGCCCGATGACTATATCAAATATGCTATATGCAGATGATGTTGTTCTTATAAGTCAAACACGGATTGGATTACATAGATTAATGGGAATGTTAGTAGAGTATTCAAAGGATAATGGGCTAACAGTAAATCTAAAAAAGATTAAAGTAATGCAATGCAGTAGAAAAATACGTAAGACGCATAAATGGTTCCTGAATGGAGAGCAGGTTGAGCAAGTTCAATCTTAACAATATCTGGGAGTAGTGTTTGATGCACAGGATGTTTTATCCAACACAAGGTTGAACTAAGAAGAAAAGCCTAACATTGTGGCTAGCTTTTTCAACCTTAAAAAGAGCCCTCAATGGCCCTAGTATTATACCTCTATTAAAAGTGAGATCAGCTAAATTGGCACCGAGCCTAACTTATGGTAGTGTGGCACTGCATGGGCGTGATGCAGCATGTTTAAACACGGGTATATTAATTAAAAACATATAGGCAGCAATTTTTCCTACCGCCAAACGCATCGCCTTCACAAATACGTCTGGAGTTTTGGCTACTGAACCAGATAATAGCCAAGAAAGAGGCCTATGTGAATAGCTGGTATCGAATTAAAACAGACAATAGGAATGACCTATGCCAGGTGCTGTGGAAAGAACTTCAGAATAATGGCGGATACTCTGCCTCACTTTACTTGGACGGGCAATAAAGGATTTAGGGGGTCATTATGACCCCTGCGGTCAGTACAATAGTGGAGGTAGTACCGCCAAAAGGCTGGCGGTACATACCTCCACTATTAGGACATTGGCGGTTTGGCCAAAGCCAAATCGCCAAGTTAACACACCGACCGTCACAGCGGTAACGAACGCCGGGCTTCAGTCTCCAGCCCGGTGGCCGTCACCAGGCTGCCCATGGAATTTTGACCCTGCCCACTGCCATGGTTTCCATGGTTTCTGTACCACCACGGAAACCATGGCGACAGGCACTATCAGTGCCAGGGAATTCCTTCCCTGGCGATGATAGGGGTCTCCCCCGCACCCTTCCCCCTCCAGAGAGTCATCCCCCATCCTCAACCTCCCACTCCCGACCTCCCCATATACAACCACACACGCACATACATACACACCCGTACACACACGCATACACACAATCACCCACGAATGCATACGTTCATACACACTCACACCAACACTCACGAACATACATCAAGGCACACACGCACTCACACAGCACAACATGCACGTACACACCACTCATGCACACACGCATTACACACACATGCACGCATTCAAACACAGTCACACACACCCCCACACAAGCACACAACAACCCCCACCCCCCTCTCCTGTCGGAGAACCCAACTTACCTGCTTGCAGGGGGTCCTCCGGTAGGAGACGGGATGTGGTGCTGCTGCGAACAACATCGTCCGCCAGCAAAACACCGCCACACTGTATCATGGGACATGATACGGTCAGAGGAGGTTTGCTGGTGTGGCGCTGTGGCGGTAGGCGGCATTTGCCGCCAATGTCATAATGAGGGCCTAAGTGTTGTACGAAAGCTGGGAAAGTGATTTATCTACAGCAAGTTTTAAAAGAGTAGTAAATAATAGAATGAAGAGGCTATCCATGTTGACAGATAAAGGAGCACTATCAACAAGATCACATGCATGGGGGGTTGCTAAATGATTACAAGTTCCTTCAATACCATTTGTAGTTTGAAATAGGCTGGTTCCCAGTTCTAAAAATGGAATTCTGACATATCCGATTAGGGAAGTTACTGGGTGATAATGGTGATTACTCAAGAGGAAGGGGAGTTGGAATGAGTTGGAATTTGATACTTCTCCTATGTTTGTGCCCAGCCGTAATGCAAGAAATAAAATGCCTGTTAAAAACTATTTTCAATCACCGTGGTATACGAACTTGTAGACAAGCAGTAATAGTATGTTTAGAGCCACACAATCCCAAATTCCAGTATGGTGAAATTTCTAAAGGGTGCAGAGAAAAAAACATTACTAAGCAAGGTAACAGAATAATAGCAGCATCAGGAGAGAGAGAGAGCACAAGATTCTGCGAAATGTGGACTAACCCTGGCATAGGTTATGAAGTATATGAAGGTTATGTTTTAAGTCTACTTTTTAAGTGTTATTTTATTTTAAGGAGGTTTGAATATTCATGTATTTTATGTGGTGATGCTATGATTTTAATGATTGTAATGTTTTTTATTCACTATACAATAAAGATTCATTCATTCAACGTTAACCAGAAGCTGTCCGTTTTCATGATAAATGTAATAAACATTGTTGAAATCTGTGGGTGTCTACAAACAACCCAGACATCAAAAAGGTGGTGATTGTGAACTTAGGCTCTGATCTGGTGTTTGGTGGATGAGATACTCCATCAGAAACGTGACAGATGTTGCGTCCCTCATATTACAGATATATTACATCCTATGGCGCTTGTAATATGGTGGACGGAACATCTGTCAATTGTGTGACAGAGTATCCCATCAGCCAAACTCTAAATCAGGCTGGAGCAGCGTAATTTAGGCTTCACCCCCTACAGGTCACAAAAGCAATACACCTATGTACTTGACACCAAATGCGTATGGAAGCCCCCCCCATATCAGCTTCAGATGGGATAAGAATAATTTTTTAATTTGTCTCTTATCTGTGATATGCAGGTCACAAGATAAAAGCCAAAGATGATCAATGTTAAAGGAAAGAAGAAACATTGAAAAGTTGTGGGGTCGGTTACAGGGGTGCCAAAGCAGTACAGAAAGAAAAAGAAACAATGGCAGTGACAAAAATATGTAAGAGGCTAATAGAGTGAGAGCACAGGAAAAAGAAAGAAAAATAAGACTACAAAGAAAGAAAAACAACCAAAAAGAAAGGAAGCCCATCTGAAAGAAGCCACAAAAGAAGAAAGGAAGGAAAGGAAGGTGGAAAGAAGGAAAGATAAAAAGAAAGGCTAAAAAGAAGATAAAACATAGAGGGAAAGAAAGTAAGACAAAAATAGGAGGGCGGCAGGAAGGGAAGGTAGTAATACATTTATAAAAGAAAAATAGGAAGGAAAGAAAGAAGGAAAACAGAAAAAGAAAATGAAATATTAAAAAATATCTGAAAAAGAGGAATGAGGAAGACAGGAAAAAGGAAGGAATGACAATGAAACGAAGGAAAGAGGAATAGAAAGAAAGAATTAAAGGAGCAAGTGCATAATGCAAAGAAGGGGAGGTGGACAGACAGGAAATTATAAGTAAGGAATAAAAAACATGAACAAGGAAAGAGAAGAAAAAAGCAAAGAGGGAGAGAAGCAGAGGAAATTAAATAAAGGGCAAAAAAGTTAGCAATAAGGCAATATGAATGCAAGAATAATAGAGGGAAGGAAAGTAAGATGGAAAGAAGGAATTAAAAGAGAGTGGAAGGAAGGAAAGAGACTACTATATAGTGGAAAGTAAAGAATGGTATAGGAAGAAGGAAAAAAAGCTAAAAAGACAGACGGTGTAAATAAAAGGCAGAGAGAAATAGAGAAGGAAAAAAGGTTTTGGCCCTCATTACAACCCTGGCGGTAAATGCCGCTTACCGCCGTGCAGAAGACCGCCAACATACCGCTGCGGCCGCGGAATTCCGCTACAGCTATTACGACCCACAGCTCGGAATCCGCCATAATCCAGACACCCACACAAGTCCGCCACACCAAAGGTCAGTGATAAACTGGTGATGCCAAAACCTCCACCGTCACGGCAACAGGAATACGCCCACACTATCACGACCCACGAATCCACGCGGCGGTCTTTCAACCGCGGTATTCCATTGGCGGTACACACCGCCGCGTTCAAAATACACACACATCTACAAAACACAACCACATTGGACAATTTAAAATATACACACCTGACACACATACACACACCACACTCACACACCCAATCCAATATAAAACACACACCCACATCACCCACAAACCCTTACTACCAGAATTCTGAAACCACGCCAGAGAGAGACACCACCATAAACAACACCAGCATCCACAGACACACAACACCATCACTTACACAACATCCACGCACCTCAAACAACACACAACACATCCCCTTACACATCACAACACACACCACCTCACATATCACCCACACCACATCATGGCACCTAAGTGACACCCCAGGTTCTCTGAGGAGGAGCTCAGGGTCATGGTGGAGGAAATCGTCTGGGTAGAGCCACAGCTATTCAGATCACAGGTGAAGCACACCTCCATTGCAAGGAAGATATAGCTATGGCGCAGAATTGTCGACAGCGGCAACACAGTGGGACAGCATCCAAGAACAAGTGATGACATCAGGAAAGGGTGGAACGACCTACGGGGGAAGGTGCGTTCCGGGGTCTCCAGACACCAGATTGCTGTGCAGAGGACTGGCGGTGGACCCCCACTTCCTCCCCCACAACTAACAACATGGGAGGAGCAGGTCTTGGCAATACTGCATCCTGAGGGCCTCGCAGGAGTAGCAGGAAGACTGGACTCTGGTAAGTCAAAGCTTTACTACTATATCCCCCACCCTACCTGCATGCATTCACATACTCCCACCCTCAAAAGAAAAGGCACATGGCATTGCAAAGCCAGGTTGTGCAGCATACAGCAGGCCACGATGATCTGACACACCTTCTTTGGTGAGTAGTAGAGAGAACCACCTGTTAATGGAGGTACCGGAATCTGGCCTTCAGGAGGCCGAAGGTGCATTCAATCACCCTCCTAGTTCGCCCATGTGCCTCATTGTAGCGTTCCTCTGCCCTTGTCCTGGGATTCCTCACTGGGGTCAGTAGCCATGACAGGTTAGGGTAACCAGAGTCACCTGCAAATATGGAGAAACAACTGTTAGACACACACTAACCCGTAGGGACAACCCCATACCCAGACACCTATTCACACTGTATAGGGTCCTTGCCCTCACCTATTAGCCACACACTGTTCCTCTGGAGTTTCACCATCACAGAAGGGATGCTGCTATTCCTCAAAATGTAAGCGTCATGCACTGAGCCAGGAAATTTGGCATTCACATGGGAGATGTACTGGTCTGCCAAACACACCTTCTGCACATTCATAGAATGGTAGCTCTTCCGGTTTCTGTACACCTGTTCACTCCTGCGGGGGGTACCAAGGCCACACGTGTCCCATCAATGGCACCAATGATGTTGGGGATATGACCCAGGGCATAGAAGTCACCTTTCACTGTGGGCAAATCCTCCCCCTGAGGGAACACGATGTAGCTCTGCATGTGTTTCAGCAGGGCAGACAACACTCTGGACAACACGTTAGAGAACATTGGCTGGGACATCCTTGATGCAATGACCACTGTTGTTTGAAAGGAACCACTTGCCAGGAAATGGAGTACTGACAGGACCTGTACTAGAGGGGGGATTCCTGTGGGATGGCGGATAGCTGACATCAGGTCTGGCTCCAGCTGGGCACACAGTTCATGGATTGTTGCATGATCAAGTCTGTAGGTGACTATTATGTGTCTCTCTTCCATTGTCGATAGGTCCACCAGCAGTCTCTACACCGGAGGATGCCGCCATCTCATCACCTGCCCCAGCGGACGTGCCCTATGTTCGAGAACAGCAAGCAGAGAGTCAGCCCACACTGAGGTATCACAAAATGTTATTTGCACACATTTCTTAATCCGCAATGTGCCTGTAACTGTGTGTACTCAAGGCCTACATTGGTGTGACACAGTTAATATTAATGCTATGTGGCCCCCTGAAATGGCGGCTTCCTGACCTGTAAGGTGGGACAAGGGGATATGAGGTAACTGCGCTGGCGTTGTACACTGTCGCACTGGGCGGTCGAAGACCGCGCGCATTCCAGCATTGGTTAACATTGGACACTATGGGTCCGAGGAGCCAATGACGATGTACTCCAGCGGTGACGGTACGCACTGCCGCGGACGAGACCTCCATTTTCTGTCCGTTCACTCACTTGATACCTGACCTTCAACAGGAGAGGACCTACACTGCAAGTGCTGCTGTGACCTGTGTCTGGAAGCGACGATGGCTCATGTGTCTGGGGAAGGGGCCCCTGCCTTCACTTCGGACGAGTTGGAGAAACTAGTGGATGGGGTCCTTCCCCAGTACACACAACTGTACGGTCCTCCAAACAAACAAGTGAGTACACTGTGAGCATGCTGTATGGGCAATGCCTGTTTGGAGTGGTGTGGATGGAAGATAAATGGGGGGGGCTGAGGCCTGCATGTGCGGACGGTGAGTGTATGTGCATCAGGGCAAGGATGGGAACGTGGGCCAATGAGTATGACGGTCCGGACGGGTAAAGATTTTCCTTTCCCCCTGTAGTATTCCTCTAGGTCAGCGCCCACCAGAAGAAGGCTATTTTCCGTGCCATCGCCAAGGACGTCCAGACCCTGGGGGTCCACCACAGACGGAGCACCCACTGCCGTAAAAGATGGGAGGACCTGCGCCGCTGGAGCAAGAAGATGGCGCAGGGGTGCCCATTGCACCATGACCCCCGTGATGTTCCGGATCCTGTCTGTGGCGTATCCGGAGTTGGATGGGCACTTGAGGGCATCACAGCAGCCACAAGGGGGTGAGTACACTCTCATTTAGCTGACTCTGCACGCATTACGAGGGTGGGGGAGGTGGGCAGTGGGTTTCCCTATGCCAGGGCGAGCTTGGTAGGAAAGGTCCATTGTGAGGCAGGCTCTGTGGCACCCCAACCTCACTAGTGGTTAGTGCCATCTACACCTAGTCAGGCTCCTGTGACTTCCAGGTGTGCAGCAATCGGGCTTAGGCCTTGTACCCCATGGGCATGTGAAAAATCTAGGAACTATAAGTGCATGGCGTAGTGCAGAGGGCTGCTGTGTCTGTTGTGTCCGCCAACTGTAGTGGTGTCGCATGCACTGAACATGTCTTTCTCCTGTCTTCCCCCCACCCTTTTTGTGGTCTCTCTGTTTTTGTGTGCAATAGCATCATCAGGCGGAAGAGCATTGGCACCGGAGCAGGAGGGAGCTGCATCCCACTTGGCCCTGGAGGGTGAAACAACGGAGTCTGAAGCCACCAGTGGGACAGAGGGCGAGGAGAGCTCCACGGCGGGAACAGGAGCAGAGACCAGCGACAGCGACTCCTCCTCTGATGGGAGCTCCCTTGCGGTGGTGGGCCCCTCTGTGCCCCTGCATCAACATGTACAGCCACCACCCTCTCTACCAGCAACGCCCTCCCAGCAGCCCCTCAGTGTGTGTCCCGTGCCCACTCACCCAGGAGGGTGGGCATCTCCTTCGCCCCAGGCACCTCAGGCCCTGCCCCAGTCAGCCCCGCTGCCCTCAGTGAGGAGGCTATTGACCTCCTGAGATCCCTCACTATTGGGCAGTCTACCATTCTGAATACCATCCAGGGTGTTGAGAGGCATTTGCATCAACCAAATGCATACCTGGAGGGCATTCATTCTGGCCAGGCAGCCCAACAGAGAGCATTTCAGGCTCTGGCCTCAGTACTGATGTTATGTTATGTTATTGCGACTTATATAGTGCCAGCTACCCGGAGGCCTCGTAGCGCTGATCAGTTTGAAAAGTTTAGAAAAATACTGGAGGAATCTCAGACTTCACTGGAGAGCGGGAACTTAGAAGAATTTAGAATAGCCAGGTTTTAATGGCTTTCCTAAATTCAATCTCCTGATTCATCATGCGAATATTCGTGGGTAGAGAGTTCCAAAGTCTGGCTCCCTGGTACTTCAGGGATCTTCCTCCCCATGATGTTCTCTTTACTTTGGGTACCATTACCAGGGCTTTAGAGGCCGATCTCAAAACTCTTGTGGGTGTGTATAGTGAAATTAATGATTTTAGATAATGAGGATCCTTTTTATATAAAGCTCTGTGGAAGAAGCAAAGAGCCTTAAACTTTATCCTTTTTGCCACTGGAAGCCAGTGCAGTTCAATCAGAGCTTTTTTAGCTGATGTGGTCTTAGGTAGATTAAAGAGCAAACGTGCTGCAGCATTTTGTACCACCTGTAGTTTGTTAACCACATAACCTGGAGATCCCAAAAAGAGGCTGTTTCTATAATCCAATCTGGATAAAATCAGGGCTTGTACGGCCAATCTTTTGGCCAATGGCGGAAGCAGACCAATAATCTTCCTTAGTAGCTTCAGAATCCCAAAACAGGTGGCTGACGTTCTCTTGGCTTGATGTTCCATGGTAAGTTTGGGATCCAACCAAACTCCCAAGGCTTTAATCTGAGCTCTGGGGGGGGGGGGGCGGGGGGGGGGGGTAAGTAATCTAAATGTATTACTGGTCCTATATTTTTAGCAGGGTTGGCCAGTTTTCCTAAAAACATAATTTCTGTCTTTTCTTTGTTGAGTTGCAGCCTGCTTTCTGTCATCCAGGCAGCAATCGCTTGGAGACAGGCAGGCAAGGCCAAGTTGTCCGCCTCCTTATTGGGGGAGAAGGAAACCACCAGCTGTGTGTCGTCCGCATATGACACCAGGGATACCCCAAAGGGTTCTATAACTTCTGCTAGGGGGGACATGTAAATGTTGAACAGAGTGGGACTCAAAGATGAGCCCTGCGGAACTCCGCATAAAAGTTTCAACTGGGCTGAGAAAAAAGAGCGATCCAAGACTTGAAAGGTTCTATCTTGTAAGAACGAGCTTAACCATTTATGATGGCAGCCATTGTCCCTGTGTCCAGCCTCCAACCTCCTCCACCCAGACCCATTCCCCTGTACCTCAGCCTATCCCAAGCACACCATGCGACCAGCATGCACACTCATCAACCCACAAGAGTGGCTCAGGCAAACATAAGCACCACACATCGCACAGGCACTCACACAAGCATCATACCCATGCACACATACCAACATCCACTTCCTCCACTGTAACCCCCTCCTCCACGTCTCCCTCCTCCCTCCCAGTCTCTTCTCTACTCACACCTGCATGCACTACATCCTCAGCCACTACCTCCATTACCAGCACGCCATCACCACACACCGCTCACGTGCAATCACCACCCCCACTACCATTCACACATCCCGAGTGTCCTCTCCCAGTGTGTCTGTGAGCCCTCCTCCCAAAGTACACAAACGCAGGCACACACCCACCCAACAGCCATCCACCTCACAACAGCCTCCAGCCCATGCACCTTCACCCGAATTCACCAGATGTACACCTCCTACAACCTCCACCTCTACCTCCACTCCCAAACCCCCTCCATCTACCCATCCCAGTGTGTCTAAAAAACATTTTCTGGCTAACATTGACCTCTTCCCTACACCTGCCCCCGTCCTTCCCCTAGGGCCAGGCTTTCCAGATCCCAGCCCAGCACCTCAGCCACCACATCCCCAGGCACAGTGGTGCCAGCAACTGCGGGGTCATGGAGTGCGCCAACCACCAGGGCTGCCAGTGTGCCACGGAGCGAGGGCAAGGACATTCCGTCACCTGCCAAGGTGAAAAAGGTGCCCACATCTGTTTTGCTTTTTCTCCCTTATCTTATGACCGAGCTGACAAAACTTCTCTGGAATGCACTTCTTAGTTTAAAGAAGACATTTAGGTGGTCATTCTGACCTCGGCGGTAAAAGGCGCCTACCGCCGGTCAGAAATCCTCCATAATCCCGCCGCGGTCGCGGAAACCCGCCACGGTCATTCTGACCCGCAGAAGGCAAACCTCCGAAAATCCGACCGCCACAACAGACCGCCAGACCAGCGGTCGGCGGAAAGGTGGAGGTGACCAAACCTCCACCGCCACGCCAACAGAAATACGCCCATCCCATTACGACCCACGAATCCACGCGGCGGTCATTCAAACGCGGTATTCCATTGGCGGGACACACCGGCGCGGTCAGAATACACACAAACGAACAAAACTCACCCACATTGGACGATTTGAATCCCACACACCTGATACACATACACACACCACTCCCACACACACAATACAATATAAAACACCCACCCACATCACCCACAAACCCCTACGCTTAAAAATTCGTAAAGAAGACAAGAGCGAGACACCAGCATCCAAAACATAACAGCCACAGCCACTCAACACCATCACCCACACACTATCCACACACAAAACAACACACACCACCACACTCAACTCACTTAAATACACATACTCCACCCCACACATCATACACACCACCCCATGGCACCCCAAAGACAACCCCGCTTCACAGACGAAGAACTCAGGGTTATGGTGGAGGAAATCGTTCGGGTAGAGCCCCAGCTGTTCGGCACACAGATACAATACACCAGCATTGCCCGGAGGACGGAGCTATGGCAGAGGATTGTCGACAGGGTGAACGCAGTGGGACAGCACCCCAGAAATCGGGAAGACATCAGGAAGCGATGGAACGACCTACGGGGGAAGGTGCGTTCCATGGTATCCAGGCACAACATCGCCGTGCAGAAGACTGGCGGAGGACCCCCACCTCAACCCCCACAATTCACATCATGGGAGGAGGAAGTCTTGAACATCCTGCATCCTGACGGCCTCGCAGGAGTCGGCGGAGGAATGGATACTGGTAAGTTGAAGCTTCAATACTGCTTCCCCCCCACCTGCATGCCAAATCAGACCCCAACCCTCACCCCCATCCTCGAACCCCACCCTCACCCCCACCCCCATCCTCACCCCCACCCTCACCCCCACCACCATCCTCACCCCCACCACCATCCTCACCCCCACCCCCAGCACACCTATTCCCCGCCAATGTCTCACCATCACAACCCACACATCCCAAAACCTAGGCCTGCATGCGTCCACTAAGCATGGACACCCATCACCAAAGCATGCCCAATGCATATACACATCCCCCCCACAAGCCACCCTCACCAAAGCCCCCACACACGAATGCCAGCACTTGGGGACACGGGAACCCACAGATACACCCATATGCCACACATTGAAACTATAACCATACCTCTATACCCCTGCAGGACCCGACCGTCAACACACCGCGGCGGAGGGGCCAGAATTATCCACACCCCCCACCCAAGAGGCCGTCAGCGATGACAGCAGCTCTGTCGATCTGGACACCGATGACCAGCCCGGACCATCGGGGACCTCTGGACAGTCGGTTCCCCTCACACAGGCAC
This sequence comes from Pleurodeles waltl, assembly GCF_031143425.1. Lineage (NCBI taxonomy): Eukaryota > Metazoa > Chordata > Amphibia > Caudata > Salamandridae > Pleurodeles > Pleurodeles waltl. The sequence continues at coordinate 1,892,961,740 of NC_090440.1, forward strand.
AGGCCACTATAGACCCTAACCCCTCTGGGAACACCAGCACAGCTCCCACCCAGCGGGCCCATGCCTCTGTCTCCAGGGCGCGTCAATCTGCGGTGTGTCTACCACTACAGGGCACCCAGGATAACCCACCACCCCAACAACAACAGGGACCTGGGGGCAGTGGTAGTGGGCACACCGGCCAGGGGGCAGAGGCCCAGGGAAACAGGGCAACTCGGCGGGCAGCTGTGCGACAGGGGGGGGAGGAGAGGCCCAGGGAACCCACTCTCCACGAGGTCCTCACCACCATCATGGGAGCATACAACCGCTCCCAGGAGACGATGGCGACGGTACTGGCCCGGTTCCAGGAGATCCAGGTGCTGCAGGAGGAACACTATCGGGGGTACAGGGAGGACATCAGAGCCATCAACACCACCCTGGTTACCATGGTAGGGCTGCTGCAGGACCTCGTAAACAGCAGGGCGGACACTGAACAACACCCAAGGGCCCCTGCCACTAGCCTGGACCAAGAACAGCCATCCACCTCCGCCGGCGCTAGTGGACAGGAGGCCCCCGCACAGCAGCAGCCCACCAGACCCCCACCTCCTGCAGGAGAAGAACCACCCCGCAAGAGGGCCCTGAGATCTCGCAAGACAGAGTAGGATGTCAAGACCCCCGCCAGCAATGGATACCACCTGATGTCATCCCACTGTCCCACATTGTCACCCTGTCCATCCTCGAACTGCCCATGCTCCATCTCTCCACAGGCCTCTGGACAATGCACCTGTGTGACTGTTACTCTGGACTCTGCCATGGACATTCCTTCACCATAGCCCCCACCCACTTGAAACCACCCATCCCATTTTGAGCACTTCAATAAACACCTATTTTGCACCAAAATATCAGGAGTCTGGCTGTGATTTCAATAGATTGTAATTGACATGACAGTGCAAATATGTCCTTGTACATGGTGAAGTCAACAAACAGCTGCCACAAAGCTGTAGTCCATGGGGAAACGAAGCACAGGACTCGTAGTGGGGACCCCAGATCTGAAATAGGGAGGGAAAAGCCAAAACTCAGTCATCATACACTGGGGCAAATAGACAGGCAGCAGAGATGCTGCAGAGTAGTTAACATTTACTAAATTATATTTGAAATGTTACCTGTGTCCTATTGGAAGTACTGTTCAATGATTCTGTCCCTGTTGTCTGTTTCAGCCCCGTCGTCTTCCTCCTCGTCACTCTCCTCAGGTTCCACCGCTGCCACAACACCACCGTCTCGACCATCCTCCTGCAGGAAAGGCACCTGGCGGCGCAAAGCCAGGTTGTGAAGCATGCAGCAGGCCACGATGATGTGACACACCTTCTTAGGTGAGTACATTAGGGATCCACCGGTCATATGCAGGCACCTAAACCTGGCCTTTAGGAGGCCTAAGGTGCGTTCGATCACCCTCCTAGTACGCCCATGGGCCTCATTGTACCGTTCCTCTGCCCTGGTCCGGGGATTCCTTACTGGGGTCAGTAGCCACGACAGGTTGGGGTACCCAGAGTCCCCCACTAGCCATACACGGTGTCTCTGTAGCTGTTCCATCACGTAAGGGATGCTGCTATTCCTGAGGATGTAGGCGTCATGCACTGACCCTGGGAATTTGGCATTTACATGCGAGATGTACTGGTCAGCCAAACACACCACCTGGATGTTCATTGAATGGTAACTTTTTCTGTTCCTGTACACCTGCTCCCTGTCTCTTGGGGGAACCAAAGCCACATGGGTCCCATCAATGGCACCAATTACGTTGGGAATATGTCCAAGGGCGTAGAAATCACCCTTCACTGTAGCCAATTCGGCCACCTCAGGGAAAATGATGTAGTTCCTCACGGATTTCATCAGGGCAGACAACACTCTGGATAACACCTTCGAAAACATGGGCTGAGACATCCCGGAAGCAATTCCCACGGTTGTCTGAAATGACCCACTTGCCAAGAAATGTAGTACTGACATGACCTGCACCAGAGGGGGAATCCCTGTGGGTTGGTGGATGGGGGACATCAGGTCGGGCTCCAGCCGGGCACACAGTTCATGGATAGTGGCACGGTTAAGACGGTAGGTCAGGATAATGTGGCGTTCTTCCATTGTCGACAGGTCCACCAGCGGTCGGTACACGGGAGGATTCATCCGTCTCCTCGCCCAACCCAGCGGACGGTGCCTAGGAAGGACAACATGGAGCACACAGTCAAGCAACCCACAGGTACGTACTCACAGCTAGCACAGTATACGATTCTCTATGCAGTGAATGGCGTGTCTGAGTGGCTATGCAAGGCCTAGGCCTGTGTGACGCAGTTGAAATTGAGCCATGTGGGCCCTGGAAATGGCGGCTGCCTGACCTGTGAAGTGTGACAATGGGATGTGAGGTCAATGCGCTGGCGTGGCACACCGCGGCGGGCGGCGGGCGAAGACCGCGGCGCGAAGCCGCATTGGTTAACATTGAAGCCTATGGGTTTCAGGAGCCAATGGCGAAGGGCGCCGGCGGTGGCGGGACGCACCGCCGCGGTACGCACCGCCGCGGACGTGACCGCCATTTTCTATCTACTTATCCACTTGCGACTTGAACTTTCACAGGAGAGGACCTATACTGCAAGTGTTGCTGTGACCTCGGTCTGGAAGGGACAATGGCTGCTGCGACTGGGGAAAGGGCCCCTGCCTTCACTGGAGAGGAGTTGGAGAAACTTGTGGATGGGGTCCTCCCCCAGTATGCGCTACTCTACGGTCCTCCAGACCAACAAGTGAGTTTAATTCAATATGGATTTGGGGCCACTGGCTGGCTTGGGGGCCTGGCGGGGGGCCTGGCGGGGATGGGGGGCATGTTGGGCATGGCGGGGGGCATGGCGGGGATGGGGGGCATGTTGGGGCTGGCGGGGGGCCTGGCGGGGGGCCTGGCGGGGATGGGGGGCATGTTGGGCATGGCGGGGGGCATGGCGGGGATGGGGGGCATGTTGGGCATGGCGGGGGGCATGGCGGGGGGCCTGGTGGGGATGGGGGGCATTTTGGGCCTGGCGGGGGGCCTGGCGGGGATGGGGGGCATGTTGGGCATGGCGGGGGGCATGGCGGGGGGCCTGGCGGGGATGGGGGGCATGTTGGGCATGGCGGGGGGCATGGCGGGGGGCCTGGCGGGGATGGGGGGCATGTTGGGCCTGGCGGGGGGCCTGGCGGGGATGGGGGGCATGTTGGGCATGGCGGGGGGCATGGCGGGGGGCCTGGCGGGGATGGGGGGCGTTGGGACACTGGAAAGGAAAATGCTGAGTAACTTGAACGTGGTATTTCTCCCTCCCTGTACGTGTCACATAGGTCCGCGCCCATGAGAAGATCGGGATTTGGCGTGCCATCGCCAAGGAAGTCCGGGCCCTGGGGGTCCACCATCGACGGGGCACCCACTGCCGCAAGAGGTGGGAGGACATCCGCCGCGGGACCAAGAAGACCGCCGAGTCTCTGATGGGGATGGCCTCCCAACGTAGGCGGGGTGCCTGCCGTCAACTGAGCCCCCTGATGTTCCGGATCCTGGCGGTGGCCTACCCTGATTTGGATGGGCGTGTGAGGGCAGCACAGCAGACACAAGGGGGTGAGTACAAGCATTATCTACTCTGTTGTCGCGCAGTGGAGGTGTCTGGGTGGGGGAGGAGGGCTGTGGGTCCCCCTAGGCCAGGGCGATATCTGTAGGCTGGGCACCCCCGTAAGCCCCTGTGTCCCCAGCCACCACCCTCAGTAGTTTGTCAGTACAGCCATCCCTGGGCCGTGTCATCCATGGGTGCAGTTGTCAACTCTAGGCGTGTAGGGCATGTTCCACGGAATGCGTAGCGGACCCCAAGTGCGCAACTTAGTGCAGGGGGCATCTGTGTCTGTCATGTCCGCTAACTGTACCGGAGATCCATGTACTCAATATCCCTTTATTTCTCTCTCCCCCCCCCCTTTTTGTTTGTCTTTCTGTGCTTGTGTGCATCAGCATCATCAGGCGGAGGAGAAGTGGCATCGGGGCAGGAGGGAGCTGCATCTCACATGGCCCAGGAGGGCCATGCCACAGAGTCAGACTGGACCAGTGAGACGGAGGGCGAGGGGAGCTCCACGACGGGGACGACTGGAGCCTGCAGCGACACGGACACGTCCTCGGAAGGGGGCTCCCTTGCGGGGGTGGCACCATCCGTGCCCCCCGCCATTACAGGTACAGCCGCCACCCAGCGCACCATCTCCGCCCTCCCAGCAGCCCCTCCGCGTTCGCCCCGTGCCCGCTCTGCCAGGAAGCCGGGCATCTCCTTCGCCCCAGGCACCTCAGGCCCTGCCCCTGTTACCCCCGCTGCCCTCAGTGAGGAGGTCATTGACCTCCTCCGAACGCTCATTGTTGGGCAGACTACCCTTTTGAATGCCATCCAGGGGGTGGAGAGGGAGGTTCATCGCAGCAATGCGTACCTGGAGGGCATTCATTCGGGTCAAGCTGCCCATCAGCGATCGTTCCAGACTCTGGCCTCAGCACTGACGGCAGCCATTGTCCCTGTCTCCTGCCTGCCTCTACTAACTCCCTCCTCCCAGTCTCCTGTTCCTCTGCCTGTCCCACCCACACCATCAGACCAGCCTGCACACACCTCAACACCCAAGAGAAGCTCATCCAAACATAAGCACCACAGATCACGCAGACATTCACACACGCAACATTCCGATGCAGACATGCCAACAGTCACTACCACCTCTGTGACCCCCACCTCCTCGTCTCCCTCCTCCCTCCCTGTGACGTCTACACTCACACCTCCATTCACCTCACCATCAGCCAGTGTTTCCATCACCAGCACACCCTCCACTCCAGTCCGCACACGTGCAGTCACCACCCCCACTGCCATTTACACGTCCCCTGTGTCCTCTCCCACTGTGTCTGTCACCCCCTCTTCCACACCACACAAACGCAGCCACCCACCCACCCAACAGCCATCCACCTCACGACAGCCTATCCCTCCTGCACCTGCACCCAAAGACAGCAAACGTGACTCACCTACAACCACATCCTCTCCCTCCACTCCCATTCCCACTGTACCTACCACTCTCCATTGTCCCAAGAAGCTCTTCCTCGCCACTACTAACTTCTTTCCTGACCCTGAGCCCCCCCCTCCTTCTCGTCGGGGTAAGAAGAGCACCTCAGCCACCACCAGCCCTGCAGCCCCCTTGACAAGGGTGCAGGGGTATTGGAGCCCGCCAGCCCGCATGTCTGGATCTTCGCCCAGCAGCAAGGGGACAGCCAGCCCACCCCCTGGGAAGAGGAGCAGAAGGCGGAAGGGGCGCCGCAGGAGCCCGCCTTCTACATCCCCCCCGGACACCACCCAGAGACAGTCACCAGCCACAGCTCCAAAGGGAGGAAAGGGCCACAGGCCGACGACTAAGGAGGGCAAGGGCAGCAAGTTGGAGAGGTCAGGCAGCAGGCCTGCTGCCCAGGAGGAGCCCACAACCCCCATAGCCGCTGCCCCGGGAGGAACCGGCACAGCTGCCCCGGGAGAGCCCACCAGCCCCATAGCCGCTGCCCAGGGAGGACCCAGCCCAGCTGGCCAGGAGGGCCCCACCACCCACAGCCCAGGTGGGCAGTGAAGGAGCACCATCCCCGCTGCCCAGGAGGGCACCACCAGGCATTTAGCAGTTGGCCATAGACCGTCCGCCGTCTCAAGAACCGCTGAACTGGGCCCTTCAAGGCAAGAACCGCTGAACTGGGCCCTTCAAGGCAAGAACCGCTGAACTGGGCCCTTCAAGGCAAGAACCGCTGAACTGGGCCCCGCCGTCTCAAGAACCGCTGAACTGGGCCCTTCAAGGCAAGAACCGCTGAACTGGGCCCTTCAAGGCAAGAACCGCTGAACTGGGCCCCGCCGTCTCAAGAACCGCTGAACTGGGCCCCGCCGTCTCAAGAACCGCTGAACTGGGCCCCGCCGTCTCAAGAACCGCTGAACTGGGCCCCGCCGTCTCAAGAACCGCTGAACTGGGCCCTTCAAGGCAAGAACCGCTGAACTGGGCCCTTCAAGGCAAGAACCGCTGAACTGGGCCCCGCCGTCTCAAGAACCGCTGAACTGGGCCCCGCCGTCTCAAGAACCGCTGAACTGGGCCCCGCCGTCTCAAGAACCGCTGAACTGGGCCCCGCCGTCTCAAGAACCGCTGAACTGGGCCCCGCCGTCTCAAGAACCGCTGAACTGGGCCCTTCAAGGCAAGAACCGCTGAACTGGGCCCTTCAAGGCAAGAACCGCTGAACTGGGCCCCGCCGTCTCAAGAACCGCTGAACTGGGCCCTTCAAGGCAAGAACCGCTGAACTGGGCCCTTCAAGGCAAGAACCGCTGAACTGGGCCCTTCAAGGCAAGAACCGCTGAACTGGGCCCCGCCGTCTCAAGAACCGCTGAACTGGGCCCCGCCGTCTCAAGAACCGCTGAACTGGGCCCCGCCGTCTCAAGAACCGCTGAACTGGGCCCTTCAAGGCAAGAACCGCTGAACTGGGCCCTTCAAGGCAAGAACCGCTGAACTGGGCCCCGCCGTCTCAACAACCGCTGAACTGGGCCCTTCAAGGCAAGAACCGCTGAACTGGGCCCTTCAAGGCAAGAACCGCTGAACTGGGCCCCGCCGTCTCAAGAACCGCTGAACTGGGCCCTTCAAGGCAAGAACCGCTGAACTGGGCCCCGCTGTCTCAAGAACCGCTGAACTGGGCCCTTCAAGGCAAGAACCGCTGAACTGGGCCCTTCAAGGCAAGAACCGCTGAACTGGGCCCTTCAAGGCAAGAACCGCTGAACTGGGCCCCGCCGTCTCAAGAACCGCTGAACTGGGCCCCGCCGTCTCAAGAACCGCTGAACTGGGCCCCGCCGTCTCAAGAACCGCTGAACTGGGCCCTTCAAGGCAAGAACCGCTGAACTGGGCCCTTCAAGGCAAGAACCGCTGAACTGGGCCCCGCCGTCTCAAGAACCGCTGAACTGGGCCCTTCAAGGCAAGAACCGCTGAACTGGGCCCCGCCGTCTCAAGAACCGCTGAACTGGGCCCCGCCGTCTCAAGAACCGCTGAACTGGGCCCTTCAAGGCAAGAACCGCTGAACTGGGCCCTTCAAGGCAAGAACCGCTGAACTGGGCCCCGCCGTCTCATGAACCGCTGAACTGGGCCCTTCAGGGCAAGAACCGCTGGCCCTTTGGCAGACGTGGCAGGGCAGGATCTATCTCGGGCAGGGCTGCAGGATGTCCTCTGGCCAACTTGCCTCCTCCAGTGGCAGTGGGGTCTGTTATGGACTGTATGGACTGTGGCTTTGCTCTCCCCAGGATGGCCCAGTGGGCAGGCCACCCACTGTATGGACTGTATGGACTGTGGCTTTGCTCTCCCCAGGATGGCCCAGTGGGCAGGCCACCCACTGTATGGACTGTATGGACTGTGGCTTTGCTCTCCCCAGGATGGCCCAGTGGGCAGGCCACCCACTGTATGGACTGTATGGACTGTGGCTTTGCTCTCCCCAGGATGGCCCAGTGGTCATGGAGTCCCCTCGTGGATCTGGCGTCGTGTACTCAAGTGGCTGAGGTGCCCCCCCTTCCCTTCCCCCTGAGGTGCCTGTCCTATTTTCTTTCTGATGCCCCTGCAGTGTTCTCTCCGTGGAGTTCTTGTCGTGGGACTGGGCCTTGCCCCTTTGCACAGGACCCCTGTGATCCACGGACAGTGGTTGGACTACATTTAGTAGCTGTATATATTTTGTACATAGTTTATTTATTTATTGGGATTAATGGCGTACATATTTCAATATATCTGCCCGTTTATGATCTCTTCTTTTGGTCTTTGCATTATTTCGGAGGGGGGTGGTTTGTGGGTTGTAACAGTGATCTGTGGGAATGCATTGATGTGTGTGTTGTAGTGGGTGTGGGTGGGTGGGTGTGTGCCGGTAATCTTTTCCCTCCCCTGTGTCGTAGGTGCAGTACTCACCGATGTCTTCCGCGCCGCCGGGCGTGCTCCTGGTATATGAGGAGGAATAGGAGTGCGGGGATGACCTGTAACTCTGGCTCCATACTGCCGGAATCTCGCGTGGAGTGCGTAGAGGTGAGCGTTTTCCCGTTCGTAGTCTGTTTCCGCCGTGTTCTTATCGGCGGTGCTCCCGCCCCGGAAAAGGTGGCAGATTGGTGGGTCGTAATAGGGTGGGCGGTACTTTGTCTGCCGCCGGGCTGTTGGCGGGAACCGCCGCGCTGTTTGTTTGTACCGCTGTGGCGGTCGGAGTGTTAAGTTGGCGGGCTGTGTTGGCGGTTCCCGCCAGGGTCAGAATTGCATATTTTAGACCGCCGGCCTGTCGGCGGCTTGGCCGCCGCTTTATCACCGACCGCCAGGGTCAGAATGAGGGCCTTAGTATTATTAATACTTCACCACGAGGTTCCTGTGAGACAAGATTAGTAGATTGTAAGCACACGTTTAAAAGTAGTCACAGCAATGAAAGCAAAATATATCAAAGTACTTCTCAGTTGCAATGTACACAGCAAATACATGTGATTATATTATAGCATAACTTCAAAGCAAAGAATAAAAGTCAAAATTGCATCACCGTAGGGCCTATCACTGCTTGTCATCCTTCTCCTATCTTCAAGTTGATGACTCCGGTTCAACTGCGAGAAAGATACTTTCCACCCAAACGGGAGACAAGCAGCTGACGTCCGCTCCTGACTGAAGTCCTGAAAGATCTCTTCCTGCTGCTGCCCAGGTGTGAGAAGGTAGCCTCTTTCTAGCCTTGTTACCCCCACTTTTGGCCTGTTTGTGAGTGTATGTCAGGGTGTTTGTCACTGTTTTCACTGTCTCACTGGGATCCTGATAGCCAGGCCTCAGTGCTCATAGTGAAAACACTATGTTTTCAGTATGGTTGTTATGTGTCACTGGGATCCTGCTGGTCAGGACCCCAGTGCTCATAGGTTTGTGGCCTATATGTATGTGTCACTGGGACCCTGTCACACAGGGCCCCAGTGCTCATAGGTGGGCATGTATATGTTCCCTGTGTGGTGCCTAACTGTCTCACTGAGGCTCTGCTAACCAGAACCTCAGTGGTTATGCTCTCTCATTACTTTCAAATTGTCACTAACAGGCTAGTGACCATTTTTACCAATTTTCATTGGCTTACTGGAACACCCTTATAATTCCCTAGTATATGGTACTGAGGTACCCAGGGTATTGGGGTTCCAGGAGATCCCTATGGGCTGCAGCATTTCTTTTGCCACCCATAGGGAGCTCTGACAATTCTTACACAGGCCTGCCACTGCAGCCTGAGTGAAATAACGTCCACGTTATTTCACAGCCATTTTACACTGCACTTAAGTAACTTATAAGTCACCTATATGTCTAACCTTTACCTGGTAAAGGTTAGGTGCAAAGTTACTTAGTGTGAGGGCACCCTGGCACTAGCCAAGGTGCCCCCACATTGTTCAGAGCCAATTCACTGAACTTTGTGAGTGCGGGGACACCATTACACGCGTGCACTACATATAGGTCACTACCTATATGTAGCTTCACCATGGTAACTCCGAATATGGCCATGTAACATGTCTATGATCATGGAATTGCCCCCTCTATGCCATCCTGGCATTGTTGGTACAATTCCATGATCCCAGTGGTCTGTAGCACAGACCCTGGTACTGCCAGACTGCCCTTCCTGGGGTTTCTCTGCAGCTGCTGCTGCTGCCAACCCCTCAGACAGGCAGCTGCCCTCCTGGGGTCCAGTCAGGCCTGGCCCAGGATGGCAGAACAAAGAACTTCCTCTGAGAGAGGGTGTGACACCCTCTCCCTTTGGAAAATGGTGTGAAGGCAGGGGAGGAGTAGCCTCCCCCAGCCTCTGGAAATGCTTTGTTGGGCACAGAGGTGCCCAATTCTGCATAAGCCAGTCTACACCGGTTCAGGGACCCCTTAGCCCCTGCTCTGGCGCGAAACTGGACAAAGGAAAGGGGAGTGACCACTCCCCTGACCTGCACCTCCCCTGGGAGGTGTCCAGAGCTCCTCCAGTGTGCTCCAGACCTCTGCCATCTTGGAAACAGAGGTGCTGCTGGCACACTGGACTGCTCTGAGTGGCCAGTGCCACCAGGTGACGTCAGAGACTCCTTGTGATAGGCTCCTTCAGGTGTTAGTAGCCTTTCCTCTCTCCTAGGTAGCCAAACCCTCTTTTCTGGCTATTTAGGGTCTCTGTCTCTGGGGAAACTTTAGATAACGAATGCATGAGCTCAGCCGAGTTCCTCTGCATCTCCCTCTTCACCTTCTGATAAGGAATCGACCGCTGACCGCGCTGGAAGCCTGCAAACCTGCAACATAGTAGCAAAGATGACTACTGCAACTCTGTAACGCTGATCCTGCCGCCTTCTCGACTGTTTTCCTGCTTGTGCATGCTGTGGGGGTAGTCTGCCTCCTCTCTGCACCAGAAGCTCCGAAGAAATCTCCCATGGGTCGACGGAATCTTCCCCCTGCAACCGCAGGCACCAAAAAGCTGCATTTCCGGTCCCTTGGGTCTCCTCTCAGCACGACGAGCGAGGTCCCTCGAATCCAGCGACACTGTCCAAGTGACCCCCACAGTCCAGTGACTCTTCAGCCCAAGTTTGGTGGAGGTAAGTCCTTGCCTCACCTCGCTGGGCTGCATTGCTGGGAACCGCGACTTTGCAAGCTACTCCGGCCCCTGTGCACTTCCGGCGGAAATCCTTCATGCACAGCCAAGCCTGGGTCCACGGCACTCTAACCTGCATTGCACGACTTTCTAAGTTGGTCTCCGGCGACGTGGGACTCCTTTGTGCAACTTCGGCGAGCACCGTTTCACGCATCCTCGTAGTGCCTGTTTCTGGCACTTCTCCGGGTGCTACCTGCTTCAGTGAGGGCTCTTTGTCTTGCTCGACGTCCCCTCTCTCTTCAGGTCCAATTTGCGACCTCCTGGTCCCTCCTGGGCCCCAGCAGCGTCCAAAAACGCCAAACTCACGATTTGCGTGTAGCAAGGCTTGTTGGCGTCCATCCGGCGGGAAAACACTTCTGCACGACTCTCCAAGGCGTGGGGGATCCATCCTCCAAAGGGGAAGTCTCTAGCCCTTGTCGTTCCTGCAGTATTCACAGTTCTTCAGCCTAGTAAGAGCTTCTTTGCACCAACCGCTGGCATTTCTTGGGCATCTGCCCATCTCCGAGTTGCTTGTGACTTTTGGACTTGGTCCCCTTGTTCCACAGGTACCCTCAGTCAGGAATCCATCGTTGTTGCATTGTTGATTTGTGTTTTCCTTGCATTTTTCCTCTAACACGACTATTTTGTCCTTAGGGGAACTTTGGTGCACTTTGCACTCACTTTTCAGGGTCTTGGGGAGGGTTATTTTTCTAACTCTCACTATTTTCTAATAGTCCCAGCGACCCTCTACAAGGTCACATAGGTTTGGGGTCCATTCGTGGTTCGCATTCCACTTCTGGAGTATATGGTTTGTGTTGCCCCTATCCCTATGTTTCCCCATTGCATCCTATTGTAACTATACATTGTTTGCACTGTTTTCTAAGACTATACTGCATATTTTTGCTATTGTGTATATATATCTTGTGTATATTTCCTATCCTCTCACTGAGGGTACACTCTAAGATACTTTGGCATATTGTCATAAAAATAAAGTACCTTTATTTTTAGTATAACTGTGTATTGTGTTTTCTTATGATATTGTGCATATGACACTAAGTGGTACTGTAGTAGCTTCACACGTCTCCTAGTTCAGCCTAAGCTGCTCTGCTAAGCTACCATTATCTATCAGCCTAAGCTGCTAGACACCCTATACACTAATAAGGGATAACTGGGCCTGGTGCAAGGTGCAAGTACCCCTTGGTACTCACTACAAGCCAGTCCAGCCTCCTACATTGGTTGTGCAGCGGTGGGATAAGTGCTTGAGACTACTTACCACTCTTGTCATTGTACTTTTCATAAGAGAAAAATATACAAAACAAGGTCAGTGTATATACACATAGCCAAAAAGTTTTGCATTTCCTCTTTTCACTCTTTTCTAATTGCTGAAAAGTACTTCTAAACTTTCAAAAAGTTCTTAAAAGTTTAAAAAGTTTTTTTCTGTCTTTCCAAAAAGTTCTGGAAACTTTTTTCTCTTTTTCTATCACTTTAACTCTCTCTAAAAATGTCTGGCACAGGCCAAAAAGTTGAACTGTCCAAACTTGCATATGATCACCTTAGCTGGAAAGGAGCAAGGAGTCTCTGCATAGAGAGAGGTTTGAGTGTAGGGAAGAATCCTTCCTTAGAACTGTTAATTAATATGCTTAGAGTACAGGATAAGGCCATAAGTGCCCAATCTGTAGAAAAAGTAGCTAATGGTTCTCAATCTGATCCAGGGACTCCCCCAGGAAAAGGTTCAGGAAAGAAACTTCTCAGCCTGCCCATTACTAGACAGTCTAGCATAGTTGGTACAGAGGTTGAATCACATCATACTGATGATGTGCTCTCACATTATGCTGGTAGCCAAGCTGTTAGGGTGCCCCTTGTAAGGGACAGGTCTCCTTCTGTTCATTCCCATCATACCTCTGTATCTAGAAATGTCCCTCCCACCCACCCTGATGACAGATTGTTAGAAAGGGAGCTCAATAGATTGAGAGTGGAACAAACCAGACTGAAGCTCAAGAAGCAACAGCTGGATTTGGATAGACAGTCTTTAGAAATAGAGAGGGAAAGACAGAAGTTGGGTTTAGATATCCATGGTGGCAGCAGCAGTATTCCCCATAGTCATCCTGCAAAAGAGCATGATTCCAGGAATCTGCACAAGATAGTTCCCCCTTATAAGGAGGGGGATGACATTAACAAGTGGTTTGCTGCACTTGAGAGGGCCTGTGCTGTACAGGATGTCCCTCAAAGGCAGTGGGCTGCTATCCTATGGCTATCATTTAGTGGAAAAGGTAGGGATAGGCTCCTTACTGTGAAAGAAAATGATGCCAATAATTTTACAGTTCTTAAGAATGCACTCCTGGATGGTTATGGCTTAACCACTGAACAGTACAGGATAAAGTTCAGAGAGACCAAAAAGGAGTCTTCACAAGACTGGGTTGATTTCATTGACCATTCAGTGAAGGCCTTGGAGGGGTGGTTACATGGCAGTAAAGTTACTGATTATGAAAGCCTGTATAACACAATCCTGAGAGAGCATATACTTAATAATTGTGTGTCTGATTTGTTGCACCAGTACCTGGTAGACTCTGATCTGACCTCTCCCCAAGAATTGGGAAAGAAGGCAGACAAATGGGTCAGAACAAGGGTGAACAGAAAAGTTCATACAGGGGGTGACAAAGATGGCAATAAGAAGAAAGATGGTGAAAAATCTCAAGATAAGCATGGGGATAAGGGTAAAACCAAAGATCCCACTTCAAATCTTAAACACTCTTCAGAGGGTGGGGATAAAACAAATTCTTCCTCTTCTTCCCAACCTGCACACATTAAAAAGCCTTGGTGCTTTCTGTGTAAAAATAGAGGCCATAGGCCAGGGGATAAGTCCTGTCCAGGTAAACCCCCTGAGCCTACCACCACTAATACATCAAGCTCTAGTGCCCCTAGCAGTAGTGGTACTAGTGGTGGGACTGCTGGCAACAGTCAAGCAAAGGGTGTAGTTTGGTTCACTTATGGGTCCATAGTGGAAACTGATGTCATCAGTCCCAAGACAGTTTCTGTCACACCTAGTGGCATTGGCCTTGCCACACTGGCTGCTTGTCCCCTTACAATGGATAAGTACAGGCAGACAGTTTCAATAAATGGTGTTGAGGCCTTGGCCTACAGGGACACAGGTGCCAGTTTCACTTTGGTGACTGAAAACCTAGTGCACCCTGATCAACACATCATTGGACAACAGTATAAGATTATTGATGTCCATAACTCCACTAAGTTTCTTCCCTTAGCTATAATTCAGTTTAGTTGGGGTGGAGTTACTGGCCCTAAGCAGGTGGTGGTATCACCTAGCTTACCTGTAGACTGTCTCTTAGGTAATGACCTAGAGGCCTCAGGTTGGGCTGATGTAGAGTTTTATGCCCATGCAGCCATGCTGGGCATCCCTGAGGAATTGTTCCCTCTCATTTCAAGTGAAATGAAAAAGCAAAGGAGAGAAGGCCTGAAAACTCAGGATCCCTCTCCATCAACAGGTAAAAAGGGTATCACAGTATCCCCTAACCACCCTACCATTCAGGATACTATTCCTGTGGTGGGAGAAACCTTTCCTGGGGTGGCACCTGTTCCAAGGGAATCATCAGCTGGCAAAGCTGGACTCCCTGAGGTGGAAGTACCTCTCTGTGGGATAACTAACATTGGTGAGAAAAACAGCACCATTTTAGTTAACATGGAGCATCCCTCCAACCCTCCCAGAGAAACTTTAGTGCAGAAACCCTGCACTACCTCACAACACTTAGGACAGCATCCCTGCCCTAGTGTGGAGCTGATAGGACAGCATCCCTGCCCTGCTCCAACTCAAGAGAAACAGCATCCCTGTTCTCTCTTCCAGCCAGATGGACAAGGTTTTTGCCCAGCTATGGCTTTTCTGAGACAGCATCCCTGTCTGGCATTTCCATCACTACAAATAGGTTCAGTGGACAATTCCCACTGCTCTAAACTAAAACTTACTGATAGAAACTCTGAAAATACATCTTCACATTGTTGCTTAGCTAAAAAACTTCAAACAGGGTGGTTTACATCCCCACAGGGAAGTAACCATATAGTGGATGATAAAGGGAGTAACCAGTCTATTGCAGAGCTACTCTCTACTTATCACCACTTAGACAATAAAGTCTCAACTGGCCAAGGTTAGCCTTATTGTCCTTCGTTTGGGGGGGGGTTGTGTGAGAAGGTAGCCTCTTTCTAGCCTTGTTACCCCCACTTTTGGCCTGTTTGTGAGTGTATGTCAGGGTGTTTGTCACTGTTTTCACTGTCTCACTGGGATCCTGATAGCCAGGCCTCAGTGCTCATAGTGAAAACACTATGTTTTCAGTATGGTTGTTATGTGTCACTGGGATCCTGCTGGTCAGGACCCCAGTGCTCATAGGTTTGTGGCCTATATGTATGTGTCACTGGGACCCTGTCACACAGGGCCCCAGTGCTCATAGGTGGGCATGTATATGTTCCCTGTGTGGTGCCTAACTGTCTCACTGAGGCTCTGCTAACCAGAACCTCAGTGGTTATGCTCTCTCATTACTTTCAAATTGTCACTAACAGGCTAGTGACCATTTTTACCAATTTTCATTGGCTTACTGGAACACCCTTATAATTCCCTAGTATATGGTACTGAGGTACCCAGGGTATTGGGGTTCCAGGAGATCCCTATGGGCTGCAGCATTTCTTTTGCCACCCATAGGGAGCTCTGACAATTCTTACACAGGCCTGCCACTGCAGCCTGAGTGAAATAACGTCCACGTTATTTCACAGCCATTTTACACTGCACTTAAGTAACTTATAAGTCACCTATATGTCTAACCTTTACCTGGTAAAGGTTAGGTGCAAAGTTACTTAGTGTGAGGGCACCCTGGCACTAGCCAAGGTGCCCCCACATTGTTCAGAGCCAATTCACTGAACTTTGTGAGTGCGGGGACACCATTACACGCGTGCACTACATATAGGTCACTACCTATATGTAGCTTCACCATGGTAAATCCGAATATGGCCATGTAACATGTCTATGATCATGGAATTGCCCCCTCTATGCCATCCTGGCATTGTTGGTACAATTCCATGATCCCAGTGGTCTGTAGCACAGACCCTGGTACTGCCAGACTGCCCTTCCTGGGGTTTCTCTGCAGCTGCTGCTGCTGCCAACCCCTCAGACAGGCAGCTGCCCTCCTGGGGTCCAGCCAGGCCTGGCCCAGGATGGCAGAACAAAGAACTTCCTCTGAGAGAGGGTGTGACACCCTCTCCCTTTGGAAAATGGTGTGAAGGCAGGGGAGGAGTAGCCTCCCCCAGCCTCTGGAAATGCTTTGTTGGGCACAGAGGTGCCCAATTCTGCATAAGCCAGTCTACACCGGTTCAGGGACCCCTTAGCCCCTGCTCTGGCGCGAAACTGGACAAAGGAAAGGGGAGTGACCACTCCCCTGACCTGCACCTCCCCTGGGAGGTGTCCAGAGCTCCTCCAGTGTGCTCCAGACCTCTGCCATCTTGGAAACAGAGGTGCTGCTGGCACACTGGACTGCTCTGAGTGGCCAGTGCCACCAGGTGACGTCAGAGACTCCTTGTGATAGGCTCCTTCAGGTGTTAGTAGCCTTTCCTCTCTCCTAGGTAGCCAAACCCTCTTTTCTGGCTATTTAGGGTCTCTGTCTCTGGGGAAACTTTAGATAACGAATGCATGAGCTCAGCCGAGTTCCTCTGCATCTCCCTCTTCACCTTCTGATAAGGAATCGACCGCTGACCGCGCTGGAAGCCTGCAAACCTGCAACATAGTAGCAAAGATGACTACTGCAACTCTGTAACGCTGATCCTGCCGCCTTCTCGACTGTTTTCCTGCTTGTGCATGCTGTGGGGGTAGTCTGCCTCCTCTCTGCACCAGAAGCTCCGAAGAAATCTCCCGTGGGTCGACGGAATCTTCCCCCTGCAACCGCAGGCACCAAAAAGCTGCATTTCCGGTCCCTTGGGTCTCCTCTCAGCACGACGAGCGAGGTCCCTCGAATCCAGCGACACCGTCCAAGTGACCCCCACAGTCCAGTGACTCTTCAGCTCAAGTTTGGTGGAGGTAAGTCCTTGCCTCACCTCGCTGGGCTGCATTGCTGGGAACCGCGACTTTGCAAGCTACTCCGGCCCCTGTGCACTTCCGGCGGAAATCCTTCGTGCACAGCCAAGCCTGGGTCCACGGCACTCTAACCTGCATTGCACGACTTTCTAAGTTGGTCTCCGGCGACGTGGGACTCCTTTGTGCAACTTCGGCGAGCACCGTTTCACGCATCCTCGTAGTGCCTGTTTCTGGCACTTCTCCGGGTGCTACCTGCTTCAGTGAGGGCTCTTTGTCTTGCTCGACATCCCCTCTCTCTTCAGGTCCAATTTGCGACCTCCTGGTCCCTCCTGGGCCCCAGCAGCGTCCAAAAACGCCAAACGCACGATTTGCGTGTAGCAAGGCTTGTTGGCGTCCATCCGGCGGGAAAACACTTCTGCACGACTCTCCAAGGCGTGGGGGATCCATCCTCCAAAGGGGAAGTCTCTAGCCCTTGTCGTTCCTGCAGTATTCACAGTTCTTCAGCCTAGTAAGAGCTTCTTTGCACCAACCGCTGGCATTTCTTGGGCATCTGCCCATCTCCGAGTTGCTTGTGACTTTTGGACTTGGTCCCCTTGTTCCACAGGTACCCTCAGTCAGGAATCCATCGTTGTTGCATTGTTGATTTGTGTTTTCCTTGCATTTTTCCTCTAACACGACTATTTTGTCCTTAGGGGAACTTTGGTGCACTTTGCACTCACTTTTCAGGGTCTTGGGGAGGGTTATTTTTCTAACTCTCACTATTTTCTAATAGTCCCAGCGACCCTCTACAAGGTCACATAGGTTTGGGGTCCATTCGTGGTTCGCATTCCACTTCTGGAGTATATGGTTTGTGTTGCCCCTATCCCTATGTTTCCCCATTGCATCCTATTGTAACTATACATTGTTTGCACTGTTTTCTAAGACTATACTGCATATTTTTGCTATTGTGTATATATATCTTGTGTATATTTCCTATCCTCTCACTGAGGGTACACTCTAAGATACTTTGGCATATTGTCATAAAAATAAAGTACCTTTATTTTTAGTATAACTGTGTATTGTGTTTTCTTATGATATTGTGCATATGACACTAAGTGGTACTGTAGTAGCTTCACACGTCTCCTAGTTCAGCCTAAGCTGCTCTGCTAAGCTACCATTATCTATCAGCCTAAGCTGCTAGACACCCTATACACTAATAAGGGATAACTGGGCCTGGTGCAAGGTGCAAGTACCCCTTGGTACTCACTACAAGCCAGTCCAGCCTCCTACACCAGGGCCACCGTTACCCCTTCCTCTCAGACTCGGGAAAAATAAAATAAGCCATTGGAGATTGGCCAGATCTCCTAGGCCCCTCCTCTTCCCAAGGCTAAGCAGAAAGGAAAACACCAAATATTTGCTCTCTTATCACGTTAGGGTTCGTGTGAATTCAATTTGAAAAACACAGCTTGGTCAACCATGTGGAAAAACACAGCTTGGAAAAACACAGCTCATCTGCAATATCTCAACTGCAATGCCTAACTCCACGTTAAAGCCAATAGGTAGCTAACCTAAATACCAAATGTAATGTCTAATGCCATGTTAAAGCCATTAGGCAGCTAAACTGAATACAGAATGTAATGGCTAATGCCATGTTAAAGCCAATAGGAAGTTAACCTAAATACCAAATGTAATGTCTAATGCCATGTTAAAGCCAATAGGCAGCTAACCTACATCCCAAATGTTATGTCTAATGCCATGTTAAAGCCAATAGGCAGATAAACTAAATACAGAATGTAATGTCTAATGGTGAACATTGAGCAACTAATATGTGCAGTGGTGAAACACAAATTCATTCGTCAAACACAAATAATAGCATAACAGCATCCCGGGGGGAGAAGCCGAAAACACCTGCCACCAAGGGGTCAAGGAAAACGAAAGGGGATAGTGGCAAGACAGCTGCGCCACCATCAAAGGTGGGAAAGGGCAAAAAACTGAAGGGCAGGTCAAGAGAGGGCATGGTGGCACGACTGAGGGACCAGTGTCACACCTTCTGTCCACGCCGACGCCAACCTGTACGGCGGAGAACACCGCCACCTGCACCACTACCTGCACCGCCACAGACCCCGCAGCCAGCACCGCCACCACAGACCCCACAGCCAGCACCGCCGCCACAGACCCCGGAGCCAGCACTGCCACCACAGATCCCGCAGTCAGCACCGCCGCCAAAGACCCCGCCGCAAGCACCACCGTGACTGACATCGCAGCAAGCACTACCAGCGGCCCCGCCACGTCCTCAGACAGTGGCACCACCGCAGACATGGCTACCATCCCCAGTGTTCAGTCGTCCGAGGCTGGTGGTGAGTTCCAGGACCCTGGGCAGCTTCCATGAAGCATCACTGTCATCACAGTTGTCACCTGCATATGGAATGCAAAGCTGCAGCAGTGTGGGGTATGTCTCTGCCTCCATGGTGTATCATGCTACCTGTACCTCGGGAATCTCGTGGCACACACACCCAGGCGAGTGTATTGTTCCGGCCACACTGCACGTGGAGCACTCTGGGTACCAAGCCCCATCCAGAACCAGTGGAGTATCACATCCACTACCTCAGTACTTGGCAGGATGAAGCACTCTGGGCACCAAGCCCCCTCCAGAACCAGTGGAGAAAGGCATCCACTACCTCAGTCCTTGCAGGATGAAGCACTCTGGACACCAAGCCCCCTCCAGAACCAGTGGAGACTGTTATCCACTTGAGAGACTGTGGCTTTGCTCTCCCCAGGATGCAGCAGTGGGCAAACCACCCACTGGAGAGACTTGAGAGACTGGCTTTGCACTCCCCAGGATGCAGCAGTGGGCAAACCACCCACTGGAAAGACTTGAGAGACTGTGGCTTTGCACTTCCCAGGACCAAACTGTGGGCATGGAGCCCCCTCATGGAGCAGTGGCGTCGTGCGTTCATCAGGCTGAGGTGCCTCCCCTCCCCCTCACCCTGAGGTGCCTGTATATTTTCTATGTGATGCCCCTCCAGTGTTCTCTCCGTTTGGAGTCAGGTATCATGTGTGGGCCTCGCCCATGCATTTTGGGCCCAGTGTTCCAAGGACAATAATTGGTGCACTCTCCGGACTTGTGTAGTTGGTGTACATAATTGTATATACTGGATTTTGTATTTTGATAATGATATTTCCCATGATTACATTCGCTCATATCATTTCTTTTTGTCCTTGCGTTCTTCCAGGGGGGTGGGGGAGCGTATATGTAATGTTACTGCATGTATTTGTGTGTATGGTGTTGTTCGTGAGGGCGTGGGTGGGGGTGTTGCGTGTTGCATGTGTGTCACTCTCTTTTCCCTCCCCCTCCCCTGTGTTGTAGGTGCAGTACTCACCGTGGTTGTTGCCGCAGTCATTGGAGCTCCTGATTGAGGAGCAGGAAGGCCATCGCCAGCAGTATCTGCAATTCGGGCTCCATGGCGTCCTGGTTCCTCGTGGGGTGTGGAGAGGTGAGTGTTTTCCCTTCTGTGTACTGTTTCCGCTGTGTTTTTATTCGCGTTGGTTCTGCCCCAGAAAAGGTGGCGGATAGGCGTGTTGTGATAGGGTGGGCGGTACATTGTCTCCCGCCTGTCTGTTGGTGGTGTCCGCCGCGCTGTTTGTTGCTACCGCCGAGGCGGTCGGAGTGTTAAAGTGGCTGCCTATGTTGGTGGTTTCAGCCACGGTCGTAATCCCATTTTTTTCCCCACCGGCCTGTTGGCGGTATTCACGCCGCTTTAACACCGACCGCCAGGGTTATAATGAGGGCCATATTCTCTTAAAATTGTGCTCTTAAAGTGTTCTTTTGCACCATTTTCTCCACGGGTGAGGGTGGAACAACTTTCACATGCCTTCATAGAAATAGTCGGCATTTTTCACTTTACTCGCATATTTAGGCCCTCATTATGACATTGGCGGTAAATCCCACTTACCGCCATGCTGACTGCCGTCAACATACCGTCGCCGCGGCGGATATCAGTTCACCATATTATGACACACACACACCAATCCGTCACTATTCAGCCACACACACAAGTCCGCCACACCAAAGGTCAGTGATAAACTGGCGGTATCAAAACCCACACCGTTACGCCAACAGAACTATGCCCACCACATTATGACCCACAAATCACCACGGCGGACATTCAATGGCCGTAAACCATTAGCGGTACGTACCACTGTGCCCAAAATACACACACACATACAAAACAACACTACATTGGCCAATACCAAATACACACACCTGACACCCATACACACACCACACCCACACACCCTCACCACTATAAAACATACACCCACATTACCCACAACCCCTTACGAATACAAACGATTGGCAGGAGACAGTCACCACGACTACAGACAAAACAAGAGCCACACACCCCCTATACCTATACACCACCCATGCAACCCATATCACACACCCCAACACATCACCCTACACACCCTAACCTACACAACTCGCACAACATTCATAGCACCACAAAGACACCCCAGATTCTCAGAGGAGGAGCTAAGGGTCATGGTGGAGGAAATCATCTGGGTAGAGCCTCAGCTATTTGGAGCACAGGTGAAGCAGATATCCATTGCTAGGAAGTTGGAGCTATGGCGGAGGATTGTGGACAGGGGCAACACCGTGGGACAGCACCCCAGAACAAGGGACGACATCAGGAAGTGGTGGAACAACCTACGGGGGAAGGTTTGTTCCATAGCAGCAAGACACCAACTCGCTGTACAGAGTACTGGCGGTGGACCCCCACCTCTTCCCCAACAACTAACAACATGGGAGGAGCATCTCTTGGCAATCATGCATCCTGAGGGCCTGGCCGGAGTAGCTGGAGGACTGGACTGTGGCAAATCAACTCTATACTACAATCACCCCCCTAACTGCATGCCATCACATACCCTCACCCTCACTCCCATCACTCCACTACTTTCCACACACCCCACCCCACCATCACATCTCACTCCTCCCAATGCCAAGTCCTGCATGCCATACCAATGCATGGACACCACTCACAGCCCTGCATGGACACCTATCACTAAAGCATGCACACCAGAGAGAATCAGCTAGCCCACCACATACCAACGTACACAAGTGAAAGCTGGCAGGGCAAATACAAACAAACCAAAGAGGGCAAGCCACAGATGCACAATATGTCACACCCAGAAACAATAACACTTGGTTTACACTCCCACAGGTATCCCAGCCAAAGTCAACGAAGAAGAGGTGCCAGCAATACCCAGTCCCCCAACTGAAGAGGCCCACAGTGATGACAGCAACTCTGGTCACCTGGATCTGGATGACCAACCTGGCCCATCAGGGATGTCTGGACAGTCGGTTACCCAGGCACAGTCAGACACCACCACAGAGCCTCCCCTTTCAGGAAATACCACGACAGCACCCACCGAGCGTACCCATACCTCTGTCCCCAGGACATGTCAAACAGCAGTGTGTCCACCTCTACAGGGACCCCAGGGCACACCTCATACCCAAGACAATCAGGGACCTAGGGTCAGTGGCAGTGGGCACATTGTTCAGGGGACAGAGGCACAGGACAACAGGGAAACTGGGAGGAGTGCTGTGCGCCGGGGGAAGACAGGCCCAGGTAACAGACTCTCCAGGAGGCACTTGCAGGGGCCCTGGAAACCTACCAACATTCCAGGATATGCTGGGTCAGATCCTGGACAATGTGCAGGGGAACAGGTGGGTGCAGGAGGGACAGTATCAGGGATCAGGGAGGACTTGCAGGTCATCAACACTACCCTGGTCTCCATATAAGGGGTGCTGGCAGACATGGCCAACATTATGAGGGAGGCAGCCTCACAACAGTGGGCCCCTGATACTAGCCAGACATCTGAACTGCCTTCCACCTCCGCTGCCGCTAGTGGACAGGAACCTCCGCCCCAGGATCAACAGGCCACAAGCACCCTCCCCCTGCAGAAGGTGAACCACCCCACAGACGTTCCCTGCGATCCAGGCAGAAGCCAGAGACTATTGCCAAGGCCCCTGCCAGGAAATGAGACTCTCCTGATTGTCACCCTTGTGTTCCACCCTGTCACCCTGTCCACCTTGAACTGCCATTGCTCCCCTTCCTATGCCCCCTTGGACAATGCACTTTTCCACCAAATAGACTGGAACAATACCCTGGACTTTCCTCCATCATCACCACATCCCAATGCACTTGCCCCTCTACTTCTTAGCAAATAAAAATACAAGTATGGAGTATGTCAAACTTGTTAAAGTACGTATTTGTTTAACCAGGTTCAAACATTGCAATTCAAATGTACAGTAATGTTCAAATAGGAAGGACCTGTAGTTGGCTGCAGTGATCACACCAGGAGCGATAGTAGGGCACCAACATCTGCAAAATAAGTAGCCAAAGGGTACAGTGAGTGGGCATAGAAGTGGGAAATAACAGCATGCCAGTGCCAAAGATAATCTAATTAATGACAATGAAATGTGAAGTACCACTGTCTCACCTGTGTGTCATTGGAAGTATTGTCAAATCACTGCAGTTCTGTTGTCCTCATCCTCATCCTCTAGCCCCTCATCCTCACTGTCCACAGGGTCCACTGCTGCTACACAGCCATCTCCAGCCTCCTCCTCCTGCAGAAAAGGCACATGACATCTCAAGGCAAGGTTGTACAACATGCAGCATGCCACCATTATCTGGCACACCTTCTTGGTTGAGTAGCATAGGGATCCTCAGTTAGATGGAGGCACTTGAACCTTGCCTTCAGGAGGCCAAAGATCCGTTCGATTATCCTTCTTGTTCACCCATGTGCCTCATTGTAACGTTCTTCTGCCCTTGTCCTGGCATTCCTCACAGGGGTCAGTAGCCATGATAGGTTGGGGTAACCTGAGTCACCTGCAAATATTGAGGGACAACATTTAGCCACACACATCCTATATGGCCCACACCATACCCATATACCAACATCTACTGGGTGGGAACCAGGGCTCACCTATTAGCCACAAACGATGCCTCTGTAGTTGGGCCATCACATTTGGGATGCTAATATTCCTCAGGATAAAGGCATTGTGCACCAACCCAGGATACTTAGCATTGAAATGGGAGATGTACTGGTCCACCAAGCACACCATCTGTACATTCATGGAGTGTAAACTCTTTCGATTTTTGTACACTTTTTAGTTTTGCCATGGGGGGGGAGGCAATTGCAATATGTGTTCCATCAATTGCCCCAATTATGTTGGGGATATGTTCCATTGCATAGACGTCAGCCTTCACTGTGGCCAAATCCTCCACCTGGGGAATACAACGTAGCTGCACATGTGTTTAATCAGGGCAGACAACACTCTGGTCAGCACTATTCCTGCTGCCAAGCCCGCTGTCACTTGGAAAGAACCAGTTGCCAAGAAATGGAGCACAGATAGGACCTGCACAAGAGGGGGATCCCAGTGGGGCGAGGGCTAGCAGATATCAGGTCAGGCTCCATTTGGGCACACAGCTCTGTGATTGTGGCCCTGTCAAGTCTATAGGTGAGGATAATGTGCCTGTCCTCCAGTGTTGCCAAGTCCACCAGGGTTCTGTACACAGGGGTATGTCTCCATCTCCTATTCATCCGCAGCGGTTGCAGTCTAAGGGACAAAAGAGTGAGGAGCCAGTTACAAACTGAACATCAGAGCCACTACAGTACAATGCATGATGTTAATTTGTAATGGATAAATGGTAATTGTCATGTATGTCCAGTTTTTAACTGTGACACAGTTATTATTCAGGGCCTGCCCCCACCCCTGAAATGGCATCCACCTGTCCTGTGTGAAGGGACAGGTGGAAGTGAGGTAATTCCTCTGACGTTGTGCGCCATTGCGGTAGGCAGTCAGGAACCGCTGTGCAACTCCTTTTTGGTTAACATTGGGCCCTATGGGGTACAGTGGCCAATGGTGATGTACGCCAGCGGTGAAGATATGTGCCACCACGGACATGACCACCATTTTATTTCTGATCACTCACTTACTACCTGACCTTCCATGGGAGAGGACCTATACTGCAGGTGTCTGGAACCTACCATGGCTCGTGTGACTGGGGAAAGGGCCCCTGCCTTCACCACGGCGGAGTTGGAGCGACTGGTGGATGGGGTCCTACCCCAGTACGGACTGCTGTATGGGCCTCCAGACCAACAGGCGAGTACACTGTGAGCACGATGCATGTGGCATGAATGCATGGAGTGGTGTGTGTGAAGGCTTTGTGTAGGGGGGTGGCTGGATGTCCCCTGGGCGGCGTACAGCTTGTGTGCTGGGCCATGTGTGTGTAAATGGTGATGTGAAGGGGTATGGTGGGCCATAAGTGTAACAGGCAGGATGGTCTGACTGATATCATTTCCTGTGTGTATTTCTCTGCAGGTCAGTGCCCATCAAAAGAAGGGTATATGGCGTGCCATCGCCAAGGACGTGTGGACCCTGGGGGTCTACGGCAGGCAGAGCACCCACTGTCGGAAACTCTCGGAGGACCTGAGATGAAGGGCATGGAAGACGACAGAGGCCCAGCTGGGGATGGCCTCCCAATGAGGAAGGGGTGTCCGTCGAATCCTGACCCCCCCCAATGGGCTGCATACTGGCGGTGGCCTATCCTGAGTTGGATGGGCGCTTGAGGGCATCAAAGCAGCCACAAGGGGGGGGAGTACAGTGCCCATCATTACAACTTACGCATGGTAGGGGAGTACACAGGTGGGGGATGTGTGTCAGTGGGTGGAAAGGATCCAGTGCACCAGGCAGCCTCAAGGAAAAGGTGCCTGCACCAGCTGCTGCCCGGAAGGGTAAGGAGCTATCCCCAGCTGCTGCCAGGAAGGGCAAGGGGCCTGCCCCAGCTGCTGCCAGGAAGGGCAAGGAGCCAGCACCAGCAGAGAGGAAGGACAATGGGTCTGGTATAGGGATTCTGACGGAGCCCCCACCACCAACCATGGTTGTGCAGCCATCCGAGGCTGCAGGGGATGGGCAGGAGCCTTCTCTCACCAGCATCACCAGCACCGCTACCTCCAGTGGGCAGGTAGCTGTAGGGGATGGGCTGGAGCCTCCCCACACCAGCAGCAGCACCACCACCACCAGTGGGCAGCCATCCGAGGCTGCAGGGGATAAGCTGGAGCTTCCCCCCACCACCAGCCACAACACCACCACCAGTGGGCAGCCATCCGAGGCTGCAGGGGATGGGCTGGAGCCTCCCTCCACCACCACCAGCGGCAGCACCTCCAGTGAACTGCTGTTACCGCCGGCAGACGGTATGTAATCCTGCATCCATGGGCTGTTGGGCGGCCTGCCCCCTGCAAATCCAGTGGGTATGACACTCACATGAGAGACTGTGACCTTGCACTCCCCTGGATCAAGAGCACAGGGAACGATGCCCCCTCCAGAACCAGTGGGTAAGACACCTAGCCTCCCCAGGAACAGAAGCACAAGGCATGATGCCCCCTCCAGAACCAGTGGATAAGACATCCACCAACCCCAGGCTCACCAGGATCAAGAGCACAGGGCACAATGCCCCGTCTAGTACCAGTGGGTAAGACACCCACCAACCCCAGCCTCCCCAGGATCAGAAGCACAGGGCACGATGCCCCCTCCAGAACCAGTGGATAAGACACCCACCAACGCCAGCCTCCCCAGGATCAGAAGCACAGGGCTCGATGTCCCCTCCAGAGCATTTGGGCAAGTTACCCACTTGAGAGACTGTGGCCTTACACTCCCAAGGACCAAGCACAGGGAATGTTGCCCCCTCCAGAGCATGTCGGAAAGTCACCCGCTTTGAGAGACTGTGGCCTTTTTCATATTTCTACTGTGTTGTTATTATTACACTCACTTTTGCACAATCCTGTTGTCCTTGCATTATTCCTCAGGGGTATGGGCTAAATATGTTTTATTACTGCAGCTGATTGTGTGTATGGTGTTGGGGTGGGAGGGTGTGTTGTGCGTGTGTGTGACTCTCTTTTTTCTCCCTCCCTCCCCGTAGTCATCTTCGCCGTCATTGGTGCTCGCGGTGGAGCAGGACGTAGAAAGTCATTGGGAATATTCGAAGTTCAGGCGCCATGGCGGTGTGGTTGTTCCCTGTGTCTCCAATGGTGAGTCCTTTACCTACAGTGCAGTGTTTCCGCCAGGCTTTTGATGTCGTTGGTACCGCCCCAGAAAAGGTGGCGGTTTCCAGGGTCTTAATATGGTGGGCGGAACATTGGCTCCCGCCTGGCTGTAGGCAGCTACCTCTTTGGTGGCTGTTGTATCTGCCCTGGCGGTCGGTGTGGTAAAGTGGCTGTCTGAGTTCTCACCACCATGGTCATATTTGGCGGTGGTACTGCCACTTTATCACTGACCGCCAGGGTTGTAATGAGGGCCTCTGTGTCATGTGCTTCAAAGTGGGGGGCATTTTATTTTTGTGAGTACTCCCTTGCTTGACACTATGGCCCTCATTACAACATCGGAGGTAAAAACCACCTACAGCTGGGGCGACGGCCGTCAAAAGGCGATCGCCGCAGCTACCAGCTGTCCACCATAATATGACCAGAGTTGGATTTCCACCACAAGAATGGCGTAAATCCGGCTGTGGCCATACTGCTGGATGGCGGTAAGGTGGCGCTACTACCACCAGCAGTGCCATGCCAGTAGACTGCCGCCAGCCGTATTATGACAAAAAATACGGCCTGGTGGCGTTCTGCTGGTGGGCGTTGCTGGCGGTAGCAGCGCCCTGTCCCGTCTTCCGCCAGAGGACTCCTGGACCCAGGTAAGTCGCGTCTCTGACAGGAGAGGGGGGTGGGAGTTGTGTGTGTGTGGGGGTGTGTGAATGTATGTGTGTGCATGTATGCAGGTGTGTGTTGAGTGCTGCATGCGTGTGTGCATGTATGGACATGTGAGTGTGTGTATGTTGTGAAATGTGAATGTGTGTCTATGTGTGTGTTTGGAAGTGTGTGCGGATGTGTCTCTGATTGGATATATGCATGTGTCTATGTATGTGTGAATGAGTGTGTGTGTGTGAATGGGGCGTGGATGTAGGGGGGTGGAGGGGTTTGGAGAGGTGGGGTATCTGAAGAGGTAAGGGTGAGGGGACCCATATCAGTGACAGGGAAGGAATTCCCTGTCACTGATATGGCCTACCACCATGGTTTTTGTGGTGTTACGAATGCCATGAAAACCATGGCGGTAGGCAGAGTCATAATCCTGCAGGCGGCACAATGGTGGCCGCCGGGCTGGAGATGGATATCTCCAGTCCGGCGGCTGTTACCGCCGTGGCAGTCGGAGTGGTATACTGGAGGGTTGGCTTCAGCCATCCCGCCAATGTCATAATGTGGAGGTAAGTTCCACCAGCATGTTTTGCGGTACTACCGCCACATTATCTCCGACCGTCGGGGTCGTAATGACCCTCTATATACTCTGCATGCCTTAACTTTCTTAATGTAAAGTGAGGCACCGAAATGTATTACTGAGGTGTATTCACTGTAGAAACTAGAGACCTGTATGTGTGTGTGTTTTTATGTTTAGCGTCACATGAATATTTGTAGGATTCATTCACATATTGAAAGTACATTGCATATGTAATCACAAATCCATTTATCTATGCTTTGCATTTATTCTGGCATTATGTGTGCACATATAATTGTGTATTTGAAGTGCACACTGAAAATAACTAACTAAAGTGAGATTAACTAGTCCTTAATTTCTAAACATGAAATGTATTTTTCTTTGCTATGCATATTTCTTTTTCTTTGCAGGAGCTCTTTTGTGACTACATAGCTAGAGAACGGAGTATTGTACATTACAGATAGTAAGGCCTGAGAAAAAAAATCTTGGCAAGAGCAGGACAATTTATTGAACACGAGAAGCCTACTCGTATCAGGAACGAGGTTGCTCAAGGTTTACTTGGTCATTCGAGCTCTGTGGGATGGGACAATGGATGTTACCGATGTACACTGTGAGAAAGAGAAGTCATTGTTTTTTAGTGTCGTGTGTAGGGATATGAATGCTTCTGGAACTTTGACTTAAATCAGTGTCCACTTTGCTGGATGTGATGCAGACTCCTTTTGACAATGAGAGGTACAGACCACATTGCTTTCTTTTGTCCTTGGGAGTGTGTAGCCTCCAACTCACCACCGATTTCCCTTCTTCAGAAGTCTTCTACTGGAGTTTTCATTATGCTAACCCCTACCTTCCTTTATTCCCGAATCCTTTGAACCCTCTATTCTAAATATTCCTATTCTAGCTTAGAGCCCAATTGGATGACGCTTTCATCTGTTCATGTTTAGGAAGGGTGATTCGAATTCCTTTAAGGGATGACA
Organism: Pleurodeles waltl; assembly: GCF_031143425.1. Classification (NCBI taxonomy): domain Eukaryota; kingdom Metazoa; phylum Chordata; class Amphibia; order Caudata; family Salamandridae; genus Pleurodeles; species Pleurodeles waltl. The sequence continues at coordinate 1,892,990,692 of NC_090440.1, forward strand.
ATTTCTATTTCTTAATATCTGTATTGCTGTGACTGGATTCTTAGCATGCCTTATGCAACTGAGAATTAATCTATTCTGGAGCTTCAGTTTGCCGGTTCTGATTCTGTATCTTTATAATATGATCTTGATATGCAAAGATATTGGATTGATTACTAATTTGTAATAAGTCTACTAAACTTGCCGAAAAGGAAAAACTTTAACCGTCCGGACCGTCACAGTCATTGGCCCACGTTCCTACCCTTGCCCTGACGCACATACAGTCACCGTCGTTTCATGCACGCCACATTCCCCTCCCCATCTCCCATCCACACCACTCCAAACAGGCATTGCCCATACAGCATGCTCACAGTGTACTCACCTGTTTGTCTGGAGGACCGTAGAGTAGAGTGTACTGGGGAGGACCCCATCCACTAGTTTGTCCAACTCCTCCGATGTGAAGTCAGGGGCCCTTTTCCCAGACACTTAAGCCATTGTCGCTTCCAGACTGAGGTCACACCAGCACTTGCAGTGTAGGTCCTCTTCTGTCGAAGATCAGGTATCAAGTGAGTGAACAGAAAGAAAAAGGCGGTCACGTCCGCAGCGGTGCGTACCGTCACCGCCGGCGTACATCGTCATTGGCTCCTGGGACCCATAGGGTCCAATGTTAACCAATGCAGGATTGCGCCGCGGTCCTCGACCGCCTACCGCGACGATGTACAACGCCAGCGGAGTTACCTCATATCCCCTTGTCCCACATTACAGGTCAGGCAGCCGCCATTTCAGGAGGCCACATGGCATTAATTTTAAATGTTTCACACATACCTAGGCCTTGCATACACACTAAGACAGACACATAGCGGATTGACAAATGTGAGCAATAAAGTTGTTTATATCGTACCACAGTGTTGGCTGACCCTCTGATCGCTGTTCTCCTCCATAGGGCACATCCGCTGGGGCAGGTGAGGAGATAGCGGCATCCTCTGGTGTACAGAACACTGGTGGACCTGTCGACAATGGAAGAGCGACATGTAATGGTCACCTACAGACTTGATCATGCCACAATCCATGTACTGTGTGCCCAGTTGGAGCCAGAGCTGATGTCAGCTATCCGCCATCCCACAGGAATTCCCCCCTCTAGTGCAGGTCCTGTCAGTACTCCATTTCCTGGCAAGTGGGTCCTTTCAAACAACAGTGGCCGTTGCATCAGGCATGTCCCAGCCAATGTTCTCTAACGTGTTGTCCAGAGTGTTGTCTGCCCTGCTTAAACACATGCGCAGCTACATCGTTTTCCCTCAGGTGGAGGATTTGCCTACAGTAAAAGGTGACTTCTAGGCCCTGGGACATATCCCCAACATCATAGGTGCCATTGATGGGACACGTGGACTTGGTACCCTCCGCAGGAGTGTACAGGTGTACAGAAACCGGAAGAGTTACCATTCAATGAATGTGCAGATGGTGTGTTTGGCCGACCAGTACATCTCCCATGTGAACGCCAAGTTCCCTGGCTCAGTGCATGACGCTTACATTTTGAGGAATAGCAGATGGGGCAACTCCAGAGGCACCGTGTGTGGCTATTAGGTGAGGACAGTGTGAATAGTTGTCTGGGGTTGTCCCTAAGGGTTAGTGTGCGTCTAACAGTTGTCCCTCGACATTTGAAGGTGACTCTGGCTACCCCAACCTGTCATGGCCACTGACCCCAGTGAGGAATCCCAGGACAAGGGCAGAGGAATGCTACAATGAGGCACATGGGCTAACTAGGCGGGTTATAGAGAGGACCTTCGGCCTCCTGAAGGCCAGGTTCAGGTGCCTCCATATGACAGGTGGTTTCCTATACTGCTCACCAAAGAAGGTGTGCCAGATCATCGTGGCCTGCTATATGCTGCACAACTTGGCTTTGCGACGACAGCTGCCTTTTCTGCAGAAGGAGGTCTTGTGGCAGCTGTGGAGCCTGTGGACAGTGAAGAAGAGGAGGCAGAATAAGAGGACATAGACAACAGAAACACTGTGATCCATCAATACTTCCAGTCAGACACAGGTAAGAAGACCTCACTGCCTCCTACATCTGATAAAATTGTTCGACCTCTCATCTTTCTGTCACTTTCTCCCAATGTATGGACCCTGATTTGTCACTTTCCCTTTCGATTTCACAGATGTGGGTCCCACTGTGTCCCCTGCTATATTACTTCATGGACTAGAACTGTGTGACATAGGTATGTTGACAATACAATGGACATTGGTATTTTCCTTAGTCATAGCAAATACACATTTGTGAAAGCACAGACTGACTCCAGATTGTTTTGTGATTCAAGGGTGTTTATTTAAGTGCAAATTAGTGGTGGGGGTAGTCCCTCCTGGTATTCACGAGGTCCTTCAGCACCCCTACAATGGTGCCCAGGGGGGTAGTGATGGATTTGAGTTCCTCCCTGAACCCCAAATACTGTTCCTGTTGGCGTGACGGTAGAGGTTTTGTTATTGTCAGTTTATCACTGACCTTTGGTGTGGCGGACTTGTGTGGGTGACTAGATTTTGGCGGTTTCTGAGTTGTGGGTCGTAATAGCTGTGGCGGAATTCCGCGGCCCGGCGGTGTGTTGGCAGTCTTCTGCACAGCGGTAAGCGGCATTTACTGCCAATGTTGTAATGAGGGCCATTATCTTGATATGCACCCATATGGGATTGATTACTACTTTGTAATAAATCTACAAAACTTTACATACCGATTCCTGGTCCTTCCTCGGTGGCCAAATGGGCTACACGAAAGTTAAATTGTCAATTTAATGTTAACTCCCTTGCTTCCTAGTCAACTAAAAAGATCCATCCAGATGAAGACCAACCTCCACTTCCATACACACCCCATCAAGGCCCTTAGGCTGAAACAGTAATGACACAAAGTTTTTGTAAAATTATCAACGTTATATCCTAATGCGTTAAATACAGATAAGGGCTCACATGATTTTCGTCAAAAGGGTTATTCATGGGAAGCCGTTTCATAATTTAGGGCCTGGTATAGATGTTGACAGTAATGGGTACGCCACCACTTTTTCGACAGAAATCCTGTACGACAGCTTTGCAGTCCACCCGCCCCATTTAGATGTTGGTAGTCCCATAGACTGCAACCTGCTCGAGAGCTGCCGACTCCGCCAAGGATTCCCATCCGCCGAGACAGCACCATAGGAAATTGTGGCTGTTGACGAAAACCCAACCACTCTTACCACCGTGAAGATTTGGATGTGCCTCACTGCCAAGCAAAATGTGGAGGTCCAGTCTCCACTTCTGAATTGGCAGATTGGGAGGAAAAGGGGGGAAAATGCACCTTTTTTCCCCAATTCCGCTTCTGTTTCCAGCTGGTCACGGCTGGACAACAACTTACGCCACTGCTGCCACTGGACCATGGAGAAATCATAACACCTCCCCCATCACTGGATATGAATGTAGGGAACCCGCATTCGCTGTCTACGTAGGGTGCTCACTGTACATGAGCTCTGGACCACTGGAGACATATACATGTCACATTAATTTAAAAGAATTACTGTGACATGTATATGTCAAGGACACAAGTGTGTCAGACACAGATAAGGACACACTGGTACACAACACATATCACACACATACCGAACTGTCATTTGGGTGCCAGTATTCATTACTAAATGAATGCTGGAGTCACAATGTGCCACAATCACACTTGTCAACTGCGTCCATGTATGCACATTGCAAGGGGACCTGTACCTGTCATGTTGTACTTTGAGTTGTGTGTGTGACTCAGTAAGTGCATGTGTGTGTGTGCGATGCGATTAGCTGGGTGAAGTGGAGGGAGCTGGAGTGGGTGAAGTGGCTGTGTGAGCATGTGTGCCACTTGCATATGGCATTGATGTTGTTGTGTATGTTGTATGCTGTGTTGTATTGCTGTGTGCGACATTCATGTGAGTGTTGTGTGGCGGACGTTGTTATGATGTGTGTAGTTGTGATGGTATGTGAGTGTGTTTGTGTAAATGATTGTCTAGGTTTGTTGATTGCTGTGGTTGTGTCATGTGTGGTTGTTGTATCAATAGTGTGTGTTTTGTGGGTGTTGTATCAATAGTGTGTGTTTGTTGTGTCATGGATGTACGTCAATGTGTGTTTGCAGCATGTATTTGTTATGTTGTGGTGAAATGGCAATGGATAATGGTGTTTATGTGGTGTGCTGTGTTGTGTGTGATGCAAGGACAAAGGAAGAGTGTGTGTGTGTGTGTGACTTACCTCTATTCCTCAGCCATTGTATGATATACATTGGGTCCAGCGATGTCCTCGCTCCATCAGCAATCACCGCCAGTGCACCGCCTGCAGGACTGTAACATCTAAATACAGCGGGCAGAACAGTGTCAACTTGAAGGTCTTCTCAGGTCCGCAGCAGTTTGTCGATAACACCGCCAATCTAAACCAGGCCCTTAGTCCTAGTGTACCTTTGTTTCTGTAGATTTTGGGTACTATGTACATGGAGATATGTAGGTGTTCTCTTGTCTATAGAAAATGTAACTCCATTTCGCAAAGGTACTGTTTACCTAATCACTGTCCTTTGTAGCTTTAATTCATAGTGTTTATATCATTTTGTCCTTTGGGGAAACTTTGGTCCCATGAACTGTACAACACTTTATAGCTTTTACTTTTCAATTCAGGATTACCAGTGCATTTCTAAGCTTTTCTTCATAATATTTGAAGTGAGCTTATAATAAATTGCTTCGGCTCATGTTCTCTTAACTAGCGATTGTTGAATTGTAATTATCTGTCAAGGATTCAGTAGTAACTAATGTATTATTTGTGGATTTGCATGAACTTAGTTTGGTTATTAGGGTACAAATAAGGCACTGTAGTTAGCTCAGGTGACCATGAGAAAGCTAGCAGAGTTTGGCGAAATATTGGTGGTTTGTGACTGCCCTCTGCCTCATTTCATGTACACATATATGTGCTTGCACTTTTGTGATGGAAGAATGAAGTGAACAAAGATAAATATGTTTTTGTTTTGATGATTTGAGCATCCTCTGCAATTTTGTTGAATGAAACTTTCTATTTCTGTCACTGCTTTCATGCCTTATAGCAAAGGGCAAGTTAAGAGTAGGATGTGCTACTCTGGCAACCCCTAATGGTCAGAGGGCAACAAAATATGTGTTTGAATGCATGATCTGGCCCTCATCATCTCTCAGGAAAGGAACTCCTGATTTGCTTAGTCAGAGGAATGACAGATTGGATAGCCTGGTTACATAATAATGGAAGATCTGGCTGACTTTTGCAAGCAGGTAACAACATTTGGGAAAAGCAAGGTAAAACATAAATGGAAAGCAAAGTGTTGCTTAGATCATTGGTTTATTCCTTGACTTCTTGAAGGAATCCAACTCTTTCAAACTATTGCCACTAACATGTGATTGCGGTTGTGATCCTTCCTTCAGATGTTGAAATCGCCAAAGTTGAGGATGTTCTTGGAGAGGGTGCTAGACTTATCAATGAAGAATGTAAATGGCAAGTTAGTGGCCTGGCAGATGGTAAAGTACTGTAGTCACTAAAAGAATTTGGGGCCCAGTATGAATTTAATTGTGAGGTGATCAGAAGGTTGACTAAGAAGGCTGTATTTGGAAGAATGAGTAGTACTCCTATTAATTAATATTAATTACATCTTGTTAGACCTGGCATCCTTAGCATCGATGGTGTGGTTTCCGCTGTCTTTTTGCCTATGCCTCCTGTATTTCTGACTGTGTGCTGGATTTCATTTTTGCTGGTTTTGGTACTCTGGGCACTTTACTGCTGCTGATCAGCGCTAAAGTGCAACTGCTCTCTCTGTAAATTGTGATTTTGATTGGTTATCCAGGATTGTCATATTTGATTTACTAGTTCGTCCCTAGTGTAGTGCACAATGTGTGTCCAGGGCCTGTAACTCAAATGCTACTAGTGGGCCTCCATCACTGGTTGTGCCACCCACATGAGTAGCCCTGTAAACATGTCTCAGACCTGCCATTGCAGTGTCTGTGTGTACAGTTTGAAACTGCCATGTTGACATGGCAAGTGCACCCACTTGCCAGGCCCAAACCTTTCCTTTTAGTACATGTAAGGCACCCCTAAGGTAGGCCCAAGGTAGCCCTAAAGGCACAGTGCAGTGTACTTAAAAGGTAGGGCATGTACTAGTGTGTTTTACATGTCTGGAAATACTGCCAAATTCTGTTTTTACTATTGCAAGGCCTATCTCTCCTATAGGTTAACCTGGGCATTGTCTTTAAATAGCTCTTAGGTGTAATTTCCCATTGGGAGCAGATACAGATGTGGAGTTTGGGGTCTCTAAACTCACAATTTATAAATTTAATGAAGGTGGTTGTTGAATTGTGTTTTTGAAAATGCCACTGTTAGAAAGTGGGCCTTTTCTTGCTGAAAACTTTCTGTGCCTCTGCCTGGCTGTGGAATGCATGTCTGGGTCAGGATGACAGCTGGGCTGGTTGTGAATTCACTCTAGACAGTCACAGAAAGGGAGCTGAGGTGTGCCCTGATGGGTCTTCCTGGGCCAAACTGGAGATAACACTTGCACTTGAATAGGGCTGTGCCTATCCTTACACAATGCCGTCTCCAACCCCCTAGAGTGTGTCTGGGACCAGCGCAGGAAAGGCAGGGTCTTGTGCACTATAAAGACTTTCCTTTGAAGTTTGCCTACTTCAGAGGCAGAAATGAGTAGAAGTATTGGGCCCAAAACCACAGACATTTAGAACTCAAGAGGAGACTCTGCCAAGGAGAAGGGCTGAAGAGCTGCGAGGAGGAGAACTGCTCCTTTGCTGTATGTGCTTTGCGGGGTTGGCCTGAAGTTGCTGCCTCTGCTTTGGAGAGGACAAAGATTGGACTTTGCTGTGTATCCTGCTTGTGAAGTTTCTCCAAAGGCTTGAACTAAGCTTGTCTCCTGTTAAGAAGTCTCAGGGACATCAATGACTTCACCAGCTAGCACCTGGGGTCACTTGCTGAAGACTCTGACTTGACAAGAGGTGCCCACTCCAGTTCCATTGAGATGGGGGCCATTGGGAGTGAAATCTGGCATAAAACAAGAAGAAACATACACAAACTCTGGACAACTCCAGAACCGGCACCACTGCCCAACTCTGCACCACTGCCTGCACCTGAGGCCATGGTACCTGCTGAGTTGCGACAACCATGACCGACATCACAGACCCAATGCCGCCGCAGTGTCTCTGAGACCCTGCAACAGCATGAGTCCCAAGTGCCATGTCACTGATGTCCGTGACACCCGACTCCGCTGCGGTGCCTGTGGCCCCATGGTGTGACCGCAACACCGTGAAGTCGCCCCATCGCGTCTTGACCCACTGGACTCATCGACCCCACCAGATCGTAAGGAACCAACGCCTTGTTGAAGACACTGCCTCACCTCCACTGCCACCATAAGGAACCAACGCCTCACATCCCCTGCGTAGCAGTAAGAAACTGATGTCCCACCTCCTGCGTAACAGTATGAAGCCAAACCCACACCGTCTCTAGTTACTGCTCACCTTCCCAAATATGTGCCACGTCTTTGATTGTGCCTCGTTTCTAAGGTAACTTACCTAGAGTCCATGCAACTCCGTGATCAGTTCTGCACTCCCTCCTGAGTGGCGTTGGATTGTTGGGAATGACTCAGTCATGAGGCTGTGGTAGCACTAGTTAGAGCTATTGTGCTTCTAAGTGCTTTATTGGGATTTAGGGGGTCATTACAACCTCGGCGGTCTTTTCACAAGACCGCCGAGGGACCGCCGTGCTGAAGACCGCCAACAGCCATTTTCTTTTCGGTTTATTATGACTGTTGGGAGCTTTACGTCGTTTTTCCGACAGAGAGCCGCCAACAGCCATAGTGACAGGCGGCGGGGAAGTGGAGGTCGCTCCACCTCCACCGCCACGCCAACAGAACACCGCCCAGCGAATCACATCCTGTGATTCTGCACGGCGGTGTTCTGTTGGTGTGGTGGTGGAGGCAGAGCTGCCCCCATGGCTCCTGTCCCCTCCCGGAGGATCGACGGAACAGGTAAGATGATCGTCCGTTAGGGGAGGGGGTGGGGAGGTGTTGTGTGTTGTGTGCGTGCATGGGGGTGTGCGTGGGTGTATGTAGAGGGGGTGGGTGAGTGCGTGTATGCTTGCGGGGGTGGTGCGTGTTTTGGGAATGAGTGCGTGTATGTCTGTAGGTATGTCTGTATGGATGTGCGCGTGTATGTTTGAATGTGGGTGTGAGTGTCTGACTGTGTGTGTGTATGTTTGCATGTATGTCAGTGTGTGCGTGTATGTGTGTTGGTGGTGCCTGCGTGCGTGTCGGGTGTGTATGTGTCAGGTAATGTCGGGGGTCGGGTGGGGAGGGGGGTCCTGCCACTCTTGGTGGGTGGCAGGGGTGGTGGGGGGTATAGGAGAGGGAGTCGGGGTGGGGGTGGGGTGTGGGGGAGATCCCTAGCAGTGCCAGGGAAGGAATTCCCTGGCACTGATAGTGCTTACCGCCATGGATTTCATGGCGGTTCCTACCGCTGGAAATCCACGGCGGTAAGCCGGGTCAAAATACCGGCAGCGGTATTGTCATGGCCGCCGGGCTGGAGACCCAGGTCTCCAGCCCAGCGGTCGTCTCCGCCCTGGCGGGCGGAACGGAGAAGTGGCGGATGACCATGGCGGTATCCGCCATGGTCATAATTAAAAAAAAAAGACCGCCAGCCTGTTGGTGGTCTTACCACCGCTTTAACACCGTCCGCCAGGGTTGTAATGACCCCCTTAATCTTAAAAAAATCACATCTTTGCTTGTGTATGTTGGATTTTTGTTATTTTGGTCTTGTTTTACTTAGATAAATAATGGGTATTTTTCTAAACTGTGGTGTCCATTTGCAGTGTTTTCACTGTGTTATAGTGTGTGGATACAAATATTCAACACATTGCCTCTGAGATGAGCCTGATTGCTCATGCCAAGCTACCAAGGGGGTGGGCAGGGATAATTTTAGGAGTGTCACTCCCTTACCCTGACTAGAGTGAGGGTCCCTACTTGGAAATGGTATAAACTGACTGCCAATTAGAGACCCCAGTTCTAACACATCTCCTCTTGATTCTTCCCAATATTGCGTTCTCCTTTAACCCTAAGTTGACAATAGATGTTGTCATTTGGTGAGATGAAAGGAAAGGGAACATCAAGCAGTTCTATAAGATGGGTGGTAAGACACACAGAAGTTGGGAAGTGCTTTATGATACCTGAAATTTGAGATGTGTCCTTGAAGGTCCATCTGGCAAAATGTTTAAAGACCTTTTTAGCTTCTTCACACCAAACGTTTAGTCAATATAAATCTGCAGTCCTGATTGTAAGTGATGCCATGAAAGGAATGGAAATAGCTCCATATTTTGTAGGAAGCTCCAATAGAGGTAAATGAAAGCAGAATGTCACTACTGGCAGTGACGTGCAGGGATGGCTTCATGTTATCGCACACAGCTTGGAGCAATGAGTCGCTTCTTCCCTGAGCCAGATCTTGTATGCATTAGGAATTACAAAACACCAATCTCTTCTGGCACTGTTTGTTGCCATGTGAGAGGGGTTGGAGGAATCTGTCAACATTCATTATAACAGTGGCCACAATGGTCAAGCTACATTTGCCACTGTCTTATTTGCAGAAGCATCAGGAAAGAGTCTCTGGGCTGCATTATCTAGGGAAAACAAACATTTGCAAAGCTAAAATGTAAGGCCTTTGAAAGCTGGCGAGAAGGTTCCTTTTTTATTATTAATTGTTTATTGCACTCGTATGCCACACACATAAAAACAAGAAAACACATGCCAATGCTTATACGTGGCAGCCATAAGCTTCTTAGGATAAATGGCCACTCAATAATCCCATGGTTGGCCTATATAAAGAAAATGTTTTATTTACTTAGGGGGTTATTACAACTTTGGAGGAGGTGTTAATCCATCCCAAAAGTGACGGTAAAATGACGGATATACCACCAGCCGTATTACGAGTCCATTATATCCTATGGAACTCGTAATACGGCTGGTGGTATATCCGTCACTTTACCGTCACTTTTGGGACGGATTAACACCTCCTCCAAAGTTGTAATAACCCCCTTAGTCTCCATTCCCTTTGGGATACCTGAGAAGCCATATAAATCCCAGGACAACTGATTTAGGACAGGGGTAGGGAATACCTTTGGGGAGGAGAGGTCAAGTATTGTAAGTCAAGTAGTTTGAAAAACCAACTTCTTCACCATAAAAGCATTCCAATATACAAAGTTTCCCTTCATAGTATCCAGGGTTCCTTCCCAAGACAGTTATACCTCGAATTTAGATATGAGTTCTTTCCAATCATTAGATTCACTGCACGCAGGGGTAACCATACCGAGGTATGTGTCCTGCATGTAAACTTGTCCCCAAAACCTTGTATCACTCTTTACTATTTTGTACTGCTTAGAGGACCCCCCGCAAGAAGTGGACTATACCTGTATGCTATCTACTTGGCGTCAGGAAAGATGAGGTCGCCATGAGAATCCTGAAGTCTGACACTAGTGAAGCTGTAGTTATCTGCATTCCTAAATTCCTAAATTCCTGCCTAGCTTACTCGCAAAGGGTACCTGGAGGGTTTACTTTGCACTTCTGATAATAACACTACACAGTGATGTATTTTAACAAGTTGTGTTCTCCCAGTCTTTTTTTTTCTGCTGTATTAGAAGTATGAGGATTTTAGCTAGAATATTTTAATCTGTATCTACTTGTCTGTTATCAATTCTCTTTTTTAGAAAAATTGTGCTATTCCCACTTTGCACATTAGGACACAGATCCAATTATTACTTTTATTACAGTTTTACAACCTTGTTTTTTTAATCAAATAATGTCTTCCATTTTATGTGTGTTTTATGGATCTTGAATCAGAAATAACCACATTGATTGATTGCAAGGTCTATGAAAGCTGGTGAGATGGCTAATTTTTGTATTATTAATTGTTTATTGTACTCTTGCTACAAAGATCGAAAGAAGAAAATATATGCTTACACTTAAATGTGGCAGTCATAAACTTCTAAATAAAAAAATTAATAAAAAAAATAAACAATAAGGCCCTCATTAAAACCCTGGTGGTAAATGCCGCTTTCTGCCGTGCAGAAGACTGCCAACATACTGCTGCGGCGGCGGAATTCTGCTACAGCTATTACGACCCACAGCTCGGAATCCGCCATAATACAGACACCCACACTAGTCCGCCACACCAAAGGTCAGTGATAAACTGGCGATAACAAAACCGACACCGTCACGCCAACAGGAATACGCCCATACTATCACGACCCACGAATCAAAGCGGAGGTCTTTCAATCGCAGTATTCCATTGGCGGTACGCACCGCCGCGCTCAAATTACACACACATTTACAAAACACAACCACATTGGACAATTCGAAATACACACACCTGATACACATACACACACCACACCCACACACCCAATCCAATATAAAACACACACCCACATCACCCACAAACCCTTACTACCAGAATTCTGATACCACGCCAGAGAGAGACACCACCAGAAACAACACCAGCATCCACGGAGACACAACATCATCACTCACACAACATCCACGCACCTCAAACAACACACAACACATCCCCTCACACATCACAGCACACACCACCTCACACATCACCCACACCACATCATGGCACCTCAACGACACCCCAGGTTCTCCGAGGAGGAGCTCAGGATCATGGTGGAGGAAATCGTCCGTGTAGAACCACAGCTATTCGGATCACAGGTGCAGCACACCTCCATTGCTAGGAAGATGGAGCTATGGTGCAGAAGCGTTGACAGGGTCAACGCAGTGGGACAGCATCCAAGAACTAGGGATGACATCCGGAAGAGGTGGAACGACCTACGGGGGAAGGTGCGTTCCGTGGTCTCCAGACACCATATTGCTGTACAGAGGACTGGCGGTGGACCCCCACCTCCTCCCCCACAACTAACAACATGGGAGGAGCAAGTCTTGGCAATACTGCATCCTGAGGGCCTCGCAGGAGTAGCAGGAGGAATGGACCTTATCCCCCACCCTACCTGCATGCCATCACATACTCCCACCCTCACCCTCACCCCCATCACTCCAACACCTCACATATGTCCCACTATCACAACCCACCCATCCCAATACCAAGCCCTGCATGCAACACCAAAGCATGGACACCCATCACAAAAGCATGTCCTCTACAGATACCCACACAGACCCCAACCCAATTTTCACACAAAGGCCTAGACAAGAATGCAAGCACTGGAGTACAGGGTCACTCACCCATTGCACACAATGGCACACACAGATGCAAGAATCATGCCTTTACAACCCTGCAGGACCCCTACCCAATGTCACCGGACAGGAGGTACCAGACATATCCAGTCCCCCCACAGAAGAGACCCACAGTGATGACAGCAGCTCTGCACAACTGGATCAAGATGACCAGCCCGGCCCATCTGGGACCTCAAGACAGTTGGTTCCCCTGACACTGGCACAAGCCACCACAGAGCCTCCCACCTCAGGAAACACCAGCACAGCTCCCACCCAGCGGGCCCATCCCTCTGTCCCCAGGACACATCAATCAGCAGTGTGTCCACCACTACAGGGAACCCAGGCAGACCAACCAACCCATGACAATCAGGGACCTGGGGCCAGTGGCAGTGGGTACACGGTTCAGGGCACAGAGGAACAGGAAAACAGGGGAACTAGGAGGACTGCTGTGCGACAGGGGGAGGACAGGCCCAAGGAACCCATTCTCCACGAGGCACTCTCCAACATCATTAGAGCGTACCATCATTACCAGGAGACGATGGCAACGGTACTGGCCAAGTTTCAGGAGACCCAGCGGCTGCAGGAGGAACACTATCTGGGGATCAGGGAGGAACTGAAGTCCATTAACACCACCCTGGTCACCATTGCAGGGGTGCTGCAAGACCTTGTCAACAGCAGGAGGGACACTGTGGCACAACAAGGGGCCCCTGACTCTAGCCTGGTCGATGAACAGCCCTCCACCTCCGCCGGCGCTAGTGGACAGGAGGCACCACCACAGGCACACGACACCAGCACCCCACCCCCTGCAGATGGAGAACCACCCCGCAAATGGTCCGTGAGATCCAGGAACAAGACAGAGAACATTGCCAAGACCCCTGCCAGGAAATGAGACCCCCCTGAATGTCACCCTTCTGTCCCACTTGGTCACCCTGTCCATCCATCAACTGCCCTTGCTCCACTTTCTATGCCCCTTTGAACAATGCAAATGTGAAACAAATAGACTGGATTCTGCCATGGACATTCCTCCACCATCACCCCTGCCCATTTTACAACCCCCTCCATGTATTTGCACAGAAATAAACACACTTAAATCACAAAACAATCTGGAGTCAGTCTGTGCTTTCACAAATGTGGAATTGCATTAACTATGGAATATAGCAATGTCAATTTAATTGTTCACATACAGATGAAACACAGCTGTAGGGCTGGAGGAAATATAGCAGACGTCACAAAGTGGGACCCACATATGTTAAATGGAAAGGCAAAGTGACAAGTCAGGGTCCATACACTTAGTGAAAATGACAGACTTATGCTAGCTCCAACAATAGTATGAGATGTGTGAGGCAGTGACATCTTCTTACCTGTGTCTCACTGGAAGTATTGCTGGATAATGTTGTTTCTTTTGTCGATATACTCTTCTTCTGCCTCCTCTTCTTCACTGTCCACAGGCTCACAGCTGCCACAAGACCACCAGCTGGACCATCCTTCTGCAGAAAAGGCACCAGCCGTTGCAAAGCCAGGTTGTGCAGCATACAGCAGGCCACGATGATCTGGCACACCTTCTTTGGTGAGTAGTAGAGAGAACCACCTGTCATATGGTGGCACCGGAACCTGGCCTTCAGGAGGCCGAAGGTCGGTTCAATCACCCTCCTAGTTCGCCCATGTGCCTCCTTGTAGTGTTCCTCTGTCCTTGTCCTGGGATTTCTCACTGGGGTCAATAGCCATGACAGGTTGGGGTAACCAGAATCACCTGCAAATGTCGAGGGACAACTGTTAGACACACACTAACACGTAGAGACAACCCCAGACAACTATTCACACTGTATAGGGTCCTTGTCCTCACCTATTAGCCACACACGGTGCCTCTGGAGTTGCCCCATCACATAAGGGATGCTGCTATTCCTCAGAATGTAAGTGTCATGCACTGAGCCAGGAAATTTGGCATTCACATGGGAGATGTACTGGTCGGCCAAATACTCCATCTGCACATTCATTGAATGGTAGCTCTTCCGGTTTCTGTACACCTGTTCACTCCTGCGGGGGGTACCAAGGCCACATGTGTCCAATCAATGGCACCTATGATGTTGGTGATATGTCCCAGGGCATAGAAGTCACCTTTCACTGTGGGCAAATCCTCCACCTGAGGGAACACAATGTAGCTGCTCATGTGTTTCAGCAGGGCAGACATCACTCTGGACAACACGTTAGAGAACATTGGTTGGGACATCCCTGATGCAATGGCCACTGTTGTTTGAAAGGAACCACTTGCCAGGAAATGGAGTACTGACAGGACCTGCACTAGAGGGGGGATCCCTGTGGGATAGCGGATAGCTGACATCAGGTCTGGCTCCAACTGGGCACACAGTTAATGGATTGTTGCACGATCAAGTCTGTAGGTGACTATTACGTGTCTCTCTTCCATTGTCGACAGCTCCACCAGCGGTCTGAACACCGGAGGATGCAGCCATCTCATCACCTGCCCCAGCGGACGTGCCCTATGGACGAGAACAGCGAGCAGAGAGTCAGCCAACACTGAGGTATCACAAAATGGCATTTGCACACATTTATTAATCCACAATGTGCCTGTTACTGTGTGTATGTAAGGCCTACATTAGTGTGACACAGTTAAAATTAATGCCATGTGGGCCCCTGAAATGGCGGCTGCCTGATCTGTAAGGTGGGACAAGGGGATATGATGTAACTCCGCTGGCGTTGTACACGGTTGTGGTGGGCGGTCGAAGACCGCGGCGCAATCCTGCATTGGTTAACATTGGGCACTATGGGTCCCAGGAGCTAATGATGATGTACGCCGGTGGTGACGGTACGCACCACCGTGGACGTGACCGCTATTTTCTGTCTGTTCCCTCACTTGATACCTGACCTTCAACAGGAGAGGACCTACACTGCAAGTGCTGCTGTGACCTCCGTCTGGAAG
Organism: Pleurodeles waltl; assembly: GCF_031143425.1. Lineage (NCBI taxonomy): Eukaryota > Metazoa > Chordata > Amphibia > Caudata > Salamandridae > Pleurodeles > Pleurodeles waltl. The sequence goes on from NC_090440.1 coordinate 1,893,005,868, forward strand.
CGACGATGGTTCATGTGTCTGGGGAAAGGGCCCCTGCCTTCACTTCGGAGGAGTTGGAGAAACTAGTGGATGGGGTCCTCCCCCAGTACACACAACTGTACAGTCCTGACAAACAGGTGAGTACACTGTGAGAATGCTACAAGGGCAATGCCTGTTTTGAGTGGTGTGGATGGAAGATAAAGGGGGGAGAGGGGGACTGAGGCCTGCATGTGCGGACGGTGAGTGTATGTGCGTCAGGGCAAGGGTTGGAACGTGGGCCAAAGAGGATGACGGTCTGGACAGGTAAATATTTTCCTTTTCCCCTGTACTATTCCTCTAAGTCAGCGCCCACCAGAAGGAGGATATTTGGCGTGGCATCGCTAAGGACGTCCGGACCCTGGGTGTCCACCACAGACGGAGCACCCACTGCTGAAAAAGATGGGAGGACGTTCGCTGCTGGAGTAAGAAGACGGCGGAGGCCCAGCTGGGGATGTCCTCCCAACGTGGGAGGGGTGCCCATCGCACCATGACCCCCCTGATGTTCCGGATCTTGGCGGTGGCGTATCCGGAGTTGGATGGGCGCTTGAGGGCATCACAGCAGCCACAAGGGGGTGAGTACACTATCATTCTGCTGACTTTGCACGCATTACAAGGTGTCTGGGCAGGGTAGGTGGGCAGTGGGTTCCCCTAGGCCAGGGCGAGCTTTGTAGGCAATTTCCCTTGTGAGGAAGGCTCTCTGGCACCCCAGCCCCACTAGAGGTTAGTGCCATCTACACATAGTCAGGCTCCTGTGACTTCCAGGTGTGCAGCAATCGGGCTTAGGCTTTGTACCCCATGGGCATGTGATAAATCTAGGAACTATAAGTGCACGGCGTAGTGCAGAGGGCTGCTGTGTCTGTTGTGTCTGCCAATGGTAGTGGTGTTGCATGCACTGAACATGTCTTTCTTCTGTCTTCCCCCCCTTTTTGTGGTCTCCCTGTTCTTGTGTGCAATAGCATCATCAGGCGGAGGAGCAGTGGCACCGGAGCAGGAGGGAGCTGCATCCCACTTGGCCCTGGAGGGCGAAACAATGGAGTCTGAAGCCACCAGCGGGACAGAGGGCGAGGGGAGCTGTATGGCGGGGACAGGAGCAGACAACAGTGACAGCAACTCCTCCTCTGATGGGAGCTCCCTTGCGGTGGCGGGCCCCTCTGTGCCCCCGGCATCAACAGGTACAGCCGCCACCCCCCCTACCAGCACCACCCTCCCAGCAGCCCCTCAACGTGTGTCCCGTGCCCGCTCACCCAGGAGGGTGGGTATCTCCTGCGCCCCAGGCACCTCAGGCCCAGTCAGCCCTGCGGCCCTCAGTGTGGAGGCTATTGACCTCCTGAGATCCCTCACTGTTGGGCTGTCTACCATTCTGAATGCCATCCAGGGTGTTGAGAGGCATTTGCAACAAACAAATGCATACCTGGAGGGCATTCATTCTGGGCAGGCAGCCCAACAGAGAGCATTTCAGGCTCTAGCCTCAGCACTGATGGTAGCCATTGTCCCTGTGTCCAGCCTCCTCCCTCCAATTTCCTCTACCCAGACCCAATCCCCTGTACCTCAGCCTATCCCAAGCACTCCATCAGACCAGCATGCACACACATCAACACAAAAGGGTGGCTCAGGCAAACATAAGCACCACACATCCCACAGCCACTCACACAAGCATCATGCACACATACCAACATCCACTGCCTCCACTGTGTCCCCCTCCTCCACGCCTCCCTCCTCCCTCCCAGTCTCGTCTCCACTCACACCTGCATGCACTACATCCTCAGCCACTACCTCCATCACCACCATGCCCATCACCACACACCGCTCACATGCACTCACCATCCCCACTACCATTCACACATCCCCAGTGTCCTCTCCCAGTGTGTCACTGAACCCTCCTCCCAAAGTACACAAACGCAGGCACACACCCACCCAACAGCCATCCACCTCACAACAGCCTCCAGCCCATGCACCTTCACCCAAATTCAGCAGATGTACACCTCCTACAACCACTACCTCTACCTCCACTCCCAAACCCCCTCCATCTACCCATCCCAGCGTGTCTAAAAAACTTTTCCTGGCTAATATTGACCTCTTCCCTACACCGTCCTTCCCGTAGGGCCAGGCTTTCCAGGTCCCAGCCCAGCACCTCAGCCACCACATCCCCAGGCACAGTGGTGCCAGCAACTGTGGGGTCATGGAGCGCCAACCATCAGGGCTGCCAGTGTGCCACGGAGCGAGGGCAGGGACATTCCGCCACCTGCCAAGGTGAACAAGGTGCCCACATCCCAGAGGGAGAAGCCGAAAACACCTGCCACCAAGGGGTCAGGGAAAACGAAAGGGGATAGTGGCAAGCCAGCTGCGCCACCATCAAAGGTGGGGAAGGGCCAGAAACTGAAGGGCAGGTCAGGAGAGGGCATGGTGGCAACGACTGAGGGACCTGTGTCACACCTTCTGTCCACGTCGATGCCAACCTCTACGGCGGAGAAGACCACCACCTGCACAGCCACCTGCACAGCCACCTGCACCGCCAAAGAGCCCGCCGCCAGCACCGCTGCCACAGACCCCGCCACCAGCACCGCTGCCACAGAGCCGGCAGCCAGCACAGCCGCCACAGACCCCGCAGCCAGCACCGCCGCCACAGACCCCGCAGCCAGCTCAGCAGCCACAGACCCCACCACCGCCACAAGCCCGCCGCAAGCACCGCTGCCACTGAGCCCGCCGCAAGCACCGCCGCGACTGACACCTCCGCAAGCACCGCCAGCGGCCCCACAACATCCTGAGCCAGTGGCACCACCACAGACATGGCTGCCATCCCCAGTGGTCAGTCGTCTGAGGCTGGTGGTGAGTTCCAGGACCCTGGGCAGGTTCCATGAAGCATCACTGTCATCACAGTTGTCACCTGCATATGGAATGCGAAGCCGCAGCAGTGTGGGGTATGTCTCTTCCTCCATGGCGTATCAACCTACCTGTACCTCAGCAATCTCGTGGCACACACACCCAGGCGAGTGTATTGTTGGGGTCACAATGCACGTGGAGCACTCTGGGCACAAAGCTACCTCCAGAACAAGTGGAGTATCACATCCACTACCTCAGTCCTTGGCAGGATGAAGCTCTCTGGGCACAAAGCCCCCTCCAGAACCAGTGGAGATTGACATCCACTACCTCAATCCTTGGCAGGATGAAGCACTCTGGGCACAATGTCCCCTCCAGAACCAGTGGAGATTCACATCCACTACCTCAGTCCTTGGCAGGATGAAGCACTCTGGGCACAAAGCCCCCTCCAGAACCAGTGGAGAAAGGCATCCACTACCTCAGTCCTTGGCAGGATGAAGCACTCTGGGCACAAAGCCCCCTCCAGAACCAGTGGAGGATCACATCCACTGCCTCAGTCCTTGGCAGGATGAACCTCTCTGGGCACAAAGCCCCCTCCAGAACCAGTGGAGGATCATATCCACTACCTCAGTCCTTGCGAGGATGAAGCACTCTGGGCACAAAGCCCCTCCAGAACTAGTGGAGAATCACATCCACTTGAGAGACTGTGGCTTTGCACTCCCCAGGATAAAGCAGTGGGCAAACCACCCACTTGTGAGACTTGAGAGACTGTGGCTTTGGACTCCCTTGGATGGAGCAGGGAGCAACCCACCCACTGGAAAGACTTGAGAGACTGTGGCTTTGCACTCCCCAGGATGAAGCAGTGGGCAAACCACCCACTGGAAAGACTTGAGAGACTGTGGCTTTGCACTCTCCAGGATAAAGCAGTGGGCAAACTACCCACTGGAAAGACTTCAGAGACTGTGGGCCTGATTCTAACCTTGGCGGACGGCGGAGGCCGTCCGCCAAGGTTCCGCCGCCAAATGACCGCACCGCGGTCACAAGACCGCGGCGGCCATTCTAACATTTCCTCTGGGCCGGCGGGCGCTCTCCAAAAGAGCGCCCGCCGGCCCAGAGGAAATGCCCCTGCAACGAGGACGCCGGCTCAGAATTGAGCCGGCGTAGTTGCAGGGGTGCGACGGGTGCAGTTGCACCCGTTGCGTATTTCAGTGTCTGCACGGCAGACACTGAAATACTTTGCGGGGCCCTCTTACGGGGGCCCCTGCAGTGCCCATGCCATGGCCATGGGCACTGCAGGGGCCCCCAGGGGCCCCGCGGCACCCCCTACCGCCATCCTGTTCCTGGCGGGAGACCCGCCAGGAACAGGATGGCGGTAGGGGGTGTCAGAATCCCCATGGCTGCGGAGCGCGCTCCGCAGCCATGGAGGATTCCCCCGAGCAGCGGAAAGTCGGCGGGAGACCGCGACTTTCCGCTTCTGACCGCGGCTGAACCGCCGCGGTCAGAATGCTCGTGGGAGCACCGCCAGCCTGTTGGCGGTGCTCCCGTGGTCGGTGGCCCTGGCGGCCACCGGCCGCCAGGGTCAGAATGACCCCCTGTGGCTTTACACTCCCCAGGATAAAGCTGTGGGCAAACCACCCACTTGTGAGACTTGAGAGACTGTGGCTTTGCACTCCCCAGGATAGAGCAGTGGGCAACCCACCCACTGGAAAGACTTGAGAGACTGTGGCTTTGCACTCCCCAGGATGAAGCAGTGGGCAAACCACCCACTGGAAAGGCCTGAGAGACTGTGGCTTTGCACTCCCCAGGATAAAACAGTGGGCAAACCACCCACTGGAAAGACTTCAGAGACTGTGGCTTTGCACTCCCCAGGATACATCAATGGGCATGGAGCCCCCTCGTGGAGCAGTGGCGTTGTGCATTTATCAGGCTGAGGTGCCCCCCTCCTCCTCCTCCTGAGGTGCCTGTATATTTTCTATGTGATGCCCCTCCAGTGTTCTCTCCGTATGTAGTCAGGTATCTAGTGTGGGCCTCGCCCATGCAATTTTGGCCCAGTGGTCCACGAACAATGATTGGTGCACTATCCGGACGTGTGTAGTTGGTGTACATAATTGTATATACTGGATTTTGAGTTTTGACTAATATGTTCACCATGCCGTTACGTAAAATGTGAAATATGTATGAGACATTTTCTATTGGCCAGATTCCGAGTTTGTTAGTGTGTTGTGACATCTGTGCAAAACCCTATTGTGCAGGGGTCGAAATTCTGAGATGGGTAGTATTTACTACTCCTAGTAATTACTGGTGCGTTAAATATCTCTCCTCTCTCTCCCATAAATTTCGGCAGGTCAAACATGATGGAATTTGAGAGGGGAAAATAATAACGGTATTTATCAAAAGATACGAATTTTGATGCAGTAAGCACCAAATCGCATGTTCTTCCCCAAAAGTTCAGAAAAGGTACTATTTATCGCACCTGATAAATTTGTATTTTATCAGGTGCGATAAATAGCACCTTCAGTCCCACAAATTCAGAATCAGGGCTTGATTCGGTTTCTTATGCTCGCTTTGTACCAAGATCATCTCAGTAGTGCTAACTAGAGTGCATAATTGGCTATGTTGATACTGGGTACCACCAAAGGTATGTGTGAGTAGGGAACCGTGTTTCAAGATAAGACCTTAGAGTCTACCTGTCCCTCGTGTTGTATATTCATTCAGTGATTGTAAAGTTCGGTCAGTGTTGTGCATGGTTTGCTCTGTACTGGGTGTGCCTCTTGTGGTGCATGTCTAGCAATGCTTCACCGTGAGCCATATATACAAAGGCTTTCTGCATTTTTAACGGTGTGGATCACAATTTCAGTCCATTAGGAAATGCATAATGCCATTTTGTTATGTAAAAAAGACATTTGTGGTGGTGTAAAATCCAATTTCTACCTAGTAGAAATCACATTTTGGAAATCACAAAATAGGAAATAAAAAATAGGAATTTCCAAATTGTGAATCGCTAACCGTATGTACAAAGGATTTTGTAATTGTGACTAGTCACAAAATGGCTATCTCCTCTAGACAGTGACATAAAGTGTGCTAGGGTGTAGCCTGCATATCCTGATGAGCTATCTGTGCTAGAGTGAAGGGAGGAGTGGTCACTCACACCTCAAAGGTCTGTGTCTGCCCTCACACAATGCAGTCTCCAACCCCCTGGTGTGTGGGTTACAGTTCAGACCATTGCACACCATTGCGTAACCACATTCCACTTGTTTTAGTCATCTTGTTTTTGCTTTTTCTCTTTTTGGACTTCATCTGCTTTCATTACTTTTTGATTTTTGAACTTCTCATTAGGAACTCTTTGTTCTGCCTTGGAACTTTACACTTTTTCAATTTGCCATCATGTCTTAATCAGGAGATGCACCAGCTGGAGCTGTTTTTGAGTTGGAGAAGCTGGTAAGTTATACAGTTGCTCAACTGAAGCAGTTCAGTAAGGATCTTGCCTGTCCCATTATGCTCTCCACCAGGTAGGAGGAGCTGCAAAAGGCACTGAGGGCCTGGGTGACAGCCAAGAAGGCTGTGGGGCACACAGAGGGGGAGAATGAGGGTGAGGAGGTGCAGAGTATTCATAATGTGGTAGTGGATGTACCTGTTATGCCAGGGGGGAGGGTCTCCAGGGCAGGTAGCAGTATGTCATCCAAGGGTCTGACTCCTGAAGAGCTGCAGGGCAGACAGGTAGACAGGTTACACCAGCTGGAGTTAGAGAAGTTAAGGATGAGAATGGAGAGGGAAATGGAGGAGAGGAGGCTGGACATAGATCAGAGGAGCCAGTCTAATAGAGATGGTGGCAACAGTATCACAGTGAAGTCTGAGAAGAGGGCACATATTCCTAAAGACCTAGTTAAGGATTACAAGAGGGAGGATGACATATACTTGTGTTTCAAGGGGTATAAGTCTGCTCTCCACATAAACTTGGTCCCTGAAGCACATTGGGGAGTGGGCCTGTGGAAGCAGAGGGGAGGGATACTCTAACATCCTTAGAGGATCCTCTGGTGCTCACTTACTCTATCATGAAGGATGCCCTACTCACAAGGTATGGTCTCACCCCTGAGCAGCATAAGGACAAGTTTAGGTCCTACAAGAAGAAGGAATCCCAAACATGGTTAGAATGTGTTAACTCTTTTTGCAGGTCACTGGATGGTTGGGTGAAGGGCAGTAAGGTAACAACTTATGAGGGGTGTTACAACTTGATTGCTTGGGAGCACTTGTACAGCGTTTGTTTTCCAGAGCTGCGCCAGCACCTAATTGACAGTAAGCTGAATGACCCCAGGAAGCTTGTGCAGTAGTTGTGGTAGACAACTCAGAGCGCCTGTGCAGAGTGGCGCAAGTCATGCCTTGAGAGTAGCTGTGAGTCCAACCATGCCTGTAGATTGTCTGCTTGGCAATGAACTGGGGGATTCCCTTTGGAAGGAGGTGGAACACAGGTCTCACTTGGAGATGTTGGGTCTGCCTGTGTGTGTGTGTGTCCATCCGGTCTATGGCAGCCTGTCAGGGTGATCAGGAAATCCTGGAGCCTGAAAGAGTGGCCCAGGTGTCTGCCAGAAGGAGGAAGGGCAAGGGGTGTGGGAAACCGGCCCCAGAAGTTCCCACGGTTGGGGAGGAGACAGAGCCTGAGGGTGACGCCCTGGAGCCTAGAGGGGAGCAGGTGGCTGAGCTCGGGGAGGTCCCTGAGCTGACGCAGTGGCAGCAGGAAGGGGGACCTGCCCTACTCTGGAGGGTTTGCAGTGGCAGGCTGCAGATCAGGTGTCTGACAGTAAGTCTGGATCACACTTGATCTACTGGGAGGACGGCCTCCTCTATAGTGAGTTTAAGGTTGCTGAACCTGGGTTAGCCCATCTGCTTGTGGTACCCCAGTGCTTCAGAGACTTCCTACTGGGTCTGGCTCATGGTGTGCCTTTAGCTGGACATTTGGGGCAGGACAAGACCTTTGAACGGCTTGTCACCCACTTTTACTGGCCCCAAATGCACAGGCACTCAGATGCACACTGTAGGTCTTGCCAAACTTGTCAGGCAATTGGCAAGAGTGGGGGGAGATGTAATGCTCCCCTCCAACCTCTTACTGTAGTCAGCACCCCCTTTTAAAGGGTCGGTATTGACATTGTGAGGCCTCTGGATCCCAAGACAGCCATGGGCAAAAGGTTTATCCTGGTCTTGGTGGACCATGACACCCGGTACCCAGAAGCCATTACTTTAAGATCAATCACCTCCCCTGTTGTGGGACATGCACTGATAGCGGTTTTTACCCGAAAGGAGTTCCCCAAGGAAGTGGTCTCCGACAGGGATATCAACTTCATATCAACCTATATGAAGTCTCTGTGGAAGGAGTGTGGGGAAACTTACAAGTTTACCACTCCTTGCCGCACCCAAGGAAATGGTCTGGTTGAAAGATTCAACCACACTTTGAAAGACATGATCATGGGCTTGTCAGAGCCCTTAAAGTGTAAGTGGGACGTCCTCTTGCCATGCCTTCTGTTCACCTACAGGGAGATGCCACAAAAGTCTTTATTCCTTTTGAATTGTTGTATGGCCACCCTGTCAGATGACCTTTCAGACTGGTTAGGGAAGTTTTGGAGAAAGCTTACAGTAAGCCCCCCAGGATGTATTCAGTGACATTCTGATCTTCAAGAGCCAGACAGCATGCTTCAGGAAGCTCGCTCAAGAGAACCTGGAAGCAAGCCAGGAAGACATGAAATGCTGGTATGACCAGAATGCCACTCTGGTTGAGTTTCAGCCTGGCCAGAAAATGTGGGTAGCAGCCCCAGTGGAGCCTAGGGCTCTCCAGGAGAAGTGGACTGGGCCTTTTGAGGTGGTGGAACGCAAGAGTGATGTCACCTATCTGGTGAACTTGCGGACTCCTATGAACCTTTTAAGGGTCCTGCATGTGAACCGCCTCACACCGCACTTTGAAAGGACAGAAGTGACTATGCTCTTGGCAATAGTTAATGGGGTGGAGGAGGAGAGCGGACCACTTCCTGACCTCCTCTCTGCCAAGGAGAAAATTGGTTTGGTGGAGGGTGTGAACCTCTCCCCCTCCCTGACTCTAGAACAACAGAGAAACTGTCTTGAAGTGTTGGCACAGTTTGCCTCACTATTCTCCTTGAACCCAGGGGTCACTCATTTGTGTACACATGATGTGGACACTGGGGACACTTCCCCTGTAAAACAAAAAGTTTACAGAGTGACTCACAAGGTCAGGGGCAGCATTAAGGATGAGGTATCCAAAATGTTAGCTCTTGGGGTTATTGAGTCGCCCTTGGGCCATTCCTGTGGTCCCAAAAGCTGCTGCTCCGGGTGGTACTTCAGAACTCAGGTTCTGTGTGGATTACCGGGGATTCAACCCCATAATCCGATTTGATGAGCTCATTGATAGTTTAGGGGCTGCCAAATATCTGAGCACGTTTAACTTAACGTCAGGATATTGGCAGATTGCTCTGACTGAGGGGGCCAAGGAGAGGTCTGCATTTTCTACCCCAGATGAGCATTACCAATTTAGGTTGATGCACTTTGGGATGAAAAATGATCCTGCCACCTTTCAGAGGTTGGTTAACCAGGTGTTGGCTGGACTGGATGATTTCAGTGCCGCTTACCTGGATGACATTGCTGTGTTCAGCTCCACAGCTACATTTACAGTACCTCTGTAGAGTGTTAGAGGCCCTGCAAAGGCAGGCCTCACTATTAAGGCTAGCAAGTGCCCAATAGAGCAGGGTTCTGTAGTGTATTTGGGGCACAAGGTAGGGAGTGGCCAGATGGCACCCCTACAACCCAAGATTGACACTATTCTGGCTTTGGAGCCCCCCAAGACCCAGACTGAAGTGAGAGTCTTTTTAGGCCTCGCAGGTTTCTATAGGAGGTTTGTTAAGGGGTACGGCACCATTGTTGCTCCCTTAACAGAATTAACCTCTAAAAAGCAACCAAAGAAGGTGATCTGAACTGAGCCCTGTCAGACAGCTTTTGATGCCCTGAAGGCAGCCATGTGCACGGCCCCCGTGTTGAAAGCACCTGACTTTTCCAAAGAGTTTGTCATGCGGACTGACGCTTCAGAGCATGGTGCGGGAGCAGTGTTGTCACAGCTAAACGAAGAGGGCCTAGATCAACCTGTAGTCTTCATCACTAGGAGGTTACTTCCCAGGGAATGTAGGTGGAGTGCAATAGAGCATGAAGCATTTGCTGTGGTCTGGGTGCTGAAAAAGCTAATACCATACTTGTTTAGGACTCACTTCCGGGTTTAGACCTACCACAGACCCCTCAGATGGTTAATGCAGATGAGGGGTGGGAATCCAAAACTGTTGAGGTGGTCCATTTCCCTACAGGGGATGGACTTTATGGTGGATCACCGCCCTGGAACAGAACACCCAAATGCTGATGGTCTGTCCAGATTCTTCTGCCTTAGTGATGACAAATCCCATGAGATCGGACAGTGTCACTTAGTGGTAGACTGTAGGGGTCTGTTACAGTCCAGTAGGGCTGGCACTGAGTAGGTCATATGCACCCCTCTGCAGCGCGTGTATATCATCAGAGAAATCTAACAACGTCATACTATAAGCCAGCTTGCCCATGTTTAGCTACAGCACCACTTTCATACTTGAAGCTGCTGTTCTTCATTACTAGTGAACCACGTCGCCCCGGCAACCTGATTTTTATCCCAATGGCATAAATAATCTGGTGCCCAGTGGGACTGGAGCGGAGCCAGTCCTCCTTATCATTCTTTAATGGACACATGCCTTTTGAGGAGTTTCCAAGGGGTCTCATGCAGTCCCTGTTTTTTAGTTAACCTTTTTAATACCATCCTAATACACACACAAACTGAATCTCGTGCAACACAATTGTGATATCTGGGTGCCCATATTTAAGCTTTAGTGCAAACCATAAGAGGCCTACTCTTGATCACCATTTACCAAAATATCGGCACCTGGTGTTCTATTTAACGTTTCACCCCTACACCTAGACTGTTGTTCTAGCTTGTAAATATTGTGTTGATACTACTGCTAATTTTCTGATAGGGCTTATTCTGCATCAGGTTCTTTTCACCGCTGGAACATCCCCAGAGCCTCTTACGTCATCCATGCCAGCTCTTTAAGTAGGCAACTAAACAAAATCGTCTTCCCGCATGACTGGATTAAAGGCAACTATTTTGAAAGTTTTGAAGTGAAGGCATTTCGGATGTTGAGATTAGCCAAGGTGAGGGCTTTGTTTTTACGGTTGACTATTTGGCCATTTTATCTTGGCCACTTCTGCTTGTAGTGTCTGGCTTGCTGACTGTATAAATGGATAACAATATTTTTGGAGGGGATTATCAAAATCTACATTTTGTCTAACTTGATAGTGTGTCTCCTTCCCCTTGTCTAAGACTGAGACATAGTTTAATGCTGAAGCGCTTTACGAACTAACTTTCAACCTTTTGTATTTGGTCGAACTTGGTCTGCTAGTGTGCACGATATGTTATTTTGTTTTTGTGCGGCAGTGTTGCAGGTCAATTTTTGCTCTGAAGAGAATGAAGCAATCGCCATCTTTCCATCACTGTATCATTGTCTTTCAATGTTCCTGTCCTCTGCTGCACTTATCCCCATGCCACAGTTATAACTTTTTTCACCACTAGCTCTAACAACCTTTCCTCCTAGAACCTTTCTCTGAATTCCTCAGCTAAGCTTTTAGTGCCGGGACTCCTTCTGAGCAGCTGTATGTGCTGTAGAAATCACACATACATTCATTTATTCATTCATTAATTCATTCGGTTCTATTCTCTGGTGCTGAGCATGTGTGTCTGACATCATGGGTCTACCTTATTATAAAGACAATGTTATATTTTGCTTCTCTTCTTTCTTCTAATCTCACATACAATAAAAACACACATCTGGAAACTCAGGCAAAAAAATCTGCAAATGATTACATTTACCAGTCTGTAGAAACCACGGTCCAGTCCTTTCATTTAACACAACTCCTTCGAAATGGCAAGGTGCATCAGCTAGTTAATGTCCCCTGCAGACAAATAAGCGGATCTGCAGGTCATAAACAGTCACACATCCAGTTCACCCTTCGGAGGTTGGTAAATTGTAGGTAATCAGATTGGGTTGGAGTAACGCATGTTATCTACAGCTCTTACAAAAGACGGAGCGCTGCATAAAAAATGCTGTTATTATTCACACATAGAATTCCCCTAAATCCAAAAGCATGCGTTCCAACAATGCTTCCTCTCTCTTAGTGTTGGAAGTGATCAGAAATGTTTCGCCTTGATCAGTGATGTTGTTGTAGGATCTCACATAGTCCTATTTCTCGAATACAGTCCTGTTGTAGGTCTTGCAGCACAGATTTAAGAAGCACCACTTAAAGATGGGCTTAGGCCCTCTCCCATGTTGATCTTCTTCTCTACAAGCTTTTCATAGGCAGAGGGTGTATGAGTACTTTTATTCCACTTTAGCTTATATGCAATAGAGTAGCCCTGCAGTATTTATTCAACAAGTCAGTGATCAAGGCTGATTTGTTATGAGATATTATAAAAAGGCAGTAGGCTTGATTTTATCTATTGTGAAAGGCAATAGGCTTAACAGACGATTGTTTTCTTCTATTATGTTTACACTGTGCACATCAACCTTTCCAATACCGTCATCTGCTACCATTTAAAAAAAAACTTTTTAGGGTTGAGCACGCGTGAGCATGCGTTAGTGCAAGTGAGATACTATTGTTTACAAAACAGGCTTGGAGCCCGTCAGTTGCATGCCATTTGTTGGCTTCAGTGTCACTCTTCTTTGCAGGCCTCCTAATTGGCAAGTCAGGGCAAACACCACATTCGTTCCTTGCTGTGGAGAAATGCAGAATGCATGGAATATTTCTAAACTCTGAGTATCCTAATAATATTTATGAAAACGACTTCTGAATGATGTTAGTGATTTAAGTATGAAAGCATGACTAAATAAGCACTGACAAAGGCAATAGATCTCGCATCAGCAAGACCTATTGACTTTGTCAAATCTGCCACTTCTGTACACCACTCCATACCATTCTACTCTATGCCACTCCGTGCAACTGCACTCTATGCCACTCTACTGTGCACCACTCTAGTCTACACTAGTCCAATCCACTCTGCATCACTCTATGACACTATCTGCCACTGTACCCGACACCACTCAACTGTACCCTGCTGTACCGTACCTCACTCTACCTTATGCCACTCTACTTCACGCCACTTTACTGTACGCCACTTTAGTCTCCACCACTCCAGTCTGTGCCACTTTACACTATGCTACTCCATGCCACTCCACTCTATGTTACTCTACTCTATGCCACTCCATTCTAAGCCACTCTACACCTTTCTGCTCAACTCTCCTTTGTGGCACTCTTCGCTACACCACTCTGCTCTATGCCACTCTACTCTATGTCACACCAATACCTTTTAGCCACACTGAACGGCATCCATACTGCCGTGCAACATGGCTAAAAGAAATGGGCAAAGGCAATAACACTTATGTAGGTGTGACATGTTGGCTTTGCCAATGCTTGTTATTAATGCCATTTTCTTAAGCCGAAATCAACCATTCCATCTGAGACTATCAAATGTCTTTTCCATGTCAATTAAGGCTACTGTCAGTGATCTGTCCTCCTCATAGCATTCCCTCTGAACACAGAGGCATCTCCACACACTAACTGCTGTGTTTCTCTGGGAAATAAAACTTATCTGCTCTGGGTGCAGCTGCTTAGGTATCAAAGGCAAGGTCCTACCCAGTAGGATTTTACTCAGAGCTTTACAATCCAGGTTCAGCACTGACAGCGGACTCTACGAGCACTCTCTAGGGTGTCCCGGTTAGGTTAGGGTTAAGTCCATATGATAACTTCTCTGCCCAACAGTGTTAAGGCCCCCATTTCTTGCTGCCTGGTGCGGAGTGTATTCCCTAAAACGCTGAGGGAAACCCAACAAAGCCAGGTGATTTCCCCACTACCTGCTCCCTAATCTCTGCTGTGATCTCTGACACAGTTCGAGGCGCATCCGGGTCACGTGCAGCTCACCTAACACTGACAGACCTGCATCCCTTATGTACCGCCCCTGTTCTCCCCTATCTACACTATCAAGTGCAAGATACAATCACTTCATACCAAGTTTGCTCCATTGGATGTTTTTGAACTTCTTAAAAATTGACTACTAGTATTGAGCAGTCTGGATAAGGAGCGATTTGGACCTAATGAACATTTAAAATGGAATTGCCATTACTGAGCAACTGTGAATGAACAAACTTTTAAATGAGTCACTGATAACTGCACTATTTTGTATGATGGATAAGTAAAAATAAGAGAAAAGGCTATACTTCCATTAACAGGCTTTTATATGTATTATTTTTAATTATGCTCGTCGCTCCCAAGAAACGTTCTGCCTGGCGGGGGAGGAGCATAAAAACGGGTAGAAGCAGCAGCCTGGTAAAACAAAGCAAAACATAAAGAATGCACATGTTACGCTCTCTCAGGAATGTAGTATGGCTAGCCAGTTCGCAACACTGTGTACGGAGGTACGTGATTTATAGCACGTTACGGGCAGGCACAAATTATAACTTTAAATTATAATTATAACTTTAGGATTTCTAAGGATTGTGTAGTTTAAATTGGTTTTGTAGAGAAGTAAGAAATTAACTTTTCCTAACTATAACTAAGCTTTAACCTCTGGTTTTTCATTGAATTTCTATTTTTAATTTTTAAAAAAAATGTTTTCTAATCACATAACATTCTTGATTTTATTATTAATTATTTTATATATATCTTTTGAAACATTTCAATACTATTGCTGTAGTTTCTCGTTAATTTCCTGTGGAATGTCGGACAGCTGCGTGTCATGGTATAGAGTGATGTTGAATGACCTATAGTGGAATAGAGCAGACAGGACTAGAGTGGCATTGAGTGCAGTGGAGTAGAGTGGTGCACAGCAGAGCACAGTGGCGTACACTAAAGTGGCATAGAGTGGTGTAGAGTGCACTAGCATAAAGTGCACTGGCGTGAAGTATTGTGTTGCAGAGTAGAGTGCCGCGGAGTGCAGTGGCGTAAGTAGAGTGGTGCAGAGTAGAATAGAGTGGCATAGAGTGCAGTGATGTAGAGTACAGTGGTGTCAAGTGGTGCAGAGGTGCAGAGTAGATTAGGGTGGTGTATAGTGCAGTGGGGTAGAGTGCAGTGGAGTACAGTGGTGTAGAGTAGAGTGGGGTACAGTGCAGTGGCATAGAGTGTAATGTCTTGCATTGCTGTGGTGCAGAGCAGAGTGGCATAGAGTGCAGTGAGCTAGAGTGTAGTGGCGTAGAGTGGAGCAGAGTGGAGTGCAGTGGCATGGAGTGCAGCAGCATACAGAAGAGTGGTGCAGAGTAGAATGTCATACAGTGCAGTGGTGTACAGTGTAGTAGCAAAGAGTGCAGTGGTGCAGAGTAGAGTAGAGTAGCGCAGAGTGCAGTGGTACATAGTAGAGTCCACTGGCGTAGACTGTAAAGGCACTGATGAAGTGACATACAGTACAGTGCTGCAGAGTAGAGTACAGTGGCATAGAGTTCATTAGCAGAGAGTGATGCAGAGTAGAGTTCAGTGTCGTACAATCAAGTAGAGTAGGGTGGTGCAAAGTAGAGTGGCACATTGTCTAG
Source organism: Pleurodeles waltl (assembly GCF_031143425.1). Classification (NCBI taxonomy): domain Eukaryota; kingdom Metazoa; phylum Chordata; class Amphibia; order Caudata; family Salamandridae; genus Pleurodeles; species Pleurodeles waltl. The sequence goes on from NC_090440.1 coordinate 1,893,021,344, forward strand.
TGGTGCAGAGTAGAGTGTAGTGGCGTACAGCAGAGTGATGCAGAACTCCTCTAACACTGACAAATGTAGGAGGCTCTGTGAAAGATGTTGTTTTCAAGTTGAATATGTTTGGTGTTTTTTCTGTGGTGAACTATTGCAAAACACGGCTGTTTTGCTGCTGCAAATATTTGGCAGGAAATGTGCATACTGGGTTCCTGATGTCACACTGTAACCTGTTCTACATCGTTTGTCTTCAATAAACAGAGATAGGCAGTGATTGGAGAGCTTCAGAGCTGCTCACAAGGAGGTAGCTATTAGGCACTCAACCATGTGCTAGTAGTTGACCCCATTATTGTGTTAGTCACTCAGAGTTTGAGTCTATGAGCAGTCAGTGATGCCTCCCTGAACCCAGAGAACCGCTCTCATCGAGCTGTAAGTCTCTTGGGATGTGATACATCCATGTCAAATTCCACCTGAACACACAACCTAAAAATTCTTGTTTCCCCATTTAAAATGCCTTACCTCTTAGATGGTGAGATACACTCTAATTCTTTGCACTCAATTACAATATAAAATCTTTCAGTTTCACTTAGTGCTTTAGAGTCAAGCGCCATGGCTGACTATTGTCGGAAAGAACAGTCTCCAACCCAGAGTCACTTGCAGTGCTTAATTTATAAAAGAGCTAGGGCTGAGACCCAGAGTTTTACTCAGAAGTCTGCAGCTATCACTATCACAAGATTGGGGTACCAAATACCAAGGTTGTGTAGTCCTCATTTCAGTTACTGCTCCTTTAGCTCATTTTGTTAGTTTTTTTTCATCCCTACTTTTTCTCTTTGTCACTGTTTTTCTGACTTCTTTCTCTCTTTTGTGTTTTCTTTCTCTTGCTTTGGATCAAAGTCTCTTAATGAACCTCCTAGAATCCAATGAAAGATATGAATGTATCTTTAGAATTGGGTACTTGGGCATTTCCTAAAGGCATGTGCCAGCGATTATTTAGGTACAATGCCTTTGGCAGATATGGATTGTCTTGGTAATCCACTTTTGATTAATACATGGTTTCCAATGTTTTTTTGTAAAAATCAAGACATTGTCATGGAAGCTCTTGACAGAGCCACCCAAAACTATAAAAATATGAAACATAGCTCATTTAAAAAGAGACATTACTGGAACAAAGAAAATAAGTAAATTGGTTCTTATCCTACCTTTCCAACCAACACCAGATTGTTCACATGGGCACCTTCAGACCCAAAAAGGTTCCTATCACCAGTGGAGTCCTTCAGGGTTTCATACTGTCCTCTGTCATAGTCAACCTCTACATGGAGCCACTCAATGCTGTGCTCTCAGATGAAAGCATCAAGATTCAGCAGTAGGTTGTATGATGGAACCAAGCCTTAACAATAAGGTTGGAACCACGACTGCATTGTTTCCACGCATGCCTTTACAATGAACTTCATTGTAAAAGCAAGCCTAGTGAAGGCATGAGTGGAAACAAATGTGAAATGCCATGCGTGGTTCTGTCATGCAACCCCCCTCACCCGCTCTGAAGCCTATAACTAGCCCCACCCCTATTACCTAACCTACCCCAAACTCACCACCCGCCCTCAGCCCTAAAAGAAATACTATCCTCATTCCCCACCCCTATAAACTAAAGCACCCCGACCCCTCCACCTGCCCTGAACCCTAAAACAAACTACCCCAATGCCCCCAACCCTCCCCCATGAAACTAAACTACCCCAACACCCTCCACCCCTCTGAGCCCTAACAAAAAAAAAAAACTACGCTGTCCTTAAAAAGTAAGTTTAAAAAAACTACCCTGACCCCTACCCCTAAAAACTAAACTACCCCGGCACCCCACCCGCACTGAGCCCTAAAAAAAAAGAACTGCCCCCACCCCTAAAAAGTGATCCCCTACCCCATTAAGGTAAATTAAACCCTGAGCCCTGAAAAAAAATACTCAGACCCGCCCACCCCACACCTAAAAACTGAAATACCCTGACTCCCCACCCACCCTAAGCCCTAAAGCCACCCCACTGCTAAAAACTACCCACCAACCCTAACCCAACCCCACTTATCTTACTGTGTCCTTTCCTGATCCTTCCTCCTAGTCTCTCCTCCCTCCTCCCGCCCTTCCTTAAACCTTCTCCCACCCCTTCAAAAATAAACTACCCCGCTCCCACCCTAAGCCCTAAATATAAAAAATACCCAAACCGCCTCGGCCTCTCCGCAAAAAAAAAAAAAAATACCTGACCCCCAACCTAATCCCTTAAAAAAATACCCAAACCCCGCACCCCCACCCCTTAAAAAAAATAGCCCGCCTGATCCGCCACCCACCCCAATCCATTAATCCATCCCCACCCTTTCCCCAGCCCCACTTACCTCACTGTGTCCTCCACGTCCTCTCCCACATGACTTTTTCTGTGCCTTAACCACGCATATGAGTAGTTCAGCATATGCGTGGCTAAGGCACAGAAAAACCCATGTGTTGTTCAGGCAAGCGTGGTTACCCTTGCGTGGGAAATGTCTGCGTCCTTAAGGACACGTTGTTAAGGACGTTTCCCTTCAGCAATATGCCAGTGATACACAACTCTACCTTAAAGTCTACTCTGCTTAAGATAAGATATCCAGTGCCTCAACACTGCTTGCAAATCATCCAGACCTGGATGTCCAGCGCCTATCTTAAGCTCAACCCAACAAAGACAGAGTTACTCTTATTTGCCAAGAACAACAAACAAGATACAGTACAATTCTGGCTCAATGACATGAACCATAATGGCTTTGAACCTCAACTTTCACAGAATGCCATGTCACTGAGATTCACCCTGGACTCTGCTGTTCAATCCCTCACTTTCTCACCTCTGAATATTGAAAACACCATGCTTCTTTGGTACCAGGTATTTACACTGGCAGCCCTTAAGGACATCTTACACATAGCAGCAGGTCTCATCTAGGGCCTGATCACACCACCCCCAAGCTGATGGAAATCCATGGACTCCACATAAAATACCACATTCCTACTTACATACATGTATGCAGAGGGTGCACAGGTGAAGTCAAATGGCATGATGCTAGTTTACAATGGTAATAAACATTTTTCTATTGCAGTAAGCACTGTACCACCCTCTACCATTGAAATTATTTCTTAGATTTTTGGCAAGGGATGATGCTCAACAACAATGCATGTGACGAAAGTTCCCAAATCAATCACAATTTCTGTTTATTCATTATAGCTAGAACAGCAATTCTTAACCTCTTGAATTTTGTGGACCCACAATTAATAATTAACTTTAAGACTGGGATACAAACTCAAAAGTATAGAAGTAAGCATAAATGAACCAACTGTACACGTCTGAGCAATTTAATTAAATTCACAAAGAAAAAATATATAAAAATCTAAATTTGTAGGTTGAAGTGGAGCTTTTCTAAATGTGGTTTTGGTTCTAAAATGGTATAATCTAGCATATCACTTTGTTTATTGCTCCTAATGCATTGTCTCATTTTGCTGGTGTATACTGGCACATCAACTGAGGCCATCATTCTTTCCTACCATATTCTTTTTGCTGTACTTGCGCTGTTTCCATGAATCAAACTAAGGATGCCAATGCATTTTAGCCTCCAGTTTCAAATTACTTCACGTTTACTTTTTTTAAAGTACCACTTTTTAGATTTTACTTTTTACATATATGTTCTTTATTAATGTGGTAATATATTTTAAATAGCTACAGGCCTCTTCAGTAAGCATCTTAGCGGCAGCAGTCCCTCTATTCGGGGCAAAGGAGCGTCACACCCCTGCTGTCAGAGCCACCACAAAGGTGAAAAATAAAATGGTAATAAATACTTTTATTACCATGTTAGTTTTCCCTTTCCCCAGCCGAGCCGTGTTTGGGAGTGAGGCCACTGCTGCTGACTGGCAGCAGAGAAGTGGTGCTCACTGCCCATGTCATTTTGGCCAGCTGTCTTGCGACGGCCCGTCTGACATGTACAGTGTAAACCTCTCCACCCAGCTGTCTGAGACAGCTAGGTGAAGAGCAGGTACAGGCCTCCATTTCATCCAGGAGCGTCAAGGCAGCCTGCTCCAGCCAATCATGGCACTCTTCTCATGCTGCTGAATATTATCAGCAGCATGAGAACAGAGTCTGGATTGGTGTGGAGGATTCCATTGCTGCACTCAGGGCGCCGAGGGACTCAGGAGGACCGGAGGAGGAAAGCCAGTGGAGGTAAGTGCATTTTTATTTTTCATTTTTATTCAGTCACTTGCAGTTCCACATGCTGCTGGTACCCTAAATATTCATTTGGTTGCCACATCAAATGTTTAGGGTAGCAACCACCACTGCATCTCAGGCACCCAGGGATCCCTGGACCACTGGTAAGAGCTGCGGGCCTAGAAGAAAGGGGGGAATCCATATCTTTTTCTTTCTCCACCATATCTTCTAACATAAGTTATACTTCTTGATTTACTTGAAAAGTGTTGAACCATCTTTCAAATCAATTTTGTGTACAACACAGTGTAACATGCCTAACTTAATGCTAACAACTTTCAGGAAGGGCTTGTAGCTTTGAAGGCTTAGGATCTTGAGCTACTACTACAGGTCTGTTGCCTATGGAAGTAACATTATCTTAAACAATCCTTGCTCTCTCTAGCCTAGAACATGAGTGCCCCCAATGGCAACGCATGTGTTTATCCAGGCTAATCTTCCTTTGAATACTAAATTGTTGTCGAAATAAATCTTGTGACATTAAGATGAAAATGCTTAGACACTAGGATAAATGAGAGGTACAATTTCCAGCTAACACAGCATCAGATCTAATTTTGGCAATGGCTATGTAGGGAGACCTCAAGTCTGCCATAACATTCAAATCAATACCAATTACCTGTAACGTACAAGTAGGGGGACCTTAATCATTGCCTTTGCACACTGTTGACCCCCACTATGACCAAAACCATTTACTTAATATCTACATTATCAACCTCTGAATCACTAGGGTGTCCTTTACTAACCAATGCTACTGTGAGCAATGGGTTGCATGCCATTTAATTACCTGGATTTGTTTTGTTTTTTACAGTAGATGCTTTATGGTCTTCTTCATCAATTAATCTCACTACCTCGGTGTTGCTGACTGTAAACTCACTTATGATGGATTTGGAGTGCTAGCTGCGAATGTCTACCTTTTAAGATAAGATATGCTTATGTTTCTACCCGCCAGCCTAGTTGGAAACAGGCTACAGCATTGTCTCCGGCTCATAATCAAGCCAGCAGCAATGATGTAGCCAGCAGGGTGCACCGGCACCCTCGCAATGTTCACTATCTGCAAAGCAGACAGTGAACATTGCGATGGTGCTGGGCGAAGTGGCCCCTGCACCGCCCATGCCAAGTGCAGGCCCCCCCCTGTTACCCTCTACACCTGCCTTTTCATGGTGGTGTTACTGCCATAAAAAGGCTGGCGGAGAGCAAGGTCGTAATCCACAGGGAAGCGCTGCATGCAATGCTGCCCTGGCGGATTAGGATCTCCACCACTGCTGAACCACTGAGATCCTTGTGGAGTTGGCAGTTCCCTGGGGGTCGGACCATCAGGGTTATGTGGCAGTCGGACCGCCGCATAAGCGGCGGTCCTGACCTCCACTGCGAGTGTGGCCGTCGCAAGACCACCACACTCATAATGAGGCCCTATATCTTTCTGAAGCGAAATTAATGCATTGTTTAAAACACCTTTACAGACTTGATAGTTCCTCGTCAAAGTGATTGAAATCCCGGCTCCTGGCTAAAGGATTTGCTGTATATAGGGTCTAAAACTTCCCTGACCCCCTGAACCCAGGCAATGATGCACAATTTGTCACATGTGCTCTTCAGACATTTTAACTTACATCAGCAGCAAGTAACTAGGTAAAGAATTCCTCTTTCTACTTTCTCCATTGCAGTGATGGTCCCCATTTACCATCCTGAAGGAGGGGCCCAGGAGGAGGAACGCAAGGCCCATAACCTATGCTGGTGAGATCAGCCCCACATTCACCCTAACGCTATTTTGTGTGCCAGCACTCCAGCTGCACAGGACATGTTGTTGCTGTAGTAGAGGACTGTTGCCGAAGCAGGGGCCAGGAAGAAGGCCACAAGGCCCACAATCCCCTGTTGGAGGGATCACCCCACCTCGTCCCACCTTTATGTAGTATTCTTTGATTGAATGGCAGCTTTTGACCTAGTCCTCTGAGACAAACTGTGGTAGAACCTTGTAGAGATGGGTATTCCAACCCACTTTCTTACATTAATAATCGGACTATATAGTAACAACTTTGCTCAGATAAGAAGGGGGACAAAAGGGAAACTCACTGATGATGTAAGAAATAGAGGAGTTTGTGAAGACTATGTACTCGCCCCAACCTGATTTACATTATTTATAAGTGGTGTGATTGATTTTCTACATTAATGCTATAATGACTCAACCAAGCTGGCTGGCCACAAAAACCTAGCACTGCTGTTTGCAGACCACATCCTCCGAATTTCCAAGACTCCCATGGGTGTTCAATCCTTTGTTGACAGGTTTTCATGCTTCTGGACGCCAGAGGTATTGAAATTACCTCAAATAAAATGGAAGTTATGGCATGTAACCCACACAGATTGGTCCTGGGAAAATTGAAACTGGCGGACTCTGAGCTGGAAAGAGTGCAAGATTTAGATCATCTAGGGGTGTAAGGTTGGAAAACACAATACCTTGGAACACACAGATCACAATGAGTACCATCACCCTGCAACAGAGAGCTTTTTCTACTCTGAAACTTTACATCTTTCGACCTATATTATCAATTATAGAAATATGAAGCGCTAAAGGTCACGATGCTTCCCTTAACCACAGTTTGACTAGCCTAACAGCAGTTAAAAACAAATTTGTGAGGTCCTTTCTCAGTATGACCCCAAGCGCTCCTATGACACCTTTGAGACAGGACCTGGGACAAAGGAGCATTGCACATGTTGCCAACTTAATACCTTACCTGTATTAGTTGAGCTTCTGATCAGCTGTATAAATGGAACTATATAGGAATTCTTTACTGGACTTGAAAGGAATGGACACGGACAGCAGCCTATCAAAGGTTAGCTATATTAACTGCTGGGTCTATGTACTCTGAGGTGTGGGACAAGCTGGAATCCATTTCGAAACATCTAACGGCTCTAGTGAAATCTAGACATTGGCAAAGTGTTTTTGGAAAATTATACTAGAAGATAAAATCATTACGTTTGACGGAGAAGTTTCTTACTTTCAAACCAATATTGGAATTTGGATCCTTCCTAGATAAAATTGAGTTTCCAGAACCACGACCCTTTTCATAAAATTCTGGTTAGGAATTTCACCAGGTAACATCTGTAGCAAGTGGTGTGCAAGTTCAGCAATTTCGAATAGCTATTCAGCCTGTAAGATACATTCTTAAACATAGACACATTTGTTGTTTTTTGCACAGCCTAGCATTAAATCAGGAGAAAATAGATTGTTCCAATTTGCTGAACACAATAATAAATGACCTTAAGAAATTTTAATTTGGATAATAACGAGCTGATTGTTTATGCTGTATCCAATTTGTATACTCAGCATGACGTCTAAAATAAAAGTTGGATGGAGAGGCATAGAGGAATAGTGATGTATCTAAACTAAACATTTTGTATTGCTTTAAACATTGATTTATTGTCTTACATGAGATTTTATCCCATTTACAATGTTTTCCAGTGGACTTTGTAAGTTATTTTTATTTTAATTTTAATTGTATGCATACTGAATGGTGGATTCACCGGAATGAACTTATAATAATAATAATAATAATAATAATAATGATAATAATAAGTATTAAATTGCAGTTTAATAACCACAGTAAATACGGAAAGGGGCCAAGGTACTACAGCAGTGCAACAAGAAAGAACAGCTGTGCGGTGACGCTTGGGTACAACTGTAAAATGGTGAGTGCACTCCCTGCTAAGTTTAAAAGGAAAAGAAGGTACAGTGCTCTTGGGTCATAATATACAATTGAATGTGTGCACATCACTGAAGTAATCTTAATAACATAAGATGCGCAGTTTCACAAATAGTTATATGTTATTGTGTGTGCATCGTAGGGAACAGCTAACCTCTTCTATTATTTTTTCCATGCGTAAAGCATTAATTGACAAGGGGCGTTCATTGTGTAAAGTACTAGATGCTCTTCTTCAGATAAGTAACTTGCTAACTTTCACTTTGTAAATCTTAACAATAGGTTTAACTCCTCCATGGCCTGTCTATCGACAGTCTTTGATGCGGAGCATTTGGGCGGCTCCTAGTGGCGTTGAATCGGGCATCTGATGTGACTCAGCTACTCAGTGGGCATTTCAGCTGATGTGGCTGTCCTCAACTCGTCCCGGCTCAACAATGTAGAGAAGCTTCACTGCAATGGGCATTTCTGGAGATGTGGTGGCCGCTGACCTTCTGGTGGGCATAACTGGCAGAAGCCAGACTCTTATAGTTGGCAAGTTAAAGAGCTGGCATACACTGAGTTTTGCTCTGACAATGAATTAAGGACTGCACTCTGAGAAGGGGTGGATTCCACACACCACACAGATAAACTCACCGTGCCAACACAATTTCAGATCAGACACATCAGACGGGTTACCGTACAGCAAAGTACAAGTCAGGGGTGGGCGTATGTGGAGATCTCCCCTCTTATGATCCGGCTGAGTCGATGAATCCAGCAGTCAAGATGAGATCAGGAGACCTCTCGGGGTTGTGGTTACACCACAGGGCCACACCTGCTGCGTGGAGTCGGGTGTCACAGACATTGGTGACACGGCACTCGGGGCTCACAATGTTGCAGGACTTCAGAGGCCCCTCAGCTGCCTCGGGCCTGTGGGGTCAGTCGTGGTCGTCGCACTCTAGCAGGGACTACGGCTTCGGAGCAGGTGGAGTTGGGCAGTGGCACTGGTTCTGGAGTCGTCCAGAATTGATGTGCCTGGTTCATCCTGTTTTTAGGCCAGCTTTCACTCCCAAGGAACTGGAATGTGCAAGTGTCCGCTCCTCCCTCCACTCTAGCCCAGGAAGACCCATCAGGATATGCAGGACACACCTCAGCTTCCTTTGTGTTAATACCTAAAGTGAATCCACAAACAGCCCAACTGAGTCTGACCGAGATGTACGCAGCCAGGCAGACGCACAGAATGATTAAGCAAGAAAATGGCCACTTTGGAAAAGTGGCATTTTCAAACTTACGTTCTAAAAACCAAATTTACCAAAATATGTATTTTTAAATTGTGAGTTCAGAGACCCCAAACTCAATTTCTATATCTGCTCTCAATGGGAAATTACACTTAAAAGGTATTTAAAGACAATCCCCATGTTAACATACAGGAGAGATAGGCATTGCAATAGTGAAACCCAAATTTGGCATTATTTCACTATCAGGACATGTAAAACACACAAGTACATGTCATACCTTTTAAATACACTGCACCCTGCCATGGGGCTACCTAGGGCCTACTTTAGGGGTGCCTTACATGCAGTATAAGGGAAGGTTTGGGCCTGGCAAGTGGGTGGACTTGCCAAGTTGACATGACAGTTTAAAACTGTACACACAGACATTCCAATGGTGTGAACACACATGTTGCACTATACTAGGGACTTACTAGTAAATCAAATATGCCAATCATGGATAATGATTCATAATCACAATTAACACAGGGAGCACTTACACTTTAGTACTGGTCAGCAGTGATAAAGTGCCCAAAGTACCAAAAAACAGCAAAAAAGAAATCCAGCACACAGTCATAAATACAGGAGACAGAGGCACAAAGACAGGGGAAACCATGCGAAGGATGCCAGGTCAAACATGTGTCCACCCCAGTGGAAAGTGGGAAGAACTACCCAATCTCATGGGAGTTCTCATCATTAAGGCAGAAGAACCTGGACAGATCATCAGCATTGGCTTGTTCTGTACCAGAGCGGTGTTCCACCATAAAGTCCATTCCCTGTAGGGAATGGACCACCTCAACAGTTTTGGGTTCTCACCTCTCATTTGCATCAACCATCTGAGGGGCCTGTGGTTGGTCTGAACCCGGAAGTGAGTCCCAAACAAGTAGGTACTTAGCTTCTTCAGCACCCAGACCACAGTAAAAGCTTCTCTCTCAATTGTGTTCCACCTCTGTTCCATGGGGAGTAACCTCTTACTAGTCAAGGCCCTCTTCGTTTAGCTGTGCTAGAATTGCCCCCACACCATGCTCTGAAGCGTCAGTCTGCACAACAAATTCCTTGGAGAAGTCGAGTCCCTTTAGCATGTGTGTTGTGCACATGGCTGCCTTCAGGGCATCAAAAGCTGTCTGACAAGCCTCAGTCAAGATCACTTTTTTGGGCTGCTTCTTGGAAGTCAGCTCTGTCACAGGGGCACCAATGGTGCCAAAGCCCTTGACAAATCTCCTGTAATAACCTGTGACACCTAAAAATGCTCTCAGCTCTGTCTGGCTCTTGGGGGGTTTCCAAGCCAGAATGGTATAAATTTTAGGTTGTAGGGGTGCCACCTGGCTGCTTCCCACCTGATGTCCGGGGTAAACCAGAGATCCCTGCCCTCTTTGGCACTTACTGGTCCTAATTGTGAGGCCTGCCTTCTGCAGGGCCTTCAACACTTCCCCGAGGTGATGCAAGTGATCCTCCCAGCTGCAGCTGAACACTGCATAGTCATCCAGGTAGGCCGTGCTGAAATCTACCAGCCCAGCCAAGACCTGGTTGACTAACCTCTGAAAGGTGGCAAGGGCATTCTTCAACCCACAGGGCATGACCTGGAACTGGTAGTGCTCCACTGGCATTAAAAATGCTGACCTCTCTTTGGACCCATCAGTCAAGGCAATCTGCCACTACCCAGACGTTAAGTCAAATTTACTGAGGAACTTGCCGGCTCCTAGCTGATCTATGAGCTCATCAGCCCTGGGAATGGGATGCGCGTCAGTATTAGTGAAGGCATTGAGTCCATGGTAGTCCACAGAGAACCTTAGTTCAGGGGTAGCACCCGGGGCAGCAGCCTTTGGGACCAAGACCGCTGGGTTGGCCCAAGGACTGCAGGAGAACTCTAGCACCCTTAATGCTAAGAACTTGGAGACCTCATCCTTGATGCTGGCTCTGACCTTGTCTGTCACCCTGTAGATTTTATGTTTCACAGGTGGACTGTCACCAGTGTTCACATCGTGGGTACACAAATGAGTGACTCCTGGGGTCAAGAAAAACAGAGAGGCAAACTGTTGACAGTCCCTCTGCTGCCCCAGGTTCAATGTTGGGGAGAGGTTCACACCCTCCACAGACCCATCTTTTTCTTAGACAGACAGGAAGTCATGAAGAGGTTCACTCCCCTCCTCCATTCCATCATCTATTGCCAAGAGCATAGTCACTTCAGATCTCTCAAAATGTGGTTTGAGGCAGTTCACATGTAGGACCCTCAAAAGGTTCCTAGGAGCCTGCAAGTTCACCAGATAGGTGACATTATTCTTGTGTTTCTCCACCTCAAAGGGTCCAGTCCACTTGTCCTGGGCCTGCCCACACTTTATGGCCAGGCTGAAACTCATCCGGACTGGCATTCTGGTAATACCATTGTTTCATGTCCTCCTGTCTTGCTTCCAAGTTCTCCTGAGTGAGCTTCCTGTAGCATGGAGTCTGGATTCTAAAGGCCAGCACATAGCTAAATACGTCCTGGGGGTGCTTATTGGGAGCTTTCTCTCAGCCTTCTTTCACCAGACTCAGAGGTCCTCTCAGAGGGTGCCCATACAGCAGTTCAAAAGGGCTATAACCAAGTTCCTTCTGTGGTACCTCCCTGTATGCAAAGAGAAGGCATGGGAACAGGACCTCCCACTTACGCCTCATGGAGTCTGACAGACCCATAATCATGCCTTCTAGGGAACGGTTGAACCTTTAAACCAACCCATTTCTTTGGAGGTGGTAAGGAGTTGAGGACCCAGGAAAGATTTGACCCCCATCCGGGGTCTCCTTCCCAGCGTTGGAGGGACACCCTTTATGTCCTCAGGGTCAATTTAGCAGAGAGTTCACAAATCAGACGGAGTCACCAACTGGAGGAATAAAGAGAAGTTTATTACATGAATTATAGCTCGAGCTAATACAGAGTCCCAGGACAGTCAAGTGACTATCCTACGGAGGCTGCCCCTTCACTCTGGGGCACCCAACCTTATATACACACAAAACTGCTTAGTCAGAGGACAACTCCACCCCTAGCGCATTCAAGGTCCTCTACGGCCTTCAGAATATTTCAGGGATACACGTGTGGTGGGAGAAGGTACAGATGCAGCTGGCAGGAGGTGGCAACGACCTGTACAAACTTGTTCTGGCAGTTACTGATTAAGCACGACAATTCTCTGAACTGTAATTGGAAAAAGTAATATGGCAGCGATAAGCAGATTGCAGCCCAAGGCTGCAAGCACAAGGTCAATCATCAAAGTTCAAGAGGTTTGTCGAGCACATGGCAACATAATAAAGATAAACAGATGCCTAGCAGCTATGGTGTATGATTAACTTTATGTACATTTTCTCAATCCCTCCTTTTGCCATTGTGAGGCAAGTTTGAACGTCATTCAGTGCCTATGTTAATGGACATAAGGTCTTTTATCTCCTGCTCAAGGGACAGCATAGCCTTGTGTTGAGGAGGGCGAACAGGCCAGGGGGCAAGGGATGCCATACAGCAACCGCACAAAGCAGGTAGGCACTGTACACAAAGACAACGGGTGAGGAATACAGCAGCAAGCACAGAAAGGAATATTAGTATCTTCCAGCCCCATTGGGAAATCAAGCCCCAAAACCAGTCGGTCAAGGACCATGTTCCTTCGTCTTGGTGTATTGTGGAAGCTATCATATGCAACCTTTGAATAGCTTTGTACACTGAAGGGGCATTGTCTGGTATATAAATGCAGCAGCTCGATCCGATCAAAGTACAAACTCCACCACGGTCTGCCAAGATAATGTCAAGAACCATTCTGTTTTGAAGAGTAACAAGGCGGTCAGCAGCGAGCTCTGCAGTGATGTTACTCAGAGCTCCTGCTGTTTCATTTATTGTTGCTTCGACGACTCGTGTGAGATGTCTGATATCCCTACTGTTCATCATAGGGCCCCAAAATGGAAGGATTCCTTTAAAGTAGTCCAATTCTTCTTGTGCTGAGGTATCTTCTGCAGATATTACCCCTCTCCGAGTCCTGTGGTATTGAGGGCCAGCTGTGTAAGTTGGTGGTAGTAACCAAGCAATGTAACACGTGCCGGTCCAGGTGGGTACCAAGGAGGTGTAGGCATTATTACCACAAACAAAATACGAGTTTCGTGATGGTATCATGGTAGGCCAATTAGTTCCATTCAACATTACTGTAGCATTACAGTTACTGGTACCTACACTTCTATTACCACTTTTCTGAAAACAAAGTGGAGCCTTGACCTGTGTTACAAAAAATCTTCGGCCAATCCGGGGTGTGGTATTAAAGGATAAAAAATATATGTCAGTAGACCTATTTCGTCGGTCAGCATATTCTAACTTTTCTTCCTTTGTTCCATAAACCTTCGTTCCAGTGGGCCAGCATAACCGGTATAGGTGGGTGACCAATAGTCCGGAATTAGTAGCATCCATTGAGGTATCCCACATGGCTGATAGTTCATACCAGGCGCTGCAGGAGCCATCAAAAGAAAAAGGGAATGCAATATATGGCAACCTTCTTTGCACGGAACTCGGTAGCAAGCCACATATCCAACAATTTGTTCTATTTACAGCCAGCTGATGTTGATGTAACATAGATATGAAGGTATTGTTTTCATATTCCTTACGTCGTCCTTCCTCATGGGGTGGTAAGGAAACATGGCTGTGTTCTGGAGGCAGTGGCGTAGTTGGTGAGACCTCTGAGTCAGAATCATGTATTACCCACCCAATGCAGGACAGAAGTACCAAAAATAGTATTGTTATGGTGAGACAAGCGATACGTGGGCCTAATAGTCTTTTTAAATTACTTATTTTCTTCTTTTTCCTCTTGTTTTCTTCTATAACATCCTTTTCTCTTTATTGCTTGTCCCACTAGCAGTTCAGTCCAACCTAGGTGCTGCCCGTGACTGGTGGTTGCTTCACTGTGGGGTGATTCCAGCAGTCCTATTGACACACTCTGGTCCACCCCGACAGTAAAAATCACGGCCCTGCAGCTATCGTCAGACTTAATACAGGGGACAAGCAATCAGTTCATTGTTCATTTTCTTATTTTCGTGGGCGGAAATCGTATCTTGTGGAATGTGGTATGGTATGGTCAGGAAACAATTGTTCAGTGTGACCTAAATCTGAGGGAACCTCCTGCAGCACACTGTCGTTCTGTTTTTTATCACTCCGGGTAGTGTTGCTGAAATGGTCCTCAGTCATCGGGTGGTCACCACTTTTTATTTCATCAGAGGGTACGAGTAGGGGTACTTTCTTACAGTGGGATGCATGTATCCAATTCTTAGCTCCCTCGACTTTAACTGCTGTTCGAGTAGCAAGGAGGACCTGTCGCGGACCTTTCCATCGAGGTTCAAGACTCTTTTTCCGCTGGAAATTCTTTGTGAGGACCCAGTCTCCATGTAGTATCTTGTGGCCTGGATCAGTGGATACAGATGGAAGTGCTTCACGCACCTGTTGGTGAATAGAACGCAAAGAATTAGTGAGTTCATTTAAATAGTCCATCAAAACAGGATGTTCTAGTTCTGAGTACTTGTGAGGTCGAGGGACCCCCCAGACATTTGCTGGCCTACCCATCACTATCTCATGGGGTGACAACCCTGATCTAGAGTGAGGCGTCATCCTGACAGACATTAAAGCCAGGGGCAACACGTCCGGCCACCATATACCGCGTTCTGCGCATATTTTTGACATCTTCAATTTAAGTGTGCCATTATATTTTTCAACTAGTCCTGCTGATTGGGGGTGGTTAGCTCCATGAAACTTCTGGCGGAGGCCCAACCCTTCACACACCCTTTTCATCACCTGCCCTACAAATTGACTCCCATTATCTGACCAGACACACCTTGGGACCCCAAACTGTGGGAAGAACTCCTTCAGAAGTACCTTTGTGGTGGTAAGGGCAGTATTATCTTTAGTAGGGTGAGCTTCTACCCACTTACTAAACATACAGACCACAATTAGGACATATTTCAAGTTATTAAACCTTTCCATCTCAATATAATCCATTTGTAGTACTTAAAAGGGATACGTTGGTGGGGAAAAATGCCCAGAGGGGACTGAGGCACCCTTCCCTATGTTATGTTGTAAACAAATCATGCAGGATTGAACCAGTTGGTCAGCTACTCTTCTGATATTTTTATTAGATCAAACCGGATCAAGCAAATCACAGATGCTTTTCGCACTAACGTGTGCAGGACCATGGGCCATAGTCACTTCTGGCAGAACGAATGCATCGGGTAACATCCATCTTTCCCTCTGTGACAGATCTGTCCAGCACAGCGTATTTTCATCTAACTTGGCCTTCCCTTCTTCCCATTCCTTTCTCTCCTGTTCAGTTGCCTCCTCCTGTATCTTCCTGACACTCTCTACCGTGTTCCCAAATATTTCATGGGGACAAACCTTCTCTGTACTATCTACCACTTACATGTGTCCTGTCTTTGCATACGTTGTATCTTTTGCTGTCTGATCGGCTAGGGCGTTGCCCTGTCCAGTTTCATCTGTCACCTTTTTGTGTGCACTACACTTCATGATAGCCATTGTTTTGGGCAACGCCAGGGCAGAAAGTAAGTTATTTATAAGCGTCCCATGTTGAATACGTGTCCCATGTGAAGTGAGGAATCCTCGTTCTGCCCACAAGCGACCAAAATTGTGTGCTACGCCAAATGCATACTGACTGTCTGTGTAAACATTCACATTAAGTCCTTTACTTAACTCACAGGCTCGTGTTAGAGCTATTAATTCTGCGGCCTGAGCAGAGTTATGTGGTATTCTAGCTGTTTCAACTACAGTGGTAGCTGTTGTAACTGCATAGGCTGCAGAGGTAGTGCCATCGGGTAGCTTGATGCATGAACCATCTACGTATAATATGCCATCAGGGTCTCTCAGTGGAGTGTCCTGTAAGTCCACTCTCCCTTTTGTTTCATCCTCCGTCCTGAGAATGCAGTCATGTATGTCATCATAAGAATCTTCAGTTTTTTCAGTAATAAAGTGGCAGGATTGAGCGTGTTGCACCTTTTTAATGATATATGACTAGCTAAAAGTGTCAGTTCATAAGTAGTTAATCGTGCATTAGTAAGATGCTGTGTTTTTGTTTTGTTCAATAGTGCGTCAACAGTGTGTGGGACCAACAGGGTGAGGGGTGAATCCATGACTATCCCGGCCGACTGGCGCACTGCGACCGCTGCAGCGGCTACTGCCCATAGACAGCTCGGGAGTGCACGGGCCACTGGATCCAGTAGGGCTGAAAAATAAGCACAGGGGCGTTGTTTGCCGCCATGCTCTTGGGTTAACACTGATAGTAAACATCCATTTCTCTCGCTCACATATAACTGAAAATCTTTACGATAATCAGGCGTACCCAGTACAGGTGCTGTGCAGAGTGTATTTTTCGATTCATCAAAACCAGACTGAAAATCATCATTCCATTCAATCTTTTCAGGACAATCTTTGTGGGTGAGATGCAAAAATGGTTTTATCAAAAGAGAATAATTAGGAATCCATTGACAACAGAAGGAGGTAATACATATAAATGCCCTAACCTCTCTCTGTGTCCTTGGAACCGGTATGTCTCGTATAGCCTGTATTCTCTCAGCCGTTAACGTACGTCCCTCCTTAGACAGGAGGTGTCCTAGGTATATAACCTCCTGTCTACAATATTGCAATTTGGAGAGGGAGACTTTATGGTGATGGTGTGCAAGCTGTTTCAATAAGGCTACAGTATCTGTTTTACAATTTTGTTCTGAAGTGGATGCTATTAAAAAGTCATCCACATATTGAACCAGCGTCGAGGAGCAAGGAAAAACAAGGGCATCTAATTGACCCTTGAGAGCCTGGCTAAAAATGCTAGGCGATTCAGTATAGCCTTGTGGAGCGCGACAGAACCGGAAACTGTGACCACCCAGTGAAAACCCAAAGATGTGTCTACTATTTGGATGAATGGGAATGCTAAAGAATGCATTCTTAAGATCGATAACAGAGAACCAAGTAGCGGAGGCAGGTATCATTGTTAATAATGTCGTAATGTCAGGAACAACAGGGAACTGGGGTATTACAATCTTATTGACCGCCCGTAAATCAATAACAAATCGGAGTCCTGGAGACGCGGTGCCATCAGATAATTTTTTATGAACAGGAAGGACAGGACTGGTACAATCATTACCACTCGTTTCTTCAATGACACCCAAATCAATCAACTGGGTCACAATATTTTTGAGTTGTTGTTCAATGTGTTGGTATAATTTGTATTGGGGAAGACGAGGCAATTTGGCATTGGCTTTCAAGCATATGACATACGGTGGTATATCCAGACATCCAACATCGTCCTTATGTGTGGCCCATAAAATGTCTGGCAAATCTCGAAGTTCGGGTGGAAGTGGTTTTGACAAAAATTGTGACGGGGAAATATTTGGACCTAGAGTGACATGAACTCCATCCGGAGAGCAATAAATGGTGGCGTACAATTTCTTTAATAAGTCCAAACCCAATAAATTCTCACTACAGGCCGAAGTAAGAATGAGAGGGGAGCTAATGGTGTAAGGACCTATAGCAACATGCAGCGGCTGGGAGACGGAGTTAGCCACCGGAACACCAGAAAAACCCATAGAGACGTTAATATTGCCAGACAGAGGGACCCCTTGGACCTCTTCCTGTTTAACAGAACTTTTGGTGGCCCCAGTATCTACCAAAAAATCATGTGGAGTACCGTCTAATTGTACTTCAACGTGAGGGCCATTCTGGTTAACAGGAATAGAAACTGGTCCCACCCCCCTCTGTCGAAGGCTGTCCTAGTCAAAGGAGGACCCCTGACCTTCATACGCATCATAGTTGTCATTAAAATATTGACGCTGGGATGAAGCATCAAAATAATTCGGGAGGGGGGTACTGTGGGACCGTGGAGGGGCCTGCTGGCGGGGTCTGTATGCAGGACCAGACCTACCACGTGGTCTGTAGTCCTGTTGTGGTGGGGGCATGGGGCGGCCTGTGGAGTTGTCCTTATTGGGGCAGTCACTCTTCCAGTGGCCCTCCTGCTTGCAATAGGCGCACTGATTGTAGGAGAGGGAAGAACAGGGAGGGCGTTGGGACTGCCTTCTGTCATTGGGAGGTCCTTGTGACCTTGATCTGGACTGCTGTTGACGGGGCTGAGGCTAGGCCTGCTGAAATAACACCTTTGTTTTCAACTCCTTCGTTTTTTTCTCGTTCTTTTCTTGTTCTTCTATCTCCCTGTTCTCATAATATTGGGCCATTGTCAGTATTCCAGTGGCAGTAGAGACTGGCAACGTACTTTCACACAATTTCAATTTTCCCTTTATGTCTGGTAATAAATTGTCCACAAATTTGTCAACAAAGAGTCTTATCTCCCCTTCAGTGGTCATGTCTTGGCCGCTGTAATCAGAAAAGACACCCTCAAACCTTGTATAAAAGTCTGAAACACCCTCGTCCTTTTTCTGTTTACAGGCGGCCAATTTATCCCAATTTATCCTGTGTGGTGCAAGTATGGTCTTCATTAAATCCAAAATACGCAGTGGGAGAGCCAATATAAGTGGGTCTGGTTTCGCTCCCCCAACCCTGTCCCTTTCTGCTGCTTGCAATTGGTCCCACATGCCCCCTAGTTCAGCATGGTCGTGCCTCTGTATTTTTGACCATACTTCCTGCGGGACTACCGCTGCCATTAACATGTCAATATCGGACAACGTCATAGTACATGATTCAAGAATTTGTTGCAATTCTTTATAATATCCTGCAGGGTTCTTACGGGGGTCAGGTAAGGCGGCTTTTAGGGTATATGTTTCAGATCTTTTCCATGGGGTGTGTACCCACATTTGTTGAAAATGCCCTGCGGTAATAACTTGGCCAGCGTCACCCATCACCGGTTCTCGCCAAACCGGCGGAACCTCTCTCATGGGAAACATGGATGCCCTTATAGAAGGGCTACATGTCCACAGGTGGTCCCTATATACAAGAAGAGTAACAACATAATCATGTAGACCAGAACCAAACGGCAGTCCAGTAGAGGTGCGTTTTCGGAGGTCCACCAGTCCCGCTGGAGCTGAGGAACCATCATCCTCATATTCTTGTATTATAATGTTGCACATAAGGGTGGCTGCATGTAACTGAACTAAACTATCCCATTGTTTCATAGTGTGGACAATGTCCCTGACCCCATAGTCATTCCAATTAGTCATCCACCTCAGTGTAATTTCTTCAGTGACATCTTCCTCTTCTGAATTAGAGAACAAATGTCAGCGCAGCGTGCGCTTTCGCGGGGTCATGAGACGGGGGGTATGTGTGGTGTCTAAACAGGAGTCAGGGGTGGGCCAAACGGGAGCCAGTCGAGGAGTGGGTACAGTCGGGCGGGGTGTATCCTCTATAGGTCTGATGACAGGAGGGGTGGTGGTGGGTGGCAGACCACTTGCCTGAGATCCAACCGGGGGTGGCACAATAGGGTCACCTGGTGCAGGTTGAGGATGTAGTGTAGGATATATTGGTGGAGTATACAACGGGGGTTTATCTAACATATCATTTAAAAGGGGGTCTTCCTCTTGTGGCTTACCCACTACTGTCCTGGAAGGGTAACACTTATCAGTTTGTAAGTGAAGCTTCGGTCATGTTCTAAAATTTTCTGTTGATGTTCAGCTGCGTCAGAGTCATATACCTTTTCAGTCACCGTCCTGGTCTTATGTCTCTGTAATTCTTTGTCCGCCTTCCTACGTCTTTGGTCTGCTTCTTTCTGCCAAGTCTGTAGTGAATCCAACATCCCTGGTCTACTTTTTGTCACAAACAAACGTTCCTGTAAATAGTCTAATTTATCTTTTTCAAATGTCTCGTGAATAGGCCATTGCAAATCAGAACTACCTTTGGTTCTTTTTCTCCATATATCAGACCAGATAATCGGACCTATGCCATATTTAACATACATATCATGATTCGGATTCCCGGCCGGAGGAGCGGGGCATGTTTCCTCCAGGCGGGAGACCCTACTGCAAAGACAACAACATAATTTCCTGAACAACTGAACGCTGGCATTTTTCCAGTATATTTAAAAAAAAAAAATTCTTACATCAGTGGTTTGAATACACCACATAAGTGGCAAATATGCCTTTTGCTTCCTATATACTTAAATGACAACTGAGGGCAGTCTTACCACTGACGTCGATCTTTGCAAAGAGCGACAGAAACCGTTCAATACTCACAGACCTATTTTTAGACAGGAATCTTTCAATTCCCGTCCTTACATGACACTTCTGTTATAGTCCAACAGTTGGGGACTCCAGTAGTTCACAGAAAACAGAGACCTGAATTCAGGAGAAGTCGAGCCGGCTGGAAGACACACAGTGGAGATCCGCAGGCCACGACAGAGAACGAAGCTCAGAATCTGGTGTGGGGCGCCTCCCTTGGAAATCCAATAGTGAGTCCTCCGTCACCTAGTCGGTCCCCTGGATGCCTGACTCGGGTCCCTGTTCGGGCGCCAACTGAGGAACCAGGAAAGATTTGACCCCCACCCGGGGTCTCCTTCCCAGCGGTGAAGGGACACCCTTTATGTCCTCAGGGTCAATTTAGCAGAGACTTCACAAATCAGACGGAGTCACCAACTGGAGGAATAAAAAGAAGTTTATTACATGAATTATAGCTCGAGCTAATACAGAGTCCCAGGACAGTCAAGTGACTATCCTACGGAGGCTGCCCCTTCACTCTGGGGCACCCAACCTTATATACACACAAAACTGCTTAGTCAGAGGACAACTCCACCCCTAGCGCATTCAAGGTCCTCTACGGCCTTCAGAATATTTCAGGGATACACATGTGGTGGGAGAAGGTACAGATGCAGCTGGCAGAAGGTGGCAACGACCTGTACAAACTTGTTCTGGCAGTTACTTATTAAGCACGACAATTCTCTGAACTGTAATTGGAAAAAGTAATATGGCAGCGATAAGCAGATTGCAGCCCAAGGCTGCGAGCACAAGGTCAATCATCAAAGTTCAAGAGGTTTGTCGAGCACATGGCAACATAATAAAGATAAACAGATGCCTAGCAGCTATGGTGTATGATTAACTTTATGTACATTTTCTCAGAGTGGTGAACTTGTAGGCCACCCACAATCCTCCCACAGAGACTTCATATAGGTGATATGAAGTTGCTACCCGGGTCAGATACCACCTCCTTGGGGAACCCCATGCGGAAAAAGATCTCCATCAATGCCCGGCCCACCCTGGATGGCTTCACTGAGTTCAGAGGGATAGCCTCTTGGTACTGGGTGGCATGGTCCACCAAAACCAGAATATATCTGTTGCTCCTGGATGTCTTGGGGTCCAGAGGCCCTACAATGTTGATCCCCACCTGCTCAAAAGTGATGCTCATGACTGGGAACCTTGCATTGCCCCCCACTCTTGCCACTTGCCTGGCAAGTCTGGCAAGACCTACAATGTGCATCAGAGTGCCTGCATGTTTGGGGCCAGTGAAAGTGGGTAAAAATCCTATCGAATGTTTTGTCCTACCCCAAATGTCCTGCCAAACGCACATGATAAGCCACCCCCAGTAGGAAGGTTCTGGAGCGCTTGGATACCACCAGCACACGGGCCACCCCTGGCTCAGCAACCTTAGGCTCATTATACAGGAGACCATTCTCCCAATACATCCAGTTGCCAGCCACCTGGTCTGCAGCCCACCATCACAGACCCTCAAAAGAAGGGCATGTTCTATGTGCCTCGCAGAACTCCTCCTTGGTGGGACCCCCTTCTTGCCTCCAATAGGTCAGCTCAGGCACATTCTCTAGTTTGGCCACTTGCTCCCCTGTAGGTCTTGGGGCGTCCCCCTTAGGGTCAGCCTCCTCTGAGACTGTGGCAACTTCTGGAGCGGGTTTCGCAATCCCCTTGCCCCTCCTCTTCCTGGCAGGCACCTGGGCCAGTCTTTCAGGCTCAGGACCTCCTGATCACCCTTACTGGCTGCCCTAGACCGAGTGGTCATGCATGCCCTCTCAGGCAGACCCACCATCTCCAAGTGTGCATTCCATCTCATACCAGGAGGAATCCTCCAGGTCGTAACCTAGCAAGCAATCACCAAGCAGGGTGGTACTCACAGCTACCCTCAATGAACCTAGGACCCTGCCCCCATTCAAAGGGAACCTGTGCCACTTTGTACTGGCACTCAAAGTTGTCTACTGCAACTACCTGGTGAAACACATTGGGGACCACCTGCTCTTCAAACACCAGGTGACACCTGACAGTAGTCACACTGGTTCCATGTCTCTCAGAGCCTCCACCCTCTGTCCATTGATGGTCACCCACTGCCTGTACTTCTTAGTTTTCTCAGGCACAAGGGTCCTCTGGACCATCTCACTGTCCCCTAGTGAGACATGGGTCATCTCAGCTGGCTCCCACCCTTCTCCTGGAACCAACTTCTCCCCAAGCGCTACACTGGCCAATCCCTGTGACTGTGCACCAATGGGTGCCGATGTCCACTTGGGACACTTGGGGTCCCCCCTCATGTGACCTTCCTGATCGAATACATAACACTTGCAGGGACTCTTCTCTGCAGGTTTACCTTGTAGTGGATCCTATTTTGTTTTAATGGGAATCAGGAGTTTAGCTTAGCCTTCTGGCTTGTAGGTCTGTGCCCCCGTCACTTAGTGACTTTTAACCTACTTAGCTTGCTATGTCTTAGCATATTTATTTAATTCTTTCTTTCAAAATGGCTGCCATGTTTATAGTTAGTAAAATGTTTTGATTTTACGTTATCAGTGCCACTCTGTGAAGGCATCACTATCAGTGTCAAAGTTAAGTGAGATACGTAGGTATTCACATCATGTCCCTTTCCCTCTTACCATAGGGATTCCTACCAGATGCTATCGTCACCAGCTATGCTGCACGTTGCTTTGATGCAGACCCAGCCTTCGTGTCACCACAGCGTCTGATCTGGAGACCTCATCCGAAGGTAACACGGGTTGGGTGCGCATCTCATGGACCTGGTACTGGCAGATTAAGTTTAACATACCTAGCTCTCGTTAGGTTAGAGATTAGTTTCTACATGCTAGGGTTTTAGGGATATTTTACATTTCATGTTTATTGCAAGATGGCGGGGGTCTTTGTATTCATGACTCTCATCTTTACGATTCTGCTTCTTACATCGTTCATTATCCTAATCATTGCAGCTCATGCATTTTACAGTAGATTGCAGCCTTTTTAATAAACCTGTTAAAAACTCTCCTGCATTTCCTTTATTGCCTGTGTGTGATTGAGACTTATTATTAACATGAGAAAAGGATAATCTCTGTTCCACCATGACTCCCCTGAGATGTCAGACTCTAGAGTCCATGCGTAAAGGCTGCCAGAAATCCCCTATTACTGTTTGGGTTTTTGGTGAGGTACTGCTTGTGAGCCGGGAGGGTTGGGCTGATAGTTGAGACTTGTTGTAGGATTGACCTAGTTGCCTACAAACAAAAGTGCTGTCATCCCTAAACCAGCAGTCCGGCCTAAGAGCGAGAGTCCATCTATGACACCCTGTAGTCCAGGGCTTCGTCTAACCTGCAGGACAGGAATCATTACTCTGGGAACGAGGTTGGGGCCCTTTAGAGAACAGCCCCTGTTTACCCTTGCCCCCCCAATTCTGATGGGGACCATGCCCACCATTGGTGGAGTCTCCCAGCGGTCTGCCTCCTGCGCAAGCTTCCTGTGGTCAGTCAGCTTGCTGCCAATCAGGTGCTGGCACAGCTCTGGAAAACAAAGACTATACAAGTACTTGCATGCAAATCAAATTTTGCAGCCCCTCATAGTCCATTATCTTGCTGCCCTTCACCCAACCATCCAGTGCTCTACATAAAGAATGAGCACATTCTAGCCAAGTTTGGGAATCCACTCTCTTGTAGGACCTAGACTTTTCCTTGTACTGCTCTGGAGTAAGACCATACCTGTTGAGTAGGGTGTCCTTCATGGTGCAGTAGGTGAGCCGCTGGGGATCCCCTAGGGCTGTCAATGTGTCCCTACCCTCTATCTCATTGTGCTTCTACAGACCTGCCACCCAATGAACCTCAGGGACCCCGTTCATGTAGAGAGATAAGTTATTCCCCTTAAACCACAAGTGTATGTCATCCTCCCTCTTGTAATTCTTAACCAAATCCTTGGGAATGTGCACCCTCCTTTCAGATTGCACTGGCAGTATGATGCCACCATCCGTGCTGCATTCAGCCTGCTTGGCCTTGAGGTCCATCTCCCTCATACTCAACTCATATGCCCAAAGCAATTTCTTTTCCTCTAAAGTAAGGGCCCTTGTCCTCTCTTGGTGCCCCACCTCAAACACTTTGCTCTCTGCTTCCAACCTGAGCTTCTCAAGCTCCTAATTATGTCTCTTCTTTGCTTGTCTGCCCCTCAGTTTCTCTGGGGTCATGCCCCTGGAAGAGACACTGCTGCCTGCCCTGGAGAAAGCCCTCTCTCCAGGCAGGTCCTGGTTATCCACCATGTCATCATGTATGCTTTGCTCCTCTCCATCCCCAACAACACTCTCCTCCTCTGTGGGCCCATCATCCTCCTTTGCTGCCAACCAGGGCCTTGGCGCCTTTTGCAGCTCCTCCTTCCTATTGAGGCCTTTAACAGGACAACTGAACTCCTTACAGAACATTTTGAGCTGAGGCACTGTGTAGGTTTCCACCCTTTCCTGCTCTAACACTATTTCTACAGCTCCAACTGATGGCTCACCAGACTGAGAAATGATTGTGGCTAAGATTCTAAAAGTTGCAAAGTTTCAGGAAAGTGGAAAAAAACTAAATGAAAAAGCAGTATGTGGTCACGTAATGGTATGCACTAAGACAATAGTGTACACCAATCACTGTATGTCAAGTACAAATACAAGTCCTATCCTCACCACTGATCACCAATGTTAGAAATGGCCTCTCTAGCTAGCAGCCACTTTACACCCTGTCCAAGTAAGGACCCTCAATCTAGTCAGGGTAAGGGAGTCACACACCTAAGATAACCCCTGCTCACACCCTTGGTAGCTTGGCACAAACAGTCAGGCTTATCTCAGAGGCAATGTGTTAAGTATTTGGACACACACACAATGAAAACACCACAAAAGTACTCCACACCAGTTTAGGAAAATATCTAATATTTATCTAAGTAAAACAAGACCAAAATGACCAAAATCCAACATACACGAGCAAAGTTGTGAATTTTTTAAGATTAAATCCCAATAAAGAGCTTGGAAACACAATTGATCCAACTGGGATTATCATGACTTCATTGATGGAGTCGTCCCCAACAGTCCAATGCCACTCGCAAGGGAGTGCGACGCCGGTCACGGACCCCAGGTACAATGCCTTAGAAACTAGGTAACTAAAGACGTTGCACAGAGTACGGAAGGTGATGCTTCGCTGGAGCCGGTGCAGGGTCAGTTTCCTATTGCTATCAGGAGGTTCCTTACTGCGAGGCATGGGAGGTGAGGCATTGGTTCCTTACAGTTTCAGAGGAGATGATGCAGCATCAGTGGCGAGGCGTTAGTTCCTTACGATCTGGCGGTGTTGATGAATCCGGTGGCCACAGTCTCCGTGGGGGAGTCAGGTGTCACGGATGGCAGCACCTGGCAATCGGGACTCACAGTGTCACTGTACTTCAGAGGCGCTGCAGTGGCATCAGGCCTGCGGGTTCAGTCGCAGTTGTCACACTCCAGTGGGGACTACGGCTTCGGTGCAGGTGGAGTTGGGCAGCGATGCCAGTTCTTAAGTTGTCCGGAGTCGATGTAGCTGGTTCTTCTCATAATTAGGCCCACTTTCACTCCCGATGGCCCAGGAACTGGAATGGGCACCACGTGGCGAGTCAGGGTCCTCAGCACGAGAACCTAGTGGATGGTAGGTGAAGGCTATCCCTGGGACTTCTTAACAGGAGGCAAGCTCAGTCCAATACCTTGGAGAAACTTCACAAGCAGGATACACAGCGAAGTCCAGCCTTTGTCCTCTGCAAACCAGGAGCAGCAACTGCAGACCAACCCATCAAAGCACACACAGCAAATGGGCAGTACACCTCCTCACAGCTCTTCTCCGTGGCGGAGGTTGCTCTTGATCCAGAAGTGTTCTAAAGTTGTGGGGTCAGCAGTCCATACCCATTTCTGCCTTTGAAGTAAGCAAACTTCAAAGGAATGTCTTTGTACTGCACAGGAGCCTGTCTCTCCCTTTCTCGGCCCCAGACACACTCCAGGGGGTTGGAGACTGTACTGTGTAAGGACAGGAATAGCCCTATTCAAGTGCAAGTCTCAGCTCCTCCCTCCACTCTAGCCCAGGAAGACCAATCATGATATACAGGACACACCTAAGCTCCCTTTGTGTTACCGTTTAGGGTGAATTCACAAACAGCCCTACTATCAGTCTGACCCCGACGTGTATTCAGCAGCCAGGCAGAGGCACAGAAAGGTTAAGCAAGAAAATGTTCATTTCTAAAAGTGGCATTCTCAAACTTATAACCTAAAAACAATTTTACCAAAAGATGTATTTTTAATTTGTGAGTTCAGAGACCCTAAACTCCACATCTCCATTGGCTCCCAATGGGAAATTACACTTAAAGGATATTTAAAAGCAAAGCCCATGTTAACCCATCGAGGAGATGGGCCTGAAAAAGTGAACCCCAAATTTGGCAGTATTTCACTATTAGGACCTGTAAAACACACCAGTACATGCCCTACCTTTTAAATGCATTGTACCCTGCCCATGGGGCTACCTAGTGCCCACCTTAGGGGTGCCTTACATGTACTAAAAGGGAAGGTTTGGGCCTGGCAAGTGGGTGCAAATGCCAGGTCGACATGTCATTTTAAAACTACCGACACAAACAGTGCAATGCCAGGCCTGAGACATGTTTACAGGGCTTCTCATGTGGGTGGCACAATCAGTGGCCTGCTAGTAGTATTTGATTTACAGGCCCTGGGTACACATGGTGCACTATACTAGGGCCTTACTAGTAAATCAAATATGCAAATCATGGATAATCAATCATAATCACAATTTACAAAGGGATTACTTGCACTTTAGCACTGGTCAGCAGTATTAAGGTGCCCAGAGTACCAAAAACTAGCAAAAATGAGATCCAGCACACAGTTAGAAATACAGAAGGCAGATGCACAAAGACGGGAAACCACACCAACGGTGCCAGATCTAACAGTTATCGTTTAGAGTACCTTAGACACAAGTAAGAATGTGAAAGTGTAATATAGAGCATTTATTGCAGTAGTCTTATTCTTGCATAAAAAACACGAGCTGTGATTATTAGGCAAACGAGACAAAGCATGGTAATCAGCATTACAAAGGTGGCAAAAAAGGAAACAGTTCAACCATGGCTCTGTTATTGTGTTATTATACTCCTATCTGCATCTACCTACACTGCTGAGAGCATCGTGGGAGCCAGATCTATTGGGAAAACCAAATATCCATACCTGGGTAAGATGTACCAGGATGCTGTGAAGCTGATTTGGTGTAGTGCAGGCTATTAGTCCTGTGAAGGGTAGAGGTTGTATTAAGGATCAGCATTAGAGTCAGCTAAGCTGCATTTCGGGCACTATATGCCATGTTCCAGGATAAGCCCAGTAGAAGTGCTCCTCTATTGCATATGACAACAGTCTGTTTTTGTTATACACGCACCATCTCTGTCACACGTCCAAGCCCAACACTGTGATGTCTACAAACACGGAGCTGTCTCAATGGACAATCAGAATGTTTGAGGCATCATGTTCTGTGAGCTCAGCCTTGGTCAGAGTGTACTGACTAGATGGCGTCAGTATTTGCTAGGAACAAACGACATGTACAATGATTTCTCAGTACATTATCACATAAACCAAAAGCCATGTAAAAGGTTACAGACAGAAAAGAAATGCTAAGTTAAAAATGTGCATTTAAAAATGGAGGTTCTAAGCAGGCCCTGTTGCACCTCACTACAAAAGTATTGAGACCTGGTGGTCTCTATCTGGCTCATTGGGCTTGTTTGTAAATATTGTGTTGATGCTACTGCACATGTGCTGATAAGGCTTTTCTGCACAAGGTGCTTTTGACTGTTGCTGCTTCTCCTGTGTCATCCGAGCCAGGTCTTGAAGTAGATAACTAAACAAAATCTTCTGCCTGCGTATCTCAGTTAAAGACTACTTTCAAAGTTCTGAAGTGAAGACATTTCATACACTGACATTAGCTAAGGTAATGCATTTGTTTTATGGGTTGACTATTTGGCCATTGTATCTGGGCCACTTCTGCATGTAGTGTTTGGTTTCTTGACTGTATGGATGGATGATGATATTTTTGGATGGGATTAGCAAAATGTACATTTTGTCTACATTGATAGTGTGTCTCCTTCCCCTCATCTAAAATTGGAAAATTGTTTAATGCTGAACTGCTTTACAAATTAACTGTCAACCATTTGTTTGGACAAAGTTGGTCAGCAGTTGTAGTGTGCACAGTACGTTATTTTGTTTTTGGTGGGCAGTTCGCAGGTCAGTTGTTTGCTCTCTGCAAGAGATTGAAGCAGTCCCTGTCACTGTATCATTGTCATTCAGTGTTGCCGTCCTCTGCTGCACTTATTGCCCTTGTCACTATCATAATTATTTTTTTACTACAACACCCCTACTTCCTCCTGGACCCTTTCTCTGAATCCATATGCACAGCTTTTTCGGCCTCGGACCCCATCTGAGCAGCTGTATGTGATATAGAACCAAATATACACACATGAATTCAATCATTCATTCATCACAGTTCCCTGGTGCAGATCATGTATATATGCCACCATGAGTCCATCTCATTGGAAAGACAGGGTTACATTTTGCTTCTGTTCTTTTTCATGATCTCTCACACAATAAAAACACACTTTTGGAAACTCAGACAAAATAATTCTGCAATCTATTACATTTACTAACAGCGAGAAACCACTGTCCATTGTTTTCATCAAACACAACTCCTTCGAGCCGACAAGGGGGGTCAGCAATTTAATGTTGGCAAGGTGACTCAGCAAGTTAATGTTGGCAAGGTGGCTCAGCAAGTTAATGTTCCTGCAGACAAATGATCCAATCTTCAGGACATGAACACTCATAGCGCTAGCTCACCCTTTCGAGGTTGGTAAATTTTGGGTAATCAGATTGGGTTAGAGTATCGCATGTTATCTATAGCCCCTACAAAAGACACACGAGTTATGGACTTCTGTGACAATGCTGTTATTATTCACACATGGAAGTCCCCAAAATTCCAAAACATATATTCCAACACTGCTTCCTCACTCTCGGAGTTGGCACTAAAACATAAATATTTCACCTTGATCAGTACTGTTGTTGAGGGATCCTACATAGTTGTAGAATACAGTTTTGTTTTAGGTCTGGATGCACAGGTTTAAGGAGCAGCACTGAAAGACGGGTTTAATCTCTCTACCATTTTGAACTTCCTCTCTGTGAGCTTTTCATGAGCAGAAGGTGTATGTTTCCACTGAAAAAGAGTGCCTGTATTGCACTTTTGCCTACTGTAGCACTTTTACACAAAAAAAGTAGCCCTGTGTTATTTATTAGAGAATGCCAGTGATCAAGGCTGATCTGTTATGAAATGTTATAAAAAGTTGCTAGGCTTGACTTTAGTTATTGTGAAAAACATGTCAAAGGCAATAGACTTAGGAGAGGAGTATTTTTATTGTGTTTATACTGTGCACAATACCTTTCCAATACAGTTGCCTGCTAGCATTTTAATTTTTTTTACTTTTTAGGGTTGACCGTGCACATGTGAGACACTATTGTTTACAAAAAGAGCTCTGAGCCCCCTGTTGCATTCATTTGTTGGCTTCAGTGTTACTCTTCCTTGCAGCCTCCTAATTGGCCAGTAAGGGCAAATGCCTTTTCCGTTCTTTGCTGTGGAGTCAAGCAGAATGCATGGAATAATTCTAAACTCTGAATATCCTAATAATACAATGGACGATTTCTGAATGAGGTTTGACTAAAGACTACGGATAAAGGTAATAGATCTCGTACAGTATAGGCAAGACCTATTGCCCTTTTCAAGTATGTCACTTAACTCTACTCCACTCCATTCAAAGCCACTCTACTTTACATCAGTCCATTCCACTCTACATTACTCTATGCCACTCTGAACCACTCTCCTCTAGGCCACTCTATTCTACACAACTCTAATCTACGCCACGTCTACACCACTCTACTCAGCAACCCTCTACTCTCCTCTTTGCCATTCTACTTTGTGCCACACCACTTGTAGCCACACTGCTGTACAACATGGCTAAAATACATTGTCAATGTTAATAGCTCCCACCTAGGCAATACTTATTGGCTATGCCAATGCTTGTTTGTGCTTTGAAACTGGACAAGGAGAACCAGCCGAAACCAATATGCATGATCAATAAGTTTGACTGTACAGCAAGCGCATTTTTTTCACTAGCTAATCACACTTTAAAATGTAATCCCGAGTCCCACATTTGTTTAAAAATAGTGTCCATTTCTGAGCTCAATTGCACACTGAAATGTGGAAACTATGGACCAGATGTATCAAAGGATTTTGCATTCACAAACGGTGCGAATTGGTAAAGTCCACCATTTAAGAATGCAAAATTGCCTTTCACAATGTATGAAAGGCAATCGCAGTGCAATTTTAAGGAATCGTTAAAATAGCAATTTCTTACAATTGCGATGAGATATTGCGAATCGCAGTATAATGATGTGAATTTGCGAATCGCACTATGCAAATTGCGATTATTCGCAGAGTGGATTTTTGCACGTGCAATTTATCACAAATTAAAATCAGGTAGTAAACAGGTGCAACCTATATCAAGAGACCCAGAATGAGTCAGCCTCTTTTGCACAATGGCTGCACTCTACGTCATGGCGAGGAGGATGAGGATCCTTGAGGAGAGGGAGGAGGAGACAGGAGTGCATTTTCAGAGTGCTTATTACTCTTTTTGACCAAACAGAATAGGAGATATATGATAAGTACAGTTTAAACTCAGCCATGATACTTGACCTGATAGCTGATCTACAACCCCTACTGCTGCGAAACACACACAGGACCAATAGCATACCCACCCCTGTGCAGGTATTATGCTCCATGCACCTCTTAGCCTCAGGGAGCTATCAAGGGGTCATAGCAGCAGCTGGAGGCGTCTCACAGAGTGCTCTTTCATGCTTCTTCACTGCATTCCTCAATGCCATGCTTAGAAAAATCTATCTGCACATAAGATTCCCCAACACCCCACAGGATTTACAACAAACCAAATACAATTTCTACCAGATTGCCAAATTCCCTCATGTCATTGTCTGCATCAATGGGACACATCTGTCCACCATCTGCCACAGAGTATGTTCATCGGAACAGAAAGAGTACACATTCCATGAACAAACAAGTCATAAACAATGCCTCTAACGTTATAACAGATCTCGTGACCAGATACTCAGATAGCACACATGACTCCTACATCTTCAGGCACAATGGAGTACACACAAGACTCCTTGTTGGGGAGCTTGGTGAAGGATTCCTACTTGGTAATGTAACAGTTGACAATGTTGCCTTGATGTATATGTGATGTCATGGATAACAATTACTCATTTTACTCTCCTGTCATTCTAGGAGACAGTGCCTTCATACTAACACCCTATATGAATCCTGCCACGCCAGACGAAAGGAGGTACAATGCAGCACACAGGACGACACACAGCGTTGTAGAGAGTACCTTCGGCCTGCTCAAGAGCCATTTCCAATGCCTGCACAAGAGTGGTGGTGAACTGCAATACAGCCCCAAAAACACCTGCAAAATTGTGGCTACATGTACTATGTTGCACAACATCGCAACAACGAGGGGCATACCAGTGGTACCCACAGTGCCTGACTCCGATGAGTATGATGATCCCTTGCCACCCCTTCACCCAGCAGACATAAGCAGTGCAGCAGAGGGCAGACAAAGACGTGCTGAGATCACGCCCAACTATTTCTGATGTACGTAATAACAACACCACGTCAACTTTTATGTATTGCTGTAGGTAGCATCTTTATTGCCTTGACTTCAGGTAATATATGTGTGATTAGGACATAGGTAAGCACTATACACAAACAGGTCCTAGTTACAGTGTCATACTATTAGCATCATAGTATCACTGCATTGCTACATGATATGCAAGTCCCCCTGTACCTCTCAACATTACTTTCTACGTCCACGCACTCCACTTGAGTGCTCAGTGGTCTCAGTGGCACCTCTTGTTGCGGGTTCTGAGACAATACTGTGTCTGGTACTGTGACACCTAGAATACATCACAGGGGCTGTGAGACTGCTGAGGCTAGAGAGCTCCTCACTATCCCCACCACCCAGTTTGCTGTTGTAGCACTCTGTGCTGCCTGCATTGTCTCCAAAACATTGGTGATTTGCACCAATCCTCGTGCAACGCCCCAACTACAATGTGCCATCCCCACTTGCATGCCCACAGCATGTCGTGACACCAAAGCAGTTGTGGTAGTGAGTCGACTGACAGATCTGCAGAACCCATCCAACCTGCCCATCAATTTATGATGGCGCCTACGGTGGCTGACATGCTCCTGCTGCATCACGGTGCAGAGTTCCATAACAGCATTTAGCATCTCCTTTGCGTGTTCTGCTGCTGTTTGCTGTCCCTCATGCAGCTTGCACATGTTGTCATTGAGAGACTCAAACTGCCTGTTCATTGCGCCCATGTTATGATTGAATGACACCAACTGCCTGTGCATTGACCTCATGTGTTTACATTGCATGCGCTGCACTTTCAGCATGGAAGCCTCAAGGCCACCAAACAGTGATGGGCCCTCACCTTCCTCTGCGCACTGTCTGCCTTCTTCGCGACGCCTTCTGAGGGGAGTGGACTGACGCTGGGGCAGGGACTGCTGTCTGTTGGTGCTTCTAGCCTCTGGGGGTGGTGTGGGTACTTCATCTGACATTTCATCTGAATCCAGGTTATACTCAGGGAGCGGTAGCACTCTTGTCCTGTGTGTAGTTGGTGCTTGTATGAAGGACTCACTGGTGTTTGAGTAGGACTGTGGCTGAATTTCGCAATCCCCCACATTTCCACCTTCTGCTGCGTCAGGGCCCAGAACATCTGCAACAACAATGCGCAGCATGTCATTCTTGGATAGGTACTCTCCCTGTTGCATAATAGGACTAAATTTACCCTGGCATAGTATCTCTGAAAGTCTTTTGTGTCCTGTATCTGTTTGGTTTTGCACTATCTCGCTATTTATGTGGTAGATGCAATTTAGGGGTGTGGACTACCACTCCCATACTGCATTGTTGTGTTGTATCTAAAATGTGTCATGGACTACTTATCACACTGCATAGTGCCATAGCTATTTTTTAAGGGCCATTTGCAAATGCATATATGGGGAAACACATCATTACTGCCCTTACCTTTGCTGGTGCTGGGTGTGCCTTAGGTGTCAATGTCAGTGACACCACTGACAGCTTCAGGAAGCAGTGTTGACTCCACCAAGTCTTCCATTGGTGTAGACGGTGTCTGGGTGGGTGGTCTTCCTCCAGTGCTCCTTGCCTCCTTCAGCCTGCTTGCTACCCTCTCTTTGGCACGTGAACGCAAGTCATACCAGCGCTTGCGTATCTCCTCGATGGAGCACTGTGCAACACCCACTGCGCATATTTTGGTCTGTATGTCTGACCAAATTTTTCTTTTCTCACTCTCCGGCACCTGTAGTGAGTGTTTTCCAAATAACTTGCCACGGTTCCTGACCACCTCCTCTGTGAGCAACACCAATTCCTGCTCACTGAATTTAAGTTTGCGCTTCCTCTCTCCTTTCTCCTTCACATTCCCATCAGTAGCCATTGTTTTGTTTGGTCCTGGCTCACTCTCAAGACTGCCTCCCTGGTGCTTCGCTGGGTCTCTCTGCCTGCTCCTGTGGTGGCGGCTTCTAGAAACAGCATGCACTGACTCACTTCCTGGTTGTGATGTCATCAGGCTGTTCCAGATTGCCGGTATCGCAATTTGCGAGTAGCAAATACTGATTCGCTATTTTAGCGATTCGGTATTTAGAACGCACAAATTGCAATTGCGATTTTTAAGAAATCGCTATTACCAATTTGCTATTTCCATACATCCCATTTTGCATTTCTTAAATAGCGATTTCTTCAAATTCGCTATTTAAGAAATGCAAGCGGGGAGCTTGATACATCTGGCCCTATGTTTTTATTTATAAAAAGTAAAACAAAGCCAAAACATTTTCTATGCATATTTTTGAGTAATCATATCAACAAGTTGTATTTGTAAAACAGGTCTGTTTCACAATATAAATCAGGAACATTTTATAAGTTTTACTTTTTTCTGGCATCACTTGCAGTGACGTCTTTGCGATTTACAAATGCTAATTAATCTCTTCTCTATTATTCTTAGGACTTTGGCCCTGCTGTACATTACTTCATATAGAAAGTAGAAGACATTGTGTCACTCTTCTTACAATCAGATGGGATAGAAGCACAAACTCGCCTTTGTCGCAAATATCACAGTGAAAACATGGGAACACTCATCTGAAAACGGGAGTCTTTATCACAGACACAAAGATAAGTAGAGTGCAGGAATAGCGTCTGGAAGCACCTCACAGAATTCGAAATAGTTCGAACATTCAGAAGACCGTCACTTTACACAAGACAACGTGTATCATAAAAAAAGGTGTAATGACAAGGAAAGGTGAGATAGAGATGGAAGAGAGATTAAGGGAATGGAAACACTTAGGGCCACATGTGCGAACATTTGGAAATGCGATTTCCTATTTGCGATTCCATGCGAATCGCAATTAGGAACTCGCAAATCCAAATGTAAGAAACTCCACTGAGTTTCTTTTGCGATTCCCAGTGGGTCGCAAATAGACCCACCTCTAGAATATTAATGAGGTAGGTTGCAATTTGCGACCCACTTGGAATCGCAAAGATCACAGGAATGGTGTCCTGCTGGGGTCAGCAGACCACCATGTCTGTGACTGCTTTTAAATAAAGCAATCTTTTTTTAAACGCAGCCTGTTTTCCTTATAGGAAAACGGGCTGTGTTTAAAAAGAGAAAAATGAAACATTTCAGTTTCATTTTTTAAGAGTAGGCAGTGGTCCCTGGGACCACTGCCTGCTCTTAAACATTTTTTTTGCATGCATTCACAAAGGGGAAGGGGTGCCTTGGTGACCCCGTCCCCTTTGCGAATGATCTAACACCAATTTGAAATTGGTGCTAACTGCGTTTGTTTTGCGACCGCATTTACAGTTACAAAACAATCATACATACCTCTGCAATTCGGTATCAGGAAGGGATGACCTTTACACTCTCCTTCCTAATACCGAATCGCAAAACACGAATTGCGATTCGGTAACAAGTTACCGAATAGCACTTTAGGCTTTCTACATCCCAAAAAGCATTTTTCTAGTTGCAAACCAGCCGATTCTGTGAATCGGCCTGTTTGGTTCTAGAAACGTGCTTTGTACATGCGACCCAAAGTTCCCTGAGGTTACTTCTTGTTCCTTGCTCATGACGAAACTGCTAGGCAGTAAGCGGGTAAAGTCCAACAGCAGCTGAGTGAAGCGTAAAAAGGGAGAAACTTCTGATTCAGGTCTGTTAGATGTGGGTAGTTAGTAAAGTTGTGCTCTAAGTCTGGATTTAAATTTTTCACCCGCGTGAGTAAACTATAGAATCTATCTTCTCGTTTGTTGCTATCGCCATGAATAACAAAGGCAGTGTAATGAGCAACAATTTGCATCCATTATCAGGGTACTGCAAAAACATTATTTTGCATGAATAAGCTTGAAAGAGGAGATGTTTGGCATGTGTGGAAAATAATTGAATCCCAGCCAACAAACAGGCTTTGTCGTGTTGTCTGCCATGCACTGCTGCTTCAGAATAACTCAGGGAGCTGTTAAAGGCTATGTTGGGCCCCAGGAATAGATTTTATATGATCTCTCTAGGGTTTCCCGTCTGCGCTCCAGGAACATCTTATTCAGCCAGTAGGAGAGGTTCTTGATGTGCAGAAGAGTGGAGCACGGGGCTGACGAGCTGTGCAACATTTCTAGGTCCAGCACTCAAGTGCTCTATGTTGTAATCTATCTGTGGGCTTTTAACCACACCCGCCCACTGCACGCCCATTACTATCACCCGTTCACGGGCTTGCCTTTCAAAAATCCTTTGTTATCATTGGTTAATGCTTTACATTTGGCCCGTCTTGGGGCAGTTTTGTTACCTCCTTGGCCATCAACCCGGTTACATAGATAATTACACATTTGCTTATGCATTTGACTGAGATTCAACTTCAACTGTCTCTCCTTCACTTTCACACTCATGGAGGTTGTGGTGCTTGAATTGGCTTGCTTATGTCAACTTATGTCAACTGTTTTACTTTTCATTTTCAATTTATGTGGCAAGAAAAGTCCAGTTAGGAATTTACAACTCTAATAGCTCTAACTCTAGCAAACGCGAGACCCACTGCAGTGCAAATGCTTGTTACTTTTGCACCAGCGACACATTTGAGAGGGGCTGTGCTCAGCCTTTCGGGACAGACAGTCAGGAGAAGGATGTGCACACTCGCAAATAAAGGGTCTTTTGGATACATGCGTCAATGGGGAGAAGTGTTCTTAAAGAGGCATAGGTATTGTAAACTGGCCTACTGGACCTGGGTAATGCCCATAACAACTGTGCCACGTAGCGCGCTGCAGGGACAACATGGACACTAAGGCCCTCATTACAACTTTCGTGGTCTTCCATGAAGACCGCCAAAGCCGCAGGTGCCAGGAGTCCGCCAGTGCTGGTGGTCTCCTGCCCGCCATATCATGGGTACTGCCGGAGTTCCGTCACACTTTTGGTGGAAATCCGACAGTAGTCGTGCTGGGGAGCAGAGGCGCTCTGGCGGTTCCACCACCAGCCCGCCCCGCCAGTAGGACACAGCCCGCCATAATATGGACTGGCGGTGTCCTGCTGGTGGGTCTGCCGGTGGTGGAAACTCCCTT
Organism: Pleurodeles waltl; assembly: GCF_031143425.1. Classification (NCBI taxonomy): domain Eukaryota; kingdom Metazoa; phylum Chordata; class Amphibia; order Caudata; family Salamandridae; genus Pleurodeles; species Pleurodeles waltl. The sequence goes on from NC_090440.1 coordinate 1,893,058,433, forward strand.
TCCCGTTCCCTGCTGGAAGTCCTTCTCCCTAGAATAGATAAGGCGATTGTCAGACAGGGGAGAGGGGTGGGAGGTGTTGTGTATGCGTGTGTGCATGCGTGACCGTGTGGTGTCAGCATGTGTGTATGCATGGTTGTAAGGGTGTCTGAATGTGAGTGTGCATGCGTAGTTGTATGCGTGTCTGAATGTGAGTGTGTATGCATGATTGTATGTGTGTCTGAATGTGAGTGTGTATGCATGTGAGAATGCATGTTTGGATGGGTGTGAGTATGGATGCAGGAATGCCTGCATGGATGTAGTTGTGAATGCGTGTATGAATGTAGTTGTGAATGCGTTTATGAATGTAGTTGTGAATGCGTGTATGGATGCATGTGAGTGGATGTGTGTATGTAAGGGTAGGTGAATGGGTGTATGCGTGGTTCGTCTGGGTGTCTGTGCCTGTATGAGGAGAGGGGGGGTTGAGAGTTGAGGGACGCTATGTCAGAAGAGGTGGGGAGGGGGGCACTATATCAGAAGGGGTAGGGGTGCTGTGTTAGAAGGGGGAGGGAGGGCGCTGTGGCTGGAGGGGGGGTCTAGTGCTTGCTGGTGGGGGGAGCCGTCTACCGGTGACAGGGAAGGAATTCCATGCCACCGGTAGCCCTTCCACCATGGTTTTCGTGGCGGTCCTACCGCCGCAGAAACCGTGTCAGAAGGCCAGCCCCAAATACCTCTGGTGGTCTTCTATGGACCGTCGGGTCGGAGATGATCATCTCTGGGCTGGCGGTTCAGAGCACCATGGCCGTATGAGTGGAGATGTTGTGGGTTGGCACTAATAATGTGGCGGTCTGGACCTCCAGCCTGTTGGTGGTGGGATCGCCACATTTACCCTGGAGGTCAGGAGAACGCCAGGGTCAAAATGACCCCCTAAGTGTTGGTATATGCAGAGTGACCCTGAGCGGTCACTCTGTTTTTTTTTATACATTTAGGCTGTGCCCGGCAGTCCAGTTTAGTGTTTGATACATTATAATGTAGAGGCCGGGTGGCGCTCTACATCCCTCCCAGCTTTTCCTTATGTTGAATTATGGTTGTTTGTTCACATCTCAGTGATGTAACACATATGGGGCCAGATGTATGAAAAGTTTTTGCACTCGCAAACGGTGCGAATCGCAAAAATCAGCCGTTTGCGAGTGCAAAAACGTGGTCTGCGATGCATGAAAGGCATTCGCAGACCAAATATAAGAAATCGCAAAAATTGCGATTTTTTGCGGTGCGACCTGGTTTTGCGAGTCGCATTTTGCAAAATACCACTAAGTGAAAGCAGGTGGTAACCAGGTGCAACCTATATAAAGAGGCCCAGAATGCCTCAGACTCTCTACCACAATGGCTGCACTCTACGTCATGGCGAGGAGGATGAGCAGGTTTGAGGAGACAGGAGCGCATTTTCAGAGTGCGCATTACACTTTTTGACCTGACAGAGGAGGAAATATTTGAGAGGTATAGGTTGAACTCAGCCATGATACTTGACCTGATAGCTGAGCTACAACCCCTACCGCAACGCAGAACACTAAGGACACAATGGGGGTCATTCCGACCCTGGCGGTCGGTGTTAAAGCGGCGGCCAACCCGCCAACAGGCAGGCGGTTTAAAAAATGGAAATCTGACCCTGGCGGGAACCGCCAACACAGGCCGCCACTTTAACACTCCGACCGCCACAGCGGGGCAAACAAACAGCGCGGCGGTCGCCGCCAACAGACAGGCGGCAGACAATGTACCGCCCACCCTATCACGACCCACCAATCCGCCACCTTTTCCGGGGCGGGAGCCCCGCCGATAAAAACACGGCGGAAACAGACCACGAACGGAAAAACGCTCACCTCTATACACTCCACGAGGAATCTGGACAGCATGGAACCCGAATTAAACATCCTACCAGCGATTGTCTACCTGCTCCTCTACCAGGAGCACGAACGCCGCCGCAGGAGACAACGGTGAGTACTGCACCTACGACACAGGGGAGGGGGGAGGAGAAAAGATTACGGGCACACACGTACGCCACACCCCCCCCCCAAATCCCCACACACCAATGCAGAGCAACAAGTCAGAGATACACCCCCCAAACCCCCTGGAATAAATCAAAGACAAAATAAAATGATCATTAAAATAGAAGTATATTAAAGCATATATCAACTTAAGTGAAAAATGATATTTTTAAAACATATAAATCACAACATGAACAATGTATACATAGTCCAAAAGTCCGGCACATATTGGCGACATGCCATTGTTCGTTGGCCAATGTGCATAAACACATGGGCAAAGCCCACACACGAGACCCGATTCCATTGGAGAGAACACTGCTGGGGCATCAGATGAGAAAACCACAGGCACCTCAGGGGGAAGGGAAGGGGGGGCACCTCAGCCACATGAGTCCACGACGCCAGATCCACGAGGGGCCTCCATGCCCACTGTACCATCCTGGGGAGTGCAAAGCCACAGTCTCACAAGTCTCTACAGTGGGTGGATTGCCCACTGTACCATCCTGGGGAGTGCAAAGCCACAGTCTCACAAGTCTCTACAGTGGGTGGATTGCCCACTGTACCATCCTGGGGAGTGCAAAGCCACAGTCCATCTGGTGGATTACAGACTCCACTGGTTATGGAGGAGGCATGGTGCCCAGAGTGCGTCGTGAAGCCCTGCCCGACACAGATCCGGCCCTGCCAATGGGCCAGCGGTGCTTGAGAGGAAGGGCCCAGCGGAGCGGTCCAGAGATGGCGGGGCCCAGCGGAGCGGGGCAGAGATGGCGGGGACCAGCGGAGCGGTGCCTGAGATGAAGGGCCCAGCGGAGTGGTGCTTGACAGGAAGGGCCCAGCGGAGCGGTGCTTGAGATGAAGGGCCCAGCGGAGCGGTGCTTGACAGGAAGGGCCCAGCACAGCGGTGCCTGAGATGAAGGGCCCAGCGGAGCGGTGCTTGAGATGAAGGGCCCAGTGGAGCGGTGCTTGAGATGAAGGGCCCAGCGGAGCGGTCCAGAGACGGCGGGGCCCTGTTCAGCGGTGCTTCTCACGGCGGGGCCCTGTTCAGCGGTGCTTCTCACGGCGGGGCCCTGTTCAGCGGTGCTTCTCTTGGTGGGGCCCTGTTCAGCGGTGCTTCTCACGGCGGGGCCCTGTTCAGCGGTGCTTGTCACGGCGGGGCCCTGTTCAGCGGTGCCTCTCACCGCGGGGCCCTCTTCAGCGGTGCTTCTCACGGCGGGGCCCTGTTCAGTGGTGCTTCTCTTGGCGGGTCCTCTTCAGCGGTGCTTCTCACGGCGGGGCCCTGTTCAGCGGTGCTTCTCACGGCGGGGCCCTATTCAGCGGTGCTTCTCTTGGCGGGGCCCTCTTCAGCGGTGCTTCTCACGGCGGGGCCCTGTTCAGCGGTGCTTCTCACGGCGGGGCCCTGTTCAGCGGTGCTTCTCTTGGCGGGCCCTGTTCAGCAGTGCTTCTCACGGCGGGGCCCTGTTCAGCGGTGCTTCTCTTGGCGGGGCCCTCTTCAGCGGTGCTTCTCTTGGCAGGGCCCTGTTCAGCAGTGCTTGTCTTGTGTTCCTAGGGAACCAGATCTGGGCAATCCTTCTCGCTCAGTCGCCATCCGACCTATCGCTTGCGGGGCCCTCCTGTGCTGGACTCCTGGGCCCCTGGGTGTCCTCCGTCACACCCCAAATGGGGCTGGTGGGGCCCTCCTGGGCAGCTTGCCTGCTGCCGGACTTCTTCGCCTTGCTGCCCTTGCCCTCCTTGGAAGAATCTCTGGGGCCCTTGGTGGATGGGCCAGGTGACGGTGCAAGGCTGGTGTCCTTGGGGTCAGCCGTCTCAGGCCTGTGCCGCCGGCCCTTCACTTTTTTGCTTCTTTTCCCAGGGGGTGGGCTGGCTCTCCCCTTGCTGCTGGCCGATGTTCCTGCCCTAGGAGCTGGTGGACTCCAATAGCCCTGAACGATGGTCCTAGTAGGTGCAGGGCTTGTGGTGGCTGAGGTGCTGGTTGGAGTCTTACGAGATGGAGGGGGTGGGTCAGTTGTTGGAAAGAGGTCAAGGTTGGAAAGGAAAATCAATTTAGAAAGACAGGGACGGGTAGTTGTAGTGGGTATGGGAGTGGAGGAAGAGGATGTGGTTGTAGGAGAGTCAAGTGTGCTGTCTTTGGGTGCAGGTGCTTGTGACGGAGGCTGTCGTGAGGTGGATGGCTGTTGGGTGGGTGGCTGCCTGCGTTTGTGTGGTTTGGAAGAGGGGGTGACAGACACACTGGGAGAGGACACAGGGGACGTGTAAATGGTAGTGGGGGTGGTGACTGCACGTGTGCGGACTGTTCTGGTGGGTGTGGTGGTGATGGACGTACTGGCTGATGGTGGTGTGCATGCGGCTGTGAGTGGAGACGTCACAGGGAGGGAGGAGGGAGACGAGGAGGAGGGGGACACAGTGGAGGCAGTGGGTGTTGCTGTGTCTGCATGTGGATGTTGCTTGGGTGAATGCTTGTGTGATCTGTGGTGCTTATGTCTGGATGAGCTGCCCTTGGGTGTTGATGTGTGTGCAGGCTGGTCTGTAGGTGTGTCTGGGATAGGCAGAGGAACAGGGGAGTGGGACTGGGTTGAGGAAGTTGGAGGGGGGAGGCTAGACACAGGGACAATTGCTGCCGTCAGTGCTGAGGCCAGAGCATTGAACGATCGCTGATGGGCAGCCTGACCCGAATGAATGCCCTCCAGGTATGCATTGCTCCGATGCACCTCCCTTTCTACCCCCTGGATGGCATTCAAAAGGGTAGACTGCCCAACAATGGGCGTCTGGAGGAGGTCAATGATCTCCGCACTGAGGGCAGCAGGGGTAACTGGGGCAGGACCTGAGGTGCCAGGGGCGAAGGAGATGGCCGGCTTCCTGGCCGAGCGGGCACGGGGCAAAAGCTGAGGGGCTGCTGGGAGGGCGGAGCTGGTGCGCAGGGTGGCGGCTGTACCTGTTGTTGCGGTGGGCACGGATGTTGCCGCCACCACAAGGGAGCTCCCTTCGGAGGACGTGTCGGTGTCGCTGACGTCTCCACGGGTCCCCGTTGTGGAGCCCCCCTCGCCCTCCGTCTCACTGGTGAACTCGGAGTCGGTTGCAGGGCCCTCCGGGGCCATGTGAGTTGCAGCTCCCTCGTTCTCCGATGCCACTTCTCCTCCGCCTGATGATGCTAATGCACACATGAACAGGAAAACCAAAAAAAAGGGGGGGGAGAAGAAAGGAAGACATGTTGAGTGCATGCATTGGCGGCACCGTTGGCGGAGAGGACAGACACAGAAGCCCCCTGCACTACGCCGCGCACTCGGGGTACACTACTCAATTCTTGTGACTTGGCCTACAAGTGTATTGACGACATATGCACACATAGGTGAGCCCTGGCCATGGATAGCTGTACTTAGCACCCTACAGAGGTGGGGGGCGGGGGCACAGGGCCATGTCTAACGGAGGGGCCTAGCCTACAGAAACCGCCCTGGCCTAGAGATAGCCACAGCCCTCCTCCCCCACCCAGACGCCTCCACTGTGCGCTAATATAGCGGAATGTGCTGATACTCACCCCCTTGTGTCTGCTGTGATGTCCTCACGCGCCCCTTCCAAATCGGGGTAGGCCACCGCCAGGATCCGGGACATCAGGGGGGTCAATTGACGACTGGCACCCCTCCTACGTTGGGAGGCCATCCCCAGCAGAGTCTCGGCGGTCTTTCTGTTCCCGCGGCGGATGTCCTCCCACCTCTTGCGGCAGTGGGTGCCCCGTCTGTTGTGGACCCCCAGGGCCCGGACGTCCTTGGCAATGGCACGCCAAATGACGATCTTCTGATGGGTGCTGACCTATGTGACATGTACAGGGTTGAAAAATAAATATCATCACTTTTCTGCATGGTCGATGTGCGCGGCCCCCCCTCCCCAACCTTGCCATGTGGCACATGCTCTCATCTGTCGTGCGTTGCACTCCTCATTCGCTCCCCTCCCCACCATCTTACATCCACCCCACTCAACACAGGCATAGCCCATACTACGTGCTCCCAGTGTACTTACCTGTTGGTCTGGAGGACCGTAGAGTAGCGCATACTTGGGGAGGACCCCATCAACAAGTTTATCCAATTCCTCAGATGTGAAGGCAGGGGCCCTTTCCCCAGTCGCAGCAGCCATTGTCTCTTCCAGCAGCACTTGCAGTATAGGTCCTCTCCTGTGGATGATCAGGTCTCGAGTGATTAAGCAAGTAGAAAATGGCGGTCACGCCTGCGGCGGTGCGTACCGCGGCGGTGTGTACCGCGACCGCCGGCGCACATCGTCATTGGCTCCTGAGACCCATAGGGTTCAATGTTAACCAATGCTGCTTTGCGCCGCGGTCTTCGACCGCCTACCGCCACGGTGTGCCACGCCAGCGCATTGACCTCACATCCCATTGTCACACTTCACAGGTCAGGCAGCCGCCATTTCAAGGGCCCACATGGCTGAATTTCTACGGCGTCACACAGGCCTAGGCCTTGCATTGCCACTCATACAAGCCATTCAATGCATAGCGAATCGTGTAATGTGCAAGCTGTGGTTATGTACCTGTGGGTTGATTGACTCTGTGCTCCATGTTGTCCTTCCTAGGCACCGGCCGCTGGGACTTGCGAGGAGATGGAGGAATCCTCCCGTGTACAGACCGCTGGTGGACCTGTCGACAATGGAAGAAAGACATATCATACTTACATACAGACTTGACCGAGCCACTATACAGGAACTGTGTGCCCAGCTGGGGCCAGACCTGATGTCCCCCATTCGCCAACCCACAGGGATTCCCCCTCTGGTGCAGGTTCTGTCAGTACTCCATTTTTTGGCAAGTGGATCATTCCAAGCAACAGTGGCCATATCATCAGGGATGTCCCAGCCTATGTTTTCTAAGGTTTTGTCCAGAGTGTTGTCTGCCCTGATGAAATACATGCGGAGCTACATTGTTTTCCCTGAGGTGGGAGATTTGGCTACAGTGAAGGGTGATTTCTATGCCCTTGGACATATCCCCAACATCATTGGTGCCATTGATGGGACCCATGTGGCCTTGGTTCTCCCCAGGGGAAGTGAGCAGGTGTACAGGAACAGAAAAAGTTATCATTCTATGAATGTCCAGGTGGTCTGTTTGGCTGACCAGTACATCTCCCATGTAAATGCCAAGTTCCCTGGGTCAGTGCATGACGCGTACATCATGCGTAATAGCAGCATCCCTTATGTGATGGAACATCTACAGAGGCACCGTGTGTGGCTAATAGGTGACTCTGGTTACCCCAACCTGTCGTGGCTACTGACCCCAGTGAGGAATCCCAGGACAAGGGCAGAGGAACGTTACAATGAGGCCCATGTGCGAACTAGGGGGATTATAGAACGAACCTTCGGCCTCCTGAAGGCCAGGTTTAGGTGCCTGCATATGACAGGGGGATCCCTAATGTACTCACCAAAGAAGGTGTGCCATATCATCGTGGCCTGCTGTATGCTTCACAACCTGGCTTTGCGACGCCAGGTGCCTTTCCTGCAGGAGGATGGTCCAGATGGTGGTGTTGTAGCAGCTGTGGAGCCTGTGGAGAGTGAAGAGGAGAAGGACGACGGGGACGACACAGACAACAGGGACACAGTGATACAACAGTATTTTCAGTAGCACACAGGTAGGAATCAACCACGCCATTTTACATTTACTTGAAGTCTCCTGCCTCTCTACTGTCTGAGTTCCCCCCCAGTTCCTGTTAACTGAGTTGTGACTTTCCCTTCCATTTTCAGGGCTGTGGGCCCCACTGCGTGACCTCTGCTTTGTTTGCCCATGGACTACAGCTGTGTGACAGTGGTATGTTGTCATCACAATGTAACTGAACATTTTGGCACCGTTGTGTCTAATACATTTGTTCAAAATACAAGAAGACTCCAGATTTATTTAGTGCAAGAAGTAATTTAATTCAAGTGCTAAATTTAAGGAACATGATTGTAAAACGGGGATGGGTGATGGTGGAGTAATGTCCATGGCAGAGTCCAGTTCTCAGTCGCACAGGTGCATTGTCCATATGCCTGTGGAAAGATGGAGCAGGGGCAGTTCAAGGTTGGACAGGGTGACAATGTGGGACAGTGGGATGACATCAGGGGGTATCGTTTGCTGGCGGGGGTCTTGCAATCCTACTCTGTCTTCTTGTGAGATCTCAGGTTCCGCTTGTGGGGTGGTTCTTCTTCTGCAGGAGGTGGGGTTCTGGTGGCCTGTCGTTATGTGGGGGCCTCCTGTCCACTAGCGCCGGCGGAGGTGGTAGGCTGTTCCTGGTCCAGGCTAGTGAAAGGGGCCCTTTGTGGTGCCACATGGTCACGCAATGTGGTGACTATCTGGGTTAGGGCCTCGACGATGGTCCCCATTGCGGAACTAATGTTCCTCAGTTCCTCTCTGAAACCCATGTACTGTTGCTCCTGCATGACCTGGATCTCCTGGAACCTGGCCAGTACCGTAGCCATCGTCTCCTGGGAGTGGTGGTATGCTCCCATGATGGAGGAGAGGGCCTCTTGGAGAGTCGGTTCCCTGGGCCTGTCCCCCCCCTGTCGCACAGCAGCCCTTCCAGTTTCCCTGTTTCCCTGGGCCTCTGTCCCCTGGACGGTGTGCCTACTACCACTGCCCCCAGGTCCCTGTTGTTGTTGGGGTGGTGGGTCAACCTGGGTGCCCTGTAGTGGTGGACACACTGCTGATTGACGTGTCCTGGAGACAGAGGCATGGGCCCGCTGGGTGGGAGCTGTGCTGGTGTTCCCAGAGGGGGTTAGGTCTGCTGTAGCCTGTGGCTGTCTGTGGGGAACCGACTGTCCTGAGGTCCCCGATGGGCCGGGCTGGTCATCAGGGTCCAGGGAGACAGAGCTACTGTCATCACTGGGGGCCTCTTCTGGGGGTGGGATGGACATCTCTGGACCCTCCGTGGCGGTGTGGTGGCGTTCGGGTCCTGCAGGGGTATAAGAGTATGGTTATTGCTTCTGTGTGTGGCATTTCGTGTAATGGGTGGGTGGCCGTGTCCCCCAGTGCTGGCATTCCCTTGTGGGGGCTTTTGTGAAGGTGGCTTGTGGGGGTGATGGGTGTGTGCAGTGGGCATGCTTTGGGGATGGGTGTCCATGCTTTGGGGACGCACGCAGGGCTGGGTTTTGGGATGGGTGGGATGTGATGGTGAGCCATTTGCAAGGAGTTGGTGTGATGGAGGTGGGGGTGAGGGTGGGGGTATGATTTGGCATGCAGGTGGGGTGGGGGGAATGGAGTAGTGAAGATTTTACTTACCAGAGTCCATTCCTCCGCCTACTCCTGCGAGGCCCTCAGGATGCAGGATGTGCAAGACTTCCTCCTCCCATGCTGTGAATTCTGGGGGAGTAGGTGGGGGTCCGCCGCCAGTCCGCTGTACCGCGATGTTGTGCCTTGATACCATGGAACGCACCTTCCCCCGTAGGTCATTCCACCGCTTCCTGATGTCGTCCCGATTGCGTGGATGCTGTCCCACTGCGTTGACCCTGTCCACTATTCTGCTCCATAGCTCCATCTTCCTGGCAATGGTGGTGTGCTGCACCTGTGCCCCGAAGAGCTGGGGCTCTACACAAACTATTTCCTCCACCATGACCCTGAGTTCTGCGTCAGAGAACCTGGGGTGTCTTTGGGGTGCCATGGGGTGGTGTGGATGAGGTGAGGGGTGGTGTATGTGTTGTAGAGTGTGGTGAGTGTGGTGGTGTATGGTGTTTTGTGCGTGGATATTGTGAGGGTGATGTAGTGATTTGCCTCTGTGTGATGGTGTACTCTATGCTGTGCTCTCTCTCTCTGTCCTTCACTCGCAATTGTGGTCGTAGGTTTTTTTGGGATATTGTGGGTGTGTGTTTTATATTTTATTGGGTGTGTAGGAGTGGTATGTGTATGTGTCTCAGGTGTGTGTATTTTGAATTATCCAATATGGTAGTGTTTTGTAAAGGTGTGTGTATTTTGACCGCGGCGGTGTGTACCGCCAATGGAATACCGCGGTTGAAAGACCGCTGCGGGGATTTGTGGGTTGGAATGGCATGGGCGTATTTCTATTGGCGTGACGGTGGAGGTTTGGTCATCGCCAGTTTCCCGCTGACCTTTGGTGTGGCAGACTTTTGTTGTTGTCGGGTTTTTGGCGGTTTGCAAGTTGCGGGTCAGAATGACTGTGGCGGTTTACCGCGGCCGCGGCGGTGTTATGGCGGCCTTCTGGCCGGCGGTAAGCGACTTTTACCGCCGAGGTCAGAATTACCCCCATAGTATCCCCACCCATGTGCAGGTATTATGCTCCTTACACCTACTTACCTCAGGGAGCTATCAAGGGGTCATAGCAGTGGCTGGGGGGGTGTCACAGAGCACCCTCTCCAGATTCTTCAATGCATTTATCAACGCCATGCTAAGCAAACTCCAACAGTACATCAGATTCCCCCACACGCCACAGGAAACACAGCAGACAAAAATTTAGTTTTATCAGATAGCACAGTTCCCCCACGTCCTAGGTGCCATAGATGGCACACATGTGGCAATATGTCCACCATCTGTCACAGAGTATGTGTACCGAAACCGTAAACAACAACATTCCATGAATATACAGGTGATATGCAATGCCTCCTACATCATAACTGATCTTGTGGCCAGGTACCCAGGGAGCACACATGATTCGTACATCTTTCGCCACAGCGGCATTCACACAAGACTGCTAGCTGGGGAGTTTGGTGAAGGATATCTACTAGGTAATGTCACTCTTTACCCTGGCGCATAGATAACAAACCCTTGTCAGATGGCTGAGGTACTCATCACACTTTCCTGTCCCTCCAGGAGACAGTGCCTACGCAGTGCACACCTACATGATGACGCCCTACCTCAATCCCACAACACCGGCAGAACGGAGATACAATGCAGCACACAGGGCAACCCCCAACGTGGTGGAGCGCACATTTGGCCTCCTGAAGAGTCGCTTCCGTTGCCTCCACAAGAGTGGGGGGCACTACAGTACAGTCCAGAAACCACATGTAGAATAGTGGCTACTTGTGCAATCTTGCACAATATAGCTACAACCAGGGGCATACCTATAGAAATCAGTGACACTGAATCAGATGAGGATGACGGTCCCATACCACCTCTACAGCCAGCAGACAGGACCAGTGCAGCAGAGGGACGGCAAAGGCGTGCTGACATCACACACAACCATTTCAGACGTGAGTATGTATAACAAAACTACACTGACAACTGTACCTGTAGTGATAGGAATTTATTACCTTACGTCAGGTAATTAATTGTGAAAAATGAAGTAAACAGGTGAATAAGAAAACCGAAAATAAACAAAAGAACTGAGTCCCACACTATTACATCATAGTGGGAACACCAGTGTCAAGGCGGCAAGAGTCACTTCCTCCTCCCTCGCACACCACTGGGGTGCCCAGTTGACTCACTGGCACCCTGAATGTCACCCTCAGTGGCAGTGCTGCGCCTGGCACTGCGCCGTCTGGTGTCTGAAGCAGGTACTTGCACACTACTGAGGCTCGACGTGTCCTCCGTGTCCCCCAAGGCAACCTCACTGGGAGTGGTCGACCTCTGTCCCATGACTAGTTCAATCACATTGGTGATTTGGACAAGGCCCTGGACCACATCCCTGCTGGTGTGTGCAGCCTCCACCTGGGCCGCCACAGCACAACGGGCGATGAGTGCAGTGGAGTTGGCCATTCTATTTGAGGACCTGCAGTCATTCGCAAACATGGTTCTGAAGCGATGTTCATGTCTGCGTCGACTCACCCTTTCGTGGCGCAGCTCCTCACACAGGTCACGCACTGCACTGGTAAGCTCCCTAGTGTCCTGAGAGGCCTGCACCTGTCCCTCACGCAGCTGGGTGATATTGTTGTTCAGGGTGTCAATTCGCCGATGCAGGCCAATCATATGTCTGTTGTGGACTCTAAGGTTCCTGTCCAGACTCAAAATTCTCCTGTTTTGCAGGCGCTGTTGCTGCAACATAGCAGCCTCAAGTCCACCGAACAAGGATGTACCCTCAGCTACCTCCTACGGTTGCTGCTGGGACACTGTGGCACTTCTGCGATGTGCTGAATGACCCCTGTCCTCTGGTATCTGGCTGCGCCTATCGGGTGCAGATGGTGTGCTTGGCCCCTCCTGCTGCACATCGGAGTCACCACTGAGGTCTGGAAGTGGCAATGGCCTGGGCCTGCGGCGCACAGTGGAGACATTGACGGACCCAACCCACTGGTGTTGGTGTCAGAGGGCTGCTGTGTGTCCGTCTCCCCTACACACGGAATTTCTGTGGCTGCTGTGCCAGGCCCAGCTGCAACAACAATATGCAGCATGTCAGTTCTGTATGTTACATTATCTGTCCAGAAATGGCAATAAAGCTATAGGTACTGCTCTACATGGTGTAGTGTGTGTTGTGTTACCTTCAGTGTCACTATGCTTGCTTACATTGTCATGCTACTGTCTGTACTAGTTTGTGGACCACGACTCCCATAATGCATTGTTGTGCTGCTACTAAGATGTGGACTGGACTACTTCATACACTACTTCACATTACATGCTAATTCCTAAGGGGCTTTTATGCATGCACATTTTGGGTTCACACAACAACATTGCACTTACCTTGGTGGGTACTTGGTTGAGCGGAGGTGTCTATATCTGTGACCCCTGTCACTGCTTCCGGGAAGGAGTGTCGATTCCACCAGGTCCTCCAGTGGTGTGGCAGGTGGCTCGGTTGGTGGTCCTCCTCCTGTGCCCCTGGCCTCTGCAAGTCTTCTTGCCACCCTCTCCTTTGCCCGGGACCGCAGGTCATTCCAGCGTTTCTTGATCTCCTCAATGGAGCGCTGTGCCACTCCAATAGTGCAGATTTTACCTTGGATCTCAAGCCAGAGTCTTCTCTTCTCACTCTCAGGCACCTGGAGGGATGATTTGCCAAACAGGCGGTCATGGCTCCTCACCACCTCTTCTGTTAATACCTCCAGCTCCTGTTCACTGAACTTGAGTTTGCGCTTCCTCTCCTGCTTTTCCTGTGCTGCACCTTGGGGCTCCATTGTGGCTCAGGTGATGCTGCTCCTTCAGAATGCTGCTCAATGTGGCTGGGCTGCTCTCCCTCAGGATGCTGGTTTGGGTGTGGCACCTGAAACTGCCTGGGATGACTCATTTCCTGCTGGTGATGTCATCAGGCTCCTCCAGGTGTGCATTCTCGAACTTTCTCGCATTTTGCGATTTTTTACTGAGAATGCAAATTGCGATTCGGAATATGGGCCTTGCAAAACACAAATAGCAAATTTTAAGAAATCGCTAATTCCGAATCGCAATTTTGTTACATGGCCAATTGCGACTCTGAAATAGCGATTTCTTAAAAATCGCATTTTGCGATTCGCAGACCCCAGTTTTCATACATCTGGCCCATGGTCTCTTATTCTCTGGCTAGGTGCAGGATTGGGCCATAGTCCATACTTTTGGCTGCGACCACTAGCTTCTTGATTCATGGCTTGCCCCTCCTCATCACGTGCCTGGGTGGCAGGAATTTTGCTGCATGGCTAGTGTGGGGTCATCGATACTCGATATGGACTGGCAGACGCGCTGGCTATGTTGGTGTCAAACATGTACATCTCCACTTCATGGTCATCACTCACTGTTTTTATGGGTTAACTATTTGGCCATTGTATCTTGGCCACTTCTGCATGTAGTTCGTGGTTTCTTGACTCTATGGATATATGATGATATTGTTGTCTTGTTTGCCTTCTACCAGCCTGAACTTCTTGAACCAGGATACATTTCTTGATTGACCACTATGTCTGGTTCTAGCCTTCAGGTCTTTGCTGGCCCTGTCATTCATGGCTCGCTGCTTCTCGTGGGTGGCTTGAGTGTCTATTACAGCCAGACTCCAAGTCTGCCCCACCAGGTTGATATCCTGAGCACACCTCTTCATCAGCAAGTCCATTGGAGCATTCCCTGTGGTACTATGCAGCGTCTACCAGTACACTTGTAAGAACTGGTGCAAACAGCATTCTGCATCTTCTCCTTGCTCCACTCCAATTCTAAGTGCCCTACTGAGGGTGTGCATGAAATTCTCTACTTCCCCATTTGCCTGGGGCCACTGTGGAGTTACCTTCCAATGTTTTACATTCAGACTGTGGAGATATGACTGAAATGATTGCCCTTGAAAAGGAGGTGTGCTGTCTGGTTTAATTTAATCAGTAATCCCCAAGAGTGCAAAGATTTCCTAGAGTGTGGGTTTAACATATTCAAATGCCATGGATCACACCAGTTCCACCACTGGGTACTTGGTGAGTCTGTCCATTTTGACAGTAGAGAGGTGACCATCAGGAAAACTGCTGAAATCCATGCTGATGCAGGACCAGGGTTTCTAACAAGCCTCTTCAGTTATCACAAGGGCCACTGGCAGGTCCCCGCCTGTGATAGTGCATGAGTGACAGTTTCAGACCCTTTTGTCGACTAGTTTATCCATGCCAGGAAACCAAACTTTGTCTCTTGGCCAGGCTTTGGTTTTCCAAAATGCCTTGATACCTTTCTTGTGCCAGGTCAACTAAACGTGACCATAGTTGTCATGCTGAACTCATCTCACAGGCACCACAGGGAGCTCATCATTCCCTGTTCTTTTGTGGTGAGGAGGTTTTCCCCATCCAAGAAGTTTCACCAGCAATGTTCTTGAAATGCCTCCTTTGCCTTGGATATGTTTGTGTCCTTTTTGGTAGCCCCCTTGATCTCTTCCAACAATACCGCCTTTGCAGACTATCATTTTTACAAATTCTTCAGCGCCTTTGTACCTCTTCCGGGTCGCCATTGAATGTCGTTGCGGTGGGGTGTCTGGACCTATAGTCAGCTGGATTGTTGAACCCAGAACAGTACACAACTTCAAATTAGTAAGGCTGCAGCTGCACTGTCCAGAGCTCAATGCACAGTGGTCCATTCCTGGCAGTCCCAGTAACAAGGGGTACCAGTGGCTTATCATCAGTCACCACCCAACCTCTGTCCACAGAGAAATAGGTGGAAATGCCAGCACGTCAATTGAATTGCTAACATCTCAAGCTCAATTTGGGCATATTGATGAGGGCCCGACTGCCATAGGTGATGGGGACCCATGATCCTGCCTGTTCCTCCTGCAGCAGAACCACTCCAATTCCTACAGGACTTGCTTCCACAACCAACTCTGTCTTGCATATCGGACTGAAATATGCCATTGTTGCATCATCCAGGAGTGCCTCTTTAGCACTCATGAATGCTCAGTCAGCTGTGCGGTCCCATTTCCATGGACAGTCATGCTTTGTCAGACCTCACGGGGGTTCAAACAGTGTGGCTAGATTGGAAATGAATCATCTACAGTACATGGCCATCCAAACAAAACGTCTCACCTCCAATGATTTTTCAGGCACAGCCACCATTTTGATAGCTTCTACTTTTTTGGGTCGACCTGCAAGCTGTCCCTCGAGAAGTGCTATCTGAAGAATTCAGCAGTATTCATGTCAAAGGATTATTTCTGCCTGTGGAGCACCAGCTGATTATTAGTCAACCTTTTCAGGGTAGCCCTCAACCTTGTATGATGATCTTTCAGGGTGTAGGAGTAGGTGCGAATGTCATCGCTCACATTGAGCATGCCGACTAGCCCGGACAAGGTCTCCCAAGTGAAATCCTAAAAAACTTCAGCAGCAGACAAGATGCCAAAATTAAGATGTCTGTACCTGCGGTGGCCTACATGAGTAGAGAATGTGGTGATGTATTGACTTGCTTCTTCAAGCTCAACCTGGTGGTAGCCTGCATTGAGATCTAGCTTTAAAAAACAACGGGCTTCATTGAGGTCTATCACTATTTTCTCTATGGTAGGAGTGATGTGGCATTCACAATGTATTGTTTTATTTGGGAGCTTCATTTCCTCACAAAGTCTTATGGCATCTGGCTGCTTGGACTTGAGGGCTGTCACGAGCAGTGATACCCATGGAGTAGGCCCTGTTACTTTCACAATTATCCCTAATTTCTACAAATTATTCAATTATTTTTCTACTAGAGGGCACAGATGGAATGTCACCCTCGTGTCTTAGAGCCATGGATCTGATAGCTTTGTCTATTTGGAGCTTTATCTTCCAGCCTTTTAGGTATGCCAGGCCTTGGAACAGTTGCAGCAACTCTTCTAGGATGCTCATTGTATGTCATGCACTTGCTGTGCAAAGAATACCACACCCAAGTCCTCCGCTGTATGGCATCCAAGGGCGGTGCTCGTGTCTCCTTCAGTCAAGTGAAAACCGATGTGTGTTGATTTACCTTCACTCGCTATTTTTGCCTTGACCACACCTCACAGGGACAGGAGTTCCAGTCCCCCATATGAGTAGATTCTGGCCTTGGTGGGCACCAGCTTGGGACGCAGCTAGAGCTTGTTGAACTGAGTAGAATCCAAGACGTTCGCAGATGCACCTGTGTTGATGAGGGCTTTGATTTCTGTTCCCTCCATGAGCACTTTGTACATTGGTGAAGGTCTCCTTTGGTGATTTTCTCTTCCTACAAATAAACATGTGAAGATTTCATCTTCATTTTCATTGTCCAAGTGACCTATGGAGTCTGGTCACTGTGCTGAATGTTCCACTTCATCCTCATCCAGGGACATTTGTGTGCCCTTGCCTTTGCTATCAAGAGCTTGTGTTCTGTGCTCTGCTGTGGCACACCTTCGCAAAGTGATTTCTGCAGCCACATTTGTAGTAACTTTTGCCTTGTGCTGGACATATGTTGGGAGTATGTTGTGTCAGTTCACAGTTTCCGCACCCTTTATCTGGGTGTTTGGAACCATTTGGGTTATGTGGCCAGAACAGGCCCCTTTGCATTGTGTATACTTGTCCTTCCTTGACTTTGACCATCCATCTTGTGGCCGATGACGCAGTACCTTTTGTTAGCATCACTTCCATGTCTGCTGCTCTGCTGTCTGCCAGTTTGTGCAACCTCGCTAGTATCAGTATGTTGTCCAGGTAGATGCCTGGCTGGCATTGTCTGAGTTTGCATAGAGCAGATGATTGGCAACCTTGGATTAATTGGGATCTGATTTCATCAGGCTGGTCACTTCCAGTGCACGTGCCTGCCTGTTTGCAGAAACGTGCATAGAAGACATCCACAGATTTGTCGTTTGCTTGTAGGGCTTGGTACAGATTCAATCTTTTGTAATCAGGATTAAGTTGTGGATCGAAGTGTTGGTTGAAGTTTGTGACTACAGCGTCAAAGTCATCATCTCCCCAGGTGTTGGAGAGGTGCTCAAATGGGTCATACAATTCCATGCTGCCCATATGAATTATCATGGACCTTTTCACAGCCCCATCAGTATCTTGTATGGTGCACAAATTGTGTTGGATGTGCCCTATCCACTGACGTCAGCATGGGGCATCTGTTGCAGGGTCTGCTAGCTGGCTGAATGGTGGCAGCGCAGCAACAGACACATGGGCACACCATAGTGTGGCAGGCTGCATAATGTCCTCCTGCGGGGCTGACATGTCTTTGGATTGGGCACTTCCTTTTCGCTTTACTTTCACCCCCTTTTACTTCAAATGGCCCAGATTTGGCACTGGCACAGGACATAGCACTGGAGTACAGGTGGTGACACAGTCCAACAGGTGCACACTCATGTGACGATGATGGGGGCTTGTGGCGTCAATGTGCATTGCTCTGGATAACTGTGGGCTGGTGTCTTTCACTTCTGTCTTCCCTTTTCTTCTTGCTTGTCTTTGTCTCTTTTTAACTTTGCTGCTGGTCTTTTTTTTTTCTACCAATCCTGCCTTAAAACCATGTGTCATTACGCCCCCCCTTGTTTTTTTCTTTAGTGTCCTTTTATTATACACTTTTCATTCTCTTGCTTTATTTTTTTCATGTTCTTATGACATTTTTGCTAATGCTTTTGCCTAGTTTCTCTACATGGCAGTCCTTCTTCTGACCTCAAGTGCTCCTTACTGGCAGGACATCAGTGTTGTAGATTCTAAACAGGCACTGGGCCTCTTGAGCTCACAGAGAGCCACGTGTTCTCACAGCAGCTTCCCTGCCAGGATGCAATGCGTCTGCAGCCCGCTAAGTGGTGCCGCTTCACAAAAGATTCTCTGGGCCTCATCGACTGCGCCACATGGCAGTGGAGCAGGAGCGTTGAGGAGTAGCAGGTGGTGCAAAAACATCGGTGGGAGGCCCAGACAGTGCCTTACACTTTCGCGAGCAAGGTGCTTCAGCTGCATAATAGATGGCAACTTCGGCAGTTGGCAGCAGTCTGTCGGGGTCGCACATGCCTTGGCCGGAGGTGGCAAGGAGAAAATGATAACCCCAGCAAGCAGGGTAAAACCTGCCCCTTCCCCAGTGTAAACTGACCTACTGCACTTGGGTAAAGCCACAACAACTGTGCCACGCAGTGGGCTGCAGGGATGACATGGACACTAAGGGGATCATTATGACCCAGATGGTAAAAACTGCCTATCGCCGTGGCGACGGGTGCCAAAAGACCGTCGCCGTGGCTACCAGCCATCCGCCAAATTATGACCACAGCCGGATTTAAGCCGTATGACTGACTCCCTGTTGTCTATGTCTTCTTCCTCAGCGTCCTCCTCATCACTGTCCACAGGCTCCACAGCTGCCACAACACCGCCATCTGGACCATCCTCCTGCAGAAAAGGCACCTGGCATCGCAAAGCAAGATTGTGAAGCATCGAGCAGGCGATGATGATCTGGCACACCTTCCTTGGTGAGTAGAATAGGGAACCACCTGTCATATGCAGGCACCTGAACCTGGCCTTCAGGAGGCCGAAGGTGCGTTCGATCACCCTCCAAGTCCGCCCATGGGCCTCATTGTAGCGTTCCTCTGGTCTGGTCCTGGGATTCCTCACTGGGGTCAATAGCCAGGACAGGTTGGGGTAACCAGAGTCCCCCAATAGCCACACCCGGTGCCTCTGGAGTTGACCCATCACATAAGGGATGCTGCTATTGCGCAGGATGTAGGTGTCATGCACTGATCCAGGGAACATAGCATTTACCTGGGAGATGTACTGGTCTGCCAAACATACCATCTGTACATTCATCGAATGATAACACTTCCGGTTCCTGTACACCTGTTCACTCCTGTGGGGGGGGAACAGAGCTACATGGGTCCCATCAATAGCACCTATGATGTTGGGGATATGTCCAAGGGCATAGAAGTCACCTTTCACTGTAGGCAAATCCTCCACCTGAGGGAAAACGATGTAGCTCCTTCCGTGTTTCAGCAGGGCGGACAACACGTTGGAAAACATAGGCTGGGACATCCCTGATGCCATGGCCACTGTTGTCTGTAACGATCCACTTGCAAGGAAATGGAGCACTGACAGCACCTGCACTTCAGGGGGGATTCCTGTGGGATGGCGGATTGGTGACATCAGGTCTGGCTCCAACTGGGTACATAGTTCCTGGATAGTGGCACGGTCAAACCTGTAGGTGATGAGTAAATGTCGCTCCTCCATTGTCAACAGGTCCACCAGCGGTCAGTACACCAGAGGATTCCGCCATCTTCTCAAATGTCCAAGCTGACGGTGCCTAGGAAGGACAACAGCGACCACAGAGTCAACTAATTCCCCGTTATGTACCCACAGATACACAGAACACGACACCAAAGACAAAAATCTTCCTGTATGTGTGTCGAGTGTAGGCCCGGGTATGTGTGACGCAGTTGCAAATTAAGCCATGTGGGCCCCTGAAATGGCGGCTGCCTGACCTCTAAACTGGGACAGTGGGATGTGAGGTAACTGCGCTGGCATTGTACACCGTCGCGGTAGGCGGTCATAGACCGCGGCACAATGCTGCATTGGTTAACATTGAACCCTATGGGTCCCAGAAGCCAATGATGAAGTACGCCGGCGGTGATGATACGCACCGCCGCGGACGTCACCGCCGCGGACGTGACCGCCATTTTCTATCTGTTCAATCACTTGATACCTGATCTTCGACAGGAGAGGACCTACACTGCAAGTGCTGCTGTCACCTCAGTCTGGAAGAGACAATGGCTGCTGCGTCTGGGGAAAGGGCCCCTGCCTTCACTGCTCAGCAGTTGGAGAAGATCGTGGACGGGGTCCTCCCCCAGTACCCGCTACTCTACGGTCCTCCAGACCAACAGGTAAGTACCAAGGGAGCACGTTGTATGGGCTATGCCTGGGTGGAGAGGGCGGGTTGTAAGAGGGAAGAGGGAAAGTGAACATGAAGGACTGTGAATGCATGTGCCACATGGCAAGGGCAGGGATGGGGGCCACTCACTTTGACGGTGCCCTGGCTAATGACTTCTCTTCTTACCCTGTGCATGTCATGTAGGTCAGCGCCCACCAGAAGAAGGACATTTGGCGTGCCATCGCCAAGGACCTCCGGACCCTGGTGGTCCACCAGAGACGGGGCAACTACTGCCGTAAGAGATGGGAGGACATTCGCCGCTGGAGCAAGAAGACGGCGGAGGCTCAGCCAGGGATGGCCTCCCAACATGGGAGGGGTGCCCGTCGCCCCATCACCCCCCTGATGTTCCGGATCCTGGCGGTGGCCTACCCTGAGTTGGATGGGCGCTTGAGGACATCACAGTAGACACAAGGGGGTGAGTACACAATCATTCTGGGGACTTTGCGCGCTGTTGAGGGATCTAGGTGTGGGAGGAGGGCTGTGGGTTTCCCTAGGCCAGGGCGACTTCCATAGGCTAGGCCCCTCCGTAATGCAGGCCATGTGGCACTCCACCCCACCGCAGTAGAGTGCCAAGTACAGGTATACATGCCCCTGTGGCATCCATGTGTGCAGATGTCGACCATAGCGATGTAGGCCACATCCCAGGAATTGCATCTGTAGAGGCCAGGAGCACGGCGTAGTGCAGGGGGCTGCTGTGTCTGTATTGTCCGCCAACAGTAGCGGTATGCCATGCACTCAACATGTCTTTCTTCTGTCGTCCCCCCCCCCTTTTCTGCTCTCCATGTACTTTTGTGCATCAGCATCATCAGGCGGAGGTACATTGGCACCGGAGCATGAGGGAGCTGCATCCCACATGGTCATGGAGGGCCACACCACGGACTCAGAATGCACCAGTGGGACGGATGGCGAGGGGAGCTTCACATCGGGCACCGGATCACCAACCAGTGACACGGACTCGTCCGCCGATGGGAGCTCCCTTGTAGTGGCAGCACCATCTGTGCCCCACACTTCTACAGGTACAGCTGCCACCTCCCCTACCAGCACCGCCCTCCCAGCAGCCCCTCAGCGTTCGCCCATGCCCGCTCACCCAGGAGGGTGGGCATCACCTTCGCCCCAGGCACCTCAGCCCCTGCCCCTGTCACCCTGCTGCCCTTAGTGAGGAGGCCATTGACCTCCTCAGGTCACTCACTGTTGGGCAGTCTACCATGGTGAATGCCATCCAGGGTGTAGAAAGGGAGTTGCAACACGGTAATACATTCCTGGAGGGCATTCATTCTGGTCAGGATGCCCTTCATTGAACCCTGCAATCTTTGGCCTCAGCACTGATGGCAGCCATTGTCCCTGTGTCTAGCCTCCCCCCTCCAACTTCCTCCACCCAGACCCAAGCCCCTGCACCCCAGCCTATCCCAACCACACCATCAGACAAGCATGCACACACCTCAACACACAAAAGTAGCTCAGGCAAACATAGGCACCACACATCCCACAGGCACCCACGCAAACATCAGACACATACAGACACAGCAACATCCACTGCTTCCACTGTGTCCCCCTCCTCATCGTCTCCCTCCTCCCTCCCAGTGTCGTCTACACTCTCACCTGCATGCACTACATCTACAGGCACTAGGACTCGCACCAGAACACCCAGCACTACACCCCGCTCACCTGCACTCACCACCCCCACTCCCATTTACACGTCCCCTGTGTCCTCTCCCAGTGTGTCTGTGACGCCCCCTCCCAAAGTACACAAACGCGGGCACCCACACACCCAACATCCATCCACCTCATTACAGCCTCCACTACCTGCACCTGCACCCAAAACACCTAAAGTGACACCTCCTATAACCACCTCCTCTTCCTCCACTCCCAGACCCCCTCCAGCTACCCATCCCAGTGTTTGTCAGAAACTGTCCCTCAGCAAAGTTGACCTCTTTGCCCCCACCCCCACCCCTCCAATTCATCAGTCCCGTAGTAGCGCCTCAGCCAAAAAGACTCCAGTACCAGTGTTGCGTGTTACAGGTGTGTGGAGTGCACTGGCCACCAGGGCAGGCAGTGTGACACGGAGCCAAGGCACTGCCAGTCCACCCCCTGTAAAGCATCTCAAGTTGGCAAGTGGCCGACGGGACCAGGTGAAGACTCCTGGAGGCAAAACTACTCACAAGGGTCCCAGGGGATTGCAGAGCCAGCTGTGACTCCTCCAAAGGCAGTGAAGTGCCAGAAGAAGTCTGCACAGCCTCGTGAGAGCAGCACGGCGGAGAAGGGCGGCATCCTCCCCGGCGGACGGGACGCCACCGCCAGCACCGTCGTCACTGGTCAGAAGACCACCACCAGAGTCAGTGCCCAGGAGGGCCCAAGTATCGTCACTGGCCAGGAGACCACCGCCAGAGTCAGTGCCCTGGAGGGCCCAAGTATCGACACTGGTCAGGAGACCACCGCCAGAGTCAGTGCCCTGGAGGGCCCAAGTATCGTCACTGGTCAGGAGACCACCGCCAGAGTCAGTGCCCTGGAGGGCCCAAGTATCGTCACTGGTCAGGAGACCACCGCCAGAGTCAGTGCCCAGGAGGGCCCAAGTATCGTCACTGGTCAGAAGACCACCGCCAGAGTCAGTGCCCAGGAGGGCCCCGGCTGCCACAGCCCCGCTGGGCAATGAGGGACCATCTTGCCACACACCAATGCACAGGTCAGAGACCGCCATGGCAAAGCACCGCTGAACAGGGCAAGCACCGAAGAACAGGTCAGAGACCGCCATGGCAAAGCACCGCTGAACAGGGCAAGCACCGCTGAACAGGTCAGAGACCGCCATGGCAAAGCACCGCTGAACAGGGCAAGCACCGCTGAACAGCCCAGAGACCGCCATGGCAAAGCACCGCTGAACAGGGCAAGCACCGCTGAACAGCCCAGAGACCGCCATGGCAAAGCACCGCTGAACAGGGCAAGCACCGCTGAACAGGTCAGAGACCGCCATGGCAAAGCACCGCTGAACAGGGCAAGCACCGCTGAACAGGTCAGAGACCGCCATGGCAAAGCACCGCTGAACAGGGCAAGCACCGCTGAACAGCCCAGAGACCGCCATGGCAAAGCACCGCTGAACAGGGCAAGCACCGCTGCAGAAGGAAAAGACCGCCACATCAAGCATCGTTATCCCATGTACAGCTGGGACAGTGATGGGACAGGAACTGTCACAGGGAGCCTAATCCAGTGTAGGCACCATTACCCCTCCAGAACCAGTGGAGACTGTTATCCACTTGAGAGACTGTGGCTTTGCACTCCCCAGGATGGTACAGTGGGCAAACCACCCACTGTAGAGACTTGAGAGACTGTGGCTTTGCACTCCCCAGGATATGGCAGTGGGCAACCCACCCACTGTAGAGACTTGAGAGACTGTGGCTTTGCACTCCCCAGGATATGGCAGTGGGCAAGCCACCCACTGTAGAGACTTGAGAGACTGTGGCTTTGCACTCCCCAGGATATGGCAGTGGGCAACCCACCCACTGTAGAGACTTGAGAGACTGTGGCTTTGCACTCCCGAGGATATGGCAGTGGGCAACCCAGCCACTGTAGAGACTTGAGAGACTGTGGCTTTTCACTCCCCAGGATATGGCAGTGGGCAAACCAGCCACTGTAGAGACTTGAGAGACTGTGGCTTTGCACTCCCCAGGATATGGCAGTGGGGAGCCCAGCCACTGTAGAGACTTGAGAGACTGTGGCTTTGCACTCCCCAGGATATGGCAGTGGGCAACCCAGCCACTGTAGAGACTTGAGAGACTGGCTTTGCACTCCCCAGGATATGGCAGGTGGCAACCCACCCACTATAGAGACTTGAGAGACTGTGGCTTTGCACTCCCCAGGATACGTCAATGGGCATGGAGCCCCGTTGTGGATCTGGCGTGGTGCTGTAATCCGGCTGAGGTGCCCCCCTTCCCTTCCCCCTGAGGTGCCTGTTGTATTTCTCTCTGATGCCCCGGCAGTGTTCTCTCCGTTTGTGGACAGGTATCTTGTGTGGGCCTCGCCCATGCATTTTTGGCCCAGTGGTGCACGGACATTGAGATGTGCATATCTGCACTACTTCTCGTAATGTATATACTTTTGAATTAGTTTATATATATCTGTATATATTTGAAACATGTATTTTGATACATTACAATGTTTGAACTGATTTTGTTTTGTCTTTGCATTCTTCCGGGGGGGTTGTAGGTTGTGACAGTGATGTTTGGAAATGCATTGGTGTGTGTTGTAATGTGCCAGGGTGGGGGTGGGGATGTTGCGTGTGTGTCCCCCTGACTTTTACCTACCCCTCCCCCCCCTATGTCGTAGGTGCAGTACTCACCGTTGTCTTCGCTGCCGCCGGCGCTGGTGTTCGTAGATGAGTAGGAAGACAAGGGCAGGTAGGATTTGTAATTCCGGCTCCATGGTGGCCTCCTTCCCCGTGGAGTGTGTTAAGGTGAGTGTTTTCCCATTGCAAAAGCTGTTTCCGCCGTGTTTTTATCCACGGTGAAACCACCCCTGAAAAGGTGGCGGATTGGCGGGTTGTGATACTGTGGGCGGTACATTGTCTTCCGCCTGTCTGTTGGCGGTGACCGCCGCACTGCTTGTCTGTACCGCCGTGGCGGGCGGAGTGTTAAAGTGGCTGTCTTTGTTGGCGGTTTCCGCCACGGTCATAATTCCCTTTTTTTCTCCGCCGCCCTGTTTGCGGTATTACCGCACCTTTAACACCGTCTGCTAGGGTTGTAATGACCCCCTAAGTTTCTTATCCTTCTGTCTGTTCGCTTTTTGGGAGGGCAAGTGTGCTGAACTCTGCTTTTCCTCTTGAGTAGGTCACTATTCGCATTATTTGCCTAGGTAACTGGCTCCGCCCATCAAAACACATGTTACCAGCCATGCAGCCATGCAGGGCTAATGCAAGAATGGCCACGTTATCTTGCTGAATTGAGCTACATGCTGCAAAGATGCTCTGTTGCAGACCTTCCAACTCGCACAGCGCCACAGTGTATCACACAACATCGGCTGTCCTCACATAGTCACCCCATTAAAGGTCAATATCACACAGTGGCAGTGAGTGAGCTGTAAATCTCTTAAGAGTGGGTTTCCACCTCAAAGGTGGATGCTCAGCACTTATGAAATCCACTAAAAAACTTTCACAACATCCCTTGAAAATACATGGGAGATAGCGTCAAAAGTAATTTAGGCTTTTGACCAAGGTAGAAATGAATTTGTCCCTTTTCAGACCCTGCCACCTCCAATGTTCCTTCACTGTAGCTTAGGCTGGGATTGCCTAAAAGCTCCACCACCACCTTAAGCCCTGTCTCTCTGAGGCTACCCCATTTTTTATTTTCTATCCTAAGCTGTGAGGTCTTGGTACATCCCATGTTCTTATTTTAGGTTTTTATTTTCATTTGAGCAGGCTTCTGCTTTGTTATTGTATCTTGTTTTACTTCATTGCCTTTCTTGTGTTATTTGTATTTCATATTAAATTTCCATCCGCTTTAGCTGTTCGACTCATGACAGCGGAAGTCTGAAGGGCTTTTCCTCATGAGAAGATTGCTCTTCAAGTCCATTCCCTTGCAAACTTGCTCCACCCACCATAAAGTACTGTATTGGGTACTTAGGGCCAATGTGTATGTGACTGCGATGCAAGGTGAGTGTACCAAAGGCAAGCCTGTCTTCACCGATCTGCATGCAGAAACTGTTAAGAACCACTCTAAACTCATACCCCCTAGCCAGTGGTCTAGGGCATTTTACTGTTTCTACTTGCTAGCCTCCTACTAAGTGCACCTCAAAAGAGATCCAGTGTCTTGACACTAATTTTCCATCTTCTCCACCCCCTCCTCTCATGTTAGGTCATGGTCTCCTTTAAATTGTGTAGCTAGGTGATAGTATCATGTGGTACGATTGGGGAGGTCTTACCATGTAGTACTAGTACGTTACCCAGATGTGGACCTTGGGTTCACCCTACTAAATCTTAGCTCAGTTTTGGTAGAATGGCAAAGAGCAGTCAGGCTGTTGCAAGCCACTCACCTGAACTCCAGGTAGTTCTGATGGGGTGACAATCATCCCTGAATCCCAATGAGAACTGACAGGGCAGCAATGAAGGACACACTGCAACCCTAGGAGCTTCCAAGGGAAAGGGGGGTTGGGATGAGAGAGAGAAAGACAGAAATACCAGGACTTTTGCATATTTGGATTTCTCTGCTCTGCGCACAGCTGGGCTGAAGGGTATCTGGATTCTAGTTCTGGATTTAGTATGCTGGCAATCAGGATTATTTAGATAGAGGGGTCTGGACTCGGATTTCCCTGTAAAGAAACCACACTTTAAAACAGGAAAAAACAAACAGATCGTTGGCATTAACTAATGTTAAATCAACAAACCAATGATTCACACTAGAGACACTTCCAGTGTGATTCAATAATTATCCAGGACTTATCGTGAACTTCAATTATCATGTACAAGGATTTCAGTGTGAGAAAATAACTGGGTTAATCACAACAAAACTACTTCAAATTTTCAGTAGTTCAAGAGACTCAAGAGTTCAAGGTTCATAGGCTAATATGCAATGGGAATCGAATTATAGTCTCAATTGTCCCAGAACTCTTTAGAACCCCAACATCAAATTCTGATTGAGAAAACGTGGATTGAAAACCAATTGTGAGCACAAGATCCAGGAAGGCACAGCTGTAACAAGAAATACAGCTTTTCTCTAATGTCTTTTCAGTCACAAGATTGATCTGAATATTATTGCTGGCTTTAGATGAATTTGATTAATCAATGCTGATCAAGATCCCAAATTAAACAGCAAAACTTGCATTACCTTACTTGGGATGACTTGTGTCTTTTTGCCAACGCAAGAAAGAGCGATGTGAGAAATGAATTGTTAGTTGCTCGTATTTTACAGGTACTGTGGTAACTGCGGAGAAGATCAGAAATACTAGGTCAGAACTCAGGATGCATGTCACTTTGAGGAGAAGCCTGTTGCTATGAAGATATGGACGCAGCTGCGAAGGGAAGGCTGCCAAAGACTGGAGACAGGTAAGCATCACTTCCAAGTTAATGTGGCTAAGCAGGGCTTAGTCTGAAGCATGGCTTATATAGCCGGCCTAAACCAGGTGCAAGGAAACATATGGGGAAAACAGAGGAACTCGTTAGTCATTATTGTAATTGCACATGTTCGTCAACTGTCTTTTCTCCATTCCGACAAGACGGCAGTCCTCATCTTCGGCTCCACCCCCTCCGCATGAAATGACTCATGGTGGCTTGCCACTCTCGGAATCGCTCCGACTCCCACTGACCACTCACGCAACCTAGGATTCATCTTGGACCCCTAACTATCCATGACCCATCAAGTCAATGCCATCTCCTCCTCCTGCTTCAACACCCTCCGCATGCTCCGAAAGATCTACAAATGGATACTCACCAAAACCAGAAGAACAGTCACCCAAGCCCTTGTAAGCAGCAAACTGCACTACGGCAATGCTCTCTATTCAGGAACCACAGCCAAACTCCAGAAGAGGCTGCAACCCATCCAGAACGCCTCCGCACGCCTCATGCTGGACATCCCCCACCACTGCCACATCACAGACCACCTGAAAAACCTGTACTGGCTCCCAGTCACCAAGCAAATCGCCTTCAAACTCCTCACCCACGCTCACAAAGCACTGCACAACACCAGACCAGAATACCTCAACAGGCAACTCTCCTTCTACACCCCGACCAGTCATCTCCGCTCCACCAACCTCGCCCTCGCAACCGTCCCACGCATCCGCAAAACTACAACCGGCTGTAGATCATTCTCGCACCACGCCACCAAAACGTAGAACACTCTTCCAACCCACCTGCGCCCGACCATAGACCTCCTTACCTTCAGGAAACTTCTCAAGACCTGGCTGTTCGAGCAGTAGCAGCACCATCCACCTCCCTTCTCCCCCCTCCCATGCTCAGGTCCTTGAGACCCTAACGGGTGAGTAGTGTGCTTTACAAATTCCTGATTGATTGATTGATTAGGAGGATCAATTAAAGAACCGGTAGCCATAGACATGTGCATCCTGGATTAACTGGGTGAGGCCCAGGTGTTCAGTAGTTAACCTGACAACAAGCATTGGTCTAGATCTGCTTTCCACATTGCCATTATGTTTATAACTGAGTTGCCAAGTTAGAGGAACATGTGTTAAGCATTTCCCAACACCCTCATGGATAATAAGAAATCTGACACCAATTTAGGAAAATAAAGCAGATTTTTAACTTAATTTAGACACTAATATAAACTTTGCATCTTACATACAACCAGAGTTGTGAATTTATTTTTAAAGCGTTGAAAAATAGAGCACATTTAATGGTCAAATGACTGCCTTTGAAGTCAATGGGGAAAATCGCAGTGTGCAATAAGTCACTTGTGGGGTGAGCTCTGGGGAACCCACTTGAAGTTAAGCTCTTGCTGGTCCCTAAACCAAGTCTCAACAGTCAGTTGTTTCTAGTTACCTTGCTCAGGGAGTCTGGGTGAAGAGGTGCTCTGGCTGTCCATGGTGCTGATGGATCTGCAGGCACTGTAAAAATTGTAGCACTTGACAAAAGCACACTTCAGGGAAGACCTAAACTTTACCCTTGGAGAGTAGAGGCCTTTGGGGTCCCAGACAGGGGCGGCTCCTCCGTTCGGGCGGAAGAGCGTCGTCCCGCACCAGCAGTGGCAGCTGCAAAACCTTTACAAGAAAATGATAATAAACCAATTATTGTTTTCTTGTAGGGGGCGGGGTCACAGGGGTGACGAGCAGTGGGGGGAGTGCAGAGCACTCCCCCTCAGAGTGTATGTGTGTTTGGCCAGATGTCTCAGACTGACTAAGCACACATGCGCAGTCTACTCTCTCCAGCCCGGCACTGTGTTGCAGGGCTGGGGAGAGCTTGCACAGGCTCCCAGTCTGCCTGGGAGCGCCCTTGTTGGCCACTCCCAGCCAATCCTGGTGCTCCTCTGAGAAGCGTCAGGATTGGCTACAGGGAAGGCTGGGAGCCTGTGCCTGCCAGCAGCAGAGGAGACGGAGGAGCCAAGCAGCGGCGTGCAGGTAATTTTTTAAAAAAAATTAATTTAATGTTTATTCCCCCCTCCTCCATGCTTCTGTGCGCCGCCCTCCCCCTTCCATGCCCCGTGAGCCGGGACTGGTCCCAGGACCTGGATTCCCTAGCTGGAACTGTGCCACCACATCCAGCAGCAGAGATGGCCTTGCAGCTGTCAATCACGGGACTGGTTGTGCCAAAGATGCTTTGCTGCTCCTCTCAAAGTCACCTCCTTCAGGATGCAGGACACCAGGAGTGGGGTCGTTGCTGACATTGGCCACTATGCTAGAAACTGCTCCGGGGTCAGTGATGGCTGAGAAGCTGTTGATTGAGGGGCTGGTGAGAGACAAGAAGTCCACAGTTACTTCATTGGCTGGAGGTCATCCAGAAGGGTGTAGCAGCTCGAAACTTTGTGAGAGCCTCACTACCACTCCCGGAGTTCCATTCTCTGACTTTCTTTTGGCTCTCTCACAAGTGGCTTGACGGTTTGCGCTTGGGACTTCAGCATGAGCATTCTTCTGCAGGTTTCAGGTGACTGGTACCAACGGTCAGGGGAGTCTGCTTTACCTTCTGGCTTCCAATGGAGTGCCTCTTGCTGGAAGCACTGAGTTTTCACCATGGGCACATGTCAATCACACAGTTCCAGTATATGGTCTACTTAGGGTACTAAAGTGCTTTCTCTTTGCACAGCAGTGGAGTTCCAAGTCCTTTTTGGTGACAGCGTCTTCTTTGTGCCTCTTCTCAGGCTCAAAGTCAGAACTAAGGTTTTGGTGGCACGGGAGCCCCTAAAATCCTTGTTTAGGGGGTGTTAAGGGTGTGGGGGACAGTGGCCAAATGGGCTACTGGTGCCTGAAGCTAGTCCACGCCTGAAGTGATGATTTGCTGTGGAGGTATGTCCCTTTTCTACCCAGAAACCACTATTCCTAAGATTTGCTAGCATGGCAGAGCCTTCCCTTCGCTGTACAGACCTCCTAGCCCACCCTAAAAGTATGGTTAGACTTTGGGAGGTGTACACCTCCTGAAAAACTAATTTTCCCTCCTGCCAGCTTGGTCAGGGTAGGAAGGGCTTTGTCTTTGAGTGGGGGACAAGAGATTACACATAAAGGGCAGTTAAGCCTTTGAGGCTCACCACCAAGATCACTGTAAAAACTAGCCATCCTGGGAGGGCGGAGGTGTGACCTCCGTCCTCCAGAGGTGCTTTGTCTCCATCTTGGGAGAAGTGTTAGCACAACCAGCAGGTGGTCAGACTCTTGTCTTGGTGGCAAATGGCTCAGGATAGCCCGCCAAGGCAGGAGAAAACTGCTATCTTGGTGGGCGTCCTCTTAGAACACCACCAGGATACATGCTAATTAATCCTGGGCACGAAAATCATGCTCGAGGTTAAAAAGCACAGTGTTTGATACCACACATGGGGGGAAATTAGCCAGACCATCATGGAGCTAGACATCTGGGGACTGCCCAGGTGCCAACCCATGTTATCCTATGGACCGACAAGTTGTGGTAGCATTAAGTTTTAAATGCTATCACAGAGTAATATATGCTCCTGCATATATGTCTACACTCATGACACAGTGCACCCTGCCTCCTGGTCTATAAGGGTCCTGCCTTAGGGGTGACTGACCTGTGCTATGGGCAGTGAAGGGACTCTGCCTGCACTTGGTGTGGACTCAGTCGAACTCCAGCAGACAAGCTGCTTGTGCAGGCTGACATGGCAGCTCTGCAGGCTTTGCTTTCACTTGGGTCACACAGGGTGGCGCAACCAGTGCAGCAGCGCTGGTGAGCCATTTACCATCCCTGCCCTGGGTACTACTGGTAGAATTTACTAGGGCCTTACAGGGGCGGTCAAGTCCTTGCCAATTGGGTTTGCAAAATCTCAGTCCAATTTTCGGGAAAGAGCACTGGTATTGGGGTCTGGGTAGAAGGCCTCAGTTCACTTTCAGGCCAAAAGCAACAGCATCAAGAAGGAAAAAGTGGGGGAGGACCATCCAAAATCAGGAGTTCACAACAAATTGCATGTTGTTCAGCACAAACATGGTATTTTAGAATTTTGCAGAAGCCCACAAGTCAATCTCATGGTTTCCCCTACAGATGAGGAAACCAAAGGGTTTCAATTGCTATGCATTAGCTGGCTCAACTATCAGAAACCCCTAACCTTGAAAGCATACCCACCACAGTGCTGGCTACGAGATTACATTGACACTTAGAGCAGTGTATGCATTGGTGATTTCCCTGTACTGGCATGCTTGGCATGCAGTCCTGAGCAGGGAAAGCAATCAATGGCCCCTCATTCAGGGATAAAACTTCCTGCACATTAGAGTCATTGTTTTTTTCTGTGTTTTAAACCAACTGATACTGTGGGTTTTTTGTAGGAGGCTGGCCTGTCTTGTAGTAGGTACCAAAGGTACTTACACCTTGTGCCAGGTCCAGTTATCCCTTATTAGTGTAGGAGAGGTGTTTCTAGCAGCTTGGGCTGATAGAAGGTAGCTATGGCAAAGCAGCTTAGGCTGAACTAGGAGACATGTAAAGCTCCTACTATACCACTTATATCATATGTACAATATCATAAGAAAACACAATACACAGAGTTACTAAAAATAAAGGTACTTTATAACAATAAGTTATATGTACACAAACCAAAATTAGGTAAGTAATAGCAAGAAAAGTAATGCAAACAGTGTAGAATCACAATAGGTTGTAATAGGAGCACATAGGTATAGGGGCAACACAAACCATATACTCCAAAAGTGGAATGCGAACCACGAATGGACCCCAAACCTATGTGAGATTGTAGAGGGTCGCTGGGACTGTAAGAAAACAGTGAGGGTTAGAAAAATACCCCACCCCAAGACCCTGACAGGTAGGTGTAAAGTGCACCTATTACCCCCAGAGAGCACAGAAGTGGTGATAGGCGGCTTCTGCAGGAAGAACAAACACAAGCAATGCAACAACAGTGGATTTCCAGGACCTGAGTACCTGTAAGACAAGGGGACCAAGTCCAATAGTCGCAACAGTGTCAAGAGTGGGCAGGAGCCCAGGAAATGCCAGCTGAAGGTGCAAGGAAGCTGCCACCGGTTGGAAGAAGCTTGGAGTTCTCCAAGAAAGAAGAGGACTAGGAACTTCTCCTTTGGAAGACAGATGTCGCACATCGTGATGAAGCTTGCAGAGGTATTCCCATGCAGAAAGACTGCAAACAAGCCTTGCTAGCTGCAAGGGTCACAGTAGAGGTTTTTGGGTACTACTGTGGCCCAGGAGGGACCAGGATGTCGCCTTTTGGAGGAGGAGACAGAGGGGGCACCCAGCAACTCAGGGAGCCCTCACAAAAGCAGGCAGCACCCGCAGAAGTACCCTAACAGGCATTTAGAAGAAGAGTGAACTGAAGTCCACGCGAAGTCACAAAAGGGAGTCCCACGACGCCGGAGGACAACTCAGAAGGTTGTGCACTGCTGGAAGGAGTGCCGGGGACCCAGGCTTGGCTGTGCAAGAAGGAAATCCTGGAAGAGTGCACAGGAGCCGGAGCAACTGCAAATCATGCGGTACACAGCTTTGCAGTCTAGCGTGGGGAGGCAAGTACTTACCTCCACCAAACTTGGACTGAAGAGTCACTGGACTGTGGGAGTCACTTGGCCAGAGTTGCTGTGTTCCAGGGACCACGCTTGTTAGGATGAGAGGGGACCCAGAGGACCAGTGTTGCAGTTTTTTGGTGCCTGCGTTAGCAGGGGGAAGATTCAGTCGACCCACAGGAGATTTCTTGTGAGCTTTTGGTGCAAGGTGAAGGCAGGCTACCCCCAGAGCATGCACCACCTGGAAACAGTCGAGAAAGCCGGCAGGATTAGGCGCTACAATTTTGCTGGTAGCCGTCTTGCTACTTTGTTGCAGTTTTGCAGGCATCCTGAGCAGTCAGCGGTCGATCCTTTGGTAGAAGGTGAAGAGGGAGATGCAGAGGAACTCTGGTGAGCTCTTGCATTCGTTTTCTAAAGAATTCCCCAAAGCAGAGACCCTAAATAGCCAGAAAAGGAGGTTTGGCTACCAAGGAAGGAGGATTGGCTACCAAGAGAGGTAAGAGCCTATCAGAAGGAGCCTCTGACGTCACCTGCTGGCACTGGCCACTCAGAGCAGTCCATTGTGCCCCCAACACCTCTGTTTCCAAGATGGCAGAGGTCTGGAACACACTGGAGGAGCGCTACTGGTCAGGGGAGTCGTCACTCCCCTTTCCTTTGTCCAGTTTCGCGCCAGAGCAGGGCTGGGGGATCCCTGAACCAGTGTAGACTGGCTTATGCAGAGATGGGCACCATCTGTGCCCATCAAAGCATTTCCAGAGGCTGGGGGAGGCTACTCCTCCCCAGCCCTTCACACCTATTTCCAAATGGAGAGGGTGTAACACCCTCTCTCAGAGGAAACCCTTTGTTCTGCCTTCCTGGGCCAGGGCTGCCTGGACCCCAGGAGGGCAGAAACCTGTCTGAGGTGTTAGCAGCAGCAGCTGCAGTGCAGACCCCGGAAAGGCAGTTTGGCAGTACCCGGGTTCTGTGCTAGAGACCGGGGGGATCATGGAATTGTCACCCCAATACCCGAACGGTATTGGGGTGACAATTCCATGATCTTAGACATATTACATGGCCATGTTCGGAGTTACCATTGTGACGGTATACATAGGTAGTGACCTATGTATAGTGCACGCGTGTAATGGTGTCCATGCACTCACAAAGTCCGGGGAATTTGCCCTGAACGATGTGGGGGCACCTTGGCTAGTCCCAGGGTGCCCACACACTAAGGGGCATATTTATACTCTGTCTGCGCCGAATGTGCGTCAAAAGTTTTGAAGCACATTCAGCGCAAACGTTGCCCCGTATTTAAACTTTGACGTCCGAGCCCGCGGACGACAAAATTCCGCAGTGTGTGTAATTTTTTGGATGCAGCAACCCACCTTGCGTTAATCATATGCAAGGTAGGCGTTCCCGTCCAAAAAATGACTTAATCGGGCGTGTGTCGTATTTATGCTTTCGGGCAAAAATGACGCACGGCAGGGAGGCGGAGCCAGAAAATGACGCACAGCCCTATTTGCGTCAAAAATTACGCCAGGGTCAGGGCAGGCGTTAAAATGGGGCAAAGACACCTGTATTTAATCAGAACACACAGAGCAGTAACAGGGAGACATGGAGGTGATTCTAATCCAGCGTGCACGCAGACGCAGAGCCCAGCAGCAACAACAGCAGCTACAACAACACCAGCAGGGACCCCAAAGGCAGAGCAGAAGGCAGAAGAGGATATTCCGCCCCAGAACAACCCTTCATTGCCTCAGGGAACACAACATCATCCAGAGGTACAGGTTGAACTGGCAGGCCGTTCAGCAGCTGCTGCGCAACATTGAACCGCAGTTGGCACCCACTTTGCTGACACCCCGTACCATCCCAACAGAAACCGAGCTGCTTGCCGTACTTCACTTGCTGGCAAGTGGCTCTTTTCAAACAACTGGTGCCCTGGTTGCTGGAATATCACAGCCATCATTCTCTGCCTTTTTGCCCAAAGTACTGGATGCCATCATTGGACTTACACCCGCCACATCTGCTTCCCTAACACACTGCAGAAGCAGCAGGAAACAAAACAGGAGTTCTACCTCATTAGTGGCTTCCCACATGTCCTTGGTGCAATCGACTGCACACATGTATGCCTTGTGCCACCTGCTGCAACTGAACACCTCTACCGCAACAGGAAGCACACACATTCCATCAACGTGTAGGCCTTTGTCGATCACCAGGGATTGATCACCAACATCGTGGCTAAATATCCTGGGAGTGTACATGACTCCTTCATCTTTCATCACTGCACCATCAATGAACACTTCCAGGATGGATGGTATGGCAATGGACTACTTGTTGGTAAGTACAAAAACCTACTTATATACACACTGCACAGCACACCTCTAGGACACACAACACATACACCACAACAGCAACATGTGAACAGGAACACACTGAGGTCGGGACATCGCTAGCCATGTTTCTTAGGTCTGCAGTGAACCTGTCACACATCTGAAATTACTGTACAGCCTAATGTTAAGATGTCAAAGATCACAATGTGTGGAGTGGGTTGCCTAAATGTCACCTTGCAAATTGTAAGTGTCCCAAAGACGTTTACATTAATCCATTGCATAAGTCTAAAGGTATGGGATGTCCAGGGTACATTGATTAGAACGTGTTAACAACACTGTCAATTTTAACCTGTGTATGGAACTATCATCTCACCCCCAGTTAAGACACAGGGACACCTGTATCACAAGTCACAATGCTAGGGAGTGCACACTGTACTGCAAATCCCAAAACATACTGCTGGCAACCGGTCAGCAGCCAAACACTCGTTCAGCCAAGGAAACAACACAATGCAGATGGTACATCCTACAAGCTTCGGATGCTACATTATAACACAAAAGAGTCACAGACAACACAAGACAACTACTGCCATGCAAGGTCATTTCAATAGGGCCAGCTACATCAACATGATCCCATTCATTTTCTCTTGCAGCTGATCAGGGGTATGGCATCCAGCCATGGATTATGACACCAATTGGCAACCCGAGTACTGCTGCAGAGCGTGCCTACAACGACGTACATAGGAGGACACGAAGCATAGTCGAGAGGACCTTCGGCATCCTCAAGTCAAGGTTCCGGTGCCTCGACATCACTGGTGGAAGCCTCCTATATTCCCCGGAGATAGTCTGTATGATCATCCTAACATGTGCAATATTGCACAACATTTGCATCAAAAGGAACATTCCCCTCCTGGACCCAGAGCCACATATGCCTGAAGAGGAGGGAGAGGAGGATGCTGGCCTGCAACATGAGAGGGAACTACAGAACATGGCCGCTGGTATACGCAGGCGGCAACATATCGTCAACAATTTCTTTTAAATATAATCACATTCACCACATTAGTTAACTATTTTAAATAAACACCTATAATAATCACCATATCATGGCCTGGCTATTCATTTTTGCACACCTTCATCTCTACTTATCAGAATAAGAGTGTTGCCTCATGGAGCATTGCTGAGATACTGATTAGGACACTGAAAATCCCAGAGCTAATGTGATGCGTAACATACAATGGTCACATACACACACACTGTAAATTACATATCTCATGTACATTTCTCCTTTGAAGACCAATAGCAGAAGACCACACCTATTTCACACATACATGTTGAAATCAAGGTCCAACACAGCATATGGCACACAACTAAGACACCATCACTCAATAAGGGGAAAACAAGCCTCATACATGGGGCAGTCGATGTGCTTTAGCATCAGTAACAGGAATGTCTGATCAGACCCCTGACAGCAGTAAGTCCAACTGCATCCAATATTTGCAAGGACTATCTGTGACCAGAGTTCCATAGAAGCAGAACATAGACAGCGCTAGTGCCACACATATGAGCAGCATTGCACACATGGCATGCCATGTACATGTCAGCCCATTTCCTAACTCCTGACACACCCATGTACCTGGTTACAACCCACCTGTCTGAAGAGGTCCCTGGAATACTAAGATGTGTACCCTGATATTACCTCCTCTACACACACAGACTAACAATAGCAATCCAGTGTGCTACACCCTTTCCTATGGAATGCCATTGTCATAGAACATCTGGCTGCATGGACGTCAGGTTAATTTATACACTGTCTTCTAGTTTCAAAGCCCTGTTAGCACCTGTAGATTGCTTCCCATGTGAAAATGTCTGTTGGCCCTTAGAATGCAAATCTCACCTACAGCACTGGTGAGAAACAGATGCAGCCCACACCTGTGATCACCTCCATGCACACCACCCATTTCAACAAGCACTGCCCCTGTTGATGCCTGGAACAGCATAGGAGTTGCCATTTTGTCAAATGCACCATTAAGCATTGATACTAATTAAGCCGTGTAACACAGCCCTTGGGTTCATTTGTCACCTTCAAAAACACAGGACATACACAGTTTGACATGTCAACTGTCTAGTTCGTCCTCCAAACAGTCTGAGTCAGACCACTGATTATGTAACTTGTCAAATTGCTGGATCCTGAATCACCCTGCATTCTGTCAGCCTGACTGGCATCTGTCTGTGCGTCACACTAGTGTATCCCTGTGTCTACATATGTACCACACTTGCGTTAGCA
The DNA here is from genome assembly GCF_031143425.1 of Pleurodeles waltl. NCBI lineage: Eukaryota > Metazoa > Chordata > Amphibia > Caudata > Salamandridae > Pleurodeles > Pleurodeles waltl. The sequence goes on from NC_090440.1 coordinate 1,893,095,753, forward strand.
AACCTCTCATTCATCACGGGGTATTTGGGCATGTGCTTCTTCAATGCATACCCAAATACATTGTATAGCATCATCTGCCTTTTAACTGTACCATTTGATTAAAATCCTCTGGGAAAAGCAAAATTCATGGCCCATGCCTTGTCTTGGTCTCATTTATGCATGAATGACAAAGTGTGACAGTGTCCCAGGGCCGTAGGCAGGGATTGGGTACGGGGCCTTCAGCAGAACCAGCAACCTCTGATAATGTCCACGAAAAATACACACATGTCAGGACCACGACAGTTCATACACAGAATCACAGTGCTCACAACATATTGATGGGCCGTGTGTGGTTAATAGCTACGAGAATAATCAGCACAGAGGCTATGATGTTCCCAGATGCAGTGGGAATTGCAGAGGCTAACCTGTGTACAAATGTTGTAATGACACCTGCCCGAACATGACACCTGAGACATTATCTCACTCAGCACACCAAGGTTGCCCTGTTGGCTGTCTCATTACACGTCTTTAGTGACAGGGTGGGACCATCCCCATGTAGGTTCACATGTCCTCATCCACTTTACTCACTTTGATCAACCAAGGATACTCAGTAGATACAGGAATAGCTGCCACTGACTCATGATGAGTCCTGGACCGAACTGTGACAAATTACAGCCCAAACTATATGCAGGATCATAATTGGACCACACACATGAACAAGACACCTATGTGCAATTGATCACTGGAAATATGTGGACACATGCTGTCTTGTATGCTGGTCCACCACAGCCACTTGATAGTTGGGGCTCACTTCTATGGCCTCAACTGTGGTGTCATCATACATTTGAGATTCACCTTTGTCTGTCTTGGCAAACAACATGGTACCCACTTCCTCAATGCATGTGTATGACTCACTGTGGGATTCACCAACTAGTGCCTAGGAAGCTGTTACCAAAACTCTAGGACATAAGATGTTGAAAATGTGGACCATTGACATGAACAAGCGTCTGCCATCTATCTGGTGCATGCTTTGTCACATGTGGTGTCTACGTTACCCTAAATCTTGGAAGTCCACATTACGGATGTTGCTACATGCATGACTAACACATACCCTCTCTCACTTCCACAATGACTTGCATCTAAGGATTGGACACATGGACGTCACATTCCTACAAGCATATGTTCAATAATGCTTCATGTGATACACACACACTTGGTCAACAAATACATTAGTTGCCAAAGCACACACTTTGACACAAAGGCATTTAGGTATTGTGCATATGTGCGTCACATTGCTATCCTCTCCTTATGCCAAACATCCCCAATTTGTGCAACACATATATGTAGGCCACACTTATGACCAACTATTGCGTCAGCCAACCGTAAAACTACTGTGAAGGGAGTAGCGGATCATGGTCCGCTGCAGTATGATGTCCCACATGTGAACATACACCATCAACACCATAGTGTGTTCAATCAGCCTATCTCTGATGTCTCCCAAATGTAACATAACAAAAAAACATGAAAATTGCCCAAAACCAGTTAATGCACTGAAATGTTGACGTTCCTAGCTTTATGCGTCATTTTTTGCCCACCAATACTGTATTTGCGTCATTCGTTTTGACACACAGGAGTGAAAATTAGCCCGCATCCAGATATTTGTACAGGCCATGTACTATTATTTCGATGCGGGCTAATTTTCACTCCTGTGCATAAAAAAAATGACGCAAATACAGTTTTGGTGGACAAAAAATGACGCATAATGCGAAAAAGGGCGGACATTTCATACATGAAGTGATGTAATAGGATATCCTGTTTACAGATCATATACAGTGGGTGTACTTTCACTTTCACTTGGCAGTCTATGATTCTTCTAGACTGTGTGGCTGTGTAGAGAGTGGTGTCCTGAGGTTTTGTGCTTTTTTGTCCTGTGTGCTATCTGTATTGTCAATTTGTGAAATAAATATTGTTGGTGTATACTGTACTACTGTGTTTTGTCTACATTTGTCCAGTATTCTAGTGTTTTGTTGTTTGTGGGAGTTTGTTGTGGGTAGTGTTAGCTTGGGGATAGTTGGGCTCTTTTAGTAGTTAAGTTTACTTTTTATCTGTATTTGTACCCCTACTTTCCCCCTTTTCCCCTTTCTATTTCTTTCACCCCTATTCCCTTTCACATTTCCACTATGTCTGGTAGGCCACGTCTTGGCAGGATGGGTGAAGAGGAGTTGGGGGGGTTCATATGGTTGTGTGACATTTCTTGCCACTCATGATCGAGGCAGGGTGATACAGGGGTATCGAACAGAGGCGCGCAGAATCCAGTGGGGAAAGATGCTGCATCACCTGCAGCGTGTGTATGCCAGCCAAAGGAGTGACCACCAGCTGAAGCACAGGTGGGCTGACCTCATCACCAGGGAGCACGATCTCTTGGACCACCTGGAAATCGTGATTGGTGGCACTGTTGGTGACTATTAATCATGTAAATGTGCACAATTAAATGCTCTGTAGTGACATAAAAGGATTTGCACTATGTCTGCCAGCTACCTTGCTGACTGTGTGTAATGCTGGGGAAACATACAGGGATAATTGATGCACTATGGTAAGGATCACAATTGCTAGCTGTCAGGTAGCACGTGCTCAGCAAACTTACAGGATACTTTTCCATTAAGTAAATTGGTGCTGCCTTTGTGTCAGACAACCAAACAAAATAGGAGCCAATCATGTCTATATAGGGTACTATTGACAGAGAAGTAAAGATGTACCAACATATTGGCTAACTTTGTTGACGCAATAGCTAGACTGACTTTAGAATCACTACATGATGCAGAAAATGAGTGCTGCCTTCACGTCAATTGATGATAGCAAAGTGGCTCAGACATATGTCTCATGTGAGTCTGGTGAGTGTGGAAGGAAAGCGTTCACGGAAGTACTATGAATGTTTGGGATTATTGTGTTCCTTGATCTTTTTGGATACATGTCAGATCTGGATTTGAAAACATCGTGAAAAGGTGTAAGGTGCCCTCAGCTAACATCTTAGAATGTTTGTTGGAGTTAGTTGTGCCACATTCCAAATATGGATGGCAGTCCAAAGGTATGCACATGGCTTCACATCTCCATGGTTGGTGCAAATCACCATAGCTGGGCCACATCAATTGAATCAAATGTAACAACAGGAGGGCTCACAAAAGTCCCTGCCTCTCCCTCTGTACATTGTACCTATGTGTAATAAATGTGTCATGGCCACAAGGCATGTTTGACTGGTAATGCAGTCCTCAAGTAACCAGGCTTTGTATGTCTCTCTTGGATGCACATTATGAGACGATTACACTCCATATTTTTTTTCAGGTCACCAATTACGGGGCATGTTTGCAACCACATGATAGTTAGGGCCAATGTATGTGTGCAGATATGTGTGTAACTGTCACAGGAGACCCATGCTATGTACAAGTTGGCCGTGATATATCAGATGCAGTATCATCAAGTCTGAATGGCTGCCATTTCCTTATTCAGCCTACACATTGTATATGTTTATGAAATTGTTGCTCTGTGCACAGATTTTGAGCACATTTCTTCCTTCCATGCCTTACAGGTGGACCGGCACCCTACACTGTGGGAGAGGTGGCGACATTTGAGGACCCCAACCACTCCAGTAAGTGTTGATATGTCTGTTATGTGTTGTGTTTGCTGGTTATGGACTCGTGTGTGTTGAACGCATAGCAAGGTGTGATGCGTTGGGCAATCATTTCTCTTGTTCCATGAGTGGGATTTCAGTTTCTCAAATGTTTTGAGTTGGCCAATGCATATCCAGTGGTATTATCTAGAAATTGTAGGCCATTCCTGTAGGCCCCACTGTGAGTACTGGGGTTAGTCATGTGGATGACACTTGTATCAACAAGAGTCACACTGGAAGTCAGCTCAGATTTAGTCAGCCTGTCAGACCCACAATCTCCAAGATTGGTACAGCAAATTGCTTTCCAATAGACTTCTGCTTCCCTATTTACCAACGTACTTATGAAACTGTAGGTAGAACCTCCTAGCAGCATGTACTTCCTCATGTAGTGCTACAAGTATGTGGAACTTGAGTGCAATGGCCTAGGTGTGCATGCTAATCATGATCATGGGTGTTCTTGCCACTCTGTGTCTGATGTAAGTCAGGCCTTACTGGAAGTATATGTTGTGTGCCAAGTTCTGCATTTCCTGACATGTGTGGGCCTATGATTGGTCTAGGGTTTGCTGACTCCTAATTGTTGATAGACCTTACCTGTGGTGTGTGTGTAGAGCCAAACACGTGTGGAGTTTTCTATACACTCCTCGGTGTACATGTTGTTGGAAATTGATAGTTGTTATCCACCCCCTCACCCTCAAACACGGGCATGGGTTTGTGAATGGGGTACCTAGTACTGATGCTACCAGTATGTTACACATACATGTGAATAAGTGACTGTTTAGTAGGAACCTAGTATACACACTCAGGTATCGCACTTGGTACTATACTGGCAAATCCAGTTACAAATTGCAGACCATGTGGCTTTAGTTTTGCATTCCGTACACTGACATTTGTAGCCCAGGTCTTGGCGGAGGATATGCAGCATGATTCTTAGCTGATAACAGGCAGAACTCAGATGGCAAGCCAAAGCCATTTGTTACCCATCTTGTAGGTTATGGATGTGCTATGTGTGATGTGACCTTTGTAGGCTGGCCTGCCATGTACTTCCTCAGGGACATTCAATGATCTGTAGTGTGATATGAGCTGTTACAAGTACTGTAGATGTTTAGTCTGATTAACTTCTTGTGTCATTTCACACAATGCAGTTACTAATGTAGAATATTTGCATTTGTCTTCACAGCTGCAAACATGACTCCAGACCAGGTCTGTGAATTTCAGCGCCGGGCCATGAGATACCAGCACATCCTGCTGGTGGAGTCGGGTTCAGGAGGATGGCCCGGCGATATCGCCATGAACGGGCCTCTGGGGCATAGAGAGCCTTCCCACAGGGTGGGCCTACTTAGCCCCCCACAGCCACCACCAGCACAACCACCACTTCAAGCCAGGTGGCCCCACCCACAGCTGGGACTGTTGTGCCTACATCTGCTGGACTTCCAGGCCCCAGCATTGCTACAGGTGCAGGACAGCCCACTGGGCCTGCCACCACACACACACAGACCTCCTCCACCGGTACCCAGACTGCCACAGCTCCATCTGTTGACCCTGCAGCCTTCCACAACATGGAACGGAAGATGGACTGTGTGCTGCGCAAGTTGAGCCACCTGAGCCGGGATGTGCGCCACATTTACCGGCGTGTTAAGTCAATCAAGAGGACCCTACGCAGAGCCAACCTCTAGACTGTATTTGATATGGAAATGATTCACTCCCCTCCCTCCTCTTTCCTTGTTCTTATAGTTAGTGGGCTTAGGGGGCTTAGTGTTAGGTTAGTATAGGCTGTTAGTTTAGTTAGTGTTAGTGGGTGGGGGGTCCTGATTCTTTCTATTTTTACTTATTAAGTGTGTGGGTGGGTGGGTGGGTGGAGGGCTATGTTGGGGATCTTGTGTGTTTAAAATATATATATATATATATATATATTTGTTTAGGATAGTATAGTATGTGTTTAGGTTAGTATGTGTTGTCCTCCATGTGTCCCGTCTCATAGGGGGGGTGGGGGGAAGATGTTTAGAACGTTTCGTTACATGTGATAAGTAAGTGTAGCTTAGGTTAGTTAGGGACAGTTGTGGGTAATGAGTAGTCAGGGTAGATTAGGGTAGGTAAGATTTTTCCCTCAGTTTCCTCTTCTGTAATTAGCATTTAATAAATATTTGGTTAACCCTTAACAGTATGTGTTAAATGGTAATTGATCCTGGGTTTGGATTTAGTTTACATACATTTTGTACTATTACATTTGTGTCCTATGCTACAAACAAATCCCAACTGAGCTGTACGATTGGCAGCTAGCCCAGAGCTACCTTGCAAAGTGTCCACCCTTCGTTGCAACCACCAATCACAGTTAATATGGATGACAATGTGTTTCTGTTGATAAGTGTGTTTTCAAAGTCACAAACAGTGCTTCCAGACTTGGTACTGGGGGAACAGTTTTAGGTCTGACTGCAGTGTGATGATCAAGGACACCCTTATAAGATGAGTTCTCATTGGCACTCTTGTATTCTTGTCTTCATGACTCTCATACGTCATTTGTGACACAGTTCAGCATGATTACCTATTTGTATGTAAACTCAGACACCTTCATTTATGAAGTTTTTGTAGTGTTTGCTTAGATTAGTGTGCACTGTTATATGTGTTATTATTGCATGGTGGCAACATTTTGCGGCCACTATTTGATGACTTAGATATCCCTTGAGGAAGCATTATTCTGTCCAACACAGCATGATGGTGTACGGTTTTTCACTTCATCAGATCTTACCCTCAGGAAGGGCAGAGTATGATGCAATCATGGGCACTGTGCTCATTTATCTGACTACATAATATCAGGACAGTTGTATTGACAAGCTACGTAATTTGACAGTAGGCACATTTCAGTTATCTGCTGCACAGTTGATATGTCATATTACCCAGAGACAGATTTGTTGTGTAAGTGCTATTTATTGAAAAGTGCTGTAGTGCTATCTGTACATTGTCCATGATTGTGAGTCCATTATAGTGACATCTTACATTGTGATCCTACACAAGGGTTTACCGAAATGCTTTTGACATGCTGGGGTTGATGTTTCAGACAGTGCAGAGGGACAGAATTTGCTAATGAGTAGGAGAGAGACAATCACTGGGCTGGGTGACAAGATATACAGTGGTTTGCAGAACAGTGCTTGAGTACAGTTGTTTCAAGACTGGCAAGTTACAAAGCGCAGGACCTTGGGAATAGTTGGCCATGTGGCAGGGACTAGTGCTTCCGGGTACTTTTCCTTGTGAATGTGATCTGTTCCATGTCTTCTTCTTCTGATGTGTATGTTGCCTGGTTCTTGAGAATAACAGCCACACCACAATGGTAGGCAGCCAGGTCGGCCCTGAGGGGTTAAATGTTGCATTTGTGCACGCGTTGACAGGATTGCTGTTGTAGGTGTTGGGTCAACTGTATTACAGCTGTGCTGATTTCCTTCTGGGTTTTTTGCTGTTCCTGCAAGATAGATGTTAGGGCTTGCATAACTGCTGCCTGACCTGCAGATGACATCATGCACAAACGCACCCCCTCTAGGCTGGCTGCCATATTTTGCATCCCCACCCGCACCTCCTTGGCCAGCTCCTGCTGTACTCCGACTACAGTTCTCTCAAAGCTGGTGCTAGTGTCATCTGAGTCCTCAGCTGTATTGGAGCTGCAGATCTTACAATTGGGGTGGTGGGTGGATCCTCTGTGATGGCTGCTTGTTCTGTGCTCCTCCTTGTGACTGAAGGTGGGGTCTGGAGGGTTTCAAGGACCTTTTGGATAGTCTCCTGGGGAATGTTTATCGGCTCGTCATCCATGTCATCAGAGTAATCTGGGACAGGCATATCCGCAGGAGATCCATCTTCCTCTGCAATGAAATAGGGTACAATTAGTGTGTCTGTGTTGTGGCAATTTTGATGTGACATGCCTGCCTTGTGATGAATTCACTTTGTGATCTTGTTTCGTGTTCATTGCTCTAGTCCTTCAGATGGGCAATCTTCCAGGCCTATGGCCCACCTGCATGTCACATATATGTTATTGAGTTATTAGACTTCTCAGCATCATCTCCTCTAGTCTTGTTTTAGGCCAAATAGTGATTTGCCACCTTCTTGTCCTACTCAAGCCTCCATCTGCATCCATTCTCATGGTGAGACCTTTCACAGCCAGCCCTGGCTGCACACTTAACAATCTGGACCTGCCCCAATCTCTAATCTTTCACATCCACTTAAATGTATTTGACATGTGGCATATCCTATGCATAGCAATGTTATGACACAATATGGATGTTGGCATTGGTAATGTGTACAGCTGATGTTGGGGAATGTGTGTTACATTGGATTGCCCTGATAATCATATCAGTGTCCTATTTCCTCCTCTGACTGTGCAGGTGTATGTCAGTGACCAGTTACATGTGGCCCCCCCAAATGCTGTTGTCTGAGCAGTATGACATTTGGGATGTTGCATTGTTACCCAAGCACAGGATGGACCCTGACATATGCAGCATGGGTGTGTCCTTAGTGCTGTGTAGCTTCTATTGATGTTTACATTGGCTGATGTTTGCGACAACTATGGGCATTGACATCTGACAGTACTGGGGCCTTTGTCTTGTTTCTGGGGATTGTTAAATTTGTCATCCTCACCCCCTAATTTAGTTGTGTATGACCCATGGGGAGGTTACTGCCATTGGCTACTTGAGCTGCACACAGAGCGGAGGTGGTAGTGGCAACTGTTGTCGCAGTTACATTCGAGTTGTCGGTATGGCTAGAGGTTGTTAATTGGGCCCTAGTTAATGTAGGGGGTATGGTGGCTGACGTGTGCCGGGATGTCAGTTTGACGTTGTGCCCTTCCCTCCTGGTGTGGCTTTCCCTTTGCTCCATCGTTGGCATGACAGCATGCCCCCATGGGACTGTTGGTGTAGTGTAATGGTGTGCCCCAGCTTCTGTTTGTGCAGGCCATGCCCCCATGCCGTGCCCCTTTACCCATGCCACTCCATATATATGATGACTTACATGCAATGTGTAGTAGGTATTCCCCCCCTGGTTGCAGTTGACATTAGTGTATTTCAATTCCCCATGCGACTTACCCTGCATGTGTGTTGTCTCCTGGTAGTCTGCGCTGTCCTGTCCTTGAATCCCTGTGACGATCTCCTCAGGGATGATGGCTGCGACCATCTCCTCCATGTGGTCCAGGGCCTCCTGGTATGCTGGACTCCCACCTCCAGTCTGCAGTGCTGCCTTACTGTTCCTGGCCATCTTTTCCTTGGTCCTGCGCTTGCAGTCATGCCAGCGTTTCTTGCACTCGATGACAGTTCTGCATACTTCAGCCACACTGTTAATCTTGTTGACAATTTGTTGCCATATAGCCTCTCTCCTACTGATTGGCAACTTTGAGGTGACAAACAGTTGGTGCTGTTGTTCCGTCTCCTCTTTAACCAGAATTTTCTGTTCCTCTGCACTGGGTAAATTTAGTCACTAGCCTGTTAGTGACAAATTTGGAAAGCAGAGAGAGCATAACCACTGAGGTTCTGGTTAGCAGAGCCTCAGTGAGACAGTTAGGCATCACACAGGGAACACATACAGGGCACATACTTATGAGCACTGGGGCCCTGCCTGGCAGGGTCCCAGTGACACATAGACTAAAACAACATATAGACAGTGAAATATGGGGGTAACATGCCAGGCAAGATGGTACTTTCTTACAGTTTTTTCTTGGAAAAAACAGAAAAATAATGCACAGTGTGTGAAGCAAACAGGGCGCCTGCTCAATATTCATAAATGCCTGCAGTCCAGCAGCAGTATTAGTGGCTGCACTAGAATCATCAAGATCTCCACCAGGAAATATGCATGTATGGTGTGCAATACTGCCATTGATGAATGGACGAAGATGCCTCTGCCTACCATGCAGGCTGAAAGTCTGTTTGTCGTATTCAAAATGAGTCCTTAGGTGTCTCCTTGAACATTGCCACCAAGTTCACAATCTCATTCTCTAAGTTGTCTTGAACATATTATTTGTAACTGAAAAGTGGCTGGAGGAGAAGAGCTGATGCAACATCTGTTTGCCTTTTGCGGAGAACCCAACCACCCTGGCTACTGATGATTATAGCCTTGGCTGTAAACAGCTATGAAGTGTGCTGATTCTCCCTAAGAAACACTAGGCATAAGTGATGCTATTCCATGCTGTGCAGCGTAACACATAGAAATGTTCATTTTATTCTCATTGTTTTCAACATGCATTTGTAATGCTTTAATTATATTCTGTGTGGTGGTTTTAGATCTGCTAAATAACAGGAAAAACCTGCTGAAATACAGCCTTTTTAGTTAGTGTCTTTTGCATAGTTTTGCAGTTTGTGTGGTGTGATTGAGGAGAATGCAATAGGATTGTTTCCATTCACCACAGTCTCCCTGGAATCCTATTTAGGGTCTGTTAGTATCTTACAAGTGTTGACACCACTTCCACTTCGACTATGTATTAGATGAGATACAAAAACCTGTCTTTCACATTCAAGCGTTGGTGCTGTCGCGTGGGCTCTCATTATCCTAATGAGACTACTGGATTTTTGGGTGGCAAGATTGTTTGCAGTGTGGGGGACCAAGTCTGACCCACGGTGAAGGACCCTTGTCATCCCCAAATCCGGTTTTGCTCCGGCTAACTAGCAGTGCCTCATCTCTCCCGAAGGGAAGAGACAATTGGGCAGCCGAGCGCATGACATCTTAGTACTTCCCAGGGAAGTCGTGGTCACTCAGGTCACAACCGCCTCTCTCATACACAGTACGGTCTCATATATAAATGACAAAGGCAGTTTAAGTTTTAAAGATTGGTTTAATAAAACGACTGCATTTTAGATAGCAAAGCGTGAGCTGCAATAACCAGAACTATACAACACAGTAGGATTAAAATAGTAACGAGGAGAGTGAAGCACAAGAATAAGGCTATCATAGTGCAACTAGATTATGTTCTCTCTAAGTCATATTCTGAGCACAGCATGTGTAGGTCTAAGCCTGCCTTTCAGGTTCCCCCAGGAGGACATCAACCCTCATAGCTGAGCAAAGGCCTGTAATCTGCATCAGCATCTGCAACGGGGCAGTCAGCGTCTAGTTGTAGGTTCCTGGTCGGAATCTCCCTCTAACGTGTACTAGGACTAGAAAGTGTTTTTATAACTAACACGCAGATGTTCTAAGAAATGTCCCTATGTAAGGATGTGTACTTTCTACGAACACTAGAGACTAAACTTCTACCACGTTTACCGGCAAGGTACCAGACTGTAGCCTTGAATGAAGCACAGAGCGAGCAAGAATGTATTGTTTGACAACACAGTGCTGAAGTAAGCTAAACAGTGTGATAGAATTAAATAAAAACAAGACCGTGAAACTGGTTATTGTAAAATAACAGTGCGAGGTTGAATAAAATGCATCTAGGGCAAAGTGCACAGAGGCCTAATACGTTAACCTAACGCGCATAAAGCTACATTAAAAATGGCTACACTACACCCTCCCCTTGTCGGTAGAAAGTGGTTTAAGCCGAAGCTAAAAATGCCCTAAGCCAAAATATAATTAAAACCCTATCAAATTTCAACAAGTTAAGAAGACACCAAAGCATATTAATCCTCAATTTTAAAAATGAGCATGCGGCAAAATGCTGAATTCAAATCACAATGTCAATTTAAAAAGGGTTCAATTCAAACAGTGTTCATGGAAAGCAGGAGAGTCTCCACTTCGGCAGATGACAAAACCGGAAAATCCACGCCAAAGACTACCAAGGAGCAGGTGTGTTCCAAAGCCCCAGTGTCAACAAAGGCGGCATCCCGTGCACAGCCTGTGAATGAGTTCATATCAACTTCCTCCAGGAAAGGTATCTCGTAATCAGCCTCTCGAAGCAAACGCAGCCGCAGCGCGCATGCCTGGTAATGAGCCCTCATCGGGAACATCAACAGATCAGCATCAACCACTGGGGGGTGTTGCCGTGAGAGACAGACGTCCAGTGCATGTTCAAAAGAGCACCAACGGCACCGAAACACGGGCTGCACAGCATCCAAAACCGGTCTGAATGACAGAGACCAGTCACACTCCAAATGTTCCAGGAGTGTTGCTCCAAAGTGCTGCATCATGAGTTCACGACACAGCTGCGCTGATGGGAGCGCCCTCATTTGTCCTTGTTGCGGCGGGACAGCCATTGCGGAAAAACAACAGCAACAGCAAAATGACGGCTAATAAAGCCAAAGTTATCAGAAATCCCCCCAAAATGCTTCCGAAAGTTGAATGAATAGCCGAAGGTATTAAACCGAATATGGAAGAGAAGGTGTGAACGAAACCAACACCAACGGCTTTGAAAAAATGTGCTAATCCAGCTGTGCTGGATGCATTAACTATACGTCCCACAAGTTCACCAAAGTGGCTCAGAAAGTTGGTATTTAACAGGGACTGTCTTTCCGCTGATGACCTTGCCACCTGAAGTGCGTAGGTCTTGCGTGCAGATGTAAGGGCCACATGCTTCTGAAACAATAAAGCCTTCAGTCTACCTAACTTGTCGAAATTCACCATGGAAGTAGCAATGTGAGGCCAAATATCTGCTACCTCCCTAATTTTAGTGGGGGGAAACAAGACACTCCTGCAGCAAGTAACGACCTTAGTGACCGAAACAACGTAAACTATTCCGGCCCGCATGCCACAACAGTTTTCACTATTGAGGAGGACGTAGCTGCCGTTTGAAAGCAGCTGGAATGTGTGTTTAATCAAGGGGACCGTAACTCCTTTCAGATAGCAAGCCAAGTTCGCCACCAAGGCATTACACGCCCCATGCAAGGACAGCTGCTTACAAATCATCGAATGGCTGACTGAAGTCTCGCATTCACTACCGCTAAGAAAGACCTCCTTCCTGCCATTGAGGCATTTGTACAAGAAGGGAAGCTCCCACACCTCATGGATGTAACTATCTCTCAACTTCTCATATCTGCCTACCGGAACATGTTTCAAACAAGAAGTGAATTGTAACATAGAAATAGGCAGATTAATAACCCTGTGTATCAACCACTCTGCAGAGGGGATCTCGGCCACTGTAAAAGGCAATCTTTCTAACTTTTCAATGTTGAGCATGACATAAGTCGCCTCCTTCTTAGCCATTAGTTGTTCTTGTCGCGTTAAATTAAAGGAAAAAAATATTTCCCTGGCACTGATGTGCTGCCACGGAAGGCGACCCGCCTTCAATGTCTGAAGCGTCCAACCCAACTGCATAATGGACCTGGTCTGACTCTGTCCATGATATAAAGAAGACATATCAGATAGTATAATGTCTATAGCAGAAGAAACAATGTTGTTAATTGTATATATCCGGTCGGACAAAGTGTGAATTCCATTATCCACAACAGCTAATGCCTTTTTCAGATTTTCCTGATCTATCTGCCTTAACCGGGCTGCAGCCTCTTGTTGGGAAAGTTTCCATATCTCATTGTATACTTCATACAAGAAACGCTTCCTACGTGGCGTCTTCGGGCCTGACAAAAAATCTTGTAAGTCAGTGTTATTAGACAGGAGAGTGAGATGTGTCTTAACTGCATCTAGCAAGGATGATTTTAACCATTGCTGGCACAATTTCCCCACACTATGGGGGTTATTCCGACCCCGGCGGTCAAGGACCGCCGGGGCCGGGGTCGGCGGGAGCACCGCCAACAGGCTGGCGGTGCTCCGCAGGGTATTCTGACTGTGGCAGTATGGCCGCGGTCAGAACAGGAAAACCGGCGGTGTCCCGCCGGTTTTCCGCTGCCCTGAGGAATCCCCCATGGCGGCGCAGCTTGCTGCGCCGCCATGGGGGATTCCGACCCCCTCACCGCCATCCTGTTCCTGGCGGTTCCGACCGCCAGGAACAGGATGGCGGTGAGGGGTGTCGTGGGGCCCCTGGGGGCCCCTGCAGTGCCCGATGGCATGGGCACAGCAGGGGCCCCCGTAAGAGGGCCCCACTTTGAATTTCACTGTCTGCTTAGCAGACACTGAAATTCGCGACTGGTGCTACTGCACCCGTCGCACCCTTCCCACTCCGCCGGCTCCATTCGGAGCCCGCATCCTCGTGGGAAGGGGTTTCCCGCTGGGCTGGCGGGCGGCCTTCTGACCGCCGCCCGCCGGCCTCAGAATGAGGCCCTATATGTTGTAAATATTTCGGCATGTTCTGGTGATATATAGCGAGGGTCTGACCTACTCGTCCGGAAACCCCCGAGAAGGTGACAAAACGTTTATGACACCCGTTGGTATCTATTGCCAACAATAACCACCCACCTGGACGTGTCTGTGAAGCATTAAACGCACCATTCTGGACCCATTCAGCAAGCTCACTAAAGGTTGCATATGTTTACTTTTGCCAGTCATCAAATTTTGCAGGGGCAGGTATACTAGGCATGTTCAATTCTCTGATTGTGGCTAAGCCTAAACAGCTAGTCTGTTGTACTGTTTCATTTAAAAAAATCATTTGACCGGGAATGAGACATGCTCTAAACAATGTTTCTCTACCCTTGGTTTGCCAATTTTTTGTTCCCCAAACACTTTTCAAATCCTCATTTTTTGACCAATATTCGTAACCTTCAATTGATAACCGGGAAACAAAGGAGTCCGAATATATAAATTTTGTGTTGGTCAACAACATTTGTCTATCTTTAGTCGGAGTTAACTTAAAATAATATGACTTAACATTCATTTGATGATGCCCAGAAAAATACTTAAATTTGCCAAAATAAGTTGTAGAACTCCCTGGCGGGGGAGTCGGGCAATGTTCCCATTGCATATATTCAAATATCGTTTTTGGACTACTTGCTTTATGCATGAAGTGGTGCCCATAATAATTATAGCAAAACATGTCACCATAATTGTCTTTAAACTGGTAAACATCTTCATTTTCATAGACAGTATAATATTGTAATTCTGTCATCATTGAGTCAACTGTCTTCACATCCCAATCATCAGATACAATGCCCGGTATTACTACATCATTCATAGATAACTTTAGGACACACGGTATTTGAATTATCTCAGTGGGACCATATATCAAACATTTCTTTATCCCACACAATCCCATCCGTAATTGGCACTGCAGAAATGTTCACAAAAGACAAGTCTCTTCGAACCCTATGTGATGAAAAATGTGGTTTTAACACCTCCTCCACCTGTTCAACCGCTGATCTCTCAGGAAGAAAATGACCATGTATCAACAGAAAAAAGGTAATGACAAACCCAATCCAAAGAAAAAATGCTACATAGTCAATAAAAGCCACAGATAGTTCCATGGAAAAACAAAATACATAGCTTTAAGCCAACGCATCAGCTTACGTGGACCTGACAGGTCAGTAGTCGAAGAGACAAACGAGTCCGATAAACCATCGTTGTTGTCGGCAAAGTAACCAGAGGCAGTTCGTGCAAAAGGCGTTGCCGTAGTCAACGGATGAGTTGGTGTTTCTCGCTGTGATACACTGTAGACAGCACCATCCGTCACGTCTGTAGTCATGGTGACTTGATCAAATGTTTCTAAGTTGTTTGTTATTAGTGGAATTAATGCGAAATCATCATCAACCCTCCCCAAGCTCGGCGGGGCAACAGTGTTGGTATAGATAACTTGGAGTGGAACTTCTTCCCCAGTAGTGAGAGGGATTCGGGAACTACTGGACATTCCTCTTGGTCAGCTGTGTAGAATCGGCCACATGTTATAACTTGACATTGTCAATAGAAACAAAGCGATTTTCTTTCGCACCTGGCAACGGGGGGTAGAATAACAGTTCTTGTTCTGTGTATCCCTAACACAGGGACTGGCGCACGATAAGAAGGGCCAAATTCTTTTTTCATTGCAACCTTTTCACGCACAAGATCCCCAACCCTGGGAATCCAGCCGGTAGGTGTTACTGGCACATCCTTAATTCCTGTGGAGGCGGCACTTTTAGAAGGGTTATCTTCACGGAACTGCTGTAATTCCTATAAAACAGTGACATGATCATTTATGTCAAAAGGTGTTTCCGCCGCCTCCACACCAGGACCTTCAAGATCCGGAACAAACATTTGTGTTCCGAACAGGCACTCCTATGAAGTACGACCCCCCCAGGGACCTTCTAGGCAGGTTATTTAGTGCTTTCTGAACTCCATACAGGTGGGTTAGCCAACTACGACCCGTACCTATGACTCTGGCTGTTAAGGATTGCTTTAAATGGTGGTTTAATCGACCCACGACAGAATTTCCCTCTGGATGAAATGGAGACGAGTACTGGAGCTGGACTCCCAATAAAGCCATGGTGTCCCTGAATGCCCTTGAGGCAAAAGCAGGGCCCTGGTCCGAATGGAATGCCGCAACTGCATATGTACCGACAAAGCCTCGCAAATCTTTAATAACAGTCCGAGCGTCAGCGGAGCGCTGTGGCCACACCCACACAAATCTGGAGCAAGAATCTACAGTGACTAGTATATATTTGTATACACTATCCGGTGTTAGTGGACCGCAATGATCCAAGTACACACATTGTAATGGTCAGTTGGATATTAAGAGGGGTGTCTGCAGCTGGTGCTTAGCTGTTGAAACTTTAATTTGTTGACAGATGTCACAATAAAGGACATACTGCTTAGTCTCTTTATAGAGACCCGGCCACCAGTAACGGGCCTGCAATAGCGAAATTGTAGCTGCCACGCCAGCATGTGCAGATGCCACTCCCTCATGCGCTGCTTTAATCAATTGTGGTCTTACATTTGTATTGGGGATGTTGCGTACGCCTAAGCTAGGAATTTTAACTTCAGCGTTCAGCATACTTCCCATGAAATATTGATATTTATTTGGACATCCTTTTGGATAAGGCGTGCCATCAACCGTAGCTTTTATGGCAGCCATAATCTCTGTGTCTGGTTTGGAAGTCAAACGAGTCACTGCAGCTACAGTGGCAACTGCCACTGCCGACTTTGCAGCTTCATCAGCCAAAGTATTTTCAGCAACGTGTATTCCAACGCGCTGGTGTCCAAGTGTATGTACAACATGGACTTTGGGTAGCGTCTCTTTCAGGTCTGCTACCGTCCCCCACAGTAGTCTGTGTTTTATGGTGTTGCCTTTTGAATCTCTGAACCCATTCAAGCGCCAGTAATGTAGGTATTCGTTAAAAGACTGGACGCAATAATACGAATCACAAGCAATCAGTGTGAACTGCGTCGGATCCGTATGTTCTACCGCCATTAGTAGAGCTTTTAGCTCAGCCAATTGTGCTCTACAATCCCCTAAAGTTTGCGTATAGGTATGTTGGGGGCAGAATGTCTCCCCCTCCATATAGCCGCTCACTACCGCACATGCAGCAGAATATTGGTGTTTTGTTCCAATCGCCAGTTGCGCAGAGCCATCGGTATACATGACTACTTGATATTGATCAATAGGCAACGTGTCAGTGTGAACTTGATATTCAACTTCATATTGCAGAAATTCCTGAGTTTGTAACTTTGGGTCAAAAATGTAGTCTACATCAGTGGCTGTTAAAGACGTAGCCCATTGTATCCATCGCGGGTGAAGTGCTTTTGCGTTCGGAACGCTAGATTTTGTAACAGCCTCGAGGGCCGGAATAGGAGACATGACAATAATGCGTTTCCCCTGGGCAAGAGGTCCTTCTTTAATAACAGCCATCTGTACAGCAGTGAGAATTTTCTCTGTGGGTGCAAATCATTGTTCAGCAGCAGAATACAAGTGTGACTTGTATCCAATCGGGACTGTCTCACCCTCATTAAATGTGACATAAGTGACCCAATGGCCCCAGCTATCACCCTGATGACCAAATGCGTCTTACTGTCCCGTGTATGTAAATGTTTCGCTGCTAGCATATCTGCTTCTAATTCCCGAAGAGTATGTGTATGTTCAATTGTCCAGAATTTGCTTGAAAAATCAGGACGTATTAATTCATATAAAGGTTTTATGCGTGTAGCATAATCAGGAATGTATGTTCTGCCAAAATTCAGAAAGCCCAACAACGATTGGAGTATTTTAATCGTATTTGGTGGTTGCAATTGTGCACACTTTTCTAAGAATTGTGGCGCTAGGCTCTTACCTTCATTCAAGAGCTCATACCCCAGGAATATGACGCTGAGGAAGACAATTTTTGATTTTTAAAGTTAAATTTGTAGCCTATTTTGGCAAACGCTACAACAATGCAGGCTACTCGTCTTAAATGTTGTAGTAACTCGTCATCTGTGAGATGTATATCATCCACGTATGACAACGCTACAGGGTCTAACTCATACAAAATAACAGTCACACGAGCTGTAAACTGTCCTGGGCTGTTCTTATACCCCTGAGGCAAACAACAGATTTTTTTCTGGGAGCCTAGTGCGCTAAAGCTTGTTAAATCTCAGCTTTCAGGAGCTATATTCTGGCAGAAGAATCCATTCGAGATATCCAAAGTTGTTTTATATTTTTTCCGCACAATGTTGCTCATCAGTGCAGCGCTATGTGAATTCTGTATAGCATGTGTATGTCCGTTCAAATGTCTTCAGTCTAAGACTATTCTGTATGAATGGTCCGGCTTTGCTACAGGAAATAAGGGATTATTCATCGGCGAGACACAGGGTTCAATTACCCCCTGGTATTCCAATTGTGTAAGTATTTCTCTCACCGGTGCCCTTGCTTCATGTTTTATGGGCTACTGCGGTTGTGGCTGAGGTTCACCTTTAATGGGAATTTCATGATAGGGAGAATCCCTGTCCCACCGTACGTGATTTCTATATAAGGCAAGTGCTTGTGCAAGAGCCCATTTTATAGAATAGGACTCTGCGAGTTCCTCTGGAACAAGGGGCAAGAAGGAAGGTTTAATAACCTCCTCCCCAGCTGGGAAGGTGCGGACAAAATCAGGCGGCCAATCTTGTTCGGCCAGTAAAATGTCACATATCTTAACTACACGATCCCAAAAGATTGCGTGTTTAGTGCGTTCAATGTCTCCTTCCAATTGTAAAGTCACTGTATACACCCTATCAGGTTCGGAGACACGCATATCTGCTGTTTCTACTTGTATGAAGTCATCAGTTGCTTTCACCACCAGATGCTCTAGAAGATTCCAGCGAACTATTGTGACCTCTGCCGCATTGTCTAGCACTGCTAGAGCCCATGTCTTGTTCTTCAAGAGAACCCTCTTGCTGAGTGGCATGTCTAACTGAGACTGCTGCCACCTTTTTCTTTTTAAACTGTTGTTTTTGTTATATCGGTTTCTCTTCCTTCTTGACAGAAACCTCTGACGAGCGTTGTGATTCCTGTCTCGGTTTCACGTACTCTGTTCTCTGCTCTGACCGCCCACCTCTCTCATTTCTCTTTTCCGATGACTCCTGAAAGGAACGAGATTGGCGTGTATCAGTATATTGATATCTATCAGGCGTTTTTATATTATCTCTATTTCTGAGATTATACCTATTCTGCGTGGTCTCCGTACGTGGAGATTCTCCCCTTTCTTTTTTGGGTGTTTGTTGTTTTTTCTCCCATCGCTTCTTGTTACCCTCAGGTTGCTGTTTAGTATTATCTTTATTAATTTTTCCCTGAAATTGAGGTTTTTGCGGCCTAGCCCCCAGGCTATCTCGACCGATACTGGAATATGTTTCCGTTATTATTTTAGGCAGTTCCCGCTCCTGATCTTGTTGCGGGACGTCACGAAGACGCATGCGCACTGCAAGTGCAAATGCTTCCCTTTAAGATTGCTTAGGATTATCGAAGAAGCCGTGGCAAAGTTGCCCATCAGTTGCATTCCTAAATCTAAGGCCGGGGCAGCCCCGTATTCATCCTGAATTTGTTTAAGCACTTCCGGTAGGTTGGCTAATGTCGGTGTACCGTATGCCGTTGTATAGAGCCCAGCAAACACCATGCCCCATGTATTACAATGTTCCTCTGTGGGAACCATCCCAAAGGGTAAACACATAGTTAGTATTCTATGTTTGTCCTGAGGTCCCGTATGGGGAAATACTGCCTCCAGCGTATTAATTTTCTGCGCCAGCCAAAATGGAGTCTCCTCCTGTTTCGCTGGGACTTTACCCATAATAGAGTGTACAGTCACCGGGTTTATACCTGGTGTTACTGCGTCTGGTTGTGCTGGAGCAGCACGCGCTGGGTTTGTATTTAGTGTCTGAATCACAAATTGTACTAATCGTCTATATATTGCTGTTAATTCAGTATATAAGCGTCGAACCTCAGCCACCGCCATATTGGCAGCCGCAGGATGTGGTGTATATGTAGCCAATAAAGGCCAGGTAGGACCATCATTACTTAGTGGACCTAACCTCACTGGTAATATTGTATGTGGTAGGGCGCCATCAAGCCAATTATTATGTTCTTGATAAGATAGAGGTATCCCTAAGTATGCGTATGCCCTAAATTGCCCAGACGCGTTCGCTACTGTATATGTATGGAATGTATTTGTATTCCCATCAACTGCTGGAAATGCAACCCAAGAGTAAAAAAGTTCTGTTCTATAGGCTGCATGGGCGTCCACCACAAACGTGACCGGACCACCCTGGGCCGTGAGGCCGTTTGCTAGCAAGTGTGCCGTGAGCGGTTGTCTCATGTTAAGAGCTATTTGTACAACCTGGGGATTCGCCATTATAAAAGGACCAGAGTTCAGAGAAGGCACCCCAAGATGGGTTTTTATCCTTTTAAGGTTCAAGCTTGAACAACCATCCGCTGTAATTAGGATTACCTATACCGTGGTGCGGAAATCCTCAGTGCCACGGACGTCTCCGCAGAAGGAACTGAGGGATCATTTTATTATATGAGACCGAGATAAACCGGTCGACCCGAAAATTAGAGCCAGACGAAACGTTGGTGGCACCATGTCGCGTAGGCTCTCATTATCCTAATGAGACTACTGGATTTTTGGGCGGCAAGATCGTTCGCAGTGTACCATACAGGCCCTCTCAAGTGCAGCAAACCACTTGTTGATGTCATCCCCCTTCTTGTAAGGGGGGACTATCTTGTGCAGATTCCTGGAATCATGCTCTCTAACAGGATTACTATCAGGAATACTGCTGCTGCCACCATGGGGTCCAAACCCCAACCTCTGTCTTTCCTTTTCCAGGTCTAGGGATTCCCTATCTAAGGCCAGCTGTTGCTGTTTAAGCGTCAGTCTGGTCTCTTTAACCCTCAACGTTTTGAGTTCCCTCTCCAACAAGTTATCCTCAGGGTGGGTGGGTTGGGAATGCTTTGACACAGAAGACAAGTTGGAAATTACAGAGGGGGATCTGTCCCTAACTGTCTGGACCCTGGTAACTTGGCCTCTAGGAATAAAGGATGCTCTACTGTGATGGGACCCTCCATTACTACCAACATTACTAGGTGTCCTGCTAGGGGGCAGATCCTGTTCAGAACCCTCCCCACCTCCCTCAACGTGTTTTAAGAGCTGAATCTACCACAGACATGATAGCAGAAAAGGTTTAGAGATAGTGAGAAGGAAGAAAAAGTTTCAGAACTTTTTAAAGAACAGAGAAAAAACTTTTTCTAACTTTTAGAAAACTTTTAGAAATTCAGAGAAACTTTTCAGAACTTTGTAAAAAGTTTTAGAGAAGAAAAGCAAAACTTTTTGGTTAGGTGTACATACACTGAACTGTTTTGTATATGATTCTCTTATGAAAAGTACACAATGACAAAGTGGTAAGTAGTTACAAGTACTTATCCCACCGCTGCACAACCAATGTAGGAGGCTGGCCTGGCTTGTAGTGGGTACCAAAGGTACTTACACCTTGTGCCAGGTCCAGTTATCCCTTATTAGTGTAGAAGAGGTGTTTCTAGCAGCTTGGGCTGATAGAAGGTAGCTATGGCAAAGCAGCTTAGGCTGAACTAGGAGATGTGTAAAGCTCCTACTATACCACTTATATCATATGCACAATATCATAAGAAAGCACAATACACAGAGTTACTAAAAATAAAGATACTTTATTTTATGACAATATGCCAAAAGTATCTCAGTGAGTACCCTCAGTAAGAAGGTAATATATATACACAAGTTATATGTACACAAACCAAAATTAGGTAAGTAATAGCAAGAAAAGTAATGCAAACAGTGTAGAATCACAATAGGTTGCAATAGGAGCACATAGGTATAGGAGCAACACAAACTATATACTCCAAAAGTGGAATGCGAACCACGAATGGACCCCAAAACTATGTGAGCTTGTAGAGGGTTGCTGGGACTGTAAGAAAACAGTGAGGGTTAGAAAAATACCCCACCCTAAGACCCTGAAAGGTAGGTGTAAAGTACACCTACTACCCCCAGAGAGCACAGAAGTGGTGATAGGGGGATTCTGCAGGAAGAACAAACACAAGCAATGCAACAACAGTGGATTTCCAGGACCTGAGTACTTGTAAGACAAGGAGACCAAGTCCAATAGTCGCGACAGTGTCGAGAGTGGGCAGGAGCCCAGGAAATGCCAGCTGAAGGTGCAAGGAAGCTGCCACCGGTTGGAAGAAGCTTGGAGTTCTGCAAGAAAGAAGAGGACTAGGAACTTCTCCTTTGGAAAACGGATGTCCCACGCCACGATGAAGCTTGCAGAGGTATTCCCATGCAGAAAGACTGCAAAAAAGCCTTGCTAGCTGCAAGGGTCATGGTAGAGGTTTTTGGGTAGTGCTGTGGCCCAGGAGGGACCAGGATGTTGCCTTTTGGAGGAGGAGACAGAGGGGGTGCCCAGCAACTCAGAGAGCCCTCACAGAAGCAGACAGCACCCACAAAAGTACCCTAACAGGCACTTAGAAGAAGAGTGAACTGGAGTCCATGCGAAGTCACAAAAGGGGTTCCCACGATGCCAGAGGACAACTCAGAAGGTTGTGCACTGCTGGAAGAGTGCACAGGAGCCGGTGCAGCTGCAAATCACGCGGTACACAGCTTTGCAGTCTAGCGTGAGGAGGCAAGGACTTACCTCCACCAAACTTGGACTGAAGAGTCACTGAACTGTGGGAGTCACTTGGACAGAGTTGCTGAGTTCCAGGGACCACGCTCGTCAGGATGAGAGGGGACCCAGAGGACCAGTGTTGCAGTCTTTTGGTGCCTGCGTTAGCAGGGGGGAGATTCCGTCGACCCACGGGAGATTTCTTCGGAGCTTCTGGTGCAAGATGAAGGCAGGCTACCCCCAGAGCATGCACCACCTGGAAACAGTCGAGAAAGCCAGCAGGATTAAGCGCTACAATGTTGGTGGTACTCGTCTTGCTACTTTGTTGCGGTTTTGCAGGCATCTTGAGCAGTCAGCGGTCGATCCTTTAGTAGAAGGTAAAGAGGGAGATGCAGAGGAACTCTGATGAGCTCTTACATTCGTTATCTAAAGAATCCCCCAAAGCAGAGACCCTAAATAGCCAGAAAAGGAGGTTTGGCTACCAAGGAAGGAGGATTGGCTACCAAGAGAGGTAAGAGCCTATCAGAAGGAGCCTCTGACGTCACCTGCTGGCACTGGCCACTCAGAGCAGTCCATTGTGCCCCCAACACCTCTGTTTCCAAGATGGCAAAGGTCTGAAACACACACTGGAGGAGCGCTCCTGGTCAGGGGAGTGGTCACTCCCCTTTCCTTTGTCCAGTTTTGCACCAGTGCAGGGCTTTGGGATCCCTGAACCGGTGTAGACTGGCTTATGCAGAGATGGGCACCATCTGTGCCCATCAAAGCATTTCCAGAGGCTGGGGGAGGCTACTCCTCCCTAGACCTTCACACCTATTTCCAAAGGGAGAGGGTGTAACACCCTCTCTCAGAGGAAATCCTTTGTTCTGCCTTCCTGGGCCAGGGCTGCCTGGACCCCAGGAGGGCAGAAACCTGTCTGAGGGGTTGGCAGCAGCTGCAGTGCAGACCCTGGAAAGGCAGTTTGGCAGTACCCGGGTTCTGTGCTAGAGACCCGGGGGATCATGGAATTGTCACCCCAATACCATAATGGTATTGGGGTGACAATTCCATGATCTTAGACATGTTACATGGCCATGTTCGGAGTTACCATTGTGATGCTATACATAGGTAGTGACCTACGTATAGTGCACGCGTGTAATGGTGTCCCCGCACTCACAAAGTCCAGGGAATTTGCTCTGAACTATGTGGGGGCACCTTGGCTAATGCCAGGGTGCCCACACACTAAGTAACTTTGCACCCAACCTTCACCAGGTGAAGGTTAGACATATAGGTGACTTATAAGTTACTTAAGTGCAGTGGTAAATGGCTGTGAAATAACGTGGACATTATTTCATGCAGGCTGCAGTGGCAGGCCTGTGTAAGAATTGTCAGAGGTCCCTATGGGTGGCAAAAGAAATGCTGCAGCCCATAGGGATCTCCTGGAACCCCAATACCCTGGGTACCTCAGTACCATATACAAGGGAATTATATGGGTGTACCAGTATGCCAATGTGAATTGGTAAATTTAGTCACTAGCCTGTTAGTGACAAATTTAGAAAGCAGAGAGAGCATAACCACTGAGGTTCTGGTTGGCAGAGATTAGTCAGACAGTTAGGCATCACACAGGGAACACATACAGGGCACATGCTTATGAGCACTGGGGCCCTGCCTGGCAGAGTCCCAGTGACACATAGGCTAAAACAACATATAGACAGTGAAATATAGGGGTAACATGCCAGGCAAGATGGTACTTTCCTACAGTTTTGTCTTGGAAAAAACAGAAAAATAATGCACAGTGTGTGAAGCAAACAGGGCACCTGCTCAATATTCATAAATGCCTGAAGTCCAGCAGCAGTATTAGTGGCTGCACTAGAATCATCAAGATCTCCACCAGGAAATATGCATGTATGGTGTGCAATACTGCCATTGATGAATGGACGAAGATGCCTCTGCCTACTATGCAGGCTGAAAGTCTGTTTGTCGTATTCAAAATGAGTCCTTAGGTGTCTCCTTGAACATTGCCACCAAGTTCACAATCTAATTCTTTAAGTTGTCTTTAACATATTATTTGTAACTGAAAAGTGGCTGGAGGAGAAGAGCTGATGCAACATATATTTGCCTTTTGCAGGGAACCCAACCTCCCTGGCTACTGATGATTATAGCGCTTGGCTGTAGAACAGCTATGAAGTGTGCTGATTCTTCCTAAGAAACACTAGGCGTAAGTGATGCTATTCCATGCCGTGGAGCGTAACACATAGATATGTTCATGTTATTCTCATTGTTTGCAACATGCATTTGTAATGCTTTAAATATATTCTGTGTGGTGGTTTTAGATCTGCTAAATAACAGGAAAAACCTGCCTTTTTAGTTAGTGTCTTTTGCATAGTATTGCAGTTTGTGTGGTGGTATTGAGGAGAATGCAATAGGATTGTTTCCATTCACCACGGTCTCCCTGGAATCCTATTTAGGGACTGTTAGTAACTTACAAGTGTTGACACCACTTCCACTTCAACTATGTATTAGATGAGATACAAAAACCTGTCTTTCACATTCAAGCGTTGGTGCTGTCGCATAGGCTCTTATTATCCTAATGAGACTACTGGATTTTTGGGCGGCAAGATCGTTCGCAGTGTGGGGGTCTAAGTTTGACCCACGGTGAAGGACCCTTGTCACCCCAAATCCGGTTTTGCTCCGGCTAACTAGCAATGCCTCATCTCTCCCGAAGGGAAGAGACAATTGGGCAGCCGTGCGCATGACATCTTAGTACTTCCCAGGGAAGTCGTGGTCACTCAGGTCACAACCGCCTCTCTCATACACAGTACGGTCTCATATATAAATGACAAAGGCAGTTTAAGTTTTAAAGATTGGTTTAATAAAACAACTGCATTTTAGATAGCAAAGCGTGAGCTGCAATAACCAGAACTATACAACACAGTAGGATTAAAATAGTAACGAGGAGAGTGAAGCACAAGAATAAGGCTATCATAGTGCAACTAGATTATGTTCTCTCTAAGTTATATTCTGAGCACAGCATGTGAAGGTCTAAGCCTGCCTTTCAGGTTCCCCCAAGAGGATATCAACCCTCATACCTGAGCAAAGGCCTGTAATCTGCATCAGCATCTGCAACGGGGCAGTCAGCGTCTAGCTGTAGGTTCCTGTTCGCAATCTCCCTCTAAAGTGTACTAGGACTAGAAAGTGTTTTTATAACTAACACGCAGATGTTCTAAGAAATATCCCTACGTAAGGATGTGAACTTTCTACGAACACTAGAGACTAAACTTCTACCACGTTTACCGGCAATGTACAAGACTGTAGCCTTGACTGAAGCACAGAGCGAGCAAGAATGTATTGTTTGAGAACACAGTGCTGAAGTAAGCTAAACAGTGTGATAGAATGAAATAAAAATAAGACCGTGAAACTGGTTATTGTAAAATAACAGTGCGAGGTTGAATAAAATGCATCTAGGGCAAAGTGCACAGAGGCCTAATACATTAAGCTAACGCGCATAAAGCTACATTAAAAATGGCTACACTACAGTGCATTGAGCTAAGTTCACTCGTGTCACCTCGGGTATGAAAACAAACCTTGCAGAACTGAGCCAAAGAGTCGGTTTACACAACATAAGGACATTTCTAGAAAGGATGCCATCTTAGCTACTATCCCCATACATTTTAAAATTACACAAGTTGACCACTCTGCATGCTTGGGTGAAGGACTTGCGTTCATTGGCAAGGCACCAGTGTTGATTTCTGCTCTCTAGCTTTCTTGCACTGTAGCAAAATTCTGCCCGTTAACATAGTTCCCTCTAATGCTTCTCCCTTCAAATAAGAACTAGTTTATCATCCTCCTGCCTAAGTTTGCCATTTTGTGCCTACCTTTGCAGGAATGATGATGGCACTCTGCTTTCGCTCCAAACTATACTTCCCTTGGACGATTTCAACATCTGGCCCAAAGAAACACTTAACCATGAAACAACCTATCACCTTAACTCTTGTTCTGTATAATTTCCTTAATTACTGCGAGGCCCTATCCACTCAACAGGACATACCTTTGATCTCATATTTTATAACATTAAATACAATGGAGCCCTGAGTTCTATCCTGGAACAATCACTGCACCATCCCTTTTTGATTAGGCTTTCTGACCCTATTACATCTGCCCCTATAACACCCCTCTTAAAGAGAGTGGGGACTTGTCCCAAACTCACAGTAGCTAATAGTAATCCTAAGGAGCTAATCCACAGCAGCTAATAGTAATATTAATTCTAACCCCACCTTGCCTGTTCTAGTATAGGATACTAATGTTAATTCAAATATTTTTTCAGGCTGGCTTACACATGCCCTTGATAGAGTTGCCTCCCTAACTTTCATCTCCACAGTAAACTGTCCAAACTTGCCAAAGCCAAAACACACTGTAGGATTCTAGAATGGGGCTGGAGCATGACCTAAGAACATATAGGCCAATCATTTAGCAAAATCCATTCTGAGTAAAGAGAGGATTCATTTGATATATGAACACGATCTGAAGAGTGTGCATTACTCAAGCAATATTTCTGACTTCAAGCCATGAGCTGATAAAACAACGGGTCATACCACACATCACTCTAAAATACACAATGGAATCATAAAAAATATCCATTTATATGCAATCACATTTATTGCTCAAAAGATAATTGCTCAAAGTTTTCCAAATTCTCCTGAGGCACAATATATATAAAATTAGATAGGAAATTAACCTGTTCTCTAAATCTGAACCAGCCCATGGTCTTACTTGCTGAACCACTGAACAATGGATGTATCATCATCTGGCCATGAAACTTAAATATTCAACATAGCAGCTACTATGAGACCTGTCATTCACTAAACAAAGATGTTATCATCCATGTCCTAAGTCATTCTTAACATTATCTCTTTATCTTTTTCTTTTTATTTACATGTAAGAAAGATTCAGTGATAGTCTGAGAGACTAAAACAGGGAGGGGGGGGATTTACTATTGAAGTTAAAATAAACTGAAAACTAGGAAACTAAGGCCCTCATTACAACCCTGGTGGTAAATCCCGCTTTCCGCCGTGCTGAAGACCGCCAACATACCGTCAGGGTCAACGCAGTGGGACAGCATCCAAGAACACGGGATGACTTCAGAAAGGGGTGGAACGACCTATGGGGAAAGGTACGTTCCGTTGTATCCAGATACCAGATTGCTGTACAGAGGACTGGCGGTGGACCCCCACCTCCTCCCCCACAACTAACAACATGGGAGGAGCACGTTTTGGCAATACTGCATCCTGAGGGCCTCGCAGGAGTAGCAGGAGGACTGGACTCTGGTAAGTCATATCTTAACTACTTTATCCCCCCCACCCCACCTGCATGCCATCACATACTCCCACCCTCACACCCATCACCCCAACACCCCACAGATACCCCACTACCACAACCCACACATCCCAAAATCAAGCCCTGCATGTAACACCAATGCATGGACACCCATCACCAAAGCATGTCCAGTAGAGAGACTCACTCATGCCCCAAAATCACCAATCACACAAGTGCCACGACAATAATGCAACCACAGGAGTAGAGGTTGACTCACCCATTGCACAAGATGGCACACACAGATACTAAGATTATGCCTTCACACCCCAACAGGATCCCTACCCAACGTCACCAAACAGGAGGTGCCAGACATATCCAGTCCCCCCACAGAAGAGGCCCACAGTGACGACAGCAGCTATGCACGCCTGGATCAAGATGACCAGCCCGCCCATCAGGGACCTCAGGACAGTTGGTTCCCCTGACACAGTCACAAACCACCACTGAACCTCCCCCCTCAGGAAACACTGCCACAGCACCCACCCAGCGGGCCCATCCCTCTGTCCCCAGGACACGTCAATCAGCAGTGTGTCCATCACTACAGGGAACCCAGGCAAACCCACTAACACAGGACAATCAGGGACCTGGGGGCAGTGGGCACACGGT
This sequence comes from Pleurodeles waltl, assembly GCF_031143425.1. Taxonomy (NCBI): domain Eukaryota; kingdom Metazoa; phylum Chordata; class Amphibia; order Caudata; family Salamandridae; genus Pleurodeles; species Pleurodeles waltl. The sequence continues at coordinate 1,893,124,167 of NC_090440.1, forward strand.
TCAGGGGACAGAGGCACAGGATAAAAGGGAAGCTGGGAGGACTACTGTGCGACAGGGGGAGGACAGGCCCCCAGTACACACTACTGTATGGTCCTCCAGACAAACAGGTGAGTACACTGTGAGCATGGTGGATGGCACATGATTTTATGGAGTGTTGTGGATGGAAGAGGGTGGGGAGGGGGACAGGCCAGCATGTCAGGACTGTGTGTGTATGTATGTCTGGGCCAGGGTGGGAGGTGTTTGGCAATGTGTGAGATGAAATGTACGGGATAGAAACATTCATTTTTACTTCACTTTTCCTCTAGGTCAGCGCCCCCCAGAAGAAGGGTATTTGGCGTGCCATCGCTAAGGACGTCCGGACCCTGGAGGTCTACCATAGACGGAGCACCCGCTGCCGTAAAAGATGGGAGGACCTGCGCCGCTGGAGCAAGAAGGCGGCCGAGGCCCAGCTAGGGATGGCCTCCCAACGTGGAAGGGGTGCCAGTCGCACCATGACCCCCTGATGTACCGGATCCTGGCGGTGGCCTATCCGGAGGTGGTATGCGCTTGAGGGCATCACAGTAGCCACAAGGGGGTGAGTGCACTCTAATTCAGCTGACTTGATGCGCTTTACAAGGTGTCTGGGTGGTCAAAGTGGGCAGTGGGTTCCCCTAGGCCAGGGCGAACTTGGTAGGCTAGGTCCCTTGTTAGGCAGGCTCTGTGGCACCCTAACCCTACTACTGGTAATAGCCATATACACCGAGTCAGGCTCCTGTGACTTCCAGGTGTGCAGCAATTGGGCTTAGGTCTCGTCCCCCATGGGCATGTGAATTTGCTAAGAACTGTTAGTGCATGGCTTAGTGCATAGGGATGCTCCCTGTGTGTTGTGTCCGCCAACGGTAGTGGTGTTGCATGCATTGAACATGTGTTTCTTCTGTCTTTCCCCCCCTCTTTTTGTTTTGTCTCCCTGTTCTTGCGTACATTAGTATCATCTGGCAGAGGAGCAGTGGCACCGGAGAAGGAGGGAGCTGCAACCCACATGGCCCTGGAGGGTGAAGCAATGGATCTGAAGCCACCAGTGGGACGGAGGGTGAGAGGAGCTCCATGACGGGGACAGGACATTACACCAGCGACTCCTCCTCTGATGGGAGCTCCCTTGTGGTGGCGGGCACCTCTGTGCCCACCCCATCAACAGGTACAGGCGCCACCCCCCCTACCAGCACCGCCCTCCCAGCAGCCCCTCAGCGTGTGTTCAGTGCCCGCTCTCCGAGGAGGGTGGGCATCTCCTTCGTCCCAGCCACCTCAGCTCCTGCCCCAGTCAGCCCTGCTGCCCTCAGTGAGGAGGCTATTGACCTCCTGAGATCCCTCACTGTTGGGCAATCTACCATTTTGAATGCCATCCTGGGTGTTGAGAGGCATTTGCCACAAACAAATGCATACCCAGAGGGCATTCATTCTGGGCAGGAGGCCAAACACAGAGCATTTCATGCTCTGGCCTCAGCACTGATGGGAGCCATTGTCCCTGTGTCCATCCTCCCCCCTCCAACTTCCTCCACCCCGACCCAATCCCCTGTACCTCAGCCTATCCCAAGCACACCATCAGACCAGCATGCACACTCATCAACACACAAGAGTGGACATGGCAGACATGAGCACCACACATCCCACAAGCACTCACACAAGCACCATCCCCATGCAGACACAGCAACATCCACTGCCTCCACTGTGTCCCCCTCCTCCACATCCTCCTCCTCCCTCCCTCCCTCGTTTCCATTCACACCTACATGCACTACACCCTCAGCCACTACCTCCATCACAAGCACGCCCATCACCACACACCACTCACGTGCAATCACCACCCCCACTGCCATTCACACATCCCTAGTGTCCTCTCCCAGTTTGTCTATGAACCCTCCTCCCAAAGTACACAAACCCAGGCAGACACCCACCCAACAGCCATCCACCTCACAACAGCCTCCGGCCCATGCCCCTTCACCCAAATTCAGTAAACGTACTCCTCGTACAACCACTACCTCTTCCTCCATTCCCAAACCCCCTCCATCTTCCCGTCCCAGTGTGTCTAAGAAGCTTTTACTGTCTAACATTTACCTCTTCCCTACACCTCTCCCGTCCTTCCCCTAGGGCCAGGCTTTCCAGGTCCCAGCCCAGCGCCTCAGCCACCAAATCCCCAGGCACAGTGGTGCCAGCAACTGTGGTGTCATCGAGTGCGCCACCCATCAGGGCTGCCAGTGTGCCCCCTAGCGAGGCCAAGGACATTCCGCCACCTGCCAAAGTGAAGAAGGTGCCCACATCCCAGAGGGAGAAGCCGCACCTACCAGCCACCAAGGGTTCCTCCAAAACAAAAGGGGACAGTGGCAAGACACCTGCGGCACCATCAAAGGTGGGGAAGGGACACAAGCCAAAGAGCAGGTCATGACAGGGCACGGTGGCTCTGACCGTCAACCACTACACCAACCTGTACGGCGGCGAACACCGCCACATGCACCACCACCTGCACCACACCTGCACTACCACCTGCACCGCCACCTGCACTTCTGCAGCCTCAGCAACAGTCCCCAGCATCTTCCCCAGTGGGCAGCCATCCGAGGCTGCAGGACAAGTCCTGCTGTGTCCCTCAACAGGTGCTGACACATGCACCACCGCCAGCACCTCCGCCACAGACACTGCCCAAGCACTGCCACCAGCCCCACGACGTGCTCAGACACTGGCACCACAGTTGACATGGCTACCATCCCCAGTGGGCAGCCATCCGAGGCTGGAGGAGACTTCCTGGACGCTACCCAGCTTCCATGAGGCATGACTCTCATCATTGTTTGCACCTGCAGGTGTAAGGCGAAGCCGCAGCAGGGTGGGGTATGTCTCTGCCTCCATGGCGCATCTTGCTTCCTGTTCCTAGGCAATCTCATAGCACACACACCCATGTGAGGTAATGGGACCAGCCACACTGCATGTGGTGCACTCTGGGCACCAAGCCCCCTCCAGAACCAGTGGAGAATCACATCCACTACCTCAGTCCTTGGCAGGATGAAGCACTCTGGGCACAAAGCCCCCTCCAGAACCAGTGAAGAAAGGCATCCACTACCTCAGTACTTGGCAGGATGAAGCACTATGGGCACCAAGCCCCCTCCAGAACCAGTGGAGAATCACATCCACTACCTCAGTCCTTGGCAGGGTGAAGTACTCTGGTCACCAAGCCCCCTCCAGAACCAGTGGAGAAAGGCATCCACTACCTCAGTCCTTCGCAGGATGAAGCACCCTGGGCACAAAGCCCCCTCCAGAATCACGGGAGAATCACATCCACTACTTCAGTCCATGGCAGGATGAAGCACTCTGGGCACCAAGCCCCCTCCAGAACCAGTGGAGAAAGGCATCCACTACCTCAGTCCTTGGCAGGATGAAGCACTCTGGGCACCAAGCCCCCTCCAGAACCAGTGGAGACTGTTATCCACTTGAGAGACTGTGGCTTTGCACTCCCCAGGATAAAGCAGTGGGCAATCCACCCACTGGAAAGACTTGAGAGACTGTGGCTTTGCACTCCCCAGGATAAAGCAGTGGCAAACCACCCACTGGAAAGACTTGAGAGACTGTGGCTTTGCACTCCCCAGGATACAGCAATGGGCATGGAGACCCCTCGTGCAGCATTGGCGTCGTGCGTTCATCCGGCTGAGGTGCCCCCCCTTCCCCCTGAGGTGCCTGTTTAATTTCGATCTGATGCCCCTGCAGTGTTCTCTCCGTTTCGAGTCAGGTATCTTGTGTGGTCTTCGCCCATGCATTTTGGGACCACTGGTCCATGGACAATGATTGGAACACTATCCAGACTTGTGTAGTTGGTGTACATATTTGTATATACTGATTTTTGAACTTTCACTATCTGATTTTTCTTGATTACACTTGTTACAATCATTTCCTTTTGTCCTTGCGTTCTTTCAGGGGGTGAGTGGGTGTATATGTAATGTTGCTGCATGTATTTGTGTGTATGGTGTTGTGGGTGAGGGTGGCGGTGGGGGTATTGCGTGTTGCGTGTGTGTGTCACTCTCTTTTCGTTCCCCCCTACCCTGTGTTGTAGGTGCAGTACTCACCGTGGTCATCGACGGTGTCTGTCCTGCTCCTGATACAGAAGGAGGAAGACCAGCTTGGGCAGGACGTGTAACTCGGGCTCCATGGCGTCCTGGTTCCTCATTGGGTGTTGAGAGGTGAGTGGTTTCCCTTCTGTGTACTGTTTCCGCCGTGCTTTTGATAGCGTTGGTTCTGCCCCGGAAAAGGTGGCGGATAGGCGTGTTGGAATACAGTGGGTGGTACTTTGTCCTCCGTCTGTCTGTTGGCAGTCACCGCGGCGGTGTTTGTTTCCACCACCGTGGTGGTCGGAGTGTAAAAGTGGCTGTCTATGTTGGCGGTTTCCACCATGGTCGTGATTCAATTTTTTTTTCCGCCGGCCTGTTGGCGGTATTACCGCTGCTTTAACACCGACCGCCAGGGTTGTAACAAGGGCCTAATTGTTATGACTCAATGACACAGGAGTCGAATAATTGTGCTACAAGGTAAGTTTATTTGAGCACACATCAATACTAGCTGCTGGTGGCACACAGGCAAACACTAAGGCCCTCATTACAATAATGGCGGTAAATGCCCCCTACCACCGCAGGGACGGGCGCCAAAAGACCTTCGCTGTAGCTACTATCCATTCTGACCACAGCCGGATTTCCGCCACAAGAAGGGTGGCAATCCGGCTGTGGCCATACTTGTGGATGGTGGTAAGGTGACGCTGCTGCCACCAGCAGTGCCACTCCAGTAGACCGCCGCCAGCCTGATGTGAAAAATAATACGGCCTGGCGGTGTTCTGCTGGCGTGCGCTGCTGGCGGTAGCAGCGCCCAGTCCTGTCCCCTGCTGGAAGACCCCCTGGATTCAGGTAAGTGGGGTTTCCGACAGGGGAAGTGGTGGGGGGTGTTGTGTGTGTGTGTGTGGGGGGTGTGTGCATGTATGTGTGAGTGTGTGCATGAATGCGAGTGTGTGTGTAGTGTTGTTTGCGTGCGTGTATGAATGTGTGTGAGTGCATGTATGAATGGAAAAGTGAATGCCTGTCAGTGTGAATGTATGTACGGATGTGTGCGTGAATGAATGGATGCATGCGTGTATGTATGCGTGGATGTCTGTGTGACTGAGTGTGTGTCTGCGTGTGTGTGTTTGAAGGGAGGAGGAGCGTGGATGAAGAGGGGGCGTCTGGGGAGTGTTGGGGGCCCTCCTATCAGTGACAGGGAAGGAATTCCATGTCACTGATAGGGCCTACCACCATGGTTTTTGTGGCGTTATTAACGCCACGAAAACCATGGTGGTAGGCAGGGTCATGATACCGCCGGCGGTACAATAGCAGCCGCTGGACTGGAGATTCTTATCTCCAGCCCGGCGGCTGCTACCGCCATGGCGGTCGGAGTGGTACATTGGCGGGTTGGCTTCAGCCAACCTGCCAGTTTCATAATGTGGCAGTAAGTACCGCCAGCCTGTTGGCGGTACTACTGCCACATTATCTCTGGCCGCCGGGGTCATAATGATCCTCTAACTGTCAAAACATTTGAATCAAGTTCTACATAGAACCTTGCCTTAACAATGCTAAGGTTCCATGAGTGTACTCATATAGGTACTACATTGCTGTCCCTTTTCACAAAAATAAAATAAATGCATACTAGATGACCACAAACCTTACAATACATACAATAAAAATATAATGGTAAAACAAATAAATGTAGCAGGACAAAAAAATAAAAAGGTGTTCAACTTTACTAAGTAATCAATCTTAAGTAAAAAGTATACTAAAAATACTTATTCAATTATCCACTATAAAACCCTGAGATAAAGCCATATAAAATGGACACACCAACTAGACTCTAAATCAAAGAGACAAACGTCTCACCCTGTTCTTTGACCATTCCACTCTTCTCTTTACAAGATAGAACAGAAACCCACTGCAGCTCTCCTTTCTCACAACAAGTTGTGACCGTGTTCACCGCAACACATCTGTTAGCAACAGCCCACTGGATACACTCTCCCATAACTTTATTCATCCTCTCAACCAGTCCATTGGTTTGGTGATGGTACAAAGAACTTCTGAGATGCTTGATGTCACTAATGTTCAAGAAAATTTCCATTCACTTGAAACAACTTGAACCCCATTATCCAATACTATGCAGGGTCGCTTCCGGGATCTGGCACATTCAGGACTCCGCGGGTCACAGAACTCTGCCTCTGCGGAATTCTGCTGAGTTGGACTCTGTGAACTCCACCCAGGCCTGTTAAAGACTACCTACAACCACTCAGATCATCTCTTAAGGGTTCACCGTGCTTAATCATAATTTTGTTGCAATACAGAAATTTGAAGAAGAAAGGGAAAAAACATAAATAAAATGCTAAGTTAATGCTGCGAGGATCAGCAAACTCTGAATAAATGCTTTGACTTTGTGGGGGGCCTGAAGGACCACAGGGCCCAGAGTGGTGTGCGGCAGGAGCCGCTGTTTCCTGCTTGGTGCCACTGGGTGCAAATATCCAACTCCCTTAGCCGGCTGTGTGGGACGCTTTGACTTTGTGGGGGGCAGAGAGCCACAGGGCCCACAGTGCTGTGCAGCAGGACCCACTGTTTCCTGCTTGGCACCATCGGGTGCATATATCCAACTCCCTTAGCCCGCCGTGCAGAATGCTTTCACTTTGTGGGGGCGGCCCGGAGGACCACAGGGCTCAGAGTGCTGTATGGCAGAAGCCACTGTTTCCTGTTTGGGGCCACCGGGCACATATATCCAGCTCCCTTGGCCCACTATGAGGGACGTGTGTGGGCTGTGCCCAGGCAAAGCCAGGATCAAGGGTGGGCCCATTCTGCACCCGTCAGTGCCAGGAAAAGGCTGGAAAGGACCACCCCCACTTGGCCATTGCCTCAATTATACTGATGAGGCTGTTGTCCCCTGCACAGAAAACTTGATTTGGAAGATATGTATTGGTCCTGACATACTCCACTTCAAGGGGAAGAGGAAAGCACGCTCCAGTCCACGGGGTAATGGGAAAAGAAAAAGGGTGGCTCACCATGCAGTGGGGAACTGTGTCATTGATGAAATTGATAGTATCATAGGTGAGCTTGAGACTATTTTGGGAAAAGGAAAGAAGTCACCAACTGAGTCTAATGTCCCTAAAGTTGTGGACTTAAAAAAAAAAAGTCATAGACCAAATAAAGTGCCTGACTCCAGCATGGCAGAAAATCTGCACTCTGAAGATCTCCCCATTATTGTTTCTCAACTGACCTTGACTTTAAGCAGTGACACTTTGGAGAAGTTAGAACCAGTTGTTGAGCAGGAATCTATTTCTATCAATGTGCTGTGTTCAAATCACTTTAGTCCACTTATTACAATTTCTAATGACTTGAAGGCATGTGGAAATAACATTGAAAGCTCAAATGGGGATGCTGTTACTTGCCCAGTGAGTAGGGATGATGAAATTAAGCAGTTAAGAGGTCTTATTCATAAAATGTACCCAGAAATTATCTCCCTGAATTTCAAGTGACAAAATTACAAGATACTGTGGGGAAGCTGACAGCGTCCACAATTTTAGCTAGTAAGAGCCAGCATAATCATGTATACATAGGATCTAGAGGGTTCCCAGCCTTTTAAAACGTGTGACCGTCTTGGTGAGGATAGAAGAAGAGGAAGTGCCTTGCCCTGTTAAGGGAGTGAATCGACTGTTTGATTAAAAAAGTCATTACTACTCTGGGAGGGATATTTCCAGGGGTGCCAGTGGTGACCATAGGTTGCATATAAATCAGAATTGTTCTACTAATGTCCCGCTATGTTCTAAATGTGGCCCGTCTATCGCTGGTGTTTGTGAGTGTGCTGTGCATTTGCAAATCCGGTATTGCTGTGAGCCACAAGGTTAATCACAGTTTTGCTGGGCAGCCCCATGGTAATCGTCTGTCTGCTCCCATTACTAAAAGGGTGTATATGATCAATGTCCCTAAGTTGCCAAGGTGGGCAGTTGAAGGTCACGAGTCTCTTACACTATGGACAATGCTATTTGGTGATCAGGGCAGATATTGTTAAAGTAGAGCGATGAGGTGTACTTATTTCACAGTTTGATTACATTTCTGTTGATTTAACCAAGGAGGGGTTTCCAGAAGGCCTTGTTAACTTAGAGATGCATTCTTCTCCACCTAATAGTTCAAAAATCTAATTCAAAAGAAACCCTTCTACTATGAAGTGGTGTAAGAGGCATATTAATTCTCGTCCCCAGGTGATTCACTCTAACAGCATTGATTACCCTCAGGTAGTAAGGGGGGATAGAAGTACTCTCAGTGAGGTTGATTGATTTATGATGGGTACTCATGAAAATAATTGGGCAGGTGGTTAATCTTGGGTCTCTCTGATGTGATAAGAGCTTGATTAAGACGGCCTCCAAATTGGATTTTGGTTTTTTTACCCTCTATCTGGGCAAAGACTGATGGGACTTTGACCAGGGTGGCAGAATCTTTTAGCCCGAGTAGTAAGGTAAATTGTAATCTCCTGCAGGAAGGTTACATCGGGACTGGAGACAGTTGTTCTACCTGTAGGTTGATTTCATGGAAGCTAGCTGGAATAAACTTGAAATTGTTTGATCCAGAATTGGGTAAATATATAGAAAGGTTTCATGTGTGTCTGTTTGAAGAAACCTTGTCCTTAATACCTGTTTATAATGTTTACTATGTTAATTTTAGTGGTAAAGTTAGGCTCTGAGAGAAAGGGCGCCCTTCGGGTGGCCTAATAATTTGGGTGAAGAATACTCTAGCATGTAAAATTAAAAGCCTCAATTTTATCTCTAGGGGCATTTTGATAGTAGATATTAACATAAATAAAGGTAGTAGGGGACTAAGATTAATTAACATCTACAATTGCTCAACTAGCCCTTATCATGAATCTGAGTCCCTTGAAAAACTCCCTTAGATAGGGAATTTTCTATGAATTCTATGATTATTGCAGGAGATATGAATATATATATGAACTTATAGATTTTATTCAGAGATTAATGTTGGATGAGGACGAGGAGAGGGGTGTACCCAAACTGTCATTGCCAGCAATAAAAAAACCTTTGAAAACCACTCTCCAACTACCATCTATTAGCTTAGGGAATGGACTGAGGGTTTATAATGGGCAAAAATTATCTGATAAAAGGCAAACTATACATTCAGAAGGGCTAAGCCCAGAAGTAGATTATATTGTTCTTTATATGGATTTTTGGCCTATGTTGCTCAACATGATGGTAGAGGAGATCTGGGATAGTGAATATACCTCTTTAGTGTTGGAATTAAAATCGTTTTTTCCCTATATAAAAGGTGTGTAAAGGATGTTCCAATTATCACTTCAAATGATGGCAGGAGGATCATGTGGCCTCAGCTAGAGAAGACTAGGGATGCTCTTGCCAAACTCTACAATGTCATTGTGGATTCAATTGTTCTTTTGGAGGATCCAAATTTAGATGGTTTGATAGTTCTGAGAATAATTGGGGATATATTAAATAGGATTAAGGAATTATTCTACAGACCAGTATCAGATATAGTTGTCAATTGTAAGTCAGTCCAGTAGTTCAATGAAGACTGCAAACAAGCCAAGCTCATGCTAGTGCAGGCAGATAGAGGGGGTAGCCGTCAGGAAGAAGAGGTGGCAAGGAAACTATGTAAGGATTGCTAGCCCTTTGCAAAAAAAACAAGCATTTGCAAATGCAATAGGTCTCGCATTTGCTTGAGTTAGAGCTACTGGCATTGTAATTTCATAACTGGACTTTTCTTGCCACGTCAATTGGTCAACCCTGTCTCATAATTTTGTCTTTTCCTGCCATATAATTCCAGTGGCCCTGAATATAACTAAAGCACGTCCATTTACTTTCTTCCTCTATTTGCAGCAAAAAATTAAACTGTTGCCAGTTAGAATCCTAATTTAAATATGCTGTGCTAATTCAAATAGAACACCACTTTCACCACCCCACCATCAGAGTTGCTGGCTGGCTACCACAAATTCCCTAAAAAAGGCACAAGACAGCCACAGAGTAGAAATAAGCTAGAAGGGTCACCCAAACATATCAAGAGTGTTATTTGCTATTTAATACCTTTTCATTAAATTTAAGAGTAGGAAAATGTAAATGCTTCATTTTCAGCACTTCTTTAAAGTGTGATTATAAAATGTAATTATTTTAAGTCTGAAACATAAGGTTACATTATAAACCCACACTATTAACCATGCACAACGAACAGGATATCTTATCTACACACGAAGGGTGCTTAAGGGTCCTCGTAAAGATATGAAGTAACATGCAAATTTTACAATATAAATATCTGTGTGTGACAATTTTGAAAGGCTATTAATATCTCAAGTAGTGCATAACAGGTCCACTGTCTAAAGTTTCAAAGAAAAGGGGTGCTTTAGCGCTGCAATAGAGTGGAACACTTGATGTTTGCTTTTCACGTACTTGTCATTCAACCAAGGGCGGTTCCTGCTTTAGGGCGGAGGAGCATCGCCCCCACCAGCAGCAGAAGCTGCAAAACTTTCACAACGAGGGGATAATAAACTATCCCCTCAGGATTGACCGCAGGGCAGGCTGGGAGCCTGTGCCTGCATGCAGCCAGCAGGGAAGAGGAGCGAGACGTGGGGCGCCGTAAAAAAGGTAAGTGTTTTTTTTTTTTGAATTTGATTACATTTTAGGGCCCCCCACACCCCCACAAGCCTCACCCGCCCCGCTCCTTTAGAGCAAAGCGAGCCGCGACATTCAACTAATGGGGTTTTGATACAATTCAGTGACACGTAGGCAGGACCTGGCAAAAAAAATATGTTTTCAATTCAACAGGTTCCCCGCATTGGAGAAATAGTGGAAAACAAGACGAAAAATAAACAGGACATTAGCTCTTTTTTGGAAGTGTCCCTTTAAAAGGGATCACACTTGCATTCAATAAACATTAGCTGTAATGTGAATAGAAATGCGTCAAAGTATTGTTGCTGATTAGTGACGATAAAGGGGCTCCTCTTATCATTTGGTTCATTTGTGCACATCGTGGGTCCTGTTTCTACTGCTCTATGCTGTGCACTGGCAAGTGTGCAGCCCTATCTCTGTGGTGTGCAATGCTGACTGCAAATATTGTAGCAGCTGTGCAGGACACACATATACTAGACAGCTCAGGGGAGCAGGCAGCAGATCCTCCCATGCTTGGGGTACACAGGTCTATATACATGGGCAAGAGGGTGGATTGAGACCAGTGCTTAATTTGTAAATAAAGAGGTGCCGGTGCTCAAAGCCCTTCTCTTAAACATGAGGCTGCTGTAATTAAATCTGCCAGCACTGAATACTGAGACAGCATAATCCTGAAGCCATCTCGGGCCTCTTCAATCCATTTACGGCCACCCTTGCCCCTTCAGCTCATCCTGCAACTTTCTACTTTCTCCCTTTATGACGCTTTTTAGCTATACCTTCTTCCGTCTTTCCCATATGTGTCTTTTGCATGCAGCAAATGCTTGAGGCATAAGAATAAGCCCCGGCCGTCACAAATAAGTGCCTGTGCTCAGCACCGGAAACAACAAGCACAAATTAAGCACTGAGTGACACTGACCTGCTTGGCCCGAAAGTCCCGGATCTCAGTGTTGCTCTTCTCGTTCCTGGCCACTATCAGCTGCAGAGAGTCTAAGCTGAGCTTCAGGTTTTTCATGGTCCTTGCAAAGGAGCTGCTGAAAACTGGGCACCTCTGTACATCTCTCACCGCACGCACACAGCACAACACAGCAGCTAGCTAAACAGTCCCGCCACACATGTGGAAGAACAGCCTACTGGGGGGAAAGCTTTTCCGGGCAGAGGCAATTGAACAGCTGCATATGAAGCAGGAAAACACATAGCCATCATAAACTGCAGATATTTACATATAATATCAATGCAATTTCTCAACATAAGAGAATAGTCTGATTTTTTTCCAAACATAACCTTCTCTTCTTATTTAACTGTGCGGAATGTGTGCAATGTTACTTTTTCTATCAGCGATCACATCATCAATAAATTAGTGCAGCAGTTTATACAAGAAAATGCCATGTTACATAAGTTCAAATTTACGCAAGTAGTACTACGTTTTAGTACAGACATCCATGCACAACCTGAACGGAATAGTCTGGAATTTTATAAATGGCTGCCATGTTTACTCAAGAACTTCGCAAGGTACAAGCAAAGCCTGTGGCTTTATCATTTACTACTTTCCAACTAAGAAAGAACAAGGAGAACAGAAGGAAAGTGAGTGATTGTATTCAAGATCGGAGGCAAAAGGAACAAATGGGCCTCCACCCTCCTTCCCACCACTGGGGACTGCAGACAGGCACACTTGGCTCCAAGAAGAGCAAATCTGAGAAAGATAGCCTGATTTATAGCCTTGTTTACAGCTAAGCATGAGTGCTCTGCAAATGAAAAGGGAAGCTTCCCTAGACATGTGCAGGCAACAAAGTAAAAAATAAAGTCCTCTACAGAAGGAGGGACAAAGAGGCATGATTGACCACTAGCAAGCAAGGATTTTTCAATAACACTTAAACTAACAAATGAAATAGCTGGAAGCCCACAGAAGAAGTATACTTAAAAGTTTACAAGAGGTCGAATGCTTACGCTCCGCCTAAACATGGGAGGAGGAGCAATGGCGGGACTTGGCCATTGCAGCCCAGTTGAAAGACCAGCATTCTTTCTGGCACTTATTAGCTAAGGGCTCTTCCCATGTAACCTCTGAAGATGATTTTTATATTATGCATGATGTCTGGGAATCTCACTTTTCCAAGTTGTATTCTCTTCGTTCTGTCAGCCCTACAACTAATGGGGGGGGGGGACTTGATACACTACAGATCCAAGCTTGTGGGGGCGAGCAACCAATAGTATTTTCACTGGAAGAAACTATGCAGTCCCTTATGAATATGAAAAAGGGAAAGCTCCCGGATTACATAGAGTTCCATGAGATTTGTATATCTCTGAACCTCTTATTTGGGGCTTTATTCACAACAGGTTAGCAAATGCTATAGCTGGGGGGTGATATTCCAGAGTCCTGGAGAGGTGTTGAAATTCTACCTATATATAAAAAGGGGGACAAAGGGACCCAGTAAATTATAGGCCCATCAGTCTAATTGAAGTGGCGCAAGAGAGGATTACTGAAAGACAGATTTTATCCCACCTTCATGCAGATTTTAGATCTAACACAAGCAAAATTGATCAGGTCTTTTGTTTTTTACTGATTATTTGGAAGTGGGTCTAAATTAAGTAATGTCAAATTTATGTGGCATCTGTAGACCTCAAATCAGCTTTTGATTTAATTCCTAGAGTTAAGCTATGGTCTGCTCTTTGCAAGTTGGGCATGCTCAAAGGGCTATTGGATTTAGTATTATTGGATTTAGTAATGCACCTGCATGAAAGGAATTTTGCTAAAGTTAGATGTGGCAAACGTGGGGAACTACCCTATGGTATTAATGTGTTGAATGGGATTCATCAGGGTTGCGTGTGAGCCCCCATGTTGTTTACATTATATATGAATGGGATTATAAGTATGGTTGATGATCGTGTTGGTGAATCTGACTGGCTGGCTAATTAATACCTGCCCTTCTTTTTGCATATGATACGCTTCTGATTTCCAAGACCCTGATGGGACTGCAAAATATTTTGAATACATTTACCAAAGCATGTGAATTGTCAGGGATGTTAATAAATGGTATGAAAACCAAATATTGGGTTGAGATTTGGATGGGGAAGTCAGAGATCCCTATTAAACAGGTGCTTGATGATGTAATACGCCTTGATAAGGACGTTAGTAGTCCATGGTTGAGATTTGTGAGGACTTGGCTATTTAAATTGGGATTAGACTACTTCTTGAAGAACCCACAAAATATGACTAGAGGTTCAATGGTCACATTAAAAGGAAGGTACTGAGATTATATTATGAACCATTGGCTTATTTCTTCTACCGATAGTTCCTTGATTAATCTCTTTCTTAGCATTAAAGCAAATTAGTATTTGAAATTGTTATGATTGTATTGAACCAGTTTATGCCAGATCTTTGTACCAAAAATTCTGATATGGGTGAATAGTATAAAGTTAGAAAACAAATGTGGTATCTTGCTCTTGTCCGGTATGCAATGTTTCCCATGAATCTCTGGAACACTTTTTATATTTTTGTCCAGTTTATAAAGAGGGGTTAGGAGAAGATGTATTATTCCTGCCTGTAGGCTGTTATTGATTACTCGCCCAACAGAAGCCACTCACATTTTTAAATCTGATACAATGGAGTGGGTTATATTTGCAATTTCTCAATGATGTATGCATGGTGAATCCGGTCCATTTCACTTACTGCAAAATGACTATACATTAGTTTTAATTAGACCTGGTGCTATTGTTAATGGTTAGATAAGTACTGTGCTGTATTTTTAATGAGTAGTTATTTATCTTTTGTGGTTTTTATTAATGATTGTTTTTATGATGTATTTATATTTTATTGTATTTACTGTATTATTTTTGTTTTAATGATCAATCATTTGATTGAATACATTTTAAAAAATGCCATGTAGATCAGCGAGCGTATGCGTACCACTTCTCTGTTTAAAGATGGTTGCAAATACTGGGTAGACCAATGCAATGGTGTGAGAATAAACACTATGCTGTGTGGATCAGACGGTATGCACGGAATACTGAGTAGACTGATGCGATTGCATGAGGATCAACACTATGATGTGTGGATTAACAATGCCTGCACTTGTAGAAACGCTGCGTGGGTTGATGCAATATTGGGCAGATCGACACTTACCTCCATGAAGCCTCCAGGGTACATTCTGACAGTGAGTGGGGTGATGCCAGTACAAATGCTGCATGTCTAGACTTACGCATGTGTTCCAAACCTCACACCTCACTGGACAATGCCTTAATCAATGCATTCCACTGTACATTTCACAGCTCTTGAGGTCACTTGGCCTGAGTGCCGAATATCACCAAATTTCACAGAATATATTACTTTTTCGGAATGAGTACCTTAAGATGACATGCATCCAGATATTCATAAACCAGCGATCAGCCTCTACTCCTTTAAAGAAGGAAAACTTCCATAGATCCAAATTCTTCTGGTCTGTCAGATGCTGATTTGAGAAAATGCTTTACAATGGATCCATATCAGCAGCTTATTAGTCGCCAAGAAGGATGTCATGACTCAAGACACTAGAGTCCGAAAACTGTGCTACAGGGTAAGTTTATTTGAGATGTATATGGAACCAACAATCACTGCTGAAGGAGAAATCCTGAAGGCTGTTAACAAGTTTACATACCTCGGCAGCACACTCTCCAAATCTGTGAACATTGACGATGAGGCAGACGCATGTATCACCAAGGCAAGCTCTGTATTTGGACGGTTGCAGGAGTTAGTGTGGGAGAGGAGAGGCATCAAACTGTCCACAAAGCTGAAGAAGTACAGGGCAGTCATACTGTCCACACTACTGTATGCCTGTGAGACATGGACTGTGTATGAGCACCATGCTAAAAAACTGAATCGCTTCCACATGAACTGCTTAAGAAGGCTGCTGAAAATGATCTGGCAGGACAAAGTTCCAGACACAGATGTCTTCTCTCAAGCTGGTCTGCTAAGTATCTACAGTCAGCTGAGGAGAGCCCAAGTCAGGTGGGTAGGCCACCCTGTTCGTATGCCAGACCTACGTCTCCCCAAGAGACTGTTCTGTGGTGAACTGGTGGAAGGCAAATGCTCGCAAGGTGGGCAGAAAAAGTGCTTCAACGGCACACTGAAAGTCTCTCTGAAGAGCTTTGGCATTGACCCGGACTCCGGGGAAATCCTAGCGCAAGACCGCCCTGCCTGGCGAAGTTGTATCAGACGAGGCACTACCTCCTAGGAGCAGAGCAGGATTGCAGAAACGCAGAAGAAGCGTGAGCCTACTCTTTGCCAACCAACCCAGCAGACCACTTGTGCCCGACATGTGGCAGAGCTTTCTGAGCCCGCATTGGACCAATCAGTCACAGCAGGACACACCGTACCCAGTAAACCTCCTAAATGTGATGTCCTTGGTCATCGTTGACAATGACAGACGAACACCACCATTTGAGCACACACCGATACCAGCTGCTGGTGGCACACAGGTAGACATCAACTGTCAAAACATTTGAAACTATTTCTACATGGAACCTTGTCTTAACAATGCTAAGGTTTGATGAGCGCACTTACTTAGATACTACACAAATGTTTAGGAATTATCGTTCAAAAAGCAACCTCCTATTTGAGGCAAAGGTGTTAAAACATGTTTAGAGTTCCATTTTAGCTAAGGTTTTATGCTGGTGATGTGAAATTAATCTGGCAACACTATGGTTGTCCACGCAGCCTTGTCTTGACTTGCTTCCTGCATTGACTCACTATATGTTGTGATGAAGAAGGCTTCCCAAAAGGATACTGTAATGAGTACTTTACACATTAGTGTCGGCCACTGGATGGACGAATAAAGAAAACACACTTGTTCAGATCTATGCAGTGTGGAGCAGGATCTCGAGCAGTCTTGACCGTGTTTATCCCATCAGCCATTCCCGGCCTTCGGGCGCGTGTGGCGCAATCTGCATCGTACTAGAGCTGGGTGGTTCACAAAAGATTCGCGCAGAAGGCAACTGAATTCCAAGTTAGAGAGACTGACTATTGGAATGTTCTCTTGTTGCCTGGGCAGCTTTTGCTGTTATAAAGCTTTTGTAGCCCTTTGCTTAGAATCAATGATGGCATTAGTCTGCATATACACTAGAGGTGAGCGAGCCAGTGAAGACCCAAGCCATATGCTTGGCTCTGGCTCAGCCCGAGATCCACTGCAATCTTCGAGCCAAAACCGAGCCAGTCCTCCTTGTAGCTTCTGCCCCTTGCTGTGCTCTCTTGCCATCATTTACAGGTATTCTTCAAGAGCTCTTAATGCATAAAGAGATCAGCTGGCCAAGGTTGTAGGAATTTTGCATGTTGGTTACCCCGGAAGGAGAGGCTCCACCACAGCACATCCATCTCTACGGAAAGGCTTGCTGTACCAGGAAGTGGCCCTTTGAAATGTGCAGGGAAATAATCCTGTCAGAAGCAGGCTCCGAACTGCAAGCCTCAGCTCAAAGGTGCGCCGTATATGCAAAAACCACAGCCAACTTCAGCCTTCACGTACCGCCGGGATTGTTAGCCATTGAGTATAATGCATTCTCCTGAAAGCATTTGTGTGTGTTACTTTTTACCCTGTGAGAAAAACAGACAGAAAGGCATAGAAGGAGACCTTTTCATTCCCTGTGGGATTTGCTCTTAAGGGTTCTGATTGTACCCAAAGCACGTTACTTTCAAGCGGAAATGCATAATGTACAAGTATGTGTCAAACCCTAGTTACTTTGGTAGTTTGTCACCGGTCCACCAGGCACAGAAGAGATGTGCAGAAGACAAAACAAGGTTGCCATGTCAGCATTTTAAAAATACAAACCATTTATGCTTTTTTCGAGATAGCTTTCCCAGGTAAAAATATGATGTTTTCGGTTCTCTTTTCCATTATCACCTTTCTATCTTTACCTTACTTTCTCGGATTTGTGAGTGAATTTAAAAGACGAATGAAAAGAGGGGATAAAAACTATACAGAAGCATTTGCAGCTAAGGTTGCAGTAAATCAGAGAGCAGCAGCGCAAGGCATCAGCCCAAGAATATCTGTGGAGGCCATGTTTTGGAGGAAGCATTTGCATCACAGTTTCCCACCTTCATTATTTTAAATGTTTTTCATAATTGCATTTGAGTTGAAGACATGGAATTCTGATGCATCGCACTGGTGTTTGTAATCCATAGTGGTATTATTATTTTGCTGATTAACTTTGGGATTGTCTCATTATTTTCATCCGTGTAACCAACCTTGGTTTTTAGGAAATAACATGATCTGTTCTGGGACTTGTGAGTTCCATTTTAACTTGTCATAAAAGACTGGAATACATTCAAGAACTCAAGTGCTGCTGGATAGCAAGCCAAGATAGGCTGAATGATATGGGGCCACCTGTCACCTGTGTGCACACAATGCCACTGTTGCCTATACCATAATGATCCTGGCGGAATTGAGCCCCTCTTAGGAAGACCCTGTTCTTCACATGTACACTGTTTCAAGGGGTCCAGAATGACTACATAATCTTGTAAAATGTTCCAGGCTTAAACTATATCAAGCATGACAAGGTGGCCTCTTGATAGTTATGACAAGGAGCATCTTGGGCAGCAGTTGTACATCGTCCTGCAATCGAGACCAAGGGCTACATGTACGTAGCATTTTGCACATCCCAAACAGCGAATCGGGGCGTTTGCAGCATGCAAAATGCACTTTGGGATGTTCAGACCCATTTTTGTGATTCGGTAAACTATTTCCCGAATCACAAAAAGGGTTTGCGAGTCGCATTTAGGAAGAGGTGTTCACTTCCTAATTGCGAGTTGCAGTCCCATGAATGATTGTTTTGTGACGGCGAATGCGGTCGCAAAACAAACGCAGTTAGCCCTAGTGTGACACTGGTGCTAACCATTCGCAAACAGGAAGGGGTCCCCACGTGACCCCTTTCCCTTTGTGAATGGCAGTAAAAACATCTTTTCAGAGTAGGGAGTGGTCCTATGGACAAAACAACGACCCCAACACCACCACCCTGCTCGACAACTTCGCCAACCTCGGCCTCAAACAACTGGTGAACACCGCCACCCACATCGCCGGACACACGCTCGACCCTATCTTCTCCGCCAGCAAACACGTCTTCTTCAGCCACACCTCTGCCCTACACTGGACCGACCACAGCTGCGTCCACTTCACATTCCGACGCGAGACCTCCCACCTCCGCACTCAACCCACCCCTCGTCGACAGTGGAACAAGATCCCTGAAGAGCAACTCTTCTCCGCTCTCGCCGCCAACCAACCCACCCTCACCACCGACCCCAACGACGCAGCTCTCAACCTCACAAACTGGATCTCCAACTGCGCTGACAACCTTGCTCCCCTCAAACGCACGCATCGACAGACCAACACCAAAAAACCTCTCTGGTTCTCTGACACCCTCAAAGAATCAAAGAAAACTTGTCGTGCCCTTGAGAAGGCCTGGCGCAAGGACCACACCGCGGACAACATGACCGCCCTCAAGAACGCTACACGCGAACACCACCACCTGATCCGCACTGCCAAAAGGAACTTTTTCACCGACAGACTAGACAAAAACAGCCACAACAGCAGAGAACTCTTCAGCATCGTCAAAGAGTTCTCCAACCCCAGCGCCAACGCCGTCACGCCCTCACAGGATTTGTGCGAATCCCTCGCCACTTTCTTCCATCGCAAGATCAGCGACCTCCACGACAGCTTCGGACACCAGACCCAACCATACACCACTGAACCCGCTTCCCCGGACATCACCCTCAACAACTGGACCCACATCAACACGGAAGAAACCAAATCCATCATGAACTCTATCCACTCCGGCGCCCCTTCGGACCCCTGCCCGCACTTCATCTTTAACAAAGCCGACGACATCATCGCCCCGCACCTCCAGACCGTCATCAACTCTTCTTTTTCTTCTGCTACCTTCCCCGAATGCTGGAAGCACGCTGAAGTCAACGCCCTACTAAAGAAACCTACGGCTGACCCAAGCGACCTGAAAAACTTCCGCCCCATCTCTCTTCTACCTTTCCCAGCCAAGGTAATAGAAAAGACCGTCAACAAACAGCTGACCACCTTCCTGGAAGACAACAACTTGCTCGACCCTTCACAAACCGGATTCCGAACCAACCACAGCACGGAAACCGCCCTCATCTCAGTCACAGACGACATCAGAACCCTGATGGACAACGGTGAAACAGTCGCCCTCATTCTCCTCGACCTCTCGGCTGCCTTTGACACCGTCTGTCACCGCACCCTAATCACCCACCTACGCTCCACCGGGATCCAAGGCCAGGCCCTGGACTGGATCGCCTCCTTCCTCGCTAACCGCTCCCAAAGAGTTTACCTCCCTCCGTTTCGCTCAGAACCCACCAAGATCATCTGCGGCGTACCTCAAGGCTCATCGCTCAGCCCGACACTCTTCAATGTCTACATGAGCCCCCTCGCCGACATCGTACGCAAGCACGACATCATCATCACCTCCTACGCCGACGACACCCAACTTGTACTCTCCCTCACCAAGGACCCCGCCAGCGCCAAGACCAACCTACAAGAGGGTATGAAGGACGTCGCAGATTGGATGAGGCTCAGCCGCCTAAAGCTGAACTCTGAAAAAACGGAAGTCCTCATCCTCGGCAACACCCCGTCCGCCTGGGACGACTCCTGGTGGCCCACGGCCCTCGGCACCGCACCGACCCCCGCAGACCACGCCCGCAACCTCGGCTTCATCTTGGACCCTCTTCTCACCATGACCAAGCAAGTCAACGCCGTGTCCTCCGCCTGCTTCCTCACTCTCCGCATGCTCCGCAAGATCTTCCGCTGGATCCCCGCCGACACCAGAAAAACCGTGACCCACGCCCTTGTCACGAGTCGCCTGGACTACGGCAACACCCTCTACGCCAGGACCACCGCCAAACTCCAAAACCGCCTGCAACGCATCCAAAACGCCTCGACCCGCCTCATCCTCGACGTACCCCGCAACAGCCACATCTCCGCACACCTGAGACACCTGCATTGGCTCCCAGTCAGCAAAAGGATCACCTTCCGTCTTCTCACCCACGCACACAAAGCCCTCCACAACAAGGGACCGGAATACCTCAACAGACGCCTCAGATTCTACGTCCCCACCCGCCCCCTCCGCTCCGCTGGCCTCGCACTTGCTGCCGTCCCTCGCACCCGCCGCTCCACGGCGGGTGGGAGATCTTTCTCCTTCCTGGCGGCCAAGACCTGGAACTCCCTCCCCACCAGCCTCAGGACCACCCAGGACCACTCCGCTTTCCGGAGACTCCTAAAGACTTGGCTGTTCGAGCAGCGATAACCCCCCCTTTCCCCCCTAGCGCCTTGAGACCCGCACGGGTGAGTAGCGCGCTTTATAAATGTTAATGATTTGATTTGATTTGATTTGGACCACTCCCTGCTCTGAAAAAATGAAACGAAAACATTTCAAACAAAAAAACAGCTTTATTTAAAAGCAGTCACAGACATGGTGGTTTGCTGTCTCCAGCAGGCCACTATCCCTGTGAGGGCGGCCATTCCCAAGGGGGCCACAAATTGCAACCTACCTCATGAATATTCCTGAGATAGGGAATTTGCGACCCCCTTGCGAATCGTAAACAGTGTCATTGACACTGTTCAACATACGGATTTGCGACTCGCAAATTGCAAGTCACTCTGAATCATTTCTTTTGTACATGTAGCCCTATGTTCTTTTACAGCCTGTAATTGAGTTTAAGAAATCATGGGGCAGTGACAGAATATATGGTTGAAGGTGGTATATTGCAAAGGCCTGAGCAAAATGTAAACTATGCCAGCATGATCCACATAATTTAAGGAATTTCAAATTATGCTTGTTATGCTTGATACCCTTAGCTGGGAGTTCCTGTTTGTGGTCCTCCGGCATATGGGCTTTGGCCCCAATTTTCGGAGATGGGTCAGCACGCTATATACTAAACCGATGGCATGGGTGAAAACAAGACAGCTTCTCAATCTCCAAGGGCTTCAGGCAAGGCTGCCCACTGTCATCTCTGTTATTTGCCCTGGCCATGGAGCCCTTTGCCTGCTGCTTCCGGGCACGGAATGGGGGATCCCAGACAGGGACAATTATCAACATGTCTCTTTATATGTGGATGATGCACTGATATATCTCAGAGACATTCACACCTTCTTGACAAACGTGATGGAATTACTGGACACATTTGGGGATCTCTCTGATTTGCGTGTGAACTGGTCAAAGTCATGCTTATTTCCCCTGGTCTCAATTCCCTTACACCTCAGAACCACAGCCACAAAATATCGACTAACCTGGTACTACTAAACCATTAAATACTTGTGCATACAAATATACCATGATACGGAGGCTCTCAAAGATGGGAACCTGGGCCGGGCGCTTCGAGCGATGAGAGGCTCTCTCCCCTTTTATCGTTCCTTACCACTCTCGCTCTTGGGAAAAGTTGCGATTGCTAAGATGTTAATTTTACCTAGGTTGCTTTATTTCTTTGCTGCCCTTCCTATTTGGCTTTGCAGACGTTACTTCCACGAGCTGCATGGTCTGCTACTTGAATTGATCTGGGGGAAAGGAAGACGACGGGTGGCATTAACTACCATTTAACCTCCACTAGCAGAGGAAGGGCTGGGAGCCACGGATTTCGAGCCCCTGCGCTGGCTCAGTACACACCCGAGCGCGGAGCAAAATGAGTGTGTGAAAGAATTTGAAATACTCCCATTTATATGTGGTTGACTGGTAATACACGCTTACAACAGGAAGGGTACTGACTTATTGGAGAATGCCCAAAGGTGCTGGGCTATATTTGTACAGGGTACATCGCATGTTCCTCCGTACTCACCCTTGATTCCCATCTTTCAGATGCTGGGAGGGCCCCAGCTAGCTGCACAACAGAACTTGACACCTTGGACTAGGGGGGAATCATGACACGGGGGGATCTTTTTAAAGCAGGGACTAATATGTCCTATGCAGACATTATGGAACTTGCATATCTGGGACCAGACCATTTTTTTAATTACCATGCCATTCTACGATTAGTACATGAAACATGGAGTATGGGTGAAACAGAACCATCACTGTCACTTGTTCTGCATACTTTGTTATCAGATATTGGCCAGAAAAGAATAGTAACACTGTTATACACAGCACTGCATATTAACACTGGCACCACTACCAATGGAGCACTGCCCAGGTGGAATTCTGTCCTCTCACAACAACTTACCCCATCACAATGGGTAGCTGTCTTAAGTCAGGTAAAGGTGGTCTCCCGAAATACTCAATTCCGATACACGCAGTTCAATTACATACATCAGGCCTAGTTATCCCCATATTGTATAAGTTGCATGGTCCCCGACTCTGCACCCCAGTGCCCAGGGTACGGACTAACAGCAGCAGTATTTTACCATATGGTGTAGGAATGCCCCCAGTGCTAAATGCAAAGCAGTCAGTTGCCGCTCAGAGATAACAGAACATCAGCTGATTCCTACTCCTGAGTCGTGCCTACTGGGTATGCGACCCAAAAATAAGAAAGATAGCTATCTCTATAGATTCATTGATCTGGCATTGGCTCTGTTTAAGAGGCAATTAGCTATGCAAAGTAAGGCACCCACTGTGCCAAACATTACTAAGTGATCCCAAACGATCCTGAGATGGGCAAAGACGGAGGCAAGAATCTTGCGCTCGCTGCGAGACAAGGGCCAATTATGCACGGACATTGAAGACTGGAACGAGCTAGTAGCGAGATGGGAAGCTAAGGGTGATACTTATCCACCATGATGGGGGCTACACTATACACAATACATGTTTGGCTCCATTTTTCCGTTTCTTGACGGAATAACGTCAAGCCCACTTTAAACCCAGAAATCAACAGCATTTATGATTTTACCACAAACACCAACCTGTTGCCTTATTTATGTCACGTTCTCCTTAATCAGCATACATTAAATGGGCAATGATTCTCTCTTTTTGAAGTGCCATGACTACAGGAACTGAGACAGCTGCATACATTGTTTTTTATGCGATTGTAATAAGATCTGTATGGTATGCGTGCATTTTGTTGTGCAAAATGTGATGCCAGCCGACTGTCACCTCACTACCTCTCCCGGGATATTGTTCTATGATCAGCGATTGTTCATGTTTGCGGTTCGATGTACTAATAAAAAGATTTTTTTTTTTTAATGCTTGTTATGCTAAATTCCCAAAGTTATGCCGTTATGTCACTTTGTGTAACTATGTACCATTCGCTGTAAACATTTATCGTGAGTGGCAACATTTGTGTTAATTCGAAGTAAAAACTTACTGCAAGCTTGCAGGGACCACAGAACACGAGCAGCTGTTGTTCACAGTGCTCTTGTTTAAATGCATCTTCACATAAAAATTTGACTTGAAGATGCATTAGACACTAAAATATAGCATGAAATGACAGATTTGCATTTTGCCTGATTTTGCCACATTGCATATATTTACGTGAAATCCAATTACACAAATTTCACTCACTAGTAATATTTCTGCGACCCTACTCTCTGGGGATCTGACCTGAGTGCTGAACTGGGTGCTGGTTGCATCTTCTGCAGAATTACTACAGACTGGATAGCTATGGCTCTGGGTACTTTTGCCACATACGAGGAACCCAAGGTGCTGCTTAACAACTCATGCTGAGTTAAAGGCTGGTGGTGGAGTGGAATTTCCCGGAAGATACTACCAGAGTACATATTCCAAGAACCCTATGTGCTTCATGACACCTGGAACATGGAAATAATATTGGGGTGCAGTGTTCTGGAAACTGGTATCAATTTCCTGATGTTGCTTGATACTGCGCGTTTGCTTGCAGCATCCTGCATACTGTTGATAGACCCACGGTGCTGCTTGACAGCCGACACAGTTACAGAGTGCAAGGTGTATGCTGTTGCAGATCCTGGGGTGAGGGTGCTTAGTTCAGATTTTAGGGAGCAAATAAAGGAATTCTCAATTACCTGTGCGCACAGTAGAAGTGCAGGGTGCTCCTGACACTGGAGTCTGCGAGCACAGTTGCAGATGAGGATTATTGCTTTGCCGGTTACTGGCTGCAGTAGATTCTGGGGCTATTTCCTTTCATAGCCCAGGCAGGTGGCATCATTAGCGGCTAGTCACTGGAAATGCATGAAATAGCAGGCTAATTTCTCTTTAGCCCTGGGTGTCTGCGCTTAGCACTTTCCAGCAGAATAGGTAAACTCTTCTTCTGTTATTAGAGAACTGATATCAGATCTCGGGAGAAATGGGTATCTCTGCACAAACGACTGACCTAAATAAATTAGAACTGCTTCTTGAGTGCCTTACACATGGTGTCTGATGATCCTTTACCTAGGGTTCTGGAAGGATGTTTATAACTATAGCGAGATCCATTAACACAGGTGTCCGGGGAGGGGTCTTTAGAATGAGGGCTCCAGGCACCTCTCTGCAGTCCAGGCAAACCTGTTGATGTTGGAGCGGTGGGTACGATTTTTTAATGAAAATTGTGTGACGTACTGTAATTTAAAAGAATGATTATGTTGTTAAAAGGTTTCATGAAGTGAACCCCACACCATCATTTCAAGTGGTATCTGAAATCTGTTTTTGACCAGTGTGATCTACTTTAAAAATCATATTTTGTTGTGTTTAAAAATCATTCCCTTTTGTATTTGTTTCAAGCGAGGACACTTTTACCCTTTGTGGAGGTGACTTTCACTTATCAAAAGTTACCATTTGGTGCTAGTATATTACAATTCTTCAGGGAAACTATCTCTGAAACCTAGCTACTTTTAAACAATGCAATGCAAAGCATTTTTGGACGTAAACCTGTTTTTTATCTTTCCTGAAATAGCTTTCAGAAGAGCACATACATGTGATATATCTTTAACCTTTGCTTTTCGGTAGCCAACACCAACATACATGTGGCTCCATGTTAAATCCTAAAAGTATTTTTGGCCCCTCAGTAAATATTTGAGTATCCCTGCTCTATAGGCTGCTTGACAGTGGATTACTCAACAGTTCTTCAGGTGATAAATAACACAATGACAGATCCCGAGAAGTTCAAAGGCCAAACCCGTGGAATACCTTAAACCATACATACCTTGATGGCACAACACAACTCTTGGCGCTCCTGGAAGTTCCTAAAATTGATCCTTTCAGACTGGCCTCTGACTATGGGGGTCATTCTAACCCTCGCGGTAATTACCGCCATGGCGGAGGTCGGCGGTAGCACCGCCAACAGGCTGGCGGTGCTCCGCCGGGCATTCTGACCGCGACGGTACAGCCGCGGCCAGAAGCGGAAAGCCGGCGGTGTACCGCCGACTTTCCGCTGCCCATGGGAATCCGCCATGGCGGCGCAGCTTGCTGCGCCGCCATGGGGATTCTGACAGCCCATACCGCCATCCTGTTCCTGGCGGTTCACCCGCCAGGAACAGGATGGCGGTATGGGGTGTCGTGGGGCCCCTGGGGGCCCCTGCAGTGCCCATGCCAATGGCATGGGCACTGCAGGGGCCCCCGTAAGAGGGCCCCACAAAGAATTTCAGTGTCTGCTTTGCAGACACTGAAATTCGCGACGGGTGCAACTGCACCCGTCGCACCTTCCCACTCCGCCGGCTCCATTCTGAGCCGGCTTCCTCGTGGGAAGGGTGTTTCCTGCTGGGCTGGCGGGCGGACTTTCGGCGGTCGCCCGCCAGCCCAGTGGGAAAGCCAGAATGTCCGCCGCGGTCTTTTGACCTCGGAGCGGTCTTTCGGCGGGAATCACCCCCTATGTCCTAGACTTGACATGAGGATAACCGGATAGGCCTCATTCCCCATATTCAAGTAGACTCCTGTTACCCCCAAAATTATTGACTTGTATTTTGCTCAATTAGACATAAGGACAGTACTTTATTTGAGCCAGTGGTTTTTGGTGCTCGGCATCAGCACTTAAATGTCAACACCAACGCTTGTCACAGTCTGCCACAAGGTGGCATCATCTGGCTAATTTAGAGATGACCACAACAGTGTTTTTTTTCTAATTCAATATACAGCAAAGATGACTATCACCTGCCACCCAAGCCATTTTCATAGCGTTGGGGGCCTGAAAAAGTTCAAATTGTCACCCTTGCAGGAGTGTGCTGGTTAGTAGTTGTGTTGTTACTATCAATGGCAGCATCGCAAGAGCAATGACTGGTGCGAGTTGCAGTGGCCTCCTGACAATAGCCCCGGCACTTATTTCTTTACAAATAAAGCACTGGATAAGGAGACATGCAACTCTATGTAAAACTCATGAATAAAAAAAAGACTACACCATCATCATTAGCCCTCTTATCGGCTTCATGGATTCCAAATAAAAGCTCAGAAAAAATGTTGTGAGCTAAAGCTAGTGTCACTTTAAGTGGGACTTTCTCGGTCAAAAAGGACTTCCGAAGATGTTTAACGGTGACAGGCGTGTTATGCGCTTGTTGTCTCTTAGCCAGTGAGATGGAGATTTGACATTCATATGCTTTGAGACTAATAAGGCATGAAAGGTTGTTAACAACAGGGGCTGAATGATGTAGAGAGCCATGCGGGCTCTACTATAGTTTGTTGCCTGCGAGGTCGTGGGCGGGCTTCGACCCGAGGTAATAAATGAGTGGAGATCTGCGACCCGGCAGTCCTCACTCAGAGAGCATAACGTTTGTTGTCATACTCAATGCTCTGCCGCCGCGTAGCACCAACATTACAGTAGCGACGAGACAGGTTTTGGGACACCACAACCTAAAGTGTCTGCTTTGGACAATCCCCGACAGTGGAAAACGCGCGCTGCAGCGTGCACATAGAGCGATTGGCGCTGAAGCGCGTGAGGAAAAAACCCAAAACAAACGGCACAGAAGCAGGCGCGGCCTATCTCCTTGAGGTGTATCGGCTGGGGGGAAGAAGGGACCCATCAGCTTGCCGCCAGCAATCACCTCGATTTGGGACGACAGAAGCGCTCCCATCCCCAGGAGGCCCTGTGCACAAGGACCCGCTGAGGTGCCCAGAAAACTGCCTGTTTGAACACTGGCTGCACGTGGTGAGAGACGCTGTGGCCCAGAGGGGCATTTTACCACCCCTCTCCCTTTTGTTACACCTACATTGTCCTTCACAGCTTGAGGGGTCTCTGCACCCGACTGCGTGATGGCTCGCCAAGGACAACACTCCACGAGACCTCAGAGGAGGAGAGACACCAGATAGGGGAAGCGTGTGCCTTATTCCCTACGAAGGAAAATAAAACAGGTCACGTATGACAATGAGCGTGCCAAAGCAACAACCCCTACTGGCTCCAGCTGGAGCTCAATCATCGGTGGCGACATTGCCGCCCTTCATTCAGCTTGTGGATCCAGCTACGGCGGTGCCACGGTGGCGCCTATGGCTTGGCCTTCTTGAGAACTACTTTTGCACCACGCGAGAAAAAGATGACACCGTGCGCAGATCGTTGATGCTACATATGGGAGGTGATGAGCTCCACAAGCTGTTTGACTCTCTACCGGAAACGGGAGACCCAACGGATTTTGATGCTGCGGTAACAGTGCTAAACAAACATTTTGATCCTCAATTGAATCCCGACTATGAGAGGTTCAAACTGCGCCAGGCCCAGCAGACGGAGACAGAGTCGGTTTATATGTTCTACGCGAGATTGCGAAAGCTGGCCAGAACATGTGTAGGACTGAACCAGCATGATGAAATAAGGGCGCAGATAATTCAAGGGTGCCGTTCCAACATGTTGCGGAAACTGATCATGTGACAGCCGGGGATATCCCTTGACGAAATCTTCATCCTAGCGCGCTCACACAAACTCTCCGCAGTACGGGTGGATGCCATGGCAGCAGTAAGGGGACAGAACATCGCAGCAGCACCATCCCCACGGATGGTAGCCATCAAAGAAGAGCAGGTAGACGCCATTCATACGTGCCCAATCCCAGGACGGCAACGCAGTATCCCCAGACAAGGGGAAGAGGTCTGCGGAAGCTGCAGGAATGAACACAAGACTCCAGGCAGCTGTCCCGCAAAGGGCAAATTGGGCAACAAGTGCGGGAAGGGGAATCACTTTGCGAAAGTGTGCAGGATGGGGAAAGGCATGCCCCGAGATCCCAGACGTAAGGCGGCCGCAGTCAAACACATAGAGAAAGAAGTGCATGCGATCCAAGCACAAGGGGACATGAAGCTACCAGTGTACGATGAAGAAGAGGAAGATGTGTTTGTCATATAATTCACAGGAGGAAGGAACCATAAATGACGACCACCCCCCATGAGTACTGTCAAGATCAACAACCCCCAGGCCACCGTGCTCATCGACACAGGTGCATCAGTCAACGTGATGGACAATACACTGTATCAGCAACTGTCTCCCAAACCACCACTATCACCCAGCAACACCAAAATATATACGTATGGAGGATGAAACCCCTCCCACTACAGGGCACGATAGAGGTACTGGTCGCAAATGAAGGGCGCAGCACCCAAGCCAAATTCTACGTAGTGAAGGGAGACCATGACACCTTGCTGGAGTGCCATACAGCAGAGGACCTTGAGCTCGTGTTCTTTGCACGCCAGGTGTATGAGTCATCTGCTGAATCCATCCTTAAGGATTTTCCCCAGCTATTCACGGGGCTGGGGAAACTCAGAGGCAAGCAGGTGAAGTTACATATCGACAGAGATGTGACACCGGTGACACTGAGACACCGAAGGGTGCCTTTTCATCTGCGCCCGGCTGTGGAGAAGGAACTACTGATGCTGGAGAACCAAGGAGTGATTGAGAAAGTGGATGGGCCCACGCCCTGGGTCTCGCCACTGGTGATCACGTCAAAGCGAAAACAACCAGGGGCCAGCCGCCTCTGTGTGGATATGCGCCTAACCAATCGGCCGATCAAGCAGGAGCGCCACAGTACACCCATGATGGATGACATCATCGCGGGCCTCAATGGCACACAATGGTTCTCGAAGTTGGATCTCAATTCTGGCCACCACTGACTGGAACTGGACCCCGACAATCTGAATATCACCACCTTCTCCACCCACGTCGGATTCCGACGGTTCAAACGGCTGAGTTTCGGAGCCTCGTCCACAGCAGTGTTCCAAAATGCCATCTGATAGATGCTGTCTGGACTGACGGGGGTAATCAACTTAAATGAAGACATCCTGATCTTCTCGGAGACAAGGGAAGAGCATCATCTCTGCCTTAAAGCCACCTTGCAAAGACTCTCAGATGCAGGCCTCACATTGCACAAGAGCAAATGTGCTTTCTATCGCTCATCCATTGACTTCTTTGGGTATGTTTTCTCAAAAGCTGGACTGCAGGTGAATCCAAAGAAAGTGGAAGCCATCCGTCAAGCAATGACTCCCCAAAATGCCACAGAAGCCAGGAGTTTTCTGGGAATGGCTACTTATTGAGGCCGGTTCATTCCCCAACTGGCCACGATGGCTGAACCACTAAGACAATTGACCAAGGTCAATCACAGGTGGAAGTGGACTGCTGAAGAAGACAGAGCCTTCCAGGACATCAAACAGGCACTGCTGGATGAAGTAACCATGGCGTACTTTCACCCAGAGAAAAGGCCGGAAGTGGTGGTGGATGCAAGCCCGGTGGGACGGGGAGCGGTCCTAATTCAAGAACAGAATCCCCAAGAATGGACCCCGGTTGTGTATGCCAGCAGAGCCCTGTCGGCAGTAGAGATGCAGTATGCCCAGATGGAACGGGAGGCACTAGCCATCGGATGGGAGTGCAAGCACTTCCATCTATATCTGTATGGCCAGAAATTCCAAGTCGTTATGGACCACAAGCCACTAGTGTCTCTGTTCACTAAATCAATGAGGTTGGCTCTCCCGAGAATAGAGAGGTGGGCGGTCCTGCTACAGCCGTATCGTTTCACAGTCACCTACCACCTAGGGGCAAGTAACCCCACAGACTATTTGTCGAGGCATCCACTAACAACTTCCCCAGGAGTTCCGGGAAGCGAGGATGAAGAAAAGATGGAAAGTTTTGTTAACCTGCTGATACAGGCAGCATGTCCGGTGGCCTTGACTGTGGCAGAGCTAGCCGAGGAGTCAAACAAGGACCGGGTCATCACCCAGGCAAAGGAGGCCATGGGTCAAAACAAGTGGAAGCATTTCCAGGAAGGGTTAAAAGTCTAGGATCCAGAGGAAAGAGTGGCAATGCAAGGACTGTGGAAAGTCAGAGAGGAATTGTCTGTCGGCGGTGATGGCCTCCTGCTATGAGGTCAGAAGATAGTAATCCCCCACAGTCTGTGGGACAGAGTGGTGAAGCTAGCTCATCAAGGCCATCAAGGAGCGGCGAAAACAAAAGCGAGACTGCGAGTGAAGGTATGGTTCCTGGCCATGGACACAAGGGTAGACTTGTTTGTGGGTAACTGCCACTCATGTGTCATCACCTCTATTGACCCTCCCACCAACCCGGTGATTAATGAACCACCTTGCTGCCAGCCCTCGTCAAAGGTGAGCATGGATTTTGGAAGTTTTCCAGATGGCAAACTAACAGTGGTTTTGATAGACTCATTCACAAAATTCCCTGTACCAGAGACGGTGGTCTCCACCTCGTTCGAGAACCTGAGACCGGTATTGGAGAGAGCCTTTGCCACATTTGGCATTCCAGATGAGATCCGTACTGATAACGGCCCCCCATTCCACGGGCAGGACTTTAAGACCTTTCTGGATGAACTAGCCATACGCCATCGCAAAATAACGCCAATACTGGCCGCAGGCCAATGGCGACATGGAAAGGTTCATGCGTACTCTGATTCGAGTGTTGAGAATCGCCATGGAAAGGAGCAAAGATCTCAAATGTAGTCTCCAACAATTTCTGCATGTCTGTAGGCAGACACCACACAGTACCACGGGGTGTGTTTCCGCCGCCCTGCTGTTCAAAGTTGCCCCGCGTGACTGCATCCCAGCTGGATCTCGTTTGGAACCGCTGGCACTAGATGTGGCCGCCACGCAACAATGGCATAAACAAGTCAACGACTAAGCCACGGCCTGAAGAAGAACACGATGCCGGGACTTTCAGGTTGGCGACAAGGTGGTGGTGAGAAACCGACGACCGGGAGGCAAATTCTTGACTCCTTTTGAGCTTGAGGTGAGGAGAGTGGTGCGAACCCAGGGGTCTATGGTGACCGCCCAACGTGGTGAAAGACAGGTGACAAGGAACATTTTGCATTTCAAATGAGCAGGAGTGCTTGTGGATGATTGCCCAGAAACTGAAGAAGAAGATGCCGTTGAAGAGGCTGACCAGGAAGTCAACGAGAAGTCAGGAGGCCAAGCGGCGTCCAGCCAGATGGTACCTCAGCCCGCAGAGGAGGACAGGGAGATGAGGTTGAGTAGTCGAAGTGAGAGGTATCATCTTCGGCCCAACCCGGCTCCCAGTCAGCGGCTTCAAGATTGTGCCTACTAAGAGACACTGAAGCATAGGGTGACGTGTGCCCTGGCAAGGATGGTGCCCTAAAGAGACTGCGCGCATTGTTGTCAATGACCGGGCCGGTGCAGAGGTCGGCCGGCCATCATGAGGGCCAGGACGTGAGCGGTGTGGAGAACATTTATCATGTCATAGCTGTTTCTCGATCTCTCTCTTTTCTCTCTCGATCTGTCTTTTTCTCACTCTATTTCTCTGTTCTTGCTTTTCGCCTTCTTTCTATATGCCCCTCTCTCCGTCCCCCCTGTTATGTTTAGAGGACTCTTCCATCGAGGACCTACGGAAGGGGAATGGTGTTAATTCCCCCTCCCGATGGTTGAGTCCGTGACGTCAGTAATTAGTGTCTTAATTGTTTAATGGTTTAATTGTTTAGCTAATAAATAGCCAGGGGAGGTTTTCCCCAGTGTGTGGAGCAACTAACCATTTCGGAGTTCGTCTTGTTTATTGCTGCCGTTCCATGTGGATACACAACAGTTTGGCGACGAGGGAGGTCGGATCTGTTGGTTTTTTTCCTTGTGGCTCTCCTGCTGTGTGCTGGAGGGGCTGTAAGGAGGAGTGCATGCTGAAGCACTCCTGTGTTTATTTTTCATCGCTGCCCGGCACTCGGGGGAAGCTGCTTCCTCTGCTGCCTGTGTTGCTGGGGATCTTGTGCCTGGAGGCTGCTGCTGTATTCGTGTGTGGCATTTATTTTGCTGATGTTTGCTTCCTCATGGATTCGGCCTTTTTTTTGTGTGTATCCTGTGTTCCAGGTTGCTGTTTTGCCCGGTGAGGGTTTTTAGTGGGTTTTTTTTCTCCCTCTTTCCGGGTGGTGCATCCTGCCCTACATTTTTCTGGTGTCCTGCGAGGTGTTTTTTTTTTTTTCCTCTCCCATGGATGTGTTTCAGGAGTTTGGTGGAGCAGTGTGATTGCTGTTTCATTTTGTGTTTTTTTGGGTGGTGTCGTTATGGCATCTATTCCTGCATTGGAGCCTTTTGTTATTGATTGCCCTCCGTCTGCTCTTGCTGCCCGATGGAAGGAATGGGTGGATCGTTTGGAGACTTATTTTGTTGCAGCGGCTGTGGAGAATGATCGGCACTGTCCCATGTTGTTACATCTTGGGGGTGCGGCTGTTCATAAGTTGGGCCGCTCAGTAGTGGAGGAGGGACCGCCATACACTTATCAATCATTGAAACCGGCACTGACTGCGCATTTTGAGCCTTTTGCTAATCCTGATTATGAACGGTTTCTTCGTCGACAAGCGAGGCAATTTCCGCATGAATCAGTGGATGCCTTTTACACTAGACTGAAGGATTTGGCTTGCACTTGCACTTTGGTGGATGTTGAGGATGAAGTGCGTGCGCAGTTTATACAGGGGTGTACCTCTGTAAAGTTAAGGGAACATATACTTCAAGTTCCTGGTATGTCAATGGTTAATATCCTCACATTGGGACGATCTAAAGAACTTTCTAAAGAGCGTGCAGCTCATATGAAAACAGCATTGCAGAATCAGGTGAAAGTGGAGCCGGTGAATGTTGTCACTACTACACCTGGGGAGAGAAGGAAGTATAAACCTTGGACTTCTATGTTGCCCCATTTTTGTTATTCTTGCGGGGGTTCTTTCCCCCATCAAGGGGTGCGTCCGGCGCAAGGCAAGACATGTTCTAATTGCCAGAAACTCAATCATTTTGCTAAAGTCTGCAAATCCATGTCCCGTTCTCGACCACAGAAGTTTAAGGCTGTTCAGTCGGTGCAGCCGGGCGTTGTCATGGATGATGACGATCTGGATGATGATGATAATGGTGAGGGTGCCGTTCATATGATCCATGCATTGCAGCCTGGTGGGCATCCTAGGAAGCGAGTGCCACAATGTTCAGTTTTGTTGGCTGGTTATAAAGTTGATGCGCTAATTGATACTGGTGCTTCCATCAATGTAATAGCAACTTCAGTTTTGCAGCGCATTCCTTTTCAGCCTCCTTTACGGCCTACAACAACTCGGGTTTATACATTTGGATCTTCAAAGCCGTTGCCGTTGGCAGGGGTGTTTACTACGGTACTGTCTCATGAAGACCAGTCAATACCAGCAAAAGTGTTTGTTACCACCATGGGGTCAGACATGTTATTAAGTTGCCGGACTGCAGAACAACTTAATCTTATATCCTTTGCCTTCGATGTCCATCTCGGGACTGTGGAGAACTTATTGACTGAGTTTCAATCTTTGTTTGAAGGCATTGGTTGTTTGAAGGATCGTATGGTGCGTTTACATATTGATAAATCTATACAACCCGTGGCTTTGAAGCATCGGAGGGTTGCATTCCATCTGAGGCCTAAGGTGGAGGATGAATTAGAAAAACTGGAACTTGCTGATATAATTGAAAGAGTTGATGGACCTACGCCTTGGGTGTCACCTATTGTCGTTGCGAGAAAGCCCCGTCAGCCAGGGGAGGTGAGGATTTGTGTTGACATGCGCCTGCCCAATGTCGCTATTAAGCGTGTACAGCATTTGACACCTACTGTGGATGATCTTGTTGCTGAGGTGTCGGTGTCAAAATGTTTTTCAAAGATGGATCTAAGGGCAGGATACCATCAGTTGCTACTCCATCCAGATTCCAGGAACATTATGACATTTTCAACTCACATGGGTCTTAGGCGCTATAAACGGTTGAGTTTTGGGATTTCTAGTGCCGCCGAAGTTTTTCAGGATACTATCCGTGGAGTGCTTGCTGGTCTGACAGGAGTCATCAATGTCAGTGATGATATCTTGGTGCATGCGCCAAGTAAAGAAGAACATTTAGTACGATTGAGGGCCACATTTCAGAGACTACATGAAAATGGTTTGACACTTCACAAAGATAAGTGTTTGTTCTTGCAATCAGAAGTGGCTTTCTTTGGATATAGGTTTTCAGGAGATGGAGTGCTACCTGATCCTGATAAAGTTAAGGACATTCAAGCTGCCCTGGCTCCCATCAATGTGTCTGGCGTTCGCAGTTATTTGGGTATGCTGAATTACTGTGGGCGCTTTATTAAACATTTGACAGCATTAACAGCACCTTTGAGAGATCTGATCACAATTGATGCTGTTTGGGAGTGGGGGCCTGATCAGGAAGCTGCTTTTCAGGCTACTAAATCAGCGCTCTCAGAACATACCACCTTGGTTTACTTTGATCCTATTAAAGAGTCTGAAATGTCGGTTGATGCTAGTCCTACTGGTTTAGGAGCTGTGTTGGCCCAAAAACAAGCGGATGGGGAATGGGCTCCTGTGGCATATGCCAGTAGAGCTTTGACAGATACTGAGCAACGTTATTCACAGATCAAAAAAGAGGCCATTGCTGTCCATTGGGGCTGTAGACATTTTCATCTATATTTGTATGGACAGCCATTTGTTGTGTATACTGATCATAAACCTTTGATTCCGTTGTTTAATGGATCTTCCTCTAAGCCACCACCACGTATTGAAAAGTGGATTTTGCAACTACAAGACTATCATTGTTTGGTGGTATTTCGTCCCGGTAGTGTGAATCCTGCTGACTATTTGTCACGACATGCTAGACCTGCTACATCTCGTGAAATGGCAGATGCCGAGGATGTTGAGGAATATGTACGTTTGATTGTGGAACGGTCTCGTCCATTGCCTATGTCTCTTGAAGATATTCGATTAGCCACAAAGGAGGATGAGTGCTTACAGGTGGTGATATCAGCTGTGGCATCTGGAAAGTGGCATTCCCTTTTGAGGAATTTGGCTCTTCGAAAAGCTGCAGCACGTACCATGTTGTCCTCCTTATATAAAGTCTGACATGAACTGATTATATCATCTGATGGATGTTTGTTGAGAGGACACAGACTTGCCATACCTATGGCATTACAACAGTCAGTTGTGGACCTTGCCCATGCCTCCCATCAAGGCATGGTAAAAACTAAAACCAGATTGAGAAGTAAAGTGTGGTTCCCCGGACTGGATGATCAAGTGGAGCGGGTGGTACGGCAGTGTATGATGTGTCAAGCTGGTGGTCCAGGTGAACGGCCTCCACCTATTACTGAGCCTATTCCTCCTGTTCCTTGGTTTAGAGCTAGTGCTGATTTTGGCAGTTTGCCAGATGGTCGTCACACCTTTGTGGTGATAGATGATTTCTCAAAATATCCAGAGGTGGAAATTATTGATTCTGTCACTGCAGCCCAAGTGATTCCACGGCTGGAGAAAATCATGGCCACTCACGGGCTGTTGCAGGAGATCCGTACTGATAATGGTCCTCCATTTTCCAGTCAGGACTTCGCTGATTATTTATCATCTAGG
This sequence comes from Pleurodeles waltl, assembly GCF_031143425.1. Lineage (NCBI taxonomy): Eukaryota > Metazoa > Chordata > Amphibia > Caudata > Salamandridae > Pleurodeles > Pleurodeles waltl. Next base: position 1,893,160,494 of record NC_090440.1, read on the forward strand.
GGAATTGTGCATAGGAAAACTAGACCTCAGTGGCCTCAAGCAAATGGAGAGGTGGAAAGATTTATGAGGACTTTGAATAAAGTACTGCGTATAGCTGTTTCTGAAGGCCAGAATGTGGAGTGCGCTGTGTATTCGTTTTTAAGAGAATATCATCTGACCCCTCATATTGTTACTGGAGAAGCGCCAAGTACTATTTGTATCAATAGACCAGTGCGGGATACCATTCCTACTATTTTGGAACACAACGATCTGCACCAACAGGTGGGGAAAGCATTATCGCGGAGGAAAGACAGTAATGATAAGATGTCCCGAAAGAGGGGGGCTAAGGAACGTGATATATGTGTTGGTGATGTGGTGTTGGTGAAATGTAGAAAAGGGTGGAGTAAGTTTTTATTGCCCTTTGAAAAGGATCCTTGGGTGGTGAGTGATGTCAAGGGCACTATGATTACTGCTAAACGGGGTCCGGAGTCACTTACACGGAACATTTCATTTTATAAAAAGGTCTATGCTCCGGACTTTCCAGTGCCAATGGATGTTTCATCTGAGGATCAAGATTATGATGATGTTATATTGCAAAGTTCAGGTGTTGAAACCAATGGTGGTTTGAGTATTGATGTGCAAAATCCTGGTGGTAGTATGGAGTTGGATCATGGCTCAGGTGATCGGTGGGTTGAGGAATCTATTGCGTCCAGATCCGGACAGGTTGGTCCGGTTACCTCAACCCGCGGGGATGGTCCATACAATCTACGTCCTCGTCCACAATGTTCTACCAGGTTTCGTGATTTTGTAGTGAATTGATTTTGTGTTTTTTCTTTTTTTGTGTGTTTTTGTATGGTATATGATTTGGTGATGTTTAAACTTTTTGGTAAAGGAGGAATGTTATGTTTAGAGGGCTCTTCCATCAAGGACCTAAGGAAGGGGAATGGTGTTAATTCCCTCTCTCCCGATGGTTGAGTCCGTGACATCAGTAATTAGGGGGTCATTCTGACCTCGGCGGTAAAAGGCGCTTACCGCCGGTCAGAAGACCGCCATAACACCGCCGCGGCCACGGAAAGCCGCCACGGTCATTCTGACCCACAACGGCCAAACCTCCAAAAATCCGACCTCCACTGCAGGCCGCCACATCAGCGGGCAGCGATAAACTGGAGATGACCAAACCTCCACCGTCACGCCAACAGAAATACGCCCATGCCATTTCGACCCACGAATCAACGCGGCGGGCTTTCCAACGCGGTATTCCATTGGCGGTACACACCGCCGCGGTCAAAATACACACACAGCACCAAAACACAGGCACATTGGACAATTACAAATACACACACCTGATACACATACACAACCCACTCCCACACAATCAATCAACTATAAAACACACCCCCACATCACCCACAAACCCCTACGACCACAATTACTGAGAGAAGGAGAGAGAGAGACACAGCAGACAATCCATAGCAATACACACTGAGGCACACTACACCATCACACACACCACATAGTAGCACAAAGCACCACACACCAACATACTCATCATCACATACACCACCCCACACCTCACCCACACCACCCCATGGCACCCCAAAGGCACCCACGCTTTTCGTACCAAGAACTCCGGGTGATGGTGGAGGAAATCCTAAGAGTGGAACCCCAGCTCTTTGGCTCACAGGTGCAGCACACCAGTATAGCTAGGAAGGCGGAGCTATGGCAGCGGATCGTGGACAGGGTCAACGTGGTGGGACAGCATCCCAGGAATAGGGAGGACATCCGCAAACGATGGAACGACCTACGGGGGAAGGTCCGATCGATGGTCTCCAGGCACAACATCGCGGTCCAGAAGACTGGCGGCGGACCCCCACCCACCCCTCCCGAATTTACATCATGGGAGCAAGAGGTCTTCAACATCCTGCATCCTCAGGGCCTCGCAGGAGTAGCCGGAGGAATGAACTCTGGTAAGTCCAATCTCAAGTACTATATCCCCCCCACCCCACCAGCATGCCAACCCACACCCCCACCCTCACCCCCAAACCCCCAGCACACATCCTCCCTGACAATGTCTCACCAGCACAACCCACCCATCCCAACACCAACTCCTGCATGCCAACACAATCCATGGACACCCATCACCCAAGCATGACCACTGCACTTACCCCCCCCCCCACTAACTACCCTCACAACACCTCCCTCAAGGGAATGCCTGCACTGGGGGACGAGGGCACCCATAACACGCACGCCATTGCACACACAGAAACAATAACCAAACTCTCTTACCCCATGCAGGACCCGAACGCCAACACACCAGCCAGGAGGGTCCAGAAATGTCCATCCCACCCCCGGAACAGGCCCACAGTGAGGACAGCAGCTCTGTCGACACTGAACCTGATGACCAGCCCGGACCATCGGGGACCTCTGGGCAGTCGGTTCCCCTCAGGCAGCCACAGGCCACACCAGACCCGACCCCCTCTGCCAACACCAGCACAGCTCCCACCCAGCGGGCCCATGCCTCTGTCTCTAGGACACGTCAATCAGCGGTGTGTCTGCCACTACAGGGCACCCAGGCTAACCCAACACCCCAACAACAACAGGGACCTGGGGGCAGTGGGAGCGGGCACACCGTCCAGGAGACAGAGGCCGGGGGAAACCGGGCAGCTCGGAGGGCTGCTGTGCGACAGGGGGGGGAGGAGAGGCCCAGGGAACCCACTCTCCAAGAGGCCCTCACCACCATCATGGGGGCCTACCACCACTCCCAAGAGACGATGGCGACGGTACTGGCCAGGTTCACGGAGATCCAGGCACAGCAGGAGGAACGCAACATGGGGTTCAGGGAGGAGCTGAGAATCATCGGGACCGCAATGGGGACCATCGTCCTGGCCCTCAACAGGATAGAAGACGCGTTGCGGGACCATGTGGCACCACACAGGGCCCCTGTCACTAGCCCGGACCAGGAACAGCCTACCACCTCCGCCGGCGCAAGTGGACAGGAGGCCCCAACACCACGACAGGCCACCAGAACCCCACCTCCTGCTGAAGAACAACCACCCCGTAAGAGGAGCCTGAGATCCAAAAAAAAGACAGAGTAGGATGTCAAGACCCCCGCCAGCAGGACATACCCCCTGAACTCTTCCCACTGTCCTACATTGCCACCCTGTCCAACCATGAACTGCCTCTGCTCCATCCTTCCACAGGCAAAAGGACAATGCACCTGTGAGACTGAGAACTGGACTCTGCCATGGACATTACTCCACCCCCACCCATCACCCTTATAATCACATGTACCAATATGTAGCACTGTAAATAAATCACATATTGCACACAAATCAGTTTGGAGTCATGCTGTATTATTAGCAAATGTATTACATATTACTGTTCAATATCTGTTCTGTCAATTAGTGATGACAACATACCAATGTCAATACGCTGTAGTTCATGGGCAAACCAAGCAGAAGTCAGGCACTGAGTCATACAGCACTGAGAAGGGAAGGGAAAAACAAAAATTACCCAAAAAGATCTGGTGGGAACTACAGAAAGTACAGATGCAGGAGGCTATAAGCAATTGTGAAATGGCGTGGGTGATTCTTACCTGGGTGTTACTGGAAATACTGTTGTATCACTCTGTCCCTATTGTCTGTGTCGTCCTCTGAGTCTTCCTCCTCTTCACTCTCCACAGGCTCCACGGCTTCTACAACACCACCATCTGGACCATCCTCCTGCAGGAAAGGCACCTGGCGTCGCAAAGCCAGGTTGTGAAGCATACAGCACGCAACGATGATATGGCACACCTTCTTTGGTAGTACATTAGGGATCCACCGGTCATATGCAGGCACCTAAACCTGGCCTTCAGGAGGCCAAAGGTTCGCTCAATCACCCTCCTAGTACGCCCATGGGCCTCATTGTAGCGTTCCTCTGCCCTTGTCCGGGGATTCCTCACTGGGGTCAGTAGCCACGGCAGGTTGGGGTAACCAGAGTCACCTATTAGCCACACACGTTGTCTCTGTAGCTGCTCCATCACATAGGGGATGCTGCTATTTCGCATCACATACGCGTCATGCACTGACCTTGGGAACTTGGCATTTACATGGGAGATGTACTGGTCAGCCAAACAGACCACCTGGACATTAATCGAATGATAACTTTTTCTGTTTCGGTACACCTGCTCATCGTCTTTTGGGGGTACCAAAGCCACATGGGTCCCATCAATGGCACCAATGATGTTGGGGATATGTCCAAGGGGATAGAAATCACCCTTCACTGTAGGCAAGTCACCCTCCTCTGGGAAAATGATGTAGCTCCGCATGAGTTTCATCAGGGCAGACAACACTCTGCTCAAAATCTTAGAAAACATAGGCTGAGACATTCCAGATGACATGGCCACTGTGGTCTGGAATGACCCACTTGCCAAAAAATGGAGGACTGACAAAACCTGCACCAGAGGGGGAATCCCTGTGGGTTGGCGGATGGGGGACATCAGGTCTGGCTCCAGCTGGGCACACAGTTCATGGATAGTGGCACGGTCAAGTCTGTATCGAAGTATTATGTGGCGTTCTTCCATTGTCGACAGGTCCACCAGCGGTCGGTACACGCGAGGATTCCTCCTTCTCATCCCAAGTCCCAGCGGACGGTGCCTAGGAAGGACAACATGGAGCACAGAGTCAGCCAAACCACAGGTACGTACAGACAGCTTGCACAGTTAAAGAATGGCAATGGGTTGAAAGGCGTGTATGTGTGGCAATGCAAGGCCTAGGCCTGTGTGTCGCAGTCAAAATTAAGCCATGTAGGCCCTTGAAATGGCGGCTGCCTGACCTGTGAAGTGGGACAATGGGATGTGAGGTCAATGCGCTGGCGGGGCACACCGTGGCGGTAGGCGGTCGAAGACCGCGGCGCAAAGCCGCATTGGTTAACATTGAAGCATATGGGTTTCAGGAGCCAATGACGAAGTGCGCCGGCGGTCGCGGTACGCACCGCCGCGGTACGAACTGCCGCGGTACGAACTGCCGCGGGCGTGACCGCCATTTTCTATCTGCTTAATCACTCGAGACCTGATCATCCACAGGAGAGGACCTATACTGCAAGTGCTGCTGTGACCTCGGTCTGGAAGATACAATGGCTGCTGCGACTGGGGAAAGGGCCCCTGCCTTCACGTCTGAAGAGTTGGAGAAGCTCGTGGATGGGGTCCTCCCCCAGTATGCGCTACTCTACGGTCCTCCAGACCAACAAGTGAGTACACCGGGTGCACATGGAATGGGCTATGCCTGTGTGGATTGGGGTGGATGTAAGTTGGTGGGGTGGGGGGCGAATGAGGAGTGCAACGCCCGACAGATGAGAGCATGTGCCATATGGCAAAGTTGGAGGGGGGGGCCAATCACATCTAACATGCAGGTCATTGATGATTTCCTCCTTTCCACCCTGTACATGTCAAATAGGTCAGCGCCCATCAGAAGATCGAGATTTGGCGTGCCATCGCCAAGGAAGTCCGGAACTTGGGGGTCCACAACAGACGGGGCACCCACTGACGCAAGAGGTGGGAGGACATCCGCCGCGGAACAAGGAAGACCGCAGAAACACTGCTGGGGATGGCCTCCCAACCTAGGAGGGGTGCCAGTCGCACCATGACCCCCCTGATGTCCCGGATCCTGGTGGTGGCCTACCCTGAATTGGATGGGCGCTTTAAGACATCACAGCAGACACAAGGGGGTGAGTATCAGCACATTCTCCTATCTTTCTGCGCAGTGGAGGCATATGGGTGGGGGAGGAGGGCTGTGGGTGACATTAGGCCAGGGCGCTTTCTGTAGTGTAGTCCTCTCCCTTAGGCATGGCCCTGTGCCCCCGGCCCCCACCTCGGTAGGGTGACAAGTACAGCCATTGAAGGTCCAGCATCTCCCATGTGCGCGTTTGACGTCTCTTGGCCTGTTGTCTTAGTCAGTAGTACTGAATAGTGTACCCCGAATGCTTAGTGCATTAGGCACCTGTGTCTGTCCTCTCCGCCAACGGTGTTGACATTGCATGCACTCAACCTGGTCTTCTTTTTTCTCCCCCCACCCGTTCTCTTCATCTTCTTGTGCATGTGTGCATTAGCATCATCAGGCGGAGGAGATTTGGCATCGGAGCACGAGGGAGCTGCAGGACACAAGGCCCCGGTGGGCCCAGGAACAGACACCGAGGGCACCAGTGATCCGGAGGGCGAGGGGAGCACCACGACGGGGACCGCTGGTGAGAGCAGCGAAAGCGACACGTCCTCGGATGGGAGCTCCCTAGGGGTGGCGGCAACATCCGTGCCCCCCGCCTCTACAGGTACAGCCGCCACCCAGCGCACCAGCCCCGCCCTCCCAGCAGCCCCTCAGTCTTCGCTCTGTGCCCGTTCGCCCAGGAAGGCGCGCGTCTCCTTCGCCCCAGGCACCTCAGCCCCTGCCCCTGTTGCCCCTGCTGCCCTCAGTGCGGAGCTCATTGACCTGGTAAGGACGCTCATTGTTGGGCAGACGACTCTTTTGAATGCCATGCAGGGTGTGCAAAGGGAGGTGCAACAGAGCAATGCGTACCTGGAGGGCATTCATTCGGGTCAGGCTGCCCATCAACGAGCGTTCACTGCTCTGGCCTCAGCACTGACGGCAGCCATTGTCCCTGTTTCCAGCCTCCCTCTTCTTACTGCCTCCAGCCTTTCTCTGTCTCCTGTCCCTCAGCCTATCCCATCCACACCATCAGACCAGCCTGCACACACCTCAACACCCAAGAGCAGCTCATCCAAACACAAGCACCACAGATCCCACAAACACTCACCCAAGCAACACCCAGATGCAGACATGCCAACAGCCACTGCCACCCCTGTGTCCCCCTCCTCCTCGTCTCCCTCCTCCCTCCCTGTGACGTCTACACTCACACCTGCATGCACCCCAACATCAGCCAGTGCTTCCATCACCACCTCACCCTCCAGTACAGTCCACACTCGTGCAGTCACCACCCCCACTGCCATTTACACGTCCCCTGTGTCCTCTCCCACTGTGTCTGTCACCCCCTCTTCCAAGACACACAAACGCAGGCAGCCACCCACCCAACAGCCATCCACCTCACGACAGCCTACAGCACCAGCACCTTCACCCAATGACAGCACACCTGACTCTCCTACAACCACCTCCTCTACCTCCACTTCCATCTCCACTTCTCCTACCCTTTACCTTGGCCCTAAGAAACTATTCATGGCTAACCTTGACCTCTTTCCCCCCGATGAGCTCCCCCATCCATCTTCAAAGAGTCCCAAGAGCACCGCAGCCACCACCAGCCCAGCTTCGGGTGTCACTGTTGTGCATGGGTTCTGGAGCCCACCCTTTGCCAGCAGTGACACATCGATCAGCAGCAAGGACACGTCCAGCCCCCCCCCCGGCAAGAGGACCCGCAAAAACAAGGGCCGCCGTGCGAGGACCGACAGGGCTGCCCCCAAGGAGCAATGTGCGGCCACTTCACCACCCACACCATCTAGGGGAGACAAGGGCCCGAGAGCCCCATCAAAGGAGCGGAAGGGCAGCAGGAGCGCGGAGAAGGTGGACCCCACATGCCACATCCCAGCTGGGAAGGAGGACACTAAGGAGGCCAGGAGTCCGTCCCCGAAGGGTCCAGAAACGTCACGGTCCGAGGGCGACTGAGCAGGGAGTCCAGGCCAGGTCTGGCTCCCTTGACCTGCTGGATGAGCACCGCTGAACAGGGCCCGCGGGGAAGAAGAGCACCGCTGAACAGGGCCCTCCGTGGAGAAGAGCACCGCTGAACAGGGCCCGCGGTGGAGAAGAGCACCGCTGAACAGGGCCCACCGTGGAGAAGAGCACCGCTGAACAGGGCCCGCCGTGGAGAAGAGCACCGCTGAACAGGGCCCGCCGTGGAGAAGAGCACCGCTGAACAGGGCCCGCCGTGGAGAAGAGCACCGCTGAACAGGGCCCGCCGTGGAGAAGAGCACCGCTGAACAGGGCCCGCCGTGGAGAAGAGCACCGCTGAACAGGGCCCGCCGTGGAGAAGAGCACCGCTGAACAGGGCCCGCCGTGGAGAAGAGCACCGCTGAACAGGGCCCGCCGTGGAGAAGTGCACCGCTGAACAGGGCCCGCCGTGGAGAAGAGCACCGCTGAACAGGGCCCGCGGTGAAGAAGAGCACCGCTGAACAGGGCCCGCCGTGGAGAAGAGCACCGCTGAACAGGGCCCGCCGTGGAGAAGAGCACCGCTGAACAGGGCCCGCCGTTGAGAAGAGCACCGCTGAACAGGGCCCGCCGTGGAGAAGAGCACCGCTGAACAGGGCCCGCGGTGAAGAAGAGCACCGCTGAACAGGGCCCGCCGTGGAGAAGAGCACCACTGAACAGGGCCCGCCGTGGAGAAGAGCACCGCTGAACAGGGCCCGCCGTGGAGAAGAGCACCGCTGAACAGGGCCCGCCGTGGAGAAGAGCACCGCTGAACAGGGCCCGCCGTGGAGAAGAGCACCGCTGAACAGGGCCCGCCGTGGAGAAGAGCACAGCTGAACAGGGCCCGCCGTGGAGAAGAGCACCGCTGAACAGGGCCCGCCGTGGAGAAGAGCACCGCTGAACAGGGCCCGCCGTGGAGAAGAGCACCGCTGAACAGGGCCCGCCGTGGAGAAGAGCACCGCTGAACAGGGCCCGCGGTGAAGAAGAGCACCGCTGAACAGGGCCCGCCGTGGAGAAGAGCACCGCTGAACAGGGCCCGCCGTGGAGAAGAGCACCGCTGAACAGGGCCCGCCGTGGAGAAGAGCACCGCTGAACAGGGCTCGCCGTGGAGAAGAGCACCGCTGAACAGGGCCCGCCGTGGAGAAGAGCACCGCTGAACAGGGCCCGCCGTGGAGAAGAGCACCGCTGAACAGGGCCCGCCGTGGAGAAGAGCACCGCTGAACAGGGCCCGCCGTGGAGAAGAGCACCGCTGAACAGGGCCCGCCGTGGAGAAGAGCACCGCTGAACAGGGCCCGCCGTGAAGAAGAGCACCGCTGAACAGGGCCCGCCGTGGAGAAGAGCACCGCTGAACAGGGCCCGCCGTGGAGAAGAGCACCGCTGAACAGGGCCCGCCGTGGAGAAGAGCACCGCTGAACAGGGCCCGCCGTGAAGAAGAGCACCGCTGAACAGGGCCCGCCGTGGAGAAGAGCACCGCTGAACAGGGCCCGCCGTGGAGAAGAGCTGCGCTGAACAGGGCCCGCCGTGGAGAAGAGCACCGCTGAACAGGGCCCGCCGTGGAGAAGAGCACCGCTGAACAGGGCCCGCCGTGAAGAAGAGCACCGCTGAACAGGGCCCGCCGTGGAGAAGAGCACCGCTGAACAGGGCCCGCGGTGGAGAAGAGCACCGCTGAACAGGGCCCGCCGTGGAGAAGAGCACCGCTGAACAGGGCCCGCGGTGGAGAAGAGCACCGCTGAACAGGGCCCGCCGTGGAGAAGAGCACCGCTGAACAGGGCCCGCCGTGGAGAAGAGCACCGCTGAACAGGGCCCGCCGTGAAGAAGAGCACCGCTGAACAGGGCCCGCCGTGGAGAAGAGCACCGCTGAACAGGGCCCGCGGTGGAGAAGAGCACCGCTGAACAGGGCCCGCCGTGGAGAAGAGCACCGCTGAACAGGGCCCGCGGTGAAGAAGAGCACCGCTGAACAGGGCCCGCCGTGGAGAAGAGCACCGCTGAACAGGGCCCGCCGTGGAGAAGAGCACCGCTGAACAGGGCCCTTCTTCTCAAGCACCGCTCCGCTGGGTCCTTCTTCTCAAGCACCGCTCCGCTGGGCACCACCGTCTCAAGGACGGCTCCGCTGGGCCCTTCCTCTCAAGCACCGCTCCGCTGGGCACCGCCGTCTCAAGCACCGCTCCGCTGGGCCCTTCTTCTCAAGCACCGCTCCGCTGGGCACCGCCGTCTCAAGGACCGCTCCGCTGGGCCCTTCCTCTCAAGCACCGCTCCGCTGGGCACCGCCGTCTCAAGGACCGCTCCGCTGGGCCCTTCTTCTCAAGCACCGCTATGCTGGGCCCTTCTTCTCAAGCACCGCTCCGCTGGGCACCGCCGTCTCACGGACCGCTCCGCTGGGCCCTTCCTCTCAAGCACCGCTCCGCTGGGCACCGCCGTCTCAAGCACCGCTCCGCTGGCCCCTTCTTCTCAAGCACCGCTCCGCTGGGCACCGCCGTCTCAAGCACCGCTCCGCTGGGCCCTTCTTCTCAAGCACCGCTCCGCTGGGCCCTTCTTCTCAAGCACCGCTCCGCTGGGCCCTTCTTCTCAAGCACCGCCGTCTCAAGCACCGCTCCGCTGGGCCCTTCCTCTCAAGCACCGCTCTGCTGGGCACCGCCGTCTCAAGCACCGCTCCTCTGGGCCCTTCATCTCAAGCACCGCTCCGCTGGGCACCGCCGTCTCAAGCACCGCTCCGCTGGGCCCTTCTTCTGAAGCACCGCTCCGCTGGGCCCTTCTTCTCAAGCACCGCTCCGCTGGGCCCTTCATCTCAAGCACCGCTCCGCTGGGCACCGCCGTCTCAATCACTGTTTATGGTTCACTGTGCCCACCATGCCTCCTCCTTGACCAGTGGAGACTGTCATCCACCTGATGGACTGTGGCTTTGCACTCCCCAGGATGGTCCAGTGGGCAGGCCACCCACTGTAGAGACTGTGGCTTTGCACTCCCCAAGATGGTCCAGTGGGCAGCCCACCCACTGTAGAGACATTGAGAGACTGTGGCTTTGCACTCCCCAGGATGGTCCAGTGGGCAGCCCACCCACTGTAGAGACATTGAGAGACTGTGGCTTTGCACTCCCCAGGATGGTCCAGTGGGCAGCCCACCCACTGTAGAGACATTGATAGACTGTGGCTTTGCACTCCCCAGGATGGTACAGTGGGCATGGTGGCTCCTCGTGGATCTGGCGTCGTGGACTCATGTGGCTGTGGTGCCACCCCCTCCCTTCCCCCTGAGGTGCCTGTAGTTTTTACATCTGATGCCCCTGCAGTGTTCTCTCCAAAGGACTCAGGTCTCCTGTGTGGGCTTTGCCCTTGTTTCTCAAAACTTTGGCCCACGGACATGATGAATTCGTAGGATGTGCAGGACTTGTTACTTCAGTTATACACTGATGTGTATGTCATTTGTTTTCTTGTGAATATCTTTCATGGTTGTACGATATTTTTCAGGACCTTTTTGGTACATAAATATTTATTCCAAATTTGATTATGTCCTAGCATTTTTCTGGGGTGTTTGGGTGGTGTCACTGTGACTTGTTGCTCTGCATTGGTGTGTACATAGTTGGGGGGGGGGGTCGCATATGTGTGTGCCCGTAACCTTTCGTCCTCCCCCCTCCCGTGTGTCGTAGGTGCAGTACTCACCGTTGTCGTCTGCGCCGGACTTCGTACTCGTGGTAGATGAGAAGGTAGACGAGAGCAGGTAGGATGTTTAATTCGGGTTCCATGCTGTCCTCCTTCCTCCTGGAGTGCGTAGTGGTGAGCGTTTTCCCGTTCGTAGTCTGTTTCCGCCGTATTTTTATCGGCGGTGCTCCCGCCCCGGAAAAGGTGGCAGATTGGTGAGTTGTGATAGGGTGGGCGGTACATTGTCTGCCGCCTGGCTGTTGGCGGTGACCGCCGCGCTGTTTGTTTGTACCGCCGTGGCGGGCGGAGTGTTAAAGTGGCTGTCTGTGTTGGCGGTTCCCGCCAGGGTCAGAATTCCATATTTTTTACCGCCAGCCTGTTGGCGGGTTGGCCGCCGCTTTAACACCGACCGCCAGGGTCTTAATTGTTTAATGGTTTCATTGTTTAGCTAATAAATAGCCAGGGGAGGTTTTCCCCAGTGTGTGGAGCAACTAACCATTTCAGAGTTGTCTTGTTTATTGCTGCCATTCCATGTGGATACACAACACCCCCCTTGGCCCTTTTCTTCTGTCCTTTCCTGCTACTTGTTTTGTTACTGGGACAGTCATGGTTATGACAGGTTCAATTATGTTGGTTGTGTTGTGGAATAAAATCCTGGAGGGATGTAGAGAGCCACTTGGGCTCTACTATAATTTGTTGCCCGCCAGGTCGCGGGGGCGGGCTTCGGCCCGGGGTAATAAATGAGTGGAGGTATGCGACCCGGCAGTCCTCACTCAGAGAGCAAAACGTGTGTTGCCCTACTCATTGCTCTGCCGCCGCGTAGCCCCAACATTACAAATGACACCGCTTGCATAAGTGGGGGTGCAGTTATGCAACGACATTGGCACGGCTTAACAAATGCAAAAAAATGCATTTGTACAACTAATCAGTGCAAAAACAAAAATTTGTATGAATCGGTCAACCTGAAGGTTGGAGTTAAATGTCACTATCACCAGAGAGATCCATATAGTCTGAATATTTCATTTCTTTAGCTCTCCGACTCCAATATCGGCAACGTGACATATTATTGTTTTATCCCTTTCTCCCCTCTGCGTGTCACGACTGCCACCTGGTGGACAGAGTTTTGGGCGTGTAAGACAACAAAAATACGATGCTTTCAACTCTCACTAAGCTACGAAGTGCACTATAAATGAATGTTAATGACTAAATACAGGAACAGAACTTCTCTACCAATTATTTTGTTAAAACTATTTGACTAGGTCACTTGCTAAAAACTTGATTACGGAATGTAGGTGTCTTCTCCATTTGCCGAAATGGCCCAAAGAAAGGGCTGACGATTTTTGGAACTGTCGGCTCAGCATCCTGTGATTCTGGGCAAATTACTTAATCAGATGTAACTGGTGCTCATGTAAATCACGCCGTACTTTTGGGTCAAGTTCGAGCTATATAAAACTGCAAAAAAAGTATGTTAGGAGAACTGTAGTGATATCTCCACAGCTTGTTGTGTGTGCGGCCTGCGCACTGCTGTTGTATGTTGCATAGCCCGTTAATATTACAGAGGAGAGAAATAGGCGACAAAGGTCAGGGAACACAAAGTAACAAAAATGCGAAATAAATAAACTGTCCACAAACTTTTGTTATTTTCCAGGGAAAGAGGGAACACGATTTAAGAAATGCAAAATACCGACAAAGTAGGCGATTCATAACTGTTTACTTTGTTCACTTGTTCTCAGGTTCTTGTTTAAGTTTCCGATTAGGGTCAAATATATGCAAGTAAATGTTTTGACATACATTTCTGGGGTTTGGCTGTTTTTAAGGTCTATGTATTTCGGGTCTAATTGACAAAGTCATTGACGGCCACAAACCTACGCTGATGGCCGAAAATCGCTCACTGACGCCTGACTGTTATCCACAAAAGGATACCTGCACGGACGTTATTTAGGAGTTGCCTGGGGTCGCAGCTGTGGCTTGCCCTTTGCGACCCCTGGCAGTACCTTTGCGACCCCCTTGCACCAGAGGTGGCAAATTCAGTGCCAGGAACACAGGGGCAACTCGTCCTTATGGACGTCAGTTGGACCTCCACTCGTGTTTTTTGTCAATCTTTTATTACACTAATAGTGAATAATAATCTATTATTCACCATTAGTGTAATGAAAATAGAGTACAATTAGCTGCATTATACTTTACCATGGCAGCTCAGGTAAGTCAAAAATGCTTTTAAATGTATGTGTGTGTTGTGTGAGAATGTTTGTAAGTGTGTGTGTGTGTGAGAGAGAGAGAGTGTGTGTGTGTGTAGGTCAAAAGGTCTGTGACATCACTTCCCCTCACCCTGGCATTTCAGTGAATTGGTGTCCATGGATAACTGTCAGGCTTAGATGTTTTTATTACTACATAACCTGAAAGGCTGAACAGAACTTGCGTGCCTAAGTGACGCCAATGCATGAAAAAAGTTGATTTTGAAATCGCAAAGTTGGTGCATGAAGCTTCATACTTTAACTGGGTGTAAACGCCTGTTGCTGTTACTGTGTACGGAATGTGTGGTAGAGCAGGAGACGGAAGTGGTGCGACTACAACCATGGCCATCTTTAGTAGCCATGGAGAGGCTCTATACCCGCCCTTGTGCCATACTCCACAGAATGACTATGTGTTAAATGCAAGCATTGGGAAAGACAATAGGTCTTGCCTATGCAAGAGCTATTGGCTTTGCCAGTATGTTTCAGCCATGTGTACACCAGATTTGCTGCTGTTCAGCATGGCTAAAAGTTTGTGACATAGGGAAGAGTGGGGTGGAGTGTCGTAGAGTGGAGTGTCAGAGAGTATTGTGTATTGGAGTGGCATAGTGGGTAGTTGTGTAGAGTGGCATACATTAGAGTGGTATAGAGTGGAGTGGACTGGTGTAGAGTGGATTGGCCTAGAGCGTTGCAGGATATAGTGGCATAAAGTGCAGTGGCATTCAGTGCAGTGGTATTGAATTCAGTGGTGTACAATTCAGCGCAGTTGAGTGGCGCAGGGTGGAGTGGCAGAGATTATAGTGGTGCAGAGTGCAGTGGCGCAGAGTGCTGTGGCATAGATTAAAGTGGCAATAAGGGGTGCAAAGTGGAGTGGCGTAGAGTTGAGTGATGCACAGAGCAGTGGCACAGAGTAGAGTTGAGTGGCATAGAGTGCAGTGGTATTAAGTGTAGAGTCAAGTGGCATAGAGTACTGTGGTGTAAAGTGGTGCAGAATAGAGTAGCATAGAGTGGTAGAGAGTATAGTATAGTGCCATGCAGTGCAGCGGCATAGACTGGAGTAGCATAGAGTGGCGTAGTGCAGAGTAGAGTGGCATAGAGTTCAGTGGCAAAAAGTGTAGTGTTGCACAGTAAAGCATCATATTGCAATGGAAAAGAGTGAAATAGAGTGACGTGGAGAACAGTATCGTTGAGTACAGTGATACAGAGTAGATTACAGTGGCACAGAGTACAGTGACAGAGTGCAGTTGTGGAGAGTGCATTGGCATAGAGTGCAGTGGTTAAGAGTAGAGTGGCATAAAGTGCAGTGGAATAGAGTGGAGCAGAATGACATAGAGTGCAGTGGTGTACAGTAGATTGTTTCAGAGTAGAGTGAAGTGGCCTACAGTAGAGTGGTGTAGGGTAGAGTCCAGCTGCATAGCGAGGCATAGTGTTAAGTGAAGTAGAGTGCAGAGTAGATTAGAGTGGCGTAGAGTAGACTGGCTTAGAGTGCAGGGCCAAAGAGTTGAGTTTTACAGATTAAGGGGGTCATTCTGACCCTGGCGGCCGGTGACCGCCAGGGTCACCGACCACGGGAGCACCGCCAACAGGCTGGCGGTGCTCCCAAGGGCATTCTGACCGTGGCGGTTCAGCCGCGGCCAGAAAGGGTAAACCGGCGGTCTCCCGCCGGTTTACCACTGCCCTACAGAATCCTCCATGGCGGCGGAGCGCGCTCCGCCGCCATGGGGATTCTGACACCCCCTACCGCCATCCGAACAGGATGGCGGTAGGGGGTGCCGCGGGGCCCCTGGGGGCCCCTGCAGTGCCCATGCCAATGGCATGGGCACTGCAGGGGCCCGCGTAAGAGGGCCCCACAAAGTATTTCAGTGTCTGCAATGCAGACACTGAAATACGCGACGGGTGCCACTACACCCGTCGCACCCCTGCAACTCCGCCGGCTCCATTCGGAGCCGGCATCCTCGTTGCAGGGGCATTTCCGCTGGGCCGGCGGGCGCTCTTCTGGAGAGCGCCCGCCGGCCCAGCGGAAATGTATGAATGGCCGCCGCGGTCTTTTGACCGCGGTGCGGTCATTTGTCGGCGGGACTTTGGCGGGCGGCCTCCGCCGCCCGCCAAAGTCGGAATCAGGCCCTAAGTGCATTGGTGTAGAGTTTATAGGCTTAAAGTGCAGTGGCATAGAGTGCAGTGTCGTAGAGTACAGCAGGGTAGAGTGGAGTTGTGCAGAGCAGATTGATGTGGCCTAGACTGTAGAGCTGTAGAGTGCAGTGGCAAAAAGTGCAATGGTGTGGAGTAGAGTGGCGAAGAGTGCATTGGCATAGAGTAGAGTGGTACAGGGTAGAGTAGAGAGGTGTAGTGTACAGTGGAATAGAGTGCAGTGGAATAGAGTGCAGTGGCATAGAGTGGAGTGGTGCAGAGTGCAGTGGAGTGGTGCAGAGTAGAGTGCAGTGGTGCGGTAGCACACTGCCATTACACACAGCACATTTTCAATTAAAATGACCATTGCATTTGCACAGGCAGAGTTTTACTAATAAAACTATGCAGTGTACAGATTAAAATATGCAGAAATAGCATTACCTAGTTTAATGATTCATTTTGATCAAGTACTTGTTTCCAACACACTTTAAAAATATCAGAAAATGTGCTTCATTTGTGCGTTCATAATTCTGATACATATATTCTAAAATATTTACATGGCTCATTTAAATGTTGTTGTATGCTAGAAAAAACTATTTTGTTTTCATAACCCTCTATCCAGCAAGATTCTCACATAAATCCTCTCACTTTGAACTTGGAGATAGAAAGTAAACAAGTGACTTTTAAAGACAGCACCTGGCATTTGACCTAGGTCTTTGAATGCACAGCAAATGTAATGAGATAAGAACAAAATGTACAGCCCTTTTTAAAGAAAGGGAGAAGTTCTGGGATTAAGGTTTTGGCAAGGGAAGGACCAAACTCAAGCTGGCCAGCCAAAAACAAATAAAGGCTGCAAATGGAAAGCAAGAAAATGTGAATTACAAACCACAGAGCCGATGGCAACCAACAAGCAGAATGCATTCCTAGGTCCACTTTCTGAATGTCCAAACGATGTCTTTAGCAAGCCAAATAGCTCTGGTGTCTGGTAGATTGCGACCTAATAAGAGGTGCCTCCACTGAGGCCCTGTTATCATTAGGCTCTGACCTATTTTACACTTAATTTGAATAACAGCATAGGTGTGCCATGTTTGATGGCCTGCCAGAGAGAGAGAGAGAGAGAGAGAGAAAACAACATTGCTGGCCTTCTCATATCATTAGCAACTCTTGACACTCCGTGTCGGGAATTGACACCATGGCACAGTGATATCCACCAGTAGCATAATTCTGGTCCTAGGAGGATGGTGGTAATTCTGGCATATTATGAGCAACCATTGCATGAAGGTGTCCATCCTTGTATAATGCCAACCCGCATTTAATGGTAGAAATGCCAATCATATTTTAGACATCTGTTATAATATAGTGTTAGGGTATGGTAAAATGTTCCTGGCATGATGGTGGCAATTATTGGCATATTGAGGGCATCCTTGTCTCAGTGGTACCATCAATATCATAAGGCTGGCCTTGGCATTACTGAGGAAATGGTGGCAAATTGTTGACATGCATGCAATTATGCTGTGATGAGCACAATGCAAAGCAAGGGATAGTGATCATTACTAGCATATTCTGGATATCATTGCCATGATAGCACCTACCAATGACATAAGCACAACTCTGGCTCAATGGTGACACTTCTAGGTCTATTGTGAGCATCCATGTGCATGATTGTGAAGTTGTGATGATTGTTACCCGCATCCCCCATTACATGCTGGTGGCTGCAATTCCTTTTATTTTTTTTTGTAAATTCTGTTTTATTTTGCATTAATACAGTAAAATAAAAACTCCCTTCCTCCCGCCTCCTTGACAGCATGCATGATTAACCCTTGGAACAAGAAAATCTCTGTACCATATATCAAGGCTGTGACTTAGGGCCACATGTACAATTTGGTTTTGCGACTCACAAACTGCGAGTTTTAGCGACTTGCAATTCGCGAGCCTACTCCATATCCTCAACCAGAACTGTGTATGTTTGGGGCATTCACACACAGTGTGCAGTAGGGTTCCCTTTTGGTAACAACCGTGTTTCTATTCTGCCCATTGCACACAATCGAGTTCTGGTGTAATAAGCACTATGCAGGAGTTTAAGTGGAATCAACCAGAACCCCACTCAGATTGCTACTTCTCTAATGTATCAGCAGGCTGTGTACCAGTCGCCATCCTCCATGTTCCCCAGATCTGCTTACCATTACTCTTTTAACTTTGCCAGTTGCTGAAGAATGTTGACCAACAATGAGTTATAGATAGTGGATATGCATGTTTATGCAAGGGAGCCACCAGGACCCTATACCCCATACAGGACCCTATACCCCATACAACTCTTTCGGGAGCTCTGACAAGGTGTCCATACAGTGATGTAGAATGTGCCTAACCTGCAAATAGCGCACGTATTGACTACCCATCAGATGGTATTGTTCCTGTAGCTCTGTGAAAGATGCCATGCCTGTGTCATTCCAAATGTCCTCCAATTTCGAGATGCCCAACACATCCCATTTTTTGTAGCTTTCAACGCCACACAATGTGACCATGGCCTCCATGTCCCATAATGGTGTCTCCCAGGTTAATGTACCCCACCACTCTGTTTTTTGAGTCGCCTTCCTCCTGACTGCCACTGCTGCTACGGTAGGTGTCTGCAGAGCCACAATTTTGCCCCTCACAAATAGGAATCTAAAGAACCCTACTGGGTCCATCGTCCTACGATTCACTTTGGTGATGACTCCAGCTGCTCCGCAAAGGACCAGACTTTAACCACCACCAGTTGAGTTGCCCAGTAGTATATGCGCAGGTCTGGCAAGACTATGCCTCCGTCAACGGTCTTTCTCATAATTGTGGGTAGCGCTATTCTCATCCCCCTTCCCAAATCCACAGCAGGAGTCTCATTTCGCCCTCTACCTTTGCAAAAAAAATGGTCTGGTACTGCAAAGAAAGAGTTCTGAGTGCACAGCAGATTTTGCGCAGGTATATCATTCTAAAAAGTGTTGCTCTGACCAACAGGGATAGGGGCAGGTGGCGCTAATGCTGTACTACTCGTCGATATCCCTCTACCAGCTGCCCGATTCCTCTCATAGAACACCTGCTGATGCCTGGTGAGGTAGATCCTCAGGTATGTGAAGCCCTCCTCCTCCCGCATGGTGCAATGCCAGCCTCTACATGGCTGCCACCCCCACTCCCCAGGGGTACAGGCATGATTTGTTCCATTTGACCCGTAATTGAAAAATTTGACAGAAAATATTTTTGGGAATGGGTTCCTCCCTCTCATCGGTTGAGTTTGGGCCTCAACAAATTCCCCTTCCTGGATGTCCCCCCTCTAAAACTCGTCTCGCCTCTCGTCCCAGTATAGGGACCAGAATATCCTTAAGGAAGGCCTTCAGATGCCCCTGCCCTCATGGCGGATGCGTGGAGCATACGGTTCCTGCAGGAAACCTGAAACTGATTGTGCGATCTCCCTGGCCGTTTCTATCAGCTGACTGTCGTGGTTGTAATTATTGACAAATGTTGTTCATCCCTGGGTCTCCTCCTTACTACAACAATACAAGGACATATAAGGCAGTAATGCAGAATCTGCCCATGTGCAGCAGTGGGAGGGTGTCCAGACGTCCCGGATTTCCCCAGACAGTCCCGGTTTTTCAGAGGACTTACCCGGCATCACCGGTTTTGCTAACTTTCAACAAATATCCTGTTTTTTGGGATAAAGATAATGTCACTCTGCAATGCAGAAATGATACTATGCTCTCCTTTCAAGAGACGACTCTAAAGTGATGACATTGGTGGTCATTCTGACCTCGGCGGTAAAAGGCGCCCACTGCCGGTCAGAAATCCTCCATAATTCCGCTGCGGTCGCGGTAACCCGCCACGGTCATTCTGACCCGCAGCAGCCAAACCTCCGAAAATCCGACAGCCACAACAGACCGCCAGACCAGCGGTCGGCGGAAAAGTGGAGGTGACCAAACCTCCACCGTCACGCCAACAGAAATACGCCCATGCCATTACGACCCACGAATCCACGCGGCGGTCATTCAAACGCGGTTTTCCATTGGCGGTACACACCGCCGCGGTCAGAATACACACAAACGAACAAAACTCAGCCACATTGGCCGATTTGAATTCCACACACCTGATACACATACACACACCACTCCCACACACACAATACAATATAAAACACACACCCACATCACCCACAAACCCCTACGACAAAAAATTCCGAAAGAAGCACCGAGAGACACATCATCGAACACAGAATACCATCACACAGAGGCACACTACACCATCACCCACACAATATCCACACACAAAACAACACACACCACCACACTCAACACACTTAACTACACATACTCCACCCCACACATCATACACACCACTCCATGGCACCCGAAAGACAGCCCCGCTTCTCAGACGAAGAACTCAGGGTCATGGTGGAGGAAATCGTTCGGGTAGAGCCCCAGCTATTCGGCACACAGGTCCAATACACCAGCATTGCCCGGAGGACGGAGCTATGGCAGAGGATTGTCGACAGGGTCAACGCTGTGGGACAGCACCCCAGAAATCGGGAAGACATCAGGAAGCGATGGAACGACCTACGGGGGAAGGTGCGTTCCATGGTATCCCGGCACAACATCGCCGTGCAGAAGACTGGCGGAGGACCCCCACCTCAACCCCCACAATTTACAACATGGGAGGAGGAAGTCTTGAACATCCTGCATCCTGACGGCCTCGCAGGAGTCGGCAGAGGAATGGACACTGGTAAGTTGAAGCTTCACTACTGCTTCCCCCCCACCTGCATGCCAAATCATACCCCAACCCTCACCCCCATCCTCGAACCCCACCCTCACCCCCACCCCCATCCTCACCCCCACCCTCACCCTCACCCCCACCACCATCCTCACCCCCACCCCCAGCACACCTATTCCCTGCCAATGTCTCACCATCACAACCCACACATCCCAAAACCTAGGCCTGAATGCGTCCACTAAGCATGGACACCCATCACCAAAGCATGCCCAATGCATATACACATCCCCCCCACAAGCCACCCTCACCAAAGCCCCCACACACGAATGCCAGCACTTGGGGACACGGGAACCCACAGATACACCCATATGCCACACATTGAAACTATAACCATACCTCTATACCCCTGCAGGACCCGACCGCCAACACACCGCCACGGAGGGCCCAGAATTCTCCACACCCCCCACCCAAGAGGCCGTCAGCGATGACAGCAGCTCTGTCGACCTGGACACTGATGACCAGCCCGGACCATCGGGGACCTCTGGACAGTCGGTTCCCCTCAGACAGCCACAGGCCACCACAGACCCAAACCCCTCTGGGAACACCAGCACAGCTCCCACCCAGCGGGCCCATGCCTCTGTCTCCAGGGCGCGTCAATCTGCGGTGTGTCTACCACTACAGGGCACCCAGGATAACCCACCACCCCAACAACAACAGGGACCTGGGGGCAGTGGTAGTGGGCACACCGGCCAGGGGGCAGAGGCCCAGGGAAACAGGGCAACTCGGAGGGCAGCTGTGCGACAGGGGGGGGACGGGCCCAGGGAACCCACTCTCCACGAGGCCCTCACCACCATCATGGGAGCATACAACCGCTCCCAGGAGACGATGGCGACGGTACTGGCCCGGTTCCAGGAGATCCAGGTACTGCAGGAGGAACACTATCGGGGGTACAGGGAGGACATCAGAGCCCTCACCTCCACCCTGGTTACCATGGTCGGGCTGCTGCAGGAGCTCATCAACACCAGGACGGACACTCAACACCAACAAAGGGCCCCTGCCACTAGCCTGGACCAAGAACAGCCAACCACCTCCGCCGGCGCTAGTGGTCAGGAGGCCCCCGCACAACAGCAGCCCACCAGACCCCCACCTCCTGCAGGAGAAGAACCACCCCGCAAGAGGGCCCTGAGATCTCGCAAGAAGACAGAGTAGGATGTCAAGACCCCCGCCAGCAAAGGATACCACCTGATGTCATCCCACTGTCCCACATTGTCACCCTGTCCATCCTTGAACTGCCCATGCTCCATCTCTCCACAGGCCTATGGACAATGCACCTGTGTGACTGTTACTCTGGACTCTGCCATGGACATTCCTTCACCATAGCCCCCACCCACTTGAAACCACCCATCCCATTTTGAGCACTTAAATAAACACCCATTTAGCACAAAACGATCTGGAGTCTGGCTGTGATTTCAAAATATTGTAATTGACATGACATTGCAAATATGTCCTTGTACATAGTGAAGTCAACAAACAGCTGCCACAAAGCTGTAGTCCATGGGGAAACGAAGCATAGGACTCGTAGTGGGGACCCCGGATCTGAAATAGGGAGGGAAAAGCCACAACTCAGTCATCATACACTGGGGCAAATAGACAGGCAGCAGAGATGCAGGAGAGTAGTTCACATTCACTAAATTATGTTTGAATTGTTACCTGTGTCCTATTGGAAGTACTGTTCAATGATTCTGTCCCTGTTGTCTGTTTCAGCCCCGTCGTCTTCCTCCTCGTCACTCTCCACAGGTTCCACAGCTGCCACTACACCACCGTCTCGACCATCCTCCTTCAGGAAAGGCACCTGGCGGCGCAAAGCCAGGTTGTGAAGCATGCAGCAGGCCACGGTGATGTGACACACCTTCTTAGGTGAGTACATTAGGGATCCACCTGTCATATGCAGGCACCTAAACCTGGCCTTTAGGAGGCCAAAGGTGCGTTCGATCACCCTCCTAGTACGCCCATGGGCCTCATTGTACCGTTCCTCTGCCCTGGTCTGGGGATTCCTTACTGGGGTCAGTAGCCACGACAGGTTGGGGTACCCAGAGTCCCCCAATAGCCATACGCGGTGTCTCTCTAGCTGTTCCATCACGTAAGGGATGCTGCTCTTCCTCAGGATGAAGGCGTCATGCACTGACCCAGGGAACTTGGCATTTACATGCGAGATGTACTGGTCAGCCAAACACACCACCTGGATGTTCATGGAATGGTAACTTTTTCTGTTCCTGTACACCTGCTCCCTGTCTCTTGGGGGAACCAAAGCCACATGGGTCCCATCAATGGCACCAATGACGTTGGGAATATGTCCAAGGGCGTAGAAATCACCCTTCACTGTAGCCAATTCGCCCACCTCAGGGAAAATGATGTAGCTCCTCACGTATTTCATCAGGGCAGACAACACTCTGGATAACACCTTCGAAAACATGGGCTGAGA
This sequence comes from Pleurodeles waltl, assembly GCF_031143425.1. Lineage (NCBI taxonomy): Eukaryota > Metazoa > Chordata > Amphibia > Caudata > Salamandridae > Pleurodeles > Pleurodeles waltl. Next base: position 1,893,183,337 of record NC_090440.1, read on the forward strand.
CATCCCAGAAGCAATTCCCACTGTTGTCTGAAATGACCCACTTGCCAGGAAATGGAGTACTGACAGGACCTGCACCAGAGGGGGAATCCCTGTGGGTTGGCGGATGGGGGACATCAGGTCGGGCTCCAGCTGGGCACACAGTTCATGTATAGTGGCACGGTCAAGCCGGTAGGTCAGGATAATGTGGCGTTCTTCCATTGTCGACAGGTCCACCAGCGGTCGGTACACGCGAGGATTCATCTGTCTCCTCGCCAAACCCAGCGGACGGTGCCTAGGAAGGACAACATGGAGCACAGAGTCAAGCAACCCACAGGTACGTACTCACAGCTTGCACAGTAAACGATTCTCTATGCAGTGAATGGCGTGTCTGAGTGGCTATGCAAGGCCTAGGCCTGTGTGACGCAGTTGAAATTGAGCCATGTGGACCCTCGAAATGGCGGCTGCCTGACCTGTGAAGTGTGACAATGGGATGTGAGGTCAATGCGCTGGCGTGGCACACCGCGGCGGTCGGCGGGCGAAGACCGCGGCGCGAAGCCGCATTGGTTAACATTGAAGCCTATGGGTTTCAGGAGCCAATGGCGAAGGGCGCCGGCGGTGGCGGGACGCACCGCCGCGGTACGCACCGCCGCGGACGTGACCGCCATTTCCTATCTACTTATCCACTTGCGACTTGAACTTTCACAGGAGAGGACCTATACTGCAAGTGTTGCTGTGACCTCGGTCTGGAAGGGACAATGGCTGCTGCGACTGGGGAAAGGGCCCCTGCCTTCACTGGAGAGGAGTTGGAGAAACTTGTGGATGGGGTCCTCCCCCAGTATGCGCTACTCTACGGTCCTCCAGACCAACAAGTGAGTTTAATTCAATATGGATTTGGGGCCACTGGCTGGCTGGGGGGCCTGGCGGGGGGCCTGGCGGGGGGCCTGGCGGGGATGGGGGGCATGTTGGGCCTGGCGGAGGGCCTGGCAGGGGGCCTGGCGGGGATGGGGGGCATGTTGGGCCTGGCGGGGGGCCTGGCGGGGGGCCTGGCGGGGATGGGGGGCATGTTGGGCCTGGCGGGGGGCCTGGCAGGGATGGGGGGCGTTGGGCCACTGGCAACGATAATGCAGACAAACTTGAACGTGGTATTTCTCCCTCCCTCTACGTGTCACATAGGTCCGCGCCCATGAGAAGATCGGGATTTGGCGTGCCATCGCCAAGGAAGTCCGGACCCTGGGGGTCCACCATCGACGGGGCACCCACTGCCGCAAGAGGTGGGAGGACATCCGCCGCGGGACCAAGAAGACCGCTGAGTCTCTGCTGGGATGGCCTCCCAACGTAGGCGGGGTGCCTGCCGTCAACTGACCCCCCTGATGTTCCGGATCCTGGCGGTGGCCTACCCTGATTTGGATGGGCGCGTGAGGGCAGCACAGCAGACACAAGGGGGTGAGTACAAGCATCATCTACTCTGTTGTCGCGCAGTGGAGGTGTCTGGGTGGGGGAGGAGGGCTGTGGGTCCCCCTAGGCCAGGGCGATATCTGTAGGCTGGGCACCCCCGTAAGCCCCTGTGTCCCCAGCCACCACCCTCAGTAGTGTGTCAGTACAGCCATCCCTGGGCCGTGTCATCCATGGGTGCAGTTGTCAACTCTAGGCGTGTAGGGCATGTTCCACGGAATGCGTAGCGGACCCCAAGTGCGCAACTAAGTGCAGGGGGCATCTGTGTCTGTCATGTCCGCTAACTGTACCGGTGATCCATGTACTCAAAATCTCTTTATTTCTCTCTCCCCCCCCTCCCCCTTTTTGTTTGTCCTTCTGTGCTTGTGTGCATCAGCATCATCAGGCAGAGGAGAAGTGGCATCGGGGCAGGAGGGAGCTGCATCTCACATGGCCCAGGAGGGCCATGCCACAGAGTCTGACTGGACCAGTGAGACGGAGGGCGAGGGGAGCTCCACGACGGGGACGACTGGACCCTGCAGCGACACGGACACGTCCTCGGAAGGGAGCTCCCTTGCGGGGGTGGCACCATCCGTGCCCCCCGCCATTACAGGTACAGCCGCCACCCAGCGCACCATCTCCGCCCTCCCAGCAGCCCCTCAGCGTTCGCCCCGTGCCCGCTCTGCCAGGAAGCCGGGCATCTCCTTCGCCCCAGGCACCTCAGGCCCTGCCCCTGTTACCCCCGCTGCCCTCAGTGAGGAGGTCATTGACCTCCTCCGAACGCTCATTGTTGGGCAGACTACCCTTTTGAATGCCATCCAGGGGGTGGAGAGGGAGGTTCATCGCAGCAATGCGTACCTGGAGGGCATTCATTCGGGTCAGGCTGCCCATCAGCGATCGTTCCAGGCTCTGGCCTCAGCACTGACGGCAGCCATTGTCCCTGTCTCCTGCCTCCCTCTACTAACTCCCTCCTCCCAGTCTCCTGTTCCTCTGCCTGTCCCACCCACACCATCAGACCAGCCTGCACACACCTCAACACCCAAGAGCAGCTCATCCAAACATAAGCACCACAGATCACGCAGACATTCACACAAGCAACATTCCGATGCAGACATGCCAACAGTCACTACCACCTCTGTGACCCCCACCTCCTCGTCTCCCTCCTCCCTCCCTGTGACGTCTACACTCACACCTTCATTCACCTCACCATCAGCCAGTGTTTCCATCACCAGCACACCCACCAGAACAGTCCGCACACGTGCAGTCACCACCCCCACTGCCATTTACACGTCCCCTGTGTCCTCTCCCACTGTGTCTGTCACCCCCTCTTCCACACCACACAAACGCAGCCACCCACCCACCCAACAGCCATCCACCTCACGACAGCCTCCCGCTCCTGCACCTGCACCCAAAGACAGCAAACTTGTCTCGCCTACAACCACATCCTCTCCCTCCACTCCCATACCCACTGTACCTTCCACTCTCCATTGTCCCAAGAAAATCTATCTCTCTACTGCTACCTTCTTTCCTGACCCTGAGCCCCCCCCTCCTTCTCGTCGGGGTAAAAAGAGCACCTCAGCCACCACCAGCCCTGCAGCCCCCTTGACAAGGGTGCAGGGGTATTGGAGCCCACCAGCCCGCAGGTCTGGATCTTCGCCCAGCAGCAAGGGGACAGCCAGCCCACCCCCTGGGAAGAGGAGCAGAAGGCGGAAGGGCCGCCGCCGGAGCCCGGATTCGATATCCCCCCAGGACACTAGCCAGCCACCGTCAACAGCCACAACTCCAAAGGGAGGAAAGGGCCACAGACTCCCGACTAAGGAGGGCAAGGGCAGCAAGGCGGAGAAGTCAGGCAGCAGGCCTGCTGCCCATGGAGGACCCGTCACAGCTGCCCAGGAGGAGCCCGCAACCCCCATAGCCGCTGCCCCGGGAGGAACCGGCACAGCTGCCCCGGGAGAAACCACCACCCCCATAGCCGCTGCCCAGGGAGGACCCAGCCCAGCTGGCCAGGAGGGCCCCACCACCCACAGCCCAGGTGGGCATTGAAGGAGCACCATCCCCGCTGCCCAGGAGGGCACCACCAGGCAATGAGCAGTTGGCCATAGAATGGCCGCCGTCTCCAGCACCGCTCCGCTGGGGCCCGCCGTCTCAAGAACCGCTGAACTGGGCCCTTCAAGGCAAGAACCGCTGAACAGGGCCCCGCCGTCTCCAGCACCGCTCCGCTGGGGCCCGCCGTCTCAAGAACCGCTGAACTGGGCCCTTCAAGGCAAGAACCGATGAACTGGGCCCCGCCGTCTCCAGCACCGCTCCGCTGGGGCCCGCCGTCTCAAGAACCGCTGAACTGGGCCCTTCAAGGCAAGAACCGCTGAACAGGGCCCCGCCGTCTCCAGCACCGCTCCGCTGGGGCCCGCCGTCTCAAGAACCGCTGAACTGGGCCCTTCACGGCAAGAACCGCTGAACTGGGCCCTTCACGGCAAGAACCGCTGAACTGGGCCCTTCAAGGCAAGAACCGCTGAACAGGGCCCCGCCGTCTCCAGCACCGCTCCGCTGGGGCCCGCCGTCTCAAGAACCGCTGAACTGGGCCCTTCAAGGCAAGAACCGCTGAACAGGGCCCCGCCGTCTCCAGCACCGCTCCGCTGGGGCCCGCCATCTCAAGAACCGCTGAACTGGGCCCTCCAAGGCAAGAACCGCTGAACTGGGCCCCGCCGTCTCCAGCACCGCTCCGCTGGGGCCCGCCGTCTCAAGAACTGCTGAACTGGGCCCTTCAAGGCAAGAACCGCTGAACAGGGCCCCGCCGTCTCCAGCACCGCTCCGCTGGGGCCCGCCGTCTCAAGAACCGCTGAACTGGGCCCTTCACTGCAAGAACCGCTGAACAGGGCCCCGCCGTCTCCAGCACCGCTCCGCTGGGGCCCGCCGTCTCAAGAACCGCTGAACTGGGCCCTTCACGGCAAGAACCGCTGAACTGGGCCCTTCAAGGCAAGAACCGCTGAACAGGGCCCCGCCGTCTCCAGCACCGCTCCGCTGGGGCCCGCCGTCTCAAGAACCGCTGAACTGGGCCCTTCAAGGCAAGAACCGCTGAACAGGGCCCCGCCGTCTCCAGCACCGCTCCGCTGGGGCCCGCCGTCTCAAGAACCGCTGAACTGGGCCCTTCAAGGCAAGAACCGCTGAACTGGGCCCCGCCGTCTCCAGCACCGCTCCGCTGGGGCCCGCCGTCTCAAGAACCGCTGAACTGGGCCCTTCAAGGCAAGAACCGCTGAACAGGGCCCCGCCGTCTCCAGCACCGCTCCGCTGGGGCCCGCCGTCTCAAGAACCGCTGAACTGGGCCCTTCACGGCAAGAACCGCTGAACAGGGCCCCGCCGTCTCCAGCACCGCTCCGCTGGGGCCCGCCGTCTCAAGAACCGCTGAACTGGGCCCTTCATGGCAAGAACCGCTGAACTGGGCCCTTCACGGCAAGAACCGCTGAACTGGGCCCTTCAAGGCAAGAACCGCTGAACAGGGCCCCGCCGTCTCCAGCACCGCTCCGCTGGGGCCCGCCGTCTCAAGAACCGCTGAACTGGGCCCTTCAAGGCAAGAACCGCTGAACAGGGCACCGCCGTCTCCAGCACCGCTCCGCTGGGGCCCGCCGTCTCAAGAACCGCTGAACTGGGCCCTTCAAGGCAAGAACCGCTGAACTGGGCCCCGCCGTCTCCAGCACCGCTCCGCTGGGGCCCGCCGTCTCAAGAACCGCTGAACTGGGCCCTTCAAGGCAAGAACCGCTGAACAGGGCCCCGCCGTCTCCAGCACCGCTCCGCTGGGGCCCGCCGTCTCAAGAACCGCTGAACTGGGCCCTTCACGGCAAGAACCGCTGAACTGGGCCCTTCACGGCAAGAACCGCTGAACTGGGCCCTTCAAGGCAAGAACCGCTGAACAGGGCCCCGCCGTCTCCAGCACCGCTCTGCTGGGGCCCGCCGTCTCAAGAACCGCTGAACTGGGCCCTTCACGGCAAGAACCGCTGAACTGGGCCCTTCACGGCAAGAACCGCTGAACTGGGCCCTTCAAGGCAAGAACCGCTGAACAGGGCCCCGCCGTCTCCAGCACCGCTCCGCTGGGGCCCACCGTCTCAAGAACCGCTGAACTGGGCCCTTCACGGCAAGAACCGCTGAACTGGGCCCTTCAAGGCAGGAACCGCTGGCCCTTTGGCAGACGTGGCAGGGCAGGATCTGTCTCGGGCAGGGCTGCAGGATGTCCTCTGGCCAACATGCCTCCTCCAGTGGCAGTGGAGTCTGTTATGGACTGCTTGGACTGTGGCTTTGCTCTCCCCAGGATGGCCCAGTGGGCAGGCCACCCACTGTATGGACTGTTTGGACTGTGGCTTTGCTCTCCCCAGGATGGCCCAGTGGGCAGGCCACCCACTGTATGGACTGTATGGACTGTGGCTTTGCTCTCCCCAGGATGGCCCAGTGGGCAGGCCACCCACTGTATGGACTGTTTGGACTGTGGCTTTGCTCTCCCCAGGATGGCCCAGTGGGCAGGCCACCCACTGTATGGACTGTATGGACTGTGGCTTTGCTCTCCCCAGGATGGCCCAGTGGGCAGGCCACCCACTGTATGGACTGTATGGACTGTGGCTTTGCTCTCCCCAGGATGGCCCAGTGGGCAGGCCACCCACTGTATGGACTGTATGGACTGTGGCTTTGCTCTCCCCAGGATGGCCCAGTGGGCAGGCCACCCACTGTATGGACTGTTTGGACTGTGGCTTTGCTCTCCCCAGGATGGCCCAGTGGGCAGGCCACCCACTGTATGGACTGTATGGACTGTGGCTTTGCTCTCCCCAGGATGGCCCAGTGGGCAGGCCACCCACTGTATGGACTGTATGGACTGTGGCTTTGCTCTCCCCAGGATGGCCCAGTGGGCAGGCCACCCACTGTATGGACTGTTTGGACTGTGGCTTTGCTCTCCCCAGGATGGGCCAGTGGTCATGGAGTCCCCTCGTGGATCTGGCGTCGTGTACTCAAGTGGCTGAGGTGCCCCCCCTTCCCTTCCCCCTGAGGTGCCTGTACTTTTTTCTTTCTGATGCCCCTGCAGTGTTCTCTCCGTGGAGTTCTTGTCGTGGGACTGGGCCTTGCCCCTTTGCTCAGGACCCCTGTGGTCCACGGACAGTGGTTGGACTACATTTAGTAGCTGTATATATTTTGTACATAGTTTATTTATTTATTTGGATTACTGCTGTCCATTTTTCAATATATCTGCCCGTTTGAGATCTCTTCTTTTGGTCTTTGCATAATTTCGGAAGGGGGGGTTTGTGGGTTGTGACAGTGATCTGTGGGAATGCATTGATGTGTGTGTTGTAGTGGGTGTGGGTGGGTGGGTGTGTGCCGGTAATCTTTGCCCTCCCCTGTGTCGTAGGTGCAGTACTCACCGATGTCTTCCGCGCCGCCGGGCGTGCTCCTGGTACAGGAGCAGGTATAGGAGTGCGGGGATGACCTGCAACTCGGGTTCCATACTGCCGGAATCTCGCGTGGTGTATGTGGAGGTGAGCGTTTTCCCGTTCGTAGTCTGTTTCCGCCGTGTTTTTATCGGCGGTGCTCCCGCCCCGGAAAAGGTGGCGGATTGGTGGGTCGTGATAGGGTGGGCGGTACATTGTCTGCCGCCTGGCTGTTGGCGGGGACCGCCGCGCTGTTTGTTTGTTCCGCCGTGGCGGGCGGAGTGTTAATGCGGCGGGCTGTGTTGGCGGTTCCCGCCAGGGTCAGAATTGCATATTTTGGACCGCCGGCCTGTTGGCGGGTTGGCCGCCGCTTTATCACCGACCGCCAGGGTCAGAATGAGGGCCATTATTTATTTGTTTCTGTCAGGCAGCACACGAGGAGGTCAGCTGTATGCTTGCAGAAGAGGGAAGACAGTGGGGAGGAGGGCAGGGGGAGCATGATGGAGGTCCTGCCCCAGATGATATTATATAACGTAGCCTTGTAAATGTAAGTCACTGCACATATATTTATTTACATGGCCGTGCAAAAACCGTGACAGGCCAGACATAAAAGTAACATGAAAGACTTTAGACCTATTTTTATGTCTGACCTGTCCCAGTTTTTGCTTCTCCAAACGTACTCACCCTAAGCAGAGGACATGTGCTTTAAATGGGTCGGTATTCACAGGTACTGAGTACCGGCACTTCTTATTTTTCTCACTCTGTGTACCGGCACTTCTCTGCTGCTACTCATGAAAGGTAGGCTCATTAGCTGCTAGTGCTGGTGAGCACTAGGCTGTCAGAGTTGAACCTGCCTCTTACAGCTAAGGTGCTTCTGTAGCCCTAAACTGTCCCCCGCTGAGCTATTCAGCAGGGATTATGTGCCTAATGTTTGGATATTCACCATCACGCTGTGTTTGACAGAACAGGGTCCATTCAGGCTCTGTGCTGTCAATCACATTTACACTATCGTAGGCATTTGTGCAAACACAGAAATAGAGGAAGCCCCGCTGACAGTGACAACTAAGAAAGCCATGGGAGGAAAGAAGTTTAAAATGCCTTTAACCCCACCTGAGTCTTTTGAACGAGGATCTGCTTATGTATGTGTGTTTGCCTGCTTGTATGAGTGTGTTTTTGTGTGAGAGAAAAGTCAATGAAAGAGGGAGAGACTTGGAACACTTTAAGGAGGACTGTGTGGAATGCTTTGTGACTGCATGTTTCTTTCTGCGTGTGTGCACGTTCAAGAATATATAGAATCGTGCAAAACGACAGCAAGTAACAGTACGGCATTAAGAAACTGTAAATATTACAAAATTTTTTTTAAAAAAATATCATTGTGTTTCGCTTTCATTTTGTGTAACGAGTTAACTTGTCTTGTTTATTTAAACACATTTCTCATGGGCCTTGGTATGTGCTGCAACTGGTATATAAGTCATAAAGTATCCTCATGTCTTGCTCTTAGCCCCGCCCACCATACTACTAGCTCATGTTAATGAGGACCTGCACTTATTTTTTCCCATGTAAAGCACTGCATGTGAGTATTTACAAGGCACACTGTTTGGGGGCCAAATTACTTTTCTTTTTTTCAGGGAAATATTGTTTATCAAAATTGAGGCCTGTATTTGATAGCAAGATGTTTATTTGCCTCAATTGCCAAGCTGTTTTTTGGGAGAAGATTAAAGCATTTCCAAAGTATATTTATAACTGTACGAGACTTCTAGAGTACGAACCTAGCAACAAAGGGACAAAATATTGTACAAGACTTATGATATGATAGGAGGTGATAAGGAGGTGAGGCAGGGCTAGAGGGTACATGGGGGAGTGGGTGGTTAGCTACTGGTTAAGGGATAAGAAGCGGAATAAAGGCAGAGGGATGGGTGAGGAAGAGAGGGGAGAACATGGGATGCACGCATGTTGGTTGCAGAGTGAACGGGGATAGGGTCGATGTAAGTGGAGTAGAGCAGACTGCGGTATGAGGGGGAAAGGGTAAGAAAGGGAAGAAAGGGCTGTTTGGGAGGAACTGGAAATTGGGCATTAACATGGTGAATGGATGTAGGTGAGGAGCAAGGTCTATTGAGGGAGGTAATTGAGGAATGGAGAAGCCAGGAAAAGATGGTAGTTAGCTCCTTCCTGAAGTCAAGGAGGTATAGTCAAGGATGATTTTTGAGCAATAAATTAGGCTGAGTTTGGAAGACCTAATGTTGATGTCTTCTCCACGGTCACAGCGGCACCTTCTGCCATGGCTTTTACTTCATGACTCCTGTGATGGCACGTCCTAGTCTACATTACATAAAGTATATTATTATACCATAATGGCTACTGCTGTCTGAGTCTGTACATTTGGTGTAAGCTGTTTGAATCTGCGTGACCTTTGTACCTAAACTGTATCTCTGCTATATGACCCTATATAATGTGCCTACCTCCACTGTTCTAGGCCAGAGAATGTAAGTTCATTCAGTGCAACATTTCAGTTTTCCACCTTGTAATAAAATTTGACTTAGAACCCACCTGTAAGCAGACGTATGAACACAATAGGAGCTTGAATGTAAACGCGAAGAAAGATGGTAAGTAGGTATTGAAAAATGTCATGCATTGTCACGTGTATAAACTGCTTCTAATGCCTATGATTTTTTAAACAATTTGTATGGAAATTGCGCAGATAAAGCATACATTTCGCACTCCTATTTCTTGTCTTGGAGATAATAAACATTCACCATCCCTGGGGGCAAGGGTCAGGTTGACTTGACATACCATGAACGTTTTTAGATGTTCATAGGTGGCCTTCAGAGTGTTTAGCTTTCTAGTTAATTTATGAACGATAATAAGCTCTAAATTCATGAGACGACCCCTTTTGTTACAACTTTGCATGCTTGCATTGTGTCTTAGCTGAGTGTAATGAGATGTAGTTATTCTTGCAAAACGACTTTTAATTTTCCTTAACTCCACAGTTCACAGCAACTGTGTCACCCCCTCTAAAAGTTCAAAAACAACTTACCATGGCATCCATTAAGAAGTAGAAGTTTGCTCTTTCCCCATGAGAAAGCCAACCAACGCCGTTGTGTACGTTTGTGTGGAATTCAAAGTGTTTCAAGTAGTTGAGAAAATGTTACTGAACATATTCTACATCTCTCACATACGACCCCTAGCAGTCTGCTACCGTAAGGGTGTTCATTGATGTTGTAGCATTAACAGTTCATACAGGCACCTCACATGTAAGTGGTCCAACAACAAAGTAAGTATATCTCTCACTCTTTCTCGGTCTGTCTCCCGATCTCTCTCTCTCTTCGCCATGGAGGTAGTACAATTTCAGTCACACATACAGGCAGGCCAGGCTTTCCCTATGACTGACCACACCAGAACAGTGGCCACCTTTAGAGCTAATACCTCACCCTAAATGCAGCCAGTACACACCGTTAGTACGAGCATGTAGATGATTGCTGCTGTGGGAAATTACTCCTTGTTACTTTGCCAAATAAAATGCAGTATTAAACTTTTTCATGACTTTGGGCCTGATTACAACTTTGGAGGACGGTGTTAATCCGTCCCAAATGTGACGGATATACCACCTACCGTATTACGAGTTCCATAGGATATAATGGACTCGTAATACGGTAGGTGGTATAACCGTCACATTTGGGACGGATTAACACCGTCCTCCAAAGTTGTAATCAGGCCCTTTGGGGGTTATTCTAACTTTGGAGGAGTGTTAATCCGTCCCAAAAGTGACGGTAAAGTGACGGATATACCACCAGCCGTATTACGAGTTCCATAGGATATGACGGGAACCGGATGGCGGTAGGGGGGGTCGCGGGGCCCCTGGGGTCCCCTGCAGTGCCCATGCCACTGGCATGGGCACTGCAGGGGCCCCCGTAAGAGGGCCCCTACAAGTATTTCACTGTCTGCTTGGCAGACAGTGAAATACGCGACGGGTGCAACAGCACCCGTCGCACCTTCCCACTCCACCGGCTCGATTACGAGCCGGCATCCTCGTGGGAAGGGAGTTTTTCCCTGGGCTGGCGGGCGGTCTTTTGGCGACCGCCCGCCAGCCCAGGGGAAACCTCAAAATACCCACAGCGGTCTTCCGACCGCGGTACGGTATTTTGGCGGCTCCCACCGGGCGCGCGGTGACCGCGTCCGGCGGGAGTCAGAATGACCCCCTTTGTCTTTAGAAAGCTGTGTTAAACCTAGGGCCTTTCAAGTGACTTTTTTTGGAAAATTGTGACATGAAATTAACTTTTGGACACATTAAAATAATTTGATAGGAAGAGCCAACCTCCTTTCCCCTACCCGCCTTGCTGCTGACACTCCCAATAGTATGAGGGTGATATTACATCATTTTAGATGGATGATGCTCACCCCCAGTGCATTGACATCCTTCTGTCAAAGACCAAGGGGGTCATTCTGTGGGGCCAGGGTCGGCGGGAGCACCGCCGACAGACCGGCGGTGCCCCGCAGGGCATTCTGACCACGGCAGTTCGGCCGCGGTCAGATGCGGGAAACCGGCGGTCTCCCGCCGGTTTCCCGCTGCCCTGCAGAATCCTCCATGGCGGCGGAGCGCGCTCCGCCGCCATGGGGATTCTGACACCCCCTACCGCCATCCTGTTCCTGGCGGGTCTCTCGCCAGGAACAGGATGGCGGTAGGGGGTGCCGCGGGGCCCCTGGGGGCCCCTGCAGTGCCCATGCCAATGGCATGGGCACTGCAGGGGCCCCCGTAAGAGGGCCCCACAAAGTATTTCAGTGTCTGCTATGCAGACACTGAAATACGCGACGGGTGCCACTGCACCCGTCGCACCTTCCCACTACACCGGCTCAATTCTGAGCCGGCGTCCTCGTGGGAAGGTTGATTTGCCCTGGGCTGGCGGGCGGCCTTTTGGCGGCCGCCCGCCAGCCCAGGGCAAATCCCAAAATACCCTCAGCGGTCTTTCGACCGCGGAGCGGTATTTTGGTGGGGGAACTTTGGCGGGCGGCCTCCGCCGCCCGCCGAAGTTAGAATCACCCCCCAAGTGCCTAATTCTATCATTCAGTATAAGAAAAAGTATTTCTAAATCCACATTGCTGCTATTTGCCCTCTAGGTCAGTACAAAATATAAGTAAACATGTGCCTAATTGGAGGCCTTAGAAATGTTCCCATGCCCCAGTCTTGAAACAACATATACAGTCTGACCTCCTGTGCATCAAGCTATCTGAAGAACTAGCTTACACTGCCTGCTCTTCCCCACCCCTCTCCTCATTTCACACTGGGGCCTAAGCCAGTATCTGCCACCCCTCCCTTGCCCTCACTGGCGTCATGCCTCTTCTAAATCCATACTAGCCCTCCAGCCACTGGCTACACAACCACTTATCCACCCATTCCCAATTTCTCTAACCCTCTCTCCTTGACCCATCTACCGGGACCCCATTTGCCCAACTCTCACTTTAACGTACCCCCTCTTAAAAAGTGCTCCATTGCTTCATACCTAGGTTTGCACTTTAGAAATCCACATTCTTTCTGTACTTAAGCGTTAGTTATTTATTGCAACATTTATATAGTGCTTACTACTCCATTGTGGGACACAAAAGCGCTTGCTACCTCTTGATGGGTGTGTGCTAGGAGGTGTGTTGTCTTTGTTTTTGTTTTTATTCAATGTGGGGGGTGCTTCTATGACATGCTTGATAACCACTGATGTGTTGTTATCGCATTATGGGGCAAACCGCTTAGCAGGGTGGTGGAGGAAGATGAATGAGAGATACGCACGCACACATCTGCTGGGGCTGTGCACCGCTTTGTATTGCTAATACAATAGGTTTGTGGAAGAAGACAGTCTTCAAAATGCTTGATTTAGGCTATGACATAGGAAAATTGTGGTAAAGAGGCACGCAAATAAATGAAATGTTATATACTTCTAGGCAGGAGATAAATCCTGGGTAAAGGTCTGTCCAAAATAAAACATAAAAAGGCAAACAAGGGGAAATAGCGGCATCAGTTTACACCGGCTGCACTCTGAAGTAGCCTGGCACTGGCAGAGCAACATCTTCTATTGTACTAATATGTAATTGGCCTACTTGTAACTGTAGGACTTTAAACACTGGGGGGGTGATTCTGACTATGGCGGACGGCGGAGGCCGTCCGCCATAGTACCGCCGCCAAATGACCGCACCGCGGTCAAAAGACCGCGGCGGCCATTCAGACATTTCCTCTGGGCCGGCGGGCGCTCTCCAAAAGAGCGCCCGCCGGCCCAGAGGAAATGCCCCTGCAACGAGGACGCCGCCTCAGAATTGAGCCGGCGTAGTTGCAGGGGTGCGACGGGTGCAGTTGCACCCGTCGCGTATTTCAGTGTCTGCAAGGCAGACACTGAAATACTCTGCGGGGCCCTCTTATGGGGGCCCCTGCCGTGCCCATGCCATTGGCATGGGCACGGCAGGGGCCCCCAGGGGCCCCGCGGCACCCCCTACCGCCATCCTGTTCATGGCGGGTTTCCCGCCATGAACAGGATGGCGGTAGGGGCTGTCAGAATCCTCATGGCGGCGGAGCGCGCTCCGCCGCCATGAAGGATTCCCCCGAGCAGCGGTAAGTCGGCGGGAGCCCGCCGACTTGCCGCTTCTGACCGCGGCTGAACCGCCGCGGTCAGAATGCTCGTGGGAGCACCGCCAGCCTGTTGGCGGTGCTCCCGTGGTCGGTGGCCCTGGCGGCCACCGGCCGCCAGGGTCAGAATGACCCCCTGTTTCTTGTATGTCACGCTGTCACTTATATGAGGAAAAAATGACTCCACAGGAGGTTTACAAACTTCACCTATCCAACTTATAAAGAAAGATAAAAAAAAAAACAATTAGACATCCCAAAAACAAAACCCTGTTAGATATCAGAGATCACTTGACACTAACAGGTACCTTAAAAGCAGCTACAACTCCCAGACAAATACAAGCCTTCAGATCTCATTACACTACAGAGCAGTAAACATTGACATTAAACATGACACAAATAATTACTATCAAACACAGAAGGGAGAACTGAAGGGAAACCCGATACTGATAAATACACAAAGGGGGTGATTCTAAGCTCCCGCCCGCCAAGCGGGAACCGCCAGAAGACCGTTCCACGGTCAAAAGACCACGGCGGTCATTCTGGGTTTCCCACTGGCCTGGCGGGCGACCGCCAAAAGTCCGCCCGCCAGCCCAGTGGGAAACACCCTTCCCACGAGGAAGCCGGCTCCGAATGGAGCCGGCGGAGTGGGAGGGTGCGACGGGTGCAGTTGCACCCGTCGCGAATTTCAGTGTCTGCAAAGCAGACACTGAAATTCTTTGTGGGGCCCTCTTACGGGGGCCCCTGCAGTGCCCATGCCATTACCATGGGCACTGCAGGGGCCCCCAGGGGCCCCACGACACCCCATACCGCCATCCTGTTCCTGGCGGGCGACCCGCCAGGAACAGGATGGCGGTATGGGGTGTCAGAATCCCCATGGCGGCGCAGCAAGCTGCGCCGCCATGGTGGATTCCCATGGGCAGCGGAAAGTCGGCGGTACACCGCCGGCTTTCCGCTTCTGGCCGCGGCTGTACCGCCGCAGTCAGAATGCCCGGCGGAGCACCGCCAGCCTGTTGGCGGTGTTACCGCCAACCCCCGCCCTGGCGGTATTTACCGCCAGGGTCAGAATGACCCCCAAAGTCTAGCAAAACACTTTAAAAAATCGAGAATTAAAACCTATCACTTGCTGATTTTATCTTTGCCTTCGAACATGTATATTGTTTCACTGCTAGGGTGCACTATACAACTGCCATGTGCATACATACATGCATACGTGCATACATACATATGTATAAGGTGAACTACACCACAAATACCACATATGTACATACTACAAGGTCACTTCCTGACTCCAAACAAATCATTGAAAACTGTAAGAAACAAGAAACACAAAGACCAATAGACACTAACAAGGTTCACCCTAGATTCTTGCCCGATGAGATTAATACAAGCTGTCAGACAACAAGAGACAAAAATACACAGTCAGACTAATCACACACCAAAGCACACTATCAAATGACCAGCAACCAGAAAGCAATAGCCAATGCCATACAATAGCTAAAGGACAATAACAGGGAGCTAAAAATGTCTGCTAAATACACTACCAGGCATTCAAAGACCAGAAGACACTGCCAGATGTTCAAGTACGAGCTGAATATACAAGATCCCCAAAGGTCAACAAGCACTATCAGACATGTATAGAAGATTTGACACTTTGGGCCTGATTTAGAGTTTGGCGGATGGGGTTACTCCATTACAAAAGTGACGGATATCCAATCCGCCATATTGCGATCCCATTATATTGTATGAGAATCGTAATAAGGCAGACGGGATATCTGTCACGTTTGTGACAGAGTAGCCAGTCCACCAAACTCTAAATCAGGCCCTTAGAAACACTGAAAGACAATCCCATCAGATATATCCCATCAACAATGCTATCAGACATGCAAAGACTGACGAGTACTTTCCTACATATAAAGACTAAAATAAAGCATCAGAAACTCAAATAACTATTGACACTACCAGGCATATCAATACTGCCAAACACTATCAGGCTACCAAGCACTAATGAACATTTTCAGACATGCAAAAATTGAACAGACACTATGGTGGTCTTTCTGACCTCGGCGGTAAAAGGCGCTTACCGCCGGTCAGAAATCCTCCATAATTCCGCCGCGGTCGCGGTAATCCGCCACGGTCATTCTGACCAGCAGCAGCCAAACCGCCGAAAATCCGACAGCCACAACAGACCGCCAGACCAGCGGTCGGCGGAAAAGTGGAGGTGACCAAACCTCCACCGTCACGCCAACAGAAATACGCCCATGCCATTCTGACCCACGAATCCACGTGGCGGTCTTTCAATCGCGGTTTTCCATTGGCGGTACACACCGCCGCAGTCAGAATACACACAAACGAACAAAACTCAGCAACATTGGACGATTTGAATTCCACACACCTTATACACATACACACACCACTCCCACACACACAATACAATATAAAACACACACCCACATCACCCACAAACCCCTTCGACCAAAATCCAAAAAGAAGCACTGAGAGACACAGCAGCGATCATAGAACACCATCACACAGAGGCACACTACACCATCACCCACACAATATCCACACACAAAACAACACACCACCACACTCAACACACTTAACTACACATACTCCACCCCACACATCATACACACCACTCCATGGCACCCCAAAGACACCCCCGCTTCTCAGACGAAGAACTCAGGGTCATGGTGGAGGAAATCGTTCGGGTAGAGCCCCAGCTCTTCGGCACACAGGTCCAATACACCAGCATTGCCCGGAGGACGAAGCTATGGCAGAGGATTGTCGACAGGGTCAACGCTGTGGGACAGCACCCCAGAAATCGGGAAGACATCAGGAAGCGATGGAACGACCTACGGGGGAAGGTGCGTTCCATGGTATCCAGGCACAACATCGCCGTGCAGAAGACTGGCGGAGGACCCCCACCTCAACCCCCACAATTTACAACATGGGAGGAGGAAGTCTTGAACATCCTGCATCCTGACGGCCTCGCAGGAGTCGCCGGAGGAATGGATTCTGGTAAATTGAAGCTTCAATACTGCTTCCCCCCCACCTGCATGCCAAATCATACCCCAACCCTCACCCCCATCCTCGAACCCCACCCTCACCCCCACCCCCATCCTCACCCCCACCCTCACCCCCACCACCATCCTCACCACCATCCTCACCCCCACCCCCAGCACACCTATTCCCTGCCAATGTCTCACCATCACAAACCACACATCCCAAAACCTAGGCCTGCATGCGTCCACTAAGCATGGACACCCATCACCAAAGCATGCCCAATGCATATACACATCCCCCCCACAAGCCACCCTCACCAAAGCCCCCACACACGAATGCCAGCACTTGGGGACACGGGAACCCACAGATACACCCATATGGCACACATTGAAACTATAACCATACCTCTATACCCCTGCAGGACCCGACCGCCAACACACCGCCACGGAGGGCCCAGAATTCTCCACACCCCCCACCCAAGAGGCCGTCAGCGATGACAGCAGCTCTGTCGACCTGGACACTGATGACCAGCAAGGACCATCGGGGACCTCTGGACAGTCGGTTCCCCTCAGACAGCCACAGGCCACTACAGACCCAAACCCCTCTGGGAACACCAGCACAGCTCCCACCCAGCGGGCCCATGCCTCTGTCTCCAGGGCGCGTCAATCAGCGGTGTGTCTACCACTACAGGGCACCCAGGATAACCCACCACCCCAACAACAACAGGGACCTGGGGGCAGTGGTAGTGGGCACACCGGCCAGGGGGCAGAGGCCCAGGGAAACAGGGGAACTGGGAGGGCAGCTGTGCGACAGGGGGGGGACGGGCCCAGGGAACCCACTCTCCACGAGGCCCTCACCACCATCATGGGAGCATACAACCGCTCCCAGGAGACGATGGCGACGGTACTGGCCAGGTTCCAGGAGATCCAGGTACTGCAGGAGGAACACTATCGGGGGTACAGGGAGGACATCAGAGCCCTCACCTCCACCCTGGTTCCATGGTAGGGCTGCTGCAGGAACTCATCAACACCAGGACGGACACTCAACAACAACAAAGGGCCCCTGCCACTAGCCTGGACCAAGAACAGCCAACCACCTCCGCCGGCGCTAGTGGACAAGAGGCCCCCGCACAACAGCAGCCCACCAGACCCCCACCTCCTGCAGGAGAAGAACCACCCCGCAAGAGGGCCCTGAGATCTCGCAAGAAGACAGAGTAGGATGTCAAGACCCCCGCCAGCAAAGGATACCACCTGATGTCATCCCACTGTCCCACATTGTCACCCTGTCCATCCTTGAACTGCCCATGCTCCATCTCTCCACAGGCCTATGGACAATGCACCTGTGTGACTGTTACTCTGGACTCTGCCATGGACATTCCTTCACCATAGCCCCCACCCACTTGAAACCACCCATCCCATTTTGAGCACTGAAATAAACACCTATTTTGCACAAAACTATCTGGAGTCTGGCTGTGATTTAAAAATATTGTAATTGACATGACAGTGCAAATATGTCCTTGTACATAGTGAAGTCAACAAAGCGCTGCCACAAATCTGTAGTCCATGGGGAAACGAAGCACAGGACTCGTAGTGGGGACCCCAGATCTGAAATAGGGAGGGAAAAGCCACAACTCAGTCATCATACACTGGGGCAAATAGACAGGCAGCAGAGATGCAGGAGAGTAGTTTACATTTACTAAATTATGTTTGAATTGTTACCTGTGTCCTATTGGAAGTACTGTGCAATGATTCTGTCCCTGTTGTCTGTTTCAGCCCCGTCGTCTTCCTCCTCGTCACTCTCCACAGGTTCCACAGCTGCCACAACACCACAGTCTCGACCATCCTCCTGCAGGAAAGGCACCTGGCGGCGCAAAGCCAGGTTGTGAAGCATGCAGCAGGCCACGATGATGTGACACACCTTCTTAGGTGAGTACATTAGGGATCCACCTGTCATATGCAGGCACCGAAACCTGGCCTTTAGGAGGCCGAAGGTGCGTTCGATCACCCTCCTAGTACGCCCATGGGCCTCATTGTACCGTTCCTCTGCCCTGGTCTGGGGATTCCTTACTGGGGTCAGTAGCCACGACAGGTTGGGGTACCCAGAGTCCCCCAATAGCCATACACGGTGTCTCTCTAGCTGTTCCATCACGTAAGGGATGCTGCTATTCCTTAGGATGTAGGCGTCATGCACTGACCCAGGGAATTTGGCATTGACATGGGAGATGTACTGGTCAGCCAAACACACCACCTGGATGTTCATAGAATGGTAACTTTTCCTGTTCCTGTACACCTGCTCACTTCCTTGGGGGGGAACCAAAGCCACATGGGTCCCATCAATGGCACCAATGACGTTGGGAATATGTCCAAGGGCATAGAAATCACCCTTCACTGTAGCCAATTCGCCCACCTCAGGGAAAAGGATGTAGCTCCTCATGTATTTCATCAGGGCAGACAACACTCTGGATAACACCTTCGAAAACATGGGCTGAGACATCCCAGAAGCAATTCCCACTGTTGTCTGAAATGACCCACTTGCCAAGAAATGGAGTACTGACAGGACCTGCACCAGAGGGGGAATCCCTGTGGGTTGGCGGATGGGGGACATCAGGTCGGGCTCCAGCTGGGCACACAGTTCATGTATAGTGGCACGGTCAAGCCGGTAGGTCAGGATAATGTGGCGTGCTTCCATTGTCGACAGGTCCACCAGCGGTCTGTACACGGGAGGATTCCTCCTTCTCCTCGCCAAACCCAGCGGACGGTGCCTAGGAAGGACAACATGGAGCACACAGTCAAGCAACCCACAGGTACGTACTCACAGCTTGCACAGTAAACGATTCTCTATGCAGTGAATGGCGTGTATGAGTGGCTATGCAAGGCCTAGGCCTGTGTGACGCAGTTGAAATTGAGCCATGTGGACCCTCGAAATGGCGGCTGCCTGACCTGTGAAGTGTGACAATGGGATGTGAGGTCAATGCGCTGGCGTGGCACACCGCGGCGGTCGGCGGTCGAAGACCGCGGCGCGAAGCCGCATTGGTTAACATTGAAGCCTATGGGTTTCAGGAGCCAATGGCGAAGGGCGGTGGCGGTACGCACCGCCGCGGTACGCACCGCCGCGGGCGTGACCGCCATTTTATATCTACTTATTCACTCGCGACTTGAACTTTCACAGGAGAGGACCTATACTGCAAGTGTTGCTGTGACCTCGGTCTGGAAGTGACAATGGCTGCTGCTACTGGTGAAAGGGCCCCGCCTTCAGTTCAGAAGAGTTGGAGAAGCTCGTGGACGGGGTCCTCCCCCAGTATGCGCAACTCTACGGTCCTCCAGACCAACAGGTGAGTACACTCAGTGCACATTGAATGGGTTATGCCTGTGTGGAGGGGGGGGGGATGTAAGTTGGTGGGGTGTGGAGGGAATGGGGAGTGCAACGCACGACAGATGAGAGAATGGGAACCATGCCAAGGTTGGGGAGGGGGGGGCATGTACTCCAAACATGCAGATATGTGACGTTTTCTCTTTCCCACCCTGTACATGTCAAACAGGTGAGCGCCCACCAGAAAATCGATATTTGGCGTGCCATCGCCGAGGAAGTCCGGAACTTGGGGGTCCACAACAGACGGGGCACCCACTGCCGCAAGAGGTGGGAGGACATCCGCCGCGGAACGAGGAAGACTGCAGAAACACTGCTGGGGATGGCCTCCCGACCTAGGAGGGGTGCCAGTCGCACCATGACCCCCCTGATGTCCCGGATCCTGGCGGTGGCCTACCCTAATTTGGATGGGCGCTTGAGGACAGCACAGCAGACACAAGGGGGTGAGTATCCGCACATTCTCCTATCTGTATGCGCATTGGAGGCGTCTGGGTGGGGGAGGAGGGCTGTGGGTGACATTAGGCCCGGGCGCTCTCTGTAGTGTAGTCCGCTCCCTTAGGCATGGCCCTGTGCCCCCGCCCCCCACCTCTGTAGGGTGCCAAGTGCAGCTACCCATGCTCCAGCATCACACATGTGCGCGTGTGTTGTCCCTAGACCTGTTTGCCTAGTCAGAAGTACTGAGTAGTGTACCTCAAGTTCGCGACTTAGTGCACGAGGCACCTGTGTCTGTCCTCTCCGCAAAGGGTATTGCTAAGGCATGCACTCAACTTTGTTTAATTTCTCCCCCCACCCTAAATCTTTGTCTTCTTGTGTTTTAGCATCATCAGGCGGAGGAGATTTGGCGTCGGAGCAGGAGGGAGCTGCAGGTCACCAGGCCCCGGTGGGCACTGACACAGACACCGAGGGCACCAGTGATCCGGAGGGCGAGGGGAGCACCACAACGGGGGCCGGTGGAGACACCAGCGACACGGACACGTCCTCGTTTGGGAGCTCCCTAGCGGGGGCGGCACCATCTGTGCCCCCCGCAACAACAGGTACAGCCGCCACCCAGCGCACCAGCACCGCCCTCCCAGCAGCCCCTCAGTCTTCGCTCCGTGCCCGCTCGGCCAGGAAGGCGCGCGTCTCCTTCGCCCCAGGCACCTCAGCCCCTGCCTCTGTTACCCCTGCTGCCCTCAGTGCGGAGCTCATTGACCTGGTGAGGACGGTCATTGTTGGGCAGACTACCCTTCTGAATGCCATCCAGGGGGTGGAAAGGGAGGTGCATCGGAGCAATGCCTACCTGGAGGGCATTCATTCGGGTCAGGCTGCCCATCAACGAGCGTTCACTGCTCTGGCCTCAGCACTGACGGCAGCCATTGTCCCTGTCTCCAGTCTCCCTCTTCTATCTGCCTCCACCCTTTCTCTGTCTCCTGTACCTCAACCTATCCCATCCACACCATCAGACCAGCCTGCACACACCTCAACACCCAAGGCCAACTCATCCAAACATAAGCACCACAGAAAACACAAGCATTCACCCAAGCAACACACAGATGCAGACATATCAACAGTCACTACCACCTCTGTGTCCCCGTCCTCCTCGTCTCCCTCCTCCCTCCCTGTGACGTCTACACTCACACCTGCATGCACCCCAACATCAGCCAGTTCTTCCACCACCAGCAAACCCTCCACTACAGTCCGCACACCTGCAGTCACCACCCCCACTGGCATTTACACGTCCCCTGTGTCCTCTCCCACTGTGTCTGTCACCCCCTCTTCCAAGACACATAAACGCAGGCAGACACCCAAACAACAGCCAACCACCTCACCACAGCCTACGTCCCAGTCACCTGCACCCAAGGACAGCACACCTGGCTCTCATACAACCACATCCTCTTCCTCCACTTCTCTCACCACTACTCCTACCCCTTACCTTGGTCCCAAGAAAAATTACCTCTCCACTTTTGACCTCTTTCCCTCCCCCGACCCACCCCCTCCAACTGGGAAAAGTCCCAAGGGCACCTCAGCCACCACCAGCCCAACTACTACAGTGCAAGTGGTGCATGGCATGTGGAGTCCACCCTTTGGCGGCAGTAACACTTCGGTGAGCAGCAAGGGGACAGCCAGCCCCCCCCCAGGCAAGAGGACCCGGAAATTGAAGGGCCGCCGTGAGCGGACAGAGACGGCTGCCCCCAAGGAGGTGACTCCGGCCACTTCACCGGCCACAGCAGCCAGGGGAGGCAAGGGCCCGAGAGCCCCATCTAAGGAGCGGAAGGACAGCAGGGCGGAGAGGACAACCACCAGGAGCGCGGAGCAGGAGGGCCCCACAAGCCCCATCCCGGCTGCAAGGGACGACACCAAAGGGCCCAGGACTCACTCCCCGAAGGGGCCTGACACAGCACGGTCGGAGGGCGACTGAGCAGGGTGTCCAGGCCAGGTATGACTCCCTTGACATACTGCAAGAGCACCGCTGAACAGGGCCCCGCCGTGAAGACAGGTACCACTGAACAGGGCCCCGCCGTGCAGAAGAGCACCGCTGAACAGGGCCCCGCCGTGAAGACAGGTACCGCTGAACAGGGCCCCGCCGTGAAGACAGGTACCGCTGGACAGGGCCCCGCCGTGCAGAAGAGCACCGCTGAACAGGGCCCCGCCGTGAAGACAGGTACCGCTGAACAGGGCCCCGCCGTGCAGAAGAGCACCGCTGAACAGGGCCCCGCCGTGAAGACAGGTACCGCTGAACAGGGCCCCGCCGTGAAGACAGGTACCGCTGAACAGGGCCCGCCGTGAAGACAGGTACCGCTGAACAAGGCCCCGCCGTGCAGAAGAGCACCGCTGAACAGGGCCCCGCCGTCTCAAGCACCGCTCCGCTGGGCCCTTCCTGTCAAGCACCGCTCCGCAGGGCCCCGCCGTCTCAAGCACCGCTCCGCTGGGCCCTTCCTGTCAAGCACCGCTCCGCTGGGCCCTTCCTGTCAAGCACCGCTCCGCTGGGCCCTGCCGTCTCAAGCACCGCTCCGCTGGGCCCCGCCGTCTCAAGCACCGCTCCGCTGGGCCCTTCCTGTCAAGCACCGCTCCGCTGGTCCCCGCCGTCTCAAGCACCGCTCCGCTGGGCCCCGCCGTCTCAAGCACCGCTCCGCTGGGCCATTCCTGTCAAGCACCGCTCCGCTGGGCCCCGCCGTCTCAAGCACCGCTCCGCTGGGCCCTTCCTGTCAAGCACCGCTCCGCTGGGCCCTTCCTGTCAAGCACCGCTCCGCTGGGCCCCGCCGTCTCAAGCACCGCTCCGCTGGGCCCGCCGTCTCAAGCACCGCTCCGCTGGGCCCTTCCTGTCAAGCACCGCTCCGCTGGGCCCCGCCGTCTCAAGCACCGCTCCGCTGGGCCCTTCCTGTCAAGCACCGCTCCGCTGGGCCCGCCGTCTCAAGCACCGCTCCGCTGGGCCCTTCCTGTCAAGCACCGCTCCGCTGGGCCCTTCCTGTCAAGCACCGCTCCGCTGGGCCCTGCCGTCTCAAGCACCGCTCCGCTGGGCCCCGCCGTCTCAAGCACCGCTCCGCTGGGCCCTTCCTGTCAAGCACCGCTCCGCTGGGCCCCGCCGTCTCAAGCACCGCTCCGCTGGGCCCCGCCGTCTCAAGCACCGCTCCGCTGGGCCATTCCTGTCAAGCACCGCTCCGCTGGGCCCCGCCGTCTCAAGCACCGCTCCGCTGGGCCCTTCCTGTCAAGCACCGCTCCGCTGGGCCCTTCCTGTCAAGCACCGCTCCGCTGGGCCCCGCCGTCTCAAGCACCGCTCCGCTGGGCCCGCCGTCTCAAGCACCGCTCCACTGGGCCCTTCCTGTCAAGCACCGCTCCGCTGGGCCCCGCCGTCTCAAGCACCGCTCCGCTGGGCCCTTCCTGTCAAGCACCGCTCCGCTGGGCCCGCCGTCTCAAGCACCGCTCCGCTGGGCCCTTCCTGTCAAGCACCGCTCCGCTGGGCCCTTCCTGTCAAGAACCGCTCCGCTGGGCCCCGCCGTCTCAAGCACCGCTCCGCTGGGCCCCGCCGTCTCAAGCACCGCTCCGCTGGGCCCTTCCTGTCAAGCACCGCTCCGCTGGGCCCCGCCGTCTCAAGCACCGCTCCGCTGGGCCCTTCCTGTCAAGCACCGCTCCGCTGGGCCCTTCCTGTCAAGCACCGCTCCGCTGGGCCCCGCCGTCTCAAGCACTGCTCCGCTGGGCCCTTCCTGTCAAGCACCGCTCCGCTGGACCCTTCCTGTCAAGCAACGCTCCGCTGGACATCGCCATGTCATGCACCGCTGCGCTGGGTCCCGCCGTCTCAGGCACTGTTTATGGTTCACTGTGCCCACCATGCCTCCTCCTTGACCAGTGGACTCTGTATTCCACCTGAGAGACTGTGGCTTTGCACTCCCCAGGATGGCACAGTGGGCAATCCACCCACTGTAGAGACTTGAGAGACTGTGGCTTTGCACTCCCCAGGATGGTACAGTGGGCAACCCACCCACTGTAGAGACATTGAGAGACTGTGGCTTTGCACTCCCCAGGATGGTCCAGTGGGCAACCCACCCACTGCAGAGACTTGAGAGACTGTGGCTTTGCACTCCCCAGGATGGCACAGTGGGCAATCCACCCACTGTAGAGACATTGAGAGACTGTGGCTTTGCACTCCCCAGGATGGTCCAGTGGGCAACCCACCCACTGCAGAGACTTGAGAGACTGTGGCTTTGCACTCCCCAGGACGGTACAGTGGGCATGGTGGCTCCTCGTGGATCTGACGTCGTGGACTCATGTGGGTGTGGTGGCCCCCCCTTCCCTTCCCCCTGAGGTGCCTGTAGTTTTGACATCGGATGCCCCTGCAGTGTTCTCTCCAAAGGACTCAGGTCTCGTGTGTGGGCTTTGCCCTTGTTTCGCAGAACCTTGGCCCACGGACATGTTAGATTCGTAGGATGTGCAGGACTTGTTACTTCAGTGATACACTGATGTGTATATCTTTTTGGTTTTTGTAAATATTTTTCACGGTTGCTCAATTATTTCCAGGTGCTTTTTTTGTACATGAAAATTTATTCAAAATTTGGTTGTGTCATTGTATTTTTAAAGGGGCTTTGTGTGGTGTCACTGTGACTTCCTGCTCTGCATTGGTGTGTACATATTGGGGGGGTGGGGGGGTCGCATATGTGTATGCCCATTACCTTTCTTCCTCCCCCCTCCCGTGTGTCGTAGGTGCAGTACTCACCGTTGACGTCTGCGCCGGAGTTCGTACTCGTGGTAGATGAGCAGGTAGACGAGAGCAGGTATGATGTTCAATTCGGGTTCCATGCTGTCCGGATTCCGCGTGGAGTGGCTCGAGGTGAGCGTTTTCCATTGAAAATGTCTGTTTCCGCCGTGTTTTTATCGGCGGGGCTCCCGCCCCGGAAAAGGTGGCGGATTGGTGGGTCGTGATAGGGTGGGCGGTACATTGTCTGCCGCCTGGCTGTTGGCGGTGACCGCCGCGCTGTTTGTTTGTTCCGCCGTGGCGGTCGGAGTGTTAATGCGGCGGGCTGTGTTGGCGGTTCCCGCCAGGGTCAGAATTGCATTTTTTTGAGCGCCGGCCTGTTGGCCAACAGGCCGCCGCTTTATCACCGACCGCCAGGGTCAGAATGACCCCCTTTATGTTCTAAGAAAAGGTCCCCACGTAAGGATATGTATGTTTCTGTGAATGTCGGAGACACAGCGTACCAATTTTGCTGGCAACCATATCTGACTGCAGCCTTGAGGAAAGCACAAAGCGAAATGAACTTTATGCTAAGAACATAGGGGTTAATTCTGACCTCGGCGGTAAATGGCTCTTACCGCCGGTCAGAAGACCGTCATTCTACCGCCGCGACCGCGGTAAACCGCCACGGTCATTCTGACCCACAACTGCCAAGCAGCCAAAAACCCGACATCCACGGAAGGCCGCCTCATCAGCGGGCAGCGATAAACTGGAGATGACCAAACCTCCACCGCCACGCCAACACAAACACGCCCATGCCATTACGACCCACGAATCCATGCGGCGGTCATTCAACCGCGGTATTCCATTGGCAGTACACACCGCCGCGGTCAAAATACACACCCAGCTCCAAAACACAGCCACATTGGACAATTTGAAATACACACACCTGATACACATACAAACACCACCCTCACACATCCAAGCAACTATAAAACACACACCCACATCACCCACAAACCCCCACTAGTTGGAAATCGGAGAGAAGGCGATAGAGAGAGAGAGAGAGAGAGAGAGAGAGAGAGAACAGCAATCGAAAACCCCAACACACACAGGAACCCAACATCATCAACCACACCACATCTACGCACACATCACCACACACCACCACTCACATCACCACAAACACCACCCCACACCTCATCCACACCACTCCATGGCACCCCAAAGACACCCCAGGTTTTCGGACCAAGAACTTAGGGTCATGGTGGAGGAAATCATAAGGGTAGAGCCCCAGCTCTTCGGCACACAGGTGCAACACACCACAATAGCCAGGAAGGCGGAGCTATGGCAGAGGATCGTCGACAGGGTCAACGCCGTGGGACAGCATCCCAGAAACCAGGAAGACATCCGAAAGCGCTGGAACGACCTACGGGGGAAGGTACGGTCGATGGTCTCAAGACACAACATCGCTGTGCAGAGGACTGGGGGCGGACCACCACCCACTCCTCCCGAATTCACAGCATGGGAGCAAGAGGTCTTTAACATCCTGCATCCTGCGGGCCTCGCTGGAGTAGGCGGAGGAATGGACTCTGGTAAGTCTAGTCTCAACTACTCCCCCCCCCAACCACCAGCATGCCAACCCACACCCCCACCCTCACCCTCAACCCCCCAGCACACATCCTCCCTGCCAATGTCTCACCAGCACAACCCACCCAACCCAAAACCAAACCCTGAATGCCAACACAAACCATGGACACCCATCACCTATGCATGACCACTGCACATACCCATCCCCCCCACAAACCACCCTCACAACTCCTGCCACAAGGGAATGCCAGCACAGGGGGACAAGGGCACCCACAAATCGCACGCCATGGAACACACAGAAGCAATAACCATACTCTTTCACCCCTGCAGGGCCCGAACGCCAACACACCGGCCAGGAGGGTCCAGATATGTCCATCCCACCCCCAGAACAGGCCCCCAGTGAGGACAGCAGCTCTGTCGACCTGGAACCTGATGACCAGCCCGGACCATCGGGGACCTCTGGACAGTCGGTTCCCCACACACAGACACAGGCCACAGCAGACCTAACCCCCTCTGGGAATATCAGCACAGCTCCCACCCAGCGGGCCCATGCCTCTGTCTCCAGGACAGGTCAATCAGCGGTGTGTCCGCCACTACAGGGCACCCAGGCTGACCCAACACCCCAACAACAACAGGGACCTGGGGGCAGTGGTAGTGGGCACACCGTCCAGGGGACAGAGGCCCGGAGAAACAGGGCAACTGGGAGGGCTGCAGTGCGACAGGGGGGGGAGGACAGGCCCAGGGAACCGACTCTCCAAGAGGCCCTCACCACCATCATGGGAGCATACCACCGCTCCCAGGAGACGATGGCGACGGTACTGGCCAGGTTCCAGGAGATCCAGGCACAGCAGGAGGAACGGTACATGGGGTACAGAGAGGAGCTCAGGAACATCGTCCAGGCCCTGAACCTAATAGTCACCACATTGCGGGACCATGTGGCACCCCAAAGGGCCCCTGTCACCAGCCCGGACCAGGAACAGCCTACCACCTCCGCCGGCGCTAGTGGACAGGAGGCCCCCACACAACGACGGGCCACCAGAACCCCACCTCCTGCTGAAGATAAACCACCCCGCAAGAGGAGCCTGAGATCACAAAGGAAGACAGAGTAGGATGCCAAGACCCCCGCCAGCCTAAGATCCCCCCCGGATGTCATTCCACTGTCCCACATCGTCACCCTGTCCAACCTTGAACTGCCCCTGCTCCATCCTTCCACAGGCATATGGACAATGCACCTGTGCGACCGAGAACTGGACTCTGCCATGGACATCACTCCACCCCCACCCATCACCGTTTTACTATCATGGACCTATATGTAGCACTTTAAATAAATCACTAATTGCACTTAAAACACTCAGGAGTCTGCTTGTATTCTTAACAAATGTATTACACATAACGGTTCAAAAATGTTCAGTAACAATGTGATGACAACATACCAATGTCAATGTGCTTTAATCCATGGCCGAACAAACCAGAAGTCACGCAGTGGGTCATACAGCTCTGGAAAGGCAAGGGAAAGTCACAATTCAGTTGAAAGGAACTGGGGGGAAACACAGAAAGTAGAGATGCAGGAGGCCAGAAGTAAATGTAAAATGGCGTGGGGGATTCTTACCTGGGTGCTACTGAAAATACTGTTGTATGACTGTGTCCCTGTTGTCCGTGTCGTCCCTGTCATCTTCCTCCTCTTCACTCTCCACAGGCTCCACAGCTGCTACGACACCACCATCTGGACCATCCTCCTGCAGAAAAGGCACCTGGCGTCGCAATGCAAGATTGTGAAGCATACAGCAGGCCACGATGATCTGGCACACCTTCTTGGGTGAGTACATTAGGGATCCCCCTGTCATATGAAGGCACCTAAACCTGGCCTTCAGGAGCCCGAAGGTCCTTTCTATGATCCTCCTAGATCGCCCATGGGCCTCATTGTACCGTTCCTCTGCCCTGGTCCGGGGATTCCTCACTGGGGTCAGTAGCCACGGCAGGTTGGGGTAACCAGAGTCATCGTCTTTTGGGGGTACTAAGGCCACATGGGTCCCATCAATGGCACCAATGATGTTGGGGATATGTCCAAGG
The DNA here is from genome assembly GCF_031143425.1 of Pleurodeles waltl. NCBI lineage: Eukaryota > Metazoa > Chordata > Amphibia > Caudata > Salamandridae > Pleurodeles > Pleurodeles waltl. The sequence continues at coordinate 1,893,211,928 of NC_090440.1, forward strand.
GCATAGAAGTCACCCTTCACAGTGGCCAAATCACCCTCCTCAGGGAAAATAATGTAGCTCCGCATGTATTTCGTCAGGGCAGACAACACTCTGGACAAAATCTTAGAAAACTTAGGCTGAGACATCCCTGATGACATGGCCACTGTTGTCTGAAAAGACCCACTTGCCAAAAAATGGAGGACTGACAGAACCTGCACCAGAGGGGGAATTCCTGTGGGTTGGCGGATGGGGGACATCAGTGCTGGCTCCAGCTGGGCACACAGTTCATGTATAGTGGCTCGGTCAAGTCGGTATCGAAGTATTATATGACGTTCCTCCATTGTCGACAGGTCCACCAGCGGTCGGTACACGGGAGGATTCATCCTTCCCCTCGCAAGTCCCAGCGGATGGTGCCTAGGAAGGACAACATGGAGCACAGAGTCAAGCAACCCACAGGTACGTAACTACAGCTTGCACAGTACACGATTCTCAATGCATTGAATGGCTTGTATGAGTGGCAATGCAAGGCCTAGGCCTGTGTGACGCAGTAGAAATCAGGCCATGTGGGCCCTTGAAATGGCGGCTGCCTGACCTGAGAAGTGTGACAGTGGGATGTGAGGTCAATGCGCTGGCGTGACACACCGTGGCGGTCGAAGACCGCGGCGCCAAGCCGCATTGGTTAACATCGAACCCTATGGGTTTCACGAGCCAATGACTAGGTGCACCGGCGGTCGCGGAACGCACCGCAGTGGTATGCACCACCGCGGGCGTGACCGCCATTTTCTATCTGGTTAATCACTCGAGACCTGATCATCCACAGGAGAGGACCTATACTGCAAGTGCTGCTGTGACCTCGGTCTGGGAGATACAATGGCTGCTGCGACTGGGGAAAGGGCCCCTGCCTTCACTACAGAAGAGTTGGAGAAACTTGTGGATGGGGTCCTGCCCCAGTATGCACGACTCTACGGTCCTCCAGACCAACAGGTAAGTACACTGTGTGCACGTTGAATGGGCTATGCCTGGGTTGTGTATGGTGGATGTAAGATGGTGGGGTGGGGAGACAATGACGAGTGCAAGGCACGACAGATGACAGCATGTGCCACATGGCAAGGTTGGGGAGGGGGGCCAATCACATCTATCATGCGGAAAATTGATGATATTTCAATTTCCACCCTGTACATGTCAAATAGGTCAGCGCCCATCAGAAAGTCGACATTTGGCGTGCCATCGTCAAGGAAGTCCGGAACCTGGGGGTCCACAACAGACGGGGTACCCACTGCCGCAAGAGGTGGGAGGACATCCACCGCGGGACCAGGAAGACCGCCGAGTCACTGCTGGGGATGGCCTCCCAACCTAGGAGGGGTGCCAGTCGTACCCTGACCCCCCTGATGTCCCGGATCCTGGCGGTGGCCTACCCCGATTTGGATGGGCGCGTGAGGACATCACAGCAGACACAAGGGGGTGAGTACCAGCACATTCAGCTCTCTTTCCTCGCAGTGGAGGTGCCTGGGTGGGGGAAGAGGGCTGTGGGTGACATTAGGCCAGGGCGCTTTCTGTAGTGTAGTCCTCTGCTTTAGCCATGTCCCTGTGCCCCCGCCCTCCACCTCTGTAGGGTGACAAGTCCAGCTATCCATGGTCCTGCATCACCCATGTGCGCGTTTGTTGTCCCTAGACCTGTTGGCCTAGTCACAAGTACTGAGTAGTGTACCCCGATTGCGCGGCTTAGTGCATGAGGCTCCTGTGTCTGTCCTCTCCGCCAACGGTGTTGACAATGCATGCACTCAACCTGTTTTTATGTCTCCCCCCACCCTTTTTCTTTATCTTCTTGTGCATGTGTGCATTAGCATCATCAGGCGGAGGAGAATTGGCACCGGAGCACGAGGGAGCTGCAACTCACAAAGCCCCGGTGGGCCATGGCACAGACACCGAGGCCACCAGTGATACGGAGGGCGAGGGGAGCTTCACAACGGGGAGCCGTGGTGACACCAGCGACACCGACACGTCCTCGGATGGGAGCTCCCTAGCGGTGGCGGCAACATCCGTGCCCCCCGTCTCTACAGGTACAGCCGCCACCCAGCGCACCAGCTCCGCCCTCCCAGCAGCCCCTCAGCCTTCGCTCCGTGCCCGCTCGCCCAAGAAGGCGGGCATCTCCTTCGCCCCAGGCACCTCAGGCCCTGCCCCTGTTACCCCTGCTGCCCTCAGTGAGGAGGTCATTGACCTCCTACAGACCATCATTGTTGGGCAGTCTACCCTTTTGAATGCCATCCAGGGGGTTGAGAGGGAGGTGCATCGTAGCAATGCATACCTGGAGGGCATTTATTCGGGTCAGGCTGCCCATCAACGATCGTTCAATGCTCTGGCCTCAGCACTGACGGCAGCCATTGTCCCTGTTTCCAGCCTCCCTCTTCTAACTGCCTCCAGCCTGTCTCTGTCTCCTGTTCCTCTGCCTATCCCACCCACACCATCAGACCAGCCTGCACACACCTCAACACCCAAGGGCAGCTCATCCAGACATAAGCACCACAGATCACACAAACATTCACCCAAGCAACACCCAGATGCAGACATGCCAACAGCCACTACCACCTCTGTGTCCCCCACCTCCTCGTCTCCCTCCTCCCTCCCTGTGACGTCTCTACTCACACCTGCATGCACACCACCAACAGCCAGTACTTCCATCACCAGCACACCCTCCAGTACAGTCCGCACACGTGCAGTCACCACCCCCACTGCCATTTACACGTCCCCTGTGTCCTCTCCCACTGTGTCTGTCACCCCCTCTTCCAAGACACACAAACGCAGGCAGCCACCCACCCAACAGCCAACCACCTCACGACAGCCTCCAGCCCATGCACCTTCACCCAAGGACAGCACACCTGACTCTCCTACAACCACCTCCTCTTCCTCCACTCCCATAACCACTACACCTACCCTTTACCCTGGTCCTAAAAAGGTTTACCTCTCCACTCTTGACCTCTTTCCCTCACCTGACCCCCCCCCCTCCATCTGCTAAGAGTCCCAAGAGCGCCTCAGCCACCACCAGCCCGGCTTCAAGGGTCACCGTAGTGCATGGATTTTGGAGTCCCCCCTTTGCCAGCAGTGATACATCGGTCAGCAGCAAGGGGACAGCCAGCCCCCCTCCCTGGAAAGAGGACCCGTAAACTAAGGGGCCGCCGCGGGACGACTGACACGGCTGCCCCCAAGGACCAAAGTTCTGCCACTTCACCTGCCACAACATCCAGGGGAGGCAAGGGCCATAGAGCCACATCGAAGGAGGGCAAGGGCAGCAGGGCGGAGAAGTCAGCCAGCAGGAGCGCGGACCAGGAGGGCCCCACAAGCCCCATCCCGGGTGTGAGGGAGGACACCCAAGGGCCCAGGACACCGTCACCGAAGGGTCCAGCAACTGCACGGTCGGAGGGCGACTGAGCAGGGAGTCGTGGCCAGGTCTGACTCCCTTGACTTACAGAACAAGCACCGCTGAACAGGGCCCCGCCGTGCAGAAAGGCACCGCTGAACAGGGCCCCGCCGTGCAGAAAGGCACCGCTGAACAGGGCCCCGCCGGGAGGAGCACCGCTGAACAGGGCACCGCCGGGAGGAGCACCGCTGAACAGGGGCCCGCCGGGAGGAGCACCGCTGAACAGGGCACCGCCGGGAGGAGCACCGCTGAACAGGGCCCCACCGTCCAGAAAGGCACCGCTGAACAGGGCCCTGCCGGGAGGAGCACCGCTGAACAGGGCACCACCGGGAGGAGCACCGCTGAACAGGGGCCCGCCAGGAGGAGCACCGCTGAACAGGGCACCGCCGGGAGGAGCACCGCTGAACAGGGGCCCTTCATCTCAAGCACCGCTCCGCTGGGCCCCGCCGTCTCAAGCACCGCTCCGCTGGGCCCTTCATCTCAAGCACCACTCCGCTGGGCCCTTCATCTCAAGCACCGCTCCGCTGGGCCCCGCCGTCTCAAGCACCGCTCCGCTGGGCCCTTCATCTCAAGCACCGCTCCGCTGGGCCCCGCCGTCTCAAGCACCGCTCCGCTGGGCCCTTCATCTCAAGCACCGCTCCGCTGGGCCCTTCATCTCAAGCACCGCTCCGCTGGGCCCTTCATCTCAAGCACCGCTCCGCTGGGCCCCGCCGTCTCAAGCACCGCTCCGCTGGGCCCTTCATCTCAAGCACCGCTCCGCTGGGCCCCGCCGTCTCAAGCACCGCTCCGCTGGGCCCTTCATCTCAAGCACCGCTCCGCTGGGCCCTTCATCTCAAGCACCGCTCCACTGGGCCCCGCCGTCTCAAGCACCGCTCCGCTGGGCCCCGCCGTCTCAAAGCACCGCTCCGCTGGGCCCTTCGTCTCAAGCACCGCTCCGCTGGGCCCTTCATCTCAAGCACCGCTCCGCTGGGCCCCGCCATCTCAAGCACCGCTCCGCTGGGCCCTTCATCTCAAGCACCGCTCCGCTGGGTCCCGCCGTCTCAAGCACCGCTCCGCTGGGCCCCACCGTCTCAAGCACCGCTCCGCTGGGCCCTTCATCTCAAGCACCGCTCCGCTGGGCCCTTCATCTCAAGCACCGCTCCGCTGGGCCCTTCATCTCAAGCACTGCTCCGCTGGGCCCTTCATCTCAAGCACGGCTCCGCTGGGCCCCGCCGTCTCAAGCACCGCTCCGCTGGGCCCCGCCGTCTCAAGCACCGCTCCGCTGGGCCCCGCCGTCTCAAGCACCGCTGGCCCAATGACAGTGCCGGTTCTGTGTCGTGCTACTGCTCACGCTGCACTCGGGCCACCCTGCCTCCTCCATTGCCTGTGGAGACTGTTATCCACTTGATGGACTGTGGCTTTGCACTCCCCAGGATATGACAGTGGGCAAACCACCCACTGTAGAGACTTGAGAGACTGTGGCTTTGCACTCCCCAGGATATGACAGTGGGCAAACCACCCACTGTAGAGACTTGAGAGACTGTGGCTTTGCACTCCCCAGGATATGACAGTGGGCAAGCCACCCACTTGTGAGACTTGAGAGACTGTGGCTTTGCACTCCCCAGGATATGACAGTGGGCAAGCCACCCACTGTAGAGACTTGAGAGACTGTGGCTTTGCACTCCCCAGGATTGAACAGTGGGCATGGTGGCCCCTTCTTGGATCTGGCGTCGTGGACTCATGTGGCTGTGGTGCCCCCCCTTCCCTTCCCCCTGAGGTGCCTGTAGTTTTATCATCTGATGCCCCTGCAGTGTTCTCTCCAACGGACTCAGGTCTCCTGTGTGGGCTTTGCCCATGTGTTGATACACTTTGGCCCACGGACAGTTGAAATTTCAGTGACTGTGCTGGACTTATTGCCTCTATTTATCGGTTACGCAATGTTTACACTTGGATTTTTTTGATTCATTTTCCTATTTTACCATGACTTCAATGAACCTATTTTATACATAAATTTAGTTTCTCACTTTAATTATATCTTTTCGTTATTCCGGGGGGTTTGGGTGGGGTCACTTTGACTTGGTGCTCTGCATTGGTGTGTAGATAGTTGGGGGGTGGGTGTAATGCGTATGTGTGTGCCCGTAACCCTTCCTCCTCCCCCCCTCCCCTGTGTCGTAGGTGCGGTACTCACCGTTGTCGTCTGCGCCGGAGTTCGTACTCGTGGTAGATGATAGGTAGACGAGAGCAGGTAGGATGTTCAATTCGGGCTCCATGCTGTCCTCCGTCCTCGTGGAGTGTAAAGAGGTGAGCGTTTTCCCGTTCGTAGTCTGTTTCCGCCGTGTTTTTATCGGCGGTGCTCCCGCCCCGGAAGAGGTGGCGGGTTGGTGAGTTGTGATAGGGTGGGCGGTACATTGTCTGCCGCCTGCCTGTTGGCGGTGACCGCCGCGCTGTTTGTGTGTCCCGCTGTGGCGGTCGGAGTGTTAAAGTGGTGGGCTCTGTTGGCGGTTCCCGCCAGGGCCAGAATTCCATTTTTTGGACCGCCAGCCTGTTGGCGGGTTGGCCGCCGCTTTATCACCGACCGCCAGGGTCAGAATGACCCCCATAATGCTTTTCTAAGTGAAAGAACAACCAGATAGAGAAAATAAAACAACACCACGAATGTGGCTAATGCTAGAAAAACAAAGCAATGCTGAATAAAATGTAACTTAGCTAAAGTGCACAACAGCAGGCCTAGTTTGCTAAAAAAAAAAAGGGTCTAAAATGTGGCTAAAATAGCTATACAACACTATATTCACAAAACCCTGTTTGACTTCTTATGGCACATTGTGGATTCCTTGTTTCAGATTGTTGTAGGGAGTTTCTGCTGAAAAAATAGATTTTGAAATAATTACTTGAAATGTACCTTTTGTAGATAGGAACAGTTCAGATGCCTTTATTGGACTTGTGGCTGTCCATCCATTCTTTCAATGACTATGAAGGCACATAGGGCCACATTACGAGTTTGGGTTCGAAGGACCACCAAACTTGCGGTGGTGGTTGGACCGCCGCACTCCTGGCAGTCCGACTGACAGATTACCACCACCTCTGCCAGGATCAGGGATCCCAACAGGTTTGCAGCGGTGGAAGTAGTGGTCAGCCACAGCAGTGCCGAGTTCAGCACCACCGTGCTGATCACAACTTCACTTTCCGCAAGCCCTTTCATTGTGGGGACCCTGCCATGAAAAGACTGGGGGGAAAGTCTGTGCTGAGGTCCATAGAGGGGCCCCTGCACTGCCCACTACTTTGTCGTGGGTAGTTCAGGGGCCCCTCTGCCAGCACCATCAGAATGCTCACTGTCTGCTACTGCACACAATCTGCATTCCGAAGGGGTTTATTTGCAACGTCCTTGGCCTCGGCTTGACAGCAACCTCACCCCTGCTGTATTGGTGATATCAGCGGCAGTGCTGCCAAGATTGTGATGAGGGCCATATTCATGATCCTGCCATAGACTATCCGGTAGTTGCACTTGTGTATGTGGTGCATATCAGTGCAGTTTGATGGCAAAGTAGTAATTATAAGTGTCTTGCGAGATGATAAAGATACCAACTTACTTAGTCAAAAATCTGACAGTAATTATATTTGTACATTAAGAAACTACACTGCCTGTAGAGTGGCCCATAAGCATTTCTAAACCTTAAACTTTATCAAAGAAGATAACAGAAGTTGTCTGACAACCAGGTATAATAAAACATTAATAAGAAACCCAACGTTTTCTTGGTATCTCACTGTCGATGATGCTAAATGGCAGGGTTGCCAAATATCAAGATTCAACTCATGCCTCTTTCTTTCACCCTATACGTCTCGTCTTTTTATTGCATTCTTGCAGGTTTTTCTTCGATTGGTTGAGTTATTGATTACCAAATAGCGAGTCTGTAAAATAGCGAATTGCAATTTGGTAATCGCAATTTGTGATTTTTGCATTCTGGAGCAGCTTGATGACCTCACAACCAGGAAGTGGTCAGTGCATGCTGTTTCCAGAAGCCTGAGCCACAGGAGGAGGCAGACACAGTGAGTACGGCATCAGGAAGCCAGTCAGGAGTGCCAGGCAGGACCCAAACACATCCTGGCCACTTAGGGGAATGCCAAGGATACTGAAAGCAGAAAGAAGAAACTCAAGTTCAGCGAGCAGGAATTGTAGGTGCTCACTGAGGCGGTGGTAAAGAGCCCTGACAAGCTCTTCGGTAAAAAATTCACACCATGTCCTGAAGAGTGAGAAGAGTGACATCCCGGCTAAGATCAGCGCAGTGAGTGTGGCACAGCACTCCATAGAGGAGATACGTAAGCACTGGTAAATTTTGCGTACACAAGCAAAAGAGTGGGTAGCAACCAGGCTTAATGAGGCAAGGAGCACTGGTGGAGGACCATCCATCCCCTTGGAAGACATGGGGGAGGCAACCGTGCAGCCGGAAACCATAGTTGGGGTCACCGACATAGACACCTAAGCCACACCAGGCACAAGCAAAGATAAGGATAACAATCATTTGAATCACCATATGTGTATGCAAAATTATCCCCTACAGAAAAGCTATGTTAGAACTCACTGATCAAACTAGCCCATGCTACACATTCCAATAAGCCTAACAATGCCTTATGGGAGTGGTAGTCCAACTGTGAACCTAGAACAAACATTGCAGCATAGTGCATCCTCACACAGATATACAAGACAAATGACAATTAGAAACACTACAGGTCTGATTACGACTTTGGCGTAGGGGATTACTCCGTCTCATATGTGACGGATATCCCGCTTGTCGTAGTATGAGTTCTGTAGGATATAATGGACTCGTTATTCGGCGGGCGGGATATCCGTCACATTTGGGGCGGAGTAATCCCCTTCGCCAAAGTCGTAACAGGCCCATTGTTAGGGAAACTTTATACTGCAAAATGCAACTGTGCACTGAGACATGTAAAAGTAATATTTAACTGATATACTGCTCATTGATGTTGCAGCTGTCCATGCACCATATGCAGCAGAAACAGAAAGTGAGGGGAATGATGACATTCAGCCATGGTCTGAGGTTGCACATCCTCTCCGTGAGTTTAATCTGGAGTCCGATGACCTGCCAGAATACGTGCACACCAGCATCTGCTCCTCCACTATGGCAGAGGAGCATCGCCTCCCCGCCAGCAGCAGCAGCTGCAAACCTTTTACAATAAAACCATAATAAACAATATTTATTATGGTTTTATTGTAAAAGGGACGGGGCCATTGGGGATGATGGGGTGCACTCCCCCTTAGTGCACATGTATGTATGGCCAGCCGGCCGTGTCGGCGCAGGGGCACATAGGGCTCTCTCCAACTTGGCACTGTGTTGCTGGGTTGGAGAGAGCAGGCAGAGACTTCCACTCTGCCTCAGAGAGCCCAGCTAGGGCACTCCAGTCAATCCGAAAGCTGCTTTCATGCTGCCAGCAGCATGTAATCAGCGTTCGGATTGGCTGCAGGGCAGGCTGGGAGCCTGTGCCTTCTGAGGTGATGGAGGAGTGGCACAGTGTGGCAGTTATGTTGTTTTTTTTACTATTTTTATTTTTATTATTATCCCCTCGCCCCACGCCGCACCACCCCTTTTAAACCCATGGGTTCTGCGGGTGCAGCTCGTCCTGCACCCGGCCCACAGGGAGAGTTCTACCGCTCCTCCGGTGAGCCTCCCTCCCACACCCCCCAGTCGGGGATGGAAGGGGAATCGCTTCCCCTTCCACCCCGACGCCCCCATCCCCCAATGACGTCTCATGATGTCAGCACGCAAATCGCGCGCTGACCTCATCAGAGGTCACCTCGGATCCCGGAAGAGAAATGCAAAAGCATTTCTTGCATTTCTCTTCCAACCGGGAGGTGGGGCGGGAGAGACATGAAAGAAAAGGAAAGACCTTTCATGTTTACCTTAGGCAAGGGTCGCTCACGGGGGGTCAAATTATTTTTAGGCCATTTCTGCCCCCCTGGGGGCAGATCGGCGTAATATAATTAGGCGATCTGCCCCCAGCCTGGGCAGAAGCATTAGACACCAAGGATATATATCTTTTTCATTTACTTTATGTTTTTATGTATGGGGAGCGACCCCTTAGGCAAGGGTCGCTCCCCTGGGGGGGAAATTGTATTTAGGTCATTTCTGCCCCCCTTGGGGGCAGATCGGCCTATTTTTGGAAGGCGCATCTGCCCCCAAGGAGGGCAGAAGGCCCAACAGAGACCAGGGAAGATTTTTTTTTTCAAAATAAGAGGGTGAATGGGGCCAAAGCTGTTCTGCCCACCAGTGGGTAGATTGGGCAATTACCCCTGATCCACACCGGGGGGGCAGAAAGTCTACTAGATGCCAGGGAATTAAAAAAAAAAAAGAAATAGTGGGGTGGTAGCTACCAACCAGTATGAGCCTGGCTATGCCCCCATCCCAACTGAAGGGGGTAACATTCTTTCAGCTCTCACCCGCACACTAAAACATCTCATCCCACGGCAAGTAAGAGGATTATTTTGTTTTACATTTGGGCCATGAGAGCTTGGTAACTCTCACTTGGAATGGTGAGGGCTGCACTTTTTTGACTTTGGGATGCTGCCATGTAAAAAAATCCAGAAGACCTACACCCATCTGAAAACTAAACATCTGGCTTCACATGCACCCTGCACCATTTTCTTACCCACGATGCCCTTCAAACCTCCAACTTTGCAGGAAATCACACATTTTTCCCACATTTTTGTGATGGAACCTTCCAGATTCTGCAGGAATCTACTAAATTCCTACCACCCAACATTGTCTCATCTATACCGATAAAAATTCTGCTGCACTTGTCAGTCTACAAATGTTTTTTTTCAAACTGCCCTTTGACCCCGTAGTACCCCAGGGGCAACGTTGCTTCCAGCTTACCTGACCCCAGATGAGTTCCTGATGCCCTCCACTCCCGAACAACATCCGGGTGACGATGGGATTTGTAAATTCCTCCTCGACGTGACCCGGAGGGCGGCAGCACCAGGAAGAACACTGCGAGAAGCAGCAAGAGGAGGAAAGCAAGGAAACACGGGAGAGGTCGGACGTACCGTCCGAGTCCACACCAGTACAATAGACTCCTGGCCCCGCAAGCAGCACACGACGACGGCAGAGTTTTCCCCAATACAAAGACCGGAGGATCAGGAGGGGGCAACACCAGAAATCCGGCGACGCTCTGGGAAGAGCGTGGCCTTGACAGGTACGAGGACACAGGTCTAACCTATTCTTGCAGTACGAGTGGGAGAAGGGAGGGGGACAGGCCGGTTACATACTTTACGCCAGTATAGAATTAGTGATATTGGGATTTCATTTTTTTTTTTTTTACTTTTTCTTTCTTCCCTCCTTCGTTTTAAACGGGAAAAGAGGTTTTGTTTGCTACAGAAGCGGCATCACAGAATGTTATTGTAACAAAACAAAGAAAAGAAAGGGAAAAAAAGACAGAAGAATGTCCGAGCTTTATTTTATTAGTTTGGTTTTATTTTTGTTTTTTTCACTAAGGATAACTGAGAAAAATGCAAAAACGGCCTAGTTTATTTTTGTTGTTGTTGTTATGAACCCTGCGAACAACAGTGACTATAAAAGAAGAGATATCTCAGAGACAGGGAGAGAGACAGAGAGAGAGGCAAAACAATCTCAGAAGATTAGACTATAGCCAAGACGACACTAAGAAAAGATAGACCCAGAGAGAGAGATAGAAGAGGAAAACTCAGAAGAATAAAAGATAGCCAAGACAAAAGTAAGAAAAGACAGACCCAGAGAAGGAGAGCAGGATCCGAAGAAAAGAACAGTAGACAATAAAAGAGGTCAGAGAAAAGAGAAAACAGTTTAGAGAGAAAAAAAAGAAAACCGAACGAAACTTACCAGTCCACTCACAGTTGTCTTTATCTGCTTCTTTTCCACATGCGCCTCCTGAGACCCCCTCTGGAAGGAAGAAGCAGAAGAAGATGAACACCCAGTGAACCCAGAAGGCAGAACAAAGAAACAAACAATACCATAAACTATGCAATATTAGTACCAATTAATAAAGACAACTTCACAGTAAACCACTGGCTGCGAGTCATCCTTACGGTATCCCCTGTCACAGACCCGCTTTGGTTCCCCCTCAATTTCGACATGTTTTTGGCTCTTCCCTGTCACAGGTTCTTGTCCCACCTACACAAGTGAGGTATCATTTTTACCGGGAGACTGAGGGGAACGTTGGGTGGTAGGGAATTTGTCCCATTGTGGTGATCCCACAGAGAAATGTGGGAAAAATGTGATTTTTACCTGCATTTGAGGTGTGCTGAGGATTCTGGGTACGAAAACATTGGGGGATCCACGCAAGTCACACCTCCCTGGACTGCCTCTGTGTCTAGTTTTCAGAAATGTCTGGGTTTGGTAGGTTTCCGTAGATGGCTGCTGAGCCCAGGACCAAAAACGCAGGTGCCTCCCCCCCTCAAAAACAGGTAGTTTTGTATTTGATAATTTTGATGTGTCCAGATAGTGTTTTGGGGCATATCCTGTCGCGAGCACTAGGCCTACCCACACAAGTGAGGTACCATTTTTATCATGAGACTTGGGGGAACGCTGGGTGGAAGGAAATGTGTGGCTCCTCTCAGATTCCAGAACTTTTGTCACCGAAATGTGAGGAAAAAGTGTTTTTTTGGCCAAAGTTTGAGGTTTGCAAAGGATTCTGGGTAACAGAACCTGGTGGGAGCCCCACAAGCCACCCCATCTTTGATTCCCCTAGGTGTCTAGTTTTCAAAAATGCAAAGGTTTGGTATGTTTCCCTAGGTGCCAGCTGAGCTAGAGGCCAAAATCCACAGCTAGGCACTTTGCAAAACACAGCTCTGTTTTCTTTGGGAAAATGTGATGTGTCCACGTTGTGTTTTGGGGCATTTCCTGTCACAGACGTTAGGCCTACCCACACAAGTGAGGTACCATTTTTATCGAGAGACTTAGAGGAACGCTCGGTGGAAGGAAATTTGTGGCTCTTCTCAGATTCCAGAACTTTCTGTCACCGAAATGTGAGGAAAAAGTGTTTTTTGGCCAAATTTTGAGGTTTGCAAAGGTTTCTGGGTAACAGAACCTGGTGAGTGTTCCACAAGTCACCCCGTCTTGGATTCCCCTTGGTGTCTAGTTTTCAAAAATGCGCAGCTTTGGTATGTTTTCCTAAGTGTCGGCTGAGCTAGATGCCAAAATTAACAGCTAGGCACTTTGCAAAAAACACGTCAGATTTCAATGTAAAAGTGTGATGTGTCCATGTTCCGTTTCCTGTCGCGAGCATTAGGCCTACCCACCCAACTGAGGTACCATTTTTATCGGGAGAATGGGGGGAACACAGAATAGCAAAACAAGTGTTATTGCCCCTTGTCTTCCTCTACACTTTTTCATTCCAAATGTAAGACAGTGTGTAAAAAAGACGTGTGAGAAATGCCCTGTAATTCACATGCTAGTATGGGCACCCCAGAATAACCACTACTTCTCAACACCTTATCTTGTGCCCATTTTGGAAATACAAAGGTTTTCGGGATACCTATTTTTCACTCTTTATAGTTCAGCAAATGAATTGTTGTACACCCGTTATAGAATGAACACCCATTGCAAGGTGCAGTTCATTTATTGGCTGGGTACCTAGGGTTCTTGATGAACCTAAAAGCCCTATATATCCCCACAACCAGAAGAGTCCAGCAGATGTAACAGTATATTGCTTTAAAAAATCTGACATCACAGGAAAAAGTTACAGAGTAAAACATGGAGAAAAATGGCTGTTTTTTTCACCTCAATTTCAATATTTTTTCATTTCAGCTGTTATTTTCTGTAGGAAAGCCTTGTAGGATCTACACAAATTACGCCTTGCTGAATTCAGAATTGTGTCTACATTTCAGAAATGTTTAGCTGTCTGGGATCCAGCATTGGTTTTGCACCCATTTCTGTCACTAACTGGAAGGAGGCTGAAAGCACAAAAAATAGTAAAAATGGGGAATGTCGCAGTAAAATGCCAAAATTGTGTTGAAAAATTGGGTTTTCTGATTCAAGTCTTCCTGTTCTGGAAAGCTGGGAATATGGTGATTTTAGCACTGCAAACCCTTTATTGATGCCATTCTCAGGGTAAAAACCACAAGCCTTCTTCTGCAGCCCTTTTTTTTTTTTTTTAAACGAAATTATTCTGTATTTTGGCAAATTTCTTGGTCTGCTTCAAGGGAACCCACGAACTCTGGGCACCTCTAGAAACCCGAGGATGTTGGGAAAAAAGGACACAAATTTGGCATGGGTAGCTTATGTGGACAAAAAGTTATGAGGCCTAAGTGCGAACTGCCCCAAATAGCCAAAAAAAGGCCTTGCACCTGAGGGGGAAAGGGCCTGGCAGTGGAGGGGTTAACCCTTGTGAGCTGTGACTGGTGCATATAACACCATCTGAGGATAGATGTACCCACAGACGTCAGTCCTTTTTCCATCACCAAAACACTCCCCCCAGAAGATGTAGAGCAGATGTCAGACAGAGCTCAGAGGAAGGTGAGGGCCAATATCTGTTTGGTGGTCTGGAGGCATCAATGTTGAAGATGCAGCGGCTACAATGTAAGCACATGACATCAATGCACAGGCAGTTGGTGTCTCTCAATCACAACATTTGCCAGCTGAATGCAACAGTGCTGGAAGGACAGAAAGCAACAACAGATAATCTAGGGGAAATGATGAATGCTATGAAGGAACTCTGCACAGTAATGCAGCAGGACCATATCACCCACCGTAGGCGCCATCACCAATTGATGGGTAGATTGGATGGGTTTAGCAGATCTGTTAATCACCTCACACATGCAACTGCTATGCTGTCATGACGTGCTGTGGGCATGCAAGTGGAAATGACTCATTGCATTGAAAATGTTGAACAGACTCCATATCTGAGGATTCCAGGGATACGCCTCTCGATGTTGCGAAGTTGTGCAACATAGCACATGTGGCCACAATCTTGCAGCACGTCTCTGGACTGTATTGTAGTGCCCCACCACTTTTGTGCAGGCATCGAAAGTGACTCTTCAGCAGACCAAAGGTCCTCTCAATGACACTATGGGGGTCATTCCTACCCTGCCGGTCCGAGACCGCCAGGGTAGGGGACGGAGGAAGCACCGCCAACAGGCTGGCGGTGCTTCAGGGGCTATTCTGACCGCAGCGGTAAAGCCGCGGTCAGAAAAGGGAAGCCGGCGGTTTTCCCGCCGGCTTCCCGCTGCCCCAGGGAATCCTCCACGGCGGCACTGCAAGCAGCGCCGCCATGGGGATTCCGACCCCCTTCCCTCCAGCCTGGTTCTGGCGGTTTTCACCGCCAGAACCTGGCTGGCGGGAACGGGTGTCATGGGGCCCCTGGGGGCCCCACATTGATTTTCAGTGTCTGCTTGGCAGACACTGAAAATCGCGACGGGTGCAACTGCACCCGTCGCACACCAGCAACTCCGCCAGCTCCATTCGGAGCCGGCATCCTCGTTGCTGGTGCTTTCCCGCTGGGCGGGCGGGCGGCCTTTTGGCGGTCACCCGCCCGCCCAGCGGGAAAGTCAGAATTACCGTGGCGGTCATTTGACCGCGCTGCGGTATTCTGGCGGGGGAACTTTGGCGGGCGGCCTCCGCCGCCCGCCGAAGTTAGAATGACCCTCTATGTGTCCTCCTCTGTGACGCACTGAAATGCCGTTCACTTGGTGTAGCTGGATTTAGGTATGGTGTGAGGATGAAGGACCACACTGCATATGCACTGTCTCCTACAATGACAGAAATTAATATTGAGTCATCTTCGTCTCTAACATCACCTGTACACTATGCTACATTGTTCTGTGTAAAATTACCAAGTAGGTATCCTTCTCTAAACTCTCTACCAAGTATCCGTGTGTATATTCCACTATGCCTGAAGATGTAGGAGTGATGTGTGCTACCAGGGAATCTAGCCACTAAATCTGTGATGATGTGTGATGATCTGTATATTATTGGAATGACTACATTTCCTATTTCTGGAGATAAACTCATTGTCAGATGGTGGAAACATTGCGACGTGTCCCATCAATACAGCCAATGACGTGTCGGACTTGGGCTACCTGACAGAAATGTGCTTTTGTGAGCTGCAAGTCCTGTAGGATGTTGGGGAATTTGATGCTCATTGGTTTTAGATAACATTGCATTTAGGAATGCATGGAAGAAGCGTAAGAGCACACTTTGGAACACACCTCCAGTGGCTTTTATTACCCCCTGATAGCTTCCTGAGGATAAGAGACGAGAGGGTATTGCATTGGTTGTGTGTGTGTGAGTGGGGCTGCAGTTGTGGTTGCAAATCTGCTATTAGGGCTAATATCATGGCAGAATTCAACCTATTCTTCTCATAAATCTCCTTTTCTGTTCGGTCAAACAATGTTATGTTCACTCCAAAAATGCGCTCCTGTCTCCTCCTCCCTCTCCTCAAACCTGCGTGTATCCTCATCCTCTTCACCATGAGGTAGAGTGCAGCCATTGTTGAAAAGGGCTGAGGCACTCTGGGCCTCTTTAAATAGGTTGCACTTTGCACCTGTATACCACCTAATTTTAGTTGCTGTTAAATTGCACATGCCAATTCCCTGTTTTGCATACATTCGAAATTTGCAAATGGTTCATACATTGTTTTTGTGATTACTTATTTGTGATCTGCAATTTGCGAATCGCAAAATTGAGTCACAATGATAAGGAATCACTATTTTTTGATTCCTTAAAATTGCACTCTGAATACCTTTCATACAATCTGAAAGGCTATTTTCCATTTGCAAACCGTAGAGTTTTGCGATTTACACCGTTTGCGAATGCAAAATACTTTGATACATTTGGTCTATAGGTACTTTAAGAATGTTCTTTGCTCCATGACATACAATGGACCCTCTTCCAAGGTTTAGCCTAGTGATTGTATTTGTTAGAGGAAGATACATAGGCTGTTTCAATAGTCAAGCTTGGCAGACATGCAGGGAGAGACAATGATAGAGATTTCTCCTTTGGAAAATTTGGAATCGCATGTTGAAGCAGATGCAGCATATAGTATCCTCAGCTACTCAAAGCATTAATTTGGGAGCATAATAATAAATCAGGATCAAACATGATGCCAGGAGCTTTTGCTTTCTGCATTAGTTGAAGGAGGGGGTCCAATACTTGCAGGCCAGGAATCTACAAATCTGTTTCCAAGCAAGGTGGGATTTCCTAAAACCAATTATCTTGGTAACAATATTGGTTTGGCTTAAAAAAATGAAGCCATCCAGCACTGGACTACCTTCATGCAGTGGAGAGATTAGAGGTGATTTAGAATGTTGTTGGATACCATGATCTGAGTGTCCTTCGAATATGAGTAGTTGTTAGCTGAAAGATGGGATTAGGACTATTATTGGGCAGATTTATTTATTAAAGACGGGTGGGGGAATAGAAGAATCCAGTAGCATGTTAAAAAAAGAGCGGATAACTTTACTATTTTAGTCTATGATTAAGTACTAAGTATTATAAAGTATCTTATTATCAACAGTTTCTAAGGGTAAGGTAGCATGACATAGTCACTGCTGTTATGTGGACTTCATCTAATGTCAGTATTAATTTTTTCAATCTAACAAGCAAGGACAATTCTATGACCAGAGGTTTGTAAAACCCGAACAAGATGTCATCAAGAATGCTACGTTCATCCCTATTTTCTCCCTTGTCATTGGTTTCCTATCTTATTTGTCCTCCTTCTATTGCACACTTTTCTGCCTTTGTCTCACTTGTTATGGGTCAATGTCTGATGTTGAAAAGTATGTCTTGATTCCCAAAAATTAGCTGCATAAATTAATACTGCCCGATAAGAAGAAAACATCCGATACTGAAAGACAGTCAGAAACTGTTAGAGAACTGGAGAGAAGAATGCACTTCCAGGTAACTGAATACCAACACGAACTAGTAGGTATCCAAAACAAAATATTGCAAACAGCTAAAATTAAACACAGATAAGACTAAATACTTTGGAAATGCTTCGTCTTTCTCTTGCCAGCTGGTGGTCTTGTGATGTGGGCCCTCCACTGTCGGTGTCTTCTCATTGTAATCGCTGATTCTTTTTTGGTAAATGACTTCCTTGCTCTATTTTGATCGACAAGTTCACCTATGTGTGTTGCTTCTACATCTGCATTTTCTATCAATCTCCAATGGCACAGGACCATGGTCTAGGCCATGCTTTTTTTAAAGACTGGACTATGGTGAATTTTTATGTTAGGCTTCTGTTCTCTCTCTCTTTCTCTCTCTCTCTCTCTCACTCTCTCTCTCTCTCTCTATTTCTCGCTCTCTCTTAATCTCCAAAGATTATAGCATTTGGCTGCTTGTCGTATGCTTCGATTTTTTTGCCATCCACAGTCTACCCCCAGATTACCCCTCTTTCTTCTCTACATTATACCAGAACCCCAGAAACAATTAGACTTTTTATGACAGCCATGGTCAGCATACAAAACCAGGCACCCAAGCAATAAGACACTGCCAGTCAACAAGACTCCAACATTTGTAACCAGTGAACAAACGTTAAGTAATGACTGAGAGTAGCAAAGTGGGCCCTTAGTGTTACATGAGAGAGGGAGAAGTAGGGTCACCCTTCACGTTATATCCACAGTTCCTGCACTGTTCACCCACGAAAATTTCCATTTCTGTTTTTTTGCAAATGCAGCTTTTCTTAAATAACTTGGTGTTCTGCAAGTGGTCTCCTAAGAAGATTTTTGGCCCCAAGGAGAGATAGCCCCAATACAAATGCTTCTTTAAAAATCATAGCCTCACCTACATTTTGCCATTTAAAATCATATCTTGAAAGCATTTCTGTGAATTTCTCATGGAAACCCCTGCAAAGACATACACTGACAGAATCATAGCACCAAAGCGCTCAAGTGAAAAAAGATATCCCAAAAAGCTGTTGCGTGTCATGTAATTATGTACCTGACGCTCTCATACATGATCCGCGGGGATATTGCTCGGCGGCGTCGGTGACAAATGCGGATCCCTGAGGCCTGAGCCATTTCTATATTGCATTTGACTGCAAAACTTCCATCCAATTAGAGCAGCGAGCCTGCAGTCCAGCAGCTCACCAACTTTTAATGAATCTCTTCGCAATTTCCTCTCCTCTGCTGTCTTCACGCTACACGGCCCTGATATAGATTGAACAGCCAAGCATTTCCATTCAGAGGAAAGTTAACCCTTGCTACGCACGCCCAGAAGCAGCATTTACAGGCTGGTGGGCACTGCAGTCAGGCGCACAGGTGTAGGCAGTCTTTCAGGTCTCTCATCCACTCATTTCCAGGCCACTAATGTGGACCTTATGATTTTCCTTTTCTGTAGACTCCTGTGTCTTAAAGAGGCTTTCATGAAAGAATGATGCCGAAAGGGGTTCCGATGTGTTTGAAAAAACAATGGGAAAGAGGCAGTGGAAGGTTAAACATAGTCCTTATAAAAGAGTGATATTGCAGTGCAGGGTTATATAGTATCGGGTCAGTACATGTTTCTAAATCTGAAGGGGGATTTTCTGGAGGACGGCCACTACATCACATTATATGAATTTATGTGACTTGGCATCATTTTCACCTCAGTACCTTGTTGTTCTGGTTACTAGGATTCCATCACAGCCTGCAGTCAGTTTGTGAATTCCAGTAAGTAGTAGACTGAAGATATTTGTGGTTGATAATTAAGGCCCTCATTATAACATTGGCGGTATTGACCGCTTACAGCCGCGGCGACGGCCGCCAAAACACCATCGCCGCGACTATCTACTTCCCGCCATATTATGACCGTAGCCAGAATTCCACCAGAAGGATGACGGAATTCCAGCTGCGGTAATGGCGGCGGGTGGCAGTAAGGTGGCGCTGCTGCCAGCAGCAGCGCCACGCCAGTAGAGCGCCGCAGACCGTATCATGACACATGATACAGCCTGGCGGTGTTCTACTGGTGGACACTGCTGCTGGCAGCAGCGCCCCGTCCCGTCTCCTGCCGGAGGACCCCCTGCAACCAGGTAAGTCGGGTGCTCTGACAGGGGAGAGGGGTGGGGGCTGTTGTGTGTGGGGGTGTGGGTGTATGTTTGTGTGTGCGTGCATGCGGGTGTGTGGCGTGTGGAATGCGTGTGTGCATGCATGGTTGTGAGTGTGATTGTCTGTTGCGTTGCGTGGGTGCGTGTATGTTGTGTCGTGTAAATGCGTGGGTGCGTGTATGTATGTTAGTGTGTGTGGATGTGTGTGTGAATGGATGGATGCATGCGTGCGTGAATGTGGGTATGAGTGTGTGTATGCATGTGTATGATGGTGGGTGAATGTGCGTGTGTGCCGTGGGGGGGTCTGGAGTGGGAGGGGAGAGTTGGGGGACCCAGAGGAGGGGAGGGGTGCGGGGAAGAACCCTATCAGTGACAGGGAAGGGATTCCCTGTCACTGATTGTGCCGACCGCCATGGTTTTTGTGGCAGTAAGGCAGCCACAAAAACCATGGTGGTAGGCGGGGTCATAATCCTGCGGGTGGGACAGTGATGGCAGCTGTTTCAGCCGTGGCGGACGGAGTGGAACGTAAGAGGTTTGGCTTGAGCAAAACCGCCAATGTCATATTTTGGGGAAGAGTACCGCCAGCCTGTTGGCAGACCTCTTCTCCAAAGTACCGCCGTCCGCCAGGGTCGTAATGAAGGCCAAAATGTCTTAAGCTGGAGCTGTACCTATAAATGAAAAGTGGTGCATATGCTACCCCTGCTCCACCCCCTTTGTGATTTCCATGGTATTAAATTGGGCATTTCTCCTTTAAATATTATATCTGGCTCTTGTATCTCTGGATCTCTCAAAATGATTTGGTATTTGCACTAGAAGGTTGAAGGTACTTTGGTATGTGCAGCTTCATGATGAGGCATGCAATTTTAAATAGGATTCCTTTCCATCCCCCTTACCAGCCACAGCCAGTTGCATGTTTACAAAGCCATCACAACCATCAACGCTGCTTACACTGATTATGCCTCAGACAAACACACCATCTCTAGTGGTTCTTAGAGTAGTCACAGCCAGGACACCATTAGAGGGCAGACTTAAAAGTATAAAAGATAAAAAATAAGGCACCAAGCCTTTTCCATCTATGTACCCAGGATCTCGAACAACATCCTCATGTTCATTAAAGCTGCCCCAAAGCTGCTCCAATTTATGAAAAAGTGGAAATAACAGCTCTTTAAGGAGCAATACATCACAATTAATTTACAGTCCTCAAAGCAACTGCCTCTCCTATCACACATAGGCCCTCATTATGAATTTGGCGGGCCGCAGAGGCCGACTGCCAAATTCGTACCGCCATCTGACCGCCAGTGCAGCCAGAACACTGCAGGCCTTAATACAAGTTTCCTGCTGGGCCGGCAGGTGGAAACAGCGTTTCCACCCGCCGGACTAGCGGTAAACACGGCCTTAACATTGACGCCGGCTCACAATCGAGCCAATGGCAATGTGGCAGTGCTGCGGGTGCAGCAGCACCTGCCGCACTTTCTACTGCCCGTAATGCAGGCAGTGGAAAGCTCAACGGAGCTGTCCATGGCAGTCCCTGCGCTGCCCATGCCAAATGCAGGGACCACAGGGGGCCCCCAAAACCCCCATTCTGCCAGCCTTTCCATGGCAGTCTAACCACCATGAAAAGGCTGGCAAAATGGGGAGTCGTAATCCTCAGGGTGGCGCTGCATGCAGCGCCTCCCTGGCAGATTACAACCGCTGAGACTGTCAGGCTGTCAACTGGCAGGAACCTGGCAGTGTCGGTAGTCGGACTGTGGCGGCTCCACCATGGTCGTAATGTGCGGTCAGACTGCCACGACCACGGGGGTCCAACTACCACCGTGAGTCTAGCGGTCTAAAGACCGCCAGACTCATAATGAGGGCCATAGTCTTTGTGGTAGGGCTGTAAAATAATAATTTGGCCTGTTTGAAATTATGCCTGTGATAGTTACTACGCCCACAGTTGTTGTGCAAAATGTGCAATACTAGTGACATTATGTACTTAAAATACATAAACAAAATATATTATTTCCAGATGTGGCTCGGTGTTCAGAATTCCGTGCTGCCATGGAAGTCCCATTGAGGGGTCATTTTCAGCTTCAAGTCAGACTCAGGGTTTTAGAAGGCCGTATACATGTGTACATTCTCTCAAACATCCCCATTGGTCACTTGGTGTCCATGGATTATGGAATAATGGGTAGTGGACTTCCTCTGTAACAGCAGGACAAATCCATCTAGTTGCTTTCCCTGGATGATGCAAGGGTCCTGGCAGCCCCATAGAAGTGACCAGATGGCCAGTCTCTGCTCTCAGTGCAATGGAAAGCTCTGCCAGGACCCCAGGCTAGAGCTCCAGCGGGTCCATGCAGAGTCTGCTGTGTTGTAGAGTGCCCTGTATGGGCTCTCTGATTCACTGGGCTCAAAAGACCTGACCAGGTCATGGGTCAGAGCTCGGGCAGGTCCCCGTGAGATTTGTGGGACCTCAGGCCTGTGTACTGGCCCACTGAGTGGCAAAGTGCCCAGAATGGGATCCGCAGGCCTGGGGCATGAGCATGGATGCCCTGCTTAGGCAGATGAAGAAGCTCTGAATGGACCACTGGTCAAAGCTGTTTGGCCAGGGGTAGAAGAAGCCCCCATCCTGGGTTCTATTCTCAGACTGCTGTTTCGGAAATTGGCCAGAACAGGGGCCCTCAGACACCTGCTTTGCTGGTTGAGAAGCTCTAACCAGGTCCAGGGTCAGAGCTCCACCTGGCCTGGGGGGTGAAGCCCCAGCCCTGGCTCTATTCTCTCGCCCACTGTGTTGCAAAGTGACCGGGACAGGAGTCCCACAGGCATTGGGATGGCTCCTTTGCTTCGTGGGTTTGGACGCTCTGCCCAGGCCTCTTCTCTGGTCTGCCATGTCAATTAGAGCCCAGGATGGGGTGCCGCAAGCTAGGTAGAAGAGGGATACTCTGCTTGGTGAAAAAGCTCTGAACAGGCCTGGGCCAGAACTCTGGCTGTCCCTGGGGTGAAAGCCCCCAGCTCAGGGCTACCTTCTCCAGCCTGCTGTATCAATTAGAGTCAGAACTGGTTTCCCCAGGCCTAAGGAGGGCTCCTCTGCTTGGCAGAGTGAAAATGCTCTGACCAAGCCCTCGGTCAGAGCTCCGAATGGGCTTGGGCTGGAAGCCCTACCATAGCCCTCCCTTTTCTCTCCTACCTATTGGCAAAGTGCTCAGGGAGCATTTCACACCCTCCCCTTGCGGCTGCCCATGCCCAGGGTATGCTTCTGGTCCAACTGTCGACCAGGGCTGACTTTGGTCAGTGTGCTCCGATTGTGTCACACTGCAGGAATGTGAAGGCCCATGCCAACCATCAGGAGTCTGCAACACTGTCACTTATCCACTTGACCTGTCTTAAAATATCATCTAAGAAGTCTAACACCTCTGCGAGGTCTGATTGAAACCCTGTGGCTCAATGAAGGTGAGGGCGGACGTGCGCCAGCTGAGGTGGGACACCACTGCGGCCTCACAGCGGGTGCACCACCAGCATGTTTTGTCCACACTGTCAGGGAGGTGGGGAATGAGTAGGTGTGATAGGATCTGAAAGTTGGTGAGCTATGCTTGGGCAGAGCAGATCCAGAGGAAATTCTGTTGGTGGTCTGTTAAGTCATGACCTGCAAACTGATCGTCCATACTGGGTAAAGGAGCAAAAGACTAATAGAACCATTGTGTAACTGGTTCCCTCTGAAGCTAGCTAGGATTGCTTTGAGGCAAATAAATAAGAAGTCCAACTTGCGGGCGTGGAGCCGAGTATCGAATGTTAGTGGCTAGTGGACCACTTTTGGTAAGCAGAACTGGCACTGCTGGATTAACCAAATGCTGAGTTGAGGCACCCTGTGCTGATCAAGCTTCACAAAAGGTGTTGGTTGATACAGACAGCAGGATGGTGGTCATGGAAGTTGGAATCTGCTAAGGATTGAGGAGAAAGGCTCCATGTGAACAACAGTTGAACATGGGTCAGTCAGTCCTATGAGATGGGCAGGTGCCATTTGGAAGGGATGGGCGATGGCCTCCACTGACCTCAACCAATCAAAAGAAAGGGTTGCTCGGATTCCAAAACCCACTGTGGCATAGACCAGCATCCTTGTGACATCCAATGTGGTAGCACAAATAATGCCAGAGCAGCTGGAAGAAGTCCCAGAAAGAATTCTCTTTTCTTTGCAAAAGGCAAGGCACTCTGGAATGGGCTTACTCTGAGAGAGGCTTAGAAAATGTTCAAAGTATGGCGTTGTTGGGTGAACTCTTGCTGGTCCTTGAAAATCATGGGGAGATAGTGTAAATCCTATACTGGGTACTTATACCTGCAGCAGGTCCCTAAGATGAACGGTCTCTGACAGGTTGAAACAATGCATTTAAAGGAATTTGGCAAGTCTTCAGGATAGGAATTGGCTCTATTGGCTTGGTCTGCTGGGTCGGGCCACAAAGCCGGGTTGGAGGCATGCAGCTTCTGGATTAAATATCATCTTCTGAGGCAGCAGTGACATTTGACATGGGCAGGCCCCTTCCTGTGGATTGCCCCTGCTGCCTCTCCCCATACTCTTCCCTCGGGCACAGGGTTGTGTTCTGTCTCGACTGAGGTCACAAGGATAACTGGTTTGTGGCAACCAAGATTCACAGTGCCATCACTTTCTGATCCTGTAATGTTGGCTCTTCCTTGCATTGTGTAGCATTATTCACCAAGCATTGGATTGTTCATACACTAATAGGGAACATGAGCTGGGTTTAGACCGTTGTGAGACAAGTTAGTTTTACCCTACTAATGATCTATTGTTGCAGAGTAATCCTCCTCAGTACAAGAGGAATGACAGGTTTAGACTTTTGGTCTATGTGCTGGGCTGAGGAGCCATTGGCGTAAAGCTACCATCTGTGTGATTATGAATGAACATCTCTGAGTCAGAATCTGTAATACAGCAGCCACAGATTTACCAAACAGCAGCCTTTTGATTTCAGAGAAAAATTATTCAAAAGGCTATACAACAGTTCTCTGCAATATAAGTTAACATGCATAGTTAAAAAGAAACTGAAACACAGAGCTTGGAGCTCGTTCTTCCTTTTACACAATATTATACGTTTCAATATATGGAAACAATAATTGAAAACAAACAGCCTTTCTGAACCCTTCCCAATAGATGACAAAAAATAAAAAATAAACTGAGAAAGGTGCATTGTATCAAATGGCTTGGTCATAGGGCATCTTGTGAGAACAGAAGTTGATTGGCAGCAGGAAGATGGGTCTTTTTTTAAAGCCAGGCTTCTTTTGTGCTATATTGGTCACTTGGTATTTCAGAGAAAACAGTTACAAAATGTTGTGGACCAAGTAGAAGTATAGCAGATAGCAGATTAGATAACAACATGGATGTGTTTTCAGGGATGCAATCTGTAATACTAAACAAATCAACACTTTGAAGAAACAATACATTGTATAATCAGTGCCCTAAATCATGCATGTAAGTTGTAAAAAAAAGGGCCCTAAATCATGTGCTTAGGTTCTAACATATATATTCAGCTCCTGTAAAGTTCAGCAAATTAACAAATTCATCCTATCTAACCACCTTCCTTGCCTCTTTATGATCTTAGTATCCATACATCATTGTACTGCATATCCATGTACCATTTATTACCTTATAAACAAATGTAGGTACCTACTGAGGTTTGCCATCCATTATCTATTTTTTCAGTAGTCAGATATGCTAGTTTTTTCATGCTTATTAATGTCCAAATCTTCACTAACCACATATTTCCTGGTGCTTCCATTCTGGCCATAACATTTAGATGACTTGTTTGACATCTAGAATTTGAAAATAAATGAGTTGCCCTTTCTGATGTTTTGTTTAGGAAATCTGCCTTTTCAGTATGGGCACCTCCTAATTTTTAGCATTTTGCCATGCCTTATATTGTGCTGGCTTTAGAACGTGATGCACTTTAGTAAAGTGTCTGTGATCCCCCCCTTTAAACAGCGTCCAATTTGCATATTCCTAATTTTGTGTGGGAAGCCCAGTCCCTGCAGGCCTGTGCTACACGCACTGGGCAGGGCCACCTTCCCTACTTCAGTGAGAGGCAGGTCTGGGGCAAGGTGGTGCCTCACATGCAAGGTTTTGCCACTTCAAGATATCGAACGGTTTGTCAGTTTCAAAATCATGTGTTGGCTAAAAAATCAGCAGTGACGTCTCATTGTCAAGGTTGATCCACCCAATGTACAAGCATGGGTGTGCCAACTCAGTGAACCACATCACCTAGTTTAAATTTCGCACAGCCCTAATGACATATGGATATCCAATTTCATTATTAGTATTTTAGAGGTACATTTTCAGCACTGTGACAATGTGTTAATAATTATAGGCAGGTGCGGCCCGTCTGCTATTGTGGAGGAGCCTCGTCCCGCTGCTGAAAGCAGAAAAATAAAGGGATAATAAAAATATGTTATTATCCCTTTATTTTTCTGCTTTCGTAGGGCGGGTCCTGCCACCTCCCCGTCAACAAGTGGAGGGGGAGGAGTGGTGCGCTCCTAAGTGTGCATGTCAGTTTGGCAGGCTGTCCGAAGCCACCAAACTGACATGCTCACTCAGAAACTCTCCATCGGCTGTATTTAACAGCCAGGTGAAGACCAAGCACAGTGCCCCACTCCCTGCCTGAGTGGTATTTCTTCCGCTCAGGCTGAACGTGGCACTTTTTTCATGCTGTGATTGGTTGAGGAGGGAAGAAGACGCGAGGTGGATGGAGCTGGAGCGGTGAATCATGGCAGGGCAGGTAAGTTTATTTAATTTCTTTTTTACTGCCCCCTGCATCCCATGCGCTTCACCCGCCCGCCACCCCTTCTTGGCATTAGCCGCGACTGATTATAGGGTTGTGTTCAGAATGCCAAGCAAACATATTTGGTAACAGGAGGTGTAATGTTCCATAGCAGCGCGCCTTTTGAGCTAAGAAGTCATTGCAGTTTAAACAATTAGAGCTAGTGACTGGTCAGGAATTTATCAGACTCCTTGTTTCCTGCCTGCTTTCGAAACGTGTTTTGCCCTCCGAGTAAATGATTATGAAATAATTATTGTTTGAGAATACGAACGACCCTCTCAGTTTGTCTATTAAAGTAACTGATAGTTGCCCTTTGCGAGAGACTTGTGTACGTTTAAAAGCATTTAATGAATTCAGACAGTTAAAGTTTGCACCTGGTTTACATTTATTTTTCCAAGAGTTGTGCTGCTGTGCATATGACTAAGTGATAGTAAAACAAACTATCCTCCCCTTTCGGGTAGTCTGAAGAGGCTAACGACTTGCATTCCAAGCCAAGTAGTAGAATGACTAACATGATACCATGTCTAGGTTTCTTTTGCAGGGGTAATCGCCCTTTATCTCATTATGTTGTTCAGTAGAGTTGTGTGTAATGTAAACAACATGAATCGTATCTCAAGGCCTGTGCCAAATGCTCAATGGGCCACTGCTCTCCAGTCAAGTTTGTGCTAAACAAATATCATTTCATACATAAATACATGCATACATACATCCATAAATACAAAGCAGGGGTTATATCGCTAACTTATCAGAACTCATCCTAACTTCCTACAACAGAGAAGATATAATAAAAAGTCAGATTTACCATTCCAATGTGGCCAGTAGCCGTTTTAGAATGGTAAAACAAATGTGGGGGCCTATTCACAAACTGTATTTTGTAGTATGTTTTGTAGAACTACAAAACATAGTACAAAATGCTATTCACAACCCTGCATGCTGAGTTTATGCCTCTACCTATCCTATCTTTTTCTGTGCAGGCCTCCACAAACAGTATACTTTTTTTAGTAGTAAATGTGGTAGCGACAGAGAGTAGTGGCTGAAAAATGGGGAATACTTACTGCTTAAGTGGAGGGGAATAGGGAGAAGTAATGGATGGCTATGAGAGGGTCAGGAAGGAGTTTAGGGAGAGGTGTTACTCACCTACAAAAGATTAAACCCATCGCTTTTCACAAACTGCACTTCTTAAGTTACTACAACCAAAAAAGGGCTCATCTCAAAGTTCAGCACCACACATGGCCAACCACTGGTGCTGCAACATCCTCTCATAGAAATCAATGGAGTTAGGGACTTAAAATAAAACCCCTTAGGAAATAATGTGAAATTAAACTAAATTAATTAAAATGGTTATAAATATAAATAATTATAAGTTAATGTTAGAAAAATTATAAAATAGTACATATTTATTAGTCAATTAGAAAATAGTTTTTAAATTAACAAATAACGTAACAAGACATTTTATGAAATATACTTAAATTAATTTGAAGTATTTCTAGACGTTACGTTTGATAATTATTTAATGGATGATCATTACTATCATTTTTATAATAGTTCTACATTAAAAAAAATATATATATATATATACGAAAAATAATTTACATTGCTTTTTAACTTGACATATTTCTACAAACTGCTTAAAAGTTTTCAACCTTTTTTTTTTAATTTGTTCCCTATATTTTACCAAAAGGAGACTCTGTAGTCAGGGACATTTAGGAATATAAAAAAATCTATAAAACAACCTTTTCCTGTGTGGCAATGGGGTAAAGTAAGGCATGCAAATCTTTTATGTTTATTA
The DNA here is from genome assembly GCF_031143425.1 of Pleurodeles waltl. Classification (NCBI taxonomy): domain Eukaryota; kingdom Metazoa; phylum Chordata; class Amphibia; order Caudata; family Salamandridae; genus Pleurodeles; species Pleurodeles waltl. The sequence goes on from NC_090440.1 coordinate 1,893,239,889, forward strand.
TAGAAAGCTAGAAAAGAATGTAAGGGGAAAGAGGATTCAAAGGGAGATAGAAGGAGCAATTGCACAGCTGGACGGTTGCTGTTCATATGTACATACCTGGGGTTGAATAAACCTAACCTGAAGTTAAGAAGAAGTGTCAGATTCATATTGACATCCTCTTTCTACTACTGGTCCTCATAATCTTACTGTATGTGGTCTTAGGTGAACGCAGTGAGAGACAGAAGAGTGCATCATTCCCTGAGATCCAGAGGTCAAGGCTAGTGCTTTGTGCATATCCTTTGGAAAGCCTTGGCATTCCTGTTGCCTTGAAATGCTTCTAGAGATAGGGGGACTGTGTTTTCTTTGCAATGGCTGAGTGACAGTGGTGGTCGACAACATTTGGATGTACCCAAAAAAAGGGGCCATTGGCTAACACGCATACTCTTGCGCAAAGACCGTCTAGGCTTTTCTATATCACTTTTTCTCCTTGACCAGTCAAGTAAACCATGTTATGCCTTGACCATGCTCAAATAAACCTATGGAGACGCCAGGTATGATGATGATGTAGATTATAGAGCATCGTGCTGCCTAGGGAAGAGGTGCCCTGCCACTAATGTTGACTGTTAGGGATCAGAAAGAGGGGCTAGATGTAAGAAGGGAAATAAAGAGTTTGACATTTTTGAGGAATTGCAGATAATGGTGGAATGCCATATGAAGTGCTGAGAGTTCCACGCTTCGGCAGTTAGATAAGAAATATATCTTCCTCCAATGCAAGTTTTTTTTAAAAGTCTGGTACTGTGAGTGTGTCTTACCTTATTTGGCTTATTACTGTTAGTTGACAAGGGATCGCGTCTAAGGGTCGATGGACCTTTGGACTCGTTTAAGATATTCACCTTAAGTTCGTACATATCATGAATATCATCAAACAAACAATTAAAAATCTTTGGAGTCAGTAACTTTCACACACCATGACCAATTAGGTGATACCTTTAGTATCAGTTAGAAAATGTATTTCCCTAGATTAACAATGCTAGTATCACGTAAATTAGTCTCAAAACAACATGATATAAGTATAAAAACAACACTGGTTGACCGAATCTTCTAAAGAATCTCAACTTAACTAAAGCAATAATAACTAATCCCTCTAAAGCCAAAGTACAAATCAACAGTAAGACCAATTGCACAATGGAAATAACATATATTTGAATTCAACAACTGAGTAACATCAAATAGCAATATAGTTGAGTGGAAGAAACCTCTCTAACTTCAGATTAGCATCAGCATGTTGGTGCTTCATGCAAAAATAGTTAGTCAACACAAATTTGGAAAAAACATCTAACTATGGCTCTATCAAAAGGCAGCAGTTTGTACCTAGAAACAAAAGACAAATCAACAATAAAGACATTAGCCATTTGATATACCTTTCCTTATGGATCAGCAAGCTGCAATAATCTTCGTCAGGAGGACATCAGTTCAATCAGCATCAGCAACAGGACATGAAAGGAGAAATGGTTCAGAATTGGGGACTCTAAGCTCTTCGAACCATTAGAAGGAAGTGTCTAAGGTAGGAAGCATTTAGCATCAGAATTCTAAGCAAATTAAAGTTAAAGATCAAAAATTCTCTAAGTAAGAGAATCATCAAAGGCGCAATGAGCTCTGAGCATCGAACACAAAGGTGAGCACCAACATTACGCATGGAGCACAAAAAAGAAGTGAGGTTAAGAACTTTTAGTGCAGTGCCGTTAAGTTAAAATTGTCCCACATTTCCATTGGTCAAAGAATCATGCAATAGCCATTCGTCTAATAAAATTATTATTTTAAATCTAAGATATAACTAAACAGTCTTTCACATGTTGATGATTGGCTCCTCTTCTGCCCACATCGTTCGACTCGTCAGGAATCAATTTTAATAGCTTTCCGTACTTCCGTCAGTACATCCATTGTTAGTTCCTGGGAACATCACTTTCTCACACACTTCGAGTTAACATTTGCAGCAGTTTAGGACATTCAGGTTTCTACACACATTTCCTCGCGAGAAACAATTTGCTACTACTATGATTTGGTCAACCTTCAGATAGAACAATACATCTTTATTATTCAGAAAGCATGAGATCATATTTTACTCCTACATTGCATTTTTACTATGAGGCTGTGCAATACTAAGGCCTACAGTTAATTTAAGCAAATACATAGCAATTGATTGTAAGTATAACATACTACTTCAAATTTCACATTCATATAAGTGCTGAATAAACATTAATACGTTTTTAGTAAAACATTACATAGTAAATGGTGGCCATTCAAGTGGGCACAGTTTTGAGTTGCACATTATTTTCTATGTTAATTCATTTTCTATGCAGATTCAAAATACAGAATACCTGAAATATTTATTAGTAATAATTTCAGCGCTCACAATCCCTCCTCATCTTTATCTTTGGTTAGATTGTTAAAAAGTCCTCTAATCTCTCTACTATTATCAGGTATATATGAGCCCCAATGTTGCAGACTCAGCAATATACGAACTCCGCCCTCCTTTGCTAAAAGGATGTCTAATGCAAGGCAGTTCTGAAGAGTCATAGGTCTTACCACTGCCATCTCTGTATCCACTAGGAAAATGTCTCCTTAAAAATCTGTCAGCATGTTATCCACAATAGTAGACAACTTTCGAATTTTAATAGAATTCACAACAACTCCCACTGAAGGAATCATTGCTCTAAATATGTCTCCAACTATGCTAGTTTGGAGTCTCCCTTTTATCTTTCATGATGTAATTCAGTCCTTTTAGATAATTTGTTCAAGTCTTTAGTTGGTACATTTTTGGGAAAACTATCCCCAAGTAACGTGTGCCATACCATCCTCTAGGAAGACGGCAATATGCATTTGGCCCACAGATGTAATAACTGCCGGATCCTATCCATTTAACATAAATGTCCATTTATAATGAAACAGAAACACATGCCTGCATTCACTCGTTCCTACAAACACCTTATCAACTCTAGATTTAGGCCTATATACACAAAGCTTTCCTACATGTTGCGCATCAAAAGTTAATCTCCCTTGTATTTTTATGTCACTAAATGCATGATCATTTCCTGGTGTCCTTACCATTAACCCCTTGTCTATTTTGTCTTTTAGTGCCTTTCTTCTATCATCAGTATGACCTAAAAGCTCTTTTCTACAGATGTGAGCAAGCATGTCAAATTGTTTCTATGCGCATAAGCCGTTCCAAATGTTAAAGTAGGTTCCAAAAAATCTCTCACTATTACTATGTTATTGTCCTTAGCTATTTTGTTCAGATCTATAATTATGGGGACACACGAGAACACGACATCATAGTTGGAATAGAAATATTGGATTTAATCCTGGTTATAAAATATTGTTAGTAAAAGACTACAACTTACTCCTTCCTCGACTGATGCAGGAATATGTGTGCGCATATAACACTCTCTCGCATCCATTGTGTCAACATACTCATGCAATAAGCAATAGAAAACATTAGAAGAAAGGTCTCCTTGTGTGTCATCTACGTGCAGATATTTCTCATCTATGTCTGAGAGTAAAGTAGTTGTCTCTACAGCTGAGGTATGGTTGGCCTCATTCTTGTAAAAAAAGGTCACACCTACAATCAATACCAGGCATACTCTCATGCATACAATCGCCAAACCCATACCCATATATTTACAGCACCTACTCTTTCTACCCTGCTGGTTTTGGTTACTCGTGGTCTGTAAAGGATCAGAAAGAGGAAGCAAGGAAGAAATGTATAGCTATGCAGCAAAAATCAAAAACAAAAACTTCAGTCTTCTTTAGCAATTATTTACAGCTTCAGTTTTTCTTCCAGGACCTTTGTAAAAAATATGTAATGTTGTCAAAATGAGTTTAGCAGCTTGTCAAATCAGGTTTGCAAAAAGTACCTTTCCTGTTAATTTTAACAGTCTCTTTTTCTCTTTTCTCAGAATGATAGGTTCATAACAGTTCAGTTCATTGATTTCCTTCACATGCCAAAATATTGACCTGTGATATCTCAATCAAAACAAAAAGACAAAAATTATTTCTGCCTCTCACTGGTAGATACATATGCTCTTTCAGGACCCGCATACCATCGATTTGCATCTCTCTTTCTTTTCAGATTTCGATCTCCAATTAATTCTCACTGAAATCTTCCTTTCTTGTGGTATCGACTTTCTCCTCGATTGTTGTCACTGTAATTGCTTTCTTCACTTTTGGTTGTGATTCCGGCCACTTATCTCCATTCAATGGCCCTCTCCTCCCTGTTCTTTTTAGTGCTGGACTTATAGATTCCCTTTGATCTACAATTTCTTCTTTTGACGTACCCCCAATAGTTCCGCAGGAGTCAAATCGTTTTGGCGTTGATCCGCCTCAACTCCTTCCCCGCTGGGGTCTGTCATTTGTTCTGTTTGTCTTTCAAGACCGTCTGCTTCTGGGAGATCCCTCCTTTGATCAGACTCTCCTGCCACCTCAGTTGAGGTTGGTTCATTGTCACTCTCATGTATCTCTTCCACTTTGTTTCTCAGAGAAGGGTATACGTTGGATGTGGTCTGCTCAGGTACAGCATCTAGTTCGCTTTCTCCTCTCAACAATCCTGGAGTGTGTCTGGACGTTGTTGGTATTCTCAACAACTTTGCTTCCTTATCCGAAGGATTTGGTACTCTCTGAGTGTGGCTGATGTGGATCCACTTCGGAAGTCCAGCGCACTCTACAGCTGTTGTTGTGATCAACACTATCTGATAAGGGCCTTTCCACTGAGGCTTCAAGCATGACTTTCTCACATGCTCTCTGATCACAAACCAGTCACTTGCTCTCGGGTTGTGTCCTTGAGACGTTGCAGAGTGGTGGCTTCCACCTGGTGAGAGAAAGAGCGAACCACATCAGCCAGGCCTTTGCAGTAGTCCAACACCATATCATCTGTAATGTTCACAAGAACATCTGCAGGGACCACCAGCAACCTTATTGCTCTGCCCATGAGGATCTTGTGTGGTGATAGTCTTGTTTCCTTGTCTGGTGTACTTCTCATTGACATCAGACCTAATGGTAGTGCGTCAGGCCATTTCAGATTCGTGGACGCCCACATTTTTGTCATTCTTGATTTCAAGGTACCATTCATTTGTTCCACAAGTCCTGCTGCTTCATGGCGGTAACTACAGTGCAGTTTCTGCTCAAAGTTTAAAGCTGAACATAGCAATTTGATTACTTCATTGATGAAGTGACTTCCTTTATCTGATTCTAAAGAGACCAGAAACCCAAAACATGGTATCAGTTCCCTAAGCAGTAACTTCGCTACTGTAAGGCTGTATTTTCTTTGTGTAGGGTAAGCTTCAATCCAATGACTAAAGATAGACACAATCACCAACACATATCTCACTCCCCCGCACCCAGGCATCTCAATGAAATCCATTTGCATTCTGCTAAATGGACCTCCAGCTTTTCCAATGTGGCTCATGTTCACCACTGTTCCTTTTCCCACATTCATCTGCTGACAAACAATACACCTATGGCAAATTGTTTCGGCAACCTGTCTAAACTTCGGATTGAACCAATGTTGTTTAAAGGTTTGAACCATCGCATCCCTTCCAATATGTGCTTGACCATGATAATATCTAGCCATTTGAGTTAGCAAACTATTTGGCAAAACCACCTATCCTTCTTCTGAGATCCACACATAATCCTCCCTCTGAACACATTTCATTTTAATCAATTCCCCCTTCTTGTCTTTAGGTACATGGTCCTGCAATGCTCTCAATTCTTCCATGGTATCTACAACATGTTAAGCATAATTAGGACGCATTTCATTGTCATCAGGTAACAGCTCCCATTTCTCTTTGAACAATATACAGTTCAAAGCGCAAAACCTTGCAACTTGATCTGCATATCCATTTCCCTTTTAAACAAAATCTTGAGATTTCAGATGTGCACTGCATTTCACCACAGCAATCTTTTCGGGCAACTGAATAGCTTGTAACAGTTCATGAATTCTCTCACCATTTCTCACTGGTGAACCAGAAGAGGTCAGGAAACCTCTCTGCGACCACAATTGGCCAAAGTCATGGACTATTCCAAATCCATACTGACTATCTGTATAAATGGTGACCTTACGCTGTGCAGAAACATGGCATGCTCTAGTAAAAGCTACCAGCTCTGCCACTTGTGCTTAAAGCCAGGACAATGCTAGCATACCAGAGATAGTACGTACGGCAAATCCTGCTCTTAATACACCTGTGTTATCTCTCAAGCAGGAGCCATCAACAAATACAATTTGGTCATTCTCTTCCAAACAAGTATCTCTAATATTGGGTATTGTTTTTGTGAACAATTCAGTTACCTCTAGACAGTCATGTTCGATTTCATCCATTTTATCAATTTAGACATTCTCGTTTGGAAGTAAAGTTGCTGGGTTAAGCACTGTACACCTTTTAATTGATACATTTGGGGACCCCAGGATGATCGTTTCATATTTAGTCAACCTGGCACTGGTCAAATGCTGGGTCTTGGACCTAGTGAGTAAAAAGTCAGTGGAGTGAGAGACCATTACAGTTAAAGGGTGTCCCATTACAATACTCTCACTCTGAGTGAGGCTCTGTTCAACTGCTGTGACGGACCTCAGACAGCCTGGTAAGGCTGCTGCAACTGGGTCCAAAGTAGCTGAAAAATATGCTACTGGGCAATTTACACTGCCATGTGCTTGTGTCAAGACAGTCAAAGAACACGCATCACGTTCATGACAAAACAACATGAAGGGTTTTGTGTAATCAGGCATACCCAAAGCTGGAGCTTGTCACAGACTCTCTCTCAATTCTGAATAGGCTGTCATGCAGGCTTGGTCCAACACTAGTGGATCAGTAACCTCCTTGTGAGTCAGCTTCTGCAAGGGCTTTGAAAGGACCGAAAAATTTGGAATCCATTGGCAGCAGTAGCTCACTATTCCCCAAAACACCCTAATGTCTCTCTGAGTGGTTGGAGGATTCATCTGCAATATGGCTGCAACCCTTTCTCTGCATATTTTTCGAATTCCTTACTCAATTAGATAACCCAAATATTTCACTTCTTTCTGACAGTACTGCAATTTTGCTGGGGACACTTTATGACCATTCTTCCCTAAATGATTTAGCAAGGCAATAGTATTGTACCTTCGTTTGTTTTGGATGCAATCAACAAATCATTAATGTACTTTACCAATGTCGACTGGTAAGGCATTTCCAGTGACTCTAAATTCTTTTTCAAGAACTGATTGAAAATGGAGGGTGACTCTGAGAACCCCTGTGGGATTCTACACCAACAGTAGACTTGTTTTAAGAATTTGAAACAGAAGAGAAATTGGCTATCCTCATGAAGAGGAACAGAGAAGAATGCTTGTGACAGGTCCAGTATGGTGAACCATTCAGAATCGCACGGGATTTGAAACATAATCACTGCAGGATTGGGTACCACCGGGCAACATTTAACCACAATGTAATTTATCATTCTCAAATCTTGAACAATTCAAAATTTCCCGCACGGTTTGCGCAATCCCATTATTGGTGAGTTACGTGGCCTGCTCAGCACCTCTTTCAAACCACCTTGGTCTACAAATTCTGCAATTATCAGTGCCAGACCTTCAATCATCTCTTTTGTCATGTGGTACTGAGGAATCTGGGGAAAAACTGCATTTGGCTTGAGTGTAACTTTAACTGGCTCAACTCCTTCTATTAGCCTGATTTATTTTCCTGAAAAATCCCACACTTTCATCTTGACAGTCCCCTGTAAATCGGAAGGAAGATCTCTCACAGTGAAGACTGGAAAGAAACTAATCAGAGAGTATTCCTCATTCACTGTGTCACAATTTGTCCCTGTAAGAAAGTCATATTCATCATCACTGTTTGAATTTTAATTCTGTCATTTGAGCAAGTAATTAAGCATTTCATTTTGCACAACAAATCCCCTCCCAGCAGGGACACAGGGCTCGAGTTACAAACTACGAATTTGTGTAATCCCCTAAAATTGCCAATTTTGATAGGGACTGGTTCTAGTCAAATATTGGTTTGCAACTCCTACAATCTGAACTGTTTTCCCTGAAAGAGACAGGTTTGGAACTTATGCAGTTCTCACTGTAAAGCGTGTAGCTCCAGTGTCTTTGTGACCCATCACCTTTCCTTTAACATAGGGACCTTTCTGATCTACCTCTAGTGATGCGGCCAACACGCATTCTTCATCATCTGAACTCTCACTCACTCAGTCATCGTTTATTTCATTCTCAATGTGTAGAGGAAATTGAGGTACAGTATTATTATTCTGGTGAAACCTTTGACCCATGGCTGGCTGAGAAAGCATCACTTGCTGCTGTTCCATTGGGGCTTGAGGTATTTGAATTTGTTGTCTAGGGACCATTTGGACTTGAGGTTGCCTCTGTTGTGTCTGGGGTATCTGTAATTGTGGCAACTGCACCTGCTGCATGGGCTGGAAACCTTGCATCTGATTCATATTATTTTGAACGTTTAGATTTGGATCCTTCATTCTTGGCCCTCTCTTGTTTTGGAAAGAATTGGCATCACTCATTTGCTGAACAGCACCTACATGACTTACTATCGCGCACTCACTTTTCCAATGCCCGTGGTCCCCGCAAGTGTGACACAGCAACATTCTCTTAATTTCTTGCGCTTCGCCTTGCACTACTATGTGCTCAAATCAGGACCACGATTTACACTTCCCATTCCTCCGCGAACTCTACCTCTTCCTTGATTTTGAAACTCCACGTTTCCCTGTTGTTGCTGTTGTGGAAACCGTCCCTGCATTCCTGTTTGTGCAGCTTTAATCACATCACCATTGCCTTTTCTTTCAACTTTCTCTGTTTTAACTCAATCACGTCACTACAGTACTTTGCATATTGCAACACCTCATCAATTGGCTTTGCTTGCCAGCAAATCAAATGACTCTTAATCATCTGACTTATTTCAGGTCTCAGTCCTTCAACAAATCTGAACACAAAATGAATCATATCTTTCGGCTCAATTGTTTCTGTACCACTGTAATGCTTAAACGCCTGTAACAATCTCTCGTAGTATGCATGTATTGGCTTTTTTTTACTTCGTGGGCTGTCCTATCTATGTGCTGTTTTTGGGCGAAATCCTAATTTTTAAAAATTCAATCACCTTATAGTAATATTTCATTACTTTAGGAAATGGTACACCTGTTGCTGGATGTCTCTGGTTCATTAGCCGGCCAATCCACACTCCTCTTGCATTCCACCCATAAGTCTGCTGGGACTACCATCTCTAACACAGTGTTGAAGTCTTCCCATAGGCATTTTGCGAGTTTCACAAACCTGTCTGTCTGTCTGCTGGTACCATTCTACTGGCTTCTCTCTCAGTCTGGGGTAGTCATTTGTGAATGACAGAATGTCACTTCTGCTCCAAGGGAACTTCACTCCTGGAATTTCCCTCAAAGGTAATATTTTTACTGAATCCTCAGCCTGCTGTATATTTGAGGGTAGAGTTTCAGAATCCCTTTTTCTTTCTCTCTTTTCTTCAGCCATCCGCTTTCCCATTTGTCTAACGCTCCTCATGTTTAAATGCTTTGAAGTAATTCTCTAAGGTGTGTTTTTATTCCTGGAGTTCTCATGTGTTCAAAATCTTTTCCATCAAATTCTAACCTGTAACTCCTCTTCAAATGTTTAGTTTTCTGTATGTCTATATTATATTTTCTGTTATGTGTGCCATTGTTCCTTGGATTAGTTCCCCTGCTTCCATCCCAAGACTAGTATAGTTTAGGTAGTTCCCTCCACTAGAATCGCCTCGAGAGCTACTCAGCTTTCCAGCAATTCGGTTAATTGTTGGGCTGTCAAACCTTGTAATGAAATATTGTAGTGCTTAGCATTTGGCAATTGCTGTAAGGTTAGGTTTGGAGTCTCTGTTGTCACTAAGCTCAGGTTAGGGCTTATGTATGACTTCGCCTCAGTATTTGGAGGAGCTTTGTAAGGACTTAAGTCTGTTAACGGTCCTGCTCCATCAAGTGTTGGCCTCACGGGGGACATTAATCTGGCATTCTCTTCAAGTCTCTCTCCAGATATGTTATGGCTCATCAATCTCTGTCTGCTAGTCTCGCTATTTCGCTGTGCAAACAATGGTATGACTGGATCAATGGTAACTGGTACTGACACTGCGTCTGGACATGGTCTGACATTGGGGTCTTGTGGGTGCATTTTTCCTGTATTCTGACTCATCAGTGCAGACATTTCTGCCTGTGATCCTGTTATAGGGATATACCTTGGAATCATCTGTGACTGCACTGAAGGCATTAAATGCGGAGTTGACTCTATCTGAACTAATGCTGGTTTCGGGTAAACTTATCCTGTCTGCACTATCAGGTTCGTTGCAGTATCTATAAAGGGCACGTCTGGGTAAATTCTGGGAAAGTTTGTCTGCGACATTGGATTTTGAACTACTGATGTAGTAGGTCCACTAGGACTACTCTGTATCTGACTCTGTGTTGGTTCGACTTGTGTCAGTGCTGTAGGGTCTACATTAGTGTTTGAGTCTTACTCGTGTGCTGCATATGGTGGGGGATGATTTCTCAGTAACTGTAAAATGAACTCATATTCATCTGACTCTTCTTTGAGAGTCAAAGACTTCCTAGATTCTGTTGATCTCTGTTCTTTGCCCTCAGAAGAACCTGTATCCTTCTTTCTGGTAGTTTTTCTCACTCCATTTTCAGTGCCTTGGGCAATTGTGGGAAACAGTTTAATACCCTATAAAGTCTCAGAACTCCCAAATTTCTGATCACTATCCCATCTAACCTCCGCTAGTGTCTTTTCCACCTTTCTCATCCTTCTCTCAGATTTTAATTGCTGTTGCTATCTAGCTACTAGTTCCTAAATTACTAATGCTTTGAACTGTGATGGTTTCGGAGGAGGTTTTAAATCATATGATACCCTCTTCAAATTCTCTAAAATCCTTAGATTAAATGTCCCATGGGTAGGAAATGCTAGACTCCCATCTTTTTCTGTCGTTTTGCACCAATATTTTAACCAAAGGCATGAAGCAGCACCCTGCTCTTTGAATACAACATATGCAGGTGTACCTTCTGGTGGAGTAGCTTCCCCTATTGTCACTGGAATATATACATCCCCCCTTAGGGCACTCTTTAAACCTTTGAAAAATGTCATTTTTACAAAATTTACACTACTTTTAATCAAATCAGGAAGTGACTTTTAATCCCAAATTCTTTTTCGCCGACCGTGTCAACCAATTGTGCTTCCCGGTTGTCCACCAATCCGTGCGCGTCCGTACACACTAACCAACCTATCCCAGCGTGGCTCCAATGACGTCACACTCATACGTTCAGCGGCTTACAAAATCCTGTGGTTTGTCCTCCTCAACTTGGTTTCACACAAAACTAATGCAAAATTATTGCGAGCACTTTAACACCGCAACACTTGTCTGTTTGCTACAAGTAGGGTAACACAGTTGCTTCAGAAACCTTATAGATTTTTCACTGACGGCCATTCGCTCTAGCAGATACTCTTTCTTTCTCGGTTTCCTTGATTCGCAAGCAAAATTTGACCTGCAAATTCTTACTCTCAACTGATCAGTGTGTCTGTCCTGGTGCACATAGCACAGTCGAAAAAACCTTTCACTCACCTTAACACGAATCTGGAGCTTGTCAACCACGCTCCATTTACCTACTAAACAGACAAATTACAACAAAAAACAAGTGTCTCATGCACTTTTCAATATACTCCAAAGTCTTAGACCTCGCAGGGTCCGTATACCAACAACCATGTGGATAATTTTTTAGCACAAAGCGCCACACACTTGTGAAGTTTGACGGCTTCCCTACTCACACTTTGGAGTAAGTCTGAGAAAGAAAAGTAATACATTTTCTAACTGATACTAAAGGTGTGGTTATTTGTCACCTAATGGGTCATGGTGTGTGAAAGTTACTGACTCCAAAGATTTTTAGTTGTTTGTTTGATTATATTTATGATATATATTGACTTAAGGTGTGAACATGTTAAACGAGTCCAACCGTCCATCGACCTTTAAACGCGCCTCCTTATCAACTAACATTTATAAGCCAAATAAGATAAGACGCGCTCACAAGAAATGGTAGCAGAGTAGGATGGTTTGTCTCTTTAAGAGCACATCCTTAAGTATAGTCCATTGTTTGTCTCCTTAGGGGATCACCATAAAGTCCCCGTGTAAAAGATTAGGAGGTCAAAAAAAACATTTGATTCAAGAATTTGGTTAAGATTTTTCAGATTCAAAGATAAAAAGTAGAGAAAAAATGTGTCCCTAAAAGCCTAGGATGACTTTCCCAGGTGCTTGTATGAGAATGTTCTTTCCCAGGTGCTTGTATGAGAATGTTCTCGGTGTTCTATTGATAGTGTGAATGGAATAGGTTTTGCGCTTGCACAGCTTAAAGCATACTGCAGGTGAATTGTGATGTTTGAAACGGTTTAGGGAGCTTGAGTACGCCAAATGAATTGTATTTCCCTAGATGAACAATGCTAGTATCACGTAAATTAGTCTCAGAACGACATGATATGAGTATAAAACACTGGTTGACCGAATCTTTTAAAGAATCTCAACTTAAGTAAACCATTAATAACTAATCCCCCCTAAAGCCAAAGTACAAATCAACAATAAGAGTAATTGTGCAATGGAAATAACATACATTTGAATTCAGCAATTGAGTAACATCAAATAGCAATATAGTTGAGTGGAGGAAACCTCTCTAACTTCAGATGAGCATCAGCATGTTGGGGCTTCATGCAAAAAGATTTAGGCCCATATTTATACTTTTTGATGCAAAACTGCGCTGGCGCAGTTTTGCGTCAAAGATATTACCGCCAGCTAACGCCATTTTGGTGCGCCGTGCGGGCATCATATTTATACTTTGACGCACGGCGGTGCAAACAACAGGTGGGAGTCATTATTTTTGACGCACACCGCGGCGTCAAGTCGTAAAGGAAAACGACGTTAACGCAGCGGAAATGACTGTGGGTCGATTTACGACACCGCAAACCGGATATGCGCCTTTTTTTTACGCAATAGCGTCAAAAAACACAGCGAACACAGCCATTTCACCAGAGGAGAGCCAAAATGGATCCCAGATGCCACTACAGACCCCAGGAAGATGACAGCAGACCAGGAACCAGCCAGGAGGACCCACACAAGAACCAGGACACTTTTAAGAAGAAAAGAAAGTGTTGCTTTAGTGCAGAGGAGCAGGAAATTCTGGTTAAAGAGGTGACGGAATACCAGCACCAACTGTTTGTCACATCAAAGTTGCCAATCAGTAGGAGAGAGGCTATATGGCAACAAATTGTCAACAAGATTAACAGTGTGGCTGAGGTACGCAGAACTGTCATCGAGTGCAAGAAACGCTGGCATGACTGCAAATGCAGGACCAAGGAAAAGATGGCCAGGAACAGGAAGGCAGCACTGCAGACTGGAGGGGGGAGTCCAGCACACCAGGAGGCCCTGGACCACATGGAGGAGATGGTCGCAGCCGTCATCCCTGAGGAGATCGTCACAGGGATTCAAGGACAGGACAGCGCAGACTACCAAGAGACAATGCACATGCAGGGTAAGTTGCATGGGGAATTAAAATGCACAAATGTTAACTGCAAGCGGGGGGATACCGACCACAAAATGCATGGAAGTCATCATATACATGGAGTTGCATGGGTAAAGGGGCACGGCATTGGGGCATGGCCTGCAGAGACAGAAGCTGGGGCACAGCATTACACTACACCAACAACAGTCCCATGGGGGCATGCTGTCAAGCCAACGATGGAGCAAAGGGAAAGCCATGACAGGAGGGAAGGCCACTACGTCAAACTTACATCCTGGCACTCGTCAGCCAACATACCCCCTACATTAACTAGGGCCCTATTAGCAATCCTCTAGCCAAACCGACAACTGCAATGTAACTGCGACAACAGTTGCCACTACCACCTCTGATCTGTGTGCAGCTCAAGTAGCCAATGGCAGTAACCTCCCCATGGATCATACACACCTAAATTAGGGGGTGAGGATGACAACTGCAACAATCCCCAGAAACAAGACAAAGGCCCCAGTACTCTCAAATGTCAATGCCCATAGTTGTCACAAACATCAGCCAAAGTAAACAACAATAGGAGCGACACAGCACTAAGGACACACCCATGCTGCATATGTCAGGGTCCATCCTGTGCCTGGGTAACAAGGCAACATCCCAAATGTCATACTGCTCAGGCAACAGCATTGAGGAGGGGACACATGTAACTGGTCACTGAAATACACCTGCACAGTCAGAGGACAAAATAGGACACTGATACGACTATCAGGGCAATCCAATGTAACAAACATTACCCAGCATCAGCAGGACCCATTAACAATGTCAACATCCATATCGGATCATAACATTGCCATGCATAGGATATGCCACATGTCAATTACATTTAAGTCGATGTGAACGATCAGGGATTGGGGCAGGTCCAGATTGTTAAGTGTGCTGCCAGGGCCATCAGAACACCCACAGACAGTGAAAGGTCTCACCATGAGAATGGATGTACACGGAGGGTCGAGTAGGAAAAGAAGGTGGCAATTCTCTATTTGGCTAAAATCAACACCTAGAGGCGATGAGGCTGACAAGTCTGATAACTCAATAACATACATGTGACACACAGGTGGGCCATAGGCCTGAAACAATGCCCATCTGAAGGACTGGAGATATTAACACAAAACAAGATCACAAAGTGAATTCATCAAAAGGCAGACACGTCACATCAAAATTGCCACAACACAGACACACTAATTGTACCCTGTTTCATTGCAGGGGAAGATGGATCTCCTGCCGATATGCCTGTCCCAGATTTTCCTGATGACATGGATGACGAGCCGATAAACATTCCCCAGGAGACTATCCAAAAGGTCCTTGAAACCCTCCAGACCCCACCTTCAGTCACAAGGAGGAGCACAGAACAAGCAGCCATCGCAGAGGAACCACCCACCACCCCAATTGTAAGACCTGCCAGCTCCAATACAGCTGAGGACTCAGATGACACTGGCACCAGCTTTGAGAGAACTGTAGTTGGAGTACAGCGGGAGCTGGCCAAGGATGTGCGGGTGGGGATGCAAAATATGGCAGCCAGCCTAAAGGGGGTGTGTTCGTGCATAATGTCATTTGCAGATCAGGCAGCAGCTATGCAAGCCCTAACATCTATCTTGCAGGAACTGCAGAAAACCCAGAAGGAAATCAGCAAAGCTGTAATACAGTTGACCCTACACCTACAACAGCAATCCTGTCAACGTGTGCATGAATGCAACATTGAACCCCTCAGGGCCGACCTGGCTGCCTACCATCGTGATGTGGCTGCTATTCTCAAGAACCAGCAGGCCCTCCTTGCAGCAGTACTGCCCTTAAGACCTTCACAGGGAGCAGCGACCAGGATGTCTGACTCCACGTCTTCTAACCCTGAGGTGTGTGTTGCCCCTTCACAACCAACAACAACAAGGACAAAGCAGGCAACACACACATCAGAAGAAGAAGACATGGAACAGATCACATTCTCAAGGAAAAGTACCCGGAAGCACTAGTCCCTGCCACATGGCCAACTATTACCAAAGTCCTGCGTTTTGAAACATGACAGTCTTACAACAACTGTACTCAAGCACTGTTCTGCTAACCACTGTATATCTTGTCACCCAATCCAGTGATTGTCTCTTTCCTACTCATTGGCTAAGTCTGTCCCTCTGCACTGTCTGAAACAGCAACCCCAGCATGACAAAAGCATTTTGGTAAACCCTTGTGTTGGATCACAATGGAAGATATCACTATAATGGACTCACAATCATGGACAATGTACATATAGCACTACAGCACTTTTCAATAAATAGCACTTACACAACAAATCTGTCTCTGGGTAATGTGACATATCAACTGTGCAGTAGATAACTGAAATGTGCCTACTGTCAAATTACGTAGCTTGTCAATACAACTGTCCTGATATTATGTAGTTAGAGAAATCTGCACAGTGCCAATGATTGCATCATACTCTGCCCATCCTGAGGGACAAATCTGATGAAGTGAGAAACCATACACCACCATGCTGTGTAGGACAGAAGAATGCTTCCTCAGGGGATAACTAAGTCATCAAATAGTGTCCGCAAAATGTTTTCATCATGCAAAAATAACACAATAAACATGCCACACTAATCTAAGTAAATACAAAAAAAACTGCACAAATTAAGGTGTCTGAGTTAACATGCAAATAGGTGATCATGCCGAACTGTGTCACAAATGATGTATGAGGGTAATGAAGACAAGAATACAAGATTGCCAATGAGAACTCATCTTATAAGGGTGTGCATGATCATCACACTGCAGTCAGACCTAAAACTGTTTCCCAAATATCAAGTCTGGAAGCACTGTTAGTGACTTTGAAAACACACTTATCAACAGAAACACATTGGGATCCATATTAACTGTAATTGGTGGTTGCAACAAAGGGTAGACACTTTGCAAGGTAGCTCTGGGCTAGCTGCCAATCGTACAGCTCAGTTGGGATTTGTTAGTAGCATAGGACACCGATGTTATAGTACAAAATTGATGTTCACTGAATCCAAACCCACGATCAAGTACCATTCAACACATACTATTAAGGGGTAACCAAATATTTATGAAAAGCTAACCATAGATGAGGAAACTGAAGGAAAAATCTTACCTACCCTAATCTACCCTGACTACTCATTACCCACAACCGTCCCTAACTAACCTAAGCTACACTTACTAATCACATGTAACGAAACGTTCTAAACATCTACCCCCCCTTATGAGACGGGACACATTGAGGACAACACATACTAACCTAAACACATACTATACTATCCTAAACAAATATATTTTTTTTGTATTGTTTTTTTTTGTTGTTGTTTTTTTTCTTTTTTTATACACAAGAACCCCAACATAGCCCCACCCTCCCACCCACACATGTAATAAGTCAAAAAAGAAACAAGCAGGACCCCCCACCCCACACCCACTAACACTAACTAAACTAACAGCCTATACTAACCTAACACTAAGCCCCCTAAGCCCACTAACTATAAGAACAAGGAAAGAGGAGGGAGGGGATGGTATCATGTCCATCAAATCAAGTGTCTAAAGGTTGGGCCTCCGGAGGGTCCTCTTAATATCCTTGACCCGCCGTTTAATGTGCCGCACGTCCCGGCTCAGGTGGCTCACCTTGCGCAGCACTTTGTCCATCGTATGTTCAAGTCTATTGAAGGCTGCAGGGTCAACAGATGGAGCAGGGGCAGTCTGGGTACCGGTGGAGGAGGTCTGTGTGGACTGTCCTGCACCGGTGGCAATGCTGGGGCCAGGGAGTCCAGCAGATGTTGGATCAACAGTGGCAGCTGTGGGTGGGGCCACCTGACTCTGATTGGTGGTTGTTTCTGTGGTGGCTGTGGTGGGAAAAATAGGCCCACACTGTGGGAAGGCTCGCCATGCCCCAGAGGCACGTTCATGGCGATATCACCGGGCCATCCTCCGGAACCCCAACTCCACCAGCAGGATGTGCTGGTATCGCATGGCCTGGCGCTGAAATTCACAGACCTGGTCTGGAGTCATGTTAGCTGCTGTGAAGACAAATGCAGATATGCTACATTAGTAACTGCATTGTGTGAAACGGCACAGCAAGTTAATCAGACATTACATCTACTGTACTTGTAACAGCTCATATCACGATGCAGAGCATTGAATATCCCTGAGGAAGTATATGCAGGCCAGACAACAAAGGTCACATCACACAAAGCACATCCATAACCCACAAGATGGGTAACAACTGGCTTTGACTTGCAATCTGAGTTCTGACAGTTATCATCTAAGAATCATGCTGCATATCCTCCACCAAGAGCTGGGCTACAAATGTCAGTGTACGGAAAGCAAAACTAAAGCCACATGGTCTGCAAGTTGTAACTGGACTTTCCAGTATGGTACCAAGTGCCAAACCTGAGTGTGTATACTAGTATGCAACCAAACCGTCACTTATTCACAGGTATGTGTAACATACTGGTAGCATCAGTACTAGGTACCCCATTCACAAACCGATGGCCGTGTTTGAGGGGGAGCAGTGGATACACAACTATAATTTGCCAACAACATGTACACCGAGGAGTGTATAGGCAACTCCACACATGTTTGTCTCTACAGACACACCACAGGTAAGGTCTATCTGCAATTAGGAGTCAGCAAACCCTAGAGCACTCTTAGGGTCAGACATGTCAGGAAATGCAGTAGTTAGTACACAACATATACTTCCAGTGAGGCCTGACTTACATCAGACACAGAGTTGCTAGAACACCCATGATCATGAATTGCAAGCACACCTAGGCCATCACACTCAGGTTCCACAGACTTGATGCACTACATGTGGAAGTACATGCTGCTAGGAGGTTCTACCTACTGTTTCAAACTTACGAAGGTAAATAGGGAAGCAGATGTCTATTGGAAAGCTATTAGCTCTACCAATCTTAGAGAATGTGGGTCTGACAGGCTGACTAAATAGGGGCTGACTTCCATTGCGACTCTTGGTGATACAAGTGTCATACACATGACTATCCCCTGTACTCACAGTGGGGCCTACAGGGATGTCCTACAATCCCTACATGATACCATTGGATACGCATTGGCAAACTCAAAACATGTGAGAACTGCATTCCCACTCATGGAACAAGTGAAAAGCTTGCCCAACGCATCACACCTTGCTATGCGTCCAACTCACATGAGTCCATAACTAGCAAACACAACACATAACAGAAATATCAACACTTACTGGAGTGGTCGGGGTCCTCAAATGTCGCCACCTCTCCCACAGTGTAGGGTGCCGGTCCACCTGTAAGGTATGGAAGGAAGAAATGTGCTCAAAATCTGTGCACAGTGCAACAATTTAATAATCATTTACAATGTGTAGGCTGAATAAGGAAATGGCAGCCATTCAGACATGATGGTACTGCATCTGATATTTCACGGCCAACTTGTACATAGCATGGGTCTCCTGTGACAGTTACACACATATCTGCACACATAAATTGGCCCTAACTATCATGTGGTTGCAAACTTGCCCCATAATTGGTGAGCACTAAAAAATATGGAGTGTAATCGTCTCATCATGTGCATCCAAGAGAAACATCAAACGCCTGGTTACTTGAAGACTGCATTACCAGTCAAACATGCCTTGTGGCCATGACACATTTATTGCACATAGGCCCAATGTACAGAGGGAGGGGCAGGGACTCCTGTAAGCCACCCTGTTGTTACAGTATAGTCAATTGATGTGGCCCAGCTATGGTGATTTGCACCAACCATGGAGATGTGAAGCCATGTGCATACACTTGGACTGCCATCCATATTTGGATTGTGGCTCAACTAATTCCAACAAACATCTTAAAATGTTAGCTGAGTGCACCTTACACCTTTTCACGATGTTTTCAAATCATGAACTGACATGTATCCAAAAAGATCAAGAAACACAATAATCCCACACATTCATAGTACTTCTGTGAACGCTTTCCTTCCACACTCACCAGACTAACATGAGACCAATGTCTGAGCCACTTTGCTATTATCAATTGACGTGAAGGCATCACTCATTTTCTGCATCATGTAGTGATTCTAAAGTCAGTCTAGCAATTGCGTCAACATAGTTGGCCTAAATGTAGGTACATCTGTACTTCTCTGTCAATAGTACCCTACATAGACATGATTGGCTCCTATTTTGTTAGCTGTGCTGACAAAAAGGCCGCACCAATTTCCTTCATGGTAAAGTTACCTGTAAGTTTGCTGAGCACGTGCTACCTGACAGCTAGCAATTGTGATCCTTGCCATAGTGCATCAATGATCCCCTTATATTTCCCCAGCATTACACACAGTCATCAAGTTAGCTGGCAGACATTGTACTAATCCCCTGATGTCACTACAGAGCATTTAATCGTGCACATTAACAATAGTCGTACTCACCAACAGTGCCACCAATCATGATTCCCAGGTGGTCCAAGAGTTCCTGCTCCCTGGTGATGAGGTCAGCCCACCGGTGCTTCAGCTGGTGGTCACTCCTCTGGCTGGCATACACACGCTGCAGGTGATGCAGCACCTTTCCCCACCGGATTCTGCGCGCCTCTGTCGGATACCCCTGTATGACCCTGCCCCCTGCCTGGATCATGAGCGGCAAGAAATGTGTCACCAGCCAGATGAAGCCCCCCAACTCCTCTTCCCCCATCCTGCCAAGACGTGGCCTACCACACATACTTATAGATGAAGATAAGGAATAGGGGTAAAAGAAATAGAAAGGGGAAAAGGGTGAAAGTAGGGGTAAAAAGACAGAAAAAAAGTAAACCTAAACACTAAAGGAGCCCAACTATCCCCAAACTAACACTACCCACAACAGACTCCCACAAACCAGAAATACACAAGATAAATGGGCAAATGTAGACAAAACACACTACTACAGTATACACAAACAATATTTATTTCACAAAAGGACTTTACAGATAGCACACAGGACAAATACAGCACAAAATCTCTGGACAACACTCTCTACACAGCCACACAGTCTAGAAGGATCATAGACTGCAAAGTGAAAGTGAAAGTACACCCACTGTACATGATCTGTAAACAGGATATCCTATTACATCACTTCCTGTATGAAAAGTCCCGCCTTTTTCGCGTTATGCGTCATTTTTTGTTGCACAAAACTGTATTTGCGTCATTTTTTTTGACGCACAGACGTGAATATTAACCCGCATCCACATAATGATACATGGACTGTACAAATATCTGGATGCTGGCTAAATTTCACTCCTGTGCGTCAAAAAAAATGACGCAAATACAGTTTTGGTAAACAAAAAATGACGCATACCGCTAGGGACGTCAAAATTACAGTGCATTAACTGGTTTGGGGCATTTTTACTTGTTTTTTGGTTATTTTACATTTGGAACACATCAGAGATTGGCTAATTAAAGACAGTATTGTGTTGATGGTGTATGTTCACATGTGTGACATCATACTGCAGCGGAACATCATCCACTACACCCTTCACAGTATTTTTACAGTTGGCTGACGTCATAGATGGTCATAAGTGTGGCCTACATATATGTGTGCCACAAATTATGCATGTTTGTCATAAGGAGAGGATAGCATTGTGACGCACATATGTACAATACCTAAATTCCTTTGGCTCAAAGTGTGTGCTTTGACAACTAATGTGTTGGTTGACCAAGTGTGTGTGTATATCACATGAAGCATAATTGTACATATGGTTGTATGAATGTGTCGTCCATGTGTCCAATCCTAAGATGCAAGTCAAATTTAAAATGAGCAAGGGCATGTGTTAGTCATACATGTAACAACACCGTAAAGTATACTTCCAAGTTTTAGGGTCACGTAGACACCACATGTGACATAGCATGCATCAGATGGATGGCAGACCCATGTTCATGTCAATGGTCCACATTTTCTACATCCTATGTCCTAGAGTATTGGTAAGAGCTTCCTAGGCACTAGTTGATGAATCCCACAGTGAGTCATACACATGCATTGAGGAAGTGGGTACCATGTTGTTTGCACAGACAGACAAGGGTGAATCTCATATGTATGATGACACCACAGTTGAGGCCATAGAAGTGAGCCCCAACTATCAAGTGGCTGTGGTGGACCAGCATACAAGACAGCACGTGTCCACATATTTCTAGTGATCAATTGCACATAGGTGTCTTGTTCATGTGTGTGGACCAATTATGATCCTGTAGATTGTTTGGGGTGTAATTTGTCACAGTTCGGACCAGGACTCATCATGAGTCAGTGGCAGCTATTCCTGTAACTACTGAGTATCCTTTGTTGATCAATGTGAGTAAAGTAGATGTGGACATGTGAACCAACATGTGGATGGTCCCACCCTGTCACTAAAGACGTGTAATGAGACAGTCAATAGGGCAACCTTGGTGTGCTGAGTGAGATAATGTCTCAATTGTCATGTTCCGGCAGGTGTCATTACAACATTTGTACACAGGTTGGCCTCTGCGCTTCCCACTGCATCTGGGAACATCATAGCCTCTGTGCTGTTTATTCTCGCAGCTATTCACCACACACGGCCCATCACTATGTTGTGCGCACTGTGATGCTGTGTGTGAACTGTCATGGTTCTGACATTTGTGTATTATTCATGGACATTATCAGAGGTTGCTGGTTGTGCTGAAAGCCCCGTACCCAATCCCTGCGTATGACCCTGGGACACTGTCACACTTTGTCATTCATGCATATATGCAACCCAGACAAGGGATGGGTCATGAATTTTGCATTTCCAAGAGGATGTAACTCAAATGGTACAGTTAAAAGGCAGATGCTATACAATGTATTTGGGTATGCATGGAAGAAGCCCATGCCCAATGCCCCCTGATGAATGGGAGGTTTGCTTACGCACGTGTGGTACATATGTAGACACAGGGATACTTTAGTGTGACGCACAGACAGTTGCCAGTCAGGCTGACAGAATGCAAGGTGATTCAGGAGCAAGCTACTGGACAAGTTACATAATCAGTGGTCTGACTGAGACTGTTTGGAGGACAAACTAGACAGTTGACATGCCAAACTGTGTATGTCCTGTGTTTTTGAAGGTGACAAATGAACCCAAGGGCTGTGTTACACGGCTTAATTAGTATCAATGGTTGATGGTGTATTTGACATAATGGCAACTTGTATTCTGTTCCAGGCATCATCAGGGGCAGTGCTTTTTGAAATGGGTGGTGTGCGTGGAGGTGATCACAGGTGTGGGCTGCATCTGTTTCTCACCAGTCCTGTAGGTGAGACTTGCATTCTAAGGGCCAACAGACATTTTCACAAGGGGAAGCAATCTACATGTGCTAACAGGGCTTTGAAACTAGAAGACAGTGTATAAATTGACCTGATGTCCTTGCAGTCAGATGTTATATGACAATGGCATACCTTAGGAAAGGGTGTAGCACACTGGTTTGCTAATGTTGGTCTGTGTGTGTAGAGGAGGTATTATCAGGGTACACATCTTAGTATTTCAGGGACCTCTTCCGACAGGTGGGTTGTGACCAGGTGCATGGGTGTGTCAGGAGTTAGGAAATGGGCTGACATGTACATGGAATGTCATGTGCGCCATGCATGTCATATGTGTGGCACTTGTACTGTCTATGTTCTGCTTCTATGGAACTCTAGTCACAGATATTCCTTGTGAATATTGGATGCAGTTGGACTAACTGCTGTCAAGGGTCTGGTCAGGCATTCCTGTTAGTGATGCCAAAGCACATTGACTGCCTCATGTATGAGGCTTGTTTTCCCCTTATTGAGTGATGGTGTCATAGTTGTGTGCCATATGCTGCGTTTGACCTTGCTTTCAACATGTATGTGTGAAATTGTTGTGGTCCTCTGCTATTGGCCTTCAAAGGAGATATGTACATGATATATGTCATTAAGAGTGTGTGTGTATGTGACCATTGTATGTAAGGCATCACATTAGCTCTGGGATGTTCCGTGTCCTACTCAGGATAAGTAGAGATGAAGGTGTGCAAAAAGGAATAGCCAGACCATGATATGGTGATTAGAATAGGTGTTTATTTAAATTAGTGAACTAAAGTGGTGAAGGTGATCATATTCAGAAGAAATTATTTACAATCTGTTGCCGTCTGCGTATACCAGCAGCTGTGTTCTGTAGTTCCCCTTCCTGTTGCAGGCCAGCATCCTCCTCGTCCTCCTCTTCAGGCATGTGTGGCTCTGGTTCCAGGAGGGGAATGTTTCTTTTGATACAAATGTTGTGCAATATTGCACATGTGAGGAGGATCCTACAGCCCATCTGGGGGGGAATATAGGAGGCTACCACCAGTGATGTCGAGGCAGCGGAACCTTGACTTGAGGATGCCGAAGGTCCGCTCGATAATGCTGCGTGTCCTCCTATGGGCCTCGTTGTATGCACGCTCTGCAGCAGTACTCGGGTTGCCAAATGGTGTCATAATCCATGGCTGGATGCCATACCCCTGATCAGCTGCAAGAGAAAATGAATGGGATCATGTTGATGTAGCTGCACTATTGAAAAGAACTTTCATGGCAGTAGTTGTCTTGTGTTGTCTGTGACTCTTTTGTGTACTAATGTGACATCCTATGCTTGTAGGCTGTACCATCTGCATTGTGTTGTTTCCTTGGCTGGACACAATGTGTTTGTCCGTTTGTCAGCAGTATGTTTTGGGATTTGCAGTACAGTGTGCCATCCCTAGCATTGTGACTTGTGATAGAGGTGTCCGTGTGTCTTCACTGGGGGTGAGATGATAGTTCCATGCAGAGTTAAAATTGAAAGTGTTGTTAACACGTTCATATCAAAGTACTCTGGACATCCCATACCTTGAAACTTATGCAATGTATTAATGTAAAGGTCACTGGGACACTTACAATTTGCAAGGTGACATTTAGGAAACCACACTCATTGACGTCTTCACATTAGGCTGTACAGTAATTTCCAATGTGTGACAGGTTCAATGGTGACTTAAGAAACATGGCTAGTGATGTCACGACCTCAGTGTGTTCCTGTTGAAATGTTGCTGTTGTGGTGTATGTGTTGTGTGTCCTAGAGGGTTGCTGTGCAGTGAGTATATAAGTAGTTTTCTGTACTTACCAACAAGTAGTCCATTGCCATACCGTCCATCCTGGAAGTGTTCATTGATGATGCAGTGACGGAAGATGTATGAGTCATGTACACTCCCAGGATATTTAGCCACGATGTTGGTGATCAATCCCTGGTGATCGACTATGACCTGCACGTTGATGGAATGTGTGTGCTTCCTGTTGTGGTAGAGGTGTTCAGTTGCAGCAGGTGGCACAAGGCGTACATGTGTGCAGTCGATTGCACCAAGGACGTGTGGGAAGCCACTGATTGCGTAGAACCCCTGTTTTGTTTCCTGCTGCTTCTGCAGTGTGTTAGGGAAGCAGATGTGGCGGGGTGGCGGTCGAATGATGGCATCCAGTACTTTGGGCAAAAAGGTGGAGAATGATGGTTGTGATATTCCGCCAACCAGGGCACCAGTTGTTTGGAAAGAGCCACTTGCCAGCATGTGAAGTATGGCAAGCAGCTTGGTTTCTGTTGGGATGGTGCGGGTGTCACCAAAGTGGGGGCCAACTGCTGTTCAATGTTGCGCAGCAGCTGCTGAATGGCCTGCCAGTTCAACCGGTACCTCTGTATGATGTCGTGTTCCCTGAGGCCCTGAAGGGTTGTTCTTGGGTGGAATATCCTCTCCTGCCTTCTGCGCTGCCTTTGGGGTCCTTGCTGGTGTTGTTGTAGCTGATGTTGTTGCTGCTGGGCTCTGAGTCTGCGTGCACGCTGGATTAGAATCACCTCCATGGCTCCCTGTTGCTGCTCTGCTGCTCTGCTGTTTGTTCTGTGTGTTCTGATTAAATACAGGTGTGTTTGCCCCATTTTAACGCCTGCCCTGACCCAGGCGTTAATTTTTGACGCAAATCAGGCTGTGCGTCATTTTCTGGCTCCGCCTCCCGGCCGTGCGTCATTTTTGCCCAAAAGCATAAATACGACGCACGGCTCTTTAAGCCATTTTTTGGACGGCAACGCCTACCTTGCAAATAATTAACGCAAGGCGGGTTGCCGCATCCAAAAAATGACGCACACGGCGGAATTTTGTCGTCCGCGGGCTCGGGCATCAAAGTTTAAATACGGGGCAACGTTTGCGCTGATTGTGCGTCAAAATTTTTTACGCATAATCGGCGCAGACGGAGTATAAATATGCCCCTTAGTCAACATAAATTTGGAAAAAACATCTAACTATGGCTCTATCAAAAGGCAGCAGTTGGTGCATAGAAACAAAAGACAAATCAACAATAAACACATTAGTGATATACCTTTCCTTATGGATCAGCAAGATGCGATAATCTTCCTCAGGCAGACATCAGTTCTATCAGCATCGGCAACAGGACATGAACGGGGTAATGGTTCAGAATTGGGGACTCTAAGCTCTCCGAACCATTAGAAAGAAGTGTCTAAGGTAGGCAGCATTTAGCATCAGAATTCTAAGCAAATTAAAGTTAAAGACCAAAAATTCCCTAAGTAAGAGACTGATCAAAGCTCTGAGCATTGAACGCAAAGGTGAACACCTGCATTACGCATGGAGCACAAAAAAGAAGTGAGGTTAAGAACTCTTAGTGCAGTGCAGTCAAGTTAAAATTGTCCCACATTTCCATTAGTCAAAGAATCATGCAATAGCCATTAGTCCAATAAAATTATTATTTCATATCTAAGATATAACTAAACAGTCTTTCACACGTTGATGATTGGCTCCTCTTCTGCCCACATTATTCGACTCACCAAGAATCAATTTTAATAGCCTTCCGTACTTCCGTCAGTACATCCATTGTTAGTTCCTGGGAACATCACTTTTTCACACACTTCGAGTTAACATTTGCAACAGTTTAGAACATTCAGGTTTCTACACACATTTCCTCATGAGAAATCAATTTGCTACTACTCTCATTTGGTTAACCTTCAGTTAGAACAATACATCTTTATAATTCAGCAAGCATGCAATCATATTTTACTCCTACATTGCATTTTTAATATGAGGCTGTGCAATTCTAAGGCCTAGAACTCGCTAACGTGAGGCCTAAAGTTAATTTAAGCAAATACATAGCATTTAATTGTAAGTATAACATACTACTGCAAATTTCACATTCATATCAGTTCTGAATAAACATTAATACACTTTTAGTAAACAATTACATTGTATGTGGCAGCAATTCAAGCAGGCACATTTTCGAGTTGCACATTATTTTCTATGTTAGTTCATTTTCTATGCAGATTCAAAATACAGAATATATTAAATATTTATTAGTAATAATTTCAGCGCTCACAGTATCTGAAAGCCTCTGGTACAGAACATTTGAGAGTTTTACCCATGGGGTAGCTTTTACATTTTTAAAAATGTGGGCCAGTTTGATGGACAGCTCTCTGACAGAAGCAGAGGCATTTTAATACTGCGCATTTGGTCCCAGTTAGGGAGTGCAAAGGTACCAGAAGAGGCAAGATGCAAAATTGTTTGCTAAGATGTACTATCAGGCAAGTGGTCAGGCACAGGTAGTGGAGCCTGCTTGGAGCCTACATAGATGATACTTACGTAGCCCAGGATCAGGCATTTGCAAACATCCCTATGAGACAGTAATGTAACATGGATCATCATGTTCCTAATAGTGAAGGGTATTATAGGAGCCAAACCCCAGTAGTCACCTGAATATTTGATCACCTTGAAATTTTCACTAAGTAATTTGACTCCAGCTTCTCCAGTTGATCTAGCAGTTACAGACTGCACTCCTCATCAGAATAGCACAATGTAACTGAGTTAAACAGAAATAAATACTGGATATGTAAAGAATTGAGTTCTAGGCCAAAAATAGAGCAGAATGTGGATTTTTAATACAGGAAAAGTTCAATGAAAGAAGGTATACGTGAAATGACATAAATGCTCAAATATAGTATTACTAAATAAATTCAAAATCATAGAGCACATTAATCCCTAGTTAACAGGTTTCAATTAAGTATTGTAAGTGTCAAACTCATAAAGAGTAAATACATATCCCATAGAGAGTCTAAGAGGCTGATTCTGAGTTGGTTGGAAAAACCTGACCGCCAAACTCCTGATGAGGAGACCGCCACGGTGCTGGTGGTCTCCCCACCGGCTTCATTACAAGTTTTCCACTGGGCTGACGGTTGGAAACCGCTGGTCAGTCCAGTGGAAAACGTGCAGCGACATTATACATGGCTCCACATGGAGTTGAGTCCAATGCGTCACACACGGTGGCCACCCAGCACCCGTGGAATGTGCACTGTCTGCACAGCTGTGGTGGACATGGGGGCCACTACACTGCCCATGCCAGTGCCATGGGCATGGGCAGTGCAGGGCCCCCTGTGGTCCTCTGTACTTGTTCTCCACCAGCCTGTTCATGGCAGTTGAAGCACCATGAAAAGGCTGGCGGAGAACATGGTTGTAATCAGCACAGTGGCACTGACTTCAGCACCACTGTGGCTGATTACAACCACGACCACCATCATTCTTTGATCCTGATGGAGACGGCGGTCTTTTGGCAGTCCGACCGCCAGGGTCATAATGTGGCGGTCTGTTTGAATGCCACACCCCAGCAGTTCGACCACCACCGTGAGTCTGGCGGTCTTGTGACCGCCAGACTCGTAATAGGGCCCTAAATCAAATAGACGTAGAAAAATAAAGTCTCTGGTATCAGCAGTCTTAAAGACAGCTGTAGGATCCAACAGAACTGAAAAATGATCAGCCTAATAAAGTGAAAACTAAACTTGAACAGCTAAAGTCCAAGAACTTTTATACAGGACCCACACTTTCTAAAAATAGATTCTGCAAATTCAGCATAGTATGATCATGGTTAGGGTTGCATTTTAAAATCAAAAACATCCACATATTTTTCAAAAGCATTAACACCAACCCACTTCTTAAGGTAAGAGAAATCTTCCATCTTCTCCCTTCGAAACCACCCTCAGTAGATGGTCAACACAAAATGAAACATCACTCTGACAATGGTTGAGAGAATCTGCATGACCACACCAACACTTCCAGGGGACATCCTTAAAAATGATACTTTTGGTACATTGAGGAAGCTTCAATCACAAAACAGGGTTCTAATAATGTGGTTATATGTCGGAACCACAGGTGCCTAAACCACCTGTGGCTCAACAATGAGGTCGGAACAACGACCTCGTTCTAAAGACTAATGCCTTTACCACGAATGCGTTTACAACGATTTTACTTTTGTAAACGCATTCCTGGTAATGGCATTACCAATGAGCATGCACGACCCAGCATGCTTCCACACCAGCCCCCCACCCCACCCCTTAAACCTAAACCCTGACACCCCCCTAAACCCTAATCACCCCCAGCCCCCCTCACCCTCCTGCCCCCCAAAACAGCCCCAGTCCCAGCCCAACTTACCTCCTCCTTCACCGCGTCCATTCCCACTACCTTCGGTACCTTAACCACGCATGTACGTTGTTCAGACATGCGTGTTTAAGGTATCAAAACCAGGGAGTGGTGGAAAACTAAAGCATTGTTTTGCTTTCGTTTTTCACAACCTCGTGGTTCCGGACTCGTTCTTCCGGGTGTTTCCCAATAATGTTGGACATCACTATCACATTTAAATAATTTCGTGGAGACAAGGGTAGACATGGTTTTGCTGTGGGACACTGATTGGGAAGGGCGATTGAGCAGGAGCAGTTTGAATAGAAATTACATTCATATTAGAAATAATGGCATCCTGCATAAAATGTGCCATAATTATTTGTTTCATTCCCTGCCATTCAAAATCACCTAAGTAACTAATTTCAGATGCAACATCATTGGTTCAACCGTCACAACTCTTTCCATTATAAAAAACACTAATTATGGGAAACATTTTTCACACAAAATTTTTGCATTTTCCATATCTTCAAAAACACTATAACTGTATCATGGGAAGGATCTTTCTCAAACCATTTAGGACAAAGAAAACAACTTAAAAACACATTCCTATTAATGTGGAAAAGAAAGAGAATAAGGTGAATCATAGAGATGGAGGGAGCACTTAACCGTGTGAACCAGCAAATATGACGTCTGCTTTACATGAGCTGAGCTGAAGGACATTCAGTTGCATCTATAAGGCTGAATATGAAATACTTATAGATTGCTTCACTAAGGTCTCCCTTCATGAGTGACGATTTGTGTGTCAGATGCATATGAATACAAGATAAATCCAAAGGACTGAATAAAGGTGGCAAAGGGAGCCTCATATATGTTCAAGAGAGTTGGGCTGAACTTTGACCCACAATGCACCCTGCAGCAAAGATTTTCAAATACAGAACTGAAAGGAGGGGGTGAAGACAGCTTGTGGCCGAGCCATAAAAAATGAATATCTCCACTCCTGCTTCGTATTCCAATCTCCCACAGATGATTATACAGGATTGAGCGGACAACGAAACTGAAAGTTGCATAGAAGACAAGGCGGATGTGGGCAATAGTTTCTTCCTCATTCAAAAGGCAGCAACTTCCCCCACTACCCAGACCATGGCATTGTCTTTAGTGGCTATGTTAGTGGTGCTAATGCAAGTTTCTTTCAAAGTGCTTGTTTTAGCCTAGTGGTTAATGTTATGTAGCTGGCTATTAGATTGTGGTTGGTGTACGTAGCTACTGGCTCCTAAGTACTGAACAATAGGTGTTTAGCTAGGCTGCAGGCCAGCTTAGCCTCAGCTACCTTCTCAGTGTACTTGGGACATATCAGTTGGCCTATTTAACTTAAGTGGTTACTTTTCTTTATGAGGTCTTGAACCTCCAAGGTAACTTGAGTAACATTTTACTATATTAGAGAGTATATTGTATTCCTTACAATACATCGTCAGACATACCCTTCCTCAAACACCTTGGTCCCTTTCTACTTTGTAGGAAAGAGTTGCAGATATGTAGAATACATGCAGATGCTGTAGAGGGAAAAAGACATGAATTTGCAGTTAGCAATTTGATGCAAACACATATTGTAAGCAGTGTAATTTGTCACTTTAAAAAAAGTGGAGTAGCGACAAGCAGGTTAGTAACAAACTACAGCACGCTTACCTCCTTTTTAGGGTTGAGCGCAAAGCTCTCCGTCCTTGGTGTAATCTCGCTGTGGGCTTTTAACCATGCCCATGTCAAGCCCATCCATTTTGTTGGTTCGTCGGCTTGCCTTTTAAAATTAGCTTGATTTCATTAATGGAAGGCATGCATACGTTATGCCTCTTCCGGTGTTTAGCCCGCCTGGAGCGCACCGGCCAACCACTGAAAACATACGAGGCTCCATGTTTTCGGTATGGTTTCTGCACTATTTTTCCTCTTTATTTCGTATACAGCGTGATCTCTCTAGGTAGAACTCGAGTGCTTTGCATGACATTGACCTGGTTACATGGATAATTGCACTTTTGTGCTGATAAATTTCACTCAGAGCGGACTTCTGTTTCCTCTAAACAGAAAATGTTTGAGCATTATTCACACGCAAATGCAATGAACATATCAGACCGAGGACCCAGCACGAAGGGTTGTATGTCATCACCTAAAATACAACAGAGTCCATAAACCGCTACATAGAATCTACTACATTGAAATGAGCCCCTCTGAGATTACCACTGCAGGGATTACCACTCCTGAGGTTACCACTACTGTGATTACTACCTCTGAGATAACCAGTGCAAAGATTACCTCTGCTGAGATTACCACTACTGTGATTACTATCTCTGAGATTACCACTGCTGAATTACCACTATTGTGATGACTACCTCTGAGAGTACCACTGCAGGGATTACCACTGCTGAGATTACCATTGCTGTGATTACTACCTCTGAGATTACCACTGCAGGATTACCACTGCTGAATCACAACTACTGTGGTTACTACCTCTGAGAGTACCACTGCAGGGATTACCACTGCTGAGATTACCACTACTGTGATTACTAACTCTGAGATTATCACTGTTGATATTACCAATACTGTGATTACTACCTCTGAGATTACCCCTGCAGAGGTTACCACTGCTGAGGTTACCACTACTGTGATTACTACCTCCGAGATTACCAGTGCAGGGATTACCTCTGCTGAGATTACCACAGTTGAAATTATCACTGCAGGGATTACCACTGCTGAGATTACCACTACTGGGATTACTACCTCTGAGGTTACCACTGCAGGGATTACCACTGAGATTACCACTAATGTGATTACTACCACTGAGATTACCACTACTGATATTACCACTACTGTGATTATTACCTTTGAAGTTACCACTGCAGAGATTACTACTGCTGAGATTACCACTACTGTTATTACCACTACTGAGATTACTACCACTAAGATTACCACTGCAGGGATTACCACTGCAGGGATTACCACTACTGTAATTACTAGCTCCGAGATTACCACTTCAGGGATTACCACTGCTGAGATTACCACTACTGTGATTACCACTATTGTGATTACTACAGCTGATATTACCACTGCTGATATTCCTACTACTGTGATTACTACCTCTGAGATTACTAGTGCAGTGATTACCTCTGCTGAGATTACCACCATTGAAATTGTCACTACTGCTTTGTTTTTTTCGGTCGAACACTAAAAATGTGTTCCCATGACATCGACCGGTTACATGGATATTTGCACTTTTGCCGGTTACATGGATAATTGCACTTTTGCGGTCACATGCATAATTGCACTTTTGCCCATAAATTTCACTGCAAGCGGACTTCTGTTTCCTTTTGTGTGTTTGCTTTGTGCTCATGGTGGCCATCGGCTCGCTTATGTGAAACTGTTTTACTTTTCAGGTTTTGTGGCAAGAAAAGTCCAGTTAGGAGTTTACAGCGCTATTAGCTTTAACTAGAGTAAACACGAGACCCATTGCATTGCAAATGCTTGTTATCTTTGAAGCAGCAGTTGTAATTCTACTGTGTGGCAATTCCTTTCACATTGTCTTCTGACTCTGGCTTTTTAACATTGCACTTCCACTATAATAACTTTTTTGTTACTGCTGACGAGTGCTGTCACAGCTATATTGTAATAAGAAAATAAGTTACTACATTTATATATGGAATAAAGTACCTTTTACTGTACATTACAAGGATATTGCAAGTCACTGAGGAGTTTGTGACCATATAGCGGAACGAGGCTGAATGCAGAGCTCCTTCATAAGGTCTCGGAACTCCGATCCTTCAGCCAATCCTCAAATCTTCTTTCAAGAATCACCTCACTCACCCTTTTCGCTTGGTCTGTTTCAGGAGTCTTTGTTTACGCCCCACCACTTCAAAAGTTCATCAGCTGCCACTGAATATGCAGGACAGGAAAACAGATGGGCAGAGAAGGATGAATATGGATGAAAGTCCTGACAGCTTGAAATGGAAAGCTAATGACAGACTTCAAGTTTCAAAACGTCTTATTTTGAGGACGTAGACAGAATGGGTTTAGGGGGCTGTGAGACAGCGAGTCCTTGCAATCGATGATTGATCTCCAGTCTGTCTTGTGATGGCATTTTGAAAGCAGGCATGCATACATTTTTTATATTTGCTGCAAACCTGCACTGAAAGTACAGACACAAACATCATTACTAGCTCCTTCATGACGCTGGGTTTACTGCAGCACAGAACTCATTTGCCAAGAGTTGAGCATTACATTTCAGGCTAGCAAAGGCAAGCTATTTTGGAGCATAAAGGGAAACTTATAACAGGGTCAGAGCGGAAACCAAATATTTGGCCGGGCAAAAATGTCTCACTGTTGTGTATTATGCAATCACACCCTCTTTGGACAGTGCATGGGCACCCACGTGTGAGTGAGAGTTTCAAGTGCTCCACACAGCACTGGGAAAGGCTCGGTTTAAGTTCCTTTTATCCCCAGGACATGGATAAAAACACCATCATGACGCTTTATTTCTACTGTCCTGTCCCACGCACGCATTAGGCATGGACATATATGCAACATTTTACAAGCTTTGGTATGTAGGTCTGTGACTCTATATACTGACCTAGCTTTGCACAGTGCTATGACAGCTCAATGCGGGAAGCATCAGAGAGAGAAACAATACAGACACCCCAGTCCCCAAATCGTGTGTAACCCTTCATTACGGATTGACCAGAATTTGGTGCGGGGACCTGAGGACTAGAATCCACGATTCTTTTAGGTATCCCATCACCCAATTTCAGCAATTACTTTTTTTTCCCGAGAATGGGTGAAAAACACCCTTGGCATGCTCTGAGCAGGGAAAAAGTGTCACTGGGAGGACTTCATTAAGTGTGGACGCAGGTGGGTTCTTGAGGGGCTCTTAACAGACTCCTGGTCATCCAGACAGAGCACCCCTTCATACTGCTGCAGGGGTCGAATGGCGGCAGGTCGGTGCTGCTTCCCATAGCCCCTTCACCTGAAGCAGAAAAGTCAGGTTCTGTGTCTCCAGGCCAGGAATTATTGGGTTGGAAGTTGGTGAGCCTGATAGTTCTGGGCCCAAAGAGGCTTGTTTGGGGACAGAGAATTCACCAGCACGGTGAAGGACATGCTCACCTTCCCTGAGTAACTCAGCTGCATGGACCTCTGGGGCCCTAGTACTGATTTTTGGTTGTGGCTGAACATGGATCATGGTTGTGCGCCATGTCCTGATATGTCTCATGACACCGCAATCTTGTTGGAGCAGGAGGGGCTCACCAAGCATTACCCTGAATATGGTAGAGAGCTACTGCCCTTACTGGGAGATAAGTGAGACAAAATGGGCAGCATACCCATTTTGTGTTCAGTAGTAATCAGTAGTGTGAACAGGACTTTTTAGGTCGAGCATAGCAGTGCACAAGCGCTACTTTTCTGATGTGTTGGTATCAATGTGGGCTTTTAACCAGCTCCATGGCACACCCATCACTATCACTCATTCATGGGCTTGCCTTTCAAAAATCCTTTGTTATCATTGGCAAATGCTTTACGTCTACATTTGTCCCTCCTTGGCTGGATTGTCAATATGTATGACTGCCAGTGAACTTCTTTTTCCTTTTGTGTCTCTCCTACTCCATCATACTCATGGCGACCATAGCACTTTCAATAGGCTCGCTTATGTCAACTGTTTTACTTTTCAGTAATGGCTCTATCCAACTCGATCAAACGCAAGAACCATTGCTTTGTAAATGCTTGTTACTTTTGTCACTAGAGTGGTATCTACTGACCCACTCATGTAAAGTCGTGGGTATGTACTTAACTCACCATAGATCTGCATGGATTGTCTTTAGCCTCGGACAGCACATGATACGTGTGTGTGTGCATGTGTGTGTGTGTGTGTGTGGGGGAGGGGGAGCGTGCGCAGGGATGTGGATTCCTGTGTATTACATGAGTGTGTTCCATTTTGGAAACACAGGGCCTGGAGATAAGGGCAGCACCCCTTGAGATGCAGATGCAGAGATGTAGATTGCTGAAATTCTGAATAGGGTGGGAACACACACACTAAAAAAAGAGAAACAGAGCGCCCTCTGTGCATTTATGAGATCACTTTGATTCCATGAAGAGTTGGTGGGGTCTGGACTCATTTTTAGGGAGATTGTGAGACTGATAAGGTTGGCACTGTGGACTATGGGATCTTGATCTTGAAGGAGAGGCTCAAGCGTTTGAACATTTATAAGGCATATTTCAGTGGAGGCAGACAGCTAGATGTAATCTTCCGCTATTTCCTTGGTCTGTGTTGTAGGTCAGTCAAAACTGGAGCCACTGCTAGTGTGGTGGCAGACTGTTGCATTGACAAAGGGCGGTGCAGAGGAGAGAGAGCACTTCAAAGGAGTTCAGACCCAAAACATAATTTCAAAGGAGCAGACACTAAATCACATTTGTGACTGGATCTGGACTATAAGCATGGGAGTATGAGTCCGTTGCACAGCACTGTTCATTCAGAGGAAAAGATCACCAAGGTCTTCTGGTCTCCCTGTTGCGCGAGATCCATTACCCAGAAGTCAAGACCACTTGCCCTGAGCCTTGAGCAAATGTCTTCTCCTTGACTGTCAAGAACAATGGGCCCTGTGAGGAGAAGACGAGGTCCTGGAGGGAGCAAGTCCCAGTGAGGATCTTGCTGATTGGATCCTGGTGGATGAAGTGTGAGATGCCTGATCCAGTCACGATCATTGCTGCAGTGCTAGTCAACTACCCCGTCATGCCAAGTGGAGGCCACCATAAAGTAAGGGTCATTGCCCTTATTCAGTGCCAGTATACAAACCCCACATGCCAGGTGGGGACCATCGTAAAGTAAGGGCCATCGGCCTTGGGGGATGCCAGTCAGAGACCCCCATATGTCAGGTGGGGGCCACCATGGAGTAAGGTCTGTTGCCCATGTGCCGAGACAGAGACCTTGGTGTGCCTGGACAGGGCCACCATGGAGGGAGGACCATTACCCAGGCCCGTCGTGCCAATGCTCTTGTGAGGAACACTCACTAATTGCAAGGAGCTGAGGAGAAAGATGCTTGACACAAATGCAGGATGTCTTGAAACTGAAGGAGTCCTGACATGTCCATAAGAGGTCACAGACCCTCAGTACCAATAGACCAGAACCTGCCAAGACGTGACCCAGTTCTCCTGCACATGCTGGCTGCCATCAGGTTGGGTAAGACTGTTCGAGGCCTGCAAGTCTCCTGGGGAATTGCACAAACATAATGTGTTGCGCTGTTAAAGTTGACTCTTAAACATAGGTTTTGTTGCGTGGTGACTAGCGTGGTCCACATCAGGGAGTCAACTCCAATATCAAATGTAGAACAACCAGCCTCAATAGACATGGACGGAGGGCTTGGGATTACTGCCCTGGACAGTGTTAGTGCCCTAAACTTAAGAGACCGAGTGTATTATTTAGTGTCTTGTCTCTATGCTTTGTGTGCTCACATTAAAATACTCTTTTTACATAAAGGCAAGTATTTGATTAGACAATCATCTTATTGCTACTAATGTGTGCATGTTGAGTTTTGAGCCTGTGTATGCCTCGCACCTAGCTCCCCTCAAAGATCCTTGGTCTACTTGACCTGAGCTACATGTGAAAGTCAAGTGCTTAAAGAAATAGAACTTGGCATAGTTAATCAGGACCCATCGTTGGTCATCCCCAGGGCATCAGAATTCAAAGGGCTGAAGGCTCAACCACAAGAGGTGGATCAAATATTTACTGCTTGGACCATGCCCCTGTGAAAGGGGATTTGACATCTTGTAATTCCAAGTTGCTGTATTTCACCGCTGTGGGATTTGACATCTTCTAATTCCAAGTTGCTGTATTTCACCGCTCCAGGTGAAATACCCCACCTTGTAATGAGGGTCATAGTTAGGAGCTGCAACACCACCTCAAATATATATGAAATTAAAGCTTAAGACATTTGCTTTATCAGTGCTTGCAAATCTTGCATCAAAATAAATATATTACTGATAGTCTTTAGCCTTGGAGTTACTTGGGCTAATAACAAGGTGGATCAATTTCATAGCGTAATGTTAGTATGTTATGTTCTTCCCAGAAGAAGGGTTTTATTTGCACTCAAATTAAATATTAACATTTGATTGTTTGGCCAGATGCCTTCACTGATCTATTCCTGTAAATGTAAATATTATGATCCAGAGACGTTGTATGGGTTAACAGTGTCACACTGTCTTGCATGATCTTTCAATATACATATGGCCTAGTTCTGTACTGCTCAGAAGTCGGGACATACCCACATCTTGTCTTGTGAACTGTGTGTAATGAGTTGCCAGTTTCAGTGCAGTCCTTGCTGTGAAGAGTCCACTTCAGGAAAGAGCAAAATTGTTGCCAATCTGCGATTTCCGCAAAGAACTGATCATTAAAAATGTGCGATGTCAGTAGCAACCTGATTGAGGTATATGGGGATAAAAATACAGAAGGCTGTGCATCTTGTCCCCTTGCACTTTTCCCCTAGTGACATCAACACCTTCAATATCACAGAGGGTGCTCAACAATGTCTTTATTTCTCCACAAACAAAGCATGAGGCAGCGCTTCTCCCCCAGAATAAATGTTCTCTTGCTCCTCACAAGGCTGTAGGGAGATTAAGAGCCAGTGGTGTTGTATTTGTGTGCAGAGGCAAAGACCACTTTTTACCTAAATGTCCGGAAGAGGAGACTATTGATTCCATCTCTATAGTGAAATGCATTCAGGGCCATATTTATACTTTTTGACGCAAAACTGCGGCAACCCAGTTTTGCGTCAAAAATATTACCGCCGGCTAACGCCATTTCTGTGCGCCGTGCGGGCATCAAATTTATGCTTTGACGCACGGCGGCGCAAACCACAGGTGTGAGTAATTTTCTTTGACGCACACCGCAGCGCCACGTCGTAAAGGAAAATTACGTTAACACCGCGGAAATTACTGTGAGCCGATTTACGACACCGCAAACTGTATATGCGCCGTTTTTTGACGCAATAGCGTTAAAACGCGCCGCAAACACAGCCATTTCAGCAGAGGAGAGCTAAAATGGACCCCAGATGCCTGTACAGACCCCGGAAGATGACAACAGACCAGGAACCAGCCAGGAGGACCCACACAAGACCCAGGACAGGGAGAAGAAGAAAATAAAGTGTTGCTTCAGTGCAGAGGAGCAGGAAATTCTGGATAAAGAGGTTACGGAACACCAGCACCAACTGTTTGTCACCTCAAAGTTGCCAATCAGTAGGAGAGAGGCAATATGGCACCAAATTGTTGACAAGATTAACAGTGTGGCAGAAGTACGCAGAACAGTCATCGAGTGCAAGAAAAGCTGGCATGACTGCAAGCGCAGGACCAAGGAAAAGATGGCCAGGAACAGGAAGGCCGCACTGCAGACTGGAGGTGGGAGTCCAGCACCGCAGGAGGCCCTGTACCACATGGAGGAGATGGTCACAGCTGTCATCCCTGAGGAGATTGTCACAGGGATTCAAGGACAGGACAGCGCAGACTACCAGGAGACAACGCACATGCAGGGTAAGTTGCATGGGGAATTAAAATGCACCAATGTTCACTGCAACCGGGGTGGGGGGAATACCTACTACACAATGCATGTAAGTTATCATTTACATGGAGTGGCATGGGTAAAGGGGCACGGAACGGGGCATGGCCCGTTCAGAGAAAACCTGGGGACACCATTACACAACACCAACAATCTTTCCATGGGGGTTTGCTGCCATGCCAACAATGTAGCAAAGGTAAAGCCACGTCAGGAGGGAAGGGCACAACGTCAAACTGACATCCCGTCACACATTAGCCACTATACTCCCAACATTAACTAGGGCCCAATTAACAACCTCTAGCCATACCGACAACTTGAATGTAACATTGACAACAGTTGCCCCTACCACCTCCGCTGTGTGTGCTGGTCAAGTAGCCAATGGCAGTAACGTCCCCAGGGATCATACACACCCAAATTAGAGGGTTTAGGATGACAACGTTAACAATCCCCTGAAACAAGACAAATGTTCCAGTCCTGTCAATTGTGAATGCTTATAGTTGCCACAAAAATCAGCCAGTGTCATCAACATTAGGAGGTACACAGCACTAAGGTCACACCCATGCTGCATATGTCAGGGTCCATCCTGTGCCTGGGTCACAATGCAACATCCCAAATGTCATACTGCTCAGACAACAGCATTGAGGGGAAGGACACGTGTAACTGGTCAGGGAAATACACCTGCACAGTCAGAGGAGGAAATAGGGCACTGCTACGACTATCAGGGCAATCCAATGTGCCATACATTCCCCAACATCAGCTGTACACATTACCAATTCTGACATCCATATTGTGCCGTAACAATCCTATGCATAGTATAAGCTACATTTCAACTACATATAGGTGGATGTGAAAGGTCAGAGACTGGGGAAGGTCCAGATTGTTAAGTGAGCTGCTAGTGCCTTCAGAGCACTCACAGCCAGTGAAAGTTCTCACCATGAGAATGGAAGTAGCGGGACGGTTGAGTAGGACAAGAGGGTGGCAATTCACTATTTGGCAAAAACCAACACCTAGAGGAGATGATGCTGACAAGTCCACTAACTGACCACAATACATGTGACATGCAGGTGGGGAATAGGCGTGGGAGAATGCCCATCTGAAAGACTGGATCAATGAACAGGAACCAAGATCACAATGTGAAAATCATCACAAGGCAGGCATGTCACATCACAAATGCCACAACACAGACACACTAATTGTACCATATTTCATTGCAGAGGGCGATGGATCTCCTGTCCATATGCCTGTCCAGGACTACCCTGATGACATGGATGATGAGCTGAGAAACATCAGCCACCAGACCCTCCACGAGGTCCTTGGAACCCTCCAGACCCCACCGTGAGTCACAAGGAGGAGCACCGAACAAGCAGCCATCGCAGAGGATCCACCCACTACCCCAATTGTACAAACTGCCAGCTCCAATACCGCTGAGTACTCAGACGACACTGGCACCAGCTTTGAGAGAACTGTAGTGGGAGTACAGCGGGAGCTGGCCAAGGAGGTGCGGGTGGGGATGCAAACTATGACAACCAACCTAGAGGGGGTGCGTTCGTCCATGATTTCAACTGAAGAACAGGCAGCAGCTATGCAAGGGCGAACAACTATCTTGCAGGAAGTAGAAAAAAGGCTGAAGGAAATCAGCACAGCTGTAATACAGGTGACCCAACACCTACAACAGCAATCCTGTCAACGCGTGCACGAATGTAACATTGAACCCCTCAGGGCCGACCTGGCTGCCTACCATTGTGATGTGGCTGCTATTCTTAAGAACCAGCAGATCCTCCTTGCAGCAGTACTGCCCTTAAGACCCCCACAGGTAGCAGCTACTGGGATGTCTGACTCCACGTCTACAAACACACTGAGGTGTGTGTTGCCCCTTTACAACCACCACCACCAAGGGCAGAGGAGGCAACACATACATCAGAAGATGAAGACCAGGAACAGATCACTTTCACACGTAGAAGTACCCGGAAACACTAGTCCCTGCCACATGGCCACCTATTACCAAGATCCTGCGCTTTGTAACATGCCAGTCTTGCAACAACTGTACTCAGGCACTGTTCTGCAACCCACTGTCTATCTTGTCAGCCTGCCCAGTGATTGTCTCTCACCAACTCATTGACTAGTCCTGTCCCTCTGCACTGAAACTTCACCCCAGCATGTCCAATGACATGTCCTTTTGCACTTGTGTAGGATCACAATGGAAGATGTCACTATAATGGACTTACAATCATGGACAATGTACATATAGCACTACAGCACTTTTCAATAAATAGCACTTACACAACCACTTTGTCTCTGTGTAATGTGACACATCAACTGTGCAGTAGATCACAGAACCTTCTGTCAAATATCATAGATTGTCAATACAACTGTCCTGAAATAATGTGGGCTGATAACTATGCACAGTGGCCTGGAATCTACCATACTCTGCCCTTCCTGAGGGTAATATCGGAGGAAAAGAGAAACTATACACCATAATGCTGTGTTGGACAGATCAACGCTTCCTCAAGGGATATCTAAATCATAAAATAGTGCCTTCAAAATGTTGCTTTAATGCAAAGCTAACATATGTAACATTGCCCACAAATATAAGCTAACACTCACCAAACTGCATGAATGGAGGTGTATGAGTTTACATCCAAATAAGTAATCATGCTGAACAGTGTAACAAATGATCTATGTGAGTTCTGTACACTATACTACAAGAGAGCGTACTACCACTCACCTTATAAGGGTTTCCTTGGACATGAGACTGCAGTCAGACATAACACAGTGTCCCCAATCCTAAATCTGGAAGCACTGTATGTGACATTGAAAACATACATTACAAAAAAAAACACTTTGGGATCCATAGTAACTGTGATTGGTGGTTGCAATGAATGGCCGAATCTTTGCAAGGTGGCTTTGGGGTAGCTGCCAATGTTACAGCTCAGTTGTGATTTGTTAGCAGCATAGGACACAAAGGGGGTCCGCCGCCGGCCTGGCTGGGACCGCCAGAATACCGCTGCACGGTCAAAAGACCGCCGCGGGTATTCTGGGTTTCCCGCTGGGCTGGCGGGCGACCGCCAGAAGGCCACCCGCCAGCCCAGCGGGAAACACCCTTCCATGAGGATGCCGGTGGAGTGGAAGGGGTGCGACGGGTGCAGTTGCACCCGTCGCGATTTTCAGTGTCTGCATGGCAGACACTGAAAATCTTTGTGGGGCCCTGTTACGGGGGCCCCTGCAGTGCCCATGCCATTGTCATGGGCACTGCAGGGGCCCCCAGGGGCCCCACGACACCCCATACCGCCATTCTGTTCCTGGCGGCCAAAACCGCCAGGAACAGGATAGCGGTATGGGGGTCGGAATCCCCATGGCGGCGCAGCAAGCTGTGCCACCATGGAGGATTCCCCAGGGCAGCGGGAAACCGGCGGTACACCGCCGGTTTTCCGTTTCTGACCGCGGCTCTACCGCCGCGGTCAGAATGCCCATGGGAGCACCGCCAGCCTGTTGGCGGTGCTCCCGCGGTCGTTGGCCCTGGCGGATTTTACCGCCAGGGTCAGAATGACCCCCAAAATGTAATACAAAAGAAACACTGTACACTCATGCCAAGGCCCTGATCTACAAGCATGTCACACATACTGTAAAGGGTTACCTACACATTTATTAAACAGTAAAAACAGAAGCGAAAACTCGGGGAAAAGCCTTACCTACCCTAATCTACTCTAACTACTCATTACCCACAACTGTCCCTAACTAACCTAAGCTAAACTTACTTATCACATTTAACGAAATGTTCTAAACATCAACACCCCAACCCCCTTATGAGACGGGACATATGGAGGACAACAGATACTAACCTAAACACATACTATCCTATAGTTAACAAATATATATATATATATATATATATATATATATTTATTTTTTTTATTGTTTTTTTTTTTTTTTTAAACACACAAGAACCCCAACATTGCCATACACCCACCCACCCACACACTTAAAAATAAACAGTAGAAATATTCAGGACCCCCTAGCCCCCACCCACTAACACTAACTAAACTAACATCCTATACTAACCTAACACTAAGCCCTCTAAACCCATAAAGTATACGAACCAGGAAAGAGGAGGGAGGGGAAGGAATCATGTCTGTCTGTTCAGCTACATGGCTGTGGGATGCCCTGCGGGTGGTGCTGTGCTTGAGCCTGGAGCACTTGCTGAGGATGTTCCTGCAACGGTCCCAGCTGCTGGTGATGCCACCTGGGTGGTGGTGGTGGTGGTTGTGGTGAGCAAAGAAGGTCTACCTTGTGGAAATGCCCTCCAGGCTCCGGAGGCTCGTTCATGCCGATATTTGTGGGCCATTTTTCGGTACCCAGACTCCACTTGAAGTATGTGTTGGTGCCTCATTGCCCGCCGTTGAAACACCCTGGCCTGGATGGGTGTCATATTTGCAGCTGTTAAGACAAATAGAAAATCTAACATTAGGTATTGCATTGTGTGAAATGGCACAAGAATAAAATCAGACAATATATCTATTGTACTTGTAACAGCTCATATCATCATACAGATCATTGATTGTCCCTGAGGAAGTACATGGCAAGCAAGCCTACAAAGGTCCTATCACACACAGCACATCCAAACCCTACAAGATGGGTAACAACAGCCATGATTTTGGCATCTATGTTCTGCCAGTTGTCAGCTAAAAATCATGCTGCACATCCTCCACCACTGCCAGGGCTACAAATGTCATTGTACGGGATGGAAATCTAAGGCCACATGATCTGCAAGTTGTAAATGGACTTGCCAGTATAGTACTCATCTGCGAAACATGAGTGTGTATACTAGGTTCAAACAAGTGATTCACTGATTTACATGTCTGTGTACCAAACTTGTATCATCAGTCCTACATATACTATTCACAAACCTATGCCTGTGTTTGAGGGTGGGGGGGTGGACTAACAACTAATAATTTCTATCAACAAGGACACCCCGGAAGCTTAGGAAAGCTGGACATGTGTTTGGCTCAGCACACACACCACAGGTAAGGAGGATCTCCAAATAGGAGACAGCAAACCCTTGACCAATCCCAGCACCACTCATGTTTGGAAATGCAGACCTTTGTCCACATCATTTAATACCAGTAAGCCATGACTTACAACAAACACAGAGATGCAAGAACACCCCTGGCCATGAGTTGCATGCACACCTAGGCCATTGCACTCAAGTGCCACATACTCATAGCACTACATGTGGAGCTACATGCTGCTAGGAAGATTAACCTACAGTTTATTAAGTACATTAGTGAATTGGGAAGCAGAAGTCTGTGGGTAAGCATTTGGCAGACCCATTTTGGGACAATTTGGATCTGACTGGCTGACTAAATCACAAATTTGGTCCAGTGCTACTCTTTCTGATTCAAGTTTTATCCACATGACTCATCCCTATTCACATTGCGGTGCCTACAGGACTCACCTATAATACCTAAATAAGACAATAGGATAAGGATTGGCCAACTCAAAGATGGTGATAAAATGATATTCCACTCATGGAACAAAACAAATGATTGGCCAGCGCATCACACCTTGCTATGTGTCCAACACATAGGAGTCCATCCCACATCACCAGAAAACACAACACATAAC
This sequence comes from Pleurodeles waltl, assembly GCF_031143425.1. Classification (NCBI taxonomy): domain Eukaryota; kingdom Metazoa; phylum Chordata; class Amphibia; order Caudata; family Salamandridae; genus Pleurodeles; species Pleurodeles waltl. The sequence continues at coordinate 1,893,284,029 of NC_090440.1, forward strand.
ACACACATCAACACTTACTGGAGTTGTCTGGGTCCTCGAATCGAGCCACCTCGCCAACAGTGTAGGGTGCCGGTCCACCTGTAAGGCATGGAAGGGAGAAATGTGCTCAATGTCTGTGCACTGTACAACAATTCCAAAGACAAATACTATGTGTAAGATTACATCAGCAAGTAAACCCTCGCAGACATGATGATACTGCATCCCATTTAGCACGGCTAACATGTACTTACCATGGGTCTCCAGTGAGTTCTGCACACATGCAGTGGCCCTAACTATCATGTGGTGGCAAACATGCTCCTTCATTAATGAGCAGACATAGTAATGGAGTGTATTTGTCTCATCATGTGTATCCAAGAGAGACATCCAAAGCCACTTTCCGTGAGGACTGCATTACCAGTCAACCAGCCATTGTGACCATGACAAATTCATGACACACAGGTACAATGTACAGAGGAGCAGGGACAGTTGTTAGCCCTCATGTTGTTACAGTTTCTTCATTTGATGTGGCACAGCTATGATGAGTTGCACCAACCATAGAGATATGAACCCATGTGCATACCTTTGGCCAGCCATCCCGAATCGAAATGTGGCACAACTAACTCCAAATACCAGTCTAAGATGTTAGCTGAGCGCAGCTAGAACTTGTTCCCTATGTGTTCAAATCCAGATCAGACATGTATCTGAAATGAAGGAGGGACACAATAAACCCTTAAGATTTTTGGAATTTCCATAATCGGTCTCCTTACACACTCACCAGACACACATGAGACATATGTTCGGGCCACATTTCTATCATCAATTGACGTGAAGCCTGCACTAATTGTCAGCCTCATGTAGTGTTTCAAAAGTCAGTCTAGCTGTTGCGTCAACAAATGATGGTAAACATTTGGAAATTTCTATACCTCACAGGCAACTGTGGGCTATATCTATACATAATTGGCTCCTGATTTGTGTTGCTGTTTGACACAAAGGCGACACTAACTTACATAATGCAAATGTATTCAGTAAGTCTGTGGAGCACTTGCTTCCTAACAGCTAGTAATTGTGGCCCTTAACAAAGTAGATATATGACCCTGTATGTTTCAGTAGCATTCCACACACTCAACAACATTGCCGGCAGAAACTGTAAAAATCAGCTGATGTCACAACAGAGCATTTAAACGTGCACATTTACATGATTTGTACTCACCAACAGGGCCACCAATCAGAATCCCCAGGTGGTCCAGCAGATCTTTCTCCCTGGAGATAAGGTCAGCCCAGAGGTGCTTCAGCTGGTGGTCGTTTCTTGGTGTCCGAGAAATCCGTTGCAGATGAAGCAACAGCTTTACCCACCTGAGCCTCCGTGCCTCAGTGAGATACCCCTGTATCACCCGCTCACCTGCCTCAATCATTAGGGGCAGGAAATGGCACACCAGCCATATAAATCCACCCAGCTCCTTCTCACCCATCTTGCCAAGGCGAGGCCTACCCAACATCTTAGGAGCAACAGAGAAATAGGGGATAAAGGAGAACAAAGGAGAATAGGGGGAAAGTAGAACAGGAAAACTTCAAATAAACAACTAACACAGCCCAACTACACCCAAACTAACAATAACCACAACAGACTCCCAACAAAACAAAGACAATATTTTACAACACCAATGAGCACAAAAAAACACTCAGATAGGATGCTACAACATGTTTTTATTCACAAAAAGACAATAAGAAGACAACACAGGAGACAAAAGCACAGATTGAACAGACAAAACTCTGAACACAGCCACACAGTCAGTAAATATCACAGACTGCAAAGTGAAAGTGAAAGTGCACCCACGGTACATAATCTGTAAACAGGATATCCTATTACATCACTTCCTGCCTAAAATGGCGGGCGTTTTTATCATCATGCATCAAAATATTTTGACGCATACAGTCTGCGCGTCATTTTTTTCGACGCACAGGAGTAGATTTGAGGCCGCATCCATATGTTTGTAAACAGTTTTACACTTTTCTGAGGTACAGTGTGGAAGATACAGCTCAGGGGCAATGGTTATTTCAGGGCATTATGTGTCATTTTTCGGCCATAAGTGTCATTTTTTGATGCTTGTGCGTCCTTTTTTGACGCATATGCGGCAACATTTCAGGCATTAACTGGGTTTGGGTCATTTTACCATTTTAATGTTATATTACAGTTGTGACAATACTGAGAGAGGCTGATTGCTCCCACTTTGGTCATGACGGTGTATGGGCACATATGACACATCATACTACTGCGGACTATGATCCGCTACTTCATGTACATGATTTTCACTCTTGACTGATGCACTAGATGGCAAACGTGTGGCCTACATATCTGTATTGCACAAATTGGGCATCAGGAGAGGATAGCAAGGTGACGCACATAAGTACAATACCTCAATGCCTATGGATCAATGTGTGTGCAGTGGCTTCTAATATTGTTGTTGACCCACTGTGTGAACATCACTAGATGCATTATTGCAAATATGCTCGTATGAATGTGGAGTCAATGTGTCCAACCCTCAGATGCAAGTCAGTGTGGAAATGAGAGAGGACATGTGTTAGTCATACATGTAGCAACATCTGCTATGTTCACTTTCTAGTTTTTGGGTAACGTAAACACCACAAATGACAAAGCATGCACCGGATAGATAGCAGACGCTTGTTCATGACGATGGTCCAAAACTTGCCCATCACATGTCCTGGAAATTTAGATACTGCTTCCTAGGCACTTGTTGGTGAACCCACCATGAGTCAGACACATGTACAGACTAAGTGGGTACTGTGTAATTGACACGGAAAGCCAAAGGTGAACCACAATTGTAATATCACGCCACAGTTGTGGTCACATGACTGAGCCACAACTCTATTGTGGCACCAGTGGACCAGCAGACCAAGCAGCACGTGGCCACATATTTCCAGTGATCAATTGCACAGAGGTGTCTGGTTCATGTCTGTGGTCCAATGTTGATCCTGTATATATTTAGGGGTCTATGTTGTCACAGTTACATCCAGGTCTAGTCATGAGTCAGTGGCGGCTATTCCTGTATCTACTGAGTATCCTTCTGAGCTCAATGGAAGTAAAGCCAATGAGGATATAAGAACCTACATGGGGATGGCCCCACTCTGTCACTGAGACTGTCAACAGGGCAACCTTGGTGTGCTGAGTGAGATCATATCTCAGGAGTCTTGTACCGGCAGGTGTCATTACAACATTTGTACACAGGTTGGCCTGTAAAGTTCCCACTGCTTCTGGGAACACCATAGCCTCTGTGTTGATTCATTTTGCAGTTAAGCCATGCACTGTCCATCAATATGTTGTAAGCAAGGCGATTCAGCATGTGAACTGTCAGGGTCCTAACATGTGTGGACTTTCATGCACATTATCTGACTTTGATGGTTCTACTGGAGGCACCATACCCAATCCCTGCATACGGCCATGGTACACTGTCACACTTTGTCGCTCATGCATACATGCATCTCATGCATACATGAGACACAGACAAGGGATAGGCCGTGATTTGGGTATTTGTAGACAAGTAACCAATTATGGTACGATAAATAAGCAGATTATGCTAAGTAACTTATTTGAGTATGCATTGAAGAACCACTGACAACATATTTGCCTGCACATTGAGTGTGTGTGCTTCCTGTTGCGGTATAGATGTTCAGTTCCAGCAGGTGGCACAAGGCGTACCTGTGTGCGGTCAATGGCACCAAGGACGTGTGGAAATTCATGTCTCCTGCTGCTTCTGCTGTGTGTTTGGGAAGCAGACGTGGCGGGGTGTGAGTCTGATGATGGCATCCAGTACCTTGAGCAGGAAGGCGGAGAATGATGGCTGTGATATCCTAGCAACCAGGGTGCCAGTGGTTTGAAAGGAGCCACTTGCCAACATGTGTAGTACAGCTAGCAGCTTGGTTTCTGTTGGGATGGTGCGGGGTGTCTGCAAGCTGAGTGCCAAATGTGGCTCAATGTCGCGCAGCAGCTGCTGAATGGCTTGCCAGTTCAACCCATACCTCTGGATGATGTCATGTTCCCTGAGGCCATGAAGGGTTGTCCTGGTGCAGAATATCCTCTCCTGCCTTCTGCATTGCCTTTGGGGTCCCTGCTGGTGTTGTGGAAGCTGCTGTTGTTGCTGTGCTCTGCGTGCACGCTGGATGAGAAGCACCTCCATGTCTTCCTTTTGCTGCTCTGCTGTTGCTTCTGTGTGTTTTCATTAACTACAGGTGTGTTTGCCCCATTTTAATGCCTGCCCTGACCCAGGTGTTAATTTTTTATGCTAATCGGGCTGTATGTCATTTTCCACCTCCGCTTCCCGGCCGTGCCGGATTTTTGCGCGGTAGCATAAATATGACGCACGGGTGTTTTAGTCATTTTTTGGACGGGAACGCCTACCTTGCTTATCATTAACGCAAGGCAGTTTCCCGCATCCAGAAAATTACGCACATGGCGGGATTTTGACGTCCGCGGGCTCGGGTGTCGAAGTTTAAATATGGGGCAAGGTTTGCGCCGAATGTGCATCAAAACTTTTGACGCACATTCGGCGCAGACGGAGTATAAATATGCCTCTCAGTATCTCAATAGCGTGACTCTCACTTTTGTTGGATGTATATTATGAAGTTATCCCTGTCCAATGCATGTGTGAGAGTTCATGTGCTGTGCGAAGCATGTCATTCTCAAGGCCATGTAGCATATAACAAAACATAGCAGTTTCTCTTCAGGTTAGCTTAAGCCTGATGGGCTTGAAAAGCTGCAGGTTGCTGCCCCTAGTGCGTGCACCTCAGACATTGTGTAGTTATCTGAAAGGATTCAGACAATCCACATAAATATTATGGGAAATTTGCACTTTCTACAGGGTCACTCCAAATTCCTTTGGCCTTTTTGCTGAACCCTATTTTCGCTGACTATCGAACTCTATGCCCTTTACCCCAGCTAGCCAGTGGAAAGTGCTGGTGTGCCTACTTTCAACATGATCAAATTGGTATATTCAAGACTGACATATTTAACTTATCTATAAGTTCATAGTATAGGGTACTCACATGTACCTAGTACCAATAAGTATGTCACCTGTAGGCTACAGCACTCATTGTGACACCCACTACCGTGGCCATGACTGCAGGCCTGCCACCAATAGCATGGCTGTGCAGATTTAAATTGCAAACTCAATCTGTCAAAAGGGTTATTTCCTGGGAGCAGTTCACACCTCACCACAAGGGAGCCATCAAGCTGCCAAGCGGCAGTTAAATACTTCCAGAAAGACATATAGACGCATCCTAGTAGGCAGACAGTATTACAATGGCCAACACGGTGATGTGGGCCATTCTGACCCCACTCCAGGAAAACTATGCCCTCAAGGCATTAAACCAACTGAGACAGCTGTTATTGACAGAAACAAGCATTCCATCAAACACAAACGATAACACATTTCATTTCATTTGCAAAAAATAAAATAAAATAGTTGCACATTTTAATTTCAATAGACAGAATGAAGCTTTTCTAATTTCAATTGAAGCCACACATCGGGCATACTATATTCATTTTGATGCACCTGCACTTATCCCACGAATCAGTTTGAGGATACTAATTAGATTTTTAGCCTCCAATTTCAAATTTTTGGGAATTTACAATACGTTTTAAAATGTTCAATTGTACATTTAGTCACTTTATCTATATACACTTTATTAATCTGTTAACATTAGTTAATTTTCTAATCATTCACGGATCCCCCTGCGAAGACTTTGCGGACCCCCAGGGATCCCCAGACCACAGGTTGGGAAACACCGGCCCAAAGAATTGTAATTCTCAGTTCCTCAAATGATGTGATACTACTTTAAATGGCCCAAGTCATAGTTATTACCCTGTAGTTCTCTGTATTTTGTATTGTGAAACAAGAATGCCAGCCCCTCAAGGGTGACGCACTCTGTCTGTGTCACAGAGAGGGTCTGCCTGGGGCAGGTCTGCTGTTCTTTGTCCTAGGGATAGATACGACAGCCACACCCTTTTATTCTCTCACTGGGGGAGGTTCATTGCCAAGGATGCATCTGGGGACAGAAAATAACTATTTTCTGGCCACTGCCCTCCTCCCTGTTCCAGGGATACCAGGGCCATGGGGTAGTAAAAGTCCTGTCACTGGGCCTGGGGTACTGTATACCTGTCCTGGCAGATACTGCTCGAGGGAAACCAACTTTTCTACTACCATGGTCTATCTGGCACAGGAATCTCTCAGAGCAGAGACAGGGACCCTATTCACTTTGATCCAGTGCAATTGACAACCCCCACCCTCCCACCAGCTTACCTCTTGGGTCCAGTTCCCAGCAAAGGGAGACATGCTTTTCCCTCTTCTCTGGGGTATAACCTCCTCCCAAGGACACATTTGTCACAACTGTGGAGTGCTCACCTGTGGTTGGTTGCCTGGGCACCTTCTTGTTGTTCCCTGACTGGTGACAGTTGTAATTCCTGGGTAGGAAAAAGGACAGCCCTTCTGAACTTCTCCTCTTTTGCTCAGAAGGGTTATGGGAATTCTTTCTCTCCAAACTCCTTTGGGGCCCCTTGGGGAAATTCTGTTTTATCCGGCACTTCCATCTCCTTCTGCTGAGGGGGATCTGAATCACCCTTCTTGTGGTCACTTCCAGATACCTTCTTGGCTACTCTGGAACTGATCCAGAGGTCGTCATCCTTTCCAAGCTCTATGGGGAGAGTGAGCATAGAATCTATTGGGTGCTGGTGCAACTCAGTAAAACAGTTACTTTGTATGTACTCCTTCATAATCAGATTACAAAGCTCATCACAATAATTCCCTTTGGCACTAGTCATCCAACCAACCAGTGCCTTACTTGATGAATCCACAAAGTCTACCCATGACTGGTGTGACTGCTACTGGCTATCCCTGAATTTCACACAATACTTCTCTGGTACTAGACCAAACATCACAACAAGGACCTCCTTCATGAGGCCACATCTCATCCTGTAAACTTTCTCAAGGTTCAATACGATATCCCTCCCTTTAGCACATACTTCCATAGACTAGGCCTCATTCCTGCTCAGGAACTGTAAGCATACACAGGGATACGTTGTAGGCCTCAAACTACTTGTCTATGTCGTCCCTGTCAACACCTCCAAGTCACCGATTTATTCCTACTTCTCGACCAAGAGATAAGGTAGTACTGCACTCAATGCTTGCAGAATACAAAAATTGTTAGTTAAGGGAGCACTTGATTTTATTCTACTTCCTTTTTAGTGGTGAAGCTAGGCAACAGTTTTCACCTAGTGTTGAACTTGAAAACCTTCAACTGACATGTTCTGAAAGAAAGGTTTTGACAAGATCACTTCAATAAATAATTCACTTGATTGCAGTTGGTGACTTTCTAGTAACCTTGGACATCTAAGACCTGTATGTTCACATTCCTATTCATCAAGACAGTCAAAAGTGTATTTGTTTTGCAGTGGCAAGTCAACATCTTCAGTTCCAAGCCCTGCCATATGGCCTGGTTTAGTCTCCAAGCGTGTAAACAAAGGTACTTGAACCTGCTGTGCACCTTCAAATAAGTGTCTTGACAATCTTCCCTTACCTGGATGATTGGTTCTTATTTTCCTCTTCTTTTTTAGAGGCTCATGAGGATGTGAAAACAATGACAACTGTACTGGGAAGAGACTGGGATTTATCATCAACCTACAGAAGTCACAACCACTTCCATCCCAGAACAAGACTTTTATTAGGGCCACATCAGAAATCAACATTGGATGGGTTTTTCTGCCACACAACAGAATTCTTTCTCTTCAATTCAGTATGTGTCATCAAACACAACAGTCACTGCTAGCCAGGGGATGGTTACAAGTCCAGGGGTTGATGGCGAAATCTACAGCAATTGTTCCTTAGCCCAAGGGGATTCCCAATGCCTTTCTGCCGTCTCCCCTCCTCCCAAGGGAGTTTTGGAATATTTGAGAGGAGAGAACATTGGTGATCGTCATAAACTTCTGCCATCCATGGTTTCCCCTCCTGAAATTTCTGTGCAAGGGTCAGTTTCCTCATCTGTTGCTACAGCTGTCTGTGACACTGCACAGACCGGCGGCGCCCCATTCGCGAGCTGCGGTCAGAGCAGTGGTCCGCGTTTCGGGCAGCCGTTTCTGCTGCAGGCCGCTTTTCAGTTTGCGACCTATTTTTCAGGCTACAGCGCGACCTGAGACCTTTTCTTTTGGCTCGGGTTCTCGCTGCATCCACTTTTTGCCCCTTAATTTTTCTTATGTTTGTTGCTAATTCTTCTATTCTTTTTTCCTTTTTTTCCTTTTTGTTTCTTCTTTGGTCATATTTTATTTTCTCTTTCCCAGAAGACTGTATTCTTTCCCTGCATGCTTTGCTACCTATCTTATACTATGGTTATTTTTCCATTTACCTTTATGTGGCTCTTCCCAATCCAAGATGGTGTCTTTGTTACTTCCTGCATGTCACTTCCTGTCTTGTCTGTATATAAGCACAGTTTGTCTTCTGTTCCTTACATTGCAAACAATTCCATTCCGGTTTTGCTCCTCGCTCTTGTATCCCGTGATTTGGATTCTACCTTTTTTCCTGACTTCAGTTTTTGTTCCAGCCCTTTTTGTGCCTCAATATTTTGTCTTTTCTTATTTTTCAGGAGTTCCTTAGAGTTTTTTTCCCTGCTAGGTTTTTTTCCTCTAGGGCTCCTTCTGGAGGTTATGGCCTGCTTGGTGTTTTATTATTAGCAGCACCATGGCTACTGGAAAAGGTCGCCCCTACCTCGGTCAATCTAGAACAAGCAAGAAACCAGGTGGTGCACAGAGACTGGCGGATTACTGCGGTAAGAGCGTTCAAGTCATGACAGATTGCAACGCCAAACATTTCTGCATTGCTCTGGAACCATGGAAAGACCACCTGAAGATGTAGTGGAAACAGCACAGTCTATGTTTCATACCGTACAGCAACAGGCAGAGGAACTACAACAACTGCGTACTGAAAATAACGCTCTAAGACAAGCTCTGGTGTCTCAAATCATTGATGTGCCGACTGTCTCCGCCTCTACACCACGCTATTCTGGAGATTCTAACAAATTAAAGGAGTTTCTGGACTTTTTAACAGTATATTCTGCTTTTCGACCCTCTGAGTTTACCCAGGAGAAGAACAAGGTTGTTTAATTGATAAGCTTCCTGTCTGGTCCGTCCTTAGCATGGGCAACGCCCTTGGTAGCTGCCAATGACTCTTTCTTGTCCAACTATTCAGATTTTCTTCAAGCCTTCAAACAAATGTTCGAAAGACCTGAGCTGGAAGCCGTTGCGGAAGAGGCGTTATGTGACAAGGGACTCAAGATGTTCTGACACACATCACCATTTTCAAACAACTAGCAGCTGAAACCACATTGGTTGAACGGACATTTGTGACACTTTTCCATTGAAAGTAACAAGACGAAATAAAGGATGAACTGGTGCACTCCACTCTGGTTGTATCATTGAAAGAACTGATAGACCTGGCACTTAATATTGAATACCGCTTAGAAGAACATAGACTAGAGAAACAAAGGTCCAGGTTTCAGTTCCAATCAGTAGCAATGCGCTCTTCTGCACGTCCTCCTGAAGAAAACCAATCAGAGAAACCAGCCTCCTCAGAAGAAGAACCCATGCAAATAGATGTTGCCCGTGAACCATTATCTGAGGTAGAACGAGAAAACAGATGACGTCAAGGCTTATGACTTTATTGTGGCAGTGCGGGTCATCTAACTCAAATGTGTCCAATCCGTCCCACCAGACTGTCGGAAAATGTCAAGTCCCATTCCCTGTGAGAGGGAAGGGGACGGGAGGCATTGAGATACCTTCTATCTGCTCCTCCAGAGAAGATAACACAGCTTTTTTTGTATTTTCAGTAATTCTACAATGCCCAAATCCGGAAGAACAAGTGTTGGCGTTATTGGATTGTGGAGCCAGTGGAACGTTCCTAGATGAAAGATGAGCTAAGGAAAAAGGAACACCTCGCATTCCTAAAGAAGTTCCTGAACATGTTCAAACAGTAGATGGCTCTCCTTTAACCTCAGGACCTGTGGTGGATACTACTCCTACCCTTTGCCTGCAATTTGGAAGGCATAAGGAACATGTCACCTTTGACTTGATATCCTCCCCTAACCATACTATGATCCTGGGAATTCCTTGGTTAACACAACATAATCCATATATAAATTGGGAGACTATCACTTTCATCCCACTTTTGTCAATTACATTGTTATTCAACAGATTCTTATTGGTCTCCAAAAGAGTCAATTGTTTCTCCTAATCAAACAAGCAGTAGCATTAACATGGTCCAAGGAGTACCCAGATGCTACGAAGAATACTCTGACGTGTTCCAGAAACCTCAAAGACCCATTCTGCCTCCTCATTGAGATTATGACTGTGCTATTATTTTTCTACCTGGAGAAGTAGTTCCATTCAGAAGAATGTATTCCTTATCTGAGCAGGAAAGAAGAATACTTAAAGAATACATAGATGAAAATATGCAAAGGGGATTGATTGTTCCCTCTTCATCACCTGCCAGGGCTCCTCTTTTCTTTGTACCAAAGAAGACTAAAGATCTCCGCCCTGTATAGTCTTTCCAGAGTTAAACAAGATTACCATAAAAGATAGGTATCCCCTACTGTAGTGAATCCTACTTCGTTTTAATGGGATAACAGGAGTTAGCTTAGCCTTTGGCTTGCAGACTCGTGCCCCCGTCACCTAGTGACTTTTAACCTACTTAGCTTGTTCTGTCTTAGCACATTTCATTATTTATTTCTTCTAAGATGGCTGCCTTGTTTAGAGTTAGGCCACTTGTTATGGGTTACATTATCAGTGTCACCGCGCTAAGGCGTAAAGATCTAGCACCAAAGACAAACAAACAGTAGGCCTTCACACTTAGGGATTTTCCCTCTCTATACTTTCGAGGGATAGTTGCCATCCCAAGTTATCTATTGTTTGGGAACACACCTACGTCAGGAGTCCTTGGAGATCTGTATAAATATATTGCGCTTTAGACAGATAATCAGAGGGATTCCGACCAGAGGGCATCGCCACAATCGCTGATATCGATGCTGCAGTTTTCTTGGCGCTGACCCAGTCTTCGTGTCCCTACGGAGTCTGAGATAGAGACCTCATTCCAAGGTAACGAGGGCTGGGGGCTCCTTTCATGGACATGGCATTGGCAGATTAGGTTTAACAAACCCAGCTCTCCTTTAGGTAGGAGGTTGGGTCTTACACACTAGCGTATTAGGGCTCTTATTAAATGTATCTTGGAAGCAATCCAAAGGACTATATTCAGCCAAGTTGAATCTGGGGGTGCCTATCATCTTTTACGAATGAAGGAGGGTGATGAATGGAAGACTGCTTTTCGCACTCCATTGGGTCTTTTTGAATACCGCATAATGCCTTTTGGTCTGACTAATGCATCTTCCATATTCCCAAGATTTATGGATTTAATTTTTGTCTGATCTTTTGAATCAGAGTGTTGTAATCTATCTACATGACATTCTTGTTTATTCTTGTTGTCCTGAACACCATACTCAGCATGTTCTTCAGGTATTGGAAAGACTCTGACAAAACAATCTATACTGTAAGCCTGAAAAGTGTGAATTTAACAAGTCTACCGTCCAATATCTTGGTTTCCGTATCAACCAAGCAGGCATCACCATGGATCGATAAAAGAAAGTGGCCTTCTCCTACTTCAGTTAAAGAGACACAGTGCCTTCTAGGGTTATCAAATTTCTACAGACAATTTATAAAGGATTTTGCCCAGCAAAAGAGTCAGATAACCCAGACCATTAAAAAAGAAAGCCTAAAGAAAGGCTTCATTTGGACAGAAGAAGCAGAAAGAGTCTTTCAGGGTCTAAATCGTGCCTTCACACAAGCTCCCATATTACGTAATCCTGACACTACTAAGAAATGTATTGTGGTCACAGATGCATCAGACAGAGTTATTGGAGCCATGTTGTTACAAAGACAAGACGATGATGGCCTTGAACATCCTGTCATTTATCTTGCCCATGTGTTGTTAGATGCAGAATAAACTATTCCATGCTAGAGAGGGAATTACTAGCATTAAAGACTGCCTGCAAAGAATGGAGACATTTTCTAATAGGTTCACAGGAAGCTTTTGAAGTTAGAACAGATCATTGCAATACACACTGTGTCGAGACGGGGCCACTCACCTGAAAAGCAGGATGTCTGCAGGGGCGGTGTTATGCCCCGACCTCCTGGAACACCTCTCAGCACTTCCTGGTGGACACAGAAATCCCGGCAGGTGTTCCAAAAGGAAAGGGGGAGTGGAAGAGAAAGAGACAAAACACTGCCACATCTTGCCGGTCCAGCAAGGCACCCTGTATCTTCGGGAGCAGGTCGTTGACAGAGTGATAGTAGAGTTAGTCCAGTCAACTCCCTTGAAACTGAACCTCTCTTTCTGATAAGGGCATAGGAGCGGTAGAAGAACACCGGGATGCTCCAGCACTTTTCTTGATAATAATAACTGTTGGCACAATTACTAACACTGCATTACCAAAAACCCAATCTGAGTACCATAACAATAAGTACTCCAACACTAGGGCTAGCTTCACAGAGATTCTCTGTTGCACATTACTATTAGAACTGTGGCTGCACTTATCATGCACAAGGAAGACAAACAAGGGCATTAATTATATCATGTATAACCTTCCTGCATGCAAAGGGTTACACTAAAAGGAACAAAAACAATCCAAGAAATACAAATGTCCACTTTGGGTTTAAACAGTTAGGGTGGCACAGTTTGATTTTGTTTCACTGTGTGTGTGAAAAACCCTTCAAAAGCAAATTCCTCAAACCTGAAACACAGGCATGAATGACACAATATAAATCCAAGAGTTATGCTATTAGAGAAAGAAAAGTCACATAAATGCTCTTTTAAAATTGCACTGTCACTTTTTGTAGTTCCTGAAGCACATTTAGGCAAGTAACTACAATAATAATGTAGAATGTTCAGAAATGCATTTGTCTCTTCAAGATAAGCACTCTGCCAAAATACGAGGTATGAAATACACCAGCTGTTCTAGGAAAGCGCGGCGCTCAAAGAACAAACTCTCTGGAAAATACTAGTCACTTAACTGCAGTCTTTTCTAGAGTGCTTTAGGAATGCCTGGTGTCAGCTGGTACAGAACCAAAGAAAAGAATTGCCTCAAAAGTCCTGAATACGAAGATGACAGCAGGGACTGGACTGCCAAATCAGATGCTGAGATCAGGAAGCAAAACAAAGCCAAGCAGGGAGGCATGCTTCACTCTGCTATTTATAGCCAATCAGGAAAGCAGTTGAGTTTCCATATGTAAATGAGTCACCACACCCAATTAGAAGCACATGTCTACACCACACCCAATTAGAAGTGCATGTCTACACCTGCTCACATTAGCAAACAAGCATTGGTAAAACAAGCATTGATAAAACCAGTTGTGTAACACAGCACATTATGTTTACTTAGAAACATGAAGGTTTAACCAAGAACAGAGATATGATTTAACCCTAATCCCTGGGGATGCTGACAGATAACGAAGGAGGCACCTTGGGGATTCCTGACAGTCCTCCACACCAAGGACCCTCTCAAAGGGCGGGGCTTGGAAGGGTGCAGGAGATGGAATTTTTTTGTAAGACGTGGAGCATAAACTGTGGACGTGGGTTACCAGGAATTGTCCTCAGGCCCATAGCCTTTCCAAGCCAACAAAAAGTGTAGAAACACCATGGACGCACCTATAGTCAAGAATTTTGGCCACTTCAAATACCCATTGCCTGTGTACGTTTACCGGGGAAGGTGGGGGAGCATTGCGGGTGTCAGGGGAAAAGGGACGGAGAAACGACACATGAAACACAGGGTGTACCTTGAAATCATCTGCCAATGTCAGTTCTACTACCACAGGATTGATGATTTTGACAATAGGAAAGGGGCCTAGAAAGCCGGGTTTAATTTTCTGGATCCTGCAAGATGGAGATTTTTTGATGAGAGCCAAACCTGATCTCCTATCTGATAAAAGGGAGCAGGTCTCCTTCTTTTGTCTGCTTGTTTTTTTACTTGAGCATGGTAGAGTTTTAAATGGTGTTGTACTTGTTTCTGAATCCCCTGTAACTCTTTATGGTGTTTCTGTACTGATGGGACTCTTGTGGATGTTTGGGACCCAGTGATAGATAGCATTCTTGGGTGCAGACCAAACTAACAGTAAAATGGGGATAATCCTGTAGCCATGTGGACACTGTTGTTATATACAAATTCAACAAGTGGTAAAGCCTTATCCCACTCAGTAGACCATGTGTCATTGAAACATCTCAGGATTTGCTCCAGTGATTGGTTGGCGCATTCCGTCTGCCCATCCGTTTGTGGATGATATGCAGAAGACAAGCGGACGTCCATACGGACAGAGGAACAGAAGCTATGCCAAAACATTGATAGAAATTGGGGGCCACGATCAGAAACAATTGTGGTGGGCAACCCATGAAGCCGTACAATGTGTTGGACAAACAAATCAGAGAGCTTGGAAGCCATAGGGAGGCATTTTAATGGAACAAAATGAGCCATTTTAGTTAGGTAATCTAAAACCACCCATATGACATTGGGTCCATTGGAAGCTGGGGGATCAGAAATAAAATCCATACTTATGGTATGCCATGGGGCCACCGGAATTGGCATGGGAAGTAACAATCCTGTGGCTTGAGTATGTGAGGTTTTAGCCTGAACACAGGTGGAACAAGTCTGGATGTAGCTTCTGTCATCCTGCACAAGTGTAGGACACCAAAACCATCTTTGACAGAGATTTAACATCTTTTTCTCACCCGGGTGACCTGCGAGGATAGAATCATGTCTCCAATGTAACACTGTATCCCGTAATTCTTTGGTAGGGACGTACAACTGATCAGCATAGTATAGTAAACCCTCTTTTTCATACACATCAGTTGCACAGGGAACCTTGTGTTGGGCTACCCGTATTTTCTCAAGGAACTCTTGGGAAGTGCACACAACCACTATTTTATCTGGGGGTACAATGCCTCTGACCTGTTCTAGTGCAACATCAGAGGAGAAACCATCCTAGACTGCATGTCTGCCTTTTGTTGTGTAGTACCGGGCCTATAGGTGATTACGAAGTCAAACTTGTAAAAGAATAAAAACCAGCGTAATTGAAGAGGTGTCAGGGCCTTGGTCGCTTGAAAAAACGGTAAATAACGGTGATCTGTGTAAATAGTTACGGTGTGTCTATCGTTACAGTGTGTCTAGCTCCTAGCAGGTGGTGACGCTATTCCTGGAAGGTCAGCTTGATGGCCAGAAGTTCCCGCTCCGCCACCGTGTAATTTTGCTCTGCCGGTAGGAATTTCTTTGAGAAGTAAGCTACTGGATGGAAATGCCCAGACTCAGGATCTCGTTGGGACAAGACACCACCCACTTCCATTTCGGAAGTATCTGCTTCTACAAAAAATGGCTGAGCCAGGTCAGGATGATGGAGAATGGGTGCTTCAGTGAATGTGTTTTTAAGATGTTGGAAGGCTTTCTCAGCTTCTGCATCCCAGAGGAACTTAACTCCCTTTCGTAGGAGACGAGTTAATGGAGATACCACGATAGAAAAGTGGGGTATAAATCCCCCATAAAAATTTGCGAAGCCTAAAAACTGTTGCACTTCCTTGATGGATCCTGGGGCTACCCAATCCAGGATGGCCTGTACCTTGGACCTATCCATGGAAATTCCATCAGGAGTGATCACATATCCCAGGAATTCTACAGTTGTAGCGTGACAAACACATTTTTTCAGCTTGACGAAGTGTTGATGCTCACAAAGCTGTTGTAAAACCACTCTTACATGCCCTATGTGTTCCTCAGTGGAACATGAATAGAACAAAATGTCGTCTATGTATACCACTACACAGATATCCAAAAACTCCTGCAGCACTTCATTGATGCAAAATTGAAACGCTGCAGGAGCCTTACACAACCCGAAGGCCATCACTGTGTACTCGAAAAGTCCAAATTTAGTTTGGAATGCGTCTTCCACTCATCCCCCTTCACCACTCGGATCAAGTAGTAGGCACCCCGGTGGTCGAGTTTAGTATAAGTGGTCGACTGACGTACCTGATCTAAAAGTACCGGGATCAACGGAAGTGGATAACGATTTTTTTATGGTCACTTTGTTCACTGCGCGATAATCTATACAGGCGCGCAGCTCACGATTCTTCTTGGGCGCGAAGAACAAAGACGACGATACTAGTGACATTGAATGATGAATGAAACCCTTGGCCAATAGATCATCCAAGTAGTCTCACAGGTATTGATTTGGCTGGGCTGTCAAATCAGATGCTGAGATCAGGAAGCAAAACAAAGCCAAGCAGGGAGGCATGCTTCACTCTGCTACAGATCCCTGGGGATGCTGACAAATTACGCAGGAGGCACCTTGAGGATTCCTGACACACTGCCTCCACAGTTTTCAATGCCGGAATAGTCAGCAAGCCAGATGGGCTTTCTTTTTTAGTAAATACAATTTTGTGGTGACATACATACCTGGATCCCAAAATGTTCTAGCAGATGCCTTGCCTCGCTGATATCCTTAGAGCACAATTACTACTTTCCAATACATCATAGAGCTATGTCGAATAGTGGGAGTCATTCAATCCTTTCTCGACCGTGTGAAGACAGAGTATCAGAATTTATCCATGGAAGAATGGAACACTTTAAATTCCCACTTTCAGAAGCATCAAGAAAATTATTATCATAAAAACACCTTACTTTTGCCTACCAAGAAAGTGCAAGCTGAAGCTTTGCAAATGTGTCATGACTCCCCTATTGCTGGACATCATGGAGTTAAGAACACCCAGGAACTGCTCCTCCACTCCTTTTGGTGGCCCATGTTAAAATCTGACGCTGAAACATATGTAAGATCTTGCAAAATATGTACTCTAACAAAGACACCTCGGACTAAGCCAGCAGGTTCATTGATGCCATTGCCTGTGCCATCTATTCCATGGCATACTATAACCACAGATTTTATTTGTTCTTTGCCATCCTGTGCGGGTTATCAGGTCATAATGGTAACGGTTGACTCTTTTACTAAAATGGCTAATTTTTTGGGCCTAAAGAAATTACCCACCGCTAAGGTGATGAGTCAGATCTTTCTACGAGATATATTTCGCTTTCATGGCCTCCCTCAAGTAATTATTTCCGATCGAGGCCCTCAATATGTGTCCTGTTTTTGGAGAACATTTTGTACGTTTTTGCATATTGAGGTAGCTCTATCATCGGGGTTCCATCATCAGACTAATGGTCAAACAGAACATCTAAATCAAGAATTACAACAGTATCCACGCTGCTTTTGTAATGCAACCCAAAGTAATTAGTCTTCATACCTACCATTGGCTGAATTTTCCTATAATAATGCAGTCCATAGTGCAACAAAGTCCATACCTTTCTTTTGTACTTTTGGTTTCCACCCTACTGCTTTTCCTACCGTTACTAATAAGGATTCCTCTGTTCTCACCATTACCTCAGTTCTCCAAAATCTCCGTCAGGTTCAGGATCTGCTCTGTGCCAATCTCCTAGCTACAAAACATTACATGAAGAAGGTTGCTGACACCCTGCGTAGTCCTGCACCATCTTACCAGCCTGGGAACAAGGTCTGGCTTTCATTCAAGATTTTGCCCTTTCGCCTATCCCAGAATAAGTTCAAGCCCTGCTACTATGGACCTTTTAGAGTCTTGCATGTGGTGAATCCAGTCTCTGTTCGACTTCGTCTACCATTGACTTGGAAGATTCATCCTGTTTTTCATGTGTCTCAACTGAAACCTTTTATTCCTGATCCTTACAAGAGAGATGCCCATTGTCCCCCTCCTCTTTTGGTTGATGGCCATCCTGAGTACGAAGTACAGGAGATATGCGATTCTCGCTTTTTTCTAAATCGCCTCCATTTCTTGATTCGCTGGAAAGGATACCCCATTAGTGTTTGTTCGTTGGAAGATGCTTCCTCTGTCCATGCTCCTCGCTTGGTGCGCACATTTTTTCAACATTTCCCGGACAAGCCCGGGGCTTCGGGGAAGGGACCTACTGTTACGCCGCGCAGACCGGAGGCACCACATTTGCGGGCCACGGTCAGATCGGCGGTCCGCATCTCGGACAGCCGCTTCTGCTGCAAGCCGCTTTTCAGTTCACAACCTGTTTTTCGGGCTACAGCGCGACTTTAGAAATTTTCTTTTGGGTCGGGTTCTCGCTGCATCCACTTTTTGCCCCCTTAATTTTTCTTACCTGTTTGTTGCTGTTTTTCTTTTTCTCTTCTTTTTTCCCTTTTGTTTCTTTTTGTTTCTTCTTTGGCCATATTTTCTCTTTCCCAGAGGTCTGCATTCTTTCCCTGAATGCATTGCTTCCAATCTTATACTATGGTTCCTTTTCCATTTACATTTATGTGGTTCTGGAAGGAGGGTACAGAGATGGGTTCCTATTGCAGTAGAATAGGTCAGGAATATTGTGTTGTCCTAGCATACGGTTGGGGTGGGTTTACATAGCATGACAGTTACATTATGTTAGCCTGGAGTGGAAGGGATTTTTTTTTTTTTCTACATTGTTTATTCAGTTTTTTATACAGCACTGTTGAAATGTCGTAGCGGCACAGGGGGAGGATTCTTACCTTGAACTGACATATCATATGTATGGGAGGTAGATTTGGGATACTTACCTTGAATGTTCGGGGTCTGGGTACCTACATTTTAGGGTCTTATCGTTCTTGAAGTGTCATTGGGGAAATATTGCTTGTCTCTAAGAGCTGCCGCTTAATGATACAGAGGCTGATAAGGTGGCCAGGAAACGGAAAGGGCAGCTGTATGATACCTCTTATTCAACCTACGCTAGGGGACTGCTGGTGTGGGTGGCCCCGGGTACCCCAATTGTGCCCACTTATCTGGAAGCAGACATGGAGGGGAATTATGTCTTCCTGCAGAGTAGGCTTGATGTGAGGCTGTCTCCTTCCTTAATTTACATGTGCCTGATGTTTATGATCCCCAATTCTTCTTCAGGCTACAATAAGGAATTGGTTCTGATGTTGATGGCCCACTCCTTTTGCTGGGGGATTTTAACTGTGTGTTGGATGGGGAGTGGAATAGGCAGGCCCCTAAGTCTGCCACAAAGCCACAACTGACTTCGGGGTGCGTGAGTTGAAGCCCATTTTGGGACACTGAATGTTTGGAGGGCTTGTAAACTGTTAGACAAATCTTTCACCTGCCATTCGCCTATGCACCACAAGTTCAGGAGACTTGATAGGGTGTTGGTTGTGGGCTTTTCACTTGATAAATTGTGGACAGTAACGCACCTAGCCCATTTCTTTTGGATCATTCGCCGGTACTCTGTGAAATGGCATGGGGTGGGTTTGGGCTGCAAACACTGAACTGGCACTTTCAGTTTGATTTCCTGGCAGATGTTGTGGGTAGGGATATGCTGTTGCAAGCCTTGACTGAATGCTTGCAGGCTAATAGGGGCTCATTGGGAATACGTTCTGTCAAATGGGACACTATGAAAGCTGTGATGAGGGGGCAGTGTTTGGGTTTGACCTATGGGGATGTAGGCAGCTGCAACAGGAGCTGCAAATAGAGGAAGGGGCACTAATTGAATTGCAAAATCTAGACATGACTAGCCCGGGCCATCAGAAGGAGGAACTGAGGATTTGTTGAATATAGCTGAAAAATGGGACAAACTTGATGCATACATTCTTACACAACACAGACAGCACCTACATCGGGAGAGTGACAAGTCAGGCAGGGTGCTAGCCTGACTGCTCCAGAGGGAGTGTGGCCCACCTCCCGTAATTCCCTTGATAGAACCGGACAGTGTGGTGGCAGCCTTGCAGAAGGAGGCTGTGGTAGCCTTTCAGTGTCATTTGGAGGTGGTGCATAGGGGGGCTCCCGTAGCTCTTTGAATGGGATTCGGGCTTTCTTGGCACCCTTGGATATGTCTCAGCTAGGATTAGTGACAGCAGGAATGCTGGATGCAGATGTCACACTGGAGGAGCATAAAACTGCCTTGCAAATGTTACTTAAGAACAAAGCTCAGGGGTGGATTCAGGGTTTACAGCGGCACTGACTCAGTACATTGGAGGTATTATTGGAAACCAAGGAGATGGGGCACTCCCACCAAGCATTAGTGAAAGCCTGAAGGCATTATATGTACTTTACCGAAACCAGGGGATGGAGTCAGATCCTACTTCGTATCGTCCCCTCACGATTATAAACTCTGACATCAAAATCGTATGTAAGTTTTTGGCCAATCGTCTGAGCCCAGTGATGAATGGACTAGTTCAGGCTGTATTCCTGGTCACAGTACAACCTTGAATCTGCGGGGGCTTGCACATGTGCTCCACAAGGTAGAAGCCAGGCAAGAGGAAATGGTGTATGCCTCAATTTACATTGATAAAGCATTTAACACAGTGGACTTGGGGTATCTATTAGAGGTGATGAACATCATGGGGATTGGCCTCAAATTAGAGCCTTGATTCAACTGCTACACACTTTCCCTGGTGCACTAAGATGGCGTTTCTACCCGCTGCCTGTATGTAATCCAGAATGCATTGTGTCCCCTGCTGTCAGGTGTCTTCTGTCAGCAGAATACCATCCTCACCTGACTTATTTGGGAAGGGAAGGGAAGCAGAGCAGGGTGGCTTGTCAGACATTAATGAGGGGATACGAAGAT
The DNA here is from genome assembly GCF_031143425.1 of Pleurodeles waltl. NCBI lineage: Eukaryota > Metazoa > Chordata > Amphibia > Caudata > Salamandridae > Pleurodeles > Pleurodeles waltl. The sequence goes on from NC_090440.1 coordinate 1,893,304,708, forward strand.
GGTGGGCTCGGAGTCCAGAATCTGGAACAATATTACTATATGCCTCTCACATCAGCACATGGCAAAATGATGGAGGAAGGAAGCAACTGGGAGAAGGATCACCTGGCAGGTATGGTGGAGGGGACTTAGCTCCCAGAGTTGCTGATGGCAGGTTTGTGTGTGTCCTCCTTTGTGGTGCATCAGACTGCTGAGGTGTGGCAGAGATTAGTGACGGTGGTGATCAGTAGGGCTCCTTTTCATAGGGAGTTGCCACTGTGGGTCTTAGCTCTGTTCCGACAGTTTGAGGAGGCTATGTTGTTTCAACCTTGGCATGAGGGAGGTTACAAATGGGTTAGTGACCTGTATCCCAATTACATATTTATATCCTTTGAGAATGCACGGATTCGGTTCAGGCTAAGATCTGGGCAGCTTTTGCACTATGCAGACGTGACTCACATAGTCAGAGCTGTTTGGACATCTTATTCTGCGGTGGCGGCTATGCTGGGCATGCTATTCACACTGAGGGCCTTCTTATTTTTTTGATTTATAAGGCGCTACTGGTGGATACGATCAATGGGCAGCTGAGAGTGTGGCGGGTTTGGGATACAGATCCTACGTCTCCATTCTCAGATGTGGACTGGGCCAGGATTTGTACGCCGTTGAAGTCCATGTTCAGCAATGCCCAGTTCAAATTAATTCATTTTTATTCTTTTGCATCACATTTACATGATCCCAGTGGGTATGCACAGAATCAATCCAGAGCACACTCCTGCGTATCCCCATTATAAAACAGGGGTAGCTGACTTTGTGCACTTGGCATGGGGCTTCCCACAGGTGAGAAAATTCTGGGAAAGGGTAATTGTTAGGTTGAATCAGGCTACTACATCGGCTTGGACACTCACACCTCACAACTTTGTCTACACAGCATCGTGGTTTGTCCCAAGGAGCACAAAATGACATACCAATTTCTGCAACTGGCCCTGGAGTTGGCAAGGAGGTGGGTAGCCATCACATGGATGGGCACAGGGCTCCTTCTTTATATATACCTAGAATTCAAGCCACAGATCCTACTTGAGATTTGGCCTTAGTGTTTACAACACCCTTCAGTTGAGCAATTAAAAGGTGCAGACCTTGGATGAGTAAAAATCGAAAACAGCCTTTTTTATTGGCAATTACCTCTACAAAAAAAATCTTTGATGGTTACATTACATCCGTATTTGAATTTTTTTTCCTCACTGAGTGGTCCCCAGATTAGACCCAAAATGTGTTCCCTAGATAAATAGCCAAGTTCCATCTCTCACAGGAGGTCATTTTACCAATGATTAGAACATAGGGTGACTTTCAGTTGCCTTCGGCCCTTGATGTTAGTCAAGCACTGTCCATATACCCAGAATGTGCAAAGGAATTCAGATTATCCAATGCTTTATTTGGTGATTTGTCTAATGCTTTATTTGTTTCTTAATGATCCATCAACAAAGACTAAAAAGCATCTTTCCAGACATTGGGTAGGTGGGCCAGACAAGCGATTGCACAATTCTTTAAATGCCTGGGTGTTTATCCTCATGCATCCATCCAAGGTGGATCAACAAGATCAGTATCTACTTCAACGGCCTGAAAAGGTGTGGCATCCATACAGGAGATAGGAAGCGGCGACATTGTCCTCAGAATGTACTTTTGTCAAACATTACAGTTTAGAATTGTCTGATGAGTTGGATACTACGTTTGCTTCTACTATCTTACATTTGGCAATGAAGTAATTATAAATTAATAAATGTAATTTATTTTTCTGCACAACCTCTGTGTTGGAGCAAGCTTCTGCAATTTGTCAAATCCTCCTGGATTTCATGACTGGGATGAGGAAGACAAAGTGAGGGGGAGCACAATAGTCACATTACTTAGTGGGAATCTTCATTACCCCGATCCGTAGTCCTCCTCATCCCAGTCCACTTCCAATCCCCAACCCCCCCCCCAAATCTTTGCTTTCCAACTTGTTGGGCATGTTATATATGAGAGATGGAGTGAGCCCTCTTCTACTCCGGTTCATGGAGATGGAAAAATAACTCAATTACAAGGGACGTAGATCTCAATGAACAGTCTCTTCGGAGGCAGGAACCATCATGGATTTTAGGACTGTAAGTAATGAGTTCGTGGCTCTTGACAAAGTTTTGTGCTCGCTACATAGAAGTACAAAGGGTACGGCACACACAAATCATAACTCAGGCAAGTCCAAAGAGTAAGCACCCATGTGTGTCAGAGAGCATTGTAAAACACATCAGATCACCAACAACGCTGGTGCAGTTTCTGCAATTTTCTGGGACAATGTTTAAGTTTGGACTAGCGAAATGCCCTCCATTCCAAGTCAAAATGTGATATAACCATTTACCATTCCATAAAATTACTAACATTTCTGGAATAGCAAACTACCATTCAGACGCGCACAGACGAGGGTAACACAACTCCTGTCACATGTTTGCCCTCATTAGAGTTCAACAGGTCAGGTCCTATAAATGAATGAAATCGCTAAGAAAGAATTGTGTCTGTGGTAGCCCTAGCCCTAATAAAACTGGACTATTGAAACCAACTCCTGTAAAGGTTTCTACATAGGCAGATACAAAACCTACAAGAAGTCCAAACCACAGCCACCGAATGCTTCAGGGGACCAAGAAATTCCATCCAATCCAAATCGACTGTCTACTGAGAGAGCCGCGAATACTCTTCATCCATTCCTCCCTGGTCCTGATTATGAGTGGCACAGCACTTTCTGTTACATGTATTGCAATTAGGAGTTTGTCGGAAAACACCGACCAGTACAACTTTCCCCAAATAAACATCATCAGGTGAAACCTGCCGATATTTAATTAGGGAAAAAGGCTTAGAAAATACCGGGACATGTGGGTTTAGGAGCAGAAAACACCAGCATTTGAATATCATGCTGCATTTTCACCTCTTCATTTGTAATTGGAGGGATTCATCACATCCAATTAACAACGAATCCCAGGATATGGTTATTCATCCATCGCAATCACCAATCATCTAGTGAGGTACCACTCATAATCAGGCACTTTGTGACAAAGGTCACAACGCCGCAATTATTTTTGTATTCACTACATCGAAGAAAGCACACTATAATCCTTCACTGTACAGAAAAGCAGAACCGTTGACTGCAAATACACACATCTAACATTCAAGGGTCTTTAAATCTGGAACTGCGACAACCCCAAATAAAGAATGCAAAACCACAATTTTAAATTTAAGACAGACATCTTCCAGTAGGTCTTTGCTTGTAGTGACCTACTCAGTTAGATTTGTCTTAATGTGATCGATGGTACCTGTACGTGATATACTTGCAGTCACGGCTCACTGCGCGGTGCAGGGGCGGATCGGCACGCAGCAGGGGTGGGAGGTAGGCAGGCAAAATAAACAAAAATTAAATTTTAAAAAATAAAATAAAAACGTACCTGCCTCACTCTTTCCTAGGTCACCGCAGGCAAAAACTCCCAGCCTGCCCTGCGGCCAATCCTAACGCTACATGAAAGCAGCGTTAGGATTGGCTGGAGCGCCCTGGCTTGGAGCTCCCAGGCAAACTGGGAGCCTGTGCCTGTTCTCTCCAACCCAGCAATACAGTGCTGGGTTGGAGAGAGCACACCCCGTATGTGTGTTTGACCGGCCTGAGACTGCAGTAAGAAAATCTGACAAGATATTGACAAAGTCCCTCCACACTGATTTTTGTCACACTCAAAAATTGGAGGGTGTTTTAAGCAAGTGCTCTATTCAAAATCACTTTGGGCCTGATTCTAACTTTGGAGGACGGTGTTAAACCGTCCCAAAAGTGGCGGATATACCACCGACCGTATTACGAGTCCATTATATCCTATGGAACTCGTAATACGGTAGGTGGTATATCCGCCACTTTTGGGACGGTTTAACACCGTCCTCCAAAGTTAGAATCAGGCCCTTTGTCTTTTTAGCTTCGGGGAGATGGCATTCTATTTATCTTTGGAATTTTCATGGTAGGAGGAGGTCACTCCTTTTCTATTTTTGGCGACTCCTGTGCTTTCAGTTTATCGGGCTATCCATGCAACAGATTGGCAGGGCAATCCTTGCTGCATTTTGTTTTTCTGTAAATTTTACAAACCCTTATTTCTATGTTTTCCTAAACACATTTTAAAACCTCTTGCATTTCGGAAATGTAAAGATGCCTTAATGTAAATGCAGCTGTTCTGCAGCCCTGATGTATGCTCTAGAGCAGTGATACTCATAGTACGGCCCGGGGGCCACATGCGGCCCTTTCGACCTTAACATGCGGCCCAGCAGCACTGGGCTGCTCTTAACTAGACTCAACACTAACATTAAAAAAATGTAAATAAACAGGCAAGCATTTATTTAAGGCGAGTTGAAGGTAAAGAAAAGAGATAAGAGGGGGGTTCTGTATAATGTTGGTCGCCTAGGTTTCAATTATACAAAAACATTATAGTTTATTAAATCAAATATAAAAAGGTTTTGTGCAGCACACATCCTAAAGTCATGCGAGGCCCTCATATGTGATAATGAACAAAAAGCAGGGAAAGTGAAATAAAACATTTGCTTAGGATCACACAGTTTGTTTAAGTGGAGAAGCCGTGATTATTCCCAAGTTTATGGTTTCACGTTGTGCTATTCAGACACTTGAAGTATAGCTTTGCGTCCCTTACACCTACTTTAGTACCAACCCCCGACTGCCACCCTGCTGCCATCAGTGCGGCCCTCGGTCACATCAAAGACCAAACTCTGCGGCCCCGTGAAAATGTTTGTGAGTACCCATGCTCTAGAGTATGCTGCTGCCTCTAAATGTCTGTAAGACGTAGGATGTCTTGTCAGCATCATCCTAGTGGAGGTGTCTTTCCCTTCTTTATTTGCACTTTATTGTAGAGGTTTTTACTACAAGAGTGTGAGATTTTTCTTGGATCAAAAGGAAGTTTTTATGTTTTAAGCATTAGTTTTAAATGTGCTTTATTTTCCTCATAAATTGTATTGTGTTTCTTTTATGTTGTTTTCATAAAATTGAAAAAAAGATATACTGAACGCACAACCAGGTTTTATACACACACTATAGTCCTAGACTGGAACACCGTGACTATCCACATATCTATTTCGTCATCTTTGGCTTTCTTAGTCTTTCTGGAGCACAATAGTCATCAGAGCAGATCCTTGGAAGAGCTGGTGCATTCAGTACCCAGGTATCTTTAGGGAAAAAGACCGATAACATCTAGAGTTGGAAAGCATGAGAAATATAAAATGAGGAGGACACTATTGTCTGACCCTATTTGACTTTGCAAAGACTCTGCTCATGCTCTCGAGGACTGCCCAACCGCCCTGCACCTTTACCAACAAACATTTTGCTCACATTCACGAGCACACAGTCTTAGTTGCTGAGACATTCCTTAAACAACCATTGTCAATGGTAATTGGTCTTGGCAATCTCAGATATATTGGCATTGTCAATGGTATTGTTTTTTAGCCATGATCTCTGCGTACATGCATGGTGCCCAGACTCCAGAACTGCTATTGGCAAAAAAGACATAGTAGACGTAAGCTAAGTAAATGCTGAAGACATAACATAAGGACCTGAGTGGAAGCATCAGCTGCTTTAATGGCAGCCCATAGCATGTGTTTTTGTGAAGCATATTTTCAACCTTGAATCTCTTGGCAGCAAAATGAGATATATAGACAGAGTTGGTGTGAAAAAGTATGAGAAGATGAGACGGCAGGGAGGTGAGCAGGTTTTGTACCTTGAATGGTTTTAAGTAGATAAAACGCAAGGGCTGTGTTTCTTTTAGGAGGACGGAGTCCTTCTATCCTTCTTGGGGAATTAATATTATTGAGTGATTCTGAGGAATCATGGGCTGTCTTTGGAACTGTTTGTGGTTAGAAGTGGACCTGGCAGTTGGTATTGGGGAAAGGCATTAGTTGGGTGTTTTGGTGAGACCTGTACATGCCGCAATGAACGATTTCCCCTGGATGCAGTTTGGTTGCATGTAGTAAGTTTGAGATGGACGGTAAAAGATAGGCCAGATGGGGTTGAGGGGTGATTGGTGGAACTGTGATGCTCTCTAAGAAATGGAGCTGTAGAGGATTTAAAGGGGCAGGCAGGGTAATACACAGATTATGCAGTCTTATCAAAGCAGCCTTTTCCACGCTATATTTTTGTGTGTCATGACTGCACCATCTCCCAGAGTACTTCCTTGTGTAGAGGGAGTGCTTGTTGCACCCCCGTTGGGCAGAGGGCATATCAGTTCCACCTATCTCTCCCACAGGGCTAAAATATATAGAGCTGTCTAAAGACCACCACACTCGTTGTTGCGGTCTGGACCGACGCCAGTGCAGCAGTCTGACTGCGCATTACATCCCTGGAGTTCGGACCGCCAGGGAACCACCAGCTCTGCCAGGATCTCGGATCACAGCGGTCTAGAGGATGGTGGTGGCCCCAGTGCTGCCCTGGCGATTACGACCCCCTTCGCTGCCAGCGGTTTCATGACGGTAGCACAGCCATGTAAAGGCTGGTGGAGAACGGGTGCACTTGGTATGGGCAGTGCAGGGGCCGCCTGGTCAGCACGGTCGCAATGTTCACTGTCTGGTTTGCAGACAGTAAACATTGCGGGAGTGCTGGTGCACTCTGCTTGCTACAGCATTGCCGCGGGCTTGATTACAAGCCAGAGACAATGCTGTAGCCTGTTTCCCGCTATGCCAGCAGACGGAAACTTAGGTTTCCACCCACCGACCTAGCAGTAAACCCATAATAGCTTCGACGGGTAGGTCGCGGAATAGGTGGCAGCCACCCTGTCGGAGGTTGGCAGACGGAGTTTTCCGTCTTCCAAACTCATAATGGGGCCCATAGTGTCCCTGAAGGATAGTCACAGTTATAGTTGGAGAGATGTCTGCTGGGATGGCTCATCTGATGGATATGGACAGATCAACCAATTATATGCTACATAACCAACTTGAAGATGTGGACAACGTAGACAGGTGAACCATACGACTGCCAAACTTCAGTTCCCAAATAAAAATGGGATCAAAAAGAGCATGATAGGGAGTTCACTTCAGAACTTTTGTGAATTTTTATCTATGGCAAGAAATTATGTATATATATATATATATATATACATATATATTTGAAATAAATGAGAACACCAAATTTTAATATTTTAATATTTACAGGCCTTTCAGCGCGCTCAGGCTATGAACTGGCAATCCTCTTTTGTTGCCTCACTGAGCTGTGCCTCTAGGGATGGTAATTTATAGTCAGTGGAAACATATTAATTACATTAATTCAGCAAACGCTAGCTCTATAAAATAGAATAATGTAAAGCAAAGGGCACCCGGATGAGCAGTGAAGATGATGGAACAGATTTGAGTTAAATGATGAGAATTCTATGTTATCTGCCCTTGGGGTCTATTGAAGATTCTAATAATTTTTGTTATAGAGCAGAAGGGAGATCCATGACCTTTTATCGTCCACTAAAATGTGTTAATTCTATTGGCCATTTACACACCTCACATCAGTAACTCAAATGCCTCTACCTTCTACAATAATTTCCCATCTCAGTGGAAAAGAGGAAACGCAGTTATCATGCTGAGTTTCAACCCACTGACCTGCACGTTACTAAGAAATCACTGCAGAAGGTTCCCACCTCACTGATCAGTATTAATAAACTTCCAAACACACATTGCTTACAACCCCTTAATTTCTGTGCTACCTAATTTGTATAGCTTTTTGCTGCCATTAGTGAATGCCCCAAACGTTCTCTAGGAAAGCAGGTACCTCATACATTTGTGGATGAGTGGGTTTTGGTTGATCTGGTCTGTATGGGAAAAGTGTTGTTCAGAGGTTCTGATGTGTGTTCCAGATGTAAACTGAGGGTGGTGGCGGCTGAGGTTGGTGGTTAGGAGTGAGATGAAAAGGAGTAGCGAGGCTGTGCAGGTTCCTGGCATAGTATCAGTGAGGAGGCTGGTGAAGTGCATGGGCACTGGTGGCTGATGATGCTACAAATGTGTGTGTAGGTGGCATGCTTGAGCATTAAATATGTGCTCCAATCTTCTTGGAAACAGTGAGTCAAGAATGACCCTCAGTGTGTTCTTTGCCATGGGAGCGGTGAGCACCAAGCTGGCTCATCTGTTTTCACTGATCCAAATATTGCATATGACCGTATAATAGCGTGTAGCTCCAGTGAATGGAAACAGGCAAGTTTTTAGCTGCACCGTCTCAGAGTCTAGCGGATCGCAGTGAATCTTATCTGAGTAGGGATCGTGTATTTTAAGAAGCATTGACATACAACCTGCACAATTAGTGGTGTAATACAGCATCTGTTATTGTTCCATAAATGATAATGCCCACCGTGAACAATGGATGTTGAATTCGGTTATACATTTGCACATGCAAACTACATATCGCAAACAAAAGATGATAAACGATGTATGCATAGATTTTGCACCCCCATTTCTGCAAGTTTGCTATGTCAATCAATAAGTTTTCATAAAGTCCATTTTCCTAACAAGATTTGAGTGAAGACATACGAGTGGTTATTGCAGGGATCTGTTGCATATCTATGTATTTCAGTGATGTGGCAACATTCAGATCTAAAACATAAGAGAGAAGCCTTAATTATGAAGGTTCCAAATGACTACTTTATGTGTTCATTGTCTATGTCCCGCTTGAATATTGTTTCTGTTCCGTTTATTGACAGCAGGGGTCTCTAACCTATGCTATAATGAGAGCTAGGTCTGCTCAAGGAAAGTTCTTCTGAGCTATTAACAATGTTTGCCATTTCTAAAATGTTGACAACGTGTGTTAACAATACACTATGACCACCTTAAGCACTATTATCAGTAGTGACCACTCAGGCATGGCAAATGAGGTTACCAGCAAAAATGCAAGGAACAAGTTTATCAATATTAAATGCCTCCACCTGACTAATGAAGTAACGTTCATATCATCACATGCCCTATGGCACAATGGACATAACCAGAGAAATAAGTCCAGATGTGTTTGGGAATTGCAACCTTTTGCCTTCAGCATCATATACTTTTCTGAAAATGCACATACTTTCCAATCAAATGACACTTTCTATTTTGGACAAATAAACTCAGTTTTACAGCAGGAAAACCTATTCTGAAAAAAGATCATTTTTAGCTTTAAAATATAATTTTTCTATTTTAGGAAATACACAGTCAGCTCATCACTTTCATCAAGTACTCACATGTATAAATCCTTCACATTGCCAGACTGCTTCGAATGTCCAAGTATATCAATCAGAGACCCTGGAAGTTTACCATAACACAAGGACGCCTATATTGTGTCTGTGTTATTCAAATAATTCCCACCATTATACCGGGTCCACAATTGTGGAAGGAACAAGGAACGACACCATAACAGCCAGGTTGACCACCATATATCATTCATGTCAATTATTATGTGAAGAGAGGCCACCATTATGTCAGGAATGGCTAAAAGTAGGCCTATCAAGTGATGGCTGCCAGTATGCAACAACTACACCAAGTATGCCCTAGTAGTCAAAAATGGCTCTTATTATGCCATTGGCACTATTATGTACCAGAGATAAAAACCCTTATGATGGGAGCTAGCATACACATTTGGTGGTCTTTGACACCAGGAGTAAATAAACACTGTTTATTAGAGAGGAAGACAAGGTCAGACAAACCACACATAAATAATTATAGATGGGGCTCTTAATTTTCTCTGCTCTGGATCATGCCCTGTTCTCCTTGGCTCTTGGGCTATTCATGCATCCAATTAACACATTTTTGCTCTCGCTACTACAGTCCCACACTTCAGTGGGGCAGCACAGGTTACTGCTTATGCTACTGCTAGCACTCTTCTTTCATGGACCACTGTTCACACACATGGTGTGGCTGGTAGAGCAAGGCCTATAACATAGCCAAACTCCTTGTGACTTAGACTGAAATCGGATACAGATGGATAAGTGGTAGACCTCATAGGTGGACACAAGGCATGTTTGAGAGTTAGCAAGTGTTGGACCTTGCCGTTTTTGCAGGGTTATCTCCAAACGTTTTGCCATCTTCTTCTTGTTTTTTCTGGCCTGTTTTTTGTTGGCTTTAATACTCTCGGCACTTTTCCACAGCTAACTAGTGCTGAAGTGCATATGCTCTCTGTCTAAAATGTATTGGTGATTGGCAATTAGCATGATATCACAGCAATTCTGGTACCCCAGGATGACCTTCTGGCCGATTTCGAGGCCTTAGTAGTTTTGAACAGATGTGTTGTGAGCAGATGAAGGAAGGTGCCTTTGTTAGGCATGTCATACATGGTGCTCCTTTGCCAGACGGCCAGATCAGTATATCACCTATGTAAAATATTGAACTTATACTGCACCATTGTTATTTGCATTGATCATTGTTAAATTTTGGACGCTACTTGCGTTGACTGATTTGCAACTGCATTTGTGTAACATTTTATCTTGCTTTCATATCTTACACTGCCAAAGATTAAAATATTTTAAATTACCAGATATTGCAAATGTTTTGGCAAAGTTGCAGGAAATACTGCATGCGAAAAGTCCAAAAATCTAATACGTTGTATTTGGCCTCATTTTCTCAAAGCAGGTAAAATAAAATATGCGCCCAACTTTACGTCTTACTGAAAAAGCAAACTCAACAACCTTCCCTTATCTAATCAGAGGGAAACATCTCCTCTGTTTTTGTTGACAGTGGAACTTAGATGCCATTTCTGAATTTCATTTACAGCACACCGGCCAAGTTTTCAGTTAATAATAATGTCCGGATATGTCACGGTTGCATACAGCCGCAGGGTCTTTAGAGGGAAGAGCCGTCTTCTGTTATTGCTTCTCCATATTTCCTGTAATCTGTAACTCGATATGCCGGGACCATTTTCTAGAGCTAAAGCTGACACGGGCCCATATTTATTAGTCCTGTCACCGCCCTGCTTACACCGTTAAAAATCAATAGTAACTCTCATCTGAAAGGAAAACGCTACTCTAGAAGCTGACAACACACAGACATAATCTCCTTAAAGTCTTTGTTTTTCAGTGTAACAAGAGTTTGGGAGGAGGGGTACTGTTCATAAAATGAATTATGGGAGAGTTTCTCTGTCCAATAAAAATATAATTGAGAAGAATTGCAAGTAGTGAATGAGAGGGGCGGAAGCGGAGCCTGACATGCGCTCTCTGTTCTGGGACCGGCCTCCCTCTCTCAGTAGCCAGTCTCTGTGAGTTAGTCGTCATAAAATGAAATGTCTCCACAGTTTTAAAGTGCTGATAATAAATGTTTATATACCATAAATGACTATAGAGGCACCCAGTGCTAGAGAATGTGCCCCCCTCAGAGCAAGAGCTGCTGATTTTGGCACTGGGTAACACGGTTTGAGTCCACGTCGACTCAACAGCATGTGATTCGGGCAAATCATCTAGGGCCTGATTACGAGTGTGGCGGCCTTTGGACCGCCACACTCGTGTTAACTGTCGGACTGCTGCAGTTCTGGCAGTCCGACGACTACATCGCGAGGTTGCCAGGCAGCCCTGCCAACCTACCGCCGTCTCCGCCGGGATCTTTGATCCTGACAAGCTGACGATGGCAGAGATCGGAATCAGCCAGGGTGGTGCAGGCAGTGAGCATTGCAAGGGTGCTGGTGCCCCCTGCAGACGGCAGCATTGCCACCTGCTCAATAAGGAGTCGACGACAATGCTGCTGCCACTTTTCCGCTGGACTTGGTTTCTGCTCGTCAGCCCAGCGGGAGAGGCGTAATGGGCCCAGCGGGGAGGTAGCCAGTATGGCGGCAGCCTTCCTTGTGAAAGTTTGGCGAACGGGTCATCCTCTCTGCCGTACTCAAAATCAGGCCCTGAGGCCCTCATTATGAACATGTCGGTCCAGACCGCCATATAATAAACGTGGCAGAACCGCCACTTTTGAAACTCTGTCACTGCCAGGCTTCCGCCACCAGACAGCCTGGCGGTGGTGGAGTTTCATATCTGACAGGGCCGGATAATGAGTCAGGTCCTACTAGCCTTTAACCTGGCAGTTTACACTGCCAGGGAAAGGCTGGCGGAATGGGTGACTAGGGGCCCCCATGCACAGCCCATCGCGCATTTCACTTCCCAATTTTTAGAGCCGGCGTCAATGTTCAGACCCTGCTGAATGCTCTTTATGTGGCCGACGGGGAGGTTCTGCACGCTGGCGGTCTTCTGTTGCCCACGCAGTGCCTTGCAGCAAATGTATTAATCCAATGAGCTACCTCGAGAGTGATGGGTTTCTCTTTTTACCGTACCTTCTCTGTTAAATCTATACTCACCACTGGTTTTCCTGCAAGGCTCTCACGGGCTTAGTTACTGTCTTGAAAACTTTTGATACTTCACCTACGAAAATATGCAAGAGAAAAATATGGCATGCACTTATTTTCTAACTCTGTTTACAAATATGCAAGATTTATTTCTGAATCATAAATCTCCCCTTATGCATTTTTTTTATTGCTGTTCAGCTCTGTTGGTAGATCAGAATCATAAGGATTGCAGAAGTGACGTTATGTAACCCCTGCCTTTGTTACTCACTATAAAATGTGACACTGTAGAAAGAGATGCTACAGGAAATGATGTCAAGGAAGGTGCATAAAACTAGGCCCGAGAGTAATTTTAATTACACCAGAGAAGTGAGAGTAATTTCGTTAATTCAGAATTCCTCTTTGATGCAGCATTTTCCATAAAAATGCAATTACTCCTACTTGTATAATTAGGAGTAATTTGGGGAAAACAAAATCTTACCGCAAGAGCACAATGCATCTTCATGCCCATTTTGGTTGCAAGAGTGCATTTTCTTTAAGAGTAAGTTGAAGGAAAGTCCAACCCCAAGTGCACATAGAGGGACTGATTATGAGTTTGGCAGTCTTGTCACCACCGTCACAGTGGCATCGGAAACCCAAATGCCAACTAGGCGGTCCGCCAGCTGAATTATGATGTTGGAGCTTTGCTGAACTAGAGACCGCCAGAGTCCTGCCGACATCCGCTGACTGCTTTGACGGTGGCTGTGGAAAAGCAGCTTTGACAGGGTAGTATAGACAGGGGCCGACTGTGGAGGAGAGACTGCCTGCTTCAAGATGGCCCTCGGTCCAGGGCCTCCCCTCCACAGCAGCAACTTCACCCTTGAAAAAAAACAAAAAATACAGGTAAGTACAATTTGTATTTTTGTGCCATAGATAGATTGGGCATATGTGGCCCAGTCTCCAGCAATGGAATGGTACGTGCTCAAAGTATTTTACACATGTGTCATGCATATGTGTACCTTTTAGTCAGAATGTACACACCTGCATTGACACAAATGTAAAAATATACCTTGTATTGCTGACCGCGTCCCCTGCTGGTCCACTGCCATAAGGCATACCGCTGCTGGGCGTGCGGATGTTAGTGTGTCTGACCTTAATAAGTAAACTTACAAGGGGACGCGAATAGGTCGATGAACCTTTTGACTCGCAATTAAGAAGTTCTTACCATAGCTCCAGTACATGCAAATCAATAATCAATACACAATATCAATAATGAACACAATCAATAACCTTATCAATCAATGGAGTCAGTAATTGTCATGCACCATGATCTTTCATTCATGAATAACCACACCTTTTAGTAAAAGTTTGAATATGTATTTCCCTATATTAACAATGCTAAGGTCATATAGATTAATCTCAATATCAAATGAAACACATACAGAAACAATACTGGCTGTCCAAAGCGGCGGAAGAAACCTAATTTAATCAAAGCTTGCACTACAACACATTCTAAGTTTATGGTACAAATGAATAACAAAGTCAACTGCGTCAGGGTGATTACATACATTCAAATTCAGCAGAGAAATTAATCAAACATTATTTCTTATTAGCACAATTTCATTAGAAAGGATCCTTAACTAAATCAGATTAGCATCAGCATGTTGGGTTTCATACAAAACAATTTTATCACAAGACCGGAGGCTCTATTATGCGTTCTTTTCTTACTTTAATTCAAACAGCAGCAGTCAAGAAACTACAACCCCCAGAAAGGTTAGACAACAACTAACCAATGGGAGCAAAACCATAACGTGAACTGGACCAATAGGAAGGGGCCATAAACCATAGAGAGCACCCTTGACTGCAAGCAGCCCTCTTTTCTTGCTGCTCGCAGTCAAGATAAGTACTCTCCTATTTCTCTCATGTGTTTCTCTTGTTTTTCTTCGTTTTTATATTTAAGGTTTTTCAAAGTTTTATTATATTTCTTACTGCTTAAGCATTGTTTATTCTGTACAGCCTGCCATTACCGCTTCGCGGCGGCTTATCCCGTGCCACCCCCCCCACCTTCCAGCTCCTCTTGCGCGCGCTCCGTCGAGCGTTCTATTCGCGCAGTTCGTTTATCTCTGCCAGCGCGCGTCTTCTCCGAACGCGCCTGACAGAATAATCAGCTTACCGGTTCGGCGTCCAGGCCGACGCGGCGCGTCTTCTCTGTGAGGCTCCTCAAGTTTCCCTGCATTGGGCGTCGGCTCCAGAGAACAGCTCTCTCTTCGCTGTCTCCTTGGTGCAGTCTCGTGTGTCCTCGTAATTCCTTCCCCTTCAGGACTCCGCCTTGGGGAGGAGCTAGCATAGTTTGGAGCGTGTTGCTCCTGTTAACCATTTATTTGCCTGCATCCTCTGACATTTTGCTGGAACTTTGTTTTCCTTCTAATTTTACTCGTTTTTTTTACCATGGAGTCAGGGAGTTCTCCCTCAAGGTCTTCCTCTCAGGAGGATGAGGAATCTTTTCAAGATTTAAACAAATTTATCCAGTCCTCAGTAAAACACGCTATGAAAGCGTCTATGCAAAAAATGTCAAAAAACATTGAAAATTCTGTATTGTCCATGATGTCCAAATCTATGGCCTATTCTGCGGGGGAATGCAGAAAACGGAAATTATCCTCTTCCAAATCACGTAAAAACGCACAGACGGGAAGTGAGCTTGACTCACACCAGACTGAGGACTTGATTCCTCCCAGGCCTCCTTCAAAGGAGGGGATTTCCGCCAAAAACACGGCAACTCATTAAAAATGCAAATCTAAACTAAAGCATGCTTCTGTGCCCAAAAAGATCGTGATATCAAAGATTTTGGACTCGGACGATGAGGACTTGGATGAGTTATCCCTCTCTGATAATCCGAATGATACACTGTCCCCCCCTTCCTCCAAACGTATCAAAACTGCGACAAGTGGTCCTGCTACCAGTGTAGTTGACTCTGAGGGTGTGCCCATGTTCGACCCCTCCCTCATTCAACACCCTAATTCAACGGAATGGTTGCCACTAGACCATGTAGGTGATTACATCTCTTCCCGCCTACGCCTTCCTCTAGACAAGCAAATCAGATCCAAATTAAAATCAGAATGCCCTAGGCCATCTTTAGAATCCAACATTACAGCAACCCCTACCATTGATGATTCTCTCATCACTTTCTTTACCAAGTTCGGTAAGGATCCCCGTAAGGGAGTCGACAAGGCTTGGACCACTTGTCAGGATAAGCTTTTAGACGTGGTGGGCCCTCTGGCAAGAATCTTCGACATTGCCAAATCAGCCAGACTGGAAGAATCTCCTATTGATCCCTTGGACCTTTCCCTTTGGACTCAGCGGGCCTTTTGTTTTTTGGGCAATGCCAATGCGGCTATTATCCACGAAAGACGCAAGGGTCTTTTACTCAAAATGGACCCCAAGTTGGCTAACTTGGCCTCTCGAGACCCCGGCATTCAGGCCGACGGGAAACTCTTTGGAAATAATTTTATAAAGGATGTTAGCCGTTTCGTCTCAACGTTTTCATCCTTGGACAAAGCCCAACAAAACCTCAAAAAGGTGTTTAACCAACGTGTTTTTGCCCGGGCCGGTAGAGGCAGGAGCCGCTTTACCGGCCGTTCATACAGGAACCAAGGCTCAAGAGGTTATGCCGGTTCATTCAATACTTACTCTCACGAGTTCAAACCCCATTTCTATCCACAAAGATCCATGGGTTTCTGCAACCGTGGCCAGCGCTCCTCCAGACCGCCCATTAACCAAGGTAAGCCAACCTTCTGGCCCTCCCGTAGGAGGTCGTCTACGTTTCTTCCTTCAAAAGTGGAAATCAATCACTGCAGATCCTTGGGTACTCTCAACTGTTCAGGGATATCAAATCAAATTTTTTTCTCCCCCTCTCCAATCTTGTCCCCCTCCTCTACCAAAATTTTCTCTCGAAATGTCCTCTCTAATCTCTTTAGAAATACAATCTCTTCTAAAAAAAGAGGCCATCCATTCTTGCACTCCAGACCCATCCGTGTTCACCAGTTCCATATTCCTCGTCCCCAAAAAGAACAAAAAACTCAGACCAGTAATCAACCTCAAATTTTTCAACCAGTTCGTCATTTATCAGCACTTCAAGATGGAGACTATTATCCATCTCAGGGATATTTTGCTCCAGTCCGACTGGTTAGTCAGATTAGACCTACAGGACGCATACCTGACTGTTCCTATTCATCCTTCTTACAGGAAGTTTTTACAATTTCTTTGGAATTCAGAAAGTTATCATTTTTCCTCTCTTCCTTTTGGCCTATCTTCCGCCCCCTGGTGCTTCACGAAACTATTGAGACCGGTTGTGACCTTCCTTCGCTCCCTAGGTATCAGACTAATTATCTATCTCGACGACATTTTGATCATGCACCAAAACAAATCATCCTTACTATCTCACCTGCAGATTACATCCACTCTCCTCTCAGACCTCGGTTTCATTATAAACCACGAAAAGTCAGTACTTCTACCTTGTCAACAAATGGAGTTCCTCGGTTTTCAAATAGATTCAGTTTCGGCGGCTCTGTTCCTTCCCCGGTCCAAAGTCTCTGCAATAAAAAAAGAACTAATCTTAACTCTTCAAAAAGACGTTATCTCTCTCAGAACCCTCGCAAGGGTCGTCGGCCTTCTCTCGTCCTCCATCCAGGCCATCTTTCCCAGACCTCTCCACTACCGCGCCCTCCAGTGCCTCAAAATCCTTCATCTTCGTCGAGGCCTTGCCTATTCCGATCTCGTTTCCTTAGATCAGGAATCCCGGATGGAAATTCAATGGTGGATATCCCATTTAGAAGCTTGGAAAGGCAGGTCCATCTTCCCCTCTGTGCCCGATCTTGTGTTAGAATCAGATGCAAGTCTCACGGGTTGGGGCGCCCGCTGTGGTTCGATCTCGACTGGCGGTACATGGTCCACAGAGGAGTCCAGATTGCACATAAATTGTTTAGAGCTTCTTGCAGGCTCCTTTGCGATCAAAAGTTTCACAAAAAACAGAGCATGATGCTCCATTCTGCTCCGTATGGACAACATATCGGCAGTACGTTACATCAATCGTCTAGGGGGTACCAGGTCCAAACCGCTGGTTCTCCTAGCCAAGAGTCTCTGGGATTTTTGTTTGTCCCACAATATTTCCCTCTTAGCAGAATACCATCCGGGATCTTTGAATTCCAACGCAGATTCCAGCGACTGGAAATTACACCAGTCAGTCTTTCATCTGATAGAAAGGAAATGGGGCCCTTTCCACATAGATCTCTTTGCGTCCAGACTCAACACCCAACTTCCTCATTTTTTCAGCTGGCGTCCCGATCCACTGGCTCTGGCTACGGACGCCTTCCTACAAGATTGGTCCGGCTCCCTCAACTACGCCTTCCCTCCTTTTATCCTGATCAACAGGGTCCTGAACCAGGTCAGACGCCAGAAAGCATCCATCGTCCTGTTAACCCCCTTTTGGCAATCTCAGGTTTGGTTCCCTCCCCTTCTCGAACTGACGGTAGATTTCCCTATTCTTCTCCCGACATTTCCATCCCTCCTTCTCGATCCGTTCGATCATCCTCACAATTTGATCCTTGACCAAACTCTAACACTCTCAGCCTGGCTCATTTCCGGTCTACCCAACAGTCCCATGCTATTTCGTCAGAGGCTACAGAGTTCATCAATAACGCATGGGCACCCGGCACGAGAAGAGCCTATAAATCAGCTTGGGCTCTTTGGTCAAGCTGGTGTCTGGGAAAGTGTTCCAATCCCTTTTCAGCGGATCTGAGTCTTATTATTAATTTCCTAGCTGCCCAAGCGGGTTTAGGTAAGTCATACCGTACAATCAACCTTTACAGATCGGCTATTTCTATGAACCACTCTTATATCAACGGAAACCCTATTGGGTCTCACCCGTTAATCTGCCGTCTCCTGAAAGGAGTCAGGCTCTCTAGACCCCCTTCTGCGAAGTACTCTTATCTCTGGGACGTTTCCCTAGTCTTTAATTTTTTTCTCTCCTTGCCAGATAACCCAAGCCTTTCCCTCAAGATGCTTTCTGCTAAACTTACCATGTTGTTATGCTTAATTTCTATAAAAAGGACTTCAGACGCCACGTCCTTAGATGTCTCTGCCCGACAATTCTTACCTTCAGGGGTTTTATTTCACATTTCCAAACGCACCAAAACTAATTTACACTCAGTTTTCTACCCTTTCTTTCCGGACAAGCCTAAGTTGTGTGTTGGTCTTTGTTTAAAAGAATACGAAAAAAGAACCGTCAACCTGAGAACGTCCTCTTCTAATCAATTGTTAATCTCTTTTCGGAAACCTCACAATCCAGTGTCCTCGGCAACTTTAGCCCGCTGGATCAAATTGATTATGTCCTTAGCGGGAATAGATGTTTCTGTTTTCAGGGCCCATTCCTCCAGGGGAGCTATGGCCTCAAAAGCTTTCGCTATTGGGTCCTCTTTAGAGGACATTCTCAGGTCGGCTGACTGGTCAAATGATAATGTTTTCAAAACTTTCTATTGCAAACCTGTCAGAACTGCTTCTTCTTTAGTTATTGACCAGCTTTAAACGCGCATAATAGAGCCTCCGGTCTTGTGATAAAATGTAGATTTTCCTAGTAATTTATGATGGAAAGTCTTAATTTTATTAAAGACACGGAGGCGAATATTATCCCACCACAGTACTTCTACTAATATGTACTTTTTATTTCCCTCCCAGCGACTCCTGCATTGCCTCCAGCTTCCGGGTAACTCGCTTAGCTCAATCGGTTCCATCGTCAAGAAGAGTCTTCTGGAGACGTCATCACAACCTGTCCGGAATCAACTTCCTCAAGCATCATCCTTTCGGATCATCGCCCTGGTTCAAGACTTGTGCTCCTTCATTTTATCAATAACAATTGTTGGCCTCATTTATCCTTTGTTCCATGACTCTATCTGACTTGCTCGTTCAAGAAAAGAGGGCTGCTTGCAGTCAAGGGTGCTCTCTATGGTTTATGGCCCCTTCCTATTGGTCCAGTTCACTTTATGGTTTTGCTCCCATTGGTTAGTTGTTGTCTAACCTTTCTGGGAGTTGTAGTTTCTTGACTGCTGCTGTTTGAATTAAAGTAAGAAAAGAACGCATAATATTCGCCTCCGTGTCTTTAATAAAATTAAGACTTTCCGTCATAAATTACTAGGAAAATCTACATTTAACAACATCAATTTGGAAAAACATCTAACTATGGCTCTATTAAAACAGTGCAGTTGGTACCCAGAAAGGAAAAGCAAATAGACACAATAGTCAACAGTCTAATTCATAATACCTATCCTCAATGTGAATCAGCAAGCAAAGTCAGACTTTGTCCTCAGGACATCAGTCGATCAGCAAGACATCAGGATTCAGCATCAAAGTTCAGAAAACGCAAAGTCTCTATGCATTAAAGTTAAGCACGTCTCTTGTCAGAACGCACAAGAAAATATTGACCTTTCGGCCAGCAAGAAAATGGGCAATGAACCTGTCTTCTTTCTATGCAGTGTTGTTAAATCAAACCTCCTAAAACTACTTCCCAAATTCCTCTTGGTCAATTAATCGCATGTTCACACTTTGTCCAATAAAACTAAAACTCCAAATCTATGAATTGTACCATTACTCTGTACAGATATTGTTGAATAGTTTGTCCTGCAATGTCCTCATTATCTGGCGTGTCAGGCAACAATATTGTTGCAGCTTCCCCTCCAGTCAGTATCTCCATTGCTCTCCTCCTGAGAAAGTCAGTCTCACACACATTATACACAAAATGTTACATTAGCAAGAACAGCATCTTCTAGCAGTCGGTTCTCATGGGAAAGGATTCTCAGCTACGAGCACATTTAAACAATGCAAAAAGAAAATCACAGTTTATCTCTCTAGGACAGCCATTTATTAAACGTTAAGAAATACAACTTTGACACGAGGCCTGGCAAGTAGGCCAAGACATTCGCTAAGTTAAGGCCTACAATTAATAAAGCAAGAACACAATGCATAACCCTTAATATGACATATTACTACATTAGGCAAACATATATTCAACATTTCACAATATTAAACTACTAGTAAGTACACTTTGTGAACATTGGCGGGCACTCTTTGTAATCACATTTTCAAATGCGTGCATTATTTTTCTACATTATTATATTTTCTACACAAACCCCTTATTCAAAATACATGAACACTCATTAATAATTCTTATTAATACACCTGCGCTAGCAATCCCTCCTCTGATGACTAAATGTGTCATCACACTAACTACCACCCACAAATTTTTGCATCTGCTAAAATTCTGCCAATTCAGTCCCTTCGTGCTTTTGTTCCCTTTTTGAATTTTTCCTGTACAATTTTTCCCTTTTCTTTTCTTCCCTCCTCTGATTATTGTTTGACCTTTTCAATTTAATTCTTTTGCATAATTTACACAATCCCCATATTCCAATTAGACAAACCACAATAATTAATATCACCTGCAATATTTTCAATAGTATCCCATTCCAAATGTTGCTGAGCCAATTTCCCACTGAAGCAAATCCTTTGCCAACCTTTTCCCAAACACCTGGTTCTTTTGATTCTTTCAAGTCAGAACTCTCAATAGTCAGATTAGTAATTAAGCCTCTAATTTCTTTACTATTATCAGGAATATACTAACAACAATGCCTAGAATTCATCATTCTACAGACTCCACCATCCTTTGCTAAAAGAATGTCTAAAGCAAGACGATTCTGAAGAGTCATAGCTCTATAAGCAGCTAACTCAGTATCTATCAGGAGTATGGCTCCTGAAATATTTGTCAACATGTTATCCACAATAGTAGACAACTTTGAATCTTTATCGAATTCAGAATGACTCCCACTGAAGGAAACACTGCTCCAAATATATCTCCCACTATACCAGAAGAGGACTCCCTCCTCCGTCTCATACGATGTAATTCAGTGACTTTCGGAAACTTCTTTAAATCATCCATTTGATAAATCTTTTGGAAAACTATCCCCAAATAACATGTCCCATACCATCCCCTTGGAAGACAGTAATAAGCATTAAGACCAAAGATATAATAAACTCCAGGAATCGTTGGGTCCTGTCCATGCAACATAAACGTCCATTTACTCTGAAACAAAAACACATGCTTACATTCACTCATTCCCTCAAACAAAGTATCAGTTTGTGACTTAGGCCTGTCTTTACAAAAATTTCCCTACGTGTTGCACATCTAAAGCTAATTTTCCTTACGTTTTAATTGTACTATGAGCATAACCATTCCTGTAAGTCCTTTTCTCTAAGCCTTTTTCTAACTTCTCCTTCAATGCCTTTCTCCTGTCATCTGTGTGATCTAAGAAGCTTTTCTCTAAAGGTGTAAGCAAGCATGTCAGATTACTCCTGTGAGCATAAGCTGTGCTAAGCTTCAATGTGGGTTCAAAGAAACCTCTAACTATTACTATGTCATTACCCTTAGCTACTCTACTCCAATACCTAATTATAAGGACCAACGAAAAAAACATATCTTAGATTGAATAAAAGCACTCTTTGCTCCTGGTTATAAAACCTCATTAGTAGCTGACTACAACTTATTCCATAGATTAATGGCAAGCTATGATATGTAACTCCTTCCTCAACTGATGAAGGAATCTGTGTACACTCATAACAATCCTTTGCATCCATAGACTCAACATACTCACTCTATAAGCAATAGAAGACATTAGAAGAAAGTTCTCCTTGCGCATTAGTATCCCCATGCAAATATTTCTCATCTAACCTAAACCTTTCTATTGCCGTTAGTGCAGTGGTTATCTCAAAAGCAGAAGTATGGTTGGGTTCACTCTTATCAAGAAAAGACATGCCCACAATCAACACCACAAACAATATCCCACACATAATCACCAAACCAATACTCATATATTTACAGCGCCTAGCATTTCTACCCTGCTGGCTAATGTTACTCATGATCTGTAAAGAATCAGAAAGCAGAAGAACATTTAGAAAAACTGCAGCAAAAATCAAAATAGATTCTTCTTTCAGCGATTATTTACAGCTTGCAGCCTCACTTCCAGGATCCCATGTCAACATCGGTAAGCAGCTTGTCAAAATATCAGGTTTCAAAAAGGTCAAATCAGGTTATCAATGTCTCTTCCGGTTACTTTCAACAGTCTATTTCTCAAATAGTTTCAACAGTTCAGTTCATCAGCTTCCTTCAAGTGCCAAAATGCTGACCCGGAATGTCTCTATCAAAACAAAAAGACAAAAATTCTTGCTGCCACTCACGTGTAGTTGCATATGCCCATTCAGGACCCGCATATCTTCGACTTACTATTCTCTTTCTTTTCAACTTTCGATCACTATTCAATTCTCCTTCACTCAGACCATCTCTCCTTGTGGTATCTAGTTCTTCCTCAATTGCTGCCTAAAAAGCACTTCCTTTTTTCTTTCTACTTGTGACTCCGGCCACTTATCTCCTTTTGTCAGTGTTCTCTTCAGAGTCAAACTTGAACCTTCTCGTTGTTCTGTGGTGTTTTCTCTTGACAGACCTGCAATCCGTTCAGGATGAGTTCAGGATGAGTCAGATCACAATGGCTTCGATCCACCTCAACTCCTTTCCAATCTTGGTCTAGCAATTGTTCTGTTTGTCTCTCAAGATCGTCTGCTCCTGGGAAAGCCCTCTTCTGAATCGGCTCTCCCGCTGCCTCAATTGAGATAGGCTCTCCATCACCCTCCTGGAGTTCAACTCCTTCATCTCTCACAGGAGTGACTGAACCGTCCTCAACGGGCTCAGATCTGGTCTCAGTTCCTCTTTTGTTCTCTTTCCGGCCTGAGACTTGTTTCGCTGTTGTTGGTACTCTCAACAACTCTAATTCCTCATGATCCAGTGGACATGCCACTTTCTTCGTGTGACTTGCATGAATCCAGTTCGGAATTCCAGCGTACTTCACAGCTGTGGTAGTTGTCAGAACTTCCTGATACGGTCTCTACCAACTAGGCGCGTAACATGTTTTCCTCACATGTTTCCGGACCACAACCCAATCTTCAGCTCTCATATTGTGCCCTTGGTAATGGATCTGTGGCAGTGTGGTGTCTTCCACCTGCTGAGAAAAAGAGTGAACCACATCAGCCATACCTTTGCAATAGTCAAATACCATATGTAAGGAAATGCCTCCTTGGCATGGTTACCCCCTGACATTTTGCCTTTGCTGATGCTAAGTTATGACTTAAAAGTGTGCTGGGACCCTGCCAACCAGGCCCCAGCACCAGTGTTCTTTCCCTAAACTGTACCTTTGTCTCCACAATTGGTACAACCCTGACACTCAGGTGAGTCCCTTGTAACTGGTACCCCTGCTACCAAGGGCCCTGATGCCAGGGAAGGTCTCTAAGTGCTGCAGCATGTCTTATGCCACCCTAGGGACCCCTCACTCAGCACATACACACTGCTTGACAGTTTGTGTGTGCTGGTGGGGAGAAAATGACTAAGTCGACATGGCACTCCCCTCAGAGTGCCATGCCAACCTCACACTGCCTGTGGCATAGGTAAGTCGCCCCTCTAACAGGCCTTACAGCACTAAGACAGGGTGCACTATACCACAGGTGAGGGCATATGTGCATGAGCACTATGCCCCTACAGTGTCTAAGCAAAACCTTAGACATTGTAAGTGCAGGGTAGCCATAAGAGTATATGGTCTGGGAGTCCGTCAAACACGAACTCCACAGCACCATAATGGCTACACTGAAAACTGGGAAGTTTGGTGTTAAACTTCTCAGCACAATAAATGCACACTGATGCCAGTGTGCACTTTATTGTAAAATACACCCAGTGGGCATCTTAGAGATGCACCCTGAAAACATACCTGACTTCCAGTGTGGGCTGACTAGTTTTTGCCAGCCTGCCACACATCAGACATGTTGCTGGCCACATGGGGAGAGTGCCTTTGTCACTCTGTGGCCAGGAACAAAGCCTGTACTGGGTGGGGGTGCTTCTCACCTCCCCCTGCAGGAACTGTAACACCTGGCGGTGTCACGGTTTCGGGCGGGTCTGATCAGGACTTTGGTTGGGACACCCCTTGAGGTCACCGAATATCCTAAAGAGGTAGTACACTGGGGCAGAGGAGCAGCTAAAGGCATACACGGAAAGGACAGCTATGGATAGGCACAGGAAACAGGAAAGTAAAAGCAGAGCAACCCTTGTGCGAACAAACAGGAAACAGATTACCAGTGGACAAACACGCTGGGGTTGTACACAGAGTAAGGCGCAGAACCTCCCACAGTGACAGGGAATCTCAATGCCTCTGTGCAGTTTGCTCTTACAGATAGTCACCCTGCCAGCCCCATAGAAAGGAGGCGGCAGAAGTGATTCTGTCTCTGGACCCTAGAGCACAAACAAGGATAGTACTTACATACACAGGACACGCTCTTGTGGGTCCAGCTGGAAACACAGTGGCGATTCCTGAGAAAACAGCAATAGCACACTGTCACTGTTAGGCACGATATACAACGTATAACACTGGACAAGGATGGGGGCTGGAATTGCCTCCTGGAAACCAGGAGCCAACCCCAGTACACAGGAGGACACGTATACACTGGTGAAGACTGATAGAACACTTACCAGACACAAAGAACCAAGAAGAAACAGAAACAGAAGGGAACAAACAAAGAGGCAGAGGCAAGAACTAGGAACAGGCTCAGGCTGAAGCAAAGGCGGGACTAGGACTTGAAAACAGGGCGCAAACTTCTGTCTGGGACAGACAGAGACAGGACTGGGAAACTGAGAACAGGCTCTGGCTGGAACAGGCAAGGACAGGACTGGAATACAGGGAGTAGGAAATGAGCAGTAAACAGGACTGGGAAACAGAGAGAAGGTTCAGGCTGAAACAAGGCAGGAGCAGGGCAGAGAAACAGGGAGCAGGCTTTGGAAGAAACAAACAGGTACAAGGCTAAGAAATAGGGAGCAGACTCTGGCTGGAACAATCAGGAGCAGGGCAGAGAAACAAGAAACAGGAAACAGGATCAGGCTGGAACAGAACAGGAACAAAACTGGAACACCATCCGACAAGGGGTCTGTAACACAAAGGAATTGAAGTCCGATGCACGACGGGGAGCTTGAGGAAATGGCTGCTTATAAGCAGTTCCAAACTGGGCTGCACAGGAGTGGTCACAGGTGTGTGTGGTTTCGGACACTTGCAAGTCCTGGAGGAGAGGATCCAGTGAAAAGGAGCAACTGGACTTCTCCCATTGAAAACAATGGGAAACAGAATCCGGGTTTTCCTGACAACCAAGCTGTGCATTATGGGATTTGCAGTCCCAAGAAGCAAATGTAGTCCTACACAAGTGTACCATGGAGAAAAGAGAAACAAACAGGAGTCAGCAAGGGACTCTAGATAGGTGTTCAAGGTGATTCCCAGGCTTCTGACAGTCCCCTTACAGCGCCCCCTGGAAATGGGACGACCGAGTCGTAACAGTATACCCCCTCCCACCAGTCTGCTCAAGAAGAGAAGGCGATCCTTTGGCTGAAAAAAGTTGAAGAGGAACAGCCACAGCAAGAAAATCCAACACCAACCTTGGTGGATAAGTTTACAGTCCTGCCATAGGTGAAACCTCCAATGAGCAAAGCATGTATTAATACCCATATGGGCTCCGATGTCTTTCCTCTTTATTGTTCGAGTGATACGGGAGGAGTGCATGGAGTTGGTTTCTGGTGAAGTGGATTCAGGAGCAAGGAGATCTGGAATGGCATTACGGACGGTATTCTTTATGACATTAGTTTCCTGTTCAATACTTTCCTCTTTGGAAGAGCTGATAGGTGTATTAGTAACTGTCAGGTCTGTAACACCTTCTGACAAGCAGGATTTGTCTGTTTCTGCAGCTGTATTTACATTGATTGTGGTCTGAGGCTTGCAAAGCATAGAGACTTGGGAGACATGGGTAACTGGTGTTCTCAAGGTAAACATGAAAAAGTCAGAATTGTCTTTCATCTTGGATGACATTGGAGTATCAAATTCAGGAGCAACAGGGGTTTTCATGTCTTTAGAGACTGGATTAACATATGAAAATGTAGAAGTTCCACAAACTAATTCTTTAGGGTGATCTTCTGACAAGACTGAGATTTCTTCATTGCAAGTGCTCTGTGGTGTATTCGTGGTATCAGAAATGGTTTCTTTGCAAGGCGTTTCTACTACAGGCAGTTGATCTTCAGCTCTGTTAACACTGAAAGGTTGTTCTTTGAATTGAAATAGAACTGGAGTCTCTTCAGAAATCACCTTTACACTGTTACCTACATTTTCAGCTCTAGCCTTTGAATTGATGATGGTTTCTTGCAATAAAACACTAAGAACAGTACTTATCATCAGATCTTCGAATACAAGATGCAAATTCAAGTCTTTAGTTTTAGTGGGAAATATTACATCTTTCAGCACTTGAGCTTCGGTTTCAGATTGCTGGTTTTCAGGAGTCTTTAGTTTCAGGGACACAGCAGGTGACGTTGGTGTGGCTGATTTTACATCAAGATCAGATACCGGTAGCTCAGAGATCTTGTCTTCACTAATCGTGGAGCTGGAAACAGGATACACATTGGCAGGGATCAGCAGGTCAGGATCAGTGGTTGAGGCTGCAACTGTGTCCAGTTCTAGGAGAAGGCTCTCATTTCTTATGACAGGCTGTTTAGTTTCAGATTGCTGGCTTTCTTCCTTGTCTGAAATATCCACGGTTTGCTTTGACACAGAAGAGATTTTTAAACTTTCTGAGAAGTCCATTATATTCTTAGTAACTGCGGGCATTTCTTCACGGTTAGAAAAATCCATTAGTTCACTTGAAACAGGAACTGTCTCTTCATTATCTGAAAATTCTATGATATTGTTTGAAAGGGCAGGAGTATCCCCACAATCTGAAAATTTTGGTGTGTGCGCCATTTGAACAGCACTATTTGCAGGTTTGTTCACGGCAAGGCAGGAACCACTGTCATCACTAGATTCAGATTCTTCAACACTGGTGCACAACTTGCCATTAATCTCCAGTAAAGTCATATCTTGGTTTCTTAAGGTGCAGCTATTGGAGTCTGCATCAGAACTCTCTTCTTCCTTTGGCTTTATTTGTTCTGATAGAGGGGCTGAGACACTTCCTTCTGAAGACTCTGATCTATCCTTTGAATCAAGAGGTGTCAAATCCCTCAGAGATGTCAGAGATTCAGTCAACTGCACAGGGATATTCTCTGGAAAACTACAAGCTGAGAGAGAGTCTGAAGAAGAGGCTGATATATTTATAACTGGAGCAGTCTCTTGACATTCATTCATAGCAGGGAAAATCTGCTCTATAGAAGTCTTTGGAGAGGCGCACAAAGTAGCATACTGTTCTTTAAGCCAAAGCTGGTGATCATTTTCTTTTTTCAAGTTTTCAAATTGCCTTGCAGTAGTTTCCATCAGCTGCTCTGTTACTTCTTCTACCTTACAGATAAACAGAATGTCTGGTTCTGGCAACAGTGAAATATGCATTGATGAAAAGAGCCCACGGGCAAGATTTCTAGTGTATGTTATAACATATTCATCATAGAAGTCCAATATCTGCCTTTTAATCTGCCAAAACTGCTCTTTTAGTGTGTGTATGTCCATATTGTTATCAAACCCACTCAGAATAGAAAAGGGTTTAGCAGAGCTTTTAGGGATTGAGACTGGTGTATTATCATCTAGTTTGGGAAGAGCACAAGCCTTATGAGTGGAACTAAGGAATCCCACAGTCTTTACTGATCCATTTGATACAGGGTCTAGCCTGCTGACTTGAAAGCTCTGAGGGACTGAAAGGTCTTTATAAGAGTCAGCACTGCACTTTGAATTCTGAGAAACTGGCCTAGATGGGCTGAAGCACTCAACAGAAAACAAGGGAATCGGTAGTGTGGCTTCTTGAACAGTGTCAGGGTTCTTTGTTTTGGCAGAGTGCTGGAAGTGAATCTGGGATGCACTAGCATGAGGCAAGGAATTAACCAGGTTTTCTTGATAGTAAATGTCTTGTGCAGAAGTAGCAAAAGCACTTTCACTGTTAGGAACATTCTCCCCTGTTTGAGGTAATAGAACCTCCAAAAACTCATTATTACTTTGTAATTCTTCTACAGACAGGGATTGGGGGTCATAATCACATATATTATAATAGCTGAACATTGAGGAATCAGCAAGCCACGCAATGTAGTACTGCATTTGCAATCTTTGATTTTCTTTAACAAGTCTATCCTTTAAACTAAGGCCTTTTTTAGAGGTCTTCTGAGAAAGTCTAGGTTTAGAAAGGGGTGTCTTAACATGATAGGAAAGCATTTTAGGTTTGTGTGTGCCTTTACTGCCAGGGGAGCTTGAAATGTTTGGGTCGTGCATTCTGTCACGGTTTCGGGCGGGTCTGATCAGGACTTTGGTTGGGACACCCCTTGAGGTCACCGAATATCCTAAAGAGGTAGTACACTGGGGCAGAGGAGCAGCTAAAGGCATAC
The DNA here is from genome assembly GCF_031143425.1 of Pleurodeles waltl. NCBI lineage: Eukaryota > Metazoa > Chordata > Amphibia > Caudata > Salamandridae > Pleurodeles > Pleurodeles waltl. The sequence continues at coordinate 1,893,333,432 of NC_090440.1, forward strand.
ACGGAAAGGACAGCTATGGATAGGCACAGGAAACAGGAAAGTAAAAGCAGAGCAACCCTTGTGCGAACAAACAGGAAACAGATTACCAGTGGACAAACACGCTGGGGTTGTACACAGAGTAAGGCGCAGAACCTCCCACAGTGACAGGGAATCTCAATGCCTCTGTGCAGTTTGCTCTTACAGATAGTCACCCTGCCAGCCCCATAGAAAGGAGGCGGCGGAAGTGATTCTGTCTCTGGACCCTAGAGCACAAACAAGGATAGTACTTACATACACAGGACACGCTCTTGTGGGTCCAGCTGGAAACACAGTGGCGATTCCTGAGAAAACAGCAATAGCACACTGTCACTGTTAGGCACGATATACAACGTATAACACTGGACAAGGATGGGGGCTGGAATTGCCTCCTGGAAACCAGGAGCCAACCCCAGTACACAGGAGGACACGTATACACTGGTGAAGACTGATAGAACACTTACCAGACACAAAGAACCAAGAAGAAACAGAAACAGAAGGGAACAAACAAAGAGGCAGAGGCAAGAACTAGGAACAGGCTCAGGCTGAAGCAAAGGCGGGACTAGGACTTGAAAACAGGGCGCAAACTTCTGTCTGGGACAGACAGAGACAGGACTGGGAAACTGAGAACAGGCTCTGGCTGGAACAGGCAAGGACAGGACTGGAATACAGGGAGTAGGAAATGAGCAGTAAACAGGACTGGGAAACAGAGAGAAGGTTCAGGCTGAAACAAGGCAGGAGCAGGGCAGAGAAACAGGGAGCAGGCTTTGGAAGAAACAAACAGGTACAAGGCTAAGAAATAGGGAGCAGACTCTGGCTGGAACAATCAGGAGCAGGGCAGAGAAACAAGAAACAGGAAACAGGATCAGGCTGGAACAGAACAGGAACAAAACTGGAACACCATCCGACAAGGGGTCTGTAACACAAAGGAATTGAAGTCCGATGCACGACGGGGAGCTTGAGGAAATGGCTGCTTATAAGCAGTTCCAAACTGGGCTGCACAGGAGTGGTCACAGGTGTGTGTGGTTTCGGACACTTGCAAGTCCTGGAGGAGAGGATCCAGTGAAAAGGAGCAACTGGACTTCTCCCATTGAAAACAATGGGAAACAGAATCCGGGTTTTCCTGACAACCAAGCTGTGCATTATGGGATTTGCAGTCCCAAGAAGCAAATGTAGTCCTACACAAGTGTACCATGGAGAAAAGAGAAACAAACAGGAGTCAGCAAGGGACTCTAGATAGGTGTTCAAGGTGATTCCCAGGCTTCTGACAGTCCCCTTACAGCGCCCCCTGGAAATGGGACGACCGAGTCGTAACAGTATACCCCCTCCCACCAGTCTGCTCAAGAAGAGAAGGCGATCCTTTGGCTGAAAAAAGTTGAAGAGGAACAGCCACAGCAAGAAAATCCAACACCAACCTTGGTGGATAAGTTTACAGTCCTGCCATAGGTGAAACCTCCAATGAGCAAAGCATGTATTAATACCCATATGGGCTCCGATGTCTTTCCTCTTTATTGTTCGAGTGATACGGGAGGAGTGCATGGAGTTGGTTTCTGGTGAAGTGGATTCAGGAGCAAGGAGATCTGGAATGGCATTACGGACGGTATTCTTTATGACATTAGTTTCCTGTTCAATACTTTCCTCTTTGGAAGAGCTGATTGGTGTATTAGTAACTGTCAGGTCTGTAACACCTTCTGACAAGCAGGATTTGTCTGTTTCTGCAGCTGTATTTACATTGATTGTGGTCTGAGGCTTGCAAAGCATAGAGACTTGGGAGACATGGGTAACTGGTGTTCTCAAGGTAAACATGAAAAAGTCAGAATTGTCTTTCATCTTGGATGACATTGGAGTATCAAATTCAGGAGCAACAGGGGTTTTCATGTCTTTAGAGACTGGATTAACATATGAAAATGTAGAAGTTCCACAAACTAATTCTTTAGGGTGATCTTCTGACAAGACTGAGATTTCTTCATTGCAAGTGCTCTGTGGTGTATTCGTGGTATCAGAAATGGTTTCTTTGCAAGGCGTTTCTACTACAGGCAGTTGATCTTCAGCTCTGTTAACACTGAAAGGTTGTTCTTTGAATTGAAATAGAACTGGAGTCTCTTCAGAAATCACCTTTACACTGTTACCTACATTTTCAGCTCTAGCCTTTGAATTGATGATGGTTTCTTGCAATAAAACACTAAGAACAGTACTTATCATCAGATCTTCGAATACAAGATGCAAATTCAAGTCTTTAGTTTTAGTGGGAAATATTACATCTTTCAGCACTTGAGCTTCGGTTTCAGATTGCTGGTTTTCAGGAGTCTTTAGTTTCAGGGACACAGCAGGTGACGTTGGTGTGGCTGATTTTACATCAAGATCAGATACCGGTAGCTCAGAGATCTTGTCTTCACTAATCGTGGAGCTGGAAACAGGATACACATTGGCAGGGATCAGCAGGTCAGGATCAGTGGTTGAGGCTGCAACTGTGTCCAGTTCTAGGAGAAGGCTCTCATTTCTTATGACAGGCTGTTTAGTTTCAGATTGCTGGCTTTCTTCCTTGTCTGAAATATCCACGGTTTGCTTTGACACAGAAGAGATTTTTAAACTTTCTGAGAAGTCCATTATATTCTTAGTAACTGCGGGCATTTCTTCACGGTTAGAAAAATCCATTAGTTCACTTGAAACAGGAACTGTCTCTTCATTATCTGAAAATTCTATGATATTGTTTGAAAGGGCAGGAGTATCCCCACAATCTGAAAATTTTGGTGTGTGCGCCATTTGAACAGCACTATTTGCAGGTTTGTTCACGGCAAGGCAGGAACCACTGTCATCACTAGATTCAGATTCTTCAACACTGGTGCACAACTTGCCATTAATCTCCAGTAAAGTCATATCTTGGTTTCTTAAGGTGCAGCTATTGGAGTCTGCATCAGAACTCTCTTCTTCCTTTGGCTTTATTTGTTCTGATAGAGGGGCTGAGACACTTCCTTCTGAAGACTCTGATCTATCCTTTGAATCAAGAGGTGTCAAATCCCTCAGAGATGTCAGAGATTCAGTCAACTGCACAGGGATATTCTCTGGAAAACTACAAGCTGAGAGAGAGTCTGAAGAAGAGGCTGATATATTTATAACTGGAGCAGTCTCTTGACATTCATTCATAGCAGGGAAAATCTGCTCTATAGAAGTCTTTGGAGAGGCGCACAAAGTAGCATACTGTTCTTTAAGCCAAAGCTGGTGATCATTTTCTTTTTTCAAGTTTTCAAATTGCCTTGCAGTAGTTTCCATCAGCTGCTCTGTTACTTCTTCTACCTTACAGATAAACAGAATGTCTGGTTCTGGCAACAGTGAAATATGCATTGATGAAAAGAGCCCACGGGCAAGATTTCTAGTGTATGTTATAACATATTCATCATAGAAGTCCAATATCTGCCTTTTAATCTGCCAAAACTGCTCTTTTAGTGTGTGTATGTCCATATTGTTATCAAACCCACTCAGAATAGAAAAGGGTTTAGCAGAGCTTTTAGGGATTGAGACTGGTGTATTATCATCTAGTTTGGGAAGAGCACAAGCCTTATGAGTGGAACTAAGGAATCCCACAGTCTTTACTGATCCATTTGATACAGGGTCTAGCCTGCTGACTTGAAAGCTCTGAGGGACTGAAAGGTCTTTATAAGAGTCAGCACTGCACTTTGAATTCTGAGAAACTGGCCTAGATGGGCTGAAGCACTCAACAGAAAACAAGGGAATCGGTAGTGTGGCTTCTTGAACAGTGTCAGGGTTCTTTGTTTTGGCAGAGTGCTGGAAGTGAATCTGGGATGCACTAGCATGAGGCAAGGAATTAACCAGGTTTTCTTGATAGTAAATGTCTTGTGCAGAAGTAGCAAAAGCACTTTCACTGTTAGGAACATTCTCCCCTGTTTGAGGTAATAGAACCTCCAAAAACTCATTATTACTTTGTAATTCTTCTACAGACAGGGATTGGGGGTCATAATCACATATATTATAATAGCTGAACATTGAGGAATCAGCAAGCCACGCAATGTAGTACTGCATTTGCAATCTTTGATTTTCTTTAACAAGTCTATCCTTTAAACTAAGGCCTTTTTTAGAGGTCTTCTGAGAAAGTCTAGGTTTAGAAAGGGGTGTCTTAACATGATAGGAAAGCATTTTAGGTTTGTGTGTGCCTTTACTGCCAGGGGAGCTTGAAATGTTTGGGTCGTGCATTCTGTCACGGTTTCGGGCGGGTCTGATCAGGACTTTGGTTGGGACACCCCTTGAGGTCACCGAATATCCTAAAGAGGTAGTACACTGGGGCAGAGGAGCAGCTAAAGGCATACACGGAAAGGACAGCTATGGATAGGCACAGGAAACAGGAAAGTAAAAGCAGAGCAACCCTTGTGCGAACAAACAGGAAACAGATTACCAGTGGACAAACACGCTGGGGTTGTACACAGAGTAAGGCGCAGAACCTCCCACAGTGACAGGGAATCTCAATGCCTCTGTGCAGTTTGCTCTTACAGATAGTCACCCTGCCAGCCCCATAGAAAGGAGGCGGCGGAAGTGATTCTGTCTCTGGACCCTAGAGCACAAACAAGGATAGTACTTACATACACAGGACACGCTCTTGTGGGTCCAGCTGGAAACACAGTGGCGATTCCTGAGAAAACAGCAATAGCACACTGTCACTGTTAGGCACGATATACAACGTATAACACTGGACAAGGATGGGGGCTGGAATTGCCTCCTGGAAACCAGGAGCCAACCCCAGTACACAGGAGGACACGTATACACTGGTGAAGACTGATAGAACACTTACCAGACACAAAGAACCAAGAAGAAACAGAAACAGAAGGGAACAAACAAAGAGGCAGAGGCAAGAACTAGGAACAGGCTCAGGCTGAAGCAAAGGCGGGACTAGGACTTGAAAACAGGGCGCAAACTTCTGTCTGGGACAGACAGAGACAGGACTGGGAAACTGAGAACAGGCTCTGGCTGGAACAGGCAAGGACAGGACTGGAATACAGGGAGTAGGAAATGAGCAGTAAACAGGACTGGGAAACAGAGAGAAGGTTCAGGCTGAAACAAGGCAGGAGCAGGGCAGAGAAACAGGGAGCAGGCTTTGGAAGAAACAAACAGGTACAAGGCTAAGAAATAGGGAGCAGACTCTGGCTGGAACAATCAGGAGCAGGGCAGAGAAACAAGAAACAGGAAACAGGATCAGGCTGGAACAGAACAGGAACAAAACTGGAACACCATCCGACAAGGGGTCTGTAACACAAAGGAATTGAAGTCCGATGCACGACGGGGAGCTTGAGGAAATGGCTGCTTATAAGCAGTTCCAAACTGGGCTGCACAGGAGTGGTCACAGGTGTGTGTGGTTTCGGACACTTGCAAGTCCTGGAGGAGAGGATCCAGTGAAAAGGAGCAACTGGACTTCTCCCATTGAAAACAATGGGAAACAGAATCCGGGTTTTCCTGACAACCAAGCTGTGCATTATGGGATTTGCAGTCCCAAGAAGCAAATGTAGTCCTACACAAGTGTACCATGGAGAAAAGAGAAACAAACAGGAGTCAGCAAGGGACTCTAGATAGGTGTTCAAGGTGATTCCCAGGCTTCTGACAGTCCCCTTACAGCGCCCCCTGGAAATGGGACGACCGAGTCGTAACAGTATACCCCCTCCCACCAGTCTGCTCAAGAAGAGAAGGCGATCCTTTGGCTGAAAAAAGTTGAAGAGGAACAGCCACAGCAAGAAAATCCAACACCAACCTTGGTGGATAAGTTTACAGTCCTGCCATAGGTGAAACCTCCAATGAGCAAAGCATGTATTAATACCCATATGGGCTCCGATGTCTTTCCTCTTTATTGTTCGAGTGATACGGGAGGAGTGCATGGAGTTGGTTTCTGGTGAAGTGGATTCAGGAGCAAGGAGATCTGGAATGGCATTACGGACGGTATTCTTTATGACATTAGTTTCCTGTTCAATACTTTCCTCTTTGGAAGAGCTGATTGGTGTATTAGTAACTGTCAGGTCTGTAACACCTTCTGACAAGCAGGATTTGTCTGTTTCTGCAGCTGTATTTACATTGATTGTGGTCTGAGGCTTGCAAAGCATAGAGACTTGGGAGACATGGGTAACTGGTGTTCTCAAGGTAAACATGAAAAAGTCAGAATTGTCTTTCATCTTGGATGACATTGGAGTATCAAATTCAGGAGCAACAGGGGTTTTCATGTCTTTAGAGACTGGATTAACATATGAAAATGTAGAAGTTCCACAAACTAATTCTTTAGGGTGATCTTCTGACAAGACTGAGATTTCTTCATTGCAAGTGCTCTGTGGTGTATTCGTGGTATCAGAAATGGTTTCTTTGCAAGGCGTTTCTACTACAGGCAGTTGATCTTCAGCTCTGTTAACACTGAAAGGTTGTTCTTTGAATTGAAATAGAACTGGAGTCTCTTCAGAAATCACCTTTACACTGTTACCTACATTTTCAGCTCTAGCCTTTGAATTGATGATGGTTTCTTGCAATAAAACACTAAGAACAGTACTTATCATCAGATCTTCGAATACAAGATGCAAATTCAAGTCTTTAGTTTTAGTGGGAAATATTACATCTTTCAGCACTTGAGCTTCGGTTTCAGATTGCTGGTTTTCAGGAGTCTTTAGTTTCAGGGACACAGCAGGTGACGTTGGTGTGGCTGATTTTACATCAAGATCAGATACCGGTAGCTCAGAGATCTTGTCTTCACTAATCGTGGAGCTGGAAACAGGATACACATTGGCAGGGATCAGCAGGTCAGGATCAGTGGTTGAGGCTGCAACTGTGTCCAGTTCTAGGAGAAGGCTCTCATTTCTTATGACAGGCTGTTTAGTTTCAGATTGCTGGCTTTCTTCCTTGTCTGAAATATCCACGGTTTGCTTTGACACAGAAGAGATTTTTAAACTTTCTGAGAAGTCCATTATATTCTTAGTAACTGCGGGCATTTCTTCACGGTTAGAAAAATCCATTAGTTCACTTGAAACAGGAACTGTCTCTTCATTATCTGAAAATTCTATGATATTGTTTGAAAGGGCAGGAGTATCCCCACAATCTGAAAATTTTGGTGTGTGCGCCATTTGAACAGCACTATTTGCAGGTTTGTTCACGGCAAGGCAGGAACCACTGTCATCACTAGATTCAGATTCTTCAACACTGGTGCACAACTTGCCATTAATCTCCAGTAAAGTCATATCTTGGTTTCTTAAGGTGCAGCTATTGGAGTCTGCATCAGAACTCTCTTCTTCCTTTGGCTTTATTTGTTCTGATAGAGGGGCTGAGACACTTCCTTCTGAAGACTCTGATCTATCCTTTGAATCAAGAGGTGTCAAATCCCTCAGAGATGTCAGAGATTCAGTCAACTGCACAGGGATATTCTCTGGAAAACTACAAGCTGAGAGAGAGTCTGAAGAAGAGGCTGATATATTTATAACTGGAGCAGTCTCTTGACATTCATTCATAGCAGGGAAAATCTGCTCTATAGAAGTCTTTGGAGAGGCGCACAAAGTAGCATACTGTTCTTTAAGCCAAAGCTGGTGATCATTTTCTTTTTTCAAGTTTTCAAATTGCCTTGCAGTAGTTTCCATCAGCTGCTCTGTTACTTCTTCTACCTTACAGATAAACAGAATGTCTGGTTCTGGCAACAGTGAAATATGCATTGATGAAAAGAGCCCACGGGCAAGATTTCTAGTGTATGTTATAACATATTCATCATAGAAGTCCAATATCTGCCTTTTAATCTGCCAAAACTGCTCTTTTAGTGTGTGTATGTCCATATTGTTATCAAACCCACTCAGAATAGAAAAGGGTTTAGCAGAGCTTTTAGGGATTGAGACTGGTGTATTATCATCTAGTTTGGGAAGAGCACAAGCCTTATGAGTGGAACTAAGGAATCCCACAGTCTTTACTGATCCATTTGATACAGGGTCTAGCCTGCTGACTTGAAAGCTCTGAGGGACTGAAAGGTCTTTATAAGAGTCAGCACTGCACTTTGAATTCTGAGAAACTGGCCTAGATGGGCTGAAGCACTCAACAGAAAACAAGGGAATCGGTAGTGTGGCTTCTTGAACAGTGTCAGGGTTCTTTGTTTTGGCAGAGTGCTGGAAGTGAATCTGGGATGCACTAGCATGAGGCAAGGAATTAACCAGGTTTTCTTGATAGTAAATGTCTTGTGCAGAAGTAGCAAAAGCACTTTCACTGTTAGGAACATTCTCCCCTGTTTGAGGTAATAGAACCTCCAAAAACTCATTATTACTTTGTAATTCTTCTACAGACAGGGATTGGGGGTCATAATCACATATATTATAATAGCTGAACATTGAGGAATCAGCAAGCCACGCAATGTAGTACTGCATTTGCAATCTTTGATTTTCTTTAACAAGTCTATCCTTTAAACTAAGGCCTTTTTTAGAGGTCTTCTGAGAAAGTCTAGGTTTAGAAAGGGGTGTCTTAACATGATAGGAAAGCATTTTAGGTTTGTGTGTGCCTTTACTGCCAGGGGAGCTTGAAATGTTTGGGTCGTGCATTCTGTCACGGTTTCGGGCGGGTCTGATCAGGACTTTGGTTGGGACACCCCTTGAGGTCACCGAATATCCTAAAGAGGTAGTACACTGGGGCAGAGGAGCAGCTAAAGGCATACACGGAAAGGACAGCTATGGATAGGCACAGGAAACAGGAAAGTAAAAGCAGAGCAACCCTTGTGCGAACAAACAGGAAACAGATTACCAGTGGACAAACACGCTGGGGTTGTACACAGAGTAAGGCGCAGAACCTCCCACAGTGACAGGGAATCTCAATGCCTCTGTGCAGTTTGCTCTTACAGATAGTCACCCTGCCAGCCCCATAGAAAGGAGGCGGCGGAAGTGATTCTGTCTCTGGACCCTAGAGCACAAACAAGGATAGTACTTACATACACAGGACACGCTCTTGTGGGTCCAGCTGGAAACACAGTGGCGATTCCTGAGAAAACAGCAATAGCACACTGTCACTGTTAGGCACGATATACAACGTATAACACTGGACAAGGATGGGGGCTGGAATTGCCTCCTGGAAACCAGGAGCCAACCCCAGTACACAGGAGGACACGTATACACTGGTGAAGACTGATAGAACACTTACCAGACACAAAGAACCAAGAAGAAACAGAAACAGAAGGGAACAAACAAAGAGGCAGAGGCAAGAACTAGGAACAGGCTCAGGCTGAAGCAAAGGCGGGACTAGGACTTGAAAACAGGGCGCAAACTTCTGTCTGGGACAGACAGAGACAGGACTGGGAAACTGAGAACAGGCTCTGGCTGGAACAGGCAAGGACAGGACTGGAATACAGGGAGTAGGAAATGAGCAGTAAACAGGACTGGGAAACAGAGAGAAGGTTCAGGCTGAAACAAGGCAGGAGCAGGGCAGAGAAACAGGGAGCAGGCTTTGGAAGAAACAAACAGGTACAAGGCTAAGAAATAGGGAGCAGACTCTGGCTGGAACAATCAGGAGCAGGGCAGAGAAACAAGAAACAGGAAACAGGATCAGGCTGGAACAGAACAGGAACAAAACTGGAACACCATCCGACAAGGGGTCTGTAACACAAAGGAATTGAAGTCCGATGCACGACGGGGAGCTTGAGGAAATGGCTGCTTATAAGCAGTTCCAAACTGGGCTGCACAGGAGTGGTCACAGGTGTGTGTGGTTTCGGACACTTGCAAGTCCTGGAGGAGAGGATCCAGTGAAAAGGAGCAACTGGACTTCTCCCATTGAAAACAATGGGAAACAGAATCCGGGTTTTCCTGACAACCAAGCTGTGCATTATGGGATTTGCAGTCCCAAGAAGCAAATGTAGTCCTACACAAGTGTACCATGGAGAAAAGAGAAACAAACAGGAGTCAGCAAGGGACTCTAGATAGGTGTTCAAGGTGATTCCCAGGCTTCTGACAGTCCCCTTACAGCGCCCCCTGGAAATGGGACGACCGAGTCGTAACAGGCGGTGAGCCTCAAAGGCTCACCCCCTTTGTTACAGCGCCACAGGGCATCCCAGCTAGTGGAGATGCCCGCCCCCCCCGGCCACTGCTCCCACTTTTGGCGGCAAGGCTGGAGGAGATAATGAGAAAAACAAAGAGAAGTCACCCCCCAGTCAGGACAGCCCCTAAGGTGTCCTGAGCTGAGGTGACTCTTACTTTTAGAAATCCTCCATCTTGTAGGAGGGGGGTTCCCCAATAGGATTAGGGATGTGCCCCCTCCCCACAGGGAGGAGGCACAAAGAGGGTGTAGCCACCCTCAAGGACAGTAGCCATTGGCTACTGCCCTCCCAGACCTAAACACACCCTTAAATTCAATATTTAGGGCCCCCCAGAATTGAGGAAGATAGATTCCTGCAACCTAAAGAAGAAGAAGGACTGCTGACCTGAAGCCCTGCAGTGAAGACGGAGACAACAACTGATTTGGCCCCAGCTCCACCGGCCTGTCTCCCTACTTTGACGAAAACTGCAACAGCGACGCATCCAACAGGGACCAGCGACCTCTGAAGCCTCAGAGGACTGCCCTGCATCTAAAGGACAGTAAGCTCCCGAGAACAGCGACCCTGTTCAACAAACTGCAACTTTCTGCAACAAAGAAGCAACTTTAAAGACTTCACGTTTCCCGGTGGAAGCGTGAGACTTTCCACTCTGCACCCGACGCCCCCGGCTAGACCTACGGAAAACTAACACTACAGGAAGGACTCCCCGGCGACTGCGAGCCCGTGAGTAGCCAGAGTTGACCCCCCTGAACCCCCACAGAGACGCCTGCAGAGGAAATCCAGAGGCTCCCCCTGCCTGTAACAAGGGACCCGGCGCTTGGAACCAACATTGCCCCCGCAGCCCCCAGGACCTGAAGGAACCGAACGCCAGTGCAGGAGCAGCCCCCAGGCAACCATCTGCCTAGCCCAGGTGGTGGCTACCCTGAGGAGCCCCCCCTGTGCCTGCCTGCATCGTTGAAGAGACCCCAGGTCTTCCCATTGATTCCAATTCAAAACCCGACGCCTGTTTGCACTCTGCACCCGGCCGCCCCTGTGCCGCTGAGGGTGTACATTCTGTGCCTGCTTGTGTCCCCCCCGGTGCCCTACAAAAACCCCCCTGGTCTGCCCTCCGAGGACGCGGGTACTTACCTGCCTGGCAGACTGGAACCGGGGCACCCCTGTTTCCATTGAAGTGTCAGAGTCACCAGATCCTCGGGGTCTGCGCACGTTCCCAACACATCCACCACTGAACAGCTCCAAGACTCTGATAGATAAATGACGGAGGCTAAGAGAGTTCAAGAGGGGAAGAGGGGATTAGGAAGGGAACAGCTGGGAAGGAGACCTGTAGTAAGAAAAAGGTTAAAACACACAATATGAAAATTACATCTCATGAAATCAATACTAGACTATGACTCTAAGCCTATTCATTCTGAAAACATGAACAACCTAAGAATTAGGCTTAAAATGACTAAGTTTCAAGATGGCCTGATACCTCTAAGGGAATCAAGAGGGATTAAATGAAACTTTCAAATTCAAGTACTTTCCTTTACATGAGAATCAGGAAAACATTCTGAATAAGTTCTCAACCAGTCATATGAATCCTTTAAAAAAAATGCATACTAGGACCATGCAATATTGCATCTAGAAACTCTGGCCTTCTGTGTTCTCTTGAAATGTTCCAACACGAATTGCGCACATTGCAGATTTTCATATATATATAGTAAACACCATAAAAGGATTGTGTACCATGAATAACACAATATGGAATTCAGGAAACAAATCACACAACTTGTCAACTCAAATATTACCTAATAAATGTCTTAGAATAGTGGCATACAATGAACAACATTAATTAAGCTTGAGGAGAGAATCGTGCGTCTTGCCGATTCGAGTGCCACCATGTAAAATGTCAAGAAATGGTAGCACGCAATGAATATCAAGGTTAAATCATCATTAAACGAATTGCACGTCTTGCCGCTTCTTAAGCCACCATGTAAATGTCAAGAAATGGTAGCGCGCAATGAACAACAAAGTTAAATAATCATGAAACGAATCGCGCGTCTTGCCGATTCGTAAGTCAACATGTAAATGTCAAGAAATGATAGCGCGCAATGAACAACAAGGTTAAAGCACCATGAAACGAATTGCGCGTCTTGCCGATTCTTAAGCCACCATGCAAATGTCAAGAAATGGTAGAACGCAATGAATAACAAGATCAAATCAACATGAAACTAATCGAGCGTTTTGCCGATACGCAAGCCACCATGCAAATGTCAAGAAATGGTAGCGCGCAATGAATAACAAGATCAAATCAGCATGAAACAAATTGCGCGTCTTGTCGATTCGTAAGCCACCATACAAATGTCAAGAAATGGTAGCGCGCAAAGTAACCTGTTAATCTTTGAAGAATGAGGCCAAGAATATGAAAGTTTTCGATAACGGCGTCGGGAGGCTAGCCCAACCACCGTTTTACCACCCAGAACAAGGATCACCAATGAAGAATGAAGGGCAGAGGCCTGGAAGGTCAAATAGGCCATCGGGACAGGAGATCAGGAAGTAGCTGCTGCTCTGCAATGGGACCTCTGAATAGTGAGCCCTTGGAGCTGGGCTAGCTCCCCTTTATAGAGTCTTGGCCAGCCCACAACCACACCCAGGCATGCTGCAGGGAAAGTCTCTAGAAGGCCCTGGAAAGGGACCACACCCTAACACACTCTGAAAGCCTGCAGCAATACATTGCAAATGAACAGTATTTGTAAACACATTAAAAATAAGTCTTCAGGATTAAATTCTGCAATGCAAAAGGTTAAACAACAACATATCAGCACAATGCATAAATTATGTTGTTTTGAGAGTGCTGGGTTTTTGCATTCTAGTCGCCAATAGAGCGCGCACTGCCCTGGTGTTGACAGTACTCCCAGACGCGCTCTAGGGCCTGGTTTGCCTGGATTGAGATGATGAAAGCGTCTCACAAGTACTGGAGCATGAACATCAGATGCGGAAACCTATGCGTTACTTTCAGGACCATAACCTTTCCATGAGATTAAGTACCATAGATTAGGCCCTCTCAGTTTAGAATCCAACACTTTCTTAACTTCGTATTCTTCTTCCCCTTGTACTAGAACAGGAGCTGGATGAGGGTGGACCTTTTGGACTGCCTTCTTCAAGAGGGAAGTGTGGAACACTGGATGAATCCATAAGGATCTGGGCAATTGTAGTTTATAGGTCACCGGATTGATTTGCTGGAGGACAGTGTAAGGACCTATGAATTTGGGGTTAAACATGTGCTTCTTCTTGAAATCTATATGTTTTGTGGAAAGCCACACTTCGTCACCTGGCCGATATTGCGGTCCCTCACAATGTTTCTTGTCATAATGCCTTTTGTATTTTTGTTTGGCTTTTTCTAAATGCTGTTGAATCAGTTTCTGGGTTTGATGCAAATGCTGAATGGTTTCTGACACAGCTGGAGTAAGAGAACTTTCTTGAGGAATTGTGATGGGCAAGGTGTCAGGATGGTAGCCAAATAAACCAAAAAAGGGTGTAACGCCAATAGAAGTGTGCAATGAGTTATTGTAGGCTAACTCAGCTAACCAGAGCATAGATGTCCAAGAATGAAGTGCCTTTTCAGCGTAGGCACGTAGGTATTGTTTCAAAGTCTGATTTAGTCTCTCCGTTTGACCATCTGTTTGAGGATGGTGACTAGTAGATAGTGTAGATGTCACTTGGAGTGTTTTACACCATGTCTTCCAGAAATTGGAGGCAAATTGCAACCCCCGATCTGAGTTTTTGGGCAGTCCATGATAACGAACCACTCTGTTCAGTAAAATAGTTGGCAATTCACTAGAAGTGGGCAATTTCTTACAGGCAATGAAATGTCCATATTTTGTGAGACTATCTACTACCACCAGAATTACTGAATGCTGTTGAACCACTGGCAGACTGGTAATAAAGTTTAAAGAAATGTGTTCCCATGGACGACTTGGGGTTGGAAGTGGATGTAACAACCCTTTTGGTTTTGAATGACTTGTTTTAGTGCGAGCGCAGACTTCGCAGTTGTTTACCATTGTTTTTACATCTTTTGTTAGGGTATGTCACCAAAAATAGCATTGGATCAGTTCAAGAGTTTTAGGAGTACCTGGGTGACCTGCCGTAGGTATAACATGCGACCAATGAAACACTATCTTGCGAAGTTTGGTGGTGGGTACGAATAAAAGAGCATCGTGAAAGGGTAGTCCTTGCTTGATTGACCTTTTGGGGTCTGCTTGGGCCCATGTTTGCCATTTCTCAACAGTGAAAGAGTTGTGAATTTCTTCAAAGAAATCTTCAGTTTTTATGATACATAGAACTTTGTCAGGAGCAATGATAGCTCTGGAGGCTTGAAATGCAGGCAACGCGGTAGACTCTTGGCGGGACAAGGCGTCAGCTTTGCGATTATCTTTACCAGGCCGGAAGGTTACTACAAAATCAAATTCGGCAAAAAACAGCATCCAGCATAATTGCCGAGGAGTCAAAAGTCTGGCGGAACTCATGAATTGAAGATTACGATGATCAGTATATACTGTGACAGTGTATTTGGCACCCAACAAATGATGTCTCCACTCTTTAAAGGCATCACAAATCGCCAGAAGCTCTTTATCAGCAATGACATCGTTCTGTTCGGCTTCGTTCAACTTCCGAGACATAGAAGCTACAGGATGGAGTTGACCAGTGTCTTTATTTTGTTGCGATAAGCCGGCTCCTATTGCTACATCTGAAGCATCAGCTTCCACTATGAAATGTTGATTCGCTTCAGGATGAGTCAAGACTGGGGCAGTGGAGAAAGCTTCCTTCAAAGTAGAGAAGGCTTGGTCAGCTTCTGGGGACCATACAAACTTTTCTTTCTTTCTTAATAGCTTAGTGATTGGAGCCACTGTCTGGGAGAAATGATTTATGAACCTCCGGTAAAAATTTGCAAACCCCAGGAAACATTGTACATCACGAACAGTCTTTGGAGTGGGCCAATCAGATACGGCTTTTACTTTCTTTTCTGCCATCGCCATACCTTGAGGGGTAAGAATAACCCCTAAAAACTCAATCTGTGGTAACATGAAACTCACACTTGGTTAGTTTGCAATATAAATGGTGTTTTCGAAGGGCTGCAAGAATTTTCTTGCCATGTTGGACATGTTCGTTTTCATTGTCTGAGTAGATCAAAATGTCATTGATGTATACTATGGCAAATATGTCGAGGTACTCTCTAAGAATGTCATTCAAGAAAAATTGAAATGCTGCTGGAGCATTACACAGACTAAAAGGCATGACGGTGTATTCAAAAAGGCCATATCTTGTCTTGAACGCTGTTTTTCATTCGTCACCCTCTCTCATTCTGACCAAATGATAAGCACCTCGAAGGTCAAGCTTTGTGTAGATTTTTGCTTTCTTTACTTGTTCCAATAAAACCGGAAATAGGGGTAAAGGATATTTATTCTTGATGGTGACTTTGTTCAATCCCCTATAGTCGATACCCAAGGGTAGGTCGCTCCCCCTGCCGCTGCAGCTCCACCAGCCCAGGCTCCTGAGACCTCCGAGCAAGCCCAGCGAATTCACAGTAAGTAGCCCCCCCCCACCGCCCAGCCCCTCGCCCTGCCCCGCGCTACTCACCTCCTCTCCTGCTTCTTTTCTTCATCTCTGTTCTTCCTCTGTGCTCTTCTTCTGTATTCTTCATCTGTACTCTTCTTTCTTTCCTGCTCCCCGTCTTCTGTCTTCATCTGTGTTCTTCTTCTGTGTGCTTCTTTCTCTCTCCTTTGCACCGCGACCTGCGTGTGCTTTCTTCTTCTGTGTCCCTCTTCTTGGCTCTTCCCTCTGCTGCTCGTCGCTCCTCTTCTTCTTTACCTTCTTCTGTGTTCTTCTCTCTTCTGCTCTTCCGCTCCTCTTCTTCTGTGTTCTTCTGTCTTCTGATCTTCGGCTCCTCTTCTTCTTTACCTTCTTCTGTGTTCTGATCTTCCGCTCCTCTTCTTCTTTACCTTCTTCTGTGATCTTCTGTCTTCTGCTCTTCCCTCTTCTGCTCCTCTTCTTCTTTTACCTTCTGCTTGGTTCTTCCTGCGTCTGCCCTCCTGCTCCTGTCTCGTCTCCCTGACCTCCCTCACTCGCCACCCCCTTTGTAACGCCCCCATCTACCTATCGCTCTATCTACCTATCTCTCTATCTTTCCCCCTCACTCGCCACCTCCTCTGTAACCCCCCCTATCTTCCTATCCTTTCACTCTATCTCTCACCCTCACCCTAATCTATCTTCTACCTCTCCCCCTCACCCACCTCCACCTCTATAACCCCCCTCCCCTATCTTCCTAACTTTCCTCTTAACTTTCTTCCTAAACTCCCCGCCACCCTTAACCCCCCCACCCCCATCTTTTCTCCCCTCTACCCGTCCCCCCTCCCTCCGCTTTCCCGCCGCCACCTCCTGCACGCCCCGCCCCCCAGCTCCCATTCGTCGCCCCACTCCCGTCCCCCGCCCCCAGCTGACCCTTCCCCCCCCTCCTCCCTCTTATGGCGGCTGCTGCTCGACAGAGTTAGCGACCCTTGACCCAAGGGTAGGTCGCTCCCCCTGCCGCTGCAGCTCCACCGCCCAGCCCCTCGCCCTGCCCCGCGCTACTCACCTCCTCTCCTGCTTCTTTTCTTCATCTCTGTTCTTCCTCTGTGCTCTTCTTCTGTATTCTTCATCTGTACTCTTCTTTCTTTCCTGCTCCCCGTCTTCTGTCTTCATCTGTGTTCTTCTTCTGTGTGCTTCTTTCTCTCTCCTTTGCACCGCGACCTGCGTGTGCTTTCTTCTTCTGTGTCCCTCTTCTTGGCTCTTCCCTCTGCTGCTCGTCGCTCCTCTTCTTCTTTACCTTCTTCTGTGTTCTTCTCTCTTCTGCTCTTCGGCTCCTCTTCTTCTTTACCTTCTTCTGTGTTCTTCTGTCTTCTGATCTTCCGCTCCTCTTCTTCTTTACCTTCTTCTGTGATCTTCTGTCTTCTGCTCTTCCCTCTTCTGCTCCTCTTCTTCTTTTACCTTCTGCTTGGTTCTTCCCGCGTCTGCCCTCCTGCTCCTGTCTCGTCTCCCTGACCTCCCTCACTCGCCACCCCCTCTGTAACACCCCCATCTACCTATCGCTCTATCTACCTATCTCTCTATCTTTCCCCTCACTCGCCACCTCCTCTGTAACCCCCCTATCTTCCTATCCTTTAACTCTATCTCTCACCCTCACCCTAATCTATCTTCTACCTCTCACCCTCACCCACCTCCACCTCTATAACCCCCCTCCCCTATCTTCCTAACTTTCCTCCTAACTTTCTTCCTAAACTCCCCGCCACCCTTAACCCCCCCTCCCCCATCTTTTCTCCCCTCTACCTGTCCCCCCTCCCTCCGCTTTCCCGCCGCCACCTCCTGCACGCCCCCGCCCCCCCAGCTCCCATTCATCACCCCACTCCCGTCCCCCGCCCCCAGCTGACCCCTTCCCCCCCCTCCCTCTTATGGCAGCCGTGCGCGACCGCGCAGCGGGCGCGCCAAAGGCAAGCCCGTCTGCGCCCGTCCATGCCTGGCCCGCGCCCAGCGCCACGACCCCTGGCCCGCAGCACTCCAAAACCCCGCTGCACCGCTACGACCCCATCACCCTCCACGCCCTCAACCCAGGGCGCTCCAGCACCTGCTTCCAAGCTAACCCGAAACGTACCCACGGACCCTTCGCATGTCACACCTGCAAACTTACCTTCCACCACGAAACAACCACGACCACCAGCCCACGCGCCATCAACCACCTCAAATGCATCCTGATCAACGCTCGATCCGTCCACAAGCACGCCGTTGAACTCTGGGACCTCCTGGACTCCACCGCACCAGACGTCGCCTTCATCACTGAGACCTGGATGAACGCCTCTTCGGCCCCCGACATCGCCATAGCCATCCCCGAAGGCTACAAGATTTCCAGGAAAGACCGCACCAACCAAGTAGGAGGAGGAATCGCCATCGTCTTCAAAGACTCCATCAGCGTCACCACCTCCACCGAAGACACCCCCCTCGCCGCCGAACACCTGCACTTCCAGATCCGCACAGACCCCAGGACCACCCTCAGAGGATCCCTCATCTACCGTCCCCCCGGACCGCGCGCCGTCTTCAGCGACTCCATCACCGACTTCATCTCCCCGCACGCCCTCGCCTCGCCAGACTACATCCTCCTCGGCGACCTCAACTTCCATCTAGAACAGAACAACGACCCCAACACCACTGCCCTGCTCGACAACCTCGTCAACCTCGGCCTCAAGCAACTGGTGAACACCCCCACCCACATCGCCGGACACACGCTCGACCCCATCTTCTCCGCCAGCAAACACGTTTCCTTCAGCCACGCCTCCGCTCTACACTGGACCGACCACAGTTGTGTCCACTTCACCTTCCGACGCGAGACTCCCCACCTCCGCACTCAACCCATCCCTCGTCGACAGTGAAACAAAATCCCCGAAGAACAGCTTTTCTCCACGCTCATCGACAACCAACCCACCTTCTCCGCCGACCCCAACGACGCAGCCCTCAGCCTCACGAACTGGATCACCAACTGCGCAGACAACCTCGCTCCCCTCAGACGCCTTCCAAGACAGTCCAACACCAAAAAACCTCTCTGGTTCTCTGACACCCTTAAGGAATCAAAGAAAACTTGTCACACCCTCGAGAAAGCCTGGCGTAAGGACCACACCGCAGACAAAATGACTGCCCTCAAGAACGCTACCCGCGAACACCACCACCGGATCCGCGCAGCCAAAAGGAATTTCTTCACAGCCAGACTAGACAAAAACAGCCACAACAGCAGAGAACTCTTCAACATCGTAAAAGAGCTCTCCAACCCCAACGCCAACGCCAACGCCATCACGCCCTCACAAGACCTGTGCAACTCCCTCGCCACCTTCTTCCATCGTAAGATCACCGACCTACACGACAGCTTCGGACACCAGACCCAGCCGACCACCACTGAACCCACACCCCCAGCCATCACCCTCAACGCCTGGACCCACATCAACACAGAAGAGACCTAAACCACCATGAACTCAATCCACTCCGGTGCCCCCTCGGACCCCTGCCCACACTTCATCTTCAATAAAGCCGACGAAATCATCGCCCCGCACCTCCAGACCATCATCAACTCCTCGTTTTCTTCTGCTACCTTCCCCGAGAGCTGGAAACACGCTGAAGTCAACGCCCTACTGAAGAAACCTACGGCTGACCCAAGTGACCTGAAGAACGTCCGCCCATCTCGCTCCTCCCCTTCCCTGCCAAAGTCATAGAGAAGACCGTCAACAAGCAGCTTACCAACTTCCTTGAAGACAACAACCTTCTCGACCCCTCTCAATCCGGATTCCGAGCCAACCACAGCACTGAAACCGCCCTCATCTCAGTCACAGACGACATCAGAACCCTGATGGACAACGGTGAAACAGTCGCCCTCATCCTCCTCGACCTCTCTGCTGCCTTCGACACCGTCTGTCACCGCACCCTAATAACCCGCCTCTGCTCCACCGGGATCCAAGGCCAGGCCCTGGACTGGATCGCCTTCTTCCTCTCCAACCGCTCTCAAAGAGTCTACCTCCCTCCTTTTCGCTCAGACCCCACCGAGATCATTTGCGGCGTCCCACAAGGCTCCTCGCTCAGCCCGACACTCTTCAATGTCTACATGAGCCCCCTCGCCGACATCGTACGCAAACACAGCATCATCATCACCTCCTACGCCGACGACACTCAACTGATACTCTCCCTCACCAAGGACCCCACCAGCGCAAAGACCAACCTGCAAGATGGAATGAAGGACGTCGCAGATTGGGTGAAACTCAGCCGTCTGAAACTGAACTCAGACAAAACGGAAGTCCTCATCCTCGGTAACACCCCGACCACCTGGGACGACTCCTGGTGGCCCACGGCCCTTGGCACCGCACCGACCCCCTCAGACCACGCACGCAACCTCGGCTTCATCTTGGACCCACTTCTCACCATGAACAAACAAGTCAACGCCGTATCCTCCTCCTGCTTCCTCACCCTCCGCATGCTCCGGAAGATCTTCCGCTGGATCCCCGCCGACACCAGAAAGACCGTGACCCACGCCCTCGTCACGAGCCTCCTGGACTACGGCAACACCCTTTACGCTGGGACCACCGAAAAAAACTCCAGAAACGTCTGCAACAAATTCAAAACGCCTCCACCCGCCTCATTCTCGACATACCCCGCAACAGCCACATCTCCGCCCACCTGAGACACCTGCACTGGCTTCCCGTCAGCAAAAGGATCACCTTCCGTCTCCTCACCCACGCACACAAAGCCCTCCACAACAAGGGACCAGAATACCTCAACCGTCGCCTCAGCTTCTACGCTCCCACCCGTCTTCTCCGCTCCACCAGCCTCGCTCTCGCCGCCGTCCCTCGCATCCGCCGCTCCATGGCGGGTGGGAGGTCCTTCTCCTACCTGGCGGCCAAGACATGGAACACCCTCCCCACCATCCTCAGGACCACCCAGGACCACTCCGCATTCCGGAGACTCCTCAAGACCTGGCTCTTCGAGCAGCAGTAACCCCTTCCCCCTAGCGCCTTGAGACCCGCACGGGTGAGTAGCGCGCTTTATAAATGTTAATGATTTGATTTGATTTGATTACAAGTTCGAAGTTCTCCATTAGCTTCGAAACAAAAAACAAAGGCGAAGCTGCAGGAGACTTAGAGGGGCGAATGAAACCATTCTCCAAAAATTGATCTAGGTATTTTCGTAAATGTTGATTTTCATGTTCTGACAGGGCATACACACGACAGTTGGGAAGTATCGCACCTGGGGCTAGATCAATTTGACAGTCATAAGATCTATGAGGAGGTAGGGTCTATGCTCCTTTCTCATCAAATACATCTTTGTAAGATGAATACTGGTTGGGCAGCTGAATTTCTTTCTCCGCGGCAGTAGCTATTGTAAGAGTTGTGGCTTTTGGTACTTGAATCTTTTGGAGACATTGGCCCTCATTCTGACCTTGGCGGGCGGCGGAGGCCGCCCGCCAAAGTCCCGCCGTCAGGTTACCGTTCCGCGGTCGAAAGACCGCGGCGGTAATTCTGACTTTCCCGCTGGGCTGGCGGGCGGTCGCCTTCAGACCGCCAGCCAGCCCAGCGGGAAAGAGGCTTCCACGATGAAGCCGGCTCGGAATCGAGCCGGCGGAGTGGAAGCTGTGCGACGGGTGCAGTTGCACCCGTCGCGTATTTCACTGTCTGCGCAGCAGACAGTGAAATACATGTAGGGGCCCTCTTACGGGGGCCCCTGCAATGCCCATGCCAGTGGCATGGGCACTGCAGGGGCCCCCAGGGGCCCCGCGACCCCCCCTACCGCCATCCGGATCTCTGCGGTCCGACCGCCGGGATCTGGATGGCGGTAGGGGGGGTCGGAATCCCCGCGGCGGTGCAGCAAGCTGCGCCGCCGCGGAGGATTCAATGGGGCCGCGGTACACTGGCGGGACCCCGCCAGTGGTGCCGGTCCGACCGCGGCTTTACCGCCGCGGTCGGAATCCCCATTGGAGCACCGCCGGCCTGTCGGCGGTGCTCCCGCGGTCCTCCGCCCTGGCGGTCAAAGACCGCCAGGGTCAGAATGACCACCATTGTTCTTTACATAGCGCAGATATGAACATGATTTTTCGTTCTGCCCAATTGATCTCTGGATTGTGATGAGTTAACCATGGCAAGCCAAGGATAATCCCACATTGGGGAGCATGGATCACGTCAAGGATGATTTTCTCTTTATGTTTCTTTCTTCGATTCTTATCTTCACAAATCATCGACAAGGGAATAGTCTGAAGAGTTACTGGACCTCCAGTCAAGAGTTTTCCATCGACTGCCTGGATGATTTCTGGGGTCTTCTTTTCAATACATGGGATCCCCCATGCACGAATCAATTGGGCATCAACAAAGTTCCCAGTAGCCCCAGAATCGATTAGAGCTTTTTTGAAATAGATCTTTTTCTTCACCTGAACTCTTATTTCCAGTTTAAGATGTCTAGATTATGAAGGTTCCATGGTGACACCCAAAAGCAACCCTTCTCTGCATCTCGGGTGTTTTAGTTTTCCAACTCGACTGGTGCATTGGCTGCGACCTTCTGAACTGGACCTTGCTTGCTCTTTGGTTTGATTGGACAATCTTTGGCAAAATGACCCTTCCGCCCACAATAAAGACATTGTCCATTTTTTCTGCGTAGGTCCTTTTCATCTTTGGTCAAAGGTCTTCTGATGGTTCCAATTTCCATTGGTTCCGGCGTTCTTTCTTTCGGAGTTCTTGAGTCTCTGTTATCATGAACACGCCATGAATTTGTTTCAGTCTTTTTTGCGCATTCCTTTACGTTCTGTTAAACAATGATCAGGCCTCAGGACCAGGTTTATTAATTCTTGACAGTCTGTAGGTTGTGGGTCGATTTGCTCTAAGATATCTTTTAGTTCCTCTTTGAGTCCCTTGTAAAACAAGACCGCTTGTTTTTCTTCAGGCCAGGATGTCTCGGCAACCAGCCAGGTAAAGTTGGCTAAATATGACACTAAGGTGGTCATTACACCCCTGGCGGACGGTGTTAAAGCGGCGGTAAGACCGCCATCAGGCCGGCGGTAAAAAAATAGCAATTACGACCGTGGCAGAAACCACCAACAAAGACAGCCACTTTAACAGTCCGACCGCCACGGCGGTACAAACAAACAGCGCGGCGGTCACCGCCAACAGACAGGCGGGAGACAATGTGCCGCCCACACTATTATGACAGGCCAATCCGCCACCTTTTCCGGGGCAGATTCATCGCGGATAAAAACACAGCAGAAACAGGAATTTCGAAGGGAAAACGCTCACCTCTACACACTCCACGAGGAACGAGGACACCATGGAACCGGAGCTCCAAATCCTACCTGCGATAGTCTTCCTGCTCCTCTACCAGGAGCACGAACCCCGGCGGCGAAGACCACGGTGAGTACTGCACCTACAACACAGAGGACGGGGGAGGCAAAAAACAGGGACACACACACGCAACAGCCCCACCCTCACCCACTACAACACACACACTAATGCATATCAATACATCACAGTTACACCCCCCAAACCCCACCGGAAGAATGCAAAGACCAAAGAAAATGAGTGTAACCATCGGAATATATTACAAACAAGTAGGCAGAAATATATATATACACAGTGTACAAAATATATACCAGGCATAGTAGTCCAGGTACTGCACAAAGAAAGTCCGTGGAACACTGGGACCACACGGTATGGGCAAGGCCCACACAAGATCCCCGACCATGATGGAGAGAACACTGCAGGGGCATCAGACAGCAAGAAAACAGGCACCTAAGGGTGAGGGAAAGGGGGGGCACCTTAGCTGCTTGAGTGCACGACGCCAAATCCACGAGGGGGCCACATGCCCACTGTTCAATCCTGGGGAGTGCAAAGCCGAAGTCTCTCAAGTCTCTACAGTGGGTGGTTTGCCCACTGTTCAATCCTGGGGAGTGCAAAGCCACAGTCTCTCAAGTCTCTACAGTGGGTGGTTTGCCCACTGTTCAATCCTGGGGAGTGCAAAGCCACAGTCTCTCAAGTGGATAACAGTCTCCACTGGTTCTGGAGGGGGCATGGTGCCCAGAGTGCTTCATCCTGTTTAGGACAGAGGTAGTGGATGACAGTCTCCACTGGTTCTGGAGGGGGAATGGTGCCCAGAGTGCTTCATCCTGTGAAGGACAGAGGTAGTGGATGGATCTCTCCACTGGTTCTGGAGGGGGACTGGTGCCCAGAGTGCTTCATCCTGTGAAGGACAGAGGTAGTGGATGGATCTCTCCACTGGTTCTGGAGGGGGACTGGTGCCCAGAGTGCATCACTCACCCCGTGACGGACCCAGCTGCCGCTCATGGGCTTGTGGTGCTTGAGTTGGCGGTGCCCTGTTCAGTGGTGCTTGAGTTGGCGGTGCCCTGTTCAGCGGTGCTTGAGTTGGCGTGCCCTGTTCAGCGGTGCTTGAGTTGGCGGTGCCCTGTTCAGCGGTGCTTGAGATGGCGGTGCCCTGTTCAGCGGTGCTTGTGCTGGCGGTCCTTCATGGCCCAGCGGGGCTTGTGCTGGCGGTCCTTCATGGCCCAGCGGGGCTTGTGCTGGCGGTCCTTCATGGCCCAGCGGGGCTTGTGCTGGCGGTCCTTCATAGCCCAGCGGGGCTTGTGCTGGCGGTCCTTCATGGCCCAGCGGGGCTTGTGCTGGCGGTCCTTCATGGCCCAGCGGGGCATGTGCTGGCGGTCCTTCATGGCCCAGTGGGGCTGGTGCTGGCGGTGGCCTCCTGGGCAGCTGGGCTGGGGCTGGTGGTGGCCTCCAGGGCAGCTGGGCTGGGGCTGGCGGTGGCCTCCTGGGCAGCTGGGCTGGGGCTGGCCTCCTGGGCAGCTGGGCTGGGTCTGGCGGTGGCCTCCTGGGCAGCTGGG
This sequence comes from Pleurodeles waltl, assembly GCF_031143425.1. Classification (NCBI taxonomy): domain Eukaryota; kingdom Metazoa; phylum Chordata; class Amphibia; order Caudata; family Salamandridae; genus Pleurodeles; species Pleurodeles waltl. Next base: position 1,893,357,887 of record NC_090440.1, read on the forward strand.
CGGGGGCTGGCGGTGGCCTCCTGGGCAGCTGGGCTGGGACTGGCGGTGGCCTCCTGTGTAGCTGGGCTGGGGCTGGCGGTGGCCTCCTGGGCAGCGGGGATGATGGTAGTCTTCTCCGCCGTGCAGCTCTTCCCAGACTTGCTGGGTTTCTTGTGGCCCTTCACCACCTTGGAAGGTGTCACAGCTGACTCTACACTCCCAACAGGACCCCTGGGAGCGGCTTTGGTGGCTGGAGTCTTCCCCCTCTCCCACCGGGCACTGGCCAACTTCTGATGCTTCACAGGTGGGGAACTGTCTGTGCTGTGGCTCCGTGCCACACTGGCTGTCCTGGTGGCCAGTGCACTCCACATACCGGTGACTACAGGCACCACTGGTCCCGGAGATGTTGTGGCTGAGGTGCAACTTCGGGACCTATGAGATGGACGGGGTGGGGGAGGTGTGGGAAAAAGGTCAAGGGTGGACAGGAAATGTTTTTGGGACACACTGGGACGGGTAGCTGGAGGGGGTTTGGGAGTGGAGGAAGAGGTGGTGCTAGTAGGAGGTGTACGTTTGGTGACTTTGGGTGAAGTAGCATGCGCTGGAGGCGGTCGTGAGGTGGATGGCTGTTGGGTGGGTGTGTGCCTGCGTTTGTGTATCTTGGGAGGGGGCGTCACAGACACACTGGGAGAGGACACAGGGGACGTGTGAATGGTAGTGGGGGTGGTGACTGCACGTTAGCGGGGTGTGCTGGTGAGGGACGTAGTGGCTGTAGAGGTAGTGCATGCAGGTGTGAGTGTAGACGAGACTGGGAGGGAGGAGGGAGACGACGAGGAGGGGGACACAGTGGATGTTGGTGTGTCTGCATGTGTGTGTTGCTTGAGTGAGTGCCTGTGGGATGTGTGGTGCTTATGTTTGCCTGAGCTTCCCTTGTGTGTTGAGGTGTGTGCAGGCTGGTCTGATGATGTGCTTGGGATAGGCAGAGGTACAGGGGATTGGGTTTGGGTGGAGGAAGTTGGAGGGGGAGGCTTGAGACGGGGACAATGACTGCAATCAGTGCTGAGGCCAGAGTTTGAAAAGCTCAGTGAAGGGCCGCCTGACTAGAATGAATGCCCACCAGGAATTCATTTGTTTGTTGCAACTGCCTTTCTACACGCTGGATGACCTGAGGAGGTCAATGGCCTCCTCACTGAGGGCAGCAGGGGTGACTGGGGCAGGGCCTGAGATGCCTGGGGCGAAGGTGATGCCCACCCTCCTGGGTGAGCGGGCACGGGGCGAAGGCTGAGGGGCTGCTGGGAGGGCGGTGCTGGTAGGGGGGTGGCGGCTGTACCTGTAGATGCGGGGGCACAGATGTTGCTGCCACCACAAGGGAGCTCCCATCAGAGGACGAGTCCATGTCGCTAGTGTCAGCTCCTGTCCCCGCCGTGGAGCTCCCCTCGCCCTCCGTCCCACTGGTGAATTCTGAGTCCGTAGTGTGGCCCTCCATGGCCATGTGGGATGCAGCTCCCTCCTGCTCCGGTGCCACTGCTCCTCCGCCTGATGATGCTAATGCACACAAGAACAGGGAGACCACAAAAAGGCGGGGGACAACAGAAGAAAGACATGTTGAGTGTATGGATTACCGCTACCGTTGGCGGACAAGACAGACACAGAAGCCCCCTGCACTACGCCGCGCTCTTGGGCTCCACTGTTCAATTCCTGGGAAATGGCCTACAAGGCTATGGACGACATCTGCACACATAGATGACACAGGGGCATGAATAGCTGTACTTGGCACTCTACAGAGGTGGGCTGGGGTGCCACATGGCCTGCCTTACGGAGGGGCCTTGCCTACGGAACTCGCCCTGGCCTAGGGAAACCCACTGCCCTCCTCCCCCACCCAGACAACTCCACTGTGCGCAAAGTCAGCAGAATGAGAGTGTACTCACCCCCTTGTGTCTGCTGTGGTGCCCTCAAGCACCCATCCAACTCCGGGTAGGCCACCGCCAGGATCCTGAACATCAGGGGGGTCATGGTCCGATGGGCACCCCTCCCACGTTGGGAGGCCATCCCCAGCTGAGCCTCCGCCGTCTTCTTGCTCCAGCGGCGAATGTCCTCCCATCTTTTCCGGCAGTGGGTGCTCCATCTGTGGTAGACCCCCAGGGTCCGGACGTCCTTGGTGATGACACACCAAATATCTTTCTTCTGGTGGGCGCTGACCTACATGAAATATACAGGGGAAGAAGAGAAGTCATTACCAACTGCACCATCAAAGTGATTGCCCCCATCCCTACCCTTGCCATGTGGCACATTCATTCACCGTCTTTCATGCACACAGCACTCTGCCCCCTTCCTTCTTACATCCAGCCCTCTCCACACAGGCATACCCCATACAACATGCTCCCTGTGTACTTACCTGTTTGTCTGGAGGACCGTAGAGTAGGTTGTACTGGGGGAGGACCCCGTCCACGAGTTTCTCCAACTCCTCCGATGTGAAGGCAGGGGCCCTTTCCCCAGACGCTCGAGCCATTGTCTCTTCCAGACCGAGGTCACAGCAGCACTTGCAGTGTAGGTCCTCTCCTGTCGAAGATCAGGTATCAAGTGATTGAACAGATAGAAAATGGCAGTCACGTCCGCGGCGGTGCGTACCGTCACCGCCAGAGTACATCGTCATTGGCTCCTGGGACCCATGGGATCCAATGTTAACCAATGCAGCATTGCGCTGCGGTCTTCGACCGCCTACCGCGACGGTGTACAACGCCAGCGCAGTTACCTCACATCCCATTGTCCCACTTTAGAGGTCAGGCAGCCGACATTTCAGGGGCCCACATGGCTTCATTATCAACTGCGTCACACATACCTAGGCCTAGACTCAACACACAAACAGGCCACCTTTTGTGTATGATTGGTGTTCTGGGTAAACTGTGGGTACGTACCTCTGAGTTGTTTGACTCTGTGCTCGCTGTTGTCCTTCATAGGCACCGTCCGCTGGGACATGTGAGGAGATGGTGGCATCCTCCGGTGTACCGACCGTTGGTGGACCTATCGACAATGGAGGAGCGACATTTGATAATCACCTACAGGCTTGACCGTGCCACAATCCAGGAACTGTATACCCAGTTGGAGCCAGACCTGATGTCAGCAATCCACCATCCGACAGGAATCCCCCCTCAAGTGCAGGTGTTGTCAGTGCTCCATTTCCTTGCAAGTGGCTCTTTTCAAACAACTGTGGCCATGGCATCAGGGATGTCCCAGCCTATGTTTTCCAAAGTATTGTCCAGAGTGTTGTCTTCCCTTCTGAAACACATGTGGAGCTACATCGTTTTCCCTCAGGTGGAGGATTTGCCTACAGTGAAAGGTGATTTCTATGCCCAGGGACATATCCCCAACATCATAGGTGCCATTTATGGGACCCATGTGGCTTTGGTCCCCCTCCGCCACAGGAGTGAACAGGTGTACAGAAACCAGAAGAGTTATCATTCTATGAATGTACAGATGGTATGTTTGGCAGACCAGTACATCTCCCATGTGAATGCCACGTTCCCTGGCTCAGTGCATGACGCCTACATCCTGCGGAATAGCAGCATCCCTTATGTGATGGGTCAACTCCAGAGGCACCGTGTGTGGCTATTAGGTGAGCACCTGGAAGCAAGTCAGTGGGAATGGTTGTCTGGGTCTGGGGTTATCCCTCCAGGTTAGTGTGTGTCTAACAGTTCTCCCTCGCCATTTGCAGGTGACTCTGGTCACCCCAACCTGTCATTGCTACTGACCCCAGTGAAGAATCCCAGGACCAGGGCAGATGAACGCTACAATGAGGCCCATGGGTGAACTAGGAGGGTGATCGAGCGGACCTTCGGCCTCCTGAAGGCCAGGTTCAGGTGCCTCCATATGACAGGTGGATCCCTATTCTACTCACCAAAGAAGTTGTGCCAGATCATCGTGGCCTGTTGTATGCTTCACAACTTGGCTTTGCGCCGCCAGATGCATTTTCTGCAGGAGGATGGTCCAGATGGCGGTGTTGTTGCAGCTATGGAGCCTGTGGACAGTGATGAGGAGGAAGCACAGGAAGAAGACATGCAAAACAGGGACTCAGTGATCCTGCAATATTTCCAGTGAGACACAGGTAGAAATCCAAACCTGCCTACTACATGTACTTTGACACTACTACCACTCTCCTGTCTGTCGTTTTCACCCAGTGTATGGTCACTGATTTGTCACTTTCCCTTACGATTTCACAGATGTGGGTCCCACTGTGTGACATCTGCTTAGATTCCTCATGGACTAGAGCTGTGTGACATAGGTATGTTGACATTACTATTTAAAAAACATTTTAGCACTGTAATTGGTAATACACTATTTCAAAATCACAGACAGACTCCAGATAATTTTGTGCTTTAGGTGTGTTTATTTAAATGCTCAAAATTGGAGGGGGTAGTGAAATGGTGAGGGGTGATGGCGGAGGAGTGTCCATGGCAGAGTCCAGTCTATTAGTCTCACTGGTGCATTGCCCATATGGGCATAGGAAGTGGAGCTGGGGCAGTTTAATTATGGACAGGGTGACAAAGTGGGACAGTAGGATGACAATCAGGGTGGTCTCATTTCTTGGCGGGGGTCTTGGCATCGTTATCTGTCTTGTTCCTGGATCTCAGGGACCGTTTGCGGGGTGGCTCTCCCTCTGCAGGGGGTGGATTGTTGGTGTGGTGGTCCTGTGGCGGGGTGTCCTGTCCACTAGCGCAGGCGGAGATGGTGGGCAGTTCATCGTCCATGCTAGTGTCAGGGGCCCCTTGTAGTGCCACAGTGTCCCTCCTGGTGTTGAGTACTTCCTTCAGCACCCCTACGATGGTGCCCAGGGTGGAGCTGATGGTTCTGAGTTCCTCCCTGAAGCCCATATACTGTTCCTCCTGCATGCGCTGGGTCTCCTGAAACTTGGTCAGTACCGTTGCCATCATCTCCTGGGAGTGGTGGCAGGCTCCCATGATGGAGGAGAGGGCCTCGTGGAGAGTGGGTTCCCTTGGCCTGTCCGCCCCCGTCACACAGCAGCCCTCCCAGTTCCCCTGTGTTCCTGGGCCTCCGTCCCCTGGACCGTGTGCCCACTACCACTGCCCCCAGGTCCCTGTTGTTGTTGGGGTGGTGGGTTAGCCTGGGTTCCCTGTAGTGGTCAACACACAGCTGATTGACGTGTCCTGGGGACGGAGGTATGGGCCTGCTGGGTGGGTGCTGTGCTGGTGTTTCCCGAGGGGGGAAGGTCTGTGGTGGCCTGTGCCTGTGTGAGGGGAACCGACTGTCCAGAGGTCCCCGATGGTCCGGGCTGGTCATCTAGATCCAGTTGGACAGAGGTGCTGTCATCACTGTGGGCCTCTTCTGTTGGTGGTGTGGACATGTGTGGACCCTCCTGTCCAGTGGCTTTGGGTAAGGGTCCTGCAGGGGTATAAAAGGATGTTTATTAAATCTGTGTGTGTAATGGTGTGCAATGGGTGGGTGACCGTGTACCCCAGTCTTAGCATTCCTGTGTGGGAGCTTGTGTGATGATGGTTTGGGGGGGTATATGGGTATGTGCAGTGGGCATGCTTTGGTGATGGGTGTCCATGCTTTGTTGTTGCATGCAGGGCTTGGTGTTGGGATGTGCGGTTTGTCATGTTGGGACATATGTGAGGAGTTGGGGTGCTGGGGGTGAGGGTGGGGGTATGTGATAGCATGCAGGTAGGGTGGGGGATGTAATAGTAAAGCTTTATCTTACCAGAGTCCATTCCTCCACCTACTCCTGCGAGGCCCTCAGGATGCAGAATCGGCAAGACCTGCTCCTCCCATGTTGTTAGTTGTGGGGGAGCATGTGGGGGTCCACCGCCAGTCCGCTGAACCGCCAGGTGGTGTCTTGAGACCACGGAACACACCTTCCCCCGTAGGTCGTTCCACCTCTTCCTGATGTCCTCCCGATTTCTTGGGTGTTGTCCCACTGCGTTGACCCTGTCCACTATTCTTCGCCATAGCTCCATCTTCCTAGCTATGGAGGTGTGCTGCACCTGTGCTCCGAATATCTGTGGCTCTACCCGGACGATTTCCTCCATCATGACCCTGAGCTCCTCCTCCGAGAACCTGGGGTGTCTTTGCCGTGCCATGGGGTGGTCTAGGTGATGTGTGGGGTGGAGCGTGTGGTGATATGTAGTGGTGTGTTGTGTGAGGTGCGTGGAAGTTATGTGGGTGATGGTGTTGTGTGCCTGTGGGTGCTGTTGTTCTTGCTGGTGGTGTCTCTCTCTGTCCTTCTTTCCGAATTTTTTGTCATGGGGATTTGTGGGTGATGTGGGTGTGTGTTTTATATTGTAATGGGTGTGTGGGAGTGGTGTGTGTATGTGTAACAGGTGTGTGTATTTGGAATTGTCCAATGTGGCTGTGTTTTGTAAGAGTGTGTGTATTTTGAGCGCGACGGTGTGTACCGCCAATGGAATACCGCGGTTGAAAGACCGCATAGATTCGTGTGTTGTGATAGTGTGGGCGTATTTCTGTTGGCGTGACAGTGGAGGTTTTGTTTTCACCAGTTTATCACTGACCTTTGGTGTGACGGACTTGTGTAGGTGTCTGACTTTTGGTGGATTCCGAGATGTGGGTCATAATAGCTGTGGCGGAATTCCACGGCCGCGGCGGTGTGTTGGCGGTATTCTGCACAGCGGTAAGCGCCTTTTACCGCCAATGTTGTAATGACCGCCTAGGTCGTGATTCCCTTGGCGTAAATCTAATAATTCACGATCTGCTGACTGTGTTACAGTTCCACTATCAAAAACTCTCTCAAACTCACGAACAAAATTTCTCCAGTTGTACAACAAGGGACTATCTTTACGCACAAGAGGAATTGCCCAGGTAGCTGCATCCCCAGACAGATATGATAACAAGAAAGCTACTTTGGACTGGGCATCTGGGAAAGTCTACAGGTGAAGTGTAGTTCCACTTGAACCAGGAAAGACTGCGCTTTCAAAGGGTCACCTGAGAAACGTTCTGGGGGAGCTAAAGGAATTGCAGAAGGGACATTGAGGGAAATGCTTGTCGGATTACTTCCAGAAGTCTGAGAAAAAGTACCTGGCCAAGACACACCTGTGGGACTTTGTTCCTTCTTCTCTACCTTATCTTGTAACTGACTCACTCTCTCAGCTAGGCTAGTTGTCAATTCTTTGGATGATACCACCTCTGCCTGGAGCTGGGTGATAGCCTTAACTAACTCATCCAGCATGGCCATGCTGAGAACATCCACAAACCAGGAGGATAATAATTAGTGGGCTCACTATTCTGTCAGAGTCACCAGATCCTCGGGGTCTGCGCATGTTCCCAACACGTCCACCACTGAACAGCTCCAAGACTCTGATAGATAAATCACAGAGGCTAGAAGAGTTCAAGAGGGGAAGAGGGGGTTAGGAAGGGAACAGCTGGGAAGGAGACCTGTAGTAAGAAAAAGGTTAAAACACACAATATGAAAATTACATCTCATGAAATCAATACCAGACTATGACTCTAAGCCTAGTCATTCTGAAAACATGAACAACCTAAGAATTAGGCTTAAAATGACTAAATTTCAAGATGGACTGATACCTGTAAGGGAATCAAGATGGATTAAATGAAACTTTCAAATTCAAGTACTTTCCTTTACATGAGAATCAGGAAAACATTCTGAATAAGTTCTCAACTAGTCTGTAACCGTGCGGGTGTGGATAAATCACTCTAGACCACGTGATAGTCTTGGAAGAAAGGAATTTTATTGATGATTTTGGATGTGGTATGAAGCAGGTGAGTATACTTCAGTCTTTGGTTGCTGGGTATAGGGTGGTGGGAAGTTCTTGAGGTTTGGTCATCACTCTTCTCTTTCTGTCTCCCTTGTTCACAGGTCATCCCCCAGGAAGCGCATGTGGAGAGAAGAGAATGAGAACAGTAAGTGAACGTGATACTGGTATCTATTTTGTTTCCTTATGCTTTCTTTGTTGTCCCTGTCCCACTGTTCTTACAAGGTTACTTTCTCAAACTGGTTCAGGTTAGTATGTGCTTTCTTCCATCTGTTTCTTAGTGGTCTAACTCCTGTCCTTTCTGTCTTCTTTTTTTCTTTCAGCGTTCATTCGTTCCTGTGCGCGAGTCTTGGCTGGTCTATTTAGGGCCTGTGCTCTAAGGTACCCGGTGGTAAGTTATTTATCTCTCCCTGTTGGTCCTCTCCCTTGTCTGTCTCTGTTTTCTTTTCTCACCCCCTCCCTTTTTCCAGTGCTCGTGCGTTTGTTTCCCGGTGTTGTCCTTCCCCCTCCCTTCCTTCCGTGTTACCGTTTCCCCCCCTTTCTCTCACTCCGCTAACTTTCTCTCGATCACTCATTCAGGGACGTGGTCCCACGCACCTGAATGGCCACGCTTCTCCTGAAGCGTGGCGGGATGCTGCACTCCGTCCTCCCGGTTGCCTGGAACAGGATCTCCCGTCACTCGCCTTCCGCCTTCTCCTCCGCTCCGCTCCTTGTTCTCTTCACTCGTCTCTCTCTCGCTGGGTTTCTCCTCCTCCGACGGCTGGTTCACGGTTGTCTTCTGGCCTCCCGTCTTCTCCTCCCAACCTCTGAACTCTGTAAGTGCTGGCAGCGTCTCCTTTGACCTCCCAGCGTCCCGCCACTGCGGGTCACCCCGCCAATCACGGGCAGAGAGACTAGGAAGTCTCGGAGGAACAGGGGCAGCGTCAGCACAAGTGCGAGTCATGTGCGGGCGAACTGGTTCCAGCCTGTCACACAGTCATATGAATCCTTTTTTTTAAATGCATACTAGGACCATGCAATAATGCATCTAGAAACTCTGGCCTTCTGTGTTCTCTTGAAATGTTCCAACACAAATTGCGCACATTGCAGATGTTCATATATATATATATAGTAAACACCATAAAAGGATTGTGCACCATGAATAACACAATATGGATTCAGGAAACAAATCACACAACTTGTCAACTCTAATATTACCTAATAAATGTCTTAGAATAGTGGCATACAATGAACAACATTAATTAAGCTTGAGGAGAGAATCGTGAGTCTTGCCGATTCGAGTGCCACCATGTAAAATGTCAAGAAATGGTAGCACGCAATGAATATCAAGGTTAAATCACCATTAAACGAATCGCGTGTCTTGCCGATTCGTAAACCACAATGTAAATGCCAAGAAATAACATCGCGTAATGAATAACAAGATTAAAGCTCCATGAAACAAATCGCACGACTTTTGCCGCTTCTTAAGCCACCATGTAAATGTCAAGAAATGGTAGCGCGCAATGAACAACAAAGTTAAATCATCATGAAACGAATTGCGTGTCTTGCCGATTCTAAAGCCACCATGCAAATGTCAAGAAATGGTAGCGCGCAATGAATAACAAGACCAAATCAACATGAAATGAATCACGCGTTTTGTCGATTCGCAAGCCACCATGCAAATGTCAAGAAATGGTAGCGCGCAATGAATAACAAGATCAAATCAGCATGAAACAAATCGCGCGTCTTGCAGATTCGTAAGCCACCATACAAATGTCAAGAAATGGTAGCGCGCAAAGTAATCTGTTAATCATTAAAGAATTAGGCCAAGAATATGAAAGTTCTCGATAACGTTGTCAGGAGGCTAGCCCAAACACCGTCTTAGCGCCCAGAACAAGGATCACCAATGAAGAATGAAGGGCAGAGGCCTGGAAGATCAAATAGGCCACCGGGACAGGAGATCAGGAAGTAGCTGCTGCTCTGCACCAGGACCCCTGAATAGTGAGCACTTGGAGCTGGGCTGGCTCCCTTTTATAGAGTCTTGGCCCAGCCCGGAACCACACCCAGGCATGCTGCAGGGAAAGTCTCTGAAAGGCCCTGGAAAGGGACCACACGCTAACACACTCTGAAAGCCTGCAGCAATACATTGCAAATGAACAGTATTTGTAAACACATTAAAAATAAGTCTTCAGGATTAAACTCTGCAATGCAAAAGGTTAAACAACAACATATCAGCACAATGCATAAATTACGTTGTTTTGAGAGTGCTGGGTTTTTGCATTCTAGTCACCAATAGAGCGTGCACTGCCCTGGTGTTGACATGAAGCCTATGTGTTTTGGGCACCTCTTTTACCTCTGCACCTGACTGGCCCTGAGCTGCTGGTGTGGTAACTTTGGGGTTTCCTTGAACACCCAACAGTGGGCTACCTTGGACCCAACTTTGAACCCTGTAAGTGTTTTACTTACCTGTGAACAATTGCTTACCTCCCCCAGGAACTGTTGATTCTTGCAGTGTCCACTTTTAAAATAGCTTATTGCCATTTCTGTCAAAAATTTACATGCTATTGTGATTATTCAAAGTTCCTAGAATACCTGAGCGGAATACCTTTCATTTGAAGTATTACTTGTAAATCTTGAACCTGTGGTTCTTAAAATAAACTAAGAAACAAAAACCTATTGGCCTGGAGTAAGTCTTTGAGTGTGTGTTCCTCATTTATTGCCTGTGTGTGTACAACAAATGCTTAACAGTACCCTCTGGTAAGCCTACTGCTCGACCACACTACCACAAAATAGAGCATTAGAATTATCTCTTTTTGCCACTATCTTACCTCTAAGGGGAACCCTTGGACTCTGTGCACACTATTTCTTACTTTGAAATAGTATGTACAGAGCCAACTTCCTACATTGGTGGATCAGCGGTGGGGTACAAGACTTTGCATTTGCTGGACTACTCAGCCAATACCTGATCACACAACTAAATTCCAAAAATTGTCATTAGAAACTGATTTTTGAAATTTGAGCTATTTTTCTAAATGGTTAAAAGTGCTGCTAGGGCCTTGTGTTAGTCTCTGTTAGCATTTCTTTTAGAGTTTAAACGTTTTGTAAAAGTTTGGATTAAGTTCTAGAGATAGTTTTAGATTCTTAAAAAGTATCCCAACTTTTAGAGAAATAATGTCTACTGCAGAAGAGATCGTGGTGGAGCTCAACCTCACCCCTTACCTGCATCTTAGGATGTCAGAGTTAAGGACTCTCTGCAAAATCAAAAAGATAAAAACTGGATCAAACCCTACCAAAGTACAGCTCAAGGAGCTCTTGGCAGAGTTTGCTAGAGACAACCCCTCTGAAGATAACCTTACAGAGGAGGAAGCTAGTGAAGTGGAGGACAATTTCCCCCCTCCACTCCTGGTTAGGGAGACCAGGGTTCCTCCAACCCTGACTCCACAAGTGATAGTCAGAGGTGCTGCTTCTCCCACAGGGGAGTCCAACAGCTCTGGAAGCATTAAGGGCAGACTCAAAGAAGATGACCTCCTGTTAGCCAGGATGGCCAAAATATTGGCTTTGGAGAAACAGCTCCTAGCTATAGAAAGGGAAAGACAAGAGATGGGCTTAGCTCCCATCAATGGTGGTAGCAACTTAAATAGGGTCAGAGATACTACTGACATGCTAGAAATCCCCAAAGGGATTGTAACAAAATATGAAGATGGTGATGACATCACAGCTTTTGAGAGGGCTTGTGCAACCAGAAAAGTAAACAGATCTCACTGGGGAGCTCTCCTTTGGGAAATGTTCACTAGAAAGTGTAGGGATAGACTCCTCACACTCTCTGGAAAAGATGCAGAATCCTATGACCTCATGAAGGCTACCCTGATTGATGGCTTTGGATTCTCAACTGAAAAATACAGGATTAGGTTCAGGGGGCTCAAAAATCCTCGAGCCAGACCTGGGTTGATTTTGTTGACTTCTCAGTCAAAACACTGGATGGTTGGATTAATGTAAATGGTGTAAATGATTATGAAGGGCTGTACAATTTGTTTATGAAAGAACACCTTTTAAGTAATTGTTTCAATGATAAACTGCATCAGCATCTGGTAGACCTAGGTCCAATTTGTCCCTGAGAATTGAGAAAGAAGGCAGACCATTGGGTCAAGACTAGGGTGACCAAGACTTCCACAGGGGGTGACCAAAAGAAAGGAGTCACAAAGACTCCCCAGGGGAAGTGTGTTGAGACATCCAAGGGAAAAAGTAAAGAGTCTTCTACAGGGCCCCAAAAACCTGCTCAGGAGGGAGGGCCCAAAGCCTCTTCACAATCCTCATTTGGGTACAAGTGTAAAAACTTTGATCCCAAAAAGGCCTGGTGTCGTAGCTGTAATCAGCAGGGACACCAAACTGGAGACAAGGCCTGTCTCAAGAAAGGTTCCACTTCTACTACTACTCCAGTTAGCACTGGAATAGCCAGTCTCCAGGTGGGATCAACAGTGTGCCCAGAGCAAATCAGGGTCCACACTGAAGCTACATTAGTCTCTGAGGGTGGGGTGGACTTAGCCACACTAACTGCCTGGCCCCCTAATATGCAAAAATACAGGCAGCAACTCTTTATTAATGGGACTAGTGTAGAAGCCCTGAGGGATACAGGTGACAGTGTCACAATGGTGACAGACAAACTGGTTTCCCCAGGACAATACCTGACTGGACAAACTTATCCAGTCACCAACGCTGACAATCAGACTAAAGTACATCCCATGGCTATGGTAACTTTAGAATGGGGAGGGGTCACTGGCCTGAAACAGGTGGTAGTCTCCTCTGCTATCCCAGTAGACTGTTTGCTTGGAAATGACCTGGAGTCCTCAGCATGGGCTGAGGTAGAACTCAAAACTCATGCAGCCATGCTGGGTATCCCTGAACTGGTGTGTGTCAAGACAAGGGCACAGTGCAAGGCTCAGGGTGAAAACTCTGGCCTTCTGTGTTCTTTTGAAATGTTCCAACACGAATTGCGCACATTGCAGATTTTCATATATATATATATATAGTAAACACCATAAAAGGATTGTGCACCATGAATAACACAATATGGATTCAGGAAACAAATCACACAACTTGTCAACTCGAATATTACCTAATAAATGTCTTAGAATAGTGGCATACAATGAACAACATTAATTAAGCTTGAGGAGAGAATCGTGAGTCTTGCCGATTCGAGTGCCACCATGTAAAATGTCAAGAAATGGTAGCACGCAATGAATATCAAGGTTAAATCACCATTAAATGAATCACGCGTCGTGCCGATTCGTAAACCACAATGTAAATGCCAAGAAATAACATCGCGTAATGAATAACAAGATTAAAGCTCCATGAAACAAATCGCACGACTTTTGCCGCTTCTTAAGCCACCATGTAAATGTCAAGAAATGGTAGCGCGCAATGAACAACAAAGTTAAATCATCATGAAACGAATTGCGTGTCTTGCCGATTCTAAAGCCACCATGCAAATGTCAAGAAATGGTAGCGCGCAATGAATAACAAGACCAAATCAACATGAAATGAATCACGCGTTTTGTCGATTCGCAAGCCACCATGCAAATGTCAAGAAATGGTAGCGCGCAATGAATAACAAGATAAAATCAGCATGAAACAAATCGCGCGTCTTGCAGATTCGTAAGCCACCATACAAATGTCAAGAAATGGTAGCGCGCAAAGTAATCTGTTAATCATTAAAGAATTAGGCCAAGAATATGAAAGTTCTCGATAACGTTGTCGGGAGGCTAGCCCAAACACCGTCTTAGCGCCCAGAACAAGGATCACCAATGAACAATGAAGGGCAGAGGCCTGGAAGATCAAATAGGCCACCGGGACAGGAGATCAGGAAGTAGCTGCTGCTCTGCACCAGGACCCCTGAATAGTGAGCACTTGGAGCTGGGCTGGCTCCCTTTTATAGAGTCTTGGCCCAGCCCGGAACCACACCCAGGCATGCTGCAGGGAAAGTCTCTGGAAGGCCCTGGAAAGGGACCACACGCTAACACACTCTGAAAGCCTGCAGCAATACATTGCAAATGAACAGTATTTGTAAACACATTAAAAATAAGTCTTCAGGATTAAACTCTGCAATGCAAAAGGTTAAACAACAACATATCAGCACAATGCATAAATTACGTTGTTTTGAGAGTGCTGGGTTTTTGCATTCTAGTCGCCAATAGAGCGTGCACTGCCCTGGTGTTGACATGAAGCCTATGTGTTTTGGGCACCTCTTTTACCTCTGCACCTGACTGGCCCTGAGCTGCTGGTGTGGTAACTTTGGGGTTGCCTTGAACCCCCAACAGTGGGCTACCTTGGACCCAACTTTGAACCCTGTAAGTGTTTTACTTACCTGTGAACAATTGCTTACCTCCCCCAGGAACTGTTGATTTTTGCAGTGTCCACTTTTAAAATAGCTTATTGCCATTTCTGTCAAAAATGTACATGCTATTGTGATTATTCAAAGTTCCTAGAATACCTGAGCGAAATACCTTTCATTTGAAGTATTACTTGTAAATCTTGAACCTGTGGTTCTTAAAATAAACTAAGAAACAAAAACCTATTGGCCTGGAGTAAGTCTTTGAGTGTGTGTTCCTCATTTATTGCCTGTGTGTGTACAACAAATGCTTAACAGTACCCTCTGGTAAGCCTACTGCTCGACCACACTACCACAAAATAGAGCATTAGAATTATCTCTTTTTGCCACTATCTTACCTCTAAGGGGAACCCTTGGACTCTGTGCACACTATTTCTTACTTTGAAATAGTATGTACAGAGCCAACTTCCTACATTGGTGGATCAGCGGTGGGGTACAAGACTTTGCATTTGCTGGACTACTCAGCCAATACCTGATCACACAACTAAATTCCAAAAATTGTCATTAGAAACTGATTTTTGAAATTTGAGCTATTTTTCTAAATGTTTAAAAGTGCTGCTAGGGCCTTGTGTTAGTCTCTGTTAGCATTTCTTTTAGAGTTTAAACGTTTTGTAAAAGTTTGGATTAAGTTCTAGAGATAGTTTTAGATTCTTAAAAAGTATCCCAACTTTTAGAGAAATAATGTCTACTGCAGAAGAGATGGTGGTGGAGCTCAACCTCACCCCTTACCTGCATCTTAGGATGTCAGAGTTAAGGACTCTCTGCAAAATCAAAAAGATAAAAACTGGATCAAACCCTACCAAAGTACAGCTCAAGGAGCTCTTGGCAGAGTTTGCTAGAGACAACCCCTCTGAAGATAACCTTACAGAGGAGGAAGCTAGTGAAGTGGAGGACAATTTCCCCCCTCCACTCCTGGTTAGGGAGACCAGGGTTCCTCCAACCCTGACTCCACAAGTGATAGTCAGAGGTGCTGCTTCTCCCACAGGGGAGTCCAACAGCTCTGGAAGCATTAAGGGCAGACTCAAAGAAGATGACCTCCTGTTAGCCAGGATGGCCAAAATATTGGCTTTGGAGAAACAGCTCCTAGCCATAGAATTGGAAAGACAAGAGATGGGCTTAGCTCCCATCAATGGTGGTAGCAACTTAAATAGGGTCAGAGATACTACTGACATGCTAGAAATCCCCAAAGGGATTGTAACAAAATATGAAGATGGTGATGACATCACAGCTTTTGAGAGGGCTTGTGCAACCAGAAAAGTAAACAGATCTCACTGGGGAGCTCTCCTTTGGGAAATGTTCACTAGAAAGTGTAGGGATAGACTCCTCACACTCTCTGGAAAAGATGCAGAATCCTATGACCTCATGAAGGCTACCCTGATTGATGGCTTTGGATTCTCAACTGAAAAATACAGGATTAGGTTCAGGGGGCTCAAAAATCCTCGAGCCAGACCTGGGTTGATTTTGTTGACTTCTCAGTCAAAACACTGGATGGTTGGATTAATGGAAATGGTGTAAATGATTATGAAGGGCTGTACAATTTGTTTATGAAAGAACACCTTTTAAGTAATTGTTTCAATGATAAACTGCATCAGCATCTGGTAGACCTAGGTCCAATTTGTCCCTGAGAATTGAGAAAGAAGGCAGACCATTGGGTCAAGACTAGGGTGACCAAGACTTCCACAGGGGGTGACCAAAAGAAAGGAGTCACAAAGACTCCCGAGGGGAAGTGTGTTGAGACATCCAAGGGAAAAAGTAAAGAGTCTTCTACAGGGCCCCAAAAACCTGCTCAGGAGGGAGGGCCCAAAGCCTCTTCACAATCCTCATTTGGGTACAAGTGTAAAAACTTTGATCCCAAAAAGGCCTGGTGTCGTAGCTGTAATCAGCAGGGACACCAAACTGGAGACAAGGCCTGTCCCAAGAAAGGTTCCACTTCTACTACTACTCCAGTTAGCACTGGAATAGCCAGTCTCCAGGTGGGATCAACAGTGTGCCCAGAGCAAATCAGGGTCCACACTGAAGCTACATTAGTCTCTGAGGGTGGGGTGGACTTAGCCACACTAACTGCCTGGCCCCCTAATATGCAAAAATACAGGCAGCAACTCTTTATTAATGGGACTAGTGTAGAAGCCCTGAGGGATACAGGTGCCAGTGTCACAATGGTGACAGACAAACTGGTTTCCCCAGGACAATACCTGACTGGACAAACTTATCCAGTCACCAACGCTGACAATCAGACTAAAGTACATCCCATGGCTATGGTAACTTTAGAATGGGGAGGGGTCACTGGCCTGAAACAGGTGGTAGTCTCCTCTGCTATCCCAGTAGACTGTTTGCTTGGAAATGACCTGGAGTCCTCAGCATGGGCTGAGGTAGAACTCAAAACTCATGCAGCCATGCTGGGTATCCCTGAACTGGTGTGTGTCAAGACAAGGGCACAGTGCAAGGCTCAGGGTGAAAACTCTGGCCTTCTGTGTTCTTTTGAAATGTTCCAACACGAATTGCGCACATTGCAGATTTTCATATATATATATATATATATATATAGTAAACACCATAAAAGGATTGTGCACCATGAATAACACAATATGGATTCAGGAAACAAATCACACAACTTGTCAACTCGAATATTACCTAATAAATGTCTTAGAATAGTGGCATACAATGAACAACATTAATTAAGCTTGAGGAGAGAATCGTGAGTCTTGCCGATTCGAGTGCCACCATGTAAAATGTCAAGAAATGGTAGCACGCAATGAATATCAAGGTTAAATCACCATTAAATGAATCACGCGTCGTGCCGATTCGTAAACCACAATGTAAATGCCAAGAAATAACATCGCGTAATGAATAACAAGATTAAAGCTCCATGAAACAAATCGCGCGTCTTTTGCCGCTTCTTAAGCCACCATGTAAATGTCAAGAAATGGTAGCGCGCAATGAACAACAAAGTTAAATCATCATGAAACGAATTGCGTGTCTTGCTGATTCTAAAGCCACCATGCAAATGTCAAGAAATGGTAGTGCGCAATGAATAACAAGACCAAATCAACATGAAATGAATCACACGTTTTGTCGATTCGCAAGCCACCATGCAAATGTCAAGAAATGGTAGCGCGCAATGAATAACAAGATCTAATCAGCATGAAACAAATCGCGCGTCTTGCCGATTCGTAAGCCACCATACAAATGTCAAGAAATGGTAGCGCGCAAAGTAATCTGTTAATCGTTAAAGAATTAGGCCAAGAATATGAAATTTCTCGATAACGGCGTCGGGAGGCTAGCCCAAACACCGTCTTAGCGCCCAGAACAAGGATCACCAATGAAGAATGAAGGGCAGAGGCCTGGAAGATCAAGTAGGCCACCGGGACAGGAGATCAGGAAGTAGCTGCTGCTCTGTACCAGGACCCCTGAATAGTGAGCACTTGGAGCTGGGCTGGCTCCCTTTTATAGAGTCTTGGCCCAGCCCACAACCACACCCAGGCATGCAGCAGGGAAAGTCTCTGGAAGGCCCTGGAAAGGGACCACACGCTAACACACTCTGAAAGCCTGCAGCAATACATTGCAAATGAACAGTATTTGTAAACACATTAAAAATAAGTCTTCAGGATTAAACTCTGCAATGCAAAAGGTTAAACAACAACATATCAGCACAATGCATAAATTACGTTGTTTTGGGAGTGCTGGGTTTTTTCATTCTAGTCGCCAATAGAGCGTGCACTGCCCTGGTGTTGACTGAAGCCTATGTGTTTTGGGCACCTCTTTTACCTCTGCACCTGACCGGCCCTGAGCTGCTGGTGTGGTAACTTTGGGGTTGCCTTGAACCCCCAACAGTGGGCTACCTTGGACCCAACTTTGAACCCTGTAAGTGTTTTACTTACCTGTGAACAATTGCTGACCTCCCCCAGGAACTGTTGATTTTTGCAGTGTGCACTTTTAAAATAGCTTATTGCCATTTCTGTCAAAAATGTAGTTGCTATTGTGATTATTCAAAGTTCCTAGAATACCTGAGCGAAATACCTTTCATTTGAAGTATTACTTGTAAATCTTGAACCTGTGGTTTTTAAAATAAACTAAGAAACAAAAACCCATTGGCCTGGAGTAAGTCTTTGAGTGGGTGTTCCTCATTTATTGCCTGTGTGTGTACAACAAATGCTTAACAGTACCCTCTGGTAAGCCTACTGCTCGACCACACTACCACAAAATAGAGCATTAGAATTATCTCTTTTTGCCACTATCTTACCTCTAAGGGGAACCCTTGGACTCTGTGCACACTATTTCTTACTTTGAAATAGTATGTACAGAGCCAACTTCCTACATTGGTGGATCAGCGGTGGGGTACAAGACTTTGCATTTGCTGGACTACTCAGCCAATACCTGATCACACAACTAAATTCCAAAAATTGTCATTAGAAACTGATTTTTGAAATTTGAGCTATTTTTCTAAATGTTTAAAAGTGCTGCTAGGGCCTTGTGTTAGTCTCTGTTAGCATTTCTTTTAGAGTTTAAACGTTTTGTAAAAGTTTGGATTAAGTTCTAGAGATAGTTTTAGATTCTTAAAAAGTATCCCAACTTTTAGAGAAATAATGTCTACTGCAGAAGAGATGGTGGTGGAGCTCAACCTCACCCCTTACCTGCATCTTAGGATGTCAGAGTTAAGGACTCTCTGCAAAATCAAAAAGATAAAAACTGGATCAAACCCTACCAAAGTACAGCTCAAGGAGCTCTTGGCAGAGTTTGCTAGAGACAACCCCTCTGAAGATAACCTTACAGAGGAGGAAGCTAGTGAAGTGGAGGACAATTTCCCCCCTCCACTCCTGGTTAGGGAGACCAGGGTTCCTCCAACCCTGACTCCACAAGTGATAGTCAGAGGTGCTGCTTCTCCCACAGGGGAGTCCAACAGCTCTGGAAGCATTAAGGGCAGACTCAAAGAAGATGACCTCCTGTTAGCCAGGATGGCCAAAATATTGGCTTTCGAGAAACAGCTCCTAGCCATAGAAAGGGAAAGACAAGAGATGGGCTTAGCTCCCATCAATGGTGGTAGCAACTTAAATAGGGTCAGAGATACTACTGACATGCTAGAAATCCCCAAAGGGATTGTAACAAAATATGAAGATGGTGATGACATCACAGCTTTTGAGAGGGCTTGTGCAACCAGAAAAGTAAACAGATCTCACTGGGGAGCTCTCCTTTGGGAAATGTTCACTAGAAAGTGTAGGGATAGACTCCTCACACTCTCTGGAAAAGATGCAGAATCCTATGACCTCATGAAGGCTACCCTGATTGATGGCTTTGGATTCTCAACTGAAAAATACAGGATTAGGTTCAGGGGGCTCAAAAATCCTCGAGCCAGACCTGGGTTGATTTTGTTGACTTCTCAGTCAAAACACTGGATGGTTGGATTAATGGAAATGGTGTAAATGATTATGAAGGGCTGTACAATTTGTTTATGAAAGAACACCTTTTAAGTAATTGTTTCAATGATAAACTGCATCAGCATCTGGTAGACCTAGGTCCAATTTGTCCCTGAGAATTGAGAAAGAAGGCAGACCATTGGGTCAAGACTAGGGTGACCAAGACTTCCACAGGGGGTGACCAAAAGAAAGGAGTCACAAAGACTCCCCAGGGGAAGTGTGTTGAGACATCCAAGGGAAAAAGTAAAGAGTCTTCTACAGGGCCCAAAAAACCTGCTCAGGAGGGAGGGCCCAAAGCCTCTTCACAATCCTCATTTGGGTACAAGTGTAAAAACTTTGATCCCAAAAAGGCCTGGTGTCGTAGCTGTAATCAGCAGGGACACCAAACTGGAGACAAGGCCTGTCCCAAGAAAGGTTCCACTTCTACTACTACTCCAGTTAGCACTGGAATAGCCAGTCTCCAGGTGGGATCAACAGTGTGCCCAGAGCAAATCAGGGTCCACACTGAAGCTACATTAGTCTCTGAGGGTGGGGTGGACTTAGCCACACTAACTGCCTGGCCCCCTAATATGCAAAAATACAGGCAGCAACTCTTTATTAATGGGACTAGTGTAGAAGCCCTGAGGGATACAGGTGCCAGTGTCACAATGGTGACAGACAAACTGGTTTCCCCAGGACAATACCTGACTGGACAAACTTATCCAGTCACCAACGCTGACAATCAGACTAAAGTACATCCCATGGCTATGGTAACTTTAGAATGGGGAGGGGTCACTGGCCTGAAACAGGTGGTAGTCTTCTCTGCTATCCCAGTAGACTGTTTGCTTGGAAATGACCTGGAGTCCTCAGCATGGGCTGAGGTAGAACTCAAAACTCATGCAGCCATGCTGGGTATCCCTGAACTGGTGTGTGTCAAGACAAGGGCACAGTGCAAGGCTCAGGGTGAAAACTCTGGCCTTCTGTGTTCTTTTGAAATGTTCCAACACGAATTGCGCACATTGCAGATTTTCATATATATATATATATATACATAGTAAACACCATAAAAGGATTGTGCACCATGAATAACACAATATGGATTCAGGAAACAAATCACACAACTTGTCAACTCGAATATTACCTAATAAATGTCTTAGAATAGTGGCATACAATGAACAACATTAATTAAGCTTGAGGAGAGAATCGTGAGTCTTGCCGATTCGAGTGCCACCATGTAAAATGTCAAGAAATGGAGCACGCAATGAATATCAAGGTTAAATCACCATTAAATGAATCACGCGTCGTGCCGATTCGTAAACCACAATGTAAATGCCAAGAAATAACATCGCGTAATGAATAACAAGATTAAAGCTCTATGAAACAAATCGCGCGTCTTTTGCCGCTTCTTAAGCCACCATGTAAATGTCAAGAAATGGTAGTGCGCAATGAACAACAAAGTTAAATCATCATGAAACGAATTGCGTGTCTTGCCGATTCTAAAGCCACCATGCAAATGTCAAGAAATGGTAGTGCGCAATGAATAACAAGACCAAATCAACATGAAATGAATCACACGTTTTGTCGATTCGCAAGCCACCATGCAAATGTCAAGAAATGGTAGCGCGCAATGAATAACAAGATCAAATCAGCATGAAACAAATCGCGCGTCTTGCCGATTCGTAAGCCACCATACAAATGTCAAGAAATGGTAGTGCGCAAAGTAATCTGTTAATCATTAAAGAATTAGGCCAAGAATATGAAATTTCTCGATAACGGTGTCGGGAGGCTAGCCCAAACACCGTCTTAGCGCCCAGAACAAGGATCACCAATGAAGAATGAAGGGCAGAGGCCTGGAAGATCAAATAGGCCACTGGGACAGGAGATCAGGAAGTAGCTGCTGCTCTGCACCAGGACCGCTGAATAGTGAGCACTTGGAGCTGGGCTGGCTCCCTTTTATAGAGTCTTGGCCCAGCCCACAACCACACCCAGGCATGCTGCAGGGAAAGTCTCTGGAAGGCCCTGGAAAGGGACCACACGCTAACACACTCTGAAAGCCTGCAGCAATACATTGCAAATGAACAGTATTTGTAAACACATTAAAAATAAGTCTTCAGGATTAAACTCTGCAATGCAAAAGGTTAAACAACAACATATCAGCACAATGCATAAATTACGTTGTTTTGAGAGTGCTGGGTTTGTGCATTCTAGTCGCCAATAGAGCGTGCACTGCCCTGGTGTTGACTGAAGCCTATGTGTTTTGGGCACCTCTTTTACCTCTGCACCTGACCGGCCCTGAGCTGCTGGTGTGGTAACTTTGGGGTTGCCTTGAACCCCCAACAGTGGGCTACCTTGGACCCAACTTTGAACCCTGTAAGTGTTTTACTTACCTGTGAACAATTGCTGACCTCCCCCAGGAACTGTTGATTTTTGCAGTGTCCACTTTTAAAATAGCTTATTGCCATTTCTGTCAAAAATGTACATGCTATTGTAATTATTCAAAGTTCGTAGAATACCTGAGCGAAATACCTTTCATTTGAAGTATTACTTGTAAATCTTGAACCTGTGGTTCTTAAAATAAACTAAGAAACAAAAACCTATTGGCCTGGAGTAAGTCTTTGAGTGTGTGTTCCTCATTTATTGCCTGTGTGTGTACAACAAATGCTTAACAGTACCCTCTGGTAAGCCTACTGCTCGACCACACTACCACAAAATAGAGCATTAGAATTATCTCTTTTTGCCACTATCTTACCTCTAAGGGGAACCCTTGGACTCTGTGCACACTATTTCTTACTTTGAAATAGTATGTACAGAGCCAACTTCCTACATTGGTGGATCAGCGGTGGGGTACAAGACTTTGCATTTGCTGGACTACTCAGCCAATACCTGATCACACAACTAAATTCCAAAAATTGTCATTAGAAACTGATTTTTGAAATTTGAGCTATTTTTCTAAATGGTTAAAAGTGCTGCTAGGGCCTTGTGTTAGTCTCTGTTAGCATTTCTTTTAGAGTTTAAACGTTTTGTAAAAGTTTGGATTAAGTTCTAGAGATAGTTTTAGATTCTTAAAAAGTATCCCAACTTTTAGAGAAATAATGTCTACTGCAGAAGAGATGGTGGTGGAGCTCAACCTCACCCCTTACCTGCATCTTAGGATGTCAGAGTTAAGGACTCTCTGCAAAATCAAAAAGATAAAAACTGGATCAAACCCTACCAAAGTACAGCTCAAGGAGCTCTTGGCAGAGTTTGCTAGAGACAACCCCTCTGAAGATAACCTTACAGAGGAGGAAGCTAGTGAAGTGGAGGACAATTTCCCCCCTCCACTCCTGGTTAGGGAGACCAGGGTTCCTCCAACCCTGACTCCACAAGTGATAGTCAGAGGTGCTGCTTCTCCCACAGGGGAGTCCAACAGCTCTGGAAGCATTAAGGGCAGACTCAAAGAAGATGACCTCCTGTTAGCCAGGATGGCCAAAATATTGGCTTTGGAGAAACAGCTCCTAGCCATAGAAAGGGAAAGACAAGAGATGGGCTTAGCTCCCATCAATGGTGGTAGCAACTTAAATAGGGTCAGAGATACTACTGACATGCTAGAAATCCCCAAAGGGATTGTAACAAAATATGAAGATGGTGATGACATCACAGCTTTTGAGAGGGCTTGTGCAACCAGAAAAGTAAACAGATCTCACTGGGGAGCTCTCCTTTGGGAAATGTTCACTAGAAAATGTAGGGATAGACTCCTCACACTCTCTGGAAAAGATGCAGAATCCTATGACCTCATGAAGGCTACCCTGATTGATGGCTTTGGATTCTCAACTGAAAAATACAGGATTAGGTTCAGGGGGCTCAAAAATCCTCGAGCCAGACCTGGGTTGATTTTGTTGACTTCTCAGTCAAAACACTGGATGGTTGGATTAATGGAAATGGTGTAAATGATTATGAAGGGCTGTACAATTTGTTTATGAAAGAACACCTTTTAAGTAATTGTTTCAATTATAAACTGCATCAGCATCTGGTAGACCTAGGTCCAATTTGTCCCTGAGAATTGAGAAAGATGGCAGACCATTGGGTCAAGACTAGGGTGACCAAGACTTCCACAGGGGGTGACCAAAAGAAAGGAGTCACAAAGACTCCCCAGGGGAAGTGTGTTGAGACATCCAAGGGAAAAAGTAAAGAGTCTTCTACAGGGCCCCAAAAACCTGCTCAGGAGGGAGGGCCCAAAGCCTCTTCACAATCCTCATTTGGGTACAAGTGTAAAAACTTTGATCCCAAAAAGGCCTGGTGTCGTAGCTGTAATCAGCAGGGACACCAAACTGGAGACAAGGCCTGTCCCAAGAAAGGTTCCACTTCTACTACTACTCCAGTTAGCACTGGAATAGCCAGTCTCCAGGTGGGATCAACAGTGTGCCCAGAGCAAATCAGGGTCCACACTGAAGCTACATTAGTCTCTGAGGGTGGGGTGGACTTAGCCACACTAACTGCCTGGCCCCCTAATATGCAAAAATACAGGCAGCAACTCTTTATTAATGGGACTAGTGTAGAAGCCCTGAGGGATACAGGTGCCAGTGTCACAATGGTGACAGACAAACTGGTTTCCCCAGGACAATACCTGACTGGACAAACTTATCCAGTCACCAACGCTGACAATCAGACTAAAGTACATCCCATGGCTATGGTAACTTTAGAATGGGGAGGGGTCACTGGCCTGAAACACGTGGTAGTCTCCTCTGCTATCCCAGTAGACTGTTTGCTTGGAAATGACCTGGAGTCCTCAGCATGGGCTGAGGTAGAACTCAAAACTCATGCAGCCATGCTGGGTATCCCTGAACTGGTGTGTGTCAAGACAAGGGCACAGTGCAAGGCTCAGGGTGAAAACTCTGGCCTTCTGTGTTCTTTTGAAATGTTCCAACACGAATTGCGCACATTGCAGATTTTCATATATATATATATATATATAGTAAACACCATAAAAGGATTGTGCACCATGAATAACACAATATGGATTCAGGAAACAAATCACACAACTTGTCAACTCGAATATTACCTAATAAATGTCTTAGAATAGTGGCATACAATGAACAACATTAATTAAGCTTGAGGAGAGAATCGTGAGTCTTGCCGATTCGAGTGCCACCATGTAAAATGTCAAGAAATGGTAGCACGCAATGAATATCAAGGTTAAATCACCATTAAATGAATCACGCGTCTTGCCGATTCGTAAACCACAATGTAAATGCCAAGAAATAACATCGCGTAATGAATAACAAGATTAAAGCTCCATGAAACAAATCGCGCGTCTTTTGCCGCTTCTTAAGCCACCATGTAAATGTCAAGAAATGGTAGCGCGCAATGAACAACAAAGTTAAATCATCATGAAACGAATTGCGTGTCTTGCCGATTCTAAAGCCACCATGCAAATGTCAAGAAATGGTCGTGCGCAATGAATAACAAGACCAAATCAACATGAAATGAATCACACGTTTTGTAGATTCGCAAGCCACCATGCAAATGTCAAGAAATGGTAGCGCGCAATGAATAACAAGATCAAATCAGCATGAAACAAATTGCGCGTCTTGCCGATTCGTAAGCCACCATACAAATGTCAAGAAATGGTAGCGCGCAAAGTAATCTGTTAATCATTAAAGAATTAGGCCAAGAATATGAAATTTCTCGATAACGGCGTCGGGAGGCTAGCCCAAACACCGTCTTAGCGCCCAGAACAAGGATCACCAATGAAGAATGAAGGGCAGAGGCCTGGAAGATCAAATAGGCCACCGGGACAGGAGATCAGGAAGTAGCTGCTGCTCTGCACCAGGACCCCTGAATAGTGAGCACTTGGAGCTGGGCTGGCTCCCTTTTATAGAGTCTTGGCCCAGCCCACAACCACACCCAGGCATGCTGCAGGGAAAGTCTCTGGAAGGCCCTGGAAAGGGACCACACGCTAACACACTCTGAAGGCCTGCAGCAATACATTGCAAATGAACAGTATTGGTAAACACATTAAAAATAAGTCTTCAGGATTAAACTCTGCAATGCAAAAGGTTAAACAACAACATATCAGCACAATGCATAAATTACGTTGCTTTGAGAGTGCTGGGTTTTTGCATTCTAGTCGCCAATAGAGCGTGCACTGCCCTGGTGTTGACTGAAGCCTATGTGTTTTGGGCACCTCTTTTACCTCTGCACCTGACCGGCCCTGAGCTGCTGGTGTGGTAACTTTGGGGTTGCCTTGAACCCCCAACAGTGGGCTACCTTGGACCCAACTTTGAACCCTGTAAGTGTTTTACTTACCTGTGAACAATTGCTGACCTCCCACAGGAACTGCTGATTTTTGCAGTGTCCACTTTTAAAATAGCTTATTGCCATTTCTGTCAAAAATGTACATGCTATTGTGATTATTCAAAGTTCCTAGAATACCTGAGCGAAATACCTTTCATTTGAAGTATTACTTGTAAATCTTGAACCTGTGGTTCTTAAAATAAACTAAGAAACAAAAACCTATTGGCCTGGAGTAAGTCTTTGAGTGTGTGTTCCTCATTTATTGCCTGTGTGTGTACAACAAATGCTTAACAGTACCCTCTGGTAAGCCTACTGCTCGACCACACTACCACAAAATAGAGCATTAGAATTATCTCTTTTTGCCACTATCTTACCTCTAAGGGGAACCCTTGGACTCTGTGCACACTATTTCTTACTCTGAAATAGTATGTACAGAGCCAACTTCCTACATTGGTGGATCAGCGGTGGGGTACAAGACTTTGCATTTGCTGGACTACTCAGCCAATACCTGATCACACAACTAAATTCCAAAAATTGTCATTAGAAACTGATTTTTGAAATTTGAGCTATTTTTCTAAATGTTTAAAAGTGCTGCTAGGGCATTGTGTTAGTCTCTGTTAGCATTTCTTTTAGAGTTTAAACGTTTTGTAAAAGTTTGGATTAAGTTCTAGAGATAGTTTTAGATTCTTAAAAAGTATCCCAACTTTTAGAGAAATAATGTCTACTGCAGAAGAGATGGGAGTGGAGCTCAACCTCACCCCTTACCTGCATCTTAGGATGTCAGAGTTAAGGACTCTCTGCAAAATCAAAAAAATAAAAACTGGATCCAACCCAAACCAAAGTACAGCTCAAGGAGCTCTTGGCAGAGTTTGCTAGAGACAACCCCTCTGAAGATAACCTTACAGAGGAGGAAGCTAGTGAAGTGGAGGACAATTTCCCCCCTCCACTCCTGGTTAGGGAGACCAGGGTTCCTCCAACCCTGACTCCACAAGTGATAGTCAGAGGTGCTGCTTCTCCCACAGGGGAGTCCAACAGCTCTGGAAGCATTAAGGGCAGACTCAAAGAAGATGACCTCCTGTTAGCCAGGATGGCCAAAATATTGGCTTTGGAGAAACAGCTCCTAGCCATAGAAAGGGAAAGATAAGAGATGGGCTTAGCTCCCATCAATGGTGGTAGCAACTTAAATAGGGTCAGAGATACTACTGACATGCTAGAAATCCCCAAAGGGATTGTAACAAAATATGAAGATGGTGATGACATCACAGCTTTTGAGAGGGCTTGTGCAACCAGAAAAGTAAACAGATCTCACTGGGGAGCTCTCCTTTGGGAAATGTTCACTAGAAAGTGTAGGGATAGACTCCTCACACTCTCTGGAAAAGATGCAGAATCCTATGACCTCATGAAGGCTACCCTGATTGATGGCTTTGGATTCTCAACTGAAAAATACAGGATTAGGTTCAGGGGGCTCAAAAATCCTCGAGCCAGACCTGGGTTGATTTTGTTGACTTCTCAGTCAAAACACTGGATGGTTGGATTAATGGAAATGGTGTAAATGATTATGAAGGGCTGTACAATTTGTTTATGAAAGAACACCTTTTAGTAATTGTTTCAATGATAAACTGCATCAGCATCTGGTAGACCTAGGTCCAATTTGTCCCTGAGAATTGGGAAAGAAGGCAGACCATTGGGCTAAGACTAGGGTGAACAAGACTTCCACAGGGGGTGACCAAAAGAAAGGAGTCACAAAGACTCCCCAGGGGAAGTGTGTTGAGACATCCAAGGGAAAAAGTAAAGAGTCTTCTACAGGGCCCCAAAAACCTGCTCAGGAGGGAGGGCCCAAAGCCTCTTCACAATCCTCATTTGGGTACAAGTGTAAAAACTTTGATCCCAAAAAGTCCTAGTGTCGTAGCTGTAATCAGCAGGGTCACCAAACTGGAGACAAGGCCTGTCACAAGAAAGGTTCCACTTCTACTACTACTCCAGTTAGCACTGGAATAGCCAGTCTCCAGGTGGGATCAACAGTGTGCCCAGAGCAAATCAGGGTCCACACTGAAGCTACATTAGCCTCTGAGGGTGGGGTGGAAGCAGCCACACTAACTGCCTGGCCTCCTAATATGCAAAAATACAGGCAGCAACTCATTATTAATGGGACTAGTGTAGAAGCCCTGAGGGATACAGGTGCCAGAGTCACAATGGTGACAGACAAACTGGTTTCCCCAGGACAATACCTGACTGGACAAACTTATCCAGTCACCAACGCTGACAATCAGACTAAAGTACATCCCATGGCTATGGTAACTTTAGAATGGGGAGGGGTCACTGGCCTGAAACAGGTGGTAGTCTCCTCTGCTATCCCAGTAGACTGTTTGCTTGGAAATGACCTGGAGTCCTCAGCATGGGCTGAGGTAGAACTCAAAACTCATGCAGCCATGCTGGGTATCCCTGAACTGGTGTGTGTCAAGACAAGGGCACAGTGCAAGGCTCAGGGTGAAAACTCTGGCCTTCTGTGTTCTTTTGAAATGTTCCAACACGAATTGCGCACATTGCAGATTTTCATATATATATATAGTAAACACCATAAAAGGATTGTGCACCATGAATAACACAATATGGATTCAGGAAACAAATCACACAACTTGTCAACTCGAATATTACCTAATAAATGTCTTAGAATAGTGACATACAATGAACAACATTAATTAAGCTTGAGGAGAGAATCGTGAGCCTTGCCAATTCGAGTGCCACCATGTAAAATGTCAAGAAATGGTAGCACGCAATGAATATCAAGGTTAAATCACCATTAAATGAATCGCGCGTCTTGCCGATTTGTAAACCACAATGTAAATGCCAAGAAATAGCATCGCGTAATGAATAAAAGATTAAACAAATCACGCGTCTTTTGCCTCTTCTTAAACCACCATGTAAATGTCAAGAAATGGTAGCGCGCAATGAACAACAAAGTTAAATAATCATGAAACGAATTGCGTGTCTTGCCGATTCTAAAGCCACCATGCAAATGTCAAGAAATGGTAGCGCGCAATGAATAACAAGACCAACTCAACATGAAATGAATCACGCGTTTTATCGATTCGCAAGCCACCATGCAAATGTCAAGAAATGGTAGCGCGCAATGAATAACAAGATCAAATCAGCATGAAACAAATCGCGCGTCTTGCCGATTCGTAAGCCACCATACAAATGTCAAGAAATGGTAGCGCGCAAAGTAATCTGTTAATCGTTAAAGAATTAGGCCAAGAATATGAAAGTTCTCGATAACGGCGTCGGGAGGCTAGCCCAAACGCCGTCTTAGCGCCCAGAACAAAGATCACCAATGAAGAATGAAGGGCAGAGGCCTGGAAGATCAAATAGGCCACTGGGACAGGAGATCAGGAAGTAGCTGCTGCTCTGCACCAGGACCCCTGAATAGTGAGCACTTGGAGCTGGGCTGGCTCCCTTTTATAGAGTCTTGGCCCAGCCCACAACCACACCCAGGCATGCTGCAGGGAAAGTCTCTGGAAGGCCCTGGAAAGGGACCACACGCTAACACACTCTGAAAGCCTGCAGCAATACATTGCAAATGAACAGTATTTGTAAACACATTAAAAATAAGTCTTCAGGATTAAACTCTGCAATGCAAAAGGTTAAACAACAACATATCAGCAAAATGCATAAATTACGTTGTTTTGAGAGTGCTGGGTTTTTGCATTCTAGTCGCCAATAGAGCGTGCACTGCCCTGGTGTTGACATGAAGCCTATGTGTTTTGGGCACCTCTTTTACCTCTGCACCTGACCGGCCCTGAGCTGCTGGTGTGGTAACTTTGGGGTTGCCTTGAACCCCCAACAGTGGGCTACCTTGGACCCAACTTTGAACCCTGTAAGTGTTTTACTTACCTGTGAACAATTGCTTACCTCCCCCAGGAACTGTTGATTTTTGCAGTGTCCACTTTTAAAATAGCTTATTGCCATTTTTGTCAAAACTGTACATGCTATTGTGATTATTCAAAGTTCCTAGAATACCTGAGCGAAATACCTTTCATTTGAAGTATTACTTGTAAATCTTGAACCTGTGGTTCTAAAAATAAACTAAGAAACAATATTTTTCTATGTAAAACCTATTGGCCTGGAGTAAGTCTTTGAGTGTGTGTTCCTCATGTATTGCCTGTGTGTGTACAACAAATGCTTAACACTACCCTCTGGGAAGCCTACTGCTCGACCACACTACCACAAAATAGAGCATTAGAATTATCTCTTTTTGCCACTATCTTACCTCTAAGGGGAACCCTTGGACTCTGTGCACACTATTTCTTACTTTGAAATAGTATGTACAGAGCCAACTTCCTACATTGGTGGATCAGCGGTGGGGTACAAGACTTTGCATTTGCTGGACTACTCAGCCAATACCTGATCACACAACTAAATTCCAAAAATTGTCATTAGAAACTGATTTTTGAAATTTGAGCTATTTTTCTAAATGTTTAAAAGTGCTGCTAGGGCCTTGTGTTAGTCTCTGTTAGCATTTCTTTTAGAGTTTAAACGTTTTGTAAAAGTTTGGATTAAGTTCTAGAGATAGTTTTAGATTATTAAAAAGTATCCCAACTTTTAGAGAAATAATGTCTACTGCAGAAGAGATGGGGGTGGAGCTCAACCTCACACCTTACCTGCATCTTAGGATGTCAGAGTTAAGGACTCTCTGCAAAATCAAAAAAATAAAAACTGGATCAAACCCTACCAAAGTACAGCTCAAGGAGCTCTTGGCAGAGTTTGCTAGAGACAACCCCTCTGAAGATAACCTTACAGAGGAGGAAGCTAGTGAAGTGGAGGACAATTTCCCCCCTCCACTCCTGGTTAGGGAGACCAGGGTTCCTCCAACCCTGACTCCACAAGTGATAGTCAGAGGTGCTGCTTCTCCCACAGGGGAGTCCAACAGCTCTGGAAGCATTAAGGCCAGCCTCAATGAAGATGACCTCCTGTTAGCCAGGATGGCCAAAATATTGGCTTTGGAGAAACAGCTCCTAGCCATAGAAAGGGAAAGACAAGAGATGGGCTCAGCTCCCATCAATGGTGGTAGCAACTTAAATAGGGTCAGATATACTACTGACATGCTAAAAATCCCCAAAGGGATTGTAACAAAATATGAAGATGGTGATGACACCACAGCTTTTGAGAGGGCTTGTGCAACCAGAAAAGTAAACAGATCTCACTGGGGAGCTCTCCTTTGGGAAATGTTCACTAGAAAGTGTAGGGATAGACTCCTCACGCTCTCTGGAAAAGATGCAGAATCCTATGACCTCATGAAGGCTACCCTGATTGATGGCTTTGGATTCTCAACTGAGGAATACAGGATTAGGTTCGGGGGGCCTAAAAATCCTCGAGCCAGACCTGGGTTGATTTTGTTGACTTCTCAGTCAAAACACTGGATGGTTGGATTAATGGCAATGGTGTAAATGATTATGAAGGGCTGTACAATTTGTTTATGAAAGAACACCTTTTAAGTAATTGTTTCAATGATAAACTGCATCAGCATCTGGTAGACATAGGTCCAATTTGTCCCTGAGAATTGGGAAAGAAGGCAGACCATTGGGTCAAGACTAGGGTGACCAAGACTTCCACAGGGGGTGACCAAAAGAAAGGAGTCACAAAGACTCCCCAGGGGAAGTGTGTTGAGACATTCAAGGGAAAAAGTAAAGAGTCTTCTACACGGCCCCAAAAACCTGCTCAGGAGGGAGGGCCCAAAGCCTCTTCACAATCCTCATTTGGGTACAAGTGTAAAAACTTTGATCCCAAAAAGGCCTGGTGTCGTAGCTGTAATCAGCAGGGACACCAAACTGGAGACAAGGCCTGTCCCAAGAAAGGTTCCACTTCTACTACTACTCCAGTTAGCACTGGAATAGCCAGTCTCCAGGTGGGATCAACAGTGTGCCCAGAGCAAATCAGGGTCCACACTGAAGCTACATTAGTCTCTGAGGGTGGGGTGGACTTAGCCACACTAACTGCCTGGCCCCCTAATATGCAAAAATACAGGCAGCAACTCTTTCTTAATGGGACTAGTGTAGAAGCCCTGAGGGATACATGTGCCAGTGTCACAATGGTGACAGACAAACTGGTTTCCCCAGGACAATACCTGACTGGACAAACTTATCCAGTCACCAACGCTGACAATCAGACTAAAGTACATCCCATGGCTATGGTAACTTTAGAATGGGGAGGGGTCACTGGCCTGAAACAGGTGGTAGTCTCCTCTGCTATCCCAGTAGACTGTTTGCTTGGAAATGACCTGGAGTCCTCAGCATGGGCTGAGGTAGAACTCAAAACTCATGCAGCCATGCTGGGTATCCCTGAAGTGGTGTGTGTCAAGACAAGGGCACAGTACAACGCTCAGGGTGAAAAAGAGGTGTTGGAGTCTGGAATAATGGCCCAACCCTCCAAGAGAAAAGGAAACAAGACTGGGGAACCAGCTTCAACACAGCAAAAGAAAAAGAACCTATCTTCC
This sequence comes from Pleurodeles waltl, assembly GCF_031143425.1. Classification (NCBI taxonomy): domain Eukaryota; kingdom Metazoa; phylum Chordata; class Amphibia; order Caudata; family Salamandridae; genus Pleurodeles; species Pleurodeles waltl. The sequence continues at coordinate 1,893,390,122 of NC_090440.1, forward strand.
CAGGAAGAAGTTCTACCCTCTGAGGGAACTGAGCCTATGGAGTTGGAACCTTATCAGGTTGAACTCTTAGGCCCAGGGGGACCCACAAGGGAACAGCTGTGTAAGGGGCAAGAAACCTGTCCCTCTCTTGAACGCCTTAGGCAGCAAGCTGCTGAGGAAACAAAAAGAAAAGTCAGTGGAACACACAGGGTCTATTGGGAAGATGGACTCCTTTACACTGAGGCAAGAGATCCCAAACCTGGTGCCACTAGGAGAGTGGTAGTGCCTCAGGAGTTTAGGGAGTTCATCCTGACCTTAGCCCATGACATTCCATTGGTGGGCATTTGCGACAAACCAAGACATGGGAGAGGTTAGTCAACCATTTCTATTGGCCCAACATGTCCCAGAAAGTCAAGGAGTTTTGTGCCTCCTGTGCCACCTGTCAAGCCAGTGGTAAGACAGGTGGCCATCCAAAGGCCCCCCTCATTCCACTTCCAGTGGTGGGGGTCCCCTTTGAAAGAGTGGGAGTGGACATAGTGGGTCCACTTGAACCTCCCACAGCCTCAGGGAATCAGTATATCCTAGTATTAGTGGATCATGCTACTAGGTACCCTGAAGCAATTACCCTTAGGTCCACTACTGCCCCTGCAGTAGCCAAAGCACTCATTGGTATCTTTACCAGAGTGGGATTTCCTAAGTAGGTGGTTTCTGACAGAGGTACCAACTTCATGTCAGCATACCTTAAACACATGTGGAATGAGTGTGGGGTGACTTACAAGTTCACCACACCATACCATCCACAAACCAATGGTCTTGTTGAAAGCTTTAACAAGACATTGAAGGGCATGATCATGGGGCTCCCTGAAAAGCTCAAAAGGAGATGGGATGTCCTCTTGCCATGTCTGCTTTTCGTCAACAGAGAGGTGCCTCAGAAGGGAGTAGGGTTTTCCCCTTTTGAACTTCTGTTTGGCCATCCTGTAAGGGGACCACTAGCTCTTGTGAAAGAAGGCTGGGAGAGACCTCTTCATGAGCCTAAGCAAGATATAGTGGACTATGAACTAGGCCTACGTTCCAGGATGGCAGAGTAAAAACCTTGAGGCCAGCCAACAACTCCAGAAGATGTGGTATGACCAAAAGGCTGCTATGGTTGAGTTTCAGCCAGGGCAGAAAGTCTGGGTTCTGGAGCTTGTGGCTCCCAGGGCACTTTAGGACAGATGGAGTGGCCCTTACCCAGTGCTAGAGAGAAAGAGTCAGATCACCTACCTGGTAGACCTAGGCACTAGCAGGACCCCCAAAAGGGTGATCCATGTGAACCGCCTCAAACTCTTTCATGACAGGGCAGATGTAAACATGTTAATGATTACAGATGAGGACCAGGAAGCTGAGAGTGAACCTCTCCCTGATCTCCTCTCCAATGACCCTAAAGATGGCTCAGTATATGGAGTGGTCTACTCAGACACCCTCTCTGGCCAACAGCAAGCTGACTGCAGGCAAGTCTTACAACAGTTTGCTGAGCTCTTTTCCCTAACACCTGGTCAGACACACCTGTGTACCCATGATGTGGACACAGGAGACAGCATGCCTGTCAAGAACAAAATCTTTAGACAGTCTGACCAAGTTAAGGAAAGCATCAAAGTGGAAGTCCTCAAGATGCTGGAATTGGGAGTCATTGAGCACTCTGACAGCCCCTGGGCTAGCCCAGTGGTCTTAGTCCCCAAACCTCACACAAAAGATGGCAAGAGAGAGATGAGGTTTTGTGTGGACTACAGAGGACTTAATTCTGTCACTAAGACAGATGCCCATCCCGTTCCAAGGGCAGATGAGTTGATTGACAAATTGGGTGCTGACAAATACTTAAGTACCTTTGACTTAACAGCAGGGTACTGGCAAATTAAAATGGCACCAGGAGCAAAAGAAAAGACAGCATTCTCTACACCTGATGGGCACTACCAGTTTACTATGATGCCCTTTGGCTTAAAGAATGCCCCTGCCACCTTCCAAAGGTTGGTGAATCAAGTCCTTGCTGGCTTGGAGTCCTTTAGTGCAGCTTATCTTGATGATATTGCTGTCTTTAGCTCCAGCTGGCAGGATCACCTGGTCCACCTGAAGAAGGTTCTGCAGGCCCTGCAAGCAGCAGGCCTCTCTATCAAGGCATCTAAATGTCAGATAGGGCAGGGTACTGTGCTTTACTTGGGACACCTTGTAGGTGGAGGCCAAGTTCAGCCACTCCAACCCAAGATCTAGACTATTCTGGACTGGTAGCTCCAAAAACCCAGACTCAAGTCAGGGCATTCCTTGGCTAGACTGGTTACTGTAGGAGGTTTGTGAAGGGATATGGATCCATAGTGACATCCCTCACAGAACTTACCTCTAAAAAAATGCCCAAGAAGGTAAACTGGAATGTAGAATGCCAACAGGCCTTTGACACCCCCAAGCAAGCTATGTGCACAGCACCAGTTCTCAAAGCTCCAGATTACTCCAAGCAGTTAATTGTGCAGACTGATGCCTCTGAACATGCGATAGGGGCAGTTCAGTCCCAAACAAATGATGATGGCCATGACCAGCCTGTTGCTTTCATTAGCAGGAGGTTACTCCCCAGGGAGCAGCGTTGGAGTGCCATTGAGAGGGAGGCCTTTGCTGTGGTCTGGTCCCTGAAGAAGCTGAGACCATACCTCTTTGGTGCTCACTTTGTAGTTCAGACTGACCACAGACCTCTCAGATGGCAAATGCGAATGAAAGGTGAAAATCCTAAACTGCTGAAGTGGTCCATATCCCTACAGGGAATGGACTTTATAGTGGAACACAGACCTGGGACTGCCCATGCCAATGCAGATGGCCTTTCCTGGTTCTTCCACTTAGAAAATGAAGACTCTCTTTGGAAAGGTTAGTCTCATCCTCTTTCGTTTGGGGGGGGGGGGAGGCGGTTGTGTAAGGAAATGCCTCCTTGGCATGGTTACCCCCTGACTTTTTCCCTTTGCTGATGCTAAGTTATGACTTGGAAGTGTGCTGGGACCCTGCTATCCAGGCCCCAGCACCAGTGTTCTTTCCCTAAACTGTATCTTTGTCTCAAAAATTGTCACAACCCTGGCACGCAGGTAAGTCCCTTATAATTGGTACCCCTGGTACCAAGGGCCCTGATGCCAGGGAAGGTCTCTAAGGGCTGCAGCATGTCTTATGCCACCCATAGGGACCCCTCACTCAGCACATACACACTGCTTGCCAGCTTGTGTGTGCTGGTGGGGAGAAAATGACTAAGTCGACATGGCACTCCCCTCAGAGTGCCATGCCAACCTCACACTGCCTGTGGCATAGGTAAGTCACCCCTCTAGCAGGCCTTACAGCCCTAAGGCAGGGTGCACTATACCACAGGTGAGGGCATATGTGCATGAGCACTATGCCCCTACAGTGTCTAAGCAAAACTTTAGACATTGTAAGTGCAGGGTAGCCATAAGAGTATATGGTCTGGGAGTCTGTCAAACACGAACTCCACAGCACCATAATGGCTACACTGAAAACTGGGAAGTTTGGTATCAAACTTCTCAGCACAATAAATGCACACTGATGCCAGTGTGCACTTTATTGTAAAATACACCCATAGGGCATCTTAGAGATGCACCCTGAAAACATACCCGACTTCCAGTGTGGGCTGACTAGTTTTTGCCAGCCTGCCACACACCAGACATGTTGCTGGCCACATGGGGAGAGTGCCTTTGTCACTCTGTGGCCAGGAACAAAGCCTGTACTGGGTGGAGGTGCTTCTCACCTCCCCCTGCAGGAACTGTAACACCTGGCGGTGAGCCTCAAAGGCTCACCCCCTTTGTTACAGTGCCACAGGGCATCCCAGCTAGTGGAGATGCCTGCCCATCCGGCCACTGCCCCCACTTTTGGCGGCAAGGCTGGAGAAGATAATAAGAAAAACAAGGAGGAGTCACCCCCCAGTCAGGACAGCCCCTAAGGTGTCCTGAGCTGAGGTGGCTCTCACTTTTAGAAATCCTCCATCTTGTAGAAGGAGGATTCCCCCAATAGGATTAGGGATGTGCCCCCTACTCCCCACAGGGAGGAGGCACAAAGAGGGTGTAGCCACCCTCAAGGACAGTAGCCATTGGCTACTGCCCTCCCAGACCTAAACACACCCTTAAATTCAGTATTTAGGGGCCCCAGAATTGAGGAAGATAGATTCCTGCAACCTAAAGAAGAAGAAGGACTGCTGACCTGAAGCCCTGCAGTGAAGACGGAGATGACAACTGATTTGGCCCCAGCCCCACCGGCCTGTCTCCCTACTTCGACGAAAACTGCAACAGCGACGCATCCAACAGGGACCAGCGACCTCTGAAGCCTCAGAGGACTGCCCTGCATCTAAAGGACCAAGAAGCTCCCGAGAACAGCGGCCCTGTTCAACAAACTGCAGCTTTCTGCAACAAAGAAGCAACTTTTAAGACTACGGGGGTCATTCTGACCTCGGCGGTAAAAGGCTCTTACCGCCGGTCAGAAGTCCGCCATTCTACCGCCGCGGCCGCGGCAAACCACCACGGTCATTCTGACCCACAACTTCCAAACTGCCAAAAATCCGACATCCACGGAAGGCCGCCTCATCAGCGGTCAGCGATAAACTGGAGATGACCAAACCTCCACCGTCACGCCAACACGAACACGCCCATGCCATTACGACCCACGAATCCACGCGGCGGTCTTTCAACCGCGGTATTCCATTGGCGGTACACACCGCTGCGGTCAAAATACACACACCTTTACAAAACACAGCCACATTGGACAATTCGAAATACACACACCTGATACACATACACACACCACACCCACACATCCAATCAACTATAAAACACACACCCACATCACCCACAAACCCCCACTACTAGAAATTAGGAGAGAAGGCGAGAGAGAGAGAGAGAGAGAGAGAGAGAGAGAGAGAGCACAGCTATCGCAGACCCCAACACACAGAGGAACACAACATCATCACCCACACTACATCCACACACAAAACACCACACACCACCACACACACCACACTCATCACCACAAACACCACCCCACACCACCCCATGGCACCCCAAAGACACCCCAGGTTCTCGGACCAAGAACTCAGGGTCATGGTGGAGGAAATAATCAGGGTAGAGCCCCAGCTATTCGGCACACAGGTGAAGCACACCACAATAGCCAGGAAGGCGGAGCTATGGCGAAGGATCGTCGATAGGGTCAACGCTGTGGGACAGCATCCCAGAAACCGGGAAGACATCCAAAAGCGCTGGAACGACCTACGGGGGAAGGTGCGGTCGATGGTGTCAAGACACAACATCGCTGTGCAGAAGACTGGCGGCGGACCCCCACCCACTCCACCCGAATTCACATCATGGGAGCAAGAGGTCTTGAACATCCTGCATCCTGCGGGCCTCGCTGGAGTAGGCGGAGGAATGGACTCTGGTAAATCTAATCCCAAATACTTCACCCCCCCCAACCACCAGCATGCCAACCCGCACCCCCACCCTCACCCCCAACCCTCCAGCACACTTCCTTCCTGCCAATGTCTCACCAGCACAACCCACCCAACACAACACCAATCCCTGAATGCCAACACAAACCATGGACACCCATCACCCAAGCATAACCACTGCACAAACCCATCCCCCCCCCAAACCACCCTCACAACTCTGTGGGGCAAGGGCCAGCACTGGGGGACAAGGGCACCCACAAATCGCACGCCATGGCACACACAGAAGCAATAACCATACTCTTTTACCCCTGCAGGGCCCGAACGCCAACACACCGGCCAGGAGGGTCCAGATTTGTCCATCCCGCCCCCAGAACAGGCCCACAGTGATGACAGCAGCTCTGTCGACCTGGAACCTGATGACCAGCCAGGACCATCGGGGACCTCTGGACAGTCGGTTCCCCACACACAGACACAGGCCGCAGCAGACCCAACCCCCTCTGGGAATACCAGCACAGCTCCCACCCAGCGGGCCCATGCCTCTGTCTCCAGGACGCGTCAATCAGCGGTGTGTCCGCCACTACAGGGCACCCAGGCTGACCCACCACCCCAACAACAACAGGGACCTGGGGGCAGTGGTAGTGGGCACACCGTCCAGGGGACAGAGGCCCGGGGAAACAGGGCAACTGGGAGGGCTGCTGTGCGAGAGGGGGTTGACCGGCCCAGGGAACCCACTCTCCAAGAGGCCCTCACCACCATCATGGGAGCATGCCAGGAGACGATGGCGACGGTACTGGCCAGGTTCCAGGAGATCCAGGCACAGCAGGAGGAACGGTACATGGGGTTCAGAGACGAACTCCGGCACATCGGTACCGCAATGGGGACCATCGTCCTGGCCCTCAACCAGATAGTCACCACATTGCGGGACCATGTGGCACCCAAAAGGGCCCCTGTCACCAGCCCGGATGACGAACAGCCTACCACCTCCGCCGGCACAAGTGGACAGGAGGCCCCCACACCACGACAGGCCACCAGAACCCCACCTCCTGCTGAAGATCAACCACCCCGCAAGCGGAACCTGAGATCACACAAGAAGACAGAGTAGGATGCCAAGACCCCCGCCAGCCTAAGATACCCCCTGATGTCATCCCACTGTCCCACATTGTCACCCTGTCCAACCTTGAACTGCCCCTGCTCCATCCTTCCACAGGCATATGGACATTGCACCTGTGCCACTGAGAACTGGACTCTGCCATGGACATTACTCCACCCCCACCCATCACCGTTTTACTATCACGGACCTATACGCAGCACTTAAAATAAATCACCAATGGCACTTCAAATGTCAGGAGTCGGCTTGTATTCTTTACAAATTTATTACACATAACGGTGCAATAATGTTCATTTACATTGTGATCACAACATACCAGTGTAAATAAGAATTAGTCCATGGGCAAACAAAGCAGAAGTCACGCTGTGGGTCATACAGCTCTGAAAAGGGAAGGGAAAGTCAATAATCAGTGAAAAGGAACTGGGGGGAAACACAGAAAGTAGAGATGCAGGAGGCCAGAAGTAAATGTAAAATGGCGTGGGTGATTCTTACCTGGGTGCTACTGAAAATACTGTTGTATAACTGTGTCCCTGTTGTCCGTGTCGTCCCCGTCGTCTTCCTCCTCTTCACTCTCCACAGGCTCCACAGCTGCTACAACACCACCATCTGGACCATCCTCCTGCAGGAAAGGCACCTGGCGTCGCAAAGCCAGGTTGTGAAGCATACAGCAGGCCACGATGATATGACACACCTTCTTTGGTGAGTACATGAGGGATCCCCCTGTCATATGCAGGCACCTAAACCTGGCCTTCAGGACCCCGAGGGTCCGTTCTATAATCCTCCTAGTTCGCCAATGTGTACCGTTCCTCTGCCCTGGTCCGGGGATTCCTCACTGGGGTCAATAGCCAAGGCAGGTTGGGGTAACCAGAGTCACCTATTAGCCACACATGGTGTCTCTGTAGCTGTTCCATCACATAAGGGATGCTGCTGTTTCGCATGACATACGCGTCATGCACTGACCCAGGGAACTTGGCATTTAGATGGGAGATGTACTGGTCAGCCAAACAGACCACCTGGACATTCATCGAATGGTAACTTTTTCTATTTCTGTACACCTGCTCATTGTCTTTTGGGGGTACTAAAGCCACATGGGTCCCATCAATGGCACCAATGATGTTGGGGATATGTCCAAGGGCATAGAAATCACCCTTCACAGTGGCCAAATCACCCTCCTCAGGGAAAACAATGTATCTCCGCATGTATTTCATCAGGGCAGACAACACTCTGGACAAAACCTTAGAAAACATAGGCTGAGACATCCCTGATGACATGGCCACTGTTGTCTGAAAAGACCCACTTGCCAAAAAATGGAGTACTGACAGAACCTGCACCAGAGGGGGAATCCCTGTGGGTTGGCGGATGGGGGACATCAGGTCTGGCTCCAGCTGGGCACACAGTTTATGTATAGTGGCTCGGTCAAGTCGGTATCGAAGTATAATATGTCGTTCTTCCATTGTCGACAGGTCCACCAGCGGTCGGTACACGGGAGGATTCATCCTTCTCCTCGCAAGTCCCAGCGGACGGTGCCTAAGAAGGACAACATGGAGCACAGAGTCAAGCAACCCTCAGGTTCGTTCCCACAGCTTGCACAGTACACGAATCGCTATGCATTGAAAGGCTTGTATGAGTGGCAATGCAAGGCCCAGGCCTGTGTGACGCAGTAGAAATCAGGCCATGTGGGCCCTTGAAATGGCGGCTGCCTGACCTGTGAAGTGTGACAGTGGGATGTGAGGGCACTGCGCTGGCGTGGCTCACCGTGGCGGTAGGCGGTCGAAGACCGCGGCGCAAAGCAGCATTGGTTAACATTGAACCCTATGGGTCTCAGGAGCCAATGACGATGTGCGCCGGCGGTCGCGGGACGCACCGCCGCGGTATGCACCGCCGCGGGCGTGACCGCCATTTTCTATCTGCTTAATCACTCGAGACCTGATCATCCACAGGAGAGGACCTATACTGCAAGTGCTGCTGTGACCTCGGTCTGGAAGAGACAATGGCTGCTGCGACTGGGGAAAGGGCCCCTGCCTTCACTTCAAAAGAGTTGGAGAAACTTGTGGATGGGGTCCTACCCCAGTATGCGCTACTCTACGGTCCTCCAGACCAACAGGTAAGTACACTGGGTGCACGTTGAATGGGCTATGCCTGGGTTGTGTATGGTGGATGTAAGATGGTGGCGTGGGGAGCGAATGAGGAGTGCAAGGCACGACAGATGAGAGCATGTGCCACATGGCAGGGTTGGGGAGGGGGGGGCAATCACATCTAACATGCAGAAAAATGTTGAAATTTCCTTTCCCACCCTGTACATGTCAAATAGGTCAGCGCCCATCAGAAAGTCGACATTTGGGGTGTCATCGCCAAGGAAGTCCGGGCCCTGGGGGTCCACACAAGACGGGGCACCCACTGCCGAAAGAGGTGGGAGGACATCCGCCGCGGGACCAGGAAGACCGCCGAGTCACTGCTGGGGATGGCCTCCCAACGTAGGAGGGGTGCCAGTCGTACCTTGACCCCCCTGATGTCCCGGATCCTGGCAGTGGCCTACCCCGAATTGGATGGGCGCGTGAGGACATCACAGCAGACACAAGGGGGTGAGTACCAGCACATACTGCTATCTTTACGCGCAGTGGAGGTGCCTGGGTGGGGGAGGAGGGCTGTGGGTGACATTAGGCCAGGGCGCTTTCTGTAGTGTAGTCCCCTCCTTTAGGCATGGCCCTGTGCCCCCGCCCCCCACCTCTGTAGGGTGCCAAGTACAGCAAGCCATGGTCCAGCATCACCCATGTGCGCATATGTTGTCCATAGACCTGTTGGCCTAGTCACAAGTACTGAGTAGTGTACCCCGATTGCGTGGCGTAGTGCATGAGGCTCCTGTGTCTGTCCTCTCCGCCAACGGTGTTGACAATGCATGCACTCAACCTGTTTTTATTTCTCCCCCCACCCTTTTTCTTTGTCTTCTTGTGCATGTGTGCATTAGCATCATCAGGCGGAGGAGAATTGGCATCGGAGCACGAGGGAGCTGCAACTCACAAGGCCCCAGTGGGCCATGCTACAGACACCGAGGTCACCAGTGATACGGAGGGCGAGGGGAGCACCACAACGGGGACCCGTGGTGACACCAGCGACACCGACACGTCCTCGGAAGGGAGCTCCCTAGCGCACCAGCTCCGCCCTCCCAGCAGCCCCTCAGCCTTCGCTCCGTGCCCGCTCGCCCAAGAAGGCGGGCATCTCCTTCGCCCCAGGCACCTCAGGCCCTGCCCATGTTAGCCCTGCTGCCCTCAGTGAGGAGGTCATTGACCTCCTACAGACCATCATTGTTGGGCAGTCTACCCTTTTGAATGCCATCCAGGGGGTTGAGAGGGAGGTGCATCGGAGCAATGCATACCTGGAGGGCATTCATTCGGGTCAGGCTGCCCATCAACGATCGTTCAATGCTCTGGCCTCAGCACTGACGGCAGCCATTGTCCCTGTTTCCAGCCTCCCTCTTCTAACTGCCTCCACCCTGTCTCTGTCTCCTGTTCCTCAGCCTATCCCATCCACACCATCAGACCAGCCTGCACACACCTCAACACCCAAGGGCAGCTCATCCAGACATAAGCACCACAGATCACACAAGCATTCACCCAAGCAACACCCAGATGCAGACATGCCAACAGTCACTACCACCCCTGCGTCCCCCTCCTCCTCGTCTCCCTCCTCCCTCCCTGTGACGTCTCCACTCACACCTGCATGCACACTAACAACAGCCAGTACTTCCATCACCAGCACACCCTCCAGTACAGTCCGCACACGTGCAGTCACCACCCCCACTGCCATTTACACGTCCCCTGTGTCCTCTCCCACTGTGTCTGTCACCCCCTCTTCCAAGACACACAAACGCAGGCAGCCACCCACCCAACAGCCAACCACCTCACGACAGCCTACGTCACAAGCACCTGCACCCAAAGACAGCACACCTGACTCTCCTACAACCACATCCTCTTCCTCCACTCCCATACCCACTACACCTACCGTTTACATTGGTCCTAAAAAACTTTACCTCTCCAAACTTAACCTCTTTGCCCCACCTGACCCACCCCCTCCATGTGCTAAGAGTACCAAGAGCACCTCAGCCACCACCAGCCCTGCTTCAAGTGTCAACATTGTGCAGGGGTTTTGGAGTCCACCCTTTCCCAGCACAGATACATCAGCCAGCAGCAAGGGAACAGCCAGCCCCCCCCCTGGGAAGAGGACCCGTAAAATCAGGGGCCGCCGCGAGAAGACTGACACGGCTGCCCCCAAGGAGCAAAGTCCTGGTCCGTCACCTGCCACAACATCCAGGGGAGGCAAGGGCCAGAGAGCCTCATCGAAGGAGGGCAAGGGCAGCAGGGCGGAGAAGTCAGCCAGCAGGGGCGCGGACCAGGAGGGCCCCACAAGCCCCATCCCGGGTGTGAGGGAGGACACCCACGGGCCCAGGACTCCGTCACAGAAGGGTCCAGCAACTGCACGGTCGGAGGGCAACTAAGCAGGGAGTCCTGGCCAGGTCTGGCTCCCTTGGATGACTGGACAAGCACCGCTGAAGAGGGCCCCCCCATGCAGAAAGACACCGCTGAAGAGGGCCCCGCCGTGCAGAAAGACACCGCTGAAGAGGGCCCCGCCGTGCAGAAAGACACCGCTGAAGAGGGCCCCGCCGTGCAGAAAGGCACCGCTGAAGAGGGCCCCGCCGTGCAGAAAGACACCGCTGAAGAGGGCCCCGCCGTGCAGAAAGGCACCGCTGAAGAGGGCCCCGCCGTGCAGAAAGGCACCGCTGAAGAGGGGCCCGCCGTGCAGAAAGACACCGCTGAAGAGGGCCCCGCCGTGCAGAAAGGCACCGCTGAAGAGGGCCCCGCCGTGCAGAAAGACACCGCTGAAGAGGGCCCCGCCGTGCAGAAAGGCACCGCTGAAGAGGGCCCCGCCGTGCAGAAAGACACCGCTGAAGAGGGCCCCGGCGTCTCCAGCACCGCTCCGCTGGGCCCTTCCTGTAAAGCACCGCTCCGCTGGGCCCTTCCTGTCAAGCACCGCTCCGCTGGGCCCTTCCTGTCAGGCACCGCTCCGCTGGGCCCCGCCGTCTCAAGCACCGCTCCGCTGGGCCCCTTCCTGTCAAGCACCTCTCCGCTGGGCCCCGCCGTCTCAAGCACCGCTCCGCTGGGCCCCTTCCTGTCAAGCACCGCTCCGCTGGGCCCCGCCGTCTCAAGCACCGCTCCGCTGGGCCCCTTTCTGTCAAGCACCCCTCCGCTGGGCCCCGCCGTCTCAAGCACCGCTCCGCTGGGCCCCTTCCTGTCAAGCACCGCTCCGCTGGGCCCTTCCTGTCAAGCACCGCTCCGCTGGGCCCTTCCTGTCAGGCACCGCTCCGCTGGGCCCCGCCGTCTCAAGCACCGCTCCGCTGGGCCCCTTCCTGTCAAGCACCGCTCCGCTGGGCCCCGCCGTCTCAAGCACCGCTCCGCTGGGCCCCTTCCTGTCAAGCACCGCTCCGCTGGGCCCTTCCTGCCAAGCACCGCTCCGCTGGGCCCTTCCTGTCAAGCACCGCTCCCCTGGGCCCCTTCCTGTCAAGCACCGCTCCGCTGGGCCCTTCCTGTCAGGCACCGCTCCGCTGGGCCCCGCCGTCTCAAGCACCGCTCCGCTGGGCCCCTTCCTGTCAAGCACCTCTCCGCTGGGCCCCGCCGTCTCAAGCACCGCTCCGCTGGGCCCCTTCCTGTCAAGCACCGCTCCGCTGGGCCCCGCCGTCTCAAGCACCGCTCCGCTGGGCCCCTTCCTGTCAAGCACCCCTCCGCTGGGCCCGCCGTCTCAAGCACCGCTCCGCTGGGCCCCTTCCTGTCAAGCACCGCTCCGCTGGGCCCTTCCTGTCAAGCACCGCTCTGCTGGGCCCTTCCTGTCAGGCACCGCTCCGCTGGGCCCCGCCGTCTCAAGCACCGCTCCGCTGGGCCCCTTCCTGTCAAGCACCGCTCCGCTGGGCCCCGCCGTCTCAAGCACCGCTCCGCTGGGCCCCTTCCTGTCAAGCACCGCTCCGCTGGGCCCTTCCTGTCAAGCACCGCTCCCCTGGGCCCCTTCCTGTCAAGCACCGCTCCGCTGGGCCCCTTCCTGTCAAGCACCGCTCCGCTGGGCCCTTCCTGTCAGGCACCACTCCGCTGGGCCGCGCCGTCTCATGCACCGCTCCGCTGGGCCCCTTCCTGTCAAGCACCGCTCCGCTGGGCCCCGCCGTCTCAAGCACCGCTCCGCTGGGCCCCTTCCTGTCAAGCACCGCTCCGCTGGGCCCTTCCTGTCAAGCACCGCTCCGCTGGGCCCCGCCGTCTCAAGCACCGCTCCGCTGGGCCCTTCCTGTCAAGCACCGCTGGCCCATTGGCAGTCCCGGTTCTGTGTCGGGCAGGCCTTCACGACGCACTCTGCCCACCATGCCTCCTCCATGACCAGTGGTCTCTGTAATCCACCTGATGGACTGTGGCTTTGCACTCCCCAGGATGTAACAGTGGGCAATCCACCCACTGTAGAGACTTGTGAGACTGTGGCTTTGCACTCCCCAGGATGGCACGTTGGGCAACCCACCCACTGTCGAGACTTGTGAGACTGTGGCTTTGCACTCCCCAGGATGGCACAGTGGGCATGGTGGACCCTTCGTGGATCTGGCGTCGTGGATTCATGTGGCTGAGGTGCCACCCCTTCCCTTGCCCCTGAGGTGCCTGTAGTTTTGTCATCTGATGCCCCAGCAGTGTTCTCTCCAACGGACTCAGGTCTCCTGTGTGGGCTTTGCCCATGTGTTGATACACTTTGGCCCACGGACAGTGGAAATTTAGGTGACTGTGCAGGACTTATTGCCTATGTTTATCGGTTTCGTAATTTTCTTACTTGATTTTTTACTATTCATATTGCTATTTTACCATGACTTCAAACAATCTCTTATATACATAAATGTTGTTTCTCACTTTAATTTTGTCTTTGCATTATTCCGGGGGGTTTGGGTGGTGTCACTTGGTGCTCTGCATTGGTGTGTAGATAGTTGGGGGGGGTCGCATATGTGTGTGCCCGTAAGCTTTCCTCCTCCCCTGTGTCGTAGGTGCAGTACTCACCGTTGTCGTCTGCGCCGGCGTTCGTACTCGTGGTAGATGAGCAGGTAGACAATAGCCGGAAGGATGTGTAATTCGGGCTCCATGCTGTCCTCCTTCCTCGTGGAGTGTGTATAGGTGAGCGTTTTCCCGTTCGTAGTCTGTTACCGCCGCGTTTTTATCGGCGGGGCTCCCGCCCCGGAAAAGGTGGCGGATTGGTGAGTTGTGATAGGGTGGGCGGTACATTGTCTGCCGCCTGGCTGTTGGTGGTGACCGCCGAGCTGTTTGTCTGTCCCGCCGTGGCGGTCGGAGTGTTAAAGTGGCGGGCTGTGTTGGCGGTTCCCGCCAGGGTCAGAATACCTTTTTTTTGACCGCCTGCCTGTTGGCGGGTTGGCCGCCGCTTTATCACCGGCCGCCAGGGTCGGAATGACCCCCTTCACGTTTCCCACCAGAAGCGTGAGACTTTCCACTCTGCACCCGACGCCCCTGGCTCGACCTGTGGAAAACTAACACTACAGGGAGGACTCCCCGGCGACTGTGAGCCCGTGAGTAGCCAGAGTTGACCTACAAAACCCCCCTGGTCTGCCCTCCGAGGACGCGGGTACTTACCTGCTGGCAGACTGGAACCGGGGCACCCCTGTTTCCATTGAAGCCTATGTGTTTTGGGCACCTCTTTGACCTCTGCACCTGACCGGCCCTGAGCTGCTGGTGTGGTAACTTTGGGGTTGCCTCGAACCCCCAACGTTGGGCTACCTTGGACCCAACTTTGAACCCTGTAAGTGTTTTACTTACCTGTGAACTTAACAATTACTTACCTCCCCCAGGAACTGTTGATTTTTACACTGTGTTCACTTTTAAAATAGCTTATTGCCATTTTTGGCAAAAATGTACATGCTATTGTGATTATTCAAAGTTCCTAGAATACTTGAGTGAAATACCTTTCATTTGAAGTATTACTTGTAAATCTTGAACCTGTGGTTCTTAAAATAAACTAAGAAAATATATTATTCTATATAAAAACCTATTGGCCTGGAGTAAGTCTTTGAGTGTGTGTTCCTCATTTATTGCCTGTGTGTGTACAACAAATGCTTAACACTACCCTCTGATAAGCCTACTGCTCGACCACACTACCACAAAATAGAGCATTAGAATTATCTCTTTTTGCCACTATCTTACCTCTAATGGGAACCCTTGGACTCTGTGCACACTATTTCTTACTTTGAAATAGTATATACAGCGCCAACTTCCTACACCATATCATCTGTAATGTTGACAAGTGCATTTTCAGGCACCACTGGCAACCTCATGGCTCGACCCATAAGGATTTCATGCAGCGATAATCCTGTCTTCCTGTCGGTGTGTTTCTCATTGACATCAACACTGAAGGCAATGCGTCAGGCAATTTCAAATTTGTGGACGCACACATCTTTGCAACTCTTGACTTCAAGGTACCATTCATCTGTTCCACTAGTCCTAATGCTTCAGGGCAGTAACTACAATGCAACTTCTGCTCAATGTTCAATGCAGCACACAGTAATTTAATTACTTCATTGTTGAAGTGACTTCCCCTATCTGAACCTCTTCTGAAACCCACAATTCATCTTGTCTTTGTATCCATTTCATTTTGCTCCATGGCGGGCTGGAGACCGTTGACTTGGCGGTCTTTTTGGGACTGCTGCCTTGGCAGTCTGGCAGTACACTGCCAAACTCATAATTGTGACTGCCAATCTCATATTCGGGCCCTTAGTTAGCACGAGCGGTTGCTCATACTGCTTTTCATGTTCTGTTGCATATTCACTAAGAAAATCGCGCTAAACGTAAAATTACTCTTCTAGCATAATTATGCATAATCTTGTGGAATTTTTATGTAATTCTGTGTAATTATGCTGCATGGAATTACACAAGTTATGCCCATCCCTACATAAAACCACATTCAATTGAAAATCACACAACAACACATCCAAAGACGGACAGTTTTTTCACTCCGAATTGCATTGATATGTTTTTCAAATATTGTGCTAATGACAGTATTACCACAATAAATACCTTTTTTGGAACAAGGGGTATGTTATACAGACTTGGACCTAACAGATATAAAACTCCTTACAGGCATAGTTACAGTTATTAGAAGGATCTAACATGTTTTGTTAAGTGTATTTGGCAAGGTGGATGCTAGAAAGTTAAGGTGACCTCAAACACATTTATTCTGTGCAGGACAGCACCTTCCGAACAAGGCAGTGAATGGGTCACATAAACATGCACTGAATTTACTCATGATGATTGCTGCAATGTATTTATCAATTGCCTTGTTTTAATTTAGGTTGGTGGGTGTTTACTTAACATATGTTTTATACTACATGTGTAGTTTTTATATAGTGTAAATGATTTGCATAAACTGTAGAGATACTTTATAGTATTGAAAATAGTGCTTTAGTAGGTACACAATAGGAGTCTTTCTGGGGTTTGAAAGTATTACTCACATTCCATGCATGGAGACTATGGTGGTGGTGTCAAATTGTAAAAAAGTGCTTAAATGTTGCATTGCTTTGACGGTTGCTCATAAGGTGGGCTCCACAAGCATTGGGCTTGCTTTTTACAGTGAGGCACATATCTGCCACATTTTAAAAATGTCTCTAGAAAGACTTGTAAAAGCCACATTCCTGCAGAGCTCAATTTCAAACTGTTCCTTTCCACAGGTTACATCCACGGATTGCATACTATCTCAAAACATCTCCGCCTGCTGTACTCCTTCAAATCATAAATGAAAAATTGACCTTGAATTGAACTTTTACGTTTCCCATCCCTTATCCTATTTATTTTGAATGCACCTCTGCTTCCTTTGTACATGCCTCCACTGTATATAAACTACTCTAAATCTCATGCCTGTCTATCAAGCTTTTTTGACATCATAACAATATTACTTCCAGCAAGCATTTGCTTCTCACATAGCCCCCTCTAATACTCAAGCCTAAGTCACGAATGTACCACAAAGATACTGGAATAAAAGCATGGAATGGTTTCCTTTAGCATGCAAGACTAATGCCAATAACTATTGGACTGGCCACTAACTTTGGGCTCCTGGGTATCCTGCTGCTCATCAGAAAACTCTTCAACACCTCAGCAATGGTAGTAAGCTCCATATAAATGTAATTTCAATGGAGGGCATCCCGGAGCTGCAAAAGGTGTGTGTGCTTTGCCCTGGCTAGGGTAGGTTGGTTAATTGAAAAGCCATGTCTTCAGCTTCTTATAGAATTCAAGAAGAGTGGAGGAGGCTCTGATATGGAATAGGTGGTCTTTACATGCTTTAGGAGCTATGTAAGAGAATGCTCATCCTCCTGATCTGTGCCTGCATGGGATGTGTGCAATGTAAGAGTCAGGTGGAGGGAAGGCATCTGGATGGTTGGTAGAAGGAGATGCAACTGTTCAGGTAGGTGAGGCTGTAGAGTTCTGGATGGTTTGTAGTCTCCTGGTGAGTTGCTTGGTAATCCCGGTTTAGAGAACAAAAGCAATTTAGATAGATCATGACTTAGTAAACCTCCGGTTAATAAACCAAGCATAAACAGCAGTAGCAAGGTATAACCCTGATCTCGGACAGAGTAAAGTCAGACTTCATATGTCTTTATATAGTTTAGAAGGTGACAGGAGTCACTCATGGTAGTTGTGTCATCGTTTGGAGAGTGATAGTAATTTCTGCTCAAGATGGGCTTTAAAGCCTTGTTTTGAATACAGGGAAAGAAGGGGCTACTCTGAGGTGCTGTGGAGTAATGATTAATGTCCTATGAGCATTGCCACAAAATGAGCAGTTTTAAGTGGATCATTTTGTGATGCGTGGGGCTGCAGGCACAGTAAGTACAGCTGTACTTCTGCCTTAGTTGACCAATTTGTTTGTCAAGTAGCCGGTGATATTTAGGGATTTAGAATTAATGCAAGAACGTTTGAGAGTCCAATGTGCTTTAACTGGGTGAAATTAACACACACCAAGATTAATTAAGTAAAGTAGCTGGCTAAAACACAAATATGTCACTCAAGCCCACAACGCAATACAATGCCAATTTGTAGTGCTATAAAATGTGACATTCAAATAGATATTTAATGACCCAAATACATTGTTAGAAGTAGAAGTACCATCACAGTGTCCTTTAATGCAGTTGACCCTCCCACGCCCTTAAGCACTCTTGAGCTTCATCCTTCAGCCTTTCTAGCTACTCCAGTAACATGGCCATGCCACCCCTAAGGTTAGTGTTAACGCACACTCTTCCTCACCACTACCATCACCACTATTTTTGGCTGGCCTACAGGGCTGTCTGCTGCAGTGGCTGCAAGAGCAGCAAGATGACTGGGTATCTGGGCTGAGCACCTGTGGAATAGGCATACACACCTGAAACTTTAACTATCTATCGCACCGGAACTATAGCAAAAATATATGTAAATCAACCAAATATTACTTAATGGAACAAAATTACATTGAGATTTTGACTACCGTTGTGAGATCGAATCCCTGTGTAGCTGGAGTAAGATGGATGCAAGAAGTTAGGGAAGATGAGGGGAGAAAAGGGACCCCTGAGATAAGTATGAACATTGCCACTGGGAATTAAATTGGTGGGAAGCCTTGGTGCTGCGAGATGTTCAACACCATTGTGTGCAACATGTTGTATGTGTGATACCCGCTCATAAAAAACAGAATGTTATATCTAGGTAGGGGGCAATACATTTTTATTGGGACATTACAACATAGTTGATTTGACAGTTAGTTTTTGCATTAAACCTATTTTGAGGCACAACATTATTACCCCACAGTTCTTGTTCAGTTGCCAAACTTAGAACCCAAGAAGGTAAGCTCCAAGGTCATTTTGACTACATCTGAATATGGTATTAAACTGTTTCTGAATTTAGATGGTACACGGGTGATTATTATGCTACATGTGCCGCTGCTTCTCCTCAACAGAAAATGTGGCTGTCCAGCATTCCACAGAGTAGATTTATAGATGTCAGACAGGTCTAGATGCAAGACAACGCCAGCCAAAGGTTGCCAGCTGTGAGATCAAAACGAGGAGGGAAAAACATGGAGGTCACAGAAGGCTAGTTTAATAACCCGCAGCACCAGACCATTTTGAATGCATGCATGCCATGAAAGGTCACAGTGACATCGTCAGTGCTTAATTTGTAAAAAAATAAGTATGAGGATCCTTCTTGGGAAGCCACTACAGCCCGCACCACCCACTGTCCCTGTTAGCTCTGCCAATTACAATATCAACACAGCTGCTAACCATCACATTTCTTCAAATGCGACAATGTAGATTATTGTAATCCACCCAAAGTTATACTTAATAGTGTGAGAGGCAGGTATTGTTCTTCTTTTGTAATGTATATTGACTTAAAAAACACTGTTGTGCTCATCTCAAAATTAGACAGACAGCACTACCATGTGGTGGACAGTCACTAGGGCTGGTGCTGACAATTAAGTGCCAAACGCCGAGCACCAGAAACCACCAGCTCAGATTAAGCATTGGTCATCACCATGCACAGTCATGGACATGGTCACTCACAGCCTGCAATGCCTTTTCGAGGCACAGACTAACCAGCAGAACAATCAGGAAATAATGTCATAAACGTATCTACCTGGGTTTAAAAAGGATAGAGTTGATGGATTCTGTGCAAATACCGAAGACTCCACCCGTAGAGAGTGACACGTTCTGAGTGACAGTAAATCAGGACAGACACTCTTGACTGCAGTAAAATGAAGGTAAATACTGCAGGCATCTTAGGTGGTTTGATACCAACTTCCTGTAGAATTGGGGTCCTTCAGGCCATCACTTATGGATATACGTCTTCCCCGTACCATCTAGAATAAAATAAATAGATGTCAGATAGCACGCAGATGAACCACTTCTAGCCCTAAAACCACTCCAGTCTGAAACTTACAACTTCAAACTTAGGAGGTGCCGGTAGGAGGCCAAGAGTACTGGCAAGCCTTAGGCAATCTAGAGAATGTAAGGACTGGGAAACAAATGGATCAAGATAACACCTTTTGGGAGCTAGAAGAATCCTATGAGAGGAGGAACATGCCAGCCAGGTAAGTTCACAGTGGTGGAACAGCAGATGAAAAATCAAGAAAGCCAAACAAGGTAAACACTGCAGCGGGGAGGAAACAAGGGAGGCAAGTGGGAAACAACTAAGGAGTGAGGGTGGGTGATAATTCCAAGTCGGTAAACCGTACAACAAAACAATTATGAGGTGAATGACCACTGATTTTACTGTTCTTAGATTCCACTGGAACTACCCACCTTCCCTCAAGGGCTGCATCGGATTGGTTTGACCTTGACCTGATACCTTGGTGAATGGCACAAATATTGATGTAAAAATATTGGTGGTCATTACAACCCTGGCGGTCAAGTGTTAAAGCGGCGGTAAGACCGCCAACAGGCCGGCGGTAAAAATTTAGCAATTACGACCGTGGCGGAAACCGCCAACAAAGACAGCCACTTTAACACTCTGACCGCCACAGCGGTACAAACAAACAGCTTGGCGGTCACCGCCAACAGACAGGCGGAGGACAAAGTACCGCCCACAGTATCACAACAGGCCAATCCGCCACCTTTTCTGGGGCGGATTCACCGTGGATAAAAACATGGCGGAAACAGGATTCTGAAGGGAAAACGCTCACCTCTACACAACCCACGAGGAACTAGGACACCATGGAGCCGAAACTCCAAATTCTCCCTGCCTTAGTCTTCCTGCTCCTCTACCAGGAGCACGAACGCCAGCAGCAAAGACCACGGTGAGTACTGCACCTACGACACAGGGGAGGGGGGAGGGAAAATACAGGGACACACACACGCAACACCCCCACCCCCACCCTCACCCACCACAACACACTAATCCATATTGATACATCACAGTTACACCCCCCCAACCCCACCGGAAGAATGGAAAGACAAAAGAAAATGAGTGTAACCATTGTAATCTATTAAAATCAAGTAGGCAAAAATATATATGTACACCATTAACAAAATATACACCAAGCATAGCAGTCCAGGTAGTGCTCCAATTAAGTCCGTGGAACACTGGGCCCACACGGTATGGGCGAGGCCCACACAAGATCCCCGACCATGACGGAGAGGACACAGCAGGGGCATCAGATAGCAAGAAAACAGGCACCTCAGGGGGTGGGAAAGGGGGGGGCACCTCAGCCGGTTGAGTGCACAACGCCAAATCCACGAGGGGACCACATGCCCACTGTTCAATCCTGGGGAGTGCAAAGTCACAGTCTCTTTAGTCTCTACAGTGGGTGGGTTACCCACTGTTCCATCCTGGGGAGTGCAAAGCCACAGTCTCTCAAGTCTCTACAGTGGGTTGCCCTCTGTTCAATCCTGGGGAGTGCAAAGCCACAGTCTCTCAAGTCTATACAGTGGGTGGGTTGCCCACTGTTCCATCCTGGGGAGTGCAAAGCCACAGTCTCTCAAGTCTATACAGTGGGTGGGTTGCCCACTGTTCAATCCTGGGGAGTGCAAAGCCACAGTCTCTCAAGTCTCTACAGTGGGTGGGTTGCCCACTGCTATATCCTGGGGAGTGCAAAGCCAAAGTCTCTCAAGTGGATGACAGTCTCCACTGGTTCTGGAGGGGGCATGGTGCCCAGAGTGCTTCATCCTGCTAAGGACGGAGGTAGTGGATGGATCTCTCCACTGGTTCTGGAGGGGGCATGGTGCCCAGAGTGCTTCATCCTGCTAAGGACAGAGGTAGTGGATGGATCTCTCCACTGGTTCTGGAGAGGGCATGGTGCCCAGTGTGCTTCATTCTGCTAAGGACAGAGGTAGTGGATGGATCTCTCCACTGGTTCTGGAGGGGGCATGGTGCCCAGAGTGCTTCATCCTGCTAAGGACAGAGGTAGTGGATGGATCTGTCCACTAGTTCTGGAGGGGGCATGGTGCCCAGAGTGCTTCATTCTGCTAAGGACAGAGGTAGTGGATGGATCTCTCCACTGGTTCTGGGGGGGGCATGGTGCCCAGAGTGCTTCATTCTGCCCGTGACGGACTCAGTAGCGTCAGTGCCCTTGGCGCTCATGGCCCAGCGTTGCTTGAGACGGCGGTGCCCTGTTCAGCAGTGCTTGAGACATCTGTGCCCTGTTCAGCGGTGCTTGAGACGGCGGTGCCCTGTTCAGCGGTGCTTGAGATGGCAGTGCCCTGTTCAGCGGTGCTTGAGACGGCGGTGCCCTGTTCAGCGGTGCTTGAGACGGCGGTCTCCTTTGCAGTGACTCAGCTGCTGGTGGTCCTTCATGGCCCAGCGGGGCTTGTGCTGGCGGTCTTCTCTAGCCCAGCGGGGCTTGTGGTGGCGGTCCTTCATGGCCCAGCGGGGCTTGTGCTGGCGGTCCTCTCTAGCCCAGTGGGGCTTGTGCTGGCGGTCCTCTCTGCCCCAGCGGGGATGGCGGCTGTGGCCTCCTGGGCAGAAGGGCTGGTGGCGGTGGCCTCCTGGGCAGCAGGGCTGGTGCTGGCGGTGGCCTCCTGGGCAGCTGGGCTGGTGCTGGCGGTGGCCTCCTGGGCAGCAGGGCTGGTGGCGGTGGCCTCCTGGGCAGCTGGGCTGGTGCTGCCGGTGGCCTCCTGGGCAGCTGGGCTGGTGCTGGCGGTGGCCTTCTGGACAGCAGGGCTGGTGGCCTCCTGGGCAGCAGGGATGATGGTGGTGGCCTCCTGGGCAGCTGGGCTGGTGCTGGCCCCCTGGGCAGCGGGGATGATGGCGGACTTCTCCGCCGTGCAGCTCTTCGCAGACTTGCGTCCCCCTCCACAGGAGTGAACAGGTGTACAGAAACCGGAAGAGTTATCATTCGATGAATGTACAGATGGTATATTTGGCCGACCAGTACATCTCCCATGTGAATGCCAAGTTCCCTGGCTCAGTGCGTGACGCCTACATCCTGCGGAATAGCAGCATCCCTTATGTGATGGGTCAACTCCAGAGGCACTGTGTGTGGCTATTAGGTGAGCACCTGGAAGCTAGTCAGTGGGAATGGTTGTCTGGGTCTGGGGATATCCCTCCAGGTTAGTGTGTGTCTAACAGTTGTCCCTCGCCATTCGCAGGTGACTCTGGTTACCCCAACCTGTCATGGCCACTGACCCCAGTGAGGAATCCCAGGACAAGGGCAGAGGAACGCTACAATGAGGCCCATGGGCGAAGTAGGAGGGTGATCGAGCGGACCTTCGGCCTCCTGAAGGCCAGGTTCAGGTGCCTCCATATGACAGGTGGATCCCTATTCTACTCACCAAAGAAGGTGTGCCAGATGATCGTGGCCTGCTGTATGCTTCACAACTTAGCTTTGCGACGACAGGTGCCTTTTCTGCAGGAGGATGGTCCAGATGGCGGTGTTGTTGCAGCTGTGGAGCCTGTGGACCGTGAAGATGAGGAAGCAGAAGAAGAAGACATGGACAACAGGGACTCAGTGATCCAGCAATATTTCCAGTGAGACACAGGTAGGAATATAAACCTGCCTACTACATGTACTTTGACACTACTACCTCTCTCCTGTCTGTCGTTTTCACCCAGTGTATGGTCACTGAGTTGTCACTTTCCCTTACGATTTCACAGATGTGGGTCCCACTGTGTGACATCTGCTTTGATTCCTCATGGACTAGAGCTGTGTGACATAGGTATGTTGACATTACAAATGAAAGAGCTTTTTGCCACAGTAATTGCTAATACAGTATTCCGAAATCACAGACTGACTCCAGATTTTTTTGTGCTTCAAGGGTGTTTATTTTAGTGCTCAAAATTGGAGGGGGTAGCAAAATAGTGAGGGGTGATGGCGGAGGAATGTCCATGGCAGAGTCCAGTCTATTAGTCTCACAGGTGCATTGCCCAAATGGGCATTGGAAGTGGAGCTGGAGCAGTTTTAGGATGGACAGGGTGACAAAGTGGGACAGTAGGATGACAATCAGGGTGGTCTCATTTCTTGGCGGGGTTTTGGCATCGTTCTCTGTCTTTGTCCTGGATCTCAGGGACCGCTTGCGGGTTGGTTCTCCCTCTGCGGGGGTGGGGTGCTGGTATGGTGGTCCTGTGGTGGTGCCTCCTGTCCACTAGCGCCAGCGGAGGTGGTGGGCAGTTCATCGTCCAGGCTAGTGTCAGGGGCCCTTTGTAGTGCCACAGTGTCCCTCCTGGTGTTGAGTACTTCCTTCAGCACCCCTACAATGGTGTCCAGGGTGGAATTGATGGATCTGAATTCCTCCCTGAAGCCCAAATACTGTTCCTCCTGCAGGCGCTGGGTCTCCTGCAACTTGGCCAGTACAGTTGCCATCGTCTCCTGGGAGTGGTGGTATGCTCCCATGATGTTGGAGAGGGCCTTGTGGAGAGTGGGTTCCCTGGCCCTGTCCGCCCCCTGTCGCACAGCAGCCCTCCCAGTTCCCCTGTGTTCCTGGGCCTCCGTCCCCTGGACCGTGTGCCCACTACCACTGCCCCCAGGTCCCTGTTGTTAATGGGGTGGTGGGTTAGCCTGGGTTCTCTGTAGTGGAGGACACACAGCTGATTGACGTGTCCTGGGGACGGAGGTATGGGCCCGCTGGGTGGGTGCTGTGCTGGTGTTTCCAGAGGGAGGAAGCTCTGTGGTGGCCTGTGACTGGGTGAGGGGAACCGACTGTCCTGAGGTCCCCGATGGGCCGGGCTGGTCATCTAGATCCAGTTTGACAGAGGTGCTGTCATCACTGTGGGCCTCTTCTGTTGGTGGTGTGGACATGTGTGGACCCTCCTGTCCGGTGACGTTGGGTAGGGGTCCTGCAGGGGTATAAAAGGATGTTTATTACATCTGTGTGTGCCATGGTGTGCAATGGGTGGGTGACCGTGTACCCCAGTGCTTGCATTCCTGTTTGGGACCTTGTGTGATGTTGGTTTAGTGGGGTGTATGGGTATGTGCAGTGGCCATGCTTTAGTGATGGGTGTCCATGCTTTGTTGTTGCATGCAGGGCTTGGGGTTAGGATGTGTGGTTTGTGATATTGGGACATTTGTGAGGAGTTAGATTGATGGGGGTGAGGTGGAGGTATGTGCTGGCATGCAGGTAGGGTGGGGGATGTAATAGTTACGATTTGACTTACCAGAGTCCATTCCTCCACCTACTCCTGCGAGGCCCTCAGGATGCAGAATCGCCAAGACCTGCTCCTCCCATGTTGTTAGTTGTGGGGGAGGAGGTGGGAGTCCGCTGCCAGTCCGCTGAACCGCAAGGTGGTGTCTTGAGACCACGGAACGTACCTTCCCCCGTAGGTCGTTCCACCTCTTCCTGATGTCATACCGATTTCTTGGGTGCTGTCCCACTGCGTTGACCCTGTCCACTATTCTTTGCCATAGCTCCATCTTCCTTGCAATTGAGGGGTGCTGCACCTGTGATCCGAATATCTGTGGCTCTACCCGGATGACTTCCTCCACCATGACCCTGAGCTCCACCTCCGAGAACCTGGGGTGTCTTTGCCGTGCCATGGGGTGGTGTAGGTGATGTGTGGGGAGGTGTGTGGGGTGACAAGTGTGCTGATATGTAGTGGTGTGTAGTGTGAGGTTCGTGGAAGTTATGTGGGTGATGGTGTTGTGTGCCTGTGGATGTTGGTATTGTTGATGGTGGTGTCTCTCTCTGTCCTTCGTTCGTGATTTTTGGTCGTAGGGCTTTGTGGGTGATGTGGGTGTGTGTTTTATATTGTATTGGGTGTGTGGGAGTGGTGTGTGTATGTGTATCAGGTGTGTGTGTTTTGAATTGTCCAATGTGGTAGTGTTTTGTAAATGTGTGTGTATTTTGAGCCCGGCGGTGTGTACCGCCAGTGGAATACCGCGGTTGAAAGACTGCCGTGTGGATTCGTGTGTTGTGATAGTGTGGGCGTATTTCTGTTGGCGTGACGGTGGAGGTTTTGTTTTCGCCAGTTTATCACTGACCTTTGGTGTGGCAGGCTTGTGTGGGTGTCTGAATTTTGGCGGAGTCCGTGCTGTGGGTCATGATAGCTGTGGCGGTTTTCCGCAGCCGCGGCGGTGTTTTGGCGGTCTTCTGCACAGCGGTATGCGGCTTCTACTGCCAATTTTGTAATGACCGCCATTGTGTTACCTAAATAACAAGTTAATAATATAATTACTACAAAACGATTTTGTAGTCAAGACTATTGTTTGTATATAATAAAGTTTTTAATAATATTGTTGCATTTAATATTGCTTATTTAAATATAGTTGCATTACGTATTTTAAGACAATAGATGTTAGAATATACATTTTGGGTGTTAGTGTTGTTAGTATAATTGTTACTATTTTTTTAAAATATAGTCAGTAATTTAAAATGTAGAATTTATTTTTTAATTTAATTTGTAATATACAATGTAGTAGTGGGTTAATTGAGTTATATTTTATTTAATGTTAATGTTTTATTTAATGTTTATGTTGATTATGTTTTATTGTAAATAAGATATTAAATTGATTATTATTTATGCATATTATTTGTTTCATTCTTGTATTAGGTATTAAAGTTTTATTTGTGAATTTGTATGCATATTTAAATGTTTCAATTTATATTAGTAATTGGTATTTTAGTAGGAAGTTCTTGGGTTTGTAGGTGCAGAGGGTGGGAAGTTAATTAAATTATAAATTAAATGAATGATATTTTTAATTAATTTGTAATTGTAAATTATTTAAATTATCATCATCAGATACTTTATTTCTGCAATTAGCCATAAAAGCAAAAATAAAATACATCAATAAAACAGTAAATACGAGTATTAAAAAAAATTGTGGATAAAACAGCATCATGTGTGAAAAGTAATGAAGTGCACCACCCCATTCAAAGCTGGGGAGAGATAGCTCCTACCTACAATTCCTGAATAGTTCCCCACTCTTACATAACCAAATAAATAAGAAAAGGTTAGCTTCAACATATCTTCTTTTGACTTCTCAACATCATTAATAAATAACAGGACACAGGAAACACTACACTCTGCTTAGTGTCTGTTTTTAAAATCCATAGAGCCTTTGCAAATTCCCTCACTCCAAGATTATGACGGACAGGTACAAACCATTTACGTCTACCCAAATAATAAACAGGAAAGAAGAAGAAAATGTGCCCTTCAGTCTCCTCTTTTAGCCTCCACGCATGGCAAAGACTTCCTTTGTGCGTGGGCTGGCTCCTCCCCACTTAGCAATAAAACATGCAACAGGAAGTGTACCATACCTGAATTGCAGGTTCAACTTCCTCACTTGTGGAGATTCTATCTCATTTCAAAAACATTCAAATTTAAATAGATCTTTGGTTAAAAGAAATGTGTCCTAAAGGATACCTTTTGAGACATGCTCTGGAGATTGCATCCCATTAGATTGGCTATACTTCACTTTCAAGAGTGATTTACTAATTGTGGATGCTTCCAAGGGATCAGTCCAAACATTAGGTCAACCTATCTTTACCAGGGTCTCCTTTACATATCTAAACCAGGGAATACTTCCTGATCCTGAAATACCCAGTACTTTCTTTAACTCCTCCCCGTAGGTCTTAAACTCTTCTATTGCTGAAATACACTTCCAAAATAGTATAGGTCGAATTCCTACCATCTTCATAATTGGTCTCAGATCCATATCCATTCTAAGAGGAAGCATGAGGGTACTAGTCAGGAGCCCCGCCAGCTACCGTAAGAAGCGGTTTTCCACAACTTGCAAAGTACCCACATCTTTATGACCCTAGAGCGTGGCTCTGTAAAACGACGAGCAGAGTATCGGTTGTTTATAAATTTGGAGCACCGGGGACAATGGGCAAAAATATGACCTATTCTATGCTCTAATCAAAGTCCCTGTATTCTGCATCTGTTTAAGCTTTGATTTAGCTTTGGGACGTGTACAATCAAGAGTCAATCCTAAGTATTCAAATATTTGGACTTGCTCCAAAGGAATCCCTTGCAACTTTGGTTTGGATCTTGTACTAGGGAAAGGATTGAAAACCATGTATTTGGTCTTAGCCACATTTATTTCGAGCCCCCTTAGAGCTCAAAAATCTATAAAGCAGTCTACGGTCTTCTGCATGCCCACTGGTGATTTGGATAGTAGTAGAGTATCATCAGCAAACATCAAAGTTGGGGCATTGATGTTGGCCAGGTAGGGTGCGTCTTCATCACAATCAGTCAGAAAAGATATTAAGTCGTTGACATATAGGGGGTCATTACAAGTCTGGCGGTCACTTGACTGCCACACTCGCGGTCAGATGCTGCCAATGCGGCGGTCCGATCGCCACATTATGACAACGCTGGTCATGCTGCGGTCAGACTGCCAGCACCACCAGGATCAGAGATCCTGGCGGTCTGGTGGTCTGGTGGTTGTGGCAGTCTAATCCGCCACGGCAGTGCTGGGGATTACATCCTCGTTCTCTGCCAGTGATTGCATGGCACTGACACTGCCAGGAAAAGACTGGCAGAGAACAGGTGCTGTGGGCTCCAGGGGGGGCCCCTGCACTGCCCATGCAGTTGGCATGGGCAGTGCAGGGGTCGCCCTGGCCAGCACCCTCGCAATGTTCACTGTTTGTTTTGCAGCCAGTGAACATGCCGAGGGTGCTGGTGCACCCTGCATCTTACAGCATTGCCACCGGCTCACCGGGTGGAAACTCGCTGACCTAGAGGGAAACTCTTAATGGGCCCTGCGAGGAGGTAGTCATCATGGGAGCAACCTCCACATCGGAAGTTCAGCGGATGGCCTAAACCGTCCGCCTAACTCATAATAATGCCAATAATGTAAAAAGAGTTGGAAACAGGACACAACCCTGCCTCACTCGTCTACTCACAGGGTATGCTTCTGTCATTTTGCCCATCTTTCCACAGTGGACTTGTGCATAAGCATAGCTATGGAGCTTTATTATGGCAGCCAGGAGGTCACTAGGGACCCTCATATCAGCCAAAACACACCATAACGTTCCCCTGGGTACCATATAAAATGACGAATGTAAGTCGACAAAAGTGACGAGTCGACCACCTCCCAGGGACACTATTTTCCCGTAAATAAACTTGAGTCTAAAGGCCTGGTCCACTGTACTGGTATGTTCCCTGAATCCTGCCTGGAGGGAAGATAGTATTGCTCTATCCTCAATCCAAGTTATCAGCTGCTCCAATATGACCATACTAAATAACTTCTGGGAGCAATCAATAAGGCTAATTGGCCTGTAATTACAGGGATCTGATAAAGAACCTTTGTTATAGATTGGAATTATCTCAGACCCCACCCAAGTGGGAGGTAAAGGGGCCCCTAATAAAATAGACTTCAATAACATTGCAAAATAAGGAGCCCACATCTCGACCTCCCACTTGTCTAGTTCTCTGGGTATCTTCTCAAGGCCAGGGGCTTTGTTAGAGACTATCTTCAATATTGCCAATTTTACTTCAGATAATTTTACTGGGACGATTTCTGATTATGGCTCCTCACTGCTCATCCCCTGCTAGATTTCCTTGCTCCCTTACAGAGCCCCCACTGCTATTAGAAACATACAATCTGGAGAAGTGAGCAACCCAAGCAGCAGCAGGGACATTCGCCTCTAGTCGGTGATAACTGTCCTGGGTTCCTATAGCGAGCAGGTTCCAGAAGGCTCTTTGATCACTCTCTCTAGCTGCTTCAAGTAAGTTTTCCCACAACCTCCTGTCCCAATCTTTTTTCACAGCACTTATACACTTCTTATATGCCTCTCTCTTCTCTTTTATTTCCCCTTAAATTGGGATTGTATAGCTAGCATGAGGGCAGTCTTAGCTGTCTTACAGGCTGTCTTATCCAGGTGACTGGTTGACACCTGTTCGGTATAAGTCAATAAGGACGCTCAATGAAGGACCACACACCAATTATGAATACAATTTAGCTTTACTAGAATTTCAGGTAAATGTATGCATTTAGCACGTCAACAATAGTAGAATAAGAATAGCAATGAAAAGCATCTATTTATATATATATGAGTTCACTACAAAGAGCATCTACGCATATATATATATATAAGCAAGGAGTTCATTGACAGATATAAGCTTTGATTAACTGTAAACCAAAATGCATCACACTACGATGTTCAGGTAGCAAAATATAAATGAGTTGAATACTTCAGATAAGCTTTGATTTACTGCACACCAAAATGCATGTTTCAATTACTGCAGCAGGCTCACACTACGATGTTCAGAAAGCAAAATATAAATGAGCTGAATACTTCAGATTAGCTTTGATTAACTGTATACCAAAATGCATGTTTCAATTACTGAAACAAGCTCACACTACGATGTTCAGAAAGCAAAATATAAACGAGCTGAATACTTCAGATTATAAACACAGTGCAAGCATAATAATCAATCATAATAAAAGAGCAGAGAAACAAAGGCCTTTTATCCCCGTGTGGAACTTAACTTAGTTCACGAAATGCCGGGAAGCCCTCTACCGCCCGCTTGGACCTCTCTCCCTCTCAAGCATCACGGTCTCTAAACAGCAAACAGGGAGGTAGCACTGGGTCTGAAGATGGCAGCTTTCACAACCCCATCTGTAAGCTTCAAATCCCTCCGCCACACTTCAGTGCTTAAATAACTCAAAGCTTGGATTCTATCTCTTTCTGGCATTTTCTAGCTATGTTATCAGTACTTGTCTCTTGGCTGTTCTGCCCTTCCCCAGCCTTTGTTTTCATTCCATCTTCTCCCTGTACTCTCGTTCTCAAGGTTGAGACGGAGTCTCCTACACAAACAAGCTTGAAAATATCATGAACGTTTCCGCGTTGTTCGGGAGTTTAAGCAGGCATCACGCTCATCTACACTGCTCAAGCTAATTAACCCTTCGCGTCACAATGTCTTCCGCACCTTTCCCTATACTGATCACAGGCCTTGTTATACCTGGACGAGGGGGGGCTTTTTTCCTGAAGGACTGTTTTGTAGACACTTAAATAGTTCCTAAGCTCATGCGAAAAGGTTGTTATGAATAATACGTGCTTGTTCTAACTGGTTACCCTGGCCCATACTGCACTTCAGAGCCTGGAGCTGCTCAATGCTACAACCAACAAGCCTGCATATCTCCTGCAGCTGATCCCTTGAAGTAATCATGGAAGCTCATTCAACACAATGCTTGTTGCTAACAATTTGTATCTTGCAACCTAAGGACTCATCCATGCTAATAATCTTATTCACTGCTCGGAGCTCTACAGTAAGAACCAATGCACTGTGTTCACTGTCCCCTCTATTCAGTTCTATCATATCTCTTATGTACGGCCAGACCCCTACATCCTCCAAAATATAAGAAATGAGGCTAGTTCCTGGGGTCCGAACAAAAGTATGTTTTCCTTCTTTATTGGAATGTGTTCTGCCATTCGTTGCCCACAAATCCTGGTTCAGCACTAACACATTAATTTGTAAAGCCAAGATAGTCCACTTCCTAAAGGGTGATATTCCCAGGGGAGGAATTAACCAAACAGCATCCTCATCATATGTGAGAGGAATTGGGCAAGCGTCAAAAGGTTCAAACTGACAATTAAAATCCCCACCCACAAGCTTTGCTACTCCCCCACTACATGGTCATATGTGTGTTCAATAATTCAACAATTGGAGAGTCACTATTAGCCCCTCCAGACCTTAAGTATATATTGTAAACATAAATACACATCGAAGGGAAGGTTAGCAAAACACATAGGATATCCATCAAGGGATTCGTTATTTCTTGAACCGCACAATTAAGTGTATTGCTTACTAACCCTCCCCCCTTGAGGGTATACCCTTGCCCCCGTGAGAGAAAGTTTGCTAAAATAAGTATAACCAGAGCGAAGTACGAGCCTGACAGACCAGGTTTCCTAAAACAAGGAAATTCAATGAGCATCTATGAACTCACCCCAATCTGGGAGCTCAACCTCATTAGTCAACCCTGCAACATTCCATGGCACTAATTTGACCTGGAGGATTCATTTTTAGGGCCAGCTCGAGTGACCAAAGGGAGGGACACCAACCCTACAGTAGAGTGAGTGATCTGGGGAGAGGGTAGGAGCACCAAGCAATCATTGGGGCAGGGTCCCTACAACCATTCATCGTTGATTCATTACTAATTAACTGTTTACTCACTCTCAGGGCTGATGTCATGTTGAGGCTGCCCCGGGATCTAAGATGTTGCGAACAACCAATATTATCAACTTCCATGTTTACCAACTAACTATGTGAGGGAATACCCTGCAAACAATGCCCTTTCTCCTCGCCTAGTCTGGGGAGGGAGGTCCCATCCAGGAGATGTATCATCCAATCTGTCCCTGTAAATGACCTTACCTGATGTCGCTCCTCCTCCCACAACCCAAAACCAATGATACATGCATCTTCCACAGTGGGGCTCAGAATATTGAGTCAGTCTACCCTGTCCAACGCATCAAAGTGATTGGATACAGGAATTCCAAATATGCCTGTTCGACTAGGATATCTATTAGGACTGTCCAGCAAGACCAAAATCGGATGCATACACCTTTTGTAAGGTGACACGGCTTGCCTCCGGACATGGCCAGGCTTGTAAAAATATCCCAATAGGAGAAGCTCAATAGCAGTTTCTGAGCTAGAAGCCTGGATATGGTTGAAAGGTAAACTCTGCACTAGCCTAGGGGATCTGAAATTGATCACAACGCAATCACCCTGACGATCCACTGGTACCAACTCCAACCCGCCCACCCTATGTGCAAGCAGAATATCATTCACCTCGGCGAAAGGAAGATTCTTATGCTGAACCAGACAATTTAGGCACTTGTTGGTTCTCTCTCTGGGCCTTTATACAGGCAAGGCACGCCCACCAATATTACCACATAGGGACAGCTTTCAGGTGGAAGATCAATAACAGCTGCTGCTGGTGAAGATCAGGCAACTTGGCCAAAAGATGTGTTGGACCCGCCCCTTCAAGCCCCAGACCCCTTCCTTAGTGGGTCTAAAACATCCTTAGGCCTGGAGACAACTGGTTCCTTGAAACCCATTCCGCACTATGGCCCTCATTACAACCCTGGCGGTCGGTGTTAAAGCGGCGGTAATACCGCCAACAGGCCGGCGGAAAACAAAATGGAATGACGACCATGGCGGAAACTCCTGGGGAGTGCAAAGCCACAGTCTCTCAAGTCTATACAGTGGGTGGGTTGCCCACTGTTCAATCCTGGGGAGTGCAAAGCCACAGTCTCTCAAGTCTCTACAGTGGGTGGGTTGCCCACTGCTATATCCTGGGGAGTGCAAAGCCACAGTCTCTCAAGTGGATGACAGTCTCCACTGGTTCTGGAGGGGGCATGGTGCCCAGAGTGCTTCATCCTGCTAAGGACGGAGGTAGTGGATGGATCTCTCCACTGGTTCTGGAGGGGGCATGGTGCCCAGAGTGCTTCATCCTGCTAAGGACAGAGGTAGTGGATGGATCTCTCCACTGGTTCTGGAGAGGGCATGGTGCCCAGTGTGCTTCATTCTGCTAAGGACAGAGGTAGTGGATGGATCTCTCCACTGGTTCTGGAGGGGGCATGGTGCCCAGAGTGCTTCATCCTGCTAAGGACAAAGGTAGTGGATGGATCTCTCCACTAGTTCTGGAGGGGGCATGGTGCCCAGAGTGCTTCATTCTGCTAAAGACAGAGGTAGTGGATGGATCTCTCCACTGGTTCTGGGGGGGGCATGGTGCCCAGAGTGCTTCATTCTGCCCGTGACGGACTCAGTAGCGTCAGTGCCCTTGGCGCTCATGGCCCAGCGTTGCTTGAGACGGCGGTGCCCTGTTCAGCAGTGCTTGAGACAGCTGTGCCCTGTTCAGCGGTGCTTGAGACGGCGGTGCCCTGTTCATCGGTGCTTGAGATGGCGGTGCCCTGTTCAGCGGTGCTTGAGACGGCGGTGCCCTGTTCAGCGGTGCTTGAGACGGCGGTCTCCTTTGCAGTGACTCAGCTGCTGGTGGTCCTTCATGGCCCAGCGGGGCTTGTGCTGGCGGTCTTCTCTAGCCCAGCGGGGCTTGTGGTGGCGGTCCTTCATGGCCCAGCGGGGCTTGTGCTGGCGGTCCTCTCTAGCCCAGTGGGGCTTGTGCTGGCGGTCCTCTCTGCCCCAGCGGGGATGACGGCTGTGGCCTCCTGGGCAGAAGGGCTGGTGGCGGTGGCCTCCTGGGCAGCAGGGCTGGTGCTGGCGGTGGCCTCCTGGGCAGCTGGGCTGGTGCTGGCAGTGGCCTCCTGGGCAGCAGGGCTGGTGGCCTCCTGGGCAGCTGGGCTGGTGCTGGCGGTGGCCTCCTGGGCAGCTGGGCTGGTGCTGGCCTTCTGGACAGCAGGGCTGGTGGCCTCCTGGGCAGCAGGGATGATGGTGGTGGCCTCCTGGGCAGCTGGGCTGGTGCTGGCCTCCTGGGCAGCGGGGATGATGGCGGACTTCTCCGCCGTGCAGCTCTTCGCAGACTTGCGTCCCCCTCCACAGGAGTGAACAGGTGTACAGAAACCGGAAGAGTTATTATTCGATGAATGTACAGATGGTATATTTGGCCGACCAGTACATCTCCCATGGGAATGCCAAGTTCCCTGGCTCAGTGCGTGACGCCTACATCCTGCGGAATAGCAGCATCCCTTATGTGATAGGTCAACTCCAGAGGCACCGTGTGTGGCTATTAGGTGAGCACCTGGAAGCAAGTCAGTGGGAATGGTTGTCTGGGTCTGGGGATATCCCTCCAGGTTAGTGTGTGTCTAACAGTTGTCCCTCGCCATTTGCAGGTGACTCTGGTTACCCCAACCTGTCATGGCTACTGACCCCAGTGAGGAATCCCAGGACAAGAGCAGAGGAACGCTACAATGAGGCCCATGGGCGAAGTAGGAGGGTGATCGAGCGGACCTTCGGCCTCCTGAAGGCCAGGTTCAGGTGCCTCCATATGACAGGTGGATCCCTATTCTACTCACCAAAGAAGGTGTGCCAGATGATCGTGGCCTGCTGTATGCTTCACAACTTAGCTTTGCGACGACAGGTGCCTTTTCTGCAGGAGGATGGTCCAGATGGCGGTGTTGTTGCAGCTGTGGAGCCTGTGGACCGTGAAGATAAGGAAGCAGAAGAAGAAGACATGGACAACAGGGACTCAGTGATCCAGCAATATTTCCAGTGAGACACAGGTAGGAATATAAACCTGCCTACTACATGTACTTTGACACTACTACCTCTCTCCTGTCTGTCGTTTTCACCCAGTGTATGGTCACTGAGTTGTCATTTTCCCTTACGATTTCACAGATGTGGGTCCCACTGTGTGACATCTGCTTTGATTCCTCATGGACTAGAGCTGTGTGACATAGGTATGTTGACATTACAAATGAAAGAGCTTTTTGCCACAGTAATTGCTAATACAGTATTCTGAAATCACAGACTGACTCCAGATTTTTTTGTGCTTCAAGGGTGTTTATTTTAGTGCTCAAAATTGGAGGGGGTAGCAAAATAGTGAGGGGTGATGGCGGAGGAATGTCCATGGCAGAGTCCAGTCTATTAGTCTCACAGGTGCATTGCCCAAATGGGCATTGGAAGTGGAGCTGGAGCAGTTTTAGGATGGACAGGGTGACAAAGTGGGACAGTAGGATGACAATCAGGGTGGTCTCATTTCTTGGCGGGGTCTTGGCATCGTTCTCTGTCTTTGTCCTGGATCTCAGGGACCGCTTGCGGGTTGGTTCTCTCTCTGCGGGGGTGGGGTGCTGGTATGGTGGTCCTGTGGTGGTGCCTCCTGTCCACTAGCGCCGGCGGAGGTGGTGGGCAGTTCATCGTCCAGGCTAGTGTCAGGGGCCCCTTGTAGTGCCACAGTGTCTCTCCTGGTGTTGAGTACTTCCTTCAGCACCCCTACAATGGTGTCCAGGTTGGAATTGATAGATCTGAGTTCCTCCCTGAAGCCCAAATACTGTTCCTCCTGCAGGCGCTGGGTCTCCTGAAACTTGGCCAGTACAGTTGCCATCGTCTCCTGGGAGTGGTGGTATGCTCCCATGATGTTGGAGAGGGCCTCGTGGAGAGTGGGTTCCCTGGGCCTGTCCGCCCCCTGTTTCACAGCAGCCCTCCCAGTTCCCCTGTGTTCCTGGGCCTCCGTCCCCTGGACCGTGTGCCCACTACCACTGCCCCCAGGTCCCTGTTGTTGTTGGGGTGGTGGGTTAGCCTGGGTTCTCTGTAGTGGAGGACACACAGCTGATTGACGTGTCCTGGGGACGGAGGTATGGGCCCGCTGGGTGGGTGCTGTGCTGGTGTTTCCAGAGGGAGGAAGCTCTGTGGTGGCCTGTGACTGGGTGAGGGGAACCGACTGTCCTGAGGTCCCCGATGGGCCGGGCTGGTCATCTAGATCCAGTTTGACAGAGGTGCTGTCATCACTGTGGGCCTCTTCTGTTGGTGGTGTGGACATGTGTGGACCCTCCTGTCCGGTGACGTTGGGTAGGGGTCCTGCAGGGGTATAAAAGGATGTTTATTACATCTGTGTGTGCCATGGTGTGCAATGGGTGGGTGACCGTGTACCCCAGTGCTTGCATTCCTGTTTGGGACCTTGTGTGATGATGGTTTAGTGGGATGTATGGGTATGTGCAGTGGCCATGCTTTAGTGATGGGTGTCCATGCTTTGTTGTTGCATGCAGGGCTTGGGGTTAGGATGTGTGGTTTGTGATATTGGGACATTTGTGAGGAGTTAGATTGATGGGGGTGAGGTGGAGGTATGTGCTGGCATGCAGGTAGGGTGGGGGATGTAATAGTTACGATTTGACTTACCAGAGTCCATTCCTCCACCTACTCCTGCGAGGCCCTCAGGATGCAGAATCGCCAAGACCTGCTCCTCCCATGTTGTTAGTTGTGGGGGAGGAGGTGGGAGTCCGCTGCCAGTCCGCTGAACCGCAAGGTGGTGTCTTGAGACCACGGAACGTACCTTCCCCCGTAGGTCGTTCCACCTCTTCCTGATGTCATCCCGATTTCTTGGGTGCTGTCCCACTGCGTTGACCCTGTCCACTATTCTTCGCCATAGCTCCATCTTCCTTGCAATTGAGGTGTGCTGCACCTGTGATCCGAATATCTGTGGCTCTACCCGGACGACTTCCTCCACCATGACCCTGAGCTCCACCTCCGAGAACCTGGGGTGTCTTTGCCGTGCTATGGGGTGGTGTAGGTGATGTGTGGGGTGGTGTGTGGGGTGACAAGTGTGCTGATATGTAGTGGTGTGTAGTGTGAGGTTCGTGGAAGTTATGTGGGTGATGGTGTTGTGTGCCTGTGGATGTTGGTATTGTTGATGGTGGTGTCTCTCTCTGTCCTTCGTTCGTGATTTTTGGTCGTAGGGCTTTGTGGGTGATGTGGGTGTGTGTTTTATATTGTATTGGGTGTGTGGGAGTGGTGTGTGTATGTGTATCAGGTGTGTGTGTTTTGAATTGTCCAATGTGGTAGTGTTTTGTAAATGTGTGTGTATTTTGAGCCCGGCGGTGTGTACCGCCAGTGGAATACCGCGGTTGAAAGACTGCCGTGTGGATTCGTGTGTTGTGATAGTGTGGGCGTATTTCTGTTGGCGTGACGGTGGAGGTTTTGTTTTCGCCAGTTTATCACTGACCTTTGGTGTGGCAGGCTTGTGTGGGTGTCTGAATTTTGCCGGAGTCCGTGCTGTGGGTCATGATAGCTGTGGCGGTTTTCCGCAGCCGCGGCGGTGTTTTGGCGGTCTTCTGCACAGCGGTATGCGGCTTCTACTGCCAATTTTGTAATGACCGCCATTGTGTTACCTAAATAACAAGTTAATAATATAATTACTACAAAACGATTTTGTAGTCAAGACTATTGTTTGTATATAATAAAGTTTTTAATAATATTGTTGCATTTAATATTGCTTATTTAAATATAGTTGCATTACGTATTTTAAGACAATAGATGTTAGAATATACATTTTGGGTGTTAGTGTTGTTAGTATAATTGTTACTATTTTTTTAAAATATAGTCAGTAATTTAAAATGTAGAATTTATTTTTTAATTTAATTTGTAATATACAATGTAGTAGTGGGTTAATTGAGTTATATTTTATTTAATGTTAATGTTTTATTTAATGTTTATGTTGATTATGTTTTATTGTAAATAAGATATTAAATTGATTATTATTTATGCATATTATTTGTTTCATTCTTATATTAGGTATTTAAGTTTTATTTGTGAATTTGTATGCATATTTAAATGTTTCAATTTATATCAGTAATCGGTATTTTAGTAGGAAGTACTTGGGTTTGTAGGTGCATAGGGTGGGAAGTTAATTAAATTATAAATTAAATGAATGATATTTTTAATTAATTTGTAATTGTAAATTATTTAAATTATCATCATCAGATACTTTATTTCTGCAATTAGCCATAAAAGCAAAAATAAAATACATCAATAAAACAGTAAATACGAGTATTAAAAAAAATTGTGGATAAAACAGCATCATGTGTGAAAAGTAATGAAGTGCACCACCCCATTCAAAGCTGGGGAGAGATAGCTCCTACCTACAATTCCTGAATAGTTCCCC
Organism: Pleurodeles waltl; assembly: GCF_031143425.1. Taxonomy (NCBI): domain Eukaryota; kingdom Metazoa; phylum Chordata; class Amphibia; order Caudata; family Salamandridae; genus Pleurodeles; species Pleurodeles waltl. Next base: position 1,893,428,110 of record NC_090440.1, read on the forward strand.
ACTCTTACATAACCAAATAAATAAGAAAAGGTTAGCTTCAACATATCTTCTTTTGACTTCTCAACATCATTAATAAATAACAGGACACAGGAAACACTACACTCTGCTTAGTGTCTGTTTTTAAAATCCATAGAGCCTTTGCAAATTCCCTCACTCCAAGATTATGACAGACAGGTACAAGCCATTTACGTCTACCCAAATAATAAACAGGAAAGAAGAAGAAAATGTGCCCTTCAGTCTCCTCTTTTAGCCTCCACGCATGGCAAAGACTTCCTTCGTGCGTGGGCTGGCTCCTCCCCACTTAGCAATAAAACATGCAACAGGAAGTGTACCATACCTGAATTGCAGGTTCAACTTCCTCACTTGTGGAGATTCTATCTCATTTCAAAAACATTCAAATTTAAATAGATCTTTGGTTAAAAGAAATGTGTCCTAAAGGATACCTTTTGAGACATGCTCTGGAGATTGCATCCCATTAGATTGGCTATACTTCACTTTCAAGAGTGATTTACTAATTGTGGATGCTTCCAAGGGATCAGTCCAAACATTAGGTCAACCTATCTTTACCAGGGTCTCCTTTACATATCTAAACCAGGGAATACTTCCTGATCCTGAAATACCCAGTACTTTCTTTAACTCCTCCCCGTAGGTCTTAAACTCTTCTATTGCTGAAATACACTTCCAAAATAGTATAGGTCGAATTCCTACCATCTTCATAATTGGTCTCAGATCCATATCCATTCTAAGAGGAAGCATGAGGGTACTAGTCAGGAGCCCCGCCAGCTACCGTAAGAAGCGGTTTTCCACAACTTGCAAAGTACCCACATCTTTATGACCCTAGAGCGTGGCTCTGTAAAACGACGAGCAGAGTATCGGTTGTTTATAAATTTGGAGCACCGGGGACAATGGGCAAAAATATGACCTATTCTATGCTCCAATCAAAGCCCCTGTATTCTGCATCTGTTTAAGCTTTGATTTAGCTATGGGACGTGTACAATCAAGAGTCAATCCTAAGTATTCAAATATTTGGACTTGCTCCAAAGGAATCCCTTGCAACTTTGGTTTGGATCTTGTACTAGGGACAGGATTCAAAACCATGTATTTGGTCTTAGCCACATTTATTTCGAGCCCCCTTAGAGCTCAAAAATCTATAAAGCAGTCTACGGTCTTCTGCATGCCCACTGGTGATTTGAATAGTAGTAGAGTATCATCAGCAAACATCAAAGTTGGGGCATTGATGTTGGCCAGGTAGGGTGCGTCTTCATCACAATCAGTCAGAAAAGATATTAAGTCGTTGACATATAGGGGGTCATTACAAGTCTGGCGGTCACTTGACTGCCACACTCGCACTGGCGGTCAGACGCTGCCAATGCGGCGGTCCGATCGCCACATTATGACAACGCTGGTCATGCTGCGGTCAGACTGCCAGCACCACCAGGATCAGAGATCCTGGCGGTGTGGTGGTCTGGTGGTTGTGGCAGTCTAATCCGCCACGGCAGTGCTGGGGATTACATCCTCGTTCTCTGCCAGTGATTGCATGGCAGTGACACTGCCAGGAAAAGACTGGCAGAGAACAGGTGCTGTGGGCTCCAGGGGGGGCCCCTGCACTGCCCATGCAGTTGGCATGGGCAGTGCAGGGGTCGCCCTGGCCAGCACCCTCGCAATGTTCACTGTCTGTTTTGCAGCCAGTGAACATGGCGAGGGTGCTGGTGCACCCTGCATCCTACAACATTGCCACCGGCTCACCGGGTGGAAACTCGCTGACCTAGAGGGAAACTCTTAATGGGCCCTGCGAGGAGGTAGTCATCATGGGAGCAACCTCCACATCGGAAGTTCAGCGGATGGCCTAAACCGTCCGCCTAACTCATAATAATGCCAATAATGTAAAAAGAGTTGGAAACAGGACACAACCCTGCCTCACTCGTCTACTCACAGGGTATGCTTCTGTCATTTTGCCCATCTTTCCACAGTGGACTTGTGCATAAGCATAGCTATGGAGCTTTATTATGGCAGCCAGGAGGTCACTAGGGACCCTCATATCAGCCAAAACACACCATAACGTTCCCCTGGGTACCATATAAAATGACGAATGTAAGTCGACAAAAGTGACGAGTCGACCACCTCCCAGGGACACTATTTTCCCGTAAATAAACTTGAGTCTAAAGGCCTGGTCCACTGTACTGGTATGTTCCCTGAATCCTGCCTGGAGGGAAGATAGTATTGCTCTATCCTCAATTCAAGTTATCAGCTGCTCCAATATGACCATACTAAATAACTTCTGGGAGCAATCAATAAGGCTAATTGGCCTGTAATTACAGGGATCTGATAAAGAACCTTTGTTATAGATTGGAATTATCTCAGACCCCACCCAAGTGGGAGGTAAAGGGGCCCCTAATAAAATAGACTTCAATAACATTGCAAAATAAGGAGCCCAAATCTCGACCTCCCACTTGTCCAGTTCTCTGGGTATCTTCTCAAGGCCAGGGGCTTTGTTAGAGACTATCTTCAATATTGCCAATTTTACTTCAGATAATTTTACTGGGACGATTTCTGATTATGGCTCCTCACTGCTCATCCCCTGCTAGATTTCCTTCCTCCCTTACGGAGCCCCAACTGCTATTAGAAACATACAATCTGGAGAAGTGTGCAACCCAAGCAGAGGCAGGGACATTCGCCTCTAGTCGGTGATAACTGTCCTGGGTTCCTATAGCGAGCAGGTTCCAGAAGGCTCTTTGATCACTCTCTCTAGCTGCTTCAAGTAAGTTTTCCCACAACCTCCTGTCCCAATCTTTTTTCACAGCACTTATACACTTCTTATATGCCTCTCTCTTCTCTTTTATTTCCCCTTAAATTGGGATTGTATAGCTAGCATGAGGGCAGCCTTAGCTGTCTTACAGGCTGTCTTATCCAGGTGACTGGTTGACACCTGTTCGGTATAAGTCAATCAGGACGCTCAATGAAGGACCACACACCAATTATGAATACAATTTAGCTTTACTAGAATTTCAGGTAAATGTATGCATTTAGCACGTCAACAATAGTAGAATAAGAATAGCAATGAAAAGCATCTATTTATATATGAGTTCACTACAAAGAGCATCTACGCATATATATATATATAAGCAAGGAGTTCATTGACAGATATAAGCTTTGATTAACTGTAAACCAAAATGCATCACACTACGATGTTCAGGTAGCAAAATATAAATGAGTTGAATACTTCAGATAAGCTTTGATTTACTGCACACCAAAATGCATGTTTCAATTACTGCAGCAGGCTCACACTACGATGTTCAGAAAGCAAAATATAAATGAGCTGAATACTTCAGATTTGCTTTGATTAACTGCATACCAAAATGCATGTTGCAATTACTGCAACAAGCTCACACTACGATGTTCAGAAAGCAAAATATAAACGAGCTGAATACTTCAGATTATAAACACAGTGCAAGCATAATAATCAATCACAATAAAAGAGCAGAGAAACAAAGGCCTTTTATCCCCGTGTGGAACTAAACTTAGTTCACGAAATGCCGGGAAGCCCTCTACCGCCCGCTTGGACCTCTCTCCCTCTCAAGCATCACGGTCTCTAAACAGCAAACAGGGAGGTAGCACTGGGTCTGAAGATGGCAGCTTTCACAACCCCATCTGTAAGCTTCAAATCCCTCCGCCACACTTCAGTGCTTAAATAACTCAAAGCTTGGATTCTATCTCTTTCTGGAATTTTCTAGCTATGTTATCAGTACTTGTCTCTTGGCTGCTCTGCCCTTCCCCAGCCTTTGTTTTCATTCCATCTTCTCCCTGTACTCTCGTTCTCAAGGTTGAGACGGAGTCTCCTACACAAACAAGCTTGAAAATATCATGAACGTTTCCGCGTTGTTCGGGGGTTTAAGCAGGCATCACGCTCATCTACACTGCTCAAGCTAATTAACCCTTCGCATCACAATGTCTTCCGCACCTTTCCCTATACTGATCACAGGCCTTGTTATACCTGGACGAGGGGGGGCTTTTTTCCAGAAGGACTGTTTTGTAGACACTTAATTAGTTCCTAAGCTCATGCGAAAAGGTTGTTATGAATAATACATGCTTGTTCTAACTGGTTACCCTGGCCCATACTGCACTTCAGAGCCTGGAGCTGCTCAATGCTACAACCAACAAGCCTGCATATCTCCTGCAGCTGATCCCTTGAAGTAATCATGGAAGCTCATTCAACACAATGCTTGTTGCTAACAATTTGTATCTTGCAACCTAAGGACTCATCCATGCTAATAATCTTATTCACTGCTCGGAGCTCTACAGTAAGAACCAATGCACTGTGTTCACTGTCCCCTCTATTCAGTTCTATCATATCTCTTATGTACGGCCAGACCCCTACATCCTCCAAAATATAAGAAATGAGGCTAGTTCCTGGGGTCCGAACAAAAGTATGTTTTCCTTCTTTATTGGAATGTGTTCTGCCATTCGTTGCCCACAAATCCTGGTTCAGCGCTAACACATTAATTTGTAAAGCCAAGATAGTCCACTTCCTAAAGGGTGATATTCCCAGGGGAGGAATTAAACAAACAGCATCCTCATCATATGTGAGAGGAATTGGGCAAGCGTCAAAAGGTTCAAACTGACAATTAAAATCCCCACCCACAAGCTTTGCTACTCCCCCACTACATGGTCATATGTGTGTTCAATAATTCAACAATTGGAGAGTCACTATTAGCCCCTCCAGACCTTAAGTATATATTGTAAACATAAATACACATCGAAGGGAAGGTTAGCGAAACACATAGGATATCCATCAAGGGATTCGTTATTTCTTGAACCACACAATTAAGTGTATTGCTTACTAACCCTTGCCCCGTGACAGAAAGTTTGCTAAAATTAGTATAACCAGAGCGAAGTACGAGCCTGACAGACCAGGTTTCCTAAAACAAGGAAATTGAATGAGCATCTATGAACTCACCCCGATCTGGGAGCTCAACCTCATTAGTCAACCCTGCAATATTCCATGGCACTAATTTGACCTGGAGGATTCATTTTTAGGGCCAGCTCGAGTGACCAAAGGGAGGGACACCAACCCTACAGTAGAGTGAGTGATCTGGGGAGAGGGTAGGAGCACCAAGCAATCAATGGGGCAGGGTCCCTACAACCATTCATTGTTGATTCATTACTAATTAACTGTTTACTCACTCTCAGGGCTGATGTCATGTTGAGGCTGCCCCGGGATCTAAGATGTTGCGAACAACCAATATTATCAACTTCCATGTTTACTAACTAACTATGTGAGGGAATACCCTGCAAACAATGCCCTTTCTCCTCGCCTAGTCTGGGGAGGGAGGTCTCATCCAGGAGATGTATCATCCAATCTGTCCCTGTAAATGACCTTACCTGATGTCGCTCCTCCTCCCACAACCAAAAACCAATGATACATGCATCTTCCACAGTGGGGTTCAGAATATTGAGTCAGTCTACCCTGTCCAACGCATCAAAGTGATTGGATACAGGAATTCCAAATATGCCTGTTCGACTAGGATATCTATTAGGACTGTCCAGCAAGACCAAAATCGGATGCATACACCTTTTGTAAGGTGACACGGCTTGCCTCCGGACATGGCCAGGCTTGTAAAAATATCCCAATAGGAGAAGCTCAATAGCAGTTTCTGAGCTAGAAGCCTGGATATGGTTGAAAGGTAAACTCTGCACTAGCCTAGGGGATCTGAAATTGATCACAATGCAATCACCCTGACGATCCACTGGTACCAACTCCAACCCGCCCACCCTATGTGCAAGCAGAATATCATTCACCTCGGCGAAAGGAAGATTCTTATGCTGAACCAGACAATTTAGGCACTTGTTGGTTCTCTCTCTGGGCCTTTATACAGGCAAGGCACGCCCACCAACATTACCACATAGGGACAGCTTTCAGGTGGAAGATCAATAACAGCTGCTGCTGGTGAAGATCAGGCAACTTGGCCAAAAGATGTGTTGGACCCGCCCCTTCAAGCCCCAGACCCCTTCCTTAGTGGGTCTAAAACATCCTTAGGCCTGGAGACAACTGGTTCCTTGAAACCCAATCCGCACTATGGCCCTCATTACAACCCTGGCGGTCGGTGTTAAACCGGCGGTAATACCGCCAACAGGCCGGCGGAAAACAAAATGGAATCACGACCATGGCGGAAACCGCCAACATAGACAGCCACTTTAACACTCCGACCGCCACGGCGGTAGAAACAAACAGCTTGGCGGTCACCGCCAACAGACAGGCGGAAGACAATGTACAGCCCACACTATTATGAGAGGCCAATCCGCCACCTTTTCTGGGGCGGAACCAACGCAAACAAAAACACAGCGGAAACAGGACTTGGAAGGGAAAACATTCACCTCTCCACACCCCACGAGGAACCAGGATGCCATGGAGCCAAAACTCCAAATACTCCCTGCGATGGTATTTCTGCTCCTCTATCGGGAGCAACAAAGACGGCGACGACGACCACAGTGAGTACTGCACCCACAACACAGGGGAGGGGGAGGGAAAAGAGAGTGACACACACACGCAACACGCAACACCCCCACCCCCAATCTCACCCACTACAACATACACACAAATACATGCTGCAACATTACATTTAAACCCGACTTTCAAGAACGCAAGGACAAAAGGAAATGAGTTGAACGATTGTAATCATGAAAAATCCAGTAGACAAAACTTGAAATATAGTATATACAATTATGTACACCAACTACACAAGTCCAGATAGTGCATCAATCATTGTCCGTGGACCACTGGGCCCAAAATGCATGGGCGGGGCCCAGACTCGAAACCAAACTTCAAACGGAGAGAACACTTTCGGGGCATCTGATCTAAAAGAAACAGGCACCTCAGGGGGAAGGGAAAGGGGGGCACCTCAGCAGGATGAGTGCACAAAACCACTGCTCCACGAGGGGGCTCCATGCCCACTGCTGTATCCTGGGGAGTGCAAAGCCACAGTCTCTCAAGTCTCTCCAGTGGGTGGTTTGCCCATTTCTGTGTCCTGGCGAGTGCAAAGCCACAGTCTCTCAGGTGGATGCCTTTCTCCACAGGTTCTGGAGGGGGCTTTGTGCCCAGAGTGCTTCATCCTGCTAAGGACAGAGGTAGTGGATGTAATACTCCACTGGTTCTGGAGGGGGCTTTGTGCCCAGAGTGCTTCATCCTGCCAAGGACAGAAGTAGGGATAACAGTCTCCACTGGTTCTGGAGGGGGCTTTGTGCCCAGAGTGCTTCATCCTGCCAAGGACAGAGGTAGTGGATGCTTTTCTCAAATGAAGGTGGTGCATCATGGAAGCTGCCCAGGCTCCTGGAACTGACCACCAGGCTCGGTCGACTGACCACTGGGGATGGCAGCCATGTCTGCGGTGGTGCCACTGGCTCAGGATGTCGCGGGGCCGCTGGCAGTGCTTGCGGTGGTGTCATTAGCGGCGGTGCTGGTGGCGGGCTCTGTGGCATCGGTGCTGGTGGCTTACTCTGTGGCAGCGGTGCTTATGGCGGCCTCTGTGGCATCGGTGCTGGTGGCGGCCTCTGTGGCAGCAGTGCTTGCAGCGGACTCTGTGGCATCGGTGCTGGAGACGGACTCTGTGGCAGTGGTGCTGGTGGCGGACTCTGTGGCAGTGGTGCTGGTGGCGGGCTCAGTCACTGCGGTGTTGGAGGTGGAGCATTTGGCGGTGCAGGTGGCGGTCTTTTCCGCCATACTGGTTGGCGTCAAAGTGGACAGAAGGTGTGACACTGGTCCCATAGTCGGTGCCACCATGCCCTCTCCTGACCTGCCCTTGATTTCCTGGCCCTTCCCCACCTTGGATGGTGGCGCAGCTGTCTTGCCACCATCCCCTTTTGTTTTCCCTGAGCCCTTGGTGGCTGGTGTTTTCGCCTTCTCCCTCCGGGATGTGGGAAACTTTTTAACTTTCGCAGGTGGCGGAATGTCCTTGCCCTCGCTACGTGGCACACTGGCTGCCCTGATGCTTGGCGAACTCCAAAAGCCCGCTGTTGGTGGGACCACTGTGCCCGGTGATGCGGTGGCTGAGGTGCTGGGTTGGGACCTGGAAAGCCTAGCCCTAGGGGACAGATGGGGGAGGGGAGGTGTAGGGAAGAGTTCAATGTTAGACAGGAAAAGTTTTTTAGACACACTGGGACGGTTAGATGGAGGTGGTTTGGGAGTGGAGAAAGAGGTAGTGGTTGTAGGAGGTGTACGAATGCTGTATTTGGGTGAAGGTGCATGGGCTGGAGGCTGTTGTGAGGTGGATGGCTGTTGGGTGGGTGTGTGCCTGCATTTGTGTACTTTGGGAGGTGGGCTCACAGACACACTGGTAGAGGACACAGGGAATGTGTAAATGGTATTGGGGGTGGTGAGTGCACGTGAGCGGTGTGTGCTGATGGGCGTGCTGGTGATGGAGGTAGGAGCTGAGGATGTAGTGCATGCAGGTGTGAGTGGAGACGAGACTGTGAGGGAGGAGGACGACGTGGAGGAGGGGGACACAGTGGAGGCAGTGGATGTTGTTATTTCTGCATGGGAATGATGCTTGTGTGAGTGCCTGTGGGATGTGTGGTGCTTATGTTTGCCTGAGCCACCCTTGTGTGATGAGGTGTGTGCATGCTGGTCTGATGGTGTGCTTGGGATAGGCTAAGGTACAGGGGATTGGGTCTGGGTGGAGGAAGTTGGAGGGGGGAGACTGGACACAGGGACAATGGCTGCCATCAGTGCTGAGGCCAGAGCCTGAAACGCTCTCTGTTGGGCTGCCTGGCCAGAATGAATGCCCTCCAGGTATGCATTTGTTTGTTGCAAATGCCTCTCGACACCCTGAATGGCATTCAGAATGGTAGATTGCCCAACAGTGAGGGATCTCAGGAGGTCAATAGCCTCCTCACTAAGGGCAGCAGGGCTGACTGGGGCAGGGCCTGTGGTGCGTGGGGTGAAGAAGATGCCCACCCTCCTGGGTGAGCGGCCACGGGATACACGCTGAGGGGTTGCTGGGAGGGCGGTGTTGGTAGGCGGGGTGGTGGCTGTACCTGTTGATGCGGGGGGCAAAGAGGGGCCTGACACCGCAAGGGAGCTCCGATCAGAGGAGGAGTCGCTGTCGCTGAAGTCACCTCCTCTCCCCGCCGTGGAGCTCCCCTCGCCCTCCGTCCCACTGGTGGCTTCAGACTCCGTTATCTCGCCCTCCAGGGCCAAGTGGAATGCAGCTCCCTCCTTCTCCGGTGCCACTGCTCCTCGGCCCGATGATGCTATTGCACACAAGAACAGGGAGACCACAAAAAAGGGTGGGGGAAAGACAGAAGAAAGACATGTTCAGTACATGCAATACCACTACCGTTGGCGGACACTACAAGCACAGCAGCCCTCTGCACCACGCCATGCACTTAGAGTTCCTAGAGTAATCACGGGGCCATGGGGTACAAGGCCTATGCCTGATTGCTGCACACATGGAAGTCACAGGAGCCTGACTAGGTGTAGATGGCTCTTACCACTGGTGGGGTTGTGGTGCCACATAACCTGCCTCACAAAGGGTCCTTGCCTACAAAGCTCGCCCTGGCCTAGGGTAACCCACTGCCCACCTCCCCCACCCAGACACCTCGTAATGCGCACAGAGTCAGATGGATGTGACAGTACTCACCCCCTTGTGGCTGCTGTGATGCCCTCAAGCGCCCATCCAACTCCGGATATGCCACCACCAGGATACGGAACATCAGTGGGGTCATGGTGCGACGGGAACCCCTCCCACGTTGGGAGGCCATCCCCAGCTGGGCCTCCGCCGTCTTCTTTCTCCAGCGGCGAAGGTCCTTCCATCTTTTACAGCAGTGGGTGCTCCGTGTGTGGTGGACCCCCAGGGTCCGGACGTCCTAGGTGATGGCACGCCAAATATCCGTCTTCTGGTGGGCGCTGACCTAGAGGAATAGTACAGGGGAAAAGGAAAACCTTTAACCGTCCGGAGCATCACAGTCATTGGCCCACATTCCCACCCTTGCCCTGATGCACATACACTCACCGACCGCACATGCAGGCCTCAGTCCCCCCCATGTATCTTCCATCCACACCACTCCAAACAGGCATTGCCCATGCAGCATGCACACAGTGTACTCACCTGTTTGTCTGGAGGACCGTAGAGAAGCGTGTACTGGGGGAGGACCCCATCCACTAACTTTTGCAACTCCTCCGAAGTGAAGGCAGGGGCCCTTTCCCCAGACACATGAGCCATTGTTGCTTCCAGACTGAGGTCACAGCAGCACTTGCAGTGTAGGTCCTCTCCTGTCGAAGGTCACGTGAGGGAACAGACAGAAAATGGCGGTCACGTCCGTGGCGGTGCGTACTGTCACCGCCGGCGTACATCGTCATTGGCTCCTGGGACCCATAGGGTCCAATGTTAACCAATGCAGGATTGCGCTGCGGTCTTCAACCGCCTACCGCGACGGTGTAGAACGCCAGCGCAGTTAGCTCATATCCCCTTGTCCCACCTTACAGGTCAGGCAGCTGCCATTTCAGGGGGCCACATGGCATTAATATTAACTGCGTCACACCTATCTATGCCTTGCATACACACAGTAACAGGCACATTGCGGATATACAAATGTTTGCTACTGACTTTTAGTTATACCTCAGTGTTGGCTGACTCTCTGCTCGCTGTTCTCCCCGATAGGGCACCTCCGCTGAGGCAGGTGGTGAGATGGCAGCATCTTCCGGTGTACAGACCACTGGTGGACCTGTCGACAATGGAAGAGAGACACGTAATAGTCACCTACAGACTTGATCATGCAACAATCCAGGAACTGTGTACCCAGTTGGAGCCAGACCTGATGCCAGCAATCCGCCATCCCACAGGAATCCCCACTCTAGTGCAGGTCCTGTCAGTACTCCATTTCCTGGCAAGTGGGTCTTTTCAAACAACAGTGGCCATTGCATCAGGGATGTCCCAGCCTATGTTCTCAAACGTGTTGTCCAGGGTGTTGTCTGCCCTGCTGAAACACATGCGCAGCTACATCGTTTTCCCTCAGGTGGAGGATTTGCCAACAGTGAAAGGTGACTTCTATGCCCTGGGACATATCCCCAACATCATAGGTGCCATTGATGGGACACATGTGTCCTTGGTACCCCACGCAGGAGTGAACAGGTGTACAGAAACCGGAAGAGCTACATTCAATGAATGTGCAGATGGTGTGTTTGGCCAACCAGTACATCTCCCATGTGAATGCCAAGTTTCCTGGCTCAGTACATGACGCTTAATTCTGAGGAATAACAGTATCCCTTATGTGATGGGGCAACTCCAGAGGCACTGTATGTGGCTAATAGGTGAGGACAAAGACCCTATACCCTGTGAATAGTTGTCTGGGGTTGTCCCTAAGGGTTAGTGTATGTCTAACAGTTGTCCCTCGACATTTGCAGGTGACTCTGGTTACCCCAACCTGTCATGGCTACTGACCCCAGTGAGAAATCCCAGGACAAGGGCAGAGGAATGCTACAATGAGGCACATGGGCGAACTAGGAGAGTGATCGAAAGGACCTTCGGCCTCTTGAAGGCCAGGCTCCGGTGCCTCCATATGACAGGTGGTTCTCTCTACTACTCACCAAAGAAGGTGTGCCAGAACATCGTGGCCTGCTGTATGCTGCACAACCTGGCATTGATTGCGACAACAGGTGCCTTTTCTGCAGGAGGATGGTCCAGAAGGAGGTCTTGTGGCAGCTGTGGAGCCTGTGGACAGTGAAGAAGAGGAGGCAGAAGAAGAGGATATTGACAACAGAAACAACCTTATCCAGCAATACTTCCAGTGAGACACAGGTAAGAAGATGTCACTGCCTCACACCTCTCATACAATTGTTAGACCTATCATATGTCAGTCACTTTTACCCAGTGTATGGACCTTGACTTGTCACTTTGCCTTTCCATTTCACAGATGTGGTTCCCACTGTGTGACCTCTGCTATATTACCTCATGGACTAGAGCTGTGTTACAACGGTATGTTGACAATACAATCGACATTGCTATATTCCATAGTTATTGCAAATACACATTTGTGAAAGCACAGACTGACTCCAGCTTGTTTTGTGATTCAAGGGTGTTTATTTCAGTGCAACATAGTGGAGGGGGTTGTAAAATAGTCAGGGGTGATGGTGGAGGAATGTCCATGGCAGAGTCTAGTCTATTTGTTTCACAGGTGCATTGTCCAAAGGGGCATAGGAAGTGGAGCTAGGGCAGTTGATGGATGGACAAGGTGACGAAGTGGGACAGAGGGATGACATTCAGGGGGGTCTCATTTCCTGGCAGGGGTCTTGCCATTGTTCTCTGTCTTTGTCCGGGATCTCAGGGACCGTTTGCGGGGCGGTTCTCCTTCTGCAGAGGGTGGGGTGCTTGTGTTGTGGTCCTATGGCGGTGCCTCCTGTCCACTAGCGCCGGTGGAGGTGGTGGTCTGTTCATCATCTAGGCTAGTGTCAGGGGACCCTTGTTGTGCCACAGTGTCCCTCCTGGTGTTCACAAGGTCCTTCAGCACCCCTACAATGGTGACCAGGGTGGGTTTGATGGACCTAAGTTCTTCCCTGATCCCCAAATACTGTTCCTCCTGCAGCCACTGGGCCTCCTGAAACTTGGCCAGTACCGTTGCCATCGTCTCCTGGGAATGATGGTACGCTCCCCTGATGTTGGAGAGGGCCTCGTGGAGAGTGAGTTCCCTGGGCCTGTCCTCCCCCTGTCACTCAGCAGTCCTCCCAGTTCCCCTGTTATCCTGTGCCTCTGTCCCCTGAACCATGTGCCCACTGCCACTGCCCCCAGGTCCCTGATTTTCTTGGTTTGGTGGGTTTGCCTGGGTTCCCTGTAGTGGTGGACACACTGCTGCTTGGGATGTCCTGGGGACAGAGGGATGGGCCTGCTGGGTGGGTGCTGTGCTGGTGTTTCCTGAGGAGGGAGGCTCTGTGGTGGCTTGTGCCAGTGTCAGGGGAACCGACTGTCCCGAGATCCCAGATGGGCCGGGCTGGTCATCTTGATCCAGTTGGACAGAGCTGCTGTCATCACTGTGGGCCTCTTCTGTGGGGGGAGTGGACATGTCTGGAACCTCCTGTCCGGTGACATTGGGTAGGGGTCCTGCAGGGGTTTAAAGGCATGATTATTGCATCTGTGTGTGCCATCGTGTGCAATGGGTGGGTGACCCTGTACTCCAGTGCTTGCATTCTTGTGTAGGACCTTGTGTGATAATTAGTTTGGGGATCTGTGTGGGTATCTGTAGTGGACATGCTTTGGTGATGGGTGTCCATGCTTTGGTGTTGCATGCAGGGCTTGGTGTTGGGATGTGTGGGTTGTGATAGTGGGACATTTGTGATGTGTTGGAGTGATGGGGTGAGGGTGGGGTATGTGATAGCATGCAGGTAGGGTGGGAGATGTAATAGTTAAGATTTGACTTACCAGAGTCCATTCCTCCTGCTACTCCTGTGAGGCCCTCAGGATGCAGTATAGCCAAGACCTGCTCCTCCTATGTTGTTAGTTGTGGGGGATGAGGGGGGAGGGGGTCCGCCATCAGTCCTCTGAACTGCAATCTGGTGTCTTGAGACCACGGAACGCACCTTCCCCCGTAGGTCGTTTCACCTCTTTCTGATGCCATCCCTAGTTCTTGGATGCTGTCCCACTGCGTTGACCCTGTCTACGATTCTGCGCCATAGCTCCATCTTCCTAGTTATGGAGGTGTGCTGCACATGTGGCCCGAATAGCTGTGGCTCTACCCAGACAATTTCCTCCATCATGACCCTGAGCTCCTACTCAGAGAACCTGGGGTGTCTTTGCGGTGCCATGGTGTGGTGTGGGTGATGTGTGATGTGCTGTGTGTTGTGATGTGTGAGGGAATGTGTTTGTGTGTGTTGTCTGAGGTGCGTGGATGTTGTGTGAGTGATGGTGTTGTGTGCCTATGGATGCTAGTATTGTTGATGGTGGTGTCTCTCTTTCTCTGGGCTTCTTTCTCAATTTTTGTCGTGGGGTTTGTGGGTGATGTGGGTGTGTGTTTTATATTGTATTGAGCGTGTGGGAGTGGTGTGTGTATGTGTATCAGGTGTGTGTATTTCGAATTGTCCAATGTGGTTGTGTTTTGTAAATGTGTGTGTATTTTGAGAGCGGCGGTGTGTACCGCCAATGGAATACCGCGGTTGAAAGACCGCCGCATGGATTTGTGGGTCGTGATAGTGTGGGTGTATTCTTGTTGGCGTGACAGTGTCGGTTTTGTTATCGCCAGTTTATCACTGACCTTTGGTGTGGCGGACTTGTGTGGGTGTCTGGATTTTGGTGGATTCCGGCCTGTGGGTCGTAATAGCTGTAGCGGAATTCCGCTGCCGCAGCGGTGTGTTGGCAGTCTTCTGCATGGCGGTAAGCGGGATTTACCACCAATGTTGTAATGAGGGCCTATATATCTGTCCCTATTATGTGCAACGGTAATGGATCAGGTAACTTCAGTCTCAAGCTGCACAACAGTAGATCCATTCCTCAGTGGATTAATACAGCAACAAATGGTGTTAGTCAATGGACCCTGAGGCCAAAGCAGCTGTTTTCTTTGTTTCACTTTGCAGTACCTTGAAGTCTATAATTTCCTTCTCAATCGATACCAATCAAGCCAAAATCGGAGAGAGTTCAGCTATCACAACATTTCTAACCTTCTCTAGGCAAACCTCCATTAGATCGTTAGCGGAAGGATGGAATGGGCTAAGGCTCCTTTCAAACTGAAGTATCAATGTCACTAGAGGCCGAAACTGTGTATTGACAATCCATACTAAAAATTGTCTTTGTCCGAGATCGCCCTCTAGACTGCTTGGCCTGCTTGGAGGTTCTTATGGAGTTTTTGGGCATGCTCCGGTGGCTCCCATACCTAAATCATCAATACAAGGACTGGAAGTCCGAACTTGAAGACCAGATTCATCCACAGTGTTATTACCTGAAGTAGCACAGAAAGGGCCCTGACGTGAAGGTCAGTCAGGAGGCAAACTGACACATGCCCCCAAGGACAGCCTCCTCTCTGTTAGAAATATTTCTGCAGAAATAATTCCCACAAGCCCTGGGACATCCTGTGCAGCGGGGCCCAGCCAGTACTTTTAAAGCGCTTCCGGGCGTGTGAAGAGTAATGAAGATGCCTCATTTGGTGTGGAGTGCTGGGTAGGGTAGTCCTCACCCCCCAGACCTGCCTTAAATGCATCCCACGCAGAGGGCCAAGGCCAGTACTTTTAAAGCACCTCCGGGCACATGAAGAGTGACAGAACGGCCTCCTGCCGCATGGAGTGCTGGGAAGGGTGGTCCTCGCCCCCTGGCTGCCTCAATCGTGTCCCATGAAGCGGGCCCAGCCTATACCTTTAAAGTGCCTACAGGCACATGAAGAGTGACGGAGCAGCCTTCTGCCGCGTGGAGTGCTGGGAAGGGTAGCCCTCACCCTCCGGTCTGCCTCAAGCACATTTGGAGGATATCATTTAACTCTTCTTCTGAAATATTGTTACCAACAGTGGCCTCCAAGAAACAGGTTGTTTCTTCTAGAACCCAAAGCCATTCAGCCAATGTCCAAACAGTGCCATAGTCCTGGAGTCTGGGATGTGCACGACCACATATACCATCAATTATTTTGTGAAAAAACTGTGGGCTCTGGCTGACCGGAAGCTTTTCCCTGCGGTACGGGAGTAACAGCTGCCTAATTTCCCTGCCCCGCTTCCTGCTTCATTCTCATCACCTGACTATTCATGTGACAACTTGCGCAGTCTGATATTGATATGTAATTTATTCATAATTATATGAGCATTAGGTTTTTTAACTGTTTAATTTATGTGTTTTTAATATTATGGGGGTCATTACAACCCTGGCGGACGGTGTTAAAGCGGCGGTAAGACCGCCAACAGGCTGGCGGTCTTTTTTTCCGTATTATGACCATGGCGGTTACCGCCATGGTCATCCGCGGCTTCACCGTTCCGCCCGCCAGGGCGGAGACGACCGCTGGGCTGGAGACCTGGGTCTCCAGCCCGGCGGCCGTCACAATACCGCCGCCGGTATTTCGACCCGGCTTACCGCCGTGGATATCCAGCGGTAGGAACCGCCATGAAATCCATGGCGGTAAGCCCTATCAGTGCCAGGGAATTCCTTCCCTGGCACTGATAGGGGTCTCCCCCACCCCCCTCCCCCACCCGACTCCCTCCCCTACACCCCCCACCACCCCTGCCACCCCCCAAAGGTGGCAGGGCCCCCCTACCCACCCCGACCCCCAACATCACATAACTCACACACACACGACACGCACGCAGGCACCACCAACACACAAACACGCACACACACCAACATACATGTCTACATCCACACACTCAGTCAGGCACGCACACCCATATACAGACATACATGCACACATCCATACAGACATACATACAGACATACACACACTCATTCCCAACACACGCAACACACCCGCAAGCATACACGCACTCACACCCACCCTCTACATACACAGACGCACACCCCCATGCACCCACACAACACCGCCCCACCCCCCTCCCCTAATGGACGATCGACTTACCTTGTCCGTAGATCCTCCGGGAGGGGACGGGAGCCATGGGGGCTGCACCGCCGACACCACACCGCCAACAGAACACCGCCGCGCTGAATCACAGGACATGATTCGCTGGGCGGTGTTCTGTTGGCGTGGTGGTGGAGGTGGAGCAACCTCCACTTCCCCGCCGCCCGCCAGTATGGCTGTTGGCGGCTCTCTGTCGTAAAAAGGACGGAGAGCAGCCAACAGTCATAATACGCAGAGCGGCAAACCGTCACTACTGGCGGTCTTCCGCACGGTGGTCCCTCGGCGGCCTTGTTAAAAGACAGCTGAGGTTGTAATGACCCCCTATATATTTTAGTTTATGTATTTTTGTTATTAATTTATGTTTAGTAGTGCATCTATTATGGAAATTATTTATTTTATTTGACTTATTAATTTATAGGATAGCGTTTTATTAATGTTTGTAAAATGCATTATTTTAAATGTAATAGGTTTTGTGTAGTGTAATATATTTAATAAACATTTTACTGGTATTTTTGTTTGTAGGTAAGGAATTGAATTGTATTTTAAGTGTTTTGTTTTTGTAATTATTGTTATACTTTTTAATTATTTGGCTTTACATAAAATTATATAGTATGTATTTTTATACACAATATGATTTGGTAATTTTCTGTTACTAGTTATTTAAATGTTTTTTTTCAGAAAATCATTAGTGGTTAGAAAGTTTAATATTATTCCTCCAAAGTCCAGCACTTTTCTTACTGTTGCCTACTCTGGAGTGGGAATAGTAAATCAAACCCTTCTGAACTCCAGCACTTTTTGTTACTGTTGCCTAGACTGGAGTTGGAATAATAAATCTAACTCCTCTGAAGTCCGACACTTTCCATACTGTTGCTTAGACTGGAATGCCAATAATAAATCTAACCCCTTTGAAGTCCAACATCTTTCCTGCTTTTGCTTAGACTGGATTGGGAATAGTAAATGTAGCCCTTTCAAAGTCCAACACCTTCCCTACTGTTGCGTAGACTGGAGAGGGTAAAGTAAATCTACCCCTCTGAAGACAGAGGGCCAGATGTATGATTCTGGCCCATTGCGATTCGGTAATTGCGATTGTTAAGAAATCGCAATTACCGACTCGCAAAGGGCCATGTATCACATTTGCGATTCGGTAATTGCGATTTCTTAAAAATCGCAAATGCAAATACCGAATCGCAAATTGCGATACTGGCCCCATTCGCAGCTATGGGCCTGTTAGCCCATAGCTGCGAATTTTTGGCATTTCCTAAATTGCGATTTCTGAACCAGAAATCGCAATTTGGGAAATGCAAAAGGCCAGGGTGCTGGGGGCCTAAGGCCCCCTCTCCTGCACCCCAATTGTTTTTTTTTTACCATGTAAAGTACACACATGCCAAAAGGGCATGTGTGCTTTACATATTAAATTTAAAAATGCAGTTTTACTGCATTTTTTAATTTTGCACCAGGTTACCACCTGGTTGCAGACAATGGTATTTTGCATGTGCAAAATACCATTCTGCGAAAAATCGCAATTTGCGATTTTTTGCAGAATTGCCTTGCGACCTGGATTTTGCGAATCGCAAATTGCTATTCGCAAAATCCAGGTCGCAACGCAGAAAATCGCAATTTTCGCGATTTTCATTTTGTGGTCTGCGAATGCCTTTGATGCATTGCAGACCATGATTTTGCACTCGCAAACGGCCGATTTCGCCGTTTGCGAGTGCAAAATATTTTGATACATCTGGCCCCAAATCTTTCCCTACAGTGGGAAGAGTAAATCTAACGCCTCCGAAGTCAAGCACTTTCCTTACTGTTGCATAGATATGTCATCTTAAAGTTGCCTTTTTGTTGTATAGTTTGGAGGCAAGCTAGGTCTATGCACACACTTTAGTTTTATTCAAAAGAAAAGAAGACAATAGAAGGGCAAAGAATAGCTGATTCTAGTTAGTCAAAGGGATCTCAGACATGAGTTGAAGTTCTGATTTCAGTGCAGCTTTAAGAGCATTCAAGAGGTTCAGACCTGAGCCTCCAAGTGCTTTGCTTATCTGCATCAGCCTTTAATTGTGTTTTGCAATGCATTTATGGAGTTTGTTGACTTCAGAGCTCTAGAGAGTGACAGTTCTTTCAGGTATTCAGGATTTCAGTTGAAATATGGCTCATGTATGGCACTTAAGAATTTGAATTTCATCCTGTCCTCCACTAGTAGCCAATGGATGATGTTTTGGACTACCTTGATGTGTTGTGGTCTTTTGAGGCTCGTTTTGAACCCATTCAAATCTTCTCAGTAGATTTATTTTTTTAGGTAGTCTAGTATACATTCAATTCCAGTCATCACACACACCTATTGTCGATGCTCTGATTGGCTTAATGCATTGGTCGGTTTGCAGGAGTAGTGGTAGCTGAAAGTTGGTGTTTCTGACTAACAATCAGTGCTCAAGATGATACCCAAGTTCATCATGATGTCCAGATTTTTGACTTGGGTCTGAAGCAGGCCCCAAATTTAGGGAAATTTGAAGGTGAAAGCTCTTTTTTGTCAGAATGTCAGATGTAGCAATGTTAAGTTAAGACAGTGCAATGTTTCCTTCTTCAAGATGTGTGAGTGAGGTACACACTAATGATGCTTGATTGATTCACAAGTTGTAGATAGATCTGCATATCATTGGTGTACATTGAAATTTGAGATTGTGATTTTTAATTACCTACATAAGTGGACATTTGCAAGTGTTAAACAGCAGAGGAAACAAAGGTGACAACAGGTGGCCATGAGAATGGCTGATTGTGTGCCCTGAATTACTGGATGGCTTTCTGTGAAAACTAAAGGATTTTGTTTCAGTCACAAGAACAACTGACTATGCACACTGCGTTTATGGGATTCCAGTCCATTTGGTCTTGCAGCAATATGCCAAGGCCAAAGCAAACATCCATTTTGGTTTGCAGTCAGACTCTACCTTCAAGAAAAGGTGTAGCTTGACCAGCTTCCAACCTTCTTCCCCAAAATAATTGCCCATTTCTCCCTTGAACCTATCTATCCCATAATGATCTCCTAACTCCATCCTTCCATACATCTATGGCACAGTAGGTTTCCCACTTTTCCTTCCACACTTTCAACACTTATACTATAGAAACGTCCCCTCTTGCCCCTTTTTACAATCAATTTAATAGTAACCTCCCTACATTTCCTTCCACTATTCCTACAGTACCCCATTCTAACCTCCCCACTTCATCTTCTAACCAGGTGTAACATGGAAACCTCACCACATCCACCTGCTAGTCATGTATCTCATAGTAACATCTCGACTTTCTCATTTCCTAAATAGACTAAGGGCCAGATGTACCAACTACTGGTCGCAAAATACTTGCATAATTTGTAGCCAGTGTTTTTGCGACCAATGTGGAGTTGTGCAAACTGACCTATGTACTAATAAGTCAGATCACAAAATACTGAATTGTAGTGGGTCACAATTCAGCCTTCCTCATAAATATTAACAAGGTAGGTCCCACATTACAGCCTACTATGATTTATTGCAATCACAGGGATGGTAGCTTGCTGTGGTCAGCAGACCACAATATCTGTGAAGGCCTTTAAATAAATCAACCTTGCTATTTAATGCAGCTAGTTTTCTTTAAACAAAAAACGGATGCGTTTAAAAAAAGTTAAGTTTTACAAATATTTGTTAAGAGGCAGATGGGGGTGTAGATTAGTCAGTGAATTTCAGGGGGTTTGAATCTCAAATTTCTCATCTTTAAAAGCAGTGGCCTGCAGTGAGGAGGAGTGAGATGACCAAGGCTTGGGATGGACTGTTTCTATAAAAAGTACTATTTTGCATTAGGTGGGCTTCAGTATAGATTGGCACAGTGGACAAATAACAATGACTTGGTATGGTATCTCTAGCAATTGTCAGTGGTTAGACTATTTCCAAGCATTTATCCCATCACCTTTTGGGGGTTTCATTGCAAGTATTATGCCTGGAACTGAGACTGCCACAGCTTTTCCAGCCTTCTACTGCCAATATTTGTGAATTCCAAAAAGTAGTACATTTACACCCATTCAAGGAATAACTCTATGGGTGCAGATTTACAACTTTTTTAGTAAATGGATCACTGTATATAAGTCAATACCTCTAAGTGATATTAGAAAGAGAAGAAAAACCGACACAGATAGCAGACCCAACTCAGGGCCCACAGACCACATTACCAAACCAAGAATGCATTTCAAGGGTGTCAGGTGTCAGACATGAAAAAAAAATCTGATGAAGCTAAGACCTTGCCTGTTGGAAGTGGGGTTTCTGGTTGGCTAGGGTATGCACCTAAGCCAGGCAGAACCCACCACTCTAGTCAGGGCGAGGGAGTTACACACCCAAGATAACCCTTGCTCACCCCCTTGGTAGTTTGTCACGAGCAGTCAGGCTTATCCCAGAGGCAATGTGTAAAGCGTTTGCACAAGACACAGAACATGTGTGACACAATAAATGTACCACAAAGGAAACACAACAAGAGACATAAAAACAAACTGTATTGTATAAAACATCAGTAGACCAAACCTACCACGTATCACTAATACCCTGCTACACAAGCAGTTGTCAGAGCATCACACAGGTTACTAGTACTCTGCGAAGGCAAGCAGTAGTCAAGTAAACAAATAGGTTACTGGATTTCTGCAACACAAGCAGTAATCAGGTTGTCATTATCACGAAGAATGCACATGTCAGGGTACACATATTATCATGGATGCAAAAATATCCTCATCCTTTGCATATGTCGCAAACACACATCATCATGAATGCCACGACGTCATCATGAGGGCAAATGAAGGGAACATTTGCCTATTGCACATGTTCTATAGAGCACACCCCCCTAATGCCTATAAGGCAGATCCGGAAAAGTACATATCAATTAATCAATCAAGGAATTTGTAAAGCACACTACTCCCCTGTGAGGGTCACAAGGTGCTGAGGGGGGGAGGGGCGTTGCTACTGCTCGAACAGCCAGGTCTTGAGAAGTCTTCTAAAGGTAAGGAGGTCTTTGGTCTGACGCAGGTAGGTGGGAAGAGTGTTCCACATCTTGGTGGCGAGATGCGAGAATGATCTGCCGCCGGTTGTAGTTCTGCGGATGCATGGGGTGGTTGCGAAGGCAAGGTTGGCGGAGTGGAGTTGCTGGGTCGGGGTGTGGAAGGAGAGACGTCTGTTGAGGTATTCTGGTCTGATGTTGTGCAGTGCTTTGTGAGCGTGAGTTAGGTGTTTGAAGAGGATTCTCTTGTTGACAGGGAGCCAGTGCAGGTCTCTCAGATAACCTGTGATATGGCAGTGGCGGGGGATGTCCAGGATCAGGCATGCGAAGGCGTTCTGGATGCGTTGCAGCCCTTTCTGGAGTTTGGCCGTGGTTCCTGCGTCAAGGGCATTGCATAGTCCAGTTTGCTGCTTACAAGGGCTTGGGTTACTGTTCTTCTGGTTTCGGTGGGGATCCATTTGTAGATCTTTTGGAGCATGCTGGAGGGTGTTGAAGGAGGAGGAAGAGATGGCGTTGACTTGATGGGTCATGGATAATGAGGAGTCCAGGATGAATCCTAGGTTGCGTGCGTGGTCGGTGGGAGTCGGAGCGGATCCGAGAGTGGCAGGCCACCAGGAGTCACCCCATGGGGAGGGGGTGGAGCTGAGGATGAGGACTTCCGTCTTTTCGGAATTGAGTTTGAGGTAGCTGTTTTTCATCCATTTGGCGATGGCCTTCATTCCTTCGTGGAGGTTGGTCTTGGTCGAGTCCTTGGTGAGGGAGAGGATCAGCTGGGTGACGTCAGCATATTAGATGATATTGAGGTTGTGAGATCGGGCGATGTTAGTGAGCGGGGCCATGACGTTGAAGAGGGTCGGGCTGAGGGACGACATATGTCCCCCCAACACAGTAAGCATGACCTATAGCACCAGTCAGGCCCTAGAAAAGGGGGAAGGCATCATACATAGTGGGGGCATAACCATCGTGGGGGGAGTAGAACCTGTCCCAGAATCACCCTCACCCTCTTCTACCTGAAGCTTGCTGCACACTTACACTTATTTTAGGGGGGTACTCGATGAAGGCAGATCTCCCCAGGTCAGCATAGGAGTCTAAGTGCTCCTATTATGGGCAATATGGTACTTTCTTACTTCGAGCGGGAAAGGGACCTCCGTTGACGTTTCAGTCCATCCCACATCGGTCTAGTGACACCAAAAATGCTCCTGGCAGTGGGAGCAATCAGGGAAGTCCTCCATGGGCCTCCCTAAGGGTCAACTTACAAGGGGGGAAGGAGCACGAATGTCAGGGCAGGAGCTCCCTCGCTCCTAGTATCCCAAAGGCGGTGTTATCCTGGTAGTACCGAAGCGGCCCGCTCCTCTCATCAGGGCTGAAGGCACCTGAGTCACTCTCCTCACTGCGGTGGGCACAACCTTCTCCGCTGGTGGGGAGATCTCTCTTGGTCTCCCCCATATGTCCCCAACACAAGCCATCCGTCCTGGCATACGTGGAGTAGTTTCTTTCTGCTGTGGTTCCTCATGGGGGGAGGTGAGGCATCTTGCCTTAGTAGTACACCTGGAGCCTTCCAGGGCCCTGCAGACTGCTGCGGTGGCCTCCATAGGTGCAGGGAAACCTTGCGGGGTTCCCTCCAACTGGAGTCCATGAAGGACGGGCTTCCAAAGCGGCCTGGGCTGCTGCGAGGTGGAGCCTCAGGAGTGAGTGTCCACCTGTGCACCAGCTCCTGCACAGTGAGGGGAAGACACCGATGAAGGTAATGCTGCACGCTCCCCTTGCGCTGGACTGGAGGCAGACAATTGTACCCAGAACTCTTCATGCGCTGTGAACAAAAAGAATGGAGCACTCTCCATGCTCTGTGAAGAAGAGGAACGGAGTGCTCTTCACACTCCCAATGTCCATAGGGATACAGCACTCTTCATGTACTGCTGCAGGACCACACAACCAGCACTCTTTATGCGCTGCAGTGAAAGAATGGAGTGCTCTTCCACCCTCCTGACCTGACGAGCACAGTGCTCCCCTGGCGCTGAAGTAGTGAATCATAAAGCGCCCTTCCTGCTCTTTGAGAAAGGGGAAATGCAGGGGGGAAAGGGCACACCACACAGTCACTGGTGAACAACTGGGTGGCCCTCAGGGCAGGAGGACATACAGCAGGCCAGCACATCAGGGTCTTTGTCAGGAAGGTGCCAGTAATTCTTGTGACCTGGCAGGTCACAAGTCAGCACAGCAGCAGGTCAGTCTTAATGGCGGTTTCTCTGGAATTACAGCCCCTTCTAGCAGCATCTGGTGCCAAGTCCACACAGAATCTGAAATTGTCGGGGACGTTCCCCTGAACTTATACTAATTTTGTGCAGCCTCAACAAAGGGGGATAGGAGGATCCAACCAGCACTAACCGGTTCCAGGAATGTCCCCTTTCTCCTCCAGCACTGGCTCCAGACATCAGTAAGGAGTAAACAAGCCCTTTGTGTGAGGCTTGGGCACAGCCTTTATAAAGGCAGGTGTGCCCTTCCTCTACCTCTCTCAACCCAGGAAGACCATTCAGTATGCAGATTCACTCTTGTGACACTTCCACCCTCCCTGTGTACAGGCTGTCTGAGAAGTATGCACAAAGCCCAGCTGTTGCTTTGCCCTAGATGTAGATTTGAGGCAAACACACCAGATTCATAAGCACAGAGAAATGCTCTCTTTCTAAAAGTGGCATTTCTACAATGCTAATAAACAAATCCACCTACACCAGTAAGCAGCATTTCACTCTACCATTCCAATCATACCAAACATACCTACAGCACCCCTCATAGATTAGACAGTACCATTTAGACATATGTTAGGGCATTTCCAATGTAATCCTTTGAGAGGAGCAACGCTCACCGTAGTGAGAAACTACATGGGCTGTTTGTCACTACTAAGGCTTGTAGATAATAAAGACATATGTTCTACCTTTTACATACACAACGCCCTGCCCAAAGGGCTAGCTAGGGTCTACCTTAGGGGTGTCTTATATGTAGTAAAACGGGAGTTCTGGGCCTGTCAAGTGAATTTAGATGCCAGGCCCTTTTTGCAGTAAACTGCACACGCCGGCCACGCGGTGGCAGGCCTGAGGTTTGAAAGGCTACTTTTGAGGGTGGCGCAAGCTGCTCTGCAGGCTCATTAGTAGCATTTAATTTACAGGTCCTGGGTATAGGGATGCCACTGTATAAGGGACTTACAGGTAAATGAAATGTACCAATTAGGTGTAAGCCAATAATCATACCAAGTTTAGAAGGGAGAGCACATTCACTTTAGCACTGATCAGCAGTGGTAAAGTGCCCAGAGTCCTAACGTCAACAAAAAAGGTAAGAAAGAATAGGAGGAGGAAGGCAAAAAGTTTGGAGATGACCATGTAAAAAGGGCCAGGTCCAACACTGCCCATCACATCTGGGCCTAGTAGTTCTCCCTGGGAACTCATAACTACATCCAGTACAATACAACAACCTGGTATCTGCCTGGACAAACATGTTTCGAAAATATTTTCTCAGGGAGCTTTCTTCTTCATCTTTGCTAAAAGAAGCCTTGATGGTAGAAATGTCAAATCGGTGCATGTTGGCGGGGTTCTATGTTTGTACTAAGCCTGAGTTGCAAACAGAGGGGGGCGCACAAGCAAATTAAGAGGACTAGCTGAGCCAGAACTGAGTCATGGATTTAGCTTGGCTCTAATTGTACATGCTCGAGCCGAGACATAAAAACATTTAGCATGCAAATAATGCAAGAAACATTATGACATTGGCGGTGAGTGATAAAGTGGTGGAAATACCACCAACAGACCGGCGGTAATTACCGCAAAATTATGACCATGGCGGTGAGAACTCCCATAGAGAGCCAATGTACCACACCATTCGACGGGGCGTTAACACTACGTATGCCGGTGGTCGCCATCAACAGCCAGGCGGAAGACAAAGTATCGCCCACCATATCATGACATAGTACACCGCCACAATTTCCAGGGCGGAACTAACGCCATAAAAAGCCTGCCAGAAACAGAACACAGAAGATGAAAGACTCACCTACAGAGGCACAGAGAAGACCAACGCCGCCATGGAACTGGAACTGCAAGTCTTCCCGATGCTCTTCTACGCCATGCTCCATCTGGAACAACAACACCGACGAAGATGACGGCGGTGAGTATAGACACACAAGGGAGGGAGGGAGGGAGGAAAAGGAGAGTGACAAACGCATGCACGCACAACACACACCAGACACACACACCATACACATAACCAGCTGCAGAGCAAAAACAGTGGCACACGACACACGGCAGAATAATGCAAGGACAACAAGAAGGCAGTAATGAGAATGTATTGAATGTGAGGAGCCACCAAAGGAACCAATTGGATACAAAAGAGATATGTGCAAATGTCCACAAAGGGCCAATGCACAGTCCAAAGTACAAAGGGCCCACATGGCCACAGGGCACAGTCCAAGGCCCAACTTGTCTCCTGACATCATCTGCACAGAACTCTGCAGGGGCATCATTTTGGACAGGAACCTCAAGGGGATGGGATTTGGGGGGGCACCTCAGCTGAAGTTGGGAATTTGCCCACTGGTTCTGGAGCGAGCTCCATTCCCATTTCTCTGTGCTGGGGAGTGCAAGGTCACAGTCTCTCAGGTGGGTGACTTGTCCACTGCTTCTGGAGGGGGCACCATGCCCATTTCTCTGTGCTGGGGAGTGCAAGATCACAGTCTCTCAGGTGGGTGACTTGCCCACTGGTTCTGGAGGGAGCTCCATGCCCATTTCTCTGTGCTGGGGAGTGGAAGGTCACAGTCTCTCAGGTAAGTGACTTGCCCACTGGTTCTGGAGGGGGCTCAATGCCCATGTCTCTGCTGGAGGTAAGGGCTGTACTGTCTCATCTGGAGGTGAGGGCTGCACTGTGTCAGCAGGTGAAGGTGCCTCCTGGGCAGCCTCTGCTGGAGGTGAGGGCTGCACTGTCTCAGCAGGTGAAGGTGCAGCCTCTGCAGAAGGAGTGTGCTGCACTGCCTCAGCTGGAGGTGAGGGCTATGTGACCACTGGTGGTGGTGGTGGTGTCACCCTGCCAGCCTCTGCTGGAGGTGAGGGCTGCACTGTGTCAGCAGGTGAAAGTGCCTCCTGGTCAGACTCTGCTGGAGTCGAGGGCTTTTACCCCTTCATGGCAGGAATCGAGGGCTTCTTCCCCTTCATGGCAGGATTCGAGGGCTTCTTCCCCTTCATGGCAGGAGGTGCGGCCTCCTTCCCCTTCATGGCAGGAGTCGAGGGTTTCTTCCCCTTCATGGCAGTGGGATCCTTACCCTTCCTTGCTGGTGGAGTGGGATCCATCACTGTCTTGCCTCCACAACTAGGAGGTGCCTCCACTGTCCGCGTGGACTGTTTGGCTGAGGTGCTGGGCTGGGTCGTTGGGACCCTGCTCTTACGGGCAGGACGGGGGAGTGAGGGGGAGGGAAGAGGTCAAGTTGGGCAAGGAAAAGCTTTTTAGGGACAGTGGGGCGGGAGGAGGGATGGACGTGGAGGTTGAGGGAGTGGTTGCTGGAGGAGTACATCTGCTGGACTTGTGTGCAGGTGCATGGGGAGTGTTCTGATGTGAGGTGGATGGTTGTTGGGTGTCTGAGTGCTTGCGTTTGTGACCTTTAGGAGAGTGGTACTGACAGGGTTGGAGAGGACACAGGGGACACATGCATGGATGTTGTGGAGGTGTCTGTCAGTGAGGTGTGTGTGCTGCTTGGGGTGATGATGATGGTGGTGGATGTTGAAGCAAAGCAGTGCATGCAGGTGTGAGTGTGGATGCTGCTGTGAGGGAGGTGGGGGAGGAGGAGGGGAGACAGTGGAGGCAGTCGATGTGGTTGTACCTGCAACTGGCTGGTGTTTGCGTGAGTGCTTGTGGGCTGAAGTGTGGTGCCTGTGTTTGACTGTGCCACTCTTGTGTGTTGTCTTGTGTGCATGCTCGTCTGTATGTGTGCGTGGGATGGGTTGGGGTTGAGGAGACTGGGACTGGGAAGTGGTAGTTGGAGGGGAGACGGTAGGAATAGGGACAATGGCTGCCATCGGAGAGGAGACCAGAGCCTGAATTGAGCTCTGTTGGGCCGCCAATTCACCGTGGATGCCCTCCAGGAATGCACTGCATTGCTGTATCTGGGATGCCAGCCCCTGGATGGCATTCACAATGGTTGACTGCCCTACAGAGATGGATCTCAAGAGGTCAATATCCTCCTCACTCAGGGCAGCAGGGCTGACTGGGACAGGGCCTGAGGTGCCTGGGGCAAAGGAGATGCCCACTCTCCTGAGTGAGCGGTAATGGGCAACTCGCTGAGGGGGTACTAGGAGGGAGCTGCTGGTATGGGGGTGGTGGCTGTACCTGCAGCTGGGGTGGTCACATAGGTGTCCGCCACTACCAGGGAGCTTGTATCAGAGGAGATCTCTGAGTCAGTGTTGTCACCTCCTGTCTCCGCTGTGGGACTGCCCTCGCCCTCCATCCCACTGGTTCCCTCGGCATTGGTGGACTCTGTATCCTGGGTCCTGTGGGATGCAGCTCCCTCTGTTGCCTGTACCCTGCTCCTCTGCCAGATTATGCAAATGCACACATGGACAGGATGATAGAAGAAAAAAGGAGGGGAGAGAGAAAAGGGAGCACTGGGTCAATTACTGCACCAACACCACAGAAGGAATACACAGTAGCGTCACACACAGGGATCAGGATTTATCACTATGCATTGCGCTGTCAAACAATTGGCTAGATGCCACAGCAAGATGAGGGCCAACCACCGTCAACTGCACTCCTCCTGGGACCCGCTAAGCCCTGTCTGACATGGAATGCAACCTAGTTAGGTTACCTTCATTTCCCTTTCAACCATTACCCTGGAGCTGGATCACGCTGCAATGTCTGGATTGGCATTAAGGGGCACCCACTAACTGACACCCACCACCCGGATCCCATGCCACCTACAAATTATTGTTGTAATGGCCACTTTACTCACCCCCTTGTGACTGCTGTGATTCCCTCAAGCGTCCATACAGCTCTGGGTAGGACACCGCCAGTATGCGGGCCATTAGAGGGGGTCAGGTTCCGACGGGCACCCCCTCCTCATTGGGAGGCCTTCCCCAGCTGGGCTTTCACAGTCTTCCATGCCCATCGTCTCAGGTCCTCCCACCATTTCCGAAAGTGGGTGCTCCGCCTGCCATACACCCCCAGGGTCCACACATCCTTGGCGATGGCACGCCATAATCCCTTCTTTTGATGGGCTCTGACCTGCAGAGGAGATACAGACGGGAGGACACCATTACACATACAATCCAGCCTGTCACACATATGGCCCACCAATCCCGTTTCCTTCACCACTGGCACACACATCGCCCGGCACACACCATGTACACCAACACATGACATTCCCCACCCAATGACACGATGCTTGCACACACATCTACATGCATCCTTCCCACATGCATCGTACCCAAGGTGTACTCACCTGTTGGTCTGGAAGCCCATACGCAGTCCATACTGGGGTAGGACCCCATTCATCAATTGCTCCAACTCTTCAGAAGTGAAGGCAGGGGCCCTTTCCCTGGTCACACGGGCCATGGTAGGTTCCAAGCACAGGTCACAGCAGCACATGCAGTGTAGGTGTTCTCCTGTTGAAGGTCAGGAAACAAGTGAGGAATCAGATAGAAAATGGTGGTCGCGTCCACGGCGGTGTTCACCGTCACCGCCGGGGCAGATCCCATTGGCCACTGTACTCCATAGAGCCCCATATTATCCAATGAGAAATTACACTACGGTGCAAGCCCGCCTTCCGCCACGACGCCCAACGTCAGTGGAGTTACCTCACTTCCACATGACCCTACATACAGGACAGGATGTCACCATTTCATGGTGATGGACAACAATCAGATTAACCTTTACTGCGTCCCTGCCTAGATTTGCACATACCTTGCCATTCCCACTGTCCCATCACATAAATGCAACATGTACACTGAGGTGGTGGTTCAACTGTTCAAAATGTGACAGCCTACTCACTCTTGTGTCCCTTAGATACCTATCATTGTGGATCAATGGGAGGAGAAGACAAAACCCTGTGTACAGAACCCTTGTGGATTTGGCTACACTGGAGAACAGGCACATTATACTGACTTATAGACTGGACAGGGACATAATCACAGAGCTGTGTGCCCAATTGGAGCCTTGCCTGATATCAGCTATCCGTCATCCCACTAGGACCCCCCCTCTTGTGTAAGTACTATCAGTGCTCCATTTCCTGGCAACTGGTTCTTTCTAAGTAACAGTGGGCGTGGCAGCTGGAATGTCACAGCCAATGTTTTCAATCGTGCTGGCAAGGGTTTTGTCTGCCCTGGTGAAACCCATGTGCAGCTACATTGCTTTCCCCTATGTGGAAGATTTGGCCACTGTGAAGGCAGGATTCTATGCAATAGGGCATATCCCCAATATTATTGGGGGAAGTGACGGTACACATATTGTGTTTGTCACCACCCCCCCCCGCCAGAATGAACAGGTGTTCAGGAATCGTAAGGGTTTCCACTAACTGAATGTGCAAATGGTGTGCCTGGCTGACCAGTTCATCTCCCACGTCACTGGCAAGTATCCTGGGTCGGTGCATGACGCCTTCGTCCTCAGGACCTTCAGCCTCCTAAAGGCCAGGTTCAGGTGCCTCCATCTGACAGGTGGATCCCTGTGCTACTCACCTGGAAAGGTCTGCCAGATTGAAGTGGAGTGCTGCATGTTGCACAACCTGGCCCTCAGACGACATGTGCCTTTTCTGCAGGAGGAGGGGACTAGAGATGCCCCTGTGGCAGCAGTGGACCCTGAGGACAGTGAGGATGAGGAGGCAGAGGATGAGTATGAGGACAACAGAACATCAGTTATACGAAAATACTTCCAATGACACACAGGTGAAACAGTGGAACTGACCATTACTCTGACTATTGATTTATCTGTTTGGCTGTCGCATGATGGCATTCACTTCCTTTGCATCTCACATTACTGTCACCTATAGCTTCTCATTTACCAGATGTTGGTGATATGACAACAATGTCCTAGACAGTTACAGGTCATTATTTGTATGCTATCACAGTGTTCAGATCATTTGCACTTGATGTGACTGTTCCCACAAATGCACATTTTCAAAACATAAAACAGTGTCACTCAAATTGTGCTCAAGGGTGTTTATTGTAGTGCAAATAAGTGACTGAAAATGCAATGGAATGGGGTGATGGTGGAGGAAAGTCAAGGGTATTGTTCCAGTCTGTTTGTAGCACAGGTCCAGTGTCCAAGGGGCCATAGGAAGGGGAGCAAAGGCAATTCAAAGTGGACAAGGTGACAGGGTGGGACACAAGGGGGACAATCAGGAGAGTCTCATTTCCTGATGGTGGTCTTGGCAAGTGTCTCTGGCTTCTGTCTGGTTCGCAGGGAATGTTTGCGGGGTGGTTCACCTTCTGCAGGGGGAGGGGTGCTGGTGGCCTGAATGTCCTGTGGCAGGCCTCCTCTCCACTAGCTGCAGCGGATGTGGTGGGCTGGTCAATAGACTGGCTAGTGGTAGGGGCCCGCTGCTGTGCAGTTCATTCCCTCATGATGTTGGCCATGTCTGTCAGCACCTCTGCTATGGAGATCATGGTGGTGTTGAGGGCCTGCAAGTCCTCCCTGACCTCCTGATAGTGTTCCTCCTGCAGCCGCTTGTCCTCCTGCATGTTGTTCAGGATGTGGCCCATCATGGCCTGGGATTGTTGGTAGGCACCCAGGACATTAGTGAGTGCCTACTGGAGAGTCGGTTCCCCGGGCATGTCCTCCCCCGGCACACTGCGGTCCCTGTTGCACTGTGCCTCTGTCCCCCGAACGGTGTTCCCACTGCCACTGACCCCAGGTCCCTGATTGTCTGGGGTACGAGGTGTGGACTGGGGTCTCTGTACAGGTGGGCACACTGCTGATTGATGTGTCTTGGGGACAGAGGTGTGGGGATGCTGGGTGGGTGCTGTGGTGTTGGTAACTGATGGGGGAGGCTCTGTGGTGGACTGTGTGTGGGCTGGGTGACCGACTGACCAGTGGTCCCTTATGGGTCAGGTTGTTGATTTAGATCCTGAAGTCCAGAGTTACTGTCATCATTGGGGGCATCTTCTTTTGGGGAACTGGATAGTCGTGGCACCTCCTCTCCACTGAGATTGGCTGGGGCACCTGTGGGGATGTAAGTGATATATTATGCTTCATGCCTGTGACATATTGTACATCCCTACCTTCCCCTCTATCGTTGCTGTTGCCCTGCCACTTTTGTTTGTGTGTGGTGGTGTATTGTGTGCTTGTTAATTCTCCATGCTGTGCATGCTTTGGTGATGGGTGTCCATGCAGGGCTGGGAGGGCTGACCATGCAATTGTCACTGGGGTAAGTCATATGTGTAGGTGCAGTGTGTGGGATATAGTGGAGTGATGGGAGTGAGGGTGAGAGTGTGAGATGGCATGCAGGTATGGGGGTTGATAAGTGGTAAATGTTGACTTACCAGTGTCCAGTCCTCCGGCTACTCCAGTGAGTCCCTCAGGATGCAGTAATGCCAAGACTTGCTCCTCCCATGCTGTGAGCTGTGGAGGAGGTGGGGGGGGTCCACCACCAGTCCTCTGTATGGTGAGCTAGTGCCTTGCTGCCACGGAACGTACCTTCCCCCGCAGTTCGTTCCACCTCTTCCTGATCTCGTCCCTTGTTCTTGGATGCTGTCCCACAGCGTTCACCCTGTCTACGATTCTCCGCCATAGCTCCATCTTTCTTGCAATGAAAATCTGCTGGACCTGTGCTCCAAACAGCTGTGGCTCTGTAGGAGGCTGGACTGGCTTGTAGTGAGTACCAAGGGGTACTTGCACCTTGCACCAGGCCCAGTTATCCCTTATTAGTGTATAGGGTGTCTAGCAGCTTAGGCTGATAGATAATGGTAGCTTAGCAGAGCAGCTTAGGCTGAACTAGGAGACGTGTGAAGCTACTACAGTACCACTCAGTGTCATATGCACAATATCATAAGAAAACACAATACACAGTTATACTAAAAATAAAGGTACTTTATTTTTATGACAATATGCCAAAGTATCTTAGAGTGTACCCTCAGTGAGAGGATAGGAAATATACACAAGATATATATACACAATAGCAAAAAATATGCAGTATAGTCTTAGAAAACAGTGCAAACAATGTATAGTTACAATAGGATGCAATGGGGAAACATAGGGATAGGGGCAACACAAACCATATACTCCAAAAGTGGAATGCGAACCACGAATGGACCCCAAACCTATGTGACCTTGAAGAGGGTCGCTGGGACTATTAGAAAATAGTGAGAGTTAGAAAAATAACCCTCCCCAAGACCCTGAAAAGTGAGTGCAAAGTGCACTAAAGTTACCCTAAGGACAAAGTAGTCGTGTTAGAGGAATAATACAGGAAAGACACAAACCAGCAATGCAACAACTGTGGATTTCCAATCTAGGGTACCTGTGGAACAAGGGGACCAAGTCCAAAAGTCACAAGCAAGTCGGAGATGGGCAGATGCCCAGGAAATGCCAGCTGCGGGTGCAAAGAAGCTTCGACTGGACAGAAGAAGCTGAGGTTTCTGCAGGAACGAAAAGGGCTAGAGACTTCCCCTTTGGTGGACGGATCCCTCTCGCCTTGGAGAGTCGTGCAGAAGTGTTTTCCCGCCGGAAGGACGCCAACAAGCCTTGCTACACGCAAATCGTGCGTTTGGCGTTTTTGGACGCTGCTGGGGCCCAGGAGGGACCAGGAGGTCGCAAATTGGACCTGAAGAGAGAGGGGACGTCGAGCAAGACAAAGAGCCCTCACTGAAGCAGGTAGCACCCGGAGAAGTGCCAGAAACAGGCACTACGAGGATGCGTGAAACGGTGCTCGCCGAAGTTGCACAAAGGAGTCCCACGTCGCCGGAGACCAACTTAGAAAGTCGTGCAATGCAGGTTAGAGTGCCGTGGACCCAGGCTTGGCTGTGCACAAAGGATTTCCGCCGGAAGTGCACAGGGGCCGGAGTAGCTTGCAAAGTCGCGGTTCCCAGCAATGCAGCCCAGCGAGGTGAGGCAAGGACTTACCTCCACCAAACTTGGACTGAAGAGTCACTGGACTGTGGGGGTCACTTGGACAGAGTCGCTGGATTCGAGGGACCTCGCTCGTCGTGCTGAGAGGAGACCCAAGGGACCGGTAATGCAGCTTTTTGGTGCCTGCGGTTGCAGGGGGAAGATTCCGTCGACCCACGGGAGATTTCTTCGGAGCTTCTGGTGCAGAGAGGAGGCAGGCTACCCCCACAGCATGCACAAGCAGGAAAACAGTCGAGAAGGCGGCAGGATCAGCGTTACAGAGTTGCAGTAGTTGTCTTTGCTACTATGTTGCAGGTTTGCAGGCTTCCAGCGCGGTCAGCGGTCGTTTCCTTATCAGAAGGTGAAGAGGGAGATGCAGAGGAACTCGGATGAGCTTGTGCATTCGTTATCTAAAACGAGACCCTAAATAGCCAGAAAAGAGGGTTTGGCTATTTAGGAGAGAGGATAGGCTACTAACACCTGAAGGAGCCTATCAGCAGGAGTCTCTGACGTCACCTGGTGGCACTGGCCACTCAGAGCAGTCCAGTGTGCCAGCAGCACCTCTGTTTCCAAGATGGCAGAGGTCTGGAGCACACTGGAGGAGCTCTGGACACCTCCCAGGGGAGGTGCAGGTCAGGGGAGTGGTCACTCCCCTTTCCTTTGTCCAGTTTCGCGCCAGAGCAGGGGCTAAGGGGTCCCTGAACCGGTGTAGACTGGCTTATGCAGAATTGGGCACATCTGTGCCCAAGAAAGCATTTCCAGAGGCTGGGGGAGGCTACTCCTCCCCTGCCTTCACACCATTTTCCAAAGGGAGAGGGTGTCACACCCTCTCTCAGAGGAAGTTCTTTGTTCTGCCATCCTGGGCCAGGCCTGGCTGGACCCCAGGAGGGCAGATGCCTGTCCGAGGGGTTGGCAGCAGCAGCAGCTGCAGTGAAACCCCAGGAAGGGCAGTTTGGCAGTACCAGGGTCTGTGCTACAGACCACTGGGATCATGGGATTGTGCCAACTATGCCAGGATGACATAGAGGGGGCAATTCCATGATCATAGACATGTTACATGGCCATATTCGGAGTTACCATTGTGAAGCTACATATAGGTAGTGACCTATATGTAGTGCACGCGTGTAATGGTGTCCCCGCACTCACAAAGTTCAGGGAATTGGTTCTGAACAATGTGGGGGCACCTTGGCTAGTGCCAGGGTGCCCTCACACTAAGTAACTTTGCACCTAACCTTTACCAGGTAAAGGTTAGACATATAGGTGACTTATAAGTTACTTAAGTGCAGTGTAAAATGGCTGTGAAATAACGTGGACGTTATTTCACTCAGGCTGCAGTGGCAGGCCTGTGTAAGAATTGTCAGAGCTCCCTATGGGTGGCAAAAGAAATGCTGCAGCCCATAGGGATCTCCTGGAACCCCAATACCCTGGGTACCTCAGTACCATATACTAGGGAATTATAAGGGTGTTCCAGTAAGCCAATGCAAATTGGTAAAAATGGTCACTAGCCTGTTAGTGTCAATTTGGAAAGAAATGAGAGAGCATAACCACTGAGGTTCTGATTAGCAGAGCCTCAGTGAGACAGTTAGGCACCACACAGGGAACACATACATATAGGCCACAAACTTATGAGCACTGGGGTCCTGACTAGCAGGGTCCCAGTGACACATAACAAACATACTGAAAACATGGGGTTTTCCCTATGAGCACTGGGCCCTGGCTAGCAGGATCCCAGTGAGACAGTGAAAACAGTGACAAACACCCTGACATACACTCACAAACAGGCCAAAAGTGGGGGTAACAAGGCTAGAAAGAGGCTACCTTCTCACACAACCCCCCCCAAACGAAGGACAATAAGGCTAACCTTGGCCAGTTGAGACTTTATTGTCTAAGTGGTGATAAGTAGAGAGTAGCTCTGCAATAGACTGGTTACTCCCTTTATCATCCACTATATGGTTACTTCCCTGTGGGGATGTAAACCACCCTGTTTGAAGTTTTTTAGCTAACCAACAATGTGAAGATGTATTTTCAGAGTTTCTATCAGTAAGTTTTAGTTTAGAGCAGTGGGAATTATCCACTGAACCTATTTGTAATGATGGAAATGCCAGACAGGGATGCTGTCTCAGTAAAGCCATAGCTGAGCAAAAACTTTGTCCATTTGGCTGGAAGAGAGAACAGGGATGCTGTTTCTCTTGAGTAGGAGCAGGGCAGGGGTGCTGTCCTATGAGCTCCACACTAGGGCAGGGATGCTGTCCTAAGTGTTGTGAGGCAGTACAGGGTTTCTGCACTAAAGTTTCTCTGGGAGGGTTGGAGGGATGCTCCATGTTAACTAAAATGGTGCTCTTTTTGTCACCAATGTTAGTTATCCCACAGAGAGGTACTTCTACCTCAGGGAGTCCAGCTATGCCAGCTGATGATTCCCTTGGAACAGGTGCCACCCCAGGAGAGGTTTCTCCCACCACAGGAATGGTATCCTGAATGGTAGGGTGGTTAGGGGATACTGTGATACCCTTTTTACCTGTTGATGGAGAGGGATCCTGAGTTTTCAGGCCTTCTCTCCTTTGCTTTTTCATTTCACTTGAAATGAGAGGGAACAATTCCTCAGGGATGCCCAGCATGGCTGCATGGGCATAAAACTCTACATCAGCCCAACCTGAGGCCTCTAGGTCATTACCTAAGAGACAGTCTACAGGTAAGCTAGGTGATACCACCACCTGCTTAGGGCCAGTAACTCCACCCCAACTAAACTGAATTATAGCTAAGGGAAGAAACTTAGTGGAGTTATGGACATCAATAATCTTATACTGTTGTCCAATGATGTGTTGTTCAGGAGGCACTAGGTTTTCAGTCACCAAAGTGAAACTGGCACCTGTGTCCCTGTAGGCCAAGGCCTCAACACCATTTATTGAAACTGTCTGCCTGTACTTATCCATTGTAAGGGGACAAGCAGCCAGTGTGGCAAGGCCAATGCCACTAGGTGTGACAGAAACTGTCTTGGGACTGATTACATCAGTTTCCACTATGGACCCATAAGTGAACCCAACTACACCCTTTGCTTGACTGTTGCCAGCAGTCCCACCACTAGTACCACTACTGCTAGGGGCACTAGAGCTTGATGTATTAGTGGTGGTAGGCTCAGGGGGTTTACCTGGACAGGACTTATCCCCTGGCCTATGGCCTCTATTTTTACACACAAAGCACCAAGGCTTTTTAATGTGTGCAGGTTGGGAAGAAGAGGAAGAATTTGTTTTATCCCCACCCTCTGAAGAGTGTTTAAGATTTGAAGTGGGATCTTTGGTTTTACCCTTATCCCCATGCTTATCTTGAGATTTTTCACCATCTTTCTTCTTATTGCCATCTTTGTCACCCCCTGTATGAACTTTTCTGTTCACCCTTGTTCTGACCCATTTGTCTGCCTTCTTTCCCAATTCTTGGGGAGAGGTCAGATCAGAGTCTACCAGGTACTGGTGCAACAAATCAGACACACAATTATTAAGTATATGCTCTCTCAGGATTGTGTTATACAGGCTTTCATAATCAGTAACTTTACTGCCATGTAACCACCCCTCCAAGGCCTTCACTGAATGGTCAATGAAATCAACCCAGTCTTGTGAAGACTCCTTTTTGGTCTCTCTGAACTTTATCCTGTACTGTTCAGTGGTTAAGCCATAACCATCCAGGAGTGCATTCTTAAGAACTTGGAAATTGTTAGCATAATTTTCTTTCACAGTAAGGAGCCTATCCCTACCTTTTCCACTAAATGATAGCCATAGGATAGCAGCCCACTGCCTTTGAGGGACATCCTGTACAACACAGGCCCTCTCAAGTGCAGCAAACCACTTGTTAATGTCATCCCCCTCCTTATAAGGGGGAACTATCTTGTGCAGATTCCTGGAATCATGCTCTTTTGCAGGATGACTATGGGGAATACTGCTGCTGCCACCATGGGTATCTAAACCCAACTTCTGTCTTTCCTTCTCTAATTCAAAAGACTGTCTATCCAAATCCAGCTGTTGCTTTTTAAGCTTCAGTCTGGTTTGTTCCACCCTCAACTTATTGAGTTCCCTCTCTAACATTCTGTCATCAGGGTTGGTGGGAGGGACATTTCTAGAAACAGAGCTATGATGGGAATGAACAGAAGGAGACCTGTCCCTTACAGGAGCCACCCTAACAGCTTGGTTTACAGAAACATTACTACCAGTATGGTGAGAATATATGCTTTTGCTATGATGTGAGACAACACTATTTCTATGGTGTGGCTCATCATCATTACCATCTATGCTAGACTGTCTAGTAATGGGCAGGCTAGGAAGTTTCTTTCCTGAATCTTTTCCTGGGGGAGTCCCTGAATCAGATTGGGAACTATTAGGTACTTTTTCAACAGATGGGGCACCTATGGCCTTATCCTGTTCTCTAAGCATGTTAAGTAACAGTTCCAAGGAAGGATTCTTCCCTACACTCAAACCTCTCTCTATACAGAGACTCCTTGCTCTTTTCCAGCTAAGGTTGTCATATGCAAGTTTGGACAGATCAACACTTTGGCCTGTGCCAGACATTTTTAGAGAGAGTTAAAGTGATAGACAAAGAGAAAAAAGTTTTCAGAACTTTTTGGAAAGACAGAAAAAAACTTTTTAAACTTTTAAGAACTTTTTGAAAGTTTAGGAGTACTTTTCAGCACTTAGAAAAGAGTGAAAAGAGGAAATGCAAAACTTTTTGGCTATGTGTATATACACTGACCTTGTTTTGTATATTTTTCTCTTATGAAAAGTACAATGACAAGAGTGGTAAGTAGTCTCAAGCACTTATCCCACCACTGCACAACCAATGTAGGAGGCTGGACTGGCTTGTAGTGAGTACCAAGGGGTACTTGCACCTTGCACCAGGCCCAGTTATCCCTTATTAGTGTATAGGGTGTCTAGCAGCTTAGGCTGATAGATAATGGTAGCTTAGCAGAGCAGCTTAGGCTGAACTAGGAGACGTGTGAAGCTACTACAGTACCACTCAGTGTCATATGCACAATATCATAAGAAAACACAATACACAGTTATACTAAAAATAAAGGTACTTTATTTTTATGACAATATGCCAAAGTATCTTAGAGTGTACCCTCAGTGAGAGGATAGGAAATATACACAAGATATATATACACAATAGCAAAAAATATGCAGTATAGTCTTAGAAAACAGTGCAAACAATGTATAGTTACAATAGGATGCAATGGGGAAACATAGGGATAGGGGCAACACAAACCATATACTCCAAAAGTGGAATGCGAACCACGAATGGACCCCAAACCTATGTGACCTTGTAGAGGGTCGCTGGGACTATTAGAAAATAGTGAGAGTTAGAAAAATAACCCTCCCCAAGACCCTGAAAAGTGAGTGCAAGGTGCACTAAAGTTCCCCTAAGGACAAAGTAGTCGTGTTAGAGGAATAATGCAGGAAAGACACAAACCAGCAATGCAACAACTGTGGATTTCCAATCTAGGGTACCTGTGGAACAAGGGGACCAAGTCCAAAAGTCACAAGCAAGTCGGAGATGGGCAGATGCCCAGGAAATGCCAGCTGCGGGTGCAAAGAAGATTCGACTGGACAGAAGAAGCTGAGGTTTCTGCAGGAACGAAAAGGGCTAGAGACTTCCCCTTTGGTGGACGGATCCCTCTCGCCTTGGAGAGTCGTGCAGAAGTGTTTTCCCGCCGGAAGGACGCCAACAAGCCTTGCTACACGCAAATCGTGCGTTTGGCGTTTTTGGACGCTGCTGGGGCCCAGGAGGGACCAGGAGGTCGCAAATTGGACCTGAAGAGAGAGGGGACGTCGAGCAAGACAAAGAGCCCTCACTGAAGCAGGTAGCACCCGGAGAAGTGCCAGAAACAGGCACTACGAGGATGCGTGAAACGGTGCTCGCCGAAGTTGCACAAAGGAGTCCCACGTCGCCGGAGACCAACTTAGAAAGTCGTGCAATGCAGGTTAGAGTGCCGTGGACCCAGGCTTGGCTGTGCACAAAGGATTTCCGCCGGAAGTGCACAGGGGCCGGAGTAGCTTGCAAAGTCGCGGTTCCCAGCAATGCAGCCCAGCGAGGTGAGGCAAGGACTTACCTCCACCAAACTTGGACTGAAGAGTCACTGGACTGTGGGGGTCACTTGGACAGAGTCGCTGGATTCGAGGGACCTCGCTCGTCGTGCTGAGAGGAGACCCAAGGGACCGGTAATGCAGCTTTTTGGTGCCTGCGGTTGCAGGGGGAAGATTCCGTCGACCCACGGGAGATTTCTTCGGAGCTTCTGGTGCAGAGAGGAGGCAGGCTACCCCCACAGCATGCACAAGCAGGAAAACAGTCGAGAAGGCGGCAGGATCAGCGTTACAGAGTTGCAGTAGTTGTCTTTGCTACTATGTTGCAGGTTTGCAGGCTTCCAGCGCGGTCAGCGGTCGTTTCCTTATCAGAAGGTGAAGAGGGAGATGCAGAGGAACTCGGATGAGCTTGTGCATTCGTTATCTAAAACGAGACCCTAAATAGCCAGAAAAGAGGGTTTGGCTATTTAGGAGAGAGGATAGGCTACTAACACCTGAAGGAGCCTATCAGCAGGAGTCTCTGACGTCACCTGGTGGCACTGGCCACTCAGAGCAGTCCAGTGTGCCAGCAGCACCTCTGTTTCCAAGATGGCAGAGGTCTGGAGCACACTGGAGGAGCTCTGGACACCTCCCAGGGGAGGTGCAGGTCAGGGGAGTGGTCACTCCCCTTTCCTTTGTCCAGTTTCGCGCCAGAGCAGGGGCTAAGGGGTCCCTGAACCGGTGTAGACTTGCTTATGCAGAATTGGGCACATCTGTGCCCAAGAAAGCATTTCCAGAGGCTGGGGGAGGCTACTCCTCCCCTGCCTTCACACCATTTTCCAAAGGGAGAGGGTGTCACACCCTCTCTCAGAGGAAGTTCTTTGTTCTGCCATCCTGGGCCAGGCCTGGCTGGACCCCAGGAGGGCAGATGCCTGTCTGAGGGGTTGGCAGCAGCAGCAGCTGCAGTGAAACCCCAGGAAGGGCAGTTTGGCAGTACCAGGGTCTGTGCTACAGACCACTGGGATCATGGGATTGTGCCAACTATGCCAGGATGACATAGAGGGGGCAATTCCATGATCATAGACATGTTACATGGCCATATTCGGAGTTACCATTGTGAAGCTACATATAGGTAGTGACCTATATGTAGTGCACGCGTGTAATGGTGTCCCCGCACTCACAAAGTTCAGGGAATTGGCTCTGAACAATGTGGGGGCACCTTGGCTAGTGCCAGGGTGCCCTCACACTAAGTAACTTTGCACCTAACCTTTACCAGGTAAAGGTTAGACATATAGGTGACTTATAAGTTACTTAAGTGCAGTGTAAAATGGCTGTGAAATAACGTGGACGTTATTTCACTCAGGCTGCAGTGGCAGGCCTGTGTAAGAATTGTCAGAGCTCCCTATGGGTGGCAAAAGAAATGCTGCAGCCCATAGGGATCTCCTGGAACCCCAATACCCTGGGTACCTCAGTACCATATACTAGGGAATTATAAGGGTGTTCCAGTAAGCCAATGTAAATTGGTAAAAATGGTCACTAGCCTGTTAGTGTCAATTTGGAAAGAAATGAGAGAGCATAACCACTGAGGTTCTGATTAGCAGAGCCTCAGTGAGACAGTTAGGCACCACACAGGGAACACATACATATAGGCCACAAACTTATGAGCACTGGGGTCCTGACTAGCAGGGTCCCAGTGACACATAACAAACATACTGAAAACATGGGGTTTTCCCTATGAGCACTGGGCCCTGGCTAGCAGGATCCCAGTGAGACAGTGAAAACAGTGACAAACACCCTGACATACACTCACAAACAGGCCAAAAGTGGGGGTAACAAGGCTAGAAAGAGGCTACCTTCTCACAGGCTCTACCCTGACTTTTTTCTCGATCATGATCCGCAACTCCTCATCTGTGAAATGGGGGTGTCTTTGTGGGGCCATGGGTGTTGTGTGGTGTGTTTAAGTGTGTGGGTGTTGGGTAGTGTGATTGGGTGTGCATAGTGGAGTGCGTGAGGGATGTATGAGTGTTGTGTAGTTGTCGCAGTGGTCTTGATGTCTGTCTAGTGGCAATAATTTGTATTCGTAAAGGGTTGTGGGTAATGTGGGTGTGTGTTTTATAGTGGTGCGAGTGGGTGGGTGTGGTGCGTGTATGGGTGTCAGGTGTGTGTTGTTTGAATTGGCCAATATTGTGTAGTTTAGTATTTGAGGGTCCATTCTGAGTGCGACGGTGTGTACCACCAATGGTTTACTGCTGGTGAATATCCGCCATGGTGATTCATGGGTCATGATTTGGTGGGCGTTGTTTTGTTGGCGTAACGGTATGGGTGTTGGTACTGACAGTTTACCACTGATCTTTGGGCTGGCGGAATTGTATATGTGGCTGTATTCTGTCGGTTTGGTGTGTGTGTGTGTGTGTGTGTTATAATATGTCGAACGGATATTCCCCACTGCAGCGGCATGTTGGCAGCCGTCAGCGTGGCGGTAAGCGGAATTTACCGCCAATGTGATAATGAGGGCCCTGAAGTAAAAATATGATACAATCTCTTCAAAATTAAAAAAAAGGTGTATTTCTTTAACATGCAGAAGCATTTCACCTTAGTGCATCAAATTATATTGCTGCATTAAAAGTGATAGTATTTTAGAACTATTTATGGTTCACTCCCTAAGAAAGCCAAGCAAGTCAGTAGTCTTGTAAATCCTAAACGTGGCATAAATTCTTTTTATAGATGGAGTAACATTAGAGCTTATTAAATCAAGCTTAACAGGTGCTTGTACAGCAGATACCTGAACTAA
Source organism: Pleurodeles waltl (assembly GCF_031143425.1). Taxonomy (NCBI): domain Eukaryota; kingdom Metazoa; phylum Chordata; class Amphibia; order Caudata; family Salamandridae; genus Pleurodeles; species Pleurodeles waltl. The sequence continues at coordinate 1,893,470,515 of NC_090440.1, forward strand.
ATTATTTACTAGTGTGCCCATGTGTGATAATAAAGAAAAAGTAAAGTCTCTAAAATAAATATTTGCCTAAGATAATGGAATTTGGACAAGCAGGGAAGTCGGTATTGATTACAGGTTATCTGGTTTCACATTTTGAAATTCAGCCACCAGATCAGTAGCTCTCTCTATCTCTCTCTATTTCTCTCTCTCTCTCTCTCTCTCTTTATCAATCTCTTTGTCTCACTCTCTCTCGATTACTTCAAAGGTCACAGTTTTTTCTTTCATTCTATACTCAAGACATGGAAAATTGACATAGAGATAGCAGACCCAACTCTGGGCTCCCAACCCAACTACCAAGTCAATAATGCATTTATCTGGGGGGGTGCCACACCCCTGAACCTACGCTTCTGGTAGGCAGTGCCCACTGGGACCACTGCCTACTCTTAAAAAAACATTGTGTCAACATTCAGAAAGGGAAAGTGATCCCTGGGGTGCCTATTCCCATTTACAAATTGGCGACCACTACTTTTTGTGTAGTCTGTAAAGTGTTAATGTTTTGCGACAGGCTTTCAGTCGCAGAACATTAGTGCATCCCATTCACAATTTAGAAATGGTGCACTAAACACGTCCCTTCCACATAGAGATCTGGTATGTAACGCCAATCCTAAATTGTGATTTGGTAATGTGTACATACTCAAAGGCCATTTTCCGGTCGCAAACAGTCAGATTTTGGGAATCAGGTCCTTTGAGATAGAGAATAGCCTTAGGACATCTGGCCCCTAAATGCTTACAAATTGAAGACGAATACCAGAACTCAGGCGGTTATTCACAGAAGGACTGCACTAACATTGTGTAACTCTTTTTACCATAAACAAGTGCTTTTACGTAACTAGAGGTTAACACGCCAGCGCGCTACAATGTGCTTAACTTCTTTTTCCTTCTTGTGTTTTTGTGCAATGTAAATGGAATTAGAGTTGTTATTGCTGGATAACTAATGAATTGCACGTTTTTGTCTATTAAAGGTATTTGATTAGTGTTAGACCTGCCAGCCCTACGGTGGTCATCCTCGAACTTTTTGCCTGCCTCCCTCCCTCCCTTATTCTGACCCTGATTTTGCTGGTTTTAGGACTCTGCACCCTTTATCACTGCCAGTGCTAAAGTGTATATGCTCTCTCTCCTAAACAAGGTAGCATTGATTGCTACCCAATTGGCATTTTTGATTTACCTGTGAGGCCCTACTAAAGTGCACTACATGTGCCCAGGACCTGTAAGTTAAATGTTACTAGTGGGCATGCACTACTGATTGTGCCACCCACAGAAGTAGCCCCTTAACTATATCTCAGGCCTGCCATTGCAAGGCCTGTGTGTGCAGTTTCACTGCCACTTTGACTTGCATTTAAAACTACTTGCCAATCCTTAATCTCCCCTTTTTCTTCATATAAATCACCCCTAAGGTAGGCCCTAGGTAACCCATAGGGCAGGGTGATATGTAAGTAAAAGGCAGGACATGTGCTTATGTGTTTTACATGTCCTAGTAGTGAAAAGCTCCCCAATTCGTTTTCCACTACTGTGAGGTCTGCTCCTCTAATAGACTACCATTAGAATTGCCCTCATATACTTTTAAGTGGTAGACTGTCATGTTTAGTATTACCAGAATGGTAATGGGAAATCCTGCTTACTGGTGAAGTTGGATTCAATATTACTATTTTAGAAATGCCACTTTTAAGAAAGTGGGCATCTTTCTGCACTTACTGCCACCTGTGTTTTACAGCCTGTCTCCAATCCACATCTGGTCTCTACCGGTTGACAGCTCCCCTTGTGCATTCCACCCAGACAGTCAGAAACACAGGACACTCAGTCACATCTGCATTCATCTGCATACTGAATGGGTCTCCCTGGGCAAAAATGGTGGAGGGGCTCTCTCTTACATTTCAAACGCCAGTGGCCTGCCCTCACACAAAGGACTGATAACCCCCCACAGGGATTGTGGCAGAAAGGACTGGGGTGAAAGGGGAACTCATGCAGTTCAAAACCACTCTTTGAAGTTTCCCACACTTCAAAGGAATTTTTGGGTATATAAACTAGGTCTCTGATCCCACTAAATCAGATACTTCTGGACCTACACAGGAACTACAACTGGACTCTGTCAGAGAGACTGCTTGGTTCCCCAAAGGACTCATCTGGACTGCTTTGCTGAAGGACTGCTTTCCTGCTTCTTGCCCTGCTGCACAGTATTACTGACTCTGCTGGAAGGACTCTGCCTTCCTCCTAAAGTGCTCTCCAAGGGTTTGGATTGAGCTTGCCTCCTGTTTCTGAAGTCTCAGGGCCAACAAAGCCTCTGCCCCTTCAGAAAATCCTTGTGTGTAGGAAAATTGAAGCAACGCCTGCACGGCTGAAAAATCACTGCACTGCCGACCGGATCGATGCAGCGCCGGACTTGCAACTGGGAATCAACGCAGTGCCTGCTTCGCAGCTTAAAATTCACTGCATCGCTTGCCTGAATGACGCATCACCTGCTCCTTCTTCCAGCCCTTCAGGGATTTTCAATGCATCATCCCTGGGTGTCAAAATATCCCCACATCACAGTGAGGAACCAAGGCAGAGCTCCTGAAATGCGACACATCACCATTCAGCGTGGAAAGAAACGATGCATCGTCTGTGCCCCGCCGGAAAATCTGACGCATTGCCTTATTTTTCAACGGATACCTGTGTGTCGTATTTATGACACATTTCAGTACTTTGTGTTACAAGGATACAACCACTCTTTCTTAAGAACTGAGACTCTTTGGAACCTTTAAAAATTGGTATTTCAACTTGTGCCTATTGGATCTTTTTCATTTTGATCTTATGCTATTCAGATAAATATTATCTATTTTTCTAAATCTGTGTGGTGTATTTTTGTGGTGTTTTCACTGTGTTGCTGTAGGAGTTATTGCGCAAATACTTTACACATTGCCTTCTAAGTTAAGCCTGACTGCTCAGTGCCACGTTACCAGAGGGTGGCCACAGGATAATTTGGATTGTGTTGTGACTTACCCTGAGTATGACTGAGGTCCCTACTTGGACAAGGGTATATACCTCTGCCAACGAGAGACCCAATTCGCTTTGTACTTTACTTTCTGTTTTTGTGTTTAATGTTTAATAGCTGTTTGAACTAAAAAATGAGGCAGTGACTCAAGAATGCTGGACAGTGGATCATCCCCTTCTTTATGATAGACTTTCCTTTGTTAGGTTTCTCACCAGGTATTTTTGTGCTTGAGAGCTCCAAAGTAACCTTAAGTGAGTGACAATGTAGCACTATACATGCAAATAAAACTTAAACTGACAGTTTCTAGTCTAAATTACATGTAGTTTCATGTTTCTTTGTTAATCTAATTATAAAATATTCGGACGGCTGAGTTGCAAGCTTGTATCTCATAAACTTCCAGTGATTCCTCTTCCTGTTTTCTCTTTCTGTGCACTTTCACTTTCATTTCTAGGAGGCTTACAATCAAACACAGCATGAGGATGACAATCAGAACGAATTAGGGGAAATCGGAAGTGCCAGAGAGTGAGAGACCGAGGCTCACAGTTCCGGACTGCTTGATGCAAGGTCAGGGCACTGCTGGGAAGAAAGCTGCACTACTGGAATCCGACAGCACTGACAAGACTCGGCTCTTGGGAAATGCTCTCAGTGCCGTCGTCTTGAACTGGCAGGACGCTGCTGGTGAAAAATAATGATTCCGAAGCTCTGTATCAGAAACATAGTCACTGCAGTGTTAACTCACAATGCTGCTATGGAAAGCTGGCTGCTGGAATCCTAAAGCACTGTCAATGCAATTTCTTGTGCAGTTTTATACAGTGTGAACTTGGTCCAGAGGCATTAGAGTGCTTTGCATGAGCACCAGATCGCGTTACACATGTTTTTTGGGGGAGAGGTAGATTTAGCGATTTGCCCTGAATCACAGGATGCTCACATGATGGCATGACTTGATCTTTGTTCACCCATCTTCAGGTCGGTAGCTCTGGCCATTAGGCCACATCTCTACCCTCTGCTCTTATTCCACTTAATGAGCATACACGTTCAAACCCACCCAACCGTGCTACCGGTGACAGCTCCCTTATTACTACACAGAGACTTTCACTGGAGATAACAGGTCTCAGTTGATTAATTCAATCTCAGCCATTAATCACTGATAAGAACCATAAATGGTGAGCATTAGCCATAAATCACTAATAAGCATTATAAATTACTGTCTTTGCTCAACATTTGACTGTACACTGAATGTGAAGCACCTTTGGGTCGAGTGCAGCAGCATCTAGGCTTCCCTTGCTACAGATGTTTGACTGCTGCCGTTCAATCCGTGTCTGGACTACAAGTGCCATGTCTGCTTTGCAGCTACACCCTTGCTTCCTCTGTAGCCCCTTCCTAGTGTCCTCGTGGTAAAGCATCCTAAAATCCCGCCGTTATGGCAACCCTGTCCTTCCTTAGGACTACCACACACATATGGGTGTCCTTGATAGTGTTACTGCATCTCACCCACTAAACTGACACAGCTCACAACTGTGACCCCTGCAAACCTTATTCCGCAGGTGTGGGTGAGTGGGACAGCTTCCAGAGCGTGAATGAGGACATTTCCCTCTCCTGGCCTTTTGACCTTTCTGATTGGGCCGTCCCCTTTGCTCACATTGGCTGCTTTGAAAGGTGCGACACACTTCTGTGGCTGGGATTATGCATGCTTTACCAGGGGAGGTGACCAGGAGGTAGTTGGCTTCATGGTGCTATCCCGTCACCCCCTGCCTTTCTTCCTTGGCCTCCCTTTCTCCTGTGTCCCACTTTCCTGGAGTATAGATGGGGGCGGGGGGGTTAATCATCAGCTTTGTGAGCCCAGTGCCTGCTGATCTTGACTTGTTGACTCTTGTGCTTTTGAGTATGTTAGGCTTGTCCTCTGAGAGCCTGCAACACCGGCCACACCTGCACTTATTAATAGGCATTCATGTACAAACACACTGCTGTTCACAGATGGCACACACAACACTCATGCTAGGACTAAAATATAGCTCAATGTGATGAGGACACCTACTTTCCAGTCCTAGGCTTTCCTTTTACAAATCATTGAATTTGGCTGCATTTGTCGAAGGGTTTCAAGTCAAGTAAACCAGGTCAACAACTCCTAAAATGCAGTGATGTGGCAAATTAAAGACTGTGTGCCTGATTCTGAGTTGGGCGGTCCAACCACCGGACCGCCAATATAGCAGTGGGGAGGACGATGTCAAGACAGCGGCCTCTTCACCACCATATTATGATCTCCCCACCAGACCAGTTGGCAGGAAACAGTATGGCAGCATGACTTTGGATCTCAGTTATGGCCAAGGCCAATGCCACTACACTCCTGGTGGCTCCAGCACACTGAGAATGCGCACTGTCACCATGGCAGACAGTGCGCATTCCGAGTGTGCTTACAGGGTGGCCTCTGCACTGCCCATGACATGGGGATGGGCAGTGCAGGGGAGCCCCTGACGCCCCATCTCTTCCTTTCCACCTACCTTTTCATGGCGAGGTCCCTGCCAGGGAAAGGCCGACCGAAAGGCAAATCGTGATGAGCACAGCGGTGCCGAGCTCCATGATCCTGGTGGTGGCTGCAATCTTGTGGCGGTCCGACCACCATCATCATAATCTAGCGGTCGGACCACCTAGGATGCTGCGGTCAGACCGCCACCCAGGTATGGTGGTCTAATGGACCGCCGTACTCATAATCAGACCCTATGACTGGAAGTGATGCGACCTCAGCACATTGGATCGTGCCATCACCTTAATTCACCCAGTTCATTTACACTTTCCATATGTACCACTAACACAATTATTTACAATGCCACCATTAAAACAACCCCAATTTCCACAAACCCCAGAGACACTCTCAGAGCTCCCAAGTGGTTTCATGTCATGGGTAAAAGCTTCAGGCATTTCATACTTTTTAAGCAGCTTTCCTGTCATTTTTGCATGTGCAATTTCACTTTTTTTCATTTTCATTGATATGTCACAAATGCTGCGGTGACTCCTTGTGCCCTTTAAATTTCATTAGTAGGAGACACTGGGTGTGAAGTAGTTCTTGAGGCGAATCGAGTTAGTGCTGCTGCTCTGTGCTTCAGCAAAATCACACTCTTGGATTTGGTTTGGTAGTTATGTGTGCTGACATTCTCACATACAATTAGAACCACGCCATTCATGCACACACCATTACCTACCAACACTGCCTTGTCACAACCCTTGCAAAAACTAACAAAGAATGTTGATCATGAAAGAAGTTGTCTGGCCTCACTAAAGCCTCGGCACATAAATGATCCTTTAGCCCTCCAGACAGCCTGTTTTTGTGTCCGGTTCCACAGACAGTGCTTGTGTGCAGTGCTTCACCTGAAATTTACCAAGGATTTGTATTTATTTATTTATTTCGTTTAGATCCTTTTGGGGTACAGATTGGTACTGCAGCTGGCAGTTCTATTGTTCCAGCCTTGATCATCAAGGAAGCAACTCAGGCCCTAAAGATTATGAGGTCCGCGTGTTCAGAAAGAGCACAGGGAGACTGTTTATACTAGTGAAAACTGAACCCAGTGTGATGGCATGCTCAGATCTGTTTCAGGCTAAGCAGCGTTTCCATTTGTGATGGTGACTGTTTAACTAGGCATAGACTGAACGCAGTGTGATGGCCGGTACACTTGCTCAGACATGTTTAAAGAGGCTTTCCATTATTGATTTTTTATTTGTTCAGCCAAGCACAGACCAAACCCGATATAATGGCAGGTCAACACACCAAGAGATTCAGCCGCAGGATGGGAAGCAGGGCGCCTCCTACAATCCGCAATGCTATGAGACACTGTGGGATTAGAGGATCAGCATGGCTGTTTGCAGACATAAATGATTATGAAAAGACTCTGCGGTTCGTCAAGTCCTGATTTCTTTCATTTAATAAAAGCTGAAGCACAGTAACCCTTAGATGAGTTAGATCTTACATGTTTGTGATGTTATGTTAAAAGATTTGCCTTCCCTGCTGTGTTTGGCTTCATGTTTACCACCAGGGTACTGTTAGCAGTACATTCAGTGACAAGATAAGGCTTTATATGTGTTCCCTCCACGCTGTACATAAAAACATGCCAGCTGGATATGCCTTCTTTAATTTGTCTTTTAATTTAAGCTGACATCGCCTTGATCACCTGTTATCTTTCTGCACCACATATTTAAGTTGCAGGGCTGTAGCAGGTCATTGTGTTTTGAGAAGACTGTGGCGATGGAGCTTCATAAGCACCCCTCTAAACATGATTATACCTCCAGAGAAGATCAAGAGGGATGCAGTGGTTAGGTGAAAAAGTACAGATTCTGATCCTTACCTTTTGACCCAGGCTCAGATACAAACCTTGATCAGGTAATTAGCAAAAGCATTGCAGAGAACAACATGCAGACCTGTCTCAGAGTTGACTTTGGGTGATGATCTGTTTCTTCCTCACTTTCGGATGGGCAAGTATCATCCCTGTCTTCCATATCTTCCTGTCCATTTCCAAAATGTGTATCAGATGAGGAGCCTGAGCAGATGCAAACAATCACGTTTATTTGATGAATATACATGCAGACGCCTTGCCCATAACTCATGAAAAATCTGCAGATGGAAAATGAAATGCCTCGTACCAGTCCGGGCATGTTCCTGCAATTACAGGTCATTCCTTCCCTAATATTGCAATAAATAAGGAGGCAAGGGAGTTTCTTTTATATGATTGGAAGAATTTAATAAAAAGTAACCATCTAGGATTTTTCACAAGGCTGTAGCCTCTAGCCAGAGAGAGTTTGATCTTCCTGCTTCTGTTACACTCAATCCGATATTGGCAAATTTGGGAGGAGAGTCATCAGTGACATCAGAAGATATATCTGCCAGTGATGCTGTGGACAAGCCTGTGGAGTCTCCCCTTATTCAGATTTTGAAACAACTAAACTTGACTACTAGGGAAGACGTTTATTATGTCTATGCCTCCTCATCATTAGTTAAAAACTGTCAAGCACTGTCTACAGATCCTCAAGATGGAACAGACTTTTTAGATCTTTTGGCTCACTTGGAAATTACAACTAATTTCATTTCAGATGTTACTTGTGATTACCCTTAGCAGCTCTTTTTGCAACAAGTGCAGTTGCAGCAGCAAGGAGACAGATTTATTTGTGCACAGAAAGCCACTTTAGTGAAATTAATTTTCCATAGTTATTCGCTTTTTTCTGGAACAATTAGAAGAGATATTAAAAGAAAGTATTTCAAATCAGAAAAATGCCCAGACGTTCAAGACTGTAGAACATTCCAGGTGTTTTTGACAAGACAACACCAGTGAAGATATTGTTAGCAATGTTATCAATCATGTTTCAAGACTCAGAATATTGATAAAGGTTCTTTCTTTCTGCAAAATTAAGGCAGCCGTGCTGGCTGTGTCTATCCCTTGCCTGCTCCAGAAGCTGTTGCAAAGTGCCTTTCTCAATTTCTTAATATGTGAGAAGCATCTATAGATGGCTTGGTCTTAGACATCATTAGGCAAGGTTATATCTTCTCGAATTCGAATCAGTGCCTCCAGATTCAGGGTCTGGTCACACTCCTTGGGCAGGAAATCCTTCCAGGCAGTTGGACCTTCTTCAGTGGATTTTAAGTTTGATCCAGAAAAGGGCTGTTGTAAAAGTTCCTGAAGCCAAAATATTTCAAGGAGTTTCCACAGCAATTTTCCTGATTCCCACATTTCAGACTTATTATCAACCTGAAACCATTAAACCACTATATCAATATCATCCATTTGAAAATGAAAACACTTCAGTGGACTGTTCCCTGAATAAATACAGGAGAAGAAATGATGGCTATAGACTTACTTATGTTCATATTGCAATCAATCCATGGTTTCTAAGATCTTGTTGATATCCTCAAAGAACTTAGACTTCATTGCAAGTAAGCTTATAACTACTGTTGGAGAGGTTTCCTTACAAGAGGCAATAGTTTTTAAGCTGCAAAAGCACTTACTGCTCCTGTTAAGCCACCTATCTTCATCTGTCAGAGACTGGCTAAAGATGCAAGGAGACATGCTAAGTCTCTGTTTATGGGGGCTTGAAAAAGGAGAAAGAGTCCACACTGGTTTGCTCTGTACATGCTATATATGTATTAGTTTAGGCAGCATGTGGATTTGTGTATTCTTGTTGCAATGAACAAGTTTGCATGTGTCCGCTCGATCCCCATCTATACCATTATTGAAAACCAGCTTCCTGAGATTTTGAGACGCAAGCCTCAATAACCCACAAGATAAAGAAAACATTACAGTGGTGGAGAATCTTAAACAACATCATGAGATAGATATCTTTGTGCCTCCCTCTTCCATTACGTTTTATGGCAGATGCCAACAGCCTATGTTTGGAAGCAATGCTGGGCTATCTCCAGACAAAAGAACATTGGCTCCTGAAGGAGAAACATCACTCATCCAATTGGAGGGACTTAGTGGCAGATTTGAGAGTACTGATATTTTTGTACCTCTTGTGCACAGACAGCACAGTTAGGAAAGGTTCAATCATCTAACAGCCAGGAAGAGGGATTGTGCCCATAGCATACTTACCATTCCAGACAGGTTATTGGGAGCACAGAATCTTTTTTCTCTGTCTGCATTAATATCAAAGGTGCAAACAATGTAGTGATGGATCATTTGAGCAGGGTATATCCCCCATCCTGTGACTTCTAGGCCCCAGGCAGATATGTGTCAAGTTCGGAAGTCAAGGGGTGGATGCCAAGAATGCTTCGGTAACTTGCATCCTACCTTAGTTTCTCAAGATAGGAGCCTGGGAAGTGGATATGTAACATCACTATGCCGTCCTCATCTTCTGTATCCCAACCTCCGCCTTCTCTGATATCAAGATTATTTTGTCATCTTTACAAGGAGGAAGCAGAGCTGATAATGGTACCATCCTCTGTCCTTGCATGGGATAGTTCCTGTTTCTGAGAAAGATGACAGTATATCTAGAGGGATTCTTCCATTACATCCTTGTCCTTTACTGTGTCCACTGTTGTCTCCTCTGCCTTCAAAAACTTCATACAGCCACATGGAAGCTGAATGGAGGGTCTTGCATAACCTAGCTCTCTCTTCTTCTTTAGCAGCTTCTATTAGGGAGTCCAAAGCAATTTCATTGGTAGGTCTTATGAAAGTCTTTCAGCATTCTTTGTTGTCTGGAAGAGGTTTGATATAGAACCCTGTACCTGTAAGCCCAGGTGGATTTTACGAATTTTGCTGGATGGCTTTAAAATGCAATTGATGGTATGTTTTCTCAGGGACCTGTGGTCACTACTTATAGTTGTTTGTTCCCCATCGGGAGATTAGCCAACGTAGAGGTGTTGGGTTCATGTCTTCTAAAAGCATTCACATTTCCAAGGCTTTAAATGTCATCCCTGGTTCTGGCTCCTTTAGTACTTAAAGGTTTATAGGCTTCTCCTTTTGAACAACTAGATATAGCGTATGCTAGTGTTTTTTACTTTAAAATATTTTTTTGGGGGGCTTCCAGGCCACGATGGTCTCAATCTTGGCCTGGAGGGGTTGCACCTTACTCCCACCTACCAGGCCTCCCAAGTACACCACTGACCCCGGCCCTATCTGGCACTTACTGGCCTACTGCAGGGCCTAAAGCACTTCTACGAGGTAGTAGAGGTAGTCCTCCCAGCTACTACTGAAGACTGCTATGTCATCCAAGTAAGCAGCAGAGGAGGCCTCCAACCCAGTGAGTACCTGGTTCACCAGCCTCTGGAGGGTAGCAGGAGCCTTTTTTAAACCAAAAGGCATCACTCTAAATTGGCCCTCTGATGTAAGGAAGGCTGACCTCCTCTTGGCTCCTCCAGTTAGGGCGATCTGCCAGTACCCTGATGTCAGATCAAAGGTACTTAAATAATTGGCAGCCCCTAACCTGTCAATGAGCTCATCTGCCCGGGGGAATGGGATGAGCATCAGTCTTCGTCACAGAATTGAGCCCTCTGTAATCCACACAGTACTTCAGTTCAGGTATGGCACCTTGGCACCAGAGCCACAGGGCTGGACCAGGGGCTGCTGGAGGGTTCTATCACCCCCAAATCTAGCATCTTAGCGACATCGCTTTTGATGCTGGCCCTCACCTTATCCAACAACCTATAAGACCTGTGCTTAACAGGGAGGTTGTCTCCTGTATCCACATCATGGGTACACAGGTGGGTAATCCCAGGGGTGAGAAAGAAAAGAGAGGACAACTGTTCCAATACTTGGTGGCAGTCCCTCAGCAGCTCAGGAGTGAAGGTAGGGGAAACCCTTCAACAAACCCATCCTTCTCCTTGGGGGCTAAGTGGTCAGGCAGAGGCTCACTCTCCCCCTCATCTGCTCCATTCATCACCAGCAACATGGTGATTTCAGACCTATCAAAGTACGGTTTATGGTGATTTATATGAACCACCTTCCTGGTGAAACCCCTTGTAGACACTTGAAAGTCCTTGCAGAAACCCTTCAGCTGTTGCACAGTGTAAGATTCCAACCTGGTCAGCAGGTCAGCTCAAAGTCAACTACTTCAGATGCAGGTATGGCTTCTCCAGAGTGAGACATAATTTAGCTGAAAAATTCAAAAAGGCCAATTAGGGAGAGTTGAAAAAATCAAAAAAGAAATGTGCCAATTGGTACAGGTCAGGCAAACGTAGGAGAATAGGTCTAACTATGGAGTTGTAGTATATACTGAATCACTATGTGGTATTGCACAAACACAAGTCCTATCCTCACCGCTGAACACAAATGTAAGAAATTGGGTCTCTAGTTGGCAGAGGTATACACCCTATCTTGGTAGGGACCACAATCCTAGTCAGGGCGAGTCAAAGACATTAGCCTGTGCTCACCCTCTGATACCTTGATGCAGAGCAGGCAGGCCTAACTTAGAAGGCAATGTGTAAAGTACATGTGCAACACACACACGCAATAATCTCAGGAGATACACCACAGAAAAAGACTCCACAATCTAGAAAAATAAAGTTTGTTTATCTGGTTAAGATCAGCACAATACAGATCCAATTCATAAATAGCTAAATATTTGCTTTGCAAACTCAAAAATAAAGCAAAGTTGATGAGCAAATGCAGAGATCAGAGGGGGGTGCCAGGGACTCCTCGGCATGGGTGCATGATGTTTTGATGGACCCCGGTACTGTCTAGCTCCTCTATGGGTGCTGTATGCAGCTAAGCTGGGCAAAGAAGCACAGGTTAACTGAAAGTAGCGAGCAGCAAAGGAAAGCAGAGCCACTCTGGATAGTTCACAGGTGCAAGCGGCAAAGTTTAGCAAGGCCACTCGGGTTGCCGGAAAGTAGAGAGTGGCAAAGGAGAGCAGGACCGCTCTCGACGGTTCACAGATACAAGAGGTGAAGTTTGGCAAAAGCCACTCAAGTTCGGTTTGTAAGTAGCGAGCTGCAAAGGAAAGCAGAAGCTGCTCGGAGTCACTCTGGGTTTGGAGAACGAACCTTGGGCTACTGGGCAGAGATCAGCAGGGTGGCACAGCAAAGCAGGGCAGCAGTTCCTGAGAGCAGTAAATCATGGCACAGTGGCAATCCTGGCACACAGCAGTCTTGACTCTAGCAACATTTTCTTGAGTCCCTAGGTGTACTGATTTTAGTGGGTCAAGGACCTAATACTTATACTAGAGAGTGCCTTTGATGTTGGGGTGACTACAAAGAGTTCTTGTGAAGTATACAGGTCCCCCTTTCAGGTCATCTTCAGCTCCAGACTAACAGTGAGAGGTAATCAGCCCCTTTATGAGGGCTCTGGCCACTACCCTTTGAGATGAAAGTGGGAGCCCTTCCAAACCTCATCTCCACGAAGACCCATCAGTATGCAGATGAATGATGATGTAACGGAGTATTCTGTGTTGTGGATGCCTGAAGAGAATGCACAAGTGTACCTGTCACCTAGCCCAAGCCAGTCATGTATTGAAGGTAAGCTGTAGGCACACAGGGCAAGGAGTGCAGTGAAATGTGCGCTTTCTTAAAGTGCCATTTCTAAAATAGTAATAATAAATCTGATTTTCCAGTAAAGAGGGTTAATTACTACCTTTCCAATGATACTAAATATGATGCAGCTACTCCTCTCAGATCAGAAATTACAGCTTAAAGCTAATATAAAGAATTGCCAATGCTGGCCTATGAGAGGGGCAGGCCTCACTGTAATGAAAAACGATTCTAGGAGTTTTTCGTTACCAGGACATGGAAACTTAAAAGTATATGTCCTGCCTTTTACTTCCATGTCACCCTGCACTATGGGCTCCCTAGGCGCTACTTTGGGGTGACTTATATGTAAGAAAAGGAGAGTTTAACGCTTGGCAGAGATTTTAAATGCCAAGTCAGGGTGACAGAGAAACTGGGCACACGGGATCTGCAGTGGCAGGCCTGAGACATGTTTAGAGGGCTACTTAAGTGGGTGGCACAATCAGTGCTGCAAGCCCACTATTTGCATTCAATTTACAGGCCCGGGGTACCTGATATCTCACTTTACAAGGGATTTACGTGTAAATTAAATGTGCCACTTATGGATACACCAAAGTTACCATATTGTAAGGGAGAAGCACATGCATTTTAGCACTGGTTAGCAGTGAAAAAGTGCCCCGAGTCCTAAGGCCAACAAAAAGATGGTCAGAAACAGAGAAGGAAAGGCAAAAAATCTGGGGTAAGACCACCCTAAGGGTGCCAGGTCTAAGATTCTTCCTCTTATGTTTGCGGCAATTGCACAAAATATGTTTTTGTGCTCATTAATTTCTTTGCTTATGTAAATGTTATAATTTATGGCAATCCGGCGTATCCAGCTTTTCAAATGTATTTTCTTACTTGACAGATTGAGAAAGAGGTGTTTTGCAGATGTACAAATGTTCCAATTTTCGGTAAAAGGGAAAAAAAGATTTCAAAGGTGTGAGATCTGACCCTACAAACTTTATGCCCCTGCATTCCGCAGAACAAATGAATATTAAAACTTAACGATCTTGGCCAAAAAAGATTGTTCCAAAAGTACTTTAAAATGAGCTATTGCACTTCTTCATTCGCAGTGTCTATCACGCACTCTAGAACAGGTGTTAAGGTCATTCATTCACTATTCAGATGAAACTCGCACACAAAACACTGACTTGTTTAGTAAGATAGAACTCTCACACAATAACACCGACACTTAATAACAGAACTCTTACACAATAACACTGACTTGTTTAACCCCGTAGGTGCCGTGGACGAGGTGGTTACATCCGCTGCGTGGCGCTCAGGCACCAGGGACTTAACCACCTCGTCCAGGAATGGGCCCTTGGGGGGAGCGCTAGCGCTCCCCCCGTGGGCCTCGTACCTCCCTCCCATGGGCAGGGAAGGAAGGGGAATTGCTTCCCCTTTCACTCCCGCCCCCGCCAGTGACATCTGATGACGTCAGCGTGCAATTGCGCACTGACCTCATCAGAGGCTGCCCCCACCACGATGGTAGCTCAGCTTCCAGCGTGGATCGGAAAAGAAATGCAAAAGCATTTCTCTTCCGATCGTGGGCTGGGGGGTGAGAGAGGCATCGAAGGAAAGGAATGGCCCTTCCTTTCCTTTGATGTCTCTCTGAGCATTTCTGCAGCCTGATCGTGAAGCGATCGGGATGCAGAAATTGCATTTTTTTCTTTTTTGTTATTTACATTAGGGGAGCGAACCCTTGGGCAAGGGTCGCTCCCCAGGGGGGGCAGATTATTTTTATGCCATTTCTGTCCCCTCTGGGGGCAGATCAACCTATTGTAATTAGGAACCTCTAGACACCAGTAATCATTTTTTTCCCTTTATTACACGTAGGGAGCGACCCCTTAGGCAAGGGTTGCTCCCCTAGGGGGAAAACTGTCTTTAGGCCATTTCTGCCCCCCTTGGGGGGCAGATCGTCCTATTTTAATTAGGTTGATCTGCCCCCAAGGGGGCAGAAACCACTAGGCACCAGGGTTTTTTTTTTTTTTTACAGATGGGGAGCGACCCCTTAGGCAAAGGTTGCTCCCCTGGGGGGGCAATTTTACTTTAGACCATTTCTGCTCTCCTTGGGGGCAGATCAGCCTATTTTTATTAGGCCGATCTGCCCCCAAGCAGGGCAGAAACCACTAGGCACCAGGGATTTTTATTTTTTTTGTGACAATTTCACTCAAGGGGAGCATCCCCTTTGGCAAGGGTCACTCTCCTGGGGGGGGGATTTGTTTTAGGCCATTTCTATCCCCCTTGGGGGCAGATCGGCCTATTTTTATTAGGCCGAATCTGCCTCTAAGCGGGGAAGAAACTACTAGGCACCAGGGATTTTTTTGTTTCCACCAATTTCACGCAAGGGAAGCAACCCCTTAGGCAAGGGTCATTTCCCCGGGGGGGAATTTATTTTAGGCCATTTCTGCCCCCCTTGGGGAAGATTTGCCTATTTCTACTAGGCCGATCTGCCACCGGGGGGCAGAAACCACTTGGGCACCAGGGATTGGTGTGTGTGTGTTTTGTTTGGGGGGCAGACCCTTAGACAATTGTCGCTCCCCATGGGGCACATTACTGTTGGCCATTTCTGCCCTCCTTGGGGGCAGATCGGCCTATTTTTGTAAGGCCAATCTGCCCCAAAGGGGGGCAGAAAGTCCACCAGGGAAGATTTTTGTTTAAAAAGAAGATGGTGGGGGTATGGCCATACACCAACCCCAAATAAATGGGGACAAAGTTGTTCTGCCCACCGGTGGGCAGATGGGGCAATTACCCTCCATCCACTCCCCAGGGTGTGGGGGGGGCAGAAAGCCTACTAGATGCCAGCGAATTTGAAAAAAAGAAAAATAGTGGGGTGGTGGCTACCAACCAGTATGGGCATGGTTATGCCCCCAACCCCAACTGAAGGGGATAACAGTCTTTCTCCTCTCCCCCCGCACACTAAAACATCTTATCCCACAGCAAGCAAGAGGACATTTGATTATTTTAAGTTTTGGTTTTACATTTGGGCCATGAGAGCTTGTCTAACTCTCAGAATCGTCCCACTTGGAATGGTGAGGGCTGCACTTTTTGGACTTTGGGACGCTACCATGTAGAAAAATCAATGAGACCTAGATACATCTGAAAACTAAACTTCTGGGTGAGTCCAGGGTGGTGTGCTTCACATACACCGGCACCATTTTCTTTCCCACAATGCCCCGCAAACCTCCAACTTTGCTGGAAATCACACATTTTTCCCATATTTTTGTGATGGAACCTTCTGGAATCTACAGAAATCCACAAAATTCCTACCACCCAGCATTGTCACATCTATACCAATAAAAATTCTGCCCGACTTGTCAGCCTAAAAACTTTTTTTTTCAAACTGCCCTTTTCGACTCGCCTTGGTTCTTCCTCATTTTCGACATGTGAGGCTCTTCCCTGTCACAGGCTCTTGGCCCACCTACACAAGTGAGGTATCATTTTTACCGAGAGACTGAGGAGAATGTTGGGTGGTAGGAAATTTGTGCCAGTGTGGTGATCCCACACAGAATTGTGGGGAAAATGTGATTTTTTAGCTAAATTTGAGGTTTGTTGATGATTCTGGGTAAGAAAACACTGGGGGGTTCCACGCAAGTCACACCTCCCTGGACTCCCTTGGGTGTCTAGTTTTCAGAAACGCTTGGGTTTGTTAGGTTTCCCTAGATGGATGATGAGCCCAGGACCAAAAACGCAGGTGCCCCGCCTCCCATCCCCCCACAACGCAAAAGCAGGTAGTTTTGTATTTGATCATTTTGAGATGTCCACATAGTGTTTTGGGGCATTGCCTATCTTGGGCACTAGGCCTACCCACACAAGTGAGGTACCATTTTTATTGGGAGACCTGGTGGAACGCTGGGTAGATGGAAGTTTGTGGCTCCCCTCAGATTCCAGAACTTTGCAGCACCGAAATGTGAGGAAAAAGTGGGTTTTTTTTGCCAAATGTTGAGGTTTGCTAAGGATTCTGGATAACAGAACCTGGTGAGAGCACCACAAGCTACCCCACCCTGGATTCCCCTAGGTATCTAGTTTTCAGAAACGTCCAGGTTTGCTGGGTTTTCCTAGGTGCCGGCTGAGCTAAAGGCCAAAACCCACAGCTAGGCACTTTGCAAAAAACAGGTTTGTTATCTTTGGGAAAATGTGATGTGTCCAAGTTGTGTTTTGGGGCATTTCCTGTTAGGGGCACTAGGCCTACCCACACAAGTGAGGTACCATTTTTATTGGGAGACTTGGGGGAATGCTAGGTGGAAGGAAATTTGTGGCTCCTCTCAGATTCCAGATCTTTCTGTCACCGAAATGTGAGGAAAAAGTGTTTTTGTACCAAATTTTGAGGTTTGCAAGAGATTCTGGGTAACAGGACCTGGTGAGATCCCCACAGGTCACCCCATCCTGGATTCCCCTAGGTGTCTAGTTTTCAAAAATGCACAGGTTTGGTAGGCTTCCCTAGGTGCCGGCTGAGCTAGAGGCCAAAATCTACAGCTAGGCACTTTCCAAAAAACACGTCAGATTTCAATGTAAAAATGTGATGTGTCCATGTTGCGTTTCCTGTCGCGAGCATTAGGCCTACCCACGCAAGTGAGGTACCATTTTTATCGGGAGACTTGGGGGAACACAGAATAGCAAAACAAGTGTTATTGCCCCTTGCCTTTCTCTACATTTTTTCCTTCCAAATGTAAGACAGTGTGTAAAAAAGACGTCTATTTGAGAAATGGCCTGTAATTCTCATGCTAGTATGGGCACCCCGGAATTCAGAGATGTGCAAATAACCACTGCTTCTCAACACCTTATCTTATGCCCATTTTGGAAATACAAAGGTTTTCTTGATACCTATTTTTCATTCTTTATATTTTAGCAAATTAATTGCTGTATACCCGGTATAGAATGAAAACCCATTACAAGGTGCACCTCATTTATTGGCTCTGGGTACCTAGGGATCTTGATGAACCTAAAAGCCCTATATATCCTTGCAACCGGAAGAGTCCAGCACACGTAACGGTATATTGCTTTAAAAAATCTGACATTGCAGAAAAAAGTTACAAAGTAAAACGTGGAGAAAAATTGCTGTTTTTTTCAGCTCACTTTCAATATTGTTTTATTTCAGCTGTTATTTTCTGTAGGAAAACCTTGTAGGATCTACACAAATGACCCCTTGCTGAATTCAGAATTTTGTCTACTTTTCAGATATGTTTAGCTTTCCGGGATCCCGCATTGGTTTCACACCCATTCCTGTCACTAACTGGAAGGAGGCTGAAAGCACCAACAATAGTAAAAATGGGGTATGTCCCAGTAAAATGCCAAAATTGTGTTGAAAAATGTGGTTTTCTGATTCAAGCCTGCCCGTTCCTGAAAGGTGGGAAGATGGTGATTTTAGCACCAGAAACCCTTTGTTGATGCCATTTTCAGGGAAAAAAACACAAGCCTTCTTCGGCAGCCCTTTTTTCCCATTTTTTTTTTTTAAAACGAAATTGTCACTGTATTTTGGCTAATTTCTTGGTCTCCTCCAGGGTAAACCACAAACTCTGGGTACCATTAGAATCCCTAGGATGTTGGGAAAAAAAGGACGCAAATTTGGTGTGGATAGCTTATGTGGACAAAAAGTTATGACGGCCTAAGCGCGAACTACCCCAAATAGCCAAAAAAGGGCTCAGCACTGGGGGGCTGGGGGGGAAGGCCCAGCAGCTAAGAGGTTAATAACAGAGAACTCTCTCACAGTAACACTGACTTGTTTAATAACATAGAACTTTCACACAATAACACTGACGCTTAATGACATAGAACTCACACAATAACACTGACTTGTTCAATAACACAACTCTCACACAATAGCACTGACTTGATTAATAACATGGAACTTTCACACAATAACACTGACTTATTTAATAACATAGAACTCTCGTGCATTAACACTGACTTGTTTAATAACATAGAACTCTCACACAATAACACTGACTTGATAAATAACGTTGCCCTGATTCTCACGCCTACAACTCTCAGTGCTGAGTCCTGTTATAGAAAATACAACTGTCAGAGCTCATCCTTCCATTGTAATATTGGCCATCGGCATTCATTCACCGAAATTCCAGATTTAGCAGACAACATCAACCATCTTTTGACCGCTGATTCCTCCTTGTCCAATTCTTAGCAACCACCGACTTGGTCAACTTCTAAGACGTTTATGTGGACCAACAGCAGTAAGTTGTTTGTTTTACAAAATGGTCTATGGCTGATTTTACTTCCAAACTTCACTCTTTTTCAGTCTTATAATACAGAGTAAAAATCGTCTAAGAGCTGACGAGACCTTAACGATTGCGTTTTGGAAGCCCGCAAAGTAGATTAGGCACTGGGGAGATGTGCACTTGTAAACTGAAAATTGAAATTAGAAACTGAGATTGGTGTTGGAAAGCATATTTTACCAGAATTATTTCTCATATTTGTAACTAGCCCGAGCCAGGTCCGAAAGCCATCAGAGCGTTGTACCCTATTTGGGGGCATATAATGTGTCGTGCCGTAGTGAATGTACGTCCATGACATGTACAATTTCAAATAGAATAAAAATATTTGTCTTGATCACATAGCTATATTATAGACCACTAGTTATGTGTGGATACCTTAGACACTGATGAGATTTACTTCATTCAAACCTTTGGAAGCCTTAGGTAGTGTCCATTCTTGAGATCTGAAAATAGATCCTTTGAGAAGGAAAGACTGCGCGCTATGCAAATGCCATTTGCATAACATGATAGACTCAACCTCCGCATCCTATGCTGAATGGATACTAGACTGCCTGTGGGAGTAAGGCTCGTTTCCAGGCAAGGGGGTTTCTCTGGAATGCCGGTGGAGCTGGACCAAAGTCAGCTCTGTATACGTCATTTGCAGGTATCGCATGTCATATACCGGCCTTAGAATTGAACCACCAGCTAGCTATTCCCCTCTGCGTAGTGGAGCAAAGATTTTTTGGGGCTCTGGCTGCAGACTTTTGAAATGCAGGTTGCCATAGTAACGCAGCGTAGCTATCCAAAATGCTGCATCTGGAAGCTTCACTGCAGTGGTTTATTAAACCCATTGCGCAGCAAATCAAGCACCATTTTTATTTGGGAGAAAAAAAAAATATTTTTAGAAAACTACTCCCAAGGGGCCAATTTGCAAAAGGTTTTGAGAGCTCAAACCGGTGTTGTGTCTCTGTTAGCGCCTGGTGTGTGTGAAATATAACAATCCTTAGAGCAAAAGATCTGTAGTAAAGACACCAACCGGGGGAAAACGAACTGCTTGTCAGCAGGGGCGCCAAGGGATTGCCGCTGGGAGATCGGCCTGTCCTCGAGACTAGAAACAGCGCTCGGATTCACTCAGAATCGGCGCTGAACCTAAAATAAAGACAGCAAGCGCGGTTCTAAAAATGGCACTTCACGTGACAGGTATTCTGCACTGGGCGGACTTCACCTTTGGTGTCCGAACCGGTGGCTGGAGTCCAGCACCCTGTGGCCTGTGCTCATCCTGGATACACGCCGGTGGGCGCTGAAAGCTCTGGAGAGCAGGGGTTGAGCGGCCTTCGATCGCAGGGCAATGGGGCGAACACCCGGCAGAAGCAACGCGAGGCTTCACACAGCGAAGGCGGGGCCATGGTCCCCAGACTGCACCTGCAAGAATGGGCACGTCTGGCGGGCCCCACAGGGCACACAGAGACACTGCAAGCCTTTCCACGGTGCACATGCTAGTGTGCCTCGGAGCACAGGCCGATGCAGTGCTAGACTCGTCTCTGCCCACTGTACAATTCACAGTGTACCTGAAGAGCACACTCCCCCCAAAGGACGCTTGATGGGGGCAGGTCCGCCTTAGAGAGCAGAAGCAGTGCAAACCGACACAGTGCATTTGCCAGTGGCCAGTGTTCCCGAGAGCTCACGGAGATGAAATGCCCTCAACCCAAAGTACACATACGGGGGCAAGCCTACGCAACCAGAAGCAGAGCACGCCTTCACCGCGGTACACTTGTCAGAGGCCAGTGTACCAGAGAGCTCAGGCACGGGACGTGCAAGCTCACCCACAACACACTCGCAACGTACCTTGGTAGAAGCCATAAAACTCTCCTCCATAGTGTACCTCAGTAGGCCCAAATCAAAGCAAGAGCGTCCACCCCAAAGCACACATCCCAAATGGTTGCCATATCATAGGCAGTGCTTAATTTGTGCTTGTTGTTTCCGGTGCCGGGCACCGGCACTTATTTTTGAGGGACGGCACTTATTTTTCTGCCTAATGCATTTACTGCGGACGGTGGAAGAGGAAAACGAGAAAGAGTTAAAATAGGAGAAAGCTGCCAGGATGAGCTGCAGGAGCAGGAAGGTCGCTCTAAATGGATTGAAGAGGCCCGAGATGGCTTCAGGATCACGCTGCCTCAGTATTCCGTGTTACCACATTTAATTGCAGCAGTCGCGTGTTTACGAGAAGGGCTTTGGGCACCGGCACGTTTTTATTTACAAATTAAGCACTGATCATAGGAAGTGCCTGGTGCAATAACCAATGAGAATGGGTAGAGGCAGTACAATTGCCCCGTTCATTGGAGTGTACCACTGCGCCTCAAACCCCAGGCAGATGTAGCATACTCATGCTCTCACAGCGCACAGCTCTCTGTCAGCGTGCTCCAGCTTCACTCAAGAACCCTCGATTGGTTCAAAGCATAGGTCAGTCTCCAAGACACGGAATTTGTGTACTAGTGGCGGAAATTTTCAGATAATGTCCCGATTAAAGCTGTGCCCCTCCCCACAAAAACATATGAACTCACACTCTCACAGTAAACTCGGGGAGTCCGGTTGACCTTTCTGAGAGCGTTTCCCTTATTCCGTGGACCGTCAGCTAAAAGCAGATGAGGATCTTGTGGATCTCGAGGTAGAAACACATAGAGGCACATTACAGAAACCACTGTTCTTGCTGTGAAGATGCTATTAGGAGTGGCACACCGGGAGCTGCACCTGTAGGGATGGATGCTGGGAGCTGCGTCTGCAGAGGCAGGGAGCAGTGGTTGCAACTGCAGCGGGGGTGGGCTGCATGTGCAGGAGAAAGTGGGAGCTGCATGTGCAGAGGGAGCTGCATATGCAGAGGCAGGAGGTGGGATATGCATGTGCAGAGGGAGTTGCATGTGCAGAGGTAGGAGGTGGGAATTGCATGTGCAGAGGGAGCTGCATGTACAGAGGTGGGAGCTGGGAGCCGCAAGTGGAAAGGGAGCTGCATGTGCAGAGGCAGGAAGTGGGAAGTGCAAGTGGAGAGGGAGCTGCGTGTGCAGAGGTAGGAGGTGAGAAATGCATGTGCAGAGGCAGGAGCCTCTGCAAGTGGAGAGGGAGCTACGTGTGCGGAAGCAGGAAGTGGGAGATGCATGTGCAGAGGCATGAGGTGCGAGATGCATGTGCAAAGGGAGCTGCACGTGCAGAGGAAGTTGGGATCTGCATGTGCAGGAGATGGGAGATGAACATGCAGAGGCATTAGGTGGGATCTCCATGTGCAGAGGGAGCTGCACATGCAGAGGCGGGAGCTGCATGTGCGGAGGGAGATCCATGTGCAGAGGGAGCTGCATGTGCAGAGGCAGGATCTGCAAGTGGAGAGGGAGCTGCATGTGCAGAGTCAGGACGTGGGAGATGCATGTGCAAGGCGGTAGTTAGGAGTTCCATGTGCCGAGGGAGCTGCGTGTGCAGAGGCAGGAGCTAGGAGCTGTAAGTGGAGAGTGGGCTGGGTGTACAGAGGCAGGACGTGGGAGATGCATGTGCGAGGCGGTAGTTAGGAGTTCCATGTGCCAAGGAAGCTGCATGTGCAGAGGCGGGAGGTGTAAGTGGGC
Source organism: Pleurodeles waltl (assembly GCF_031143425.1). Classification (NCBI taxonomy): domain Eukaryota; kingdom Metazoa; phylum Chordata; class Amphibia; order Caudata; family Salamandridae; genus Pleurodeles; species Pleurodeles waltl. The sequence continues at coordinate 1,893,493,294 of NC_090440.1, forward strand.
TGGGTGTGCAGAGGCAGGAGGTGGGAGCCGCATGTAAATGTAAACGTAAATTTCGCACTTGTATAGCACACTACTTACCCGTTAGGGTCTCAAGGCGGTGTACGCATACTGCTGTTGAACCCCTCCTGGCTTTTCCCTGTGAGGCACCCACTCCTCGATAATCCCCATGGTGAAGCCAGGCATCCAAGCGCTGTCAGGGTCGTTGTGGAGATTAAGCAAGCTATTGCCCAGAGTTACAGAGTGGGACCCATTAACTAGGTTAGGCACAGAGGAAAGAATTATCTGGTCCAAGGGAATTGAGCCCAAGACCCGCCAAGGAGGGAATTGAACCCTGGTCCCAGGCCAGATCTCTCCATCAGGGTCTGCCACTCTAACCATTGTGCCACACTTCTCCACATGTGTGAAGCTGTAGTTAGAAGTTCCATGTGCCGAGGGAGCTGCGTGTGCAGAGGCAGGAGCTAGGAGATGTAAGTGAGAGAGGGCTGGGTGTGCAGATGCAGGACATGGGAGATGCATGTGCGAGGCAGTAGTTAGGAGTTCCATGTGCTGAGGGAGCTGCACGTGCAGAGGCGGGAGGTGTAAGTGGGCTGGGTGTGCAGAGGCATGAGGTGGGAGCTGCATGTGCAGAGAGAGCTGCATGTGCAGAGAGAGCTGCATGTGCAGATGAAGTTGAGAGCTGCATGTGCAGATGAAGTTGGGAGCTGCATGTGCAGAGGGATCTGCATGTGGAGGAGATGGGAGATGAACATGCAGAGGCATTAGGTGGGAGCTGCATGTGCAGAGGGAGCTGCACTTGCAGAGGCGGGAGCTGCATGTGCGGAGGGAGATCCATGTGCAGAGGGAGCTGCATGTGCAGAGGCAGGATCTGCAAGTGGAGAGGGAGCTGCATGTGCAGAGTCAGGACGTGGGAGATGCATGTGCGAGGCGGTAGTTAGGAGTTCCATGTGCAGAGGGAGCTGCGTGTGGAGAGGCAGGAGCTAGGAGCTGTAAGTGGAGAGAGGGCTGGGTATACAGAGGCAGGACGTGGGAGATGCATGTGCGAGGCGGTAGTTAGGAGTTCCATGTGCAGAGGGAGCTGCGTGTGGAGAGGCAGGAGCTAGGAGCTGTAAGTGGAGAGAGGGCTGGGTATACAGAGGCAGGACGTGGGAGATGCATGTGCGAGGCGGTAGTTAGGAGTTCCATGTGCAGAGGGAGCTGCGTGTGGAGAGGCAGGAGCTAGGAGCTGTAAGTGGAGAGAGGGCTGGGTATACAGAGGCAGGACGTGGGAGATGCATGTGCGAGGCGGTAGTTAGGAGTTCCATGTGCCAAGGAAGCTGCATGTGCAGAGGCGGGAAGTGTAAGTGGGCTGGGTGTGCAGAGGCAGGAGGTGGGAGCTGCATGTGCAGAGAGAGCTGCATGTGCAGAGGAAGTTGGGAGCTGCATGTGCAGAGGGATCTGCATGTGGAGGAGATGGGAGATGAACATGCAGAGGCATTAGGTGGGAGCTGCATGTGCAGAGGGAGCTGCACATGCAGAGGCGGGAGCTGCATGTGCAGAGGGAGATCCATGTGCAGAGGGAGCTGCATGTGCAGAGGCAGGATCTGCAAGTGGAGAGGGAGCTGCATGTGCAGAGTCAGGACGTGGGAGATGCATGTGCGAGGCGGTAGTTAGGAGTTCCATGTGCAGAGGGAGCTGCGTGTGCAGAGGCAGGAGCTAGGAGCTGTAAGTGGAGAGAGGGCTGGGTGTGCAGATGCAGGACGTGGGAGATGCATGTGCGAGGCAGTAGTTAGGAGTTCCATGTGCTGAGGGAGCTGCACGTGCAGAGGCGGGAGGTGTAAGTGGGCTGGGTGTGCTGAGGCATGAGGTGGGAGCTGCATGTGCAGAGAGAGCTGCATGTGCATAGGAAGTTGGGAGCTGCATGTGAAGAGGGATCTGCATGTGGAGGAGATGGGAGATGAACATGCAGAGGCATTAGGTGGGAGCTGCATGTGCAGAGGGACTGCACATGCAGAGTCGGGAGCTGCATGTGCAGAGGGAGATCCATGTGCAGAGTGAGCTGCATGTGCAGAGGCTGGAGCTGGGAGCTGCAAGTGGAGAGAGGCCTGGGTGTGCAGAGGCAGGAGGTGGGAGATGTACATGCAGAGGCGTCAGTTAGGAGTTCCATGTGCTGAGGGAGCTGCATGTGCAGAGGTGGGAGCTGAAAGTGGAGAGGGAGCTGCATGTACAGAGTGAGGATGTGGGAAATACATGTGCATAGGAGGTTGTTAGGAGTTCTATGTGCCGAAGGAGCTGCATGTACAGAGGCAGGAGCTGGGAGCTGTAAGTGGAGAGAGGGCTGGGTGTGCAGAGGCAGGACATGGGAGATGCATGTGCAAGGCGGTTGTTAGGAGTTCCATGTGCCGAGGGAGCTGCGTCTGCAGAGGCAGGAGCTAGGAGCTGTAAGTGGAGAGAGGGCTGGGTGTGCAGAGGCAGGACGTGGGAGATGCATGTGCGAGGCGGTAGTTAGGAGTTCCATGTGCCGAGGGAGCTGCATGTGCAGAGGCAGGAGCTGGGAGCTCTAAGTGGAGAGAAGGCTGGGTGTGCCGAGGCAGGACGTGGGCGATGCATGTGCGAGGCGGTAGTTAGGAGTTCCATGTGCCGAGGGAGCTACGTGTGCAGAGGAAGGAGCTAGGAGCTGTAAGTGGAGAGAGGGAGCGTTCCTCTGCCTGCTCTCAAACAAAGAAAAACAATTTAATAATTCATGTGCGGCTACTGGCATTTTCCACTCTTTAGGCCAGCATCATAAACAAAGAATGCCGCCTCCTTTCAAGTAGTCAGGACAACATATTTCCACTCCCGGATTATTGAATTCTGGGAGCTGTAGTCTTTATATATTTTGCTTTAATTGAAAATAATGAAAAAACACCCCTCTCAGCAGAGATTTATAACAAATAAGCACAAAACTTTTAAACAAGTTATCCGGGTGACTGGGAGATATGTGGCAATCATAGGAATGGTAAACATGCAAGATGTCACTTTGGAAGTGTGTAGTTTTACATCATAGTTTCTGCAGCCTCTTGTGACCCAGTGCAAGCGAACATGTGGGATGGTCGTTTATTTTCGCGCACCACAGCTGCATCGGAGGAAGCAAAACATGCACAGTGTGTGTTCATTATACGTTTGTATTCCTAGTACACTGATGCTGAAAGTTGTGTCAATAGCCAAATAAATCCTAGCAGCACGACCAATTATGCAAATTACACGTTCGCAGATTTCCCCGTGGCCCGCACATGGCAAGTCAGCAGGAAAGAGAGAGCGAGAGAGAGGGGAACATGTCAGAAAGTCAGATAAAATAATGCCTCATTCTCTGCCATATATTGCACGAAGAACATCTACTCGAAACAAGGCTCAGGGGATTCACTAGTGGCCAAAAACACAAGAAACGTGCCTGCATCATAGCCCCGAGGGTTCCCGGCGAAGAACCGCATACTCACGGTTCCTTTCTGTGGCTTGAATCGGAGTTGAAGGGGTCGCGGGGAGATAGGGCGGGAGGAGGTTGGTGGATATATGGCTTCTACACTGACATTTTCTTGTCTGCTGAGAAAACCCACAGGCAATGATGTCGGTGAAGATTTCGTCTTCAGTATGCTCTTGCATGCATCATGTCTACATGGCGGACATTAAACATCCTTTTTTAAAATCAATTCCTAACAACAAAGTCACAAAGTCGTGACACTGAACTTAGTACTGTATCTTAAAAAAGTTGATCGATTTCTTTGTTTTATTTTGCAGGACTGATATAGAGCGAACCTAGCTTCATTTGGAGAAGAGCGCTTTAAGATAACCAGGATAGCAATAGGAACAGTTAAACAGCGGGTATCATAGAAGAAACAAGGATAATTAAGAATCCTTACACCATTTATACCTAAGAACAGTGCTTAATTTGTGCTTGTTGTTTCCGGTGCTGAGCACCAGCACTTATTTTCGAGGGCCGGGGCATATTCTTCTGCCTCAAGCATTTGCTGCGAGCAAAAGACCCATATGGGACAGACGGAGGAAGTGAAAAACGAAAAAGCGCCACAAAGGGAGAAAGCAGAAAGCTGCTAGAGTGAGCTGAAGGGGCGGGGGTGGCTTAATAGGGATTGAAGAGGCCCGAGATGGCTTCAGGATTTCGTCGTCTCAGTATACTGTGCTCGCACATTTAATTGCAGCAGCCACGTGTTTAAGAGGAGGGCTTTGGGCACAGGCACCTTTTTATTTACAAATTAAGCACTGCCTAAGAACCTAAGCTATATGCAACCTAACCTTAAAAGACCTTCGGAATTAAAAACTCAAAGATGTTTGGAAATCCCTAGGTTTCACCCTCATTCTCATATCAAGCTCCCTCCTCTTGACCTTCTATCTGACCTCAGTGAGGTCACCAAACTCTTGAAGTTCAGGAAAAAATGGCAATTTAATGCCTTTTGAATTAAGGATTGGTTTAATGCAGAAAAAAATATTAACCAACAGGCTGTATATATGTTTTAGTATTTGTTATATTAGACGGTGATGCGATTCGTTTACTCTGGTTTCTTTTTCTGAACACGAGCACTTGATCTTTGCACTTTTTCTGTTCTTCTATTTTAGGGTGTTGCGATAGGGACTGTTTTTGATTTGTATGATTGTGTTTTTATTCTGTATATACAATAATAAAATAAGCTCTTTAATTGTATCTATACCCATTCTGTCTGTTATTGTAAGAAAACCCTTTTGTTAATAATGTGGTCTCCTATGGGGACATTGTAGTTTATGTAACAAAGTTTTCACCCAGCCCCTGGGTTTATTTTTGGTTACCCTCTGTGGTTTTGTAATATACCCTTTCCTAAACAGGCCTGCATATCTTGTTCTTATCTAGTCACATTTGCTGTGCATTCAAAGACCAAGGTCAAATGTCAGGCTTTGTCTTCCAAGGGTGCTTGTTTACCCTTCTTACTCTGACTTCAAAGTGAGAGGATTTATGTGACAATCTTGCTGGATACTCGGGGTAGGAAAGAGTTTTTTCTAGCATGTGACAACATTTAAATGAACTGTGCAAGTATTTCAGAATACATCAGAATTAGGAACACAAATGAAGCACTTTTTTGTTATTTCTGAAGTGTGTTGAAAACAAATAGTTTACTATGATCAAAACAAATCATTACACAAGGTGATGACATTTGCACACATTTTCTTCTGTGCACTGCATAGTTTTATTAGTAAACCTGTATGTCTGTGCATATATAATGGTCATTTCGATTGAAAATTTGTTGTCTGAAATGGCAGTGTGCCACCACGCCATGAATACTCCATTCTATGCCACCCCAATCTACTCTGCACTACAACACACCACTGCACTCTATTCTGCACCACTCCACTCTACACCACTTCACGCTATTCCTCTCTACTCCACCCTGTACCACTCTACTCTACGCCAATGCACTCTTTGCCACTCCACTCTACACCACTGCACTCTTCACCACTGCACTCCACACCACTCCAGTCTAGGCCACAGCAATCTACTCTGCACAACTCCACTCAAAACCACTGTACTCTATGCCACTCTGCAACACTGCACTCTACACCACTTCACTATATGCCAATACACTCTACACCAATTCACTTTACCTTATAACACTCAACTCTATGCCCCTGCGCTCTATGCCAATCCACTGTTTGTCTTTCTAATCTACTCTGTAACACTGCATTCCATGCCACTGCATTCTACACCACTTCACTCTACGTCATTACACTCTATGCCACTCTACGCAACTGCACTCTACAGTGCACCACTCCACTCTACACCATTTCACTCTACTCTGAAACAATCTACTCTACACCACTGCACTCTATGCCACTCTACTCCACTCTGCACGACAGCACTCTATGCCAATGCACTCTACACAGGTGCACTTTATGTCACTGCACTCTATGCCACTACACTCTACTCTACATCACTGTATTCTACATCACTGCTTTCTACACCATTCTACTTCACTGTAGACCACTGCATTTTACACTCTACTCTGCAACACTGCACTCTCCACAGCTGAACTCTATGCCACTCTACTCTGCACTACTCCACTATACGCTACTCCACTGTACACCACTGCGCTCGGTATCACTGTAATCTATAGCACTATAATGTACTCCGTAACACTCAATACTCTACTCTGCATCACTCTACGCCAATGCACGTTATGGCACTCCATTCTATGCCTCTACACTGTATAGCACTGCACTCTATGCCACTCTACTCTGCTCTGCACCACTCCACTCTGCTGCACTACACTCTGCTATGCACCACTCTAATCTATTGCACTGTAACATATGGCACTGCATTGTATGCCGCTGAATTCAATGCCACTGCACTCAATGTCACTGCACTGTAAGCCACTATACTCTGCAACACTCCATACCAGTTCACTCTACTCTATGCCATTCCAGTTTATGCCATTTCACTTGACTCCACACTATTTCGCTTCACTATACAACACTCTCTGCCGCTCCACTTCACAACGCTGTACTCCACTCTTCACCATTCCATTCTACAATACTCCACACCTCTCTTTTCTATGCAAACTAACTTTTAGCCATGCTTAACAGTAGCTACGCTGGTGTACAACATGGCTAAAGCACATTTGCAAATCCAATAGGTCTTGCATGGGCGAAACCTATTGGCTTTGGCAATGCTTGTTCTTTTGTGCACATCCACAAAAACAACTGGCTTAGAAGTATACGGACAACTCTATGAACAGCTGCACAGACTACACAGCCCTACCAATAACCTGCAGATAGTACTTTGATCGTGCCATGCAACCATCATTGCACACATTCTGCAAAGTGGGTTGCATAGGCCCCTCACACTGAAAACACAACTTGGCTTGCACCCATCTTCTACAGCAGGCTGTTAAAGGTTTGGCCTTTGCCCCACTTGCAGCCCTCCTGACTGTGATGTTGTGTAGAATGATGACACTGGGCTCAGCTGTATGACGGCAGCAACTTTATTTAACTTGTCACTGCACTCACTCGCTAGTCTTATCTAACTTTCCCGCCGCTCCCCACTGCTACTTAAACCCTCGCACTACGTCACTCCAGGACTGTCCAAATCCGATTCCCAGAGAAGGGGGTCGCCAGGTTGAGCCCTTCAGCGAGGTGTACCAGTGTGCTCGCCCATATCCTGGACTGATACTACATTCCTCCTCAATCACAAAAAATGTTAACACAAGGACATAAAAAAACAAACACATGGCCCATCTTTGTGGACTAAAACAAAACCCACGTGGGGCTAAATAGGGGCACTTAACTGTAACTATGGCAGAAAATGAGCTGCAGGAATGTACTCAGTCAGATACAAAAACAGCATAACGCTGGGACGGGCTCGGGTTGGACCGAAGGTGGTATCTCCCGGTCCCGGACTTTCCCGATCCTGCCATGGGCATGTCACTCACGGTTCTCGAGCTCCCGGCACGGGACAGCACTTCATTCATTGCTGGGGAAAGGTGGTGTGTCCGGATAGGTTGTTCTGAGGTGGTTCTGCTCTCGACAGGGGACTCAGGCAGCTGGGATGCTGTAGGCAAAGGGCTTGCATCTTCTTGGTCACTTACAGAGCGGTTGTCTACAAAGCCATTTTCCTCATGTCTGGCCACTGGCAGAGTATGAAGTCGTTTGAAATAGCACACATTTCTCGTAACACTTTCACCGTCTTTTGTTGCAGTGACCATGGTCCCTTTTACAGCAGTCACAGTCCATCTGTCTGCTTCGAACGGTAGCCGAAACGTGCCACCAGGGTGGCGATCCTTCACCAACACCTTACCCCCAACCTGGATAGTGCTTCACCGAGCTCTCCATTTTCGTGAAGCATAGGCATTGTTCTCGGGGACTGGTTTTGTGCACTGGGCTGGTCGGCCCGGAGAGGGTGGTGAGGTATGGTATCCCTCACAACCCTTCCGAAACACAGCTGGCTGGGGGCGATGCAAATTGTGGCGTGGGGCGTGATCCTGTACTCTCGCAGAAAGATGTAGATGGCACTTTTAATGTTCTGCGACTCGGCCATAGCGATGCGGATGGTCTTGGACAATGTTTTGACGAACAGTTCCACCTCACCGTTCACCTGGGGTCACCTAGGTGTGATTCTGGATTTTAAGAAGTCTGCCCATTTGTGGCTGTTGAACGGGGGCCCAACAACTTCTCCATCTTTGGAATGACTACTTGAGCGTCAGTGGATGGAACCAACTCCACTTCCAGGTATCGTTGTCCTTTACCACCATCATATAGGACCCATCAGGGAGACTCCCGAAGTAGGCACTTACTCTTTGCCACGGGGTCATGGGACCTTCCTCAGTAATGACAGGCGCTGGGGGATCAGGAGTACCACTGACTTGGCAGACTACACAACTTTTGACGGTGTCCTCCACCTGTTGGTCAAGCCCTGGGAACCAAGCTTTGCTCTGTAGTCTATTTTTGGACTTGACAATACCTTGATGAGCGCCGTGTGCCAGCATCACCGCTCTTGGCCCTAAACACGCAGAAAGCACCAGCCAGGGTCCATGCAACAGGCAGCCGTCATCACTCACCGAAAAGCTCATGCCGAATGTGGAATAGCGCCTGGAGCATCGCTTTGGCTTCCTCAGTGCGAAAACTGGAAGGTGTTGCAACGGCCATCAATCATCGGAGCGCACAGCCTCCATAGCCATCAGCAGGCAGTCATCTTGTTTGGTAGCTTCCACCACTTCATGAAGGGGAATGGGTCGAGGTCTGGCTCTGTCGACTATCAGTCTCACATATTCTTCCTTCTCTAAGGCTTCCTCCGCTTCCTGCAGGGTGGCTGGGCGCACGGGACACAATAGAAGGTCTGCAGGATTCTTGGCACCAGGTTGGTACTCCATGCGGAAATCAAACTCTTGCAGTTGCAGGATCCATTTTTCTATCCGAGGTGGCGGTTTTGATGACAAGCCTTTGTAAAATGGAAGCAGTGGCTTATGATTTGTGAGTACTGTGAATGCCTTGCTATAGACATATATGTGAAAGTGCCGGCACCCCCCAGTGGATGGCTATAGCTTCGCGTTCAATTTGGGAGTAGCGCTGCTCCGTTGGTGTTAAAGTCCTGCTGGCAAAGTCTATGGGGGCCCACGTTCCGCAGTCCTTCTGTTGTGCTAGTACCCCCCCTACTCCAGTGGGACTGGCATCTACCGACAGCTGGGATTCTTGCCTGGGGTCGAAAAAGGCCAACGTAGTGTCAGCTGACAAGGCTCTTTTCGTGGTCCTGAAGGCAGTTTCTTGCACTTCACCTCACACCCAGGGGCCGTCAGATTTAGTCAGGTCTCTTAGTTACCCCGTTAGGTCTGACAGGTTCTGCATGAAACAGCCACCATACGTGACCATTCCTAGGAAGCTCCTGACCCCGGATGCCGAGGTGGGTGGTGGGGCGTCTTAGATGTCCTTTACTTTGGCTGGATCCGGGCCAATCCCTTATTGAGAGAAACGATAGCCCAAAAAATTGATGCTGTCCTTCAGGAATTCGCACTTATCACGATGCAGCGTGAGACCATGGTCTCGCAGCCGGAGGAACACTACACGTAGGTGGGTCAGGTGGCTCTCAAGCGTGGGGGCATGCACGAGGATGTCATCGCTTACATTCAGAACTCCTGCTAACCCCTCTAGCACTCCTTTGATAGTATGTTGAAAGATATCAGCAGCTCTTGATGTGCCAAAGTTTAGGCGTGTGTACCTCCAGAGGCCCAGGTGGATGGAGAAGGTTGTGATCGGTCTAGAGTCAGGGTGTAACACCATCTGGTGGTAGCCCGACCTAAGGTCATTTTCGAGAACCATTTGGAGCCTGAGAGGTCCCCTATTATGTCGTCAATTGTCGGGGTGAGGTGCCTTTCCTGCTTAATGGCCTGGTTGGATAGGGGCATGTCCATGCAGATGCAGACGGCATCAGGCTGCTTTGGTGTTTTTCGCATCAGTAGTTGGGGAGATCCACAAAGTGGGACCTGATACTTTATCAATGATTCCAGCTTTTTGTAGGAGTAATAGTTCTTGTTCTACTTTCGATCGGAGGTGGAAAGCCACTAGCCGGTGCCGGAGGGCCAAGGGGGCCACTGATTCATTGATGTGCAGCAGCAGGGGCAGCCCTTTGAGGCAGCCAATGCCTCTAAATAGAGTGTCAAACTCTTTGGTGAGGTCTCCCAGGCAGCTGGTGTGGCCACTAAAGGCGAATTGAACTAGGCCGAGGCTCTGGGCAGTCTGGGAGCCGAACAGGAAGCCAGACCCTTCGTGCAACACATAGATCTTTGCAGGGAGTTCTTTGCCTTCATGTCCGACCTCGGCTGTGAAGGTACCCATGATTTGTAGAGGTTGAGAGTTTCCGAATGCATAAACCAGCACATTGGTCGGCCTGAGCAGGGGTCGTGTTGCGAGGCTGTGGTATACCTCTGCAGCCATGAGATCGATAGATGCACCTGTGTCAATCAGAGCTGGTACGGAGTGGCTCTGCAGTGTGATCTGGCATGTGGGGAAACGTCAACAATGGGCGGCATTTTTGTCAATCGCCCTTCTCACGTGGACAACCTGCTGGTCGTCATCCATGACGCTGCCTGACAAGGTGGTAGGGAGTGCTGTCACCGCTTTGACGGTTTGCTTGACTGTGGCCTGCATCTTGGGTGCCGACCGGCACACTTTAGCGAAGTTGTTGATCTTGCCAGAAGTGCTGCACGTTTTTCCACGGGCTGGGCACTCACTTGGATGGGGCAGGGACCCACCACACCATCTGCATTGTCTGTCTTTTTGTCTTGCCCCAACGTGTGCTGTTTTGTTCTTGGGGCTGCTGGTGCCACCGGCGTTCACTGGCTCGGTTTTGACCTGGACAGTTGTTGTTTGCTCCTTGTGGGCAGCCTGCGCCTTAGACAGTTCTTGGGAGCACCCAAGTGTGAGGATGTCTCTCATCCGCATGTTGGATTCTTGTAGAATGCGTTTGCGGAGCTTCAAGGATGCGCATCCCTGGATAAATTGGATCCTGATTTCATCTTCCTTGTAAGGGAGGGTGCACGTGCTGGCCAGCTCCTTGAGGCACGAGTAGAACACATCTACGGATTCCTCCTCCTTTTGGCGCGCTTGGCATAGTAGGAAGCGTTCGTAGTCGGGATTAGCATATGGCTCAAAGTGCGCGGAGATGGCGTCTCTCAACGTGGCATACGTGTGGGAGGTGGCTCCCATCACTGACTTGGAAACCTTGTGGATGTCAGCGCCACCAAGGTGAAATATCAAAGGTCTTTTGCACTCATCCTTGACATCCAGCACCTCAAAGTAGGTTTCCAGCCGTTCAATCCAGGCTTTTCATCTTGTAGCCTGTGTGGGAGGGGCCCCGGTGATAGTGAAGGGTTCAAGGGCCGGCATTTTGAGTTAAAAATTTGATAATTCTCTGAAGTGGATGACATGTAGTTTGAAATATAATTTTGTTGAAAAGTATGTAAATAAATTTAAAAGTCATCACATAAATAAATATGTGGTTGCATTAATACATGTTGTTGCGCCCCATTATTAAATAGTACTTAATCATGTCAGTGTAGTTACTTCCTTTTCGTACAGTCATGCTCGTGACTGCAGCGGTGTGATTGGCTTAGGGGAGTGTGGAAGCCTGTGTGCTGCCCGGAAGAGGACGAGGCTGCTCAGGACAAGGACGGAGGAAAGACGAACCCTTCTCCAGACAGAGCAGGCAAGTGTTCTTTTTTTTATTTTATTCCCGCCACTCCCATTCAGTGGTAGCTGCCACTGGGTGCAGGAGGTGAGGAAGCCTTTTGTGTCTGGGTCACTGGCCATTGGGCCGCCCCGGTCAAGCAGTCCTTGTTACAGCAACCTCAACAACAAAAAGCTGGACTACATAGAACAAGTGATATGATATGAAAATATTCTTAAAGCACACAAATGTCTAGAGGAGTCTTGGTGCTGCTGCTATTCCAAAGGATTTTGTTGAATATTTGAAATATGGGCCCTTCCAAGTCAACATATAGGGATGTCCTAAAAGCTTTCCTGAAAAGCAGAACACTGGTCATGGATTTAAGATTCAGAGGTAGGGTGTTTCAAAGGTTGGCGGTACAGGCTATGAAACTTCTGCCTTCCCTGGAGGTCCGCCTGATCTTGGGCACTAAGATATTTTTGACTGAGATGGAATGGAGCGTCTGATGCCTGGGTAGTTTTCAATAGTTATTTTATGACCTATAAGGCTGTCCTCCAATCATTTATCAGGCGACTCTCCTCCCAAAGCCATCAGTAAAGAGAGGATTCCTTCTTGAAGATATAGCAATCTCCAGATCAAAGTAGCAATACTGGAAGTTCCTTTTCTCTAGCTGCACACGGGCATCTATTCAATTTCATTCCTCGATGCAAAACCATACAGTAGATTTTGTCCAGTCTTGGATGTAAAATTTGTACATCAATTGGTCCCAAACTCAACTTTTAAAATGATAATGATCCAAGCAGTGACTACCTTTATCATGAACAGGAGTTTACTCATGACTCTAGATTTCCAAGATACATACGTTTATGTTCTTATCTATCAGAAGAGTCACCATCTTCCATTCTTTGCTGTAGATGCGGTCCACTATCAGTCCAAGACTCAACACTTTGGCCTCATCTCTGCTTCAAGAATATTCACAAAGGGATTGGCTCCAGTTATAGCCTTCTTATTTTTGTAAGGAATTAATATCTACCCATGTCTTGAATATTGGCTTATTTCTACTCTACTTTTTTTGAGGTGCAAAGTAATGTGAAAAGTTTCAATGATGGTCTCCCGAGACTGGGATTCCTGTGGTACATAAAGTATTCAAACTTGATTCTATCCCAAGAGAGACTTCTCATAAGTGCTCTCTTTGATACAGCACAGGGCAATGTGTCCCTTCCAAAAAACAGGAACATTTCTTTGCGGGACAATCTGCACCATTTACTGTCCCTCACACAAGCTCCATTGAGACTAAGGTTGAGGGTTAAAGAACTAATGGCAGCATCAACAGCAGTAGTCCAATGGGCTTGTCATCACTTAGAACCTCTAGTTTCTCACCTTCTAGCTCACTGGTTACCAGTGTCAGACAGCTACAGGGCTACTGTTCCAACCACTCAGCTAATACTCCAAGATCTACAGTGGTGCTTGGTGATGGTGAATCTTCAGAAAGCAATTTCTTTGACCCTTCCATCCGAGCCCCCCAATTCCTCTAAGTGTAGCAGATCCAAGCCAAAAGGGAGCTATTCTGACCTGAGATTCAGGGAACTTCATCCAAATCCAAAGCCATCCAGTCATCAAATTGAAGAAAGCTGGTGGCTGTGCTGAAGGTCTTCTTAGAACTTTCCAGTCAGATACAAGGGAAAGTAGTTGTAATCAGAACAGTCAATCAAGTCACCAGAGTTACACAATTCAACAGTGGGAAATAATGGTGAAATCTCTATCTCTCTTTGCAAAAGGCATCTTAAATATGGGCATAAGTTACCTTTCTTTCATTGAGAACATATATATATTGAAGGAAAGGATAATTTTCATGCAGGTGCTTTAAGTCTCAATCTGCAATCAGTGAACTGTCAATAGAAAAAGAGGTATTCAGACACCACCAGCCAGCGCCCTCCTTCCCCACTTTTTCACTGAGCCATAGAGCTGGGAGGTCTTGGGAATACATACACTGTCAATTCATGCCAGGTCTTCTATATGACTTTTCCCTGTTAACCCCCTACTGAGAATGGTTCAGAAGATTTGGCAGGAGAAAGCATTGGTTGTCCTGATCTCCCCATAGTTGCTTATGATGAAGTGGTACCAAAATATGGTGGTCATTACAACCCTGGCGGACAGTGTTAAAGTGGCGGTAAGACTGCCAACAGGCCGGCGATAAAAAAATTGGAATTACGACCGTGGCGGAAACCGCCAACAAAGACAGCAACTTCAACACTCCGACCGCCACGGAGGTACAGACAAACAGCTTGGCGGTCACCGCCAACAGACAGGCGGAAGACAAAGTACCACCCACAGTATCACAACATACCAATCCTCCACCTTTTCCGGGGCGGATTCTCTACGGATAAAAACACGGCGGAAACAGGACTTCGAAGGGAAAACGCTCACCTCTGCACACCCCACGATGAATCCGGACGCCATGGAACCAGAGCTGCACATCCTGCCAGCCCTCATCTTCTTGCTCCTCTACCAGGAGCACGAACGCCGGCAGCGAAGACCACAGTGAGTACTGCACCTACGACACAGGGGAGGGGGAGGGAAAAAACAGGGACATATACATGCAACATCCCACCGTCACCCCCACCCTCACCCACTACAACACACACACTAATACATATTTATTTATACATTATAGTTACACCCCCCCAAACCCCTCAGAAGAATGCAAAGACAAAAGAAAATGAGTGTAACTATTGTAATATATTATAATCAAGTACGCAAAAATATATATATATATACACCATAAACAAAATATACACCAAGCTTAGTAGTCCAGGTAGTGCTCCAATGAAGTCCGTGGAACACTGGGCCCACACAGTATGGGCAAGGCCCACACAAGATCCCCGACCATGACGGAGAGAACACTGCAGGGGCATCAGAGAGCAAGAAAACAGGCACCTCAGGGGGAGGGAAAGGGGGGGCACCTCAGCCGGATGAGTGCACAACGCCAAATCCATGAGAGGGCCACATGCCCACTGTTCAATCCTGGGGAGTGCTAAGCCACAGTCTCTCAAGTCTCTACAGTGGGTGGGTTGCCCACTCCCATATCCTGGGGAGTGCTAAGCCACAGTCTCTCAAGTCTCTACAGTGGGTGGTTTGCCCACTGTTCAATCCTGAGGAGTGCAAAGCCACAGTCTCTCAAATCTCTACAGTGGGTGGTTTGCCCACTGTTCAATCCTGGGGAGTGCAAAGCCACAGTCTCTCAAGTCTCTACAATGGGTGATTTGCCCAATGTTAAATCCTGGGGAGTGCAAAGCCACAGTCTCTCAAGTCTCTAAAGTGGGTGGATTGCCCACTGTTCCATCCTGGGGAGTGCAAAGCCACAGTCTCTCAAGTCTCTACAGTGGGTGGGTTGCCCACTGTTCCATCCTGGGTAGTGCAAAGCCACAGTCTATCAAGTGGATGTATCTCTCCACTGGTTCTGGAGGGGGCCTGGTGCCCAGAGTGCTTCATCCTGCTAAGGACAGAGGTAGTGGATGCCTTTCACCACTGGTTCTGGAGGGGGCCTGGTGCCCAGAGTGCTTCATCCTGCTAAGGACATAGGTAGTGGATGCCTTTCTCCACTGGTTCTGGAGGGGGCCTGGTGCCCAGAGTGCTTCATCCTGCTAAGGACAGAGGTAGTGGATGCCTTTCTCCACTGGTTCTGGAGGGGGCCTGGTGCCCAGAGTGCTTCATCCTGCTAAGGACAGAGGTAATGGATGTATCTCTCCAATGGTTCTGTAGGGGGCTTGGTGCCCAGAGTGCTTCATCCTGCTAAGGACAGAGGTAGTGGATGCCTTTCTCCACTGGTTCTGGGGGGGGGCTGGTGCCCAGAGTGCTTCATCCTGCTAAGGACAGAGGTAGTGGATGCCTTTCTCCACTGGTTCTGGAGGGGGCCTGGTGCCCAGAGTGCTTCATCCTGCTAAGGACAGAGGTAGTGGATGCCTTTCTCCACTGGTTCTGGAGGGGGCATGGTGCCCAGAGTGCTTCTTACTGCTAAGGACAGAGTTAGTGGATGTATCTCTCCACTGGTTCTAAAGGGGGCCTGGTGCCCAGAGTGCTTCATCCTGCTAAGGACAGAGGTAGTGGATGCCTTTCTCCACTGGTTCTGGAGGGGGCTCTGTGCCCAGACTGCTTCATCCTGCTCGTGACGGACTCAGTAGCGTCAGTGCCCTTGGCGCTCATGGGCCAGCGGTGCTTGGAGTGGCGGTGCCCTGTTCAGCGGTGCTTGAGGCGGCGGTGCCCTGTTCAGCGGTGCTTGGAGCGGCGGTGCCCTGTTCAGCGGTGCTTGAGGCGGCGGTGCCCTGTTCAGCGGTGCTTGGAGCGGCGGTGCCCTGTTCAGCGGTGCTTGGAGCGGCGGTGCCTGTTCAGCGGTGCTTGGAGCGGCGGTGCCCTGTTCAGCGGTGCTTGGGGCGGCGGGCTCCTTTGCAGTGACTCAGCTGCTGGCGGTCCTCTCTGTCCCAGTGGGGCTTGTGCTGGCGGTCCTCTCTGTCCCAGCATGGCTTGTGCTGGTGGTCCTATGTGTCCCAGCGGGGCTTGTGCTGGCAGTCCTCTCTGTCCCAGCGGGGCTTGTGCTGGCGGTCCTGTCTGTCCCAGCGGGGCTTGTGCTGGCGGTCCTCTCTGTCCCAGCGGAGCTTGTGCTGGCGGTCCTCTCTGTCCCAGCGGGGCTTGAGCTGCGGTCCTCTCTGTCCCAGCGGGGCTTGTGCTGGCGGTCCTCTCTGTCCCAGCGGGGCTTGTGCTGGCAGTCCTCTCTGTCCCAGTAGGGCTTGTGCTGGTGGTCCTCTCTGTCCCAGCGGGGATGATGGCTGTGGCCTCCTGGGCAGCGGGGATGATGGCGGTGGCCTCCTGGGCAGCGGGGATGATGGCGGTCTCCTCCGCCGTGCTGCTCTACCCAGACTTTCCTGGTTTCTTGTGGCCGTTCCCCACCTTGGAAGGTGTCGAAGCTGACTCCACACTCCCACCGGGACCCCTGCGAGTGGCTTTGGTGGCTGGAGTCTTCCCCCTCTCCCGCCGGGCACTGGCCAACTTTTGATGCTTGACAGGTGGGGGACTGTCCGTGCAGTGGCTTCGTGCCACACTGGCTGCCCTGGTGGCCGGTGCACTCCAGATTCCGGTGACTACAGGCACCACTGGTCCCGGAGATGTTGTGGCTGAGGTGCTAGGTTGGGACCTGGAGAGTCGGCCCCTAGGAGGCAGACGGGGTGGGGGAGGTGTGGGAAAGAGGTCAAGGTTGGACAGGAAACGGTTTTTGGAGACACTGGGACGGGTAGCTGGAGGGAGTTTGGGAGTGGAGGAAGAGGTTGTGGTTGTAGGAGGTGTTCGTTTGGTGACTTTGGGTGAAGGTGCATGCACAAGAGGCTGTCGTGAGGTGGATGGCTGTTGGGTGGGTGTGTGCCTGCGTTTGTGTATCTTGGGAGGTGGCGTCACAGACACACTGGGAGAGGACACAGGGGACTTGTGAATGGTAGTGGGGGTGGTGACTGCACGTGAGCGGGGTGTGGTGTTGGGTGTGCTGGTGATGGCAGTAGTGGCTGTAGATGTAGTGCATGCAGGTGTGAGTGTAGACGAGACTGGGAGGGAGGAGGTAGATGAGGATGACGGGGACACAGTGGAGGCAGTGGATGTTGGTGTGTCTGCATGTGTGTGATGCTTGCGTGAGTGCCTGTGGGATGTGTGGTGCTTATGTTTGCCAGAGCTTCCCTTGTGTGTTGAGGTGTGTGCATGCTGGTCTGAAGGTCTGCTTGGGATAGGCTGGGGTACAGGGGATTGGGTCTGGGTGGAGGAAGTTGCAGGGGGGAGGCTAGAGACAGGGACAATGGCTGCCATCAGTGCTGAGGCCAGAGTCTGAAAAGCTCGCTGAAGAGCCGCCTGACCAGAATTAATGCCCTCCAGGAAAGCATTTGTTTGTTGCAACTGCCTTTCTACACCCTGGATGGCATTCAAAATGGTAGACTGCCCAACAGTGAGGGACCTGAGGAGGTCAATGGCCTCCTCACTGAGGGCAGCAGGGGTGACTGGGGCAGGGGCTGAGGTGCCTGGGGCGAAGTTGATGCCCACCCTCCCGGGTGAGCGGGCACGGGGCAAAGGCTGAGGAGCTGCTGGGAGGGCAGTGCTGGTAGGGGGGGTGGCGGCTGTAGCTGTAGATGGGGGGCACAGATGTTGCAGCCACCACAAGGGAGCTCCCATCAGAGGACGAGTCCGTTTCGCTGGTGTTAGCTCCTGTCCCCGCCGTGGAGCTCCCCTAGCCCTCTTTCCCACTGGTGAACTCCGAGTCCATAGTGTGGCCCTCCATGGCCATGTGGGATGCAGCTCCCTCGTGCTCCGGTGCCACTGCTCCTCCGCCTGATGATGTTAATGCACACAAGAACAGGGAGACCACAAAAAGGGGTGGATGACAGAAGAAAGACATGTTGAGTGCATGCATTACCGCTACCGTTGGCGGACACGACAGACACAGAAGCCCCCTGTACTACGCCGCGCTCTTGGGCTCCACTGTTCAATCCCTGGGAAATGGCCTTCTAGGCTATGCATGACATCTACACACATGGATGACACAGGGGCATGACTAGGTGTACTTGGAACTCTACAGAAGTGGGGTGGGGTGCCACATGGCCTGCCTTACGGAGGGACCTTGCCTACTAAACTCGCCCTGACCTAGGGAAACCCACAGCCCTCCTCCCCCACCCAGACCCCTCCACTGCGCGCAAAATCAGCAGGATGAGAGTGTACTCACCCCCTTGTGGCTGCTGTGATGCACTCAAGCGCCCATCCCACTCCGGGTACGCCACCGCCAGGATCCTGAACATCAGGGGGGTCATGGTGCGACGGGCATCCCTCCCACGTTGGGAGGCCCTCCCCAGCTGAGCCTCCGCCGTCTTCTTGCTCCAGCGGCGAATGTCCTCCCATCTTTTCCGGCAGTGGGTGCTCCGTCTGTGGTAGGCCCCCAGGGTCCGGACGTCCTTGGTGATGGCACGCCAAATATATTTTTTGTGGTGGGCGCTGACCTACATGAATTGTACAGGGGGAAGAGAAACTTATTACCAACTGCACCGCCACAGTCATTGGCCCCCATCCCTACCCTTGCCATGTGGCACATGCGCTCACCGTCAATTCATGCACGCCGCAGTCTCCCCCCCTTCTTACATCCACCCCACTCCACACAGGAATAGTCCATACAGCATGCTCCCAGTGTACTTACCTGTTTGTCTGGAGGACCGTGGAGTAGCGTGTACTGGGGGGAGGACCCGGCCACAAGTTTCTCCAACTCCTCCGATGTGAAGGCAGGGGCCCTTTCCCCAGACACTCGAGCCATTGTCTCTTCCAGACCGAGGTCACAGCAGGACTTGCAGTGTAGGTCCTCTCCTGTCGAAGATCAGGGATCCAGTGATTGAACAGATAGAAAATGGCAGTCACATCCGTGGCGGTGCGTACCATCACCGCCGGCGTACATTGTCAT
Organism: Pleurodeles waltl; assembly: GCF_031143425.1. Taxonomy (NCBI): domain Eukaryota; kingdom Metazoa; phylum Chordata; class Amphibia; order Caudata; family Salamandridae; genus Pleurodeles; species Pleurodeles waltl. Next base: position 1,893,512,418 of record NC_090440.1, read on the forward strand.
TGGCTCATGGGACCCATAGGGTCCCATGTTAACCAATGCTGCATTGCGCCGCGGTCTTCGACCGCCTACCGCGACGGTGTACAACGCCAGCGCAGTTACCTCACATCCCATTGTCCCACTTTACAGGTCAGGCAGCCGCCATTTCAGGGTCCCACATGGCTTCATTTTTAACTGCGTCACACATACCTAGGCCTAGACTCAACACACATACAGGCCATTTTTTGGATTATGATTCGTGTTCTGTGTAAGTTGTGGGTACGTACCGCTGAGTTGGTTGACTCTGTGCTCGCTGTTGTCCTTCATAGGCACCGTCCACTGGGACATGTGAGGAGATGGCGGCATCCTCCGGTGTACAGACCGCTGGTGGACCTGTCGACAATGGAGGAAAGACATGTGATCATCACATACAGGCTTGACCATGCTACAATCCAGGAACTGTGTACCCAGCTGGAACCAGACCTGATGTCAGCTATCCGCCATCCCACAGGAATCCCCCCTCAAGTGCAGGTGGTGTCAGTGCTCCATTTCCTTGCAAGTGGGTAATTTCAAACAACAGTGGCCATTGCATCAGGGATGTCCCAGCCTATGTTTTCCAACGTGTTGTCGAGAGTGTTGTCTGCCCTGCTGAAACACATGCGGAGCTACATCGTTTTCCCTCAGGTTGAGGATTTGCCTACAGTGAAAGATGATTTCTATGCCCTGGGACATATCCCAACATCATATGTGCCATTGATGGGACCCATGTGGCTTTGGTACCCCCCCCCCACAGGAGTGAACAGGTGTTCAGAAACTGGAAGAGTTATAATTCGATGAATGTACAGATGGTATGTTTGGCAGACCAGTAAATCTCCCATGTTAATGCCAAGTTCCCTTGCTCAGTGCATGACGCCTACATCCTGCGGAATAGCAGCATCCCTTATGTGATGGGTCAACTCCAGAGGCACCGTGTATCTAACTGTTGTCCCTCGCCATTTGCAGGTGACTCTGGTTACCCCAACCTGTCATGGCTACTGACCCCAGTGAGGAATCCCAGGACAAGGGCAGAGGAACGCTACAATGAGGCCCATGGGCGAACACGGCGGATAATCGAGCGGACCTTCGGCCTCCCAAAGGCCAGGTTCAGGTGCCTCCATGTGACAGGTGGATCCCTATTATACTCACCAAAGAAGGTGTGCCAGATCATCGTGGCCTGCTGTATGCTTCACAACTTAGCTTTGCGACGACAGGTGCCTTTTCTGCAGGAGGATGATCCAGATGGCGGTGTTGTTGCAGCTGTGGAGCCTGTGGACCGTGAAGATGAGGAAGCAGAAGAAGAAGACATGGACAACAGGGACTCAGTGATCCAGCAATATTTCCAGTGAGACACAGGTAGGAATACAAACCTGCCTACTACATGTACTTTGACACTACTACCTCTCTCCTGTCTGTCGTTTTCACCCAGTGTATGGTCACTGAGTTGTCACTTTCCCTTACGATTTCACAGATGTGGGTCCCACTGTGTGACATCTGCTTTGATTCCTCATGGACTAGAGCTGTGTGACATAGGTATGTTGACCTTACAATTGAAAGAGCTTTTTGCCACAGTAATTGCTAATACACTATTCTGAAATCACAGACTGACTCCAGATTGTTTTGTGCTTCAAGGGTGTTTATTTAAGTGCTCAATATTGGAGGGGGTTGCAAAATGGTGAGGGGTGATGGTGGAGGAATGTCCATGGCAGAGTCCAGTCTATTAGTCTCACAGGTGCATTGCCCAAATGGGCATAGGAAGTGGAGCTGGGGCAGTTTAAGGATGAGCAGGGTGACAAAGTGGGACAGAAGGATGACATTCAGGGTGGTCTCATTTCTTGGCGGGGGTCTTGGCATCGTTCTCTGTCTTTGTCCTGGATCTCAGGGACCGTTTGCGGAGTGGTTCTCCCTCTGCAGGGGGTGGGGTGCTTGTGTGGTGGTCCTGTGGCGGTGCCTCCTGTCCACTAGCGCCGGCGGAGGTGGTAGGCAGTTCATCGTCCAGGCTAGTGTCAGGGGCCCCTTGTTGTGCCACAGTGTCCCTCCTGGTGTTGAGTACTTCCTTCAGCACCCCTACGATGGTGCCCAGGGTGGAATTGATGGCTCTGAGTTCCTCCCTGAATCCCAAATACTGTTCCTCCTGCAGGCGCTGGGTCTCCTGAAACTTGGCCAGTACCGTTGCCATTGTCTCCTGGGAGTGGTGGTAGGCTCCCATGATGTTGGAGAGGGCCTCGTGGAGAGTGGGTTCCCTTGGCCTGTCCCCCCCCTGTTGCACAGCAGCCCTCCCAGTTCCCCTGTGTTCCTGGGCCTCCGTCCCCTGGACCGTGTGCCCACTGCCACTGCCCCTAGGTCCCTGTTGTTGTTGGGGTGGTGGGTTACCCTGGGTTCCCTGTAGTGGTGGACACACTGCTGCTTGACGTGTCCTGGGGACAGAGGTATGGGCCCGCTGGGTGGGTGCTGTGCTGGTGTTTCCAGATGGTGGAAGCTCTGTAGTGGCCTGTGACTGTGTGACGGGAACCGACTGTCCCGAGGTCCCCGATGGGCCGGGCTGGTCATCTAGATCCAGTTGGACAGAGGTGCTGTCATCACTGTGGGCCTCTTCTGTTGGTGGTGTGGACATTTGTGGACCCTCCTGTCCGGTGACGTTGGGTAGGGGTCCTGCAGGGGTATAAGAGGATGTTTATTACATCTGTGTGTGCCATGGTGTGCAATGGGTGGGTGACCGTGTACCCCAGTGCTTGCATTCCTGTGTGGGACCTTGTGTGATGATGGTTTAGGGGGGTGTATGGGTTTGTGCAGTGGGCCTGCTTTGGTGATGGGTGTCCATGCTTTGGTGTTGCATGCAGGGCTTGGTGTTGGGATGTGTGGTTTGTGATGTTGGGACATTTGTGAGGAGTTGGAGTGATGGTGGTGAGGGTGAGGGTGGGGGTATGTGATGGCATGCAGGTAGGGTGGGGGAAGTAATAGTTAAGATTTGACTTACCAGAGTCCATTCCTCCATCTAGTCCTTTGAGGCCCTCAGGAAGCAGAATCGCCAAGACCTGCTCCTCCCATGTTGTTAGTTGTGGGGGAGGAAGTGGGGGTCCGCCGCCAGTCTGCTGAACCGCAAGGTGGTGTCTTGAGACCACAGAACGCACCTTCCCCCGTAGGTCGTTCCACCTCTTCCTGATGTCATCCCGATTTCTTGGGTGCTGTCCCACTGCGTTGACCCTGTCCACTATTCTTCGCCATAGCTCCATCTTCCTTGCAATGGAGGTGTGCTGCACCTGTGATCCGAACAGCTGTGGCTCTACCCGGACGATTTCCTCCACCATGACCCTGAGCTCATCCTCCGAGAACCTGGGGTGTCTTTGCCGTGCCATGGGGGTGTGTGGGTGATGTGTGTGGTGGTGTGTGTGGTGATAAGTGTGCTGATATGTAGTAGGGTGTTGTGTGAGGTGCGTGGAAGGTATGTGGGTGATGGTGTTGTGTGCCTGTGGATGCTAGTATTTTTTGATGGTGGTGTCTCTCTCTGTGCTTCTTTCTCAATTGTGGTCGTAGGGGTCTGTGGGTGATGTGGGTGTGTGTTTTATATTGTATTGGGTGTGTGTGAGTGGTGTGTGTATGTGTATCAGGTGTCTGTATTTTGATTTGTCCAATGGGGCTGTGTTTTGTATGAGTGTGTATTTTGAGCGCGGCGGTGTGTACTGCCAGTGGAATACCATGGTTGAAAGACCGCCGCGTGGATTCGTGTGTCGTGATAGTGTGGGCGTATTTCTGTTTGCGTGGCGGTGGAGGATTTGTTTTCGCCAGTTTATCACTGACCTTTGGTGTGGCGGACTTGTGTGGGTGTCTGAATTTTGGCGGATTCCGTGCTGTGGGTCATAATGGCTGTGGCGGATTTCCGCGGGCGCAGCGGTGTGTTGGCGGTCTTCTGCATGGCGGTAAGCGGCTTTTACCGCCAATGTTGTAATGAGGGCCTATGTGTCTGAATGACCCAATTTAATGGTCATCAGAGAGCAGATCCAAAAATGATGGCAGTATGAGTTGGCCTTGTGGTTAGCAGGATATGAGCTTGATCATGAGTCCCAATAATACTACAGATGTCAGTGATTTTTTGCCTTCACCTTCCCTTACATACCTCTCCTATAAACTACACTCAGCTACCCTGCATTTCTCTTAGAGTCATTCAGCTCATGGTTTAGAGATTGAAAGTAAGGGAATACAATACTTGGATTGGTCATGATAAGTGCCAGTGGCTATACAGGAATCCAGAAAACCTTGTACATTATCCTCTCATAAGAATTACTGGAAACATTTTCAAAAAAATGTGCATGGATAGAAGTTTGCTGCCTGTCTTTCATGACCAATTAAACATCCTGGATTTCTTGAAAGATCGTTTCAAGATAGGTTTGTCTCCATCAACACTGTCAGCGCAGTGGTCAACCGTTAGGGGGTTTAGTAATTCCTGAGGCGATATTTCAGGTTTATGTCCATATGTAAATAATTGTTAAAATGTTTTAAGATAAAAAATCTCTTCAATCCTTCCTCCACTGATATCTTCCCACAGAAATAAAGGGATTGGAGGTGGCTCCATTTGCACCGCTGGATTCAGCATCAATCCAGTGGCTCAAAGTAGTTTTACTTGCAGCCATAACGTCAGTGAGAAGACTGAGTGGAATAGGTGCCCTTCTATCATCATTTCCTGATGGAAGTTTTTCTTCAGTTAGAGTTATAATAAAATTAGACCCTATATTTAAACCAAAATTCACTCTCAATTCCACATTTCGTTTGGCCATCTCTCCATTTTGGGGGTCCCTCTTCCCCATTATAGACTTGAGGACCTTCCCTCTCTTCCATTGCAGGCTTGAGGACGTCTTCCACAAGATGGCAGCATGCTGCTCAGGATATTGAAACCTACATAGGACTCATATTATGGTGATTTGCAGAAAGTGAATGCCCTTCTACAATGATAGTGAAGAAGGACTCACCTCAGCACATCTAGGGGTGGCCATCTTGTATCGGTATGGGTACTGGGCTGTATATTATGAACTTCTGTTCACACTAAATTGATAACCCTTCATTGCCTCTCATCATGATACTGCCTTTCTTAGTTGAGTTTACTTATGAACGTCTGCTCACCCTAAGTTGTAAAACTCTTCACTGCCACTCATGATATTGCCTGTCTCAAATGAGTTTACCAACCTCCCTGACTCACTGAGAGAAAAATGAAAGTCTCTAGACAACTCACCTAAACAATGAAAGCAAGGAAGGTCTCCATGCTTCAGAGCTTCTATTCAGCTGTTATCTTTCAATGGTACTAGGCTGATCCTCCTGAACTTTATGTTTGCATAAAAATATGTAGCCTTTTCACTGCCACTCATGATCCTGCCACTACACCCCCTCTGACAGCATTCCCACATCTGATTCAACTCCCTATGCACCATGACACCTGTTTTGTAACTTGGTTTGCACTTCTCAGTAGGACTATTCAACCTTTAAAAAAATGGGGTTCCAATGCAAACATGGAGCCAAATACCTTAAGCTCTAGTGATACCATGATAGCACTGATGGGCTGCAATACATTCAAGATTAACTACCCTCCTAACCTATCTAATAATGGTGCCAAGAGTTTCAAATATAATCTACTCAGACAGAACCCTGAAACACTGATATCTGATGCCTACTTCTGCACTGAAAAAGGAGCAGTGGGTACTGATCTAATCTTCTACACCAACAGAAGAGCACAATGGAGAAGAGGTATGGCCTCAACATTCAGGAAGACACCACACAGGTTATGAATTACCGCTGTAGTTTTCAAGGACGAAGCAACCATTTCCCTCTGCAACAATGGGAATGTTGTCATCCAATCTTCTGACCCAAATCTAGAGGTTTGATGAAATTTTCATGAAGATCAAAAACACAGTATCTAACAATGTCCCCATCTCTTCTCAAAGTCAACGTCTCTTCCCCCATCCCACTATGGAAATACAGGCATCATCCAGTCCCACCTCTATCTTATCATCTATGCTTCCTCAGGCCTACCCCTTCCTATGCAACATGGAAAACTTTGTTGACAGCTCTAGCTCACCTATGCCTAATGATGTTTCCACCCCCCATAATCCATTTATCTGATCTGCCCCTACCCACAGCTCAGAGAAGACAGGGAACTGATACCCAAATCCTGAGAATGGTCAATAGCTTCATGGCTATCCACCTTTTAAAAAGAGCACCCCCTTGCCCTCTCCAGCTACTACTTGCTCAACTTCCCTCTCCCTGACCTCCAACCTACTTGGAACGATCTCCCAATAGCAGGTGAGGCACGTCATTAGTGCACTGAGTAGTGGTCGTTCTATCCCACCGCCTATCATCACCTCTAGTACATACTGTCCTAGTCCTGTTACACCAGCCATCTCCCCGATTCCTGTACCCACCACCTTTTATGTTTCAGGAGAGTGGACCACCCCCTCCACTTCAGTAAGCTTGCACACTTCCTCTATCCCTATGCTTCACTACACTCCCCACCATACTCATGACCCCTCTGCCTTTGTGGACAAACTCATGGGTCTTAGTCAAGACCTTCAGTTGGTCAAAGCCGATCTTCAGAACCTTATATCCATCACTTCAGAGTTTGAGAGACACTGAAGTCTCATTCTGACCTCTAAGGTTAATAGAACCCCACACACAAAAAATCTATTTCATCTTCAAGGCGACAACCTAACTCCACCTGGCATTATACATTGATCAATAAGAAGCCCTCGAACTTGCTTGGGAGATGATGACCCTACCTCAATCCTACCTTCAGACCCAAGAGAGTGTCACAGACCACATTTCCGATGCTGCCATTTACTCCTTTCTGCTATCATACACACTCCGCATAAGGACTCGTCACCCACACCGGTTACTATCCAGACTATTCCCATCAACCCAGTCAGAGCACCATTCTCAACTATGGAACCATGAGCAAGCACAATCTACTATGAGTCCCTATTACACACCAAAACATTTTAGTTACTAAATCCCATCTCAAGTCTTTTCTTCTCAATTGCAGATCGCCGGGAAGACATGCAGCTCACATCGCAGATCTCATTCTTGCACAAGACCTTGACCTTCTTATCTTAACTGAAACCTGGCTCAATGGCTCCTCCACGCTCACTCTGAACATTCTAGTACCACCCAACTATGACCTCATCAGACTAGCCAGATCCGTTAGAGCTGGAGGTGGCATAGCATGCATTTACCAATCCATGCTCACAAACTGTTCCAATGACCTCCATCGAATACCTAGGTATCAAATATGGAATAATGACAAGCTTGTGTGCAAACTGTATACAATTTATCAACCCCCAGGCAATAACCTGCCTTTCATAGAACAAGTTATATAAACCATTTCAACTAATTCCGACAAACACAGTAACCATGTCTTCCTTGGAGATGTCAACATCCAGTGAAACGATTCCAGTCATCCCATTCTGAACACCTTCAAGGCCTTCCTTACGGATCTCAATCTCATACAGTCTTGCAATGGCCCAACATAAAATAGAGGCTCCACACGAGATCTTATCGCTAAGGAAAATGCCATACAACTTGAATCCATCACCACCTGTCACTGGTCAGACCATTACCTAATCTCCTTCCTTATCGTGAAAAAGGTATTGTCTAGAAAGGGCCAACCTCTTAGACCCATACAATGGTCAAGAGACCTACGAAATATTTATATTAACTATCTATCTTCTATGATTCACAACATCCTATCTCCTCCCACAAACATGACTAATGTGAATGGTCCTACCAAACAGTACATCCAGTCCATGTCAGACATACTAGATTCAATTGCTTCAAAGCCCTACTGGAGTCCTGACCAGACCCACCCGAACACGTGACAACAGGTGCAATCTAAGGCTTGCTGAAAGACTATTGAGAATCTCTCCATCCAGCTCCCATCTCAAGCCACTAAGATCGATAAGACCGTCTACACCAAACTCATTTGTATGTCAAAAGCAGAATACTTTATGGTGCAACTAGACAATGCCAATAACAGACCCAGAAAACTATTTGAACTCGTCAAACAACAATCAACTTTCCACTCTAACCACCTCTCAGTAGATACTGGGATTCTGCCAAGCGGCGCTGAGTTCTGTGGCCATTTTATTGATCAGACAAGGAGGATCCAATATGAACTGCAACTCACCTCTCAGCTTCTGCTCAGTCATGACCAGCCCAGCCTCTCCCCTGTGCAGCTCCCGGATAGATCCCCTCCTACCACCTATTTTATAAAAAATAAGGCTACCTGGACTTCCTTCAAAATCCCTGACAAAACTGACATACAATGATTATATCAATAAAACCCTCCAACTACATAAACAATCCCCTGCCCGCCTAGCTCATCAAAGACCTTAGATCTTCCTTACTCCCCCTACGGATGAAGGTTGCCAGTGCATCACTCTCTCTCTCTCTCAGGGCGCGATTCCTGATTGCCTAAAGATAGGAGAGGTCAACCCAGTTTAGAAAAATACAACTGTAGACCAGTCAGACCTCAACAATTGCCATCCAATTTCCAACATCCCGACTTTAGCAAAGGTACTTGAGAAACGTGTCCACCTGCAACGCTGCAACCATATTGAACAATTTCAACTCCTATACCACTGCCAATCTGGCTTAAGATCTGGACATACCACTGAAACGGCTCTGACACACTTGCTGACGATGCACTGAGACTGTTAGATCAGAACCAACCCTGTCTATATATACTTATTGATTTCTGCTTTGCGTTTGTAATGGTCAAACATGACCACTTGATTGACCTCCTTGAAAAAGAATGGAGCTATCCTGTCCCTTTTTAAACTAGTTTGCTTTGTTTCTCCAAAGTAGAGCTCAGATAATCAAAGTCAACCAAACCCTTAAGGACATCACACTGATCACAACTGGAGTTCCTCAAGGATCCATGTTCTCACCCACATTATTCAACTTGTCCATGTGCATGGAACCTCTAACCAAAGTTCTGAAGCTCACAGAGATACATTACCATATGTAAGCAGATGATACACAATTATATTTGAAATTCTCTTCACCCGATGACATCAAATTGCTCAACTGCACCCTACTTAAAACCAAAACAATGGCTGACCTGTAATTACCTCATGCTTACCACCCTCAAAATGGTATTTCTTTTGATTGCGCCCCACAATCACACTGCACCAATTGAAGAATGGATCAAACAATCCAACCTTCTCAACTGCTTCCCCCATATTATTGCCTCTACTCGATCTTTAAATATAACTTTGGGCAAATACCTGAGTATGTCAGTGCAACCACCAGGGGAACCAATCACCAATAGAACACTGTAAGGAAAATCAAACCCTTCCTGCCCCCTCATGACTATCAGCTAGCTGTATAATTCCTAGTCATCTCCTGATTAAATCACGGGAATGCTACTCTTGCAGGCTTACCGAAAATAAAGCTGGCTCCACTAAAGGTCACTTTGAACTCAGATGCCAGGCTAATAACGGGGATCCAGAACAATCAACCACGTTACTTCAGTCCTAAAACATCTAAAATGACTCCCGTCTGAAGCAAGAATCCAATTGAAGATTGCCTGCATGATGCACAATGCTCTTCACTATAACACTCCTGTCTACCTGGCCAAAAAACTTGAACTTTCTGGGTGGGGATTCGCTCGTAAGAAGCACAAACTCCCTATTGTTGAAACCACAGAAATTCAACAAAAAGAAAACTTACAAATCCTCTTTCTCTGGCCTTGCCCCAAGAGTATGGAACACATTACCTCCTGACACCAGAACAAACCCCTCGACTACCCCCTTCAAAAATGAAGTAAAAAAGCCTCTGATGCATAAATTCCTTCATTAGGAGTCCTGAAGTCTCTTAGCTTGTCCCACTTCAGGGACCAAACCAGATCCTTGGGGCTACCTTGCTGACTGAGATACTACATATGTTTGTTCTCTGCTTATTCGTTCTTAACTGTGGACTTCCCAGATCTTAATTCTGCCATGCTGACTGATAAACTATATTTGTTTTTCTCCCTACTATTCCTTCTTAGTTTGTTATTTGCGTTTTCCCCTTCTATGTATGTATGACAAGACTACTTTATGTACAGCACTCTGATACCCAGATGGGTCATGTTCGCACTATATAAAACTCCTCAAATAAATAGATTAATAAAAAGTTCTTAGGAGGAACATTCTCCCACGTTTTTATCAGATTCTGATTCCTATCTGCCTTCAGCTCTAGATGTAAGAAGGGCTCTTGTAATCTATCCAGAGCTTACAAAAGATTTCAGAAACTCTGAATCAGTTTTCACTTTCAATGGAATGGGAAGCAAAGAGAAAAAAAACTCTCCAGATAAAATTTGAGGAGATTGGTACAACAGGCTATCTTTCAAGTTTATCTATCAGCAGGAATTTGCTTAGTAACATCTAGGGCAGATGCACAAAATATTTTTGCCTCCTGAGGAGAAGCCAATGTGGTATTTTTAATATTTGAGCAAACTATCCAGTTGTAAATATCAGAAAACCAAAATAATGGAAAAAAGTATTGTGATGCAAAAATATCGAGATGCGGACATATAGTTGCCAAGAATATCTTTTTTTCAGGTAAGTAATATTGTTGCTAAGATTATTTTTGTTGTAAATATCGATTTAAATAATTATTTAATGTGTTTAAGTTTATATAGTAGCTTTATATGTTAGTATTTTGTCTAATTGTTATTTGTTTTTAAATATAGTTTGTAATATTAAGTAATTTTGATGCACATTCGGTGCAAACCTTGCCCCATATTTAAACTCTGACGCTCGACCCCGCGGACGTCAAACTTCCACCGTGTGCGGCATTTTTTTTACTTTAAGGCCTGTGCGCCTTATTTATACCCCAGCGTCATTTTGACGCACAGGAGGGGGTGGGCCTTAAAAAATGTCACACAGCCTGATGTGCGCCGTTTTTTAACGCCTGGGTCAGGGCAGGCGTTAAGGGACCTGTGGGCTCGGAAGGAGTCCAGAGGTGTCCTGCCCCAGGGACACCCCCTGCCACCCTCGCCCACCCCTGGAGGACACCCATGGATGGGGGGAACCCATCCCAGGTAAGTACAGGTAAGTTGAGGTAAGTATTTTTTATTTTATTTTTAAAGTGGCATAGGGAGGCCTAATTTGGGCCCCCCTACATGCCACTGTGCCCAATGACCATGCCCAGGGAACAGAAGTCCCCTGAGCATTGGCCATTGGGCAAGGGGGCATGACTCCTGTCTTTGCTAAGACAGTAGTAATTTCAGTGGGGGTTGTGCGTCAAAAAATGGCGCAAGTCCGGTTTGAGGCATGATTTTTGCCTCAGACCTGACTTGCACCATTTTTTGACGCACAACCCCCATTTTCCCCTACGCCGGCGCTGCCTGGTTTGAGTCATTTTTTTTTACTCATACCCGTCCGCAGCGCCGGCTAACTTCATTCCTTAAATAAGGCTCCCGTATGGCGCATAGGAATGGCATTAGCCAGCGGTAACATTTTTGACACACAACTGCGTCAGCGCAGTTGTGCGTCAAAAAGTATAAATATGGCCCTTAGAATTTTTATTTTTATTGTTAATTGTGATTTATACTGTGGTAGTAGGTTGTAGGGTTTATAGGGTGGGAAGTTAATTAGGTAATAATTATTAATGTATTAATAATTTTTAAGGATGTATGTGATTGATAGTAATGTATATTATATAATAATATCTATTTATTATACTTATATTTTAGGTGTGGGTTGCTACATTTGTAGGGATATAGGTGGGAAGTTAATTAGGTAATAATCAACAATTAGCTTATAATTGATTAATTATGTAATTGATTACTAATCATGTAAGTTGTATAATAATCATATATTTTACTTATATTTTAGAAGTGGGCTGCTGGGTTTCTAGGGGTATAGGGCTGCTGGGTTTGTAAGAGTAGGAATCTGAATCAGTGAGTGAAGGTAAAAGCAAGCGAGTGCGAAAGTATGATTGATTCAGACTAGGAGTGAGTAAGACTAAACGTGAGTGTGAGCTAGTGAGAATTAGTGGGAATGAATGGATGTGAGTGTGACTGAGAATGTGTGTAATTTTTGCGAGTCTGCAGTTAGCCCCAGCAAACTGACTGTAATTCTTGGCTTATGAAGGTATCATTGGCAAAATGCTGGCACCGGCATACTGGAGGGAGTTCTTATCACCACAGGCACATGTGTCTAAATATTGGCACTGACATATTAGAGGTAATATTTGGCTTATGGGAACAGCCATGACAAAATGCTGCTGATGGCATACTGATGGTACTTCTTGGCATAGAGGCATGTGTAGAAAAATGCTGGTACTAATATACTGGAGGAAATTCATGGCATGGGGCACTCATTGCAAAATTGTTATGTATGGGGTAATTCTTTGAATAAGGGAGGACAACAGTGGAGCTGTGCTATAAAGGAAATTGGGGGAAATGACAAGACACAAATCCAGAGCTCCTAGAGATATTTTTTGACATAAGGGCTACATATGCTATATGGATGGCACTAATGATAAAATTCTGGCACTGGCATATCTTATGCAATTTAGGGCCTTAGGATCACTAATGACAAACTGCAGACCCTGAAGATAATTTTGACAGATGCAGGCACATTCAGCACATTTTGAAAAATACATAGTCAACTCATGGAGAGGGTCTTGTTTCATTGGCTTAGTTCACCATGAAAGATCTGAATATTTAATGAGGGCACATTCACGGTCTATTATTTTGTAAATGTACCTATAAATTATACTTTAAAATGAATTATTTGGCTCTTTTTTTTAAACATTTTCCTGGGTGGGAAAACCCTCCCCTCGAACGCGTGGGAAAACCTTTCTCAATAACAACAACTATAACTTACATCTAAGCGATCAGAGTAGTAAACAACAGATTGCATTTCTTGATGTGGAAGTTATAGTTCAAGAACAGTCACTAAGGACTAAACTTCATAGAAAATTGACGGCGGATAATAGCATATTGAATGCGAACAGTGCCCATCCACCAAATCTTATTGCCAGTATTCCCTTCGGGGAATTTTTTAGAGCCCGCAGGATTTGTAGTACTTGGGAGGACTATCAGAAAGAAAGTGACAATATGCTTTCACGTTTTCTAGAGAGGGGGTATAGGAGCAAAATGATTCTTCAAGCTAAAAATAAGGCGGACAATATAAAGAGAGTGAATCTAATATATCCCAGAGTGGACTCAGATGGAGGCGATCAAAAGATAAGATTTATTACAACTTATTCTAATCAGTCACAGGTCCTGAGAAAGATTCTGAACAGGAGTTGGCATATACTACAGAATGATTCCACCTTAGGTAGTACCATCCCGGAGGCGCCTGCGATTATGTTTCGCAAGGGCAGATCGTTGAGAGATGATCTCAGCCGGAATAGAATAACTAGGGATAGTGTCAGAGCTATGTCACTTGATCACTCTGTGGGCTTTTTCTGTTGCAGACAATGCAAGGCATGCAAATACAGCAATAATTGCCTGAAAGTATGTGATGAGAATGGGCATTGGATGTACCAAATTTGAGGACATTTTAATTGCAATACAGATTTTTGTGTTTATTGTTTGATGTGCCCTTGTGGGAAACTGTATGTGGGCAGTACAATACACAAGGCTAAAAAGAGGGTTCTTGAACACATTCGTGCGATCCGTAATTTTGATAGAACATACCCAGTGGCAAGGCATTTCCATGATAAACATAATGGGGATGAGAGGTTCTTGAGTTTTGCAGTCATTGATCAGATTAAACCCAGTATCAGGGGAGGTAATAGAGAGAGAAAATTGAGGATTTTGGAATCAAAACTGATTATTAGACTCAGCACCCTGAGCCCTGGGGGTTTAAATTCAAGTGAGGAGATGAATGTGCATTTAGGTTAATTGAAGCTGCTGGACATGTGTATATATATATATATATTTGGTCAGTCACTCTAATCATATTTTATTTATCTTTGTAGTGTTTTTATATAAAAAGTTTTTGTGATAGATGTGACAGTGTGGGAGGTGTTTTGATTAGTGGTAGGTAGTAAGAGACACATATTTGCACACATGTATAGGAATTGTTTTGAATATTAATATAGGGCTGTCAAGGTATATTTGAATTATCCTTTGATATTTACAGCATTTAAAATATTTAATATTTAATATTTAATATGGATGTCAGTCAAATGATTATAATTAATTAGGTCATGGAGAGTAATTAATGTGGATATGTTAGGAATAGAATGGTATTCAGTGCATATTATGTTTTCAAAAAATTATTTGGGACTATTTAGGATATTAATAATATTTAATATTTAATATTTAATACCATATATGTAATGAAGGTAGAAAACTGCTCTGGACCATTTGAGTTATTAACAGTATTTAATATGTAATATTTCTTATTTTGTATGCAATATGTAAGCTATTTGAATGATTATATAGAGATTCAATGAATTTATGTACAAAGAGAGCAAATAATATGGATAATTTTGTAATTGTAAGATCAACTTTGGTATAGCTTATGGGCCATTCTAGACATTCCAAGATGGTGCTGATATTTGCACACTTGGGCTAGTTGGGTGACCTGATAGTCCTTCTTTTATTTTTTGTCCTTATGTGTATGCTGGGTGTGGTATATAGTGGGTTTGTGAGACACTCTCAATTGTTACGTGATCAAGGCTACGGCTGAAACGCGTTGTTCTGGGAGGAAGCATTGGTGAATACAAGCTTTTGGACCTCCATTTGGTGTCCGGGAACTCTCTGCATGTAACAGGAGGATTGTTGGCAATAATTTGTGGATGGCTAGGTCCACGCCTGGACCGCTACTGAATTAGCAGCCTCGGATGTATGGCAACGTTGGTGTTATATATATATATATATATATATATATATATATATATATATATATATGTATATATATATTCTTTTATAAATATCAGTTTGATTTACCACCATGGATGCAATTAGAAATTGATAAATTGTTAATGTTGAAATATTATGTATTTTATATCTATTTTATTTCTTCTTAAATGGTGATAAGCTCATATTCTTTTTTCCAGGTCTATTGTATGTCATGTCTTTTTAAGGGTGGTAGTCCACCCTTAAAAAGACATGACAAAGCACAATTTGATTTTATGTTTTTAAGAATGTGTGCTTTAAATGCTTTGGACTTACCTACACCGAAGCCTTTTCTACCTGAAAAAGGGGAGCCATCTATGAGATGGCAAGAGTGGAAAGAGTATTTCTGTAACTATTTTGATACATTTGAAGATGAGGACTTTTCACCTGAAAAGAAAAAGAAAGATATTTTACATTGTTTTGGTCCTGCAGGTATTAGAATTTCTCATCAGACTGAAAAAAAATAAGACAAGAGGGAGTAGGTAATGTTTTTACACATGCATTGGAAGATCTTGATGCTCATTTCTCTCCTGTAGTATGTGTAGCAGTTGATAGATATAAGTTTTTCCAACGCAAAGAAGGGAAAACTGAAAGTATAGATGACTATGTGGCAGCTCTTAAGCATTTAGCTCTAAGTGGTAGATTTGGAAATTTACATTAAGAGCTCATTCGGGATCAAATCATAATGCATTCCAGCAATTCTAACATACAAGATAAATTGTGGGTGAATGGTTAAGCTCCCTTTAAGGATGTCATGACTTTAGTGAGGAAGGCAGAAGTAACTAGTAGTTGCAAGAAAGCTATCGAAGAGGATTCTCATAATGAAAGCAAGTTAGTAAATGTAGTAAAAGTTACAAAGCAAAGCTAATGATTATCGTATGGATAATGCTCGCCAATGTGCGTCTTCGGGAAATAGGAGTGGATTTAAAAAAAAAAGATGGTGTGTGCAGAAATGTTATAGATGTGGATGCGGGGAACATTTAGCTTACTATAAGAAATGCCCGCAAGAGATCAAAAATGTGCTAGTTGTGGCATAGACATTATGCCAGAGTTTGTAAGAATGCAAAGACAAAAGGAAATGAGTGCAACCATTGTAATGTATCAAAATACAGTAACCAAATATATACAGATATATATACACATTCAACAAAAGATACATCACGATTAGTAGTGCAGGTATGCACCATTCAATGTCCGTGGACAATGGGCCCAAAATGCATGGGCGAGGCCCTCACACGATACCTGAGCAAAACGGAGGGAACACTGCTGGGGCATCAGATTGAAATACAACAGGCACCTCAGGGGGAAGGGAAGAGGGGGGCACCTCAGCCGGATGGCAGCACCACGCCAGATCCACGATGGGACTCCATGCCCATTGATGTATCCTGGGGAGTGCAAAGCCACAGTCTCTCAAGTCTCTACAGTGGGTGAGTTGCCCACTGTACCATCCTGGGGAGTGCAAAGCCACAGTCTCTCAAGTCTCTACAGTGGGTGGGTTCCCCACTGCCATATCCTGAGGAGTGCAAAGCCACAGTCTCTCAAGTCTCTACAGTGGGTGGGTTGCCCACTGTTCAATCCTGGGGAGTGCAAAGCCACAGTCTCTCAAGTCTCTACAGTGGGTGAGTTGCCCACTGTACCATCTTGGGGAATGCAAAGCCACAGTCTCTCAAGTCTCTACAGTGGGTGAGTTGCCCACTGTACCATCCTGGGTAGTGCAAAGCCACAGCCTCTCAAGTCTCTACAGTGGGTGAGTTGCCCACTGTACCATCCTGGGGAGTGCAAAACCACAGTCTCTCAAGTCTCTACAGTGGGTGGGTTCCCCACTGCCATATCCTGGGGAGTGCAAAGCCACAGTCTCTCAAGTGGATGCTGTTCTCCACTGGTTCTGGAGGGGGACTGGTGCCCAGAGTGCTTCATCCTGTTAAGGATTGAGGTAGTGGATGCTGTTCTCCACTGGTTCTGGAGGGGGACTGGTGCCCAGAGTGCTTCATCCTGTTAAGGATTGAGGTAGTGGATGCTGTTCTCCACTGGTTGTGGAGGGGGACTGGTGCCCAGAGTGCATCACTCTCCCCGTCACGGTCCCAGTTCCGTCACTGCCCCTGTTGCACATGGGCTAGCGGTGCTTGAGTTGGCGGTGCTTGTCCTGTTCGGCGGTGCTTGACTTTGCTGTCTCTGACCTGTGCAGTGGTGTTTGCCATGGCGGTCCCTCATTGCCCAGCAGGGCTGTGGCTGCCGGGGCCCTCCTGGGCATTGACTCTGTTGGTGGCCTCCTGACCAGTGACAATGGGACTGCCCTCCTGGGCACTGACTCAGGCAGTGGTCTCCTGACCAGTGACAATGGGACTGCCCTCCTGGGCACTGACTCTGGCGGTGGGACTGCCCTCCTGGGCACTGACTCTGGCGGTGGTCTCCTGACCAGTGACGATGGGACTGCCCTCCTGGGCACTGACTCTGGCGGTGGTCTCCTGACCAGTGACCCAGTGACGATGGGACTGCCCTCCTGGGCACTGACTCTGGCGGTGGTCTCCTGACCAGTGACGATCGGGCTGGCGGTGGCCTCCTGGGCAGCGGGGATGATGGCAGCCTTCTCCGCCGTGCTGCTCTTCCCAGACTTTGGTGCTTTCTTCTGCCCCTTCCCCACCTTGGGAGGAGTCACAGCTGACTCGACACTCCCCCTGGGACCTTTGTGAGCGGCTTTGCCGGCTGGATTCTTCCCCCTATCCCTTCGGGCACTGTCCAACTTCTGGTGCTTCACAGGGGGGGGACTGGCTGTGTTTTGGCTCCGTGTCACACTGGCTGCCCTGGTGCCCGGTGCACTCCACATACCTCTAACAGGCACCACTGGTACCGGAGATTTTTTGGCTGAGGTGCTAGTACGGGACCTATGAATTGGGGGGGGTGGTGGGAAAGAGGTCAACGTTAGTCAGGAAAAGGTTCTGACGAACACTGGGACGGGTAGCTGGAGGGGGTCTGGGAGTGGAGAAAGAGGAGGTGGTTGTAGGAGGTGTAACTTTTGATGATTTGGGTGCAGGTGCATGTTCTGGAGGCTGTCGTGAGGTGGATGGATGTTGGGTGTGTGTGTGCCCGCGTTTGTGTACTTTGGGAGGGGGCGTCACAGACACACTGGGAGAGGACACAGGGGACGTGTAAATGGTAGTGGGGGTGGTGAGTGCAGGTGAGCGGGGTGTGCTGGTGCGGGTCCTAGTGGCTGTAGTGGTAGTGCATGCAGGTGAGAGTGTAGACGACACTGGGAGGGAGGAGGGAGACGACGAGGAGGGGGACACAGTGGAGGCAGTGGATGTTGCTGTGTCTGTATGTGGGTGATGCTTGTGTGAGTGCCTGTGGGATGTGTGGTGCCTATGTTTGCCTGAGCTTCCCTTGTGTGTTGACGTGTGTGCAGGCTGGTCTGATGGTGTGCTTAGGATAGGCAGAGGTACAGGGGATTGGGTCTGGGTGGAGGAAGTTGGAGGGGGGAGGCTAGACACAGGGACAATGGCTGCCATCAGTGCTGAGGCCAGAGATTGCAGGGTTTGATGATGGGCAGCCTGACCAGAATGAATGCCCTCCAGGAATGCATTAGTATGTTGCAACTCCCTTTCTACACCCTGGATGGCATTCACAATGGTAGACTGCCCAACAGTGAGTGACCTGAGGAGGTCAATGGCCTCCTCACTGAGGGCAGCAGAGGTGACAGGGGCAGGGGCTGAGGTGCCTGGGGCGAAGGTGATGCCCACCCTCCTGGGTGAGCGGGCACGGGGCGAAGGCTGAGGGGCTGCTGGGAGGGCGGTGCTGGTAGGGGGGATGGCGGCTGTACCTGTAGAAGTGGGGGGGGCACAGATTTTGCCACCACCACAAGGGAGCTCCCATCGGAGGACGAGTCCGTGTCGCTGGTTGCTGATCCGGTGACCGCCGTGAAGCTCCCCTCGCCCTCCGTCCCACTGGTGTATTCAGAGTCCGTGGTGTGGCCCTCCATGGCCATGTGGGATGCAGCTCCCTCATGCTCCGGTGCCACTGTACCTCCGCCTGATGATGCTGATGCACAAAAGAACAGGGAGACCACAAAAAGGGGGGGGACGACAGAAGAAAGACAGGTTGAGTGCATGGCTTACTGCTACCGTTGGCGGACAATACAGACACAGCAGCCCCCTGCACTATGCCGCGCTGTTGGGCTATACTGATGCAGTTCCTGGGATATGGCCTACATGGCTATGGTGGACATCAGCACACATAGATGACACAGGGGCATGTATACCTGTACTTGGCACTCTACAGAAGTGGGTTGGAGTGCCACATGGCCTGCATTACGGAGGGGCTTAGCCTACGGAACTTGCCCTGGCCTAGGGAAACCCACAGCCCTCCTCCCCCAACCAGACACCTTCACTGCGAGCAAATTCCGCAGAATGATGTTGTACTCACCCCCTTGTGTCTGCTGTGATGCCCTCAAGCGCCCATCCAACTCAGGGTAGGCCACCGCCAGGATCCGGAACATCAGGGGGGTCATGGTGCGATGGGCACCCCTCCCACGTTGGGAGGCCATCCCCAGCTGAGCCTCTGCCGTATTCTTGCTCCAGCGGCGAATGTCCTCCCATCTTTTATGGCAGTGGGTGCTCCGTCTCTGGTGGACCCCCAGGGTCCGGACTTCCTTGGCGATGGCACGCCAAATAGCCTTCTTCTGGTGGGCGCTGACCTACATGACATGTACAGGGGGAGAAGAGAAGTCATTAGCAACAGCACCGTCGAAGTGAGTGGCCCACATCCCTGCCCTTGCCATGTGGGACATGCATTCACAGTCCTTCATGCTCGCATGCTCCCTTCCTTCTTACAACCAGCCCTCTCCACCCAGGCAGAGCCCATACAACTTGCACCCTATGTACTCACCTTTTGGTCTGGAGGACCGTAGAGTAGCGTGTACTGGGGGAGGACCCCGTCCACGAGCTTCTCCAACTCCTGTGCAGTGAAGGCAGGGGCCCTTTCCACAGACGCACGAGCCATTGGGGGTCATTCTGAGTCTGGCGGGTGGCGGAGGCCGCCCGCCAGACTTCACCCCTCCAAAATACCGCTCCGCTGAGGGTATTTTGACTTTTGCACTGGGCTGGCGGGCGACCGCCAAAAGGCCGCCCGCCAGCCCAGTGCAAAAAACCCTTCCCACGAGGACGGCGGCTCAGAATTGAGCCGGCGGAGTGGGAAGGTGCGACGGGTGCAGTTGCACCCGTCGCGAATTTCAGTGTCTGCAAAGCAGACACTGAAATTCTTTTTGGGGCCCTCTTACGGGGGCCCCTGCAGTGCCCATGGCATTGGCATGGGCACTGCAGGGGCCCCCAGGGGCCCCGCGACACCCCATACCGCCATCCTGTTCCTGGCGGGAGAACCGCCAGGAACAGGATGGCGGTATGGGGTGTCAGAATCCTCATGGCGGCGCAGCAAGCTGCGCCGCCATGGAGGATTCAATAGGGCAGCGGAAAACCGGCGGGAGACCGCCGGTTTTCCCTTTCTGACCGCGGCCAAACCGCCGCGGTCAGAATGCCCTGCGGGGCACCGCCAGCCTCAGAATCACCCCCATTGTCTCTTCCAGACCGAGGTCACAGCAGCACTTGCAGTATAGGTCCTCTCCTGTCGAAGATCAGGTATCGAGTGATTGAACAGATAGAAAATGGCGGTCATGTCCGCGGCGGTGACGTCCGCGGCGGTGCGTATCATCACCGCCGGCGCACTTCGTCATTGGCTCCTGGGACCCATAGGGTCCAATGTTAACCAATGCAACATTGCGCCGCGGTCTTCGACCGCCTACCGCGACGGTGTACAACGCCAGCGCAGTTACCTCACATCCCATTGTCCCAGTTTCAGGTCAGGCAGCCGCCATTTCAGGGACCCACATGGCTTCATTTTCAACTGCGTCACACATACCTAGGCCTGGACTCAACACACTTACAGACAACTTTTTGGATTATGTTTCGTGTTCTGTGTAGCTGTGGGTACATACCTCTGAGTAGCTTGACTCTGTGGTCGCTGTTGTCCTTCCTAGGCACCGTCAGCTGGGACATGTGAGGAGATGGCAGAATCCTCCGGTGTACCGACCGCTGGTGGACCTGTTGACAATGGAGAAGCAACATTTAATCATTACCTACAGGTTTGACCGTGCCACAATCCAGGAACTGTGTACCCAGTTGGAGCCTGACCTGATGTCAGCAATCCGCCATCCCACAGGAATCCCCCCTCAAGTGCAGGTGCTGTCAGTGCTCCATTTCCTTGCAAGTGGGTCATTTCAAACAACAGTGGCCATGGCATCAGGGATGTCCCAGCCTATGTTTTCCAACGTGTTGTCCAGAGTGTTGTCTGCCCTGCTGAAACACATGAGGAGCTACATTGTTTTCCCTCAGGTGGAGGATTTGGCTACTGTTAAAGGTGACTTCTATGCCCTTGGACATATCCCCAACATCATAGGTGTAATTGATGGGACCCATGTAGCTCTGGTCCCCCCCACAGGAGTGAACAGGTGTACAGGAACTGTAAGAGTTATCATTCGATGAATGTACAGATGGTATGTTTGGCAGACCAGTACATCTCCCAGGTAAATGCTATGTTCCCTGGCTCTGTGCATGACGCCTACATCCTGCGGAATAGCAGCATCCCTTATGTGATGGGTCAACTCCAGAGGCACCGGGTGTGGCTATTAGGCGACTCTGGTTACCCCAACCTGTCATGGCTACTGACCCCAGTGAGGAATCCCAGGACCAGGGCAGAGGAACGCTACAATGAGGCCCATGGGCGGACTAGGAGGGTGATCGAACGCACCTTCGGCCTCCTGAAGGCCAGGTTCAGGTGCCTCCATATGACAGGTGGTTCCCTATTCTACTCACCAAGGAAGGTGTGCCAGATCATCATCGCCTGCTGTATGCTTCACAATCTTGCTTTGCGACGCCAGGTGCCTTTTCTGCAGGAGGATGGTCCAGATGACGGTGTTGTGGCAGCTGTGGAGCCTGTGGACAGTGATGAGGAGGAAGCAGAGGAAGAAGGCATTTACAACAGGGACTCAGTCATCCAGCAATATTTCCAGTGACACACAGGTGAGAACACATTCCTGCCTACTACAAGTACTTTCACACTTCTACCTTTATCCTGTCTGTCTGTTTCAAGCAGTATTTGGTAACTGAGTTGTACATATCCATTACGGTTTCACAGGTGTGGTTACCAACGTGTGTCATCTGCTTGCATCCTTCATGGACTTGTGATGTGTGACATAGGTATGTTGACATTACATTTGAAAACGCTTTTTGTCACTGTCATTGCTAAGACACAATTTCAAAATCACAGACTGACTCCAGATTGTTTTGTACTTCAAGGGTGTTTATTGAAGTGCTAATTATTGGAGGTGGTGGTAAAATGGTGATGGTGGTGGAATGTCCATGGCAGAGTCCAGTCTATTAGTCTCACAGGTGCACTGCCCAGATGGGCATAGGAAGTGGAGCTGGGGCAGTTCAAATATGGACAGGGTTACAAAGTGGGACAGTGGGATGACAATCAGGGTGGTCTCATTTCTTGGTGGGGGTCTTGCCATCGTGCTCTGTCCTGTTCCTGGATCTCAGGGACCGCTTGCGGGGTGGTTCTCTGTCTGCAGGGGGTGGGGTGCTGGTGTGGTGGTCCTGTGGTGGGACGTCCTGTCCACTAGCGCCGGCGGAGGTGGTGGGCAGTTCATCGTCCATGCTAGTGTCAGGGGCCCCTTGGAGTGCCACGGTGTCCCTCATGGTGGTCTGTATGTCCTTCAGCAATCCTACGATGGTGCCCAGGGCGGAGCTGATGGTTCTGAGTTCCTCCCTGAACCCCAAATACTGTTCCTCCTGCATGCGCTGGGTCTCCTGAAACTTGGCCAGGACCATAGCCATCGTCTCCTGGGAGTGGTGGTATGCTCCCATGATGGAGGAGAGGGCCTCATGGAGAGTGGGTTCCCTTGGCCTGTCCGCCCCCTGTCGCACAGCAGCCCTCCCAGTTCCCCTGTGTTCCTGTGCCTCCGTTCCCTGGACCGTGTGCCCACTACCACTGCCCCCAGGTCCCTGTTGTTGTTGGGGTGGTGGGTTATCCTGGGTTCCCTGTAGTGGTGGACACACAGCTGATTGACGTGTCCTGGGGACGGAGGTATGGGCCCGCTGGGTGGGTGCTGTGCTGGTGTTTCCAGAGGGTGGAAGGTCAGTGTTGGGATGTGCCTGTGCGAGGGGAACCGACTGTCCCGAGGCCCACGATGGTCCGGGCTGGTCATCTGGATCCAGTTGGCCAGAGCTGCTGTCATCACTGTGGGCCTCTTCTGTGGGTGGGGTAGAGATGTCTCGACCCTCCTGTCTGGTGACGTTGGGTAGTGGTCCTACAGGGGTATAAAAGCATGATTATTGCATCTGTGTGTGTCATGGTGTGCAATGGGTGGGTGACCGTGTACCCCAGTGCTAGCATTCCAGTGTGGGGGCTTGTGTGATGATGGTTGGGGGGGTGTTATGGGTATGTGCTGTGGGCATGCTTTAGTGATGGGTGTCCATGCTTTGTTGTGTCATGCAGGGCTTGGTGTTGGGATGGGTGGTTTGTGTTATTAGTACATTAGTGAGGAGTTGGAGTGATAGGGGAGGGGGTGAGGGTGGGGGTGTGTGATAGAATGCAGGTAGGCTGGGGGATATGATAGTTAAGATTTGACTTACCAGTGTCCATTCCTCCACCGACTCCTCCGAGGCCCTCAGGATGCATGATGGTCAAGACCTGCTCCTCCCATGTTGTTAGTTGTGGGGGAGGAGGTGGGGGTCCGCCGCCAGTCCGCTGTACCGCGATGTTGTGCCTGGAGACCACGGAACGCACCTTCCCCCGTAGGTCGTTCCACCTCTTCCTGATGTCCTCTCGATTTCTTGGGTGCTGTCCCACTGCGTTGACCCTGTCCACTATTCTTCGCCCTAGCTCCATCTTCCTAGCTATGGAGGTGTGCTGCACCTGTGAGCCAAATAGCTGTGGCTCTACCCGTGCGATTTCCTCCACCATGACCCTGAGCTCCTCCTCGGAGAACCTGGGGTTTCTTTGCCGTGCCATGGGGTGGTGTAGGTGATGTGTGGGGTGGTGTATGTGGTGATGATTGTGGTGATGTGTAGTGGTGTGTGGTGTTTTGTGCGTGGATGTTGTGTGGGTGATGGTGTTGTGTGCCTCTGTGTGGTGGGGTTGTCTATGCTGTGCTCTCTCTCTCTGGCCTTCGTCAATAATTTTTGGTTGTAGGGGTTTGTGGGTGATGTGGGTGTGTGTTTTATATTGTGTTGTGTGTGTGGGAGTGGTGTTTGTATGTGTATCAGGTGTGTGTATTTGGAATTGTCCAATGTGGCGGTGTTTTGGAGATGTGTGTGTATTTTGAGCGCAGCGGTGTGTACCGCCAATGGAATACCGTGGTTGAAAGATCGCCGCGTGGATTCGTGGGTCGTGATAGCATGGGACTGTTTCTGTTGGTGTGACGGTGGAGATTTTGTTTTCGCCAGTTTATCACTGACCTTTGGTGTAGAGGACTTGTGTGGTTGTCGGAATTTCGGCGGATTCCGAGATGTGGGTCATAATAGCTGTGGCGGATTTCCGCGGCGGTGTATTGGCCGTCTTCTGCACAGCGGTAAGTGGCTTTTACCGCCAATGTTGTAATGACCCCCTATGTGTGAAATATTGGTGGATGGGGTTCCAGTTATATTGATGGCAGATTCTGGTTCACCATTCACTATTATCAATAAGGTAGTGGGTGAAACATTTTGGGGAAGTAAACTTACTCTAGAAAAACCAGATGCTGAAGCTAGAACATATACAGATGAGAGCATTAATTTAATTGGTGTCAAAGAGGCTGTGTTCACATTTAAGGGAAGGCGAGCAATGTGCAAGTTGTATGTTTCTGAAAAGGGTCCATCAGAGTTAGGCTGGCATGATCAAGGAGAGCTAGGAATAATTCAGAATCCTAATAGCACAGAACCTGTATTATATATGGTGGAGGAAATTGAGTAATCAGTGTGTAAGGAATTTCCCAAGGTGTTTTAGAGGAATGTTGGACTATTGAAGGGCTTTAGTCATAAAATTGAATTAAGGGATTCAGTTACCCCAGTTGTGCACAAAGTAAGAAATATTCCTTTCTCTATTAGAGATGAGGTGATTGGGAAACTGAAGAGATTGGAGGAGCAAGGCATTATTGAATGGGCAAGGTGAGATTATGTGTTGACCTCAGAGAAGTTAACAAGAATATACTGGTCGATCAATATCCATTACCAAGAATAAATGAAATGTTGGCAAATATGAAAGGGGCTAAATGGTTTTCAACAGTAGATTTAAAGTCAGTGTGTCACCAAGTGCAATTACTCCCTGAATGTAGAAAGTACACAACCTTTATCACACATGTAGGTTGTTTCCAGTTTTTAAGGGTACCATATGGCTTGGCATCAGCCGCTGACATGTTTCAATGATTGATGAGTGAATTGTTTGTGGATTTAGATAAAGTAATGTTCTTTCAGGATGATATCCTGGTCATGGGGGAATCCAGGCAGGATCATGATGACAAGTTGAGACAAGTATTGAACATTTTGTTGCAAAAGGGATTGACGGTGGAGGTTAATAAGTGCAATTTTGCCAAAGAGGAGGTGACGTATTTAGGTCACTGTATTAGTGTATGACTAACAAAGGGATCAAACCCAAGCAGAAGCTAATGGATGCAATTTGTAATGCACCAGCACCAACAAACAAAGATGAGGTCAGAGCAACCCTAGGTTTGGTGGAATTTAATTCAAAATTTGTTTGTAATTTTGCAGAAAACGCATTTGCAATCAGGAGGTTGCTTAAAAATAGAGTCAAATGGATATGGTCTGAAGAGTACCAAAGCAAATTTACTAGTTTAAAAAGTGATATGTGTAAGGCACCATATTTGAAATGTTTTGATCCCAAATACTGCATTAGCATTACTACTGATGCCAGCAAGAAGGGATTAAGGGCAGTCTTATCGCAGACAGATGAGAAAGGAAATTTATGGTTTGTGGCTTTTGCATCACGTGCTCTTTCGGTGGTGGAAGAAATTTATTCTGTCATTGAAAGAGAAACATTGGCATGTGTGTGGGGATTGAATCACTTTAGGTAGTATGTATGGGGATATAAAATTTTTATGAAAACTGATCATAAGCCTCTAACAAACGGGATTCCAGAGAGTGTCTCCACGTTTAGCTCGTATGTCTGTCAAATTGTTACATTTCAATTATGAAATCCAATACATTCCTTGTGTGGATAATAAGATAGCAGACTTTCTAAGCCACATGCCGTTACAAGCTGATGACGACAATAGTCGTTTAGTTGATGGGTGTGTAGCTGGTGTGTTTGATGAAGGAATGGAAGAAATTGACAAGGAAGAATAGAAAGAACACATGAGCAGGGATATTAACATAAAAGGTGTGTTGAAATGTGTCAATGAGGGTTGGCCAGAAAAAAAGAAATTTGGCAAAGAATGTAGAGCATTTTGGGAAGTCCGCAATGAACATAGTGAGGAAAATGGAATACTATTGAGGATTGGAAAATGTGTACCACCATGTGGCATATGGAAGACAATATTGGAAGTGTGTCACCAGGGACATTTAGTTATATCAAAAACTAAACAAAGGGTGAAACAACATTTTTGGTGACCTGGTTTGGATAATGCGATTGAAAGGGTAGTCAGAGAGTGTATTAAATGCAACAGTTCAAATAAAGCGCTTAAAACATATTGCCCACCATTAATTCCTTCATCATGTCCTAGTTTGCCTTGGTACAAAATAGGAATAATTGTAATGGGACCAATAGAGAGTGGGGAAGCACAAAAGAAGTATATAATTGTGGTTGTGGATAATTTTTCGAAATGGCCTGAAAAACATATAGTCAAGAAAGCTGATACTGAACATATAATAAAATTCTTAAATAAGGTATTCTTGAAAGAAGTATTACCTAGACAAGTAATTTCAGACAATGGTCCACAATTTATATCAGATGTATTTAAAAACTTCATTAAAAGAAATGGAATATCTCATAAAACAACATCGGTCTACCATACTTCAGGAAACCATCTTGTGAACCATTTTAATAGAGTAATTAAAGAGTTGTTACAAATTGGAATGTATAATAATTTGAAATGGAAATCGGAAGTGTATAAAATGTTATGGGCGTATCACATTACTCCTTGTTCATCTACAGACAAAAGTCTTTTGTCCTTATGAGAGGACGTGAACCATTGAGTAAAGAAGTTTCATGGTTGCAAACTGCTAGTTGGCAATGTGGTCTACTGAAAATGCAAAAAAAAATATTGTGTTGCTAAACAACCCTATAAGAAGTATTATGACAAAATACAGCATCCCCCCTTGGAATCATGTCAGATGATCTCAGGTGGAATAGGCAATGGTGCGGTACAAATGCCTGCTCCCCTAATGTCTTCTCAAAAGGGAAACCTTTAGTTTAAAAAAAGTACTGGTTCCTTTAAAGAATAAAGGCTGCTTTAAAAATGTTTCTCAGTTGGAAATGTAAACACAGGGATGGTGTTCTACTGTTCCTGGCAGACCACCTTCCCTGAGTTTTAGACAGTCACAGATAGTCACAAATAGTGACTTGCCTCATGAATATTAATTAGACAGGGAGTTCTGTGACCCCTTGAGACTGGAGATTTTGCATGCAACATATTAGTACATAAATCACATCTCAAAATTAAAGACGTCAGTATACCATTTCCAACCACTATGTGGATTATATTATGTTATGCTAAATTAAATGAATAAATTACATCATCACCAAGTGATGGCATTGTGGCCCTACGAAGTGGACAAAGCTACCAAAATATAACAGGAGAAACATGAAAATGAGATTATGATGGAAAAGCGAGGAAAAAAGATACTTTTTCCATGCTTTAAAGGAGGCAAAATAGTTGTCTCTGGAACTCGAATTTAAAGGTAGGTCAGTCCAAACTTCAGCCGTTAGGCAGAAGGATCAGCCACCTATAGCCATCCTTTCAGCAAGTCAAGGAAGGAAAAGAGTGATATTGCTCACTAGACAATTGTAGTGAAAACAGATGGATTGGAGAATATTGAATATTAATCTAAGATAAAAGAGAAAGATGATGATCGAAGCAAAAACCCAGGTTCCTCAATGTAGTTAAAAGATGAGGAGCAAGTGAGAGTCCCCAGGCCATATTTAGAGTACAATATCTGTGACAAGTTTTCAACAACCAAGATTTAAATTTTTGCATACTGATTTTTAAGATGCAGTTATGCATCCTTTGAACCACTGCTGTGAGACCAGATATCACCATGGAACGAGTCACTGCTACATCTAAACATCTTAAGATCTGTGTTTCGACCACATAGGTTAATCAACGTATGCCATAAGAGTAAATCAGCTGAGCCAGTAGAATAACATAGATTTTAAGTAATGCAGGGCTGACAGATGAGCCCTGATGATCACTCTATGAGTTAGGCATAGATGTGAAGGTTAAATCAGGTGTCATCACAGATTGTGACCTGTCGATATGGTAAGAGGAAATTCAAGCAAGTATGTCAGGGTGCCCTGCCACTGAAGAAAGCCTGCTAGGAAGAGTTTTGTGCCACACTTTGTGGGAAAACATCTGACAGACCCAAAAGGATCAAGGCCACAGCATCCCCTGGGCTGATAATGATCCTTGGGTGATCAAGAATGGCAAATAATATATATTCAGTGGATTAGTTGCCATTCTTGGAATGCAGATTCAGTCAACAATTGATTTGGATCTAATTGATTGGATGTTTCATTGATAATCTGACTTCTTTCTTTCAGATTTTGTTATGAAAAGGAAGAAAAGATATTGGACGATAGTTACGAAAGATGGACGGGTCAGAAGAAGGTTTCTTCAATAGTGGATCAGCATGCTTTAACAAAGAGGAGGTTAATCCTAAAGGGGGTGGGTTTTGGCGTTCCACATCCATTCAAGAAAGAGCAGCGTATTTAATTCTGAGAGATGATTGAGTGAAATAGTCATTTTTACGTAAATATGGAATTGTGACATTGAGTTATTCCTTAATATATAGGGACTCTGGCCAGCTGTCATAAGGATGTTACACACATTTTTTTGGCCACCTAGGTAGTGATGAGGCAGTTTTTAGAAACTAAGAGACTCTCTTTACCACTTTAAATGAGTGACAGACAAAAACACACATCTCTTTGAGGTAAAAGATGTTCCAATGTTCAGGATTTTGAAGGGTCACTGTTTGCTCATCTGCTGTGCACAAGAAGCATGTCACAGAGGTACAGGAAACAAAGGGATGAAGAATGAGAGCAGGCCTTCCATGAAAAGGGTCATTAGATTTCATTGGGAGTCTGATGTCCTTTCGGGCCGCTGTCTGTTTTGTGACTTATAGTTTCCTAGTCCGGATGGAGCAAGTGGTAGGCTAGCCAGGGATAGTGAAGAATTCACACTGAGCTACGAAGCGTACATGATAGGGACTAAGCTGATGACTTTGCAGAGCTCACCACGTTTGGGTCGATGCTTTTAGCCCATTCAGCCTTTACAGTGCTGTTCGATAAAATATATGTTAATGCAAGTAAGTCGTTATTATTGCTGGGCGGAGATCAACATATATTATATCTGATGTAGCTACAAGCTATTTTATTAGATTCATTAATAAAGTGGGATATTTATGACATAGAGACCACCCTCACAAAATTTGATCACACAGTGACACTCTCAATATTTGATATCCTGCTTCCTCTGATGCAAGTGTCTACTGTATCTCTGTGTGTGTGTGCATACAAAGCATGTGCTGTAGAGAGTGTGTGTGTGTGTAGTGCAAGCGGAAAGTGTGTGGTGCAAGTGAAAAGTTGATAAGGAGGCACATTGTGTGTGGGAGATAGGATGAGTGTGAAGGTTAATGGGGAAGTGGTGTGCTACATCTCCGAAAGAGGAGGTGATTTCTGTTTTCTGGACACAGGAGGAGAAGTCCTGGATCAGGCGCGTTGACTTCAGTTCCAAATAAGAGATCCACACTTTTTCAGGTCCAAACAAAGACCTTCCATGTAAAGGCATGTGAAATGCGTACTATAACAATAAAACATGAAACATATCTTGTGATTTGTTTCAAACAATTATTTCAAGCATGTAAGTCGCTTTCATAACACATCATTTAAGGTGGATACAGTGTGAAATATGCAGAGTCCTGGTCTCCTGTATTTAACTACTCTAACATCTGCATAATCCCGGCGGCAGGCTAAAGTTAATCCTATACATTGTGTGCAACTTGAGGAAGGGCTTCACTGTTTGTGGCCAAAGTGCATGAGTCCTTAGTTACTGAGTGGTAGCTCTGAGTGTGATGCATTGAGCAGCCATGATGTACAGAGACAGAGCCTGTTTGCTCTGTAACTTCAAAGATAGTTCTGCTGCCTGAGAGCTGAGCACATTATGTGTGAATCATCTGCGGATTATCTCGTTTCTCTGATTCCTGGACCCACAAATCCACTGCAGCCCTAGAAAGGTTTCTGCTAACTATTAAAGGCCAGTAAGCCCTATGTCACTCAAGAGACAACCGGGCAGTTTAAAGTTAAGCTCTGTAACCTAGAAACACATCTGCTGTCTAAAGCCAAAGTTAGTACATTTCTGTGCTACTCGGGGGACAGCTTTGTAGTATGAGTCCAGTGTTTCTATGTTTTAGATCAATTGAGGGATTTATCTGCTGTTCAAAGGGAGGCCCCTTATGGATTTGTAAAATGTGAGATAGTCCATCTTCTATGTGGGACCTGAACCTCTAAGTTACATGTCGTAGTTCGATATTTTGTTTTTAGCAGGGTGAAAAAGAGTGCCACAAGATTACCTTTCAGTGTGGGCTCTTACACGTATTATGTGAGCCCCAGATATTATGTGGATCCCTAAAATTCTTTGCATAAAAGGGCTTATTTACTCAGGTTTTGCATGGCAGCTCGTGTGGCAAAAAGCAAAATAATGCTTTGTGTCAATTTACTTACCATTATAAAAGTCCGTGGGCACAACATAAAATTATGCAGCAGTATGTAAGCGCCAGCACACAATTTACTAAATATTTGATATGGGGAGGCACAATAAGGCTCAAATGATTCCTAGGACCAAAATGCTTTATTGGACAATTAATAAAAAATATTGCCATACAATAAAATCACTAGGTCAGTATTTAACATGCCCTTAAATATTATGCCAAAATCTCCATAAAGAGATCCTTACACATCCAGCTTCAAAACACAAACTAGAAAATTGCATTATAAACACACAGGATAACGATTAGCGGGATAACGAGGGAGAACTAATGGACCAAGGGTGGAACAGGACACTTAAGGCCATAAAATTGTACTCCATGTAGTAAAATGGCTTCATTTCAGGTGTAAAACATCAAAGGAAGTGTCGTAGTTTGGACTCTTGCTCTGGGGAAGACTGCTGGTTTAAGGGTGACAGTACTTTTGTTTGTAGGCGACTATGCCTTTCCTACAACAAGTCGCAACTGTCGTCCCAACCTTACCGGCTCACTAGCAGCACCTCACCAGAAACACAATAGTAAAAGGTGATTTGTGGCAGCCTTTACGCATGGACTCGAGAATAAGACATCTCAGGGAGTGTCGTGGTTAAGCGGAGATTACCCCTTTCTCACAGATATATCATGTCTCATACAAACACAGGCAATGACAAAGATGCAGTAAAGTTTCAATAGTTTTTATTTAACATAACTGCAATTTGCGATAAGTTGCATGGGCTGCAATGATTAGGATAATGTATAATCAAGAAACAAAATTGTAAAGACGAGAGTCATTATTACAAAGACCCCCACCATCTTGCAATGCATAGGAAAGGCATAAGAGATGTACTATGCCCTAATACCCTAATGTGAAAGGCCTAACCTCCTACCTAAAGGAGAGCTGGGTTTGCTAAACCTAATCTGCCAATGCCATGTCCATGAGAGGAGCTCCCAACCCTTGTTACCTTGGAATGAGGTCTCTATCTCAGACTCCGCAGGAACACAAAGACTGGGTCAGCGTCAAGACGACGTGCAGCATCGATATCAGCGATGATGGCGATGCCCTCTGGTCGGAATCCCTCTGATTACCTGTCTAAAGTGCGATATATTTATACAGATCTACAAGGAACCCTGACGTAGGTGTGTTCCCAAACAATAGATAACAGACATGCTTGGGATGGCAATTAATATAAACAATCCCTCGAAAGTATAGAGAGGTAACATCCCTAAGTGTGAACACCTACTGTTTGTCTTTGGTGCTTGATCTTGACACCTTAGCGTGGTGACACTGATAATGTAACTCATAACTAGTGGCCTAACTGTAAACAAGGCAGCCATCTTAGAAGAAATAAATAATTAAATGGGCTAAGACTGAGCAAGCTAAGTAGGTTAAAAGTCACTAGGTGATGGGGGCACGAGTCTGCAAGTCAAAGGCTAAGCTAACTCCTGTTATCCCATTAAAAACGAAGTAGGATTCACTACAGAAGGCATAGTACACATCTGATGTCTGCCAGAATGTCGTTGTCAGAAATATTGTATAACCTAAATATTTTTTTCTACAAAAATATCTTCCCATTCATTGGGTGTAGTTTTTCTATTATTCTATTATTGACTCCAATGGGGTAATACTTTTTATATTTAGGACAAAATATTTTGGTAAATTATATTCTGGTATCATAGCTACATTTCATCATATCAGTAACAAGGAATGCTAGACACACACATATTCCAAACCATAAGCCTCAAAGGTCATGCTAGGCCTTGTCACACCTGCCCCAGATGCTAGACAGATGGGTCAGACGTCATCAACATGCTCTGAGAACTGCAGTGTTGTCCGACAGGACTGATGAAAGAGACAGACACCATTGCAAAGGACAGGAAGGCACTCACTCACTACACGTGAGACCGTGAAAGGACTGATACCTAGGAAGTACAGTGAGAAACAAATCCGCAAAGCCATACATCGCTCTCTTTTGCTAATAGAAAGAACTGTAGCCATAGTGCGGAAGGCAATTTAGCGGATCTTGACAGGCAGGATGGGTGACCAACATAAATAAATGAGCCAGTGCAGAACCAGCGGTCCTGGCAAAGTATGACAAATTCTAAAATGTCATCGACTAACTGTGTGCTGGGACCACACCGACAGGTGAGCGCCACCCTGGGCTGAGACGTATACCACTCCAGAAAGCGCTGCCGGTATGCATCCTAATTTGCACTCAACAATTCTCAGGTGAATGATAAATTGACACTCAGCAATACACGGATGTAGTAACATGAGCTGCAAACTGTTTCCTGCATAAACGTAATGCGACTCTGCCCACATATATCATGACATATAAACAATGTATTGTCACTGTGCGTCATTCTGAATTTTCTTACAGCAATGCCATTAGTTCTCCGCTGCCTCTCTTTCCATGATAAGGACGGTCCACAGCTTAGTGACCGAGGCAGACCCTGTCTTCTTTTGGAGTCTAGGTGCAAGACGACGATTTGTAGTGGAAGAACTCTTTGGACATGGAGATAAAAGCAGCTGGTACTACAGTTTTTCACTCCTGGTTCTGAATCTTGGAGGCATGGGCAGGAATCCAAGAGCCATTTTTAACTTGTTATAATTCCCACTTTCTGCTCTTCCCCTCGCTGCCCAGCATGAAAGAGGCGGCTTCATATAGACTATGAAGAAGGACAAGGCCCCAGCCTGTGATATCATTGCATAGGAGTCAAAGGATGTGCATTGTCACTGACTCGACCCCTGATATTTTGATGAATCAATGCCATTGATTAATATGCTCACTGGATGATGGATGGTTTAGAGTACTCTGAATTCAGGAGCAATTAGTCACAGGCCGCCAATGTAGTCAGGATTAATGAATATGAATGCTAATGATCAAATCTGGGACAGACGTGTCACCTGTGCGAGAAATGGAGCTTGTTGAAGTGCGTCGCTCCTCTTACATGCACCTCGGAGAATTCTTTGAGTTGTGTTTCATACACTGTCTCATACACTCCTATCTCACGTGCATTCAAAGATCTCACTCCCGGGCCAGCTCTCCTCGTAGAGCACATGTTGACTGGTATTACTGCGTTCAGTATACACCTACCTGAATTTTATAATCCATATTGTATGGGTAGCACTTTTTCGCCACTGCTGTAGAGAATTGCTTCGAACATATTAGTAAATGATTCTTAGAATCAGCAGTTTTGTTTGCTGCTGTTCAGATAGATTGAGCCAATTATCTCTGAGTGTACGCTATAGATGTCCTATTGCGTTACTGTCCATGTTAGGGTGCTTTGCTAGCAGAGGAGTCGAGGTCTTTAGGAATGCTGGGTGTAGTCAGAAAGTAGAAACATAGTAGGATTGGTGGTGTAGTAAAACAAGCTGTGGTACAGTGGGAGGAAGGGTCTATTTGCACTAGTTAGAATGTAACGGGCAGTGGTGGGCTGTGGTGGAAGGACATTGTGCCTGGTCTGGTCTACTGAGGTTAGTGTGGTCTTGTGTAAGCAGGCATAGTATAGTGTAAGAAAATATGGACTAGTATAATAAGGTGTAATCAAGTGGATTAAGGTGTGTTCTTGTGGAAGAAAGCATGGTCTCATTGAAGGAGGTTTGGCCTAATTATAGAAGCTATGCTGAAGTCAAAGGATATCTGATCTACCGGAAGGTGTGGTTTGAATGGGGATCTGTGGTCAGGGGAGAGTGTTTTCTAATTAATGGAGATATGGTCCAGAGGAAAGCATTATGGTCTAGCTAGAGGGTGTGTGTAATCCATTAGGAGGTGGTGTGATCTTGTGGAGAAGGCTTTGATCTAAACGAAGGAGGCATAATGTATTTGGTTCGCAGCTATTAGGGGTGTCATTGTGATGCTCGGGTTGCTGAACTATGGGTGAATTGTGAAAATTCAAATGCTTGCTATAAAGCTCTAATGCTTTGTTCCTGGTTGAGATATCTTACATGTAAATGTTTAGGGCTGGCAAAGAAATATTTAACTGTATGTCAGAGCTTATCTCGTGAACCAAAAAAAACACAGAGAAGGGTTTTGAGTGCATAATTTAGTTGTTCGTTGCTTTATCTTCGTTGTTGGTTGTTTTGAGACATCTCCCGACATCCAGTGTTGGTGGAAAGTGTCTTTCACATTTTTAATCAATCCATAGGATTTTACCTCTTCACCAGCCTCCATCCATTCATTGGTGCAGGAGGTGTATGAGTACAGCCGTAGAGTGCTATATTTGCAATGCATATATACCATGAAATGTCCTACAAGGCGGCCATCTTTTGAGACTCAAAAACATACGAGGACATTTAGGCCACTTCAATCCCAGCCGGTCTGTGCCCATTACCTGACCCGGTATCTAGTGGGCAGCATATAGGGTGCTGTCTGACGTTTTCAGATAAGGAGGGTGGAAGGCTTGAGTGCACAGTTGCACTGGAACATATTGTTGTGCCTCTGCCAGAGACATCTCTCATTCGCAGGGACCCTGTGCCCCCTGAGGGCTATGTAGATGGAAGCTATGTAGGTAAATATTTTCTTATCTACTACTGCAGATTCGGCGTGGGTGGAACAGTGGTCATCCTGAAGCCAGTCAATGCTCCTGCTGTGTATAATGATAATTATATAACTCACTGCATGACCCTGTCTTAACCACTAAGGAGTACACACCACTTCTTCTCAGAGCCTCATTGGGGGGGCTTTCAGGTCACTTGCACGCAAACAGATAACATTTGTCTTGCTAGTACAGAGTACCTGAAGCTGTTCTCATTTGACACCTACTAGAGCTGACACAGTAATGAGTTAGAAGAGCACGGTTAGAGTCCCCCCAGGGAACGTTTCCATGAGCACCAATCACCTGACTGGACTCAGTCATCAATCACAAAACACTGCTAGACTCAACATACACTGGTGGTTCTCAGCACGCAAGATTGTGGTAGCTCAGTCTGCTCAGGACACTGCCACATATTTAGTGTCAGCACACATGCTGCATGGCTAGTCAAACACACTATGAGCACAGCTAGTCCAACACGAACAGTGACTTTATCCCAGCACAAAAAACACTGCCAGCCCATCACTTCCTTCTAGCACCTGCAAGGCATTCCCAGATCCTCAGAGTCTTGGGGACGTTGGCTGTCCATGATTTTGTGCACACCCAGGTATTGCCAGGACCACACTACCGACACTCCTGGGACCCGCCAGGCTCACCTGTTAAAATCATAAGAGTCACTACCATACAGTATTTTACTTGAAAAACGTGGATAGAATGTCGTCCTACCAAAATATTGTGGTCAATGTATTGACTAGCGAAATACTGTGAAGGCAAGTATATATAGGTAAGTATGCATTTACTGTACTTAACTGTACACATACGTACTTTAAATAGATAGATAGATAGATAGATAGATAGATAGATAGATAGATAGATAGATAGATAGATA
Source organism: Pleurodeles waltl (assembly GCF_031143425.1). NCBI lineage: Eukaryota > Metazoa > Chordata > Amphibia > Caudata > Salamandridae > Pleurodeles > Pleurodeles waltl. The sequence continues at coordinate 1,893,548,731 of NC_090440.1, forward strand.
GATAGATAGATAGATAGATATTCAATGTACATGGATGTTCTCACCATCAGACTCTCAGCCAGTCAGCCTCTGGCTTACACAGTCAACCATGCCAGGCTCTGACTCTCATACTCCCACCGGCACACCTCCTGTCCCCTATAATACATCGTTCTGGACACACCTGGTCCACCTCGGACACAGAGACAGCAACTCTGCGATGACAGCAACAAAGCATTAGGCACCATGGTAAGCATACCAGTAAGAAAAATGGCCCCTTCAATGAGATTGCGTGCCATTTAGATCATGAAATTGGGTGTACCAGCCTTAGATGCGGTCTCATGAACATCATGAATTTGGATTTTGTCACCTCGGACGACGATCCATGTACATAATGAAGACTGGGTGCTATGCCTGCAGAGAGGGGTCTCATGTACATCACTAGGGTTGGCTGTTGGAGTATCACAAAGAGAATTGTGGATATCATTCGAGTTTGGTGCTCCAGGCTCAGGCTCAGCTGGTTCTTGCATTTTGTTAACAGAAAATGAGCCCCTCCTCCAGGAACTTCAAATCGTTCTCTGTCAGAAGTTCTCCATCTCCGAGTTGTACTTTGCACTCTGGTAATTGTAACGAGAAAAAAAATAAAACTCCAATGCTGCAATGCAAAACAAATAGGAATAGTGGGACTACTCACGTGTAACACGGGGTAAAGTGAAATCTCTGCTCTCTTAATGGCAAGTCAACGGATGCCTCCTTCTGGTTTGTGTTTGCTGACAGACAGGTTGTCGTCACAAGACGTCAGATTCTGGCTCAAGTCAGGTCACCTGAATGGGGTTTTTTGCTCAAAAGAAGGAAGGAGCTTCAACTGCCCTCAATTTTTTTAACGATAGGGGGAGACTATACTTGTTATTTGAGAAATATTCCAGTATATTTAGCCGTGCAAACTTTCCAACAACCACGTTTAATTGTGTCGTAGCAAGTCGGTATTACAGTGACCGAGTGCTAGCCATGGCGCAGGAGGGTGCGCCTCTGTGGATTATTGTGGATTATACCGTTTCTATGGATTTTGGCGAGGAGATACAGTGAGCGCAGCTGGTGTTTGTCAGAATATTGCCATATTGACTACACAAATGATGTGCCACAAAAATAACATGACAAAATATCGACTACCACAGCGCACACACACGCAACACACACACAATATATATATAATATACCTATAGCACAGTTATAGCATAGATTTACTATTGTTGAATCCACAACTACAACTATCAACCTTGATTATAAATATATAGCTCAACAAGGTGTGCATGCGAGAAGTTAATTTTAGCAAATCTATACTTACCTGAATAAACTTACCTTTGCAATATTTTGGTAGTCAAACCAGGCTAATCAGTAAATGCCATTGCTCTGAAGGGGGGAAGGGAGGTGGTGAAGCGTCTCTGCTTTTATCTATTGGGTCTTCATAATTATCTTTGTATGCGAGGTTGTGTCTGGAGGACTGTAGATCCTACAACCAGCAGGTCTACTGTGGGGTCAATGGGAAGACTTTAGAAGCAGATGGAGCGTGTTGTTTGACTCTTCTGTCTCTCTCTGAAAGATTTGTTACTGTGGTTCTCTGTTAGAAATGGGGTCTTTGGTTGACAGTCAGGTTACCCCCCTGGTCAAGCAAGGACCCTCACTCTAGTCAGGGTAAAAGAGAATCACCCGCAGCTAACCCCTGCTTACCCCCTTGGTAGCGTGAAAGAGCAGTAGGCTTAACTTCAGAGTGCTAGGTGTAAAGTATTTGTATCAACACACACAGTAACTTAATGAAAAGACTAAAAAATGACACAACACAGGTTTAGAAAAATAGGAAATATTTATATAAACAAAACAAGACCACAATGACAAAAATCCACAATATACAAGTCAAGTTATCAATTAAAAAGCAAAAAGAGTCTTTATGTAGTTTAAAACACACACTAACACTGGTAGCGTGAAAATGTACCTTGGGTGCATCAAAAATAACCTCGCATGGGTGAGTGTGCGTAAAAAAGGGCTTGCGATGCGTCTATTCCACTCATGAGTGAGACCTTGCGCCGTTTCTCCTTTTGTCGGGTCGGGCACGCCATTTCTTCTATCTGCAGGAGAGCAATGCATTGATATGGTCAGCAGTCTCGCGTCCAGGCAGGCCTTGCGTTGTTTTTACACGCCCAGCGGTACTTGCGTCGGAAATCCAGCCGCATGATGATTAAAAAAACACGCAGCACGGGTTTCGATCTCCGAGTTTCCGTCAGCGATGTTGCGCGTCATTTCTCCAGCTCCGTGCTTCGATTCTTCGGTCGCTTTTGCCGGCGAGCATTGATTTTCAGCCGCAGAGCCGGCGACGCGTCATTTCTTCAGCCGCAGATCGGAGTCGCGCCGATCTTTACCCCGCACGGCGCTCTGTGCGTGGATTTCCTCCTCTTAGGCCGCCAGCTTCTCCTTTCAGAGTCCCAGGAACTGGATGGGCACCACAGGGCAGAGTAGGAGTCTCTCCAGAGACTCCAGGTGCTGGCAGAAAGAAGTCTTTGCTGTCCCTGAGACTTCAAACAACAGGAGGCAAGCTCTAAATCAAGCCCTTGGAGATTTCTTCTCAAGATGGAAGGCACACAAAGTCCAGTCTTTGCCCTCTTACTCTGGCAGAAGCAACAACTGCAGGATAGCTCCACAAAGCACAGTCACAGGCAGGGCAGCTCTTCTTCCTCAGCTCAACAGCTCTTCTCCAGGCAGAGGCTCCTCTTGTTTCCAGAAGTGTTCTCAAGTCTGTGGTTTTAGGTGCCCTTCTTATACTCAATTTCCCCTTTGAAGTAGACCTACTTCAAAGCAAAGTCTCTCTTGATTGTGAAATCCTGCCTTGCCCAGGCCATGCGCTCCAGGCACTCACCAGGGACTGCATTGTGTGAGGACAGGCACAGCCCTTCCAGGTGTAAGTGACCACTCCTTCCCTCCCTCCTAGCACAGATGGCTCATCAGGAAATGCAGACTACACACCAGCTCCCTTTGTGTCACTGTCTGGTGTGAAGTGCAACCAGCCCAACTGTCAAACAGGAATCCAAAAACAGGCAGAGTCACAGAAATGGTATAGGCAAGAAAATGCTCACTTTCTAAAAGTGGCATTTTCAAACACAATCTCAAAATCAGCTTTACTAAAAGATGTATTTTTAAGTTGTGAGCTCAGAGACCCCAAACTCCACATGTCCACCCGGTCCCAAAGGGAATCTACACTTTAATCCGATTTAAAGGTAGCCCCCATATGAACCTATGAGATTGATAGGCCTTGCAACAGTGAAAAACGAATTTTGCAATATTTCACTGTCAGGACATATAAAACACATTACTATGGCCCTCATTACAACCCTGGCGGTAAATCCCGCTTTCCGACGTGCAGAAGACCGCCAACATACCGCTGCGGCCACGGAATTCTGCTACAGGTATTACGACTCACAGCTCGGAATTCGCCACAATACAGACACCCACACAAGTCCGCCACACCAAAGGTCAGTGATAAACTGACGATACCAAAACCGAAACCCACACTATCACGACCCACAAATCAACGCGGCGGTCTTTCAACCAGGGAAATCCATTGGCGGTACACACCGCCGCGCTCAAAATACACACACTCTTACAAAACACAACCACATTGGAGAATTCGAAAAACACACATCTGATCCACATACACACACCACACCGACACACCCAATCCAATATAAAGCACACACCCACATCACCCACATCACCCACAAACCCTTACAACCAAAAATTTGAAAAAAGGCCAGAGAGAGAGACTACCTAAAACAACACCAGCATCCACAGACACACAACACCATGACTTACACAACATCCACGCACCTCAAACATCACACACTAACACATCCCCTCACACATCACAACAGAAACCACCTCACACATCACCCACACCACACCATGGCACCGCAATGACACACCAGGTTATCTGAGGAGGAGCTCAGAGTCATGGAGGAGGAAATCATCCGGGTTGAGCCACAGCTATTCGGATCACAGGTGCAGCACACCTCCATTGCAAGGAAGATGGAGCTATGGGGCAGAATTGTCGACAGGGTTAACGCAGTGGGACAGCATCAAATAACACGGGATGACATCAGGAAGAGGTGGAACGATCTACGGGGGAAGGTGCGTTCTGTGGTAGCCAGACACCAGATTGCTGTGCAGAGGACTGGCGGTGGACCCCCACCTCCTCCCCCACAACTAGCAACATGGGAGGAGCAAGTCTTGGCAATACTGCATCCTGAGGGCCTCACAGGAGTAGCAGGAGGACTGGACTCTGGTAAGACATATCTTTACTACTTTATCCTTCACACCCCACCTGCATGCTATCACATACAGCCACCCTTACCCTCACACCCATCACCCCAACAACCCACAGATACCCCACTAACACAACCCACACATCCCAAAACCAAGCCCTGCATGTAACACCAATGCATGGACACCCATCACCAAAGCGTCCATTACAGAGACTCACTCATGGCCCAAAATCACCAATCACACAAGTACCAAGCCAATAATGCAAGCACAGGAGTAGAGGGTCACACACCCATTGCACAGAATGGCACACACAGATACTATAACTATGCATTTACACCCCAACAGGACCCATACCCAACGTCACCGGACAGGAGGTGCCAGACATATCCAGTCCCCCCACAGAAGAGACCCACGGTGATGACAGCAGCTCTGCACACCTGGATCAAGATGACCAGCCCGGCCCATCAGGGACCTCGGGACAGTCAGTTCCCCTGACACAGTCACAAACCACCACTGAACCTCCCCCCTCAGGAAACACCACCACAGCATCCACCCAGCTGGCCCATCCCTCTGTCCCCAGGACACGTCAATCAGCAGTGGGTCCACCACTATACGGAACCCAGGCAACCCCACTAACACAGGATGATCAGGGACCTGGGGGCAGTGGCAGTGGGCACACGGTTCAAGGGACAGAGGCACAGGATAACAGGGAAGGTGGGAGGACTGGTGTGCGACAGGGGGAGGACAGGCCCAGGGAACCCACTCTCCACGAGGCACTCTCCAACATCATGGGAGCTTACCAACATTCCCAAGAGACCAGGGGCACGGTACTGGCCAAGTTTCAGGAGACCCAGTGGCTGCAGGAGGAACACTACGTTGAAGTCCCTCAACACCACCCTGGTCACCATTGCAGGGGTGCTGGCAGACCTTCTCAACACCAGGAGGGACACAGTGGCACACCAATGGGCCCCTGACACTAGCCTGGACGATGAACAGCCCTCCACCTCCACCGGCGCTAGTGGACGGAAGGCACCGCCACAGGAACAACAGGCCACCAGCACTCCACCCCCTGCAGATGGAGAACCACCCCGCAAACGGTCCCTGAGATCCAGGAACAAGACAGAGAACATTGCCAAGACCCCCGCCAGGAAGAAACACTCCCCTGAATGTCACCCTTCTGTCCCACTATGTCACCCTGTCCATCCTTAAACTGCAATTGCTGCACTTCCTATGCCCCTTGGGACAATGCACCTGTGAAACAAATAGACTGGACTCTGCCATGGACATACCTCCACCATCACCCCAGCCCATTTTACAACCCCCTCCACTTATTTGCACAGGAATAAACACACTTCAATCACAAAACAATCTGGAGTCAATCTGTGCTTTCACAAATGTGCAATTGCAATATCTATGGAATATAGCAATGTCAATTTACTTGTTCACATACCAATGTTACACAGCTGTAGGCCAGGAGTAAACATAGCAGAGGGCACAAAGTGGGACCCAGATCTGTGAAATGGAAAGGCAAAGTGACAAGTCAGTGTCCATACACTGAGTGAAAATGATAGACTTACGCTAGCTCCAACAACAGTATGAGATGTGGGAAGCAGTGACATCTTCTTACCTGTGTCTCACTGGAAGTATTGCAAGGTGATGTTGTTTCGGTTGTCGATATCCTCTTCTTCTGCCTCCTCTTCTTCACTGTCCACAGGCTCCACAGCTGCCACAAGACCACCATCTGGCCCATCCTCCTGCAGAAAAGGCACCTGGCGTCGCAAAGCCAGGTTGTGCAGCATACAGCAGGCCACGATTATCTGGCCACCTTCTTCGGTGAGTAGGATAGGGAACCACCTGTCAGATGGAGGCATCGGAATCTGGCCTTCAGGAGGCCGAAGGTGCGTTCTATTATCCTCCTTGTTCGCCCATGTGCCTCATTGTAACGTTCCTCTGCCCTTGTCCTGGCATTCCTCACTGGGGTCAGTAGCCATGAGAGGTTGGGGTGACCAGAGTCACCTGCAAACGTCGAGGGACAACTGTTAGACACACACTGACCCTTAGGGACAACCCCGTACCCAGACACCTATGTCAACTGTATTGGGACCCTGGCCTCACCTATTAGCCACACACGGTGCCTCTGGAGTTGGCCCATCACATAAGGGATGCTGCTATTCCTCAAAATGTAAGCGTCATGCACAGAGCCAGGATACTTGGCATTCACATGGGAGATGTACTGGTCTGCCAAACACACCATCTGCACATTCATTGAATGGTAGCTTTTCCGGTTTCTGTACACCTGTTCATTCCTGTGGGGGGGGGGACAAATGCCACATGTGTACCATCAATGGCACCAATTACATTGGGGATATGTTCCAGGACATAGAAGTCACCTTTCACTGTGGGCAAATCCTCCACCTTAGGGAAAACGATGTAGCCGCGCATGTGTTTCAGCAGGGCAGACAACACTCTGGACAACACGTTAGAGAACATTGGCTGGGACATCCCTGATGCCAAGGCCACTGTTGTTTGAAAAGACCCACTGGCCAGGAAATGGAGTACAGACAGGACCTGCACTAGAGGGAGTATCCCTGTCGGTTGGCGGATAGCTGACATCAGGGCTGGCCCCAACTGGGTACACAGTTCCTGGATTGTTGCATGATCAAGTCTGTATGTGATTATGATGTGTCTCTCTTCCATTGTCGACAGGTCCACCAGGGGTCTGTACACCGGAGGATGCCGCCTTCTCATCACCTGCCCCAGCAGACGTGCCCTATGGAGGAGAACAGGGAGCAGAGAGTCATGCAACCCTGAGGTATCACAATGTGCTTTATTGCAGAAACATTAGTAATCCGCAATGTGCTGGTATCTGTCTGTATTCCCAGCCTAGATAGGTGTGATGCAGTTTTCATCCATCCCATGTGGCCCCCTGAAATGGCGGCTGCCTGACCTGTAAGGTGGGACAAGGGGATATGAGGTAACTGCGCTGGTGTTGTACACCGTCGCGGTGGGCGGTCGAAGACCGCAGCGTAATTCTGCATTGGTTAACATTGGGCCCTGTGGGTCCCAGGAGCCAATGACGATGCACGCTGGCAGTGATGATACGCACCGCAGCGGACGTGACCGCCATTTTCTGTCTGTTCACTCACTTGATACCTGACCTTCAACAGGAGAGGACCTACACTACAAGTGCTGCTGTGACCAGTGTCTGGAAGCGACAATGGCTACAGTGTCTGGGGAAAGGGCCCCTGCCTTCACTTCGGAGGAGGTGGAGAAACTAGTGGATGGGATCCTCCCCCAGTACACGCAACTGTACGGTACTCCAGACAAACAGGTGAGTACACTGTGAGCATGCTGCATGGGCACTGCCTGCTTTGAGTGGTGTGGATGGAAGATTCCTGGGGGGGGCTGAGGCCTGCATGTGCGGATGGTGAGTGTATGTGTGTCAGGGCATGGGTGAGAACTGGTGGGCAATGAGTATGACGGTCCGGACGGGTGAGTCATTTCCTTTCCCCCTGTACCATTCCTCTAGGTCAGTGCCCACCAGAAGAAGGGTATTTGGCGTGCCATCGCCAAGGATGTCTGGACCCTCGGGGTCTACCACAGACGGAGCACCCACTGCCGTAAAAGATGGGAGGACCTGCGCCGCTGGAGCAAGAAGACAGCGGAGACCCAGCTGGGGATGGCCTCCCAACGTGGAAGGGGTGCCCGTCGCACCATGACCCCCTGATGTCCCGGATCCTGGTGGTGGAATATCCTGAGTTGGATGGGCGCTTGAGGGCATCAAAGCAGCCACAAGGGGGTGAGTACACTCTCGTTCAGCTGACTTTTCATGCATTACGAGGTGTCTGGGTGGGGGAGGTGGGCAGTGGGTTCCCCTAGGCCAGGGCGAACTTATTAGGCAAGGTCCCTTGTGAAGCAGGCTATGTGGCACCCCAACACCACTAGTGGTAAGAGCCATTTACACCTAGTCAGGTTCCTGTGACTTCCAGGTGTGCAGCAATTGGGCTTAGGCCTCGTACCCCATGGTCAGGTGAATTTTTTCTAGGAACTGTTAGTGCATGGCGTAGTGCTGAGGGCTGCTCCCTGTGTGCTCCCTGTGTGTTGTGACCGTTGGTGTTGCATGCACTGAACATGTTTTTCTTCTGTCTTCCCCCCCCCTTTCCTTGTGTGCAATAGCATCATCAGGCGTAGGAGCAGTGGCACCGGAGCAGGAGGGAGCTGCAACCCACTTGGCTATGGAAGGTGAAGCACCGGAGTCTGAAGCCACCAGTGGGACAGAGGGCGAGGGGAGCTCCACAGCGGGGACAGGAGCATACACCAGTGACAGCGACTTCTCCTCTGATGGGAGCTCCCTTGCGGTGGCGGGCACCTCTGTACCCACCGCATCAACAGGTACAGCCACCACCCCCCCTACCAGCACCGCTCTCCCAGCAGCCCCTCAGCATGTGTCCCGTGCCCGCTCACCCAGGAGGGTGGGCATCTCCTTCACCCCAGGCACCTCAGGCCCTGCCCCAGTCAGCCCTGCTGCCCTCAGTGAGGACGCTATTGACCCTCTGAGATTCTCTCACTGTTGGGCAATCTACCATTTTGAATGCCATCCAGGGTGTTGAGAGGCATTTGCAACAAACAAATGCATACCTGGAGGGCATTAATTCTGGGCAGGCGGCCCAACAGAGAGCATTTCAGGCTCTGGCCTCAGCACTGATGGCAGCCATTGTCCCTGTGTCCAGCCTCCCCCCTCCAACTTCCTCCACCCAGACCCAATCCCCTGTACCTCAGCCTATCCCAAGCACACCATCAGACCAGCATGCACACTTATCAACACACAAGAGTGGACATGGCAGACATAAGCACCACACATCCCACCGGCACTCACACAAACACCATCCCATTGCAGACACAGCAACATCCACTGCCTCCACTGTGTCACCCTCCTCCACGTCCTCCTCCTCCCTCCCTGTCTCATCTCCACTCGCACTTGCATGCACTACATCCTCAGCCACTACCTCCATCACCAGCACGCCCATCACCACACACCGCTCACATGCAATCACCACCCCACTACCATTCACACATCCCCAGTGTCCTCTCCCAGTGTGTCTGTGAGCCCTCCTCCCAAAGTACACAAACACAGGCACACACACACCCAACAGCCATCCACCTCACAACAGCCTCCGGCCCATGCACCTTCACTCAAATTCAGCAGACGCATACCTCCTACAACCACTACCTCTTCCTCCACTGCCAAACCCCCTCCATCTTCCCATCCCAGTGTGTCTAAAAAACTCTTACTGGCTAACATTAACCTCTTCCCTACACCTCCTCCCCCACGTCCTTCCCTTATGGCCAGGGTTTCCAGGTCCCAGCCCAGGACCTCAGCCACCAAATCCACAGGCACAGTGGTGCCAGCAACTGCGGGGTCATCGAGTGCACCACCCATCAGGGCTGCCAGTGTGCCACGTAGCAAGGCCAAGGACATTCCACCACCTGCCAAGGTAAAAAAGCTGCCCACATTCGGAGGGAGAAGCCGCACCTACCAGCCACCAAGGGCTCAGCAAAAACAAAAGGGGATATTGGCAAGACAACTGCGGCACCATCAAAGGTGGGGAAGGGACAAAACCACAAGAGCAGGTCAGGACAGGGCACGGTGGCACCGACTGAGGGACCAGTGTCACACCTTCTGTGCACGACCACACCAACCTGTACGGCGACGAACACCGCAAGCTGCCCCGCCACCCCAACCACCACCTGCACCGCCACCCGCACTGCCACCTGCCCCACCACCTGCACCGCCACCTGCACAGCCACCGGCATGTCTACAGCCTCAGCGACAGTCCCCAGCCTCTTCCCAGTGGCGAGCCATCCAAGGTTGCAGAAGACGCATCACCGCCAACACCACCGCCACAGACACCACCGCAAGCACCGCCACCAGCCCCGCGACGTACTCGGACAGTGGCACCACCGCTGACATGGCTACCATCCCCAATGGTCAGTCATCCGAGGCTGGAGGAGACTTCCTGGACCCTGGCCAGCTTCCATGAGGCATGACTTCCATCACTGTTTGCACCTGCAGGTGGAATGCGAAGCCACAGCAGTGTGGGTATATCTCTGCCTCCATGGCGTATCATGCTATCCGGACCTCGGCAATCTCGTGGCACACACACCCAGGTGAGGGAATTGTACCGGCCACACTGCACGTGGAGCACTCTGGGCACCATGCCCCCTCCAGAACCAGTGGAGAAATACATCCACTACCTCAGTCCTTGGCATGATGAAGCACTCTGGGCACCATGCCCCCTCCAGAACCAGTGGAGAGATACATCCACTACCTCAGTCCTTGGCAGGATGAAGCACTCTAGGCACCATGCCCCCTCCATAACTAGTGGAGAGATACATCCACTACCTCAGTCCTTGGCAGGATGAAGCACTCTGGGGACCATGCCCCCTCCAGAACCAGTGGAGATATACATCCACTTGAGAGACTGTGGCTTTGCACTCCCCAGGATAAAGCAGTGGGCAAACCACCCACGTGAGAGACTTGAGAGACTGTGGCTTTGCACTCCCCAGGATAAAGCAGTGGGCAAACCACCCACTGTAGAGACTTGAGAGACTGTGGCTTTGCGCTCCCCAGGATAAAGCAGTGGGCAAACCACCCACTTGATAGAATGGAGAGACTGTGGCTTTGCACTCCCCAGGATAAAGAAGTGGGCAAACCATCCACTGGAGAGACTTGAGAGACTGTGGCTTTGCACTCCCCAGGATAAAGCAGAGGGCAAACCACCCACTGGAGAGACTTGAGAGACTGTGGCTTTGCACTCCCCAGGGTAAAGCAGTGGGCAAACCACCCACTTGAGAGACTTGAGAGACTGTGGCTTTGCACTCCCCAGGATAATGCAGTGGGCATGAAGCCCCCTCGTGCAGCAGTGGCGTCGTGCGTTCATCTGGCTGAGGCACCCCTCTTCCCCCTTAGGTGCCTGTATATTTTCGACCTGATGCCCCAGCAGTGTTCTCTCCGTTTCCAGTCAGGTATCTAGTGTGGGCTTCGCCATGCATTTTGGGCCCAGTGGTCCACGGACAATGATTGGTACACTATCCGGACTTGTGTAGTTGGTGTACATAATTGTATATACTGAATTTTGATTTTTGACTATCAGATTTTTCATGATTACAATTGTTACAATCATTTCCTTTTGTCCTTGCGTTCTTCCAGGGGGTGTATATGTAATGTTGCTGCATGTATTTGTGTGTATGGTGTTGTGGGTGAGGGTGGGGGTAATGCGTGTTGCGTGTTGCGTGTTGCGTGTGTGTGTCACTCTCTTTCCCCCCGTGTTGTAGGTGCAGTACTCACAGTGGTCCTCGACGGCATCTGTCCTACTCCTGAGAGAGCAGGAGGAAGAGCAGCATAGGTAGGACCTGTAGTTCGGGCTCCATGGCGTCCTAATTCCTCGTTGGGTGTCGAGAGGTGAGTGGTTTCCCTTCTGTGTACTGTTCGTGCTATTGATAGCATTAGTTCCGCCCCGGAAAAGGTGGCGGATAGGCCGTTTGTAATACAGTGGGCGGTACTTTGTCCTCGCCTGTCTGTTGGCGGTTACCGCCGCAGTGTTTGTTTCTACCACCGTGGCGGTCTGAGTGTTAAAGAGGCTGTCTATGTTGGCGGTTTCCGCCATGGTCGTGATTCCAATTATTTTTCCGCCGGCCTGTTGGCGGTATTACCGCCGCTTTAACACCGACCGTCAGGGTTATAATGAGGGCCCATATGCCCTACCTTAACCATACACTGCATCCTGCCCTTGGGGCTACCTAGGGACTACCTTAGGGGTGTCTTACATGTAAGAAAAGGGAAGGTTTAGGCCTGGCAAGTAGGTACACTTGCCAAGTCGAACTTACACTTAAAACTGCACACATACACTGCAGTGGCAGGTCTGAGACATGATTACAGAGCTACTTATGTGGATGGCACAACCAGTGCTGCAGGCTCACTAGTAGAATTTGATTTACAGGCCCTGGCACCTCTAGTGCACTTTACTAGGGGCATACTTAAATCAAATATGCCAATGATGGATAAACCAATCAACAATACAATTTACACTGAGAGCATATGCACTTTAGCACTGGTTAGCAGTGGTAAAGTGCTCAGAGTTCAAAAGCCAGCAGCAACAGGTCAGAGAAAATAGGGGGCAGGGGGCAAAAAAGATTGGGGATGACCCTGCAGGCATAAGCAATAAAGTTCAACACGACCCCCTACCAGCCGAAAGCTAGGGGAGAACAATCAATACCTCGATGTACTTCCCTGATTGGGGCGATAGAACAAGGACCCAGGCCCACAACAGCAGGGGCATGTTCCAGTTCTACGCCTTCCTGACTCCAGTTGGATCCCTCTGTCAATACTCTCATGGCCCACTAAGCTAACCCATGGGGAACCCTTCTCCACATCTGCAGATACCATCTGGGCAGGACCTAACTTTACTTTCACACAGATGTATCCCAGGGGGCAGATAGTATTGCCAGGGCCAACACAGTGGTGTTGCCCACTCCACCCCCGGGGTGTGACTCTCGTCTCCCCCCCCGGGCAACTCTGTCCACCAAAACAGCAAGCTACAGTGGCCACTGTGAGCTGTCAGCGATGGGAGCCAGACCTCAGGCCTCTCCAACCACTGTGACTGTGGAGAGTGGGGGGCGGTAGCCCCAGGTGCCTGGCACCCTTTGACCACTCTCCCTTCCACCAGGTCAGGGATGACAGCCTGACCCTGGTCCTCCTCTCTGGGGCTCTGTACCCTCCCTCCAGGAGCGGACTCCCAGAGTAAAAAATTATCAGGGTGCTTGTAGAAGCAGTCCTGCACACTTCTCCCACCAGTGCAGGGATGTTAACCTGCAAATGGTCCTCCAACCTGGGGTCTGTACCTTCAGGTGGGGCCAGGGGTGAGGCTTCCTGCCCCCTGCCCTCCCTTCTGCACCCCCCAACTAGGAGTGGTCTCCCCTAGAAGACAAGAAGGTAGGGCCACTGTTAGCAGTAGCCCCTTCTTCCAGGTAAGGGGAACACCCTGAACCTGGCCTTCCAATCCAGGGTCTGTACCCTTAGATTGCACTGGGGTCAGGGGTGAGTCTCTCTCTACCCAGCTCCTACACTCAGGGTTCTGCACCCCCCACTCAGGGAGAGTACCCCTTGAAAGCGCACAGGAGGGGGGTGATTGGGCAAACCGCCCCCCCCCTTCAGGTCAGGGTTTACCCCCTGCACCTGATCCTCCAGTCCAGGGTCTGTACCCACAGATTGGGCCAACGCCTGGCAACCCAGAGTTTACCCCCTGATCTTGATCATTCAACCCAGAGTCACCACCCTGCGGTTGAACCACTGTCTAGCGCACCAGGTCGTCCTTGGGAGCACACCTACCCCCCATCAGATCAGGGTTTACCCCCTGAACCTGATCATTCAACCTAGAGTCACCACCCTGTGGTTGAACCATTGCCTGGCACACCAGGACTTCCAGGGGGGGCACACTGACCCCCCTCAAGGGACACACTGTCCCCAAGAGCAACACAAGCATCTGGCTGGCGAGGTCTCCTGACCTCTGCCCATCGGACAGAGCCTGGATTGCCCCCAACCCAGAAATGGTCTAATCCAAGGTCATTCCTGGGGGGGCTCTGCTCTCAGAGCTGACCCCTGACCCTCCAGGTTCTCCACTGGGGTCCACAACCCCCTCTCAACCCTCTGTCTGGACTTCTGCACCCCATCACTAGGAGTGGTAGTGCCAAACACAAGAACTGGTGGGACGCTGGCTACAGCCCCCCCCCCCCAAGTTCTCGTGACGCTGTGGGGTCTCCCTCAACAGATGGCCCTACGGTACAGGCTAGACTCCCCTCCTGGTGTTCCCGCGTGGAACCCTCCAGGACCTGGGACCAGATCTCGGGCACCTTGGGCCTCAACCCATCCCCATTCCCTATCCTCTGAGACTGGACATGGGGTACCTCTCCCATCCCACTACACTGGGAACTACGTGGGACACTAAAATCCTTCCCTACCTCACCTGGTTGGGAAATACCTAGACCACTCCCTTCAGGAGCACCCCCAAATGTCTCTTCAGAGTCTCTGGTACTCACCCAGAGGTCTGCCTCCAGTGTAAGTTCCCTGGGGTCAGAGAACTCACACTCCACCTGGTGTTGGCGTAGCTGTGGAAAATAAGGATTAGACATATGCTTGGCAGCAATTACATCACACAGCCCCTCACATGAACTAACCAAAGTACCCTTCACCCAACCATCCAGTGACTCGTCCTTGAAAAAGCACTCCACATCACCCTCCTGAGACTGATGAGACAGTACCTGACTGTCCCTGACACCCAATCCACACTCTTCTGGGATGTCTTCACCCTCCATAACCAGGACTTCTACCTGGGGGGAACCCCTCTCCCTGCCACTCTCACCTAGACTCAGTAGAGTGTCCCTCCCACCAGTAGGAATATGACTCCCCATGCCAGTTCCCCAATCCACCTCCGGGACACTGTGCTTCACTGGAGCTACCTCATACCCCTCAACCTCCTGGTGTGTGTCAACTCCCTCCTTCAAGTATGGCACCACATCTCTGGGCATGTGCACTTCTTCAACAGCACTGGATATAAAATTGTTGCTGCCACCATTACAGCTGGACCCATCCCTCATGACTTCCAGCTCTTTCAGTTTTAGCTCATGAGCCAAAATCATCGCTTTTATCTCTGAGTCCCTTTTCTACTCGTCGAACTCCCTTTGCATCCTCAACTTTTCTGACTACAACCAGTGAGCCCTTTCTTCCTGTCTGTCCTGCAACTCTTCAGGAGTCAGACCCTTAGGGGACCTACTGCTACCTCTCTTGGACACCCTCCCCCCAGGTGTAACCGGTACCTCTACTACTCCACTGTGTAAACTCTGCACTTCCCCACCCATATCCTTTGTGTTCCCCCCAGCTTCCTTGGCTGTCACCCATGCCCTCAGTGCCTCTTGCAGCTCCCCCTTCCTGGTGGAGCTCTTAACGGGACAGGCAAGATCTTTACAGAACTGTTTGAATTGAGCAACTGAGTACCTTTCCAGTTTCTCTAAATCAAAAACAGCTCCAGCTGTTGCATCTCCAGATTGAGACATGATGGCAACAAGGGCAAAGTTCCAAAGGCAGAAAAAAAGTTCCCAATGAAGTAAAAAGAATCAGTCAAGGGATCAGCAAAATCATGGAAGTAGTACAAAAAGGAGTCCTTAAGAGAAAAAGCAAAATCACAAGACAAGTAGTATGTGGTCACGTAGTGGTCTGAACTCAAAACAGTGGTGTACGCTTAATTACTGTATGTCAAGTACAAATACAAGTCCAAATCCCAACCGCTGATCACCAATATTAGAAATGGGGTCTTTGGTTGACAGTCAGGTTACCCCTTGTTCAAGCAAGGACCCTCACTCTAGTCAGGGTAAAAGAGACTCACTCTCAGCTAACCCCTGCTTACCCCCTTGGTAGCTTGGCAGAACAGTAGGCTTAACTTCAGAGTGCTAGGTGTAAAGTATTTGTATCAGCCCACACAGTAACTTAATGAAAACACTACAGAATGACACAACAAAGGTTTAGAAAAATAGGAAATATTTATCTAAACAAAACAAGACTAAAACGACAAAAAGCCCCAATACACAAGTCAAGTTATCAATTAAAAAGCAAAAAGAGTCTTTATGTAGTTTAAAACACACACTAACACTGTTAGCGTGAAAATGTACCTTGGGTGAGTTAAAAATAACCCAGCACGGGCAAGTGCGCGTCAAAAAGGGCTTGCAATGCGTCGATTCCACTAACGAGCGAGACCTTGCATCATTTCTCCTTTCGTCGGGTGGGCGCCCCGGTTCTCCGCAGGAGAGAAATGCGTCGATCCGTTCAGCACTCTCGGGTCCGGGCAGGCCTTGCGTTGTTTTTACACACCCAGCAGTACTTGCGTTGGAAATTCAGCCGCACGATGATTAAAAACCATGCATTGTGGGTTTCGATCTCCCAGTTTCCGTCAGCCATGCTGCTCGTCATTTCTCCAGCTCCGTGCGTCGATTCTTTGGTCACGTTTCCGGCAAGCGTCGATCTTCAGCCGCAGAGCCGGCGGCGCGTCATTTCTTTAGCTGCAGATCGGAGTCACATCGATGTTTTCCCCGCACAGCGCTCTGTGCGTGGATTTCCTCCTCTTAGGCCACCAGCTTCTCCTTTCAGGGTCCCAGGAACTGTATGGGCACCACAGGGCAGAGTAGAAGTCTCTCCAGAGACTCCAGGTGCTGGCAGAAAGAAGTCTTTTGCTGTCCCTGAGACTTCAAACAACAGGAGGCAAGCTCTAAATCAAGCCCTTGGAGATTTCTTCTCAAGATGGAAGGCACACAAAGTCCAGTCTTTGCCCTCTTACTCTGGCAGAAGCAGCAACTGCAGGATAGCTCCACAAAGCACAGGCAGAGCAGCTCTTCTTCCTCAGCTCAACAGCTCCAGGCAGAGGTTCCTCTTGTTTCCAGAAATGTTCTCAAGTCTGTGGTTTTGGGTGCCCTTCTTATACCCAATTTCTCCTTTGAAGTAGACCTACTTCAAAGCAAAGTCTCTCTTGAATGTGAAATCCTGCCTTGCCCAGGCCAGGCCCCAGACACTCACCAGGGGGTTGGAGACTGCATTGTGTGAGGACAGGCACAGCCCTTTCAGTTGTAAGTGACCACTCCTCCCCTCCCTCTTAGCACAGATGGCTCATCAGGAAATGTAGACTACATCCCAGCTCCCTTTGTGTCACTGTCTAGTGTGAGGTGCAACCAGCCCAACTGTCAAACTGACCCAGACAGGGAATCCACAAACAGGCAGAGTCACATTATCATGGCCCTCATTACAATCTTGGCGGGCGGCTGAAGCCAATGCGGCCACACTCCCACCGCGGTAATTTTGAGATCCCCACTGGGCCGGCGGGTGGAAACCTGGTTTCCGCCCACCGGCCCAGTGGGGATCACGGCCGCAACACAGGAGCCGGCTCCAAATGGAGCCGGCGGTGTTGCGGCTGTGCGACGGGTGCAGTTGCACCTGAAACGCTTTTCACTGTCTGCTGTGCAGAAAGTGAAAAGCTGCACCGGGCCGTGGCAGGGGGCCCCACGACTCCCCTTACCGGCAGCCTTTTCATGGCGGTTCAAACCGCCATGAAAAGGCTGCCGGTAGGGGGACTTGTAATCTCCTGGGCAGCGCTGCAAGCAGTGCTGCCCTGGCGGATTAAAACCGCAGTGACCACTGTGGCAGGAAACCGCCGGTCCCGGCGGTGCAACCGCGGCGCTTCTGCCGCGGTTGTAATTCCCTGTAAAGCACCGCCAGCCTGTTGGCGGTGCTTCCTCCAAAACAGCCCTGGCAGTCTTTGACCGCCAGGGTTGTAATGACCCCCTACATGCCCTACCTTAACCATAAACTGCACCCTGCCCTTGGGGCTACCTAGGGCCTACCTTAGGGTGTCTTAAATGTAAGAAAAGGGAAGGTTTAGGCCTGGCAAGTGGGTACACTTGCCAAGTAGAGTTTACACTTAAAACTGCACACAGACCACTGCAGTGACATGTCTGAGACATGGTTACAGAGCTACTTATGTGGGTGGCACAACCAGTGCTGCAGGCTCACTAGTAGCATTTGATTTACCTGCCCTGGCACCTCTAGTGCACTTTACTAGGGACTTACTAGTAAATCAAATAGGCCAATGATGGATAAACCAATCAACAATAAAATGTACACAGAGAGCAAATGCACTTTAGCACTGATTAGCAGTGGTAAAGTGCTCAGAGTTCAAAAGCCAACAGCAACAGGTCAGAAAAAATAGGAGGCAGGAGGCAAAAAGATTGGGGATGACCCTGCATAAGCAAAAAAGTCCAACATTCTCCATAAAAGATATGTCACTGTGACTGTACATAAAAGATACATTACTGTGGCCCTCTGTGGATGTTGTGGCTCTCTTTGAAAGATATGTTACTGTGGTTCTATATGAAATATGTGTTACTGTGTGTGGCTCTCCATAAAATATCTGTCACTGTGTGTGGCTCTCCTTAAAAGATATGTCACTGTGGCCCTCTGTGAATGTTGTGTTATTGTGGCTATGTTTGAAAGATATGTTACTGTGTCCCTATAGAAAAGGTGTTACTGTGGCTCTCTTCGATAAGATATGTTACTGTGGCTCTCTATAAAGTATGTGTTACTGTGGCTCTCTATAAAATATGTGTTACTGTGGCTCTCTGTAAAGAATGTGTTACTGTGTCTCTCTATGGAAGATATGTTCTGTGTCTCTCTCTATGAAATATGTGTTACTGTGGCTCTGTCTGAAGAATGTGTTTCTGTAGCTGTCTATCAAATATGTGTTACTGTGGCTTTCTATGGAAGATATGTTAATGTGGCTCTCTATGAAATATGTGTTACTGTGACTCTCTATGAAGGATAGGTTACTGTGGCTCTCCATGAAAGATATGTTACTGTGGCTCTCTATGAAATATGTGTTACTGTGGCTCTCTGTTGGAAATGGCCCTTTCTGCAGTGTTTCCACTGTTTTTTGGCTTCTGACCTCCTGTTTTTTGATCCTGTTCTGAATTTCATGTTTGCTGGCTTTAGGACTCTGGGCACTTTACCACTACTGACCAGTGCTAAAGTACAAGTGCTCTCAGTCTAAATTCTGTTGGTAATAGGTTTATCCTTGATTGGCATGTTTGATTTACTAGTACGTCCCTAGTAAAGTGCTCTAGAGGTGCCCAAGGCCTGTAAATCAAATGCTACTAGTGGGCCTGCAGCACTGATTGTGCCACCCACATGAGTAGCCCTGTAAACATGTCTCAGACCTGTCACTCCCCTTCGCTGCCTGCACTGGAGCCGTGATCCCCAATGAGTGCAGCAATCGATGCCGTAGGCCGAATGCTGCTGCAGCACCTCCAAATTCCCGCCACAGTGTGAGTCCATAGTGCCCTTTCACCGACATCCATGGCACCCAGCTCCAACTCAGCACAGCACCTGTGGCCCCGTGGTATGCTAGTGACACCACAAAGTCAACGCCTCATGTCTTGACTGGCTGGATTCATCAACCCTGTCTTGTCGTAAGGAACCAACTCCTATCCGCCAACGCCATATCATCTCCTCTTCAACTGTAAGGAACCGAAGCCTCACCTCCTCTGCCTAGCAGTAAGCAAGTGATGCCTCACCTCCCCTGTGGCAGTTAGAAACCGACACGCCACTGACTCCAGTGACTCCTCATCTCCCCAACTCTGTGCAACGTCAATGCTTCCTCATCATCTTCCAAGGTACTGTGTCCGGGGTCCGTGCGGCTCCATGACTGGCCTGCACTCCCTCGCGGGCAGCATTGAACTGTTGGAAATGACTCCGTCAAGACCTTGTGATAGCCCCAGTTGGAGCTATTGTGTTTCTAAGCATTATACTCCATTTAATCTTTGAAAGTTTGTATCTTTACTTGTGTATTTTAGAATTTTTTTGTTTTGGTCTTGTTTTACCCAGCTAAATATTGGCTATTTCCCTAAACTGGCTTGGAGTACTTTTGTGGAGTTTTCACTGTGTGTGTACAAATGCTTTACACATTGCCTCTGAGATAAGCCGGACTGCTCACACCAAGCTACCAATGGGGTTAGCAGGGGTTATGTTAGCTGCGTGAGTTCCTTATCCTGACTTGAGTGAGAATCCCTACTTGGACAGGGTGTAATCCATTACCAACTAGAGATCCCCATTTCTAACAATGGTGATCAGAGGTGAGGATAGGAATTGTATTTGTACTTGACACACAGTGATTGGTGTACACTACTTCCATATCGCAGACTATTACACCCCAACAGATTGGTTTTCTGTTTTTTATTATTTTTCCAGCTCTTGAGTTTTGGCCACCATCATGTCTCAGTCTGGTGAGCCATCAGCTGTAGCTACAGATTTGGCATTTGAGTAGGAGAGGTTGGAAATCTATACAGTGCCTCATCTCAAAACGTTCTGTGGGAAGTTCAAATAGCCTTTTAAAGACCTCACTAGAAAGGAAAAACTGCAAAAGGTGCTGAAGACCTGGTTGCCAGCCCGGAAGTCTGGTGAGTACACGGAGGATGGAAATGACGGTGTGGAAGGAGAGGAACAAAGTCTGCACCTGGGATAGCTGGAGGAACTAGCAACGCCAGTGGGGGGAGCAGCCTGAAAGGTGGAAGAGCTCCCTCGAGAGCTGGCAGCAGTTTCCTCTCCAGAGGAGCTGGTGAATAGGCAGAGAGCTAGGAAGCTCCAGCTGGAACTAGCCGGGCTCTGAGCAGAGGAGGAAACAGAGAAACCTGCCATGGAGGAAAAGGAAATGACGTTGGCTCATGAGCTGAAATTGAGAGAGCTACATCTGAAAGCCAGGAGGGCTGAGGTCAGCTCAGATGTTTGCAGTGAAAGTACCATGTCTAATACTGAACAAAAGGTCCACATACCCGGAGGCTTGATTTGTAAGGAGGGGTTGACATACACCAGTGGGCTCAGGCATATGAGGTAGCTCCAGAGGTGCGTATGGTTCCTGAGGTGGATTGGGGAACTGGCAGCGGTAGTCACATTCCTGGTGGGGGAGGGGCACTATACAGACTCTACAAGAAGTGACAGGGAGAGATGTGCCCCCATGGCCCGAGGAGGATAGGTTGAGTTTGCAGGGCAGTCAGATACTGTCTCAACAGATGGGAGATGATGTTGGGTACTTTATCAAGGCACTGGATGGTTGAGTGAAGGGTAGGATGGTTAACACTTGCAAGGGGACTGCTAGAAAACATATGATCAGTCACAGGTTTGCAGAGCTAAGCCAACACCTGGTGGAGTGTGAGTCATCTGGGTACAGGGAGCTTGCACAGGATGGAGACCTTTGAGTGAGTGCCAGAGTGTCTGGGATGGCATTGGGGAGTGATCCCAAGGAGGATGGCTCATGTTTTCCCCATCAGAGTGAAGGGGAGGGTTGCAGTGACCCAGACAGGTTCCATTGTAGTAGGAAAAGAGGTGGGAGTCGGCAGAGGCCCAGGGTGCCCTATCTCAGCCCCAGTGCTTGTATTGCTCTCAGAGGGGGCACAGGCAGGGGGACCTGGTTCGTACCAGGAGACCATCCACTGATGGGAGTCCCATAGCAACAGGAGATATTGGGCGCAGCACCATTTTGGAGAGGATGGTGCAGAAGCCCAGATGGAGGGGTGCGTGGGGGAGACAGTAACAATTGGGAGGACCAGTGGGTCAGGGTTTGCCAGCTCTGAGGTCAGAGCACTCCAGAAATGACCCTGGTGATGCCACATTTGGCTTGGGAGGGTTTAATCCTTGGTCATATGGACAGGGGTCAGGAGACCTGCACCAGGCAGACTCTCACACAACACATGAGGAATGTGTTTCCCGCAGGTAGGTAGTTGTACTCCCTGGAAGTCCTGGCTTGCCAAGCACAAGCTCAGCCTAGGGGCTGAGGCCCAGCTCTCATCACTGACAGCTGCCAGTGGGCAATGTAGGGTGCTGTCCTTGTGGACAGTGCTGCCCGGGGGTTGGGGACAGGAGTCATACCCCCAGGGTGGAATGGACCACATCACTGTATTGGCAATTGTGGTACTGCCCACAGACTGGGATTCATCTGTTAGGTGCTGCACAGATGGGGTCCGCAGATGAGGAGATGGATTCCCCATAGAGTAGCTTAGTGGACCCTGAGATTATGGACAGAGGAATCCAACTGGGTTCAGAGAGGCATATAACTGAAACATGCCCCTGCATTTGCGGGCCAGGGTCTATGTTCTATCTCTCTAAGAAGGGAAGTCAATCAACGTAGTGATTGGTCTACCTTGGCTTTAGGTTGGAAGGGGGTTGTTTAGACCTGACCCTTTTTGCAGGGTTAGCCCCAAACTTTTTGCTTTCCTCTTCCTATTTCTTATTTTTTCTGACCTTTTTTTGTTGGCTTTAGGGCTCTGGGCACTTTACTACTGCTAACCAGTGCTAAAGTGCATATGCTCCCTATCTAAAATGTATTGGTTATTGGTTTGTCCATGACTGGCATATATGATTTACTAGTAAGTCCCTAGTATAATAAAGCTACTAGTGGGGCTGCAGCACTGATTGTGCCCCACAAAAGAGTAGCCCTCAAAACATCTCTCAGGTCTGCCATAGCAGTGTCTGTATGCTGTTTTAAACTGCCATTTCAACCTGGCAAATGCACCCACTTGCCAGAACCAATCCTTCCCTTATACTACATGTAAGTCACCCCTAAAGTAGGCCAAAGGCAGCCTAATGGACAGGGTGCAATGTATTTAAAAGGTAGGACATGTACTGGTGTGTTTTACATGTCCTGATAGTGAAATACTGCTAAATTCATTCTTCACTATTGCAAGGACTATCTCTCCCATAGGTAACATGAGGATTGCCTTGATATCTTTTAAGTGTAATGTCCCATTGGGAGCAGATAGAGATTGGAGTTTAGGGTCTCTGAACTCGCAATTTAAAAATACAACTTTTGGTGAAGTTGTTTTTTGAATCGTAGGTTTGTTTGAAAATGTCAATTTTGGAAAGTGGGTGTTTTCTTGCTAAAAAAATATGTGCCTCTGCCTACCTGTGTAACACACATCTGGGTCAGGTTAACAATTGGGCTGTTTGTGTATTCACTCTAGACAGCCACACCAAGGGAGCTGAGGTGTGCCCTGTATATCCTGATGGCCCATCAACAAAGTGATGGGTCTTCCAGAGCTAGAGTGGTGGGAGGAACTGACACCTGCACCTGAATAAGATTGGGCCTGTCCTTACACAAAGTAGTCTCCAACCCTCTGGAGTGTGTCTGGGGCCAGAGCATGGAAAGGCAGCATCTTGTGCACCACAAAGACTTCTCTTTGAAATGTGCCTATTTTAAAGACAGAAATGGGTATCAGTACTGGACCTCTGACACCACATAGTTAGATTCCTTCTGGACCGAGGACATTCTGCCAAGAAGAAGAGCTGGATGCTGTAGGAGGGACTGCCACTATGCCTGTTGCTTTGATGTGCTTGCCTGCTGCTTGCTGTTTCTGTCTTGAGAGTGAAGGGACTGGTCTTTACTTTCTACATCCTGCTTCCAAAGGGTCTCCAAGGGTTGGACTGAGCTTGCCTTTTGTTAAGAAGTCTCAGGGACATCAAAGACTTAATCTGCCAGCACCTGGGCTCTCCTGCTGAGGGTCCTGACTTGCCAAGTGGTATCAAATCCAGTTCTTGGGCCTTGGGAGTGAGTTCTGGTGGAAGCAAGCACATCAACTCCAGAGCGACTCCTCAACCGGTGCTGCCTGCGCTGTGGAGCTGTGGTCCCCACTGAGTGCAACGACCGCAACCATCGCTGCAGGCCTGCAGCACCTCCGAAGTCCACCAGTAGCATGAGTCGAGAGTGCCCTGTCACCGAAGTTCATGGCACCCAGCTCCAACTGGGCACACCACCTGTGGCCCTGTGGTGTGATATTGACACCACAAAGTTGACGCCTCACATCTTCACTGGCTGGACTCATCAATCCCGCCTTGTTTGTAAGGAACCAACTCCTCTCCGCCAATGCCGTATCACCTCCTTTGCAACCGTAAGGAACCAAAGCTTCATCTTCCCTTCCTAGCAGTAAGGAACCAACGCCTTACCTCCCTGGTGGCAGTAAGGAACATATGCCGCACTGGCTCCAGTGATGCCTCACCTCCCCGTCTCCATGCAATTTCTTTGCTTCCTCATCGTCTTCCAAGGTATGGTACCCAGGGTCCATGTGACTCTGCGACTGGTCTGCACTCCCTTGCCAGTGGCACTGGACTGTTGGAAATCACTTCGACAAGATGCTGTGATAGCCCCAGGTGGAGCTATTGTGTTTCTAAGTGCTATATTACATTTAATCGTTAACATTTTGTATCTTTACTTGTGTGTGTTGGATTTTTGTCATTTTGGTCTTGTTTTACTCAGATAAATATTGGCTATTTTTCTAAACTGGTGTGGAGTACTTTTGTTGGGTTTTCACTGTGTTACTGTGTGTGTGTGTGTGTGTGTGTGTGTGTGTGTGTGTGTGTGTGTGTGTGTGCAAATTCTTAACAAATTGCCTCTGAGATAAACCGGACTGGTCATGCCACGCTACCAAGGGGGTGAGCAGGGGTTATCTTAGCTGTGTGACTCCCTTACCCTGACTAGAGTGAGGGTCCCTACTTGGACAGAGTATGAGCCACTGCTAACTAGAGACCTCATTTCTAACAATTTGTTACTGTGGCTCTCTATGAAATGCGTTATTGTGGATCTCTATCAAATATGTGTTACTGGGGCTCTCTACGAATAATTAGTTACTGTGGCTCTCTGTGAGGAATGTGTTTCTGTGGCTCATTATTTATGTAAGGTATTTAGTTAAGAAGACACATCGGTATTTCCTTAAACCCACCCCTCTATCATGAGTTCAGGCAATAAAGAAGTGATGTCAAATACAGCATAAATGGTTTTATTCATAACTAATTTATATCAAAAATGTTCTGGCAGGGTAAAGCAATGATGTAAGACTTCATGGCATAGCCAAGTCTGGACGTGCATGGTGATAAGGCATATTTCTCTACTAGGATTGCAAAGTCATCCAATATTCCAAAAGAGAGTTTGAAACTTTTTAAACAGTTTCCGTCTGACCATAGTTATGACAGTGGTACTGCTATAGAAGTCCCTCTAAAAAGCTCTGTGAAGGGCTAGTCGATTTGTTTCTTTCTGCGATAGTGCAGCTGTCATTCAATGACAGGGGCACGACTTCAGTGGGTATGTCGTGTAGAATGCCTCAAACTCCATATTTATTGTCACTGTCAGTTGGGTAACAAGTCCTAGGCAGTGCTTAATTTGAACCAGTGTTTTCTGGTGCGCAGCACCGTAATTTATTTTTGAGGACGGGCACTTATTTTTCTGCCTCAAGCATTTACTGTGAGCAAAAGACACATATGGGAAAGACAGAGGAAGAGAAAATGAAAAAGCGTCACAAATGGAGAAAGCAGAACGCTGCAAGAGTGAGCTGATGGGGCAGGGAGTGGCTGTAAATGGACTAAAGAGGCCTGAGATGTCTTCAGGATAACACTGCCTCAGTCTTCCGTCTTTGCACATTTAATTGCATCAGCCATGTGTTTCAGATGAGAGCTTTGAGCACCAGCACATTTTTATTTGCAAATTATATTCCTTCAGAAGACATGAAGTCCTGTACATGCAAGGTGACTGCTCGGTCAGCAAGCCTTAAGTCCGGTATATGCAAGGTGACTGTTTCCCCAGCAGACATCAAGTCCGGTATGTGCAGTGTGACTGTTCCCCCAGCAGGCATGAAGTCTGGTATATGCAGAGTGACTGTTCCCCCGGCAGGCATGAACTCCAGTACGTGCAGGGTGACTGTTCAACCAGGAGGCCTGAAATCGAATATATGCCAGGTTACCGTTACCCCCAGCAGGCATGAAGTTGAGTGTGCAGGGTGAATGTTACCCCAGCAGACATGAAGTCCAGTACCTGCAGACCGGTGACTGTTCCCTCAGCAGGCATGAAGTCTGGTATGCGTGGGTGGCTGTTCTTTAAGTAGGAATCAAATCCAATCTATGCAAGGTGACTGTTCCCTCAGAAGGCACAAAACCCAGAATGTTCCAGGTGGCTGATCCCTCAGCAGCATGAGTTCTAGTACGTGCAGGGGTGCTGTTCCTCTGGCCCCTGAGTACTATGATATGACAGTTCTCAGAGCGCAAGTGTGATCTGTAATCAATGCTGTACAGGGCAAAGCCTTGACACAGTGACCCCAACTACTGCATGTAATACACCAGGGCAGCAGTAGTCTGTATCACACGCAAGACTTTAGTGCGTGATCAGGTCTCCTCTCTGTTACTACCAGAAAGTCTGAGTCACATCTAGGCCTTGGATGAGATATCCATCCTGTACAGCATCCATTTTAGGTCATCTTCATTCCTCACTCCTCATCCCTACTTCTCATCCCTGCTTCTCATCCATCATTCCTGCTTCTCATCCATCATACATCATCCCTACTTCTCATCCATCATCCGTGCTTCTCTTCCATCATCCTTACTTCTCATCCATCATCCCTACTTCTCATCCATCATACATCATCCTTACTTCTCATCCTTCAACCCCACTTCTCATCCATAATACATCTTCCCTACTTCTCATCTGTCACCCCTACTTCTCATCCATCACACCTACTTCTCTTCCATCATCCCTACTTCTCATCCGTCGGTCATCATCCCTACTTCTCAACCATCATCCTTACTTCTTATCCATCATACATCATCCCTACTTCTCATCCCTTATCCCTGCTTCTCATCCATCATACATCATCCTTACTTCTCATCCATCATCCCTACTTCTCATTCTTACGTCTCCTCCATCGTCCATACTTCTCATCCATCATCCCTACTTCTCATCCATCATACATCATCCCTACTTCTCATCCATCATCCCTACTTCTCAACCATCATCCATCATCCCAACTGCTCATCCATTATACTTACTTTGCTTCCATCATCCATACTTTTCATCCCTTATCCATACTTCTTTTCCATCATCCCTACTTCTCTTCCATCATTCCTACTTCTCATCCATCTGCCATCATTCCTACTTCTCATCCCTAAGCCATCATCCCTACTCCTCATCCATCATCCCTACTCCTCATGCTTCATCCCTCAGTCATACCAACACATTTTCAGTTTTGTGAAACACACCTTCATATTGATTAGTTGGCAACAGCCAATCAGAGTTATGAGAGAGGCTCCATTTTATTTCACTTAAAAACAGCCTTCTAATTGCATGTGCTGGGTGAAGACCTAGGGGAGGAAATGCAACTGTTTGTTTGTTTCCAGCAAATTCAAGGCTGTACAAGGTTTCATTTTATCTAACTAAGTGTTTCTCTGTTTACACAGGCCTCTGCAGAAAGCTCTGCTAGTTTGGGAAATACAAGGAGCCCACAACTTGGAACATAAATCAGCTCTTGGAGAAAGGGTTTTACAGTTTATCTACAGTTCAATCAAAAACCTTTCTGGTTTTAGTTTCATATGTAGAAATAAAATGTTTAAAATTAATTCTTGTGACAGTGCAATCCAATTCATCCAAATCTTTTCTGGTTTGTAACAAACAAAATCTTTTAAATCTGAGGCTACTTTTTTCTCTGAGTGATTTTCTTTTTCTTTTGTTTCTCTAAGAGCAGATTTATGGCCCAAGCTTTGAGCTCCTTGTATTTCCCAAAGCAGCAGAGCTTTCTGCAGAGGCCTGTGTAAACAGAAAAACACTTAAATAAATAAAATGAAACAGTGTACAGCCTTGAATGCACTGGAAAAATCCACACAGTTGCATTTCCTTTCCTCTGTCTTCACCCAGCAAATGCAATGAGAAGGCTGCTTTTCAGTGAAATAGAATGTTGCTCTCTCTCATAACTCTGATTGGCTGTTGCCAACCAATCAGTGTGAAGGTGTGTTTCACAAAACTGAAAATGTGTTGGTATGACTGAGGGATGAGGACTAGGGATGATGGATGAGGAGCTGGGATGATGTATGAGGCATGAGAAGTAGGAATGATGGAATATGGATGAGAAGTAGGGATGAGAAGCAGGGGTGAGGGATGAAAAGTAGGAATGATGGAAGAAAAGTAGGGATGATGGAAGAGAAGTAGGGATGAGAAGCAGGGAGGAGGGATGAAAAGCAGGGATGATGGAAGAGAAGCGGGGATGATGGATGAGGAGTAGGGATGATGGATGAGAAGCAGGGATGAAGGATGAGAAGTAGGGATTTTGCAAGAGAAGCAGGGATGATGGATGAGAAGAAGGAATGATGGATGAGAAGTAGGGTTGATGGAAGAGAAGCAGGGATGGTGGAGAAGAAGTAGGCATGATGTATGATGGATGAGAAGTAGGGATGATGGATGAGAAGTAGGGATGATGGGAGAGAAGCAGGGATGATGGATGAGAAGTAGGGATGATGTATGATGGATGAGAAGCAGGGATGATGGAAGAGAAGTAGGGATGATGGATGAGAAGTAGGGATGATGGATGAGAAGCAGGGATGAGACACGGATGAGAAGTAGGGATGATGGATGAGAAGTAGGAATGATGGATGAGAAGTAGGGATGATGTATGATTGATGAGAAGTAGGGATGATGGATGAGAGGTAGGGATGATGAAGAAGAAGCAGGGATGATGAAGAAGAAGCAGGGATGATGGATGAGAAGTAGGGATGATGGATGAGAAGCAGGGATGAGAAGTAGGGATGAGGAGTGAGTAATAAGGATGTCCTAAAATGGATGCTGTATGGATGAGAAGTAGGGATGATGGAGGAGACGCAGGGATGAGATGCAGGGATGAGTAGTAGGGATGATGGAAGAGAAGTAGGGATGGTGGATGAGAAGTAGGGATGATGAATGATGGATGAGATGCAGGGATGAGAAGTAGGGATGAGGAGTGAGGAATGAGAATGTCTTAAAATGGATGCTGTAATCATGCTTCCCTCTTCTAACAGCCCCTAGTCTAACATTCCTTTGGGTCGCTGCATCCCGGGAGTATCCTGCTGTTTTAAAGCAGTGGCTGCGGTGGCCGCCTGGTGGTGCCTGGGACAAAAGATTGGGTATGCTACTCTGTTCCTCAGAAAAAATAATAACTGCTACAGTAAGCAAAAAAAGTCTTGTATGTTATGTGCCTGTGTGTGCCTACTGATCAAATGGGTGTGCGCATGAGTATTTTTTAATATGAGTGTGTACACATGTTTGTGCACGTAGGAGTGTGCCTATGCATTTGTTTTATGTATTCACATCCGTGTGTGTGTTTGTATATGTGTTAAAAATACATAATTTGTTTACAAAAAAATCTCATTTAATGTTGTAGAATACAGCACACAGGAGATTTCACATACTTGAAAAAGCAGTAAATAGGAGAGCAGCTCACAGGCGTAACACAAAATGATGGCTTCCCTGCAGAACGTGATGAGGGGCCCCTGAGTCTCCTATATCCAGGGTTACTGGAATTATGCCAGAGCACCTAATTATGTGAAGGGTTGACTAAATTATGCGGCAATAAAAGGCAAGTCATGCAGCATAATGTGGCACATTTTGTGGTAGTATTACTCCATTATTTTGTCATTTTGACACATGGTAATACTGTCTGGGCAAAGACTTCACCTTATTAGCACCAGTTTAACATCAAATACATAAATAAGCAACTGAAAGAAGACCAGTTAACCTTTGCAAAGGGTCTTCCAGGGCGTGGAAACACATAGCTCTACTTCTTAGTACCGTTTGTTCCATTTGAGCTAGAAGCAATTTTTAAAAATTATTTAGATCTTGCAACCGAATGTGAAATATGTGGCAAATGCAGAAAATTCGTATTTACGTGAATAGAGCAGCAGCTGCAGAATCACATAATTCCAGCTGCCCTGCCAATGACTTACAGATATTCATTGGGCTTTGGCAGAATATGGTGCCCTAGGAGGGTTGGGGGGCCATGTAGGAACCCCCCATGCGCTGTATGGGCTGCAGGAGTCTGTGTTATGCCCCTGCTAGCAGGTTCTCATGAAAGGAGCAAATGTTAGTCATACTGGCATTTGCGGTGATCACGGACGCCGTGGCTTTGAGTCCCTGTGTTTTTTAGGTCAATTGTGCAAACGCTCTGGCCTGTTGTGATCTATCTGTGGGCTTTTGACCACTCCCAACGCATGACTATCACCGTCACTCATTCATGGCTTGCATTTCAAAAATCTTTTGTTATTATTGGTAAATATTTATGTTTGTTCCTCCTTGGGGCAGTTTTGTTACCACCTTGGCCATCGACTCTGTTACATGGATAATTGCACTTTTGCCGATACGTTTGACCGCAAGCTAACTTCTTTGTCCTTTCATGTCTCTTCTTGGGGCTCATGCTTATAGCGGCTGTGACTCTTTGAATTGGCTCACTTATGTCAAATGTTTTACTTTTCATTTTCAATTTATGTGGCAAGAAAAGTCCAGTTAGGAATCTACAATGCTAATAGCTCTAACTAGCTCTAACGTGAGCAAACGTGAGACCCATTGCATTGCAAATGCTTGTTTTACACATGTAGGCTTCACTGTTGTGCCTTTGCACAACAGACTTTTGTCAAAATCCCTCTCGATCTTTCAATTCTCGTTTTTTCGCAGTGTTTGCCGTGTTTCAGAAGAACGTTGACAATGTGTTCCTTGTCAATCTAGGAGGCTGAAGACAACAGCTAACATTTCTATGATATGACGCCATTAATTCATGTGTGAGAAGCTCCCTTCTGTCATCTTTGTAGCAAGGCCAAGAATAATAGATATATGTTCTAGGTCTTCATGTGGTGCCGTATCACATGACATGACGTGTTCTTTTCCACGTTTAAGTATGCTCACTTTTGAGGAATAGTGTTTACAATGTGTGCTGATCTCGCTATATGTGCTGAATGACGTATGTGAGTAAAAACGTTCCTTTGTGTTTCTTTGCTGTTTCGGGGATTTGAAGTGTCCTAGGCAACGTTAAGAAAACTCCTAATAAGTAAATGAGATCCCTTCAAACGTGTCCATTTATTCAAGCTTCTCTTGCAAAAGTTCCGATCACATCATTTGTGCTGCCTTAATATGGGATAAAGGACTGTCCGTCCATGACTGACCAGAAGTGTTCCTTCAAGAGTCCAAGCAAGGTTGCCTCAGCTTACTTGAAGGTCTTGTGTGTGTAGCTTACTTTATCTTTTATCTCACTCCACCCGGATTGACCAAAGAACTTACTCTTTCCTTGGAAGGTTATTTTTGCAGCATACCACACCCAGCTTTCGTTGTCTGCATTTCTCTTTTGTGACAGGGGCAATCCATCTCTAGCTTCAATGCAGGTTGTATTACAGCAAGATTATGGCAGACCATATTACCAGGTACACCCAGTTGTTTGATAAATTCCTCTGAGCCAAGGACACCATTTCATCCAAGCGCCAGGGTGTCAGTTTGTCTAAGAACACATAAAGGCGATCAGCACACTGATGTCAACTGTTAGTGCTCATTATTGTGCATCAAAATCAGCCTTCAGCGGAGTAAGTAACTGAGTAATTAAAATGTACTGCTATTTTTATGGTAACAGTTTTGTCATTCCTCACATTTAAAAAACATTGCAATTTTTTAATAAAAATACAAGCAGCAAGTTTTATTTACTCATTTAAAGTGAAGCGTTTGCGTTCTAATCGTGCTGACCAAGTTAATTTGCTGTTTTAAAATATTTTCACTTTGATTGAATTCTAGGCCCAGTTATTCTGTTTGAAGGAAGAACATATGGTTTACAAATGGTGAAATTATATTGGATTTGCTTGTGGGTGTTGTGTGTGCATGAGTGAGAGAGCATGTCAGGGTGGAGGAGGGGATGTGTGATGGAACATGCTTGGGCATTTACATTTAGGGAAATACATGTTTTGTGATTATTCCTCGGTAAGTGGGAATATCTCTTCCATACTTTTTCTGTAGAAACCTGCATGCTTGGGTAGTATCTTAAAGTGTCCACATGGAGCCCCATGGATGACTATATGACCTTCCTTTAGCTGAGTGATGGGTGAATCAAACAATATGGCACACAGTTCTGCCTCATCGTTGATTTGTTTAGGTGATGCTTCCAGATTGTTTTAGATGAATAGTTGATGCACGGAGAGTTGCAAATTGGGGCTATACCTCCGATGATTGTTTTTGTCCATTTCTTCATTTGGGAGATTTCTCGAGGCCATGGTCTTTGTTTTGCTAGACTTCTTTAATCAGGTTTTTTTCTTTTATCTTCTTTGCAAGGTATTTGGTGGTCTTTCTGTGGCAGACGAGGGGGCCTTTGAGGAAGATCATAAAGAGCAAACCATCTTGGTTCTATATGATTTTGCAACTGGGCTCTTCTCGAACGCTAACATACCTGGTTCTGAACTAAAAATGACATATGAGGGCTGAAGACAATCTCACTATGTCCGCGCCAGAATCTGTCACGGTGATTTGATCAAAGCTAGATCTCTAGAAGCAAAATACTGCAAAGATGTTTTTTTCCTGGTTCAGCTGTAGACTTGCTGGTGAGATTTGCAGATTAATTTTATGGTCCACTGTTGAGGACGCCTAGGTAATCCATCCATGGAATTGTGTGATGATTTGTATTTTATCAGTGCTCTCTTGCAGGTTTCTGAAAAATGATGTTTGTAAATATCTTTGATTCTGCCTATAGATGAGTGCTGTCTCTATAGCAATGGGGGTTTCTATTTTCATGTTTGTTTTGCAAATCGCAATAATACTGGTGTACCAGGACACTATACATCTTAGTTCTATTATAATGGGTAGGCCGAGATAATGCCAATGGACTCGACCAGAAAATGTGACCCATTTTCAGTGTTTAGTGTTAGGAAGGATTCCTTTCTAGATTTCCCCTCTTTCATATGTTAAAGGCCTTTAAAACCCTTCAGACTTTGACAGTCAAGACAAATTAGCTCAATGCACTAGCATGCCCCAAAGAATGCCTTCAATATGTTATTTATGGGCTGCTGTTAAGGGGCCAGAATATGTCACAGATAGGCCACTATTATGCAGGTATAGTCAGCAAGTTGCCATGAAAGGCCACAAATAAGTGACTGATGGATCACTGCTATGCAACTTGTCAAGAATACTCAAAATATGTCAAAGCCGAGCTACTATTTTGCATAGATAGACAGTATGCCACCAAGAATGGCCACATATATGGATTGTTGCCGAGGGGTTAGTATGATGCTGGCATAGCCAACAAGATACTATCTATAAACTCCATTGGGCAAGGTGGATCCCCTGTCCCCCTTCATGCCAAGAATCCCCAAGCACACACTCCTTCACTCTCACCTGCTTGCTTGCATATACGCCCAAATATACTCACTCAAACACACTCCCTTGCACCCCTTAACACAGGACCAAACAACTGACTCCCTGCTTCTGTCTTCCTTTCCCACAACTTACTTTCTGGGAGGCAGTGGTGATCCAAGCTCTGTGCTTCCACAAACATGGTTGATCTCCATGCAGGTGGCAGCTGGTGTTGGTTGGAGGAACCTGCAGGACCATGTGGCTTTAGACCTCTCCAGGGCCCAGGAGACAACATCGCCC
This sequence comes from Pleurodeles waltl, assembly GCF_031143425.1. NCBI lineage: Eukaryota > Metazoa > Chordata > Amphibia > Caudata > Salamandridae > Pleurodeles > Pleurodeles waltl. The sequence continues at coordinate 1,893,582,054 of NC_090440.1, forward strand.
TTCTCCTCATGAGCACTAGGGAGCATTAGCACCAACCGTAAGCAAGCCACAGCCTACAGGAGAGAGGCAAGAGAGCTGAAAGTTCAGGATGCAAGCCCAGGGTATAGGTAGGGCCTACTGACAATGGAAGGTAGAATCAACAATGAGAATGGGATATGCACAGATCTCTGTCCCTCCAGGATCCCACCACCTCCTCTCATTGGCTGACTCTTAGAAGGGTCAGCATATCCCACCTCTTTCTGCCATTGTTGACCCTTCAAAAAGTCAGTCAATGAGACCAGAATGTTTTTGCCTTAAAACTACCTCCCACTCTCTCTGGACATCTGACATAAAGGTGAAATTGAACACATTGACCCTGATATGCCCAGTGTGTGTGTGTGTGTGTGCAAGTACATTCCTCTGCCTCACTGTTCCAGTAGTGCAGTCCGGCAATCTACTCCTCTCTCCAGGACTGGCGGGGGAAGGCATCAGCTGAGGAGTAGACCCTGTGAATGGACTATGCTAATGCCCTGTGCATCAGCATCCCATTGCTTCTCGCCAACAAGCTTCTGTGTATTCTGGAGAAACGCATTCAGACTAATCCAAAACCTGAAAACTCTAGAACGTTCCAAATCAGTCTTAAAGAGCTTACCCTGGCTACAATGGGTCACAGTAATAAGCTTTAAAATGCTGCGTAACTCACAAGTGACTCCACAACTCTGAAGATGCCTAGTTCCAGCATAGCATCAGCAGACACACATCACGGAAGCATCTTAGGTATTGGAACAAGGCCTTGCTGCTAGTAGCAAACTTCTATAGACATTGCATTGACATATGCAGTTGCAGAGGCGAATCAGCTGCAGTTCTAGAAGAACCTCAAGAAGCACTTTTTCTCACTCGTTTTATTTTATTGTTGAGCTATTACTCAACCATCTTTGTAGCATTGAGTCTACTTTCCAGTGACTTCTTTCTTCTCACCACTCCCTTTCTCCTGATACCATTCATTGCAATTTATTAAAAATCCCCCCTTTCTTCTCCACCAACCCGGCCCTCCTTGGGGGTTCTATTCTCTGAGATTGTTCCTTGAGCCACAGGCAGAACAGGTGATTAATAATGATCAATAAGTACATGTAAAAAAAGATGCATTTTAGTAGATAATACGAGAACCTTCTGTACAAGGCTGGACTGGCCGTTCTGAGCATTGGGCATTTCCCCGGGAGGCTGGAAGAGTGGGATGGGGGGAGCACGTTTGTTATTGGAGGGGTGGGGGTTGTGGAAGTGCAGCAGCTTTAAAAGCACTGCACAGTTCCATGTATATCCAATAGCTTTCAGGTAACAAAGTGCCAAGATAACTCTGGCAATTGATGTACCTGCTGGAGAGAGACCAGAGTTTTGTCTAGTGGTATTTTTCACTCATCTAAGGTGTGCAGAGGGTTCATATGCCTTCTGAAAAGAACATTAGCTATACACATTACAGAACAGTATTTTATTTGCATAGCTCAGTGGGATACTGGTTTTGTCATAGAGATCCTTTTGTTACTGTGCACTTCCCAAGTTACAATCACAGACTAGCACAGTGAACCATGAACTGCCATCAAAGAGCTGCATATAAACTTTATGGCACAGGTTAGAAAGTTATCTTTTTTCCCTGTCTTTGATTATCCTACCTTTGTTAAAAAAGGGTTTGTTTGGGTAGAAATTAAATGTTATTAGTCAAATCAACCCTAACCACTGTGTGACATTCTGAATCCCAAGTTTTTGCTTCCCCAGCCAAAGCACTCTTACAAAATGCCCACCAGTATGGATGACATGTGAATCCTATACCTCATAGTCCCCTTTGTCTTATATAACATTTTCTGTATGCTGCTTTACACATGTATGAATCATTGTCTCTGTATGTGTGTGTGATGTAAATGCTCTAACACACTACTCTGGTAAGAGTGGCGCTGTAAAACAAATGAAGTACATGTGAGAGAGGGGTTATGGGGAGATGAAAGGGACTGTTAGAGGGTGATGGCGAGGGAATCATTGAAGAACCCCAATAAAGATTGTTGTACACTGGTGCTTTGTAAGGTTATCATTTACTATGCTACAAAAAATGCATTGTGGAATGCATCGTTTTTGGCTTTGTAATGGCCAGTCTCGCTCATTGTGTACCTTATGGGGGCTTGTCTGACAAAATTCGCCAGGGCTGCTCTGGGTACCCAGTCTTGCACTCCTTCTGGAAGGGTCTTCCTAAGGCCAATCACAGCTATTAAAAATCTAGAAACATTGTTACTGATGGGAGAAAAGTAGTTGGGCTGCACAACTTTTGCGCTGGCCTGTTTCTGTCAGGATGTCTTTCTTTAGCAAACGAGCAGCATGAAGATAGAGATGTAGACATCAATCACAGCTGCTAGGTAACAATACATCACCGGTTTCTAACGCTTTGCAGCATTTTTGCATTTTGTCTGTGTTGTGCACTCCTGTTTGTACAAAATTTGGGTTTGACTGTCACTGGTAACTGGGCCGCACCTGCCGAATGGAGTTCATACTGGACCTTAGCAGGAGACAGCCATCTACCAGTATTTCCCCGCCATGACACCCTATAATGTTCACTATAGAAAGGGCTGTGAGAACCCCCGTGCAGGTGTTGTAAGTCAACCAATGATACTCTAAGTGAAATGGTGATATTAAAATGCCTTGGGAGGCTCTAGATAAGATTCAATTTAGAAACAGAATACACCTAAACACACCAATTTGACTAAACAGCAACTAAAGGTAACACATGGGCAATTGTATTTTTGAAAAATACTGAATCATCGTTGGTCGCAAATTGACCTACGTCATGAATATTAATGAGATAGCTCACAATTTGTGAGCCACTATGATTCGCTATCATCACAGGGATAGTGGCCTGCTGGGGTCAGCAGACCACCATGTCTGTTATTGCTTTTAAGTAAAGCACCCCATTTTTTAAATGCTACCCGTTTAAAAAAAAAGAAAAATGAGATGCGTTTAAAAAAAGTTTTACAAACATTTTTTAACACTAGACAGTGGCCCTTATACCTGCCTCTAGGAGGCATATTTTTCATGTAATTCCCTTTCTACCAATATTAGTACATATGGATTAACCTCAAAATTCTTAGGGCCATTGTCTAGTATTAAAAATTGCTCGTCAATGTTCACAAATGGGACGGGTCCCTTGGATACCTATTCCGGTTGGTAAATGCTTTACCTCTACCTTTCAGTAGCCACTAAAAAACTAATGTTTTGCAATTGGATTTCAGTCTCAAAGCATTAACACATCCCATCCAAAATCTCCATTTGGAAGAAGCGCCCTGAATACCCCCATTCCAAATACTGATTCACTATGTAGTCGCAAGCCAAATTGTGATTTGGGAACATGTTACTGAATCAACATTTGGGTTTTGTACATACACAAAGGACTTTTTGCTGTCACAATTGGTCCATTTTTGCAAATCCGGCACTTTGCGACTCCAAAAAGCCATTGTACACCTGGTCCTAACAGTTTAGTCCTGGAGTAAGTACCATAAATTATAATAATCGCAGTGGCAAATTAATGGACTGGGAGATTTCCCCATTCCCACAATTTTCCCCGGGCACATTTCACATGGAAAAACCTGGAGAAATTAGTTCAGTAAAAGTGGTCGGAAACAATGTGAAATATGCGATAACCGATGAGCAAACCACAAATACACAGTGCTTAATTTTTTCTTGTTGTTTCCGGTGCGGAGCACCGGCACTTATTTTTGAGGGCCGGCGCTTAGTTGTTTGTCTCAAGCATTTACTGCGAGCAAAAGACACGTGGGAAAGACGGAGGAAGAGAACAACGAAGCGTCAGAAAGGGGAAAAGCAGTAAGCTGCAAGAGTGATCTGAAGGGGCAGGGAGTGGCTGTAAATGGATTGAAGAGGCCCGAAGTGGCTTCTGGACTACGCTGCTGCAGTATTATGTGCTGACACTTTTAATTGCAGCAGCTGCGTGTTTAAGAGCAGAACTCAAAACAGGTGGTATGTACCACATTCAAGGGTAATTGTATTTACCAGGTTTGGCAATTGCCACCCACTTTCTAGTTGAAATGACGGCTTCAGCCTTTCATCTTCAACGGGTCGATAAATTAGGTCCTTAAAGGATGGGTTTATGGCATTGTTGTTCTGCACATAAAAATATGTGACATTCTGTTTGAAGCACTTCGCAAAAGGAGATAAAAGTTGTCGCGTCACCCATCTCCTAACCTCCTCCCCTCACCATTACTACTCTAAAATCCTTCTCAGCCACTCTTTTGCCCCTCTGAGTCATGCTTCCTTTCCTCCAGAAAGAAACGTGAGGACTGCGGGTCAAGTGCCTGTCAGCGGGGGGTTTTCGTTTAACTGTAAAACTCTGCAATTCGTTAAAGACGGATAAAAGCAGGAGACATATAATACCATGGCAACGGCGCATCGTTCAGTCTTTGTGTGCAGAAGCAGATCACCCAGGTAAAGGAGAAAACCCTCCCTGGCGCGTGCAAACACATCCTGCACATCTGCAGGCCTGCCCTAGTTAGAAGGCACCGGCGAAGTCCTTTCAAGTGTAGCTTTTCATGCAATAAAAACGTATCTCTCATGTGCTTCGATATTTATCCGTCCACGTTTTACACATATTATAACCTTTACAGCCCGAATTCCTCCGCACATGCTTTCTGTTTCTACATTTACCTCCCTAAGTAAGGCATTTTGTAAGATAGTATTCTTAGGGTTGGCGGTTCACGGTGGAAAAATCTTTGTTGGCACCCACCCGTGCCCTCCTTCTCCGTGGCTTCCCACACTACCACCCTCCGGGGAAGAGGAAGGGCTCATCTCCTGAGCTCTTATCGCACGGTTATTTAATTTCTTTCATAGTGTTACTCTACCCATTGTACAGTGGCGTAATAAAACTTGAGTGAACCCCTGCAAAGTACACCGAAGGCCCACCTCCTCCCCCAACGGCCCTTCTCCCGACCCAGTCAGGAGCTCTCAGGCAGGGCCCCGCCGCCCCTACACAGTTTACTGTGCTGAGGAGGTCCCCTGGAGCTCGGGGGCTGTGGGGGCTATTGTTACACCAGTGCCATTGTAGGGCATCAGGGTGCTTAACAACACACACATATTATACAGACAATGGGCCATATTTGTACTTTTTGACGCAAAACTGCGCAAACGCAGTTTTGCGTCCAAAAAATTAGCGCCGTCTAACGCCATTTTGAAGCACCGTGTGGGCGTCAAATTTATACTTTGACGTACGGCGGCGCAACCAACAGGTGGGAGTCATTATTTCGTGACGCACACAGCGGCGTTCCGTCGTAAAGGAAACCAACGTTAAGGCGACGCACATCACTGTGGGTCGATTTACGACAGCGCAATCCGGAAAGCGCTGTTTTTTTTCACGCTATTGCGTCAAATTTTTGCGCGAAAACTGCCCTTTCAGCAGAGGAGAGCCAAAATGGATCCCAGATGCCACTACAGACCCCAGGAGGATGACAGCAGACCAGGAACCAGCCAGGAGGATCCATACAGGAACCAGGACATGTTTAGAAAAAAAAGAAAGTGTCGCTTCAGTGAAGAGGAGCAGGAAATCCTGGTGAAAGAGGTGACGGAACACCAGCACCAACTTTTCATCTCCTCCAAATTGCCACTCAGTAGGAGAGAGGCCATATGGAAACAAATAGTGGACAAGATCAACAGTGTGGCTGAAGAACGCCGCATAGTCACTGAGTGTAAGAAACGCTGGCATGACTGCAAACGTAGGACAAAAGAGAAAATGGCCAGGAACAGGAAGGCAGCAATGCAGACTGGAGGGGGGAGTCCAGCACAACAGGAGGCCCTGGACCACATGGAGGAGAGGGTCGCAGCCGTCATCCCGGAGGAGATCGTCACAGGGATTGAAGGACAGGACAGCGCAGACTATCACGACACAACGCACATGCAGGGTAAGTCGCATGGGGAATTAAATTGCAATAATGTTGACTGTAACAGGGGGGGAAATACCTACTACACAATGCATGTAAGTCTGCACATATATGAACTGGCATGGGTAAAGGGGCACGGCAGGGGGGCATGGCTGGCACAGACTGAAGCTGGGGCACGACAAAATACAGCAACAACAACAGTCCCATGGGGACATCCTGTAAGTACAACAATAGAGCCAAGGGAAAGCAGCGACAGGTGGGAAGGCCACTACCTCAAACTCACATCCAGGCACTTGTTTTGTAAAATCTATCCTACATCAACTAGGTCCCTATCAGTAATCCAGTAGCCAAAACAACAACTGCAATGTAACTGCCACAACAGCTTACAATAACACCTCTCATCTCTGTGCAGCTACAGTACCAAATGGCAGGAACCTCCCCATGGAATATACATACCCAAATTAGGGTGTGAGGATGACATCCGCAACAATTCTTAGAAATAAGACAAAGGCACCAGTACACTCAAATGCCGAATGTCCATACCTGACACATACATAAGCCAAAGTAAACAGCAATAGGAGCCACACAGCACTAACGACACACACATGCTGCATACGTCAGGGTCCCTCACGTGCCTGGCTAACAAGGCTACATCACTAATGTCATACTGCTCAGACAACACCTGAGGAGGGGACACAGGCAACTGGTCACTGAAACACACCTGCAAAGTCTCACAACCAAATGGGACCTTCATACGATAAACAGGCCAATCCAATTAAACACACATGACCCAACATCATCTTCAAACATCAACAATGTTTACATCCATACCACATCCTAACATTAACATGCATAGGTAATGCCACGTAACATGTACAGTTCATGTAATGTGAATAAAAAGTGTATGGGGCAGGTCCTGAGAGGCAAGTGTGCTGGCAGGGCCTTCACAACACCCACAGTCAGTCAAAGTGTATTGTGGCAACTGTAACGTATACTTTGCGCATTAGCCTCAGGCTGTAGGCCTTTGTGCACCTTACTCTGAATGTACTTTTACTCATTTGCTCACATCTAAGAGCCTCAGAGCACTTTGCACTAAATGCTTCTTATTGGCCTTCCTATCAGTTAATATAGCAAATAGCCAGTCCTCGGGTGTTGTTAATTAGTCAAATCACACTGTTTTGCCTACTTCTGCACTGGAGTTTGCCAGAACATATTCACTCTGTGCCCCAGTCAAGGATACAGTCTGGTACTTTGCTGATAGATGTGGTAGGGGTTAAGATTTGGCATTCCTGCGTAGGGAAACTTTGTCATCACGATGACATATGACTTATAATATCACTTCCTTGTCCCAAGACACGCAAGAGGGAGTTTCCAAACAGAGAAACACAACTAGATGCTGCCTGCCTTGCTGCTGATGCACAACCAGATCAAAGGTCATTCCTCTGATATGAGGGATGATGTCTCCCCAGTGATTCCGACAGGCAAGCTCCAAACTTAACATGCTGTGCTATAAATAGAACAAGCAGAGGGAGAGTAGAAACTGTTAGGCACCATGATAGCTGTGTACTAATGTATTACTGTCCTGCGGACTATTTCAATTCTAACAGTGTGTATTGTTTGGGTTATTGTGGCTCACACCTAAATATCAACAAGTCAGTTGTACAATGAAACCTCATATTAAACAAATACTGTCTTTGTCATTTGTGTATGGGAACATACCGGAAAAGAGAGAATTGTGAAGGATCTGAGTGACCACGACTTCCCTGAGAAGTTCCAAAGATGTCATGCGCTCGGATGTCTAAACATTCCTTTGCTGTGGGAGACCAGAGGCACTGCTAGTTAGTCAGAGCAAAAATAAATATCAGGGTGACAGAGTTATTTACAAGTGGGTCAGACTTAGTCCCCCACACCATTAGCTATCCTGCTGCCTAGAAAGCCAGTAATCTCATGTAGGATAATGAGAGCCCACCCAACAAAATGTCCCTCCATAACAATAGTTAAACACCGAGGGAGGAGTAGGACAAAAACATGCCTATTCCTAAATAATTACAAAGCAACACCTAGAGGCGATCAGGCAGACATGTCTGATAGCTCCATATCATACATGTGACACACAGGTGGGCCATAGGCCTACAACAATGCCCTATGACGGACAGCAGATACCAAGACAAACACAGAGCACAAAGTTAAGGCATCCAAAGGCTTGTATCTTAGTGCAAAATTGTCACAACACAGACACACTAATTGTACCCTGTTTCATTGCAGAGGAACATGGATCTCCTGCCGATATGCCTGTCCCTGAGTTCCCTGATGACATGGATGACGAGCCCATAAACATCCCACAGGAGACCATTCAAATGGTCCTTGAAAGCCTCCAAACCCCACCTTCAGTCACAAGGAGGAGCACAGAAGAAGCAGCCACCACCCCAATTGTAAGACCTGCCAGCTCCAACACAGCTGAGGACCCTGACGACACTGGCACCAGCTTCGAAAGAACCGTCGTTGGGGTACAGCGGGAGCTGGCCAAGGAGGTGCGGGTGGGGATGCAAACTATGGCAGCCAGCCTTGAGGGGGTGCGTTCGTGCATGATGTCTACTGCTGATCAGGCAGCTGCTATGCAAGCCCGAACATCGCTCTTGCAGGAACATTTAAAAACACAGAAGGAAATCTGCACAGCTGTCATCCAGTTGACACAACAACTACAACTGCAATCCAGTCAACGTGTGCACGAATGCAACATAGAACCCCTCAGGGCCGACCTGGCTGCCTACCATTGTGATGTGGCTGCCATTCTCAAAAACCAGCAGGCCCTCCTTGCTGCAGTACTGCCCTTCATAACTCCACAGGGAGCAGCCCCCGGGATGTCTGCCTCCATGTCTTCTAACACTGAGGTGTGTGTTGCCCTTTCACAACCAACAACAACAAGGACACACCAGGCAACACACACATCAGAAGAAGAAGACATGGAACAGATAACATTCACACGGAAGAGTACCCGGAAGCCCTAGTCCCTACACCATGGCCTACTTTGACCAAGGTCCTACGTTTTGTCAAAGGCCAGTCTCACTACAACTACACTCAATGACTGTTCGGCAATCCACTGTATGACTTGTCCCCATTGCCAGTGAATGTCTCTCTCCTACTATTTGCCAATTTCTGTCCCTCTGCACTGTCTGTGACATCACCCCAGCATGTCAGGAGCATCATCCACACCCCTTCTGTAGGATCACCATGTAAGAATGCACCAGAACGGACTCAGCAAATATGGTGAATGGACAATTTGCACTACACCACCTATAAATAAATAGCACTTGCACACCTATTGTGTCTCTGTGTTATTTCACACTTCAACTGTGCAGTACCTAACTCCAAAGTGGCTGTGTGGCAACCATGTCGATTCTCTATACTACTGTCCTGATTTCATGTATACTGAAACATCTGTGCAGTGGCCAGGATTGCATTATAGCCTTACCATACTGAGGAAAATAACTGATGAAGGAACTAAGCACACACAATCATGCTGTGTTGGACAGAATGATGCACCATCTATCGCTATTCCAGAGAACAAATGGTGGCTGAGAAATGTAGGCACCATGCAATACTTAAATAAGAATTAATGCCGCATAATGTAAGGAATCATGAACAAATTACACTGCATCAATCACCCTTACGGAGTATACTGCCATGAAGGGAAGTCATGCTGAATCAGTACACACATGATGTAGGTCAGCAATGAAAGCAACAAGACAAGAGTGTGAACAACTCCTCATCTACAAAGATCTCCCTGAACTTCACACTGCTGTCCGACCTATCAATATACCCACAATAACAAGTCTGGAAGCACTCTTTGTGAAGTAGGATACATACCGAAACAAAACCTTGGTGATCAATGCACACTACCAATGGTGGGTCTCCCAAATGGTGGATACTTACCAAGTTAGCACACGGGTAGCTGGCATGTGAAACCTCAATTTCCTGGGGATGGCGAGCATAGGACACAAATGTCATACTAAAACATTCTGCCACACTGATGTCAAGGCCATGATAATGTAGCACCTAACGCATCATGTAAAGGGTTAACTAAATATTTATTTCAATCGAGTAATACAAGAGGCAACTAAGGGAAAGGTAAACCTACACTAATCTAACCTGACTACTACTAACCCACAACTGTCCCTAACTAACCTAAGCTAAACTTACTCTACACATGTAACGAAACGATCTAAACATCAACCCCCCCACCCACCATTATGAGACAGGACACATGCAGGACAACACTTAATAACCTACACACATACTATACTATCCTAAACAAACATATATTTTTTTGGAATTTTTTGATTTTGTAATTTTTTTTTTTTTTTTTTTTTTTTAATACAGGAATCCCAACATTGCCCCCCACCCACCCACACAAAAAAAGAAGATAGAAAGAATAAGAACCCCCCACCCTCTTACCTAACACTAACTAAGCTAATTACCTATACTTATCCTAATACTAATCCCCTAAACCCAACTAACAGTAGAAAATAGGAAAGAGGTGAGAGGGGAGGGGTAAAAGTTCTAGAGGGCAAAAGTGCTACAGGTTTGCCCTCCGTAGTGTGCGTCTGATGGAGCGCACCCTCTTTTTAATGTAGCTCATGTCCTGCCTCATGTTGTCTACCTTCTTAACCAACTTGTCAATTTTTCTGGTCAATGCCAGGAAGGCAGCTGGGTCCACAGGAGGGTCAGAGCTGGTCTGTGTGCCGGCGGAGGTTGACGTTGTGGCAGGAGTTGCTTGGCCACGGGATAGTCCTGCTCCCACAACACGGCTGGGTCCAGGTCTGGAGGAAGATGCAGGGTCCATTGTTGCAGATGTTGCTGGGGCCACTTGGGCAGACCTGGTGGATGTGGTGTTGGTGGTTGTTGGTGGCAATGTAGGGGGAGCCTGTGGTGTGGCCCACCACGCCCCGGAGGCCCGATCCGAATGGTACTTGCGGGCCATCCTCCGGTACCCACACTGCACCTGCAGGATGTGCCTGTATCTCATCACACGGCGCTCAAAATGGTGGCGATCTGCGGCACTCATGTTTGCAGCTGTGAAGAGACAAGGCAAATATTTACCTTTGGAATTGCATTGGGTGGAATAGCACAATGGGTTATTTGTACATTACTAGAAATGTATTGGTTGCAGCAATTGTCACAACATCGGTCACGGAAAGGCTCAGAGGAAGTAAATGTGAAGCATGCATACATTAGGGCATATCACACCTAGCATATCCATGTCTCTACATGATGGATGACATCACCCTAAACTACTATTCCAAATCATACCTAAGGAATCTGACATAATGGCTGCACCTCTTCCGCATACTGACTTCACTACATATGTCACTCTATGTGATAACAATCACACTCCTCACTCAATGCCATTTGTAATTAGTTGTGTGCTAAGATTGAACCCCTGGGCCATAACCAAATGTCTACACTAGGGGCCAGATGTAGGAAGATGGAAAATTGCGACTAGCAATTTGCAATGCAGAACGGTGTCCCTGACACCGTCTGCGAGTCACTATGGGGTCGCTAAGACCCACACCATTAACCTCAATGAGGTGGGTTCCAAGTTGCGCCACCTTAGTGACTATGTGCACTCACGGGGATGGAGGCTTGCTGGGAACAGCAGACCTCCATGGCCGTGACTGCTATTAAATAAAGCAGGTTATTTTTCCCCAAGTGTAGGCCGTTTACCTGAAAGGAAAATGAGCTGCACTTAGAAAAAAATTACAACAACTTCAATCTTGGATCATTTCAGGGCAGTTAGTGGTCCCTTGGACCACTGGCTGTTTTGTACAGGATTAATTAGGTCCACTCACAAAGGTGAAGGGTTCCTATGGGGACCCCTTCCAGTTAGCAAGTGGGTTACCATCCACTTCAAGTGGATGATAACTGCGACTCACTTTGCAACCACGTACTCGGTTGCAAATGGAATTGCATACCACTGTGAGTTGCAAATAGGATGTGAAAACCCCTTCCTATTTGGGATTTGGAAAAGCATTTTGCAAATATGTTCATAATCACTAAATACATTTCGGAATAGGAAACAGACGTTTGCAACTCACAAACAGAAATATATGCCATTTGCAACATGTAAACAGTTTGCTACATCTGGCCCTAGGTTCTAACTCATGTCACAAAAGGTGGCAAGTACGTGTAACATACTGGTTGCTACAGTCCTAGGTACCCTGTTTCACATTAACATGCCAGTCTTTGAGGGTGGTGTGGGAAGAACAACCAACAATCCCATGTTCAATGCACACCCAGGAGTGTCTAGAAGTTCAACAAGTATGTGCCTTCACACACAACACCTATGAATGGCTAGCAACACGTTGGAGTCAGCCAAACATTGTCACATCCAAGGTCCACACATGTCAAAATGATATGACTTAGGCCAACATGACATACTATCAGTGAGGCATGTTTTACAACAGACACAGAGGAGCTAGAACACCCATCATCGTGATTCGACAGAACACCTAGGCCATTGCACTCAAGTCACACACACTTCTAGTTCACCTTGTGGAAGTACATGCCCCCGGAAGATCCAACCTACAGTGTACACAGTCCATCCTCAACTAGGAAGAAGCACTTGTCATCAAAGCCATTTGCCTAAGCTGTATGGGAGAATGTCAGTCTGATATGCAGACTCAGTTCATGGCAAGTCCCCGACCAAGTCTTACATTGACCAGTGTATTCCAAATGAGTCATCCCATTCCCCATTGCGGCCCAACTGGAATGACCTACAGCCCCTAAATCTGAGAGATGGCTAGGTATTGCTTTCCAGAAACAGAAGTCCTATTTGATATCACACTATAGCAACAATGCCAATGAACGGCCAGCGCATCAAATCATGAATTATATTGAACACACAGTAGTCCATCATGCATCATTAACAAACAATGAAAATAGCACTCAGGCCACACTCACTGTAGGTATCGGGGTCCTCAAAATGTGCCACCTCTCCCACGGTGTACGGGGCTGGTCCACCTGTAAAGCATGAAAGGAAGAATATACTCAGACTGGGTGAACTGACAAATAATTTCAGTTAGAATGACACTGTGTGAATATGACATGGTAATGATACAGTTTCCCACATGCTCATACTGCATGGATGACTTTGTATTCAACATTAACATTGGATGAGTCTCCTGCTACAGTTACACACCCTACTACACACATGCAGTGGCCAGGACAGTCAGGTGTCGTCCAAGTTACCCCTCCATTAGTATGCCCCAACAACAAGGTTATCCATACATCTCAGCATGTGCATCCCAGAGAGAAATCCAAAAACTGGTTCCATGAGGACTGCATGACCACTCACAATCAAACAGGCTAGGTGGACAGGTTCAACACACAGCAACCACACACACATGTGACATATGTGTGGACAACATATCTAACTTCATGTGACATGAAGGCAACACACATGTATAGCATCATCATGGGTTTCTAATTTTCTGTCTAGCTATGGCGTCTACATATGTAGGTATGTTGTTTCTACATGACTTACTCACTGGCCAATATGACCTGTGGCATACAAATAGAGCCGTTAACGTGTTGCTTGTCTGACACAAATGCAACACTACATTACATACAGCTACAGGCATCTGGTATGTGTTGAAAAAATGAGCCATCTGACTGCTAGCATTGGTCTTCATACACAATGTGCAACAAATACACATTCGGGCACATATGTATACCTTTGTAGCGCAGCATTTGCATCATTTTGTCACGCAGAGACGGGGCAAACTAGCAAAAGACAGATATATTTTGTAAGTTGCTGCTGTTTTTGTGTGAAAATGTGGTGCTAAAATGGGGATATCAATGTATAAACATGGGCCTCGGTTTCCCTAGCATTACACACAGTCAGCTACTTATCTAGCAGATTGAGTAACAATCATCACATGTCCCCACACAGATTTCTATTATTCCCATGTAATTGATTTGTACTTACCAACATGGCCACCAATCCTGATTCCCAGGTGGTCCAGCAGGTCCTGTTCCCTGGTTATCAGATCTGCCCAGCGGTGCTTCAATTGATGGACATTGCACATGCTCCCGTAGACCCGGACCAGGTGATGGTGCACCTTCCCCCACCGGATTTTCCTTGCCTCCGTGTGATACCCCTGTATCACACTGCCCCCAGCCTCCAGCATCAGTGGGAGGAAATGGCAAACTAGCCATATGAATCCCCCCAATTCATCCTCACCCATCCTGGACAGGCGAGGCCTACCTGACATATTGACTGCAAGAAAAATAGACAAATGAAATAAGAAAGTAAAAGTGGGAAATGGGGAAAGGTAGAGGTGTGAAGGAAAAAGAACAAGGAGAAAAATAGCCCAACTAACCCCAAAAACTATGCTACCCACAACAGACTCCCACAGACAATACAAACAATAACAGGAATAGACAAAACTAGACTAAACAGACTGAGACAATGTAATGCAACAAGAATATAATCACAAAAAGACAAAATACAAGGTACACAGGACACAAAAGCAGTTAAACACAGGACAACACCTTTCACACAACCACACAGTCTAGATAAATCTGAGACTGCAAAGTGAAAGTGAAAGTTAACTCCCAGTACAGATTTTGTAAACAGGATATCCTATTACATCACTTCCTGCAGAAAATGGCCGCCGTTTTTATTTTACCGTTATGCGTCATATTTTCACGCATACACAATTGTGCGTCATTTTTTTTTACGCATAACATTGCACATGATGTACAGTCCAAAAATATGATATGAATATTAATAATTTATTAATGTACATGAGATGTCCAACATATTGTACATGTTGCGTCAAATTTACCACGCTTACATCATGGGCGTCATATTTTTTCCACGTACAGGTGTGCACATGATGCTGAGTCAAAAAATAGGATATGAATATTAATAATTTCTTAATGTACATGAGATGTCCAACATATTGTACATGTTGCGTCAAATTTACCACGCTTACATCATGGGCGTCATATTTTTTCCACGTACAGGTGTGCACATGATGCTGAGTCAAAAAATAGGATATGAATATTAATAATTTATTAATGTACATGAGATGTCCAACATATTGTACATGTTGCGTCAAATTTACCACGCATACATCATGGGCGTCATATTTTTTCCACGTACAGGAGTGCACATGATGCTGAGTCAAAAATATATATGATGTAAATTATAATTTGATGGCTAAATATGAGAAACTTTTGGATAAATTTATATTTGACTCTGCATTCTGTGCACTCATGTACGTGAACTAATTATGACGCCCATCCTGTATGCGTAGAATTTGGAGTAATTTTTTTTTTTATGTCTTCATGTTTTACACTTGGGGAAGGTGATTTGTCATGGCCAAACGGTGCTATGTGATACACATTTGTGGTTAGCTATGACACATGTCCGTTGTTGTATGTATAGAAGGCTTTCACACTGTAATATTTAGGATACGTAAAATAATGTATTAACCATATTTGACCACAGATTTTGGGTAATTGCTGATGGCTATTTTGAAATGATGGATGGGATACCATGATGTATTCCTTCTTCAAAATGTGTCCACAATTATGATGGTGATGCTTTTATCTATAGTCCGAACAGGGAGTGCAATAGTCACTTACATTTTGTATGGGGCTAACCATGTCCCATTATGAATTTGTGTTCCTGATTTGTGTTTGACTTTTGACATGTAGCCCACACATGTGCCTTATGCATGTGTTTAGTTCACAATTACAAGATCCTTTTAGATTTGGGGGGCAGTAGAGGTGGACTTAGGCCCCCAGCACCCTAGGATTTGCCCTTCCAGATTAGCTACTGTATCCATGGCTTTTATTCATTATATTATGGCAAACCTGCAGCAGCAGGCTAATGTAAGGCCATATGGTATGAATGACTGTTAACCATTCATTAATCTCATTAGCCCATTTGACGTTTGCAGTATTGATGATTTGGAGCAATCTTGCATTCCATTTTCCAATGACTATGTTTGCCAAACTC
This sequence comes from Pleurodeles waltl, assembly GCF_031143425.1. Taxonomy (NCBI): domain Eukaryota; kingdom Metazoa; phylum Chordata; class Amphibia; order Caudata; family Salamandridae; genus Pleurodeles; species Pleurodeles waltl. Next base: position 1,893,597,984 of record NC_090440.1, read on the forward strand.
TCAGCGTTCCTCATGTGCTGATGAAAATTAATTAGTTGTTGTCTGTGTCCCTTTCTGCATTACCTGGTTTAGTGGCATATTACATTCTTCCTGCTAGGTTAGAACTGGGACACAACTGTGATGGTCTGCTTTCAAATATTAGGTTGATTGTATGACATATGTGTACATGTGTGTGGGAATGTGGATCCACTATCACCTGTCTGGGTGTATGTTGTCACTGTAACTTCAAGGTCTCCTCCTGAGTTAGTGGCAGCTAATGTTGTTCCAATTGGGTATTGCTCATATCACACACTTGAGAGAAGCCATTAATGACATGGTCACGTACACATGGATGGTCCCACCCTGTCTCTGAACACGTGTGATGAGACTTTCAAATGATCTACATTTTTGGGCTGGGTGAGAGACTGTCTCAGGTGTCTGGATCAGGCATGTGTAATTGCCACATTTGTACTCCTGTTGGCCTCTGTGTATGGTAATGTATCATGTCACATCCTACCCTCTGTGCATACATTTGTGATGTTAATGTTTGGTGTGAGGATTGTTATAGCATTCTTGCTCAATGAGACGACATTCTTCTTCAGCAATTTCAAACTAAAAGTGGTCAGAAATGCATAGGCCAAAGCATGATGTGGTGTTTGTTATCTGTGTTTATTTACAATTGTGCTATACAAGTTATTAAGATACATTAAGAAAAAAAATTGTTGACAAGCTGTTGGCGCCTACGCACTCCTGCTGCCATGTTAGGTTGTTCCCCCTCCTGTTGCAGGCCAGCATCCTCCTCTTCGTCATCCTCAGGCATGTCTGGGGCCGGTTCAAGGAGGGGAATGTTCCTTTTTGCACAAATATTGTGCAATATGGCACAAGTGAGTATGATCTTACAGACCATCTCTGGGGAATAGAGTAGGCTACCGCCAGTGATGTCAAGGCAGCGGAACCTTGACTTTAGGATCCCAAAGGTCCGGTCCACAATGCTGCGTGTCCTCTTGTGGGCGTCATTGTAGGCCCGCTCTGCAGCAGTATTTGGGTTCCCAAATGGTGTCATTATCCAAGGCTGGATGCCATACCCCTGATCAGCTGAAAGAGAAACACAGAATGGGATCAATTAGATGTAGGAGGCACTGTTGTACGGATCTTTGATGGCAGTAGTTGTCTTGTGTTGTCTGTGACTCTTTTGTGTACTAATGTGACAACCTATGGTTGTTGGTGAAAACTTTTGCATTGAGTTTTTTTCCTTGGCTGAGCAAGTGTTTGTTGGCTAACTGTTTGTCAGCAGCATGTATTAGTTTTTCCAGTACAGTGTGCCCTCCCTAGCATTGTGACTTGTGATACAGGTGTCCGTGTGTCCTCACTGGGGGTGAGATGATAGTTCCATGCAGAGTTGAAACATGAAAGTGTAGTTGAAACGTTCATATGAAAATACCCAGGCCATCCCAGAACCTTTAAACTTATGCATTGTATTAGTGTACAGGTTATTGTGAGACTTCCAATTTGCAAGGTGACATTTAGGCAACCACAGTCATTAATGTCTTCACATTAAGCTGTAGAGTAAATTCCAATGTGTGACAGGTTCAATGGTGACTTCTGAAACATGGCTAGTGATGTGAGTACCTCAGTGTGTTCCTGGCTAGGTGTTGCTATTGTGGTGTATGTGTTGTTTGTCCTAGAGGGTTTCTGTGCAGTGTGTATATCAGTTTGGTTTTTGTCATTACCAACAAGTAGTCCATTGCCATACCGTCCATCCTGGAAGTGTTGGTTGATGGTGCAGTGACGGAAGATGAATGCGTCATGTACACTCCCAGGATATTTAGCCACAATGTTGGTGATCAGTCCTTGGTGATCGACTATGGCCTGCACGTTGATTGAATGTGTGTGCTTCCTGTTGCGGTAGAGGTGTTCTGTTGCAGCAGGTGGCACAAGGCGTACGTGTGTGCAGTCGATTGCACCAAGGACGTGCGGGAAGCCACTGATGGCGTAGAACCCCTGTTTAGTTTCCTGCTGCTTCTGCAGTGTGTTAGGGAAGCAGATGTGGCGGGGTGTCAGGCGAATGATGGCATCCAGTACTTTAGGCAGGAATGCGGAGAATGATGGTTGTGATATTCCACCAACCAGGGCACCAGTTGTCTGAAACGAGCCACTTGCCAGCAGGTGAAGTACGGCAAGCAGCTTTGTTTCTGTTGGGATAGTGCGGGGAGTCACTAAAGTGGGGGCCAACTGCTGTTCAATATTTCTCAGCAGCTGCTGAATGGCCTGCCCGTTCAACCGGTACCTCTGGATGATGTCCCGTTCCCTGAGGCCATGCAGGGTTGTTCTTGGGCGGAATATCCTCTCCTGCCTTCTGCGCTGTCTTTGGGGTCCCTGCTGTTGTTGTTGTAGCTGCTGTTGTTGCTGCAGGGCTCTGCGTCTACGTGCACGCTGAAGAAAAAGCACCTCCATGTCTCCCTGTTGCTGCTCTGCTGCTCTGTTGTTTGTTCTGTGTGTTCTGATTAAGTTCAGGTGTGTTTACCCCATTTTAACGCCTGCCCTGACCCAGGCGTTAAAATTTCACACTATTCGTGCTTTGCGTAATTTTTTTGCGCCGCCCACCGCCCGGGAGTCATTTTTGCCTGGAAGCATAAATACGACGCACCGCTATGTGCGTCGTTTTTTGGACGGGAACGCCTACCCTGCATGTCATTAACGCAGGGCGGGGTGCCGCTTCCAGAAACTGACGCACATAGCGCCATTTTCCTTTTGCGCCGGCTCGGGCGTCAGGGTTTAAATATGGGGCAACGTTTGCGCTGAATGTGCGTCAAAATTTTTGACGCACATTCGGCGCAAACGGAGTATAAATATGCCCCAATGAATCTTGCAAGTATGTAAATCAATGTACAAGGTAGTTTATATAAGACAGTGACGGCTACATGGTGTAGGAGTCACACATCATTCATACTGGTGGTGGTGGGCGTCAAAGAAGATGCTTTGCATGGGGCAACAAATGGGCATATTTACTAACATTTCACGCAATGCAACACAGCAACAAAAGTTGCTATATTATGTTGTGTGAAAAGGAGTGAGCACCACTAAGATATGGTGCTGTTGCTCTCTCCATGAATGCTGGTGCATTTAGAGCTGCCTTGAGACTAAACACACTTCCTTGCACCGTGATGCACGCGTAAGCGCACATCCTTGCACCATTGTGCATGGTTGTTATTATCCCCTGAAAAACGGTGGGCGCTCAAGATCTCTGCAGGCTGCTTTTGTCTCACCTGTCGGGCAAATGCCCTCAACCCCCACCATCACATGACAGGGTGGCACCGGTTGCACTGGTGTAAAGAGCGGACTATGTGAAAGCATAGGCTGCTAAAACATCTAATAGATAAATATAAAATATAAAATAAAGAGGACCAAATCCTCTGAATGTTGCCTATTTACTATAGCTGTACAAGCCAGTAGGGTATTATAAATCAATATGTGATAATGTGGGTGATCATTTATAGGACTGTGGATGCAGTACTTTCAACAAAAACACCATATGCTCCGTCCCCTTTAGAGATGGGGGAATCATAGGGTTCACACCAGTGGTGTCTCAACCTGGGACCCTATCGGATAAAATGCCTAGGGTCTGCAAAGGGCATTTGCACCAGCTTTGCCGCCCCAGGGCACTTTGATATTGAAGGAGGGGCCACAGATGCTTGTGCTGCCCCTTGTGTAATATCGATAGTCTGGTGCATATATATCGCTAGCTCTAGCATCAGAAGGCGCTCCCTCATTTGCATGGGGTGCATGGCCCGATGCAAATAAGGTAATCACTTTGCCTCTGCTCTCGCGCAGTATTATCAATGTGGGTGCAGAGGCAAACTTGCCTTTAGAAGGCACACTGGAAGTGCGCCACAAAATGGTGGTGCACTTACAGTGCACCTTCAAAAGGGGAGGGGAGAAAAGGGGTCCCAAGGACCCCTCAGACATCCACTTGCAGGTTGGTACAGTCACTCTCTGCACCCACCTGTAAGTGGATCTCTAATTCCCCTTAAAAGTGCAGGCAGGGTGCTCCTGGCACAGAGAAACACAGAGCAGCTTTTAAACAGTTGCTCCGTATTTATCTTAAATGCACTATCCCGAGGGCGGCACAAGTTCATGGCTGCCCCGGGCGCAGCGCATTCAATATAATTAAGGCTTCCGGTTTCCCGTTAAAATGATTTTTGCATATAAAAGCAGACAGAAAAATATTTTTCCTTTGTCTATATTTATAAATAGAAACAGAAAAATGTCTATAAATATGTTTAACTTTGCTGCTGTTTGCAAGAAGACGAGCCTTTCCCAGTGCAAGTAGGGAGAGGGCTTATCCGATTTCAGCTGAACCAATAATAAATGGTCAACGTTAAAGGGCCATCAGGTCTCCTTTTGTTTAAGTATCCTAGCTGCCTCCGTTGTATCCTGGTATCCTCAGTGCCTTGAGACCCTCACAGGTGAGTAGTACGCTTTACAAATTCCTGATTGATTGATTGATTGGAGGTATGGTGGGGGGAGAAGCACACAGTAAAATAATTGAGGGAAAACAAATGTACACAGCTTATCACTTCACAGATACTTACGGGAGGCATGCTTTTGACTTTGTTCAGTCCCTGTGTCCAAGAGATATGGATGCACTGTAGGAATGTTAGATGTGTTGGTCTGTCCCAGTTTTTACACAAATAGCAATATAAATACCACTAGAGCACTATTCATCCCAATTGAGGGTGTCAGAGAGCTCACATCACACATTATTTCACAATAACTCATGTGTGGAAATCAGTGTGTAGGATATATTACATAAGACATTGAGGGTTACAAGGTCCTTCATAGCTCACTGTGGTATATTAGAAAAATTGTAATGTATTAACTGCAAGTAACAAAAGGATATCTTTGTTAAAAGCAGTCATCCATTCACCTAGCTACATAAATCTATCTAAACCTATAACAACCAAGCGTGCAATGCCTTTTTAAAGAAATTTGAAAAAATACTAGCTGCAGCGTTTTATTAATTGCAACAAAGTAAGGTGTGGATAAATACAGATAAAATGATCAAAAAATAAATATGGATAAATACAGACGGAAATGTTAAAAAAATAATTACCATAAAACCGGGAGCCCTAAGTATAATACAGCACACTCTCCTTGTTTGCACTGGGCGCACCTTTTGAAATTTGCACCCGGTGCAACAAGGAGAGTGCACTGTATCCTGTAATATGGCCCCAGTTCTGCTAAGATGATAGAAACCCTCAACCAGTAGGTTTCTCCATTACAGGATTGCAAGGTCACAGTGGCAGGGTGACCGTCACAGTTTTTTCCTGCCCGGGACCGATATGCAATGTAGGGCAAAGAAACAATGGCTGTGAAGTGCAGGCGCAAATCGCTGTGTGCCAGGCTCATGTTTTTGTTTACTAAAACTAAGTTGCACTTTAGGAGTTTGTTTTAGAAATAATAAAAAAAAAGAATGCAGAGAGGGTCCCATAAAATCTGGAAGTCACTCAGAATTCTGGTCGGCTTTCAGTGCATTTGCCATTCGGCAGATGCACTAGAGGCATAGATATTTTCACCAGGTAGAAAGGCATCGCTCAGTAAAGTCGGTGTTCTCAACCTGGGGAGAAATGGTCAGGGTTTCTGCCAAACTGGTTGGGTGGCACAGACTGCAAAACAAAGATTACCAAAATCACAAATTTACACACATACCGTCTTTCAAAAACTCACACACATAAGGCCCTGCATACTTCTCCCTTCGTCTTTTCCTCCTGTGTTGTTTTTAACTTTACTTTTAAACAGTCAATTATTAACTCAACTCCCCTGTTATATACCTTAAAAGTGGCATTTGGGTCTTCCTCCATTCTGATATCTCTATAATTAATTGTCAATTCATTAAGCGCTTTTAAACTGATTTCTGTAATTTGGGTAGTTATCCTACGTGGGTACTCTACCTGCAGTGTCAGCACTTTTTCCCTTTCTCCTTGGGCATTATTTACTGGTCCGAATGTTAACCGTAGGGGCCAATGAACGCTGCCCTATAGGTACTCAATTCTGAAGTCAAATACTTCTCCAAAATGCCAAGTATTTATAAAGGCATAATCAATAGGGCATGCCTGGTTGCCCATTCGAAAGGTTTGTTTTGCTGGGCGATCAATATTCATAAGTCCGTTTATGCAGAACAGACCTAGGGATCCTAAGGTTCTTACTAGGGACAGATCCTGGGCGGAACATTCTACAATTGGGAAGGTGCTATGCGGAATTTGTGCAGCTGCAAGCAGTTCTTTATACAATTTATCACTACTATTGAGGTCAAGTTGATGGTTAAAGCCTCCCAACATTAAGATCAAATGTTCCGCTTTACCTGTATATATCACTTCCAAATCTTCCTCAAACAAACCCCGCTAGATATCATAATCATGTGTCATCCCTGGTTGTATTTATACATTAATTATCATGAGCTGTCTAGACCCTCCAATATTATTCTAAAGGTCTATTTGTCCCGCCAGTAACCAACAGCATTTAGTTTTCACCTCTGTGAGTCTGTTTGCTATTCTAGATGATGTCATAGTAATTAGGACCCCTGAGGAACGGTCTGAACCTGGCCGAGTAGCACCCCTAAAGAGCCTAATAAAACCATCTACTGGTTCAGGTTCTTCACACAACCATACACAAATTACTCAGAGACAATGAATCATGAATCAGTATCAAGATTTGCCAGAAATTGATAACAATGAGCTCCTCTGTACAACAGACCTTGAAGCCCCCAGTGCTCCCAAATATGCTGAATTTGGGGATAGGATTATAAATGAATCCAATAAAAGAAGTAGAAAATGGGATTGACTAAAATTAGAAATTGAATAGAGGTCGACATTTTTGAAGGTCAAAATTATGTAGTCTATATTTGGAGTCTGTTTTTGAAAAATGTGTTTTTAAAGTCCGGTTACACATTGAACTGTTTGATGAATCTCTTGTGAGGGCAGACTGGCCTAGCCTCGCTCACTGTCAAGACGTCAGCCTATCTGCCCAGCACCATCACCTCTCAGCTAACCCTTGTATTCTTATTGCATTCCCAAATAAGCAAGCCATGGGCACAGACAATTTGTGATCCAAAGTCCATAGAATGATTTTAGCACCCAAATCAGTCCCCCCACTCTAAAATGCCTCAGCAAAGATCAAAAAGCCCATATTTTTCTGAGGCCCCCATAGCATCTTACACACTCGAACAAGGGCTCTTCTCAGACCTGCAGTAGATTTGAAATACAAATGCAAACCGGAGCACTGACCACAATGGCACAGAACATCCCACATTCCATACGTCACACCCAATACATTCAATCACACGGCTATAAAGAGGAAAAACACTCAAAACAATGGAATGAAAATACAACAACAAATAATGCAAATAAAATAAAACAGGCAACCAAAACACAATACAGACCAATTACAATGAACTCAAAACAAAAAGCAACATTCACCAGTGGACACAACCAAATCACAACTCAACACAACCAGATCACAATACAATACAAAACAAAGCAAAACACTACCTAACAAAGCACAATAAACACCAAAAACAAAATCAAAAACACAGCGCAAAGTACAAAATGACACTGCAAAAACATAACACAGCATAGCCGCAACCTAAACATGACATGTCTTCTCCCACAATCAGAATGCACCACAATATGTCTGCTATAAAATACTGGTAACAAAACATAACATAAAACAACAGACAAAACAAAACTGCAATCAGAAAAACAGGAGAACATCATAGAGCTGTCTGGCTTGCTCACAGTGGATTTGCTTTAACACATTTTGGTATTTGGAAATCTGCCTACAACCATTTATTTCCAGCTACCCCTTGTTTTATTCGCAAACATTGTAATTTTATTCAATGTGAAAGGCTACATAGCACTCAAATGTCCTGGATTGCTCTCATATTTCGGACTTTTCCTATTGCTCAAACTGTTTCATACATCAAGCTAACTGTCACATCTCAATCACTTAATTGATAAATATGATCTCTGCTATTGTATACAAATTGATACAAAGAACTTTGTTTTTTGTACTTTTTGTGATCTATAAACATTTCCTTTAAGATTTCAATGAGATGGACGCCAGAGTGACAGCAGCGTACATGCCTGCATTTTGAAAGGGCTCCATCAGCCTTGTAAATCATTCACATCATCCTGCCATGAGAGCCGTCCTCAAGTCTTAATAGCTATGTACTCAAATGCAGTAGAAAACAGCAGTTAAGAACAAACCACCATTTACCATGGAGATAGCAAGGAGAGTAGGAACAGCAAGACACCACATGATTGCGTACAGCCTGCCTCCTGAGCTGTCTGCCTTATAATGGAGATTGAATGGATTCACACGACTAAAGGCTGAATTGGTGAGGCATGGCTTGGCACCAATTGAGGATAGCTACTTCTCCCTGAGGCTTCAAAGGGTTCAAGAGTGGAATGAAGTAGCGTGGTGGCTGACTTTTTCCCCAGCACTCACAGAGTGTGATGTAGGGGTGTTAAGAAGCCCTGCTTGTTCTTTCCTATTACTGAACCCATGCAGAGCCTTTTCTTCATGCTGACAGAGATCTGACTGCAAAACTCTCATTTTCTCCACTCAGAACCCGGCATCATGTTTCACGTTCTCTTCATATGGTGCTCTGAGGGCCATAATTCCTTTTCTTTCTTCAGCAACAAGATGTTAAATGGTAAATGTGAATTTTCCCATCATTTCTGACTAACATTGGCTCAGCAACACTTTCAGGAAATAGTTTTATTGTTGTATTGCGTTGTATATATTTATTTTGTCATGTGGTGATTTAGGGTTAAAAATATGGTATGACAGGAAAAGACACTTTCACCTTCAAATTGTTTAGTTAATTTTCTCTCTTTGAAACAAAGTAATCAATTTCAGAACAAATTATTCTGTTGAGGTTGTTGCTTGCCCAGTATTAATTGCTAACTCATTAGTTCTCTCTTGCGCCCTCTCTCTCTCACATTTAGGAGCAGCTTGAGGAAACTGAAAATAACTCAGACGTGCTCTACTTGCATGTACAATAAACATGCGCCTATGGCTGACCCTGCTACTCACTCAGACACAATGAAAGATAGTTCATCATCTACACAGGATGAAACAACCTTACCATCTTCAATAAAAATGTTTTCTACTCCATCTGCATCAAATACCTTTGTCACTAGAACAACTCTCAGTCCTTTTGGTCCAGCTAGTAAAGATCAAAAAGCCATTCTCCATCTCCAGAGAAAACTACTACTACAACTATTTCTTTGGAAATGCTTCTGAAAGGAACCAGAGCATTACAACATTATATGGAAAAGACCAACACAAGACTGCAAAGTCTGGATGACAAATTGCCACGAATGGATGAGAGAATGGTAGATTTTGACCAATGAGTTAGCTCTACAAGGCACTGCACTCAAAGTAAACCATTTCCCATCATAAATTTTCTCCTTTAAAAACAAGTTGAAGACCTTGAAAAGTGCAATAGGAGAAATAGCCAAAGGATGTATGGGCTGCCAAAAGGAGTAAAAGATAATGAACCAATCACCTTTTTTGTTCATTCATACTTAAAGATCTGGATATGCTAGAATTTACACCACGTAACATACAAAAAGCGCACAGAATAGATAGATCAAACCATTCTTCATCACTAAATAAACTCAGAAGATTATAATTTATTTCCTGGATTATGGTGGTTTGCTTGAAGCTATTACAACAGTTAAAACTAAAAAGGAAATTTCTTGGTCCCATAAAATGGTATACTTCCCACGAGGATTTACAAAGAGTTACAAAAAGTGCTGCTGATAAACGTAAGTAGTTCTTGAATATGAGGTCAGCTCTTCATGTACTAAATGTGAGGTTTGCACTTTTTCATCCTTGTCTTTTTAGAATAAGCTATAAAACAAACCAGCTTTGTCCGAGAATTGGGCTAAATGGAAATGCTTATTTAGGAGAATGCAGAATTAAAGAAATGGAAGCTTCTAGACCTACTGATAGTTGAATGTACTAATTATTTGCTTTTTATTTCTTTCTTTTCCTTTGCTCTACTTCAAATATAGTTCCTGGTTTTCTTATGAAATGAATTTATGAAGTTACATGCAGGGTATAGTTTTCCTAATCTGTTGCATTGTTCTCCTAATTTTTTCTTGTTTCTATGTTTGTCACTATGCATGTTACACTTTCTATTGCTTAAATTTCCTGCGGAAACCCTCTGGAACTCAGATGTGCCACCTTTGATATAGAGCTTCAACACTCTCAACATTTTGTCCTCATAGGTATGTTTTCTCTTTTTTCTTGTATGTGTTTTCTTGTTTTATATTCTTCGTATATATATTTTCCAACGTCACTACCTCTCTTTTTCCTATACCTCACCATTGATGTTGATGTATTTGAAATTATACTTTTTAACTCAATAATTCATCTTTGATATTTTATTTAAGTTATATCCGCAGCCTGATCATCACTGTTTTTTTCCTACAGCCCTCAAAAAGCCCTTAAAATATTATCATGGAATGTTAATGTCAAAAGACAGAGAATACTAACTCACCTTTTGAACTTAATGGTCACATTTGTTTTCTACAAGAATCACATCTCATGGAAACTGATTCTTAGATTATGTTTTTTTTCACTAGTGAACAGTAAAAACATGGTTTTGTTATTCTTTGTGATAAAAGCTGAAGACACAACTAATTTCTGACGATAGATACTGAAGGGAGATTGGTAATTGTTGAAAGTTTGTTACTGCCTGAGAGTGAGGGAGTTAAGAAACTACAACGTCTACCTTTACAGGGCCCCTGGAAGTGGCACCTGTCATAACCTGTAAGTGCTATAAAGTGCATTCATGAGTCCCGCAGTGTGGGGAAAGTTTGTTATTGCCTGAGTGTGGGGGAGTTAAGGAACTACAACTTCCTGCTTTACAGGGCCCCTGGAGGCAGGACCTGTCCTCTCCCTCACGTGTGCTGCCTGCAAGCACTATAAAGTGCATTCACGAGTACCGCAGAGCGGGGAAAGTTTGTTACTGCCTGAGCTTGAAGGAGTTAAGGAACTACAACTTCCAGCTTCACAGGGCCCCTGCAGGGGGCACTTGTCATCTCCCACACCTGCGCTGCCTACAGGCACTATAAAGAGCATTCACAAGTCCTGCAGTCTGGGGAAAGTTTGTTCCTGCTTGATCGGGGGGATGGAGTTAAGTAACCACAACTTCCAACCTTTCAGGGTGCCGGGAGGAAGCGCCTGACATCTCCTGCACCTGTGCTGCCTGCAAGCGCTATAAAGTGCATTCACAAGTCCCCCTGCATGGGACGAGCCCAGGCAAAGCCAAGGGCAGGTCTGTCCTGCGTCTGACAGCGCCAGGGAGGAGCTCTACCCTCCTCAGCTCTATGGAAGGGCCTTTTCGACTGTTCCCTAGCTTCTATGGATGGTCATCAACCAATTTGAGGTGCTTGGTCCCTTGATTTCATGTGTATCGATTTTAGAAAATTGGAACTTGTACCATGGCCTTTGCACTGTGTTGCGGCTGGATTTTAGTCTTGACTTTGGCATGTTTGCACCTCTTCAAGACTCTTGAGTGGCTGTACTGACTACGAAATCCTCCTTTTTCTGAAGGGGCTGTACTATTGTTAACTCTTTACTCCTGTCTCGACTCCAGATCCTGAGGCATTCCTTTCAAGACTTCTTGGATTTAAGAGTTTTAAACCAGCAAGCTTTACTCACTGGGAAACCGGATGCTGAATATTGTTTTTGGTTGTTGTTTGTATTATTCCTGTTTGTCTCTTGCACATAGGAGGGAATCCCAAGGGTGTACGCTAGGGATTTTAGTATTACTATAATATAGCAATAGCAATTTACAGTTATTGCACTCTAACCATATATCAGCCCTGTGTTTTTTTGTCACCGAGCTTAGAAAAGATGGACAAAATAAAGCACCCTCTACTGTGGCTAAAGTTAAATCTCCTGGTAGAACACGCTCATCTATAATGAATTACAATACTGGGGCCATGGGGGCAATCGAAAAACCAATCATGAGCTTCGAAGAGAGTTTTTCTACCTGTATCGAGGGCATATTAGTTCCCCCTAAGCAGATCCAACCTCCAGCCCCTGACCTTGATAAATCCTATAGGGTGCCAGTAGAGTCTGATATAGTGAAGAAACACAATGGTTGCGTCTAGAATAACTCTGACTGCATTTCCTTGTGTGACTCAGACTCGCAACTACTTCCAAAGTGCCCAAGGACTCCTGGTGCTCGTTCTAAAGCCCCTGATTCAAACCCTGGTAAAGAGCGGTTAACAACCACTAAATCTAAGGGATTCCCTCGATCAACCCTCACTAAGTCCACATCACGAACGGCCCTTGACAAGACCCCCAGAGATCATTGTAAATCTTTACTTATTGTGGTTAATTCACAGGAGAACTATGTAAGAACTGTGTTTTATTCTCCGAATACTAGATTAAAATATGTGGAAAGCCTGACCTATGCTTGTCTAGAACCATTGAAGACCAATCTGACTCCACCGTTAGACTAACTCTCCCCAAAACTTGAGTCGGTCCCCTACAGATAGGTGTAGCATCCTTTACTGACCATCTGGGGCCATTGCCTGCACAGCCACAGACTGGAGTGACATTGAAGGAGCCCACTAACATGCCTCTAAAATCATGATCGGGTAACCCTCCGTCCACATATGCAACCAAACACACAAGCTGAACAAAAGGGTCACACACACTATGAAAGAATCCGTGGGACATCTACTGCTAGCCCCCAACCAGTGTGCTGGGCTCCAGCTCACTGGGTAAGGTATCTAACTATCTCGACCCCCCTCCCCTGCGGCAACACCTAATGTGATAATCTTAGCTAATGTTCCTACTTTATCACCTGGGGACGACGAGTCATGGAACACATTGAGAAATAAGTCAAAAGGCTGGCTGGGCACCAAAACCAGGTTAACAGGGGTCTTGTTTATGGATATAAAAATGGTCAAAAAGGGTCAAATGGATTGGAAGAGGAATTGTTTGGTGCTGTCCTTTAAAACACTAGTTGAAACTATATTGTGCAGTTCTGCCACTGAGTCTCCCCACTGCATAAATGTTTTGCCCCTCGGCTATTTTTACCAACCACCCCAAATTATCGGTAAATAAAGATTGCCAGTTCCACCTAAACCTGGTTTCCCTCTAGCCCACCAATATGTCATTCTGACCCACAATCGTTTTGATGGCCCAGTAGGGCTGGCTGGAGTGGGTTGACTTGCTGAGGAATTTCATCCGGCTCCAAGTTCTGTTGGAATGGAGCCCCCTTACCACGTAGGTAGCAGCCCGTCCACTCTTACGTGATTGGAGGGTGTTATGTCTGTTTCCCCCCCTTAAGACTCCCACATTCCCAAACAATATTAAGGTTTCACCAAATATAGATATTGCCTCCTTGGGAACTTTGGCACCTATCACAACAGGGGTTGTATACTGGAATGTGAGGGGTTTACCTAAAAAGATTTCTACTGCAGAATGTTTGAATTTTGTAACTATGGTTCACATTATATGCCTACAAGAAACATGGGCTGTGGACCCTATACATATAACTTTTCATGCACCTTCTGTGTCATCTAGATTTGGTAGACCAAAGGGGGTGCTGTGTATCTATGTTTCCAATTCTATGAATTTTTCCGATATAATTATGATTGCGTCCAAATTGCACTATCAATTGTTACCGTTGATTCGTCATCCACTTTGCTATTGGTGGTTAATTTTTACAACAATACTTCGATACCTGATATATTGAGTGCCCTTCTGCAGCTTGGTTGTGACCTCAAAGCTATCCTTATCAGCACCCCTAAAGAACTTTCTATTTTGTGGGGTGGTGACTATAGTAAACATTTTCGCGGGTTTTCGGCCAAAAAGATATGCGGTCTAACAAACACCAACAATTGCAACCAAACTCACAATTGCACCAAACTCACTTTTTTCAGAACTGCTATGGTGACAACTTAATGATTTATCGTTTAAATAAGCCTTTGTATTGAACTATCTTCTCCATACGCTCCATTTAAATGTACTTTAATGGTAGAGGAACAAATATTGTTATAGTTTTTATGCTGCTCTCCAATGGACACTTTGTTAGGGCTTCTAACTTTACAACCCTTACTGTCTCGATTACCAATCACGTCCCACAGAGTGTTCACCTTAATAACAGCTTTTTTAGAAAAAAGTCGAAAACCCAACAACCTTGTGTGGTCAACAGTGTCGAGATTGCAACATTAAATGGATATTCCTTGAGACGGATGCAAGTTGACCCGAGCAGATTCTAGAACATTTAATTATAACCCTCAAAGAGGCATTTGAGACTTGCTTAGATGACATGACTGACCCTAATGTGGTTATTCAGGCTTTCCTTTCTATAACAAAAGGGACTAAAGACGGTCTATTAGTCACTACAAGGCACATACCTTGCTAGAGAAAAGGGTGGTTTGACTCCCTATGTTTGAAAGCTCACAGGAGATTGAAGGATGCCCTGCATAAGTCTCCCAGATGTAGGCAAGAAGGTCCTTGGCCAGATGGGAATTTAAGCTAGCTATTCAGCGGCAGAATAATGACCTGAAGGACGAAGCCTGGGTGACTTTACACAAAGCAAGTCTCAGCAATGATAAGTAATTAACTCACCTTTTCTGACAGCAGAAGATGTCCTCAGCTGGAGATTGCTATTCCTGAGGCCAATTGGATAGCCCACTACTCCACCATTTATTCACAGCCTATAGAAGGGTGAGTAGAACCAAGTCCTCCTCCACCTGATCTACATGATGATGCTGTACTTCGGGGCACCTCGAGTCTTACATTTACACTAGAGAGGTGAATAGTGCTTTAAATTAAGGTAAAGGGGGGAAAACTTCGGGCCCCGATGGCATCCATGTGAACCTAGTTAAATCCAACCTTCCACTAAGGGGCCAGTTATTGACCTTGGTGCTAGATGCACGCTGCAGAGCAGGCTTCCTGCAAACTTGGTCAGAGTTACTCATTGTCCCAATCTACAAAAAGGGGACCACCATAATCCTGCCTTTTACCGTCCAATTTCGTTATTAGACTCCCTGGTAAAGGTAGTCAGTCATATCATTCTAAGTAGACTTCAGGATTGGGTAGAATCCAGTGAAATCCTCTCAGATTTCCAATATGGATTTTGGTCTGATTAGGGACAATTGAACAGAGCTTAAACCTCAACTTTTTGGTTGGGGAGTGTACCCAGGTCAAAGGAGGTTGTTTGTTTTTAGCATTCGTAGATCTATCCTCAGCATTTGACTGTGTTAGCCACAGGAAGCTGCGGTTCATCATGACGGATTTTGGCTGGACCTACTTATTGTACTGTTTCTAGGGAAGCCGTATGTGGGGAGTAGTGCCAGAGTACGCTATGGTACCAAGGGAGAAGGTACTCAAACTTTCAGCACAGGGAGGGGGGCCAAGCAAGTTGCGTTTGTGCACCTTTCCTGTTTACATTGTACATTAACAGTTTGGGATATGTGCTAGTCAGCAAATGTAGAAATCTCACTCATATTGGACATCATCCGATCCAAATGGGGAATATGCACATGGGGTGAGCTCTTTCCTTCGGACTAGTTCCTGAGCTGAACAACGGAGGTCGAAGGTGGTACACCCTCTCCTTTAGATATATTTATGTACTATGACCTTTGAGCACACTGTATCGGAAATGTTACCCAACCTTGCCCCAGGAACTTGTGGTGTCAAAAACATAAACGATGTTCCTGACTACCGCTACGGTCAAAGGCTTGCTGATGAACCTATACACTTCCATGGAGGCTTAGACCCCCTCACAGAGCTCCAGCACTAGAGCACAATGGGACACAGACTTAGGTGGAACTATTTCAGATACAGAGAGGACTTACCGCTGCAGCCAAATTGGAGAACTATCTCCTAATGGCAGACTGAAACTCATTTACTTTAAATAAGTACACCAAGTCTACCACCCTCCCCAAAAACTATCCCCACACAAACTTAGAGCTCACTCCCACTGTGCCACTTGTGGCAGGCCAGAGGTGGGCTTCTTGTAGCTGGTGTGGCAGTGCCCGGCAGTGGCTGAGCAGTGAGGTCAGGTGGGTCATGCATTGTCAGTAATGATTGCAGAAGAGCTTGACATATCCCCAAAAGTGGCACTCCTAGGTAATACTAAAGAGGTGTTGCTCACTGTAAGGTGTTTTACCAGATGCTGGATTGCCTACTGGATATTACATTTTATACTGACTAGCTAGACATCTATTATTCTATGATCCCACAGACACCGCACTAGGGACATCTGGGATCCCCTGCAAACCTACCTCCTAAACCATGACATAAAGGCATAGAGACTGAAAGGGCAGGCAGTAGATGAGAATATGGAACTATACATGTTTATGCATGTTGTGCAATGGCTATTGATGTAGGACACAGGGGAGACTGAACAATTGATGCCACTGGGGACGATGGTGACCCATCCCAAGGATATGAGCCCAATTCACGCTAAGGTGGATTCACCAATAGCCACATTGAGTGAATACTAATGTGATCCCTGCTATATTGATGCTGCTGAGCACTATATTCAATATATTGCTGAACTGTGCTTGTTTATTTTGAATTGTACAATTGATAACAAGCATTGGGTATGGCAATAAGGCTCGCATTTGCGAGAGTCAGAGCTATTGGTGTTGTAAATGACAATGGGAGTCATTACGACATTGGCGGGCGGCTACTGGCATGGGCAGTGCAGGGGCCCCCAGGACACCCCTTACCGCCAGCCTCTTCCTGGCGGTGCAAACCGCCAGAAACAGGCTGGCGGTAGGGATGTCATAATCCCCAGGGCAGCGCTGCTTGCAGCGCTGCCCTGGCGGATTATCACTGCCGGGGCTAAAATGGCGGGAAACCGCCGGCCCCGGCGGTGCAAGCGCGGCGCTACCGCTGCGGTCGTAATGAGGGCCTCTGTACCGCCAGCCTGTTGGCGGTACGGACGCTACATTACCCCTGGCGGTCTCTGACCGCCAGGGTTGTAATGACCACCAATGTCTTTTACCTATGTGCTTTGCTGTGGAGTGGATGTATGTGGTGTGGAGTGGAATAATATATGTGGTGTGAAGTGGAATTATGTGGGTTGGATTGGAATTGTTAGTTGTGGAATTGTGTGTGGTGTGTAATGGATTTGTGTAGTGGAATTATGTGGCATGGTGGATAGATGGGGTGAGAGCTGCACAGAACAGGCTGCCCATATCAGGATGTGTAGACACCAATATACACTGATATCAAGATATACTGATATCAAGATACACCAACTTTAAGGTATGCTGATGTCAAGATAGGCTGATGTCAAAATATGCCGATATCAAGATACGCCGTGGTCAAGACATGCCGACTTCAGCATACAGCAACATGAGAATATGCTGATGTTAAAGCCTGAAAAGGTAGTAGTGGTAGTGCATGTGTGTCACCTATGTTTAATCCCCATTCAGTACATATTTATATTTGCACATTATACACCTGCATGGGAAATAGATGGATGGACGGAGGTGGGGGTTGGAAAGACAGTGGGTGGGTAAATGGACGGACAGATGTAGATGGTTGTTGGAAGGACAGTGCGTAGGTGGACCAATGGAGGGAGTTGGGTATTTGGACAGTGGGAGGGTGGATGGGCAGATGGACGGAGGTGTTTGTTAGAAGGAAAAGGAATGAGCAGATGGACGGGTGGAGGTGGATATGGGAAATCAGAGGGTGGGTGGATTGGTGAGCAGGCGGATGGATAACAAACACTGCAAATTGTAAAATAAAGTGGGTGTGTGGGTGTCTCTCAATATACATCATTGGGAAAGTGAGAGTCAATTTGACACTTTTGTTGCACGTCACAGTACGTACTGCCTCTATTTCACATCCATGTGCAGAGGTCAGTCCCCAAAGTCGCTCTGTATGTGTTTACATGTAGGCCAGAATTGGAAATGAGAAAGTATGTGTTGGACAACAGAACACAAAAAACACACATCTGTAATTGAGCAATTAATTAAAAAACGCAATAACTCAGTACAAATAAACCAGGTTTTGTAGTTCCCTGTTTTAGAAAACATACAGTTCATAGCACAAGAAATTAAGCATGTTTGGCAGTGTTACACGAATGCTCACCATGTGCGTTCATTAGGAGTAGCTTGCAAATGGGCGTACATTTTTATTGTAAAAACACCATAGTCGTATACACTTCATACAAAAAGGCACACAACTATATATCTTAGATTTATTTATCCAAATTGACCTGCAACCAAATAGTGGAACTTTTGAGCTTTTGTGCTATTTGTAAAATTGCTGATGAAATAGCTGTGTCAGCCCCCATGTGTTTTTGCCATCACGTGCCTCGCCTCCTGATGAACCGACCTGTTGCAGGCAACGTGTATTAATGTGCAGTTAATGTCAGCAGCTTCAGCAATTATGTAAATACTGCTTGTAATGAAAAGTGTTCCAGGGCCTGTGTTTTTTTCTTTTCTAATGCAAACCTCCCATCAGTCATATACAAAGCGTATTCAACTATAGTGCTGTTATGTATTTTGAAAACCTTTACATTGTGTTTTTACAGGCCAGGCGTTTAAAACACTTTATCCTAAGAGGATGCAAATAGGATTGTGACCATACAATGGTGTATTTGTTTATGATGCACTGCAATATTTACACAACTGACTACATTGAAGACTGCATGAGGCATATTATGCCACTTACAAGAGATGACTGTAGGAAACTGGCCCCTTGTTGAAGTACCCCCCCTACTTTTTGCCTGATATCTGATGCTAACTTGACGGAGTATGTGCTGTGATCCTGCTAACCAGGCCCCAGCACCTGTGTTCTTTCCCTAAAACTGTACCATTGTTTCCACAGTTGGCACACCTCTGGCACACAGGTAAGTACTTTGTAAAAGGTACCAGTGGAACCAAGGATTGTGTGGCCAGAGAGGGTCCCTAAGGGCTGCAGCATATATTGTGCCACCTAAGGGGCCCCTCACCAAACACATGCACATTGCCGTTGCTGATTGTGTGTGTTGGTGGGGAGAAAAAGGTAAAGTCGACATGGCATCCCTCTCAGGGCGTCATGTCGACAAACCACTGCCTGTGGCAAAGGTGAGTCACCTCTCTAGCAGGTCGTACAGCCATAAGGCAGGGTGCACTATACCACAGGTCAGGGCATATCTGCATGAGTCCATTCTTAGACATTGCAAGTGCAGTGTGGCCATATTGAGTACTTGGGCTGGGAGTTAGGGCCACATGTGCAAAAATCAGGTTTTGCAACTCACAAATTGCGAATCAGAGCGACTCGCAAATTGCGAGTCGCAAAACCTGATGTACAACAGTGTCAATTACACTGTTTGCGATTCCCAATGGGGTCGCAAATGACCTACCTCATGAACATTCAT
Organism: Pleurodeles waltl; assembly: GCF_031143425.1. Classification (NCBI taxonomy): domain Eukaryota; kingdom Metazoa; phylum Chordata; class Amphibia; order Caudata; family Salamandridae; genus Pleurodeles; species Pleurodeles waltl. The sequence continues at coordinate 1,893,617,386 of NC_090440.1, forward strand.
GGGGTAGGTCGCAATTTGCGACCCTATTGGGAATGGCCGCCCTCACAGGGATGGTGGCCTTCTGGAGACAGCAGACCACCATGTCTGTGACTGCTCTTACATAAAGCATTTTTTTTTTTTTTTAAATGCAGCCTGTTTTCCTTAAAGGAAAATGAGATGCATTTCACAATCAAAAATGAAAAGTTTTCTTTTAATTTTTTCAGAGCAGGCAATGGTCCCTGGGACCACTGCCTGCTCTGACAAAATGTTTTCGCTACCATTCACAAAGGGAAAGGGGTCCCATGGGGACCCTTTCCCATTTGCGAATGGGTTAGCACCAGTTTGAAACTGGTGCTAACTGCGGTTGTTTTGCAACCAAATTCGCGGTCACAAAACAATCATATATACCATATGGATTCGGTATTAGGAAGGGACGCCCCTGTCACGCCCCTTCCTAATACCAAATCGCAAAACCCAAACTGCGATTTGGTAACAAGTTACAGAATCGCAGTTTGGGCTTTGTGTATCCCAAACAGCAGTTTTTAAGTCGCAAACGGGCCGCTTCGCCGTTTACGACTTGAAAACTGCTTCGTACATCTCGCCTTTAGTCATTATGAACTCCACATTACCATGATGGCTTCACTGACGGCTGGGTAGTTTGTCAACCAACATCTCAGCCCAAAAAACCCACACTGATGCCAGTGTTGGATTTTGTGAAAAATGCACACAGAAGACATCTTAAAGATGCCCACTGTATTTCACCCAACCTTTGAGGGTACGGCTGACCAGTTTGTGCCAGCCTGCCACTAACAGACAAGTTTCTGACCCCATGGGGTGAGAGCCTTTTATGCTATCTGGGGCCAGGAACAAATCCTGCTCTGGGTGGAGATGCTTCACTTCTCCCCATGCAGGTACTGCAACACTTGGCGGTGAGCCTCAAAGGCTCCTTCCTTTGGTTACACTAACCCAGGGCACTCCAGCCAGTGGAGATGCCAACCCCCCTGGACCAGGCCCCACTTTTGGCGGCAGGTCCAGTGGGAAAATTAGTAAACACAAGGAGGTGTGCCCACCTCAGCATGGACCACCTCTAGGGTGCCCAGAGCTGAGGTGAACCCCTCCTGGCAGAATCCTCTATCTTGTTTTGGAGGATGTTAGCCAATAGGGTTAGGAATGTGCCTCCACTCCCCAGAGTGAGTGAGTACAGGAAGGGTGTAGCCACCCTCATGGATAGTAGCCATAGGGGCACCCATGAAACTTGCACTTCAGATTCCTGGCTAACTCACAAGAAGAAGTTGAACTGAAGAGCCGCACCAGCAGAGAAGACTTCAGACGACAACTGACTTTGTCCCAGCCCTTCCAGCCAGTCTGCAGCTTCAAAGACCCCTGCTACAAGAAAACAACTTTTCCTGCAGGACCTGTGACTTCTACAAACCCCGGGAGGACTACCTGCCTACCCACGGACCAAGATTTCCTAAGGGCAGCAGGCCTGTCCACAAAGAAATCTCCAAGAAGGACTCCAGAACCACCCCAGATCTGCGAGTCCTGCCCACTCTGCACCTGACGCCCACCTCCGGAGTCCAGGTGGCCCATCGAACAGGAGAGAGCCCCCAAGAGATTCTGACCTCAAGTCCACCCTGGGTTGACCCCTCCTGACCAACATGGCTGCGCCTGCAGCCTAAATCCAGAGGACCCCCCTTGACCGCGACCGACTTTGGTGAAGATTTCCTGATGCCTAAAGGTACCCCCGCACCCGCAGGCCCCTGGCCTTGGGAAACCCAACTAACAGTCTAGCAACATCCAGTGAGCTCTCTACTTACCTGTCCAGCAGTTAGCTTTCTTCAGTTGACTCCCTGGACCAAGCCTGCAGCATCTTTGTGACCCCTGGGGTTCCCTCATTGAAAAGCACTGGGCACCCAACGCTGTGTTTGCACCCTGCACCTGGCAACCCCTGTGCCACTGAAGGTGTGTGTTTGGTACTGACCTGTGGGCCCCCCCGTAATGTGCCCTCAAGTCACGGGTACTTACCTGCAAGCTGTTTTTTCTAAAGTGCTCCCTGTCTCCATAGGACTCTCATTGGGCGCCTACACTAAATTTGACCTCTGCACCCGGCCAGCCCCGTGTTGCTAATGGTGCACCCTTGGTGTCTTCCTAAACTTTTCCCTGTGGACACCCTAACCCCCGAAGACTGGGACCGTAAGTCGAGTACTTACCTGCAAATTGTGTTATTACTTTTCCTCCCCTGTGACTGCATTCCTTTCTGTGAGAAATTGCACTGTGACCACTTTTGAAACTAAGTATTACTTACCTGTAAACATTTGTTTTGTGAATTCTAGACAAAGTGCATTTGATTCTTGAAAGTGATGCATTCTTGAAAGTGTACTTGCCTGCAACAAGGATTCTTTTGGTTCTAGAAATAAAGTAACAAAATATATTTTTGATACCTAAAACATTGGCCTAGAGTTAGTCATTGAGTGAGTGCCTCATTTCTTGACTGTGTATACAACAAATGCTTTGCATCACCCCCTGATAAGCCTAACTGCTTGACCATACTACCACAAAAGAGAGCATTAGTATAATCTACATTAGCCTCTGTCAAGCCTCTGGGGATCCACTGGACTCTGTGCACACTAAACCTCATTTTGGTATAGTATATATAGAGCCAGCTTCCTACAGTGACTACTCAGGGATCTTTAAAATAGCATAATATTTTGACAATTTGGATTGGTAACTAAAAGGAAACTAAAATGCCTATTTTTTTATTAAGTAGAGGGTGGGGGGAAGCCAACACAGGAGGTCCAAGTAGGGTGCAGCAACACGAAGGGTAGGGGGTAGTAACACAGAGGGCATGGGAAGTAATGGAGAGAAGCACATAGGCAAGCACAACATGGAGGGGCGAGTGACAGAAGTATGACATCATAACATGAGAATGGAGCAACTAGAACATAAACAATCACTGGCATGATAAATTGAGGGGAACAAGCATTCCATATATTCCGACTATTTTCAAAGAGCTTAGAAAGCAAAACTCTTTTGTTTCACAATTTGTTATTTGAAAGGATGGCAAAATACAGAATACCACATCGGTATAAATGAGCATTTATGGCGACTTTGAAAGCAAACATCAATAACATTGTACATGTATAGTACTGAAGTGTACAGAAATTACACTCGACCTGTTATACAATGAGAGGACAAGATTCCCCGCCCCTGTGGGACAACCAGAAAACCCATTGCTAGTAAGGGGCAATATAGCTCCTGGGTCAAACATACAGTGCGAGCGTTCAAAATAGGATGGGTCCTGCCAATGCATTGAAGTATAGGAGCAATGGGAGTCAAGAGACCCGAAGATGCATCGGTGGTCCAAATAGATCATCACTATTGATGAGGATGAGAAACGACTTGGGGAAGGGAAGGGAAGGGCTGGGCGGAGAAGGGGCTTTGTCATAGAAGATCACCAGAAGAGAGTGGCTCGGAGCGAGTTCTGCTGGGGAAATAGGTAGTAGGGTCCAAAGCCTATTACATAGAGTATCAATATGTTGGCAAAGTAATGGTAGTACTGTGAGAAAGAATAGGACATTGTGGAGAACAGTACAATACAGAATCTCACTGCAATGGATGCGGAACCCTTGCGCCGCAGGGGTGGCATAAACGATACCAGGGAAATGGGATAGGATTACAGTTGCAGATACTGCAAGAAGGAGAAGAGGAGGATGTGGAATGGAGGGAGACAAAGACTGGGGAGTGACGAGTAAAGGGAATTGAGGACGGGTATAACAGATACAAGGTTCGGAGACTCATGTTAGGATAAGAAGATTAGGAGTATATGTGTGTGACTGAGGGGGGAGGCAAAAGGAAGGGTGGATGAGGCTGGGAGTGGACAAGAGGGGGGTGGGTAATAATGTGGGGGCTGGCGGTTCACAATTGGTCTACTTCATCCTGGAGAAAAGGTGCCCATGTGTGGAGAAATATGTCCGCTTGGTCCTGCAAGCTGTAAATGATGCATTCGTATGACGCTGTTTGATACATTGCTGATATCCATTCATCATGCATGGGGAGCACAGGGGATTGTCAATGTCTAAGAATACCGAGTTTGGCCGTGGCAAGTGCTGTGTGAAAGAGACACATTTGGGGGGGTGTCAAATCTGGGGAGCCTATAAGATCTTGGAGGAATAGTAACGAATGTGGCAATGGGTCCGGCGTGTGGTATTGTTTCCCGCAGCGTTCATCCTGCCACATCCCAATAGGGCATACCTAATAGACAATCTCACAGGATATGCAAGAGGTCGCAGTGTGTGTTGGGGTAAAGCCAACATTGTGCATGAGGCAGGAGGTCCACCTTCTTCAGTTTAACAGTCGTCCAGTACCTATTGGGGAGCATTTTAAATGGCCCCCGTTTCTAAGATAGGAGGCCACCAGTGAGGACGGCAGGGACCGGGGCGTGGTCCCAAGTTACAGGCGAGACAATGCTGGAGCTGAATATATCGCCAGGCTTGCTGAGCAGGGAGATCATATTCCTTTTGGATTGCGGCAAAGGGCTTCAAATGTCTGTCGGTTAGGGCCTGGTCCAGATGGGTGATGCCAGCACGCCATATGCTCCAATCGAGCATCTTCCCCCAAACCTTAATGTGATGTTACCCCACAATGCGACATGCTTCTGGCGATAAGCCTCCATTACGAGTAGTTTGTGAACACGTTTCCAGGATTTTATCATAGCTTGCACCATTGGGTTGCTGGTTTGTATTCCAGACATCCATTCTCCAAAGATGGGGCTCACCCCCCAGACAGCTTAGCAAGGCCTGTTACATTTGTACCTATTGCAGCAGGTCTTCCATCCTGGGGAGCTTATACGCCAGCTGTGAAAGATGTAGTGAGAGTGCATACATCTCTACTGAGGGCAGACCGAAGCCACCACAGGAACGGTGAGCCAGTAATTTGGCCTTGGTTAGGCAAGGTCGAGAAGACCCCCAAACAAAGGAGCATATGTTTTTGTCTATGGAGCCCAAGAGAGGCAGGGGGGTCAGCAATGGAAACATACCCAGGACATATGTAAAGTAGAGTAGCGTCACCATACGTACTGCTTGAACCCTCCCTCAAAGGGAGAGGCCTAGTAGAGACCATTTGGCAAAATCAAGGTGAGTGAGCACTAGCAGCAGGTCGAGATTGTCTGTATCCATGCGATCAAGGCCTCTGTTGATGTAGATCCCTAGATATTTAAGGCTGGAAGGTGTCCAGCATACCAGTAGTCCCAGAAAGGACGTTTTTGTGGTGACCCATGAGGTGGGAAGTGCCTCGCTTTTGTCCTAGTTTACTATATAGCCTGACAAGGCTGCAAAGTCCACGAGGATGCCCTGTAGACTTGGGACTGAGCGCGGAAGATCCATGAGTGTAAGGAGGACATCATCCGCCTATCAATATATGGTAGAAGTACCGCCTGGGATAGGAATTCATGATACACTCAGGGTATGTCGGATTGTGGCAGCCAGCGGTTCCATTGCCAGAAGGAACAATAAAGGCGATATAGGGCAGCCTTGACGGGTCCTGTGTTTGATGGGGAATGGGTCTGATATGAACTCTCCACAATTCTGTGCGGTGGATGAGTCATAGAGCCAGTGAACCTTGGCAATGATGTCATCACCCAACCAAATCGCTGCAGGACTTCAAAGAGATACCACCATTCAATACTATCAAATGCTTTTTCAGCGTCCAAGGATAAAGCAAGGGCCTCATCCTGCAGGTCCTTCGCTGACCATAAGGTATGCCCCAAGGTGCTGAGGTGATTTGTGGATGAGCAGGCAGGCATGAATACCTTCTGAGTATGGTGGCTAAGGGAAGGGATAGCTTTACGTAATCGGGCTGCCAATACCCCCACCAGGATCTTAATATCTCCATTCAAGAGAGAGATGGGCCAGTAGCTTCCACAAAGCAGGGGGATCTTTTCCCTGCTTGGGGAGGACGGTTATGGTTGGTTTGTTAGAAATGGGACCCAAGGTGTTAGTCCATGTCATGTCCCAGAAGGCCTGGTACAGAGAGGTGACTATGTCCTATCAAGCCCATTTATAGATTTCCTTGGGGACTCCGTCTTCCCCCTGTGCTTTATGATAGGATAGATTAGAGATAGCTTGGGCAAGCTCGTCCTTGCTGATTTCACCCTCAAGTAGGCTCCTGCCGTTTCTGTTAAGGATAGGCAGGGGGACGTCTGTTAAGAAGACACAGTCACGCAGAATCTTCCGTGGTTTCAGGAGTGTAGAGAGATTGGCAGAAGGCTGCAAATTAATTGACAATATCCTGGGGGTATGCGAGGACGTGTCCAGTCAAGGAGCAAATGGCCGGTATAGCGAGAGGAGCCTCCTGTTGACATAGTTGCATCACCAGAAGGTGGCCCGCCTTTTCCCAGTGTTCGTAGTGGTGACCCTTCATTCTGCTAAAGGCTTATTCCGCCTTGGATGTAAAGAGGGCATTGAGGTCCACCCTAGCCCTCTCGAGACGACAGTGAAGTACAGGGGAGGGTTCTGTGGTATATCGGCACGTGAGGGTCATTATCGCATCCTCTAAATCTGTTTGTTCTGCGCACCTTTTGGCGCTTGCAATGGCCGCATCTCTCATTAGCTGGCTCAGAATGATCGCTTTGGCTGAGGACCTCAGAACTCTGCTAGAAGCAACTGAGTATCTTTTGTTTTCTAAATAGGTAGCAACATGAGATCTAAGTTGGGCTTTGCGCTGTGGTTACACAAAATATTCAGATGCCACAGCTTGCGCCTCGGGTTGGCAAGCCCCAAGTTAAGGGTGAGGAGGACGGGGGAGTGGTTTGAGAGTCCCAGCCACCAATATACGGGAGTCCTTGACATGGGCCACCATCCGGTGGATTACCAGAAAGTAGTCTAGTTTGGAGTGGGTATTGTGTACCAGCAACATAAAAGTGTATTCCTGATCCGATGGATGGGCGAGGCGCCAATGGTCCATCAGGCCGTGGTCCAAAATAATATCATCCAGTTGGCTGCGTTGCAGCGATCTAGTAGACCAGTGCGGTCAAGGATAAGGTTACGTGCCAAATTCCAGCCACCCCTGGACAAAAATGTACAGCTCCAATATCCATGAGAAGACAGTTGAATTGTAGGAAAAAGGAACACTTAGTCCCCACAGGAGCATAAACGGAACCAACACATACCACGTGATTGCCGATCCTGATTTTAACGAGGACGAAGCAGCCATTCCGGTCCATCCAGGTTTTAAGAATGGTGAGGAGCAAGGATCTGTGTATTAGGATCACAACTTCGCACTTCCTGGACAGGCCTGAGTCTGAAGTCAGGGTTGTTGGGCAGCTACTGTATATCACCCGCCCCACTCAGTCGTGGCGCGGTTTCTCGGATTCCGTAGGGGAAATGTGGGTTTCTTGCCAGAGAGCTATGTCCATTCTCTGGGATTGAAGGTAGACCAGGACTTTTTTCCATTTAATGTAGTGGGTGAGGCCATTAACATTCCAAGAGATCATAGACAACGTGGGCATGATTGGAGATCCTGAAAGGGACACCATAGATGGGGGGTAGGGTTGAACCAGGGGTGAATAACTGGGGGTATCCACGCAAGGAGGCAGTGGGGAGAGGAAAGAAAAAGAGAGGGGAAGGATATGACTTCACAAGGGAGGGCCCCCTCAGTCACGTGGGGCACTGGTGTCTACTGCTGTTTAGGAATAGAAGAGATAGGATTTTTTTTTTAAAGAGTAATGCGGGTGCGGGAAAGGAAGAAGGGGGCAAGCAAGGGAAAAGGAGGTAAGAAGGGCAGGAAGACAACTCCGAAGCAGGGAGGAACCCTTGGTATGTGTCCAGAAACATCGAGCTGCGGTCCTAAGCTTGCTCTGCTCATGCACCAGAGTCCCCTAACCACAACGTGGGGAGGGGGGGCGGCAAGTGGTGGGCACATGATGGGAGAAATCTATGGTAGCGATGGAGCAGGCAGAAGACTGCACAGTGGTGATCTTGTTTTGGGGTGCAGTGGATAGGACATGGAAGTATGGATCTATTGAATATATGCACAGATATACAATTATATATGCATAGCCATAGGAGATACCCTGGCGCAGCAAGGTGGGGAGGACGCCCCATCTGCGGCACCTAGGTATCATAGAGAGTAGGGAGTAAGGATGTAAAGGCAAAGAAGAGTGCAGAGGGCACTGTCGAGGGTGGCAGAAGGCTCAGGATTAGTGGGCGGAGGAATGTGATGTTCCCCTTGTGGTGGAGGAGAGGTGAGTGCGAGTGAGGGAGGATGGGAGCAAAGAGGGGACAGGTGTTACAAGCAAGGGCTAGTACCAGCTCACGTGGAGAATGCCCTCATATAGGTGATAGCAGTGGGTGGTAGAGGGCACGTTAGGGAGGTGACACACCTTGCATTGCTGTCAACCACGTTGCCCAGTGCGAGTTGGCCATCCGTGCAACTGGGATGATCAGTGGGCCAGAAACCTTATTGGGGAGGGGACCCATCATGAAAAGTCAGAATCCCTGGGGCAATGCTGAGGGACCGTGGGTGGCACCCGTTAGACTATAGTGGGCCTTAATAAGAGGGAGGGGTAAGGCAGCCTACGGCATGGAGAGGAGTGAGACAGGATCCCAAGGCACTCGTGCACTAGGATGATCAGCAAGGGGTATACCGTACTCCACAGATGAGGAAATGCAGATCGGGGTGCCGAAACCTAAGGGAGAATAGCCCTTGCGACATACCCAGTGCATCATAAGGCAGACAGGGACAAAGCTCCAGCATGTGGAGGGTGGGGATTGGGGGAGTAGTGGGGAACAAGAGCATAAAGGCCCAAACTGGCCGGGTGGCCGTATAAGCCATTAAGGGGTGGGGCAGTGCCAAAGCTTGGGGTTGGGATGGGGGTGGGAGCATTCGTCTCACATAGGTGATGGTAAGCTGGAAGAGGCATGGAGTGGTGGTGACCCAGGGTGCCCGAGATGTGAAGGTGCACTATGTTCAGGGGCAGACTGAGGAAGGAGTTCTCTGAGTTTATAAACTGGATCCATGGCAGGACGTTGGAAGCAATCATTTATGTGCGGGACTGAGAAGCTTCGACTCGTCCTGTGAGGGTGTCAAAGGGGATAGATTTGGGATAGGTGGCAGGTGTGTGTACCCCAAGATGTGAGCGAGGGAGGTAACTATCGGGTCCAACAGGAGGAGATGGTGGACTTGCTAATCCCAAGGGATCACAGGACGAGAATTGCAGATCTGCATTTCATGTTGTGCCTCATAGCTATAAAAACTAGCAAGTTAACATGCAAACATAAACAGTCATGCAAAATAAGTGAACAAACCAAACCATAATATGCACCAAAGGCGCCGAAAGCCACAGAGTGCAGTGTGGCCGTGACATGCAAACGGACGGCAGCCAGTGGTGATGACCCACATCTCGGCATGCGAAGGCCCTGATGGGCACATAAAGAGGAGGTGTGCACGTGCCTCCCAGGCATCCCTGAGTGAGGATGTGCGCGATTGGACCCATTCAGTGTAAGCGAACAAACAATAGCGCTGTGTATGCAGCAACCCTATATTCAGTCAGCTGTCATGCATTAGTGTCAGGATGACCCTCTGATGGTGTACATAGTGGAGCAGACTTGTGCAGGCTGAGAAAGGGTGGAAGTCAGGTCCCTGCAGTAGAGGGTTTCAGCAGAGTTCTGGACTTGTCCTTGCTCTGGTCCTGTGTGAGTCACTACCACCAAATAGCCATCACTCTGACTTCCTGAGCTCTGTGAAGTCTGTCCGCATTTCTGCCCCATTTCTGACAACCACCGGTGGTCCAGTGCTCCTCAGAGGCAGGAGTGGGGGGAGCTGCCCCCAGTGAGTGTGGGTCAGCTTGGACATCTGATGAGGAGTGATCCATTGGCTGGGAGAGGAGGTCATCCAGGAAGTTGTGTAGTTCCAAAGGTTCAAAAAAGTCTCAGGAGCGACCACCCTTGGTGTTCCACATTCAGGCAGGGTCAAAGAGACCAGATTTTATGTCAAGTTGTCTGAGCTGTGGTCGTAGAGCCAAAAAGGCTTTCTGCTTCTCATTCATGTCTCTGGAAAAATCAGGAGCTATCGCACTCCATGACCCTCGTAGTCATCATAAGGCCCACTTCTACCAATAGTTACATTATGAGATGTTTTTGGTTGCTATCATTTTCAATTGTAATTGTTCAATATATTACTTGTTGATGTTTATATGCAATAAGATATATAGGGGGTTATTCTAACTTTGGAGGAGTGTTAATCCGTCCCAAAAGTGACGGTAAAGTGATGGATATACCACCAGCCGTATTACGATTTCCATAGGATATAAAGGACTCGTAATACGGATGGTGGTAAATCCGTCACTTTTCCGTCACTTTTGGGACGGATTAACACCTCCTCCAAAGTTAGAATAACCCCCATAGTATACTAAGACAAACATGGTTTTAAAATTTAAAGACTGAATTGGTGAAAAGCGCAGCAAGAGACATAATAGACCCTGTAGGAAAGTACCATCTTGTCTGGCATGTTACCCCCATATTTCACTGTATATATGTTGTTTTAGTGTATGTGTCACTGGGACCCTGCCAGCCAGGGCCCCAGTGCTCATAAGTGTGCCCTGTATGTGTTCCCTGTGTGATGACTAACTGTCTCACTGAGGCTCTGCTAACCAGAACCTCAGTGGTTATGCTCTTTCTGCTTTCCAAATTGTCACTAACAGGCTAGTGACCAATTTCACCAATTCACATTGGCATACTAAAACACCCTTATAATTCCCTAGTATATGGTACTGAGGTACCCAGGGTATTGGGGTTCCAGGAGATCCCTATGGGCTGCAGCATTTCTTTTGCCACCCATAGGGAGCTCTGACAATTCTTACACAGGCCTGCCACTGCAGCCTGAGTGAAATAACGTCCACGTTCTTTCAGAGCCATTTACCACTACATTTAAGTAACTTATAAGTCACCTATATGTCTAACCTTCACCTGGTGAAGGTTGGGTGCAAAGTTACTTAGTGTGTTGGCACCCTGGCACTAGCCAAGGTGCCCCCACATTGTTCAGGGCAAATTCCCCAGACTTTGTGAGTGCGGGGACACCATTTCACGCGTGCACTATACATAGGTCACTACCTATGTATAGCATCACAATGGTAACTCCGAACATGGCCATGTAACATGTCTAAGATCATGGAATTGTCACCCCAATGCCATTCTGGCATTGGGGAGACAATTCCATGATCCCCTGAGTCTCTAGCACAGACCCGGGTACTGCCAAACTGCCTTTCCCGGGGTTTCACTGCAGCTGCTGCTGCAGCCAACCCCTCAGACAGGTTTCTGCCCTCCTGGGGTCCAGCCTGGCCCAGGAAGGCAGAACAAAGGCCTTCCTCAGAGAGAGGGTGTTACACCCTCTCCCTTTGAAAAAAGGTGTCAGGGCTGGGGAGGAGTAGCCTCCCCCAGCCTCTGGAAATGCTTTGATGGGCACAGATGGTGCCCATCAAAGCATAAGCCAGTCTACACCGGTTCAGGGATCCCCCAGCCCTGCTCTGGCGCGAAACTGGACAAAGGAAAGGGGAGTGACCACTCCCCTGACCTGCACCTCCTAGGGGAGGTGCCAAGAGCTCCTCCAGCGTGCCCCAGACCTCTGCCATCTTGGATTCAGAGGTGTGCTGGCACACTGGACTGCTCTGAGTGACCAGTGCCAGCAGGTGACGTCAGAGACTCCTTCTGATAGGCTCTTACCTTTCTTACTAGCTTATCCTCCTTCCTAGGTAGCCAAACCTCCTTTTCTGGCTATTTAGGGTCTCTGCTTTGGGGAATTCTTCAGATACCGAATGCAAGAGCTCACCAGAGTTCCTCTGCATCTCCCTCTTCACCTTCTGCCAGAGGATCGACCGCTGACTGCTCAGGACGCCTGCAAAACCGCAACAAAGTAGCAAAGATGACTACTGCAACCTTGTATCGCTTCATCCTGCCGGCTTTCTCTACTGTTTCCTGGTGCTGCATGCTCTGGCGGTAGCCTGCCTCCTTCTTGCACCAGGAGCTCTGAAGAAATCTCCTGTGGGTCGACGGAATCTTCCCCCTGCAATCGCAGGCAACAAAAGACTGCATCACCGGTCCTCTGGGTCCCCTCTCAGCACGACGAGCGTGGTTACTGGAACTTAGCAACTCTGTCCAAGTGACTCCCACAGTCCAGTGACTCTTCAGTCCAAGTTTGGTGGAGGTAAGTCCTTGCCTCCCCACGCTAGACTGCATTGCTGGGTACCGCGTGATTTGCAGCTGCTCTGGCTCCTGTGCACTCTTCCAGGATTTCCTTCATGCACAGCCAAGCCTGGGTCCCCGACACTCTAACCTGCAGTGCACAACCTTCTGAGTTGTCCTCCAGCATAGTGGGACTCCCTTTTCTGACTTCGGGTGAACTCCGGTTCACTCCTCTTCTAAGTGCCTGTTCCGGTACTTCTGCAGGTGCTGCCTGCTTCTGTGAGGGCTCCCTGACTTGCTTTTGCGCCCCCTCTGTCTCCTCATCCAAGTGGCGACATCCTGGTCCCTCCTGGGCCACAGCGGCATCCAAAAACCCTAACCACAACTCTTGCAGCTAGCAAGGCTTGTTTGCGGTCTTTCTGCATGAGAACACCTCTGAAAGCTTCTTCACAGTGTGGGACATCCATCCTCCAAAGGGGAAGTTCCTAGTCCTCTTCGTTCTTGCAAAACACCAAGCTTCTCCCATTCGGTGGCAGCTTCCTTGCACCCTCAGCTGGCATTTCCTGGGCATCTGCCCACTCTCGACACTGATGACGCAGAAATAGAGGGTTCGACATATATTCATGTATACTGTGTAACCGACATATATATTGAAGTGTGATTTTAAGTAAAAGAAATAATGTACGAGGGAAATTGTGCCCTCGGGGCAGTTCGCCATCATTATAAACGAGCTTTATTAATCATGAAGTATTAAAAATGTATTAATCCGTCATAATCGCAAATGTATGCCATGATTTCTTGTTTGAAAACTGTTTTGCTTAGCTTAAATTTAGTACAGGCTTTGGCCTAGTTGCTTGGTTTCAAATTCTAACTGCGTGATTCTTTTTTTCCTTGAATTAATGAAATATATTCTTGCTTGAAGTTGTATTTTTCCAGTAGAAACTGGCTGGTACACTTATCTCCAAGGTTTCGTGCTAGGCCGGTTACATCCCTTTTGATACAAGGTCAGTCTCTGCAGGTGCGGACAATGAAGGTACAGATAGTAAAATAATTGGCAAACCATGATACAATTTGTGTTCCAAGGCGCCAAGGACAGTGTATGCATAAATGGGCGCTAGTAAAAGACAATTTTTGATTGGACAATTTGAAGCCAACCTATGAACCCTCCAATGGAAGACCCTACAGAATTTGGAATGTTTCTTACTTAAACCCACCGGACAAAGAGAAGTCAGCCATTTTCCTCGATGCCAGTTTGAAGCCTGATGCCAGACTCCATTTTGGACGACACCCTGATGCCCTTTTCTCTATCTGAGAGAAAGAGACTTTAAGAATTCTCACCCTAGAGACTTTAACTTTGATTTGCCCCGTCTTGCCCATGCAGTAACTTTGCCCTATTCTCCTTGCCGTTGCAAGGAAGCTTGCCCTTAACTTTGCCCCTTTGAAATTTGCCCCATGCTGATCAACCGGTACCTGAAGGACGAAGACTTTTCTTGAATGCTGATTGTATTTGGTAAATATGAAAGGATAAATGTATTGTGCATTGTGTTTTTTTTTCCTTTTAGGTACCAACTGCTATTTTGATAGGATCCTAGCTAGAACTTTTCCAAATTTGTGTTGACTAAATTCGTTTTGCATGAAGTCCCACATGCCAATGCTAATTAGAGGTTAGTCGAGGTATTCATTCAATGTACCATGAAGAATTGAAATCTTGTTATGCTGACCGAATGTATGCAATTAGTCAAATACAGTTAGTCACATTGGTGATTTGCATTGCTATAACAGAGTGTATCATTATTCAGATTTTACGTAGATTGCGTTTCTTCCGCCGTTATGGACAGCTAGTAATGTTCATATACATATATCAATTGGTTTTGAGACACATATATATCGTGCTAGCTTTGTTAATATAGGGAAATAAATTCACTAACTTTTAATAAACTGGTGTGGTTATTCATGACTGAAAGGTCATGGTGCGCAGAAATATCAACTGTTATTGATTTCTGATGTATTATATTGATCTATTAATTGAGTATTGATTATCGATTACAACAGTTATTGATTATTGATTTGAGTGACTCGACTATTGAGGATGAGGAGAGCCCGACTCGGTTAAAAGATTTGACCGACCTCCAACGTGTCCAGGTACAGGTCATTTATAAGGGCTGGACGCGTTATCAACACTGTCGCAACTCTTGGACTTGGTCCCCTTCTCTTACAGGTACTCAGGTCCAGAAATCCCCTGTTGTTGCTTTGCTGGTGTTGGTTTTCCTTGCAGAATCCCCCTATCACGACTTCTGTGCTATCTGGGGGTTGTAGGTGCACTTTACACCTACCTTAAGGGTCTTGGGGTGGGCTATTTTTCTAACCCTCACTGTTTTCTTACAGTCCCAGCGACCCTCTACAAGCTCACATAGGTTTGGGGTCCATTCGTGGTTCGCATTCCACTTTTGGAGTATATGGTTTGTGTTGCCCCTATACCTATGTGCTCCTATTGCAATCTATTGTAACTTTACACTGCTTGCATTACTTCCTTTTGCTATTACTGCATATTTTTGGTATTGTGTACATATATCTTGTGTATATTTGGCATCCTCATACTGAGGGTACTCACTGAAATACTTTTGGCATATTGTCATAAAAATAAAGTACCTTTATTTTTAGTATATCTTTGTATTGTGTTTTCTTATGATATTGTGCATATGACACCAGTGGTATAGTAGGAGCTTTGCATGTCTCCTAGTTCAGCCTAAGCTGCTCTGCTATAGCTACCTTCTATCAGCCTAAGCTGCTAGAAACACCTCTTCTACACTAATAAGGGATAACTGGATCTGGAACAGAGTGTAAGTACCCCTTGGTACCCACTACAAGCCAGGCCAGCCTCCTACAGACTCACCTTGAGCCTCTGGTCAGAATCTCTGGACGCCATATGCTGACATACCCTGCTGCTGTGCTGCGGACATGTAGTGTGCCTGTACAAGTGAAGCAGTTGGTGGGCATCAGCCACAGACGCCTGCACTCATGGAGAGATGATGTAAATTCATTGACATGCATGGGGCTTATGGAAGCCTGGTGGTTCTCCTGATATGGTGCTGCAGGCACCACCTACCCCCTGTGAGAGAAGAAGCAGGTAACAATGCAAGGGGCTGTGCTGTGCCAAGTCAGGCCCCAGATTGAGGTGCCCAGGAGGTACCTACTGGGCGCAGGTTACCATTCCCTGCGGGTCTGCTAAACAACAGTATACCAGCCCATTGGGACAGGTGTTTTTGGAAAACAGGCCTAGCAGGAATCAGGGATTATGTTCTAGTGGACATTGCGCCAAGCCAAAAATGTCTATGCAGTGGGTAAAGAAGAAAAAAGCCTTAGACAACGCCATCGCGCAATGCATGAGGGTGTCTACAGAATTATATGACCGCTTTTAAAGCATTTTCTAAGTGGGTTGGAGGATGTGGGGAAGCAACACAGAGAGCAGAGGAAGGAACATGGAGGTCAGGGGTGAGGGGAAGGGACATGGAGGGCCCACGGGTATTCGGAAGGCGCATAGAGGGTGCAAAGGGGCTGTGAGAAACACGACAAGAAGTGAGAGCAATTTCGAATGTAGGATGAGGAGAGGAGAAACAAGCGCACGGACGAGACAGGGCAATGAGGAGATTGGAGGTGAGAAGCAACCCCCGGCAACAGAGGTGTAGAATCACACTAGGATGAGGACATAGAGCGCTGCAGAGGGTACAAGAGAAGTGTACAAGGGAGACAGCTGGAAAACACATGTAATCTCTGGGTGTGATTTAACCGAAAATAAAAAGTAGTGCTTGAAAAGTAAGCAGTGAATGGACACAAGTAATTAGGCCATACTCTAACAGAGGACCAAACACAAGGAGAGGAAGGAAGCTCATGAATAAAAATAAGCAAATGAGAGAGACAAGAAGCCAAATAATGTTAAGCAGGCTCTAAGCCTTATATAAGCTGACCATGGGTCTTTTAGATGAGGCTTAAAAGTCGGTACTTGACACCAGACATAAAGCAATACTTCTGGGTAGCACAGGTGCATTTTGCATATTACTGATATAAGCTGATCCCCCGGTGACCCATCTAGCAATCAAGGCTGAGCTAGTCCCATCATGCCCGTTTAACACAATATTGGCCTATCTGGTGGCAAGATCCACTACACAAGAAAACGCTGTGGTGTGCATTGCTTGGGAATGAGATCGCCTGGTGGCAAGCACTGACGTCAATTAACTCCGCACACCAGCACTGCCACTGTTTAACAACCCAAGATCAGCAGTCCTGTCAGAAGAAAAGGCACATGAATGATTAGCTAGATTAGGACTGATGACATTGGAAACCTCTATGTTAATGGTTCTCTCTTAACACTCGCACAGTGAGTACAGTGATGTATAACTACTATATGTTTTTTTATATTTCAGAATGTGACATACAATCCAAATTTCTTTTTTTTACTTTCCTAGAGAAACCAAAGCATTAATAAAATTGACACAAAATATTAACTCTCATTCACGCACTTGTATTATGAACGTATAGCTCAGTGGTCAACCCTCAGGAAGATGTTGAGATGACCGCAAGACAACACTCAGACAGGGACCTAGATGCTCCACTAAGGGATGAGCAATGAGCATACTGTTGTGTAAACTCCCTTTATAGCAAATTCTGACTGCTACACTACAAATACCTTCAAGGTTTTGTTATTCTCCTCTGAAACTAAAAGCCCTTCCTCGTTGTCAGTCCAAAGTGTCCCCATTGTCACTACCTAGAAGCCTGCCTCGTGCAACTTGCATGGACATGTCCTAAGCTAGCAAATAATTGCCATTAAACATTCAAGTTGGTCTCTGACATTGACAAACGTATCTATTGCCCATTCCATTCCACTGGCTCCACTAGGCTCCTTACATTAATCCCCCTGTCCCTTAGAAAAGAGCTCCCAACCTTTTGACTTCTGTGAACCCCAACTTTATCATTACTGGAACCCAGGGACCACCACTAAATTATTATTGGAATCTGGCCCACCCCTCCCCCATTGAGTCATTATTGAAAGCTGGGGACCTAATCTGTTAATGTCATTCAATTTTCTAAGCAGTCGCAGACCCCTGGTGAGGCTTCGTGGGCCCCCAGTGGTCCCCAGACCACAGGTTGGAAACCACTGCATTAGAAGATATCTGATGTTTGAATTCTTACTGGCTAAGCACAGAGTAGCTATTATCTGGGGGAAGTGGCCTACTTCCTATGATTATAATCTAGATAAAAGATATTGGGGGTCATTACAACCCTGGCGGACGGTGTTAAAGGTGCGGTAATACCCCAAACAGGCCGGCGGACAAAAAAAGGGAATTATGACCCTGGCAGAAACCGCCAACAAAGACAGCCACTTTAACACTCTGACCGCCACAGCGGTATAGACAAGCAGCGCGGCGGTCACCGCAAACAGACAGGCGGAAGACAATGTACTGCCCATAGTATCACAATCCGCCACCTTTTCCGGGGCGGATTCACCGTGGATAAAAACACGTCGGAAACAGTTTCTGCAATGGGAAAACGCTCACCTGAACACATCCCACGAGGAAGGAGGACTCCATGGAGCCCGAATTACAAATCCTACCGGCCCTTGTATACCTACTCATCTATGAAGAGCAACGCCGGCGCCAGCGAAGACAACGGTGAGTACTGCACCTACGACATAGGGGAGGGGGGAGGCAAAAGTCAGGGGGACACACACGCAACACCCCCACCCCCACCCCCACCCTCGCACATTATTACACACACACCAATGCATTCACAAAAATCTCAGTAACAACCCACAACCCCCCCCGGAAGAATGTAAAGAAAAAACTAAATCAGTTCAAACATTGTAATGTATCAATATACATGTCTCAAAAATATACAGATATATCATAAAATCAGTCAAAAGTATATACATTACGAGAAGTAGTGCAGATATGTACATATCAATGTCCGTGCACCACTAGTCCAAAAATGCATGGGCAAGGCCCACAAAAGATACCTGTCCACAAACGGAGAGAACACTGCCGGGGCATCAGATAGAAATACTACAGGCACCTCAGGGGGAAGGGAAGGGGGGGCACCTCAGCCGGATGAGTGCAAAGCCAGATCCACGACGGGGCTCCATGCCCATTGATGTATCCTGGGGAGTGCAAAGCCACAATCTCTCAAGTCTCTACAGTGGGTGGGTTGTCCACTGGACCATCCTGGGGAGTGCAAAGCCACAGTCTCTCAAGTCTCTACAGTGGGTGGTTTGCCCACTGCTTTATCCTGGGGAGTGCAAAGCCACAGACTCTCAAGTCTCCACAGTGGGTGGTTTGCCCACTGTACCATCCTGGGGAGTGCAAAGCCACAGTCTCTCAAGTCTCTACAGTGGGTGGTTTGCCCACTGTACCATCCTGGGGAGTGCAACGCCACAGTCTCTCAAGTCTCTACACTGGGTGGCTTGCCCACTGCTTCGTCCTGGGGAGTGCAAAGCCACAGTCTCTCAAGTCTCTACAGTGGGTGGTTTGCCCACTGTACTATCCTGGGGAGTGCAAAGCCACAGTCTCTCAAGTCTCTACAGTGGGTGGTTTGCCCACTGGACCATCCTGGGGAGTGCAAAGCCACAGTCTCTCAAGTCTCTACAGTGGGTGGTTTGCCCACTGGACCATCCTGGGGAGTACAAAGCCACAGTCTCTCAAGTATCTACAGTGGGTGGTTTGCCCACTGCTTTATCCTGGGGAGTGCAAAGCCACAGTCTCTCAAGTGGATAACAGTCTCCACTGGTTCTGTAGGGGGACTGGTGCCCAGAGTGCATCACGCTTCCCGTGACGGTCCCAGTTCCGTCACTGTCCCAGCTGCACATAGACTAACGATGCTTGATTTGGTGTTCTTTGCCCTGTTCAGCGGCGCTTTACCATGGCGGCCTTTGGCCTGTTCAGCGGTTCTTTGCCATGGCGGTTCTGGACTGGGCATTGGTGTGTGGCATGACGTTCTCTAGACTGGGCATTGGTGTGTGGCATGACGTTCCCTCATTGCCCAGCGAGGCTGTGGTGGCCGGGGTCCTCCTGACTCCGGCGGTGGTGTCCTGACCAGTGACGATACTTGGGCCCTCCTGGGCAATGAATCCGGCGGTGGTCTCCTGACCAGTGACGATACTTGGGCCCTCCTGGGCACTGACTCCGGCGGTGGTCTCCTGACCAGTGACAATACTTGGGCCCTCCTGGGCAATGACTCCGGCGGTGGCCTCCTGACCAGTGACGATACTTGGGCCCTCCTGGGCACTGACTCCGGCGGTGGTCTCCTGACCAGTGACGATACTTGGGCCCTCCTGGGCAATGACTCCGGCGGTGGTCTCCTGACCAGTGACAATACTTGGGCCCTCCTGGGCAATGACTCCGGCGGTGGCGGTGGTCTCCTGACCAGTGACGATACTTGGGCCCTCCTGAGCACTGACTCCGGCGGTGGTCTTCTGACCAGTGACGATACTTGGGACCTCCTGGGCAATGACTCCAGCGGTGGCGGTGGTCTCCTGACCAGTGACGATACTTGGGCCCTCCTGAGCACTGACTCCGGCGGTGGTCTCCTGACCAGTGACGATACTTGGGCCCTCCTGGGCAATGACTCCGGCGGTGGTCTCCTGACCAGTGACGATACTTGGGCCCTCCTGGGCACTGACTCCGGCGGTGGTCTCCTGACCAGTGACGATACTTGGGCCCTCCTGGGCAATGACTCCGGCGGTGGCGGTTGTCTCCTGACCAGTGACGATACTTGGGCCCTCCTGGGCACTGACTCCGGCGGTGGTCTCCTGACCAGTGACGATACTTGGGCCCTCCTGGGCAAATACTCCGGCGGTGGTCTCCTGACCAGTGACGATACTTGGGCCCTCCTGGGCACTGACTCCGGCGGTGGTGATCCGGATCAGTCACGACGGTGCTGGCGGTGGCGTCCCGACCGCCGGGAAGGATGCCGCCCTTCTCCGCCGTGATGCTCACACCAGGCTGTGCAGACTTCCTCTGGCCCTTCCCCACCTTTGGAGGAGTCACAGCTGACTCTGCAATCCCCCTGGAAACCCTGTGAGTTGTTTTGCCTCCAGGAGTATTCACGCGGTCCCGTCGGCCACTTTCCAATTTCAGAGCCTTTACAGGGGGTGGGCTGCCAGTGCCTTGGCTCCAGGACACACTGCCTGCCTTGGTGGCCGGTGCACTCCACACACCTTGAACAGGCACCACTGGTACTGGAGGCTTTTTGGATGAGGCGCTACGACGGGACTGATGAATTGGGAGGGGGTGGGGGCAAAAAGGTCAATTATGCAGAGGGACAGTTTCTGACGAACACTGGGATGGGTAGCTGGAGGGGGTCTGGGAGTGGAGGAAGAGGAGGTGGTTGTAGGAGGTGTCACTTTAGGTGTTTTGGGTGCAGGTGCAGGTACTGGAGGCTGTCGTGAGGTGGATGGATGTTGGGTGTGTGGTTGCCAGCGTTTGTGTACTTTGGGTGGGGGCGTCACAGACACACTGGGAGAGGACACAGGGGACGTGTAAATGTGAGTGGAGGTGGTGAGTGCAGGTGAGCGGCTTGTGGTGCTGGGTGTCCTGGTGCGATTCCTGGTGCCTGTAGATGTAGTGCATGCAGGTGAGAGTGTAGACGACACTGGGAGGGAGGAGGCAGACAACGAGGAGGGGGACACAGTGGAGGCAGTGGGTGTTGGTGTGTTTGCATGTGTGTGATGCTTGTGTGTGTGCCTGTGGGTTGTGTGGTGCCTATGTTTGCCAGAGCATCCCTTGGGTGTTGACGTGTGTGCATGCTGGTCTGTAGGTGTGCTTGGGATGGGCTGGGGTACAGGGGATTGGGTCTGGGTGGAGGAGGTTGGAGGGGGAAGGCTAGACACAGGGACAATGGCTGCCATCAGTGCTGAGGCCAGAGATTGCAGGGTTCGCTGAAGGGCAGCCTGACCAGAATGAATGCCCTCCAGGAATGCATTACCGTGTTGCAACTCTCTTTCTACACCCTGGATGGCATTCACAATGGTAGACTGCCCAACAGTGAGTGCCCTGAGGAGGTCAATGGCCTCCTCACTGAGGGCAGCAGGGGTGACTGGGGTAGGGCCTGAGGTGCCTGGGGCGAAGGTGATGCCCACCCTCCTGGGTGAGCGGACACAGGGTGAACGCTGAGGGGCTGCTGGGAGGGCGGTGCTGGTAGGGGAGGTGGCGGCTGTACCTGTAGAAGTGGGGCGCACAGATGGTGCCGCCACCACAAGGGAGCTCCCATCGGCGGACAAGTCTGTATCGCTGCTTGGTGATCCGGTGGCCGACGTGAAGCTCCCCTCGCCCTCCGTCCCACTGGTGCATTCTGAGTCCGTGGTGTGGCCCTCCATGGCAATGTGGGATGCAGCTGACTTGTGCTCCTGTACCTCCGCCTGATGATGCTGATGCAGAAAAGAACAGGGAAAGCATAAAAAGGGGGGGGGGAGACAGAAGAAGAACAGGTTGAGTGCATGGCATACCGCTACCGTTGGCAGACAAGACAGAAACAGCAGCCCCCTGCACTATGCCGTGCTCCTGGCCTCTGCAGATGCAATTCCTGGGATCTGGACTACATGGCTATGGTGGACATCTGCACACTTGGATGCCACAGGGGCATCTAGACCTGAACTTGGCACTCTACTGAGGTGGGGTAGAGTGCCACATGGGCTGCATTACTGAGGGTCCTAGTCTACGTATTTCTGCCTGGCCTAGGTACACCCACAGGCCTCCTCCCCCACCCAGACCCCTCCACTGCGCGCAAAGTCCGCAGAATGAGGTTGTACTCACCCCCTTGTGACTGCTGTGATGCCCTCAAGCGCCCATCCAACTCAGGGTAGGCCACCGCCAGGATCCGGAACATCAGGGGGGTCATGGTGCGACAGGCACCCCTCCCACGTTGGGAGGCCATCCCCAGCTGAGCCTCCGCCGTCTTCTTGCTGCAGCGGCAAATGTCCTCCCATCTTTTCCGGCAGTGGGTGCCCCGTCTCTGGTGGGCCCCCAGGGTCCGGACGTCCTTGGCGATGGCACGCCAAATGTCCCTCTTCTGGTGGGCGCTGACCTACATGACATGCACAGGGGAAGAAGAGAAGTCATTACCAACTGCACCGTCGATGTAAGTGTCCCCCCTCCCTACCCTTGCCATGTGGCACATGCATTCATGCTCCCTGAACTCTGCCCCTGTGTACTTACCTGTTGGTCTGGAGGACTGTAGAGTAGCGTGTACTGGGGGAGGACCCCGTCTACTAGTTTCTCCAACTCCTGAGCAGTGAAGGCAGGGGCCCTTTCCCCAGACGCAGCAGCCATCATCGCTTCCAGACCGAGGTCACAGCAGCACTTGCAGTGTAGGTCCTCTCCTGTCGAAGATCAGGTATCTAGTGATTGAACAGATGAAAGGTGACTTCTATGCCCTTGGACATATACCCAACATCATAGGTGCTATTGATGGCACCCATGTAGCTCTGGTCCCCCCCCACAGGAGTGAACAGGTGTACAGGAACCGGAAGAGTTATCATTCGATGAATGTACAGATGGTACGTTTGGCAGACCAGTACATCTCCCAGGTTAATGCTATGTTCCCTGGCTCAGTGCATGATGCCTACATCCTGCAGAATAGCAGCATCCCTGATATGATGGGTCAACTCTAGAGGCACTGTGTGTGGCTATTAGGGGACTCTGGTTACCCCAACCTGTCATGGCTATTGACCCCAGTGAGGAATCCCAGTACCAGGGCAGAGGAACGCTACAATGAGGCCCATGGGCGGACTAGGAGGGTGATCGAACGCACCTTAGGCCTCCTGAAGGCCAGGTTCAGGTGCCTCCATATGACAAGTGGTTCCCTATTCTACTCACCAAGGAAGGTGTGCCAGATCATCATTGCCTGCTCGATGCTTCACAATCTTGCATTGCGACGGCAGGTGCCTTTTCTGCAGGAGGATGGTCCAGATGATGGTGTTGTGGCAGCTGTGGAGCCTGTGGACAGTGATGAAGAGGAAGCTGAGGAAGAAGACAACGACAACAGGGAGTCAGTCATACAGCAATATTTCCAGTGACACACAGGTGAGAACATTTTCTTTTTTACCATTACATACACTGTCACACGTCTTCCTCTATCCTGTGTGTAATTTCATTGCATTATTTGGTAACTGAGTTGTTCCTTTCCATTACGGTTTCACAGGTGTGGTTACCAACGTGTGTCATCTGCTTGCATCCTTCAAGGACTTGTGATGTATGAGATAGGTATGTTGCCTTTACAAGTAGGAACGCATTTTGACACTGTCATGGATAATACATATTACCAAATCATAGACTGACTCAACATTGTTTTGTGGTACAAGGGTGTTTATTGAAGTGCTCGAAAATGGAGGGGGGTTGTAAAATGGTGAGGGGTGATGGTGGAGGAATGTCCATGGCAGAGTCCAGTCTATTAGTCTCACAGGTGCACTGCCCATATGGGCATAGGTAGTGGAGATGGGGCAGTTTAAGTATGGACAGGGTTACAAAGTGGGACAGTGGGAGGACAATCAGGGTGGTCTCATTTCCTGGCGGGGGTCTTGCCATCTTGCTCTGTCCTGTTCCTGGATCTCAGGGCCCGCTTGCGTGGTGGTTGTCCGTCTGCAGGGGGTGGGGTGCTGGTGTGGTGGTCCTGTGGCGGGGCGTCCTGTCCACTAGCGCCGGCTGAGGTGGTGGGCAGTTTATCGTCCTTGCTAGTGTCAGGGGCCCCTTGGAGTGCCACGGTGTCCCTCAAGGTCTGCTGTATGTCCTTCAGCACCCCTACGATGGTGCCCAAAGCGGAGCTGATGGTCCTGATCTCCTCCCTGAACCCCAAATACTGGTCCTCCTGCAGGCGCTGGGTCTCCTGAAACTTGACCAGGACTGTCGCCATCGTCTCCTGGGAGTGGTGGTGTGGTCCCATGATGGAGGATAGGGCCTCGTGGAGAGTGGGTTCCCTTGGCCTGTCCGCCCCCTGTCGCACAGCAGCCCTCCCAGTTCCTCTGTGTTCCTGTGCCTCCATCCCCTGGACCGTGTGCCCACTACCACTGCCCCCAGGTCCCTGTTGTTGTTGGGGTGGTGGGTTATCCTGGGTTCCCTGTAGTGGTGGACACACCGCTGATTGACCTGTCCTGGGTACGGAGGTTTGGGCCCGCTGGGTGGGTGCTGTGCTGGTGTTACCAGAGGGTGGAAGGTTAGTGTTGGGCTGTGCCTGTGCAAGGGGAACCGACTGTCCCGAGGCCCACGATGGTCCGGGCTGGTCATCAGGATCCAGTAGGGCAGAGCTGCTATCGTCACTGTGGGCCTCTTCTGTGGGTGGAGTAGAGTTGTCTGGATCCTCCGGGGTGGTGACGGTCCTTCGTGATTCTGCAGGGGCATAAGGGCATGATTATTGCATGTGTGTGTGTCATGGTGTGACATTGGTGGGTGACCGTGTACCCCAGTGCAAGCATTCCTGTGTGGGGGTTGGGTGATGATGGTTGGGGGGGTGTTGTGGGTATGTGCAGTGAGCATGCTTTAGTGCTGGGTGTCCATTCTTAGTTGTGTCATGCAGGGCTTGGTGTTGGGATGTGTGGTTTGTGTTATGAGTACATTAGTGAGGAGTTTGAGTGATAGGGAAGGGGGTGAGGGTGGGGGTGTGTGATACCATGCAGGTAGGGTGGGGGATCTGATAGTTAAGATTTGACTTACCAGTGTCCATTCCTCCACCAACTCCACTGAGGCCCTCTGGATGCATGATGGTTAAGACTTGCTCCTTCCATGTTGTTAGTTGTGGGGTAGGAGGTGGGGGTCCGCCGCCAGTCCGCTGAACCGCGATGTTGTGCCTGGAGACCGCTGAATGCACCTTCCCCCGTAGGTCGTTCCACCTCTTCCTGATGTCCTCCCGATTTCTTGGATGCTGTCCCACAGCGTTGACCCTGTCGACTATTCTGCACCATAGCTCCATCTTCCTGGCTATGGATGTGTGCTGCACCTGTGAGCCAAACAGCTGTGGCTCTACCCGTAGGATTTCCTCCACCATGACCCTGAGCTCCTCCTCTGAAAAGCGGGGGTGTCTTTGGCGTGACATGGGGTGGTGTGGGTGATGTGTGGGGTGGTGTAAGTGTTGATGAGTGTGGTGATGTGTAGTGGTGTGTGGTGTTTTGTGCGTGGATGTTGTGTGGGTGATGGTGTTGTATGCCTCTGTGTGGTGGGATTGTCTAATCTGTGCTGTCTCTCTGGCCTCCGTGACTAATTTTTGGTCTTTGGGGTTTGTGGGTGATGTGGGTGTGTGTTTTATATTGCGTTGGGTGTGTGGGAGTGTTGTTTGAATGTGTATTAGGTTGTGTATTTTGAATTGTCCAATGTGGCGCTGTTTTGGAGATGTGTATGTATTTTGAGAGCGGCGGTGTGTACCGCCAATGGAATATTGCGTTTGAAAGACCGCCACATGGATTCGTGGGTCGTAATAGCATGGGCGTGTTTCTGTTGGCGTGGAGGTGGAGGTTTTGTTTTCACCAGTTTATCACTGACCTTTGGTGTGGCGGACTTGTGTGGGTGTCTGAATTTCGGCGGATTCCGAGATGTGGGTCATAATAGCTGTGGTGGAATTCCGCGAGGGTGTATTGGCGATCTTCTGCACGGCGGTAAGCGCCTTTTACTGCCAATGTTGTAATGACCCCCATTGTATATTGTAAAGATGGTGTAAATATTTATGCCACCCTTCTTCCTTGTTGATCTCACCTATGAAATGTTTGTGGCCCCCTTCAAGAATACCTATCGAGTACACAGATAATTACAGGCTGACGCAACCTCATCATATCTCAGTAAATAATTGAATGGCCAACTTTAGGATAGGACCGTGGGGACTGTAAAAAATGCATGATTACTGCAGTGGATCATAATGATTTTGTGATGGCGCTCCAATGCTATTGGTGATCCTCGCAAAGCATAGACCCAGGGCTTATTGTATAGAATATCCAATAATATGTGAGCATTCAAATGTACATATGTAGACGTATGTTTTATACTTTATGTACCTAGAATGGTCATCTGTCTTTTCTTCCCTGTCTATGTATTGCTGATGAGTATATGTTCATTTTTTTATTTCATTTTCTCAAAAAACAGTTTTTTTAAAAAAAAAGACAAAAATCTCCAGCCAATAAACACTGAGAAACAATTCATTATTTATTCATGCATGAAGGTACTACTCATTGTCAAAAAAGTGGGACATAGAGAAATGGAGGCATAGACACATGGTGTGGTCACTGAGGTGCCCTCACACCGAGTTCCCAGGACCCTACCTGCGTTATAGTGAAAAGGAAGACATGCACAATCAGAATCTGGCTCTCTGGGACTATCAAGGATGTGCAACCAGTGGTGCATCATATGGCAATACTAGAGAGCCATAAACTCCAGCAGTCTGAGATTTGCATCTCAAATGGGCCAATCTCATTTTCCTTACATGTTCGCCCGATATGGCACCAGATTATGAATTCGATGGAGCCAGGAACACCATCGAGCACTGTGTCAATCCACACTAGTTTAGTCTGTCACCATTATGGCAGGAGGACAGGAGGAGGGAGGCAGGTTTGGTGGCTCACTGAGGCCCCACGTGTACTGAGGTTGTCTGGGAAAATGTGGGCAGAGTCTAGCTATGTGGAGTGTCTCTCCATGGCACGCTGGTGTTGGGTAGTGTGCACTGCTACCTCCAGGAATGCCTGCTAGGGTTGCTGAGGGTGAAGGCTGTTGCCCCACCAATTCTTTGCCCCAGTACTTTATTTGTAGACTAATAAGTGTCCGTGCTCAAGGTACTGCTCAGGCACCCACAGCTGGCACTATAAAATGCAGGAGTATGAATAGCAAGGGTGTGTAGTTTTGAATTAGCCTCAGGCCTCCTTAATTCACTGCCAGGCACTCCCTGCCCCTCACTGTTACAGGTTTCTGCTTTCTCCCTTGGTGACAGATTTTCTGTATTTCTTTATGCTATCATTTTGTTTTGTTTGTTCCCTCTGTTGGTCCCGGGAAAAATCTGTTTTGGAGCATGAAGTGCCAGCCTCCCCACCGTCAACCACCGGCTCAAATTCAGCACTGCTCTGCCCTCTAATTGTCTCACAACTCTGTTAGGAAAAAAACATACGCAGCAAAATCTGCAGGAAAATGGAGGCTGGTTTTCCTTATCCATAAATGCCAACAGACCCGATTCAGGTGGGAAACACCTGATTTTCCAAGCTAAAATGGCTTTATTTTAGCTGTTTCCTACATAAAGGTGCTTCTCCCTCAAGTCAATGAGAAAATTCCCCCAATTTGTTTTTCAAAATCTCCCACCTTGGAGTTTTAGAATGTTGACATGTATATGTATACTGCTGGGGACAACGCTGTTAGCAATTAGGCATTTATGCCATGAGAAGGTGGCCTAGCCCCTGAACTGACCTGGCAGCTCAGGAGTAGTGTCTGTGACACAGTGGTGTACGCATAAGGTAACCTGCAGTTCTGGCATTGCTAAACTTATGTAGGTAATATTATTGCTATTCAAGTGAACAACAACCCTTCTGATACATTTAGGGTAAATTTTTTCGGGACCTCCGCCCCCAGGGACCATTGGCTACCTTTAGTGGGAGTTACTATGGTGCATTTGGCCATGGTGTTACCTATCACATTATCGAAAAAACTTCATGCAGCTCTTTAGGTACTGACAGAGTACAAGTTTGTTTAGGTAATGACAAAGTAGTATGTTAAGTGATGAGGAAATCCCTGTCTGTATTAAGACTCTTCCTACAATGGAAAAACGGCCAGTAATTTTACAAATCTCCACAGTCAGAGTATTTGGTTTCCTGTAAGTTGAGTTAAGGAAATTACTGGGTAGTGTTTTTATTTAGAAATACATAGATAAATTATGATTAAATAATACTTTAAATAATGTTTTTATCTTAACAAATTGTATTACTTTTTTTTATTTTTGTGTGTTGTGTTTTGGGTGGTAAAGAGTCACTGTTGTGGGTCCGTTTTAGTTTCCTGCCTGGGCACAGGATATAGCTTAGCTTTTTGCTTGCAGACCTTTTGCCCTTTTTACCTGATCCCCTTTGCCCTATTGTCATGCTCTGTATTATTCTATTTAATTATTTAGGGGGTCATTCTGACCGCCGGGGCCAGGGTTGGCGGGAGCACCGCCAACAAGCTGGCGGTGCCCCGCAGGGCATTCTGACCGCGGCGGTTTTGCCGGGGTCAGAAGTGGAAAACCGGCGGTCTCCCGCCGGTTTTCCGCTGCCCTTAAGAATCCTCCATGGCGGCGCAGCTCGCTGCGCCGCCATGGGGATTCTGACACCCCATACCGCCATCCTGTTCCTGGCGGCTCTGCCGCCAGGAACAGGATGGCGGTATGGGGTGTCGTGGGGCCCCCGTAAGAGGGCCCCACTTTGTATTTCAGTGTCTGCTTTGCAGACACTGAAATACGCGACGGGTGCCACTGCACCCGTCGCACCTTCCCACTCCGCCGGCTCAATTCTGAGCCGGCGTCCTCGTGGGAAGGCTGTTTTGCACTGGGCTGGCGGGCGGCCTTTTGGCGGTCCCCCGCCAGCCCAGTGCAAAACCCAAAATACCCTCAGCGGTCTTTCGACCGCGGAGCGGTATTTTGGAGGGGGGAACACTGGCGGGCGGCCTCCGCCGCCCGCCAGGGTGAGAATCACCCCCTTATTTCCTTTTAGCACTGCTTGCATATGGGTGCATTTTAGAGAAATGTTTTCATTTTCCTAATCAGTGTTATTCTGCTCAAGCGTCATTATTAGTGATGTATGTGGCTAATGTCATCATGCTCCTTTCATTTTACTTTGACAACAACAGAATGCAAACATGTCAGCTATTTGTTATGTAATTGCCGACACAGACCAAGGTTGTTAGTGGGGGATTGACCAGGATACACCATCTAGACTCCACGTCAGTTTGCAGCAAATCACAGCCTTGTGTCTTTACGATTCTTGATCTAGAGACTAAGGGACCGATCTCATCGCAAGGTGATGGGGTTGGGGGCGTTTCTCATGGACACTGTACTGACAGATTAGGCTTATCATGCCCAGCTCTCCCTTTAGGGTAGGGTTTAGGACGTATTACTAGGAATTACATTTTCTGTGTCATTGCAATATGCTAGGGGTTTTCATATTTACTACTTTTATCCTCACCATTCTGCTTCTGTTATTTCTCATTGTCATACACATTGCAGCATATGCATTTTATCGTAGATTGCAATCTTTTAAATAAATATGTTGAAAACTGTCCTGTTCGTCTTCATTGTCTGTGTGTGTAAGAGACTTGTTACTACCAAGAGAAAAGGGGTACGATCTGTTATACCATGACTTCCTTGAGCGGTCTCCAGAGTCAAACGCTAGGCTGCCAGAAATCACCTCTACCTCTTAGGGTTTGGGTGAGGTACGCTAGAGAGCTGGGAGGTTTGGGCCGACAGCTTCTAATTGTCGTAGGAGTGACTGAGTCACCTACGTACAAAAGGGTTGCTGCCCTTAATCCAGCAGTCTCGCTGAGGGGCGATGTTCATTCACAACACTGTATTTCAATTAATAGTTACGTATACAAATAATTTTTACAAGTCAGATTTCGTTATTTTTGAAGATTTGAGTGTTTAATCTTTAGGATTTAAATTATGAATCTATATTTATGAAATAATTTGTAATCTTTATATAATTTTAGTTTGATATTTGAGGTCTCTGATGATTGCCTTTTCCCTAGTGTTTGATAGACTGGAGTTTAAACAGTAAATCTTACAAACACCCCATTGCACGCACTTTCCCCAATGTTTGTTAGACTGGAACAAGAATTGCAAATTTGACCCCTCTGTCCCCCCAATGTATGGACTTTTACCAATATTTGTTAAAGTGAAATTAAAATAGAAAATCTGCCCCATGTACACACTTTCCTGAGTGCTTGTTAGATTGGACTTAGAATAGCAAATCCACTGCATGTTCCACAGTTTTATTTATAATGGAGTTATACTATTCCATCCGAGTTTCATCTTCTGCAATGTCTGTATTTCCCCCATGGAACTTAGACCACAGATCTGAGCCCCCTCTTTTCCCATCAGTGTACGCACTTTCCAAAATGTTTGTCAGTTTCAGATTATAGTAGTAAATATTGACCCCCAAATGTTTGATTGTTTCAATTTTGGCAGGATTTAGTTAGAACAGTGTATTTGAATTGCTTTTATTTGTTTCTGTTTTTTAAATAATTTTCAGTTGGAAATTGGTTATTACATATTACTTTATTGAGGATTTAAAAAATATTTTGAAAACATATTTTAATATTGATAACATATATTTAAAATTATATATTGAAAACATGTATTATACTTTTAAAAACATTCTATTGTGTTTTTTTAAATTATGTATTATATGTTTTGATATGTTAAAAAATATTATTTTGTCACACATTTTTAAATACATTTTATGATTGTTGAATATATTCAAAATGTTGAAATACTTGTTAAATATATTAATAATGATATGTGTATGTGGTGTATTCATTTATATACATTACAATTATTTATTTTTTAAGAATCTTTTCATGTGTACATTTTGCAATTTCTACTTTAATATTAAATGTATTTTACATAAATTATATGTTGTCTAAAGATATATGTATTTTTTACATTTTCTAAAAGTTAATATATGTTTCTATGTCATAATTTATGTTGTGTATATTTATATTTAAATAAATGTAATTCCTAAAGTATAATTTTTCTGTTAAAGTATTATAATGTTAACTAAAATTAACTATAGATTCTTACAATTCTAATGTCAATATTAAACACTGCAACATGTTTCAAAAAGTTTTGCACTTTCTATTATAAGCGTATAAACTATGGAATTAATGACCCCCCAAATATAAAATATACGGATAACTATCTTATCTTCAGAAGACTTCTCAAGAGTTGGCTCTTTCCCACATAACCACCATACTCAGACACCACCATACGCAAACACCACCATACACAAACAGCAATATACTGCAATGTACTGCATATCCCTGTGTTTGTCAGCATTTATCATTTGATTATATCTAGATATGCGTATTTCTTTGTACAAATATGTATAATAGCTATGTTTTTTCTTAAAATATATACATTCTCTTTAGGCCTACTTAACCAATGTATATATTACCTACAGTTAAATATATATACATGTATATACATATATATATATATATATATATATATATATATATATATATATATATATATATATATATATACATATATATATATATAATATAATATATATATATATGTATATATATATATATATATATTAATTGTGGCAGTCGCCACTAGGTAGTTATAGTTAGGACCATGTTTCCATAGAAAAGGTGTTTTTTGACTTGCCTATATCTTTGACACCCTTTCACAAATCTTCACGTAATTTTCCAAAAACAAGTGTCCGGGTGATTCTAGTTGTGCACGGAAGGTTTCGGGGTGATCCGTCAAGTGGGGGCCAAGAAAAAGGAGGGGTCAATAAAGTTGCATTTCTATGTTAATTCCCATAGGACCTTTGCACAGAACTATAGCCAGAACTACTGGGTGGAATTACACCAAATTTGGCAAAAGCTAGCTTTCGGTACGCAGATTACGCTTTTGATTATTTGGTGTAAATCCTTTGAGCACTTTTTGAGATATTAAAGGGAAGGTAAATTTGTATATCTAGGGTTGCAGATCCTTCACAATGTATTTGCAAATTAATGATGAGCTTGTGCAGGGAAATGAAAAGCTCTGATTGTCTGCCAACAGTTTAAACCAGGAAGTGTTGGCAGCCATCTTGGGACTCAGCTTCATCCGAGTCCCACTAAAAAGTAAAAAAATAAAATAAATAAGGGGTCAGGGTAGAGTCAACTTGACTGCTTAGCTCTGATGCAGAGCGACCCCCAATAGGTAAAAAGCATTTTTTCAAAATTTTCGCCACGATTCACAGCAAATCCGCCAAATATTTTTTTTAAAAAACAAGTGCAGGCTCCTGCGCTTGTTTTCTATAGATCCCGCGGGTGGGTGAGGTCTCGGAGGCCATTGATTTATATATATGCGTGGGCACCCGCCCCCCTGCAGCCCCGGGGACCACCACCTCCCCAGGGTTTGCTCAAAATTAATGCGGGTGGGCGCTTGTCCCTCCCCCAGCCCTGGGAGGTCCACCTCCCCAGGACAATTTCAGTTAAATGTGTGGGGGAGCTGTGTGGCCCCCCCAACGCCCCTGGGACCACCACCCCCTGGAGCAAAATGCGTTTTTGATGTGGGGGAGGCCTGGCGGCCTCACCCACAGCCCTGGTGACCACCACCTCCCTGGGGCACTATGCAAATTGCATGCAGGGGGACTACAAGTAAACTTTGTGCGGGCAGCCCCAGGGACCACCCCCTCAGGCCAAACTGTAAAAAAATAGAAAGGGGGTCTGTTTCGGACCCCCTGCAGCACCAGGCACCACTACCTCCTTGGGACTATTCTACATTGGAGGTGGCTGTGCAGCCCTCCTCGAGGAGCCACTGATAGCCCTGTGGATCGCCACTCCCCAGGGCCAGCTCCTGCTATGACTTAACTGTTTGCTCTGACTTGGCTGCAGCTTTACAGCTGCCGCCAAGTCACAGCAAACACTCTGGTCCGGTCTCTCCCTTCATCAGAGTGGAAGTTTCCTCTGTGTGCCTGCCCGTGGAGATGCAGGCAGGCACACAGAGGAAACTACTCTCTCTCTGTGAAAGCAATGCTGGCTCCCACATGAGGTGGGGAACCAGCTGGGACCGTGGGGGCCTTCAGGCTCTCCCCAGGGTCCCCAACATTGTGATTGGGTGCCCTGGTGGGTTCCCAGGTCACATGGCTGGGTCCCAGGGGATGGGGTCCCTGGGCCCAAGATCAGCCCTGGTGAGGGGGGGCACACAGCACCTCTTCCCAAAAAAACAAAATTAAAATAAAATATTTAGGCCGGGTCCCAGGGGATGGAGGCCCCAGGACTGAGATCGGCCCTGGGGAGGGAGGCCGCAGGGCCCCCCTCCCCTAAATAAAACATGAAATATTCAGGCCAGGCCCAGAGAATGGGGTCTCCGGGGCTGAGATGCACTGGGGAAGGGGGGTATGTGCCCCCACTTCCCCCAAAAAATACAGTTTAGAAGGACAGGCCCTGGGGGATGGGTTCCACAGGGCTGAGATCGGCCCTGGGGAGGAATGCCCCTGGGCCCCCTCCCCAAAAAATAAGTAATAATTAGGCCAGGCCCAGGGGGATGAGTACCTGGGACTGAGATCAGCCTGGGGAGGGATGGCATGTGGCCACCCCCATCCAAAAAATAATGTTTAGGCCAGGCCATGGGGGATGGGGTCCCTGGGGCCAAGGTCGGCCTGAGAAGGGGGTCTTGTAGGGTTTGGTTGGTATAGGGGTTGGCCACAGGGACTGGCCGCAGGCCAGGCCCAGTGGCCAAACCCAGGCGATGGTTGGATTAACGTATAGTAATGAAAATTACTATAGGTTAAAAAAACATAGAAATTCACTGAAAAAAAACTAAGGTTGCAGGAACTTTATAGTTAGGAAATAGAATTAAAATAACATAGACATTCACATAAAAAAACAAAGGTTACAGGAACATTATAGTTAGGCTCACATTTTAGGCATACCAAAACAATGAAATTCACCAGTTATACTTAGAATTATCTCAAGTAACTATAACTTGTGCCCTAAGGTAACTATAACTCTAGCCCTCGCCATGCACTGCTAATTATCCCACAAACTACGGCATGTATGACATCTTTTATAACATATTTTATAATATCAATATAATACTTTCTATAAAATGTTTGACAAAAAGTGTGCATGGCGCGGGCACGAGTTATAGTTACCGAAATGCATAATCGGGAATAAACCTTGTTTACCTGGTCGCTGAGTGAGCGCTTTCATCAACATCGCTTTTACAAGGACTTCAGATGTATTATGTTCAGATAAGTGGTTTGATTGGATGCTTATTCTCTGTTTATCTATCTCAATATGTAAATATTATCTTAACTATTTATCTAGAAGCATTTCACTATTGAAATATTGAGAAAAAGCTAACAATAATGCTATAATAAAAAGTACACAAATAAATTGACTTCAAATACTGTAACACTTGAAAGTTTGTGTTTCTATGATACAACTTTAAATCTCAATATATCATCTTCCTTCCACATCTATTCCCTTTCTATATAATCATGTATCTGTGTATTTATTACTTTAGTCCTACTGTACAAGAGAAGAAAAAAAGGTGAAAAATCACTCTTTCCAAAGCATTAGTCTGTCTCACCCTATATCAATATATCCTCTATCTCAACTCTCTGAAATCCCAAACATCAGTCTACTACTATGATCTCCAAAATAACCCTACCAAATTCTCCCTCATGTATCTCTCCTTTGACTCATCCCAAACTTCATTTTACTACTATAATCTCGCTAATCCCTTTCTACAGACTCTTCCCTCCTCCATCTCTCCTTTACTCATCACAAACCTCATCTTACTGCTATGATCTCCCACTTAACAATTTCTGGATTCTTCCCTCTTCGATCCCTCCATTATTCTATTCAATCCGACTAACAGACTCACATGTCCAGCACTCAAGTTAACTCATATTCCCTATAAAAATACTAATCCTATACTCATATTTCCCTATACTAACCCACCACTAATATTTTTGAGTTCCGGAGTAGCATGCTGCCCACGGAAAAGCACTTAGACGCCTCGTTAGGGGTAGTAAGCTCTATATAAATACAATTACAATAGTAATATCTCGTCATGCAACTTAATATATGAATATGCACTCTCATTCTGCTCTAGAATGCTTAGGTTCCGCTGATAAAACTTAACCCAAAGCACAGAGCCCCTTATGAGAAGAAGGAATGATTTGTTTTGGACACTGTCAAGGGCTCATTGCAACAAGATAATGGAGGAGATTGTACACTTTGCAAGGCAGCCTCAAGGCAGGAGTTCCAGGCAGCATCGCCATGTGTTTTTTAGAGTATTGCTCACACTTCTCTGCTGAAGTGACAAGAGATGCAGGAAGCCGTAGAGCTGGCAACACCAGTATAGCAGCCAGTCTATGATCCTATCAATGCTTCAGAATGAGGAAGTCCTTAACAATCGAGGCCCAAGATCTCAAAACGCTCAAAGACTTCGAGATGCTAAGTAGTTTCTAAAACCGAGAGATCCCACTACTAATAAATGTTGTCTAGCAGAGCATGAAGAAACTCAACCAGACGTTGATATCACATGAATTAGTTGTCACCCCAGGAGCCGAGACATCATTAATTTAATCTGAACATAACTTTTGCTGCTTATATGTGGCTAATGGCGGGCCATATTCGATGCATGTCGGATGTTCTCCTATAAGTTTCTGTTACTACTCTCTATGATCTAGTGCAGTAGTCTCCAACAGGTCGCCCCCTATCTTGGAGTATCTCACTGCCTCTCAGTTGAGTCTGGCAATAGGAAGATGATGAATTTGTGATCTCCTGTCCTGTGAGGCAGAGAAAAGTGACTGGAGGAGTCCGCAGTCCACCCTCTTAGAATGCTGCTGGCTGGAAGGAAGCCTGGTCATAAACAATTGTCAATTGTCAATGAGCACATTCTTTGTAAGCTTTGACTCGATAAATGTTGCCTAGATTGAGCTTTGTTTCATTCATCTCAATGTAAAATACTTGGAGGGTTACTATGTTGTATTAAAGATGCATTTTTGAGAGTTGTGCTACACTGTTTTTTTTTCTTTTTTGTTTCCTTTTTGCATTCATTATTTCTTCCTGTCTGCCTTTCCTTCCCTACTACTTCCTTTCTCCCTTTCTTTTTCTACTCTCCCTCTTCCTTTCTCTCATTTCTTTTTTGCCTTCTCGTTTGTCTTATTGTTTCTTTCACCCATTCTTCCTGTTTATTTATCTCCTCCTCTTTCATTTTTTCCTTTCTTCTCTATCCTCTTTTACCACTCTGCTTTCTGTCTCTGTTGCTTATCATTTCCATATTTGTTTCTTTCTTTCTTCCTTCATATCTTCCATTCTTTGATCTCTTCTTGCTTTCTCACGTCTTACCTTATATGTTCATTCTTTGTTTTCTTTCTTCCATTCTCCCCTTCCTTTTCATTGTTTCTGTCCCAAAATCATTCCATCAAATGTTCAGTCTTTCCTTCCCCTTCTCTTTCTTTGCATGATTATTTTTTTCCTTTCCATCTCTTTCCTTCTTTCCTTCATTCCTTCTCTTTGATTTCTTTGTCCATTGTTTCAAGTTTCAGTCTTCTCTCCTTTCTTATGCGCAGTCTTTCTCTGCATCATTTCTTCCTTTGCATTTTGCCTTCCTCACCTTTCATTCTGTTCTCCTTTCTTCCATCTTTCCAGGTTCCCTCCCTTCCTTCCTCTGTTTCCTCCTCCATGCTCCATTTTTTCTCCCTTCTGCTCCTTTCTTTTTTCTTTCCTTTGTTCTCCTTTCTCACATTCTCCTTTTTCTTTCTTTCCTTCTTTCTCTCCTGTCTTTTCCTCTTGCGTTTCTTTTGTTTCTTCCTTCCTCTGTTCTTTATCATTCTCTCCTTCCTTTCTTGAAGACAAAATTTTGCAATAAAATGTCTACAGAACTTAGCAAAGTGTATGAATCTATATCCTTGCAGGTGGTTGTTTTTGATCGTTTAAGTACTGCTGTTAGATCCCTGCAGATGTCTTGATCCGAAATCACAAAGCCAAAGAAGGTGATGCTAATGATTTCAAACTCACATTTCTTCGCTTTACTAAATAATTGATGTTGGACAGCCGTGATAATACAGTACTTCTCAAATGCATTTCAGATGAAGCTCCAGAGTGTCCTAGAAGACAAGAATGCCATCTAAATAATGATGTAGGAATCCAGTATAACGCTGAGAAATTGTCGTAACATACCTGGGTCATTGAGCAATCTGAATGGCATGACAGGATATTCAAAAATGTCCATAGCAAATGTTGAAAGTTGTCTTCCACTTATCTTTTCTCTTGATGCATATTCAGTTGTATGCTCCACCTAGAGCAAACATGGAAAATATGTGTAGTCTAAAAGGACGAAAATGAGTGGCAATGGCTATTGGTTCTGGATGGTAGTAGAATTTAACTCTTCGTAGTCGATGTACGTTTGGTGCTCCCCATTATCCATCACAATGAAAAAGATGGGAGGCCCTGTAGATGATTAAGAATGCTGAGTAAATGAATTCAGAACTTCATCCTCCTTAACAGTAAAGGGGTAAATAAATCCTCAGGATCTTAGCTGCCAGATGTACAGAGATGAGAACTACCAATGTCCTAATTGTGATTACCTACAAATCGCAATTGAGAATTCAGTATTCCTAATATATAAAAAATGTTCTCAAATAGCAATTCCTAGTAGTTCACAAATTAACCTACCTCATGAATATTAAGGAGGCAGGTCGCTATGTGCGACCTATTAGGAATCGCAGCCATCACGGTAATGGTAATCTGCTGAGGTCAACAAACCGCCATGTCTGTGATAGCTTTTTAATAAAACAATCGTTTTTGTTTTTGTTTTTTAAATGAAGCCTGTTTCCTTAGAGGAAAATAAGATGCGTTTAAAAAAGTAAAAAATAAACTTTGAAGTTTCTTTTTTTAAGAGTAGGCGGCGCCTACTCTTAAAAAATATCTTTTCAACATTCTCAAAGGGAAAAGGACCTCAAGGGGATCCCTTTCAATTTGTAAATGGATTACCACCCCTTTTAAAATAGTAGTAAAGTATAACTGTTTTACGATCGGAATTTGGCTTCAAAACAGTAATACACACCATACTGATTCAGAATTTGGAAGGGATGCCTAAAACACGCCCCTTCCAAATACTGAATCGCAAATGCAGATTGAGATTCGGTAACAAGTTACTGAATCACATTTTGCATTTTGTACATGTGAAAAAGCATGTTTCCAGTCGCAAACGACCCGATTCTACAAAGCAGGACATTTGCGACTGGAAAAATGCTTAGTACATCTGGCCCTAAATCAATTGCACAATCATATGTGAGGGTTAGCTCCCTTAACAATGAAAGCATCAAAGATCTCTTGATACTATTTCGAAGTATGCTAGCTCCTGATTTATCCAAAGCAAAACAGGGTAATGCTTCAGACTTTCAGATGTCTGGATATCATAACAGTGTTCTTGATTAAAGTCTGAGGAATGGGTAACTGGCTGGTCTTTCTGCTTAATACAACCATCATGTTTGCATTCTGAAAGTGGAGATCTTACTCTGTAAGAGAGAGAAGTTGCTGTGCTCCAATCTGGAACGTGAGACCTAAAAGTGATGTCAAGATGGTAGGGTGATTCACTGTTGGATAAAGCATTTTTTAGTTATCCTCTTATTCCCTAATAAAACACAGCCGATGAAGCTTCATTCATTCATCCAGCAGCCAATACTAGCTACTAATAGTGACTAATTGTCAGGAGGCATTGCTGAACAGGAGTAGGGGTGCAAAGCCCTAAACTCCCTCACACTGAGTTCATTTCAAGAGCAGAAAAGCTGGCAGGGTTCACAGGTTGTCTGCCCTACATGGCATGAGGCTTCTGTGCAGAACACACTAAGCGATGTTCCCCCTACAACCAACTAAATTTTCTAGGAGTAGTTGAACTCTCATATCTTTTGGAGATGGTGGTGACATAAGTTTCGTCTTGTTTCCTGCCACCATTGATAGACAATCATGCTACAATGTTGCTGCAACTAGGACTTTGCAACTTGGATTATTATTTGTTTCTAGATCACTTTCTTTACAGCTTACAAGAGAATAGTTTGTGAATATAGAGAGGTATTCTGAAAATTAAGCAGTGTTGACCTAGTTTTTGAAACTTGATTAAAAATAAAGAGTTTAGAAATTGCTTTCATGAAGGTTGGAGGTCTGTGGTCAATCTTGATCATCTTGTTTTAGAGGATTTTAGCTAAATTTCTGTTCTGCTCCATTTCAGTTCACAGCTGGGTTAAATTGGACTATGTTTGACTTGAAGAAGTGTTGGGAAAAGACTGGACTCCTGAATGTTACTTATTCTGTATTTAAAGCCAGTGTTCGATCCAGGTTGGCTGGATTCTGTGTGGTGGGCGATTTGCTCATATCCATGGGACATATTGCTGTTTTCCAGCAGTTAACAACAGTTCTGTTCCTCCAGGTTGGGATGAGCAAAAATAGAGGAATAAAATAGTATCAAGAGG
Source organism: Pleurodeles waltl (assembly GCF_031143425.1). Classification (NCBI taxonomy): domain Eukaryota; kingdom Metazoa; phylum Chordata; class Amphibia; order Caudata; family Salamandridae; genus Pleurodeles; species Pleurodeles waltl. The sequence continues at coordinate 1,893,656,719 of NC_090440.1, forward strand.
GCGAATAACAAATAAACAATATTAGTTTCACCATATTTCTCACTCGTCAATGCCTACTTTTTCGTGGTTGAAACAGGAACTGACATCACAGTAAAATACTTTACTTATTTTGGATTGGGAACTTCAGGCCAAAATCTTTAAACAGACAAACATCCTACAAAGGGCTTTTAATCAGGCTTGACTGAGCCCCTCTCATCTAACACATAGCATTGACTAAGCATGTGAAGAAGATGCCCAAGTTTGTCATCTTTCATCCAATGCAGAGATCCGCAGTCTCTGTGCAGCCCTTCCTATCCAACTCTCCTTAGAGTTTGTGGAATATTCCTTCGGATTACCGTGGAAATACCAGAGTGGTTCAGGCTGTGAAGATGGCCAGACACACACTTCTGCTACATGCTGCTTTACGGCATGATGGGAGCATTGTCTTCCTCTGATGGCTTGCTGCCTCTAACCAACTTCAGCATTGATGTAACAAATGACTTGATTACTTACATGTCAGACTGTTGTCTCAAACATTTTAACTTGTGTATCAAAATTATTTTATTAAATTGTTTTCGAAATTGTTGGCCCAGGCGATTTAATTTTGTATTAAAAATTGCTTTTTATCTCTATCAAAATAGATAGCAAAAATGTGAACATGCATAAATGTAATAGTCATCTATCCCTGTTACTCACACAGCAGGGACTGGAGTGCATTAAGCTAAAAAACAGCCTCCATATATGTACAGGCCCAAAGGATGAGACATCAGTCCACTGCACCACTTGCAGTGGGCTTGCACGCGCCACTACTCTTTCTGTATTTCTGGTGCTGGCCAACCAGAGAGAAACTGTTTGTTGCAGGGTTTGCAGAGTTGTGCCCAGATGTAGGCTGGCCAAGGAAGAGGGCTATCAATGACTCCACCATAGTTGCCGAGATTGTAAATGAGTTGAAAATGTACAATAAATTAAGAATTCTTGAGCAGATCCCACCAAGATTATGTTTGGCCTGGGCCCACAAAACCCTTAAGGTGTTCTTGAAATAAAGCACTCCATCTTTGATTGGAAGTGAGTTTAGGGTAAGGTTCAATTTCTTAGCTAAAGATCACACTTTCTGTTTAAACAAATTCAATTCACTCCCTGCTGCTTTCACTTTTGGAACTCAACAGCCAAAATGTCCACTTTCCTTGCTGACTGTATCCTTTCCCAGAAGAGCTTTGATGGAAGAGCTTCTGCATTGAAAAGGACGTTTATGTGTGGAAATTAATTTGTTGTGGTGTTTGGAGGGGAGCTGGGGCCCTGTGTGGGGAGACAGCAGCCATTCACACTTGAAAGACAGCTCCATATGACCCACGGGTACCGAATGGGTCTACTGTTGCTCCTGATCTCATGATCACCATGACTGCAGGAGATCTGGATCAGATCATGTAGTTAGTGTTAAATCATGTTTGAAATTTGTGTTTCACAAGTTGTTTTGCAGAGCGTACTGAAAATGCCACGTGGATTTCAAGCCTGCCTGTGTTTTTCTCTAAAGCAGCTCTCACTCAGAACTTTCCATTCCCTTCCCACCCCAGATCCTGTTTGCTATTCATCCCTGTTCTCCTTCTCATTTAATCAAAAGTAATTGCACCTCTTCCTTTTGTAATGTAGTTTGAAATCGATTGACTATGCCCTTTTGTTTTATAGTCAAACAAAAAGCTCTCACTTTAGTGACCCACTGGGCGCCAATGCAGATCATAAGGTTTTCTGGTGACAGAGGTCTCATTGGCTTCATTTCCTGTTTCACAGGTTGTGGCTTTTTATTCTGATATTAAATCGGGATCTGTAATGTTTTCCTCAGCACAGAAAGCATGTTTTTTCCAGCAGAGGAGTGAGTCCAGAAACAGAGGCATTTCTTGGAGTTTGGCTGCATGGACACCAAACCATATTTAGTGATGGCCGCCCAAGTGGCATGTATTTATACTCAAAGAGGCTCCAGCTTACATTGCAGGAGGTGGGGATCCGATGCCATATGCTACAAGGTCCACCGTGACAAGACGGCATAGGAGACCTCCCATCAAGAATGTGATCCTTGGAAACAAATCCCCAAAATAAGGAGTCCACTTCTAGGCCTCATAAAAATGTTCTTATTGTACTGGAAGATTTGTCCCAGAATGTGGGAGAGTGGGGTGTCCTGACTACTCAAAAGGCCCTCAAGCAACACCTTAAATTCAGCAGCCCATCTCACACCATTTACGTCCATGAGAAGACCATCAAATGGGTGGTCCGATGGTGGGAACGTCAATTACCCTCTGAACGAGGTGCTTGAATATAGATGGAGGTGGACGGGCCTTAGGTATCCAGTTACCACCCTCATCTAAGTCAGAACCAAGTGTCCCATATATACAGATAAATTAGTCCATGGAAAATGATTACATCCGTAGTAGTGGAAACAAGCACAGTAACAGAAATGAAAAAGGCTTGGCAGCGACACAGTGAAATGGTTTTATTGTCGTGGGGATAGACTTAGCAGTCAATTATCCTCTGTACAATCTGTTGCATTTGTGCTGTAACAATAATAATTTGTACTGCATGTGTGCTTCATACAGCACTACATGCAGCAAAGCATTAGGTGTTAGAATTTCCAATTTAATGGTATTCATTTTACCAACCCCAGAAGGACTGCAGGTTCAGTGGACCTTGTCAGCATTTGAACTTGTGACCAGAAGATAACAGCAGATGTCAGGCTCAAGCACAAGGTCACTCAGCCATCTTAGCTGACTATCGTTCCTCATCGGGCCGTGAACCGCTGTAGTGATTTTCATACGTTATTTGCTGATAAGGTGAGTCACATCTGACCTGAAATGTGTCTATCACTTCAGTCAATGGCCCGCCTTGATAATCTGGATCAGGATGATTTCAGCTAAATTTCTGTTCTGCTTTATTTCAGCTCAGGGCTGGAGTAAATTTGACCATCTGTGACTTGGATCCCTTCTCACTTGTGTGTCTTTAAAACAACTCTTTGAATCAACTCTTCGAACTATGAACTACCTTCGGTCAGGAACTGGCTCCCCCACGACCGCAGCACCACCTTGCTGTGTCTGTGTACCTGACCCCCGCCTATGGTGCTGCTCGCGTGTTCGGGCCCTCCTCCACCCGCAGGCATCTACCTGAGCCTCATCCCTGGTGTCTAGTGGGCTTCTGGTAAACGTCGCTAGACTTGTGTACATTGTGCCGTTTTTATCGTGTTTGTGACTGTATTCTGTGCCTTGCTTTACTGCCTTGCTTTACTGTGCCATTTGTTCCATCTGCTTCCATTTGTGCCTTTTTTGCTTCTGTGACCGCTTTTTGCCCCTTGTGCGCTCCCCTTGCCGGCTCTCTGAGCCACGTTCCCCGCCGCTGCCTCCCTGCAGCCCGCCCCCTCGCGCCCAAATTCACCGCTCCCTCCCGCCTCCCAGCTGCTCCTCCCTCCCCCCTCCCTTCTTAATGGCGGGCGCTGTGCGTCGAGGGTGAGTGACTTCTGACCTACCTTTGGTCAGGAACTCGCTCCCCCACGACCGCAGCACCACCTTGCTGTGTCCGTGTCCCTGACCCCCGCCCACGCTGCTGCTCGCGTGTTCGAGGCCCTCTTCCACCCACAGGCATCTGCCTGCGCCTCATCCCTGGTATCTAGTGGGCTTCTGGTAAGCGTCACTAGACTCGTGTGCATTGTGCCGTTTTTATCGTATTTGTGACTGTATTCTGTGCCTTGCTTTACTGCCTTGCTTTACTGTGCCATTTGTTCCATCTGCTTCCATTTGTGCCTTTTTTGCTTCTGTGACCGCTTTTTGCCCCTTGTGTGCTCCCCTTGCCGGCTCTCTGAGCCGCGTTCCCCGCCGCTGCCTCCCTGTGGCCCCGCCCCCCTCGCGCCCCCATTCGCTGCTCCCTCCCGCCTGAGAAGTGCCAGAGACAAGCCCGTCTGCGCCTGTCCGTGCCTGGACTGCGCCCAGCGCCACCCCCCCTGGTCCGCACGACCCCCGCACCACCAGAAGCCTCTACACGGCCAACCAGCTCAACGCTCTCAACCCCGGCCGCTTCACAACATGCTTCCAAGCCTCACCGAAGAACACCAAAGGACCCTTCTCCTGCTGCGCTTGCAACTTCACCTGCGACAGAACGAGGAAACCTGCAACAACTGGTACAAACCACCTCCACTGCATACTCCTCAACACACGCTCCGCACGCAAGCACGCCATTGAACTCTGGGACCTGCTCAACACCACCGCCCCAGATGTAGCCTTCCTGACCGAAACCTGGTGGAACGACTCTTCAGCATCTGACATCGCCATAGCCATCCCGGACGGCTACAAGATCACCAGAAGGGATCGCGCCAACGGAATCGGAGGAGGAATAGCCATCGCCCACAAATCCACCCTCAAAGTCTACACCCACACGGACAACACCCTCAAGACCGCCGAACACCTTCATTTCCGAATCCACACGGACCCCAACACCACCCTCAGAGGAACGCTCATCTACAGAGCCCCCGGGCCACGAGCTCCCTTCAGCGACTCCATCGCCGACCTCACCAGCACCCACGCGCTCTCATCGACGGACTACATCCTCCTCGGTGACCTAAATTTCCACTTGGAGAACAACAACGACACCAACACCGCATCTCAGATCGACAACCTCTCCAACCTCGGCCTCAGACAACTCATCACCACACCCACCCACATCGCCGGCCATACGCTTGACCCAATCTTCTCCGCAAGCACCCACGTCACCTTCAACCACGTCACCGAACTCCACTGGACCGACCACCACTGCATCCACTTTCCATTCAAGAAGAATATCGAGCACTACCGCACCCAACAACCACCCCGCCGTCACTGAAGCAAAGTCACCGAAGACCAGCTGACCAGCACCCTCGCCAAGAACCCACCCACCGACTCCACCGACCCAGATACCGTCGCACTCAACCTCCGACGGTGGATCAACGACTGCGCCAACACCCTCACACCACTCAAGAGATCCACTGTCAACCAAGTAAGAAAAAAAGCCGCCTGGTTCACAGACGAACTCCTCACCTCCAAACGCGTCTGCCAGAAACTAAAAAAGAAATGGCTCCTCAAACACACACCCGACAGCCTTACAGCCCACAAGGATGCCACTCGCAAGCACCACCAGCTAATCAGACTAGCCAAGCGATCCCACTTCACAGAACGCCTGAACAGCAACGCACACAACAGCAAAGAGCTCTTCTGCATTGTGAAAGAGCTCTCCAACCCCAGCGCGAACGTCAATGACATCCCACCATCCCAAGAACTCTGCAACACCTTGTCCACCTTTTTCTATCAAAAGATCGCCGACATCCACGACAGCCTCAACACCACGCCCACGACGAACCCCACCCCCGAAAAGTCCACCTGCACCAACCGCTTGACCGCCTGGACCAACGTAGACAACTCAGAAACACGCAAGATCATGAATTACATCCACTCAGGATCTCCATCAGACCAATGCCCCCACCACGTTTTCAACAAAGCCGACTCTTCCATCCCCCCCAACTTCGAAAGGTCATAAACATATCCTTCGAAACTGCGACATTCCCGGAATGCTGGAAGCATGCCGAAATCCACGCCCTCCTTAAAAAACCCAAAGCAGACCCCAACGACCTCAAAAACGTCCGACCGATCTCCCTGCTCCCCTTCCCGGCGAAGGTCACCGAGAAGATCGTAAACGCTCAGCTAACTCACCACCTCGAGGACAACTCCATCCTGGACCCCTCCCAGTCCGGTTTCAGACATAACCACAGCACCAAGACTGCCCTTCTCTCTGCCATAGATGACATCAGACAGCAAATGGACAACAGCGAAACCTCAGCCTTCATCCTTCAGGACCTATCCGCCGCCTTCGACACGGTCTGCCACCGCATCCTGAAAACACGCCTCCACGAAGCCGGAATACAAGGAAAAGCCCTCAACTGGATCTCCTCATTCCTTTCCGGCAGAAGCCAGAGAGTCCGCCTCCCACCGTTCCGCTCTGAAGCCACCAACATCATCTGCGGCGTCCCCCAAGGCTCCTCACTGAGCCTGACGCTGTTCAACATCTATATGGCCCCCCTTGCACAACTGGCCCATCAGCACAACCTCAACATTCTCTCTTACATCGACGATACCCAGCTCATCCTCTCCCTCACCAAAGACCTGAGCACCAGCAAAGGCAACCTCCACGAGGGAATGAAGTCCATCGCCGAGTGGATGAGAAGCAGCCCCCTGAAGTTGAACTCTGACAAGACGGAGGTCCTCATTCTTGGACGCACCCCCTCCGCCTGGAACGACTCCTGGTGGCCCACCTCACTGGGAGCCCCGCCAACACCTACCGACCACGCTCGCAACCTGGGCTTCATCCTCGACTCCTCCCTCTCCATGTCCAAACAGGTCAACGCAGTTTCTTCCTCCTGCTACAACACCCTCCGCATGCTCCGCAGAATCTACAAATGGATCCCGACAAAGACAAAAAGGACGGTAACCTAGGCCCTCGTCAGCAGCAGGCTAGACTACGGCAACGCACTCTACACAGGCATCCCAGCAAAAAACATACGACGCCTCCAACGCATCCAAAATGCCTCCGCCCGACTGGTCCTCGACGTACCCTGCCGCTGCCACATCTCCTACCACCTGAGAGACCTCCACTGGCTCCCCGTGGACAAGAGGATCACCTTCAAGCTCCTCACCCACGCTCACAAGGCACTCCACAACGCCGGACCAGCCTACCTGAACAACAGACTTAACTTTTACGCCCCCACCCGCCAACTCCGCTCCGCCAACCTCACCCTCGCCATTGTTCCCCGCATCCAGCGCAAGACCTCCGGTGGCAGATCCTTCTCCTTCCTCGCCGCCAAGACCTGGAACACCCTCCCGACCTACCTGCGACAGACCCAGGACCTTCTCGCCTTCAGGAGACTTCTTAAGACCTGGCTCTTCGACCAGTAGCAGCACCCCCCCGCCCTCAGCACCTTGAAACCCTAACGGGTACATAGTGCGCTCTACAAATATTATGATTGATTGATTGATTGATTGATTGATTCAAGCGTAGCTTCGGTGAGGCTGAATGCAATCAATCGATCCCACATAAAATGAGATGGTGACTGGTGACACAGCTGAAAAGAGGAGGGCTATTAGTAATCAAACAAAAAGTCTTGGTCAATATGTTGGAAAACACAGACTTCTACAGGCGAGGAGCTACTGAATGCTACTCATTCTGGCTTTAAAGCAAGTGATGGGATTAAATTTGCATGATTTCATGTGTTGAATCGTTTGCTCTTATTAATGGATAAAGCTGTTTCTCCAGATTTGACAAGCTTCACCTGGCTAATCACCTATGTACTCTACATTGACTACTGCCGCATTGCTTTACCTAGGTGGACAATCCCTCACTGAATTATTTACAGCACATTTACAAAATTCCTTTGCCAATAAAGTGACTATAATATAATGTCCACAAGTTTAGATAGGCAACTTCTTCTATGTCACAAATATGTGAATATTTCTCTTCTAAAAAATCACAGAACTTTATTCACAAAGCCATTTGCATGTGTAAGTTTACCTCTACAAATGGTATGACTTACAATTGCAAATAAATGTTTTGTGCTCGCCAAACATTAATTTGCTCTTGTAAATGGATTTACTCAATCCTATTACCCAAGTAGTGTGTAGCAATTAATTGGAGAAACACCTGCTTCAATGAGCGGGAACTGTGTGTTCCAGGGAGATGTTATGCTCTGGCAAGTTTGTGCACAAAATTGTGATTCTATGACATGAGTAAATGCGTACCAAGCGCATAATGAGAAGGAAAGACTTCCAAAATTGGGGCATTTGCACTTTCTCTGGCATTTGTATGATCATAGTATGCATTTGCATCGCTTCTCACCCCACAAATGATTGTAAAAGTACTCCCTGGAAAGCTGAATTTGCTGCTGCTTCCCAGGAATAACACCGACAAACTTCAAGAATTCTAGAAAATTGCATATACTCTGATAAGTTGGAGTAATATGTACAATTATAGACTGATATTCAGCAGCTGGGTCAACGGTAGTCTTTAACCCACCTGTTTGCCACGGGCTCCCAGAAACAATGTGGGCTCAGGTTTCTGCATCAACAATTCACTAACATCAAGACTAGTGCTTCCCATAATTTTAAGAACCACAGGCCAATTTTTAGAATGACAAAAGTTTGCAACCTATCTAGCTTCAATGGAGATGATGCGGGCAATTGTTTTCATGTAACTGAAACATTGTGTGATAGGGCTCTGTCAGTTGGAGAGGACATTTACCAGTGAACTGGTCAGTAATCTGCACAGTCATCGAGCTTTAATGATAAAATTATATTGCATACAAATTATATGTGGAAATCGGGTTTCAGTTAATTTGTATCATGTGTGCATCACCAAGTAAAGTGTCTTGATTTGTTTTGATTTGTTTTGATCAATTAAAATCTTTATTTTCATCACAGTTCAGAATTACAAAAACATTTGCTTTATTTTTGCTTTCCTAACTACTGAATGTGTGCAGTTAATTTACAGGTATTTATATTCATAGTTCATTACAAAAATGACCTTCCTACAGCGTTTTCTTTCACACTCTCTATACTCCAGCAAGACACTCACATAATTCATTTAGTACAAAAAATAAGCACCAATTTGTCAGAGGACATAGACTGATATTTGACCTTTGTCTCTGAAGCACAGTAAGTGTGACAAGATAAATACACAACGTAAAGGCATGTTTATTTATTGCTCTGACTTTCACAACCCACCAACAATCAGCTCACCACCCACCAGGGGATCGACCTACATATTAAGAAATGATGATCTAGAGAATACAACTGTTTCATTGACCTTTTCTGGAGTTTTTGCTTTTGTCAAAATTGCTACATAAGGTAATGATTTCTGTGTTGTAGATGTAACTGAATCAATTTAGCATGTGAATACGTGCATATAGTCCTTCCCAGAAGACATGTAGCTTAAACATGCTGCAAATAGGCGTCACATATATAACACATGAGCTAGAACAACATCACCAACACTTGCTACATAAACTTAAATATTAAAAATAGTGTATCTAGAGACAGCTGGACAAGAAACCTTTGAGGACTTTCTGAAGATAGTAATGTGTTTGGTATTCACTGATAGACCTACCATATTTCACAAGACATGCCCCAAAATGCTCCTGTTACAGTGTGTGATGGCCCCTCCTTCTTCCTCCGGTCTGGGCATCACAGCCCTAGCATTCTTTTGATTGTCCATTACAATGTGTTCACACCACACCAGTGAAACAACTTTAAAAAGGCACCAAAGGTTTTAGGTTTCAGTTGTTCTTGTGCCTCTGCCTGGGTGCTGCTAGGTCTTTCTCTGGTCCCAGTGGTAATTCCACATTCTAAGTCCTCTTGACAGTGCAGCTAGCTGCTTTTTTGGTCCCAGCTGTAATTCCTCATTCTAAGTCCTCAAGACAGTGCTGACGCTACTTCTCTGGTCCCAGTGGTAAATCCTCATTCTTAATCTTATAGGCACTGGTGCTAGCTGCTTCTCTAGTCCCAGTGGTAATTCCTCATTGCAAGTCCTGCAGAAACAGCTGCATCTGCTTCTCTAGTCCATTCAGTAAATCCTCATTCTAAGTTCTCTAGCCTGTGCTGCTAGCTGTTTCTCTGGGCCCAGTGATCATTCTTTATTCTAAGTGCTCTAGACGATGGTGCTAGCTGCTTCTCTGGTCCCAGTGGTACCTCCTCATTCCACGTCCTAAGCTGCTTTCCTGATCCCAGTGGTAATTTCTCATTCTACGTCCTGTAGACAATGCTGCAGCTGCTTCTCTGGTCCTAGTGGTAATTCGTCCTTCTAAGCCATCTGGACAGTACTGCAGCTGCTTCTCTGGTTCGAGTGGTCATTTCTCATTATTAGTCCTCTAGGAAGTGATGCAAGCTGCTTGTCTGGTCCCGTTAGTAATTCCTCATTCAAAGTCCTCTAGACAACGCTGCAAGCTACTTCTTTGGACCCAGTGGTAATTCCTCATTCCACGTCCTCTAGACAATGTTGCTAGCTGCTTCTCTGATCCTAGTGGTAATTCCTCGTTCTTAGTCCTGCTGACAATGCTGTATCTGCTTCTCTGGTCCCAATGGTAATTCTTCATTCGAAGCCCTCTAGACAGTGCTTCAGCTGCTTCTCTGGTCCCAGTGGTAAATCCTCATTCTTTATCCTATAGGCAGTGCTGCTCGCTGCTTCTCTGGTCCCGTCGGTAATTCTTCATTCTATGTTCTCTAGGCAGCGCTGCTTCTCTGCTCCCAGTGGTAATTCTTCATTCTAAATCCTCTAGAGGGTGTTCCTAACTGCTTCTCTGGTCCCATCTGTTAATCCTTATTCTCTAGACAATACTGCAAGCTGCTTCTCTGGTCCTGTCGGTAATTCCCAAAAGTCCTCTAGTCAGTGCAGCTAATTTCTTTGGTCCCAGGGGCAATTTGTCATTCTAAGTCCTCTGCACAGTAGTGCAGCTGCTTCTCTGGCTCCAGTTGTAATTTCTCATTCTTAGTCCTCTAGGAAGTGATGCAAGCTGCTTGTATGGTCCCATCAGTAATACCTCATTCAAAGTCTTCTAGATTCTTGTCAGGTCCCAGTGGTAATGCCTCATTCTAATTCCTGTAGACAGTGCTGCAGGTGCTTCTCTGGTCCCAGTGGTAAATCCTCATTCTTAATCTTATAGGGTGTGGTGCTAGCTGCCTCTCTGGTCTCAGAGGTAATTCCTCATTCTAAGTCCTCTAAACAGTGCTGTCAGAAGTTTCCTAGTCCCAGTGGTAATTCTTTATTCTTAGTCTTGCAGACAATGCTGCATGTGCTTCTCTGGTCCCAGTGGTAATTCTTTATTTGTAGTTCTATGGGCAGTGCTGCTTCATGCTTATCTGATCTCATTGGTAATTCCTTATTCTAAGTCCTCTATGCAATACTGCATGCTGTTTCTCTGGACCCGTTGGTAATTCCTCAAGACCTCTAGTCAGTGCTCCTAGCTGCTTCTCTGGTCCCATGGGTAATTCTTCATTCTAAGTCCTCTGTACAGTGCTGCAGCTGCGTCTCTGGTTCCAGTCGTAATTCCTCATTCAAAGTTCTCGAGACAATGCTGCAAACTGCTTCTCATGACCTGTTGGTAATTCCTCGTTCTAAGTCCTAGACAGTTCTCCTAGCTTCTTCTCGGGTCCCAGTGGTAATTCCACATATTAATTCCTTTAGACAGTGCTGCAGCTGCTTCTCTGGTCTCATTGGTAAATCCTAATTCTTAATCTTATAGGCAGTGGAGCTAGCTAATTCTCTGCCCCCAGTGGTAATTTCTTATTCTTAGTACTGCAGACAATTCTTCATTTTGAATTCTATAGGCAGTACTAGTTGCTACTTTTCTGTTCCCATTGGTAAATCCTTATTCTAAGTCCACTAGACAATGCTGCAAGCTGCTTCCCTGGTCCCGTCAATAATTCCTCATGTCCTCTAGGCAGTGTTGCTATCTGCTTCTCTGGTCCCAGAGGTACTTCTTCATTCTAAGTCCTCTAGCTAGTGCTGCTAGCTGCTTCTCTGGTCCTAGTGGTACCTCCTCATTCTTAGTCCTGTAGACAATTCAGCCACTTCTTCTCTGGTCCCAGTGGTATTTCCACATTCTAAGTCCTCTAGACAGTGCTCCTAGCTTCTTCTCGGGTCCCAGTGGTAATTCCTCATTCTAATTCCTGTAGACATTTCTGAAGCTGCTTCTCTGGTCACAGTGGTAATTCCTCATTCTAAAACCTCTAGACAGTGCTGAAATAGCCTCTCTGGTCCCAGTGGTAATTCCTCATTCTTTGTCCTATGGACAATGCTGCAGTTGCTTCTCTGGTCCCATTGGTTATTCCTCATTCTATGTCCTCTAGATGGTGCTACAGCTGTTCTTAGTGCTCTAGGAAGTGCTGCTAGCTGCTTCTGTAGCCACGTCGATAGTTCCTCAATCTAAGCCCTCTAGCTAGTGCTGCTAGCTGCTTCTCTGGTCTCAGTAGTAAGTGCTCATTCTAAGCCCTCTAGACAGTGCTGCTAGCTGCTTCTCTGGTCCCAGTGGTAATTCCTCATTCCTAGTCCTGAAGATAATGCTGCAGCTCCTTCTCTGATCCCATTAGCAATTCCTCATTATACATCCTCTAGATAGGGCTGCAGCTGGTTTTCTGGTCCCAGGGGTAACTCCTCATTCATAGTCCTCTAGGAAGTGCTGCTAGATGCTTCTCTGGTCCTAGTGGCAAATCCTAATTCGTAGTCCTTTAGACAATACTGCAGCTGCTCAGCTGCTTCTCTGGTCCCAGTGGCAATTCCTCATTCTAAGTCATGTAGACAATGCTGCAGGTTCTTCTTTGGTCCCAGAGGTAATTCCTCACTCTAACTCCTCTGGGCAGTGCTGCAGCTGCTTCTCTGGTTCCAGTGGTAATTTCTCATTCTTGGTCCTCTGGTAGTGCTGCTAGCTGCCTCTTTGGTCCCAATTGTAATTCATCAATCTAAGTCCACCTGACAGTGCTGCTGGCTTCTTTTCCGGTCCCAGTGGTAAGTCCTCATTCTAAGTCCTCTAGACAGTGCTGGGGCTTCTTCTCTGGTCCCAGTGGTAATTCATCATTCTTAGTCCTGTAGACAATGCTGCAGCAGATTCTCTGGTCCCAGTGGTAATTCCTCATTCTATGTCCTCTAGACAGTGCTGCAGCTGCTTCGCTGGTCCCAGTGGTAATTCCGCATTCTTTGTCCTCTAGGAAATGCTGCAAGCTGCTTCTCTGGTCCCAATGGTAATTCCTCATTCTTAGTCCCCTAGACAGTGCTGCGGCTGCTTCTCTGTTCCTGTCGGTAACTCCTTAATTCTAAGTCTTCTAGGCAGTGCTGCAGTTGTGTCGATGTTCCCAGTGGTAATTCCCCATTCTTAGTCCTCTAGACAGTACTGAGGCTGCACCTCTGTTCATACATCCACTACACTCCAAGGTAAAAACATTGTAATTTCCAACGCCAATAGCTCTAACTCTCACAAATGTGATACCTATTGCATTTCAAATGCTTGTTCAAATATGTAGACACGTTTCATATTTTATAGAGAGATAAATTGAATTTTAGAATTTATTTCACGTTCGCTAATAGAAAAATCCAGGGTTTTCACAATAAAATGCATTTATTCAAGAGTGACTTACAGGTCTGTAATTTTAAAACCAGGTTCCTCTGACATCCAAAGCAAACATCTTTTTCATACCTGGGCTACTGTGTAAATTATTGTTTATTTCATTACTTTTCTGTGTGTTTGCTTATGTTGTAGGCCTGTTTTTCATCGTGGCTATAAATATTATTGAAAGGTTGGTATACATTGGTTTACATTGCTCACATCCTACACCTATCATCTTAATACATAAATAAAAAAAATATTGCCTACCTGCATTTTACAGCCTAGAAGCCCTAAAATGGGTTGTTAATGTTAACAAAAAGTCAACAAGAGTCCACTTGCAAGAATGAAAGGCAAAGAGTACGTACCAAGGATCCAAAACTACCACTGCAACCTCAAAAATCTCGACAGCAGTACTAAACGATCTTCAGTAACCCAGCAGCAGTATAAACAGATCAAATCAGAGAGAATAGGCCAGAAATAGTGCATATAAAAAAAAAACATGTCCAGTGAGATAACAATGATACCATGTGTCTTGATGAATGCAAGCAAGTTAGATCACAGTTTCAGTTTAACACCTCTAATCACTCAGGGCCTCATTTCAAGTTCGGTGGACGGGAAAACCCGTCTGCTGAACTTCCAACGAGGAGGTTGCCGCCTTACTGGTGACATCCCCGCTGGACCTATTATGACTTTCCCGCTGGACTGACAAGCGGAAACCTTGCAGCCCAGTGGGAAAGTGAAAGCAGCATTGTCGCAGGCTCGTAATCAAACCGGCGGCAATGCTGCAGCCCACAGGGGACACCAGCACCCTCATAATGGACATTGTCTGGCTGATTGCGACCTGCACCCACCGCCAGCCCATCGGGATCACCGATCCTAGAGGAGATGGCAGTACCATGGGGTTCTGACTGCCAGGGTAGTAATGTGGTGGTCGGACCACCACAATAGTAGCGATCCTGACCGCCACTGCGCGTCGTATTGAGGCCCTTATTCACCTCACTAGCACCACTTCCGAAATACCCCTGCAATCCTGGTATCTAACACCCCCTCCCAAACCCATTTTTATCCACAATCTTTTGTATTTGAAGATGTCTGCGTTTATTCATGATCAAAAAAGAAAACTTCAAAATGAAACATTCCTGCTCATAGGCCAGTAGGAGTGCATTTACAAAATACAATTTTCAGCCATAAATGTATGTGTACATAATTAATTCACATTGGATCTATTATTTAAATGCCAGTAGAGATCATTTGTTAAGGTGGCATGTTGGTGCTATGTAGTTTTTATTATGAATGTACCTTACAAACTTTGTAGCCTCATCTTGAGCAAATTCTGAGATGACCACCCTCATATGCTTGTGCATGCTGAATGTGCAGCCTGTCAACGAGTCTGTGCCCCACGTACACATCTTTTCCTGTCTTCTGTCAGGGGGCTGAAACAAGTTCTCTCATGTTCTGCAGATTACATTTCTTTTTTGTCTAGCAAACATGGGTATTCCCCATTTAGTATCAACTGGCACTGTACTAACTCTGACTGCCCAGTAGGCATCCATTTCCAAACAATGGAGTCATCTCAAAACACCTTTGGGAGCAGTAAGCCTTCTCGTAAAGATGTCATTTACATTGCTCACTGAAACCACTAAAGCTTGAGGACCACTATATTAAAAACTAACCAGGTACTAGCAAGACCCAGAGAGAGAGAGAAGAGAAGAGTTCCTTCTCTTCATTGCATACATGGTCGCCCTGGCAACAAAGCAGACAGACATATTCATATACTGGAGAAAAAAACAGCTGAAACACAATTTAGGCTTTAGCAATGCTTTGGTATTCAATCAGTTCACGGCTATAGAAAAGGACTTGACTCCTGGCAGGGTGGAAGCTGCTCTGACAACACGTAGCAATAGGATGTATTACAGTAACATGGGGGTTTGGTATTTTTTAACCATTCCTATGTTATTGTACATAGTAATGTAAGTCCATATGGACTTTGGCTTGTTAGATTACCAGGTTTCTGTTGATATAGGAGTCCCAGTAAGAATAAAGCATAAGCACCCAAGCATACTTTGATAACACTAGGTAACACTTGGTAAAACACTAAACTGATGCCACACAAAACAGTACTATTCCATGTTTCTTTATATCTTTAACTTAAGCATTAGTTATAAATCAACCTGCGACTTCCGTCTTCCCCGTCTTGTTATAATATGAAAAGCAGCTTATTAGCTGCTCAAGCATCTTCCCTCCATAAGAGAATCAGAGGCTACTTTACAGCCAACTATAAAATTCTATGCTTTGATTGCTTTTAAATCATGCTGTGAAAATGGTAAGGGGCAGTTGAACCCACTCTATCTTTGCCAACTATTTTCAGGTTTGATTATGCCTATGCCATACCTCAATGAGTCTATAGTATAGATTCGTCAAGTAATGGTATAAGCCCTAACCCATGCACTGGTGAGTCTATATCTTGCTTTGATAAGTCTATACCAGGACTTAGTGAGTCTATACCAGGCCTTAGTGGGTCTATACCTCGCCTTGATGAGTTTGTAGCTTGCCTTAGTGAATCCATCGCTTGCTTGATAAGTCTGTTATATGGCTCCTCTACTTCCTTCTGTGGCATGAGGATTGACTATTGTTGAGCTATTCAACAGAATTTAAACTTCAGCTCTAAGTGAGTGTCTCCCATTCAGTGAGATCCTCCATGCAGTCCTGACATTAGTTGTGCCCATGCTGCACCTGCTACAGTCCCCACTTATGTAATGCTGCATCTGCCACAGTTACTTCTTGTGTAACTCCCATACTTCTGTTCTTAATTTCCATAAACAGCCTGGGACACCTTCTTACTACTGCTTTCCTTAACCCCATTGCCCACTTTGGGGATCGTAGTAGCAGCAATCTCTCAGATCCTGGAAGGGCTACAGAGAGCAGTGGACCTCATTTTATACATAGTTTCCAGCTTGGCAATGTCTATGCCTCAAACTCAGCACCTGTTGGGGCCCACCTGCTGTGGGAGCAAAAGAGTACCCCAAAATTTAGACACCACGAGATTTTAACTAAAACAAACTTCCCACATTAATTAGATCAGAGGCCTTAAGGCACTTGCCTCAAACATCAAATCAGCAGAGTAAAACAACTCATTAAGTAATAAGGGCCATTCAATACCTCAGTTCTAGATGAATGCAAGTTAAAGGGCTTCATTATAGCACATTTTTAAAAAAAGTGATTATTTTAAGTCCCAATGGGCAGCAATATCAGGGAATAATCAGACAACATCCCAATCAGCATAAGAAAGCTCAGGATTACTCTGTTTTACCTCCAAAAGCAAGGTTATTTGTAAACAATTCTTGCATTTGAGATCAACAGTTCTGCCGTTTCATAGTGGTGTGAGCAAATGCATGTTTTCTTCAGCAAATCAGACCACATATAAAAATGTCAAATTGCCTTAGCACCTAAGCACTAACCCATTTTATGCATTATTGTTCAGCACCTCCAACCTAATGTCATCCGAATATATTCAAACAAAATATGAAACATTGATAATAAGACTTTCCTCAAGTGAATAGGTCCAGTGAAGAAACAGAAGATGCAGTTACAAATAACAATTTTACATCCGCACCATGGAACCGTCATTGTAAGCAGTACAATACAATAATGAAAATAAACTGATAATACCTCAGCTTGACTGTGTGCCGCAGAGCCTGTAGGGAGAAGAGATGCACGGGGGAAAGCACGAGTGAGTGACAAAAAGGGCTTCCGTCTTGTTGAAGATGGCGTTTGCACAGAAATGTACCATAACTAAAACACATTAAATCCACTTTTATACATCATAGCAAATTAACTTAAAAGACAATTACACTATATCGCTCCGTAGATATAAAATTGTGTGTAGCAATGCTAGTTACACATTGTTAATTATGCACAAAAGTACAAATCTTTAAAACACTTCTACACTGTACCCAGTCATTCTTGATCAATAGGGATACAGCTCCATGGATTCCTTATTGACTTTCCTTTCTGTTTCTCTGGAGGCACATAGTTCTCTGTAAGGGAAAGTCACAGATCTGAAACCTTGGGGTATTGATTAGGAAGAGAAGCATCCTGCCTACTGAGGTTTTTGTATTGAGACTATAAACTCTCAAAGTGGGAGTTTGTTTTCTCAATACATAAAGCAAATGGCATAGATTTGCAGGGAGATGTTTCCATGTGCATCTGAGCTATTCTACATGTCCCTTACCTGTATCTTCAGGTTGTACGATGTTACTTGTATGCTTTTAGCCCACATGCCTTTACCACGCATCTGCCTTTACCACGCATGCCTTTATGCCTCATGCCATTTTATATATATAAATAAATATATATATATATATTTTTATATATATATATATATATATATATATATATATATATATATATATATATATTTGCAGTAGTTATACTTATGTTAAAAAAAATGTACTCGTGGCCTACAGTTACCTAACGGCATGAGCTTTAGTTTCTTCAGATAAGTATAACCATAAATACAGCTGGCAAATTTCTGTGGTTTTGTGAAGGTAAAATGTGAACCTAACTATAACGCCCCTGTAAACTTTGTTTTTTTCCAGTGAATTTCTATGTTTTTTTAGCATAAAGTAATATATAATTCCAGTACGTTAATACAACCACAGTTGGGCTCACCCTTTAACCATACATGGTGGGAGTTGGCTGCAAGGACTGGCCAGAGCCTGCAGCCAACCCCCGCATGCACCCAAAATCACGCTGCGCACAACCTTTAGCCATGCATGGCAGAGGCATGGTGTGTGACTAGGTGATTTTTTTTTTGTTCCATTGGGCTTCGGATATGTGTATTCATTGCAGATTTACACTGGGGATCGCTCTGTATGCCACTGTAGATCCAACTAAATCATTCTTAAGTTCTCTGAATTCAGTTAATGTTCTGTCCACACACCATGTTTCCATTCTTTCATATAGGTAGATTACCTTTACATTCTTCTACCACCAGCTCTGAGTCTTGTCACCTCTGACTTTGATTCAAGACCAGGACCTCATTGGCAACAAAAGAGCTCCTTTCTCCACCAAGATTAAAGTCTCTGACCTATCCAGGTTCTCACGTGCTTCAAGTGTAAATACACAAAGGCAGGATGAGTATCCTCTTATAAATGCTGTTGATTAATTTAAATCGCTCTTGGTGCCGGGAGTCGCTGCCATAACAAATATCAATACCAAACGGGGTCAGAAGCAGCGCCCCTCTCTGTACATTAACTGAACTCAGGGAACTTAAGTAGTATTTACTTGGTTGTTGAAACAGATTGGCTTTGAACTTTTCACAAGCACACGTGTGAAATGTAGTAATGTGCTCCGGGTCCAGGTTTATCGTGGTACTACATCTTGGACTATAAGTACCACAATTCCCCTGGGCACGATATAAAAATGCACAGGAAATGGAGGGACTGATCCACTTTGAATATTCTACTTTGAGGAAGACAGAGGTCGAAAGGTGTCACTGGAACCAAGATCGCATCAGAAGTTGATGTTTGCAAATAAATTAAATGGTACACCAGCTCTTGAGAGTGCGATAGTTCTTTTTGGATTTTTAAATGTTGGGGGTGCGGTCAAGCCTCCCATTCGCACCAACAGAGAGGTGCGCTGCTTCTGACCGCATTTGGTATTGATATATATATATATATATATATATATATATATATATATATATACACATACATATATATATACACACACATATAAATCAATCATTCAGCGATTTACCACAAAAAAGGAAAGCCACACTCAGCAAATCAACATCTTTTCAAAAGTCACCTGGGAAACTCTTTTGGTAAAAAGTAGGAAAATTGTAGGAAATCAAGATGAGATGAGAGTAATAACAACTTTTAACTGCTAGGGTACAGCTATTAAGAGAATGGTGACAAAACACTGGCATTTAGTTGAACAAGACCCTTTGATATGAGAGACCTAGGCTTCTTCTCCATAGTTCACACATGGTAAACCCAGATCTTTGCAAGACATTTTGGTACATAGCCATTGAAGTGTACAAAGCACAAAAAATTGGATGGCTTAATGATCAGAAAGGTTTCTGCAAATGTGGGAGATGTAAGGCATGCAATAGAAGTAGAAATATAAAAACATACAAGACGGCTTTGGGGGAGGTTAGAAAGATAAACAAATGTATCTCCTGCAGGTTGGGTCTGTGTATTTATGTTTTACAGTTTTATCAGTACTTGGGCAGTACCGTTGGTCCTGTCAAAAAGAGGGTTCTTGGGCATTACAGAGCAGTTAAAAACAATGATGTATCTTATTCTGTTGTCAGGCATTGGGCCAAAATGCATAACCAAGATGCTGATTGTTAGACCTGACAGCCTTAGTGTGGTCACCCCTAACTTTTTGCCTGCCTCCCTCCACTTTTGGACACTGTTGTTGCTGGCTTTTAGACTCTGCGCACTTTACCACTGCTAACTAGTGCTAAAGTGCATATGCTTTCTCCCTTTAAACATGGTTATCTTGGGTCATACCTGATTGGACTATTTAATTTACTTATAAGTCCCTAGTAATGTGCACTTTATGTGCCTTGGGGCGGTAGATTAAATGCTACTAGTGGGCCTGCAGCACTGGTTATGCCACCCACTTAAGTAGCCCCTTTTCCTTGTCTCAGGCCTGCCATTGCATGGCCTGTGTGTGCAGTTTCACTTACACCTCGACTTGGCATTTAAAAGTACTTGCCAAGCCTAAACCTCCCCTTTCTCCACATAGAAGTCACCTCTAATGTGTGCCCTAGGTAACCCCTAGAGCAGGGTGCTGTGTGGGGGAAAGGTAGGACATGTACCTGTGTAGTTTACATGTCCTGGTAGTGTAAAACTCCTAAATTCGTTTTGCACTACTGTGTGGCCTGCTCCCTTCATAGGCTAACATTGGGGCTGCCCTCATACAGTATTGAAGTGGTAGCTGCTGATTTGAAAGGAGTAGGAAGGTCATATTTAGTATGGCCAGAATGGTAATACCAAATCCAGCTGACTGGCGGAGTTGGATTTAATATTACTATTCTAGGAAAGCCACTTTTAGAAAGTGAGCATTTCTTTGCGCTTAAATCTTTCTGTGCCTTACAATCCACGTCTGGCTGGGCTTGGTTGACAGCTCCTTGTGCATTCACTCAGACACACCCCAAACACAGGGTACTCAGCATACATCTGCATTTTGAATGGGTCTTCTGGGCTGGGAGGGTGGAGGGCCTGCTCTCACACAAAGGACTGCCACACCCCCTACTGGGACCCTGGCAGACAGGATTGAACTGAAAAGGGACCTGGTGCACTTCTTAGCCACTCTTTGAAGTCTCCCCCACTTCAAAGGCACATTTGGGTATAAAACAGGGCCTCTGCCCTACCTCATCAGACACTTGCTGGAGAAGAAACCTGAACCAGAAACTACATCCTGCCAAGAAGAACTGCCTGGCTGCTCAAAGGACTCACCTGTCTGCTTTCTACTAAGGACTGCTGCCTTGCTGTTGGCCTGCTGCCTTGCTGAACTCTTGTCTGGCTGTGAAAGTGCTCTCCATGGGCTTGGATTGAGCTTGCCTCCTGTTCCCTGAAGTCTCAGGACCAAAAAGACTTCTCTTTTTCACTTGGACGCTTCGAGCACCGAAATTTTCGACGCACAGCTTGTTCCGCAGCGGGAAAAACGCCGCACACCGACGCTGATCGACACGACGCCTTCGGGACGACCGGAACTTCAACGCACGCCTCGCAAGGACAACACCGCCTGACCTCCAGAGGAGAAATCGACGCAACGCCTGCCGGGAGAGCAAAACTTCGACGCGCAGCCCCGCAGAACGACGCGCAGATGGAAAACAAGCAGGAGAATCCACGCACAGACCCGGGACATCTGGTAATCCCCGCGCTCCACAGAAAGAGACTGTCCGCGTGCCGGAAAATGACGCACGACTTCCCCGCGTGAAAAATAACGACGCAAGTCCATGTGTGCTGGGGAGAAATTGACGCACACACCATTTTTCCACGTATCTCTTCTTCTGTGGCCCTCTGAGGAGATTTTCCACTCCAAACCAGGTACTTTGTGCTTGAAGGAGACTTTGTTTGCTTTTTAAAGACTTAAGACACTTTGGCCCTCATTCCAACCAGGGACGCGGAAGCACCGCCAACAGGCTGGCGGTGCTTCCAGGGCCATTCTGACCGCGGCGGTAAAGCCGCGGTCAGAAAAGGGGATCTGGCGGTTTTCCGCCGGATTTCCCCTGGCCCAGAGAATCCTCCATGGCGGCGCTGCAAGGATTCTGACCCCCTTCCCGCCAGCCAGGATGGCGGGAACTGGTGTTGTGGGACCCCTGGGGGCCCCTGCACTGCCCATACCACTGGCATGGGCAGTGCAGGGGCCCCCTAACAGGGCCCCTTTAAGATTTTCACTGTCTTTGCACACAGTGAAAATCGCGACGGGTGCAACTGCACCCGTCGCACCCCTGCAACTGCGCCGGCTCCATTCGGAGCCCGCTTCATTGTTGCAGGGTCTTTCCCGCTGGGCCGGCGGGCGCCCTTTTGGCGGTCGCCCGCCGGTCCAGCGGGAAAGTTGAAATGACCCCCGCGGTCTTTTGACCGCGGAGCGGTCTTTCGTCGCGGTTACTTTGGCGGGCGGCGGCGGAATGACCCCCTTTATATCACTTTTCAGTGATATCTCTACAAATTCACATTGCAACTTTATTCGTTTTGACTTACAATTATCCTGATAAATATTATATTTTTTCTAAACACTGTGTGGTGTATTTTTGTGGTGCTATATGGTGGTATTGTATGATTTATTGCACAACTACTTTACACATTGCCTTCTAAGTTAAGCCTGACTGCTCGTGCCAAGCTACCAGAGGGGGGGCACAGGATAATCTTGGAATGTGTGTGACTTACCCTGACTGGAGTGAGGGTTTTTGCTTGGACAGGGGGTAACCTGACTTCCAACCAAAAACCCCATTTCTAACACTGATCTTTTGATGTTCTTTTGGAATTGATAGGATTGAGAAGACTATACGTGGTGGAGATAGAGAAAGGAGATTGCAAGTTAAAGAATCAGAATATATCATCCTACTCGGTAACAAATCTCCTGGAGGGTTAAATGAGGATGAAGAACTTTTTGTATGCTGATGTGGCAGTACTAAGTTACTTGTAGCCCATCAATTTGAATTTTTAGTTCAATATCTAAAAAAGATTTTTCTGACTGGATTTCTGACATGCTTCTACTGAATCGGATTTTTGTAAAATGTGGAAATTGTGTGTGTTTAGGATTTTAATTGCACTTTATTTGGATTTAGAGTGTTTTGCTTCTCTCCCTTTTTTCTCTTTTTTCTTCGTTTTTCTTTTCTTTACATGGTTAGTACATTATTTAGGGTCCTGTATTAAAAAAGAGACATTGTATTTATAAATGAAATAACGTGGCATGTGTAATATGATATGGACAACATGATTATTCAGGATAGAGAAAAAATATTTAGATATGTGCCTACAATGTAATATTCTGGCCACTAGGCTTGTATATCTAAAAGATGTTAAATTTCACAATGAATTAATTTTTTAATTATAAGAAGAATAAGCAATTTGAAGGACACATCCTTTGAGATATAATAGTAATGTGTTGTCACATTATTATTGGGTGTGAATGAATTTGAATCACATTGATTTGATACTTTTTATCCTTTTAGGACCTAATTTCTTGTAGAGGGTATTTTTTCTATGTTTGTTAAGGTCTGTGCATATATTTTTACGGTGAATTGGGCACAATTTTTTAAACTAGGCTATGACTAAGACCCTTCTGGGATAAACCGCGTAACCGAATAAAACTTTTGAAAAGATGTTGATACGCTGACTGCGCTTTTCTTTTTGGTGGTAGATCGCTGAAGGATTGATTTATTATTTTTAAATGGGATCCACACCCATTTGCCAGCACCAGCCCCGATTGGTAGTATTGTGGAACTGCTCAAAACATATACATACATATATATATATATATATATATATATATATATATATATATATATATATATATATATATATATATATATATTCACTAAAAAAACAGAGTTACTGGGACGTTATACTTAAGCAATAGAATCAAATAAACCTTGGAAATTCACTGAAAGAAACAAAGGTTGCAGAGACGTTATAGTTAGGTTCAGATTTTGCACACACAAACCCATAGCAATTCAGCAGTTATAGTTACGTGAGCTAACTATAACTTACACCCCCCATTTTTTTTAATTGGGCTCTGGATCTGCAGATCCATCTTGGATTCACACGGGGCCCCCGCTGAGTACCACAGACTATCAGCAGGTCATTGCACTCCCCCAAAAAATATTTGGGGCAATTTCTTGCCCATGAGGGATCCCTCAGAGTCCCCTTCAGTAGTCCAATGAGTTTAGGGTACCTTTACCCTGACCTCTTCCATCTCTTTTAAGTTTAATCCCCTTCCCTCCAGGACCAGATCCCGATACACAAAATGGCAGCTGCAACTTTTCTCTCATGTTGCAGCCAGCCAATCACAGCATTGCTATTGGTGCATGGATCCGCAGATCCACCATGGTGGATCGGCATTTCTAGATACACATAAATCTTTTTTTCTTTAATAACTGCAAAAATACTGAACAGATTTATAACTAATTACAAATGAGATCTTTCTAGACCAAGATCTAACTTTGTGCCAAATTTTGTGTAATTCCTTTGAGCAGTTAAAATCCCTATGGGAAACTGCATCAGGAAAAAGTGCTTTGGGACCCCCCACTTTTTTAACCTTTTCAGACAACAGCTGAAGTGTATGGCAAACTAGTATTGAAAATTTCCTGAAGATTTGTCAAACATCGGTAAAGTTATTAGCAATACCAAAAACGCTCTTTCTATGGAAACTAGGTGGTAACTATAACTAGCTACTTCTGCCAGTAGGATATATATATTTATGTTTATAAATATATACATACATATATATATATATATATATATATATGCATATATATATATATATATATGTGTGTGTGTATAGGTATGTATATAGATGTGTGTGTGTGTATGTGTGCGCGTATTTTGGGGGGGAATACCCCCATTTATTTTAAATGAATTAATTTGATTTTTTATGTGGGGGGAAGCCCCAAACCCACTTTACTAGTTACCATTGCCCACCCCAAAACCCTAAAATACCCGTACTACCAAATACCATTACCCATCCCAAACCCTAAAAATACCCTTTGCACCCAATACCCTTAGGTGACACCAGGGGATGTCTTCCATGAAGAAACTAATTAGATAAAAGACTGTGGAATGTGTTTAAACAGTGATAAGATGCTCAGAGTGTTTTTTGCTACGCTTAAACCCATTTCCTGTCCAACTTCACCTTGGGAGAAGGTGGCCTTTGACATATCTTTCACATTTAACAGTTTACCCCAGGAAGCAAGATTTGCCCTGGTAATGATTGACTATCATTCAAAATGGAAAGAGGTTACGTTTGTTGCACAGGCAACCTCCCGGGTTGTTATTGAATCTTGAAAAGGCTGTCTGGAAGTGATGGTGACGGGCAATGGAGTGCAGTTCAAGTCACGGGAGATGGAAGAATTTTTAGTAATGCATGGCAGCAGGCATGTTACCATTTCCTTATATGAACAACAAGAGAATGGTCAAGTTGAGCGCTTTAATCATGTGCTTAAAGAGAGTGTGGTTGCTGCAAAAAGTTCTGGTGCTGAATGAAAAGGTGCACTTAGGGAAAGACTTTGAATGTACCGCATTATACCTCATTCGGTTACCAAAGTCAGCCCATTCTGTTTGCTTAAAGGGAGGGATCCAGTTTCAAATTTGTATCCATGGTGAATAACGAACAAATTTTCCAAGGTGAGCGATGCAGACTTAAAAAGAGTAGCTGAAAGGATAATGGTGAAACAAGAAAAGATGAAAGTAAGATATGACAAGGAATGAAAGGCAAAAGGGCCCAGGATTTTTTAAAAAGGGGGATTCCAAATTTGGTAGGGCTCTTTAAGTTGTAAAGGTAAACAAGAATAGTTTGGGCACTCAGGATGATCGAATATTGGACTGTTCGAAGATTGATCAAGTGTAGAGCTGCTATGGGAATGAATGTTGACAACATTGCTGAGAAAGTAGACAATTCCAAGTTTTTCAATTGTCAAAAATAATTGTGTCTTGATTTTCTCTCCAGCAAGGATCTTTGGTTTAGTTTGTGAGTGATTACCCCTTACAGTTTGTTAAGGGGGAATATGTGTTACATATTATAGGTTCATTATTATTGTACATTTCATGTTTATATGTTTCAATGCTTCATTCTTATTCCTGTGTACATATACATTGTGTTATGTATTGTTTTCCTTTAAGCATTTGGAGAATTCCACTGCGTATCTGTATTCTGAAAATCCTCACTCATGAGTTACTAGGAGACATTTACTTACACAGTCCTGTTTGTACTGTGCTTCCCTAATAAATCATATTTTATCAAATATTTGCATGGATTTAACAATGGCGATGAGTTATGGTTGACTACCGACTACATCTACACCAGCATCAAAGGATCATCAAATTTTAACTTTTCTCATTCTACTCCTGTGAATGCCTGCCGCTGGATGGAAAATTGGTTATCCTTGCTAGTCCCGCGCTGCTACAGAGCGACTTCCTAGCACAGTAAGTACGCTTAGGAGCTTGCAGGTGTCTCCATGGCAACTTCCTCAAAGTGCGCTCATGCTGTGAGTCTCCTTGGCAACATCTTTTAGACTAAGACTCGTTCCCTAACAATGAGTGAAGCCTTTCCACAGTCCTTTATTTTGGACACGCCACGTCACGTTATATGCGTGTCTTATCGGTAACCAGTGCTTCGGCATACCCCACTGCTGCTTTATTCAGCGCCATATTGTCCTGGCATATTTCTTCAAGCAACAGGTTTTTGGACACTCTTGCAGGTTCTCTTTTCTGGGTTTTTGCTTTAATTAAAGAAAGTACTATACAACACTTTTTGAACATGAGTTGTGGAAATCTCAATATTACTTTGGACACGTGGTAGCAAGAGAGCATAAGGACATATATATTCAGTTTGTATCTTATACTGCACCATAACTATATTCTTCTGTACGGTGAGAGACCACCTTATAACATGCAAATTGATCTGTCAGCCACGTTTCTGCAAAGTAAAGGGGAACACCCCTCAACCCATGGATCGGATGGAAAGAGGAATTTATAGCTTATCTTAAGGCCATTGATGGGAAGAGGATGGCTGCTGAAAGAAAAAAAAACATATTGTTGCATTGTTTGAGTTCAGAGGGACAGGTGGTTTTCAGAACCTCATCACCTGTGGAGGGTCATGATGAAAGGAATGTCTATGAGGAAGCCATGCTGAGAAAGGAGAATCGTTTTAAACCCACAACTAGTGTTGCGCTCAACCGATTTAAGTTCTACACCTGTGCTCAAGAAGAAAATTAAACATTTGATCAATTTCTCACAGGATTGCGATCTCTTTTTAGTAACTGTATCTTCGGACCCATTACTGATGAGATGATTAAAGACCAAATTGTAGTCCACGTCAAAAGTAATAAAGTTCAAGAACAATTGTGGGAGATGGGGAATCCTAAATCACAAAGGTAATTCCTAAAGCTTTAGAACAATCTGAAAGATGGATGAAGTCGTTGGGCAACAAAAGTAAGGATGCAGAGGGAGAGTGAAATGTGGGTTTGGGTGGTACCCGGGAAGGAAATCAATCTGCTACTACTAGTGGTTCCCATGAGGCTAGTCAGCCGGCAAGCACTGGCAGTTCCAGGGGAGGTAGCCAGACGTTCAAACGGGAGGACAGAAACTTCCATTATTTTAGGTGTGTAAGCACCAACCACATTGAGTCATCACCCCAGTGTCTCGCTCTGGGTATGGAATGCAGAAAGTGTGGACATCTAGGAAATTATTCCAGAGTATACAGGGATTTCAAAAAAATCAGTAGTGCCACAGGCACTAAAGTAAATGTATTGTGTGTCAGTGATGAGTGGGACGAAGGTGGGGAAGATGAAGGCAACAAAGGTATAGTTCTGGCTATTACGAAAAAGAAGGATGGTTAAGAAATGGATGGAATGGAGTGTCACAGGCAACTAGACCACCCAAATGTTATTTTCATATATTAGGGTAGATCTGGAGTTGATGGCTGATTCAGGGTAGCCTTGGACAATTATTACAAAATAGTATTGTGTGCAACAGTTTGGTGGGAGAGTGCATTTGGATACCCTCACGGAGTCTGATATAATTGCTGAAAGTTTTGACAGTTCCAGAAGTGATATTGTAGGGTTTCAGGAGGTGGAAATTGAGTTCAATGGTAGAATGGCTCACATTAAGTTGTATGTGGCTGCCAAGGTTGTGAATGTTTTGGGGTGGAAAGACCAGTGGAAATTGGGAATTATCCTCAACTTGACGAGTAAGGATCCAGTATTGTTGATTTTTGATGGGTTAGAAAAAGAAGGAGTGATTCAGCAGTTTCATCGTTTTTTTTAAAAGGAGAAGTTGAGAAAATTAGTAGGGTTCAGACATCACATTAAAGTAAAAGCTAATCCTGTTCCTGTGAAACAGAAACTTAGAAAACTTAGAGGGGTACCAGCGAATGTCAGACAAGAGTTAAAACAGTGTTGGAAGGAATAGTCAATGAAGGGATCATTGAAGAAGTGGAATCCTTAGAATAGGTGCCCTCATTTTTTGGCTTGCAAACCAGAAAAGAACCTCAGGTTGTGTGTTGACCTGAGGGCTCTCTATGCTAATTTAGTAGTCGATTGTTACCCCCTGTAAAATATAAAATGAAGTTGCAAGTATGCTTGAAGGTGCCAACGTTTTTTCCACTTTGTATCTTCGCTCAGCATACCATCAAATCGAAGTTGCATAGGAGTCTAAGCAGTTTACTGTGTTTCTTACACCCCAAGCTTTATTCCAGTTTAGGTGGACGCCATTTGTCATTGCCTCTGTGGCTTCAGTATTCCAGAGAGCAATGTTCCACATTTTTAAAGATCTGGATAAGTTTGTGAATTGCTTCCATGATGACATATTGAAATTTTCAAAAAATAAGAAAGAATACAGAGAGCATGTGTTTGCTGTGTGCAAGCTGTTGGAAAGTCATGGGCTGATGCTTAAGGGACAGAAATGTAAGTTTTTTTCCGTGAATCTGTTAAATATTTGGGACACACCTTGTTGGGTGATGGAGTGGTCCAAAGAAATATTTGGTGGATGCATTCATTAATCCCCGGCTCCTAAAAACAAAGAGAAACTGTTGACTTTTTCAGGGCTGTGTTAATATTACAGGAAGTTCATAAAAGCCTTTTGTTGAGATGAAGTTCCGGCCGCAACATCAAAGAGGACACGTATCGGTAGGATAAACACTTTTATTCTTCAAGCCGGAAATATAATTAAAGTTTATTCCGTATAAGTAAAAGCCCCGGCTGCATCCGGACCTGCCGCCTCTTCTCCCGTCACCTCCTTCTCAACCGCCCCGAATCCCCACAACATTAATTTCCAAACATTCCCTCTTTAACATTCTCCCGTTCGCCGGCTCGTGCTTATCACGCACGAGCCCATTGCATAGACAATACAACACATTTGCCACCAAAATGGCTGTCCAGAAGTAATGGTGACGAACAGTGGAGTGCAAATCAAATCACAGAAGTTGGTGGCCTTTGACATATCTGGCCCATTTAACAGGAAGCGAGATTTGCCCTGGTAATGATTGAATATCATTCAAAATGGCCAGAGGTTAAGTTTGTTGCACTGGTAACCTCCCAGATTGTTATTGAATTTTTTAAAGAAGTCTTTTCTTGAGAAGGCTGTCTGGAAGTGATGGTGACGGGCAATGGAGTGCAACTCAAATCACCAGAGATGGAAGATTTTTTTTGTTTTGCATGGCATCAGGCATGTTACCACTTCCTTGTTTGAACCACAAGAGAATGGTCAAATTGAAGGCTTTAATCGTGTGTTTAAGGGGAGTGTGGTTGCTGAAAAAAGTTCTGGTGCTGAATGGAAAGGTGCACTGAGGGAAAACTTTGGATGTACTGCATTACACCATATTCGGTTACCAAAGTGAGCCCCTTCTGTTTACTTAAAGAGAGGGATCCTGTTTCTAATTTGCGTCCTTAGTGGCTAAAGAAGAAGTTTTCAAAGTTGTGAGATGCAGACTTAAGAAGAGTAGCTGAAAGGGTAATGGTGAAACAAGAAAAGATGAAAGTGATATATTTAGAGAAAAGAAAGGCAAAATAACCCGTTTCCCCACACACTATCCAGTTGTGGCAGCAAGTGACAGATGTATCCCAAGGAGTGGTTCTGAACCAACCCCTCCTTACCCACTTATGGAACCACTGTTTGCCAGTATATTAGACTGGACAGCAAGGTGTGATATTGTGCAGCACCCAACAGGCAATTGCTAGCTAGCAAACAACTTCAGGGAGGTATATTAACACTCCCCTCCCAGTACGGCCAAGACACTTGAAGCACAACTTAAGTATTCCAAAAAAGTGTTTTGTGGTGGCTCATGGTGTCCCCTATTGTACCTTTGGTGAGGGAGTGGGATTGGATGTTTAAATGGTGTAAGGTTATGGAAAGAGAGAGAGAGCATGCTTGGCATCACCTGCAACAATGTTATCTGATATATCTTAAAATGTCTTTCTAATCGAAATTACACTGTTGTAAAAAACTTGATTATTATTCACCTCAAGGAACAATCACAACCCTTGTCGGGGTGAAACTATAAAGTCACTGAATTAACCTGAGCTAAACCTCCTTAAAACCGAATGGCCCTTGAAATCCATTTATTTGTCCTGGGTACGAGAGAGAGAGAGAGAGAGAGCAGGTCCAGTCCTTTGAGGCCTCTTCTCAGGTCCCAGACAGCAGGTTCAGTCCTCTTCTACTCTTCATCAGGTCCAGAAGAGTTTCTTTTTGTTTTGTTTTTTTTTCATTTTTTATTTAGTCCGGAAGTGTTGTGGTGGATCCACATTCATGTTTGGCACGAGCTAACAGGTGGGAATGACTTCTGGGCATGCTCTAACTAATTGTGGTAAAAGCCTATCGTATCTTCTTTGAATATTTTCAATTTTCAGGTAGGTGGAAGTCTCCAACAACACTAAACCTGCACTCTGAGGGCTGTGTGTTTGTGTGTGAGTGTGTGTGAGGGGGTGCTATGGTAACCCTAGTGTCTGGCCACATCTAACACCAAAATCCAGTTTGAAGTAGCCGCAATACCCACAATAAATACTAACACTGAAGTCTGTCAGAACAAAGAAGGGTTTTCCAGCAACCAGACAAGTGTGCACACAAGAATGTTTTGGCACTGTGTTTTTGACCTCGCCAATTGTTATATGGAAAACAGGGCTCGACACTCCTGCAGGACTTGGCACTAGAGTGTCAAAAACAGGCCCACTGTGATAAGAGCCAACCTGGCAACTAAGGAAGGTTCCTGCATAGATGTCAGATAATGCCTGTGACAGCGGAAGCCTCTTTGAAGTTAATCCGGGTTCTAGACCCAAGCCCTCTGGTCATTCTGTCAAATGCACCACCCCACAACCAAGCCTTTGGTCTCTGCTCTGGGAGCAGCTTTCACACCACTGTCTGCCCAAAAACAGTCTCCCCAAGAGTGCAGCCATCCTTGCACCATGTCGCAAGGGTGGCTGCGTTGGCGCTCGGCAGGAAATTTAGCTCCGAAGCAGGGGGCAGCACAGGGGTGTGCCATATTCTATTAAATACAGCGCATCCCTATGGATTGAAAATGACGGAGTGCTGCGCTGGCAAATTGGGCGCAGAGTCATGAACCGTCATTTTCTTGAAAATCTGGGCGTAGTATTTAAAAGCAGGCTAAACATGTGAATCAGGTGTATAGAAATTTCACTATGTTTAAAGGGGTAATACAGGCACCGTACCACAGGTTAGCAGGGTGAAGTTCACAGACTTCTACAGTCAACAAAAACAGTCAAGGCAAAATCTGGGGGGGCACCACACAAATGGTGGTCAATTCCCACAATCATGCTTCCTAACATGCAGTAAATGTAAAGGGATAGTGTACCTATTGTGTTGTAATGAGTAGTGAGTGAGTATGTTAGGATGCCACACCCCAGATGCACATGTAACCCCAGGTTAGGATTTCTAACTTACCTATGAGAAACATATCACTGAAATCCACAGGACTAACAAGAGGTTACTGATGGAAGATGTAGCTGCTGTGTGTGCTTCCTTGAAATTCAACGTACACATCAGTGAAGCAGCCCTAGAATTGCAAACAGCTTGAATATTGATTGAGTGGCAGTGGTTTCTGTTGCAGAAAAGGTATTCCATGTTGAGGTCAGAGTGCAACATGGGAGCAATCAATGGCACCTAAGTCATAAGGGAAGTGGACAAATATTCTGCACTCTTCTGTTAATGCATCTCAGTGCCTTAGACAAGCATCTGGATTGTTTTGCCTTTCAAATGCCTATGTTGTGTTAACTGACCCTCCTTAAATGCCCATGAAATGGAGTGCAGTCAGTATTGCGACAAGGCCTAAGAGCAAGGTGTAAGTGCATCAAGCTGCTGCCCCTCATCTGCAATTAAGACAATGATCACTCTAGGTGAGAAGCAGTATCTGGAAATTACTGCTTCCCTGAACATGTCAAAAATGTTCATCTTTGACTGTAAACCTTTTCTGTCCTCCTCAAAATGAGGGACAAAGCTATAGAGACATGGTGTTGTAGTGAGTTTCCCTTAAAGATGAGTGGTGGAGTTCTGAGTTATCATTACCTCCACCTTCCATTAGCAGGTATGTGTTGTAAGCCCTATTGTAATGTGTTTATTTAAACAAATAGAAATTATAATAACAAATTGACAAAGTCATAAAAATAGGTTTTTCCATTATTTTACTATTTTTCACTATTATTATTTGGTGCCTTCATTGGTTTCTATGGGAATGAATTGTAGTACCTATGAGTACTTAACTTACTCTAAGGCTATGCTGAAGTACATTTGAGCATGTTTAGTCCTTAAAATGGCTGTAGTAGAATTAGGAATGTATTTTGTTAATGGCAATTGTCTTACCTTTCATGAGTTTGTTGTTGCATTATCGTGTCCCTTCTTAAACCCCCTCCTTCTATTTCCCTAAACCCCTCCCATTTAGTTGTATTCCCCCATATTCTAGGCACTCTCCCCTTCTCCCTCTCACATTTACTACAAAAACGTGTATAGGAAGGGTGGAGGTGGCGGTCTACAGGTATAAGTTTGTGAATTTCTATTTGGAGTTTGTGAGTAGTCATACAGTAGTATGTACTATAAGACGCAGTTTATGAATTGGGCCCTAAAAATATAACTTACCAAGATACATCTTGTTCAAGGGATGGTAATAAACTAAACTCAAAGCTCAAATATCAACAGGAAAGAGTATTTTGGGCAATTATTACTACTAAATTGAATGTGGTGGGAGAGTTGTTCAAAGTAATAGTTTTCTTACTCAATTAATTCATTTATGTAAGATGAACAGCTATATGGACCTGAACTTTGGTATATGGTCGTGGCTGTGTAGTTTTTACATTGAAGGATAGGCCAACAAAGGACAACTGCATTTCTTCTTCTTTCCTGTATCTGCACTGTTGTGTTATTTTTATGTTTATACCTGCGCATCCCATGGTTATGCTTTGACAGTACTCTGTACTCTGTATGCCCCAGAATGTAGCTATGAGTATGTCAGTGTCAGTTGATTGGCTGCCTGCTTCCCAGGTGGACATGCAGTGCTACCAGGAATAAACTACAACTGATCACATGTGAATTTATTGAACTCAATGACTACATTGTTTTGTGAGTAATTTGTTGACAAATTTTTGTTAAAGTATCTTTACCAGTTACGACCTTTCACGCAATTCATTTCCTCACACGATTGTGCATTCTCGTGAGGCTGCCTCAGAACATTCATTGGCGATGCAGAAGACGGAATACATATATGTGCGTACGTGAGTCACAGGAAGTCGGAGCGTGCATGCATGAGTGCACCTCTGGTTGCTAAGTTACCAGTGCTTGTCACTGAGAGCGCTTCCCTTGCGATGGAAGATTCTTTTGCCAACCAGTGATTCTCAATCTCTACGTTGACGCATATTCACGCTATGTGACAGCTATTTTAATGCAATCTATAGAAAGATAAACAGTGCAGACAAGGAAGTTACTGGCACATGTTTGGGCAATTGAACACTTCAGAAATGATGTTCAGGGGAGTAGATTTATATTGAGGACTGATCACAAACCTTTGGTCAACATTCCGTCTCCAGGTGGAGGAAGGAATTCGACGACACCTATATACATTTCAGACTGAATTTGTACCAGGAAAGAAAAACATGATAGCAGATTTTTTATCTAGGTTGCCATGGTAACAGTGTGGTGAGGGGAATTCAGCGAAGGATGATAATATGGTGGGCACTCTTAAGGAAATTGTGTTCAATGAGTTTGAGGGTATTTCAGAAGAATTTTTGAAGAAGAGTGAGAAAAAGGATATGGTGTGGCAGGTTGTCGAAAAGTATGTAATTTTGGGTTGGCTAAAACGTAGGGAAATTGGAGCAGAATATTTAGGTATGTTCAAGGTAGCCAAGGAGTTAGTATGAAGGGGATTTGCTTTTTAAGAATAGAAAGTGTGTTCCCCCTAATGATGTACAAGAGAAGATTCTCAAGCAGGCCCATAAGAAGCATCCAGGAATGTCAGCCATGAAACGTTTGATACGTACTTGTTTTTGGCGGCCTAGAATGGACAGAATGATTGAGAGTACCGTGAGAGAATGTCAAGTATGTGCCAGTAGTGAAAAGATGCTGAAAGTTAACACTCCTCCACTTAAGTACGTAAAGTGGCCAGAGTTTCCTGGCAAAAAGTTGCATTTGATATCTCTGGCCCATTAAATTTTCTTCCGGTTGAGGCAAGATTTGCGTTGGTAATTATTGATTACCATTCCAAATGGCCAAAAGTGAGATTAGTGTCCCAAGCATAAACTAATGTAGTAACTGATTTTTTCAAGGAGATTTTTGCAAGGGAAAGTTGTCCGTGTGTATTGGTGACTGACAATGGTGTGCAGTTAAGGTCATAAGTGTTGGAATCATTCCCTAAACACTGTGGAACCAAACTTATGAGAGATTTAACCTCTTTTTTAAGAGTTATATTACTGAGGCATTCAAGGAGGGAAGTGATTAGAAAAATTGTTTAAGGGAAAAATTATGGATGAACCGCATAACGCCACACACCACAATTGAAGTGAGTCTGTTTAAATTGTTCAAAGGTGGGGACACTGCTTCAAAGGTATGCCCTTGGTGGTTCAAAATAAAATATGGTATGGGAGAGAAGAAATATAGTATATCAGAAATAGTGGAGAAAATGAAGACAAAACAAAACTGAGTCAAAGAATGGTATGCTGCAAAGTGGAAGATAAAAATTAATGTGATCAAAGTGGGAGATTCTGCTAGGCTTCTCAAGCCAGGAATAATAAGGAAGGGTACTTCCAAGTTTGATAAAGCCATGAAGGTAGTAAAAGTGTTTACTAATTGTGTAGTGATGCAAGATGGGAAAGTGTGGAATGTGAAAAGGGTAGCTAAGTATGTTGGACCATTGCCTGTGAGCAACGGTGATGAAATGGAAAGTGAAGATGGAGGGTTTCTGGTGAGGATTAATAGAGAAAGTTGCCAAGAAGCTCAAACAAGTATGAATAATCACAATGAATTGTTCCAAAGTAATTTGGGTGACTTGTCAAATGTATATGAAGTAATAGAAGACACAGTAGCTTCTAGAGTCAAAGTTTCAGGCAGACTCAGGCAACCTTCCACTAGATTCTCTGAATTTGTCAAATAACTATACTTCTTCTTTTTGTACTTTGTCTTTCAAATTAACATTTTTTTCTGAAAATGTATATAGTTA
The DNA here is from genome assembly GCF_031143425.1 of Pleurodeles waltl. Taxonomy (NCBI): domain Eukaryota; kingdom Metazoa; phylum Chordata; class Amphibia; order Caudata; family Salamandridae; genus Pleurodeles; species Pleurodeles waltl. Next base: position 1,893,691,733 of record NC_090440.1, read on the forward strand.
TTGTATTAGTTTTGTTTTGTTTTCATTTTAAGGGAAAGGGTGTGTTGTATTGCTTTAATGTTTATTCTTGCGCATGCCATGGTTATGCTTTCACAGTACTCTGTATTCTATGTTCCATAGAATGTAGCTATGAGTATGTCAGTATCAGATGATCTGCTGCGTGGTTCCCAGGTGGACGTGCTGTGCTACCAGGAAAAACTAAAATGTATCACATGTGAATGGATTATTGAAATCAACATGCACTCTTAGCCAGCACCAGCGTTCCACTGCGTTTACACATTGCCTTGAACTTCCAAGGCACAGAGTGCAGGTTTTGTACCGAAATACAGCCAGGCAGGTTTGATCAAATTTCTCTGAACTATATTGCTATCACATGTCCTCTAAATTTTACGCACATTCATACTCTTGGGGTACACACTCCTGTGAGTTCTGTTGTCCTCTAATCGAAGGTTATTGGACTGATATGTTAGAAGAAAATGCCTATGTTATGACAAATCAGACGTCATTCATGATTCATCAGGATTATGATCACAAAGTGAACAGGTCTCCTGAAGCCATTGTATGTGCTGGGCGTGAAGAAAGAGGACACATGCTGGCCATGCAAGAGACTCGATGCAAGCCTCCAACCTGGTCTAGTCCTTGGGAGAATGTACAGATTCACCTAGGATTCATCTGATCATAGGACGGATTTTAATGTACATAAGTGTTCATCATTCAGGTATGTGACGCATCCTCTCAGACCCAGCCTCTAGCTCTGGGGTCGTGCCCTTCCAGTTGGTGAGAGGGTCCAAAATGCCATATTTGTGCAAGCATGAAGTGCAAAGCCACAGACTAAGCTACATGTAGGAAGCACTACATGGAAAATGGACCTTTCGTTCTATAAAAATGCAAACAAAAACAGTGTTATTTACCCTTTCCTATCCACGCCCTGGATCCTTGGCTTCCGAGAAGCACTAGCTGAGTGTACAGAGCATAGATTATGCCGCCCAAGCTTCCGAGGATCCTTGTGCCAGCTCTGAATCGTGGAGAGGAAGGTGGGTTGGATTTCAGACCAAATGCCTTGTCTGAACCAGAGCCTGTGTCTCTTCAGGAGGCGCACAGGCCTTCTTTGATAATGGAATAAACACCCCATTGAAAGGTATCTAAATGCCCTGTGGTCAGTCTTTTTCATTCTATGTCGAGCAGGAGAACAGATGTTGGGCACAGCTGTCTGGAGTCATTGGAATGAAGGGAAATCTGTGCCACTTTGCTGCAGGTATCAAATGAAATGTTTCTGCTGCATTATGTTTCACCTGCCTCTTAGCAACACAGACCTGCACTGTATTTTAAACACCAAATGTGCCTACAAAGGGAAATACTACCCATTTGCGGCTATAACTCGTACGCTAAAGTGGAAAACTATAATGTGGCAGTTTTAAGCTGTTTCTAGTGGAACAAATACCGAATAGTTGCCCGGGAGCCCATCGAAATATGAACATTAATATAAACACATTCCAGGGTACGCATCACTTCCTGGCTCCAGATGGGCAGATTGAACTCTCAGAGGAAAGTACATTTGGGACCGTTTGTAGAATATAAATCGTACATTTGAAACAGAAAAAATGCCAATAGTCTTAACATCGTGCTAATTAGCACCAAGCCATCTTGACTTCCTGAAAGTCCTGACTGATAGTGGGCCAAGTCCTACTTCCACTTTATTGAAGTCTCTCAGTGTAGAGGCCCCTCTGGGGGCTTTGTGGACATGGCCCTTTTGGTGAGACTGGACTCACCTGTGTATCCTTCCCGTCAGCCTATCCCCGACAGTACTTGAGGGTACTGGCTGAGCCCGGCCCTTGCTCTGTGCTGCGCATTGGAACCAAAAGACACGCTGGACAAAGAAGACTGACTTTTAGGATCTCAGACGCAAAGAGCTGCCGCCCACAGCGGTGCGATCACTGAGATACAGTGGGTCTCAACTTCTACAGAGGCCATGAGAGGATCTGCTCTGCAAACAAATGATCCACCGCTCGTGAGTGTGCATGGGTGTAGTCTGTGCTGCAGTGACATTGTGATGGAAGACTTCCCCGTTCCATGTTTACCTGCGCATAAACCAGGCAGTTACCCTGGTGTCTGCTCCAGACTACAGCACATTCATACTACTGCGTTCGCTTGGTAGTTCATCGTACCTTGCTTTTAAATAGTGCCCGGCCCAGACCAGCTCAAGCCTGTTACTTTTATTTATCCCCAGTCCATATTTTCATCTATACTTCTTCCCTTACCAGGAAAAAAAGTAGGAAGATGCAGCCATGACATGCCCCTCATTAAGCTGTGCATACCTCATTGTTTATATGCGCAGAAAACTACAGCGTCACCTATTGCTTCTGCATACCAGGTCCTGACCAGCTCTCCCGCCGCCAAGCTCTCTGCCCAGCTCCAGGCCCTCTGACCAGGCTCTGACCTGGCTTCCTGCCAGGTCCACTGCCCAGGTTCTGCATCCCAAAGCACCAAGGTCTCCTGTCCCCAGGAGTCTTGTGCGCTGCATTGCCCTCGGGGTCCCGCTCCCCCGTGCTCCTGGTTCCTGCCCTTCCTGCGCTCCTGGTTTCCCATTCTTTACCCTCCCTCCCGCCTCCCAGCATCCCTCCCATGACCTTTTTAATGAAGGCCGCAGCACAGCTCCAGTGAGCAGGTCCTGACCAGCTTTCCCAGTACCAGGCTCTCTGCCAGGCACCAGGCCCTCTGACCAGGCTCTAACCTGCATCCTGCCAAGTCCACTGCCCAGGTTCTGCCCCTCAGCACCAAGGTCTCCTGTCCCCAGGAGCTTTGTCAGCTGCATTGCCCTCAGGGTTCCGCTCCCCCACGCTCCTGGTTCCCACTCTTCTCGCACTCCTGGTTTCCTGCTCTTTTCCCGCCCTCTCAGTGCCCCTTCCCTCCTCCCAGGGCCTGTTTAAAGAAGGCTCAGTGCAGCCATGCAGAGGATGTGCACAGTGGGTGCACCACCAGTGCGCCAAAGGTAAGCCCGTCTGCACCTGTCTGCGCCTGGACTGCGCCCAGTGCCAGGAACCCTGGACCTCCGGACCCCGCAGATACTTTGTCACTGATCTTTGATCTCTAGACCCTGGTCGCAACAACAACTGCTACCTAGCATAGCCCCGCTCCACAGAGGGACCATTCAACTGCTGCCACTGCCACTTCACCTCCACACCAGGACCGAGTACCCCCGCAGCATCCCTTATTTCACCATCAGCACTGACCAAGACCACACTGGGCCCACTCAGTTGCATCTTACTTAATGGCAGATCCCTCTGCAAGCACGCCACTGAAATCTGGAACACCATCTCCACCCTCACCCCGACGTTACCTTCATCACGAAACCTGGATCACCCCAGCTTCCACACCAGACATCGCCACAGCAACATCCACTGGTTACAAGAGAAAATACCGGGATCGCACCAACAAACATGGAGGCAGCATCACCGTCATACACAAGGAGTCGATCTCCTGACAATCAACAATGACCAGACCACCCCAATCATGGAACACATTAACTTCCAGCTCCACACCGAAAATAACACCACCATCAAAGTCACCCTTGCCTACAGACTACCAGGACCACAGGCCGGAATCGCTGAATTCATCACTCCTCTTACCATAGAATCCAAACTCTACATCTTCCTGGGAGACCTCAACTTCTACCTAGATGACCCCGCGGACACCAACTTCACCGACCTCTTGGAGAGACTGGACAGCATCGGCCTCCAGCTGCAAGGCACTGCAGGACACCATTTCCTCATCTAGCAACAGAAGTAGGTGCACCCACACCTCGGACTTCACCTGGTCGGACCACTCCATCGTACACTTCAACATCACCAGACACACCCATGCCATCTCCAACCTCCACAGCACACCCTTCCGCAGCTGGACCAAGGTCTCTTAGCAACAATGGACCAACGACTTCTCTGTGCCACTCAACCCAACTACCCCTATCCGTGACCACGCAGTACAGAACTTCAATGACCAGATCACCCATGCTGCCAACCAAGTCGCTCCTACCAAACCAGCTAAAGCTCACAGACCAGACAACCAAGCCATTTGGTACACCCCAGAACTCAGCAAGACCAAACGCAGATAGAAACAACTTGAGAGAAGATGGCACACCAGCAAGAACGAAATCGATAGAGCCACTTACAAATCAGCCCTCAACATCTACCACTGACAGATTGGAGCAGCAAAGAGGGAGGCCCTCACCTTCTGGATCGATACTAGCAGCAACTGACCCAAGGAACTCTTCATACTGTCAGGGTTTTCACTTGCTCCACAGTCACTGAAAACTCAATCCCTGCATCACAGAAGCTCTGCAACAACCTCAGCAACCATTTCCACAACAAAATAATGTCCATCTACAAGAACTCCACAACCCTCCAACTCCCCCAACCTCCAATCGACTACCTTACTGAGCACCCGATCAACACTTGGAAACAACTCAGCAACACAGAGACAACCGCCCTTATGAGCTCCATCCACTCCGGAGCACTCACCGACCCCTGCCCCCACTGACTCTTCAACCTCAAAGGGACGAGATAAGCTGCCAACTCACCACCATCAACTCTTCACCTCCTTCTGCCACCTTTCCTGACGCCTGGAAACATGCCGAGGTCAGACCCATTCTCAAGGAACCCACGGAAGACCCCAGTTAACTACAAAACTACTGACCCATCTTGTTGCTCCCTTTTCCTGTCAAAGTCCTGGAGAAGACCATCAACCTCCAACTGACCAAACACCTGGAGAGAAACATCCTAATAGACTCGTCCCTATCAGGTTTCAGAACCAATCACAGCATTGGAACAGCTCTGATCGCTGCCTCAGATGACATGTGCTCCATACTCCACAAAGGAGAATCTGCCGCCCTCTTCCTGCTTGACCTATCCATCACCCTCAACATGGTTTCCCACCACACACTCATCCACCTCTTGTGCCAGACGAGACTAAGTGATGACTGGCTTAGATGGATGACATCTTACCTCACAGGGCACACCCAGAAAGTCTGCCTCCCCCCTTTCACATCGCAAGCAAAGCATAACATCTGCAGAGTTCCGCAGGGCTGGACCCTTAGCCCCATACTCTTCAACGTCTACATGACTCCCCTCGTGGACAACGTCAAATCCCATGACATCATCTCCTATGCCGATAACACTCAGCTTGGCCTATCACTTTCTGTCGACTCCACCACTGCCAGGACAAATTTCCACAACTGCATGAAGAATGTCTCAGCATGGATGAAGGACAACTACTTAAAGCTGAACACAGAAAAGATGGAGGTTCTCATCTTTGGCAAAAACACAACCCTCTGGAATGATTTCTGGTGGCCGTTGGAGCTCGGCCCCACCCTCACCCCGAAAGACCACGCCCCCAATCTCGGCATCATCCTAGACAGTAAACTTTCCATGGCAACTTCATCACCTCAACCTGCTTCCACATGCTTCACATGCTACAGAAATTTTTCAAGTGGTTCCCCATCAACACAGACAGTTACTCATACCCTCATTACCAGCCGTCTTGACTATGGCAGCGCAGTCTATGCAGGCACAACCACAGAACTCATGCAAAGGCTCCAATCAATACAGAACGCAGCAGAAAGACTGATTCTTGACCTGCCCAAGATGGCCCACATCTCTCAGCGCCTGAAAGACCTTCACTGGCTACCGGTCCAGAAGAGATCCCACTTTAAGCTCCTTACCCATGCCTACAAAGCTCTGACCAAGGACCCACCTACCAGAACCAACGTCTGCACATCCACCACCTACACAGGAACCTTCGCTCCGCACACCTGGCCCTCTCACAGATCCCTCACACACGCAGCGCTGGAGGTTGCACCTTCACCCATCTCACCTCCAAGACCTGCAACGCCCTCCTTCTCTACCCCTGTACCTCCCGTATGCTGATAAAATTCAGGAAAGGGCTCAAGACCTGGCTTTTCAATTGAGACCTGATTTAAGCACCTGGATACCCTCATGGGTGACAAGCAGCGTAGTACAAATACTTGATTGATTGATTGATACTTTGACTGGATAGGAGATATAATCCTGAATGGCCACTTTGGGGAAGGGCACATCCTCAGGAAATACCTTACTTGGGCTTTTTATTTATAACCATTTGTATTCTGCTTAAATCTTATGTTTCTTAATTTCTTTTATACATTTCAGACTCTGCCCAACGTTCAATCCATCGCCCAGTTGAGAAATACAGTTGTCATTTTTACGATTCAGGCCTGCTGCTGTTATTACTTTGCTCTATATTCTGTGTTTTTTTCTATATGCTACAGATTGGCAGGTTTTTCGTAGTCAGGATGTAATGTAAAAATGGCATTACCAGAGATTATAGTCGACATGTTCTACAGCATCCAATTGCACCATTTAGGTTTCGGGTTCTTTTGGTTTATTTGACCTATACACCTGAAGGATGACGCACAAAAGAGCTCAACAAAATAACAAGAAATATTGGATGAATTAGCAAAAAGCCCATTCAAAACCAACAATCTGTTTTGCACTCCACAAAATCAAATAGCATTTTCTCAACTACTGTTGAGTAGATATCCAAAAACCCATATGCCTCTTTTTTAATACATTGGAAGCAATTTGTAAGTAGTCAGTTGGAATGTCCATCAGGTATCCATGTCTTTCACCTCTAAAACAATGAAACTGATGTACAAAACAACAGAAGGACTTAATGTCACTGACCCAGGAGGACGCCTTCAAAAACTCCAAACATGGAAGTTTGTGTTTAACTCAAGTGGTAGTGTGGAATGGATTACCCAGACCCTCACTCTCATGTTTAAAAGGGATCAAAATGCATAGTAATGTGTTTCTTTGAAGACTAAATCAATCCTTGGTGGTGGTGCCAGTTTTTGAGTTTATTACATTCCGTCCTCGGTTTCGCATGTTAAGTTCTTGGGTATGGTTGTAAAAATAGAGTTCACGTTGTGCTCCTCCAACATTGAGACACATATTGCACTGTACAGTAAATTGATATATATATATATAAATATATATATATATACATATATATATATACACAACCCAAAGGTTACAGGGATTACAGGTTAGGCTCACATTTTGAACATACAACACCATAGAAATTCAGTTATTATAGTTAGAGTTATTTCAAGTAACTATAATTCATGTCCTAAGGTAACTATAACTGAGGCCCCACCATTCACAGTTATTTACATCAATAATTTTACTGCAAATGTTACAATAACAGTATCAATGGTGTTCTAAAAGATGTCTGTAATATCTGGGGTAATTAGCAATGCATTGTGAGGGTGCAAGCCACAGTTACCTTAGGTTATGAGCTATAGTTACTTGAAATACCTCTAACTATAAAAGCTGAATTTCTATGGTTTTGTATGTTTAAAATGTGAGCCTAACTAAAACGTCCCTCCTTTGTTTTTTTCAGTGAATTTCTATGTTTATTTTTTTACCATAAAGTAATTTTAATTGCTACACGTTGATCCAACCACCTGCCATACCCACCCTAAACTGTAGAAACATCTTACCACCCAAAAACGTATTCCCACGCTAAACCCTTAAACTTATTTTGCCACCCAAAACTCCATATCCACCCTAAACCTTAAAAATACCATTGCCACTTAAAAACTCATAACTACTGTAAACCCTTATTTTACACCTGCCACTCAGACACCCATGCCCACCCTAAACCCTAAAATTATCTTTGCCACTGAAAAACTCATACCCATTTAAAAGCCTAAAATTACCCCTGCCACCCGAAAACCCAAACCCATACTCTAAAAAAATACTTACTAGGCAAAAACCCATACTCATCCTAAACCCTAAAAATGATTTGTACAGGCATGCGTGGTAATGGTAATGGCATGCATGGTAATGTCGTATGCATGGTTAAGCCTGCGTAGTAATGGCATTCGGGGTTCAGCCACTGTTGTAAAGACTGTTTCCCCTGCAGCACTAACCATAATTTCAATGTCAAAATGAACCCCCTCATTCTGTTCCTTTCTAAATTAAACGTTTTAAGATTTACCAGCTTGATTCAATCAAGAAGGCTTCAGGTGTGCTACAGTTTTTTCATAAGTAAGACTGTTAACACTCTAGTTGCTCTTTAGAACACTCTGGGAGACTGCAGTAGAACACAAGGGAATCAACTGACAGACTGCTCCTGTTGGAAGTACATGTTTTACAGAGAATGTCAGAATTCATTCCCATATGGCTGAGAAAGACAGTGTGAATTTCAATAAAGTATGTCCTCATTTTAGCTTCTGGAGCACCTTCCATCACCTTTATGGGAAAATCATGAAAAAACAGTTTCTCTCAAATATGATTCATGAAATCCCCGCATGGTTAAATCACATCAGAACACACTACAATTCCTAAAATTAGCATGGTGCCATCACCAAATTATTTCTTATTGTAGCTAAAATTTACCACCCTTTATACGTACTCCTTTTTATGATCCTTAAAACTTGCCATTTGCTACAATGCATGTCACTGGGGTGCTCTCATGTATATTGGTCCCAAGATGGCTGCGAGCACTTCCTGGTGAAAGTGCTGACAGCGAATCAGTTCTCACCATGAGATCTGTTCTTAGGGTCCACCCAGATATGCAAATTTGGTTTCCTTTAATTTTCTCCTAAACTACTGAACAGGTTTACACCAAATAAAAAAAGCACAATCTGTGGAAGAAAATCTAGCTTTCTGCCAAATTTGGAATAGTTCTGTCCAGTGGTTCGGGCTGTGGTTGTGTTAAAAACTCATAGGGAAATGAACATGGTATAAAAAAAACTTTTTTTGTTTTTAAGCCCCCCCCCCCACTTGACAGATCACCCTAAAACGTTCCATGCGCAACAAGAATGGCCGGCACAATTTTTGGGGAAAATTTCATGAAGATTTGTCAATCGACACCAAAGATATACTTTTCCTATGGAAACATGGTCCTAACTATAACTACCTACCAGCGACCACCAGTAGGTAAAAAAATAAAATAATATATATATATATATATATATATATATTTTTTTTTTTTTTAACCTATATATAGAAAATAGAACTCGGTCCTCCCTTCAAGAATGGATGCAGCACTCCAGGCATAGATGTGGCCAAAAATTTTTATTAGGAAACGAGTGTCAACGCATTTTGGTTGCAACCACGCAAACTTGTTAACAACCTTACACGTCATAATGTTCACTATTGCGTTTAAATATTGTGACATCACCAAAATTTCATAGCTATAGAAAGGGGATTCCACCCTTAGTGCATAGCTGGTCGCCATCTTAAAACAGGACTCAACAAGTAATCCTTCTCCAACAAATCAGTTTTTAAATCAGCAGCGCAAAAAACAATTTTCAAATATATGTTGGTTCAAACCTTATAGGAATGCAAATCCATAATACAATGTCCTGCAGGACACATATTGCATACAGGCATATGTGAACCAGATAGTTCCCAACCATGGCAGAAGTATGGCACAGTTTGTTTGATTGCTTTCTGGAAATGGCACTGCAATCCCCTTGTGTCTGTTCGCTCACAGTGTTACACCTGTGCAATTCTATATTTGATCCCAGTGCCTCAGTGGGCCAATCTGCATTGGTGGTTCCTATTTTGTAATGTGACTTTACCAGTCATCCTTCCCACAGCTGGTCATATCCTTAACAAAATACTGCATGATCTCCATTCTCAAACATTTGCAACTACAGCCTTATAAGATTGCACATCAATGATTCAGTTTGCTGCTATAAATATAACTTTTCACCTTATCAAAATAAACATACATGAACTGAATGGTTATTCTATCATGATGATTTTACCCTAATTTATATGTGGCTTGACCTCATTGCACAACACAATATCCTTAAGTCTATTTAATTTGTAGCTCCTCCCCTTTATATTTCTACCTTTGTTTAGTATTCTCAGTGGGCATATGTGAGGTGCCTGGACCTTAATATCTGAGGATGTAAACCATAAATTAATTTTACCTTGATACTGATTAATAGTATAAAACCCTACCATTGCTTCACTCAGCACCCCACATGTAAGTTTCATATGAACTTCTCATTGTGCCCAAATGGACAAATGCGTTGGCAACATGCATGTATCAATCTTATACACATTAATAGTATTCTGACCTAGCTTATTCATAAAGGTTGAATATCAAATGTATGAACATGATAGCATATTGAATTTAACATGCCTAAGGGGAATGCCACCTCCCAAAGAATTGTTGTATTAAATTAATTCATAACTCCGCACCGTAAGTACTATCATTGATGAATGTTTAACCAAAGTTGTATCCTGAACCTAAATCATAATGTACCTCAATATCAATGTATTTCCTCTCTCTTAAAGAATTCCTAAAGTGCAACCAGAATCCAACAAAACCCAATATTTTCAATATATAATTAAAAATAAAGCATAAGTGAAGATAAAGGTAAAAACCTAATACCCATTTTGGCAGGTACTGTTCCCCTAAGGGAAACAAACACCTAATCTGAACATATATTTAATGGCTTATCTACTTTGGGGCCATGCTGCTCCTTGCTGTCCAACTTAAGGATAAACTTAGTTTCTAGCTTTCTGAGCTCATTTTCTTTATTATTTCCTCGTATGTCTCTTGGGATTTGGGCTGTACAGCTATATCTCAGCATGGATGTATCACTTCTGTGAAATTTCTCAAAATGCCTCACAACGGAGTATCTGCAATCCTTATTGCTCTGATTTGTTGGAGTACTCACTTGTGGACAGTCAAGGTGGTACTACGTACATATAATTTCAGGCATGAACATCTGAGTACATACACCACAAACTTGCTCTCACATGTGAGTCTCCCTCTCACTTTTATTTTGACCATAAAGGGGTCATGATGTGTGTAATATTCTCTCCTTGCTCGCACCCTTTACATTGGAGCACTTGGTAAACCCTTCCTTGGATGTCAGCCACATTCTTTTTTCAGTTCCTGGTGTTACAGTGCTTTTCACCACATGGTCAAGAAGAGATTTAGCTATTCTAAAAGTAATCTAGGAGTGGCTGGTCACTTCCTTTCCTAAAATAGGATGACTCTTTATAAAGTTTTGATGTATTTGTAGGGCTTGACTCACTTTCAGATGTGCAGTACTGTATGTGGTAATGAATCTATGTGTGGAGTTTCCTGTCTTTGGTTTTCTACTCATGGAAAGTGCTGTTTCCCTTTTACACTTCCTAGCTCTGCTGGGGGCTGCCTTTAAGATGTTATCTGTGTACCCTCTTTGTTTGAAGAGACCAAATATTCTTTTGCTGTACTTTTAGCTCTAAATCTTTTTTGTAAATTATTTAATTTGTAATATCAATATGAGAGGGGAGGATTGGCTAATGCTGTCTTTTATGGTTTTAATCAATTTTAGATTATCCTGTCACACAATTTTGGAGAATCATCATTTTATTGCAAGATCCTTGGTCCCATACTTGCAGCTGGCCTTTAGTAGAAAGACTCCTGAGTTCAACCAAAAAGTAACTTTGGTTGTCCCATAATTTTCCTCCTAGCCAGGGCAAGTGAGAACCAAATGAGCTTTGAATCGACCAAAATCCATTCCAGAATCCTGCTTTACTCTTTGTTAGAAACGGGGTATTTGGTTAACAGTCAGGTTACTCCCTGTTCAAGCAAGGACCCTCACTCTAGTCAGGGTAAAAGAGAATCACCCTCAGCTAACCCCTGCTTACCCCCTTGGTGGCTTGGCAGAGCAGTAGGCTTAACTTCAGAGTGCTAGGTGTAAAGTATTTGTACCAACTCACACAGGAACTTAATGAAAACACTACAAAATGACACAACACAGGTTAGAAACATAGGAGATATTTATCTAAACAAAACAAGACCAAAATGACAAAAATCCACAATACGCAAGTCAAATTATGATTTTTTAAAGATTAAATTCAAAAATAGCGCTTAGAAACACAAAATGCTTCGGTTAGGTGTTAACACGGTGTCGTGACGGAGTCGTTCCCAACAATCCGACACCAGTAGCGCCGGCCACAGAGTCACGCAGACCCCAAGGTACAGTACCTTGGTGAAGAATGAAGACAAGCCGAGGCGTGAAGTCGGGGATTGTGGCGTCTGTGCGAAATGTTAAATCTGTGCACTCCGAGCGGCGTCGGTCACGACGTGGTGCGGTGACTTCCACGGAGTCGCAAACTTCGGCGGGGCTGCAACGGTGTCGGGCCTGCGAAGGTTGTCGCATTCCAACGAAGATCACGGAGTCGGTTGCAGGCGGCGTCACCGGATTCAGCAGCGGGGTCGGTCCGGAGTTGTCCGAAGTCCATTTTCTTTAATTTTCACCAGCTTTTCCTTTCAAGTGCCCAGGGACTGGATAGGGCACCACTTGTCAGGGCAGAAGTCTCAGCAGAGAGTCCAGGTGCTGGTAAGGGAAGTCTTTGATGGCCTGGAGACTTCAGAACAGGGGGCAAACTCAATCCAAGCCCTTGGAGAGTCCTTCTCTAGCAGGAATATACCACAAAGTCCAGTCTTTGTCCCCTTGCACAGGCAGAAGCAGCAACTGCAGGATATCTCCACGAAGCACAGTCACAGGCAGGGCAGCACTTCTCCTCAGCTCTTCAGCTCTTCAGCTCTTCTCCAGGCAGAGGTTCCTCTTGATGTCCAGAAGTGTTTTAAAGTCTGTGGTTTTGGGTGCCCTTCTTATACCCAATTTCTCCTTTGAAGTAGGCCTACTTCAAAGTAAAGTCTGTTTTGAATGTGAAATCCTGCCTTGCCCAGGCCAGGCCCCAGACACTCACCAGAGGGTTGGAGACTGCATTGTGTGAGGGTAGGCACAGTCCTTTCAGGTGTAAGTGACCACTCCTCCCCTCCCTCCTAGCACAGATGGCTCATCAGGATATGCAGACTACACCCCCAGCTCCCTTTGTGTCACTGTCTAGTGTGAGGTGCAACCAGCCCAACTGTCAAACTGACCCAGACAGGGAATCCACAAACAGGTAGAGTCACAGAAATGGTATAAGCAAGAAAATGCTCACAATCTTAAAATCAAATTTACTAAAAGATGTATTTTTAAATTGTGAGCTCAGGGACCCCAAACTCCACATGTTCATCCGCTCCCAAAGGGAATCTACACTTTAATCAGATTTAAAGGTAGCCCTCATGTTAACCTATGAGAGGGACAGGCCTTGCAACAGTGAAAAACAAATTTAGCAATATTTCACTGTCAGGACATATAAAACGCATATGTCCTACCTTAACCATAGACTGCACCCTGCCCTTGGGGCTACCTAGGGCCTACCATAGGGGTGCCTTACATGTAAGAAAAGGGAAGGTTTAGGCCTGGCAAGTGGGTACACTTGCCAAGTCGAATTTACAATTAAAACTGCACACACAGACACTGCAGTGGCAGGTCTGAGACATGATTACAAAGCTACTTATGTGGGTGGCACAACCAGTGCTGCAGACCCACTAGTAGCATTTGATTTACATGCCCTGGCACCTGTAGTGCACTTTACTAGGGACTTACTAGTAAATCAAATATGCCAATCATGGATAAACCAATTACATACAATTTACACAGAGAACATATGCACTTTAACACTGATTAGCAGTGGTAAAGTGCTCAGAGTTCAAAAGCTAACAGCAACAGGTCAGAAAAAATAGGCAGGAGGCAAAAAGATCGGGGATGACCCTGCATAAGCAAAAAAAGTCCAACACTCTTCTCGTCCAGTCACCCACCCAGCTATTGTGTCACTGTTAGGTCTCAAATAAGAAGTCAACACCTGAGACTCTCGATCAAGCCTGAACTCCAATGTTCTCTCTCATACACTTTAATACATCTTACAACACACATTTTTGTAAACTTCAGTCTAGGGCATTTGTTGATTTTGTATTTAAACAAAGACAATCAGTGACTCAAGCAGCTATTGCAAGGTGGATAAAGTCAGTTATAAGGAATGCAGCAGTTGACATGTTTAAGGCTCAGTCCACAAAAGGGGCTATGGACAGTAAAGTCTATGCTCCGTGGGAAGATTGAAAGATATTCTAAAAGCAACTGCCTAGTTGAGTACTAGTGTGTGTGTGTGTGCAGGATTCTCTTTGTGGCCAATAGAGCACATTATAATTGTGGCCTTGATTGGCTTTGAAAATGCAGAATGCTAACTTACGGTCTTTCCATAAAATAACAATTCTGCAAGTTTCATACAGATAAAATCTATTTTTTCTTAAGGTCACAGGGGCTATAATTATCTCTCTCTCAAGCCCTTTGGCAAGTTGTAAAAAAAAAAGAGAGGAAAAATGTGACCAGGAATTGTAATGATGAAAATGTTCTTGCTTGTTTTTTTATGGAAGACAGACAAGTATTCAATGAATTTAGAGATAGAGAGAGAGAGGTTTTTTGAAATGAAATATGTTCTAGTAATGTAGGCTTGTACAGAAGATTTCTGGATGAAGATGGGAAACAACTTGTGGAGTGGTAAGGTCTGGACAAAAATTAATCAAGGGGGGATTTTACATTCCAAAGAGGAAGATGTAGGAGGCTGGCCTGGTTTGTAGTGGGTGCCTTGGGTACATACACCTTATACAAGGTCCAGTTATCCCTTATTAGTGAAATGTAGTAGTCTTCTAGCAGCTTAGAATGATAGAGGTAGCTATAGCAGAGCAGCTTAGGCTGAACTAGGAGACATGCAAAGCTCCTGCAATACCACTGATAGTTACACAGTACTTATACACAAGTAAAGACAATACTCAGTGTTACCAAAAATATCTTAGAGACAATACTCCTTCTGGAGGTAAGTATTATACACAATAGAGACACTAGACACCAAAATTAGACAAGTAAATAGTCATGGAACAATGCAAATAGTAGGAAATCCTATGGAAAGCAATGGGAGAAAATAGGTCTAGGGCAACACAAACCACATACTAAGAAAGTGGAATGCGAATCACGAATTACCCCCTAGACAAGTGTAGTGTGTGCTGAATCATTGGGAGAGTAAGAATACAGTAAAAGTAAGTAAATTACCCCACCCCAGAGCCCAGAAAAGCAGGAGTAAAGTACTGCAAATTTCCTTAGGACACACTACACCTCGTTTTTGGGATTTTGCAGCAGCCAACCAAGTCTGCAAAGAACAACTGCTGGATTATTGGACCTGAAGGCCTGCAAAGAAGGGGACCAAGTCCAGGAGTCGAAAGGAGTTCCAGGAAGGACAGGAGCCCCTGCCAACCCAGAAGAGAGTGCAAAAGAAGAGTCCCCGGTTAGTCGAAGACTGCAGAAATGCACCATAGGAAGACGCCAGTGGGTTCCTGCATGATGCAAAAGATGTCCCACTGTGTGAAAATTGTTGCAGAGGAGATTTCTTGTTGGAAGGCGCCAACAAGCCTTGGCTATGACAATAGTGTGTTTTGCGTCAAAATGGCACTGGATGGACCCAGGAGGGTTCTGGGGGCCTGAAAGCTGTGGGAGGAGGAAGAAGGGGCTCTCAGCACTTTAGAGAGCCCTGAGGATACCAGCCAGCATCCCCAGGAGTCGCAGGATCTGGGCTCAAAGGAGGTGCAAAATGCAGTTAATGCAGCACAACAAAAAAAGGTCCCACGCCGCCGGAGAACAACTCAGCGAGTTGAGGATCACAGGATGGAGTGCTGGGGACCTGGGCCAGGCTGTGCATGAAGGAATTATGCAAAGAGTGCACAGAGGCATCAGGAGGCAAAGAAGATGCAGTACACGGGGTGCCATCGCTCTCGGGGAAGGCAAGGTCTTACCTCCTCCAAATTGCGTCAGAAGGACCTTAGGACAATCTATGTTGATGATGTTCACCCTCTGTGTCCTTAGGAGCATGCTCGTTGCTGTGAGAGGAGTCCTAGGGTACCGGTGGTCGTCTTGGAAGATGCCTGCTTGGAGCAGGTGAGTGACTCCGGGAAATTTCTTCGGTCCTTCTGGTGCAGGACGAAGACAGGGAGTCCCCAGAGAATGCACACTGTGGAAACCGTTGCAGTTGCTGACTTGGAACTGAGGTTGCAGAAGAAAAGTGTCTCTTGTAGACACTTTGTTGCAGTTACAGCGTTTCTTGGAGCAGGCTGCAGTTGATCTGAGGTCCGAAGAGTTATTGCAGAGGATTCCTGAAGGAAACTTGCAAGCAGAATCTGAAGAGAACCCACAGGAGAGACCCTAAATAGCCCTGAGAGGGGAATTGGCTACCTTATCAGGTAAGGACCTATCAGGAGGGGTCTCTGATGTCACCTGCTGGCACTGGCCACCCAAAGCCCTCCAGAGTGCCTCCACACCTTGCAAATCAAGATGGCTGAAGTCTGGGACACACTGGAGGAGCTCTGGGCCCCACCTCTGGGCTGGTGATGGACAGGGGAGTGGTCATTCCCCTTTCCTTTGTCCAGTTTCCCACCAGAGCAGGGGAGAAGGGGTCCCTGAACAGGTGTAGACTGGTTTATGCAAGGAGGGCACCATCTGTGCTCCTTCAATGCATTCCCAGAGCCTGGGGGAGGCTACCCCTCCCCAGCCTGTAACACCTCTTTCCAAAGGGAGAGGGTGTAACATCCTGCTCTCAGAGGAAATGCTTTGTTCTGCCTTCCTGGGACTGGGCTGCTCAGACCCCAGGAGGGCAGCCCCGTGTTTGTGAGGTGGCAGCAGCTGTAGCTGCAGTGCAAGCCTCAGAGAGCTGGTTTAGCAGTACTGGGGGTCCATGGTGGAGCCCCCAGGATGCATGGAATTCTCTCCCCAATACCAGATTTGGAATGCAGGGTCAATTCGATTATGTTAGACATGTTACATGGCCATATTCGGAGTTACCATTGTGAAGCTACATATAGGTATTGACCTTTATGTAGTACACGGGTGTAATGGCGTCCCTGCACTCACAAAGTTCGGGGAAATGGCCCTGAACTATGTGGGGCACCTTTGCTAGTGCAAGGATGCCCTCACACTTAGGCCCGTATTTATACTTTTTTTGCTCCGCATTTGCGTCGTTTTTTGACGCAAAAACGGCGCAAACTTTCAAAATGCCATTGTATTTTGTAGGTTTGCGCCGTTTTGCGTCAAAAAGCGGCGCAAATGCAGCGCTAAAAAAAGTATAAAATACGGGCCTTAGTACCTTTGCACCTAACCTTAAGCAAGTGAAGGTTAGACATATAGGTGACTTATAAGTTACTGAAGTTCAGTGAAAATGGCTGTGAAATAACGTGTGCGTTATTTCATGAAGGCTGCAATGGCAGTCCTATGTAAGGGTTTGTCTGAGCTCCCTATGAGTGGCAAAAGAAATGCTGCCGCCCATATGGATTTCCTAGAACCCCAATGCCCTGGGTACCTAGGTACCATATACTAGGGACTTATAAGGGGGGTCCAGTATGCCAATTGAAATTCGTAAATGAAGTCACTGGCCTACAATGACAAATTTAAAAGCAGACAGAGCATAAGCACTGAGGTTTTGGTTAGCAGAGTTTCAGTGACACAGTTAGGCACTACACAGGCATACACAGAGGGCCATATGTTATGAGCACTGGGGTCCTGACCAGCAGGATCCCAGTGAGAAAGGCAAAAACATACTGACATACATGTTTTTATCTATGAACACTGGGGTCCTGGCTAGCAGGATCCCAGTGACACAGTAAAATCACACTGACACACACTCACAAACAGGCCAAAAGTGGGGGTAACCATGCGAGAAAGAGGCTACTTTTCTACAGAAGAATGCTGCAGTGATGGTATTGTATGGTCATTTTCGAAGTCGTTTCACACGCCAACCACAACAATAAGATTACTACCATCCAGTGCCCTGAACCACATCGTTCCATGACCCCGCCACCACTGCATGCCATTCGCCGCGATCGTTGCTGGGCCAAATTAAAATGTATTTTTTTAACATCGGAAATGCCGCTTGTTTAAACTAATCTACAAACCCAAAATACAAAAAAATACAAAAAAAAACATCCTGGATACAACTCAGTTTCTATACATTGGAACACAAGCCCAATTTAACTTTCACCTAGCCTAACATTGCCCAATCTCAAAAGGAAATCACTGTAACATTCTTTGCACTTAAAAATCCATCTTGGCTTTATACTTTAAATAAAATATTAGACAGTGATTGGTATTTAGCTGTCAAAAGGAGCAGCAAAGACAAGAGAGGAAGATAGAAGAGAGCTGGAGAATATACGGACAGGGGTGCTCTAATTCTACAGATTTAATTGTACCGGTGTTTAGCTTTACAGGGGCTGCTTGGGACAGCAAAAAAAGATGTAATGCATGATGGTAGCCTCCGGTGTTGACATAAATTTGTATAATAATCCTTTATGGCGTCGCAATAATACTAATGTGTTGGTCCTCCATCGCTCCTAGGTAAACTCCATGTAATACTCCTTTATGGTTTGGCAGTGGCTCCAGCGGTTAGCTCTATCGCTCCCTGGTAGAATCCATACCATACTCCTTGGTAGTTAACAGTGCCTCCTAAGAGTTGCACCTCTGCCACTCCGGGGACATCACCATGTAATACTCTCTTATGGTTTGCTAGTGCCTCCAATGACTTAGTTTCTGATGCTACAGCTTGAGCTCTACAGACCATAGACCATAAAGGACCTCTTTGATATACATGTTTCCTACATGTATGTCTCACCTTAAAAGATGATAAGTACCTGCATACATGGTTGCAGCTGTTCTCATACTCTCTGAAGCACCCATGCTATTGCGCAGCTTCATTCAGCATGCTGAACACCTACCCTGTCATCATTCCTCATGGACCTCACCAATATGTCCCTTAGAGACTAAAGTCCATATGTACGAAATGTCCGATTTGCATTTCCAAAATAGCAAATCTTAAGAAATCTCTATTTAGGAAATGGAAATTGGAATGTACTAAAATTGTGATTACATAACAGCCATTTCCATGGAGTCACAATTGCTATTAGGAAATTGCAAATTGGGAAATGCAAAACCATTGCTACCTTTGGGCCTCAGGCCCAAAGGTAGGAATGATTTTGCATTTCCAAATTTGTGATTCCCTAATAGGAAATCACAAATTTGGAAGTGCAAAAGCTTCCTTACTTAAGGGCCTAAGACCACCTTAAATCTAAGGGAAGAAAATGTGATGCTCTTTTAAAGTGCTTCTATGCCCTTGGCATGAGTGCACGCTTCACTGCACTACAAAAAGTGCATTTTTGGGCTCCTTTTTTTGGAATTTGCAAATGGTTACCATCAGATTGGAGTTGATGGTAATAGCATTTCCTAAATGCCCATTTTGCATAGGAAATGCTATGTACATGGGGTTTGGAAATCGCAAGTAGGAAATTCCTGTTTGCAATTTCCTATTTTGGTAATCACAAAATACAATTTCTACAGGGTAGAAATCGCAATTTGTGACTCCACAGAGCCCTTTGTACATTGCAAAAGGCTGTTTTGCATTTTTTAACAGGGCAAAATTGTGATTCAGCCCGTTAAGAAATGCAAAAAGCTTTTGTAAATATGGGCCAAAATCACAAACAACACCTTTTCAACCATGCACTCCGAAGGACTCTAGGAATCAAATGCAAAGCAGAGGTTCGCAACATCACCAGAGGTGTGTGGTGCTATATAAATAATGAAACAGGACCACCTAGAAAAGCTCTTTAGGTCTCCCAAGGCTAGGAGAAGCACTATGGCCCTCATTACAACCCTGGCGGCCAGTGATAAAGCGGTGGTAATACCGACAACAGGCCTGCTGTAACAAAAATGGAATTATGACAACGGCGGAAACCACTCGGACAGACAGCCACTTTAACACACCGACCGCCACGGCGGTAGCAACAAGCACCACGGAGGTAACCCCCAGTATGTATTAAGACAGGCCTATCCGCCACCTTTTCCGGGGCGGTACCAACACTGTCAAAAGCACGATGGAAACAGAACACAGAAGTCAAAGGACTCACCTCTGGAGACTCAGGGAACAACCACGACGCCATGGAGCCCGAGTTGCACATCTTCCCTATGCTTATCTACCTTTTCCTACATTACGAACATCATTGCCGGCGAAGACGACCATGGTGAGTACTGCCGCCTAGCACACAAGGGAGGAGGGGAGGAAAAAGAGAGTGACATACACACGCAACACCCCCACCCCCAACACCATACACACAATCAGATGCCGTAATAAAACATTTTTACCCAAGACCCCTCAGGAATAATGCAAGGACAAAATAATTTGAAGAAAGTGAGTGTGATACGATTTAAGAACATGAATAAGTGCATCAATATGCAAATGTTTATACATATTTACAAATGGAGGGACACTGCCCAGTCCTCAATGTCCGTGGGCCACAGGGCCACAACACATAGGCAAGGCCCCAGCTCACTCCTGCAACAACACTGAGAGAACACTGCAGGGGCATCAGGTTGAAAATACACAGGCACCTCAGGGGGACGGGGAATAGGGGAACACCTCAGCCAGAAGATGGTACAATGCCACTGGTCCTGGAGGGGGCAACATGCCCTGTGCTTGGTCCTGGGGAGTGCAAGGCAACAGTCTCTCAAGTGGGTGGTTTGCCCACTGCTTGGTTCTGGGGAGTGCAAGGCCACAGACTCTCTAGTGGGTGGTTTGCCCACTGCTTGGTCCTGGGGAGTGCAAGGCCACAGTCTCTCTAGTGGGTGGTTTGCCCACTGCTTGGTCCTAGGGAGTACAAGGCCACAGTCTCTCTAGTGGGTGGCTTCTCCACTGGTTTTGGAGGGGGCCTTGTGCCCAGTGTGCCTCATTCTGGGAAGGATGGGGTGAATGGATGGCTTCTTCCACTGGTTATGGAGGGGACCTTGTGCCCAGTGTGCTTTATGCTGGGAAGGATGGGGTGAGTGGATGGCTTCTTCCACTGGTTCTGGAGGGGGCATTGTTCGAGGCTGCAGGGGAAGGGCTGGAGCCTCCCCCCACCACTGCCAGCACTGCCAGCACCGCCACCAGCACTGCCACCAGCACCGCCAGCAGCACCACTGCCAGCAGCAGCAGCCCCAGTGGGCAGCTGTCCGAGGCTGCAGGGGATGGGCTGGAGCCTCCCCCCACCACTGCCAGCCCCAGCCCGACCCCAGCCCTGCCACTGCCACCACTGAGCAGCCGTCACTGCAGGTGGGCAGTGTGTAGTCCTGCCTTCATGGGCTGTAGTGCATCCTGGACCCTGCAAATCCTGTGGGTGTAACACCCAGGTGAGAGACTGTGACCTTGCACTTCCCAAGATCTGCATCAGAGGGCACAAGGCCCCCTCCAGAACCAGTGGAAGAAGCCATCCACTCACCCCATCCTTCCCAGGATGAAGCACACTGGGGACAATGCCCCCTCCGGAACCAGTGGAAGAAGCCATCCACTCACCCCATCCTTCCCAGGATGAAGCACACTGGGGCTGCTTAGCTGGCAGTGGTGCTGCTGGCGGTGCTGGCAGTGGTGGGGGGAGGCTCCAGCCCATCCCCTGCAACCTTGGACGGCTGCCCACTCGGGCTACTGCTGCTGGCAGTGGTGATGCTGGTGGTGCTGGCAGTGGTGGGGGGAGGCTCCAGCCCTTCCGCTGCAGCCTCGGATGGCTGAACCGCCATGGCTGTTGGTGGGGGCTCAAAACCAGGCCTCCTGTCCTTCCTGCCTGCGGGTGCTAGCCCCTTGACCTTCTCTTTTGGAGCTGGTGGTGCCTCCTTGCCCTTCCCTTTCGCAGCTGGTGGTGCCTGCTTGCCCTTCCCTTTCGCAGCTGGTGGTGCCTCCTTGCCCTTCCTTGACGCACCTGGTGCAGGCACACTTTCAGTGCTGCTGGCTGGTTCCTGGGATCCTGTCCCACCTGCAGTAGCTGTCGACACTACTGTGGCTGAGGACTGGGTGGCTGAGGTGCTCGCCTGGGTTCTGACCACCCTAGCCTGACGTGAAGGACGGGGGGAGGGGTAGGGAAGAGGACAACGGTGGAGAGGAAAAGCTTCTTAGGGACATTGGGGCGGGAAGAGGGTAAAGGTTTGGTAGTGGAGGAAGAGGAAGTGTTGTAGTATGTGTCTGCTATGTTTGGGTGCAGGTGCATAGGCTGTATGCTGTTGTGAGGTGGATGGCTGTTGGGTGTCTGTGTGCTTGAGTTTGTGTACTTTGGGAGAAGGGGGGACAGACACAGTGGGAGAGGACACAGGGGACGTGTGCATGGATGTGGGGGTGGTGACTGCCTGTGAGGGGTGTGTACTGATAGGCGTGCTGGTGATGGAGGTAGTGGATAAGGATGTAGTGCATGCAGGTGTGAGTGGAGACGCTACTGGGAGGGGGATGGAGGACGAGGAGGAGGGGGCCACAGTAGAGGTAGTGGATGTTGGTATTTCTGCATCTGGATGGTGTTTGTGGGAGTGCCTGTGGGATGATGTGTGGTGCTTGTGTTTGCCTGAGCCACTCCTGTGTGTTGTCATGTGTGCATGCTGGTCTGCCTGTGTGCTTGGGATAGGTTGGGGTTGAGGGGAATGGGACTGGGTAGAGGAAGTTGGAGGGGGGAGGCAAGTAACAGGGACAATGGCTGCCATCAGAGAGGAGGCCAGAGCCTGAATTGATCTCTGTTGGGCCGCCATGCCAGAGCGAATGCCCTCCAGGAATAGATTTTTTTGTTGCAAATGGGATGCCAGCCCCTGGATGTCATTCACAATGGTTGACTGACCAACGGAGATGGATCACAGGAGGTCAATAGCCTCCTCACTCAGGGCAGCAGGGCTAACTGGGGCAGGGCCTAAGGTGCCTGGGACGAAGGAGATGCCCACCCTCCTGGGTGAATGGGCATGGGAAACACGCTGAGGGGCTGCTGGGAGGGTGGTGCTGGTACGGGGGTGGCGGCTGTACCTGTAGTTAAGGTGGGCACAGAGGTGTTCTCCACCACCAGGGAGCTTCCATTGGAGGAGGTATTACTGTCAGAACTGTCCCCTCCTGTCTCTGCCGTTTTGCACCCCTCACCCTCTGTCCCACTGTTGCCCTCACCGTCGGTGGATTCGGCCTCCAGGGCCATGTAGGATGCAGCTCCCTCCGTCGCCAGTGCCTCTGCTCCTCCACCAGATGATGCTAATGCACATAAGGACAGGGTGACAAAATAAAAAGTAGGGGAAGAAGACAAAGGATACACTTGGTCAATGGCTTCTCCAACACCACTGTTGGCGTACACGACACACACACAGGAAACAGGCAATGTTCACTAGGCAATGCACTACCAGTCATAATGCTAGTCACCAGGCCATGGACAGGAATACCTAACGCCAATGGCAGCATACCTAAGATCCACAGACCCCTGCCCGGTAGTGGATACCTTCTAGCTTGGTAGGAGGTGGTTCACATCATACCCTGCCCAACATGGGACCTACCCTGCAATGTCCGACCTGGCCCAGGGGCACCCACAGGCCCACATCCCCCAGCCGGAGACCACCCCACCACACACAAGTAGTATATTGGTAAACTGTACTCACTCCCTTGTGGCTGCTGTTATGCCCTCAAGCACCCATCCAGCTCCGAATAGGCCACCGCCAGTATGGAGGTCATCAGGGGGGTCAGGGTTCGACGGGCACTCCTTCCTCGTTGGGAGGCCATCCCCAGCTGGGCCTCTGCCGTCTTCCCTGCCCAGCGCCTCAGGTCCTCCCACCGTTTGCGACAGTGGGTGCTCTACCTCCCGTAGACCCCCACGGTCCACTCGTCTTTGGCGATGGCACGCCATATACCCTTTTTCTGATGGGTGCTGACCTGCAGAAAAATACACATAGAAAAAGGTATCAGTCAGACCGTCCGGCCTGTTACACTCATGTCCTACCATAGCCCTCACATCCCCTTACGCACAGACATTGCCCACCATACATGCAGCACGCTGCCCAGGAGCCTTCCACCAAACCCCCCTTACACGAGGCCCTCACACACTTCACTCCATGCATTTATGCCCCATGCATTGTGCTCACAGTGTACTCACCAGTGGTCTGGAGACCCATACAGCATTCGGTACTGGGGTAGGACCCCATCCACCAGTCTCTCCAACTCCACAGTGGTGATGGCAGGGGCTCTTTCCCCAGTGACACGAGCCATGGTCGGTTCCAAACACAGGTCACAGCAGCACTTGCAGTGTAAGTCCTCTCCTGTTGAAGGTCAGGTAGCAAGTGAGTGAACAGATAGAAAATGGCAGTCACCTCCGCGGAGGTGCGTACCGTCACCGCCTGTGTACATCACCATTGGCCACTGTAACCCATAGGGCCCACTGACAACCAATGAGGAGTTGCACAGCGGTACTCGACAGCCTCCCAAAACAGTGCACAACGTCAGTGGAATGACCTCATTTCCACATGTCCGTTCACACAGGACAGGCGGGCCCCATTTCAGGGGGTGGGGGACAGGCAATGGCACCTAACTGCGTCACAGTACACATATGCACCATTTGGGCGTATCCAACAGTATTGTGCTACGGTCACAACATGCAGTGCAGTGTAGTGTTTGGAAATGTGGAATACTGACCAGCTGCTCCCTGTTTTGCCCCCTAGATTACAACTGCTGCGGATGAATAGGAGATGGAGAAATCCCCCTGTGTACAGACCCCTGGTGGACTTGGCAACAATGGAGGACCAGCACATATCCTCACCTATAGACTGGACAGGGCCACAATCACAGAGCTGTGTGCCCAACTGGAGCCTGACCTGATATCTGCTATCCGTCACCCCATCGGGATCTCCCCTCTTGTGCAAGTCCTATCTGTGCTCCATTCCTTTTCAACTGGCTCCTTCCAAGTGACAGTGGGCTTGGCAGCAGGAATGTCACAGCCAATGTTCTCAATACTCCTGACCAAAGTGTTGGCTGCCCTGATTAAACACATGCGCAGCTACATCGTCTTCCCCCAGGTGGAGGATTTAGCCACAGTGAAAGCTGACTTCTATGCAATGGGACATATCCCCAGTAGAATTGGGGCTATTGATGGTACACATATTGCATGTGTCCTCCCCAGGAGAAATTAACAGGCATTCAGAAATTGAAAGAGCTTTCACTCCATGAATGTGCAGATAGTGTGCCTGGCGGACCCGTACATCTCCCATGTCAATGCAAAGTAGCCTGGGTCTGTGCATGATGCCTTTTTCCAGTGGAATAGTAGCATCCCAAATGTGATGGCTCAACTACAGAGGCACCGGGTGTGGCTAATAGGTGAGCCCTGGTTCCCACCCAGTGGATGTTGGTGTATGGTGTTGGCCATAAGGGTTAGCGTGTGTCTTACAGGTGTCCCTCGATATGTGCAGGTGACTCTGTTTACCCCAACCTCTCATGGCTACTGACACCAGTGAGGAATGCCAGGACAAGGGCAGAAGAAAAGTTACAATGAGGCACATGGGAGGACAAGAAGGATTATCGAGATGACCTTTGGCCTCCTGAAGGACAGGTTTCGTTGCCTCCATCTAACTGGTGGATCCCTGTACTACTCACCCAAGAAGGTCTGCCAGATAATCGTGGCATGCTGCATGTTGCATAACCTTGCCTTGAGACGCCTGGTGCCTTTTCTGCACGAGGATGAGGCTGGAGATGGGCATGTGGCAGCAGTGGACCCTGTGGACAGTGAAGATGAGGAGGCAGGGGATAAGGATGAGGACAACAAATCAGCAATAGTGCGACAGTACATCCAGTGACACACAGGTAAGACACTGTAACTTCACTTTACATTGACAGTTTTGTGTTGGACATTGTACATGGCAGGCAGATTCTACCAATTCTATGGCCACTTACTGTACCCTTTGGCATCTCAATTTTCAGATATCTGTGCCCCACTCTGGCTCCTGGTGTGTTGACTGCAGCCTACTACAGGTCATTCCTATGTATACATTCCTGTACAGTTGTATTGCAGTGTTTAAAGCTTGTTAAACGAATACATAGTTCAATCATTTGCCAGACTCCATACTTGTATTTTTTAAATGGTGTTTATTTATCTGCCAATAAGTAGAGGGGCATGTGCAATGGGCTGGGGTGATGGTGAAGGAAAGTCCAGGATAGAGTCCAGTCTATTTGTATCAAAGGTGTTTTGTCCAAGGGGGCATGGGAAGTGGAGCAATGGCAGTTCAAGGTGGACAGGGTGACAGAGTGGGACAGAAGGGTGACAATCAGGGGTGTCCTATTTCCTGGCTGGGGTCTTGGAAATGTTCTCTGGCTTCTACCTGGATCGCAGGGACCGTTTGAGGGGTGGTTCTCCTTCTGCAGGTGGCCTGTTGTTCCTGTGGCGGGGCCTCCTGTCCACTAATGGCAGCGGAGGTGGAGGGCTGTTTATCGGTGTGGCCAGTGTCAGAGGCCCGGTGGTGTTCCACTGCCTCCCTCATGGTGTTGGCCATGTCTGCCAGCACGCCTGCAATGGTGACCAGGGTGGTGTTGATGTCCTTCAAATCCTCCCTGATCCCCAGGTACTGTCCCTCCTGCAGCCGCTGGGTCTCCTGCAACTTGTCCAATATCTGGCCCATCTTCTCCTGGGAATGGTGGTATGCTCCCAGGATCCCTGCAAGTGCCTCCTGGAGAGTCGGTTCCCTGGGCCTGTCCTCCCCCGTCACACAGCAGTCCTCCCAGCTTCCCTGTTGTCCAGTGCCTCTGTCCCCTGAACCGTGTGCCCACTGCCACTGAACCCAGGTCCCTGATTGTCCTGTGTTTGTGGGGTATCCTGGAGTCCCTGTAGTGGTGGACACACTGCTGATTGATGTGTTTTGGGGACAGAGGTATGGGCCCGCTGGGTGGGTGCTGTGCTGGTGTTTCCTGAGGGGGGAAGCTCTGTGGTGGAATAGGGCTGAGGCTGGGTAACCGACTGTCCGGAGGACCCTGATGGGCCAGGATGGTCATCCAGATCCAGACGTCCAGAGCTGCTGTCATCACTGTGGGCCTCTTCTGTGGGGTGACTGGAAGTTGCTGGCACCTCCTCTCCAGTGTCGTTGGGTGGGGTACTGTGGGGATGTAAATGCAGTGTTATTGTTTCTGCGTGTGACATCTTGTGCATGGGTGTGTTGCCCTCTATGGTTGTGACTGGCCTGGCAGCTTTGACATGTGTGAGTAGTCATTTTGTGGGCTAGGTGATTGTCTCTAGTGTGCATGCTTTAGTGATGGGTGTCCATGCAGGTCTGTGATGTGGGTCCATTCATTGGTGTTACGTGCAGGGCTTGGTATTGGGATGGGTGGGTTGTGATGGTGAGGTGTATGTGAGGTGGTGGAGTGATGGGGGTGAGGGTAGGGATGGAGGTGTGTGATGGCATGCAGGTGGGCGGGGGGGGTGAATGTAGTAAAGAGTTGACTTACCAGAGTCCAGTTCTCGTGCTTCTCCTGCCAGGCCCTCAGGATGCATGATTGCCAAGACTTGCTCCTCCCATGTTAGTTGTGGGGGAGGATGTGGGGTCCACCACCAGTCCTCTGTACTACTATTTGGTGTCTTGTTGCCACAGAACGCACCTTCCCCCGTAGGTCGTTCCACCTCTTCCTGATGTTATCCCTTTTCCTTGGGTGCTGTCCTACGGCGTTGACTCTGTCCATGATTCTCCGCCATAGCTCCATCTTCCTAGCAATGGATATCTGCTGCACCTGTGATCCGAATAGCTGTGGCTCTACCCGGATGATTTCCTCCACCATGACCCTTAGCTCCTCCTCTGAGAACCTGGGATGTCTTTGTGGTGCCATGGGTGTAGTGTGAGTGGTGTGTGTGAGGGTGTGTGGGGTGGTATGTTGGGGTGTGTGCTGTAAGGTGCATGGATGGTGTATGGGTGATGGTGTTATGTGGCTCTGGTTCTGTGGGTGCTCTTGGTCTATCTCTCTCAGTTGGCAATTTATTTTAGTTGTAAAGAGCTGTGTGTAGTGTGTGTGTGTGTTTTATAGTGGTGTGGGTGTGTGGGTGTGGTGTGTGTATGTGTCAGGTGTGTGTATTTTGAATTGTCCAATGTAGTGTTGTTTTGTTTGAGTATGTGTATTTTGAGCGTGGCGGTATGTACCGAGAATGGTTTAGCGCCATTGAATGTCCTCTGCGGTGATTCGTGGGTCATAATGCTGTAGGCATTGTTCTGTTGATGTAATGGTGTGGGTTTTGGTACTGCCAGTTTATCACTGACTTTTGGGCTGGCGGACTTGTGTGTGTGGCTGTTTAGTGACAGATTGGTATGTGTGTGTCATAATATGGGTAGCGGTAATCCGCCTCGCCGACAGTATGTTGGCGGCAGTCAGCATGGCAGTAAGCGGTACTTACCGCCAATGTCATAATGAGGGCCTATATAAATAACTAATAAAATAGGCCTACAACTCAGGACTCTATCTCAAGCAGACATCCTAATAACGACCAGTATAAAATCAGCAGATTAATAATGTTATCAATTGGATATCTACAACAAACTAGTGATGGTGAATATTTTCAGTTTCAGGTAAATGTGTTGTATTGTCTGTAATAAACCAGCCAAAACTGGAACGTTGTGATCTGAGAAACATCTTTTGAAATGCATGTCCATTTGATAAATGAAGACTGGATGTTAAGCATTAAGCAGTATTTACATTTAAAAAGTAATTAACCTTTAGTAAATACATTGGAACTGTGGCCTTTTATTTCTTGCCACTGGAATACATCGAAACCTGCCATAATATCATCACAAAAGTTTGTATCTGCTTTCCTTATTACATTTTAGCCGAGGTCTCACTAGTTATAAAACCAAAATGGCATTGCTATTTAAGATAATGCTGCAGAAATGGCCTCCATTGACAAAACTGGCCCCCACCACTGAAAAATAGGCCTCCACCCTTCCAGCCAACCGGGAAAACACCCGATGCCCGCTACTGCCAGTCCGGCCCTGCCCCGTCAGAGACATGATTTTAGGAAAAAGCAAAAATGCCAAAAATGCCAATCAGAGAGAATAGAAAAATTAAAAATGTCAATTAGGAAAGGTAGGGAAAAAAATGTAATCAAGAAGAATTGATTTGAATTGGCCTTAAGTATGGATTGATAGTGTACACCAAATTACTGTAAGGTACTGCACAAACACAAGTTCTGTCCTCACTGCTGATCACCAATCTTAGAAACTGGGTTTCTGGTTGACGGAGGTACACCCCCTGTCCAAGCAGGAAACACAATCCTAGTCATGGTAAATCAGATACACACCATAAATCAACTTATGGTCACCCTCTGGTAGCTGGCACAAAGCAGACAGGCTTACTTTAGGAGGTAATGTATAAAGTATTTGTGCAACACGTAAAAGGGTAAAGCAGAGAAAACACCATACAAAAAGATGCCACACCTGGTTAGATAAACAGAGCTTAATTTAATTAACAAAACAAGACCCCAGCAACAAAAATCCCCAAAGTAAAAGTTGAGATATACATTTTTAAAGAATATGTGCAATATAGTGCTTAGAAACATATGGTCACACTTGACTGGCTCAAATCTGAAAGTTCAGTTCGACTGTGATGGAGATGCAGTTCGGATACAGGGACCAACCTTGTCCCTTTGGGTGGAGGATGCATTGACATAGCAGACCTGATGCGAGGAGCTGAGGAGGTGATGTGTCGGCTTTGAGCCCTTTAGATGCAGGTGATGTGTAATTTCCGATCCACGCAGTCAAAGCTACATCGTTGGCAAACCCTTTACGATGAAGGCATTGAGTTATCATTGAGCCGGACAGCCGGTGATGTGAAGTCCTCAAGCAGTGATGCGCCAGTGTCAAAAGGAGATGTGTTGGTTCTGACTGGCACAACCATGGCCATGTCTGGATCTTGGCAGTTGCAGCACTTTATATTCACTTCCAAGGGCCCAGGACTGGATTGGCACCACTTGGCAAGGCAAGATTTGCTTCAAGCAAAGTCCAGGCACTGTGCGTGATGATAGGTCAAAGTAGTTTGTGCCCCTGAGACATCAAAAGAACAGAAGGCAAACCAGCAAGCCCTTGGAGTTACTTTGGGTTCAAGTGAGATGGGTCCAGTCCTTCATCAGGTGGGAAGAGGGCAGCAGGCAGTAGGGTAGCATAGCAGAAAAGCAGTTCTTTCAGAGCAGCTGTCCAGAGTGGCAGTCCTTGTAACAGCACAGGTCCAGAAGTGTAATAATTTAGTGATTTGGTATACCCAGATGTGCATTTAAAGTGGGGGTAACTTCAAAGAGGGGTTTTTGAGTGCACAGAGGCCCTCCCTTAATTCCCTGGTTTCAGACTTACTAAGCAGTCCTTTGTGTGGGAGCAGGACACTGTCTATTCAGGTGTGTCATCTCCACCCTCCCATCCTGCCCAGGGTGACCCATCAACATGCAGATGGCCACCCAGTCACACCTACCCTTTCTTTGTCTGAAGCTGTCTAGAGGTAATGCAGGAACCCAGCTGTCACCCCAGCCCAGACGTGCATTGGAAACAGGCTGCAGGCAAACAGGGCTAACAGCAGAAAAATGTCAACTTTCTTAAAAGTGCCATTTTCAAAACTGTAATAGTGAATCCAACTTTACCTTTAAAGGGATCTATCATTACAATTCCAGAGGTACTAAACATGACAGATCTACTCCTTCCCAACCAGGAATTACACTTTATTAAATGTAATAAGGAAGCCCCAGTGTTAACCTATGAGAGGGGTAGGCTTTATAATAATGAAAAACAAATCTGCAAGTTTTTCATTACCAGGACATGTAAAACTTAAAGGTATATGTCCTGCCTTTTAATTACACAGTGCCCTGTCCTGTGGGCTACCTAAGGCCTACTATATGGGTGACTTATACGTAATAAAAGGGGAGTCTAAGGCTTGGCAATGGGTCTTAAATGTCAAGTCAACATGGCCGTCAAACTGCACGAAGGCCTGAGACATGTTTAAAGAGCAACTGAGTTGGGTGGCACAATCAGTGCTGCACACCCACTAGTAGCATTTAATGTATAGGCCCTGGGCACAAATAGTGCAGGACTTTCAAGTAAATGAAATATGCAAATTGTGGATACACCAATATTACCATCTTTTAGGGGTGTGAGCACATGCACGTTAGCACTTGTTAGCAGATGTAAAGTGCCCAGAGCCCTAAAGCCAACAAAAATAGATCAGAAAAAATGAGGCAAAGTAGGCAAAAAGTTTAGAGGATAACCACCCTAAGGTTGTCAGGTCTAACAAATACAAATCTTCATTTACATATGTGAATACTTCATTCTAATTTTGTGCATCAAGTTATGCTCCTAATAAATCTTAATAGACCATGAATCCCAGCAAGTTTCAAACATTCTCCACCAATTCTGCACCACATTTTATTTTTTCCATGAAATGACCCACATTTTTATTGGTCTTCACACTGTGTGTTGCATGAATGGTCCTTCCCTGGTGCGGCAGTGGGTTGACTGGACAGTGTCTTTTTTGTTAGACTACACATGGATGACTCAGTGTGTGATATTTTGTCAGGTAGAGTAAATAATGGGGTCACCTTGCAGCTTCACTTGAAGAAACTCCTGGTTGCTAAAACAGAATCCCACAGTGTAGATGAAGAGAGTGAACTGAAATCTAATGGCCTTTTTGTGATGTAGATTGACAACCCACAAGTGGTTTGGAACTGATCAAAGTTGTTTACATTGTGGCGATCTAGGGCCTGCCACAGTAGCTTGTAGTGGTCTTTATTTTTTGTGAAGGCAATATGTGTTTCAAGGAAGGGTTAGTTATAGATATTACATTATGGTTAATTTTGAGTACATATGACTTTATACAATTAGACACCATTGAAATCTGGGTATATCTGAGATATAATATGTATGTAATGTATATAATGTAGCTAGTTGATTTATAGTGTATGCCTAAGGTTTAAAGGAGTGTCCCAGTTAATGATTGGCTAGGTCTATTGGTGTAAAGACTTCAACATGTATACTTATATCCGATACAACATGGTGGCAAGTGTCTATGAGTATGTGTAATGATCAAATGGACTTATCTGAGTCAGAAAAGAGTGAATGAGTGTGCCTTGGTTCAAATACTCTGAAGAGAAGCTTGCGAGACAGTTGGGTGGTCTTGAGGAACAAAAAGACTTCTGAGAAGGTCACTCATCTTCATTCCTCTGGGTGTATGCCCCTAAAGAAAGTTCTGCCTAACATGGGTGCCTGAGAATGATGACAGTTTCGACAACAACCCAGATATTGGACAGGTGTGCCCAAGCCCATCACCAGAGTAGGGTCATCACCCAAATGGATAAGTCTGGACATCGGTCAGGCCACCACAAAATCCCAGGTGACTGCAGTCACCCAGACATGGCTGAGTGACAAATTTTAAGCCTAGATGGGATCCTTCAATAGGTCTTTTGGCTGCCCAGTTATTGTCAACCTTCCCAGTGATGGAAAGGAATGGTTTTATCTTAAAGTAACCCTCACAGTCCCCTCGTGGCTCACTCTATCACAATGTTCTTCATTCTCAAAAGGTAGGGGAGGTGCTCAGAGAAGCAGCACTAGTCAGCTTCCCTCTGCTACCAAGTGCATGATAGTGTAGGTAAGCTTGCTTGAAGTTAACCCAGGGACGTCAGGTGACAGCCTTCGCCTACTAACATAAGTCCAATCTAGTGAAGAGGCAACAAGAATCATATGTGGGTTCCCAAATGGGGCGTGTCCATCATGGCGACCGGAGCAGCAGCTTAACACTGCAGCTCCACATCTGGCCCGTTAAAGGATCCTGTTAACGGTGCCTGACACAGTCCTCAAGGCAGGCGCCCTTAGTCCGGCTGCCCAGGACCATCATCCGGAGCGGCGACCCGCTCCGGGACTGCCTCCTGCGCCGGGAGGAAGTCGGAGACCTGCCCGGGCGCTGCTCGTGTCAGCGGCAGGTGAGTGAGCCTCCCGAGGCCGGGGACCAGCTCCACCCCTGGCCCTCTGGCGCTCGGGTGTTGGAGACCGTAGCGAGCCCGGGCGCGATGTTGGTGGGGCCTGCACCCCGGAGACCGCACTGGAGTTGAGCGCTCGGAGGCGGCCCCCCGAGGCTGGTGAATAGACGCGGCGTTGGGCCTGAAGCGGGCCTATGTGCCGCGCGCTGATGTGCACTGCGGCCGCGCACGGCCCTCCTGGCTTGCGGCGCTTCGTTGCTGGCTGGGCCCGGGCTCCCGCTCTTGGACGGCTCCCACGTTACCCACAGAGGCCTCCATGGCACTGGAATGCTGCGACCGAGCAGGGTGTGAATCAAGGGCGCTGAGGCCCCCAAAATCAACATGCAGCCTACACAACGACCACAGTGACCACGCCGACTGAAGCAGATCATTTATTTTTTATTTTTTTTGGACACCCCGTGCAGAGGCGCCCTCACGGTGGGGACTGCAAGGAGCTGAAAATCCTTCGGCGACGCGGATCGGGTCGCGACGCAGAGGCGGGTCGCTGTCCCCCCCCCACGGAGCTTACCCAAACGCAGTGGACAGTGAAAGTGATAGGACAGGAGAATCACCATACATGGCATTATTGGCTGAGAGGAGATCTGATGCTGCCCCGGGCCCTTTCTAACTTGTCCATTGCTGACCCACTACCGTTCAGCCGACCCGCGGCACTCACGGCACACTGGAGCATTATCGTAATATACCTGCTGCTCTAACTGCACAGAGCACTCCTCACTCCTTGGCCACGCGATCTCCAGGTACCGAGCTCGACGCTGATGAGTGACTCAGTACTAGACACAAAACATAACTGACATCAAATGGCGACCAGGAAATAAGGCGGGACCCGGACGCAGCACTAACAAACTACGCCATACACCGAGACCCACGTTGCAAACGTCACTGCCACTAATATCCACGCCTAACACCAGAAAGACAGTGAAGTAACAACGCCCCCTGCAAGCCATCAATCCCATAATCGTATTTACTCCACTAGTGTCCACTTAGTGCTGCAGACACCAAATGGGTAAACCGAAAACTCCACGGGCACCCTCGGGTAGTATGGATCCCACTGCCCCGCCTCCTCCGAGGCCCAATCCACCACGCAACTGGCTCTACAGAAACTGGAACTTATGCTGCAAACACATGCTACACAGTTCGAAAAGATCTTGCAAGATATCCTGGACACCAAGTCCACCCTGGAAGCCAAAATAGGCTCAGTTGCAGAAGATGTAAACATACTGCGTGCAGACCAACATGTGCTAGCCGACAGGGTCAAGGAATTGGAGAAAGATAATGTGTCTCTCCCCCCAAACGTGAAGAACCTCCAAGAGCAGATGTCTCATTTAACAGCCGAAGTCATAGACTTAAAATGTAGAGCTGAGGACGCAGAGAGCAGGTCACGACGTAACAACATCAGACTAGTGGGGTTTCCCGAGCGCGCTGAAGGCCCTTGTACTGAACTCTTTGTAGAACAATGGCTCGCTGATACAATTCTCAAGGACAAAATACCAAAATACTTCTCCATCGAGCGCGCTCACAGAGTCCCGGGCAGACCCCCACCTCCGGGGGCCCAGCCCCCACCGCTGATAGCAAGACTCCTGAACTATCGCGACAGAGACCTTATTCTACAAATATTCTGCAAATCAGGTCCTGTACGATTTGACAACGCAATGATCACAGCCTATCCAGACTTCACAGCAGAAGTGCAAAAGAAACACAGTTCCTTCTACCGGGTCAAGGAACGCCTCCGTGAACACAACATCAAATACGCACTGCTGTTTCTGGCCAAACTTCGTGTGCAAGGCGATTCACATACACTCTTCTTCACCACACTGGAAGATGCCTGGACTTGGCTATACGCTAAGGGCCTGGCCGACCCTTTGGACGCTAATAACTCTATGGAAAAATGGTCCTCCCCCAAAACAAAACGTAGGCAACGTAAAAAACACGGTGGCAAACCTACACTCGAACAGTCTCGTGCGGAACGCTCTCTTCTTCTACAAGCAACGTCTCGCTTTGTAAGCACCTCACCTACAACCCTATCCACTCAAACCGAGGGTGACCCAGATCAGGAAGTAAACTCGGATTCGGCGGACTCTGATCGAGGCCCTACTCTCACCCCGCACACGGCAGATGACATTTAATAAAAAGCCATGTACCATCTGAGCGTACAGCTAGTGCCATGCTCATCAAGATATGATACGGCCTGATCCAGGTGGCTGACGGAGGCCGGGGGGCAGGGCCGTGAACCCCTGAACTCTATACTCTAAGCAATCATGGTCCTGGGCGACGGACTTAACACCAAGAGCAACACAGGCTGGACAACCTAATGACTCAGAATCTACGCTCGCCAGCATATGGGGAGGGGACTTTAACTGTGTCCTCGATACTCACATGGACCGCTCATTTCCCCCACTAGACACTGCTCCGGCCAACCATACATCTCTAGACCTGACAAAGTGGGTCTCCAATAATGGACTAAGAGACGTTTGGAGACTGAGACATCCTACACACCGCGAATATTCCTTCTTTACCCTGTCCACAAACTACATACTAGAATAGACATGCTCCTTACATCTGCGTCCATAACCTCAAAAGTAAGTGCATCCGAGTACCTAGCCCGCTCTAGCTCTGATCATAACCCGCTTTATACAACTCTGGATTGGGGCCGCACCCACACTCGCATACCAACATGGTGGCTACAGACAGAAGCCCTGTCAGACCCTCCCTTTCACGCGGAGCTATCCAAGTGCCTGGCTGACTATTTCTCCCTGAATAAATACTCAACATCATCCTGTGCTACTGAATGGGACGCCCACAAAGTGGTAATACGCGGACATTGCCTTTCAGCCACAGTGGGGGTTAAAAAGACACTCACTAAGGAGCTCCAGACACTAGAGATTAAACTCCGCAAAGCCGAGATAGAAGCCTCCCGAAGTGATTCTGCATTAGCAGAACTAAACTCGCTTAGAATAGACTACAGGGAGGCAGACTCTAGATTAAGCAAACATGATTACAGACACTACATGACGAAACAGCATGCCGAGGGAGATAGATCGGGCAGACTATTAGCATGGCTAATTCGCCAAACAACATAATCCTCGACCATAGGCGTGATACACTTGAACTCAGGTAACATTATCAACAATCAGGTGGAAATCTATGAGGCCTTCTTCACATATTATCGGGCTTTATACACTCCTCCTCCCCCCCTAACCGGGCAGCAATTAGCTGAAATACCCTTGGTGGTTCCCCAAAATCAACAAATCATAGACAACACATACTATAGACGGCCTCATCACTATCGAAGAGATACGCCTAGCTCTGTCACAAATGGCTCGCAGCAAAGCCCCTGGTTCAGATGGCCTTCCTATAGAGTATTTTACATGCTGCTCGCCTTTTACAGCCACTCCTGGAGTACGTAATGAGATACAACTCCCTGACTCTATGCGCGAAGCCCTGATAGTCGTGCTTCCAAAACCAGGGCGCAATCCCTTAGACGTGAAATCATACAGACCGCTCTCCCTGCTAAATTCAGATTGTAAACTATTAGGGAAAATCCTGGCAAATAGAATACTTCCCTACCTACCAAACTTAATACATTCCGATCAGTCGGGATTTATTCCGGGCAGGAGCACCTTTTTAAACATTAGAAGACTAATTCATATAATGCATCACGTAACGGAGACAGAAGCAGCGGCCCTCTCCCTAGACATATAAAAAGCGTTTGATACACTAAGCTGGGACTTCCTCATTCGCACGCTAAAATCAATTGGTTTCGGGCACGGCTTCATCAGCTGGATTAAAACATTGTATTCTAAGCCTACAGCTCGTGTTAAGACAGGTCAGGTTATATCTGAAGCATTCCCCATAGGTAGAGGCACTCGACAAGGCTGTCCATTATCCCCCTACTATTTGTAGTAGCCATGAAACCATTAGCAATCAAACTACGAAGTAACGCCCGCACATGGGGCATTTTAGAATCTAATGCATTTCACATTATTTCCTTATATGCTGACAACGCCCTAATATACTAGCGTAACCATTCCACTTCCATGGCAGGAGTAATGACACTGCTGGACTCATTCGCACTAGCCTCCGCCTTGCGCATAAACTGGGCAAAATCAAGCATCTTCCCACTCACTCCAGCAACAAGCAATTCTCACTTGACATTGCCCCAATTTCAACTACCATGTTCACTTACTACTTTCAAATACTTAGGCATACAAATGTACTACTCCATTACTGATCTAAAAGAGGGCAACCTTGACAGAGCACTGAGATCCACCCAAAGCTCTCTCTTGTTTTGGTGCTCACTCCCGTTGTCCCCCATGGGCCGGGTAGCCATAGCCAAAATGCTCATCCTACCTCGATTTCTATACTACTTCACTGCCCTCCCATTGCCCCTGCCACATGCGTTCTTCCACAAGCTGCACTCTCTAATGACGGACCTGCTCTAGGGCAAGGACAGGCGCAGAGTAGCACTATCAATAACGCAATACCCACAGGAGGCAGGGGGACTGGGCATGCCAAACTTCGAGTTATATTACGCGGCGGCTCAGCTGCTTTGGCTCACCACATGGCTTAGGGTACCTCCATCCACAGAAATCATAGGGCTGCGCACATACACTGCACCACAAACGATCTTAACTTCACTGCTGACTGGCTCCCATTGCCCGCAGTTAAAGTCCATCCTACTTGAAACAGCAAGATTTTGCTGGTGCAGATACATCCAAGGCAAGACCACCACACCTCCTCATTCCCCCTTATTGCCACTGTCCCTACTACCGGGAATCCAGGCACTCTCAATACACCATGATATGCGAGCCATAAGTACATTACACGTGGGGGATTATTACTCAAACTCCACAATGCATACCTTCGCAGAACTTGTGTCCGCAGGGGTAATGCACTCAGGAGCTTTCCTGACACATAGTGCTATCAAAAGCCTACTTATTAATCTATGGGGCCCTGGTAATGCAGAACCATGTCAATCCTATATGCTCACTGCAATCCTCACTGTAGGAGATGCAAAAAGCATCATAACTAAACTATATAAAGGGCTCCTAACTGAGGCCTGCCCGGAACTGATGCACGCAAAAGCACAGTGGGACGCTGATCTCCCGACACCATTAACACAAAAAGCCTGGATTGCAGCCCTCACACTGATCAAGACTGTGTCCCGCAATACTAGACTCCGATATACCCAATTTAATTATATTCACCACTCATACTTATCACCGGCCCGCATTCAAAGGATGTACTCGAACACAAACCCAGCGTGCCCTAGATGCGCTACCCCAGCTGCTGACTTCTATCATATGGTCTGGAGCTGCCACCCAATCAACACGGCCTGGCAACAAATCACTGATACCACAGCAGACATAGCGGGCCAGACTCTTACGCCCACACCCGAATCCTGTTTGCTTGGTATAGGTCACCGAACTAAGGATAGCAAGCACCTACACAGATTTATAGATTTAGCATTTGCTGTCTTTAAGTGCCTGATTGCCATGCATTGGAAAGCCCCACATGCTCCCCCACACACCGTCTGGCTCCGCGACCTGCAGAGCCGTTCGCTAGCAGAGGCGCAGACATTACACCAGCTATCTGGGAAATTTTCGTGGTGAACATAGAAGCCAGGGATGATACGTACCCCCCACGAAGTATCCTACACTCCGAATCTGCCTTCTTGTTCTATACCATACACCCCCATCACGGCCCTCCAATTTGTTAGTTCTCACACCTCTGTGTTATACATCAGTGCAACAATGGTGACACTTAAGGATACCTACCCCCAGTCAATGTCCTTTCGGAATCGGCATCTTGTCTCGTTCATTGCGCTCTGGACGCGGGTCGTTACGTCGCCCCCTCCAATTCCGCCAACAGCTCCACAGCTTATTTACACACACAACCGACGTACCCCCCCCCCTTTCACCCCACCCTCCTCGATAGGCATGGCCCATCTCCACTCTTGTAATTAAAACATCATTTTGGCACCCAGATATGTCCCTAGCTACCAGTTACATAGTTTCTAAGTTGTATTCCTATGCAAAACAACGCAACTGCACTGCACTAGATTATAAATATATGCAGACAGACTGTAAAATCCTGAATAGTGTATTGTAAGAATGTTTATGTATAATGTTTAATAAACAGATTTTTAAAAAAAGTGTGTTCCCAAATGACTGTAGGCCAGTTCTGGAGGATCTGGATGAGCATCATCTCACTTAGAAGGATGCCCACATAGGTTTCCTCCGTTGTAGTGAAGCCCACCTATAACATCACTGTTGTCTGTACTCAAAGGGTACAGGGAGACTTGCAAAGGAGATGCATTTTCTGAACTGCTAAAATCCAGGTTTACTCACTCTATTCATATTTACTGGGGGTACCACCTCAATGAGATCTATACTGGCCAGACACAGCCAGGATGGGTATTCCCACTAACGAAGCACCACTGGTTGGGCCATCTGCATACCTTGCTCTGGCGCAGAGAACTGTGTCCTGATCTGCGGACTTCATCCCACTTAAATGAAGCAATGAGTTATAATAGGGTACAAGTTCAAAAACAATCAGAATTTTTTCCCAGAAAGCCAACCTCAACCTCAAATAACAAATCTAGTCGCACCTCAGCATGCTACCTGATCCTCATGCCTCAAAAGCAAGTAATAAAATGACTCTGAAATGTTTTGAACATTTTTAAAATCCAATATTCTTCAGTAATCCTCCACTACCTACAATGCGAAAAAGATCAAATTGACATTTATTCAAAACAGCTAAGGCTATTTTTCTACAGTTTTCCCTTGGTGACTTATTTACTATTTTTAGGTAATGAATATTTGTGCAGCTTTTTTTTACTTGGAAGTTATTTGTGTTACAGCTTTATTGCAGTAGTGGCTGTCCATTTCTCCACTTCTCAGCACATTTGATGGTGTACGCCTTTAAGCTCTGCCTGCAGTACCCAAATGTGGAGCCAAGGGGTCCATCTTAACTCTGTAACCTGCTTAAGAAGGGCATTGAAGGGAGCATAGCTAATGAGCATTAAGCCAATAGCTACCCACCAGCCCTGTCAACCCACTTCACATACTTACACATTTATTGTCATCCTGTTACAGTGCCTCTGTCAACCCCGATGAGGTCCTTGTTAGCAATGTTTAAGGGATGTCATGCTTTTACGACTTTGGTACACATTGTAGAATACCTCATGGTTTTAGCCCAGTTTAATTGTTCGAAATGTATTGATCATTTAGCCTCACTCTCTATGGCATCAACCTAGAGTGAAAATGTACCCTGGAGATACCTAGGCTCAACCCTTAACTTGCCCTAGACCCAGTATTACAATATTGGAGCGGGCATACTAATTTGAGTTCAGTGACCATTTGCAGACACAAGGGTCGATTTAAATTTCGCCGGTTTCAGGACATTACTTGAACAAAGTTGTGGATGTCCCTTCTACCCTATTTAGAATGCACTGATGTCTAAGCACTCTAAATAGGGCAGGCGGTCTAGCTACCACTTTTCGGTGGGTGACCCACATCCACCAAACCCTAAATTCTTCCCGCAGTCTTTTGAGTTAGCAGTACCACAATCAGTTGTGTTACTGTGATTAACCCATCCCTCTTTATGTTTTTTGATTATGAATAAGTATCCTATTGCATGTTCATGTGTTCTTTTTCCAGCCCTCTATGCTTCTTTTGGCTGTTTCCACTAGCTTTGCTCGATTGCATTCCATTATTCTCAGTCTCAGTTAATTTATTTGTACTTTTTATTTAGTGTGCTATATGGACTTACATGTAACAAATGCACGCTATTTCCGGTTGGCATTCTTTCTGTATGCTGTGCTAGTTGGGTCTGTTTAAGCTTGAAAATGTTGTCACATGCAAAATTATCTTTTGTGGGTTACCCATCTCAATGAGAGATATTTTTTAGTTTTGTCCTGTTAGAAGTGTGTCCACCCATCTGAACAGTGCTCACTGGGGCAACCTTTCAAATGCAAAGGTTTCCCTATTTACTTTTTTTCCGAAAATATGCAATGGATGTATTCGGTTTCACCCCACACCCAATGCACTTCCTGGTTCATTTGACACATGAGACCTGATGCTGTTTACAGGTCGTCCAAACCACTGACCTGGGCTTCTTGCCTGCAATGTCTTGGATCTCAGCTTCAAGAGTGCAATTCACATCAAACCCAAAACATTCAAGTAATGGCTTTATGAATGTTGAGTAAAATTCATTCTTAAAAGTGTTTCAGGATAGTGGTTTTGTGGCAAGGGTTGTTGAGATAGGTGTGAAGTTATAAGGTTCTGTGCATTATGAGAGAGCATGTGCAGGGAACGAGGGTCTGATAAAGGCATGCATCCCTGGAGGAGAATGCTGGTCTGCATGAATGAGCTCTAATCCTACCACAGTAATCAAGTAAGGGGTGGCTAAAGATTAACAGATACACTTTGAATTGTTAATGGACGTGCTTTCATGACGACTCCTTCAGCTCTTTTATTATCACTTCATTGATTTCACAATACGTGCTACTTATCTGGAAAAAGTGATTCTGTCAAAACAAGAGAAGATATGCAGAATTGCTCGTTTTCTTCACTATTGTCCTCATGTTTATACAAATGAATTGTATGAAGCAGTGTTAAGTGCTGCATGGCAAATACCTGCAATTGATGAAGTTAAAGTACCAGCATTACTATATGCAGGCCATTCTGTTGGCCCGAATTTTGATGGCTTGAAAGTGCAATTGTGAACAAGAGAACACCATTGTAGAGTGAATGGGCCCATCATAAATTCTTCTAAATTGAAGACTGTGATAAAAGGAGCAGAGAGTAGCTTGGCCAGAAGCTTGTTTCTGGGAAATGCCAAATTAGTGATCCAGTTCCGGCACTGGGGCCTATTTTTTCCGAACAACTTTGGCTGGCAAACAGATGTGGTTAATACTATTCAGAGATCAGAAGCACCTCAAAAAGCCTTGGTTTACCAAAGAACATGATGATACCTTTGGACACATTTACAAGAAAGTGGCACATTGGTCCAGATGCGCCATTTTCTTGCACCCCCTACCTCCACCTAACGATACCATGGTTGCCCCGTATTTATAATGGGGCGGACCATGGCCGTTGCTAGCAAAATAGTGTCAACATTTTTGATGCCATTGTGGCGCTTTGCTACATTAGCGTCAAAAATGTTGATGCTAGTGCAGCAAAGCACAGGGAAGCTCGTAGGTTAGTAGCGGTGCGTCAGTGCAGGCGCGAAAAATGACAGAAAAAGGGACACACTAAAATGTTGTAAATTTCAATGCACCATGTTTTCAGACCTCCCAGTGGTGGAAAGCCCCCTTTGCATACATTATGTCTGACAAAGGTATAATGTGGCGCAAGGGGTTGCAAAGTGGCACAAAGAGGCGCAATGCAAGCATTGTACCACTTTGTAAATCTG
Source organism: Pleurodeles waltl (assembly GCF_031143425.1). Lineage (NCBI taxonomy): Eukaryota > Metazoa > Chordata > Amphibia > Caudata > Salamandridae > Pleurodeles > Pleurodeles waltl. Next base: position 1,893,733,898 of record NC_090440.1, read on the forward strand.
ACGCGGGGAAAGGCCACCTTAGAGTAAAAAAGAAAATGACACAAGGGTGACGCAAGGTAGCACAACGGTCCTGTAGATATGCCCCATTGTCTGCTAATACTGACAAGGTGGGCCAGGCCACTGCTTGGGATTTTTTTGGGAAGAAGTTACTCCACATTTTGAAGGGCTTTCCAACAGTAATCCGAGAACTGGGTGTGAGATATAGCAACAATGCAAAGTGGATCTCCTAAAGTACACTGCAAAACACCTGTTATCAACTTTTAATCACTTAATTGACAGAGCCTGAAGAGAACATGAGGAGATGAGAAAGCCATCTAAGTTTGCAACATTTTGGAAACCTGCAGTACAATGAAAATGAGAAATATATATATATAAGTATTCTTAGTTTTCAAGACACCAGCTAAAGAGGAGTTAGAAACATTTTATGCACCTGAACTCCAAGGAATATTTGATATTTCGATTCACCTATAACAGTATCTAGTGACTTCGGGTAACAAACAAAAACGCTTACTCTTTTCCCAGCAAGGAGTGGCATGCTGGAAATTGAGGTGGTTATGAAACAATGCAATTAGACAAGAACTGATAAGTGTATTTGTGATAGCCGAGAAGATTTGCTACATTTTCTCATGTTCTGGGCCAAATTAGATTTTATAAAATATAAGACAATTATCAGGCAAGTAGCAAGAACCTGGATCTGGATCAGAAACGCTATTTTTCCTGTTGAGTGAGTTAGCTACCGGACCGATTGCTAGGTATTTGAGAAGGAGCTGGGCAGAGGAGAAACCCAACTCCTCAACTAAGGAAAATGGCAAATAAAGATTGTAAATCTTGAAAGTTAGTTTACAAGATGTCTAGCGCTCATGCCCCATCCATGGTGTGTGCAAACATTGCAGGAACAAGACAAATCAATTGAAAATACTGGCATGAGGGGCAATGTTCATTTTAGAGCCCAAATCTCATCGGAAAAGTCCACTCTCATGAGAGGACTGAAAGGAATCGGCATCTTCTAACAAATAATGTTCAATGGTGATATCCCTCTGTTGGTTCAATCCTCGGGCTCGTGGTGTCTTATTACAATATCTCTATAATTTTCTTTCACTGGATTCCTTTGCACGAACGGCTGAGGCAACAGGCTTCAACAATACGGACCGGAACATTGGGTTGTTTCCAAGGTCTCAGTCCAACACTGTGCCAAGTCGCACCCAGAACCAAGGGACAGGAAAGGTCAGAGACCCCAACATTTGAAAGAAATCTGTCACTCTTCATGCCACATGCGAGGACCCTGCTCCGCAAAGTTAACTCCTTTAAGGCCAGATGTACAAAGCCATTTTGCATTTTTTAACGGTCCTAATCACAATTTCGGGCCGTTAAGAAATGCAAACTGGGCTTTTCAGATGTACAAAACATTTTATAGAATTGCAAATTGAGATTTGTACCCAGTAAAAATCGCAATTTGTGATCCTCTGAATAGGAAATCGCAAATAGGCGTTACCTATTTGCAATTCCTATACAGATGTACAAAGCATTTTCTAAATGCAAATTGGGCATCTAGGAAATACCTTTGACTCCAAGTTGATGATAACCATGCGCAACTTAAAAAAGCACCCCCAAATGCTTTTTTTTAAAGTGCAATATAGCACACACATGCTCCTTGGGCATATGTGTATTCTACATTTGCACCACTTTTTTTGGGGTGCATTTCAGGGGGGCTTTTGCCCATACCCATACTTGGTTTTGCATTTCCCAAATAGTCACAAATAGATTGGGATTTCTTATTTACGATTACCAGTAGGAAACCAGTATCTTGGAACATTTTACATTGAATTTCCTAAATAGTGATTTCTATAAAGTCGCTATTTAGGAAGTGCAAAATTGCATCTATGTACATCTGGCCCTTAATCCCTTTAAACTATCCCATCTGAACTTGCCCAGGGGTCCTTAGCTCTGCAAATCAATGAAAATAAGCAAGCAGTCAACACTGAAAAACGACTCAGAGCTAAATAATCAGTGGAAATACTTGCAGCAATTTTAACTTTGTTCCGGTAACAAAATGTAGGGGGAAAGTTTTTTTAGAGAAATTCTTTACAGCAAGATAACATTACAGACGCTTTACACTAGTTTAAATTTCCTTCCTTCAGAGCAAGTTCTTAAACTAATAGTTTCTCAACTACACACAAACCCTGCACCAACTCTCTGCAAAAAGGAAATTTGTAAACAGAGTATGCAATGCCTTGTATTTTAGGTTGATATTCCTCCTCCGTGGCTCACCCTTTGACAGTATTCTGGGTGAGGTGCTTCCCTCCCCACTGGAACTGGAAGGTCATTCAGTGCCACTTTCCTTTTTGGCAGTTGTAACTCGAGCAGCAGGGCACCCAAGGAGCGAGGTCTCCCTGCGCCTCCTCATGGTGGAGTTGAACTATCAAAATTATCAGGAGACCCACAATTATGTTATCCTGTAAAAACACATTAAACTCTCCAGCTTCACATGACAGCCCAGATTATTCATTTCTGTATTTGTAATTGTCTAAAAATAATCTGTAGAACTTCAATTAAGTTTATAAAATCCTTTCAATATGTTCATCAAGCCCCACGGCTGTTCATAATGTGTACCTGCTAAGTGTGAGTTTCTGTTGAGTTTAGACTGGTGATGCAGGAGGGGCTGCGGCCTGTGGCTAGGAGGGTTTCTGGTTTCTGCCTCGAGGCGATTAGACAGCCACAGAAAGTGGCGTTAAACTAACCATTATCGAGCCACTGCTTGATACTAAGGGAAACCACAATGTCCTCTTTTTCTTGTGACTAACAGTATGCCAGACAAATACTTAAGTATGGGTATAACCTAAATCCAAGAAATCCCCATAGGAGGTCCTCGGGATAATACACATAGATATCGAAATAGGCTTGTTTGTCAAAAATAGCCTACAATTTGGATGCATCCTTTCATTCACCAATCAATTATCATGTAATTCAGTCAGCAATAAACATTCATTCACATATTATAATACAGGATATCTCATTTGTCTCTCCTTTATTATAATCAAGTCATCATGATTATGTAATTGTTCAAAAACCCCACAAAAAACTAGACATACAACTGTATGCTAAAAGCACATTAATTATTAGAGTTAAACTACTGCATTCCTACTAAACGTTATAACAACTTGGGGTGCACTGTCCTGTCGGGCGTGGTACAACATTGACTTGCAAGTTGTTGGTTCCCATCTGTAATAGCACACTGAGAAAAGAAACCAATGGCTCAAATGAATTCACATATTTCCATCTATCTCGTTTTGTGTGGCATGGCATCAATCAATTAATCAATCAATCAATCAGGTTTTTTTAGAGTGCGGCTGATCAACCGTGAGTGTTTCAAGGTGCTGGGGGGGTAGTAGGAGTTCAGTTGAAGAGCCACATCTTGAGGTCCTTCTTGAATTGAGGTAGTAGGGGTGATTGTCTGAGGTGTAGCAGAACAGCGTTTCAAGTCTTTGTGGCAAGGTAAGAGAAGCATCTTCCTCCAGCTGAGTTATTGCGTAGCCTTGGGGGTGTATGACTAGACATAGGCCATACAGCTCGATGTGCACAGAGATTCAAACTCTACTTCGCTGGTGAACAGCAACATGGTCAAAACATATCGATAGTGTTCCCAATCCAGAACGTGGACTAGCAGGTTGAGCTAAGCTAGTGCACACATGGATGTTCAATGCCTGTACTGCTATAGTGGTAATGTAATAGACAAAAGAAGGGGATGAAATGCTACTCAGAGTCATTACCATTGGTCAATATTAGTTTCAGCATTTCAATTCATCATTGTTTTTTCTTATAGAGCTGTGAGCTAGATAAAGAAAGCCTACTGCAGAGAATTCTAATGATGATTAAGATCTCATTTCTTTCTACCTCACTTTGGGTTCTTTCTCCCAAGCCTGGGATCTTGTCAATTTGGAAAATATACAAAATGCAGACCTGTCCACCATACTACTATCAGCATGGTGGGCTGGACAGCTCTACGTAATTTCCCCAAACGTTCTCACAGTTGTCAGCACAAGAGCTTTTGGTTTAAAAAATACCTGGTGAGCCAACAGGAACTTTTGATATGGCGGTTATTCTGCAGCTGATGCAACCATTTGGTGGTGGTCTTCCCATGTCGAAAGGCCCTTCTTTGTCTTTAAAATAATTTTCTTCTCATTCCTCATTAAATCACAAAAATAGAGATCGATATAGTCTGATAGGTCCCTAAAAAAGAAAACCTGGCTTTCTTTTGGTTGCCAATAAATTCAAAATGGCAGATTAATACCATTCTGCTCCTCCCACGTCATGTGACGTGTTCTATAATGGCAACTAATGTGAAGTGGTGTGGCTTGTGGCTATCATGCATGTATGCTTGAATTATTGCTTCTGAACAATGACTGTTGCATTTATCGAGCAGTACTTCCAAGGAACATAGTTAGTTAATGTGATTATGAATTGAACTCTTGTTCGATGAAGCAATCTATGTTTTTTAACTGGTGTCAAACACGTGTTGTGTTGACAAGTTGCTTTCAGTATTTTTGGCTAATGAATAATCACCAAAAACAAAATTATGTTTCGAAGTACATTTAATGTGTCTCTGGTTGTAGTTCTGGTTCATAAATTTATGGGAGCACAACGGCGAAGGCACTACAAGGAGAGCAGGTATCGCTGTTCTTCTTTCTATCTATTAATTTCCACTAGTGTAGATAATTCCAGATGTCATCAGTGGTGTGGCATGGTTGCCAGGAACCCTTGTGTAACCAAAGAAAATGGATCCCTGAATGGTGGTTGAGAGGTAAATTTCAGCACCCTCCCCATGTCTCGGGCCCCAGTATTAGTCAAGTCCCAATGTTTTACATTGTGGACAATTTTGGTAACTGTGTTCATAATAGCCTTCAGATGAAGCTAGTTAAAGCTGTAGATTCAAACCGGAATCCATATGAAAGGTGTGTTCACGCGTACATCTTGAAATATTATTCATGTTAAGGTAGGCAGAGTAACTTGCTTTGCATCTGTCTGACTGCAACTTAGTCTGCCAAATTTATCCTTGCATGTGGATTGAGATTTGAATCTACAGCTTTTTCAAACTTCATCTGAAGTCTATTATAAATGCTGTTACCAAAATTATCTACAATATTAACTATCATGGCTCAATTATAAGCAAATAGAACCCTAAAGACTACTTCAGAATGTGGATGCTTGCAAATCTATTGACAGATTACTACACATAACGCACAACACACTTGGTTTGTGAAACATGGCACATTGATGCTAATCTTGGTAAAAATACACAACCAATGATGGCGGATACCTGAAAGACGCTGGCAATCTATGATTGCCCCTTACCTAATAAAATGTCATCCATCACATGAAAAGAGCCTTGAAAAAGCGACCGATCATCATGAAATATGTGTCAGCTGTATCAATACATTACTATTACCCACCATAAAGTACAGCTGTTAAAAATGTGTCTATAAATTTATGAATTGGTTGTACCAAGAGATTATAATAACACAGCATATTGTAAGCTGTTTACACGTTTGTTTATACATTAACCTAATATGCATGTAAAATGTATTGATTGTGTGACTAATTGAATCTTGATAATAAATTTGAGATCTCAAGGAGAACTTCAAATTGAGTCTCAAATTTCAAATTGAGTTGTTAGGTGCCTCAACAAATTTGTAAACATATTTAGAGACCCAACCCAGAGGGGAAAAACTTCCACAGAAAACATTTTTTTTGTTAGAAAAACCCTCACCCACCAGGGTTACCCCTTGGTGGCATGCTTCATCATTGGGATTCTTCCCGTTCTGCTGCAGAACGAGGCAGGCTGCGACCGACGGAATACGTGGGAGCACTATTGGTATCAGCGATGCGGATACTAGAAAAGGATGGGAGTGGTGGGGTCTTGGTAAACTAAAAATACCCCCCTCTGGATGATATTACTAGTTTAATATGTCTCACAGGGGTATGATTGAAAAGGGGTGTCAGGAGGGTGGTTATATTATGTACCTGTCCTCCTTAGCGGTCTCCATGTTTCGGAGTTTACCCCTAAACTCCTCCTCAGGACCAAAGTGATCTCCCTAGTATCACTCCTTGTGCGCCTTACACTAGTGGAAGTACTTTTACCATTTACTGTGATAAGGTGATATATACCAATTAAATTAAATTAAATAAATACAACCCATCAGTGTCAGTGCTCTGCTGGGCAGATTTTCAGTGTTTATGCTAATTGCATTATAGGTCCTCCGGGAGGGGGGGGGGTGCTTATAGTCACTCCTCACCTCGCTGTGGCCCGAATGCTTATTTTGAGCCACGGTGGCGTGAGGAGTAGGTTTTAAGGTGGCAGTGTCGCTTTGAGGAAAGTGTTACTATAAGCACAACCCCCTCCCGGAGGATCTATGATGCAATTAGCATAAACACTGAAAATAAGGAGGACAGGTACTTAATATACCCACCCTCCTGACACCACTTTTAATCATACCACCCCTGTGAGACATATTAAACTAGTAATATCATCCAGAGGGGGGTATTTTTAATTTACCAAGACCCCACCACTCCTATCCTTTTCTAGCATCCGCTTCGCTGATACCAATAGTGCTCCCACGTATTCCGTTGGTCGCAGCACGCCTCGTTCTGCAGCAGAACAGGAAGTAACCCAATGATGAAGCATGTCACCAAGGGGTAACCCTGGTGGGTGAGGGTTTTTCTAACAAAAAACTTTTTTCTGTGGAAGTTTTTCCCCTCTGGATTGGGTCTCTAAATACTTTTACTGAAGCTTCAAGGAGGATAGACCCTCCCCTTTAACCCTCCTTTTCCCCATTTGTTTAGCGCCTCAACAAATTAGCCTTACTGTTTGAAATATATTTTGTGCCAGCGAGGTAGCTGTCACCATAAAGAGCACAGTGCTCTGGTTCAAGATGCTCTAATATTGCCTAACCCATTAGATATGAATTATACCCTACTTTCTACCTCTAACCCCAAGATAGAGGATTGCTACTCTAGTGTCTATGACTGCCCTACCAGTATCAATTTGATGTAATCAATTTCATCACATGATATTTACAAACTCATTACCTGCTCCTTATCATCAACAGTATAGGCATATAATGTATGAAAGGACCTGGGGAGACTGTCTGGTAACTGGGAGGCACAGATACAGGCTATACAAGCCCGCTTAAAGAGCCTCTCTGTCCTAACCAAAAAGGCCTACTGAGATCAAATCGATTTCCGACCAACTGCTGGTCAATCAAAGGCTCTAAAATAGACTACCCTGCATGTTTCAAATAGTCACATACTGTAGTTTGAGAACTGACATCCTATAAAGACAAAAGAGTGATGATAATGCAGTCCTTCTTGGCAAGTCTCTTCCACTGACATCTGTTAATTACAATGACATAAAGGAGCACTGCAACTCAGTGTGAAAATGTAATCATATGTGTCCATGTAATACAATGTTGTTGTTTTTTTATATTTGTATGACAAAGTGTGCAGCTATATGTTTATAAACAAATATGGATGTTGTTTCTGACTGAGCTGAAGTATTCATATGCCTCAATCATGTTTGCTGAATTTTATAGCTTTAATATATGTCCAGAAGCAATTCAAGACATTGTCAGTTGTACACTTGCACATTTGTTTTGTTCTGGCAACTTAAGAATGTCTTGCGCTCCCTCTGGGAGAAGATCCAGCCACCTACTCTTTAGATAAGTATTTGCTGAAAGTAGCACGTTCTGACACATGATTAGGTTTCATAGACTCGTATTGATTAACAACCTATATAACTGTCATAAATTGCCTGTATCTTAGCCTTATACTTCAACTGACCTTTTTCTAGTGAGAGCTCTGGTGAGTTGAAATAACAATTGTTATTAAATTATTTTGATTTGCTGCTTGTTATATTGCATTACACACAAGTTAGATTTTGGGGTTCACAGCGTGTTGTGTTTTATTTTTAACAACAGTCCATCAAAGCAGACCTCTAGTTACCCCCTCTAGCGGATTGAGAAGATAATAGCGAAGGACATCTTGCCACAGCCAGCATAGGAAAAAAGATTGAGAGCATAAAAGATAAGCTACAAACAAAATAATGGGACCTTTAGAGCTAATCATAACTGCCAGCATAATACCTGTGCATCAGTCGCTCGTACTTCCAAAATCTGGTTGCAAAACATTAATATATTACTGACTACACAAAGGTAGTGGTAACCCAGTCACAAAACGTGAATGTTGATAAAAACTTTTGTTAAGAATACTCCTAAAAATTTTTAAAGATACTTTTCCTTTTTTAATGCATCCCATTTTCTTTCAGAGAAAACAGGCTACATTTACAAAAAATGATTGCTTTATTTAAAAGCAAGCACAAACAGTGTGGACTGCTGTCCACAGCAGGCCACCATCCCTGTGATGGCTATAAATTGTAGTGGGTCGTAATTTGTGACCTACTTCAGTAATATTCATGAGGTAAATCCAATTTGGACCCACTACAATGTGATATTTTGAGACCCAACCTATCAGTGCATAAGTCGGTTCACAAAATACCACACTGGTTGCAAAAGTACTGGTGTCAAATAGCGATCAGTTCTTACTACATCTCAGGCCAGATGTACAAACCATTTTACCAGTCACAAACGGCCCATTGGGCTGTTTGTGACCAGTAAAATACATTTTGCCATGTACAAAAGGCAAAATGTGACTTGGTAACTTGTTACCGAATCGCATTTTGCTTTTGCGATTCGATATTAGGAAGGGGCGTGCTTCAGGCGCCCCTTCCTCATACTGAATAGCATTTGCATGTATGAATTTTTTGAGACCAGCATGTTGTTGCAAAACATTCATATTATACTGACTCCGTAGAGGAGGCCGTAACTCATTCGCAAACAGGAGGGGGACCCCAAAGGACTACTTCTCCTTTGTGAAAGTGGGTGAAAACATTTTTAAGAGCAGGCAGTGGTCCCACGGATCACTGCCTACTCTTAAAAAATGAAAAGAAAACTTTTTAGTTTTCTTTTTGTAATGCATCCCATTTTACTTTAAGGAAAACAGGATGTATTACAAAAGCAAGGTGCTTTATTTAAAAAGCAGTCACAGACACACTGGTCTGCTGACCCCAACAGGACACCATCCCAGTGAGTGCTTGCCATTCGCAATGGGTTGCAATTTGCGACCTTCCTGATGAATATTGATGAGGCAGGTCCCTTATGACCCATTTGGCAATCATAAACAGAGTCAAACACACTGTAGTACATTGCAGTTTGCGATTTCCTAATGGCGAATTGCAAAGATGCGCACTTATGAAATCACAAACTGGATTTTTCGTGCATCTGGCCCCTGGTCATTGGTTTCTCTGTGCTCCACAAAGAGACAGTGCAATGCAGCTCACAAGCTTAAAAGCTGTCAGAGGCAGATTAATCTGGTTTAAACTGCCAAACCATTGGTTGATCGGGGAAAGGGAAGCTGTCAGTTATTGATGGAAATGTCAGGAACTGAAGTAACTGCTTCCCCATTGCATCTTTATTGACCTAACAAAGGATTAGCGCTTGACTCTGCTGCAACCAAGATTTTCCACTTGCTGTTGCACCACACTTTATATAGTGCTCTTCTGCCTCTGGCTTGATTTACTCTATACAAGTGCCATATACTTACATACCGCTTTATCAGAGCGGTGACTGATTAACATGAAAGGGACCACCATTTTCAAAGGCTGCCATACAGTCTGTTGGACACTCAAACACTCACAAATTAAAACTAGAAATACCAGCGTTGTCAATGCACCCTGTGAATGAAAATATCACTATTAGCCACAGTGCTGACGTTCATGAGTGATCCTTCACGCACTATAGGTCCGCAGAGCATCACAGATCTACAGAGGAAGTGTAAATATGTTCCAAACAGCATGGCTTATCACTTACTCAGACAACAGTGAGTTGCATGCTATAGGAAGAAAAACAAACCCAAGAAGGCCACTGGTCTGAAACACTTGAGTGGCAACACTGCTAAATAAACCCCACCTAGCCACACTCTAGTGCTACTAAATACTAATCAGAAAAAGAGAGATAGGACATGCGCACCCATGCAAGAAAAACTTTGTAACTTTGTGACAGAGAAATTCAGTTCGGTTCATTCATAGTTCCAAGACTGTGCATTATTGTTATTAATCCTTAATGCCTACCAGTAGAATCCCCCGGCTGTACAGTTCTCTAATCTACTTCTTCTTACTGGGTATTTTTTTTAAATTCCAAATAGATCACCAGTTCAGCTTTTACCAAAACCTCTTCTACCAACACAGACACTGGCAGTGATAATGAGTCCTATTTACCTGATGCGTAGCATCTATCCAGCAGTACTGCATCTAAAAGAGGAGGTCCCTTACAGGCCTATGAACTGTAGGTCAGTGCACTTATGAACATAATAAATGATCAGCTGCAGACTGTCTTTTGGGGCTTTGGGCCACGCCCCCCAACTTTTGCCCCTCAAGAAGAGTGTCTGTCAGTCTGAGCAAAGGTCAGTCTAACAGACACTCTTCATTTTGAGGTCAGGCATCCACAAGCAAGAGATGTGCTATTTGCCCAGGATCCCCGCTACCTGAGCTGAACTTTGCTGGACTGAAGAAGTTACAGCCATGTGGGAATGGCCCCTTCAGCCTAGCAAAGGTGCCTCGAGGCACTCCCCCTCATGACGAGGGGGAACGTCACTGATTGCTTCGGACCTCGGCGCTTCAGGTTTAAGCCCTAAATCCCCAGGGCAGTTGTCAATCAGAGACACCTCGTCACAGAACGGGGTGGGGTCAGCAGTCTCACTGGCCCCCATCCCACTCTGTGACGAGCTGGGACAGCTGCCTTCCCTCATAGGCTGACCTACGGTTAGCCAATGTGGGAAGGCAGTAGTTCCAACTATCCTGGGCCCTCCAAGGAAGAGCTAAAAGTGTGTGTGGGCCTGTTCTTTTTTTTTCTTCTTTTTTTTTTTGGTGCATGCGTGCTTGTATGTTTGAATATTTGATAATAAATGTTGTGAATGGATGTGTATGTGCGCATGTGTGAATGAGTGAGTGTGAGTGTGCGTGTGCATGTGTGCCTGTGTGTCCCGCCCGCCCACCCCACTCACTCCTTACAATTACCGGCCACCACTGTAAATGATGCAATAAGAACACACTGTCTTGGCATCTGCATGTGTGGACATGTACCTACCTATAAATATCCTAGAGTAATACGGTTGTAATGGCATCATCTGAGATGTTGATAGGAATGCAGAGTAGTTACGGTTGCTTACTTGGATCCCAAAAACAACATGAGTTATAGAAAATGATACTAAAAAACTCACAGATTATTAGATGTTATGGATACATTGCATTTTGGGACGGGAACGTCCTCTGTATGTTTGGAGACATGTACCCCTGCCCAGAGTGCCCAACTGTACTGTTGCCTGGATCCCTAATGCTGATGTGTGTTTTTTGTCATAGGTAAACACGGATAATGTATGAGTGCTATGATTTTGACCTGCCTCACATATTGTTGGACTGCAAGGGGTGCCCAAAGAGCTACCCTCATAGTGGTAGAAGGCTATCGCATTCACCAAGAGTTAAACAGCACGAGCGCAGTGGTAGCAGCACACCATATAGTGACCAGTAGTGGTGAACAGGTCCTTTTTGTCCTGTGTCACTGGAGTGAGGCCTACAGGTTCACTCACAATTTTTAAAAAAAGTTCAGCTGCTATGTGCTTAACTCTCTCTTGGCCTACACAGGTAGACGTAGAGTGTTGTGCAGCGCAGGAGTAGTCACTCTGCACTGCAAGTATGTGTGCCTGGGAAAAGTACCGTACAGTGATGAAGAAGTACTGTGTAGTGCATGTACGGCTAGTGCATGTCCTAGGCAGATCCATGCTTGTGAAGAATATATTACTTGAGAGCTATAGTGCTGTGCAGTGTGTGCACAATAAAAGCAAGTGCTGGGTGTATGTGTGCTTGCCTAAAGTACACAATCTGAAGGGTGAAGTGCTGTGCAGCATGCACATGGTGAGCCTGTGTGCTGAGAGAGTGTTAGTTGGCAAATAGCACACTCTGCTACATTACAGCAAAGCTACTGTGCTGAGCTGTGCGTGCAGACCAAATATGTTTGCTGAAAGCAGGTGTGTCTGTAGTGACACAATGCATGGAGGCAGCAATACTGGAGAGCATGTGTGCTGTGAAAGTCCACTGAATGCAAGTGTGCTGGCAATGATAAATTACCTGGGGGACCTTGGTTTCCATTTTAGGAAGCCCAGGCTGCCAGGTGAAGACATGAGGAGTAGAAGTATCCCCCCAAAAAGATTTGAATATTGCTGCATTCCTGTGAGCTGGGTGGGACACACACTGGAGGAATGAGGGAATGGAGGAAGGGACTCTCTTTGCACTTTAAAAGGTTGCTCTTTGATTCAGGGATTGATCACAAGGAAAGGGCCTGGACACAAATCATCTCAGTAAAGGAGATTGGGCTGATAAGGGAATCATAAGAAATAGGGCTGAGACCCAGGGATCAGGATTCACTTTTTGATGTACATATAAATGCGGTTGACATCCAGATGTGAACTCTGGTGACTCCCATGAACTATGTTGGGGGACAATCAGCTTTGGAGTCTTTCCTGCTGTGACAGACAGCGTTTCATGAGGAGAAAGGAAAAATGTATACTTCAAAAGAAGCAAAACTCCATCATAAAAATTAAAAAACTCCGACCCTACATCCAATTTGGTGCCTGGAAAAAGGACTATACAAAAGGGAGGTTGAGACTCCAAAATGTTGTATCTGCATCCAGATGGGCTGTGTGAAATGACCAGGACTGGGGGTCAGGGCCTGCTAGTCCCCCTGCTGGTTGAAGGCTATCACCTAGGGAAACCAAGACCACCTGCCCTGAAGCCTGGAACACTACTGCGTGCCTACATGCCAAGACCAGTACACTTTGTGAGGAAGAGGAGAGCATTGGAGGGAGCGAGGTCCAGACGGGAGCTCTACTAAGAGGACTCCCTGAGCAAGGTGTGAGGAGAACGTCTGCACACCGATCGGATCGTTGCCTGTGTGTGAAGAATGGTCCAGTGATCCCCGCATGCCAGGAGAGGCCGGTCAATCTGAGCTTTAAAAGGAGCGCTGTGGGGGAAGTTTGAAGCTCACAATGCCTCATTGTGGTCTGCCCGTATGCCAGAGGAGGGCTTTGTTGAACCTATTTTTCTAGGAGTGTTTAGACTTGTGTCTGCCATTGTCGGCGATCCTCTATGCCAAGCGGGGCTGTTGATACTATTGTGGCCGAGAGTTCAGATCATTGCCTGGATAGAAAGATTGAAACTCTGACTGGCGGGTGAAGCTGACACATTGAAACCTGCACTTGACTGATTCTCTGTGTAAGCTACCAGAGACATCACACACTTGCTGGCCTCCAGTCAGGAGCCAGAGGATCAAATCAATACTGCCCCTCTCCTCCCATTGAGGGAAAGTGACTTACCTCATGTTTGCTGAATGGGAGCAGCTCCGATCACTGGAATGAACTGGCAGTGCTGCTCATAAGAGGGCTGCCGGGTGCTGCCCTGTGCACTGTGAGCAGCCCAACTTCATTGAACAGGATCAGGACTCAGGAGCGCCCACAGAGAAGGCACTGGCTGCACCGCTGAATGCTTCCATAATGCCAGAGCAAGTAAAACTGGAACTCGGCCTTTGGGACCTGGGGGATTTACTGCTAATAGTGCTCTTACACCATAGATACTTTTGACTAAATCATAAGGAGTCAATGGGTAACTCTTGAGTACTGCCAGCTAGTAAGCATTGCCTCGATGCAGGCACCAGTGAATGGGGAAAAACCCCAACCACATTGTGAGAAAGAGGGTGGGACAGATATCTGCCTGACAACGACTAGTGCCTTAACCTCAAGGGAATTGTGTTATTTCTCATAAATGTCATTATTCCTTTGCATATATAGAGTTCAAAATTAAAGTGTCTTTTTCTTTTAAAAGAAAGGATTTGGCTGGACCTTGATTTATTTTTCATACTGTGTGCACTCTAAGTTATGAGTCATGTTCCTGTATCTACTCTTCTTCCCCACCCCCGAGAGAGCCTTTGACTGCTCGTCTATAGCTACCACTAAGAGTCAAGTGCAGAAGGGGCACTTGGCCCAATTGCTCAGGATACACAATAGGTCGAGCCCCGGGACATCAGAAGTAAAAGGCCTGAACCACCACAGTTGGGCCCAGTGTCCCCTGCTTGCCCTGAGATCCTCTGAAAGGGGTTCTGTGACTCCAAAATTGTGAAACCACTGAAATTCATCTGTTTTGACGAATTGTGCAACCATAACAAGTCCAAACAACTCTAAAGTCCTGTTACTGACCTGATGCATAAGATCACAGAATCACAAATGACGTTGTCAATCACTCAAACTACAAATAAGTGCTGTTTGTTTACCTTTGATAGCACTAAAAATAAAGTTGTGTTTCTTTATGAATGGATTGCATGTGGATCCTTTAAACGGCTCGGGGTAAGAGGTGCTGTGCACCGGAAGCTTTTGCATAGTGCCCTGTGCCATAGGTCTTGTTTTGCAGGTGGAGGATATTTCTCACTCTTTTAGGGATTTCCCCAGCCATCAAGTAATTGGTGTAAATTTTCTTTCTAAAACAGATGTTAAAATGTGGCAAACAAGTTGTATCACGTAATGGCAGACAGAACACTGTTTCCAATATTTTTCAGCCTCTGTGACGTTGTGGTTTGTGTACAGTGGAAAGAGATCTTCAATTCCTATTTCAATCTGTTTTAACTTACACCATGTTGTGTTTCCTTTTCGGTAACCTCAACATTCACCTACCCACAACTGTTCCTTCGCATCCATTGATTTATCACAGAATCAATTCCTCCTTTTCCCAACTATTATCATCTATCATAAGTCCACCTTCGACCATGCTACTCCCAACGTCTGCTATTCTCCCTTATTACAAGTTACAGCTAGTATCCTTTACCTTGTGCCATACCTTTCCTTTGTTTTGCCTTCGCTGTCTACATTAATTCCAGTTCCACATTCAATCTTTCCACTAAGCTGAGATGTCTGTTCAACCTTCACCACACCACAGGCTTTTACCCTGCTGCAGTTATTGCCGCCCTTAAATCACTTTTACCTTTCAACCAATAGCACAGCCTCCACTTGCACCCCTAGTCTTTTCAGCAGTGATGAATCTGTCTAATGTTTTGCTTTCAACTTTATTTTCCCAGCTCTTTACTTAAGATAGTAATCTGTTCTTGTCCCAGTTAGTCTTATTTGATCATATCACTGCTTTTGGGTTTGATGGTCACCCAGCTTTCTGTTCTACCATATTTTCTCCTGTCATTTTGGGCTCAACTCTCTTTTTTGACTTTCAACTTATTTCACTTCTCGCACCTTCTCTATATCTTAATACTGGATTCTATCTTCTCCACTTCACCCTCTGGGTCCAGTCCTGGAGCCTTCTGGTTTTGAATTATGTACATTCTATTTGTAGTTGTCATTACATATTTTTGGTTTCAAGTGCATTTCTACAATGATGAGTCTGAGTTCTTCTTTCCTTTCCTTCTGTAATTCAATCTGTCAGCCTCTAAGGTCTTAAAGTTCCCAGATCTTGGATTTGAGACCATAAGCTCCAGATAAACCCATTTCAAATGTCCCTGTTTCCTGATCTCTCCCTTTTCTGCCTCTTTCCACTTCTGCATGAGATCAGGGTATGTGTGTTGATTCTTTGCTTTCAGATTAGTTATGATCTCTGAATCATGTTCTCAGCTATATATTTCATAAAACACATCCATCTCTCCTGTCATCCTCACCTCTTTTTCTTTCTGTTGCTGTTCTTAACTCTGCATGACACACAAACTTTGATCTCACCTATTCTTACTCCTGTTTTTAGTTCTTTCACTTTTCACCTATTTATGTTGGTCTATTTAGCTATTATTTATCACTACTTTGTTTTATTCTCTATTCTACTGTTGGCTCTTGTTACTCAGGAACATTTCCAGCTTCTCACACTTGGGTGTCATCCCATTGCCCACCATATCAGCTTGCAATGAGTATCTATACCACTTAAGGTGTTCTTTCTGTAGCTCCTTCTTGTTTATCTGATTGTGTACCTCTAACATCAGATCTCACATTCTCTGAATTCTGCTATTTTATGTCTGTTATTTGCTATCCATATTGTGTCTAGTCTCCAATCATCTTCTGTTCATCACCGCTCTGGTTTTGATTCCTTTATTGTCCCTCTCTCTCGCCTTCATATCTTTATTACATTATCTTGTTACTTGTGAAGGGCACTAGGTAGCTAGGCATATACAAGAATATGTGTAATGAAAGCTGTAACATCACGAGGGTAAGGGCACACCTATGAGATTGAGGAAGTGACTGAGAAAGCAACACTGAGTAAAATATTTGTAAAATGATAAATGGCCACATATTTTCTTCAAGGTGTTGTGAATCTGTTTTTTATTAACTTCGTTTTTATAGTTTACATGGTATATAGTATTACACCCACTTTATCGTAATGTATGCACGTATAATTGAGGGCGTGATTCACATAGGTAAACTTACACTTCTGTGTAAGTTTACAATTGTTTGGTATAAAGGGATTATGAGTAGTATATTTATGAGCAGGGCCGGCTTTTGGGCGGTGTGACGGCACCGGGCGCCGACCTCAGGAGGGTGCTGTGCTTTTCAATAACTTCCGAAGCTTGTGATTTAAAAGCACCTGCTGAAAAGTTCCTTGTGCGTTTAGCCTTCAAGAAATAATTAAAATGTGAAGATACCTCTTGTGATTAATGTTCCTTCTAGAGAAAGAGATGGGAGTTTTGCCTAGTGGCAGCTTTGACTCAACATAAAGTAGCATAGAGGGTTAATATGCCTGCTGCAAAAAGCAGAACTATGGGGCATATTTAGGAAAAGTGGAAATGCACACAGTGCAGCGCCACTTTTCTTGCACCTCTTAGCGCCCCCTAGCGCCACCATGTGTGCGGCATATTTCAAATACAGTGCACCATGGTGGTAGTTAGGGGACTAGCGTCCGAATTTTTTACGCTTGTCCAGCGCTTTGCAGGATTAGCGTCAAATTTGACGCTAATTTTGCAAAGCACCCAGAGGGCCCATTGTAACCAACGGATGCCTCCTTTTAATGCCTGAGCAGGCATTAAAAGTGCCAGAAAAAAATGATGCAAACAAATCAAACAGATCTCTTTGCACCAATTGTTTGCCCCCCCCCCAATGGGGGGATGTCCCCTTTCAATACATTATGCCTGGCACAGGTATAATGTAGCGCAAAGGCTTACAAAGTGGCGCAATGCATGCATTGCGCCCTCTATGTATGTATCATGCCCAGCTTTTTTTGGCCTTCTAATGCCCCATTAGTGTAAAAAATTATACTAATGTGGTGTTAGAGTGACACTAGGGGCTCTTAAATATACCACATGGCAGTGCTTAATTTGTGCTTGTTGCTTCTGGTGCAGAGCACCAGCACTTATTTTTGAGGGCCAGCACTTATTTTTCTGCCTCAAGCATTTTCTGTGGGAAAAAGACACATATGGGAAAGATGGAGGAAGTAAAAAACGAAAAAGGGTCACAATGGGAAAAAGCAGAAGGGGCAGGGAGTGCCTGTAAATGGATTGAAGGGGCCCGAGATGGCTTCAGGATTAAGCTGCCTCTGTATTCCGTATTCACACATTTAATTGCAGCAGCTGCGGGGTTCAAGAGGAGCGCTTTGGGCATCAGCTCCTTCTTATTTACAAATTAAGCACTGCTCCATGGGGAATATTTGAAAAAGGTGGCGCTGCACACAGTTTTGTTGAGCCCTTTAGCACCCTGCTAATGCCACCATGTGTGCGTCATATTTAAAATATGGCGCACCATGGTGGTAGTTTGGGGACTGGCATCAGAATTTTTTAAGCTAGCCCGGCGCTTTGCAGGATTAGCGTAAAAAATGTTGACGTTAATCCTGCAAAACACAGAGGGCCCATTGTAATCAATGGAAGCCTCCTTTTAATGCCTGCTCTAAATTTGCTTTTCACTGCTGGGAGGCGTACCCCTACCTTAGGATCACATTGGATTGCCTTCTTACATTTAATAAGGGCTTGAGTTTAATGGGATACAGGGAGACTTTCATGTTTGGTGTCCGAGAAATTGTAATTAAAAATCCTACTTAAAGGTAAAGTTGGATTTTAAGTTACAATTTTGAAAATCACACTTTTAGAAAGTTAGCATTTTTCTGTCTATTTGGTGCCTGCAGCCTTTTCCTTGGTAGAATGACTGGGTGTAGTTGGAATTTGGACTTTGTTTATTCCTCCCAGACAGCCACCAATAAGGGGATTGGGTATGCCTGGATGAGCTGTCACTGGCAAGTTGGTGGGGGGGAGCTGGACACAGCCTCACTTGCAACTGAATAGGCTGTGCTCTGACTTCACAAAAATAACTTGTCACCCCTGTATTGTTCATGCAGCCAGATTGCAGCCAGTGCAGGGGAAGCAGGAAACTTCAATTACCCTATTTCAAAGGAGGCACCAGGTAAAAACATAGGATCCTCGGATGCACTCTTTAGTACACCTCTTGACCTGTGGAAGACTCAGAAAGACTGCTATGCTGCTCTGCAAGAAGGACTGTTACTCTGCTGCCCTGCTGCCTGAGTGAGAAGGACTGGACCTGCTTCTTGAACCCAGGACCACCAGAGTGAATCCAAGGGCTAGTTGGCTGGCCCTCAGGGACAGAAAAGGCTCAGACCATCTTGAACCCAGCACCTGAACTCTGTCTGCTGTGAGTCCTACCCCCAAATGGTGCCACTCTAGACCTGGACCCAAGTGGGCCTGAAAGTGCTTTGCCAGGTGTTGGAGTGTGTCTCTAAAAAGCAATATTAACATGAAAAGCTTGCAAAATATTGTGTGATGAAGCTGCATAGAAAATGTGTTAACATAGAAAATAATGCACACGTTTGAAATGTGCCCACGGGGAGTGGCTACCAATATATACAAAGAATAATGAAAGCTGTTAATTCTGATTTAATTATGTACTAATGTTTTGAATTTGTATTAGCATATCATAATTAGAGTTGTATTACAAGTTGCTTATTAATTAAAGGGCCTTAGCTTAGCAAGGCTCTGGGCCTATTTGCCTGGTCTCATATTAAACTGTATTTTTTCTAACGTGTAATGTGCTGTTTTCCTGAAGGACACAAAGCTGTACTTTTCCAGAAGTTATGTGTGTGTAGCCGTAGTAAATTCTTTCTCATGAGAACTGACTTGTTCAAGGAGACGTTCTTGCTGAATACAACAGTGTAATTCGTAACAGGTGCAAGGTTAGCTGGAGAAGGAGAGAACAAAGGAGACACTGACTGGAGCATAAAGTGTAACTTTTCTTACCTGACATTCCAACCGATGAAGACGTCAATAACATGGACCAATTCGCAGCATGAGAACTGTGGTTTGTGGAAAATTCTGGCAAGTTGCGTGAAAAATTATTGGACAGAGATAACGATGCACCAATTATTATCCAATGAGGAGTTATGGGCAAATTAAACAGTTTTGATTTAACGGAATGACCCAAGGAGCTTAGGGCATAGAAACTTTTAGACTCTACTTACTTCACTGAGACTTTAACTCTTTTGCTTTGTCCGGATACTTTAAACCATCCTCTACCCGTTCTTACCTGATACTTACTTCTCCTCCATATGAGGGAAGATCCTATTCCTTAGCTATGCTATATCAAGACTTTTCCCCGTCCTATCTCTGCTGATGGTGAACCGACTGATGTCCTGAGGATGAGGATGAAGACTGACACTGTTTGCTGATCTGTTGGATTGGTAACTATCTGATGCAAAATTGTAATTGTCTGTTTGCCTTTTCATTCTAGGTACCAACTGCTCTTTTGATAGCGCCCATTGTTTAGATGTTTTCCAAATTCGTGTTTGCTAACATGTTTTGCATGAAGCCCAACATGCTAATGCTAATTTGAGGTTAGTTAAGGTGTTCACAAATATCCTACGCAAATAGACAAATGACTGAGTTCTTGCTTTGTTGAATCATGTACTACTGAGACTTTGCTAAGTTGCTTCATGTTAATGACGTGTTTAATACTGAATGAATATTTCTCTGTGCATTGATTAATTGCGTTCTAATTGCAAATCTGAAGAGTTACTAATGAGATTAATTGTTAATGAGATTAACAGAAATGACATTAGACTGCAACTAATGAGGAAATAAATATCCTAACACTTAACTAAATTGGTGTGGTTATTCATGACTGAAAGGTCATGGTGTGTTCAGCTTACTGATTCTTAATAAATGTTATTGATTGGGTTGCTATTTAGTTATTGAAATTATTGATTGGTTTATTGATCTATTGATTTGTGATGCCAAAAAGACATCTCATACTGGGAAGTCCCCGAACGTGGTCCAAAGGTTCGTCGACCTAAACAAGTCTCCTTGTAAGTTTACTTATTAAGGCTCTGACGCGCTAACAGTTTTTGGTAGCAGAGATGATGGTTTAGCCCTTTGAGGCCCTCGTACAAAGGATCGTGGGGTGTGATAATTAACAGTTTTTGGTAACAGTGCAGATGGGTTTGGCCCTTTGGGGCCCCAGTACAATGGACTACGGTTTGACGGAGGGTTGCTAGGAAAGGTGTTGGTTTTTGGGAGAAATTGATGGGGGTGGTTGGAAAGTAAGCAAGGTGTATCCAAAAAATTGGGTTTGGGAAAATGATTCCTTTTTCAATAATGCAACTTGGAGAGATGTTGTGCCCCTAAGTCCCAAATGACTTTCCCAGCATCTTGGAGCTTGATGAAGGAAGTTTGAGTATGTTCTCGGCATTCTAGTGATAGTGTGAATGAAGTAGGTTTTGCGCTTGCACAGCTTACGCATACCGCAGGTAAATTGTGAAGTTTGTGAGGATTTAAGGCCAGATTTAGTAGGAGTGTGCGTACTCCGCAGTATGAGAGTAGGGAAGTTGGCGAACCTCATGTGAGTGTGGTGCTTTGTGCTAAAAAATTGTCCACGTGGTTGTAGATGATGTACGGACCCTGCGTGGTCTAAGACTCCGGAGTATGTTGAAAAGTGTATGAGACACTTGGTTTATGTTGTAATTTCCGTGGTTTAATAGGTCGATGGTGAAATTGACGAGTCGAGTTTGAGTCAAGGTGAGTGAATGAAAACTTCGATGGAGATTTGGTGAGTTCTAAAGTGCACTAGAACAATAATCCATTGACAAGTCGAGAGTAAAATTTGCGGGTCAAATTTTGCTTACGAGTGCGGGATCTGAAAAGGAGAGAGTAGTGGCCGAGGCTAAGCGAAATCTCTGTAAAGTCCTGTAGTAAACCGGCAAATATGAGTTTGTTTTTGGTTGGTGCTCGCATTATATTGCATTTGTTTTGTGTGAATTTGAGAGTGGGAGGACAAGCCGCAAGACTTTGTCAGCCGCAGTGCGTGTGAGTGTGACGTCATTAGAGCCGCACTGGGATTGGTTGGTTAGTGAGAAGGGTCACGCACGGCAGCCGTCCATGAGAGGCAATTGGTTGAGAAGGTAGGCGAGGAGAGTTCTGGGAATTAAAGTCACTTCCTAATTAGATTGTGAACAAAATAAAAGATGAAAAATGAAAATGTTCAAGGCTTTAAAAAGCGCTTTGAGGGGAGACGTATCTATTACTGTGAGTGTAGGGGAAGTAACACCACCAGAGGATACACCGGCCTTTGCTGTAATGGAGGAAAAGGGTGTTGCGCCAAGTCTTTGGCTCAAGCAATGGTGCAAAACTACAGAGAAAGAAGTGTGTTTGCCGTTTCCGGAGCACGGAACGTTCAATTTGAGGATTTTGGAAAATATGCGGAAGGTGCTAAATGAACTAAAGCCACCTCCAAGGCTAGCACAGTTTGAGGCGTTAGCAATTTGGGAACTGATGGCAATACGACAACAGCAACAGAAATTTGAGAGGAGAATGAGGAAAGCAGAAAAGACACTAGCGGAGGCTAGGTGGGATAGTGCGCAGAGAGTTTGGAGGAGATAAACAATAGACGGAGTCAGGCTGTTTCGAGCAATAGCTCAAGAACGTGAAGACAAAGGGGGGAAAGCCACTTGTAAGTCTGACAAAAGTCCTTCCAAAGACAAAGAGGCTAGGAAGCCCTTATCAAAGGTAGATGACTCAGACGATGATGAGTTCCTTAATCAGTTACTGAATGATCGTCCACCGCCATATGCGATAGATGACAATAGACCGAGTACCAGTACTTGAGCCGCAGGTTCGTCCCAAGAGAAGGTGACAACGAATCCAATACAGGTTAGTCCTGTCTCGACACCAGTTCTGGTGCAGAGTAGTTTTAGCGTGTCCACTGCCCACGGTATGCAATCTCAGCTGCAACCACCCGCAGGTTCAGAGACTTTACCCCAATGTCCCAATCTTAGAGACTACAACGAATCTGATGGTCCAGACAGAGCAAGTCAGAGCAAGGACCAAAGTTGATTCAGACTGATCCCACTCTACCTTTATTGCCCCAGGTACAACAACAAATGATTCAGAATTATACTTCAGTCACGGGACCGCAGTCAAACATGGCACCAGTGATGAGAGTTAGTCCCCCCCAGGGTTTGGGGAACAGGCAGACGTTAGCCGCCATATCTTTGCCCATTACAGTTGGTCCACCAGTACCATTGTATGCGCAGGCGAAGCCTAGTGTATGCGATCAAGGGGTAATGATTCAAGAGATGACAAGAGAAGGGTTCGTAGGAAGCTCCCAAGGAACGACTCCAGTGGAACCGACATTTGAAGGCTCTAGATCCCTGTTAGACTTCAGTCCGATTGGGGCTCCTCCAGAGGCCATGAAACACACAGTTTCAAGACTGTTGAATCCACAGGTCTCGAGTGTGAATATACCGCAGACACCTTTAGTGCAGGCTGGGAATATCTCATTACAAGGTTTAACAGCACAACAGCTGACCGACTGGTTAGACAAGCTTAATACTCCACAGACTGCTCCTGTAGCTGCAGGGAGAGCGGAAGGAGAAGAACACCTGAATTTTGTGAGGTTGGGCATGGAAGCAAATTAACTTGTTGAAGGGAGCATGGGAGTGAACAGGTTAGAGTCATACACAGAAGCAGAATTGAGATACTTGTGTCCAAAGATAACTAGAGAAGTGAGCAGGGTGCACCAGAGGTTGGCAAATTTGGCAGACAAATATGGCATCGATTTGGAAAATACCAAACATCTGAAGAGGAGTTACAGGTTAGATTTTGAGCCTAAGGATTTCGGACACATGAGGTCTACTGGGATGAAGGCACACCTCAAAGAGATACTGCAGAGTGCACAAGTTTTGGGAGTCTTAGAAAAGTGGGAAGGCAGATGGGCGAAGAAAAGAGACAAGAGGAATAGTGACTGCTCAGAGCAACCAGCAAAAACCTTACTGGATACCAATGAGAGAGACTGCTGGAGTGGTTCTTGTCCATGTGCCGTGGACAAGAGGTGATATTCTGTCATTTATGAATGACTTTCCCAGGCTGATGGAGAAACCAATAGAGTGGTATCAGCAGACAGACAGGTTTTTTAAGCTTGCGAAATGCCTTTGGGAAGACCTGAATACTCTCTTTGAGATCATAGTCCCAGCTGATTTGTGGCTCGAGTGCAAAAGGGCCGTGGATTGGCCGACCGAGGAACCAGCAAGAGACAGGATCACAGGAGCATCATCTCCTGAGGTGATGAAGTATTATATAAGGTGATTGAGTTTCTGAAATCGAGAGTTTCACCGAAGAATATTGATTGGCAAAAGATTGATCGGACGGCTCAGGAAGCCAAGGAGTCGATACATGCCTATTATGAGAGGTTGTTGAAGGCGTTCAAGCACTACAGTGGTACAGAGGTTGTTGAGGCGAAGGACATGAATCACCCTGTGTTTAGATTTGTTAAAGGGTTGAGACCTGAGATTAGCCAGATGATTAAGAGTCACTTGATTTGCTGGCAAGCAAAGCCGATTGACGAGGTGTTGCAGTATGCGAAGTACTGTAGTGACGAGATTGAGTTAAAGCAGAGAAGGTTGAAGGAGAAAACGATGGTGATGCAAATTAAGGCGGCACAGTCAGGGATGCAGGGAAGTTGTCTACAGCAGATGGTGCAACAACCAGAATGTTTCAGAAGCAAGTGAGAGGTAGAGGTCGAGGAGGTTTTGTGAACCAAAGTCCAGATTTGAACACTGTAGGTGTTCAAAACGATGTACAGGGAATGAAGAAGATGTTACCTTGTCATGCTTGAATGCCCGATGATGGTGCAGGAGGGTGTTGTTCAATAAAGCAATGATGTCAGTTCATTCCAAAATATGAAAGGATGGAGGCTGAGAGGTCCTAATGTGAATTTTCAGAGTAATGTGAATCAAATGCAGGGTTTCCAATCTATGCAGCAGGTACAGATGCCACGTGTACAGCCGATGCAGTTACCTCAAATGCAACAGCAGGTTCCCATGGTACCTAGACAGCAAATGCAAGTGCCTTTAGCGCCAATGGAACAGCAACAGGTGATGCTTCCTCAAGAGGTCACAGGTCAAAGGATGAGTCAAAATAACACAGTGCAACAGTACCCATTGCGTGGTGAGAATGGAATAAACGATGAATGGTCAGATGAGAGTTCAGATAGTGATGAGTGTAGGCTTGCAGCGTCCTTAGAGATAGATCAGAAAGGGCCCTATGTTAAGGGGAAGTTAATGGGTCACAAGGTTTCATTCTTGGTTGACACAGGGGCTACACGCTCTACAGTCAGAAGTGCAGAGGTTCCGAAACTGCCCCTTTCGGGACGTACAGTTAAGGTAGTAGGAGTAGCAAACCAGCTCCTGACTAACCTGATCACAGATCCTGTTCAGGTTGAGCTTGGCACTTTCCAGGGATTGCACCGATTTGTGGTTTGCGATTCAAGTTCTGTGTCCCTACTGGGAAGAGACTTACTGTGCAAGACAAGGTGTTCAATCACCTGTTCCAATGAGCGGATTGAGGTCCAGACAAACAGTGATGATGAAGGAAAGGAACAGGTTTCAGAGCCTGAAACTGAGACCACAGACAAGGAATATCCTCTGATTACCTTCTTCCCAATGTTCACAGTGGCTGATCTCCCGGCAGACTTGCAGGGAACAGTCCAAGAGAAGGTGTGGGACTTGACATGGAAAGAAGTAGGGCTGATAAAAGGAGTAGAACCAGTTAAAGACAGTGTGAAGCCAAATGTTGCGTTTCCCCAGATACCGCAGTATCATATGGCACAAGATGTCCTTATAAAGGTTGCGCAATTAATTGAAGACTTTGTGAAACAGGAAGTCTTGAAAGAAGTGATAAGCAGTCCATGTAATTCACCAATAAGGGGACTGAGAAAGGCTTGTGTGAAGGTTCGAATTGTCCAAGATTTGAGAAAGATCAATGACATAGTGGTGAAATGCTGCCCAGTGGTGCCAAATCCAGCTGTGATTATGTTCCAGATTCCATGCGATGCAGAATGGTTCACAGTAATTGATCTGTCACAAGCGTTCTTTTCTGTGCCTCTTCATGAGGACAGCCAATTTCTCTTCAGTTTTAAATTCCTGGACAAGGTTTACAGTTGGTGTCAAATTCCTCAAGGGTTTTCGGAATCACCTTCCATGTTCAATCAAATATTAAAAAAGGATTTGGAGTCGTTGGAGTTGCCTTTTCAATCGACTCTAGTACAGTGCATTGATGATTTGCTGATTGCTTCTAAAATGAGAGAAGAGTGCAAGTATGATTCGATTGCCTTACTGAATCACCTGGGAAAGAAGGGACACAAGGTGTCCCCAAATAAATTGCAATATTGCCAGAAAGAGGTGAAGTACTTGAGTCATCAAATTGAGAAAGGGTCAAAGAAGTTATCCAGGGAAAGAGTGACTGCACTATTACAGATGAATCCCCCATCAACACGGATAGATGTTAGGATGTTTCTAGGAATGGTGGGTTACTGTCGTCAGTGGATCCTAAATTTCTCAGTCATCTCCAAGCCATTGGTGAGACTGGCGGTCAAAGAGGGTCCGGATGTGATAGTGTTGGGAGAGAAGGAAATGAAAGCCTTCACTGAGTTAAGAGAGAGCATGTGCAGGGCTCCAGCTTTAGGTATGCCTGATTACAGGAAGCCTTTTGCTCTGTTTTGTCATGAACGTGATGCATGTCTGTTCTGACACAGGTCCATGGAGGTGTAAACCGACCAGTAGCATATTTTTCTGCTACGTTGGACCCAGTCGCAGCAGCCTTACCGGGTTGTCTGCGTGCAGTAGCAGCAGTTGGACAAAGCCTCACACAGTGTGAAGGCATAGTGATGGGACATCCTCTAACAGTCATGGTCCCTCACTCAGTTGAAATCCTGTTGACCCGTACTAAAATGCAGCACATGACAAATGCAAGACTGACTAAATATGAAATGATTATATTGGGGTCACCAAATGTAACATTAAAAAGATGTACAGTGTTGAACCCGGCAACTTTGCTTCCAAGTGAAAACACAGAGGTTGAAAATGTAGAAGATGTAGAACATGATTGTCTTGAGGTAACAGAAATGTGCACCAAACCGAGGCCTGATATTAAAGATACCCAATTGGAAGAAAATGACCAAATTATCTTTGTTGATGGCTCATGTTTGAGAGACTCAGTAGGAGTGCTGAGAGCCGGATATGCTGTATGTACTATTTCTTGTATCCTGGAAGGGTCTTGGCTTCAAGGAATATATTCTGCTCAAGTAGCTGAACTGGTCGCGCTTACTAGAGCTTGCCATGCTTCTGCCCAGCTGAGAGTGACTAGCTATACTGATAGCCGGTACGGATTCGGAATTGTCCATGATTTTGGCCAACTGTGGTCACAGAGGGGTTTCTTGACCTCCTCTGGTTCGCCAGTGAAAAATGGTAAGAGGATTAAGGAGTTGTTGCACACGATTCAGTTATCTCATGAGATTGCCGTGGTGAAATGCAGTGCACACCTGAAGTCACAAGACTTTGTTTCAATGGGAAATGGATATGCGGATCAAGTCGCAAGGTTTTGCGAATTGAACTGTATATTGTTTAAGGATCAGTGGGAATTGTTGCCTGAAAAAAGAAAATGAGACATGTACAGGTTACGCATTAAGGGTGAATGATACGTTAGAAGAGTTGAGATTGTTGCAGGGACGTTCCAGCAAAGATGAGAAGCGTTCTTGGGTTAGGATGCAATGCGTACAAAGGCCAGATGATTTGTGGGTCTCGGACGAAGGTAAAATGGTCTTGCCGAACAGTCTTTTGTCAGAATTTGCAAGGTTTTACCATGGTCAAGCACATATTGGGAGGGATGCCATGATCAGGTTGTTCAAAATTGACTGGTATAACCCGACGTTCAGACAAGCTGCAGAAGTGATTTGCCATAGGTGTGTCATCTGCCAACAGATGAATGCAGGAAAAGGAACGGTGGTGAATTTGAGCCACATTGGGAGAGCTGGAAGTCCATTTAGCAGAATTCAATTGGTTTTATTGAGATGCCCGTGTGCGGAGGTTTGAGATATGTGATGGTGATTGTGTGTGTCCTTAGCCACTGGATTGAAGCGTACCCTACATGCAGGAGTGACAGCCTCACAGTAGCGAAGCTGCTGCTTAGGGAATTGATACCACATTTCGGGTTTCCAATCTCTTTAGAATCAGACAGGGGAAGTCAATAAAAAACGAGGTGGTTAAGCTATTGTGTGCAGCATTGAACTTTGAGCAGAAGTAGCATTGTAGTTACCGCCCTAAAGCATCAGAACTAGTGGAGCAGATGAATGGTACCCTGAAGTTGAGAATGGCAACAATGTGTGCAACCAGGAATTTGAAATAGCCCGATGCATTACCTTTGGTGTTAATGTCAATGAGAAATACACCTAACAAGAAAACAGGATTGTTCCCTCATGAGATTCTCATGGGCCGAGCTATGAGACTGCCCCCAGTGCCTGCGAATGCTCTTGTGAATATCACGGATGATATGATGTTGGACTACTGCAAGGGTCTGGCTGATGTGGTCTGCTCTTTTTCTCACCAGGTGGAAGCTACCACCCTGCCACCGATAAATGATCCAGGACACAACCTGAGAGCTGGTGACTGGGTTGTTATCAAGAAACACGTAAGGAAGACGTGTTTGGAGCCACTATGGAAGGGACCATATCAAGTGATATTAACGACTACTACTGCTGTGAAGTGTGCCGGAATTCCGAACTGGATCCACGCCAGTCACACGAAAAAGGTGACATGTCCAACTGATGAGGAAGTTGAGTTGTTGAAAGTACCAACAACAGAGAAGGAAGTCTCAGGGCCGGAGAGTGATTGAAGGGGAACTGAGACAGAAGGAGAGCCTGTTGAGGACGTCTTGGCCACGCCAGTAAGAGGCGAGGGAGAAGAGATCCAGAGTGGTGACGGTGAGACAATCTCAACTGAGGCAGCAGGAGAGCCTAATCAGAGGGAGGTTCTCCCAGAAGCAGACGATTATGGAAATGAGCTAGAGCATTTGACAGACCCAGAAGGCGAAGGAGTTGAGGTGGAAGAGAGTCAGAGTGTCCAAACTCCTCCTGAGCAGATTACAGGTACATCAAGAGAAAACACCATAGAGCCAAGAGAGGGCGAAGGGGTGCCACAGGAGAGATCAAAGACCGGAGAGATACAGAAAGGAGACAAGTAGCCAGAATTGCAAGTGAAAAGGGGAGAAGTGGTTGTCGAAGATGCAATAGAGGAAGAAGTTGATACAACAAGGAGAGAAGACCTAAGTGAAGGAGAGTTGCAAGGTATTCTCAAGTTGAAAAGAAAAAGAGTAGCAAACAGAAGGTACGCAGGTCCTGAATGGCCGTATGCAACGACAGCTGAATGGCAACAAGAGTTTTTGCCGTTTTGCTTTGATTGAGAAATTCCAGGTCAATACTTTGGCACCTGAATCTGGTTGAAGAGACTGAATTGGTGTAAAGATCAAATTAAAGTTGTAAATTGAGAAAGGGAGAGGGAGAATTTACCGGATGAGACTTGAAAAACCTGAATTGACTTTTGAAAAACGATTTTGACAAGCTGCTAACCTGAATTGGCAAGGATCCTGGGAGTGAAACTGAAAGCTGTAAATAATTGCTGAAAGAAGATTTTTGCTTGTTTTGACTTTGCTGCGAAAAAAAGAGAAAACATGTTTTCCATTCTGACTATCCTCTGTTGTTTGAATTAACCATCCTTCACTTTCTGATTCTTTACAGATCATGGCTAACACTAGACAGGATAATAGAGGGAGTAGGTGTTGTAAATATTTGGGTGTTGGTTTAGGTGTGGTGTGTGTGATATTCATTATGGTTGTGGTTGTGGGTATGACACTAATGGATAAGAGTGGGACTAACAATGCTACAATTCCTGAAACTACCACTGCACTAACAGCTTGGGAGAGGTTTGAGTTGGATACGAGATATTTGCATGAGGAAACTAACGCAAAAGGGTAACTTTCTTCTAACGTTTTCTATCGCTTGCTGAGTGAGTATGTTGACACAATGGATGCAAAGGATTGCTTTGTGTGCACACAGATTCCTGTTTCGGTACAAAAGGGGGTTACCTATCATAGTTTGCCACTAACATATGAGATAAGTTGTAGTCTGTTACTGACAAGATTCTATAATCAGGAAGAGATTCAGGGTGTCATTCCGACCCTGGCGGTAAAAACCGCCAGGGCCGCGAACGACGGAAAGCACCGCCAACAGGCTGGCGGTGCTTCCTGGGCCATTCTGACCGCTGCGGTAAAGCCGCGGTCAGAAAACCGGGTCCGGCGGTTTCCCGCCGGATTAACCCCGGTTGGCCCAATCCGCCATGGCGGCGCTGCAAGCCATGGGGATTCTGACCCCCTTCCCGCCAGCCTGTTTCTGGTGTTTTTTACTGCCAGGAACAGGCTGGCGGGAACGGGTGTCCTGGGGCTCCTGGGGGCCCCTGCACTGCCCATGCCACTGGCATGGACAGTGCAGGGGCCCCCTAACAGGGCCCCATGAAGCTTTTCACTGTCTGCCCAGCAGACAGTGAAAAGCGCGACGGGTGCAACTGCACCCGTCGCACACCTGCAACACCGCAGGCTCCATTCGGAGCCTGCTCCCGTGTTGCAGGCCTCTTTCCCGCTGGGCCGGCGGGCGCTATATTGGCTAGCGCCCGCCGGCCCAGCTGGAAAGTCAGAATGGCTCCAGCGGTCTTCCGAACGCAGAGCGGCCATATGGCAGTTCCCGCCAGGCGGGCGGCGACCTTCGCACGCCGGGGTCGGAATGACCCCCTCAATCCTTTTTACTCTAACTATGACCTTGTGTTTTCTTACGTGCCTATAATAGAGGATTTGAGTGGGGTAGCTAGGTACTATAGTATAAAATTAGTTAAAGGATTCTTTGAGTCGACATTAACGATTAGTACATCTTATGCACACCGTAATAATTTGACATGCTTGCTTACACCTGTAGAGAAAAGCTTTCTAGATCACACGGAAGATAGGAGAAGGGCATTAAAGGGTAAATTAGAGAAAGGATTGCAACAGCTGGCTTTTGCTAGTAGTGAAGGTTATGGTGCAATTAGAGAACAAGGGAAGCTAGCTTTAGATGCACTACACGTAGGGAAACTTTGCAGATCTAAGCTGAAGTCATATTTTGACAATGTGTTTGTGGGAATGAGTGAATGTACGCATATGTTTTTGTTTCAGAGTAAATGGATGTTCATGTTAAATGGACAGGATCTAGCAATCCCAGGGATCTATTACATATGGGGACTTAATGCTTATTACCGTCTTCCAAATGGATGGTATGGGACAAGTTATTTGGGGATTGTTTTCCTAAAGATATATCAACTTGATGATTTGAAAAGGTTTCTGAAATTGTCTAAATTATATCGTACTAGACGAGAGAGAGAAACTGCTGCTGGTGTAGTAGGAGACATATTTGGGGCGATAATTCCTTCAGTAGGAGTTATCTTAAACTCCATAAAGATTCGAAAGTTGTCTACTATTGTGGATAACATGCTGACAAATTTTTCAGGGGCTATACTCCTGATGGATACTGAACTTGCTGTGCAGAGGGCTATGACTCTTCAAAACAGGCTTGCTTTAGACATTCTTTTAGTGAAAAATTGCGGAGTTTGTAGGATGCTTAATGAGCGTCATTGTTGTTCATATATACCAGATAATAGCAATGAGATGAGAAGTATGCTTACTAATTTGACTAGGGATAGTACAGACTTGAAGGAATTGAAGGAACCAGGCGTTTGGGAAAAGGTTGGGAAAGGATTTGCTTCA
This sequence comes from Pleurodeles waltl, assembly GCF_031143425.1. Classification (NCBI taxonomy): domain Eukaryota; kingdom Metazoa; phylum Chordata; class Amphibia; order Caudata; family Salamandridae; genus Pleurodeles; species Pleurodeles waltl. The sequence goes on from NC_090440.1 coordinate 1,893,765,136, forward strand.
GTGGGAAATTGGCTTAGTAACATTTGGCATGGGACATTGTCTAAAATAATACAGGGGATAATGATTGTTATAGCTTGCCTATTTGGATTGTGGGTGGCATGTAACATTAGTAAAATAATAAAATTGAAGATGGCAAAAAATAATGGGAGGAGGGAAGAAAAACAAAGGGAAAAATTGTATAGGGCAAAATCAAAGGGGAAGCCAATAAGGGAGGAAATTGAGCTGACAGAATTTTAGGATGTAAAATATGTGGGGAAAATTTTTGTGATGACAAGAGTCATCAGAGGAGGGATTGTTGGAGTGTGTCTTTAAAAAGCAATATTAACATGAAAAGCTTGCAAAATATTGTGTGATGAAGCTGTATAGAAAATGTGTTAACATAGAAAATAATGCACACATTTGAAATGTCCCCACGGGGAGTGGCTACCAATGTATACGAAGACTAATGAAAGCTGTTAATTCTGAATTATTTATGTACTAATGCTTTGAATTTGTATTTGTATTAGCATATGATAATTAGAGTTATGTATTACGAGTTGCTTATTAATTAAAGGACCTTAGATTAGCAAGGGTCTGGGCCTAATTGCCTGGTCTCATATTACACTGTTTTTTTTCTAACGTGTAATGTTGCTATTTAGTTCTTGAAATTATTGGTTGGTTTATTGATCTATTGATTTGTGATGCCAAAAAGACATCTCGTACTGGGGAGTCCCCGAACGTGGCCCAAAGGTTCTGCGACCTAAATGCTTCTCGTTGTAAGTTTACTTATTAAGGCTCGGACGTGCTAACACAGGCCAGCTGTGGTTTTGCGAGCAGAACAATCGTAATGCGATGCAACTACTAATAGCCACATCAGAATTGCCACTGCAAAATACATTCTCAACCAGGATTTAAGGTACTTTGTTCAGCAGGACTAACGTGGTCCCTGTATCAGGCCTGTGCTTCATTACGGTCAGTCTGAATGTGTGACTTTGACCCAATCCAGCGCTACCTGATAACTAGAATTGGGACTTTGTGCTTCTAAGCAGTGTTGTCACTTAAATCTTTAAATTTGCATATCTCCACTTCTACTGATTGGATTTTTGTCATAATGGTGTCAAATAAAGTATTAAAATATATTCTATTTGTCTAAATTGGTGTGGGATATTTCTTTTGTTGTATTTTCATTACTGTTTGTGTGCTGCATAAATACCTTAAATATTGTCTCTAAGTTAATACTGGCTGCATTTGTGCAAAACTACCAGAGGGATAAGCACAGGTTAATGTAGTGAATTTTTGTGGTTCACCTTGGCAGGAATTGTGGCTGTTACTTCAGCAGGGTTAACACCCCACTCAACCGACAACCTAATTTATCACAGTAAATTTACGCTTTTGAGTGTGTATTCTAATTTTCATTATTCATTAACTGCACATTTGTAGTAATTTGCACTTTTGTAGTAATATATACTTTTGTAGTAGGTACAGCATTACACATGGTCAACCACTGGTATCGCAACACCCTCTGGTAGAAAATAATGGAGGTAGGTACTTAATGCAAAATTGTAAGTTACTACAAATGTATAAATCATTTCAAATGTGAAGTATGTGAAAACTAAAAAGTAGTGAATTTACTCCAAAGTGTAGATTACTACGTAAGTGCAGTGTGTAAGCAGCACATTATAGGACGTTTTCTAGTACTACTGTATTACTATGAAGCATACTACAAAGTGCAGTTTGTGAATCAGGTCTTAGTGTGTGAATACTTAACATGAATAAACCTACTATAAAGTGCAGGTTTACCTTAGAAAATCAGGCCCTCAATGTTGTTATTTGTTTGGGTGTGTGTCCTCTGGTACACTTACCTCTAAATAGTCCCTGTCTCTCACAGGATGGACATGAACAAAGCCTTTATTAGTGTCTGGATTCGCCCTGCAGAGGATGCACAGCTGTGCATGAGCGCATCATTGCTAACAGGAATCATCCATATGCTCAGGCACATTTAAAAACATCTCTGACATGCTGAGAAGTCCAAGATTTCCACCCACCTTAGATTGCAGCATCTTTCATGATAACCTAGGGGCTGGTTGCATAGAAGGCACATTGTGGGTGCAATCTATCACTTTAGTTACTGATGCACTTCCATGACCCTGAACCAAAAATCATTGTTCTCAAATTGTAGGTGATGGTGTTTTTGTAGGTGATTAGATGTAGACACACTCATGGTACATGAGCAGATGGGTGCCCCAGGCTTACAAAAACAACATTTACAAGAACTATCAGTGCCTTCACAGAGAGAGGAGAATCAAACATGCAAAGAACTCCAGAACTCTCCATGTATGCCTGCGCTCAGAGCCATATCCCGGGTCATGCCAAATCTTACTGTATGAACCTGGACAAGCTGTAATCGGCCTGTCTGCTTTTAAGTTGGCAGGAAGACCAATCTTAAAGACAACCTGAGGTTGACCCTTGTAAATTCTACTTCAAAGGTCAGCAAAAGGTGAGACGTGGAGTATTGATAAGGAACTGACAAAGCACCTTCAGGTCTCTGGTCGCCTTTTAAAAGGATGTTGTGTACATAATCCAGTTTTCCAATTAGGGGAGTAGCAGTATCTCCATATTTGTGAGCCAGCCCACCAAAAGAAGACCGTACTGTGGTAAAGACACAGGCAAATGACTTCAGGCTAAAAGGCAGGACCTGTAAATGCCAGTGTATCTCCAGCACACAGCGAGGGAAGACTAATAAAGGGTCTCCCTGTTGTATTGTTAGGAAAATATCCGGGGGAAGAGGGAGTAGTGGTTTGAGAGTGTGTGGTTGTGTATGCTTAGTATGGATGTGAGAATTGGGGTTTGTTTTTGTTCTGTTTTGTTTTGTTCTGAAGAAATTGTTCTGATGAAATATATAATGTTGGTTGTATAGATAAATGATGTTTTGTGTATTTAAACATGAGTGTTTCAAGTAAAATTGTAGCTAAAAAAAACTGAAGTTCGTGAGTCAGTAGTGATTGGAGATTTACCCTTCATTAGGCTAGCAGTATTTTTTTGTGATGTACTATGAATATGTCCTACATCTGCATGCAGGCTCAGAATGAGCCCATGCCCCAGTTTATACTCAAACTGTACTGAATGTAGCACATGCTCCGAAACAACGGGCTGTGACCGCAGTTTCACTTGTCTGAGCCGCACTGTCTGAAGCTCAGACACTTACTTGTAGATTTTCAAAGTTAGTGTATGCATTGTAGGCAGCACAGTTTCAGAAAAAGTGGCACACTGGCCCCTTTTTGGCCTGTGCAATGTTGCTAAAGATATTCGTGACATGGTCTTTATACTTTTGTTTGACAGAATGTGGCGCCTATAGGCGTGCTTTTCTGACAATCACAATGTAAAACTAAGAAAATGAGTGCTGGGTGCAGCTCTGACGCCGGCACCCCTTTTGCAGACCGCAGTCGGGTAGGCGGTCCGTGTTTTGGGATGCCAGAACCGCCGCTGCCCATTTCTTGGTGCCTGCCTCGCATTTTCCTCTGCGGTGTGGCCTGGGAGTCCCATCTCGGGCTCTGGGTCACACCGCGGCTCCTGGCAACCTCCGGGACTTCCCTTTCTTCTTTTACCTACCTTTCTTCTTTTCTTCTGTTCTTCTTTTTTCTTCTTTCTTCATATCTACTTTCTTTTTAGATGGCCATGTTGACTCTTCTGTCTGTAGTTTCTTTCCCAGCAGGCATGACTTCTTTCCTTTTCTAATATGACCTGTTTCCTATTCATTTCTATGAGGCTTTTCCCAATCCAAATTGGTGTTGTGCGTTCTTCCTGTTTGTCACTTCCTGTCTGATGGTATATAAGCACTGCAGTTCTTTCTTTCCTTGTGTTGCAAACACTTCCCTCTTGGTGGTAACCCTCGCCCCTGTCTCCAGTTTTTCATGCCTGCTACTTCCTATTTTTTCCTGTGGAATTGACTTCTATTTGCCTTTTCCCCATTTTTGTAACTCTTTTTCAGGAGTTCCTGTGGTAGACGCTTTTTCCCAAGTTTGGGTTTTTTCCTCTGGGACTCCTTCTGTAGGGTATGGTCTGCATTGGGGTTTTCTATTCGGCAGCACCGTGGCTACAGGAAGGGGTCTCCCTTATCTTGGCCAATCCAGAACCAGTAAGAAACCAGGTGGTCTTCCGAGTACTGCAGCCTACAGTGGTAAGAGACGTGCAGACTGTGACAGCAGCACGTACATGTCCATAGGCAGAGTGATATTTGTAACCACAGTCAGGTACCTGAATTTCAGAAAGCATAGCTCCATCCACCTCTCAGTTAAGGAGGATGGCATCAAGGTGGTGGTTCTTGCCCTGGACTGAGACTCTTTTCATAGTGCAAGTGTGAACCTGCTAGCTGCTACACAACAATGTGCAGTGAACAGTGAGCTGAAGCCATATGAAGTGAGCCTCCCAAAACAAGAACTGGAAGTAGATCCAGGAAGTCTAGGGCATCCAGGGATCTTCTGGATGGCCAAAGGAGGATAATACGTGACTTACTATAGCATGCATGGGTCATGGAGCATCTATAACTAAAAATTGCTTAGAGGCAGTGGCTGTACTTATATTACTTTGACAACAGAGGGCACTAAAGCAGTAAATATACAGCAACATTTGGTGTTTTCCTGTTTCCACTGAAGAAATTGCCTTTGGTGGTGTTTTATTGGTTAGAACTGAAAACTAGAAAGCCTAATAATGGTATGTCTGCACCCAATGGAGCAATACTTTGAAATATGTATGTCAGACAATAATTTTGTTATCAATAAATATTCTGACATAAAAATAAAGTAGCATTTTGAGTAGACAGTTCTTTTTGGCCTGCCAACGTTCCTGTTTCACAGATGAAAATGTCTTTGAGCAACAACTATGATCCAGTGATCAAAGTGAAAGTGGTTGCACTCAGGCTATCAAAGAGCATATCACCCATGAAATTGTTGTGTCTCCGTGTTTGCTCCCAGTTTTCTTTTCCTTTCTGTACTGTGATTTCAAGCTTTACAAAAATGCTGGTATGTTATCTTACATGTTATGTAATTGCTATGCTATATTATGTTATGTTATGTTATGTTATGTTATGTTATGTTATGTTATGTTATGTTGTGTTATTTGTAGAGCTGAAACACTCATGGCATTAAGGTAATACATAGTGCTTGATGGAAAATGAAACTATATTAGCAGGGAAACAAGTAGGTCTTGGACATTTTTCTGAAGAGGCTTTATGAAGAAATACATTTACACTCCAAAGAACGATTATTCCATAGCCAAGGGGCTAAGGTGGAAAAAGATTTCCCATCACTCAAAGATTTCTAACAACCATGAACACAGTCAATAGATTATCAGATGCTAATATGTGCAAAATAAGGTGCTTGGTTAATTTGGAATGCATGAAATCAGGGGAAGACCTCTAGAGGCATTTGTGAATGAGACATGGTATTTTTAATTTAATTTAACTGTTTTATGGAGGTTAGCCAACGAAGTTTAGAATGAATAGGAGTGGCTGAAGAAAAGTCAGAGACTGAGGGTATAAACCTGGCAACTTGATTTTGGATGTTTTGTAATGCTTGAAGTTTTTGATTAGAGATGCCTATATAAAGATTATCACAGAAATTAATTCTTACAACTGTGGCAAATGCTGATTTCTTACTCTCTGTGGAGGGAGGATGGGCTTCAACTTCCACAGGTGAAAAGAATATACTGAAACTACAGCTGAGACCTTGATGTCCATTTTATGTTTGGAGTCAAGTTTGACACCCACACGTTTTACAATAGATTTGGACTGGGAACAAGGACTGAGAGCAGACAGACAAAATGAGATAGACCAGGCTTAAGGTTCATCACTTCCCAATCTAAGGTAGCGTAGGAAGAACTCAAAGTTAGATATGTGACTGCTATCATTGTGATAGTTTATAATTGTTTGATTTGCCATTCTGCTTTTGAGGGAGGGACCCGGGTAGGAGCAAGCCATTATTTTGAATATGGAGTGGCCTATGGCAGCAGATTGTCATAACGAGAGATGTTAGGCATGTTTTGTCATGGCTTGCTTAACATCCCTATATACCTAAACTCATCCATGAAGTGGCTGAAGTTCTTACAGCATCTCAAGTCCTTCAGCCCAGAACGCGTGATAGCATAGGAGAACCACCTGTTACCACAGGAAAATTTAGATCACTCGCTAGGCCCTCTGAGATGAAAATTGTAGCACTGGCATCACCCAAGGTGGCTGTAATTGCCATCATGATCAGTAATAAAATAGACTACAGCATAGGGCATGAGAAATAGAACCATCCACAATAGGTTTGTCATGGTCAAAGCATACATGAATGGGAGGCAGATCACGTTAGCTAATGATTACGTAGAAAATACAAGGAAGGAATAGATCATGCTAGTGATGCTGGAAAAGCTCACCATCTCCGCTGAAGCAGATTTAATGCTTGGTGGCAACTTCCACATTGCTTCAATGGACAAATGAATGTTTGACCCCAGGTCAGCATTTAGCATTATAAAGTACACAGCTAAGACCTGGGTCTGCTGGGTGTGTGGCTAGATTTACATGAACCTAAACAAGACTTTTCCTACCGTTTCACATGTCCAAATGACTCACACTAGAATCAACTACTTCCTTCTCTCCTAACAGGTACTTACAACAGTGGAGAAAGCACACATGATACATTTCTCATTCTCTGATCAAATAAATATGTGGCTTTCTTGGGTAATGGAGAATCATGTTGAATTAGAAGCTCAACATACCAAACACAACTCAGGGAAGCTGGTGAGACACATTAAGCATGTTAGAGGTCAACTGAGTATCCTCAGAACAAGTACTGTGGAATTGATATTGCTCCAAACCTTTTGTGAAAAGAGGAAGATACATTCCAACAGACTTAAAGTGAAATTCAGTAGAAATCATGTGGGAGGGTTCAGAATTGATAGGGGTAGTGATCGGGAGCAGTCGGGAAAAATAGACAGCCTTGAGGGATTTCTAGAAGCAATTATATAAGAAAGGTTCCAAGGAAAAGGGTGCAGTCAGCGATTACTTGAAACCTAGATTTTCAGGTGTGCACAAGAACTTAACTGCCCATTCAACTCTGAGTAAGTCTTTGAAGCAATAAGGTAAATGAAACATAGTGTACAAGATACAGGTAGATACACTATTTGCTTTTACAAGACATACAAAGTTCTTCTAGGGCACACTTATGAAGAATTCTTCAATAAACTTACTTCTAATGCGGGGGAACATCCAAAGTGACTAAAGGAGACATCATCTTCTTTGCCAAATCAGGAAAAGGCCCTATAGAACCCCATTTTATTGTCCAATTGCCTTAATCAAGGCAGACTTGAAAATCTAATCTAGAAGATTCTGGTTAAAAGGTACTCCTTCAGTTGGTAGTGACACACCAGTCTGGCTTATGACAGACAAGAAAAGTGATGATAATTTGAATAAATGGTTCACATGAGTGAAAAAACCCAGCAGAGATGTGTTTCTGGAATCATATAGTTCATGAATGATGGGAAGGATTTTAATTTGGTCAGCTGAATGCTTATGAGACTGCTGGATGTTCATGCGGAGGTCTCTATAGTATGGGATTTGTAACTTTTTTGGCAAATCATTGTCTAGAATCCTATTTCATCTAGCTGTAGATAAACATTCTCTAGAGTTGTCATCTCTTCCCATTTTTATTGACCATAATGATAGAACTGTTTGTGATGAGGATATGCTAGAATAATGAGGGCATTAGTGTACCTTTTGTGGGTGATGCATACAAAACCACGTTGGAAAAGTCAGAGAAAGTCTTGCATCTCTCATGGCTGAGCAGGAGGAATTTGAAACCACCTCAGGATGCAAAGCTAGTAACAACAGGTCACAGATCCTTAATGTGACAAAGGGTCCAGCTTAAACAGTGCACAATACATCTTGTTAACTGTTAAACTAAACTACCACTAGAGACTTGACCCCTTGCAGAAAATGTATTAAGTCATGTGCAGAGGCCACAGGTATGCTCGCATCTGTGTATCTTCTCCTGGATAGAATGGGTTTAAATGTGGAATTATCAATGCCTGTGGGACACCGGTCTGTGCAGTGAAACTGAGCACTGAGTTCTGGTGATGTATTCAACAGAGTTTTAAATGGCTTCAATACAGAGAGTTTCAATAATGTTTGTGTGTCAGAGTATCAAGTAAAATAAATTTATAGGTAAATATAGATTTACTATACTAACGCCACAGCTACATACAGTGTAGATATACAAATTGTTGTGATATATATATATATATATATATATATATATAGATATATATATATATATATATATATATATATATATATATGTATTTCAGTGGATTTAAAAATTGTACATCTGTACTTACATAAATAAACTTCCTTGTTCAGTATTGTGGTAGTCAATATTCTGTCTTCAATACTTTAATAGAACTACAATTAAAACATGATAATTGTGCCATAGCAATCCACACAAAGTTTTCATGGTATTTTACTCCACACAGAGTCAGGCATATGTTTCTCATCCACAAGGGCGCTTGCTGGATTTGTGGAGTGGGGGAAAGAGAACTTCTTGCATGTGTGGTGGGCTGCTTACAGCTCCAGTTCTTCCGGAAAAAGATGCAGGATGTTTTAAAGAAGGAAATTAGGTAGTCTGGTCCCCCAAGTTCCAATTTTGAAAGTTGCACCAACATGTCACTGGCAAATAAAGTACAATGGAACTGCAGAGAGTTAGGTCTCTGGACTTTTTCTACTAAAGCAGTGCACAGGGCCCCTGGGTCAAGCTAGAGAAATTAGTTTGGTAGTCAAATGAGTTTGAAAGCTGTCTTATACTGAGCAAATCTATGGGGAGGGATAATTGCGTGGGTGGATTTGGGATCAGAAAGAAAAAAACTTTCCTATGCAACTTCTCTCATTTTGTACCAGCTGAATCCCATCGACACTCTTTCTCTTGACCAAGTTCTTTATTCTTCTAGCTATGTTAAAACCAGGTTCTCATCATGCCATGATGTGACTTTGACTAATAATGATAATTGAACCTTCACCTTATCTGTTTGCTCAAAACAAAAACTGGTGTGTTTTTTACATATCATGTCCCAAAATGTGAGCTTTAGCAGACCTTATTGCAATTTCCCTTGATTAGTTTAATAAAGTCCTTTTGTGTTTCTGGTTTTACTCATGTAAGGCATGAGAACACACTCAGGTTTGGGGTGGCAAAAAGAAGACATCTCACAAAGGCACTCAGACATAGCATGATAATAAAAATGCCCATCCCAACAGATCAGTCCTCTTCTCTCTTCCTACAACTGTGCCAGCTCGAGACCACAACTATACACAAAACCTCAGATTGGACAACCCAGTGCAGTAGCCAGCTACGCAGATTTTATCTTATGAAATATCAGAAGGTGACCTGACCTGCAGAGCTATTCAATGCTAGAAGCACACTGAAAAGAATAAACTGTGCATCTGGCTCTTACACTTCATCATCCAACTCACTGCTAGGAGCCCATAACACTATAATCACACTTTGGTGGTCATCACACACCACATGGAGACACTTCCCACAGAGGTTTAAAACAAAGGCAACATAATTCCAGCCACACATCCTACATCGTGTAGAATGCTACTCATGAAGGCAAGTGCTTCAGGGCTCCGTGTGGGGGAAGTAAGCACTATACAAATGCTACAATGCAATACAAGACATGCGCCACTCAGGTATCCTGTAATGCCTATGGGCGATAGAAAGATACAGAAGGAAGTAATAAGTAAATGTATTCAGATAAACAGTACTTGACAGGCTGCTCCACTCCAGCAAGGCCTCCTCGCGGATGGAAGCCCACAGGGAGGCTTTATCACAGATCCATTTTGCTGTTCACAATAGCGTTCTTTCACACAGCGGTAATCTGACTCAGACCTCAAACGTCGGTGATGACGCATGTGAGAAATCAAAAACATATATGTTCTTTTGTGATATTTATTCTGTTTTTTTGCATTGTAAAAATGGTTTATTGCACATGCTTTGTGAAGGTTTTGAGCTTTGACATCAATGAAAGTTAATCACCCTAACTTTAGGCAGCAACCATAAGCGGAAAGAAAAAAATATGAGTTCCTTACCTTAAAGAATATGCAAATTCCACATAGCTCAGCACGCATTACACTGCCGCAGTGAACCATATCCCCCTGTACACCAAATACGTCACCTTCCAGGGATGTAAGTGCCCAAGTGAATACAAATCACATTCATATCTCAGTATGCTCTGTAACAAAGGATACTTCATGGCTCCTGGTTTTTGTACTAAGTCTTGCTTTACATCTTGCTGAAACCACTGGCTAATATTGCTGTGTGGGTTTTACTCGTGCAGAGTTTTGAAATCAGTGCTATTGGGGTGACTTTTGAAATTTTGAACTGATGCTGCTGGTTTTTCGACTCTGAGAGTGCATTGGGGCCTGCTAACCAAACCTCAGTGCCAATGTACCAACCCAATATAAAAGGTATATTGAATTGGCTATCCTTAATTGGTCTGGACTCACTTAATTATAAGTTCCTAGTACAGGGTACCCAAGGTAGTTTCAGGCAGAGTATCCACCAAGGGCTGCAGCACTCACTGTGCAATTCATCCTGTGTGTGACAGAGTACAAAATGGATCCTAGCCTTCCACTACAGCCTGGAAAAGCAGTTTTAAAACTGTTAGTTTGACTTTGCCACTTAAACCAATGGCAAAGCCCCTACTTCCCTTAACAATATGTGTAAGTCTGCCCCAAGGAAGGCTTAAGGCAGGGTGCTGCATATTAGTAAGTAGGACATATATTTTTAATCTGCCCTAACAGAAAAAAGTACAAATTGTCGTTTTTGCTGGGGACGAGTTACTAGCACCATTGGCTAACTCAGAGTAACCATCTAACTCCTCAGCCTGGCTAACTTCTGAATGGGACTACTAAATTGTTACTATGAGGTATTAAATTAATCATGGAATTAAACCCGATTTGATGTCCATGTCGAATTTAATGTCATTTTAAGGAAAGGCTACTTTTAGAAAGGTGCCATTCTGTTGTCCAGTGGCCTCAAACAGCTGTTGGCCACTAGACTGCCTTGTGTCCTCCTGGGGACTAGTGTGAACAACTCCCATGCTCACGAACAATAGGAGGCTGGTACAGGAAGAAGTGTTACCTCCCCCTTGCAGGAATTGCAGGAAGTCATTCTGAGCGTTAGCCCAAAAGTTGAGCTTCAAAGGTGAAGCTGCGTTTGGTGGGCAAATGGTGATCACACTCCTGAGGGGTTGCCCTTTTGTTTAGATAGAAAGGCTTGCAGTGGGAACCGAGGGAAGACTATTGCCCAAACCGGTTTTCCCATGGGCTTGCAGCCCACAGGTAGCCACATCTCTTGTGTGCTCTAAAGCTCCTAACATCCAATGAAGCATTCAGACATCTTAGGAGTGGGCAGAATAGTGCATTCGTGGGATTGCTACATGCCACATATAGCTGGAAGTCATAGACCATTGGCTAGTGACTGCATCTTCCCCCCCAGGGCACATTCTGGGCATAAATATATCATCTCTGGCACACTGAACCTAAGATCGCTGCAGAAGGGGAGAAAGGACCAAAGAAGGACTGTCCTGCTGACTCTTGGATTTGGTAAAGACAGGCTGCACCATCTGCTGGACTGCACCTACCACACATTAGGCTAGCAAAGGGAAGGCTGTACCTGTGGCTCCTTACTTGAGAAAAAGTCACTCCCAAGCCCCAGACCAAAGAAGTGACTCCAAGGGTTGGGCAGCTGACCCCTTGTAACCACCACCAGGGTCATAAAAGCTGAAGTAGTCCAACTCAGAAAGTCAGTAGTCACTTCTGGAGAATCTCCACTTGGCATCCCAAGAGACTGATCCTCGACAGCCAAAAGTTACACCTGAGCCTGCTGAACCTTAGTGTGTCATCTGAGTCCAATTTGGTAACCCAAGAGGGACACTAACCTTCACAAAAGGATACCATTGGACCCATTGTGGACTGAAACCAGTAGTTCACCAGCAGCTGGCCTTCTATTGGCTCAAGGAGGACTTCAAGGGATCCTGATCTCTGTGGCCAAAGTACCTCCACCTGACGACTGAGGAGTAACGACAAGGATGCCCCAGTTGACTGCATAGCACCCAGACCATCCTCAATCTCCTGCATCCCCAGCATCGGGATCACTCAGTTAAAGTCTATGACGGTCTTGATGTAAAGCTCAGAACTGATCTGGAAAACACTTTAGTGACCAGGTAACTGTGTAAATGCTCTTTAATGCCCCTCAACCTTCTCCCTGTTGGATATGGTTGCCCTGGTCGGGAAAAGCTGAACATAACTCCTACAAACTTTTCAAAAGTTTCCAAACTTTCCAGTTACCAATGTCTATTCGCAGTTGTGACTAAAAGTACTGAGAAGTACATTTCCTTAGAAAATATATGTCTACGGAACCCTCCGTTGGATTTTGTTCATCTTGCACTCTAACAATAAATAACAATATAATTTATTTTTATAAATTGGTGTCAGATTTTGTGCTGTGTAACTTTTTTATTTTGTTTTTTGATGCTTCTGAATGTTTTAACTACTTTGTTTGTTTAAGCCTTGCTGCTCAAAGCTAAAGGATTTTCAAATGGGTCTGACTGGACCCTAAGACAGGTTTTGTGAGTGTATTACATGGTAAGATCATGCAACCATACCAAATAATGCAACCAAATCCTCACAAGATGGAACAACTGAATGGGTTTTTTGGCAATGAGAAAATAGCCGGGGAATTTTGGCGAGTGCTATGTTGCCATCCTAAGTGCACTGACTGTGACTAGCAAATGCCAATATTTACATGAAAAAAATATTCAGAGATTAGCACAAAAGACCAACAAGAGCAAGATCCGAGAAAAGGTGTTGTTATCCAATGGCCTGATGAAAGCAGTGAAAAATATGGGCAATACTTTCAAGGCCTTGAAAGAGCTGGCCTTAGAAGAGGAGGCCTGAGTCAGTACAGATCCTAATCCATGCGAGAATTACAACGTTTTGTTAGAGTACAACATGTGGATATTAATTGCCCCAATAAGGGGTTGAATGGTGTGTGGGTAGAAACACAACATGTTCTGCTACTGCACAGGTTTGCAGGACATGAAGCTGGGTGGTTCATAGTTCAGAAAAGTTTGAGTTTCCTAAAGGAGTGGCAATAATCCACAATCAATATGTTAAGGAGGTACAAGAAATTATTCTGCAAATTAACAGAATGAACAAAAGGAGTGAAGACGTGGCCTATTGTAGTGTGCTAGCGGATGGAAGGTAAATGATAAGGATTGCAGATTCTTGATATCGTACTTGTTAATTAAGAAGGACATATCGAAAAACATTAGTAGAGTGCGGCTAGAGATGGCTGATAGTAGTCTTGTATGAACCCCATGAAGGTGATGGGTTACTTTTATCCTGCTTTGGAATTCAAGGGCTGGTAGACTAAGTCAAAGACTGAGACTGCTGCTTGTTTCTTAGGGTGGTGACAACAATGTGACCTAAGAATCAAACCTGATCCTAATCACCCAGATCAAGCTCTGAGCATGGTAGCAGGTAAAATGATGAGTGTTTAGTATGGGGTCAATGTACCTCAAAGTCTTCTGCATTACAAATGCTTCAGAGTTTTCAATAATTGTTTCGAAGGATTGTGCACAACTTAGATACACATATTGCACAAGGTGATGAATGTTCTGTAGATGAAGTAGAAGGAAATGAAGACAAAGTTGTGTGAGGAGGAGAAAATTGAAAACATCTAGGGCCTGGTAAATCAAAGGATTTTCATTCAAATTCAGGAGAAGATGAATTACCTCATAGAATTCCACTCCACCCAAATTTAAGTGCGTCAGTCCTTCTAATAAAATGAGACCAGTAATTCTGCATGGTAGCATTGCATGAGTCTTTGCTTGCAGCAGCAGCCAAGCCTCATTCCCCATTTTGTTTCTGACATGGGTGAGTATATATTACTTCCCCCGCAAAAACTAACCTTTCCCGTCCCGTCCCTCCCGAACTAACCCCACCCCACTCTTTTACCCCTAACCCACCCTGTTGTCCCCCATTACACTTAACACCTGAGCAGGTGCCAAATGTATATATTGGGAATTCTGCGTGGTATTACCGACTGGAAAATTCAGTTTCACGCATAAATTCCCCATGCTATGTGAGTGCATGGTACTTGGTTGTATTTGCCACACAGTAATTGTATATTTAGATGCAGATTTTCAGTGTGGTAAATCCATCATAGTACTGTGCAACTTGTAATAGGGACCACTGTGTCTTTGGGAAAATGTATTAATACATAAGGGCTTCAATACCTTGAATGGTTTTCCCCTGTGGTCTTAACCAAAAGTGCCAAAAGAGTTTGAGGAAGTGCATCAACTTGAACGTTTTTAATACAGTTATCTGGGTGGATCATCCCCCATACCAAAGATTGGAGTGATGTTAGCAATATTGGGTGGGAAATCGTGTATCCCATCGTGGGCTTACCATACCACCGAATTACTGAGCTGCCTACCACCAAATTGCCCTACAGAAGAAGTCCTTGCCACTGATTTCTTTTATCATGTCTCAGAGTGCATGCATGTTTTAATGGATGCTATTTTAAATACCATCATCATCTACCCTATGGACAATACACCAAAAATTCACATATTTCCAGGAAGATATTTCAGCATATCTATGCAAATATAGGAATGGTATTATCAGGTTCTGAAGTTTCATGAACTGTCAATCGCAAGAGATAAATATAGGGTACGGTAGATGTGGACAATTTGAGCCACCATGCAAACAGCATGAGAGCCATACTCAATGTTTACTGGAAGCTTTACACAGGCTTCTAGTCTGTGCTACAAGGATCAGGAAGGGTGTTGTACAAAAAACAATAGCACTCCTGAAAGGCTTCCTTCGTGTATTGACATGTCTCATCAGCGGCTTGAAGAAGTTTTACCATAACATCCACAATGCAAAAGGAACTCTATTGGCCCCTCGTCAAGACCCACCACATGTCTAAAGCCATCTGCATCACCAGCCAAGCAATCAGAGCCAGCCCCTGTGTACCTGACCAAGATACTAGCCGCCCCAGATTGAGAGTATCACTGTAAGAGACAGGACATCACCAGACTTTAGAGACAGAACACAAGATGCAAAACACTGAAAGGCTGCCTTCCTCCATCTCTGTACTCGGACCTGGAAGGGCATCACCATCAAATCAAACTGCTCCGACCCTCTGGCAATTCAGAAAATAATTAAAGACATCTCTATTCAAAGTATTCAAAGGGCACTACCACCAGAAATAAGGGCTTACTTTTTACCTGCCTCTTTTAAACAGTATTGTAATAAAACCATGGGCTCCTGTCCTGTGTTCAGCACTGTGCTGCTTCCTCGATATGTTTACACTTTAAGATTATCATTACATACATACATAATACATGCATGGATGCAAACAAAAAAAGTTTTGTGAAACTTTTCCATATGGATTTTAGTCTACAGGCTAACACACAGCTTACCTCTGTCCTTACGTTGCATTTGTATTGTGCCAAAGTTTGCTGAAAAACACTTTAAATTCAACTATAAAAAAGAATAAATTCTTGTGGACTGAAAAGTGCAAGAAGGATTTTGTGGGGTCAAAAAAAAGATTGCAGATGTACCTGTTGTAAACAATTTTGACACAATCATCATTGTGGCAGATACCAGCAGTCACAGATTAGGTGGCGTACTCTACAGGACAGGGTAATGATTCTCTCAAGCAAAATACAAAGAGTGGAGACTAATTTCTATAGCAGCAGAAAAGGAAGCTTTCATATATTATACATTTGCAGGGCATGGGGATTTTCAGATATCTGTGGGGTGAGGAGTCCTTATCTATAAAGAATATGAGTCCTCAATGATCTGTTCACCACTAAGAGGACTAGTAAAGTAATCCACAGGTTTGCAACATGCCAAAACAGTTAGCAAGAATCTACCTTTTAAATTGAATATGAACTGAGGATATGAAACTTCGTGGGTCTCCTGTGGAGGAATATAGACGTTAGAAAAAGTAAGATAAATGTGTTGCAAGGGAAGGATGGGGGCATCGCAAAGGAAGAAGAGAACAAGGGCATACACGACGGTCTAGTATTTACAAAAGGGCCTGAGTACATAACGAACGCCTTTTCAATCAAGAATAAGTTGTTAGAAGGTGCCTTGGCCGTGAAATATATCTATGATGAAGCGACAGTTTGCAGTTTGGATACGTCAATAGCGTAGAATGATAAAGGGAAATCGCTGTTTTTAGTATGTGTTTTGAATGATACATTTTCAAAGAGTGTTAGCTATCCAAGCGTTCTCCTCAATCCCCTGATATACACTAGAAAGAGGTCAGATAGTTCATTCATGTATACCCAATGGGTTTGGATCCAAAGTATATGCATGGGTGGCCGTTGATTCCACAATCAAAAAATCAGATTAATTTCTTCACCAGCTCTACGTCTTAACTTAAATTATCCTATTTTATTGAATCACAAACAGTAATATATATTTATCATCATAAACATATGTTTTATGTGAACTATTAATTGAGTCAAAAACAGCCGCCACGTATTACATAATGTAATTTGTTAGTAATTATGATTGATTGATACTTAATTCAAAGATGTAATCATCAGTATAGATCAGTGGTTCCCAACCTTTTGATTTCTGTGGACCCCCACTTTAACATTAATGGAACACAGGGACCCCCACTGAATCATGAATGGAATCCAGGGACCCCCACCTGAGTCATTACTGGAAGCTGGGGACCTCCTCCGTCCCCCTCCCCAGAGTCCTCCTCCACCCTCCCCCTCCCCACCCCCGCACATTTACACACCCACACGTGCACACTTCCACACTCATACACACACGCATACCCACATCCACTCACTCATGCACACATACATACCCACACACCACAACACACACTAACATACATTGCATCATACACGCATGCAGAACACACAACATACACGTATACCAACATTCATTCATTCACACACACATTCCACGCGATTCACACCTGCATGCACGCATGCAAAAACAGACAGACACAACCCCACACACACACACAACACGCCCCACCCCCCTCTCCTTTGGGAGAACCCAACTTACCTGGTTGCAGGGGGTCCTCCGGCAGGAGACGGGACGCGGTACCAGCAAAACATCGCCAGGCCGTATCATGGAACATGATACAGTAGGTGGTGTTTTGCTGGCGTGGCAACAGAGGTTGCGGTTGAGGGATCTCTGTGTTGATGACTGAATATGTGGGTGACAATATTTTGCCTTCTGGCGGTATTCCGTCTCCGGTCATAATGCGGTTGGTAGCCACGGAGACAGTATGTTGGTGGCCGTTGCCATGGCGGTAAGCGGCAGTTACCGCCAATGTTATAATGAGGGCCTGAGTTTTGAGAGTATTAGCCATTCTTCCCAATTAAGTCATTTAAGTCATGAGTACACCGTGTGTATGATTTTTTTTCATTATAACTTATTTAATGCTAAGATTAATATTCAATTGAATGTGAACATAATGAAAATATTGTCACCCACATATTCAGTCATCAACACAGAGATCCCTCAACCACAACCTCTGTGGAGAATTAGAACTCGAACTGTTGAACTTTGATATGATCATCACCTCACAATCCAAAGGGAAGAGTGACCTTAAGAAAAATGAAGACCCGCATTAAAGCATTTTTAAACCTGGGTCATCTCTTCCAAGGAATCTAGGTATAGAGGGAAAATGTTTGGTTGTGTTTTTTTATTTTGGTGAAACTAAGATTAATAATCCCTTTGCAGTGTGAATATCCTTTGAAATATGACTTTGAGTACACCAAGACTAAGGGTGGCAAGGAACAGGACTTCTCATTATTAAAACCCACCTTGTTTGCAAATTTCATCACAGTCCACTAACTGAAAAAATCCAGTCGTGTTCCTCCATACACTGATTTATTTACAAAATTAGATGAAGGGGGCTCTCTCTACTGCTCAGACCTGGGCAGGTTGAAAACTACAACACAGAGCAGGGCAATCATATTTTGTAGCTAGTACTAGCAACGCATTAAATCTTCTATTTCTCCACACCATCCCAAAAATCGAAAATTTGAGGCTTTAATATGGTTTTGTGGTTTTTCGACTTCTTTAGGTATGATACAGGTGAATTCGGGGAGCCTCTGTAATAGTAGACAGTCCTTAATTGCCAGCAACTGAATGTGAAAATAAGCAAACCAGAAATTTTGAGTGCTAAAAAAGTAGAGGCATAAAAGTGTTGTTATAAAAACTCTCTATCAACCCCAATGCTGAATCCAAAAATAGAATTAAAAAAGGACCTGTTTATGTAATTCCAACCTGCAATTAAAAATTATTTTTTTATTATTTACCAATGTTGCATGTTTATGTTTAAATTCCCAATGGAGGTACACTATTATACATTCAATTTCCGACTTCAATTTATCAAATTTAATTGCCATTGGATTAAATACAGGTTGTTAACTCACCACTTAATTAAATGAACAAGTAACCTTTGATCAAACGAATTATTCAGTTAGGGATTACCCCGTGTTTGGATGGCTGCACTCGAGAGTAGCGGAAGCATGTACTAAATTGCCCTGGCGGACTGTCCCCTAGTATCAATACTGTTACTGAAAATGTTCAAAAGTGATAATGAGCAAATCTAAGCAAGTCCACCAAAAGATGCAATTGAACCAACAGGATGGTGCTCCCATCGTTCAGCATAAATTGAATGAGAATCAGTTAACATATCTAGAACGTGCTAACATGCACTGGGGAAGTAACCAGAGATGCTGCTCTGGTGACCATCTGCTCAAAGCAAATTCATTTTCAGGACCTTACTTAAAGGAAGGCATTGAACTATATACCTGATGCTACCTGGCAGAGACTTCCCAAAGGATTAGGCATTTTTACTACTGCTTTCTAATGTCAGGAGCTGATTTATCTTGGACGATCTTACAACCGTCACGGATGATCATGGAATAAAGTGTTGCCCTAAGTAACCAGGGCCTTCCCAAAAACTGTTTATGAATTGGGTTAAATTGATGAATTAGGTCTGAGATATTTTAAGTTAGTATTCGCAGAGTGGGTGAAATGTGGGCTTTGCTAGCAGACGATAGATTGTCTTGCTACAGAATGTTGTAAAATATAAAATGTTCCTATAGTGTCCTTAGAGGTTACAGCCTTTTGGGTACTGCACTGGCTGATTTTCATCCTGTTATCCCTCGGCCTACAGAAGCTCTATGTTTCCCTATCAGCAAATAATGTGCTATTGTAGTAACTTGGGGCCAGATGTAGGTGGGTTCCGATTTGCGACTTGCAAATTGTGAGTCAGAGCGACTCGCAATTTGCGAGTCGCAAATCGGAATGTAGGATGGTGTCCCTGACACCATCTGCGACTCGCAAGGGGGTTGCAAAGGCCTACCTCATGTATATTCATGAGATGGGTCGCAATTTGCGACCCCCTTGAGACTCACGGCACTCACAGGGATGGTGGCCTGCTGGAGACAGCAGACCACCGTGTCTGTGACTGCTTTTAAATAAAGCAGTTTTTTTTTTTTGTAATGCAGCCCGTTTTCCTTCAAGTAAAACGAGATGCATTACAACACTAAAATATGAAACATTTGCGTTTTATTTTTTCAGAGAAGGCAGTGGTCCATTGCTGCTCTGGAAAAATGTTTTTAATGCCATTCACAAAGGGAATTTGAAATGGGTGCTAACTGCAATTCGCGGTCACAAAACAATACAACATCACGCTGCGACTCGCAATTAGGAAGGGAACACCCCTTCCTAATTGCGACTCGCAATCCCGTTTTGCGATTCGGTAACCAGGTTACCGAATCGCAAAACGTGGTTTGGGCATTGCGATGTGCTTTTAGCACGTCGCAAACAGCAAAATTCGCTGTTTGGGATGTGCAAAAAGCTTAGTACATCTGGCCCTTGATTCTCTAACTAGATGACATTGTCATGTTATTCATGTGGCAGTCTGCGGAGAGGCTGGTATCTAACTCTTCCTCTTGATTCTGATCTTAGCATCACCAACTTTAAAAGAGCCATAACTCGTGATGTGCTTCATTAACTAGGAATCAGTGCAGTTATTAGGGGCTCCATCTTCACCTCTCTGAAGCTTACCCAGCTGCTGTTCATCCATCCTTGGAGTCTCATCAACCACCTGAAGAGAAGTGAACCTGCTTCACCTTTACCCAGATCTAAACTTAGTTTGCTTAGGAGACTATGGCCACTCACAAGCATATTTAATTTCACCACTTCCCATCATGTTCCGAAAAATGTGAGTACGGTGCCGGGTTACTCAATACTTCATTAAACCACGTAGAATTCTGTGGCTGCGGTCTGGCCTCCCCCACCTCGGCTGAGTCAGAAAAGGCCCCTTCGCTGAGGTACACATTTTTTGTGTTTGGCAAGAACCACCAGGAGACTGGCTTCTACTACTGCAGCAGAGTTGTTGGGTCACAAAGGCTTTTAACTGACTGGTCGTTTCTGTGCCTCAGTTTCATTATATTATGCCCAGACTGTGCGAATCTTCTTGAGGGGTGTTATCTAAGGCTGATACCACTTGCCGTGGACAGTACCACAGATTAGAAAGGTGGGTCATTCATTATTCCGATGACAACAACTTGGGATGTCAAAGGGGCCGTCGTGTTGCCACTGGGTTACTCAATTTCCACTGGATGACCTCCTGACACTGACACTGTACCCTAATGTACCCTCTACAGTGTGTTTGATGTTTCTGGCCACACTGTGCACGACTGTGCACGACCATCACGAGTGAAGAACGCTAAGGATTGCTTAGTGTAGTTGGTACATGAGACCCAGAGCAGGCTCTATGGTCTTTCCTGTACCATCAGTCAGCACACGTGATGCATTCCTTTTCTTTGGAACAAGTTATGTTTTGTAAGGCTTTCTTTGCTTGTTACTAAAGTACAAAGTCAGCCCGCAATACAGGCAGGGCTGGCTGAAGCGCTCGTAAAGCACAGTGGGACAGTCTTAGTTGGCGCTACCTTCCTCCTCCCAGCAGACTTACTTCTCCACGAATTCCCTCACTGCCATGCCCCACCAGTGCCCCTCATCTCTCCACAGCCCCTCTCACATGAATTCCATTTGTTTTATAGCGCTACTCATACCATAGCTACTCATACCAGTGTGGGGTGTCAGTACACTTTAGGTCACACACACTTTATACAGAGACAATGAATCATATGTGTGTAAATGAGTCTATAGGAAATGTTACATAAAACAATAAGGATTACAAAGTGTAGTAGTCACAGATTCAATAGGTATTTTATTTCAAAGTGTTTGGTATGAGGAAGCACAAACCCAGGATTTAAAACGTACCACGGTGGTTTTCTTTACTAATAAGAATGTATTTCTACCCAAATGAACATTTTTTTGCAGCACTAGGATAACCAAAGACTGGGGAAACATAACATTTTAACCTATTCCATGTTTGCGCACAGCTCTTTGATGATAGTGCATAGCTCACTGTGCTACGATAAGGTTGCAATTTATGAACTGCAAGTAATAAAAGGCTCTCTGTGACAAAACCAGTAACCTACTTGGGGGATCCATGAGCTGCATGGTAAACGTTATTTTCAGCAGCTGCATTAACCCTCTGTGCTGCTTTTTCACGCGTGGAAACTGCCACTAGACAAAATATTTCTCTCCAGTAGGAAGATTTATAACCAGGTTTATCTTAACATTTCAATAGTTGCCTGAAACCTGCTGGACACACAAGGAACTAGGATGCAGGTACTTTTTAAACCCATGTTATTTCTTATCACCCCCCTCGACACCCGCACTCCTTGAGGTCCGCGCCGGGTATAGCTGCACCAATCGCACCACACTGGGGCCAGTCCTGAATAGAGGAGCCTAGCTGTCATTGGTGCAGAAGGTGCAGTGGCACTGGGTTGCAGGGGTGCAAGGGGCCACTTCACCCATCACCATCACGACAGGAATAGTGGAGAAGGAATGCATTTCCCCTGCTTGACTTATGGCACATAATACGCTTGCTATAGCACATCGCTACGCGACTGTAGTGCAGTTGCAGCCCCCCCATCCGTGCTCCCTAATTAATTCAAAAATCTGCCTTTTCAGTGATACTCCTCCAGTTCGTGCCGCATAAACATCATCGGCCTTCATGTTAAAAAATGTCATCTTCTACCGCTTTTGTCTCAACAGACTTACATGGGTTGGACTGAGTTCTCTCTAACGGGAGGGATGGGTGAATGCGTGTTTTCTTCGGTGACTGGATGTGGGTGCCCCGCACTAACGCACAGTTGATTGATAAATCGCACACAGGCATGACTTTCTGGATTAGATTAGCCCTCAAAGGTGCAGGCAATCCACAGCTGGAAGGAACCCGGAGAA
Organism: Pleurodeles waltl; assembly: GCF_031143425.1. Lineage (NCBI taxonomy): Eukaryota > Metazoa > Chordata > Amphibia > Caudata > Salamandridae > Pleurodeles > Pleurodeles waltl. The sequence continues at coordinate 1,893,787,532 of NC_090440.1, forward strand.
AATAATTTAAAGCAGATACAGGAGGATTGTGTTGTACGGCAGGCACAGGATGTATTATTGCAAAGTTCCCACTAAATCTCTCAGTGTAAAAGTCAGAAGGAAGGTTGAGGGCTCTGAGAAAAGGCACGAAGTCCAATTGAAAATAATGCCTCACAGAAGCAGCTATTCAAGGGGCCCAGTTTAGAAGCAGGGGTGCAACTAGATCTGAGCGTCAGGGGGTGGGAGCTACTAGCTCAACCAATGGAGGTGGGGCTAACACTTCAGCCATGGTGCAGCGAATTATCCTTAGAGCCAATACAAAATTTTGGAGAGATAAATATTGGTCAAACTCGATATTATAACAACAAACTTGTTTAAATTGATTTGACAATGTTTATAGGAAACTGACAAATCTGTAAAAAGTGGAATCAATGATTTGACAACTTGAAAGGAGCTTCAACAGATTTCTATGCAAAGCACTTTAAGACCAATGTTCACAATTATTTCAAGACAAGCACCCTTTTTGCCGATTCTCCACAAATCCCTTCTGTGAAATGACAGTGAGCCCATTAAATATGTACTGTATAGTTGCAGCTTCAGAACAAGCATTTGCAATGCAATAGGTCTCGCATTTGTTTGAGTTAGAGCTATTGGCGCTGTAAATGTATAACTGGACTTTTCTTGCAACAGAAATTGGTCAACCCTACTGCATAATTTTGTCCTTTCTGCCACATAGTTCCAGTGGCCCTGCTTCTAACTAAAGCACTTCAATTCATCTTCTTCCTCTATCTGCAGCAAAAAATGAAAATATTGCCATTATTTATTATATTTATTTATATTACACAAACATATACACATAGAAGTAGATTACAACAGTCGTGAGACAGCGCATGCTGGACTGAGTGAGATAAAAGGGGCACTTCCTGGTCAATGCTTATAAACAAAAGCATTTACTACTCACCAGTGCAGGCCTGTACTAGACTTAAGGCCGCTGCATCTTGCAGCTTGCAAGCTACATCCCGTGCAAGGCGGATATTCAATCCTGGCAGTTACATGGACCGTGCGGCCTCCAAAGTTATACTTATTGCTTTATCAAATACTGCTAAAAAATGTTAGCCAAAAAGGGTCTAATTGCATAATGATCATGTTATCGAGCTCAGCAGTGAAACGGCTGAGTTGCCTCCACCAGTTCGTGGAAAGAGCTTGCGACTTGAAAGTTGCACTTGCGCATTTGCCAAAGTTGAGACACCTTTTGTTTACATCCAGCTGTTAATCTGCGCTGGAGGTTCCCTCGTGATGCCCTAATGTCTGACTCAGACATGTGGCTGGTAGCATCCCTGGTGCAGTGGCTAAGCCAGGGTGATGAGCCCGGTGCCTGCCGGCTCTTAGCGGACACTGCCGTCTCCAACTAGTCGCAGATGGCGCCTAGGGAGCCCTAGAGGTGCTGTGGTGGGAGTCGAAAGTGCAGCGCTGGGTGCGCCTTAATAGTGAACGAGCTTTACTCCTACATTATGCATTAATGACCCTAAAAGCGCTGAATTATCTTCTTTTACAAACTTTTGGCTTGACGAGTTAGCATTTCTTGTTCTCAACTGTAGCCTGTCTTGGGGGCGAGGTGAGCTCCTGCCATTAAGATACTGCACTTCAGGAGCAGGATGTTAGAGTCTCCAGCAACCTGTTTGTGCCTTGTCTCTCTGTGTGATCTTGGGCAAATTGTTTCACGTGGGCCATACAGTAATGGAAAGTTGGAAAGATGCCTATAAGCTGTGATAAAATCTTATTTATGTCTGTTTAGTATCACGTCAGCTACATCCTGTTTGAATGCAGAACACGTTACACAGCTTGTAAACATACAATGTATACTTAGAAATAGCACTGTATACAGGAAAATACCAAAGGAAAGAAAAGTCAAAATGACAGTTTAACATCTGCTTCTTCAGAGTGTTTCTTTACGTCGTGGGAAATTCGATTATGGTAGGAGGAAAGAGTTTTTCAACTCATGCGCATGTAAACACCTATTATTTGCACGTGAATGCATGTTTAGCCTCAGCTCTGCTCCCTCAGTGAAGGGCTGCTGACATCACAGGCCTGGCAAAGTTCTGCCTGGGTCCGACTGTCCCTATGCACACCACACTGTGATGTGCTTAATGACTTCAGCTAAACAAACAAGCCCACGAACCAACCAAACTGATGGGCGTGACATGGGCATGGTTAAAAGCCCATAAAGAGGGGACCGGTATATGGTGGGTCGAAAAAGATGAATGGAGGGAGGAGGCTGGGTCAGAGGGCTGGAGAAGATGGACAATAAGCAGATGATACGCTACAGCAAGGTGCTATTTAAGAAACAGAGGAAATCTGATTAATAGACTAACAAACTTGACAATGAAAGCAGATTACAATAAAATGCCACGTCGTTCATTAGCAACCTATGTCTTGGTGCAGAAATCGGTGATCTGTCCATTCTAGCCTATCCACAATCATTCCTCTTTCAACAGTGTCTAAACAAACATCATATAATGATAACATTTCGGCTACACTGCAATCAACATGCAACGTAACAAAGGTACTAAACATGCCAAGAGTGGGTTTTGCTGCATGATCTCTGTAAAGGTAAACTCAAATTGTAGGCGGAGACAGGGCCAGCTCCAGCTGAGTGGTGGTTCCCTAACCAGATGTGAATCATGGAGCAGACAAGGGCTAATAAAGAACGCCCTCTCAGAGGGCAGAGTCAGGCGAAGGCAAGCAGCACTACACTGCATTGGTGATGGGTGCGAAGGCCGAGACCCCGCCACTGATGCCTGCTGCCCCCGGGAGGAGTTCTCCGATACTCACCAGCCTCCTGAGCAGGGCAGTACGGGTCCGTGCGCTGTGTGCGGTGCTCTGCGCACTCCGACCTCCCACTGTCCGCTGCGCGCGGCATCCACTTTTAACAGAGATTGAAATGGAGCGCGCAGCTCACCCATCTCCTCCTCCTCTTGGACGGGCCTCCGAGCGGGGTTTCCCGGAACCCTTCACAGGGGCAGCGACGTCGACAGAGGACTGCGAGGGGAGCCAGAGTTTCTCTGCTGCCTGTTTCGCTTTTGGAGCGTAGTTCAGAGGCTTTTTGAAAAAGAGGTCTGCGGCGTTGCAAATATTTCTTCACGCAGTTTGATATGGCGTGGAAATTACACAAAAGTGTTAGTGTGCTTCACTGTTGTGTGGCCCTGTCTGATAAGCGGGACTGGAATGCAGCGCAGAAAAAGACACAGGACACAGTATTGAAGTGCATTTCCAGAAACTGCCGTGCGAACCTCGCAGCTCTCCTTTTATTCAGCGTGCGCCTCACTTCAGGCGCGCAGGAAGAGAGCAAGAGCCAGCTGGCCCTGGAAAAGCCCCCCTCTGTTTTTATTATGTCTGCAGAGGGAGTTGTTGGGGAGGACGGACTGAACAAGCACCCACTCTGTTGAGGTGAAACAGGCAAATGCCCCCAAAAAAGTCCCTTACAGAAGAGATAAACAGGACATAGCGTAATTACACAGTACTTTGTGCTGCTCCCAAAGTGAAAAAAGGCAGGACAGAGGCAGAACTGACCACTAGCAAGCAAGGATATTTGAAGGACACTGCAACTAACAAATCAGAAGGATGGAACTCACTCTATTGTATACTTTAGTATACAGCAGGCCGAACGCTAACGCTCAACCTAAAAATGGTCTGTCTGACTTGAGAAAAGGAACATTGCAAAATGCGCTAGCTTGAGGCTGCACTCAGGTATGTCTCGAAATGTTGAGCTTAGTGGGTTCACACCTAATTTTGGGATGTGCGACTGGCAAATCTCAGGTTTGATTCCTAATGCATCTTCCATTCCTCCTGAGATTGAATTAGTAAATTGTAATCAGTTGACAATATTACCACCTGTTAATTACTCTGCCAGGAGTCTGTGCTATTCTAACTCAAAATAATATAGTTACTAGCACTCCACATTGAACAGTTCTCAAGTGAGATGACTGAGCTACATGCATGAAGGAAGGCACAAGGCCTGAATAACTGGCAAGAAAGGTAGCTGTCTCGAAATAACTATGCACCAAATGGACTTTTAGCATGCAAAGGATACAAGTATTCCTTCAAGCTCCAAAACACATAGAGTGTGTGTGTGCAATGTCCTGGAAAGAGGTCACTCCGACCAAAACAAAAATAGTGCCTCTTAATTGCACATGTTATAACAACACATAGAGTGGCAAACCTACCAAAATATCAATGCTGTTTTTAAATCCTGCAATGGTAATGTGCATTCTAAAATGCAACATTTGGTACACTTTATACCTAAATTCCTTTAAGAATAATCATTTTCTCTAAAATGGTTGTTCCTAAATGTACATACTAATTATAACACTTAGCATGGCCTGAAGAAGGAAAGGGACAACTTTGAATGGCACACAAGCAAGACACAAGACTGTCATTGTACAATGCAACAAATAGTGCAAAAAGCAGTGTTTTCATTGTGCAGTGCTTTTCACTGATCGTTCAGGTGCCCTCCCCCAGAAGGCCTACTGCTGCGCCGAGAGCAGTGGCTGCTGCTGCATCCGACACCGGCATGGTTGATATTAGGAGGTACAGATACCCTGATAGGGAAGATTACAGCCACTATTCTGTAGCGCATGACTTACCCACGCTCATCGATTTCTGGATGGTGCCCAGGAGCCTTGTCCCTAGAATTCATACATGTGACCCGTGGCCCATAACCTATTCAGACCACTCACCAGTTCTCTTGTCCATGGAAGTCCAGTATAGCCGCATTGTCCCATTCATGTGGAGTTTCCCACATATTCTTTATTGAATGTGGCTTTTTGAAAAAAACTGGCCCAGGTCTTTGAAGAATTATTTTGCATAAATGTGGGCTCGGTCTCCAAATTTGGCATGGTGTGGGAAACATTTAAGGTTTACATTCATATGATAACAATAGAGAAACAGACGGGTGTCCTGAAATCACTGCGCAGTTGCTTGGCTCAACTAGAGAAAGAGGTGGAGCGGGAGCACCTAGTCACTTCAGACAGGCAGCTTCTGGGCTGCATTCATGAGAAACTTGTGGAATTTCAAGAACCAGTGCACAATGATGTCCAACATATGGGGAAATATGCCACAACCCGCACATATGGGGAGGGAGACCATCCTGGTGCGACACTGCAAGCCATATTGCGCTAAATAGGGAATTTGACATACTTTTAGCAGTGCGGGACGAGGGGAGCTGACTCCTCAGCGACCCGGCAGGGGTTGCAAATCGGTTTCGTGATTGTTATGCTGCACTCCACGCATCTAAGATTACCCCTGACACAAATGCAATATTAGATTATCTAGCACACATCACTGTGCCCTGGTTGAGAAATGTTAATAAAGAATATTTGGTAGCACCACTGCAGCGAGCAGAGGTAGGCCACTTCCTCAAGAGTATGGCGGCAGAGAGAGTTTCGGGCCCAGATGGGCTCACAGTGGCTTTCTACAAGACTTATCAAGCTTTGCTAATACCACACCTGATTACATTATATGAGGAAATGGCTAAGAATAAGCAAATCCCAATTTCCATGAGAGAAGCACTAATAATCCCGCTGCTTAAACCAGGCAAATCTCCATAACAATGCTCCTCATACAGGCCCCTTTCCTTGATCAATGTTGATACCAAACTCAAAGCTAAAAAGCTTGCCGAAAGACTGGCGACGCTGCTGCTGGGTGTGGTGAAGATGGAACAATCGGGCTTTATCCTAGGCCGCAGCCTTACAATAAACCTTAGAAAGGTGTTCAGTACCATACAGCATATAGACCCTGCGGTGTGGACTGTTACAGTCTTCCTCGACGCCGAGAAGGCCTTTGACTACGTCGAATGGACCTTCATGTTGGCGGTGCTCTGCCGTATAGGGGTGGGCTTTACTTTAATTAGTACAAACCCTCTACACCATGCCTCTAGCTTGGGTGAGACTTAATGGAGCCATCTCCGAATTATTATCCATCACCAGAGGCACCAAGCAAGGTTTCCCATTATCGCCCTTGCTATATGCAATGCTAGCAGAGCCACTGGTATGTGCTCTGAATGAATATCATAGCCATAGGTGTATCCATTTCCCCGGTTATAACCTAATACTATCTGCATACGTGGATGATACCCTGTTGTACATCCGTGATCCCATATACAATCTTATGCCCGCGCGCCACGAGGTCACAAGGTTTGGTGGCCTCTCGGGTTTGCCGATTAATTGGGACAAATCTATAGTGTTTCCTCTGACTCCGGCCACGACTCCAGTATCAATGGATTTTCCCCTTAAGTGGGAAGCAGAATCGGTCCACTACCTAGGAATACAAATTCATACAGATCCCACTATAGTTATGTCGGATAACAGTGGATTACATGACCACTATCCCTAGCAGGAAGTATTGCCTTTATGAAATTGGCTGTACTATACAGTTTCTGTTCCTTTTTCAGAAAATCCCCTGTTGCTGCTGAAATATGTCTTCTGCACCTGACGGTCTCTTCTGATTAGATTAGCACGGGCAGGAAAACAACCCAGGGTTCAGTGGCAGGTCCTGAACCTGCCATGCGACATGGGGGCACTCATTGTCCTTGACTTGGAGACTTATTACAGGGTGGCACACTCCATGTTCGCACATTTTTGGTTCCATGGCCCTCCTGGCCTACCACACTTGCATATAGAATGGGACATGTCAGCTCCGCACCCCATGCATTGTTGGATATCTCAGCCCCACGCCCGACGTCAAGGGGTTGTTGACTCTTTAAATGCTACTACACATGCATGGCATAGACTCATGACCAGGCAGGCACTCTCTCAGCTGCATTCTCCTCACATACCGATTGAATGGTGCACCTGGTTCCCTTTAGGGAAAGACAAGGGTGCAGGTGCAGCGTTTCGGAAATTGGGCATGAAATCTATGAGGGATATTTTCATGAGGGTACAGTGTGCACCTGGGAGTCAATTACAGAACAGGTGCAAACACCAACCCCTCTCATGCGATATCAGTATTATAGAGCTCAGCACACTGTGCAAACCCTCCTGGGAGATGAATTACTAGAACCATCCGACATGCAGGCTCTCTCTATGGTCATAGAGGACACTACTCCTCGTAAATTAGAGACCAGGCTTTATGCCTATGCCCATGAGCCATGCAGACCAGGGCCAACGAAAGCCAGGGCTGAATGGCAAAGGGATCTAGATACAGTTATAACAGATGCCCAATGGCAGTACTGCTGCTCCATGATATGTTCCATATCCCTTAATGGGAGACATCGCCTGATTCATTTTAAATATATCAATAGGACATACTACACACCCCTTAGACTATTAAATATGGGTTATGCAATACAGCTGATTGTCCGAGATGCGGTGAAGGGGAGGCAGGCTTTCACCATATGGCGTGGACTTGCCTGGCATAGAATGATTCTGGGTCAGTGTACTGAATGAACTGGGAGACATAGTGGGAACCCAATTGGAAGCTACACCGCTATTGGCTCTTCTTGGTTATGACAGAGATGTGGAGAAGGGGGTTCGGTACCTGGTGGCTATGGGCATGCTACTTGCAAAATGCAGAGTGGCCAGGAGATGAGATTGTGGCCCCCTTCCTACCCTAAAAGAATGGCATTCGGATATGGTATATTGCAATACCTAGACAGATACCTACAATGAATTAATTCCACCACAGAATCGCCTGAAAAAATACTGAGGTCCATATCAAAAGTATTTAATTGGGGAGGAGACAGGAGAACCTGGGGGTGAATAATTGACCATCGTCACTGTGAGTGCCCTGTGTATGTCATTTTCCTGATAATACTATGATACTTGTCTTCCCTGCATTATGTTGAAGGTGATACCTTATGTTGTAGTGCGGGGTTTAGGTCAATCATAAATGTTTGCAACGTTACATCTGTGGACTGTATCTAAGCCCACCGCTGGATCATGGTCTATCTCTATGGGACTGTTTTACCATTATGTGTGTACTTTTGGTCTAAAAGCAATTTGAAATGCAACTTTCTCATATTCTTGTTGTTTTAACTTGAGGAAAATCATAAAGGAAAAATTAAAGAAAAAAAAGTCTCTTTTGTGATCCGTTTTAAAGGAATTAGCAACTGGTACCATCAACTGTACCAGAAATTGCATGAAGAAGTGGCTCCTCCATTTCTTGTTAAAGCAGTGGCCTCCACAGATTTTAAAAGTGATGGGAATGACTAAGGCTCGTGGACATGGTACAATCAAATGGCCCATAGAGCTATTCATGGGGCGAACTATAAAAGTATATCTTTTTATTCTAAGTGGATGCTGTATTATACCCTGTATTGAATACAAAAGATGTATTCTACTGACTCAGCTGCATGCTTTAGATGTGGCAATATCAAGGGTGATTGGTCATACATTTGTTTCACATGTCCATTCCTCTGCCATTTCTGAGACCATCTTTCAGAATTTATCAGCTGCAAGCTTCAGTCGACCTACGTCCAGACCCTTATGGGGCCTTATTCGGCATGACCTCCACACCTAGGCAAATCACTGTATGGCCACAGCAATTTGTATCCATTGCTTCGTTGATTGCCATCTTTAATTTTACAAAAATGGAAATCCACTGAGGTGCCTACTTTTAGCTAATGGTTAAGCAAGAGGAATCGGGTGAAATAGCTTGAAGATCTGTATGTGGCAAAAATCAGAGCTAGCAAAACAGTTCAGGGAAATTTGGTATGTTTTGCCTGAATGATTAATAAACAAAAAAAACAAAGAGATAGGTTAGACGTGAAGGCAAACACATAGGCAGCATGGAGCATGTTTCAAAATAGGCTATGTGGTCAAAGAAGAATGCTTTATAATGGATCCTTCTAGAATCTGGCAAGCAGTGCAGCTAACAACAAGCCACAGGGAACCTTTCCTGAAATGAAAGACAAGTCATGCTGCCATATTCTGAATGCCTCAATACTTGTACATAGATGACTCGGGAAGGCCAATGTAGCAAGCATTGGCATAATTAAATCTAAACATTATGGTAGCATTGCCAACATAAGCTTTCAAGTAGCACTGAATAAAAAGATTATCTGGAAGTAACCAAACAACACAAATACAGCAGCAGGATGAGGCAGGTGGAAATGCCATCTATCAAAAGAAAACAATGCTTTACTGTTTACTAGATCATTTTCAGTGTTTTAGCACTATATATTGCATGCCCACAGTTTCAGGACATCAGGAACAAAGACAAAGATGAAACCAAGGCCCTCATTTAGAGTATGGCAGAACAGGAGTGCCACCATACCTCTGTGGAGCTATCGCCCAGCCAAACTGACCATTCCCTGCTCTATCTACAGTTACCCAAGATCCATGTTTACACCAGTGGAACCTTCGCTGGCCCTGGTGGAGTAAACCTCTGAACAGGTGGCCCATCTGCCAAAAGGGCCACCAAATCACAATGATAGTTTCCCACCCTATTGAGAGCAGGTCTACCGTCACTATTTTCCCTAGTCTGATGCATCATGGATCCGGGCAGGGAAAATGTAGAACACCCCCACACCCATGGATAAAGCTCCCTGCACAAATGTTTGCAGAGAGAATGCTTAAAAATGATACCTGCTCAGCAAGTCTGCACTGCTCTGAAGATAGTGCTGCCACCACAGCTGCCCTCACAGTACAGAAATCCAAGTGGCGGAAGCCATTCGCTTATCCCCCGCTGAACTGATTGTCCACCAGCTTCTACAAATACTCCTAAGCATAGTGTACAAGGTTATGGTAGGCAGGGCTTTTGACATATCAGATGAGTCTGGTGTACACTGTGTATCTTAGCATATCATTGTATCTATTTAGCTATCCTTAAGATAGTGCAAGAGCAAAGACAGAGCTGGTGACTGCAAAAAAGGGACAGATAGATGGTTCCCGTCACTCTCCCCATACACACACACCATCACACCTCATAACCCACACCTCCTATCTCTGTTCATAACATGTAGTTATATTGCATTAGCATAAACAGAGGTGAGAGTTTATTAGACGCTGCAAGATGACATCAGGTAGAAAAATAGGTAGCGTTGGTGACCCCAAAAGAGACTAATGTATTGCAAGCTATATACCTGACTGTATGGATACCATCATGATAGAAGCACAAAGACAGATTTGGAGACGAAGGCCATGGGTTTAAGTTATGTGCAATTCAAGTGATATTAGTTCATACAGTAATTACTGCTACTCTGGTGTGGGATATTTAAAGGGGAACATAGTTAACTTCTCCTGAAAACGTCTCCCAAGTTACACAACTCAATCATGATAAAATGTTAAGACATAAAGGAAAAGCATGCAAGAGTTGATGTGATAAATTTTGATTCCACATGTTAAGCTCCATTCTCTTCTTGAACTTCATCTACTTCCATTTTTTCCGACCTTTTGAACTTCTCATTGGGAACTCTTTGTTCTGCATTGGAACTGTGCACTTTTGACTTGCCATAATGTCTCAGTCTGGAGATGCACCAGCCAGAGCTCTTTTTGAGTTGGAGAAGCTGGATAGTTATACAGTTACCCAACTGAAACAGTTCAGTAAGGATCTTGCCTGTTCCAATAGGAGCTCTGCCAGGAAGGAGGAGCTGCAAAAGGCACTGAGGGTCTTGGTGAAAGCCAAGGAGGTTGGGGGGCACACAGAGGAGGAGATTGATGGTGAGGAGGTGCACAACGGCCATGAGGGCACAGTAGGCGTAGTAGAGGTACCGGTACCGCCTGGGGGGAGGGTCTCCAAGGCAAGTAGCAGTGTGTCCTCTAAGGGTCTGACTCCTAAAGAGTTGCAGGACAGACAGGCAGAGAGAGTGCACCAATTTGAGTTGGAGTTGGAGAAGCTCAAAATGGAGATGGGGGCTGGCCATTGAGGAGAAGAAGATACTGCTGGCTCATGAGCTTAGTTTAAGGGAACTAGATCAGAGGTGCCAGTCAAGTAAAGATGGTGGCAGCAGTACCTCAGTGCAGCCTTAGAGGAGGGTTCACATTCCCAAAGATCTAGTTAAGCATTACAAGAGGGAGGATGACATATATTTGTGGTTCAAGGGGTATGAGTCTGCTCTCCACATGAACATGGTCCCTGAAGCACATGGGGGGTGGGTCTGTGGAAGCACTTTGAAGTGAAAGGGAGGGATACCTTGACATCCTTAGGGCGTTTTCTCAGGGACTCACCTATACCATAATGAAGGACGCCTTACTCCCAAGGTATGGTCTCACTCCAGAGCAGTATGAGGGCAGGATTAGGTCTTACAAAAAGAAGGAATCCCAAACATGGTTAGAATGTGTTGATGCTTTTTGCAGGTCACTGGATGGCTGGGTGAAGGGCAGTAAGGTAACAACTTATGAGGGGCTTTACAACTTAATTGCTTGGGAGTACTTGTACAGTCTTTGTTTTCCAGAGCTGCGCCAGCACCTAATTGACAGCAAGCAGACTGACTCCAGGAAACCTGCGCAGGAAGTGATAGTTGGGAGAGCACCAGGGTCCAGAAGAGGTATGGGGGTGACCAAGTCAAGGATGGGCAGGGTCCCCATCAGAAGACGTTTGGTAAGGGTAAACAGGGGAAGTTCTCCAAAGGGCCCTACCTAGTTCCCAGGGTAAGGATTCCCAGTCCCCAATTGAAAAGAAGCAATGAGTCTCTACAGGGAAACCTGCAGAGAGGTTTCCAGCAAGTGCTATGCATGTGACCAGGTAGGTCATGTGAGGGGGGATCCCAAATGTCCCAAGTGGACACCGGCACCCACTGGTGCTCAGTTACAGGGTTTGGCCAGTGTAGCCCTTGGGGTGGAGTTGACTCCAGGTAGGTGGGAGCTAGCTGAGATGAGCCTTGTCTCACTAGGGGACAGAGAGGTGGTCCAGAGGACTCTTGTGCCTGAGAACACTAAGAAGTACAGGCAGTGGGTGACCATCAATGGACAGAGGGTCTGAGAGACACAGGAGCTAGTGTGACTACTGTGATAAGTCACCTGGGGAACAGGTGGGTGAACTGGGGAGGGTGCCCGAGCTGACTCAGTGGCAGCAGGAAGGGGGACCCACCAGGGAAGCATTCTGTGAGGCACAGAAGGTATGCTCTACTCTGGAGGGTTTGAGGCAGCAGGCAGCAGACCAGGGATCTGGCAAGAAATCTGGTTCACACTTGATTATTGGGAGGATGGCTTCCTCTATAGCGAGCCTAAGTTTGCTGAGCCTGGTTCAACCTGTGTGCTGGTGGTACCCCAGTGCCTCAGAGCCTTCAACTGGGTTTGGCTCATGATGTGCCTTTAATTGGACATTTGGGGCAGGACAAGACCTTTAAACGGCTTGTCACCCACTTTTACTGGCCCCAAATGCGCAGGCACACTGATGTGCACTGTAGGTCTTGCCAGACTTGTAAGGCAAGTGGCAAGAGTGGGTGTAATGTAAGGCTACCCTCCAACCTTTTCTTGTAGTCAGCACTCCCTTTGAAATGGTTGGTATTGACATTGTGGGGTCTTGCTGAACTATGCCACCCAGTACCCAGAAGCCATTCCCCTGAGGTCAATCACAGCCCTTGTGGTGCGACGTGCATCGATGTTTTTTTTTTTACCTGCATGGGGTTCCCCAAGGAAATGGTATCTGACACGGGTACCAACTTCATATCTATCTATATGACGTCTCTGTGTAAGGAGTGTGGGGTGACACACAAGTTCACCTCTCCTTACTACCCACAAGGAAATGGTTTGGTTAAGAGATTCAACCAAACCTTGAAGGGCATGATTATGGGCCTGTCAGAGCCCTTGAGGCATAAGTGGGATGTCCTCTTGCCATGCCTTCTGTTCACCTACAGGGAGATGTCACAAAAAGGCCTTGGATTTAGCCCTTTTGAGTTGTTGTATGGCTACCCTGTGAGGGGATCTTTGAGTCAGGTTAGGAAAGGCTTGGAGATGGCCTCCAGTAAGCCCCCCCCCGGATCTATTCAGTTACATGCTGGCTTTTAAGAACCAGACTGCCCACTTCAGGAAACGCGCTCAAGAGAACCTGGAAGCAAGCCAGGAAGATGTGAAATGGTGTATGACCTGAAAGCCACTCTGTTGAGATCACCCTGGACAAAAAATGTGTGGGTGATGACTCCAGTGGAGCCTCGCACTCTCCAAGATAAGTGGACTGGGCCTTTTGAGGCGGTGGAGCGCAAGAGTGATGTCACCTATCTGGTGAACTTGCGCACTCCTAGGAACCCTTTGAGGGTCCTACATGTGAACCGCCTCAAGCCTCACTTTGAGAGGCCAGAAGTGGCTATGCTCTTGGCAACAGATGATGGGGTGGAGGAAGAGAGTGAGCCTCTTCCTGACCGCCTGTCAGCCAAAAAGATGTTTCAGTGGAGGGTGTGAACCTCTCCTCCTCACTGACTCTAGAACAACAGAGGGATTGTCGCCAAGTGTTGGGACAGTTTGCCTTTCTCTTTTCCTTGATCCCAGGGCTCACTCACTTGTGCACACATGATGTGGACACTGGGGACAGTCCACCAGCGAAACATAACATTTATAGGGTGACTGACAAGGTTAGAGCCATCATTAAGGATGAGGTATCCAAAATGTTAGCTCTTAGGGTTATTGAGTTTTCCAGTAGCCCTTGTGCCAGCCCTGTGGTCCTGGTCCCAAATGCTGCTGTACCTGTTGCCACTCCAGAACTCAGGTTCTGTGTGGATTACTGGCGACTCAATGTGGTCACAAACACTGACACGTACCCCATCCCCCAAGCTGATGAGCACATTAATAGGTTAGGGACTGCCAAACATCTAAGTACTTTTGATCTGACCTCTGGATATTGGCAGATTGCTCTGGCTGAGGGGGCCAAGGAAAGGTCTGCATTTTCTACCCGAGACAGGCACTATTAGTTCAGGGTAATGTCCTTTGGGATGAAAAATGCCCCTGCCATTTAGAGGCAGTTAAACAGGTTTTGGCTGGATTGGAAGACTTCATTGCAGACTACCTGGATGACATTACTGTGTTCTGTTCCAGTTGGGAGGAATACTAAAGAGAAGACCAAGGGCCCGATGTACCAAAGGATTTTACCCATTCTGTGTCTATGGGAAAAAGCTTTCGTACATATAGCCCCAAGCCTTTAGAACCTTCATTGACTTCTCCATAGACAACCTAATGCTTGAAGTCATATCTCAACTTTCCCCCTCCACATCTGACATCAACACTCTTCTAAACACTTTCAAAAATCTATTGGAAAGCTTTATGAATATCCTCATCCCAATTACAACAAGCAAGTGCAAGCCAAAGCCTTCAGCACCCTGGTACTCTAAAGACCTTGCTGACAATAATACATCCATGCACACATAGGAAAGAACAAGCATTGGTATAGCCAAAGGCATTGCCTTTGTTTAGCCAGAGTTATTGGCTAAAGTGGCTAAGTGTTTAGCCAGAGCTATTGGCTTTGCCAAAGTCTTTAAGCTATGTTGAAGAGCACAGTCCTTGGTAACACATCCATAAACAGAACATCAAAATGAGCCCTGACATAACTGGGCACATTTTACTTTTCTCAGTAACTAATAAGAAACATTATTCAATAAAACGTTGTCAAACTAGCCTTCACTGAACAAACTGAACTAAAATGAACTGAACACAACTGGCTGATGAGAATCCTAGAACCATTTGGAGAGGGCAGCCACACTCCAATCATTCTGTAAGACACTTAAAAATATGACTTTAGCAATTAAAAACACCAAAATAGTGCCTACAGGCACAAATGATGCAATCTGATGTTAAAGCGGCATCATGCTGGAGTCGTTTCCCACAAGGCGACGCCACTGGTGCCGCGTATGAAGTCACACGGACCCTCAGGTACAGTACCTTAGCTAGATGTGTGGAAAACAGGCCAGTGCATGGTATCGGAGAACGGGGCATCGCTGGATCTGATGCGGCATCAGTTCCAAGGAATTGGTCCCTTGGCACCTCCAGCAAAGTCCAAGTCTAGCAAAGTCACAATGCTGCGGGACGACACTGCGGGACAACCTTATGGGGTCACGATCACGTCACAGGCGCAACAGAGTCAGGTGTCACGAATGTCGGAGGAACAACACTCCAACACTTGAGTTTTTGTGGATGTCAGCGGCTGCAACGATATTGGGCCTATGTTGACAGTGGGGTCATCGCGCCTCGGTGAGGTCCATGGATCCAGGTGTAACTGGTGTTTTGCAAGCTTTGTGCAGCGGCAACCTTCTCGAAGTCGTACGGAGCTGTCCAGAGTCGTGTCAGAGGATTTTTACCAGAAATTCACTTCCAGGGGCCCAGGAACTGGAATAGCCCCCCTCTGGCAAGCTGGAGTCCACAACATGCAGACTCAGAGACTGGTTGGTGAAGCCTTTGCTGCCCCTGAGGCTTCAAAAACAGGAGGCAAGCTCAATCCAAGCCCTTGGAGATACCTCTCAAGCAGGAATGCACAACAAAGTCCAGTCTTCGTCCCCTTTCACAGGCAGAAGCAGTAACTGCAGGATAGCCCTAGAAAGCACAGTCACAGGCAGGGGCAGCACTTCTCCTCAGCTCTTCAGTTCTTCTCCTGGCAGAGGTTCCTCTTGAATCCTTCAAGTAATCGAAAATATGGGGTTTTCGGTCCAATACTTATACCTCTTTCTGACTTTGAAGTTATCCAACTTCAAAGAAAAAGTCTCTGTTGTTTACAGGATCATGCCTTGCCCAGGCCTGGCCCCAGACACACACCAGGGGGTTGGAGACTGGTTTGTATGGGGGCAGGCACAGCCCTTTCAGGTGTAAGTGACCACTCCTCCCTCCAGCCTAGTCCAGATGGCCCATCAGGATATGCAGGTTACACCCTAGCACCCTTTGTGTCACTGTCTAGTGTCACAAGCAGCATAACTGTCAATCTGACCCAGACAAGGAATCCACAAACAGGCAGAGTCACAGATGGTTTAAGCAAAAATATCCTCCTTCCTAAAAGTGGCATTTTCAAGCAATCTAAACACCAGCTTCACTAACAGATGTATTTTTTAACTTGTGAGTTCAGAAACCCAGAACTCCATTTTTTTATCTGCTCTCAAAGGGAAACTGCACTTTAAGGACATTTAAAGGCCGCCCACATAGTAACCTATGGGAGAGATAGGCCTTGCAACAGTGAAAAACGAATTTGGCAGTATTTCACTGTTAGGACATGTAACAACACACCAACACATGTCGTACCTTTAGTATACACTGCACCCTGCCCATGGAGCTACCTAGGGCCTACCTTAGGGATGCCTTACATGTATAAAAAGGGAAGATTTGGGCTTGACAAGTGGGTGTTTACAAACTGCACACACAGACACTGCAGTGGCAGG
Source organism: Pleurodeles waltl (assembly GCF_031143425.1). Classification (NCBI taxonomy): domain Eukaryota; kingdom Metazoa; phylum Chordata; class Amphibia; order Caudata; family Salamandridae; genus Pleurodeles; species Pleurodeles waltl. The sequence continues at coordinate 1,893,803,796 of NC_090440.1, forward strand.
TCTGAGCCATGTTTTCAGGGCTACTCATGGGTGGCACAATCAGTGCTGCAGGCCCACTAGTAGCATTTGATTTACAGGCCCCAGGCACCTCTAGTGCACTTTACTAGGGACTTACCAGTAAATCAAATAGTCCAAATATGGAAAAGCCAATTACACATGCAATTTCACATAGGGGCACTTGCACTTTAGCACTTGTCAGCAGTGGTAAATTGTCCAGAGTAACAAAAACAGCAAAAACAGAGTCCAGCACAAAGCAACAACCTGGGAAGTAGATGCAAAAAGTTAAGGGAGACCTCTCAAAGGATGCCAGGTCTTACAGGCACCTAGTACAAATGGTAGAAATGTGCTCTGCTAATGCTGATAACCTGAATCCCTTCTGTGTAGACCTGTAGAGATTTGTTCCAACAATGCAGTAATTATCTTTCTGTTTCTCTCCATTTAATTGAGAACATTTGACTCACCGTGGGTGAAATACCAGTGAAGAACAAGTACGGGGCAACAAGAATGCTTACACACAGACACTTGTGCATTCACATGAGCATAACCATTAGTGCAGAAGCAGTTCAAGCTTCCGTTACATACACAAAATTGTTACCCCAAATGCATCAGAGGTGAAGGTGAAGCTGACAGAAGTGTGTGACATGGAGAGAGTCAAGGGTGAGGTGGATTGAGAGGAGGGTGAAGTGGAGAGAGGAGAAGGTGAAGGTGAAGCAGAGAGAGTGAAAGGCGATAGGTAGGAGAGATAGGATGAAAGGGATGAGGCCCAAAAAGGAAGATAGTGAGGAAGAGAGAGGGAGGACAGTGTGACAGAGAGAGGGAGGACAGTGAAGCAGAGAGAGGGGGGACAGTGAGGCAGAGAGTGAGAGGAGACAAATGCTGAGTGAGAACAGTGATGTGGAGAGGGAAAGGCCACGTGGAGAAAGTAGGGTGAGGTGGAGAGAGAGGGTGCACTGTGAGAAGGTGGTGAGGATGGAGAGGCTGGATAGAGATGAGAGCAATGCAGAAAGAGAGGAGGGTGAGGTGAGAGAAAGATGAGGGTAGGACAGAAAGATAGAAAGCTGCAGATGGGAGAGGGCAGGGTGAAGTAGGGAGAGAGGAGGGTGAGGTAGGGAGTTCGAGAATGGTGAGGTGGAGGGAAAGAGAAAGAGAAAGGTGAGGTGGAGAGAGAAAAGGGGGAAGCGGTAGGAAGCAGAGATTGAGGTGGGCAGGAGAGTGGAGTAAAGCAGATGGTGTTGCAGAGAGAAAGGAGGGTGAAGCAAGCACAGAAGAGGTAAAGCGCATAAGCACAAATCCCCAGAAACATAGAATAAAACAAATAGACATGACCCCAGCAGCAGGTAGAGTATGCTACTTATACTACTACAAGACCATCAAGCATGCTTTGAGTCAGCTCCCAGTCACCTGGGAGAAGCTAGGTATCCCTACGCTCCTTCATGACCCTCCCAGATCCGGAATCCTGCTTGGCTCTTCTAATACTCTTCTTAAGGTTGTCAATGACCAAACACTAGCTGCTCCACATAGGGTTATAACACTGTATCAATATGACACTTTAAACTGAATTCTACTGTAGAGTAGCAGGTCAGAGCTTCAGAGCCCAGACAGGAGGGGGATGCGCTGCTCGCAACCAAGACAGATGTGGGTCTGTCACCATTGTGTCAGGGGAGGCCTGATGAAGGAAGGGTGCTGGAACCTAAGGAACATGCAGAATACCGCCTTAGCAATGTGCTCTGGAAATGTAGTTCACAGATAAATCATAGCTCCATCCCTGGGCCTCCATGAGATCCAAGCTGAGATAGAAGCACAAAGTGATAGTCATGGAGATGAGACCTGTAACCGAAAATTGAGGAGATAAGCAAAATGGACAAACAACTGTCTATCAATGAGAAAAATTAAAAATGGCCAGCAGAGTGTATGCATTACCTAATGTTTAAATAATATCTGAGCCCGCCAGTAGTTGCTAACAAAGACTTGCCCTGACCCAAAGCTCTGTACAGAGTGATGAAATGCACCAAGCGGGTGCTTGCTGGGAGTATACTACCTGGACCCTGACTGAGTTCTCTGGACTCAGAAGGAGCACCGGCACACATCTTAAAGGGTGATGGGAAAAAATCCGGGAACATTGAGAAACAGCCAAAAAATGTAAATTGTTTTCGATTCAGTGTTTCTTTTTGTTAATGATAAAATTGTCGTACTTGTAGGACACAAAATGACCTGTGCCGAAAAAAAAAGCTGCAGGGCACTAGCTGTATAGAACATTTGAAGAGGGATGGGTCAAACTGCAGCTCGGGAATGGGTTGAGCGACGGCTCCCAAAACGGAAAGAAACCATTTCAGAACCTTCTGAAAACATGAGCCAAGATAAAAAAGCAGTGCACCGAAGGTAACAGAAAAGAACAGAAGCGAGAGTCTACATGTATTATGGCCAGTTGTCATGGGAGGGAACCAAGCACCCAAAGAAGGGACAAATACAACCAATGCACCACTAAAAAGATAGGATCTATGAACGGCACATAAAAGAGCAAATGGAAATCGATGGGCGTGTTTAAAGCCCACAGAGTATAATACAGCATGTCTCGAAAAGACAGTGCATGCGCTGCCTATGCAAGACCTCAAAAGGAAGAAAAACAGAACTCTAGAGGACCTCTTGACACTGAAGGCCCTTCATGCAATTCACAGACACTTCATTGCATTAGCCAAAGTAAAGTACTGTACCAATACCATCAGTAAAGCCACCAACAGAATCAGCACACTTTTGAAGCTAATCAAGCACAACTTAACCTCTAATGTACTCACCTATTCCACACTCCACAGAAATGTTCAATGCCATAAAAATATTTTTGTTAAAACAAACAGCAGATCTGATAGCACATCAACAACACAAACCCCACCTCACCTCATACACCCACCCTTCTTGTAGAATCCTGCAATTGTCATCCTTCAAAGCCATATCTATCGGAGGTCCCACCAACATACTCAACTCCCTACATGTCTTACCTTCATGTTTCATCAAAGATCTCTCTGGGGATGCTCTCTCACCTCATCTCACTATTGTCAATGTTTTCTTCATTTAAGGCATCTTCTCAGAAGCTCTCTAAACAGGCCAGATTTCCCTACTCCTAAAGAAACATACAGCCCCTAATGAACACACCAACTACTGACTCATCTACTCTAAATACATTCTCTGGCAGCATCCCCACCCCTGGCAGAGTTAGAGGGATCAAATTTCTAACCCCTCGCGCAAGGACTTCATCAAATGTGCCAAAACAAATGAGGAATACAGTTAGACTGCAACTCATACCCAAACCAGAAATGTTAGAAATGTCTGAATCCTATGTTCCTGCTTTACCATTATTATAATTAAATTAACATATTTGTTGTCATGATTGTTTTGCCTTATTTTCAGCTTATTGTCTGCTAGCTCAGTTATTGTTTTCAAAATATAAGACAGGATCAAGAATCAGATCCTATAAAAGCCCAAGTATTGGAACATATTTTTGAGAGGAACTCATTTAACACTGCACACTTTCTTTGAAAGGAATCAAAAAGTCTAAGTAAGTCAAAGAATAGAAATAGTAGAGTCTGAAAGTAGAAAATGATGGAAATGGAATAGTCTGAACTGAAACTATCATTGCGTTCACAACACTTCAGCAAGCTCATTGAAAAAGCATTCTATGTTCAACTCCAAGATCACCTCATTGCTAACCATCTCCTGCACTCCAGCATCAGATCACACTGCAACATGCAGACTACTACCTTGCACATCTCAGACAATGCTCTCATGACCACAGACGAAGATGACCTCTGCTCCTGAATTCGCTGGACTTCACAACCATCTTCGACACAATCAACCATCCTGCCCTCATACACACCCTGGAGTTTGGAATGGTATTCAACAGCAATTTCCTTCACTGTTTCTCTTCCTACCTTACAAACTAACATCTGTTTGTTCACATGGGCACCTCCGGGTCATAAAAGATCTCTATCACCTGTGGAGGCTGTCACATTCTCCCCAGCCCACTAGCAGGAGCAAGAACACACCATACAAGGAACTAATAGTTCACGTCATTACTCGTTAGCCTACAACATGTAACTAACTCTCACTAATCCAATAACCATTCAAGCCCACAACCTGACACCTCTCAGATTACTTATGTGATGTCCTTCACAAGTCTGCCCCCAGTCACGTGGTCCTAATGCTTGCAGTTCTAACACACTACATCTCCTCTGTTGTTAAATAAAAATACACAAACAGAAATTATGGACAAATAGCAGTATTACATTTCTTCGATCAGCTGTCTACGTGCTTGTACAGTTCGGTCAGACCATGTGGTATGAGGTAATGTTTGATCAGAGTCCCCGAGGTGGGGCAGTTTCCTCTGACTCCATAGGGACTGATGATTTATGAGACAGATGTCTGATGTGGGATGAGCCCCTTGTGATGGATTTGCTGGGATGATGCGCTGTTATCATATGTTATTTCATTTCACAACCTTTAAAGGATCAGCATTAATGGGAGGATCTGCCTTTCGCTTTTGTTTGACGAGAACCAAATAGCCTTCCTCGAACACAACCTCTCAAGTCTAATGACGTTGATCAGAATACGTCTTCATATGCTGCTTCCAAGAAGCGTCAGTAGCATGACCCACATCATCATGTAAGGTTCACTAAGGGTTCCACTGTGGTAGTTTGGTTCTCATGCCTCTTCCGAACATCAAAGTGGTAGGACTCTTGCCTGTAGTAGAATGAGCACAGAGGGCTTAGCATAATGCCTGACTCAGAACAAGTCCCTCTATAGATGCACATTGAATCACCAATTTCAGGTTCCCCATAAATTGTTCCACAATACCATTGCCCTGAGGTCACAAAGGTGTGTTTTTCTGATGTTAGATGGTGAGACCGGCCAGAAACTCCTTGACCTCCTTGCTGTTGAACGGTGGACCATTGTCCGACTTGAGAATGTCTGGTATGCCCCACGCTGTAAGAATGTTAACTAGCTGCTAAATTACTTTATTGTGGATTGTGGATGACATGTCTTCTACCAGAGGAAATCGGGAATGCTTGTCAATGATCAACATAAAGTGATGTACATTGGCCAGAGGCCCAAAGAAATCAAAAGCAATTCTTTCCGACGTATGTGCAGGGAAATTGGACATTGTCATGAGATGCTGGGTCATCTTGGGAGACAGGCTGTTGCACAAATGACACTCTTTTGGTTCTTTCGCCACTTTCTCGTCCAAATGAGGGAAACACATGCGATCTTTCAATGCTCTATATTGGTGGCCACAATGCTATGATGGCCTTCAATAACTTGCTGTCTCAAACTCACAGGTATGACAATCCGGGATCCTCTTAGCACAATCCCTTCTATAGTGGCGGACAGTTCATCTTGGACACTGCAATATGTTTAAAATTCGACATTGTCACTTAAAGGTCGAACAATCCATTTTCAGGACTGGGCTGCAACAAAGGGAACACATGTTCTTATCAGCTTTGGTAACAATTTGCTCAATGGACAGAGCTGCAATTTTGAACTGTTCCGCTGTAAGTGTACTCATGAGAAATAATCAGAAGAGTTTTGATTCTTGTTCATAGGCCCATACCAAAGCCAGACCCTCCTTTTCTGGCTGGGAATTGGCGCATTCTGTGTCAAACAAATTTTGACTGGCATACACCATGATGTGTTTCTGACCATTTGGATATCCACTATGCAGAGCAAGTATCACACCCAAGACCACTGCGCTCGCATCATCCATGATCTCAATGTGCAATTTAGGATCAAAGCAAGCCATCTCAGTTGCATTTTCAATTGCATGTTTGATATTTTGAAACTGCAATCGCATCAGTGGATCAGCGGAACTGGACATTTAATTTTGTCAGATCATGCAAAGGAGCACTCACTGTGACAAAGTCACAAATGTACCTCGAACAATAGCTGGCCAGGCCCAAAAAGGACCATGCCATGGTGACATCTTGCGGATGATTGGTGTCTGATAGTGTCGCGTGGGCTCTCATTATCCTAAATGAGACTACTGGATTTCTAGGTAGCAGGATCGTTCATAGTGTGGGGGACTGAGTCTGACCCACTTAGAAGGACCTCTGTCACCCTAGATCCGGTTTTGCTCCGGCTAACTAGCAGTGCCTCATCTCTCCCAAGGGGAAGGGATGATTGGGCAGCCGAGCGCATGACATCTTTGGAACTTCTCAGGGAAGTCGTGGTCACTCAGATCCAAACCAGCTCTCTCATTTACAGGATGATCTCAAATACAAATGACAAAAGGCAGTTTGAGTTTTATAGATTGTTTTAATAAAACAACTGCATTTTAGATATTAAGGCGTGAGCCGCAATAACCAGAACCATACAACACAGTAGGATTGAAATAGTCACAAGGAGAGTGAAACATAAGAATAACTCTATCATGGTGTTAATAATTTCTACTCCATCTCAGCTAGTTCTATTTCGAGCACAGCATGTTAAGCTTCTAACTTGCCTTTCAGATTCCCTGGGAAGACATCAACCCTCATACCTGAGCAAAGGCCTGTGATCTTGTTCAGCATCTGCAACGAGGCAGTCAGCGTCTAGTTGTGGTTCCCTGGTCGGAATCTCCCTCTTGCGTGTATTGGGACAAGGAAGTGTTTTTATAACTAACATGTCAGTGTGATCACAAAATGTCCCTACGCAAGAATGCCAAAGACTAAACTCCTACCACGTCTATCGGCAATGTACCAGACTGTATCCTTGACTAAAGCACAGAGTGAACAAGAATGTGTTATTGAGGACTCCAGTGCTGAAGTAGGCTAAACAGTGTGATATAAAAAATAAAACAAGACCGTAGAACTGGTTATTTGAAAAATAACAGTACGAAGCCGAATAAAAAGCATTTAGAGCAAAGTGCACAGAGGCTCTAAGCTGCGAGCAAAGGAATGAATACATCCAGGGCAAAGTGCACAAAGGCCTAAAAACCTGAAGCTAATGCGCAACGGATACATAAAACTGACCACACTACACCCTCCCCTTGTCGGTAGCAAGTGGTTCTAATAATAGAAAAATATGCCCCAGATACAAAAAAAATAATACATCAAATATATTTCGACAAGTTCAGAGGACAGCAAAGTAGAAAACAAATTTATATTTGGGAAGCATGTGACATTAAAGCCAAATTGGATACTATGTCAATTTCAATAAAAAAAAATAAAAAATCCAATTCTTAGACAGAAGTCACGGAAAGCAGGAGATCCTCCACTTCGACAGATGTCAATACCGGAAAATCTGCGCCAAAAACTATCATGGAGCAGGTGTGTTCCAAAGCCCCAAAACCATCCAGGGCGGCACCCCGTGCAGGGCCTATGAATGGGACAATACCATCTTCCTCCAGGAAGGGAATCTCATAAACTGCCTCACGAAGCAAACGCAACCGTAGTGCACAAGTCTGGGAATGAGCCCTAATCGGGAACATCAACAGATCAGTATCGACCACTGGGGGGCGCTGCAGTGAGAGACAGAGAGCCAGTGCATGTTCAAACGAGCACCAAAGGCACCGAAACACGGGTTGCACACAATCCAAAACCGGTCTGAATGACAGAGACCAGTCACACTCCAATCGTCCCAGGAGTGTTGCTCCAAAATGCTGCATCATGCATTCACGACACAGCTGCGCTGACGGGAGCGCCAATATGGGATCTCGTCGCGGTGGGACAGCCATTGCAGAAGAACAGCAGCAACAGCAAAACACCAGCCAACAAAGCCAAAGTAATCGGAAATCCCTCCAAAATGCTTCCGAAAATAGAGTGAATAGCCGAAGGTATTAAACCGAATATGGAAGAGAAGGTATGAGCAAAACCAACACCAACGGCTTTGAAAAAATGTGCAATTCCAGCAGTGCTGGACGCATTAAATATACGTCCCACGAGTTCACCAAAGTGACTCGGAAAGTTAGTATTTAAAAGGGACTGTATTACCGCCGATGACCTTGCCACCTGAAGTGCGTAGGTCTCGCTAGCAGATGTAAGGGCCACATGCTTTTGAAACAATGGAGCTTTCAGTCGACTCAACTTGTCGAAATTCACCTTGGAAATAGCAATATGAGGCCAGATGTCCGCTACCTCCCTAATATGAGTGGGGGGAAACAACACATTCCCGCAGCACGTAACGGCCTTGGTGACAACGACTACGTAAACTATTCTGGCACGCATGCCACAACAGGGTTCACTGTTAAGAAGAAGGTAGCTGGCGTTTGAAAGCACCTGGAAAGTGTTTTTAATTACCGGGACTGGAACTCCCTTAAGATAACAAGCTAAGTTAGCAATCGAGGCATTACACGCCCCGTGCAAAGACATCTGTTTACAAACCATCGAATGGCTGACAGAAGTTTCGCATTCGCCACCGCTAAGAAAAACCTCCCTCATACCATTAAGGCATCTGTATAGAAAGGGAAGCTCCCACACCTCATGTATATAACTGTCTCCCAACCGTTCATATCTACCCACCGGAATGTGCTTTAAACAAGAAGTAAATTGCAGAGTGGAGATAGGCAAATTAATAACCCCGTGAATCAACCACTCAGCTGACGGAATCTCAGCCACAGTAAAAGGCAACTTCTCCAACTTTTCAATATTTAACATAACATACGTCGCTTCCTTCTTAGCCATTAGTTGTTGTTGACGTGTCAAATTAAAGGAAAGGAATATCTCCATGGCATGAATGTGCTGCCACGGAACGCGACCTGCCTTCAATGTCTGTAGAGTCCAACCCAACTGCATGATGGACAGCGTTTGACTCTGCCCATGATATAAAGAAGACATATCCGATTTAATAATGTCTATAGCAGAGGAAACAACGTTGTCAATTGTGTATACACGGTCTGATAGGGTATGCATCCCATTATCCACAACAGACAAAGCTTGAATCAAATTTTCCTGATCAATTTGCCTCAACCGGGCCGCTGCCTCCTGTTGTGAAAGCTTCCAAATCTCATTATATACTTCATACAAAAAACGTTTCTTCCGTGGTACTTTTGGTCCTGACAAAAAATCTTGCAAGTCAGTATCATTAGACAGTAACGTGAGATGTGTCTTAACTGCATCCAGCGTGGATGACCTCAACCATTGTTGACAAAGTTTCCCTACGCTGTATGTAGTAATGATGTCAGCATGTTCTGGTGATATGTAGCGAGGGTCTGCCCTACTAGTCCTGAATCCCCCCGAAGAGGTGACAAAACATTGATGACACCTATTAGTGTCTATGGGCCACAATAACCACCTGCCTGGACGTGTCAATGAAGTGTTAAGCGTACCATTCTGGACCCAGTCTGTAAGCTCAGTAAACGTGGCATTAATATATTGCTGCCAATTTTTCATTTTGAAAGGGACAGGTATGCCAGGCAAATTCAATTCCCTAATTGTTGCTAAGCCCAAACAGCTAGTCTGTTGTACAGTGTCATTTAAGAAAATCATTAGGACAGGAAAAATACATGCCCTAAACAATGTATCCCTACCCCGCATTTGCCAATTTTTCGTTCCCCAAACACTTTTCAAATCAACAATTTTGGACCAGCATTCATACCCCTCAACAGATAGTTTGGACACAAACAAATTTGAATACAGTAATTTAGTATCAGTCAATAACATTTGCTTATTAGCATGCGGAGTAACTCAAAAATAATACTACTTAGCACTTTGTTGATGATGCCCAGAAAAATACGCAAATTTGTCAGAATAAGTTTTAGAACTCCCCTGTGGATGATCTCAAATACAAATGACAAAAGGCAGTTTGAGTTTTATAGATTGTTTTAATAAAACAACTGCATTTTAGATATTAAGGCGTGAGCCGCAATAACCAGAACCATACAACACAGTAGGATTGAAATAGTCACAAGGAGAGTGAAACATAAGAATAACTCTATCATGGTGTTAATAATTTCTACTCCATCTCAGCTAGTTCTATTTCGAGCACAGCATGTTAAGCTTCTAACTTGCCTTTCAGATTCCCTGGGAAGACATCAACCCTCATACCTGAGCAAAGGCCTGTGATCTTGTTCAGCATCTGCAACGAGGCAGTCAGCGTCTAGTTGTGGTTCCCTGGTCGGAATCTCCCTCTTGCGTGTATTGGGACAAGGAAGTGTTTTTATAACTAACATGTCAGTGTGATCACAAAATGTCCCTACGCAAGAATGCCAAAGACTAAACTCCTACCACGTCTATCGGCAATGTACCAGACTGTATCCTTGACTAAAGCACAGAGTGAACAAGAATGTGTTATTGAGGACTCCAGTGCTGAAGTAGGCTAAACAGTGTGATATAAAAAATAAAACAAGACCGTAGAACTGGTTATTTGAAAAATAACAGTACGAAGCCGAATAAAAAGCATTTAGAGCAAAGTGCACAGAGGCTCTAAGCTGCGAGCAAAGGAATAAATACATCCAGGGCAAAGTGCACAAAGGCCTAAAAACCTGAAGCTAATGCGCAACGGATACATAAAACTGACCACACAGCACCCTCCCCTTGTCGGTAGCAAGTGGTTCTAATAATAGAAAAATATGCCCCAGATACAAAAAAAATAATACATCAAATATATTTCGACAAGTTCAGAGGACAGCAAAGTAGAAAACAAATTTATATTTGGGAAGCATGTGACATTAAACCCAAATTGGATACTATGTCAATTTCAATAAAAAATCCAATTCTTAGACAGAAGTCACGGAAAGCAGGAGATCCTCCACTTCGACAGATGTCAATACCGGAAAATCTGCGCCCAAAAACTATCATGGAGCAGGTGTGTTCCAAAGCCCCAAAACCATCCAGGGCGGCACCCCGTGCAGGGCCTATGAATGGGACAATACCATCTTCCTCCAGGAAGGGAATCTCATAAACTGCCTCACGAAGCAAACGCAACCGTAGTGCACAAGTCTGGGAATGAGCCCTAATCGGGAACATCAACAGATCAGTATCGACCACTGGGGGGCGCTGCAGTGAGAGACAGAGAGCCAGTGCATGTTCAAACGAGCACCAAAGGCACCGAAACACGGGTTGCACACAATCCAAAACCGGTCTGAATGACAGAGACCAGTCACACTCCAATCGTCCCAGGAGTGTTGCTCCAAAATGCTGCATCATGCATTCACGACACAGCTGTGCTGACGGGAGCGCCAATATGGGATCTCGTCGCGGTGGGACAGCCATTGCAGAAGAACAGCAGCAACAGCAAAACACCAGCCAACAAAGCCAAAGTAATCGGAAATCCCCCCAAAATGCTTCCGAAAATAGAGTGAATAGCCGAAGGTATTAAACCGAATATGGAAGAGAAGGTATGAGCAAAACCAACACCAACGGCTTTGAAAAAATGTGCAATTCCAGCAGTGCTGGACGCATTAAATATACGTCCCACGAGTTCACCAAAGTGACTCGGAAAGTTAGTATTTAAAAGGGACTGTATTACCGCCGATGACCTTGCCACCTGAAGTGCGTAGGTCTCGCTAGCAGATGTAAGGGCCACATGCTTTTGAAACAATGGAGCTTTCAGTCGACTCAACTTGTCGAAATTCACCTTGGAAATAGCAATATGAGGCCAGATGTCCGCTACCTCCCTAATATGAGTGGGGGGAAACAACACATTCCCGCAGCACGTAACGGCCTTGGTGACAACGACTACGTAAACTATTCCGGCACGCATGCCACAACAGGGTTCACTGTTAAGAAGAAGGTAGCTGGCGTTTGAAAGCACCTGGAAAGTGTTTTTAATTACCGGGACTGGAACTCCCTTAAGATAACAAGCTAAGTTAGCAATCGAGGCATTACACGCCCTGTGCAAAGACATCTGTTTACAAACCATCGAATGGCTGACAGAAGTTTCGCATTCGCCACCGCTAAGAAAAACCTCCCTCATACCATTAAGGCATCTGTATAGAAAGGGAAGCTCCCACACCTCATGTATATAACTGTCTCCCAACCGTTCATATCTACCCACCGGAATGTGCTTTAAACAAGAAGTAAATTGCAGAGTGGAGATAGGCAAATTAATAACCCCGTGAATCAACCACTCAGCTGACGGAATCTCAGCCACAGTAAAAGGCAACTTCTCCAACTTTTCAATATTTAACATAACATACGTCGCTTCCTTCTTAGCCATTAGTTGTTGTTGACGTGTCAAATTAAAGGAAAGGAATATCTCCATGGCATGAATGTGCTGCCACGGAACGCGACCTGCCTTCAATGTCTGTAGAGTCCAACCCAACTGCATGATGGACAGCGTTTGACTCTGCCCATGATATAAAGAAGACATATCCGATTTAATAATGTCTATAGCAGAGGAAACAACGTTGTCAATTGTGTATACACGGTCTGATAGGGTATGCATCCCATTATCCACAACAGACAAAGCTTGAATCAAATTTTCCTGATCAATTTGCCTCAACCGGGCCGCTGCCTCCTGTTGTGAAAGCTTCCAAATCTCATTATATACTTCATACAAAAAACGTTTCTTCCGTGGTACTTTTGGTCCTGACAAAAAATCTTGCAAGTCAGTATCATTAGACAGTAACGTGAGATGTGTCTTAACTGCATCCAGCGTGGATGACCTCAACCATTGTTGACAAAGTTTCCCTACGCTGTATGTAGTAATGATGTCAGCATGTTCTGGTGATATGTAGCGAGGGTCTGCCCTACTAGTCCTGAATCCCCCCGAAGAGGTGACAAAACGTTGATGACACCTATTAGTGTCTATGGGCCACCATAACCACCTGCCTGGACGTGTCAATGAAGTGTTAAGCGTACCATTCTGGACCCAGTCTGTAAGCTCAGTAAACGTGGCATTAATATATTGCTGCCAATTTTTCATTTTGAAAGGGACAGGTATGCCAGGCAAATTCAATTCCCTAATTGTTGCTAAGCCCAAACAGCTAGTCTGTTGTACAGTGTCATTTAAGAAAATCATTTGGACAGGAAAAATACATGCCCTAAACAATGTATCCCTACCCCGCATTTGCCAATTTTTCGTTCCCCAAACACTTTTCAAATCAACAATTTTGGACCAGTATTCATACCCCTCAACAGATAGTTTGGACACAAACAAATTTGAATACAGTAATTTAGTATCAGTCAATAACATTTGCTTATTAGCATGCGGAGTAACTCAAAAATAATACTACTTAGCACTTTGTTGATGATGCCCAGAAAAATACGCAAATTTGTCAGAATAAGTTTTAGAACTCCCCTGTGGAGGAGTCGGACAATGTTCCCATTGCATATACTCAAATATTGATTTAGGGTTACTGGCTTTATGAATAAAGTGGTGTCCATAATAATTGTAACAAAACATGTCACCATAATTATCTCTAAACTGGTAAGCATCTTCATTTTCATATACAGTATAAAACTGCAATTCTGTCAACATGGAATCAACTGTCTTCACATCCCAATCATCAGAAACAATGCCTGGTATAACGATATCATTCATTGACAATTTGAGAACATACGGTATCTGAATCATCTCAGTGGGACCATATATATCAAACATCACTCTATCCCACACAATCCCATCCAGAATTGGTACAGCAGAAATGTTCACAAAGGACAAGTCTCTTTGAACCATATGTGACGAGAAATGTGGTTTCAACACCGTCTCCACGTGCTCAATGTCAGATCGTTCAGGAAGAAAATGACCATGTATCACCAGAAAAAAGGTAACCACAAACCCCAGCCATAGGAAAAGAGTCATCACAGTCATAAAAAGCCACAGAAAGTTCCAAGGAACAACAAAATATGTATGTTTGAGCCAATACAGCAGCTTACGTGGACCCAGGGTTGAGTTTGAAGAGGACGAGGAGTCCGACATGGTATCATCAGTGGTGTTGAAGCAGCCGGAGGCAGTCCTCGCAAAAGGTGCAACCATGAACAAAGAAGCAGATGGTGGCTCCCGCCTCGGCACGCTATAAACCACATGTTCAGCTATATCTGTAGAACTTACAGCAACTTGATCAAAGGATTCCAAATCATTTGCCGTCAGTGGAACAATCGCAAGATCAGCTTCCACCCTCCCCAAGCTCGGAGAGGAAATAGCGTCGGTGCAAATCACCTGCAGCGGAACTTCTTCCCCAGTAGCGAGAGGGTTTCTGGAACTACTGGGTGTCCGTCTTGGTCTGCTGTGCAGAATCGGCCACATGTTGTAATTTGACATTATCAATGGAAACAAAGCGATTCCCTTTGGTCCCTTGCAACGGTGGCAAAATTACAGTTCTTGTGCCGTGGATCCCTAGCACAGGGACAGGCACCCAATAGGAAGGACCAATTTTTTTTTTCACCGCGACCTTTTCACGCACAAGATCCCAATCCTGGGAATCCAACCAGTAGGCGTTACTGGTTCATCCTTAATTCCTGTGGAGGCAGCACTGGCAGAAGAGTTATCTTCACGGAATTGTTGTAAATCCTGCAAAACAGTGACACGATCATTTATGTCAAAGGGCGTATCTGCCGTCTCCACACCAGGACCATCTAGATCAGGAACATACATTTGTGTTCCAAACAGGCACTCATATGAAGTACGACCCCCCAGGGACGTTCTAGGCAAGTTATTAAGTGCTCTCTGTACTCCATACAGGTGAGCTAGCCAACTACGACCCGTACCTATAACTCTTGCCGTTAAGGAGTGCTTTAAATCGCGATTTAAACGCTCCACAACAGAATTTCCCTCAGGATGAAGTGGAGACAAGAACTGGAGCTGGACCCCCAACGAAGCCATGGTGCCCCTGAATGCTTTAGAGGCAAAAGCAGGGCCCTGGTCCGAATGAAAAGCCGCAACTGCATATGTATCGACAAAGATGCGCAAACCTTTAATAACAGTTTGAGCGTCAGCCGAGCGCTGTGGCCAGACCCACACAAATCTGGAGCACGAATCTACAGCAACCAATATATATTTGTATGCACTATCTGGGGTCAGCGGACCACAATGATCCAAGTACACACACTGTAAAGGTTTATTTGATATCACAAGGGGCGTCTGCTGCGGGCGTCTAGCCGTGGAAACGTTAATTTGTTGGCAGACATCACAACAAAGGACATACTGCTTCGTCTCTTTATAGAGACCAGGCCACCAATAACGAGCCTGTAAGAGTGAAATGGTGGCAGCCACGCCGGCATGTGCAGATGCCGCCCCCTCATGTGCTGCAGTAATCAATCGAGGTCGTTCAATTTTGTTGGGGATTTCACGTACACCAACACCTGGGATTTTAACTACAGCGTTTAGCATACCACCCATGCAGTAACTCTATTTAGAAGGGAATCCTTTAGGAAATGGCGTGCCATCAGCCGTAGCCTTTATGGCAGCCAAAATCTCTGTGTCTGGATTAGAACCCGAACGAGTTACTGCAGCCACAGTGGCAACTGCCACTGCCGATTTTGCGGCTTCATCAGCCAAAGTATTCCCAGCAACGTGTATTCCAACGCGCTGGTGTCTAAGTCTATGCACAACATGGACTTTAGGAAGTGTTTCCTTCAGATCCGCAACTTTCCCCCACAGCAATTTGTGTTTTATGGTGTTACCTTTTGAATCTCTGAACCCATTCAACCTCCATTAGTGTAAATATTCATTGAAAGACTGAACACAGTAATAGGAATTACAAACCAGCAATGTAAATATTGCCGGATCCGCATGTTCCAAGGCCAACAATAGAGCTTTCAGCTCAGCCAACTGTGCCGTACAATCTCCCAAGGTTTGTGTATAAGTATGTCGGGGGCAGAACACTTCCCCCTCCATATAGCCGCTCACCACCACACATGCAGCAGAATACTGTTGTTTAGTCCCAACCGCTGGTTGAGCAGAGCCATTGGTATACATGACCACCTGATATTGGTCAATAGGCAATGTGCCAGCGGGAACTGGGTACTCCATTTCATATTGAAGAATTCTTGAGTCTGCAGTTTAGGGTCAAATATGTAATCTACATCAGTGGCTGTCAAAGACGTTGCCCATTGTATCCATCGCGGGTGTAAAGCTTTCGAATTAGAAACACTCGCTTTAGTAACAGCCTCTAGGGCCGGAATTGGGGAAACTACAATGATGCGTTGGCCCTGGGCAAGAGGTCGTTCCTTAATAACAGCCTTCTGTACAGCAGTGAGAATTTTCTCAGTCTGTGCAAAACGTTGTTCTGCAGCCGAATACAAGTGGGACTTGTATGCTATCGGGACTGTCTCACCCTCATTAAAGGTGACATATGTAAACCCAACAGCCCCAGGTATAAACCTGATGACCAGATGCGTTGTATTATCCCGAGTGTGTAAATGCTTTACTGCTAAGAGATCAGTTTGCAAATCTCGAAGAATATGTGTATGCTCATTCGTCCAAAATTTACTCGAAAAATTTGGGCGAATCAACTCATATAAAGGTTTTATACGTGTAGCGTAATCAGGAATGTAAGTTCTGTCAAAATTTAGAAACCCTAATAACGACTGGAGTTTCCGAATCGTATTAGGAGGTTGCAATTGAGCAAATTTTTCCAAAAAGTGTGGCGCTAAGCTCTTGCCCTCATCCGACAACTCATATCCCAGGAAAATGACACTGAGGAAGGCAATCTTTGATTTGTTAAAATTAAATTTGTAGCCAATTTCAGCAAATCCCACAACAATGCGCGCTACCCGCCTTAAATGTTGCAGTAACTCATCGTCTGTCAGATAGATATCATCAACATATGACAAAGCTTCAGGGTCCAACTCGTGCAGAATTTCAGTTACACGAGCCGAAAATAGTCCTGGGCTATTCTTATACCCCTGAGGCCGACGACAAAACTTTTTCTGAGAGCCAAACGCACTAAAGCTCGTATAGTCCCTGCTTTCGGGCGCTATATTTTGGCAGAAGAATCCATTCGAGCTATCTAATGTTGTTTTGTATTTCCTACGCACTATATTATTCATGAGCGCTGCGCTGTGTGAATTTTGTATTGCATATGTGCGTGTATGTCCATTTAAATGTCTGTAATCCACCGCTATCCTATAAGAATGGTCCGGTTTAGCTACTGGAAATAAGGGATTATTCATCGGCGAGACACAGGGTTCAATTAACCCCTGGTACTCCAATTGTGTAAGTATTTTCCTTACCGATGCCCTCGCTTCAAATTTTATAGGATATTGCGGTTGCGGCTGAGGTTCGCCCTTTATCGGAATTACATGATAAGGTGAATCCCTATCCCACCCCACATTATTTCTATATAAGGCGGGAGCCTGTGTCAGAGCCCATGTTTTACTATAGGACTCTGCTAGTTCTCCCGGAACAAGTGGTGAGAATGAAGGTGTAATAACCTCCTCCCCAACTGGACAGTCACGAACAAAGTCAGGGGGCCAATCCTGTTCGGCCAGCAGAATGTCATACTATTTGACCACACGGTCCCAAAAGATGGCGTTTATAGTGCGCTCAATGTCCCCTTCTAATTGTAAAGTTACTGTATAAACTCTATCGGGATCAGAGACACGCATATCTGCTGTTTCGACTTGTATGAAGTCATCAGTTGCTTTCTCCTCCAGATGTTCTAGAAGATTCCGGTGAACTATTGTGACCTCTGCCGCGCTGTCTAACAGTGCTAACGCCCATGTCTTGTTCTTCAAGAGAACTCTCTTCTTGAACAGCATGTCTAACTGAGACTGCCGCTACCTTCTTCTTTTTAAATTGCTGCTTTTGTTGGATCGGTTTCTCTTCTTTGTTGACAGAAACCTCCGTTGAGCGTTGTGATTCCTGTCTCGGTTTCACGTACTCTGTTCTCCGCTCTGACCGCCCACCTCTCTCATTTTTCTTTTCCAATGAGTCCTGAAAGGAACGAGATTGGCGTGTATCAGTATATTGATATCGATCAGGTGTCTTCAAATTATCCCTATTCCTGAGATTATACCTATTCTGCGGGGTCTCCGGCTGCGGAGATTGTCCCCTATCCTTTTTAGGTGTCTGTTGTTTTTTCTCCCAGCGCTTTTTAGTACCCTCAGGTTGCTGTTGTTTAGTAGGATCTTTACTATTCTTACCCTGCAACTGCGGTTTCTGTGGTCTAGCCCCTAGGCTATCATGACCAATACTCGAATATGTTTCTGCTATTATTCTCGGCAGCTCCCGCTCTTGATTAATTTGCGGGACGTCTCGAAGACGCATACGCACTGCTAGCACTACTGCCTCTCCTTTGAGATTACTCAAAATAATAGAAGAAACTGCGGCAAAATTGCCCATCAGCTGCATCCCCAAATCTAAAGCTGGAGCTGCCCCATATTCATCCTGAATTTGTTTTAGCACCTTCGGTAGATTAGCCAATGTTGGAGTACCGTGTGCTGTAGGGTAGAGCGCGGCAAATACCGTGCCCCAAGTATTACAATGATCCACAGTAGGAACCATTCCATACGGTAAACACATCGTCAATATTCTATGTTTATCCTGAGGTCCCGTATGGGGAAACACTGCTTCCAGCGTATTAATTTTTTGCGCCTGCCAAAATGGAGTTTCCTCACGTTTAGCCGGTACTTTAACTATAACTGAGTGTACAGTGGCCGGATTGATACCCGGAACAATCGCATGTGGGTGCGCCGGAGCAGCACGTGCTGAATTAGTATTTAAAGTCTGCATTACAAATTGAACCAGTCTTCTATATGTAGTAGCTAAGTCTATATATAAACGACGAACTTCAGCCACTGCCAAGTTAGCAACTGCAGGATATGGTGTGTACGTAGCCAATAAAGGCCAGGTAGGACCATCATTACTCAGTGGACCTAACCTAACTTGTGCTACTGTGTGTGGGAGGGCGCCATCAAGCCAATTATGGTGTTCTTGATAAGATAAAGGAATCTCTAAGTATGCATATGCCCTGTATTGTCCAGGGACATTCGCAACAGTGTATTCATGAAAAGTGTTTGTACCCCCATCAACTGCTGGGAATACGACCCAAGAATAAAAAAGCTCTGTTCTATAAGCTGCATGGGCGTCCACCACAAACGTGACCGGACCCCCCTGGTTCGTGAGACCATGTGCTATCAGATGGCCTGTGAGCAGGCGGCGCATATTAAGCGCTATATTCACTACATTAGGATTTGCCATTATAAAAACAACACTAGGTCAGAGAAGGCACACCAATATCGAGGTTTTCCTTTCAAAGTTCAAGCTTGAACAACCGACCACTAAGTAATAGGATGTACCTATCTTGTGGTGGTGGAAATCCTCAGCGCCACGGACGTCTCCGTTAACGGAACCGAGGAGTCAATATATATATGAGACCGAGAGAGTCAGCCGGACCCGAAAATTAGAGCCAGACCAATCGTTGGCGGCGCCATGTCGCGTGGGCTCTCATTATCCTAAATGAGACTACTGGATTTCTAGGTAGCACGATCGTTCACGGTGTGGGGGACTGAGTCTGACCCAGTTGGAAGGACCTCTGTCACCCTAAATCCGGTTTTGCTCCGCTAACTAGCAGTGCCTCATATCTCCCAAGGGGAAGGGATGATTGGGCAGCCGAGCGCATGACATCTTTGGAACTTCTCAGGGAAGTCGTGGTTACTCAGATCCAAACCAGCTCTCTCATTTACAGTATGATCTCATATACAAATGACAAAAGGCAGTTTGAGTTTTATAGATTGTTTTAATAAAACGACTGCATTTTAGATATTAAGGCGTGAGCCGCAATAACCAGAACCATACAACACAGTAGGATTGAAATAGTCACGAGGAGAGTGAAACATAAGAATAACGCTATCATGGTGTTAATAATTTCTACTCTCTCTCAGCTAGTTCTATTTCGAGCACAGCATGTTAAGCTTCTAACTTGCCTTTCAGATTCACTGGGAAGACATCAACCCTCATACCTGAGCAAAGGCCTGTGATCTTGTTCAGCATCTGCAACGAGGCAGTCAGCGTCTAGTTGTGGTTCCCTGGTCGGAATCTCCCTCTTGCGTGTATTGGGACAAGGAAGTGTTTTTATAACTAACATGCCAGTGTGATCACAAAAGGTCCCTACGCAAGAATGCCAAAGACTAAACTCCTACCACGTCTATCGGCAATGTACCAGACTGTATCCTTGACTAAAGCACAGAGTGAACAAGAATGTGTTATTGAGGACTCCAGGGCTGAAGTAGGCTAAACAGTGTGATATAAAAAATAAAACAAGACCGTAGAACTGGTTATTTGAAAAATAACAGTACGAAGCCGAATAAAAAGCATTTAGAGCAAAGTGCACAGAGACTCTAAGCTGCGAGCAAAGGAATAAATACATCCAGGGCAAAGTGCACAAAGGCCTAAAAGCCTGAAGCTAACGTGCAACGGATACATAAAACTGACCACACTACAATAGTGCTCGTACTTTGTCAGGATCAGGAGTCATGAACTTGAGTTTGTTTTATGAAATTTACACTTTTCAGCATTGAAGGTGAGATCTGCATCTGCAAGAAACTGACATACCTGCTTGAGGGCTGTGCCATGCTCCCTTCTTGTCACACCAAATACCTGAATATCATCACTGTAACTGAAGGCATGTGTCACAGGCTGAAAAATCCTATGTATTACATCTTGGAAAAAATTATGCAGCAGAGGACACCGCAAAACATATTCTTTTGTATTTAAATAAACCAACATGAGTTAAAAAAGTGGTAATGTACCTCCTCTTCCAGCTGATGGTAGCCTTTGTTCAGTTCAAGACGGGAAAATCTTTGGCTCCTTGCAACTGCATAATCATGTACACCATGAGCGGAACAGGATGTCTCTCTCTCAATTGCTTTATTGGCTTATCCAAGCAGATGCGCACTGCACCTCCATTGTCTTTTTTCGGCACTAATACAATTGGCAACATCCATGGTGTAGGGCCAGTAGAGCGCTCAATAATGTCATGTTTAAGCAAAATTTCATTCTCCTTCTTGACCATTTCCTGTTGCTGAAATACTATTCTGCAGTGTTGCTCTACAACAGGCCTGATGCCTTCATTAATCTGAAGTTGAACCTTCATCGTTTTGAGCTTTCCTAGTCCATGAAATAGTGATGGGAACTGAATCACAATTTCAAGTTGTGTATTTAGGTTGTAATTGATGGATACCAGCCCAATGTCAACTGCGGTTGTAAAGCTAAGTAGGCATGCAGTAGGTGGAGTACCATGAAGAACGTGAAATGGGGCCCTCACAGACATCTTCTTGTCCTGCACGGTCGCTATGAATGATCCTTTGCTCCACAATGGCTTGGAAGCAGCCCATGTGCACACCTTTGTACTTGAAACTTTGAGTCATAGCATAGGCGATAGACTGTGAAATTGTTCAACTGGCATTATGTTGATCAATGCACCGCTATCGATTTCAAAAGTTAATGGCCAACCGTTGACTTTCAGTTTGATTTTGGGGCAATGTCCATATGAGTCCTTTTGCTTTCTCAGCTCATTTGTTTCTGTCCTTTTTCCATCTTCCGTGCAAGAGGCAAGGCGCACTTGTGCATGTTATTCTCTTTTATCTATGATCATCGCACATTCATCCTCTTCACTGTTGCTTGATGGTGACGTCAAGTACTCTTGCAGGATAAACTTCAAGGCAATTGACTTTGCTTAGTTTCGACCTGTAACAGTTGAGGTCAATTTTTGTCTTTGTGGGTGTGGCGAGACTACTTCTGGAAACTTCTGCCATCCTTCTTCTCCTCCTGTGGTGACACACTTGATTTTTTCTTCACTTTACAAACAGTTATAAAGTGGCTATTCCTTCAGCACACGTTTGTCCAATGGATGGACATTTATTCTCATGTGGAAATTAAAACCCACATTGGAAGCACTGGCTTTATTTTTCTGAGGAACTCGTCTTAAGGGCATCTGCTTGCTGCTTGTGCCTACTTTTTCTGACTAATGCCGGTTCAACTTTTGCTGTTCCTGCTTCCATGTCAGGGGCTTGCTGATCAGCGCATTCCTCAGCTCTAGCAGTCATTAACACATTATCTAGCCTGAGTGTCTCTCGCAACATGCATCCTATAAACGAGTCTGACAACCATCAATGACTCTCAGGCGATGACCTCTTTATTATTAAAGTCACTGAATTTGCAAAGATTGATGAGCACATCAAGTCTTTCAACAAACTCATCCATCATTTCACCAGCTTGCTGTCTCGCTTCATTGAAAATGTACCTTTCCTAGTCAACGTTCGGTATCGGGTTAAACTTGGCTTCTAACACTTCTTTGATTTGAAGATAAGACATTCTATCCGCCTAGGAGAGTTTCTTTATCACTTCTTCCACTATGTCACCAGTGAGATTCTTCAAAGTCATGAAGTCATCAAAGGTCTTGATCCATGTGGTCAATCTAGTGCCAGTATTCTGATTTTGCTGGCAGAGGTTTCAGGAGAGCATTGTACTCCATGCTTCTGTGGCAACCACTGAAAAAAATCTAAATTCCAAACGTGGCTTCAATGGTTCCCTTACGTGACCAACAGTGCGAGCACTTCCCCTTTATAGACTCTCAGGTCCTCTCACCCAGTTGTGAGGTTGTATGACCGTGAATAAGTTCACTTCTCGTACCTGGATGTTGCTGTCTTTTAGCATTATCTTTGAT
Source organism: Pleurodeles waltl (assembly GCF_031143425.1). NCBI lineage: Eukaryota > Metazoa > Chordata > Amphibia > Caudata > Salamandridae > Pleurodeles > Pleurodeles waltl. Next base: position 1,893,826,309 of record NC_090440.1, read on the forward strand.
TGTTGCTGCCTTTTATGTTGTATGTGGTTTCACTGCCTTTTAGCATTTTGCTTGTATGACTGATGGCTCAGTGTTGTGGCGCAGCACTTTCTTTTTTTCTTCAACCTTATAGGCAAGTCTTAGTGGGCTTTTCCAATGGTGCTCCCTTGTTGGACCTTCGCCTTCTCCACAAGACCTCGTATGGGCTAGAATGGCTTTTGCATTCCACATACGCCAACTGCAGGATTCTTCATTTCGGCTAAGGTGCACGTGGCACATACAACCAATTTACTGTCTCTTGCAGACTCTCATGGAGAGCACTTCTGCTTCTTTGGGGTATGTATCCCCCACTTGTCACCAGCTGTCACATCCTCTACAGCCTGATAGCAGGTGCAAGAACACACCACACACGGAGCTTGTAGGTAATGTCTTTACTCATCAGTGTACTACATGTAACTAACTCTCAATATCCCCAAAAACATTCAAGACCAGACCCTGGCACCTCCCAGATTAATTACGTAATGTCCTTCATAGGTCCCCCCAATTCACAGGGTGCTAGCGCTTTACAGTTCTAAGACACTACAGAGGCCTCAAGGGTTCCAAACTGTCTGCTATCATCTTAAACCTTTTCACAGAGCTGTTTGGTTCTCTAGTCAGAGATAACGGGATCAAGATTCACCAATACGCTGAAGACATACATCTACTGGAAAGTCTCCTCTTCTTACAGCATCCAACGCCTCAACCACTATTTGCGTACCATCTAGACCTGGATGGCAATTGCCTCCCTTAAGCCTAACCCAAACCAAGATAGAATTCCTGTTATTTGCTAAGATCAACAAACAAGATACTGTGGAAGCCTGGCTCAATGACGTTATCCTAGACAGCTTAGAATCCCAACTTTCACCAAATGCCAAGTCACTTGGATTCACCCTGGACACCAAGCTTACCCTAAAGAAACACGGGCCAGATGTAGCAACTTTGCAAATTGCGACTTGCAATTTGCGAGTCCGAGCAACTCGCAAATTGCAACTCGCAATTTGCAATGCAGAACGGTGTCTCAGACACCGTCTGCGAGTCGCTATGGGGTCGCAAAGACCCACCTCATTAATATTAATGAGGTGGGTCGCAAATTGCGGCCCCATAGCGACTATGGGCACACACGGATATGGAGGCCTGCTGTAGCCAGCAGACCTCCATGTCCATGACTGCTTTTAAATAAAGCTGTTTTTTTATTTTCAAGTGTAGCCCTTTTTCCTTAAAGGAAAACGAGCTGCACTTAAAAAAAAAAACGAACCCTTTTGTTTCTGAATTTTTTCAGGGCAGGTAGTGGTCCCTTGGACCACTACCTGCCCTGAAAAAATTATTTGGGGTCCAGTCACAAAGGGGAAGGGGTCCCATGGGTACCCCTTCCCGTTTGCGAGTGGGTTACCATCCACTTGAAGTGGATGGTAACTGCGACTCCATTTGCGACCGCGTACGCGGTCGCAAATGGAGTTGCATACCACTCCGACTCGCAAATAGGAAGGGAACACCCCTTCCTATTTGCGACTCTGAAATGCATAGCAAACTCAGGTTTGCGACTCGCAAACGGCGATTTTCGCCGTTTGCGACTCGCAAACTGTTTGCTACATCTGGCCCCACATTGCCAAAAAAATAAAAGTGGACTGGTATCAGCTCTCCTCTAAAGAAAGCAAAATTGTTCCACCCAGGAAGGAACTTCAAAACTGTTCTTGCATCTGGATGGTATGAATGCCTTAAACCATGGCCTCCAAGATCCCACACTGTCACCCCTTAGGGGCATCATAGACGCCAAAGCAAATCTCATCCAGAGCGTGAAGAATTATGGTTACATCATCTTCATCCTGATGGAACTTCACTGGCTCCACTTTCCAGGCTGCACCATCTTCAAAACCAGCTGCATCATTTCCAAAGTCATCATGATCAGCACCACAGCTTATCTTGCTGACAAGATCAACATCTTTGGTGGATCTCAGCACACCTGCGGCCAGGACACCATCAAACTGCAGACTAAGAAGTGTGAAAAAAAAAAACAAGACAGCAGGCCTTTTCCATCAATGCTTATTTGATCCGGAACACCATCCCCATATCCATCAGGACCGCCCCAACACTGCTCCAATTTAGGAATGAGTTGAAGACTCACCTTTTTTAATAACTGTACATCACAATGTATTAACAGTCCACCATTAAGTTTCCTCTCCTATTTTTCATCGGTTTCCTTCTTGTCTTTCACTCTGTACAGCCCTTTGCTGCCCTTTGGTTAGGTTCACGCTAAAGAAATACCATATACATACATACATACATACAGTCACTGCTTCATACTCCTAATGAGATGCCCAGAGCATTTGTAGAGGGGTAGCACTCTACTTTGTGGAGTGGCTTAGATGGAACAATGCTTTTTTTGTTGTGGAGATTTTTTTGATGTCATGCGTCAGCACCACAGTTATGCTGCTTATGCATTCAATTCTAGCTACTAGACAGGAATATGTCAGTGCAGTCTGGCCTATTTTTGAAGTGTTTTGGCGTGTGGATATGGCTGAAAATGCTGAAACATGTAATTAAGAAACATGTTCCTGTGCTTACTCATGAGTGTGACAGAGAAGTGTGAGGACAGACATGGCCACACAAGCCAATGCCTGACATCCAAGGGCATAGCTAACCACCCGTTATAGCAGCTTTAGCGGGTGTACCAGAGGAACAGATTCAATTGTTTTATGACCCTTCTTATCTTTTATCTCGGGCTCGGAGGACAACACAAGTCAGAATGAGAAAAGGTGACAGAGAGAAATAAAAAATATTAAAATGGCAAAGAAAAAAATAAGATAGAGGCAAAAATAATTCAGCATAAAAGATAGAAAGTAAAATGCAAATAATGAAAGAAGAAAGAAAAAAGAAGCATGAAGGAAACGGGTACAAAAGGAGATGGGAAATAAGGAAAAGATGTAAAAGAAGAAAAAGGAAGAAACAACAAATTAGTAGGAAAATAAAAAGAGTGAAAGAAGGAAAGCAGTAAAATATATTGAAATAAAGAAGAAATGTGAGATGAAAGGATAGATGACTGAATGAAACAAGTGAAGAAGTAATTAATTATTGGAAGGATCACAAAAAGAAAAGATGCAAAAAAGGTGTGAAGGAGCAACATAAGCATGAGAAGAATAAAGGGATATGAAGAATGGTGGAAAATTAGAAAAAGATCAGATTGAAGGAAAGAAGAGTAGACAGAAGAAAAGAAAGAATGAAATACGCTTAAAAACAAAGGACAGATGATGAAAAGGAGGAAGGAAATAAGCATAAAAGGGAAGAAAGATGATGGAAAGGACAAATAAGAGTTCTTTTAAAATCTTTCTGTTTGAGTCGTAATTTTGACCAATTTCTGCAAACTTTCCCCACAGATACAATTTCCATGGCGCTTCAGAGGAAGAGCCAGGATCACTCAGTTTACTTCCACATTTCTTAGTGTATAGGGGTCAATGTTGGGGTATTTTATTTTCGGGCTGCTCCCTTGCTGGCATCTTTGTAGTGGTCTGTGCATATACTGTTCGGATCACAAACAATATGGAGCTAGGAACATTTTCTCAACAGGGTGCCTGCTACCTGAAAGGAAGGTAAATCTGTGCAATTGATAAGTAAGCAAATAAAAAGACTGCCAGTAAATGGCTTTAAGTGATGGAGTCATTTGAGACTTCATGTTGACAAAGATATATTCATTTTGAGCGATAATGTAAAGGTGTTATCATCTATGGTCTGGAGTGTATCACTCTAGTGGAAAGTTAGAGAAACGTATAGAAATAGGTTTGCACTTGGCACATTCTGATTGCATATTACTAAAAATATATTATTAACATACTCCTTTTATCGTAATCACTAAGGGCCTGATTTAGAGTCTGATGGACGAATATCACCTCATTACCTTATTACCAGTGGATTATGGGCCTGATTTAAACATTGATGGACGGGTTACTCCATCACAATGGTGACGGATATGCCGTCCATCAAAATCTAAATCCCATACTATTCAATAGGATTTATATTTCAGCAGACGGGATATCTGTCACCATTGTGACCGAGTAACCAGTCCGCCAATCTCAACATCAGGCCCTATATCTTAATGCATGTGTGATAAGGCAGATGGGCTATCAGTCATGTTTGTAATGGACTACCTGTCTGCCAAAATTCTTAATGAGACCCGACATCTGTTTGCACATTTTGCGCAGGCCTTTATTATACTGGGTTTAATGCAATTTTAAAATAATGACATGCATATTCACAGTGCTTTCAGTGGCTGCAGGAATTTCGTAGATCTGTAAAAACGTCACTACTCCCCCCGTGCACCAACCAGTATTCAATTCTGTGACTGGTTACAGACATAGTTATCTGCAGCAATCCCATTCACCAAATTAGCTTTCTTTCATAGCTCAATGTAGTTCTGATTAACTTGCATTTATATTTCATTTAAAGTGTGTTATATTTTCTATGTATTTACATTGAATTATAGATGCATATATATAACACTTACTGAAGGTGAAAGGCCAGCAAAATAGTTGCAGAATATTTTTTCTTTTTTAGCAACTTCTCTGACCCGGTCCCATTCACTTCAAGATCAATGCCCACACATACATTTTTTATGCACTTCAACCTATGCATGCCTGCGATAAGACACATGATGGTGGCAGGGGCATAACGCATGCCCCTACAGCCCATGGGGGACCCCCAGTTGAACCCAGTGTCTATGCCGTAAGGAACTCTAAGCGGTCTCTAGCGGCTACCTCTCCGATCAGGACCTCATTGGATGTGTAGTTATTTGAGGCTGCATAGAACTCCTTAAAAAAATATATGCAGATTTGACAACGATTTGATTGAGACAGACATACCCACCGCCTTGAGAAAGCCCCAGACCTGCGCCCCAAGAAGGGATGAAACACTTGTTGACGTTAGCTCCTGCACCACTTGGTACCATTTGTTTCAATCAAAATAAATACAATATTGCACAACTAATAGCTGGATCTATGAATTTCTGTATAAAGGAGGACAAACATACAAACAAACTCGGTTGGACCTCTAACTTTGTGTAACAGTTTGGCATGCCATGTTAGATTTGTCTGATGGTAGGAATACTGTCTCCAAACTCTGTTTTATTTTGTAAATATGTGATAGAAACAGTAGTCAAATGGTATCAACCCCCCAGACCATTGATTATAAGAGGTCTTTGCACCAGAATTATCTCAGTATTCACTCTAGACTGCTGAGCCCCCTACTCTCAGTCAGAGAGGTTATGCCAGAAGCTGTGCAGAAGGTGTCCTTCAACAATGCATATTTCATACACCAGGCTGAGGATTTTTAAATAAACATTTTAAACAATATGTCCCCATTTCATTTCTCAGTGCTATCTTTGAGTGTGTTATTCATAAACAAAAGATTGTTTGGATTGCAACTGAGTTCCTGAACAGCATTTAGAAGGACTGATAGTAATCTGAAAATGCTGCCTGCTGCAGAATTGGTCAGTGGGTTTGTGCTAGGGCTGCAGTCCACATGACTGTGTAATTCAATGCTGTTTTAGTGAACTAAGTTGTTGCATTAGAGTGTTAGAAACCCAACCCCTGTGGTTCTGGGAACCGCTCAGATTTCAAATCACTGTGAAAGGGACAATTTAATGGACATACACATCATCATAATAAAAATGTGAAAACCATCCAATTGCATGGTTTTTGGCTGCTGACTGATTCCAGACAGGGATTATATCATTCAGTTCTGCCAACTATCATAATCACATCATGAATATCATAAATGTTTACATAGTCATTTCACAAAAAAATCTGTATGCATGCATGTAACTATGTATGTAGTATGTATGTAGCGTGAACCTACCCAAACGGCAGTGGCGCCCTGAGCATCGTCAAAGTTCAGCATAAAATCAGTGAGCAATGATGAGGTAGCTGGTAGAGTAGTTAAATGGGCTGAAAGGATATGATAGAGGTGATAAAAATGATAATAGAAAAGTTGTACAAAATGGAAATGATAGTGTCAGCGGGTGAGTCGTGGTTGGTAAAAATAGTGCACTGGGTGTCTGTGCTGGAGGGTGCAGTGGCATTGCTACCCTCAGGGTTAAAGGTGACAGTGAATTGAATGGAGATGTAGGAAGAAGTAATGCAGCACCGGTCAAAGTTCTAACAAAGTGCCTCTGGTGCTATGCACACGGTATAGGGCAAAATGGAAACAAGGGAGAAAGCAGAGAGCACCAAATATTCATATGCTATGATTTTCAATACCAGAGCCGGATGCAAATGAAACTGAAACTAATCAGAGCTCCTTCACTGTCTACCTTGTTCCTCTGGATTACACTGAGTCTATGTTGATGAAAAGGGCTCATGGGCTGCCCTCAAAGGGGCCTGCTGGTCCATCATGGTGGCTCTACATAACACAGACTGGCTCACACCCACCCATAAGAAGGCAGCCTCCTTAAATCAGGACCTACTCTATAAAAAAACAGAGATTTCTGTTCTTTCTTTCCACATGTCAGCTTGGGGGCCCATCAGAAAGGACACTGTTTGCATGGTGGGAGGAAGTGGTTATTGGAGCGGGGTGCACAAAAAAGGGGATGAAATTCCAGCTAAGCTTAACTAGTCGTACAGAGACGAGGCCTACCTTTTCTTTATTGCAGTCACAGTCAACAACAGCTGTGGTAGAAAGGCCCAATGTGGGGCCAGGCAGTCGCGGCTCCTGGGAGGGATGGGGCAGAGTGGAGCGAGAAAAATATATAATATATATATAAATATTTTTAAACGTACCTTCCTCACCGTGCCGTTCCGATCTGCTCCTCTGGCTGCCAGAAGTTGCAGGGGCAGCTTAGAATTCTCTGCCTGCTTTCTCCAACCTGGCAACACAGTGCCGGGGTGGAGAAGGCATAGTCCACATATGTGTTTGGCCAGCACACTCCCCCCTAGGTCCCTCTTATGCCCCATGGCCCTGCCCCTTTTACAACAAAACCATAATAAACATAGTTTATTATGGTTTTGTTGTAAAGGTTTTGCACCTGCTGATGGTGGGGGGACGTCGCTCCTCCGCCATAGCGGAAGAGCCACCCCTGGGGCCAGGACAAATTAGGCTGAGGCATGGGCCCCATCTGCCCTTCTTTAGAGACACAGATGACACTGAGAGCCTTTCTAGAGAGTGCAAAGGCTGACTCTCTAAAGGTCTAGTGGCGCATGTCTCAAAATAGTCATTGTTCGTTTTCTGTCATGGCTCATCGTCAACCGAATCCATTCCTGCTCATGTATTCACATGCCGTGGAAGCTGAGGGTCCTTTCTTCTTTCGACTCGTGTACCGCTTTCCCACTTCTCTTCTCCCTCTTCTACACTGTCCTTCCCCAGTACCCATCCTTTACTTTGGCTGACACATTGATTGAATAATAGAAGTGTTTGATATAGTTAATAGCCCTGGGGGTTCCAACCGAGAAAGAGGGACATTTGTTCTTGTATTATCTTTGACACATAATTCTGTGCTTATTTATGCTGTACTGTTCTGGTGGTGGCATGCATAATGAAATTAACGAAAGCTTGAATATTAGTATTTCATTGGTTTGAATGTAAATAGCTCATGATTTACGTAACAAATGTTTTGATTTTCATGACTTATTCTCTTAGATATACATGCTTCCAGAACAGTGGAGATGTCACCAATTCTGATTTATTCAGTCTGACTTTCAAGAAAGAAATCTGAAACTTAGCATTATGGTCTAATTAGGATTTTGGTGGACGGAAAGACCAGTGTGACGGCCACCTCCCCACCGGACCCATAAAGAATTTCCCACTAGGCCGACGGGCGGAAATCTAGGTTTCCACCCAAGGCCTAGCGTGAAAGTGGTAATCGAGCCGGTGGCAATGCTGTCGCCTGCAGGGTGCACCAGCACCCTCGCAATGTTCACAGCAGACAGTAAACATTGTGAGGGTGCTGTGCACGTGGGGTCCTGCACTGCCCATGCTAAGTGCATGGGCAGTGCAGGGGCCCCCGTGGGCCCCCCTGCTCTCCACCAGCCTTTTTATGGAGGTAAAACGGTCATGAAAAGCCTGGTGGAGAACAAGGTCATAATCAGCAGGGCGGCACTGTATGTAGCGCCTTCCTGGCTGATTCTGAACTCTGCCACCGTCAGCCCATCGGGATCACTGATTCCGGCAGAGAGGGCGGTACCCTGGCGGTCTGACCAGCAGGGTCTTAATGTGAAGGACAGACCACCACAGCAGCGGAGGTCCTGACCACCACTGTGAGGCTGGCAGCCTCAAGACCAGCAGCCTCGTATTAAGGCCCAAAGTCTTTAAATTATCTTAATTCATTCAGTTGACTTAAGTTGATGTAGCTGACATGTTATTGCTACCTTTGACGTCACAGTAATCATCTATAAGTGGCAATCTTTGCATTTTGTTATTTGAAGTCCTAACAGGTTAACTATAAAGTGGTGCACTGTAAGTCCATATTAAAGTGCATTCATTGTGAAATAGTGATTTTAAGAGATTTGTAAAGCTGCAAAACTTCATGTATAATCAATTCATTTGATTTCATGTGTTTCTTCGTGTTGCTACTTAATAGTTGTCACTAGAGAATTAATTTCTAGAAGGAAATGTTTTAAATGTTTCAAGAAATATGTTGAAATGTATTAACAAAGTTATTTTATTTTAACTCCACTGTAACATGAATAGAGACAAAACTTATACTGAATTCATAATGTTATATGTGCCTTGCTAGATATAAAGGAATGTGTCATTCTAATTCACTTTAGCCAGCCTATGCGAGGCCTGCAAGGCCCTGTTTCATAAAATGTGTAGAAAAATGTTTAGTCATTCTTGCTAACATGACATTTCTTTCAGATTTCGTTCCCATAGAATGTTAGCTTGGAAATAGATGCCCTGTTTGACGCAGTAGTGTGCCTGAGAAAGTAAGCTTGAACCTAGTACATTGAGGAACTGTGGAAATACATTATATACAGTATAATTGTTTCAAATCATACAGATGAGCTAAGATGGATTTCTTTCCTATGCTGGTAATAGGATCCTTTCCTGTTTCCAACAACTGCCACATGATGGACTTTGAATGGACCGTGAAACCTTCCGATTTGTGTGGTGTGATGGATGAGTGAATAATCTTGCACTTTGGACTTTAAGATACTGTTCCCCAGTTGGACTTTCTGCATTCCATTCTTGATCCCCTTGGTCTTGAGAGGTACAGCTCTTTGCCCTTGCCCTGCACGTCCCCTAATGCTGAGATGAGAAGACTTAGAAATGTCTCCTGACCCAAGGAGAAGACTCTTGACGGAGCTTCTGAAATGCTGGCGCCTCCCCTTTTTCCCTACATTTTGTCAACCTTGGTTTGCCACATTTTGCCCCAGATGTAATTTTTCAAAATTCTTTTTGTCCTTTATTTTCTTTTTACTTTTTGTCCTTGCTTTGTAGCTCAGCGCCTGCTAAACTGTGACTTGGTAATCTGTAGTGATTTCCCATGCCCTAGCTAGCTAAATTAAATGACTCTCAAATGACCTTCATGCTTAAAAGAACTAGCCAGCATTTGTTTTTATATCATCAGATATTTCTGTCTATGTTTTCTATTGCTATTGTTGAGTGCTTAGTCCTTTTGAATGTTAGTTCGCTTAAACTTCTTCCGACGCCCGAGACAACCCACGGTGATTCTGTACCTCTATAGCTATGTTTAAAGTTTCATTTATATAAGCTTGAGCATTAGTCTGTAGTAAAATTCTTAACTTTATTCCCGACTGGAGTTTTCCTTGTGTTGCCAAATGGGTCATACTGTTAATGTGAATTGTTGTTTGACTTTTGATGCCTACCATTTCTAGCCCTTATGCTGAGCGAAAAGATTTGTTGACCTTGTTTACAGCGTACCTGATGTGCTGCACCAAAGTTAACTTTGAGTCAAAAATACATATCGGCCATATGAAGCCTCATCTCCTCAAGGGTTGTAGAGGAGAAGGAGCGACAGAGAGTAGCTGTGTGATGAGAGGAGAAACCAGGGAAGCCAGGAAGTGTACTGTTAGGGACAGTAAATGCCCAAGGAATTGAACTGTTACAGACAGTAGATGCCCCAGGAAGTGAACTGTTATGGGCTGTAGATGTCCCAAGATCTCTCCACTCAGCAAAGAAACGTTCAGACTGGCAAAAGGGGGCACTTCAGGTAGACCAATATAGTGAGCCTTATTGTCCAAGACGATGAGAATATGAATTAGAATGAAAAAGAAGTCAGCATCGGTGCCTGAGATGTCAGAAGCACAAGCAATCTGAGGCTATAAAGGACGAACCTAGGACAATAGAAAAAGTGTGTCTCAGACATTCATTCCGAGGCCTACGCCGTTTACACCACTAGCTTGTGATTAACTCTTGGCTTAGTACAACATGGCAAACTGAAAAGTACAACTGAAATGAAAGTGAACATTGTTTGCTTTGTAAACCCCTACTCTGGCAACCCATATACCACTTGCTAAACACCATAGATACTTTGATGGCCATAAAATGTACATAATATATAATTGATGAGTGGCAAAAAAAATCTTATTGTTGCTTCACAAAAGATTTCAAGTTCAAAGTCTGTCAAGGTTCCAAAATGTATCCAACAACTCACAAGAAGATAAGTTCCACAAACACGACTAATGAATCCATAAAGCAAAGGTCTTGGTTGCAGTACATAGGAACTCAGAAGCCTAGCAAGCATGTTGCTTTGCATGAGGAAAGTTTCCAAAGTGGCCGCAGCCATCTGCAAACAACGTAAACGTTCAGAAGTTCTGGAGCTTGTATTTTATGGCAAAATATGGTCTCCATGAGTGTATACTCTTCTGCCAGGCAGAGTCAATACTTTGTGCACACCATAAGCTCTTCTTTGATTGTCACAACCTCTGTACAGGTGGATTTTGAGGACGCCACCCACCCCCTCCAACTCCTGTACTTATTGGAATTCACATCTCTAGACCAAAGTTCTTACAGTGCCCTCCCAAAAGGCTGCCGCTCTACAGTGAAGTTTCATTGTTTCCAGGATATCTTGCATGAAATTCCTCTAACAATCCCATTAGAACATTCCTATGAACATTCCTCAGGACAAAACCTCTTCTATTCCACCAATTGTTGCAAATGGTTTTTGTCAATTCTTCATCACAAGTCTTATGCAACTTATATTCATGATCAGCATTCACCTAATTCGTGTAACCTCACTTAAGTGCTCTTCTGCAGAAGGACCTGATGTACACAGGGGCTGGTCAAAAGTTAATGTTTGGGGATGAGGACCATGGGAATGAGGACCATCCATACAAAAGACGGGTGACATTCAAATAGAAGAATGTGCCACTTCTGCCAACCACAATGTCTTACTCTAGTCCTCATCTTGAGTCAGGAGATAGTGCTTCCCATGCGTAACCCTGCTTGCTAGTACCACAGGGAGAATTTCCTGAATAGCTTGTCCGCAGGAGTAAAAGAGGATGGAGGGTGCAGAGAGTGTCATGACTGCCCGGACAGAATTCTCCCTTCTCTCAGGGAAACGCTAAACTAAGCACCTGATGCATGAAGGACTACATGTCCTATGGACACACAGAACTTTCACAAGACTTGCAATTGGTGGCAGACATCGTGAATGCTTAGAGTATAGTTTCCTTGTTGTCCAGAGCGTATTTGCTGGGTAATCATTTTACATAGTTGTTTTAGCCAGGAGTTGCGGTTTAGAAGTTTAGAATCCTTTTAACCTGTTATTCTAGAAGCTGACAAAAGACATATTTGTCACATAAATATTCTAGCGCAACACACATTTATAATCAGAGACTTGTGCATGTTTATTTTTTCACAAGGAGTTGTCCATTAAGATTACAGATTCTTATTTTGCAGTTTGCCTATTTTCACGCATCAATTAGGATTACAAACTCTATTATAGTTTGTCAAATGACCATTGTCTATCATTAGCACTTTTGTCATAGTTTAAATCTTGCTCTAGGCAAGACTGCTGATTTGAGGATGATGGTACTTGTGTTTGTAGGTGACTAGGCCAATCCTACAACAAGTCGCAACTGTCGGCCCAACCCTCCCGGCTCAAAAGCAGTGCCTCACCAAAAATCCAAACAGTAAAAGGTGGTTTGTGGCAGCCTTTATGCATTGACTCAAGAGTACGACATCTCAGGGAGGTCGTAGTTAAACGGAGATTACCTTTTTTCACACAAGCAACATGTCTCAGTCACACACAGGCAATGAAAGAGATGCAGTGAAGTTGTCAATAGGTTTTATTAATAAAACTGCAATCTACGATAAATTGCATGGGCTGCAATGATTAGGATAATGAGCAATGCAAGAAACAGAATAGTAAAAATGAGAGTCATGAATACAAAGACCCCCACCATCTTGCAATAAAATGTAATATGAAATAGATGTAAAGTAGGGCCTAATACCCTAGCATGATGAACTTAATCTCTAACCTAAGGAGAACTAGGTGTGGTAAACCTAATCTGCCAATACCATGTCCACGAGAAGAGCACCCCCAACCCTCGTTACCCTATAATGAGGTCTCTAGATCAGACTCTGTGGTGACATAAGGCTGGGTCAGCATCAAGAGGATGTGTAGCATAGATAGCGTTGATGGTATCTGGTAGGAATTCCTCTGATTATCTTGTCTGTGTGATATGTAGTTATACAGATGTGGTTGGACCCCTGACCTAGGTATGTTCCAAACAATAGATAAGATGGCATGCTTGGGGCGGCAATTATATAAACTATTCCCTGGCAAGGTACGTTCTGTTACTGTCACATGAAAGTAGGAAAGTACATGATGTGAATATCTACGTATCTCATTAATCTTTGGCGCTGATAGTGACGCCTTTACAGAGTGGCACTTGAAACTAAAACATCTTCCTAACTATAAAGATGGCAGCCATTTTGGAAGAAATTATTAAATAAATGTGCTAAAACAAAGCAAGCTAAGTAGGTTAAATGTCACTGGGTGACAGGGGCACTGGCCTGCAAGCCAGAAGGCTAAGCTAACTCCTGATTCCCATTAAAACTAAACAGGATCCATGAAACCCTCCCCATTGCTGGAACAAGTATGACGCCATAATGATGATTGAAAGTGATTGAACCCAATCTAAAATGCTCTGGACTAAAATCTTAAATCATGTTAAAACATACCTAAAAACAAATTAAAAACTTGTTAAAAATAGCTAAAACATACAAAGAGACACAATGTTGACCATGACAAGCACAGCAGGCCAAAGCCAGAGACAATGTTGGCAAACTTTTAAAACTTTAGAAAAGGCCAATGATCAAAATAAATTAACAGTAGTCATGATCTTGAAGAATGTCCCCAATGGCATTGAAAGGAAGGACATTCAGGAAAGAAACCACTTCGTAAGATGTTAGATCTATAACAGGATTGGCAGACGGATCCACAGAGCAGTAGTGAGCAGCAGCCTCAAACGCAGGATCTCCAGCAATGACAGCACCATCCAAAGTGCCCAAAGGAGCCAGACAGTCCACCAAGGGCAGCTCGTAAGTGGCCTTGTGAATTAGCCTCAGTCTCATGGAGTACGACCGTGGATGAACCCTCATCGGGAACATCAGCAGTCCCACAAGAGGCCTGGGAGAAGCAGCAGGGCACACCGAAGGTAGATGTTTGAAGAGGCACCAGGCGCAATGAAAGACCGGTTGCATACACCATAGAACTGTTCGGAATGACAATGACCAACCATGCTCCAATTCCTCCAGCAACGGAGCACCAAAATACTGTACCGTTCGATCACAACACAGTTGGGGTAGTGGTAGTAGCTCCATCACTCTGCTTAGCTGGGAAGGCACAACCACTGTGAATCAAGAACAACAGCAGTAGTATCCTGCCAATCAATGTAAAAAGTCACAGGAAGCAGCCAAACACACTGGAAAAGAGTGAATGGATGGCTGAAGGAATGACTCCGAAGACAGTCTGAAAGATGGGCACAAATCCAGACCCATGCCTTACAGAAGTGCACAATCTCTGTAGTGCTCAAATCATTGAATATCCTGGATAACAGCTCTCCAAAATGCTTGGGGAAGTTGGTATTTCATAGGGATTGTTTCTCGGCTGATGATTTAGCTATCTGAAGAGCATACAGCTCTCTAACGCAACTTGTTTCTGGAACAGTAGAGCCTTTAGTCTGCTCAGCTTTTCATAATTTACATTAGTAGTATCAATGTGAGGCTACATATCTGCTACCCTTATCTCTTGTGTGGGGGGTAATAAAACATGTCCGCAACACATTACGACCTTAGAGCTTAAATTGCATAAGCAATTCCTGGTCGCATACTGCAACAGCTTATCTTCGTTCAGCACCACATAACTTCCATTCGAAAGTACATGAAATGCAGGACAAATCAAAGGGACGAAGTTCGTGAGCCACGCATTGCAAAGGCCATGAAGGAACACCTGTTTGCAAATCATTGAATGACTAACAGTAGTCTCATATTTGCTTCCGCCAAGAAAGACCTCTGTTTCGCCTATCAGACATTTATATTTAAAGGGCAACTCCCACTCTTCTTGAATATAGCTATCGCCTAGCCGCTCATATCTGCCCATGGCAAGATGTTATAAGCATTTCGAAAACAAAAAGTGGAAATAGGCAGATTGATAATGCGAAGTACTAGCCATACTGTCGATGGACTCTGCAACTGTGAAAGGCAACTTTTCTAGCTTTTCCATATGAAGTATGGTGAAACTAGCTTCCCTTATAACCATTGTTTGTTGCGCCCTGGATAAATTAAAAGTAGCAAACAAGTCACTACTGTTAATATACTTCCATGGAACTCGGCTGTTTTTCAAAATCTGTAGTGTCCAACATAACTGCATTATGAAACACAGCTGATTTTGTCCATGGTGTAAAAAGGACATGTCATTCTGAATTATGTCAATCGCAGATGACACCATGGCCCTCATTATGACATTGGCAGTAAATACCGAACACTGCCGCAGTGACTGCCACCAACATACCGCCGCTGAAGCGAACATCTGTCCATCAGATTATGACACATGCAGCCAAAACCGATGGAAAATAGCCACAACCACAAATCCGCCTGACTGAACGTGATAAACTGTCAGAACTACCACCCATACTGTTAAGCCACCAATACTACGCCCTCCAAATAATGACCCACGAATCACCACAGCGGACATTCAATGGTGGTAAACCATTGGCGGTGAACACCGCCGAGGCAGTTAAGGCCACCCAAATACAAAACAAGACAACATTGGGCACATCAAAAAACCCACACCTCACACAAATACACACACCCCACACACCCACCAACAGCACTATAAAACACACACCCACATCACCCACAATCCTTTGCTAACACAACAAGACGGATACACTTAAGGACGCTAACACAAAAGAGAAATGCACACACATATCACAACTACTTATTCATCCCACACGCACCACACACCACACACCCCACCACATCATACATGACCCTCTGCACAACCACCACACACCACACCACACACCTATGTTCCCACAAAGGCACCCCTGTTTCACCGAGAAGGAGTTGCGGGTCATAGTTGAGGAAATAGTCAGGGTAGAGCCACAGCTTTTTGGAGCACAGGTCCAGCAGATATCCATTGCCAGGAAGATGGAGCTATGGCGGAGGATCATGGACAGGGTGAACGCAGTGGGACTATATCCACGCACAAGGGATGACATAAGGAAGAGGTGGAAGAACCTACGGGGAAGGTGCGTTCCATTGCAGCAAGGCACCAGCTCACCATCAGGAAGATAGGCAGTGGAGCCCCCACCTCCTCCTCCACAGCTGACAGCATGGGAGTAGCAAATCTTGGCAATCCTGCACCCTGAGGGACTCACTGGAGTAGCCGGAGAACTGGACACTGATGAGCCAACATTTACTACCTACATAGTGCTCCACCACAATTAACAAACCTAATGCCAAGCCCTGCATGCAATATCCACTGCATGCACATCCCTTCCAGCCCTGCATGTACACCCATCACCAATGCATGCACAGCATGGAGAACTACCAATCCCACAATCCATCACCATACACAAACAAGGGTGGCAGGTCAACAGCAATAATTTAGGGGAAGCTAGTGATGCAGAATATGTCACACACATAGCATAATCCACCACCTACATCCCCACAGGTGCCCCAGCCAATATTAGCAGTGAGAAGGTTCCACGGCTACCCAGTCCCCCACCAGAAGATGCCCCCAGTGGTGATAGCAACTCAGGAGCTCTGGATCTAGATGAACTCCCTGGCCCATCTGGGACCACTGGTCAGTCGGCTACCCCAGTCCACACCCAGTCTACTACAGAGCCTCCCCCCTCAGAATACAACACACCAGCAGCCACACAAAGTCTCCACAGCTCTGTCCCCAGGACACGTCAATCAGTAGTGTTCTCACCTGTACAGAGCCCCAGTCCACACCTCACAGGCCGGACAATGAGGGTCCTGGGGTCAGTGGCAGTGGGCACACAGTTCAGGGGACCCAGGCACAGGGGACCAGGGACGGTCGGAGGACAGCTGCACCAGGGGAGGACATACCCAGGGTACCAACTGCCCAGGAGGCACTTATTAAAGTCCTGGGGTCTTACCAACAATCCCAGGACAAGATGGTCAGGTGTTAAACATCATGCAGGAGAACCAGCAGCTGCAGGGGAAACCCCACCAGGAGATCAAGCAAGAATTGCAGGCCCTAAACACCACCATGTTCTCCATTGCAGGGGTGCTGGGTGATATGGCCAACATCATGAGGGACTATACAGCACACCAGCGGGCCCCTTCCACTAGCCAGTGTACTCACTAGCCCTCCACGTCTGCTGCAGCTAGTGGACAGGAGGCCCAGCCACAGGACCGCATTGTTACCTCTAATGCCTTTATAACGAATGTCTTAACAATGATTTTTCATTGTAAAGGCATTCCTGGTATGTATAGAACTGTTATGAACCGCATGAACCTGTGTAAATGTCCAGTTACATGTTGATCCATCCTACTAATGTGTCTCAGCGGTCTGTACACACCACAGCATTACACTGTTGTAACTAAAGCAACATCTGCAATAAGGGAAGGCATGGGTGACAGTCAGGTGGGATGCAAAGGTAATGACTAGCATAATGCTAGAGCTACACAGCACAACACAAAATCTGAGATAGGTTTAGTACAACAGTCTTACCTGTGTCATTGGAAGTTCTGCAGGATCATATGTGTTCTGTTGTCCACATCCTCCTCCTCACTGTCCTCAGTGTCCATTGCTGCCACAGCTGCATTGTCATCCCCCTCCTCCTGCAGATAGGCCACATGCCGTCTGAGGGCCAAACTGTGCAACATGCAGCACATAACAACAATCCTGCAGACCTTCTCAGGGGAGTAACATAGGGATCCACCTGTCAGATGGAGGCATCTGAACCTAGCCTTCAGGAGCCCGAAGGTCCTTTCAACAATCCCCCTGGAATGCTTATGAGCATCATTGTACCTATTCTCAGCCCCTGTTCTCGGATTCCTTACAGAGGTCAGGAGTCAGGACAGGTTTGGGTAGCTGGAATCACCTGCAGGAAGTGAGGGACACACAGTAGTCCTGTACAATGGCATACGGTATGACTCCAGAAGGCTTACACTGACATATATTGGGTGGGAACTCAGGCTCACCTATAAGCCACACTCTGTGCCTCTGTAGTTGTGCCATCAGTTGTGGGATGCTGCTATTCCTCAGGACAAAGGCATCATGCACCAACGTGGGAGATGTACTGGTCAGCAAGGCACACCATCTGGACATTGAATTAGTGGTAACTCTTCCGATTCCTGTTCACCTATTTATTGGCCCTGGGGGGGACTAAGGCAATATTGGTCCCATCAATGACCCCAATTACATTTGGCATATGAACCATTGCATAGATTCCAGCCTTCACAGTGGGTAAATCATCTACCCTGGGGAATGTGATGTAGCTGCACATGTATTTGAGCATGGCAGACAACCCTTGCAAGCACAATAGAGAACATTGACTGTGACATTCCTGCAGCGAAGCCCACTGTCACCTGGAAAGAGCCAGTTGCCAGGAAATGGAGCACTGAGAGTACCTGCACAAGAGGAGGATTACCGTGGTGCAACGGATAGCAGGTATCAGATCAGGCTCCAATTGTGCACACAGCTCTGAGATTGTGGCCCTGTCCAGACAATAGGTTAGTATGATGTGCCTGTCCTCCAATCTAGCCATGTCCACAAGGGGTCTGTACATTGGTGCTTGCCTCCATATCCTATTCCTCCGCAGTGGTTGGTACCTAAGGGACCCAAAAGTAAGAAGGGAGTGACAACAAGAACCATGAACTCACTACAGCAGTGTACACAGAGCATACTTGTATGTTGGACACTGGAATTGTATAGGTGAGTACATTCGACTACAATGACACACTTTTAAATCTGCACATGTGTAGTAGCAGTAGAAAATGGCACCTGCATGTCCTGTATGCAGAGACAGGTGGAAGTGACCTCACTCCGCCGGCGTTAGCGTCATGGCGGGAGGTGGCATCTGTACAGGTGGACGTGACCACCATTTTATTTCCACCACTTCACTTGATTCTTGACTTTCTGCAGGACGACATCTCCACTGCGTGTGCTGCTGCTACCTGTGTCTAGAACCTGCCATGGCATGTGCAACAGGGGAAAGGGCCCCAGTCTTCACGTCGGAGGAGTTGGAGAGGCTCGTGGATGGGGTCCTACCCCTGTATAGGCAGTTGTATGGGCCTCCAGACCAACAGGTTAGTACATCATGGGTACTTTGAATGGGACATGGATGCATAGAGATGTATGAGTGTGCCAGCAGTGTCCTATTGGGGGGGCTTTGGCTGGTGGCAGTGGTAATACAGGGGTAAAGGTCATGTATGTGCCTGATGAGGGGCTAATGCAGTTTGTACGCCATATGTGTAACAGACTGGATTGTCTTGTTCATGGTGTCCCACTGTTTGTGTTTCTTCTGCACATCAGGGTCCATCAGAAGAAGTGGTTGTGGCATGCCATCGCCAAGGAAGTGCGGACCCTGAAGGTCTACAGCAGGCATAGCACCCACTGCAGGAAACAGAGGGAGGACCTGAGATGCTGGGTCCGGCAGAGGCCCAGCCGGGAACGGCCTCCCAAAGACGGAGGGGTGTCCGTCGGAACCTGACCCCCCTTATGGCCCGTATACTGGCGGTTCTGAATCCTGAGTTGGATGGGTGCTTGAGGGCATTACAGCAGCCACAAGGGGGTAAGTACAGTATGGTTGACAACCATCTCTGTTGCCTGCCATGGGATTTGGGTGCAGGGTACAAGGCAGTAGATGCCCCAATATGCCAGTTTAGACATTGCTGCATGGGCCAGCTTAGATGAATGGGTAAAATGCATGTTTTTGATAGCTATGTAGCTGGTTTTCCATGGCAAACAGGCTTAGTTGGTCCCAATGGGTGTGTAGCTGGCAGTGTTTGGCTCCTATCTGCTCCTGTACTTAGACAATGGAATGCTAGTGTGGTCCATACTGCCCATTCTCAGTCTTAGTGTTTGACAGTGATGTGTATGCCATCTGTGCTGTTGGTGCTGGAATTGACCCTGTGCTACCTTTCTTTCTCCCCCCTCTCTCCTTTTGTCATCCTGTCCATGTGTGCATTAGCATCATCTGGCAAAGAAGCAGGGGCACCGGTGAGTGAGGGAGCTGCAGCGAACAGGACCCAGAAGGGAGAATCCACCGACGCCGATGGAATAAGTGGGCAGAGGGCGAGGGGAGCACCACGGCGGGTATAGGAGGTGATACCACTGACTCTGATTCATCCTCCTATGGGAGTGTTGTGTAGCCAGTTTAGCTATACTTTTATGCACATTATTTTAGCAAAACTAGGCCTGCCGCTGTGCACTTTAACCTAGATATGTTTTATTTTAGCTTCATGATATTATTTTAATAATAGCTACATTTGTAGTCTTGTTTTATTTTCTCTATCTAGCTGTCTATAGCCTAGGTCAGCTCTGCGTTCTTAAACAAGACATTTCTTTCACTCTGTGCTTTTCTCAAGGCTGCAGTAAGATAGGTTGCATGCAATAGTGGTACGCTTCATCTCCAATGTTCATAAAAACATACACACGCTTATGTGAGGATCCTTTCTTGGAACTTCAGCTGTTTTATTATAAAAACACTACTTTGACCCATGTAAGTTAGAGGGAGATTCCAGCCAGATGACCACAACTGGATGCTGATTGCTGAGTGCTTCGCTGCAGCTGCTTATGTAGACTACAGGCCTCTTGCTCAGGTATGAGGGATGATGTCTTCCCAGGGGGAACCTGAAGGGCAGAATTAGAGCTTAACATGCTGTGCTCCAACCTAGCCTAGGCAATAACTATTCTTAACAACCATAGTAACAACATGGTAGTGTGATTTTTGAGTTTTACTCTCCTTGTCACCATTTTAATCCTATCTATTGTGCTTCATCGTCCTAGTTATTGCAATGCATGCCTTACTATCTAAGATGCAGTTACTTCAATAAAACTTTATCGAACTCTACTCTGCCTCTGATTGTCCCTGCATATGTGAGACTAATGTAACTTAGAGAAACAGATGAGATCTGAGTGACCATGATTCCCCTGAGCAGTCATTTGTGACATGCGCCCGGTTGCTGCTCTTGGGTGGGGATGAGGCACTGCTAGTTAGCCGGAACAAAACCCGGATTAGGCCGACAGGTGTCACGTGGTGCAGGATTAGACTCAGTCCCCCGCAGTTCAGGTGATTCTGCTGCCCAAATCCAGTAGTCTTATTGGGATAATGAGAACCTATGCAACAGGAGTTCCCTGGTGGTAGCGGACCCCTCTGGGACTACCCTAGCTACAGGTTCTACCGCCACCCCTGTACCACCACCGCCCTCCCAGTAGCTCCCCACCGAGTTGCCCGTGCCCGCACACCCAGGAGAGTGGGCATCTGCTTTCCCTCAGGCACCTCAGGCCCTGCCCCAGTCAGCCCTGTTGCCCTCAGTGAGGAGGCTATTGACCTCCTGAGATCCATCTCTGTTGGGCAGTCACCCATAGTGAATGCCATCCAGGGGCTGGGATCCCAGAAGCAGCAATGCAATGCCTTCCTAGAGGGCATTCAAGGTGGCTTGTCGGCCATACAGAGATAGTTTCAGGCTCCGGCCTGTTCACTGACGGCAGCCAGTGTCCCTGTTTCTTCCGTCCCCCTCCACCTACCACTTCCTAGTCCTAGTATCCTCACTCCCACCTATTCGAAGCACACATTCAGACAAGCATCCACACAAAACATCACACAAGACTCGCACAGACAAACACAGGCAGCACACTTCAGTCCACAAGCACTCACATAGCCAACAGACAGATGCACACACAACATCATCCACTTCCTCCACTGTCTCCCCATCCTCCTCTTCCGTCACAGTCACAGCCACACTCACACCAGCATGCACTGCATCAACAGTCCCTGCACCTGCCAAATACACCGCCTTGCCCACAGTCACCACAACAGCAGACCTGCAGACATGCACCCCACACACCACATGCACACTCACCACCATCTCCACATCATGCAGCACACCCACCTCACTTGCAGACACCACCACAACATCCATCCACACATCCTGGTTGCCCTACCCACCCTGTCTGCCCCCTCCAAAGACACACAAACTCTCACACTCAGACCCCCAACAGCCATCCACCTCACACACACACACTGCCCATGCACCTGCACCCAAGACCAGCACACCTCCTCCTCCTACAATCACTCCCTTTACCTCCACTACCATCCCTCCTCCCACATCCCGCCCCATTGGCCCTGAAAAGCTTTTCCTTGCCTGCCTTGACTTCTTCTGTCCCCCCCCCCCTCCTGTCCATAAAAGGAAGGTCACACACCCCAGGACAGTACCTCAAGCACAGTACCTCAGTCTGACATGGTACCACCCCAAAGTCTCCAGCAGCCACTAAGGGCCACATGAGTGCGACGCCACCCCCCTGCCCCAAGGGCACTCCACCACCCACAAAACAGAAAGCTAAAGTGCCGCCCCCCTCCCAAACAGATAACCAAGAGCATGGAGCCACCTCCAAAACCTAGGGCCAAGGAGACCCCTCCCAAGACCAAGGAGGCCCCAACAAAAACACAGCCCAAGGAGGCCCCAACAAAAACAAAGCCCAAGGAGGCCCCAACAAAGACAATGCCCAAGTAAGCACCAACAAAGACAAAGCCTAAGGAGGCACCAACAAAGACAAAGCCCAAGGAGGCACCAAAAAAAACAAAGCCCAAGGAGGCACCAACAAAGGCATCCCTCCAGAACCACTGGCCAAGGACAGCCCTCAGGAACCAGTGGCCAAGGACATCCCTCCAGAACCAGTGGCCAAGGACACTCCTCCAGAACCAGTGGCCAAGGGCACCCCTCAAGAACCAGTGGCCAAGGACAGCCCTCCAGAACCAGTGACCAAGGATATCCCTCCAGAACTAGTGGCAAAGGACACCCCTCAAGAACCAGTGGCCAAGGACTGCCCTCAGTAACCAGTGGGCAAGGAGCCCCATCAGTAACAAGTGGGCAAGGGTCCCCTCCATAACCAGTGGGCTAGGAGCCCCTTCAGTATCCATTAGGCTAGGAGCCCCCTCAGTATCCAGTGGGCAAGGAGCCCCCTCAGTGTCCAGTGGGTTAGGAGCCCCCTCAGTATCCAGTGGGCAAAGAGCCCCCTCAGTATCCAGTGGGCAAGGAGCCCCCTCTGTAACCAGTGGGCCAGGGTCCTCTCCAGAACCAGTGGGGAAGGAGCCCCCTCAGCAACCAGTGGGAAAGGGTCCTCTCCAGAACCAGTGGACAAGGAGCACCCTCAGTATCCAGTGGGCTAGGAGCCCCCTCAGTAACCAGTGGGCAAGGAGCTCCTCCAGAACCAGTGGGACAGGAGCCCCCTCACAATGAGATGCACATAACACCCACCCCACCCCCTGCCCCTGAGGTGCCTGCCCATTTCCAACATGATGCCCCTGAACAGTAGAGTCCCGATGCTGTCAGGAGTCAAGTTGGGGCCTGGACTGTGGGCATTCGTGACTTTGAACTGGCCTTTGGGCCTGCATGTACATATGCAGTTGTATGTTCTTTGAATTTGATTTCTCAACCAACATGATTACAGTGGTTGGAACAGAGGTGTATGTCCTAGCCTTCTTTGCTCGTGGGTCCTGTTACTATTGATTTACTCTGCAGCTGGTTCTGGATGTGTGGTGTGTATGTATGGTGTGTGTTGTGCGTGTGTGTGTCACTCTCCCCCCCTCCTTTGTGTGCTAGGTGGCTGTACTCACCATCATCGTCTTCGTAGGTGCTCTAGGATGGCCATGGTGTGGTTCAGCATCGGGAAGACTTGCAGTTCTGGTTCCATGATGGCTGCTGACTCATCTGGGTCCCTGGGGGTGAGTGTTTCCTTTCTAATTGATGTGTTTCAGCCAGGTTTTTTGTGTTTTTGCTACCGCCCCGGAAATCCTGGTGGTGTGCTATGTCATAATATGGTGGGCGGATCCATGTCTTCCACCTGCCTGTAGGTGGCTACCGCCGTGTTCAGTGTTCATACCGCGCTGGCGGTTGATGTGGTACATTGGCTGTCTATGGGAGGGATCACCGCCATGGTCATTATTTGGAGGTCTTTACCACCGGCCTGGCGACGGTACGACCGCCATCGCCGCCGTGGCGGTAACCTGACCGCCAATGTCTTAATCACCACCAGTGTTATCAAGGGAATGGATCCTGTTGGACAGAGTGTTCATGCCATCGTCGACAACAGCTAAAGCCTTTTCCAAAATCTCTTTATCCATCTGCCTTAAACGCGCAGCAGTTTCCATTTGAGGAAAGCTTCCAGATCTCATTGCATATGGCAAAGATGAATCTCTCAGAGTGTGGCATTCTTGGACTTAGCAAGAAGTCCTGCAAGTCTATATCTTAAGAATGAGTATTAAGATGTTCCTTAACTGCTGCTAAGGTTTTAGTCTGTAACCATGTTTGGCACATTTCACCCACACTGTATGAAATAACTATACACAAGTGTTGACCCGAGACAAAGTGAGGGTCCGTCCGGCTAATCTTGAAACCCCCTGAGGAATTCACAAAACACTTCTGCCACCCGTTTGTGTCTATTTGCCATAATAACCACCCGCCCAGAATGGAAAGTGAAGAATTATAGATACCTGCTTGAATCATTATATTTAATTCTTCCTCTGAAACGTTGAGAAAGGACTGCCAATTGGTGAATTTTGCCAGTGTGGAGCTACTGGGTGCATTAATTTCTTAAATTTTTGCTAACCCTAGACAGGATGTCTGTTGAATTGTGTCATTTAAAAAGATCATTTGCACAGGAATAAGGCACACTCTTAATAAAGCTTCCCTACCCTGAATTTGCCAATCTTGTGTTCCCCATACACTTTTTGCATCAATGGTGTTCTTCCAGTATTCGTAGCTTTCAACTGCAAGTCGGGAAACAAAGGAGTCTGAGTAAATCAGTTTTGTGTTAGTTAGCAAAATGTTCCTAATGTTAGAAGGTGGTAACTTAATATAGTGTGATTCGACATTTTTATTGTCATGCCCAGAAAAATATGTGAATTTATCTGAATAATGTTTTGGGCTCCCCTCAGGTGGCGTTGAACAGTGTTCCCACTGTGTGTAATTGAATACTGATCTGGGTCTAGTTGCATGGTGCAGGTAGTAAGGCCCCCAGTTGTTATAGCAGAACAATTCCCTATAATTCTTTGTGTTAGTGTACACATCATTATTTTCAACTACAGTGTAATCCTTCTTTTTGGCTATCATGGAATCAACTATCAAACATCCCAGTCATTGGAAACAACACCCGGTGTAATTACATCAGTCATTGACATCTTAAAGACATATGGAATTTGAATGACCTCAGTAGGCCCGAATATATAAAATAGTTCCATTATTAGATAAAATAGTTATTTTTAAGCCATGTGTCCAGCGTACGTGTCTTTGAAACAGTTTCAGTTGGAGGTACAGATGAGCTTGAGGAAAAATCATCAAGGTCGATTAAATAACCAGAAGCAGTCTCTGTGAACACAGGAGCCGGTGCATTACTGGTGGATGGATCCACTTCGCATGGAGGCTCATAGTAGACGATGCCGTCAGTTTGTGTTGTGTTGGAGTAGAAGACAGACACATCTTGGACAGATGATGTTGTTGACGTGATAATAGGAATTGGCAAGAGCTCATTTTCTGCCCTCCCCATGCTTGAGGAGGCATTTGTAGCATTGTTGAACATGCTTGCATAGTCAGAAGTGTTGTTTCTTCTTTGAAGAGGTATGTCCTGGTGGGTGGTGAGGTGGGACCGGGAACTACCCAAGGGAACTCTCGGTCTACTGTGCAGGATCAGCCACATGATGGAGTACAAATTTGTCAATGGAGACAAATCTGTTTGCTTTGGAACCAGGCAGTGGTGGTAGGATGACAGTTTTGGTACCTTGTATTCCCAGGACTTGGACCGGCGCTCTGAAGGATGGGCCGAATTCCTTTTTCACAGCAATCTTCTCACAAACCAGATCCTCAACTGTAGGAATCCAGCCAGTAGAAGTTGTTGGAAAATCCCTTATTTCTGAGGTGGCAGCACTGGCAGATGATTTATCATCACATGCTGAAGCTCCTGTAAGACAGTGAGATGTTCATTTATGTCAAAAGCTGTATCTACTGCCACCAAACCAGGGCCATCTTGATCTGGGACATACATAGGTATCCCAAAGAGCACCTCATGAGGAGTGCGTCCTCCCAAGGACCTTTTGGCAGATTATTCAGATCTCTCTGGACCCCAGAGAGATAATGAAGCCAGCTGCAGCCAGAACCTAATACTCTTGCTGCTAAGGACTGTTTTAGATCTCGATTCCTCCTCTCCACAACCGAATTTCCCTTGGGATGGTAAGGTGAGGAGTAATAGAGTTCAACACCCATCATCCCCATGGTGTCCCTGAATGCCTTAGAGGCAAAGGCAGGGCCCTGGTCCGAATGGAATGCTGCAACCGCATATGTACCAATAAAGATCAGCAAGTCTTTAATAACAGTTCGAGCATCAGCCGACCGCTGAGGCCATACCCCCAGAAATCTAGAACAAGAATCTACAGCAGCTAAGATGTATTTGTATGCACCATCAGGCTGAAGTGGACCTCAGTGGTCCAGGTTACACACATTGTAGTGGCCTATTGGACACTAAGAGTGATGTCTGCAGAGGGCGTTTGATGTTTGAACCCTTTATCTGCTGGCAAATGTCACAAAAGAGGACATATTGCTTGGTCTGTTTGTATAGACCTGGCCACCAGAAGTGTTTCTGTAAAAGTGTTATTGTGGCCGCAATACCACCATGTACAGAGGCAGCATCCTCAGGTGCTGCTTTTATTAGATCTAATCTCTGGCCTTGGTTAGGGATCACCCGATCGCCAACCCCAGGAAGTGTTGCATAAGCAACATTCTGTGCACTGATTTGGTATGAGTATTTTGAAGGGTATGCTTTTGGAGAGGCTTGCCTTCAGCCAAAGCTTTCACGGCAGCCAAAATTTCATAATCCAATTTTGTCTGAGAACGAGTCACTGTAGCCACAGAAGCCGTAGCTTCTGCTGACTTGGGCGCTTCATCAACCAAAGTGCTGCCAATAACATGTAGTCCCAAACATTGGTGGCCCAATGTATGGACTACATGAGTACCTCTATAGATTATCTTTCAAATCAGCCACCCTCCCCCCTGAGTTTTGTGTTTCATGGTGTTCCCTTTGGAGTCTCTGAACCCGTTCAATCGCCAATGATTAAGATAATCATTGTAGGACTGACACAGTAGTATGAATCACAGACAAGCAAAGTGGGTTGTCCTTGATCTGTCTGTTCTAGCACTAAGATAAGGGCTTTAAGTTCAGCCAGCTGTGCTGTGCAGTCCCCCAGGGTCTGCGTGTAGGTATTATGAGGGTGGAATACACCATCCTTCATTACTCCCTTCTCGGCTGTGCAAGCGGCTGAGTATTGATGTTTGGTACCTACAACTGGTTGTGCTAAACCATCAATGTGAATGACAGTATGGTATCTGTCAAGTGGCAAGATGTCTAGAGGTGCGGGGTACTTATGTTCAAATTAGAGAAATTCTTGTGTTTGAAGTTTTGGATCAAAGATGTAATCAGCATTGGTGGCAGTCAGGGAGGTTGCCTATTGAATCGAACATGGATGTAATGCTTTGGAGTTTGGAACACTAGCTTTGTTGACTGCCTCTAAGGTTGGCACCGGGGTAACGATAATAATGCATTTCCCTTGGGCAAGTGGCTTCTCCTTGATGGCAGCCGTCTGTACTGCAGGTAGAATGTTTTCTGTGGGTGCAAAATGTTGTTCTGCATTGGAGTATAAATGGGATTTCTATGCTATGTGCAGCATGTCGCCTTCATAAAAGGTGACATAAGTGAACCCAATGGCACCAGCAATTATTCTGATCACCAAATTTCTTTTGTCGTCACAGGTGTGCAAGTGTTTTGCTTCTAGCATGTCCTGTTGCAATCTTCTAAGGATGCATGTATGTTCTACTGTCCAGTGTCAGCTAGAAACATCAGGGCATATTAAGTTATAGAGTGGCTTGACACAGTGTGCATAGTCGGGAATGTAAGTTTTGCCAAAAGTAAAGAAACCAAGTAAAGACTGTAGTTTCTTGATTGCATTTGGTGACTGAAGTTGAGCACACTTTTCTTCTCTTGCCCTCGTTTGATAGCTCTTATCCCAGCAAAAGCGTTTTTTTAGCCAAATGAGAATGCACTCAGGTCCCGACTTTCGTGAGCTAAGTTCTTGCAGAAAAAAACATTGGAGATATCCAAGATTGTTTTGTATTTTTTACGCACTATGTTGTTAATTAGTGCTGTGCTGTGAGAATTTGTATTGCATATGTGCGTGTATGACTGTTTAAATGTCTGTAATCTAAGACTATTCTGTGTGAATGGTCTGGTTTTGCAACGTGGAATAACGGGTTACTTATTGCAGAGACACAGGGCTCAGTTACTCCCTGGTACTCGAGCTGAGCAAGGATCTCCCTCACCAGAGCTTTGGCTTTGTGTTTGACAGGATATTGTGGCTGAGGCTAGGGTATAGACCTAAAAAGGTATTATATGGCAAGGTGAATTCTTGTCCCAATTTACATGATTGTGGTAGAGTGCAGGTGCCTGTGCTGAAAGCCCAGTTGACAGCGTAGGCATGTTTCACTGCCTCTGGAACAAGATCAGAGAAAGAAGGTAAAATTACATCTTCCCCATGTGGGAGTTTACGGACGTGCTCAGGTGGCCAGTCCCTTTCGGCCACCAGGATGTCACAACTAAGTTCATCCCAGAAAAATACACTAATGTTGTGCTCTATGTCTCCCTCAATTTGGATATTTAAATCATAAACCCTGTCGGGTGAGAGAACGCGCCCATAGGAAGTCTCGATTGCAATAAAGTCTCTAGTTTCTTTTGCATCCAGATGATTTTTCAGACTCTGGCAACATATCTTGACCTCTTCCGCGCTGTCTAGCAGTGTCACTGCCCACGTCTTGTTCTCAAGTGTACTGCCATTTTTAATTGACAGTGCTGCCACATTTTTCTTTTTAAACCGTGGCTTTTGTTGCAGGGATTTATCTTCTTTTTTGTCTGAAGACTGTGGTGAGTATTTTTTCTGTTTCACGTTGTCAGGACGTCGCTTTGACCAGCCCACTCTCTTCCTACATTTATTTGGTGCGTCCTGAAAGTAACAAGAGGGACGTGAATTAGTATATCTGTCAGGAGCTTTTATATTCTCTCTATTTCTGAGATTATGGCCCTCATTACGACTTCAGCGGTCTTTCAAAAAGACCGGCGAAGCCGTCGGTGCCACTGTACCGCCAGTGCTGGTGGTATTGGTGGCTCCCTATTATGTAATTTCTGCTGGGCCAGCGGACGGAAACATTGTTTCCATTCGCTGGCCCAACATAAATGTCACATCAACATTGCAGCTGGCTCATAATAGAGCCGGCGGCAATGTAATTGTGCAGTGGGTGCAGCATCACAGGTCGCGCATTTCACTGCCCGAAATTAGGGCAGTAAAATGCACAATGGGGCTGTGCCTGGGGGCCACTGCCATGCACAGTGTTTACCGCCATGGACAGGCTGGCGGTTGGGGACTCATAATCCCCAGGGCAGCGATGCTAGCAATTGCAACGCTGCCCCGGGGATTATGACCACCTGGCGGAAGCCTGGCGATCAAGTGGAGGGGCCGGCAGCATGGCCGTGGCTAATGCGCTGCGGTCATAATACACTGGTGGAACACCGCCAGCCTGTTGGTGGTGTTACCGCCAGTGTACCGCCGGCTGCCAGGGCCATAATGAGGCCCTATATCTCCTTTCGGAGTTCTCCAGGTGTGGAGAATCTGCTCTCTAGCTTCATCTGTCTTTAATTTGCTTTTGTTTATCTCAGGGCTTTTATAGAACCTTCCTTTGCTTGCTTAGTTCCTTTGTTAGGGGTGGTACTTTGTGTTTCAGGCTTTTTCGGCTTGGTGCCCAAACTATCCCACCCTATACTGGTGTAGGTATCAGAAATAATTTTCACTAGCTGTTTCTCCTGTTCCAGGTGTGGAATCTTTCTGAGTCACTGGCGTACAGCCAACGCTACCACTTCCCCTTTAATATTGCTGAGTATTACAGAGGAGACTGCGTCAAAGTTACGCATTAGTTTCATTCCCAAATCTAGGGGTGGTGCAGCCCTGTGCCCATTCTGAATTTGTTTGAACACTTCCGGTAAATTGGCAAGTGTCGGGGTACCATGTGTGGTAGTATAAATTGCAGCGAAGACTGTACCCCATGTGGCGCAGTCATCTACTGAGGGAACCATCCCAAAGGGCAAGCACATTGTGAGAATTCAATGTTTTTCCTGTGGTCCCGTATGGGGAAAAACACAACTTCCAGCTGATTTGTTTTCTGGGCTTTCGAGAACGGGATTTTCTCTGTGGGTACCTATGATAGAATGTACTGTTTGTGGAATCATCCCAGTGTTAGCCAATTGGTATCCAGCAGGCGCTGGTGGTGCTGGACGCACTGGTGTTGTGTTCAGAATTCGCATTACGAACTAAATAGGTTGTCTATATAGTGTTACTAGCTCCAGGTATAGATTGCGCAGATCAGCTGCCTACATTCTTTGTACACCAGGGTGTGGTGTATATGTGGCAAACATAGGCCACGTCAGTCCTTCATTACCTAAGGGACCTAATCTCATAGGTTGTATGACGTATGGTAGGGCGCCATTTAACCAGTTCTGAGGTTCTTGATAAGTATTTGGAATTTCAAGATACTGGTATGCTTGGTACCGCTGTGGTACATTTGCAATTCTGTATGTGTGCAATGTGTATGATCTTTGGTCTTCCTGAGGAAAGGTGACCCAAAGGTGGAATGCTTCTGTTTGGTAAGCTTCATTAGCTTCTATGATGTATGTGACATCCCCGCCCTCATCTGTTAAGCCATGCTCTACTGGTATAGTGTTAATGCTTGTCTAGCATTCTCAGGAATGTCTATGGCGTTAGCCATATTGTGTAATGGGTAAAGAGATGTTGTGTGTGCGACAGAGATACTCTGGGCATCTGTAGATTAGTGCCTAAACACCATCATTGGTGGTGCCATGTCGTCTAAACACCATCATTGGTGGTGCCATGTCGTAGTTTGACTTGCTCTAGGCAAGACTGCTGGTTTAAGGATGACAGTACGTATGTTTGTAGGAGACTAGGCCAATCCTACAACAAGTCACAATGTCGGCCCAACCTTATTGGCTCACAAGCAGTACCTCACCAAAACCCAAACATTAAAAGGTGATTTGTGGCAGCCTTTATGCATGTACTTAAGAGTGCGACATCTCAGGAAGGTCGTGGTTAAACGGTTATTACCCTTTCCTCACATGAGCAACATTTCTCATTCAAACACAGGCAATGAAAGAGATGCAGCGAAGTTTTCAATAGGTTTTATTAACAAAACAGCAATCTACAATAAATTACATGGGCTGCAATGCTTAGGATAATGAACAATGCAAGAAACAGAATGGTAAAAATGAGAGTCATGAATACAAAGACCCCCACCACAGTGCAATAATATGAAATATATGTAAATACCCTAGCATGATGAACCTAATCTCTAACCTAATCTGCAAGTACCATGTCCATGAGAACTCTTGTTACCTTGGAATGAGGTCTCTAGATCACACTCCGTGGTTAGACGAAGGCTGGGTCAGCATCAAGGCGAAATGCAGCATAGATAGTGTTGATGGCATGTGGTAGGAATCTCTCTGATTATCTTGTCTGTGTGAGATGTATTTAGACAGATCTGGTAGGACTTCTGATGCAGGCATGTTCCCAACAAATAGATAAGATGGCATGCTTGGGGCAGCAATTATATAAACAATTCCCTGAAAAGGTACATTATGTTACCGTCACATGAAAGTGGGAAAGTACATGATGTGAATACCTACGTATCTCATTTATCTTTGGCGCTGATAGTGACGCCTTTACAGAGTGGCACTGATAACATGAAACTAAAACATCTTCCTAACAATAAACATGGCAGCCATTTTGGAAGAAAGAATTAAATCAATGTGCTAAAACAGAGCAAGCTGAGTAGGTTAAAAGTCACTGGATGACGGGGCACTGGCTGTGAAGCCAGAAGGCTAAGCTAACTCCTGATTCCCATTAAAACTAAATAGGATCCACTACATTTTGTGCCAATTGAGGCTGTTTTCACTTAAAACTTTTAAAATTCATATCCCTAGTTCTTCTTATTGGATTGTTCTCATTTTTGTGTTTTGTTTCTTATTGTATTTTTGTCTATTTTGCTAAATAATTTTGAGACTTTTATTATTTGACATTTTGACTTTATTACTGTTCTGATATGCATAAAACCTTTAGACATTTTCTCTAAATTCAGCCTTTCTGCTATGTGCCATAACTACCAGGGGCTGAGCTCAGGTTTAATGGGTGACTTTGGTGGAACACCCTGACAAGGACAAGGTATACACCCTCCTCAACTAATAACCCAGTTTCTTACAACAAAGACATTGTTTGAATAATGCAAGAAACATACCTATTGTCATATGCTGTTAGCTCTGTACATATACTGTTTGATAAACTCTTGAGCACTGAGCACTTCAACAGTTAGCTTTTTATTTCAATTTCTTAATTGTTGGACCGTTATCACAATAAATATCTTAACTGACATCACACCATTTGAACTGTAGTTATCCAGTAATCATTTACAGTGTATATTGTACAGTATTATTTTAAATACATTATGCAGCTTGTATACTAACGGAACCATTGCCCTTTACCACAAAAGTTAGTTTTATATATATATACATATATATATATATAAAAACATGATATATATATATATATATATATATATATATTTTTTTTTAAACAAGTGTGGGCTTGTTATTGTTTTTAAGCAACCCCGGGTGGTCCAGGTCCGGGGGGCATTGACATTTTTAATGCAGGGGGGTGCCTACCCCCCCCGCAGCCCTGGGGACCACCACCTGCCAGGGGGATTAAAGAAATTGAATGTGGGGTAAATGCCCGTCCCCCCACAGGCCCAGGGACCCCCCACCCAAATATGATCCAGGTTTTTTTATTCCATACACCTTTACTTCACAATTCCTTTAAACTGCAGTTTTATTTTTTACTCCATATTTTTCCCATTAATTCATGTATATGAGGTGTTATGTTTAAATTAAATTAAATAGTAAATAAAATACATGTTTTCAAATATTGTTTCAAGTGCCCGGCCCAAAATGGGGACATTAAGGATGTAACATGTACACTTGATCTTCAAATTTATTTTTTTATTTTTGAAAATAAATGTAGGTTCAGTCATATATTGCGTTTAAAAAAATCATAGGTGCTAACAGTAATTTCGAAAAAACGTCATGATTGACATGTTAAAAACCTATAAAAAAGAACGATGCACCATTTTGTGAACACTTTTGTTTCTGCTCTGACGTGAACAGATAGACTAGTTGGAGCATGGAGTATAGTGCCATCTGCCTGATCCAAAATGGAAAAGCAATCACATAAAAGCATGTAAATAAGGGGTCTCCTGCCTTTTCTGTAATGAAAGCTACTACTGGTCACAGATCAGGGCAGTGAGCTCCTGCCTAATAAATGGGTGTTAGATAACTGTACCTCAAGTCCAGGTAACTTAAACACCGCCTCTAGAGTGTCTCAGTGGTGCACCAGTGAGCATACAGCACTAAAGCCACCCGAGCTATAGACCAAATGTTAACCATATGGGATCCCCAAAGATCAGTTTTGTCCCCTTGTTTATGAATCACACTGAAAGGTGAGAGTCTAATTTAGACTTGTGTGTTCATTATCATGCAGTACATAAGATGACACTGCTCATTTTGAGAATTAGGGGCCACATGTACAAAGATAAAAATGTGCGAGTCGGAAATTGTGATTCCATGCAAATCGCAATTACCGACTCTCAAATCAAAATGTACGAACAAATAGCAGACCAATTTTGCGATTCGTGCCGAGTCACATCACAATTTGCGAAATCGCAAATTGCGATTACGCAAATTGAACATGGGGGTGTAACCGAATCGGAATTTGTGACCCGGAATTACACTTCCTGGTGCTGGATGATGACCTCAGAACCAGGAAGTGCCTCCCATGGAAGTGGGAGGAGTCTAGCCAGACATACAGCAGAGGAACACCAAGCTGAGAGGAGCAACTGCAGCCATGGCAAGACAAATAAAGGAGGCAAACACTGCAGGGAGGAAGAGAAAACTCAAATTCTCAGACAAAGAATTGCAGGTCCTCACTGAGGAGTGCTGCCTACACCATGAGGTCCTGTTTGGGAAGGCAGCGATGAGTGTCCCTGACTCACACAAAAAGAAAATCTGGCTGAACATTCAAAGATCAGTGCCATTGGAGTCAGTCACCGCTCCATCGAGGAAGTGCGCAAAAGATGGTATGACATCAGGCCAAGAACCTAGGGAAGGGTTTCAGAGCGGATGAAGAAGGCGCATGGAACAGGTGGGGGACCATCCACAGTACCACCACCCACAGCAATAGAGAGCATGGTGGAGACCACACTGGAGCCAGAGGCTGTTGTTGGAATTGGGGACCTGGACAATTCAGCACCCAGAACCTCCAAAAGTAAGTAGCACATCTCACTTATTCACACTTTTCAAGGCACCATGCACACAACCACAGTTCGCAAAAGCATGCAAATAGTTCCATGCCTATATGCCCACCTCAAGTTCAGTGCATTATGGGTAATGTAGTACAGTAGTCCAAATTTTTAGGAATTTTTATTTTGCTAAGCCACACATCTGAGAGGCACTGACAGTGTGTCATCTGTGTCCCACAGGTCTCCCTCAGGTATCCACTGATGACCCCAGTGTGGAGGGAGATGACAATGCCACCATGACAGCAGACGAGGCAAGTCAGCATTTCCGTGGAGGAGTGCAACACAACACCAATTGTTCCCCATGCACGTGAAACAACAGAGGACACAGATGTGGACAATGAGGCAGTAAAACTGACTCCCGGACCACAGATGGGTGAGAGCTGGCCACTGAGATCAGCAGTGTGTGGACGTAGAAGGAGTCGTCTGACACATGATGCAAGTGAGGAGGAGGCCAGTACACAACTATTCCTGGGACTGGAGGCATCCCTACTCAGCAGTCACCGCCTGCAAAATAAACACATGCGGTTGATGAACCGCAATCTTCACCGAATGCAACAGACTCTCACATAGGGATTTGGGAATGTTGAAACACAATTATCCACCATGAACACCAACATGGTCAACCTCACCACTGCCATCACTGACCTATGTAGCGAAATGGTGGCAGATCGGGCTCACGTAAGGCGCAATGAGCGCAACACAGCTGCACGGTTGGACCGGCTCAGTCTTGCTTGATATACGCCACCATTTACATAATGCACTCCTGACATTAAAGGATATTTTTGTTTTGTACAACCTGGCTATGTGTGGCTTACATTTGTGAGTGCTGTTATGGTTGGCACTTACCTGCCAAAGTAATGAGTTGCTATGTGATCCCGTCTCCGTCTGCCCTCCAATGCGATGCTACCATCCCCAGGCTGTTGCTGTGGTGGCTCCTGCACCTCATCCTCAGAATCTGTGTAATCTAGGGTGAGATGTAGCCCATGTCTGGTTGCTATGTTGTGTAGGATGGCACATGTCGCCACAATCTTGCATGCAGTCCCTGGGGCATACTGGAGTGCACCTCCACTTTTGTGCAGGCATCTAAAACATGACTTCAACATGCCAAAGGTCCCTTCAATGACGGTTCTGGTGCGCTGATGTCCAATGTTGTAGCTCCTCTCATTCTGATTAGCAGGGGTTAGGTATGGGGTGAGTATCCGTGGTCTCAGAGCATATGCACTGTCACCTGTGTAACAAAATAGCAGATATGAGCATGGCTTCACATGGTTATGCAGTGACACGTATTAATGACATTGGTGTGTACTACACAGTATCTAATAAATATCCATCATCACACTCCCCACGTTCTAGGCGTTGGTGTATCCCCTGTATGCATCATGTGTGCTCCCTGGGAATTTTACCACTATATCGGTTATGACATTATGGGCATCACATACCACATGGATGTTGAGTGAGTGAGTACATTTCCTATTGCGGAACACATATTCCATATTTGCAGGAGGAAATATGGGTATATGTGTCCCGTTCACACACCCTATTACATAGGGAAAGTTTGCAATTCTGTAGAAGTCCAATTTGGTGTTGTGTATTTCATCCTCATTCCTGGGAAGGTAAATGTATCTGGACATGTGGGCGAGTATGGCATCTAAGAACCGTCTATGAGAATCGTGACAGGGCACTTTGGGACACCCCATGGAATCACGTAGAGTGCAGCCATTTTGAAAAACCCAAATGCCTTCTGGGTCTGCTTTTATACTTTGGTTCTGATTACCACCTGTTTGGAATTAGTGCTAATCTGGGTGCAAAATGGCCTATTTGCGACTAATCGCAATTTGCGACTGCTTTGTACATTCGGTTTGCAAGTCGCAAAGTGCAATTTCTTATTTGCGAGTCGCAAAATCCAGTCACAAATGTTTGCAATTCGGTAATTGGTTGCATCGCTATTTGGGACTCCGAAATGGCATTTGTACATACCATTTCGCGTTTTGTACGGTCGCAAATAGCGCTGCGACCGATATGCAAGTTGAAAAATGTATGTACATGTGGCCCTAGGTCACGTAGGACCTTTAGTACTAATACATTTTGCGAAGTGCATGCATATTTCAGAGCTATCTACAAGTAACGCAAATTAATGTAGGAAAGGAGTGCTTTAAGCAGCCAGGCAGATGAGGAGAAGAAAGACAGAAATAAAGAAAGACGAATGAAAGAGAAAGGAAGGCGAGGTAGAAATATATAAAAAGAAGCAGAGGGATAAAAAGTAAATGTCATGAGGAAAAAGGAGAGGATGCAAGCAAGAGACAAAGAAACTAAGAGGAGGAAGAAATAAATGTGAGAAAGAAGGAAAAAAGGAAGAAACAAAGACAGTGAACGAGACAAAGAAAGAATAAAATTACAAAAAAGAGAAAAGCAGGAAGAAAAGAAAGTGCATGTGAGAAAAGGAAGGGAGAGAGAAATGTGTGGTGAGACAGCCCGGGAGAGGGAAGGAGAAAGAAGAGAATGAAAGAAAAAAGGAGCGGAAGAAAGAACAGGACCAGCAAAATGAAAAATAAAGGAAAATGAGATTAAAAAGACATGAGGGAAGGCAGAATAACAAAGAAAAAGAAACAGAGCTAAAAGAGACAGAACCTAAGCACAGAAGGGCCAATAAAGGAGAAAAGAAAAAAAGAGAAAAGGAAGAAAAAGAGCTAGTAATAAAAGGAGAGGAAGAAAGTAAAAGATAGAAAAGGGTAAGACTGAAGCAGAGGAAGAACATGTCAGAATGAAAAAGGGTGAAGCACAGAGGAAAGAAGAGCAATTCTGGTACAAGTTGAGAAGTAAAGGTAGAAGAAAGAAGAGCAAGAAAGAAAAAACAAAGTGAAAGAAAGAGAAAATCTGGAAAGGAGGATAAGGAGGATAAGGTGAAACAGTAGGAGAAAATGAAAGAGAGGAAGATAAAAAAAGAAACAAATAAAGAGAAAGGAGATAAAAGGGAGTGAATTAGAAGAAAGAAGAAAAGACAAGAAAAAAGTGAAAGAAAGAAAGCAAGAAACTGAAGAAAAAAAAAGACGGAAAGAAAAACAAAAGGAGAAAAGGAAGGGAAGTTGAGAAAGAATATGGCAATGAAAGAAGAAAGACCACCAGGCAACACAAACTGCTGTGATCTCCTGGAAGCACAATCAGGCTGGCAGAGACCATGTTTCTACCGGACCCTATTAGGAGGTTTCACACCGCCAATGTGAATGTGGCGGTCCAACCACCAGGTATCAGGAGACGGAAACAGACAACATAAAGGGAAACACTCACCTGCAGACAGCCATACATTCCCGGAGCCACCATGGAGCGATTTGTAAATGTCATGCTGCTGCTCGCCAAAAGACAACGAAATCAACATCGACGTGGACGACAGCTACCTCTTATTGTTGATATTACAAAAAAAGTGTACCCCTAACAAACACAATGTGGGGGAGGGCGCCACGGGAAGCAGCTACACCTAGCATTCGACACACACATTCCCATACTACAACACAGGCACCCACACCTTCACCAGCACACACACACTGCACGGCAATACTACACATTT
Source organism: Pleurodeles waltl (assembly GCF_031143425.1). NCBI lineage: Eukaryota > Metazoa > Chordata > Amphibia > Caudata > Salamandridae > Pleurodeles > Pleurodeles waltl. The sequence goes on from NC_090440.1 coordinate 1,893,864,047, forward strand.
ACGCGAGGCTACACAGCACAGGTTCAGGGACACAGAAGGCCACGCAACATTCACACACATAGCAACCACAGCACAATTACTGCACATATACAAATACATTCCACTCACACCCACACACATATACATCCATGTGCCAAGGTGCAAACACAACACCACCATCAAGCGACCCTGCAATCGACACACACATCACATGCACACACATAGTGTAACGGAAGCACAATGCCATGTACAATACACACAGAGACAAACAGGAACAAGGCCTCCTGGCATTGGCAGTCATGTAACTCCCTGTACTACACACACTTTAGAAATTGTATCCTCCCAGGTGAGTGCACTTTATGTGGGAGTTGTTTGTTGCAGAGGACACTGGGTTGGTTGAGTGGAGTAACAGTTACAGAGCCTCCTGGTTTTAGCAGTCGCGTCAGTCCCTGTACTACACACAGCATAGAAATGTTATCCTCCCAGGTCAGTACACGCCAATTGGAGAGTTGACAAACAGGGGTCTTTGTTGCAGAGGACACTAGGCTGGCTTAGTGGAGTACCAGTAACAGAGCCTCCTTGTGACGCTGCGCACTACCACAGAGTCTCTTTATTGGGCCGCGTGGGGCTGGCAGTCTGCATTTCGGGATGCCGGCACCGCCACAGCCCATTTTTCTGTATTCATTTTGCTGTGGTGCAGCCCAGGAGGTACAATTCATGCTCCGGGTCGCGCTGCAAACCCTGCCAGCCTACCTGATTTTACCCCTACTCACCTCCTTGGGTCTTTACTCTTCTTTCCTCCTTTTTCTTCTGTTTTCATTTCTTCTTTCTTCTTGGTCTCCATATTGTCTTCTTCCTTGGTGTTTTTCTTCCCAGCATGCCTTTTTCCTTTTCTACTTGGTCTTTTTTCCTATTCATTTCCATATGGTCTTTCCCAATCCAAGATGGTGTTGTACTTTTTTCTTGTTGTGTCACTTCCGGTTTTCTGGTATATAAGCACTGCAGTTCCTCTCTTCCTTGCGTTGCAAACACTTCCGCTTTGGTGGTGATCCTCGCTCCTGTTTTCTGTATTTCCCGTGTTCCTGATTCTTCCTGCAAGATAATATTCTTTTTTTAATCCCTTTTTCGTCGTTTTTTCCTCTTTTTCAGCAATTTCTGTGGTAGAGGTTTTTTCCCATTTTTTGTGTTTTTCCTCTGGAGGGTACGGTCTGCCTTGGCGTCTTTTCCAGTCAGCAGCACCATGGCTACTTGAAAGGGTTGCCCCTATCTTGGCCAGTCCAGAACCAGTAAAAGACCAGGTGTTCCTTCAAGTTCTATAGCCTACGGTGGTAAGAGACGTGCAGACTGTGACACTCCTGGCCTTAGCAGTAATTTCAGTCCCTATACTACACACAGTATCGAAGTGTTATCTTCCCAGCTGAGTGCACTTCAATTGGGAGTTTACTAACATGCATTGGGGCAAGTGCACACTGGTCTGGTGCTTAGAGTTAGAGTGCCTGCTTGGATTTGTAGTCGTGTCAGTCCCTATACTACACACAGTATAGAAATGTTATCCTCTCAAGTGAGTATAAATCGTTTGGGAGATGACTAACAAGGGTCTTTGAAGCAGAGGACACTGGGCTGGCTGAGTGGAGTAACAGTAACAGCGCCTCCTGACCTTAGCAGTCGTATCGGTCCTTGTATACACAAAGTATAGAAATGTTATCCTCCCAGGTGAGCACACCTTAATTGTGAGTTGACTGGCAAGGGTCTTTGTTGTACAGGACACTGGACTTGTGAGTGGAGTAACAGTGAAGGTGGCACAAGGTGGGCAGTGAACATGCATGACATAACATTTTTGTGACATTTTTCTCATTGTGACTTACCAGACTCCACTCCCGAAGGTATTCCTGTCAGGCCCTCGATGCAGAATGGCCAAGACCTTCTCCTCCCAGGGAAAGAGTTGTAATGGGGCACTGGGAGGGCCCCAGCCAGTCTTCTTGGCCTACAGATGGTGCCGGGAGACCAGGGAACGGACCTTGCCACTCAGTTCATTCCACCTCTTCCTGATGTCGTCCTTTGTGCGCAGGGTGGTGCCTACAGCATTCACTCTGTCAACAATCCTCTCCTACATTTCCATTTTCCTGCTGAGAGGAGTGTGCTGGACTTGGACTCCGAACAATTGTGGCTCTACTCTTAAGATGTCATCCACCATGACTGCATGCTCTTTATGTATAATAGGTGACAGTGACTTACTAAAAAGGGGTAGTGCAAAAGGGTATGACTGAACAAAAGTGTGTACAGGGTGTTGCATGGAATGGTGAAAAAAGTGGTGCCTAGTATCTGTCCTGTGTGGCAAATATATCATTCTTGCTTGTGTGTTTTGCATTGTAAATACCGAGGATAAAAGGTGGGAAGGGGTGTGTTTTAAAATGTGATTTGAGGTGTGTTGAGTGTGGCAATAAGTGTCAGTTGTGTTGTTTTCAAATCCATCCATTATGCTGTTGTGTATTACTTTGGTGACCGTGGTTCGGACCGCTATTGGCTTACAGCCATGCGTACCTGTCACTACGACTTTGGACTTGTAATACGGTCAGTGGTTGGACATGGGGCTGTTGGTGCTGTATTTCAAACCGCCTATTTCCGGATCTCCGCACCACTGCTTGTGTGCCTTTTTTTGTTAGCGGTTAGCAGTCTTGCCTGTAGAACTCGTAATAGGGCGGTCTGGGAGGCCGTTAACTTGTGGTCTTTTCAGGCCCACCAACGTGGCAGTCTGGAGGTCCAACCACCAAGCTCATAATGAGGCCCTAAAAAATTGAGTTTAAATTACTTTATCTTTAAAATACTCCTGAGCCCTAGACCCTAACATCCGGCAACTTAAAATTCAATTTACATGGTATTCTTTATATTTTTATCTCCCCCACATCTATAATCTTAACATACAACTCCTTATTTTACATTTTTATTTAGATTCTAGAATATATAATGTAATATATTTACCAATATTTAATAATATTTACAATTTAATAGATTATAAAAAATATATCATGCACCAACATGCAGGGTAAAGGTATGCGGAGAAAAGGCTTGCAGGGTAAATGCATGCAGATTAAACTTACGTGCACAGTAAAGGCTGCTAGTTAAAGGTAACATGCAGTAAAAGTTGTGGGTTAGAGGTAACATACCAAGTTGGCACTATTTTAGGTTCTCCCATTTGGAGACAAACCAGCCCCCATTGGGCTCACTAGCACCCTTACTCTGCCAGAATGCCTCCTGGATGCAAAGAGTATTGAAGATGGATGCAAAGAGTATTGAAGAACCACTGTAGTTGGTCAAATGGATGATTCATGCTAAGTGATTCTGAAATAGATTGTGAGATTCTGCCTGGGTTCTGAACTTACAGAAATATCACCAGGGGGCATCAAAGGTGTTTCATTTAATTGGCACATTTATTAATACAGTGCAGGGGAAGGTTTTCTTACACAACAGACAGATCTGAAGTGCTAAGAATATTTTTTTGTAGTTTTATATAGCACGTGCAAACTTGATCCGTTGGTATTGGAGCTCATTACATGAGGATGATTTACATTGCACAAGGACACATTCATTTTGGTAGGCACAGGGAGAATTAGGGCCTGATTACGACTTTGATGGTCGGACCAGCCAACCGCCAAAGCCGGGGAGAGGAGGCTGCTGTCATGCGGCGACCTCCTTCCCAGTCATATTACAATGTTTCCACCGGGTTGACCAGCGGAAACATCATATATCCCTCAAGGGAGCCGAGGCCAATGCTGTCGCACAGCATATTGGCGGTGCATACTTCATCATCATCGGCCAAGCCTATTCCAAAAACACAGTTGACATGGTGACCCTCTTGTGGCAGTTAGCTGGCAGCGGTCGGCCACCGAGGTATGCTCACAGCCAAGCATCAGGACTGTGGCCATTGGATGGATTAAAACAAAAACACAGCTGACATCCATTCGCCAAGTGGATACACCCGAAAATCACACTATAAAAAATACCCATCCCAGATCATGATCTTTGCCTCTCCACTGCAGCACAGCAAGACAGAGGCCACACTACTTTTTGCAATTTTCGTCACACAAGGCAGCCCTTTTTTCCTAACCCATTTTTCACCTTTCACACACTTCCCAAATATCAAGTCTTGTTTAGTTTGTCACTGTCATCCACTTTTTTCTGCATGTCACAAAAATCCATGTTTTTCAGAGAACGAGTTGAAAGTTATGGTGGATGAAATCATAAGAGTAGGGCCACAATTGTTTGAAGTGCAAGATACTCCTCTCAGTAGGAACATGGAAATGTGGCAAAGGATAGTCAACAGAGTAAATGCTATAAACACCACCTTGCACACAAAGGGGGATATTATGAAGAGGTGGAACGATCTGAAGGGGAAGCTGCATTCCTCGGCCTCCAGTCAACACCTGGAGTCCCTGAAGACTGGTGGTGGTCCTCACAGTGCTCTATTACAACTCTTTCCCTGGGAGGTGACGGTCTTGGCCATCCTGCATCCTGGGGGGCTTGACAGATATAGCTACTAGATCAGAGTCTGGTAAGTCACACCACAAAAACTGTCACAAAACTTCAATGTCCTTTATGCTCACATCTCAGCTTTTTCCATTGTGTTGTTCATCTACTTTCATAACCTGCAGTACCCTAAGTTTCAGAGATGGTAGATTGCCAATGTGTATTGTCATACATAACATCACATGAACCAATCTCCATCACATGCCATATGTTGGAATGGGGTCTCTAAGGGGGTCATTCTGACCCCGGCGGGCGGCGGGAGCCGCCCGCCTGGAGGGAACCGCCAGAATACCGCAGCGCGGTCAAAAGACCGCCACGGGTATTCTGGGTTTCCCACTGGGCTGGCGGGCGACCGCCAAAAGGCCGCCCGCCAGCCCAGTGGGAAACACCCCTCCATGAGGATGCCGGCTCCGAATGGAGCCGGCGGAGTGGAGGATGTGCGACGGGTGCAGTGGCACCCGTCGCGTATTTCAGTGTCTGCAAAGCAGACACTGAAATACAAAGTGGGGCCCTCTTATGGGGGCCCCTGTAGGGCTCATGCCATTGGCATGGGCAGTGCAGGGGCCCCCAGGGGCCCCACGACACCCCTCACCGCCATCCTGTTCCTGGCGGTCGGAACCACCAGGAACAGGATGGCGGTGAGGGGGTCGGAATCCCCCATGGCCATGGGGGATTCCCAGGGCAGCGGAAAACCGGCGGGACACCGCCGGTTTTCCTGTTCTGACCGCGGCCGAACCGCCGCGATCAGAATGCCCTGCGGGGCACCGCCAGCCTGTTGGCGGTGCTCCCGCCGACCCCGGCCCTGGCGGTCCTTGACCGCCGGAGTCGGAATGACCACCTAAGTGTTTTAATATCAAAAGATCAACCCAGGACCAACGTGTCAACATGTAAATGTATGACCTAACCTAACTGCAGTGTGGCAACAGGTATGTCAGACTTAACATTTATCAAGTGCTAGGAAGTAGAGAGAGTAACATAACTACAACTACCATGAGGCCCGCTTTCTGTAACTGAAAACAAGAGGCCCTTGTGCACTTGCCCAAAGACACTTGTTAGACATGTCACAACTGATATTCAATTAACCAAAATTCATAGGATCACAAACTCAAAAATGTATAATGGAATGCTTCAAATGATCATACAAAATCCACTGGTAATCCATGGAACAGGTGCCAATCAAGGGTATCGCCTTCTGATCAATAGGCGCACAGATTCAGACTGACCAACCAAGCAACCTCCAATTTGGGGGTGTCCCCCTGATGCACTCAAAAATAAAATTTTCAAGCCTCAAAAAGTGTTGATGAATTCAGTTATTTATTAAAAAAACAAAGAAGTCTTCTTAGAGTTGTGTGATTTATGAAGTAATGAACAAAAACATCAAATATTTAATCTCCAATCCTTGTGTTAATCAAAAGTGAACCATGGGGCGTTCTTGATGTTGTGGGTGGCGATGTGTTTTCTGAGGGGGCTAGTGTGTATGCACAGGTAGTGATCCATTTGGAGAGGTTGTGTGCTCCTGTGTTGGGGTCGTTGGCGTGGGGGGGGGTATGGGCCAGTTGGGAGTTTAGTCGTTCTGTGGGGATCTTGTCTCTCATGCGGTAGGGGGTGGTGTGTTGATGGTAGTGTGTGGGGGGTTTGGTGAAGGAGAAGTGGACGCAGTGGTGGTCAGTCCAGAGGAGTTCGGTGGTGTGGGTAGAGGCTATGTGTTGGCTTGCGGTGAAAATTGCGTTGAGCATGTGTCCTGCTGAGTGGGTGGGTGCGGTGACCAGTTGTTTGAGTCCGAGGTTGGTGAGGTTGTCTATGAGGGAGGTAGTGTTGTGGTCCTGTAGGTTTTCTAAGTCAAAGTTGAAATCACCGAGGATGATGTAGTCTGTGGAGGTGAGGGCGTGTGAGCTGATGCTGTCAGCGATGGTGTTGCAGACTCTGTGGACTAATTCAGGTCACTTTTCCATTTCTGACAGGAGGAGTAATTTGGACTTTGGAATTCAAATGATTTGGCATCTACAGCTATGGTTTCATTCACTATGACTGTCTCCTTCACTTTTTATTATGTTTGTTTTTTCACCAAGTATGTCCTCACCTTTAACACTTTAATAAACTCACAAGTCACAAACTCATTGTCTGCTGTAGTAAATTTCACATTTAGCATGTAGATATGTCTGAGAAGATTTTTATTGCAGTGTTCAAATCATAGGCTGGCAAGATGTCAGATACATAGAAAATCAAATATGATTGAATTGTACTGTGCAAGTAATCAAATTACAGGTACAGACCTCTAGAACATGGAAGGAAGGGACATATCAGACATTGTCCTGTAGAATAGGCAAAAATAAATGAATTTGGTTGTTGTCATCAGCTGGAGCCATATCGCCTACCTCACAAAAGGATTCCAACATCACAGAATGCAACATTAAGACAGATGTCAGTACAGCAGTTTCTGAACACATGGTCATTACAGTCCTGTGATTCTGTATCTGGTGGTATGTCACATACAAACGTCAATGATGTGCCACATGCACTTGGCCGACAATGATGAAACACATAAACAGCTACATACAGTTAGAACAAAAAAGAGTTTAGCTCATGTGAAGTAAAACTAACATGGATTAGGCTTACATCTACATAAGTACTGACCACATAATGACACACATAATGTATAATGGCCACCACATGACAAGGAACAAGTCCAATGGAGTCTCCTAAACTTCCATCCTATCACTGTGCAAGCTGTCTTGGCACAGGTCAAATACACCTAAATTCTGTGACATACATTCCCCAAGAACAATCCCTGTCCACTTTGTATGTCCCAAAAGCACAAAATAGCTGCCAATATCACAAATATGAAATGTCCAAATGAAGATGCCTTGGTGAAGGTACCTAAACAAACACAAAAACAAAGAGTATAGTTATGAAGCCATACATATGAAACAATTCACATAGCAAACATCTGGAGAATACAATCTATGAAAAAGCTTCATCACCAAATACACTTGCCAGATTTTTCCAGAGCTTAAGCCTCCTAACACTTTTCTAAAAGCATACTCCTCACATCATCACAACAAGAGTCAAACTCAGGACATCTCATGACATACTTACACACACGAGAAGAAGTTGTTGAGGTCTTGGTGCAAGTTAGCTCCTTCCTCTTCACCACAATCATCATAATTTGGCATTTCAGGATCCTCACCAGGTGGCACCTCAGGCTCTCCCTCCTCGGCGATGTAAGGGATGTTCCTGCGAAGGGCGATGTTATGGAGCATGCAGCAGGCCACGGTGATCTGACACACCTTCCTGGGTAATTAGAGGAGGGCTCTCCTAGTCTTGTCCAGACAGCGAAATCTGGCCTTTAGGAGCCCAAAAGTCCACTCAACTGGCTGCCGTGATCTTCCATGGGCCTCATTGAAGCGGACTTACCATGGCGTAGTTGGATTCCTCAGTGGTGTTAGCAACCAAGGACAGTTGGAATATGCTGAGTCTCCTGTTTTGAAATGAGACTTAAAAGCTACAATGAGTCACTCACTTCCTGATCATAGCTTCTGACATTGGGCACACTAAGTTAGGACATATGTTACTTATCAACAAGCCAGGACCTCTCTGGTTTCAGTTGTGACATCAGCTGCGGTATGGTGCTCTTCCGCATTACAAAGGAATCATGGGCTGAACCTTGGAAGCAGGCACAGATGCTTGAAATTTACAGATCTGGCAAGCAGACAACTTTCACATTGATGGAATGGAAGCGCTTCTGTTTCCGATAGACTTATTCACTTGCATGCTGTGGCACTAATGCAATATAGGTGCCATCAATGGCTCCCACCACATGTGGGAGGCGACCAAATCCATAACCTTCACATTGGCTAAGTCCTCATGTCTGGGGAACCTGATGAAGCTGTCAATGTATTTCATCATTTCTTATAGCAAATCTTTTAAAACACAACTGAACATAAGTTGTGACATACCACCAGCTATGGCCACTGAATATCAAAAGGACCCTGTGCCCAGAAGGTGTTATACTGCCATGAGTCTCACAATGGATGATATACATGTTGGATTTGTGTTTTGAAGCAGAGATCTAGCTCCAACTGACGACATAGATCTTGTATAGTTTGCTTATTCAGATGGAACTGCTTCATCACATTACTTTTTTCCTTGGTCTAAAGGTATGGAAATGGACGGTACACTGGAGGTTGTCATCTTCTCCCTCTCCCCGGGTACCTATGTGTGGAATCAAATAAATAGGTGCATCAGTCATAGTGTCCAGAGCTACATTTATGATGTGTAGGACAAGAGTTATGTGACAAAACATCACTGACTGAAAAATCATTACACACATTGCACATTTCAATTGTCTACTCCCCAAGATCCAGCTATAATTCCTATTGTTGTCTACACATGTCTACAAAATATATGTGCACATCACACACCTATATGGTCCTCATGTGCATCTTGCCATGGCAAAATGTGTTTTCCCCTCCCACAATACCGTCATCGGCGATGTACATTGCACCGTGTTTATGTGGCATTTATGACCAGTAACACACTAAACTGATCATTGTGTACTAGGAATTACACATCAATGTAGTATTGCATATGTGTACATGTTATGACACATTTGTGGAGGCAATGATGCATTTACCAGTCAGCAATACTGTAGTTTCAACCACTAAAACAGCAGATGCCTGATATCGCAGAAAGGACATTTGGAAGTTTCCACCGCCGACGGAAGTCAGCCACGCCGTGGGCAGTTTCATCCACAGAGGTCCCAGCCTTAGGCTAACGTTGTTGATGTTGGCGGTCATAGACCAATGGCTGCGCCTGCCAACGGTGAGGACCGCATATGTACAGGTACGCTGTGGTTTGAAAAATAATTCATTTGCCTCCTGACAATGCTGCCATCAACACCTTCACCACTTGCCATGTGCAGCCTCTGGGAGCAATCATGTCAGGCCAAGCAGGTGAAAGGGTCCCTGCCTTCTCTCCAGAGGAGCTGGAGAAACTTGTTAATGAGGTCCTTCCCCTGTATGATCAGCTCTATGTCTCACCAGAGAAACGGGTAACTATTTCACATACATATTTGACTCTGTTCAACACCGTCCTTTTCTTTCCCACAGGCTACAATGTGTCTCTGATTCCCAGATATCTTTTGCTTTTCTACTCTGATCCATCCATAGGATGCACTTGTCATAGATTGTGGAGCCCTATACTTTGTGAATTTCAAATGTGCATTGTGTTGTGTGTGATAAGCCCTAGATCCTTCTTCTGTAGCATTCACATGTTTATGCAAGAAAGATACTCAGAAGTATTTCGATTTGTCACTTTTCCCTAAGTCATGTTTGCACTGTACTGGCCTCTTGCACGACTGACAAATGTACAGTGCAGTTTTGGAGAGATTTTTTACATGTGAGTCATAAGCTTTGCTACACTGAAGCAATCTAACCAAACATACCTTGGTATGTTGAATGTCATCTCTGTAAGAGTGACACAGATTGTAAAAGGTGTGTCCTGCAGTATCAGTACAAACCACACAAACTCAACCAGATGTAGCATTAGATTCCATTATATTGTTCCAGTGGTGGCTTGCTTCGCTCATAAGGAGTAGGGCGGGTATGGCACGTGCAGGGGGGGTCTAAAATTTAATTAAAAAATAAAACAAATAAAATAAAAACTAACCTGGATCAGCCACGCCGCTCTTCTTTCTCCCGTCGTCGCTGCCGATAGAGGCTCCCATCCTGCCCTGCAGCCAATCCTGATGCTGCTCAGAGCAGCATCAGTATTGGTTGGCTGGCTGGCTGGCAACAGCCAGTAGTTAGTTATAGTTAAGACCACTTTTTTCCAGAGACAGAGCATTTTTTGTCTTGCCAATAACTTTGGCGCCGTTAGATGAACCTTCACAAAATTTTCAAAACTAATACGACATTCACTTTAGCTGGTGTCTTGCAAGTTTCAGGGTCAATCATCAAGGGGAGGGCAGAGAAAAAGAGGGAGTCCTAAAACTCTTTTTCCTAATTATATGTCTGTGGATCTTTTCAAATTTTGAACACGACTACAGCCTGAACCACTGAATGGAATTACACCACATTTGGCAGAAAGTTAGATCTTGGTCCAGAAAGTGTGTTTTATTAATTTGGTCTAAATCCATCCATAGTTTTGGAGTTATTTAAGGTTAAAAAATAGAAATCTACACAGTCGCGATTCCTCCACTTATCCACCCGCAGTGGTTCTGCGGATCTGAGGGAAAAGCAAGACCCTGAATGGCTGGCTGCAGCCAGCCAGAAAAGTTGCATTTTCTTTGTTGCATCGGCTGGGTGGTGGGAAAAAACACTGCAAAACACATAAGGGGTCAAGACACAGGTACCCTGACCCCATAGAACACATAGAGGGGTTCCTTAGGGACTCCTCATGGGCAAGACATTGCCCAATTATTTTTTTTGTCTAATCCGTGGATCCTCCAAAGGGCTCAGCGCATCCCCATGTGTAAATCTGCAGTGGAACCGCAGATCCAGAAAGAAAATGAAAAAAAACACCCACTGCATCCAATACCATGCTGCGCACAGCCAAAGGCCGGGCACAGTTTAGATTTGGGTGCATATGGGAGGGTTGGCTGCAGGGCTTGGTCATTTGCCAGGTCCTGTGGCCAAACCCTCACCGTGCACGGCCAAAGGACATTCTAGGCGCTGGTTATATTAACGTGCGTGTTAAAAAACACAGAAATTCACTGAAAAAAACAAAGGCTACAGGGACGTTATAGTTAAGTTGACATTTTTACATTTCAGGGAAAAAACACAAGCCTTCTTCTGCAGCCCTTTTTTCCCATTGTTTTGAAAAAAACGAAATTTTCACTCTATTTTGGCTAATTTCTTGGTCTCCTTCACGGGAACCCACAAAGTCTGGGTACCTCTAGAATCCCTAGCATGTTGGAAAAAAATGAAGCAAATTTGGCATGGGTAGCTTATGTGGACAAAATGTTATGAGGGCCTAAGCAAGAACTGCTCCAAATAGCCATAAAAAGGCCTGGTAGCGAAGGGGTCAAAGTAATATTTTCTTACCATGTATAACTATGCCAACTCCCCCCTTGCGTATGGTCAAAGGTAAGGGTGGGAGTTATAGTTGCTTTAAAGCACAAGTTATACTTATTTCAGATAACTATAAATAGTGAATTTCAGTGGTATTCTTTCTTTAAAACTGTAACCTAACTATAATATCCTTTTAACTTTTGTTTTTTTCAGTGAATTTCTAAGTGTTCTTTATAATTTAAAGTAGGATACTATTACAATTTCTAACTATGACAAAACTTTAACCGTTGATGTTCTCAGTAAATTTCTGTTATTTTAACGTAAAGTAAAATGTCCATCGCCGTGCATGGCATGGGGCTGGGAGTGCAGCTTGGCCTCTGGTCAAGCCCTACACCAAACCCCACCGACAGACACCCCACTGCGCATGGCCTTTGGCTGTGTGCAGCATGGGGTTGTGCGCTCAATCCTCACATGTGTACAGGCAGATCCTGAGGCCAACCCCCCCATTGGTGCGCCAGGCTGACTTTGGCCCTCATTACAACCCTGGCGGTCGGTGATAAAGTGGCGGTAATACCACCAACAGCCCGGCGGTAAAAAAAAATGGAATTATGACCGCAGCGGAAACCGCCAGCACAAACAGCCACTTTAACACTCTGACCGCCACGGCGGTAGCAACAAGCACTGCGGTAACCGCCAACAGACAGGCGGAAGACAATGTACCGCCAACCCTATTACAACAAGCCAATCCACCAGCTTTTCCGGGGCGGTACCATCGCCATCAAAAGCACGGCGGAAACAGTACACAGAAGGGAAACGACTCACCTATGGACATGCAAGGAAGAACCACGATGCCATGGAGCCCGAACTACAGGTGTTACCTATGCTGGTATACCTCCTCCTACACCAGGAACACGAACGGCGGCGAAGACGACAACGGTGAGTACCGCACCTAGCACACAAGGGAGTGGGGAGGAAAAAGAGAGTGACACCCACGCAACACGCATCACCCCCACCCCCAACACCATACACTAAAACAGATGCAACAACATTACATATTCACCCCATAACCCTCAGGAATAACGCAAGGACAAAAGGAAGTGAGTAAAGTCAGTGTAATAATATAAATTGCGAGAAATACGTCCTCAAAGCACAAAACAGTATCTCTGATCCATCCATAGGATGCACATGTCATAGATTGTGGAGCCCTACACTTTGTGAATTTCAAATGTGCATTGTGTTGTGTGTGATAAGCCCTAGATCCTTCTTCTGTAGCATTCACATGTTAATGCAAGAAAGATACTCAGTAGTATTTCGATTTGTCACTTTTCCCTAAGTCATGTTTGCACTGTACTGGCCCCTTGCACGACTGACAAATGTACAGTGCAGTTCTGGAGAGATTTTTTACATGTGAATCATAAGCTTTGCTACATTGAAGCAATCTAACCAAACATACCTTGGTATGTTGAATGTCATCTCTGTAAGAGTGACACAGATTGTAAAAGGTGTGTCCTGCAGTATCAGTACAAACCACACAAACTCAACCAGATGTAGCATTAGATTCCATTATATAGTTCCAGTGGTGGCATGCTTCGCTCATAAGGAGCAGGGCGGGTATGGCACGTGCAGGGGGGGTCTAAAATTTAATTAAAAAATAAAACAAATAAAATAAAAACTAACCTGGATCAGCCACGCCGCTCCTCTTTCTCCCGTCGTCGCTGCCGATAGAGGCTTCCAGCCTGCCCTGCAGCCAATCCTGATGCTGCTCAGAGCAGCATCAGTATTGGTTGGCTGGCTGGCAACAGCCAGTAGGTAGTTATAGTTAAGACCACTTTTTTCCAGAGACAGAGCATTTTTTGTCTTGCCAATAACTTTGGCGCCGTTAGATGAACCTTCACAAAATTTACAAAACTAATACGACATTCACTTTAGCTGGTGTCTTGCAAGTTTCAGGGTCAATCATCAAGGGGAGGGCAGAGAAAAAGAGGGAGTCCTAAAACACTTTTTCCTAATTATATGTCTGTGGGACTTTTCAAATTTTGAACACGACTACAGCCTGAACCACTGAATGGAATTACACCACATTTGGCAGAAAGTTAGATCTTGGTCCAGAAAGTGTGTTTTATTAATTTGGTCTAAATCCATCCATAGTTTTGGAGTTATTTATGGTTAAAAAATAGAAATATACACAGACGCGATTCCTCCACTTATCCACCCGCAGTGGTTCTGCGGATCTGAGGGAAAAGCAAGACCCTGAATGGCTGGCTGCAGCCGGCCAGAAAAGTTGCATTTTCTTTGTTACATCGGCTGGGTGGTGGGAAAAAACACTACAAAACACATAAGGGGTCAAGACACAGGTACCCTGACCCCATAGAACACATAGAGGGGTTCCTTAGGGACTCCTCATGGGCAAAACATTGCCCAATTATTTTTTTTGTCTAATCCGTGGATCCTCCACAGGGCTCAGCGCATCCCCCTGTGTAAATCTGCAGTGGAACCGCAGATCCAGAAAGAAAATGAAAAAAAACACCCACTGCATCCTATACCATGCTGCGCACAGCCAAAGGCCGGGCACAGTTTAGATTTGGGTGCATACGGGAGGGTTGGCTGCAGGGCTTGGTCATTTGCCAGGTCCTGTGGCCAAACCCTCACTGTGCACGGCCAAAGGACATTCTAGGCGCTGGTTATATTAACGTGCGTGTTAAAAAACACAGAAATTCACTGAAAAAAACAAAGGCTACATGGACGTTATAGTTAAGTTGACATTTTTACATTTCAGGGAAAAAACACAAGCCTTCTTCTGCAGCCCTTTTTTCCCATTGTTTTGAAAAAAACGAAATTTTCACTGTATTTTGGCTAATTTCTTGGTCTCCTTCACGGGAACCCACAAAGTCTGGGTACCTCTAGAATCCCTAGCATCTTGGAAAAAAATGAAGCAAATTTGGCATGGGTAGCTTATGTGGACAAAATGTTATGAGGGCCTAAGCAAGAACTGCTCCAAATAGCCATAAAAAGGCCTGGTAGCGAAGGGGTCAAAGTAATATTTTCTTACCATGTATAACTATGCCAACTCCCCCTCTGCGTATGGTCAAAGGTAAGGGTGGGAGTTATAGTTGCTTTAAAGCACAAGTTATACTTATTTCAGATAACTATAAATAGTGAATTTCAGTGGTATTCTTTCTTTAAAACTGTAACCTAACTATAATAGCCTTTTAACTTTTGTTTTTTTCAGTGAATTTCTAAGTGTTCTTTATAATTTAAAGTAGGATACTATTACAATTTCTAACTATGACAAAACTTTAACCGTTGATGTTTTCAGTAAATTTCTGTTATTTTAACGTAAAGTAAAATGTCCATCGCCGTGCATGGCGTGGGGCTGGGAGTGCAGCTTGGCCTCTGGTCAAGCCCTACACCAAACCCCACCCACGGACACCCCACTGCGCATGGCCTTTGGCTGTGTGCAGCATGGGGTTGTGCGCTCAATCCTCACATGTGTACAGGCGGATACTGAGGCCAACCCCCCCCATTGGTGCGCCAGACTGACTTTGGCCCTCATTACAACCCTGGCGGTCGGTGATAAAGTGGCAGTAATACCGCCAACAGCCCGGCGGTTAAAAGAAATGGAATTATGACCGCAGCAGAAACCGCCAGCACAAACAGCCACTTTAACACTCTGACAACCACGGCGGTAGCAACAAGCACTGCAGTAACCGCCAACAGACAGGCGGAAGACAATGTACCGCCAACCCTATTACAACAAGCCAATCCACCAGCTTTTCCGGGGCGGTACCATCGCCATCAAAAAGCACGGCGGAAACAGTACACAGAAGGGAAACGACTCACCTGTGGACATGCAAGGAAGAACCACGATGCCATGGAGCCCGAACTACAGGTGTTACCTATGCTGGTATACCTCCTCCTACACCAGGAACACGAACGTCAGCGAAGACAACAACGGTGAGTACCGCACCTAGCATACAAGGGAGTGGGGAGGAAAAAGAGAGTGACACACACGCAACACGCATCACCCCCACCCCCAACACCATACACTAAAACAGATGCAACAACATCACATATTCACCCCATAACCCTCAGGAATAACGCAAGGACAAAAGGAAGTGAGTAAAGTCAGTGTAATAATATAAATTGCGAGAAATACGTCCTCAAAGCACAAAACAGTATCTACAATACATACAAATGGAGGGACACTGCCCAGTCCAAATTGTCCGTGGCCCAATGGGCCATTTCACATAGGCCAAGGCTCCACTTGATTCCTGCCTCAATACAGAGAGAATACTGCTGGGGCATCAGGTCCAAAAAACACAGGAACCTCAGGAGGAAGAGGAAGGGGGGCACCTCATGCGGAAGATGGTATAACACCACTGCTCCTGGAGGGGGCTACATGCCCACTGCTTGGTCCTGGGGAGTGCAAAGCCACAGTCTCTCAAGAGGGTGGTTTGCCCACTGCTTGGTCCTGGGGAGTGGAAAGCCACAGTCTCTCAAGTGGGTGGTTTGCCCACTGTTTGGTCCTGGGGAGTGCAAAGCCATAGTCTCTCTAGTGGGTGATTTGCCCACTGCTTGGTCCTGGGGAGTGTAAAGCCACAGTCTCCCTAGTGGGTGGTTTGCCCACATGTCTGGTCCTGGGGAGTGCAAAGCCACAGTCTCTCTAGTGGGTGGTTTGCCCACTCCTTGGTCCTGGGGAGTGCAAAGCCACAGTCTCTCAAGTGGGTGGTTTGTCCACTGGTTATGGAGGGGGCTTTGTGCCCAGTGTGCTTCATCCTGGCAAGGAGGGGGTGAGTGGAGGCCTTCTTCCACTGGTTCTGGAGGGGTCTTTGTGCCCAGTGTGCTTCATCCTGGCAAGGAGGCGGTGAGTTGATGCCTTCTTCCACTGGTTCTGGAGGGGGCTTTGTGCCCAGTGTGCTTCATACTGGCAAGGAGGGGGTGAGTGGATGACTTCTTCTACTGGTTCTGGAGGGGGCTTTGTGCAAAGTGTGCTTCATCCAGGCACGAAGGGGGTGAGTGGATGCCTTCTTCCACTGGTTCTGGAGGGGGCTTTGTGCCCAGTGTGCTTCATTCTGGCAAGGAGGGGGTGAAAGGATGCCTTCTTCCACTGGTTCTGGAGGGGGCTTAGTGCCCTGTGATGCAGATCTTGGAGGGTGCAAGGTCACAGTCTCTCACCAGGGTGTCACACCTACAGTTGTTGCAGGGGCCAGGATGCACTACGGCCTATGGAGGCACGACTACACACTGTCCGCCGGTGGTCTCGGCTGCTCAGTGGTGGCAGTGTCGGTGCTCGCGGTGCTGGCATCGGTGCTGCCTGTGGTGGGGGGAGGCTCCAGCCCTTCCCCCGCAGCCTCCGTCGGCTGCCCACTAGGGCTGCTGCTGCTGGGAGTGGTGGTGGCAGTGGTGCTGGTGGCGGTGCTGGCGGCGGTGCGGGTGGCGGTGCTGCCTGTGGTTGGGGGAGGCTCAAGCCCTTACCCCGCAGCCTCGGACGGCTGCCCACTGGGGCTGCTGCTGCTGGTAGTGGTGGTGGCAGTGGTGCTGGTGGCGGTGCTGGCAGCGGTGCTGGCGGCTGGGCTGGTGGCAGTGCAGGGAGGCTCCAGCCGTTTCCCTGCAGCCTCGGACGGCTGAAGTGCCATGGCTGGTTTTGTGTGCCCAGATGCTGCTCTAGCACCAGGCTCCATATCCATCCTTCCTGCGGCGTCTGTGCATTTCTCATTGTCCTTGGCAGCTGGTGTTCCCTTCCTGTCCTTGCCAGCTGGTGTTCCCTTCCTGTCCTTGGCAGATGGTGTTCCCTTCCTGTCCTTGGCAGATGTTGTTCCCTTCCTGTCCTTGCCAGCTGGTGTTCCCTTCCTGCCTTTGCCAGCTGGTGGTGCCTCCTTGCTTCTGCCAGCTGGTGGTGCCTCCTTGCGTTTGCCAGCTGGTGGTGCCTTCTTGCGTTTGACAGCTGGTGCCCCCTTTTTGCCCTTGGCAGCTGGTGCAGGCACACTGGCTGTGTGGCTGTGTGGACGGGTGTCTTCACAGTTCCTCTCACAACTGCAGTGGCTGCAGAAACGACGGTGGCCGTGGACTGGGTGGCTGAGGTGCTAGCCTGGGTCCTGACCACCCTGGCCCGAAGTGAAGGATGTGGGGGGGAGGGGTTAGGAATAGGTCAAGGGTGGAGAGGAAAAACTTTTTAGGGACACTGGGACTGGAGAAGGCTTGGGAGTGCAGGAAGAGGGAGTGGTGGTAGGAGGTGTCTGTCTGCTGTGTTTGGGTGCAGGTGCATGGGCTGGATGCTGTTGTGAGGTGGATGGATGTTGGGTGTCTGAGTGCTTGCGTTTGTGTACCTTGGGAGGAGGGGGCACAGACACAGTGGAAGAGGACACAGGGGACGTGTGCATGAATGTGGGGGTGGTGACTGCCAGTGAGGGGCGTGTAGTGATAGGCGTGATGGTGATGGGGTTGTGGATGAGGATGTAGTGCATACAGGTGTGGGTGGAGACGCTACTGGGAGGAACGTGGACAACGATGAGGAGGGGTACACAGTGGAGGCAGTAGATGTTGGTGTGTCTGCATCTGGATGGTGCTTGCGTGAGTGCCTGTGGGATGAAATGTGGTGCTTGTGTTTGCCTGAGCCACTTCTGTGTGTTGATTTGGGTGCATGCTGGTGTGAAGGTGTGCTTGGGATAGGCTGGGGTTGAGGGGAATGAGACTGGGTAGAGGAAGTTGGAGGGGGAAAGCTAGAGACAGGGACAATGGCTGCCATCACGGAGTTGGCCAGAGCCTGGAATGATCTCTGTTGGGCCGCCACGCCAGAGTGAATGCCCTTCAGGAATGCATTTGTTTGTTGCAAATGCCCTGCCAGACCCTGGATGGCATTCAGTATGGGTGACTGCCCAATAGAGATGGATTGCAGGAGGTCAATGGACTCCTCACTGAGGGCAACAGGGCTGACTGGGGCAGGGCCTGAGGTGCCTGGGGCGAAGGAGATGCCCACCCTCCTGGGTGAGCGAGCACGGGAAACACGGTGAGGGGCTGCTGGGAGGGCGGTGCTGGTACGGGGGTGGCGGCTGTACCAGTAGTTGGGGTGGCCACAGAGGTGTCCATCACCGCCAGGGAGCTTCCATCGGAGGAGGTGTTGCTGTCAGAACTGTCCCCTCCAGTCTCTACCGTGGTGCTCCCCTTGCCCTCCGTCCCACTGGTGCCCTCACCGTCGGTGGATTCAGCCTCATGGCCATGTGGGATGCAGCTCCCTCCGTCGTCTGTGCCTCTGCTTCTCCGCCAGATGATGCTAATGCAAACAAGGACAGGGTGACAAAACAAAAAGGGGGGGAAGAGACAGGGAATACACTTGGTCAGTGCCAGCAACAACACCACTGTTGGCGTACACAACACACAGGGAACAGCCCTATGCACTAGGCCATGCGCTACCAGTTACTATGCTAATCCCCAGGATATGGAGTACAATGCCTAACGCCAATAGCAGCACAGCTGAAACCCACAGGACCCTGTCCAGTAGGAGATGCCCACTAGCATATTTGGGATTAGAGTGCATCAAACCCTGCCCATCATGGAACCTACCCTGCCATGTTCGTCCTGGCCTAGGGTCATCCACAGACCCACATCCCCCACCCAGATAACACCTCAACCCGCACAATTTTCTGAATCTAAAACTGTACTCACCCCATTGTGGCTGCTGTGATGCCTTCAAGCGCCCATCCAACTCCGGATAGGCCACCGCCAGAATGCGGAACACCCCTTCCTCCTTGGGAGGCCATCCCCAGCTGGGCCTCCGCAGTCTTCCTTGCCCAGCGGCGATTTGCGACAGTAGGTGCTCCGCCAGTCAAAGACCCCTAGGGTCCACACTTCCTTGGCGATGGCATGCCAAATACCCTTTTTCTGATGGGCGCTGACCTGCAGAAAAAGATACATAGAAAAAGTTATTAGTCATACCGTCCGGCCTGTTACACTCATGGCCCGCCATGTCCCTCCCATCCCCTTACGTACAGACATTGACCACCAGACATGCAGCACTCTGCCCAGGACCCCTCAGCCACCCCCTCACTTACATGAGGCTTACACACACAGTACTCCATGCATTCATGCCCCATGCATCCTGCTCACAGTGTACTCACCTGTTGGTCTGGAGGACCATAAAGTAAATGGTACTGGGCTAGGACCCCATCCTCCAGTCTCTCCAACTCCTCCGAAGTGAAGCAGGGGCCCTTTCACCAGACACTCGAGCCATGATCACTTCCAGACACAGGTAACAGCAGCACTGGCAGTGTAGGTCCACTCCTGTTGAAGGTCAGGTAGCAAGTGAGTGAACATATAGCAAATGGCGGTCACGTTTGCGGCGGTGCGTAGCGTCAGCGCCGGCGTACATCACCATTGGCTTCTGGAACCCATAGGGCCCAATGATAACCAATGAGGTGTTGCACAGCGGTCGTCGACTGCCTCCCGCATCGGCACACAACGTCAGCGGTATTACTTCATTTCCACTTGTCCGTCCACACAGGTCAGGCGGCCGCCATTTCAGGGGGGAATAGGCACCTAACTGCATCACAGCACACATAGGCACATTAACGGAACTACGCGTTCGCATATTGTTTCTGTCACAAGCAAGGCATTTTACTCTGAGGATATGTATGAATATGACCATCTGCTCACCGTTTTTCACCCTAGAGTTCAACCGCTGCAGATGAATAGGAGATGGAGACATACCCCGTGTACAGACCCCTGGTGGACCTGGCAACAATGGAGGACAGGCACATTATCCTCACCTACATACCTGATAGGGCCACAATCCAAGAGCTGTGTGCCCAATTGGAGCCAGACCTGATCCCAGCTATCCGTCACCCCACTCGGATAACTCCTCTTGTCCAAATCCTATCAGTGCTCCATTTCTTAGCAAGTGGCTCCTTCCAAGCGATAGTGGCCATGGCAGCAGGGATGTCACAGCCTATGTTCTCAAACGTCCTGACCAGAGTGTTGTCTGCCCTGATGAAACAGAGGTGCAGCTGCATCTTATTCCCCCAGGTGGAGGATTTGGCCACTGTGAAGGCTGACTTCTATGCACTGGGACATATCCCCAACATCATTGGTACACATATTGCCTTTGTTCACCCCCGGAGAAATGAACAGGTCTTCAGAAATCGAAAGAGCTTTCACTCTATGAATGTGCGGATAGTGTGCCTGGCCGACCAGTACATCTCCCATGTGAATGCAAAGTATCCTGGGTCTGTGCATGATGCCTATATCTTAAGGAATAGCAGCATCCCCTATGTGATGGCTCAACTCTAGAGGCACCGGGTGTGGCTAATAGGTGAGCCTATGGTCCCCACCCAGTGGATGTTGGTATGTGGGTGTGGGGTTGGCCCTAAGGGTGAGTGTCTGGCTAAATGGCATCCTTCGGTATTTTCAGGCGACTCTGGTTACCCCAACCTCTCATGGCTACTGACCCCAGTGAGGAATGCCAGGACAAGGGCAGAGGAACATTACAATGAGGCAAATGGGTGAACAAGCAGGATCATTGAGGGAACCTTTGGCCTCCTGAATTCCAGGTTTAGGTACCTCCATCTGACAGGTGGATCCCTGTGCTACTCACCCAAGAAGGTCTGCCAGATCATTGTTGCATGTTGCATGTTGCACAACCTGGCCTTGAGATCCAAGGTGTCTTTTCTGCAGGAGGATGAGGCTGGAGATAGTCATGTGGCAGCGGTGGAGCCTGTGGACAGGAGGAAGAGGATGTGGACAACAGAACAACTATAATACATCAGTACTTCCAGTGACACACAGGTAAGACACTGTAATCTCACCTTCCATTGCTGTTTTGTGAAGTTAACATTTTCTGGCTGGCTGCTGTTCCAACTACACAGCCCACTCATTGTACCCTTTAACATGTCTATTTGCAGATATTTGTGCACTCCAGTGGCTTCTGGTGTATTGACTGCAGCACATTACAGGTCATAACTATGTTTACACCACTGTACTGTCTATTTGCAATGTCTACAGATTGTTAAACAACAACATCATTAAATCATTTGACAGACTCCATACGTGTTTATTCCAAGGGTGTTTATTTCAGTGCTGAGAAGTAAATGGGGATGTGCAATGGGCTTGGGTGATGGTGGAGGAGAGTCCATGATAGAGTACCAATGGTATCACAGGTGCATTGTCCAAGGGGGCATAGGAAGTGGAGCAATGGCAGTTCAAGGTGGACAGGGTGACAGTGTGGGACAGAAGGGTAACAATCAGGAGAGTCTTATTTCTCTGCGGGGGTCTTGGCAATGTTTTCTGGCTTCTGCCTGGATCGCCGAGACAGTTTGCGGGGTGGTTCTCCTTCTGCAGGGGGTGGGGTGCTGGTGGCCTGTTGTTCCTGTGGCGGGGCCTCCTGTCCACTAGCGTTGGCAGAGGTGGAGGGCTGTTCATCGGTGTGGCTAGTGTCAGGGGCCCGCTGGTGTGCCACTGACTCCCTCATGGTGTTGGCCATGTCTACCAGCACCCCTGCAGTGGTGACCAGGGTGGTGTGGATGTCCTTCAGGTCCTCCATGATCCACATGTACTGTCCCTCCTGTAGCCGCTGGGCCTCCTGCAACTTGGCCAGTATCTGGCCCATGGTCTCCTGGGAATGGTGGTATGCTCCCAGGATCCCTGCAAGTGTCTCGTGGAGGGTCGGTTCCCTTGGCCTGTCCTCCCCCTGTCGCACAGCAGTCCTCCCAGCTTCCCTGTTGTCATGTGCCTCTGTCCCCTGAACCGTGTGCCCACTGCCACTGACCCCAGGTCCCTGATTGTCCTGTGTTTATGGGGTTGCCTGGGGTCCCTGTAGTGGTGGCCACACTGCTGATTGACGTGTCCTGGGGACAGTGGTATGGGCCCGCTGGGTGGGTGCTGTGGTGGAGTTTCCTGAGGGGGGAGGCTCTGTGGTGGTATGGGACTGTGGCTGGGTAACCGACTATCCCGAGATCCAAGGTCATCCATATCCAGGCGTGCAGAGCTGCTGTCATCACTGTGGGCCTCTTCTGGGGGTGGACTGGATGTTGCTGGCACCTCCTCTACGGTGACGTTGTGTGGGGGTCCTGTGGGTATGTAAATGAAGTGTTATTGTTTCTGCGTGTGACATATGGTGCAGGGATGTGTTTACGGCTATGGTTGTTATTACCAAGGCAGCTTTGGCTTGTGTGAGTTGAAATTTGCTTGGCTATGTGCTTGGCGCTACTGTGCATGCTGTGGTGATGGGTGTCCATGCAGGTCTGTGATGGGTGTCCATGCATTGGTGTTGCATGCAGGGCTTGGTTGTGGGAGGGGTGGGTTGTGATGGTGGGGTGTGTGGGAGGTGGTGGAGTGATAGGAGTGAGGGTGGGGGTATGTGATGGCATGCAGGTAGGGGGGTGAAAGTAGTAAAGATTTGACTTACCAGAGTCCAGTCCTCCTGCTACTCCTGCCAGGCCCTCAGGATGCATTATTGCCAAGACTTGCTCCTCCCATGTTGTTAGTTGTGGGGGAGGTGGTGGGGGTCCACCGCCAGTCCTCTGTACTGCTATCTGGTGTCTTGCACCCACAGAACATACCTTCCCCGTAGGTCGTTCCACCTCTTCCTGATGTCATCCCTGGTTCTTGGGTAGTGTCCCACGGCGTTGACCCTGTCCACGACTCTCCGCCATAGCTCCATCTTCCTTGTAATGGATGTCTGCTGCATCTGTGATCCGAAAAGCTGTGGCTCTACCCGTATGATTTCCTCCACCAGGATCCTTAGCTCCTTCTCAGAGAATCTGGGGTGTCTTTGTGGTGCCGTGGGTGTAGTGTATGTGTGGTGTGTGTGAGTGTGTGGGGTGATGTGTTGGGGTGTGTGCTGTGAGGTGCGTGGATGGTGGATGGGTGATGGTGTTTTGTGGCTCTGGTTCTGTGGGTGTTCCTGGCGTGTCTCTCTCTCACTCTGTTGTAAATTGTTTGTTGTGGTAAAGGGTTGTGGGTAATGTGGGTGGGTGTTTTATAGTGGTGTGGGTGTGTGGGTGTGGTGTGTGTATGTGTGCCAGGTGTGTGTTATTCAAATTGACCAATGTGGTGTTGTTTTATAGGTTGTGTGTATTCTGAGCACGGCGTATGTACCGCCAATGGTTTACCGCGGTTGAATGTCCGCTGCGGTGATTCATGGGTCATAATGCTGTGGGCGTAGTTCTGTTGGCGTAACAGTGTGGGTTTTGCTACCACCAGTTTATCACTGACCTTTGGTGTGGCGGACTTGTGTGTGTGTCTGTATAGTGGCGGATTTCTATTTTTTGGGTCATAATATGCATAGCGGTATACCGTTGCGGTATGTTGACGGCAGTCAGCATGGTAGTAAGCGTGACTTACTGCTAATGTCATAATGAGGGCCTTTGTGTTGTAATAATATAAAGGGTGTAATTATAAGTGAGTCAGACTTTCTGACTTTGTCAAAGGGTCAGCACACCAAAATATAAAAAGTGGACATATGGGACTTATCAAGGGATCTGCACATCAACATCTATAATACAGACCTATTGTCTTTGCGAAAAAGTAATCTATAATGATATTCAAATCTATATTTTGTACATTCACACATTGCAATATTTAATAAAAGTGACTGTCGTTAAATATTTTTAATAAAGCCTGATTAAAAGAAAAACATCATGTCCTTGAGTGTCTTATTTTTAATTTTCAGACCACAAAGCGCAACTATAGAACCAACCACAAGGAGTCCCTGCACTGCAGCTAAAGATCATAAAGCTCCAGTTCAAAGTGATTTAAAAATGTGGTAAACTCTCCTGGGGTCATGGATTCAATGCCCCAGGAGACTTCCTGTGCTTTTTTTTTAACTTGCTGGTGGATTGCTGCATTTCTGCCATTTGCCACAACATAACAAAATGGTTGTTGGTGCACATGCCCCTTCTAGGGGCGCCATAAGGAAGAAAAAATACATGTAAAAAAGCTCTATTGCATTGTGGGGTGCTCCTTGCATGGAGCAGTGAATAATATATATATTTTTAAAGTTGGTACCCAAAAGCCTACCCAGGGCACCCACAACATACCCAAATGTTGGAGGTTGGAGGAGGAGCCCCAAGGCCCTGGGACCCCTGCTGGCTCTCCACCAGCATGCATCTTTCAAAGTGGGTGCCAAGGTGCAAAGTTGTGCAGCGTGCCCGGGAGAGTGCAGGCAGGGAATACAGCAGTGTCCCGGGGATGGGGTCCCCTAGACACTGAAGCATTGCTAGGGCCGATGTATGGCCCAGGGAGGGGGGCTGGATGCCCACCTTTTCTGAAAACATTCCTAGGGGATGGGGTCCCTGGGTCCTCTAAGAGACTCAGGGATTGTGGCTGCACCCCTCACATTAAATTTAAATTGTCCCATGGGGATCGGGTCCCCAGAGCATCAAGCAGGCTTGGTGAGGGGGCACATGCTCTCCTCCCTTATAAATGTATTCAGCCTGGGGAATGGGTTCCATGGAGCTTCAAGATGGCCGCACGTCCCCTTCCCCTATTAAATGACTTTGTGCAGATTCCCTGGGCCCGACCTACCTGGGAGGCTTATGTTAAAATATTGGGGATGCCACACTTTTTTTCTTTCAAATGGCACAACAGAGCGACAGTTGACGCTTTGGGACCACCTGTCAGTCCTGAGCAGGCACTGTAGCCAACCCCTGCTGTGCACGGCCAAAGGTCACATGCAGCTGGGGCTGGGTGTTCCATAGGGGGTGAGGAACAGGACCTGGCCTGTGGTCAGGCACTGCAGCCAACCCTAACCAAAGGCCATGCACAGTGGGGGTTGGCCACTTGCAGGGCTAACTCTTGGTCTTATAGACGTAGGGATAGCCGTACAGCACTATTCCAAACAGACCACCTCCTTCCAGAACAAAGCACTTGTGTCTAGCATTTGATATGGAACAAATGAAAACAAAAAGTAATTGATATTTTGGATCAAACTATTAGCCTGGCTTAGTTCCAGAATCACTTTCCTCTCCTGCAGTTGATGTAGAATGGCACCACAAGGGTGGTGGCATCCCCATGGAAAGCTTCCAGAGAGCACCGGTCACTGACATATGTAACTTTGGCCTCCAAACACACCTTCACAGCACATTACAAGACAGAAAGTGCAGAGGTCACACACTTTGTAAAAGTGGTGCTCAGCTACGTTAGTATGTACAAACAAGTTTTATTATTTGTTTTTTCTGTTCAGTCTCAAAGTTGGTCACAGCTGAGACAACTGCTTAGTGATCTTACTGTAAATAGACTGGGACGAGGATGAAGGGTGATAGAGTAGTGCCATGATTACTTACAGTTAATCTGCATTACACTCAGGCCTCTCTTTCTCCCATGACTCCTTCATTTCACATCTCCTTCCATTCATCTATTGTCCTCTGTCTTACCAAGATGTATGAATGGGTGCGTCTGTGTGCTTCCTCTGGGGCAAGGGATTTGCTGTTTTTTGTATGAGTTAGTAAAGAATCTGTCACCAGTTGGATCACATCACTGCCGAAGGACTTTAATAAGGAAGAGTAGTGATGAAAACTATCAGTAAGTAATCGGGGAATCACCAGGCAACTGTATTTTTTAGCACCCATATATGATGGCTGTAGTGTGGCAATCGGGTTTCTTTTCTGTTTTTAAGACATGTTTTGTCAGCATTTCATAAACATCACAGACATACATTCACCTTTGCGTTTCATTCCTCAACTTTACAAGATTTTATCAGGTGCACAGAAGCATCCACAGGTGTCTAAGCTTGCAGGCTCTTCTTTGTATAAGCATTCAAAACTCCTGCTAGTAGGTACAGTTTGTAATTTTTTTCTGCTACAGTTTCGTACAATTTGTGGTCATTAAAACAATATGTTCATCTTGATTGACATTGTGCCAACAAGGTATGTAGCCAAGTTCATGAAGGTGACAGATAATATGTCATGACAACTTGTAACCAAATCTTAACCTTTCCCAAGGGCTTTAAAAGGTAATGGGTAACATCTTCCAAACCCAAAGTTATAAAGATAATGTGGATCATCCCATCCACCTGTGGTAACACCTCAGGAATGTAGATGTAGTCGAGGGTGTCCAATGCATAGGGAGGATCAGGTGCCCAACATTTGGGTGAAATAAGGGAGGCTCCAATAGTCATGGAGAACACCATCTCGATTTAGAAGCAGTTAGATGCCAAGCTGGAGGAGAACTCTGTAATTATCTCAAAGAGTTCTTGCATCCTCTTTCCTGGCATTGGACAAGGCTGTGGCATTCATCCCACTCCCCAGCAATGGGTTATTCACGTAATCTTTAGGCCTCTTCTCTGCATAGGGCTGTGCTTTCTATGGCCACAATTTTATGGTCTGCTGTTAGCCATTGCTTTGTATTGAGCCCCAAAACAGATTTGCAGGTCATTGTTATGGCTAATTTCACCAATAACTATAGGAGGTCAGCAAACTTTGTCACTGGCCCACCACACCTGGGACTGGAGGCTAAGCCAATGAGACACGCCTCTGGAGGCTTGTATGGTGACCAACTCATCACCCATTTTAGCAGAGCCTTAATCTTGTGTCCGTACAGAGTGGTTACTGAGCACCTCTACCTCATATGAAAAGAATTAGCTATCTCTGCTTTGCAGTGGGGAAGCAAACCACTCCATTGTGTTGTAGCTTACCTCTCACATGGGGGACATTTAAGCCCTATGTGACTGAGAGTATTGAATCTGTTGGAACTTGCATTTCAAGAAACTTTCCTTGGATACTCAAGAAACCTATCCCAATTATTGTCACTAATGGAATGGCCCAGATCCCCCTCCCCCGGAGTTCGAAGTCTGGTCAGTGGGGTAGTGAATTACGTGACATGTCTTCACCCTGTGCCCATACTGAAAAGGGACTGCATTAGGGTGACCACTTGGGATGGAGGCAAATTCTGGACAGGACTTGAAACATTCATGACAAAGGGTAAAAATTCAGGACAAAAATTCAGAACTAAGGGTAAAAATTCAGGACAAAAGTAAAATGTACCGACACATCCAAGGACAGGCCATACAGGACTACTTTATCAGTGCATTGATTTACTATTTTCTGTTCTTTATGTGATTGCCTCTAGGAATGCTACAGTCAAGTGGCACGTTATGTCCTTGTTCAGTAGTAAATTGGTACCCTTGAGCACGGAGTCACGGGCATCCGCGCTATCCAACTTTTCCCAATCTTTCTCGGAAGAAAGCAACAGCAACATTTTGGTTATGTTTCTAAACATTTCAAAACCTATGCATACAGTTTGGGAAACAATACTAACTGGGAGATAGACCTGGCTAAATCTCTGCACGATGCAGACTGTGCTAAAGTATTGGAATGTCCCCATAAAGTATCATGCGGCTTCTGTTTTAAGTATATTCAATTTAATATTCTGAACTGAGCCTACCTTACTACTGCCCGAATTACCAAAATATAAAAGGAAGACGCAGTTGCATTTGCCTATGAAGTTAGATGTCAGTTTGCTTCATATTCTTTTGACTTGCCTCACACTCTTTTATACTGCCAGAGAGTTGCTGAGGTGCTGTCAACCATGATGGGCTGTGTACTAACAAATCTCCCAGAAATGGTCCTACTCGGCATATTCCCTGCCCTATGTTCGAGAAACCCTCCACCAAATTCCTTGACTTGGCACTTCTTATAGTAAAACATAATATTACACTGCACTGGAAGGATCCATTTCCTCCTATTAGCATAAATTTGACCAAGGATTTGCTCTCTTCGTTTTGGTCTGAGAGTACCCTATTACACAGGAAGAAATGAATGGTCTGAGAAAAAAGTTTATTGCACAGAAGTAGGATATTTTGGTGGAGGCTACACCAAGGATGATACACTTCCCCTGCAACCCACCCCGACACACACACTCTTGGTTTCTATGCACGAGTTGTTCTTGCCAAATTTATGTAATGACACAAGACAGTGGTCTAGGGGCACCTAACACCGATGCACTGCTGGATTTCCACACTAGAACACCTTCCTTTAAGCACCACAGGGTTCATTTCTCTGCTTCCCTCCACTGAAAGTTTAGGCAGCAGCGATTGGGCAGGAGGATGGGGATGAACAGTTTATTATGGGTCAGCTTGTTACTCAGAAACTTTTAAACATTGTGTGCTAACTTCTCATAAATGTATATAGTCCAGCACTGTACTTCTGTCATTGTGCAAAGGAATCTTTTGCTACATACCTGACTACCATCATGCGATGTAACCTCTTTTTGGCATACAACAATAAAATCTTTAAGAAGTATATACAGTAGTGTTTCAATTTAGTATGTTAGATCAGAACATTGCATCTGTATTTATTTTAAGTGAACCTTTCTATACATGAAGTTTAAAATATTCCTTAACCCACCTTTTTGACAACACCAGGAGTGGACTAAGTGAACCAATTATCCGGGGTTCCTTAATAGCCAGTTATTGTTATGGATGGTGGAACAATACAGACTAATAAAACATACAAGTGAGTTTTTGTGCACAGTCCATCTTTAACTGAATTACTTGAATGTGCTCTTAAATATTATTATCATGTAAAGATCCTACAATTTATTTATGAAGGGAATCTTGGATTTTAACCAAGGCTTTCCTGGTACACTTAAGCCACTGACTAGATTAATTTATTTTTCTCAATCCCCTTTAGAACTAGAAGACAGTGTTTTGGTACAATCCTATTAAATTAATAGTACACTGTGTTAAATAAACACAGATCATAGGATAATCTGACACAAAAAAAAAAAAAAAAAAAGCATTGGCAAAGCCAATAGGTCTCACCTGTACAAGAGCTAATGGGCTTTGGCAATGTTTTTGTCATGTTGTACACCAGTGTGGCTGCTGTTCAGCATGGCTAAAAGTTAGTGGTGTGGAGTGTCAGAGTGGAGTGGGGGAGTAGAGTGTCATAGAGTGGATTTGCTGGAGTGTTGTGGAGAAGGTGGAGTAGAGTGTTGTAGAGCGGAATAGAGAGGAGTAGCCTTCAGTGGTTCAGTGGCAGAGAGTGATGTAGAGTTTGGTTGAGTGGGGTGGAATAGGGTCAAGTGGGAGGGTGTGGATTGAGGTAGTTGGGTGGATTGGATTAGAGTAGAATGGGGTGGATTGGAATTGAGTAGAGTGGGGTGGATTGAGTGGAGTAGGGTGGACTGGAGTGGGGTGGATTGGATTGGAGTGGGGTGGTTTGAAATGGGGTGGAGTGGATTGAGTTGGGGTGGTAGATTAGATTGGATTGAGGCGGGTGGTTTGGATTGGAGTGATGGGGTGGGGTGGATTGGGGTGGGGTGGATTAGATTGGACTGGATTGGGGTTGATTGGATTCACTGGATTGGAGTGGGATGGATTGGACTGGAGTGGGAGATTGGACTGAAGTGGGGTGGATTTGAGTGGGGTAGATTGGATTGGATTGGAGTGGGGTGTATTTGATTGGAGTGGGGTTGATTGGAGTGGATTGGAGTGGAGATGAATGGGGTGGATGGATTGGATTGGATTGGAGTGGGGTGCACAGAACAGGGGTAGAGTGGGGGTGGATTGGATTGGGATAGAGTGGGGTGGATTGGAGTAAAATGTGGTGGATTTGAGTGAGTAGGATGGACTGAAATGGGGTGGGGTGGATTGGAAATGGAATGAAGTGGGCTGCAGTGGGATGGATTGGCTTGAGGTGGATTGGATTGGAGTGGGTGCATTGAATTGGAGTGGGGTGGCGAGAATTGCATTGAGGTGGGGTGTATTGGATTGGAGTAGGGTAGGCTGAATTGGGATGGGGTGGGGTGGATTGGAGTGGATTGGATTCGCATAGGGTGGGTTGGATTGGAGTGGGGTAGATTGGATTGGATTGGAGTGGGGTGTATTTGATTCGAGTGGGGTGGATTGGAGTCGACTGGAGTGGAGTTGAATGGGGTGGATGGATTGGATTGGATTGGAGTGGGGTGGGCTGAATTGGGATGGGGTGCGGTGGATTGGAGTGGATTGGCATAGGGTGGGTTGGATTGGAGTGGGGTGGATTAGATTGGACTGGATTGGGGTTGATTGGATTCACTGGATTGGAGTGGGGTGGATTGGACTGGAGTGGGGGATTGGACTGAAGTGGGGTGGATTTGAGTGGGGTAGATTGGATTGGATTGGAGTGGGGTGTATTTGATTGGAGTGGGGTTGATTGGAGTGGATTGGAGTGGAGATGAATGGGGTGGATGGATTGGATTGGATTGGAGTGGGGTGCACAGAACAGGGGTAGAGTGGGGTGGATTGGATTGGGATAGAGTGGGGTGGATTGGAGTAAAATGTGGTGGATTTGAGTGAGTAGGATGGACTGAAATGGGGTGGGGTGGATTGGAAATGGAATGAAGTGGGCTGCAGTGGGATGGACTGGCTTGAGGTGGATTGGATTGGAGTGGGTGCATTGAATTGGAGTGGGGTGGCGAGAATTGCATTGAGGTGGGGTGTATTGGATTGGAGTAGGGTAGGCTGAATTGGGATGGGGTGGGGTGGGGTGGATTGGAGTGGATTGGATTGGATTTGCATAGGGTGGGTTGGATTGGAGTGGGGTAGATTGGATTGGATTGGAGTGGGGTGTATTTGATTCGAGTGGGGTGGATTGGAGTCGACTGGAGTGGAGTTGAATGGGGTGGATGGATTGGATTGGATTGGAGTGGGGTGGGCTGAATTGGGATGGGGTGCGGTGGATTGGAGTGTATTGGCATAGGGTGGGGTGGATTGGAGTGGGGTAGGCTGAATGGTTTGGAGTGGGATGGACTGAACTGGGCTTTACTGGGTTGAACTGGGATAGAGAAGGATGGATTGTAGTAAAGTGTGGTGGACTGGAGTGGAATGAAATGGGGTGGGGTGGATTGGGATGGGGTGGATTAGAAGGAGTGGATTCAGGTGGGGTAGGTTGGATTGGGGAGTGGTGAATTGAATTGGGGTAGATTGGAGTGGGTTGGATTGCATTGAAGTGAGATGGATTGGATTGGCATGGGGATGAACTGGAGTGGGGTGGATCGGACTGGAGAAAAGTGGATTGGATTGAGTGGGGTGGATTGGACTGACAGAGTGGATTAGATTGAATGTGGTGGATTGGATTGAGTGGGGTGGATTAGGATGGGGTCGTTGGAATTGATTGAGTGTGGTGGATTGGGTGGGGTGGACTTTTTTGAGTGCGGTGGATTGGAGTAGACTGGAGAAGGGTGGATCGGATTGACTGGGGAGGATTTGATTGGAGTGGGGATGATTGGATTGGAGTAGGGTGATTGGATTGGTGTGGGGTGGATTAGATTGGAGTGGGGAGGATTGGATTGGAGTGGGTGGATTCGATTGGTGTCAGGTGGATTGATTGGAGAGGGGTGGACTGGATTGAAGTGGGGCAGATTAAGGTGGTTTTGATTGAGGTGGATTGTACTGGAGTAGGGTGGATTAATGTGGACTGGATTGGATGGAGTGGGGTGGATTAAAGTGGACTGTATTGAGGTTAAATGAATTGGGGTAGTGTTGGTGGATTGGATTGAAGTAGAGTGAGGCGGACTGGTTAGCAGTGGACGTAATTGGAGTGGGGTGGATTGGTGTGGGCGTATTGGGTTGCATTGATTTGGAGTGGGTGGATTGGATAGGAGTGGGGTAGGCTGGAATGGAGTGGATTG
The DNA here is from genome assembly GCF_031143425.1 of Pleurodeles waltl. NCBI lineage: Eukaryota > Metazoa > Chordata > Amphibia > Caudata > Salamandridae > Pleurodeles > Pleurodeles waltl. The sequence goes on from NC_090440.1 coordinate 1,893,896,155, forward strand.
GGGTGGGGTGGGTGGATAGGATTGAATTGAAGTGGGGTGTATTGGATTGGAATGGAGAGGGGTAGATTAGACTGGGGTGGATTGTATCGGTGCGGAGTAAACTGATTTGTAGTGGGGCGGATTGGAGGGGAGTGAACTGGAGTGGGACAGACTGATTAGGATTAGGGCAGATTGTACTACTGTGGATTGGAGTGGGGTGGATTAGTTTGGTGTGGGGTGGATTGGATGGGAATGGGGATTGGAATTGGGTGAATTGGGGTGGAGGGGTGGATTGGATTGGGGTGGGGTGGATTGGATTGAGGTAGGGTGTATTGTTTTGGATTGGAGTGGGGAGATTGTAGTGGGACAGATTGTTTTGGATTGGAGTAGGGCAGACTGAAGTAGGACGGATTGGAAAGGGGCAGATTGTTTTGTATTGGAGTGGGGCAGATTGGATTCGAGAAGATTCAAATGGGACAGGTTGTTTTGGATTAGAATGGGGTAGATTGGAGTAGGGCAGATTGTTTTGGATTGGAGTGGGGCAGACCGTTTTGGATTGTAGTGGGGCAACTTGTTTTGAATTGAAGTATAGCAGTATGCAGTGGGGTAGATTGTTTTGGATTGGGGCAGATTGGAGTAGGGCAGATTGTTTTGGAATGAAGTGGGGTAGATGGGAGTGGGGCATATTGTTTTGGACTGGAGTGGGATGTATTGTTTTGGATTGGAGTGGGGCAGATTGTTTTGGATTGGAGTGGGGCAGATTGTTTTGGAGTGCTGCAGATTGTTTTGGATTGAGTGGAGTCAATTGGAGTGGGTCAGATTAAATTGGGGTGGGTTGGGAGGATTGGAATAGGTAGGTTGGAGTTGATTGGGGTGAGTGGTTTGGCTTGGAGTGGTTTGGAGTGGGGTGGACTGGTATGGGGTGAGGTAGGGTATTGTAGTGGGGCAGATTGAAGTTACTTGGATTGGGGTACTGCAAAATATGTGTTAAAGAAACATTTCAGAAAGTACACATAGTAATGAAACAATGTTGCTTAACAATATTTAGAACAAGATAATCGTCATCTTTTGAGAACAGAACCCACTAGAAAAAAGAAAAGAAAACATGAGTACTGGACACGGGGGCGTGGCCTGAGACCAATGGAGCTGCACGCGTAGTGCGGCGCTCTCGGACCACAATCCAGGCCCGAAGCTTAAATCCTGTCATAATAACGACCGGAGGTCTTAAAAGTTGAAGAGAAGTGATCGGAGAATATACAGCACAAGTAGAGACCGAGGCGATACATTTTGGGGCAGAGTTTACTAAGAAAACTCCCCCCGACAACTCCGCGGCTGCCGTGACCTAAAATGGCGGCCGCGACAGAGCAGTGAACCCGCTGCAGCCGCAGTCCGCGGCTGAGAAGATACGAATGTCCCGTGGAGGTGAGGGCCCCCACATCATTCATTGGAGGGTATGAGGGGCTCAGACACCTTCGCCACAAACGGCGAGAGCAACAGTATGAAGCGGAACATCAGCGAAAGCGGCATAGCGTGGGGCCTCTGGGCCACAATCCAGGCCGAAGTTTAAAACTTGCCATAGTGACGACCGGAGGTCTTGGGGATTGAAGAGAAGCCATCGGAGAATATACAGCACAAGTAGGAACCGCGGCGCCCCACCCTGGAGCAGAGATCACCCGGAAAGCTCCCCCCGAAAACTTTGCGGCTGCCGCAACCCAAAATGGCAGCCGCAACAGAACAGAGAGCTCGCTGCGGCCGCGGCCATCGGTTGTGAGGACACGAGGATCTCGTGGAGGTGGGGACCCTCACGCCATCCATCGAGGAATACAAGGGGCTCAGACACCTTCACCACCAACGGCGAGAACAACATTACGAAGCGGAGCATCAGCGAATGCGAGTAAGGTGGCGCCCCCAAGCCACAATCCAGGCCCGAAGCTTAAATCCTGCCATAATAACAACCGGAAGTCTTAAAAATTGTAGAGAAGCGATCGGAGAATATACAGCACAAGCAGGAACTGCGGTGCTCCACTTTGGGGCAGAGATCGCCCCCCCCAAAAAAAACTCCCCCTGACAAGTTTGCGGCTGCCACGACATAAAATGGCGGCCGTGACGGAGCAGGAAATCAGCTACAGCTGCGGCCCTCGATCCATTGAAGAGCGCAAAGGACTCCGTCACTTTTGCCACTAACGACGAGAGCAACAGTACGGAACATCAGCGAATACAGTGTAGGGCAGCGCCCTCGGGCCACAATCCAGGCCCAAAGCTTAGATACTGCCATAATAACAACCTAGGATCTCAAAAAGTGAAGAGAAGCGTCTGAGACCTGTTACAATGGTAAAACCAAAAAAGCAAGACAAATCACCAGCGGGGGACTCCCCGCACACTGAGAATCCACCCCCAACGCCCGCCAGAGAATTGCAAACGGGGCACGAACAACAAGAAACAACTCTGGACACTGTGCTACTGGCTATTAAAGATTCCCGGGAAGCGCTTGAGCGTAAAATCGATAACCTCACCACAGATCTTTCCCTTTTGCGAGACGACCATCGTAAATTAAAAGAAACAGTGGGTTTGCACGAGACCACGTTGACAGGAGTATTAGCGGGGCACAAAGGCTCATCCTCAGAAATCAAAGACCTGACCACCTGGCTGAAAACATTGGAGGCAAGGGCAGAGGATGCAGAAAACCGAGCCCGACGGAACAACATCAGATTAGTGGGGGTTCCGGAGGGGGCGGAGGCCTCCGCAGCTAATATAGAAGTATTCCTAGAACAGTGGCTCAGAGACACGATAGCATCAGAGGGCTTCTCACCATTCTTTGCAGTGGAACGTGCCCACAGGATCCCTGGCGGACCACCCCCACCAGGAGTCAGGCCACGGCCAATAATCGCTAGATTACTCCACCACAAAGATAGAGACTACGTACTGTCACAATCTCGCCAACTAGGTGAGATTCAATTGGATGGCCAAAAGGTTATGATATTCCCAGACTTTACGAGAGAAACACAGGCGCAAAGGGCATCCTACATCGCAGTAAAACGAACCATGCGAGAGCATGGTATAAAATATGCCATGCTCTTTCCGGCAAAACTCCGAGTGGAATACGATAACAGAACCCACTTTTTTCTCACACCCCAGCTGGCGATGGAATGGCTTGAATCGCTGAACATCCACTGCAGAGCAACCCGCGACCGGACATTCCAAAACCCCGGGAAGAAACGTAGCAGATCCTGGAAAAAGACCACAGAAGCGACTCCATCGAAACGTCACTCACAACAGGTGATGCGTGATGCGGTGGAAACAGCAGCAGCATTAAGCGGGGGAGACTTCCACACACGCCGGACACCAGATGCTACATCAGACGTTGACTCAAACTGCGAACAGTCCTCATTATCCTCCCAGGACACTCTCGTCGGCTTGCCTTTGATCACCCCAGGAACGGCAGACGAGATTATCTGACCTCGCTAAAAGAACAAGTTGGCAAGTGAGCGGACAATTGTGGGGGAATCTCAATCTGTTTAGGGACATTGATAAGACCCAACCGTAAATATAGAGCTATAGGAACCTAGATGTCATTTCTTAACCGGCACATTACATATAATCGGGCCTGGGGGAGAGTTCGGGACGCTGCCTCTTGGTCTCTGGCACGCCTCCCTCCAATAGGTTGATAATTAGGATTACAATAGTTGTAATGGTTTGGACGGGGAGAGTTGTAGGTACCGGTCCTGGGGAGAGGGAGTTACAAAGGGGGTTTGATTTTGGTTGTGTTGTCTTCAGGGTTTATCAGGCACATCTATCTCACAGCCCAAACGGTTCACACCTTAGATTACGAGACTCAATAGGTTTGTCCAGTAGTAGTAATAGAGCGGTGTTAGCGGACCGCCTCCACACCCCTCCCTAAACTATGACCACAGAATACAAGATAATCACATGGAATGTCAGGGGCCTAAATAACATGTCCAAGAGGTACAAAGTTCACAGCTTTCTTAAACGAAGGGGAGTGCACATAGCTATCTTACAAGAAACTCACTTGTTGGAGCAGGAGATCAAGGCCTTGAAAAAGCGCTGGAGGGGACAAATATTCGCCACTAACCACTCAGCATTTGCGAGGGGAGTGTTGATATGGATCAGACCAGGCGTTCCATTACAGGTTCTTCATACCTTGATCGACACTGAGGGGAGATACGTAGTAATATCTGGTAGATTGGACGGGAGAGAGATAACTCTTGCGGGACTATACGCCCCAAATCACGAACAGGGAAAATTCCTAGACAGATTATCACTGACCATGAGCACACTTCTCACTAGCACTACATTAATAGGAGGAGACTTTAATTGTGTAGTGGATACCGCAATGGATAGATCGAATCCACCATTGTCACAATCCGTAACTCATAAAACAGCACTGCACTTCCAGCAGTGGCAAAAACACTGGCAATTAACAGATTGTTGGCGCAAACTTAATCCCCCCAATAGAGAATACTCTTTTTATTCAGCAGTTCACGACCTGCATGTACGACTGGACACCGTTCTGGCATCTCCAGAGGTGCAATCTGTGGTGGCGAAGGCCGAGTATGTTGGCCGCACCATCTCAGATCATAATCCCTTATTGATCTCTTTGGCCTGGTACGGCGAAAGACCTTTGATTCCCACTTGGCGCCTGAGAGCAGAGTCACTTGAAGACGAAGCTTTTAGACCCCAACTGGGCACGCAGATTACGGAATTCTTCGAGAACAATGCTGGAACTGCCTCATCCAGATCTGTCGAATGGGAATCCTTTAAAACAGTGATCAGGGGATATTGTATTAGCACTACTGTGGGAGTACGGAAAGTGCTAGAGACAGAACTAACCGATCTCGAGAACTCCCTTAGGGAACTCGAACGTAAGCACCCATCACAACCCGACCTCTCAACACAACTAGAAGAGACAAAGACTAGAATAATAGAAACTAACACTAGATTGTCATGTTTCGATTACAAACAATTCTTGCAGAAGCAACATACAGAGGGCGACAGAGCAGGCGCCCTACTGGCATGGCTGGCCAAACCGCCCCAACTTCAAACCATAGTGGTGGAGTTGGAGACCACCCCGGGTATAAAAGTATATGGACAGAAGGAGATCAATACCACCTTTCTTAAATATTACTCAGAGCTGTATGCGCCTCCCTCCGAAATACTCAGCGACGCTCAATTACAAGATCTGGGGAACCTCAACCTCCCAGCATTGAAAGGGGAAGATAGAATAGCCCTGGCGACTCCCATATCACTTACAGAAATAAAGGCTGCAATCCAGAGTATGGCAAGGGGCAAGGTACCGGGAGGAGATGGTCTCCCTCTGGAGTTCTACCTTACATTTCAGGACTCATTAACCTCCCAGCTCAGCATCTTATATGCAGAGGCATGGAATAACAACAGCTTACCTCCTTCCACTACAGAGGCAATAATGATTCCCCTTCTGAAACCTACCAAACCCCCCACAGACGTTCGATCATAACGCCCACTATCAATGTTGAACTTAGATTAGAAAATACTAAGCAGGGTACTAGCTAATAGACTTCTATCATATATGTCCTCATTAATCCATCAGGACCAATCGGGATTCATCCCAAAGAGAAGCACTGCCCAAAATATCCGTCGATTGATCTCACTCCTTCATGCCCTACCCCCTGACGCAAACAGAGCAGTAATCATCTCGATAGATGTTGAGAAGGCTTTTGATAGCTTACGATGGGACTACCTAGAACGAGTGATGCTGCAGCTAGGACTAGGAGAAGGATTTGTCAAATGGACGAGGCTTCTCTACACAAACCCCACAGCGAGAGTACGCACTGGCCGTACAATATCCCCTTCCTTTGCCATAGGTAGGGGTACAAGACAGGGATGCCCGCTTTCACCTTTGCTTTTTGCATTGGCAGTTGAACCTCTCGCCCAATCAGCTAGGTCCCAGAGGTTCTACGAAGGTATTACAATCAATGCTTGGACGCATCATATTGCTCTCTATGCGGATGACATGTTACTCTTCCTCCGGAATGCAGAGACCGATCTACCAGGAGCAATGACAATGTTAGACAACTTTGGAGCCGCATCTGGACTCCGGATAAACTGGGGGAAGTCGTCCATTTTTCCAGCTGCTAGGGGTATCGAAGAACCAATGGACAATCGGGGTCTTCCGTGGTCCCCGTCCACATTCAAATATTTAGGGGTCAATATCTATCACTCCGCTGAGGATTTACTAGAAGGGAACATTCAGAGCACAATTAGGAGTATCAAAAACAGCATGATATTCTGGCAGACACTCCCGCTAGCGGTTACTGGGAGAGTTGCACTGATTAAGATGATAGTGTTACCTAGAATGTTATATTATTTTGCAACCATCCCACTCATTATACCGAGGGTGGTATTTAAAACAATTTCGTCCTTGATTACAGGATTTATATGGGGAACCAACAGACAAAGGATAGCATTGCGCACCCTCCAGAGAACAACAGCAGAGGGTGGTTTGGCTGTTCCTGACTTTGAATTATACTATTGGGCGAGCCAACTCCAATGGCTGGCGCGAATCATCAGAGCACCCCCAGTGGGGGAAGCACTAAGAACCCCTCTCCACTGCCCCCGTGATAGAATTCTGGGCATTCTACTAAACCCCAAGAAACAGAAAAAAACACTTCCGATAGAATGGGAAGCATCACGTCACTGCTGGGAACAATACCTAAAACGAACACACACCAGAACACCGTACTCGCCAGAGGCCCCCCTGATCTGTATAGGAACCGTCACAGGTAATCATGTAATAAGGGGTATCACCCAATTCATGGCACTTCAGATCAACACCATAGGGGCTCTATATAATAACGGGAAACTATGCACTTATGCAGAACTGCAGGAAAGGTTCCAGATACCACCAGGGCTGTTCCTAACCTTTAACGCAATTGCTAGGACTCTTCGTAGACAATGGGGTACAGGACTAGAAGAGCCCCCCAGACATAACACCTGTGACCAAATATGCACTAAAGGAGACCAAGGGAAGTTGATTTCAGGGATATATACATCTCTACTAACCAGCATATGTCTTCCCTTAAATAAACTTAAGACCAAATGGCAGGGGGAACTGGATGTTACAATAGATGACACACAGTGGACCAGAATAACCACACACATATATACAGTTTCCAGAAATGCCAGGTTTAAATTAATAAACATATATGTTTATCACAGAGCTTACTTAACCCCCTATATGATATCAAAGATTTATGGTGTAGAAAATGCCAGCTGCCCCCGATGTGCAGAACTAGCAGCAGGGTTGCTGCACATGCTCTGGAGTTGCCCACTAATCGGGGACTACTGGATGGGGATATGTGAAGCACTCTCCACTTGCACGGGCAGAAAATTATCCCGATCAGCCATGGTGGCGGTTTTGGGAGATTTCCCTCGCCCCAGCAAGCATAAAATCACAAACAGATTCATAGACCTGGCTTTGATACTTGCAAGGAGAGAAATAACTTCACACTGGAAAGATCCGAAGGGACCACAGATAAATCGTTGGAGAAATGCATTAATCAAGTGGGCGGAAACTGAAGGGACAGTATTACTAAGGGAAACACTCAGGGGACTAGGAACTAGAGACAATGCTCAGCACTGGAACATGATACTGGAGAATTTTAGAACACCTGACACTTCTAACTCTGATGCGGAGGCAGATTTACCAGAAACAGATCATGTATAATTGTTCAAGACATTCCTGTTGAAGATCGTACAAGAGACCAAATAAGTGATTCATTTGTGAACCAAACAAATACCTCTGTATAATTGATGGGAAGTGCGAAAGGGGAGAGGGATGGGGAGGGGGAGTTACAAAAAGATGGGAAGTTATTTTGTTTTTGTTTGCGTTCATGCAATTATAAGGCAATAAAAGAGATCTTAAAAACAAAATGAGTACTGGACACGGTTTTGCATGTCAAGAACCTTCTGTTTGCAGGGCACTAGAACTTAAAAGAACAAAATAGTATCTCAATCACAGAGGGAGCGGTATACGGGCACTGATTAAGTTGAGTCAATTAGTGCTTGGTCCCTGCTCCGCACAGAGGAACGGAAATGATGCTTGGCCTGCAGTGACGAATTGCGAGGCTGTAAAGAAGAGTACCACGCAAGCCAGCAAATGGTAAGCAACAAGCAGGCCATAAGCACTTTACTGTACACAACAGAGTCACCCAAGTGAGATGCATGCCCTAGCGCATACACTTGCAGCCTCAATCCTAAAAAAAGTACATAATGAAGGTAAGGGAAGGCATGACACCATATCCTAATATCACTGGCTTATTAAGACATTACAGGGCATATTTAGCAAGGTTTTGCATTTCCATTGTGCCACACAGTGCGACGCAAAACCCAGAATGAGATTTACCATGCTATTCAGATGCACCCTGCATGGCTTGGTAAATCTGTTATAGCGCAAGGCAGCACAAGTCGTTTCCCTGTGTTACTCCATACCGGGAAGACATTCTATGGGTGGAGCTTGGATGTTCCCATGCATCCACCCATGTATTCTAAGGATTCCCAGATATACTAACAGTGGTAGACCTGGGAATGCGTTAGAAGTGTTTCCCTTCCCAGGTGAGGTGCAACAAGGAGAATATCTTTATTTCTCCTTGCTGTTTCCTCCTTATGCTTCTAAGGAGTGTTTCGTGTAGGGAGGTGTCCTGTCCTGCACAAAAATAATTCTGCCTGTAACACAGGTACTCTTGCACCACTGCACAAGGGTACCTGCATTAGCACTAGGCTGCAGTTTGTGCGCTAGCACAGGTAGAGGACAGCAATGCGCAATCTTTTGCCCTCTCTCTTCAAGCAGCACAACAAGTTGTTCTGCTGCATTGCATGAAAAAAATGTTAAATCTGGGCCTACATAACTATTCAAAGTGGCAGTCGAACTGCATTTAAAAAGTATGAATACTGCAATGGGGACAGAGGTCAGTGAAGGTGGAGTGGGAATCAAAGGCACTGATAAAAATAACAAAATATTCTGTAACTGTTTTGCTGATCTTTCACAATCAAGTAACTACATATAAAATAACACACGCCCCAAATGAAAAAATAAATGAATGTTGAACTTTACAGTGGCAATGCATTATTTTATGTCATAAAACCTCTATTGGTTAATGCAATCACTACAGATGCCTATGTGTGCAACCAGAGGCCCCTCAAAATTAATCCTGTTTTGGTAGAGCTCCGAGGTCACTCAAAGCACTCTGAATGTGTAATTCATCATTTTAAACATGCCTTACATGGAGTATGATATAGTCTGCCACATAAAGATCATATACATTTAAATTAAGACAAGCAGAGCTTCTAAAGTATATCTTGCAGTAATATATAGAGTATACCTAGTGCACACCCTTTGTATAACTTTCCATTAAAAGCATGCACTCCACAGCTCAGCTTGTAGCGCCCTTTCAGTACTTCTCAAAAAGGAAAATATAATGTGTCACAGGAAGCTTAAGGTGATTCCATCAATTAAGGCCTATCTTAGATTCAGAACACCTTTTACCATTGTAGATTTAACCAAATGCACACATTTGTATTTCTTCCTGGGAAGCAGGCACCCTCCGAAGAAAACTTGTTTCTTGTTAATGTGTCTGCCTCTCCCGCGGAATGTAGAAAAGGAGACTTCCTCCCTTCAGCTTCAGCTGGGGTGTGTGTCCTTTAGCTGAAAGGCCAAAATTACGGGCAAATGGTGTCCATTAAACCTTTCACAATGGACAACAGACCTGATGGTGAAATTACGGGCAGTCTGTGAAAATTACGGAGGGGTGGTCACCCTAGATTGCATGTGACCCTGGGATTGAGGATCCGAGCTTGTGATGCCTCAGAGTGGGCTCATCTGTGGCAGAAGAGGTCTATGAGCCAAAACTAACTGAGAGCAAGGTCATAACTAGGAGTGAGTCAACAACGAATCTAAAAGGATTAAAACTCCATTCTCAAGAAGATTCCGCGGTGTAGCAAGCCCCGCACGTTCCCAGCGGTTCACTGTTCTGGTATCCCAACACAGCACAGTTGCAAATAAAAATGTAAGTGGTAGATTGGCAATATAAGAGGATGTGCCTTTTACCCCCCGTGGTACCATGCAATGGCAGTATTGTGCTACTCGTTGGAGGTAGAGAGTAGTAATTGTGGTCACTTCAGCTGCAAGAAGCAACCAGGTAAGGTCTTGAACTGCTGCTGTCCAGTTCTAAGCTCATCTAGCTCCGAGCCATCAAAAGTGAAAACCATTGTGCTTGAGCCGCTAAATAATGTAACTCAAAAACAAATCCAGTGCCCTCCTGCACTACCTGCCTCTGGGGGGTGTCTAAGGCAACATTGTGGCGACTACCACTCCAGATCAAGTTTCATAACAAACTGCCCACTAATTTAAAATGTTGTTTAGTGAGAACACTTGGTAAGGTAGCACACTAATAAAGGTGGCGTGGCAACATTATCATTAAGAGAAGGATATCTGCCCAGCTGCCATAAGAGGGAGAGAGGATCAGAAGGTCACCTGAGAGCAGAGGGACCTCATGCCTTCAATAACGTCTGCCATCCCTTGGTAGAAATGTGTTCCCAAGTATCTGAAGGAGGGTGTTTCAGGTTTGGGGAATACAGACAATGGATCACCCCATACCGGGGATCTAGGTCTCAAGGCAAATAACTGGTCTTCCAACAATTCACCTATGGAAATCAGGTTTCTTCCATATGCAATTTAATCACTTGCCTCAGGTTTTACTTGGACATCGAATTTTTGCTATGATAATTATTTTTTCCATGATTTTTGACATTTTCTTTAGATATTGCAGGCCAACAACCAATTACACTGCACACTATGTTATTATATTATCAGATACAGAGGCTAGAATACAGACGCAGGGATCCCAAATTGGTGACAGGAATACATGTGCGTCCACTGGATCCAGAAATTCATTCCTGCAAGGTAATACGCTCCTGCAACACTTCCTTTTCACCATCTTTCCCTTTCATTCACAGCCTCTGATGTAATGAATGCATTTACTAATGTGAAAACCTATAAATCATATGCAAAGTAACTGGAATTGTGCATAACCTCAGGATCAAATTATTTGGAAGGGTATGACTTAATTATGCAACAAGAAAAGGTAAATTATGGAGCATGTTCTGTGACACCATTACCTCGATATTTTCATTTTTATTGTATTTGATTGGTTAACGTGTCTGGGTATTGGTGTGGGTCGGAATATCATAACTCCTAATCAGGCCCTAAATGTCACATGTACCAACCTTGGTTGATTGGATCTATATTTTCTGATCAGTTCTGCAAACTTTAAAGAACATAATGGAATATGAAGCAAATCCATAATGGCATAATGGCATGGAAAACTCTGCAGCCCTAGAACCAAATAATAGAAGTAGTCCCAACCATAATGATCAACTGCTCTATTGAACTTGATTATTTTTTTTGCCATAACACCATCCATTTATTTCTATCATGATAGTTGTTTGGGCCATTTCAACATATATGGCTACTCCAAAACAAAGGAACCAGCAAGTGGAAACCACCAGGTCATGCAGGGATCAGATTGTATCCCAGTAAAAAATAAATTATGTTGCAAAGGTGAGAAGCTAGTCATTCTTCTTTTACACTTCCAAACTTGGAATCACATCGAACTTAAAACAGTGTGGCACAGCAACATAAAACAATGTTTAATTCACCCCGTATGTCTGACTTTGCAACCTCACAATGCGGGCTCCTGCAAGCAGCACTTCCTCCTTACTCATTCCAGGTCACACAAAAACTAACCACAGTTCTCACAGCAACATTTTTGAAGGGGCCATCCAGTGAATGATGTTACGATGTCTCAAAGCCCCAGCAGATATCATCAAGAAAATACATTTTCTAGAACAGTGGTTCCAAACGTGTGGTCAGGGATCCCTTGGCGTCCGCGAAACGAATTCAAGGTGTTTGTGAAGGCTTTAAAAATTAAATAATATTAACAGTAAATTATATATATAAAAGAAGCAAAATTTACAATTGAAAATGTTAAAACATTTAGTAAATATGAAGGAATTTCAAATTGGAAGCTTAAAATCAAGGTAGTATCTTCAGAACTGTTCATGGGGGAAGTGCAAGTGCATCAAACAGAATATGGTCTGGGCAATGAGATGCCTCTGTTAAATTTAGAAAAGCTCCAAACTTGCATTTCAAATTTAGTTTTTTTTTATATTTGTTTGTGAATTAAACAAAACATTTCATCATTTTTATATTTGTTTGCTAGTTTCTGTTTTTTTCTGTATTGTTTTGTGGTTCAATTTATTGACTCAGTAGGGAGCACCCGATTCCAGTAATGATTCAGTAGGGATCCCTAGGTTCCAGTAATGATTAAGTAGAGGTCAACAGAAGTCAAAAGGTCAAGAACCACTATTTCAGAATGTTTATTGTTGATGGCTGAGCATGATGCCAAATAGATTTTTTCTTTTCATTCATGCCTTCTTTAAATCTTCTTGTAAAGAATGTTACACGTCCAGCACCAGCCAGTTGAACACCATCACATCTCCAAAACTCCCAGCAGCCTTTCTTCATAACTACAGTACAAATGTGGGTATGGACACCATGGAGCTTCAACTAAAGCAACAATCTTTAAATAGCTCTATTTCTTAAAATATAGTGGTGCTTTAACTATGCCCTCCTTGATGGCCGCAGTCCTCAACCTCTTTTTGTCTTTAGTTGATGGGTAGGGTATGTTTGTATATCTGGTTTCTCCCAATCAGCACCCTGACAGAGGGGGACCATAGACAAAAACTGCAGCATATGTTGTTTTGTTGCTCAATTACATTATTTGCTTTAATGAGTTCCCATTTAGGTTAGCAGAGGTCCCCACTGGCGGTAATGTTTGTCAATGCTAAATTTATTTTGCCTCCACAGTTTGCTGGATTTTGTAACCCATCTCTTGCATGGCATCTCCTTCATCTCACATCAAGAGGCCCTAGCAACTGATGGAGGGCTCCCAGGCTCCTCAGCCTCGTGCCCTCGGAGAAGTAGGTGTTGTCCATACGCCACATTGCAGGCAGACTGGTAAGTACCAACACTACCTCTCACACAATAACTAATACACCATATTAGCAATTTTAAACCCTTAATCCAGTGGTCTTCAAACTTTTCAAGGCTGCCCCCCTCCCCTTGGAAAAAAAGAATCATCTGGCCCCTCTCTGAATATTTCACAATTACCCTGTGAAATGGACAATGTTTAAATATGTGTACACTTATTTAAACATTGCAGTTATGTTCTGTTACTGTTTTAAAGTGTAATCAAATAAATGATGCCAAACATGCTTTTCTTGTCAGGCAGACCTTACTAATGTGTAACTGTGTCCACAGTGTGATTATTAGACGTGGGGTTAGGGTGGGGGTTTCAAAGAGTATTTGGAGTCCCTTCCTTTTTGACACAGACTCCCAGCTTGGATATAAAGGACAAAACATGTTGGTGATGGCCAATTACATACCGGTTTACTGCTGCTCATTTTGTTTAGCTTAAAACAAAGCCCTGTAATTAGCATAATGCTTCTTTTGGCCAGAGCCAGGCATCCCCCTTCTCTGGGATCACTGGAGGCACCCCTAGGAGGGACCACCCCTCCAGTTTGAAGACCCTGCTTGAAACCCTAACACAAGTATGTACACTTACAAACGTTTTGCACATGTTGGCTATCTGACGTCTTTCACAACTACCTACATTATCTATATATTTATAATCTACATTTCACTGGCTCAACATTCTCCTTAAAACAACTCATAGGCAACAAAATCAACGAGGTGTGGTCTGACCTTTGGACAACACCTCCTATGTATTGACTACTGAACTTATGACCATGCAAGCTCAGTCTACTCTTATCATAGTCACATAAGACATACTATCTCTCTTTATCTGATACAATATAAAAGGAATAACGTGTGGGAATACAAGTTCGAACAGGTGAAAATGATCCAGTTCTGATTTGAGAGTTAACATATCACTGAATTATGGGAGTTTATATGTATTCCTTTATGGGGTTATCGAACAAGCACACAATTCTAATGATATGTGAAAGTTAAGGAATGGAAAATTTAAGCCATAGTGAAGTTGATCCATTTTGTCTTGTATGTAACACTCTACTTTGACACATATTAACGTCACACATAACTTAGTTGAAAAGTGCAGGGACAACTCATTTTTGTTTAACAAACAAATACACCTCTGTGGGCTTGTCTACATCCTAGTGGAAATATAATAATGTGTATATGTAGGTCACTGAACAACACCACAAAGTGGTCTGTGTCTGCCTGCTGACCAGAGTGATTCAGCTGTCTAACTCAACTTTAGCACAAAATGCCTCTGCTAACAACAGATTATCAGTGGAAGGGACACCTTTGCCACATGATGACCAGATATTGCTTGTCAGTCTACAGGGAAAATACCGCCATAAATAGAATGGAAGAACTGGGGTGTGGTGCTGCACCTTCTCTGTGTACCCAGCTAAGATACCAAACTGTAGAAAAGGGGCTGGTGGAGTTACAGAGATTCACACTTGCATTTTGCCTAACAAAATGTGTAGACTGTTACAATATACAACTGGTATTTGTCATACAAATCAGGAGTCATTGTGACTCTATACTTCTAAATGGACTATACAAGTGTTGCAATTGTAAGGTGCTGTATATTCTCATTCACTTCCATAAGAATCCATGGGATTGTTCAGAATTACTAATATTGACATCTAAGCATTTTGAGGGACTCAATGCAGTTTTGCTAAGACATAGTATGATGAACCCAGGGACAGGAGAGTGAAACAACTAGGCCACACTAGGCCAGCCCTGACTTGTGAAACCCAAAATAACTTATTTTCATTTTGAGCTAATCTTTCTCAAAAAAACATTTTTGGACCCTCAGTTTAATCTGAAGTGTGAAACAATTCATCATTGATGACTAGTTTGACTTTAATAACATGAATATTGGGCAAATGTTCTAGAGTAAATACTTTTCTAAAAATTGGTATCAACTATCACTGCAGTCGAAAATGTTATTTTATTTATATTCAAGGTACAGCAGCAAGCCATCAACCTCAACTGTGTTGGCCACTCTACCTGAAGAAAGAAGATCACAAGCCTTCAGTGAGTGCAATATTCTTGTCAATGAGGATGATCTTCAATACTTGCCTGGCCTATCCCTACATCTCTACCTTTCCCTTGCAATACAGAAGCACTACATGCAGCAGAGTCCTGACCCCCATTATGTACACTAGGACCCCCACAATTAAATCAGTGCCTTAATCTTCATTACTGTCAACTTACTGACATGGCACCAACATCACCCTGGCGTTTCTACTAGCAATCGTGATCAGGGAAAAATGTAATGTTTATCTGCAGAGCAATGTTGTGAAGCATACATGACACAACAATCTTGCAAGCCTTGCTAGAAGATTGGAAGAGGGCCCTTTGATCTTCTCCAGGCATCTGAACTGGGCCTGCAAGAGCCCAAAAACCACCTCCACAAGACCCCTTGTTAGCAATTAGGCCTCATTCAAGCCACTTCCTCTGGCATTTGTGGGTCTCTCAGAGGTGTTAATAGCTATTTACGACTTGGGAAAGCTGAGTACCCTGAAAAATATAAGACAAAGGCAAACATAAGTAAAATTATGATTAGAAAGGCAGAAAGTTAGAACAACAATTGACACCAACATAATTTGTAATACTTACCAACAAGGCAGGACCTCCTTGGTGCAATGTCTGCCATCTGTTTTGGTATATAGCTTTTGCACAGAATCAGTGAGTTATGGGTGGAACCTTGAAATCTTGTACAGACACTGGTGATGTTTAGGTCTGCTATGGAAACCACCTGCACACTGATGGAGGGAAAATGTTTCTTTTCGTGGTACACTTGCTCTCAGCCATTAAGTGGCACCAGTGCAACATGGGTTCCATCTATGGCACCAACTACAGGCGATATGGTTCCCAATCCATAGACCTCAGACTTGATAATTTTCAGTGTGGCATCATCTGTTGTAAATTGAGTGTACTCATTCATACGTGTGAGCAAAACTTCCAGGACCTGGTTAAGAACAATGGAAAATGCCCAATTGGAATTGCTAACATGTACTGGAAGGAGTCCTTAGCACCAGAATTTAACACTCACATAATCTTCACAATATGTGGTATGGCAGCCTGAATACTGATGTCCTGCAAAAGCTTTTTGGGGCATCGCTCAGCCTGCATATCTTAAAGGTGTGTCTTTTCTGCATGGTTTCTATAACAGGATATGGTCTGTATACACGTTTATTTCTTTGACATATCGTCTTGCCTAGGGTGGTTGATGAACATCCTATGAGTGCAATGTGTAAATATTATATGTTGACCCACCTTTCTTGGCCATATGACAAAAATATTAAAATTTGGCACTTGTCAACATACAAACAAAAATTATATTTCAAGAATATAAAAAATGTTTATACATTTGGTTCTATAATCTTTAATATCTAAGAAAATATGTATAAACCTGTATTTCAAAAAAATACAATTTTAGAAAACTCACAAAAATTTCAAAATGTATATTACTCAATTTTAACACATATTTTAAAGTAAGAAACTATCTAAATTTTTATAAATGTTAAAAATAGTGTATGGATGGTCAGAATATTTTTAGATTTTTTTCTATCATTTTTGGAAAGAATCACAAAGTTTTAGATAGGTCACATGGGAAACTGTGTATATCTATAATTTCTAATAGGCATGTTCTAGTTGTTATTAATGGAAACAACTTCATGAATTGAGTTTTTTTCAGTCAATAATGTACTCCCAGTCTGCCATATTCTCTGGCGTACCCTATGCTGACAATTTTGTTTTTTTATGATGGACCAAACATGGCGGATGCCTGACGTATTCATGAATGACAGACTACTAAGTGCAGTCTGTACCTATCTTTTCCTGTGTCAGCAGTCCTGCATTGGTTATAATGGTCTGTGATTGACAGAACTCATCATTCGTCATGTAAGGGTTCATTGATGGACATTCTGTCATGCTAGTATACGCATTATTGAGACCACTAGGTCACTTGTCTCCTAGCCATCAACTGTGGTAGGCCTCCTCAAGTGTTGCTGCTCATTTACTTCTGCTGGGACCCACCATGGCTGAAGGATCAGATGACAAGACCCCTACCTTCACTCTTGAAGAGTTGGACATTCTTGCGTATAGAGGTCCTGCTCTATTACAGCCCGCTAAATGGGCTAGCAGAGAGCCACGTAAGCTACATATGTGAAAAGCACCCATATTTATATTGATGTAAGTAGTAAGAATACTGTGAGTGACTACACCTATAGGGGGTGACACTCCGTACTTACTTCATTCCCTCCCCCACCTCCATACTGAAGTCTCCTGTCTTCTTATACTGGTCTTCTTATGACCAAATTCCTCCCCGGAGCAATATCATCATCCAAAGGCTCCTTTTTGACCTTCGTTACCTTATTTTTAGGAGCAAACGCAAGCGCTCCGTCTCTCTTCTAATCTCTCTTTAGGGGGATTTTAACTACGCCAATGTAACGTCAGTCACTTTCATTGTTTCGTGGGCTTGCCTTTTAAAATCAGCTTGTTTTAATTTGTGAAAGGCATGCATATGTCATGCCTTTTCTGGTGTTTAGCCCTCCTCGAGAACACCGGTAAACTACTGGAAACACATGAGGCTCCATGTTTTCGGTATGATTTCTGGACTACTTTTTCTCTTTATTTCGCAGCGTGATCGCATTCATTTTTTTATTTTTATTTAATGTGGCAAGAAAAGCCCGGCAAATAGCTCTAAGTCGACGTAATGCAAGACACATTGCATTGCAAATGCTTGTTTTCTTTATTTCTATTTCTATTTATGTTTTTCTTGTATGTTACTTGCAAAGTTGTATGCCGATCCAGCACTTGCTAAGCCCCACTGTCTGGCTTTATTTTCAATCCTGCCTTATTCCTTACTTGTTTAAAACTGACTGTTTAGTCCATGCTGTTACTACAACAGAGAACACTTGTTGGATATCTTCATATGCTATCAAACTCTGTATTTCATGCTATCTTGCTTTGAAAAACCTTGTCAATAAAAAGATTTCGAGTAAGAAAAAGAATTCTGGGAGTGACTTGACAATCAGTCCCTAATATTTTAAATGTTGCATCCACCAATTGAAAACATGTTCACAACCAGGCATGATCAGGCAAAATGTGCTTTATACACGTGTGTAAAACCACATTTTAATGTAATTTGTGTCTCTAAAATTAGAGTTTAAATAATGAATTAACATATGTTTTACTGAGGAATATAAAAAAAACACTGCCCTAGCTACCCACCCAGTTTTCATTACTAAAAGGCAATGTCTGATCAAAAAAGCAAACATAGGTATTTTCACTTCATAGATATCTGCGTGGAACATTGTGCAGGGTCTAGTATATATTTTTGGAACTCTAGCATGTCAGCATTTTGTACGTGATGTACTCCCTAAACTTTAACAATCTTGACAAAATGATTAGCACCCATACTATCATTAAACATGTCATGCTTTCCTTTGCCTGTTGTTTTAGGACACAACAGCTATTACAAACTGCAGTAATGGGATCCTATAACATGCACTGAAACTCAGAGTGGTAAAGTAGAGACTGGTTTGTGCTGCAACAGACAGTACCCCTGCAGCAAATATGTACATTCATGGGAAATGCAAAAAAGCACAACCCCACTAAATATGATAAACGTCAGTCCAGAGCACAAAGACAACTACATTAAGATTAATTCCAATGCCATATTTACATAAAAAGACTTATTTTTTAACTAATTGTAATATTTGTTTGTGTTTCCACACTGGGGGAAAAAAAACAAATATATATATCCAAGGGATTTTCCATCTTGCTGTATTTCATTTTTTTAAAGTAAAGGAAATTCGAACTAAACTGAGCAAAGTGGAGAGCACTATTTACTGGGCCCCTTAAGAAACTTGACAGAAAGTGACAACCCACACTCACTGAAGAAATGACTTCTACTAAAGGAAATTAAAAAACAAGGGTGTCACTGGTTGAATAATATGGAGCCTAAACATTGAATGATGGCGGGACCTGGATGGCAGAGCTAAGGTGAACTGATAGTCAGTCATCTGTCTTTCCATTTGAAATATCGACCGATCTATTTAAAGACTGCTCAGCTGTTTGATTCTTTTTTGCGCATTCACTTTGAGAAAGGCAAGTGTTGCTGAAACGCGTCTGTGGCGCAATAAATTGGATTCAAAGCACCCGTGAGTGCCCCATGTTTTCTTTTGTTTGTAAATTGATAACGTGCAGCCACTAGCACGTAATGGAGGCAACCGTTAAGAGTTCGGCAATTACAAGTGGACATTGGTGATTAATATATATATATATATCTATATATATAGATATATATTGATATACATATATATATATATATATATATATATATATATATATATATATATATATATATATATATATATATATCACAGCTACAAAAGCACAGCCAAAAATATGAAGAAACTTTATAAGATACAGTATCCATACAGATGTACCAAATTGCACACATTGGCCCTCATTCTGACCCTGGCGGTCGGCGGAGAGGCGGCGGTCGGACCGCGAACAGACCGGCGGTATTAAAAATGGCATTCTGACCCTGGCGGGAACCGCCAACACAGCCCGCCAACTTAACACTCCGACCGCCACAGCGGTACAAACAAACAGCGCGGCGGTTCCCGCCAACAGCCCGGCGGCAGACAAAGTACCGCCCACCCTATTACGACCCACCAATCTGCCACCTTTTCCGGGGCGGGAGCACCGCCGAAAAGAACACGGCGGAAACAGACTACGAACGGGAAAACGCTCACCTCTACGCACTCCACGCGAGATTCCGGCAGTATGGAGCCAGAGTTGCAGGTCATCCCCGCACTCCTATTCCTCCTCATATACCAGGAGCACGCCCGGCGGCGCGGAAGACATCGGTGAGTACTGCACCTACGACACAGGGGAGGGAAAAGATTACCGGCACACACCCACCCACCCACACCCACTACAACACACACATCAATGCATTCCCACAGATCACTGTCACAACCCACAAACCACCCCCCTCCGAAATAATGCAAAGACCAAAAGAAGAGATCATAAACGGCCAGATATATTGAAATATGGACACCAGTAATCCAAATAAATAAATAAACTAAGTACAAAATATATACAGCTACTAAATGTAGTCCAACCACTGTCCGTGGATCACAGGGGTCCTGTGCAAAGGGGCAAGGCCCAGTCCCACGACAAGAACTCCACGGAGAGAACACTGCAGGGGCATCAGAAAGAAAATAGGACAGGCACCTCAGGGGGAAGGGAAGGGGGGGCACCTCAGCCACTTGAGTACACGACGCCAGATCCACGAGGGGACTCCATGACCACTGGCCCATCCTGGGGAGTGCAAAGCCACAGTCCATACAGTCCATACAGTGGGTGGCCTGCCCACTGGCCCATCCTGGGGAGAGCAAAGCCACAGTCCATACAGTCCATACAGTGGGTGGCCTGCCCACTGGCCCATCCTGGGGAGTGCAAAGCCACAGTCCATACAGTCCATACAGTGGGTGGCCTGCCCACTGGCCCATCCTGGGGAGTGCAAAGCCACAGTCCATACAGTCCATACAGTGGGTGGCCTGCCCACTGGGCCATCCTGGGGAGAGCAAAGCCACAGTCCATACAGTCCATACAGTGGGTGGCCTGCCCACTGGGCCATCCTGGGGAGTGCAAAGCCACAGTCCATACAGTCCATACAGTGGGTGGCCTGCCCACTGGCCCATCCTGGGGAGTGCAAAGCCACAGTCCATACAGTCCATACAGTGGGTGGCCTGCCCACTGGGCCATCCTGGGGAGAGCAAAGCCACAGTCCATACAGTCCATACAGTGGGTGGCCTGCCCACTGGGCCATCCTGGGGAGAGCAAAGCCACAGTCCATACAGTGGGTGGCCTGCCCACTGGGCCATCCTGGGGAGAGCAAAGCCACAGTCCATACAGTCCATACAGTGGGTGGCCTGCCCACTGGGCCATCCTGGGGAGAGCAAAGCCACAGTCCATACAGTCCATAACAGACCCCACTGCCACTGGAGGAGGCAAGTTGGCCAGAGGACATCCTGCAGCCCTGCCCGAGATAGATCCTGCCCTGCCACGTCTGCCAAAGGGCCAGCGGTTCTTGCCCTGAAGGGCCCAGTTCAGCGGTTCTTGAGACGGCGGGGCCCAGTTCAGCGGTTCTTGCCTTGAAGGGCCCAGTTCAGCGGTTCTTGCCTTGAAGGGCCCAGTTCAGCGGTTCTTGCCTTGAAGGGCCCAGTTCAGCGGTTCTTGAGACGGCGGGGCCCAGTTCAGCGGTTCTTGCCTTGAAGGGCCCAGTTCAGCGGTTCTTGAGACGGCGGGGCCCAGTTCAGCGGTTCTTGCCTTGAAGGGCCCAGTTCAGCGGTTCTTGAGACGGCGGGGCCCAGTTCAGCGGTTCTTGCCTTGAAGGGCCCAGTTCAGCGGTTCTTGAGACGGCGGGGCCCAGTTCAGCGGTTCTTGAGACGGCGGGGCCCAGTTCAGCGGTTCTTGAGACGGCGGGGCCCAGTTCAGCGGTTCTTGAGACGGCGGGGCCCAGTTCAGCGGTTCCTGCCTTGAAGGGCCCAGTTCAGCGGTTCTTGAGACGGCGGGGCCCAGTTCAGCGGTTCTTGAGACGGCGGGGCCCAGTTCAGCGGTTCTTGCCTTGAAGGGCCCAGTTCAGCGGTTCTTGAGACGGCGGGGACCAGTTCAGCGGTTCTTGAGACGGCGGGGCCCAGTTCAGCGGTTCTTGAGACGGCGGGGCCCAGTTCAGCGGTTCTTGCCTTGAAGGGCCCAGTTCAGCGGTTCTTGCCCTGAAGGGCCCAGTTCAGCGGTTCTTGAGACGGCGGGGCCCAGTTCAGCGGTTCTTGAGACGGCGGGGCCCAGTTCAGCGGTTCTTGAGACGGCGGGGCCCAGTTCAGCGGTTCTTGCCTTGAAGGGCCCAGTTCAGCGGTTCTTGCCCTGAAGGGCCCAGTTCAGCGGTTCTTGAGACGGCGGGGCCCAGTTCAGCGGTTCTTGAGACGGCGGGGCCCAGTTCAGCGGTTCTTGCCTTGAAGGGCCCAGTTCAGCGGTTCTTGAGACGGCGGGGCCCAGTTCAGCGGTTCTTGCCTTGAAGGGCCCAGTTCAGCGGTTCTTGCCTTGAAGGGCCCAGTTCAGCGGTTCTTGAGACGGCGGACGGTCTATGGCCAACTGCTAAATGCCTGGTGGTGCCCTCCTGGGCAGCGGGGATGGTGCTCCTTCACTGCCCACCTGGGCTGTGGGTGGTGGGGCCCTCCTGGCCAGCTGGGCTGGGTCCTCCCTGGGCAGCGGCTATGGGGCTGGTGGGCTCTCCCGGGGCAGCTGTGCCGGTTCCTCCCGGGGCAGCGGCTATGGGGGTTGTGGGCTCCTCCTGGGCAGCAGGCCTGCTGCCTGACCTCTCCAACTTGCTGCCCTTGCCCTCCTTAGTCGTCGGCCTGTGGCCCTTTCCTCCCTTTGGAGCTGTGGCTGGTGACTGTCTCTGGGTGGTGTCCGGGGGGGATGTAGAAGGCGGGCTCCTGCGGCGCCCCTTCCGCCTTCTGCTCCTCTTCCCAGGGGGTGGGCTGGCTGTCCCCTTGCTGCTGGGCGAAGATCCAGACATGCGGGCTGGCGGGCTCCAATACCCCTGCACCCTTGTCAAGGGGGCTGCAGGGCTGGTGGTGGCTGAGGTGCTCTTCTTACCCCGACGAGAAGGAGGGGGGGGCTCTGGGTCAGGAAAGAAGTTAGTAGTGGCGAGGAAGAGCTTCTTGGGACAATGGAGAGTGGTAGGTACAGTGGGAATGGGAGTGGAGGGAGAGGATGTGGTTGTAGGTGAGTCACGTTTGCTGTCTTTGGGTGCAGGTGCAGGAGGGATAGGCTGTCGTGAGGTGGATGGCTGTTGGGTGGGTGGGTGGCTGCGTTTGTGTGGTGTGGAAGAGGGGGTGACAGACACAGTGGGAGAGGACACAGGGGACGTGTAAATGGCAGTGGGGGTGGTGACTGCACGTGTGCGGACTGGAGTGGAGGGTGTGCTGGTGATGGAAACACTGGCTGATGGTGAGGTGAATGGAGGTGTGAGTGTAGACGTCACAGGGAGGGAGGAGGGAGACGAGGAGGTGGGGGTCACAGAGGTGGTAGTGACTGTTGGCATGTCTGCATCGGAATGTTGCGTGTGTGAATGTCTGCGTGATCTGTGGTGCTTATGTTTGGATGAGCTTCTCTTGGGTGTTGAGGTGTGTGCAGGCTGGTCTGATGGTGTGGGTGGGACAGGCAGAGGAACAGGAGACTGGGAGGAGGGAGTTAGTAGAGGCAGGCAGGAGACAGGGACAATGGCTGCCGTCAGTGCTGAGGCCAGAGCCTGGAACGATCGCTGATGGGCAGCCTGACCCGAATGAATGCCCTCCAGGTACGCATTGCTGCGATGAACCTCCCTCTCCACCCCCTGGATGGCATTCAAAAGGGTAGTCTGCCCAACAATGAGCGTTCGGAGGAGGTCAATGACCTCCTCACTGAGGGCAGCGGGGGTAACAGGGGCAGGGCCTGAGGTGCCTGGGGCGAAGGAGATGCCCGGCTTCCTGGCAGAGCGGGCACGGGGCGAACGCGGAGGGGCTGCTGGGAGGGCGGAGATGGTGCGCTGGGTGGCGGCTGTACCTGTAATGGCGGGGGGCACGGATGGTGCCACCCCCGCAAGGGAGCCCCCTTCCGAGGACGTGTCCGTGTCGCTGCAGGCTCCAGTCGTCCCCGTCGTGGAGCTCCCCTCGCCCTCCGTCTCACTGGTCCAGTCTGACTCTGTGGCATGGCCCTCCTGGGCCATGTGAGATGCAGCTCCCTCCTGCCCCGATGCCACTTCTCCTCCGCCTGATGATGCTGATGCACACAAGCACAGAAAGACAAACAAAAAGGGGGGGGGAGAGAGAAATAAAGGGATATTGAGTACATGGATCTCCGGTACAGTTAGCGGACATGACAGACACAGATGCCCCCTGCACTAAGTTGCGCACTTGGGGTCCGCTACGCATTCCGTGGAACATGCCCTACACGCCTAGAGTTGTCAACTGCACCCATGGATGACACGGCCCAGGGATGGCTGTACTGACACACTACTGAGGGTGGTGGCTGGGGACACAGGGGCTTACGGGGGTGCCCAGCCTACAGATATCGCCCTGGCCTAGGGGGACCCACAGCCCTCCTCCCCCACCCAGACACCTCCACTGCACGACAACAGAGTAGATGATGCTTGTACTCACCCCCTTGTGTCTGCTGTGCTGCCCTCACGCGCCCATCCAAATCAGGGTAGGCCACCGCCAGGATCCGGAACATCAGGGGGCTCAGTTGACGGCAGGCACCCCGCCTACGTTGGGAGGCCATCCCCAGCAGAGACTCGGCGGTCTTCTTGGTCCCGCGGCGGATGTCCTCCCACCTCTTGCGGCAGTGGGTGCCCCGTCGATGGTGGACCCCCAGGCCCCGGACTTCCTTGGCGATGGCACGCCAAATCCCGATCTTCTCATGGGCGCGGACCTATGTGACACGTACAGGGAGGGAGAAATACCACGTTCAAGTTACTCAGCATTTTCCTTTCCAGTGGCCCAACGCCCCCCATCCCCGCCAGGCCCCCCGCCAGGCCCCCCGCCAGCCCCAACATGCACCCCATCCCCGCCAGGCCCCCCTCCAGCCCCAACATGCACCCCATCCCCGCCAGGCCCCCCTCCAGCCCCAACATGCACCCCATCCCCGCCAGGCCCCCCGCCAGGCCCCCCGCCATGCCCAACATGCCCCCCATCCCCGCCAGGCCCCCCGCCAGGCCCCCCGCCAGCCCCAACATGCACCCCATCCCCGCCAGGCCCCCCTCCAGCCCCAACATGCACCCCATCCCCGCCAGGCCCCCCTCCAGCCCCAACATGCACCCCATCCCCGCCAGGCCCCCCGCCAGGCCCCCCGCCATGCCCAACATGCCCCCCATCCCCGCCAGGCCCCCCGCCAGGCCCCCCGCCAGCCCCAACATGCACCCCATCCCCGCCAGGCCCCCCTCCAGCCCCAACATGCACCCCATCCCCGCCAGGCCCCCCGCCATGCCCAACATGCCCCCCATCCCCGCCAGGCCCCCCGCCAGGCCCCCCTCCAGCCCCAACATGCACCCCATCCCCGCCAGGCCCCCCGCCAGGCCCCCCGCCAGCCCCAACATGCACCCCATCCCCGCCAGGCCCCCCTCCAGCCCAAACATGCACCCCATCCCCGCCAGGCCCCCCGCCAGGCCCCCCGCCAGCCCCAACATGCACCCCATCCCCGCCAGGCCCCCCTCCAGCCCCAACATGCCCCCCATCCCCGCCAGGCCCCCCGCCAGGCCCAACATGCCCCCCATCCCCGCCAGGCCCCCAAGCCAGCCAGTGGCCCCAAATCCAGATAGAATTAAACTCACTTGTTGGTCTGGAGGACCGTAGAGTAGCGCATACTGGGGGAGGACCCCATCCACAAGTTTCTCCAACTCCTCTCCAGTGAAGGCAGGGGCCCTTTCCCCAGTCGCAGCAGCCATTGTCCCTTCCAGACCGAGGTCACAGCAACACTTGCAGTATAGGTCCTCTCCTGTGAAAGTTCAAGTCGCAAGTGGATAAGTAGATAGAAAATGGCGGTCACGTCCGCGGCGGTGCGTACCGCGGCGGTGCGTCCCGCCACCGCCGGCGCCCTTCGCCATTGGCTCCTGAAACCCATAGGCTTCAATGTTAACCAATGCGGCTTCGCGCCGCGGTCTTGGCCCGCCGCCCGCCGCGGTGTGCCACGCCAGCGCATTGACCTCACATCCCATTGTCACACTTCACAGGTCAGGCAGCCGACATTTCCAGGGCCCACATGGCTCAATTTCAACTGCGTCACACAGGCCTAGGCCTTGCATAGCCACTCATACACGCCATTCAC
Organism: Pleurodeles waltl; assembly: GCF_031143425.1. NCBI lineage: Eukaryota > Metazoa > Chordata > Amphibia > Caudata > Salamandridae > Pleurodeles > Pleurodeles waltl. The sequence goes on from NC_090440.1 coordinate 1,893,922,127, forward strand.
TGCATAGAGAATCGTATACTGTGCTAGCTGTGAGTACGTACCTGTGGGTTGCTTGACTGTGTGCTCCATGTTGTCCTTCCTAGGCACCGTCCGCTGGGTTGGGCGAGGAGACGGATGAATCCTCCCGTGTACCGACCGCTGGTGGACCTGTCGACAATGGAAGAACGCCACATTATCCTGACCTACCGTCTTAACCGTGCCACTATCCATGAACTGTGTGCCCGGCTGGAGCCCGACCTGATGTCCCCCATCCGCCAACCCACAGGGATTCCCCCTCTGGTGCAGGTCATGTCAGTACTACATTTCTTGGCAAGTGGGTCATTTCAGACAACCGTGGGAATTGCTTCCGGGATGTCTCAGCCCATGTTTTCAAAGGTGTTATCCAGAGTGTTGTCTGCCCTGATGAAATCCGTGAGGAACTACATCATTTTCCCTGAGGTGGGCGAACTGGCTACAGTGAAGGGTGATTTCTACGCCCTTGGACATATTCCCAACGTAATTGGTGCCATTGATGGGACCCATGTGGCTTTGGTTCCCCCAAGAGACAGGGAGCAGGTGTACAGGAACAGAAAAAGTTACCATTCAATGAACATCCAGGTGGTGTGTTTGGCTGACCAGTACATCTCGCATGTAAATGCCAAATTCCCAGGGTCAGTGCATGACGCCTACATCCTCAGGAATAGCAGCATCCCTTACGTGATGGAACAGCTACAGAGACACCGTGTATGGCTAGTGGGGGACTCTGGGTACCCCAACCTGTCGTGGCTACTGACCCCAGTAAGGTATCCCCGGACCAGGGCAGAGGAACGGTACAATGAGGCCCATGGGCGTACTAGGAGGGTGATCGAACGCACCTTTGGCCTCCTAAAGGCCAGGTTTCGCTGCCTGCATATGACCGGTGGATCCCTAATGTACTCACCTAAGAAGGTGTGTCACATCATCGTGGCCTGCTGCATGCTTCACAACCTGGCTTTGCGCCGCCAGGTGCCTTTCCTGCAGGAGGATGGTCGAGACGGTGGTGTTGTGGCAGCGGTGGAACCTGAGGAGAGTGACGAGGAGGAAGACGACGGGGCTGAAACAGACAACAGGGACAGAATCATTGAACAGTACTTCCAATAGGACACAGGTAACATTTCAAAGATAATTTAGTAAATGTTAACTACTCTGCAGCATCTCTGCTGCCTGTCTATTTGCCCCAGTGTATGATGACTGAGTTTTGGCTTTTCCCTCCCTATTTCAGATCTGGGGTCCCCACTACGAGTCCTGTGCTTCGTTTCCCCATGGACTACAGCTTTGTGGCAGCTGTTTGTTGACTTCACCATGTACAAGGACATATTTGCACTGTCATGTCAATTACAATCTATTGAAATCACAGCCAGACTCCTGATATTTTGGTGCAAAATAGGTGTTTATTGAAGTGCTCAAAATGGGATGGGTGGTTTCAAGTGGGTGGGGGCTATGGTGAAGGAATGTCCATGGCAGAGTCCAGAGTAACAGTCACACAGGTGCATTGTCCAGAGGCCTGTGGAGAGATGGAGCATGGGCAGTTCGAGGATGGACAGGGTGACAATGTGGGACAGTGGGATGACATCAGGTGGTATCCATTGCTGGCGGGGGTCTTGACATCCTACTCTGTCTTGCGAGATCTCAGGGCCCTCTTGCGGGGTGGTTCTTCTCCTGCAGGAGGTGGGGGTCTGGTGGGCTGCTGCTGTGCGGGGGCCTCCTGTCCACTAGCGCCGGCGGAGGTGGATGGCTGTTCTTGGTCCCGGCTAGTGGCAGGGGCCCTTGGGTGTTGTTCAGTGTCCGCCCTGCTGTTTACGAGGTCCTGCAGCAGCCCTACCATGGTAACCAGGGTGGTGTTGATGGCTCGGATGTCCTCCCTGTACCCCCGATAGTGTTCCTCCTGCAGCACCTGGATCTCCTGGAACCGGGCCAGTACCGTCGCCATCGTCTCCTGGGAGCGGTTGTATGCTCCCATGATGGTGGTGAGGACCTCGTGGAGAGTGGGTTCCCTGGGCCTCTTCTCCCCCCCCTGTCGCACAGCTGCCCGCCGAGTTGCCCTGTTTCCCTGGGCCTCTGCCCCCTGGCCGGTGTGCCCACTACCACTGCCCCCAGGTCCCTGTTGTTGTTGGGGTGGTGGGTTATCCTGGGTGCCCTGTAGTGGTAGACACACCGCAGATTGACGCGCCCTGGAGACAGAGGCATGGGCCCGCTGGGTGGGAGCTGTGCTGGTGTTCCCAGAGGGGTTAGGGTCTATAGTGGCCTGTGCCTGTGTGAGGGGAACCGACTGTCCAGAGGTCCCCGATGGTCCGGGCTGGTCATCGGTGTCCAGATCGACAGAGCTGCTGTCATCGCTGACGGCCTCTTGGGTGGGGGGTGTGGATAATTCTGGCCCCTCCGCCGCGGTGTGTTGACGGTCGGGTCCTGCAGGGGTATAGAGGTATGGTTATAGTTTCAATGTGTGGCATATGGGTGTATCTGTGGGTTCCCGTGTCCCCAAGTGCTGGCATTCGTGTGTGGGGGCTTTGGTGAGGGTGGCTTGTGGGGGGGATGTGTATATGCATTGGGCATGCTTTGGTGATGGGTGTCCATGCTTAGTGGACGCATGCAGGCCTAGGTTTTGGGATGTGTGGGTTGTGATGGTGAGACATTGGCGGGGAATAGGTGTGCTGGGGGTGGGGGTGAGGATGGTGGTGGGGGTGAGGATGGTGGTGGGGGTGAGGGTGGGGGTGAGGATGGTGGTGGGGGTGAGGGTGGGGGTGAGGATGGGGGTGGGGGTGAGGGTGGGGTTCGAGGATGGGGGTGAGGGTTGGGGTCTGATTTGGCATGCAGGTGGGGGGGAAGCAGTATTGAAGCTTCAACTTACCAGTATCCATTCCTCCGCCGACTCCTGCGAGGCCGTCAGGATGCAGGATGTTCAAGACTTCCTCCTCCCATGATGTGAATTGTGGGGGTTGAGGTGGGGGTCCTCCGCCAGTCTTCTGCACGGCGATGTTGTGCCTGGATACCATGGAACGCACCTTCCCCCGTAGGTCGTTCCATCACTTCCTGATGTCTTCCCGATTTCTGGGGTGCTGTCCCACTGCGTTCACCCTGTCGACAATCCTCTGCCATAGCTCCGTCCTCCGGGCAATGCTGGTGTATTGGACCTGTGTGCCGAACAGCTGGGGCTCTACACGAACGATTTCCTCCACCATAACCCTGAGTTCTTCGTCTGTGAAGCGGGGTTGTCTTTGGGGTGCCATGGGGTGGTGTGTATGATGTGTGGGGTGGAGTATGTGTATTTAAGTGAGTTGAGTGTGGTGGTGTGTGTTGTTTTGTGTGTGGATAGTGTGTGGGTGATGGTGTTGAGTGGCTGTGGCTGTTATGTTTTGGATGCTGGTGTCTCGCTCTTGCCTTCTTAACGAATTTGTAAGCGTAGGGGTTTGTGGGTGATGTGGGTGGGTGTTTTATATTGTATTGTGTGTGTGGGAGTGGTGTGTGTATGTGTATCAGGTGTGTGGGATTCAAATCGTCCAATGTGGGTGAGTTTTGTTCGTTGGTGGGTATTCTGACCGCGCCGGTGTGTCCCGCCAATGGAATACCGCGTTTGAATGACCGCCGCGTGGATTCGTGGGTCGTAATGGGATGGGCGTATTTCTGTTGGCGTGGCGGTGGAGGTTTGGTCACCTCCACCTTTCCGCCGACCGCTGGTCTGGCGGTCTGTTGTGGCGGTCGGATTTTCGGAGGTTTGCCTTCTGCGGGTCAGAATGACCGTGGCGGGTTTCCGCGACCGCGGCGGGATTATGGAGGATTTCTGACCGGCGGTAGGCGCCTTTTACCGCCGAGGTCAGAATGACCACCATTGTCTCCACGTGTTCCATTTGTGTTCAAGATGATATACAATCAATCTTAAAGCTTTCTAGTTGTAGCTTTTGTGTTGATTTTGTTCCATAACAAATCGAAGAGAGGAACAAACAGCCAACATGTGTTTTGTCTTTGGAATAAAAACTTCTTCAGGGCTTAGACATCACGCCAGGGCAAATCAATCAATAACCATGTTCCTAACTTTGGCGTATTGGCATACTGAGGTCTCCAGGTTGTGGAATTGTACAACTGAGATTTATAAATCCTTATCAGAGATTCTTCTGTTCGCCTTATTCTTGTGATGATTTTCTCGTTTTTTCATACAAATTCCTCAATAAAGAGCACCCCCATTTTTTGAGGTATCAAGGTTTCGTTCTACTTGTAATACAAAATTATAGCTGTTTTTTATTCTTCTTTACTGAGTCAGTCTGGAGTGATGATTATTGATGTAAATATGGAATTGGATTTATTCTTAATTTGATCATTTAGAACATGGCACTTTCTGAGCCACAGGAGGCCCTGGCTGTGGAAGTTACCTATCCTACTTTCAAGCTACTGAGGACTGTATATTTTAACATTTTGCAATACGCTTGATTTGTAGGCTGACACTGATAATTTGTTTTGCGAGAGGGTGCTCCCTGACATTAGGAATGGAGTACCGTCAACATAAAGCACCTGTATTTCTGTTTGCCAGAATGGTTACTCTATCACAGCGTGACACACACACACACACATAATTCCAGTACTCTCTAAGGCAATTGTAATTAGGTGGATTGTCTACCCCTTACATTGTTATGTAGTAATTTGTCCAAAAATTTATAAATGTGGACCAGAGTGTGGTACTTAATGGTGTCACACAACAGTGAGTGATGGCCAAAGTGAAACTAAAATACACTTTTCACAGCAATTTTAAAACACAATAGTCAGGTTAAGTGATTTGTTTGACATGTTACTCGAACACAATGCAATGGGTATCTCATCCAACTTATTACAAGCTACATAGTATAAAACACACTTGATGGTATATCTGTCATATTTGTGATGCAGTAACACTTCAAGAAAAAACACTATCAGCTCCAGTGTCCAGAAAAAATATAATGATGCACATTTATGTCTTTGAAGACATGATTACTAATATATATTTTATGTTTACTTATCTTCCTATGTGTAGGTTAGCCCCTACAATCAGAAGAAGATATGGTGAGCCATTGCCAGGTAAGAGAACCACTCGGAGGCCTTCAAGCACCGCAGCATCTACTGCATGAAATGTTTGGAGGACCTTCAGTGGTGCACCTGCCTCATCGCACTAACAAACGTTGGAAGGTCCTCCAAGCAAAAAAACAAAAAACAAAAACAAATACAGCAGTTGCTGACCCCCATGATATGGCGAAATCTGTCAGGGGCCTATCTCAACTTCGATGGGGAGCTGAAGGCCATAGAGCAATGACCAGGGTGTAAGATTATTCATGTGAACAAATATGTATGTTGTTTGTAACCCTTCTTTACAGATTTCAGGATGCAATATAATGTCAAAAGATTAAAAAATATAAGAACGTGCCTTTTACAGGTGCCATAGGATATAATGATGTTGGACCTGAATTTGGGAATAGTGGACAACTACTGAGACACAATTGCTTTAGATGTCCTGTTCGTCTTATTACAAGTGCCATTGGAGTGAATGCACGTGTAGTAAGGTGGACAGGATATCAGTCATATTTGTGCCACATTACCACAACCATCAAACTATAAATCAGACCCACTGTCAATTAGATTTTTTAACTTTCTAGATGAGATATCTTCAACAGTACTGATGGGGTATTTCCTAAAAACAAAAGTTGCAGCTTGACCTTTTATCAAGTGGTTAACAGGACATACATTCCTGTGCCACACGTAGAAGGTTTTGGACATTTTCATATCTGTATTAAACATACTGTGTTGCCACTGCTGTGCTAATAATACTATTATATGGCATGGACAGTCCCTTTAGCCATCACTACAGGCTCTATTTTGTTTTGGACATCCAGGTTCTGGGCAAATGTATGAGCACATTATTGTACAAAGTTTACTTTTGAGCCCATATTGTCAAGCAAGTGTGATAGCAAGCCTGTTCAGCTGTGAATGCAGGGCATGGGCTACGTGTGTACACCATGCACTGAACCTTGCTGTCAACAATATTTCAAAGCAAAAATACAAAAAATAACAATATGTGTCTGAGTTTGAGTTTTGGAGACGGCATATACCTTAAATAGCATGGCTAAACAGACACACACCATTTCCCAAGTGCGTTAATGTATATCTAATTTGCAATGCGCTACATCAAACTCTACAGATGTGGCATGCAGTTTGACTTTGGATTACAATTGTACATACTTATGGAATTTTAGATTCACTGAAAATAAGCTCATTAATATATTTTGCATAAGTATGAGATTTGCACATGGGTAGTGTGTCATAGAATTGACGGATATCCCGTTCGCTTTATTACAAGTGCTAAATAATATAAAGTGCTTGTAATAAGGCAGACAGAATATCGATGATATTTGTGATGGAGCAACCAGTCTGACAAAATGAAAATCAGGCCCTCTATGGTGGCATACATGGTGCCCTTTATTGACATTAGTATGCTACAAGTTCACATGTTTGGACCTCTTTGATATCTGCACCTTTTGCTATTGACCTCTGTAATATGTATCTGATGTGGGCACATGTCTGCTTTTGGCTTCCTCCAAGGCAACCAAGGGAAACATTGGCCAGACTTTTAGAGACCAGCCAGAGAGCCACTGGGCGTCAGAAGGTCAAACCATCGACATAGAGGAAACTACTGGCAATGAGTGTGATTGAACTGCCCAGGAGGCCACTAGTATATCTGATTGCAAGGCCTCAGACTTGGGCCAGGCCCTCGTGGGCAAAACAACACATCACAACAGCTATTGCTGTGGCTACCACTACCAATATCAACACCACCACCTCACTCCTACCCCCTGATCAAATGCCAGTGGTCTCCTTCACCCGGACACCTCTCCTCTGCCACATCCTGCTAGGGCTGGTATCAGACAAGGCACTAGAAATTCTAAAATATTTCTTTGTGTGGCAGACAGCATTGTTGGTGTCAATCCGAAACTCTTAAGTTATTGCCAGGACATCAAGGAGAGGTGCTGTCTCTTGTAGTGTCTCTGATGACACCAGTTGTTCCAGCACACTTGAGGCTATTCCTTTTTCTGCTTCAATTCCAACCCTTGAGCCTATTCCACCACCTGTCTCCATTCAACCTATTGACAAGTTCCACCACTAACCCCCATTCAAAGCCCAGAGCCTTTCCAAAGCCCACCCAAATTTCTCCTGGGCATCCAATCTCTCCACCTCCCTCCACAATTCCACCTGTCCCAAAAACATACCATATTGCTAAACATTTGCATCTCCCCAATCACTCTCAAACACAAAAACCTCACGATTCCTGTTGTAATTCCTCTCTCAAACCCTGTGGCCATGTTCATCCTAAGAAGATTGTGAAACACCCACCCCATCCCAAAACGTAGTTGGCCACATATGCATCTGCTCCAGGAGGATGAAGAGACAGATGAGGAGGACACTGCTGGGATGTGGAGGCACGATGAAGGCCTGGAGCCTAACACAGACTGTGATGGGGTACTATTCTTATTACTCAACCCCAGAATTTCATTTGAATTATTACTTTTTAATGACGTAAAACTACCTAGAGAAAGAATTTTTTTGTTCCTTGTTTTTCATTTGATAAAAGTTGTAATTCAGCTTTTTGTGTCTGTTGTTTACTTGTAGATATGTTTAGTTTTGTTCAATGTTATAATGTTTGTTATATGTGATGGAAAATTCCAATATGATGTTTACGTTACCCATTTGTTTCGATTTCCAGGTCTTGTGAAGTCCTATATGTTGCACTGTGGACCATGATGTTTCTATCCTTTCCCACATGTGTTAAGGGAAGTGGGAGTGTTGAAGTGAGATCCCGGTGCATGTGATTTTAAGGTAGGGATGTGTGTGACTACATTTAGGGCCAGATGTAGCAAAGGTTTTTACCCATTCTGCGTCTATGGGAAAAAGTGTTTGTACATATGGCCCTTAGCTTTATTTTTGTGAAACAAATTCAATAAAACTTTCAGATAAAGGAGTTCAAATATTGAGGATTTGGGTGTACTATATGATATGGCTGTCGGTCCTTATCCTACAGTACACTCTCAAATAACGTCATGGGTCCAGTCAGGTATGTTTACTTAACCTTCAGCTCAACTCTGGGTAGCTGTGCCTGTGAGCAGTAAGGCTTAGCAAAGGAGCAATGTGTATAGCATTTAACAGCACCAAACAACGAAATAAGAAAGCAATGGCACACAAAACAAAAAGGACACAGATTATAAAAATAGATTATATTTTTATGATTTTTTAGAGATATTAAGAAACAAAATCCAGGAGAGAGTTCTGGAGATACAGACTTTTAACTATTTTATTACTGTTAAATGCTACCGCAAACAAGCATTATTCAACAATAACTTTGGAAAGTTTTGAAGAGTTGCAAATATTTAGTTCCACTACTCAGGTATGGGTTGGGCAACCAATTCGAGCGGGACAGAGGTCTAGGTGACAGAGTGGACACTTCGGACAGTTACCCGGCCACCAGAGCATTTTTGAAGCAAAATCCAAACTCTACAGGACAACCGTCATAGACGATAATGGAGTAGTCTTGATTCTATGGTATGCAGGCAAAAGATGCTCAAAGTATGCTCTGATTGTGGTGCGGTCTACGGGAATATCCTTGTGGATGCTCCATTGTTCACGGGTAAAGTGAAGCGAACTTGACCACAGAGATCGGAGTCCCTCGAAACCCTCTACGTTGCAGTAGCAGGCCAGATGATGCTGGACTACTGGTCAGCCTGCACCACATTTGGGGCAAAATCCTTAGGTGGGGGCTGTTATCCCTTGTGTATGCTGAATCCAAACTTTGATAGCACTCAAGGGTCAAGCAGACTCAGTGCATATTTTGCCTTTCTCTGAATTGTCCTTTTGTGTGCCAGGTGACTGGTAGCTGCAAAACTTCTGCAGGGGCTAGCAACTTGGTGATTTGGGCAACTTCAGCCGTTGTGTCCCTGGAGCTGGTACCAGGAGATCAGCCAACTCATCCTTGGAGACACTGCTATTGTTGGATGTTGGGAATCAACTTTTTTCCCAAACCAGGATGAGTATGCACAGTCAAAAATGTTCTAGCACACAGTGAAACAGGTGCAGTCCTTTCGAGCATGCAATCTCTCTTTGTTCAGGTTAAAGGGCAGCTGGGCAGTCTTTCTTTGGTCCTCTCTTCGATTCCAGCATGATCTGAGGGTCAGAGTACCAGAGATGCCATATTTATCCCTGGAATGTGTCCTGAAGGTGCCACACAGTCACTAGCCAAATCGCTACGGGGTCCCCTCCTAGCTAGTGTGAAGTACCTTGGATGTGTGGCATCTGGCTATCCCAGAGTACCACATTCTTGCCCATTTCAAGATGACATGACCATTACTCAGTCGTTAGGAGCTTGGTAACCCACCCTAAAGGTTCAGCTACCAGCGGGCTATACGCCCATGGTAGAACTGGTTTAGGGGTGAATTTTTCCTCCTTGACCCTGTCTCCACTTTGTCTGCAGGAACAAAAGGAATCCTCCTCAGGGTTGTTTGTGCTACTTCCCTCACAAAGGTGTCTTCACCTTTGAAGTTCGCCTTTTGGGCTAACACCCTGAGTGGACATCCGGGAGGAAGAGGTAACACCTCTCTCCATGGCAACTGCCTTTGTTTCTGTGCTGGGGAGTTGCTCACGTCTCCCCAGGTGGTCAAAAATCTTTCTGTGTGCCATGGCCTATAGATGTCCACTGGGCTAGTTGGAGCACAGACTGGTAACTTTCTAAAATTTGCTTATCTTTAATAGTGGTATTAACTTTTACTTGGGCATCAGGTAAAGGGACAAGTACTACACTCACCCTCTACTGGGTACTTTTTCAGGAACAGTGATAAATACTACACGTTCACCCTCTATGCAAACATAGACTCAGCCATAGATACTGCTCCCATATGACTCCTGCATAATCATCCAGGAGCAGAGTTTCAAACAAGAAGCACTAACTCCTCTCAAGACTCTTGCATAAACAAATACAACAAGCACTTTTTCCTGACCGCTCCACACAAATAGGGATAGAAGGAGCAACATGTACAATACAACTGACAGAATCTCCGGCACCAAACACAAATTCCTCCACTCTGGTGAGCGACATCTCCCCCGAACCTTCACATATTACACTGCCTGTGGACCCAAAATTACTCAGTTCCAGCATGAAACTCAAAAGGAAGCCCTTTCACATTTCTGAAAGTGTGGTTAACTGGTCATTGATGCTGCAAAAAAATAAGTGAGGAAGCCAAACGTCATCTTTGTGGTCCGTTTTGACACAAGACACCTCTGCCCAACTGAACGCTTCACACTGCCAAGCACTTCCTGGATAAAACGCTGCCAAATGCTTCCTGGGCTTGCCGAGGCCCGCCTTGTCAAACAAAGCAGTGCGCGTTCCAGTCGCTAAGCTGTGAAGTTACCAGTCACCCGTATGCTCGCACCTCATACGTGCTTGGGAGAAAGGTCTGCACTTGTGCCAGGAACAGGAATGCCCTTATCCCCCTGGAATTCTCAGCAGCAGTACACTGCAGCCTCACGGTCATTTTAAATGCTGCACTCAAATGTCATACTCAGAAATCCTGGCAGCAGCTTACACTAGCCTTGCGGGCCTTTTCAAATATTGCCACAAATACACATGTTCCTAATGCATGCACAATTGGATAAGGCCAAAAATAATAGTCTACGGTCTAACACTTGACGTTAAGTGCCCGCTTTTCACTCACTGTCTGTTCACTTTCCAGTGGTATGTTTTACTCACTGATGTTTCGTTCACCACTGGTATGTCTTCACTTACTGCTGGTATTTCTTGAAAAAGAGACGAATGCTGAAATCAGGTCCACACAATATTGGCACTGGTTACACAGTTGTCACCTGTGTATATTCTGAGTTCAGTAGGCCACACTTTTATGTCTTACAGTCTTCGATTTCATTGTCTGTAGGCTTTCTGATAGAAAAGACACTGGTGGGGTACAGGGCGTCTCTTTTTCTCATCTTGTTCCTTCAATGTACCTTCACTTCTTTCTTTCCATGAGTTCCCTTCATGTGTGGTTTCACTTTCAGGTCATCATCAGCGTTGCAATTGAAAAGATTCCCTATTGGTAAGCAGGAGACAGGTAGCCAGTTCACATAGGTTAATAAGTTATAGGTTTACTGAAGCTGTCTGCTCAGTCCACTCTCTCTGTCTTCTCCTTTAGTCACTCACCAGCATTACATGACACCACACACTGGCTCAGCAAGGCGGGGAAACAGAGAAGCTGTGTATAGAATGCATTGCAACCATTTGAGGTTATTACATTCATTACAGGTTATAACAATAGTGTTAAGGGATAGGGTGTCTTTTCCATTGGAGAGAATGCAAAGTCAAACTAGCAGTGAAAACAATGTCCTTCCACTCTGCAGTGGCAGGCTGGGGGGCATTTTGTACCTTATCACACACAGGGTTGAGCAAATAGTGTTGCAGCCCTGAATGGACATTCTGCCTTACATGCCTTGGGTACCCCATACAGGGGACTCATAAGTAAGTTAGTCCTCGTCATTTGGGTGTATTCAATTCGACATGCAATTTGTATAGGGCAGAAGACTGCCACTGAGGTCTGCTTAGCAGGCCTCAGTGCACTCTCAGAGTCTAAAAACTAGCAGCATCAGTCCATAAATATGGGGTGAAGATGCAAAAAGAGGCATTTGCTTACAATATATAATCCATACCATAATTTATGTATGCCTGTACCTAGGTTAACTATATGAGTGCAATATATGGCATATAAGTGTGTATCCTGCCCTCGATATTATGTGGTGGAATTATACACACCTGGACATACGTACTTGGAGTACATGGTTGAATCATATGATTGTGTTGTGTGTGCTAAGTGGGTAAAGTAGGATGAAGGGAATGCTTGGATTAGTTAAGTGATTCACATAAAACACTCACATTTGAAAAATATTATTGGTATACATTTATTTGGTACAAAGATAGAACAGCTTAGTTATGGTTATATTAATTACATTAGCTAGTACATATTACTCAGTTCCATTAGTTATTATATATTAACTTATAGTTATATATTATTGTGCTGTGTGAGAAGTGCCTTGACATGGATATCTATCAACTCTTTAAGATTCAGTTGCTTTTGAACTTCTTTTACACTTTGCAAAAACATTTAATGAACCCTTGTTCTCGATGTGAGGCTATAATGGTCTGGTGATATGTTTGTGATAATTCAGGATATTGACAAGACAGCATATGTACTAGATGTTTTATCCAGCAAAAGAAAAATGTCACCTTACTTGACTGCTGTTCTTACACTGTATGGTACATAGACATTGCAGCTTGCTATTATCTGTTTGAATTGTGAACGGTTCTTTAGTACCCAGTATGAGATATCTCGATTTGGTACAAGCCATTTTTATGGCTAAATGTTCTCTTTCAAATACTGGATAGATCTGCTCACTCTCGGACAATATGCGCAAATAATAGAAAACATAGGTTTTCCGGCCCATATTTTCAAAATTGTTGCAGGACAGGTTCAACTGGAGACTGAATGAATAACTTCAAATTGTAAGTAATATAATTAGTGAATTGAACAACCCTTTGAAAATTGCTGATTAAAGCTTGCAAAATCAAGAAAGTTTTGAGCCTCTTGAACATTTTAGCGAAAGAAAGCCATATCAAGATGGCTGAAATGTTTTTCCAATACATTGGCAGCCCAAAGGAACTGAACCTAAATCCTTGATATTGTAATTATTTTGATTTCAAGTTCACATTTATCAGATTTGCTAAGGACATGCACATGTACTAGGAAGTAATGTCTGCCTTCTGCGCTTGTGCAATGCACTTGAGTTGTTCCATGCATGCACAGTCTTGAAACACTGCTTGCCCCTATTTAAGGTGCACTGATATAGGCTGTAGCACTTCACAAATGACTGCCGACCAGCCAGCATTACAAAGATCATGTTTCCTTACTTTCTGCCATTTTGTAATTCCTTTTGCCCCGCCCCAGCCTTGTGCAGCCTTCTATTGTTTGTCTTCATCCTACCTCTGTCTTTCTTCTACCTCCAGAGCTCTCTCCTTTCCTCATTTTACCAGTTAGTCTTGTGTTTCTTCCTGCCTCACTGCCTTTCTGCTATCACTTGTCCATCAGTTTTCTCCTACTACCTCTCTTCCTTCCATTGGTCCTGCAATTGTCTCATGATTTTGAGTCCCTCTCTATCTTCAGCACCAGTTTGGCTCACAGTGAGGCCATGGGCTATCATCCTATGAACCTTACTTCTGGAATCCTCACTTGGCCCTACTATGAAGATATCATGATGGTGCTCACGTAAGTCCAGTTTACCATCCATTGGTAATTACTGAGAGACTGGTTCAGGTCTGCTACTCACATTTCTCTGTCCTGACAGAAGTGAACGAGGGTAGAGATGAGCTCCTCTTAGTAATCTGATGAAGGTCTATTACCAAAGGACTGCTGATTATTTATTCCCTAGCAATGCCATTTGGCAGGTGGTTAGAGTAAGGGGCGGGACTGCCGGTTCTGTTGTTCAAGATGAGGTCTTTCAAGGCTGGTCCTTGTAGTGTCGTGCCAGTGATGAAACTGGGCGCTCGGCACTACCACTGTTGTTTGGTGCTGAGGGGTTTGTATGTTGCTCCTCAGCACCTCGTGGATGTGTTCCTCTGCTGAGGGGCTGTTGGTTGGTTGGACCCGAGGTCATGTGACCCAGGGTTAATAAAAGGCTGTGAGGCCGGGGGCGTGTGTCTAGTGCGCCGCAGAAGACACCGGAGATGAGCGTGTCTTCCCACGGTGTTTTCACACACACGCATCGGGCCGTGCCAAGCCACAAATAAATAAATCACGGTGTTGGCGTGTTTTCATTCCATTTTAGTAGTGCCGGCCGGAGCCGACACTACAATTTGGCGACGAGGGTTCGGAACCCTCGCAACGTGCGGTACCCCGCGGCGGCCGCAGGACAGGCGGTGCTTGTGCCGCGGGGGGCCCTGCAAGTGTACAAACTGTTGCCTAGCAACAGCTCCCTATCGTGGCCTTGCTCCGGTCAGGAAAAGGAGTGTCAAGGCCAACTATTAGATGGTGGAATGCACGCGACGTGCTACATAAGAAATAAGACCACGTGCTGCACAACAAATGACAGTTATTACCTGTGATGTCTCCTCCATTTGCCAGTGAGTAAAAAAATAAATAAAATAAAACAGCTTCTCTCCTCATGCCAGGCATTGTGTGGCTACCAACATTTAACACAGCGGCCACGCCCTTGTCTAAAAAGTCCCAAGGCCCCTGGTGTCAATAAACTGCGCTGCCCGTGCTGGGAGAGAAGGAACCACAGTGCTGTTCCAACTGCCCTGAACTGGTGTTCTAAAAAAAAAAAAAAGGGGGGGGCAAGGTGCTGCCATAAAGACTGCCCTGTGATACTGCCCCAGGTCCACGGTAGTTGTACAGCCACGCTCCCCATATAATCCATCATGTCTGTAATACCACCAATAGAGCCATTTATGGAGGAAGGAGCTCCGTCAGCGCAAGCTCCAAAATGGAGAGACTGGGTGGCAAGAGTCATGTTGTTCTTTGAGGCAACGAAGGTGGAGGACGATCAGAAGAGGGCAATGATCATTCACCTGGGGGAAAGACATTTACAATATATCCAAGAACCTGCAAGAAGATGCCCCCAAAACGCATCTCACCCTGATAGCTGGCCTGAACAGACACTTTGAACTAATGGCTAACACGGACTACGAGTGGTTCGTTTTTAGACAAGCAAGACAACAACAGGAGGAATCCATTGACTCGTTCCATATGCGGCTGCACGGACGGGCCAGTACCTGTCGATTCGCCGATGAAGCTGAAGAAATACTAGGGCAGGTAATACAGGGGTGTGCGTCAATAAAACTTCGCGAAAGAATCCTGGAGGAGTCAGGGAGGTCGTTAGCTGACTTCCTCATGATGGGACGCACCAAGGAGCTGTCAAAGGCGCGGGCGTCTCACATGGAGGCAGCACTGCAGAGACCCATCAAAGAAGAAGCTGTGAACATGGTGACTGCACTCACAACCAAGACAAAGCTGCGCATGCCAAGACAACAGCCGAGACAGTGTGGATATTGCGTTGGCACACCACATCGACCGACGGAGTGTCTGGCAAGAGGAAAGAAGTGTGCTGGATGCGGGAAGTTCAATCACTTCACGAGAGTATGCCGATCAGGTAAACCACGCACCGGCAAGGCAATAGTAAACATCACAACTGGTAAATCAGAACAAGGGAGTGACATGGATGACGATGAGGCTGAAGAGCACGTCATTCATTCGCTGTTTATCATTGGGAACACCGCCGAGTCATCCAAGAAACTACCCAGATGCCAGATAACGGTGGACACTCATGACATCCTTGCTGTTGTGGACACAGGGGCATCTATAAATATTCTCGCTGCCAGCGAATATAAAAAAATTATCCCGCTACCGACACTCAGGTCAGAGTGTATGCTTATGGACAGAACACCCCGCTGGCCTTAAAAGGTATGTTCCAGGCAACAGTAGCACATGAGTCTAACGCCATCAGTGCCAAAATATATGTAGCCGAAAATGGACATGGAATGCTTTTGGGCTGCCAGACGGCGGAAGACCTGGGGGTTGTCACTTTTGCGTTTGGAATACACCAGGAGGCTGTGGCAGAACTCATAACCCAGTACTGTGACATATTTGAGGGGATTGGGTGTCTCAAGGATAAGGACGTGAGGCTGCACATTGATGAGAGAGTTCAACCAGTGGCACTCAGGCACAGGAGGATAGCCTTCCACCTCAGGCCCCAAGTAGAAAGAGAACTGGAACAACTGGAGAAAGCTGGAATAATTGAGAGGGTGACAGGACCGACTCCGTGGGTATCGCCCATAGTGGTTGTGCGCAAACCAAAGCAACCAGGGCAAGTCTGCATATGTGTGGACATGCGTCTTCCCAACACCGCAATCAAACGTGAGAGACATCTAACACCCACCATAGATGACATCATAGCAGAGCTTAGTGGGTCATTTTGGTTCTCCAAGCTGGATTTACGATCAGGATACCACCAGTTGGTTCTCTCCGAAGAGTCGAGGTACATTACAACCTTCTCCATTCATGTTGGTTTGAGGAGATACCGAAGGTTGAGTTTTGGAGGATCGAGTGCCGCGGAGGTGTTTCAAAACACCATACAAGAACTGTTGAGGGATCTGCCTGGCACGATTAACATCAGTGACGATATTCTGATTCATGCCCCCACTGTCGCAGAGCATCACTCTCGACTCCGCAACGTGTTACGCAGGATTCAAGAATCTGGTCTCACCCTCCATCGCCAGAAGTGTGATTCCTGACAGACCATATTAAATTTTTTGGCTATGTCTTTTCCGCTGCTAGTGTAGCTTCTGAGCCTGCGAAAGTGAGGGATGTAAAGGACGCTCCTCCCCCGACCTGTGTGACTGAGGTTCGCAGTTTTTTAGGCATGGTCAACTATTGTGGCCGATTTATCCAAGACTTGGCGTTGTTGACGCAACCACTTCGAACCCTGACGAAGTTGTCGGAACCTTGGATGTGGGGTTCGGCTCAACAGGAAGCGTTTGAAGCTGTCAAAAGTGCTCTATCGAGTGACACCATGTTAAGGTATTTCGATCCAAAGAAGGAAACCAAGGTTGCAGTGGATGCGGGCCCAAAAGGTTTGGGTGCGGTACTGTTTCAAAGACAGAACTGTGGAGATTGGTCCTCTGTGGCATTTGCAAGCAGGTCCCTGACTGAAACTGAGCAGAGGTACTTTCATATAGAGAAGGAGGCCATTGCGGTGCACTGGGGCTGCAAACATTTTCATATGTATGTATATGGTCACCCATTCTTAGTTACTACAGATCATAATCCTCTCATACCTCTGTTTAATGGCACTGCTTCTAAGCCTCCGCCGAGAATTGAAAAATGGATGCTCCAGCTGCAGGACTATCGATGTCAGCTGGAGTATCGTCGGGGTTAAGACAATCCGGTGGACTACCTTTCCAGGCACCTTAGAGCCGCCTCGGATAATGAAATCAACGACGCTGAGGAAACCGAAGAATATGTCAGGTTGATTTCTGACCGATCCAGGCCCAGACCTCTCTCCGTCGGTGAAATTGTTCAAGCCACAGCCAACGATGAGTGTCTCCAAAAGGTATTCAATGCCATCCATAGTAATCAGTGGTTTCTGGTCAAGAAACAGATTCCCACTTTGACTTCCTCGTCACAAAGGGTTTTGGGGAGTTTGTACCAGGTGAGGGATGAGTTGACGGTGGATGCTGAGGGGTGCCTCCTCCGAGGATGTCGATTGGTGATCCCGTCGTCACTCACATCCTGAGTGGTACAATTAGCTCACAACAGACACCAAGGCATGGTGAAAACTAAGAGCCGATTGAGGTCCAAGGTATGGCTCCCTCTCATGGAACAGGTGGAAGAGGTGGTAAAAACCTGTGAGTGGTGTCAAGCATCGGGAGAGTCGAACCGCCCAACTCCGGTGAAAACTGAACCGGGCCCAACCTCTCCATGGGTTTCTGCCAGCTTGGATTTTGGAAGCCTTCCGGATGGACGGCACACTTTGGTTCTTGTTGATGACTTTTCCAAGTATCCCGAAGTGGAAGTGATCCCGTCTCTGTCCGCGGAGGTGGTAATTCCCCGTCTGGAAAAGATAATGGCTACTCATGGCCTCATATCTGAGATCAAGACTGACAATGAGCCTCCGTTTCAGAGCAAGGAACTGTCTGAATATTTTGAAAGATCTGGTGTTTGCAACCGAAGAATCACCCTGAGGTGGCCTCAGGCAAATGGTGAAGTTGAACGCCTTATGCACACGGTAAACAAGGTGTTACGCATTGCTCATGCCAGTGGCCAGCCAAGTGGATATGCAATATATTCTTTCTTGAGAAACTATTGTCAGACTCCACAGTCCACAACTGGTAAGGTGCCAGGGCATGTTGTGTTTAGGAGACCGGTGGTGGACTCAATACCTCATCATAGGACCTGGGTTCCCAATCCCATTGATCCTGTTCAAGTCCAGGAACGCCGGTCTGCCACCAACCGATTTGCAAGCCGCCGTCGTCGGTGGACCAGACCGTCTGATCTGAAAGTAGGAGATCAGGTGTTGCTCAAGGTCACCACTCCTGTGAAGCGACGAGGGTCATTGGTGGTGGCTCAAAGAGGGAAGGACGTGGTGACCAGAAATGTGTCGTTGTTCAAGAGGTTCCATTGCCCAGAAGGGTCTCAAGCGATGACCTATCCTTGATTACCAATGGCGAGGACTCGGCGGAACGCTGTATCGAGAGCGGAGTTGGTGTCCCGCCTGTGTGTTGTCAGACGAAATGTCTTCACCTGTCAGGTTCATCCATGAGCACTGGGCGAGCGGAGAATACCCGGTACCATTTGTGCCATAATCCTGCCCCATCAGCCAGACCTCATGATCATCTTGTGGATGTTTAGTCTGTGATAAACCGTGTTGTGTGCAATTGTTTGTTTTTCAATTTTTAGGAGAATTGTAGTGTTGTGCCAGTGACAAAACCGCGCTCTGCACTACCACTGTTGTTTGGTGCTGAGGGGTTTGTATGTTGCTCCTCAGCATCTCGTGTATGTGTTCCCCTGCTGAGGGGCTGTTGGTTGGTTGAACCTGAGGTCATGTGACCCGGGGTTAATAAAAGGCTGTGAGGCCGGGGGCGTGTGTCTAGTGCGCCGCGGAAGACACCGGAGATGATCGTGTCTTCCCGCGTTGTTTTCACACACACGCATCGGGCAGTGCCAAGCCACAAATAAATAAATCACAGTGTCGGCGTGTTTTCATTCCAATTTAGTAGTGCCGGCCGGAGCCGACACTACAGTCCTGTCCTTTTGCATACCCCTGTTTCCCCATTGGGCCTTGCTTTGAATTGTCCTGCTTAGAGCCAGCATCACTGATTCCTGCTTTAAAAAACATCATCTTACACAAAGGTGAAGGCTCTCACACTTTCTGGATGTTCACCTTGCTGAGGAACAGTGAGAAAATAATATTTGAAAGAGAAGCAATCCAAACCAGTTCTGAAACCTTGGACAGTGGATTCACATCCCCTGTCTAGAAAATGCATTTAAAAGTGGGATCCCAACCACCACACATAGGGGCCACATGTACGAACACATTTTCCCATTGACATAGAATGGGAAAAATCCTTTGCTACATCTGGCCCATAGTTCCAGTTCCACGTTCTTCATTATCAAGGGCGGGAGTGCTCCACAGAGTACTTTAAGGACTGCTGTTTTACTAGGTATGGCATCTGTCTGGCAGCCACATTCCCAGAAGTGAGGGGGATATCAACTGAAGTCTGTACATTCTCCTGAATGAGCTGGGGGCATGCCTAGGGGCATATTTTATTGCAATGTGTGATAATCCTTCAAAAACTACACTATCACACAATTGCGTCTTGCTAAATAGAACACATTAGGGGAACGCTGTGCATTATTTGTTAGAGATTTTGGACCAATGTAGGGATCAGGGAGATTACTATCTAACCAGGAGTACTAGTTCTGTTTTAGGAATGAACGATCATGCGGGTATTTAGAATCAAATATGCGGCACCAAGATTATGCACATGGCTGCCAACATTCAGAAATTGATGAGTGGCGATGTATTTAAATAGAATGTACAGCGTAAAATTCATAGAATGCGACACCTTAAATGAGAAGGCGACAATGTTGAAAGTGAAAAGTAGAAATGCAGAACAGTTCTGTGCATTGTGTATCCGAAAAGCGAGACGAAAAAAGCATTCTTACCAACTAAAAGGGCATGGGTATTTTGCTGTCATAAAACTGGAATTTATTTGTATTTTAGTTTAATGCGTTTGGCATGCACTTAAGCTTCATAATGACGAAGGAGGCATATAACATTACATAATGTAAATAGACAAATCGAGGTTTTAAAACCGAGAGTAAGTCATAAGGAATGTCCCCGTCACTGAGTGCCTGCGCTGGAAGGCCCCTCTGGCTGGCACGGTGAGTGCACGGCTGGGACTGCATGTGGTGGGGAGGAGGGGTGGAGTGTGGTCGAGAAGGGGCGGGCGCGAGGACGCACTAGGCCTCGCCTCCGCGCGGTAGGATTGGCCACAGTCTCGCTTCAGGGAGAGGGTGGTGGTGGGCTAAGGGAGGAGGGGAGAGCCGCCGGATGTGAGGGAGCCCAGGCCGCGGTGGAGGGAGGGATAGACGACCGGGAGGAGGGAGAGGCCCAGTGTGACTCACAGCTCCCGCTGGCCGAGACATAGAGAGACCGCTGGCAGTGGTGGTGTAGGCGTCCGGGAGCTGAGAGACAGACACTGGGCAGCGGCGGATATACCTGGCAGCGGGGCTTGTACCCTCCATTCATTCAGCGAGCAGAGGAGAGTGCAGGCCGGAGCCCGCGGCAGAGAAGGGCAGTGCTCCCGGTGCCGCGAGGACACACCGAAACGAGCAAGGTAAGTGCAGATGCCCTCCTGTCACTGCATTCTGCTCAATCACTGCAGCCCCATCCCTTCTCACGCTTCCATAGCTCCCTGACTCCGGCTCATCCCTTCCCGTGTACCCTACCTGACTGCCCCCAAGTCCTTGTACCCCTCCCATACTCTTACCTCCCCTGGCACCCCACCCACCTACCTGCATCCCTCTCACACTCTCCCCTCCCCTGGCACTGCGCCCACTGGCACCTCACAGGCATTTTCTCTCTTCTTTTAATGTGCATCCCTAATAACTGAACCGCCTTTATCGCCAACCCCTGCATCGCCCCCCATACTTATCCCCTGAGCACGTCATTCCTTCTAGCAGTACCCTTAACCAGATTACTTTATTTCCGCTGGACTGCTCAGTCTACGCTTACCCCGACCCCCTGCATGACAGCCCACCCCTCCCTCTCTGACAGTCTAATCCTGACTCTCATAGTACTCCCATTCTACCCGCTGCGTCCATGCCTGTCTGTGCAGCGCCTCCCTCCATCCCTCCCTGGCCGTTGCCCCTCTCCCTGCCTCGCTTTCAGTTGCTCGGTGTCCCTCCCTTCTCTGCCCGACTGTCATCCTTCTCTGTTCCATACTGCCCAAATATTTTCCCATTCCCCAAACGCTTACTGCTCAATTCCTCTTACTGCCCCAAAACTCACTCATAGCTGCCGACCTCTCCCTCCTGTCAGTCCCGTCCCTCCTCTCTGTCTGGCCCATCCCACCGCCACCATTTGCTCCACCCTGTCAACCTCCCCTTCGCTCCCATCGTCTACCACATCCGTCTCTCCCTTCCGCCCCATCTCTTCTTCATCCTCGATTAATTCCTTCACGGTCCCTCGTCCCTGGCTGTGTTCCCCTATTTTATTCATTCTGTTCCCTCCCACCTTGTTCCGGCTCCCAGATAGCCCATCTCCCCTGTGACTGCTTCTCGCGCTACTTTCTCCCCCCATTCTGTCCTTATCTCCATCCATCGGGAGGGATAACGTTTATAGTCTGAGCGGCATGAGTGGGCTACGGGTCGGGGCGGTAACTATCTTGGACACGGCTTGTGCGTGATTCTCCTCTCACGCATTACACACTCGCGTGTCTTTTCTCTGCGAACTGGTGTTGCACATTCCTTTATTGTTCCTAGAGGCAGGAGGCATCGTTTCTTGCTCGCCGTCTTTGCTGAATCAGGATATTTTTTTCTTTGATGGCTTGTATTTCTTGTTCTTGGGGGTGGGTGGAAGGTAACGATGGCTGTACGTGTTTGCAAAGTAGTAGTCTGATTAATAAAGAAAAATGCAATGGTAATTTGACCAAAATACATCTATTCCTAGTCAGTAAACTGCAATGCAAATTTAAACCTACCTGCAGCTGTTTGCAAGTACATCCGAAACCCACGTCTTAAAAATGATTTTGGAATGGAGCCTCCTCACTTGCATGGCTCTAGGACGGGGGATTCTGCAGCATGAAGTAGATGATGCTTTCCTAGGATACTGCCTCGGGGTCCGGTTGCATCCTGTAGGAAACAATCGGAGACCCGACCCAGGCCTTTGGAGAAAAACAGGATTCGGGCACAACACGGCCTGCGTCTCCCTTTCAGTAGCCAAAGAAACACGAACGCGTCTTTCACTTTTTCCATATTTGAAAAATTTTGCTGCGTGTAAAATGTCAATGTCTTATGAAACGTTGTCTGTTCAGAAGTGCTGCCGATTGTGCCAGGGCAAGTGGGAGACGGGCAGGCGTGTTTTGCCAGGATCACACACTTGGTCAAGGGAGAAGCCGTCATTAGAACCTGAATGTCTTGAGGCCCATGTTGCAATTGATGGGCATCTTGATGGCAGACCACAGAACGTGGATCACCTGTTACAATTTATGCTAAAATACTGCCCGGGGATATTTGCGCATAGAGGTGGAGCGGCTGGCTTGGGGTACTCTTGCACCGTCATGTTTGGAAAACCACATGTTACAATATCATGTGACTGTTGACCTGAATACTTTTTGTCCATTATTATTGCTAAACCACTTTGTATTTACTCTGTTCATTGATATGCAATAAGCGGAACCTTGAAAGTGGGTTTCATTTATCTCCGTATTGGTGGGTGCAGTGCTTAATGTGTATATAATGCATGTACACAAGGTTTCCCTAAGGGAGCCTGTTGCTGTCTTCATTCCACCTCATGCCTTTTATTCTTCCAACTCTCTGGCTTTTCACCACCACTTTATACCTTTGTCACTGTTTTCCCAACGTTCTCCCTTTTTATATATTTCTTTATCTACCGCTGGGCTTTCTGAAGACGACAGAGGAGTCCTGGTTCCCAAAACTGAGTGCCAGTGTCCACCTTTTCAGCCATCTATATGAATAAAGCACTGGGTGAGACGGTCAGGCAGCATAGATCTTGGTCGGTGGTTGCTTGGGGTTGATTAAAAGTGGTAGTGGTTGTTGGACCGAAAAAGGTGGGGTTGCACGCTGTCTAGTGGGAACTCGGAGGGGATTTTAGGGTGATGCTGACCATTGTTTCTGGCCAACAGCAGAGTAGAGCTGTCATGGTTTGCTTTTCTCCTCCCAGTGGTTAGGCTTTGCTTTGAAATAAACTTTGGCAATGGGTTTAGCGTCCAAATGTCTTTCCAAAGAAATGTCCTACAACATGCTTTCAAGCTCCTTTCCCTCTCTAGAGTTAGTATTCTGAGGATGTCTTGCTCTGCCTGACAACTGACACAAGTACATTGCCTGTCTGTAAGGCTTTCATTGGCACTCGAGCCAAGGAGAGTTGCTTACTCTGAATAGAAATTCACGCTGCATGGCGTGGGAAGGGGACAAGGGTGTTTGTGTGTTTGTTAGTCTGTTCGTGTGTGAATGCCTTCTTGAATGCAAACGCTGGACAGGTCTTTTAAATGGACTGCTTTCTCCTGCTTGGTTTCACAGGCCCTACTGCCAAAGGCAACACTGAGTTTATGAAGTGACAAAGCTAATATGCCATAAAGTCACCCAAGCAAATGTGTAATGTATTATCTCCAAAGCCAATATACTCACTTTTTTATGATCACATCTGAAAATCCGACATGTCATACCATGCCCAAAGGTAGAAGTGCTTCTGCTTTGATAGTTGTACCATCTCAGAAGTTGGTAATTAATACCATATCACTTCTAACCGACTGTAGTATCTTGAACTCACGTGCATGATGACAACTTTGTGGTCCTTTGTTGGTCACAGCTAACCACATGCACAGTTCTTTCTTGGACTGGTGCAGTCACTTTACCTTTGTGCTGTGCTGCAAGTGTGCATGTTCTTCACTGTTGACTGCTTAAGGCACGAGGGCGTGCAGAGGAGGGAGGGCCTCACTGATTAGATCAAGATCACAATATGCTATGTTATCTTGCTTCATGGAGTTTCATTGACAGCTTCGGCCTTAATACAGTTACTCACACTTCCTTCCTTCTAGTGCACTCGGAAACTGCAGACTGTGCATTGCAGATCTTTAAATACATGTTGGCAACTGTATGTTTCACAATGAAGCTTGACAGTCGTTCCAAAACACTTACGCTTGGGAAAGAGAGCGCCCAGATTTGTGATCTTGCAGCCAAAGTTGATGGCATGAGCTCTTGAGCATTAACGTATCATAGTATCCCATCAGAGAGTGACTTGGCCTAATGATATCAGCATGGGTACTTTCTGAATCTTTTTCTGAAAGCCACAAACTTTTCCTGGATTCTTGGATGGTGGCAGAGGCAGTTCCTATGGATGCACTATGTTTTATTTGTAACCAGTGAAGGATTTTTAATGCCTGAATGATGTAGTCCGAGTGGTGCAGTCTCAGGAGGAGACAGTTAGAATAGTCCAGAGTCCTTTCTAATCTCTAGGTTTTTCCCCTGTGAAGAGGAAAGTTCCAGGTTTGATTGTGTGCCTCCTCCTGCAGAAGGATAGACATCATGTCACAGTGGTGCCTCCGACTGGATGTGCATGCTTAGGCAGGTGAGCAATACTGTGCTGGTAGCAGTATCAAACATGCCTAATAGTGCCACCAGACTCCTGTGCCTAGTGTACCCTCCCTCCGAATTTGCTGCAATCCAGGTGCTTTTTAATGGACTAGATAAAGGACAGTACAGGCGGGTACCTTATTTATTGGTAGGATGAACAGCACCTATTACGAGTTTCTGGGGAATAACATGGATGTTGATGCTTACTGCACCAAAATCTTTATGGTACGGTAAATACTGTGCATTTTACACTCTCAAATTCGTCATTTTTGTCATGCCTAAATTTAACAAAGGGTGAAATATATAATTCACCCCGTAATTACTGGATGCAGTAAATATCACCCTACGTGAATTCCTGTCCCTGAGCAAGCATGTAGGGGTCTGAAAGAAACAGACCCAATTGCAATCAGGGCCTAAGTGATTTTTTTTGGGGGGGGGGGAGGGAGGGATTCTGGACACAAGTAATTCCCCTCTACAATTTCTGTTAGTGATTCCTGTTCCTCTGTGATGGTGAAACCAGACTAAAATTTTCTTAAGCTGCAGTGTGACTCCTGGTGAAAAGTGAAAAGGAAATTGCTGTTGACTTTTGTCTCTGAAATCTTCACCATACAGAGAAGGCTAAATGTTGTCCAGAAGAGGGCTTGTGTGTCAGGGTCCGCCCCTTTCCTTTTTTGTGTGTGTGTTTTTAATAGAGGTGCATTCACATCCTTTTTGAACTTCATTTAGGAGGAACATAATTTGTAACAAGCATGTTCCGCGGAATGGACACAACAAAAGGGGTCCACCAGAGTCTGGCCACCTCAATTTAGAACATTTGTAGACCATATTTAAGCATCATGGTTGAACTTGCTGTTTAATATGGGGCACTCTTGATGAGTCACTCCTGACATGAATATGGGGCACTGTTGATGAAAAGCTTCTTGTGATGACTTTCTTTAAGTATCTTGCATAGTGATGGGATCACGTCGAGGACCATGTGGTGTTTTTATAATGAGAAGACATTGGAAGGGCTTCATTACACTCATCTATTTGTCGGAATGCTTATGGTTTGTGCTGCTACATGACAACTTGACTCTTGAGTTTTTGTTGAGTTTCACTTGTAGACAATAGCAAACCAGCCAGTGATTTGTTGAGGAAGGCGGTAGGTATCAGACTATTGAATATTAATGTTCTACCATAAAACACTCTCAGACCCCTCCTCCTTCTGCGAATGTGCACCCCACAGCTGGCAGTAATGTATGATTAACAAGGCCTCGTCTACTGTGGTACTTAAAGAGAGATGTTCCTGTTGCTGTGCATTTAACCACTGAATTAATGCTTAATGTGTGCCCTATGTGCATGTGTTCTATGACAGGGCATTGATGCACAGCAACATGCGTGAATATAATGCCGGAGGAAAGATACCTGTTGTACAAAGTGCAGGTATGATCATAGTGATGGGCATAGTAGAAGGAGATTTGTGGGGCAGGTTAGGATGGGGCTACGTAGGATCTAATACTAACTGGTTGATTGTGGTGTCTTGGGACTTTGCAGAAGAGACACGCCACAGAGTTACTTGCACATGATGAGGGAAAGGGTCTTGCTGATATCCGGTGCCCTGGTGTTTCCTGGATATCTCCCAGCTCTTCTTTTTTGGGAAGATGCTTCTCTTCTTGGAAAGATCGTCATCCTCCAACATGCCACGCGCCTTCTGTAGTTTAGCCAGTTCGTCTGCCATGCAAACTATCTCACCCACTAAAACAAGTTTCCATTCATTGACTTCAGTGAAATCACCTTCTAGAAACACCTCACTTCACCCTCCTTTGAGACCGGATAAGGGGTATGCATGAATGCCTGCAGGTGGACTGACCAAGAGGTCAACGGCTAGAAACAGTTAGGACGTAGGTTGCATGTGAGTACTGAGCCACCTCATGTTGAGATGTTCTAGCAATATTGAGTCATTTTTGGTCTGTGCTGGACCTTAATGTTTGGGGGTGTTTTAGTGAGCATTAGATAACTTGGTGTTCCCTCATTTTGGTAAGTTGTCTGCCAGCACAGCACCATTAATTTCCTAGTTATGGTGGGATCAATGTGTTGGGAAACAGGAGGGCAAAGAAAGGTAGGGTCTGTGATTGGTAGTATACATGGTGTCAACTGGTTTGGGAATCTGCGTGTTATACTTCTTCCACGAAGCTATAACAGGGCTAGTGAGCAGAGTGGGGGCAATAAGTTGACGGTAAGAAGGGCATTTTAGGGTATATGGTTTCTTTTCAGGATTCTTGTTTCCTAGGCGGGTACTTGAGAAAAGGGTGCTAACATTTTTCATATGACAGCCCATGCTGGTGTAATGTTCAGTATTGTGAGTAATGCAACATGACTGACAGTTTGGGGCGGTTCTCCTTGAATTCTGCATGCTAATGCAGTCGTGCTCAATTGTATTTGTTTATCGAGTTTTTCCAAATAGCATACCATGTTTTCTATTTGCGAGAGAATACGTGTTCGAATCTTTAACGTGGTTTGCGAGCGTTTTAGAAGAAGCTTGTAAAATCTGCCAGGGACATATTATTAGCTTCCCTTACACAGTTCCCCCTGTGTCTGGGTTGTGGATGGGAAGGGTGTGGCCAGAGGCAGTGTGTGTCTTCCCCCAGCTCATGTGTGAAGCTTTGTACTACACAGGGCTATTTTTACTTCTGAAGCGTTGGCGACATTCGGAGGCCCCTGTGTCAGGCCATAATTGCCCGTGGCATATAACGGAGGCATTATTTTTAAAAAGGAGCTTTTTGTAGTTTACTTGGCCGGATGAAGATGCTTTTTGGGACATATAGCAAGCTGTGTTGCGCCAGGGGGTGTGTGCCAGTGACGCAACTATGCAATAGTCAAACACATTACTCTTTTAGGGACCAAAGTCCTTCTTGCCCTTTTGTCTTGTTTGTTTGCCTACCTTTGCCATTAAACTTTGCTCCTTGGGCGTTGGGCACATCAATGACTTCTGGCAGCATTTCAATTTTTTGACTTGAGATGACTAACAGACTTGGCCAAGCATGTACTAGCCAATATAATGCAATATGCATTAGCAAAAGGATAAATGTGTTAATTCGTGTAAAGTGATGGTGAGCCCCGATCGTATCCGCGCGCTAAGAAGCACTAGAAGGCCATGAGCCAGAGGGCCCAGGGAAAATAATGGTTTTAAGGCAGTAGATTTGATGTCATGATTAAGCTGCCAAGTTCGGAACCAAGAAGTGGTCCGTCATGGATTAGCGTCTGCGCTCTGACCATGTAGCGCAAAGTAATGCATCCTCTAGGCATGCCACACCAGTGCTTAGGCCGAGCATTCGGTCGCTTATGACACCACAGCTTGGGCCTCGGGCGAAAGCGCAAGCATGAACCCTTTCAGTTGAGTGTCTGCAAAGTTTTCAAAATGCACACTTATCTAGGGTGCACCTTGAGACGTCCCTCCTAGAAAAGCAGCTCATCTTTGCTACTCCTAGCAGAGAGGCTAAACGTCATCTTAGAATCCTTCGTCTACCACGGATGTAAGTTTGACATTACTTGGAAGCCTTGCGGCTTTCTGCGGCTTCTCTGAGGGACACTTGTCAGAAGGTACCAGAAGCGTCGTTGCACCCTCCCCTGTACAGGTGAGGGTGGCGTCCTCGCATTAAACCGTGCACGTTGTGGGTGGATGTTTACACAGAGGGCTGGGACAGCCGGAGCCTGCCAGCCTTGTGGGCGCAGGAGGCTGAGCAGCCGCCGCTGACGGGTCAGAGGTAGCCTGGCAGTTTGGAAGAGAAGGGCGTTTACAACAACGCTCCTTACAACTGAAAACTTGTGCGGGGCGGTGACTCTTCAGTCTGATGACTTATGTTTTTGAAAGATGTGGTTGAGCGTGCCCACCTGTTTTGCTGGTATTCATTCTGCACTCCACCCTATAACTTTTCTTATGCGATTATTTCAATATCTTGAGTTTTCATTAAAAGTTCCCTCCTCCTCAAGTGAGTTTGCCTTTGCATTGTGAACTGGGTTTATGACGTCCTTCCTTGCTGAAAACCAGCAGAAGTCACACCTCCTCCCAGGGCAGATTATCACAGTGAGAGAGGTCTCGACAGCAGAGATCATGTGCACCCTCTGAGTTCGCAGATGGATGGTGACCTTTGTTATCATGGGTACAGACAGGTATCACGAAACCCCTCCAGCATCGGGCCCTTTGTTGACACAGCTTTAAAGGTGATACTGCATGTTCTTTCTTCTAATCACATAGTCTGAGTACCAGGGCAGCAATGTGAGGCAGGCCTTGCCAACTTCCTTGATGTGGTGAGCAGTCAGTCTCTTGCTCACGAAAAAGGTATGTGTCCAACATTAATAAAGATTGTTCTCCAGTCAGACGTGTCACCTTTCTAAAAGGGAGATCTCTTTTAGCAAAGATTTGCAAATAATCCAGATAAAAATTGAATAATAAGAATATCAGAGGCCTATAGCTAACTCTTGCAGTTTAGATCCTGAAACTGCTTTGACATAGAGACCGGTTTC
Source organism: Pleurodeles waltl (assembly GCF_031143425.1). Classification (NCBI taxonomy): domain Eukaryota; kingdom Metazoa; phylum Chordata; class Amphibia; order Caudata; family Salamandridae; genus Pleurodeles; species Pleurodeles waltl. The sequence continues at coordinate 1,893,951,058 of NC_090440.1, forward strand.
CTCCCCGCTGAAAATCTATAGTATATTGTTTGCCTTTTGGCTTATTACCTTGGTGTACATTTTCCGCACTATAGAGAGCTTCAGAGACTTGTATGCAACTGAAGTATTTTACAGTGAGAGGGGTCTGTAGTCACAAAAATGTGCAAAAATGTTTTCCTAGTAATGTGTCTTCTCTTTCAATCTGTTATTTGCAGTTAAAGGAATAAGTCAAGGGCATTTGAATGAAAGTTACATATTAATATTCGATAGTGTTTTATTGTTATTCTCCCTGGAATTCTCATCCACCTCACTGTTAGGTGCCATTGAGTGGCAAAACAGTACCCTATCTCAGTTGGTGATGATCACGGTCATGATTTCCTTTGTTTCGTTTGGGGTCTGAAGGTCTTAATTGGTTTCCAGTTAGAGGCCACTGGAAGGGACAGCTGTTGTGTATGTCAGTTCCTGGCTGACACAGTTAACATTTTTGATTCCTCCTAAAGCACATGGGTGCTTTGTTATCGTTCAGTTGGGGGTCCACAAGGAGATGATTTGAGCCTAACCCGTCGTGGTCATGGTGAGGATTATTTTTTGCCCCTGGCTTGGCAAGCTCCTGTTTTTTTGTGGCCATGAACAGCAGTTGAAGCTTTTAATTTTGTTGGTTGCACCAGCTGATTTCCCGGTCAATTATAAATGGTGTTCCTGGTACCAGGTAAATCTCTTTGAGGCAGTATGTTACTCAGTTACTAACTCGCCATAGGACCCTGAATATTGATAGCGTGGTGCTCTAGGGAGGCCTTCAAAGCTGCTATAGAAGAATGTAAAGGGGTTAGGTTGCAAAGAAAAGTGTGGACCAGGGATGTGGAATTTAATAAAATATCTCCTTATCCACGGGACAGGTTGCTTCTTAAATCTACTTGTCCTGTAAAACATCTACTTGTCCCTTTGGTGTCATGTAGTGCAGTGAAAAATTATGGCAGCAATCTCATTATGTAAGAGCTTTGATAATAGCCCCTCTGACAGGGCTACTACTATAGTAGGGCTTGAAAACCTGCAATTTCAATCCCTACTATAGCAATTTCTTTATTTTGCCACCTTTCTGCAGATCTACATGCTGGGGCTGTAAGAAGCAGTAAGCAATAGTTCCATGGCTGGAATGCCATTGAGTCTGCAAACCTACTAACTTTCATGTTTTAAGGATTTTTACCAGCTCTTCTCTAATTTTTTTCCATAATGAGAGAGGTTGAAAATTTAATCCTGTCAATGGCAGAAGTTGTTCTTCCAGGGTTGGGGAAAAAAGTGGTTGAAGGGAAAGTGAACTTGTAAAGACTCAATAGATTTTCACATGAGCAAAACTACACATGCATATTTGCTCGTGCTAAAATACAGTTCACAAATATTTTGTAGGAGTATGATGTCCTGATCTACTTCTGTAAGTTCTTGTGAATTCATGAGAGGCACCAATTCCTAGACATGTACCATGGGTGCACTTTTGTGATGTTCTTTAAGAATTGGGTCCCTAATTAGGTCTGGCGTTAACAAAGACATTTTGTATTTATTAAAATTCTGTTTCTCTCTCTTTCTCATGGCTGGCTTTACTGTGAGTGATTGCATTCTGCTCTTCTACAAGGAGCATATTGGCACACAAAGTCGTTTTGCTCCGTGCCAGGAACTGCTGTGGCAGTCGGTGTCATAACAAGACTGTAGGTGGCCTCCCTGCAAAGAACATGGAGGGGGACACGCTCAGCCCCCCACCCCCAGACTCCCTCCCTCAGTGCAGGTGCCATGCTGAGTGGGCCCCCTGGGCTGCATGGCCTTTGTTAGGCTACTGGTGGCAATGTGTGCTTTTTGAGACAAAAACTTTCTTTGCTTTTTGCCAATATTTCTTACAATGGTAAAAGCTTGGCAGCTCCCACAACAATAAAGGGTTACAAAGGCCATGTCAAAACAATCATGCATTGACGAATCCAAAAGACTCACAAAAATGTTGGATTGGTTGGCTTTGCCAGTGCTTGGTTATTTTCATACTTCCCATACTGTTGTTGAAAATGGTTACACTGATTTTCCATTAGGAATATTTTTTAGAAATAGTGACACGCATCAACACATTTGACTAAATGACACTTCAAAGAAATGGCACCTAAAATTTCATAGTAGCAAAACTTTTTTTTTTTCCCACTTGCATTTTTTGCTGAACATTTTATTTTGAAAGCAGAGAATCATCACTCTTGCTTACAAGCTTCTGCAAGCATTTGCATCTAATTACAGAGCATTCTGGGAGCATTATACTTAGCCTCATATTGTTAAACTTTTAAAACGTGTGTAAAACAATTTGTTTTACTGGAACCACTGTCAGTAGTGCAGTGTGACCATAAAAAGTTTTATAGCGCACACCCTAATAATGAAGGCTTTTCATTATTGAACAATAAATACAAGTTCCAACAGCATTAACTTATGGACACATATTACTTCAACTGAGACAATTCACCTCTCTCTAAACTGGCATCCAAAGGGTTTGTGCTGCAGGGGTCTGGGCCTCCTTGTCCTAAGGACAATATAAACATGAAAACTTGTTGCCCCTGACCTCAAACAATATGTCCCGCGATAGAAATTCCACATAACTGATGGACACTGGCATGGAGCTAAGATCACAGGTTGTGCATTAGGGAAGCCTTCATGTGTTTTTTTGTTTCTTTTTGAGGGGGTAATGCAACAATTTTACACCCCACAGTGGCCACTGGAGTTCACAAGCATTGTTCCCACAATACAAGGCTGCCACCTCTATGGAAGGGTTTTGTGACCTTTGATGCATTGGTGGTGAAGCTATATGGTAGCCTGTATGTTTACTGTAGGCTGCTGTGCCTGCCTGCTAGCTTGGAAGTACTGCCACAGGGAGATCACAAGTGACCTCGAGGCCAGAAGTGGTGCTAAAGTCTCGGGAATCCTCACTATACACACTAAAAAGCTGCTACAAATAATAAGGTGCAAAGGGAGTGCTCGCTCTACGTCCTCAGGAACAGTCTAGCAAGCATTCCCCACAGAGTGACCTTTTGTGATCAGTTTCCAGCACCATTTAGCTTTCATCCAACATGAGGCCTTTGAGGGTAGAATCCAGGTGCTAGATATTTGCCCCTGAGCAACACTGCCCTCACAAGTGTTTATTGGGCTGGGAGTGGAGAGTTTGGTCAGCATCTGTCCCCAGGATCCAGAGCTTGCTGAATGAGACCACTAGTTCCAAATGTGGAGCCTTGTTCCGTCCTGGCTTGGATTACCTTTTCTTGTTTGTTATTCGAGCCAGCCCTCCCCTGAACATCAAAGAAGAGACTAACAACTGTAAATCCCCAAAACCTACTCAACCATGTGACTAACATCAATGTACTAATGTTGCTCATTCCTAAGTGAGTCCAGTGTGCACCTAATATTAATAGGGAGATGGATGAAGGTCTTCTTCTGTCCAAGACTATTGGAATTTTTCTCAGCACAACCAACGGTTTTAAAGATCTAACTGTTTATTTAATTTGGGGGCTAACATGATCTCCCTCTCATACCTTTCAGTGCTTCCTATAACTTAAGAGTCTCAGAAAAGCCTCAACATTTCACGAACAAGGCTGCGAAGAAGGCAGTTTTAGGGTAGAGGGATGACTGGTAGGAAAATGGTGGAGCTGGGTCATACGGAGAGTGTTGAAATTGCTACAGATTAGGAAGATTTAGCAGACGGTACGCACCAAGGAAACTTGTTGATAGTTTGACCGGAAGTTGTGAGAATGGAGGGAAATAGATGTGGTAATATGTGGTGGGATAGATGGTGGTATAAGTTTAAAAAGGATTAATAAGTTCTTGTAGGTTTTTACACCTCTAATGGACACCCTCCATTAGAGAAAAGGGGTGCACTTCTGGGTCTGAGGAGCTGATAGTGGGAATGATCACTGGTTTTCAGGAGGTTGATGCATAGGGGATTATGGATCAAATTGAGGATTAGGTGCATAGTTGAAAGTGTTCTTTTAGGTGAATTTGAGGAAGATTGAGCAGATGCTGGTGTGGTGGTAGAAGGATGCTATTCAGTTCAAGTAAATTTGATTAGTCATGGAAACCCTGGCTTTTGAGACGATCAAAAGCACAATTAGTTGTATGAATTAGGGCGTGGTCTAATGGAAATGAGTATCTGGTGAGAGAGCCAGGGCATTATATGTGAGAATGAGGTCCACGGGTTGCTTTACAAAAGATTGGTACAATAGTCGTCGTTAGGCACTGGTCACTCTAGGGCCAAGAGCATTTTTATTCATCTTGTGCAAGAGAGTCCAGGGCTCTTCGCTATCCCTCTTGGTCCATCGCGGTTTTCACCTACTGTACGATGAGCTTTGCTATCACCACTGTTAATCCACCCACATCACGACAATGTATTTTCTAACACCTGATTAAACAGGACAGGGTATGTTGGGGCTGGCACAAGTTGGGTCAAGACTGTTAAGACATGAATAATATCAAGCTGCAGATGTTTATCCAGACAAAGAGCGAAGTGATGAAATTTGGCATAGAGCACAACATGAGAATTTTAGCAGTTAAAGGTCTGCTTTCCTTGCCAGCTCCAAAGCCAAAAGCCTTGCCTCATTGCATACGGTGCTGCCAAAGAGAGCCTTGCCAGCCAGTAAAGTGTAAGACAGTTGGAAGGTTTTTTTGCTTCCCTTCTCGTGTCTCATACATGAAGGGGTTAATTGGTATCCTTATTTCCAATGAGCGTCTGACCCTTTCTAGTTGTACTCCCCTTCCAGAGCATTGACAAACCCCCCAAAAAACATATTTTTTGTCCTATTTCGATTTAAAAAAATTATATATACATATTATATATATATATATATATATACATACATACACAATCAGTAGCAGCTGCGTCATAATATTTGTTAGCCTATGTTTTTCACCCTACCCCTTACCTCACTGGAAGCAGTGGGAAATCACGTTATCTCAGGATCCTTCATAATCCACCCTGCCCAGGAGAATGTTGGGTTGAACACAAAGGGCACATAGGCCAGACCGGTACTGTATGCAGAAAATGGACTGCTTTTTAATAATAATAAAAAAAATCAAATTATAAGTTGGATATTTTTCCAGAACCTCTTATGGGCTGATCTCATGCAGATGAGTTTCAAGAGACATGGATAATTGCAATATTGCCGATACATTTGACTGAAAACGAATTTATTCTGCCTTTTGTTTCTCTCCTTCGCGCTCATGGCGGCCGTAGCGCTTTCAACCTGCTCGCTTATGTCAACTGTTTCACTTTTCATTTTAAATTTTATTTAACAAGAAATGTCCAGTTAGGAGTTTACAATGCTAATACTTCTAACTAGAGCAAACATGAAACCCATTGCATTGAAAGTGCTTGTTCTAACAGTATTGGGACTGCAGAGAGCAATTTCCATTAGTGGAGGATCAGCTTTGATGCGCAGTGTGCTTAGGTAATTGTTAAAATATGGTATTTAGGAAAAGCCGTAAGCACCATGGGTGTGGAGTTCTTTAAAATCCAAGAATTTGGTGAAATCTGCTGATGTGGTCCAACCTGAGAAGCCAATAACCTCCTTGTAACATTAGCCAAACTTATTCTCAAGAAGTGGATAATTAATGCCCCAAAAATTCTATCCTCTCTAGGTTTGCAGGTCACAAGTTTTATTATCCTCCAAAAGCATTTCCAATTACTTGAAGAACTCTTCAAAGTTCATATTTGTTATGGGGAGAGCTCAATACTAAGAGACAGCTGTGGTTTCAAACGTCGGCTCCATCTTTCACTGGAAGCAGACCCTGCCACACTTTCATGAAAGGCCTAAGATTCGCCCATAGCCAGTGCAATGACTGTGCCCTCCTGCAGGTAGATCCCAAGTGGTCCCTGGTACCCCGTGACTCTGGTGAGGGGCACCCTCTGGGGCATACTGAAGTGTTGCCCAACTCCTATGTGGTGTACTTTCATTGTGCTTCACAAAGGACTCCGCCTCCGTGCCCATGTCTGTAAAATGACTGGAGACAAAGGGTGTTATCATTTGCATGCGACCACGCCCCCGTGCAACCGAAGGAATGGCCTGTCTGGATTTTGCCAGCCCATTTTTCAGTAGGAGCTGCATTGCGGCCCCTCAAGAAACAGAAAACACACAAAACACCTGTTTTGTCTCCTGTGCACTTTCTTAATCTTCTTTAACATGGCCCCAGATGTTCTCACTTTTGGCAGGATTAGCTTCTTTTTATTTTTTTGGGGTGGGGTATATATTTTCATTGTATTCTACCAGGGTGCCGGTATTGTTAATGAATGATCGGAAAGGATTTTTGAAGATCAGTTGTAGTGGTAGTTATTGAGAAGTGAAGATTGGCTGGAAAACCTTTTATATAAATGAAGACGTGATGTTTATAATGGCTGTGTGCCTCAAATGTATGCTTAAATGCATGTGTGTGTGTGTACCACCTATGCTACAATTTAACTTTATTATTATTTGAAAGGGGGGTGTTATCTCTATCTCCCAACTGTGCTCTTATCTCGTTATATCCGCCCCCCCCTTTGTGCGAATATCTTTTATTTTTTTATTTTTGAACCGAAGTATATTTTTTATAATCCATTGTAGAATGTAAATTAGGATATTTTACATGCTCCATCTTATTGGGCTTTTTTCGGTGAGCCTGGGTACGTCACTAAACGATAGTCTAGGTGGTGTTCATGTAGTTAGCACACATCAAAAAGGGAAAATAATGTCCGCTGCTTCAATTTTAACAAGCCTACCCTCAACCGATGTTTCTTCCTGTCCCTTCCACGTGACTGCCGCCATTGCTGCGTAATGGTGGGATCAGTGCAGACGCAGTTCTTAGGCCTGTTCTATAAGGACAGATCAAATGTGTATAAATGACACACACACCTTAGATTGAGATGCATAAAGACCAAAGGTGGCAAATGTTTATTCATTATTTTACCCGATGTTCAGGTATTAAAACGGAAATAGCTTATTTTATGGAATTTGGCACGAGTTGCTAAAGGGATTTGAGGATGTCATACACTTTAATACAAGTGATAGAGGTTTAATGGCTTTTTTGCACCTTGTAAGTTGTTGAAAGTGGTAGGTGGCTCTGGTCGTCACCTCATACATATATCGGGTTACCATAGCATTATAGTCCACTTACGAAGGCTGTAGCAGCCAATATGTGTTCTTTTGCCAGGTTATAGGCCAGTGCTGCGGGCAACTAACTACTATAGTATGCGTGGGGGCATGTAATGAGCATGACCAGTATAGCATATGACAAACGAGTGTATTAATATTCGAGCCGTCTTCACATGGAGGACAGAACGTTCCCATTATATTACTCGGCATAACACGGGGCAGACGTGTCTGACCAGCAGAGGGCTTTTATTGACGGTTGCCTTCAGTGGAGCTCTCGACAGCCCGGTGTGCTGATGATATTTCAAAAGTATCTGTTGGTGCTCAAGCCTGTGTCGCCAAAAACATAACTTTATTTCACAAAGTTCACAAACACTAGTACTTCCCTCATGACACGCTGTAGCAATGTGTTTTATTCTTTCACTTGTAACTCTATGCAGCTATTTGTTTGGTACTGTTAATACGAGGCAATCAATCCTCCTCTTTTTTAAACCTCAGGGTGAAAATGTGCTTCCTTGACTGGTAAAAGCTGCGCATTGTCTGCACTGCCGTCAGATGGTGGCTTTAAAGCCTTTAGAACATAAGACAACCCTGCAACGTGCAAAGATCTGCGCGTTACTTGCTGCATCACTGCAGCAGATATCAAACTCGTGCTACAAGCTTTAACCAGCAGCTGCCCTTTGAACCCGAAGTGCTGGGGTGTACAAGAAACCAGCTCTGCTGCAATCCATTATTGCTGCCTGGCCAGACTTTTTTTTGTAAGAGTTGGGGTGTACTCGCCCTTGGAGTGACTTAAAGTGGGTTGAAGGAGACCTGTTGGTGCTACTTAAAACAGAAAAGAGATTTGTTTTACTTAAAAGGTATACTGTGTAGACATTTAATTTGGTGGCCAATTTAGAGCACAAACGTCTTGGCGAATAAAACCTTAGAATTCCCTTCAGTATTGGAATCTGGTTTGGAGGGAGATGACTGGCAGAAAGATGGAGCAGGAACCATCAAGAGAGATTCGGGTGGCACCAGTATTAGGAAGAACCACATCCTCTGAAGAGAAAGATGTCAAAGTTGTTGAGGTTTTAGTAGACCCCGTAATGATTGCCAGTCCCTGAGAGAAGATGATTGCTCCATAAACCAGTGATGCCCAAAGCCTACATAAAAAATGGTCTTCAGCTGTTCCTTCAATGTCTTATGACCAACAATGGCAGTCTTGCAAGTTAGAATGAATTTCCACTTTTTTCTATTGTGCCATACCCTTCTTATCTTGTGTACAGTGTGACAAACTCGCATTACCCAACATGTTAGCAAGCATTAGAGCAAGAACAATCCTAGTCATGGGAATCACCTATGTGTAAGAAGAAACGCACCACAATTGAGTCCTATCTCCCACCTACCTGTGTGCCCTACCCAACCTACACCCTCTTTACATTTGCTTTACTTCCAGCAGCCTCGAATATGACGATACCCAGGTTTGCTCAGACATGAATATACAGAAAGCTTGCCAAACAGCACACTCCTGGAAAGTTTTTATTTAGTTCCTTGGCTGTTGCAAAACTTGCTTCTCTGCTCAGCCCAAAAGGCGGCTTCACCAAAAAGCCACAGAGCTCTTGAGGGCTGAACGCTAACCAAAGAAGCACAGCTGAGCCCCTGACGTGCTGCCTGGATTAGAGAAAACCACATCCTGCTCTCGTCAGCCCCTACAGACAACCTTTCAAAACTGTTCCAAGACACCTAGTTCCTCAACAAAATTAGGTAATCGCAAGACTTGGCCCATGGCCGTGGGAGGAGCAGGAATTGCAAAACAAACTGGGAAAACCTGTGGAGGCAAAAGTTAATGGCAGTGGTATATGGAGACGGAAGATAAACACCAGAATGGAGACCGACAAACGGAAGGAACAAATAATGTTCTTATTTCACCCCATGAGGCCTCCAGTCAGCCTTTAGATACACATTCCTGGCCCTAAGGGCGTTTTTGAAAACCCACTCTTACCTGTCCTTTGAAACACTGAAGTGAACTACCTTCAAATGGCGTGTTCTCAGAATAGAACTAAAATATTTCGACCTCTTTCTGAGGTACTTGGACCATCAGCCTTCTGTGTAGTCACTATAGGAACATGGTTAAGCAGCTCACTGCTGGATGGTCCTTACTGACACCTCTAACTTACTGTGATTGGCATTACCAAGATGGATGATTTTCGGATTGGATATTATTGCCATTACTCGGGGCATATGGGTAGAGGATACTACTGTAGCTGGATGCCCAAAGCTAGGGGTGAGGGGTACAGTTGGCTTAAGCAAACTTTACGGTTAAATCGATTTCTCCTTTACTACACAGTACTTGATTAATCCATGAAAGGCTATAAATGAGTGCAACATGTCATTCTGCTTTTAGCAGAGCAGGATAAAAAAGGGACATGGAGGGCAGACCTAGAAAAGACTTTGCCAAATTAAACCATATTTTGAATGCATTTCAATCGCCTTTACTTTTGATGTTTGGATGCACAAACAATAGCAAAGCGGTGTGACGGTTAATTAAAAAACATATTATGAGCGTATTCCTTAAAAATCAAAAGAATTTAAACAAAAAATGCCTGCAGTGAAAAAGTAAATAAAAGTAACCATTAGGCATTATTTTAGTAGGACATGACGGGTGCTGCCACATAAGTGAACCGTGGGTAATGTGGATTTGCACAGGTGATCAGGAAAAGTGCAATCTCTGAAAGCACAAGGAAGTCAGTGGCTGAAGTGGTCTGACATGTTGCCTTGTACTATAGGTTATGGTGGGTGGAAGCAAAATGTCTGCGACAGCTGAACTGCCCAGTGGATGATCTGAAATCTCTCTACGTACATATGTATGCATTTATTTTATTTAGGATTTGTTTTCTTTATAACAGATTGGTGAAACAACCTAGGCTGTTAGGCCAGGCCTAAAAATGATGCCAACAGTTGGAATGGGGCTCAGTAGTTTACTGCCAATGCTGACCTATCGTTTGTCAGAGTTTTTTTCTGACTCTGTTCAGCAATAGCAAAAAGAAAAAAACAATGCAATGACACAAGTGCATAAATGCATCATGATGCTTCCGACTTTTTTACTTTAATGTTTCAAGATGGAGGACACCTGTCTTGGCACAGTAAATTTATTTATTTTTAAAGTTCATTGTGCACAAATTGCAACTGCCAGGCCCTCCAAAATCGCTTAAAAGAGCAACGTTGGGGGATAAGTAGGAATAATTGGGGAGGACACGGGGAAGAGCAACCGAGAGTCAAGTTATGGCAAAGCAATGGAGGAGCTTGAGGAAAGGAGGGAGAAAATAACAGAAAAGGGTATTGTGGGTAACGGAAGCAGTGCATAAGCTGGGGAGGAGGGAGCAACAAAGACCGTGGGCTGTTACTTAAGGTAGGAAGATGCAAACGAGGAAGAGAGCAACAACCAGCAGCGGCTCTTCCGCTTTGTGCAGTACACAAATGGGAAAAATACATTATTATCATTTTATCATTATTATCATTTTATTTTTCCTCGGGGAGCCAGGTTAGGGTGGGGAATGGCTGGAGTAGGAGGAGGGCTGGAGAGTGGAGTGGAGTGCACATAAGTGCGCACGACGTTATGCACACTTTGCATTTCTCCATCCGGCAATATTGAACAGCTGGGAGGAGAAAGTGCACAGGGCCCTGCTCCCTGTCTGAGCCCGGAAGCAGGGCGCTCAGACTAATCACGATGCTGCTGTCATGCTGTTGACAACAGCGTTGTGATTGGATAGGAGTCTGGAAACCTTGTACTTCTGGGAGTCCGAGGAGGACTGAAGGAGAGACAGAACCGTTTCTCCGAACACAGAGGTAAGTTTTGTTTTTTTAAATACCCGTCACTGGCAAAAAAACACATGACCCCAAGTTCTGAAGCAAAAATAAAAAAATGTATTTTAACAAGAAAGCCAACCAATGGCAAGCAGTGGGGTGGCTCAAAGCCCATTGTAATATTGGTACTGTCCGCAGTAGGTTTATGGTGGGACCTAAAAATCCTGCTGCAGACATGGCCTACATGAGTGGATGATTTACTACTAATGTGTGTCTCACCATTTGGTTTAGATTCCTTAACAAATAAATTAGCCTGGCTATGGTGATAATGCATCCAAGGGAGAGCTGTCTGGCTGCTGTCATAGGAAGGTGCTGCTCGCAGTTTGCGTGTCCCCGCAGCCTGGGGCTTCAAAGCTACCCTGGATGAGTTTGTAGGGACTCATTGTATTGGTGGGTCCAGTATTCAACTAAAAGTGGCAATTGTTTCATCAGAGTGTTACATTTTGTGTCTAGAAATTGTAAAGGTTTATGAAACTAGCAGATTTAGATTATATATTTGCAAACATGTGCTTTATTTTACCACAACACCCACCTACTTTAATATTAATTTGTAGTGAAGTACCATGGATGATTTGCTGTTTTTAGGCAACATACACCGCTAACCACCAACTTTGACTCAGGGTGATGACTTGATTGAGCTGGGAGATGGGACTGAAACTGTGCCAAGAAATATTGGACTGCTTGTCATTTTCATCATTTTAGGTGTTGCGTTAGTTAATAATTTTTGATTTATTTTACTAAAATTATAGACATTCTACTTTCTGCCTTCAGCAGCCCTCTTCATCCATTGTGTTTTTATGTCATTCGCTTTATTTATCCACCAACAATACAGCAGGGGGACTGGGCATCCCACTACACTCATGAGTTAATTTCACTGTGAGTGACAACACTGCTCTTTCATAAGGAACACATCCACACAGTTTTTCCCTTCAGTGCGTGGGCTGTTGTTGCAATGTGTACTTTCTGAGGCCCCAAAAATATTTTTGCTTTAAGCTATTTTTATATATCGACAAGAGCCTCCCAGCTAGCTGCTCAAGCAAGATTTTCTTTCTTTTTTTATTTAAAAAAAAGACAAAATAAACAAACATTGATAACGCCAAATGCCTGGCAACCAACTTCATACCTGTTGGCTTTGCCAATGCTTTAGTGCATAGGATAAAGTATTGTAGTGGAAGACTCTTCTTTCAGGCGAGGCCATAGTGCTCATTTTTAGGGTCGAGCCTGCGTTGCATGCGTATCGCAGCGAGACTCTTTAGGTATTAGAAAAGGGCTCGGAGCCCTGTCGACGTCACGTCAGTGTTTTTCATTGGTCCTTGGGCTTGCCTATTAAAATCTGCTTGCTTTCATTAGTCAAAGGAATGCATATTTCATGCCTTTTCTGGTGGCTAGCCCTCCTCGAGCGCATCGACCAAGTACAGAAAACATGCGAGGCTCGCTGTTTTCTGTCCGTCTCGTGGACTACTTTTTCTCTATTTTACTAGCACGATTTCGCTTGACAGAAGTCGAGCGCTTTACACAGTTAATTGCACTTTTTCGGGTTACGTACATAAATGCACTTTTGCCGATAGGTGAAAACTCGGGTTAGGAGTTTACAACACTATCAGCTCTAACATGAGCAAACGCGAGTCCCATTGCATTGCAAATGCTTGTTATTTCCTTGTTTCCGTTTTTCCCCAGAATCACTCGGCTGGCTCATAATTAAAGTCCCTGTTTGCATGCGCAGCCTGGGTTTTGTTTTGCCAGCAGCTGTTTGCTTGCTCGGGCTTATCAATTAATATTGTGTAGAGGAAGGGAAAGTAGGACCTAAAACGAAGACTGACGATCATTCAGAGCTCATGGGAGAGGATATCACAGCCAGAGCTGATGACTTTGGAGCTGGGGAACCAGTTTTACGTCTCGGCGCCTGCTCAACATCCTGTGATTCTGGGCAAATCACTTAACCTCTCCCCACATCCCAAAAAATTAATGTGATCGTGTGAAATGTAACTGATGTTCATGTAAAGCGCCCCAATACCTTTGGGTCGTGTTCGCGCAATATAAAACTGCAAAAAAATAAATCCTGGGACCTTTTGTGGCGGCGGATCGTTGTCTAGTTGTTGTGAAGTTGCCTTCCCCACCCATCAAGCCCCTCCCTTTCTTCGTTCTTGGTGTTTACTGCTTCATCGGTTAAACCTTTGGGAGGCTCCTCCTCGGCTGCTCTCATAGATAATGCAGTTCGTTGAGAGTGAGTAGAGGCGCGCGCCCCACCTTGATAACGGTCGTTAAAAAACGTCAATAGGGCGTGCATTTCTGCTGGTGGCCTGGCTGGCCTGGCTTGTGCAGCTTTGGTTTGGCATTGCTTGCTGCTGGCGGTGGCTGTTTCCTCTGTCGCCTTAAAACTCGATTCCAGCCCTGTTCTCTGTGCTGTGGTGCCAGACTGCATCTGGGCCTCGGCTGCTTCTCGCAGCCCCTCCCTGGGTAATTAGCGTCTTTCACCGCCCCCACCCCCACCCCCTCCTTGTTCTCTGACACTGATTGCCTGTTTCCTCTCAGTAAACAGTTGGGTGCTCATCAAATGCCAGTTGTGATCTCCTGCAGCCCACAGAGACTCCCTGCTGGGACTCGACATCTGCAGACAGCCACCCTGGTCTGGCATGGACAGGCCGCACGCTGCTTCCTGGCACGCCAGCCGTCTAGTGTGCTTTCTCGTTAACAAATCAGGACAACGATAAACGTGAGCATAATGACGGTGACGAACACAGTCACCGATATGGACCAATGACGAAAAAAGCGGAATCTCCCGGGGTCACATCGGACTTTGCAGCGGACTTCGTCCCAGCGAAAAGCCCCGCGCTTTCCCTCGGAACTCCGCTCTGGTAGTGGATGAACAAGCACTTCCAGGTGGCCTCCTGGTGATGTCAGCTTTACTTACCACTAAATAAAATAAATATAAGCACGGATATCAACACAATGGTGGATACATCGTGTCTCTGTCCTTGAAATATTGTGTGCCTTCTTTAAAGCGCTTGGTACAAAGGTGACACATTGTTAGGCCACAAGAAAAGCCAAACTCATTTGTCTCCTTATACTGCGCAGGAAAAAAATGTGCACAGTGCACCAGGACTCCTGAAACCTGTTTTAAACACAGTTCTGGGTAAGAGTGCCCACCAGTGATCTTGTGTTATGCAATGTCATTAAAAACTCTGTGGCAGAAAATAAAATACAGCCAGGATTACTGCTCTTGTACACCAGGGTGCCACCGTTCTTCACCAGGGAGCTTCTGGTAGAAGGTTTGCAGTATCTGCCCTTACTCCAAAGTGCTCTAAATTGCATTGATGTTCTGCTCACATATTGCAGGGAGTTGCTATTGTTTTTTTACCACAAGGTTTGGATTTGTTTCTATATGGATTCATCACCCGAGTACACTCCGATTGATAGGTGTAATGGAAGGATGTAATGAGAAGGCATGGCTTTCTCTCTTAGCGCGTGCTGAGGAGGCGGGGCTTTCCAGTACAATCGATGATAACAAGGCATGGACTCTGACACAGTATGTGAGAAGGCGAAGGCTTCCTGTTGTAACTTATCCCGAGGTTTCCTGGCATAATTTATTATGAGGAGGCAGTGACTATTTTAACAGTGTAAGATGAGGTGACTGGGCTTCCTGTTATAATGTTTTACAAGGATGCGTGGACTTTTGTTGATGTGTAGTGTATTTTGAGGAGGCGGCGGCTCCTGTTGCAGTGTATGAGTGGCAAGGACATCTGCTACAATGTATTATGAGGAGGCCCTGATGAGGAGACAGGGCTTCCTGTTACATTGTATCATGAGGATGCAGAGACTCATGTTGAAGTGCATGGTTGAGGGAGCAAGGGCATCTGCTACAGTGTATTTTGAGGAGTTAGCGGCTCCTGTTGCAGTGTATGAGCGGTGGGGACATCTGTTACAATGTGTTATGAGGAGGCATCGACTCCTATTACAATGTAAGATGAGGGAACGGGGCTTCCTGTTACAATGTATTATGAGGACACACAGACTCCTGTATGGGGAGGGGACAAGGGCACATGATACTGTGTGTTATGAGGGATAAAAACATCTTCTGCAGTGTAGCACGAGGAGGCCCTGACAAGGAGACAGGACGTCCTGCTACAATGTATTATGAGGATGCAGGGACTCTTGTTGCAATGTACGTTAAGGAGCCGGGACCTCTACTACAGTGTTAAAAGGAGATAGGGGTTTCTGTTACACAGAGTGACGAGGAGCCAGGAACCTCTGCTACAATGCATGATGGGAGTTTGCATGTTCTTTGCATTACATAATGAATGATGGTGCGAGAAGATCAGGCCGATTTGAAGGAGACCAGCCTACTCTGACATTAAGTCCCGTTAGTGCGATCTCCTTCCTGAGAGGCAAACCTGAAATTAGAAATCGCAGACTAAGATAATTAGATCAGAGAGGGCGCTCCATTACGACAAAACCGAATACACACTGCAACGGAGAAGGAAATAATTGCTACATCAATATACCTGGTTCAGGCAGAATTCCACCAGAAGGGTCTTGAAACCTCCATTTATTTCCGTCTATACACGTTCCTGACAGCTCCTGGCTCACCTAGGAACAACTAAGGCGTTAAGTACCATGTTGCTTTTGCAAAACCAGTACCGTAGCACATGGAGTAAGCTTCTTAAGTTTAACAAACCTCTCTTTTTAAATGCACACAAATAGGTTTCTGTTCAATAATTAAGAGCTCATCAAAATTATTGCTAAATGTAGACCATTTCAGTCGGAGAGTTTCCCAGGTGAAAC
The DNA here is from genome assembly GCF_031143425.1 of Pleurodeles waltl. Classification (NCBI taxonomy): domain Eukaryota; kingdom Metazoa; phylum Chordata; class Amphibia; order Caudata; family Salamandridae; genus Pleurodeles; species Pleurodeles waltl. Next base: position 1,893,966,792 of record NC_090440.1, read on the forward strand.
TGGTCTCTGTTTGAAGGCGAGTTGGAAGGTAGAATAAAAAAAAAAAAAAATGTATTACATGTTTATCTCATTAAACAAATCTGCAGTATTCAGACATATGATATTTTTGCTTTCCGGTGCCTGTACTTCACAGTTGCATGTCAAATAGAAAAATATTATAACTTCAAACATAAACCCCATGCTAGAGGTACAGTCAAGTAACCTGTCTTGTGTGACACAGCTCTTTCTATCCAGTGCGAGGCGGTTCATTAACATCTTTCCACTTGGGGGTCCTCCACAACCCACTCGCTTCACCTCTCTATGTGGCTTATCAGCACCTTCCTCATGGTTCATCCAGTGGGAACCTTAATGTCCTGGGTAACTCTGGGGTCAGTTCAAACAAGTTTTTTATTTTTATTTATTCTAGCGCCTTCTGCTGTGCAGTGTTCTGCAACCTCTTTTAACCACCCCACCACTTCTAGGGTTCTATTACTGAGCCAGTTAATTGCCGTTTTTCTAGAAATGAGATTTGATCACATTTTTTAGCCCAGATAAACTAGTGTCATTCTCTCTATCTGTAGAGTTTATCTAAAATGTTGCTGTTCAAGATCCCTTTACCTCTACAGTATTTGAACTCTATAATATGATCACCTTTCAAATTAAAGTGATGAGCCAGAAAGGGTCCTGGTTAAAAATCAGATTAAACGGAAGATTCTTTGTGAATTCTGGAAACATGTCCAGAACCTGTTACCAAGTTATTTGACCGGTCATTTTCAGTTCCAGAGGAATTTACAAGCCTTGTCCTCTGAGGTGGGCCCAAAACTTAAGTATTTCCAAATGGTGGTATACTCAATTGGAAGGAAAGCTCCAGTTACAGGGGAGGAAGAGGCGCAGTGCTCTGGAACGAGTTACCTGTGCAGCAGTACCGTTTTACTGTTCTTTAGAGATTTAAAGTTACTTTGAAAATGTGCTTGCTACATTCTTCTGAGCCTAACTTGAAGTCTTAGAATAATGTTATGGTTCGTCTGCAGCTTGTTGTCATGAACAGCCATTCACCAAATGCCAGGGGTCGAAGAAGTGATGTCAGGCAGCACCATGTGTCCTTCTGGTAATATCACATAATTTACATCATCTGACCTTTGATCCATGTGACATCACAAAACGTGATGTCATGTCACATTTGAACCTGACGTCATCACAAGATGTGAATTTGCTTGACATTTAAAACCGCTTCTAGTAGAAGTTTCTTCAAAGTGGGTACACTCATTCAGGGTTACTAAAAGGATTAGAATGGTTTTCTTCTCTGGCGACAACTTTGAGTTATGCTGAATAACTCCCTTTGACAATGCTGCACAATACGGCCTTGTGTCTATGGTAAAATAGTAATAATTGAAATAAATATGCAATGTGAAAGAATACATGTTTGAGATTTATGAATAAGACAGCAGGGGTGTCAAAATTCATAAAATGTCTTTTTTTATCCATGGGATAGGTTGTTTATTAAATCTACTTTTCCTGTAAAAAAAAATCCACTTGTCCCTTTGGTACCACATAGAGCGGTGACAGATTATGGCAGCAATCTCATTATGTAAGAGCTCTGATAATAGCCTCTCTGATTAGGCCAGGGCTCATAGTATAGTAGGGCTTGAATACTAGCAGTTCCGTTATTTTGCGACCTTTTGCAGATCTGCATACTGGGACTGGAGTTAGTAGTAAGCAGTAGTACTGTGGCAATGTGTGCTCTTTGAGGCCAAAACATATTTTTGCTAATGTTTGTTAAAATGGTGAGGGCCCTGCAGCTCCCACAACAATAAAGTTTTACAAAAATCATCTAAAAACAAGACACGTGTTGACAAAATCAAAAGGCTGGCCGCCAATGTTAGACATATTGGCTTTGCCAATGCTTGTTTATTTTAATATTTCCCAAAATCTTGTTGAAACTGGGTACACTGATTTTCCATTATGAATATTTTGTCTATATGCTAGCGTGTACCAACACAGTTTATTAGATGATGTTTCAAAGAAATGGTGCCTAAAATTATTTCACAGTAATTTCGCAAAATGTTTTTTTTCTTTGTTGCATTTTCTGGGAAACATTTTATTTTGAAAGCAAAGAATCAATAATCTTGGTTTCAGCATCTGCAAATATTTGCATGTAATGAGAGAGCATTCTGGGAGCATTATAAGTACCCTCATATTTATAAACTTTGGAAACGTGTACACATTTTTATACAGGAACTCCTGTCAGTTATGCAGTCCGAGCCTATAGCATTTCGTTAGAGCGTTTCCCCTAATAATAAAGGCGTTGTGTTACTGAACCACAAATACAAGTTCAAACAGCATTAATATGTGGGGCACAAATATTACCTTAACTGCAGACAGTGCCCTTCCATGTTCCATAATGTGTTACAGTAAACTGGCAGCCAAGGGGTTTGTGCTGCAGGGGGTTGGGCCTACTTGTTCCAAGGACAAAATAAACAATAAATATTTCTGTCCTTGACCCCAGACAATATGTCCTTGGCATTAGGCTATAGGAGTTCCACAGTGATGCAATGCTTTGTTTAAGAATCTCAGTCATACTTACTAAAAACAGCAAGCACAACACAGATGAAACATATTCAGAAAAATTCAGACCCCTCAAAAAAGAATCCAGCAGGATTCCAAGCAAGAGGACCTATGTAATTCCTGTGTGGATTCAACAATATCCCTAAATTGGTACATAATTATGGGAGTACATGTAATCGTTATTTAATACATTCACAGCATGGGCATTGAATTTTCTCTTATAAGGTCAAAATGTCCAAGAGTCATTGATCAAAAACTCCTAGGTGGAGGGGTGAAGTCCAGTCAAATATTTTTCCATAATAATAATGCTGACGCGTGTTTTGGTGTCGTCTTCCCACGCTGGGAAGGAGAGACAAGTACTATGCACGACGCAAGGCTAAATGTAGACATTTTCAGTCGGACATTTGTTTCCTCTGTGTTGTTCATTCTGTTTTTAGTAAGTATGACTGAGATTGTGTGAATTATAGTTTTTCATTTTTTAAAATCTTTTTTGGCATTTCCCTTGTTGCAAAGGACTATTTGTGCTATATATATGCAATATCAAATCAATGTTATTATAATTGTAAAATTATATACAGTACCCTTATTTGAACGTATGTTAAAGACCTTGGCTTGAAGGGTTGTTGTTATCAAATTCAGGGATTCCGATTGATTGGAACCATCAGTGAAGGAGGGCTATTTGTTTTTTGTAGAGCACAAGTATTATTCAGATGTAGAGGGGGCACTGTAAGTTAAGCGTGAGTATGGAATCCAGGTGAACCCTACATGTCTGGGAGTGGCTAGAGGTGTGTGTATTTCCGAATCTGTCCAGTTGATGAAATTGTTATCTCCCACGCATGCTCATTGAGAATTATTTGAGCACTGAGACATCAATGCCCATGCGTAGTAGAGTGTAGTAGTGCTGAACACCATCAGTAGCTCGAAATCAGAAAGCAAGCAGGTGTCTCCTCATCCCATTACCTGAAGAATGTTGCACTTGAAGAGGGACCCTGACTGGTGGGACTCCAGCAGGTAGTGTTGGTGAGGGTCTGTATACATTTGGAGCGTCACTACGCTTATAATATTTTTCCTAAGAAGGGAGGCGGCAGATAGATTCACATGTGGTCTCTTTGTTGAGTTTGTTGTGAACAAGAATGTTCTTAACATGAGCTTTTTCGGAAAAGGTCTCAGAGAATAAATATTTGAGCTCGATTTTTAAACCCGTTTACCAAATACAATGCTGAGGAATGCAGGCCAGCCAATATTTTCCATCCTATTGAAATTGAGATGCAGTTCTTGAAAAAATATCAACTGAAAAAATATAAAATATGCGTTTTGGTAAGAGGTGATGCTTGTGAGTAGCAGTGCATTGTGGGTCTATATTGACATACGGACATTCTGGTTGGTTGGATGGTCCTGATACTTGACTACAAAACCAAAAGTGAAACAATTTGTCTTTTACCAACCAGATTGAACTGTAGGAACAAATTACAAGGGTTTCCCATGCATTTTATATCTTACATTGTGACGGAAAATGAAACGAACGGAGCCTGTCCTAAAAGGCCTCTGCTTATTCCCTGTCAAAATTAGGTTTAAGTTTAAAAAAAAAAAAAAAAAAAATCCATACACTGTGGCAGGCTTGGGGCGAAGATCATGATTACCTTAAAACACGGAGTGGACGATCCGCTCCAGTCATAACCTGCGCCCCTACGAGGCGCACTCAATAACACGGCCTTTTTAACAAACGGCAGCAGAGCCTTCTGGGGCAGAGTCTGAAGTTATGTGAGTCTTAGTAGCACATGTTTGAAGAAAGCGGGTTACCTTCAGTTGAGCAAACAAATGATAACCACACTCTTCAAACAGGTCAACCTAACCAGTGAAACATACAGAAGCGAATAAAGAATGCCATGTTCAGCTTCTCTGTAGACATACAACTGGGCTCATACTCTCATGTACCCTGAGCTTCCCTATAGTTTCTGTATGTGTTTGTGATCTGATGAGGCCTGAAGGGCCTGTAGTTCATTACAAAACCCAGTGTTGTTTTAAGGATTGTGGAGGTCCCAGGCAAAATATGTATTTTGGGGAAAATTTGAATTGCATTATCCCTTCTAGTCCACTTGATGTCAAACAATGCTAGATTATTTATTACTTTTGAAAAAGGTCACACAAAACAGTTTAGATATACCTTGCCATGGCCCCCCAAAATCTTAAAGGCTACACTGGTTGTGAGAGGCTGAGTAGAGGTAATGTTTGGCAGAGGTGAAATAGAGAGAAAGTTCAGTTTCCCAGAGGGCCCCTTGGCAGGCCTTAAAACGTCTCTGGCAAAACTTGTAAATACATGATAGTGTAATATTTATGTTTAGTATGTGTTACAGATGGAAAATCCGTGGTGAGTGGAAATTACATGACACTCCTAAACTATACTCCATAACACACGGGTACTTTGTTCCCGTCAGTGACCCTTTTAACCCATTGGCTAACATGAAATAGTACACCTTACTAGTGTTGTTTCTGGCGGCGTTGCCCGAGGCGTGTAGCGTTCTAGCTCTTCAGACAGCAGGTGATAGACGCCTCTCAGTGGTGCTCGTGTCGAAGATGAAAGGCTGAGAAGGGGGTCCTTGCCTCGATCCTAACATGCTATGTAAAGTTTGTACACACATTCCAGCGGCCAGTAACTCAATGGGCCGTGTTACAATCTCTCCCTATCGGCTGTAATCGGAAATACAGCTCTGTTGACTTGTACATTTAGGGTTTCGAAGGAAGCGGGGAGGTTTCCTTCCTGCAGCATCCTTTAGCATGTTGGGAGCACTTGTAAAACTTTACGTACTCACTTGAGTTTAAACTGGGTATTGTAGAGTCCGCCGGTGTACTGCGGCTGCCCTGCGTTGTTTTGCCTTTGCAAAGTCGCCAATATTAGCAGTTCACAAACCCACGCTTACTTCCAAAGACGACTCTTGAGTAGCTGAGGACATTCCAAGCCAGAGGACTCTCGGATGTCCGCAAACATGAGGGTTTGGGGTCTTTCCCGCCGACATTTTCAGCAAATACCCATTTTCTGTACCCTAAACGCTTTTCAGACGCAGATGAGGCGGTTTATGGCGGGCACAGGCCAATGCCTCGTCTGCCACGGGGGGGCTGAGTCCGGCCTCTGGTTGCCGTCCTTTGAAGGGACGTCCTGCTTCCTGGCCACTAAATTGCTGATTTTCTCCGCTCCCTGTACTGGGGGCGGCGGTGCTCGCGCGTGCTCGGCTTCACGAGCTGCACCACGCGGCCTTTCATTTCAAATCCATCTTTAAAACAAACCGGCCTTTGTGTTGCTTGTATTCCGCTACTTTATTTGGCCCCTGGGAGTGTTGGAAAATCTTTGAAGCGGTCATCAGTGTGTTTTATTTCGACCTTGTGACATCGATTAACATTATCACGGCGCACCTTGCCTCCAGTGGTGCCCACTGTGTGTGTGTTTTTTTTAATATACCATCCCCTTTAAAAATGTCACAAAGGAGCAGCCGGGACCGCCCATGTGTGGTCGAGGTATAAGGTCGCTGGCTGCAGCCCTCGGCTTCTTGTTTACTGTTCAAGAGCTGTTGGGACAAAATCCCCCCCGTCCCCCCCCCCCCTCCCCCCCATTTCCCCGGAGGAGGGCCACCTCTGCTGTGCAGTGTCTGTTCCCCTCCCTATCGGAGAGTCGGCTGTGTTTTACAGAGTATTCCCCCCCCCCCCCGCCCGAGGAGCGCCAGCTCTGCAGTACTGAGTGCCCGATCCGCTACTCGGGGGAGAGCTAGCTGTGCTGTACAGAGTGCCCGCTCCCTTCCTCGGGGGGGGGGGGGGGACAAGATGTGCTGCAGAGCCTGCCCACCCTTGTCCCGGAGGAGCGCCAGCTCTGCTGTACTGAGTGCCCACCCTTGTCCCGGAGGAGCGCCAGCTCTGCAGTACTGAGAGCCCGCTCCGCTACTCGGGGGAGAGCTAGCTGTGCTGTACAGAGTGCCCGCTCCCTTCCTCGGGGGGGGGGGGGGACAAGATGTGCTGCAGAGCCTGCCCACCCTTGTCCCCGGAGGAGCGCCAGCTCTGCTGTACTGAGTGCCCACCCTTGTCCCGGAGGAGCGCCAGCTCTGCAGTACTGAGAGCCCGCTCCGCTACTCGGGGGAGAGCTAGCTGTGCTGTACAGAGTGCCCGCTCCCTTCCTCGGGGGGGGGGGGGACAAGATGTGCTGCAGAGCCTGCCCACCCTTGTCCCCGGAGGAGCGCCAGCTCTGCTGTACTGAGTGCCCACCCTTGTCCCGGAGGAGCGCCAGCTCTGCAGTACTGAGAGCCCGCTCCGCTACTCGGGGGAGAGCTAGCTGTGCTGTACAGAGTGCCCGCTCCCTTCCTCGGGGGGGGGGGGGGGGGGAACAAGATGTGCTGCAGAGCCTGCCCACCCTTGTCCCTGGATGAGGGCCAGCTCTGCTGTACTGAGTGCCCACCCTTGTCCCGGAGGAGTGCCAGCTCTGCTGTACTGAGTGCCCGCCCTTGTCCCCGGAGGAGGGCCTGCTCTACTGTACAGAGTGCCCGCTCCCTTCCGCGGGAGGGGGGGGGACAAGATGTGCTGCAGAGCGTGCCCACCCTTCTCCCTGGATGAGGGCCAGCTCTGCTGTACTGAGTGCCCACCCTTGTCCCGGAGGAACGCCAGCTCTGCTGTACTGAGTGCCCGCTCCGCTACTCGGGGGAGAGCTAGCTGTGCTGTACAGAGTGCCCGCTCCCTTCCTCGGGGGGGGGGGGGGGGGGGGGGGACAAGATGTGCTGCAGAGCGTGCCCACCCTTGTCCCCGGAGGAGCGCCAGCTCTGCTGTACTGAGTGCCCACCCTTGTCCCCGGAGGAGGGCCAGCTGTGCTGTACAGAGTGCCCACCCTTGTCCCCACCCTTGTACCGGAGGAGGGCCAGCTCTGCTGTACATAGTTCCCACTCTCCTCCCGGGGGAGAGTCAGCTGTGCTGTATAGTGTGTGCTCCCCTCCTCATCGAACAACCAGCTGTGCTGTGTAGAGAGCCCCCATCACTTACTCAAGGTGTGCTGCACAGAGTGCAGTCCCTTCCTCGGGGAGGACAGAGGGCAGTCTTCCTGCGCTGGGATGTTTCTGCTGTTAGAGGCGCTGCCTCTCACTGGCCTCTCTCTTCACCAGTCCAGGTCTGGTTTCCTCGCAAAACTATTATCGAGTCTCCAGCGTCGGCAAGTTCACATTAGAGCCGAATGGCATGTGTAGCCGCTGCCACGCAGTCTGTGATCTGGAAAAGTTAATTTAATCTCCCCGTAGAGATATGGGACACTTGCTCAATTGGGTCTCTGTATTGTACCTCTGTTCTGACTGCCGAGCCTCTAAATAGCGCACCCCGGCCTCCATTGTTTCTTGGCTCTTGCTCAGTACAAATGAGTAGCATTAAGGTGAGTAATATTAAGGTCTACTATTTATAGAAACGTGCAAGACTGGCAGCATGCCATAACAAATAATTGTTATTGTTTTATGACCAATCTACCTAGAGTCAGTCAGTGTTACAAAGTGTCTTCTGCAAATGATGAAGTCCAAACTATCACCCTGACCCTGAAGAAAACACTTCCACTGTTTATCCCAACACGATTTACCCGCAGTTTACATTTAGGATCCTTAACACTGATATTGATGAGTTCATTTTCAGGCTGTTATGAGTTTTTGATTTTCCATTTATAGAACATATCAGTTTGCTTATTATGGTCACTTCCATCCTATTTCTACCATTTTTAAGGTCTGAATTTCACCTGGGTCAGTCACAATCGAGTGCCACGCGGGCAGTGGACAGCACTAATCCATACTTTGGTACCATCCCTGTATGCAGTCTGGATGAGAACACTGGAGCTTCTATCCCACTAAGTATGGTAAAATACCAGTGGTCCGAAGACACTGAGTTTGTGAAGAGAAGATGCGGATGAGTGCTGGCAGAGCTGGCCTTTGAAATGGAAGCTTGTGCTAGGAGATGGAGCAGTCCACAACCAGTTACACGAGGAAGTAACAGGAAGATGCTCTTGTGGTCTCACCAGCATTGGGGAACACCAAAGATTCTGTAGCAGTGGCGCTTATGTGTCGCTCGGGTTGAACATCAAAGAAACATTTGAGCTTAGAGGAAGTGTGGTAGGAAACAAACGTAGCGAAGTGAATGTGAAGTGCAATGAGTGGTCAGCAGTTTCCGTGGTTGATGGTTTGCTGGCCAGTGTTTAACCACAGTCGGAGGATTCACAGATAGTAAGTACCCAGCCTTTCACCGAGTGCCAGTTTCCGGGTAAGCCATGTATCACTCAACAGTCACCACATAGATAGGTGCTGATGCTTAATTTGAGAACAGGTGCTTCCCATTCAGGGGTGATATGTCTTTAAGTTCAGTCTTGTACCTTGCACCAGCTATAAGTGGCATCTTGATACTTCTCCACTATCTCCTCCTTCCAGAGTTGGTAGCAATATCTCTGTCTCTCAGGAGGTTATAACCAGTTAACCACAAAACCTCCACATGGGTGCTTAGGTAAGCCTGTCAATGGGGCTGTTCTCCGATACCAGACCTGCGATGGGCAGGTGTTTCTTTAGTGTTCTAGAATTAATTCTCCTTTCTTTTCCATGCAGAGAAGCCAGCTTCAGGAAATGCAATGTATCCCTAAATAATCTGCACTAGAATTACATAAATAACTAATGAAAATAAGCATGGCAGCCGGGAACACAGTGCTAAGAAAGGAATTAGTCAGTGCAGGCTTTCCATTAAAGGTAAGTGTGTTTGTTCTCCCCCGCTCCGCGGCGGCAGCAATGATGCACATCAGTTCAGCTCAGGAGCAGGCTGACATATTCTGAGGAAAACGAATGAATGAGTAGTCCTTTTGGAATGAAGTGCCTTTCATAGTTGCTTTGGTGTACTTTTATTTCAGCAACTGAGCGCTGACGTATCAGAACATCTCTGGTTTACAATGGATTTATTAAACACCAAAAAGACTAGTCCTTCCTTAAGATGGACTCTCCCTGGAGAGTTGAGATACATTTATCCTAGTTTTGTGGATTCTCATTATATTGTTTCTGCATCTGCTTGTTTAAGTATTGGTATCTTGCATGTGACATGGGTCAGGATAGGGTGGGAGAATATGGGAGACTTTGGAAAAAGTTCGAGCAGGAGTCAGACAATAAAACAAAGACAACCTTAAGACCTGAACCATCTTGGAGGACTGATCCAAGCAGTAAGTGCAGGCACATTCCTATGCCCACACAGGGGCTGCTCGCTGTTAAGGCATTTACCAATGTCTGCGGAAATGCACGAAGAGGGGGGCACTCCTAATTTTTCAAGTTTTGAGAGGGTGCCAAGCTTGAACTATAAACGGAGAGGTGTAACGTTCTGCAGAAATGGTCGAGCTAGAATGCAAATCCCCTGAAGTGTGCAAATGAATAACAAAATTCAGAATGACTAATGAACGTTTCCATGAAAGTTTTGCTCCACATTTGTTTTTGTTTAGCTCCCTCGTTTGTCTCTGGTGTGATCATCTGTATTCCATTTACTTATTCCCTATTTTCATACATTATTTGTGTCGATTGAATGTTGTTTTTATCGGGCAGACTAACGAGCTGAGTGGATTTACATTGAAATCTGGCCTTTATTAATCTCTTTGCCCCATAATAGGATAAATTTGGGCCGATGGCCTTTCGTGCAGGCAGAGTGTCTAATTGACTTTTCTTGAATCCGCTTCTAAGGAGACAAATGCAGATGACAGTTGTGGGGCAATTAATTTCTCTATAGCAAGTGGTGCATGGCTTGAGTTGGATGAGTCAGTTTCGTGGGACCCACCCTCAGTCAAGAACACTTACTTATTAGTGTTGGCAATGCGTCTGCAATCCCATGGTAACGGTGTTCTTAATTGGGATTCGTTTTCTACATGGAACATGGCAAAATAATATTTTTTCAGCCTAATTGTCCTCATTATCACTCTGAATACAGTTTGTGTTTATGTAGGAAGGTTTTACCAGTGACTTGATTGCATTAAATGTATAATGATGGATGGCGAGCCGTGTAGGTCTTCTACACCAGTTTGTGAGGTGGGAAGTTAGAACCCGAGGTGGATATCCCCCAATCTAGCATTTACTTTTCCAGTTGTTTAAGAGTATACGCATAAGCTTTTCATTTTTTAAAATGTATAATTATTTTTTGCCCCCTCGCTCATCTGAAGCTCCATGTTCATTCTGAATTTTAGCATTGATTATTTTGCATTTTTGGATGCAGCTTCTGCTTAACCTTAATGCGTTTTAGCCCTGGATCTACAGTAGCAAGTGAGACGGTGGAGATCCTCATCCAAAAAGCTGTGGATGTAATAAGTATAGCACTGGACAGTAGTGCTCGGCAGCTTTTTAAATCACATGCCCTCCAGCTTCCAGTACTGATTGCCCTTGTTTTTGTAACAGAGAAGATCTTTTGGGGCAGAGGTCTGTCGTCCCTCCTCTTGGCCCCTTTGAGAACACCCTACTAGTGCCGGTCGGAGAGTGGCACCTTAAGGAGATCACATGCCCTATGTTTTACTCTCTTGGGAGAAGGCTAATCTTTCAGAACGGGGCAGTTGTTAGGGAATCGCTGAACTGCCCGCTGGCCAGCACAGTAATTAACGTGGCCAAGCAGGCTAGCTCAAAGCATGACTTGCATGGTACGGTTGGCTAGGGAAATATGTCCCAATGTACAACTACATAAATAACATATATAGAGCAAAACAGACTCTGGCTTTGTGTTTCAGGCTAGGAATTCATAAGAAAAATCACATCAATTGCCTTCCTTCCTCATGCAACTAAGTTACAATGTAAGAAATAATTTTCCAACGTTCAATACAAATTTGAACAACAGACTTTACTCTTCAGACAAAAAGAAAGAGAACATTTCTTGTTGGATCTCCAAATGCATTGAAACACTAAAGTATACAAAAAGGTGATGAATGGAATGCTTGAAATAATCTCAGCAACTATTATTACTCAGGTCCTCCCCATCCATCGTTATTTTGCACACCATGTCACTCAGTTTGGTCCGAGCCATATGCAAATCAAGATTGAACTTACTCTAATGGGAACAGTGCAGCCTGAATTGCTGGCCAGGTCCGCCCTGAACTGAAACTCAATTAACTCAGGACCGGGTTCGCTCTACTTAGGGCTCTTCAGCCAGGTAAAGCTTGGTTCCTGTGACACAGTGTGCATAGGACCGACGTCCATGCGTACATGTCCCGCTTAGGGTGACACACTAAGGTATACAAAAAAGTGAGGAATTGAATCCTTGAATTAATCTCAGCCATGGGTAATTACTCTGGGTTGCATCCCAGTCCTTCCTTGGTTTGCATATTATGCCACCTCAGTTCAGACCCAGCCACGTGCAAATCAGTTTAGACCATGCTCGAGTGGGAACAGTGTAGCGCAAACGGTCTTACTGGCACCCACGGACACCCATCAGATGAAAACAAAAATATATATATATATATGTGGGCTGTCCTGAGTGTCTGTGGTGGGTTCCTGCAAACAGAATGTTGGCCATGTGGCCTTTGGCTATGCGTGACAAAGCATTGGCTGCCTGCCCCACACAGCCAAAGACCGGGCTCTGCAGCCAACCCCACGCAGCACTTGCCCAAAGATCATGTGTGGTGGATGGTTGGCTGCCCTTTGGGTGTTAGATGCAGGGCCTGGTGGGGGGCAAGTTATAGTCACTTTAGGGCACAAGTTCTGGTTACTTGAGTTAACTGTAACTGTTAAATTTCGGTGGTTTTGCTTGTTTAAAACAGAATGTTTTAATTTAGAATTTTTCCTGATTAAAACGTCAATTTAACTTTTGTTTTTTTTCAGTAAATTTCTAGGTTAGGGTTTTCTTTTAATGCAAAGTACAATTTCATTTCCATAGTTAATTATAATGACCCTTTAACCTTTGTTTTTTCAGTGAAAAAATACTTTGCAATCTAGTCAACAGTTTTTTGTTTTTGTTTTTTTTGTGTCCCCAAGTATAGTGTAATTGTGTTATCCAGCCTGAATGTAATTAAGGGATGCACAATGTCTTTCTGAGTAGAAACTGGGAGAAGTTTTAATGGTGTTTATTATTTTTTTTAATGATTTTAGTAGGACAAAACAGACCACTGCTGTCAACTGTACCTGTGATTGAAATGATAGTTTAGTGTCCGGTTGTACCCCCAAATTCCTGGCCACGGTTGGAATCAACGAGTCCCCCAACTCAGCTGGCCATAAACTCTGTATAGCCAATGCAGTAACATTCCCAAAGACTAAAAGATCAGATTTATCTCAGTTCAGCTGCAAGCATCCAGTTTGCTACAGCCGAAAAAAGTCCCTGAAAATTAGCAATTGTAGTGTCTTCCAATTGTTGAAAAGTAAGCATCAACTGAGTATCATCTGCATAAGTTATGATATTGAAAATCCAGGCTCAACTTCTAGGGCCAATGGAGCCATATACATATATAAATATTAAACAGGTGAGATTTAGAGCCGATCCCTGTAGCACACCACATTTTATTTCTCTATAACAGGAGGTGTAAGGTGATACGAATACTGCTTGTAGTCCGTCTATCAAAAAGAGTTTATCCACTGCCAGGCTTTTTCTTTGGTGGCCGCCTTCCCATGAAGTTTGGATACGATTAAGGCTCTAATTTTGCACACTCCTCCAAATGTACTTGTTCATGGGTATTCACCAGCTACTCTCCAATGTCTTCCCACACTTGGAAAGGGTGGAAATTTGCTCCTGAAAAGGACAAGAGAGATTTGCTTTTTTTTTTTTTTTTTTTTTTAGAGGTGTAGGGAAAGTGAGTTGGTGTACGGCTGATTTTTGCATGAGTAATTTGCTCTTGTGAGAGTGGAATTCACAAACTTTTGCTAAGAGCACAGTTTCCAGGCCTACATCTATAGCGTTTTATGAATGTATGAATTCTGGGTGCACTTATGTGACCTACTTTCAGGTTTGGGCCCCTAATTTATTTTAATGTTGTCCATAATGGTTTTACATTTAACCCTCATTGTTAACTTTTTTGACATTGGTTTGCATCAAACACATTTTACCAAATGATGTCTTACAGGAATGCTATCAGACATTGCTCAGTAGTTTTGAAAAACTAAGTTTTTTTTAAGTTGTAATTTTTGTGTCCATTTTTATTTTGAAAGCAAACTAACTTCACTGTTGCTTTCAGGCTTTAATTTTTATTTGCATGTAATCAGTAGGATTGTGCTGTAATTGGTTGCCCAAATGAGCTCCAATCTTTCGCATGTCTGCTACGTTTCAGAAAGAAACTGAGGAATTAATGTTCTCCTTATGATAACTTCAAATATTGCCTTCCATCCTGTGGTGTGTTCTCATACCTCTCAGCTACCATCACGTGATAGTGCCCTTATAGATTGATTGATTGTCTTATATATTAACTTATTTATTAAAATTGTTTGCATCAGCAAAACATGCAATTTTAAAACTGGTGTGCAGCGTGCATGCTTAGTTCAGAAATTCTCCAATGATTAACTGGACTCATTACGCATAGTTGCTTATTTTGTTCTGTTCTCGTTGTCCTTCGATTGATGAACAGGTGATGGAAGTTCGGTGGAATGGCCTCCTGTGTGTGTCATGGTGGGTGTGTGTGTGTGTGTGTATGTGTGCGCACCCTGCAGGTGTGTTGTACAGTCTCTAAATCCTCAGCTGGTAACATCTCCTCCTCCTCTGAGTAATGCTTGTGCAGAGCAAGCATTGCAGGGGTTGGTTGCCCTCTAATTAGCTAATTGCTTCCCCAGCAATTTCAACTGTGCTGTAAAGTCTGAACTTGCATTTATTTGTCAGGATTGGACCTGTTTTTGAGAAGAACATGCAAATAGCAGCCAAGTAAGCATTATGCGCCTGGAAAGTAAGGATGTATTTTCAGTATATCCAGTCTAATACCAAACATTGAGTATAGGCTCTTTGGCCGGATTCAGTGTGTGTTTTTTAAGGTTTTGAGTTGGAAGAACAACAGCACTTTGCCCAGTATTCCCACCCCACTGGGCAAGGAGGCTTATGTTGTGGGTGTTTATTTTTATTTATCTTTCTTTTTTTTCCAGTTGGCGAGGAAACTCAGTCCATATTCATCCCTGTGAGCACTTTTAGTCAAATATGTGAAGTAGCATGCCATCCAGGTGTATGATGCGCTACACAAATTCTCAAGAAGAAGAGTAAGTGTTCTTCGACTTGACCCAGTCAGTGAGATGACATGACATGACATGGGACAAGGAGCATTGTTGCTCTGGGCCTCCGTCCTTTGCGCCTACCTCTGGGTCGGCTCGGCATCTCCCCCAGTTTTCAGGAGCCGGAGTCACCCCTGCCCAACTCAGCGAGTTTTATGAAGCCCATGCACCTTGTTTTTGGGCGAACCGACCCTGTTGTTGGCCTTCGGGCTCCGCCGCGTCAGAAGAGCCCCTTTCGGGTTCTGCACCAACAGCTTTAGCCTTGGCTCTGCATGGGGGGTGGGATTTGTTTCCGGATCCCCACCGGCTTCGGTCATGCCAGTGCAACCTTCCCCGATGCTGGTGCAGACGTCGAGGATCCAGATGTCAGCTGGGCCAGCGGCTGCTTTGACCCCATACTTATCACTGACTCCGATACGGAGCTGGACTGGCATCGCTAGATGCTGATTTAGACTTCGATGGGGACTGTGCTTCCTCAGTCGGATCCTACCCCTTATTTGTGAGGCTACGGGAATGGTGAAAGTATGGATGGGTCACTGGACGCTTTAGAATACCAGCTTGATGACCCCATGGACTGGGCTCAGGATCTGGGTGAAGCCAGTGGTCTTGATACCTCTCCTGATGCTGGCATTCCTTCTTCCCCTACCGTGGCTATAGAGGAAAAAGAGTCCTATTCAGTGGTTAGGTCGTGGGGTTAAGGAGGTACAAGTTTAAGTTTTGGAACTTGGAACTTGTGGAGCCCGCCATCACATTGGGTTTCCATCACAGTTGATAGTCAGAAATGCCCAGAAACAGCTGTGTGTTTTCTGCAATGGCCTTTTCACGTCTCTGACATACTTCATTGGTTCCTTGTTGTTAACTTGTTGTCTGCTCTTGTCCCACTCCCTTAAACCGCTTGGTGAAAGTAAGGAGAGTGTTGCCCAACTATCTTCCCATTCAGAGTTTCATATTCTTTGAGGGTTTTTTTAATTGGTTCTAATGAATCGTCTGGGTTTGAATCTGGAGGTGGTTTTGCTGGATGCGGTTCTTCCAAAAAGAACAAGGTATCCCTTTTTTCAGACAAGAAGAAACACAAGAGACAAAGTGCTGGTTCCATGTGGCATCACAGTCTAGGCACGTCTTGGTTCTGTCATATTGGGTATTTTGATAATCCGGTAGGGTGCGGCAGAACACTTGACAAAGGGGCTTCTTCAGAATGTATTCATTTTTAAAGACAGACCGCAGTGTACCAGAGTCTGTCAGAGCTGAGGCTCACCTGGGATGTTACTGACTTGGCCACAAACTTAGATGCCATTCAGCAACCTCCTTTTTTTGGGGGGGGAAATCTTTTTATTGAACAACAAAACAGCAGTTGGGGGAGAACATGGCGGGCTACGCAGGTCGCGTAGCGCGCTAGAGCGCCTCCCGTTCTGGTTCCCGGGGGCGTGGCAGGACGCGGCAGTCGAGCGGCGGAGCGAGTGGAGGCACACGGATGTGCGCGGATGTGCGCGCCATACTTCACAATACCGAAGGAAACTCGGAGGGCAGCGGGGGCTGTCTGTTGGTATCGGGCTGCGCTGGAGCTGCGCAGGACCCGAAAAAACGTAGCGCGAATTCCCCTTCGGGGGAATAGCGGCAGCTGCAATATCAGAGCGGCTGGAGCCGCGTTTGAGAAGCGGCGGCCGAGTGAGCAGCCCAAGGAGAACTCGGAGACTGGCACAAGAAGCAAGACGGTGAGGCAGAGTGGGGAGGGGGGTGTTTTTCTTGCTCCCCCGCCCCCCTTAACAATAGTGGAGGGGTCGGCTCAGTTGTCCCAGGACAGTTCGGTTCCTATTATAGAGGAGAAAGGAGGATCTGTTAAAAAAAAAAAACCTTGAGACTGAAACCGGGGGAATGAGGTAGGACTGTGGGGTGGAAAGCGGGAGAGAGTAAACTTAAAGGCAGAGATAGACTGACACCCTCTTTAAGGTCCTTCTTTAAAGTGAGACCGGAGGTAGTTACGCTTATCCCCGGGCAGGTTAGAGCTGCAATGGAAGATACCACTAGGCAGGCGGAAAGTATTCTGGGTGAGGGCAGGGAGGGGGCAAGGACCTCCCCGCCAGGGCTAGGAGAAGAACAGACGGCCCTGGTGTTAGTTCAGACTCCAAACAATAGCCTGGCAGAAGTTCAAGATCACGTATCTAGGGCAGTAGTGCCGGAGCCCGTTCAGGCCACCTCGGGGACCCCCCCTTTATTGAGTACTTCATTGGAGGCTTTAATCTTGTCTATTTCTGAGGATGTTAAAAAGGGTTTTGCGAACTCGGAGGTAAATCAAGGGGAGATAAGAGAGGTGTGTGCCAATCTGGAAAAGAAAATTGATGGCGTAATGGTAAGAACAAAGGCCCTGGAGGAAGCTATGGGGGGTTTAAAGGAGGAGCTGATACAGCACAAGGTCGAGATTGAGACTTTGAGGAGGAGCGAACTGGCTGTAAAAAACAGGATGGAGCAGATGGAAAACTATTCAAGAAGGAATAATCTAAAATTGTTGAAGGTACCGGAAGGTGCGGAAGGAGGCGATCTTAAAACCTTTGTAGTGTCATTAATCAAATCAGCAGTGGATCTAGAGGAAACCGAGGATGATATTGGGAAGGATATTCAAAGAATTCACCGTGACCCCTTTAAGCCACGCACAAATAGCAGTAGACCTCGGAAAATTTTGATAAACTTTCTGTCCTACCAGATGAAAGATAAGATTTTATCCAGAGCATTGAAATTGAAGTCTTTGAGAGCGAAGGATATTGTGTTCGAGGTCAGGTCTGACCTATCCAGGGCGACTATGGATAGGCAGTGGGAGCTGGGGAAACGCTTGGAGATTTTTAGATCTATGGGGGTTTCGGCCCAGTTGAAATTCCCAGCTTTCCTTAGAGTCATGTATAACAACAAAATGTACAACATTAGAGACATTAGCGAGGCGGATGAATTATTGGCTATGGTTAAAAGTGAGCAGGCTACTGAATAAGGCTGCGTGTAATGTACAATGGCAAAACTCTCCTGGGAACCTGGGGGCGCTCTAAAATTTGGATCAGTATGGTCCTTAGTTGGGGGGGGGGGTTCTCTATGGGTGGGGGTAGGCGAGAGGGTAGTAGGGAGGGGGGCGGAGTGGGGGGGTTGGGGGGGGGGAAAGGGGGGAGAAAGTAAAAAGTAGAGCCTCGTTCAGCCCAACTATTTGTTACTATTTAAGATTGATAGATGGCTAGTAGGGGGGGAGGTCAGAGGGTGCTGAATATGCCACTACAAATTTTGTCATGGAATGTCAATGGCTTACGGGTGCGAGGAAGAAGGGAACGAATATTACAGTACTTGAAGGACTCTATGGCACAAATTTTAGTTTTGCAGGAAACGCATCTTACCAAGGCGGAGTGTACTAATTTAATACAAAAATGAAGATGGGTGCGAGCATTCGCATGCACAGAACACAGCTATCATAATAAAGGAGTGGTAATTTTAGTTAAACATGTACAGCAGGGCGGTGTAGCAATTTTGGAGTCTAAATCAGATTTAGCAGGGCGATGGGTAATAGTAAAAACGCAATTTGGAGGTCGGAATTTGATATTAGCAGGATACTATGGGCCCAATCACGACGATATAGAACCCTTAAAGCAGCTTTTCTCTCAGCTTTTGGAATTTTCAGATCCGGTTATTTTGATGGGTGATTTTAACGTAGTACTAGATAATGAGTTAGACAGGCATAACTCTAAATCACGAGGTACTCCTAAGTCGCAACAGTATTTAAGGACGATGATGAAGGAATTGGGTCTATGCGACATTTGGAGGCAGAGGGCGGGGAATAGTAGGGATTTCTCTTTCTTTAATAAGAAATACAGACACGCTTCGCAAATTGATTATTTTTTATTGGACATGCGTTTGAGAGAGGAGGTGGAGAATATTGCGTATCTGCCTTCGCATTTATCAGATCATTCTACGGTGCAGTTAAATTTGTGCTTCCGTCAGACAAGTTCTAGTGGTCGGTGGACGATTGATCGAACTCTGCTACTAGATCAAGAGGTGTTGTTAAACTTGCGTAAGGAAGCTGAATTCTTTTTTAGTGTAAATATGGGCTCCGCCCCTCTATCGGTAGTATGGGACACGTTTAAAGCAGTCATTCGCGGGGAATTAAGGAGTTATTCCATCCAGAAACATAAACGGTATAAGGAAGAGATTTATGTATTGGAGCAGGAAATGCGAAAATGTAAAGCTAAAATAATCGAGGCAGGGGAGACTGCAACGGTGAGGTCCAGCTGGGAGAGGCTGAGAAGTCAGATGGAAAAGGTACTACAGGGAAGAATTCAAATCAAATGGGAAGCAAGCAAGTTGGCCCATTTCGAGTACGGGGAAAATGCCGGGAAGTTGTTAGCCTGGAAAGGCAAAGCGGACCGTGTCAGGAATTATATTAAGGAGGTTGAAGCGGAGCACTCAGGTGAAAAAACAATAGAAGGGACGGTAATAGAATCGGCTTTTCGGAATTTCTTTTCGCAACTGTATTCCGAGAAGTTGGAGGTGGATGAAGGTATGATAACAGATTGGTTAGGGGCTGATGCATTCCCTGGTTTATCGCGGCAGGAGAACGAAGTATTGAATGCCCCAATAACAGCCGATGAAATTAGGAGAATCCTGACTAGTAGTAAATCGGGAAAAGCGCCAGGCCCGGATGGTATCCTAGTGGAAGTTTATAAGGTACTAGAGGATTTAGTTATCCCAGTGCTGACAGAATTGTTTGGAGGGATCCTGGAGTTTGGCAACGATATTCCTCTTTCATGGAATGAAGCAGTGATCTCCCTAATCTTGAAACCGGGTAAAAACCCAGCGAAGTGTGCCTCATACAGGCCTATATCTTTGTTGAACAGCGATTATAAACTGTTAGCTATGCTTTTAGCGGATAGGCTAAGTAAGACAGTGAATACTTTAGTGCACCCTGATCAGAAAGGGTTTTCACAAGGTAGATATCTGTATGAATCAACTTTCGAACTGATTGGGGCAATAGACCTGGCCACAGCGTTTGGCTCACCCTTGGCGGTTATGATGTTGGATGCAATGAAGGCTTTCGATCAAGTTAATTGGAAGTTTTTGAAATCTGTTTTGAGGCGGGCCAATTTAGGTTCAAAGTTTTGTGGTATAATCAATCAGATTTACACTTCCCCTTATGCTAAGATTTTGGTGAATGGTAAACTTACGGGCCCTATTTCCATTTCAAGGGGTACAAGGCAGGGTTGCCCCTTGTCCCCAGTATTGTTTAATCTATATATTGAGCCACTTGCTAGAAAAATCTGACAAAACCCTCTTATCCCATCCTTCCGCTGCAATGGTTGGGAAAAGAAAATTTCTTTATATGCAGACGATGTACTAATATATACTAATAACCTGACCCTCGCTTTTAATACAGTTAAAGATTTGGCTGAACAATTCGGAAGGATATCAGGGTACCGGATCAATGCGGGGAAAACAGTAATTATGAAGTGGAATATGGTAGGAGGGCTATCAACAAATAAGCAGGAAATACAGTACCTGGGTATTTTAGTGACCCAAAATTTGAAGGACTTAGCAGAGAAGAATACTCGAAGGCTATTAGTCGAGTGTAAAAGTATGCTACAAAAATGGGCATGTCTCCCTTTGACGATCATCGGGAGTACAAATCTAATTAAGATGTTTATTCTGCCCAAATGGAATTTTCTGTTTTCAGCTATTCCTTTGGCAATGTATAAGGCCCACTTGGATAAAATGCAGCAAGCAATAAGTAGTTTCATTTGGAACTCAAAGGGGCCGAGGATATCATGGAAAAAGCTGCGTAGAAGAAGGGAAAAGGGAGGATTGGCTCTTCCTGATTTGACATATTATGCGTGGGCTTTTTTGTTTAAGAATTCAAGTATGCTGTTTAGATCCCCAGACGACTCTACAGTGGGCAGAATGTATAAAGCTATGGTGTCATCGGAAAAAGGGGGCTCACAGTCTTTTTTATTTAAATTTGGTGACCCGAAATTTTTCAACAAAGTAAAACTAAAAGTGCTGCAAGGGATAGCAAGGAGCTGGTACCAGTTGAGGCGGCAGTTGGGTGTACACTATTACAGTTATCAGGCCCCTATCTGGGATTCCCCGGGCACCCAGTATGCTTCCAGGATATTCTTGTATTACCACTTAAAAAGGCAGGTGTGGAAAGGTGGGGGGAGATTACGCGAGAAGGTACTCTACTTTCCTGGGATGAATTGGTAAGAATAACGGATGGTTCTCTGTCCAGGTTAAAATATTTACAGATAAGACAGTGGGAAAAAGTAACTAAGGAGGGATTAGGGGTGGTAAATGTTTTGGAGGACTCTTTTTTAGACCTGACCGTTTCGGCTTGGGGGAAAAAGGTGGCAGCTTGGTATTGGGAAATATTAGAAACTCTGGACGAGAACTTCGACCTACCAAGCAAGTTATGGGGCAAGGTGATGGTAGGTGATAAGATTGGGTTGTGGTGGAGGAAGTCGTGCATGACTTTATATGAAGTAGTAAAGCCGGCCCCACTAAGAAAAAAACATCTTTACACTCTACATAGAGCATATATATCTCCAGCAAAACTTTCCAAATTTAAGAAGGGGGAAGAGATTAAGTGCTTGAAATGTGGTGGGTTAGGAGCAACGGATACACATATGTTCTGGGACTGCCCTTTGATACGGCTGTTTTGGGAGGAGGTTTTTAGGGCTTTGTCGAGTATGTTGGGCTGGAAAATCAACACATCACTCCCACTAATTATCTTTGGGCAGCCCCAGGATGAGGGGATATGGAAAACAGTGAATAAAAATAGTCGTGCACTTTTGTTTTATGTAACTGTGCTGGGACGGAATGAAATCTGCAAAAAATGGCTGAAGGAGCACCCGCCGAGCTTTACAGACTGGTTGAATGCTGTTCTTCGTGTGGCGAATCTGGACCTAAATGTGCAGGGCCCAAAGAAAAGTGTAGAAATGTGGGCACCATTAATAAAATGGGCAGAGCATCGTCCAATGTTGTCTTCTTGAAAATAGTTCTTGTTAAAATTCTCACTGAAGGGGATTTATCTGGAATTGTAGATTGGAGGTTTTTCTTTGCCTTAGTCCAATGATTAAGCACCGTATGAAGTCTTGGTAGGTCTGTCTAGGCGGACCAAGTGAAACAAAGGTGCACCCCTGACTCGACTCTCTCTTCTTAGGTAAAAGGGCGAAGAGGTTACTGGAATAAAGAGAGATTCTAAGCGGGACTGAATGAGGACAAAAAAAAAAAAAAAAAAACAGCAGTTGTGCAATGCAGCATGCGACAATATAAGACCGATTGTTTATCGACAACTCAGAGACCGAATTCAGTAGGTGTCAAATATCAAAGATATAACATTTCAATCAAGTATCCCCAGCCATTCAGCAACCTCGGCCTTCTGAGTGATCCTGCAATTTCTCTGTAGGCCTCTTTGACTCTAGTACTTATGCCCACATCTAGGACAAAGACGTTAGCACCGTGGCATGTCTAGGTGTACCAGCGATGGGACAACAAATCTTCTATATTCTGTTGAAAACAAGCATTGGCAAAGCCAGTGGGTTTTGCCTTTGGGACCACTTGGCTTTCCCAAGTGATTTTAGTGGTTCTGTACAGCATTGGTACACTTTGCAGCATCATCAGAAAAAAAGGCCACTGTAAGATCTTGGCAACTGAACAATAGGTCTTTTGTAAGCAGTCAGCTTGCTCTGTCTGGTAGGCTTGTCCTTAAAAATAAATAGAATATAAAAGTCCGATCAGGTGACTGCTGCCCGACCAAGGTGATAGTTTTGTTCTTAAAATCACTTTCAGTAAATAAAAAAAATTGCTCCTTAGAGGTTGCTCCATTGCCTACATTTCAGACTGAAAATAAATAATTGTGGCAGGGTAATCTTTCTGTGAGGTAAAATTTAATTTTGATTTCTTCTGTGCGTCTTAATCCACAAAATGTGCATAATAAGGGAGTGTTTTGTAAAGAAATCGAGATGAACATGTTAAACATATGGTCACTCAATAGGTACCTGCTAGGATTAAAGAACATACACTTGGTTTTGAAGCTATATTGAAATCAAACTTTATTTCCATTTGTAGGTTTAGCCTGCAGTGTGCATTCTTTATCAGCAAAATCTATTGTGAATTTAACAAAAAAGCTTAACGGCTTAGAGCCCACCCTATACTTAATGTTACTTACTGTTGGTTGACTCCCACGTCGCTCTCGTTTCCTTGCTCCTCATTGGTTAGAGCCTCCTGCTGCTTCCATTTTCTCTTCTTCCTCTTTGGTCGTCTAGTTATCCTTAGAGCTTCGATGAAGTACATTTTCTAGTCCCTGTGGGTAGTGTCCTTCCACTGGCCACTGATGGTAGAGGTGGTTTTGTTTCCATTTGTAATCTAGCACTCCAGAAGAGTGCATGTGTGTGCAGGCCCTCTCTACCCCCTCTCCTATCCTCATTGCTGCTTTCCCTGTTCCTCCCACACCTTCCGCTTTGTCGTTGCCTATGTAGGTTTTTTTCCCTTTTTTTTTTATTTTATTTTTATTTAGCGCAAACTTGACCCAAAGGTATTGGGGGCTGCATCGTTCTTTTCAACACACTCGTCTTGCCTCCATTGTTTTCAACCCTCCTCCCTACGGTTGCTTTTAAATATATATATATATATATATATATATTTTCAGAATGTTTATATAGCACGCACTGGACCCGAAGGTATTGGAGAGCTTTGCACAAGCAACATTTACACATTAGTTTTCATTTTTAGGAACAGGGAGTTTGTGATTTGCCCTGAGTCCATTCCAAGACGCAAACCTGCAGCGGCAGTTCTGGATATAACACCACATCCTCCCTATAAAACATTAACAAAGCCAAATAGCTCGCACAGAGGTATTTGGGTTTGTTAATGTTTATTAGAAATGTTGCACGGCAGTGCAGGCTGGGGTGCAACATATTATGGAGTAAACAAAAAAAGCAGTGAGACACTGTCAGCGCTGGCCGCGCCGTAGTGGTTTGTTTTTATTTACTTTCAGTCAAGTTGCACAGTAGCTTTCGCTGCTGTGCAACATCTTTAAAAAACATTGACAATGCTAGTAGGTCTCGCATAGGCCTCTGGGTTGATGAGTGCTTCAGATCGTCTCGGAGGTGTTGCTAGTTGTGAGTCATGCAGTCGTGTTTGTTAGTGAAAGATGCACTTCCTTCATTCCATGCCCCTTGGAGGTGTGAGATGTAGGTGTGCTTCTGTGTCTGAGCTTGTCTGCTGCTTGGATGATCAGAAGCTGAAGTGGGTAATTCTGTTAAAAGCAGCATCAATAGATTGCCCTTTCAGCTTGCTTTTCTTGTTGTGGATACCATTGATCTTTCTCACATACCCTCTTCAAGTGGCCAGTGGGCCTCGGCAACCATTTTAAGGTGTTGTATGGGATGTACTAGACAAAATAGCAGGCTAAGGTTTGGGTGGATTTTGTTTATTGATCACTAACTTGAGAACATGGTTCAGCATGCACTGATCATGCAGAGGCACACTCTGTACAGACATGTTTCTTACTGTTCATCTAGTGGCCATCTTTCCTATAACTTGCCTGATTTAGTGAAGTTTACTGTAATCTGATGCGCCTGTCTCCTTACATTGTTGAAAATGTAAAACACACTTACACCTTACTCGATAGAGTGCCATTTGGAGATATGTAAGATAAAAAAATGATTTCATGGTAGTAGAGGGGTCTTGCAGCCACAAAACCGAGGAACTCTTACACCAAAAGACAGAACAGAAAGTCATGTAATGCGCAGGTCCGGAAGCTGTACTGGGCATGCCATGTTACTTCCGGTTATTTGTGAAAGGAGGGCAGCAATTTGTATTTCAATAAATGTTCTCAGATTTGCTCAATAATGAGCATCCGCGTTTACCCTGATGGCACTACTTCATGTGCCTTGATTGAAGGGAAGCCCTGCCAATAGGAGCTCGGGATACAATCCCGTGTCCAGGCCGCAGACGTACTTACCTGTCCCCCAATGACTGCCGTTACAAATTGTGTTGCGTTTGATGGAGCAAAAGAAAATTGAATCAGTCCCCTGGGCTTTGAGCACAGGTTACATTGTAAGTACGGGGTGGATTCGCCCATGGCAGCGAAATGTAAGATCATATCATGCAGCCCTTTGTGGTGCCCTTGTCCCGACTCTGACAGCCAGTTGTTTCAAGGGGGATAATGTTGCTTGTTTAGGAGGTGGGAATAGACGAAGAGAGCAGGAGGCAGGTGATGTCGGCGGCAGCGCATAGTCCCCGTGTCCTGGGGTTGGGGAGGGGGTGGTGTCAGGGGAGGGGCTGCCTCAATGTATGGCCGGTTAAGATCTTTGAGATTTGGAAATCTCCGGGGCCTTTCGACCAATCTGCATGGGGTGTGGCCGAGTCATCATTTCCTACATCACAGAGTGGGGTAAAAAGTCAATTTGCAAGGACAAAACACATTTTCCATTTGTTAATCAGCGGTCGTGATGACTTTTTATTGAATCAACTCTTGACACCTTTTTTAGTTATTCGGATTGTTTTAGGCTAGGCAGAAGGAAATAGTGCCTCCATGGCAATTGATAGATTTCACAGCATGCATTTTGGGAAATGTCCCGGTTTCTCCCTCTCCAGTCTGCCATATGCTTGTTGATAGAAATGCTCCTTCAGATTTTTAAGCTACTTGTGGCAGAACAAAAAAACTACTCGATTCCACACTTTGTAAGTTCCTATCTCCTGCCAATGGTATTGTAAATTCTTTTTGAAGTGTCCTTTGTTTACTGTTTGACTGCTGGTATTTCACAGAATAACAGATTGTGTCCATTTAAAACTGTCCTTTGTTATGGAAAGCTTTGGTATTATCCTTGTGAATTAATAAAAGAACAATTCTTCAGAACACGTTTATTCTGTACTCAATTTCACCAATGGTTCTTTAATAAACTTTGCTCAGGAAGTAAACCAGCCTTTATTGTGTCTAATTTGCAGTACTAGTAACACTTTTTATTGCCTTCTTTTTCTTTCCGTTTTTCCTTAGTTTATTTCCTTTCGTCTTTCTCACTTTCTTTCTTTTGTTCCACTTTCCTTCTCTTCTCTTTTGTCTTTAATTTTTCATCCCTACTTTTTCCTTTCATTCTTTCATTCCTTCTTTACTAGTTTTTATTTCATTCCTTCCTGTGTTCTTTCCTTTTTTCATTATTCCATTCCTTCTATCCCATTCTTTCATTCCTTCTTCCTTGTTTCCTTTTTTCTTTCTTTCCTCCTGTCTTGATGTCCTTTTTTCTTTCATTCCTTGTTTGCTTTCCTTTTTTATTCTTTCTTTCTTTTACTTGCCTTCTTCCTTTCCTTCTTTCTTTCTTCTTTCTTCCTTGCTTTGTTCCTTGCTTGTCTTCTTTAGTTGTGTCCTTTCTTGCTTTCATTCATTCTTTAATGCTTTCCTTCTTTCTAGTTTTCCTTCCTTCTAGTCTCTTTCATTCCTTCTTTTGCCTTTCATTTTTCTTTTTTCACTTTCTTTCCTGCTTTTATTTCTTGTCTTTCTTCCTTTCTTCCTCCTTCTGTCTTTCTTCCTTTCTGTCTTTACTTCTTTCTTTCCTTCTTCCTGTTCTATCATTTCTTTCTTACCTTTTTTCTCTCCTTCTTGCTTCCTTTCCTTCCTTCCTTTTTTCTTTCTCAGTGGCAAGAGGCTGACCAACTATCGCTCAGAGGTTGGCCTTTTTAGGTTTGTGTTACTAAAATTATGTGTAGGGGATTACAGCTGCACTTAATCCATTTGTTATTGGTTATTTCATTTACATTTATCTCCAGCCCATTCAGGCATCTTGCAAAAGGGCAACAAATCACCCCACTTCAGATGTTGGCTGACTTCTCCGAGTTACAGCATCTTTATTCAAGGATTTTGATTAGATTCTCAAAAGTCATGACAAAACAAGAATGGACAATGCCAGACCTATTGGCTTTGCCAATGCTTGTTTTAAATGCCTATCTTGGTTACATCTCATTTCACGAACCCTCACACTTTCACCCCGCATTTCTGGAAATTGCTTTCGTCCATTTCTGCGATCAATCCCAGTAGGGAGTGATGCACATCCCGAACTCTCTTCACTGATCCCAGCTTATCTTTGGTTTCAAGGTTGTCTTATGTCTGCATGGTGGTTTTTATGGCCAGAATTAGTTAAGATTTTTTTGTTTTTCCTCAAGTTATAGGCATAACATACTTACAGGGGTTTCAGCCAGCCCTCTTCATCCATTGGTCTGTTACTGTGTAATTCAAAGTTTTTTTTTTTCTCCCACCACAGCATGCAGCAGTGAATCGGCCCACTTCAGTAATAGGCCAAATTCACTTAAGGCATTCTGCCCTTTCACAAGGAGCACATCTACACAAAGCAGTTCCTGACAGTACCAGGGGCAACTATGACAAGGTGTGAGTGCTTTTTGACACCTACAAATATTTTAGCTTTTAGTCATTTTTTTTATTTTTTGATTGACGTGGGCGCCACAACTTTTCCACCAACAATGTTTTCCAAAAACAATAACACAACAAGGAATAGCAAAGCTTAACAAAACTGTTGGCTTTGTCAGTGCTTGTTGTTGTGCAGTGGATCTAGCCCATTAAATTGGCACCTTGGGTTTTCAGATTAACCTTCATTGCAATGCAAAGGCTACTGAGTGAACAGTCTGACTCCATCCAGCGTACGATATTGCTAAACTAAATCAAAAGCAAACAATCTGAAAGAAAATACAACGTTGTAGCAGAAAACCGGAGGTTGACTTTAACCAGTTGTATAAACGCAAAATTTCACTTTTGTTTTCGTCTGTTTTGTTCTTCTATTTTTAGTGGTAGCAAGCTGTGATCTTAGGGTTCAAGAGTCTGAATCTAAAATTGACAGACACTAGCTGCTGTTTTATTTATGGAATTGAAAACATTCAATTATGCCCAAGCCATGTTGCTTACATTGTGGCAGAATTGCCTCACGACAATGTAGTGCCACCGCTAAACATCTGGGTCAAGCAGACAGATGTGACTGGTGTATTCACTTCATTTTATGCGGTTTACATTTTCTGTGGTTTTGCAGACCAGAGAATGTAATGTCAGCAGTGGTGGTGATTGTCACATGGTAACTGGGCGCCTCTGCTCCGGAACCACTGGACAGCGGCGTCACAGCCAGATTGCCATATGCTCCAGTTCTACTGTTCTTTGCCTTGTAGAGTGGAACTGTCAACAGGTTGGGTGTTATGGAGAATCAAGAAGTGCAGTTTCAGATAGAAAAGGTGGTGGAAGGCACGACAAATAAGGCATACGCCTTGAAATAAGCCTGATGCTGCACTAGGTCACTCTAGAGGTGGGGCATCTCGTGGGGGCATTCATTGTGTTGTTGGAAGCCCTGCAGAAGTTGGGGTTCGGCTTGCTCGGTGAGTTGCCGTCTTTTGTTTCAGCTCTGTTTCTCAGTGCACATCGCAGGGCCGGCTTGTCTGCTTCCTGGTGCAGATGTACCGGTTGCATCATTCCAGGTAGAACTGTAGAGCACAAGGGAGACGGGGAGCGGCGGTGCGCAGCCGCAGAACAGCCTGTAGTAAAGGGCTTGCCCTCGGGCTGCACGACTATCAACCTGCCTCTTTCTCACCTTTTATCCTCTTCCTCCTTTGTTCAAGAGACAAAGAGCTGACTCCTCCAGACCTGACCCTGGGGCTGCGCCTGGTCACACCTGCTTCACAGACAGTTTATTCAGTGTGGCCTTCAGAGAGCTGTTCTCATGGCCCACAGAAGGTGCAAACAGCACAGATGCACGGAGCCAGCAAGTATTTTGCAAAAATCGCTGTTCAGTTTGCTGCATGTTGTACCTTGTGATACTTTTGATTGAACAGAAAAAAATCTGTAAAACATGCATAAGCCATCTTTGTGCTTCCTTTGTTGATTTAAAGAAATAGACTCCCTATTCGCCAAAAATAATTATTAAATCAGCAAAGTGATGATTTTTTGCTGGTTGTCTATAAGGTCAATCTTTTTTTGCAAATAACATGGTAGCAGGGTTGCAGCACCTTGCTCCCACTCGGACTTTTCAGATGCAAATTACGCGAGTCCAGATTACGCCTCATGCAGAGATCTTTCCGGTGTAGCAACCTCCCTGACCGACGAAGCTTGAGAAACCCATGGAAGTTCTAGTGGCCTCAAAACATAGCCCTTTGTTGAGCCCTTGACTTAGAGCACAGTGTTTCTGCAAGTTCTTGGTACACAGACTTATATCTTAATGCAGCTCTCATTGGTCCCACTACTCGGCCACTGTGTGGCTGGTCCATGGCCAGTTTGTTTCTTAGTCACGTTTTGCCATCATAGCACTTTCTGAAGATGCTGAAAATCCAATATCTTGGCAAAAGCAGTTAGAAAGGAACCAACGCACTTCTCTTTGTTATTTCTAATGGAATATTGCCCTAGATTATACAGGCAGACCTCAGAAGTAAACATGTCATTATTTACACTCTCCTCATCTTCCTTTTTCAGACCCTAGAGCAAAGTTCCTGGTTCTAAAGTGGGCATAGAGAAGGGCGTTTGCTTGCACACTTCTCTTGTCCCCTTCAAACCAATGCCTGCGTCCGCCATCCTTTGAAGCTGGCAGGAGGCACATTCTGTGTTCTCCTTCATCTAGCCGCACGCTGACGGCAATTCACGCCATCCCCGCCGATTAAGGCCAGAGATTTGTTGCGGCCATATTTAAGTATTGTTTTTCACCTTGTTTCCCTCTCCCTAACCATCCCTTACTCCAATGGAAGCCGGACACACACACTTCTGTTTGTGCTGCAGAAGGCCCGCCTCCCCGATGCTGGTTTTAGGTTGGCAGCATCAGCCGAGCACCAGCTTAGTGCAGGTCATCAAGAAGGAGAGGCGTGGCACCAACCCCACGCCCCTGCCCCCTGGCTGCAGAATGGGCATCTCCCCCCTTAAGGGCCCAGTGGGGCTGGTTAGTGTAATGCCTTACCCGAGCAGACTCATAGGTATATTTTTTCTAATACTCCACAGAGGAGTCAACAGTAGCTGCTTTCTTTATCGCATTATCCAGTTTCTTGCAGTGTCGGGAGGCTGCAAGGGCAGACTTTGCAGTTCATGCACGTCTACGCAGATTCCAGCTGCGTTCGGGCAACTTCAGCAAAAAGAGCCCACTGGCCCTCGATTCTTTCCTTCGGGGGCGGCCGCCAGAAGGAATAAAGAAAAGCTTCTTCTCTTGTGAAAATGTTAAAGTTGCTATCGCCGACCCCTCGCCACCAGGACACAGGCCTGGTTGGTTGTGCGCTGAAATGTTTGGTTTTGCTGCAGAGCGCGCTGTCCCTGCCGGTGCCGACGTGTCAGAGGGGCGGCTGAGCTTCGCAGCAGCTGCCCCTCCACCCTCAGCTGTGTGTAACTTGTGTTCTTCAAGGGTCAGGGGGCGGCAAGACACTGGCCCCTCTCTTGTTTAACAGCTGTCTTCATTCGCGATCCACATAGGAACAGAGACTCTTAAACTCAAAGCATGATGAGGTTACCAGACGCAGGCATGCTTGAATAAAACACGCCCCTTCGCTTTCTATGTAGTTTCCCATGCTTTACGTCTATTATTTGCATCACATGTAATTGAACGTGGAAAGGTAACCGTGTGTTTTGAATGGGATTGGTGTTAACTTGCTGTTTTTCCTCCTCCCAGAGGTGCCCATTAGAACAAAGTTTGTTTGCTAATTCCACTATTTCTCTTTTCTCCTAATGTTATGAAGAACGAAACAATCCATTCTTACACTGTCGTCTGTTAAATTTATGTCCTACAGATTCTACGGTTGTAATTGTAGATGCACTTTTTAGGGTACAAAAGTTGGCCTTTTCGCGGTTATATTGTTCGTTTGCAGGTGTATAACTGCTAATCTAAGGTTAGTATGGTTTTCAACAGGGCTTTAAGTGGCTTGACAACATGATGGGGGGGGGGGGGGAGGGGTGTCTCAAAAGGGCAGCCCAATGTAATTTAGGCCGTGCCTTAAACACGTAAAATAAAACTGTCTGCTGTCTCACTGGTATTTCGCTGCCTGTTTCTGTTATTGCATCTAAATATATAACAGAACAAGTGGCATGCACTTAAAAGAAGCCCAGGCTATTGGCTTTATCAATGATTTTTAGGTGTCGAAGAACAGTGAGTAACAATGACTGTGGTAAATAATAGTGAAATGCTTCAACTGTGTAATTATGAGACTGTGAAATAACTATACCACTCTATGAGAAAAGTTAAATAAAACTCTTTGTAAAGTACTTACTTTTTTTTGTCGTGGGCTTGGAAAAATATCTAGAAGCTGGTAATAAATATCTGTCAGTAGCTCTTTCACTGCACACCTGTTAAATTTAGAGCCATGAGGCAGCCCTTCACTCCTGCCCCTCTGCGGATCCCCACCTCATGCACTTCCCGATCACTGGCAGGTGATCTCTGCGGATCCCCACCTCATGCACTTTCCGATCACTAGCAGGTGCTCGTATCTTCTGATTAGCTCCTTCGTGGCAGCATGTGTAACAAAGGAGCCTCTCCAGGGTTACATCAAAGGCTGATGATGGCTGGTAGTGTCCCCTGAGTGAAGATCTTTTTTTCACACTGGGGCTGAGGGCGAAAACAAAGAGCCCTACAAGGATCTGTCTCAGCCACCTCTTTTTTAGAACTTTCTGTGCTTAGCACTGGCAGAGCCCGGGCCACTTAAAGCCCTGTTTTTGTAATATCTTTTTGTTGTTTAGGTTGTGTCTATCCAGATGTTTCCACTGTGAATCGGAGCGTGATTCGGTTAAGAGGAGTTGTGTGTCGAGAATGTGAACTTCAATGAGTTACAGCTCATCCTTGCTGTTTGAGACCTTTTTTATTTGGTTCCAGTGTCCATTGTCAAATGTATATATTGTAAATAGTTAATAGTAGAAAGTTTGCCACATGTTCTCAGCTTTGATGCAATAGCTGTATCCACAAGTGGAATGAAAACGTCACAGTGAGTTGTGGACTTTGTAGATTTAGGCAATTACTGTTGTTATTTTCTTTTTTTATCAATGGCTGTTGATAATGCAGCTTTTTTTGTTTCTATCATGGTACTCTTCTGTCCTGTTTTTTTTTCACTCGAGAACAGCTTTGCTTTGAAAGTAATAGTCTGGAGGGTAATTTGACTGTTAAACTGATGTGATCACATGAATGCAAAAAACCTAGACATTTACAAAGCCAATTGGCTATGCCTTTAAAAGGCGCTTGTTAACGTTTTGGCTTTGGCAATGCTTATTCCCAATTTTGAACGACATTGACAAAAAAAAAACCAACCCAAATCCAGACCCTGCCTAATGACCTTAACACGCACACGTAAGTGTCATGAGGCGGCAGCCATTTTAGCTTTTTTTTATTTAGCGTTTCAAGCCAGCAGACGTCCATCTTGGAGTGGTAAATTAAAAAAATCAAAAGTAATTGAAAGGGCATTTTGAAAAGGGAGCAATAAAGCACCTCCTCCCCCCCACCCCCACCCCCCCCCCCCCCCCCCCCCGAAGCAAAAAAAAAAAAAAAATGAATATTAGCAAAGGATGGGTACAAGTCACCCTTTCAAAAGTAAAGCAAAGAAGCTATGCATGCACCAGTGGATGGACATATGGAAGAAGTTTGAAGAAAGCCATCAAATAAGCAAGTATTTGAGTTTGGCAAGAAAGCTAGCCAGTGATGACCAAATGGACTGACCCAAAGCCTCCTGCAAGCCTTTACATTGTACACAGTAGGTCTTTTGACACCAGACAGCTAAAGCTTTCTGTAGGCCAGATCTAAAAAAAAGTTAGTATTTCAGAAGCCCTCTACATCCATTGGTGCAGTAAACCTGTTGCACTCACGATTGCTGTATTTTTTTTTTTTCTCCGTCTCTTTTTCTGTCCATCCTCTTATGCTAGAAGGCTTATCTGCCCGTTGCTACCATTTCTATCATATTATCATACTATATTTAAGACCCAACATGCCTCTGCCAACTTCAGTCAGTAACCTCAGTTTTGGGTTTGGCATCCACTGAATTATGCAGCCTCTTGTGCAGTGTTACACTGTTTTGAGAATTTCACTGTATCCACCACGTCTGCACTTGTAACTTCATTTTATACATTTTTTAGGTTTGTTATCAGTTCCTCTTATGTCTCATCATTTTGGCTGTCCTGTTTGTTCGGTTTTCAGTCTGCCATTATTCTATATTAAACTAAGTTTAATCCAAACCATCCCATTTGTTGCTTGTTTTTTTATGAATAATCTCTGTTGCTTCATAGTGTGGTGAATAGTTGTGGGGTGTGTGCGGAGCACAGCTCTGGGAGTACCTAGTCCAGAGTTGAGTTCTCTGTTGAATATTGTGTGGTTGAAGGTGGGTATAATCTGGTCGGTTAGTCCAGGTAGAAATACATATTTATTGCCATGGTAAAAGTGTCTTGTTTTTAAATGTTTAGGCCTAGCTTGACAGCACAGTTGTCTGCAGTACATATTGTTGCCTGTTCCTTAAAATAAACATTGGTGAGCTTTGCCTCCTCCGAGAAGAATATTAGCCTCTCATCTCATGCTGTTGTCTGCTTGGTGTTGCATTCTGCCCCCTATGGAGTTGTTGCATTGCAGTGTATGCGGGACTATTTTACATCTAAGAAATACATTGTTTTCACAAATTCCACCCTTTATTACATACATACATTTTATTTTATCTATATAATTGAGTAATTTCATTATTTATATTTTCTAACTGCAGGAGGCTCCTTTTATTAAAGGGGGCATCCAGAGTGGAGAAAAAACACTTGGGTGTAGCAATCACCAGCAGTAAGTGTTCCAGAATGTTATTTGTTTGATGATGTCAGCTGGAGTTTTTAGAGCTAGTATGACAACATTCTCCTGATGGAGCTTTTCAAGGTTTTGTCGGGGTTCGAGTGCAAACAATTATCACCAGTACCTTTACCATAATCACCAGTACTTCCAGCATTATAGCCCCAGCAGTTGTGTGCATTCTTGTAAGCAGTGCCTTAAATGGCCCGGTCCCGTCCGGTACTCTGTACCGGCACTTTTTTATTTTGAGAGAGAGAGTACCTGCACTTCTCAAGAAAAACACAAAACTTTTAATTGCGGAGTACCGGCACTTCGCAGAAACAAGCAGGTACTCTGGTAGAGAGTACCTACATTTCTATTTTTCCATTTCAAGCACTGCCTGTAAAGTGTTCTCGTGCAGGTGACTGTCCGTTCGATGTTCCTCTATTGTCTACAGCGTATTGATTGTGTTGGTGTGCGTAGAATTCCTCACTTCTGTATATTTATTTGTGGCACTAAAACTGTGCCATCAAGAGCTCATGAAACCATGATGAGTACAGGCGCTAATTTCAGTTAGCTGCCCTCGTTTTCTGTGCAATTTAACACACCCAGTGGAGATTATTCGCGTCCCTGCATTAAAGTGATATTGATTACAAAAAATGCAGCGTGAATTGAGGGTTTTTGGCAGCACTCTTTCAGTCGGTTCAATCCATTTTAGCTACAGTGTACTAACACATGATAGAAAAAAGCTAACAAATTGCTTTGCTAATCAAGGTAAATCAGCATTTGCATCAGGAGACTACAAATGAGATTACAGTAATTAAGTGCAAGATAGACTTAGATCGGGCAACATGAGCCTGTTTTCTCGAACAGTCTTTGATGGGGCTGACCTATTTTTTCTGTACAGCAGGAGTGAATAAATCGCATCTCATAAAACGGCTGGATCGCTCCTCTAAGTAATAAAACTGCACCATCGTACAGTACCAGTTGGTATAAACTGTAAGATATCTTCCATAGATCTTCTGCCCCTTGAGGCACTCCTCTTCACTCCTAGAACCGCCTCCTGCCCCCACGAAGCAGTTTCTTCAGGGGCGAGTCCTTTGCAATGCCGATGGAGCGTGGCCCTCCTGGCTTAGAGCCAGCAGCTGAAAAATGAAACAATATTATATTATATTATATTATTGTTTTATTTTTCAGCTAATGGCTCAGCCCGCAGGTGCTGGGAGAGGCGGAGCCAGTCCATGGAAGGGGATAAAAGGGGGAGTCCAGTCAGTGCACAGGTCAGTTTGGCTAGCTGACTCAGGCAGGCGAAACTGACATGCGCACTTAGGTTTCTCCAACCTGGCTGTGTTGCACAGCCGGGTTTGGAGAAACTACACAGACTCCCATGCAGTGTCTGAGTGGCAGAACAAGCTGCTTAAACCAATTCTGGTGCTGCTTTCATGCTAGGTGAAGCTTGAGAGCAGCACCAGTATTGCATGGGGAGCCTGGGCTGGTGTCCCAGGGACTAGTGTAGCACCAGGAGAGAAGAGGAGGAACGCGGCAGGCGTCGGAAAGATATGTTTTTTTTTTTTAATTTATTTTTTATTTCCCTGGTTTCCTCCCCACCCCTCCACCCCCCCCAACCCCCCCAACCCTCCACCCCTCCCCTTGAGATTTGCGGTGGCTGCCACTGAGTTTCTTTCAATCCACAAGGATCCGGTCAGGGGACAAGGGTTCATAGAGATGTGCTGTGTAACATTCAACAACTGTGGGGTGGTCTCGGGGCGGGCAAGTAACGCCACTCAGAATGCCTACCCTATATCATGATTGGCATCCTCCCTTATCGATGAAACTACATGACTGAGGTGGTTTGGGTAGAGCTAAGTCTCTGCAGAAGCCGGTCTTCTCCACCACCTCCCTCTGATGACATGAGCAACCACTGTCTGGTTACAGGAGGTGCCTTGGGCAGTGGACATAGCCATAGAGACTGCCTGTTCACCACTGACCTATACAGTACATATTTTCTGTTAAGCCCTCAACCTTGAAAAGTATTGAGGAAGGGTTCCAGGAATTCTGGACTAAAGACAGATTTTCATTACCACTGGCTAATACAGATGCTCCGACTAGACAGGGTCGACCTGACAGACATCCTACTGGTCCACGTTTGGAAGAAATCTACCTTGAGCTATTGGAAGAACGCAGGAAGTCTGTACTCATTGTCCTTTGAGTTCAAGGCTGGCCAACATTCTGTAGCAAGTGGCATGTGGTATTCCCACACTATATTCTTGTTGTATCAATCCCGACACTACTTCCTGTCACCATTCCCAAGATATTTTTTTTATGAGAACTCAATATAATCAGTCCACCTGAGCAGACATACAGTGAAAGTATTTTTTCTGAATCTATATTCATTACCCATACCCTCAAGGTAAGGATGACAGAATTAGGAAGTATTCAATATTCACATTAGATTTGGTTCCATAGAGTAATATAAGGGAAGTTATTTAGTTTTTGACTGGAGTACAGTCTGAGGTACTAGGCCTGCACTCTGATAACCAAGAACAACGGAAGTCGTTCTATTTCAGCGAGAATGGTGTGTGTTCTGCTTGAAGAAGCGAAATATAGGGTCCTTGAAAGTTTTCAGATTAAGTCTGTCACTCTGGGTTCTGTCAAAAGAACAAAGTGCATTACTTCATGAAGTCACTAAATCCGCCAGACCTCAAGTACTACTAGAAATATTTCAACCTAGTTGCACATGCCAACTGTGATTTATAATGTTCATGCTGTATCAGTTTCTCAGCTGCCTAGGATGAGTCTGTTAGCAGTAGTCCAACTCGTCCACTTAAGGTCGTACAGTGCTAGAAAAACGAAAACTGTTGGGTCCGAGGTGTATTATTTTCACAGATTGCTTTGGCAATGTTGAGTGCAGTGATATACTTGGTTTAAAACTGTATTATCCCTTCGGGGTTTGGTTAACCAGCGCCAACGCCTTGGAGTTTGGTTTGACGTGTTCTGTACATTGAAAGTAAAACAAGAAGACATTTTAAAATATTAGCTTCAGCCCCATCTGTGGAAAACGGGAGCAAATGTGGCTTAGCGTTAGAAACCTGAAAAATAAATGCTCTGTGTGACTTACTGCTAGAGGTGCGGGTGCTGGTAGGTTTTTTGTTATTTTGCAATTGCTGCCAGTAGAACTGCTATAACCCATAAGTGTGTGGATGATTGCATAGTTGCAGTTTCCGGCCCCACAGAATGCTCCCCCACGATCTCTATCAGTGCAGACTGAAGGTGCATAGATTGTGCTGGAGGACAGCAAGTATCCTAGCCAGAAGCATTATATTCTATGGGACATTTTTGCCAGAGATTAATGAAAACCCACCACCGTGCCCTTGTCTATGTTCTTCCGTGTGTGAAAACTGGAAACTCAATGTTGGTGGCACCACTGGTAGCCCATGCTGGCAAAGACATGTTGTGCACTAACAACATTTTATTCTGCACTATTTTTAAATATGTTCCTCTTTGCCCAAGAACAGTATGTAAGGACGAGTGAGTAAAAGTGAATGTTTTTTTTTTCTTCATGTGAAATCTATTGTCGCAGAGTAGGTACTAAGCTCAAGTGTAGAGAAGTAAACAACCCAGGAAAATTCATCTGAGCCATTCATTTTACTTCCTTTTGTTTTGTAAGAGCTGGAAGTAGAGGTTTACTCTCGCTAATGGTTCAGGTGGAGAACCATTATATTGGGTTGGTTGTTGGCCACATGTTCTTTTTCAGAAATGCTGTTATTTATTTTTGGATCGGGCTTGGATTGTTGATTTGCTTTTACTGCAACTGAATGCGCCCCAAGTAATTATCAGAATTATTGTTTTCCCTTCTGAGGTTGAGCATTTCAGAACTGGACCTTTTCCATCTGTGGGACGCAAGCGGCATTTATTGGTATTTGCTTTGCTCTAAAGGTATGGGCTTCGGAGGATGCGTTAAAAAGCCTGGAAACTGGAGCCATGCCTGGTCCACATTATTTCTTTGTCTGTGGCATATGGTCTCTTAATTGCTTTTTTGGCTTGATCCCTGGAGGCCTCCAGTACTGTCCTTCCTGAAGGGCCTATTAGCAACCCCTGGAAATCAAATCAAGATACTTGGAGTAGCAAAAACAAATATTTCAGGTGAATGCTAAGAAATATATTTTAAAGCACTAAGTCTAGCAAAAATGTATCCATGAATCGATGCCGTGGTGTTTGGCCGTCATAGTTTCCTTCTTCAGGTCACTATAAACGGAGATCCGTGAGGTGGGCTACTTTGGTTGCTGCTGGAGATCCACAGAGCACAAGGGAATGATTCCGCCCCACTCTTGGCTCAGTGCCTCATCACATCAGAGCTAGAGGACCACGGAGGAAAGCATACTTTAGATGCAACTTGTACCAGTCTTCCAGCTGCCAAATAATATGAAGTGGCTGTTAAAACTCTCAAAATAAATATCCAGCGGATGGAAGGGACGGGGCTCCTCCTGGGAGTTGCCTCCAGGGTCCTGCAGTTGAAGGCATTTGCAGCAGGCAGTGCCCCC
This sequence comes from Pleurodeles waltl, assembly GCF_031143425.1. NCBI lineage: Eukaryota > Metazoa > Chordata > Amphibia > Caudata > Salamandridae > Pleurodeles > Pleurodeles waltl. Next base: position 1,894,004,808 of record NC_090440.1, read on the forward strand.
CCCCCCCCCCCCCCCCGACTTCTGAAACTGACCCTTCCCTCTCTACACTTCCCCTCTCTCTCTTACCTCCGTCCCTGCTTTCCCTCTCGCCCCCCTCTCCTCTCATTTGTGTTTTTATTCATCACATGATGATGCTTGCAGAACGATTTGTATTCGTTCTGCCACAGTCTTGCTGTTTTTGTTGTGCTGCCTTTCTGTCATTGTTACTCTTTGTCCAATTGTCACATTTTGTTCGATACCGCATTTGATCAACTCAAGGACAACCTTGCGCTGAGAAAATGCTACATTGGTTGGTGGGTCAGGCAGATGAAGTCATAGTCAAGATCATTTGTTTTTAAAGTGAGACAGTTTTCCCATTAAATAGTAATGTCAGTCTATGCAGGTGGTTGATTTAGGATCCCCTCTTAGATATCATGATTGGGACTGCAAACAGTGTGCTCCTCGTTTTATTTGTCAAAAAAGCATCAGTGCCATTGCAACTCTTTATCACAATATTTTACATCTTCATGCTATGTAGATGAAATAATTGGACGAACCAAATTACTGTAACATCCCGGTAAAGCCACACTATGTATTGCACTACTGTTCGTAGCGAGTAGAAGAACATCGGATCCCAGCTCCCCGACCCTCAAGCATCTCTGCTCGCTACAGATAGAAGCATGTGTGACTTTCAAGATCACCGGTGTAGCACACTGAGCAGTACACTCAGGGACCCCATGCTACCTGCAAGAAAAACTCCACACCAATAGGATGCAGAAAGTAACAAGAGGGAAAGCAGACTAGCACTGGAGGTCCCTAAAAACGAAGAAAACCAAGAATGTGAAGCTGGCTTATTCCTGACTAGCACCAAGAGTATGGAACTGTATACCAGAATCCATAAGAACCATCCCAACCCTGCTAACCTTCATAATGCACGTTTTCAGACACTTTTTACCATAGCATTCTCTTTCATTGTACCTAGGTGCATTCCAGTCATGCAAATTCCCCCATAACACAGTTAAAAGTAGAAGTTGTAGACCTGTTCTTTTGTATCTGGATTGTAAGGAACTCCACTCTTCGTGTGAGTAGTTTTGAAGACATCAAGAAAAAGCTCAGACTGGTGTTACACTGGCCTTGCTGTATAGACATCTTTTTTGTGGGGTGTTTCTTGGAATTAAATAATCAAATAAAATGTAGGAGAATTTCCATGCCCACGGCCTTTTCTATTATGCTGTCTTTTTTGGGTGGTGATAAGGGGAATGGATATCAGAGTATCCTTACTTGGGGGTTATACGAGGTAGGAAGATTAATTAAGCAGCACTTGGGCAAAACTGAATAACATTTTCTATGGAGCCAACAGAATATAAGCATGTATTTATGTACATAATGTACAAAATAGTGCAGGGCGAGCAGTTACCTGAGCACCGAAAGTGGCTTCTGCATCAAATAAATACCACTCCCAGTGGTCCAAAACTCATACCTCTGCAGAAAGTTTCCTTCTTGCGTAGAAAAAGCCCGCACAAGGGCGAGGATTGTCTGACCGGTCAGATCACACTGCAGGAACAGTAGTAAATAGGATAGAGGCCTGCGTAGTACCTCCCAGTCGGCTTGGTGCACTAGATTCCTTGCAATTCTTTGCAATTCAGTTCCCCTCTGCCCTCGTGTACATCCACTTCCAGCCTGACATTTAGCGAAACTTGCCTCATTTGTTGGTGGTATGCAGGGATGGATTAGAGTCACCATCTCATGGCCTCTGATGGAGGAGAATGCCTAATGTACCACTTGCCTATCTCACCCATTAAAAACAGTGGGTTAACCCACCCACACCCCTTAGCATGCCAGGTTTGAGATGGGTACCTCTGAATTTTATAAACATTTGAAAATACTATATTTAATCATGACCTTTCAAATGTGATTTGTTTGTCTTAAAATACACAGCCCCTTAGCAACCATGAAGGAAGTGAGTTCAGTGATTCATTTTGGAGGGGCAGCTTTAATGTGGTAACAGCAGTATGTGGAAACATCAACCTGTACTGTTTTCACCCTGGCTGCTGAGTCATGGTTGGATAGGTCACTCACCCAGACGTTGTAGCAATTATCCCTTGAAGTCTCAGTTGCTAAGAAATCTGATTTGTCTGTTGCAAATGACCTGCGAGGTTCTAAAATACTTCACTTGTTAGTGATCAATAAATCGGCACAATCCTGTACCCCTGGGGGACTGCCAAGGTAATATTTCTTTCAGGCATGTTTTCTCAATCTTTGTGTCGGAAGCACAAAAAGGGTATATAGCTTTAACAACATGTGGTTTTAACTCCGTCCACAAGGGTGCTAGGACGTTCTGCTTTGCTTTGTTAATCATCATTGTTGCTCTCCATTCAGCCTGTCTTGTAAATGAGGACATATATTCCATCTAAAATATAGCTTTGGGTGGCCATTGACCTTTGAGTGTTATATGAGTGTGTCATGCGGTATCTCAGTTGCTAACTCATCCCCTCCTAGGTTAACCATTGACTGCCCAAAAGAGTCCTAACCAAATGCGAGCCTTTTACACTTTTGAGAAGAGCAGTGGAAACCATGGCCCTTTGACATCAATGTTTATCACATAGAAGCTACACATCAACAACAAAGGGCCCAGGACCCACAGAGCAGGCCATGCCTGCTCCTGATTTTTTTTATTTTTTTTATTTTCCCCAAGTCAGGCCCACCCTGCTGCTTGTTTAACATCACTTCGCCATACTACTCGCCCAGTGTTTTTTCTTACAGGACTTGGGATTCGTTTCTTCAGGTGTCCGATGCTTTGATCATCTTTAAAGTGTTATCCAAAAGGTTCATTTTGTGCCGCCATCAAATTATGTGCCGCCATCAAATTATGTGCCTGCACCTCTACCCTGAACTGTTTGCACATCATTCCTCCTCCACAAACAATTATGCACTGGAGTGCTGTGAACACATTTTTCGGTATTATTTAGATGGTCGTTCTGTCTTGATTTGGGTGCATTCTTGTTCTGCAGCAGTGTTGTATTTTCATTTGAGTCATTGGGCCTGTAGGGACTGCGGTCACCTAGCAAATTCAGAACCAGGTCCTGATAGTCTAGTAATTTTGCCACCGAGTGGCATTCGGCACTCCTCCGGGGTTTCAGTTGTGAATGGAAGCTTACCTGGAGTGACACATTACTTTAGAAACTTCTCAGAACGGCTGTTTTTACTGATCCCTTCTTAAGTAAACACTGCATATTCTAGATACCTGACGAGAGTGGTACTTCTTTCAGAGGCTAGTAATTTGATTTTGGTTTGACTGAGGTTGTCATATATAATCCTTACTTATTGTTTACAGTACGTCTGTGTAGGAAAATACGAAATCAGGATTCCAATTTTTAAAACTGCACGTTTTGTAAATCTACTGTGTGCAGTTAGTCTTTTTTACTGAAAGTTTGCTAAGGGCTTTACATCCTATTATATTTTAGTCCTGATTGGTTAACTTTGGGGTGGTAGAATTGCTTAGGTACAGAATGTTTGTCTGGAGCACAAGCCCAGGATTTATGCAGTCAACAGCTGCTTGTACCAGCTGCGCCATCCTTCCCTTTTTAGGGTCGAGCCTGCGTCGCATGCGCTTGCGCATGCGTATCGCTAGCGTGACGCTTTAGGAATTAGAAAAGGGCTCGGACCCCCGTCCACGTCACGTCAGTGTCTTTCATTGGTTCGTGGGCTTGCCTGTTAGAATCTGCTTGCTTTCATTAGTGGAAGGCACGCATACGTCATGCCTTTTCCAGTGGTTAGCCCTCCTCGAGCGCAGCGACCAAGTACAGAAAACATACGAGGCTTGCTGTTTTCCGTCCGGTTCGTGAACCACTTTTTCTCTATTTTCGCAGCGCAATCTTGCTTGGCAGAAGTCGAGCGCTTTGCATAATATCGACCCTGTTACACAGTTAATTGCACTTTTGCTGGTTACGTATATAATTGCACTTTTGCTTTTAGGTTTCATTACGAGTGAACTGTAGCAGCGCGATCACGCTGTTTTTTTCTTTAAGCTTATATCTAGATCTGCATGTATGTAGAGACTCAGCGCCAAACATGATTACCACGCTTAGTGCCCCACATCGGGACAGGAATATAGAAGGCTTATTTCCTGGTCACGAATAAAAAAAATGCAACTATTACAGCGTGTGATGGCCCCACCTCTGGTTTCGGTTTAGACATTCACTCAGGGAGCCAATAACTCTCACGGCGGCGGTGGCACTTTGAATTGGCTCCCTTCTGTCAACTGTTTTACTTTTCATTTTCAATTTATGTGGCAAGAAAAGTCCAGTTAGGAATTTACAAACCTAATAGCTCTAACTAGAGCAAACGCGAGACCCACTGCATTGTAAATGGTTGTTTAGTTTTCCATACTATCACTGAAAGAATCGTTTTGGGGGGGCACAGCATAGCTACACTCCATGAGTGATATGTTCCTCCACCATTGGAAGTTCAGTGGTGCCCTGTAAAGGGAGGCTGTTCTCATGTCACCCCATGTTGATTTCCTAGCATGCTATATAAATAAGTGTGTGTCTAACAAGATGGTCGAGGTGAGCCACATCCTTTACTGCTCCTTGGTTTGTCCAGGACAGCGGGGGGAACTACACAGTCATTATTGGAAGCCAGGGGCCACAGCCTACGCAATTTTCTGTAATTTGAAAAATAATGCACAAATACAAAAATAAATGGTAAAATATTGAAACATTTTGTTTAATTCAGAAATATAGAAAACGTCATCACGTTTTCAATTTCCCTCTATTTGTGTATACTTTATTAATTTTGAAGTATTCATTTTAATATTATCTAATTTTGTAACACAGTGGTGGACCCCCTGAGTAAGCCGCAAGGACCCCTAAGAGGAATCTACAAATTTGCCTTCCCAGTGAGACTGCCTGAAAAGGAACTCTTGGAATGTACCCTGCCTGTACGTTAGACAAATCTCACAGCCTACTTTAAGTGGAGATCCCTATTTCTTGCCCAGCAGGGAATAGCCCTGCTCTAGATGTCTGACTTCTACATGGTGATTATACGCACCCCGGCACCACCAAGTGACCTTTTGTAAACTGGGAAGCCTTCCATATGTCGTCCATGCAGGATTCCCCCAGCCTTCATTTAGGGTGACATGTGCCACCAGTCTTGAGAGTGGGTGCCAGAAAAATGTCCATACGCCACATTATGGCTCCCCAATTACCCCGGCAAGCTGTTTGTTGGCCCAGCAATTGGCTGGCTAGGAGAGAGCGGATTCTAAATTTGTGAACATGTACTGTGTGGCCCGCCTGAGCAAAGATTGTAAATGATTTAGGATTCCCAGCATGTCAAACCAAATAAATTGACTCATTCTCTACCCTGGACCACTGGGGACCAGAGTGACTCTTTATTCAGAAGATAAATGTTATGAATAACAAATCTACGGTTACTTAACCTTAAAAGAGAAATAAATGTGTTATGCCGCTGTACAACTTAGTTCCTTTTTTCGTGAAATAACCAACTACGGTGTTTGACTCAGTTGAGAGCCCAAGTAATTAGGGGCCAGGGACATTATCATAGGACAAGTATTGGTTTATTATATTGCAATAAGTATTTGTACACAAAGGAAAACAAAGTTCTGCTGACTCTTGTTCCTTCACAAAATATCAGCCAATCCTGACGTGCAGTCACTATTCCCCTGTGAAGTCTCTATTGGGAATCCCCTTATACAAATGGTGCTTCGCTCACTCCAGTCTACACACTCACTCCAGTCCACCTCACTCTGTCCCAATCCAATCTACCCCACCACTCTCCAGTCGAATTCACCCCACCCCACTCTAATCCACCGCACCCTGATCCAGTCCACCCCACTCCAGTGAATCCAGCCCACCCACCCCTCTCCAGTCCAATCTAATTCACCCATCCAATCCACCCCACTCCAGTCCAATCCACCCCAGCCCCATCACTCGAATCCAAACCACCCACCCCAGTCGGTCTCATGCACCCAATCCACCTCACCCCATGTCAGTGAACCGCACTCCAATCTAATCCACTCCGTCCACCCCACTCTACCCCAATCCAATCTACCCCTCTCTACCACAATCCAATCCACCCCCCTCTACCACAATCCAATCCACCCCCCTCTACCTCAGTCCAGTCCACCCCACCCCACTCTACTCAGTCCAATCCACCCAACTGTACTCCAATCCAACCCACCCCACTACCTCAGTCCACTCTACCTTGTTCCACCCCACTCCACTCTACGACATACCCCACTCCACTCAGCAACTTTCTACTCCCCCTACTCCACTCTTGACACTCCAACAAATCCACTCTGCGACATTCTGCTCCCCAAATCCACTCTGACACTCCATACCATTAACTTTTAGCCATGCTGGACAGCAGCCACACTGGTTTACAGCTTGGCGAAACACATTGCCAATAGCTCTGGTATAGGCGAGACCTATTGGCTTGGCTTTGCCAATGCTTGTTGGATAAAGCTGTCAATTTCTATTCATGTTGAAATGAGTGACAGGTTGGCCACTCAAGACTTGCCACGTTTTGTTGTAAAGTGTAACTAATTTGGGATGAGTTAACAGTTTTACAACAAACGTGAATAAACCAGCGTGTGCACACTCTTTCTCCAGTTCTGGCTCTTTACCGCCCGTTCCCACTCTTTTTCACTGGCATCAGTGCTTTAAATGGGCCGGTACTCTCCGGTACTGAGTACCGGCCCTTTTTTATTTTGAGAGGGAGAGTACCGGTTTATCTCAAGAAAAACGTAATACTTTTAATTGGAGAGTACCGGCACTTCTCAGAAACAAGCAGGTACTCTGGTACAGAGTACCTGCACTTCTATTTTTCCATTTAAAGCACTGACTGGCATGCTCCTTTTTTAAGATGTGAAGTTTTCTATACCATGGAGAAAGGGCTGTGGGAAAACAGAACGGCTGCCTCACGGACAGAGGACTTAGAATAGGCTTCGTGTTCTTTGGAAATATAGATTAGGAAAAAACGTGCAGAACGGTACAAATGCCACATAACTACCCTTTTTCTCCCGGTTTTCCACCTGCACTTGTCTCAAGGGGCAGATAGAAGTGACATCACTGAACACCCTCCTGTCAGTGCCTCCCCTTTTGCGAGACAAAATCCAATGGAATTCTTCCGAAAAGCTTAGCGCCACTATTTCTCTCAGAATTTAAAAAACAGCCACAGTGAATCGAAACAAGTGCATGCTTGAGAGAGAGCTCAATAGAGAACGGAACATACCGAAAATATTCCCCCCCTCCCCGCCAAACCCGGTGGCAAATGGACCCTTCTAGGTAGAGCTGCGTTCAGGACATGGAGAACGCGAAAGAGCTGATCCGGACCCGAGATCACCTTCACAGTAGGTAGTAACACGCGGCTAAGGCCTGCCCTGCAGCCCCAGCCACTGCTGCGTCATCACCTCGCCAGGTCTTGCTTTCGACATGTCTGCATCTAATGACAACCTCCGAGGCTTTTTAAGACAAGTTTTGCTTTTTCATAGACCTAGAATGAATATTCGGCTAGCAGTTTTTTAATGGCTTACCAAATTTAGAAATAGTTAGTTGGGAAGTCTTCCAAGGAAACGGTTTTGAGCACTAGAGTGCAGGTTCCCCCCTGGGATTTCTGCGTAATAGATCTACCTCACTTCCCCTGACATAACTGAACTACCTCGCATCTCCTCGCATCACTGAACCACCTAACTTCCGCTGGCACGAAGTACGAATAGTTCGGCCCAGCGTATTATTAGAAAGTCTGATCTATAACCGCAGTGCTATTTTGCTGAGCCGCTCGAGTACTAATGCAGCGTCCGGTCTCTCTTGCCAACAAGATGTCAGATACTTTCCCGCCAGTTCCACTTCCCTGTTTCGCATGTTGGAGACCGTGGCTCGCGCCTCACAGCGCAGCGAACGTAGGCCCTAAGGAAGACACGTCAGGCTACACCCAGGGGGACAAGTTTCTACTTATAGAATGTGTTACAAAGTCAGCGCATGTGGAATTTTCTTGGAGATGTTTCAGTTCCAAAACAAACATGGAAATACATTTTAAAATTATTCTTAATGATGCCATATTATCGCAGAAAAACCTTTCGGAAAAAGCCCGTCCAGCTGCACAGCTGTGAGGATGACACAACATTGTGCACATGTTCTAAATAGCTACAAAAATCAACTTCCTTCCTTTTCATGAAAGCTGGGGTTGGGACCAGCCCCTTGTCTGCCTCTTCCGAATGTCTTCAACACGAGGTCTTTACAGTGGCGTCAGCGTGTACTGTTCATACTGTGAGGCATCCTTTTTTCTAGGTGATTAACTCCTCTCAGGCTACCAACCTGAAAGAGTGAACCTTTTTTTGGAAAATGTATTTTTAACGGAACAGCACGGTGGGACTGGGACACAAAATGGGCCCTTGCTCACACCTAAAAGTGTGGCCCACGTTAGTGTATTAGCTTGCAAAAAATGGCTCATGTTTGCAGGTTGAGGCAGTTTTTAGCTTGTAGCGATATGCTGAATACGTGTTCTGCAAGGTATAGATGACAGCGTGGATTTGCGCTTGCTGATGGCAAGGCTTGTTTTGATATCGGAAAATTAACAGTAAAAGCTGGCTCAGCAGAACATAGCACAGGCCCACAAACAGCCCAAAAAGTAGGCCCACACAATGACCCGCCAGAACAGCCCTTTGGGCACTGTCTGATTGCCCTATAGACCTGTCCGACTCTGGACACCAGTGTGAAAAGCTGGGATGACTGTAGATATGGTTAGATACGGTTATTTTTGTATTGAGGCTTTGTTGCAGTATTGTTCTCAGTTAACCTAAATGCGAAGCCTTTATTATTTAAAACAAATCTGTACACAAGCCAGGATTTTAAGTCTGGTGGGTGTGTGTGTCAGACCAGTTAGTAATTAAAACTGACATTGAAACGGGTCCCTTGGGGCCCTATGTTCATGTCCTTTACTTTACTGACAACCAACATAGATCAATTAATGCAAATAACGTTATGATAACCCATGTCAGTGAAATAGGGCTAGATGTGCAAAGCAATTTTGCATTTCTTAACGGTCCGAAACGCCAGTAGACTTTGCAATTTGCGATCTTCTAAATAAGTAATCACTATTTGTGATTTCCTATTTGCGATTCCTATTCAGATGTACAAAGCATTTCCTAAATTAAGGAAGTGCAAAATTGCATCTACACACAAAATTGCATCTACACACTTCTAGCCCACAGTTTTGGTTCATATTTCACATCTTTGACTTAATCTTGCAACAAAATACCGGTCGGGTGGCACACTATAGTGATCACAAAAATTTAGTTTATGTGTTTAAGCCACACTCCTGGTTACACAGGCCACGCCCTTGTGTAGACGTTCTTCTTGTTGCATTAGACTTAAAGCCCTGACAAACTCATCCTTTCACCAGCAGCGTTTAAAGACGTGGCTTTGTGTTGGACTTTTCACGTACTCCATAAGTTGAATTTACATCCCTCTTTTTAACATCAAATGTAACGTGAGTGTTCATGTTCGATTCTTGGCTTCAGTGCTCGTGCTTTGTCACACGGGTATTGAAAGCATTTGAGGTTGAGTCAGCCGTGCATGTGAACCTAGATGTTGGCAAAGAGCACTGAACCCTTCATGATCTTTTATATTTTCTGAAGAATAGATGATCTCAGATACATTGCATATGGAATTTCTCCACATGCATTCATACTGCAAGATGAGCTCATTTTTAGGTTTTGAATATGAACAGCTGTTAGCTGTCTGTTTTCGACGTACTATTGTGAACGATGCCAATACTTATAGTGGGTTTAAAGTTCACCAATTGGTAAGCTTTATCATCATTCTCATTTGCTTTCTTCTTATTCGTCAGCTTCCAAGGTCTTTCATTCATCTACTACTGTTTGTCCTTCCCCAGAACAAGGATTCATTACTTGCATCCTCCCATTTAAGATGCTACTGATTTTTCTCTTTCGGTAAGAACTCTGAGAGTGCATGTGTTTTTCAGCTGTCTCCATCGTGTACTTAGTGTTCCTTTTTCTTGCCTGTGTGGTTCTCCTTTCACCCTCCCTCACTTGCCATTCTTCCTGCTTCACCACCCACCCACCTTCTTTTGCCATTCGTGCTTTTCCGTCTCCCCCCGCCGCTATTCTGCCCTTTAAAACATTAAAATGGACCTGTGTTCTTTTATATTTTTTTACATTTACCAGTCCAGAATGAGCATCTGCCATCTTGTAACACTAAATTAAAACTTAAATAAAATAGCTACCTTATCATGACTCATTATGTTTTGGCCCCTATGGCTTCATGATGCATTTGTGCAGAAGCATGTTGACACGTGCACACATACTCATCAGTGTTTTTTTGTTGTTGTTGTTTTTTTTGGCTGATGCATTCGGCAAATGAGCATTCTGCATCAGCAAAAAAGCAATGGCATACCAAAACTCTTCGGTACCGCCACTGAAAGGTGAGATTGATTGGTTTTGGTAATTCTGGTTTTGTAAAAGAAAATGTTTCACTGAGTGGTGAGGCAATTTTTTTTTCTTATGTGTTTTAAATTCTAAAACAAATTATTGGCATAGCTTTGAGATCAGCACATTAGAGAACAGGACCAATGTGTTGTTTAGAACTTTTTGCTCAACGCTGAGTCTGTTTTCATAAACATTGGTAAAATCTGGTTAAAAAGGTTGGACATAACAGCATATTTTGCAAATGGAGCAATAGAATTCAGAATTGTTAACAAGTTGGAATTGTTGTGAATTTTGGAATTGGGAGGATTTTTTAAATATGAATTTGTATGCAATAAACATTGTTGGCTAGTTTTAAAATAAGTGACAATGTTATGGAAAACAAATTTATTTTAGAACTTTCAAAAATATTGAATGTATTGTAAAGACGTTTACAATTCTACGCTGATGGTCTAGTGTTTTTGGAGCGTTTTTGAAACTAATTTAAAAACCTTTTCTTTAAAAAAAAAAAATACTTAATGTTTTCATATCTAAATAAATGTTAAAAGATTTTAGCAATGATACTTTTAATTCAATACAGCCAAAATGTATCAAATATAAACGGTTAGAAGTTCACAAGACTTGCAGTGATCTGAGTTTAACCATTAAAAATTGCCCAGCGCCTTCCAGAAGGATGAGTCTTGTAGTGACCCGCTTCTTTTTGTGTATGTGTAGTGAGCAATAGGAAATGCTGCACCGAGATGTTTAGGTTTCTTTTAACAGCAGACAATCCCACAGGTGAAGAGCTACTTAATGAGGCTCTTAGAGTCCTGGAGGCACTCGACACTTAATCAAAATATACTTTCTAATAGCATAATTGACTTTATTCATAATGGAAACACCAGCTTTTCAATTCGAAGTACAAAATATTGCATGAAACAACCACATTTGCTAACTCATACAGATGTCTTCGTTATTAGCCTTGTCTTTCTTGCAGTTTTGTTTCATGTACTTGCATTATGCAACTCCTGCTCCACCTGCAGCACCCACATAAGCTACTGTTAATGGCAGACTGCTAGAAAAAGCAAGGGTGCCACAGCTCCTGGCAGTATTGGGTATTCAATGAGCTTGGGCAGACCGCCAACATGTGCCCCTGATGCTTTTTTTTTTTTTTTTAGTTTTCAGGGTTTACATCCTTATCAGCCACATTCATACTAAACAAAGACCAGTATAGCCTACAGGTTTTTGGGGGGATCTCTTTACTCCTAAACCATTTGTTCATTTGTGTTTGATATGGCCATCTCCCTCATCCTGTTTGAGGCAGTGAAGAAGCTTGGTCTGGACGCTGGCACTGGCCACTGAAAATAACATTTGACTACCGGTAGAGTTAATATAGGGAGAGCGTGGATTGCATCACACAGAGATTACTTTGTGAATTACAAAGCATCGACAACTGTTGTCCTTTGCAGTTACACCCATTACTGAATCCAGTGGCATTCGGGAAGTATGACTTGGGAGTTCAGACCACCTCAACCCGAGCCAAGTTTTGCAGCCTCATCTTTTGACCATCCGCTGCTTCCTGTGAATTTGCCAACAATTCACAATGCACACATTTCCGGCTAAAATTCTCTTCTACAAACTGCAGGAAGTGACTGCATCGGTGACCTGCTCCCTGATCACAAACTTATTGTAATAACATTTGAATCTGTCCCTGTTTGCAGTTAAATAACAGGGACCGTGGATGTGGAGGAGGTGACACCATCTACTACGCAGGGACTGGCTGTCTTGGCCGCCGCAGGCCATGTATCTGGAAAGTGAGGTCACTTGCTTTCCTAGAGCTCAGAATAGTGGTGTGATTTCATTAGACTCCACGGAGAACGGGATGTGATGTGTGTTCCTTTGCTTGGCTTTGGGCAGTATTGCAAATGCTGCCTTCTGCTTTTCAGGAAGCAGGCAGGTGTACAACACAATGGATTGCACAAGTGGCCAACTGCATGCTCCGATTAACGCTCTGAAGGCAGAAAAGACAGCAGAGTTCCTTGTGACTCCTTGTAATTCATCTGTTCCCATGTAGTACAATCCAGACCTTTTGATAATGTTGAGTCCATACCTATTTAACTAACATGAAATGCTCCCTGGTTACTATGTGTCTGGTATTTAGTTTGGGACATTTTCCTCTAACCGGCAGTCCAGAGGCATTGGCTAAATGATGTACTGTTAGGAAATGTTTTGAAAATTAACTGCAACATCATGTTTTTTTTGGTTGAAATCCTATCTCTTGACTGTTGCCTTTGACTGACCACGAGTTGCTGTGAAAACAGCATTCCTCATACACCCCCCAATCTTGGGAGACTTTATCATAGCTTCAAGTAAGCTCTGTAGGAGACCTCGTGTTGTGCCTTCACTAATGCTAAACCTGCAATGCCTGGGCCTACTGTATGCATCCAGAGCCTTTAATTTTGCAGGGGGGTGATGGGGAGTTGTAAGGAGAGCATTCTACTATTTTTTGAAGATCATACACATTAGGATTCCCAGTAGTGAAAGTATAGAGGACAGGTACAAAGGGATTTACTGTACCTTGGGAGGGATCCTCTGCTGAGATCCCAGCTGGTAGTAATGTGGACGTGGGTTTAGTTGGGGCACATGCTGATATACCAAAATGTACAACTTTCACTGTGGATTTAAAAATTCTAAATACGACCCTTGGGACATTGATTTTTGTGTAAAGTTGTCTTCCCTTTGCCAACTATACCATTGCATGCTGGATGAAGTACTTCGGTAGCTCAATAACTCTTCAAGAATTGACCTGCATGCTCAGGCATTGACTCACTATTACAGGTCACAAGTGTTTTGGTCAGTGTAGTCTCATAGAATATTATGTGTTTTGGGTTTAAAGTAGAGATCACTCTAGGAGGAAATGCGTGAATGCACCGTAGTAAGATCATGGTGTCACCGGTGAGAAATGTCCAGTAATCCTGGTCATGTTTAGCTTCAGAAGAGTTTGGTGGTCATTCGTTAAGGAAATGACTGGGCCCACTAAGACAACGTACAATTCCATACTGAGTGGTTCTGTACTGTAGTGGGAATTAAAGCACCAAATCCTAAAGGTCATCAGGCCTGTGATCACTTATGTCATGGACGGACCAATCTTAGAAGGAGCCCTGACATAGGGTCACCGTTGTCACATGGGATATCATTCACTATTGTAACCTCATGATGGTGTTGACGAACAGCTGTTATTTGTGTTTATGCCGGTATACCTTCTAAAGTGACATTGTTTGCAGACTGTCAGTAGGTAGTCTTTGCATGCAGCATGGAGTCTGGTGTTTCACTTGAAAGAGATTATACTAGTTGCACTCAGCTGGGTAAAGGCCATTGCCTGCGTCTTTGTAAGTCTACGAAGAGAAATCTATCGGGTTTAGCATATTCTTTTGTTACCCATTGGTGACAACTTATATGGTGCAGGTTGAGTCATTGCTACGAACATTTATTATAAGAATGACGACCTGATTCGGCCTGAGAAATGCTTTAGTTTGCAGAGTTTTAATGCTAAGGGGTGCAAGTATCCGGTGTCTGGCAAAAGTGGTTTAAAGAGTTTTTGTTTATCAGGACTATGTTGGAATCGAGACATTGCTATTGTCTTTTTTGGAACTGTTTTTTCTGGGTGTAAGTATATTTTGAAAAATAATGGTGACATTTGAATCCATTATTTGAGTCTTACAAGGTATTGTGATGGGAGTGGACAACCCTAAAGTGTCCTTTGATACACATATTGGACAATTGTTGGAGCGCTGTGTAGGGCGCATGGTATGAGTTTAGTGTATTCTTGGGCTAGTTTCCCTTCTGCTTTCTCTGTTCTCAGATGTGGAATTTGATGCTCTTACCTAAGGAGTCTGTCCTTGACTTCTGAGGGTTCCAAATAATTTAGAAGTTCGTCAGAAATCTAGAATGAGTTGTTCATTGCAATGCAATTTTAGATGAGCTATTGAATAGTCTGCAACATGACCTCTGACAATTGGTATAATTCATGGCGGTCTTGTGCGCATATTACAAGAGGATATAGGACAAGCCGAATTTGTCTCAAAGTAACTTTTCACATTGCATTTCCTTGCGAATTCTGTATCTCTGAGTGTTATGCAATGGATTGGCAAAAATTATTATGAACATCTTTTGTTATTGGCTAGCAAATTAGTAGTGAAAGTAGAGTGTATAAATTCTGTCCGCTTCATATTATAGCTGTCACCCTTAGGAAATTAGGGTATTTTCAGCCAACAGCACTAAACATGCCAGCACTTGCATGCCCGTCTTAATAATAGAAAATGTGAAACTTTAATTACAACTACATGGTGCTGTTTGCTGAAAAAACATTGTTGCTTCAAGTAACCTTCGTGATGTGGTGTAGGTTTGCTTATTGTACTATATTGTGTGCAAACCGCATTAAGTCAGAAATTCCGTTTCTTGCATGGCCCTGCCGAAGGAGGCGTGACCGTGCAAGCTTTAGATACAGGGCAGATTGGTTCTGGTGTCATTAACGTGCATATAAACTAAAGTGTTGTCACTTCTTTACTGGCAACACTTTGCTACTATTAGTGTTATCCTGTCTGAGTTTGGGAACAAGTAGCCAATGAATCTCTGAATTTGATTAGATTACTGTGATATAATGAGCATAGGACTAAAAGAGGGGGCAGGGGTGTGGAATTTAACAAAATATCTACTTTTCCATGGGACAGGCTAGATCATAAATCTACTTGTCCTGAAAAAAAAACCAAATCCACTTGTCCCTTTGGTGGCACTTATTGCTGCGATGAATTATGGCAGCAATTTCATTACATAAGAGCTTGGATAATGGCCTCTCTGATTATGCCAGGGCTCCTACAATAGTACAGTTTGAATACTAGCAATTTCCATTTACCACCTTTCCACAGATCACATACTGGTGCTGGAAGCAGCGGTGAGCAATAGTGCCAGTGATGAAACGGTCATTTCAATCTGTACAAACCTACTAACTTGCATGTTTTAGGAATTTTTACCAGCTCTTCTTTGATCTTTTTCCATACTGAGAAAGGTTGGAAATTTAATCCTGACAAGGGCAGAAGTAAAACTTCTCCCAGGGGTGGGAAAAAGTGGTTAGAGGTAAGTGAACTTGTAAATACTATGCATGTATATTTGCTCATGCTAAAATGCAGTTCACAAATATTTTCCTGGCCTATTTCTGTAAATTCTTGTGAATTCATGAAAGCCATAAATCAGCGCTAATGTAAGGATATATACCATATGAGCACTTTTGCAACTTTCTTTAAGAATTGGCCCCCTAAATGGGTCTGACGATATCTAACACAATTTGTTTTTATTAAAATTCTATCCCTCTATTTCTTGCTCTACTCTGAGTGACAACTTTCTGCGCTTTCACAAGAGCATATCTGCACACAAAGTAGTTTTGTTTAGTGCCATGGGCTTCTAAGCAATGTGTGCTTTTTAAAACCAAAAAATAATGTTTCCTTTGGGCCTGGTAGCTCCCAAGACATGCATATGACAAAACCAAAATGCTGTCTCTGTTCCCCTCCCCTACCAATGCACAGTGTCCCAGAGTAGACTTAACCAATGGTTCGCTGACGGTATGGTTGGCCTGGGTGATTATGTGGGTATGGGAGCCATGAGCCTCCCTACACCTCCCTAATGGACTAACGATGTTTAAAAATAAAAATGAAAACTACTGATGTATAGAGGCCAATCAGTAGGCTTGCAAGCTAAACAGAACTAGCCTTGGCAGAGTTAACAGGCCTGGGTTTAATGTGGCAGCCAGCGGAAGTGGATAGAGAGGGGTGTAGCAGTAAAGATGTTCCTCATGCAGTTCAGTGCAAGCACTCAAGTGCAGGCGGAGTGGTACACTCAAACAGCCAATAAAACTGAGAGATTAATGACCACTGGACTGAACACAGCTTTTATTGACAACGTATCAGGCCAAAAACTGAAAGAGGGTATTTAAAGAAAGCCATCGGCAGTAAGGGGCAACAGACCTAGCGCTATACCATGTGTGCATTGTTATTGTCCTTTTGACAAAAGACGCTACCAAAACCTAGACCTAAAAATAAGAGGCCCATTGCCCCGGCACCTGCCGTGCCCCATGCTTCACAAGAATGCATTCTGTCTGCTCTCGCCACAGCGGCCGTGCTCTGCTTCTCTCCACTATATGCCTCTGTTTCCTGTGGTTTCTTCCAGACTGTAGGATGCAACGGCAAGGCTAGTGTAGCAGGTTGCCAGTTGTCCTGGTGCTCCTGCCTCTCTGCAAGGTGCCAAACGACGCACAGCCTGCCCCCCGCCCACTTCTCCCTCTCTCTCTGGAGGGCGCGATAGACTTGCAGGGAGTCACTACGGTTTCCGAAGAGCAGGCACTTGGGCTGTGCGCTCCTCCTGTCACCACCTCATATGGTTAGCGTGGCCGCCGCTGTCAGCACAGAAACGGAGAGCACCGAGCGCGGCCAGTCGGGCATGATGTGCTCTGCGAAGTCTTTCGCGTGTTTACTGTTCATTGTAAAAGACCCAGCAGCGTCCTCTGTGATTGGCGGGGGCCTGTACAGCGCAACAACTCTCCACATCACTGTCCGAAAACATCTGTGCTTAGGTAAGATTTCTCAAAGGGACAGGAAGGCCTGGACATCAAACGACATGTAAAGTTCTTTCCTTATCAGGAGACCTGGAGAAAGCATGTCCCTCCTGACCCGTGTTAGTGCAGAATGTCTGCCCTCACTTCACTAGCCGCTACTCTGCCGCATGGATAGAAGGGAAGTCGGCAGCAGCGCTGCAGCATTCGGCCTGCAAGAAACCAAGATGGCGGCGTGAGGCCGGCCGACATGTGACGCTGAGATTGAAACTCGTTTCATGCACTGGTTAAAATAGAGATTACAAGGGTACTGAACAGGTTTGTCCGGCTTGGGGAGTGGGTGTGGGTCGTTAGTTGCTTATTTGTTCGGACATGAGGCAACACTTGCTGTGATGCTGTAGAAAAGCTTGGTGATTGTGCCTGATGAAAGCTAGCCAAATGGTTCCTATGTGGCATCTGCGTAATTAGGTCCTGAGGAGGCTCATATGGGCAGTCTCGTGAGCCCCTCAGAGTTGGAAAGGTAGGTAAGGAATGTGCCATTAAATGAATGTATTAGATGGTGGATTTTCAGGATGAGTCCCATATATTTGGGTATCTTCTCGTTCTGCGAGTCTGCTCATTGCCATGAAGAAGTATTTACACGGAGGTAGCTGGTGGAGCCATCTGCGGCTGGGTTCCATTTTAAATGGTTACCTTGGAAGTGTGATAGTTATGTTCTTATGAGTTATGTTGCAACATTTTTGTGTGTTAGTGCTGTGCATTGCGTGTATATTGAAATGAATATCTGGTAAGAATCTGGGCCGCTGTGGAAGAAATGAACACACACAAGATGTGGAATTAACTGTCCTTCACTTTACTTGCAGCAGATCTTCAGTTCCTGTAAGATATTTTATTTCAAGTGCTGAGTTTCATTTCCAGTCCTGCTGCTTCTGTCGCGTTATATTTTGATCTCTGTCTGCTGCGGGGCTATCAGCCAGGCCCGGCATTAACCACTGCACACAGCGTGGATGTTAGATATATCTGCGGATTGGTACAATTGCAGCCACCTCATGCCAGTTAATCACACAGCTTTAACCAGTGGCACCCTTATTAATACAGGATATGGGGTGCGAGTTGTTTTTCAATGCTTGGGTTTGCTAAGTATCTTCATTGATGAATTTCACCAATTAAAGGTGCCCATCCCTCACCAGTGTGAGCCAATCCACGCACGCTCATAAGGTAGTTGAACTGGCCTTCCATGCTCGGGTTCCTCCTGTGATGGTGAAGAGTGGGGTCTTAAGGTTTTTAGTAATTAGGACTATGCAAGCCCTTGATAGCACAAATTGTCGTGATTGGCTAAACTGTTTTGGCTATATTTCCAAAACATGAAGTTGTCAGGTAATCAGAAATATAGAGGTGTAGAAAGAGAATATATAATGGGTAGCCATATAATATGGTACATTATTGCATCAAGGAGACCGTATCACATCATAAACGACGAAGCTGAAGTCTGAGGGGTTTGTAAATGTCACCCACCCCTGAGATATCATAGACGAACATCTGTTATGTTTGTCTGTTATGTTTTGTTTATATTACATGTTTATTTTGAGGTAGTTAGCTAGAAAAGCTGTTTTCATCAAATGGAGTTAACAATAGGCACTGATTGAAATTAGAATGTTTAGGGTTTGTTTACCTTTCTTGAACATATTGTTGATAAAACAATGTACAATTGAGAGGTCCAGTGAATTTATGCTATTCTGTGGCTGCAGCTGTTGCTGCATAAATATTGACTTATTACATTTGCCACATAATTTGCATGTCACCAAAAAAAGTATTTCTAATAAAAATAGTACTGTCAGAGGATGTAACATAATTTGCAGATTTTTGTTACAAAATGTAGGTAACCTTGCCACAGAATTTGTTTTACCCTAAGAAATAATATAGGTCATGTTCATTGTAGGATCCTCTTTGCTTTGGGCACTTGCCAGTGAACTACAAATAATTTTTTTTACGTAAAAGGTATCCTTGTCATTATTTTTTGCTAATAATGTGACTTTGACTGGGCCAAGTTAACATGTTTTTGAGAGTTCTCAGATGACTTTCTTAATTACGTCCAAAAGTCCCATGCACACATAGTCTCAAGAAGAGGCTGGAAGAAAAATATTTTGATTCACTCATGTATGAGTGTATATTTAAACTCCACTCTGGTAAAGCAGACTCCTTCACATGTAGAGAGAGGCCTATGGACTTGCAGAAATACTACCAGTTGGAAAGGTCTCTTGAAGGTGGAATTTTGACATGGCAAATTTTTTTTTTGCTTGTATGTGTTGAGTATCATAGGAAGCCAAGATTCAAGTCAAGTCAAGTCAAGTCAAACTGAAGGATGGTGGTTTATTAAGAGCAGCAGACGCTCTTATGATGAGCCGTTGCTGAATACCTATTAGCGTCTACAAAAAGCAATTCTCCCAGGTGCTTAAAGTTGTAATGTTCTACTTGAGGAAAGGTTTGGTTATTTGGTTGTTGATTTTTGTATGGTTGCAACTCCAAGATTATAAACGGCTAAGAGCTGTTTTTAAGACCCGTCTTTTTATTTATTCCGGAAGGCACCTGAAATATATTTGCTTAAGCGCACCCTAAGAGCAACACTATTGCCAACTAGTATCTATCTAGCTTTGTTAATTCCAACACATCCTCTGCTTTGAATTACCCTCAATCGATTATTAAAATAATCCCATACCTATTATTTTATGGGAATGTTTCAACGGAGACAATGGCAGTGAAGGCTGAGCGACTTAGCTTAACTGCCCTTCATACTGCCTTGCTTGAAAAGCGGGCGTGTGTTTTTTACACATTTTGAAAATGAGCGGCACCTCACCCATGTTACTCTCTACGTTTTGAAAACGGCATTGACAGAAAAAAAACCTCCTCCTCTGTCACGCAGTAGAAGAGTTCTATGGATGACGTCCCATTTGAAAATGCATCTTTTAATGTATTGAAACTCTACCACTGGGAGTGATAGAACAAGGATTGTAAAGTGCATTGCGACCTCATCAGGGCACTAAGAGAGCGAAAGTTGAAAACTGTACTTTAATTGGATGTTTAAACATTGTGCTTGCTCCCAACTTTTGTCTTGTTTATTCGGTTGTACTTCGAAGTCAAGCTACATGTAAGCACTTTGCCTGGGTGGATAATGGGAGTGGTCAAGAACATAATCAGATTCAGTTATGGCATGTTCAAAGACCGCATCTTCTGGCAGGATGTTGCTGCTTCAAGGCCATCAGTTGTGGTGTAGTCCTGTTGGTTCAAATGACTTTTCTGGACTTTCCTGAATGCCCAAGTCTGCTTTGAGGTGAAAGGGGTAGAGGAAGGGAGATTCAATGAGGTGTCCTGCAGGCCTAAATAGTTTAAAAGATTGGCGAAGGGCACAAGTCTCAGGTTCAAACCACAATCTTTATTATCTTGCTGATTTGCATAAAATCTTTCGACAACACTCATTACGCAAATTATTCACTAACTCAGCGCCGCATAGTGGTGTATCACAATCAATAAATCAAAAACCCTACATTCAAGTAAATATGTAAACTCCTACTTTGGGAAGAAATGTTACATTACTTCTAGATAACTTTGCTTAATTTCACACATACTTGTTGGCCTGACCTCTTCTTGTGCATTCTTTTATAGGTCATTTTGACACAGTTTGAGAAATACATGTACTAAATGCAGTACACTGTAACCACATCTCTACAGATATGTATTTAAAAAGAACTAGACTAGCATCTTAGTATCTCACAGTGGTTCATTCGTATTCACCGTAGTCCAATATTGCAGTGGCACTGTATTCTAATCTCAACTATGTTGATAACAAATTGTCTCAAGGCGCACAGGCACACTTCATAATCTACGACAAGTTGATCTCTTTTTATCTTCAAATTACTCCTCAAATCCCCCTCTCAAGAATACATTATTTTTAATAAGATACAATTACCTCATTCTCGCGCTTCACTGTTGTGTATTTACTGCAGATTTCTTTGATCACATACTGCTGTTTGACAGACTTTTTTCAACACTTATCAACTAGCTCTCACATGATCCATGTTTGTTCGCAATTAATTTACAAAAATTCTACAATCTAATACCGTCGTACCCATCCTTAACCGGATATGACTCAATAATTTGTAATCAATAAATAATCAGTATAACATCTAAAACTTTAACTATTGTTTACACATTACGTACTTCATCGGCAGTATTATTTAATAATGCTCCTCACTCACTAGTACTATCAAATGAAGGATTGCCTCAACCCCCTTATTGTAAAAAGTGTCTTCTTTTATTTTGGTAATAAGGACGTTCCTCATATGTTAAGTCATTTCCTTGCACAATATATGTATTTAACAAGTCACTTAAAAAGATGCACAGTGTTTTACTGTTTCAATGTCGAGCCGAGCAGGTTTAGTGCCTTTCCCTGTGCGAGGACACAAAGTTTTAACTCCAAGTGGCTGACCTTTATATAGGGGTGTTCCAAAATGGGTGCTACCATCTGGAAAACACATTGAAAGTCTCTATGGCACCATCTTTGATGGTGACGTTTTTCGGCTCTATGGTTTCATTTATTGCACAAAATGGTCGCCCTTCACCTTTGGGGTGCCCTTCCCAAAAGTCAAGCCCAAAATGGCTACCTTCACGTTCAGGTCATGTCTAAAATCTCAATGCTGTTTCTCTTTCATATCTTAAAATATTTTAATATTATATTTATGATCAAAACGATCACCATATGTAAATACATATTATAAAAAGTATTAATTCTATAATCATAACTATTGTGTGTATTCTGAAGCACACAAATTAAAAAAAAAAATTGACTGAGACTCAAACCCATAGCCTTGGCTAGTCTTAATCTCACTTGTGGTGCTGTTGAAGTCAGCTAACACTTCAGATCTCATGATATTCTATAAATGCCATCACCTACGCAGTATTGTATAGATCTATTTCTAATATAAATACAGTTTGATGTATAGCAAGCACGCAGAAGAATGGTTGGGTGGTGAGACGTGTGTATCACACTAACAGCTATAAAGTGTCTCAGCCGGGATTCATGCAGGCCAGGAGCTGCCTTAGTAAACACAGCTCCATGCTTTTTCATTGGAGACATACATATGGGTGTGGGCGAAATGATAGGGAATCCTTTTAAGGCAAGGGGTGCTTTTGTCCACACTGCCCCTTTCAATCAAGCCTAATCTTTCTTTTTCTCTCTCTCTGTCTCTGTCTCTCTCTCTCTCATTTTCTCTCTCTCTCATATGCACAAATGCACACACTGCCTTTCCCCACCCCAGAATCCTAGTAGCATCTATTGTGGGGCCCCTTATCGACTTTAGAAGATTCAGGATCAGTATTGCAAGCAACACACCAGGGATTTCTGAGTGAAACTATGATGGTTTTGACCAACCTTCCACCCCTTATATGCTAAATAATGGGACTGCCATGATTCCTGGTCTGGGACTATGTAGGAATTATCTACAACTCCTGTTAGACCACAGTGGACACAGACCTGCTAAGGCAGTGGACTGCTAAGGTGCCCGGACCCACTCATAGGCTTGATCACCATATGTGGCCATTATGAGAGGTTGCCCACTTCACCACCAGGATCTCGGCTGCTCTAATCCATCAAAGCAGAGAGTGGTTCAGCCCATTCTGAGCGTTATCTTCCAGCAGCTTAGGATAGGCATTTTGCACACCTGATCTATTGTCAAATTGCCTCTAAGTTCTGTCCCAGCCGATGGGGGAGGGCAGGGGTTTGGCTGCATGACTGTGGGCCACAGGTAGAACACCTCTGAGGGTGCTGAATCAACACTGCACTCACTGTGGGACTTTGTTACCAGTGTGTCACACTGGCTGATCAGAATGTTCTTGGTCTAGGCAGACTCCAGGTACATTCCTTCATCCAGGTAGACGGCCACTCACTAATTTGTGTATACCAATAACCAGGCCCTACCGGGCGTGGTATTAGCCAATTTCTTGTTATGTGAAATTAACTCGTATTCAACCCCTTCTTGGCCGTGTCTAAAACCGCCAGCAAAGCACATGCATGATAACTACAGATCTGTGACTGGATCACAGATGCACAAAACCTTTCGCTCTGTGATGAGGACCTTGCATACGCATATCATTGTGTGCGAAATTCTGTATTTTGGAGTGGCTGAAAATCTGTTTTGGGGTGCCCAGCCCAAAATGAATTTTGTAGTTATCAGAGTGTATGGTTGATCAATACGTCGTCATCAGATTCAAAACTTAAGAAAAATGCTCAAACATGGGAGTTTTGAATTAAACATTTTGCTTGGCTGGGAGCCAGTTAAGTGGCCATATACATGGTCTTTATGCTTCAGGCCAAGAATGAGGAGAGGACCGAGACGTTTTAAGGCATAGGTAAGGTGAACTGTGGCCCAGGGCCCCAGACTTTAAGGGGGCACTTGTTTTACAGAGAATCTTGTGCTGATGACTTTGGGGCCCAGGGCCCCAGCTTTTAAGGAGGTGCCCCTTACATGCCCCCTGTTCTGCAGCCAATCTTGTGCTGATGAACACGAATATTTCTTAAAAAAAGATTGTTTTAAATACTGTTTCTTTTAATTAATTTGTGATGTGGCTGGTGTGTGGGTGTGTATTACAGACATTTTGCAGAGAAAAGTTTGTTTCATGCAGCATCCGTAAAAACGTTTTTTTGGATTAAAAGCGGACCTCACATTTGAGAAATGGGAGGGAGTCACAGAGATTATTTTCAATTATATTGGTGAGCTGCAACTGTTTTACCAATTGCAAACTCACCTCACTATCTTTGAATATTAGTTGCAAACACATTTAGAATTTGGACCTGTGTACTTGTACACTGTCACTGACCTGGCCAAAGAAGACATCAAAGAGCTCAAATTATAGGATACATTTAAAGCTGTTCCGAACAGATTTTGGGGTCTGGGGCCCCCAAATTTTTTTAAGATATCCCTAGGCAGGGACATGATATTGCACTCTTAAATGTTTTTTTCCGCCTTGTCGGGGAAGGGTGCAAATCATAGTATAGAGCTCTGCTGTGGCTTTGGCCTCTCAAAGTTGGCAAATTCCTCAATTTAAATTTGAAGCTCAATGATATGTATAAGATGTTCTCCTAATTAGTACAAACTATACTATTTTTCTCCTGTTCCTTGTTTTCTCAGCTCCTTCTGCCTCCACCTCCCCCTCTCCTCAGCCCCCACACACCTCAGCAGATCCATTGGGCACGTCCTCTGCCATGGTTAAAGAATTTAGAAACAGAAGTTCACACAACCTTACCACACCACATGCAGGGTACTTGAAGGGTCATGAATCAGAAAAACCTGAACAGAAAGAGCTTGCCCAATAGACACAATTCATGGAGGAGATTTCCGATGTTTGGAACCAAAAATGGCTCAATTTTAGCTCCATCCTTCTAAAATTATCTCTGCTTCAATAGAAGTTAATGGGGAAAATGCGTTTCCCCGATTTTTTTCCCAAATCTCCCGTTGTGTAGTTTCAAAATGTTTGCATGGTTGATTACTCTCGTGCACATACATACATGTCTGAAAGTGTGTTTAATGGGCGCTTTCAGCAGTGACTTAGCACCTGGTTGTCTTGGAGTTTTCGCATCCCTTCCACTGCTAGTGCACGATGGTCCGTCTGTAAAATCAGGTAATTGCATATAAGCTTAACCGGTGCGCATGCGCACTAGTTCTCGCTCGTTTTGTGGAGGCAATGTATAGAGCACACATTGGACTCTTTCGGCTTCTGCAGTTAAAGGGAGCTGGGCTTTGTCTCTTCACAGTGAGCTCTCTGTGTTGCTTTCTGTCGCACTGCCCTAGCGCCTGAATCATACAGAAATGTTTGTTTATTAGGACCGGCCTATCCTTCACTGCAGCAGAAGCTGGCGATAAAGTCGCTAAAGTTGCCCTTCTGTCCAGGTCGGGAGAATGCCGTTCATTGTAGATAAGCGTTTGTACCTCAGTGTTCCTCACCCGTGCCGGCGACACTCACAGCTGATGGCAGATGCCCGAGATGTTTTGACAGCTGCCAGTGGCCTCCCTCGGTGGGTAGGGCTCATATATTTTTGTTTTGACAGGAGGAAACGGTTCTGTGGGTAATAGGTTTCTACTGGAGTGTATGTGTCCTCCGCCAAATTCCGGTATAGCCTTTTTTGTGGTGATTGTCAGGTGCACGTTGTTAAGGGGAGTGGATAATAGCTTGTTTACAATCGTGTTTCATACAGCACACCTGCCTTTTCTAAGCACTGTAAATAATAAATATTACTATCATCTTCTTTAATCAAACCTAGTTCATCGACCTTGGAGGATGGGGGAGGGGGGAGTCAAGTTTGAGGGGATTTTAACTTGTGCACTGCAAATCACTGCACGCCAATTAACTCACTCAGCCATCCTGCATTATATTCTGCGGATCAAAGCGAGAGTGTGGGGTGGACTTAACTATTTTTTTATGGCCTTCTTGAAGGAGTCTGGGGTGGACCACGTTGTGTAGGGACAACTGATCCTAAAGCTTATAGACCTGGATGGTGAGTGAATCGGAGACCCCTATTGAGAAAGAGACCTCTGTATGATGTGTAACTGTCGAGATTTTGTATAGGGCAACAATTTCAGTGAGATATCTGGATAGCTCAGGAGGTAATTTAAGAATTGTTTTTCCTCTCATTTGGGTCCTGTGACGTTTCAGCGGCCTGCAGACCAGCTTAAAGTCCTCCTGTCATATTTTGCACCACCAGGAGGTGGTTAAGCTGGCACTTTGAAAGAAGGCCTAAGAACAGGACACGCAATCACTATTAGAGAGGGGTAGGTGCAAAAAGCCACCACATTACCTCCCTTAAAGTTACCAAATCACAACAGGGTGCTCTGGCTTGCAGAAAAGCCACTATTATGCTCTCAACTCCAGGGTATATTCCAGACCCCTATTTGGGTAGGGAAAAGGTCTGTCCGCTGTCTCCCCACCCTAGGAGGCCAGTGCCACCTGTGCGGACTCAACCTCCCTTAATGTGGCAAGTGGGAGGGGTTTCTTAAATTATACTGGATAGCAGTGGGGATCCAGAACAGGTTAAAAATACCTTACGGAGCCCAGGTTGTCAGCTTTATTAAATTGGGCCCATGGGTATGGTTAAAAACCTTATGTGGTGGTATTTGAGATAGAGGACTCACACCATCTCTTCAGGCCAGCATGTTTTTGCTCTTCTAACAGCTTAACTGGTCCACAGCATTCATAAAGTCGGTAGGATCCCTAAGAATAGGCCAAATTGTCAGAATATTTATTCTAGAACAGGTAGCTCCTACATGAATAAACAAGTGAAGTACTCTATTTTAACCGGTATCTAGCCTCCTGGTCTGGAGAATGGAGGGTGTCCTCTATAATCACACTTCCATCAAGGGGTCTCCGTACCTGTGAACTTGCAAGTATTCAGCCCAGTTCCCAGCCGCAATTGGAGCTTGAGAAAAGGTGACTGAACTGACATGAAACGTTGTGTTCACACCAGCAATATGGATGGACTTCCATATTTCTTACTAACATGGCAAAGGTGATGAAAGCACCTGGGTGCATGAAAAATATATTTTTTTAGCAGGTGTCTGGCCCCAGGAATCAGGCTTCACTATTGACCCTGTTCAGCTAAATCCTGCATGTGACCACCCGATCCTACAGACATGTTTGTCTTTCTTTTAGAGATGAGAAGTCATGTTCTCTATCGACCCGAAGGTAGATATGAGTGCTGTCTGTTCCATTCTGAGAGGAGAGACCTAATTGGTTCTTAAGAGTGGGGAGCACATCTAAATTAAACTGAAGTGGTAATGGGCGAGCTTTAAGCTTCTAAGAACGGGAACTATTGGAGGCTCGAACCTGCAGCTGTGACTCCCCTTATCTTTTGGCCAAGTGTTGAACTCTTTTGTATCAAAAGGAACAAGATTAATGTAATAGGAAGAACATTTAAGGATTCTTCATCAGTGATGGTTAGGAGGTCACTTCAGACTTTGAGGTAAATCTTTCCATGGCTTACCGCCACCTGCATTCTACAGAATGCAGGACTCCAACAGATACTGAAATTTGGAGCAGGCCTATGTTTCCAGTTACTTTGTAGTGTCCTTGAGTCGTTAGGCTAACATTTAATTTAGAAACTAGTATATGTATTATCTTATCTTGATTTTCTATTTGAGACAAAGAAACTTTAGTCCCAAAGTTTTCCAGTGGTCTTGCTGAATATGCCAGGTGGAGACTTCCCCTGTTACACCGTAGCCAAAACCGGTATTCTTTCCCCTGTGCTTCAATCTGTGATCCCGCAGCTTGGCTCCTGCGGAGCTATTCTGTGCACCAGCACTTACATTCTCTTGAAGAGGGCAGTACCCTGCTAGATCTCTGTGTATGTTCAGGTACGCATTGTCAGTGATGGCCTCTGTTAATTGATATTTGAAGTGATGATTTTTTTTTCAGCCTATGCTAGCTCTTTTTCAGGGCCCTGGGCATTGAAATGGCACGTTTTTGCATAATAGTATTGGCCTGGCTTTTAAACTGCAAGATACATATGTAGGAAGCCCATTGAACAGACTTCCATATGAATAACCGTGCCGCACAGCTGGGTACACAAAGGCTCAGTACTTATTGGGCTGGCCATCGACAACTTCACAGGTACAAAATTCAACGTATGTCACTGATTGTTCAGAGTGTGGTAAGCTCGACCAAGCACCTGGTTGATGTTCTGTCTTAATTTGTACAGTACTATACCCAAACTGATAGAACCACCCTCCTTGATTTGTAGCATCTGAAAACATAATGACATGTTGCCTAAATTAGGATAATAGAAGGACACTGGGCTGTTTATGCCAACTAGAACCACAGTTGCAGTGCTATTCTTTTTCACTCTCTTGTCAAGCTTTCTCCTGCTCCTTCTATCCATTGCAAGGTTTTGAAAGAGAAGACCTTGACATAAGTGGAAGACGGACACTTGCCAATATCTTGGAGACTTTTCAGTATGTGATGAATGCCATGGGAAGGTCATCAATTTCCAGTCCTTAGTGCATGATACTACCAAAGCCTACAAAGATGTATCATTTTAAAAAAAAAGAAAAAAAAAATCCTAAAATTTGTGGTTAGTCCACTAATGTTTTTACTGAATTTCTTTCCAAGACACCATTTTGCACTTCTCCACGATGTTGCTTCATGATGATATAGAGTTAAAAGATGCACAAGGTTTCATGTACCCTCAAATGGATGCCTTTCCCACTTTTGCTTTCTTTTGGAGGATGCCTGCGAGACCTTGCAGTATTAAATTCACTCTTTCCCTTTGGCCTGTCTAACTCCTTTGTAGCTGTTGGTTGGCAGGTGTTCAGCTAAGGTAGATAAGATTTAATGCACCAGAGTGCTTCTGCCTTTCAAGAATATAACTGAATTCCCCCTTTTTTTTGACAACCAAATTTTTATTGAGTTTACAGAGCTGGTGTCATCCAGTGCGATAGGTCATCAATAGAAAAGCTTGCCTGGAGAACAGTAATATATCAAACAGTAATTACAAACAACAGCCCCATCATGATGGCATTCTGTGATCAGCCCACCATTTCCCCCATATTTTATCATGCTTCTGGGTACAGCCACATGCCTCATATCAGTTTCTCTTAATGAGCACACCAGTCAGCTCCCTTGCACCATTGTTGGATTGAGGGGGGAGAGGGGTGTTTCCACAGGTGGGCAACGTCTCATTTTAGCTGCCATTCAGGCCAGCCCTATAGAAATCCTCTTGGCGCGTAGCCCCCCGGTTCCTCCAGAAGACCCAGCAGTGCCACCCTGGGGCCCAGGTCGATCAAGAAGCCCAGAACTGCTGGTAGTTCACAACCAGTCCCAGAAGGAGCGCAATGATGGGTCATACCACGCCACATGGTAGAAGCCTACAGCGGGGAAAGCGCAGTCCGCAAATGCAGGTTGTGCTGACCTGAATTCACCTTTAGGAAAACTAAAATATGCCACCACTTTTATGGACGTTTTCTGTGAATCTGTCCATTGCTTCACCAGTGCACTGTAGTTGTTACTCTGATCTGCCTTTGGAGGTGAGGGCTGGGTATTGTTATTGTTTTAACTCTAGTACTACTAACTCGGGCTTTACAGCCAGGTCATTGATTGAATGAAGTAATTGCTATTGGAATTAATGGTGCAGATCAAACATTATCGTATTGCTTTGTGTGATTAGACCACTAGTTACTGGATCAACCATACAAAACCTATAACGTTGGAGCTGGGGTGAAATAAAAGCTTGAGGGCCAATGGAAAAGCCACTGGGATTACTAAAAAAAACCAAATAGCATTCTGCAGCGTTTCTTTTTTTTTTGTGTGACTGTATGGTTACCCCGGCAGCTTTTGTTGGTAGGTGTTAATGATTTTGATACATTTAAGGCTTTACAAAGCAGATGTCATGTGTCACATTCTTTGCGATGCTAGAGAAGCCTTTTGTGGCTTTTTCCTAAGTACCTCTCCCGTTGTCTCCTCCTGGTCATATTTTTGTCATACTTGCATTGAATGATGCAGCACACCGTTTCTGATTGGACAGCCATTGCTGCTTTAATGTGTTTCCTGACATTTGAAAGTCACAACACAGTTTTCCTTTGTGAAAAAAATGTATTTGGAAGTTATGCATGCCTGTTTTTTCAGTACTCTACTAATGAAGACTGTCTGCTAAACAGAAAATCTAAGGAGGTAGAAAGACAACCATCCCTAGCTTCAGGACCTCAGACTGTTTAATTTATTCGGTTTATGGAGGCTTAGCCTGCTTTACAGCAGGCCTTAGAATATAAACCAAAGCTGAGGTTCTATTCTGGGCACTAAACAAAGCAACCGATGTTAAAACATTAGCCGTGATTCGAGGTGAAGAAAAGCATGAATCGGATCAGAAAACAGTGGGCTCGATTCACAATTGCAAATGTGCAGATCTGTAAATCTGTTATATGTATTAATAGGGTTTGCCCAGATGTAAGCATTTTTGGTCGGGCACAGGACCATATAGGAATGTGTATGAGGCTCCTTAAACCTCGTTGGTGGCACAAATTTTCAAAAATATTTTTTCGACTTTCTTAATGTGTTTTTCCTTGATGATGAATACATTTTGCCCATGGAAAAGACCCTTCTTCTTCACCCGCATGAAATATGGGGTCTACCCACCCCTCTTCCACCATAAAAGGCGTTTTCTCCTGTATTTTACCGAAATAGTAATGCGTGAGTTCCCAGGGTAGGATCTGACATCGAACAAGTTTGTGAATTCTTTCAACGTTTGATTTTGTGAATGTTGACAGCCTTTTTTGTTTGTTTGGCTTCCATGTCTGGTTGGAGAGTTACTTCATCAAAGATGCTTCACAACTAGCAGATTGTCTCCATTAGCAAATCTGTTTTGCAGGCAGAAATTCCAGTGAACCGGATTCATCAAATCGGGATTTGAGATTTTCTATGCACCAATACTTTTTTGTGCACATTTTCCCACTTGTGCACATAAAACGCTCAGTGAATCATGCCTTGTACACGTAGTAGCCTTGTTTCCTCTCGCCCATTACAAATAGAGTCGAAAACAGTTGATCGAGTTGATCTTGGAAGGTGGATATTGTGATTATTGTTTCAGTGCTGTATTTTTCTTGGTTTCTTCTTGGCGCACACGGTTCTGATCCTTCTCTTTCTGCCGGAGGATGGATGGAGCAAGCTGTGACAAAGACGCAAACTTCAGCTTCGCCTAAACATATGAAAAGGCCATTGCGGCAGTCCAAGCAATTGTTTTACACATATTGCCACCACGTGTCTTTAGTTGGAGGTTGTTCGTGTCCATTTCAATACTCCCAGAGAGATTCAAAGTTGGTTTACTACACACGTTCGCAGCACGTTACTGGAAACGGGAACAAGCCCCAGGCATTGTACAGTACAGACATTGAATTGTAACTTGGAGTTTTGATGGACCATTCATGGTGGTGTTCCAGAAGTATTACTGACCCTAACCAGCGGGTTCACTGAAGATTGCTGACACTTAATCTAAATCAGTACCACATTAGAGGTGGGGTTGCTTTCTAGGTGGACCCCTTTCGACCTTGCTGCTGAGACGAGCTTTTGACAACCATCATTAAGCCACAAACTTAAGCCGTTTCTAACAAAAATGTGCATTGTCAGGACTCCAGCTTCTTTCTTGACTGTGAGTCGAATATGTTTGTTAAAGGGCCGAGGGCGCATGGGTGGTTGGAGAATTTTTTCTACTGTACGTCATTGTGAGCACTTTTCCAAAAGTCCTTCTGTTTGCATCGGAGGCATCTTACCGATTTGCTTATGGAACAAACTGAAATTACTCTTGGCATTTCAATACGCTCATCTTATCAACCATTTAACTAAGAATTGCTGGCTCTTAATTAGAGTGTGCAACCCGCAGGTTACATACAAAGGGGTCTCTGCAGTGGGCACCCCACCACTGGGGGTATGTTGCCAACCCAAGAGATATTATACTTTCTATTACCAGTGAAAACCTTCTTCTAGGCAAAGTGTGCTTAGAGCAGAAAAAAAGTAGGTGTTCATCAGTATTAATGCAGAATCTGCAGTTTCTGGTGCCATCTAGTGAAATAGCCCAACGTGCAGTAAAAGCAGCAATAGTGAGTGCTGCACCTAAACTGCAGTAACAATCTGCAGGCACATAGAGGTCTAATAAAAGCTAACAATTCTTCAGCCATAGGTATAGCTTTGTGAATTTAAAAAAAAAAAAAAAACATTTAGTCAGCGTTCCTCATCCACCGTCCTGTTAAATCCACATATTTACCAACCCCCAATATCTTTGCTTAGCCTTTTGGGTAGCATTAATCGGGGAAGTCCATGGAGCATCCCAGAACTCCAGTAGACCCAGGTCAGGCCAGACTTTCTTCATATTCCTTAACCACTCAGTCTTCGCCATTGCCTTCTTGCACTGCATAACATTGCCGAGGTCAGGCCCATTACTTTGGAGTTCACTAGTAGTTTATAGATTAACCCATTATAGTAGCGGTCTTAGCGCTGCCAACTCAACGACTGGGTAGATTCCAAGGTCGAGTGAGAGGGGCAGCAATGGAGTTCCTTTTCCTGCACCCGTACTAGCTCTATGGGAATTATTCTCCTTAACGCTCATGGTACTCAAATTATAGTGCCCCAAGGTACTGCCCCTTATAGGGCTCCTCCACTTACCTGCATTTTGTAAATGTCTACCTCAGGATTAACTGGGAACCACCGTACTTTTTTTGCTGTTCTAATAATAGCCCCTGCTCGATGGCTTGTAGCCTGGTTGCTTTTAACTGTCCGAGGGAGCAAGGACTCTGAATCCGCCAGTCTCACACCTAAATAATCAATCTCGTTACCCCTTTCCAATACCTCATTATTTAGAAGGGCCGCACCATGAAGCCTCTTCAGTTTTTTTAAAATAAATCTTCTGTTTGTTTACTTTCAGGCCAAAGTATTTACAGAATGCCCAAAACCTGTTCACTAGATTTTGCAACCCCATTCTAGTTTTGCTTAACAAAAGGGTATCATCAGCATAAAATAGACCTGGGATTTTCTGAAGGAGAGTCAATGCAGTTAGCTAAATACCCTATGCAATTATTGATGTAAAGCAAGAAGAGGGCGCCAAGCAGCAGCTCAGGCGAACCCCCTTATTGACAGGGAGTACGTCCATTAGTTCACCCTTAGTACCATACTGGATGCTCACATAGCTCCTTTCATGAAGGCGTGTGATAACATTTAATATATCTTTCAGGACACTCATCTCCCGAAGAGTAGCCCACAACATCCCCCCCGGGAACTAAATCGAACGCTGCACGGAGGTCTACAAACACCACATATAAATCTCTCCCTCCTCGATCCACAGTCTTCCATTAATCTAGATAATTCTGAATACTTGGTCAATGGAACTGGTTGCAGGTCTAAATCCTGCTTGTAGATTAAAAATTACATTATTCTCATCTATCCAGTCCACTAATCGATCCAGTAGTTATTTACAAAAAACATTCTGGAGGTTGTCCAGAAGGCTTATTGGGTGGAAGTTTGCTGGATCACTAGGACTTCCCTTTTTAAATATGGAGATAATATCAGCCCCTTTCCATGTCTTGGGGAATTGGAGCACCGGCAGTAGTAGTATTTGCAATTTTATTAATGTATTGCACCCATATAGTGGTGTTGGATTTATTCAAGTCCCCAGAAATTCTGTCCAGACCAGGGGCCTGCCTTTGTTTAAGTGTGTTAACCACTGCTAAAGGTAATTAAAATGTAAATTCAAGGAGGCTGCAATCTCAAAATTGTCAGATTTGGGGACCTCCACATTAAATTCTGGATATATCTGGAATAAAGACTACCAAAGTGGGCTGTCCAGTCACCTGGGAGTATAGAGGACCCCGTCAGCGACTGAGGCTTTCCACTTCCATTGCTGACAAGCAGCCAAAAGCCTCTTTGATCATTATTCCTGTCCACTTCATAGAGGCCAACCCACAATTCGTCTTCCCATTCTCCACCTCTGTTTGGAGCCAGCCATAGGCAAATCAGTATTGCCGCTGCTCCATTAGGAGCAGTCCATCCCAAACTGCTAGGCCACATCCTCCCTTGAATGGAACATAAGCAACCCTAGGCTAGTTTTGCCCAAACTGGGGCTTGGCAGTCAGGTGTAGATTGGTCCCAGTAGCACAGTGAGCACAGGACACACATCTGGGCATACCCTTGACCACTCGGTGGTACTTGAAACACACAAAAGGTGCTGGAAGAATACTTAGAGTAAGTCTAACCATTGGCAATGGCTCAGGGTAGCATTCCAGTCCATCATTCTTTACCCACCATGCCACCTCAGTTTGGACCCGACAAATGAGTTGCGACCCTGCTCCAAAAGAACAGTCTAGCCTGAGCTGCCAGGACATGTCCTCCCTGAACCAGAACATAAGCAAACCAAGACCAGTTTCACCTTAATTGGGGCTCTTCTGTCAGGTGTAGCTTAGTTCCAGTGGCACAGTGAGCCCAGGACCCACATCTGGTCATACCTTTGGCCACTAGGGAGGTACATGAAACACACAAAATGTGACTGGAAGATCCTTTGTTTAATGTCAGCAAGGTGACTGGAGTGGTTCTGGATCCTTGAATGCTTGGATTGTCTTCCTCCCCTTTCTGAATAAAACTGACCTTGGCGGAAGTGAGTCCAGTAACTTCTGTCTGAGTATCCTCTTGTTTAATATGGGGGGGCCTGTTGAAGATGCTGGCTGCCAAGCAATTGACATGCTATTTCAAGAATCTCAACATTCTTGGCTCCTGGAAGACGGGCTTTAGTCCAGGCAGTGGTGCAAAATTTTGTAGTTGCTCTGGATTGCATCAGACTCATCTTGAATGAGGGAGATATGAGCGAGTGATTCTCCTGGATCCTTGTCACCTTTGATGCTGTTGAACATGCTATCTTACATAAAAGGTTGGGTGAAATTGGCACTCTATCATGCTCTTTACCCCTCTATTCTCACTGGTACAGGTTATATACCTAGGATGTGACATGTAGAGTGTCACAAGGATCGTTCCTGTTATCTATTCTCTTTGATCTGTATGCTCAACCTCTGCACTGATTAGTTCGATCGGGAGAAGGGCTGCTTGAGGACACTCAGCTAATCATTGGGTTTCAGCCTCAACCTCTGTCATGAATCTTAGAAATCTCCTGTTAATACTCCAATGGATGAGACAAACGACCTAAAGTTAAATTTGTTCCTTGGAGCTAACAGCATCTGATGGGATAACACCCTCTAACTAATGATTATTTGACTCTCACCTATGTTTATTCAACTTTGAACAGCTTGTATTCCTTATCTTCTGGTTCTAGTACAGCGCTTGTAAAACTTTACATAACAAATTAATTTGTAAATAAGCCTGGGTGAATGTTTTTATTACACTGGCCTAATTCATGTAATTTTGTGAATTTCCTGTTTTAGTTCTTAGGCAAAATTCTGTCATTATGCCACTTTGTGTAATTATGATCCACTCATGGCAAAAATGTACTGCGAGCGCACCGTTTGCGGTACAAACTTACTGCGAGCGCACATGCGCAACAGAACCCAGTGACTTATTCGTGGAGATTTGTTTATTTGCACTGTTTTTTTCTTTTAACACAAAGTGACTGATTTGCATTTTACATAACCCATACATTTGCATATTTTGCTGAAAGTTTACATAATCCTACAAAAGCTAATTATGTCAATTTCGCATACCCTTAGTTGTAATTCAGGAGGTTCAACTACACGTTCGAAGCAGGGAGGTAACTGCTCTTACGTGCGGTGGAAAAGAAGGCGCAGTGTATATTTTATTTGGCTCGCAGATGCTAGCAGGGAGGTGATGAATCAGAGTGACCACAGTTGTTGCAGCTATACTCTTCTACTAAAATGTTGGGTTCAACAAATCCGCGCAAGATATGCGTCCCTCGCATGAAGAGGGGACGTACTGTAGGTGGTCTTCTCTCGTTCTGCCACCAAATTATGGAACCAACTGGCCCTGGGGCTGAGAAGTCGAGAGCGCTTTGAGTTTTCTTGTTCCTTGAAAATCTTACTCTTCTACTAAGGTGCTTTTCAAGTAGATAAGCTTCGTCGTTTTATTGTTCCTTTGTATGCTTCAGGATCAAGACGACTTCTTTGCAGTCATGTATTTTATAAACAAAAGTAATCTAAATAAAAGTGGAGCTTCACCTAAGTTCAACTTATGCTTCTGCACCACCTCTCCCCGCACCCCAGCCTTCCAAATGTGACAGTGTTTCATGCTTTGTCTTTATTTGGACTCTTATCTCACTTCTCTGATTCCCTCTTTCCTCGAGCTCCATGACTTACGTCTGTAGCATTTATAACCAGCCCTTCAGTCATCACAAGCATGCCGGCATCCTACCACAGGCAGGACAACACCCTGGATGTCCCACACCCATTGTGCAGCGTGGACATATGGTCTTATGAATTCCAATTGCACTTGGAGTGCCACAGTGTGCTTGTCCAGGGACCTCGCAAGACCTTCTCGCGATCATGATGCTGGCACAGGCAGCTGTCGGGACCAGGGTCCGGCTGCTGGCTGTCTGCACTGCTGTGTGGTGTGTATTTTTAGCTCTCCCCATTCTGAATGCTCCCATTGAAAAGGGAACTTATGCAGACTGAGAGTGGACAAAGGGTACTATACATGTGGTTAGTGTAGACCAAAGCTTGATGTCAAATTATTGTTTTGGCTCCGAGATACACCACTCAAAATTGTGATTTCCCAGCATCAAAACTAAATCTGTTTTGAACATCATGACATTACGGGATCCCTTACTTGGATGTGTGATGTTGGGGCGCGGGGGAAGGGGGTCAAAAACCACTGTTTAATGTTGCCAGCGCTGGTTAAGCTATGCACAGCTCTTTTAGCTTTTGTTGAAAACTAGAGTCAACTCAGTCACACTGGTCCCTTCAGAAGATGGTGTTTAGGTTGAGCGTTCTTTCTTGAAATTGATCCAGTGGACACCCGTACCTTTTTGGAGTGTCTCTGTCTAAGCGACGCATGTGTCGGGATGAAGGCAATTGGTTCACTGGGATGGATCAGAGCAATTTCAGCAGAATGGTGAGACTGTAATAGGGTTTCACTGTTGCTTCTCTGTTGGCTGAAATTCAAATCCGGATGATTCAGATGCAGGCGACGCAGGACCAGGGGAAATCGGCTGCTGTTAATAGATGCACTTGTCTGTCACTTTCAAGAGCGAGATACAACTCATGCAAGTAGTGAAATAAAACCATGGTCGTTGACGAAGGGTGAAACGAGTATCACCACTTTAGAGTCTATCAGTTTTGCGATCCAGATAGCTTCGAATCTTTATCTTTAAACATATTTCTGTGGCAGTTAATGGTGAGGGGAAGAAACTCCCTTAACTAGGTGTAGTTATCCATTGCAGTTGATCTGTTTGAGCACAGGCTTCCACAGACAATGGACCGTCCTTAGAAATCGTCCTCTGATGCAGAATTGTATCTGTTGGTGCACTAGATATAATGGTTTTGCGCGGATGCTTTCCCTTTTCTATTATCCCGCCAACCCACGGTTTTCTCCATCTCTCCTTCTGTTTTCCTTTCCCGTATCCTGGCTAAATTATAGGCTTCTTTTGCGCTCGCTGTGCTTGTGAGTCAGCATATCCCCAAGTGCCCTTTAATGATACGTTTGCAAACATAGGAGAACATGGAACGGGGGGCTCTGCATATTTGATGCGTCTTTTCTTTCCGTCATCCTTTTGTAATGCATTTTTTGTTTCCTTATGAAATTTGTGCAAGCTTCAATTTAGGGAAATAGCACTTGCTTCAGCGCTGAAGAACTAACTGGAAACGGGCCCCTCCTTTATACACCAGGAACAGGGGGAGCTGGGGAGGTCGGTTCTCAAACACCACTTTTATGGGGTAAATATGTTTAACACTGTATTATTTAATAGCTGTTAAGATTGCAATTTATAATCCTTTGCGCCCTCATTAAAATAGCGTTTTATTCTGTAGCTGTTAGTTAACCATTCAATGAAGGCAGCCATTTAATAGAAAGCCTATCTTTTTGAGTTTCGGTGTGTTTTTTTAAAAGTTAGTGATATTGTTTTTTTAGGGGTGTAGTTTGCGACACAATGTATCTTTCTACGCTATTGTGACTCAAAGTCCTGCCGTTTTTGTGCCTCTTTCCCCTTTCCACTTCCTGATAAGAATGCTTTTTGACATTTTATATTGTGAGCTGTCATCCAAGTGATCAGACATGACAGTTCTGGGTTTGTGCTAGAATTCCATGGTGCTTGCTATATACGGGTGGGCCTAGTAACTTTCTATGGCACAAGTAATCCTCGACCATCTGGCTATGTTGAAGTTGCCTTGTCGGTGGCAGAATTACATTCCACAACTGGGCTACCAATTGCTTGGAAATAGTGGGTAACAGAAACTGACCCACCCTGCCTGTTTTGCAGATGCTTACAGTAGCGACAGCTGTTGCCAGCCCTCTCTTCAGGCTACTAAGGACTTCATCTGCCACTTTAAAGGTGTGCTACTTTAGCCCTTCAAAGGAATGAGACCCTGCATCCACAGTTGCAGGAAATGGCTGCCGCCGATGGTGCCATCATTTGGTACTCCCCAAGTTCAAAGTGTCCCGCTAGCCTGCTCTACCTGGGAAGAACATGAAAAGCTCCAGTCTCTTATCCCTCCCACAAAAAAGGCGGAGTTATAGCCAGATACTCTGCTGTCCTGCCATGTTGGCTAAGTATAGCTTGGGAACAATCTATGGTGATGAATCAACCATGTGGCTGCACACAGCAGCTACCTACCTGAACTCCACACAGCACCAATTTATGTTCTGACATGGCCCCCCCCAGTATAGAAACAAAAGTAGTGCCTCCTTTGTGGCAGCATATTGCCCTTGTTCCATCAACAGCTTTCTTACCTTGCATGTGTTGATCAAACCATACCTTACTATGTAGACAAAGCTTCTCCAACGAGTAGCTTGTGAGCTACTGGTAGCTCTCCGGCCACCTATGAGTAGCTCCCCTCTGTTCAGCCCACTAAATTTGAAGCCTTTAAGTGATTGAAATAACATATGTGCACCTATATTGAGAGTGCCTTTATTTTCATAACTCATAAGCTATTTATAGAAACATGGCTGGATTTCCAAAATATAGTCTGATATTTCATTGATAAATCACGTGACAGTGGGGAGACTTTTTACAGATGTTATTACCTTGGTGCCACAGGCATTGCTGCTGTGGCTGTGATGTTTTACCCATTGTTAAACCTGTCAGCTATTGGCATGGTTCCCCCTGTCTTTTGGCTTCTGACCTCCTGTTTTTGATCCTGTGCTGCATTTTGCTTGTGTTGGCTTTAGTACTCTGGGCACTTTACCACTGCTGACCAGTGCTAAAGTGCAAGTGCTTCCTGTCTAAATTGTATTGGTCATTGTTGTATCCATGATTGGCTTATTTGATTGACTAGTAAGTCCCTAGTAGAGTGTACTATGTGTGCCCAAGGCCTGTAAATCAAATGCTACTAGTGGGCCTGAAGCACTGATTGTGCCACCCACATGAGTGGCCAGGTAAGCATGTCTCAGACCTGCCACTGCAGTGTCTGTGTATGCAGTTTTAAACTGCCATTTCAACCTGGCAAGTGCACCCACTTGTCAGGTCCAAACCTTCCCTTTTACTACATGTAAGTCATGCCTAAAGAAGGCCCAAGGCAGCCCCATGGGCAGGGTGCAGCATATTGAAAAGGTAGGATATGTACTGGTGTGTTTTACATGTCCTGATAGTGAAATACTGCTAAATTCTATTTTCACTATTGCAAGGCCTATTTCGCCCATAGGGTAACATGGGGATTGCCTTGAAATATCTTTTAAGTGTAATTTCCCATTGGGATCAGCTAGACATATGAAGTTTGGGGGTCTCTGAACTCACAATTTAAAAATCCATCTTTTTGTGAAGTTGCTTTTTGAATTGTAAGTTTGAAAATGCCACTTGTAGAAAGGGGGCATTTTCTTGCTTTAACATTCTGTGCCTCTGCCTCTCTGCTGAATACACGTCCGGTTCAGGATGACAGTTGGGCTGTTTGTCCATTCACTCTAGACAGTCACACAAAGGGAGTCGAGGTGTGACCGGCATATACTAATGGACTATCATCAGGCTGATGGGTCTTCCTGAGTTAGAGTGGTGGGAGGAGCTGACACTTGCACCTGAATAGGACTGTGCCTGTCCTCACAGAAAGCAGTCTCCAACCACATGGAGTGTGCCAGGGGCCAAGGCAGGGAAAGACAGGGTCTTGTGCATTACAAGACTTCTCCTTGAAGTTTGCCTACTTCAGAGACAGAAATGGGTATATATACTGGACCTCTGACACAACATAGGTTGAATCCTTCAGGACTGAGGAAATTCTGCTAGGAAGAAGAGCTGGATGCTGTAAGAGGGACTGTCACTCTGCCTGTTGCTTTGTTGTGCTGGCCTGCTTCTTCTGTCCTGGGAGTGAAAGGACTGGACGTGGCTTTTGTACATCCTGCTTCCAAAGGTTCTCCAAGGGCATGGGCTCAGCTTGCCTCCTGTTATGAAGTCTCAGGGACATCAAAGACTTCACCCTTCAGCACCTGGGCTATCTTGCTGAGAGTCCTGACTTTCCAGGTGGTGCCAAATCTCTAGCTCCTGGACCCTTGGGGAGTGAGCTCTGGTGCAACAAGGAAGAGACTAGAGCATCGACTTCCAGAACAATTTCAGAACCAACACCGCTGTCTGACCCCGTGCTACTGCCTGCACAGGAGGCTTTGTCCCCACTGAGTTTAACAACCGCTACCTACAACGCAGGCCTGATGAAGCTGCAACGCCTCAGAAGTCCTGCCACTGCGTGAGACTAGAGTGTCATGTCACCTACGTCCGTGGCCCACAGCTCCGTTGCAGCACCTGTGGCCCCATGATGTGATCGCAACACCGCGAAGTCTGCACCTTACGTCTTAACCTACTGAATTCATCAACCTACTGTTGTCGTGAGGAACCACCGCCTCGCCCCCAACGCCCCATCACCTCCTCTGCAACCGTAAGAAACGGATGCCTCACCTCCCCTGCCTAGCAGTAAGAAACCAACACCTCACCGTCCCCGGTGGCAGTTCAGAACCGACGCTGCACCGGCTCCAGCGATGCCTCACCTCCCCGACTCCGTGCAGCGTCTTTGTTCCCATCATCGTTTTCCAAGATACTGCAACTGGGGTCTACACAAATCAGTGGCTGGCCACGCTCCCTCGCGGGTGGCGCTGGACTGTTGGAAGTGACTCTGTCATGGCCATTTTGATAGCGCCAGCCGTTTTGATAGCCCCAATTGGAGCTATGTGTTTCTAAGCACTATATTACATTTTATCTTTGAAAAATTGTAACTTTATTTGTGTATGTTGGGTTTTTGCCATTTTAGTCTTGTTTTACTCTGATAAATATTGGCTATTTTGTTTTTTAAACTGGTGTGGAGTACTTTTGTGGTATTTTCACCATGGCATTGTGTGTGTGTTTACAAATACTTTACATTGCCTCTGAGATAAGCCTAACTGCTTGAGCCAAGCTACCAAGGGGATGAGCAGGGGTGGTCTTAGCTGTGTGACTCCCTAACCCTGACAAGAGTAAGGGTCCTTAAACAGGGTTCAAACCACTGCCAAGTAGAGACCCGATTTCTAACACCCATGTAGAGGCATTCTGTATTAGCAAATCTTTTTTTTTTTTTTTTTTTTTTTTTTTTTTTACTGCTGTTAACCACACCTGATGCCCTCAGTTCATCACTGGTAGTAATCTTCCATATGGTGGCCACTAATGTAATCTTGTAGTGATGTGGTCACTATTACAATGCAAATACTCATAGTAGCTCTCAATGAGTTTCATTGAACATAAGTAGCTCTTATTACAGAAAAGGTTGGAGACCCCTCACCTAGACTGTTGTCTCCTCTCCAAGATTTTCTCAGGGAATTTAATGCAGCTCATGTTAAAATACCTGTGATAGCTGCTTCTTCACCCCTTACGTGAAGCCATAGATAGCCTCCACTATCCACATCCATCATGCCAACAGGTGCTCTAATCTGACCACACCCTTGCATGTAATCCTGCCAGCACTCACAGCTGCCTGGAACCAAGCCGCTTTCTCCTACCTTCACATAAGTATATTTTCCTCATTAGTAGCATGCCAACGGTCTAAATACTCCGCCCCCACCCACTCACTCATCCACCACGTGGTCTTCACTGAACACAGATGCGCCTCCACACACATCCTGTTTCTAGCTCCCTCTCCCACCTGTCCCTCTTACCCAGCCCACTTCACTGTCCGATTTATGTGCTATTCATATTGCAGCCAACCCAGCTTTCAACCACCTACCCTTTCTAAATAATATTATCAACTCACTTCCTGTGATGATATCACTCCACCAGGCTTTTTAAGATATAACTCACTAGTTTGTTCTGTCGCACCACCTTTTCAAACATCATTGTTCTTTCACATCTCCCACCAAAAAAGAAAAAAAGCTAATCCTATTTGACCTCACAAACTGCTGCCCTCTCTGCCTACTCCCTTAACTCTCCAAGATAGTAAATCTACTAAGTTTATACAGACTCAGACTTACTCACAACACCCTGAACAATCCACTAACATTAGGGGTTCAGTGGAAGCACTCCAGAGACCACTCTTACACAGGTATCCAATGTTACCATGACAGTAATGATCCATCCTACTCGCCACTTATTTTGCCATTGATGAGCTCCACATTACATGCTCCTTGCCACACCAGTCTATTTCTGCATCAGGCAGGCATCTAGATGTGTTCACTTTCTGTTTGGAAGCCCACCACTAATGTGGTTCATGTGCTTTGCCACCTCCCCTGACTCGCTTTAGGCTTCCTAAGGTCTCTATCATCTGTCCCCTCTTTGCTATACCCCTACTATTGTCAGCATTAGAATATGTTTCGACTTCTGCCAGTTCTTTAATGGTACAGAAATATTATACTGCCACTCCTCAAACACCAGTGCCAACACTGAACCTCTGATAGACTTGACAGCCGTGCTTCACTGGAAGGCCCTGCACTGCCTTCTGCTCATACAAGCTGAAGTATAGATCACTTCCTTCTTGACCTCATTTCCTACTCTTGCATTGAAGCTTTCTCACACCATTCCCTCCTCTTTTTCTCTTCAATGTTAGTCTCTCTTCTTCCACTGGAAACTTGAGTCCACTTGGAAAGCCACATTGAATGCTTTTCCTGGCCCTCGCTCGTTTGAAGACACCTCTTACTCTGTCTGCCTGCTGAACTGTTCTAGACATGGACTTGGTCCTGAACTTCCTCATTCCGCTCCCACCTCCTCCTTTCAAGACGATGCTGGCTGCACAACAAAGCTAAAAAGTCTACATGGTGACCTACAT
Source organism: Pleurodeles waltl (assembly GCF_031143425.1). NCBI lineage: Eukaryota > Metazoa > Chordata > Amphibia > Caudata > Salamandridae > Pleurodeles > Pleurodeles waltl. Next base: position 1,894,047,724 of record NC_090440.1, read on the forward strand.
ATGTGACATCCCACTTAAACCTTGCCCAGACTATTTCCCTTTAAACACCTACTTGTTCCCTTTGCTATCCAGCTGTACATCTCCTACCCACTCTTGCCTGCATCCAGATTGTTTCCTTTTCCATTACAGCAGCTCTGCACTGTAAAGCATGAGCAGTTGACCTGAGAGCCCCCTCACCCCGCCTCAACCCACATTCAAAGCTGACTTAAAAAATATTGACCAATAAGCCTCCACAGAGTCTACGACAAAGATCCCTTGGACACCTGATCTGAAAGGACAACCAAATACTTTTCTGATGCGTCTTTCTTGTATTGGCCAGCGTCCTAATGTCATCCCCTTGTCCCACTCCCTATTGTTCAATATCAGGTGCCAAGTAATCACGTACTTTCTATGCAGTGCTCATCCTAAGCATAGGCTTTCTTTTCTTTAAAAGGTTTTCTTCTTCAGATAAATAATACTATTCATGTACTTCTGGAACACAGCCGGAAGACTGTTCTGTACCTTACATGACTCATTCTCCCACTCAATTTATGTGCCTTATTGGGTGGTTCTTGTCGTGGCAACGTTCTACACTCTGGCTCTGAAAGAGGAGATATCTTCCAAAGCATCCCGAGAGTCATTGGCCATATCTAGGGGGTTGAAAAAGATTTTAGCACAACTGAGGCCTGCGGATGTTTGCTCTGCTGCCAAGGGTCAGCTAAGGAGTGCCTGCCTGCAGATGTCTTTCTTTATGATAACGTGCTAGGCTCTGGGAACAAATACTTTTCCCAAGGATAAAGTCCGTTCCTTCTAACTCTGCAAATTCTTTTCCCCAACATGACTTTTTAATAGTTGTTTAAGGAGAAGGGCATTCCTTCCACTGCTGCTTGACCACAGATTATCCCCATTTCCTCTGATCAAAGGAATGAAAACATGCAGTCAATTTCTTATGCTGTCTCCTAAGTAGACGGCACGCCTAAATTTGGATCCTGGATCGGTGGCTAAACCCATTGGAGGATATGACATTTAGAATAAAATAAACTACTAATGTGAACATGGAAAAATAACCTAGGACAAATAGTCCTATAACGTTAGTACAAATGCATGTATCCACATACTAATAGAAAACAAAATGCCTGCCTCTGACTGCTTGAATTAAGTTTGAAGTTACTAATCCAAGTAATGCTGCTACAAAGTTCAAATACCAAGGATCAAAAATGTGGCACTTCAACAGTTTTCATGTTTACTGCAGAAATCTGTGCATAGCTGACTAGGCACTGGTCTGAAATCAGCAGCAAGGACTATGACTTTTATTTTAAAAACGGATAAAACAAAACATCGAGTTCGGCAATATCATCTTGTTCGAGGAATTAGAAACAATTTCATTTTTGGTCTGTAGTATATAAACGATAGCTTTTTTTTAATTACCGAACAGCAACATTTTATCCTCTCCTTTCTCCCATAATACTGAGTTGCACTTTTCCCATTCTTCTTTTACTCTTCCCCTTCCCCCTGTTAATTCATCTTCAACCACATCCACTTTTTCTTGCCTCCTCGCTGTGACTTCCTCTCCTCTCCTCTGTTTGTTTGCCTCATTCGTCCCTTCTCTTTTCCTGTTTCCTTCTTTACTATCAGATATTCTTCAGACTACCAGGTACCACAGGTGGTTTATAAAAGTGATCCTATACAAAGCATACGTTTGTATAGGATCACTCGGTACCCATGGTATCCCCTGGTAACGCGCTCGGCTTCTAATAGGAACCCAGAAGCAAAACGGCGTGGTCGACATCTTTGCATCTCTGGTCCCTGACAGGCCCTTGTTGGTGGTGCCCGAGTCCGGGGCGATGCTGGCGGCGCTGCCTCACCGAGCCGGGGCTGGTTTACGAGAGACGGTTACTACTCCAGAAACACGTGTATTTACTGTGCTTGGATGAGGCCGCTCTGGCGTTCCTCCTGGAGACAGTCCACTGACAGTCTCCTGCCGAACGGATGCGGCGGTCAGAGTCCGTATTTTTTCCACGATCCCGGGAATTTCTGAAACGTGGCCAACTGGAGCGCGAGCTGGTTCCGTGTTAGCGCGACTTTTGGCCTGGCCTCTGTTTTCTGTCTACGGCAGGCCCAGATCCAAATTATTTTAAATGAGTACACATTGAACCCGCAAAAAAAAGAAGAAAAAAAACAACGGAATACGACAGCCAATTCAGAGGAAGGTGAGGTACGCAGCACATTTTAAAAGCATTCTTAACTGTCTGCTGTGATGCACCTGTGAGTAAGGACACAGAGCCCCGCCTCCCCTGGAGAGAACCCACTAGTGCGCATAGCACCCGCTTCACAGCACTACTTCTCACCAGGGGCGGCTCCTCCATTAGGGCAGAGGAGCGTCCGCCCCACCACCCACCACCACCACCCCTTGCAAAGCAATCAAACGATAATAAGCTATATGATTGTGTGGTTGTTAAAGGGGCGGGGCCATGGAGTATGATGAGGGAAGTGCACTGTGCACTCCCCTCAGTGTGCATGTGTGTTTGGTCGTCCGTCTCGGGCTGGCTAAACACACATGCGCAGAGGGCTCTCGCCAGGCCATCAACACAGTTGCCGGGCTGGAGGGAACCTGCACAGGCTCCCAGTCTGCCTGGGAGCGCCCTGGCTGGGAGCTCCCAGCCAATCCTGACGCTGCTCTGAGCAGCATCAGGATTGACTGCAGGACAGGCTGGGAGCCTGTGCCTGCTTGCAGCGACAGGAGCAAGAGGAGCGGCGCGGGAGCGGAGCAGGTAAGTTATATATATTTTTTACATTAAAAAATATATATTATTATAATCCCCCGCCACGCGCTGTGCCCTTTTAATCCCTGTTAGTCGCCACTGCTTCCCACTCTGAACACCTCAATATCCTTGTTCATGGTTTTCATTTTTTTAAAAATTTTGTATAGCAGAAAGGAGCTGTGTGCGTCGCTGGGTTAAACTTCATCAACTGTGTTCTCTGCCTCGTGGTGCCAGCCCCAGAATGTGTAGAGTCCCGCTGGTGGGCACAAGTGTCTAGTTTATTGCAGTGTTTTGCAGAAGGTATTGGCTGTATTCCCACTGTGAATGTTCACAACATTACTCTTACCGGATAGTTTAGTAATGTTGTGCAAACTTTAACTACGTCGGGATAATTGGGGTCGTTTTGGTAATTTAACGGTGCTCTTTTGGTTCAAAATTTCCAATAATTATGTGATTATGTCCGCTTGCATAATTTGGAGTAATTAGCAAAAATGCCTCCCAAGAGCACAGGAACGGACTGCGAATGGATTTCGGCTGCCACTGCTTCTACTCTGTTGCATTTAGCTCTGTATTATTTTTGAGCACAGAATGCATCTTTGGGTTCATTATGGACCCGGTGGTGCACTTTCAGCTAAGAACATACAGCTAAATGCAGGGTTATGCTCCTCGCGTCACTCCTCCTAATTTTGCATAAACCTGCTACAGCAGATCACGCGAGTTAGGACGTATCGTACTGGTTGGTATTCTTGTCGCCTCTTCACTCTGGGGTCTGCCTTTTTGGTGAAGGTGTCTGTCGGACTACAAACTCTCCAGTAGGTTCTGCTACCCCTAGCCCATCTCCAGAGCGCCACGCAGGACGAGGCTCTAGAAGCACCTGTGCAAAGCATCTGCTGCCTGCTTGAAAACCACTTACTTACCTTACTTGCTGTGGGTTTGTGAAAGCCTTGTGCTGTGCAGCTCTCCGGGAGCAGCCGGGCCCTGGCGTGGTGGCTTGCCATATTGTACTGCGATTAGAAACCACATCCTCGGCACAAACACGCGCTGGCCGGTAGAGCATTGCCCCCTGCCTCTGGGCCAAGGGAAGGCCAGTCCTTAATATTTACAGTGGGTTCAAAAGAGCACCCAATTCTAGGGTCCCGCGTGCTGTGAAGGGATGTCACTGGAGTTCATCGGCTTGCATTCGTCGCATACTGATCTGTGGGTTAAGTATTTCGTCCGGCCAGGACAGACGGAACATATCACTGACATTGCTCTGCCCTAAGATATCTCTGTGAGGCATTTGCAGTTTTGCGCAACAGAGTAACAAAAACATTGCTTACACAACACCAGCTGTACTGCACAAACTTTCCACAGATATTTTGGATGAATTCCTGTGATTCGTTGACCTACTTTATCGCCAATCATTATGAAATGACATTTATGTGACCTTTTTCTTTTGAGAGAAGTTTAGATAACTAGAATATTATCAGCTGCGGGGCAAAAGTGTACTAGAAGCAGAGTGTATAACAACAGTTCTGTTCTTAAAACCACAAGCGAATAGTGTGCAATGAATCTGGTGTGTGCTGTGCAGCATGCACTGTGCAGGAGAGCGAGGCCAAATTATTTTATTCTGGTTGTTGGTACCTGGCAGCCTGTACAATAGGGAGAGTTTGAAAGACCTTACAAGAGAACAACGCATTGGCAAAGCCTAGATGGTCTTGTCTTTTCATTTTGTGTCCTGGCTAAAACTTTAAAGCAAAGCCTACTGCAGGAAAAAAATAAATATTTTCTGCTTACAGTGCCCGTATTGGATAAATAATTTAATGTATGACTCATCAGTTTAATTTTGAGATGTGAAAAAGAACATCGTGCACTGCAGTGGAAACAGTCTGTAGCAGACGCAGTGCTACACCACACAGCCAACAGCAACAAGTGAGAGAAAAAATACTCTTGGCAGAGCCAAAATCTACTCATATACATTTTAAGAATTATTGACAATAGTTCCTGCAGGCAGTTGCACTATCAAGTCAAACCTAAACAATCATAGACAAAGCTAATAGTTATGGTATTGATGGCCAACCTTTTGCCTTTGTTTGTGTTTGATTTATGTCACTGTTGGCTAAAAGAAAAGGAATGTTGGTCTCAAAAATCACACATTGCCATAGTAGTCTCCAGCACTGAAGAGAACTGCATTATTTGGGATAGTGCTGCATGTGAAAGGGCGTAGTGCTGTCACTCACACTGTTAGCCAGGAACAAGGCTTATCACCCAATGAAGAAGTGTAGTGAAGTTAAAGCCTTCATAGTTGTGCTGCATCCAAGGGAGGGGCATTCAAAGAGATTCTTGAGTTTGTTTCTGAACCACTTTTCATTGTTGAAATTGTTTTGCAGAATTAGGCTGCGGTGGGAGCAATGTTTGAAAACCATGTTGAATTCTTCTTCCATTTAGGAAGACAATGGCACCATGCACATAGCATTAACCTGTGCCATAACATTATCCAGGCTGAAAAATACATTAAATGTTTAAATGTTTGAAAACTATGTTGAATTCTTGTGGCTCTCAAGCGAGCCACTGTCAAGCGCATGGACAATCCACTTGTTTCACTGGGTCCCTGGTGACCAGCGCAGTGGTGACACAGGCAATGATGTACTAAAGAGAGACAATACATGTCTGTGTAACTTTACCTATATGACCACAGCGATAGTACAGAAAGCGACTTTTGGCGGATTGTGTGCACAACAGGAGTTAGGATAACTGTGATATTTTTGGTTCAATTGTCGTCAAGCAGCAGTCCCAGCTCATGAAAAATGAACCCTTCTGATGTACAGTGGAAAAGACATGGCAGGATGTGGAAGGATGTGATGATGCAAGGAAGTCAAACCCCAGTTTTTTTTACCATTTAATCAAGGCATAAAATTTGGAGACAAAAGAGAATACATGGTTGATTTCTGTGTGAGAACTTCTTATTCCAGTGAGGATGTAGGCTATTTTTTTTTACATGTTGGCGCAATGGTGATTTAGCCCCACTATGAAAAAACTATTATAGTTCATCTTTCAAGAAATGGACAACTTTGCAAGAGGTGGGTAAATGTATTACACAGCGTCTCTTTGCCATGACAAAGGGGCATTGCTCTGACCCTTGCAAATGTGCCAGGAAAGTTTGCACTGCTGATGCCCCTCTGCTGCTTGTGCCCTTAGTTTTGCTGATGCTCGAAAAAACGTTTTCACTAAGCCAAACGATTGACATTGTCAATGCAATGACAAATCACAGTACAACCTGCTTTATGCACACACATTTAAAAGGATACAAGGTGCATACATACAGTTGGAAACAAAATCTGGAGACGTTCTTGGAGGTACTTGATTTTTGGAGGCTATGTCAGATGTTCCTCTGCCCTAGTATCTTGTGAATTGAAAGTACTGCTTGGCTGCTGCTAGGAAGTTTATCCTTAAGCATCTGCTTTTGAGATGCCACAAACACTATACAACGTGTACACTTGATTATTGTGTAAATGGATTTCAGGGTAGCCACACCTCAAATGTAACCTTTCATGCACATGCTGTTCTTTGTCTTGGCGACCTATTAGCAGTTGTAAGGAAGGCCCAACTTAAATACTAAGAGAAATAATAGTGTTCCAAAGCAGTCATGAAACGTGCATAGGCTTAATTACACCACTGGCCTTTTTATTATAAATCTCACCAAAGCTTACAGTTCCAAGGATGTTGTCAGTAGTACTCAGTGAAAGTGGGTGAGATAACGCAGAACCCTCCCTCTTGTCATTGAAGGCTCCAACTACCGCCTCCCATTTCACTTGTCCTCGTGTGATTGGCCGATAGGACACCTGGCTGCTATTGGCTGATTGACAGGGACTCCTATGAGCAGCTGCTAATCCCTAAATACTATCCCACTGTATGGCGGAAGACTTTGCAGTCCGAGGACTCTCCCTGACGCCATGTAGTGGAAGTAAATATATATTTTTTTAAAAGACACCCACACAGAAATACAGGGACTTGGTGTCCTTAAATTGCCTCCCCACCTGCCCCTGGTCACCTTTGACCTTTTAAGTGTCCTTTTTAGAGGAGTTGCAGTGCGAGCAATGCGTCGCCTTTCTTCCCACGTTCACTTTTCAACCGGGGTGAAAATGATACGGTCGCGGAGAGGTTTCTTCTAAAGATGGCAGATGTCATGTGTTGACTGTAACGGACACCCCCCTTGTGGGAAGAAAGAGAGAGGACAACACACAGAGACCAAACAAACTCGGAGGCGATAGGGTTTTAAAAGCTCGCGCTGGCCAACTGCTCGCAGCTGATCTCTGCGAGGCACGCGCATCTCGACTCCCGGGCTGTGCACGGCAGAACGGTAAGAGGAGAAAAGATGGATCCCAAACCCACCTGGCCCCAGCCCTAAAAAAAGAGATCTCCCCTAGAATCGTGGCGAGGACTCATAAGGAGTATGTGTAATTCTCGCGTTATAGCCTAAGAATTTCCCAGTTTTTAAATGTCTTTGTTTGAATCATCCCGATGGCCACAACATGGCTAATTATTCTTCCTTGGCTGACTTTCACATTTAGTGGTCCTAGCTGTAAATTGGGAGATTATTCCGAATTTATTATAGGAATCTGAAGACAGAAGTTTGGACTTTCTCAGAGATAGTTTGCGTGCTTGCAGTTTGACTGTGATGTACAGCTTGCCACAAGTAGTGCATCTTTGCTCCCATAATGTTTGTGTAATTTTTGTAAGCATTGTTTATAACCTCTACGTTGTAGTATGACGGGTGCATTACTCTCTTCTAGCCTGGTAGGGCTTATGTGAGATTTGTTTTGCACAGCACACAGACTGCAATACTGAATGGGTGTAGCTGGATAGCTTAGACTGTGATGCTGTGGGACAGGTGCATTCAATATAGAAGTGAAATTGTGGGGGATCGTGCATCAGGCAAGTCTTGTTCATGTCAAGGGCTGGTGCAAGGAGGGAGCAGTGCTCTGTGTAGACTGTGAGGAGGAGGATGAACAACCCTCCGTACAAGGAGTGGTCCCTGTATTTACAATACCATGCTCTACCAGTGTGTGTATGTAAGATGGCTAGGGACACGTACTAACCAGTAGCCATTCAGGAGCCACCATATCTTAAATTCCTATCCATGGACTATTAAGAACTCTGCCTCATGTCAGTCATAATGTAGGCACTAGCTTCCATTTAGGAAGACAATGGCACCATGCACATTGCATTAACCTGTGCCATAACATTATCCAGGCTGGAAAATACATTAAATGCTTTACTTATATATTTTTTTTAGCAGTCGTTGGATTGCCTTTTTTTGTTTTCCTTTACATTTATTGACCCTTCCAGGTTATATACCCCTCACTAACCAAGGATACACCAATCTGGATACACCGGTTTACCTGTCCATTGTAGGGTACTGAAACCACTCTCCCGAATGGCAGGTCTAAATGTCGGACCAGGTATAGCTCTGCATGTTGAGTCTGCTCAACTTGTCTTTCACCGTTGACACAGCGCGCCATGGTAACCCTTTGCACCATCTTCATTCTGTAGCCCATGCCTCTGACCATTGTGTAATCTGCTTCACATTTTCCTCAGTGGCTGTTCTCAAGTAGTAAGACTAGGAGAGTTAACATTTTATCACTGCAACTTATGGGGTCACCCAGGTTCCCCTCTGTTTCCCTCCTTCTTTAACATCTATGTAGTACTCCTCGTCAGTGTGTCATTCATTCCACCGCCAACCCCCTCCTATGCTGATGAGTCAGTTTTGAGATTTATAGGCTGCACCAACCCATATGAGAATGTTTCCAGTGGTCACAGCTGAACTCTGTCTCAGAGATTGAAATCCTAGTTATCGGTCCTCACCCCCTATCGCTTGAAACAGATTGAATCCCTCTACCTCACACAAATCTTCTTCAGTGATACGGTACCTTTCAAAAACTGCGAGAAACATAGGCTCTGGTACATCGGTTTCAGTTTATACTCACAAATTGCATCAGTGGCTAAATTATGCCTCCCAAAACTTAAGCTGCTGAAAAAGACTCCCTTTCATTCTTAAAACATCTCACTCTGCTATGGTGGCACTCTAGTTAACTCCTGTGTGTACTGTTCCAACTCTCTACGCCAGCCTTCCAAATGGACTCCAGAAAGGACAGAACTCTGGAGTCCGGTTCATAAACAGCCATAACATAAAAAATTGCCAGCACACCTCACACCAGTGCAAAAATCTCTAATGGCTAACAGGCAGGATCATTTTCAAGATCCTTTGCCTCAACTTCAAATGCGTAAGTGGCTCAGCACCAACTTACCTACAAGATGTTTTTAAAAAATATCTCCTAGCTAGCCCACATGCAGTCCACAAACGTCCGCCTCCTCTACACTCTCAAGTGCAACTGCAAATCCAGAGGAGATAGATATGGATTGTAGAAGGGTCTTTACTTCGCTCACAGAACTCCAGTAACCTCTTCTCCTTCAGAAAACAGCTAACGTGTTCCAATTGGTTCTCTCTCTCCTGGTGTCCTAGCTCCACTTTCTTCTGCGCTAGGACTAGTTCAGTAATGCAGCGTGCACAATACAAAAATGTCTAGATTGAAAAACCAATATTGTACCTATGTAGCACAGTTTTGTCCTCGTTTGCCGCAGCGATTTTGTAGGCTAGTGAGGCTAAAGCTGACTGAGACAAACACTTTCAATTTGAGTCTTTTGACTTTCTCAGTACTTGTTTTATTTGTTATGTTTTTTGGTAAAACATTTATTTTGTAGAGGGCAGGCCATTGGTTGTCACTAATGTGAAAGCCCAAAATTGTATGCAAATTCACTTTTTGTTTGGTCTAAAAAACCACACAGTTTCATAGTAGTCCCTGGCATTAAAGGGAACTGCTTGGTGAGTGGATGTACTCCACATGAAAGAGCAGATTGGTGGCATTCACAGGGAAGTTAGCTGGTTGGTGAGGTGGGCTGACCTATTGCTCCATGCTGTAGTGAGTAGAAGAAAAATGTGAATTACAAAACACAAATGGGTGACTGGGGCTGACTGAAAACCTCTATAAATATATATACAAGTGTGTGTGTGCATGTACAGCACACACGCACAAGTTATAGTTAGGTCAGAGTTTCCAAAGAGAGAGGGTTTTTTTTTTTGTTTGTTCCGCTAATAACTTTGGCGCAGTCTGGTGAATCTGAGAGAAACTTTTTTTTTAAATGTTCGACATCATCTTTTTCCTGGAATATTTCACACTGGTCAATCGGAGGCCCAAAAAAGTTGAAACTTTACTCAAAGTTTTATTTTTTTGTATTTGGTGCAAATCTCTTCAGCCATTCCAAAGAAATTCATGTTTAAAGAGGTGTTTAGGTTGGGCTTGTAGTAGTTAAAATGTTAGGAACATCTGTACTATTGGTCCCATGGAAGTCTCACAGTACCACAAATTAAAAAAATAAAACCAAATAGGACCCTGTGAGAGCAGCTGCAGAAGTGTGTCCCCCCCCCCCCCCCCCCCAGTCGACCATTTCAGTACCCCGGGACCAGCCCTGCGGTACCAAGCAATCTGATTGGCTGCCCACAACTCAGATGTAAATGTTGCTGCCTGCATTACAAGATTCGGGGACAGGGGCCAAAATATTACAAAACAAGTATTTGCAATGCAACAGGTCTCGCATTTCTCCGAGTTAGAGCTATTAGCAGTTATAAACTCCCAACCGGACTTTTCTTGCTACATTAAATGGAAAAAAAAGTGTGTGATCGCGCTGCTACAGTTCACTCGTAGTGAAACCTATTGGCAAAAGTGCAATTATCTACGTAACCGGCAAAAGTGCAATTAACTATGTAACAGGGTCGATGTCATGGAATGCGCTCGACTTCTGCCAAGCGAGATCGCGCTGCGAAAAAAGATAAAAAATAGTCCACAAACCGGACGGAAAACAGCAAGCCTTGCATGTTATCAGTACTTGGTCGCTGCGCTCGAGTAGGGCTAACCACCGGAAAAGGCATGACGTATGCATGCCTTCCACTGATGAAAGCAAGCAGATTTTAACAGACAAGCCCAAGAACCAATGAAAGACACTGACGTGACATGAACAAGGCATTGAGCCTTTTTCTAACTACTAAAGCGTCTCTCAAGCGAAACGCATTCGCAAGCGACGCAGGACCGACCCAAAAAAAATGATACCGTAGGTACCTATGCTACTGCCTTGAGCAACCATTCAAGCTTCAACTCCATGGCGCCGCAGTACTGTGCAAGCTTCCTCGGGAATGTCATCACTGATGCCATTTAATGTGCCATGAGTGATGTAATGTGTGTGGTCATAAGCTGTAAGCAGAGCATGTGGGGGTGCGAGTTATAGTTAGCAACTTTTTTTTGTTTGTTCATTTTTCTTATTTAAACACCTATCCATAATCTCACTTTAACATTTGTTTTTTTGTTGTTGGCAAACAGATATGTCAAATACACAGCCGTGGAATATTTTATATGCTGGAGAGATCGTAATGTTTTCTCCGTAGTACGTAAAAATGACAGACCAGTGAAGGCTATAAAATTGCCTTTCAGTTTCAAGTTGAGGAAGTCCAAGACTGACCCTATCACACTGTGGAACAGAGGAAAGTGTCGGGTGGATGCGTCCCAGACTGCAGCAAGACAGACGATGCATCTGGTGCCCCATCTTCAGCAGGAGTCTAAACTCAGTGCTTGTTACAAGGGGATGGTGCCAGCAGTTGATGCAAGAGCACGGTTGCTTCCTGTTACGCAGGACGTTGCGCTCTTTGAAGGGCAGGTTTGCTGCTGCCTCTTTAAGTGCTTTTGTTGAAATATCTACGATATAAAATTAAGGGCTAAGAGTAGGAATAGTTGAGTCACTTTCTGGAAGCTCCTGTGAAAACCATGCCTGGTCCATCCTTGCATCATTTACATGCTTGCACGCATTTGTGCTGATGCCAAAGCATAATGGCACCAGCCCTGTAATTGTCAGGTAGCGTCAGCCTCTTGGTACCACCACTTAGGGATGCAGCAGCACTGTTAATGGACGAATACTGGCACCAATTAAAAGAGTGCAAGGATTGAGTCTGGAGCACTTGCATTTATGTATATTTTATCCAGGGACTGGGCGGCACAGATCCTAGCCCACAACTGCTGCCCTGTTTTGGGTCTTTCAGTGGACTGTGGTAGTCTCTAGAGCTTCAATATTAGGACATGCAAGTAGGATGCCAGTGCTGGAAATGTACTTCCCGGGCCATTAGGCCCCTTATTTGCTGACAGAGATCCATCACTGCCTTATGGCTGTCATAAGGACCTTTCTGCAGTGGCAAGCGTAGGTAATGTGATGTTGTTTTAGAGAAGGTCGCTGTGCTCGATAGTGGTCTCGTTCACGCAGACTTTGCCAAAGAGATCTTTTTACGTCCTCCTTTTAAATGAAACCCCTCGAGGTTTATATAATTGACACACTGCATTCCCTCACCCATCAATATTTTATCAGAACTGTGCATATGCACTTTCACCCTCATTATTAATAGAGTGCTCTTTGTGCAGTCGGAGGTTGCTCACAGCCCTTCCAGCCTCAACTCCCATACCTTTTCTCCAACAATGACAAGTCTTGACAATGAACACCATTCTTTAATGTTGGAGATGTTGTATGGAGCCTCTTGTCTCTGAGTATAACTGAGCGTGAATTGAGACCAGGCCTCAGGCAGTGCGCATATCTGAGAGGCAGTGACCTAATGTTGCAACCAGAGGTGTTGTAAGCAGTATGCTTGGATTGAGGCTGGTATGTGTGGCAGCTTACCTGTATGCCTGATTGGAGGAGGGCCGACAGAGTGTGGCTGTGTTTGCAAGGAAGATTAGTCATTTTTTTCTGAGTGAGTCCTGCTGGAGTAATGGCATATGGTTGACCAGACAAGCTGGGTTCTAGCTGTGCAGCCCTCAAGGGAGAGTTAGGGTCCCTTCTTGGAATAGATCGTTGAAGGATGACTAAAAGGGCGCTCATGGAGCTAAGGGTTCGATGTGCCAGTACCAAACTGATTCTGGGCCATTATTGGGCAGATTCTCTGAGACCATCCTGGTCTTCTTCCTTCTGTGCCGCACAGGACAGCACTGGAGGTAAGGAGGTGGCTCTGAAATCCCAGATCTATCAGTCCCCTAAGAGGCAGTAATTGTATTTGCTCAAGACATCTGTTCTCACATCTCAGGACTCCCTTTGGATGCTTAGCTGCAGGGACGAGGGGACCTTTGTCCAAAGTAGGCTTTTAGGATGCATTGTGATTCTTGAGCACTTTGGTGACGGCTACAGGATAGTGCTCACTGTGGGAGAGGGTAAGTAGTATCTCCAGAGTGCAAAACATCCGTGGTGCATAACCGGTCCTTTCATGGTCATGAGCTGTTTGCCTGTAGCCAGTGAAATGGGGTGACACGTTTTTTTACGATTATCCTTGTGACGTTTCTTTTTCAGGGTGTGCAGTAGACTCCGGTATGATTAGTCCGCTCGCAAGGATTACTGTTGAAATGGTGCGCAGTGACTGTGGCTCTGTTGGAGTTGGTGCACTGAAATCACGGTCTTGTGTTTCCAGAGCATCAGCAACTAGACAGCTGATACGCTTCTTAAGCTTGGTGGGTGTGAAACAATATGCTTACCTCCAATCCCAACCGTTGTATAGCCACCCTCGGTTGTCAGGTACCTACATATTTTCATCGCAGAGATGACAAGCTTTTCTGACTTCAGAAAGTAGTTTTTTTAATATTGTTTAACGGTGGTCTATCTGGACCTGGTTAAAATAGAATAAGCAAGTATTTAAAGCTTTTCCTTTCTGGATCCACAGCCTTTATAGTTTTCTGGCTTTGATCCCGCTACAGGACCACAAAAAATGTGAACAATTCTAACAGTTTCTTATTTCCTTGGCTCCTTTTAAAATGTTTTTCCAATGCTGCACGTTTATTGGTTAAGAAGAGTATGTGGCAGTAAATCTCCACTAACCTAGGAGAATGTCATTGGCTCCAGTAGGTTCAACGACTGGGCCAAATAAAATGTGCAGCCCTTTGTATCATCACCTGCTCTTTTTATGGTTTGGACACTGAAAGGTGTAAATGGCAGCATGCCAGTGTGTAGGAATGGTTGTCTCTCCTCAAGAAAGTTGGAGTCTCAGCGGAACATCTAGTGAACTGCACCAAAGCCTGGGCGCTCCTCACACTGTTATGCACACAGGAGACTGCAACTCACTGAAAGCTATTGGCTATTGGTTTAGTATTTGTTTTTCCGGTTGTGTCCAGCCAGCTACCGCCCCAGCATCACTCAAGGGATAATGTCGAGACTTTCCTAGTCAGATGCCTTGCTTGCTTCTGTTCATTCGTCTTCAAAAGTGGAGCTGTCAATCTGGTCTGGAGCCTTCGAAGTATGGAAACGCTGATAATGTGGAAAACATCAGAAGCATATATTTAAAAAGACAGACTCCTCATGCAGCAAAAATCTGACTCATTTGCTCTTCTTCGAGAGCTGTGATGGGCGTCTTCCTCTAGAAGACATTCTGGAATGCTGCTGCAAACCCGGGTTTTTACTGAGAGAAGACCACATTAGCTTGTCTTAACTGATGAAAACCAAGCCTTTTCAGACTCGGTTTCTGGAACATGTTAAACATGTCCCTGGTTTATGATAGCTGTCCTCACAAGGAATTTGTTATTGACTCAACTTAACTGCAGAATGATTTTGAGGGCAGGGACGATCGCGTGGAAAGAGATCTGAAGTGGGAATTCTGTCTTGCTGCATTTTTGGGGGTTAATTGTGGCCGTGTGCGTACTTTAACCACACGTGGACTTCCGTCATAGTGATGGATTGTGTTGCACATGCCTCTATCATACGATTTTACCTAAAGAGCGAGCACATCTTTGTCTGGCACGTTGTGCAGACAGAACTCAAACTCTGTTGTACGTTTGCTTTCTGCAGGTTTGGTTGCATTGTGTAAACTAGCAGCGAGGGAGACGTTTTTAAACATTTTTGTGACATCTTATGGAATGCTAAGCCCTAGCGGCTCTTGAGACTGCTGATTTTGTTGTCTTGGTCAAACTCCAGAGCAGTTCCAAGAGATGTGGTCTGACTTCGCTTTGCTGCCATTAGAGGAAGAGTTGCTGGGACTATCAGTGTAATTTAGCAGAAAGTGTTAACATCCGTGCACTTGGTTTCAGCTATATAACCCATGGCCATTGATTTTATCCACAGAATACCGGTTAGTGCACTGTTCCCACCCAGATAAAAAAAATCGTAGGCATAATGGTGGTGAAATGCTGCATCTAACCTGTTGTTCCCAATTCCCTGGCCTAAAACATTGTAAATCAGAATGACGGATCTTTGAAAGACTAGGACACACCTGAAATTTTCAAAGTAGCACTTACGAGCAGAATGTGCTTTTAAGCAAGAAATACAAGAGGTTGGAAGTTTTTTCCCAAACTCTGTGAGCGTTTGGATTGAGGGTTTTGAGCAGCGATATAACTGCACGCCATTCCTGTGAAAACCGAATATGGGCCTAGAAAACACAACAGGGCTCAGTATTTCACAGGGAAGCTATGAGAGGCATAATTGTGTTCAGTCCCTACAGAGATTCATCCTTGCAGCTCCCTAAGACAAGGGTTAAGTCTGCTGAGCAGTTCGTTTTCCCTACCAAATGTGTTAAGAATGTTGTGCCTGTCTATAGGGCTTTACCTGGTGGAACTTTACTCTCAGCTAATCTTTACTTCAATCAAGTTATGAAAACAATGAACGAATATGCTGCTAATTCCGATGTGTGTGTTTTTTTAAAATGATGCTTGGTTACTGGTTTTGAGACGTTGGCTCATTTTTGGACTGTCAGAAACGAGACCAAGTAGCTGCTTGTTTTCTTGAGTAAGCCGGCCTCTTGCACAGCTAATGTTAGGATGGTTTGGGTGGGGCCTTGGAAGTAGCTGCCGAACAGCTCAGAAGATCGGTGCCAACTTTATACCAGCATCAGACGGCTTCACTGCTTGAAAAATATTCCTTGTTTATCCGACATTCTCAATAAGGCACTTGACTGTGGTGACCCGTGGCGTTTCTGCCAAATAGTGGTGAAGGCTGGTCTCCTTTCAGTGGTTTGTTGTTGGTGAAACCTTCCAGGACCCAGTGCCCTGCATGTGTTAAGAAGAATAATCCCACCTCTGTTCTCTAGAGGCTACCGGATCGCCTTGTTGCTGAACATGGGTTTCCATTCTGCACGAGTTGGAAAGGGAGCACACACTACCAGAATTGTTGCAGAGCAAACATTGAGTCGCGTCTGGACAGAAAGTTATAATTTCCACTTGTTTGACTCCACTAACAGTCCAATTTCACCAGCCAGACTTTGCAGCAAATAAAATGTATATCCTATTATGAGGAGGCGAGCCAAGGTCCAGGTTTTCCCCTGCTTTATTTTCAGTTTAACAGATTCTTTCCAAATGGGATTGTAGTTGCAACGTTTGGTTAACTGTTTTACACTGTTCAGAAAGAAGGTGTAAATACTTGCAGCTTTTCATGTTGTGTAGCTCTGCAGTGTTCTAAGTTCAAAGCATTCATTTTTAAAGTCTCACCTAAGACTGCAACTGCGCTGTCTCTTGTGAGAGACATAGTTTTCTAACAGTGGGCTTAGACACCGCCCTTTGCCTACCACTCTTTGGCTTCATTGTCACTCTCATTTGCTTGCCTCTTATTGGTCACCTGCTGTAGGCTTCCTTCTTCTTCATGTGTTGTCCCTTCACTGCAGCACAGCTGCATTACTTGGGTCCTTCCACTGCTCATTTTTAGGTGATACTATTTTCTTTGTGTTTAATAGCTCTACAAGACTGCATATTTTTAAGCTGTCGCCATCATGTACCTCTCCCCCTTTTGTGTTGTCCCCCTCCACCCACCCTCCCTCCTTCTGCTGTTCATGTTGAAACCCACCTTCCTCCCTCCCTCCTTCCGCTGTCAGAGTTGCAACCCTACTTTTCACATGCCCTCCCTCCTTCCGCTATTCGCGTTGCCCTCCCTCCATCCGCTGTCTGTGTTGCCCCCACTCACCTGCCCTCCCTTCTTCTAGTACTCACCCGCCCTCCCTCCTTCCGCCACCTTCCCTCCTTCCTTCCGCTGTCTGTTGCCCCACTCACCTGCCCCCTCCCTCCTTCCTCCACCCACTCACCTGCTCTTCCCTCCATCTGCCACCCACCCGCTCTCCATCTGCCACCCACCCGCCCTCCATCTTGCCCGCCCTCCATCTGCCACCTGTTCATCTGCCCTCCCTCCATCTGCCACCCATCCACCCGCCCTCCCTCATCTGCCAAGCGCTCTGCCACCCGCTCTCCCTCAGCCACCCGCTCTCCCTCCCTCTGCCACCCGCCCCCCCCTATCGGACAAGCCCCCTGTCCCTCCATTCGCCACCCCTCCTCCCGCCACTCCCCCCCCCCCCGCCCGCCCTCCCTCCATCGGCCACTTCCCCCCCACCCGCCCTCCCTCCATCGGCCACTTCCCCCCCCCACCCACCCTCCCTCCATCGGCCACTTCCCCCCCCCACCCACCCTCCCTCCATCGGCCACTTCCCCCCCCCACCCACCCTCCCTCCATCGGCCACTTCCCCCCCCACCCACCCTCCCTCCATCGGCCACTTCCCCCCCCCACCCACCCTCCCTCCATCGGCCACTTCCCCCCCCCACCCACCCTCCCTCCATCGGCCACTTCCCCCCCCCACCCACCCTCCCTCCATCGGCCACTTCCCCTGCCCGCCCTCCCTCCATCTGCCACCCTCCCTCCATCTGCCACCTGCCTCCCCATCACCCCCTGACCTGCCATCCCTCCATCTGCCGCCTGCCCTCCCTCCATCTGCCACTCGCCCGCCCGACCTCCCTCCATCTGCCGCCTGCCCTCCCTCCATCTGCCACTCGCCCACCCGACCTCCCTCCATCTGCCACCCTGTGCCCCACCCGCCCTCCCTCCCTCCATCTGCCACCCTGTGCCCCACCCGCCCTCCCTCCTTCCGCTGTGTTGCCCCCACCCGCCCTCCCTCCCTCCTTGTCTGCCTCCCCTCCTGCCCCCCTTCCTTGTCTGCCTCCCCTCCCTTCCTTGTCTGCCTTCCCTCCCGCCCTCCCTTCCTTGTCTCCCTCCACCGCCGGCTCTCCCTTCCTTGTCTCCCTTCCCCATCTGCCCCCACCCTCCCTTCCTTTTTAGACAACTTTTTATTATTAAGATTCCAGATGACCATTCAGCTTCCCTAATGATAACATTTTGCAACAACTCCGTAAAAACAAACATTAATAAAGCTAAAAGGCTGGAGGCCAAAGGCAAACTTATTTGTTGGCTGCGCCAGTGCTTGTTTTTAATCCAAGCAGGGTCAAAAAAAAATTAAATAGCACTTGCCTGCTCAGTCTTGTGGCTTCACAACCCTTCAAATAATACTTAGTCAACTTAATAGTACTCGATTTGCTTACCTTTTTTTAGGATAAAGTACGGAGTTGCTGTGATCCAAATCTTTGATTTATAGAGGTATCATAGGTTTCAGCAGTGCTATTTTATGGATTATAACAGACTATGAGAAGGCATATACTCCTGTGTTAAGGCTCTATCTTGGACTGGGGTGACTCTCTTACTAAAAGTGTTAATAGTAATTTATAGCATCTATGTCTAAAGCATTCATTCTAAGGCCGGTGTGCTGAATGTATCCCTCATCTTTTATGGTGCTTCACACAACAATCCTTTTGCAAAAATGGGTCTAGAAGCTGCAGGAGACTGATGGAATCTCCTCATTTCATGACATGTAAAAATTGCATTACTAAGGTAGCAAAACAGATAGGACAACGGGGGAAACAACATTTTTAAAAAAACCAAAAAAACACAATTTTCGTTGCGTCGCCCGTATCCTGCCGCCTCCAGCCACCTCACTCTTCTTGTGGTGTCTCCGCAATCCTTGTGCTGCTTACATGCTCAACATAGCATGAAAGCAGCTTCAGGATTGGTTTAAGCAGCTCAGACTACCACTCAGACACAAGTCTGAGGTCTGTGCATTTCCTCCAGCCTGGCTGTGTATACAGCCAGGTTGGAGAAACCTTAGTGCGCATGTGTGTTTGACCTCCAATGGCCGGCCAAACACACATGCACACTTAGTGCACTCTCCCCTCCTCCACCCTCCCACCTTCCGTGGCCCAGCCCCGTCCCTCCCTGTACACTCTGCTGGGTGGGGGAGCAGATCTAAAATGATGAAAAATAAAACAATAGCAAGCTATCGTTTTATTTTTTCATCTGCTGGCTCAGCCAGGGAGGCGACGGCCCATCCACCACAGCAGAGGAGCCACCCCTGTTGAGAAAAGTTTTTGATGTCAAGTCTGAGGGCCAGGATTGTAATATTTTTTTGATTTTGTTGCAGCACCTTCATGTACTGTAAATTGAACGGAGTGTGAGGTGCAACCGTTACACTTTAAAATCATGGGTGGACAGAAATGTGGAAATGAAGTGCAGCCTACGTGGGAATATTTTTGTGCTCTCTGTCTATGTCAGGCTGCCTACATGATTCAGCTGTGTATGTGCAGCTGCGCTTGTGTTTAGAGTGGGGCAAAGGAAAGTGAATTAGCTTTGCATGTGTTAGTGCCTGCCATCCATGAAGTGATTAGTTTCAGTTTCAGGTGGGTATCATCCTGTGTCCTGTACTGTCCATCCCCGTTTAGGGATGGCAAATAGTTATGTTTGAATGTTGTGGGGGGTGTGGGGGGGGGGGTCATCTTGGGAAAAACCAGGTCTTCACTACCTTCCTGATTTCCAGATGGTCTTGGATATTTCTTATTTTTGCTGGTTAATAATTCCTGTGTGTTACTGCCTGCAAAGAGGAAATCCTACTGATTTGGTGTTTCGTGTAAAGGGGAGATCGTTTTCTGGGTAGCTAGTGTTGACTGAGAGGGTAGGTGTTTTTTTTCTGATAATGTCTTTACAGCGTTACCTAGATGATTGATGGGTCTTTACTGTTGATTACCTTGTGGGGGACGCCAGTGGAGTGCTTGGAGGGCCAGTGAGATGTGGTCACTTAAAAGGAGTACACATAGTTCTCTTGCTACGTGCTACAGTGTGCTGGATTCTTTTCAGACTTCAGAGCAGAAAACCTAGAGATGGAAACATTTGTCCTAGAGTGCCCATAATGTACAGGGTGATTTTTGTGACTTGTTCATTTGGGAGACCAGTGATCGACAGGAGTCTTAACTCACTCCTACATTTTTCTCTCAACGTCTCTTTTGGCCTTCCAAGTTCGTGGGGCCAGGCAGATGTTGGCTAGTAGTTCTTCTAATCTCTGCATCGCAGGATCACTGTTTTGGGCAAGTGAAGTTAAAGGTGATTTCTCGGCATCCTGGGGTCTATGGCTCAGAGATAATGGCCTAGTCATGAGGTGTTAAGCTCCCTTTGCTTCCTAACTTTAGGATGATCAGAGTGTCGTCGGCACGGTTGTAGTATGTCAGGTTGAAGGATTTGATGAGACATGGTAGTGGACTGAGGTGTGGGTGTTAATGAAAATGGATGTGTTGATCAAGCCTTGAGGTATGTCAGTGGGTGCAGCAAGATGATGCTGGATCTGTCGCAGATGTAGGCGCCAGTGACTGTTGTTTCCCTTAATGCCAAGTTTATCTGGAAACTTTTGAAGGAATTGCTTATTGAATGCTGCCGACAGATCCAGTAGTAGAAGTGTGGTGACTCCTTTCCAGTCATTGGAAGTATTCTGATCATTCCAGGTGGAAATCCCAGTGGATTCTTTGGTTCTCACATGGCGAAATCCAGTTTTTGTCTGCTAGTAAGTTTTATTTATTTTTTTTTATTTTTTTATTTCTTCCTTTCATGCGGACACTTCTCTGACTAAATGCTGTACTTTAGTACAACTTTCTTATAAATGTTCTTTCTTCCTGATGCATGGTTATATGTGGGAAGTCTTTAGGTCTGTTGGGAAGGTGCCTAGTGAAATACAGATGTGGGCGATGCTCATAGCTCGGTCGTGTCAGCCACTGGGAGCAGGGTATTCTTGTAAGTTTGTGGTGGACAAGAGTGCAGTCCTGAGCCTTTCCTACCGTCACCACATCGTACAGTTCTGAGGCTGAGAATTGTTGGAAGCAAAGGCCTAGATTCTGGCAGTCTGCATCAGTCTCTTGATTTTGGCCCTTCTGGGCTGGGTAACGGCTGCCTTGTTAGTGGAGTATAGTTCCAGCATCTCTGGCAATTAGATGCTTTGTGATGAAGAAACAAAGTTTGGGGCTGAGAAATCTATGTGGTAGTGTTAATAGGCCAGTGGCCGCAATTTAATGTCCTATAATGCTGCTCGTCACTTTTGGGACATGCATCTTAAGGCAGTCTGACTGCTGTAACAGCAGCTGAACTGAGACAAATTCCTTCATTTGTGTTCTTCCATGACAAGAAAACTGGTCAATATCGGCATGTGTAGTGGTGTGTCAGTTACTCTCTGTCCTAGAACCGATGATTGAAACAAATCTGGTCAGGTGTCTCAGCTGATTAAAAGGCACAGTGTCTTTGAAACGTGGTCTAAAAGTGACCCAATGTTTTCTAGAAGAGAGATGGTAAGTAATTTTGTAATACCTTTATTTATTCGATATATTGGCGAATGTTTTTGATTCGACTCCCTTTATTTTCACTTATTTCCATTTCCCACCATCCAGGCTCCACCTCTCCACCCACCCTCTCTGCCAGGGCCTTCCTGAGACAGTTCACCCTCCCAGGAAACGCTTGTCCCTCTGCTGCCCAGGCTTTGGGATGCACTGTGCGGTGACACCAATATTTTTTTTTAATTGGTGTCTGCCATCTGGTCACAAGATTTTGTCCTCCATTGTTGGCTAGTATAAATCCTTTAGACCTGGAGAGACATAATCTGATCCTGGTAGCGCTTTTGGTTGGTCCCAATACCCCCTATTGAACAGTACTTGCTGTTCTGTCATTGTATGAGCCACTTATGTTATTAATTCAATTCAGGGTATTTATTATTTATGTTTTGGAACTCAGCAGAGATCCACATACAGAATACAACAGTACACCCTTAAAAGATCATCAATACAACTTTATAAAAACATTCCCAGGAGAGCACATTTACAAAAAATACATATAGCTAAAATAACAAGAGGTATTGTTTCATCCATCCAACATAGGTTAAAAACCTCCATGGACATATCCATCGTAAGGCCTCAGTCTGGATGAATATCCAGTATAGTGCGATCTTAATAAAAATGCTAGAATTTATAGTGTGCAAATACGCAACACCAATACAAAACCCAATATTCTGTTATAAGGGGCAGATGCAGCACGGATGTACAAACTAAACACCTTGCTTTCCTGTGTTCCCGAAAGTGCATCTTGCGTTTGTGCACTCCTGGAAGTGCAGGCAGTGTTGCTCAAACAAAACATCATCTTTCCCGTGTTCCTTGACGTACAGGCAGGGATGCTCAAACTAAACAACTTGCTTTTGCGTATGCCTGGAAGTTCAGTAGGGGTGCTCAACCTAAACAGCTTGCTTTTGTGTATGCCTGGAAGTTCAGTAGGGGTGCTGAACCTGAACATCTTGGTTTCTTGCGTTCCTGGAAGTTCTGGCAGCAACTAATGTGGCCTAGAATACTTTTCACACTTTTTGTTAGGCTTTGATTGCTGGGGCAAACTCTTTGTTTATCAGCGCAGCGTGGCGGCCCAGCCTTATTTGTCTACAAAGATTGCAAGCCAGACCTTAGTCACACCCAGGTGATATCAACACGGAAATGAGCGCCCCGCGCGAGTTGATCCACATCATCCTCGGGCCTCCCAGCCCCCCTCTCACGTGTACTTCTGGATTGTGCAAGGTTACAGTCGTGCACAGCGTGCAATCTTTAAAGAGAAAGCACCGCAGACGTAAAGTGGCAAACCCACGGGTGTCACTGGGTGATAGTGGGAGTTTTATCTTCACCCCCGCACAGGATGAAACACGTGGGTGTGTACAGAATTATCATCGGGGCCTTGCAGCCAGTGCGTGCGTGCTCCGAAGTTACCGGCCTGTGCCACCGCCCTGTAACTTGCACAGCGGGGGAGTTGTCTGTGGAGGTTTTCTGCTTACAGATAGTGCGAAATATGATTCATCAGAACGCTCAGCCAATTTTGCAGTCTGGTGGTTCACGTCCCCGTCGCATTGTATTTTTAACACTCCTTTTTATAAACTTTGCGTTCTTGTTATATATACAAACGCGTTTTATGTGCAGTTACTTTTAACCATACAAGCTACACATTATCGGTCTTGTAAAAATTGTAGGTCTCAGATGCTCTCTTAGATGTGATTGTTTGCCTTGGTGTGGGAAGAAAGATTGTTTTAACATTTGAACCTATTTATCATTTCTCAAGGGGTACAAAATTAACAAAATGCAAAGTTGTGTTACAGTACCGCAGTAGGTCTTCTGTCATGCCCCCCGCCCAGTATCAAGCCAAAATCACGCAGCTGGTAGCCGTAACTTGTGGGGGTCATGCACAAACACATGGCCTTCAGTCGCGCCTCTGCAGGTGACACTTGTACAGGTAGGCAGTGAACTGCATGCGGGTGGTAACGTGTAATCACTCCGTGCCGGGCATGACCTTCGGCCATGTGCTGTGCTCAGAACCGTACCTGCAGTCCATACACAGCTTGGCCTCTCGGTGCTGTATGCAGTGCTTATCCATGTCCAGAGTGTTCTGCATGGACTGATGGATTCCTCTGTCTTCCATTGTGCCCTTCTCTCAGACCTGGACCAGAGACCAAGGGCTCAACCTTTGCCCTTGCCCTGTGCCCATGCCTCCATTACCATAAGGCGTGATGTTCAGCATTTTGTTTTTGTAAAGCTTTTTGAAAGTCCGATGATGGGGCCAAAATTATAAGGGACATTAAAAATGCTGTTTCTGTGGACAAACAATCTGAAACTGTAAGTAGGGAGAGGCCACCCCAGACTCTGAAATAGATGTGCTTTCAAGAAAAGAATCTGGATATGTCTCTAGTCCTGGTCTTCTCCAAGCCACCTTCTGCTCTGAGATGGGAACTCTTTGATATTGTTTTCCATATGTGCCCAGTAGATTACGTCTTTGGCTGCCTGAAGAACATAATCCAGGTAGATACATTGTGCCACGGGCTTGGTAGACTGCAATACCCCATTTTGCTTTATTTAGTAAATGTTAGTACTTGGGCTGTTTGTTTACCACACCCCTGCTTTTGTACAGGAATCCACAGCCCTCATACGTAACTAGTTAACGGATTACATTGTCTCATTGTATGGAGCCGAGTGTTTCTTCATAACTCACTGTGAAATGAAAACTGAATAACACAAACACCACTCTTTCTGAAACACCAGCAAATTATGCTACAGCTCTGATGTATCTGAAGAGCTTCCTCAGGTAAGGAACCAGCTCCTACTTCCTGTGTTGCAATCGAGCCAGGGCAGCCCTGCCATACTGTTCTGGACCCAGTGTAAAAATGTCAAGTTCAGATGCACAGGGCACTGGAAGTGGGAAAGCACTCAAGTCAAACACCCTGCGCTTACTTAACCCCTTCGCTGCCAGGCCTTTTCCCCCTCAGGTGGCAAGCCTTTTTTTGGCTGTTTGGGGCAGTTCGCGCTTAGGCCCTCATAATGTTTTGTCCACATAAGCTACCCACGCCAAATCTGCGTCCTTTTTTTCCCCTAACATCCTAGGGATTCTAGAGGTACCCAGACCTTGTGGGCTCCCCTGAAGGAGACCAAGAAATTAGCCAAAATACAGCAAAAATGTCATTTTTTTTTAAATGGGGAAAAAAGGGCTGCAGAAGAAGGCTTGTGGTTTTTTCCCTGAAAATGACATCAACAAACTGATTGCGATGCTAAAATCACTATCTTCCCAGCTTTCAGGAACAGGCAGACTTAAATCAGAAAACCCAATTTTTCAACACAATTTTGGCATTTTACTGGGGCATACCCCATTTTTAAAAAAAAATTGCGCTTTCAGCCTCCTTCCAGTTAGTGACAGAAATGGGTTTGAAACCAAGTCTGGATCCCTGAAAGTTAAACATTTCTGAAAAGTAGACACAATTCTGAATTCAGCAAGGGGTAATTTGTGTACATCCTACAAGAGTTTCCTATAGGAAATAACAGCTGAAATAAAAAAATATTGAAATCGAGGTAAAAAAAACAGCAGTTTTTCTCAAAGTTTTACTCTGGAACTTTTTCCTGCGATGTCAGATTTTTTTAAAGCAATATACCATTACGTCTGCCGGAATCTTATGGTTACGGGGATATATAGGGCTTGTAGGTTCACCAAGAACCCTAGGTACCCAGAGCCAATAAATGAGCTGCACCTTGCAGTGGGTTTTCATTCTGTACCGGGTATACAGCAATTCATTTTCTGAAATATAAAGAGTGAAAAATAGTTAACAAGAAAACCTTTGTATTTCCAAAATGGGCACAAGATAAGGTGTTGAGAACCAGTGGTTATTTGCACATCTCTGAATTATAGGGTGCCCATACTAGCATGTGAATTACAGGGCATTTCTCAAATAGATGTCTTTTTTACACACTGTCTTACATTTGGAAGGAAAAAGTTTAGAGAAAGACAAGGGGCAATAACACTTGTTTTGCTATTCTGTGTTCCCCCGAGTCTCTCGATGAAAATGGTACCTCACTTGCATGGGTAGGCCTAATGCTCGCGACAGGAAACGCAACATGGACACATCACATTTTTACATTGAAATCTGACGTGTTTTTTGCAAAGAGCCTAGGTGTAGATTTTGGCCTCTAGCTCAGCCGCCACCTAGGGAAATCTACAGAGCCTGCCCATTTTTGAAAACTAGACACCTAGGGGAATCCAAGATGGGGTGACTTGTGGGGCTCTTCTTTGCAAACATCAAAATTTGGCCAAAAAAACACTTTTTCCTCACATTTCGGTGACAGAAAGTTCTGGAATCTGGGAGGAGCCACAACTTTCCTTCCACCCAGCGTTCTCCCAGGTCTCCCGATAAAAGTGGTACCTCACTTGTGTGGGTAGGCCTAGTGCTTGCGACAGGAAATGCCCCAAAACACTATCTGGACACATCAAAATTATCAAATCTAAAACTACTTGTTTTTGCGGGGCACCTGCGTTTTTGGTCCTGGGCTCAGCAGCCATCCAGGGAAACCTACCAAACCCAGACATTTCTGAAAACTAGACACCCGAGGGAGTTCAGGGAGGTGTGACTTGCGTGGATCTCCCAATGTTTTCTTACCCAGAATCGTCAGCAAACCTCAAATTTAGCTAAAAAATCCAATTTTCCCACATTTCTGCATGGGGTCACTGCCCCGGGCCAAGGTTCCTACCACCCAACGTTCCCCTCAGTCTCCCAGTAAAAATGATACCTCACTTGTGTAATAATTTGGCCCCTGGGGAGCGGCCCTTGCCCAGGGGGCTGCCCCCCTTATGCGTAAGTATAATTAAAAAAAAAAAATGTCCTGGGTGTTTAGTGGTTTCTGCGCCCCTGGGGGCAGAAATGGCCTAAAAACAACTTGATCCCCCGGGGAGCAACCCTTGCCTAAGGGGTCGCTCCCCACACATAAAAGAAAAAAATAAACAAAACAGAAATGTATCCCTGGTGTCTAAGGGTTTTCTGCCCTCCCCGGGGGAGGGGGGCAGAAATGGGCTAACAAAAAAGTTGCTCCCTGGGGAGCGACCTTTGCCCAAGGGGCCGCTCCCCTCATGACAATAACAACACTAAAAAAAACATCTCTGGTGTCTAGTGAGCATTTCTGGTGCCCGATCGTGCAGAAATGCTGAGAGAGACATGAAAGGAGAGGAAAGGCCTTTCCTCTCCTTTCATGCCTTTCTCGGCTCCTCCAGTGATCGGAAGAGAAATGCAAAAGCATTTTTCTTCCGATACGCACGCTGGAAGCTGAGCTTCCAGCACGAAGGGGCAGGCCTCTGATGAGGTCGTTATCAGATGCCATGGGGGGGGGGGGGGGGCAGGGAGGGTCGAGGGTGTAAGGGGAAGTGATTCCCCTTCCAACCCTGACCTTGGCCCTCGGGGGGAGCACTAGCGCTTCCCCCGAGGGCCAGTACACAGACGTAATGGTTACGTCCGTGGTGCCTGAGAGGCGCCGCCACGGTGCCTGAGAGGCGCCGCCACGGACATAACCATTACGTCTGTGACGTACAAAGGCTTAAAGACAAAAAACTAAATAAAAACAAAAAAATGTGAATGCAACAAATGATTATAGGGTAGAGATGTTGATCATTCAACTACCTCAACAAAAAAATGGTTACGGGTTTTTGGACAATGCCTTAGTACCCTGGTGTAGAGAGCAACATTCAGTCTTTTCAAGAACAGTCAATTATTTAGTAACTTTTTCTGTAGAAGCATAGAAGAAAATATGATTTGCTTTCAGTGTTGACTTCTGTCATAGCTGTCACCTTTTTTACAGAGCTTTAGGTGGTTGTAGGGAGAGGAGGAACACTGCAATTTTTGTAGAGGGATTGTGTTTTAGTCCTGTAAAATTCCATGTTATAGCTTCCCCTTAGAAAATCGTATTCCCATAAATTCATTGATCCGTATGCCCTGGTAGTAGAAACCGTTGTGTACAGATCTATTAAAGAAGGTACGGCGTCATGCTCTCTACAAAAGTGTATTGGTATTATACTACTGAAAATGCATAGTCCACAGGGAGCTTTAATATCTGCCTCTATTCTGTATTTGCAGAGCACAAAGTTCCCCCTCAATGAGGTCTGTGAGACGCTGTTGACAGACAACAGACGCTCATTATTACCGGACCCAGTGGTACTTACTTTATTGACTTCAGAAGGATGTAAGGCTGATAGGAGTGCCAGGATTGGAGCCTGTGACCTTAGGGTCAAATACAGATTCCTGGAGTGGATGCTTTACTCCTCCCCTCAGCAGCTTGACCAGGTAGGGGTATGGTGGGGAACATTCAGCCGTACACTGATGACCTCCTTGATGGTGTTGCCCACTTCAAAACCAGTTGATCAATTAGTTTATGAGGTGGTTGATATCGTCACCGGATGTATGTAGTGAAATGGGTGATACTCTTTTGAGAAACCAGTAGTGGAGACTTGGTTGAATACTCAGTGACCCCATTTGTGACAATATCCATCCACTGCTGCTAATGTGAATCATCTCAGAGTCTTTTTGGAGGATGGTTTGACTTTAAAAGCCAAATTATATTCATGGTGTTCCAGAGTTGTCTGTAAAAGTAAGCTTCTAATAAGTCACGGCACTCTATTTCCTCTAGTATATCTGTAGAGACCGCCTTGAATTCTTAATTATTGTAACTCTGTATAAGTCTTCCAGCAGATGCACTTCAAAACTCCAGGGAGTATAAATTGATCGGACGCTGTTGATTGAGGGCTCAGGAAAAGGGGTTCAAGCGTTCTAGGAAAGAGCTACTCTGCACTGGTGGTGATAGAGGAAAAGTAGCCTCTTGAAACTAGGATGCATAGTTTTCACTTTCCCCCATGGATTAAACGATGTTCAGTGAAGAAAACTACTCTGAAATCAACAGAATGACAGCAGCTGACTACACCCAGAACCAAGCCGAAATCAAAAGGAGGTAAAGCATTTTCCATCAGGTCCTACATTTATGGAACAGTCGGTTATGAGAGGTCTGACCCAACGACCCCCTTCTCAAGGTCAGCAGGTGTAGCCAGTAGGTTGATTACAGCTTTACATCAGCACCCAGAGGTGCGTTTGATATGCAAAGTGTGCTGTGCAAGTACAATAAATAAATCAACAAATGCTGATCAGGAACTGAATGATCACACAATAACAGTGGGGAGGGAACACAACTGTAAAGTCAGAATCAAGCCAGTACTTGCAAATCCACACTTATTAAGAGCACGATAGTCTAGCCCACTCCCTTTCTCAGGTTTTCAGATATTTCTCTGTTCCGAACTAAAACTCTCCAGAAAGAGAAGCACAGGGTGGCACCTGAATGTACCATAAGTGATATAATTAAAAAAAAAAAAGTCAAAATGAGCAAATGTGTTTTTTAATCTGTTTTTTGGATGATGGAAAATGGCTAACAATGTACAAACACCTTTTTAGATCCCTCATCTCTGAACATATGTCCTTATTTGATCCCCCTGTATCTTTTATGAAGCCTGGAAAGAATGTGGGCCAGCATGTGCGATGATGATATAAACTTGAAAAAACAAGTAAACGCTCTTTCAGTGTTAAATCGCCAAAGAATCCTCCTTTATATCAAACCCTGTGCATGATCAGTAATATTCAAGAGGAGGCTGTCGATTCTCAAGTTGCTGGGAATTCCTATCGCCCGACGCCCGGGACATCTTGTTTGGGGTCAAGGGCAACAAGTTTTTATGTTTACTTTGTCCTTGGGACAAGTAGGCCCAACCCTCTGCAGCACAAACCCTTTGGCTGTCTGTTTACAGAGAGTGGAACTCTCTGCAGTTGAGGTAATGTGTTTCCAAAAGATAATGCTGTTCGAACTTGTATTTATGGTTCATTATTTGAAATCCTTCATTATTAGGGTGAGTGCTGTAAATAAATGTTTTAAGGTCACACTTCACTACTGATGTTGGTTCCAGTACAAAAAAAAAAAACGTGTATACACGTTTGAAAAGTTTAGGCTATGAGGCTAAGTATAATGCTCCCAGAATGCTCTCTGATTAGATGCAAATGAAGTGTCATTTAGTAAAATGTGTTGGTGCATGCTAGTATTTCCCAAAAATATTTCTAATGGAAAATCAGTGTAACCATTTTCAACACGATTATGGCAAGCATGAAAATAAACAAACACTGACAAAGCCAACTGATCTGACATATTTGTATAAGTCTTTTAGTTTCATCAATGCGTGTCTTGTTTTGACATGGCTTTTGTAACACTTTATTGTTGTGGGAGCTATCAGGCCCTCAACACTGTAACAAACATTGGCAAAAAAAAAAAAAAACGTTTTTGAACTCTAAAAGCACACGTTGCCACCAGTGGCATAACAAAGGCCCCGCAGCCGCTCTCCTGGGGGCCCCTTCAGCACAGCACCTGGCCTGAGTGAGTCTGGAGAGGGGGCTCCTCCATGTTCTCTGCAAAGGGGCACCCTCCAGTTTTGTTACGTCAATGATTGCCACTGTAGTTCCTGACACTGAATAAACTACTTTGTGTGCCAATATGCTCCTTGTGGAAGAGCAGAATGCGATCGCTCACAGTAAAGCCAGCCGAAAGAGAGAGAAATATAAGTTTAATAAAAACAAAATGTTTTGTTAACACCAGACCTAATTAGGGACCAAGACCCACATATAGGTAGCTTTTTGCATGTCGCAAACAGCGACTTTCGCTGTTTGCGGCGTGCAAAAAGCACATTGCGATGCACAAACCCAGTTTTGCCATTCGGTAACCTGGTTACCGAATCGCAAAACGGGTTTGCGACTCGCAATTAGGAAGGGGTGTTCCCTTCCTAATTGCGACTTGCAGTGCAATGTAGGATTGTTTTGTGACCGCGAACGCGGGCGCAAACCAATCGCAGTTTTCACCCATTTCAAATGGGTGCTAACACTTTCGCTAAAGGGAAGGGGTCCCCATGGGACCCCTTCCCCATTGTGAATGTCACTGTAAACATTTTTTCAGAGCAGGCAGTGGTCCTGCGGAACACTGCCTGCTCTGAAAAAATGAAGCGAAAACGTTTCATTTTACGTTTTTGTAATGCATCTCGTTTTCCTTTAAGGAAAACGGACTGCATTACAAAAAAAAAAAAAAAACAGCTTTATTAAAAAGCAGTCACAGACATGGTGGTCTGCTGTCTCCAGCAGGCCACCATCCCTGTGAGGGCCACCATTCGCAAGGGGGTCGCAAATTGCGACCCACCTCATGACTATTCATGAGGTGGGCATTTGCGAAGCCCTTGCGAATCACAGATGGTGCCATCCTACATTCGGATTTGCGACTCGCAAATTGCGAGTCTCTCTGACTCGTAATTTGCGGGTCGCAAATCTGAACCTACTGACATGTGTCCCCAAATTCTTAAAGTCACAAAAGTGCACCCATGGTATATGTCGTACCCCTATAAAATATTTGTGAACTGTATTTTAGTATGGGTAAATACGATGTGTAGATTTGCTCATGTGAAAATCTATTAAGCATTTGCAAGTTCATTTTCCCTCCAGCCACTTTCTTCCCAACCCTGGAAGAAGTTCTAATTCTGCCATTATCAGGAGTAAATGTCCAACCTTTCTTATTATGGGAAAATATTAGAGAGAAGCTGGTGAAAATCTTTAAAACATGCAGGTTAGTAGGTTTGCAGACTCAAAGGCATTTCAGCCCTGGAACTATTGCTTACTGCTTCCTCCAGCCCCAGTATGCAGATCTGCAGAAAGGTGGAAAAATAAGGAAATTGCTACAGTAGGGATTGAAACTGCAAGTATTCAAGCCCTACTAAGGTAGTAGCCCTGGCATAATCAGAGAGGCTAGTATCAGAGCTCTTACATAATGAGATTGCTGCCATAATTTGTCGCCACACTACATGGCACCAAAGGGACAAGTAGATCTTTTTACAGGACAAGTAGATTTGAGAAGCAACCTGTCCCCTGGGCAAGTAGATATTTTAATAAGTTCCACACCCCTGCCCTTTTTAGGTCGAGCACGCAAGCACATTTTGACCTGTTGTAAGTATTCTGTGGGCTTTTAACCATGCGCATCTCACTCCCATCACTTTCACTCGTTCATGGGCTTGCTTTTCAAATTCCCTTTATCGTTGGTAAATGCTTCACATTTGTCCCGCCCTGGGGCGGTTTTGTTACCGCTTTGCAGATTGGCCCTGTTACATGGATTATTGCACGACTGTAAAAATACTTCAGTGTGGGTGAACTATTTTTTTTGGTTCAGCATAAGCATTCAACCTCGTGTATACTTTTAGTAGTCTTCTTATGGCTTAAAGCGATTTCATTTGTTGGTTTCAATGTCCTTTAAAATTTCTTGCTCGAGAGTGGGTCAGCTCTGCTTTTTTCTCCCTCCTTTTTCTGTTTCAGAGCAGTGACCAACTACTGTATTCCACTTTGGTTTCTTTATTTGTTGGTTTGACATACTATTTTTGTCATTTCTTTGGTGCTCCCCTTTCACTGTGGGTGTTTTTAAACTGGTAGCTGCCTGCGTTTTATTGCAGCATTCCATTCCTTCCATCTCCTCGCATGTCGCTGACTTGTTTTTGCTTTTTCCAGTGCGGTCCTCATTTTCCTCTGGTGCCT
Source organism: Pleurodeles waltl (assembly GCF_031143425.1). Taxonomy (NCBI): domain Eukaryota; kingdom Metazoa; phylum Chordata; class Amphibia; order Caudata; family Salamandridae; genus Pleurodeles; species Pleurodeles waltl. The sequence continues at coordinate 1,894,079,602 of NC_090440.1, forward strand.
AAAATAAGCTTATTTTACAAAAGAAACACCCAGCCATTTAGCTCACTATATGGAAAAGCCACAATATGCCCTTTCTGGTAGAATGTAGCTAAACCTAGAAGCGATGATGTGAAACCTGTTAAGCCTCGCATTTCTAGTCTCTTTGCGAGCACTCAAGACATTGCACACAGGGCATTGCTTATCTCCTTTATTGGGGCCATTAATCTTCTCTGGCTGCTCTGCTCTTTGAAATGCAAGGCAAGAAAGCTTGCAAGACATTTCATTCCGTTAAAATAAAAAGAAAATACTTCTCCAGCCTAATTTTCCAATTTCTGTTCAGATTTCTGATGTCAGTAGCTGCCAGTGACCAACAAAATATAGCAGGAAAAGATGAAATTATGAGACCGGGTTGACCAGTTTATGTGGCAAGAAAAGCCCAGTTCTGAATTTACAGTGCCAATAGCTCTACCTCAAGAAAATGCAAGACCTATTGCACTGCAAATGCTTGTTTCTTTTGTCTCTCCCCTTCATGGTCCATGGCGCAATCAGCGCAGAACAGCAGTACGAGCTCCATCACTGGTATTGAAGTGCTGGTCACATTGTTCACACTTTTACCTAATCAGAGTATATTCCTTTGGCTCACCCCTTCACGCCCCACAGCTTTCACAAAAACACTTGTAATTGCCAAATGCTTTACGTAAAAAACACAGAAATCCTCAAAGCGGCTCTCCCGACATAGAGGGAGAGCCGATATTACACTATTCACTGCGCTCAGGAAACCCGCCCCATAATGCTTTGCAAGCATTCTTTGAAAAAACATTTTTGCCTGTCGTGGTCCTGGGACAATGTGACCACCACCAAAACATTCAGCAGGATGCACTCTGTGTCTACGTTATCGCTGGATCCCCATACTAGGTTAGTGGGGTCCCCAAAATAATAGTCCCTCCCACCATTCAGTATGTTTTTAAGCTCTCTCATGGCTAGAACTTTAGTTTTACAGCTGAGAGTAGTTTGTGAAAAAAGCTATTTTTATTGTGGTGTCCTCTAGGGGCTGTTCTCAGCATTACAGTCGACATACTACAATATTTGCAGCACTCAGAAACTTGCCCCATAATGCTTTGCAAGGCATTCTTTTTTCGAAACATTTTTGCCCATAACTCAACCTGTGGTGGTCCTGGACAATAACACCACCACCACACCTTCAGCATGATGCACTCTTTCAGTCTATGCCAACTCTGGGTCCCCACAATATGTTAGTGGGGACCCCAAAATAACAACCCCTCCCACCATTCAGTGTTTTTTTTCAGCACTCTCATGGTTAGAACTTTTGTTTTGCACCTAGGAGCAGTTTGTGTTTTAAGGGTCTTGTTTGAAAAAATATTTCAGTAGGCCTAATTGCTTTTCAGTTATATGCAGGGCCACTGGAATTACATGGCAGAAAGGGCCAACATATACTGCAGGGTTGACCCATTAATGTGCAAAAGAAGTCCAGTTACAAATTTACAATGCCAATAGATCTAACTCAAGTAAATGCGAGACCTATTGCAAATTCTTGTTCTAAAAGGCCATAAACTGTCTCATAGTTGGAGCAGAATTACATTGAAAAGTATTTACAGAATACTTTATCCCACACACATCTGCAGACCTCTGCTCTGCCAACCTCAGCCACAGACTGTCGAGTCAGTAACCAGTCTTTGGGTGCCTAAGACACACAACACTGCAATATGCTACTTAGCTGTGCCCTTGAGTCCGAGCTAGGGTGACCAGACGTCCTGGATTTCCCGGGACAGTCCTGGTTTTTAGAGGACTGTCCCGGTGTCCTGACGCTTCTCCTAATTTTAAATAAATGTCCCGGTTTTTGGGACCAACGTCAGATCATCTAGGGAAGCTCAAATTGAAGAGGCCTAAAAAGTATGAAATAATTAAAGTATTTTATAGGTCACTGTCAGGCAACAGTCCCCTGTCTGCTTCTAGCAGAGAGACGGAGTAGGGGGCAGTGAGAGGTGGGTGGGGGCGGGTTGGGGGTGCAGGGTGGGAGGTCAAGCCATAGCTAATTTTATATATGTAGTAGTATTGTACGTGTGTGTGTGTGTATAAATATATATATGTGTGTACAAACACACACACACACACACACACACACACACGTACGTATGGGCACACATTCACAAAGCTATGCAAAAAAAAGGGACAGGCCAGATATAAAAGTGAGTAATGTCTTTAGTCCTTCTTTTATGTCTGACCTGTCCCGGTTTTTGCTCCTCAAAATCTAATCACCCTAGTCCGAGCCCCTTGAAGCCTCCTTCCCAATCATCATCCAACCTTTGGACAGTGACTGCATCAAGCAGCATTTTCCACTTACAAGCATGGAGTTGGCCTCATGGAAATTAAACTTGCAATGAACACCTTCAAAGGTATTAATAATACCTAACATAAATCCAATTTCGGTGCCCTCTGTCTGGATTAATTGTGAAGGTGTAGGTCCAAGAATTAAGATACCACGTTTGCAGCATTTAAATAGTATTGGTCACCACCTCGCTGATTAGCTTCTCTAATGAAGGTTTGCAGAAATCACAATTTGCAGCAGTGATTTTTTAGAGCGCCTTGAGAAACCCATACATGTACAAGAACTAAGATCCCACGTTTGCAGTGTTTAAATAGTATTGGTCACCACCTCGCTGATAGGCTACTCAGTTGGAGGTTTGCGGAAATTACAATTTACAGCGGTGATCTTTTAGAGCGCCTTGAGAAACGCATGCATGCTCGCCCCCAGAAGTATATCCTGTTGCTCTGCATTTACCTCATTTATTCTGGGGAGAGGAGGAGTCAAGGAGTGATGGGAATTACATTCTCCAGCTCTCGAGGCCTCTGTTCAGCTACTGGGGGCGTTGTATGCCTTGTGCAGCTGAGCGGGGCGCGCACACTGCTCCCGAGGCGCCCGGAGAGCTTCCACAGTGGGCGCTGTGCTGACATCTCTCGTGCATCCACCACACAAGACCCTCCAGCAGCGGGCTTCGTTACAGATGAGTTCTACCAGGCCTCGCCGCTCTATGTTCGCGGGTTCTGCTGGCTTCGGTCACCGTGACTTGTACTGCTGGCGGCCATGGCGCTAACAAGGCCTCGCCGGCTTGGCTTCCCTGTGAACATTTGACAATCACCCTTCTCCTGGAGGCAGGTCTGTGTGCACGTGCGCGCCACAGGAATACTGTCCACATACTGCGTTAATCGTTCCCAGACAATCTCCACGCTTTGTATTTTGTAGTGATTTAATTTCCATGCAGTGCAAACATGAAAGTTCATTTTTTACATTCGGTCCTTGCAATGCGTTGACGACGGCATAGGATCTGCGCTCTGGGGCCCACGAATACACGCGAGCTTCGCACTCGCGAAAAAGAGAGCCCATGTATGCTTTCCAATTTCCTGCTAATTTTGGCCTCGAAAAAGCCACTGTCTCTTTTTTCGGATGTAAAAAGTGCCACAGAATGTGATGCCAAAGCTTTAAGAGGGAGGAAAGGGCGTGGGTGGAGGGGGAACGTTTTCTGAGCCATAAATCATAGAATTATGCAGTTTCCTGTGATCATTTTCTCCCTCCCTCGCTCCAATTCTAAGTCAACTGAATTAAAGCAATAAGGCGTGTACTGTGGACTTTAGCATATGGATCTTTGTCGAAAAGTGTCTTTCACTTTTCTTCTTTCGTATGTTGGTTCATAATGTATGTTGCTTACCCCTGAAAATGACGGAGTAAAACAACAAAAATCCAGTTTGTGAAAAAAGGAACATTTGAACCATATTAGAATGTTGGACGGTTCAAAATGTGAATAATAGCCGAGCAAGACATATGTGTGCGATGTGTACATGTGCTATCAGCAGTCGTACAATACAGTAAGGCACACAGACTTTGAAATGTATTAGTAAATAGTAACTTAAAAATATAAATATAGTGGTGATAACACTGGTGTGAGCTCGAGCCTTTGTGGTAGATATACCCAAATGTAAAGCATGCAAAAATGGGGAAAACATCAAATCCCTAATGGTAGGAGTAAGAATATTACATAGAATTAAGGGTCACTACACTTGTAAGAGCGATTTTGTAATATATGTTTTAAGATTCAGTTGCCCCAAAATGTATGTTGGAAGTACTAAATTGCAAGCTTATAATCGAATCTTGTGACATTTAAGAGCTATACAAAATAAAAATCCGTTATGAGTCAATAAATCGATTTAAAGTAACTGCGGAGTGCCGTATCCTTTGTGGGAACCCTGGAGGAAAGTGATAATAATAGACGCGGTGGCGCACGTTATACTTGGCACACCCAGCGTTTTGGAGCAGAAGAGCACTCCGCATTCAGTGCTGAGATATATATATATAGTAAACAAGATATACTGATTTAAATATTTTGCAGGACTGAAATAGTGATGTAACAGAACCATTAGCAGTTGAGAATTGTCGCTATGTGAGAATGGGTCAATTAAGGGCTATTTTACTAAGCGTTTCTTTAGTTTTGATGTGAAGAGAGGGAGCGAGTGTTGGGATCTTTGAGTATCTTGATACATTGGGTGTTGAGTGGGGTTAAAGTGACAATCTTATTTAAAACATTCTCATTTTCTACATAACAGTAACATTTATGTATCACTCAAGTCATATTTGTAGAGCTCAGCTTGTCACCCGAGAGGGTATCCAGAAGCTTGTTGCCTATGTTAGTTGAGTGGCTGCTTGTGTTAGTCGAAGAACCACGTCTTGAGCCCTTTCCAAGTTTTGGTGGCGAGGTGGGAGAAGGAGCATTTTCCAGCTTTGCAGCGGCATATGCTGGGCATTTGCGCGAGGGCGTGGTGTGTGGAGCACAGGTTGCTGGGGGCTGATGGAAAAGCAGCGGTGGTTTAGGCAGGTGGATCCTTGGTCGTGGAGGGCTTTGTAGGTATGTGCCAGGAGTTTGAAGTGGCATCTTTTCTGGATTGGGAGCCAGGGAAGGTCTTTCAGTTGCTGAGTGATGTGTGTTCTCTTGGGCAAGTTGAGAATCAGCATGGTACCTGCATTCTTGAGTCTTCATGAGTTCAGAGGTGGTTCAGGCAGAGTGCGTTGCCGTAGTCCAGTCTGCTGGTGATCAGGGCCTGCGTTGCTGTCTTCCTGGTGCAGCTGGGGAGCTTTTTGAATACTTTGCAGAGCATGCAGAGTGTGTGGAAGCAGGCTGGGGTGACGGTGTTGACCTTTTGGAAGCAGGTTGAGGTGATGGCGTTGAACTAATGTTTCATGGAGAGTTCACCGTAGAGGATGATGCAGAGGTTGCATGCATGGTCTTTCCGCGTGGGGGTGGGTCAGAGTTCTGACTGCCTCCAGGAATCGCTCCAGAGGGCCTTGTGTCTACCGAAGATGAGAACTTCAGTTTTGTCAGTGTTCAGCTTCAGGCAGTTGTCCCTCTTCCAGGCAGAATTGTTTTTCATGCAGTTGTGAAGTTGGTCTTTGTCTGGGTGGGGTCTGATGGGAGCAAGAGGATGAGCTGCATGTCGTCAGCATAGGAAATGATGCCGGTTGTGTGATCTTACAATGTCTACGAGTGGTGTCATGTAGATGTTGAAAAGGGTTAGGCTGAGGGATGAGCCTTGGGGGACACAGCAGATGATGTGCTTGGCTTGCGAGGTGAAAGGGGGAGAGGAGGACTCTCTGGGTGCATCCTAGATGAAAGGGTGCCATCCATCTGAGTGCATTGCCTATGATCCCAATCTGGCCTAGTTGGTCAATGAGAGTGTGGTGGGAGACAGTGTCAAACACTGCAAAGAGGTCAAGTAGGATCAGGGTGGCTGATTCACCTCTGTCGAGTAGTCTGCTGATGTCGTCTGTTGTGGCGATCAGTGTCAGAGAGTGTCGTCTCTGTGCTTAGGTTGGCTCCGAATCCTCATTGAGATGGGTCTAGTAAGTTGTTTCTCGCAAGGTGCTCTTTGAATCAAGTTTGTGCAAACACTTTGCCTAATGGGCCCTTTTCTGTGGAGGATAACTGCTTTAGGCGCTACAGTTCTGCCTCACCTGGTGCTTTCATGCCACTCTTAATTAGTGGTGGGCGTAACTTGCATAATTTGCTGTTGCATAATTATGTAAAATTACAGCAAAATTATGCAAGGTTAACTGGAATCATGTGCGGAATTTATCCCAGTATTTCGCACTGGTCTTGTAATGCAAAATGCACCCTCCCTTCTAAAACGGACTTGAGGATGCATTTTGCACTAAGTAAATAGCCCTTAATACAACAGAATTCGAACAGCAACATCCAGCAGCGAGCGTCTTGAGCTTGCTAAATTTGTTGTTGCTGTGGTAAGATATTTGTGGCAAATTACTCCTAATTACGCGAATGGACATAATTGTGTAACTTTAGGTAATTTCAGAAGATTAATGCAAAATTACTCCAGCGTAATTAACATTTCAACTAGGCCTTCTATAAATGCACTGTACTGGGCCTCCATTTGTACAAATCCGTACGTTCTGGTAGCTGCCGTTCTGGTTCAGCTTCATTGAACCGAATGGAGGTGTCAGATTGCAGTTGTGTGCTAAAAGAAGCCTATACTGGAAAGTGTCCCTGGTGATATGGAGTCCTCTGCTAACCCTAAGACAGAAACACATCAGAAGCTGTGATGCGTTAATGTTCAATCGTGTGAATTTTCTTCCGGTGATCGCCTTCAACCAAATAGTGTTGAGTTATTGGAAGTTCACCAAAATACACTCTTGGCAGTGTCATGCGTTGGTGTATCTTCACTCTAGTCCTTTCTGCTGTATTATCTTCTTTGCGTTTTTTCTTTGAGACCTGAATTTAATCATTAGCTCTTGTATTAGCCAAAACCTTTTGATTTTTACTAAAATTGTTTGTTTAATATAAGGGCTTTCAGTCAGATCTCTTCATCCCTTTGTCTGTTAATAAGTCATCACATTTTTTCTTCTGCCACCACAGCATGGACTGTTCAACATTCTGCACCCATTGGCTAACTTCGCCTGTGAGGGACGGCATTCTGCCTCTTCACAAGGAACACTTTCACTCATAAAGTACTTCCGTTAAGTACCAAGGACTAACATAGCAGTGTGTTATTTTGTAGGTTAAAAAAATACGTTTGCTTTTTGCTAAGGTTTTTGATTGATGAGTGCTTTAGAATTTTCCCACCTATAATTTTTGCAAAAAAACATGCAAAATCCATGACAAAAACAAAAGACTGGCAGTCAACACACAACCTATTGGCTTTGACGGTGCATGTTTGTTAATGGACTTAGAGCTATTAGCTTAACCTTCTGGGTCTTTGGTAACATCATTACGTGATTCTATACAACCGTGAAGAAAGGGCGTGTTGTTTGACTGTGGTGATTGAAAACAGAATCCAGCTGGGAGATAATACAGTAAGCATTCTTACAACATGTCAACATCTTGCCAACATTTGCACGCTGGGGGCGTATAGTAACATTCACTGGGGCGCCATTTTTTTTATTTTTTATTTTTTTAGTGCGCGTGACAGTTATCAATGGGGCTATTGTTTGTTTAGAATTGCGACTCCTACTCCCAGCCTTGGGATGAATGTCTGATTTCACCAGGCTTGGGGGTGGGACAGGGGGGTCACTGTTGCTTTTCTTTCATGATCTTAAAATTTGTGGCCCATCTCCCGATATCAGCTGAGAAGTGGACTGGTCTTCGAGCAACTTTGTAAGGTGGACAGGGCTGGGGAAGAGTCAGTTGGTCACATTATCAGTCAGGAGCAACAACCTGTCAATAACATTGTTTTACCCAGAGATCAAAGTAGGCAGGATCGGAGCAGCATGGCAAGCCCATACTTCTTTGATTTATGAGGAACTGGTCCCCTACTTTTGGTAAAAAGACAACCATCCCAACAATTCTCATAGTTTAAATGCTTCAGCTGAAGTGTCATTCAGTGACTCTCCTGTGCTGTGGAACCGAAGCCGAGCAGGCAGTTAAACAAGCCTTTCTGCCAGGGTGCCTGCTTGCCTGAAAGAAATCCAAATGTGCACTACAAGTTAATCTGCAAACGTAAAAGTTAATTTGCAAATGTAAAGGATGCTTGGGAGCCGACACTGGCTTTAATTGATTGAAGACTGGAAGCTTTATGGTGACAAAGATTTAGGCCCTCATTCTGACCCTGGCGGTTCTCTACCACCAGGGCCAACGGGGGCGGGAGCACCGCCGACAGGCCGGCGGTGCTCCCTTGGTCATTCTGACCGCGGCGCTTTGGCCGCGGTCAGAACGGGAAAACCGGCGGTCTCCCGCCGGTTTTCCACTGACCTTAGAATCCTCCAAGGCGGCGCAGCTCGCTGCGCCGCCGAGGGGATTCTGACCCCCCCTACCGCCATCCTGTTCATGGCGGGAAAGCCGCCATGAACAGGATGGCGTTAGGGGGGGTCGCGGGGCCCCTGGGAGGGCCCCCGTAAGAGGGCCCCGCAAAGTATTTCAGTGTCTGCCTTGCAGACACTGAAATACGCGACGGGTGCCACTGCACCCGTCGCACCTTCCCACTCCACCGGCTCGATTACGAGCCGGCATCCTCGTGGGAAGGGAGTTTTTCCCTGGGCTGGCGGGCGGTCATTTGGAGACCGCCCGCCAGCCCAGGGAAAAACTCATAATACCCTCCGCGGTCTTCTGACCGCGGAGCGGTATAATGGAGGGCGGGATCCTGGCGGGTGGCCTCCGCCGCCCGCCAGGGTCATAATGAGGCCCTTAGTCTTTTTGAGTGGTAGTGCAAAGAGTTAACTGAGCTGTGACATGCATGCTTTTAATTGTAACTGTATTATATAGCACTTGCTACTCCTGGAGAGGTTGACAGGACAGTAATGTAATAAATAATGTTCACATCCAGTCTTGGTATTGATAAAATCGTTATTTTGGAAGCACCATTTTATCTTAAATCTTTTTGCGCATTTTGTAGCAGTCTATAAAATACTGTGTTTAATGCAAGATTGAAATAATGTCTTACATATTCACAGTGATTTCTGTCTCAGGCTGTGACCTCATAGCACTAAAAACACACTATTCTCCACTGCACCAAACAGAATGAAATTCTGTCTTTCTGGTAACACACAGACTTCCGCAGTGCATGAAACTAGTAAGAGTTTCATAATGTTCTAGAGTGTATTACCCACTGAGCAACAACTTTTTTTCATTTATTTTACATGTAAGCTGTGTGTTATTTCATATGTAGCTACCTGACAGCGAAAGACCAAAAAAAGTACTGAATATTTATATTTTTTTAGATACATCTTGGACCCTGCCCCCACGCTCACTGACCCGACCCCCACTGCATGAAGCATCACAGTACCCATACTGTTTTTTAAGTGCAATTCGACCGCTGGATCCACACTCCCCTAACACCCCTATGCCTTACACAGTTTACTGGTGCCTGAAGGAGCAGTTTGGAGCTGTAATAACTACTGTAAGAAGTACTGCTTAGGTGTATGTTTCTGGTAAAATCATGCCTGTACCAACCTAAACATCCCTATGTCGGATATCAAAGAACAACCTAGCAGGATTTATTTATTTATTTAGTTCAAGACGTAAGCCTGTGCAAGGAATTTTTTGCCAAGTTGTCAAAAACCGTGCTTTTTCCAGACTCCAATCCAAACTGGATATTTGGACAGGGAATAGTCCATTACATGTTTGCACTTAGTAGTTTAGTAGCATTTTAGTCAATTACAACAAATACATTTGTTCTGTATTGTAGTAATACATTTAACAAACAGCTCAGCAACCCCTCTGTGTATTAAAACTTCCATATTGCACCCAGTACAAGACTGATCTAAACAATGCGACTGCCGCAGGATGAGCTGACTAATACAAAAAACACATAGCCTGTGTGCTAGTCCACAATGCCTGCTTTTTTATTACATTTGGCATCCTACAAATTCTTATACTTTTTCTCTTGCTTGGCATACTCAAGAATTCTCCCTATTTTTAGACAGACTGTGCTCTCTTTGTTGTGTTTGGCTTTGAAGTTGCCAGTGCTAGTCTCAGTCTTCTTAAGTCTTTTCCTCCAGCATGTTGATTCTGGCTGCAGCAGTGTCCAGTCACTAATCCGCCTCTTCTGTGTTAGTTTCCAGTACTCCAAACAACATACACATTCTGTAAGCGTTTTATTATTTGGTATTTCCAGGACCTTCATCCTCATCCCCAGTTTTTGACCTTTCTCAATGAAACCACATCCTTGGTCCCATGTGTGTTAAACTCCGTTGTCAAGAAGCACATAAAGTTCTCTGGTGCATTCTTTGTAACTTTGCCCCACTTGTGTGCTGTTTGACTCCTCAACAGACCATGTGGCCAAAAGTGCTTGGATCTTTCCCACTGTGTTCAGTCACAGTCTAAAGAGGTGATGCAAGCAACTGAGAACATCAGCTCTAGTGTGGACACCTTTTGTTACACTCTGCACCATTTTTACCTGCAGGTGCCTGGGTGTTTTCATCTACAGTTGTCTGGATGTGCCCACAGTTCATTCCCACAGGCTGCTAATGCTCTGATGTCTGCAATACCGAGCAGTCTGGTGTTTGAACTTGACTGTGTGTGCCTTTAATGATGGCTCCTCACCTAAGAACAAGGTGGTGGCTGCTGATGAGGACATAAATCCCCAAGTGGCTTCCATAGTGAGAGATCTTAGGATGGCCTTCTAGAGCTGTCTGCTGCTGACATTTACTACCTGCCTCGTCTTCGCTTATGACCACAACAGCCTACATCTCCACTAACAACCAAGGTGGAGGTTTATGAGCTGGGCATTTTTTTGCATGGAGTGCAAACACTATTTCTCCTGCGTGCCGATGCAGCAGTAAGTGTGACTCCAAGTACTCACTGGCTAGAGGAACACTGATGAAACAGCCTCATTTCCTGAGCTCACAAGACCTTCAGATTCTCAAAACATTACATCCGTGTCTCTCCCCATCACCGTCATGGCCACCATGCACAAGAAGTTTACAGCAGATCCTTGCAGGCAGCTTCCCTTCCGTTCCTTGGTCTCAGGCTCTAGTATCAAACTTTATATGCTTCTACGCCCCACCCAAACAACATCAGCCTGTTTCTTAAGTTTGATGGTGCTTGGAAGGTGGAGGAGCAGAGGATGTTAAGAGATCACTTGCATCTTCCTCCTTCCATTGGCTTCATTCCACTCCTGAGGAAGGCTGAAATTCTGGAATAAATTGTGAATTCTAAAGGTGCAGTCCCCCAAGCCTTCCACCAAAGAATCCTCCCATCAATGGAAGAAAATTGAACCTTTGATCCTTGGAGTAGTACAGCCAGTCTTTACCTTGCTGCGCGAGACCTCGGGCAGATCTGGTAGCGCATCCCTTGCCCTCAGAAGGCAGCTTCCAGTTTTAGCTACTGGAGTGTTTGACATTTCCGTGCTGCTGTGAGAACACTTCCACGCTGCTGGGCTGGCGCTCCTTTCCCAGAGGGCCCCATAAACCTAATTGTGCGTTCCTGGCCGGGTTGAAAGAAATATTGCACAATATGAAAGCAAATGAGAAAGGCTTGCGAAGTACTCCAAGCAGCATTTTATTGACCTCGGGAAAATGCATATCGATCTTCAACATCCGGCTTTGGTCCCCCCCCATCACCCCCCCCAAAGCCAGAGGTAACGCCAGTGCGTGGCGCCAGATCCTATTAGCTGGGGATACGAGAGAAAGACAGAATTGAGTGGAGCTATCGCCACAAAGGTAACTTTATCTTTCCGGCGTCCACTCAAAACAGTTTGTGTCCATCCTTTCTCCTCCTTAATTATTTTTTTTCAGGAAAAAAATCAATAAATTAATTTATGAAGTTCAATAACACGTTCTAACTGATGTTAAAACTCTGTATAACAAAGTTTCCTACACTAGATCCTAGGGCTGTCTTTGCGTGTTTTCATTTGGAATCCTGTGCGTCTGAGAAATCTCGTTTGTTCCTTGAAAATAATGGCAAAGACCGATCTGAGCTTTCAGTCTGTGTGCGGGAATGAGCTACTGGCAGGCGCTGAGGTGTGCGCGCGTGACCCATAAGGGCCCCATTTCCACCACTGACCTCGCATGAGGTGCTCTTCTGCTTTCGATCATAGATTTTTATTGAGAGTGTGAGGATATTTTTGCCCTTTGAACCTTTACGCCTTTGTTAAGTAGTTATTAAATTTACGCCTAGAGCTTTTAAACGCTTTCTCTGATTCGCAGTTATCGAAAAGCGGGAAGTAAGCGCCTACAGGACCCGGAAGTAATGATATTCATTTTTATGCTTGTGATGTGAGGCATTAATAATGCATCAGTGAAAACAACGTTCATGCGTTTTTGCCGCAATTATTACAATTCCACGTGGTCATCGTTATGTTTTTTGTTTTTTTTAATTTTAATTGGAAGGAGCAGCCCAGTGTCTGAAGTGAGAATATACGGAGGTCAAAGGTTCAGCCCGAATAAGCTTTAGCTTTTATCGGGTTCACGCTCACGTGCGCTTCACGGTTTGTCCCGCCTTGAGGCTGCTTTGTTACCTACCACCTTGGAGACTGACCCTGTTGCATGGATGATTGCACGATCGGCCATACACCTTAGTGTGGTGCACCACTTTTTTCTTTTGCCTCGCCGTTTCAAGCCGTGTGGCCATATGTTGTTTCTTCCTCTTCCTCTTCCTTGTTTTGGGAATGCTGCGGTTTCTTTGTGGTGTCTGAGCGCTTTACATGAGGACATGAAGATTCATATACTAGATTGGAAGAGCGACTTAAATGACTACATGAAGTTTCATATAGTGCAACTTCGTACTCATTTTTCTTTTTCAAACTGCATATTACTACTGCCTCCCCCCTCTCACAACCTGCATGCACAGTCCTTTTATCAAGACAGGCGCCACGCTTTATTTTTCTGCACGGAGCCCAAAAGTCATTGGGGATGTGTTGTATTCAAGATTGTAACATGCAGTACCTTATGTGGCCAAAAGAGGTCTCAAGAGACACCTAGTGAAAGCCTGTGGTACTGCACCCTTCCCCTGCTTCAGGCACATTACAACAGTAAATGTTGCAGGTTTTTTTCAGCCGGCATATAAGTGTAAAAGCGTTAACGTAACACATGCTTTACTTAACCTAGCATTCTCTGAGTGTTTTTTTTTTCCGGATGTTGTTACTTATCTTTTTTCTCAGCCAGCATATTACTCTTGCCGCCCCTCCGTCATAACCTTTATCCCATTTTCTCGCTCTCCAGCACCACAAGGTCATACGAATGGCAATAGCACTATGCAAATATCATCACTCCACTGCATACAAAAAAACAAAAGTTTTTCAATGCCATGAGTTCTAACTTTCACAAATGCGACACCAATTTCTTTGCACATGCTTGATTTCTTCTTGCCCTCTTCACCCTACCCTCGTATTGTGAGAGGAGAGTTAGTGCAACAATTCTCCACTTCTTGTGTGTACACACAATCAGCATCAAGGTTCTCAGCTGGGCTAATTCTCCAGCAACGATGCCCCTTGAGCGGGTTAGGCCTTTGATTGCTCTTTGGAACGTTTCTGTTGCCTGACACACAATTTTGTCCGTAGTATCCTACAAGGAAGGCCTTCCCTTGGATAGATGAAAGCTTCTTATGCTAAACTGAGGTCAAGGCCACTATTCCTGGGGATGTGGCGAAATAACCTAAGACACTTTAAATCATTGTAGTAAAATGATGTATTGGCCCGTACATGATGGACAATCTCATAAAATAAATGTGTGACAGCCAGTTTATATATTTTGCGTTACTTGAAATTTATACAGTGGTTGCCAACACATAGGTTTGCCTTTGTTTTGGATCAAGGTTCTGAGGAGACCTAGATATTTTCACTCCATGTGCACACAGTACAAATAAGTTAGCTTAAAAAGTTTTCCTCAGCTTATCTTCTCATCGATTATACCATTAAATGATCTGCTTGGTATGGAAGAAGTTAATACATCGTGTTTTGTCATGGGAAAATGCTTGTACGAAAGATTCACTTTTAAATCGGTAGATGAGAGGGAGAAGCTAAAAAGTAAACTGCTTTTATTTTCCTCACATTTTATGTCCGGTTTTCAGGTCCATCAGTTATTCAAAATTAAATCATTCAACACACTTGACAGTAGTTACTGTGTAACTTACTTTTCACCAATGCTTTAGTTTGAGGGATGGAGGCTTAGTGGTGGCTTGGTGAAGGCCGGGAACTAGGGGGTGGAAGAGGTTTTTTGTATGTGTGTGTGTGTGGGGTAGAAACAGATGTGAGCAAACAACACTACATGTTGCTTATTTTTCATAAATCCAAGGATTCTGTTCTGTTCCTGAGATATAATGCAGCTTTATTGAATATTCCTATGTATGCATAAAACAGAAATGGCTTTCATCAGCAACTTCAGCAAAATATGGCTCTGAAATAAGTACCACATTCAGACCCAACCCGTAACATCAAACCCTGTTTCATTGTTGAAAGTTCTAACCACCTTCTTCCTTTGTGTTTCAGATGGAACAGTTATCTGACGAAGAGCTGGACCATGGGGCCGAGGAGGACAGTGATAAAGAAGACCAGGACCTGGACAAGATGTTTGGGGCATGGCTGGGTGAACTGGACAAGCTTACCCAGGTTGGACATTCTGATGAAGAGTGCATGCCTGCCTAGAACTGAACTGTGCCACAGTCGGGAATAGGTTCATGCTTTGGGTCGGTGTTGCCACCCTTATCCTAGATGCAGGAGAAATGGGAGAGACCTAAACAGAGAGGGAAACGACAATAATCAGGAATATTAGCAATAAGAAGAGTAAAGAACCTTTAAATAAGGTGCAGATGGTGCAGAACGACTGGTAAAGGAAACATTAATTACCCCTTCACACGCCATGATCTCACATTCCGCAGTTACCAATCTTGAAAGGCATTACCTGCTAATGTGAGAGTACAAAAAGTAGTAAAACTGTCTTGCAGGATTGCAAAAAAACTAGTAATACTTTACACAAAGTATATACAGAAGTATGTCTGCAACATAATGCAGAAACTGACTGGGATTAGGAGAACGATGTGTAATAATGTAAGTGCGGAGCAGAATCAGGATTTGCAAAGAAGTAAGAGCACAGTATTGGCAAGTGAGGTAGTGAATAGATCTCACAGGATTTAGTGCTAGATTACATACTGTTTTTGTGCAGGCAGCGAAAAATGCTGTCTTGTTTTCTATTTGTAGTCAGCCTCCTTGCATCAAAAGGAGGACTCTAGAGTCTGAAAATATTTAGACTTTCTTCAATTGTTTACTGTCCTGGGGTTGATTTATATCCCTTGATGGAGTTGACCACCACACTGGTCATTGTGCTAGAGTGCAAAATGTCTTCCAAGGCTGACGGCCAAAAGTAATATGCTGCCTGGTCCTCCGAAAGAAAAGAATAAAAACATTTTTAAAAGACTGTGATTCCCGGGGGGGGGGACACACAAAAGAGAGTACGAGGTGGCAGCAGTTGGGAACAGTCAGGTGTAGAGGGAAGAAGCACTTGAGGGAGAAGCACATGATTGAAGAAGCAATGTGAGGGAAAAGCATGACACTGAGGAGAGCAGGGGAGAAGCACACAAGAGAGTGAGAGCAACATCTAGCACATCTTAGAGAGGTGCACAAGAGAGATAGCTGGAAAACACATGCGATCTATTTGGCTGTTTAACCAAAAAGAAAACAAACATTTGCAAAGCAATAGGTCTTGCATTTGCTTGAGTTAGAGCTATTGGCATTGTAAATTCATAACTGGTCTTTTCTTGCCAGCCACATAAATTGGTCAACCCTGCCTCATAAATTTGGCTTTACCTGTCATATAATTCCAGTGACTCTGCATATTACCAATGCACTTCCATTTACCTAGTTTTCTATCTGCAGCAAAAAAATGAAAATGTTGCCATTTAGCATCCTAATTTAAATCTGCCATGCTAATTCCACTAGAATACCACTTTTACCACCCCACAATCAGAGTTGCTGGCTAACAAAATTCCTCCAAAAAAGACACAAGACAGCCACAGAGGAGAAATAAACTAAGAGGGTCACACAAACATATCAAGAGTGCTCAAACAGTCATAGTGTAACCAGGATGTTAAGTTGGCCCTAATTATGGTCATAATTGTAATAAGGTGAGATTAATAAAACATAGACAATTATCATATAAACCTTTAGCAGAAATAAACTTTTGGCATTAGACTGTAATGTTAAAAACATCACCTAGATGGTGCCATAACAAAACTATAATTTGTAAGAAACATTGTCACATAACCCTATTGTTAGCCCCTAGAGGGTATAACCCCATGAAAACAAACAGGAGAAAGTAATGCAGTGTAACCATGTAATTAGCCGCTAGAGTGTTTTTTTAGGTCTTCCCCCAGCTGTAAAACAAAAGTTGTAGCCATGAGAAAGCTTAAAAGACTGAATGGGGGGGAAGGGGTTATTATTTCGGGGTCCCCACTAACCTAGTGTAGGGACCCAGAGATGATGTAGATGGAGCATTTCGATGGTGGTCCAATTGCGTTAGGACCACCACAGTCAGAGTATGATAAAAAAATGTTTTGTAAAATAAATGCCTTGCAAAGAATTATGGGGCAAGTTTTTGTGCCACAAATATTATAGTATGATGACTGCAATGCTCAAAATACCCCTTAGAGGACACTACAATAAAAATAGCATGGTCATGTAACCATACAGTAAGCCCTTGGAGAGCCTAACCACATGAAAAAAGAATTGGAGAAATAATGCTGTGTAACCATATATGTAATCCCCACAAAGCATATGTTTTTACAATGTTTTGTAAAAGTAATGCCCTGCAAAACATTATGGGGCAAGTTACCGTGCCCTGAATATTTTAATATGTTGATATGACTGTAATGCTCAGAACAACCGCTGGAGGACACCTCAATGGAAATAGCATTTGAAAGACACATAGTCATGTAACTATCTAGTTATATCCTACAGGGCATAACCACACACAAAGAAAATGGCAACAAATAATGCAGTGTAATCATATATTCAGTCCCTAGAGGGCATGGTGTTTTACACAATTTTAGGGCTAGCAGGCCTATAACAATGATCTTACAAACGAGGCCATTAAAACACAAGCTATTCCCAGCTGCAAAACAAAAGTTCTAGCCATGAGAAGGCTTAAAAGAAACTGAATGGTGGGAGGGCTTATTATTTTGGGGTCCCTACTAACCTAGTGTGGGGACCCAGATGACCTAGACAGAAAGAGTGTGTCGTGTTGAACATTTTGGTGGTGACCCATTGTCCTAGGACCCCCACAGTCTGAGTTATGAGCAAAAATGTTTTGTAAAAGTACTGCCCTACAAAGCATTATGGGCAAGCTTCCCTGAGTGCAGTTAATATTGTAGTATCCGCTCCCCTGCTGTGCCTGTAGAGCCGCTTTTGCTTTGAGGATTTCTGTTTTACGTAAAGCATTTGCCAGTCTCAAGTGTTTTAAGGAGAGAGCCATAAGAGATGACTGATTAGGTAACTGTGAACAATATGACCAGCGCTGCAATACTGTCGATCGAGTTCACGCTGTAGTGCCTGTTTGTGCCATTGCTGCCATGCAGCAAAGACAAAGGAAAAAAATAGCTCCCCACTCTGAAGTATATCGAGAATCAAGCAATATTCCATGTAACAGGGGCGGTCTGCAAGATGTGACAAAAGCAGACTCAAGGTGGGACCAATGTAAAGCATTTAGCAATGACATTAAGTGATTTTTGACAGGCAAGCCCAGGAACGAATGAAAGTGATGGGTGTGGTTAAAAGCCTATAGTACCTACAACAGGTCACAGCGCTTGCGCGCTCAACTTAAAAAGGCAGTGCCTGAAAAGCAAGCACTATAATAGCACAAGTAAAGAGACTATGAGGGACAAACCTAAGAAGACGGAGGAGTGCCCACACAAGTTGGGAAATACATAAAGATCAAGCAAATGAGTGACAATAAACCGGCCCTTGGTAAACATTTTTTGGTGTGTAGGCCCACTGCAAGCTGACAGTAGATCTTTTCACAACCAGATTGCTTTGTTAGGAAAGACCTTAAAAAGGATTCCTTTTTTTCTACAGAACTGTCTGCCCAGCTAGTTAGAGAGTGGGGATGTTTGGCTGCCTGCAAATAGTGTTCCTAAGAAGTTCAGAATCTGATTTAATGTGTCAGGTTAGAATCCCGAGGATTGTCTTTCCTCTTAGAAGTGCTGGACACTGCAACTTATTCTTTGACAATGTTTTGAAGTATTAGCTGTGCTTCAGTGTGTACCTGTAGAGGCCAATGCCCACAGGCTTTTTATTACTTATTTTGTCTTTAATTGAGTTGCTTTGAATGATGTTGCATGTATGCGAGAGCCACTATCCTATATTGCCCAGTATTTGTTGTGCAACCATAGTTTTAGAACACCACCAACAGTTACACGAAGTCTGTGCTTGTATGAATACAGTATAAGGCAAAGTACGTGAACATGTTTGAAATATCTCATTGTGAAACAGAGAAAGCAGCATCTAGTTCCCTTTATTGTACAAACATCTATGCAGTTTGTGGGTTTAGGAGATTGACTATACTCCAAGAAATATCCCCATTCACTTTCTTGTGAGCATGGAAATGTTTTGAAAGGGTGAGAAGATGAAGTCATATATGGAGACATGCTGATGGAGAGCAGCAGTGAGCCTCAGATTTCCCGACAATCATTCTGCCATATCATGTTAATAATTATATGGGAAGCTGCGCATGAGGGGGGCTTCAAGGCCAGTGGAAAAGGAAAGGAGTATGGCTAGTGAGGGTACTTAAAACACAGTATTTTGTGAGATAACCAAGTTCCATGACCTTCAGAATAGAGATGAGTGTGTGTTTTTGTCTGAGGGAGTATTTAAAAATCCTAGGTGAAATTCCCCAGACCCTTACCATACCCGAATGAAATCTCTTGTACCCAAATATGTATTAAATAATACATTTATTAAGGGGGTGTAACACTCCAAATACCACCCTCCTCCCCCAGACGTTAAGCCCCTGTTTCTAACGACCCCATAGGAGCCACAGGAGAAAAAAAAAATATTACCAGTAGCTTTTTTTTATCATGGATGTGAAGGCACTCACCCAGTTTATAATAACACAGTCTTGTTTGCATGCCAAGTTTATGAAAATCTAGTAATGGAAAATGTAATTGAAAATAAGGTAATCAACGTTCACTAAAGTGGAGGACCTTTGAAGAAAAGCCATCGCTGTTCCTTTGTGCCGAAGTGATAAAGGTGGTGGAATAACACAGGGAAGTTAGTGGCAAGGCTAGGGATCGCATGAACAGATTAACCTTTTGTGAGTCGATGAAACGGGGGCTTCCGTTCTATATCACACAATTAGCTAAACAGCTATCTCGCTATTTCTATAGAAATCAGTCCGTGCTTGGATGGATAATTTATATATCTAGGTTTCTAATACTCAGGATAACTGTGGCTCTTGGCCGTGGCTATATGGTGATCGGTTCTAGGTATTGAGGTTTGCTTTTAATTGTGACCATTGACACAAACTATCAAATGTTGTGTATTTTAAGTTTTGAGTATTTTTATTCATTTTAATCATAGTGTATCTTACTTCCCTCTCTTTTTTTTTTTTTTTAGAGTTTAGATACGGAGAAGCCCGAGGAACCAGTGAAGAGATCTCCACTTTGTCAAGAAAGGAACCTGGCCAATTTCTCATATCGCTTCTCCATGTACAACCTGAATGGTATGCCAGAAATGTAGGATGATTGTTGCTTTTCTGAGTGCGATTTGAACTTATGAACTCGGAAGTGTTTTTTTATGCCCCTGTCGAATTATTAAGAATGTTGTTATGCTTGACCAAGGCCCTCTTGCTTCTTGGTTGTCCCTCTTGTGCCCTTCTATGAAAAAAGTTCTCACTGCATGTTAATGTCACATGTGGATGAATGATTGCTAACTTGCATAGAACCTGAGCACCGTGCTGTGCAGTGAGAGCTCTCAGCTGAACAAACCTCCTCCTTGATGTTGGAAGTGATTGTGATTTAAATCATTTTGCAAAGCCCAAACGATCTTAGTGTGTCTAATTCCCACTTATGAGAAACCCATGTAGTACAAAGCATTAAAGTTAGTCTCCTAGATAGACCACAACATATTGGTATTTGTGGCTGCTTCTGAGCATCGAATAAGTGAGGGTGAGTTAATTGACATCCCTGATAGTTTACTAAATAATGAACAGAAATTTTGTTCACAATTATTGTCTGCATAACATTCTTCCATCTAATGCTTCCTGGCATTACAGTCTCCTTATCCCTTTTCTCCAAATTCTTTGCTGCTATTGTCTGTGCATCTCTTTTATTAATGCAGAGTATAGCTGTATTGTAAGCAAATGCCCTTTTTATTCCCATTAGTACAGCAGATTCCTGCTCTTTAGACCAGTGGTTCCTAACCTTTTGACTCCTGAGGACACCCACTGAATAACTACTGGAAGCCAGGGACTCCCAAGCAATTCGTACGATTTACATTTCAAACATTAAAACACTAATTCGCAAAAATACACAAACAAGTACACACCAATTCCTCGAATTACTAAAATGATCTTATATTGAGAAAATTTGCAAAAATCGAAAAATTTTAATGGGAAGGTTGGTGCTGCATCTCGGTGACTATCTTTTCAATGTTTGGTTTTATTTAGGAAAGCTGACTCCTCACGTCAGATTCTGCGTTTCCAAGCGATTTCTGTTTTATATTTTTTTACGTACATAAACTCTGAGAAACCTTTTTCACATAAATATGTGGTATGGAAATGAAGTAAGATCACAAGGGCCTCATCTCTCCATAGTGTCTCTGTCACATGTAATTAATTTTTTTTATAGCACCTCTCATACTAGTGTAGGGCTTCGGCGCACTTTACAGGGGACTTCAAGGTGTAGGATTCACGTCATTAATACTAGTAGGCATTTTCTAAGAGTCATTGGTCTGGAGAAGCACAAACTCAGGATCCAGAACATAACACATTGGTTAGCATTGGCTTTAATAATAAGAATGTATTTCTACGCAAGCAAATCTTTTTTAGCAGCATAAGGATAATGAAAGACTGGGGAAAACCATAACTTTCTAATTTGTGCCATGCAGTTTGCATGCAGCTCTTTGATGGCAGATCAAGATGGCTGTGCTAGATTATGATTGTAACTTATGAACTGCATAGTAACAAACGGATCTCTGTGACAAAAGCAGTTTTCCACTGAGCTATAAACATAAAATACTGTTCTTTGCATGATATATGTTCTTTGCAGCAGGCACATTAACCATCTGCGGTATCCTTGGATGAGTCAAAACTGCCACTAGACATCTCTCTCCAGCAGGTACATTAATGACCAGAGTTATCTTGAGGCTTTTATTTTTGCCATAAAGCTGCTGCCTGACGGTCCAGGCCTGCGAACCCTTTGGGAATGTGTCACAGACACCTGGGGAATGTCATGTACCCCTTGGCGTCCGCGGACCACAGTTTGGGAACTGCTGCTTTATACTATGGCAGGGCAGGAGTATTGTTATTGTATTTCTTGTGCAGGGCATTTCAGCCCCCACTCATCCCATTAGTTCCCAGTCAAATATGCACACTTTCTCATTAAAAAAGTGTTGCTTCTTTTACGCATGTTCCTTAATACTCCCCTCAGCTAATTATTTCTGACCAGAGTAGAATGGCTGGGAACAGTAGGCACTGTGTGGATGCTCCCTAGTACCTGGAATAGGGTTGGTGGCTGCTATATCATGCATCCCATCACCAGTGCAAATTAGATGTTTTCTTTCCAATTACGCTACTCTGTTTTTCTTATCTAGTATCCTTGACTCAACACAAGATTAAAGTCTCTTGACTCACCACCCTGAAGTGAGTGTTAGCATATGGTGCCAAGTGCAGACTGAAACTTATTTTCCAGGTTTCCTATACCCCTCTAGTTTTTTATCCCGTTTTGCAGGTTTTTGCCCGTGTTTCTATTCAAATGTCTTATAATAGAGAGTAAAACGCTGCTATGCATCTTGCCAGGCTTGCCAAACGTAAATAAAAGATGAAGGGGCTTGGGTGTCTTATTTTTGCAAAGTTGTAACACCCTTTATTCTTTGCAGAGGCCCTAAATCAAGGGGAGACGGTGGATCTTGATGCGCTTATGGCAGATCTTTGCTCCATAGAGCAAGAACTTAGCAGCATTGGCTCACAGTCAGCAAGGAATACAGCAAAGTCTCAATCATCCGAGAGGAAGTTTTCTACCAAGCCCATTGGTGGTCGTGTGGCATCAAAGTCAAGTAGCATGAAAGGACTACCATCTTCATCTGGTAGGGGGTCAAAGCCTTCACATGCCAATTTTTCTTTGGATGACATCACTGCACAGTTGGAGCAGGCCTCTCTTAGCATGGATGAAGCAGCCCGGCAGTCAATAATGGAAGACACCAAACCTGTGGTTACAAGCCACCACCGGAGGACAGCATCTGCTGGTACTGTGAGTGACAGCGATTTACGCTCTGTCAGTAACTCGTCTCGCTCAAGCATCACCTCAGCAGCCTCAAGTATGGACTCTTTGGATATTGATAAGATGGGCCGGCCCCAGGAATTGGATTTGATTCAGCAAGGACAGCCCATTTCCGAGGTAAAATGAGATTTTTGGTGTTTGTATTTTTCCATTTTTAATATATCAGTCCATAGTATACATTTAGCACCACAATGTACCTCCCTAAAGAACACGTAGATGAAGGGCATTGGTAAATCCTTTGATGAGCAAAACATAAATCCCTGTATTAAATAAAATTTTATTTACAAAAGTACGTTTGATTCAAATAACAATATTCAAATGTGAATGATGTTCATGAGGCTTTTTTGAAGTCCTAGTTAAGCACTTCTAATTTTTTTTAAATTGCTCTATCCATGTATTTGCCATTTACTTCATAGGTATATTTTAAACCACCTCTTTAAATTAAATAACTAAGCTCAATGAAGGCAAACTACACTGAAAACCTGTAAATGCATTATAATTAAATGTCTCTTTTAATTTAGCACCATTGCTGTTAAAATACAATTGAGTTCCACTTTAAGGTCCTTTTTTCCTCTGGCAAATTGGTGAAATAAGCACCATCGTGTGTGGGTTGTGTGGTTTAAAGGGACGTTAATTCTCTGTTCGTTCCTGTCCTCTGCTTCATCCACATAGTGTTTGTCAATCTTGACAACATTTGTCAGACTCTGGGATTTCACGAGAAAGTTGCTTAATATTTTTCTCTGAATTTTGTCACACAGTGCTGTTTGTATGGTCTTTAAGTCCAGTTATGGGGATTGAAGTAAAAAGGTCAAGCGCAGTAGCAAAGATGATTGGGCAAATGTTTGATGCATCCCAGTGGTTTTCAAACTGTGGGGTGCTTCCCCAACATTGATGCCTCTCTTTATGAACTGGTTATCACTTAAGTAGAAACGCAAAACAAGTTTTAACCCACACAATGACATTGACAGCTTTAGCACAGCTATTGTGGGTTCAGGTTGCTCTGGACTCCTTTTGCCAGTAAGTTAGGCTTGCACTGTGAGACCGTATCTTATGCACTGACTGTTTCCAGAATGAGTTTTCCACAGGTGGGAGCCAAAACGTAGTAGTAGTGTGCCAGTTCAGCAAAGCATATATAGGGTATCTATGCGGAAAGGGGAGCATGGGAAATGTTGGATGTAGACTTTAGGGAAGCATCATCCCTCAAGTATGCTTATAGTCGGGGCCACTGGAATTATGCAATTGGATGGCAAATTTTCACATACTTATGATTTTGCAGCATTTGCCATATAATCACTCATCTGCCGCATAATCTGCAGAGCTTGACAAAAACATTGTTTGTAGCTCTAATGGTTCACAAGTTGCAAAAAAAGGAGCAACACATGTTGCTGCGCAGTGAAAGGCCCTTTGCAAAGTTAGACTGGTCACCTTTCTGTTGCTTATTATTTTTTCTGGGTGTTAAACTGGTACTAATGAGGTGCAACCAATGCCCATGCAGTGTTAACAAGTTTATCAAGCATTGGCAAAGCCAATAGGTCTCACCTATAAAAGAGCTATTGGCTGTGGTAATGTGTTTTGCCATGTTGTACATAAGTGTGGCTGCTGGTCAGCATGGCTAAAAGATAGTGGTGTGAAGTGTCGGGGGTAGTGTCATAGAGTGGATTTGTTGGAATGTCATAGAGTAGGAGGATTAGAGTGTCGTAGAGTTCTGTGGTTCACTGGCAGAATGTCGTAAATTGGAATAGAAGTGGGTTGGAATAGGATGGAGTGGATTGAGGTAGTGGGGCTGATTGGATTGGGGTAGAGTGGAGTGGATTGGTGTGGGATGGATTTAAATGGGGTGAGGTTGACGGGAATTGGGTGGATTTGAGTGGGGTGGATTAGATTAGATTGGATTAGGATGGTGGTTTAGATTGCATTGATAGGGGTGGGGTCGATTAGATTGGGGTGGATTCGAGTGGATTGGATTGGAGTGGGTGAATTGGATTCAGTGGGTTGGATTGGGGTGGGCTGTATGGATTGGATTGGGGTGAGCTGCATGGATTGGATTTGGGTGAGCTGCATGGATTGGATTTGAGTGGGCTGGATGGACTGGAGTGGGTTTGGCTGAACTGGGAATGAGGTGGATTGGATTGGGATACAGAAGGTTGGATAAGAGTAGAGTGGGGTGGGGTGGAATGGAAAGGGATGTGGTGGGGTGGATTGCATTGAGGTGGGGTAGATGGATTGGATTTGGGTGGGGATGATTTGATTTGGGTGGGTTGGATTATTGTTGATTGGAGTAGAGTGGGGTGGATTGGAGTGAGGAGAGTGGGGTGGATTGGAGTAGGGTGGAGTGGATTGAAATGGCATGGGGTAGACTGGAGGGGGAGATTGGATTGGGGTGGGTGCGTCGGATTAGGGGTGCTGTAGATTGCAGTGGGGTGGATTGGAATGGGGAGGATTGCCTTGAGGGGGATTGGATTGGCTTTGGGTTAATTGGATTGGATTGGGGTGGACTTGATTGGGATGGATTGGAGTGAGGTGGATTGGATTGAGTGGGGGGATTGGACTGAGTGGGGTGGATTGAGGTGCCTTGGAGAGGGGTGGGGTGGCTTGGATAGGGGTGGGGTGGATTGAGTGGACTGGATTAAAGTGGGGTAGATTAAAGCAGTCTGGAGTAGGGTGTATTGGAGTGAAATGCACTTGGGGTGGTGTGGATGGCTTGGAGTCGAGTGAGGTGGATTGTGGGGGGGTGGACTTGATTGGATTGGGGTGGGATGGATTGGAGTGGGGTGGATTGGACTGGAGTGGATTGGGGTGGTTTGGATTGTGGTAGATTGGAGTGGGATGAATTGGATTGGGATAAAGTGAGGCTGCTTTGAATGGGTCAGATTGTTTTGGATTGCAGTGGGACAACCTGGAGTGGAGCACAGTGTTTTGAATTGCAGTGAAGCAGATTCTATTAGGGTGGTTTGGAGTTGGGTGGATTGTTTTGAATTGCAGTAGGGCAGATTGTTTTGGATTGCAGTGGAGCAGATTCTATTAGGGTGGTTTGAAGTGATTCGGATTGTTTTGAATTGCAGTAGAGCAGATTGTTTTGGATTGCAGTGCAGCATATTACTTTGGGCCAGATTGTTTTGGATTGGAGCGTGGCAGATTCTTTTGGATCAGAGTGCGGAAGATTGTTTTGTATCATAGTGCATCCGATTGTTTTGGATCAGAGTGCAGCCGATTGTTTTGGATCAGAGTGCAGCCGATTGTTTTGGATCAGAGTGCAGCCGATTGTTTTGGATCAGAGTGCAGCCGATTGTTTTGGATCAGAGTGCAGCCGATTGTTTTGGATCAGAGTGCAGCCGATTGTTTTGGATCAGAGTGCAGCCGATTGATCCAAAACAATCGGCTGCACTCTGATCCAAAACAATCGGCTGCACTCTGATCCAAAACAATCGGCTGCACTCTGATCCAAAACAGAGTGCAGCCGATTACAGTGGGGCAGATTGTTTTGGATCAGAGTGCAGATTGTTTTGGATTGGATTGGGGCAGATTGGATTGGATTGGGGCGAATTGGAGTATGGCAGATTAGGTTGGGATGGGTTAGGAGGATAGGAATGGAATGGGGTGGGTTGGATTGGTTTTAGATGAGAGGTTTGGACTGGAGTGGGGTAGACTGGTGTGGGGTAAAGTGAAGTGAATTGGGACAGATTGTAGTGGGGTGTGCTGTACGATTATGTTTAAAAATGTAATTTCAGAAATTACACAACATAAGGGAACAATGTTGCTTTGCAGTATTTCGAACAAGATAATAGTAATCTTTTAAGAAGAGTGTCCACGAGCGAAAACATGAGTGAAAGTGAGAAAAGACGACTTGGCAAAATAAAAATAAAAAGTTAGCTATAAAAAATAAAACCTTGCATTTTTGTCCTGCTGGGCACATTTTTACCAGTCACAAGCCTTCTGTTTGCAGGGTACTAGAAGTGAAAAAGAATGAAATAGTATGTTAATCACCTTGGGAGCTTCAGACGGGCATTAAATAAGTTGAATCAATCAGTACTTGGTCCCTGCTTCACAGAGAGGAACATAAATTATGCTTGTCCTGCAATGACCAATTACAAGGGTGTAAAGAAGTGTGTCATGCAAGCCAACAAATGGTGAGCGACAGGTGAACTTTAAGCCCTTTACTGTACACAACAGTCTCTCGCAAGCAAGACACGTGCTAGCGCATGCACTTGCAGGCTCAACCCTAAAAATAGCAAAATAATGAAGTAATACTTTGCTAAAATGTGGCACTTTATGCTGCATAATTTGGCTTTTCTTTCCACATAGTTTATCCCGGCCGCATAATTTGGCCAGCTCCTGGCTCATAATTCTAGCGGCTCTGCTGATAGTGCTGGGGAAGAGTCAGTGACATCAGGATGATCATACACCCCCTCCACCACCCGCTTGGGCACTGATGAAAGTGGAGGATTTGGCAGGGAGTGGGTAGTGACATGGATGACTGGCTGTAAGAAAAAAAGAGGGACATAGACAGGAGAAGGGGGTAGTGAGGTGGAGTAGGTAGTGACAGTATGAGATGTGCTTAGTGATGGAGCAAATTTGAGGGGCTTGAAAATAAAGAAAGTGACGAAGAAAGGAGTAATGATTGGAGAGGTGTAGGTGTGATGTGAAAAGTGGGCAGTGATGGGAGAGAGGGACAGTGACGGACGCGAACAGGAGAAGGGGACATTTTCTGAAGAGGTGAGCAGTGGGGCCAGAGGGGAAAGTAAAGGGGAGATGTTGAGGCACACCTGTGCAGCAACATGACAAGCATGCCCTGAACTGAGAGAAAGCTGTGAAATGAGAGGGACTCAGTAGGTGCATTGACAAGAAGGATGTGAGGCTAATTAAAAGAAAATAGTAGTAAGACAGCATCTATAGGCCTAATCCTTCTTTACCCCCGACACTTTAGTACAATCCGTGTTATGCATACAGCTTATTAATCTTCCTCCCACACAACACTAACTGCTTGTATGTATATTGTATTTCTATGTCATGAATGTAGCCAGAAAGGAGTGCAGCTCTTTTACAGGGTTAGAGACAAGCATAAAATCAACGAGTGATAGTAGCGGTAGCTGGGTTGTAAACAGACTCACATTTAAAGCCCCCTCCTCCAAACCCCCCACCTCACCCTCCAGTGTCGAAATTTGAGTGGGCCCAGATTCAAAACGTATTACTTGGGTGCTTGGCATTACAAATTTGAAGACCATTGACTCTTGTGTTGAAGCAGTATGTACACTAACCCAAGTGATGGAACTACTGGCTCTTTAAAAATTGATGCAGTTGCCTCGCTGAAAAGAAGACTTAATGAGTTGACCAAACTCACATTCTGAAACTCAAATGCTGCTTGCATAATTTCAGGAGACTGCTAGAGTACTAAAACTCTACACACTCCTTTGTGGCTTTTGTGGTCATTTGTGATATTGTTCTGTCCACACAACACTTACAGTTGTGAATTCGGAATAACCAAAGGTGACCTGTTCTGGGGTTTGTCTGGACTGATGGTCATTGGCCTTTTCAGCAAAAATATCTATGGTGAAACAGATGCTGTTGAAGATTATTGTCTTAATCCATGCACCTGTCACACATTAGTGCTGTCCTAGAGCAATCCTTGCCTATGATAATCTCAGAAGTGAAAGTCACTCCTTGTATAATTGGTTTGCTATACATTTGAAACCAAAGTATATCATTCAGTTTTAGGCAAATTTTGGTTCTTATCCTCTGAATTTGGGAAAGGCAAACTGTAGATATGGATTTTTCTAAAGTTTTGAAGTAAGAAAGTGCCTAGGAAAAAAAAGTCAGTCGATCACTTTACAGTGGAAGGGACCTAGGTGGAGGTCAGATACACTAAGCAGGTTGTCCCAGTCAAAGGTTTTACTTTCAGACGCAGTCTCTGTTTACTGGAAAGGCTTCTTCTAGTCAGTCCTGCAGCCCCTACCTTCTCAGGGCAGGCTTCTGGCACCACATCTCTCTCCGGCCAGGTCGAATGAGGAGTCCTCCTGTTTACCTGCTTCACATACACAAAAATTAGATGGTCAGTCACTTTACTTCTGAACAGAAGGAACACTCCCTTGCTGTCAGCAGAATTCGGGGCTCCTTAAGTCACTGCGCATGTCCTCTTTCCCCAGCAGGAGTCGGCAGTTGAGAGCCAGGATTTGTTTTTCTTCCAGAAGGGCCCACTTCATAAGTTGGAGTTTTCCCATGTCCAGGAATGTTCTGATGAGGTGGTGGTGGTGGTGGTGGTGGTAGGGGTACCCTGTGCTCTAAAAATAATTTGAGCAGTCGGATTTGAGCAGTTCTACCACCCAAGCATAACCATTTTTTAATTACTCTAGGGCCTCTCTTTCAATATGGGAGTGGTCTAGCTGCTAACAGGAAGGCCTTGCCTTCTGCTTTGAGACACCTCCTCTAGCTGAATGGTCAAAACTGGTTTTCCTTCTTGTCCTGGATAAGGCCAAGCTTTCTATGATAGTCCTGGGGATGAATAGGAGAATCCTTCCCTGACATCTTCCAGTCAAGAGAGGTAGTGTTAATGTTGTCCTTTGATCTGCTGACTCATCCTGTCCACTTCCAGATGCTAATCCTTGCTAAGTGGTCAGCAGTTAGCAACCAGTGGCCTTCCATTGTCCCAGAGGCAAGTCATTAACCTCCGATCCAGACTCGCTAACTTTCCTAGCCAAAGATGTGTATTACAGCTCTGGCGATGTGTGGTGGCAGAATTGGTTTCAAGCTGGTTTTGGCCAAGGCAGCGTAAAATACATTTTACAAAGTTACTACTGTGCTTAGATTAACATAAATCTGATCCCACCATTAATTCAGGTTTTAAAAACTAAGCAGGATATAACTTTGAGTCATTTTTCTAGCCCTTTCCTAAGTATGAGTGTGAGTGGAAAGTAAAGAGTTTAATCCCACTTTAGTCTATAGTTTATATAGTGAAATAGCGTTGGGTTTTATGTCACTGTGAGGGCAAGCTAACAACAGTATGTAGTATGCCTTTCATATAACATAGGGGAGTCTATAATCCCTGTATAAATGCCACTCTCCAATGTCTTTATAACCTGCTTGTGACACACTCATTTGCCGATCAGAACTCCACTATTATAAGTTATTACAGTCGAGTTCTGACCTCACCATGCCTTCTCCCAGAGCTAGCAATCAAAATGAAAGGCAGGTTAGGTCACAGAGCATAACTGAAGCAGCTGCTTGAAGCTATTAGAAAGGGAACATTGCTTTTCTTTCTTCTGCTCTGATTTTCTAGCTTACAATGACAAGCAGAGTGAACATGTTTATTTTTTGCACTCCATAGATGGATAGAGAAAAGCTAGAATCTTTCTTCATGCCATAGAGAAAAGCTGGAATATTTCTTCATGCTTCTACACATTCCGAGCTAGGGCAGCTGTTTCTTCTTTTAAAGAAAAAAAAAAAGACTTGCTTAGATTGAAGTGTTCCTTATATCTGTTTGCAACAAATATGTAGCAGGTTTTGATGTGTTTAATTGTGCACTAGAGGTTTTATTTTTATACTTCATGTTAGCAAAAACGCTCGCTTTTTCATATGAAAGAGCTACGCACCAAGGTTTTAAGTGTTGTTTTAGGAAAGGTGATGGTGTGACTGTTATATAGGATAGTGTACCCCCTGGGGTATATGATAAGGATATTGCAAGTCACCTCGGAGTTCCATAACCTCATAAAGGAACTTGGCCTTCAGCTCATTCCTCTATATGATTATGGAACTCCTCAGTGACTTGCAATATCCTTATAATGTATGGCAGAGAGTGCTTTATCCCTTCTGTATTACCATCTTGCCCTGCAGACGTACAAGCCACAGTTTATGGGTGACTTATGAATATATAAAAATAGGCTTCTCCTACATGGCAAAGGCATTTTTCCATGCTGTGTTTCATTGCAGTGCATTTAAACTGCAGCCTACCAAGAGCACTGTGCTGCTCCAGGCAGAAAGATGTGTTTGTCATGTATGTGGGTGAAGTAAATACACACTGCTGTCCACATATGATATTTAACTTTACATGCCATCTGTGCACTTAAGGCATAATTTACAGTCTGCTCATAGGGAAGTTAAATAGGCAAAATAGGAAGTTATAATTTACAGCACTTGCTTTACTGCAGAAGGATACTGTTACTCTTGTAGGGCCATGGACTTCAAAACCTTTTATAGTCAGTGCAGGTGATGCATTCCCCAATCCCAGAATGTCTACTCCTTCATAATGTACCTTGTGGTCTTAACTTTATCTCAATGCTTGGCCCTCCTCGCTGTGTGCTACAGTCGTGTCACTTGTGGAATATGAAGTGAAAATGTGAGTCGTAAAGCACCCTGTCTTGTGGCCTTTTGTAACACCATATAAAGTGGATACCATTTTACTTGGGTGACTGATGAAATATAGAGTGAGAAGGCTTTCACTGTTAGTGGTGGATTTTAGAGACTTTTTATTTCCTATAGTGTGATGGGTATGAATCATGTGTGCCCTTACTATAAGTGACTACCTATTGGAAACACCGGGTTAGATCTTTTCGGTAATGTATGGTGTTGTAAAGCATTTTAGATGGGTGATTGCCGTCAAAGTTGGATATTTAACAAAAAATGTACAAGCAAAGTTGTTACGGTCGGAAGATGCTCGTACACATCCCAATTGATCCGTGGGTAGGCACGCTTGGGACCTCCCCCCTCAATACATGCAGACGTTGGTCGAGCCGGAAAGCTGTGAGTGAAGACGGAATAGACGGCTGCAAGGAGGATGCCGTTTTCTCTTGAGGTGCGGCTGCCCTTACTGCCAATATTGATGAATATGCGCACTGCCACGGTTTTTGAGGAGTCGGCCTGCACAACGTTCTTTCTAGAAGCGCAAGCAAAGACGAACCGGATGGGAGCGAGGAGGACGTTGTCTTCGTTTGCAGTGCGCCTGCCGATACTGATGAAGAATAAATTTCATAGCCACAGCTGTGGCCTGTGAGGAGCCGATCCGTAACAATGCCTTCTCCAGGAGCTGACAGGTTTCTCACCGCTCGGTAAGCGCTTGCTTTGGTGCCTTTGTGCTTTTCCTGACGGTAGAGGGTGAGTGTATATCAACGTCCTGCTATGGAGTGACATTTTGAAATACAATAACAGCCTGGCAATAGACTGGTTTAGCTTTTTTTTATTTCAAGCACAGATAATTCGCTAAGAATTGATTTTTATTTTTTTTTGTATTAGAAATGCGACAGCTGTCCAACAGAGGCTCTAAGTCTAGCTCCGAGCCTACTCATTCGTCTTCACATTTTCAAAAGGGCAAAATCCATCTCATTCATCCTCCTGCGGCACATAAGGGCAAATTATCTGGAAATCTCATTAGGACAACAGTGGACAAAGCTGGATTATTGACTCAAGTTTTAGCTGACCCTGAGGTTCCCCGGACTGAAATACAGAGAGTTCTTTACATTACAGCTTATTGAATCAAACGAAGGAGAGGTTTTTGTACAGTGCACACCCCTGAGGTCATGTGTTTCGAGGACCTCTTACATGTGATAATGAAGATAAGAGTGAAAGTGAAATAAAACAATTGCCTAGGATCGCACAATTGGGTACAGTGGGTAAGCTGGGAATAACTAACAGGTTTTCTGGTTTCACGTTGTGCAGTTGAGCCACTAGATGTATATGCTTCACTTCCCCTCCAACCATATACCCAACAACCCTACTCCTGCCTGAACACCTCTGTTACACCCTCCCCTACCATCACCCGGCTGTCATCGATGTGGCCCTCGGTCACACAACAGACCAAACTTTTTGGCCCCTGCGAAAATGTTTGCGAGTACCCCTGTTTTAATGGTTACCTCAACTCTGGCAGATAGCGCATGTGGCGCTGACAATAGGCAGAACTACCATCTATTCCTGAAGATTACCAACGCCATGAACCCAGTTAATACCACATGATCTGTGCTAGAAGGCGATGGGGTGCAGGAGGGGTGTTGCAGTTCAGATGGCGCACCTGCATGTGAGTCCACAACAAATTTGGCATCAGAGGGTCTAATTCAGAAAATACCAAGCTAGGCAATTAGTCGGGAGCAACCATCAGGTGATGCGTTAGCGGAGAGGCGTCACAAATCAAATCAGTTGTGAAGATAGAATGGGTGAGGATCAGATTTCCATACAGGTGGGAACTGCGAGCAGTCAGACTGAGCAATTCAGTAACTGGCATGGAAAGGATGCAGCGGACCAAGCTCGGGCGCAGTCACTTTCATTGCTTGAAATAATTTTGCGGGAACTGTGAGAGCTTAAGGATTCGCAATGAAAGGGGACGGCTGTGATCAATCAAAGGCTTGACAAAATTGAGACATTAATGGGGCAGATTCCAGCACGTCTTCAGGAACTGGAGCAGAGAATATCGGACATGGAGGATCGCTTCTTAGTTTGGGATAATGAGCTGCGTAGGCTCCAGAAGCAGTTGTCTGTCTCTCAAAATAAAATAGACAATGTGGTAAACCACGCAAGGATCCCGAACGCCCATTTTGTGGGGGTAACGGAAGGAGCAGAAAAACAGGGTGGCTATCAGGACATGCTGCAGTTTATGGCCGCCCTGATTAAGACTTACATTCTGGACAACCCTCCAGCCGATCTGACAATTATGCAAGCTCATCGGGTCCCCTCCCAAAAGCAGCACAACTCAAAGTATCCTCGTACTATTATTGTCAATTTTGCTGACTATAGAATAAAATAACGGATTCTCACAAAAGCAATCCAGCAAATATCACTCTCTGGACAGAAAATGAACAGGTGTGGGTGTTCTCTGATATGTCAGTGCCTTCAGCCTGGAGAAGAAGGGTTCTGTTTGGCATGATTGGCCAATTAAAGGCAGCAGGGGTGGAGGCCTCTAGCATTCAGCATTCAAAGTTAAACATTTTGTTTAGATTCCAATTCCATTTTTGCACAACTCTGGAAGATGCTCAGAATCTTTTGGGGGAGGCAAAATCTGGTTAGCGTTGGCTTTAAAGCATCCCACATATTGGTATACTAGTTAAAGATGCCTTCAGTTGGTAGTAGATCCATAGTCTGTTAGCCAGAATGTAATTAGCAAACTAGGGAGGGGGGGCGATTAAGCGGGTGAGTGTGGTTGAGCACTGCACGACTATGGCCCAGGTTTTGGATCAGGGGGCAGAGGCTGAGACATCCGCATTCATTCCAGAGTGTGTCAAGATGCTTTTCCAGGGCACCCAAATAGTAGTTAAGGATGGCAAGGGGTAGCGTGGGCTATTTCCCCTGAAGTTTGGGAGGGTACTTTGGTGAGGGGGGGGTGAAGGATTTGGTGCTGGTTGGGGGTGTATGGAGTGTGGCAGTTTGGGGGGAAAATAAAAATGAGCTGATTTATATACGTCTGCAAGTAATCTTGTGCAGTGCTAATCCTTCCAAGGTAATCTTAATGAAGTTTTGGTGTAGTGATAATCCTTTCAAGGGAATCCCAGCAGAATTTCGGATAAGTCAAGAGAAGAAGGCAAAAAGGGCTCAGTTGCAGCTGCTGTTGAGTTTAGGGGTGACAAAGCTAAGCCAAACTAGATGAGATGTGTAATATTACAGTCTTATTGTGCAATGGTAATGGTATGCTGAATGGGCAAAAAATATTGTTCTGTAATGAATAGGCTAGCCACATTTAATCCTGAAGTAAATTTTTGCAGGAGACCCATCTTAAAGAGCACACCAAAAAATGTTATTCCTCGGGCCTACTCCCACGTTTTTTGCCTCAGCCGGGCTTGCAGCATGGGGAGGGGGGGATCTTTTTGTCTAGATCGCTAGATTGGGAAATTAATGACGTCGCTAGAGATGAGGAGGGACAGTGGATCTTGTTGAATTTCGGGT
Organism: Pleurodeles waltl; assembly: GCF_031143425.1. Taxonomy (NCBI): domain Eukaryota; kingdom Metazoa; phylum Chordata; class Amphibia; order Caudata; family Salamandridae; genus Pleurodeles; species Pleurodeles waltl. Next base: position 1,894,113,870 of record NC_090440.1, read on the forward strand.
CCAAGGAGCTTCCCTTAACCTCCTTAATTATTATGGTCCAGTTCAGGATGCAGATGCTCCTTTGAAGGCAGTTTTTTCCTCGGTAACGGGTGCGACAGGCCCATTAATTGGGAGGCGATTTAAATTTATTTTTTTACAGGACCTTAAGTTAGACACTTCAAATACATTTAAAATGTTGAAACCTAAAAAAGCTAAGGCTGCAATGAAAAGTAGTCTAAATTTAGTGGACCCCTGGCAACTTGATCACAATGGGCACGCGCAGTTCATCTGCTTCTCTAGCCAGTGTAACATGCCTTCTTGGCTGGATTACTTTTAAGTCTCCAAATCAGTAAAATGGGAAGGGACTAGGATTTGTGTGACGCATTTTCAGGTCACTCTTTGGTTTAGGTCACTGTGTAGTTTGAGGGCACTAAAATCTCTAGGGAAGTTTGGCAGTTTGATAGGGTGCTCCCGGCTCAACCAGGAATGGTTGGTCATCATGCATAAATTTATCCAGGAATTATTTCAGATCAATCGGGGAACTGCCTCACCATTTTCTGTATGGGAATCATTTAAAGCTACACTCAGAGGACAGGTTATTGCCTATAAATCAGCTCAGAGAAGAGTTCAGAAAATGCATGTTTAGGAACTACAGGAAGCTCTCTATTATACCCACTATGCTTAATTTAAGGGGTGGCTCTGTGCAGAATGGACCAAAAAGTTAAGTATGATCAGGCCAGACAAAGGTGTGATTTGTATGTTCTTGAAGAGATTACTACCTCAAGAACCTTTACGCAGCAACAGTATAAGAAGTATCAGCCTGTGGGCAAATTGCTTGCCTGGTTGGTGCATGTGAAACAAGATGCATTGCGTATTTGGGAGATCAAAGATCCCAGCGCCAGTCTAATCCAAAAAGATGATATCGAAATTGTGCACCATTATAATGATATTTATGGCTATAACAAGGTCATTTCTCGATCTAGCCTTGAGGAAATGTATAGTTTATTCAGGCTTCCAAATTTGGCGGGAGCGCAGGTAGAGGCCTTATTATCCGATATTTCATTGGCAGAGGCGGTTTGTGTGCTCCAAAGGATGCCCAATGCTAAAGCGACTGGTATAGATGGAATTACAACTGAAGTATATAAGACATTTCAGAAAGAGCTTTTGCCGTATTTAGTAAGTTTATTCAATCAAGTCAGCAATGGTATAAGCGCTTCTTCGGCATTTAATGAGTCAGTGGTGATAAGCTTTCTGAAAAGAGATAAAGATCCCCAATAAGCTTACTTAACACAGATTATAAATTATTAGCCAAGATTTGGGCATCTCGTGTAATTGAAGTTGGGCAGACTCTGGTTCATAAAGATCAGTGTGGGTTCTTGCTAAAGCGAACAATGGCTGCTAATACTCAGTATTTGGTCCAGGCCATCTACTTTTTTCCAGGTGCTTAAGATAGGGCCATAATTGCAGTGATTGACGCTGAGAAGGCGTTCAATCTCGTAAATTGGGATGCTCTTTTTTCTGGGCTAGAGAAGTTTGGATTTCCAGATCGAATTGTCTCAATGTTTAAAAGACTACATCAAGGGGCAGAAGCACATGTCATAATCAATATAAAGCTTGCCGGTACTGTGAAGATAAAGGGAGGCACAGATGCCCAGTGTCCACTATATTCTTTACACCCATTATTGAGCCATTAGCGGTGCGTATACGTAGTGCTAATAGTATTATCCCCCCTTACAAGGGGTGTCCAAGGTCAAGTTCCTTGTGGATGACTTGGTGCGGTATTTGAAGGCTGACCAACTTAATATAAAAGGAGTACTCAATATTATCCAAGACTACTTGGGGGGGGGGGGTATAATGTGAATCAGGATTGCTCTTTAATGCCTGTACATCAGTGATACTGCCAGCATCAATTTAGAATGTGTGTAACAATCCTGCTATATGTTATCTCAGCATCCTGATGACAAATATTTATATGGATTTATTCAGATTACATTATGAGAAAACAATGGTCAAAGTGAAAGGACTTCTTGGAAAAATGGTCCTTGTTTCTGCTTATGTTGATAGGCAGAGTGTCATTAATTAATGCCAGTTCTGCTGTTGTTTTTATTTCTTTTTGCAAAGCTCCCCATAAAGGTCCACAAGGTTTTTTTTGTTTTTTTTTTAAATTAGATTCCCTTATAATTAAGTTTCTATGGGAAGGAAAAAAATCCTGGAGTGAAATATTCCATTCTCCAGTTAGACAAAGAACAGAGAGGACTGGCTTTACCGGATTTCTTTATATATTACCAGGCTGCATGGTTGGACATGAGGATCCAAATGGGTATGGTGGAGGTGGGTTTAGATGGGGGATTTGACTTTTTTTTTTTTAAATAGGAAAAATGATACAATAGAGTGGAGGCAGCTTGCCAGTTTTTCTAACAAATTGTGCAGTTGCAGCGAAGAACAAGATACAAGGTGCTAGGTGATATTCTTTAGTTTGTACAGATGTTTTGTTAGATCTAGGCATATCCCGCCATGTCATCGCCTGTTAAGGCTGCAGGATTGTCAGGGGTTTGATTTGGCAATCTCAGAAATTATTTGTAGGACCTGGAACTCTAAAGGGTACTTGACACTGAATGATTTTGTACTCCGCTTGCTCACTGGGCGGAGATAAAATTACGAGTTGTGGTGGAGGCTACCCAGCTTTAGTATAGCTTCATTCAATTTAAATGTTTGATAAATTGCAGTCCTAAACGGATGTCCCATTTTTTCAGGGGTTATTATTAAATAGTGGTACAAAAGTCAATCCATGGGAATAGGAAATTGGTATAGGTCTCTCTGAAAATATACAGATTTGTCATTGATAGAAAGACATCTGAGTAAGATGGAGGAGGAGACATGATGTAGTTTGACATTTGGAGAATGGGAGCATATCTCGATATTAAGTTATAAATCCCTTCGGGCAGCTAATTTTAAGAGAATGAGTCTTTTATCTCACTGGTTAGCATATTATAAACTGAAAGCTATCCATAGAATGTGTCCATGGGTTATCAATAAATGCTTTAGATGTTCCCAAAAGGAAAAAGGGCACTGGTTACATATTTTTGTTTTTGAGTGTCCCAAGCTGTTTTAATTCTGGGATGGGGGTCTTTTGTGTGAATTGAATCAAGGAATCTAGGTGACGTTGAAGCTGGAAGCAAAGCTGTTACTTTTTGGGGTATCAACCCAAACGTCTTGCTTAGATTAGTATGTTCAGAATTTTGTCTCCGCATCATTAGCCGTTGCAAGGTCATTGTTAGGGTCGAGTGCGCAAGCGCTCTGGCCTGTTGTAATCTCTCAGTGGGCTTTTAACCTCGCCCACTACTGCTATTCATTCTTTGTTATACTGGTCTTAAATGCTTCATTTTTATTGGTGCATTTTGTGAAATGTCCCTCTTTTGTGTGCTGAGTTTCCTCCCAGGCGATTTCGCTAAGTGAACATTTTTGTTGGCCATCACACTAGGTTACGCTTTCTCCTGTTGCAGTGTGTAATGGCCCCTCCTCCGGTTTCTTTTTGCCTTTCATCTCAGCCGCGATCCTTTCTAGGCATTCACGCAGGGAGCCAATAACTCCTGCGCTCATGGCATCCGTGGCACTTTGAAGCTCGCTTATGTCAACTATTTTACTTATCATTTTCAATTTATGTGGCAAGAAAAGTCCAGTTAGGAATTTACACCCATTGCATTGCAATTGCTTGTTGTTACAATGCTGGCGTACTGCTCCAGTGCCAACATCCCAGGAGTGGTTCGCGGAGCTACAGAGTACAGGGCGATTTGAGGAGGCATACGTTAGGCAAATGGGTAGCCTGAAGAAATATGTTAGCGTGTGGGCTCCCTTCGAGGCGATCATCATGTATACAGTAGTATTGTAATTGAATCGCCCTGTTCGTTTATGGTCAAGCCATCGAGGGCTCCCATAATGTGAAGGAACTAGGCAATATTGATATGTAGTGCGATCAAGTCACTCTAGCATAATCCAATATGTTAGTTAAGGTGCAACTGGTATAAAGAGTTTGTTTCGTTCTAGAATTCAAATGCTGCGAACACAAAAGCATTTCGGGAATCTATGCACTTTAAACCAAATTGGTAAATGGTTCCGTTATGCTAATCTGTTCTGTAGAAAAGTACTGTAGCATTCTAGCACTTTCTGTATTGGATTCCAAATTTTTGCACCGAATTTTGTCGCACTTTAGCTCTGTTGCTCCTTTTGCCTTGAAAATGGCATCATAAATATCAAGAAGACTTATTTGCACAATGCGATGGAGTTTAAGTTAAACTTTTTTTTAGATCTGTAAAATATTTATTTCAGCGGGATGAATAGGGTATACAACCCGCAGAAAAATCCAGTTGCACTTTAGTTTTTTATTTATCTAACAGTTTATTTTTTTACCAATTCATGTAGCACTTCAATCATTTCTTTGTCATTGTGGCAAGCTGCCTACCTACACTAAAGGCACAAGATGGTTAATTAATTCATGTTTGGCTCACGCCAGCCTTGGATAAGCGAGCCCTTTTGGTTAGTTTCATAATACTCTTGAAATGCTTCATCTATGATGATGTATATGATTGCTTCGAGAATATGTTTATTCTGGTTTGTCTTTTTCTCCCTTTTTTCCTTTTTATCTGGGAGACCTTCGGTCTGGCGAATAAATTTATGTTGTACTGTTGATTCTGATGAATATGCTCAATTTAAAAAAATGTTTTATCACTGCTTCGTTTCTCGTCTCCCCCTGGCTCCCTGTAATAGGTGAGCCCACCTGTACGGTGACGTTTGTCCTTGACGAGCATGAGAATGTAAATTGAGTAATGCATTTCTGACTGGTTATTCCCAGTTTTAGAGGCAGGCAATTGACTTACCCTGCACTTCAGGGTCGGATGTAATGTACACAAATGTATTGCTTTCACTGGTATCTTATTTTCTTTGCACTGCAAAGTGGTGATTGAACAGTAAAATAGTGAGGTCTGTCTCTAGTTTAGTCTTGGGCTTGTAGGTGGTTTTCAGACAAATTATGTCCATTGGAATCATCCTTATCGAAGATGCCGGGGATAGCATGAGTAAATTGCTTTCAAAATGACATTCAAAACATGAAATTAGAAGTAAAGCCATTTTTTACTCAATGTGTCATCTCAATTTGTCATACTTTTGAAAATATATTCTCATTTTGTGTAAACAGCAAATATGGATTGCTGAAGAACTAGACAAATAAAAGATCCTCATTGAGACTTGTGTGTGGGCTTTCAGAATGCGAGGTGTTCACTTTTTCCTTATGTGGCAGCTGGTTTTGTTAAACAGAGGCAGGTACAGTGCATTAGATAACAATACAGGGACCATTTGCACCTTACTATGAAACCTTCGTATATAGGTCCTCCTTGTTGTTTTTGTTTGTGTTTTGGAAAGTCAAAAAATGTAGATCTCCTAGTGTGTACCAGTTATTGCCTTTAAAAAGGATACAGCATGCATCTCAGTAAACTACTGTAAGGAAATGCCTCTTTTTGAATGCTCACCCGCACATTTTGGACGGATACTGCTGGTTAACTCAGAGTGTACGGGGGCCTGCTAACCAGACCTCTGGGCCAGTGTTTTAACCCCATACTAAGTAAAAAGTACATGTCGAATTGGAGATACCCAATTGGCAAGACCTGACTGACTTATGAGACCCAGGTATATGGTACCCAGAGCATGTAAGACAGTGTCCACTAAGGGCTGCAACACTGATTGTGCCACCCTTTGTATCTCAAGGCACAAAATGGGTCCAGGCCTGCCACTGCAGACTGGATGGACAGTATTTTCACTGCCAGTTCGACTTTGCCATTTAAATGGCAAAGCCCCCATATCCCTTAACATTATGTATGTCTCCCCTTGGGAAGGCCTATTGAGTCCTATGGCAGGGAGCTTTATTTGATTAAGTAAGACATATGTTTTCCAATATGTCATGAGGAACACTTGCAAATTGTTGTTTTGCTGTTGGTAAAGTTGGTAGCCCTCCTGGATACACAGGGTTACTGAGTGGTATCCCAACATGGCTAACGTTTGACTGGGACTGCCAAACTGGGTCATGTAAGGTATCAAATTAATTGCGGACCTGATGGCTAATTCAAAATTAATGTCACTATTAAAGATAGGCAACTTTTAGAAAGTTTCCACTCTGTCCTCTGCTCATCCAGTAGCCTTACAGAGGCCTACACGCACAGACAGCTTTTTGACCGCCTGAGGAGATGTTTGAACAACTCCCAGGCTCAGAAACAAAGGCAGTGCGGCAGCAACAAGGTGTCACCTCTTCTGGCAGGATGGGCACTAGTGGGGGATCAGCCCAGAGGCGAGCTTCAAAGGGGAAGCATTCTTTGATGGGCTACCCAATCCCCCTTATCAGGATCCCTTTTTGTTCCTGTAGGAAGCACGGAGACAGGGCCAGAGAGGGGAAACTTGCCCCCAAACCAGTTTGACCATAGGTGTGTTGCCTTCCAGTAGCCACACCTCTAAGGTGGGCTGCCATGTTCCTGACAAAGAAAGGGTTATGCCATCTTGAAGTTGGCAAGAATGTGTCATTCTGGGGTAGCCAGATGGCACTCATTACAGAAACCTTGTCACTAGGGAGGAGGGGACCTAGTAGCCCATTGGCTAGTGACCACGTGGTCCCCTTAGGGCACGTTCCTGGGATAAATATGGTTCCCCTAGCACCCTGTTAGATCACTCTGGAGTCGGAGAGAGGGCTGAAGAAGGACTACCAAACTACCCTTGGATCCGCACAAAGTAAGGCTTCGTGCTAAGAAGGACTGCTGCTGCAGCACTTACGACTAGCAAAGATTGGATTATGCCTACGTGTAGGAGGCTGGACTGGCTTGTAGTGAGTACCAAGGGGTACTTACACCTTGCACCAGGCCCAGTTATCCCTTATTAGTGTATAGGGTGTCTAGCAGCTTAGGCTGATAGATAAAGGTAGCTTAGCAGAGCAGCTTAGGCTGAACTAGGAGATGAGTGAAGCTCCTACAGTACCACTAGTGTCATATGCACAATATCATAAGAAAACACAATACACAGATATAAAAATAAAGTACCTTTATTTTTAGTATGTCAATATGGCAAAGTATCTCAGAGTGTACCCTCAGTATGAGGATAGCAAATATACACAAGATATATGTACACAATACCAAAATATGCAGTAATAGTATTAGAAAACAGTGCAAACAATGTATAGTTACAATAGGATGCAATGGGGACACATAGGGATAGGGGCAACACAAACCATATACTCCAAAAGTGGAATGCGAACCACAAATGGACCCCAAACCTATGTGACCTTGTAGAGGGTCGTTGGGACTATTAGAAAATAGTAAGGGTTAGAAAAATAGCCCACCCCAAGACCCTGAAAAGTGAGTGCAAAGTGCACTAAAGTTCCCCAAAGGACATAGAAGTCGTGATAGGGGAATTCTGCAGGAAAGACACAAACCAGCAATGCAACAACGATGGATTTCCAGTCGAGGATACCTGTGGAACAAGGGGACCAAGTCCAAAAGTCACAAGCAAGTCGGAGATGGGCAGATGCCCAGGAAATGCTAGCTGTGGGTGCAAAGAAGCTGCTACTGGACAGTAGAAGCTGAAGGTTCTGCAGGAACGACAAGGGCTAGAGACTTCCCCTTTGGAGGATGGATCCCCCACGCCGTGGAGAGTCGTGCAGAAGTGTTTTCCTGAAGAAAGACCGCCAACAAGCCTTGCTAGCTGCAAATCATGCGGTTTGGGTTTTTGGCTGCTGTTGTGGCCCAGGAGGGACCAGGATGTCGCCAATTGCGTCTAGGGACAGAGGGGGCGTCAAGCAAGACAAGGAGCCCTCTCAGAAGCAGGCAGCACCCGCAGAAGTGCCGGAACAGGCACTACGAAGTGGAGAGAAACGGTGCTCACCCGAAGTCGCACAAAGGAGTCCCACGTCGCCGGAGGACAACTTAGGAGGTCGTGCAATGCAGGTTAGAGTGCCGTGGACCCAGGCTGGACTGTGCACAAAGGATTTCCACCGGAAGTGCACGGAGGCCGGAGTAGCTGCAAAAGTCGCGGTTCCCAGCAATGCAGTCTGGCGTGGGGAGGCAAGGACTTACCTCCACCAAACTTGGACTGAAGAGTCACTGGACTGTGGGAGTCACTTGGACAGAGTTGCTGGATTCAAGGGACCTCGCTCGTCGTGCTGAGAGGAGACCCAGGGTACCGGTGATGCAGTTCTTTGTTGCCTGCGGTTGCAGGGGGACGATTCCGTCGACCCACGGGAGATTTCTTCGGAGCTTCTAGTGCAGAGAGGAGGCAGACTACCCCCACAGCATGCACCACCAGGAAAACAGTCGAGAAGGCGGCAGGATCAGCGTTACAGAGTTGCAGTAGTCGTCTTTGCTACTTTGTTGCAGTTTTGCAGGCTTCCAGCGCGGTCAGCAGTCGATTCCTTGGCAGAAGGTGAAGAGAGAGATGCAGAGGAACTCTGATGAGCTCTTGCATTCGTTATCTAAGGAATCCCAAAAGACAGAGACCCTAAATAGCCAGAAAAGAGGGTTTGGCTACTTAGGAGAGAGGATAGGCTAGCAACACCTGAAGGAGCCTATCGGAAGGAGTCTCTGATGTCACCTGATGGCACTGGCCACTCAGAGCAGTCCAGTGTGCCAGCAGCACCTCTGTTTCCAAGATGGCAGAGGTCTGGAGCACACTGGAGGAGCTCTGGGCACCTCCCAGGGGAGGTGCAGGTCAGGGGAGTGGTCACTCCCCTTTCCTTTGTCCAGTTTCGCGCCAGAGCAGGGCTGAGGGGTCCCTGAACCGGTGTAGACTGGCTTATGCAGAAATGGGCACCATGTGTGCCCATGAAAGCATTTCCAGAGGCTGGGGGAGGCTACTCCTCCCCTGCCTTCACACCATTTTCCAAAGGGAGAGGGTGTAACACCCTCTCTCAGAGGAAGTCCTTTGTTCTGCCATCCTGGGCCAAGCCTGGCTGGACCCCAGGAGGGCAGAAACCTGTCTGAGGGGTTGGCAGCAGCAGCAGCTGCAGTGAAACCCCGGGAAAGGCAGTTTGGCAGTACCCAGGTCTGAGCTACAGACCTGTGGGATCATGGGATTGTGCCAACTATGCCAGGATGGTATAGAGGGGGCAATTCCATGATCATAGACATGTTACATGGCCATATTCGGAGTTACCATTGTGAAGCTACATATAGGTAGTGACCTATATGTAGTGCACGCGTGTAATGGTGTCCCCGCACTCACAAAGTCCAGGGAATTGGCCCTGAACAATGTGGGGGCACCTTGGCTAGTGCCAGGGTGCCCACACACTAAGTAACTTTGCACCTAACCTTTACCAGGTAAAGGTTAGACATATAGGTGACTTATAAGTTACTTAAGTGCAGTGTAAAATGGCTGTGAAATAACGTGGACGTTATTTCACTCAGGCTGCAGTGGCAGGCCTGTGTAAGAATTTTCAGAGCTCCCTATGTGTGGCAAAAGAAATGCTGCAGCCCATAGGGATCTCCTGGAACCCCAATACCCTGGGTACCTCAGTACCATATACTAGGGAATTATAAGGGTGTTCCAGTAAGCCAATATAAATTGGTAAAATTGGTCACTAGCCTGTTAGTAACAATTTGAAAGAAATGAGAGAGCATAACCACTGAGGTTCTGGTTAGCAGAGCCTCAGTGAGACAGTTAGTCATAACACAGGTAACACATTCAGGCACACTTATGAGCACTGGGGCCCTGGCTGGCAGGGTCCCAGTGACACATACAACTAAAACAACATATATACAGTGAAAAAATGGGGGTAACATGCCAGGCAAGATGGTACTTTCCTACACTACGGCTCCTGGCTCGGGAAAAGTTGGCTGGTCTCCTGGAACCCGCTTCAGGTACCTTTGAGCTGAAGTTGCCGAAGTCGCAAAGGTGGTAGCCCCTGCAGAAGTCTTTGCTGCTTCCAAGTCAGTGGGCACCCAAGACTACAAATCCAAGATTGCCAAAACCTGCACCCATGACTGCGGTCCCCAGGAGTGTTATCCAGGAACAGAGTCGTCCTACTCAAGAGACACTTGCCCCCACTAAAGGATTTTGCCCCAACCTCGATGCAGACTGGCCAGTGGCCCAGCATTGGCTGGCTGGCTATTGCAATGTAGAGGACTTCGAGGGACCCCGACTTCTGTGGCCAAGTTCACTGGTGGACTGAGGAATCACCACAAAGGTACTCCTGTCGACCACACCACTACCGGAGCATCCTTTGAGCATCTTTTTGCCACCATCCCTCAGCATCAGGACCACTCAATTGATGTTGGTGGCAGTTGCCCTGTAAAGTTTGGATCTTGCCTTAAAAACGTTCTGGTGGCCAGATAAATATCCAGAGTATCTTTTCTGGCCCCCTACACCTCTGTACTGTGGTATGTGGTTGTCCAGCGGGGTCCATTGTTATCAAATTAACTTTCACAAACTTTTCAAAAGTTTCCAACATTTTGTTGGGCAATGCTTGTTTGCGGTTGATATATGTTAATTATTACTCCTAAAATCTGTATCTCTGGAACCCTCTGGTGGATTTTGAAGCTTAAGACCTCTAAAAATGTATAAAAATCTACTCTACTTTTATAAATTGACGTCTTGTTTCTTTCTTGTTTTGTGACTTTCTTATTCTGTTGTTTGGTGCTGTTAAATGCTTTACTCATTGTTCACTTGCTAAGCCTTACTGCTCACAGCCACAGCAACCCAGGGTTGAGCTTAAGGTTAAGTAAACGTCCCTAACTGGACCTAAGATGGTATTTGTGAGTGTACTGCACTAAGACCTAGCAGCCATATTGTATAATGCACCCAAATCCTCACATCTACTATAGTTAGTTGAAGTTTTAACACTGATATGTACAAATATAAATAAGTAAAGAGCTGGAACACTGAACTTTGCAAAAACAAAATGCACAAATTTGTTTTTTTACCAGATAAGAAATGAATGCAATATAGTATTATTGGTCAGATGGTTGCAAATGGTGTTGCAGAGTCCGGTTTCATCTTCTTGTTAGATGCAACTTTTTACCAAATGTGGTACATACTGTGTTTGCCTCTAGGGCAGGGTTTGGATGTTTTTTTTTCGCCCTTCCTTACATCGATGATCATGCTGTTGTGTCCCTCAGTTTCACTAAGTCATTCTTATTGACATGATTCTGGGATTTTGATTGCCATTCCTTCCATTCAAAACAGGGTCTATAAGCCTGCCGGCATCCATGAGAATTATCATGGCAGTCGTGTTGAAATACCTGATTTTTGGACCAGTCTATTCTAACTTGACTAGCAAGTTTAAAAGACGACGTTTTTATTAAATGTCAGCAGTGGTGTTTTGCGTTGTCTGGGTAGAGAATGGGTGTGCACGTGTTTATGGTGTTTAGGGTGGATGCCCACGATAAAAGATGCTAGTATGGATTTGCTGTGAAACTTGTTATTTGAAAGATGATTTTCAGTTAATTGGTTGATGAATACAGCACTGACACAGTTCGGCTGAAGCTGAATTTGTGTGTCTGGTCTCTAAGTGAGAAAGTTTGATCAACTTAGTCACCTTTTTCATTTGTATACATCTCTGAACCCTCCACACTAGGATCTACAAGGACTCTTGGATTCCAACTTCATACTCTCCATACCAATTGCTTGATGCCTCTTAACATCTTGTCTCAATAATAGGATTACCTGTATCCTTAATATGCACGCTGTGGACAAATTAATTTTCACTCCCATTCGCTCATTGTTTTCTTTTGACACAATTTTTAATGGTGCCACTATGCCACCAGGGTGGACTCCGAGCAGTGAGGACAATAAAAGCTGCAGATTGAAAGGCTCACTGATAGTCTGGAATGGGTTGTAGTCAGGAGATCAGTCTGGTGAAGTAATGGGATGAGACAGAATTCCAAAACAAGGCCCAAGCACAGAAAGAACATCCACCTCTGTTCACTTTGCGGCTCGACCAGGGAGGCATGGAAAATGAAAGTGAAAACGCATGTGGGATAATAGAGGTAGAAATTGCTGTAGAGGATCAACTTATCCTGACCACAGTAGACCCCATGGTCAGTGCTGAGCGACTTGAATTTGACTCTTGTACAGCAGGATCCAAAACAGGACCTTTACGTTTGGAGTGATTGAAAAGATGAAGGTGAGGAGCAGACGGCTACCCCGAGCAACTGCTCTGGAGGTCAGTCCATCTACTAAGCGTTGTAGTTCAGGCAGCAGATTAGAATGGCATTGACGGTCACCCTGTGGGTGACGATGAGAAAAGAGAGGACACTTTGTATGATTTGTGAGGTGGAAGCATGTTCCTCACATCAGAGGTTCTCTGTAGGAGGAGTACAGAGATCTGATCCAATCCAAGATCCCAAAATGGGGGCTGCAAGTTTGGCAGTGAGATGTGTGCCCGTGGAAGACCTGTCACTTATTGCTGATGGAGCGTGCCGTGCAAGAGGAGCAGGTTTTGTCACATCGTACTGTGATTATATAATTATCAGCAAACATAAATAAAAAATTAGGACAAACAATCTGACCAACAGGCTGTAAACAATGGGGAATGATTATATCCCTGAGGGACACCATGTCAGGTTGAGGCAGTAGATGAAGAGAAGGGGCATATGAAAATGGTAGAGAAGCTGCCAAGCCTTGTGTTTTGTTTAAGGTTTATCGGAGGGAGGGAGAGCTGAGGACTACTCATTTTGCAGGATCCTTAGGCTTTTGTGAGGGCAGAGTATGCTTCTAAGGGCTTCCCTCTACAATTCTTAGCCTAGTTGGCCTTGACTGTGCCTTTGGTGCTCACAAGGCCTTATAGCAAGTGTCTGGGAAAAGTTGCTCCAGGGACATTCAGTGCTGGTGGCCTACAGAGATCTGGAACTCGAGTTTAGAACATCTGGATGAGGCTGGATCTGTAGCCAATCCATTTGTCTTCAAGATTTTGGACGAAAGGAAACGAATCTTCTAAATGTACATATTTCCATCCACAAAATGCTGTCCAGCTCGAGCTTCAGTCCAGATCGTCTTTCACCTACAGACCCATGCATCTGCTGCCCGAGCACCCCCTCGCCTCTATCTGCACGTTCTTATTGGCCAAGCATTCCCTAGACCTGCTGCCAGTGGTGTGTGTCTTGATATAAACCACCTTCAAGAAGTAGGAGCCCAGACACCTAATACTGTGATGGCAGAAGGCGCAGGGACTTGTTTTCTTTGGGCATTTGGGGCTTGGGTAGTCGACTGAGCCAGGCTAGTCTTTTTTCCTCTTTAAAGGAGTGATTCAGTGTCATGGTGAACATCTATAGCAGGCAGATTGTGAGATATCTCTGACAAGGTCACAGTGGTGCATAGAGACAAGAGAGGTTCAAGGATTATTGGAGCTATGGGCAACTATGTTTTTGTCTGTTGCGCTTTCTTCTTACCCAACCAATGGTTGATTTTTTTCATCAGCTTGCTACCATTGGCCATTTGAAGCTGCCTTAAGGCTGCTGTGCTGATTCACAATGTGAACTCTCTTGCCCTGGGTAACACTGCATGGGTGAGAAGAAGTAGCAACGTGTGCATCTCTGCCAGTGGATCATAGTTGAGGTCTGTGTCCACGTGCTTTGTGATTTTCAGGTTGATGTAATGCTACGTCATTCCAGACACAGTCACCCCCACATCAAACACCTAAATTAAACCTTGCACAAGTGAGTTGCTTTAGTCTGACCACAACACTAGATGGGTTGATTAGACATAATCATGTACATTTACAACAGAAGCTCAAGAATGCTACTTAGTAATGTTTTCTTTGTAGACTAAAGAAACCCTCGATCAGTAAAAGCCCATCTGTTAAAGACCCTCAACAACTAATAGGTCTGACGCAAGAAATATCCCAAGTAGACCACATGAATTAATGGGACTTCTGAAAGGCTGACCGGGCTGGGTCTGAGTCAGACAGAAGTAAACCTTGGGGGGTGGAGGGATTGCTAGTCGGGATGAGGAGTCTTTTGAGAAGGCCAAGCACCCGAAATAGTTTTTGCATAGACGGTTCTTGTATGGGCCCCGTTTCCTGTGGCCCCTCCCCTAATCAGTGGTAGAAACTACACCAGTGGTTGTTGTTAAAATGCCTATTGTCACGCACTTTAGTGGCACTTGACCCCTTTGTTGGCGGACGAATATGAGTATTTATTATAGACCGCCTTCTCTCAGGTGAAGCGGTCGCCTCCCCTTCCGGGTGACACTTCTCTTGTTAACTATGCTCTTCCTATATGAGTTGCTTTTACTGGACGTAAATGATCGAGTGACAGTGCACTCCTTCGGCGCAGGCTCTGTACCTCTTTAAACCTCCCCTGACCCCACCTGTTCACCCCAAGAAAAAACATATGCTGTGTTTACATGTAGTTTGCACAGTACTTTTGACGTGTTAGCAAAACAGAACCAGCCTTTTTCCTTACTTTAAATACCATCAGACGAAGGCCTTTTATTAATTAGTAAAGCTTCTGAATTCTAATTTCAGTTCAGTCTGTCCCTGTTTGATTACCTCTCCTGCCAGTTTGATGCCGAGACATTTGTACTTTGTGAAAGGAATTTGTTTTTCGACAGTAAATTCCACTGCGCTGTGGAAAACAGAAGCATTATATAACTCTCATGGCCAAAGACCTTGTGAGGCAAGTGTTTAAAAAACACCGAGGACGCAAAATGAAAAGCAGCAGGCGAAAAAAATCCCTTTACTTAAAAACAGTGTCTTATGTAAATGAGCTTTGTTATTTTGAACTTCTCTGCCATCGTCTTTTGTTAACAAGCATTGAGTGTCTGTGGTCGCTGGAAGAACAGAAGACAGTCGGGTCCCCAGTGAGTTTGAAACATGTGGGTTGGTATAACTTGCAGTCAGAGGCCGTTGGAACAGCAGACTTCCGGGAGCCTGCGGGGTAAGGAGGAACTGGGGTCTGGGTGCCGTGTCACAGTTAACAAAAGCCGCAGGTATGAGCAGGAGGAAGCTTCCTCTGGGCGCACTGTGGCATACTTGAGGATAAGGAGTTCATTCAGAAATAGAAATGATTGTTTGCAAGGAATTGCATGCTTTGGAAGATAAAATCTGCATGGCATTGGGAATAGCACAGGCACATCACAAAAGGTCTGATCACGTGAGAACAGGGCCACATCCGGTCTCAACTAACAACCCCACAGAGGGGGGTCAGGCTTCATCCAAGTCATGTTACCGCTTTCTTACCAGTGGATCACTCCGGTAGATTGAGAGGTTTAGATTCCCTCCCTCTAGGCCCGCTTCTACTAGATCACGAACACTTGTCGTCTTGGGTGATAAACCACAATCGGATCCTCAGTCTCCCACCTGGAGAAGCTTGCATCGATGCCATTTGTGTGAAGTTGAACGCCCAGAGTAAATGTGTTTCGATGAATGTCTCTTCCAGGGATGATGCAGTGTTCCATCACACCGCACCGTGCTCCGTTTATGCCCGACTTGTACCTGGCACTAGTTGGTTCACCTCCTGCCATTGGTGCGCCAGCTAGCCTGTGCCCATGGACGTGATTCTGCTTTTATTGGTCCTTGAACTCTCTCCCATTATGTTTACACATTTGCATACCCCAAGCAAGCCCCCTGCTGCCTGTGTGCCTTTTGACATCAACAGTCAGTAACCAGACATCATGCTAGTCGGCTGCTCAACATAAGTAAATCATCAGAAGGATTTGTTAAACTGTTCTTCACAGGTTGTGTTCTTTCAACTGCCTACTGAACAGCAGCCTCAATACACGTGGCTGCAAGCAGTATTCCTTAGTCTACTGAGTGGTTGAGGTCGGTTGGTAGAGAACATAGCGCTTCTCAGCTGTGTAGGATCAGAGGCCCTTTGTGAATCAGTGGTGAAAGGTTTGGATATGAAACGTTTCTTCTACGGTAGAATGACATGAAAGCATGCCTTTATTGCACGAATTTCCGATGCCCTTAAGAGTTTGGTCTCATTTGTTGCCTTCTCCTGCAATGAGGAGTACATAGTAGTTTAGCTTGCATTCAGTAATCGCCCCGGAAGTGTTTGGCATGTCCCCGTCTATTAGAAATAGTTGTAGTGCAGAGAGTTTTCCACACAAAACCAGGGCGTTCTGCAGGCTGCACTGTGCAAGCACTTCCGTATTCAGACATTCCTCGTCCATTTGAACGTGGATTGTCTGCTATTAAAAGCAAGGGATTCTGATAACTGGTGTCAGTGCTTAATTTCTTTAAAAAAAAGTAGCAGCTCCATACATATACAAGTAGTAATCATCGCACTGCTACAAGTGTGACAATTCATGCCCGCAAAGCTATAAGAATGGCCTGGGCGGCATGCATCAGTTGTTTTTTAATGTATATTGAAATAATAAACAGCTGTTGTTCTGCTCATCTTTAAGTTGCACAAATACCGCCACCAAGTGGCATCTGTCATAAGTGCTGGTGTTGACAATTAAGCGCCGGTGCACCGAAAAGCACCGCTCACATTAAGCACTATGGGGGTTATTCTAACTTTGGAGGAGGTGTTAATCCGTCCCAAAAGTGACGGAAAAGTGACGGATTTACCACCAGCCGTATTACGAGTCCATTATATCCTATGGAACTCGTAATACGGCTGGTGGTATATCCGTCACTTTACTGTCACTTTTGGGACGGATTAACACTCCTCCAAAGTTAGAATAACCCCCTATGTGGTTTGTTCGTACCAGAAGCAGGCGTCATTGAGCTTTAGTCACACTTACGCTGTGAGCACCCATTCTCTTGTCCATTTCACGCAGCACCTCATTGGCCAGGGAACAGTTCCTCACAGTTTCACCTAGTGTGTCAGATATTTCTGTCTAACTGTGTGCTTGACACCGACAACCCCTTTTCCTTCATCCTAGCTCAGCATCTCAAACATGGTCCTGTTACGCACAAAAACAAATGGGAAGTGACGTGGATGCACTCCAGAGGAAGTAGACTTCTGTGTGGTGGTGGGGGGGGGGGGGGAATGATAAACACCTTCTTCACTTAAGTGATGACATTTATTACAAGTTGAAAATTGAGAAGTCTTTAATGTATGAGAATACTCAACCCTTTATTTTGGAAGTTGTTTTGCTTAATTACTCTGAAGTCACATCATATAGGAACAGTAAAGGGCGATGTACTGAAACAATAAACAGCGAGCAATCATTTCTGAATGCATAATAATCCTATGTTCAGTTTGTTTGGGTATCTGACATATTTACATACGTTTTCTGAGGCCATGTATAGTTCAACATTGTGTCCATGTGGTGTAAGGAGGTGTTTGTCCCTGTCTTGTTAATCAGCCATGTTGTCAAATTGCGGGGTTAGCTGAATCTATAGTTCTGATTGACTATATTATTGGCACGGATTATTGCACACATTTGGCCGTTGAACCAGCTCTTGGCTAATATTTTGCCAACGCCTTGAAAATGATGCACAGCACCCATCTGACACCAAGAATAAGTGCTCGCCTTGGCCTGGTGGTCCATTTCACTCGCTGGTCGTTGGAGAGCCACCAAACTGTAAGGAATACATGGCTAGCTGTTATTTTCCTGCCTGTCTCCTTTGATATGGTACTCCCTGGGGAACCTGTACCTCTCTTTAGCAGTCTTTGACTATTAAAAATGTCCCATCTTGATGCGTTGTCCTTCCAGGCAGCCTTAAGTCTCCAAGTTACTAGGCTTTCTATGCAAGCCAGGTAATTCCGCTCCGCGTGAGCTGGAGGTGATGTGCAGTTGGAGGCTGATGACACGGGGTAACAATGCTCTGGTGACTAGGAAGGGGTTTACTCGGATTAAGAAGGTTGTGAAGCAGCATCTGGAGCTCCACGTCCAGACCTCAGACCTTCAAAAATGAAGACCATTTTAACAGGAGTTGGTCAAGTTAGATCCTAAATGTCCCACTGTGACACTGTAAAGGAAGGAGAGGGAGAGTATGGGAAGGTGGAGGAGGAAGGGCCATGTCTCGCTTTTTTTACTACTTCAAGCAGAGGGCATGTGAGTTAAATTTCAGTGCTCAACCTTTTACTTACACTTGATTTTTTTGAGGGATTGTTGAGAAGCTGAGGAGTGGGGCATATATAGCCAGGGTGAGGGGGCGGGATTGGGAGGAGAGTGAGGTAGGGTGATCCAGCATATGTCCAGGAGGGCCAGTCTGTGACTGAGTTCATTGGATCCATATAGAATTTTGCATACTTTTACTGTAAATGGGACGCGTGTTCTGGGTATCCTGAAAATCTAATGTGGACCAGCACTTCTAGACCTATGTTAGACACGCCTAGAAAACACAAAAATAAAGCCGTTGAAACGGCGGCTAGCACAAACCACAGTTTGTGCAGTGAGAAGATTTAGAAAAGGTGCTTTTGTGGAGGATATAACAGAGAGATTTACATTGACTGTTGGTGAACAACTTTTCACGAGAAATCCAGGATCATGCTTAAAAGCCCACTTAAGCATCATAAGAACCAATGTTAACTCAATTGTGGGTCTCTGGACAATCAGTTTGCTGAAATGACTTCCCCCCCAAAATACATGCTGTATTTTAACATATGGTAAGCATCACTAATAGACGTTAAGGTACGAATTTTCTTTTTGAACAAAAAATGGCTACTTATTCACCCTTTTTATTCTTTTTTTTTTTTGTTTCTTTAGCATACACCCGTGCCCTGAGTTTGGAGGTGTGTGGTGGAGCGTTTTGTGTAAATGTCACAACTGGCACTGCTCTCCCACACAGTATAACACAGAAATTGGTGTGCAAATGTAGATGTAGAAGGGTAGGTGGCAGACATTTGGCTGCACATTATAGAAAGGTTGATGTTCCTATTTACTATTCATGTAATACACACCACAAACTGATTTGCTGGTAGCTCAGTACCTTGTGTTATTACTACACATGTCAATGGTGTTCAGTTTAGAAGTTAATTGTCTTACAGTGGTATCTTTATAGGCTGCAGGCTACTAGAGAGTGCAGCTGTCTGGTTTGCTAAAGGCATCTTGAGGACATTCAGAAAGCTGAACTAGGAATGCATTCTGCCCATGGCTTGCCATTGGCTTTGTGGTTTGTAAATTAAATTGTTCTTCTTTTTCATTTGCTGACATTATTTGTTCTAGGCTGTGCAGCTTGATTTTGGTCCTTCCCCTGCCTAAATCGTATTTACAGTATCCTTCCCAGTGATCTCTTACTTTAAACAGGCCGGTAAATCTTGTTATTATCTTGTCACATTTGCATTGCATTCAAACACTGAGGTCAAATGTCAGGCACTGTCTTCCAGGGCGCTTGTTTACTTTTCTTTCTCTGAATTAAAAGTGAGAGGATTTATGAGACAATTTTGCTGGATACTAGGGGTAGCAAAGCGTTTTTTTTCTAGCATACAACAACATTTAAATTAGCTGTGTAAGTATTTCAGAATTAGGAACACAAAGCACATTTTGTTGTTTCTGCAATGTGTTGTAAAACAATTCATTACACTAGGTGATTCAATTTTCACACATTATTGTATGTGCCATGTATAGTTTTATTAGTAAAATTGTATGTTTGTACAAATGTATTGGTCATTTCAATTGAAAACGTGTTGTCTGTAATGACAGTGTGCTATTACATCATGAATACCCCACTCTGTACCATTCCACTCTGCACCACTCCACAGCACTCTGCTCTGTACCATTCCATGCACCTGCACTCTACACCACTTCACATTGTGCCACTACACTCTACACCACTTCACGCTACCCTACTCTGTACCACTCTCTTCTATGGCAATCCACTCTTCACCACTTCACTCAACACCACTCCAGTCCAGGCCACAACAGTCTATTCTGCATAACATAACTCCACACCACTCTGCCACACTGAACTCTATGCCACTGTACTCTAAGCCAGTACACTTGTGCCAATGCACTTTACTTTGTGACTCAATTCTATATCCCTGCACTCTAAGCCAAGCCACTGTATGCCACTCTAATCTACTCTGCACTTCTGCACTCTATGCCACTGCATTCTACACCACTTTATGCCATTACACTCTATGCCACTCTATGCAACTGCACTCTACCCTGCACCACTCCACTTTACGCCACTACACTGTACTCTGAAACGATGTACTCTATGCCACTCTACTCCACTTTAGGCCACTCCGCTCTCTGCAACTGCAGTCTGTGCCTTGTTACTCTTAACCAGTGCACTCTACACAACTGTACTCTGTTACTGTACTCTGGTACTGCTGTCTATGCCACTGTACTCTGACACTCTACATGCAACACTGAACTGTACACCACTCTACTACGCACTACTTCACTCTATGCTACTCCACTCTATGCCACTGCACTCTACTCTGGACCACTCTGCTACTCTATGCTCTTGCACTCTATCCCACTCAACCCTACGTTCTACACCACTGCACTCTGTGCCACTCAACTCTACTCTGCACCACTGTCCTCTGTATCACTCAACTCTATGCCACTCTACTTCGTCATTCTACGCCACTGCACTCTACGCCACTCTGCTCTGCGCCACTCTTCTCTGTGCCACTTTACTATGCATCACTCTATACCACTGCACTCTACAACACTGCATTGTACACCGCTGAATTCAATGCCACTGCAGAAATGCCACTGTGCTGTATGCCACTATACTCTACACCAATGCACTCTACTCCAACCCACTCCAGTGTATGCCACTCTGTGTGGCTCCACACTATGCACGATGTTCTCTGCCACTCCACTCTACAACACGCTACTCCACTATGCTACTCTGCGCCACTGCAGTCTATCCCAAACGACTCTAATCTGCACTGTACGCTACTTGCTCTACTCTGCATCACTGACCTCTGCATCACTCAACTCTTTGCCACTTTACTGTATGCCATTCTACGCCAATGCGCTCTGCACCATTACGCTCTGCACCACTGCACTCTACTATGCACCACACTATACAACTGCACTCTACGACACTTCATTGTAAACCGCTGAATTCAATGACCCTGCGCTCTGTGCCACTATACTCTACAACACATTACGCCAATGCACTCCACACTGGTCCACTGTACTCTAAGCCACTCCATTGTTTGCCACTCTTTGTGACTCCACACTATGCACGACGTCCTCTGCCACTCCACTCTACAGCACGCTACTCCACTATGCTACTCTAAGCCACTGCAGTCTATCCTAACCGACTCTAATCTGCACTCTACGCTACTCTGCACCACTGCCCTCTGCATCACTCAACTCTATGCCACTCTACTGTATGCCATTCTTTGCCACTGTACTCTGCACTACTGCACTCTACTATGCACCACACTATACCACTGCACTCTATGGCACTGCATTGTACACCGCTGAATTCAATGGCACTGCACTCTGTGCCACTATACTCTACAACACACTACGCCAATGCACTCCACACTAGCCCACTCTACTCTAAGCCACTCCAGTGTATGCCACTCTGTGCAACGCCACACTATGCCACTCCAGTACATGACGTTCTCTACCACTCCACTCTACAACACTCTACTCCACTCTCCACTCTTCGCTATTCCACTCTTCGCCAGTCCGCACCACTCTTCTCTACGCCACTGACATTTAACCATGCTGAACAGCAGCCACATTGGTGTACAACATGGCTAAAAACATTGGCAAAGCCAATTGCTCTTACATACGTTAGGCCTGTTGGCTTTGCCAATGCTTTTTTAGGTCTCGCCTAAGCCAGTGCATGCGGGGTCTTTTGCCTGACCTTTTATTTTCTGATAGTGAGCTTGGATACGGCCTATTGCTTACCATTGGTTGGCATCATTGTCACTCATTTTCTTGATTCTTATTTCATTTGGAGGTATCTCTGTGTTTCCAGTTAACGTCATCATCGCCGTGTGCGGCGCAAGAGAGTCGCACACCGCAATAATTGCAGTGATACCTACAGTGTGGTGAGCTTTCGTTCTTAGAGTGTTATGGGGGTGCAGCGAGGGCAGCTAGAGGGTGGCACTTTGCCTCTTCAGATGGAGTTTTGTGTGTGCACGATAGAGAAGTGCTGTGACCTCAGTCTCATGAGGACACAGATCAGAGCCTCTCAGAGCTATGTGCATCGTGAGCGTGGTGTGTTTTATCTTCATATAGAGTCACACACATCACGAGAGGGGCAAGTTTACGTTTCATATAGATCTTGATGGAGTCTCGGGCATCTTGATCTCGGTGTGTTGCCCCCCTCTAAGGATTTTCGTGTAGTACCTGACATTTGGTGTAGTTTGAGTCTAAGATGGACTCTTCTACGCAGTAGGAGGTGGTTGTTGTGTCCTCAAGCGTAGTTAATGTTGGGCCTTGAGGGCTGTAGCGCTTCGAGTTTTGTGATTTCGCTGAATGATCGAAGTGGAAGTGATTGTCACACCTGAGGAGTGGTCCCTGGAGGATAGGATCGCAGTTAATATTCTTGTTCCTAGGGGTCGCTGTTGACATGGTTGTGGCTTTAGGTTTCATTCAGGTTTAGCAGGGGCGAGTAAACTGTAGTCAGATATGCGTTATTGTTTCCATGTGCTGGGCTTTAAAGTTAATGCTTATGTTCCTAATTAGTGGGGATCCATTGCAGTTGATGCTGCGTGTGGCCATGTAAGAGGCCAGTGTGTAACACCAGCTAGGAGTTTGCTGCAAGTTCTGAATAGTGCCTTATGTTTCCAGATCAGTCTAACCGATGCCTTTGGAGTGTGCGTCGCAGCGGGCGAGAGGGTATCAGACGATGCTTAACTGTCATGGTTAGCACGGGTTTCCTTGTGTGGGCAGACCAATTGAGCTGGGACAAAAACAGTCGCATTTTCAGGTCTGAAAAGCTTCGCTCGGAGGCTGAGACGACTTCTTGAGATTGTACCTCGGGGTGAATTGTGGTGTGCGTGAGAACAAGGTGATGGTTCAGATGGGTTAACATCAATCTCTTCCCCGACAAGCATGAAGTCAGTCCTCGAGAGGAGAACCCCATGGTTTATGGACAGATCACACATTCATTCCACCAAGATTGATGTTTGTTAGGTAAATGTTGCAGAATAGTCCGATTTAATGTGCAACTTGTAATGCTACTGGGGTATTTTCTCATGTGCATGGTATTCCATATTATACATCTTGATCCAGGGATGTCCAACGAAGGTACAGGAGAGCCGATTAGCGGCAGATTTCCAAGGCAACGAATGATACCTTTGACATTTGTGTCCATAAGTGTGGGTTTATTTCCCGCAAGCAGTAAGATTACTGTAAACGTTTTTGCACACACTGCTCTTCTGGACTCTTTCCATTTACTCTGCCACGTCACATTTTGCATGAAAACGCTGCTACGCGTGTTTTCTTTTCATCGATTACTTTTCATTTGCTTTTGTTTTACTGATTTTTGTTGGTGTTTCTGCTCCACATCACGCTTCTTGCATGAGGATTAAAGGTACATTTGTGTTTGTTTCTTCCCCTCCTACTTCTGTTCCATTCCCTCCTCTTCCACCTGCCCTTGCACCGTCACAGCATGTCACATCATTGGGAAGACCCAGACAGGCCCAGCGCCATCTTGACTTTACAGAAGAAGAGGCCGAATTGTGCCCTGTAAGTTTCCATCATTTGTTTTCATGAAAAGCTGCGCCTTTCAGTTTCTGCGAGTGATAAGTTCAGTTCACTGTGTAATGCGGTCGCCCCGCCCTTGCTTCTGAGCTCAGCATCCATAAGCACAGTGTAGGTTAAGGACGGTAGCGGCCATCTAACGTATGGTGGCAGCGCGCCCACGATCACCAGGGCAGGGATGAATGAGCTAGAAGTGTAGCATTAACGAGCTAAGAGTCGATACAGGTATTACATTACATTCTACATACCTTTGGATCAACCCTGTCTCCAGGGAACTCGTTCCTGCAATCTGATGCAGTCTCCTGACCACACACTGTGCCGCATGGAGATCATGGTATAGGGGGAAAAACTCGGTGCTTTTCAGGTGGAAGCGTGCCAGTATAGCGTCTTTCGTTCCTCCTTTCTGTTTTTCTGTGTTTCTTTCTCTTTCTTTATCTGTCTTTCTCAGTCTTTCTTTTTCTATTTCCCCCTTCCTTTCTTCCGTTGAAAGCATCAGAGGAACTATGGCAAAGTAAACAACCAGTTGTTCAGAATTTTGAAATTTCGACAATATTGTTTCTCTTGGGGTAAATTCCAAAGTCTAGCGGCCTCCACTGTATGTGTCCAACATCCTTATATTCCGATTGCAGCTGCAAACGTGTGCGCCTGAATAAATGAAAGCTTTCACTATCCTCGAGCAGCTCTGTCTGTCTGATTACGAGGCCTTAAAGGCTGCTGCCAGCACACACACGCACGCACGCACACGTCAGATGTCTGCACCCGGCTAGCTACACGATGGAACCGCCTTGTCCTAATACGGGGGTCTTTAACCAGGCCTGCAGGTATCACACAGCACTGCTACCCCTTGCCTGGCCGGGCCCAGTCTCAAGAAACTGGGAAGAATGGTTGTAGGAATAACTATAATTCCAGAAGAGGGTCGGCGTGAACAGTCGTGGCTGTGGCCTTGCATGCATGAAGATTGACCCGTGCATTGCTGTTGGCAAAGGGACCTACGGACTGTTTCCTTAACGTTCTTACTGCACACCATATGTTTGGTTTCCTTTCGGGAAACTACATCCCGAGGCCTCATAACTTAGGCAGGAATCGGGCACAGGCACTTCTGAAGGGCCCTTTCTGTGCCACACAGAATACATCGGCCAGCCTTCCCCCTGCACTGGAAGTATCTCCGAAGAGGAGGCTCGAGGTATCAGTAGGAATCTGAGCTTTCCAGTGCATGTGTTGCAGTGCTGGCACTTTATGAGCTCGGCAGTAGCACATCAGTGAGTGACCAGACCATCTAAGATCCCAGCAGATCGTTTTCTTCTGTAAAACATTCAGTTAGTTCTGTTTGTTCCACCTCCAGATAGTAGGAATGTGTACTGCACAGAATCATGACCTGCATCGACCTGCTCACAAGATGCTATGATCCTTTGGGTCACTACAGGTAAACTGAGCTACAGATGCTAATGGCTCCTTGGCAATCTCGAGTCAGTTCAACCATGCAGGCTTTCGTCATTGGGAGGTAGGGACTGGGTGGGGGCAAGACTTTGCCCTGTCAGCCAGAGCAGGTCCTTTCATCCCAGGATAGGTCAATAACTTGTCTTCCAGGAGCGGACAGCAGCTTCTGCATTGTTCTCTGTTTCCAGATTCTGCAATCCCTCAACTGAAGCCCCAACAGAGTTCATTACTTGCATGTCAACGTCTCTCAGCTAATTCTGCAGAACCCAGTTCGAATCTAAAACAAATGTGAAATACTGGCTGCACAGGCCTAGCACCTTTCTGAAACTGGGGTCACTGTCCGGACGTAAGTGCCCAGTCTGAATGTGTGCCCGCTTCTAATTTGAATTTCTCAACCAACTAGAGCAAGAAGCACCTTTGCTTACATTTTCCTGGGCTTCCTACCCTAGATGGGGAACCGATGAGGGGGTAGGGACAAATGGTCTGTGGACATATCTGTGACTCCCAACACTAACATCCCAACTGAGGTTAGGATTTTGACAGATAGAAAATAGCTGATTCGGCACAAAACACACAGAACGATCTACTCCAGGTGCTGCAGTAGGACAGACCCTGTATTGGTTGTGTATTAAACCCTGAAATCAGTATGGACGAAACCGCTAAGGGCATAGGCCCTCAGGAGTGCGTTAAGGACAGGGGAAGCCACCAAGCAGAACTCAAGTGCAGGAAGCCACCTTATTTTTGGTATACAAATTGTGCCCTTCCAGAAGTTAACATGCCATAGCATATGTACTCCTATTTTTGCACCTTTCTCTCAAAGCAGATGTTTAGGAAAGCATTGAAGTTGAGGGTTAGAAGGAGATGAAACCCACTTACAGGGATTGAAAAGGTTTTCTGGAGAGGTCTTCTAGGGCTGCAAACAAAGGCCTGTGGGTATGACTATTAATTCTGTTATTTCCAACTGTCAGTTTGCCAAAGTCTAACAAAGATACCCGCCTCAACTTGAGAAAGGGACACACTTTGGGTGTACCCTCAGGTCAGCATAATCCAGATACTGTGCCTGGGAACACCATTAATATGAAGGCAAACCTTCAGTAGTCTTAAGGAGGTAAGAGATCTCCAAAGCTTTAGCTCGGGGGAATCTGGAGGCAAGGAATAATGGGCAAAGGTGGTAGAGCTGCCAGCTTTATTGGGACTTGTAACCCTTGTAGTGAGGTCGACATCTCTCATGTTGGTGGCATTATTGTTCAGGCCTGGTACCTTCAGCGTGTACTTTGGTGTTGCCTTCTTAATGTAAGCATTGACATTTCTGTTGCTCTCTTCTGATTAACCAAAAAGTACTGTAGAGCCTTTTCGCAGCGCATAGATCAGTTTTCTCAGCACTTCTGGTTCCTTCTGTTTTTTGAGTTCATGCTGGTCTGTAACCAGAACCTTGGGCTTTTCCAGCAGTGATGAGTCTCCTCACTTCAAATCTGAATACCTTCAAGGTTCACCCCTTGTCCCTCCAGAGCTTTACTTGATTGAGGTATAAACCTTTCCTCCTTATACGGGTAGGCTTACTCTGTTTGGTCTTATTGTTCTTTGATTTCCAGGTGAAACATTGATAAACTGTTCATTTATTTTTTTATTTTTACATATCCACCATTGGCCTGAAACCTGGTCAAATCAGATTCTAACTTTGTGACATGCAGCAGTTTGTGACCATCAAGGAGTGTTCGCTCTCTTCGTTTTGGCTCTGTGGACACGGCTTTATGGTAGTGAGACCTTTCTAATGTTGAGCCCCCTCCCTCGTTAGGGCATTACCCTCCTGCCATCAAGGCACAAGGCTTCTGCTACACCTGTTATTTTGGTCATATCTTCCTGGCTCATGGGCAAATGTTTCTGCCATGCTTTTTGGGTGTGAGATTGTCCTCCGACCGTGTGGCTGTTAGGCAGTACATTAGTTGAGGTGAGCTCATGACTTCACCAGGCAATTGTTTTTTGTGAGCCAGCCTTTATCTTACCTTAAACCTATTCCTATTCCTAAACCTATTCTTTGGTCGGGTCTGTTTGGTTTTCCTAGCCATGATTCAGAGTGTGAAAACCATTTCGGACTAGGGTATATATTCACAATTTAAAGGAACTAAGCATTTCAGTCCCGTCAATTTATTGAGTCTTGACAGGGACATGTGCATGTAAATTTGCTTCTCACTGTTATGGGCCTACCACTATCCCTGGGGGCTGCAGTGAAGTTTCAATTATTTTCCTAAACCCTGTTTGATTGTCTCATTTTTAGAAAAGGCTCATTCATATGTGCAAGCATACACAGTCATTTTAGCACAGGAGTTAGGGAATCCGTGCACCTGTCACTTGAAAACTCACCAGCAAGGATTGATAGCCCAGTGGTGATGCAGCATCACATTTCACCTAGCAAGCGGCTCATTAGTTTAATAGGTAGTTTTCATGGCTAGTATCCAAACAGTGATTCTGGGAACATTAAAGAGGTCATTGGTACTAGAAGGACTGTGTAGCTTATGCTATCAGGTCATCGCACTCGTCACACTCAGATTGATTATTCGACTCTATGTCCATTGCAAGAGGTTGGTACTGTTTGCTGCAGAATTCTTAAAAAAACCCTTTCCACGGAGCATGCAAAATCATTGTAGTTAAATAGACAGTAAAGCTGAAATCTCTGGGCAGTGCCAGAACATGGAGGAGCTATCCTCTGTGAGATGAGCAGAGTTAAAAATATTACCTTAATGTGCTTTATCAGTGACAAGGACTATACTTGCTATACCTAAAGTACGCTTGCCATTTCAGGCTTTTATAAACCATTTACATAGTAGATATCCATAGTTTGAGGTAAGGGTTTTAGTTATTATTCTGAGCTCTTGGGCTCCAGGTTTATCCCAAGCCAGCAATTGTCTCCCTAATTCAGGCATGGAGCCCAGTACATAATATTCACTCATTTAGGCAGTTTGTTCCTGACTATCTGCTTTCACGTTAATCCCTTAAAGTTTGTCGGATGCCCTGAAATCCATAAGCATGCCACAGTTGGGGAAATTTTGCACATTAGTTAAAACCATCTGGGTCTCCACTTTTGTCTGGCGGGTGCCATCTTAAAGGACCCTACTTTACTGAAATCCAGTTTTCCTGGAAACCACAATCTTCTCAGCCGGAAACCACAAGCTTTGGGAGCTCTGTCCATTATCCAGTCAGGCTTTGCGCCACTGAACTTGGCAGCTTTGCTCATACGCACACGTTTTTTGGGCAAATGGGCCAATGAGGTCTTACCTTCAAAACTTAATTTACTTTTAGACGTCCCAGGAGCAAGGCTAAATAACGAGCTGCAAACCTTTTGAACTTCTGATCTTTACCCATATCTCAACTACTTCAAAGCTGTCTCCTCTAAATGCCTTACCTAAAACCGTCTGCAGAGCTTTCCGTACCTTAAAATGGCCCGAAATGTACCTACAAAGGCAATCTTCAAATCTTTCCTTACCATTAAAATGGTCTACGGCCATCTCGAAAGATTGAGCGAAGCATGAGCTCCCATGGCTCCTGCTCTGCTCAGGATAAAACCCCTACAGTGACTTTTCTCTTGTGATACTTGTATTATCGTCGCATTTTCGCTAAACAGTATTTTCTTAATGTTTTACAAGGCTGACGTCTGATATAGTTCTTTCAGAGTCCCTTTTCCATTTTGTGATTTTCCATTAATGTGCCTTCAGGGTATTCCCAAGCAGGCTTATCGGGCGTACTAAGGGACCTTTCATGATGGAGCTTGTAAAAATGATGCTTCTAAGCGTAGTGGTCTCTGTGGCTCTCCGCGAGCCACTGCTCTCCGACTAGCCTCTAGACTTCCACGAGCCTGGGGTGTGATGGTCCCCTTGGGCATGGTATTGACTATTGCAGACAATTGTCAATAATTGTACAGATGGAATTCCAGGCCCGCATGGATCGTCCCAAAAACATACTTCTCACTACCTTTTTTGGTTTAATTGCAAAAACGGAGTTTTAAACACTTTTAGTTCCATCATAAATACAGTAGCTCTCCTCGACATTTTATTGAAGATATACAATGCTGTGCTGTCTAATTACTATCCTCACTGTCATGTATGTTTAAAGCCTATTTACTAATTGCATCACGTATTCTCCGGTGTAAAATCTTAAATGTCTATAGCCTCTGTAAAACATTTTATGGGGAGCATTTGTTTTGATGAATATGTGGAGCTTTTGCATGATTGGGAAAGCCTTATAAACACAGTGCTAAAGAGCAGCTGGTTCATGACCTCAGCCTGGAATTTAAGCCGAAAGATAACATCCTCCTGTTTGAAGGGAGGGAGAGATTAAAGATTGCAGGAAGTGTTCCCTGTCCTTGCTGCAGCTTTGGACATTCGACAGACCCTCACCTCGCACCAGGGTCACGAGCTCCTTAAATACTCGTTAGTTTTCAGTTTTCATTAATTAAATAATAATTTCTTTGCACCTTATTCCGGCGGGGAAAAAAACTTTATGGTTGCTTATGTGTTTGTTGTGGTTTATGGCCCAACATATTTTCTTCCGCTTAAATACACACAGAGAGGTCTACCACCTACAAATTGTGGCGGCAGTCCTTGGCTCCGAATACATTTTATGATTTTGAGTTCAGGGTGCTAGCTCTGTTTTACCACGTGGCATTGCAAGAAAGATAATTATGTAGTATCGAGAAACATGGATTATTCACTGTAGAATGTTCGTCCTTTGATGACTAGTGACCATTAATCTCTGCCAAGTCACAGCAAATAATGGGGCACCCTACGAGTTGGGATAAGTCACTGTAAATGGTGTGGACCTCGACTGAAGCCCATAGATGAAATTGCAGACCCCTGGAGCACTCATAATTACGAAGGCAAGCACTTGGCTGGACAATGGATTATTGTGTTAGGTGTTTGACTGTTTGAGTTCTGTGTCTCTGTCTTCACACTACCTCCCTGAGAAGCCCTTACCTCCTCGCCCTCTGTTCCCTGAGAATGAAGTGTGGAGAGGGTGTAGCGGGAACAGTTTCAAGAGCTGGAGTAGGACTGACACCAGAGACAAATGACCCCAACCAGTGGTTGTAGCCCAGTAGTCCCTGCCAACCGTATGAAACGCTGCCTCATAAACCACCCACCTATAAATCTCCTGCCAGAAAAACACTGGTATTGTAACACATTCTGCCGAGGTGAGTGGCCTAACATCCAAGGCCTTGCTCACCACAGCCATCTCAATTTACAAACTGGATCAAACTGCAGAGGCACTGTGTATGCTTTCCACCTCTGTCTAGGCATACGGTCTCACTTGATTTTCATGTTCTCGAGTCTGTACTGAAAAATTCACAAATAGTACTAAAGAACTTAGTTCTAAAGAACCCTAAGGTGTTCTTGACCACAGCAAATAAAACATCTATATAAATGAGCTGAAGTGATGGATTTGGTGCATTTAATGAACCTTGCCAAGGTATACCCGGAGGCACACGCAACACAGCTTATAATCATGAGACAATCTATGCCACAAATCTGACACATTGTAGCCTCTGCATCCTGAAAAGGGTATTTTTAGGCGAGGATGAGCCAGTGCAGACCAGAAATTAGGGATCCAAAATTATCAGCGAGAAGAATACACGGAGAAGCAAGAAGAATACTGATGGTAGATTCAGGAAATCCCTGAAGGTGGATAGGTTTACCCATTTTTTGATTGTGTTATAATGTGTATGTATATATGTATGGCTTAGAATATGTTTAATGTGAAAAATAATGTAAAACCTAGGGTGGTACTTGGCTGCTTTAGAAGTAATTGCCCTGGGAGTTGAGTAATTAAAACATGCTATGGCAGTCATAATGCTCCCGGAGGTCCAATCTGTGTTTGCTGGTTGGTGAAGGACCGTTCAGTTTATTTTAGAGGTACTCTGTTTTAACTGTGAGAAATGTTGATGACTGTGTTCTAATTTTTGGTGGAATCAATTTGTAAAGTTTTTTTCTCATTAAAACATAAAGGGCTTTGCCAAGTATAGCCAAACCCGCTTGCCACAGTGAGACTTCTATAGTTGTTTCACTCTCCAAAAGACAGAAAACACTTTATTTTTTCTTTTGAAACGTAGTTGCTGTGGACTAGGCCGTGGAGTCCACTTTTCAGTTCACAGTTACAGAAGACTGACTTTTCAAGCGTTTGTTCTTTGTGCTGGTCTCGTTTTGTAATGCTATTGTTTGGTCTGTGGCAAACTTCTCACAGTGATCACAAATATGTTGTGTGTTCTCCAGGTGAACCAATTGTGTTCCAGAGCCACAACTCTGTGCCTAAACATCCTGCACACTGGAAGCCCTTAGCACTAATTCACATTTCTATCCAAGACGTACCATCCTACAATGCCATTTCATTTGCCTAACGCCATGGCACATTTGCTCACGTGTAAAAAAATCACTTTGTTGTCAGCCCTTTCCTTCCAGCTTGCTTTGTCTGTCCATGTGGCCTGTATTGTGTTTTGACTGGATGGGTTCTTTGTTGACTGAAGCAACCTATTGTAGATACTAGTAAAAAGTTCAGGTCTCACAGGAAAACAGCCCTAACTATTTGGTATTAGAGTGGAAGTTAGAACTGGAGAAAATGTTATAGGGTTGGTGAGGGACCAACAGCAAGATTTATTGATTTATAAACTGAAAAACAGTAGTAGCTTGCTGTTGAATCTTGGGGAGGAGGACTGGAGAGGAAAGCAGGAAAGATTGCAAGGAAGGACACAGAGGAGGGATCTTCCAAAACAACTTGCATCGGTGTCTTGTCATAAGTCAATCATTGCTGTAAGTTGAGAGTATGAGAGATTCCATTTATTAAGCGTCTGGGCGTTTTTGTTGCTTCCCTTGTAAGGGTTTTTATCAATTCCCTCTCCTGCCATCCTAAGCTTCCCATGTGTCCCTGTTCTTGTTGTCTGTGTACTCCCTGTTAATCTGACTGGTGTACGAAGATTGCGTGTTGTCTCTGGTGGTGCCTTCATATGGGTGCACAGGTTAAGTCTTGTAAATGTGGAGTGTGCAGGAAGAGATGAAAACGTATGGAGAAGTGCAAGGGAAGACAGAATGGCGGCTCATGGAGCCAGTGCATTCACTCTTGAAATCTCTGTTTGACACACGGACACAGGTTCGAATCCAGGTTGGTCTACTCACGTTTTGATCTTTCTGGTGTTAATACAAGGAGTACCATTGAGCTGCATATTAATAAACATCTGTTATCTGTCAGTAGTGCCATGAAAATGCCTGGGTGGTGAACGGAGCGCTCAGTACGTACATGTTATATAATGTAGGTGAGAGAGGCAAACCATGGGTCACAGAACATCAGCATTCTTAAAGTGTTCAACTAGTGAAAAGTTGACATCATATGGAGAAGTTAAAGTGAGCAGGTTTTCAGATGGTCTGTGATGGTTCTTCACATATTGTAATTGTGAATTGTGTTTATATAAGGCTTACTGCCCATGATGAGGAATTGGAGCAGTTTGCAGAGAGTAGCACGCTACTTCAGAACCCAAGTTTAGATGCAAATAGTTAACAGGTTAGTAATCTGTGCTTCCTTTTCCTAGCAGAATTAGTTGCGTTAAGGTTGTTAAGTTTTTGCTCTCGAGATTTCATGTATTTAATTATGTATTCTCCTGTTTTGTGAATGAAATCTTAGTACATCTAGGCCCCTTAGTTCTTACATATGCTGGACCCTGTCACTTTGTAGTCATGTAATAATTTAGTAGTGACCCTGGATGCTCTACTGATGGTGTGCCCTGTTTTGCGTTGTTCACTGCCTCGCCTGTCCTTTTATCTTCTGTCTTACTGTCCCTCTTACCATGTACTACATTTACCTAAGTGTCTTCTTAGAAGCAGCTGCATGTTACATATGCCACATCTTCTTACCTTACCACTCCCCCTTCTGGTAGTCCTCTTTTCACTAGTCCTGGCACTTGCTTTTTTTCTCTTATGTTCATATTAAATCCATCTGTTTGCTATCGACGGCGTCTCCCCCCCCCCCCCCCCCCTCAGCATTAGCCAGATATCTAGTGCACCAGATGATTTGTTCGCAGCCTTACCCTGAAAATGCTGCCGATCGACGTTAACCTGATTAACTCAACAAAAAGTATTGATGTAAAAAGTGTTTGTGGTCATTATCATTGTTTCCAGGTGTTGATGATCTTTAAACAACATGTTTTCTATTCTTCTTCTTTAGTAGGATGTCTTAGAGTTAAGAAATCTCTAGATGAATTGGGGGTTTCCATGCTTGAAGAGTGAAAGACTTGAGCATAACTTATACCATGCTCCTACCATATCACAAATCATTTAATTTATGGTTCATAGTATATTGGATATCTAAAATGAGTTCTTACTGAAATATTTCACTACCACAACCTCATACTTATTCTGCTGTGTTTTTAAATTTGTTTCCCGAGTCTGGAAGGACCGTGTGCTGAGACATTTGCATCTACTTTGGACACTGGATGATGTGGGGCAGCAGTTTGCTAATTTAATTGAGCATGCTAAATGTTTCTGCCAGGCATGACATCCATTAATTGGGGTACTTAAGGAATATCAAAACAAAGACGAGACGAATCATTTCACAAGTATGTTGGGCAACGTGTTTTCCTTTGGTTTAAACTGTTTGCACTCTGTGCTATTTTGCTGTCTTGTTGGGTTAGGCTCTTGCTAAAGAAACTTTCCCAGGCTTTGATCACTTGGGATGTGCACCGCCTGTCTCTGTTTTATGCTGTGTATATTCTTGTTCCTTTTGCTTGTCTATTTTATAATCAACACACCTCTTTAAAAAAAATTGCTGCGCTGATTTCTTGTCTTTTTTTCTTTCCTTCTGCACAAGCATTCCTATCTGGACAGGGAAACCTCCCTCCTTCTGAGAAACATTGCAGGGAAGCCTTCTCATTTGCTGACCAAGGTGATGCTTCATCTCTTCACCTGCATGCCTCTTCCTGTATAGCTAGCATGTCATTTATGAAATGGATGAAGGGCGCTAGATCAAATAATTCTGATTGACTCTTAGAGGATTTTAATGCATAAGTGGTGTTTTTAGCCAGGATTTCCAAACAAATTCGTTTACACCTATCCGAAACATACATGTGGCAATCTTTAATGCTCAGATCAAAATTGCCAAAAAGATCACTCAATCTTTGTCTTGTACGCCATTACCAAATCCATTTCATAAAGTCAATAAGGCTCTCTGGTGTTGGGCGCTTTGCAGTGTGCTTTGCCTCTTTCTGTCAGTGGATGAAGGCATTAAGGCTTAATGCTTAGCATATGATTGCCGAGTTACGTATTAGAAGGTGGCATCATTGATGTTTAGACAGATTTTCTTATATTGCATGTGTTTGTTTAATCCAGTTTTTTTTCCATATGGCGCTTACTGGTGGGTGCATGTTTACAGGCTTTTACTGCTTTGTCAAACAAGGGAAGTACTAGACTATTGTGAATAAAAACGCAAACTAAGAAATCACTGCTCCTGGATTCTAACTTAACCTTTCTGGTTAACTAAATTATATGGACGTAGGGATATTACTATACATCACTGTAACTCACCTCCTTTAACTGTTGAAACTCGGGGAGCCTAAATTCAGACTGCAGGGAGCACGGAACTCTGGTCTCCTGGATCCCCAGTCGAAAACTTAGGTAATAAAGTGGAACTCTTTATGGTAGATTGAGTGCTTTGCAGAGTATCGCTACAGGCTCCTGATATCTTCCATCATATTGTAAAGCCCAGCCTGACAAAATCAAAATGATTGGTGGGTTTAGTTGTGACAAAAATGGTCAAATTCGTACATCCCCAGGTACTACACTCCTGCACATTGTAATGTCTTATCTTCTCACCCTGCACATGCACTCATTGAAGTCTCTTCTTCCTTTCTGTCACGGAGGTTGCACCTGGTCCACCTTGCACTCGATCCACTTTGTTCACTGCAAATGCCCTGGACACAAGTGCTTGTTGCTGATTTCTTTCTTAACCTGGTGTGCTCCTCATTGTGTCCCGCTCTGCACTGTGCCAATGACTTTTCCATTCTGAACAGAGGCTGTGGGCTGCTTTTACAGCTTGGACAGGAAATATCTGCCGGATATCATTTTTCTATTTTAATTGGAATTGCAATAAATGGTTAACGAGATATCTATACTCTAGCAAGCATCACATGTATATCTTGGAACACTTCTATGTTGCAGAAAGGAATTAGGACTGTCTTTTAAATATTAATGATGATGATTTTACATGGTTTACTAAGTGCAGTGTTTATTGTCTACTATATGCGCGCAACAAGCGTCTGCTTGTGCAAGAGTGTACTCCCTGGATACCTCTAGGGAGTCTTCTAAGCCTTGTACACGCTCTGTATGTTCCTATCCATAACACAAGAACGGTTCCATTTGGTGGTTCTGTGTATTTGCTTATTTCATCAAAAAAAACGTTATTGCATTTGACAGTCCGTTGGTCAAATACAAATGTACAGTGCACAGTGTTACAGCAACATTCAATATCTAATGTATTTCCATCGCAAGTGAGGCTGTAGATACACACGCTTAGCATATTCATGCCATTTAGGTATGGGCTTGGACATTTGCAAGTTGTTTTTGTTTGAAGTCTCTTGAGGTGTGACTCCTCTCGTTGTACATTGCACATGGGCACTGACTCTGTGTTTATTGCTTTTTTTTCCGCCATCGGGTTCAGATATTCTCCACATGGATCTGGAGTTTGCCATGATCTCCATGTTCCTGTCTGTCCTGCCAGTGTGCTAACCTATCTCTTGCGATGGACTCAAGCTCCATTGTCAACTAGATTTTCAATAGAAACCCTTCATGCCTTGAGGACCATAGTATTCATCAAAAGCATTTCAGACCTAGTCCCCTTGGGGGGCCCAGCATACTTTCAGGCTCTCTGTTGCCCAAGAAGGAGCCAAGGGCAATGGAACGTACATTGTGCCAATACTGTGGTTGACGTATTGCAAAATGTCCATGGACTGACCAACACAAAGTGTGCAATCTTTGCTTCTCCCTGGACCACAACTTAACCACCTGCTCCTCGTGCCTGGTCTTCCAGTCAAACAAGACGCTCTGGTACTGCAGGCAACACCTGCGGGAAAGCAGCTGGGCTCACAGCACCGTGCATCTGGAGAACCTATCTGGAGCTCCTAATAAAGACTTGCTTAACAACATCAATTGGGCGCCGACGACTGGACCCTGGTTTGAAACCACACAGAGGGCCAGCTACTCAGGAAAAACATAAAACATTTGTTTATCACTCTGAGGCAGAGCATCGCTCCTGTTGTAGTAGGGTGTCGAACCCCAAGATTGGCAGTTGAGGCAAGTCCACCCACATGCCACTGCCACCTTCTGGCTCTGGTCGGCAACAACAGAAGGCTTCGGAGGCAGCAAGCCTTTGATCATACCCAAAGGCCATCTGCAATACCGAACTTTACCTCCGCTTTGACGTCCTCCATTGCGCCGACATCTCACTCAGCACTCAAGGTCATGACCACTCTAAAGGCTTCAGTTCCACCCAAGTAACTGTCTGTATCAAAGCCAACCTTGAACGCACTTCGACACCAAAACCCCACCAAGGTTCCAGGAAGAAGGATGAACACAAGCCTGAGAGAGCACCCTCTG
The DNA here is from genome assembly GCF_031143425.1 of Pleurodeles waltl. Classification (NCBI taxonomy): domain Eukaryota; kingdom Metazoa; phylum Chordata; class Amphibia; order Caudata; family Salamandridae; genus Pleurodeles; species Pleurodeles waltl. Next base: position 1,894,150,454 of record NC_090440.1, read on the forward strand.
AAGAGGACATCGAGGCCCCAATCCTCGAGTAACTGCAACAAGAGTTGGATGCTAGGCATCAACATGTCCTTATTTAGCTGCTCACCCGCAAGATCTCCACCACGCTGTCTCCACCATCCGAGTCTATCCCTCGCAAGTGGTAGTTTACTTTTCGTGAAGGCCCAACACCTTCTTCCCCAGGACCTCTACCTAAGAGGTATAGAGATGCAGCCATCAGCCTTATATCTTCCACATACTCTCTCCCTTACACTCCCACTCTGGCCACCCATCCCTTTACCAATACCTGCATCAGACTCTCAAGAGTGGTCTCCAAGCTCAGGGTCTTGTTATGGCAGTCCCTACAGACCTTTTGACTCTTATGACCTGACAATGGGAGAGAGGCCCCCCAGATGACCCATGGGTGAAACTGTAACATAGCTCCCTCAAGTGAAACTGACTTAAACCACTATATGGTCAGCTTTCCTCTACCCCGATGGTACAGCTGCATACCCTGAAGTGTTTCAGTGGGCAGCCACACACCACAAAGTGGACATGCGTATAATACAAGAGAAAGTTACTTTCCTCATGGAGGCACTCGCCAAAATAGAATGTTCGACCTACTTTCTCCCTGTGCTGAAAGGGATGCTGAAGTCTGCCCCTCAGAATTTTAGAGAGCCCGTCAAGGCCAGAGTAGACTCCCCCAGGGTGAAAAAGAAACCCTCTTTCAGTGATCCTGTGTATATTAGTGGACAGGTCCCACCAGACTTTCTAGTGGTCCACACAGCCTGCATGCACGCCTCTGCCCAAACTAGTAACAATGCTCCTCCATCAGTTAAGGAGAGTAAAAAGATATGCACTGCAGGTAAAAGGGTGGTGGAGGAAGCAGCTATCCAATAGCGCATAGCTGATTTGGTGGCTCACCTATCGAGATACGATGGAACGCAGTGGGAGGGGAGAAGGACCTCCTTAAACACCTTGGAATGCCTGCATCTGTTGTGTGTTTGATGCCACTATAACGCCTGGCTGTGTATTTCCTTATTTAAACCCAAGGTCCAGCAGCATCTCATCAACCTTTGTTTTGACAGTGATCATCTTTTCAGGCCACAAGTTGATGAGATGCTTGAAAAGATTAAAAAAAAGCTAGGGAGACATCCAACTCCCTGGGCTCTCCTGTCTGTCATTTAGGGGCTCAGTTTGGAGGCATCCAGAGGGTTGGTTAAGTACACCTCTCAAAATTAGGCCTATTCATACCAGAGGCAGTAGCAGGCTTACCACCATCAAGTCAGTAAGAGATACATTATGGGATCTGCCAGAGGAAAGAATAGGGGTGGAGGACAAGGAGGCTCCAACAAGATCTCCCCCCGCCATGCAAGGACGTACCCAGCATCTCTCTCGATCACACACCTATCGGTGGGTGATTGCATGATTACCTCCACCTTTGCCAGGAAATCACATCATGGACAGATGGGTAATAGACATCATACACAACAAGGAGTACACTGTTCCAAAGGAAAACAAAGGGAACCTACAAGTTTAGGAGCAAGAGCCCTCACACATCTTTTCGGATGTCATGCTTCATCATCGGGGATGCTCCTCGTCAGACCGGCGCTGGAATGTCTGACTGGCTCCCCATGAGGGAGCTGTTTGCCGGAGATCTTTTTTGGTGACTGCCATAGTATAATGTTCAAGGTAGTGCCTACGGGCAGACACTAATCAAGCAGGAGAGAGGATATTAAAATTGGTTCTAAACCTCAACAAACATACCATTTATTTTTTCAAAAAACAAGAGGATTTAGACCAAGCATTTAATCTGCAAAGGGTCTTAGTGTTTTAGCACCTGTCTGCCTCTTCGAGCCAAACAATCTGACAGTCCTGCTATTTTGGGAATGATAGTTCTCACAGTCAAGCTTCATCTTTCAAGCACTCACCATTCAGGAGCCTTTCATACAGGTCCACAGGGATAGGGTTCTTCTTCCAACGAATTGTAAGTTCCTCCATAAGGTAGTGTTGCCCTTCAAGCTTAATTAAACCATAGAACTTCTGGGGTCGTATTATAGAAGTTCCCCATGGGCGCAACAGGCATTTGCACCCGCTTTGAGCACCTCCAGGGAACCTTGGTATTACAGAAGGGGCCACAAACGCTAAAGAAAAGCTACAGGTGGATCACATAGTAGGCTTATCATTTGTCAGCAGGCTAACAATAGTGCCAGTGGGTCTCTGAGGCCAGGAATGGTTACTGCATTGAAGTCCAACAGCCTCTCTGAGCAGATGTGTCTTCAGTGATTTCATGAATCATAGAAGGGATACTGGAATCTGGCTCCACAGAGAAGACGCTTCTGCCCCCAGTACCTTTGATGACCGAAGAGTCCACTATGGGTGATCAACCTTTGGCTTCTCGTTGGCAAATCTGGTACCAGTTGCTTGATAAGGCAGAAGAATGCCTATGGCCTTCTGCACTTCTGTGTATGCAGTGCATTTCAATAATAACTTTCAATAATTACTTAATTATTTACTTTAAAAGGACTCGTATGACATTCTTTCTCTTGAATCCCTTTGCAAAAAACATGATGGATTTTTTCTCTCTATGTAGCTACTTATGTTTTCTAAAAGCACAAAGCCATATTTTTGTTTTCAGGGATGTGGAATTCCTATCGCCCGGGACATCTTGTTTGGGGTCAAGGGCAACAAGTTTTTATGTTTACTTTGTCCTTGGGACAAGTAGGCCCAACCCTCTGCAGCACAAACCCTTTGGCTGCCTGTTTACAGAGAGTGGAACTCTCTGCAGTTGAGGTAATGTGTTTTCAAAAGATAATGCTGTTCAAACTTGTATTTATGGTTCATTATTTGAAAGCCTTCATTATTAGGGTGAGTGCTGTAAATAAATGTTTTAAGGTCACACTTCACTACTGACGTTGGTTCCAGTACAAAAAAAAACAGAAAACGTGTATACACATGTTTGAAAAGTTTAGGCTATGAGGCCAAGTATAATGCTCCCAGAATGCTCTCTGATTAGATGCAAATGAAATGTCATTTAGTAAAATGTTTTGATGCATGCTAGTATTTCCCAAAAATATTTATAATGGAAAATCAGTGTAACCATTTTCAACACGATTATGGGAAGCATGAAAATAAACAAACACTGACAAAGCCAACTGATCTGACATATTTTTATAAGTCTTTTAGTTTCATCAATGCGTGTCTTGTTTTGACATGGCTTTTGTAACACTTTATTGTTGTGGGAGCTACCAGGCCCTCAACATTGTAACAAACACTGGCAAAAAAAATAAAAACCGTTTTTGAACTCTAAAAGCACACGTTGCCACCAGTGGCATAACAAAGACCCCGCAGCCGCCCTCCAGGGGGCCCCTTCAGCATAGCACCTGCCCTGAGTGAGTCTGGAGAGGGGGCTCCTCCATGTTCTTTGCAAAGGGGCACCCTCCAGTTTCGTTACGTCACTGATTGCCACTGTAGTTCCTGACACTGAACAAAACTACTTTGTGTGCCAATATGCTCCTTGTGGAAGAGCAGAATGCGATCACTCACAGTAAAGCCAGCCGAAAGAGAGAGAAATAGAAGTTTAATAAAAACAAAATGTCTTTGTTAACACCAGACCTAATTAGGGAGCAAGACCCACATGTAGGTAGCTTTTTGCATGTCGCAAACAGCGACTTTCGCTGTTTGCGACGTGCAAAAAGCACATTGCGATGCACAAACCCAGTTTTGCGATTCGGTAACCTGGTTACCGAATCGCAAGACGGGTTTGCGACTCACAATTAGGAAGGGGTGTTCCCTTCCTAATTGCGACTCGCAGTGCAATGTAGGATTGTTTTGCGAACGCGGGCGCAAACCAATTGCAGTTTGCACCCATTTCAAATGGGTGCTAACACTTTCACAAAAGGGAAGGGGTCCCAATGGGACCCCTTCCCCATTGTGAATGTCACTGTAAGAAAAAATTCTGAGCAAGCAGTGGTCCTGCGGACCACTGCCTGCTCTGAAAAAATGAAACAAAAACGTTTCATTTTTCGTTTTTGTAATGCATCTCGTTTTCCTTTAAGGAAAACGGGCTGCATTACAAAAAATAAAAAAAAATGCTTTATTGAAAAGCAGTCACAGACATGGTGGTCTGCTGTCTCCAGCATGCCACCATCCCTGTGCGACCCACTTCATGATTATTCATGAGGTGGGCATTTGCGAAGCCCTTGCGAATCACAGATGGTATCAGGGACACCATCCTACATTCGGATTTGCGACTCGCAAATTGCGAGTCGCAAATCTGAACCTACCTACATGTGGCCCCAATTCTTAAAGAAAGTCACAAAAGTGCACCCATGGTATATGTCGTACCCCTATAAAATATTTGTGAACTGTATTTTAGCATGGGTAAATACGCATGTGTAGATTTGCTCATGTGAAAATCTATTGAGCATTTGCAAGTTCATTTTCCCTCCAGCCACTTTCTTCCCAACCCTGGAAGAAGTTCTAATTCTGCCATTGTCTGGAGTAAATGTCCAACCTTTCTTATTATGGGAAAATATTAGAGAGAAGCTGGTGAAAATCTTTAAAACATGCAGGTTAGTAGGTTTGCAGACTCAAAGGCATTCCAGCCCTGGAACTATTGCTTACTGCTTCCTCCAGCCCCAGTATGCAGATCTGCAGAAAGGTGGCAAAATAAGGAAATTGCTACAGTAGGGATTGAAACTGCAAGTATTCAAGCCCTACTGTGGTAGTAGCCCTGGCATAATCAGAGAGGCTAGTATCAGAGCTCTTACATAATGAGATTGCTGCCATAATTTCACGCCACACTACATGGCACCAAAGGGACAAGTAGATCTTTTTACAGGACAAGTAGATTTGAGAAGCAACCTGTCCCCTGGACAAGTAGATATTTTAATGAATTCCACACCCCTGGTTTTTTTCATCGATAAATCACTCATGTTCATGATGTGAGTGTACGTTTGCATCCAGGAACCTGAAGCAGGGTATAGCGTGTTAAAGGTTTAGCTGTATTGGGTTCTATAACGTCTGAGCTTGGCATAATGGCTGGACTGGCATGCCTATTCACAGCATATTATCATAAAAATCAAAAAGAATCTACTGATGACAGAAAAAGAAGAAATAATTTGGGGAAGTATACCATATTTTGAGCTGTAAACCTCAATTTCTGGCGTCTCTTTTTCCTCGGTCACTTTATTGAGTGCTCCTTTCAATTTTGATCAAGATGAAAATTCCTGGAAGAATATAGAATAGGATATTCTATGAAGAAGTTCACACTTTTGCCAGAAACGTGTTTGCCGGGAGTATGCCCCTTCTCTAAACTTACCTGCTTAACTGTACCCCTTCAAAATATTCTCTTTGGTTACTTAGTGACCTGCCTTAAAGACACACGTAAGCTGCAGTTCGATATCACATTTGTAAATATTTCATCTTCTGCATTGCCTTTTAAATTTATGGTGGAATGTTCCTTTGCAGGTTGTTAATGGACAATAAAATGTAACAAGACAAATGTTTCAGAACATTGAAAGGGCCAATTAACCCTGCTATGATTTATTTTTTTCAGTTATTTGTAATTATTTTCTGTCTTCCTACCTCTGCTTGCCATAGTTTTTCCTACAGGTTTCCAAACCCTTTGTGTTAGCTACTTCGTTTTAGAATTTGTTTGCTTACTTCTTTTTGTCACTTTGGTACGTTGTTTTCAAATTTCCTGCACTCTGCCTCTTGTGACTCGTACTGCTTAAAAGCAAATAGGATTATGGAGCCTTTTCAACTCTGAGGTATTTCCATTTTGTGTTTGGTGATCTCCTTTATGAATTTTAAATCAATTTCCATGTTCGTTTTGAACAGGGCAGTTAAAACCTTGTAATGATTTTGCCGGAATGTGTTTTCTTGTAAAAAGCGTACAAAATATTGAACTTCCATTGTAGCACAGACGAACCACCTTGTGCATTTCAAATTGAATGGAAGGTTTACAAAGTAAGTTTCTCCAGATAAGTTTTGTGTGTGTCAAGGACTGCGATAAATAGATAATCAAAATTAGAACTGGTTTGTCTTTTAAAATAGTTAAAATAAGGTTTTGATGAATGCAAATTAGACCTTTTCTGGCATTTGTCATTTTGAGGGACAGTTTGATGACTGAGCAGTGTTATTAGTTGTATGTAGTGCTTATTCCCTGCAAGATAGATTTCCTCTAGCCATTGAGCCATAACCATTTTATAAAAGTGTCACTGATCATAACTGAGGCAAGTTGATAAAGTATCTCGTAACTAGTCTTTCCACAGATTAGTTTTTTCTGATTTGTGTATCACTCTGAAGTGCATAAGATTGCAAATTATAAAAGAGTAGTGCTTGGCAATAAAATCTTTCTGGTGATGCTACAGGAATTTGTCCATACATTTGAAGCTACTAGGTCAAACACTAACTCCTGTGGCCAAAGTTTGAAACAATCTAATGTTACAGTTGTGCATGATTTATAATCATCTTTCTTCAGGGAAAACACTGAACACATATACTTTCACTCTGATCTTTCTTTCAGGCAGAGTTCTCCTAGCATTTTATTACATCTTCGGACTGTTTACCTTCCCGTAGGACCAGTATCCCCTTATCCTGGCAGTGTGCTTTATAAATTTCACTAACCTAACATTATCTGTGGTAGATTAGTATCGTCTGAGAGCAGGATGGTGTCAACCAATGAAGGGAGTAGCAAGACAAGGATGAATAAATATTGGTAGACTGGGAGAAGGGTGACCGACAGAAGACACAGGTTAATCTTTGTTATGTCCGAAGAAGGGACGAAAAGGATAACCGAGATGATACCAGGAGTCCAACCAGCATTACTGAATGAAGTAGACTAATGCAGACAGAGAACTAAACGGGAAGGGGAAATGACTCGGAAAGGAGGGTCGTTTGAGTCAAGGACCACACAGCAGAAATCTAGAGCAGAGCTCCCAGGCGAGGATGCAATGCTGACGTCCATGCTGGTTTCGTATTAACGAGTTCCTTTACTAGACCACTTCAACAAATGCTTCACACACAAAGTTGAATACACACAACAGGCAAGAGTGTACTCTTGAAATACAAGTATAACACATAGGTAGATTACCTAAAGTCACATAGCTTGCATACAAATTTGATCCTAATTTCCAGTTTTTGAACTATTGGTTAGTAATTTAGAGTCTAACCTTCCATGCAGCATCATGCCCTATTTCAGCATTTTTTTTATGGAAAAACCACCATTCACGTATCAAAATAGTGCGCACTGCACCTCTCCTCCACCACAATGAGGTCACTTACAAAACAGAAGGTAAAACACTGGTTGACTTTGAGGAGCTCTGGTCATCTTGTTAAATCTCACACCGACCTCAATAAGGTAGGAAGTAAATTAAATACACCGGTCCATACTGAGGGCAGGTGGTTAGACGTTGAGTGGCTCAGGATCACAAGACAGGCAAACCGCTCTTGAATGAAAGGCGGTATAGTTTTTAAACCTTCGCACGTCACTGGCAGGTTTTACTTTGCTGTGCTGTTAATTTGTACACATGAACTAATAACTCACATTGGCCAATACGATACTACATGTGCACGTATTTATATTCATTGCTTATCTTTTGTGTGTGCTATGTTGCCATGGCGAGAACTAAGGTGTTTTTATACTATAATAGTAAACAGTGTAATGTGTGTACTAGATACATGCACGTAACATATTTAAGCAATAAACGTCTGCCTTTCATATTCCCTTTATCTTGGGGAGTAGAAATATTGTGAATGACAACAATGAGTTGTTAGACATAAGAATGTGATCTAGATGTGCAGGTTATACGCATATATCCATGCAGGCATTCAGATTAAAACACACCGTTGCCCCTTTGGCCACTGCAGTATCGCCCACGTCACCACCACCCCGACAGGTGCAACACACTGACATTCCAGAGGTCTTCCGGGTTGCACTTTTCATCTGTGCCAATAAAGCAAGAGGTATATTTAGCTGAAATAGAGGTTATCCTTTGGTATAAATGTGTGTTGGATTGCTGTCTCCCTTCTAGCTGCAGTTGCCTCGTGCCTCCTGCATGCATTGGTGGATGAACGTGAGTTGTTGGACCCTTTGTCTTTCTTTGAGGAGGTTTAGATAGTTCTTAGTCGGGTGCCTTTCCAGAGACCTCGCAGACCTGCTCCAGGGCACTCTGCAGCTATCATCGCCACAATAGCTATTATGTAAATGACAATGCTCCGGGCTCACAATCTATACGCAGTTTGAGGGGAGACCTGCTCAGGGGAAGCCAGTCATGTTGGCCCCACCATGAACTTCGGCAATTGTGTGCTTGGAATCTGTCTTGACATTTACATAATGGCGTTTGTACAAATAATGGCAGTGAGCAGAAATGGGCCCCAGGCCATCGGAGCTGACAGCGGGCAACAAAATAATGAAATATTGTTTTCTAATAAGTCTCGTTTTAGGGCAGGTTGGTGCTGTGTGCAGTCTTGATCCTTCAATTACTGAAATGTATGACATTAAATGCGTTCAAAGAAGAATGTATTTGAGGAGACGCTAGGAAATCATATTTTAACTTTAGTGAATGGATTTCAAGAGTTCTCCTGTGGACCCCTAGTCTGGTGTATGTGCACAGAACTGGACTCCGTTTAACACATCAATGACAAATGTCATTAAGAGTGACATCAAACTTTGTGTGTGTGTATATATATATATATAGTAAAACCACGTCACTTAATTTATACGTGATTACTCTGGGAATACTGCTCTTTCCTGCGTATTTGAGAGCTATAAAATTCCCATCCATTCCCAGCGGTGCATCTCGCGTCATAGGCTGCTACCCTGTAAATAGTATAAAAGCAATAACTACAGATAAATGGTGGTCCTTTGGATGCAAATTAGACCTTCACATGTTCCGATTTCATGAAGCCCAAATTAAGAGGGATTTTGGAGTAGCCTTTTTTCAATTACAAGCTGTATAAGTGTTAACTTGTCTAGAACAAATGATTATTCGATATTTCTTAAAACTCAATGGTTTACAATTTGCCATTTATTTTATAATTACAAATTGATCAGTCATAAAGCGACCTTCTATCCAAGAAGCTACCCAGTAAGTGTCATGACACAAATCAGTGGTGCTGTTTCTGTCGACGTTCGTATCGTGACTGCGACTGCAATGGCCATGCCTGAATAAGAGCCCATGGTCAGAATTTCCCAGGCTTATCCGTCAGAAGCTCAAGCAGTCGAGGTTTTTCTCTTCACATTCTGATACTCGTAGACCCATTATACATCCAGAACGACAAATAGCAGCGCTCTCTCTTGATGTGAAGCCATTGGCCATATCACATATTATTGCTGGCATTGTCCATCCTTCTGTCAGTTTGCCCAAGCTCTGGTACTAGAGCCGTAACTCACAATGCACACTTCCCACTTCGGGACTTGGCAACAGGATCAAGAACAGACTCTGAGACTAGCGCTCATAGATTTATAAGTTGGTTTTCATTCTTTTTTTTTTTCGCAGTCTAGTGTAAAATTGTGATCTTGTGGATTTTCTTTATCAGTCCCTTTGAAATATAAATGTTTTACTCAAGATTTTGCTACACGAAGTATACACTGGAATCTCTGTTTACTCTTGTCAAAGAATTCGATCCTGTGCAAACAGCTCTTGTCTCTCCAAATGTAGAATAACAGACCCAGAAAATCATAGAACTTGCAGAAAATAATTGTGTCCTATGCAGCCCCCTCCATGATAGTGTCAGAGAGGCTTCTCGGACCAGACAGATTCATTATTGGGGCTTCAGAATTCTTCTGCACATACCTTTCAGTTGTCCACAGGCTAATTCCACACCTGGGGCCCAGTTCTTGGGATCCCTAGCTTTTCATTGCCTCTGGGAGCTAGAAGGTGGGATTGACGAATGGAAACCCACAGTTTCTGAACAATTTGATCATGTTGCAACCTCTGACGTCTGTTTAATGTGGCTCGAAGAACTGCAGACTTCTCTGTAAGTATTTGAGAAATACTATTCAGCTTGTCATCTGATCTGCAAAGGCACGCAGTAATATTGCAGTGTCACTTCTAAATCTCTGTTCTCATTGATCACACAGCGGACCTCTTCGGAGACGAAAGAGATAGAGCACCTACATTCATTAGTTGCAAGTGCCATATTGTGAATTTTTGAATACCAGTGATGTCTCGTTGAAGATCATTAGACCCCATTTGAGACTATTCTGCCTATGCTCTTTAAACTTTAATACTAGATGTTTTTGAAGATCTTCTGGCTGGATTCTCCGTTTAGGGCCTGACTCTTAGCATCATTACCAGGCGTGGTCAGTGTGATCCAAAGCCCCACTTCAAACCCTCTCTGCAGACATCTCTTTGATTGTGAACAGTACTTCCCAGGTACATACCAGCTGTTGGATTCACCTTCTATTTATCCTTGCAGCAGACAGCCTCTGGCGCAATTTGATCCAATAGTCATGACTGAACTTACACAAAAGACTTTTACATCAGAGATGCTCGACCTCTCACTAAATAGGCGTGCAGGCAAGCGTTACCGCTATTTTGTAGCTTCAGTTTTATAGGATTACTGAACATTAATCATATGAAATTTTGAATAATAGATGAGAAGGCTAAGAAACATTAAGATAATTACTTGGAACTACAACAAAACACAGCGTCATCCTGAATGCTGAATTGATGCAGATGTTCCTTTTGTGTGCTGTCCCCTTGGATGTGATCATCTCGTATTGGCAGAAAATGCTTTTTTGTGTTACAGATTCTGCTTGGTGTCGAATTGCCAGACACGTTAAAAGCTTTAAGACTTTACTAGTCTTAGCCCGTTTCGTCACACAAATCTAATCTCTTGGGAAAGAATATTTAATGGTAGGACTGGCTCTAGTTTTACATGCAGCTTCTTGTGTGTTGGCCCTAGGCAGACAATGCCTGATGGTTTTCTTTTCTTGTGTCCATTTACTCTTGGGCCAGAGGCATGTAAACAGTTGATCTGTGGCGTCTCATTAAATGAAGAAGACCAAAGCACAGCCATTCAAGATCTGTAAGGTGCTAAACACAGTTCGATGGACAGGTGACAGTCGTGATCGCCGATTGGATTCCATGATCTCTTGGTTGTAGGATTCGGAAGCTGTTGGAAAGATACCCTGCCCTTGGGATACATGCACCATTCCTGTGGATGAAAGATTTGCTGCAGTGTCGGCTGCACGCTTTTGTGGAGGGTGAATACTGGTAACAGCTCAAGCTCACGCCACCCTACAGGGAACTTTCTAATTCACAAAATCTATAAACAGGAACTCTTCATTTGGACCCCTCTGCCTTCTGCGTGAGAAATAACGGGTTTGCTTGTGACCAAGGTAAGAGCTGCAATACTCTTTCCTTAAACTTATTACATACTGTTAAATCCTCTAAATAAAATGCTACTCTTTTTTTGTTGTTGGTTAAGATCACTATAACTTGCAACACGTACAACGGTTTAACTCCCCACAACTTCCGAAAAATCGCACAGTTCATGACAACCATTTTGATGAAAACAGATTTTTTTTTGCAGGTTCTTGGATAATCCAAAAATACTTTTGTAAGAAACTAAACAAATGTGTTTGTGTATGCTAAGGTCAGGACTAATGTTTTATCTCAGCGTGAAAGAGCATAGTTATTTCAAATGTCCTTAAGAAAAGAAGTGTTGTGAGACAAGGAAACAAAGTGAAGGCCACGGCACACCTAAGCGGGAACACAAGCAGCACCAGACAAATAACAGTACAGTCAATATGCCTGTTTTAAGAACTACATTTTTGCAGTTGTTGATGATCCTTGAAACTCCGATTATTGAATAGGAAAAAAAACACCAGTCCCTTTTTGGTCTCAGTTTTGTATTTCAAACTGACCCATTCCATACAATATAACCAGTGTTGGCTTTGGGTCTCCCCTTTTTGACCATTGACTTTCTCAAAGCAGCCTCTTTCAGCCTTTGACTTAAGACTGTCAGTTGCATCTTGGCTCAGCCTATAGGAGTAGTCTTCTTTTACCTAATGCTGCTGGCTGATTGCGAATCCTTTTACCTTCACAGGACTTGTTGCATTGAATTGCACAAGGGACTACTTTGTAACTTCATACCCCTCTACTCCTGCTGGCTCCCTCCTGTGTGTCTGACTCTAATGTGCCAACTCGTCAAGTGTTAGCACTTGAAGCCCAGACCGCTCGACTTTGACAATGCCTTAAAAAAATGAAAAAGTAGAAGCTCTTTTAATCATTCCAATCTTCAGCCTTGTTGCTGACATAACATACTTCAAATGCATAATTTCTCTTTAAGGCCCTAATTGTGAGTGGCCCGGATAAGGTTGCAGTATTTCACCACACCACAAGGATCGAAATTCATCAGTGTGATAATTAGCTCTTATTAAAGGTTTAGGGGAATGAAATGCAGATTTTGGTGCTCAACATGGCAAAAAATCTTGTTCAGGTAACTACTGAACATTTTCTCTGTTAAAGTTCGACACACTTGACTTGCCTAAATTTAACCAGGTGTGCAAGCTCAATTGTACCCAGTATTTACTCAGTGTAGTAACATGCATTTAACTTGTAATTCTAGTCCCTCTGCAAATAGGAGTTTGCACAAGAGTCAAGAGTTATCTGGGCCACTCTTAATACAGGACTAAATGTCTAAAAGGTGCATAGTGGTAAAGTGCCCCATGCCTTCTTGCTAAAGTGTATTTAAAACCCCTACGTTTTTTTTTTCCTTCACCAATTTTGCTTCTATGGTAGACTGCAAAATGCACCTAAGGGGAGAAAAGTTAGCTATCCTACAGAGTAGTCTTAAAATCATTCCATTATTAACTGGTCTTTCCTGCACATTGTTCACTGAAATTTGCCATTCTTTTTCAGCTATTTCTTGAGAAGATCACACATCTCTGGTAAACTTATCTTTAAATCAGTCTAATTTTGTTCACTATAACTGGAAAATATTATACTTTAAATGCACAATATGCCAGTAAATATTTTCCAAAAACACCGTTGATTACTGCAAATGTAAATGCATTATTTATGGGTAATGAGTAAATTACTTTGCAAACTCATGTTTCAATCCCATTACACACAAATGATACTCATTGCTCACAAAAGGTTGAGGGTCAGTTCCTAAGAAATTAAGAACTCCCCTCCTATCCGAGAGATTCCAGTCTTACGTATGAAGTACCCTTTCTCAGCATTGTTAAGGCCTTTGTGAAAATGCAACAAGACTCTGATGGCAGTTGGGAGCCATTTCTGGCAGAGGAGGCAACCTGTTGTGAAAAGGAAGTTGCTCTGTGATGATGGGGGACTAGTTTGGGGCTGCCCGCCATCAAATCTCCCAGCAAGTGGTGTCAACATAGACTGCTAGGCAGGAGAAGCCCAGTGAGGAAGATGGGCAAAAACTGGCAAAACCTGGCAAGGAGACAGTTGAGGGGAGTTATAAACTAAGTTGATATGTCCCATTGTATAGCCCTGCGCTTAAGAACAGCTTGTGGAGACAGTGGGAAGAGGCAGGAAATCTTTTACAGTAAGCATACATCCGGAAACCCATAGCGGTTCAAGCAGTAATATATTCAGCCATGAAATAGGGAGAAGCCTTGATTAGTGTGCACTATGATTTTTCAACTAAGTAGACCATTGCACAGGCTAGTCCCTGTCTTCGAAGGGTCCTGTGTGCCTCACTGGTTTTGGTGCAATGTGATGTTTTCATTTTGCGTTATTTGAATTCAGGTGTGATTTGTGTTGGGCTCATACTTGCCTCTTGAGCTGCCCTCATCGCTAGAGGCGCATGTGCCATGTCGCGGGCAAAAACCCTGGTGAGCGCACGAGGCCTTACTGAGTTTGAGGAGAAGAATACATGGTCTCTAAGAGCACTGGTTATAGGCATTCTGCATATCTTATGGTGTCAAGAGTAGAATAGCCAGACGAAATAGCACAGCTCTTGGTGGCGGTATGGTCAAAGCAATGAACAGAGGTTTTGTGACAAAGCACAGCACAGAGTAAATAGGAACTCTCCTCTCTGACCAGTCCTCAGTCGGTGCTTGAAGAATAGAGTGTAGTATTTGGGGGCATACAGCGTAACATGCTCTTGGAGGAACTTCACCAATGTCTTGGATTCCAGACTGGCGGGTCTAAGTGGAGGTGCTAGTTATACAGATTTTGACAATATAAAGGAAGGTAGTCAACTGATGTTTGATTGGGACATGGCTGGAAAAGTTGAACGAGTACACAAGTCCCCCGGGTTAACTTAGAAAAAGTAATAGGACCATATCCAAGTATACTTCAGAAAGAAATTAGACTGTGTTGCTCCAGGGTATTCTGTTTCCTGAAGTCATAGGAAATCATATCATCATCTGCTTGACATGTGTCCAATTGCAGTGTTAGAATATGACATTCAGTTAATTAATCAGTGGTGTTATTTGTCTTTTATAGCGTTTGTATTAATTTGTGTGCATCTGTTAAGAAATGTGATTTCTTTCAGACTCAGTAAGGTTCATTAGGTAGGGGAAGGGTTTGGTTGGTGATTCTTGGTTATTGAAATGTTTTCCTATGTATTCTATTGGTAAGGCATGTTCCCGGTAAGTAGGTTTCCATGTAATATAACTTCTGTTGTTTGGGAATTTCATTTTATGTTAATGTTTGCAGTGTGCTGAATACTTAGTTCTACGAGACCGGCTGGGAAGGTTAAATTGCCCACCTGTAGTTTGCTATGGGACTACATTGTGAACATTTACTTTCAACTCCAAAAGTTTTGGTATGATGGAGTCTAGTGTGTAGAAGATGGTGTGTGCCCTTTTGCTTGTTATTGTTTAGACGAGAGACCAGGTTTTGCAGATATGGGGAGAGTAGTCCCCTTTTCAAGTGACACAAGTCTAGTACACTTGTGTGTGTTGGTGTGAACTGGGGAAAGAACAGTACCTTGTCGTTGGGGATTATATGCGGGGAATACGTCCCATGGTATGTGAAGTTGGGGGAGTGTAGTAACCTGTTGTGAGAAGTTGTGTGGGGCAGTATCACATAGTATGCTAAGGTGGGGAAGAGTAGTCGCCTGCTGTGGAAGTTACATGATGGAGTACCTCACGGGTGCAGTGTGAAAGAAGAGAAGTACCTTGGCCCGAGAGATTGTAAGAAGTACCAGCTGGAGTGAAAATGTGGGGACGTGTAATACCCTGCCATGTTGTGAGTCATAGCCACAAGATTCGACTGACTGAGCTCTGGTACCGGTCTTCTTTCTGTACAAATGGAAAGATTTGACAGGCCTGGCGTACAGGAGTGTGAGTATTTTTGTGATTGTCTTGTGGAGCGTTTCATTCACTTTACATATAATAGTCGGTCAGTGTTGTGTTTGATGTAGCTCTAGTGCATTGTACGTGCTTTCTCATTTATCTGCTGATGTGGTCTGGTTTCAGTGATTGTTTTGCGAGGCTGCGCTAGTATTTGACTGTTGTGGTGTATGAATAATTTTCCAGTATGTGTCTACTGGAGGCTGTCGTGTTCAGAAGACGTTCCAGCTTTTTATGGTGTTGTTTCAAGAGGGCGTAGTACTAGGTGCAGTTGAAGTGCCATTCCCTTTATGTCTCAACTGGTGTCTGAGATGCTGAGAGTGCATGATGTAATAGAATAGTGTCTTGAAGTGGAATCTAGGAGATAGGTACAGTTGGAAGATGGATGCAGCCCTGAGGTGACTTACCTGTTGTTGCTATAGCATAAAAGCCTAACTTGAAATAAGGAACGTACCTACCTGAGCCGCTCCATACTTCTGTCTGAAGACCCTGTTTTCTAAATTCAGCATGCTCCAAGAATATTTTATAGTCATGTGACTTCTTTGACAGTCGTACTGCAGTGTTCAATGCTTCCTTTAAGAGAGGGAAAATAGACATTGTTAAAACAGTTAAGGGACGTTGTCTGTGTATGCATGCCTTCGGTGTGAGTCGCAAATATTCAACGATGTTGACTCGGAATAAAAATCTATGAATCCTGTTGGTACTAGTCAATAACTCAGTTCTGGCAAAAAGGTTAAAGGGTACCTGTTGAATTCTATATTTTTTTATAAGTTGGAGTAGCCATCCCTGCAAATATCTTTCTTTATTGTGCAGCTGCACCATAGCTCAGTGGGAGAGTTGACCTAAATACTTCATTTATAGTTGATGAATGAATGATGCATGAACTCCTTGTGAAAGCCAGATATAACTAAGATGTTGCCAAGCCCGGCACACGGACTGACATCTGTTTTCAAGACTGCACATCAGATATAATTAAGACCACCTCCCACTATCCCATTCCAGAAATAATAAAAGAGCAGATGTTTTTGCACAGTAGAATGTGTTCTTGCCTGCATTAAAATGCAACAGTGGCCACTTGTTTTAATTACACATGATCCACACCTCCCATGTTGAGTATTTTTTCAGGTAAACCACCCTACTCCCCATATTGGGGCTGTACTCGGCTCCCCCTCTAGAATGACAAAGCCGCCTTCAATGGCAGTAGTTGATTTTGGTCAACAGTAGTTCATGTGTTTTATACAAGACTTGTACTGTAGCATATCACTAATCGCTCCTGCAACTTTTGGCTTCTTTCTCACAGTTTAAAAATGAGAACGGCATCACAAAGACTTTTGTAGCCCTGCCCCATTGTAGGACTACAGCCAGTGCCTTCCTCTTGGCTAGCACTTGGGGTTACGAAGGAACAATGTCCATCTTCCTTCAGCCTTTCTTCGATTCTGGCAAGCCTATCCCTGCGTAGCATTGCAATGTGCTTACCATTGATCAGCCCACTAACTAGCTATTGTCCATTTCAATAAAACATTAATTTGGTGTCCTCTTTCTGAGCTACATGAAACCGTTTTTCCTCAAGCAAAGTCGACAAGTCTATCTGAGGAGTTCAGGGACATGAATACAGACTGTCTTAATAGAATGCCTTTTGTTCTGTCACCAATTGGGATTTGAGATAATGTTTCAAGTCTCATTCTTTACTCGTTGTCAGTCCACTGGTCTTTCATTGTAAGGCATTGTGTTTCTGATGGAGAAGCTCACAACGCCCCTTCCCGACTCCCATCCCCCAGCTTCTGTTTCCTTCCATTTGGCCAGCAGCATAGAGATGTGCAGTCATCACAGACTGGTGACCAGATATCAGCAAATTCTCAACGGTTTAATGAAATGCGATAAAGTGGAGAGCTCAAATGTTTCTAAGACTGTAACATTACAGGAGACAGATCTCTGTCTGGCTACCAAGCAATCTTGAAAGTCAGTAATCGGAGTGCGAATGAAGCAAGTGGTTCGATTCTGAAGAGGATGATCATGGATTTCTGCCTTTGCAGCATGATCTAAAAGTCATCGTTTCCTTCAGCTGCATCATACTCATCTTTAGAAGTAGCTTTCTTTTATGCATAGGAATTCTTGTTTCTGTCTCGCGTTGAGCACATTTTTGACTTGTTAAGTTATGACCTGCATTTGGTCATTCAGATCAATCGTCGCATGGGATCGGCCTAACAGGAACCCCTTGAGTGAGATTTCCCAAAAAGCAGGAGTTCCGTCTGATTCAAGCAAGTTTCTTCATCAGCTCTCCTAATGGGTTTTTACTACTATGTCTCGGTGAGTATGTCTCGGTGGTTGCAGGTGGGTAGGTGTTTGACATTGTGTATTATCCATTGGAAGCCTTGTGACGAAAGGATCTCCAAACGAAGACTACACGGGTCAGCTTAGTTGTACTCTGTGGCATTAGTTAAGTCTCCATGTCTTGATGTTTAAGTTTCTTAGTTACTCAAAAATTTAGATCCATCGAATTTTTAGATGCAACTTTTTTTTAGTATAGGTTTTCAAGCCATCTTTACGGAGTGTGAGAACGCGGTTGTGATTTTCTTCTCAGTATTTGTTTTCCCTGTTTTATAACCGGTATAACAGTGTGCATCTCTTTGGATGGAGGTATAGGTGAGGAAATTCAGGTTAGAAATAAAACAACGTGGCTTACAGATGGTTGGCTGATATTGTTGAACAGTGTCTACTTCTGTGAAACAGAACAAAGTCCTTTACTCCATGAGCCCTTTAATAACCAATGATAATAGCTCTTACTGTGATTGGGCTTTCAAGTCAGGAACGGAGTAAGCAAGTCTCAGGTTTACCCAAAGTAGTGCAACCAGGAGACTGCATACCAAGTGCAGCTAAAATAATTAAATAATAGTGATAGCCAGCTGGAGCTCCTCGTTTTACTATAAATCTATCCTGGACTGAAATTGGTTACTTTTATTTCATAAAAAGCTGCTGCACAGAAGCCCTCCAATAATCACAGGAGTGAATAAGACAATATAAACAGAGTAGCGGAGTAGTAACCTGACAAGATGTGTGTTAATATACCTTAATTTCCTGTGCAGTGAAATGCCTCTAGGCGCTGCAATAAGTACTATTAATTCACGCTGTCCTTGTTATTTTGTTAACCGCGTGAAGATGAAGGTTGTGCCTTACCTGCCCCAGTCTCAACCTATAGTCGGCAGGCCTTCAGTCCGGCCAGGCTGTTTTACAACTTGCAGCTTTGCAGCATCGGTAAAATGGGCCTCGTGAGCGAGGCCCTCGATATTGTTATTGCGCCATCTCCTTTGATTTAACCTAAAAATCCAGTCTCTGAAAAATTCATAAATGCGTGAGAATCGGAACCCTTTCAACAGAGGAGAATTTGCTCTCAATAAGACTTCATTGTCCTTGCTAAAAAAGCATCGACTGCAATGTACAAATACAAACTGCTTCCTTTAGCAACTGTTCAAAGCTCCTTAGAATGCTATTGTATTTTTTTCCTATTTATTAATGTTTTTTTTTTTTTTTTTTTTTTTTTTTTTACATTTTCGAGTGGCTAGGTGCATATGATTAAAAGATTGCAATGCTTCCAAATTGAAATATCCTAGCGGGGCTCATGCCTAGCCCCTCACACTTTGATGAACTGTTCGAACATATGCATGAGGTACATTAAATTAATGAATGTTTCACGTATACAGAAGTATTTTTAATTATCACTAGACTATGATGTTGCCAGGAGTCGAGGAGTGGGGTAGAGTGGAGTGGCGTAGAGGGTGTTGCGTAGAATGGAGTAGAACCTTGTAGAGGAGAGTGACATAGAGCAGAGTAGATTGTGTAGAGTGTTGTAGAATCGAGTGGCGTGGAGGGACAGACTGGAGTGGGGGAGTGGAGTAGTGTGTCTTAGAACAGAGTGGAATATAGTGGCATAGAGGAAGTTGTGTAGAGTGTTGTAGAGTGGAGTGGTGTTTTAGAGTGGCATAGAGTGAAGTAGAGTGTTGTGGAGTAGAGTGTCAGAGTGGCGTAGAGTTTAATGGAGTACAGTGTAATAGAGTGGAGTCTTGTTGTGTGTCATAAAGGGGACCATAGCGAAGTTGTGTAAAGTACAGTAGTGCAGAGTAGATTGATGTAGAGGGCATTGGCTTAGTGTAAAATGGTGTAGAGTGCAATGATAAAGTTGAGTGGTGCAGAGTAGACTGTGGTGACGTAGAGTTGAGTGGCTTAGTGCACTGACAGTAGATTGTTTCAGAGTAGAGCGCATTTGCATGGAGTGCAGGAGAGTGGTACACAGTTGAGTGGTGCAGAGGTGTAGAGTGCAGTGGCATGGTGCAGTGGTGTGCAGTACAGTGGTGCAGTAGGGAAGAGAGCAGTGGTGCATAGAGTGGGGTACAGTGCACTGGTGTTGAAAAGGAGAGTGGCATAGAGGGCAGTGTCGGAGTGCTGCGGTGTACAGTAGATTATAGTGGCATAGAGTGGATTGGCATAGAATAGAGTGGCGTAGAGTAGAGTGCACAGGGCAGATTGCAGTGGTAGAGAGTGGAAGGCAGCAGAGTGGTTTAGAGCAGCCTAGCATGCCATAGAGTGCAGCAGTGCACAGCAGATTAGAGTGGCATAGAGTGGTGTATAGAGGCATAGAGTAGTGCAGCGGTGCAGATTGCGGTGGTGAAGAGTAACGTGACGTGACGTAGAGTGCAATGGTGTAGAGTGGCATAAAGTAGAGTGGTGCAGAGTAGATTATAGTGGCGTACAGTGCAGTGGTGCAGAGTAGATTGGCTTAGAGTGCAGTGGTGTAGAGTGGATTGGTGTAGTGTATTGGTTTTGGGCAAAATGGTAGAATGCAGCGGGGGTGTAGAATAAGCCTACCAAAAGGGGCACTTTCCTACAGTGCGAAGGATGATTCAGTGTTCCTAACTGGTCCTAATCAGGATTGAATATCATGGAGGAGGAGGTGTGTGGTTCTTTTCATCACAGTTTTGCAGCTGTCCAGTAGCTTCCCTTTCGATGACTTTGCTGAGGTGTGGTGGATTGGACATTTGTCCATAATTTGCCACGATTATCCAGTTTACTGATGGGTTTTTCACATGTGTAGAAAGAACGGTGTATTTTAGAAGGCAGGGACTACTTCCTTTAGTTGAGGTGCTTATCACGTTCCTGAGATCTCTAGTTGGAGTCGGAGGAATTGTTTGAACTATGCAGCTGGTCGATGGATGGTTAATACGTGGCAAAATTCTGAGACATAACAGAAAGTGAAACAGATAACGGGATAATGTTCGGCGAAAGACACGTATAGAGCAGAGAATAGGATGAAATGCACATACAGAAGATGATGTATTGTGAAATATACGGACAAGAACAGAACAATATTGCTTGTATGTCATAGCTCACAGCACTTAAAGCAATGGTGACTTGTTAAAGGAAAAAGACACTATTATGTGACTGCTTTTGTGTACATTGTGTTGACTTTGTTCTCTGTTACACCACAAGGAAGTTAGCAACTTCATAACATGGCCCAGGACGATGTTATCGGCTGTCTTCTTGACCCACTGGCAAATAGGACTTTTGCTAAGACCACAGCCACATGGCGTTATTAAATACTGCCATCATCCAGCAGCACCTACAGCTTTTATCTAGAGGAGGGTAGCCTACACTCAAGCAAGCTTCTCCAAAATAAACATGTAATATAAACAACACATAACCAATAACTTGTAATATGGACCAGTATTGCATTTTTGGGTTCTGGTGACATTTGCAAACCACTGTGCCCCTGACCTCTTGGTGTATGTTCCACGAGGGCCTGTTTCAGTGTCAATACTGGACTCAAGGCAGTGCCCAGCAGAGTGTGGCTGGGGCTGCGAAACGGGATTTGGAAAATAAATGCATCATTAAAAAAATAGCTATGAAATTAACTTTAAAAAAAAAGATTTAAATGTTTATGACTTAAACACGACAAACCACTGAAATTTGCCACTTATGGCAGTCAAAGCACACAACACATGGTGTAAATCATGCCAGCCACCATGCCAGCCAGTGGCACAGTAATAAAAACAAGCATTTGCAATGTAATTGGTTTCGTGTTTGCTCGAGTTAGTGCTATTAGCATTGTAAATTCCTAATTGGACTTTTCTTGCCATATAAATTGAAAAGGAAAAGTAAAACAGTTGACATAAACAAGTCAATTTAAAGCGCCTCAGCTGCCATGAGCATGAGCGCACAGGAGAGTCACAAAAGGAAAAACGTATCAGCAAACGTGCAATTATCTATGTAACAGGATCGATGGCCAAGGTGGAAACAAAACTGCTGCAAGGAGGGACAAATGTAAAGTACTTACCAGTGATGACAAAGGATTTTTGAAAGGCAAGCCCATGAACGAGTGGTGGTGATGAGCGTGCGGTGGGTGTGGTTAAAAGCCCACAGATAGATTATAACACGTCGGAGGGCTTGCGCGCTCAACCTAAAAAAGAACTATCAACAAAGCGATGTGGTGGGTGGCCTGCGTTATGGCGTGTGTTCTATGCTTTGGCAAACATAAATTGCGAATATCATTGGTTTGTCACGTTTTAGCCAGATCTTTAACTTTTAGAACTTGTTTTTTTCAGTGAGTATGTATTTACATTTAAATGCTACATTTTGTGACTCCTAGCTACTCTCCTTTCAATATGTTTCAGTGTGGCCTGGTTCATTGGCTTGTGTAAGCGGAAGATAATTAACAGTTTCCTTTGTGCTACATCTTGGAAACACTTGTTTTGATCAGCACTGATTCCTCCTGGAGATGTGTGTTGTTACTGTTACCAATTGGTAGCGCTTCCTGCCTGATAGTCCAGTCTTGAATATTTCCAATCGTTAAAAGCTCCCTTAAAGGGCTTACAATGTCTAGCATCTGCTTAATGTAATTCATCTCTGTTTACAGGAAGAGCAGGCGGCCAAGCTCAAGGCGGAAAAAATCCGCGTGGCGCTCGAGAAGATAAAGGAAGCCCAGGTCAAAAAGGTATGCTGAAGCTACTGTAAAAAAAAAAAATGGAAACAGTTTATGGACATTGGCAACCCATTTCATAAGTGCGCCATGTGGCTCAGATTCTCACTGCAGGTGGCTTCTGCAGGCAATGTTTTTTGTTGCCTAAAAGTGGCAAGACATAGAAGAATCCATTTTTTCATACATTCATCATGCTTACGTAAGCAAATCCAAACCAACGCCAATTGTTCTTAATTAACCGTGGACTTCAAACCTGAGTTTGGCTCGGTGGCTGGAAACAAAGTTTGAAAGCTTATTAACTCACACTTCACACAGGTCTGTAGCTCTTTTAGTCCACTGATTGATTACGCCAGCATCCAGCACTGTGCCCCTCCCCCCCACCAGATCTACAATCCCAGCTGACCAAAACAGCAGTATTTAATTAAGCCAGTTGCAATGCACACATTCCTTTCCTGGTCGTCTGTTCAGGCCGCCCACTCACCTCAAGTGTTCCTGCTTCCAGTCACTTTACCACCTCCTTCACACATTACCCATCACATTATCATTACTCCAAAAATGACCCCATTTCCTTCTCTCAAAAACCTGGAACACAAGCTGATACGAGAGCAGGATGCATTACTGGAATTAATGGAATTAAAGATAAACTCTGCCAGTTGTTTCGGCTCTGTAAATGTTCCCCGATAATGGCACAAATTTTGAATGCTTTTTTCAGTGTCCAGGATTCACTTCCTACCCTTTAGGTTCTGGTGTCAGTGCTATTGCATCCTCAGAGTTCTCCATTAGTGCCTGGGTCACATCACTGATTGCAGAGCCCAAGTAAGTCGTGGTGGGCTGGCCTAGATTTAACTAAAGTGCATCTCCAGCCAACCCTATACCACTCAAAATGTTTATATTCTCCCACCATATTTTGTATCACCTTAAATTGGTGCCCCTCAAATGGATCTCAGCATACATAGGCAGCATATTGTGAATCATCCGGTCGAACATCATGGCAAAATTGACAATGACAAAATTGAAGGTCTCCACCTAGTGAGATAAATGCCCAATGCCTGGTCTGAACTCTTCATGCAGCAGGATTGATAGTACTGAGAAAGTGGCACCGAAAATCAAGAGGGGTATTTCTCCAGCAATGGATGCCTCTCAATTTTGACGTTGCAATTTAAGTTTCTCGGGCCTTGCATAATCTTGATGTACCACTGGGATTCCAGACGGTTCCCTGGTGTTTAATCAATCGAACAACCTAATGAATCCAGTTAGTTATAGACTGTACACATTTTTACTTTAGTCTCCCCCTGTGACTACAAGAATGTTTCTGAATATTATGCATATAGAGCATATCATAGTCCATTAAAGTCATGCTATGTAAAAACCTTGTTAGTTTGCCAAAGGTTTTTTCTGATGAATACTCTTGAAATGCCCTCTAAAACTTTACCCCAACCCCACCTTTCTATACCTCTTAGTCAGCCCTTGTGCTTGCTGTTGTCTATTATGATGCAAGGTAGTACCCACACTTTTGGATCTCACCATAGAAAACCGCTGTGCAGAGAACTCCCCAACTCAGCACAATCTCATTCAAAGTAACTTACTACTTGCCTCCCTTATTTTACATTTGGCTTCAAGGTCAAAGGTACCACAAAATACCTCTTTTGGAACTTCTGTACTTCAAAGCCACGGATGTATTATCCAAGCCTGAATCTCAAACACTCCTGGACTTTGAATGCTGTATCTGATCACCAAGGACACCCAGCTTCACATCACTGCACAAATGTTTGCAAACTTGCACACACATTCACTTTGTCTTCTTCTTTCTTACATCCCAAAGCAGGACGCTCCTTTTTGGTGGTTCTAATGGAAACACTTAATTTTTTATAAAGCTTCGTAATGCTGTCCTCTCTTGCTTCTGTCGGGACTTTTTGTTCTCTTTACTAACTCACCTTCCCTTCACCTCTGTGCCTACTTCAGGCCCTTAAAACACTTTGGCCCTCATTCGGGTGACGGAAGCACCACCAACAAGCTGGCGGTGCTTCCTGGGCCATTCTGACCGCGGCGGTAAAGCCGTGGTCAGAAAACCGGGTCCGGCGGTTTCCCGCCGGATTTCCCCCAGTTGCCCAAATCCACCATGGCGGCGCTGCTGGATTCTGACCCCCTTCCCGCCACCCTGTTTCTGGCGGTTTTTACCGCCAGGAACAGGATGGCGGGAACGGGTGTCCTGGGGCCCCTGGGGGCCCCTGCACTGCCCATGCCCCTTGGCATGGGCAGTGCAGGGGCCCCCTAACAGGGCCCCAGCCTGCTTTTCACTGTCTGCATAGCAGACAGTGAAAAGCGCAACGGGTGCTACTGCACCCGTCGCACACCTGCAACACCGCCAGCTCCATTCGGAGCCGGCTTCAGTGTTGCAGGCCCCTTTCCCGCTGGGCCGGCGGGCGCTAACTTGGCTAGCGCCCGCCGGCCCAGCGGGAAAGTTGAAATGGCCCCAGTGGTCTTTTGACCGCGGAGCGGCCATATGGCGGTTACCGCATGGCGGGCGGCTACCGCCGCGGTTAGAATGAGGGCCTTTGTCTCTATGGTATGCGCCACGATGAGCGACTCTTGCAGAGATGGTTCACCCTTAATCCGATGCATGTTATGCACCACTGCGCCTTTATTGTTCAAGATGATTTGATCTCAGAGGAACTCGTCAGATAGGTTACCAAAAAGACAATTTATCATTAAGTTGTTGGAAAATATAAAATAATCAATGCATCTCTCTGAGCCCTTTCTTCCTCCTGAAGATCCTTCTGAAGATATTGACCGGTATTTCGTCACAAATATAATTAATATTTAGAACCCTCCAACATTGAAACTCTCCAAAATTGTCACCACTTGGCTCCAGTTTCACACCATCTGTTTCCGGAATGTACCCAAAAATGCATTTACCTTCTGGCTCCAGTGCATGTAGCAACATTTCTTCTTTTTTACTAGATCTGTAGCTTTCCTTCGCTCTGTAAGATACACAATAAAAAATAGTTGTTCATCCCTTCCTTTGCAGTGTTGATTCACCGGAGAAAGGATGGAAAGATTTAGGGACGGGCAAATGGAACTCCAAGTCACAAGATGAGTACAGTCAGACCCTGGTGTAATTGTCCACTGGTATTGAATCAGTGGCCTTTTGTTTAACATCCAGAAACCTCCATTGAGCAATAACAGGACCGAACCCTGTTGAACTCAGTGGCCAGTGTTCTGGTGTTTTGTTATTCACTGCAAGAACTGTGTTCTCATTTCAATATTTTTTAGAACACATTTTATTGTTTTTTTACATTATTCACATAAACCCAGTACTTGTAATCAACGAAGATAATAAGCATGTAGAGAATAACAGCATAGTGATATATCTGGTTTGTGTTCCATCACCAATGAACAGTGTGTATAAAGACTGCCAGTATGATGCCTCAGGCAGCAGCATGCATCAGGCTTCCGCAAGCTAACTTTAAGTGAAAAGTATGTGCACACTTACCATCGGAACAGTTCTCCACATCATGAGGTAAAAGGTTAACACTCCAAGAATATGACTGAAAAGGACGAGAAATGGTAGACACTGGGCAATTAAACTTACTGTAGACCTGCTCATCTGCGCCCTGCTGTTCATTCAGTGATTCCACCTGCACATCACCGTTTCCTGCCATTCTGCAGCACCACAGTCCCCAAACAATCCTAAAGATAATCAATGCACCCGAAAACTATCAGGAAATGAGAAGCCAAGCCATAAGCCAAAGCATTACTTGTCACCTTCTGGTAAGTCTCTTCATTGGAAACTATCTCCCTAAAGATCTTCCCACAAAAAAACACACAGTGCCACAGGAAGGAGAAATCCTCTTCCATAAGGAAACAATCCCACTCCTAGATCAGTTCGTAGAATCAACATCGTTCACTGTCAGAGGAAATTCAACGTTGAAAAAGATTAAGCCGGGGTATTCCTGGCCCCATCAGTTGACAATTTACCAGTCAATGCCCACTGGCTAGTAATGCTGGATTTGCTCAGGGCTGCTCCAAAACCTTCTGTGCAACTCCCCAATGGTGAGCCTGATCCTATTCGTTCGGTGACTCTGACAGCTTCAACGTCTCCCAATGCTTGCTTGGCCCCAGCAGCTAAGAAGTTGAAGTATGTCAAGGCACCAGCCCCAATTGAGTCTACGCCACTTCTACAGTGATACAGACTCCACCCTCGGAGCAGTCTCCTGTGAACCCTTTGACGTTGGCTTAAATCTTTCAAGGTTGAAAGAAAAGGTCAACACATTTGTTGATGACATGCCATTGGAAGAGCACTTTGCTTGGACACAGTGATTTGCCAGATGGAAGAACTATTTAGGCTCAAATCATAGGCCCTATGCATGCCTTATCAAGATTGCCTGTTCGGAACATGGTAGCTCGGAGTCTGATAACCTCCTTCCCTCCTGCCTGTAATATGAATGCTGACCTTGCA
Source organism: Pleurodeles waltl (assembly GCF_031143425.1). Taxonomy (NCBI): domain Eukaryota; kingdom Metazoa; phylum Chordata; class Amphibia; order Caudata; family Salamandridae; genus Pleurodeles; species Pleurodeles waltl. Next base: position 1,894,177,142 of record NC_090440.1, read on the forward strand.
CTCTGTGGATGCAAAATGTAACATTTTGACAGCCATATTGCAGCCATATTCTTCAGTTACAGAGCTAAAAAAGCTTTAATGAGTCTGTTGTGGAACTTTTCGTGGTTGCATGGGAGACATTCTTTTCAGGGTCAGCAGTCATAATCAATGTAGACTTTCCCCAGCTGACCACAATTTCTGTAGTCCCACCTTCCACAAGTTAATCTAGTTGTCCATGCTTCTTCCTCAAAATTGAACCCAAATGCCTTTCCCAGACACCTCTCAATAGTTTAAAAAATGGACTCTGTGGGCTGTAAAGTTTAGCCTTGCCATTCAAAGGGTAAATGCTACCTGCCTTCTAGGTTGCTATGGCCACAGCCTGTAGGACTTGGTGAAACAACCTACCAGAACAAATGAAAAAATATATTCTCCGATCTGGTCAACAATGTGTTGGATGCCTCAAAACAGATCTGTGGCTTGATCCTGGGGCACAGCTGTTATACTGCACCTCCATGGTAGGATGCTTTCCACTGACCCAGGAAATGTCTAGGCACTCTCATGGACATGCTCCTAGATGGCAAGCATTTTTTTTTATTTTGTAGAAAAGGCTGATTACGCCCTGGAATGTTTCAAAAACATATGGGCTGTTCTGGGATATACCATCTTTTCGCAGCAGTGCCAACTTTCTCAGCCACTAAATATATCCCAGCAGATATACTGTTCCTTTCTTTACTCCGCTGTGGACCATCCTCTCTTCATGAGGACATGCCATCTGGCACAGGCCTTAATTTTAAAGATGATAGCCGTCACTTTACTGAACAAAGGTGCCATAGAGGTGGTGCATCTGGAACAAAGAGACATTATATTTTACTCATTTTACTTCTCTGTCCACAAGAACCATTACAGGGTCTGAGGTCCATCTTTGATCTTCTCATCCTGAACCTGTTCAATTGGCAGGACAAATTCAAGAAGGTGTCCTAGAATCAAGTTCTGCTGCCTCTCCATTCAGGGATTTATTGGCATCCCTGGGCATCCAGGACAGCTATTGCCATCTGCCCATTGCCATTCCTCCCTGCCCACAGGCTTCACTGTTGGGTCCCAGCAATGTGAGCTGAAGTTCCTACTGTTTGGATAGATGCCACATTGGGTCATTGAGGGCTGACAGTTGTGTTTCAATACTTGGATGACTCAGTAATGGAAGATGAGTTCCCCTTTTGGCCGAAGAACATCTTCAGCACACGATCACTTTACTCTGTGACTTCTGCTTTACTATAAATACTCAAAAGTCTCACTTAACACCTACCCAAGGGTTAACCTAAATAGGAGCAGTGTTGGAACAAACTGCTGAAGGCTTTTCCTCTTCCTCAGAGAATCAGGGATATTTGGGAAATGATTCTGATGTTTGTGACTAAAGCATGGGCCCTGATTCTGAAAGTTTTTTCCCTACTTGGTATCATTGCCTCATCTATCCTGTGGGTGCTATGCAACAGTTGGTGGATCGGGGCTTTTCTGCTTGTGAATCTAGAAAAAATAATGCTGCAAAAGAAAATGCTGCTTAGCTGTGTTTTTTTTTTTTTCTGGATTCACATGCTTTGCATCATTCTACTGTAAAGAGATGCCAGCACTGGAAGCCTGTCGTCAGTTTCCGATTCTTTTTCTACTCTTTGGTCTGGAACCAGACCAACAGGATACTCAAATAAAATTCATTTTTTGTCAAGTGATTATCCTCCAAAAACTAAGAATCCTGAAATAAAGCCAAAGGTAGAGCGCTGATATCAAGGGAAGTGAGTTTCCACTGAGAAATGAAAAGGCTTTTTTTATTTTTATATTTATTAAGCTCACTATCAGAGAGATGTCAGCAATGAGATTAAGAGCATGAACATTGGGGATTGTGGGGATGGTGCATACCCCCTGTTAGAAACGGGGTCTCTAGTTGGCAGTCGGTTTGCACCCTGTCAAAGTAGGGACCCTCACTCTAGTCAGGATAAAAGAGATACCCAGCTCAGATAACCCCTGCTCACCCCCTTGGTAGCTTGACACAAGCAGTCAGGCTTATCACAGGAGCAATGTGTAAAGCATTTGCCCATAACACACAGTAATACAGTGAAAACACTACAAATGGACACAACACCAGTTTTAGAAAAATACCCAATATTTATCTGTATAAAACAAAACCAAATAGGATAAACATCCAACATACCATAAATGAGATACAATGTTTTTGTAAGGATTACTCAAAAAGACAGATCCTTGAAGTCAATAACTCTGTCTGGGGCTATCACGGCATCGTTAACAACAAATCCAACAGTTCAGGTCGACCGCGGCGTCGTGGGCCAGCTACAGTGCTGAGAAGACCCGCAAACAGAACCTTGAAAATGCGGGGCGTTGTGATCCTTGTGATGAGGTCCGTAGAGCGGTGTTGGTTCCGGAGGTCGGTTCAGGGATTGTCTGGCCCATGAAGTCACACACGTTGCAGATCGAACTCCAGGCTGATGAAGTCGGGAGCGCTGGCATGGATGGCATCGGGTTTGCAGTGCGAAGCAGGACGATGCGACGTGCGGTGCCCACAGGTCACGGTGCGGGCAGCAGCTTGGTGATGGCGTCCAGCGGTGTCGGTGAGCCCAGGGCTGCGGTGTGAAGCAGGGCAGTGCGACGTGCAGTGTCACCAGGTCACAGTGCAGAGCTGTCATTGGTAGGCCCACATTGGCGGTGCGGCGTGGGACGGGCTCCGTGCGGTGTCCACAGGTTGCGGTGCAGACAGAGGCACCTGGTGATGACACTGGAGTTGATGGCGCTGGCGTCGGTGGACTGGGGATGTGGTGCGGGACAGGATGGTGCTTCGTGTACCTCACGAGCAGTGTCCACAGGCCATGGTGCAGGAAGCGGCGCCAGTGACAGCAGGAGCAGCGTCACCGGGATGCCCAGGCTGTGGTGTGAGCAAAGTGATGCCGGAGTGCGGGTCCCACAAGTTACTGTGCAAGCAGTGACTCGGTGGCGGCATCCAATGGCGTCGGTTAGACCAGGGTTGCGATGTGAAGCAGGATGGTGAGGCTCCGTGTGGCTTCAGCAGATCACAGTGCAGGCCAGCGGCTTCTTTGATGGCGTTGCAGTGGTTTTTATTCTTGAACAGCACAGAACACACAGTTCCCAGTGCTGCAGGCAGATTAAGCTGAAGTCTTTGGTATCCCTGAGACTTCCAACATGAGGCAAACCTTACTCCAAGCCCTTGGAGAACTCTCTCAAGCAGGATACACAGCAAAGTTCACCCTTTGCTCTCTTTTAAGGCAGAAGCAGCAACTGCAGGCCAACCCAGCAAAACACACACAGCGAAGGGGCAGTACTCCTCCTCTAGCTTATCTGCTCTTCTCCTTGGCAGACGTTAGTCTTGATCCAAAAAGATTTTTCAAGTCTAGGGTTTTGGTCCACTACTTATACCCCTTTCTGCCTTTGAAGTAGGCAAACTTCGATGGAAAGTCTCTGTGGTTGACCAGATCCTGCCTTGCCCAGGCCTGGCCCCAGACACCCACCAGGAGGGTCGGAGACTGCATTGTGTGAGGGATGGCACAGCCCTTTCACGTGTAAGTGACCACTCCTCCCTCCACTCTAGCCCAGATGGCCCATCAGGATATGCAGGCCACACCCCAGCTTCCTTTGAGTCATTGTCAAGGGGGAATTCACAACAGCCTAACTGTCAGTCTGACCCAGACGTGGAATAAACAAGCAGGCAGAGGCAAAGCAAGAATATCCCCACTTTCTAAAAGTGGCGTATTCAAACAGACAATTTAAAAACTACCTTTGCAAAAATATGTGTTTTTAAATTGTGAGTTCAGAGACACAAACTCAAAATCTCTATCTGCTCCCACAGGGAAACTGCACTTAAAAGTTATTGAAAGGCAGCCCCCATGTTAACCTATGAGAGAGATAGGCCTGGCAACAGTGAAAACCGAATATGGCAGTATTTTACTGTTCGGGCATGTAAAACACATCACTACATGTCCTACCTTTAACATACACTGCACCCTGCCCATGGGGCTACCTAGGGCCTAACTTAGGGGTGCCTCACATGTACAAAAGGAGAAGGTTTGGGCCTGGTACACTTGCTAGGTCGAATTGGCAGTTTAAAACTGCCTACGCAGACACTGCAGTGGCAGGTCTGAGACATGTTCACAGGACTACTCATGTGGGTGGCACAACCAGTGCTGCAGGCCCACTATTAGCATTTGATTTCCAGGCCCCGGGTACCTCTAGTGCACTTCACTAGGGACTTACAAGTAAATCAGATATGGCAATCATGGATAAACCAATCAACAGTACCATATATATTGGGAGCACTGGCACTTTAGCACTGATCAGCAGTGGTAAAGTGTGCAGAGGCAATAAATCAGCAAAAACAGAGCCCAGTATACCATACAAATTGGAAGTCAGAAGGCAAAAAGACAGTGGAGACATGCCAAAAGCTTCCAGGTCTAATACACCCTTGCCCAGTTGCACAGAAGGACAACAACAAGGTTTGTACACTCGGTCTACCAACAGACCACAACACGGCCGACTGTGATGCTGGTGCAGAGTTTAAACCCAAGATCTTCAAGACAAGGGAGAAACAAAGGTGGGGTGATGATGTAATGACATAGTCACAGAAAACCTTTCCTCACGACCTTGGGCAGCCAAGCAGTGAGGAGACCTCTGAGGAAATGGAGGTAGCACAGGGGAAGGGCACTGACATTGAAGTAGAGAGGGGAATAGCTCTGAAAAATACATCAAAAGAAAGTGAGGGGAAGAAGTCTCCGGTAATAACACAGGGTTGAGTGTGGGGCTGAGCTGGAAAATTTGCACGCAAGCCGATCAACGGTACTCCAAAGGGTATCCTGACACAAAAGGCAATGGTGATCAATGTGATCAGTTTGACCAAGGTTCAGAGTCAGTAGAGGATGGGTGGTAGGACATTGAAGCAAACTCACCTGAAGAAGTGGTGGACACTCACTCCTCCAGACCATCACCCCAACAACATTGTAATGGTTAATGCCCCGATTAATGGGGCAGTGGACATGTACAATGTGCAGCTAGTGGAAGAGCACTGAGTCATGCTTTCTTCTGGAACCTGTCCTACCAGCACAGAGGAAAAAATAATTCCTCACAATGGTACCTCGTGTCCTGGATCAAGGACGAGAGGTCGTTGGGGAACCAGCTGCAGTCAAAGCTGTGACACCCATGGTAGAGAAAAAATACAAACACTGCTCCAAAAATCCAGTGTACATCATAGGCAGTGTGGTGGCAGAATTCATCATCTGATTACCCACCAGACAGGGAAAGCAATAAGATGGAGATGGTGGGTCAAAAAATGAAGAAGTTGATGGCCACCCAATGGCGCATAACCAACTTTAAACCCTTTTCAGCAGGTACCTCCACTAATAATTGGAAGAGATGTAGGAGCTCATGCAGCACTTCCCAGAGCAGTACCAAAACTGGGCTCAGAGGCTCATAAAGGAAGGAAAACAAGCCAATTTCCAAGACGTGCCTAAAATCGGTACTGGATGTGGCAGACACAGACAGCTGTGCAAAGGCACCACCCTAAGGAGGCATGCCATGGCTGAGGATCTCTGGATTAAAGCAAGAGGTCTAAGCTGCAGTCTTAAATATGCCCTTAACAGATGAAAACCTTTTTGGCTCAGCAGTAGACAACTCATTGCAGAAGATGAATGACAGTGAGATTGCAAAGGCTATGTGAGCCCTCCAGTTCAGAGGGTCCTTCTGAGGAGTAGTGGGGCAAAGAAGAATACCAGCAGCTACATGGGGATCATAACTAATCACTTTCCATGCCTGTTTTGTGCCACATCCCAGCTCTGAGTGCCCCATCTCTGTTGCAGTATGTCAGCACACCAAGGCAGCCCCTTTTGAGGAAGAGTTGGAGGGGGAGGCACTGCTCTGCAAGGAACAGGTCATGCAAGTAATAAAGTTAATTGTCATCTGTGGGTTCCTGTACAAATGGAAAACATTCACCTCCTACAAATGGGCCCTAACCTTCTTCCAGCGTGGCTATTTTCTGAGCTGTTAAGATTGCCACCAAACATGGGACCAAAAAGGTCTTGCAACAAAGAGAAAATTCTGTGACTGCAGCAGGAGGTGATGGATCTTCTAGGCAAACTTGTAATAGAAAATAAAACCTGAAAGAACACAAAAACCAAGGATACCAAAAACCAGACAACACACTGGCCCATTCTAGACCTGCATGCCTTAAACACACAAAGATGCAAAAGTTCAAAATGGTCACACTGTAGGTGGTCATCCTGTGATCGCGGAAGAGAGACGACTACTTGTCAACCATAAATCTCAAGGATGCATACCTGTTTTACCGGTGAACAGACATAAGAAATAGCTGATTTTCATTTTGGGAAAATGCACCCCCAGTTCTGGATCTTGCCCTTTGGAATAAAATCTTCTCCAAGGTTATTCGCAAAGTGCCTTGTTCTAGTGTTGCACCCTGGAGAAGACAGATTATACATGTCTACCCTTACCTAGATGACTCACTAGTAAAGGCCAGATCATTCACACAGTGCCAAGAGAACATAAACACAGGCAGACAGACGCTGCATAGATTGGTGTTTTCCTATAAAATGGAGAAATTATGACCAGTGCCAGCAAGAGAAGAGGCGTTTTTAGGGGCAACACAAAACTCTAAGGAGGCAAAGGCCTACTCAGTTATACAGAGAATCCTGGCAATAGCATAGCAAACTCGCCTTTACCAGAAGGGACAGTCTCAGACAGTGGGGAAACTAATGGGCGTCATGCATACTCCTAAAGCCACATTCAAGTTTACACGTGAGACCACTGCAGGAAAGGCTATAAATGTCAATGGTCAAAGAAAACCGGAGTTGGGAGGATCTCATGGTTGTCACGGAGAAAGTACAGATGGAGATTCGGTGGTGGAGCACAGGGAAACATCACTGTAAGCAGACCTTTCAAACAGCAAACTCCCTTAGTTGCCATAAGATCAAATGCATTCCACACAGGAGGGGGAGCCGACACGGGAAAACTAAATTTCAGGTACTTGTGGAACCCAGGAGGGTTAGGCATATAAGTGTACTGGAGGAACAAGGTCACATGTACTGTCCCACCTAGTTCAGGACATATCGAGGTGGGCCTTTAAAAGAAGAAGAATATTATTAGAGGTCCATCTAGAAGTTAAAAACATGGAGGTAGACAGGCAAAGCAGGCAAACCCCTCACCCGGGTGGAAGCTAAGAAGGGGATAGTGAAAGAGATTTTTCATAGATGGGGAAACCACATATAGACCCATTTGTAACACAGGCTAGGGACTGACTGTATGATTACAGGACCATGGGGGTTATTCTAACTTTGGAGGAGGTGTTAATCCGTCCCAAAAGTGACGGAAAAGTGACGGATTTACCACCAGCCGTATTACGAGTCCATTATATCCTATGGAACTCGTAATATGGCTGGTGGTATATCCGTCACTTTACCGTCACTTTTGGGACGGATTAACACTCCTCCAAAGTTAGAATAACCCCCCATGTTTCTTACAAATGTTATTTTTATAGTGGTGCCCTCTAAGGGCTGTTCTGAGCATTACAGTCAAGGTTCTGCAATATTCGCTGCACTTGAAAACTCTCTTCATAATGCTTTGTGCGGCATTCCTTTTACAAAACATTTTTGCCCATAACTCACCACATGACTTGCTCTTTCTGCCTAGATCCTCTTTGGGTCCCCCACACTAGGTTTGAGGGGACCCCCAAAATAAAAATTAAAAAGCTATAATAAATAATGGCAATATTTTCATTTTTTGCTGCAGATAGAGGAAGAAGGTAAATGAAAGTGCTTTAGTTATATGCAGGGCCACTGGAATTATGTAGTAGAGAGGACCAAATTAAGCAGCAGGGTTGACCACTTTATGTGGCAAGAAAAGTTCAGTTATGCATTTACAACACCAATAGCTCTAACTCAACCATATTTGAGACCTATTGCATTGCAACTGCTTGTTTTAACATCTAGCAGAAAATAACATGAAGTTTGTCTTCTGCCTCGCATTTTTTATTTGTGACTTGAATTGTGAGGTAACTTGAGGCAACATCTTGCAATTAAAACCAATCTAACCTACATTTTAGGAGTTCTCTTTTAAACTAAAAAACACTTATTGTTAAAACAGCTCAAAGCACACCTATTTGACCAGGACCATTTTCTATCCCTTTAATGTAGAAATTGTAAACAACCTCTATCTCTTCATCCTTTTCATTACATAAAAATATGGCATGCTTGGGCTGCGATTATCTTTGTGGTTCTGACAAAATGTTGCGACAAATCTTTACATAAAGTAGTCAAACATGTTTTCTGAGCTGCCTAGTGAATCCTGGTACCAATCACAAGTCAGATTTATCTGTAGAAAAAGGACTGAGGATCTGATTCCTTTCATTACCTCATTAAAGGAGAAGGGAGTGGGCACTTGCAGTAGGACAGCCTTTAAGGCAGTATTCAAATTTTGGAAGACTCTGCAAAGTATAATGCTGATTGGGACTAGACTGGGTGGGGGGGGTTGTGTTGCAGACAGTAAGTATGCCCAGCGTCATAAGTGGGTTACCATTTGTTTTCAGGAGAAGTTTAAAAAATAGTTGACATTTTTTTTTGTTATCAATTGAATTTCTCTACATTTGTTTCCAAATGTAAGCCAATGTGTAAGAAAGAACACATTTTCAACATGCCTTTTGAATCACGTGATAGTATGGTGATCACCAAATTCAAGGATGTACAAATGACCACTATTCCTAAACTCAGTAACTAGGACACATTTTAAAATTACTAAAGTTTCCTTCATACCCATTTTTCATTCATTATATTTTACTATATGAATTGATGTGTGGTCAGCAACAATGAAATATTATTCTAAGCTGCTGCTGAGTAATTGGCTCTGAGTGTTTCACTGTTTTAGACAACCAGCAGCCCCTATATATTCCTGCAATCAAAAGGGTTTGATGAATGTAAAGGTGTATTACTTTTGTAAAATGGCCATTGAGGCAAAAGATTACAGATAAAAACATGGCCACCTATTTAAATTTGTTTCTACTTATTTTCAGTATTTTTTCAATGAGTAGTTTATTTGGGAAAACCATAAGCAAGCTACACAAATTACCCTTTCCAAATTCAGAATTTTGTCAATTTTTCAGAACTCTTCGGTTTTCTGGGTTCACCCATGGGTTTCACACCTGTTCCCACCGCACACTGAAGGCAGAAGGAGACAAATAGGATAACTTGACTACCACTTGGAAAAATGCAAAAACTGTGGTTAACAAAATGATTGTCTTTTTAAAAAATCTCTTGGTGGTTGAATTTGGGAAGATGGTAATCTTAGCAGATGTTTTATTTATGCATTTTTTATTTTTTTTTAAAGAAAAACGAATTTTCGCACTGCACTTCCATTTTTCCTGGAAAAAGAGGTAGCTAATATTTTGCTTATTTTTTGATTCCCTCCAAAATAGTCCACAAACCCCGGCTAAGTTTGAAATCCTCAAAATGTTTGAGAAACATGAATAAATTTAACATGGAACATTTTGTGGGGAAAAAAGTATGATTGCTTAAGCGCATGTGCTCCAAGCATAAAAATAAGGGCTCCGCACTGTGGCTGGAAACTCAGCAGCTAAGGGGTTAAAAGTGGCATATTTTTATCGTTTTTTTGATAACTGCTGCTCACCACCCACATAAAAGCTATCTGTTTATATCTTTTGAGATAGATTATCCTCAGAGAACCTCAGTGGAAGTAATTTAGGTCTGTAATGTGTATGTGTTGCATGACGAATTGTTACACATCGTTATGCCCTAAAATGTAGTGCTTACTTTCAGACCGAATATGTTTTGTAGTTCAAGTGAATGGCAGAATTTCTGCCGTAAAATACTTTTTATTACGACTAAAATAATTGTTTTAGAGACATGTTGAATAATAAGGTATTTGCAGTGGGGGATTAACCATGTATGCAAAATGTCCCTGTTCTAAAATTCTTGAGTGAAAGTTTCAGCGCGTGCATTTAATATGAGTAATAATAATAAGGAACGTTTATTTATCACACAACATAAATTCAATAATGTGCTGTTTTTTTCAGGAACTCCCATTGTACCAGTATGCCTAAGGCTTCTCGTATGTTCAAGCAATTAACACGTTTAATCAACAAATGTGACTTTTGGTGCCTATAAAGTCATGAGCTCAGTACCTTGATGGTTGAGATAAACAAACGCAAACCGAGTCTGCAGAGTACTGAGACAAGGAAAAAGCAGAACTAGGATAGCAAGGGAAATAATATTACAGTGGAGTTACACATTTGAGCTTATAAGAGAAGGTCGAATAGGGGGATGAAGTTTTAGTCAGGTTCTAAAGGATGAGAGGACTTAAGCAAGATATCAAGAATTATGTTCTTCTATAGAGTCGCCTAATGACAAGGCGGGCGGCCAGATTCCCAGTCACCTACCTACGGTATGTTAGACATTTTGGTGGAGCCAAGTGAACGACATGACAATAATCTACTAAGAAGATCCTGAGTAGTTGATAGCTATGATAATATCCAATGTGCAATGTTTCGAAGCACACTCTCGTCGGGTAAAGGAATATTTACAAAGGTAATAGTTGTGCCTCATTTTCGTCATGCCCCTGAGAGCGACCACCCTGCAAGCTCTATCTGATTGTCTCTGCTACCGCCACCCTTTCTCATGGCCTTTGCTTCTTAATCAGTCAAGAGAAATAGGGTCTGATTATGTGTATCACAAGTCCACAACCCCGTTCCTTTATTTTCTTTTATTTTTATTTTTTTACATATAATGGGCTAACGAAATATGTCTCTCAGAGGACATGAGGAAATAGCTTTACTTTTGTTTTATCTTTATCTGCACCTCACATTTGCAAATGATGGTTGAAGTGTGCCCCATGTTTTATAAAGAAGAATGTTGACCGATTTTACCATGCAGCAGGTTTTCCTTCTTGTGTGAATGAAGGATAGTTGCCAATAAATTTTCGTCTTTTTCTTGGGTTAACCATTAGACTCCATCTGTCGAATCACAGTGATCTGGGTATACCTTACATGAAACCTCCCCTTGAGCGTGCACCACATTTAAACACTCTTTTTACATGTAGTGAGTTGTGATTCAATCTTTTGGGTTGAGTTGGGGCAGTGTGTGTATTGGATTTTAAAGTATCTTCCATTTTTCTTGGAATCGCTACAGTTAGTGATCCGCGTGCACATGTCTGATGACAGCTCCAAGACTATGATGGTGGATGAGCGGCAGACAGTACGGCAGGTCCTGGACAACCTGATGGACAAGTCCCACTGCGGCTTCAGCTTGGACTGGTCCCTGGTGGAGACCATCAACGAACTTCAAATGGGTAAGCATGCCCGTTGAGTTTCACCTTTTATTGCCTGCCGTGGCTGCAGATATGTACCCTGTAAAGTAGGTTTTAATATCTGTTTTTCAGGAAACACGGTCCTGAACAGTGACTAGGGTGTTAAGCTAGTGGTATGAACTCACACGGTGGGTATGTAGCACCTCATCACAGAAAGTGATTGTGCTCACTGGAAGGATGGACTGCTTTAACCAGTATTCTGTCCTTCTATACTCTGCTTTCAATCCCTCTTTTGAATATACCAGAACAAGCTCATTGTTAATGACCATCTATGTCACTCACGATCAGTTTCCAGCCTTGCCCCTCCCTCAGTAAGGTAATTATTGTATCAGACTCGCATCCTCTGCTCAAATTAAATCATACCATCCTATACTTATACTGTACTCGTATTCTCCTATTCTAATCTACCATTAATCCTTTTGGGTTCCGGGGTAGCATGCTACTCGCCGAAAAGCACTTTAACGCCTCTTCAGGGTTAGTAAGTGCTATATAAATACAATTACAGTACTTTGTGATATCCCCTTAGTTGTGGGAATTGAATGTCGTGCTGCTGCGTAAACAAAGCAGCAGTGTACCCTGAGCCATTCTTTTCTTTTTGTACATATACATCCTGAATAGCAGTCTTATTCCTTTCATCCCCCCCTTCACCTGCACAGTGCACCCAGTTTACGCACACATTCAGCCCAGAGGTGATGGGAATGAGACCTGGTCATCTCCCTGAAGTCACATAACCCAATCCAGTGGCTCTCTGGCTGTAGATGGTGATAGAGCTAGGCTCAATCCACATTTTTCAGTAAATGTTTTGAAGATCAAATGTGGATGATGGGCTCTGTCGTCCATATCTCTGTGGAAAGACGATGATATGGTGCTTCTAACAACTCCTGAATATTTGCTAATTCTAAACCTCTGACCAGTGCCACTGGCACGAGAATCATCTATAATGCAAACCAGCCTGGGAGTCACGTATCTAGAATAAAAACATTATAGCAACAGCTAAAAGCATCACTTAAACAAGGCGGAGGAGGCTATATAAAAGGGTTCAAAAGCCACATAGTCTGCTGCATCTTTCCCTGTGTGAAACAATTGAGATGTGCTGTGCTATATATTCTACGGTTGGTTCTTGCTATAGTTCATCAGCTTGAGTGCCAGTCATAGTGATGTGTTAAGCCTGCAGGCCATACCTGCCACAGGTCTAAACTCAACCATTCATCTACCCGAGGTAAGTAAATCGCATTATTTTTAAGTGGCGTTTAGACAGTCCAGCAAGTGATTATGGTAGAAACCATGAACCTATATATTTGCTTCTATCTTCTATTCCTGGTAGCACACAGACCACGATTATGTGTCCTGAGAATAAAAATAAAAAGTTTGGTCAGGGGGTAGTCACCAGAATTATTTTCCTTCTAAAGTAAGTGTGGAGAGGGGCAATAAATGTTGTGGGGAATATATTTCTGGAATCACAGGTTCCCCTTGTGCATCTGCACCCTCTCAGTATGTCAGAAGCTTCAGGAAGACAGAGGATCTCAATGGTTTGAAGCTTTTATGTAGTTGACACAGCCTGAAGAGGCAAAGTGATGGGGGATGGGCCATGGCTTGATTCACATCAGAGTGGATGTTTTACAAAAGCGGACCAGGAAGGCATCCATTCTGAAGTAGTTGGTCCAGTGTACTTTCTCCTCTAAATACTAGGAAGGTGCAACACGTGTAAGTCAATGCAAGGTCAACTCCCAAGCACCTCGCCTGCTTGATGGCCTTTTGACGATCTATCTGGTTAATCTACACAGTGGGTTGGCTGGTCTGTTTTGTTGGGCAGCTCAGTGGTTTTTCAGAGTGGCAGAGCTGGAAACTGAACTGCACACCACTACTGATCCATGTTCTTGAAAACCTGGCCAAATCATCTCTGATCATCCTGTAAAAACAAAATAAATATTGGCTGTAAACATCAGAAGCGTACAATCCATTGGTCAAACTTCCAATTAAACAAGTGCATTTTTCAAAGTGTGGCTCGTGTGAGGCTATCTGCTGCCCATCAGGTGGCGAGTTATCACAGTTGCAGACAGGAATCACTTTAGTAGCGATTGCAGTCATTGGTTACAGCATTTTACTAAACACCATGCACTCCAGTGTGGTAGCATTTGCTTTCTTTAGGGGACTGCTTGAATTAGAAGTAGAAGTTCTAGGGTACCGTGAAAAGGCTGTACCCTAAAACTCTGATATCCGCCACGCAGTCCCCCTTATAGACTGCCAAAGGAAATTATTCAAGAAAGTGGGTACCTTTAGTTCCCCACTGGGTAGCACCCTAACTATCCATTGGTGAAAACTAGAATTGGCACCCTGGATGTCTTGTGGGCTCAGAGACAATATGAAAAACACATACAGTGAAACTTTTGAGACAAACTGTAAAAACACCCAAGGTTGGCCTATTGGTACTGGCAGCACCTGTCCCCTTGTCCTTGAAAGTGAAGAGTTGTCAGTGGAAATGATGGGAAGAATGTTAGTATAACTACCTAAAGTTAGGAATCTTTGGAAGAAAGAAATGGTCAATAGCTTTTAGTAATATTAGTATAGGGAGTATAAAGCATCTAGAAATTGGCCATGGAGCTTCTTAGCATTCTTTGTGGGAGTATATCAGCAGACTGCTGATTAGAGAGGCGCATTTAGGAGATGAGGGACAATGATGTGCATGTTTAGGGTACCAGTTTGGTACCAAAATAGAGAAATGTGATTGGGTGAAGGCTGGAGGAGATTATTAGAGGGTAAAGGATTAGGAAGGACTTTGTGTTCGATGCAACTGTTTAAAACCATGGGAAACTTGATTAGAGTCAAGTGAAAAGTGCTGACAGGGTTCCTGGTGGTGTGGTTGGAGTCTAGCAAAAGAAGTCCACGACAACTCTTTGGACTCATAATGGGAAAACACAAGCTTATGTGTTGTGCATGTTTTATGATTAGAAGTTTACGACTTATGGTAAGGCCCCTACACCATGATGGTATGATAGAGCGAAGGGTAGCAAAACATGATCAGTGGAGTCAACACAATAGAGTTTGTGGCATGCCTGGTAATGAAGTAGTAGTATTGTTTGCTAATAAATACTGCAGCACTAAATGTCCACTTAGATTTGAGTGCCTGTATTTACAACATGAATAGGTCTACTCCTAGGTTCTTTGTTGAGGCTGTGCTAGCAGACCTGGTTTGTGAGCCAGGGATGGGCAGTTGGTGGATTGTACTCTGCCTTGATGGGGAATGGCAGGGGACTGGAAAGCATGTGAAAATACAATGTTGTATTGTTTGATAAGCTCAAAGGAAGAGCAGGTGTTGTGATTAAAAAGGGGCGTGCCCGAATGGCTGATGGAATATGTCAATGGATTGGCTATTGCAGGTGAGTATGTAGTGAGGATTTTGGCACCTAAGATGCATGTCAGCATTCTCAGGGCTGTTAAGATTCTGCATATCATTTTTTAAATTGCTCATTCAGTCCTGTTATTTTTTGTGGTGTGGTGCTAGGAAAAAAAAAGCCTTTGGCAAATGCAGAAGGGTTAGCTTTAATGGCCAAAGTATGTAAACGTGCAATTCGCAGATCTTACGTGAATGCACAAATGCTGTTTATCACAATAAAGCCTGTTTCATTGGCTTTGCCAATGCTGAGGGGAAAAAGTGGCAAAAAGATTACGTTTAGTACGGAATGCATATTAGAGATAGAGAACAGCATGTGACAGACTTGGGTAATGGCTCATTGTACTTTTCAGATGTGAAATAGCCTCTTGTGCATTCTAGTGGAAGCACTTTCTGGAAGGCGGAATGGAATACCAAATAGCCAAAAGCATGAGGTGACAGAGTAGCACTTCTGTGGCTGAATTCAAGGCCCACTCTCTGTCCTTTAATGGACTGGTGACAGTATGTCTTGCAGACAGCTTACGAACATGGAGCAATTTGAGCTTTTGGTATTCAGTGCATTATTCACTTCATAAGCAGGAGTTTAATAAAATCAGTCCAAAACAACACCTTAGCTAAACTAAACTAATATGAAAATGACTGCTGCCTCTCTGTGACAGCTCTGCTTCTCCTCGGTTCATTATGCTTCTGAGTTTTTTTTAAGTGCAGTATGCATGTTTATATCTACTGCAGTTCACTTTCCTGCATTATTAGTGGGCTTGGTCGGCAGGTCATTCAGTTCCTTGTGTCGTGAGCCAGGGATGTCAGTCCGCTCCATCGAAAGATGCTGGTCAGTAGTCTGGAATAGGAGGGCCCAAGCTGTTGTTGGAGTGAAGTGGTTAATGTCAGTGTAAGGCTAGCACCTTAGAAAGCCATTCAGTTTACACCAAAGTGCTCTAGTTAACCCGCTTAGTGTTCTTCCTCTGTGGTTCTTTCTTTGACCGTCTACTTCCCGTTCACGTATGTGTGGACTGAATGGATATTCCTAGTGGGGCCTAATGTTCGGAGAGCTTTTGTCAGGTAGATTTGGCCTGTCTTAAGTACTGCGCTGAGTCTAGATTTGTATTCTTTGTTGTACTGGAAGTAAATGGACGATTTTCAATACTATTGTGGCAGATTTGATGGGTGTGCCATTGCACAAGATTTTTCAAAATTCTGTCGGACCATGTCTTAGAGCTCGTAGATTATTTGATGGTTGAAATACAGTTGAAGGAATAGGTTCCCGAGTGAGTAATTTGTTATTTCACACTCTTGACTGAGACATTGGCGGGGGATGAAGTCATTTCCGCATTGCAGAGAATCCCCAGGTTTGTAGCCTTTGCACTCGTTAGGGGGTAACAGGGGCTTTAACAAGCTCTTAGCCCTCACCCAACGCCTTCTGGTCACTCAAAGGCTCTCACATGCGCTTGATAAGTATTTTAAGCGTGAACCACGTTCTGTTGGCAAGGAATGATGTTTTCTCACGTAATAACAATGAGTTGAGTGATAAACAGGACATCCTTAAGATGCAGTTTGAAAATGTGGCTGGCCTAACGGACGGTGTACATATGTATATTTTCGGAAGTGCAGCCACTAGTGGCGTTAATTGTTTATCCTGAAAAGATCTTGGCCTGCAAACTGTTTTCCCTGCGGCCCATGGTTGAGCACAGTGAAAGAGCCTTGTTTCTTTACCTGCAGTGCAAAAGATGCATATGACCTGCCTGCGCCTAATTCATAGAGTAAGTAGAAAAGGTTGAAATAAAAAATGTCTCACTGGTGTAAATTAATTTGGGGAAGTATCTAATAATTGTGTGCAGCGCAAGCGATATTTTTTTCTTCTTCACTATCATTATTATTATTGAAAACTCGCTCCATAAAGTAAACTTATTCGACTTTCATAAATTATTTTAAACATACTAAATACGCTAGAGGTGCTCAACGATATGATTTCTTTGGAAATATTTTTTTTTTCTGGTGGACCTGAAATGAATAAATTCTTAACAGGGTGAAAGGCATCTGATTGTTAAGCAAATTTGGGAGATAATTGGTCTTTGGTAAAACCTCATGGAAGTGACAATACTATACATTTTTATACTGTTTGGAGCTTGGATCTGGAATTGTTGAAAAGGCTGTATCTACTCGCTGCTTCTGTTTTACTCTCCATTTTCATGTGAAAGCCTTTGGTGTGAGTACTACTGGTTGTGTGATGGATAGATTTTCATGCACAAATGGATCTTCTCTACTCATTAATATGACCGATTTTTCAGGAACCAGTCTTGATAGGTGACAAGGAAAATTAGTGATGCTGATGGCTGGTTTCTACTTTCACCCTGGACTAATTTGTCTGGTCTGTTCTTGGTAGAACAGCAAATCAGTATTCATTAATCTTGTCATTTTTAATTTTCTTACTTGGTGAACTCAAAACACTAAAGTGTGGGTAAAAGAGTTATTGCCCATGAAAATCTGCTCATCAGCTATATAAAGGCTCTATCCCTCCTCACAACTCCCAGTAACTCTTTATCCGAACACAGGATCACATAGTTTTGTGCTGAATTCAGTTCCCCATCTCTGCTTAAGATAGTGAGGCACGGAGGCGCGTAACTGAAATAAATACAGCCAACTTCAAATAACACATCATTATTTTGGATAGCACGAAAAAGCTCGCTTTTCACCACTGCAGGCTCCACTTCAACACGTAGCAGCGCCTAAGGTCCAGCTGCGGTGAATTTGGGCCCATTCCTAAAGATCCTCTTGGCCAGACCCAAAGTAAATGTCCTACCGCAGCTTCCGCTTGATATGCGCGTGCCCGGTCCAGCAAGGGGCCAATAACCAGCAGCACAGGTGTGTGTCCAGGGCCCTTCCGCATCCCACTGCTTTTGCCAGATGTCATCCTGTTACTGTCACGGTCAATAAAAGGCTTAATTATAGGAGGCAGCGAGGTGTCGACCCGTCACCTCGCTGTTCATTAGCCCTTGATGGCAGCACGGATTTTCATTAGTGTAAGCCGCGCCTTATTCCTTCAGCCGGAGTAAAGTGTGATTAATACGGGCTGGAAGCGGAGTCTGGCCCGGGCGCGGCGCGCAGGGCAGAGGAGGGGTCACTCCCGCGGACTCTGCGGTGATGGTTCACTGACTCGTCGGTGTGCGTCGGGAGTGAGGGGAAAAGCGAAGATTAACCCGCTGCGCTGCAGTTAAACTCGTGCTCGATACATGAAAATACATGTGTGCGCTGGAACGCTGCATTCGGTACTCAGAATAAAACGAGAACGCCTCCTTTCTACCCTAAAATGTACTTGATTACCCTTCAAGTATAAAAAAAATAATATCTGAAAATGAGTATTTTAAAATGATACGTTTATCCAAATGTGGAACATGTTCGCATTGCACATGGTCCGTTTGTGAACGCAGACATCAGTGTCTACCATGAATTGTTGGAAAAAAAACTTTGGCTCGTAGCTTTAGGTGTGGCTTTAGGTGGACTGGCTCAGTTAAAGGATCTACTGGTCACTATTCCTCCACTTGAGGCTGCAGTCTCCACCATTAAAGTGCGTGTAACAGGATCCACGAGCTCATGTTGTGCGGCAGCAGCACACTCCTGGCAGTGTGAAGCGTTGTGCTCCTGTGCACCTTAATGAGAATGTACCTCTTAACTCTGTCAGGTGTTAGATTTAAACCCAGACACACTTGCTCCGCATGTCACCCTACTGAGGCTGGTAAAATGAATACAGTTGAGTGGAGTAACAAGGATACCAATTTTCCAAGTTTGTCAGTTTTGAAGCCACAAGTCATTTTGCTGTATGTGCAGTGTGAAGTGCTGTGTGTTGTGGAGTTCATTCAGAACAAGCCAAGCTGGGTGCCAGTCTCCGCGGTGCATGGCAGTGTGGGTATGGGGAATCTCGTGAGATCATCCTGTGTGAAAGGTGGTGGTTGGGTGAAGCAAGGGATCGGCTCTGTGGGTCAGTGGAGCTGTGAGTTTCCCGATCCGCGGTAAATGCACCGCTGCTTAAAAAGCTCCTTTCTATGAGAAGGTTTGAGGGAAATTGTGGGCATTTCGTGGCATGCTTTGATGTATGGGAGGTTGTAGGGTGTGATATTGTGCAAATAGTGATTTCGTACATTATCTTGACCGTGGTGACGTTGATGGAGGTTATGGGCTCTAAAATCAATACAATTCAGTTTACAATTTTGTTTTTTAAACTCCTTTCTAATGTCGTGTTTGTTAAGGATGTTTGAGCTGATCTTATTCCTTTGATCTCTTTACAAGATGGATTGCAGGAAGGGACCGCTTGGCCTCACATCCTTTTCAAGCATCTAACAGGAGTACTGTTGATTACAGTAGTATTAATATCAATCCTTAAGTGCCAATTTACAAATCCGCTTGTCTGCGTGCTAAATAACTTACTTTTATGGTGAAGTGTGGAAAAGCAGTAGTTGAGAGAAAGGGATTACCAGGGGAGGGAAAGACTATTTCAACATTTTCATATATTTGTTTTATATTCCACTCATAGTTACTAATTATGGAGCACTCTACACTATCAGGGAAAAGGTGCAGTGAGGAGAACTAGTTTAGGTCTGCGGGGCGTAAAGAAATAAAGTTCAGGGTGACAGCGAAAGACTTGCTGCCAAACAAAGAAAACATGAAAACAGTGAAGGAGAAACATATTATGTTCTTTGCTGCAGGGACATGAGAGGTTTTTTGGAATGAGGGGTGAGTCTTCCCCCTCCTCTCCCTACCTACCAGTAAATGAAAAGCAGTGGGTCCGTGCCACAGGTATGTCAGGGGTAAGGAAGACATAGTTGTTTACAGTTTTAGGAGCTCTGATCTCCCATCCAGTAGATCCCACTCGGTGAAGTCAGGACTCCCTGTATGACTTGTCAGTATAACAACCTATCCCATAAAACAGAATTTATGGCTGGAGTTGTTGTTTGCGGATAATCAACCAGAACTAAAGGGCGAATTACTTAGATCAGCATTGGCAACCAATGCGCTCATTGGGGTCAAGGGGTCTGGCTAATAAGCTGTTTTAATTTATTTTTTTATTTTTTATAAAAGAGTGTCCCTAAAGTTCCGTGTACTGCTCCCCAAGACTATCAAATTCTTCCCTTTATTTTATTTCGGAGTAGCACCCAGAAATCATTCTAGAAGTCAGCAGGCAAACAATATATGTTAATAACCTGCTGGTGCATCCACTCACACGGTCAGACACAAGACACGGCAAATGGCAGTTGTGAAAAAAAAACTTTACCTACACCCTTCTCCCCGTGACCTCTGTAAATCAGGTTTATCCTCGCAGTTAGTATAAGATACCCAAAACCAATTCCATGAAAGCAAATCCCCCATGAAACCACATATGCTAGTGTGCTTACAACTCCTCAATTCATTTCCACAATCACCATTTCCTTCGTTCCAACTTGTGCGCACACTACTAAAAACCTCAACAGCATGCCCTCTTCAGCCTGTCCGTAGGCATCCACCAAAAACACCTTCCATCAATTCACACCAAAAGTTTGCCTCCCTATCACCTCAACCCTAAAGTCCCAAATCTCCTTTAAACTACCTTTCACCGACTCGCCTCATAACAATACCAAGAGTTGACTACCTGACCACAGATCCCCAAATCAGTACTTCACACCCATGCTAGAAAACACAACTCTCCCAATATAATATCTACATTCCTCACATAATTTGGATCACCTATCGACACTCACACTTTCCAAGCAGTACTTTTCCGCCTTCATACAACCCACAGCCACCACTCATTGCATGAATGAGAGCAACCACGCACTGAGCCAAACATAAGGCTCAAATAAACAAATTGTACAGGCAGTTCTGAAGAGAACCCCGTGAAATAGCCCAGTGCTGTGTGAACCAAGTGTAAATTCACTGCAGCACCTTAGACCCATAGCTCTTCTTTCGACAGGAACATTAGCTCACTTTGAGCAGTGTTTTTGGTGTTGACAAGATTGCTGGGAAGTGACATTTTTGTACTTTATCAGTGTCCTGGCCTCAAACCTACCACTTGTTTACAAGGCAGCTGAAGAACTAGGACAAAGGGTAGAGATATTGATCTCAGTATACTTAACATAGTGCACTGTTCAGTCTGCCACTTCTGCTGTATTCAGTGGCTGCTGGCCAAGACGCAGCAGTTCTGAGGGTAGCCGATAATAGTAATCATGCCCCATAAGGGTAAACATTTTCCAAAAGGGCCCTTGTTATTTGAATTGTAGCATCTTACTGAGTCAGCACTGCAAAGTTGTCTGGGGTCATATTTCGGCAACAAAAGGTGTTCTGGGTTTTTTCCATTTTCAATTATTTCATCTCCCCTTCACGTTTTCCATATGTAAATATGTATGTTGTTTTAAAGTGATATATATCTGACTGGAAAACAAGCTTCTGGTGAAGTTACTGCCATACTATGTGTGTAATATGATCATACGATATCTGATTCCCAACCAACTTCCTTCACCTGGACTAGAGTTTGACTTTTTGACCTAGTGAACTTATTAAAATCAACTGTTCAAAGGGATTAACTTGGTCTTCCATGAGGAGTGCAGTAGGACCTGAATCCCTCGGACACTTATAATACATGATAGTACTGGCTGCAGATACTGTCCAGTAAGCAGTGACAGGCCTAGACCCCAAAGGCTTTACAAGTCTTTAATTAAGACTTTTGAGCATCTGTATTGGGGATTTGGAATCTCTGGCATCATGGAACTTTACCATGGTTTACTAGCCCTTCAGTCCCAATCATCAGAAGAAACAGGGAAAACATAGTCCACAGTTCGTGGCATGGTTATTAATATTTTTTCTTGACAAAAAGTGCTGTGGTGGGGTATGAGGTTCTAACCATGATAGTCCCGGCCACTTGGAGAGTGCGCACACCACAAAAGGGCCTTGCAAATGCAAATGAAGTGTCTAGAAAAACGTCCGTGCCTGTCCTGAAAGCTGGTTCCCCGTTTCTAGGGAACATTTGCCTCTTGATCAGATAAAAATACCAGCTTAGGGTGGTTTTCAATGGTTTTTGTAGCTGCTGAATATACAACTGATGAACTTTATTGCCTACTTTGTGTGGTATGCACGTATTTCATGGGAGTTCTGTGAAAAATTAATCTTTTTGCTGCTGTGGCCAAAAGTGTCAATAAAATAAAGTGTTGAAATGATTGCTTCTTGGCATACAGCTAATGTTGGTCAGTAGGAGATTCAAAGAAATGGTTAGTCTTTTGACTCTCTACAGATTATAGTGGAGAAGTGTGGCTCAATGGTTAGAGCGGCAGACCCTGAAGCAGAGATCTGGCTCAAGACCAGGGTTCAAGTCCCGCTTCGGCAGGTCTTGGGCTCAATTCCCCTTGACCAGATAATTCTCGCCTCGGTGCCTAATCTAATTCATGGGTCCCACTCTGCAACTCTGGGCAATAGCTTGCTTAATCTCCACAACGGCCCCAACAGCGCTTGGATGCCTGGCTTCACCCTGGGGGTGCTCAGGAGTGGGCGCCTCACAGGGAAAAGCCAGGAGGGGTTCCATAGCGGTATGAGTACAGCGCCTTGAGACCCTAACGGGTGAGTAGTGCGCTATACAAGTGCTAATTTACATTTACATTATGTTCAAATGATCTGCTATAGTGTTGTTCACATTTTAGTTAATTGCATTGAGAGCTTGTGGTGAGTCCTCCTCTCGTTTCCTCCCTGCAGAGCGGATCTTTGAGGACCACGAGAACCTGGTGGAGAACCTACTGAACTGGACCAGAGACAGTCAAAATAAACTTGTATTTGTTGAACGTATAGAGAAATATGCACTTTTCAAAAACCCTCAGGTAACTTCTGAATCTGAACTTGAGCTGCATTTCTAGAAACTGTTCTTGCTTGCTGAGTTATTTTTAATTATGGTTCTATTGATGTTTTAACCTGCTCCACGTGTATTAGGGGATGGTCTTTTACTTGATCTAGTGTTCTCCTAATCTTGTGATATTTGTCCCCTTTTCCCAAACTGTTCTTCTACAGCTCTTTTCAAGTCACTCTTCCTTGAGCTCTAGGCCTTCTTTTTGCTGCTTTTCTTCAGCTTACTTCTGTCTGTTGTGTAGGAGTGTGTGAATTTGCAAAAGGGTTTCAAGGAGTTTCTTTTAAAATTTTACAAAGTTTGCAAAGTTTTTAAAAAAACAACGACCAAAAATATCTGCTACAAATAGGTTTGTAAGAGAAAAAGTTGGCAGAAACGCCCAGCAGAAGAATTGTCTCACAAAAACTTTATTTTGCAGGATATTACTTCCAGAGGCGAAGTTGGGAAACTCTGAAAACATTCCCAAGTCTTTCAATTTGCTAACTTTGAGTAGGAGGTTTGTGTCTACCAAATCCTTAAAGAATCATCTTTCCTGTTCTTTCTTCTAATATTTGTTGGTATGTCGCACTGGAGATGTATCAACCTTTTATTTTCTTCCACACCAACCAATATTTCGATTTTACATGGAAGCTTAAGTAATAATGGTTAGCTTTTAATTTTAACCACTACTCTGTTTCAACAATAGAAGTCGGATTGTCAGTGAATGAATAGAATTGATAGAATAACAGGTTTAAGAAAATATAACTAAAACTTGCTTTCAGAAGTTTTTAGTTTTCTGGCTTCATCTTTTGGATCTTTAAGCTTTCACGCACGTGCTCTTTTGAGCAGCTATAAGCAGCTTCCCTCCATAGAAACTTGGCTTCCATAATGGTGACAGCCCTTCCTCCTTTTGTCACCTGTGTGCAAAAAAATTGAAACTGTGTAGCTAAAATGCTTTGTCCCAGAGTGTTCCCATTCCAAATAAATCTTAACCCACATAATGTTCTTCTCCCTGTGAGGAAAGTCTTGCTCTGCAGCCCAGAGCTGCCCTCCACACCCGGCAGACTGATATCCTGTGCTGTCACCTTTGCTGGTGCGGCAGCTCAGACTAGCCCTTCAGTCCCAATCATCAGAAGAAACAGGGAAAACATAGTCCACAGTTCGTGGCATGGTTATTAATATTTTTTCTTGACAAAAAGTGCTGTGGTGGAGTATGAGGTTCTAACCATGATAGTCCCGGCCACTTGGAGAGTGCGCACACCACAAAAGGGCCTTGCAAATGCAAATGAAGTGTCTAGAAAAACGTCCGTGCCCGTCCTGAAAGCTGGTTCCCCGTTTCTAGGGAACATTTGCCTCTTGATCAGATTGTTTGGGTATGCCTGGAACCTTCTAGGCCAGTGGTTCCCAACCTGTGGTCCGGGGACCCCTGGGGGTCCACGAAGCCTTCGCAGGGGGTCCGCGAGAGCCTAGAAAATTAAAAAAATATTAACAAATATTGACAAATTAGGTCCCCAGCTTCCAGTAATGACTCAGGCGGGGGTCCCCGGATTCCCATGATGATTCAGTGGGGGTCCCTGGGTTCTATTAATGTTAAAGTGGGGGTCCACAGAAATCAAAAGGTTGGGAACCACTGTTCTAGGCAATCAGTCTGGAAATCTCCTGACACAACTTGAGTACGGAAGACTTAATCACCTTGGCCTTCACTCCCATGCCCAGGGTCGGATTGGGATCACAAATAGGCCCCCCAAAAATGGCTCATGTTCCTAGATTGTCTCATTGGACTTATTTTTAGATAAATGTTGTTAAATTGGGCATTTGAAGGCTTATAGAGCTGGTAAACTTGAAGCACTGCAGTTCATCCAGGCTGGCAAGGTGAAATTAAACTGCCACAACCACATTTCTGACTAGGGATTCCAGCTGGCCGTTTTTTCTGTTTGACAGCATGACCAGTATTTTAATGTCCTAGGTGGTACGGAAATCAAGAAAAACACCCTAAGCTGGTATTTTTAACTATGGTCATTACATACTTTAAAAGCCAACTTAATGCAAAAGCACATTAAAATATTTTCTTAAAGATGAGTTAAACCTAGTCGTACACAAAAGGCAGAAAATCCAATCTGAAAAGGAAAATGGATGACTTTACATAAAGAGTCCTCATTATTTATCATGGCTCGGGCTCTGTTTATTTTTTCTTTGTGTAGTTTTATATGGTGTGACCTCAGCCCAAAAGTATTGTATCCATTTGCATGAGCACTAGTTACACTGCAAACGATCAAATTCACTTTTAGTTAGGCCTTGCGACAGTAATTGATTTGCACACAGGATTCCGAGAAATGCTGGGACTCGAAAGTACTTTACAGCCTATTTTTTCTTCTCTCCAGGAATGGTGCCTCACTGTGAGGCCTATGCAAACCACCTCCCCCCCACCAACCAGTCTAAAAGAAACTAGGGGCATGGTGACAACATCCGACTCCCCCCCACCCCCCATAGGCATAGGCCTCTGAATACTCCCTCCTCCCCACGGCCAGAATGTGGTGGCCCAGCAGGGAGGCATCAGGGGAAAACTGCTGCTGTGCTGGGTCAGACGCCTGAGGAGAGAATGGCCCAAGGGCCTCCAGGCTGGCTCTGCTAGGTGGAGGCATGGCCAAGATGAATGAATACACATTACAGTGGCCTGGTAGAGGCCTGCCAGACTGTAAGGCTCTGTGGGCCGGTTAACTGAGGCATTAATAAAACCGGCCCACATGTGACCCTGAAGCACCGGCCCACCGGCCAGTTCCCGACTGCCCGCCTTCCCAATCTGACTCTGCCCATGCCCCACACAGTCCTGGGGATCATATGATATCAGGCAATTGTGGCCATAGGAAGAGTTCTACAAATGCCATTCAGTATCTTAAAAATAAATATTCACTGATAGTCTTCCTTTGCGGGGAGGCCATTTTATACCCCTTATGTGCAAGATTAAATCGTAGGATGAGGGGAATGAGCTGTACTGCATGAGGTCCATGAGGTTTCCCTGTAAGCCAGACAAGCAGATATCACTGATGCCTCGTATATTAAAGTTCATCCATGTGTAGTTCAGTGATGTACCACAAGTTTCTTCATTAAGGAAAGATGTCGCTCTGACAATAGAATGCCTGACACCAGGTATGCTCTCCTTGCTGACATGATTCGATGAGATGGAGAATTAAAAAAGTGTCACTATACAGGATTCATTTAGTCACACCCAATTGGCGTGTATATATTGTTCGTAACAGTCACATTTCCATCGTCCTGTCCACTTGTCTGAACTGGAACTGACCAAAGCCTTCCGCTGACTTGCTCCTTTCCCAAAGGAGTGAGGTAAAAAAATTGCAAAATCTCAACCCAGTGCCGTGATAGTGGCCGAGTACACGTTGAGGAAATTATACTCACACAGAGCAGCTCTGTTTTCCTGTATTGATTAAACCGCTATTCGAATCGTAAAGGGCCCTAATGGGTCAAATCAGTTTGCCGGGGCACCTTGCAGATGAACAATGGCTTTTCTTTACCTCTGATCAGTTTTTGGTCTTGGCAGCACGATTGTGATCTCTCCTGATGTCAACGATACATCATGTTGGGGCTTTGCTAGTAGATCTCTTTTGGCTTCCAAGGGGAGGTTGCAGATTTGGGAGATTCCCTGTCAGAGGGGCCTAACCTTTAATACTTCCATTTTCACAGTGGGCTGAAGTCCTGCATCGGGATGGGCCGAAGCAGAGGCAGCACAGATCTTTTGCAATACCTGGTGCATTCCTTGTCCCCCCACTGGTACCACAATAAATTAAATTTGAATCGTCCCTTTTGAGTGCAGACCTCTTGGAACCCTTCCCCCATTTAGACGGGCTAGCTAACCCTAGCAAACTCCTATTCATTGAACCTCGAGAGTACTCGACATGCAAATATAACAATAGATTAGATAAATTGAATAAACAGCAGTATTAAAAAGTAAGAAACAGAAGTATCGAATAGCAATTTCATGCATATGATAGTAAAAAATAAGCAGCTTTAACAATATTAAAAACCTAAACCTGATAACTTGTGGTGCACGTTGTAGCAGAGTGCATAGGAGGTCACACAAAGTGTGACCCAAGTAGGTTTTTATATTGAAGGTCAGGGGGACATAGAGGGCTCACCCTTACTGTCCAAGAACTTATAGGCACCTGCTCCTGAGACCGCGGAGCTGTAATGCACATGGCCGGCCCACCCGCCGACTGTTAGTGGAAAGCCTCCACGCCAGGAAAGTCAGTAGTATGTGGCTAGTGAAAGGCAGTGTCTGTCATCTACACCCAGCCGCCTAATGTACTCTACTCCCCGTTCAGGGGTGCACGTTTCAAAAAGAATACTACCTTTGAATATGTTTTTCAGAGCATTGGCTAACAATAAATTATATAGCTTATGTTTAACCAGTGCCTGAAGTGGTTAATAAAAGTGATGCTCTGGTGTTAGTCCAAAGGAAGGACAAGATTGAAGGACTTGCACACTCACAATTCTTCCTGTTGATTTTCAACACTGTAGATCAGTGGTTCCCAGCCCTTTGACATCTGTGGGCCCTGCTTTATCATTATTGGAACCCGGGGACCCCCACTGAATCACTATTGGAGGCTGCTTCCCCTCCACCCCCAATCTCCTTCCACTTAGCCCAGCCACCTACTCCCCCTTCCCCCTTTAGCCATTACTGGGAGCCGGAGACTCCAGGCCTAAATATTGTTAATGATTTGAACTGCAAAACAATACACAACAAATACAGAAACAAGCACTCCATCAAACACATACACAAATGGTAACACTTTATTTAGTTTGCAAATAAATAAAATAAAACTTTTTAATAGGAAGGTTGGAGTTTTTCTAAATTCAATTAAAGCCCCTCATTGTCCATCCTGTGTTCTGTTTGATGCACCTGCACTGCTCCCACCAATCAATCTGAGGATACTCATTTATTTTTTAGCCTCCAATTTCAAATTCCTTGAGATTTGCAGTACGTTTTAACATTTTCAATTTTACATTTAGCCACTTTATTTTTAAACACTTTATTAATCTGTTATTATTAGTTTTTTTTATTTTTAGCAGTCACTGACCCCCTGAGGAGGCTTCGCGGAGCCCCGGGGCTCCTGGACCACATATTAGGAACCACTGCTGTAGATGTTTGACTCAGCTGCAGAACAGGCAACAAAAGTGTCTGTTCTTCCAATCTGTTCTTCAGGCATAATTGTTTGATTGTAAATTATTACGTTTCTAAGAAGTAAAGGATTTCCATAAATATATAGATGTGCGCTGCCTGCTACTTTAGTAGGATACAGCGGTGAAATATTTTATACTTTTAAAAAAAAGTGTAGGGTGATTTTCTTTCTGCTTTCAATCTTTTTGTCAGCGTTGGTTCATTAAGGCGCTGTCCATCAGTCGACGAGTTGCCATTTTCAATCAATTGGGTGTCAATTAAAATCCATATAGAAAAGTGTAAATAACTTACAGATACAAACACTAGTTCAACACTTGTTGTTCGCTGCTTTTGTTGGTGCCACGGTACATCACGCAGATGCCATTTCTAATCACCTTTCAGTCACCCATATCGCACAAATCGATATTTTTTAAAAGGCAGCGAAATCCGCCTTAGCTTTCATTTGAGTAATCTTATGCATGGGTGCTTTGTGTTTACAGAACTACCTGCTGGGAAAGAAAGAAATCTCCGAGATGGCAGACAGAAATAAGGAGGTACTTCTGGAGGTAAGAGCGCTGAATAAGAAAATCTGTGTTCATGAGCGTTTTAGGCTCTTGTGGTACTTACGCATTGTGTTCTGTCACCGCATTTGTGGGTGAACATGGGATGTGAGAATCAATGTTGAAGTCTCTCTCTAGTGCTGCCTTGCTTTGGAAGTGTCGCTCCCTGGTTTTGTAGATGTTCTCCATGTCCTACAGATATTTCTGCGTATAATTTTAACATTGGCTTGTAACTAGGTAGGTGCGTAGCGCAGTGCATGGGAGTTTGTAGGAAGGGCACGCTGGTGGACAAGCTGGTAGGGAATAACTGCACTGCTGAAGTATGAGGGACATTTTGGAAAGAGACTTTCAAGTAGGACTGTAGGATCATTATCCAGCCTGTAGTTTTTCCCCGAGGACATTAAGATGTCCCTGGAGAGGGTGAGCTTGACATGACTGTGCTCCGAATATGTCCACTGCTAAAGTCTGCCTCATTCCCCAGTAGACAGGAACTCCTCCGTTGGTTCATTATGGCTAAACAGGGACCTGTCAGTCAAATGGACAGCAGAAAAGGTAAAGCCCAAAAACTAAACACCCCGTCAACCAGTGTCAGAGACGGTAGTTAAGCCTAACTAATCATCGCGCCTGTGTTGTGAGCTTGTGTTGAATCCAATAACCAGTTAAACAGCATAAGGGATTTTCCAACTCCGTGAAACTGCTGGGAGCATCTGGGGCCTCAAGGAACTCGCAGGGAAGTCCTCACTTTAAGCGTTGTGACGCTGCTTGAACATCAGTTGCCTCAAAACACAAGCATGGTGTGAAAGGAAGCAGTTTGATGGTTACTTTGCGAATCCTCCGAAGGTTTTGGTCCATTTAAAGAAATGTTTCAATGTTTAGCACTTGAACTGTGCCTTCTTTGCTAGAATAACCCGTGAGAATGCTTCTGAGGTTGACCTTCTACTAAAAGGTTTACTACTAGCAGCGAACGTCTAAATACACTATAGTAGTTGTTGATTGTGATCATCTTGTACATGGAAACAATGTAAGGCATCCCTGGAAGCACACAAAAGCATCCCAAGAAGTGTTGACTTTTGCTCCCAGTCCCCCCTGCATGCTAAGAAAGCTTCCTGTTAGTCAGAGGTTATCTGGTAATTCAAATGAGATAAAGGAAGAACCTTTACAAATGAGGAGGTCTCAGTGGAAAAAAAGAGTCTTTCTTTGCTAACCCGGAGGCACCAAACCGTTGACCTCTTGGTAGTTGATGGTGCACTTTGGATGTAACAGAGGCGCACCTGCGGAGGGCTCATAGAATACCATGTACCCTGCTGGAAACTCACATAGCAAGTTAGGAAAAATTAACACTAAAGAGGAGCACAACTTTCTGAAGTCATGCAAAGAACATCCGCCTCAGTGGAGAAATCGGGAACTTCTAAGGCAGGCCACAGTAGCGGACAGAGGCTCTCATAGATATCCTGTCCCAATAGAAGGGGTGTCAGTTGTATCAAGGTGGATTCTTGCCAGCAAGTGCATGAAATTCAGGAATATTGCAGACCTTGAACAGTAGGGTAGTTGGCTATGCTTCTTCCCTGGCATACACCTCTCATTAGCAAACTCTCATCAAGCCTGTTGAAGTCATGTTTCAGGATGCTATCTGTGATCCTTGTATGTAGACAGTTGCATAAAACGTGGTTGTCTGGGATCAGTTGTCCTGTTTAGATCAAGACTAGGCAAATATTTGAGTGTCAACAAATAGGATGGAAGTGGCACCTGAGTGCCTCCAAAAGCTGCAAATCTTACCCCTTGACTTGAGAGATGAAGAGGGGTTGTGAAAATGCTACCTTGCTCAGTACACCAAAACATAATTGCTCCAGCCCTAACCAGTATCTTTCTTCGGGATGAGAGCCTATTAGTGCCTCAGAGTAACAAGTCCAGGAATGAATGGCATATGCCAACTAATGATCTGAACAGCCAACTTAACACTGGCTGGAAATGAACGTATTGCGGGCAGTCGATTTTACAATTAGCAAGCTGGGAACATCTGAGTAGCAGATCAAGTTTAGCTGCAGCCAACATCTGGTCCCAATTGAAACCAATGGGACCGCAAAGACAGTTAGAAATAACATCAGCTAGCTTAACAAACGTAAACATCGTAACTGTTTCCCAGAGGAAGCAATGGGCCCTGTAAATATCTGAGCTATGAACAACGTAGCGACATCTGGAAGCTACTTCTTATGGAAACTAGAGTAGAACATTAAAAACTCGTTTTGTTCTAGTTTTAAGAAGTGAGGGAGAAATCATCAACTTCATCGAGCAGCTTTATTAAAGTGCAAATATAAAAAAAAAAACAATTACCAAGTTAAATTTAAAGCAATAAAAATGAAATTGGTGCATGTAGTTTGGAATGCATATCATAATGCCAGCACAGTCAGTGTGTCTTTTTCAAAGTAAGCAATGATTTTGAAAGGATTAGGCATAGGTTATGTAGAGAGCCTCTATCATATATTTCAGTTTCCGAATCTTATAACCCACTGGTATGACATAGCAGCAGTTGAGTAACGAAACTTCTTGCCCACTGTTGTGATGTCTTAAAGTCCTTCAAGGCCAGGCTGGCAGGGCTCTCAGAGCCTGTCAGTGCAGTTCTGCTTCTCTGCTCAAGGTATTTGGGATTTGGTCAAGGACGGTAGGTGGGTTTTTGAGACAGGGATACATAATAGAGGCCATGGTATATATGGCTCCCCCATTACTCCTCTGCCATTGCATTGCAGTTGAAAGCAGGGCAAGATTATTTTGGGGGCCATACATAACATAAAATTATATCTATAGGTAAAAAGTGAATTACATGGACGTTTTTCACCAATAGATTCTGAGTGACATCACTGGCAACTCGAGCTTTGCTATTGTTGTCTATTTGAGGTCACTCCCTTGGTTAAGAACATCCCTATAAGTTACCCATCCATAATTCTTTATGTTCTGCATGGCTCACGCAGAGAGCCATTAGTGAGAATGACTGCAGTTGAAATCCAGTAATTCAGTGCTTTGGCATAAGAACTGTGGGTAACAGAACTTGTAACTCACTGTTGCTATGTCATAAAGGGTTTATTTGAGAGCTTGTCAGAGCACCCTTGGGAGCTGGCAGCAAAACTTCTAACTGAGAGAGAAGGGATGGCACAAAGAGTAGTGGGGTTGGTGGCAGAGGGTCAGCTTTTAAAAAAAAAAAAAAAAAAAATATGTAGGACAAAGAGGATAGGCCATGTTACGTATGGCTCCTCCATTACTTCTCCCCCGCTTAGTAGTTGAAAGCTGGGGCAGATGATTTCGACCGCCATACACAACATAAAATTATAGATGGGTAAAATGTGCATTACAGGGATGTTCTTCACTTTGGGGTTCTGAGTGACATCATAGACAACCCAAGCTTTGCTCTTGCTATTAGATGTTTTTCACTGAGGGGATCTGAGTCGCATCAATGTAATTCACTGTTTCCAATCTATAACTCTACATATAATTTGTAAGAGAAGGTAGTCTCCCTGTTTACCTATTGTGAATTTCTTCTCACAGTCACGTTCTATACCAACAAAGTGTGTCTGCTTGCTTGTAACAACCTATTAAAGTCATGTAGGAATGTAGTGGCAATAGTGCATCTCATGCTGCCGTCAGATGGACTTTTCCCCATCTATGACATTAGCTAGGAGAGGAGGAAGTCCGTGCAATGAGTAAATTGTCATGTTTGCGAGAGACCGTGCATGACGGTGCGCCCCCAGCTCTTAGTATTGGGAGGCTCAACAGGGTGGCCCTACTGCTGTCATGCATGAGAGGCTGAGAAAGGCAGCTTTGCAGTCTCACACATGCTGGTGACTAATGACGGTAAAAATTATATGGGGTATAGTAGCCTAAACAACATACATAAGGATGCATCAAAATATCTTTGGAGTTCCATGCTCTTACAAAAAAAAAGTCACCCATCAGGCTCGTTCCTTTAAAATGGAACTGGTTACATGTAATGTACAGTTGAGAGTACATTTTATTCCTTATATCAGGCCAATAGATTGTTGTAAGGAACCTTTAGAATGAAGAGGTCGTGCTGAGGGCACTGGTAGGTTCACAAACTAAAATACAATATGAAGAGAAATATATTTGATTACTTTCCAGTAACTGCAGCTACTCTGAAGTATCGGTGAAGTGCCCATTGCAAAGCAGTTGTCAATGACCAGTGAAGGGTTGTGGTTGCAGAGCTGACGTCGTACAAAGAACCCATGTCTTTTGCTTTTGTAATCATTACATGCAGCATTATGTGGTGTGAGGGTACCAAATGGGTACTCCTATGGCATATTCGACTCTGGTATTGAAATTTGGTTAATTGGCAATCTTTGGAAGTGATTCAAGAT
The DNA here is from genome assembly GCF_031143425.1 of Pleurodeles waltl. NCBI lineage: Eukaryota > Metazoa > Chordata > Amphibia > Caudata > Salamandridae > Pleurodeles > Pleurodeles waltl. Next base: position 1,894,209,831 of record NC_090440.1, read on the forward strand.
GAGGAGGACACACATGAGCAAAGAGTAGGAGGAGATTTTAAAAATTTCCTTCACAGATGCACTTGAAATCGTCCGACAATCACTGTGCAGGAGGCACATAATTGGGCAGCGGAGGAGAAATAATGCCTAAATTGATTCTGTAATTAATTCACTCTGATTGAAATATCATTTCCCTCCCTAGCAGAAGCAAATAACAAAAAAAAACTAGGAATGCACAACTGAAGGCAATGGTGAGATATGAAATGAATTTGCTTTGGAACACAAATCGGGGCTAGAAGAAATCCAGCAAGTTACATCAAGATTATGCACAAAACAGATGCAAAGAGAGTCAAAACCTTTGGACTGAATTGTTAGACGCACCCTTATTGTACGCAGGAGAAAAGTGAGGTCGATCTCTGTTTACTTAGTTGAGTGGAAATCTTTTCATTAAGGGTTGCGTTCTGTTTCTACCAATTACGACATTTTCTGAGAAGACTTTGTCTCCTGAATAGTGTCTCTGCAGTTGCAGTAGAGCATCCTGAATTAATCCATGGCACCAGGCGAAAAAACTAATAAAAACATTTGTAAATACGCCATTTATATTTGTCTACTTTGCACGTGCCCCGCTCACCCTTAATTGTAGACGAATTTCCAGTCTTTCCTGACTCTTAAAATTAAGGTTGAACTGGCAGCTGGTTGTGATGAAAAAGTATAATTGGACTTCAAGAAATATTGAGACTAACTGGGTCCATGCAACACCTTTTGATGCACTTCAAGAAGGCACTATTAACGGATTGAATCTATCTGTGAAGCCTGCTCAGATGTTTGTCAGTCTGCTCTTCATTAAGACCAGCCATCTCAAGAGAGGGAGGAAAGGCCCCTTGACCATGTGGGTAAAAGCAACAGCAAATCCCCAGGGGCCACTGACTTCCAGAGTGACCATCCTTTCTTCCTTTTCTTTCTTCACGAGAAATAAGGGCTTCCAGATTTGCATCTTTGTGACTTTGTGTGGAAAAGATCACCACTACTTGACATTCTAATAGATCATATCATGCTGAGTACTGTCCATGCATCCATATATATGACCACAATGACAAAATTCTCAACATTTATGGGCACGCATCCATCAAAGCATTGAGGTTTATAGAGCTCCTGCATCAAGATTCAGCAAAATATTTACTTTAATTCTGTGATAATGCCACCGGTTTCATTTCTGGGATCTATGTTGTAAAGCCCTCCTTCATAAGAAATCTGTCATGGTAACGCACACCTGAATTTTACATTCTTGCCCAGTACCTGCCTCTTTGAATTTCACAAATCATAGGCAGTACAATTAGTTATTTATTTCATTTTTGGTGTTTTGTATTTGCAAAAGTTCTGCATGTAGCGCAAAGCTGCCTTAAAGCTCGTCTGAGGATGGTGAACCGCAAAGGTGGTTGGCCGATTCTGTAGTAGATCCTGATGGAATCAAGGTCCACCGCCTTGCAGCTTGTTGGGTTATTGATTCATGCATAAGTCCAACTCCTGAGTAGAGAGTTTGAAGATAAACCCTTGTTGTGATGACCCAGTTTGATCGAACACAGACTGCGATGTAGGCAGATGATTGGCTGGTTTTAGGCACGTTAACGGCTAGTTGTTACTAACCAGCCGGATAACAGTGCTATAATATTGTCATTAATTTACTAGCAGGCTTCCCTTCAGCAACTAGTCAGATGAAGCTGCAGAAACATTTATGGCGCTTGATGTAGAGAGAGACTTGTTTTAGCTTAGAGGACCTACACATGTGCCAAAAACCCAAGAGATCAAAAAGAAAAGCTTAGAACACTGGGAATGCACAGAAACAGTGGTTTGTGCGAAGTATTTGAATGCAGAGCATATGTGACAAATAGGAAGCATTCTTTCAAAATTTACAACAATGTTCATTAGGTTTGGGCTTATGAGTTCTCCTTTGTGTAGTGCCCTCACGTTTGAAATTAATTACTGTTTTTTGTCTTGATACATGGCAGAAAAAACTATTTAGGTAGAAATGGAGGCACTATGAATCATTGTAAGTTAGAAGCCACTTACTGCAGGATGTTTGCGTTGCACGTGCGTGCCAAATATGCTGTCAGTGAGAGGAGCCTTGGGTTGCAGAAGACTGATGAGCAGAGGGGCTCGAGGATTTACATGATGGCCTATTTTCGCATCTGAGACATCTGGAATGGAAGATACTAAATACCTTTGAGTTTCCACTTGGAACATTTTTAAATGAAGTTCAGGAAAAAGAATAACTTCCACTACTCAACTTTATTTATGCACAGCAGTGGCTGGAAATTTAAGAAAAACACATATCCTTTCGAACCTTCATTTTGGCAAACCATATGTGTGTATTTTTTCAACAAGTGTTCACTTAAAAATGCAGTGATGGCTACGATTCCATGCTAGATAGTGCTGTCAGTGGGTAAATAACATTTTTAGACTGATTTTTTTTTGACCGCTTGAAAATTTCAGACTCACTATAAAAGAGGAATTACGTAATAGGAAAACTATTTCAGTTGTACTTAGGAGTGTAGGCACTCTCCCTCAAATAATCTGAAAAATACCGATGAAATGGCTGTGTTGAGTCAGGGACCATCCCTAGGAGAGACCCAAAAGGAATCTGGCTTACCCCCCCCCCAAATCAGGTATTTTATAATAGATTTTACAGTGGAAATCAATGGAAATCACACACTCCGCATAGGTAGCACATTGTAAAATCTCATTATAGCGTTATTAAACATTATTTAATACCATCATCCTAGCACTATCCCCCTTAATGAATAATATTAGGTTCTCTACTGACCTAATGTCATTTGAGGTGTTACAACAAATCTGGAAACATAAGCAATTGAACGTCTCGTGAAGAAATAGCCTACTGTGAACGATCAGGAAGAGCCTTGAAAAGTAACAAAAGGCTTCCTCCGGAGTTCTTCCAGAACAGTATGTCATCACAAAGCAGCAGTGCACATTTTGATGCTCTCGGTGTCCATGACAAATATAAACACACAATGAGTAATGTGGATGCTCCACGAAACAAGATGTAGTCGAAGCCTAGACCAGGAAAACATGGTTCTGTACACCACAGCATTATCATTTCAATTGCAAAAGGCCAGTGTTAATAATAAGATATTATTCTAAGCAGAAAATAGCTGCAACGGGAGCATTCTGGTTGATGCTGATTCTCATTTAGTACCATACCACTGGTCTTTTCCACATTTTTGTTTTCAATGTTCTTGTAATCAATTGAATTCTAACACTTCTTAGTCCGGATTTCCTTTCTGAGGTGTACGCCTTGGCTGGAAATACTACTTCACCTGCAGGTGTTGCAGAGGTAAAATTGACCAGACTTAACGTTTTTGCAAAAACAATGTCATTTTGCCCTTAGCTGAAATTAAGCTGTCCTGTTTGTGTAATATAAATACCACTGGTTGATAACTCTTCCCGTAGTTGACAGTATGCCTGATTTTTGATTCCATTGTTGGTAGGTGTTGTTCGACAGAGGCTCTTAAGGAAAACAGATGTTTAAAAAGTGTAGTTATTGAGACCTGGAATTTTCTATGTCCTTTTCATAGTTCGAGATCCCACATATAACTGCGTTATTAATTGCCTTAACGCAACAACTTTGGAATACCTAGATAATACTTACAGACCAGGTATTCTTTGAGATAATGTTGTCAAGTGCGTTGTGGTTTCAACAACCTTTGCCCCAACTATGAATAAACGTGGTGCATATGGTATGGTCCACATAATTACTTCCCCTAAACTCATCTTGACAGAGGTACAAAAGTTCTGTCCTATTAGTAGTTAAAAACATTTAAACTCATTGTGCAGTAATTCAGCCTTGAGCCCGCCGGAAATAATTCTTGCTATAATGTTTCCCTGCTGGTATCTTTGCTGATCTTGTTCCAGGATTGCAAAAGCCTCGGACTGGAAGAAAACTCTCAGTGGAAAGGGCAAACTCGAGTGCATACTTTCCTAATACTGCAAATTAAATTGTACTTTGATGCCTGACTAGTCCCTGGACTTCATGATGAAATGCCAAAAAACGGCTGTATTTAACGACTCGGTAATGGCAACTGTGCCATGGGCATTTAGTGCATTGCAGTCCATCCATGACCATGTGATCATCCCCACAGAGCCAGAATTGTTCATTCAGGGCACAATTTGAGAGGTTGGAGCTCCATTACTGAAAAGGACACAGGATTGAGTAATCACTCCAGGTTTAGTCTCAACCCAGGGTTTATTTCATATGAAATGTGGTCTGGCCTCCTTCATAGTCTAGCTTTCAAAGTCTTGAGGCCTCATTTAGGGCCTGATTTCAACTTTGTTGGAGGAAGTTAACCCGTCCCAAATGTGACGGATATCCCGCCCACCGTATTACAAGTTCCATAGGATATAATGGACACATAATATGGCGGGCGGGATATCTGTCACATTTGGGATGGATTAACCCCCTCTGCCAAAGTTGTAATCAGGCCCTATACATTTTAGTGGGCATGTACCAAGCAGCTGTGCGAGCTGCGCCACCACCAGCTGAGCTATGGCCAGACTACAATATCTAGATTTTGCCTGACGGAAGTGCTCAATGGTCTCTTGTGCTGGGGCACCATGACAGACTGGTCAGCATTTTTTTTTTTTTTTCTTCACTTTCCAAAGGCGAAACCCATCAATTTCCCTGGCATGCGGAAATTACTTTGCAGAGCGCATGGGGGAAATTCTAATTGATTCCTCCCATGGACTGCGACGCTTTGCTTGGCAGTCACTGGCTGAAAAGTAATGCCAACACAGTCTGAAGGCCTGCCCTAAATAGGTTGGGCCTTCTGTTGCCATGTCAGCTGGTGTTCTGATAGCTAACTGAGTGTTTTCCAGCACAAAGTTGACTGTGGCTCCACCGTCTGAAACACAATTCCTCTTCTGCCTCTAAGTGAGATTTTGGAACCAAGAGATGGGTGGATAGAACAGCTGCCAATGTGTGGCTGATGCCCACTTATAGCGCAGTTCTAAATAACCTCCTTTGTTCTTTGGTACCAGTTGGCCTAAATTATGTGTGAGTCTAATTTGCTCCTCTGCACTGGACGGCTTCTTAAAAGGTGGGCCACTCCGAAGCATGACACAGCTTAATCAATGTCCTTTAAAATAAGTCCCCTCGTCTTCCTTGGTGGTTTTTCGGTACAATCCCTCAAGAAAAAAAGCTTCTCAAAACCATAAACGGGGGAAAAATGGAGGAAGATGTTCTTCAAACTGGTTCTGCGTCCTCCTTATTCAAGTCGACCAAGACACGCTATCTTTATTAACATAACACATGTATTTGTAAAGCTCACGATCACCCCTTAGGCACCGACATAAAAGGTGCTTAATGTCAGCTACAGCAGGAGCTGTGCTCTGAGGAAGTAATTGACTGTGCAAGAGCATCAGGACAGAGATTGTAATCCACACATCCTCAGCTTCCCATGTCAAGACCCTTTGCCCTATCCCTTAAACATATAGTGGAGTCATGTGTACTCTGCCCGATACCCAATTAGTTAAATTGGAGGTACAAACACTTCTTCTTTGTGGTTCTGACTCAAACTGTGAATCTTTGTTCCTAAGATTCGTGAGACTTTTTCTTGCAGGTCACACATTTTACCCTGGTGCGTGCCCATTCCCAATAGTAGTCCCTTCTCTTTAGTTCTTTTGTGTCAGAACCTCACTTGTATAAAGACGTCAGGCGGCAAACTCATCTCTTAATTTTTGACGATGCCCCCTTTAGAAAAACTATAAATTATGTTACCTTAATACTCTATGAGTTTGACTTTTATTGAAGATGCTGTTCTGCCTTGTCAGCCATAGCGCGCCCGGCTGATGCAGAATCAATTATCCCTCTTTATTATGAACCTTAAATGATCGGATCATTTTGGGTTGGGAGCTCTCCATGCACAAAGTAGGGGAGAAAGGGGCCTGCTCGTATTTTCCAACCTCGCTTACTTATCTCGAGTATTTTGGGCAATGTTCAAGAAGACTGGCGCCAAGAAACTCTTGGGTAATGTGTCCGGTACAAACGCTCCTGTTTGTACATAGTACAAATCTAACCGTTCCATGCACCACTCCCCAGCCACATAACATTTGATCTGATCAACGGTTGGGGCCTGATTACCACCTTGGCGGAGGGGTTTACTCCGTCACAAACGTGACGGATGTCCTGTCCGCCCTAATGCAAGTTCCATAAATTATAATGGAACTAGCAATACACGGGGGGGATATCAGTCGCGCTTGGAACTGAGTAATCCCCTCCGCCAAGGCCATAATCAGGCCCAGAGTGTCTGATCCTGTGGATACAAGTGTTTCCTCCCGCTTGCTCCCTAGCACGATTAACACTGCACCCCGTCTCTCAGGGAGGATTTAAGGGACGGACTGCGCTGCGCAGTACGCAAATTACCGTCGCAGAGCTGGAAGAAAAACCGTCACCCCATATCTTAATGCATTGCAGATACAAAAATTCATAATTCGATTATACAGGTCACATTTCGTTAAAGGTCGATTTCATAATTTTACAGAAATCGCAACTATAGCCTCACAACAACTTTGTTTTATGTGGAACAGCCATTGTAGCGGGGATGTAAGATTTGTTGCGAGACAGCTTCCTTATCGCTCAGGCGAGGAAATTGTTATACGAGTCGCTGCTTACCAGTGAGCAGTGTCCGTGAAAGTTCAGACGCAGCGGCAGCCAGTATGATGATCCAGGCCTCTCGGTGTGAGCATGGCACAGCTTCCCTCCTTGGTCTCCTGGTTCTGTGATGAGAGAAGTCCATTTATAGATTACACCCTGGATGCTACATGCAAGTACCTTTTCTGTTTACCTAAATCTCAGCTGGAGGACACGTGACTTCAAATGAACGAAGGTAGAAGGTGTTTGTTCAATGAATTGTGGCGAAGAAACTGGTAATGTGTCATCCTAACTGATGAAGTGGGTGTATCTTCATTGGTTTGAAGCCCCGTTAACAATGTGTTTGTCACGTTCCTTGTAGGAGTGTTTTTGCGGAAGTAATGTAACTGTACCAGAAATCGAGGGTGTCCTTTGGCTGAAGGACGATGGGAAGAAATCCTGGAAAAAGCGCTACTTCCTCCTGCGAGCATCTGGAATCTACTACGTCCCGAAAGGGAAAGCCAAGGTGAAAACAAAATCTGATCTGTGTGTTGAGCATGATGTTCTTAGAAATGTGCATGTCAATGAGTGTGGACCACCTAAGACACTGAAACGCAAACCCTGCCTGTACACAAGTGTCGGGGTGTCTCCTACAAGCAGAACTTTACTTGAGTTGCCACATATATTCTATATCACAGAAAATCATCTGTTCATTGTTAGGATTTTTAAAACGGCACACTGTTTCCCCTGATCAATATTGACAACCCGAGGACATGGACTGTAGCCTCTTGTCACCTACAGGGCCTGGGTGTTGAATCTCTCCAGATCTCAGAATCAGGCTTTGGACCTCGGAGAGTCCAAGGACAGGCCTAGGCCTCAGCCAATAGTCTGTACTATCCCGTGTGCTGGGCCTCAGAAAGTCAGAGTACCAGATATCACATGCAGATGGCGCACTCAGGGCACGGGTACACGCCTCTTTACCTGCAGGGTGCGTTCCCATCCTAACACTGCTGGACTAGGGCCTTTTCACCCTTTTAATGTATTGTGTGTAGGCCTTTGTGTCTCCAAGAAAAATACTGTCCTCTGCCCAAATTTTACTGTGGTGTTCCCTGCACGACTTGTATCGGTTTGCTTTATAAAACATCAACGCAAACATTACTTCAGAATTTCTGTAAATTGATATTTCTTGGTGATGCTTGGCCGTTTTGCTTTTCAGCTCTATTACCTCAGTATGGCATGCCGAGGTCGGTCACGTTATTTGTTTTCATTTATGTTCTCTTGCCTGTTGACCTTTTTCTCTGGCTTTTTCCAAAAAACGTTTTATTTTTCATTTGTAGGCCTCTCGCGACCTGGTGTGCTTCCTGCAGCTGGATCACGTTAACGTGTACTATGGACAGGACTATCGGAGCAAGTACAAGGCCCCGACGGACTACTGCCTGGTGCTGAAGGTACCCTCACACAAGGCGCTAGACTCCTCGACGGAGAGGTCCCCTTAGGCCATGTCACCATGGATACTGTTTCAGTCCACTTCTTTCCCCTACAGATCATTGCTATGTGGTGTGTTGGTCCAATGTTTTCAAAGAAAGCCAACTAAAACTATAGTACTAAGAAGCACTAAGCTGTTGCAGAGAAGCCCATGGATGGAAGCTGTCTGTGATGTCATGGACTGAAGTGGCCTCCCTGGACCCTGACGGTCACTCATAGCAGACTGAGTCTAATTTTAATAGGTAGTCAGTGCTTTAAATGGGCCGTACTGTCCGGTACTGAGTACGGGCACTTCTGTGTTTCCATTTCAAGCACTGTAGGTAGGGCTGGAAAAGGGTGAAGAGACCTGTGAATATTTGGAACCCGGCCGCAAACCTTAGTTCGAACTATTAAACTGTCCAAAGAAGGGACTATTTGTTTGTTTTGCAACAGTGCAGCGCGTGGGGAAAAAATTATGTTCTAGTAATGTAAAAGGTTAATTTAAGTATTTTCGCGTATGTGTGCACACGTGGTTTAGTCTTTAAAAATGATGCTTTATGCAGAGCTGTTTGCCATTTCGCCTTATTCTTTATACGAACAGAACTGCCGCATTAAATCTTTACCTTGGACCCCAGCGGGAATGACGGCAAGGTACTCCTGAGAGGAGACGCCTGGACTCCGCGCAGCACAGATGGCCCATCACATCACGGGCCCAGGCTGTAGTTGTACACAGTGCTTGTTGTTTCCGGTGCTTACTTGTGAGGGCCGGCACTTATTTTCTGCCTCAAGCATTTACTGCGAGCAAAAGAGACATATGGGATAGACAGTGTAGGGGTAAAAGGAAAAAGTGTCACAATGGGAGAAAGCAGAAAGTTGCAGAGTGAGCGGAAGGGGCAGGTGTGGATGTAAATGGGTTGAAGAGGCCCGAGATGGCTTCGGGATCACGCTGCCTCAGTATTCCATGGTCATTTAATTGCGGTAGCCGCGTGTTTAAAAGGAGAGCTTTGCCTTTTCGTTGCACAGTGGATTTGTTTACGGCCGTGCAGTAAGAAGCACATCTGAGAAGGAACGCTCTTGTTGTAGAACATCCCCAACTCCCCACAACAAAGTTCAGCCAACGGATATGCTGTGCCACACCGCACAGCGGATAGAAGCTGGGATCTGCGCACAGCTGGTGGTGAGGCAAAATGCAGCTTGCATTCTAATAGATGGCATTAGTGCGGCAGCGACACCTCGTGGCCAGACACAGAAGTGACTGGTGACGGCTGCGGGAAAGAAAACTAGTGATCTACATGAATAAGATCTGCTAAGGGGCACACACTCGTGGAAATCCTACAGTCTACCGGTTGCGGTGAGGGAGAGAAGTGCTGTAGTTTGATTTAAAAAAAAAAAAATAATAATAACGCCCAAAATGGCAGTAGAAATCCACCTGGTAACAATCATTTAGAGAGGCTGTATAAACAACAGGTAAATGTAGCCCTATCCCTTGTATTTTATTTTAGGTTCGGGACTCTTCTTTCATAAAAATAGCGCGATGCACACTGATTTTAAAGCTAAAGTACAGCAAGGGAAGGGAATCCAGACAGCAGGGAACATCTTCTGAAATCCAGAGGATAACTGGCACAGGCCCTGGCTTCCTCAGCTACCAGGCCACGTCTGCTAAGAGAGCGTAGTACTTGGCCATCCCGTGGGATGAAGCCCTCAGTATAGTCTCTCAGATTCGAGCAGTGGTGTGGGGTATCTTTTCAGGCTGTGCTGCTGAAACTCATCACCCCTCTTGTTCAGATTGAGCCCCACAATATGTTCGTGGGGCTCTCGCTTGATTATGTCTGTGGTTCATAACTACCTGGCTAAGGCTCGCGACTGTGCAGAATGTTGTGTTAACCCATTATCTTTGGTTTGAATGAAGATAACGTTATCACTCATTCCTTCCGGATACCCCAGGAAAGAAGCTCTAGCAAAACTAGTAGGTACTGCTTGCATTTTCAGTCCTGAAAAGCGTCAAAAAAGTTGCTGCTGTGGAAAAAAACAAACCAAAACTGATTTGTTCTTGTTTACAATGCATCTATGAAAAATAATTGTATGTGTTTTAATTGAGCGCACTTTTCTGATATAAAATACTCCCTCGTTCATTGTAATACGAGTGCAGATCAGGAGGAATGATTCACCAAACAGCCAAGCCCTTAGAGTGGAACAAAAGCCCCCCTCTGTGTAGTTTGGTTAATTGGTAACGAGAGGTTTGTCATACAGCGGTGCTTTCAATTCAGGCCTAAAACTGGTGATGTGCACACATGGGATTAGACAACAGCAGAACTTACACAAAGCTCACTCAGTAGCTTGGGTTTGGGATGTTTAATGCAAAGTGTTTAATTCATCAGTTTTGAAGCACACTGTCACTGTTTTGATGTGCATATGTTGTATGTTGAAGTCAAGCACAAGTGAGTAAATGCCTTTTGCTGTGCTCTGTTCACATTAGGTGGTTTAGCCACAGACACTTTTGTAGCAGTGTGTTGGCGTTTTTATTCAAGTTTTTTCGAGTTATTTTAGCACGACATGTTAATAGTGGCTTTTTGTGGTCAGAAACAAATATAAGCAAGATACGATTTAATGAAGAGAAGAAATTGCAATTGTGAGGAGAATTTGTGTTTTTCATAGGAAGAGCGTTACATCCAGATTAGAATGGTATAGAGCAGGGCTTAACTTGAGCCAGTTGTTTTCAGTGCTCGGCACCAGCACTTAATTACAACACCAGCATTTATCACAGTCTGCCACATGGTGGTTCTTTTTATCTAATTTAGAGACAAGCACATCAGCAGAAGTTTATCAATTCAATATACATTAAAATGAGTGGTACCTGCCGCCAAAGCTATTCTTGTAGCTGTGGTGGCCTGGAATAGTCAGAATCGTCCCACTTGTGGCAGTGTGATGGTTAGGAGTTTTGTTACTGCAGTTGGTACCAATGCCAGTCATAATATGCGGTGCAAGTGGCCACCTGACGATGGCCCTGGCACTTTTATTTTAAACAAATTAAGCACTGATAAAGTGTGTCAATAAGAATAAGGCAATCCAGTGCTGGAGTCCTAGCTGACCAGTCAATGTCTTAACAGGTGTCATTCGAATGATTTAAGTGGAATGTGATTTGTCTAATAACCTAATGGTTTCAGCTGTAAGCAGACATATAGAGTAGATTCTGATGGTCCATTTACTTCCTGACCTCAGTAACATTTTCTCGTATTCTCATTAATAGAATGAAGATAGATTCTTGAAAAAAGAACGAGGAAAGTAAATCTTTAGTGTCTTGGCGAATAGTTAACCTCTTTCATTTGAATGATTTAGGAAATGCTGATATGACAGTAAAACATATTGTACGTTGGGGTTCAGTTTCCACCATTAAAATACAAACCAGTGCATCTAAATAGGATCAGATTGTCCTCTGCCCTGATGAATGTAGAATGTCAACATAGACAAGAAATGTCCAATCCCTAAAAAGTAGTAGAGAAACAGCAGGAATGCAATAAATATTGTGAAAATATCCAGTCTTCATTCTCATTGAATCCGATTTTCTTTCCTGTCTCAAAGCACCCTCAGATCCAGAAGAAATCTCAGTACATAAAATACCTCTGCTGTGACGATGTCCGCACTTTGCACCAGTGGGTGAATGGAATCCGGATAGCCAAGGTAACCTTCATGTTCTTCCTTCTCACCTGAAAAATGCGTATCCAGTGGGCTTCTAAAATGTGATAGAAAGTAAACGTTTATTGGAAAGGGCTCCATGGATTGTAGTGCCAGTGTCCAGTAGATGCCTCAGTTTGAGTTGACCCAAACAAAGTGTGATCCTGGACACCATCTGGAATGGTAGGAATCGAGCTTGTGACTGTTTCTCCTCTGTTCAAAGCATTGTTCCAAGAGTTATGAAATTAATCGAGAGGGATATTTACTTGCCCTTATTTTAACCACAACAAGGTACATATGGCCCTCCTTTGCCACGAGTCGAAGTATTTTTTCTCCTATTATGATTTACAATGTGCTTTGTTGCCCTGAAGGGTGGCTATTTTATATATCGTAATTACCCGGGCCTGTCCATCCGTGATGCTGCGGCCTAATCATTTTACAAGGAAAGCACGCATATTTAGAAAGCGTTTATCTATTCTTTCACAAGTCAATTCTGTTGAGGTCCAGGTGATACTAATACAGCCCTTGCCTCGCCTAAAAAAAAAAATGAAATCGGCAGGATTGCACATCAAGGACGAATTTGCCTATTTTGTCCTACATTTTATAAAATCTGGTTTCATATTTGTGTATATTAAAATATGGGTGATAGGGTGTCTTCTGTGGTTATTTTATCTTTTGATGCCAGGAGTGGAAACTAGGTGGTCTAGGGGAAGTCAGAAGCTGAGTTGAGCAGTGGTCTGCTGCTTACATTGGTTGGGAGGCAGGTGTGACAGAGATAAGCAGATAAGGGCAGATATTGCAGGCAATGGAAATGGGGGTCCTCGTAGGTCTCTTTACTCTGTCTTGTTAGATGTTAATTGACTTCTATCATCCTAATAAGTGTTGGACGGTAATAGTATGAGTTGTAATGAAAATTAAAAAAACAATGGCAGAGTAATATTTTGAAATTAATATATGGGTGTAAGTAACACATATTGCACCCCCTCGGTATATTGCACATCACTGAGACGATCCGTGACTATTTTGAGGCACGAGGCGACAGAGAGAAGGTGAAATAACTGCATTAGTTACTTAGGTGTATGTTAGTATTTGTTGGGAAGGACACATTTCTGTTTGTAAGCTGAGAAACACAATACAACACACAGCAGGCAACCCTTAAAAGTAAGGAATTATTTTGGGCACATCCGGTATGGTTGGATAGGGAAACAGTAGTTTGGAAAAAAAACATTTCTCAGTAGGAGCACTGAACAGGCAGTACAACCGGGTCAGCAGGGTCCATGTGCCAGTATCTGAAGCCCTTGTGTGCCGGGTGCCTGCTTGGTCAAATAAGGCAAAAAAACGTGCTTCTTGCAGGAAAGAATCCAATGAAGTGAAGTTTATTGCACATCGACCTACGTAGCACTTTATGTATTCTTGCGCAAAATGGTTTTCAGCCTATCTTTTTATATCTGTGACTCGGGGCGAAAATATAACCAAACCGGAAGTGATTCAGCTCGCATGAAGATTGCATTGTTTAAAGACCTCGGTAATTTATTGCACGCAGTTGTCGCAATATAGATTTATGTAGGCATTTCCGATCTACAGAACTCAAATTGACGCATGAGAAATAATTGAAGCTAGTTGTGAGATAAGGACTTCCTGTTTTTGTCAATTTGGCGCTGCGTTATAGCAGATCTTTGCGCACAGCACTGTTCTTGCAGCTCAGGAGGCTTGTATAGTGGCCAGGTTAAGGGTATTGATGTAATGGCCCCAGAGGAATGTTGCAGTGGCTCCAAGCAATCCATCTTGTCCTTTATGAGGTGGGTCTGAGACCCTTCCTTTCGGTCAGGAAGTACAACAGTAACTGGTGAGGAGCATGCTGGTGCGGAAGTAGATCTACTCCAAAATCTTCCAGTGCTAAACATACCAGTGATTATCTAGAATGTGGACCTCGTGAGCTAAGCGAATGAGCCCAATCTTTTTGAAAGCGTTCTTCCCACAAGATTTTTTTAAAAGCAGTGCAATGTTGGATACATGATACACCATCCCCACATAATTTTAAGTAGTCCAAATCTGCGGCTTTACCACTAAAACGCAGGGCAGATAAGTTGCAGCCCATTTTCAAACCACTGGAAACCACAAAGAAAACAAGCAGTGGTAAATCCAAAAGGTCTCTCCTCTGCAAGAGCTACTGGCTTTGCCAGTGTGTTTGAAGCCATGTTGTTCACCAGTGTGGCAGCTGTTCAGCATGGCATAGATGACAGTGGCGTGGAGTGTCATAGAGTGGAATGAACAAGAGTGGAGTAGAGTGTTGTAGGGAGGAGTGACAAAGTGATGTGTATTGGTGTGGCATAATGTGGAGTCACATAGAATGGCATACACTGTGAAGAGTGCAGTGGCATCGAATTCAGCGGCGTACAATGCAGCAGCATAGAAAGAAGTGGCATAGATTAGAGAGGGGCATAGTAGGATGCAGTGGTGTGGAGTGGTGGAGAGTAGTGCGAAGGAGTGGGGTAGTTTTGAGTGATGCAGAGAGTAGTGGCCTAGAGTAGTCTTCAGTGGCATAGAGTTCAGTGGCGGAGAGTGCAGTGTTGCAGAGTAGAGTGTCAGAGTGCAGTGGCGTAGAGTACAGTGATGTGGTGTAGAGTGCAGTGAACCAGAGTGCAGTTGTGTAGGGTGGCGTGGCATGGAGTAGCGCAGAGTAGAGTACAGTGGTGTAGAGTAGATTGTTTCAGAGTAGAGTGAAGTGCAATAGAGTGGAGGGGTAGAGGGTAGAGTGCAGTTACATAGAGTTGCATAGAGTGTTGTGGTGTAGAGTCAAGTGGTTGAAGAATAGATCACAGTGGCATGCACTGGATTTGTGTAGAGGGCAGGGGCATAGAGTTGAGTGTTACAGAGTAAAGTGCATTGACATTGAGTATATTGGCATAGAGTGCAGTATTGCAGATTGGCGTAGAGTACAGTGGCGTGGAGTTGTGCAGAGTATATTGGTGTGGCTTAGACTGGAGTGGTGTAGAGAAGAGTAGCGAAGAGTGCATCAGCTCAGAGAGGCATAGCGTGAAGTGGCATAAAGTGCAGTGATGTAGAGTGGAGGGGTGTAAAGTAGAGTGCAGTGGTGTGGAGTGGTGCAGAGTATAGTGGAGTAATGTGGAGTATTCATGGTGTTCGTGCACGCTACCATTACAGACAACACATTTTCAATTGAAATGGCCATTACATTTGCACAGACATACAGTTTACTAATAAAACTGAAATGTGTTGAAATTGCATCATCTAGTGTAATTATTTGTTTTTGTCATAATAAAGTATTTGTTTCCAACACACTTAAGAAATAAAACAAGTGCTTAATTTGTGCCTTCATAATTCTGATATACTCTGAAATACTTACACAGTTCATTTAAATGCTGTCATTTAAATGTTGTTGTATGCTAGGAAATAACCTCTTTCCTACCCCCAGTATCCAGCAAGATTGTCCCATAAATCCTCTCAATTTGAAGTCAGAGAAAGAAAAGTAAAAAAAGTGCCCTTGGAAGACTGCGCCTGACATTTCACCGCGGTCTTTGAATGCACAGCAAATGTGTTGAGATAAGAACAAGATTTGAAGGCCTGTTAACAGAAGCCGAGATTGTGGAATAATACTATAAACACTGTTTAAGCAACGGGAGGGACAAACTGAACCTGGACAGCCAAAAGGAAATAAAGCCAGAAAGCATGAGTTACAAACCACAAATCCAATGATAATCAACAAGCAGAATGCATTCCTAAGTCAGCTTTCTGAAAGTCCCCAAGATGTCTGTAGAAAACCAGACAGCTGCACTGTCTGGTAGGCTGCGACCTAGAAACAAGCTTAAAAAACAATTGAAAATAAGGAACATTGTGTTTCACTCTCCTAAGACATACGATGGAGACATTAAGTGACCAGGCCGTACGCAAAGTGTCTTGATATCATGTCATATGCTTAGACATGAATGATTCCTTGTTAGATGCAACAGTTTTAAAATGTATAATAATGTGTTTTTTTAATTGCAATTGTTACCATATTTTGCTGTTACTTTGAGTTCCACATGAAATCCAATGACATGGTGCTCGGTTTATCAACATCAGAAGGGTTATATATAGTCTTGTTCACCTCTGCTGGATTTGACCTGTGATTTCTGGGTTGCATTCACAGCCCAATAGCAAATGATTATCTCAATACGTTTTTTTTAGCAGAAAACGATCATACTATCATGACATGACATCAAATGGTATGATGCTTGGCTTCTAATAACCGTATCAATCTCTAGCAGTGATATACAGCAATATCATATAAGGCAAAAAATACCTGAGATGGTATGACCACAAATGAATCATGCAATTCAATTTCAAACCGGTTGATTATATGACGTTTAATGATTTCATAGGAAATATATCTAATGATACCACGTCAGCCACCACAGCATTGTGCAAAGTGAAGCCAGAGGAAAGTGCATTACATGGAACTCGTGACATAATAAACCCATCGCCCAAGAGATACACATATAATAACGCAACAGACAACCGAGATGCTCCGTCCAGCATTCACCCAGTCATACACTTATGCCAGTAACACACCAGCGCTACTCCCAGTACCCCAGAGCTACAGAGATTCTAAGTAAAAGCCCTCCAAAGAGACCTTAAATCCCTTCCAACAGCCCCATGGCACGGAATTTTTGAAACTCCAATACCAAGGAGCCCATATCCCTCGTAGTAGCATCCCCCCCCCATAATCTGCCTTCCTTCTGCCGACCACAGTAGCTATCCAATCACAGCTCTGTGAGTCCTTAGGACCGTCAGGCCACTCTTTGCCTGGGAGAGGGAGCTGCGGTCCTGTGGAGGTCGAACCACTGGTTCATGGCATTTTCATGCCCCAGAAGATGGAGAGATGCATCGGGCAGCTTTCTGCCACCCGAGGCATGCACAGACAGCACCTTCCTGCAAAGCAGCCTGAACGACAGATGGGAGAGGCCCGGGGCTTGCAGGCCTCGGTCACTCGAGTATCCATCTGATAGCTGTTCCACGAACTGATACCTCAAAGTAGGGAGGATGGCGCCATCTCCACCTTTTACAACGTGTCACAGGTTGAGGTGTGATCAGCAACTCGCTAACTCCACCACTGCCTTTGACAAAACAGACAACAATGGAGTTATTGGTGTGGCGGGGATGTTGCATAGGCCTTCACCTTCAGGCCAGGCAGTGGAACCCTACGCCCAAAGCACGTGGTAAATGTTCACCTATGACCCCCCGCCAGTGCTTTATTTTATGTGCTTTTTTGTGGCCTGGTCAGCCTGCAGTCCCACACAAACGTAGAGGACGTCTTTGCTCTGGGCCCAGGAAATTCATATGGGATGTAGCATGCAGCAATGACTATCACTGTATCTTCAGTAAACAGTGCACAGAGCTGCTGCATTGTTTATTAACTTGAAGGGACTGTCAGAAATGTGGGGAGAAGAGGGGAGGCGCGGAATTTTGTGGGTGGAATCAATATCCTGGCTGATGTAGCAGAAGGGTATGGTAACCTTTACTTCTCGGTTCGGTTGCTGGTTAAAGTCAGTCCAAGGCATTGTGAGTAAATAGGTGTTGTTACCATTTAGGAGTTTGTTTGGCGGTTCTATTATTGTGACAGGGAAAAATATAGCTATGCCCTTATTAAAATCCTTCCAGTCAGCAGGCAGACTTTGGAAGGAGAACCCCCTTCAGTGTGAAGTAGAGGTGTACAGTTTGCTTGGTCAGACTTTAGCATGTGCAACTGGATCCCTCGCACCGGGCACTGACCTCCCAGGGGCGCACGAGCTCCCTGCAGCATTGCCCTAAGACTTGGCTCCAAGCGATGGTGTGTTTAAACACTATCTCTGAAGTCTGCTGGCACCCCTGTGGACAGTTTGTTTTTTTGGCGCTCCTTAATCTTACCCCTCTCTTCTTCCAAACTTTCAATCTATAGACAATTAAAGAGAATGAAAGATTTGGGGGAGTGGGATGGGGCACCAAATTTGGTTTCATCAATGGCGCTCTATGAGCAAAGGCAAGCCCTGACCGTCCCCGCTCTTCGAAGAGAAGGGCCTGAGGGTCCTTCTATGGCTGTTGCCTTGGTCTAGTCTACCTGTGCACGAAATGCACTTACCTGCTTTGGGATGGGTCACTCTGCTCTCCGAGTGTTGCACATATAAATTCTACAAAAATGCCAACGTGTGATTCCATGTTCGGTCTTCGGGGGCAACAGTGATCATCAGTGAACCCATGAAATGTGCCAGTAAAGTCGCTTAAAGGGGCTCATGTATTTCATTAAACCTGAGCAGCAAGAAAGACAACAACTGTGGTGATAATTGTTTTTCTTAAAACTTAATACGTTACTGAATTAATTGTTGTATACATTGAAGCAGTAAGTTTGTGGCACCTGGGTTCCTCACAGTAAACCACTTCTTTGGGAGTGTCTCTAGTCTTGCAGTGCACTTCGGTATCGGTGCAGCAGAGGTGAAATAGGTATTTGAGTTGTTTTCTCCCATTGTCAAAAAAAGAGACCACTACAAAATTGAAAATTACAATCTGGCACCTTTTTTGAAAGATATTTAAATCTGTGTATGTAGTTATCTTTGTTTGATCCGAATGTTGTAATTCATAGCTTCTTACTAGGCATAACATTTACAGAACATCAGCTGAGCAAGTTGTATCCGCTTTTGAATCACCGTGGCATTATCCAAGTGAATGTCTGCTGCTACAAGTGTTACTGGGAGCACATTCAGGCTATTTGTAATCCCAACTGGTGTAATGCAGTAACTATTGAACTGTTACACAACTGGTGCATGCCATTACCTTTCACACACAGCTTTTTAGACGTTTGCAATGCCAATATTGTAATAAAAGAAATGCGCTCTGCTGTGTTTGCTTTAGTATGGAAAGCAGCTGTACGTGAACTATCAAGAGGCCCTGAAGAGGACCGAGGTGGCTTACGACTGGACTTCCCTATCCAGCTCCAGCATCAAATCTGGATCCAGCTCGTCAAGTTTACCAGGTAACGTTACAGCATTGTCACTTAAAATGGCGGAGGAATGTCACAAGAAGCAGCCTCCTTACCCGCCAACTCCGCCCCCCGACGAGGGGCAAATGCAACTATCGATCTATGTTAGAGCATTGCTTCCAGATAGAATAGCAGTGTCTTTTAAGGATGCCGCATCTCTCTGTTCTGCAGCTGGAGACAAATATCTAATACTCAATGGTAGATGCAGGTTTATAGACAGAAGTGTGGACTCCTCCCGAAAGTAGCCTTCTCCTAAAATCTAGATGGTCAGCTATTGCTGCATTGCTGTGTATCACATTCGTACTTTTTTCTAGTCTGAAGACTGTTGTGCTCTAAATGTAGACCCAGAATGTGTCTGTAAGTGATTTTACACATTTGTCACCCCAAGTACCGAATACTGTTGGTTGAGTTAACATGATATTAAGGCCCTCATTATTAGTGCCCTGGAAAATGGCTTTGATTTTTCCCAACTTCGGAGTTACCAATGGGTATCTGTATAACGGTTGGGGATAATCAAGGCCAGTACAAGTTGGACCCTGAAGACCCCCCTAAGAAATAAGGAATTGTGGGGTGAATTGGTAATTCCGGGTCCAATTCCAGCAATAATTCCTCACTTGCCCCTGGATTTTCACACCGAGTTTTCAGCTGCTTTAAATCTCCGTGTGAAAATAAACAGATCCGCATAAATGTACCTGATCTGGTACTTCCCATGTTGCCGGCTAGTGGCCACATTGGAATTAAAAGGCTACTCATAACGAGGTCTGTTAGTTTTACCATTAAAGGCACTCGTAATGAGGTCTAGTAGTTCTAGCATTAGAGGCACTCGTAATGAGATCTAGTAGTTTTAGCATTAAAAGCATTCATAATGCGTGTAGTAGTTCTACAGTTAGAGGCCCTTGTAATAGGGGCCAGTAGTTCTAGTGGGAGTAATGAGGTCTAGTGTTTCTAGCAGAAGGCAGTAGTTAGGAGGTCCTAACTTTGCTAGGGGCACAGGCTTTTTCTCATGAGTTTTTACTCTGAGTCATGGTGGATGAATAAATTGTTAAACTACACAAATGTGGAATGTATGAAGACCATGTGGGCACAAATTTTAGTCTCAATATGAGAAGCCAAGTAGGAACAATAATACCCCTTACCATTGTCTTACTCTTTTGAAAGTTATCAATGAAATATAGAAACCAGGATAAATATCAATTCATTTTCCTACAGAGTCCCAATCCAACCATTCTTATCACTCGGATAGCGGCCTTTCAGAGACACTGAATACAGCGCACGTCCGCTCTCAAAGCATTGTCAGCTCCATCTTTTCTGAGGCCTGGAAGCGGGGGACGCAGCTGGAGGAGTCCAGCAAGGTAACAAGAACATTACACAAGACAACCCGCGCCGTGATACGGTGAATGGCTGTCGCTGCATGAAGCCATGCTGCACCTCTTGCTAGGATCTATCCTTTTGGCTTGTGTTGAGCATATTTCATGTTGAGTTTGTCTTCCACATGTTGTAGCACTCTAGATCGCGTAGAGTTTGTATGTGCATTGCATTTGTTTACATGTGCAACTGGATCCTTTAGATAAAATATCTAAAAATTATTATAGAAAAACAATTTGAGCAGTGCTCATCTCACCATTAGTAAAAATTAAACAAGTAGTATTCCCCTGCCACATGCGTCAACCCCACTAAAATAGGAGACTTTATGTGGGTTTCATAGCAGCATCATTGACTCTTAAACAAGTGACCGTCAGTGCTGCATGCCCACCCACGTCCGTAAGAATGGACACAGGCCATGGGGAAAAAAAATGAACTTGTTTGAGAAGCCCATAGCTTTTCTTCTGATGAGGGTTTTCCATCACGTACTAAAGCTGTAGGAACCTGGAAAGGGCCAGTTGCCTAAATCAAAGCAGACTATTACTGCTCATCTTACTCACAGTGGCCCACATGCAGGCTCCATCTAATTATATTGTGAGTTTTAAGATCAGATCCCAGTAAGAATCATTAACAAGTGATATTTGTAGAATAAGTAATCACGTTATATAATTTCAGTGCTACTCTCTGAAAGAAATCATTTTGTAATGCACAGTAATTGACTATGATTTTAGCTTTATTCTAAAATTAAATCACCATATTGTGAAATTGTTAAGTACAGGAATACTGGTGGCACTTTGGAATTCTAAGAACAGAGGATTTCTCCACACCATGTTGTCCTGGTTCTTTGGATATAATTTTGTTATACTATTTCACGCATTGCCCCTTTTCAAAGGAGGATCCAGACCTGCTGCTAAAAATGTATTTAATTGACTAGCACCTTCATCTGAACATCTGTAGAGTTATTTACCGCAATCTACCAAAGATGTTGTATGTCCTACTCTGGATGGTCCAATTGTCTTCATTCGCAATCTGGTTTGAGTGCCCCCAACCTCTGACAAAAACCTAGAATGTACTGTCTACAGTTTAAAGCTCTCTTTGTAATGTGCATGACTTAAATCACCAGCCAAAATTTTGTGCTGTGTTTCTACTTGCACTGAGCGTTCTGTCTTACATGGTTTACTGAAAATTCAAAGACTCATATAATGATAGGCCTGCCAAGGTCAAGCAGCTAAACTGTGAAATTATTTCTTTAGGACCTCACATATCCAGAGAAGTCACGTGGTGTTCACGCAGGCAGCTGAGAACGTATTTGTTTGCTAAAAATGCATTTTATTGTTAACAACTGCCCATCTGTTATAGCAGCGCTAAGTAACCTTAATTGAGTTAGAGGCAGCCAATAACAAAAACAATAAGTATATACTGAGTGAATTTATCAGGTGCTAAAAAATGTATCTGAAGTCATTGCTTCAAAGAGGTAACTTCTCTGGGCTTCTGCACGTCTGATGCTGGAGCGAGAAGGGATGTCTTAGCTATTTGTGTTCAAGTGCTTAAGGATGCCACAATGAAGGTGCACACTGAATTTCTCCTTCACATACATGTCACGTAATGGGTCTTCAGAGCACCTGCTGGGAAAATCTGGTCACCCCCGCCCCTTCCTCTTCCTGCAGTCAAAAATACGTGTTTTCAAATCATTGATCACACTATGCAGAAATTGTGTAAGGTATTGTTGGCTTTCACATTTTCAAATAATTCTTCATGTGGGATCTCTGTGGGATTTTAAAAGCGTCTGCAATTCATCACCACATGCCTAGAATCTTTGGGAAGGGGATTGCACACATAAAAACCTAATGGAAAACTATTGAGAAGCCTAGA
Source organism: Pleurodeles waltl (assembly GCF_031143425.1). NCBI lineage: Eukaryota > Metazoa > Chordata > Amphibia > Caudata > Salamandridae > Pleurodeles > Pleurodeles waltl. The sequence goes on from NC_090440.1 coordinate 1,894,231,832, forward strand.
TTGCTCTAATTTACACTAGGTGATACAGGTCTGGCTCGGAAAACACTTTCTGAGTCTATTCAAATGCACCTGCCAGAGCTAGATGATGCCAAGCTTAGATGTTGGCTCCTTATAATGCCCTTCCGTTATTATCCCTTACTATCTAGAGTTGGAACTGGGACACAGCAATGCCATTGCATCAATTTTTTTTGAGGAGTGGATAGGGACCAGCAGTTAATGGGTTTTTCTGGAAAATGTTCAGCAGTAACATTGGCATTATCAGTGTACCTCTCACATTAAGTACAAGTTTAAGTGTTCTTCATCAAACCATTTGTAAAGTGGTCATCAATTTTCAGTTTTCAGGTCTTCAATTATAGTGGCCTGTTACAGATTGTGATTGTTTTAAGACATAGGTGCTGTAGAGCGGAGACTATATAATTCCTCAACATCCGGCCTGTATTTATGGTCTTTAATTCCTGTAAAAATGTACACAGTATTACACATGTTCTTCTAATATTTGATTTTCCTACACACATTAAGCGTTTTGTACTGAGGAGGTATTTATCCATTTTCCATATAATACTTGCAGTGTTGGGGAAAAAACACATTTTTCTCTTGTCACCCTCTCTGTGTTTGACAGTGCTTGTATTTCTCCCGTTGCCTCATTGTCTCAGGTACCAAAAGCGAAGTCCAGCTCTGCTAAGGTCTGCAAGCCCATGGCGCTTTGTACGGGGCAGAACTAAGGTCAGGGGTCGTTTCAAAACACGGTTAACCTGGGTGGGTGATTGCTGTAACCAGAATCCCACAAACTAACTTTCTGAAGACCTCCTAATCATTCTTTTCTCAATTTGCTAGTTTGAACCTAAATTTCTCTCTGATAACCTCACTTTTTTAATCGATGGTTTAGGCTTTTACCACCCCATGACCTCCTATTCTCCCACCTTCCTTAATAAACCCACTGCTCTTGTCCGAACACCAAGTACTAACTTATCAATATTGCAGGCTGAATTGACTGGGTCTTTTTAATTGTAAAATTGATGAACGGTCTCCTACTAAAGCCAATTTGCTAAGATTGAAGCCATTTACAACGTTACTAGTCGCTATATTTCAGTGTTTGAAATGTGTTATGTAAGAACGCATGCCCATCAAAAAGGCTGTCCTGGCGCTGGAGAGCACTGGAAGGTTACATTAAATCACGCAGTCAGTCTAAGAGTTGAGCATGTGGAAACCAACAGCTTTTAAGGTCTTTCCTGGATGGAAAGATGATCTCCAAAAGACTTAGGGGGTCATTTCAACCCTGGCAGTACAGGACCGCCAGGGCTGAAATGACGGAAGCACCGCCAACAGGCTGGCAGTGCTTCCAAGGTCATTACGACCGCGGCGGAAGCACCACGGTCGCACCGCCGGGGCTGGTGGTTTCCCGCCACAATTGCCCCGGCGGTAGTAATCCGCCAGAGCAGCGCTGCTAGCAGCGCTGCCCAGGGGATTACGAGCCCTCCTACCGGCAGCCTTTTCCTGGTGGTTCAAGGCTGGCGGTACGGGGAGTCATGGGGCCCCTTGACAGGGCCCCAAGCGGCTTTTCACTGTCTGCTGTGCAGACAGTGAAAAGCGTGACGGGTGCAACTGCACCCGTCGCACAGCCGCAACACCGCCGGCTCCATTTGGAGCCGGATCCCATGTTGCGGCCCGCCGGCCTAGCCGGGATGTCATATTGGGCACCGCGGAAGTGCGGCCGCATTGGTGGGCGCACGGCGGTTACAACTTGGCGGGCGGCAACCCAATGTTGTAATGAGGGCCTAAGTCTTGTCGCGATCACTTTCCAGTGTTTATCAGCTTTAAAAGAGAAAGAATGCCCGCCAAGGTGAGAGAGGCAAACATAGGAAATGGCCAGAAATCTACCCAAAGTGAAAAGTAAACTCCGGGTATGATTGTCATTATTTGACTAGGAAAGTACAATTATAGTTTTGATTTTACGTTTTTAAAATTTACAAGTAGTGGAAACGTTTTCAACAAATGCCGAACGATTGCTACCAGTTGAAGACAATAATTCTAAAACGTAGAAAATATATATATATATATATATTTTTTACATGTTAGGAACATATTCTGCCTAAGTCTGTTTGTAACTAGGTTCATAAAAAACATCCTGGAATTTATTCATGGTGAGTGACATCCTTAAAACATGAAGGAGCCTGACCAAATCCAGTTTTTTTCTTTTCAAAAGTAGTTAATTCCAGTTTCAGGTTGTATTCACACCCCAGAAATACACTTCCAGTTGACACCGAGTTTTAAGTCCCCCACTCGACGCCAGGCTGTGCTGCCTCTTCTAGTCTCCCGCTCGTTCTTTCCAATACTCGTGAATGTACCCGGCTAGCTCGACGTCTGAGGTTTCCTGTTTACTTTTAAAAACGTATGTTTCTGAATTTTAAATTAGGGGGTTCCCAGACGCATGCTTTTGGCATGGCACAGGTAATTGCTTTGCATGCTCGAACAGAGTGCCAAGGTTATCCAGTGAGAGGAGTAAAGTGTGCATGGAACAGACGAGGCCAGTGAAAGGTTGCTTTAAGCTCGGTTTTCAACAAGTAGGGATTCTGGATGTTAAATAGAATTCCCAATTGAAATAAGAGTACTTTAGTATTTTTAAACCATGTGCAGCTTGCGGGCCCCAGTCTTCTCTCTCACATGCCTAGTAGTCACATGAGTGAAGAGGTGCCCTATAACCTGGTGACAACCCGACGCATCATCCGTGTTACAGTGGGTTCATCTGCCAACCGGATCACATTTGCCCCATGTTTTCAAAGAAGTAATTATCGCTATTACAGTGAGCCCAGGGTATCGATGCACCCTATTTGTTAATGGAAATGTAAAAGAATGTCCAACTCTACTGTGGATGCAAAAGATGCAGAAGTTGAATTCAGCCCTGATCTTTTATAGTGACATAATAATTACAAGTTACTTTAATAGAAAATATGTTTAATAAGAGCTTAGGTGTTGCAATAGCAGATTGCAGTATTTCCCAACTCAGTGGTATTTAATTCACATCTTTTTATATTATTCATAAGAATGTTGGCCTCAGCAGGCACAGGCTCATTAAATTGAGGCAGTGCACCTTAGAACGTTTTAGCCCCATTTTCTAGACACATTTGAGGCGATCAGGAGTTGCGGCAGCCGGCAGTGTGCCTATCGAATCGTGGTTCCTTATGAGGTGTGGCTGTGTGGCACCATATTTAATCAGTACATCTGTTCGTTTAGAATGGGCTAGGTTGCAGCCTGCTGGAGTCATGTAGTCTACACAGATAAAACATGTCCTGCTTTTCTCGAACAAAACAAGAATTAGCAGTAAAGTGAAGAGGATTTTTTTTGATGGCCTCCAATCTATAAATCACCTTATGATTTACTTGAGGAACTCTTTATTTCCTTTCTCTGCTAACCAATGTTAAAATACCAATAGGCTGAGTTAAAAAGTATATCATTGCAGTTCCTCCTCTTTTCCTACACTCCCTTTCGCTGCTATTTTTCCTTTGATCAGTTTTCCGCTTTCATCATTCTTTTGTTCCTTGCACCGAATTTTTACATGTCACTGTCCATCCTGTTGCACATCCATCAAACTGTTGCTTTGTTTATTTTTGTTGGGAAGGAGTTGGGTTTATTTGAATGTTAAAGCTCACTTTTGCTTAACATGTTTACTTTCTCGGTGTTGGTGAAATGGGTCTGGTCGGCAGCACTGACAACAGAAGCCTACTTTTCTGCCTAAGGTCAGAGTAAGAGAAGATAAATGGGTGTGACCAGGTACACGCTTCAGTCATATCTGTTCTTAGGAGCAGTTGTTTTTGAGAATTGTATCCATAGTTGCTACAGTCATTCTTTGTATTTTCCACCCTCAGTGTTGATGCAGACTGAGAACCATAGGATAACCCCACTTGTAGCCATCTTCAGTTTTCATCCAAGCATAAAACAATACATAGTTTCTCTATGATGCCATATACACCTAAGAAAATCCTTTAATGGAAGTAAGGGCCTGGTGCAGAGTTTGGCAGACTGGTTACTGTGAAACAAACATGGCGAATATCCTGTCTACATTATAAGTGTATTATAACCTATGGCACTTGTAATAAGGCGGACAGAATATCCATCATGTTTGTGATAGATTACCCTTCTGCCAAACTGTAATTGAAGCCCTCAGTCTCTTTGTTAGCAGACTTGCATAACTATTTGCCTGAAATGTGCAGAAAAAAATGCTTTAGTCTAGATCTGTGACTGTAGGCTGAGTTAATACACCCTGCAGAACTCTCCATCGCATTTGAAAGCCAGGCCGGTGGTAGAAGTGCACCTTTGCCTTCAGGAGCGCTTCTTCCATCTAGATTGTGGGGTTTTCAAGACTTCAGTTTAGGTCTGCAACATCCCCAATCTCATCCCACAGAGATAATAGTTTTAGAAGTGCTTTGTGGTCAAACCAAAACCATTAATGTAGCCTTTAGAGGTTCCACTCATTTCACCCATAACATTCCCACACCTTGTCCAAAGGGCCTCCCCAAATTAGCCAGTCCTTCAATCACCTGCCTAAACCCACTCCACATTGATCAAACTGACCACAACACCATCCCATTCAACATGTAACAAAACAATGAAACCGATACATCACAATCCATTCAAGTAAGCCTTCATCGAAATGTTGCAACAAGCACTGATCTCACTCCCATTCACCAAAACATTAATTACTAATTACCCCCAATCATTCATCTCCACACTGTGATCTTTAGCAAACGTTCATGGTCTCCCCCTCTTCTTCCAATTTCACCACAAATATTAAAAGTAAAAAAAAACTCTGCTATCTGGGTTAGTGCACACAGAAAATCAGCATCAGCAAATGACCAAAAATTGGCACAAATATAGTTTGTGCTTATGAACTGTGGTAAGCTTCTTCACCAGACCCGACAATCAAATATAAAACCTTACTAACTTCTCTCCTTCCTGCAGTGCACATGCCAAATCCTTTAGCTTTCAAATTGATTTTAGGTATTCTTTCTAGGACTGTCTGATGAATTAATCTGACCTCGTCCATGGAATTAAGCCATGACCTCAACCCAGCAATTTCCACTCCACTGTGAAAATTATTGCCCTGTCCTTCATTGATGGGAACTATGTTCAGTTTACCGCTTTCCCAGACACAGCCCTTGTTCCAGTGAAACCTATCTTAAATGCAGTTGATCACCAGTCCATATTTGACAGTACCACACCCTAGTAAAGACAATTCACGAAGCCATCTTCCTCCAACCTACAGAACATTCATGGGTAGCTGAAATAAAGAGCTACCTTGCACACAGGTTCCACATTTGAAGCATTAACCCCCCCCCCCCAGCACACCACATGCATTGCAAGGTCAGAGCTCTGGAAAGCTCAGAAAGAACATATCTAAAACTAGCCTTCCCCCATCTAGGCCTCAGGAACTCCGAGCCTACATTTTCATCACATTCGTGTTTGAAACGTACTACGTTGGGTCTTATCAACCTGCACTATACTCATTCAAGTCTTCTCCCAGCACTGGTTGTACTCTAAATAAATATAAAGGAATGTATTAACATGTGTACTGTAAGTGCTCTGTAATCATCCTTCTCTACACTCATGGACCTTGTAGGTATCATTTTTTCTATGTAAAAAAAAACCTGCTGCCGCCTGGAGGCAAAATCAGTTCATTGTCAAGAGCTGAGCACCAGCAGGAAACCAGACGGTTGTTGCAAATAACTCTTGGCCAAGATAAGTAACCAGAGTGCACTAGATATTAATTTCCAGGAGCCAACCCCCTCATAGCTCCCATCAGGCCTATTGTCCTGCTGCGTAGTAGACCTAAGCACTGGGACAGCAGAACAGGGCAGGGCTGAAACTCGAGCTATATATACACTTCTACAGTCAAGCGACAACCCATACATGTTTAACCATCTTAATCAAGATGCTTTGTACAGAGTCCTGATTAACTTGAGGCCAAAATGGGCTTTGGGAAACCTAGGCCTTTGGTCAGTGGATGACAAGGCGATTTACATCAGCCTGATGAAGAATAAATCGATCTTACTCACTTTTTAGGTAATCTTTACTGCTTCTCTAGTTGAAGACCATTTGGACTACTAGAACACTAGGATTATCCAGTTGAACAAGAAAGGGACTCGGGCTTTCAGCCCTTTCGGTTTTCCCAGTTGGTCAGAGCTCCGCGATTGAGTGGCACACCACCTCTACTTATAGCCAACATTCAGCTAGCAGAAGCAAAACATGAGGAAGATAGATTTTGCAAACTCCAATAATACCTCACATAAATGGGGCCAAAACGTAGATTGAAACTTTGACTTTGGAGTCTCTTTCAAAACAAAGTTTGTGCCATTAGCTGGTTTATTTTGCCTCATAAACTGGATTTATGATTGGTCCAGTATCTCTGTGGATCCCTTTCTATCGGGTTGCTAAGAGTAAGATTATTCCAACCAGCTTTAGGGAAATGAATGGGCCACAATGGAAGGTCTTCAAATGATTTATGCATTTAATGCAACTTTTGTCACTTTCCCAACTTTAACCTCTGAGAGTTAACAGTTGTCAGCCTCCATCCTTCTCCGTCTTGCTATTGCCTGACACATATCAGTTGAAAAAGAGGCACATGATACTTTGCTTTATGTGAATACATTAGGATGAGTTTTTTACAAAGGTGGTAGCATGTCTGAGGTATGTTGTCAAGAGCATCAAAAGCTACCAGTTCCCATGATTTAACTTTTTACTGGCTAAAAAGAGGCCCTTTGTTTTCAGTGTTGCCAAAAGGGTTCCCTTAACAACATTTACACTTGTATAGTATGCATAATAAGCTTCTTTGAGACTCTTATTTGTTTCTTTATTATTGCTTACCATGACTTGTTATTAGTGTTTACCTGTTAGTTTTCCTTGTTGTGTCTGTAAGTTTTTAGATTATTTGTGTTTACTGACTTCTATTTACTTTTTCTCTTTAGGCTAGAATGGAGTCTGTGAATCGGTCTTTCATTTCATCGATGCCACCTTTAACCTCTCAGATCCGTACTGTTAACTCCCAGGCTGCTTCACAGCCATCCCCACCTGCTCCTTCCCCACCTCCTCCGCCGCCTCCTCCACCACCACCACCACCCCCTCCTCCTCCTCTTCCTAGTCAGTCAACAACACCTTCAGTTTCCACCCCAACTATATTTGCTAAATATAGTACCATAACAAGGCTGCAGAATGCCTCTCAGTATAGTGGGCATCATTTTAAATCTGCTTCTATTAACCAGCAAATTACCCCCGTTCTCACACAAGTTAAACCTCAAATGCTGGTGACACCAAATGGAGGAATTCCTCCACCACCTCCTCCCCCGCCACCTCCACCTCCTCCTCCACCTGGCTCAGCTATGGCTATGCTTTTAAGGCCGGCTCCTGGCACCCAGTCTGTACCACAGTTTACCCCACCTCCACCACCTCTAAAAATTCAACAAGTTCAGCTTAGTAATGGATATCAGTGTGCACCACCACCTCCCCCTTCTCCTCCTCCCCCACCTCCGCCACCACCACCACCTCCTGTGCCCTCTCAAGCCCCTCCCAAGCCTATAATGTCTACTCCTCCACCTACCATTCCTAAGACAGTGTCCCCAGCCCCTAATGTTACACTACCTGGAATGAAAAAACAACCAAGTTTTACAGGTTGTGACATGACACCACTGCCACCAGCCCTTACTGGACCAACACCTCCACCAACTTTACCAAAACAACATTTTTCAGCCAAGCCTCCTCCATCCCCCCAGTCTTCTTTACCTTCAATTGTGAAGCAGATCGCCAGTCAGTTTCCTGCTGCCACTGAGCCTCAGCTGTCAAAGCCTGCCCCAGCAGGCCCAGCCCCACCATCTCCCCCAGCTGTAAAAGCAAAACCCAAGTGGCAGCCTAATGCTGTTCCATCTCCTGATTTTCCTCCACCACCACCTGAAAGCAGCTTAACATTCCCACCACCACCACCACCACCTCCACCACCTCTGCCATCTCCCCCTCCACCACCTCCTCTTCCTGCAATGACTGGTCTGCCACCAGCTCCTCCTGATAAAATGGGATCTCCAGTTAAAAAAAACAGCAAGACATCAAGTCCTGGAGGAAAGAAGCCGCCACCAACACCTCAGCGGAACTCCAGCATCAAATCTAATAGCTCTGCAGAGTATCATGAATCAAAGAGGCAGTCTGTGGACAGCCTAGTGAGCAAATTTGCACAGCCCTCAGAACCTTCTGGCTCTCCATCCAAAGAGTCTACACCACCTCCTACAGCTCCCCCAAAGCCTGGAAAACTTAATCTTTCAGGGGTGAATTTGCCTATGGTTTTTCAACAAGGAAGCATCCCAGGAAAAACACCAACCATGGGAACTACAGGGAACATCCATGTGATTGAATTTCCTTCTCCTCCATCCGATTCTGACTTTCCACCTCCACCACCAGAACTAGAACTACTTCCGCCTCCACCTCCTCCAATAGATGGAACAGCTGCTTTTTCTGGTAATACCTCTCCAAAAGTTGCTGTGGTTAACCCACAGCCCCAATCATGGTCTAAATCTTCAATAAAGAAAGCCCCTCCTCCAACACGCCCCAAACGGAATGATAGCACACGTGGAGCAGCAGCTACAGAAATTGTGGAACCACAGTTGCCCATCAGTCCTCAAGTGCCCACCTCCCCAAAGCCAAGCCTTACTGTCCAACCAGGATTTCTTGCTGACCTGAATAGGACTCTTCAGCGCAAGTCTGTCACTCGGCATAGCTCTCTATCCTCTACTCGTCTTTCGAGATCAGAACCCACAGCCACAATGGACGATATGGCCTTGCCTCCTCCACCACCTGAACTGCTTAGTGATCAGCAAAAAGCTAGCTCTTATGGCAGCAGTCATATATCGGGCTATGCAACTTTAAGAAGGGGGCCACCACCTGCTCCTCCAAAAAGGGACCAGAACACTAAGCTTTCTAGTGATTGGTAATCATTCTGTGAGGGACTCTATGAGCGATGAACTTCTCAGCTAATCCTACAACTACCGGTCTAAATGAGCTGTAGGTTTAGTGGGCTCCTTGTATTATACCATATGAAAAAACAACATGGTTTACCGCTGTAGCAAAGGTTAATTGTAAACGTTCTCTTGTTCTTACCAAGCCTATAAGGATAGCTCTTCCCACGGGGTGGGGGAGGGGCAGGGGGTTTGAGGAAGGCTCTTCCATCTCGGAATTTTTGTCTTTTATCCTTCAGAGGGATAGGGCCAAAATCTTCTTTCTTATATTTTCTGCATTTATGAAAATATATTTTGTAGAGTATGTTGGCGTGGGACATGTCTGTGCATGTGTTACAAATGGTAAGTATATAATGCGTTGTGAAATACAGTATACATATTACAATCAATATATAACATAACCAGAATTCTTTTGTACACCTGGGCTTATTTGTTTCATAGAAAGTGCATTACTTTTGAAAGAAAAAGCACGTGGCTAATATATTTCTAATTGCAATTGCGTTTTAGTGGAAGGGGCAAATCATGTATTTATTATTACTCTTTCCATTCTACCTGCTAAGTCGTTTTGTAAACGATTAGTCTATTGTAGCAACTCACAGCAGGGTTCATTCCTGCAGTGGGCGTGCATGAATTTGACAGCTAGGTGAAACAAAAAGGCTTAATGTATAGAAGCATTCTGGTCTTCACACTACTGAAATTAAGTCGCTTTTGGGGAAAACTTTTAAAACCCCATGCAAGGTGACAATTCCTGATGGATCTAGCTTTAAGGGGTGGGTGGCAAGTGAGGTCTTGGTTGGGAGATGGTCTTCATGCATCCTAATAAAACCAATAATCTATTGTACCTTTTTGGTTGTTTGCTGTTACAAAAGCGAATTTTGATTAGCCTTGTATATCATACACAAAAGTGGTTGGCAAATCTACCTATTGCAGAATATACATTTGGGAGAGCTTATGTCAAACCTGACATGTTTCTGGACACTGTCTGCAGTGATACATCTTGCATGATAATCTGTTAGACCACTTAGTGATTAACAACTTACTAAGTCGTATTATGAAAGCTGTGCCTAGTGCCTATCACAAAGCAATTCTGATCACAAAAAAGACATGGCCGCAGTAGTTGAACAAATGCCGCACTCCTCTAGAGCATATACAGTTGTTCCTACTGACATTCTGCTCAACAGGTGAGAGCACTATGCTATCAAACTAGTGACTCATGTAGTGAGAGAAACTCCCACATCAGCATCAATAAGTAAACACCCAGAGCAGATCCAAAGTTCCATAAATTGTAAGAGGACATTCTGTAATTCCAGTTCATACAATAGCAGTAACAAGAATGTGATGTTTATTTCACTTAGGAGCAAGCAGCCGACGCATGTTTTGTCTTTGGCAACGTTTTCAAGGCCAAATAACTGATGCCAGTGAGCACCCAAGATAGATGCATCAAATCCGTATGGGGACTGGGCGGATCCATAATATATTTAACGGAAAGAGCAGGGCCAAGGTACAGGCTTCTACGAATAAGTCAAATCTGTTAAGTTATACACGTCCCTGTAACCTTTGTTTTTTTTCAGTGAATATATTATATATTTCAGTGACAGTCCGAAATAAACACCCAGCATTTGGCGAGGGCAGCGTTTGATGGGCCCGGTTTCCTGCTAAATATACACTGGCTCTCCTTCTTTCCATCAAGACAAGCTGCACACCAGGAGCGAGTTTCCACTGCAGTTTATTGAAGCAAAAGGAATAATTCTTTCTGCGTAAATAAATTGCAGTGAAAGCTCACTCCTGGTGTGACACGTGCTTTTCTTGATGGAAGAAAGAAGGGAGGATGGATGGATGGGTTACAGAGTGGCAGTATACACTCTGTAGTTATAGATTGGGTGACCAGAGATAGGGATTTTTTTTATATTTGTCCCTTAATAACTTTTCACCCATTTGATGAATGTCCATGAATCTTTGAAAAACATACTGCCCCAATTTAATTGTCAAAGTACTAAAAGTTTAACAGCATTTGGTCAAGGGGGTGCAAGGAAAAAAACAGGCTTGAAATCCAATGCATTTTACATAGACTTTTGTATTTTGCATAGCAAGAAAACTGCCAGGATTTTGCTGAAACTTGGCAGCATTAGATATTCGGTTGCACAGATGATTCTTTTGAGTACTGCAGGTAAGTAGAGTAAGTATTTTTATTAATTTATAAGGTTTTTCAACTAGTGCTCTCGTGTAGCACAATACTGCTAAAAGTAGCAAGGAAGCCTAAAAAAAATACTCGACAGCATATGTAAAGTTTCAGATCAATTACTTGAGCAACTTAGAGATCCATTTATGGTCACATGCTACTTGAAACCTATAAGCAAATACATACAAATAGAATACATCTTAAGCTACATACGTTTTCCTTGCATGCTCTCAGGCATGGATGTCATTTAGGGGTCACCAACAGTCGCAGCAGCGACCCCTGGCTTGCCCTTTGTGACCTCTGGCACTGCCTTTGCAACCCCTGTCCTTAGATGTGGCTAAATAGGTGCCTGAACTACATAGGTAGCTTGTCCTATTGGACATCGGTTGGGGATTCACTTTCCTGGTTCTCTGTCATTTGTTTACTGCATAAATAGCGAATGTTATTAATCCGTACTTGTGTAATAACAAATGGAGTACAATTTGCTGAAATATGACCCTGTGTGTCAGCTAAGGTAAGTAAAAAATGCTTTCAAATCTGCCTGGTACACGTACCTGCAGGTGAGAGTGTGTTTATGTGAGAGTGTTTGTGAATATGTGTATATATGTAAGCATGTGTATGTGAGTCACAGTAAAGGTCAAATGGAATGTGATGTCACTTCCGCTACCCCTGGCATCTTGGTGAATTGACGCCTATGATCTCCGGCTCACAAAATATAAGTGGCCCAACATGCCAAACATAAACCATCTGTTCGATGGCATGTGTGGCTGTAGATACACATGCTCTCCATACTCCTGCCACCTAGTGTTGGGTCCAGAGTATTGAAAGTTGTTTTTCTTTGAAGAAGCATTTTTCCAAGTCACCGGACTGAGTGACTACTCCTTCTTGGTGATACTGTGCATGGGCATCAACTCCTTTGTCAGATTGTTTTCTCTATGCCGTTGGGTTCGGACGTGTATCTCTGCTCTCTGTCTTGCGACTCGCTCCTGTTCGAAATCTTTCCTTCGGTTTATTCTTTATCAACAGTATTGTTTCTTGATCACGTATTTCAATCTTCGCATTTGTCTCCACTCGGCAATCTGGGCATCGACCACACGCCCTCCAGGGTTACCTCGCCTGTTTTGGCCCTATCTACCACGTGGCACTGAAAAATATGCTGAGCTGATGGAATGGATGCCTTTTTGTTTCTGCCCTTGGTGCAGCTCAAAAATCCCCCACATAGATCAACAAATGGTGTGTAACTTATGCCTCTCCTCCAACCACCAGGAAGCTACCTGCGACACCTGTAAATCCTTCTGGTCAAAGAAGACCCTTCGGGACCGAAAAGCTCATCTTTTGGAGATAGCACACAAGACTCCGGACAACAGCCCGGACATCTTTGGGGAAGAACACACCCAGGAGGAGCCATAACAAGAGGAGGCCTTTTTGATCCAGGACTCCAAAATGCAGTTAGATTTCGAAAGCCAGTAGGTAACATTTGTGCACCTCTGCTCCACCTTAAGACTATTAAAAAGCCCCTTGTAGAGGTTGCCAGAAAGCCACTGCCACCAGGCCTTGGCAGGTCGGGAAAAACTGTTTTGGCTGCCCTGCCCTCTGGGCAAATAACATCTTTGGCATCAACCAGCGGCACCTCAGTCCGAAACATCGTTGCCCTCTTGGTCCTAACTTCGGCCGTGAGTACTTTGGCTCCAAACTGACCAGCATCCGCCTCTGTTTCGGTGCAGATGAAAGGTCACCAACAGAAAATTCCGGCGTTGAAAACAAGGGAGCCAACACCTTCAGAGCAGAAAGACTCCAGCCAGTCTTCAGCTAAGCCATCACCTATTGAACCTATTTTGGAGGCAATGGATGCTTGACAGCACCACCTCCATTTCCTGGAGGGTGTAGGGTACATTATCACTTTCCCTCCCTCCCACCCCTCACCCTGTTATGTTGAAGAGGAAACTGTCATTCCAAGAGGCTTTGGACACTTCACCTCCAAAGAAGGTCACTAAGGACAAGGCTACCAGCATAACTCACAAGCCTTGGTACACCTTCTCCACCCCCTCCACTCCCTGATTCTCCTCCACCTCCCTCGCCTCCTCATTCACCTGCCTCACCTATTGCAGGTGTTGACACACCTTGTGGTTTCCCTGTATGTTCTGGGTAAGATATGAGGGGGACACAGCAGGACCCAGATCCATGGGACATATAGGGCCATGATCCCATGTTAAATACTGACCCAGATTTGTACCCCGCAAGACCCTCCCTCCAGAGGATTGTGCATCCTACCAGCAGGTAGTAGCTCTGACAGCCTCCTTCCATACTGTTGAGCTGCACAGGAACCCCTTCGAGCAGGACTTCCTGTTCGATTCCCTTACATCCACACATAGGGATATCTAGGTTCTCCCCATTCTCCCAGGCATGTTTCGTCGCCCTGACTAAATTTTGAAAGAACCTGTCTGCTCTAGGGTTTTCACCCGTAGAGTAGACAGATATAAGCCTGCTCTCTCTGACCCGCTATATATCAAATCCAAGGTCACTCCAGACTCTATAGTGGCCACGACTGCATGGAAACGGGCCAGTAGTCAGGCCACAGGGGACTCCTCCAGACAAGGAGAGTTAAAAAGCTGGATGCTGCTGGCAAAAGGGTGGCTGCGCAGGCAACCAATCATTGGAGTATCGTCAACTTAAAGATGCTGCTAGCTAAATACAATTCTGCTCACTGGGTAGAAATGTAGGAGCGCCTCCAATTTCTCCCAGATGAGCACCGCAGAAGAGGGCAGCAGATTGTTGCAGAGGGGCAGACAATCATAAACCACTCCATCCGTTGTGCCCTAGATGCTGCAGACACAGCTGCATGCTGTATTAACACTAGTGTTTTAATAAGAAAGCACACATGGCTTAGATAGTCTGAGTTCAAACCAGAGGTCCAGCAGGTGATGCTTAAAATGCCCTTCGACAAGGAGCACCTTTTCAGCCCTCAAGTGGGCTTCACCCTTGAAAAGCTGAAAAAAAGATACAGACACCTTAAAAGCCATGGATGCTCTTCAGTCTCCTCACAAATTGGCATTTTTCGTTGCTTCACGTTCACAGGTTGTTACAAATCTACAACCTCAGAGGCGTCTACTTCCCAGCCCAGACAGCCTTCAGCATCCTATTCTAGGGGTTTCTTCAGGGAAGCCTATAGAGGCTATAACAACTGAGGCAGAGTTAAGAGCACCACCACCCAAGGTTCTACAAAAAGCAGTGACTACCTCCGTCTTCACCTTGCCCACTCCACACCTGTCGAGGGACGACTTCAAAATTTTCATCCAGAATGGGTCAACATCATCGCGGACCAATTGGTCTTTTCCATTACCCAGCATGGTTACTGTCTGGAGCTCATTACCACTCCTCCAAACGTTCCCCCTCACACTCACAGACTATCTCATGAGCACCTTGCCCTTCTCAAGCAAGAGGTTCAATCCCTTCTTCTGAAAGGGGCCATCAAGCATGTTCCCATAAAACACCAGGGATCACAGGTATACTTACTAAACTTTCTCATTCACAAGAATGATTGCTCTCTCAGTCCTATTCTGGACCTCAGACCATTAAGCCACTACATTTTCTCAGACTACCTTCATATGGTTACTCATCAAGACGTTATTCCGCTTCTACAACAAGATGACTTTATGATGGCCCTACTTCCATATCCCCATTGACCCTGCACACCGAAAATTCCTAAGATTCGTGGTTGCAGGCAAACATTACCAGATGAAAGTCTTGCCTTTCAGAGTCAGGACTGCTCCCAGAGTCTTCACAAAGTGGTTAGCAGTAGTCGCCGCACATCTCAGAAGACAAAACATACATCTTTCCCCTACCTAGACGACTGGCTCATCAAAGCCAGCATACTATCACAGTGCCAATATCACACTCAGATGACAGTGTACCTGCTTCACACATTGGGATTCACAATCAACTTTGCCAAATCCCATCTACAACCTCTTCAGATACAGCCCTACTAGGAGCTGTTATCAATGTAGAGTTGGGGTTAGCATACCCCAACCCAACACACGTTCAGAGTTTTCAGTCTCTGCTCCCTCAGTTCCAGGAGAATCGCACATCCACAGTCAGGGCTATTATGTAATTGTTAGGGATGATGGCGTCCTGTATTGCAATTGTTCCCCATGCCAGACATGCATCTCCTACAGCGGTGTCTGTCTCATCAGCGGTCTCAGTCATAGGGTCACTTGGAGGATCTAGTGTTGTTAGACTACCATATTCACCGCTCTCCGCAACAGTGGAACACCACCAACTTGTTAAAAGGATGGCCTTTTCTGGACCCTGTGCGTCAGACGATTCTGACCACAAATGCATCACTGACAGGTTAGGGTGCTCACGTTCAAGACTTCACAGAAAGGGCCTCTGGGATCTCAGTCACCAATCCCTCCATATCAATTGCCTCGGGATTCAGGCAGTCTTTCTAGCCCTGGAAGATTTTCTTCATCACCTGTCTCACAAGGTTGTCTTAGTCCGCATTGACAACATTACAACAATGTATTACCTACAGAAACAAGGGGGATACGGTCTTCCCAATTGTCACAACTCTCTCTGACATTATGGAAATTGTCTCTCCACCACCACATTCACCTGATGGCAGAGTATCTCCCAGGAATGGACAAAGACTTCACTGCTCAGCAGGATGCAGCAACAAGTCCACAAATGGGAACTCCACCCGTAGGTCCTTCAAAAATACTTCCTAAGGTGGCGAACTCCTCAGATAAAGTTTTTTTGCCACAGCAGAAAATGTAGAGCTCAAGCTTCTCCTCCAGGTACCCTCAACCTCTATCCAAGGGCAACGTTCTATGGATGAACTGGTAAGGGATATTTACTTATGCTTTTTCACCTATCTCTCATTCAATTTCTGGTTCGGTGGAGCAGGCAGACATCTCACCCAGTGCTCCTTGTGGCTCCCACTTGGGTGCGTCAGCCATGGTTCACCACACTTCTGGACCTCTCAGCTGTTCCTCGCGAGAAGCTCCCCAACATGCCAGATCTTCTCACTCAAAATCAAGGACCGATCAGACATCCAGAGCCCAGGTCACTCAACCTTGCAATATGGCTCCTGAAGTCATAGAGTTTGGTTACTTAGGATTGCCTTTGGAATATATGGGAATATATGGACATTCTCAGGAAAGCTCGTAGACCCACAACTAGAGCATGTTATGCTGCAAAATGGAAACATTTTGTATGCTACTGCTAACCCAAACGTATTAAGGCTACAATCCAAGACGTTTTTTTTTTTGTTCCATTTACAGAAACCTAATTTAGCTTACACTTCCATTTGTTTACATCTCACAGCTATAGCTGCATATCTACAAAACAGACAACATACTTCTTTCCAGTCATCAAAGCTTTCATGCAAGGCCTTAAAAGGGTTATTCCATCTACAGTGCCTCCTGCACCATACTGGGACCTCAATATAGTGCTTACCAGGCTCATGGGCCCTCCTTTTGAGCTATTTCATTCATGTCCTCTTCGGTGTTTTTCTTGGAATGTGTTGGTTTTGTAGTTGCTATCACATCACTCAGACGTGTTAGTTAGCTCCAAGCTCTAACCTTGGAAGAACCTTTCTTCCAGTGGCCCGTCACACAAACCCGAAGTTCCTTCCTAAAGTGGTTTCCCAATTCCATATCAACCAATCCATTGAACTAATCAGTCTCCTTTCTGTAGCCTTACTCAGTTGTGGAAAGAGGTTTACACGCTTTAGATGTTAAATGAGCACTTACGTTTTACATTGACAGAACCAAAGACTTTAGGAAAACTAAACATCTCTTTGTAGCTTTTTCACTGCTTCACAAAAGCAGTCCAATATCCACAAACAGCATAGCTAGATGGATAGGGAAATGTATACAAACTTGCTATGCTAAAGCAAAGAGGCAGTTACAGGTTACTCCTAGAGCGCATTCTACTAGGAAAAAAGGAGCACCACAGCTTTCCTCAGAAACATACCTATCGCTGACATTTGTAAGGCAGCTGTGTGGTCTACACCACATACATTTAGAAAGCATTACTGTGTGTCTGTACTAGCACATTAGCAAGCCAATGTAGGCCAAGCTTTGCAAAGAAAACTTTTCCCATCAACTGCAAATCCCGCGGGCTAGCTGCCACTTTTATGGAGGGACTGCTTTACAGTCTATGCAGTGCATGTGTGTCTACAGCCACACATGCCATTGGACGGAAAATGTTACTCAGTAAGCACCTGTTGGTGGCATGTAGTGCTGTGGATTCACATGCGCCATCCCTCCTCCCCAGACGCCTGTGGCTGTTCCAGTTACTTTATCTTTGTGTATACTTGTACATATGTAGTCACGTTTTGCATGGACATCTCTTTCTCTATAATCCCTCTAAACTCCTTTTCTCAACTGTTTGTGGGAAAACAGTGTAATAAAGGATTCGATGCCCATGCAGAGTATCATCGAGAAGGAGGAGCCACTCAATTCCGTGACTCAGAAAAATGCTTCTGCGAAGAAAAAGAACTTGCAACACTCCAGACCCAACACTAGATGGCAGGAGTATGCAGAACATGTGAATCTATAGCACTACATGCAATGCACACTTGTTTGCTGGGTAAGGAACATTTTCCTTCAAATGCATCCCTGTGCAACAAAATAAAAAATTGACCCATCAGTGAGCCACACAAACTACTATTTGGAGGACATAATAATGATGGACCACTAGAGAAAAAATTATCAAATTTTTCATAACAATAACAAAGATTGCCTTTCATTCACTTTGGCCTTTACATGCAGCACAACTCTACAAAAATTAGCAGCGAGGCCCAAAGAATGAACTACACTGCATTTAAGGCTTCAGATTTACTTCATGAACAACTGAAAGAACCACTTATAGTCACATGCTAATAGGAAATTTATAAACACATACATAACCAATGGAATATATCTTAGTCTGCATAAGTGTTCTTTGCATGTTCTCTGGCTCACAAAATAAAACTGTGCCCAGCAAGCCATACAATAAACATCTTCCGTATGTCCGTTGCAACAAAATGGAAAAGTGACCTATCAGTGAGCTACACAATCTACAGTATGGAGGACATGATAATTAGCCACTAGGAAAAAATATTTCTTAATTTTTATAACAGTGATTGCCTTCCGTTCACTCTGAGCTTCATATGAATCACAACCCTTCTAAAAGTAGCAAGGTAGCTAAAAAAATAAACTAGACTGTATATGTAAAGTTTTAGAATTACTACATGAACAACTAAAAGACACATGATTATGCAAACCATTAAATTAATACATAAAAAATTAAATAGATCGAAAGAAATCACATTGAATCTCATTGCCATTCTGTAGTTATAGTTGGTATTCCCAAAGATAGGAATTCTTTGGATAGGCTCCCTAATAACTTTCCACCCGTATGATGAATCGCCACAAAATTTTCCAGACCTACACCTTTTTCTGGATTTTGAGATGTCAATTTTGTGGTGAATCCTTAAGGGAATGCAAAGATAAAAGGAGGGTCACGAAATGCATTTTTCCTCCAGTGCACTTTTCATAAACTATTGTATTTGACTTAGCGCAAAAACTGCTGAATATATTTACATGAAATATGGCAGGATTAAATTAGGATGCAGAGATTATGTTTTTTGAGTACTGCAGTGAAGTAGGGTAAGTAGGTTTTAAGTTATAAGGCATTTAAACTTTGTAAATTTGTTTTGCGAAACTACCACGGTACATGAAGTAAACTCACTAAAAAATATATTTAAAAAATATAAATACATTTCCATACATATTACCACTTAGTTAAGTAATAGGTCCCTACCTACTATCACTTTAACTATATCTAAAGCCCTAATACTGAACACAGGCATCGTGTAGTAATAACAATATGGCAGCCTTTCATTCTCTGAAAAAAGCCATTACTGAATTATATACTGGCTTGTGATTGCCAAGCACCAGGTTATATTACAAAGGTATCACTGTATACCATGGCCCAAAATATAGCTAAGGCCTAGCTGTGTTATTTGATTGCGGTACCCTTTTGTCACTCATGATGTCGCATGGTCAGTGCAGTACTTAAGCAAGATTTACAAAGGAACGCAAGACAACTATGCATGGCCCTGCTTTGACTGGTAAATCTGGAGAAACACAAAGCAGCACAATTTGCTGTGTTGCATACTCTGCACACCGTAATCTACATTTCTGCTAAGTTTCCTATACATCTGTATGGCATGGCAGTGTAGCCACTCCACTATATGTTATTCCACTCAACAAGACTCCACTCTACACTATTACATTTTATGCAACGCCACTCCAGTGTACGCCACTCCACTGGACACTGCTCCACTATACACTTTTCCAATCAATGCCATTCTACTCTACGCATCTCCACTCTACTCATTTCCACTGTATGCCACTTTACTCTACAGCACTCTACTGTATGCTATTCCACTATATGCAACTCCACTGTACTCTACTCAACTCTACGCCATGCCAGCGTATGGCACTCCACTCTACGACTCTTCATTCTGTGCTGTCCAACTGAACCCCACTACAATGTATGCCTTTACCCTCTAGCCCACGCCACTGTACGCCACTCCAGTCTACATCACTCCATTATATGCCACTCCACGGTACACTATTACTCTCTACCCTACTCCACTATACAATACTCCACTCTGCACTATTACTTTGTACACACTGTCACTCTACACTGTTACGCTGTATGCAACTCCACTATACGCCTCTTCATTGTACGACATCCACTGTATTGCACTCTATGTGCTACTCCAGTATATACTATTTCACTCTTACCCATTTTCATTGTATGCCATTCCACTGTATGATACACCACTCTGCCATTCCATGTATGCCCCACCACTCTACTCCACTCCATTCCACGCTCTTCCATTGGAAACCACGCCACTGTACAGCACTCCACAGTATGCTGTTACACTCTACTGTATTTTAGTCTGTGCCACTCTAATGTACACCACTCCACTCTGTTACCCTGTAGGCCACTCCACTATACGCTACTCCCCTCTACACCACTCCACTCTATGCCATCCTGTGGTACGCTAGTCCATTGGACGCCACTCCACTCTACACTACTTCACTATATGCTACTTCACTTTACTCCAAGCCACTGTACACTACTTCTATCTACACTGTATGCTATTCTACTCTACACTGTTCCACTCTACATTCTACTCTACGCAACTCTGTTGTACTCCACACTATGCTATTCCACTGTAGGCCACTCCATTCTACGCTATTTCACTCTATGCAGCTTATCTTTGCCCCTCTACTGTATGATATTCCAATCTACCCAACTGTACTGTATGCTATTACACTCTACTCCACCCCCATAGTACACCACTCCAGTCTAAACCACTTCAGTGTATGTCACTCCACAGTACGCTACTACACTATACACTGTTACACTTTATGCCACTGCACTGTACAGTACTACACTATACGCTGTTATCCTCTAAGCCACTTCACTCTACACTATTCCACTGTATGCTGCCTCACTGTACACTACTCCACTATGCTCCACTACAATGTACTCTCCTCCACTCTATATAATTGTGCTCAACTGTATTCTGCCACTGCACTAGACTCTAATCCACTGTATCCCCACACACTGCACTGTCCACAATTGCTCTTGATTCTATGACTGTACCCTCTATTGTACAACACTCTTATTACACGCTACGACACAGCACTCCACTCTATTGTATGAGATACCACTCCAACTTATGTTTCCTTAACTCTATGCTACACCACTTCAATGCATGCCACCCAACTCTACACCATTACACTGTACACCAATCCACTCTACAATATTCCACTCTGTCACTCCAGACTTTTGTACTCCGCTCTACACAATTCCACTGTATGCTACTCCACTTTATCCACTCTAAGCCACTACAGTGCACACCACTCCACTTTATGCTACTCCATTGTATGACTCTCTCCTCCACTCTATACAACTCCAATGTATAAGTCTACTGTAATTCATGGCACTGTATGACATTCTACTCCACTCTGTCCTCGTACACTCTTGTCCAACTCTTTACTCAACTGTATGCCCTTACACCCAAATGTTCAAAACTGTGTTCCACTATTACACTTTTCTATACTACTCAGCAGTCCACTCTACTTTACAAGACTCCACTTCAATCCAGTTTGTAACATTTTACTACCTGCGCTAAGCCAGTGCACTCCACTGCATGCCACCCTAATTTTACTCCACACTGTTTAACCACTCCACTCAACTCTATTCCATTGTACGAGACTTTACCACAATCTGTGCTACTATACAACAATCCACTCTACGCAGCTCCATTGTTTCACACACTACTGTACTCTATGCAGCTCCACTACACTGAATGCCACTCTCTAACTGTATTAGAATTTATATGCCACAGTACAACACCATACTCCACTCTACTTTACAATACTCGAGTCCACTATACAACACTGTACGCAACTCTTTGAATGCCACTGCAGCCCACTTTACTCCACTCTACTCTAACACAGTACTCAACTCTACTCCACTGTACACCACTCGACTCAATGCCACTCAGTGCCATAGTACTCTGTAACACTGGATTTTGCCAACCCACTGTACCACACTCTGCAACACTGTTCTGTGTGCCACACCACTCTACAAAAATCAACTAGAATGTATGCCACTCCACTCTATTGGGGTCTAAATCACTTTCCAGTATTGACACCTCACTACACACTACTCTGCGACACAGTACTCCAATTTATGGCACTTTTCTAGACTGTGCGCTTTGCCGCTCCACTCTGCTGCTCCCTAAGACACTATAGTCTAAAACACACCACTCCACTGTGACACTTTACTCCACTCTACACTACCCCACTCCAGTGTACTGCTCCCCACTATACTCCACTCTTCACCTCTGTACTGCGCTCTATTCTGCTTCACTGTCCGACACTCTACTCCACTGTATGCAACTCTACAACACTGTTCTACACTCTGAAACTCTACTCCGCTCTATGCCATCCATTCTTTGCCACAATACTACATTGTATGACATTTGATGACACAACACTAAACTTCTCTCTACAATACGCCAACCAACTATATGACATGGCACGCCACTCTGCGGCGCTCTCCTCCACTGTACTCTACACCACTCCACATGATATTCAACCTACTCCACTGTAAAACGCTCTAATCCAGTCTACGACACCTTACTCTACTGTTTGACATGCCATTCCTCCGTACGACTCACTGATCCAGTCTACTGCACTTGACTCCACTGTATGAGACACCATGCTACTACACAATGATACTTTACTGCCCTGTAAGATACGGCACTGCACTGTGCTCTAATCCACTCAATTCCAATCTACAATACTCCGGTCTCTGTCAATAGCTTTAAAACACTCTCCTCCATTACCTCAAAGTGTAGGAGACACTGCACATAACAACCCTCCACTTGGGACACTGGATTCTACAATTTGAACCATATTTTTATTCAACATTTTTAAAAACCCTTGAAGTTCAATAAAAACAAAACAAAGGTTAAAGCTTAGATATAGTAAGTAAAACGTATACAAAAGTTTAAACTACACAAACTTTAAAATTATAAAGTTATAGTAATAACTTTATTTTGCAATTTATCCACCACCTTCAAATTATTATAAGCAGCTGACCTCATTACACACTCTTTTCAGCTCACTAACCAGACAACACTAACCATAATTTACTACTCTACCATCCACTATGTTGTGATAAATAATGTTAATTCAAAGTGATGTTTATAAAATGAGCAGTGGTAGAATACACATAATGTGTCCAAGCTCTAGGGGAGGGAGTAACACAGAGAGAGGAAGAAAGCCTGCAGCAGCTTGCCAATAAGAAGCAAGCAAATAAGAGACAACGAAGGCACCTAATGGTAAACAATGGGCAGCCTTTCAGCCCACTTTAAGAAAACAAAAGGCCCCAAAGAGACAGATCATGTGCTATCTAGGCAAGGCCTAAAAATAAAGAAAAGTCAGAGGATGAGGGAGCTTTTTTCCCCATTGAACACTTCCAGAACATTGACCTAATGGCTCCAATTGGTCCGTTAAAAGAGAGGCAACGACTCCTGAGGTAGAGGCAAAAGTGGGTCCCTCATTGGAGATACCACCACTGCCAAACCTTCGCTTGCCTATCCCCTCCTAATTGCACAGCACCTGTCAGGCAGCATCCACAAGGTTTTTCTCCACATGGCGGAATATCACCTCCGACCAGTGGATATTATATGTTATCCAACATGGTTACTGTCTTAGAGCTTACTGCCGCACCTCCCACCATGCCACCCTGTAAACACAGACATTCCCCAAAACACTGTCTGCGCAGGAAAGAGATCACAGTGCTCTTCCTCTAGTGGAGCTGGGGGCATAGAACGTGTCCAACATCATCTGCAGGGTACGGGACATCACTGTACTTCCCGATTCCCAAGTAGAACGGCTCCCTCAGACATATCCTAGATCCCAGGCTCCTCAACAAATACATCCTATCAGATGTTCACATAGTCACTCTTCAGGATTTTATTCCACTGCTACAGCAAGGTGACTTCATGGCCGCTCTCAAGCTGAACGACTCCTACTTTCACATACCAATCCACCACTGCAGTTTAGGTGTTCACCAAGTGTCTTGCAGCAGTGGCCGCTCACAGGCGCAGACAGGGCATCCATGTTTTCCCTTACCTGGCTGATATAGAACACCACACTCCGACAGTATCTCAAACACACATAGGTCACAATCAAACCTCTGCTCGAACTAAGGTTTACTATCAATATGACCAAATCTCACCGCCAACCCCCGCAGATCTTACCTTACTTGGTAGCAATTCTCAATTCATGAATTGGCATGGCTTAGGCAAACACTGCGCAGAAACAGTCCTTCTAGGTGCTGCTTCCTCTCTTCCAACAAGGTTGACAGGTCGCAGTCGGGACAGTCATGTGCTCCCCTTGGTATAATGGCCTCCTGTACTGCCATAGTCCCACACACCTAAGTTGTTATTGTGTCTGTTGCAGGAATGCTTAGTGCAGCACTGGTCTCAAGTGAAGGGTCATTGGGCCGATCTAGTGTTGATCGTCCAACTCACCTGTCACTCTGTGCAGTGGCGGAACGCCAACAACCTGTTGCAGAGGCGGTCTTTTCTCGACCCAGTTTTGCAGATGACAATCTGGATGGAAGCCTCCCTCACAGGGTGGGAGGGCGCATTTACAGGACCTTACTGTCTAAGGCTAATGGAAGTCCAGACTCCAGGATCTCCTAATCTGTTACCTGGAACTTTTAGCCATCTACCTAGCGTTGAAACCTTTCTTTCCCCACCTGACCGGCAAGGTTGTTGTCATCGGAACAGACAACATGACCATGTACTATCTCTTTATACAGGGTAGCGCGTGTTCTCCCCAGCTCTCTCAGCTTGCCCTGGGCACTTGGCAGGGGTCTCTGTGTCAGAAGATCCACCTTTTGGCAGAATGCCTCCTAGGCACGGGCAACAACTTTGATGACCTCCTCAACAGGATACGGCAACATGTCCATAACTGGGAATTCCACCCAAGAGTCCTCTTTCCATATTTCCTGCAGTGGGTGGGGTTTTCCAGAGGTTGACCTCTTCACCACCACAAAAAAAACAAATGCTGAAGCTTCACCTCCAGGTTCCCACACCCATAATCCAGAGGCAAGGCACTACGGATGAACTGCTCAGGGATATTTGGCTGTGCTTTTCTGCCTCCTCCACTACTTCAATTTGTGATTCGGAGGATGCGCAAGACATCCCTCATCCTCATCCTAGTGGCCCCCACTTAGGCGACCAGCTCTGGTTCATGAGCCTGCTGGAACTCTCAGTTGTTCCGCATGAGGCTCCCCAACAGGATGGACCTTTTCATACAGAACCATGGAGAAATGAGGCACCCAGACCTCATTTTGCTCAATCTTGCGTTCTGGCTCCTGAGGTCTTGGAATTCAGGTACCTTAACCTACCACTTAAATGTATGAGCAACCTGAGGAAGCATGCAGGCCTGCCGCACATGCCTGTTATGCTGCCAAAAGGAAATAGTTTGTCTGTTATTCTAATTCTAAACAGATTGACCTTTCAAAGCCCAGGGTCAATGAAATAGTCTGCCTCCTACTCCCCTTGTGGATTTGTGGTCTGGCCTTCACTTCCATTCACCTTCACTTGACCTCAGTGGCTACGCCAGGTGGCACATCTCCGTATTCCAAATACCCATCATTAAGTCTTTCATTGAGGTCCTCACAAGGCTTATGGGTTCCCCATGTGAGCCCCTTCATTCTTGCTCCCTTCAATTTCTTAACTGCAAGGTAGAATTACTTGTTGCCTTCACTTCACTCAGGAGTGTAAGTAACCCTTATTTCAAGTACACAAAGATAGGGTTTTGTTCTGCACCTAGCCCAAATTCCTTCCAAAGGTCCCCCCCCTTTGAGGGTCTCTACGGGATTCTTGAGAAACATTCCCATAGCTGGCATTTGTAAGGCCGCTACATAGTCCACACCACACACTTTTACCAACACTACTGTGAGGATGTGCTGGCCCACCAACAAGCCAACATTGGCCAGGCAATACTCCAAACACAATTTCACTCCTCTGCAACACCCACAGATTAGCCACCGCTTTTTGAAGAGGACAACTTTACAATCTATGCAGAGCATGTGTATTTAGAGCCACATATGCTTCAAATGGAAAATATTACTTATCCTGTAAGCATCTGTTTGTGGCATGTAGGTCTGTAGGTTCACATGTGCCCACCCTCTTCCCCGGATGCCTGTGGCTTTTTCACTAGTCACTCTTCTATAAGTTTTTCTCAGTCTCTCTTGCATGGTCATCTATCTCTATACATTGCTTCACTCCTTCTTCGTCCTCACCCGCTGTGCAGTAAAACAGTCTAACAATGCTGATGCCCTTGCACATTACCAAAAAGAGTAGAGATCACAATGCCTTGTGACTCTAAAGACTTCTTCGAAGAAAAACAACTAGCATACATCTGCGCCCAACTATAGATGGCAGCAGTATGCAAAGCAAGTGAATCTACAGCACTGCATGCCACGAACAGATGCTTACAGGGTAAGTAACGTTTTCCTATGTGCATGCAAAGACAGTGCTACAGTAAGTATTTTGATAGGCACTATAAAGAGTCAGACATTTCATCTTCAGTTAGGCAGTTGCTAGACCACAACTCCGGCCCGGTCAGCTGAAGGGCTGGAAGTAAAACGTAATGGCTGGGCGTACATCTACAGGGAGTGCAGAATTATTAGGCAAGTTGTATTTTTGAGGATTAATTTTATTATTGAACAACAACCATGTTCTCAATGAACCCAAAAAACTCATTAATATCAAAGCTGAATATTTTTGGAAGTAGTTTTTAGTTTGTTTTTAGTTTTAGCTATGTTAGGGGGATATCTGTGTGTGCAGGTGACTATTACTGTGCATAATTATTAGGCAACTTAACAAAAAACAAATATATACCCATTTCAATTATTTATTATTACCAGTGAAACCAATATAACATCTCAACATTCACAAATGTACATTTCTGACATTCAAAAACAAAACAAAAACAAATCAGTGACCAATATAGCCATCTTTCTTTGCAAGGACACTCAAAAGCCTGCCATCCATGGATTCTGTCAGTGTTTTGATCTGTTCACCATCAACATTGCGTGCAGCAGCAACCACAGCCTCCCAGACACTGTTCAGAGAGGTGTACTGTTTTCCCTCCTTGTAAATCTCACATTTGATGATGGACCACAGGTTCTCAATGGGGTTCAGATCAGGTGAACAAGGAGGCCATGTCATTAGATCTCCTTCTTTTATACCCTTTCTTGCCAGCCACGCTGTGGAGTACTTGGACGCGTGTGATGGAGCATTGTCCTGCATGAAAAACATGTTTTTCTTGAAGGATGCAGACTTCTTCCTGTACCACTGCTTGAAGAAGGTGTCTTCCAGGAACTGGCAGTAGGACTGGGAGTTGAGCTTGACCCCATCCTCAACCCGAAAAGGCCCCACAAGCTCATCTTTGATGATACCAGCCCAAACCAGTACTCCACCTCCACCTTGCTGGCGTCTGAGTCGGACTGGAGCTCTCTGCCCTTTACCAATCCAGCCACGGGCCCATCCATCTGGCCCATCAAGACTCACTCTCATTTCATCAGTCCATAAAACCTTAGAAAAATCTGTCTTGAGATATTTCTTGGCCCAGTCTTGACGTTTCAGCTTGTGTGTCTTGTTCAGTGGTGGTCGTCTTTCAGCCTTTCTTACCTTGGCTATGTCTCTGAGTATTGCACACCTTGTGCTTTTGGGCACTCCAGTGATGTTGCAGCTCTGAAATATGGCCAAACTGGTGGCAAGTGGCATCGTGGCAGCTGCACGCTTGACTTTTCTCAGTTCATGGGCAGTTATTTTGCGCCTTGGTTTTTCCACACGCTTCTTGCGACCCTGTTGACTATTTAGAATGAAACGCTTGATTGTTCGATGATCACGCTTCAGAAGCTTTGCAATTTTAAGAGTGCTGCATCCCTCTGCAAGATATCTCACTATTTTTGACTTTTCTGAGCCTGTCAAGTACTTCTTTTGACCCATTTTGCCAAAGGAAAGGAAGTTGCCTAATAATTATGCACACCTGATATAGGGTGTTGATGTCATTAGACCACACCCCTTCTCATTACAGAGATGCACATCACCTAATATGCTTAATTGGTAGTAGGCTTTCGAGCCTATACAGCTTGGAGTAAGACAACATGCATAAAGAGGATGATATGGTCAAAATACTCATTTGCCTAATAATTCTGCACTCCCTGTAGGAAAATATCAAGACCTTTATGCTGGGTTCAAAGGAAGAAGTAAACTCAATATCCTAACAGTATAATAAAATATATGGGTAACAAATGCAGACATTGAAAAATGATGGAGCAGATGTCTATTAATGTTTGTCCTCAAGTTTAGTTTACAGAATTAATTATAAAAGCAAAGAGGTTTGTTTGGATGTGCCTGGTTTGGCATAGTACAAGTTGGAGGGTGAGTACAACTTTCAGACAGTGGAAGTGTATTGCCTGCACTTCTGTGGCTGGAGGGCAGAGGTCCAGACACTGAGGTGTTGCAGGTGATGACTGGGCTCTCTTAGAAATTCAGTGAAGGCATTGTTAGCAAGGGGTTGCTGATTAGACTTCCTGAAGCAGTACGTTTTTGTTAGACAGTAGGGGTGGGAGGTGGAAATGCAGATTCTGTTATGCATGATGGAGAGGCCCTTAGGTAAGGTTCTGCGTTTTGCCTTCCCCTCTCACACTTTTAGTTGGACTGATGCAGAAACCTCATGTCTCTTTGTTCCTCTTTTGTGGGTGCTCGGGACTTGAGACTGATCTGATGTGAGGGGTATCACAAAACCAACGCTGTGTGGAAAGCAGCCTGGAAAGGACATTTGAAGAGGACGGGACAACCACCTCAAACCGGTTCTGGTTCATGAGACAGTTGATGAAGTTGCAGAGTGAGTCAGGGAAAAATATGTTTTTATACAACTATATATAGAAACACACAAGACTTTTTCAAAATGTAAATTGGAACCGTCTCATCACATTTTTGTGCTTTCCCTTCATTTTAGCATGTATTTTTCCTCTGTTTCATGACATTTGTTCATTTTCACATTTACTACATTACCATTAGGGCTTCCCTGCCACATTCCCTTTTGTTCATTTTATCAGGTCTTACTCCTTCCTTCATTTGTCGTTCCAGTTTGCCCTCTCCTAGCTACTGTCAGTGCCTGAAATTGACTGCTGAGGGTCGTAGTACCAGCCCCCTGTGAAAGAAGCCCAGAGGCCCTGATGCAGGATACACAGTTTGTGGGGCCCCATTAACTTCTCCTGGCGGCCTAAAGCAGCGCAGGAGACACTGCCTCTCAGTTTGGACCTGCCACTAGCCCCAGCAGAGCCACCCTCCTACACCCTACATCAAATACCCGAAATAATATTAGCAACACTATGTAACATACGCATCTGTGTACTCCTGGGAACAGGAATGAGTTCTACTGCCTTAACTCATTTCATTTCAGTAACCATCTCTACACATACAAGCTTAGTGCAGGAATAGCACTTGCTGCCACTCCCTATGACTACTTGAACCACAGGCATTGCTGTCACCAACACTGTGGCACTCACCATATCCACCCGAAAAGGATGAAAGGCTTAGTCGTCCCAGCAGTGAATTGAATGGGGAACCCCAGCCTGCAGCAAGCAAGCAAAGTCATGCAGCCACAAACACACCTTCTCTCACTTGCAACGTTACTTCACAAGACTCTAGTATTCCTGGCTTTTAGAAGCCACCTGTGACTGCAAATAAAAGTGTCTTAGAGACTCCACAAAAGCCCTCTAAGTAAAGAACATAACTGCATAGCCTGATGGACATGATAATCTTTCAAACAAAACAGTTGCTTAACTGAGAAGTGTGAGATGGTTCTTAAAGATTCCCAAATTTATCCTCACAAGAAGAATTGGGTGTAGGAATAATAATGTGCCACAGAACTATCCTGCATGAGTTCAAGCTCTACCATCTGAGTGTATAATCATGCTCCCTCCTTCACTCTGTACTATATCTTCTTTTACTCTTTTATGTTCCCTACTTCTGTTCCTCTTTTCATAATCAGTACTTTAGAACTCTTCAAAGCTCCTCTCCGCACTCAACAATGCTCAAAATTTAATATCTATCCCTTCACTCACTGAACTT
Source organism: Pleurodeles waltl (assembly GCF_031143425.1). Taxonomy (NCBI): domain Eukaryota; kingdom Metazoa; phylum Chordata; class Amphibia; order Caudata; family Salamandridae; genus Pleurodeles; species Pleurodeles waltl. The sequence goes on from NC_090440.1 coordinate 1,894,261,749, forward strand.
ACAAGATGCTTTGGCTCGGAAGTTAGGACCTATACAGACTTCTACTGATGGAATGCAGACCCTCTCAATTCAAGAAATTCTGAGGATTTCCAAACATTTAGATGCTCCTCGGTTTCTACACAGAGTATTGTGTTTTACCTCCTGCACTTGTTAAGGCAGGAGTTATCTACATGTTTATAGGCCTGCACTTAACAATGACAGAGTACCTCCAAAACCGACAACACTCTTCCCTGTTTAGGCTGCCAGTCATTAAGGCCTACATGGGGAGCCTAAAGTGGGTAGTACCTCTAAGCAGATGCCAGTCATATTTGGAATCTTAGACCCATATTTATACTTTTTTAGCAACACATTGGCGTCATTTTTTGACGCAGAAACTGCGCAAACTTGCAAAATAAAATTGTGTTTTCTAAGTTTGTGCCGCTTTTGCATCAAAAAACGACACATAAGCGGTGCTAAAAAAAGTATAAATATGGGCCTTAATGTGGTTATCACTCAACTAAAGTTCTTAATTTGGGAGGTTTCTGTCTTAATCATAGTTACCTGCGTCAGGCGTATTATTCAGTTCCATAAGGGCAGAGTAGTTTTTTGAACCACGCCAACTATCTAGCTAAGGTTGTTTCACCATTCCACGTGAATGAAATAGTTGAGCTTGCCTTTCTTCCCTCAACCAGTCTAGCAGAACAGCACTTCACACTCTCAAAGTTGAGAGTGCAGTTGTACTGCATTGATTTAAGCCCTTTAAACAAGCCTACTCAACTTCTTGTAGCCTTCACCAAACCTCACAGGACTCAGCTGTTTCTAAAGGTGGCAGTAGCAGGAGCATTTTCAAGTGTATTGAATCTTAGCATGCCAAGGTTAAGCGCACACTCCCCTTGCCCCACAGAGCCCAGACAACAGGTGACATTTTCAAAACCTAAAGGTTAAATAAAGTTCATAAGCAGGAGGGGTGTGGCCACAGTAACGACCAAGATGGCCGACTGGCTGTGAAGCTCTGGCGGCTCCATTAAACTGGGTTTTGGGCCTGTACCAGCACCCATCACTATTGGGGAGTGTCGGCTGCCACTTCTGGACTAGGTTTGACAGCCTTGTGGACGAAGGACGAGTCTGGCTGGCAGTGGCCCAGCATACGCCTTCTAGGCCCCGTGGTGACAGGGTCCCGGCACACATGACACTGTGAGGGTGGAGGTGGCAGCGGGATAAGCGGAGTAGACCTGTAGATCACTTGGGGACCCCCCTTTCTCTTTTATGACAGTTTATGCTCTGCCCGCCCCACAGCAAGCCCACTACTCTGGAGCAGCCAACGGGGCTGGATATGGAGTGGCTGAGTCCATCAGCCATAGGGACCTTCTTGGTATATACCACTCTCTCTATTGTTAATTGACTGTACTTGTTTCTCCTGAAGCTCCTCACCCTGGGTCCTGCTACCTACTGCTTCTCTCTGAGCTGTACCACCAGCTTCCGCTAGTACTCTGTTGCATTTGCCGGTATCATGGGGGTCAATTTTGAGTAGCCTTCTGCATATTATTCATAATGGCAGTTCAACTTGCGTATATTATCTGGTCCCCCAACCCTTCCTCCTGCCACACGATGGGAAGGGGAGACCATAAATAACAAAAACTTTTCTTTGAACAACCTAAGGCTACCCGGTACCAAACTTCCCTCCTTGATTCAGAGGATGGTGTAGCGGGGAATGCTATGTCGTGCCATCGGACAGCACTATGGCTATAATGCAGAGCGCAGCACTGGATTTTGATCAATGATGCCAGATTTCACAACCATACCAACAGACTTGATCGAATGGGTGAATGACTGGACCGCCACGCAACCAGAATGAATAATGCCAAAGAATGCATCTCAGTACTGGTCGATGTGCTACGACTACTGCAAAACACCTGGAAAAGCTAAAGCGACTCCTCAAGACTGTTGCAGCTAAAAATGAGGACCTTGAGGTGCAGTCCTGCCACAATAATATCTGCATCATAGGAGCGGTGGAGTTGTGAATATGGGCTACCCAGACCTAGTTGTTAATCATCTCATTGCTGACCTTTTTGACCAGCAGAGCTTTATGGAAGAATTTGTAGTATTGCAAGCCCATAATCCTTCTGCTCTTGCCCAGAACCCACCCTCCACACCCTCTTGGTGCTCGCCTGCTCAACAATAGGGATTGGGCTGTGCCTGGTGCAGGAGCGAGGCCTACTGCAATTCCAGGGCTCCCCCATATTTCACCTTGGCTGTACAGGAGGCGAGGCACAAATTGACAGATGCCAAAAATGCTCTCCATAAACAAGGACGGAAATATGACATAATCCATCATGCCCACTTACGGGTCAAGTCAATGGTAAGTCTCGTAGCGGAGTCCACTGACTTTTGTAAACAACATGGTATGTGGAAGACATCTCCCCACCAGAATACACCGCACGTCTCATTCTGCTGTCCCTGTTGCTGCAGATGCGAACTGCTCTGGATGCCATGTCATCTAATGTGGGTGAGTGATGGGTGTTGTACGCATGTATGGTTATGGTTTGTTTGTTTTACTAATGTCTGTCTGGTATGTGTTACTCTCATGCACACCTATGCAAGACCATTAATGTGCACTCCTCGATGACAAAGGCACAAGTCTAGAGGGACAGGGTGGCATAACTCACCTTTATGAAATGGAACATTAGGGTCTCAACAACCCCTGCAAAGACAAACAAGTGGTAAGTTCCCACTTCAAACTGGTAGTTTATAAGCATTCAATTGCCAAATATACAATAATGTTCCGTACTCCAAAGCTACTGATCAAGCTTGAAATTTAATAGACAGTTGTAAGTCACTTCATGTCATACTACAGGTAGAAGGAACGTAGAAACTAGTGGATACTCAGCCAACACGTGTTTCGCCCTATGATGTGCATTCACCAGGGCTTTCTCAAGGCATCATTGTTGATCATTTTTGCTAATGAACAGTGTTCAGAATATTAATATGGTAATAGTCAATCCGTACCAAAAACCGCCGGTATCTGCCGAGCATGGAAATTCAGAGAGGTGCGTCCACTGCCATCTTAGGATCAGCTGATGAGGCTGATTTCACACATCTGACCTGGACATGCCCACGCATAGGGACATACTCCCAGTTATTCACCACAATAGGAACCGTACTTCACCAGATCCTCTATTGGCCCTTCTGGGGTATGTCAACGATGTCCTGAAGGAAATGCGTAGATTCACTGCCATTGCGTTACTACTTGCGAAGCGAGGGTTGGTGCTTCACTGGGGCAGAAAGACGTCCCACTGGAGTTGCATGGTTGAAAAACATGGTCTACTGTGACACAACTAGTGAAGTGTATGCTACATTACAACCCCCCACTTCATGGCCCAAAGGCATATGGCAACCACTCCGTGACTACCTGTTGACCCTAGACACTGATGTCCCTGCTTGGTCTATTAAACTGTATTTTTTGTTGTGACACTCTCTATCCCTCCTCTATTATATGGCATGTATTATGACACCATGCCATCCGGAGCTGCGTTCTGCAAAATATCCTTAATTATTAGTCACTGCATCTTGAGTGTGTATTATTACTGAAGCAATGCATTATGCTAACCTTCTTACCACTTAATGTCCTTTAAACATATGCCCTCTTTCTGGAATTCGTATTCCCTCTCAAATTCTACTTTTATGTTGAAGCTTTCCAAACAGCACAGCTATTTGGTTGAGAAAGACATCTTGGTAACATACTAAAAGCTGACCTAGTGATGCATTGCTCCTGTTTCTTTTTTTTTTTTTTTTAAACATATTTTATTGTAGTTTCATTCAATCATTTGGCAGATAGTCATTATACCATACAGTACAACATATAAAAATCTTGTTATCTAATGCCTAATTTCTACCGGATCCTTAGAGTCCTACTTCCTAAAAAACCTGATATCGCAATTATTCCCTTAACATCCCCCGTCATCCGCCCCTACAGCCCCTCACCCCCAGGTGGGCCCAATGATGTGCTGTAATAGCTTCTGTGGAACTGGATGTGCCATGGTTAGGTGTGGCCTTCCTCTCGTGTATGATAATATGTACCTCACCCATCATGTCTATCCCCCCGAATCTGTAATCATAAGGGAACCGCTAGTAATCGGAACTTAATTATGTCTCTATTGCCTATTAATCAATAATTCGTTCAGGGGGTCGGTTCTGACTGGATTTCGTCTCCAAAGGCTTCTATCACCATTTCCCAGCCCTGTGCCACTTCTGGAGGTCTTATTCCTCTCTTGGCCTCCCGATAGAGAACATTTCCCTCACAACTAGCCCATTTAGTCAACTCTCTTCTCCATTGGGATATTCTCGGCCATGCTGGGTTCTTCCAGGACATTGCGATTTCTCTTTTTGCCAGTGCATAGGCCAGGTCCTGAAACTTGTTAGTAACCTTGTGTTTGGCTGTGTGCGGAAACCATCCCAGCAGGCAGTGACCCATTGTGCAGGGAATTTCCCTTCCTATAGCTCGTGCCACAATCCGGCTCACCTCTGCCCAGTATACCTCCAACCTGGGACACTCCCAGAACATATGCTTAAATTCCACCCCGCTAGACCACATCTCGGGCAACCCACACTTTCCGTTCCAAAGTACTTATTAATCCGTCCAGGGGTAAGGTATGCCCGATGTAGTACATAAAAGTTTATAAGCTTAAATCTGGCATTACGAGTCATTTTAGGGAACCCCTCCAGGATGCGCTCCCAATCTTCATCGGTAATATCAACGCCCAGGTCTCTCTCCCAAGCCAATTTAAGTTGGGTCAGAGGGGAGGTCTTGTCAGCCCGAATCTTGTAGACGTTTGACACTGCTTTATATTTGCCGGAAGCCGTCGCCAGATATGTGCAGGTTGGCTGTGCAGGAGGCTCCCCCACTCCTCCCCACCAGTGCTTACGAATACTGGCGCTAGTGAACCATTTAATAGGAAATGTCCCCTCGGTAGCTCGAATTCTGCTCTGAGAGCCTCAAAGGGTATCATTGTTACTTCTTTAAATAGTGTTCCCACCATCTGGATTCCGGCCTCTACCCAAGTCTGGAGTCCACTCCAAGCACCGCGATGGGGTAAGGCCCGCAGGGACAGAAGAGGGAGCTCTGATGAGTAGGGAGCCCTTATTTTGATTTTGCGTAGGAAGCCATTCCAACATTGAGTCAACAGTTTTAATTCTGGGGAGTCCCGCTTCCCATCTCCCGAGCATCTCAGCAATACCTCAAATAACCGAGACCCCAATGGGGTGAATGTCTTCACTCTCACCCCCGGCTCTACTCTACTTGCAATCCATTGCGCCAGCCACTGGAGTTGCGCTGCTAGGTAGTAAGCTTCAAAGTCGGGAACCGCTAGTACTCCATATGTGGAGTGCCTCTGGAGCTTGGTCAAAGCTACCCTCCTCCGCCCATCGCCCCACAGGAACGCCATGACCATAGTTTCCAGCTCCTTAAATGTATCCCTGGGTATCCATACCTGCAGTACTGTAAAATGGCACAATAGCTGCGGTAACACTATCATTTTAAGAATCGCTACCCTCCCCGCTACAGATAGGAGCAAGGTTTGCCAAAAAACCATACTGGACCTTAGTGATCGCAGGGAACCCCCTACATTGCTTTCTAGGATATCCTGTGGGTCGTGAAAGATCTTGACTCCCAAATATGGGAGACCGCTTGGAAGCCACCTGACCAATCCCAATCCCAGCCCCAGCAGCAGCATCACAGAGGGCCCCAAAGCGAACAATCCGGTTTTATCCCAGTTCACTCCCAGGCCAGAGTGTCTACCGAACTGATATAGCATCTGCTGTGCCCGGGGTAGATCTCTGTGCATATCCTCCAAAAATATCAGCAGATCTGCATACAGGGCTATCTGATGCCTCTCGCCTCCTGACATTATCCCTGGACCACCCCCACAGCTTACGCTGCGGCCTCAACCGTTCCAGTGCCAAGGCAAAGAGCAACAGCGACAGGGGGCATCCCTGTCTAGTACCCCTCTCGACCATATAACTTCCGGATATTGTCCACCCAGTGCGTACTCCAGCTGTAGGTTTGGTATACAACAGTCTTACCCAGGCGATCTACTTGGACCCCAACTTGAGCCGGGACATCACGGTGTAGAGGAACTCCCATTCTAGACTGTCAACGGCTTTTTCTATGTCCACAGCTAGGACCCCAAGTATTGTACCATCTGAACTTTGATCTCTTATGACTGCCAGTAATCTGCAAATGTTATCCGCTGTGTTTCGCCCCAGGGATAAATCCCGCCTGATCCGGGTGTATTAGTGTTGACATATATGGAAGGAGCCTAGTGGCCAAAGTCTTACTGAGGATCTTATAATCCAGGTTTAACATGGATAATGGTCTGTATGCCCCGGTCTCCATTGGAATTTTACCAGTTTTTAGCAAGGATATTATTATCGCTTCTCGCGCTGTTGTTGGTAACACTCCCTGCTCTTTGGCGGTCCTATATAAAGTCTCCAACCTTGGAACCAGTAAATCTACGTAGGTGGCATAAAATTAAACAGGTAGACCTTCCGTCCCTGGGTCTTCCCTCTTGCTAAATCCCCAATGGCCCTCTTGAGTTCTGGCTGTGTAATGGCCCCCCCTAACAGTTCCGTAACCTCTGGATGTAGTGACCTGAGTTGCATCTCGGATAAACAATTCGCAGTAGAGTCCCTGACATATCAGAGTTTACTTTTATACAGTTGTTCATAGTAAGTCATGAAATGTGAGTTGATTTGCTCCTGCCCATATATATGGTCCCCTTGCTCTGTTGCCATCTCCAATATAGCTGAGTTCCTATGAGTTTGTGATACCACCCATGCCAGCATTCAACCCGCCTTGTCTCTCTCTCTCTCTCTCTCTCTCTCTCTCCATGTACCCGTGTTAGGTAGTTTCTGTAATCAAAGCATCGGAGACGCTCTACACAGTCTGCTACTGTTGCTCTAAGCTCCAGTATAGTGCTTTGTAGGTGTGAGTTTTCGGGTCTATTTTTCTCAGCCTCTCTTAGCATATCTTCTGCCAGCTCAGTATCCCTGAGAAGAGTCCTACGGACCACCACCGCTCCCGCTATGCATCTCCATCTCACCACCACTTTAAAAGCATCACACTCAATCAGGGGGCTACTAGTCGAGGCCTCATTGTCCTCGAAGAATTAAGTAATATGTTGTCGCAGCTCCCCTTGAAAGTGCGCATCGTCTAATGTTTCTGCCTTCAGTTTCCAAGTGGGGATGCAAGGGGGGGGGGTGAGCCCCACCGCAGTGATAACAAGAGGGGGTTGTGGTCGGAGAGAGTGCGGGCTAAGTATTCAGTGTTGTATATATGCAGGAAGACATTTGGCGTGCAAAAAAACCATCAAGTCTGACATGTAGCTCATGCAAGTGGGAGAAATACGAGTAGTCCCTATCATCAGGGTGCAACCTCCGCCAGGCATCAACCAGCCCCCAATTCGTTTGCCAGGACGAAATTTGTTGTGCCACCCTAATCAAAAAGGAGTCGTGCAATGGCAGGTGCGAGCGGTCCATAGTATGGTCCACCACACAGTTGAAGCCCCCCCAGTACCAAGGGACACTGTAGATATGGTGCTAATAGGCCTGATATACGTGTAAGAAATTCACTTTGGTCTGAATTTGGTGCATAGACATTAACCAATGCTAACTCTCTGCCCTCTAATCATCCCCGAATTGCCACAAATCGGCCGTCTGGGTCTATGCAACCATCTAGCACTGCAGGCGGCCATCATGCCTCAACCCAGTGAGAGCGCAGGCGTCACAGGTCGTCAGTATGAGGAAGGCACAGAAACTACGCATGCGTTATCTATTTGTCACACAGACTGCACAGGCGCTCACAATCTTCCTCAGTATAGTAGCTTTATTGGCAGAAAGGCTTCTGCGCATGCTCAGGAAAAGGTAGTGTCGCCCCAAAAAGGGGCGTGGCTATTTATGAATAGAAATCCCCACTCTTAGTAAGGATTGCAAGAACTAAGGTGTTGTTTCACGGGTCCGCGCCCCTTTCTAAAGCCGAATTCATACTTTGTCAGGCAAACCCCTACTTGGTAGAACATCCGCTCCCCATTAACTGACCCCCAACAAATAACATCCCAACTCCCCTTCCCCAGGACAAAAGTTTGAATGTCTCTCATCTAAACTCAGAAATTAGTTCAACTAGTCTATCGAAGCGGGGGTGCTCCTAGTTCATACAAGGAGTGTATCGCAACGCCAACCCCCACTCCCGGATTACAGGATTCTCAGGGATTTGTGGACCCAGTCTTCTGACTGATGCAGCTCTCCTCCACGGAGCCAGCCAGCGTCTCCATGATGTCAGCCGCAGCTGTACCAATCATGATTGCTTTCCATGTCCGATCCATCTTTTCCTGTGTGAGCCCAGTAGTGAGTCCGATGATACAGTCAGATGTGCCCGTGTCACTTCTGGGCCTGTCCTGTCTGATGTGTGTGATACTTCCGATTCCTGCTCTGAATCTGACTGTTTCAGTTCTTCCTGTATCCGTGCATAAGATCCGAGGTCGGAGCCGCTCAAAGAAACAGCCGCTTCCATTGCTTTTTGCTGTTCCTTCTGCATCTATGTGGGAAGGGCTACCCACTTTACGGGCCTTGCTATGCCTGTTTCTCCTTTGCCGTCCTGTGCACAGGCCCCCTGACAAACAGTTTACCTTCTGCCGGTGTTTGTGTATCAATCCACTGGCAAACTTCTTCTGCTGTGTTGAAAAACTGTGTGCCGTCTTTAGCCACCACTCTCAGTTTTGCAGGGAACAACATCCCATGTTGGACACCCATTTGGCGCAGTTTTTGTTTTGCTTCTCTGAAAGAGGCTCTTTGTTTCTGCACGTCCCGGGAGAAGTCAGGGAAGATACGAATCGTATGATTGTCCAAGATGCTATCTCCTTTTTTCCTGCTTTGGCTCAACAAGTAGTCTCTGTCCTTATAGTGGAGTAGTCTAGCTATTATTGGTCTTGGGGGGGGGGGGGGGGCCTGGTGGTGGGGTGCGTGCCGGGACCCTTTACGCTCTTTCAATCGCAAAGAAGGGAGATAGTCCATCCTCAGCTACCTCCTCTTTAAGCCAGTGCTCGAGGAACTCCACCAGGCCAGTCTTTTCATTACGTTCAGGCAGGCCAATCACGCGGATATTATTTCACCGTGATCAGTTTTCCGCGTCTTCAGCTCGCAGTTCCAGGTCTCGAATTTGCTTCTCCATTTGCTGCGCCATCTTGGTTGTGTCTTTAACATCTGGCCGAAGCTCCTCCATCCATCTATCCGCAGTGGCTACCTTTTCGGCCTGGTGGCGGTGGTAGTCTCTAAGTACAGTGAGGTCTGTGGCCAGAGGGTCAATTTTCCCTTCTACTGCTACGCGGGAGGCTGTTATGGCCTGCAACACATCCTGAGGGGTGGGGTCTCCGCCCTTCGTCTCAGGCCAGCCATCTCCTCCGCGGCTGTCCCACTTTTTTGTTCCACGTCCCTTTTCCGACCCGACTTATCCATCTTCTGGGACACCTTCCCTATTTTTCCTTGACGTTGGGGGGTGGCCCTGGCCTCTCCTTTTTCCGTATAGGCTTTCTGTGCTTCCAGTTTTAAATCTGCGCTGCTTTCGTAAGTTTACTGCTGCACCATTCCTTATCTCTGTTAGAGGGAGTGTCTCACATTGCCAAAAGGAACAGTTTGTGCCCTTTGTTATCTCCCTTTGCCGGTCGGGGTGTTCCAGGTGTCTTCTCCCTTTCTCACCCGGTCTCTCTCGTGTATTAGACTAAGCAAAATCTCAGGGGGATCTCTTTCCACCATGCCAGGCCCCACCATTTATTGTCCGATCTGAGTAGAGCCCCACCAGCCTGCCCCAGGTTTTACCCGTGATACTCATAGCCTCGGGCAGCTCCGATGGGTCTCTCCGTCGGCACTGCTTAGGTCCTATGTCTCCGTCAGACGGCTCTGCTGGTGGGGGGGACAGGACTCGTTGCATCCCTCCACCTTTGCACACCCCGCGTTGGGGCTCACAACCCGAATAGGGCAGTCACGGCACCCCCAGGACCTATGCCGATCCAGGTCCTCTGCTTTGCCGTCACCTTTCGCGCCCCGGTTCCCCTGGGCACCTTACGACGCTCGGCCGCTGTTGCCGTGTTCTCTGGGGCAGCGATTCCACTCGGCGCTCCCCTTGCTCTATCACTGGCTCCTCCAGGGGTGTTGGACGTTCCTCCGGCGCCTCCTCTCCGATCAGAGGTGTGCCGGCCCGTCTCCTTAATGGCGGCTGCCATCTTGGTTTCCTCGTGGCTCCGAGCCGCGTGGCACTCCAATCTCTGGCCCTGTGTTCCGAGCAGGCTAGTCGTCTCCCGATTAGTCCCAGGGCTTCCCTGCACCTTCAGCCACACATTTGGCTGGGCTGGGGGTTCACTGTAATACAGGATGTACCGAGGTGGGGGAATGCCTCACGAGGAGACTTCTTTCGCCATCAGTGTCAGACCACACCCCCACATTGCTCCTGTTTCTTACCATTGGCTTTGCCTTTTGTTATTCACATTTCCTTACTTTCTGTTGGCTTGCTTTATTTGTATTATCCCAGTGGCAGCTCATCAATAGGGGCAAATGAGTGTTGCCACACCACCCACAAACTGCCACAGAATGTCTGATAAATGCACTGTCAACTGAAAACATTATCAAAACCTTATGTGAGCTGCGCTGCAATTTCATAGTTACAGTTGTGTAGGAGAGGAGGCATGGTCCTATAGAGATCGGGCTGCCATGAATCGAGGTGCACACGTTGGGCTGGACAAGAGCTGTGGTGAGCCCAATCTGACGTGCAATTTAAAGGCCTCAGATCCCCGTCCTAGCAGAGAGCCTGGGGGACTAAGACGGCAGGTCCCTTGTCTCTGAAGTAGCGTTGAGTTGGCCTGCTCAAGCCTATCCTAATGCTGCTCTCATACACTTTTAATAAAAGTCTAATGCTCTTAATTTTAAAGAGCAGTGTTGGGATTGGCCGGGCAAGGCGGGAAGACACAAAGCAAACGCCGCTGCTCTGAATGGCATGCAGCGTGGGGGACATGAAGTAGCATATTACTCGGGGCTCTGAAAAGAGTAAGCTCTAAGCATGTCACAGTTAGACCAGCGCTGAGTGTGTATCGTAGGAGAACTTGGTGAGTAGTACTGCAGAAGTCAACTGAAAGTGCATGAATCCCTTTCTGAATCCTAACTAGATGCGCAGTAACAATGATAAAAAGGCTGCACTATTGAGCTGCTGTGCCAGAAACAACAATTTAGTTCACTTTTAAATAATGTACTCTATTTCTGTTAGTCTTGAATCATCAGTCTTGATGAGCATTAAGTATTGTTGTGTGTATGTGACCTTGGGGCCTAACTTAATATTGAAACCACCAAGTTTGTGCACCACTACCTCAGAAACGTGAAGTAGCAAAATATGCTGCAGACATTTTTGGTTATTTCTATTTCCCCAATAACTTCAGTAAACTCTTAAAAATTGAAGTCAAAGTTATGGTCTCTGTACTTTTCCAAGCGCTAGTGCTGCTCAATGATATTCAACTCTCTTTCCGACATCTGGAGTTTTGAATTAAGGTTTGTATCAGAGGATCCTGTATGTTACATAAAAACATCTTGAAGGTTCAAATCGTTTTTTTCTGAAGCCCTTATTGATGATGGCAAGTCTTGTCATTTGTTTTTCGTCTGCGAAGTACAAATATTGACAGCTTACTACTTATGTAAATGTTTGTGTTTGACCCTTAATGTTCTTTTTAAGGTATTTCATTTTTGTGAAGCAATCCATGAGTGCATGTGTTTTGCAGCAGTCTGCCTTGCATGCTTTTCTCCTCTCCCCATGTCGCTCTGAAGCAGTATGTGCTTCTCTGCACTCCACATTAGTGTTAACCATATGTTTTTGCCATCCATGTATTGTTCTCGCTACCTGTGTGCTTCTCTGTGCCCTGCTCTCGCTATTCCTGGCTCATTTGTGTGCTTCTCCCTGCTAACTTAGATCAGACTGCAGCAGCCAAGAAGATTGGCTTCAGCTGATAAATCAGACTGGTCCTTTGTGATAAAACAGGAGTGCAGTAATCACAGAGTGTTTCTGATTGAGACTTCTAGCCACAGATTCCTCACTTCAGGCTAGATCTGGAAAATTTTCAGTAGAAAGGTAGCGCCTTGCAGCTCTACACTGACACTGTTCCTCTCTGGAAATGACGTGTAGGTCCTATATAGATGCCACTCCTGCCTGTTGTTGTCAGTTCCTTTCTTTCTGTGCCACCAGATGCGGATCTGGAGCTCCCTTACTGTCTCGTTGAGACTTGTACCTCCAAATTCTCTCAGTTGCGCAAGGGACGTCACCCCCTCACAAACTACAGGCTTCATGTTGATGAACCCGAGGCCATCTGGGAATGTGAAAATCGAAGACTTCCACACGGCAATGCTCCAGCTCTTCCAATCCCTTCCCATTCCCTCTAGCATGCAAGTGGGCCCCAAGGAGCTGCAAGGCCTTCCTTCTGTCCAATCCCTTCCCACTCCCTCTGGCATGCAGGCGGGCCCCAAGGTGCTGCAAAGCCCTCCTTCTGGGATACATCTGGATCCAGCTTCTGGCCCGAGACCTGTGTCAGTCTTGGGTTTTTCCACACCGGAGGAACCAATTGTTCTCATCTACTGAATGTTCCTATTTCTCAAGGGAGGCAGCCCCCCTTGCAGTCTTTCCTTGGCAATTATTATGCGGACTATGACTAGGGTGATGAGTTTGCTCAACCCTATACCGATCATAGTTGGTACAATGACTTTGACAGTTCTGAGAGAGCCATTTTTTCTCCTCCTGGGCCCGCCACAGGAATATGCTTCCTACACTATGGTGAGGTGTAGAACCGCTAAAGTTCTTGACCTCCCCCTCTCCACACTGGTAGTCAAAACTGTTTTGACTAAGGTCCTACAACCTGGACAGACATCTGCTGGGCCTTTATTCTCATTTAATGAGGCTTTGACTGACGCTTTATTAGCAGCCTTAGCCAAACCTCGTTTGGGGGCCCCATCAGCCAACAAGTTGCCAGATGCGATTACTCTATTTTTATTTGCAGCATCCTTCACCAGACACCTTTATTGGTCAAGCCTCCACAAGTAGGTCTAATGCAAAGATAAGACCAACAACTTATGATTTCCCTCTACTCCTGACAGGAAATCTAAACCAGTAGAAATATTTGGCTAGAGGGTCTTCTCTTCCACAAGTTGAGCCCTCTGCTTTGTAAATGCCGGCTGCTTGTTGGGCCCTTACTACCATGCCCTTTGGGACTCAGTGACTGAAGTCCTCTCAGGTGGTCTAGACATCTTTGTCCCTTCCTTGGCCCGGGCAATTCAAGATGGTCAAGATGTGGCCAAATTCATAGTACGTAGTGACCTGGATACCACCGATTACATTGGGTGGGCTATTGGCGCTAGTGTTGCCAGTCACTACCAGTGTTGCCAGTCTCCACTATGCGTGGCTGCTTTCTACTAGGTTCTCTAGCAACATCCAGTCCTCACTAATGGACATGCCCTTTGACAGGACACACTTGTTTAGGGACAAGGCTGAGTATGCCATGAAGCAATTTCAGAGATTAGGTTGCATCCTACTCCTTGGGCATCTCCGCCCACCCTCACTAACTGCACCAGTTTAAGTTCTCCTTTTGTGATTTTTGACAAAGTGCACCTTACCACCAGTAAGACTAATCCCCTCAGGGGCCCCAACGATTTTCACAGCTAAGGTGCCTACCGCACATGTGGTTGTGGTCAGAGTACATCCATTTCGCAACCCACCTTCAGCTGCCCTACCTGTCAGACCTTTTTAGCTTGCCCTTGATAAGGCACAGCCACCCAGTGGGAGGCAGAATTTGACGATTCTTTCTTGGTTAGCAGGACACATCAGACAAGTGGATCCTGCAGTTTCCCTGTGCTCTATGCAGACAAGCTCTCCCATTCTTTTCTTCTCAGCTGCACCTTCCACTGTTCCCAACAACTGAAGGATAACCATCTCTCTATTTTGCACAAGAAGGGGGATTCGCACCATGCAGTCCCCTCCCACCTCCAGACTACGGCAAACCTCTCGTCATCTTTAGAGTTCAATACCAATGTGCCGAAGTCACATCTGACTTCTTCTCAGACACTCCCTTCATGGGAGCAGTTTTTGACATGGTTCGGTTTCGGCCCGTTTCCCCTGGAAAGAGAGTTCAGGACATATGGGCTATGATCCCGATCTTCAAAGCTTGGTCCTGATTTTCAGTGAGGTTGACTCTGAGGCTGCTGGGACTGATGGCCTCCTGCATCTTGCTGGTCAAGCATGCTGGTGGCATTTGCAAGCTCTGCATTGGGATCTGAAGTCCCAATGGGCCCAACATCAAGAGGATCTCATCAACCATGTTCAGGTTTCAGAGAAGACTGCAAAAGATCTGCGTGGTGGACTGTGATTAGGTCAGCGGCAGCCCCTCGCTCCACTCAACCCAGAGCTAATAGTGGTGACCAAAGCTTTGTTTCTGTGATGGGGCAGCCACCAACGAAAGGTGGAGATCACATTATCACATTCCAAGAGCCATCCGATTGGTGCTGAAAGCCTTCCTGCCAATCATCAAAGGGAGACTGATACAGGTGCTCTCGGACAACACCACCGCCATGTGGGACTGCAACAAAGAGGGCTGGTGTGTTCATAGACTAAGCTAGGAGGCCTTGTGCCTCTGGAAATGCCTAGACCACCACATAATATTTCTTGTGGTGAACCATCTGACAGGATCATTGAATGCCAGGGCGGGTGAGCTCAGCTGTCAAAACTGGGTGATTCACAAGTGGCATTTACACCTCCTGGTGGTGCAAGATCTCTTCCATGAATAGAGAGAACCTTAACTTGATCTGTTCTGCACCACAGAGAACGCTCAATTTCAACACTTCTGCGTGTTGAAGTTTCCTAGGCATCTCTCACTCTGAGATACAAATGGAACACGGGACTCTCGTATGCCTTTCCGCCAATACAGCTTCTGCCCTGAGTTCTCAAGAAGACCAAGACAGACTGGGCCTAAGTAATCATAGAGGCTTTGGATAGGGCACGGAGAGTATTGTATCCAGCATATGTCCTTTGATCAGGCTACCACTCCTAGAGGCCCTGCTGCTGCAGCAACGATACCCGGGTTATGAGCCCGGACCATTGCAGTCTTCACTTTCATTCTTGGAAATTAAGCAGCAACTGCTGAATACCTTCGACCTTCCTCTGGAGTTGGTTGATGTAATCTTGGCAACCCGGCATTCCTCAACGAAAACTGTATATGCCTGTTGTGAGGTTAATTAGTGGCTTGGTGCGGAACACACCAAGTAGACCCTGTTCAGTCCAAGTTATC
The DNA here is from genome assembly GCF_031143425.1 of Pleurodeles waltl. Classification (NCBI taxonomy): domain Eukaryota; kingdom Metazoa; phylum Chordata; class Amphibia; order Caudata; family Salamandridae; genus Pleurodeles; species Pleurodeles waltl. The sequence continues at coordinate 1,894,277,081 of NC_090440.1, forward strand.
TGATGTTTGTTCCATCTCTTGCTAGTGAAGGCTTTGCTTTGGGCACAGTTAAGAGTTATCTTTCAGCCCTCTTATGGTTGCCGGATCAGCCCTCGCTGTTTAAATCACCAGTTGTGATGAGATTTTTTTAAGGGCTACACCACATGTTTCCCACTTCTCCCTATTTGGTGCCTCAGCGAGAACTTCATCTGGTTCTATATTATCTGATGTGCCCTCCAAGCTTCACAGCTATCTCTTACGGCCACTGCCCATCAAGACTGTGTTCCTCAGTGTCCTCACCTTGGCACAGCGCATGTTAATCTGCCTTACACAACCTTATTCCAAGACAAAATGGTCCTGCGGATTCGGGCATCCTTCCTGCAAAAGTTGTGACACCGTTCCGAGTCAGTCAAACCATCACCTTGTGGGGGTTCTATGCTCTGCCTCATCCCCCTAAAAGGAGGCGAGACTCCATTGCTTGGACCCCAAGCGAGCTCTGACCTATATCTATCATACGAAGGAATACCAGGTGGCCAACGGGTCTTTGTGGGGTTCGCTGGAGGGGGAAAAAAGGCAAGGCTGTATAAAAGAGAAAAAATTTCTGCTGGATGGTGCTCTGCATGAAGCTCCTCTACGCACTGACTAAAAAACAAAAATGCCTCCAGAAGAGTGGCATGCACATTTTACCAGGGCCAAAGCTACTACCACTGCGTTAGCACACAGAGGTCCCAACCTAGACATCTGCCAGGCAGCCACTTTAGCATCCCTCAATATGTTCATGAAACACAATTGTCTGGACAATCAGGGTCGCCGAGAGGGACATTTTGCCAGTTCAGCCCTGGATGACTTTCTGGTTTGAGTCCTCTCACAGGCCCACCTCCAAATAGGTACTGCTTTGGTATCTATTGAAATGGTGAGTAATCTGCAGAAAAACAAGTTTATTACCTTTGGTAGCACTCTTTCTGGTGCAGACTCTAGCTAGCCACAAATTCCTCGCCGGTCCTCCCATCCTCCCAATTCTGTGATTGAACAGTATCTGTTAATAAGATCCTAAGCCTATACATCTGCACACTGCCTACCCAATTGCTTTTGGGGGTCTGCATCTAGGGTTATGGACGATCTTTAAAACAACTGATGTCAGCATTCAGTGGACCGATATAGGCCCCAGGCATCATTTCCAGAGCAGAATGGCATCAGTGCAGAGCCGCAAAGCGCCACCTTGTGGCTCGCAAAAGTCATGCTAGAAAGGTTCCTGAAGGCAGTGAAACACCTGGGAAAAGGTGAGGAATCTGCTGCTAGATAGTCTCTACCAGAGTGTTATCATAGGTACATAACTTGTTCTTTTAATGATAATGAATCCCAGCACTTGATTAGCAAGGAGAACACATACTTGTGCGTGTAACATGGCACAAAAACAGCAACCACCTTTTAATTTTGTGTTAATAATCATGTAAGTAATGAATTACTTGCTCTGACATATACATATACGTTTTTCAACAAGAGCCGTGCATCATCTTTTTAACAAGTGATGTATCAACTTTTAAAATAAACATTAATGGTAACATAAGGTTGTTTTGCCAGGTTTTAAAATATTAGGCTCCTTCAATTAGTGGTTAAGCCACCTGTCATCCCCTTATAAAAGTCGCAATGCAAAGTCTGAACTGAACTTTTTATGGAACTTACTTCTTCTTTTCGAATTAATCACTGTGGAAAAAAACACATGGTATACTTGCCAGCTTAAAAAAAAACTGTGCGCAGCTGAAAGGGCTCGAGGAGCAGAGCACCAGTGTGTCTCTGGAGCCAAAGCAGAACCCCCAAAACAAACCTGTTTAAAGATCTCAGCCAGATGTTTTGTGTAAAGGACATTACTGCTGTACCTCGAATAGACCTTTGCACTGCTATAGCTTAATCTATGTGAGGCCATCTCTTCCAGACACCACCTAGGGTGCAAACAAAAATGTTTTCCGAGTGCAGGCAATAAAGAAATAACATTTCAAAATACCAGCACCAAAGAATGAGTAGGTGGTGTAAAAACATCTACAGAAAGAGAGAAGAACTCTGACAGTGTTCTGGTACACCTTACTCAACAGTCGCCCTAGGCGAACAGTGCACACTCAACTTCAATGCACGCTTTCTTTATTGTCATGTAAATAGTCATATTGCAAAATGCAATTTCAAGAGCTTTTCTATATGAAGTATTCTCACGTTTCCTAGGTCCATGTGAGTAGTTCACCCTGTCCAGGTTATAACTTTGCCGTCTGGGACTAGTAGGTCTCTGTACCCAATAAATAAAATCACAACTACAAGTCCCGAAATCCAAAGAAAAATGCTGGCCTCGAAAGGCTAGTCACTCCTGCAATGTGGGAGCTCTGACATATACTGCAGATGTTTATTACAGTGCTGGCATGTTCATACCTTGAAGCACTTGCCTGTAAACAAGATATATGCAGGGGTTCTTGTGTCAGCAATACGAAGGCCTATACTTGTCTGCTAATCCCAGCTTGTAGCCCTTATCATATTTAAGCCCATTGAACATAAAGTAGGTTCTGCGTCTATTAGTAGAAGTGAAAAAATAAAACAAATATTAACAATGCCAGCAGGACTAAGATTCACTTTACCCAAGTCCCTAGCTGATTGATGATCCTATCCCAGAACCCTGCTTTGCCTACCTCATGCTCTTTATGTGAAACGTTCGCGATATCAAATATATGATCTTGTGTGTTCCGTGTATTGTTAGGGATAAAAGTGCAGCACTGTGTGTTGATGACCTTGCAGACCTCACCTTCCCATGCCAATCTCAGATCCAAAGCCATTCTGTTTTGCAAAATCATGCTATGCATTGCAATCTTTTTTTGTGAATATTAGATCAAACTGTGGTGTCATTAGTCTCTCTATTAATTGAGCTTGCTTAATTTTTCTTACTGCACTTTTTGTACCCCTACTGGAGGAACCATCACTGAGAACATTTCTAAAGTGTCTTTACCCTGCGTTAAAGTGGATGTTCCTCAGTTGTTTAGTGTGACATATACATGAAGATGCTAAAACTACATAACAGGACCCATCCTAGCTGGAGAGCAGAAGTAAGCAATCTTTCTGAAAACATGATAAATATCTCAGTAACTCTTCACTTCTTTTGGGGCATAAATTGCCCTGCCATGTTAAAGGTGTTTGTGCACTTACTCTCATCCACTTTTAGAGTTCCCTTATGGGCTTTGTAGAGCATCCCTACTCATGCCATAGATTCAAAGCTGGATGCATTAGCATTTTCCCTCCAAATCGGTTGCTTTTGGAACCTTAGCACCCCCTTTAATATTTGTATACAATGCTTAGTAGCATTTTTGTGAGTAGCCAAGAATTTGTTTTACCCTCCAAGTAACATGCATTGTACATCCAACCCTTTAACTGCTTGATTTTGTGCAAAATGTTACAGGTACCTGTGCATGAACAAAGGAAAGTAAATAACACATGACAGTGGAAAAGGAAGTGGTCCTTAAGTATATGTAACTCATTCACCAATGAGGTTGGGATGTGGGTCCACGCCCAATGGTTGGTCAAATTCATAATTGAATAGTAGGTTTGTGTTAGTTAAAATGTGTTTCAGATAGACTTTTAGCTGCAGATTCCTCATCTTTTAAACATTCCCTAGGCATCAGACTCGATATGGAAACTTTCTAGCAGTACCTTTGTTTGCCAGTAGGTGGTGCTGTGTGGCACCATACTGCTGCCTTTCCGCTTCGGAAATGACTTGTGGAGCCTCTATGGGTGCCATTCTGCACATTGACATCAATTGCTTTCCTTCAGCACCACCAAAAGGGCATCCAGTGCTACTTCTCTTTGACAACTTTACCTCGAGAGAAAATAAAAAAAAATAAAGTTTTGCATTGTGTAAAGGACATGTCATCTTACAAAACAACAACTTTTAAGTCCTGTGAGGAGTGCAGCAAACACATGTCTGTGACAGATCCTTATTAAATTTGCTTGTGGTGGCTGGGGTTGAGCCACGACCTGCAGTGACAATGTGTCAATAAACCTGGAGGCCATACTAGACAGTGAGATGAAACTCTACATCGCCAAGCACCGGAAGACTCCAGGATGTGACTGCTTCAAGATGAAAGTTAAATCCCAGCCCTGTTAGAAATTCTGAAGTGTCCGGATTCCTTTCACTATTGTCTCTGTCTCTGTCCAAGTCCTCACTAAGTTGAAGAAAAATACACAAGAAATCTAAGCAGAACTCGGACCCTTTCCACCACTCTTACTCGGTAAGAAGGCACTGGGGCGGCACCATACAGCTCAATTATTGCTCCTGAAGTAGTTGGACTTTGGAGCCGAACCCGCTTCTTGGCACACCCTAGGTTTCCAGAGCCGCCCACCACTCTTAAGCCTATCGAGGAGTCCTGCAAGGCTAAGCTCCAACTCTTAAGATCCTTACCAACTCTCTCTGGTGTGTGTCTGCGGGCCTCATAGAGCCAAGAGGTTCTCCATCTGGGTTACTGCCTGCGGGTTTTCTCTCTGTTTCAGCTGGACCCTCTGAACCTATAAGGGGGCCGGCCCTGGATTCACTCTCAATTCTGCCTTTGGAGCCATGGCCCACACTGGTTCCTGGTGCATCAACACTGATGTCAACTCCATAAATGACTCTGGAAGACAAGGTTCCAATTCTCCTCTCTGATGTTCCCAGCCACCATAGAGACTCCACTTCCTCTGACCCCACAACGATAAATGCACACTGAGGATTCTGTTTGGCACAGATTCAGACAACAGTTTCAATGCTGTTGATGAGATTGGCCAACCTTTTTATGAGAAGAATTGGTATGATGACCTCCAATAAGCTAGTGGCCTGGAGTCTGGACTCTCACCCCCTGGCCCTGTCATTGAGGAGAGTGCTTCTTATGCCATGGTGATGAGTTAGGTGGCAGAAGTCCTTGCCCTCCAGCTCCCCACTTGGGGGTCAAGACCAATGTCTTTAAGGAGGTTCTTCAGCCAGGGTAGGCATCTACTGAACCCCTCTTACCGTTTAATGAGGCCTTTATAGATACTCTGTTGGGGGCATGGTCTAAACCATGCTTTGATGCCCTCCAGTCAACAAGCAACTTGCATGGCGGCACCACCACCCTACCCCGAAAGATCCTGCGTTTTTATCTCCTCACTCCTCACCTGAAAGCTTGGTGGTGCAGGCATCTTCAAGGAAAACTAAGCCCAAAACATTCCCAACTCTTCCTCCGTAATCAGGATATGAAATGGATGGCGATGTTTATGAAGATAGTTTTCTCATTCACAGGCTTGGCGCTCAGATCAGTGAATGTGAACTGTCTGGGCGGTATTCTCACATCCATTAGGACTTTTGGTGGCTCACATCCTCCCCGAAGTCCCTGACTAACTGCGACCGGTCCTCGCCCAGTCTATAAAGGACAGTTGTGACGTGGCTAAGTTCCCAATTCATTGCAGCTTGAACTCCACCTATTCCATTGGGCAGGTCACTTGTAGCAGTGTTGCCATTCACCAACATGCTTGATTGTGGTCCACTGGTTTTTCAGGCGATGTCCAGTGATCCCTCCTGGACATGCTGTTCAATAGGACACACCTGTTTGGGGACAAGGAGACTGCACTCTCGAGTGATTCAAGGAGAGCAGGGCTATGGCATGCTCCCCGGGCTCATCTGCTCCATCTCGCCAGCCAGCTGCATGATCCCTGCCTTTCCTTTCACTTTGGCAGATGTACTCCATAATGTCAGTCAAACCTACCATAGCAGGGCATCAAACAGTTTGCAGTCACAGTTATGATGCCTACCACACCTATGGTCAAGGTCAACAGGCCACCCAGTCCTCCCCCTGCCTCATTTACCAAACCGCCTTTAGCGTGCCATTAGAGGAGCACAGCCACATGGTAGGAGGCAGGATCCAACGACTCTAGCTATGATGGCAGGCCAAAACACAGGACACACGGGTCCTGCAAATGATTTGTAAGGTCTACACCCTACCCTTCTTTTCTGCACCTCCCACTGTCCTCCCCAACAACTGACTGAGAATAACCTTTCCATTTTATGACAGGAAGAGCAAGCCCTTTTGGAAAAAGGGGCAATCAAGAGGATGACCCTGCCAGAAGTAGGACGCTGTTGTTATTTCCTCTACTATCTGGTGCCCAAGGAAGACCGAGGACTTCGCCCTATTTTTCACCTGTGTCCTCTCAATGCCTTCCTCCAGAAGGAAAAAAGTTAAAATGTTGACACTGGCCCAGGTTTTGTGTGCTATTGACCCCTGATACTGGATGGTGATGTTTGACCTGCAGGACACCTATTCCCATATGCCAGAGGTCTTCAATCTGTGGGGCGCAACTCCGGGGGGGGCACGTGGAGTCATTGGAAGGGGTTCCTCAGCCATACTGTCAGCACAAAAAGGATTTATGAAAAACTTCTACTTTTCGTAAGACAACCGTCACGGGATGGTTAATTACAATATTGTAAATGCTTCAGCTGAAGTGTCATTCATGAAGTGTCCTGCACTGTGAAACCAAAGCTGGGCAGACCACTTCCTGCCAGGGCGCCTGCTGCCTGAAAGAAATGCAAATGTGCGCTCTGAATTAATCTGCAAATATAAAGGACACTTGGGAGCCCAGACTGGCTTTAATTGATTAATCTTTGTGATAACAAAGCTTTATTATTTTTGAGTGGTGGTGCAGTTAACAACTGAACTGTGATGCCAGTTCTCTTAATTGTAATTGTATTTACATAGCACTTACTATCCCAAGGAGGTGATGAAGGGGCAGTTAAGTAAAAATAAAAGCATTTCAAAGTCTGAGTATTGCTAAGATCTACATTATGGAAGCACCATTTTATCATAAACCTTTAATGTATTGTGTAGCAGTATATTTCATGCTGTGTGTAATGCAAGTTTAAAATAATAACTTACATATTCACAGTGCTTTCTGTCACAGGTTGTGACCTCATAGCACTAAAAATACACAAGTCACTATTTCCACTGCACCACCCAAGATTTAATTGTGTGGCTCTCTGGCTACACACAGACCACTGCAGTGCATTAACTAATAGAGGCTTCATAACATAATGTTGTGCATTTCCCAGTGAGTAACAACTTTTTGTATTTAATTTTATTTTAAGCTGTTATTTTATATGTAGGAACCCGGCAGTGAGAGACCTGAAAAACGTACACAATATTTGTTTTTGGCCACACCTTTGTCCCTACCCCCACGCTCACTGACACAACCCCTACTGCTTGCAGGATCTCAGATGCCTTTTTTTTTTTAATGCACTTCGATAGCTGGTTGGCCTGGCTGCCCATTCCCTTGTGGATGGTTAGAGGTTGACAAGAATTGGAGCACTGTACTGCACACAGCACTTACGCATCAGTGAGTACAGTTCACTCATCGCAATATAGCTGGCACTGGCCTGGGGACTTAGCTGCACTGGCTGCAGCAGTCTGACCACAGCTGAGACTCACTCAGGCTGGGCTGTAAGGGGCAGTTATGTTTCTTTTTCGCACTGCTGTATGTGCCTCCAGTTTGGTGCATTCCTCATTCTTTCAATCAGTCAATCAATCAGGGTTCTTATATAGCACGACTGCTCACCCGTGAGGGTCTCAGGGTGCAACCACTGACTTAATCTTGGGCTAAATTGAACCCTGCCTATGTATTTTTTTTTTATTGTGAGGGGCACCTCACCTTTAAGTCGTGCCGACATGCACTGTCCTACAGCACTATGCTAGCTGCTGCCACAGCTGCTCTCCCACCCAGACAGTGCCTGCCTCAGCATATGACTGCACCCCTGCACCTAGGCAGCATCAGAAAAATAAATCAGTGTGTCGCAGGTGCACACATTAATTAAGCCCTATGGTGCATGTGGGCACAGCACAGGATGTTTTACCACCGGGTCGGGAAGCGCTATCACATGGCTCTCCGTGCTCAGACTCTTAAGGCCCTACAGCCTACCCCCCCTACATGACTGACGCAAACATCAGCAGCCAACTAACATAACTAGGAGTCACCCACAAATCTTTGGTTTGCTAAACACTGTTTAATATTATTTCTCTACCGTAAAGATGATATGCTGTGGGAATTGGGGGAATTTATTGTTGTCGATGATGAGTACCACCAGGTTCTAGACATTTTTGTCAGTAGGGGGTCCTAACACCTAAAACATTTTGACAGGGGGGGTCTCGGCATCAAAAAAGTTTGAAGACTTCTACCATATGCCCATCCTGCAAATCCATCAGTGCTACCTGAGGTTTGTGGTGGGACAGGAATATTTTCAGTATGCTCTGCTCCCCTTTGGTCTCTCCAGTGCCCCTCGCCATTGTGATGGTGGCAGCACATCTTTAGAAGTCAGGGTGTGCTGGTCTTCCCCTATCCAAGTGACTGGCTGTTGAAAGTGGGCTTGCCTCACGTAGTCAGCAACCACCTCCAGACTACGGTGAACCCTCCTGTCATCTTTGGGGTTCGCTATCATCATGCCAAAGTCATACATGACTCTTTTTCAGATGCTCCTTTTCATCTGAGCCATCCTGAACATAGTTCAGTTTCATGCCTTTCCCCCCAAGAAAGAGAGTCCAAAACATTCAGGCCATGATCCTGATCTTTCAGCCTAGGTCCTGGAAGTCAGGGAGGTTGACTCTGAAGTTTTTAGGATGGGTTGCTTGCATTCTGCTGATCAAGCACCGGTTGCCATATACGGGCTTTACAGTGGGCCCTGAACTCTCAGTGGGCCCAACATCAAGAGGGCCTCGCTGACCACATAAAACGTTGTGGAGAAGACAGTTGAGCAATCTGCAGTAGCGGTAAATGGACCACGATGGGGTCGGTGGTGGCTCCCTCTTCCCTCCCCATCCAGAGTTGATTATGGTGTTGATGCATCGCTTCTGTGTTAGTGTGGCCATCTAGGAGAGGTAGAGAACAGAGACCTCTAGCCTCCGGCCAAGTCCAGGCTCCATATCAACTTGACGTTGAAAGTCTTCCTTTCATCCATCCATCAAGGGGAGGCTGGTACAGGTGCTCATGGACAATACCACTGACTTGGTACTGCAACATACAGGGTGGGGTAGGCTCACGGAATCTGTGCCTGGGTGCCCTGGCTGGACCACCAAGGAATCTTCCTGTTGGTGAACCACTTGGTTGAATCATAGAATGCAAAGCAGACAAGCTCAGCCATTGGCACCTAGCAGATCACGAGTGGCAGTTACACCCAGAGGTGTTGCAAGGTGTCTTCTACAAATGGGGAGAACCTTGGCTCAGTCTGTTTCCCACCACAGAGAAGAACTGTCAGCACTTCTGCTATTTGGAGGTTCCAAGGCGCCTCTCACTCAGACGTGTTCTGCCTCAAGTGGAACTTGTAACAAGTGTATGCCTTTCTGCCAATACCATTCCTGCCCCAGGTTTTCAAGAAGATCAGGACCGACTAGGCCCAAGTCATCCTAGTGGCTCCAGACTGGGCACAGAGTACTGTATCAAGAACTTGCGGACAGCTACCCTCAGATCAGGTGGACCCTTTGGGAGGTCAAGCTGTTGCAGCAACAGAGCAAGGTTCTGCACACAGGGCTTTGCAATTTACATCTTCATGCTTGGGGATTGAATGGTAACAGCTGAACACCTTTGACCTTCCTCCAGATGTGGTTGATGTTCTCTTTACAGGCAGGTGTCCATCAACAAAAATTGTATACGCCCATCCTTGAGACAAATTTGTGGCTTGGTATATTTCATGGTGAACGGCCTCCCCCCCAACCTCTCCAGGCTAAGTTATCTGCTTTTTTGTTTGTTTTTTCCTTGGCCCAGCAAGGCATTGCTTTGTTCACAGTTAAAGGATTTCTTTTGGCTCTTTTTGCCCTTTTTTCCGGTTGCCAGATCACCCCACTTTGTTTAAGTCTATAGTTGTTACTCGCTTTTTGAAAGGTTTACATTTGTTTCCTCCCTCTCCCTTGTCATGCCACAGTGGGAACTTAGCTTAGTCCTTGTATTTCTGATGTGCACTCCATTTCAGCTGCTTCACAGCAGGCCCTTGTGGCACCTCATCCTCCAGACAGTGTTCCTCCTTGCCATAACATCAGCTCAGCGTGAGTGAGTGAGCTTCTAGTTGTACACCACCCTATTCCCAGGTAAACTGGTTTATCGAGCATGGGCAACTCTCTTGCTTATAATTGAAACTCTGTTCCTTGTCAATACCAAAATAACATTGAGCTTTTTACATACATTAAACAATGAGCACTGGGTGGACAATCAGCTCTTTGTGGGGTCTCTGGAGCAAAAAAGGCAAGACTATACAGTAGAGAGACATCTGCTGGATCGTGCTCTGCATTAAGATCTGCTACACACTGGCTAAAAAGCAGCTCTGCAAAGACTACTTCCTCATTCTACTGCTGCCTTGGCATATGGAATCACTGTCCTAGATGTTTGCTATGCGGCTTCGTGGGCGACACTCCATACGTTCAAGAAGTCTGAATAGTCCTGTTCACCAAGAGGGGCATCTAGTCTGCTTGATCCTACAGGACTTTCTCATTTGAGTACAGCTACAGACCTAGGTTCAAATACATACCACTTTGGTATCTATTCAAAAGCTGAGAAATCTGCAGCTAGAAGTGTCTAACAAAAGAACAAGTAGCTTACCTTCAGTAATACTCTTTCTAGTAGACTCCATCTAGTCAGATTCCTCACTGACCCTCCCTTCCTCAGCATTATGTTGTTGGCCTCTATCATTAATTAAATTGAAAGTCTAGGAATCTACATATTAGTCACACCAATTTGCTTTTGGGGCTCTGCGTTTCGGTCGTGGACAGTATCGTCAGCACAGGAGCAGAATGGTGTTGGTTCTGAGCTGCATGGTGCCATGCTGAGGTACTGCTGAAAAGTTTCTGGATCTAGTCTGACCCTTGGGAAATATTCAAAAGGTGAGGAATCTGTGGCTAGATACAGTCTCTACCAGAAAGAGCATTACAGAAGGTAGATAACATGCTGGTCTTCTCAATACTCATTTTGGTGATGAGAACACATTTTCATCTCATCATTTGAAGCACTGCTTGGGCAGAACACATAGATTGTCACTAGATGAATCATTTGCATCGGCAACAGCACGACCAGTCTTGCTTCTTGGCGAGCAAAATATCTGTTCACACGAGCCGGAGTAAGATAGGCCCTGTGGATGATATAGAACTGGATTAGGCGAAATCTAGAATTGCAGGGCACATTAACGTGTCCAGAAAGAACTAACGTCCACTGCGTGTCCGTAACGGAAGTGGACGCACTCCTCTGGTGCTCTCATATTTTCTAGTATGGGATGCATGTACCCAACTTGGTGGTTTTTCACATTTGACAGCAGTGTAGATTACCTACAGGACCTGGTAAGGTCCCTTCCAGTGTGGCTGGAGGTAATTCATCCAGACACGGTTCATCACTTTGACCCAGTCTCTTGAATTTAGACTGTGTATGACAGAATTTCAATGTATTGGAGTTGCTTGTTGAACTTGGTGAGAAACCAAGCTCATCACACTATACAGTCTTTGCCAATGTCCATGATCAAATCATCAGTTATTTATGGCAATGCAATTGTTGCATGTTGGGAATCCTTGCTACCCCATTGAGGTAGGGCATTGTGCCATTTCATTGTGGTGGATGCTTACAGGTTTGCCAACTTGTTTTTCATTACACTGTTTCAGCATTCAACCATGCCCGAAGATGGAGATTGATAAGCACAATGCAGTCCGTGTGATACCTACCCCCTTGCATATTAGTTTAATGATTTCATTTTTGAAGTGTCCACCCTGATTACTTTCTTTGTGAATTGGTACCCAGTACTGCAGGGTCAGTTCTTTAAGTAACAGTTTTGCCCCTAGTCAGTGTCACACCTGTGCATTGGGTAGGTTTGCACCCACCTTGAGAAGATGAAAATGCAGATTACTTTCAGTTCATATCTTTATTCTTCACAGGGTGGCATCTCTATAAAATCAATGGTCCATAAGAGGAATGACTTATCGTAACCATATGTTCGGTGGCATGTGTAGCTGCAGATACACATGCTGTGCATAGTCCGCCGTCTGGTGTTGGGCTCGGAGTGTTACAAGTTGTTTTTCTTCGAAGAAGTCTTTTCGAGTCACGAGACCGAGGGACTCCTCCCACCTCGGTTCCATTGCGCATGGGCATCGACTCCATCTTAGATTGTTTTCTTTCCGCCGTCGGGTTCGGACGTGTACCTTTTCGCTCCGTGTTTCGGGTCGGAAAGTTAGTCAGAATCTCGGAAACTACGTCGGTATTGTTTTGTTCGGTATCGGGGTAGTTAAAACCAATCGACACCGAATCTTGAAGAGCTTCAGGAGCCCTTCGGGGTAATTTCGAGCATCCGTTGGGGCCTGGTCGGCCCGACCGCGTGCAACATCGAGACTGATGGAACGGACCCCGTTCCGATTCTGTCCTAAATGCCATAATAAGTATCCTTATACGGATCAACATTTGGTCTGTAACTTGTGCCTGTCCCCCGAGCACAAGGAGGATACGTGCGAAGCCTGTCGCGCGTTTCGGTCGAGGAAAATGCTCAGAGACCGAAGAGCCAGGAGGTTGCAGATGGCGTCCACGCCGACAGGACAACAACGGTTCGAGGAGGAGGAAAAAGAATCTTTCTCCATCCACGAGTCGGATTCCGAAGAATTAGACGTCGAAGAACAACTAACCGTGAGTAAGACGTCGAAACAGACATCACACGAAAAGACTGACAAAGCCCAGGGGACGCCACCGCCAACAGGCCATGGCTTAACCCGGAAAGTAGGTGACCGTCCAACGGCACCGAAAAAGGGCGAGCTGCTGTCGAAGTCATCCGACTCCGGTCGACATACAGGCACGCAGCACTCTCGGGACTGAGAGAGTGACGCAGACAAAGTTCGGCACCGACACAGCGGCTCCGAAGTTGGTCGGCACCGAGAGGGCACGACACCGAAAAAACGAAAGATCTTGTCGGAGCCGAAAAAAATCAAAGGACGCGGTTTCAGTGCCGAAACGCCCGGCAACCGAACCGAAAACTGGTTCGTACTCAGAGGAACATGGACTGTCCTCTCAACTAAAAAAACACAGATTGGAGGAGGAATTACAGCCAACGCAGCCTGATCACACGCAAAAGCGGATCTTTATTCAAAAGGATACAGGGAAGATTGGCACTCTTCCCCCAATTAAAAGGAAAAGGAAACTTGACTTCCAGCAAGGAGACAAGCAGCCACAAGCGAAGGTGGTAAAGAAGGTAACTCCACCACCCTCTCCACCACCATCAACTCATGCATCACCGGCACAAACTCCACCATTAACACACTCACCAGCTCATACCACAATGAGCCAGGATGATCAGGATGCATGGGACATCTACGACGCTCCAGTATCGGACAATAGCCCAGAGTCGTACCCAACTAAACCGTCACCACCTGAGGACAGTACATCATATGCACAGGTGGTAGCTAGGGCAGCCGAATTCCATAATGTCTCGCTACATTCGGAGCCTATTGAGGATGACTTCCTCTTTAACACCCTGTCCTCCACCCATAGCCATTATCAAAGCCTTCCCATGCTTCCAGGAATGCTAAGGCACTCAAAACAAATATTTCAAGGCAATATTTCGAGCCAGTTAAAAGCAGAGCCATAACTCCAAGGGTGGAGAAAAAATACAAGGCTCCGCCCACAGACCCTGTCTTTCTTACATCACAACTGACACCAGACTCAGTAGTTGTGGGGGCAGCTCGTAAAAGAGCCAACTCGCATACATCAGGCGACGCACCACCTCCGGACAAGGAGAGCCGCAAATTTGATGCAGTGGGAAAAAGGGTTGCAGCACAAGCGGCAAATCAGTGGTGCATCGCCAACTCGCAAGCACTCCTGGCAAGATACGACCGGGCTCATTGGGATGAGATGCAACAGCTCATCGAACACCTCCCCAAAGAGTTCCAGAAACGAGCGCAACAGGTGGTGGAAGAGAGACAAAGTATCTCGAACAATCAGATACGGTCTTCCATGGATGCAGCGGATACAGCTGCAAGAACAATAAATACTTCAGTCACCATAAGGAGGCACGCATGGCTGCGCACATCTGGGTTTAAACCCGAAATACAACAGGCTGTGCTCAATATGCCGTTTAATGAACAGCAATTGTTTGGGCCGGAGGTCGACACTGCAATTGAAAAATTAAAAAAGAACACCGATACAGCCAAAGCCATGGGCGCACTCTACTCCCCGCAGGGCAGAGGCACATTTGGCACATTTCGTAAAACAACCTTTCGGGGAGGGTTTCGAGGGCAACCCACAGAAACCAGCACCTCACAAACAAGACCACCAACCTACCAGGGACAATATCAAAGGGGAGGTTTTCGGGGACAATACAGAGGGGGCCAATTCCCAAGAAACCGGGGAAAATTTCAAGGTCCCAAAACCCCTCAAAATAAACAGTGACTCACACGTCACACAAACCCTTCACACAACACCAGTGGGGGGACAACTAAGCCAGTTCTACACATCTTGGGAGGAAATAACAACAGACATGTGGGTCTTAGCAATTATCCAACATGGCTATTGCATAGAATTTCTCCAACTCCCTCCAAACGTCCCACCGAAAACACACAATATGTCAAAACAGCATATAGACCTTCTAGGACTAGAAGTTCAGGCATTGCTGCAAAAGGACGCAATAGAACTGGTACCACGTCATCAAAAGAACACAGGAGTTTACTCACTGTACTTTCTAATACCAAAAAAAGACAAAACTCTAAGACCAATACTAGATCTCAGAACACTAAACACCTACATCAAATCAGACCACTGGGGGCTGTCACTGCTGAAAATATTGCAGCGTACTCAGCTGAGGCATTTATTGCATAAAACCTAGCCAGTGCATTTGCAAAATTATTTCCTCTGGACAATTCATCTGACTTTTCCCAAAGTGCTGCACATCTTATGACCACTATCTGAAACAGCATTTGCAAAGCTCACAACAAATCAGTCGCTCAGGAATCATTGCATATTAGAATACCAGCTGATGTCATAAACCAATTCTGTAACCACAGTTGTCCATAATCATGCACTACACCAAACCTATAACTAAAATCAATAACAATTATCACATTCACTTTTTTTGCTTGACAAATTGCTCTTGTGAGAACAATCAATTCTACGACTTGTGCTGATCCTACACTCATTAAAGAAGAGGCTCCAATCACTCTTTCAGTGGTGCACACAGCACATGCAGTCCTTAAATTTCCTGAATTGTCTCTTAAGCACATTAGCAAAAATTTTGAAAGGTTCATCTTTGAGGTCTGGACAAAGCATTTTTGCACAATTGTCACCGCTACACAATTCTGATAATCTTTTTCTGGCAAAGGGATGGCAACTTTAATGTCAAGATTAAAAAATCCACACTTTTTTTACTGATACAGTGGGAGTAAGAAGCAAGGTTATTGCATAATGTCTAAGTCTGGTATCTATCAAGTCTTGTGTTTTACATTGTCTTAACAAAATTGCAACTGAATGGGGAATGTCACAGGATTCCGCAATACAATATTATCAGACTGTTACATGGACACTGCGGCAATGCTATCAAGCACCTTAGGAAAGTTGCTGTTACAGGACCAAAGGAGGTGAAAAATATGCATCTTGGCACTTGATCACCATGGTGTTGTGTCAGCACTTATAGAGAGCACCTTCCCTCTCAGTGCATTATAGAAAAAATCTTTATCATAATATGGCATACCGCAGGCTGAGATGAACATTAAACATGTTTGACTTCTGTAACAAGCTGATGATACGCCACTCTCGCTTGACTACTAGCCTGTACTACCATACTAATCAAATCCGCTGCGCTTAATCCTTTCCATGCCGGACCCCTCCTTGACCTTTGAACATAGTACGGTTGCCTTTTTTTTTTGTTTTTGCTCTTCTGGGAGTTTCTCTGGCATTCATTTTGGCATGTAAGGCGGTGGTGGCAAAACATCATTCAACAAATACTTCAACAAGACTATCTTCATCTTCCTTTGATCTCTCAGGATGTGAAGGAACCACCAAAAAGGGATATAACCAGGACCACTGGAATTATACGATTGTGCGGCGATTTTTGCATAATTGTAGATTTGCCGCATTTGCCACCTAATCCATCATCTGCCACATATTCTGCATATTTTAACAAAAGAAAATTGTTTTTAGCACAAACGGTTCAAAAGTTACTAAACACAGAGTGACACTTTTGCAGCGCAATGGAAAGTTATTTACAAAGGTTGACTAGTCACCTTTCTGTAGCTAATCGCTATATTTAGGTGCTAAACCGGTACTAATGAAGTGCAAATAATGCCCAGGCAATGTTACCAAGTTTCAAAATGACAAAATAATGAGGTAATACTATCACAAAGCATGGCACATAATGCCACATATGTTGCCTTTTATTGCCACATAATTCACATAAACCTGCTGCATAGCCTGGCTCTCCCCTGCCGCATAATTCCAGTGGCCCTGGACATAACCCAGTCTCTTCCACAGCACCCTCATGCCAACACTCTTTCCCTTTCTACAAAGCTTCTTTTTTCATACCCAACAACACTTTGCAAACCTGTTCTTTAACCTCGCTCTGATTGTCTTTATCAGTTGCTCGCTGTTCCCATTCAATCAATGACTCAACTTCAGGCTTATTTCATTTATTCATGCTTCTTTACAAATACCGCAGACATTTCATTTCAAAGGAACCATTCTCAGGAAATTGCTACTTTAATTCTTTCTTGGTGCGATCATGCCATTCTTTAAAACGCAAATAAGTATGCATACCAACCTTTATCTACATTTCACATGCCGATGTCTCATTGGGGGTGGCCGTGCCTCATCTAACCTGCCTTTATTGTTAGACTTACCCATACTTGGAGGTGAACTGCCCTATCTAAGGCATTTTTGCACTTACAACCTCGAAGGGAGAAAACTGGCACAGATAAAACCTCTGCTTTCTAACAGCGGACCTGTTGGACATGTTCCACTATCAGAAAGCGGAGTTATGTTTGCTGTGACTTGGCTGATGCTGTCAAAGCTGCAGCCAAGCCACAGCAAACAGCTATATCCAGGGGGCACACCGAGACATAGCAGGAGCCAGCCGTGGGGGGTGCCAGGCCCATCAGTGGCTCCTCCAGGAGACCAGGGGATGGGTGCATAGCCCTGGGGAGGTGGTGGTCCCCGGGCTGTAGAGAGGCCATGTGGGAGGCCCTCCCAAATTCCAAATTATAACTGCTCCCGGGACCTGGCCTACCAGGGGGCTTTAAAAAAAACACAAAAAAACAAGCATGGGAGCCCGCACGTTTTTTTTTTTTCTGCAAGTTTGCTTATTTCACGAAATTGCTGCAAAAAAAACCTTTTAAGAGGTCAAGGTATCTCTACCCTGGCCCCTTTTCTTTATTTGTTATTTTTTATTTTGTTTTTTTCTAGCGTTTTTTCTGGGACTTGGCTGAAACAGAGTCCCATGATGGCTGCCAACACTTCCTGGTTTGAAGTGTTGGCAGCCAGTCAGAGCTGTGCATTTCCCTGCACGAGCTCGTCTTTTTTCACAAATCATCGCAAAGGATCAGCGAGCCGAGAAACAAATTTACTTTCCCCTTTAAAATCTCCAAAACTACTGAAAGGATTTCCACCAGATAAGCGAAAGCGTAATCTGTTTACCGAAAGCTAGCTTTCTGCCAAATCTGGTGTAGTTCCATCCAGTGGTTCAGGCTGTAGTTGTGACTAAAGTTCCTATGGGAATTAACATGGTAAATACAATGTTTTTAGACCCCCTTTTTCTCAGCCCCCACTTAAGGTATCACCCCGGAACATTCCATGTGCAACAAGAATCACCAGGCCACTTTTTTGGAGAAAAGTTTGTGAAGATTCATCAAACGGTGTCAAAGATATAGGCAAGTAAAAATACGTTTTTTCTATGGAAACATGTCCTAACTATACCTAGTGGTGAACGCCACGAGGTATTATGTATATATATTATCATAATACACTTGAAAACATTAAGATTGCCCTGGTTAAAACAAAAAAATAAATACAAATACACATTACCAATATGCAGCAATTGTTTTCATGCTGTTATAATTATGTCCTAACATCCAGCGTCTGCACTGGTGGGAGTGCCCCACACCCAAGGGTGAAGAGAGCTGTACATTGAGTCTTTGAATTTCAAACTTTTTTTGAGTTGTCAGGCACACATGTATTTGTATATGAGTTGATAAAGCTAAAGTGTCACAGTTGCAACATTACTTAGAAATCAGGGCAACGGGGAATTACTGAAACAACATTCTGCTAAAGGAGGTATACAAATAATACTTAAAGCAGGTATGGATGAATGATACCATGTTGGTACATTTTGTTCATGAAGAAAATGCATTCACTGAGCAAATGTACATGCTATTCATTTAGAGCCAGTAATTGTTTGCTTCTATTAGACATACCAATGAAAGTGTCCTTTTAACCATTTATGTTTGCACTGCTCTAAAATTATAATGATGATTTTTATGTAACACTTAATGTGAGCAAGATCCATTTCTAGACAAGGTACCTGTATGTTGCTTTTATCGAGTGATGCACAATTCATTGACCTTGTAAAGAAATATCTGTGTCCAGACAGCATGCCGTATGCATGCAAATGTTGCCACTGGGTGTATGAAGTGTGATCTATGGGGGCATAGCCAAGATGGCGACCATGCAAGTCACTTAGAGCTGAGCTTCAACAACCTGGGCCCGTAATAATACATCCTGACCCCCAAACGGTAACCTCCAGGGCCACAGGACTGGTTGGGCGTAACAGGCCTGTACATCGATGCTAGGGTCACACTGGAGAGGCTGAGTGGTGCATTGGGCCGTGACCACCACATCGCATTGGCATACAGTGCCAGGAGCGGAGTACTTGCAGGACGAGATGCGGGCCCCTGCCACAATACTGCATAACCCGGGAATTCACGTGGGTGCCCCGGTGGAGGCTGTCCCCGGAGGGGCCTGACTTGCTTGGCCCCGCCACCTCCAACATCCACAGAAAGAAGCTGCTGACACAGCATCGGAACAGTGAGATGCGGCCTGAGACACAGCTTGGGAGGCTGGAACTCTGTGGAGCAGAGCAGGCCACTTTGGACTCCACATTGGTGGGGTCTGTCCTGCCGCTGGGCTGGGGCCATATGCCACTTATGGAGATGGGCCCTCAGCCTGCTGTCCTATCGGGCATTCCGAATTGAGGAGGCCACAAGTAAGAGGTGGTAGGGTGGCTTCCTGCACTAGCACAAGGCCGTGAGAAGCCTACATCAGACTGCTGCTGTATACCGGGGCAGGAACCCACAAATAATATCCCATGCCTCACACCCACTTTCCTGCCCCCCACGGAGGTGCATGGAATATCATTGGAGCAGGAGCACTCTGGAGCCTGCACTCACCCCACTAATTAATTGGCTGATGGAGGGATCTCTGTGAAGGTGCCCGTTAAGATAAGCGGTCTCCCTTTCCCACTGAGGTCGCTGAAGGTGCAAGCTGCAGTTGGAAGGGGCTCTTGAGAACACAGTAGAAAGGCACACTTTGTCGACGTAGCTGGGTACGGGGCAGCAAGCAGGACGAAGGGCGCCGGAGCGTATTCTATGGCCACCGACCTCAAAGCCCCGACTCTTCCAGACTCTTCCTGCACCATTGTTGGAGAGCCAGGTCCCGGGGGCCAGGTGTTGGGAATCGGGAAGGTCAGACGCTCACCCCAATGGGTGCGAAGTGGGCACGGGGAGTGGAGTGCACACTGAGTGGAACAATGTAAAGGGCAGCACAGAGGCAACGAAGTAAAGTGACGGTAACGGTGCCCTCAAAGCCCTTAGAGCATTGGTGAGACGCCGCGAGTTCCTGGTGTGCGGACTCATCTCTACATGGTCATCTCTGCACATTCTTGTACATTTTTGCCTACTTACATCCTTGCCTGCCTGCCTCTGAAAGAGACTGTAACACTGATACGTTGGCTACGCAGGGACTAAGCAAGGGTTCAGCCAGACCCTAATAGCCTAGCGTCACCCAATTGGTTTGAGAAGGGACTCTACCTAGCCCCCTGCCAACCACAACATCACAAAGGTCATCATAAGGGCCAAGGGCAGTAGCTACCAGCGACAACAGAACCCTCGTACCTGAGACTAACATCCAAGACCGAGATTGAGACCGAGATTGAGATTGAGACTGAGACTGTGGCTGAGACTGCGGCCCAAACAAAGGGCAAAGGGCATAAAAGTTTGACTAAAATAGAAAGCAATAACAGGCAGAGAAGCTTGAGAAGGAAATAACAGGCCACAGAGGGTAGCGTGGTCGTGCCCCCCACCACAAGGGCGGGTGTGGCAGCGCTCAATCTGCCTAGCCCATGCAGCCCGTGCAGTCAGTGCAGTGTGACCAAGTGGCACCCCCCTGTAGTTCCCAAAGGTTATACTAGGTGTATTGCAAGCACCAATAGGAATGAAGCACCATGAGAGAGATGACAATGAACTAGGTGCCACAGCAGGTCAGCTGCCAGTAGATGAGAACAAAGCTCTGAAAGATCACAAGATTGCCCTTAAGCTGAAAGTTCCAAGCTCCAAGAAAATCTATATCCACAATTACTTCACAAGAGCAAGGAGTGGGGTAGGAGAAGGAGAACCCTCTACACTTACGGGTGACCCTTCACCACAGGTGCTAGCCATCCTTCTATCCCTGATACTGGAGCCTGACCCAGTACCAAGGTCAATACGAATAGAACAGAAATGAGAACAAGAACAGGAGCAGAAACAGGACTCTGCCAGCTGTGCGATAAGTTTTGATATGGACTCTTCAAAAATTGGAGAGTTGGTAGAACTGGCAGACACTGCACTGGAAGAGAGATGGAATAGTCCCAATGATAAAAACAAGATGCGTGAAAGAGCTATTGGAAGCAACATGTGCCTTGTGAGCACTGAGCACGAACTTGAGGCTGCAGGACCAGCACCCACCATAGCAAGAGTCAAACTGGAAAGGAGGAAGCTGGACCCTCCAAGTAATAACAATTGGGAAACTGTGGTAGAGATCCACCAGCAGGCTCGATCACAAACAGAGGAGGTTTAGGCAAATTAATTCATAGAAAATGGATGATCCTGCTCCACTCCACTACAAGGTTTAATGGAAGCTCCATGGGAGCGGCTAACCAGAATAGAGCAAGACGGTCGGCCACTGCGAGAAGCAAATATGGGAGTACCAGGAACCGGTAAAGGGACCAAGGGGTCCCAGGAGGAGGCCACGAGAGAGGAAACCCCCCTCCTCCCCAAAAACCCCCCAACAAGGAAATGGGAGAAGTGGGCAGATCAGATCACATCATAGAGACTATCAATGCTTCCCTCTTAGCTGCAGTTAAAGCCTTACCCTAGCAGTCACACAAAATGGAGATCCATCTAGAATTAACCCACATGCTAGCCCAAAGTGTACTAACTTTAGACCGCAAACTGAACTCGCTTTGTGGGAAACTAGACAACTGGGATTACAGATGAAATAGGATAAGGAGGTGGAGGAGTCACAAAATGATGAAATAATAGATAAACTAGCGACCCTGCCAGACTTACTAACCAGCATTATCCAGCATTGTAAAGCAGCCTCCTGAAACAATAAAAAAACAACAACTGGTAAATGGGCAGTGGAAACCAGCAGGAGACAGGGACTACTGAGTCATCCTACAAAGGGGGTCCTACAGTACTTCCAGAAGAGGAAGATGTGCAACAAACAGTGAAACTCCCAAAACTGCAGCCCTCTGTAGGTACAAATGCACCAGGAAACAGTACAGAAGAGTAAACCACAGGTCACCATGTGAGCAAGATCCCAGGTCAAGCACCAACTGCAGCTAACAAGACAACAGAAAAAGAAGTTTAAAAAAACACTTAAAGCCACAAAAACAACAATACACAGAGCTGCATTGGGAATCACCAGCAGGTTTCTGGGCAGATCAAGACCTACCCTGGGAAAGGGAAGGAAAAGTCTCATAAGGACAAAAACATGGAAGACAGCCATAAAGCTGGGCCGAAAGAATACAAAGCGAACACTGACCAAGTACTCTCTAATGGCAAAGATCCCGAAACACTGGACAACTCAATACCAACAGGAGAACAAGCAGCTTCACTGACCTGTGAAATAGAATTCGTGATGGACCTAGAGGAATTGGCCTTGGTTGAGGGATGTGACGTCCCCATAGAAGGGGCTGCCAATATGAAGCAGCCGCCCCTCAACATATCAGCCAGACCCATATGGCAGGAGGAGCATCTCATGGGCCAAGGGAGTAGGGACACCCTTACACGTAAACAACAATGCTCCCAAATCATATGAAAGATACAATAGAGAGGTCATGATGAGTTCCACAACTTGGCATCAACTCCAGGAAGCATCCATACAAGGTCCCAGCAACCAACTGTTCGGAATGGAACAGGAAGGGAGACAGGAGGAATATCTCTGGGAATCTAGCCTAGGGAAAAAAAAAGCCGACTGGAAGACCAACAAAACCTCAGAAGAAATAACTGTACTCACAGAAGCAAGGGAGCTCGCTCAGGTGGACGCATGGAGCAGAAGGCATAGGTAGCAAATACCTGTACATACCACTATATGAGAAAACTCTACCATATATAGGCAAGGGAATGAGTGGGTGCACCAAGGGTCTTCAAATACAAACAGTACAAATCGGAAGGAAAATGATGAACAGCTGACAATATTCTCTCCCCTATATGAATCACAGGGTCCTTGAGATATACTTAATAGGTCAGACATCTTGAGATTACTGCACCGCATAGCATCACTATCGAACCTCACATCTGGGGACCTCTTAACAGTAAATTTCAACAAATATCCATGGATTTGCCCAAGAGAATCTACATGAACATCTTGGACAAACCAGGGCATGGTTGATAAAATATTAGAATATGAGGGACTGCTGGAACACTGGGGCATAAAAAGCAAACCAGGAAAAGAGCCCTACCTCCGAGTGCTGACCAGGGGAAACCAAGCCACACACCCATCCAAAAGATCATTCAGCACTCTGAGGGGCACCCCGGTGATAAAACCCCTGATAATAGATAAGAAAATGTCCCCTGGGCATGGCCATTGGGCAAGGGGGCATGACTCCTGTCTTTGCTAAGACAGGAGTCATTTCAATGGGGGTTGGGCTTAAAAAAAAATGGCGCAAATCGGGTTGAGGCCAAAATTTTGCCTCAGACCTGACTTGCCCCATTTTTTGACGCCCAAGCTCCATTTTCCCCTACGCCGGAGCTGCCTGGTGAGAGTCATTTTTTTGGACGCACACCAGTCCGCAGCGCCGGCTAACGTCATCCAATAAATAAGGCGCCCGCATGGCGCTTTGGAATGGCATTAGCCGGCGTTCAAATTTTTTACGCACAACTGCGTTGGCGCAGTTGTGCGTCATCAAAAAGTATAAATATGGGCCTGAGAGTGATCGCAACCCTGGCACAATAGAAATAGACCTCAAAGGAGCGAGACAACCGCCCTATATGGCCAGCAGCCAGCAATGCACAATTAATTTAAGCCCACTGACAAAGAGGATCAAGTGGAGTGAGAAGGACAAGGTAAAATATGATCTCTTGAAGCAGGCCTATGGACCATCAATTTTTTAAGGCGAGACAAGTAACGTCGGTGAACAGTGGGCACACATGATAAAGAACTAACACAGCTGCCTAGAGCAACAACGGATCACAGAAAACAAAAGACAAAAGGCATGGTCGTTCACCGCAACAAGGGAAATACATACAGAGTAAAAGAAAGTGCAGACAACTAGAAAGGAGATATAGAAGTAACAAATCCCGTGCAGCAGAAACTCTCAGGAGACAGGCGAGGAAAGGTTATAAGGGAATAACATGGAAACTGAAGCAGGAAATTGAAGAACGCTGGATCCGTTTATACGCATTGCTGCATCCGCACAAAAGTAGAGAGTAGTGGGACCATATTAACTTGTTGGAACACGCATCAGCAAGTAAGGCCAATGCAATAGCTGCCAGCATCTGGGAAAACATGTGGGCTCCCTCTATGTGGATCCAGGATACACTAAAGCTCAGGGCACTATGGAGTGGCAATTCGATCTAGACGACCTACAAAATACTACACTAATGGTCACCGCTAAATTGACCAAAATGGTCCTTAGCAGCATCAGGCGGGATGGAGCTCCAGGACCAAATGGCCTCCCTCGGAGCATATTCAGAGATGACCAAGATTTCTGGGCCGCCCCCCTGACCACTCTTTTTAACAACTGCCTACATCATTCAGTTGTCCCAGAAGCCTGGAAAGGCTCAATATTGCACCCAATCTTCAAAAAGGGAGATTCCACCCTCCCGGGAAACTATAGGCTAATAGTTCTACTCGATGTAGACAGCAAGGCCCATGCAATGGTCGTACTTCAAGAACTGGAACACTGGATCACTGAAAATAAAATTTTACCAACCTATCAAACTGGAGTTAGAACATGCTCATCCACCCTAGACAATGTACTTATGCTCACATATTTAGGCCAGAAAACCTTGAAACAAGCTGCTCAACCTCCTTTTGCGTGCTTCATCGACTAGAGTGTGGCTTTTGAGGGTGTAGTACGTCACATACTCTAGAAGAAGCTGGCCACCTGGGGGATACCAGGGAACTTGCTAGCAGCGATAATGGCACTTTATACTGATACCTGGGTGAGAGTTAAGATCACGAACACGCATGTGATTAAAAGAATATACACCAATAAGGGTCTAAAACAAGGATGTGTCATTGCTCCAACCCTTTTCAATCTGTATGTGGCCGACCTTGGCAAGGATCTACTCAGAGGAAATACATTTCTCCCGAAACTAGGAAAGACAATACTTCCCATAATCCAATATGTGGATGATTTAGTCCTGCTTGGCCAGACTCGGGGTTGAAAAGGGGTCTGGCCATTTTGCGTGATTACAACAACAAAAAATGCACTGAAGGTAAACCCGGCAAAAACCAAGGTTCTGGTGTTCGGAAATCAGATGCACAAATACCAAAAAGTCTGGAAACTTGGCCCACTAAGAATAGATACGGAAGAAAAGTCCCATTACCTTGGAGTGTGGATATCCAACACCAGGAAAATAGTACACCAGCCAACAGCACTGAGAACTAAGGCAGAGAGAACTACCTATGCTCTAGCCAAACTTCACCTTCGGCTCCAATCACCCACATCAGAATCAATTAGGAGAGTTATAAAAGCCAAACTTCCACCTGACATTAGTTATGGCCATCTTGCCAATCCTGGCAGGCTAATCACAACACTGGAGACATCTCAAATGAGAGCTTACAAAAGGATATTTCAAATCCCCAAATTCACCAGACATGCAGGGATACACCTAGAATTCAATATAACAAGCATGGATATAAATTGCAAAATGGACATAATTAAGCTATTTCACGGAGTTTGTAGGGCCAATACCGATAGTTTGAGGGGGTCATTGAAAACAATCTTTGAAAACGCTTCTAGTAGCTGGGCCATCTATCTTAGGCTAGCCAAGGAACTCTTTGACTTAGTCTCCGCATATTAATTGGACCCCCGAGTATCGAAGGACCATCTGAAAAAGATATTGAAAGATCATGGCATGCAAATCTCCAGAGAAAAGGATATCTTCACAATTCGGGAAACTAGTGGGACAGAGGGCTTAGCTGAGTCGTATAGCTCTGCCAACATCCAGACATATATGAAAGCAGCCCTGGGAGCCTGAGCCTTTCAGAGCATTCTGCACATGTGACTCCTAACACTACCTGCCTGGGAATTTAGATGCAGCTGGAAGCCAATGCGGGGATACTCACAGGAAGGCATCCTAAGCAGCTATCATATTAAATCTATTAGTCACTTAAAATGCTGCTGTTGTGTAGCCATTTAGTTATAGCTCCATACCTATTTTAGCAAACTAGGCCTGCCGTTGTGCAGTTATCAATATACTGATACACGCCAAACTCGTTCCTTTCAGGACTCACTGGAAAAACACAGTGAGAGAGGTGGGCAGTCAGAACGAAGAACTGAGTACGTGAAACCGAGACAGGAATCACAAGGCTCAACAGAAGTTTCTGTTAAAAAAAGAAGAGAAACTTCCCCATTAAAAACCCCAATTCAAAAAGAAAAAAGTGGCAGCAGTTGCAGTTCAACATGCCACTCAAGAAGGGGGCTCTATTGAAGAACAAGAAGTGGGCATTAGCGCTATTAGACAGTTCAGCACAGGTCACAATAGTTCGCCCGAATCTTCTAGAGCATCTGGAGGTGAAAGCAACTGATGACTTCCTACAAGTAGAAACTGCGCACATGCGTGTCTCCACGCATGATAGGGTGTACAAAGTAACGTTACAGTTAGAAGGAGACTTTGGGCGCACAATCAATGCAATCTTTTGGGACCGCATCGTAAATATATATGGTATTCCATTGGCCGAAAGCGATCGGCCACCTGAATTTGTCTGCACTTGCCCGTATGGGGAAGACGTTATCAAACCTTCTTTCTCTCCCCTTGTTCCAGAGGATCTCGCAGAATCCTACACCATCAATTGGGCATTGGCGCAGCACCTGCATTATTTCGCAACCACGTAGGGTGGGATAAAGATTCCCCCTATCATGTAATCCCTATTAAAAATCAACCCCAACAACAATCCCAGTTTCCAATAAAACATGATGCTAAAGCACCCGTAAGGGAAATCCTCACACAACTACAGTACCAGGGCATAATCCAACCCTGTGTCTCACCAATGAAAAATCCCTTATTCCCAGTAGCTAAACCAGACCATTCGTACAGAATAGTCTTAGACTACAGACATTTGAACTGTCATACACACACTTACGCTATACAAAACTCACATAGCACAGCACTCATGAACAACAGTGCGCAAAAACTACAAAACAACACTGGACATTTCCAATAGTTTCTTCTGCCACAATATAGCGCCTGAGAGTAGAGACTTAACAAGTTTCAGCACACTAGGGTCACAGTAAAAATGTTGTCGTTTATCCCAGGGGTACAAGAACAGTCCAGGACTGTTTGCGGCTCGGTGGAAGCATTGTCCTATGTAGATGATATCTATCTCACAGATGATGAATTACTGCAACATCTAAGACGGGTAGCCTGCATTGTTGTAGGATTTGCCGAATTTGGCTATAAATTATATTTTTTAAAACAAAAATAGCCTTCCTAAGGATCCTGATTTTGGGATATGAGCTATCAAGCAAAGGAAAGAGCCTAGCGCCTCAATTCTTAGAAAAATGCACAAAGTTACAACCTCCAAATACAATTAAAAAAAACTCCAATCCCTATTGGATTTCCTAAATTTTGGCAGAACCTACATACCTGATTAAGCATCTTGCATGAAACCTTTATATGACTTAATACGTCCAGACTTTTCCAGTAAATTTTGGACAGTGGAACGCACACGCATTCTCAGAGCTTTGCAAACAGACATGCTTGCAGCACAACACTTACACACAAGGGACAACAAAAAACATCTGGTCATCAAGTAATTGCTGGTGCCATTGGTTTCACCTATGCAACATTTAATGAGGGTGAGACGGTCATCATTGCATACAAATCACATTTATATTCAGCAGCAGAACAGTGATTTGCTCCCACTGAGAAAATTCTTACTGCTGTTCAGATGGCTGTCATTAAAGAAAGACCACTAGCCCAGGGGAAACACATTATTGTCGTATCTCCAATCCCAGCCCTTCAGGCTGTTACCAAAGCCAGCGTTCCAAATGCTAAAGCATTACATCCACGTTGGATTAAATGGGCAACGTCTTTGACAGCCACTGATGTTGACTACATTTTCGACCCAAAGTTACAAACTCAATAATTTTTGCAATATGAACTACTATACCTAGTTCTGGCAAATACACTGCCTATTGATCAATATCAAAGAGTCATGTACACCGATGGCTCGGCACAACCTGCAATTGGCACAAAACATCAATACTCCGCTACTTACACAGTACATGGAGAATAATACATTTTGTTCCCAACATACATACATGCAAACCCTAGGGGATTGCACAGCACAATTAGCAGAGCTAAAGGCTTTGGTGATGGCACTAGAACACATGGATCCTGCAAAACTAACACTGATAGTCTGTAATTCGTATTACCGTGTCCTTCAATGAATACCTGCATTACTGGCGCCAGAATGGGTTCAGAGATTGTAAAGGCAAGACCATCAAACACAGACTTCTGTGGGGGAAAGTAGTGAATCTGAAGGAAACTCTACCAAACGTCCATGTTGTACATAAACTTGGACACCAGCGCATTGGAATACACATTGCTGGAAATACACTGTTGCTACAGTAACTCATTCTGGAACGAAACCGGATGATGACATAGGGGCTGCCTTGAAAGCTTTGGCTGAAGACACGCCCTATCCAAAAGCATTTCCCGCAAAATATTCCTACTGAATGGGAGGCTTCCTTGACGCCGAAGTAAAAATACCAGGCATGGGAGTTCGAGTAATTCCCAACAAGGACATGAGAACAGAGTTGATCAAAGCAGCGCATGAAGGGGTTGCATCTGCCCATGCTGGTGTGGCGGCTACAATATCATTATTGCAAGCGTGTTATTGGTGACCAGGTCTATACAAACAGACCAAGCAGTATGTCTTTTTTGTTGTGACATCTACCAACAAATTAAGAGCTCCACCGTCAAACGCCCACCTCAGACACCCCTCCTAATTTCCAACAAACCATTACAATGTGTGTACTTGGACCATTGTGGTCCCCTAACACTGGAGAGTGAATACAAATATATCTTAATTGCTGTTAACTCCTGCTCCAGATTTCTATGGGTGTGGCCACACACTCGGCTGACGCTTGGACTGTTATTAAAAATGTGCAAGTCTTTATTGGCACATATGCAGTTCTGGCTTTCCACTCGGACCAGTGCCCTGCTTTTGCCTAAAGGGCATTCAGGGATGCCATGGCTTTGTTAGAGGTCCAACTCCATTACTCGTCTCCATTTCATCACGAGGGAAATAGTGTTGTGGAGCGACAAAACCGTAATTTAAAGCCGTCCTTAACAGCCAGAGTCTTAGGTATGGGTCGTAGTTGGCTTAACCACCTGTATGGAGTCCAGAGAGCACTTAACAATCTGCCTAGAAGGTCCCTGGTGGGGGGGTTGGTCATACTTCATATGAGTGCCTGTTTGGAACTCTAATATATGTTCCAGATCTTAATGTTTTTGGCATGGAGGCGGCAGAAACACCTTTTGACATAAATGAACGTGTCCCTGTCTTGCAGGAATTACAACAGTTACATGATGACAACGCTTCTGCCAGTGCTGCCTCCACAGGAATTAAGAATTTACCAATAACACCTACCGGCTGGATTACTAAAGTTGGGCATCTAGTACGTGAAAATGTTGGTGTGAAAAAGGAGTTTGGTCCTTCTTATCATGCACCGGTCCCAGTCTTGGGAATACATGGTACCAGAACTGTGATTCTACCACCGTTGGCTGGTGCTAAAGAAAATCACTTTGTACCCATCGACAATGTCCAGTTACACAGTGGGGCCGATCCTGCACAGGAGACGAACAGAAGCAGCCAGTAGTTCCCAAAACCCTCTCACTACTGGTCAATACGTCCCTCTACAAGTCTTGAGCAGCAATGCTGACACCTCTCTGAGCTTGGGGAGGGTGGAAAATGATCTTGCATTAGTTCCACTAACATCTGTTACAATGAACAATTTTGAAATTACTGATCGATTTGACACAACTTCAACACAGACGGATGGCATCATTTACTATGAACCATTGCAGGAAACCCTTACAAGTTCTCCTACAAATACGGCTCCAGTTTCTTCAAGAACTGCTTCTGGATACTTTGTCGACATCAACAAGACTTTCTCAAGCTCATTTACCTCTTCTACATCTGAACTGGTAAAAACACGTAAGCTGATAAACTGGCTTAAAACAAATTACTTTAATCTCCTACGGAACTATCTGTGGCTTTCCTTGACTGTATTAGCTTTCCTCTTTTGGATTGGCTTTGTCATAACATTCTTTTTATTAATACATGGTAATTTTCGTCCTGAAAGATCAACAGTTGAACTGGTGGATGAGGTCCGAAAACACCACTTTTCTTCTCACAAGGTCGCAGAGACTTGTCTTTCTTGAACATTTCTGCTATACCAATTCCTGATGGGATTGTTTGGGTTAAAGTCACATTTGATATATACGGCCCTACAGAGGTCATTCAAATACCATATGTGTTTAAACTTTCTATGAACGATGTAATAATACCTGGAGTTGTTTATGATGAGTGGGATGTGAAAACAGTTGATTATATGATAACTGAATTGCAATATTTCACTGTATTTGAAAGTGAAGATGTTTATCAATCTAAAGAGAACTATGATGATATATTTTTGCTATAATTATTATGGGCACCATTTCATTCACAGAGCAAGTACCCTAAAGACTATTTTTAATTACACACAATGGGAACATTGTCCAACTCCACCACAAGGGAGTTCTAAAACTTATTCTGGAAAGTTTGCATATTTTTCTGGGTACAATGTTAAAAATGCTGAGTCATATTATTTGAAACTGCCATGGTTTGAAAATGTACATATATTATTGACCGATAAAAAATTCATTTATTCGGATTCCTTTGTTTCCCGGTTGACTATAGAAGGCTATAAATATTGGTTGAAGTCGATTGACTTAAAAAGTGTGTGGGGAACAGAAAATTGGCAAATAAGGGGGAAGTGAAGCTTTATTTAGAGCATGCCTGATATCTGTTCAAATTATATTTTAAAATGAAACTGTACAACGGACAAGTTGTTTAGGCTTAGCAAAGATTGAGGAATTGAATGCGCCCAGTATTCCTGCCCCTGCAAAATTTTACAAATGGCAAAAGTATATAAATACAACTGAAGATCAGCTCGATGAATGGGTCCAGAATGGCACGTTTAATACTTCACTGTCACGTCCTGGTTATTGTGGCCAATAGATACCAATGGGTGACATAAACGTTTTATTAACTCCATGGGGGTTTTTAGAATGAGTGGGCCGGACCCTCGCTATTTGTCATCCAAACACACGGATATAGAAACATACAGTGTAGGGAAACTATGCCAGCAATGGTTGAAGAGTTCCTCACTAGATGCTGTTAGAGAACACCTCTGTCTCCTATCTAATAACACTGACTTACAAGATTTCCTGTCAGGCCCCAGAAAACAACGCAGAAAGCGCTTCTTATATGCAGTCTGTAATGAAATTTGGAAGCTTTCCCAACAAGAAGCTGCTGCCCGGTTAAGGCAAATAGACCAGGAAACTTACAGAAGGCATTAGCTGTTGTAGATAATGGGACTACTACCCTGTCCAACCGGATATACACCTTAAACAACATAGTTTCTTCTGCAATAGACATGATACAAAGTGATATGTCTTCTTTACACCATGGACGGAGTCATCTAAGGTCCATTATGCAGTTGGGTTGGACACTTCAAACACTGAAGGCGCAGGTTGTGTTCCCTGGAAACACATTAGCGCAAGGGACATATTTTCCACATTTAATTTAATGCAACAACAACTAATGGCTAAGAAAGAAACAACTTATGTCATGTTATATATTGAAAATTTAGATAATTAGCTTTTTATTGTAGCTGAAATAACATCTGCTGAGTGGTTAATACACAGGGTCATTAATCTGCCGATTTCAACACTTCCATTCTCATCCTGCTTAAAACACATTCCAGTAGGCCGATATGAAAGGCTAGGAGATAGTTACATCCATGAGGTGTGGGAGCTACCCTTCTCGTACAAATGTCTCAAGAGGTCTTTCTTTACAGTAGCGAATGCGAGACTTCTGTCAGCCATTCAATGGTTTGTAAACAGCTGTCCTTGCGGGGGGCGTGCAATGCTTCGGCAGCGAACTTGGCTTGTTATCTGAAGGGAGTGCCAGTCCCCTTGATTAGACCTGCATTCCAGGTACTCTCAAATGGCAGCTATGTCCTCCTCAATGGTGAAAACTGTTGTGGGATGCGAGCTGGAATAGTTTATGTAGTTTCGGTCTCTAAGTTTGTTACATGCTGCGGGAACGTTACTTTTTCCTCCCACAAGACAGAGGGAAGTAGCTGAGATTTGGCCCCATATCGCTACTTCAAATGTGACAAGTTGAGCAGACTCAAGGCTTTTTTGCTCCAAAAATATGTGGTGCTCACATATGCACGTGAGACCTATGCGTTCCAGGTGGCAAGGTCATCAGCAGATATACAGTCCCTTTTAAGTACTAACTTTCAGAGACACTTTGGTGAGCTTGTGGGACGAATATTTAGTGCGTCCAGTACTACTGGAATCACAAATTGCTTTAAGGCTGTTGGTTCTGGTTTCGTTCACACCTTTTCCTTTATATTCGGTTTAGTACCATCATCCATCCACTCAATGTTCTCCAGTATTTTGGGGGATTTCCAATAACTTTGGCTATAATAGGTGGCATCTTGCTATTGCTACTTTTTCTGCACAATGTCTGTCCCGCCGCACAAGGAGGACTGAAAGCCCTCCCACCAACGCAGCTGTGTCGTGAACGCCTGATGCAATACTTCGATGCAACACTCCTGGAGCAATTGGAGTGCGACTGGTCTGTCATTCAGACCGGTTTTGCATTGTCTGCAGCCCGAGTTTCGGTGCCTCTGGTGCTCGTTCAAACATGCACTGAAAGTTTCTCTCTACGCAGCGCTTGCTTTCATTGGACGCTGATCTGTTGATTTTCTCATTGAGGGCTCATTATGAGACATGCGCATTGAGGGTGCGTTTGCTACGGGAAGCGGCTTATGAGTTGCCTTTCATGGAGGATGCAGCTCTAAACTCATTGTTGGGCACACCACGGAATGCTGCTGCCCTGCTGGTGCTCAGGCTTTGGAACATGAATGCTCCTTGGTTTCCCTTGGCGATGAACTTCCTACTTTACCACCTGCCAAAGTGGAAGATTTCCTGTCTTCAATTATCCCAGATTTGATTGGCAGCTTCCAAATTGACTCTGACTCTTGAAATTCAGCCTTTTTTTACGCCACAGTTACCATTTTAAAATTGTCCTTGTACACATGCTCGTGTATCTTTTTAACTTGTAATTATTTACATTTTTATTTATGCCTTAGGTTAAATTTTAGTGGCTTTTATATATAATTAGGCTTTGAACCACCTTTGAACTGGCAAGGGGAGGGTGTTGTGTAGCCATTTTAGTTATAGCTCCATACCCATTATTTTAGCAAACTAGGCCTGCCGCTGTGCACTTTAACCTAGATATATTTTATTCAGCTTCATTTTATTACTTTAACAATACCCTCATTTGCGGTTCTGTTTTATTTTCTCTATCTAGCTGTTATTTGCCTAGGCCAGCACTGCATTCTTAAACAAAACATTTCTTTCACTCTGTGCTTTTCTCAAGGCTGCGGTAAGATAGGTTGCTGGCAAATGTGGTAACGCTTTGTCTCTAGTGTTCATAGAAACATACACACTGTTACGTAGGGTTCCTTTCTTGCAACATCAGCTGTTTTATTATAAAAACACGTCTCTGTCCCATACACGTTAGAGGGAGATTCCTGCCAGATGACCAAAACCGTATGCTGATTGCTTCGCTGCAGCTGCTATGTAGACTACAGGTCTCTTGCTCAGGTATGAGGGATGATGTCTTCCCAGGGGAACCTGAAGGACAGAAATAGAGCTTAACATGCTGTGCTCTAACATAGCCTAGGTAGGAATTATTTTAATGATTTTAGTGACAATATTGTAGTGTTATTTTTATGCTTTACTCTCCTCGTCACTATTTTAATCCTGGCATGTGTTATCGTCTTGGTTATTGCAGTACATGCTTTAGTATCAAGGATGCAGTTGCTTCGTTAAAACCTTATTGAAACATATACTGCATCTGAGTGTCCTTGTATATGTGAGACTAATGTAAATGAGAGAAACAGATGCGATCTGAGTGACCACGATTTCCCTGAGGAATCAATTGTGTCATGCACTCAGCTGCCCAATCATCCCTGCTCTTGGATAGAGATGAGGCACTGCTAGTTTGCCGGAGCAAAACCTGGATTAGGCCGACAGGTGTCACCTTTAGTGGGTTAGACTCAGTCCCCTGCAGTGCAAAAGATTCTGCTGCTCAAATCCAGTAGTCTCATTAGAATAATGAGAGCTTATGCAACACTGCTGGCCGGGCCTTGCCTCAAACGCCGACTTTTAAAATCTATTTTTTTTAAATATGGCTTAAGAACAAGTAAAGATGCTGTTAAATACATATTCATTGCTGAGACTCCCATGTAATTGGCCCACTTTTGGATTTTTGTTTTTACCATCATGAGAAAGACCCTACTGCTAGCACACGCCCACTAACATGCAGAAATAAAAAAGGGTGAGGCAGCACCCAAAGCAACATTGCTAACGAAGGGGCTGACTAATCCCCCCAAATGCTGATCAAGATCAAAGAAGACAACCATGCACTGCACTAGCATTTACATGGCTGTTCTTACAGGCACTCTTGCACTGATAAAGTTTCTTATGAGACCTGATGCAGCACCAGATTTTTAGGACAGCACCACAGGTGAAGGCTCAGATCGGTGGTAGACACTGCACTCCAGGGCATTTGCATTCTTATTTTAAAGCCCTAGAGATTTTTTTAAATATATTACACATATAGTTTTTACATTGTTTTATTTTATATTGCCTTGTAAATTTATTACACTTTTTGCATGCAACAATTTTCAGCAATTATCTAATAAGCAATTATTAATTCATGTTCTGCAAGCACCCCACACTCCATAATTATAGTGGCCCCCAGTTACACAACACCTTTTTAATAAGCACTTTACAGTGAACTCTGATTTTATAACCTTAGTAGATTCAGGGGACCTTATGTAACGTGTTATAAACATGTTATGTAAGGATTTTGCACCACATATTTTTAAGGATTCCCAGTTATATAGCACTTTACAACAAGCACCTTTTGTGTGATTTATATTTACAATGGTCTAAGAGACTTTTATGTAATGTGTGATGAAAGGTTTTGGAAGGATTGTGCCTCTCATGATGAACTGTGATTTTGAGTCTGTAGCAGTCTTAAATAACTTTTATGTATTGTGTTTTGCAAAGGTTTTAAATAATCATGCAAATAAAGACTCATTAATTCACTTTGAAAATAACCCTTCTGCATGGCCCTGTGGGCAGGTGAGGAAGGAGTAAACTGGAACCAGCTGCCCTCCCATTCAGTGTCCTACTATGTGCAGTGCAGTAGTGTGGCCGGCTGGGCGCGTGGGCTTGATTCCCCCATGCCCCCCTCACGATCATGAAGCGTACCCACACTCTCTTGCAAGGACTTTTCAGCCCACAGGAGTGCCACCCTTGGGGACTGCTGCTGCCCTGGCACCCTAGACCCCGTCCCCCTCATGAGCCCCCCGTCCCCACCTGCAGTGGGGCACACCAGACTGTGTGGGACCACGACATTCTGGAGTCAATGCCCTCCAAGCTAACGGCCACATAAAAATTGCTGCTGCAGTGAGGAAGAATGCTGAGGTGAGTGGATTTGCCCCCTTTCCATGAATCCAGAGGGGGCATACTACCGTACTGAGGTAGAGTTACCGAGCAACACATTTATTCCTCATCAGTAGGGAGGAAGCTGGTGCCCGTGCTGTCCACCCCGCCTGACGACATCCGCAGACCCTTCGATAACCTTGTCCCACTGCGGCCCAATCATTGATGTGGTGGGGACTAGCCGAGAGACACCTACAGCCACACACTACCAAACATTATATTGGCAGCAGTAATACCTCCTTCCCCAACAACTACGATGCCTCTCGCTTCCCGAAATATGTGGGTTTGCCCGGTGCAGCAGGTCATGCCCCCTGCTGCTGTGGGACTGGTGCTGCACTAAACAGGACAGACCAATGTAGGGAACACCTGGGCACACGGATGCAAAACGGATGGAGAATGCTTGCGCCCCCCAGGCTGAACCCCTGAGTGCCACATTAGTGGTGCATTCATGTAGGTTCGATGAGATCCTTGCCGCAGTACTGGGTATCAAAACCACGCTAGAACCCAAGATCGATGCTCTGCGGATAGATATGGGCCACATGCGAGATGACCACAAGAAGCTGAAAGATCGAATCGAAGCTACAGAATCCACCTTGGCATCCCCCAGGCCATCAGTTTCAGACACCACTGCACATATCAGGACCCTGTAGAGGGAGGTAGCGCAGCTTCATCTGCAAGCGGATGACCAAGAGGGCAGATCCCGCCGCAATAATGTGCACATGGTGGGCCTTACAGAACTAACTGAAGGCCTCAGTATGGAACTATATCTCAAAGAATGGCTCTCATAAACAGTCCTCTAGGGAAAGCACTCAACCTTCTTCTCAACTGAAGGCGCACACAGGGTGCCGGGCAGGCCTCAACTCGTGGGAGCTCCACCTTTTTACAAACACTTACACCGGCTCTCCTGCACAATATATTAGCACCTTGCTTCTTGGGGGGGGGGGGAGGGGCTTCAATTGTGACCAATTTGAGACCAATTTAGACCAAGATCGCTCACACCCAGCAGTGGCTGGGGCCCAATCCGCAGCCCTCATGTAACATCTGCAGCAGTGGACAACCCATGCTCAGTTTGGCGAGCCTGCACCCCAACACCGGAGAATTTTCTTTTTACTCCTGTCTCCAAGACTTACGCATCAGAATAGACCTCCTCTATTGTAACTCAGAGGACCTAACAAAGGTCAATAGCCCAGAATACCTTGAACACACACTATCTGACCACTGCCCCTTGAGGATTTGGTTGGTAATGGTGCGCTGGTGCCCAAGTATACCCACGTGGAGACTTTCTGCGCCAGCCCTACAAGATCAAGTATTCTGAGATACCAAACTTGGCCATATCAACACCTATTTTGAGACCAATGTGGGTACGGCTTCTGACACAGGGGTTGAATGGAATGCATTCAAGATAGTCCTTAAGAGTCACACGATTAAGACAACTTATGGCACCAGGCTGACATTATACCGGGAGCTGCAGTCATTGGAGGCCAAAATAAAATGATAGGAATGGCTTTTTCCAATAGATTAGACTGGGACCACCCCATTACAAAAGTCCATATCGACTATAAAGCAATATTGTGCAGGCTTGGCAAATTAGACTACAGGGAATACCAAGCGAGGAAACACACGGAGGGCGACAAGGCAGGCAAGCTTTTGGCCTGGCTCCTAAGATCTGACTTTTCCCGAGTTCCAATTACCACTATTCGGGACGGGACCAGGCAGCTACCCAACACACAGGAGTCTTTCAACTCTGCCTTTCGCTTGTATTATTCCAAACTATTCTCTGCCCTGGAACACACTGAGAGTGACCATATGGAGACATTCTTGGATAGCATCCCCATTCTACGCTTGCAACCATTCACGTGCACTGATTTGGAGGCACCTCTCCAGTCCTCGGAAATAGAAAAGGCAGTTAAACATATGGCATGTGGTAAAATGCCCAGAATAGATTGCTGGGTGATTTATTTCTATGCCATGTACCAAACGCAATTTGGCCCCCAATTGCAGAAGGTATATACTCCGCTTACAGTAAGGAGCTCCTACCTGCCTCCAGGCGAGAGGCGATGCTACTCAAACCAGGTTGAGACCCCATACTGATGGGGTCCTATTACCCCCTCTCCCTTCTTAATGTAGACTATAAGATATTTGGCAAGGTACTGACAAACAGACTGATCCCCATAATTAAAGGTATAATTAATCCCAACCAAAATGGGTTAATCCCAGGCAGGAGCACCTTCATGAACCTAAGACACCTATTCATGCTCATGAACTGGGCAAGAACCACAGAGGACACCCCTTGGGTCGCTTTGCTAGATGTAGAGAAGGCATTCGATACCCTGGGTTAGGATTACCTGCTGACCTCACTGGAAAAAAAAGGGCATTGGCCCTCGCTTCCTTAAATGGATCGCTCTGCTCTACAACACTCCCTTAGCACGAGTAAAAACAGGTAATATGATATCGGATGCCCCTTGTCGCCACTGATATTTGCACTGGCGATGGAGCCCCTGGCATGTGCCCTTTGTGCACCCACACCTGAGTGGGCTTTACGACTTGAGAACAGATATCATATGCTTATATGCCGATGACACCTTAATATACCTGCGCAACGAAGTTACGGTACTAAGCCACCTGATGGCTCTCCTGCGTCAATTTGGAAATGGGCTGAGGGTAACTTGGGTGAAATCCTGCTTGTTTCCCCTCACACCCTTAGTGGAGGAACAGCGTGAGCAGCTCCCGATCCCTCCTCTGACATGGGCCCTTGACACCATTAAGAACTTGGGCGTCAGAATCTATCACTCAGAGAAGGACCTAATAGAGAGGAATATTGGCAGTGTACTAATGGGAATACAGTAATCCCTCCAGTTTTGGACCTCCCTCTCCCAGATGGGCAGAATCTCCAAAATGCTAGTATTTCCAAGGTTGCTTTACTACTTCTCAGCAATCCCAGCCCTGCTACTCCATAAGATGTTTGCCGACATGCGGTCTGTGATGACAGCATTGATATGGGGATGGGATAGACTGTGGCCCTGGACAAACTATGGCCCAAATGTATACTTTTTTTTAGCGCCGCTTTTTGACGCAAAAATGGCACAAACTTACAAAATACAATTGTATTTAGTTGTGCCGCTTTTGCGTCAAAAATTGACGCAAATGCGGCGCTAAAAAAGTATAAATATGGGCCAATATGCTTCAATGAAGTGGGGGGGCTGGGTGCTCCAATCTACGAATGTTATTATGCGTCCACCCACCTTCAATGGCCTATGCACTGGTTTGCCTCACATAACCAGAACGAACTAGGGGATAGACTTGTGGGACATACATCAATCCAGGTGCAGAAGTGGCTGTTGAGAACTGTCTCAGAGTTGCCAGGGGTGGACATTAATATCTTAACGTGGGTTGCCAAGAAATGCTGGCACACCTACACACGTACGAAACACTTCCGCCCTCCATACGCACCAGGTCTATCCTTGTGGGCATTACCGGGTTTCTCAGATTAGCACACTCTCCCAGATGCAGCTGCTCGGGAGAGAGTGGGCCTCACAGAATGGGGGGGACCTCTTTACAGATCAGGTACTAGCCAGGTACAGGTACTGGACTACAGCATACCACCGGGCACCTTCCTGACATACGCTACACTCATGCGCTATCTGAAACAGTACTGGGACAAAACACACAATGAACCAGAAACATCTACACTATTACAGGTGCTACTGACACAGGGAGGCACACATGGGCTGTCACCAACATCTACAGCTCTTTATGCACAGACAGAGAGCAACCCATTTGCATGCTTAGAGCTTACTGGGACTCTGCTCTCCACATAACACTTATAGATAAACAATGGACGCAGTCCCTTTCGGTGCCAAAGGTCATCTCCACTAATGCCAGGCTCAAATATGCACAATTCAACAACCTACACCATATCTACCTCACTCCTAAGCGATTGGCGAGGATATACCCGGGGGCAGTAGACGTATGCCAGAGATGCCAGCCACATGAAGCCGATTTCATACATATGGTTTGGACATGCCCTCATATAATGCCCTACTGGGAGACCATTAATGGGATCCTTTCCACAATAGTGGGAGATCACCTCCATAGAGAAGGACTATGTTATATACTGGGGGTCACTTCCTGCACTGTGCAACACAAACCTATCAACAAATTCATTGACCTGGCACTAATCTTTGCAAAGTGCTGACTGACAATGTGCTGGAAATCCACTACAGCTCCACCCATCGCTCTATCGCTATCTGACCTGCATGCAGGGATACTTGCTGAGCTGCAGGCAGCGCTTACTACCAGCCCCTGTGGTACACCCTGGACCAGGCCACCAGACTAGCATAGATTTCTAGAAGGTATTGAAACACTATCTACTACATGAGTACTCTGAGTAGGCCGCCATGCCTAATGGAATGCGGGTCCACACTGAGTAGACGCACCACACACTTTGGCAGCCCCCCTCCCCCCAGTCACAACAGTCACACAAGGAGCAACCTGAACCAGTAAGGCCGCACCTCCTTTCCGCACTGGTTTGTGTGGTGGTATTAGGGACTAGAATGGCAGGACGCTCTCCATCCCTCTCCACCTGCGCACCGTGCCACAACTTACAATTTGCTAATCAAGATATATATATTTAAAAAAAAGTGATCTATCATACTGGATTTATTTACTTATTTTTAATTTAGACTTTATAAAGCGCAGCTAATCACTCGAGAGGGTATCCAGGCACTTGCAGGCCCCGGAGGCTTATTAGAAAAGCTAGGTCTTGCTGGCCATTCACAATTCTGGAAGTGAGGTGATGGACGGAGGTGAATGGGTAGGCTGTTCCAGGGTTTTGCTGCGATGTGTGTATTTTTTAGCCAGACTGACCATTTTTTTTGTTGCCAGTGATGTGTCTGGAGCTAACCCTTTTTCAGTTTTGTGTAATAGGAATCCTATTGTGTCAGTCCTCATTTGTCCCTGTCTTGAAGTCTAAAGTCTGGTTCCCTGTACTCCTTCAATTTCTTCATGTAGACTCAGGCCCTTGAAGACTCTAGGGTCCCTCTGTCAGCTGCAATACCATTACTCTTCTAATTACCACGGCTCCTTTGCTATTGTGATTATCCTCTCTTCAGCTTGGGTACTTAAGAATCTCGCTGTTGTATTGTGGAACTAGAATCTCGGGAGGTTCGGGAAGGGAGAGCGAGGATGAGAACACTGGAGAAAGACGGTTGATTTGTGAGAGGAGGCTGGGTTTTATTTTACGGAGACTTCATCTTATCAGAAATAAATTTCACAGAATACTTCTTCACATGTTTGTGAGTCATCATTACCTTCATAACACTCGCCTACCGGAAAGGGGAGAGCATGTCAGCTATACAAAAGTCTCGGCCCAGCTATGATGCAATCTGGCTAAGGGATATCAACTCAAACCCTACAAAACCAATGCCATCAAAAACCTCAACACAAATGAGGCCTTGGTCATTAACCTAATCAGAACAGACAATACTGGGTAATTGCCATTGCAAATGCCACTTGTGCGGCGTGAATTTTCCTGAATTCTTATGCTGTGTATCATTACACAATCTAGAGGTAAGGTCCAGAATTGTTGCTGGAAGTCCCTTTTCTCTCTCTGAGCAGCCTTGACCATTTGGTGTCCTCTCCATTCCCTTGTGACCTCAGACGCCTGCCGCAGAATTCCAACTGCATGGCCCCCATACTCAAATTCCTTTTGCCGCCTTTGGGTCAGCTCAGAGCACGGCAGTTGGTCGAGAGAAAATCAAGTTTCTTTGTAGGATTATCGACCAAAAAAGGAGGCCTCTGTGTCTGTGGAAGATCTCATTGTCAAAGAGCTCCTAATGGCGAGAGCTAAAAAAAAAAAAATACAAGCTCAAAGCCAAAAAGGAGGCCCCCAATGAGGAGGAGGAAACGTTTATTGATTCCCTAAAAGCATTTTGCATTCTACTGAAGCTGAAGAGGAAAGAGTGCCAGGAGGAGGAACACACTGAACTGGAGCCTTCGATTATACATGAGCCTCAAAGAGAGGAAGAAGAGGAAATCGTTCATGATGAAGGGTACTCTGAAGAAGGTCTGTTTAAGTAGGGCTCTTTTCATGAACAGTAGCCAGATGAGAGGTGGCAGGACACAAAACGGACTCCCCTGGAATATGGGTAGCCACATACCCCCCCAGATCTTCACCCCCTGACAATATTGCAGTATACAACACCCTGGGTAAAAGATCAGCATAGACGCAATTAGAGAGACAACAGAACAGATGTAATCTTGTTACCTCCTAGAGACCCTGCTGCCATCGCAAAGGAAGAACCAGTTCCTTCTAGTGTTTCTCACCATCCTGGAACATTAACAAATGGCATTTAGAGAGTCATTAGCAACACAAAAAAAATGATGAACGGAGTGCTGACAATGCAAACACTCACCTCCAGTCACAGATGTGGGTTTAATCCATTGTTTTTTTGCTGCCCATGCCATTCCAGTTTGGACCCAGCCATATGCAAATCAGCCTTGACCCTGTTCCCCATGGGAACAGTCCAGCCCGAACTGCCAGGCCAGGTCTTCCCTGGACTGGAAACAAGCATCCTGGGACCGGTTTCGGGGTTTCACCCCTCATCAGCCAGGCTAGCTTGAATCCAGTGGCATGGGAAGCACGGGACCCACGTCTGGGCATACCCTTTCCACTTAGGGCGACATTAGCAACACAAAAAGGATGATGGACGGAGTGCTGACAATGCAAACACTCACCCCCAGTCACAGATCTGGGTTTAATCCATTGTTTTTTTGCTGCCCATGCCAAGCTAGCCTGGCTGATTAGGGATGAAATCCCGAACCTGGACCCAGGATGCTTGTTTCTGGTCCAGGGAGGACCTGGCCTGGCAGTTCAGGCTGGACTGTGCCCATGAGGAACAGGTTCAGGACTGATTTGCATATGGCTGGGTCCAAACTGGGGTGGCCTGGTGAGCAAAAGAGCGATGGATTAAACCCAGATCTGTGACTGGGGGGAGTGTGTGCATTGTCAGCACTCCGTCCATCACCCTTTTGTGTTGCTAAATTTAGAGAGTCAGCCTCCACCAAGACTGTAAGACCCAGGGTGGAGGAGTAAAGACATTATTCCAAAGACCAAGCATATCAAAAACAACATCGTGGCATAGTCCATCAATCATCACAGTATGCAAAATAGCTAATGCACCCAATGGCCCAGGGCAGTCACCAGACAGGAAGAGCAAGATGATGGAGTTGGTTGGGTGAAAAATGGAGGTCGGCTGCCATGCAATAACGCATTGCCAGCTCTAATACCCCGTGCAATAGGTATGGCCAACAACAATGGTACGAGGTAGAGAAGTTAATGGGACATCTCCAACAGCAGTACAAAAATAAGGCATAGACAGTCATCCAGAAGGGCAAACCCATCATCAACACTTGCTTAACATTGGCACTGGACGTGGCAGCCAGCAGTGGCTATGTAAACCGTAAGCAGGCATGAATTTCTGAGAGTGGCTGGGTAGGAAAGTGCAGGGGGTGTAGTGACCATACCTCTCACCAGTGGTGGTTGGTGACATTTTAAAATGGTGGGGAACCTTGTATTCAAAGTATGCGCTATACGAGCAGTATCTATATATATATATATATATATATATATATATATATATATATATATGTATGTGTGTGTGTGTATATATATATATATATATATATATATATATATTTATTTAGTGTGCTGTGCAAACTCAACCCGAAGGTATTGGAGAGCTTAACATGTGCACCAGTTGCATTACATTATTTACATAACATATAAACAACTTTATAATAACTTTTAAAAGCAAAGTGAAATATTTACTTACGTATTAGCAGCCTGTGCCACATACTTGATCTTCTCCGGTCCGCGGTTCCGAGTGCAAGGTCCCACTGGCAAGTCCCTTAACCAACCCAGACGCTGCTCTCATCCATTTTATGTTAAGCAGCATGAGTGAAGGATTGGTTGGAGAGAGTTGGCTCACTGCTCCTACAGGCACTGGAGGACCGTACCTGCTCTCCACCCAGCTACGACCGGTCAGGTTGGAGAGGTTTGAAGTGTCCATGTCAGGCTGGCCACTGCAAGACAACCAGCATAACCACATGCACAATTCAAAATTAAGTTGCTACTCCTTCTGTTGCCAATCAGCAGCAATGCCCATTGGCCTCACCCCACACTCTGCTTGGGCTGGCAGAGTAAACAAGCATTTGCAACGCAACAGGTCTTGCATTTGCTCCATTAAGAGCTATTAGCATTGTAAACTCCTAACCGGACTTTTCTTGCCACACAAATTTAAAAATTAAAAGTAAAACAGTTTCACATAAGCGAGCCGATTCACAGCACCACGGCTGCTATGAGCATCAGCGTGAAGAGACACACAACAGGAAAAAGTAGTTTGCTCACAGTCAAACTTATTGGCAAAAGTGCAATTTAGCCGTATAACAGGGGCGATAGCCAAGGTGGTAACAAAACCTCCCCAAGGAGGGACAAATGTAAGCGATTTACCCATGTCATCAAAGGATTTTTGAAGGGCAAGCCCACAAACGAGTG
This sequence comes from Pleurodeles waltl, assembly GCF_031143425.1. Classification (NCBI taxonomy): domain Eukaryota; kingdom Metazoa; phylum Chordata; class Amphibia; order Caudata; family Salamandridae; genus Pleurodeles; species Pleurodeles waltl. The sequence continues at coordinate 1,894,321,130 of NC_090440.1, forward strand.
GTAGTGATGGGCATGATGTGGGCATTGTTAAAAGCTTTTCATCCTTGGCGTGGTCTCCCTTAAATTTTTGCCTGCTTCCCAGGTTGTTGATGTGTGCTGGACTCTGATTTTGCTGTTTTTGTTACTCTGGGCACTTTACCACTGCTAACCAGTGCTAAAGTGCAAGTGCTCCTTTACAAAATGTGTATGTAAGTGGCTTATCCATGATTGGCATATTTGCTTTACTAGTAAGTCTTGGGCCTGTAAACGAAATGCTACTAGTGGGCCTGCAGCACTGGTTGTGCCACCCACACAAGTAGCTCTGTAATCATGTCTCAGACCTGCCACTACAGTGTCTGTGTGTGCAGTTTTAAACTGTAAATTCGATTTGGCAAGTGTACCCAATTGCCAGGCCTAAACCTTCCCTTTTCTTACATGTAAGGCACCCCTAAGGTAGGCCCTAGGTAGCCCCAAGGGCAGGGTGCAGTGTATGGTTGAGGTAGGAAATATAGTAATGTGTTTTATATGTCCTGACAGTGAAATTCTGCTAAATTCGTTTTTCACTGTTGCAAGGCCTGTCCCTCTCATAGGTTAACACGGGGGCTACCTTTAAATATGATTAAAGTGTAGATTCCCTTTGGGAACGGATGGACATGTGGAGTTTGGGGTCTCCGAGCTCACAATTTAAAAATACATCTTTTAGTAAAGTTGATTTTGAGGTTGTGTGTTTGAAAATGCCACTTTTAGAAAGTGAGCATTTTCTTGCTTGTACCATTTCTGTGACTCTGCCTGTTTGTGGATTTCCTGTCTCGGTCAGTTTGATAGTTGGGCTGGTTGCACCTCACACTAGACAGTGACACAATGGGAGCTGGGGTATAGTCTGCATTCCCTGATGAGCAATCTGTGCTAGGAGGGAGGGGTGGAGTGGGCACTCACATCTGAAAGGGCTGTGCCTGCCCTCACACAATGCAGTCTCCAACCCCCTGGCGAGTGTCTGGGGCCTGGCCTGGGCAAAGCAGGATTTCACAATCAAGAGAGACTTTGCTTTGAAGTAGGCCTACTTTAAAGGAGAAAATGGGTATAAGAAGGGCACCCAAAACCACAGACTTTAGAACACTTCTGGAAACCAAGAGGAACCTCTTCCTGGAGAAGAGCTGAAGAGCTTAGCAAGAAGAGCTGCCCTGCCTGTGACTGTGCTTTGTGGAGCTATCCTGCAGTTGCTGCTCTTGCCAGAGTAAGAGGGCAAAGACTAGACTTTGGGCACTATCCATCTTGTGAAGATCTCCAAGGGCTTGATTTAAAGCTTGCCTCCTGTTGTTTGCAGTCTCAGGGACAGCAAAAACTTCTCTCTGCCAGCACCTGGAGTCTCTGGAGAGACTCTTACTCTGCCCTGTGGTGCCCATCCAGTTCCTGGGATACCGAAAGGAAAAGCTAGCAGCTTAAGAGGAAGAAATCCATGCACAGAACGCCGTGCGGGGAAAAGATCGACGCAACTCTGATCTGCGGCTGAAAAATCAACACGTTGCCGGCTTCGTAGCTGAAAATCGATGCTCGCCTGCAACGCGACCGAAGAATCGATGCACGGAGCTGGAAAAACGACGCACAGCATCGCTGACAGAGGCTGGGAGATCACAACCCGCGCTGCATGATTTTCGGATCATCGTGCGGCTGGATTTCAACTGCAAGTACTGCTGGGCATGTAAAAACAACGCAAGGCCTGCCCGGACCCAAGAGTGCTGACCGGATCGCCGCATTGCTCTCCTGCAGAGAGAAGAAACAACATGCCCCAACCCGACGAAAGGAGAAACAATGCAAGGTCCCGCTCATGAGTGGAATTGACACATCGCAATCCCTTTTTGGCGCACACTCACCCGTGTGGGGTTATTTTTGACGCACCCAAGGTACATTTTCACGCTCACAGTGTTAGTGTGTGTTTAAAACTACATGAAGACTCTTTGCTTTTTAATTGATAACTTGTATATTGTGGATTTTTGTCGTTTTGTTTAGACAAATATTCTCTATTTTTCTAAACTTGTGTTGTGTCATTTTGTAGTGTTTTCATTACGTTACTGTATGTGTTGGTACAAATATTTTACACCTAGCACTCTGAAGTTAACCTTACTGCTCGTGCCAAGCTACCAAGGGGGTAAGCAGGGTTTAGCTGGGGGTGATTCTCTTTTACCCTGACTAGAGTGAGGGTCCTTGCTTGGACAGGGGATAACCTGACTGCCAACCAAAGAGCCCATTTCTAACACATACCACCATGTCAGACAAGCAATGCTTGCACACTGCTTTGCTCGACCTAAGGCGAAAATCTCTTTAGCAGTGGACAATTCATTGCAAACAATGAAAAAAGACAGTCAAACATCAAAGATGATGTATACTTTACATTTCAGACAGCCTTTGTGGAGGAGGGTTAGCACCAAAAAAAAAAAAAACTTTTCCTCCTGAGGTGGTTAGAAGCCTGTCACTCCCTCATGCCAGCTTTCTGCCCCCATCCTAGCTCACAAAGTGCTCGATCAGAGTAGCAATACTCTACTACCCCAAGGCAGCCCTTTCAAGGAAGAACTGGTGGAGAATGATTGCCTTGAGAAGGACAGGGAGCTCTGACATATGACTTTGTACTGAAGCTGCCACTGCACTCAACACATGTAGGGAGCACAATCAGAGGATTTCTCCAGGAAAGGAGGAAAGTCCCCTCCGACAAAAGGGCTATAAACATTTCTCAACATGAGCATTGTATAAAACGGTTCTAAAAAGCTTCTAAACATCAGTCAAAAGCAATGACTAGCAGCGGGGAGGAGATGCTGCATCTGCAGCAAAAGGTAAAGCATCTTATAAGCATATACCCAGCTGCTAAAAGAAAAGATACATTGGGATCTACTAAGTTGATTTCCTGAATCAAAGCCAGACAAGACACTCAGATCCACTCTAGACCTACGCCCTTTGAATAACTTCAGAAAAATGCAAAAGTTTAAAGTGGTGATGCCACAACTGCAGAAAGAAGACTAGTTGGCAGTCATAGACCTTAAAGTTATCTACTTGCATGTACTGATGGAATTCACACACAGAAGGCGCCTGCAATTTGTCATAGACAATGTATACTACCAGTTGAGGGTCCTGACCTTTGGGATATACCCTGAACAAAGTGCCTTGCAATGGTTGTAGCACACTTGAAGAGACAGGGGATCCATGTCTATCGTTACCCAGGCGACTGGCTACTAAATGTGAAACCATTAAGGCAGTGCCAGAACAGCAAAAACAGTCATGGAGATGCTCCACAGATTGGGGATTTCCCTAAATCTAGATCAATCATCCCCACTACCTGCAAAGAGGGTGGCTCTGCCAAAGTCAATACCCACACCACTGTAGAACTCATCAAGCCTTCCTCTGAGTCTCTGCATGTGGTGGGGTCAAGAGTTTAACACTCAAGACAGCTTTTCTGATTACTATCATATGCTTGTGGAGAAATAGTGAGCTGGAAGCACTCACAACACAAGAACCTTATTTGAAGATATATAAGGACAGAAAGGTAATGAGGACAAATCCACACTTTCTGCCAAAGCTCATTTCACATTTTAATGTCAGCCAAGGGATACAGCTACCAACTTTTTTCAGAAAATCAAGGTCAGAGACAGAAGGAGCCCTTCATATGCTGGATGTTAGAGGGGCAGTGATGTATTACTTGTCAGGAAACAAACCAAATCAGGACAGGAAAACAATTTTTCATCTCCCTTGCCCCAGCAAGCATGGTCTCAACAGTCACCAAGGGGAGTACTGGAAGATGGATAGTCCAAACTTTACAGCAGGAGCAGTCCTGGGGCAGAAACCAAGAGCACACTTGAGAAGGAAGAAAGAAGCAATACTAGCATTCATAGTGATTATCTTCCTAAATAAAATCTTGTGGCAGTCGCTTAGGCCCATATTTATACTTTTTTAGCGCCACATTTGCCCCGCTTTTTGACGCAAAAGCGGCGCAAACTTACAAAATACAATTGTATTTTGTAAGTTTGCGCCGCTTTTACGTCAAAAATCAGCGCAAGTGCGGCGCTAAAAATGTATAAATATGGGCCTTAGTCTTCTGTACATACTGCCACAAAACGTTGTTGCATTGTTATCCAAGCTACCAAATTGGCCCATTTGAAAGTAAGAGTGATAAAGCACCTGTTCACAAATACAAACTCATTTTAACCCAGCCTTCCAGGAGTGGAGAATACCGCTGCTCACCATGTGAATCCAGTGAAAAAATAATGCTGCACTTACTGTAGAAGTAGTCAACTGGAAGATTTTTCTGGATTCACATGCAACCTTCCCATCCCTCTGGAAATGAGGAGTATTTTAGTGACAGGCAAAACGTGTAAAGGAGATATAGAAAGAAATAGGAATCCACAGCAAGGACAAGAGTTTCCAAAAGGAAATAAAGAATCTGAAGTTGGCAACCACACCAAGGCACTTCTGTGGCAAACGTCTTAGTCACAAGGGGATGTCCAGTACAACAGATGCTTCAAGCCACCCTAAGAGAAAAAAAATAAAGAGCAGGCTACAACAAACAATACTGGACCGAACCACTAGACGGCAAAATGATGCACATCATGTGAATCCAAACATTTTTTTAAACTGCAAAACTATTTCGTTTGCGACCGCCCCACACTACAACTACGAGATACTTGTATAGGAAAATATTTCAGAAACTGTGCTGTCTTCCTGCCTTTGTCAGGTCATGCCTTGGTACACCACAGTTCACCTCTACATAATCAATGACATATTATGTCCGAAAATATTACTACTCAATTGGGTTCACTAGAAAGCCACTTTGACCCGTCTTCATTCTTTGAAAGGAAAACCTTCCAAATTGTTAGTTTTACCTCTCTTGTCTCAAGCTCCTCACTATTCAGGCTTTGATGCCCCTTTCATTGCCATTACAACTCTTTAGAAGGATGTACTAAGCACTTACAGCTTCAAATGCAAAATGCATGGGTAGGGCCACTTTTCTAGCGCCCCTTACCACCCCCCTAATGCCACCGTGTGTGCGCCCTATGTAATATACAATGCACCATGGCCATAGTTAGGAACTAGCATCATCATTTTTTACACTAGTTTGGCTCTTTGCAGAATTAGCGTAAAAAATCTTGGAACTAATCCTCAAAGTCCATTGAGGTCCATAGTATACAAAGGTGTGCCTCCTTTTAACGCCTGCTTTGAGCAGGTGTTACAAGTGCCCAAAAAAATGCCGCTAAGAAATCTCTTAGATTTCTTTGCACCACTTTTTCGGCCTCCCTAACTGGGCAATGCGCCCTTTGCATACAGTATGCCTGGCGCAGGCATAATGTAGTGCAAAGGGTTACAAAGTGGTGCAATGCATACATTGCACCACTTTGTAATATTGGTGCTGTGGTTTTGGCCTCGTTGATCCACATTAGCGTAAAAAAAAAATGGTGCTAATGTGGCGCAAGAAGGCAATAGGGGCTCTTAAATCTGCCCCTAAGTGTCCTACTTTGGACACTGGTGTCTTCAATTTTTTTAATCTTTTCTTGTGTTAACCTGTATGCGTTTGCTTCCAAATCAAATGTAATGAGTACATTTAGTCCTAGATATAAGAGGGCCTAGCGCCATTCTAACGACACATTAGCAATATTTTTTTTACGCTAATGTGGTGTTAGGTGGCCAAAAATGCTGCGCCATATCTACAAAGTGGGGCAATGCATGCATTGCGTCACTTTGTAACCATTTGCGCCACATTGTGGCTGCGCCAGGCATATTGTATACAATCTAAGAGATTTCTTTGTGTCATATTTTTGGCACTTTTAATGCCTGCTATGTGCAGGCGTTAAAAGGAGGCTCCCATTGGTTACAATGGGCCTCTGGGTGCTTTGCAGGATTAGAATGTTTGATGCTAATCCTGCAAAGCGCCGAACTAGTGTAAAAAATTCTGATGCCAATTCCCTAACTAGTGCCATGGTGTGCCATATATTAAGTACGGCGTACACATGGTGACGTTAGGGTGACGCTAAGGGGCGAAAGAAAAGTGGCGCTGCACTCGGTGCAGTGCCACTTTTCATAAATATGCCCCTTAGTCTTCTGGGCTTTTTTTCTGGTGACAGGGAGTGCATCCATTTTTATATTTAAATATTAGTTTATTCATCCCCTCTTTTTCCAACCTGCCTAGAAAAGAAAAGTAATCCATCTACAGCATTACTTACACCAACACAGACCACCTCATGGACGTGCAATCCAGAGAGGATCTAAACATTTTAAATAACTTGTGATATGATTGCCTTTAGGTGACGCATTGTTGGACTTTGTATAGAAGGCTATTCTTTACGATTGTTAGAAATCAGAAGCAATAGGGAGAAACGTTTTTGATTTGAGGAAGAAAGAGTATGTCAAAAATTACCTACAAATTTCTCACAGACCACACACGAGTAAGGCACTGACTTAGCCCACTGACCAGCAACTGGAGAACTAGCTGACAATTTGAAGCCATGGACCCAGCTACCACCTCCAAACCCTGTAGAAAGCTAACACGAAGAGCCTCACTTTAATAACACATACCTGTTTCCACTTGATTGGTAACTTTCCTGACTTAAAGGGAGAGTTAAAGGGAGAGTTAATCAACTGGCAATGGAAGAACTAAAAGATGGCACGATAATGTGAAAAACACAAGCCCGGCAAGGTAATCCAGTTTCGATTGATTTTAATGTTTATATTAATTTGGTATCAGCACACAAGAAAGCTGAAACTCTTGAATCAGTTTGGCCAAAAAGGCTACATATAGAATAATAATCAGGGATGATCCTTGTGGGACTCCACATAAGGATTTAGCTGAAGACTTGAACAGGGCATGATGACTGGCTCAATTTGACTCGTAAGAAAGGAGCTGAAGCAGTCCAAAGCGAGTCCTCCCATCCCTACTCGTGTAGGCCTTTCGCTCGGTACGGATTGACGAACCATACCAAAGGCTGCAGAGAGAAAGAGAAGGATGTGGACCACACTGCCAAGATACATCATCATATGTAGCTTGCTTTGTACTGCAATAGGTGCAACCTCCATACCACGATAGTCCCAAAAAGCCTACTGTGGAGGGTTTAGGACTGTTTTTTTTGGAGATGATCTCTGATAGGTGTGTGTTGGTTACCTTTTTGGCAACATTAGCACACAACAGCAAAAGAGAATTTTTGCAATAATTAGTAGGGAAAGACTAGTCTAAAGAAAACACTTCAATAAAGGAATAACACAAGCTGTTCCCATTCGATTGGTAACTTGCCTGAGATGAAGAAAGAGTTTTAAAAAAACTGGCATATGGAAGGGCTAAAAGATGGCACAATCATGTTTTTTTTTTAATTTTAATTTAGTGGATGCTTAGTTACTAAAACCACATACACCAATAAAATGTGCCATTTAAATTGCAGTACAAATCTTAATAAAAGTTTTGTGGATCGATGTGGCCATTGTTGCTGGCAAAGGGTCACGATAGCTATAAAGTACATAATAAGCTATATAGTTAATTTGGGAGATGCATGATTAAAAACGATTTAAAGGAAGAAGCCAGCAGTTTTCCACTATGTGACGTAGCTTCATCATCTGGGTTTCCTGAAGCACTTTTTTAGTCGTCTGCACATTTAGACTTGTGTTTACCCACGTCAAAGCATACAATTACTGCTTGCCGGCATCTTCAAAAGACGTTGATGCTTATTCAGGAATGCTGAACAGATACAAATGATGTGTGTGATGGCTTCATGGCCTTGGTAACAACCTCTGCAGAGGTTATTTCTAGTTGCAAGCGATTTTGGGCACAAGTCAAGTGTTGGAAAGTCTACCAAACACAAGCACATTAGTTTTGTTCTCATGTTGTATGACCAGCCGAAGCCTATATAAATCTATTGCATCAAGGTTTTATAGGAATGAATAGCCAGACTTGAGTTCGCTTGGTTTGAGAAGGCATTTTTTCTTCCAATAGAGATAGAAATGCCACCTTTTATTAACGTGTTTCTTGAAGACATGAAAAGACTGGGAGTGCCCACATCCCCGTAATTTGTAGGTTCTCTAAGGAAAACCATCGGTAGCCCGTATGGGGGTGCAGAAGAGTTTTTAATAACTGAAAATGTATGCAATTAATATGCAGAAATAACCTGTAGTCTTCAGACCAAAAAAAAAACATATTTTAAAGCAAGTGAGTGCACTAGTCATAGTTAAACATATTACATTTGAATAACTGCAGAATGCCCTTTTTACAGAAGCTGATCTAGGTTAGGATTGTGAAATATTAAGCTTTCAACGGAGCCAACGTGCTGTGAAGAGAATGACTTGATATAAGAAAAGTTGGATTATGACCTTCACATAGGCTTGTTTTTCATAGAATATAAAATGTTTAGTTTAGTTCCACAGAATGTTTCTACATGAACAATAGTTTAGTCAATTGAAATACATGAGAAACCTATGATTTAATAAAGTGATGCAAAGGCCTAACCATGAACTGTAGATTTCTTATAGTAGCTTACTGGTGGGAACTCTTTTGAGTTCCTACAAAATGTTTAATTTGCATATTGATATCTGCAGACCATTGTTTTTAACTGCTTAGATGAAGGAAGCTTTTCTGCTCCCATACAGAAACCGGTTGCTGATTGGCTGAAGATGAAATGGGAGCTGAAAATTTGTTGCAGAAGTTTAGAGATGACATGTTATAATGGTGCATGTCCCTAGAGTAGCGAGATCTCTCTCTAGACCCTTCCTCTATTCACACATTTCCCCATATCCTTTGGCCAGAGACTCTGGCCCTCTTTATGAGTTTGGTGGTTTTCGGGCAAGGCGGTCATGAGAAATGGCGCCACCAAACTGCCAGTGGTGGCGGCATAGCAACCATTGGATTACGAGTCACAAAAAACAAACCGCCCAAAATCAGACACAAAACCAACACCACCAGGCCAACACACGAAAGAGGATGGCCACGCCAACACCATTCCGACTGTCATAGTTAGAGACAAATTCCAGCCCAGCGGTACCTGCACGACGGTAAACCATTGGCGGTTCGCACCGCGGAGGTACGAAAAAGCACTGCAGAAAGTAGCCAAAACCACATTGGCCAGTTCGAATATCCCACATCTGAAACTCACACACACCACGCATACCTGCACACGCCACCATATAACACCCCCACACACACCCACAATCTCTAGCGACAAATACGAGCAGACACACTTGACACGAAGCACACCCCAAACACAACCAAGACAATCACACTGCACACATTGTACAAATTTCCACCACAGCCCAGGTAGAGCAAACATCGATATGCAGGAAAATTGAGTTATGGCAGAGGATCGTCGACAGGGTCAACGCAGTCGGCACCTAACCTTGCACAAGGGAGGGCATCAGGAAGAGGTGGAACAACCTCAGGTGGAAGGTCCGTGCCATGGCTTCCAGGCATCAGATAGCCAGCAACAAGACTGGCAGTGGGCCCCCACCTCCTCCTCTTGACCGGACATCCTGGGAGGAGAAGGTCCTGGACATCATGCAACCCGAGGGCCTGACTGACATCAGCGGAGAGCTCGACTCTGGTAGGTCAACAATACCCCCAAGCACCAACAAACCCTGCCACGCATGCCTCTGCACCACCCTCCAACCTATTACAACCCACTCCACTGTACCCCTCCCAAACGCTCAATGCCCCTCCTTTGCATGCCACCTCACCCCCACCATCCCCACTCACTCACTCCTAATGCACAGATGACAACCACAATGTAGAGAACCACGGCTCCCACAATCCAGCACAACCCACACAGAAACACACCACAGACCCACTGCACACTGAAACATCTGCATAGACAAACATACTACAGCTTCCACCAACTCGCTGCCACAACCTCGTCAGAACACATGGAAAAGACAACCACCATCCACATGGAAAACATGCTAAAAAACCCTACCCCAAATCAAGGTCTGCAGTTCAGCAGCTGTCATTGCCATCATTGGGAAGCAAGTCGAGCCACTGCATGCATCAAAACATGGAGATTACTACATTAAGCTCTACTGTTTCCATCCACAGGTACCCCTGCCACTGCCAACCTGCAGAGGATGCCAGCCCTCCGTAGGATGAAATCCCCACTGGATGTCTGGATGGGGACGACTTGCCTGGGCAACCTGGGGCCACTGGACAGTCCAGACCCACCCTGGACACCCCAGACGCCTCCACCCATGTGGCAACAACACCACAGCCAGCCCCTGAACCCCAATCCTGTGCCCCCAGGACCTCACAATCAGAGGTTTGCCCCCAAAAACAGGGGCCAGAGTCAAGGGCACACACCCCAGACAATGAAGGCACGGCTGCTACTGGGAGTGGGCACACTGTGCCATGGGCACAGGCACAGAGGGGCAGGGGTAGAGGGAGGGGAACCGTGGTCCAAGGCTTGGGACAGCCACACCAACTGACTGCCCAGGAGGCCCTCAACCAAGTCCTGGGTGTATACCAGCAGACTCAGGACACAGTGGCCCAGATCCTTGCTACCGTGCAGGAGACCCAGAGGCTGCAGGTGGAATACCATCAGGCGGCAATGCAACAGTGGCAGGCCCACAATGCCACCATGGCCTCCATAGCAGGAGTGCTCAAGGACCTGACCACCATCATGCGCGAGTCCCCCACCCACCAGCAGGCCCCTTCCACCGGCACATCCCATCAGAGCTCTCCATGTCAGCAGCAACCAGTGGTATGGAGGCCCGCCACAGGACCGACAGGTCTCCAGCACCCCTATCCCCTGCAGCTGAGGAACCCCCACGTAAGCAAGGACGTCCAACTAGACATCCAGCCAGACATGATGCCAAGACCACAACCATCGCCAGGAAGTGAGCCTCTCCTGAACATTCTCTTTTGTGTGTGACAGACACCCTGTCCACTCTCATGCCTCCGTTTTCCCATTGCAAGCATACTGGACCTAGACTACCCACAGCTGGCCTCACCACTCTGATGTTCTCAGCTGCCATAACCCAACCTATCACCTCTTGCTATTGTCCCTCCCAAATAAACACAATTGAGCACAGTTACTGCCTATGAATGGAACTGCCAATACATGTGCAACTGGCACCCAGTACAAGCATGGGAGGGTGATGGAGGGGGAAGCAAAATGCAGGGAGGTCGATCATGGAGCAGCCAGTGTCTGGAGATATGTGTCAAGGGAGGCAACAGGGCAGGCAGGGACCAGAGTACACCACTACAATGACCTGAAAGTAGAGCAGGACAGGGACAACAATCACTGTAGGAGTCAAGGATGCCAACTCAACACATATGCACTGTAGAAACAGGTATCCAAGGCAGATATGGCAGTCAAGTCCACTACCCTATGGCCAGTACCAACACACAAAAACAACACATACCAACCCAATAGTCCCACACTCACAGCACCCAGCGCCAGACCTGACCCCATACCCACTTCCACAACAACAATGTAGCACTGCCACCCAATGTTGACTCCCAGAATAGATGCTGCACAGATGCAACAACCCTGTGTTGGACACACATCGCACTTGAACTGGCAGCTCAGGGCACATTGTACATACACGTTGATGGCACTAGTGCACCCGCACAACAGCTGCCTGACCATAGGCCTAACTTGTACACTGTGACTACCTAAGTTATGGGCACATGTGACATCCCCCCAACCCACCCAGATGCACAGCTGAAACCAATACTGTCAGTGGTCACAGACAACAGGTGGTAGCAGGGACAAGGCAGACAGTCGTAGGGGACACATACCAGACAGTTGACACATACCTGCATCTCAGTCAAAGTACTGTCGAATCAGCTATGCCCGGGAGTCAGCTGCATCCTCATCATCCTCCTCTTCATCACTCACTATGTCCTCTTCATCAGCCACTGCTACAGCTACCCCCTCCTCTGCATCCAGCAATGAGATGTGATGACTCAGGGCCAAATTGTGCAGCATGCATCAGGCCACAATGATCTGGCACACCTTCTGTGTGTTGTAGAGCAGGGCACCTCCAGGGATATGCAGACACCAGAATCTGACCTTCAGCAGGCCGAAGCACCTCTTAATGACCCCTCTGGTACGACCATGGGCCTCATTGTAACGGTCCTCTGCATCTGTAGTTTGATGCCTCACGGGTGTCAGGAGCCAGGGTAGGTTGGGATAGCCAGAGTCACCTGTGTGCACAGAGGTAAGAGGCATGTCAAGACCAGGAGGGCAATAGGGCAGGAACACAAAAGTGCGGAGATATGAGGGGCACACATATTCATGGGTACATACCAATGAGCCAGGCCCAGTCCCAGTTAAGTGGTGCCATCATGTGTGGGACACTGCTGTTCTGCAGGATGAAGGAATCATGCACAGAGTCTGGGAACCTTGCGGTCACCTGGGAGATGTATTGGTCCACGAGACACACCACCTACACGTTAACTGAATTAAAGTTTTTGCGGTTCCTATGGACCTGTTCACTCCTTTTGGGTGGCACCAGGCCAATGTGGGTGCAATCAATGGTCCCAATGACATGAGGGACGTGTGCCGCTCTGAAGAATGCAGCCTTGACAGTGGGCAATTCTGCATGTTGGGGGGACCGGATGTAGCTGCCCAGATGTTCGAGCAGGGCACATAGTACATCCCTTAGGACGTTGCTAAACATGGGCTGCGACATCCCTGCTGCCAGGCCCACTGTGGCCTGGAAGGAGCCTGAGGCAAAGTAGTGGAGGACTGACAAACACCTGCACTGTGGGATGGATGACGTTGGGATGGTGAATGGCAGGTAACAGATCTGGCTCCAACTGGACCACCAGTACCATGATGATCTCACGGTTCAGGCAATAGGTGTGGATGACATGACGCTCCTTCAGGGTGGTAAGGTCAACTAGGGGCCTGTATACCAGTGCATTCCTGATCCTCAGTGTTACATCGTACCTGGGAACAGGAGCGAGTGGGTATTATGTTGTGCACCATAGACTGTGTAGACGGTGTTGAAGTGGCCACAGGTCACCAAAAGTCACCCATTATGCACTAATAGTTCACCCACAACACACATTGGACATGTAAAATGGCAGCCGCCTGTCCTGCATGCATGGTACAGGGAAGAGAGCTCATCCCGCTAGCATAACATGTCATGGTGGTAGGCGGTCACGACCACAGTGCAACGTACCTTATGTTACACTGTTGCCTATTGGAGGCAGGAACCAATGATGATCGGCGGTGACGGTGATGTCCGTGGCGGCCATGACCACCGTTTCATGTGCTCACGCTCACTTGACTCCTGAACCTCGTGCACTGAAGACCTCCACTGCATGTGCTGCTGTGTTCTGACTCTGGTAGCCAAGATGCCACATCCTGCAAGAGACAGGGCCCCAGCCTTCACCCAGGAAGAGTTTGAATGTCTCGTGGACGGGGTCCTTCTCCTGTATGGACAGTTGCATGAGGCACCTGAGCAGCAGGTGAGCCCAATGTCATTGGCCTGTTTGTGAGTTGTGCGCATGGGGATGGGTGGCAATGTGTCTGGAACATGGACATGGGTGAGGGCCTAAGGCTACGTTGGGTGACTATGTGTGGGTGTGGAAGTGTGATGTGTGCTGTCCACTGCTGTCCTAGGGATGCCACTCTACATGAATGTGTCCATCTGTCTGTGTCTCCCATGCAGGTCAGCGCCCATCAGAAGAAGCTTGGCGATGGCATGCCAAATCCCCAAGTGCGGACCCTGGGGTCCATGCCCGGCGGAGCACCAACTGCAGAAAGCGGTGGGAGGACCTGAAACGATGGGTCCGGAAGACCGCGGAGGTCCAGTTGGGGATGTCCTCCCAATGAGGGATTGCATTTGCTCTGATGTTAATTGATTATACTGTTTATTAATTGATTGATTATTGCTGATGCTAATTAAATAAAGATTTTACCACCAAAAAGATTTTTAAATAAAGCTTTTGAACCCAAACCTACCCTCATAATTGACTCCTAAGAAATTGAAATTGTGATAGCTAGTTTGATTTGATTTGCAGCTCATTGTTAATTTCATCTGTGTCCAAGGTCTGTCTGCCTGGTGGCACGGGGTTACTGCCTTGCTGAGGTGGTAAATCTGACTTCATAAACCAATATTTAACTGCTATCCCCGTGCTCAGCCAGTGGCAGTGTCCGAAGTTATTTGACAGTTCAATTTATAACCTTAGGTTGAGTGTGTTCTCTTTGGCAGTTGTTAGATGGTGGCAGAATTCAACATAATCACCTTGTCATGCATACTTTCTTTAGCAAGTCAGAAATCTAGGCCTATTTCGGGCAGAAGTATAAATGGGCAGAAGCATCATTAGCAGCTGGAAGAGCTGCCTATGCAAGTTGAGAAAGTGTCTGTTGAAGTTGTCCACATATCCTATTTTAGTAGGTCAAAAAAGTTTGCGAAGACCTTCAGTCGGGTTACCTGTAGCGAGTATGCCCTCAGTGCCGCCTGTGCCTCTTCAACCCATTTCAGACTCCACTCCAATGTCAGAGCTGGCCTTCAATCAAGCACCAAAATCCATATTGGGCCGGTTTGCATGGACTCTGGTCCTGCCAGTGCCAGAGGAAGACCCTGTCCTAATAGTTCTAACTGACTCCAAAACAAATTTGGCTGAGGCCACATCCCAAAGCTGTACTGTTGCACCTTATCCCAGATCAATCTGGCACAAACAGAACTATGACCAGACGTATGAAGCAGTTTTGCCAGTCGCTAATGGCCCGGCTTCTGGCCATATATCATCCCTATTTTGCGAGTCTGTAACTTGTTACTGACTCGCAAAATAGAGATTGCAAGTCACTATTAGGAAGGGGTGTTCCAAGGGCATCCTTTCCTAATAGCGAGTCGCAGGTCCGTGTAAGAATTTTTTGCGACCGGGAATGTGGTTGCGCAACATTCTCAGTTACCACCAACTTCAAGTTGGTGGTAACCCATTCGCAAGGGACCCCTTCCCCTTTGCAAATGGGACTGCAAACATTTTGGAAGAGCAGGCAGTGGACCCACAAACCACTGCCTGCTCTTCAAAAATGAAAAGAGAACTTTTCAGTTTCCTTTTTGTAATGCATCCCATTTTCCTTTAAGCAAAATGAGCTGCATTACAAAAAAACAAAAGACTGCCAGCAGGCCACCATCACTGTGATTGTCGCCATTTCCAAATGGGTTGTGAATTGCGACGTGTCACATGAATATTAATGAGGCAGGTCCCTTGCAACCCATTTGGGAATCGTAAACATTGTCAAACACACTACTACAATCTCCTAATAGCAAATCGCAAAGATTTGCTATTAGGAAATTGCAAACCACTATTTACATCCATCTGGCCCTATGTCTTTAGCTTGGAGCTGCACCCCAGCAACCTAACCACTTTTCAGTTCCAATTTGGATCAGAGTAAACCACATTTTGAAGGCAATAAAGGAGATTATTTTCTCCCATAATATGATGATCACAGTCTGTAAGTGACTTGCCAGTGGGTTAGACACTTCCCCAGATACCAGTGTGTGTTCTCCTCCCAGTTCATCAACTGAAGAGAGTGTCTCCTTTGCTGTGGAGATAAAGCGGGCAATGGATATATTAGACTTACAGGTGTCTATTATAGAAGTTAAAACTACTGTATTAACAGAAGTAAAAGTTTTGTAACTTGGACATTCTTCCTCTGCACCTTTACTACCATTCAATGAAGCCTGACTCACACCTTAATGGCCACCAGGCAACCCTGACTTCTTGATGTAGCACCCTACACCAGAAAGTCTGGTATTTGAAGCTTCCACCAGCTAGGTGAACCCCAACTGATTGCCTTTGACCCTTTCAGAAAGGAAGCAAAAAATAATTGAAGCATTGAGAAACAGATGTTTTTATGGCCAGCATAGTCCTCCACTCAGGCAATGCCAGCTGTTTGTTGGAGAGATACTCCTATTTTATTGGATATGGATAGTGAGATCATGCCAGCAGTCCTTAAAGAATTTTGTGGCAATCTGGCTGGAACCATCCAAGATGGTCAGAATGTGGCGAACCACTATATCAGTTCTGGACTGGACAAAATCAAATGCTCTGGCACTACCATGGTGCTTCTCTGGGGATGTGCAAGCTTCCCTAATGGATATGGTGTTCAATGGATCTTGCATGTTTGGAAAGAAGGCTGATTCCTCATTCCAATTGCTTGCCATGCCATGGTACATTTCTTAGGACCTTCTACTCCTGCAAAGCAGTACCCTCAACAGTTTCACCCCTTTCAAGTCTATTCCATTGGTTTCTTGTACGGCCAGCAACAGGCATCCCAGTCCTTTTGAGGGTAGGGATCTCGCAGTGTTCAGAGTACCAGAGGAAGCCATCTTCCCAGTTTAGTTTGCCCTTAGTGGCACACAACCAATCTGTGGGAAGAAGGATCAGACATTTCCCCAAAGGGCACCAACATATTAGATCTAAAAAGTGGGTCTTACAGATTGTTCAACAAGGCTATGTCCTGCTATTTCGTTTCGACCAGCTGCATCTTTTGTCCACATAAGAACTTCTTTCAGAGAAGCCTCTGTCCATCTTGCTTCATAAGCTACAGGCTCTTTTGGCCAAAGGAGCCATAGAGCGTATTCCAGCCCCTGAAAAATAGACTGGGTGTTATTCATGCTTGTTCCTCATGCTGAAGAAAGGATGTAGGCCTGTGTCCTATTTTGGATATGAGCCCTCTGAATGCCTTCTTGGGGAAGGACAAATCCAAGATGTTTGCGTTAGCCCAAGTTCTCTTTGCCTTGGATCCAGGCAACTGAATGGTGGCTTTGGACCTGTAGGATGCCTACTTCATGTGCCCTCTTGCAAAGCCACAGACACTACTTACGGTTCAAGTTAGGCCAGGAGCATTTTCAATTTCTTGTGCTCCCCTTCAGCCTCACCAGTGCCATTTAGGTGAGCGCAAAAGTGATGGCAGTATGTACAGCACACCTTTGCAGAGTGCAGGATGCCAGTTTTCTAGTACCTTGATGACTGGCTGTTGAAAGTGGCTGACCACAGCCCATCCTGGACACCGCCAGATGACAGCGAGCCACCTGACTTGGGGTTTCCTGTCAACATGCTGAAGTCAGACCTCACTCCTTCACAAAGGATCCTTTTAATCTGAGCCATTTTAGATACCATTCTGTTTCAGCCCTTCCATCCATTACAATGAGTCCAAGTCTTTTGGGGCATGATACTGATGTGTCAGTCTCAGTCAGCCTGCCCAGAGTTCTGAAAAGCACCAGGAATGACTGAGCCCTATTCACCCTAGTGGCTCTAATTGGGCAAGGGGAGAGTGGTATCCATAACTTCTGGCCGTAAGCATCCGTCCTCTGATCAGGCTACTGCTTTGGAAGTATCTCCCATTTCAGCAGCAGGGCAGCATCCTGCTTCTGAACCTGCTCAATCTGCACCTCCGTGTGTGGTTATTGAGTGGCAGCAGTTGACTGGATTCAGTCGTCCTCCAGAAGGTCTGAATGTCATCCTTGCTGCCAGGCAGAACTCAACAAACTCTGTCTACTCTTGCCACTAGGACAATTTTGTGGCCTGGTGTGGCGTCCACAATACAGATCTATTTTAGGCCATACTGTTGGATGTCTTGTTTATTTTATCCTGGCAAAGTAAAGACTTTCGTAAGGAACCATTAAAGGATATTTGTCTGCCATTTTAGAGTTTTTGCTTTGCCAGGCCAACCGTCCTTGTTCAAATCACCTTTTATAATGAGGTTTATAAAAGGTTTGCAACATGTTTCTTCCCAAAAGCTTTGTGGTACCACCGGGGTATCTAAATTTGGTCCTTACTTTCCTCATGTGCACTCCCTTCAAACCGATGCATGGCTTTCCTCTATGTCTCTTGACTCTGAAGGCTGTATTTCTGGTTGCAAGAACTTCGGCACACCGCATGAGTGAACTGCAAGCTCTAGCATTGTAGCCCTATTATTCTACCTACTAAGGCGACATTTATGCCAAATGTTGTGACTCCTTGTCATATTGGACAATCCACCACTCTCCAATGGCATTTGCGCCACTCACCCCTCAAGAGGAGGAGAGACTCCATCATCTGTACTCTAAGAGAGCCTTAAGCTTTATATAAGAACCATCAAAGATCATTAAGTGGACAATCAGCTTTTAAAGCAAAGGAATCCAGCCAGTGCAAAAAATTATTTTGTCAAGGCAGATATTTGTCTATTAAGATCTTTCGCACATTGGTCTAGAAGCAGCCTCTTGAATGATTGAGTCCCCATTCAACCAGAGCCAGTGCTGCTGCCAGTGGGTTGATATGCAAACTGACTATTCTTGATATCGGTCAGGTCACGTCATGTCATGGAAAACAGTACACATGTTTACTAATTAATACTGCCTTTACAGTCAAGTCTGACAGAAGGGGCATTTTGACTATTGGTCCTTCAGGGCTTTTTAATCTGATCCATTGCAGAAACCCACCATCTTGGGAAGTACTGCTGTGGTATCTATTTTAAAAGTGAAAAAGTGAGGGATCTAGGGTTAGCAATATAATCAGAAGAACAAGCTATTCACCTTTGGTAACTCTCTTTCTGATGGATATCTGTCTAACTGCAGAATCCTCACTGCCCTCCCTCCTCCCTGTTTTGGGGAATGGTCTCTTTTTCCAACAAAAAATGTTCCAAATCAAAGATCTGCACACTGGCATAACTGATCATTGTTTGGGCTCTGCATCTGGAAGTGAGGACAGATTGCAGCTCCATCATCACTTCGAGGGGTGGAATGAAGAGCTGCATGGAGCCAACTACTGGTGAGCTGTATCAATGCTATTCAGATCTCCCGGACCCAGTCTAGCCACCTGGGGATATTCTAAAGGCAAGGAATCTGCAGTCACACATCATCTACCAGAATGAGTGTCACTGAAGGTAAGAAATGCGTTCTTTAAGTTTAGATCTGAAATCAGATTCTTGGGGAGTTGAGCGGAGTTTGTGGGGGAGAGAGTTCAGAAATTGGATACCAGAAGAGCAAAAGGTCTGCCACTGATGTGAGAGTACTTGATGGAGGGCTTCCAATCAGCTTGGCAGAGGAGAATCTAAAATGCCTCCTGGTGATGTAAGGAAAAATCTTTGAGATATTTTGTCCCTCTGTTATTTAAGGTGTAAAAAACAGGTGCCCCACTTTAAACTAGCATCTTTTCTGTTCTTTTTTTACTTTGAAGATGTGTACGTTAAACTAGCATCTTTTCTGTACTTTTTTGTACTTTGAAGATTTTTGAGTTGGATTGATGTGAGGCAATGAGAAGGTAAGTAAAGAACTAAGGAGCATATTTACATGCCCCTAGTTGCACCGGAGCGTCACTTTTTGTGCTGTGCACTGCACCATATTTACAAGGCGGTGCTAAGCCACTTTTTGTGGCTTAATGCCACCTTGTAAATATGGACCGCTCCAACACAGTTTTCTGCGGAAGAGGGTGTTTCACTGCAACACCCATTGCTTTTGATGCTGCCCCAGATTTACAAGAATTTGTAAATCTTTGGCAGCGCCAAAAATTAATGCCACTCCAGGGGTGGCCTTAGCATGGTGCAACGAGGAGAAATACTTTTATATCTCCTCGTTTTTGCTTTTTCTATGAGTGCTGCGTACTGCAGCACATATAGAAAGACCAAAACGCCATAAATGATTGCTTATGTGCAATAAAGTGTTCCTTCCTGCACATAAACAATCATTTAATAATGATGACTTGCATTGTGTAGCACACATAGAAGTAACAAATCACCATTTTAGATTGTTTATGTGCAGGAAGGGTGACCTTCCTGCACATAAACAATCATTCCCTTCAATGCAGACACACTTTCACTATGGTGCAAGGATGCCTGTGTTGGCACTGGCATCTAAATTTAGTGCCAGCTACTTGTGTAAATACGGCACATCCCTGCGTTTCAGAGGTGGCATAGTGCTGCCAATTTTGGCACAGCTCCGCGCTGCGCCACTTCTGTGTAAATATGCCCCAAAATGTGCCACCACACTTTGAACTGTCAGGAGTTTGATCCTGAATTTAATAATGGCCAGATATAGTGATTTGCAGTAGTCCAGTTTAGACATAACTGTGGTGTGGACCACAGTTTTTCTGCAAAGTTCCAGGAGCATTAGAAGCACCTTCTTAAGCGTTTTCAGGGAGACAAAATGGGAGGCAACTACATGTGATATTTGAGGGTCAAAGGAAAGGTTGGTGTTTAACCTAAAGCCTACATTTCTGGCTGATTAGGTTGGATAGGGAGCAGGCACCTCTTCCACTGGCCTACAAGAGTCTCACCAGACTGATGTTGAATTTCCCAAAAGTAAAACCAGATCTGTTGTTATACAGTTGCTGTTCATCCAAAGACCAAGAACTGAAAGTCAATTGCGGAAGGCCAGGCAGGTGGGTGCCTAATTGTCAGAGGTGGAGATTATTAACTCGGTTTCATCCTTGTAAGATTTCATTTTGAAGCCAAAAGATGAGGCCATAGAGGCTAACATGACAACGCATATATTTGTGTATAAATTAAATAGGGTTTTGCTTAAGAAGAAATCCTGGCAGACAGCTTCGGCCACTTTGGTGGCTTCCAAAGTATATGGGGTAGAGATACTGCCTGGGTTCTCTTGAAAAGCAAAGATTCCAAACATCTGAGTGCCCCTCCACCCCACCTTAAATACCTGGATTGTGTGGTCTGTCTAGCAAAATGGTATGAGAGACTGCATCAAAGGCTACTGACAGATTGAGGAGGATTAATGCCAATGCCTGTGTAAGAGAGCCTTCAAATCCTCTGCAACTTCCAGCAGAGCCTCTTCTGTGCTGTGGTTTTGGTGGAAGCTGGATTGCAATTCATCTAGAAGCTAGTTCATACAGTGTCATATGGTGTGTATGGATATGATTTTCAAAAACCTTTCCTCTGGAGTGGTAGCAAAGAAAGAGGATGAATTGTTACTCAGTGTTACAGGGTCAGCATTGTGATTCTTGAGTAATGGGAAAACAATAGTGTATGTCCATTTCATGGGAGCTGGCACAAAGGAAATAGAAAGGTTTAGATGATCAGTAAGCACTGGACCAATTGTGTTGGCTGAAGCTAGCCTGGTTGGGTGGTGAGGCGAAGTGTTAAAATGGTCTGGAGGCCAAGAGAAGGGTGAAAAAGCCAAAAAATTCTGAGTGTGGGATATTATAGTGTCTTAATTTAAAGAAGAGGAAACCAATGGAAATCAACCAGTGCATTGAACTATACAAAGGAGGGTGGAACAGAAAGAACACTGGGTCTTATGGAGTGGGTCCACAGAGGTCACCAGCAAAGATAACAGTATACAACTTCAATGATGCTAGCCCTGATAGTATGAACCCCATAGGAAAGGACAGTATCCCAGCAGAGGTTTCTCCTCAGGATGGAAGCGCGTCCCCCACCAGATGCCAGTGCCATAAATTAAGTCCTTTTGCCATGTCCAAGGACTGCTGGGCTCCCGGGCTGTTCCACAGGTGCAGCCTGCAGGGGCAGGATGTAAACCAGGAGATGGCCAATGGGAGATTGGCAGTGAATGGCATATGCCAATACCATCAGTTGACATCCAGTGCCTAAGTGAGGTTGGACAGGTCTCGGACTGTTTCCGATCCGACATGCGCATTTCAGGCTTAGAACCCAGCGCTCTGCTTGGGAGCCGGGGGAATAT
Source organism: Pleurodeles waltl (assembly GCF_031143425.1). Taxonomy (NCBI): domain Eukaryota; kingdom Metazoa; phylum Chordata; class Amphibia; order Caudata; family Salamandridae; genus Pleurodeles; species Pleurodeles waltl. The sequence goes on from NC_090440.1 coordinate 1,894,342,709, forward strand.
AGCACAGCCTCTCTTGCCGCCTTTGGAGCATTGTGGTTGTTAGAGAGCAAACATTAATTTTAAAAATGTGAAGACCTAACTGAAAACTGTGTGCTTGAAAAATATAACATACACTTTGAAATGTGCTCACTCTGGTGTCAGCCACTATGAAGTTCGACATGAACTTAAATAATGACTAATGAAAATATATTTTGTTTAATCATAATTAAATATACCGAGGAGATAATTATTAATATATATTAAAAGGTTAATGGTTTAAAATTAGCATTAGTTAAAAACACATTTTAGTAATTTTCCATAGGCACAATGTTTAAAAGAGTGTTAATTTTGAAAAATAATGTTTCCTCAAATATCCTGTGTGGCTTGCACGGTGGAAATTTCTGACCTGCTTTTATTGTTCAGGTTGTACATTTCCTTGGGATAAAAATAGTTAGTTTGAAACAAAGAATCTCAGTGTTCAATGTCATATTTTCATGTTGCATATTTTGTTCTTGCTTGAGTTGTAGTTTTTGGCAGGAAGCACATTTCATGTTTCTACTTTGCATTTTAAATATATTTAATCACGGAAGTTGGTGACCGGAGACTAGAGAGGAGTGACAGCGTAAACCAATCCTGGGTGCAGAGAACAAGAACAGATACATCTGAAGTGCAGATTATGTTTTACTGCCTCCAAAATAAACCACCCCATAGTCTTGTCCAGTAGAGGTTTACTTAGTAACTTTTGGGACTTTGATATAGCACAGCTTTAGGTGACGGTAGTTAGTTCACCATTCTTAGAATTTTTGTTAGGATGTTGCTTAGTTCTTTGCCTATGATGATGATAATAGTTCAGTTATATTAGGCTCAACTTTACTGAACTGTTTCCCTTTCATGTCCTGATGCTGACTAAATGAAGACCTGATGTTCCTGATGTTGGCTCTTCATGAAGAGTCTACTGATTGCTGATCCATTTAGGAGAGGTACAACCAATGTGCATTTGTCTTTCTTGCAGGTTTTTATCTCTTAGAAAATCCAACCACTTATTTTGGTTAGCGCAATTGTTAGGTGTTTTCCAAATTAATTTTGGTCTCACTCTTATTTTTGTATGTAGCCCACTCCTGCTTTTCAAATTAGAGTGTTGGTTAGGGACACCTGACCCAATATCCAATTTTGAATGCATATTAACTAATTGTGATTCATTCAGCCACACAAACTAAATGTATGTCATTTCTATTTTCCACAGGATTCTGTTGTTATTCTGCATTATTCCTTTGGAGTGTCTGTTAAATGCTTTAGTTAGACTGAGATTCTTCAGTCATTTTGGACAACCTGTGACGTTGTTATGTTTCTATCAATTTGTCATGCGTATGATTTACGTTATCTTAGCATTGTTAATCTAAAGGGCAATACATGTTTAAACTTTACTAAACTGGTGAGGTGATTCATGGCCACATATTTCATGGTGTGTTTGAATTACTGACTCCAATTAATTATTTGATGTTATACTTGATATTTATTGGTTCACAGTGACTGTATGGATGATTTCACACTCCTGTCTGAGTCAAAAGGTCCGAATCGACCTCTGAGGGTAATAGATATTTTATCCTATATGTGTAACCTTACCACAATAATATAAAATAAAATGACACACCCACAGAACTTGGTAGCAGCGGAGGATAGTTTTGTCTCAATAGGGGGGAAACATCCTAGTTTTGATGGTTCTAGCTCAATAGGACAGAATTGAGAGATTTGGTTTTGCCAAAGCTTGTTGAAATTTTGTTTTTGAAAATGTGGTTTTGCCAATGTTTGTTAGGGTGAAATTTGGTTTTGCCAATGCTTGATTAGATGAAATATGATACGTTCTCAGTGTTCCCAGTGATTGAGTTCTGAGTAGGGTTTGCGCTTGCAATGCTCTGGCAAATCCCAGGTAAAGTGTGATGTATGAGAGAAATAGGGAGTTTGCGTACTCCAATGTAGTCGATTAGAGAGTTTGCGTACTCTAAAGTGTAAGTGTAGGTAAGTAGTCATATTAAAAGTGAATGTGGAGCTTTGTGCACAAAAATTGCCCACGTGGCTGTTGATGTACGGACCCTGCGTGGTCTAAGGCTCTGGAGTATTTTACATTTATGAGACACTTGGTTGTTGTTGTAACTTGTTTGCTGTGTTTGGTCAGTTGGGCATGGCTGAAAAATAGTATTTTTTAGTGTGTGTGTTGAGGGAGTGTTAGTTTGACCGATAGTTGGTGATTTCTGAGTGCGTAAGGTGGATCTGGCATTAGTCAAAAGTGAAATTTGCTTGTCTAATTTTACTTGCATATGGAAGAAAGCCATAAGTCAAAAGAGTACCTGTCAGAGCTAAAAGCTGCAGTTGAAAATGCTGTAAGGCTTCTGAAATGATTGAGTCCCTACCTGGAGTAAACAGACAAGTTGGTTTGTTGATTTTTTTAGTGCTCATAATAATTTTGTATTTAGTTTTCGTGTGAATTGAGTGCGGAAAACTAGCTGTGAGACTTTGTCAGCTGCTGTGTGTGTGAGTGTGCTGTCACTGGGTCTGTGTTGGAATTGGTCGGTTGGAGAAAAGGAGCCACAAACTGATTATTGGACAATAGCGTTTCACTATTGGTTGAGAGTAGCAAGTGAAAAGAATTTTGGGATTGAATTACTTCCTGCTTTGAATTTAATTCATAGTTTTGAGTCAATTTAAGGTAAAAATGAAATTTTTCAAAGCGTTAAAGAGTGCGATAAAAGGAAATGCTTTCATTCCAGTTAGAGTAGGAAAAACTGTCCCGCCAGAAAGTACACCTGCATACACAGTAATTGAAGAGAAGGCTCCTTCAGCATGTATTTGGTTATAACAGTGGTACAAAATTACAGAGAAGGAAGGGTGTTTAGCATTTCCTGTTCATGGAGGTTTTAATATGAGAACTTTAGAGAATTTGAGAAGAATACTTTTATGAATTAAAGCCCCCTCCGAGACCAGCACAATTTGAAGCTTTAGCTATTTGGGAGTTAGTGGCCAGACAACAAGAGAAATAAAAAATTGGGAGACGAATGAGAAAAGCTGAGAAAACATTGCTAGAAGCAAGATGGGACAATGAGCAGAAATTTTGGAGAACAGAAACTTTACAGGGTTTTGAAGTGTATCCTGCAACCACACAAGAGAAAGACAAGGAGAACAGTGATAGACAGAAGACAAAGAAAAAGTATAGGGATATTGAAGAAATTGAGTCAAAGTCAGATGAGACTAAGAAATCGCTGACTGACGATAGGACTCTTATGATGATGAATTTATAACACTATTATTGAGAAATTGTCCTCCATATGCAGCACAAGAGGCAAGTCCAAGCACTAGTAGTAGTCCAAGTGCACAACATCCAGCTGTGGTAACACAGAGGCAGGTACAGTTTGCAACTAATGTTCCTGCTATTAGAGTTACTCAGACTACTATGATTTAAGCTGAGCTACCTGTGGTTTATTCTACAGTTCCTACTGTGAGTTTTGCACTGAGTATTACGGTACCTAGTCAACACCTAATTCAATCACTCCTGTTCAAGTTGTTGGTCAAACTCAGACAATGTCAAGGTATACTCCAGTAATGCAAACAAGCTCCTCAGTACTTGCAGGTCAGAATTCTGGAGTAATTTAATCGAGAAATCAGAATGCTACATCAAGTCCGGAAGCATTAACTGTTCTTCTTACAATTGGTACAGTTGTTCCATTGTATGCCCAGGGAATTAATGAGAATAATGTGCAGAATTGTTTTAACTCAAGTGCAGAAATGGAGAGACTCAATGCTACTCCAAGAGTTATGACTCCAATGAATCAGACTTTTGACAAAACCCATCCGCTTATAGATTTAAGTTAGTCCAGTATTTCTCAAAATTTGGAGAAGTCAAATTAAATTCAGTTCTGATGACACCTGAAAGAGTAATGGGTCCGCCACGTAATACTCCACAAGGCATGCCCAATGTAAATAATAATGTTTCCTTACAAGGCTTCCCAGCTCAACAGTTAACAGATTGGTTGGAGAAAGTTGAATGTAGCATCAGCAATGAAAATAGTTGCTGAGGGGGAAAAGACACTGAACCTATCAAGATTAAAATTAGAATTTAGTAAAATGAATGAAGAAACACTTGAATGAACTAGAATTGACTTGTATAATGAATATGAGTTACGTTTCATGTGTAAATATGTCTCAAATAGAGCATGATTGGCATTTCAGAAATTTTCTGAACTTGCAGAAAAATATGAAGGCGAGATTGAGAAATCAAAGCCACTGAAAAGGAGTTAAAGATTAGAATTTTATTCACAAGACATTGAGAACATTGGATCACTTGGAATGAAGATTCACATTAGAGAATTAATCCAAAGTATTCAAACATGGGGAGCATTAGATAAATGGGAAGGCAGATGGGTAAAGAAAAGAGATCAGAAAAAAAAGAGGGTCTGCTAATTTGAACTCTACTGATACACAGCAGACTGATAGTGCAATAAAGGTATTACCAATGAGAGAAATTCTTGGAGGGAATTATGCTCACATACCATGGAGTAGGAATGATATTTTATCATTCACAAATCATTACCTGAGATTGAGAGAGAAACCAGTGGAATGGTACCAGCAGACAGATAGGTTTCTGAAACTCAAAAGTACCTGTGGGAGTATTTAAATTGTTTTATGGATTGAATGTAAAAGGAGTGTTGATTAGCTGACAAGAGAACCTCCAAAAGATCCAGTTACAGGTGCATCATCTCCTACAGCAATGAAAAGCTATTACAAAGTGATTGAATTTCTGAAAATGAGAATGTCCCCTAAAAACATTGATTTGCAGAGAATTGATAGGACAGCCCAAGAAGCAAAGGAGTTCATACATGCGTATTATGAAAGGTTGTTGCTGGCGATCAAACATTACAGTGGTACAGAAACAATTGAGCCCAAGGACATGATTCATTTTGTGTTCAAATTTATTGAAGGGTTGAGACCTGAAGTTAATAACATGCTTAAGAGTCATTTGATTTGCTGGCAAGCAAAACCAGTTGATGAAGTATTACTGTTTGCTAAATGTTGCACTGACGAGATTGAAATGAAGCAGAAAAAGTCGAAAGAAAAGGCAATGGTGATGCAGATTAGAGCAGCACGATCAGGGATGCAGGGGATTCCACAACTATAGGAAAACATGCAAATGGTTTAGAGTCAGGGACTGGCAAGAGGCAGAGGACATGGTGGTTTTGGAAATGTAAATCGTATAGGTGTTGATTTGAATACTATTGTTAATTCAGGTGATATGCAGACAATGAAGATGATGTTACCTTGTCACGCTTGCGGGGTCGAGAACACTGGAAACAAGAGCGTCCAATGATAGTACAGGAAGGTGTTGTGTGGGTGAATGAATATAATCAATTTCCAAATTTGGGAGGACTGAGAATTCGGAATCCTAATTTAAATGTCTAGAATATGAATAATGAGATGCAAATTCCTCAGCAAATGCAAAGAGCCAACAATAGGTGCCACGTTTTCAGGTACAACAGCAAAAGCAAATGAAAGCGCAGGTGCAAATCACACCACAGCAGCAAATGCAAACACCTCAAGCTCTCACGGCATAGCAGCAGATAGTGGTTCCTCAGCAGAACATGTGTCAAAAGTTAAGTCAAAACAGTCAATCATGCATTACACAGTACACTATACACAGTGAGGATAAATTGAGTGATGAAGTTATGAGTGAGAGTTCGGATGAAGAAGAATGTGTACTAGCAGCTTTGTTAGAGGTGGATCAGAGTGGTCCTTATGTAAAAGGAACAGTAATGGATTATGATGTTTCTTTCCTGGTTGACACAGGAGCTACACACTCTACTGTCAGAAGTGCAGAAGTTCCTAATTTGCCAATTTCTGGGAAAAGAGTACAGGCTTTAGGAGTAGCAAATCAGCATTTGACAAATCTGATTACTGAGCTGATTCCTATTAAAATTGGTAATTTTGAAGGCATGGGCAGATTCATAGTCTGTGACTCAAGTCCAGTATGCCTTTTGGGAATAGATTTGCTGTGCAAAACAAGATTTTCGATTACTTGCACAAATGATGGAATTGCCATCCAAACAAACAGCAATGCTGAAGAATCCTGTTTACCAATTGGACATTGTAATTTGATTAATGAAGAGTTCCCACTAATTACTCTTTATCCTGCATTTACATTATTGGACCTGCCGATTGAGTTGTGCAATACAGTTATTTTAGATGATTGGGATCTTTCTGGGAAAGACATTGGTCTAATCAAAGAAGTTGAACCAGTCAAAGGTACAGTGAAAACTAATGCAGTTTTTCCAAAAACTCCTCAATATCACATGGCAACAGATGTAATAGAAGGTGTTACTCCTGTAATTGCAGAGTTTTTTATGCAGGGAGTCTTGAAAGAAGTGCTGAGCAGCCCATGTAATTCACCTATTATGGGTTTGCAAAAACCAAGTGGGAAATTTCGCATTGTTCAAGATTTGAAAACAATTAATGACATTGTAGTCAAATGATGTCCAGTGGTACCCAATCCAGCAGTGATGTTATTACAAATTCCATGTGACACAGAATGGTTCACAGTAGTGGACTTGTAACAAGCATTTTTCTCAGTCTCTCTACATGAGAATAGTCAGTTTCTCTTCTGTTTTAAATTCTGCAATCATGTGTATTGCTGCTGTAGAATCCCATAAGACTTTTCAGAATCCCCATCCATATTTAATCAGGTGTTGAAAAATACTTTGGAATAATTGGAAATAAGTTTCCAATCAAGATTGGTTCAATACATCAATGACTTACTAGTTGCTTCAAGGGCACAGGAAGCATGCAATCAGGATACTATTGCCTTATTGAATCATTTGGGTGAAAGTGGACATAAAGTGTCTAGAGCAAAATTATAGTACTATCAAAAATAAATGAAATACTTGGGACATCAGATAGAGAAAGGTGCAAGGAAGGTATCCAGAGAAAGGGTTACAGCTATTTTGCAAATGAACCCTCCTGTTACTCAACGAGATGTCAGAATGTTTTTGGAAGTGGGAAGTTACTGTCACCAATGGATTCCCAATTTTTCTGTTATTTCCAAGCCATTACAGAGGTTGGCCCACAAAGGCATTGCTAACCCCGTTTCATTTGACAAAGCTTGTATGAGAGGTTTTATTGAGCTGAGAGAGAGTCTGTGCAGAGCACCAGCTCTGGAAATGCCTGATTACACAAAACCATTTTCACTGTTTTGTCATGAACATGATTGCTGTGCACTTTCTGTCCTGATGCAGGTACATGGTGGCGTAAACTGCCCTGTAGCATATTTTTCAGCTACGTTGGATCTGGTGGCTGCTGCTCTGCCCAGCAGCTTAAAAAATGTGGTAGCTGTTGGTTTGAGTCTCACTCAGTGTGAGAGCATTGTGATGAGACATCCTTTAACTGTTCTGGTCCATCACTCAGGTGAGGTCTTGCTTACCAGGACCAACACTCAGTATTTGACAAATGCTCATCTGACTAAATTTGAGTCACTAATTTTAGGTTCCCCAAAAGTGTCCCTTAATCGTTGCACTGTGCTTAATCCAGCAACCTTGCTACCTGTAGACAATGCTGAATCTGAAAGTTTAAATGAAGTCTAACATGACCGCCTAGAGGTTACTGAGTTGTGCACCAACCCCAGACCTGATATTCAGTATACCCCATTAGAGAAAATGATCAAATCATTTTTGTTGATGGTTCCTGTTTAGGAGACAATGCGGGAACTTTGAGATCTGGTTATGCTGTATGCACAATCTCTAGCAAATGCAAAGCTTTATGGCTTCAATGAGTATTTTCTGCACAAGTGGCTGAATTGTTGGCTCCTACTAGAGCATGCTGTACTTCTCAACTGCTTAACATTAGGAGTTTTACAGACAACCAGTATGGATTTGATATTGTACACATTTTTGGGCAGTTATGGTCTCAGAGAGGGTTAATGACCTCATCTGGCTTACCAGTTAGAAATGGTGTTAGAATTCATAATTTGTTACAAGCCCTACCATTGCCTGAAAAAAAAAGCAGTAGTCAAGTATAGTGCTCACCAGAGATAGAGCGATTTCATGTCTATTGGAAATTCCTATGCAAATCAGGTTGCTCGCTTCTGTACATTAAACTGGGTGAGATTTAATGAAGAATGGAAAAATGTTGGTGCAATGAATACTGATGAGACAATTCAAAGTTACATGTTAACAGTAATTGACACCAGGGAGGAGAGAAAGAGACTCCAAGATGAGGTTCCAGAATATGAAAAGAAAAGCTGGATCAAATTGGGTTGCATTCAAAGAGAAAATGATGAACTTTGGGTTTCAAATGAAGGACAGGTGGTTTTGCTAAACTGTCTACTGGTGCAAATGACAAGATACTATAATGGTCAAACACACATTGGCAGAGATGCAATGATTCAAACATTTAAGCAATACCGGTATAATCCAAAATTTAGACAGGTTGCTGAAGCAATTTGTCACAGATGCATTTCATGTCAACAAATGAACGTGGGAAAGAGAACTGTTGTCAATTTGAGTCACATTGGAAGAGCAGGTGGTCCAATGGATTTCAGTGTGTAGCCTCGCAATAGCAAAGCTGTTACTTAAAGAGTTGATCAGCATTTTGGGTTCCCAGTCTCTTTAGAATCATACTGAGGAAGTCACTTCAATAATGAGGTGATTAAATTACTATGTTCAGCATTAAATATTGAGCAGAACCCGCTTTGTAGCTACCGTACTGAAGCTTCTGGATTGGTAGAACAAATTAATGGAACTTTGAAAGCTCGATTGACAACAATGTGTGCATCCACAAATCTGAAATGGCTAGATGCTTTACCATTGGTTCTAATGAGCATAAGCACGCCTCAGAGAAAGAGTGGACTCTCTCCCCATGAGATCCTAATGGGCAGAGAAATTAGATTGCCAGCTGTTCCTGCAAGTGCACTTGTAAACATAACCGATGACTTGGTGCTGGATCACTGCAACAGTCTAGCTAATGTGGTTTGCTTTTTGTCTCACCAGATGGAAGCAACAGCCGTGCCCACCATCCCAAGATCAGTGTCACAGTCTTTGGGCTGGTGACTGGATGGTGATCAAGAAGCACGTGTGGATGATTTGCTTGGAGCCTAGGTGGAAAAGTCCTTACCTGATTATTCTGGTGACGACGACTGCTGTGAAGTGTGCTGGAGTTCTGAACAGGGTCCATGCGAGTCACACTCGGAAAGTGACATATCCTCTGGTAGAAGGTACATTGTTGCTGAGAGCACCAGCAGAAGTTGTACAGTCTCAAGAACAACATGTGATAAAGACAGAGCAAGAGACTGCAAAAGTAAAGACAGTGTAAACTGGTGAAGATCCAGGTACTAATCTGAGATATGAAATAGAGGTCAATCCTGATATTCCTCTATCAGCAGAAATAGGAGCAGATGTAGCAGGAGAGTCAAGTATAAGGAGGACTCTCCCAGAAGCAGACGATTAGGAAAAAGAGATAACGCAGATCTCGTTCCCTGAAGAAGCTGAAAGTGGAGTTGAGTTGAATCAAAGTGATATAGATTGGACTCCTCCTGAAGTGACAAATAGTGCAGGTGAATCAAAGTAAAAAAAGTGCATGTTAAAATCCTGCTGAACCAAGAAGAATCGTAAGTTCAGTTTTGCCGTCACTATTTAGAAAAACTGTGAAAGGAGACAGGTGGCCTACACTGCATGAAACTGAAAAGATTCCTGATGTACTGTCGGACATAAATGAGGAAGCAGAAGGAACAAATCTGAGTGAAGAAGAGACAAGTGCAAATCGAAGAGAAAGACAGTTGCAAGTCGAAAATACACAGGTCCGGAATGGGCATAACTCACAGCTGATGAATGGGAACACAAGTTTATGTCCTTTTGTTTTGACTATGAGAAGACAGTTTTACATTTTGGAACTTGAAATTGCATTTGAACTGAGTTTTGAAATCACATTGCCAATTGAACAAGAGAGACATTATACACTTGAAGTAATAGTTAGTGATCAGCAGATTATGATGTAACAAGAGACAGTTGAAACTGATTTTGACAAAGTTGCTAAACCGATTTTTGACAAGTTGTGGAGAAAAGCCTAAAAGCTGCTGTAAATAATTGCAAAGAAGATTGAAGAATACTTTTTTACTGTTTTTGGCTGCATAGTTTAATCTATTTTTCTTTTTCTTTCACTTTCTGATTCCTTACAAGTCATGCATACCAATCACAATCACAATAGATTCAATGGGTGTTGCAAGTGCATGTGTATTAGATTAGCAGTTGTGTGTGTGTTGATAAGTTTGCTGTTGATTGTAAGTATGAGTGTTTCTAATAAAGCTGAAACGAATTATACACCTCCTCCAGAGACTAGTAGACTTTCAAAATTAGAGAAGTTTAATGAGAAATATTTACATGTTGCACCACTTTGCACTTGGCTTAACTGTCCACCACCACATTGGCGGTCACAAGTTACAGACTCCATTTTGTATACAGCTTAGCCTTAGTTTCACTGCCACGTTAAAGGTGCAAGTATTTGTCCGTGCACAACAAGTTATGCAACGTGTTTTCCTGTTCATGTTTTTATTCTGCGTATCTGTGCATTCTTTCTCATCTAGGGCTAGGACATAACGTGGAGGAGTCAGTCAGTCAGAAAGATAAGGATGTTCTAGGATGACGTTTATGGTACGGCAGGGAACTGATTTGTTTTTGGAGGGACACCTTGGGATCCTGGCCAGCTCCAACGTGTTTCTTTCAAAGCTGACCTGAAGTAGCTTTGAATAACAGGGAGTGGGGGGGTATTCTAGAGATCTCCTCTCTGGGTTGTTTAAAGTATGTAAGAGGCCCAAAATTGACAGTAGGATATTCAAGCCATATTTATACTTATTGACGCAAAGCTGCGCTGACGTAGTTTTGCGTAAAAAATATTACTGCCGGCTAACGCCATTACTGTGTGCCGTGCGGGCGTCAAATCTATACTTTGCCGCACAGCGGCGCAATCCACAGGTGTAAGTCATTTTTTTTTACGCACACCGCAGCGTCACGTCGTAAAGGAAAACGACGTTAACGCAGCAGAAATTATTGTGAGCTGATTTACGACACCGCAAACCGGATATGAGGCGTGTCTTGATGCAAAAGTGTCAAAATTCCCGGCAAACACAGCCATTTCAGCAGAGGAGAGCCAAAATGCATCCCAGATGCCTGTACAGATCCCAGGAAGATGACAACAGACCAGGAACCAGCCAGGAGGACCCACACAAGACCCAGGACAGGGAGAAGAAGAAAAGATAGTGTCGCTTCAGTGCAGAGGAGCAGGAAATCCTGGTAAAAAAGGTGACGGAACACCAGCACCAACTGTTTGTCACCTCAAAGTTGCCAATCAGTAGGAGAGAGGCATTATGGCAACAAATTGTTGACAAGATTAACAGTGTGGCAGAAGTACGCAGAACAGTCATCGAGTGCAAGAAACGCTGGCATGACTGCAAGCGCAGGACCAAGGAAAAGATGGCCAGGAACAGGAAGGCAGCACTGCAGACTGGAGGTGGGAGTCCAGCACTCCAGGAGCCCCTGAACCACATGGAGGAGATGGTCGCAGCCGTCATCCCTGAGGAGATCCTCACAGGGATTCAAGGACAGGACAACGCAGACTACCAGGAGACAGCGCACATGCAGGGTAAGTCGCATGGGGAAATAAAATGCACTAATGTCATCTACAACCGGAGGGGGGAGATACCGACTACAAAATGCATGGAAGTCATCATATACATTGAGTGGCATGGGTAAAGGGGTACGGCACATGGAGGACAACAGACACTAACCTAAACACATACTACACAAATATATATATTTTTGTAAAAAAAAAAATTAAATATTTTTTTTATATATATATTTTTATTAGTTTTTTAAACACACAAGAACCCCAACATTGCAGACACCCACCCACCCACACACTCAAAAAGAAACAGTATAAATAATCAGGACCCCCCACCCACTAACACTAACTAAACTAACAGCCTATACTATCCTAACACTAAGCCCTCTAAACCCACAAAAGTATAACAATAAGGAAAGAGGAGGAAGGGGAGGGAATCATGTCCATCAACATGTCTATAGGTTGGCCCTCCGGAGGGTCCGCTTGATTGACCTGGGTGGTGGTGGTGGTGGTGGCGGCTGTGGTGAGCAAAGAAGGGCTGCCTTGTGGCAATGCCCTCAAGGCTCCGGAGGCCCGTTCGTGCCCGTATCTGTAGGCTATTCTTCGGTACCCAGACTCTACCTGAAGTATGTGCTGATACCTCATTGCCCGCCTTTGAAATTCCCGCACCTGGATGGGTGTCATATTTGCAGCTCTGAAGACAAATAGAAAAACCAACATTAGGAACTGCATTGTGTGAAATGGCACAAGAAGTAAATCAGACAATACATCTACTGTACTTGTAACAGCTCATATCATCATACAGATCATTGATTATCCCTGAGGAAGTACATGGCAGGCCAGCCTACAAAGCTTCTATCACACATAGACCCTAACCCTACAAGATGGGTAACAACTGGCATCTTTTGGCATCATAGTTCGGCCAGTTGTCAGCTAACAATCATGCAGAACATCCTCTGTCAATGCCAGGGCTACAAATGTCATTGTATGGGATGGAAATCTAGGGCCACATGAACTGCAAGTTGTAAATGGACTTGCTAGTATAGTACTCATGTGGGAAAAATGAGTGTGTATACTAGGTTCAGACAAAAGATCCACTGATCAGTCCTAGGTACACTATTCACAAACCCATGCCTGTGTTTGAGGGTGGGGGGTGGACTAACTAACAATTGCAAACAACATGGACACCCAGGAAGCTTAGGAAAGCTGGACATGTGTTTGGCTCTACACACACACCACAGGTAAGGTGTATCTACAAATAGGAGACAGCAAACCCTTGACCAATCCCAGCGCCACACATGTCTGGAAATGCAGACCTTTGTCCGCATCATATACTTCCAGTAAGCCATGACTTACAACAAACACAGAGATGCAAGAACACCCCTGGCCATGAGTTGCATGCACACCTAGGCCATTGCACTCTAGTGCCACATACTCGTAGCACTACATGTGGAGCTAAATGCTGCTAGGAAGTTCAACCTACAGTTTAATAAGTACATTAGTGAATTGGGAAGCAGAAGTCTGTGGGTAAGCATTTAGCAGCCCCATTCCTGGAGAATGTGGGTCTGACAGGCTGACTAAATCACAGATTAGGTCCAGTGCGACTCTTGCTGATATAAGTGTTATCCACATGACTCATTCCCATTCACATTGCGGGGCCTACAGGACTGACCTAGAATCCCTAAATAAGACAAGAGGATAAGGATTGGCCGACTCAAGGTGGTGATAAAATGAAAACCCACTCATGGAACAAAACAAATGATTGGCCAGCGCATCACACCTTGCTATGTGTTAAACACACGGGAATCCATCACACATCACCAGCAAACACAACACATAACAGACATATCAACACTTACTGGAGTTGTCTGGGTCCTCGAATGTAGCCACCTCACCAACAGTGTAGGGTGCGGGTCCACCTGTAAGGCATGTAAGGGATAAATGTGCTCAAATTCTGTGCACTGTCCAACAATTCCAAAGACAAATACTATGTGTAAGATTACATAAGTAAGTAAAGCCACTCAGACATGATGATACTGCATCCGATATAGCACGGCTAACATGTACATACCATGGGTCTCCTGTGAGTTTTACACACATATCTGCACACATGCAGTGGCCCTAACTATCATGTGGTGGCAAACATGCTCCTTCATTAATGAGCAGACATAATAATGGAGAGTATTCGTCTCATCATGTGTATCCAAAAAAGACATCCTGTAGGAAAGTCCTCCTTTTTGCCCTGGTCACCCCCACACTTTTTGGACACGTACTCGTGGTTACTGACTCTTGGCTGTGCCCTGGGTACTGCTTACCAGTCCCAGGGCCAGTGCTCTGTGTAAAATGGATATGCAAATTAGGCTAATTATAATTGGCTAAGTTAACCTACCTATAAGTCCCTAGTATATGGTAGGGCATGTAGGTTTAGGGACCACAGCATAGGTAGTGCACCCATAGGTGCACTGCTGAGGTGCCCAGTGTCATTTTAAAGGCAGGCCTGCCTTGCTGGCTGCTTTTAAATTAAAGTTATATGCAAATTCTACTTTGGATTAAAAGTAGTTCCAAAGTCTCAAACTACCTTATTTTTACATATAAGTCACCCCTAAGATGTGCCCTATGTGCCCCTAGGGCTGGGTGCCATGTAACTATAAGCAGGGACTTTATAAAAATAGTTTTATAAGCCCTGGTGAGGTAAAAACAGCCAAATTCGTTTTTCCCTCATTGTAGTAAATGGCCTTCATAGGCTAGAATGGGGAGACTTTATTTTAATTTTTAAAGTCTCCTTAAATGATGTATACCAAGAATTTGGTATCAAATTAATTGTTGTAATAAATCCCACAACTTCCAGTTGTTGGATTTAATATAACTTGTTCAAGTAAAGAGTTTTAAACTTTACCTGAAAAGTTGCCCATTTCAGCCCTGCATTGTGTTTGCTGCTGTGCTCTGATTGGCCAGCCTCTAGTAGCTTGGCCAAGCTGCCTTGATGAGGTGTGAAGTGGCCTTGCTTCACACAAAGGAATGTGCCTGTGGGAGGGAATCTCCCCTCAGCAGATGGTGAGGCAGGAAGGGGGAGGGCTGCCAAACTGGTCTTCAAAGTCAGAGAAGGACATTTGGAGCAACCAGCAACACCCCCACATCCTGCAACCCCAGACAACTAGGTGCCCCTTGATTAGATTAGGAGAGGGCAGGAGAGGGGTGTGTTTATGATTTTTAGCCACACCAGTGGGTGGGCTCAGCCAGATGTAACCTCCAAAAATCAGATTCAGCCATGATGGATTTTTAGAGAATGTTGCCTCCTGGGATTGATTTTTGCCACACTTCCCCCAGGAAGTGGTCATCACAGGGGGAAGGACCCTGCACCTGACTGGAGAACCAGGACCCCCCCCGCTTTTCACCCAGGAACAAGGATAAAACTGGCAGACCTGCACCCACACCTCAGATCCCCATCAGATTCCAACAAGGAAGAACCAAAGGAGAAGAAGGACTGCCCTGCTGGACCCCTGGCCTGCACCTGGAACCTGCACTCAGAAGGACTGCACCAGCTGCACACTTGGGCTTCACCACAAGGAGGACTTTGCCTGGCTTCAACTGGTTCAAGGAGGGACTCCCTGTTTGCTACAGGTGAAAAATTGCTATCCAGAGCCCCCTGCACCAACTCCTGAAGAAAGCGACCAGCTGACCACTGTCCAGTGGCCAAAAATGAGTTTGCGCCAGGTGCATTCTGGGAGTTGTAGTCCGCACCCCCCCAAGGACCATCTCAGAACTTCTGGACCCTTGGGGTGAGCTGTGGACCCCAAAAGAACCTTAAAAGGACATCTGGGAGAAGCCCCAGAAGTTTGGAGAAGTTTGGACAACTTTTGTAAAAAAGCTCCATAGAGGGACCGACCCGCTGCGGCAACTCTAGCCGGCTTGCCTCAACTGCGACCCGGCCTGATTTGCTGGTTCGTCCCAGTAAAGAAAATCTCAGAAAAAGAGACTAAGTCCGAAGGTAAAAAGGTGACCGGGACCTCCCAGCCAGCGTATCCGAAGAGGGCTCCAGGGACGTAGGATCAAGATCCAGGTTTACCCCGGTCGAAGGATTTTCACCTCGAAAAAACGACTAAGTCCGAAGGTAAAAATCTCCACCGAGGATTCCAGCATCGCGTATCCGGAGAAGGGCTCCAGGAGGTCGGATTGGACTGGCAGGTTCGTCCCGCTGAAGAAAATCTTCGAAAAAAAAACTAAGTGTGAAGGTAAACTTTTAACCGAGGCCTCCCACGGCCTGTAGCCGAGCAGGGCTCCATCGCGGTCAGCCTTAAACTTTGACTTTGCCCCGGTCGAGGTGCAACCAGATGACCCGATTGGCGCTTTTTGTTTCTAATTCTTTAAAAATTCATATCTCCGGTTCCCTTTATCCGATTTTATTCGTTTTGGTGTCATTTTAAAGGAAAAATATAATCTATTTTTGTAAATTGGTTTTGGATTTTTAAACTGTTTCCTGTGTTTTATTTAAATACTGTTTTGTGATATTTGAATGCTTTACACTCTGTCTCCTAAGTTAAGACTTGACGCTCGTTGCCAAGCTACCAAGGGTTGACCTGGGGTTAATTTACTGAGACCTAACTGGACCTTAGTGGAGGTTAGTGGCCTATTGCTAAGTGTAGGTACCTACCTGCCCTTACCAATAACCCATTTTCCAACATTTTTGTTGAGCAGTGGTGGGATCCTGTACTTGTGTTCAGTATCACGTTACAGTTTTAAGTAAAACAAATTAAAAATCCTTTAAATTGTCCTAGTGCAAAAATTGTTTTAAATTTTTTAATTTGGATTAATTTCAATTATTGAATTTTTGTGATTTTTCTAAATTCTTGTTTCCAATTTTTGCAAAACGTTTTTGTTGACACAAAACTAGGGAACCATGGAGCTTGATCTGGCTAGCCTACCCACACTGACAGTAGTCCAGCTTAGGGGGTTGTGTACTGAAAGAAGGTTGCCTGCAACCACTGACCTCAGGAAGCATGTCCTGCATGGGCTGAGGCCCAAGAGGTAGACCCAGAGGAGGGAGAAGTAGGGGAGGATGCTAGCTCCAACCACTCAAGGGAGGGAGGGCATCTGAGCCTAAGTGAGGATGAGGAAGACCGGTCCTCATTACATACAGTCACTAGGGGCAGATCCAAAGCTAGTTGGGGGAATGGGGTCCCTTCAGGAGGAGAGAACTTGTCCCTCAGGGAAAGAGAGCTGGAGGCCCAGCTAGCATTCATAGCTTTGGAGGCAGAGAAGCTGGCCCTAGAAAAGAAAAAGTGGGCAAGGGAAGAGAAAAGAGATGGTGGCAGCGACAAAGAAGCTGAGGTGTCCCTGGGTGGGGGGGTTTGCCCCAGATTACCCAAAGGGGTGGTTCCTGCCTATGTAGAGGGGGATGATATAGATAAGTGGCTAGGGGCCTTTGAGAGGGCCCTCCAGATGAGGAGAGTCAAGCCTCAGTACTGGGGTTCACTTCTTTGGGAGTTGGTTCCCAACTCTGGGAGGGATAGGCTCCTAACCTTGAGGGGGGAGGAGGCAGACTCATACCCCAGTATGAAGAGATGCTGGACTAAAAGGTTTGGTCTGACCCAAGAGCAGTATAGGCTCCCAAAAGACAAGCACCCAGTCCTGGGTGGACTTTGTGGACATTTCAGTAAAAGCACTGGAGGGCTGGATACAGGGCAACAAGGTAAATACCTTTGAGGGGCTGTACAATTTGATTATGAGGGAGCACCGTCTAACCAATTGTGTCCAAGAGAAGCTCCGCCAGTATCTAGTTGACTCTAAGTTGACCAACCCCAGAGAGCTGGGGGAGGCAGCAGATGACTGGTTAAGAACTAGGGTTAACCAGAAACCCCCAGGGGGTGATCAGAAAAAGGGAGGACATGGTTCTTCTCAGGAGAAGAACCAAGGGAAAGATGATAAAAAGCCCAAGGAGTCCTCACAAGAGTCCCCAAAACCTTCTCAGGGTGGGGGAGCCCCGAGCCATTCCACTTCTAAGGGGAAAGGGTATCAGGGAAAGAATTATGATCCTGCTAAAGCAGGAAAGTTTCAGGAGCTTGCTAAGGCCGGCAAGTGTTTTGAGTGTCATCAACCTGGACACAAAAGAGGAGATGCTATCTGCTCCAAGAAGCCCCCCACTGGTGGGCAATCCCAGGGGATTGCTAGTGTAGGGTTGGGGGTGGAAGTTGGCCCAGGGCTGGGATCAGGGTACACAGAGGTCACCTTAGTATCCGTGGGTGGGGTGGACATTGCAACTATGGCCACCTTACCTCCCAGCATGGAGAGGTATAGGCAGAGGCCTAAAGTCAATGGGACTGAGGTGGAAGCTCTGAGAGATACAGGAGCCAGTGTGACCATGGTCACAGAGAAGCTGGTTTCTCCAGAACAGGTCTTACCTGGTGTCTTCCACCAAGTGACTTATGCAGATAGCAGAACCAAACTCCTTCCCATGGCCATGGTGAGTCTGGAATGAGGAGGAGTGACTGGCCCTAAGAAGGTAGCTGTAGCTCCTGCCCTCCCAGTAGAGTGTCTGCTGGGAAATTATCTTGAAGCATCTGAATGGTCGGAGGTGGAGAGAAGGGTCCATGCACAGATGCTGGACCTCCCTGAATGGGTGTGTGCTGTGACCAGGTCACAGGCAGCACAACAGGGAAGTGCTGGACACTTGGACCCTGGAACAATGGGCCAAGGCTCCAAGAAGAAGAGAAAGGGCACTGGGTCTGGCTTGCCAGCCCCTACAAGTACAGAGGGTCAGGAGGAACCCAACCCTGAGGGGGAGGATCTGACCTCTGAGGGAGGGACACTTCCCCTGCAAGCTCTGCCTGACTTGGCAGAACTGCAAGTGGCAGGTGGGCCCACCAGAGAAGAGTTGTGGCAGGGACAAAGAGAGTGTCCCACTCTTGAGGGCCTGAGGCAGACTGCTGCCAGGCAAGAACAAGGGGATACCAGTGGGACCCACAAGGTTTACTGGGAGGATGCAGTTCTCTACACTGAGGCAAAGGCCCTCAAACCAGGGGCCACCAGGAGAGTAGTGGTCCCCCAGAAGTATGAAGAATTCCTCCTTACCTTAAGCCATGATATCCCCTTAGCTAGACATTTGGGACAGACCAAGCCCTGGAACAGGCTGGTCAACCATTTTTATTGGCCCCAAATGTCAGAAAAAGTCAAGGGGTTTTGCAGCTCCTGTGTCACCTGCCAAGCCAGTGGCAAGACAGGGGGCAAGCCAAAGGCTCCCTTGATACCACTGCCAGTGGTTGGGACTCCCTTTGAGCGGGTGGGGATTGACATTGTTGGTCCCCTAGACCCACCAACTGCCTCAGGTAACAGGTACATTTTGGTGGTTGCGGACCATGCCACCAGGTACCCTGAGGCAATACCCCTCCGGACAGTCACTGCTCCCACCGTGGCTAGGGCCCTACTTGGTGTGTTCACCAGATTGGGGTTCCCAAAGGAGGTGGTCTCAGATAGGGGCACAAACTTTATGTCAGCCTATCTGAAAGCCATGTGGGATGAGTGTGGTGTTACTTATAAGTTTACCACCCCCTATCATCCACAGACCAATGGTCTGGTGGAAAGATTTAATAAGACCCTGAAGGGCATGATCATGGGTTTGTCTGACAAACTCAGGAGGAGATGGGATGTTCTCCTCCCATGCCTGCTGTTTGCCTACAGAGAGGTGCCACAGAAGGGGGTTGGATTCAACCCCTTTGAGTTACTGTTTGGGCACCCTGTAAGAGGCCCATTGTGCTTGGTGAGAGAGTCTTGGGAAAAGCCTCTCAGAGAGTCCAAGGAGAATGTGCTAGATTATGTGCTGGGCCTGCGGTCACGCATGGCTGAGTACATGAAGAAGGCAAGCAGAAACCTGGAGGCCAGTCAGGAGCTCATGAAGCTCTGGCATGATCAGAAGGCTACCATGCCTGAGTATCACCCAGGACAGCTGGTGTGGGTTTTGGAGCCCATGGCTCCTAGGGCACTTCAGGCCAAATGGACTGGGCCCTATCCAATTCTGGAGAAAAAGGGTGAGGTCACCTACTTGGTGGACCTTGGCACCCCCAAGAATCCTCATAGGATCCTGCATGTTAACAGGCTGAAACCCCACCAGGACAGGGCAGACATGACCATGCTGATGGTCACTGATGAAGGGAAGGAGGAGGAGAGTGAACCTTTGCCAGACCTCCTGTCCTCAAATGCACAAGATGGGTCGGCGGAGGGAGTGGTACTCTCTCCCAGGTTGACAGACCATCAACAAAATTGACTGCAAACAAGTTTTGGAACAGTTTGCTAGTCTGTTCTCCCTGACCCCTGGACTCATCAATTGGTGTTTCCATGACGTTGACACTGGTGACAGCTTGCCTGTCAAGAACAAGCTGTACAGGCTGTCTGACCAAGTCAAGGCCAACATCAAAGCTGAAGTGGCTAAGATGTTGGAGCTCAAGGTAATTGAGCCCTCTGACAGTCCTTGGTCCAGTCCAGTGGTACTGGTGCCCAAACCTAATCCCCAAGGAGGGAAGAAAGAATTGAGATTTTGTGTGGACTACAGAGGTCTAAATGCAGTCACTAGGACTGATGCTCACCCCATACCTAGAGCTGATGAGCTCATTGATAGGTTGGGGGCTGCCAAATTCCTGAGCACATTTGATCTGACCTCAGGATACTGGCAGATTGCCTTAAGTCCAGGAGCTAAGGAGAGGTCAGCATTTTCCACACCAGAGGGCCACTTTCAGTTCAAGGTGATGCCCTTTGGTCTGAAAAATTCTCCTGCCACCTTCCAACGGTTGGTGAATAGAGTCCTGTCTGGGTTGGAATCTTTCAGTGCAGCTTATCTGGATGATATAGCTGTATTTAGTTCCACCTGGGAGGACCACCTGGTCCACCTGAAGGAAGTGCTTCAGGCCCATCTTCAAGCAGGCCTGACTATCAAGGCAAGCAAGTGCCAGATAGGGCAAAGCTCAGTTGTGTACCTGGGCCACCTTGTTGGTAGAGGACATGTACAACCTCTCCAACCCAAGATCCAGACTATCCTGGATTGAGAGTCTCCTAAAACTCAGACTCAGGTCAGGGCCTTTCTTGGCCTGACTGGGTACTACCAGAGGTTTGTTCAGAATTATGGGACCATAGTGGCCCCTCTGACTGAGCTTACCTCCAAGAAACAGCCCAAGAAGGTCATTTGGACCCCAGAGTGTCAGAAAGCTTTTGACACCCTAAAACAGGCTATGTGTTCAGCACCAGTATTACTGGCCCCTGACTATAGCAAGGAGTTTATAGTGCAAACAGATGCTTCAGAGGAAGGGATTGGGGCAGTGTTAGCACAAGTTAATGAAGAGGGCCAAGATCAACCAGTTGCCTTCATCAGCAGGCGACTACTCCCCAGAGAGAAAAGATGGAGTGCCATTGAGAGGGAGGCCTTTGCTGTGGTCTGGTCCCTGAAGAAGTTGAGGCCTTACTTGTTTGGCACTCACTTCCGTGTACAAACTGACCACAGACCTCTCAGATGGTTGATGCAGATGAGGGGGGAGAACCCAAAACTGTTAAGGTGGTCCATTTCCCTACAGGGGATGGACTTCAATGTGGAGCACAGACCTGGGACTACCCATGCCAATGCAGATGGCATTTCTAGGTTTTTCCACTTAGCTGATGAGGACTACCAGGGTGTAGGTTAGTACCCATCACCTTTCATCTGGGGGAGGGGGGGCAGTGTAGGAAAGTCCTCCTTTTTGCCCTGGTCACCCCCACACTTTTTGGACAGGTACTGGTGGTTACTGACTCTTGGCTGTGCCCTGGGTACTGCTTACCAGTCCCAGGGCCAGTGCTCTGTGTAAAATGGATATGCAAATTAGGCTAATTATAATTGGGTAAGTTAACCTACCTATAAGTCCCTAGTATATGGTAGGGCATGTAGGTTTAGGGACCACAGCATAGGTGGTGCACCCATAGGTGCACTGCTGAGGTGCCCAGTGTCATTTTTAAGGCAGGCCTGCCTTGCTGGCTGCTTTTAAATTAAAGTTATATGCAAATTCGACTTTGGAATTAAAAGTAGTTCCAAAGTCTCTAACTACCTTATTTTTACATATAAGTCACCCCTAAGATGTGCCCTATGTGCCCCTAGGGCTGGGTGCCATGTAACTATAAGCAGGGACTTTATAAAAATAGTTTTATAAGCCCTGGTGAGGTAAAAACAGCCAAATTCGTTTTTCCCTCATTGTAGTAAATGGCCTTCATAGGCTAGAATGGGGAGACTTTATTTTAATTTTTAAAGTCTCCTTAAGTGATGCATACCAAAAATTCGGTATCAAATTAATTTTTGTAATAAATCCCACAACTTCCAGTTGTTGGATTTAATATAACTTGTTCAGGTAAAGAGTTTTAAACTTTACCTGAAAAGTTGCCCATTTCAGCCCTGCATTGTCTTTGCTGCTGTGCTCTGATTGGCCAGCCTCTAGTAGCTTGGCCAAGCTGCCTTGATGAGGTGTGAAGTGGCGTGGCTTCACACAAAGGAATGTGCCTGTGGGAGGGAATCTCCCCTCAGCAGATGGTGAGGCAGGACGGGGGAGGGCTGCCAAACTGGTCTTCACAGGCAGAGAAGGACATTTGGAGCAACCAGCAACACCCCCACATCCTGCAACCCCAGACAACTAGGTGCCCCCTTGATTAGCTTAGGAGAGGGAAGGAGAGGGGTGTGTTTATGATTTTTAGCCACACCAGTGGGTGGGCTCAGCCAGATGTAACCTCCAAAAATCAGATTCAGCCATGATGGATTTTTGGAGAATTTTGCCTCCTGGGATTGATTTTTGCCACACTTCCCATGAAGTGGTCATCACAGGGGGAAGGACCCTGCACCTGATTGGAGAACCAGGACCCCCCTGCTTTTCACCCAGGAGCACGGATAAAACTGGCAGACCTGCACCCACACCTCAGATCCCCATCAGATTCCAACAAGGAAGAACCAAAGGAGAAGAAGGACTGCCCTGCTGGACCCCTGGCCTGCACCTGGAACCTGCACTCAGAAGGACTGCACCAGCTGCACACTTGGGCTTCACCACAAGAAGGACTTTGCCTGGCTTCAACTGGTTCAAGGAGGGACTCCCTGTTTGCTACAGGTGAAAAATTGCTATCCAGAGTCCCCTGCACCAACTCCTGAAGAAAGCGACCAGCTGACCACTGTCCAGTGGCCAAAAAGGAGTTTGCGCCAGGTGCATTCTGGGAGTTGTAGTCCGCACCCCCCAAGGACCATCTCAGAATTTCTGGACCCTTGGGGTGAGCTGTGGACCCCAAATGAACCTTAAAAGGACATCTGGGAGAAGGCCCAGAAGTTTGGAGAAGTTTGGACAACTTTTGTAAAAAAAAGCTCCATAGAGGGACCGACCCGCCACGGCAACTCTAGCCGGCTTGCCTAAACCGCGACCCGGCCTGATTTGCTGGTTCATCCTGGTAAAGAAAATCTCAGAAAAAGAGACTAAGTCCGAAGGTAAAAAGTTGACCGGGACCTCCCAGCCAGCGTATCCGAAGAGGGCTCCATGGACGTCGGATCAAGATCCAGGTTTACCCCGGTCGAAGGATTTTCACCTCGAAAAAACGACTAAGTCCGAAGGTAAAAATCTCCACTGAGGATTCCAGCATCGCGTATTCGGAGAAGGGCTCCAGGAGGTCGGATTGGACTGGCAGGTTCGTCCCGCTGAAGAAAATCTTCAAAAAAAAAAACGAAGGGTGAAGGTAAACTTGTAACCGAGGCCCCCCGCGGCCTGTAGCCGAGCAGGGCTCCATCGCGGTTGGCCTTAAACTTTGACTTTGCCCTGGTCGAGGTGCAACCAGATGACCCGATTGGCGCTTTTTGTTTCTAGGCGCTAAAAAAAAAAAAAATCTTTAAAAATTCATATCTCCGGTTCCCCTAAATCGATTTTATTCGTTTTGGTGTCATTTTAAAGATAAAAATATAATCTATTTTAATAAATTGGTTTTGGATTTTTAAACTGTTTCCTGTGTTTTATTTAAATACTGTTTTGTGATATTTGAATGCTTTACACTCTGTCTCCTAAGTTAAGCCTTGACGCTCGTTGCCAAGCTACCAAGGGTTGAGCTGGGGTTAATTTACTGAGACCTCGCTGGACCTTAGTGGAGGTTAGTGGCCTATTGCTAAGTGTAGGTACCTACCTGCCCTTACCAATAACCCATTTTCCAACACATCCAAACCCACTTTCCTTGAGGAGTGCATTACCAGTCAAACAGCCATTGTGCCCATGACAAATTTATGACACACAGGTACAATGTACAGAGGGGCAGGGACAGTTTTAAGCCCTCATGTTGTTACAGTTTCTTCATTTGATGTGCAACAGCTATGATGAGTTGCACCAACCATAGAGATATGAACCCATGTGCATACCTTTGCCCAGCCATCCGTAAACAAAAGGTGGAACAACAAACACCAAATACCAGTCTAAGATGTTAGCTGAGGGCTGCTTGAACTTGTTCCCTATGTCTCCAAATTCAGATCTCACATGTATCCGAAATGATGAAGGGCCACACTAATCCCTAAGATTTTTAGAATTTCCGTGATCGCTTTCTTTACACATCACCAGACACACATGAGACATATGTTTGGGCTACATTGCTATCATCAATTGATGTGAAGCCTGCACTCATTTTCAGCCTCATGTAGTGTTTCAAAAGTCAGTCTAGCTGTTGCGTCAACAAATGTTGGGAATGATTTGGAAAATCTATACCTCACAGGTAAATGTGACCTATATCTATACATAATTGGCTCCTGATTTGTGTTGCTGTTTGACACAAAGGCAACACCAACTTACATTAAGCAAAAGTACTCAGTAAGTTTGCAGAGCACTTGCTTCCTAACAGCTAGCAAATGTGGTCCTTAACATAGTACATAAATGACCCTGTATGTTTCCAAAGCATTCCACACACTCAACAACATTGTCTGCAGATATTGTACAAATCATCTGGTGTCACTAGACAGCATTTAATCGTGCACATGTACATGATTTGTACTCAACAACAGGGCCACCAATCACAATGCCCAGGTGGTCCAGCAGATCTTGCTCCCTGGAGATGAGGTCAGCCTAGCGGTGCTTCAGCTGGTGGTCATTCCTTGGTGTCCGATAAATGCATTGCAGGTGATGCAAGACCTTTCCTCACCGGAGCCTCTGCACCTCAGTGTGATACCCCTCTATCACCCGCCCACCTGCCTCAATCATAAGGGGAAGGAAATGGCACACCAGCCATATGAAACCACCAAGCTCCTCCTCACCCATCTTGCCAAGACGAGGCCTACCCAACATCTTAGCAGAAAAAGGGAAATAGGGGATAAAGGGGAATAAAGGAGAATAGGGGGAAAGTAGAATTTGAAAAACTTAAACTAGACAACTAAAACAGCCCAACTAGACCCAAACTATCACTACCCACAGCAGACTCCCAAAAACAACAAAGACAATGCAATACAACACAATTGTACACAATAAACACTCAGACAGGATACAAGAACAATATTTTATTCACAAAATGACAAGAAATGGACCACACAGGAGACAAAAGCACAATTTAACCAGACCAAACTCTCAACGCAGCCACACAGTCTAGAAGAATCACAGACTGCAAAGAGAAAGTGAAAGTCATCCCACTGTACACAATCTGTAAACAGGATACCCTATTACATCACTTCCTGCCTAAAATGGTGGCCGTTTTTATCGTTATGCGTCAAACAAAATTGACGCATACAGTCTGGGCGTCATATTTTTCAACGCACAGGAGTAGAAATCAGCCCGCATCCATTTTTTGGGAAATAGTCTAACACTTAACCAATTTTCTGAGGTACAGTGTGGAAGAGTCAATGGTGTTTTCAGGGTATTATCTGTCGTTTTTCGCACATAAGCATAGTTTTTTGACACTTGTGTGTCATTTTTTGACGCAAATGCATCAAAATTTCAGGGCATTCACTGGGTTTGGGTCATTTTACCATTTTAATGTTTGTGACACAACTGAGATAGGCTGATTGCACCCACTTTGGTCTTGACGGTGTATGGGCACATGTGAGATATACTACTGCGGATCATGATCCGCTACTTCATTAACAGGATTTTCACTCTTGGCTGACGCACTAGATGGCCATATGTGTGGCCTACACATATGTACTGCACAAATTGGGCATGTTTGGCATCAGGAGAGGATGGCAATGTGACGCACATAAGTACAATACCTCAATGCCTATGGCTCAATGTGTGTGCATTGGCAACTAATGTAGTTGTTGACCCAGTGTGTGTGCATCACAAGATGCATTATTGCACATATGCTTGTATAAATGTGAAGTCAATGTGTTCAACATTCAGATGCAAGTCAGTGTGGAAATGAGAGAGGACATGAGTTAGTCATACATGTAGCAACATCAGTTGTGTGCACTTCCATGATTTTGGGTAACGTAGACACCACAAATGACAAAGCATGCACCGGATAGATGGCAGATGCTTGTTCATGTCAATGGTCCAGAATTTGCGCATCACATGTCCTGGAAATTTGGATACTGCTTCCTAGGCACTTGTTGGTGAACCCACCATGAGTCAGGCACATGTATAGACTAAGTGGGTACCATGTTATTGACACGGAAAGCCAAAGGTGAACCACAAATGTAATATGATGCCACAGTTGTGGTCATATGACTGAGCCACAACTCTCCTGTGGCAGTGGTGGACCAGCAGACGAGGCAGCACGTGGCCACATATTTCCAGTGATCAATTGCACAGAGGTGTCTGGTTCATGTTTGTGGTCCAATGTTGATCCTGAATATTTTTAGGGGTCTATGTTGTCACAGTTACGTCCAGGTCTCATTATGAGTCAGTGGCGGCTATTCCTGTGTCTACTGAGTATCCTTCGGAGATCAATGGAAGTAAAGCCAATGAGGACATGAGAACCTACATGGGGATGGTCCCACCCTGTCACTGCAGACGTATTATGAGACTGTCAACAGGGCAACCTTGGTGTGCTGATTGAGATCATAGCTCAGGAGTCATGGTCCGGCAGGTGTCATTACAACATTTGTACACAGGTTGGCCTGTAAAGTTCCCACTGCATCTGGGAACATCATAGCCTCTGTGTTGATTAATCTTGCAGCTATTCAGCACGCACAGGCCATCAATATGTTGTGAGCAATCTGATTCAGCGTGTGAACTGTCAGGGTCCTAACATTTGTGGAATTTTCATGCACATTATCAGAGGTTGCTGGTTCTGCTGGAGGCACCATACCCAATCCCTGCATACGGCCCTGGTACACTGTCACACTTTGTCGCTCATGCATACATGAGACCCAAACAAGGGATAGGCCATGATTTGGATATTTGGAGACAAGTTCACAATTATGGTACAATAAAAAAGCAGATTATGCTATACAATGTATTTGAGTATGCATAGAGGAGGCACCTGACAAAATACCCCCGGAGGAATGTGAGCGTCGGGAAAGCAAGTATGCTACATATGTAGCCACAAGGAACCTTTAGGGTAACGCACAGACAGGTGCCAGTCAGGCTGAAAGGATGTAGGGTCAATCAGGATCCAGCAATTTCACAAGGTACATACTCAGTGGTATGACTAAGACTGGTCGGATGAAGAACAAGACAGTTGACATGGAAAACTGTGTTTGTCCTGTGTTTTGGAAGGTGACACATAAACCCAAGGGCTGTGTTACACGGCTTATTTTTCTAGCAATGCATAACAGTGTAATCGACAAAATGGCAGCTTCTATGCTGTTCCAAGTATCTGCAACGGCAGTGCAAGTTCAAATGGGTGGTCTGCATGGAGGTGCTCACAGGTGTGTGCTGCATCAGTTTCTCACAAGTCCTGTAGGTGAGATTTGAGTTCTAATGGCCAACAGTACCTTTCACATGGGAAGCAATCTACAGCTGATAACAGGGCTTAGAAACTACAAGCCAGTGCATTATTTGACCTGACGTCCATGCAGTCAGATGTACTAGGATTGTGGCATACCATACGAAAGGGTGAAGCACACTGGATTACTATTGTTAGTCTGTGTGTGTGTAGAGGAGGGAATATCTGGGTACACATTTTACCATTCCGGGGACCTCTTAAGACAGGTGGGGTGAGACCAGGAGCATGGGTGTGTCAGGAGTTAGGGCATGGGCTGTCATGTACATGGCATGTCATGTGCGCAGTGCTTGTCATAGGTGTGGCACTTTTGCTGTCTATGTTCTGCTTATATGGAACTCTAGTCACAGATAGTCCTTGCAAAGATAGGTGCAGTATGACTTACTGCTGTCAAGGGTCTGGTCATACATTCCTGTTACCAATGCTATAGCACATCCACTGCCTCATGTATGCACAATATTTTTCCCTTATTGACTGATGGTGTCTTAGTTGTGTGCCAGATACTGCTATGAACCATATTGCCAACATGTATGCATGAAATAGGTGTGGTCCTCTGCTATTGCCCTTCAAAGGTGAAATGTACAGGATATATGTCATTCACAGTGTGTGTGTATGTGACTGTTGTATAATACGCATCACAATTGTTTTGGAATTTTCTGTGTCCTGATCGGTATGTCAGCAATGCTCTATGAGGCTACACTCTTATTCTGATAGTTAGAGATAAAGGTGAGCAAAAATGATTAGCCAGACCATGATATGGTGATTATTATAGGTGTTTATTTACATATGTTGATACAGTGGTGATGGTGAGTTGTTTCAAAAGAAATTGTTGACAATATGTTGGGCCTACTCAATCCAGCAGCTGTGTTTGGTTGGTCCCCCTCATGTTGCAGGCCAGCATCCTCCTCTTCCTCCTCTTCAGGCATTTGTGGCTCTGGTTCTAATAGGGGAATGTTCCTTCATACACAAATGTTGTGCAGGATGGCACATGTTAAAATCTTGCAGACCATTTCTGGTGAATATAGGAGGCTGCCACCAGTGATTTCGAGGCACCTGACTCTTGACTTCAGGATGCCAAAGGTCCTCTTGACTATGGTGCGTGTCATCCTATGTGCCACATTGTAGGCACACTCTGCTGCAGTGCTTGGATTGCCAAATGGTGTCATAATCCATGGCTGGATCCCATACCCCTGATCAGCCGAAAGAGAAAATGATTGAGATCATGTTGATGTAGCTTGCCCCATTAATATCACCTTGCATGGCAGTAGTTGTCCTGTGTTGTCTGTAACTCTTTTGTGTTATTGTGTTGATTTCTAGTATGTACCATTAGCATTTTGTTGTTTCCTTGGCTGAACAAGTGTTTGCCTGCTGACCTGTTGTCAGCTGTATGTTTTGGAATTTGCGTTACAGTGTGCACTCCCTAGCATTGTGACTTGTGATACAGGTGTCACTGTGTCTACACTGGGGGTGAGATGATAGTTCCATACACAGATTCAATTTGACAGTGGTGGTAACACGTTAGCATCTATGTACCCTGGACATCACATACCTTTAGACATATGCAATGGATTAATTTAAACATCAGTGAGACGCTTACATTTTACAAGGTGACAATTAGCCAAACCTCTCCATACGTTGTGATCATTCACGTATTGACATTAGACTGTACACTGATTTCAGATGTGTGATACGTTCACTGCAGACCTATCAAACATGGCTAGCGGTGTCACAACCTCGGTGTGTTCCTGTCCACATGTTGCTGTCGTGCTGTATGTGTTTTGTGTCCTAGAGGGTTGCTGTGCTGTGTGTATATAAGTAGGTTTCTGTACTTACCAATAAATAGTCCATTACCATATCGTCCATCCTGGAAGTGTTGATTGATGGTACAGTGATGGAAGATGAATGAGTCATGGACACTCCCAGGATACTTTGCCACAATATTGGTGATTAATCCTTGGTGATCCACAATGGCCTGCACATTGATGGAGTGTGTGTGCTTCCTGTTGCGGTATAGGTGTTCAGTTGCAGCAGGTGACACAAGGCGTAATTGTGTGCAGTCAATGACACCAAGGACGTGTGGGAATCCATTAATGAGGTAAAACCCCTGTTTGGTCTCCTGCTGCTTCTGCTGTGTGTTTGGGAAGCAGATGTGGCGGGGTGTGAGTCCGATGATGGCATCCAGTACTTTGGGCAAGAAGGCGGAGAATGATGGCTGTGATATCCCGGCAACTAGGGCGCCGGTGGTTTGAAAGGAGCCACTTGCCAACATGTGAAGCACAGCTAGCAGCTTGGTTTCTGTTGGGATGGTGCGGGTGTCAGCAAGCTGGGGGCCAACTGTGGCTCAATGTTGCGCAGCAGCTGCTGAATGGCTTGCCAGTTCAACCTGTACCTCTGGATGATGTCATGTTCCCTGAGGCCATGAAGGGTTGTCCTGGTGTGGAATATCCTCTCCTGCCTTCTGCATTGCCTTTGGGGTCCCTGCTGGTGTTGTGGTAGCTGCTGTTGTTGTTGCTGTGCTCTGCGTCTGCGTGCACGCTGGATGAGAAGCCCCTCCATGTCTCTCTTTTGCTGCTCTGCTGTTGCTTCTGTGTGTTCTGATTAAATACAGGTGTGTTTGCCCCCATTTTAACGCCTGCCCTGACCCAGGCGTTAATTTTTTACGCAAATCGGGCTGTGGCTCATTTTACGACTCCGCCTCCCGGCCGTGCAGGATTTTTGCCCAGAAGCATAAATATGACGCATGGGCATTTAAGAAATGTTTTGGGCGGGAACACCTACCTTGCCTATGATTAACGCAAGGTGGTTTCCCACATCCAGAAAATGACGCACACGGCGGGATTTTGATGCCGAATGTGAGTCAAAATTTTGGACGCACATTCGGTGTAGAGAGAATATAAATATGCCCCTCAGAGACTTCGGTCAGGACTGCGATGTCAAATACTTGACTTCCCCTGGGGCTAGATCTCTTTCTCTTCCACAGCCAATCTTGGAGTCTACGGACTGAAGCTACTGAGAGAAAGATGAAGAAGCAGCTGTGCCCCATGGTGATCAATTTTTACTAATTATTTGCTTTGCCTTGTGTATGAATATATATATACATATATATATATGTTCTGACTTTATTGTTGCACACATTTGAAAGGTACACTTTTGGTTGTACTGAACTTCCTTCACGAGCCTTGCAGAGTGATTTAATGAATGTCTTCTTTAGACTTAGAGGAGCATTCCAGAGATTCTTTTGACTCTTTTCAGTGTGTATATACTTAAGCTCAGTCAGCAGTAAAGCAAAACACAAGGAGATCTTTCTTCTAATGTTTTCTATTGCTTATTGTATGAATATGTTGAGACAATGCATGAGAGAGATTGCTGTGTGTACACAAATGCCTTAATCAGTGCAACTAACATATGGAATTAGTTGCAGTCTTCTATTGCCAAGATTCTATAATCAAGAATACATCCAATATTCCTATTCAAATATGGATGTTGTCTTTTCTTTTGTTCCAGTGAACCAACATTTGATTAGTATTGCTAAAGCTAAGAACATTGACATTGTAGGAGGTTTCTTTGAACCTATAATAACATTTGGTACAGTTTACACTCACAGGAATAACCTAACATGTACACTTTCAACAGATGAGAAAACTTTCCTAGATCAGACTGATGATAGAAAAAAAGAATTGAAAGAGAAAATAGAGAAGGGTTTAGTGAAATGCATTTACAAAAATGATTATGCATATAATGTACCTAAGACACAAGGGAAGCTTGATTTAGACTACCAACATGTAGGAAAGCTTTGTATATACAGAACATAATCCAGAACTGATACTTAATTTGTGGGAATGAGTGAATGCAAACATGTATTTCCTTTTAAGAATACATAGGACTTTATGCTGAATGGACAAGGTCCTGTGATTCCTGGGGTTTATTACAATAGTGGAAAAAGTGCTTATTATCAGCTCCCTAGGGGATTGTATGGTACTTGCTACCTGGGAGTAGTTTTTCCTAAAATTTATCAAGTTGACAACATAGACGAAACACATGAAATTCAAAGATCAAGATCATAAAGGTCAAGTTATTTGGAAATAATTGGAGATATATTTGGAGCAATTATTCCTTCTGTAGGAGTTGTTCTAAATGACATGAGAATTAGAAAGCTGTCTACTATTGTAGATAAAATGAAAACAGATTTTTCTGGAGCAATTATATTGATGGATACTGAAATCGTTGCAGTATGTTCGTTGGTTCTTCAGAACATTCTTGTGTTAGACATCCTTTTAGCAAAAGAAAGCGGAGTCTGTCGGATGCTCAAAGGGAGACATTGTTGTACATTTAAGCCTGATAACAGTAAAGGAATTAGAAATGTCCTTAAGAATGTGTCTGATCTAAATTCTAACCTAAAAGACCCAGGTGTAGGGGACAACGTAGGCAAAAATGTTACTGAATTGAAACATTGGCTGGGAAAAATTGGTCCTGGTGTTGTGGGAATGATACTGAAACCATTATTAATAGTAATTGTATGTGTCATTTGCATAATCGGATTTTAAAAATTGTCCAGATGCATTCAAAGAAAAAGGATGAAAAATGTACAGAGGAGGGAAGAAATAAAAATGGAAAGGCTGAGTAGCAAATACTTTCATGATTTGAAAAATTCTGAAACCTGGACACCGAGAAATAGTAGATATATTAAAAAAACTACGTTTCGATTAGTCTCATTAGTATTAATACAAGTATTACATTTCTTTTGTGACTGAATATATAGTGGTCAGAAGAGGGATTGTTAGAGAGCAAACATTATTAACAAAAATGTGTCACTAAAATATGATGTCAAATAACGTGTATTAAAAGGCCTAACTGAAAACTGTGTGTTAAAAAAATAAAACATATACTTTAAAATGTGCTCGCTCTGGTATCAGCCACAATGAAGTTCGACATGAAATTAAATAATGACTGATGAAAATATATTTTGTTTAATTATAATGACATATACTGACAAGATAATTATTAATATGTACTAAAAGGTTAATGGTTTAAATGTAAATGAAATGTTGTATTCTTCATGTTTTAGCATTAGGTAAAAAGGCCTCACATTTTTGTAATTTTCCAGAGGCACAATGTTTAAAAGAGTGTTGACTTTGCAAAATAATGTTTCTTCAAACATCCTGTGTGACTTGCACAGTGGAAATTTCTGCCCTGCTTCTATTGTTCATGTTGTACATTTCCTTGAGATAAAAATTGTTAGTTTAAAACAAAGAACTTCAGTGTTCAGTGTCATATTTTCATGTTGCATATTTTGTTCTTGCTCGAGTTATAAGTCTTTGGCAGAAAGTACTTCATATTTCTATGTTGCATTTTAAATGTATTTAATCTCAGAAGTTGGTGATCGGAGAGGAGAGAGGAGTGACAGCATAAACCAATCCTGGGTGCAAAGAACAAGAAGAGATACATCTAAAGCACAGATGATGTTTTATTGGATGCAAATGAAACCACTCCATAGTCTTGTCCAATAGAGGCTTAATTAGTAACTTTTGGGAGGACTTTGATATAGCAAAGCTTTAGGTAATGTAAGTTAGTTAACCATTCTTAGAGATTTTGATAAGATGTTGCTTAGCTTTTTGCCTAGCCAGTTATACAAGGCCCAACTTTACTGAACTGTTTTCCTTTCATGTCCTGATGCTGACTAAATGAAGACTTGTTGTTCCTGCGCTCTGTTGATGAAGATTCTACTGATTTCTGATCCATTTAGTAGAGGTATAATCAATGTGCATTTGTCTTTCTTGCAGGTTTTTATTCCTTAGAAAATCCAACCGCTTATTTTGGTTAGCGCCATAGTTAGATGTTTTCCAAATAAATTTTTCTTACTCTTATTTTTGCATGTAGCCCACACATGCTTTTTGAATTTGAGCGTTGGTTAGGGACGCTTGACCTAATATCTCATTTTGAATGGATATTAATGTGTATATATATACATATATATATAAATATATATATATATATATATATATTAACTAATTGTGATTTATTCAGCTGCATGAACTAAATGTATGCCATTTCTGTTTTCCACAGGATTCTGTTGTTATTCTGCATTATTCTTTTGGAGTGCTTTAGATAGATTGAGGCTCTTCAGGCTTTTTGGACAACCAGTGATGTTTTTGTATTTCCATCATTTTGTCTTGCGTATGATTTACGTGATCTTAGCATTGTTAATGTAAAGGGCAATAAATGTTTAAACTTTACTTAACTGGTGTGGTGATTCATGGCCGCATAGGTCATGGTGTGTTTGAATTACTGACTCCAATTGATTGTTGATTATTTGATGTTATACTTGATGTTTATTGGTTCAAGGTGACTGATTGAATGATTTTACACTCCTGTCTGAGTCAAAAGGTCCAAGTCAACCTCTGAGGGTAATAGATGCTTTACCCTATATGTGTCACCTTACCACAATGATATAAAATAAAATAAGGTCTGATACACCAACATGTTCACCTGCTCCAAACAGTTGTTGGTTTGCTGTCATGCAGCTTTAAGTATAAAACTGCATGAGAGCAAAGTCTGGATTGGTTTGTTTGAGAATAATAAAAAACCCTTGCGGGCCGACACTTTCAGGGAAGCACATGCGGGAGGCAGTGGGCAGGTTGACAACCTTCTGCGATCTTATTGCAGCCTGCAGTAGTGATGAGGATTTGTGTTAATGAAATTGCCTAACTGTGCTCCTGCATTGCCAAATGTGAGGTGTCTGTTCCCCTTTATTAGCTTGGATGACTCTAGCAGCATGTGCCTTCTTGCTAGATCTTATGCTGGCAAGGGAAAAGTGTCTGGACTGAACCTCCCTTTATACATTTTGTGTGCTGGAGGCACTCGGTCTACGTCCCAGTTTGAATTTGTGGTTTCCCTTTCTTTTTCGGTCTGTTCGGGGTTCCTTCTGCCCTTTAATTGTTCAGGCAGAAGAACAACTATTAGTCCTCAACAATTGCAGGGACTTCACTTTAATAATGGCACAACATCTCACACAGTCTGCACTGAGATGGCAAACTTAAAGAGATTTGTGAAAATAAATAAAAAGCTCTTGGCTGCAGCGAAAGATGCTGCAGCGACAGACAAGGCAGCAGAAGAGCTGCTGTTCACCTACATTGGGGTGCTGTACCCCGGCATGCTGTGCAGCACAGAGACTTTGTAGGTGCTGGATGTTTTCCAGCTCCAGGCAGACAGCCTGCTCATAGTTTCTTACCCTATACGTGATGAGTACGTACACCATTTATATTAATTAGGTTTTTTACAGAAACCGGACTCTCTTGGTGTGGCTCTCACTTTGCAGGCTGGGTGTGGCCCACACATTGCAGGCTGGGATTTTTCAGCTCATACCATCAAAGCTGAAGTGAAACTACAAGACCCAGAATGCAATGCTGTTTGGCCCCTAAGACTAACACTGGCTGATGGGTTCCAGTCACAACTATGGATTACCTGTCGAAAACCCATACATACTAAATTCAGTTGTAGTCTGGTTATGATCTCGACTCTCCGTGTAGGTAGCTAATGACATCACTAATGTGATAACTAACACATTTGTGTGGTGACATCACAGCGCCTGATGCCAGAGATGGCAATGAGCATGCAGTGTGCACATCTTGATAGAACTAAGTTAATGACACTGTTTTTTAGCTGTGCTCCCTCCCTCTCGTCCAGAGTGCAAAATGTTATCCGTGCTGCAAAGTCGAGACAGACTTCTCTGATATTTTGTACATCATGCACGGCATATGTCCCATGGACTCTGACAGACTCTTTAGAAAAAGATGGTCCTCCGTTCTTTTTTAATTCCACAGCTGCAGGAATGTCAGCTGATGTGCACAAAGGTAAGTGCGCGATCAACTTCATTTTAAGCTTCTAATATCAAATTCCTTAATATTTGTAAAGCGTTTTAAATGTTTCAATTTCACATTTTGGTTTTCTATGTATAAATAAATAAGTTAATAAGACGTTGCAGACCCCTAGGGGTCAGCAGACCCCAGGTTAAGAACCACTGTTTGCAGAGTTCATGACCTTTGTGGCGGTCCTAATCCTCCAGTGTTGAAGAAGTCAGTAACACTGGAGATCATACAGGTTAAAATACAAACATCCCAGGGGTGTAGCTACCAATGAAGCACCTGGTGCAGTGGCACCGGGTCCCCAGTGTGGGAGGCGGCTCGCTTTCCATACCTGAGCAAAGGACTGAAGTCTGCATAGGCAGCTGTAGCGAAGCGTTCAGCAATCAGCATACAGTTGTGGTTCTCTGGCTGGAATCTCTCTCTAACGTGTGAGGGACAGGGAAGTGTTTTTATAATAAAACAGCTGATGTTCTGCGAAAATGTCCCTATGTAAGGATGTGTGTTTTTCTATGAATGTCAGAGACAAATCTCGTGCCAAGTTCACCGTCAACAACCTATCTTACTGCAGCCTTGAAAGAAGCACAGAGTGAACAAGAATGTCTTGTTTAAGAACATAGTGCTGGCTTAAGCTAAAACAGCTAGATAAAAAGAAATAAAACAAGACCTCAAAAGTGGCTATTGTAAGAATAATAAATCAAAGCTGAATAAAATATATCTAGGTTAAAGTGCATAGCAGCAGGCCTAGTATGCTAAAATAACATGAATAGAGCTATAACTAAAATGGCTACACAACACCCTCCCCTCGTCGTTGAAGGTGGTTCAAAGCTTAAATATGTATAAAAGCTACTAAAACTCAACCTAAGATATATATGTAAAAGATGGCAATAATGGCAAGTTAAAAGGACACATGAGCATATATTAAAGGACAATTTAAAATGTTAATGTGGTGTAAAAAGGGCAGAATTTCAAGAGTCAGAGTCATTTTGAAAGTTGCCAAATGAATCCTGGACCATGGAGGACAGGAAATCTTCCACTTCGGCAGGTGTTAAAGTTGGAAAGGCGGAGCAGTCATGTTCCATAGCCTGAGCACCAGCCAAGGTAGCAGCGTTCCGTGGTGTGCCCAATAATGAGTTAACATCCGCATCCTCCAGGAAGGGCAACTCATAAGCAGCTTCCTGTAGCAAACGCACCCTCAACGCGCATGTCCGGTAATGAACCCTCAGTGAGAATATCAACAGATCAGCCTCCAATGAAGGCAAGCGCTGCATAAAAAGACAAACTTCCAGTGCATGTTCGAAAGAGCACCAAAGGCACCGAAACACGGGCTGCACACAATACAAAACCGGTCTAAATGACAGAGACCAGTCACACTCCAATTCCTGCAGGAGTGTTGCTCCAAAGTACAGCATCAAGCGTTCATGACACAGCTGCACTAATGGGAGTGCTTTCATTCCTCCTTGTTGTGGCGGGACAGCCATTGCGCAAAAAAACTATCAACAGCAAAATGGCAACTATTACAGCCAAAGT
Organism: Pleurodeles waltl; assembly: GCF_031143425.1. Classification (NCBI taxonomy): domain Eukaryota; kingdom Metazoa; phylum Chordata; class Amphibia; order Caudata; family Salamandridae; genus Pleurodeles; species Pleurodeles waltl. The sequence continues at coordinate 1,894,379,605 of NC_090440.1, forward strand.
TATTGGAAATCCAAATACTGGAGAATATTGAGTGGATGGCTGATGGTAATAAAACGAACATGGAGGAGAAGGTGTGAACGAAACCAGAACAGCTTTAAAGAAATTTGTGATTCCAGTAGTACTGGACACATTAAAAATTCATCCCACAAGTTCACCAAAGTGTCTCGGAAAGTTGGTACTTAAAAGGGACTGTATCTCTGCTGACGATCTTGCCACCTGAAGTGAGTAGGTCTTGCGTGCAGATGTGAGAGCCACATGTTTTTGAAACAATAAAGCCTTGAGTCTGCTCAACTTGTCAAAATTCCCATTAGAATTAGCAATATGGGGCCAAATGTCAGCTACCTCTTTTATTCTAGTGGGAGGAAAAAGTAAGTTCCTGCAGCATGTAACAATCTTAGAGACCGAAACAACATAAACTATTCCGGCTCGCATCCCACAACAGTCTTCACCATTGAGGAGAACATAGCTGATATTTGAAAGCTCCTGGAACGTAGGTCTAATCAAAGGGACCGGAACTCCCTTCAGATAACAAGCCAAGTTGGCTGCAGATGCGTTACACGCCCCATGCAAGGACAACTGTTTACAAACCATTGAATGGCTAACAGAAGTCTTACATTCACTACCGCTAAGAAAGACCTCTTTCATGCCACTGAGACATTTGTACGAGAAGGGAAGCTCTAACACCTCATGGGTATAACTATCTCCCAGCCTTTCATATCTGCCTACCGGAATGTGTTTTAAACAGGAGGTGAATTGTAAGGTGGAAATAGGCAGATTAATGACCCCGTGTATTAACCACTCAGCAGATGGTATTTCAGCCACAGTAAAAGGCAACGTTTCTAACTTTTCGATGTTTAGCATGACATAAGTTGCTTCTGTTTTAGCCATTAGATGTTGTTGTTGTGTTAAATGTAGAAAATATGTCCCTGGCGCTAACATGTTGCCAGGGAACGCAACCTGCCTTCAGTGTTTGAAGTGTCGGACCCAACTGCTTAATGGACCTTAGTTGACTCTGTCCATGGTGTAAGGAAGACATATCTGTTTGTATGATGTCTAGAGCAGAAGAGACTATGGGCCTGATTACAACTTTGGCGGAGGGGGTTAATCCGTCCCAAATGTGACGGATATCCCACCCACCGTATTATGAGTTCCATAGGATATAATGGACTTGTAATGCGGCAGGCGGGATATCCGTCACATTTGGGACGGATTAACCCCCTCCGCCAAAGTTGTAATCAGGCCCTATGTTATTTAAAGTGTATATCCAATCGGACAGAGTATTAATCCCATTATCTACAACAGCTAATGCCTTCTGTAAAGTTTCCTGGTCTATTTGCTTAACCGGGCAGCGGCTTCTTGTTGGGAAAGCTTCCAAATTTCATTATATACTTCATATAAGAAGTGCTTTCTGCATTGTTTTCTGGGGCTTAACAGAAAGTCCTGTAAATCAGTATTGTTAGACAGGAGACTGTGGTGTTCTCTAACCGCATCTAGTGAGGAACTCTTTAACCATTGCTGCCATAGTTTCCCTACACTGTATGTTACTTTACCCGCATGTTCAGATGATACATAGCGAGGGTCCGGCATACTAGTTCTAAAACCCCGTGGTGTTTTTAAAATGTTTATGACACCCATTGGTATCTATTGGCTACAATAACCACCTGCCAGGGCGTGACAGTTAAGCATTAAACGTGCCATTCTCAACCCATTCATCAAGCTGATCTTCAGTTGCACTTATATATTTTTGCCATTTATGAAATTTTGCAGGCGCAGGAATACAGGCATGTTCAATTCCTTAATCGTTGCCAAGCCTAAACAACTTGTTTGTTGTACAGTCTCATTTAAAAATATCATTTGAACAGGTATCAGGCATGCTCTAAATAAAGCTTCCTTCCTCCGTATTTGCCAATGTCTAGTTCCCCACACACTTTTTAAGTCAATCGACTTCAACCAATAATCATAGCCTTCTATAGTCAACCGGGAAACAAAGGAATCAGAATAAATACATTTCGTATTTGTCAATAATATGCGTACATTTTCTGCCGGAGGCAATTTAAAATAATATGATTTAGCATTTTTAATATCATGCCCAGAAAAATATGCAAACTTTTCAGAATATGTTTTAGAACTCCCTTGTGGTGGAGTTGGACAATGTTCCCATTGTGTGTAATTAAAAACAGTCTTTGGGGTACTTGCTCTGTGGATGAAATGGTGCCCATACTAATTATAGTAAAACATATCACCATACTTCACTTTAGATTGATAAACATCTTCGTTTTCAAAACAGTGTAATACTGTAATTCAGTCATCATAGAATCAACTGTTTTCACATCCCAATCATCAGACACAACTCTGGGTATTATTATATCGTTCATTGAAAGTTTGAATACATATGGTATTTGAATGACCTCTGTGGGCCGTATATATCAAATGTTACTTTATCCCAAACAATCCAATCAGGAATTGGTATGGCAGAAATGTTCACAAAAGGCAAGTCTCCGTGGACCTTGTGAGAAGAAAAATTTGGTTTTAGGACCTCATCCACCAGTTCAACTGTCAATTTTTCAGGAAAAAAAGTGACCATGTATCGATAAAAAGAATGTTATAACAAACCCAATCCAAAGCCGGAAAGCCAGTACAGTCAAGGGGGGGCCACAGATAATTCCATGGAAGAATAAAGTAAGTTGTTTTAAGCTTACGTGTTTTTGACAGTTCAGGTGTCGAAGAGGCAAATGAGTCCAAAACGTTGTTGATTTTGGCAAAGTATCCAGAAGCAGTTCATACAAAACCTGGAGCTGTGTTTGTATGTGGAGTTGGTGTTTCCCGCTGTGGCTCAGAATAAATGCCACAGTCAGTCTGTGTTGAAGTTGTGTCAAATCGATCAGTTATTTTTGTATTGTTTGATGTCAGTGGAACCAATGCAAGATCCTTTTCCACCCTCCCCAAGCTCGGAGAGCCTGCCAACGGTGGTAGAATGACAGTCCTGGTACTGTGTATTCCCAAGACTGGTGCCGGTGCACGATAAGAAGGACCAAACTCCTTTTTCACAGCAACCTTTTCACATACTAGATCCCCAACTTTAGGAATCCAGGCTGTGGGCGTTACAGGTACATCCTTAATTCCTGTGGAGGCGGCACTTGCAGAAGCGGTTTCGTCACTGAACTGTTGCAATTCCTGTAAGACAGTGACACGTTCATTTATGTCAAAGGGAGTTTCTGCCAACTCCACACCAGGACCATCAATATCTGGAACATACATTTTAGTTCCGAACAGGCATTCATAGGAAGTACGACTCCCCAGGGACCTTCTAGGCAGACTGTTAAGTGCTCTCTGGACTCCATACAGGTGATTAAGCCAACTACGACCCGTACCTAAGACTCTGGCTGTTAAGGATTGCTTTAAATCATGGTTTAATAGCTCCATGACACTATTTCCCTCGGGATGAAATGGAGACGAATGCTGGAGTTGGACCCCCAATGAAGCAATGGTGTCCCTGAATGCCCTTGAGGCGAAAGCAGGGCCCTGTCCAAGTGGAGAGCGGCAACTGCATATGTACCGATAAAGACTCGCAAATTTTTAATAACAGTCCGAGCGTCAGCCGAGCGTTGAGGCCACACCCATAGAAATCCAGAGCAGGAGTCAACAGCGAATAGGATGTATTTGTATGCACTCTCCGGTTTTAGGGGACCGCAATGGTCCAAGTACACACATTGTAAAGGTTTGTTGGAAATTAAGAAGGGTGTCTGCGGTGGGCGCTTAGCAGTGGACACTTTAATTTATTGGCAGATGTCACAACAAAGGACATACTGCTTGGCCTCTTTGTATAGGCCTGGCCACCAATAACAGGCTTGTAACAATGATATTGTAGCCACACAGGCATGGGCAAATGCTGCCCCCTCATGTGCTGCTTTAATCAACTCTGGTCTTAAATATTTGTTTGGAATATCTTGAACCTCTACACCTGGTATCTTAAGCTCAGCGTTTAGTCATCCTCCCATTCGGTAGGAATATTTAGCAGGAAATGCTTTTGGATAGGGAGTACCTTCAGCCGTAGCTTTCACAGCAGCCTGTATGTCTTCATCCAGTTTCGCACCTAAGTGGGGTTACTGCAGCAACAGTGGCCGTAGCTACTGCTGACTTTGCAGCTTCATCAGCCAGTGTATTCCCAGCAATGTGTATTCCAAAGCGCTGGTGTCCAAGTATATGTACAACATGGACATTTGGTAGCGTTTCCTTCAGAGCGGCTACTTTCCACCAAAGAAGTCTGTGTTTAATGGTGTTGCCTTTGGAATCTCTGAACCCATTCTGGCGCCAGTAATGCAGGTATTCATTGAAGGACTGGACACAGTACTACATATCACAAACAATCAGCGTCAGCTGTGCAGGATTCGTATGTTCCAGTGCCATCACTAGAGACTTTAGCACTGCCAGCTGTGCTGTGCAGTCTCCTAGGGTTTACATGTATATATGTTGGGGACAAAATGTATTATCCTCCAAGTAGCCGCTTACGACCACGCAAGCAGCACAGTATTGATGCTTTGTTCCAACTGCTGATTGCGCTGAGCCATCGGTGCACATGACTCTTTGATACTAATCAATTGGCAGTGTGTTTGCAGCAAAGGGGTACTCTAGTTCATATTGCAAAAATTCTTGAGTTTGTAATTTTGGGTCAAAAATGTAGTCTACACCAGTGGCTGTCAAAGACGTGGCCGATTATATCCAACGTGGATGTAATGCTTTAGCGTTTGGAATGCTGGCTTTGGTGGCAGCCACAAGGGCAGGAATTGGAGAAAACAACAATACTGCGTTTGCCCTGGGCTGGAGGTTTTTCTTTAATGACAGCCATCTTTACAGCAGTGAGAATTTTCTCAGTGGGAGCAAAGCGTTGTTCTGCTGCTGAGTACAAGTGTGATTTGTATGCAATTGGGACAGTCTCACCCTCATTAAACATCACATAGGTAAAACCAATGGCACCAGCAATTAATCTGATGACCAAATGTGTTTTATTGTCCCTTGTGTGTAGATGTTGTGTTGCAAGCATGTCTGTTTGCAGGTCTCTGAGAATGCGTGTATGTTCGACTGTCCAAAATTTACTTGAAAAGTCAGGACGTATAAGTCATATAAAGGTTTTATGCATGTTGCATAGTCTGAAATGGAAGTTCTGCCAAAATTGAGGAAACCCAACAGAGATTGGAGTTTTTTAATGGTATTCGGAGGTTGCACTTGCACGCATTTTTCCAAGAATTGTGGCGCTAGGCTCTTTCCTTCACTGGATAGCTCATATCCCAGAAACAGGACACTGAGGAAGTCTATTTTTGTTTTTTTTTAAATTGAATTTATAGCCAAATTCAGCAAATCCCACAACAATGTGGGCTACCCGTCTTAAATGTTGTACCAGTTCATCATCCGTGAGATAGATGTCATCTACGTAGGACAACGCTTCAGGATCAATGTCGTGCAAGATTGAAGTCACACGAGCCACGAACAGTCCTGGACGGTTCTTGTACCCCTGGGGTAAACAACAGGATTTTTTCTTGGAGCCTAGTGTGCTGAAACTTGTTAAGTCTCTACTCTCAGGCACTGTATTTAGGCAGAAGAAACCATTGGAAATGTCCAGTGTTGTTTTGTATTTCTTATGCACTATGTTGTTCATAAGTGCTGTGCTATGTGAATTCTGTATAGCATATGTGCATGTATGACTCTTAAAGTGTCTGTAGTCTAAGACTATTCTGTATGAACGGTCCGGTTTGGCTACTGGGAATAAAGGATTATTTATTGGGGAGACACAGGGTTCGATTACTCCCTGGTACTCCAGTTGTGTGAGAATTTCTCTCATGGGTGCTTTAGCATCATACTTTATTGAAAATTGAGGTTGAGGTTGATTTTTAATAGGAATTACATGTTAGGGGAAATCTTTGTCCCATCCTATGTGGCTGCGATATAATGCGGGTGCCTGCGCCAATGTCCAATCGATGGCGTAGGATTCTGCAAGCTCTTCCGGAAAAAGAGGCGAGAAAGAAGGTTTATTAACATTTTCCCCATATGGGCAGGTACGGACAAATTCAAGCAGCCAATCTTGTTAGGTCAACAAACTACCATATATGTTTACTACATGATCCCACAATTGTGTCAATTGTGCGTTTAATGTCTCCTTCTAACTGTAATGTTACTTTGTACACCCTGTCAGGCATGGAGACACACAAGTCCTCAGTTTCTACTTGTAGGAAATCATCAGTTGCTTTCACTTTCAGTTGCTCTAGAAGACTCCGGCAAACTATTGTGACCTCTGCCGCGCTGTCTAGCAGTGCTAGTGCCCACTTCCTGTTCCTCAAGTGAGCCCTCTTCTTGAGTGGCATGTCGAACAGCAACCACTGCCACTTTTTTCTTTTTTAAATTGTTTTTTTTGTTGGGGAGGTTTCTCTTCCTTTTGAACAGAAACCTCTGTTGAGCGTTGTGATTCCTGTCTCGGTTTCACGTACTCTGTTCTTCACTCTGACCGCCCACCTCTCTCACTGCGTTTTTCCGATAAGTCCTGAAAGGAACGAGAATGGCGTGTATCAGTATATTGATATCTGTCAGGTGTTTTTTTTATATTGTCTCTAATTCTGAGATTATATCTATTCTGCAGGGCCTCCGTGAGTGGAGATTCTCCCCTTTCTTTTTTAGGAGTTTGTTGTTTTTTATCCCAGTGTTTCTCATTACCTCCAGGAGCTTGCTTGGTAAAATCTTTATTAGATTTACCCTGAAGTTGTGGTTTTGTTGGTCTGGCCCACAGACTATCTTGAACAATACTAGAGTAGGTCTCCGCGATAATCTTTGGCAGATCAAGTTCTTGATTCTGTTGAGGAACATCCCGGAGCCGCATGCGCACCGCTAGTGCGACCGCTTCCCCTTTAAGGTTACTTAAAATAATTGAGGATACTGTGGCAAAATTGGCCATTAATTGCATCCCCATATCTAGGGCTGGGGCAGCCCCATATTCATCCTGAATCTGTTTCAACACTTCCGGTAGTATGCTAAAATAACGTGCATGGAGCTATAGCTAAAATGGCTACACAACAGCACCAGCTGAAGTTCTTTCGTAGGCTCTCTGTTTAGTTTTATTAAACATCCATACCTAAACTACACATTTTGCCTTGTTGTTGATATTAAATAGCCCTAAAAAAAATATTTTCTGTGACAAATTAGAGTTGTAACCCTTCTTGGTTTACAGTTAGAAGGTATGTGACAGAAATCCATGTGTGTCCATTAAGCTTGCTTGCTTCACTTGTTACGTAAGTCATACCCAGCTTTTACGTCCCCCCACCTTCAAATGTCCCAGCCACCACTGGTTTACAAATCATCTAATGGCTTACAGAAGTCTCATGTTCACTCCAGCTAAGAAAGTCCTCTTTCATTCCATTGAAACATCTGTAATCATTAGGGGGGGCCGAAAAAATGGTGCAAAGAAATCTAAAAGATTTCTTTGCACCATTTTTTGCAGTTTTTTTAACACCTGCTCAAAGCAGGTGTTAAAAGGGGGCACACCATTATTTATAATGGGCCCTTGTTTACTTGTTTAGGATTAGCGCCAACATTTTCAATGTTATGCATGATGTAACTCGCTTCTTTCCTTTTTCTTAGTCATTATCTGATGTTTCTGTGTCAAATTAAATGCAGCAAATAACTTTTTAGAGCTAACGTGCTTCCAGGGCACGCGGCTGTTTCTAAGAATTTGTAGCATCTAACTCAACTTCATAATGGACCTAAGTTGAGTTTGTCCATAGTGTAAAAGTGACATATCATTTTAAATGTCAACTGCAGAAAACATGATGTTGTTTAGTGTGTAAATGTGGTTGGACAATGTGTTCATACCATTATCAACAAAGGCTAGTGCTTTCTCCAGACTTTCCTGACCTATCTGCCTTAACCATGCTGCAGCATCTTTTTGGGAAAGCTTCCAAATTTCATTATATTTTGCATATAAGAAACGTGTTGAGCATGGTTTTCTGGGACCTAACGACATCTTTGTAAGTCTATATCTTCTGAAAGGAGACAATGGTGTTCTTTGACAGCTGTTAATGTGAAAGATTTTAACCATTGTTGACAAAGTTTACCCACACTGTATGTTGTCTCAGTACCAGAGTGTTGTGTGGTGACGTAAGAAGGGTCAGGTCTGCTTGTTCTAAAGCCCCTTGTGGAATTAACAAAACACGCATGACAACCATTTGTGTCTACTGGCCACAATAGCCACCCATTGGGACCGGAAAGTGTTGAATTAAAGGTGCAGGTTTTAACCCAACCATTGAGCTGTTCTTCAGTGACATTTAAAAACTTTTGCCAATTATAAAATTTAGCTGATGAGGGAATACCAGGGCACATTTCTATAATTTTCACCAAGCCTAAACAACTTGTTTGTTGTAGGGTGTCATTGAGAAATACAATTTGTGATGGAATAAGGTATGCTCTAAATAAAGCTTCTCTACCCTGATTTTGCCAGTCTTTTGTTCCCCACACACTCTTTAAGTCAATCAACTTCAGCCAATACTCATAGCCTCCTACAGCCAACTGGGAAACAAAGGAATCTGAATAAATCAGTTTGGTGTCTGTTAGCAATTTTTTTTCTTGAAGGTGGCATTTTATAATAGTAAGACTCAGCATGTTTAACATCATGCCCAGTAAAATAAGAACATTTTTCTACATATGTTTTTGAACTCCCCACTGGTGGAGTTTGACAATGTTTCCACTGTGTAAAATTATAAACTATTCTTGGGGTACCAGCTCGGTGCAGAAAAAGTTGTCCGTAATGGTGATAACAAAATCATTTCCCGATAATTTGCTGTTGTTACATAAACATCTTCACTTTTAAATACAGTATACTATTTAAACTCAGAAAGCATAGAAGCAACTGTTTTTACACCCCAGTCTTTAGAAACAACCCCAGGTGTAATAATATCATTCATAAATACTTTGAAACTATATGGACTTTGAAATCACTTCAGTAGGGCTACAGATATCACAGGGTACTTTATCCCAAATAGTCCCATCAGCAACAGGAACAGGAACAGCAAAAATGTTCACAAGGGACAAGTTTCTTTGGACCTTTTGTAAGGTTAGGTAAGGTTTAAAACCTTGTCTACCATTTCAACAGCAGAGCATTCAGGGAGATGATGCACATGTATCAGCAAAATGAAAACAATGACAAAACCAATCCAAAGCAGAAAAGCAAGAAAAGTTTGAAAAATCCACAGATAATACCATGGACAAACCATATAATTAAATTTAAGCCACATGTAGACTTTATGTGCTTTTCATACAGGTACTGTTGAAGATGCTGAAGAATATGAAGAGAAGTTGTCAGTGTAGGCAAAGTAATCAGAAGCAGTCTCTGTAAAAACTAGACAAGTGCAGGTGAGAGGGAACTGGACTCCATACAGGTGGTGAAACCAACTATGACCAGTATCTAATAGCTATTAAGGATTGCTTTAGGTCTCAAATTTTCTGCTCCACAATCACATTTCTCTTAGGATGCTAGGGAGACGAGAAATGCCATTGAATACTCCTTGTTGCCATGGTGTCCCTGAATACCCTGGAGGCAAAGACAGGGCCCTTGTCTAAGTGGAATGCTGCAACCACATAAATCCTGATGAAGACTTGCAAATCTTTAATAACAGTTTGAGCATCAGCTGTTCATTATGGCCACACTCACAGAAATCGGGAGCATGGATCAACAGCAACGACAATATATTTGTATGCACCATCAGGTTGTAAGCGACCGCAGTGGTCCAGGTAGACACATTGTAGCGATTTGTTGGAAACTAAGAGGGGTGCCTGCAGTGTGCATTTGATGGTGGACCCTTTTATTTGTTGGCAAATGTCACAGCTAAGGGCATATTGCTTGGTCTTTTTGTTTAGGCCTGGCCACCAGTAGCATTTGTGAAATAGGGAGATGGTAGTCATGATACCAGCATGGGCAAAAGCAACCACCTCATGCGCTGCTTCGATAAGATCTAATGTCTGGTCTTGGTTGGGGATCACACAATCACCCACCCCTGGTATTGTTGCAAATGCAATGTTGTGGGCAGTTAAGTGGTAGGAATATTTTGCAGGACATGCTTTTGGTAAGGCTTGCCATCAGCTGAAGCTTTCACAGCAGCCAGTGTTTCACCATCCAGTCTTCCAGTCATCCAGAGTAATTGCAGCAACAGAAGGCGTAGCTACTGAAGATTTGGCAGCTTCATCAGCCTAGTTATTTCCTATAACGTGTATTCCAAGAAGTTTGTGACCTAATGTATGTACTACATGAGGGGAAACATCCTGAACAACGATGTCTAAACCACTACTTGCCTGAACAATGACCCCTAAACAACTAAAAAGTCTCTACAACGAAGTACTGAACAACTACTTGCTAAACAACGCTTTTGTCTGAATAACAATTGCCTAAACAACAAATTTTAAGGTAAGTTTTTGTTATTTTTTTTATGGTTTATTTATAAGTTGTTTAAAAATGTTATATATACATATATTTTGTGTGTATATATATATATATATATATATATATATATATATATATGTTAGTTTAGAATTTATATATATTTTTTGTTTATATAGTTGTTTTATTATTTGCTAATTATTTAATATAAAATTTTGGTTTATTTTTATAAATTTATGTTTTTTTTAAATACAGTAGAGGTGAGTGATTATTTGTTGAACTTTCTTTTATGGACGGGATGTTAGGGATACAGGGGTAATGGTTGGGGAGTGTATTAATATATACATATGGTTTTCTTAGGGAAATATTATAATTTAAGATAAAATGTGTTTTGGGTATGTATTGTTATTCTAATTCTATCTCTGACTGAACTTATATGTATTTTTTATATGCTTTTCCTTGTTGATGTTGTTTGGTGAAGGGAAGAAATAATTCCATGGTGGTGTAGAAAGTGTTGTAGGACTACATTTTCATGCATCTAAATTGTCTTTATTGCCCGTTTCATTTTACTGTTTAAAAATGTTTTATTTATATTTTTTATTTTATTTTATTTAGCAAAGCTGTTTCCAACTTATGTTGTTTTAGCCAATTCATCATTTTTTTTATTTTCACATTTTTTAAAAGTTTTTTTTATAGTTATTAAGGTAGTGGTTTTGGTATGCGTGGTAATTGTTTTAGTTGTTTAGGTGTATTCTTTTTTAATTGTATTTTTTTGTTCTTTAGGCATCACTGTTGAAAAAGTCGCTTTATGCGTTGTGCATATTCTGGAGTGCAGGTTCTGCCAAAATTGAAAAAAACAGGAATGACCTAGTGAGGTATTTGCAGGTTGTACTTGCACACATTTTTCTAGAAGGTGGGGTGTCAGGCTCTTTTCCCTCATTTGATAATTCAAATCCTAAGAATAGGACACTTGGAAAAGCAATTTTTTGTTTTCTTGAAATTAAATTTGCAGTCCTGTGCAGCACATCCCAAAATGATGGAATCCACCCTTGGAAAATGTGTGCTGAGATCATCATCTGTCAGATAGATGTCATCGACATAAGACTCTGCTTCAGGATCAATGTCTTGTAATGTTGATGTTACACAGGCTGAGAACAATCCTGAACTGTTCTTACACTCTTGAGGGAGTCTACAAAATGTTCTTTGATAACCAAGTGCAGTGAAGGTACTGAAATGCTTGCCTTCATGCACTAGATTTTGGGAGAGAATGCTACTGGAAATATTCAAGGTTGTATTGTATTGTTTACGCACTATGTTGTTAATAAGTGCTGTGCTACATGCATTTTGTATGGCAAATGTGCATGAATGACTGTTTAAGTGCCTGTAATCTAAGACTATTCTATAAGAATGGTCCGGCTTGGCTACAGGTAGCAAAGGGTTATTCATTGGAGATACAGAGTTCAATTACTCCCTGGTATTCAAGGTGTGAGAGAATTTCCTTCACTGGTGCTTAAGCCTCATGTTTAATGGGGTATTATGGTTGAATTTGTGGAGTGGATCTTATTGGTAAAATGTGGTAATGGGAATCCCTATCCCACCTCACATGGTTGCTGGACAGCACTGGGGGTTGCGCCAATGCCCAATTTGTGGCATAAGCCTCTTGTACTGCATCTGGAACAAGGACTGAGAAAGAAGGCAAAATGACATCTTCTCCTTGTGGTAGTGTACACATAGATTCAAGTGCCCAATCTTTTTCTGCCAAGGGGATATCATAACTTAGTGTTAGTCTTCCCCAGAAGATCACTTTGATAGTGTATTCAATGCCCCCCCTCAATCTGAATTTGTAACTTGTAAACCCTGTTGGGTAGGGAGAGGCGGTTGTCTGTAGTTTTGACTTCGAGAAAGTCCAGAAGTTGTACAAGATTCTGGCAAACTATCGTGACCTCTGCAGCACTGTCTAGCAGAGTCACTGCCCACGTCCTGTTCTTGAGTAAGGTTCTCATTATGTGCGGCATGTTCCTCTTGACCGAAACTTCGGATGAGTGGTGTGGCTCCTTTCTCGGTTTCACGTACTCTTTTTGGTGCTGTGACTACCTTTCTTTCTCACTGCATTTGTTGGGTGAGTCCTGGAAGGAATGAAATGGGCGATTATCAGTAAATTTATATTTGTCACAAGTTTTTAAAGTTTCCATATTTTTTAAATTATAGCGCTTCTCTGTGTGCATAGTCTCCTCTTTGCTTTTGTTTATGATTTTTAACTTTTTGTTTATCACAGCATTATTTAGAACCCTTTTGTGCTTGTTTGGTATTATCCTTATGGGATTTACCTTGTAATTGTGGTTTACCTAGTTTGGCTCCTAGTCTATCCTGACCTATACTGGTATAAGTCTTAGAGATAATCCTATAAAGCTTCCATTCTTGTTCCATGTTGAGGAACGTACCGGAGCTGCTGGTGTACTGCCAGTGCTACTGCTCCCCCCTTAAGATTACTTAATATAATTGAGGACACTGTAACAAAATTGTCCATTAATTGCATCCCAAAGTCCAGGGCTTGGGCTGCCCTGTATCCATCTTGAATTTTTTTTTAACACTCCTGGAAGATTTGCAAGTGTTGGTATACTGTGTGCGGTAGTGTATATTGCAGCAAAAACTGCACCCCATGTGACAAAATTGTCTCCTGAGGGAACCATCCCAAAGGCCAAGAACATTGTGAGTATTCTATGTTTATCTTGGGGACCCGTATTGGGAAACACTGCTTTAGCTTGTTTACTTTAAGTCCTAGCCAAAAACGAATTTCTTCAAGTTTGGTGTGTACTTTACCCATAATTGAATGCACAGCCATGGGATTTAGCCTGGTTGTAGCCAAATGTGGTGCTGCAGGACGAGCCCTTGCTGGGGCATTGTTTACGGTCCACATTATGAATTGTATTAAGCGTGCACATATATCTACTAAGTTATTTTATAAGTGACACAGATTTTTGCTACATTGGGGTGTTGAGTGTATGTGGCTAGTTCTGGGCATGTAGGTCATTCAATAATTAAGGGACCTAATCCAACATTTTCTACAGCATGTGATAGGGTGCCTTCAAACCAGTTTTGGTGTTCTTGATAAGATAATGGCATTTCTTAACATGAATATGGTTTGTATTGTGGAGGTGTGTTTGCTATTGTGTAGTTGTGAAAAGTATGTGAGTTTCCACCTCTTGCTGGAAAATAAAATTTGAAAATCCAGGAATAGAAAATATCTGTTCTGTACAAATCGTGCCATTACCATGAACGTAACATCCCCACCCTTATCAATGAGTCCATGTGTTAATAGATGTTGTGAGAGAGGTTTCTCATATTTACTGGAATTGTGACCCATAGCGGGTCCACCGTACTTTAGAATAGTGAGATTCAGAGATAGAAACACCAATTTGGGGAAATCCGGTTAAGGTTCAAGCTTGAACAAACTACACCCTAAGACAATACTACCTATTAAGCTGAGGCGGATATTTCCCTAAAACCACGGACATCTATGTAGAAGGTAATTAGGGTGCCCTTAGCATGTGAGAGACAACGATACTCGGGAGATCCGTTAAGTTAGTGCCTGACCAATGTTGGTGACGCCATGTCGTAGGACTCTCACCAGCGGGATAAGACTGCTTGGTTTTGGGCAGCAGCAACCACCGTGTGTGGGTGACTGAGTCACTCCCACACCAACTGGAAGCTGTCAGTCTAACCGTTTTCAGCTAGCTAGCAGCACCTCATCTAACCTATAAAGTAAAGGTGATTAGTGGCAGCCTGATGCATGACACTGACTCCTCAGGGAACAGATCTTACCCCTTTCTCTCATTTGCACAAGTCTCACATATGTGAAGACAGATGAAGAACGCAGGTTAAGCTTTAATACATTTATTAAAAGAACTGCATTCTATGATAAAAGGCGTGAGCTGCCATTATTAGGAAAATGAAAAATAATATGGCTAGAATTGTGATCGTTAGAGTAAAAAAGATAAACAGTCTCAGAATCCTGACATAATCATAAATCTAACCATTCCTAACTACACTTCTAGCATCTAAAGTGAGAGCATAGCAGTGATAGCCCTTCTGCCCGTACTAGTTCATGGAAGAAGGCCCGCTTCCATACTTGAAAACAGGGGCCTACCTTTTAGTCTGCTGGCTGACTCTTCGGTTGGCTAGAGACAGGGCCAAGATCAGCAAAGCTGTGACGAAATGGCACACAGCATAAGTTGTGCTGGCAATATTATGTAAAATATCATGTACAGTCTTGAGCAGAGGTATAGAATGAAATGTAGTGCAAAGGAACTAACAACAATGCTTTCACAGGAAAGCAGCTGATTAGAAAATGAGACAGCTCTGCTAAAATCAAGCAATGCTAAACATATAATAAAATGAATAAATGAAATTAGATATGTATCTGGGTAAAAGGGCACAGGCCACAGGCCTCAAGCTAATATCAATGTACCCAAGCTAAACGCTAAAATGAACCCACAATATTAATGGTAAATATGGGGTCAATTTCAATTACAGGGGGTTAGGGGAGTAAAAAAGTTTTTAATTTAGAAAAATAATTGTAAAAAAGTTTTCATTTATTAAAAAATTATAAAATGGGTGGATGAGGTGGGGGTTTACCTCCCAAAATATTAGTAAAAAAGTTTTTCGTTTATTTTAACAAAACTGGATTGGGGGTTTACGCCCTGAAATAGGAAAATATTTGTAGTTCTAAAACAAAAAAGGGGCGGGGCTTAAGATGTTTTCCCCTAAAAATTAATAGTAATGCATAAGTTAATGTTAGCCCATAGTCTTTTAATACTAAGGTACTAATTTAAAAAACACAATCTCAAAATTAAATATTTAAGTAAAATAATAAGTATTAAATATTATGCTTTAAGTGATTAGAATTACAATAAGATGGAAAGTAGGCCCCAGCAACAAACTCCATCAAAGTGGCTCCTACATTTAGCACATCATATGCATTCATGACACATGAACTGTCAACAGTTGCCCATAGGTAAATCAGGATCTCAGACAACTCCATTTGCATGGGTGAAGTTGTGCAACTCAGTAACCATTGAACAGCATGGAGACCTTATCACCTTCAATGGGTTGCCTCATGTACCATACCTCAGGTACCTGTTGTCATACAACAGTAGGCCAATGCCAAGTTGATTTCCACAGATCTCACTCAGTCATGCATACATTTATTTGTCACATACACAATATCGCAATAATAAGAAATGATGGTCCAAACTCCTGGCATGTTGCTGATAGAAGTACAGTATCCTGAAGAAGAGGACATGGAAATATCCATGTCACACTGAAAACGAATCAACAATGCTCACTTCACCATGTGTAAATTGTAATTATGGAGGTTGTACTAATGTTGCTTAGATATACTACAGGTATAGCATGGAAATGTACACTGTAGGCAAATTGTGCAAAATGTCAAGGAGATATGTCTACAAAATCCACAATACAATGAATCAGCTAGCCCTTGGAAATCACCTTTCTTGTATGGCATCCCTTACAATGACATACTCTGATGGCATCAGTAGTAGCCAATAGTCCTTTGAATGTTGGAGAAGCCCAGGAATTCTCAAGTAGTAGTAGAATACCCTCAATATGTTGTCCAATGGGAAGCTAAATCACTGTCTCAGTTCTGGTCATGCAAATCCAGCTTTCCGTGGATGAATGGTTGTACACAACCACATGTGATTCCCACATAACTGCAAGTCACTCAATGATGCATGCCAACAGTCAGGTAATGGACTTTCCACATTTCAAATGTGCAGAGCACTTTGCTACATGATGCCACATCAATGCCATGGAAATGCATGCTCTGGGTAAAAACTGTAGTCCTACCTGTCATTTCTATCATTGCCTCTGCAGTTGTACATGCCAAATGACATGCGATGTCGGGTGAGAGCATGTTTGAGTCACCAATCAATGGTGATATACTCCGGTCTGTGGCACCACATGAAACGTAGCTCTATGACATATGTCCAATTCCAAACACATTTTGGCATGCACACATATGTGAGGGAATACAGAAATCATCCTGTGAACACAGGTAGACGATGATCTGTAGCTGAACCAAAAGAACAATGTATACTCTGTCACATGTATGGTGGCCACCTTCACATGACAGACAGTAGTGAAGCAGCAGTACCTGTGACACACTGGAGACAAGTGGCCTCTGGGTGGCAGATGCCAATTTAGTTACTTGAGCAGACACATGGATGAGGACACTGATCCATCACTTCATTTTGTCTGGGCTCTTACATTGAAGAGTAGGGGACTGTTGAGTACAAATTACACCCACAACAACAACCAACATTACTTGATTGATCACTGTACACAGCCATGTGTTGGCCCTGGAGAGCAAATTGTTTGTGGACTGTACTCTGTTATGTCCTAAGTCCCTGGGCTAATAGGTAAGGCACATCAGTATGCACCAACTTCTATACCTACACAAACAGTTACTCATCTTGTGTATAACACATGGCCCATCCCCAATTGCCAGCGGAAGATATCTGAAACTATCACATCAACTTGGCAACGTGACAGACAGGAATATGCCCTGTACTCACCCCCTTGTGGCTGTTATGCTCCCCTCAAAAGCCCATTAAACTCCAGGAAGGGCACTGCCAGAATGCGGGCCATTTGGGGGTCAGGGTCCGATGTGCACCCCACCCATGTTGAGGGGACAGCCCCAGCTGGACTTCTGCGAGCTTCCAGGTCCAGTGTCTCAAGCACTCCCACCTCTTCTGACAGTAGGCACTCTGCCGGCTATGGCTCCCCAGGGTCAGCACCTTCCTGGCAATGGTTCTCCAAATGTCCTTCTAATGGGTGTTGACCTGTATGGATGCAAGAGACAAATCAAAAGGTTACATACACACGTTGTTGCACAAATGATTGTGTCACACATCAGAAACACAAAGCACAACATTTTAAATGTATCAACACACCACAAATGTAAAGCACACATGCTGATAAGGGTAAACTCCTAGGGCCTAACTAGTCAAACACATTTACACTCAGCAACATTGACTCAATGCATACAACTCCCTTGTACTTGGATTTAGTAAATAATTCACCCTTAGACTTCAGTGACAATGAAAGGGCTTCCATGGTGGGCACAGAAAGTTTCTGCCCTGTGCATGTGTGGATAAGTGGCCTACCAAATGCAGATTCATGCCCCTTCAGGGTGGTATTTACATGTGCCACATACACCTTTGAACATATGTGGCAAACCTACAGAGATGGCATCCAACATACCAAGTTATGTTTGGTTTAATTTCTGCTTTGTAACCAAGCTACTGAGTCACTTGTCATAGCCTTCCTGTAATCTTCACACTATCTGCACTGTGGGTTTGTCAATTGTGCAAACTGTACTGGACATATAGGACTTATGTGAAGGTGACAACAGAGCTGTGGGAGTAAGGGACTGGTGATGAGTGACAAACACACATTGACAATGATGCAAAATCCACACATGGAATTTAACTCAGTACCCACTCCTAATCTAATCTATAAACTGATAAACGGGGCAGGTTTTGCCACTAAAGCCTCACATTGGCCACATGATAGGATCTGCAGGTCTACAGGGAGTGTGCACACTGCCACAGTTGCATAGCCATGGTGACTCTCCCACAGCCTGGAGTATGTCCCGTACTGTGAGATACATTTGAAGGACCCTGGTCTCTGCAGCCTGAGCATACAGAACATACATGACACTCACACATCCCTCACTTCCATGCACGATAGTACATCATGTGTCCCTCATCAATGGGACTTGTGTGGCAACCTGAAGGGTACAGTGAGTTATGATTTACCTTCCAGACAACAGTTTGGCAAGGCCAGATGTGGAGTGAAATATATGTGGCACAATACACATTGCTCATAAGATCCTCAAATTACTCAGACAAGATGCATACACAGCACATGCTGTCATGCACATACATGCTGTCTGACATGTACAACCATTATAAACAAAGAAATGTCATAGTATGGCAGTAAAGTTTCCTTGCCTAGTTATATGCATCCAACACACAGGGGATCTAGGGCCTCAGAAAACATCACACAACGTGAATGTCCACAACATATAGTACTTGTCTCCAATATCTGCACCATGTACATCCCATTGATGCCACACAAAGTGCAATGACAGGCACACAAGTAGTCTAACTTGCAAACAGGGGCACATTGTAGCCTGTGAGGAGGGAAAGGATAGTGTTGAACGGAGTCAATTGTGTCTATGAGGTACTTACCTGCTCCACTGGTGAGCCATACAGCTGAACATACAGGTGTAGGACCTCGTCCACAAGCCTCTCCAGCTCCTCTGGAGAGAATGAAGGAGCCCTTTCACCTGCTGGCTGTGGCATGATTGCTCCCAGAGGTGGCACACAGCAGCTATAGTGGTGGAGGTGCTGCTGGCAGCAAAGTCAGGAGTCAAGTGATTTTGCAAAATGTGTCATATGGTTATCACCACCGACGGTCACAGCCATTGGACCGCGACTGCTACTGGCAACAATGTTAGCCTATGGCTGTGTCTGCCGCAATTGGTACCGCCCACCATGGGGACAAGTTCTGCCAGCGGTCGCAGGCGGTTTCAGTGGAGTAGGTCAGGCATCCGCCATTTTAGAGGTTGGTAATACAGTAAATAGCCCGGCTAAATACATCACAACAATAATATATGTGTGTGATGATCACAAATATCCCAAATGAGTGTTGTTGTGTAGGTCCTACCATACAATCACCAGTGTAGTGTGTTGCTGGGCACAGATGGCATATGATGGCAATGAACTGTCTACTGCCGCTGATATTTTTTTGACAGTCGGAAAACACTGTTAAATTTGAAAGGGCAATTGAGTAGCAACTGGTTGGGTGTTGCATGAATCCATATTGTGGACACATGTTTTGTCAACCATGGGGGTCACATTTGCCCCTTGTGTAGTTGACAGCTGTGATGTATACTGGTTGTAATGTATTTCAAGTCTGAAATGCTTTGTCACATGATTGTGTTGGGATTCATCATGTATGTTGGAGTAGATACAGTGACTAATGCTCCCACTCATGCATTTTCACACATAGGTACCCAGGGAGAGGGAGGATGCAGCAAGCTCCAGTGTACTATCCATTGCCAGACCTTCAACCCATGGAACAATACAACATTATTCAACTATATTATCCGAATAGACAAACTATAGTGGATTTATGTGGTCAGTTGGAGCCGGATCTGATACCTGAAAACACTAATCCAACATGCATACCACCCACTGTAAGATTAACGCGGCACTGCAGGCCTTCCAACATATAGTGGCCATATCTGGTGGTATGTCCCAACCTATGTTCAGTCTTGTGTTTAGAGATTTCCTATCAGCAATGTTGAAACACACTTACAGCTATATAATGGTTCCCCAACGTGAGGATGTGGCAATGTGAAGGCTGAATTCTAGTGTTTTGACCACCTCCCACATGTGATGGGGCCATTGACTGCACACATGTTGCTTTGGTACCACAGCAGGCCACTGAACAATTCGATAGAAAGAGGAGGAATTTCCATTCAATCAACATGCAAGTTTTTTGTTTATATGATCTCTACATCAAAAACGTCTGTGCCCATTTCCCTGTATCAGCCCATGATTCCTTCATCAAGCAAAACAGCACCCAGCTGATGTCAAAACTGCAACCAGAGAAGGCCTGGCTGATTGGTAAGTCACATCCATCCTGATTGTGTATGTGCAGTATAAGGTGCTACAATCATGAAGTGAGTGACTCATTCTTGCACTTATGTCCCATTCCTAAACAGGAGACTCAGCATATCCAAAGCGTCCTTGGGTATTGACACCACTGAGGAATCCAATTACGCCAGCGGAAGTCCACTTCAGTGAGGTTCTTTGGAAAAAATGGTGGGGAGCGGAGCAGGCTTTTGGGCTCCTAAAGGACACATTTTGCTGCCTGGACAGGTCTGTTGGAGCCCTCCACCATTCCCCTGGGAAAGTGTGACAGATCACTGTGGCATGCAGCATGCTCCACAACCTCGCCCTGTGCAGGAATATTACTTACATCCCAGAGGAGGGGGGCCTGCAGTGCCACAGGGTGGAAATCCTGGAATACCAAATGCCGATGACAGTGGTGAAGAGGAAGGAGCTGACTTGAGACAATATCTCATCAGCAGCTTCTTCTCATGAGTGTAAATATGTCATGTGATGTCATGAGTTTGGCTTTACAATGTACTGCAGTTGTGAGAATGTGTCGGATTGATTCTTTGAAATAGTTACGGAGCTGACACTCAGCCAAAAATCAGCCAAAGGCTGTTTGATTAGATAGCTTTTGACACATTCTTATTGATGTGTTTGTGTAATTTTTATTGAAATGTACTTTGTATTCCAGATGCCTGCTATGTGACTTGTGTCATATGTATGTTTTTAATGCCTATACTCCTTGTTTTGTTCTTTGTTCGGGTACCTTCACCATGAATTCTTCATGTGGGCATTTCAGAGTTGTGGCATTAACAGCAGACAATGAGTTTGTGACAGGTGTATTTATTTCAGTGCACACACATAAAATACAGTTGGGACAGAAATGTGAATAAAAGTGAAGGGGTCAGTCATCGTGGATGAAATCATTGGAGTAAATGCCACTCCATTGGAAGACCAAAGTCCAGAGCACTTCTCCAATAGGAAATGGAAGGTGGTTCATTATCAGTCCACAGAGTGAATGTGTAACACACAAAGGAGGCGGTTAAGGAAGAGGATTATTGCTGGCAGTGATGGGTGTCTGGCCATCTGTAGCTCCTTGATTCTTTGCTAGACGTCCCCATTTACAGGAGGGAGGGTTTCAGCTGCTACAGAGGCAGGGGTGCCTGTGGAAGGTTGTTCCTCTGACAGGGCCTCCCTTCCTGTGGCTGACGCTGATGTACATGGGCCTGTTGTTTATGACCCAAAGGAAGGGGAAGATTGGTTTTGAAAAGCCCAGCTCAGGGTTGTGCAAATGTCCCTCAGCACCCCTGTTAGGGAGGCCATGTTTGAATTGTGGGCCTCCATTTGTTTGTACATCTCTCTGTGCATGTCCCTCTGTAGCTGCTTGATTTCCCGGGGTTTGGTTCACACCTGGCCCATCACGCCTTGGGACTCCTGATAGATCCCCAAGACATGGTTGATGGTGTCCTGGCAGACAGCAGCCCCAGTGGCCTCACTCTGCTTGCCAACACGATCCCTCCCATGCTCCCTTCCCTACGAGCCTGCGCCTTTGGTACAGGGGGCCCTTTCCAACTGGTTTCTGGACCCTCAGTGTCCTAAGTGTTGAGTTGCACCTCAGGATCCAGGACTAGGGGCACAAGATGGTGGAAACTGTGCTAGGTATACAGGTTGGTGAGGCATGGTTGCCTTTGATGTAGAAGGAACAGGGCTGAGAGGTGGTGTTGTGGCCACAGTGAGACTCACTGTTGCCGTCTGGACAGGTTGCCCAGATGGGCCAGAAGCTTCCTCCACGTCCCCAAGTCCAAGAGCATTGTCGTCACTGATAGCTTCATCCAGGGAGGTAGTGGTAGTCTGATCTGTGGCCTCAGTGTTTCCAGAGGCAGCTCGACATATTGATGAAGAACATACATTTTTATTGTTTGAAATGTGACATCTATCTCCACACTTTTTGTGTTACAGTAAGTAGAGACATTTGACATTCGTAAGTTATAGATTAGCCTATTGTGCCATGTTACCATGGCATTGGAGTATTTGACATGACATGCGTGAAGCTTGCCTAAACTATTTGACTCAAGCAGCTGATGAGATGAGCAGTTCAGTTGCATTTTTGAAGATGGGCTGAAAATGGCATCTCACTACAAGTGGAGCCAACACAGTGGAGAGGCAACGTATGCCTTAGACCATTTGGAGGACTAGCTGAGTGGGATGCAACCAAACACGGGACTTTGTGGTATATGTCACTGGAGTCCTTATGTGCCCAGTACTGTGTTAATGTGTCTGCTGCTGCTACCAATCTGGTGATGCACTTTGAGGCTTTAGAAATATTTGTACATACTTGGTAAGGTGTCATTCTTGTCCTCAATGATTTTATCTTTGGTTAGCTGGCAAGGTTGGCAGACATGTCTCTGAGTTCAGCGTGATTTGTATATTGTTCACTCACAGGTGAGTACACTTTAATTGAGAGTTTACAAACAGGAGTATTTGGGCAAGTGGACACTGGGCTGGTGTTTGAAGTTACAGATACAAGGCCTCCTGGGAGTTTCAGTAAGATCACTCCCTCTACTTCCCAACACCTGACTAATGATATACTCCCAAGTGAGTTAATAGAATTAGAGAGGCGACGAACAGGGGTATATGGGCAAGGGACTATTGGGTTGGTGTTTGGAGTTACAGGCACAAGGCCTCTAGGGAGTTATTGTCAGGTCACTCTCTCTACTACACACACTATACAAATTGTATCCTCCCAAGTGAGTACACATCAATTGAGAGTTGAGAAACAGGAGTATTTGGATGGGTGACCACTGGGCTGGTGTTTGGAGTTATAGACACAAGGCCTCCTGGGAGTTGCAGTCAGGTCACTCTCTCTACTACACACACTAAACAAATATTGGGTATTCCATATCTGTAAGTAGACTGCATTTAGATGTGGCCATACATTTCCATGTTGAGACATACCATGAGTCCTAGGGTGATTTTTTGATATTAAAAGCCTTACAGGCACCATTTGCATATACGGCATGTGATGGGCCTTGGTAGCTGTGGTGTTGGGACATTGCACTGTTGTGACTTACCAGACTCCACTCCCCCAAGTATTCCTGTCAAGCCCCGAGAATGCAGGATGGCCAAGACCTCCTCCTCCCAGGGAAAGAGACATAATGGGCAATAGGAGGGCCACCACCAGTCTTGTTGGCCTCCAGCTGCTGCCTGGAGACCAGGAAATTGACCTTTTCCCTGAGGTCATTCCACCCCTTCCTAATGTCCTCCTTTGTGCACAGGGTGGTGGCTACAGTGTTCACTCTGTCGACGATCCTTTGCCACATTTCCATTTTCCGACTTAGTGGAGTGTGCTTGACTTGGGCTCCAAACAATTGTGGCTCTACTCTTATGATTTCATCCACCATGACTCTCAACTCATCTTTCAAAAAACGGGGATTTTTGGGACAGGACATGGTGGAAAAGTAAGGTGGGTGACAGGGAGTTACCTACAAAAGAAAAGCAATGTGGGGAGTAGATGGAGAAAAGTATGTGAAGGGGTTTAAGGGATGGTGAACAAAAGAAGTGCCTTATCTCGCTCCAATAATCTCAACTCTTGGTTACAGTGGAGATGCAAAGGATCATGGTCTGTGATCATGGTCTGTGAAGGGGTGTGTTTTATAGTGTACTTTGCAGGTGTGTTCATTGTGCCAATGTGAGTTAGCTGTGTTGTTTTTGAATTCATCCAATGTGCACTTATCTGTTACATATCTGTTACTTTGGTTGGTTTGCAACTAGTGTTTTGACATGCTGGATTTTTCTTACTTCCAGGTTTGCTGCAGAAACAAAGTGATTATGTTCAGCTGTTTTTTCACCAAACTCTTCAAGTGAAACAGATCTACCTCTGCAAGATGTTGGGTAGTAGTCTACATAACCGCCAATGATCCCTGGGTCCAGTATGTCTCTCCTTGCAGTAAAAATACCCCCATGTTTCAGCAACCATTTACCACGCTTTCACAGGACATAACTGACTTGATCCATGCTTTCTATTTTCTGCATCTGGAACAAAAGTAAAACAAATAATTGTTTGAATAACAATTGTGTTAATTAAATTTCCTTTCAAATCCATGAAATCCTTGTATGCACCTTTGTTGAGAGGTATTAAAAAAATTGTTGAAGCTGATGAGACAAAAGTAAGTATTATTTGGTTATTTTTTAGCATTGATATGTTTTATTCAAAATGTCTGTTACTTTTACGAACAAAATTTTATTTAATATTTTACACCATGCTTTTAGTTAAAAGAAGGTTGTTTAACCTTGTGTCTGAATTGTTTTTCTAAAAGAAAATTAAAAAGTGAATACAAAATTATTTTGATATTTTATTTTAATAGTATTTTTTGTCTTGGGCTGCTGTCTGAAAAGAGTTAAAAAATAATAATGCTGTTTGAGAGAAAAAAATATTATATATTTGATGTTTGGCTCTAGTGAATGTAAAAAGGCATAATTTTTTTTTTTTTTTTTAGAATTATTATTTGGATTCTAATTTATTTACTAGGTAAGGTTACTGTTATGTGTCAGGCTGGTATTTTCCTGAAGGTAATGCACACATTTCCCAGGTTTCTGCAAGTTATTTTTGAAATGTCTATTATGTTACAAAAAACGTTTATTCGATATGATGTTTTTTTATAAATGTATTTTAAATGTAGTCAGTTTTCTCAACAAAGGTCTAGCTATCCTTTTAAAAAAGAAACACGTTATTAAATATAAAATGAATTTAATATGTACCTTTGTTTAAAAAGGTTATTAAGATTCCGTGCTGTGCTCCTGATAGGCTGTACCTGAGAGTACATTTAATTAAAAAAAATTATATAATTACACAAATTTTGAAAATAGCAGTCTGCTTTCATATGCTCCGCTGTGAGGAAAGTTGTGTGGTCAGCTGTGAGGTGTGTTTTATAGTACAAATGTGGTTTCACTATATTTTAAACTAAAAAATGATATGTGAATCACACATATTTAACTTTATATGTGTGACTAAAAGACCTTTCTTTTTTCACTATAGCTGTCCACCATCTTGTAGTACTAGTATATATATTTGCTTTCAAAAGACCGAATTTACAAGTCTGTATATTTATTTTTAAATACAGTAGAAATCATTAAAAGTTGTTTGTGTTGTAAAACGCATATACAGCAAAGGTAAAATGCGCAGAAATCTATGCATTTGTGTGATAAAGGCAGGAGTAATAAAAATAAGCATTCTAAAGTTCCGCGTTGTAGAGGCATGTGTTGGAAGCCATACAACCCTCATGATGAAAAGTTGGTACTGGTTCCCAAACATAAGTGTCGGTGCCAACCACCTACACAAATTCAGCAGCATTCAGCAGTTTAATTAATTCATTCATAGATCCTGATAGCTCAAGATTAATTGATGTGAGTATAGTCACACTGGAGGGGCCCCCCTAATTCCCTGCTGAGATATCCCTCAAATACCCAGTATGTTAAGCATCTCTAGGAGTGAGAGCATGATTCATTCTTCGAACTGGTGCAAGAAGAGCGTTTAGAGTTGGGTTCCTGTTCTTCAGCGGATGCTGCCATTGAAGGGTGTTAGGGGTGTACACACCAAAACTGATTTCAAGTTACATGGATAGTAATAACCACCAGCAATTACCATCCACATCTTATTTTAATAAAGTAAGGCTTTCTTAAAATTGTGCTGCTCGCTGTTCCTGGCTGCCTGCCGCTCTTCCTGGCGTCCTCTCTGACACAGGAGTCAGGCAGCTAGGCACTATCCATAGAGGTACATGAGCTAGTGTACATGTGCAAAATCACATTTCTATCTTGTTTTAATCTAAGCATGCCAGAGCTGACCTAGAGTCAGCCCTGTACTGCTATTTTCAGGGATCGCAAGAGACCACCCACTTGTGACACACAGGAATACTGTACTCTCTCGGGGCTGCTTGTCAAGCACTTTGCAGGCTGCACCATTTCCCAAGCCGTCACAGGGTCAGTAGGGATCAGGAAGCAACCCTGACCCCACCTTACCCTATGAAGATTTGGGAAAGGGTGGGGTTACAACATGTAGCCTGTGAATGTGATTGAGGGCATGTGACCTGAAGTCACAGAGTCATGAAGCTCTGTGACATCAGATCACATGCATGATGCAAACAGGAATACTGTACGTGCTTTACCATCCACGGTATTTCTGTTTACAGCAGTATCTCCTCATTTAAATTGGAGCAGCAATTCTTGTTGCCAGTGGGCATTTACAGTTAGGCCAGCATTTCCATAGGAAACCTGTTTTTTATGATGCTTATAACTGTAGCACCATTTGCCAAATCTTCACAAAACTTTCCAAAATGTGTTCTTTTTTTGCCTAGTTAGTGCATGGAAAGTTTTGGGAGTTCCATTGTGCAAAATCCCCATGCATTATGCATAAACTTCTTTAAGAAGTGGTACAGTGAAAACTGCTGAACGGAAATACACCAAATTTGGCAGAAAGCTAGATCTTGCTACACAGCTTTTGTGGTGTGGTGTAAATCTGTTCAGTAGTTTTTGAAAAATTAAAATATAAAAATATTTGTATATCCGAACGGTTGGGTCCTCGAGAGGCACCAGAAAGTCTCGCTGGAACACCAATTTAAACATGGAACATTCGAATTGGCCCGGGGAACTTTTTTTCCCTTTGGCCAATTAGCTCCCATGGGAGTCAGACTCCTGCGGGACCGAGCACTTTGATTGACTGCCAGCAACATCAGAAAACTTTGCTGGCAGTCATTATAGTACTCCGGGACTGAACTTTAAAAAATAAATGACATAAGGGGGCAGGTAGGGCTGCTCTGCCCCCTCTAGGACCCTAACGGGGGGACCCAGAGGTCCATGCAGCCCCCTTCCCCTTTAAGAAAAACTGCCCTGCGGGATGGGGTTTCCGGGCCTGATAAGGCTCAGAGAGGGGCGTTGTGCAGCCCGCCTCACCTTTAAAACAAAAAACGGCTGTGGTGGATAGGATCTCTGGGGCCTATGAAGGCTCAGGAAGCGGGAGCATATGGTTCATCTCCAATTTTGTATTATATTTGACCCCGGGGACGGGGTCCCTGTGACCTAATATGGCTCAGAGAAGCAGGCTACAGGGAATGAAGTTGCTGGGCTCAAGAAGGGTTTGAAAGGGCGGCGCCTGGATCCCATCTCATGTTCTATTGTATTTGGCCCTGGGGATGTGGTCCCCAGGGCCTATCAAGTCTGCAGGAGGGGCATTGCAAGCCCTCTTCCTTTGTTTTATTGTACTTGTACCCGGGGGATTGGGTTCCTGAGGCAAATTAAGGGTCAGGTTTCATGTCTCCCTTCCCTTAAAATATACATTTTGGCCCCAGAGGATGGGGTCTCTGGGTCCCGAAGGGCAACCCATGCAGCCCACACCAAATGTTTTGTGCACAATGGGGTTGCGTGTCTGCTGCGGGTTTGGCTACACGACCAGGGTAAACATGATCAGGAGCGCACAAGTGCTGTGCACAGAGTTTGGTTGGCTGTCTGCAGGGAATTGGAAGCAGGGTCTGGCTGCAATACATGCCCTGAAACAAATCCCAGGACACGCACGACCAAAGGCTGTGCATGGCATGGAGTTGGCTGCCTCCAAGTGGCTGTCTGCGGGGAGTAGGACACAGGGCCTGGATACAAAAGTTTAGGTAACGTTATAGCTAGCTGTGATAAAAATATCTGTTTTGTTTGAAAAAAAAACATTAAACATTCACTGAAAAGACAAAAGGTTAAAGTAACGTTATAGTGTGGTGGCTATGAGTATAACAGTGGCTATGAGTATAACAACATTAACGTTTGGAGCTTAAAACCTCTGAAATTCACCAGATATAGTTAGCAGAGCTAACTATAACTTGCACCCCTGCCATGCACTACTTATGACCTTATCTATTACTTAACACATGACATGTTCTATGATATAATTTACGACATCATGGATGACATCGCAAATGACATAATTGATGATATCACTGATTACCTCATCCAAGCTCCTTTTTTCACACATTACTCTATAAACTAGTATGGCATTAAAGGCCTAAAAGTATGCACAGAAAAGTTCACAATAATATGAAGCATCATTAATGCCATCACAGATACAACTCCCTTAGAGACATATTTATACTCTGTTTGCGCCAGATTTGCGTCATTTTTTTTTTTTACGCAAATCCGGCGCAAACTTAACTCCATATTTATACTTTGGCACTAGACCCATCTAGTGTCAAATGTATGGAGTTGGAGTAATTTTTTTTTACCGTGGAAACCTACCTTGCGTTAATGAGATGCAAGGTTGGCGTTCCAGGGCAAAAAATGACTAAGTCCTTTGCGCCTTATTCATACTCCCGTGCAAAAATGACGCGGGGGAGGGCCTTAAAAAAATGACTCTACGCCAGTTTAGTGTAATTTTTTAACGCCTGGATCAGGGCAGGCGTTAAGGGACCTGTGGGCTCATTTCCATGGTCTCCAACCATGGAAGCAGTCCAGAGGTGCCCTTCTCTGCCCCAAGGGACACCCCCTGCCACCCCGCCCACCCATGGATGGGGGGACCCATCTAGGGTAAGTAGAGTTTTTTTATTTTTATTTTTTTAAGTGGCCTAGGGGGGCCTAACTTGGGCCCCCATACATGCCATTGTGCCCAATGGCCATGCCCAGGGGACAGAAGTCCCCTGGGCATGGCCATTGGGCAGGGGAGCATGACTCCTGTCTTTTCTAAGACAGGAGTCATTTCCAATGGGGTTGTGTGTCAAAAAATTACGCTAGTCAGGTTTGAGTCAATATTTTTGACTCTCACCTGACTTGCACCATTCTTTGATGCACAACCACTATTCTTCCCTACGCCTCCGCTACCCAGTTAGAGGCATTTAATTTGACGCTAACTAGGCCGCAGCACTGGCTAACATCATTCCATAAATAAGGTGCCCGACTGGTGCGTTGGAATGGCGTTAGCCTGTGGTAAACTTTTTGACGCAAATCTACGCTAGCGTTGATATGCGTCAAAAAGTATAAATATGGGCCTTAGTGTCTGTATTTGAGAGAGTTAGCTCACTGCTACTCCCAGGAGACACTGTTTCTCGAACTCCAAACACCAGACCAGTGTCAACTTGTCCCAATACACCTTTTTGTTAACTCTCAATTGAAGTGTACTCACCTGGGAGGATACCATGTGCATAGTGTGTGTAGTAGAGAGAGTGACATGACTGCAACTCCCAGGAGGCACTGTTCCTATTACTCTAAACACCAGACCAGTGTTCACTTGTCCAAATACCCCTGTTTGGTAACTCTCAATTGAACTGTAATCACCTGGGAGGATACCATTTGTATAGTATGGGAAGTAGAGGGAGTGACCTAACTGCAATGCACAATAGGCTGTGTGTCTGTAATTCCAACCACCAGCCCAGTGTACACTTGTCTAAATACCCCTGTTTGTTAACTCTCAGTTGAAGTGTACTCACTTGGGAGTGTATAGTGTGTAGTAGAGACAGAGAACTGACTGCAACTCCCAGGGACACTGTTTCTATTACTCCAAATACCAGACCAGTGTACACTTGTCCAAATACCTGATTGGTAACTCTCAATTGAAGAGTACTCACCTGAAAGGATACCATTTGTGTAGTGCATGTAGTACAGGGCATGACATGAATGCTAAGGCCAGGAGGCTCTGTTACTGTCACTCCAACCACCAGCCCAGTGTTCCCTACTCCAAATACCATTTTGTGGTAACTCATGAATGAAGTTTACTCACCTGGAAGGATAACATTTAGATAGTGTGCGTAGTACAGGGAGTGACATGACTGCTAAAGCCAGGAGGTCCTGTAGCTATAATAACACTGGCACGGTGTTCAATAACCCTGTACCTCAACTCTAAACTGAAGTGTACTTAACTGGAGGATACCATGTGTATAGTGTGTGTAGTAGAGAGAGTGACCTAACTGCAGCTCCCAGCAGGCCCTGTTTCTATTACTTCAAGCACCAGCCCAGTTTTTACTTGTCCATATTACCCTGTTTGTTAAGTCACAAATTAAGTGTACTCACCTCGGGGGGGAGGGGAGTAACAGTTTTATAGTGTGTGTACAGGGATTGACCTGACTGCAACTCCAAGGAAGCCTTGGGTCTGTAACTCCAAACACCAGCACAGTGGTCACTTGTCGAAATGCCCCTGTTTGTCAACTCCCAAATGAAGTATACTCATGTGGGAGTAATCAAGCACAGATCATGCACAAATCAGAGACATGTCTGTTGACATAGCTCCATCTGTACTTGCTAACCCAAGATGAAATATTCATGGATAGGAATGACACCTTACCCAATATGTATAACAAGCATTCATAAGGCCTCAAGATGAATTACCAGATCGGTATTGGCAGACAACACATTCAAACTGCACTGTGCACATAACGACTCCAGTCACATATACAAGCAAGTCCTGGGTTTGCCTGCATCCCACTGTGTAAGGAAATGCCTCCTTGGCATGGTTACCCCCTAACTTTTTGCCTTTGCTGATGCTAAGTTTTGATTGAAAGTGTGCTGGAACCCTGATAACCAGGCCCCAGCACCAGTGTTCTTTCCCTAAACTGTACCTTTGCTTCCACAATTGGCACAGCCATGGCACTCAGGTAAGTCCCTTGTAACTGGTACCCCTTGTACCAAGGGCCCTGATGCCAGTAAATGTCTCTAAGGGCTGCAGCATGTCTTATGCCACCCTGGGGACCCCTCACTCAGCACATGCACACTGCCTCACAGCTTGTGTGTGCTGGTGGGGAGAAAATGACTAAGTCGACATGGCACTCCCCTCAGAGTGCCATGCCAACCTCACACTGCCTGTGGCATAGGTAAGTAACCCCTCTAGCAGGCCTTACAGCCCTAAGACAGGGTGCACTATACCACAGGTGAGGGCATATGTTCAAGAGCACTATGCCCCTACAGTGTCTAAGCAAAACCTTAGACATTGTAAGTGCAGGGTAGCCATAAGAGTATATGGTCTGGGAGTTTGTCAAACACGAACTCCACAGTTCCATAATGGCTACACTGAAAACTGGGAAGTTTGGTATCAAACTTCTCAGCACAATAAATGCACACTGATGCCAGTGTTCAACTTCTTGTAACATACACCCAGATCGCATCTTAGAGATGCCCCCTGAATGCCAATCCGACTTCTAGTGTAGGTTGACCAGTTTCTGCCAGCCTGCCACACACCAGACTTGTTGCTGGCCACATGGGGAGAGTGCCTTTGTCACTCCGTGGCCAGGAACAAAGCCTGTACTGGGTGGAGATGCTTCACACCTCCCCCTGCAGGAACTGGAATACCTGCCGGTGAGCCTCAAAGGCTCACCCCTTTTGTTACAGCACCCCAGGGCATCCCAGCTAGTGGAGATGCCCGCCCCTCCGGCCACTGCCCCCACTTTTGGCGGCAAGGCTGGAGGAGATAATGAGAAAAACAAGGAGGAGTCACCCACCAGTCAGGACAGCCCCTAAGGTGCACTGAGTTGAGGTGACCCCTGCCTTTAGAAATCCTCCATCTTAGTTTTGGAGGATTCCCCCAATAGGATTAAGGATGTGCTCCCCTCCCCACAGGGAGGAGGCACAAAGAGGGTGTAGCCACCCTCAAGGACAGTAGCCATTGGCTACTGCCCTCCCAGACCTAAACACACCTCTAAATTCAGTATTTAGGGGCACCCCAGATCCCAGGAAATCAGATTCCTGCAACCTGAAGAAACAAGACAGACTGCTGACCTACAAGCCTGCAGAGAAGAAGGAAGACGACAACTGCTTTGGCCCCAGCCAACCAGCCTGTCTCCAACTTCAAAAACCTGCAACCAGCGACACATCTGACAGGGACCAGCGACCTCTGAAACCTCAGAGGACTGCCCTGGACTAAAGGACCAAGAAACTCCAGTGAGCAGCGGCTCTGCTCAAAATCAGCTACTTCTTTGCAACAAAGAAGCAACTTTCAAAGACTGCACGTTTCCCTCCGGAAGCGTGAGACTTCACACTCTGCACCCAACGCCCCAGGCTCGATATCCAGAGAACAAACACCACAGGGAGGATTCCCCAGCGACTGCAAGCCCGTGAGTAGCCAAAGACGACCCCAATTAACCCCTGCAGCGACGCCTGCAGAGAGAATCCAGAGGCTCACCCTGACCGTGACTGCCTGTAACAAGGGACCCGACGCCTGGAACCAGCACTGTACCCGCAGCCCCCAGGACCTGAAGGAACCAAACCTCAGAACAGGAGTGACCCCCAGGTGACCCTCTGCCTAGCCCAGGTGGTGGCTGTCCCGAGAAGCCCCCCCGTGCCTGCCTGCACCGTTAGAGTGACCCCCGGGTCCCTCCATTGAAACCAATACAAAACCAGACGCCTGCTTTGCACACTGCACCTGGCCGCCCCTGTGCCGCTGAGGGTGTGTTTTATGTGCTTACTTGTGTCCCCCCAGTGCTCTATAAAACCCCCCTGGTTTGCCCCCGAGGACACAGGTAATTACCTCCTGCCAGACTGGAACCGGAGCACCCCTGTTCTCCATAGGCACCTATGTGTTTTGGGCACCTCTTTGACCTCTGTACCTGACAGGCCTTGAGCTACTGGTATGGTAACTTTGGGGTTGCCTTGAACCCCCAACGGTGGGCTGCCTATGCCCCAGAACTGAGACTTGTAAGTGTTTTACTTATCTCATAATCTAATCTTTAGTTACCTCCCCCAGGAACTGCTGATTTTTGCAGTGTCCACTTTTAAAATAGCTTATTGCCATTTTAACAAAGACTGTATATGATATTGCTTTTATTCAAAGTTTCTAACTTACCTGTGTGAAGTATCTTGTATTTTATGTTTTACTTCAAATCTTGAACCTGTGGTTCTTAAAATAAACTAAGAAAATATATTTTTCCATATAAAAACCTATTGCCCTGGAGTAAGTCTTTGGGTGTTTGTTCCTCGCTTATTGCCTGTGTGTGTACAACAAATGCTTAACACTACCCTCTGATAAGCCTAATGCTCGACCACACTACCACAAAATAGAGCATTAGAATTATCTAATTTTGCCACTATCTTACCTCTAAGGGGAACCCTTGGACTCTGTGCACGCTATTTCTTATTTTGAAATAGTATATACAGAGCCAACTTCCTACACCACTCAACTAGCCCTCCAAATGGTCAAAGCCATATCTTCACTCTCCATTGTGTTGGCTGCACTGGTGGTAAAATGTCATTTTTATGCCATCTTCCAAAGTACAACTGATCTGCACATCTCATGAGCTGCTTGAGTCAAATTGAGTTGGCATGCTTCACATGTCATGTCAAGTCACCCAATACCATGGTTACTTAATTAATAATTAATAATTGTATTACCTACAACTTAACTTTGCCCAAGGTCTGTGCTCCCTATAACACAAAACCTTTGGAGGTAGATTCCATAATTCAACCTGTAGCATTGTTTACATCAATAAGTTGAGCTGCCGCTGGGCACACAGAGGCCACGAAACAGACAATCACTACCCGCCTGGATGAAGCCCTCAGTGAAGAAGACACTCCACAATGTCTGGACGTGGAGAACATTTCTGGCCCATCTGGGCAACCTGGTCAGATGGCATTAGTGAGTGTCACTGTGGCCACTAAGTCACATCCCAGCCCGGTTGCCTCAGCATCACAGACAGCCAGTTGTTCCCTGACCTGTGTCTAGAGCATAGTGTCTACCATCTTGTGCCCATACCCCCCCGGTCCTGGATCCTGAGTTGAAGCGCAACACTTCAAACAGAAAATCCTGGATCAAGTTGGAGAGGGAACACTGTGGCAAGGACACAGGCCCGTTGGGGTAGGGTGCATAGGAGGGATGCTTTGAGGCTGGGGGGTATACTGGGGCTAATCTTGTCCAGGACACCATTAGCCACATCTGGGGAGTCTATCAGGAGTCCCAAGGAGTGATGGACAGGTATTGCCCGAACTCCGGGAAATCAAGCAGCTACAGAGGGCCATGCACAGAGACAAGCGGGAACAGATGGAGGCCCACAATACCAACATGGCCTCCCTAACAGAGGTGTTGAGGGACATTCACACAACCCTGAGCAGTGCGTTTCAACAACAGTCTACCCCTTCTTTTGGCTCATCAACAATAGGCACATCAACATTGGTGCCAGTCACTAGAAGGGAGGCCCTGTCAGAGGAAGAACCAGCCACAGACACTTCTGCCTCTGTAGCAGCAGATCTACCCTCCCCCCCACACACACAAATGGGGACAGCCAGCTAAGAATCTAGGAGGTGTGGATGACAAAACACCCACCACTGCCTGCAAGTGACCTCTTCCTAAAGGAACTCTTTTGTGTGCCACACATTCACTCTGTTGACTGATCCTCAACAACCTACCAGTTCCAATGGGAGGAGTACCCTGTACTTTGGACTCCCAATGGTGTGGCATCTACTCCAATGATTTAATTCACCATGACTGACCCTTTCACTTTACATTTGTGTTTCTTTCTGTCCAAAATTTATTTTCTTCATTAGCATTGTGATAAATTCACCCATCGCAAACTCATTGTCTGCTTGCTTAATTTTCACATTTAGCTATGTAGATATGTAAGACCATGTGAACCATTCAATGAAGATACAAGCTACTTGTGCAAGCATGGATATGTTACAGGTACACAGTGTCCAGCTCAGGATTATAACCATTACACAACAACATATTAGTGCTAGTGCCTGGTCAAACCAAAACTATTATTAAAGTGTTCACCACATAGGCTGTCGATATGACTGGAGTTTTGGAAACAAGAATATGTAAATTAACATATTTCAAGGTACAGAGCCCCAAGACCATGGAAGAAAGGGATTTGTCAGACATTGTCCTGTAGAATAGCCAAACATTAAAGTGGTTGATATCAGCAGCTTGAGCCTTATCACGTACCACACCAAAGTAATCCAACATCACATAATCCAAGATTCAGACAGATGGAAGTACAACATTCCCAGATCACAGAGACATCATAATCCGATTCTCATGCATCTGGTGGTATGACAAAAACATATCCCAGTGTTGTGGCACAGTAAAACAATGAGGCAAATACCCTCTAACACTTATGACCAGGGTAATAAATGTAGTTACATTAAAGGTCAATGCAAGGGGGAAGTAACCTAGACTTCCGCGGAGTATAAACGGTTTAGGAATTTTCTGTGTACCATAAATGTGATACAAAAAGACATTTATTACTTCATATATTACTTTTGATCATATTAATCCAGAAGTTTTTCATGTAAATATCGATTGAACATGTAATTTTGTTCGCAAAAGAGTATTATATTTTTACACTCGTCTCAGCAGGTGCTCCTAAAAAAAACAGTGAAAGTGCTGAAGTGCAGGTAAGTGAAGGTGATATATACAGTCAGTGCAGAGTGTGTTTTTGAGAAAGTTATAAACTTCCAGTGGCTCCTTCAATTCAGGAAGCCCTGAAGTTTCACAAAATTTCTTTGTATTTGTCTCATCCACTCTTTGGAGATATGTTGACGTTTCGACACCGTAATAAGGTGAGTCAAGGAGGGGTCATCATCAGGACAAAGATAATCCAATAGGTAGCACCTAAATTCCAGTGTAATGAACCAATCATGTGAACAGGGACATCTTCAGGATATGGAAGAGTCCCAAGGTCTGAGGATCTACGCTGGTCTGTGGTCGTAGTACCAAAGAGCACCAATGATCGTTAGTATCTGGTGCTCAGGTGACTTAGCAGTCAGCATGCGGGCATGAGTCAGGCCGGTAAAACAATTAACCCGGGTTGGAGAAACTCCAGGGTGCGTCCGCGATGTATCCAGAGAGGCTCTGGATGCATCGCGGACTCACCCTGGAGTTTCTAAACTGTTTATACTCCGCGGAAGTCTAGGTTACTTCCCCCTTGCATTGACCTTTTAATGTAACTACTAGTGTTGTGGCACAGGCATTGTGGCCTGCAATGATGAAACACATCTACATCCAAGGAAAAATGATTTGCTCAAAAGTTAGGACTACATATTTTCAGACCACATGATGCCACACATGACGCATCAGGCCCACTACAACACACTAAAACAAATGCAATGGGCACTTCTGAGCCTCTGCCCACACACCTACACAATGTGCAAACTGTCTTGGTACAGGCCTTCTACATCCAAACTCTGCAACCAACATTACCTGGAACAATCCATGCCCAATTTGTATGTCAGAAGAGCGAGCATCAGATACCTGCCAATGTCAAAACTCAGAAATGACAACATGAAAATGCCATGGTGAAGGCACATTTCCAAAGAACAAAACAAGGAGTATAGGCTTGAAACCATACACATGACACAAATCACATAGCAAGCAACTGGAAAACAAAGTACATTGCAAGGAAAATGATACTGAATATTGCAGAGTATCAGCTCCCTAGTTGTTTCCAAAACACTCAACTCCACACATTCCCACAACTACAGTTCATTATACAGTCACAGTCATTACATCACGTGACATACACTCATGAAACGTAGCTATTGATTAGATCTTCCCAAAAGTCACCTCTTTCCTCTTCACCACTGTCATCCCCACTTGGCATTTCAGGATTCTCACTCGGAGGCACTCCAGGCTCCTCCTCCTCCTGGATATAGGGGACATTCCTCCGCATGGCGATGTTGTGAAACATGCAGCATGCCACAGGTATATCTGACACACTTTTAAGGGTGAGTAGAGGGGGGTTCCCCCAGTTCTGTCCAGACACCTAAATCTGTCTTTCAAGAGCCCAAATGCTCGCACCACTACCTACCGTGTTCTTCCATGGGCCTCATTGAATCGTAGTTCACCTGGCTTAGTTAGATTCTTTAGTGGCATCCCCAACCAAAGACGGTTTGCATATGTAGAGTCTTCTGTTAAGTAATGGGGCATATGGGCAACAATGAGTCACTCACTTCATGATTGTAGCACCAGACATTGCACCCACACAAATAGGACAGAGGTGACTTACCAGCCAGCCAGGCCCTTTCTGTGTACAGTTGTGACATCAGCTGGGGTATGGTGCTGTTCTGCATTATGAAGAAATCATGGGCTGAGCCCAGATAACGGGAATAGATATGTGAAATGTAGAGATCTGCCAAAAAGACAACTTGCACATTGGTGGAATGGAAGTTCTTTCTGTTGCGATAAACTTGTTCATTGGCCTGCGGTGGAACCAAGCCAACATGTGTGCCGTCAATGGCCCCCAACACATTTGGGGTGCATGCAAAACCATAAAAGACAGCCTTCACATGGGCTAATTCCTCACCATGGGGAAAATGTATATTGCTGTCAAGGTGTTTCAGCAGTGCTGAGAGGACATCCTTCAACATAGGACTGAACATAGATTGGGACATACCAGCAGATGAATGTTTAAGGACCTTGGGGCAAGGAAGCGCAATATTGACATGACTTGTACAATGGGTGGTATGGAGGTTGGATAAATAATAGCTGGCATCAGATCTGGCTCCAATTGACAGCTAAGTCCTCTATTGTTTGCCTATTCAGATGGGAGAGCTGTATGATGTGGGATTATTCCATGGTTTGAAGGTCTGGCAGTGGACAGTAGATAGGAGGTTGTTGCAACCTTCCTCTCCAAGGGTACCTATGTGTGACAAGACATGATTTGTAATATTAGTCAGTGTGTCCACAGCAACTTACATGATGCATGCCAATAATATCATGTGAGAAAGCATTTCTGACTGGATAGACATGACACCCAGTATACATCCCAGCTGGCAACTACACAAGGGTCACATGTGACCCCCATGATTGTCAATATGTGTCCACAACATGGATTTGAACGAAACTCATAGATATGCTACACAATTTCCCCTCGAAATGTGACTGTATATTCCGACTGCCAAAAAGACCATCAGCAGTAAAGGACCATGCACCACCATCAAATGCCATCTGTGCCCCGCAACACACTATACTGGTGGTTGTGTAGAAGGACCTACATGACAAGACAGAATAAGGATGTTTGTGATTCTACAACACATATATTGTATGTGTGATGCAGTTTACAGAGCCAAATACATCATTTCAGGCTGCCAAAATGGTGGATGTCTGGCCTACTCCACTGGACAGTACGAATTGCCAGTGACCGTAGGCGGAAGTCATCAGGGCGGTAGGCAGTTCCAACCATGCCAGACACAGCCATAGGCTAACTTTGTTGCCTGTGGCGGTCGTGATCTAATGGCTGTGTCTACCGGAGGTGACGACCCTGTATGTGGTGGACGTGACCACCATGCACATTCACTCACTTGACTCCTGACACTGCTGCCAACACCACCTCCGCAACCTGAGCTGCTGTGGGCCTCCTCTGGGAGAATTCATGCCATGTCCAGCAGGTGATGGGTCTCTGCCATCTCTCCAGAGGAGCTGGAGAGGCTTGTTGATGAGGTCCTACCCCTATATAAACAGCTCTATGACTCACCAGAGGAGCAGGTAGGAATCTCATAGGCACAATTGATTCTGTTCAACGCTATCATTTCCCTCTTCACAGGCTACAATGTGCCCCAGTGTGCCAGTTAGACTTCTTGTGTGCCAGTTGATGCAGTCTGTGTGACATTAATGGTATGTACATTTTGCAGGTATTGGTGGCCAGTTCTATATGTTAAGTTCAGTCACATTGTGTTGTTTGAGGTTTTTGGGGTCCTAGATTCTCCTTGTGTTGGATACCCATAAGTAGGTAAGGACACTACTGTCACACAATTAAATCTCTCACTTCATTCTTGTTGTAAGTGCTGCACAACATGTATGTGCATGGCAGCATGAGCTGTGTATACATCTTTTAGGAGTCATTTGAGGATCATGTAAGCAATGTGTATAGTACCACAGATCTTTCAACCCACATCTGGCCTTGCCAACCTGTGGTCTGGAATCCATATTATGACTCATTCTGCCCCTCAGGTTGCTACACACACCACATGCCAAATTTCTGAAGGCCCCATAATGTACTGTCATGCATAGAAGTGATGGAAATGGAGTGTCATGTAGGTTCAGTATGCTCAGCCTGCAGAGACTAGGGCCTGTCATATGTAACTCCAAGTACGGGACATAGACCAGGCTGGGGTAGACTCCCCATGGCTCCTCCCTGTACACCAGTAGATCATGGCATGTGGACAATATAATTCTCTAGTGGCAAAGCCCTTCCTGAATGCATCAGTCCATTGACTAAATTAGGAATGGGTAATGAGGTACATCCCAGAAGTAGTCCATATATGCATTATGTATAATTGTCAATGTGTGTCTTTGACTCATGACAGGTCCCGTACTCCCACATCTCTGTTGTCACATTCACATAAGTCATATTTGTCCTCTGCAGGCTTATTGCACTAATGACAGTCCACAGTGCTGACAGTGTGTTGATTCCTGAGAGGCCATGATATGTGAGTCAGTACCTTGGTCACATAGCAGAAACTGTACAATTCATACCTCTGTATGTTGGATGCCATCGCTGTAGGATAGACACATATATCCAAAGGAGTGTTCTGTGGTACAGGTACATACCACAGAACCCACCGCCAGAACTGGCATGAGTCTGCATTTGGTACGCCACATGTCCAGACATGCACAAGAAACACACTTCTGTATCCACCATGCCAGCCCCTTCGTTGACATTCAAGTGTAATGTTGAAGTCTGTACTATGGATGTTGCATGTAGGGACTCTATGCAGTGAGTCAATCTCACATAGTTTAAATGTGTTGGTGCATTCAGCCCTAAGGAATTTACCCTTCAGAAGCCACATTGGTGTGAGGTATTTCTTTGTGGCTCACATCACAGCTGGAGCCTGGGCTACCTGATGTGAGTAAGCTTGCTTAGTCATTGTATGCCCTGAGCAGGGTAGAGGGTTAGTCTACAGATGGATACAAATGTCTGTAGTCATGTTCCTGTACTTGTTCCCATACTTATTGGCTTGTGTGTTTCTGAAGTGTGTGAATCAACCATTTGTGCCAAAATCTATGATTGTAATCTCCTGATTTGTCTCTTGCATCCATGCAGGTTAACGCCCATCAGAAAAAGGACATATGGAGCCATCGCCTGGAGGTGTGGACCCTGGGGCTCCAGAGCCGGCAGAGCGCCCAATTTCACTAGATGTGGGAGGACCTGAGATGCTGGGCCCGGAAGATCATGGAGGTCCAGCTCGGGCTGTCCTCCAAATGTGGACGGGGCACACATCGTACCATGACCCCTCCTAATGCCACGCATCATGGCGGTGATACACCCAGAGCTTGATGGGCATTTGAGGTGAGCACAACAGCCACAAGTGGGTGAGTAAATGGCATATTCCTGCCTGTCACATTGCCAAGTTAATGTGTTAGGTTCTGACATCTTCCCCTGACGATTAGGTATGAGCCATGTGTGATACAGGAGGTGAGTAACTACGTGTAGATAGGTCATGTGGTGCATACTGATGTGCCTTGCCTGTTGGTCTAGGGACCTAGGATACAACTGTGTACAATCCACAAACAATTTGCTCTCCAGAGACAACACATGGCTCTGTGCATTGATCAATCAAGTAATGATTGTTGCTATAGTGGGTGTAAATTCTAAGCAACAGACCACTACTCCTCAGTGTTACAGGCCAAAGGCAAGGAAGGGATGGACCACTGTCCGCAGCCATGTGTTTAGTCAAATGAGTATACTTGCATTTGCCACCCAGACGCTACTTGTTTTCAGTGTGCGACGGGTGCCAGTGCCTCACTGCTGTCTGTAATGTGAAGATGGCCATCATACATGTGACAGAGCATACATTCTTCTTTGGGAGCAGCTACAGGTCAACACTTTCCCTTCGTAAGTGTGGAATGCCCATTGACATGATTTGTGTGCTTTCACTGTTGCCAACATTTCATGTGTCCCTTTCTCTTTTGATAAAATGTGTGCATTGCTGTTTCATGCATGGTCTACCTGTGTTTATGGGATGGTTCCTGTATTACCTCACATACACATGCATGCCAACCTGTGTGTGAAATAGGACACTTGCAATGGGTGTACATTTCATGTGGTGCCACAAACAGGAGTGTGTTGCCATTGATTGTTGGCTAACACATACCCTCAACCATCATTGCATGTCATTTGGCCTGTACACCTCCAGTGGCAAAGAGGGACAAGATGTATATGGCTAGATTTTCTAGCCATGATGTGCATTTCCAGGCCGTTGATGTGGCATCATGTGGCAAAGTGGACTGTACACGTGTAATGAGGAAGGATTGTTACCTGACTGTTGGCATGTATCATGGAGTGACTTGCAGTTATGTTGGCATGTGGTTGGGCACAGCCATTCATCTACAGACATCTGGGTTTGCAGGACCAAAATGGAGACAGTAATGTGGCTTCCCAATGGACAACATGTTGAGAGCCTTCTACTGGTACTTGCAATGGACTAATGGCATCTACTGTTGCAAACAGAGTAGGTAATAGTAAGGGCTGGCAGACATTAGTGGTGAGTTCCTGGGTCTTGCTGATTCATTGTTTTGTGGATTTTAGGGGCATACCTCCCTGTCAATTTGCACATGATGTCTACAGTGTACATTTCCATGCCAAATGTGTGGCATATCAGAGCAACATTGGTTCTACCTCCATGACTTCAATGGGACAAATTTCACTTGGTGAAGTGATATGTTGATTATTGATATGTTTCCAGTGTGACATAGATAATTCCACATCACCTTCTCCATGCTACTGTACTGTTGTCAGCAACATGGCATATGCTGGGTGCATCATTTTTTATTGTTGTATTATTGTATGTATGTGACAAATACATTTCTGCGGGACCTTGTGTGGGATCAGTGGGAATGGACTTGGCATTCAGCTACTATTGTATTACAACAGGTAACTGAGGTATGCTCCATGAGGCACGGCATTGAAGGTGATGTGGTCTCCTACGTGTTCAGTGGTTACTGTGATTGTACAACTTCAGCCATAAAATTGTAGGTCTCTGAGATCCTGATTTTCCTGTGGGTAACTGTAGGCAGTTCAGATGGCATGCATGCATATGGTATGGTACATGTAGGGGCCACTTTGATGGAGTGTGTTGCTGGGACCTACTTGACCTGATGATAACGTTTGCTGATCAGAACTGTAGTTCAATTGCAATCTGGAAAATGTGGTGACCCCTTTCTCTTTGTATTTTCAGCATCAGCCCAGGCAAGCGAAGGAGACGGGGCACAGACAATTGGGGAAGTATCTGGCTATGGGACCTCTCGTCAAGACACCACCAACACGGAGGGACCCAGTGGCCTGGAAGGTGAGGAGAGTGCGACGGAGGAGACCGGATCTACATCATCATCATCATCATCGGATTCAACCTCCAGTGGCCAATCCCTAGTGGAGGCGGACCCATCAGTACATACTCCTGTACCATCTTTGTCCACCACCCCATTTCTATTGCCACTCTCCCTGTTGCTCCCCACCCAGTTGGCCGTGCCTGTTCAGACAAGAAGCAGGGTGTCTCCTTTGCCGCAGGTATTTCCGCGCCAGCCCGTTACCCCTGCTGTCCTGAGTGAAAAGGCTATTGGCCTCCTGAAGAACATCTCTGTGGGTCAAACTGCCATTGTGAATGCCATCCACTTCAGCTGATCAATGTTTTTCTGGAAGGCATTCATAGTGCCATGTCTGGCCTACAGAGATTTTTTCAGGCTCTGGCCTACTCACTGATGGCAGCCAGTCACCCCAGGCACTTCCTGCCCCCCCTCCACCTCCCTCTTCCCAATCCAAATCCCCCACCTCTACCTATCCCAAGCACACAGACGCATCCGCACACACCCACCTCAACACACAGAACCACCGCCCCCCAGGATGATCCCTGAGGTGCCTGCCTTCCCACTTGATGCCTCTTCCTGTGGAGGTTCCCTGGCAGTAATAGGAGTCAAGTGTAGGCACAGTACTGTGCAATGACTATCTGATGGACTGGCCAATGGCTTTTGCTATTTTGCATTTTTTTATTGATAAACCCAAATAGTTGTTTTTCTGGGTGCACATTTGTGCACCAATTCCTTTCCTACCTTCAGAGCAATTTGTGTTTTCTGCTTACAGTTGTGTGTGTGTTCAGCCTGATTGCTGATCCATTTGCTTTTGTGATGAAAATCTGACTTTTTGGGCAATGCTAGTGTCACCCAGGACAAAGGTAGATGTGGACTGTATGGATATGTTTGCTAATGCAATTGTGGTGTCACTGCATTGTGATATGTTTGGTATGGTAAGTATTTCATCTTGTGCTGTCCAATGTCAGCATGTCAGTATGGTGTTAGAGTTAACCCCCGGATATGGATTGTATATTAGTCTCACATGTGGCAGCTTGAGTTTTCTTACTGGAGACATGGAGAGTGTTCAATTGTACTACCTTTGTTTGCATTGGACTGTGCATGTGCCCAGTTTGCTGTGTGTACCCTGCAGCTACTTCATCTAGATGTACGTGCCATGCAGCTGCTGTTGTATTAGCTTTCTTGACTTGCACTGCCACATTCTGTTGATAGGCATGTCACTTTGTTCTAGTATTGGTTGTCCCAGAGATACATGAAAGGCCTGTTCCTGTGCAAATGCTGTTTTAGGGGCATGTACAAAGCGAACTGTGCCTGAGTGCAGAATCCTTCCCAGAGGGCTCCTGAGGCCCCCATTCCTATTTTGCAGGTAGTGTTTGCATAGTGAGCTTTGCATATTGTGCATCCCATTGTCCTTCCATTGTATTGCAATGTGGGTGATGTGTTTGCATATCAGGGCTATTTAATG
Source organism: Pleurodeles waltl (assembly GCF_031143425.1). Lineage (NCBI taxonomy): Eukaryota > Metazoa > Chordata > Amphibia > Caudata > Salamandridae > Pleurodeles > Pleurodeles waltl. The sequence goes on from NC_090440.1 coordinate 1,894,423,434, forward strand.
GAAGTGGTGTTTGTGTTTCATGACACATCCATACATATGTGTGTTAAATATGACAACAGTCCATGGCTTGTGTGCAATGTGAAGGTGCCAGTTGTATTTGTAGATGTTATCTTTCTGTGCTGTTGGCGTTGTGTGACACAATGTTATGTACACTTCACTATCCCTGTGCCTAAGATGTGCAGACGTGTTTTTGGACAGTGTTTAGGTGCAGTGGGAGTGACCTGCCCACAGGGAGCATTTTGTGGCTGTGAATGTGTACTTCTTTGTGAATGACTCCGACTGTGGACATGATGACAAGTGTACTTGGTGCCTGTAGTGTGACCTCCATATCATGTGGATGACGACGCAATGATCTGTTGTTGAGCGTAATGACACAGGTAGGTGTGTGCACTTATGGTCAGTTGCGTCCACGGTGAAGGGGATTTTGTGCATCTTCAATGAGCAGCGGCGGAGCGTGTGTGCTGGGCTCCATGGCAACACAAGACGTGTGAAGCTGCCTTCAGGTGAGTTGCTCCCTTTTCACCTGCTGAGCAGACAGTGCGCATTCTGATGGTGTTGGGGAGGAGGGCCCCTGCACTGCCCACAACAATGTCGTGGGCAGTGCAGGGGTCCCCCTGTGGCCCTAGCACTTGTTCGCCACCAGCCTTTCCATGGCAGTTGAACTGCCATGAAAAGGCTGGCAGAGAACATGGTTGTAATCAGCAGGGCCATGCTGACTTCAGCACTGCTCTGGCTATCACAACCAAGACCGCTGTCAGCACATTGGGATCAGAGATCCTGGTCAAAATGGCGGCTCTCTGGTGTCCGACAGCCAGGGTCGTAACGTGGTGGTTGGACCACCACAGTCTCGGCAGTCTGGCGGTCCTGAGACCACCAGACTCGTAATCAGGCCCATAGTACATCAAAAATATCAATTCACACAATATAGACTACAAAATTATCGCCAAAATATTTGAATCATCGTTAATAGAAAGATTTAAAAAACTTTTCACACAAAACAATTACTTGAAATAAACCCAAAACTTGTTATACACATATTTAAATTAAGTAAATATATCTTACATCAACAAAATATTTTCTGTTTACCCCCAAAACATTATGGGGCTCATTACAAGGCTGGCAGTCACAAGACTGCCAGCCTTGGGGTTGCGGTCGGACTTCTGCGGCTCTGGCGGTCTGACCTCCACATTAAGAGTTTGGCGGGCAGACCCTCATACAGATGCCATATCCCCCAGGATCCATTATCCCAACAGGATGACAGCGATCCTGGTTGTACTCAGCCAGGGCGGTGCTGAACTTAGCGCCGCCCTGCTGATTACAACCTTGTTCTCAGCCAGCCTTTTCATGGGGGTTTCCCCACCATGAAAAGGCTGGAGGCGAACAACTGCCCATGCCCATGGTATGGGCAGTGCAGGTGCCCCCCCGCCCAGCACCATCATAACACACACTGTCTGCTTTGCAGACAGTGCGCATTCTGAGGGTGTTGGTCAGTCTTTTAAGGGAGCCGAGTGCTATCTCGTAGCACTGTTCTCGCTAGTCAGACCCACAGGATTGCTCTATTTGAAGGTTTCCCCCACTCAGCCAGGTCAGGCTGGCGGAAATCTTGTAATAGGGTGGGGGGCCACCGCTATGGCAGTAACGTCCTCCCCGTGAGTTTGGCGGTCCCATGTTGAGACTGCCAAACTCGTGATGAGCCCCTATATATCTAAAATACATACAAATAGAATATATAAAATTTGCATTTGGGAAATGCTTGATACATGTGCTTTGGAAATCGCAAATAGGAATTCCCTATTTGTGATTTCCTATTTAAAGAATTGCAATTTGCGATTCTCTAAATGGGGTTGCAATTTTAAGGAATTGCTATTTATGCGATTCCTTAAAATTGCACAGCGAATGCCTTTCGTACGTAAGGCATTTTTGAAAACACAAACAGCAGAATTTTGCGATTTGCACCGTTTGCAAATGCAAAATTGCTTGATACATCTGGCCCTAAATGCTTAAAAAATGACAAACTCTGCAAGACGAGAAAACTTAGCCAAATTTTCTCAGCAAACCATTAAAGAAAAATATATACATTTCAACAACTAAATAACCAAGTAATGCTTATAATTAAACAAAAATGTAACTATTAAAATTAAAAATATAAAATAGCAATGAAATACTAACACACTCTCAAACTTGAAAACCAAGATACTGCCAGAAAATAACTATCACAAACCAGCAAAAATATATAAGAAAACAAGTACAAATAAATAAATAACAAATTATAAACGGACACAAATAGCAAGCAGAAATAAACCAAAGAACCTCAACCTCAACAAACTACTAACAAATTACCATTTAAAATGAAACATACATTTTGTTTTTCCATTCAACAGAAAAGAAAGCACATGCTCCACATTTAAACATCCCTAGCGGAAAAGCTACAAAACCATGCAAAACATCTCAACATAACATACATACATGTAAGTATACAAAACAGAAGTAGTTTCATTTTTTAACATGCTAAAAACATTTAGGCCCGTATTTATACTTTTTTAGCGCCGCATTTGCACCACTTTTTGATGCAAAAACGGCGCAAAGTTACAAAATACATACTTTTTTAGCGCCGTATTTGCGCCGCTTTTTGACGCAAAAACAGCACAAAGTTACAAAATACAAAAAAAGTATAAATATGGGCCTTAAAGTCTTTCACTACTTACAGATAAAATGACAGATGATGCCACGTTTATCTCTTCACAGAAAGGAAAGCAGTTACTAAATCACCTGGCCTACACCTACAGGGTGCAGCATCAGAAAATATAAACTGGAAATGTGCTATTATTCTAATGCATGCTATGGAAGGGCAACTACAAAAGATGATTTTGTAATTCCTGTAAGAGAACACAACCACCCCCCAAATGTGACAGAAATATAAGTTATAAAATACTGCAGAACATTAGAGAGGCAAGCACTAGCTTCTAGGAACCCCCAAGCTAAATTCTGAAAGATATATTACCTAGAGTCCCCAAACACATAACAGGACAACTACCACCTATCCCAACTTTAAACATTTAATTGCACAAGCTTAAGAAGCTACTAGCTATACCTCATCTGCCCAACCTTTCCTTTTACATGACAATCTAGATAATTAGAAACAAATCATAAAATTTTCTATAGCAAACAACTTAATGAAACTTAGGCAATATGAAACCTGGATGACGGATGGTACTTTCAAAATGAGTCCCAAACCATTCACTCAGATATACACCATGCATGGTGAATATCAAAACACAAATATCTCTTTTATATATGTCCTACTGTCAAATACATAAAGTAGCACTTACTACAAATGCTTAGACCACAGTAAACATAAAACAAGTAACTACTACCCCAAAATAATATTCATAGACTTTGAGCAAACCATGATTCAAATCATACTAAAAATATACTACCACACAGCCATACAAAGCTTTAAATCAAAGTATATGGAGACACCTCCTAAAATATGCACTAAGGGGCTGATTACGAGTTTGGCAGTCCTGTGACTACCAGGGTGGTGGTATGATCGCCAACGGTCTGGCGGAGTGAACAGCCATATTATTAAGAGTTTGGCGGTCGTACCCACAGAACACCACCAGCAGTCCACCGCCACCGCCAGGCAGCACAGACTGCCACAGTCACAAGCAAGCACAAACAGGCTGGCAGAGAACTGTTTCCGCCAGACTTATTACGAGGTTGCACACCACCAATGTGACCGTGGCAGTCCAACCACCAGGGGCAAGCTGAAGGAAGCAAATAGTATAAAGGGAGACACTCCCCTGTAAGTATCCTTACAAGTCCGGAGCCACCTTGGAGCCCTTCGCAAATGCCATGCCACTGCTCCTGTTCATCCAGTGACGACAAAATCAACGTTAACATGGGTGACACCGACCGTAAGTACACACACCTGCCTGTATCATTAACGCTTAAAAACTGCACGTAGTGCCGGCAAACACATCATGGGGAAGGGGACGCCCCGGGCAGCAGCTAGGCATTTTTTATAATACACACTCACTGATACACAGTAACACGGACACATATACATTCACAATAAGAACACTTTAGCCAGCACACTCACACTGCACAGCAACACTACACAAATACACACAACCACACAGCTCAGGCACAGGGACACTGAAGGCTACACAACATTGTTACACACAGAAACAACAACACGCCTCAAGCACATATACAAATACAACTCCCACACTCGCATCAAACACTGGTCAGGGACTGTCCCCACAAATAACACATCTCAATCTCTGTGGCACAGAACACAAACAACACCACCAGTAAACAACCATGACATGGACACACACAGCACACACATCACACCACAATGGAAGCACAATGCCATGCACAAAACACAGAGAGACAAATACAACAGGAACAACTTCACAACAATACCTACATTTTTGGGATGGGGCCAATTTAGACATCCAGTTAAGGAGACTGCACTGGGACATATCACACTCCCAACAGGACCCTCAATCAACATGTCCACGGAAATGGCCCTACATGGGTCACATGGACAAACAAAACTAAACACAATTGTCATGCACGTCTAAACAATGGGGAAGGGCAAGTCAGCATAAGCACCACAACTCCTACTACATGGACAGACCTCTACAGGAACCAGCTGCAAGGGACACACACCTAAATGGACACATGCACAGGCAAATGCATACACAGCTAGCACAACTGAATACACCCCATGTCTGCACTTCCAAAACTCAAGATGAGACACCTCACATCAGTACAGAAGCCATATCATGGGGTCCAACACCATCCATGCCTGCATTGCTCAACACAATAAGAAATACATACCACAACAAACACTGCACAACGTCACAATACTACAACATCCTCAACATCTCCCAATCTGGATTCAGGTCAAACCACAGCACCAAAACAGCCCTCTTGGCCGCAACAGATGACATCTGCTCCCTACTGGACAAGGGAGAGACAGCTGCACTTTTCCTACTTGACCTCTCAGCATCTTTCGACACAGTCTTCCATCACACCCTGATAAGAAGACTTCACAAAGACTTGATCCAATCCTTCCTCTCTGGCAGAACGCAACGAGTAAGTCTCGCCCCCTTCCTCGCAGATCCCACAATCTGCAGAGTACCCCAGGGATCTTCCCTCAGCCCCACGTTATTCAACGTCTACATGGCCCCGCTAGCCACCCTCGTCAGAAGCTACGGAATAAATATCATCTCATACTCTGACGACGCCCAACTCATCCCGTCCCTCTCCAACGAACCCGACAATGCTAGACACAGCTTCCACAAAGGCATGAAAGCAGTCGCCAACTGGATAAGAGACAGCTGCCTTCAACTCAACACAAACAAGACAGAAGTACTAATCATGGACCCTCAACCCAACGCAAGGAGCAACTCCTGGTGGCCACCCACCCTCAGAAACCCACCCACTCCCGCCAGCCAGGCCCGCAACCTGGAATCATCCTGCACCCCGACCTCAGCATGAACCATCAAACCAACTCAGTCGCCTCCACCTGCTTCAGCACCCTCCGCCTCCTACGCAAGACCTTCAAATGGATCCCCCTCGAACACAGAAAGACCGTCACACACACCTCATCACCAGCAGACTGGACTACGGCAATGCACTCTATGCCGGAATCAACTAAAAACTCACCTGCAAATTGCAAAACATCCAGAACGCCGCCGCCAGACTGATCCTCTACCTACCCAGACACTGTCACATCTTGCAACACCTATGTACACTGCACTGGCTCCCCCTAGAGAAAAGAATCACTTTCAAGATCCTCACCCACGCACACAAAGCCCTCCACAACACCGTACAAGTCCTACCCAAACCAGCAACTCAACTTCTACGTACCCTACAGGGCTCTACACCTAGCCCAGCTCTCTCTCACAGAAGTAGCCTGCTTCAGGAAAACCAGAACAGGAGGACGTTCCTTCTCCTACCATGCAGCCACCGCCTAGAATGCCCTACCCATCCACATCAGACAAACCACCTCCCTCCCCAGCTTCATGAAGGAACTGAAGACATCGCTTTTTTAATCCACCTCACCAGTACACGCTACACTCCCTCCCCCTCCAGCGCCTTAAGACCCTAACAGGGTGAGTAGCTGCGCTTTACAAACATTGATTAATCGATTGATTGAATACCAACATTGCAATTACACACACGACACATAGCCTCCTCTGGGGGGACACCGGCTCTGCACACAAACTCACATACTGCAAACAACACCACATGGAGCAGCAAGCAGGCACAAACACACACAACTGCAGGCACACTACTAAAGTAACTCAAGAATTACATAAAGCTAGAAAAGGAAGTGCAGGACAAAGGTGTACCTGAAAAAACAACTGTTGGGGCTTAATATGTGTAAAACTTCACAAAGTCCAAGGCCATAGGCCAGTCCATCAGATTTGCCTAAATGGCACAGTGTTGTGCCACTACTTGTCTACTGACTGCCATGTAACCTCCACAGGAAGGGGCATCAACGTGGCAGGCAGACACCTCAGGGATTATCTGGGGGTGTGGGTGGGGGTGTGGGGAATCTGACTTGGGAGGGGGATATTTGGGCTTGGGAGGTGGGCTTCTGCTTGGGAGGGGTGGGCTTCTTCTTGGTGGGGGAGGGGCATGGGTGCTTGCAGGGAGGGCAAAGGAGACCCTAGAGGTGGAAAAGACAGCCTTGAACAAGACAGGGGACCTTTTGGGTGTGGTACGGGTGGAGGACAGGGGTAAGGTCAAAATCACACAGGAAAAACTTCTTGGACACACAGGGACGGCCATCAGAAAGGGGCAGGATTTGGAGGTTGACGGAGTGGTCGTATGACATGTAGATGTGGATGTGGATGTTGTGAGTGCGTGCTTGTGGGAGGAATGCTTGTGCGTGGTGGGTGCCTGTTGGGTCAGTGAGTGAGGGCGTTTGTGTCTTGGACTTAGGGAGGGTGGAGGTGCTGGGGGATGCCATGATGGGTCGGTAGCTGTCTTTTGGGGTGGTGACTGTAGGTATGGTGGATGTAGGTGTATCTGTAGTTGTGGTCTCTGCATGTGTGGTGATTGGGGTGAATGTCTGAGGGTCTGCTGAGACGGCAGCATCAATCATACACTGAAGATCAGTTACTTCTGGGTGGAAGATATCTGCATACACATATGCCCAGACACACAGTAAAGGGCAGTGATTCCTCACCCACTTACCTATTGTCTGTGACATTCAGGGGAGGTGATCTGTGGGTCAGAAATCACAGCCATTTGTGGTCTCTGCAGAGGAAGTGGCTTGAGAATTCACAACAGGTTTGTACTAGGCTACGGGTTCGGAAGGCAATCAGAGTGAGCTCAAAAGCATTATGGGACGCAAAACAACTCTGTGGCTTCTGAGAGGTAAATTCCATAGGCACAAAGATTTCAATTCATTCACACTGAGGATGGTTATCCACCAACATTTATTCCAGCCTAGTGCCAGGGCAGAAGACCCAACCCCACACATGGGTAACAATGAAGGGACTGGCATAGTGGGTAAAGGAGGTTTCAAACATGTCCATGTGTGGACATATGGACTCACAGATGCATACTCATTCCACCTCAGGGGTTGGGGTAATGTATCATCTACTTGTGACACAGAGCATACTTCTGGAAATATGTGCCATTCCTACAGTGATGGCATCCAACAAACAAAGGCATGCTTTGTCCATTGTCAGCCCTGTAACACAATAGGGCCAGATATCATGGGTTCACAGGATTCATCACACTGTCTGCACTGTGAGACTGACATGGATGCAATAAGCCTGCAAGGGACAAATGTGAACTGTGTAATGATGATAAAAGGGCTGTGGGAGTAAGGGGCCTGTCAGAGACACACATTAACAGTTTAGACTCTCCATCCAAAACCATGTACATACTACTCAGCGAAGGAACCTCAGAAAGCTGCATCTTAGCACAGAGACTAGAGTGGTCCACATGACAGGATGTCCTACAAGACAACTAGTGGACACAGTGTCACAGTTGCATAGTCAAAATGTCTCAACTCAAGCCTAGACTTGGACCGATACAGTGAGATACAGTTGACAGACATTGGTCTCTGCAGGCTGAGCAGACAGAACCTGCATGAAAATCAATTACCATCAATTCCATGTATGACAGAACATCATGTAGCCAACAGCAATTTACCATGTGATGTGTATGTGGAAACCCAAAGGGCAGAGTGAGCCTGCATATGCCTCCAAAACAACAGATTAGCACAGGCAGATGTGGTCTGAAGCTCAGAGGCAGAATACACATGGCTCATTTTACACACACCTCACACATACAACATGCCCATGCTGCCCATGCAGTCATGGATGTACATGTGCTCTCACATCGTCAACATCCATGTGTCAAGTGTTGTATGGGTATGGCTGAGGAGTCCCCTCGCCTAGTTTAGCGCATCCCACATAAGGAAAACATGGTACACTCAAAACACACACACCCACAAAAGTCAGATGCCTTAGCATCTGGTACTGATCCAAGTTAAATGCACAAGAAGTCTCTCATTGATACCACACCAATGGCACTCCCATGGCCTTGACTTTACATACTGGTCACCATGGCCTCGATCTAGCCTGTGAGAAGTAGAAATATGGTGAAGTACAGGGTACAATAGTGTACATGAGACACTTAGCTGCTCCTCTGGTGACCCATAAAGCTGTCTATACAGCCTCCTCCACAAACTCCTCAAGCTCTTCTGGGAGAAGGCTGGGGCCCTATTACCTGCAGGACATGGCATGATTGCTCCCAGAGGCGATACGCAGCAGCTCAGGTCGTGGAGGTCTGTTGGCAGCAGTGTCAGGAGTCAAGTGAGGGATATTGCAGAACATGGAGGTCACGTATCCGGCCTTCACTGCTGGAGGACACAGCCATTGGCCCAAGACCACCACAGGCAATAATGTTAGCTTATAGCAGTGTCTGAAACAGTAGCATCTGCCTACCGCCATGACGACTTCCGTCGGCAGTCCAGGGTGGTTCACAATGTTCAGTTGAGTAGGTTAGGCAGCCGCCATTTTAGGGGCATGACATGCGGTTTACGGCCAAACAAAACGCGTCACAGGTACAAAAATGTTGTTAATGCTAGTGGTGAGTGCTGGTCTTGTCCTGGCATGTAGGTCATTCAACTTTTACACCCTTTTGGGCATATGCTACACACATATGGTTACTTGCTTTGTGACACAGACCCCCCCTCACAAATCATGTTATGTGACATCAACTTACAGTCCGATTGGCAAGTCTCATTCACAAATATTTGCTGTCCAGGTAGATGATGTGTAGACTGTTGTGGGAATGCAAGGGGGAAACGTTACTTCTGTGTGATTGACAGTGGTGATATGTACTGTGTATCATGTACTCAACCTCTGACATGCCTTGTCACAGTTTGTGAATGACCTTTTAACAAAGTACAGTGCAATAAAATGTTTGGTCTGACCATACCCTTGCAATATTGTGTTGCTAGTTATCCTCAGCATGACACTAACCAAGACCTCTCCCTCCTTTCATTACAATTTTACGTCTTCCTCGTGTGCATTCCATGAGTTTCACATTCGACATTTCAAAATTGTTAAAACAAAGAGGTAGTAGGCAGTGTTTTTGTGATAGGTGTGTTTATTTACATATGCACATGGAATAATTGTGAAGCTCTAAAAATAAAGTAAGGTGAAGTGATCAGCCATGATGGATGTAATCAATAGAGTAGATGCCACAACATTTGAAGTCCAAAGTTCAGTGTCCTACTGCCATGGTAACTGGAAAGTGGTAAAAGACCAGTCAACAGAGTGAATCTGTTGCACACAAAGGAGTTCTATTAGGAAGAAGTCACTTCCTGGCAGTGGTTGGTGTCTTGCCATCCGCATCTCCTTGACTCCTGGAGTCTTGGGATGGACTTCACTGCTTGCGGGGGGTGGTCAGTAGTTTCAGAGGCATTGGTGTCTGAGGCAGTGCTTCCCCTGACAGTGCCTCCCTTCCAGTGGTTGCCAGAGATGTTGAAGGAACTGGTGTTGCTGGGCCATAGGAAGGGGTATGTTGTTGTTCACGGTCTCTGATCCGGGTACTGCTGATCTCCTTGAAAACTCCTGTTAGGGAGGCCTCTCACTTTTCAATGGCTTCCCGATGGAAGTGTCTGAGCAGCTGCTTCATCTCCCTGAGTACGGTAAGTACCTGACCCATCACACCTTGGGATTGGTGGTAGGCTCCCAAGACTTGCCTGATAGTTTCCTGGCCTGAGCATCACCAGCAGCCTCTTGTCGCTGGGCCACACCATCCCTCCCACTCCCCCTACCCCCATGTGCCAGTGCTCTTGGCGCAGCCTGCCCTCAGAAAGCCAGGCCCTTCATTGTTGGAGCTGGCTTGCTGAGACTCAGAAACCTGGACAGTGAGCATAATATGTTAGTGACTGTCCTCAGGACACAGGTTTGGGGCGACTGGCTGCCTGAGATGTTGAGGTCACAGGGCTGGGAGGAGTCAATGAGCTGAGTGTGAGGCTCATTGTTGTCGTCTGACCTGGTTGCCCAGATGGCCCAGAACTGTCCTCAATGTCCCAGGTCCAGGAGTGGTGTCCTCACTGAGGGCTTCATTTATGGGGGTTATGGCAGTCTCTTGAGTGTCGTCAGTAGTCGCAGTGGCTGCTCGACCTGTTGATGTGAGAGATACAATGTTACAGGTTGTATTGTGACATCTACCTCCAATAGATGACAGTGACACTTGGCTAGGGCCATGTTCACATTGGGGTTAGCAGTTTACCCTTATATGACAGGTTCACATGCTATCCTTTGTAATGACCTGAGATTTTAGTAACATACCTAATCTGTTTCAGTCAACTGGCTTCAGAAATGTCTGAGTGCCTTAGCACTTGGAGGGATGGGCATAGACTTATATCTTGCCAGCAGTGCAGGCAAAACAGTGGCTGGGCAGGATGTGGTTTAGGTTATCTTAAGACCTAGTTGGCTGTTATGCAGGCAAACCCAATACCTTGCAGTATACCTTTCAGTGTATGTGATAGTTGTCAGTGCATTGTGGATATGTCTGCTGCCAATACCATTCAGATGATGCATCTTGGGACCTTTGATCTGTCAAAGTTTTGTAGCCCACATGTTGAGCTGTCCTTCCTTCCACAATATTTCATCTTGGCATAGCTGCTCAAGATAGTTCAGGGTGTGTAGCCACATCACAAAGTGAACCATGACCTGTATTGTGGTCCCTCCCAGGTGGGTAAACTTAATTAGTGAGTTCACAGACAGATGCACAATGTCACATGGCCACTAGCCTGGTGATAGGAGTTACATGAACTTGTCCTCCTGGGATTTACAGTGATGTATAGGTTATCCTCTGAGGTGAGTACACTTCAATTGCAAGTTAACCTACAAGGATATTTGTGCATATGCAGAGTGGGCTGGTGATTTGAATTGGGTAGACCTAGCCTCCCGACTTAGCAATCATGTGAATTCTTGTTCCTCATGCATTTGTTATGTGTCATCCACCCAGGTGAGTGCACTTCATGTGTGAATTCCCAGGAAAAAGGTACTATGGCAGGTATTCACTGGACTAGTATTTGGAGTGGCAGTTAGGGATCCTCCTGTGTATTGTAGCCATTTGACTCCATGTATCACGCACACATTATACAGGTGTGATCCTTTCTAGGTGAGTACAGCTCAATGGCTGAGTAGAGATGGATGGCTCATTTTGGCAGAGCATACTGTGTTGGCTGAGTGGGGTAACACCATTACTGAATCTTGGCCTTTGCATTCCTGACAGTGCCTGTCCTACACCCACACACTATAGAGTTGTGATCCTTTCTAGGTGAGTACAGTTCAATGGCTGAGTAGAGGTAGTAAGGTCATTATAGCAGAGGACACTGTTGGCTGAGTGGGTTAACACTACTAGTGCCTCCTGGGCTTAGCAGTTCTGTCATAGCCTGTGTGATACTGTACAGTTGAGATCCTTTCTAGGTGAGTACACTAGCTTGGGCTTTGCAATACACAGTAATTTTGCATGTGATACACAGTTCTGGTTTTGGGAATAGTAGGTCAGTGCCTGCTTGGATTTGTAGTACTGTCAGCCCCTGTCCTACACACAGTATACACAGATGAGGTTCACTCAGGTGAGTCTAGTTCCCATGTGAGATGGCAGACAGTGTTCTCTGGACAGGTGGAGACTGTGCTGGTGATTGGGGTGCCAGTGAAGGTGTCCAAGGGTGAGCAGTGAGCATGCATGCCACTACATTTAGGTGCAATATTTTTGTGTTATGACTTGCCCGATTCCACTCCCCCAGGTATTCCTGTCAAGTCCTCAAAAAGCAGGATGGGCAAGACCTTCTCCTCCCATGATGTGAGTTGTGAGGGAGGAGGTGGGGGACCACTGCCAGTCTTCTGGGGCTGCAGCTGGTGCCTGGAAGCCATGGCACGTATTTTCCCCCGGAGGTCGTTCAACTTCTTCCTGATGTAATCCCTTGTGCCCGGGGTCACTCTGTTGACGATCCTTTGCCACATTTCTATTTTCCATGTGATAATAGTTTGCTGATCTTGGGCTCCAAACAAATGTGGCTCTACTCTAATGATTCCATCCACCATGACTCTTAACCCATCTCTAGTGAAACAGGGATTTTTATTTTGTGACATGGTGGTGTTAAAAATAGATGGGTGGGTGCTGGAAAAATGAACAAGTGACGGGGAGTAAACAGAGTGGAGAGGTGCAGATGGATGTGCTAGGGGTGTGTTGAAGGTGTGGGATGTGTAGTTAGTGTAAATTGGAGGGTGCCTATTCTAGAGGATTTTACGGTTTGGGAATTTTGCGCTGTCTTGCAGGGTCTTACTGTGAAAATGCAAATGATTGTGGTATGTGAAGGGGTGTGTTTTATAGTGTGCTTGTTAGGTGTGTTGGGTATGAGATTGTGTGTCAGCTATTTTGTTTTCAAATCCATCCAATGTGGTGTTGTATATTACTGTGGTGAACCGCCGCAGTTCGGTCTGCCATTAGCAGACCGCCATGGCTGAAACACCACTGTGGCTTTTGACTTGTAATAGGTACGGTGGTTGGTTGACAGGCTGGCGGTGCTGGTAGTCTGACCGCCTATTTCCCACCCTCATGAGTCCTGGTGGTGGTGTTTTTTTGTCTGGCTTTTAGTGGTCCTAGCTGTATGATTTGTAATACAGCAGTCTGTATGACCGCCAACAGGGTGGTCTTTTATCAGCCGTCACTATGGCGATCTGGCGGTCTGACTGCCAAACTTGTAATGAGGCCCTAAGTCTAGAATATTCCACAAACAGCCAATTTGCATTTGAAATTAAACAAAACAATGGCACTTGCCTATGTCCCTGTCACAGAGGTAGCCACCACTACAATTTACTAATAGAAAGCCCTTTCTTCCAGCAAAATGAAGAGAAACAGTGCCCTAATGGATTATTTTACGAGGACACTTGGGTTGGCAGCCTGCATTGCTCAAACAAATACTCCGACCCAAATTCCAAATACCATGGTGGAATGTCTATGACAGCACCATGGCAGAGGAAGCCACAACACACAACGCAGTGAAAGGATGGCACACTGCCTTCCAATCCACACCAGGTAGAATTCAACTTACACTATAAAAATTTATAGAAGCATTACAAAAAGAGAAAATACAAAAAACTATGAGTGGAGCAATCTGTTAGCCAATTTGCCCCTAAACGTAGCAAGCAAACCAAAAGAATGCACAACATGCTACAATTTAAAATCTAACCCTTCATAAATAACAAAAGAGCAACTTAGTCTTCATAGCCTAAAGCATATTATAAAATAAATGTTAATCTACCAAAGTCCTAAAAAACCATCAGAAACTCGAAACCAACATACCAAATCCTTTTTCAACCCATACCATAAAATAATTACAACACATAATCCAAACAATTCCACGGAGCAATCACATAAATTTGACATAAACAATATGATTCCACATTTCGCACACAAAAATTATGAAATAAATAAGACCTACTGTTCTGTAGCTACAGATCTATCTCTGTTTCCAAATAATGAAAAAATAGTCATCTACCAAAAATGAGGTAAATTAATCCAAAATGCCCCCCAACAAAATGCTAAAGTACAACGGACCCAATCGAAATCCCTCGAAGCAATCCTAAATATCTAGGTTCCCATAAAAACCCCAACAAATTGTTTTAAGAAAGAACTGCTCAAGGAAACCCGAAAAAAAGGAACAAAAGTAAAAACTATTGCTTTAACATTAACCAAAATTGATTTCCTATAAAAAAAAAAAAAGAGGGCCTCATTATGAGTTTGGCGGTCAGACGAGCAAACCGCCAGATTCGTGGAGAGGACGCCCGCCAATACTGTAGCACACCAGCACCCTCGGAATGCACACTGTCTGGAAAGCAGACAGTATGCATTCCAATGGTGCTTGGCAGGGTGCCCCCCCCACACACTGACTTTTCACCAGCTTTTTCATGGCAGGTGGCTGGCCGAAAACTGAGTTGTAATCAGCACAGCGATGCTGAATTCAACGCTCCTGTGGCTGAGTACAACTCAGACCACCTTTAGCCCACCGGGACGATGTTCCTGGCGGGGAAGGCGATCTCCTGGTGGGTCCGCCCACCAGGGTTGAAATGTGACAGTCAGACCGCCACACTCGTAATGAGGCCCATAAACTCCAAATGCCCATAGACACGTTTATAGACAAAAACCTGTGAAGCATAATAAAAAACCCACCCACAAAACACATTTCTTTCCCAGAAATGCATATACATAACAATTAAACATCAAAATATAATTAACATCACACAATCTAACATAGCACAGTGATACATTACTAAAACAGTGTATAAAAATGCTAAATGACTAACTAGTGAAAAACACATACAGCAATACATCTAAATATACAAATATCCTGTAAACACTATAACTAACTTTTAAATCTCCTGCCTCAGTCCCCCCACCCCAAAACCCTTAACAAATCTTTAAAAAAGGACTTATCTCGTCCGACAAACATCAGCACCTTTCCGTAACCTGGTTCTGGGAAAATAGACTAAACTAACACAAACAGATTACAAATTAGAATGTAGTGTGAAAAATGGGCACTAAATGAAACTTTAAAAAAGACTCTCTCTCTCTCAGGTGAAATGAATGAGAAATATTGTAAAAATGTTTAATAAATGTTTAAAAAATAAAGTAAATTACATGTTAAACATATCAAACAATGTTATAAAAAAAGTATGAAAAAATTATAAAATATCAATTAGATAATAGTATAAAATAAATACAATTATTTAATATATACTATATAAACATAAGTTTATATAATGCTGAAAATATGTATATTATGAAATGTGTAAGAAACTCTAAATAAATTGTTAAAAAAGAAAATTACAAGTTGAAAATGTGCAACACATGAATGTATATAAATAGGAATTACCTGATTTTTATTAAAAAATAATAAAAAAAGATTGACTTAATTTTATAAATGTTTTATTTTTACTTGAAGTATATATGGTGCCTAATATTAAACTATAGAATAAATAAAAATTGCAAGCAAATAAAAATTGACAAATGTGTGACATGTCTTTATTATACAAAATTTGGGAAAAGTGCTGGACACTAAAGTAGTTACATTTTTACATTTACTATTTCCACTCCAACCTAAATCAAGTAGGTGAAGGTGTTGGACACTAAAGGGGTGACATTTACTATTCCCACAACAATTTAAAACAATTTGGGGAAGGTGTTGAACAATAAAGGGGTGACATTTACTATTCCTAATACAATCTAAAACAATTTGGGGAAGGTGTTGGACACTAAATGGGTGCCATTTACTATTCCCAATCCAACCTAAGCCAATTTGGGAAGGCGGTGGACACTAAAGGGGTATATTTACTATTTCCGCTCCAAGATAAACTAATTTGGGGAAGGTGTTGGACACTAAAGAATTGTAATTTACAATATCCACTTCAAAATAAAGCATTCTACATAGCATATTATAAAATATAAATATTACCTACACAATAAATACTCCAGATTCTCACATATTTTGTATATAAGATTAACAAATCTTATCTAAAAATATTAACCTAAAGTATAAACCTTTATGTACAGATTTATATTAAAAATAATGTATTGTGGAAAAATTAAATTGTTTAAAAAATTAACTTAAATTAAAATTACATTTTAAGAAAAATAATTGTACAATTGTAAATATTTAAAAAAATAATGTAACTATGTTAACATAAAATATTTCTAAATACTCCACTTGATTTACTTTTTATGTCAGTATTTTGTAATATTTATTTTTATTTATTTAAAAAACTATCATTAATTATCTTAACGTCAAATTAAAATACACTTAAAATATTAATAAACAAAATTATAAATATGCATTTCTGTAATATTATTTTAATTTAAACTATGTATTTTAAAACTCTTCCGATCCTCATCCCTAAAAACCCAATATCCTGCTACTAAAATAAATATTAAACAATTAATTATATATATACATTAATAATACAACTAAGAATACAAATTTCAACAAATGAATGAGTAAATATCGTACTAAAACGCAAATAAAAATAATAAAAACATAGAATCAAACACACTATGATAACCACATACTAATTAACACTTACAAACAATATTACATATAACAATATTTTCTATATAGATATGTTTGACAACAATATTAAAAACAACACTAATAATCTTTTTTCACTCAATATTCCTGTCTACTATATTTTTGATGTCCATTTATTCTTGACAGAAAATGTTTGTATCACAATTTTTTTCAGATATTTTGTCCAAACACCTTGAGATAGTCCACACCCCCAGAGTTTTCCCCTGCTAAATTTCAATCGTCTTGTAATTTAAAGGATGAAAAAGACCCTGAAAATACAAGGACTATCCAATTCTGGTGTGCAAAATATGCATGTTATGGCCAACTTCGAAGTGGACCCAGCTCATATTAGGAGTGAATTATCACTACCAATAAAATTAGAACCCCAAGAAGGTACCAGTCATAACTAGGGTCTTAGTCCTGTAGAAGATCAAGCTCCATGCTGGGCCTCCTTCAAAAGGTTGATTTTCAATGTCTTGTGGATCTGTTGTACTTATAACCAAATGGGAGTGACACATATTTTTTCTTAAGGCATCACATAGTGTCCCTCAGTCTATCCCAATAACACAGCCCATTCCACCACAACAAAGGCAGCATTTGTTGCCAGTGGTGACTGCTGCCAATAACACTTGGTGGGACAGCCCATGCGGGGGAAATTTGGAGGTGTAATAAAAAAATAAAACAACGTACCCGACGCTGCCCGACGCCGCCTTGGTGCTCCTTTTCCCCTGCTGCCTCGGTGCTTCTCTGCTCCCCTCCCCCACCCAATCCAGATGCTCGTCTCGTGCTGGTACATGAGAGAAGCACCAGGATTGGTCTGAGCAGGCTGAAATGCTGCTCAGTTATGGATTGGAAGCCTGTACTGGTTCTCCACCCAGCTGTGCAGCTTCGGTGGAGAGTTCTAAGTCTGTATGTCGGTTTGCCTGTCCTAAGACGGCCGGTAAAAATCGACATGCGCACTTACAGTGCACCTACCACTGCTCCCTCTCTTCTACTAACTCAGAGGATGGTCCCGTCTCACCGTAGAGTCGGCAGAGTGGCTGTGGCTGAGTAAGTAAAAAAATCAAATGATAATTAAATAGCTTTATTATTATTTTATTTTTCTGCTGCTTTTCAGCAGTGGGGCGACGCTCCTCCGCCATAACAGAAGGCCGCCCGTGTAAAATTGTTGCTTTCCTAAGGTATTTCCTTCTCACAGCGCTCGGTAGGTTGGGCACCTTAGCTACTCCACAGGCATTCTTTAAGTATTGCTCTCTGGCTTCAGGTTAGAACGGCTCCCCATCGAGAAATCCTGTTCCTCCAAACACGTTCACTCAAACCTGACTTGGGCCTGGGATGTCATCGCCTCGGAGCACTTAAAGCCTATGAGCGCTTCCCAAAATCTTTGACACCGAAAGAAGCAAAGCCACTCATCAGTAACTCTGGTACTTTGGTTCTTCAAGCACTCATCTATAAAGAAGCCGCTCAAAGATCTTGGCTGTACAGGGCCAAAGTATGTGATAGGGGAGGTTGCATCATGCTGCTTTTTATATGATAAAGACAATTTATTTGGCACATTCGTTTTCGCTATTGTCGAACTATTATCACAAAATAAAAGTACCCCCTGACAGGAAATACGGTTCAAAAGAAAGAAAGCCACATACACATAGCAGATATTATTCAAATGCTATTCTCCATCAATTAATGTATTGCTCTTACTTGAAAAAGCGACATAATCTTAACTCTAGTATCCCAAATGCATACAACATTTGAATAGTTGGTATAGGTTTGTATAGGGCAAAAACATTGTTGCACTCGGCAGAGCTTAAAGCTACATGTACACACCACTGATGAAATACACTACTGATGAAATAAAGAGTGCCTCTTCTTATCTGCATCCCAATTATTCCAAAACATTTTACCTGTAGATCAGTGTCCGATTTATTCTGTGTTTACATTATGAGAATTATGGTATAACTGCTTTTTAAAAAGAAACAGTCTTGAAAAACATTACTGTACAATACAAACTTATTCTTAACTTGTCTTGCTAGACCCCACTTTATACTTTGTAACATAAAACTTTGAAAGATGTGCATAGTGGGTAAGTTCTGCCATCTAGTGGTTGGTTCAGAAACTTAAACTATATTCTCCAAAACAGTTAAGTTATTGTAGGCGGCGATAGTGTAAGAGCCTGTGATGTCGACAGCGGCGTAACGCTAAATTACGTCCCTCCCAACCCCACAGAATATTGAGCGGTCCTTGACACTCACATGCCTTACTGATATTATTAGACCATGGGTTCAATGCTCCCCCCCCCCCGAGGGTGGACTCCATTTGCACCACAAGGGATGCAGGTATCTGCTTTACGATCCTGGATGTCGAGTTGTTATTCCCAAAACCTGAGTGTCGGCGACCGATATGGCTTTATTATTTTCGAGTTGGTATTCCCAAAACCTGAGTGTCGGCGACCGATATGGCTTTATTATTTTCCGGCACTGGGTTCAGTCACTGGGAAGACAGAAGTGCTACAAATAAAATAATTAGAAAGCAGGTTGGTTAATAACAGCCCAATTTGTTTGTGCTACACGAAGTACCAGTACATAGCCATATTGTACTGTGCATTGCACTGGATTGTATCTTTGCGGTAGGTAGATATCCATATTGTACTGCGCATTACGCTGGATTGAATCTTTGAGGTTGGAAGATATCCATATTGTATTGTGTCCGCAGGGACTGGCCCTGCGGCCAACCCCCCTATAAGCACCCAACCTTGCACTGTGCATGTCCTTTGGCCATGCATGGCGTGGGTTGGCTGTAAGGCCAGGGCTGAGCCAGACCCTGCGCCCAACCGCAAGCACCCAACCCCATGCTGCACAAGGCCCTTTGGCCGTGGCCAGCAGGACTTAGCCATGACCTGTCTCTCTGGGTGTGAGAGCGTGTAACTGGGGTGAGCGTACCTGTGGAAGTGTCTGTCTGGGTGTGAGAGTGGGTGCATCAGTGTCTGTCTGGGTCTGTGAGTGGTTGTGTGAGGGTTTCAGTGGGTCTGTGAGTGGGTGTGTGAGAGTAAGTGGCTGTGTGACTGTTGGAATGGGTCTGTGAGTGGATGTGTGAGTCTGTGAGTGGGTACACGTGGGTCTGAGTGGGTGCGTGAATGTCTGACTGGGTCTGTGAGTGGGTGCATAGGGGTCTGAGTGGGTGTATGAGTGGGAGAAAGAGATTGAAAAAGAGAAATTGAGAGAAAGCGAGAAAGAGAGGGAGAGAGTTTTTTAGGCTTTGATGAATGATATACTTAGAATTAGATTTTTCTGGACAAATTGAAAAATTGTATTCGTCAATTAAAAAGTGTGAGATCACCTTTCAGTATGAACCATTTAAACTTCTGAAGTTTAAAATAAAGAAGAAGGAAAATGACCAGGGACACACCTGGAGTAGAACCCTTACTTTCAGTGTGAGGGCCTGTGACCTTAACCTTTAGGCCATAGGTGACTCCTTACTATGATGCTTCCAGACATACCTATGACAGTCAGCCCACACATGTGATTGCAAAGAAAAGTGAATGTTCCATCACTACTAAATAAATAAACACACTGCCTAAGGGTACTAGGATTTGAACCTTCAGCCTACTGAGTGACCTTATAAGACCTTGACCATTAGGCCAGAAGTGACTCTGGTCTGCTCTGCTCTGCACATAAACATAACTATAGCATTCGTCCCAAACATCTTGCTAGTTTGACACTTTGATGTCATTGCACGGAGAGACCATTGCAATGACAATCTCCCTCTCTGTCTCTCTCTCTCTCTTCCATCCCACTATGGGATAGAAGAGAGAGATTGACAGGACCATGGGGGGAGCCTAAAGGCCCTCACAGTTCTAGCCAGCTCCCTGCATCCTGGGGGAGCTGGCACTGCTCCCCCAAGCAGGGAAATCTTTTTTTTAACAGCTCCCTGCTTGCAGGAGCAATGTTTTCACCTGTCTCCCCCCAACGCATATTTCCATACAGTGAAGACAGATGAAAACTGTGCTTTCTGCAAGTGAGAGCTGTTTGATAGCTCTCACCTGCAGAAAGCGGACTTTGTTTGCTTTTGCTTAGTGGGGGCTGTCAGCTTCCACCAAGCAAAAGCAAACAGCTATGTCCTGGGGTTGGGCACCCTGGGACATAGCAGGAGCCGACCCGGGGTGGTGTTCCCCAGGGCCATCATTGGCTCCTCAAGGGGGGCAGCGTGGCCCCCTCCAACTGTGAATTTAGAGGTGGAGGTCCCTGGGGCTGCGGGGGGTCCCAAACGGACCCCCTTTATTTTTTTCATGTTTTCCCCAGGGAGGTGGTGGTCCCCAAGGCTGCGCAAGGTCTGCGCACCCCTGCATTATTTTGATTAAGTGTCCCAGGGAGGTGGCAGTCCCTGGGGCGCAGGGGGCCAGGGGGACCCCCGCATATAAAATTTAAATGCCCCCGGGACCAGGTCCACCCAGGGGCTTGTAAAAAAAAAAAGTGCAGCAGGCGCACTTAGTTTCCTGAATTCAAAAGGTCGTTGCAAATTTGTGGGAAAAGTTTAAAGAATATATATTTTTTTGCCATGGGGGTCCCTCTGGGACCCCACACCAGAGCTAATGAGTCAGGGTGACTCTACCCTTGCCCCCACAACCACTCACAGACCCACAAAAGCACTCACATTGCCACTCACAGACCAACACACTCACACACCCACTCACACAACTAACACACCCACACAACCACTAACACACCAACTCAAACCCATACAGCCACTCACAGATCCACACAGCCACCCACACACCAACTCACACATCCACACAACCACTCACATACCAATACAACCATTCACACACCTACTCAAACACCCACACACCGAGTCCGACACCCTCTCACAGACCCACACAGCCAGTCACACACAAACACACACTCACACACCCACTTACTCACTCACACTCACAGGTTACAGGGAAGTTATAGCTAGGTAATAGCATTCCAAAACATAGACCATCACTGAAAAAAGTAAAGGTTACAGGGATGTTCTGATCAGGAAATAAAATGTAAAAAGCCTTAGAAAATCACTAAAAAAACAAAGGTTACAGGGACCTGTAGTTAGGTTCAGGGTTTACACACACAAAACCATAAAATTCAGAAGTTCTAGTTATTTCAAATAACTATAACTCTTGCCCTAAGGTAACTATAACTCACGCCCTCGCTATGCACTGCTAATTACCCCACATATGACATCATTGATAATACTGCAACATTTGCAGTGAAATTATTGATGCGAAAACTGTACATGGCGGGCGTTTGTGGAAAATTCTGGAGGACAGTGAATTATTAAATATGTCACTGAACACCGGGCTAATAACCTCAGTGGTAGCTGCTAGAATACTGGATGGGCATGGATCAGCCATTACCACACAGCTCCTGAGTGGCCGTGAATGTAGCGGTGCATGCTGTGGGTTGAAGAAGAGCATTCCTATCTCAGTTTCCCAGATAGAATTCTCCGCCTCCTTATTCTTTATCAAAGAAAACTCAGCCGCACAATCTTGATTCCTTTCCTGAAAGGCTTTAGGGCCTGTTTATAAATGACTTTATCCTCCTGGCTATACGTGGAACACCATTTTCTTTCCAAAAATGTCGTTTTTTAAAATTACTAAAATGACTTGAGAAGACCAAGGAGCTGATGTGGGTTGCCGTGGGGAATGTAAGGCTGTCAATGGGACCAATTTATCCGTGGACTCGGATTGCCATCCCAAAACCCGGTCCCAATCCTCCTCCACTTCGCCTAGCAAAGTGGGACAGAAGGACTGAAGAGTGTTCAATAAAGCCTGAGTATTAACCAACCTCCACAAGTGAGCAAATCTCATGGGAGGTATTGTGAGAAACAGCTTAACTGGTATTGGAAAACGAAAGGGAATGAACATATGGTCTGACCAGCCCAACTGACATTGAAGATCAAGCCACAGCAAGTTTGTTAGTAAAAAAAAATTAATGTATGCCCCGCCAAATAAGCATGCAAATTGATCCACTGGTGGAGGTTTAGTGAAGCCATGGTGTTGATCAATTCACTTGCCCGTGAATCATTAAAGCCGTCAATGTGTAAGTTAAAATCTCCTAAAACCACGAAATTGGTCGCCTTCACACACAGACAGGCCATAATCTCCCCAACAGTCTTAATGAATTCCACTCCCGGCCCAGGTGAACAGCAAATAAGAGCCCCCAAGAGGATGAAATTGGGAGAGATCTTGACAGAAAAGCCAAGCCCTTCTGCTTGCAATGTGTTAACTAAAGGAAAGGATACAGCTTGAAAGGTATCCTCAAAGATAACCATTACTGCACTCTCCTGCAGCCCCTCTATTCATGGACGTCATTTAGGGACTACCAGGGGTCGCAGTTGCGACCCCTGGCTTGCCCTATGCGACCCCTGGCCTCAGAAGTGGCAAAATCAGTGCCAGGAACACAGTGGCAGGCAATCCTTAAGGACGTCGTTTGGGCCTCCATTCTGTTTTCTTTTAACGTTTTTATTACGCTAATGGTGAATAATGAAACAATGAGGTTTCATTATTCACCGTTAGTGCAATAAAATATGCAGTATAAATTAGCTAGAAAATAGCCTTCCCTGGAAGCAGAGGTAAAAAAAAATTAAAGTGCTTTTAAATGTATGTTGTGCGCGTGCTTGAGGGTGTGTGTGTGTGTGTGTGTGTTTATGTGAGAGAGAGTATGTGTGTAAAGGTAAATGTGTCTATGTGTAAGAATGCGTATGTGAAATTGAAGGTGAAAGGGTGTGTGATGTCACTTCCATTACCCCAAGCATTTTAGTGAATTGATGTTCATGCCATTCATGGATTTCGTAGAGGAAGGTATCTTCCCAATGAAACCCAAATCACCTGAAATGAAGGACAAAAGTGGGCACAAAGTTATAGAGTCTCAAATAGATAAGTGCAAAAAGAACAGATGATAGATGGAATGCAGAACAAATCAAACATTCACCCATAGTCACAGATCTAGGATTAATGCATCCGTTTTATTTTTTTGTTCAACATGCATCCCAGTTTTGACCCAGTCATATGCAAGTGACTCTTGACCTTGCTCCCCATGGGAAGAGTCCAGACCAAACTGGCAGGCCACGTCCTCCCTGAACCAGAAACAAGCATCCTGGAATCGATTTCAGGGTATCACCAATCAACAGTCAGGCAAGCTTGATTCTGGTGGCGTAGTGAGTATCAGACCCACGTCTGGGCATACCCTTCATACTTAGGGTGAAAAATGCAAAAAGGACAGATGATGGACAGAATGCAGAACAAATCAAACATTCACCCCAGTCACATATCTGGGTTTAATCCATCAGTTTTTTTGCTTGCCATACCGTTTCAGTTTGGACCTAGCCATATCCAAATCCGTCTTGACCCTGCTCCCAATGGGAACACTACAGCCCGAACTGCCAGGCCAGGTCCTCCCTGAACCAGAAACAAGCATCCTGGAACCGGTTGCAGGGTATCACTCCTCATCAGACAGACTAGCTTGAATCTAGTGGCATAGCGAGCCTGGGACCCACGTCTGGGCATACCCTTTCCACTTAAGGAGACAAATGCAAAAAGAACAGATGATGGACGGAATGCAGAACAAATCAAACATTCACTCCAGTCACACAGTCTTCAGTACCACCCTAAAGTTGACTGTTGCACAGGAAGTAAGATGGTGATCTAAACTGAAAGCACTCAGAGAGCCCCCAGCTTGAATGAACCTGCTGGATTCAGATACTTGTGCCTTTCAGGCACTTGTGTGACCTCTAAATATAACAAAGTGTATGAATGGTGCACTTAGGTCTTACCTTACCATACCTAAGGGTTTGAATGCTCTCCTCAAGATGACCCCTGTCTAGGAAGGTGGCCTCGATTGAGGAAGTTTCAGCGTACTCTGACCACTTTCATAGCCATCCAGAGAGCAAAGCATTATACAGAGATTCAAGCTCTCACTGATCCTCTTGTCAGTTTATTTTTTGATCTGGGGAGGCACTAAAGTGACATGTGGCAAGATGGTGGCCTTTCAAAGAGAATCTGAATCCATTCAGTAATGTGTTATCCTGCAGGATCCTGCTACATGAGTGCAGTGGTGGCCGCCTTAAATAGCAAGGAGAGGGATGGAGGGATGATGGGGCCAGGGGAGGGAGGGGACAAATAATAAAGCTTTTTTTTTAAATTGTAATGTTTCTGCTGCCGCTGTCTCATGCCACCTCGCTCATTGTTCCTTACCTGTTCTGATGTCCCAGCATTCACTGGGACACCAGAACAGGCTCTCCAGCAATCCTGGTGCTGCTTTCATGCTAAACCTAGCATGAAAGCAGCATCAGGATTGGTCTGAGGGGCTCAGACACAACCCTGGTGTCTGTGCAGTTTCTCCAGCCCAGCTAAGACGGCCGGCCAAATACAAATGCGCACTTAGTGCACTCCATTTCTCCTCCCGACTCCCAAGGCCCAGCTCTGCCCCTTCCTTCATATGCTGGCTTTTAGCCAGGGGGGGGGGGCAACCCCCCTCTGCCATTGTGGAGGAGCCACCCCTGCATGTGTGTATCTATTTGTGTGAAGAAATAAATGCTCAGGGGGTTACATACTGGTATCTCCTCACATTGGTCACACTTGTTAAGAAACTCCATGCAACAGCCTGTTCCAGGCCTCCTGGACTTGTTGGCTTCTGGTACTCTCTTAGCTGCTGTCCTCCTACCTGAGGGTTTACCATGCACTGAGTTGCAGGGTTTTGCGGGGGACATCTTGGTAACAGTTGGCTGGAGGCGGTGTTGCACTCTCCCTTGTATGTGCAGGCTATTGGTCTTTGCCACTACCAAAGCTACACCTTATGGCAGAGCAGTTATTTGGCAACTCGGCTCCTGGGGTTTGCTCCTGTTGGGGAATCTGGCCCTCTGGCAGCAGTGCATCTCTTCCGCACTCGAGACCAGTCGATCTTAGTGGCAGCTATAGTGATTGCTGTTGGGGACGCCTGATTCCTCTCCCACCTCTGCTTGGGAGCTGTGAGCCTTTCATCAGAACAATGTGAACCAACCTCTCAATGAGCTGAGGGCAAGAGATCACTGCGGCAGATGGACACATAGTGACAGCGCTGTGGTGTTCACTGGTAGGCGCTGAAATATTCTTGGATTTGCGTAGGCTCAATAATGCTCATCGTCCTATACTGTGTGGAACTCAGTGCAGTTAGTGTTAGAAATGAGGTCTTTAATTGACAGTCAGGTTACCCCCTATCAAGCAAGGACCCTCACTCTAGTTAGGGTAAAAGAGAATCACCCTCAGCTAACCCCTGCTTACCCCCTTGGTAGCTTGGCAGAGCAGTAGGCTTAACTTCAGAGTGCTAGGTATAAAGTATTTGTACCAACACACACACAGTAACTGTAGGAAGTTGGCTCTGTATGTGCTATTTCAAAGTAAGGAATAGCATGCACAGAGTCCAAGGGTTCCCCTTAGAGGTAAAATAGTGGTAAAAAGAGATAATACTAATGCTCTATTTTGTGGTAGTGTGGTCGAGCAGTAGGCTTATCCAAGGAGTAGTGTTAAGCATTTGTTGCACATACACATAGACAATAAATGAGGTACACACACTCAGAGACAAATCCAGCCAATAGGTTTTTATATAGAAAAAATATCTTTTCTTAGTTTATTTTAAGAACCACAGGTTCAAATTCTACATGTAATATCTCATTCGAAAGGTATTGCAGGTAAGTACTTTAGGAACTTCAAATCATCAAAATTGCATGTATACTTTTCAAGTTATTCACAAATAGCTGTTTTAAAAGTGGACACTTAGTGCAATTTTCACAGTTCCTAGGGGAGGTAAGTTTTTGTTAGTTTTACCAGGTAAGTAAGACACTTACAGGGTTCAGTTCTTGGTCCAAGGTAGCCCACTGCTGGGGGTTCAGAGCAACCCCAAAGTCACCACACCAGCAGCTCAGGGCCGGTCAGGTGCAGAGTTCAAAGTGGTGCCCAAAACACATAGGCTAGAATGGAGAGAAGGGGGTGCCCCGGTTCCGGTCTGCTTGCAGGTAAGTACCCGCGTCTTCGGAGGGCAGACCAGGGGGGTTTTGTAGGGCACCGGGGGGGACACAAGCCCACACCGAAATTTCACCCTCAGCGGCGCGGGGGCGGCCGGGTGCAGTGTAGAAACAAGCGTCGGGTTTTCAATGTTAGTCTATGAGAGATCTCGGGATCTCTTCAGCGCTGCAGGCAGGCAAGGGGGGGATTCCTCGGGGAAACCTCCACTTGGGCGAGGGAGAGGGACTCCTGGGGGTCACTCCTCCAGTGAAAGTCCGGTCCTTCAGGTCCTGGGGGCTGCGGGTGCAGGGTCTCTCCCAGGCGTCGGGACTTTAGGTTCAAAGAGTCGCGGTCAGGGGAAGCCTCGGGATTCCCTCTGCAGGCGGCGCTGTGGGGGCTCAGGGGGGACAGGTTTTGGTACTCACAGTATCAGAGTAGTCCTGGGGTCCCTCCTGAGGTGTTGGATCGCCACCAGCCGAGTCGGGGTCGCCGGGTGCAGTGTTGCAAGTCTCACGCTTCTTGCGGGGAGCTTGCAGGGTTCTTTGGAGCTGCTGGAAACAAAGTTGCAGCTTTTCTTGGAGCAGGTCCGCTGTCCTCGGGAGTTTCTTGTCTTTTCGAAGCAGGGGCAGTCCTCAGAGGATGTCGAGGTCGCTGGTCCCTTTGGAAGGCGTCGCTGGAGCAGGATCTTTGGAAGGCAGGAGACAGGCCGGTGAGTTTCTGGAGCCAAGGCAGTTGTCGTCTTCTGGTCTTCCGCTGCAGGGGTTTTCAGCTAGGCAGTCCTTCTTCTTGTAGTTGCAGGAATCTAATTTTCTAGGGTTCAGGGTAGCCCTTAAATACTAAATTTAAGGGCGTGTTTAGGTCTGGGGGGTTAGTAGCCAATGGCTACTAGCCCTGAGGGTGGGTACACCCTCTTTGTGCCTCCTCCCAAGGGGAGGGGGTCACAATCCTAACCCTATTGGGGGAATCCTCCATCTGCAAGATGGAGGATTTCTAAAAGTTAGAGTCACTTCAGCTCAGGACACCTTAGGGGCTGTCCTGACTGGCCAGTGACTCCTCCTTGTTGTTCTCATTATTTTCTCCGGCCTTGCCGCCAAAAGTGGGGCCTGGCCGGAGGGGGCGGGCAACTCCACTAGCTGGAGTGTCCTGCTGGGTTGGCACAAAGGAGGTGAGCCTTTGAGGCTCACCGCCAGGTGTGACAATTCCTGCCTGGGAGAGGTGTTAGCATCTCCACCCAGTGCAGGCTTTGTTACTGGCCTCAGAGTGACAAAGGCACTCTCCCCATGGGGCCAGCAACATGTCTCGGTTTGTGGCAGGCTGCTGAAACTAGTCAGCCTACACAGATAGTCGGTTAAGTTTCAGGGGGCACCTCTAAGGTGCCCTCTGGGGTGTATTTTACAATAAAATGTACACTGGCATCAGTGTGCATTTATTGTGCTGAGAAGTTTGATACCAAACTTCCCAGTTTTCAGTGTAGCCATTATGGTGCTGTGGAGTTCGTGTTTGACAAACTCCCAGACCATATACTCTTATGGCTACCCTGCACTTACAATGTCTAAGGTTTTGTTTAGACACTGTAGGGGTACCAGGCTCATGCACTGGTACCCTCACCTATGGTATAGTGCACCCTGCCTTAGGGCTGTAAGGCCTGCTAGAGGGGTGTCTTACCTATACTGCATAGGCAGTGAGAGGCTGGCATGGCACCCTGAGGGGAGTGCCATGTCGACTTACTCGTTTTTGTCCTCACTAGCACACACAAGCTGGCAAGCAGGGTGTCTGTGCTGAGTGAGAGGTCTCCAGGGTGGCATAGACATGCTGCAGCCCTTAGAGACCTTCCTTGGCATCAGGGCCCTTGGTACTAGAAGTACCAGTTACAAGGGACTTATCTGAATGCCAGGGTGTGCCAATTGTGGATACAATGGTACATTTTAGGTGAAGGAACACTGGTGCTGGGGCCTGGTTAGCAGGGTCCCAGCACTCTTCTCAGTCAAGTCAGCATCAGTATCAGGCAAAAAGTGGGGGGTAACTGCAACAGGGAGCCATTTCTTTACAGTAACTTAATGAAAACACTACAAAATGACACAACACAGGTTTAGAAAAATAGATAATATTTATCTAAACAAAACAAGACCAAAACGACAAAAATCCACAATACACAAGTCAAGTTATAAAAAATGCAAAAAGAGTCTTTAAGTAGTTTTAAACACACACTAACACTGTTAGCGTGAAAAAGTACCTTGGGTGCATCAAAAATAACCCCGCACAGGCAAGTGTGCATCCAAAAGGGCTTGCGATGCGTCGATTTCACTCATGAGCGAAACCTTGCGCCGTTTCTCCTTTCGTCGGGTCTGGGCACATCGTTTCTTCTCTCCGCAGGACAGCGATGCGTCGATCCGGTCAGCACTCTCGGGTCCAGGCAGGCCTTGCGTTGTTTCTACACGCCGGAAATCCAGCTGCACGATGATCCGAAAACAAGCCAGCACGGGTTGCGATCTCCCAGCCTCCGCCAGCGATGCTGTGCATCATTTCTCCTGCTCCGTCCGTCAATTCTTCGGTCGCGTTTCCGACGAGTGTCGATTTTCAGCCGCGGAGCGGGCAGCATGTCATTTCTTCAGCCGCAGATCAGAGTTGCGTCCATCTTTTCCCCGCACGGCGCTGTGTGTGGATTTCCTTTTCTTTAGGCTGCCAGCTTCTCCTTTCAGTGTCCCAGGAACTGGATGGGCATCACAGGGCAGAGTAGGAGTCTCTCCAGAGACTCCAGGTGCTGGTAGAGAGAAGTCTTTGCTGTCCCTGAGACTTCCAACAGGAGACAAGCCCTAAATCAAGCCCTTGGGGATTTCTTCTCAAGATGGAAGGCACACAAAGTCCAGTCTTTTCCCTCTTACTCTGACAGAAGCAGCAACTACAGGATAGCTCCACAAAGCACAGTCACAGGCAGGGCAGCTCTTCTTCCTCAGCTTTTCAGCTCTTCTCCAGGCAGAGGTTCCTCTTGTTTCCAGAAGTGTTTCTAAAGTCTGTGGTTTTGGGTGCCCTTCTTATACCCAGTGTCTCCTTTGAAGTAGTCCTACTTCAAAGTAAAGTCTCTTTTGAATGTGAAATCCTGCCATGCCCAGGCCAGGCCCCAGACACTCACCAGTGGGCTGGAGACTGCATTGTGTGAGGGCAGGCACAGCCCTTTCAGGTGTGAGTGACCACTCCTCCCCCCTCCTAGCACAGATGGCTCATCAGGATATGCAGGCTACACCCCAGCTCCCTTTGTGTCACTGTCTAGTGTGAGGTGCAACCAGCCCAACTGTCAAACTGACCCAGACAGGCAATCCACAAACAGACAGAGTCACAGAAATGGTATAAGCAAGAAAATGCTCTCTTTCACACACAATCTTAAAATCAACTTTACTAAAAGATGTATTTTTAAATTGTGAGCTCAGAGACCCCAAACTCCACATGTCCATCCGCTCCCAAAGGGAATCTACACTTTAATCAGATTTAAAGGTAGCCCCCATGTTAACCTATGAGAGGGGACAGCCCTTGCAACAGTGAAAAACGAACTTAGCAATATTTCACTGTCAGAACATATGAAACTTATTACTATATGTCCTACCTTAACCGTACACTGCACCCTGTCCTTGGGGCTACCTAGGGCCTACCTTAGGGGTGCCTTACATGTAAGAAAAGGGAAAGTTTACGTCTGGCAAGTGGGTACACTTGCCAAGTCGAATTTACAGTTAGAACTGCACACACAGACAATGCAGTGGCAGGTCTGAGACATGATTACAGAGCTACTTATGTGGGTGGCACAACCATTGCTGAAGGCCCACTAGTAGCATTTGATTTATAGACCCTGGCACCTCCAGTGCACTGTACGAGAGACTTACTAGTAAATCAAATATGCCAATCATGGATAAGCCAATTACATACACATTTTGTAAAGGAGCACTTGCACTTTAGCACTGGTTAGCAGGGGTAAAGTACCCAGAGTAAAAAAAACAGTAAAATCGGACTCCAGCACACATCAACAACCTGGGGAACAGAGGCAAAAAGTTAAGGGAAACCACGCCAAGGATAAAAAGTCTAACAGGCATCCAGCTGGTTGGCTAATTGGGGGGCTTTAGTTATCACTTTGCACCGTAGCTAAGGCCCGTCATGCTGGCTATGTTCCAATGGTTCCCAATCCCAACACAAACAAATCGGAGAAACAACAAATAAAAGGTAATAATGACTAAAGTATGTGCAATTGCTCACAGAGTGCAGCACAACTATGCCAGTTGTCACTACATTTGCATTGTATTGCTCTACGCAAACAGACGTAACACATTTTAGTACATATACCTCATAATTGCAATATAATGGCTGTAATAATGGTGGTAATACTGATGACTATGATGTGGTCAATGTTTGGGAAATAAGAGGGAACGTTCCCTATGATACGCAGACAGAGATACAAACTACGAATCATGAGCTCAATGACAGTGTGGCAGAGTGGGCAGGAAACTCAATGCTCTGTTCTTTAAAGAGGCCAGTGTTCAGCCAAGGCTAAGGAAACACGGCAGCAGGCTGATCAAGTAACACAACCAATATCTACGCTTAAAGGTGATGGTAGATTCCAGCACTTCTGGGGTTCACATGGTCTAGTCACAGATGACTGGACTGCAGCCTAACCTGAAGGACTAAGAAGGTCGTTCCAAGAGGAATACTATTTTCACTGTTGTATCTGAGGAATAATAGCAACAATTCCTAAAAGATCTCTTTGGGAATGCCTCCTTCTCAAGCCAGTAACCACACACATCCTGAGCAGCAGGCCCTGGTACCTGCAGAACTAGGACCTTTCAACCAAGGGAGTACCCAGAAAATGAAAATTCCTCCCTCTTTGAAAACAAAAGCTCTGATGGCACCAAGAAAGTGAGCCCATCCCTCCTTATAAGAGGCCCTTTGTCTCTTCCATCTATCCATTCATCCTTTCACCCTTCTGACCACCAACTGGTATCCGCTATTTCATCTTTACATTCTGCCACCCATTGATTTTTTTAAATCTAGCATTCAATCTGTCTTTTCATCCACCCATCTACTCTTTCATTCATCCACTCTGCCATCCATCCTGCCACCTATCCATCCATTTGTCCTCGCCCTACATCTATCCATCCACTCTGCCTTCCATCCATGCATTCTTTCAACCACTAATCCAACCATCCCTCCCTTTGCTCTACCATCCTTTGACCTGTGTATCAATCTATCCATCCCTTTTCTCTGCCATCTTTTCACTTGTGCCTCCATATCCCTTTACTCTGCCATCCTTTCACCTGGCCGTCCTTTCCCCTCGCCCTCCACCGATCCATCCATCCATTTACTCTGCCATCCTTCCACCTGTCCATCCACAATCCATTCACTCATCTTTCACCCATTCATCCATCTACCCACTCCTTCATCCAGCCACTCGTTTATTCATTCAACCTTACTTCCTTTCACACTTAGTTCTATTTAATACCCATTCCTTCTTTACCTTGCCTATTTACACATATTTTGTTTTTCCTTGCTCCGTCTTGCTAGTTTGTCACTGTTTTTCTTTATGGTGTTATTTATGAGTTTTTGTCTGCCGAGCTGCAGACAGAGGAGGTCCATAAAGAACCCAAAACCCCCAAGTAGCTGCTAAAGCAGGGGGTTCATGTCGCACCTGCATTCAACTGAGATTGTTGAATAGTAATGATATAGACACATGCTCCGGCTGGACAAGGAAAAGCAAAAGCTAAGCTAACTTATGAAGGTTTCCGGCTGATGCTCTCTCTGGACTTCACTTCAGCTATTGAAGCTGCTAGGAAATTCTTTCTGGATTTCTTGCATGATCATGACGTGAAATACTCCATTCTGTATCCTGCGAAGTTATGAATTTAACTGTTTGAGAAAACACACGTTCCAAGTTAAAGATGCAAAATATTTCGTTGATCACAATTTTTCATCCCACCAGCGTTCCTTGAAGCAAGCTGCTTGGCAAAAGAATCTGGAACGACTAGAAGACTGTTCTAATGATGAAGCCTGGTTTGTGCAATTGTGTTAAAGCTTTTTCTCAATGTGCATTTATCGGTGATAAATTATTTTTGAATACTAATGATTTCTACAACAAATAAATATGTAAAAGATGAATTGTTATTACTGCACATGAAACAATTTTGTTTAGAAGGCTGTTTATTAACGTAGTTTAGTTATGTCGCATTTTCGCATAGGAACCATTTTATTAAAATGAATGTTGTTTTGGTGTTCTGTTCATCTTGCCCCTGCTCATTATCCCTTAAAGTCAATGTTTCCCTTCCTGTCTTCTATCCTCACAGTCTTCAAAGAGCACAGAACACTGACGCAATTGTTTTTTTTTCTTTAGATAGCATGCATTGTGAATGATAATTTCTTTGTGTCCCTAATGTAACATTCTGAATGATACTTTAGCTGGAGATTCCAGTGCAGGCCTGTTAGCACACTGATGTATGAGCCTTTGCCTGAAAATGTTTCATATTGGTTTGCACATCTCCAGACTCAAGATAAAGAAGTCTTTTGGGTTAGTATTGCAGTTATTGTGACAATCTGTATTCTTATTGGCCCAATATGTGTTATCACTAGTAGTGCCATGCTGAATTTGTATTTTTTGCTAATTGCCTATTCATAAAATGTGTATAAAAAACCTGGGCCTCATTTACAAGAACTGACTCATCGCTGCGTTTTGGCAGCAATGCGTAAAACAAATTTACACTGCATCAAAAAAGTTTAAGTTCATGAATGCGTCGTATTTACAATATGGTGCTCCACGGCATAGGTTCCCAGGATGCCTTAGACATACTCACTCATCCAAGGGAAGGATGCCGCAAGGCATCCACTCAAAAATGAATGCATTGTTGAAGATGGTGTCAGAACTGACGCAAATTCAGCAATGCCTCAAAAATCTGAAGTGATGTGTCAGTGAAGATTGATGCATGGAGCCTAATGTGTGAGGACCAGGTAAAAGACTGCAAAATGGTGGAATATCACCATCTACCCATTAACATTGTTCCTGGATGTAAGAGGTAATGTATGCAGCATGGCTATGAGTCACATTACAATGGGCATAGCCTACTTTTGTGTATACAGAGACCTGAGTATGTGTGACATTATGAGTGACAGTGTAATATAAGTGATTAGAAGTATATGTTGGAATGTGAAGTGGAAATACTTGTGTTATCTACCTAATGTGTGTACTTACCTGTAGTCCTTTGGAGTACGCAGGCTTGGACTTGGGGACCCATTCCTCCTTGGAGAAGTGACAATCCTGGCTTGCCCCTTGCGAAAAGTACACAATATCACATTGCCTTTCTGCAGTGGATGATGGAATCATAGGTGTCATGGTCCTAGGCTGGTCAAGAGGTCCTACAACTAGGGGTGGGCGGGAAACTCTGCTCCGTTGGCGGAGTTCTCAGAGTTTTGCCTAGTTCGGCAAAAAAAAATCCACCTACCGTCGGCGGAATGGAGTTTGCTGGCACACTCGCAAGTAGATTTGTCCACTGCATCCCTTGTGCTTGCGCTAAAGGGGGTGGGAAGAGCCGAGCTATAGCAGCGAATGCACCACCAAACTCCCTGGTCTACTTCCAGGTAACAGGCTCACAGCCAACAGCAACCGCAGGAGCCCGCCCCTAATTAGTAATAGTATCTCTACTTCTGCCTTGTGTGTAATGGGGCAGCGTGTGCTGCTGACCCGAGCCAGGCGCTGCAGCTGGTGCCCTTTCCTGTACATGCGACACGCTTCTGGAGCACATGGAAAGCTGAGCAGTACAGCACGCGCAGAGACGCCGAGCGCGGGAGTGCTGTGCCACAACAAGGACAGTGTGAATGAGAAGTCATGGAAGGGGGCATAAGGTAATTATTGTTCTTTCACATTTTAGGCCTTATCTTGTCATTTGGCACTACTCTGAGCAGATTCCGCTCTCAACTTATATACGAGATAGCTTCTCCTCTAAAAAGCAATGCTAGGTACAAACAAGTAGGACTTTGTTAAATGCATTTTATTGAACTTATTTATGTTCTCCTTTTTATGCCATCACGGACTTATGCGCCCTGTGCACGTGCAAAATTCATATGATATGATGAGAGTAGGTACATTGTTTGACTCAAAGTGGTCCTACAGTGCATTCAGACTGCCACTCACAGTGGAGCACAGACCTACCTAATCCCATCGAAGGCCTCACATTGTTTCTGATTATAAAAAACATATTATTAAATATCTTGTTGCTGTTGGGGGTACAGATTTCCCACTAGGGGTGGCTGAGTACTACTCTGCCTGCATGCGGAACTTCGCAGAATTCCACAGAGTTTTCCGGTCACTCTGTGGATTCCGCATAGTGAAACTCAGCGCACTCCGCCCAGCCCTGCCTACAACATGATTGGCACATGTGTAGCCCTATGACAAACTGTGGGAAGATGCAAAACAGACATCTTCCAGGGTGTGAAGCAGGGGCGATTGGCGTTCATGGGCAAAAGGGGCATTGCCCTGCCACCCTCCATTGTGGAGAGGCAAGAACAGGGAAATAATCATAGAGAAGCTGAAAATAAATCACTGCTCGGAGACAGTGTGCTGAATCTCCTGGGTGAACTCTAGTGAACTCTGCAGATGTCCTACTGTGCAAGTGCCAACCAGGCCAGGTTTTCTTCAACCTACAGGCACAAGCTACAGCAGTGACATCCTCGGAGAGGGAGCGCTGATTTACAATGCCATTTATCCGGTTGCTTTTGGGGCGCAAAAACAGTGGCCTTGGGAGGAGTTAGCAAAGCTTAATGGCTGGGGGTGGGGCAGACCAATGAGGTGAGGGAGTGGGTGGCAGCAATTTGTTCACTACACAAAGAAGCAGGCTGTAGGAGGGGTGCAGGGGGCTGCTCTCCTGGCAGTAGCAAGTGTTTAGTACTGCATTTGGTTTCACTTTGAAAAAAAACATTATGGAGCTGAGCATGACAGAGTGCTCCTTATCTCGACTGTAGAGGCCCAAGAGAAGGAAGTAACCAGCTCAGACAACAATTGCACTAGTGGACTAAGAGGTAAGTGTGCAGTTAAGCTTCTGCCTGCATCAGGGGCTTTGTCACCCTCCCCCATCTACCTCTTTAGCAGCTACGGTGGGGTGGGGTTCTTAATGGGCCTCTTCTGTCTGCAGCTCAGCAGACAAAGGCTTATGATTAACTTGGGAGGGTGAGTGAGTAAAAGGAAGGGTGGATGGATGGATGAAATGGTGGATGTATAGATGCAAGGATGAATGAGTGAAAGAATAGACACCAGAATGGAAGAGTGAAAGGCAGGGAGGATGTATGAGAAAGGGAGGGTGGGCGGATGGATGGATGAATGACAGAAAGGAGGAGTTGATGGATGATGAGAGAAAGGATAGATAGATGTTCGAATGAGTGAAAGGATGGATGGATGAGCGAAAGGATGGATGAGTGAAAGAATGTATGTTAAGATGGATGCATAAAACAATCGATGGATGAGTGAAAGGCAGGGTAGATGGATGTCTAGATGAATAGGTGAATTGACTGATGGATGAATAAATAGATAACTAGATGGATAAGTGAGTGAAAGGATGAATGCCTGAGTGAAAGGGTAAATGGATGGATGGATGGGACGAAGGGTGGATGGATGGGTGTAAGGATGATTGGCTGAGTGAAAGGGTGGATAGATAGATGAGCCAAAGGTAGGATGGAAGGATGTATAGAAAGGATGGATATATGGAGCTCAGGGGTGGATTGATGAGCAAAAGGATGGATGTGCAAAAGAATGGATGAACGCATGGATGAAAGGGAGATAGGTAACTGAAACGATCAAAGATTGAGTGGATGGACTGGTTTGATGGATAGGTGTCCCTGGGCCACAGGCAACTCTCCTTTATGGGCTCCACAGCTACACTACACCCTCCTTGTTTTGTGGTCCATTTTTATTGTATCAAGAGTGAATAATTATTTACTCATGATATAATAAAAATAAAATGCAGACCTGCTTCAGTCCAGAAAGAAACTGTGGCAGCTATTGACAGTTTGATTGCTGACACAGGTGCATGAAGGTGCCTGCATCAGCCATCAGAGGTACTGTTCAGAGTTGGTCGCATCCCAGCACTGTGATCATGTCTGTGTGACTACGTGTGTGAGTTAAAGTGATAGAGAGTCAGTGAAGGAAGGAGTTACAGTGAATGAGAATGAGTGACAGTAAGGAACAGTATGTGTGAGAATGAATGTGAGTCATTCAGGGAGAATGACAGAGTGTAACATAGTGTTCATCTGTGTGAGACTGAGTCACAGTAAGACTAATTCAGAATGAGTGAGAATGAATGGGACTGAGTGAGACAGAGTGGACCAGAGTAGAATGAGTGAGACTGTGTGAATTAGTGAGACCAAGGGAGACAGAGTGAGTCAGAGTGAGACAGTAAACTTCGAGCGAGAAAGTGTGAGAGAACCTTTCAAGCAAAAGCTTTTTGGAATTCGAGCCAAGGATTACGCCACACCACTTTCAAAGGTAACCAGCCACCACTGGTGTGAAGTGACTTCAAACAGCCAGATTCCTGTTTTAAAGCCACTGTGCCAGTCCCAACACTTGGGTTTTGGTGGCATAATAATTATAATGCACTGCAGGCAATGTGTGATGCATCTTGAAGAAATGTCAAAAAAAGAAAAATCTTGTAAATACCACTGTGTCAGTTGTAAGTGACTTTTTCCGATGGAACACCCATTCTACATACATTAAAATGTACATGACGCAGCCAGATCCCATGCAGGTTTTTTAACGCAGGGCCAGGAAAGTGATGCATTTGGTCAAATGCTTCACATTGTAAAGATAGAGCTAGCACAGCGCTGCTTCAAAAAAGTGACGCAACAGCGGTGCAAGCTCCATGTAAATAAGCCCTCTGTGTTTTGGGGGTGAGCCACAGCCTTTTCCCTTTTCGCCTAGAAACGCTGTCATTGTTGCTTGTTAATCTGACAAATAGAATAGAGGGACTTTCCATTTTCCTCATAGGACTTTGTGTGATTATTATGATGATTTTCCATTCCTAGTAGGGGTGCTGTCCATTCCCCATATGATTTTCGTTGCTTTTCGGGACTTAGTATAATTATGATTTTTAACTACATACACTGGACCACATTTATGTCCTGGTTTGCATCCCACTTGCACCTTGTACCATGGTGCAAGTGGGATGCAAACCTTAAAACAGATTTTTTAAGCCATTCAAAAATGTGGAGTAATACAATGCGTAAAGATCTCTGTGTTGCATTACTTGATGGAAGGGAGGTGTTCCATGGGCGTTGAGTGGGTGTTTCCATGCAACTCCCATGGTTTTTGATGCATCCTCAGATTTACAAGAACGTATAAACATAGGGATGTGCCAAAATCATATGCCTCCCCAGGGGTGTAAAGAGGAGTAATATCTAAATTTCTCTTTGTTTCGTCCTCTTTCAAGAGGACTATATCTCCCAGGATTGTTTTTGCACAGGAAGGTGTCCCATTGTGTGCCAGCACAGGGAAAAAGTAAGGAATGCTCTATATGCCTTAAATGCAGTGCGCATTCGTGCCCTTTCTTAGTGACACAGTGCAGAGCAGCAAGGAGACTTGCTCCACTACACTGCACCACTTTCACATAAATATGCCTGTCTATATCTAAGCTTTCATGGCATAAATTTCACCTTTCTCTGTAATGCCTATCTTGAGATTTTGTAATAAAACCCTTTAACTTTTCATTGATCTAGAACTCAGTTATTGAGCGGTCCCAGCCACTATTTTTATTACTCTGCTGAGTTCACTTGTGGGTCCGATGTCGAGGAGGGTGGTGACACTTATTGCGCAATCAAGGGTGCAGGGTGAGCTGTCGAAGGTAAATGCTTGGTGGTCAAAATACCGGGGTGCAGTAAAATATTGAGGTTCAACTCCCACAATTGGATCTCACAGGAAACCAACTCTGTCTCCCTTCTGGTGAGACTAGATCCCTCTGCGGAGTGGAGCTATACATAATTCAACCTGGTGGAGCTGGGGTGGTTTTTGAGTTGCTCATATATAATGGATATTATAGTTCTGTGGCTTGCTCTTTGCAGATTGTCATTCCACATTAAGGGAGACCACAGGAACAACAGGAGCTACTGGGCCACAACCCTGGAAGCAGGGATTGTTTGCTTCTGGTGTCCTTTCAACTAAGGCACTGCAAATTGGACCAAGTACACCCCTTCTGCACTTGACTTTCAGGGTTGTGAGGGTGAGTAGGTTGATGTCACAGGAAAACATATTACTGCATTCACACTTAGGGGTTCAATACATGGTCAATAATCCTGTCTGTAAGTTCCAGCTGAGTATCCTACCCCTTCTAATGCCCTATTCTGAGTCCCTATTGGGCCCCTAATATCTGTGGTATCGAGCAAGTAATATATACCAACAGGCACAGATGTAAGATCACTAAACAACCACCATATTAGACCACCCATTCATCAGTTTGTTTGATCATGAGCAGGAGGAGTTCATGCTAGCAATGTTACTTCCATAATGGCAGATTTATCCTTACACTTTAAGATAAAGTTTCTCAGGCCCATATTTAGACTTTTTTTGCACCACATTTGCGTCATTTTTTGACGTAAAAGCGTCGCTGACTAAGATAATATAATTATAATTTGTAAGTTTGCACCACTTTTGGGTCAAAAGAGGACGCAAATACGGCGCAAAAAAAGTTTAAATATGGGCCTCAGTGTTTAGCTTTGAGGACCAATGCTACCTGTTTGCAGGGTATACAACTTGGGGCCGTGCTAGAAGGCACCCTTCTTTGGTTTTAGCACTTGGCAAGTTCAGCAGCAGCTCAGGGCCATAGGCAGCAGCCTCGCCCTTCACTCGTGCCTTAGGAAGAACAGAGCAGCAGGGCTGGTTGGCAGATGCTTGTCTACAGCAGTTGTGGTCTTCAGGCCTTGGAGCAAGTTCTCTACTACAATAGTAATGATAATCCTAGACAGACACGCTATGTCCCATGCAGAAGTCCCTCTGCATATGCTGAAATGTGCAGTATGCTTATGGTCTGGCTTCAAGTTTCCTTCATGCAGTTCACCACCTGAACCAGGCAGGGAGATCCTGTGTGTATTGGGCCGGCGCCAGTTGCTCTCAGAGTAGCAGTCAGCTTCTTCTAGGTGATATGCACATTGGGAAGACACAGCCCAGCTTCTCCTGGACAGTCTCTATTCCTGAACAGTCAGGCACTTTCCTTCCCTCTCTAAGCAGGTAGGGCAGGCGTTTGGGCACTAGGCAGACCCACAGCATATTCAGCAAAATGTGCACACTGAAGTTTGTGTCCCCTCATCTTTAGGAGATTGGCTATCATGCAAAGACCAGTCCAAGCATCACAGCAGCTCTTTGAGTACATTGAGCAGCTCCCTTCCTTGGCTACTTTAATATCTTGGGAATGGAACAATGTGGCAAGGTTTTGGTCTTATCTGTATACTCTTTCCAGACGGGATGTTCATCCACTGTCCAAGGTGCTGGAAACTGCTTGGAGTGGTTCACTGTCCAACAGCTTTTGTAAAGGCTGATTTCTCTCACAGCGATGATGCTGACTTTAGGCAACAGCATCCAAACCATGGCTACAATTAAATATGAAGTGTTTGTATTTGGCTGCCATCAGTTTTCTTAAACTAGCAATGAAGGACAAATAAAAGGGGCAGGGCCTGCCTAGAAACATCCTCACCAGTAACATCAGAATCTGTTGTCTCACACCCACTTCCCTATCATCCACCAAATGTCAGTGCTCAGGAGGTACAATTCAGCAATCCCTGTTAGAAGGTCCTTTTAGGATTTCTAACAACAGCATTGTCTCAAGTAGGATTTCTAACGACAGCATTGTCTCCATCCTCCCTCATTTCAGTTTCTGGGTCTCCAACCTTTAGCATCAAATGCAGGAAACATACCTCCACTGTCTGGGAAAGCTGTATCCCATCTTTCATCTTGTGCCATGTTAAACCATAGGTCATTCAAATGTATCACACTTGTCCCAGCACTCAGAATCTTGGAACACAAGTAGTGCTGCCACTATGCATGTGCCACACACCTACCAGTCATACACGCACACTGAATGTCAGTGCACAGGTCTGGGTGTTATACCTCAGCAGAACTTTCATGAGTGGCCCACCCGTTGGAACAGAAAAAAAGTGTTCTCATGAATATTAATGTTCAAAAATCTGAAATTTGCCATCAACACATTATGTCAACAACCCAGAACATGGAGAGTAGTTGGATGTCATTAAAGAGGGTACGATTGGTGTTCCCTTTCAGGTCACAGGACAGGTTTTGGAGTTTGGCTTTATCATGGAAAGGCCTAGGCCTCAGCATGCATGCTAGATTAGGGTTAGCTAGGCCAACAAATATTCAGGATATTCGTTTCACGTGAAATCAGGTTACAGGGCAGAATTACACTGCCATATTCCATGCAGGGGATATCCCCGTCTGAGCCCAAATACATTAAGATCTGAGGTTGAAGGAGTGCACTTTGGGTGAGTGGCCATGGTAACTGGTTGACTGCCATAATATAGATTCTTTATCAGACACACAGTATTAGTTTACCAACTGCACAAGCAGACTAGAGCTTGCACCCGGAGTAATTACGCCTATTGTTCTGTACCTTTGAGTGACCTGTTTGATCTGGTTGTGGTTTTATCTGGAAAGGAATCACCATGAGACTTAGGTTGTGTTCAGTAAGGAAGCGGTGTCCTGGCACAGAATATTCATGTGTGACTGGGTAGGGCTGTGTGCTCCTGGCTTTTAATGCATTTGAATGGGGCAGGGTTGTAAGTGGGCTAATTAAAGTACTCCCTTGCCTATTAGTTTGCTCTTGTGAAGGCAGGGGACTACTTAACTACTCAAAGGCTAGGAGGGCACCGTTTACCTTGCCAGGCATAATATTAATCTGGTCATGATCCAATCGTGCCACCCTGTAGCATAATCAATCAAGATGTGCTCGGAAATAGAGTTGCCACAGATTTTACCTTCTTTTAATTTGCGCTCTTGAGTGGTTGTCATTCTTCCTCACCTCCCTGTAGCATTCAGGTTGATGATCGTGGTTGCAGATACCGAGGGAAGATATTGCATCACTCACAGATGTAATGCTTAAGCCAAGTATATTAGTGACCAATAGCAAGTCGTGCAGGCCATTTTCACTGATACATTTTCAGTGGAGGCTATTGGATCAAGTACTACAGCATGCCGCCATTGATGCCTCTATTGCTTCTACTAGGCCAGGCTGGTTTTATCCCCTGTTTGGCCAATTTCCTCTAAACCGAGGCAATTTTTCTGTGATGCTCCACAGGTGACCCGAGATATTGCAACCCAGAATTGCGAAAAAGTCTTTAGATTCTACTGAGTAGCTGTTTTTAGTTTGAAGTACTTGAAAGGGTGAGCCGGGGCCAACAGTTTCTCTTCCTCTGCTGTGGCTACAGTACACTGAGCCCTTGGCTAGGCTGACGACTGACACCATCACTCCAGAGGAATTTATGCTATTCCTGAGACTAAGCAGCGATTACCTCTGTCCTTGCTTTTGTTTGCAAAAAGCAATGGAGTCTCTGGATTGTTTACTGAGGGAGGAACACTTAGAAGGGGACATTACATTTGCAGGTCACACCACACTGTAGCACATGTGTGTGAAGGAAATACTGCTGTATCTGTAGGTTACCCTGGGTCCGCTGGCAAAAGTAATAATGGAGTTTGGTCAGTATTGGGGCCTGCACATGAAACAGAGAAAATCTGAGTTTCTGCTTCTTCCAGGCCACACTTTAGAGGTGGGGAAGAGATACGGGGTTTCTCTGGTGCTCGGACAAAAATAGACATCTTGCCGTTGATATCAGCAGAAACATGACTGTGCTACTTAAAAGTAACTGTGGCACTGTTCTAGATAAATTTTAAGCCTCCTGCAGCATTAGTCCAAGCTGCAATTTTCCACGATTAGTCATGTTTCTAATCAAGATGATAACACTTCCTTGTTTTTTATATGTATTTTTCACATCCCCATCACACTGACAGCCGATTACTTTGCAAAGAGCAGATCTCTACTGGGAAAACTGCAGTTAGCTAATAGCAACCGCAGCATTAAATGAGGAAACTTAACACAATCATATGGTTGCAGTGTGCCATCAGTCTCTGCCTTGGAACTCTATTACTCTACTACATAGTAGCCCAGGTGAGTTACGCTTCCTGTTGATTCTTGGAAGGGCTGGCTTCTGTGCTTAATTTGTAAGAAAATAAGGGACTTATTTACAAGCCCCATGCAAAGCTGGAATGTCACTTTTTATGACACTCCAGCAGCACATACCCATATTTACGAAGCCATGCAAAACCACTTTGTGGACTTAGACACCCGGGTTGTGTCCGGTCACGGTGAGTCTGGGAGCTGGTGCTGGGTGTCTAAGGCACACGCACGGCTCTCAAGACAGCGGTGCCATGGTGACAAACTTCAGTAACTACGGCACCTGTCTGAGTGCGACTCAGACACTTCAGCAACAGCCCGAGGCAGCATGCTTAATTTTTCCAGCTGAAGCACTGCTGTGACTCGGAGACTTTTGGTAAGTTGGTCAAAAAGTAATGCTGGTTTTAATAATTATGTTCCTGTGCAAAGGTCTCAGTTTTAGCTGCCGGCAGTTTTGCTCAACAAGGACAAGCACAGAGGATAATATCCCTGCTGTACAGAGCATGTACCACTTTTACCACCCCTATTACCAAATTTTATTTTCTTGAAGTTATTGCTTTGCTCACAGAAATGCTTTTGTTACTTGTGGAACATCTGCGCAGGGCACCTGGCACTGAGCTGAGGGAGGGGGGGGGGGGGGGGATGGAGGGTGCTATGTGTAAATATCATGGGTTTAAAACCACCTGGAAGGGGTTATCAAGTTGCTTGTGTGTCCAAGAGCTTTCCAACGACAATAAAAATGTCAAGATAACTCTGCTGAATAATTCTCCTGCTGTAGGGAGATCAGCGTTTTGTTTTGTGTCAGTTTTCACTTGTGACAAAATAGCGCAGAGGGTTAATACACCTGATGCAAAAATTGTGGATGAAATTACAAGGGCAATAGATTAGTGCCCTTCCATTTCTGCAGCAGTTTCAAGACCTTCTTAGAGTTTCTCATTGCCCAAATGGGTGTAATTTCTGATATGTATCGGTTTCCCATGAATTCATTGCTTGCTTTTGCTTGCAAGACAGTGTCACTCATAGCAACTAAAATGTCAATG
Organism: Pleurodeles waltl; assembly: GCF_031143425.1. Taxonomy (NCBI): domain Eukaryota; kingdom Metazoa; phylum Chordata; class Amphibia; order Caudata; family Salamandridae; genus Pleurodeles; species Pleurodeles waltl. Next base: position 1,894,467,294 of record NC_090440.1, read on the forward strand.
ATGTTTACACTGAAATTATGAAAATGCCACACACAGCAATCTGAAACCGTGGCAGCTATGACCATCACAGTGCATACAAGACAGCCCTGAGCTATAACAAGAACCAACTGCAGCACAAAGTGCATACATCATATCCCAGAGTGGTGACGAGCATAAGTGACCCCACACACTGCATACAATTCCCCCATCCTACAATGAACGTTAGTGGCTCTATATAGTACATAGGTTACGGGCCCAGGATGTAACGAGTATCAATGGCTTGATACTGTAGTACTGATAGAGAAATGCTCTCCTCCTGTTTACAATGCAAATGGAAGGTTATTTGAATAAATAAAAAAAATTAATAAAAAAAATAATATAAAAAATATAAAGATGTTTAAAACAGATAAAAACCTGGGTTTTTATCTGTTTTTAATGTCTTTATATATTTTTTATTTATTTCACAGTTACACTGTTGAGCCATTGAAGGACATACCAGATGATTACAGTTAAATCGATGAAATCCAAAAGAACAATTGTATCCTTTAAAAGAGATTCTTTGAACAAAGTTTTAATAGAGTTGTGATACATGAGATCATTAATGACTATTTATAACTGTATTTATAAGCTTAACCACAGAATGTGGAATATAGTGCTTTTTATCATGAAGGTAAATTCTGGAGGAAAAAAATTAATAGTAGAGTCTAATGTAAATTGCAATTAATGTTGTTTCAGGAATTTTGCCCACTTGGGCTTGATTGGAATTAATGATGCGGACCGAATTGATTAATATCCCTTCCTTTTTGGAGTAGCTCAGTTCAAAATGTTAAAATACTTTTGATGAGCTTTCTTTTAGGTATTTAGCCCACTTGGGCTTAATCAGTTAAGAATAATAACGGTAATAAAGTTGGTGTAAGAATCGAAACAAATGATTGAAAGATGTCTGAAACTGTTCTAGGAGATACAGAACCTTTGCAGCTTTTAATAGTTTTGTGGTGTCAATAGTATGTCACAGATTGGTGTGATATTTATTATCTTTCGTTCACCACGCCCTTTGGGGCGAGATTACAATGGGAGAAATATTGATTTTATTACAAGACCGGAGGCTCATATTATGCCTTCTTTTCTTACTTTGTTTAACATAGCAGCCAAGAACTACATATCCCAGAAAACCCTGGGAAAGAACTACAAAGAATCGTCACAATACAGGTAACCAATCATGTATCGAGCATGAATACAATTATCCTGACTGAGAGCAACAAGCCCTCTTTTCTTGCTGCTCGCAGTCAAGATAAGTACTCTGCTCGCTTTATCAACATTTATTTTATGCGTCATATATGTATTCAATGTTTTGATGTTTCATTATTTGGTTGACTTGCCTTGCATGCCTTGCGCTTCTTTCAAATCACGCGCGCTGTCCCCTCGGGACATTCTATCCCCCCGAGGCATTCTATTTTCGCCTGTTACGTTCTAACGGCTCTTCAGCTCTTCCTCGTTGCGAGGCCTCTCACTAATTGCCCCGCGCTCATCGCGTTGCTATTTGTTTTGACTTTTGGGATTTCCTTTCCCTCTGGGGTGTTGCTGGTCTGTCTCCGGCAGTCTTCCTCGGGCTCCACCCTGACACACGCCCCTTGGCCTCAGCTAGGTTAATCCCTGCTTGTTTGGTTTCCTCCTCACTTGTTATTTATAACTTCTTGTGGGTTTTTTCTTCGTTCCCTGTGTTTCCAGTGCCAATTTTTTTGTTGCATATTTGTTAAGTACTGGTTAAGACTTGTTTAATATTTTTAAACATTTTTTAATTAGTATTTATTACTTATTTTTACTTCATTATGTCTGGGGATGAACAGACCCAGTTTTTGAAAGACAATTTAAAGTCTTTTATTAAAGATTCAGTGCAACATGCAGTTTCTGTTTCCATGCTGGATATTTCCAAGAATTTAGAGGCCTCATTATCTAAAATGCTTCAGCCCTCTGGTGATGTTCCTTCAAAAAGGGGAACAAAGCGTGCGGCTCCCTCCCAGGTGCCTCTTAAAGGTGTTTCTGTTAAAATTGGGCCTCCCACCTGAGAGGCGAATACTTCGGGGCTCCCTTCTTCTCCCCTTAATGTCACTAACCTCAGAGATACGGACAGTAATGGGGATGTGACCTTTGACATTTCTATCAATGATGATATCTCTGACCACGGGGCCTTTGGAGAAAAGGCATAACATTTCTCCCTCTGTTATTTCATTCCTCGCACTGTCTGATGACTTGGTGGACCAGTTTGGGGAACCCATGTTCGACCCTACTTTGATCCACCATCCTAATTCCTCTGAGTGGTTCCCTTCTGAGCATGTCTCAGACTATGTTTCATTTTATTTAAGACACGCTTTGGACAAGTCATGCAGGAATAAATTAAAATCCAAATGTCCCAGACCTTCCCTTCCATCCAAGGTGGCTGATACTCCCTCTATTGATCCGAACATGTTGCTATTTTTTACTATGTTCGGCAAGGATCCCAAAAAAGGGGTCGATAGGGACTGGTCTAACTGCCAGGACAGATTACTTGATTTGGTTGGTTGGTCCTTTAACAGGGATTTTGGACCTCGCCAAGGAGGCTAAATCGGAGGGTGGTCAGGTGGACCCTGAGACTCTATCCAATTGGGCACAAAGGGCAATTGGCATGCTTGGCAATGCCAGTGCTTATATATCTCAGGAGCGACGGCAGAGCCTTTTTCTCAAGATTGACCCAAAGTTAAGTATTGATAAAGCCCAGTCTTCTATGACGACATTTTTTTCCGAGTTGGTTTTTGGCAGGGCCAGCAGAGGAAGGAGTGGCTTTGCCGCCCGTTATACATCTCGAGGACAATACCTCAACCAAGGATCCTTTAGCCAAGACTCCCAGCAAGATTACCAAGGATGCAAACCCCGTGGAGGCCGCTGCAGGGGTTTCAAGCCCAAGAGCGATCAACTCGCAGGTTAGAACTTCCAGTTCTGGCCTTCCTCCCGTAGGAGGCAGATTCGCTTCTTGTCTAGGCGCTTTGTTGTCTCTCACGTCGGATCCCTGGGTGTTACAGACGGTCCAGGGTTATTGCATAGAATTTTACCAATGTCCCTTTCAGACCCATCTTCCTCATCCCCTTCATTTTTCAGACGACCAGTTTCTGTTGGTGCAGGGCGAGATACAGTCTTTACTCATGAAACAAGCCATATAGAACTATATTTCTTGTTCACAAGAAAAACAACAAACATCGTCCAGTCATAAATGTAAGACTGTTCAACGACTTCGTAGTGTATCATCATTTCAAGATGGAGACTATCCTTCATCTCAGAGACCTTCTTTAAGACGATTGGCTAGTCTGTCTAGACCTCCAGGATGCCTATATTTCGGTCCCCTTGCATCCGGCTTTCAGGAAGTTCCTTCAGTTCCAGTGAGAAGATTCTTTCTTCCAATTCAAGACATTGCCTTTCGGTTTGTCTTCAGCCCCTTGGTGCTTTACCAAGATTTTCAAAACGGTTGTTGCCTTTCTCAGGGCTCAGGGTGTCAGGCTCATAGTCTATCTTGACGACTTCCTCATTACGGCCCAGGACAGGTCCCGTCTTTTGGTTCATCTGGATCTTTGTCAGAATCTTTCGATGAGTCTCTGTTTCCTCATCAATCCTCACAAGTCAGTTCTTATCCCTTCTCAACCATTGGAGATCCTTGTTTTTTTGGTAAATACAGTTGATTCGATTCAACTCCCTCAAATGAAGGTAGACTTGATAAAGAAAGAGATTTGTCATGCCTTATCCATTTCCGGTACCTCCCTCAGGTCTTTGGCTCATTTAGTGGGCCTTCTCTCTTCCTCCATTCAGGCCATCTTCCCAGGGCCTCTTCATTACAGGGCCCTTCAAAGGCTAAAAATCCATCATCTCCGTCAAGGCATAGCTTATTCAGATTCAGTTGTTCTGGACGCAGAATCCAGGGAGGAATGCCTTTGGTGGCTCAGTCACTTAGATTCCTGGAACGGGAGAACGATTTTCTCTGCCGCCTCAGAGCTTGTCTTAGAGTCAGATGCAAGTCTGACAGGCTGGGGCGCAAGATGTGGTCAACTCTCGACTGGGGGTTCATGGTCCGCTCAGGAGTCAACACTGCACATCAATTGTTTAGAGATGCTTGCAGGTTCCTTTGCCATCCAGTCCTTTACAAAAGGTAGGGTGAGGTACACAGTGCTTCTCCAAATGGCAACCTGTCAGCGATCAGATACATAAATCATTTGGGAGGTACAAGATCCAGACCTCTGGCCTTACTGGCCAAAAGCCTATGGGAATTCTGCCTGCAGAAAAACATTTTGGTCAGGGCAGAATATCTACCGGGCCAGCTCAATGTCGTGGCCGATTGGTTTTCCAGCCATATCTACGATTCAAGCGACTGGCGTCTGCATCCTTCTGTTTTCAAACATCTTTCTTCCATCTTTGGCATAATGTCAATAGACCTCTTCGCTTCCCGTCTCAACACTCAGCTCCCTTCCTTTTTCAGTTGGAGACCAGACCCCTTGGCAATGGCCACAAATGCCTTCCTTCAGTCGTGGCCCCCTTCCCTCCTTTACGCCTTTCCTCCTTTTTGCTCGGGTCCTAGCACAAGTTTGCAGACAACGTTCATCCCTCGTCTTGATCACTCCCTTTTGGCAGTCCCAACCTTGGTATACAATTATTCTGGAGCTGTCTTCGGATTTTCCAGGGTTGATTCCTCCCTTTTACTCCTGAACACCCAGGGTCTTCCTCATCCCCTAGTCATAGTCAACGCCCTTCATCTAGTGGCCTGGAGGATTTCAGAGCTTCCTGGAGAGCCCCAGAAATTTTTAAATAAGCTATCCACTTTATCCAGCAATCATGGGCTCCAGGCACAACAAAAGTCTATAAGTCGGCCTGGATGGCCTGGTGTAGCTGGTGTCTGGACAGGAATTCAGATCCTGTTTCAGCGGATGTAACCTTGGTAGTCAATTTCCTGGCTTCTTTAGCGTCTCAGGGTAAAGCTTATCGGACTGTTAATACATACAGATCGGCAATCTCTTCAGAACATGTCAGAGTGGACGGAAGACCTATTGGCAAACATCCTTTAGTCTGCCGATTGTTGAAGGGAGTACGTTTTGTTAAACCTCCAATTCTTAAATACAATGTTATGTGGGATGTTAATACTGTACTTCGTCTTTTTATTACATGGCCAGATAATGATCAGTTATCACTCAAACACTCGGCTGCTAAATTGACAATGCTTTTATATTTGGTATCTATTAAACGTGTTTCTGATGTGAAAGCTCTAGATGTTTTCTCTTTCCACTATTCCCCTATGGCCATTTATTTCCAGGTCAGTAAATGCACCAAAACTAATTTATCATCTGTGTTTTACCCCTTTTTTCCCCTCACAACCCAAGCTGTATGTTGGCAATTTCTCGAAGTGCAGATCTTAGAAAAGTTTCTTCTTCCCAGTTACTCATTTCCTTTCAAAGGCCACATAAGCCTGTTTCTGCTCCCACTCTGGTCTGTTGGATTAAATGGCTCATGTCCCTCGCGGGCATTACTACCCTTTCTTTTGGTGCCCATTCGGTGAGAGGGGCTGCTGCCTCTCGCGCCTTTTGGGCGGGGCTGGGTTGCAGGATATTCTCAGATCTGCAGATTGGTCAAACGTTAATACTTTTAGAACATTTTATTGTAAACCTCTTGATCATCCATTGGACAATGTTATTTCAGCATAATATGAGCCTCTGGTCTTGTAATGAAATTGAGATGTCTTTAATAAAATCTAGCCTTTCAGACACCAAGGCTAGGAAAATCTCAATTATACACCATTATGGCAGTCATTACAACATTGGCGGTAAAAGCCGCTTACCGCCGTGCAGAAGACCGCCAACACACTGCCGTGGAAAACCGCCACATCTATTATGACTCACGTCACGGAATCCGCCAAAATTCAGACACCCACACAAGTCCGCCACACCAAAGGTCAGTGATAAACTGGCGAAAACAAATCCTCCACCGTCACGCCAATAGAAATACACCCACACTATCACGACACACGAATCCACGCAGTGGTCTTTCAACTGCGGTATTCCATTGGCGGTACACACCGCTGCGATCAAAATACACACATCTCCAAAACACAGCCACATTGGACAATTCAAAATACACACACCTGATAAACATACACACACCACTCCCACACACCCAATACAATATAAAACACACACCCACAAACCCCTACGAAAAAAAATCACGAACGAAGGCCAGAGAGAGACACCACCATCAACAATACCAGCATCCACAGGCACACAACACCATCACCCACATATCTTCCACGCACCTCACACTACACACCACTATATATCAGCACACTTATCACCCCACACACACCACCCCACACATCACCTACACCACCCCATGGCACGGCAAAGACACCCCAGGTTCTCGAAGGAGGAGCTCAGGGTCATGGTGGAGGAAATCGTCTGGGTAGAGCCACAGCTATTTGGATCACAGGTGCAGCACACCTCAATTGCAAGGAAGATGGAGCTATGGCGAAGAATAGTGGACAGGGTCAACGCAGTGGGACAGCACCCAAGAAATCAGGAGGACATCAGGAAGAGGTGGAATGACCTACGAGGGAAGGTGAGTTCCGTGGTCTCAAGACACCACCTGGCGGTTCAGCGGACTGGCAGCGGACCCGTACCTCCTCCCCCACAACTAACAACATAGGAGGAGCAGGTCTTGGCGATTCTGCATCCTGAGGGCCTCGCAGGAGTAGGTTGCGGAATGGACTCTGGTAAGTCAAATCTTAACTATTACATCCCCCACCCTACCTGCATGCCAGCACATACCCCCACCTCACCCTCACCCACATCACTCCAACTCCTCACAAATGTCCCAACATCACAAACCACACATCCCAACACCAAGCCCTGCATGCAACAACAAAGCATGGACACCCATCACTAAAGCATGCCCACTGTACATACCCTTACACCCCCCTAACCCATCAACACACAAGATCCCATGCAGGAATGCAAGCACTGGGGTACACGGTCACCCACCCATTGCACACCATGGCACACACAGATGTAATAAACATCCTTTTATACCCCTGCAGGTCCCCTACCCAACGTCACCGGACAGGAGGGTCCACACATGTCCACACCACCAACAGAAGAGGCCCACAGTGATGACAGCACCTCTGTCCAACTGGATCTAGATGACCAGCCCGGCCCATAGGGGACCTCTGGACAGTCGGTTCCCCTCACACAGTCACAGGCCACCACAGAGCTTCCCCCCTCTGGAACACCAGCACAGCACTCACCCAGCGGGCTCATACCTCTGTCCACAGGACACGTCAATCAGCTGTGTGTCCACCACTACAGGGAAACCAGGATAACCCACCACCCCAATGACAACAGGGACCTGCAGGCAGTGGTAGTGGGCACACGGTCCAGGGGGCGGAGGCCCAGGAACACAGGGGAACTAGGAGGGCTGCTGTGCGACGGGGCGGACAGGCCCAGGGAACCCACTCTGCACGAGGCCCTCTCCAACATCATGGGAGCATAACACCACTCCCAGGAGACGATGGCAACGGTACTGGCCAAGTTTGAGGAGACCCAGCGCCTGCAGGAGGAACAGTATTTGTGCTTCAGGGAGGAACTCAGATCCATCAATTCCACCCTGGGCACCATTGTAGGGGTGCTGAAGGAAGGCCTCAACACCAGGAGGGACACTGTGGCACTACAAGGGGCCCCTGACACTAGCCTGGACGATGAACTGCCCACCACCTCCGCCGGCGCTAGTGGACCGGAGGCACCGCCACAGGACCACCACACCAGCACCCCACCCCCTGCAGAGGGAGAACCACCCCGCAAACGGTCCCTGAGATCCAGAAATGAGACCACCCTGATTGTCATCCTACTGTCCCACTTTGTCACCCTGTCCATCCTTAAACTGCCCCAGCTCCACTTCCTATGCCCATTTGGGCAATGCACCTGTGAGACTAATAGACTAGACTCTGCCATGGACATTCCTCCGCCATCAACCCTCACCATTTTGCTCCCCCATCCTATTTTGAGCACTAAAATAAACACCCTTAAAGCACAAAACAATGTGGAGTCACTCTGTGATTTCGAAATAGTGTATTAGCAATTACAGTGTCAAAATGCTCTTTCAAATGTAATGTCAACATACCTATGTAACACAGCTCTAGTCCATGAGGAAACAAAGCAGATGTCACACTGTAGGACCCACATCTGTGAAATCGTAAGGGAAAGTGACAACTCAGTGACCATACCTTGGGTGAAAACGACACAGTAGAGAGGTAGTAGTGTTAAAGTACATGTAGTAGGCAGGTTTGTATTCTTACCTGTGTTTCACTGGAAATATTGCTGGATCACCGAGTCCCTGTTGTTCATGTCTTCTTCTTCTGCTTCCTCGTCTTCACTGTCCACCGGCTCCACAGCTGCAACAACACCGCCATCTGGACCATCCTCCTGCAGAAAAGGCACCTGTCATCGCAAAGCCAAGTTGTGAAGCATACAGCAGGCCACGATGATCTGGCACACCTTCTTTGGTGAGTAGAATAGGGATCCACCTGTCATATGGAGGCACCTGAACCTGGCCTTCAGGAGGCCGAAGGTCCGTCCGATCATCCTCCTAGTTAGCCCATGAGCCTCATTGTAGCATTCCTCTGCCCTTGTCCTGGGATTCCTCACTGGGGTCAGTAGCCATGACAAGTTGGGGTAACCAGAGTCACCTGCAAATGGCGAGGGACAACTGTTAGACACACACTAACCTGGAGGGATAACCTCACACCCAGACAACCATTCCCACTGTCTTGCTTCCAGGTGCTCACCTAATAGCCACACACGGTGCCTCTGGAGTTGACCCATCACATAAGGGATGCTGCTATTCCGCAGGATGTAGGCATCATGCACTGAGCCAGGGAACTTGGCATTCACATGGGAGATGTACTGGTCGGCCAAACATACCATCTGTACATTCATCGAATGATAACTCTTCCGGTTTCTGTACACCTATTCACTCCTGTGGGGGGGGGGGACCAAAGCCACATGTGTCCCATCAATGGCACCTATGATGTTGGGGATATGTCCCAGGCCATAGAAATCACCTTTCACTGTAGGCAAATCCTCCACCTGAGGGAAAACGATGTAGCTCCGCATGTGTTTCAGCAGGGCAGACAACACTCTGGACAACACGTTGGAAAACATAGGCTGGGACATCCCTGATGCTATGGCCATTGTTGTTTGAAATGACCCACTTGCAAGGAAATGGAGTACTGACAGCACCTGCACTTGAGGGGGAATTCCTGTGGGATGGCGGATAGCTGACATCAGGTCTAGCTCCAACTGGGTACACAGTTCCTGGATTGTAGCACGGTCAAGCCTGTATGTGATGATCATATGTCTTTCCTCCATTGTCGACAGGTCCACCAACGGTCAGTACACCAGAGGATGCCACCATCGCCTCACATGTCCCAGCGGACGGTGCCTATGAAGGACAACAGCGAGCACAGAGTCAAACAACTCAGAGGTACGTACCCACAGCTTACACAGAACACCAATCAATCTAAAAAGTGGCCTGTATGTGTGTTGAGTCTAGGCCTAGGTATGTGTGACGCAGTTGAAAATGAAGCAATGTGGGCCCCTGAAATGGCGGCTGCCTGACATGTAAAATGGGACAATGGGATGTTAGGTAACTGCGCTGGTGTTGTACACCGTCGCGGTACGTGGTCGAAGACCGCGGCACAATGCTGCATTGGTTAACATTGGACCCTATGGGTCCCAGGAGCCAATGATGATATACGCCGGCAGTGACTGTACGCACCGCCGTGGACGTGACCGCCATTTTCTATCACTTCAATCACTCGATACCTGATCTTCGACAGGAGAGGACCTACACTGCAAGTGCTGCTGTGACCTCGGTCTGGAAGAGACAATGGCTCGAGTGTCTGGGGAAAGGGCCCCTGCCTTCACATTGGAGGAGTTGGAGAAACTTGTGGATGGGGTCCTCCCCCAGTACACGCTACTCTACGGTCCTCCAGACAAACAGGTAAGTACACTGGGAGCATGCTGTATGGGCTATGCCTGTGTGGAGGGGGGTGGATGAAAGATGGGGGGGGGGATTGAGGCGTGCATGAAACGACGGTGAGTGCATGTGCCACATGGCAAGGGTAGGGATGGGGCCAATGACTGTGACGGTGCAGTTGCTAATAATTTTCTCTTCCCCCTGTACAAATCATGTAGGTCAGCGCCCACCAGAAAAAATATATTTGGCGTGCCATCGCCAAGGACGTCTGTACCCTGGGGGTCTACCACAGACGGAGCACCCACTGCCAGAAAAGATGGGAGGACATTTGCCGCTGGAGCAAGAAGACGGCGGAGGCTCAGGTGGGGATGGCCTCCCAACGTGTGAGGGGTGCCCGTCGCACCATGACCCCCCCTGATATTCAGGATCCTGGCGGTGGTGTACCCGGAGTTGGATGGGCGCTTGAGGGCATCACAGCAGCCACAAGGGGGTGAGAACACTCTCATTCTGCTGATTTTGCACGCAGTGGAGGGGTCTGGGTGGGGGAGGTGGGCTGTGGGTTTCCCTAGACCAGGGCGAGTTCCATAGGCAAGGTCCCTTCGGTAAGGCAGGCCATGTGGCACCCCACCGCACCTCTGTAGAGTGCCAAGTACTCCTAGTCATGCCCCTGTGTCATCCATGTGTGCAGATGTCATCCATAGCCTAGTAGGCCATTTCCCAGGAATTGAACAGCGGAGCCCAAGAGCGCGGCGTAGTGCAGGGGGCTTGTGTGTCTGTCGTGTCCGCCAACGGTAGCAGTAGTGCATGCACTCAACATGTCTTTCTTCTGTCGTCCCCCCCTTTTTGTGGTCTCCCTGTTCTTGTGTGCATTAGCATCTTCAGGCAGAGGAGCAGTGGCACCAGAGCACGAGGGGGCTGCATCCCACATGGCCATGGAGAGCCACACTACGGACTCGGACTTCACCAGTGGGACGGAGGGCGAGGGGAGCTCCAAGGCGGGGACAGGAGCTGAGACCAGTGACACGGACTCGTCCTCTGATAGGAGCTCCCTTGTGGTGGCGGCAACATCTGTGCCCCCCCCATCTACAGGTACAGCCGCCACCCCCCCTTCCAGCACTGCCCTTCCAGCAGCCCCTCAGACTTTGCCCCGTGTCCACTCACCCAGGAGGGTGGGCATCACCTTCGCCCCAGGCACCGCCCCAGTCACCCCTGCTGCCCTCAGTGAGGAGGCCATTGACCTCCTCAGGTCCCTCACTGACATTTTGAATGCCATCCAGGGTGTAGAAAGGCAGTTGCAACAAACAAATCCATTCCTGGAGGGCATTCATTCTGGTCAGGCGGCCCTTCAGCGAGCTTTTCAGACTCTGGCCTCAGCACTGATGGCAGCCATTGTCCCTGTGTCTAGCCTCCCCCCTCCAACTTCCTCCACCCCGACCCAATCCCCTGTACCTCAGCCTATCCCAAGCACACCTACAGACAAGCATGCACACACCTCAACACACAAGGGAAGCTCAGGCAAACATAAGCACCACACATCCCACAGGCACTCACGCAAGCATCACACACATACAGACACACCAACATCCACTGCCTCCACTGTGTCCCCCTCCTCCTCGTCTCCCGCCCAGTCTCATCTACACTCACACCTGCATGCACTACCTCTACAGCCACTACGTCCATCATCAGATGTGCAGTCACCACCCCCACTACCATTCACACGTCCCCTGTGTCCTCTCCCAGTGTGTCTGTGACGCCCCCTCCCAAGATACACAAACGCAGGCACACACCCACCCAACAGCCATCCACCTCACAACAGCCTCCAGCGCATGCACCTTCACCCAAAGTCAACAAATGAACAGCTCCTACAACCACAACCTCTTCCTCCACTCCCAAACCCCCTCCAGCTACCCGTCCCAGTGTCTCCAAAATACTATTCCTGTCCAACCTTGACCTCTTTCCCACACCTCCCCCACCCCGTCCGTCTCCTAGGTCCCGAACTAGCACTTCAGCCACAACATCTCCGGGACCAGTGGTGCCTGTAGTCACCGGAATCTGGAGTGCACCGGCCACCAGGGCAGCCAGTGTGGCACGGAGCCACAGCACAGACAGTACCCCACCTGTGAAGCATCAGAAGGTGGCCAGTGCCCAGCGGGAGAGGGGGAAGACTCCAGCCACCAAAGCCGCTCCCAGGGGTACAGGTGGGAGTGTGGAGTCAGCTGCAACGCCTTCCAAGGTGGGGAAGGGGCACAAGAAACTCAGCAAGTCTGGGAAAAGCAGCACGGCAGAGAAGACCGCCATCATCCCCGCTGCCCAGGAGCCCACCGCCAGCACCAGCCTAGCTGCCCAGGAGGCCACCACCACCAGCCCTGCTGCCCAGGAGGCCACTGCCAGCCCTGCTGCCGAGGAGGCCACCGCCAGCCCCATCCCAGCTGCCCAGGAGGCCATCGCCAGCACCATCCCAGCTGCCCAGGAGGCCACCGCCAGCACCAGCCCTGCTGCCCAGGAGGCAGCCCTGCTGCCCAGGAGGCAACCGCCACCAGCCCAGCTGCCCAGGAGGCGACCGCCATCTTCCCCGCTGGGCCAGAGAGGACCGCCAGCACAAGCCCCGCTGGGCCAGAGAGGACCGCCAGCACAAGCCCCGCCGGGCCAGAGAGGACCGCCAGCACAAGCCCCGCTGGGCCATGAAGGACCGCCAGCACAAGCCCCGCTGGGCCATGAAGGACCGCCAGCAGCTGAGTCACTGCAAAGGAGCCCTCCGCTCTAAGCACCGCTGAACAGGGCACCGCCATCTCAAGCACCGCTGAACAGGGCACCACCGTCTCAAGCACCGCTGAACTGGGCACTGCTGTCTCAAGCAACGCTGGCCCATGAGCGCAAAGGGCACTGACGCTACTGAGTCCGTCACGGGCAGGATGAAGCACTCTGGGCACCATGCCCTCTCCAGAACCAGTGGAGACTGTTATCCACTTGAGAGACTGTGGCTTTGCACTCCCCAGGATGGAACAGTGGGCAACCCACACACTGTAGAGACTTGAGAGACTGGGGCTTTGCACTCCCCAGGATGAAACAGTGGGCAACCCACCCACTGTAGACACTTGAAAGACTGTGGCTTTGCACTCCCCAGGATTGAACAGTGGGCAACCCACCCACTGTAGAGACTTGAGAGACTGTGGCTTTGCACTCCCCAGGATTGAACAGTGGGCATGTGGTCCCCTCGTGGATTTGGCGTTTGCACTCAAGCGGCTGAGGTGCCCCCCCTTTCCCTCCCTCTGAGGTGCCTGTTTTGTTGCTCTTTGATGCCCCTGCAGTGTTCTCTCGGTCATGGCCAGGGATCTTGTGTGGGCATCGCCCATACCGTGTGGGCCCAGTGTTCCACGGACTTAATTGGAGCACTACCTGGACTACTATGCTTGGTATATATTTTGTTAATGGTGTATATATATATATATATATTTTTTTGCCTACTTGCTTTTAATATATTACTATGGTTACACTCATTTTCTTTGGCCTTTGCATTCTTCCGGGGGGGTTGGGGGCCATAACTGTGATGTATCAATATGTATTAGTGTGTGTGTTGTCGTGGTGGGAGGGTGGGAGTGTTGCGTGTTGAGTGTGTCCCTGTTTTTTCCCTCCCCCCGCCCTGTGTGGTAGGTGCAGTACTCACCGTGGTCTTCGCCGCCGGCGTTCGTGCTCCTGGTAGAGGAGCAGGAAGACTATCGCAGGGAGAATTTGGAGTTCCAGATCCATGGTGTCCTCATTCCTCGTGGGGTGTGTAGAGGTGAGCATTTTCCCTTCGGAATCCTGTTTCCGCCATGTTTTTATCCGCGGTGAATCCGCCCCGGAAAAGGTGGTGGATTGGTAGGTTGTGATACTGTGGGCGGTACTTTGTCTCCTGCCTGTCTGTTGGCGGTGACCGCCGCGCTGTTTGTTTGTACCGCTGTGGCGGTCGGAGTGTTAAAGTGGCTGTCTTTGTTGGCTGTTTCCGCCACGGTCTTAATTGCAAAATGTTTACCGCTGGCCTGTTGGCAGTCTTATCGCTGCTTTAACACCGACCGCCAGGGTTGTAATGACCACCTATATGTCATTTCTGAATGCAGTTGCTACAAATCGTTATTTAAAGATGCCCAAATTGTTTTGCCTCAGATTGCATGGTGTTATAGTCCATTTTCAATGTCGATAGGTGTAAGCACCAAATGATGAAAATAGAAACTGTTGTTATGTCACCCTTGATGAAGAAAACTCTGTTTCCGAAATGCGTTGTTGTGCCATTAAATATACCCACTTCAGCAACACCTTGGTGACAGACTCTTTTCTTCCTTTAGGCAAAGAAGTACGGACTGCTAAAAATGGAGGAATTATTTTTTCTATTGTAAAGGGGATCGCTACTCCGTCTTGGTCTGCCGCGATGCAGCAAAAGGACTTAAGCGACTCTTTGGTTTTTTTTATATATATATATATATACATATATATATATACACACACATATATATATATATACACACACACACACACTACGTTGTAGAAAGCCCGGGACAATTGGCATGACGATTGTCTCATCTTTTGCTTTGCTGCCTGCTATTTTGCTCTAAACGCTAGTTTGACTTTCGACTTCTCGGCGTGTTGTGTTCTATTTTTAACACACCAGCCTGAATTCACAGAGAGGGCAGAAGCCTTCTCTCACTCTAATGATGCAGAAAATGAAGGCTCAACACAGAAAAGGAAATGCTATCTGAATACTGATGCGGTTAAGGGCCTAGTGAAAACCGAATTAAGTAAACTTTCAAACAAAATGAAGAAAGATAGAAAGGTAAGAAAAGAAAAGAGTGGAGAGCACCCATGGTGGAGGGTGGCAGTGGTTACTGGGTATCCTGGCGAAGGAAGAGCCAGTTGGGGTAATGGACGGGGCAGAAGAGAAGCCCAGGTGCTAGAGGATTATGTTTTGCTTGAGGATAGTAGGGGCATAAAGGGATAGTAGGGGTTAGTAAAGGAATTTCCCTAACACTGCTTCCAAGTCGTGCTCACCCACACGAATCTAGTTAGATCATGCAAAACCCTGAATTTTGGGAAAACTCTAGAAGTGCCAACTGTGCCCTGAATATTCCTGTACTTCTGAAATGTTCCTTATTTGATTGTTTGATAATGGTAAACACGCCACTTCTCTTATTGAGACGGTGCCAACCGCTCTGCCTTTAAAACCTCTACATTCCCTTCATTACCTGTTTTTCCATAGACCCAGTCGGTGTTTCAAATTGCCAGCATGTTCCCCACCATAATTTCGACCCTGCTTCCATCACTCTTGGTCTCATTACAGATACGCATGCTTTCCCGCTATCTCCTACTTCACCAGCCAATCTTTTGCGATTGGGCATTTTGTGCAAGGTCAATTGCAGTGTGTTCTATACTCCGATGGAGTCAACCTCAACATACCCCAGCACAGTGAGAACAAGGTGCTGGCTTTACTGTGTAAACAAATTGTCAATCTGCTGCAAATACTACAGGAAGGGGCAAAAATGTACAAGATTTCTCTTCTCACTTGTCCCCCAGGTTATGGTTCACAGGAGACTGTGATGTGGGTACATCACTTGTATAGAGCCAGTGAAAATCAATCTGATGAAGCACCTCTCTCAAATTTCTCAGTGCCTGCTAAAGCCCGAAGCTGAGGCAGAAATTCGTCCTGTCATTGCTAAATTGATCAAACGAGATGTTTTGGTACTGGTTGTTGGCAGTTGTAATACTCCTATTCTTCCTACAAAGAAGTGAGAAAAAGCATTGTGTACATATTTGTCCAATATTTCAAGGCCATTAATAATGTCGTTATCCCTAGTTTTCCTTTTAGCCACTAGCCAATCCTTCCATCCTTTCTTGCAATTCCATAAATGCCCAATGGTTTACTGTAGTCGATCTTTGCACTGCCCTTTTGCTATACCCATACAGAAAGAGAGCTTTAAAGAAAGATTTGGGCACAGTGTTTTTTTCTACGGTCTCTGGTGCATTACATTGGTGGCTTATTCTTAGCATCTGTTATTTTAAATCACTGCACGGTTTACTCCATGTACCTCTCATTCAATTGGTTATGAAGGGGCATAATGGTTTAAAAGAAAATCTGAAATGTTGCCTCCCTTGTGAGAGTTATCTTGGCCATGATATCTCCAACGAAGAATGCCAGTTGTCACCAAAATGGACTGAAGCCATTCATAAGATGCCCCAGCCAGGGACCATCTCCCTGGTAACAATTTTTCAAAGGTGTGGTTAGATACTGTAGACAATGGATCCTAGTATATACCACAATGGCAAAGCCTCTTCACGATTATGTCAGAAAAGACTGAATGCAATGGTTGTGTGCCTTGGTTACTGGTACATGATCAATGGGATCAGAAAATGGCCAAAGTAGATTACTCACCTCTTTATACCAAGTTGAGGCCGATCTCTGCTGCCCATCTTTTTCAAGCTTCTGATTTTTTTTTATTAAGGTGAGACTGATTGTCACTGTCCTTACTTTGCTGTCTCCCATACTGTTGTTGCTCTGCTCCTCACCACTAAAACATAACATCTTGGCACTGCCAGGTTAACCTGATATCAAAATCTGTTGTCGTCTGTCACTCATATTACCCTGACTCATTGCTCCACCCTGAACCCGGCATCTCTGATGACCACCAGAGGAGGGATAACATGATGATTGTCTTGTGATACATGAACATATAACAAAACCCACGGCGATCACAAAGACATGGTGTACGAAACTGTGAATTAATGTAGTTTGTGGAGTGTTCATGCCTTAGAAATGATGAAGGGGTGCTGGTTGAGGTTATGCTGTATGCACTGTATCAAATTGGCAACTCTACAATAGGAAATCCGCCCAGGTTGCTGAACTTGTTGCACTCACTCGAGCTTGAATCTTAGCTGAGAAAAATATTTTAACTGTATTCACAGACTCAAAGTATACATTTGGAGTCATGCATGACTTTGGTCTTTATTTCTGCTACAAAAAAGTAGTGGTATTTAAGTGTGCTTCCTACCAACACCCGCCTAATGAAGTGTCCCAAGGTAATGACCTTGTTTACCCCGCTGCTACACAAGCACCTTCTCACAAACCAACAATGCTGGTATGTATGGTGTACAAACTGATGTGCTTCCTGTTACCCGCCTAATATATCTCTGTGGCAGGGACAATACTACAAAAGTGAAAAACAGCATTGGATCAAACGGAAGCCTTCAAAGGAACCAGCAGGATGGTGGAGTGATAGCTCCGGATGTGTGGGCGCACTGAAAATGTTACTCCCTCACGGTGCAGGGTTGTGCCATAGAGCTTCTCATGTCAGTAAGGATGGCACAACATGAGGCATTGCAATCTTCTGCGTTTCCTCTATTGCATAGCATAGATACCTGTCAGGACTATTGTCCTGGGAAAGGGATCAAAACCACTCCCACCAGCTCACCACCATCCTTCAGCATCCACACTAAAGATAAAATACTTGTCCTTAACTTGCTTTCAATACTAAAGCAAGACCTGCTATTACTATTACCATAGAAATACTGCTAATACCTTGTGGCTTTCATCAAAGACCAAGACCATGTCCAATTACTTATCTGTGTCTATGGTTCACAATTCTTGAAGAACAACAACATCCTTGCTACAATGTAATTTTTAACTACATTTGTTAGAAGCCTGGAAAATGCCCCAGGCCTGCGAGCCCTTTAGGGGTGAAACGTGTTGGTTAAACCTATAATCAACTAGTAATAAAGCACAATGGAGGGTTCTAATTCGAGATGTACAAGCCATCATAACAAAAAAAAACAAAAAAAACATTCTTGAAGAATACATTCTCCTCCATCCAGACCGCAGCATACAATGCTCAATTGACCTGCTTTCAATACTACTGCAAGACGTGCTATTATTACTAAAGATACCATAAAAATACTGGTAATATCTCATGGCTTTTATCTAAGACCATACCCAATTACTTATCTGTGTTTACGGTTCATCATTCTTGAAGAATAACAACATTCTTGCTACTGCATAATTTCTAACTATATTTAATTCTCACAAGCCTTGAAAAAGCCCTAGGTTTGCAAACCCTCTCACGGCAAAATAGGTATTAGGTGAACCTATAACCACCTCTCCATAAAGCACAAAGGAGAGTTCTAATTGAAGATGTACAATCCATCATAACTAAACAACATACTTGAAGAATGGAACTTATTCAGTTTTGTGTTTGTTTGTATTTTTGATTTTGTGTGTATCAAGGAATATTTAAATTATTATCAAATAACACAGATTAATAAAGGACAATTTTTTTACACCCTATATCAACTCCTTTGTGCATGATGTTGACTGATTTCCATGATTTCAAATATCAGTAAGTAACTATTACTGTACAATTTAATTTCAAGTGATGGTACCCACCAAGTAACTTTTCAGTTATTTTCCTCTAAGTCGGAGGATTATACCCAGCACAGGAATACTATTAGGCACTCTTAAATTCATGTCTTATATTTACTTGGCCACTGTTAGACTTTTCATCCTTGGTGTGGTCTCCCTTAAATTTTTGCCTCCGTTTCCCAGGTTGTTGATGTGTGCTGGACTCTGTTTTTGCTGTTTTTGTTACTCTGGGCTAACCAGTGCTAAAGTACAAGTGCTCCTATACAAAATGTGTATGCAGTTGGTTTATCCGCGATTGGCATATTTGATTTACTAGTAAGTCCCTAGTACAGTGCACTAGAGGTGCCCAGGGCCTGTAAATCAAATGCTACTAATGGGCCTGCAGCACTGATTGTGCCACACACATAAGTAGCTCTGTCATCATGTCTCAGACCTGCCACTGCAGTGTCAGTGTGTGCAGTTTTAAACTGTAAATTCAAATTGGCAAGTGTACCCACTTGCCAGGCCTAAACCTTCCCTTTTCTTACATATAAGACACCCCTAAGGTATGCCATAGGTAGCCCCAAGGGCAAGGTGCAGTTTATGATTAAGGTAGGACACATAGTAATGTGTTTCATATGTCCTGACAGTGAAATACTACTAAATTCGTTTTTCACTGTTGCAAGGCCTGTCCCTCTCATAGGTTAACATGGAGGCTACCTGCAAATATGATTAAAGTGTATATTCCCTTTGGGAGCGGATAGACCTTGTTGATTTCAAGATTGTGTGTTTGAAAATGCCACTTTTAGAAGGTGGGCATTTTCTTGCTTAAACCATTTCTGTGACTCTGCCTGCTTGTGGGTTCCCTGTCTGGGTCAGTTTGACAGTTGGGCTAGTTGCACCTCACACTAGACAGTGACACAAATGGAGCTGGGGTGTAGTCTGCATTTCCTGATGAGCCATCTGTGCTAGGAGGGAGGGGAGGAGTGGTCACTCACACCGGAAAGGGCTGTGCCTGCCCCCACACAATGCAGTCTCCAACCCCCTGGTGTGTGTCTGGGACCTGGCCTGGGCAAGGCAGGATTTCACAAACAAGAGAGATTTTGTTTTCAAGTAGGCCTACTTCAAAGGGCAAAATGGGTATAAGAAGGGCACCCAAAACCACAAACTTCAGAACACTTCTGGAAACCAAGAGGAACTTCTGCCTGGAGAAGAGCTGAAGAGCTGAGGAAGAAGAGCTGCCTTGCCTGTGACTGTGCTTTGTGGAGCTATTCTGCTGTTGCTGCTTCTGCCTGTGCTAGAGGACAAAGACTGGACTCTGTGTGCCTTCCATATTGTGAAGAACTCTTCAATGGCTTAATTTAGAGCTTTCCTCCTGTTATTTGAAGTCTCAGGGACAGCAAAGACTTCTCTCTGCCAGCAACTGGAGCCGCTGATGAGACTCCTACTTTGCCAAGTGGTGCCCATCCAGTTCCTGGGGCCCTGAAAGGAGAAGCTGGCAGGACAAGAGTAAGAAATCCATGCACAGACCACTGTGCGGGGAAAAGATTGATGCAACTCCGATCCGAGGCTGAAAAAGCGACATGCCGCCGGCTTTGTGGCTGAAAATAGACGCTCGCCTGCAGCGCGACTGGAAGATCGATGCATGCGGCTGGAGAAACGTTGCGCAGCATCGCTGACGGAGACTGGTGGGATCGCAACCTGCGATGTGTGGTTTTCAGATCATCGTGCAGCTGGGCAAACTCCGCTGGGCATGTAAAAACGACTCAAGGCCTGTCCGGACCCAAGAGTGCTGACCAGATCGACGCACCGCTCTCCTGCGGAGAGTAGAAATGATGCACGCCGACCCAACTGAAGGAGAAACTATGGAAGATCTCACTCGTAAGTGATACTGACGCATCGCAAGCCCTCTTTGACGTACACTCGCCCGTGCTGGGTTATTTTTGACGCGCCCAAGGTACATTTTCACACTAACAGCGTTAGCATTGTGTTTAAAACTACATGAAGACTCTTTCTGCATTTTTATTGATAACTTGACTTGTGGATTTTTGTCATTTGGTCTTGTTTTGTTTAGATAAATATTTTCTATTTTTCTAAACCTGTGTTGTGTCATTTTGTAGTGTTAAGTTACTGTGTGTGTTGGTACAAATACTTTACACCTAGCACTCTGAAGTTAAGCCTGCCTGCTCGTGCCAAGCTACCAAGGCGGTGAACAGGGGTTAGCTGAGGGTGATTCTCTTTTACCCTGACTGAGTGAGGGTCCTTGCTTGGACATTGGATAACCTGGCTGCAAACCAAAGACCCCATTTCTAACATTGGTGATCAGCGGTTGGGATTGTATTTGTACTCGACATACAGTGATTAAGTGTACACTACTGTTTTGAGTTCAGACCACTACGTGACCACATAGTACTTGTCTTGTGATTTTTGCTTTTCTCTTTGGGACCTCTTGCTGATCCCTTGATTGAATTTCTTTTGAAACTTCATTTGGGAACTTGTTTTTCTGCCTTTAGAACTTTGCTCTGTTTAAAATCTTCATCATGTCTCAATCTGGAGACGCAGCAGGTGGAATTTCTTTTGACATAGAGAAAGTGGAGAACTATACAGAGGATCAGTTGAAGCAATTCTGCAAGGATTTTGCCTGTCCCATTAAGAGCGTATCCAAGAAGGAGGAGCTGCAAAAGGCGCTGAGGGCCTGGGTGACATCCAAAGAAGCTGAGAGGCACACAAATGTTGAACAGGAAGGGGACGAGGAGGAGGTGCAAGTCACTCACAATGATGTTGTGGGTGGGCCTGTTATGTCTAGGGAGAGAGTCTCCAAGGAAGGTAGCAGTGTGTCCTGCAAGGGTCTGGCACCTGAAGAGTTACAGGACAGACAGGCAGAGAGAGAATACCAATTGGAGTTGAAGAAGCTCGGTCTAGAGATGGTAGAGAGAAGGATAGCCATTGAGGAAAGGAAGATACTGCTGGCTCATGAGCTTCGCTTAAAGGAGTTAGATCATAGGAGCCAGTCCAGCAGCGATGGTGGCAGCAACAGTATAGTGCAGCCTGAAAGAAGGGTACACATCCCAAAGGACCTAATCAGGATTACAAAAGGGGGGGTGACATATACTTGTGGTTCAAAGGGGAAGGGGTCTGCTCTCCACATGAATCTGGTCCCTGAAGCTCATCGGGGAGCCCCTCTGTGGAGGGATACCCTGACAGCCTTAGGGGATTCTCAGGAGCTCACCAATCCTGTCATGAAAGATGTCCTACTCACAAGATATGGTCTCACCCCTGAGGAATATAAGGATAAGTTTAGGTCCTATAAGAAGAAGGAATCCCAAACATGGTTGGAATGTGTTGATTCTTATTGCAGGTCACTGGATGGTTGGGTGAAGGGCAGTAAGGTAACTACATATGGGGGCTTTACAATTGGATTGCTTGGGAGCACTTGTACAGTTTACACTTTCCAGAGCTGCACCAGCACCTGATTGACAGCAAGCTGACTGATCCCAGGAAGCGGACCGCTGGGAGACCACCAGGGTCCAAAAGAGGTATGGGGAGACCATGCCAAGGGTGGGCAGGGTCCCTCTCAGGAAAAAAAGGGGGGGTAAGGGTAAACAGGGGGAGTTCTCTAAAGGGCTCCAAACCGATTCCCAGGGTAAAGATTCACAACCCCCCAGTGAGAAGAAGTATGGTTCTCCAAAGGGAAGCAAGTGGCAGGGGGACCCCCACCTAAGTGTAATGCATGTGACCAAGTGGGACATGTGAAGAGGGATCCCAAATGCCCCAAGAGTACACTGGCACCCACTGGTGCGCTGTCCCAGGATTTTGCTAGTGTAGCGCTTGAGGAGGAGTTGGTTCCAGGTGGGTAGGAGCCAGCAGAGATGACTCTTGTCTCACTAGGAGACAGTGAGATGGTCAAGAGAACCCTCGTGCCTGAAAACACTGAAAAGTACAGGCAGTGGATGACCATCAATGGACAGAGGGTGGAGGCTCTGAGAGACACAGGAGCCAGTGTGACTACAGTGAGGAGTCAGCTGGTGTCTGAAGAGCAGATTGATCCCCGGGTACTTCACCAAATAGTTGCAGTGGACAACTCAGCGCCTGCGCATAGTGGTGCAGGTTCCCTTTGAATTGGGGGGGGGGGCGCACAGGTTCCCTTGAAGGTAGCTGTGAGTCCAACCATGCCTGAAGATTGTTTGCTAGGCAATGAATTGGAGGATTCCCCTTGGAAGGAGGTAGAACACAGGTCTCACTTGGAGATGTTGAGTCTGCCTGGATATGCGTATCCACCCATTCAATGGCAGCACGTCAGGGTGGTCAAGAGCCCCTGGAGGCTGAAACAGTGGCCCAGGGGACCACCAAGAACAGGAAGGACAGGGGGTGTGGGAAACCGGCCCAGAAGTTCCCACAGTCCAGGAGGAGGTGGAGTCTGAGGGTGATGCCCCGGAGCCGACAGGGGAACAGGTGGCTGAACTGGGTGAGGTCCCCGAGCTGTCGCAGTGGCAGCAGGAAGGGGGGCCCACCAGGAAAGCATTCTGTGCAGCTCAGAGGACAGGCCCTACTCTGGAGGGTTTGCAGCAGCAGGCTGCAGAACAGGTGGCTGGCAAGGAGCCAGGATCGCAACAGGTCTATTAGGAGGCTGACCTCCTGTATAGTGAGCCTAAGGTTCCTGAGCCTGGGTCAGCCCGTGTGCTGGTGGTGTTGAAGTAAGCCTCAGCAAGGCCTACTAGTGCAAGGGGTTCACCTTTCTCTGCACAAAGTCCTCAGACCATGTAGGAAGAAGTTGGCACAGGAACTGAAATAAAAGACAACGTTTATTAACCTCGTGAGGTGGTAGTACAGTTCAAACAGCACCCTTAGGTAATGTCTGAAGTAGCACACTGAACTGAGAGAGCATGGTCCTTTTATACCCACGCAGGGGCTAAAAGGAGGTGGTACAATTATAGAAGCAAGACTTGTATACATGTAAGGTCATGTGGAAAATGCAGTCGACAGGTAGAAGGAGCTAACAGTTTTCAAGGACTAACAGCTGCAGACCTTACTGAGCATGTGCGAAAGTGGGAGATGCTAAATATAACTTGTCACTAGGCAGATTTCAAGAGTAGTTAACAGAAAGGTAGGACAGATCACATGGTGAGCACATGGCAGCATGTGGCAGAGAAAATGGGTGCCATGAATACAAAATGGATTCCGCTAAATGGTCACAATAGTTACAAATACAGATGTCTTCTGCTAATGCTTAATCTAATCGCTGTTAAACTACAACAGACGACCCTTTCAGCATTAGCTGAAGACATTCGTTTTTCTGGGATAATCCAAATATTAATCTTGTATATTTATGCTCATCATTTCAGCTATTTCCTTATCTAACATATGTTGTGCTTTCATTTCTGTAATATTTCTTTTGGTAGGCATACAAGCAGTAATATACATGGAGCAGAACATTGGACCACACTGAATGCAGATCCAGCATGTGAAAAATATTGCAATCATTACACACAGGATAGTCAGTAGTTTCCAGCCCCAGGCGGAAACAAGAGCCCAAAACCATCCAGAAAAAGTCCAAGTATCAGTCTCTGTGTGGATTTCTGCAGCAATTTTATGCAATTTAGATATTGCATCATATACTGAAGGTGAGTGATCGGGAATGAAAACACAGCAACTACTACCGATGATGCGACATGCACCACCTCGGTCAGCTAATATCACATCTAGTACCATACGATTTTGGAGCGCTACAATCCTCGCAATTTGGAGCTCCTCAGTAATATTCCCAAGTGCCAGAGCTGCCTGATTGGTAACAGCTTCCACAACCCTAGTCAATCGTCTCACTTTCCTACTGTTTAACGCAGCACCCACAAAGGGGAACAATCCTAAATTAAAATCAACATATTGTTGCAGGCTAGTATCTGTTTGGTCTACCTCATTTGTACTTATTTCCCTTTTATATCTATTGTTAATTATGTCATTGAACAGTTTTAAATCTCAGTGATATGATGCAGGGGGCAAAAACACAGGGGGTAATAGAAAAGATACATAACACACACCTGACCACCCAACAGGTAGTAAGTAATATCCATAGTTACCACAAACAAAATATGTATTATGTGAAGCTGTAAAACTACTATTATTTACACCCTCAATAGTTAAAATCAAGGTACAATCGCTTATCCCTACTGGAATCCGCCCAATGCTACGTATACATAAATCTGCTTTAGTTTTTGTAACAGAAATCACAAATTGTTCTTTCTTGTCAGAGTCTCTTATATTTGTGAAGACATATGGTATTAAAACATTGTCCGGTTGTTACTCTTCCCATTCCCATTTAGTTCCTTTGGCTTGGGGATACCCATCTTTGTCTTGGTAGCATACTTTATTAAGGCGAAAAAGAAGTCCGCCCTCTGTACGTTTTCCAGATGCAAACAAAAGCGTGTTCCAAGCTTGACAAGAACCGTTGTATGAAAAAGGAAGAGGAATGAAAGGTGTTCCTCCTTTCTTTTGATGCGCAGGTATCATTCCACATATCCAACAGTTAGTAGTATTTGTAGCATTATGAGTATGATGCAACATCTGAATGAAAGTATTATTGAAGTACGATTGACGGTGCTTCTGCTCCTGATAGGGAAGCGTAAAGTAATAGTGATCCTCTGGTACTGGAGTAGTGGCAACAAAAAACTCACGAGCAGGAGCCTTCTTTTCAACAAACCAGGTGATTGTTGCTGTAACCACCAAAACAACAACAAACCCCATAGTACTAATGATCAGTTTGTTATTCATTTTAGCAACAGTGATAATCGACCCTTTCAGAAATGGATTAAAAGCAATCGTTGGAGCTCTTATCCCTGGGCAGCCGCTGATTTCTTCACCACGGGCCAAGACGGGTGTCACTACTCTAATGCATGGCTGATCCCCCCCCCCCCTTTGCCACATTGGCTCTCCGTTTCACTAACCCAGGGCCGTAGCTCAACCAGTTTGTTTAAAAAACAAATCTGATTCTTTCCTCAGTCTCAAATCATATCGCGACACTCCAGAAGTCGTATGGTCCGGGAAGACCTCTGCAGATTCATCAGGTGATATAGCACAGCCTTTCTCTGTAGTCAAAATCTCTCGATGATCGGTCAGCACAGCAGGTTCCACCAAGGTAGGTAGCACTCTCTTGCAGTGAGTACTATGGATCCAATTCTTTCGGTTCGTCACTCGAACTGCTGTCCTTGTTGCAAGGAGCACCTGTTCTGGGCCTCGCCACCTTGGTTCCAAGCTGATGGTCTTTCAAAAGACTAAATCATCACCTGGTCACCAGGTCGGAGTTCATGGCCTTCACCTGTAGATCTGTCAGGAAGTGCTTCTCGAACCTGTTGATGAATAGAAACCAAATTGTCGGTTAACTGTGCCAAATAATCGTTCATCAGGACACAAGGTACATCATATACAGATTTTGGCTTAGGAACTCCCCAAATATTAAGTGGCCTCCCAAATACAATTTCATAGGGGGTCAGGCCTGTTCGAGAGTGTGGCACTGACCTAATAGACAATAATGCCAACGGTAATGCATCCGGCCAAGTTAAGGATGTGGAGGCCTGTATCTTTGCTAACTTCAGCTTCAAAGTAGCACTATACCTTTCCACCAACCCTGCTGATTGTGAGTGGAAAACCGCATGGAACTTCTGTTTGATCCCTAATCCTTTCAGGACATACTTAATAAGTTCCCCAACAAAATGAGGTCCGTTATCACTCCATACAAGTCTGCAAACACCAAACCTAGGGAAAAATTCTTTCAAAAGCACCTTCACTGTGGTAATGGCAGTATTATCCTTTGTGGGGTACGCCTCTATCCATTTACTGAAGGCACAAACCACCACCAAGACATACTTTAAATTGTTGCAGCGTTCAAGCTGAATATAATCCATTTGTAGAACTTCAAAAGGTGCAGTTGGTTTAGCAAACCCTCCCGCAGGAGTACGTGTCCCTTTTCCAGGATTGTATTGTAAACAGATCAAACAAGACTGTACTACTCTCTTAGCTGTACTGGAAATTTCTGGATGCTCCCAAACTTGCGTAAGCAACTTCGTTATTGTTGAAGCTCCAACATGTGCCAGCCCATGTGCCATCTGAACCATAGGTTGTACAAAAGCTATAGGCAATTTCCATTTATCCATCTGCTTATTCCGCCAACAGCCCTCATCATCCAATTCTCCATCTTCAGACCATTGCTCACGTCCTTTCACAGAAGCAGATTTCTGTATATCTAATACGTCTTTTCTAGCATTATGCCAACGTTCAGCTTGTGACTTCACTACATACATAGAAGTAGTACTTCGCTGCATCGCAGTCTCACGTGCTACGCGGTCTGCAAGAGCAAGAGCATTACCTTATCAGTCACTTTCTTATGTGCACTACATTTCACAATAGCTAGTTTCTTTGGATATGTCAATGCAGTCAAGAGGTTATGCACGAATTCTCTGTGCATTATCTGCATCCTGTGGGATGTGAGAAAGCCTCTCTCCTTCCAAAGCAAACCAAAATCATGAGCCACTCCAAAAGCATAGCGGCTGTCTGTATAAATGTTCACACTTAAGTCAGTACTAAGCTCACATGCTCGTGTCAAAGCTATGAGTTCAGCTGCTTGAGCTGACTTCTGTGGTATACGAGCTGTCTCCACTACCGTGTGTATTGTGGTGATTGCATATGCAGCTGAAGTCGTACCATCTGGCAACTTCAAACAAGACCCATCAACCCACAATTCCCCGTCTACATCTAAAAGGGGCGTATCTTGTAAATCAATACGACCCTTTGTCAGTTCTTCGGTAAGGAATATACAATCAAGTGTTTCTTGTGGCTGAGTCACCGGATATGGCAACAAAGTGGTTGGATTTAGTGTTGCACATCTCTTCAGTGTAATGTGAGGAGCCAACAATGTCAACTCATATCCCGTTATACGGGCGGAAGTTAAATGTTGTGTCTTTGTTTGATTTAAAAGAACATCAACCGCATGGGGTACTAACACCAACAGCTTATGTGACAAAACTATCCCTTCACTCTGACGTATTGACACAGCTGTTGCGGCAATTGAACGAAAACACCCAGGCAACGCTCGAGCGACAGGATCATGTACTGCTGAAAAATATGCACAGGGACGCTGCTTATCGCCATGTGTCTGTACTAAAACTGACAATGCACATTCATCTTTCTCATGTACGTAAAGTGCAAAAGGCTTCATGTAATCTGGAGTACCTAACACTGGTGCGGAACAAAGGGCTTGTCGCAGCTGCCTGAAAGCAGTCTCACATTCATCTGTCCATGGGAGGGGCATTGGGGTATCTTTAGTCAAAAGTGCTAGCAAAGGTTTGACAATGTTTGAAAACCCTAATATCCGTTGCCTACAAAAAGAAGTAAGACCAAGGAATGCCCGAACATCTTTCTGAGTAGAGGGTACTGGTGTGTCTAAAATTGCTTGAATACGATCTGATGTAAGTGCACGGCCCTCCTTAGACAAAAGGTGACCTAAATAGGTTACCTTTGGTCTACAATATTGCAATTTCTTTCGTGACACTTTATGATGGTGTGAAGCAAGAAAAGAAAGTAAGGACAAAGTGCACTTTTCACATTGCTCAGGGGTATCAGCCGCCAACAAAATATCATAGACATATTGTATGAGAGCCACACCTTCAGGCAAAACAAAAGAATCAAGTTGTCGTTTTAACGCTTGACTATAAATACTTGGACTCTCCGTATAGCCTTGAGGAACTCTGCAAAATCTATATGATCGTTTATTCAAAGTAAAACCAAACAAATATCGGCTGTCAGGATAAATAGGGATCGAAAAGAAAGCATTCTTCAAGTCTATCACAGAGAACGTAGTTGCTGTCGGGGGAACCAAAGTGAGGAGTGTCGTGATGTCAGATACCACAGGATATTGTGGTATCACAATCTTATTGACTTCTCGTAAATCAATAATGAATCGGTAAATCCTAGTATCAGTATCCTTTTTCAGAATAGGAAGAATCGGACTGTTACAAACATTATACAGAACTTCCTCAACAACTCCAACTGCAATAAGATCATGCACAATTCGTATGAGTGCTTCTTCACCCTCCTGTGAAATTTTGTATTGAGGCAAACGTGGCAATACAGCTCCCTCCTTGACAATAATATGTACCGGTGGAATACTCATTTGTCCCACATCAGTATCTGAAGTAGCCCACAAAGTACTAGGGAGTGAAGCTAATGCAATATCCTCTTTAACAAGACAAACTCTTTCCATCACAGGATGATTATCATTGAAAATAACACGCACCCCTTCAGGAGAGCATCGTATTGTAGCCCTGAAATACTTGAGCATATCAAGACCCACAATTTTGTCTGGTGTATTTGGAGAAAGCAAAAATGGACATGGAGCAGTAAATTTATCAACATGGAATGCAAGTGGTTGTGACAATGGGCTAGGGGAAGGTGTTCCATCGAAACCTATCGATGTAATGGTTAAGCCAGACAGGGGAGCCCTTGGAATCAATTGTTTAAACAAGGCGCTACGAGTAGCTCCTGTATCAACCAGAAACTGATCAGTAGAACCCAAAACATGTGCTGTTACATAGGGACCCCTCTAATCTACTGGAACTTCAACTGATTCCTTACCCCATCCTAGGCAATTCTATGCATAAGCAGAATCTTGGAAATCAGGCTGCACATGGTCAGACATCTGGTATTGGTTCCATCTATCAAAAGTGTTAAACCCATCCTGCCCTCGTACATTAGCATCAACCCTAGCATGATCATTCGTGCTTTTTCTAGGTCCTGAATATCCTGAGCGATTTCTCATTTGTCCCTGACCACGTGAACACTGCTGAACACGTAGTGCAAGACAATCAGCAGCCCAATGCCCAAATTTCTTACAATACGCACACTGATCAACAGACAAATTCGAACGAGTGTAAGAAGAACCATAAAATCCACGTCCACCTCTATCACTACCTCTAAAAGGCGGACCATAAGCTTGAGCCAACATAACCTTCGTCTTTAATTCTTTAATCTTTTTGTCCTCGCTACCTTTTGCTTCTAATTCCTGACGTTCATAATACTGAGCCATAGTCAAAAGAGAAACCGGAGTAGAGGTAATCCATGAACTTTCACTAGTTTTTAGACGACTAGCTATTCCTGGTAACAGATTTGCGACATATTTATCGACAAACAAATGTCTGCCCGTATCATCTGACAATAACTGACCGCTAAAATCATGAAATGCTTCTTCAAAGCGTGTAAAGAAATCAGAGACCGATTCATCTGCCTTTTGCTTACAAGACGCTAAAACAGTCCAATCTATCTTTTTAGGGGGAATAATCGTTTTTAACCTAACTAATATGGCTGCAGGAAGATCTAGAATCAACTGATATGGCTTTTTTGCAGGTTCCCTATCCCCGTCCATCTGTTCTAATTCTTTCCATGACGCCCCAAAAACTGCACGATCATCAATTTTACGAACAGTTCTCCACATATCTGGCGGTAATATCAATCCGAAAAATAAATCAATGTCAGCCAAAGTCATAGTACAAGAACTAATTGCTCCCTCAACTTCCTCATAAAAGGCGGCTGGATTTTTCCGCGGGTCAGGTGATGCTGTTTTAAGTGCCATTACATCTGCCCTATTCCAAGGAGTGTACACCCAATTATAAATAAAATAACCCTTAGCATTAACAGAAGTTTTATCGTCACTTGTACCCAATCCTTTAGGAGGAACATAAAAAGGCACAGCCTCCCGCATTGGTTTCGCGTGAACTATCATAGTCTTATCTGTTCCGAAGATGGAAGCTTGCACCCCACCGGTCCGAGATGTCCGTGCAACTACGTCCACAGCCCTTTTCTCCTCTTGCAAACGGACTGCCGTAACACATAATTTCACTAACCGCCTGATTGCATCCGCCACCTGGGAGAAAACAAAAAGACCATCAAGCATTTGCTTATGATCAGCTGCTACATCATCGGGCTCTAACTCATCAGAATATTTCCGATATAGTTCAATAACTTCTGAGCCAAAAGCCTCAGTAAAATATAGCTGCTCCTTTTCCGTCCACCCTCTCATGTTGTCTAAAAGTTCAGAAGCAGAGACAACACTACAAATTGTTTTACGAGCAATAGATCTAAGCTCAGACGCACGGTCAGCAGGCAACATAGAGCGACTGTCTCGCATCTTCTGTTGCTCCGAACTGGAGACCTTAGCTAACTCATGAGGGGCAGAAGGGACGACATACGGAGGTGGAGGGCGATCTAGTAACAATAAATCATCATATGGTTTATTAATGATAGGATAGAGAGGTTGCCTAATGGTGTATTGGCCAGTTACCTGTAATTTACATTCTTTCTCTTCTAGCTCCTTTAAGTCATTTATTTCTTTCTTACTCATTTCCAATGCTTTCACATATACATTCTTCCGCTGCTCTTTCTCAAGCAAGGCTTGCTCACGCTTTACTCGTCCACGCACTTCTTTCTCCCACATTCGTACACAGTCAAACATATCTTGCCTAGACTTTCGCTTACACATACATTGTTCCACATACTCAATCTTTCGCAAATCAAATGACCCATGCATAGGCCAACGTAACTCAGGATCCGCACAAGTGTATTTATTCCATAATGTGCTGTACATTATAGAAGAAAGACCATGTTTAACATACATATCTCTATTTGGCATCCCCTCTGGGGGTGCCGGTAGCGATTCTTCCAGTCTCAAATTGGTACCATTACAAAAGCAACACATCCTACGAAGTGCGCTAAAAACAGGCATGCTAAGAATAATGCAAAATATGCAATATTATAATCAAAGTAGCACTTAAGGTGGCGTTCAAATCAAAATTAAATTGGAGAAAATTCTCCTCATTACCTGCCTATATAAATTACAATTTATATATCAATTCAAAGGACACAAATTGACTAGTCACCCAAAACACGAGAGCCACAGTAAGTAGTGCTACACTACATTACCAAACAAAGGCATCAAAACCCACAGCAAGTGCCGTAAAACGGCTCTTACCAATTACAGGGTGTCCAGGTTCCAACTGCCAAGTTCTAAAATCGACCAAATGGTCACTGCATGACGAATGAACAAAAAGGATCTCAGTCGAGGACCGGCGCCACCTGGATGGTCAAATCAGAAAGAAGGGAAAAACGCTGTGGTTGCCAAGACTCGGGTCTCCTCAGGCATTGATCGTCCGCAGCGAGATCCCAATCCTTCATCGCGACCAATCCGTTGGGCATCCGAGTCACCGATGAGTCCCTGTTCGGGCGCCAATTTGTTGAAGTAAGCCTCAGAAAGGCCTACTAGTGCAAGGGGTTCACCTTTCTCTGCACAAAGTCCTCAGACCATGTAGGAAGAAGTTGGCACAGGAACTGAAATAAAAGACAAAGTTTATTAACCTCATGAGGTGGTACTACAGTTCAAACAGCACCCTGAGGTCATGTCTGAAGTAGCACATTGAACTGAGAGAGCATGGTCCTTTTATACCCACGCAGGGGCTAAAAGGAGGTGGTACAATTATAGAAGCAATACTTGTATACATGTAAGGTCATGTGGAAAATGCACAGTCGACAGGTAGGAGGAGCTAACAGTTTTCAAGGACTAACAGCTGCAGACCTTAATGAGCATGTGCGAAAGTGGGAGATGCTAAATATAACTTGTCACTAGGCAGATTTCAAGAGTAGTTAACAGAAAGGTAGGACAGAGCATATGGTGAATACATGGCAGCATGTGGCAGAGAAAATGGCTGCCATGAATACAAAATGGATTCCGCGAAATGTTCACAATAGTTACAAATACAGATGTCTTCTGCTAATGCTTAATCTAATTGCTGTTAAACTACAACAGTGGTACCCCAGTGCTTCAGGGCCTTCCTACTTGGGTTGGTTCATGATGTGCCGTTAGCTGGACATTTGGGGTGGAGAAGGCCTTTGAGAGGCTTGTCATCAACTTTTACTGGCCCGTAATGCGCAGGCACTGTGATGCACATTGCAGCTCTAGCCAAGCAAGTGGCAAGAGTGGGGGGAAATGCAAGGCTCCCCTCCAACCTTTACCTGTTGTTAGCACTTCCTTTGAGAGAGTAGGTAATGACATTGTGGGGCCACTGGATCCCACGACATGGGCAACAGGTTCGCCTGGTCTTGGTGGACCATCCCACCCAGTACCCAGAAGCCATTTCTCGGAGGTCAATCACTTCCCCTGTGGTGGGTCGTGCTTTGATGGGGGTTTTTACCCGCATGGGGTTCCCCAAGGAAGTGGTATCTGATAGGGGTACCAACTTCATATCCATGTATATGAAGTCTCTGGAGGTGGTAAGGGGTGGTGAACTTGTAGGTTACCCCACACTCCTTCCACAAAGTAATGGTCTGGTAGAGAGATTCAACTGCACCTTGAAAGGCATGATTGTGGTCCTGTCAGAGCCCTTAAGGCAGAAGTGGGACGTCCTCTTGCCATGCCTTCTGTTTGCTTACAGGGAGGTGCCTCAAAAGGGACTTGGGTTTAGTCCCTTTGAGCTCATCTATGGCCACCCTGTGAGGGGACCTTTGAGTCTGGTGAAGGAGGCTTTGGAGAACGCTCCTAGTAACCCCCCCCCAGGATGTAATTAGCTACATGCTAGCTCTGAGAAACCACACTGCCCACTTCAGGAGTCTCACACAAGAGAACCTAGAAGCAAGCCAGGAGGATATTAAATGATGGTATGACCGGAATGCCACTCTGATCGAGTTTCAACCTGGTCAGAAAGTGTAGGTGATGGCGCCAGTGGAGCTTAGGGTGCTTCAGAATAAGTGGACTGGGCCATTTGAGGTGGTGGAGCGCAAGAGTGAAGTCACCTACCTGGTGGATGACTTGCAGTCTCCAAGGAACCCTTTAAGGTCCTGCATGTCAACCACCTCAAGCCACACTTTGAGCGGACTGAACAGTCCATGCTCCTTGCAACAGATGGAGGAGATGGGTGGAGGAGGAGAGTGAGCCTCTTCCTGACCTCCTGTCTGCTGTAGAAAAAGATGGGTCTGAGGAGGGAATGATCCTCTCCCCCTCACTGACTGAAGAGCAGCAGAGTGAGTGTCGCCACGAGTTGGGAAGGTTTGCCTCACTGTTTTCCCTGATCCCAGGGGTCACACATTGTGCACGCATGATGTGGACACTGGGGACAGTCCACCCATTAAACAAAAAGTTTACAGGGTGACTGACAGGGTCAGGGCTAGCATGAAGGATGAAGTATCCAAGATGATAACCCTATGGGTTATTGAGCATTCCAGCAGTCCTTGGGCAAGCCCAGTGGTATTGGTCCCAAAGGATGCTGCACCTGGTGCCACTCCAGACCTCAGGTTCTGTGTGGACTACCGGGGACTCAATACGGTCAGCGAGACTGATGCACACCCCATTCCCCGAACTGATGAGCTCATAGACCGGTTGAGAGCTGCCAAATACCTCAGCACGTTTGACTTAACGTCTGGGTACTGGCAGATTGACTTAACTGAGGGGGGTCAAGGAGAGGTCAGCATTTTCGACCCCAGGTGGACACTTTCAATTTAAAGTTATGCCATTTGGGATGAAGAATGCCACTGCCACCTTTCAGAGGTTGGTCAACCAGGTGTTGGCTGGGCTGGATGAGTTCAGTGCCGCCTACCTGGATGACATTGCTGTGTTTAGTTCCACTTGGGAGGAACGTCTGCAACATCTCTGGAAAGTGTTAGAGGCCCTGCAGAAGGCAGGCCTCACTATTAAGGCAAGTAAGTGTCAAATAGGGCAGGGTTCTGTGGTGTACTTCGGACACCAGGTATGGAGTGGCCAGGTGGCACCCCTACAGCCAAAAATTGACACCATTTTGGCTTGGGAGCCTCCCAAAACCCAGACTGAGGTGAGAGCCATTTTAGGTCTCACTTGCTACTACAGGAGGATTGTCAAGGGATATGGTATCATTGTTAACCCCTTGACTGAGTTGACTTCTAAGAAGCAACCCAAAAAAGGTGATCTTGACAGAGGCTTGCCAGACCGCTTTTGATGCCCTGAAGGCTGCCATGTGCACAGCACCCGACTACTCCAAGGCGTTTGTTGTGCAAACAGACACCTCAGAGCATGGTACTGGAGCAGTACTCTCACGGCTTAATGAAGAGGGCCTAGATCAACCCATAGCCTCCATTAGCAGGAGGTTACTTCCCAGGGAACGTAGGTGGAGTGCAATAGAACGTGAAGTGTTTGCTGTGGTCTGGGCGCTGAAGAAGCTAAAGCCCTACTTGTTTGGGACTCACTTCTGGGTTCAGACCAACCACAGGTCCCTCAGATGGTTAATGCAGATGAGGGGTGAGAATCTAAAACTGTTGAGGTGGTCCATTTCCCTACAGGGGATGGACTTTACGGTGGACCACCATCCTGGTACAGAACACGCCAATGCTGATGGTCTGTCCAGGTTCTTCCGCCTTAGTTATGAGAACTCCCATGACGTTGTGTAGTTGCTCCCCACTTTCAGCTGGGGGGACACGTGTTAGACTTTTCATCCTTGGCGTGGTCTCCCTTAACTTTTTGCCTTGGTTTCCCAGGTTGTTGATGTGTGCTGGACTCTGTTTTTGCTGTTTTTGTTTCTCTGGGCACTTTACCACTGCTAACCAGTGCTAAAGTGCAAGTGCTCCTATACAAAATGTGTATGTAATTGGTTTATCCATGATTGGCATATTTGATTTACTAGTAAGTCCCTAGTAAAGTGCACTAGAGGTGCCCAGGGCCTGTAAATCAAATGCTACTAGTGGGCCTGCAGCAAAGGTGGTGGCACCCACATACGTAGCTCTGTAATCATGTCTCAGACTTACCACTGCAGTGTCAGTGAGTACAGTTTAAAACTGTAAATTGGACTTGGCAGGTGTACCCACTTGCCAGGCCTAAACCTTCCCTTTTCTTACATATAAGACATCCCCAAGGCAGACCCTAGGTAGCCCCAAGGGCAGGGTGCAGTGTATGGTTAAGGTAGGATATATAGTAATGTGTTTCATATGTCCTGACAGTGAAATACTACTAAATTAGTTTTTCACTGTTGCAAGGCCTGTCCCTCTCATAGGTTAACATGGGGGCTACATTTAAATATTATTAAAGTGTAGATTCCCTTTGGGAGTGGATAGACCTGTGGAGTTTGGGGTCTCTGAACTCCCAATTTAAAAATACATCTTTTAGTAAAGTGGATTTTAAGATTGTTTGTTTGAAAATGCCACTTTTAGAAGGTGGGCTTTTTCTTGCTTAAACCATTTCTGTTACTCTGCCCGTTTGTGGATTCCCTGTCTGGGTCAGTTTTACAGTTGTGCTTGTTGCACCTCACACTAGACAGTGACACAAAGGGAGCTGGGGTGTAGTCTGCATTTCCTGATGAGCCATCTGTGCTAGGAGGGAGGGGATGAGTGGTCACTCACACCTGACAATGCAGTCTCCAACCCCCTGGTGTGTGTCTGGGCAAGGCAGGATTTCACAAACAAAAGAGACTTTGCTTTGAAGTAGGCCTACTTCAAATGGCAAAATGGGTATAAGAAGGGCACCCAAAACCACAAACTTCAGAACACTTCTGGAAACCAAGAGGAACTCCTCTGCCTGGAGAAGAGCTGGGGAAGAAGAGCTGCCCTGCCTGTGACTGTGCTTTGTGGAGCTATCCTGCAGTTGCTGCTTCTGCTAGAGGCTAAAGACTGGACTTTGTGTGCCTTCCACCTTGTAAAGAACTCTCCAAGAGGTTGATTTAGAGCTTGCCTCCTGTTATTTGAAGTCTTAGGGACAGCAAAGACTTCTCCCTGCTAGCACCTGGAGCCTCTGCTGAGATGCCTACTCTGCCAAGTGGTGCCCATCAAATTCCTGGGGCCCTGAAAGGAGAAGCTGGCAGGACAAGAGTGAGAAATCCCAGCACAGACCACTGTGCGGGGAAAAGATTGACGCAACTCCGCTCTGCGGCTGAAAAATCGCCAGCTTCGCGGCTGAAAATCGACGCTCGCCTGCAGCTTGACTGGAAGACCACACAGCATCGCTGACGGAAGCTGGTGAGATCACAACCCGCGCTGCGCGGTTTTCAGATCGTGTGGCTGGATTTCTGACGCAGACACCGCTGGGTGTGTAAAAACGACGCAAGGCCTGCCCGGACCCGAGAGTGTTGACCGGATCGACGCATCGCTCTCCTGTGGAGAGAAGAAATGACGCACGCCGACCCGACTGAAGTAGAAATGACGCAAGGTCTCGCTCGTGAATGATAGCAACGCATCGCAAGCCCTTTTTGACGCACACTCGCCCGTGCAGGGTTATTTGTGACGCGCCCAAGGTACATTTTCACACTAACAGCATTAGCGTTGTGTTCAAAATTACATGAAGACTCTTTTTGCATTTTTATTGATATCTTGACTTGTGTATTTTTGTCGTTTTTGTCTTGTTTTCTTTAGATAAATATTTTCTATTTTTCTAAACCTGTGTTGTCATTATGTAGTGTTTTCATTAAGTTACTGTGTGTGTTGGTACAAATACTTTACACCTAGCACTCTGAAGTTAAGCCCGCCTGCTCATGCCAAGCTACCAAGGGGGTCACTGGGGGTTAGCTGAGGATGATTCTCTTTTACCTGACTAGAGTGAGGGTCCTTGCATGGACAGGGGATAACCTGACTGCCAACCACAGACCCCATTTCTAACAGCCACTATAGGGGTTTTGGAGTCTGAGGTTGAAAAAACGCCTTCCAGTTGTCAACCAACTAAGAAAATTCAACTGTGCCCCCTACAAAATAGCTATGGGATACCTTATGATGTTACCTTCAAACACATCCATCACAGCTACCAATTTAAACCTGCAATTGAAAGATGATGCTCTCCTCCAATACTGCAGAAAATGCATTCCCTGTCTCTACAATTTCCTTTCTCATGTTCAAGCTGCCTTATCGGACTGCCAACTAAAGTTTGCTACTCCCTCTATCCCAGCGACTGTTTCTATGTCCAGATCCACCAGAGGAAGTCTGCTCTACAGACTCACTGGTGTGGTTCAAATCTGATGATGTTCCTCACCAACACAACCGTAATGTGCTGTGGACTCTTGAGTTGTGCCACTCCTCCCAGTGCAAGTGGGCTCTATGTCCCAAATACATCTGTCCACCTGTGATTATCTCCACAGCTGCATCAAGCCCCAGGCAGTCAAGGAAGGAAGAAAAACACTGTCTATCCTTCACAAGTAGAGCATTTGTCATCTTTGGGCTTTCAAGTTCCAGAAGGATTCAGTTAATTGAAACAAGGAATTGACTCCTCCTGAAAGGATAACCCACCAATGGAGCACTTCGTGGCAGTGGGAGTGAGACAGCCTGGGGGTTTAAGTAGCTTCCTTCGTGGATTGCAAATGACTCACATAGGTTGGGTACCCCAGCAAACTCCCATCATTCCCTATCGTTCCATTTGATAGCGTATGAGGAGCACTGCATGATCAGTCAAAGCCCATCCCAGTCCCGTGATCCCTGGCTCTGATCTTGCAATGTTAGGAACATGCTCACAACGTTCTTTTTTTAAATAAACAGACTTCATTTGTCTTTCATATTGTTATGGTAAGAAAGAGATCCACATTGTATCCCATTCAAAGTCCCAGTCTCCCACCCACCACACCATCAGCAAATCATTCAGGCAGTACAGCATCCACAGGCTCAGTCTCAGTGTCAGGAGACAGCCAATAGTGCTCCCACCGTTTACCCAAGATTTGATAAAATTTCAGTGGACAGCATCTAGCTATATAAATTAGTTCTTCCTGTTTGGCACACCAGTCCATGCCAGATCTCCATTGCACTGAGTTAGGGGGCCCTGGTGATTTCCAGGTGCGAGCTATGTCTTTCAGCCACCAGAGCTGCCAAACCCACCAACAGCCTGTCTCTCATTGTACCCTACAATTCCTCCATAATACACGGACAGGCCAGTTTTGGGGTCCAGTGAACAAGCCTGGCAAGGATGTCTGATAGAGCATTCCCTATCCGGGACAATGCGAGACCATAGGAAAGAAGTCTATTCCAGGGGATGAGCATCAGTAGCAGCTGGGAACACAAACAATTCCTGTTTGCCAGAGATTTCGTGGTGTCATGTAAGTTAATGGAGGTATTTTAATTGAACCAGTCAGAGCCTGGAAGATATTGCATGCCTCACACCACTCAGTCTACTCCAGCTCTCCAATCCACCCTTCCCATTTCTGAGGGAGCATGTCAAGTGTCTCTAGGGAATTACAGATTAGAAAGCGATACAATTGAAAAACACCCCCGCAGCCCAAGCAACCCATCAGCAGTTTCACCTTCAGGGGACTATATTCAGGAAGGTCTGCCAACTGGGCATGGTACTGGCCAAGTGCATGCCTCAGCTGCAAGTATTTGTGGAATTGTCTGTGGGAAAGTGTAAACTGACTTTGAAGGTCTACAAAGGAGTACGTAGCAGATCCATGCTCTCAACACTAATTCCAATCAGATTGCAATATCTGAAGTCTTCTAGGCACACCACATGGTGTAGCCATCACCCTCTCTATAAAGGGATTTGTTGCATCAGTCTCCTATCCCCCCCAGTGTAACTATTGGCTTCCCGCCACACCAGAAATATCACCCTGGTTACCTCCAGAATAACAAGGGGAACTGGTCGGCAATAAGGCCAGTGCATCTCCCCGTCAAATCTAAGGTGGGACAGTTCAAGCTGGTTCGCCAGATCACTCCAACCACCTGTCAGCCATTCATTAGTAACCAGGAGGTGAGATGACCAGAAAACTAGTCAGATCTCAACTGCTCCCAGTCCGCCATAGTATACAGAACACCTACACTTGGCCTGGGTAATGCATGACAGACGGCCAAACCACAGAAATGAGAGTATTGCTGCTACTTCAATAAACCAGGCATTAGGAATTTGGAGCAGGAAGTTCTACAGGGAGTAAAGAAATCGGCAAAGTACCATCATTTTGATCAGTGCAACCTGGCCCATGATGTTTAGAGGGAGGTTGCTCCAGGCACAGGTCTATTTTAATCCTCTTAAAAAGGGGTGTGAGGTTGCAATGACACGCAAGCTCTGGCACAATGGCTATGTGGACCCCTATATATTTAAAGGTCAGATGACGAATGGGTATACCAGACTGCCACTCGAGCATTGCATTGTCCCTTTTCAAGCAAAAAAGGGGCAATTTCCCCTGGTTCACCCACAGCCCCAAGGTCTCTTCGAAAAGTAAGATAATTTCAAATACACTCAGGCACGACAATGCAGGGTCAGCAAGAAATAGGAGGACTTCATCTGCATATAGGCCAATCCTGTCCTCCAGCCCTCCGCTCCATTTTCAACGCTGCACCTGAGCATCACACCAAATTATATGAAACGGATTCTATGGCCAAAGCAAAGAGGAGCAGGAAAAGGGGAAATCCCTGCCTGGTTCAATGACAGATCTGAAATTCAAGGGATAGCGCTCCGTTGACATGAACTTGGGCCTAGTGCCGCAAATATAGGAGGGGCACAAGAGTTTGAAAGCAAGGTCCGAAGCCCATATGAAGCAACATTGATTCCAGATATTGCAAATCAACTGTGTCAAAGGCCTTTTCAAACTCAATCAGTAGTAGGGCTGCAGCTTCATCGATGTCTCCCACATGAACCAGGGCCACCTCCACTTGCTGTGTACAATGCCTGGTGATACGGCTGGTATTAAACCTGCATTGATCTGGATGGATTAAAGATAGTAAGACAAGCTGCAGCCTAGTCCCCATAATTTTGGCACAGATCTTGAGAACTGTATTAAGCAAAGAGATGGGGCAATAGGAAGCACAATTTGTTTCTGGGTGGTCAGATTTAGAGATAACTAAAATGGTTGCCTAGCCGAGTTCTGGAAGGAAGGACCCTCTCTTCTCCACCCAGTGGGAGACTGCGTGGTGCAAAAATGTCTCAAACTTTAGAGTAGTATTTGAGAGGGAAGCCGCCTGGTGTCTTCCCAGGTTTCAAATCTTGGATGACCATCTGGATCTCATCCTCAGTTAGTGGAAAGTTCAAGGCCTTCCTCTGGGATTGCGTCAGTTGTGGAAGGGGAACATCAAGCAACAATGGTCAGGCAGTCTCTAAGGCAGGCCGAGGCTGAAACATACTGGCAATAGCTTCCACATTCTTATCCGAGGACCTAAGGGCATCATCAATCGATGGGATAAGCTTGGAGGCACCATTCCTGGTTACCAATCTGTACACTAGTGTACCGCTTTTGTCACCATACTCATATACCCTTTGGGCAGAGGCTCCCCAACACTGGTTGGCCTAATGGAATGCCAAAGGGAGTAGAGACGTCCTGCAAATTTCCAGCTGTCAGGTCATGGAGTCTGTTGCAGCTGTCACCACCGCAGGCTCCAACCAGAGTATTCAAGACTCACACTCTGCCATGTATTGGCTACTGTCTTGGTATTTGCCCTAATGGTATGCTTAAGCCACAACTTGGACAGTGGGCTTACCCGCCACCCTTACTGTGCCCGCAGTACAGATTGTGCCCTCGTTAGTCAAAGTAACATTGTAGTTCCTTGGTCAGGTGGCCCAGGAGATCTTCGTCCATGAGGAAATAGGCATTTAGTTTCCACATCGGTCTTTTATGTTTCATTCATGCTCCAAAGTGGAGCATCAGGGTGGAGTGGTCCAAGATACCGTGAGGGAGCAGATGAACGGCTGAGGTGGAGAACTGGTACGCAGCTGGGAGGCATATTTGATCTATATGGGATATAATTGTCTCAGATGCAAACATCTGAGTATAAGCCCTTCTCTGTGGGTGCCACATCCTCCAAATGTCACAAAGTCCCAAGGAGTTCATCCAGGACCCCAGGATGCTGGAGAGCCACCCCACGAAGGCGGCCAGAGATGTCCACATCTGGGAGAATGTTAAAGTCTCCCTCATGGAGCAGCACCTCATACGGTAGTGCTGCTACCACGTCAGTATGATCTTGGAGAGTTTGGCCATGTAGTTTGAGAGGTATATAAACACTCAGCATATTCTAGGGTTTCCCCTCCACAGTTCCAGTTAAT
Source organism: Pleurodeles waltl (assembly GCF_031143425.1). Classification (NCBI taxonomy): domain Eukaryota; kingdom Metazoa; phylum Chordata; class Amphibia; order Caudata; family Salamandridae; genus Pleurodeles; species Pleurodeles waltl. The sequence continues at coordinate 1,894,508,654 of NC_090440.1, forward strand.
CCCATATATCGGCCCTGGGGTTAATGTATGATCTGTGTGACCACTAATGGCAAGTTTTTGTGTAGGAGGATTGCCATCCCCCTAGATCCTTTATTTAAATCAGAGTGGTAGACCCGGTCATAAACAAACCTGCGCAAGAAGGGGCAGATGATAACCAGGAAGTGTGTCAGGAGGAATTTGAGGACCACCGTACCTTTAAAACGGTCCAATAGGCCGTTAACTTTCCATGAGATAAAATTTAATTCCACCATGGGGATGGCATGGGAGATCAAAATGGGGGCAGGTGGGCCCTTCAGAGCAGGAGCAAGGGGTGATGCACCCAACACCTTGGTGAGAAACTCTTCTACCTGCCCGCTATGCAGGATGCAGCTACCACCAACACATCAGAGTATGAGTGGGGGAGGGGCAAAATGCTGATTACTCTTCAGCAGTGCCTTGTGGAACAGATCAGATGGGTCCCTGTACACAAACATTGTAGCTGAAGGCTATCTTCTTAGCACTGAAGGACTTCCTGACAGTACTGGGATCCATATAGCTTTCTTAAGTGGGAAGAAGCAAGGTGCTCTGCAGTCTGGCAATGGGTCTGTGGGAATGGGCCTTGCATGATGCCATATTCATACTAGTTTCACACGATTAGGATTAATAAGGCCAGCGTGTACAGCTTATGCAGGAGTCTCCACTCACTTGCGTGGGGAGATTCTCAGAGAATTCCTTGACCTTGCCTTCAAGTTTAGTTTTTGCACTTGCTCCAACTTCTTCAGAGGGACAGCATCCACTTCCATTTAGAATAGAGATCTTATGTCCGTGGAGAAAGAGAGAAAAATGTGCATCTCTCTTCTATCACTCTGTTAAAGATCAGGATTTCTGGCTAACATTTGCATATCTGGAGCTCTCGGAGGTTCTGCGACTGTGCACCAGTGAAGAACATCAATCAGCTCACTTTCTCAGCAACTGACAACCTGTACTTTTTATGTCACTTAGCTTACACTTGATGCAAGTAGACATGTAGTGGGCTTGCAGACAAGTTCACCATCTCTGGGGCGTCTCAACACACCCGCAGCCACACCATCATCAGGCTGCAGACTCAGAAATGTAAAAAAACTAAAAAACACAATAGCAATCTTTTTTATCTATGCACCCAGAATTTGGAACAACATCCCAGTACCCATCAAGATGTCCTCAACGCTGCTCTAATTTGGGAAAGAGCTGAAGAGACACCACCTTTAAAGAACACTACATCAAAATGCATCAACAGTTCACAAACCAACTACCTCTCCTTACCAGTTGTTTTACTGTGCGCTGCTGCGATATGGCTAGGTTTGCGCTATCAAAATAGCGCATGCACACATACAGTTGCTTTTAGTGTCTACCAGAAGAGGAATGGATACTCCTTTAAGGCCCACCAAGACTTCAAGACCTACGCAACTGTTCTCTCTGATTAGGGGTCCCAATGGCTCAAGGTGGCAGTAGGCTTCTTTTGTAGAAGAATCTACTTGTAGTGGCAATAGCATTGGCAGGCCTCACTGGTGAACTGCAAGCCCTCTGCACCTGTGAATCTTTCACTGTGATCAATAAGGACTGGATAGTTCTCCAGAAGCACAGATATCTTGTTCCAAAAGGACTGTCTGACTTCCATCTAAATGACGAGATCATTATCTCAACCTTCTTCTCACACCCATTACTCTGTTACACTATGCATGGAGCCCATCCTCTGTCTGCTACTGAGGTACACACTCCATCAAGAGTAGGGTGAAAATCTCCAGGCAGACACCTGTTAGAACTATGGGCTGGATAGCTAGCCCACACACATTCTTCTCACATCAGGCTCTCAAAGTTTCTTTATTGAGCCAGGGAAGATGTGGCCAGAAGGTTTTGTATAACCTATTTCGTTATTCTTATACTGCTTTGTGGCGCCTTTCTCCTCCCACTTTCTTGTTCTAAGTTCTAATACTATTCAACCAAAGTACAGAATGGGACAAAAACCAGGACGTAATAGTCTGTTAAAGGTACCACTATGGAGACTCTATTTCTCTATGTCTGTAGGCTTGTTCTTATTATCATTCCTCTTCTACCCATCCTTCAGCCTCAGTCAAAATCTCCTTTTATGCAAGGTAGCTGGCAAGGAGTGTATATAAGCACAAATGGGAGGATGGTGCTTATATCAAGTTTGGCAATGTGGTTTTAAATGGCAAATATTAACAGCAATAGAAGCAGTTTCTGGTCCCGCCAATAGATTACAGAGCACGCACAAGCTAATAATGGGGAACAGTCAACAGATTAAGAAAACAAGTGTTGGCAAAGCCAATTGATCTCCTCTTTGGGACCTATTGGCTTTACCAATGGTTGGTTTTTTGCCATGTTGCACAATATCCCTGAGGGTGTACAGCATGGCTTAAGAAAAAGAATAAAAAGCCTATAAGGTAGCTGCCCGAGTTGCGCCTACAAAATGAGACAGGCACCTTTTTTAAATGGTAAAATAAAAAAACAAAATCCACAAAGCTTTTTTTTTTTTCTTTAAAGCGGTGAAGGAGGGGACATGGGGATGCAGAACCTCACTTGCAACGGCATGCGCCTGCCACCCATGTCATGTCTTTGCCATAAAAATTGAATAAAGCTCATCCAGAGGGCTCACTCTCACCAAACGCTTTATGACAACCTGTAGGAAAGTTCAATATTAAATGAGAAAAACGGACAAAAAGTGACAGTAAAAAGATTTAAAAAAATAATAAGGTTTAACTGGTGTACAGAAAGAATAATATGATGTTTGCATAAAAAACCTGGGTAATGACTTACTGACAATGACAAAATCACAAAGTAAAGTACCATTCTCCTCAAATGGAGGAGAGATTCCAGTTTCGATAAAGTCCCCAGGAAGTATAATCAGATGCCCCAGCAAATGATGACAGTCTGACACTGGGAAACGATGGAACCATATGGAAACAGCAGTCAGCTACCATTAATACTTCCCTCACATCAATGGAATTGTAGTGGAATTATAATGGCAAGGCCTAAAAAGGCACACAACAAATCCAAGGACCAAGGTAGCATGAAGTGGCTATAGCTCATTCAACAGGGTTTTTGGTGGATGACAACTGGAGACAGATGCTTAGGATGGAGGAGCAGAGGTCCAACCTTTCTGTTATCTGTTGCCTTCCAAAAAGTAGTCTTTCACTCCCTCTCGACCATACACTATATGCAAGGAGGTCATGTCATCATAAGAAGACTGAGGATGTGCCAAAGTCAACGAAGGCCTGGTCTGAGCCTGCATGCTTGCCTTATCTCTCAATGTTTTCCCCTTGGATGCCTCAGCCTATGAAACAGTGGTAAGCAGGAAGCATGGCATTGCAGAAGTAGCTGCAACCACGTTGACTATGTTGTGTACCTGTAAGTAATTTAACTACTTGAAACCACTGATCTATGTACTACATCAGCACAGGAAGTGACATCACTGGTTCTCCCCACCATCCATCTGCATCGGAAATTAGGTCACTAGAATTCACATCATCCATGAGCTCAGCAACAGAGAGAGCCCATGCAGAAGCAGGCAGCACCCGCAGAAGCACCTGAACAGGAATTCAGAAGATCTGGGCACGGCAGTCGTCTCAGCACAACAAAAGAGGGTCCCACGAAGTCGGAGTCCAACTCAGCGAGTTGGGCAATGCAGGACGGAGTGCTGGGGACCTGGGCTATGCTGTGCACGAAGGAAATCTTGCAAAAGTGCACAGAAGCCCTAGCAGCTGCAGTTCACGCAGTACACAGGATTACTGTCTGGCATGGGGAGGCAAGGACTTACCTCCACCAAATTTGGACAGAAGGGGGGCTGGACTGTCGAGGACACTTGAATCCAGCTCCTGTGTTCCAGGGACCACGCTCGTCAAGATGAGAGGGGACTCAGAGGACTGGTGATGCAGAAGTTTGGTGCCTGCGTTAGCAGGGGGAAGATTCCGTCGACCCACGGGAGATTTCTTCTTGGCTTCCAGTGTAGGGTGAAGGCAGACAGCCCTCAGAGCATGCACCACCAGGAAACAGTTGAGAAATCCATCAGTATGAGGCGCTACAATGTTGCTGGTAGTCTTCTTGCTACTTTGTTGCGGTTTTGCAGGCGTCCTGGAGCAGTCAGTGGTCGATCCTTGGCAGAAGTCGTAGAGAGAAGTGCAGAGGAACTCTGGTGAGATCTTGCATTTGTTATCTGACGAGAAACCCACAGGAGAGACCCTAAATAGCCCTCATAGGAGGATTGGCTACAGAGAGAGGTAAGCACCTATCAGGGGGGGTCTCTGATGTCACCTGCTTGCACTGGCCACTCAGAGTTCTCCCTTGTGCCCTCACACCTCTGCATTCAAGATGGCAGAGGTCTGGGACACACTGGAGGAGGTCTGGGCACCTCCCCTGGGGAGGTGCTGGTCAGGGGAGTGGTCACTCCCCTTTCCTTTGTCTAGTTTCGTGCCAGAGCAGGGCTGGGGGGGATCACTGAACCGGTGTAGACTGGCTTATGCAAGGAGGGCACCATCTGTGCCCCTCAAAGCATTTCCAGAGGCCAGGAGAGGCTACTCCTCTCAGGCGCTTAACACCTATTTCCAAAGGGAGAGGGTGTAACACCCTCTCTCAGAGGAAATCCTTTGTTCTGCCTTCCTGGGACTGGGCTGCCCAGGCCCCCGGGGGGCAGAAACCTGTCTGAGGGTTGGCAGCAGCGGTAGCTGCAGAGAAAAACCCAGTGAGTTAGTTTGGCAGTACCGGGGCTCTATGCTGGAGCTCCGGGGATGCATGGAATTGTCACCCCAATACCAGAACGGTATTGGGGTGACAATTCCATAATCCTAGACATGTTACATGGCCATGTTCGGAGTTACCATTGTGACGCTACATATGTGTATTGACCTATATGTAGTTCACGGGTGTAATGGTGTCCCTGCACCCACAACGTACGGGGAATTTGCCCTGTGGCACTTGGGGGCAATGTAGCACCTTGGCTAGTGCCAGGGTGCCCTCACACTAAGTAACTTTGCACCTAACCTCCACTAAGTGAGGGTTAGACATATAGGTGACTTATAAGTTACTTAAGTGCAGTGTAAAATTGCTGTGAAATAACGTGGACGTTATTTCACTCAGGCTGCAGTTGCAGTCCTGTGTAAGAATTGTCTGAGCTCCCTATGGGTGGCATAAGAAATGCTGCAGCCCATAGGGATCTCCTGGAACCCCAATACCCTGGGTATCTAGGAACAATATACTAGGAAATTATAAGGGTGTTCCAGTGTGCCAATCAGAATTGGTAAAATTAGTCCTAGCCTGCAGTGACAATTTTAAAAGCAGAGAGAGCATAAACACTGAGGTTCTGGTTAGCAGAGCCTCAGTGATACAGTTAGGCACCACACAGGGAACACATACAGGCCACAGACTTATGAGCACTGGGGTCCTGGCTAGCCGGATCCCAGTGACATATATCAAACATGCTGACAACATAGGGTTTCCACTATGAGCACTGGGGTCCTGGCTAGCAGGATCCCAGTGAGACAGTAAAAACACCCTGACATATACTCGTAAACAGACCAAAAGTGGGGGTAACAAGGCTAGAAAGAGGCTACCTTCTTACACATCACCCCCTCACAAGACATTTGCAACAAGCTCTCCGAATTCTTCTATAACAAAATCACCTCCATATGCAGCATCTTCGACTCTCACCAGACCTAGTCACATCATAACTAAACTTCCCATCATGCAGAAGAGGAAACCCATGCCTTTTGGCCCACTATATACATTATTGAAATCATCTGCCATGGTCTCACACCCCATTCTCATCAAGCTCCTGCACAAGACTGGCATCCAAAGACCACTGATCTTCTCCTTCTTAACGGATTGAACACAAGCTGTGAGCCTGGCACCCTACTCCTCAGAAGCCAACAAACTCATCTGTGGAGTACCTCAAGGTATATCACTCAGTCAAACTCTCTTCAACACATACATGATCCCTCTTGCAAACATCATTCATGCACACAACATACAAATTCTCTCCTAAGTCATGACACACAACTTATACTCTCCCTATTGGATAAGATCCCAAACACAGGAAACTAGTTCACAGTGTGCATGACTGAAGTCGCTAACTGGATGAAAGCCAACTATCCCAAGAACAAGAATGACAACACTAAAGTAGTAATCTTCAGCAAGAACACCTTACCATGGCACGCCAGCTGGTGGCCAGCCCAACTCAGACACCCACCCACCGCCCACACCAAGAATCCCGGAAAAAAGGCAATGCTGTCACTGCATCCTACTTCCACACAAGATGCAGAGAAGATCTTCAAATGACTCCCAAGCAACACTAGAAAAAAGCTCACTCACGCCCTAGTCACCAAAAAGTTGGACTGCAAGAACACTTCACTGGGATCACAACTAACCCTCCAGAACTCGGCAGCCAGAGTCATCAACTTTCCACACAGAAGTCACATCACACCACACTTCAGGGAGCTCCACTGACTCACTCATTTAAAACTCCTCGCACACACAATCAAGGCACAACACAAATTAGGCCCCTTAGGCCCTACATACCTGAACAGTCACATCTTCTCCACCAACCACCCAGACACCTCCATTCTGCCAGACTCCAACTTGCACACAAAAAGCAGAAGCAGATGAGGAGTACAGCCATTCTCTCACATCGCTACTAAAGTGTGGAATAGATTCCCACTCCACATCACAGCCTCCTCCTCTCTTCTTGAATTCTGCAAGAAGCTTAAGACTTGGCTTTAGCTTTTAACCTACCTAAAATAGGCAGGGATAGGCGTGCACACACACCTGCTCAGCGTCGGGATAGCAGCGCGGGTGATAGTGCGTTTTACAAATACACTTAACAGTTAATACCTTAATCCCAAACTAGTGTAGCCCCTGTTCTTAGTGGGTAATACCCTATCAAATGAGCACATCCAAACCCATTGGAATTCCCCCCCACCCCAACATGTTTAACCATGATCAGATATTACCCAAAAAAAAAAGGCCCCACCCCTTAATTTTGCAAATACCCGAGAGGGCCAACTATGACATGCCATTTTGTTTCCAGGTACTGGGCACTTGGTCTCCATGAACTGTGTCTGGAAACGCCACTATTCCAAGCATTAGTAACTGAAGACATACTGAAACAAAGACCCCAAAGACTTCAGACCTTTCCTAGTCCCTGTGTCAAGCAGTAGCCCTCCATTTACTTGTTCTGGGTTTCCTCATACATGTCTGTAACCGGTTCTCAGTTGGACTTCAAACCAATGAGTTACCTTCCCTGAAGCCACAGATTGTGGTGAATGCAGGGCAATGGGCAGACCTATCATAGCCTGTTAGATAGTATGCAACTCATTAACATCTGAGTTCCATGGGACAGAGGAAATTAAAACCTGTTAAATGAAAAGTCAATCAAAGTCAGCCTCAGCTATCTACTCTGTGTCATCACTGCTGTCCGGCATCGCACCGTGTGACTTAAGTGCGCTAAGCTGCTAGAGAGATAGTGAAATGTTTTCCACCATGTTTGTTAGCACCTGTCATGAAACCTATTTTGCTACTTATATTACAGATAATAAACTGGAGTTGTGTGACACCATGTTGGTCCATAAATGGCACACCTTCAATTCCCAGCCCGGTGAGCATCAGAAAATCTGAGGACATTGACCAGATGTGCCAGCGATAAAAAAATAGGCAGGATCCTTAGCCCCAATATTACCACAGATACACAACTTTTTCTTGAAATGGATATGGTTCTCTCTATCTATTCATTACCATTGAATTCCTACCCAGTGGTACCTTACAAATTTGGTTAGGGAACCACCTGGGAAAACAAGAAAGGGATATAGGTACACAAATATGTGTAGAATCATTGCTCTTCCAAACACGCCTTCAGACCAAGCACCCAGGAAAGGAAATTACGTTTTCAATAATTATGGCGAGGCAGCCTGGTGGCTGTGCTTCAAACCTTCTGCAGTTGCCTCTATGCCCTTTAAAGAATGTCCAATTATTCCTTCAGGCCACACTTAAGCTACCTTACTGTAACCTCAGCATTAGACCAGATCCTGGAACTCTGCAGCTCACACCTGTCACTGTCAGATCTGAACAAAAACGAAGGGAGGCAGGGGATGCCCATCCCTCACCATACACCTATGTCCCACTAGCAGAAACCCCATGCCACAACAGGATCCTGACTCCTCCGGTTTCTCACTCCTACTCAGCACACCATGTCATCCCTTTAAGGTCCTTGGATACTACATTGGAAGTCAATCTTACTAAAAAAATGCATTGAATCTACCAAACACTGAGGATGTGGTGCTGAGGACGACTCCAGCACATCCTAGCACCAGTGGCAGGAATTTCCTCTGGTGAAAGCACCAAAGGGATTTCCTTTTACTATTTTAAGCCTCAGCTGCTGGGGAAGAGCTTCCCGGCAACCAAGGCTGCTTATTTTCCATCCTTGTAATGATGACCGGCACACAATTACATGGAAAGGGAAAGTAAAATGAGCAGAATGGCTCTATCGGTGCTCAGGGGCAAATCTCATCACCCCAGAGCATGGATTTCAATGGTAAGATATCACTGGAAAGGGGAGAATTTCACTCTTCCAATAGTATCCCTCCCTAGTGGATCCCTGTTTGGGTATTGCCACAGGAGGGAAATCCCCAAGCAGGGATCCATCAATTAGGCACTATGATTAGCTTTAGAGGTGGGGAGAGGCACCCATGGCAATGGGCTAGTACTCCTCCAGGTACAACAGACTTCCTGCTCCCCGGGAGGGCAGAAAGGAGGTCTTCAACCCGGATCTGCACCCTGGAGGTAGAAAGCGCACTAGAACCCCAGGGACACCATTCGTTGGCATACATTGTGGGGTGGGGCACCCGCTGACACATCTGCCTAAGACCCCACCCCATAAAAAGTCAAAACAATCTCTGTACTCCCTGGGGGCAAATTTGGACAGTTTGCCACTCACTCTGCCCTCAGGGAGGACATCGCAGGACCCAATGGACAGCAGACAATGGCAGTGGAATAGAGGTAAGTTACACACACATACACACACTGTACCTTTGCCACGTGTCCCCCTGCACTACACATGACAACACACTACACGCACACCCATATCCTTTGCCATTCCACCCAAGCATGTACATGCCGCAAACAAACATTGGTGTACATCCACAACACAACATACATTCACCATTGACACTGCACCCACACATGCCACAGCAACCAACGCAACTAAACACTCAGCTACACAAACATACACATGAGCACATCTACACACATCACAAAAAAGACAGCACTCACTTGAATGTTGCAGGCAACAACACAACACAGCATACACAATAATATCACAGCCATATGCAGGTAGCACACATACTCACACAACTACAGCACACACTCCAGCTTCCTGCCCCTCACACAGTAAATCACATCACATACACAGATACACATACTGACTCTCAAACAACTTGCAGCACAACATGACACTTACAGGGTCCCCTGGCAATGTGTACACATGGACACAGCTGACAGGTGTGAATATACCGTGACTGTGGTGCCAGCATTCATTTTCCAATTAATACGGGCACAATAATGACAGTTGTATATGTGTGCGACTTGTGTACCAGTGTGTCTGACCCACACGTGCCACTGACATATGCATGTCATAGTAACTTAAAAAATTACTGTGGCATGTATATGTTTGTAGTGGCCCCGACCTCCCATCCTCCCATGCAGTGCTCACTCAACACATCCTGGCAATGAAGCATCCCTACCTTTGAGTCCGGTGATTGTGGGAGGCGGAGGGAATCGTGTTTTCTTTGTGGATCAGTGGCAGCAGTGACAGTAAGTGTTGTTCATTCGTGTCCAGTCGAAAATGGGGAAAAAGTTGAGTTTTTACCCCTTTGATCCCACAATCTGCAAACTCAGACATGGAGGTCAGACCACCACTTTTTTCTTGGCGGTAAGACACATCCAAATCTGCCTGGTGGGAAGGGTGTCAAGGTCCCCGCTGGCATCCCCTTTTTCCTCTCCCGCCATCAACGCAAGTGGTATATCTTGGGGGAGTCGGCAGTTTGAATGCAGACTTTCATCTATGGGACTACCAACATCTAAATGCGGCGGGCGGGCTGTCAAAGCAGCAGACTGGTTTCCAGTCGAAAAGTCAGTGGCGGGACCGTTACCGCCAAGATCTAAATCAAGCCCTTTGTTTCTTTGGGAAAACCCTGCTAACCTGCTAACCGAATTCAGAATTCTGTCTACGTTTTGGAAATCTATAGCTTTCCAGGATCACTCATGGGTTTCGTAGTGGACTCCACCATAAACTGGAAGTAGGTCAACAGTAGAAAAATTTGGAAAATGGGTTACCTCCTTGAAAAATGCCCAAACTTTGGTAAAAAAAAGTTTTTGGGATTCAACTGTGTATGTTTCGGAAAGCTGAGAAGATGGTGGCTTTAGTACAGCAAACATTAAGGGAAATCCACAAACCCTGGGTGCCTTTAAAATCCCCAGGATGTTGGAAAAAAGGGCACAAATTTAGTGTGGATACCTTATGTTGAGAAAAAGTTAAGGAGGCCTAAGCGCGAACTACCCAAAATAGCCAATAAGGGCTTAACGTTATAGGGAGGAAAGGCCTGGCAGAGAAAGAGTTAAGATCAATTGCTTGTAATTCTTAATTTCATGTTCAACAATGTGTTTTAATTAGTAAACTGGAGAAAAGGAGCATGGCGTTTACAATTTTAGCACTTTTTTGCAACATTTAGAACTATGCTATATTTCCAACATTTTTGACTGTCTCAGGCTGCCGACTGCTTTGGTACTCTTCAAGTGTCCATCTCAGGCTGCTTGCTTTTGTATAGAGAGATGCTTCTCAAAGAAGGCAGCACTGGAGCTGACACCAGGCAGGAGTGCCCCCAACATGAGTGCAATGAAGTGTGAGGTCTCTGTACCCGTCAGTCATTAACTTTTCTGAAGCAGCAATTAGGGGCAAACAAAGCTCTGGTGAGGACCAACAGAAACTACTGTCCCACAATTTACCTCAAAAGCATGAGTAGTTATGACCGGCTCATCTTCTCAGACACAGCATGGCATAAATTGACCTTGAAGTAGTACAGATTTGTTTTCTTTTTTTGAGCAAGCACCCTTTTTTGGGACTGGTGGTGCATTTAATTAGCAAAGCTCGCATGTTCCTCATTCTACAGGAGTAGCTTAGCTGGTCCATCGGGCCCTGTAGTATTTACTCCTCTGCGCTCTCTTAGCATGCCTTGTTCTATCTCTTCTGCAGCTGCTCCCCTCCCTGCTCTTTCACCCCCTTCAAGCAGGGCCTACAATCCCTGTTTTGCACTTCCCCATTTTCTTTTCCTTCAATCTATTAGCAGGCAGGCTATCCCTGCTTTCCTCTTTCTTAGTCATCCACCTCCCAGTATTTGCTTAACGACCTGCTCTCTACGCTGTCTGCTGACTTAATTTCTGTGCACTCCAATCTCATCTACCATTTTGTACTTTCCCAGCACTCAATAGAATTGCTTAGAGGTTATATCCAGAAACAAGTTGCTTCAGCTTTTTAAGTAGGCAAAAGAAGAACAAGAACCCCCCAGAACCAGCCGCACATGCATATTGCATACTATACCTGTGTGGGGCACAGAAGAGCTTGCCTACATGGTTAGCATGCTACAACACATAGGATGTGTGGTTGGAAGTATGTTGGCTTTATTTTGGTTCCATGTAGGAACTGTTTCCATGTTTTGTGGGATGACCACTAAGGTGCAGTTATAAAGTTGTGGGATGCAGAGGTTAGCAGTTTGGTGGATGAAGAAGTGGGAAAGAGAGAGAGGTGCATTTTATGGATTTTCAGTATGCTGGCAACCTTGAACAACCTTGCAGGTCCCTTTGTGGTATTTCTTATGGTCTTACTCCCCTTAGATCGTTTCTGCACTGGGATGTCTATTCTGAGATATTTTGTTTGAAGTTTCTGGTCTGAGCTGACATAAGATACAGCAAGACATGGTGGAGAGATCTGCTGGGATGGACTTTGGTAAGACCATCCCATGTTTGATTTCCATTTCGAGCTATCAAGGAGAATTCATAGTAAGTAGCTTGTTGGAAACTGCAGTGGTGGATAAAATTCATTCTTCTGCCCTCCATATGTGACAGATCTCTTCATTTATTTCATCGCTGTTCAGCTGGTGATGGGTGATTTATTCCTGTGGCCTGGAACAGTACTGAATAATGGACAGGACCCAAAACAGTTTGGGCTTATGTGTGACAGTGACCATCAGTAGAAGGAAATTATTATGCAGACTGAATGAACTAAAGTTGACTGCCTGACTGATGAGTGTTGTGGGATTACTATTAGTTTGGGCCAGGAGGATTTTATATTTTATTGCTTTATAATTGCACTTATACAGTGCTTACTATCCCTGATGAAGCATTGAAGTGCTTGCTGATTCGGAATCCAATATTAGTCTTTTTCATTCACTGGCTATAGTTAATTATTGGGATTAGCCTTGTGCTCTGAAGAAAATCATTCCATGCCTTTGCTCCAGTTTCTATTTGGAAAATTATATTAATAGAAGTTTGGTGTGATCTTTGGTGGAAGGGGTAAGTGAATTTACTCAAATGGTTAGCACATTAATAGAGATATTGTTAGGTTGAAGGAGGTTTGGCTTTTAAAGGAGAGGTGGTGACCTTTGAGATGAGGTATAGACAATTTGCAGAAATACAATAGGGATTAAGGCGAACAAGCATGTGCCTTGGAGTAGGTTGTGCTCCGAGAGAGAAGGCATGCAGAGGATGGAGCGTGAACGGAGGTTCATTTGAAACAAAAATTTAGAGGCAACAATTGAACATTTTAAGTCAACTTCAGCTTATATCGGAGTAGAAGTGAGGTGATTTTGAGACTGCATGAAATCTTAGGATGCAAAACTGTAAAAAGAAACATTTTCATGTGACGTAGTGTTGTATTAGGTACTTTTGATAAGTACCAGAATCAGGTGAACAGTCTATCCTGTGAAAGGCTATCGCTAGACCAGCTGAACAACTGATCATCTCACGGTCTGGAAGCATTAAGTAATGGCTTGACACACTAATCAGGAAATATCAAGAGGTTTAGACTGCCCTCAAAGGAAGCACCAACTTCTTGATCATAGCAACGTGAGACAGTATATGGGGGTAAATATTGCAAACATTGAAAATGAGAGTCTGCAAATGATGGAGTGGATGTCTTCTGATGTTTATCCTTAAAATCTGGTTCACAGTATTAATTACAAGATTAGAGTGGGATTCATTTTGGATGACCCTGGTGTGGCATGCCACAAAATAGGCGTGACAGTAGCTTCATAGACAGGAGAAGCGTATTGCCTGCATGCCTGTAGCTCGAGGAAGAAGACCCAGAAAATGATGTGAGGATGTAGAAAGGGCTACTGTAGGAAAACGCCCCTTGTGGATCACTTCAATTTTTATGGACTAATGCTGCTGGTTTGTGACTGTGCGCTTAGAATCATGTGCTCTGAACCCGAACACATGCTGAAATTTGTCTATACTCCTAATTAGCACATTTACCTTGCCTACCGGTTCCTTTATATGGCGCCAAGTGTAGGCAGCGTCTAAGTTAAATCTCACTAGTGGGCTGCAGCACCCAACCACTTCAGTCTGTTTATGAAGTTTTAAAACTGTAAATTCAACTTGACAAAATAACCTATTTTAACAAGACTAAACCCTCCTAAGCCCCTAACTAAGCCTTAATACTTACAAGACATGGTGCAAGGTATTTAAAAGTAGGACACCTAAAAGATTAATGTTAAACATATACTTACAGTGTGACAAAGCCCCAAAATCTATGTTTCCTGCAGTAGGGTTAGCTGTTCCATAGGACACATCAGTAGACAATTTTACATTTAAAAATGTTATGTCCATCTAGGAAATATCTGTGAACATAATTCTTGAACTTTTAAAAAATATTTATTACAAGCACTATTCACTGGTAAAATCTGAATTGCAATACATATTTTATAAAAGGCACTTTAAGAAAGTCACCTCTTCCCTCCCTAAACACTTTAGAAGCCCATATGCAAGGGTGTTCAACTGTCACCCAAAAGCTGAATAGGCCATTTGATGAACTGTGAATGCGCCTCCATGCTGAGGTAAATGTGTTGGGTATGAGGAAGTGTTTTGTTTGTCTCACAGGATGACCATCTGGGATGTGCCTACCCAGGAACCTAACTTCAAAGCAGCCTTTCCTGTCACAGGCAAATGTAGATAACACCTAGGCTTGCCCGCTTCTTTGACCTCCTAGTCAGCCAGGCCCACACCCTGGTTGCAGAGAATCTGCCACCAGAACTGGGATGATCATTTCCGTGGCCACACTTCTAGGACCGGCACAGCAACTCTGCACATGGGAAGAAATGTTCTGCTGTGATGGCTTTAGGAAGAGATGGACACTGTGGAATTCTTTGCAGTAGGGTACACAGGACCTGCAGCAAAAGCGGTTGCCATTGGGAACTTTTTCCTATTGGTTGGGTGAGGGGGGCAGCTGTCAACCCCACCCGCAGGCTAGTGAGAGGCAGAAATGTGGCATCACTGGGTACTGTCTTCAGAACACCACTGGACGTGTGGAAGACAGAAGGACTACACCTGCTATTGAGACCTGTGAGGAAACCAAGAGGCTTGACAAAGTAGTGGACAACAAGGGTCAATTGGCTGACCTCCTGTTAAGCTACACAGACACAACAAGCTGCTATAAGCCCTTTTCCTGAAGGTCTGAGCTGACCAGTTCCACTGGACCAGCCCTGGACCCTCCTGATGACTTCTGTTGGAGTGAGGCCTGATCCCCAAGTGGTGTTCCCGAGGTCCTAGGACCCTTGACGTGTCAAAGTGTACTCCTAACATCCTAAAGAAATCCTGGAACTTAGAGCTGTTTTGGCTCCAAAGACCTCTGGATGACTGGGACAAACCTGTAAGTCAATCCAATGAAGGTGCATTGCCGCTGTGCCAAAGATTCAGGTTTCTCCTGCTCTGAGCTTTTCCTCAGCAGCAAATCCACTTCAGTGGGATACCATAGAACCCTCTTGAATTACAGCTTGCAGCCTCGCCCCACTTACAGAATCCAAGCTCCCAAAAAGTGATGGAGTCCCAACGTAGAAATCTTCACATGGCAAAGGCGACAAAGCTATCCTGTCTGTGAGGGATCAAGAGCCACCAGAAGTCCATGGTTGGCACTTAATGCACTTTGGCGCTATGTTCATTTAAAATTGTAAAAACAAATCTCTCTGGTTCTCCTTACTAGATGTTTGTCATTTTCATGTCATTTTGTTAATAGGATTGTTCTCTATTTTTATAAATTGGAGTGGGGTTTTTAGTGTATTGTGTTTTTGACTTTCTAACTATTTTAGTACCTCTAAATGCTTTAAACATTTTCGTAATTTGAGGCTATCTCATCTTTGCCATTACTACTGGGGTTGAGCTCGCATTTAAATTATGGAAACTAGACTTAACAAGAATTGTGACATTATTTACTTGTAGTGGACTACCATACCCCCAACCAATATTCCACTATCTTCACATTGGTGTTCAGTGGTGGGATCCATAACTTGTGTTTAGCAGTACCACTCAGCTACCAAGTTTGAAACAAAAAATTCTTATTTTGAACAAAAAGCAAAAATTGTTTTCTGATTGAGTCATTTCTGATTTTCCCACATTATTAAGTGACAGGGTCACAAAAGCTATTTTCACGTAGCAGGGTTAGCTTTTTCATAGGAATGCACTGGCATACAATATTAAATTTACAACATGTTTTCTCCACCTAAGAAAAAGCTACAAAGTTCCTTCTGTGACTTATTAAAAATATTTATTAACAGCCCAATTCACTGGTTAAAGTAGGGTTTGTAACAATTATTTAGCAAAGGGTACTTTTAGAAAGTCACCTCTTCCCTGCCTAAAGCCTCTTGAAGCACAGTTGCATGAGTTTCCAGGTGTCACCCAGGAGCTGGGTGAATAGGCCACTTGATGAAGCATGAACTTGTTCCCAGAGCTGAGACTAATGCCTTGGGTATGGGGAGGTGTTCTGTTCCTCTGGCAGGATCACCGTCTGGGCTGCGCCCAAGAACTCAATTTTATTTAAAAAATGCCTACCCTGGCAAAGGTAGATGTAGCAACACCAGGGCCTGAACCCTCCTTTGTCCCTCTAGCCAGCCAGGCACCAATACCAATGGAAGACTAGGTGCCCTCAGAACTGGTTACAAGCAACCGCAGAGGATGGGTTGCTCATTTTCCTGGCCATACCTCTGGGTGAACACAGGCGCTCTGCACAAGGGGATAAAGGTTCAGACTATTGGATATAGGTAGAGGGAGGTACTGAGGGATTGGTTGCAGTAGGGAACACAGGAACTGCAGTAAGAGTGGGTAGGGTTCCCCCTAGGAACTTTTTTCCCTATTTGTTAGGGAGGGGCTGGAGTTTACCCCACCCACAAACTAGTGCGAGGCATAAATAGGGCACTTCTGGCAGCGGCGAAACCTCCGCTTAGGTGGAGGAGGACCGCCTTGCTGCTTGCAGCAGAAAGAAATAAAATTATAATAACAGAGTATTATTATCCTTTTATTTTTGCTGAGCCAGGTTAGGGCAGGGCGGGGCTGGAGGGGTTTGGAGGAATAGTGGTTTGTGCACCATAAGTGCAAATGTGTGTTTGGCTGGCCCACGTTTGGCTGGCCAAACACACATGCGCACTTTGCATTTCTCCTCCCAGCTGTATTGCACAGCCAGATAGCTGGGAGGAGAAAATGCAAAGGCACCGAAGCAGGCCGCTCACACCAATCACGATGTTAAAGTCATGCTGGTGAAAGCAGCTTCATGATTGGCTGAGGGGAGTCTGGGAGTCTGTGTTCTTTCTAGCAAGGACGGCGATGACGTACACATTAATTATTTTGGGATTTTTTTTTTTTTTTATCCCCGCCCCACCCCCATTCAGTGACATCCTGCGCTCTCTTTACAAAACTTAACTGGACCTACAGAAGAAGGACTGCATCTGCAGTAGAGAGCTGTGAGGAGACCTGAGAGGCTGGACCTGCCACCCACATGTACCCAGGACTAATAAGTGGATTTGAAGGGTCTGTTGTGTAGCCATTTTAGTATAGTTTTATACCCATAATTTTAGCAACCTAGGCCTGCCGCTGTGCACTTTAACCTAGATCTATTTTATTCAACTTCGTTTTTATTTTAACAACAGCTACATTTGTTTTATTTTCTCTATCTAGCTATTCTTAGCCTAGGTCAGCATTTCATTCTTAAACAAGACATTTCTTTCACTCTGTGCTTTTCTCAAGGCTGTGATAAGATAGGTTGCCGGCAAAAGTGGTACGCTTTGTCTCCAATGTTCACAGAAACATACACACTCTTATGTGGGGATCCTTTCTTGGAACATCAGCTGTTTTATTATAAAAACACTACTTGACCCATGTACGTTAGAGGGAGATTCCAGCCAGATGACCACAACTGTACGCTGATTGCTTCGCTGCAGCTGCTTATGTAGACTACAGGCTTCTTTCTCAGGCATGAGGGATGATGTCTTCCCAGGGGGGAAGCCAAAGGGCAAATTTGGAGCTTCACATGCTGTGCTCTAACATAGTTTAGGTAGGAACTATCATTAAAGACCTTAGTGATAACATGGCAGCGTTATTCTTGTGTTTTACTCTCCTTGTGTTAATTTTAATCCTTTTGTGCTTCATCATTCTAGTTATTGTAATATATGCCTTATTAT
Source organism: Pleurodeles waltl (assembly GCF_031143425.1). Lineage (NCBI taxonomy): Eukaryota > Metazoa > Chordata > Amphibia > Caudata > Salamandridae > Pleurodeles > Pleurodeles waltl. Next base: position 1,894,526,389 of record NC_090440.1, read on the forward strand.
CTAAGATGCAGTGACTTCAATAAAACCTAATTGAACTATACTCTGCCTCTGATTGTCCTTGCATATGTGAGACTAATGTAACTGAGAGAACCGGATGAGATCTGAGTGACAACGATTCCCCTGAGGAGTCATTTATGTCCTGCGCCTGGTTGACCAATCATCCCTGCTCTTAGGTAGAGATGAGGTACTGCTAGTTAGCCAGAACAAAACCCAGGTTAGGCCGATAGATGTTACCTGGTGCGGAATCAGACTCAGTCCCCTGTAGTACTGGTGATTCTGCAGCCCAAATCCAGTAGTCTCATTAGGACAATGAGAACCTACGCGACATGGCACTGCCAATGTCTGGTCAGGCACTAATTTTTGGGTCCTCCTGAGTATCTCTGTCTCACTACATGCAAAGACACCTCAGTATTATTTACGGAGACGTCCGCGGAATTGAGGATTTTTCCTCTTCAGCAAAGTAGGGAGTACCTAACTAATGCTGTAGGTTGTACAAGATTGAACACTAAAAGGATAATCTCCATTTGGTGTGCTTATCTCTGAACAGGATGTACCATTCACCATGGCGAACCCGTAATGGGTAGCAATTGCAGTCAATATGTAACCACCCCTTACTGCACATTTATTGGCAAATGGTCTAACGGCCCAGGGGGTCTAGTTACATTTGTTGTTGAGGCTCATCCAGCCTATAGAACAGAAACTTTCTATTCTTGGGTCACATTTTCAGAAGTTGATGGGAACACAAATACATTTCACCACTAGACATCTGCAAACATACCTGCACAATATAGGGCATATGCATATTTAGAAATACCTCTATCACATCAAGACCATTATAATTGGCTTGATGACACCCTACCACATACAGTCGTACATATTAGGTTACGTCCTCTAAGTAATGATAGTCATACCTGGCCTTTATTGGCCACATATACACTGCATCCTGATGCAGCAACCTTGACGATAGCTGAGGTTCGCTGCTTATATGCTGAGCTTACGGCAATCTACACACTACTAGTACAGTTTGTAATGCAAACAGTAAATACAAACCCAGCACGTGCTGCCCCGATGCAACCAAATGCAGTAACAACAGGTATTACTTCTGCGACTGTACACTCGAGTATGGGTCAGATACCCACCAAATGGGAAGAAATTCCATTTTGGTTAGCTCAAAAAATAAATGCACTGGAAGCAGTATTTCCCCACACGGGACCGCAGGATGAGCATAGAATATTAATTATGTGCTTGCCATTTGGGATGGTTCCCACAGTAGATAACTGCAATAATTGGGGCACGGTATTTGCCATGCTCTATACTACCGCGCACAGTACACTGACACTTGCCAATCTACTGGAAATGTTAAAACAAATTCAAGACTAATACGGGGCTGCCCTGGCTCTAGACTTGGGGATGCAACTTATGGGTAATTTTGCCACTGTATCTTCCATTATACTGAGTAACCTTAAAGGGGAAGCAGTGGCACGAGCAGTGCGTATGCGGCTCCGGGACGATCCTCCCCAGGACCAAGAACGTGAGCTGCCAAAGATTATCACAGAGACCTACGCCAGTATTGGTCGAGATAGTCTAGGGTCCGGGGCCAGACCCACGAAACCACAGTTTCAAGGTAAATCTAATAAAGATTTTACCAAGCAAGCACCTGAGGGTTCTAAAAAACGCTGGGATAAAATACAACAAACACCTAAAAAAGAAAGGAGAGAATTCCGAGACCCCACAGAATAGATATAATCTCAGAAATAGAGATAATATAAAAATGCCTGACAGATATCATTATACTGATACATGCCAATCTCGTTCCTTTCAGGACTCACCGGAAAAACGGAGTGAGAGAGGTGGGCGGTCAGAGGGAAGAATTGAGTACATGAAACCGAGACAGGAATCACAACGCTCAACAGAAGTTTCTGTTAAAAAAAGAAGAGAAACTTCCCCAACACAAAACGCAATTCAAAAAGAAAAAAGTGGCAGCAGTTGCAATTTGTCATGGCACTCAAGAAGAGGGCTCTATTGAAGAACAAGACATGGGCACTAGCTCTGCTAGACAGCGCAGCAGAGGTCACAATAGTTCGCCGGAATCTTCATGAGCATCTGGAGGTGAAAGCAGCTCATGACTTCTTATGAGTTTAAACTGCGGACATGCGTGTCTCCACGCCTGACAGGGTGTACAAAGTAATGATACAGTTAGGAGACATTGAATGCACAACTGACGCAATCTTTTGGGACCGCGTCGTTAACATTTATTATATTTTACTGGCCAAAAAGGATTGGCCACCACAATTTGTCCGTACTTGCCCACATGGGGAAGACGTTATCAATCCTCTTTTCTCGCCTCTTGTTCCGGACCAGCTCATAGAATCCTACGACGTTGATTGGGCATTGGCGCAGGCACTCGCGTTATATCGCAACCACATAGGGTGGGATGAAAATTTCCCCTATCATGTAATTCCAATTAAGAATAAACGCCAACATCAACCTCAATACCCAATAAAACATGATGCTAAAGAACCTGTGAGTGAAATCCTAACACAACTAGAGTACCAGGGTGTAATCGAACCCTCTGTCTCACCAATGAATAATCCTCTATTGCCTGTAGCTAAACCGGACCAGTCATACAGAATAGTCTTAGATTACAGCCACTTAAACAGTCATACATGCACATATGCAATACAAAATTCTCATAGCACGGCACTAATGAACAGCATAGTGTGCAAAAAATACAAAACATTTGATATTTCCAATGGCTTTTTCTGCCAAAATATAGTGCCTGAGAGTAGAGACCTAACACGTTTCCGCACACTGGGCTCCCAGAAAAAATACTGTTGTTTACCCCAGCGATACAAGAACAGTCCAGGACTGTTCGCAGCTCGTGCAACTTCAATATTGCACAACATTGACCCGGAAGCATTGTCCTATGTAGATGATATCTACCTTACAGACGATGAATTACTGCAACATCTAAGATGGGTAGCATGCATTGTTGTAGTGTTTGCCAAATTCGGCTATAAATTCAACTTCAAGAAAACAAAAATAGCCTTCCTTAGTGTCCTGTTTTTGGGATACGAATTATTAAGTGAAGGAAAGAGCCTAGAGCCACAATTCTTAGAAAAATGTGCAGTTAATACTTCCAAATACCATTAAAAAACTGCAATCCCTATTGGGTTTTCAAAATTTTGGCAGAACATACTTTCCAGCTTACGCATCACGCATAAAACCCTTATATGACTTAATAAGTTCTGACTTTTCCTGTAAATTCTGGACATTCGAACACACACGCATTCTCAGAGCTTTGCACACAGACATGCTTGCAGCACAACACCTACACACAAGGACAACAAAAAACATCTGGTCATGGTTTCACCTATGTAACATTCAAGGAGGGTGAAACGGGCTGGATTGCATACAAATCACATTTATACTCTACAGCAGAACAACTTTTTGCTCCCACTGAGAACATTCTCACTGCTGTCCAGATGGCTGTCATTAAAGAAACACCACTAGCCCAGGGTAAAGGCATTATTGTCGTATCTCCAGTTACCAAAGCCAGCATTACAAACGCTAAAGCATTACATCCACGTTGGATCCAATGGGCAACGTCTTTGACAGCCACTGATGTTGACTATATTTTTGACCCAAAGTTACAAACTCGAGAATTTTTGCAATATGAACTAGAATACCCAGTTCCAGCAAATACATTGCCTATTGATGAATATCAAAGAGTCTTGTACACAGATGGCTCAGCACAACCCGCAACAGGCACTAAGCATCATTACTCTGCTGCCTGCGCAGTCGTAAGCGGCTATATGGAGTGCAGTAAGTTCTATTCACAACATACCTCTACGCAAACCCTGTGGGATTGCACTGTACAACTAGCAGAGCTAAAGGCTGTGGTGATGGCACTGGAACATATGGATCCTGCACAGCTAACTCCGATCGTCTGTGATTCGTACTATTGTGTCCAGTCCTTCAAAGAATATCTGCATTACTGGAGCCAGAACTAGTTCAGAGATTCTAAAAGTAACACCATCAAACACAGACTCCTATGGGGGAAAGTAGCGAATCTGAAGGAAACTGTACCAAATGTCTGTGTTTTACACACACGTGGACACCAGTGCATTGGAAAACACGTTGCTGGGAATACACTGGCTGATGAAGCATTCAAATCAGCAGTAGCTACGGCTTCTGTTGCTGCAGTAACTCGTTCTAGATCGAAACCGGACGGTGACATATGGACTGCCGGGAAAGCCACAGCTGAAGGCTTACCCTTACCACAGCAGTTCTTGCTAAATATTCCCATGGGATGGGAGGCTTCCTTGACGCAGAAGTAAAAGTACCAGGCGTGGGAGTCCGAGTAATTCCCAATAAAGACCTAAGACCAGAGTTGATCAAAGCAGCGCATGAGGGAGTTGCTTCTGCCCAGGCTGGTGTGGCGGCTACAATATCATGATTGCAGGCTCGTTCTTGGTGGCCAGGTCTACATAAACATACCAAGCAGTATGTCCTTTGTTGTGATATCTGCCAACAAATTAAGAGGCCCATGGTCAAACACCCACCGCAGACACCCCTCCTAATTTCTAACAATCCATTACAATATGTCTACTTGGACCACTGTGGTCCTGTTGACTCCTGCTCCAGATTTCTATGTATGTAGCCACAATGCTCCGCTGACGCTCAGACTGTTATTAAAGATTTGCAAGTCTTTATCGGCACATACGAGTGCCTGTTTGGAACTCAAAGGTATGTTCCAGATCTTGATGGTCCTGGCGTGGAGGCGGCAGAAACACCTTTTGACATAAACAAACGTGTCACTATCTTGCAGGAATTACAACAGTTCCACGATGACAACGCTTCCGTCAGTGCTGCCTCCTTAGGAATTAAGGATGTACCAATAACATCTACTGGCTGGATTCCAAAGGTTGGAGATCTAGTTTGTGGAAAAGGTTGCTGTGAAAAAGGGGTTGGGTCCTTCCTATCGTGCACCGGTTCCAGACCTGGGAATACATGGTACCAGAACTGTTGTACTACCACCGCTGCCTGGTTCTAAAGAAAACCGCTTTGTCTCCATCAACAATGTCAAGTTACACCATGTGGCCAATCCTGCACAGCAGACCAAGAGGAACAACCAGTAGTCCACGAAACCCTCTCACTACCGGTCAAGATGTCCCTCTACAAGTATTGAGCAGCAACAATGACACCTCTCAAAACTTGGGGAGGGTGGAAAATGGTCTTGCATTAGTTCCACCAACATCTACTGCAATAAGCAATACAGAAATTTCTGAGCGATTTGACTCGCCTTCTGCACAAACGGATGCAGTCACTTATTATGAACCACCGTGGGAGACTTCTACCAGTTATCATCCTTCAAATACGGCACCAGTTTTTGCACAAACTGCTCCTGGATACTTTGCCAACATTAATGGCACCTTTTCAGACTCACTTCTGCATCTGAACTATCACAAACACGTAATCTAATAATTTGGCTCAAAACAAATTACTTTATTTTCCCATGGAACTATCTGTGGCTTTCCTTGACTGTTTACCTTTCCTCCTTTGGATTTGCTTTGTTATTACTTTCTTTCCACTAATACATGGTCATTACCTTCCTGAAAGATCTAAAGTTGAACTGCTGGATGAGGTCCTAAAACACTGTCTTTCTTCTCAAAGGTTTGCAGAGACTTGTCTTTCGTGAACATTTCCGCAATACCAATTCCTGATGGGATTGTTTGGGATAAAGTCAAATTTGATATATACGGCCCGACGGAGGTCATTCAAATACCATATGTGTTTGAACCTTCTATGAACGATGTAATATTACCTGGAGTTGTTTCTGATGACTGGGATGTGAAAACAGTTGTTTCTATGATGACTGAGTTGCAGTATTTTACTATATTCAAAAGTGAGGATGTTTATCAATCTAAAGAGAATTATGGTGACATGTTTTGCTATAATTATTATGGATACCATTTCATTCACAGAGCAAGTACCCTAAATACTATTTTTAATTACACACAATGGGAACATTGTCCAACTCCACCACAAAGGAGTTCTAAAACATATTCTGAACAATTTGCATATTTTTCAGGGCACAATGTTAAAAATGCTGAGTCATATTATTTCAAATTGCCATTTATAGAAAATGTACAAATATTGTTGACAGATAAAAAAATCATTTATTCGGATTCCTTTGTTTCCCGGTTGGCTATAGAAGGCTATGAATATTGGTTGAAGTCAATTGACTTAAAAAGTGTGTCAGGAACTAAAAATTGGCCAATAAGGGGAAAGGAAACTTTGTTTAGAGCATGCCTGATACCTGTTCAAATGATATTTTTAAATTAAACTATACAACAGACAAGTTTTTAGGCTTAGCAAAGATTAAGGATTTGAATGTGCCCAGTATTTTTGCTCCTGCAAAATGTCATAAATGAAAAAAGTATATAAATGCAACTGAAAATCAGCTCGATGAATAGGTCCAAAATGGCACATTTAATGCTTCACTTTCACGTCCTGGTGGGTGGTTATTGTGGCCAATAGATACCAATGGGTGTCAAACGTTTTGTAAACTCCACAGGGGTTTTAGAACAAGTAGGCCTGACCCTCGCTATGTGTCATCTGAACATGCGACTATAGTAACAACATACAGTGTAGGAAAACTATGCCAGCAATGGTTGAAGAGTTCCTCACTAGATGCTGTTAAAGAACACCTCAGTCTCCTGTCTAATAATACTGATGTACAGGATTTCCTTTAGGCCCCAGAAAACAACGCAGAAAGTGTTTATTATATGCAGTCTATAATGAAATTTGGACTCTTTCTCAACAAGAAACCGCCATTCGGATAAAGCAAATAGATCAGGAAAATTTACAGAAGGTATTAGCTGTTGTAGACAATGGGATTAATACCCTGTCCGACCGAATATACACCTTAAACAACATAGTTTCTTCGGCAACAGACAGTACAGAGCGACATGTCATCTTTACACCACGGACAGAGTCAACTAAGATCCATTATGCAGTTAGGTTGGACACTACAAACACTGAAGGCAGGTCCCGTTCCCTGGCAACACGTCAGCGCAAGGGACATATTTTCCACATTTAATGTAACGTGACAACAACAACTAATGGCTAAAAAGAATCGACTTATGTCATGCTAAATATTGAGAAATTAGAGAAGTTGCCTTTTACTATGGCTGAAATACCATCAGCTGAGTGGTTAATACCCGGGGTCATCAATCTGCCTATTTCAACGCTTCAATTCACATCCTGCTTAAAACACATTCCAGTGGGCAGATATGAAGGGCTAGGAGATAGTTACATCCATGAGGAGTGGGAGCTACCCTTCTCGTACAAATGTCTCAGTGGCATGAAAGAGGTCTTTCTTAGCGGTAGTGAATGCAAGACTTCTGTCAGCCATTCAATGGTTTGTAAACAGCTGTCCTTGCATGGGGTGTGTAACGCTTCAGCAAAAAACTTGCCTTGTTATCTGAAGTGAGTCCCAGTCCCCTTGATTAGACCTGCGTTCCAGGTGCTCTTGAATGGTAGCTATGTGCTCCTAAATAGTGAGAGCTGTTGTGGGATGCGAGCCGGAATAGTTTGTCATTTCGGTCTCCAAAATTGTTACATGCTGCAGGAATGCACTTTTTCCTCCTACACGACAGAGGGAAGTAGCTGAGATTTGGACCCATATCGCTACTTCAAATGTGAATTTTGACAAGTTGAGCAGACTCAAGGCTTTATTGTTTCAAAAATATGTGGCGCTTACATCTGCACGCGAGACCTATGCGCTTCAGGTTGCGAGGTCATCTGCAGAGATATAGTCCCTTTTAAGTACTAACTTTCCGAGACACTTTGGTGAACTCGTGGGATGGATATTTAACGCGTCCAGTACTACTGGAATCGCAAATTTCTTTAAGGCTATTAGTTCTGGTTTCGTTCACACCTTCTCCTCTATATTTAGCTTAATACCTTCAGCCATCCACTCAATATTTTCCAGTATTTTCAGGGGATTTCCGATAACTTTGGCTATAAAAGGTGGCATCTTGCTATTGCTACTTTTTATGCACAATGGCTGTCCCGTTGCAACAAGGAGGACTGAAAGCGTTTCCCCCAGCGCAGCTATGTTGTGAACACATGATACAGTACTTTGGAGCACCACTCCTGGAACAATTGGAGTGCAACCGGTCTCTGTTATTCAGACCAGTTTTACATTGTGTGCAGCCCGTGTTTCAGTGCCTCTGGTGCCCTTTTGAATGTGCACTCAAAGTTTGTCTTTCTACACAGCGCTTTCTTTCTTTGAATGCTGATCTGTTGATGTTCTTGCTGAGGGCTCATTACCAGATATGTGCATTGAGGGTATGTTTGCTACGGGAAGCTGTTTATGAGTTGCCCTTTGTGGATCATGCAGCTCTAAACTCAGAGTTGGGCACACCAAGGATTGCTGCTGTCTCGGCTGGAGCTCAGGCTTTGGAACACAAATGCTCCTTGGTTTTCCTTTGCGATGATCTTCCTACTTTATCACCTGCCGAAGTGGAAGATTTCCTAGTTTCAATTATCCCAGATACAATTGGCGATTTTAAAACTGACTCCACATTTTGAAATTCGGCTTTCTCAGTGCCACAATTAACATTGTATATTTCCCTTTTTATTCATACTCAAGTGTCTTAACTTGTCATTATTGACACTCACATATATATGCCTTAGGATGAATTTTAGTAGCTTTTATATAAATAATTAGGCTTTGAACCGGCAAAGGGGGGGGGGGGGGTGGTTGTTGTGTAGCCATTTTAGCTATAGTTTTATGCCCATTACTTTAGAATCCTAGGCCTACCGCTGTGCACTTTAACCTAGATCTATTTTATTCATCTTCGTTTTTATTATTTTAACAATAGCTACATTTGCGGGATTGCTTTATTTTCTCTATCTAGCTGTTCTTATCCTAGGTCAGCACTGCGTTCTTGAATAAGACATTTCTTTCACTCTGTGCTTTTCTCAAGGCTGCAGTAAGATAGGTTGCCAGCAAAAGTGGTACGCTTTGTCTCCAATGTTCACAGAAACATACACACACTTTCGTGGGGATCCTTTCTTGGAACATCAGCGGTTTTATTGTAAAAACACTACTTGACCTATGTACGTTAGAGGGAGATTCCAGCCAGATGACGACGACTGTATGCTGATTGCTTCGCTGCAGCTGCTTATGTAGACTACAGGCTTCGTGCTCAGGTATGAGGGATGATGTCTTCCCAGGGGGGAACCTGAAAAGCAGATTTGGAGCTTAACATGCTGTGCTCTAACATAATTTAGGTAGGAAATATCCTTAAAGACCTTAGTGACAACATGGTAGCGTTATTTTTGTGTTCCGCTCTACTTGTCACAATTTTTATCCTATTGCGCTTCATCATCCTAGTTATTGTAATAGATGTCTTATTATCTAAGATGCAGTTACTTCAATAAAACCTTATTGAACTATACTCTGCCTCTGATTGTCCTTGCATATGTGAGACTAAAGTAACTCAGAGAAATGGATGAGAACTGGGTGACCACGATTCCCCTGAGGAGTCATTTATGTCATGCACCCGGTTGCCCAATCATCTCTGCTCTTGGGTGGAGATGAGGCACTGCTAGTTAGCCGGAACAAAACCCGGGTTAGGCCGACAGGTGTTACCTGGTGCTGCATCAGACTCGGTCCCCCGTAGTACTGGTGATTCTGCCACCCGAATCCAGTAGTCTCATTAGGATAATGAGAACCTATATGACAGGTCAGTTGACTTGCCTCCTCTAAAGCTACAGTAACATTACAAGGTGCTAGAATCCCTTTCCCTGAAGACCCTAGCTGACTGGTTCCAACTAGACCTGCCCTGGTGACTTCTGGTGCAGTCATAACCCCAAGTACTGTCCTTGAGCTCCTGCGACCATTGGAGTGCTCCTCCAAACGTACTGAAAAACCCAAGACTCAGAAACGTTTTGGCTACAAAGACCTCCAGAGGACCAAGATAAAGCTGGCAAGTTAATCCAATGAAGATGCATCACCACTGGGCCAAGGATTCAGGTTGCTCCCTCTCTGAGCTTTTCCACAGAAGCAAACCAGTTTCTGCATGAGGCCCTATTCGGCTACATCTCACAGCCTTGCCCTGCTGGAGGAATCTCAGCTCCAAAAAAGTGATTAGGTCTGAACACAGAAATCTTCACTGGGCAAAGGGGGCAAAGTATCTGGCTTGCAAAGGACCTTTGGTGGGCAGAAAGTTCAGATTTCTCCACCTGAGCTTTTCTGACAAAAGTCAGCAGCTTTACCAGGACTTTGTCCAAAGACTATATGGCTTTGTAAAGCTTTTCTTTGTCACAGCTTGCTGCCCTGAGGAATAAGTCACAAGGTAAAACTTCTGACCAGGACAAACATGGATTATGCATCTGACCCAGGCTCCATCACAATCAGTCTCATATCACACCTAGGCCCGGCCAAATGCAACCAGATTATATAGTTGACAAAGCTATGGTTGACAAAGCTCTTTAGGGCAATTTTAATTTAAAACCTTAATATGCATAGTTCTGGTTCCCTTTATTAGATTTATGTCATATGGTGTCATTTTGTTCATTAAATTACTCACTATTCTTATAATTTGGAGTGGAATTTTTACTGTGTTGTGTTTTTGATTTCTTATCTGTTTTTGGTACTTCTAAGTGATTTGCACATTCTCTTAAGTTAAGCCTATCTATTCTGTGCCATTGCTACCACTGGGTTGAGGATAGGTTTGAATTACAGAAAACCTTGCTTGACCAAACAAGAATTCAGACATTAATATTTGTGCAAGGCTACCACCCACTCCAAATTATAATCCACTTCCTCACAGCTACTTTTAGCAATTCCTTGAACCTTGTTAACAAAAGGTGCTGCTTAGTTCTTCCTCAGCTCTATTTGATTTCAGGTTCATCAGGACGAGGCGACCACAAAATAAGTAAGCAGAGACTGAAGGTAAGTTGACTTACACTATTGCTTGGCATGAGTGTTGTTAGCATTTTTTTGTTGTGCCGCAGCTTTTTAGTAATTTGAATAATGGAGAAGCATGCACGAAAGAGAAATCACAAAGAGAGGTCATCTTCCTCATTGCCATTTCACTGTCTCTTTTGACACAACACAAAAGAGAGAAGAAGAAAGAGAGAAAGAGAGAAATTAAGGATAATTATGTTGGAGACAATGTCTGCACTTGGGAAGAAACCTGATCAAATTGCTGGCCAGGAAGGAGCACTGGATCCTGAATGGAATTTAGGTTCAGGGTCACAGTACTCTGAGGAACAGTTATTACCAGAAGAACAAAACAGCAAATATGTGAGTAAAGACTTGCTACCATCTAGTCTTCTGTATGAAAAAATAAAGGGTTTCTGGCTGCAGACATTCCATGCTCACGCAACAAGACTATTTTGAGACACTTTGATGACTAAAGTAAATCTTCCAATACACTCAAGTGTTGGTTGTGGAGCAATGAGAGTGGAAGGATCTAGACAAATTTTTTATCCACAGATTCATGACGAAGTTGTGTCCACTAGAGGAAATTAATATGATGCTCTCTGTCACTGTAGCAATAGATTGTTGTTTGAAGCAGAGTGTTGCAAGGTTGTTTAAGGGGTTTGTGGTGTTGGGGTCATCATGGATATCAAGGTGGAATTTGAGGTCGCTGAGTAGGTACGTGACATCTTTGCAAAATTGGGGACTGGGCATCCTGTAGATGAGTGTGCCACGAGGGAGGAGATGAGGTTGGTCTGAATCTGAAAGTGTAGAAGTTTATGGGTTGGCTGAGACTGACTCGTTGGTGGTTGCCAGGTAGAGGGTGTTCTTGTAGACTATGGCAAAGCCTCCTCGAGGCGGGTTGGCTCTGTCCTTATGGATAATTTTGTAGTTGTCAGGGATGGCCGTGGCGATGTCCGGGGACCGAGGTGAGGGTGATCCATGTCTCTGTGAAGAAGGCAACATCCGGGCGATAGAGTCAAAGAGGTCCCAGACTTCTACTACGTGCTTGACGTAGAATCTAGCCAGCTTATAGGGGACACATGACCCATGACTTTCTTTTACGCTTTTAATTTACTAACAGCATTGCTATTAGGGCAGGAGTGTTTCTCAGTTTGTTTAAACACTTACTTTCAATAAATAGATTACTAAACCATGATGTGGCAGCATATTGTCATCTACACACAGTAAATATCTAAGAAATGTCCAAAACCCTTTCCAATAACTTGCAGATTTACTAATAAAACAATATAATGTATTAAAAATCTGTGAAAATTGGGTTATAGAAACATATCTTATGCACATCAACACGTAAAGTATTCTGATTTGTTTTCATCCTACTAAAATATTTTTTCATCACACAGAAATAAAAAAATGGGCTTCAAACTACTGAAATATATTTTAAAATGTTTGCACAGTTGACTTAGTCATTTAAATGTTGTGTGTTAGGAAAATCATGCCACCCTATTTTCTTTTATTTTGGATTCTAAACAGCAGGTCACACAGTATACCTTACAAAGTCATGGAACTCTGCAGTCAGAAGGAAAATTAATTGTAAGACAAACTGACTTTTGACCTCTGTCTGTGAACACAGAGCAAATGTGACAAGAACAAGAGATAAAGGAGTCTGGTTTTGCTCCTCCACTTTGTGTCTGAACAGAACACATGTTCTTTGTCAACTGGCCAGAAGGGGTGAGTGTTTCCCAAAAATAGCTCATCCTGATCAATATATGACTCGCCATAGCAAGTGGTCAAGTAGGTTTTCGATCTCTGAAATGTAATAATAAAATCTATGAACAAAGTCACATACATGATTTTTAACAAACCTTTACTGAATATTTCTTTATGTAACCAATCTTAACCCCTTCGCTGCCAGGCCTTTTCCCCTTCAGGTGCCAAGCCTTTTTTTGGCTATTTGGAGCAGTTCACGCTTAGGCCCTCATAACTTTTTGTTCACATAAGCTACCCACGCCAAATTTGCGTCTTTTTTTCCAACATCCTAGGGATTCTAGAGGTACCCAGACTTTGTGGGTTCCCCAGAAGGAGGCCAAGAAATTAGCCAAAATACAGTGCAAATTTCGTTATTTTCAAAAAAATAGGAAAAAGGGGCTGCAGAAGAAGGCTTGTGTTTTTTTCCCCTGAAAATGGCATCAACAAAGGGTTTGCAGTGCTAAAATCACCAGCTTCCCAGCTTTCTGGAACAGGCAGACTTGAATCTGAAAACCCAATCTTTCAACACAATTTTGCCATTTTACTGGGACAAACCCCATTTTTACGATTTTTTGTGCTTTCAGCCTCCTTCCAGTCAGTGACAGAAATGGGCATGAAACCAATGCTGGATCCCAGAAAACCGAAACATTTCTGAAAAGTAGACAAAATTCTGAATTCAGCAAGGGGTAATTTGTGTAGATCCTACAAGGGTTTCCTACAGAAAATAACAACTGAAAAACAAAATTGAAATTGAGGTGAAAATATCTGCAATTTTTCTCTACATTTTACTCTGTAACTTTTTCCTGCAATGTCAGATTTTTTTAAAGCAATATACCGTTACGTCTGCTGGACTCTTCTGGTTGCGGGGATATATAGGGCTTGTAGGTTCATCAAGAACTCTGGGTACACAGAGCCAATAAATGACCTGCAACCTGCCTTGGGTTTTCATTCTATACCGGGTATACAGCAATTAATTTGTTGAAATATAAAGAGTAAAAAATAGCTATCAAGAAAACCTTTGTATTTCCAAAATGGGCACAAGATAAGGTGTTGAGGAGCAGTGGTTATTTGCACATCTCTTAATTCCGGGGTGCCCATACTAGCATGTGAATTACAGGGCATTTCTCAAATAGACGTCTTTTTTACACACTGTCTTATATTTGGAAGGAAAATATGTAGAGAAAGACAAGGGGCAATAACACTTGTTTTGCTATTCTATTTTCCCCCAAGTCTCCCGATAAAAATTGTACCTCACTTGTGTGGGTAGGCCTAGCGCCCACGAAAGGAAATGGCCCAAAACACAACGTGGACACATCCCATTTTTTGACAGAAAACAGAGGTGTTTTTTGCAAAGTGCCTACCTGTAACATTTTGGCCACTAGCTCAGCCGGAACCTAGGGAAACCTACCAAACCTGTGCATTTTTTAAAACTAGAGACCTAGGGGAACCCAAGATGGGATGACTTGTGGGGCTCTGACCAGGTTCGGTTACCCAGAATCCTTTGCAAACCTCAAAATTTGGCCCAAAAACACTTTTTCCTCTCATTTCGGTGACAGAAAGTTCTGGAATCTGAGAGGAGCCACAAATGTCCTTCCACCCAGCGTTCCCGCAAGTCTCCCGATAACAATGGTACCTCACTTGTGTGGGTGGGCCTAGCGCCCACGAAAGGAAATGGCCCAAAACACAACGTGAACACATCACATTTTTTCACAGAAAACAGTGGTGTTTTTTGCAAAGTGCCTACCTGTGGATTTTGGCCTCTAGCTCAGCGGCCCCAGGGGGGGCAAAAATGGCCTAAAATAAATTTGCCCCCCCCCACCGGGGAGCGACTCTTGCCTACGGGGTCGCTCCCCTTGCGTGACGGCGCAAAAAAAAAAAAAGATCCCCAGTGCCTAGTGGTTTCTGCCCCCCTTGGGGGCAGATTGACCTAAAATCGTCCGATCTGCGCCCAAAGCTGGCAGAAATGGCCTAAATACAATTTGCCCCTCCAGGGGAGCGACCCTTGCCTAAGGGGTCGCTCCCCATTTCTAAAAAAACAAACAAAAAAAACAAAAACAATTGCCCTGGCGCCTAGAGGTTTCTGCCCCCCGGGGGCAGATCGGCCTAATAACAATAGGCCACTCTGCCCCCAGAGGGGCAGAAATGGCCTAAAATATATGTGCCCTCCCAACCCCCCCAGGGAGCGACCCTTGCCTACGGGGTCGCTCCCCTTGCCTGACGGCGCAAAAAAAAAAAAAGATCCCTGGTGCCTAGTGGTTTCTGCCCCCCTTGGGGGCAAATTGACCTAAATTCGGTCGATCTGCCCCCAAAGCGGGCAGAAATGGCCTAAATACAATTTGCCCCTCCAGGGGAGCGACCCTTGCCTAAGGGGTCGCTCCCCATCTGTAAAACAACAACAACAAAATCCACGGTGCCTAGTGGTTTCTGCCCCCCTTGGGGGCAGATCGGCCTAATTAAAATAGGCTGATCAATGGCCTAAAATAAATTTGCCCCCCAGGGGAACGACCCTTGCCTAAGGGGTTGCTCCCCTTGCGTGAAAGTCACAAACAAAAACAAAAATTCCCTGGTGTCTAGTGGTTTCTGCCCCCCTTGGGGGCATATTGGCCTCATAAAAATAGGCCAATCTGCCCCCGGGGGGGGCAGAAAAGGCCTTAAAAAAAAATGCCCCCCTCTGGGAGCGACCCTTGCCCAAGGGGTCGCTCCCTTATGCCAATTTCATTTATAAAAAAAGACATCCCTGGTGTCTAGTGGGCGTTTTGACAGCCGGATTGCTTTCAATCCGGCTGCCAAAATGCAGAGAGAGACTTCAAAGGGAAGGAAATACATTTCCTTCCCTTTGAAGCCTCTCTCGGCCTCCCCCACGTGATTGGAAGAGAAATACAAAGCATTTCTCTTCCGATCGCACTAGAAGCTGAGCTTCCAGCGCGATGGGGGAGGCTCTGTGATTGTCAGCGCGTGCTGATGTCACAGGGGGGGTGGGGGGGTGGGGGGCGCCGGGTTTGTGGAAGGGATTCCCCTTTCAGCCCTGGCCTGGGGGGCTGCCCTCAGGGGAGCGCTAGCGCTTTCCCCGAGGGCCGGTCCCAGGACGTAATGGTTACGTCCATGGCGCCATAAGGGCGCTGCCATGGACGTAACCATTACGTCCATGGCGAGGAAGGGGTTAATAACCATTGCATTGTTTGTATTATTGAAATACACATTTGATTACAATTACT
This sequence comes from Pleurodeles waltl, assembly GCF_031143425.1. NCBI lineage: Eukaryota > Metazoa > Chordata > Amphibia > Caudata > Salamandridae > Pleurodeles > Pleurodeles waltl. The sequence continues at coordinate 1,894,542,316 of NC_090440.1, forward strand.
GGTGATTTTTGGAGGACGATGATAGATCTGCTTTATATATATATATATATATATATATATATATATATATATAAATATATATATATATATATAGACCACAGAAGTCAAAAGGTTGGGAACCACTGATGTATGGTAATCAAATATTACTTTATGTAAAAAAAAAAACGAAAAACAAAACAAAACTAAAAATTCACTCATTCAAAGGTTAAAGTGACGTTATAGTTAGGCATGGTTTTACTACCATTCTTTGCATTACAAAATAATTAAGAAATTCACTGGAAAAACAAAAGTTAAAAGGAACATTCTAGTTAAGTGAAAATGTAATTACAAAATACTGTTTTAAATTAACAAAACCAGTGAAATTTACCAGTAAACTGATGCCCTCCTCATGCACTAATTACCCCACATATTACATCACTCATTACATGCTCTATGACACCATTGATAATACGAGTGAAACATGTGTAATTACAGATTGTACGACGAAACAACGAATTAAAAAACAACTACTGACTTAACAACGAGGTTGGAACACCGACCTCGTTGCTACTACTAATGATTTTACCACGAATGCCTTAACAACGATATTTCGTTGTAAAGGCATTCCTGATAAAATCATTAGCAATAGGCACCATTCACCCTACATCCCTTACCCCACCCCCCCCAACCCCACCCCAAAACCTAAAACCCCCTGACCCCCACCCACTCCCCAAAACCAAAAACGCCCCACCCCCCCCAACCCCACCCTAAAACCCCCTGACCCCCACCCACTCCCCAAAACCAAAAACGCCCCACCCCCCCAACCCCACCCCAAAACCCAAAACCTAAAACCCCCTGACCCCACACCCACTCCCCAAAACCAAAAACGCCCCACCCTCCCAACCCCACCCCAAAACCTAAAACCCCCTGACCCCCCACCCCCTCCCCAAAACCTAAACCCACCACTTACCTTCGCCAACTCCCTTCTTTGTACCTTAACCACGCATGTTCGTTGTTCAGAACATTCGTAGTTAAGGCACAAAAAACCAGAGTCGTGGTTAAAAAAAGCGTTGTTGCGCTTTCGTTAACCACGACTTTCGGGAAAAAAAAGTAGTAAAAAAGGATGTTTCCCGTAATTACATTATTGGTGCCAAAACTGTGCAAGGTGGGTGCCCGAGTGATGGTTACCGTAAAGCACGAGTTATAGTTACCTACGATATCTAAACCTGGTGAATTTTACTGGTTTTGTTTAAAATGGTACATTTTAACTGACATTTTCACCTAACCATAATTTATCTTTAACCTAATGCAATGCAAGTTATAACCATAACTAACTTGTTACTCAAATGGATGGACTCAACAAAAAACTAAACTATGTTTCCACTATAGCATTTTGTCCTCTACCTCTCGCAGGTAGTACAAGATACTGCTGAATTTTCAAAAAGCAACAGGAGTGAAGATTCGATTTGGCTTCAATGCAATCCTGAAATCTGTTGACATATGTAGTAATCTGGTGATATTGTCAATGAGATTCAGTCCATCTGGAAGCAATGAATTTATATAGCACGTCCATATGATTTTTCTAGAGTACAATAGTTTTTCCTTTAAGACAAGTTTCACAGGAAAAATCTTCAGAACCGATAGCAAATGGTGTACAAAGTTAAAATTATTGGCTATAGGCTGGTCAAGTTTCTTACTGATTATTAGTGATTATTAGTGATTTGTGATTTCTGAAATGTGTACAAAGGTGAGTCACTCATCTGTAGACTTGTACAGATTGCTTGCAATTTTCTGCTTGTAAACGAGTAGCAAATCCAGGAAATGGCAATGATGCTGGTGTTTAGTACTGCTGATGATTAATTTAATGGTAGGACGGATACTAATATGAGCTGTAAATGGTTCTAACATTGTTGCTCCCGATTTTCATGCTGTAAATATTTCAATGTACTTTAGCCATACCAGTGGTTTGATGGGAGAAGTAGCAAACAAATGGTGCTCTAGTTTGCCCATGAAGATATTAGCATAGGATGGAAGCATCATACAGTGCATGGAAGTCCCTTTACCACAGAAAACACAATTGTTGGATTTAAGCATAATTCTTGCAAGGAGGGCATTTGTGATAAACATCTACAGGAGCCTGTCGTGGACTTCTCCGTTGACTTCGCTTTAGGCCTACTTGATGAGTTTGATATAGAGTGAGACTGACCTTCCTTCTTGTGTTCCGCGACACAAACGTTGGTCTCTCTGTCCAGGATAGTCTTTGGGCAAATCAAGGAACACTTATTGCATAACCTGGAATCATGCTTGGTTTTGAGGCACCATAAGCAGATATTGTGTGGTTCAGTCAACAACATCTGCTTCTGACACACGTGGCAGTCTGAAACCACTCATCTTTGGAGAAACCTCTTCAGCACATTGCCAAAGTTTATAGAGAATTTGAAAATTTGCTGAACTGAAGAGTGATGGGGGTGGGGGGGTTTGAGTGTGAGGAGATATAGGGACTATAAGGGCAGAGGTGGGCCATGTGAGCAGCAAGGTAACCACTGTGTGGGGTTGTACTACATCAGGTGAGAACTATTTTTTAGTGTTCAAATTAGTGAAATTCCTTGGGTTGATATGAATGCTGATGGACAGCCCTCCTAACCAATACATAAAGTCGGCTGAACCACAGTAGTGAACAGCTAAAAGAGGCTGCTCAAAGGCCCATTTCTTTAAACATATATGAGTATGTTATGATGTGGACTAGCTCCTGGCCATTGAGAGACAGCTTCCGCTATCTTCTTGAGGATGAGTATTATAAAGGGATGGAAGGGGCAGTAGTGGAAGTGCATTATGGAAAAGTAACATTTTATGAATGCAATGGCAAAATCATTAAAGAAGCCTTTTTTTATTTGTATTGTTGCTGAAACAGCTTGACAACCTCCCGCCATCCCGTGGTGTACATATATTATGTCAGGAATAAGAGACACTTTGGGATTCTATTCTGGGACTGGTTACCATAGAATAGGCATGACAAAGCCAGGATGATTATGGAGGGTCTATCATGGTTGGGGTGTCAGGATCATCAGTGCAGAAGTCAAGAGCAGGTATTTACGGGTCATTAGTGTTAGAAGGGCTTTTCAAGCACCGCACTTCAGTGGCATATTTCCATGGTGTACTGGTTCATTCGCTATTGGTTCAGTTTGCATCCCTCACTTTTGTTGCTTTGTTTTTCTTCTCAGTTTTAGGACCTTCTTGCCTGAACCCTGACTTGGTCTATGGATTAGATTATGATTTGGTATTGTTAGATGACCCATTGTCCGAAACTTTAACTTGCCTCTGGGATTATGATTTGGCTGGGTTTGCTAAACTCTGACTTGCCTCTGGAGTAAGTTCTGGTATTGGATTCTGTGTTTGTTCACCCACTTCCTCCCTGATTTCCAGGTTCGCTGCCAACGCAGAACTTTACCATTGCTGTTACTGGCACTCTTCGATTGTAGCTTAAATTCCCTGTGGTCCACCTTTACTAGACGGTATCAAATCACCACTATCTTTTTTTTCTGAGATAATTTCAATGTTTAAGCAACATAGTAACACAGTAAAACTTAATTTCATTTTTGTACCCATTGTATACATTTGATATTCACCTTTCAAACCACTATTGGGCATCGCCTGAAAAACAAGAGACGTGTGGTTGACAAGATTGTATTATTCTAGTTGTTTCTTCTCTCCCTCACTTCCATTCCCCTCCTCTTACTTCTGCTACTAATACTCCCTCACACATGGGCAACTACGTTGTGGAGAGTGAGGTGGATTGTCTTCAGACTTTGTCAGTCACAACTCGCTAATTCTGACATATTTAGACACTTAGGGCCTTACTACGAGTTTGGCAGTACAAGGACCGCCAGGCTCACGGTGGCAGTTGGACCACAGCACTCCAGGCTGTCCGACTGCCACATTACGTCCCTGGCGGTCGGACCACCAGGACACCGCTGTGCCTGCAAGTAACATGGTTCCCAACGGGTTGACGGCCGTCTGACACGTGCTCAGCCGCGGCGGTGCAGAGTTCAGCACTGCTGTGCTGAGCACGAGACCACTGTCTGCCAGCCTTTCCATGGCGGTTCAACCACCATGGAGAGGCTGGCGAAAGCGCTGCCCATGCCCATCACCCTTGGAATGAGCACTGCCTGCATTGCAGACAGTGTTCATTCCGAGGGTGCTTGTGTGTTAAGGGATTGGCTCCCTTAAGGGAGCTGAGGCCAATACCAGCACAGTTGGTACATCGCAATATGACAGGTGGTGAGGCAGCCGTGTTGAAGGCCACCTCATCCCCACTAGTTTGGCAGTCGGCTCATCCGACCTCCAAACTCGTAATGAGCCCAAAAGTATAATAGTTTCTTCCTCACACAAGAGGCTCAAGCTAGTTAGGTCTTGAATTCCAAGCAAAACATTGTCTGTGTAAAATGAAAAATAAATCTACATTCAAAGAAAAAAATTATAAGTTTAAACAATGCATGTTTTATATGTAGGGAGTTTGCATGCACTTTAATAGAAATGCACTTGTTCTCTCCAGTAACTCTTCCAGAAATTCTGAACCAGTGTTCCAGGTCTTGTAGCACATGCAGGTCTATAGTTTGGTTGTGTTATCTATTTGAGAGAGAAGTTCACTTGTCTGCGGAGGCAGCAACGTCTGTACTAAAATAATGGTATGATGAATCTTAGTTTACAAAAAAAAAAAAAAAAAGGAAAGTTTCCATTTAGAGTAATTCTCACACCCTTCCTCCATGGAAATATCTATTTTTTAACCTAAAGGATAGTAATCGTATCCAGATGGTCTCCAAATTTATAAGCATTGCTCGCTTCACAACACAATCCTTGTTGACTACATGTGACATATCTGTCAATTTAGGGCACTTTATCCTACTCTACAATCCTACTGATCAAAGTACTATCATGAACTTCGAACCCTCAAATAACCAATAGGACACTTAATTGCCAGCCATACATACACAAATGGCACCCCGTCATTTTAACAATTCTGATGACCTTAAATTAGAACCTACTGTGTTTGGTTGGTGTGGCCCTCTCACACATGGATAAACACTGTTACATATATTATCCTTTATGAAATGATGAAATATGTGTTTCAAATGTATTCAGTCAATCTTGAAAAAGCCCAAGGCGATATCGCACAAAGGCAAAATACATACTGGCTTATGATCTATACTTGACTAATGTTTTAATGTTGGCAGCTTCTTAAAATCTAGTGTCTCTAAGCGAAGGTCCCTTCTACTTTTAAGAGCCCTGTTTTTTGTATTGGTTACACTTTTGTATTGCTTGTCTTGATAATGATTGCTTTTAAATAATAAAATAAAGCTTATTTCATGATGGTGGACATGCACCTCAACAGTCAAGACACTGAATCTGAATTTGTTGCAAAACAATCAAGATAGGTAGCAACATTCAAAGAGCTATGTACACCATCATTTCTACCACCATTTCAAGATAGTGGATCACTGCTGGACAGTGTTACCATTAAAAAAAAGAAGACTTTTCTGGAGCATAAAAATAAATCAAAACGACTAAATGGCAACTCGTATCTCCAGAGTATTAAAGATTTAGTCTACCTTTTACATAACCCACAAGGCATACCGACTTTTCTACCTTTGAGCTTCTCATAGCAAGTTGCAATCCCAACTGGTTAATATAGAAGAAGGCTCCAAAACATAATATGCTCTCCTACCCCAAAAATGTGCTAAAATATGCATAAACTGAAGGATTAAGATATATTTACTCTGAATATTGTTTGATTTATAATTCAGACACTTTAAGCCACTATATATGTATATCCGTACACAAAACTGCAGCAGAATATATATTTCATCTTCATGCTCTCCTGCCCTCGAGATGCATGGAAAGCAAGAGATTTTTGACTCAGAGTCGTTTTTAAAAAAAACTATGGAAAATTAGGCCTAAATTATTTGTCAGTGCTAGAGCTTGCTGTGGCATGCCAGGTCTTTGAAATAATTATTTAGAGCTATGTGAACTGCCTGAGCAAAACCTTTAAACATCAGCTACCTTAACAAAATTCTCAATACCGAAGAGTGGCACCAGACATCTGCTTAGGCTTTCAGGCAGTTCCCCTTAGATTTGTGACACAAATTGGTGGAGCCATGACATTGTCAGATCAACTGGGTCACATAAAAACTGACTTGACTGCAGCAGGTGGTGTTTTCCTTGGGAGCATTGGTTGAGGCCTGGATGGCGCAGGGGGCCAGGTGCATAGCAGTGACCTGGAGGGCCTAAGAGAGCTTCTGCTGCTGGAAGCCGGGAGGGGGCTAAGCAAAGAGATGGGTGAGTGCCAAGCCAAAATAAACTTTGGAAACTCCTAGAAGAGGACACATCCCGCCTCCCTTAAAGATATACTTCTTTAGACCCCATTGCTACAACTGATCTGAGGCACCCCATGCCCTTAGCTACAGATGGGGCCGGTACGACTGTTGACTACACTGGGGGCTTACACAACCTGAACAATCTCTCTCCTGCTCTGAAACAGACAAACGGTAGCCTCTCCAAGCACTCCATTTTGATCACATAGAAATCTCATTAGGAATTGGCCTACTCTCTAAATGGGCGTATCATCATCTTGGGGCACATAGCGGTAGCACACCAGGCATTGAACCTTAACAGGTCAAGGAGTGTGTCAATTTATTTGTAGTGCCTCAATTGGCAAAACAAAGACGTAGGGCTGGCAGATCAGCTACAATGAAAAACATATGCATTTCCAGAGATTGATTGCGAACAGCTCCCAACTGCCCAGAGAAACCTATTGAGGCAGAATGGTTAAAGATAAACATAACCAAATGCACAAGCATGAGGTTATGGGCAAATATACACAGCTGGTAACCTCAAGCCTATCACCAAATGCAGATCCACCAAACATCAAACACACACACCCAAAACTGGAAATATCAGTATTGGAGCAGGATATGCAATCTGTGAAGGGAACTCTTAAAACTAAAACTGTAGAAGTGGTCTGGTCCGAGAAGTCTCACTACTCAGTCAGAACCTAAAGAATGCAGTGAACAGGGTTCCTGAGACAGAGGGCTGATTGTCCATGTTAAAAGACTCAGTTCAGTCCCTTCAATAGTCATATTATCTATCGCCAACAAACAAAAAGCTGCAAGAGCTTAATCCTTTCGCTGCTAGCCTTACCCCCCAAATGGTAAGCCTTTTTGGCTATTTGGGGTAGTTTGCCATATAGTCATGTTATCTATCGCCAACAAACAAAAAGCTGCAAGAGCTTAATCCTTTCGCTGCTAGCCTTACCCCCCAAGTGGTAAGCCTTTTTGGGTATTTGGGGTAGTTTGCCATTAGGCCCCCATAACATTTTGTCCACATAAGGTATCCACGCCAAATGTTCATCCTTTTTTCCAACATCCTAAGGATTCTAAAGCTACCCAGTGTTTGTGGATTCCACTGGAAGGGACCAAGAAATAAGCCTACATACAGCTACATTTTGTTTTTTGGGGAGAAAAGTGGTGAAACACGTACTTCAGCAGAAAGCAGTTGTTTTTTTTCTCTGCTAAAGGCATTAACAAAGAGTTTGCCATGCATAAAATCACCATCTTCCCAGTTTTCAGGAACAGACAGACTTGAATCAGAAAACCAAGATTTTCAACACAGTTTTGGCATTTTACTCGGACATAGCCCATTTTCCTATTTGTTTGTGTTTTCAACCTTTTTCCAGTTAGTGGTAGAAATGGGTGTGAAACCAATGGTGGATCTCGGAAAGGTATAATTTCGCAAAAAGTAGACACATTTCTGAACACAGCAACAGGTCATTTGTGTAGGTCCTTCAAGGTTTTCCTGGAGAAAGTAAAAGTTTAAATTTAAAACAAAAATTGAAATTGAGTTGAAAAAACAGCCATTTGGGTTTTTATCTGTAACTTCTAACAATGGCAGATTTTTTAAAGCAATATACCGTTCTGTTCGCTGGACCCTTCTGGTTGTGGGGTTATATAGGGCTTGTAGGTTCACCAAGAACCCTATGTTCCCAGAGCCAATAACTGAGCCGCACCTTCCAATGTTTTTCATCGTGTACCGGGTATATAGTAATTAATTTGGTACAATATAAAGAGTGAAAAAGAGTTATCAAGGAAACATACGATTTCTGAAGTGGGCACACGATATGGAATTTAGAAGCAGTGGTTATTTGCACATTTCAGAATTTGGGGATATCCATACTATCATGTGAATTAGAAGGCATTTCTCAAAATGACTTCCTACTTACACACTGTCTTGCATTTGGGAAGGGAAAAATGCAGAAAAAGACAATTGGTAATAACACTTGTACTACTATTCTGTGTTTCCCCTAAGTCTCCTGATAAACTTGGTACCTTACTTGTGTGGGTAGGCCGCGTGCCCCGACAGGAAAGGGCCCAAAATGCAAAGTGGACACAGAACATATTTACACTGAAAACTGACCCTTTTTTAACAATGTGCCTAGCTTTGGAATTTGGGCTCTACCTCAGACAGCACCTAGGGAAACCTAGCAAACCTGTATTTCTTTTTAATCTAGTCACCTACAGGTATCCAAGATGGAGTGACTTGTGTGGCTCTCATCCAGTTCTGTTACCCAGAATCTCTTGAAAACCTCAACATCTGTCTAAAAAAACACACTTTCCTTATATTTCCGCAATGAGAAGTTCTGGAATCTGAGGGGAGCCACAAACTTCCTTCCGCTCAGCATTCCCCCAAATCTCCCAATAAAAAATGGCACCTCACTTGTGTGGGTAAGCCTAGTGCCCGCAACAAGAACTGGCCCAAAATGCAACATGGACACACTACATGTTTCCACCCAAAACTGACCCTTTTTGTGCAATGTGCCTAGCTGTGAATTGTGGGTCTTAGCTCAGCCGGCACCTAGTGAAACCTAGCAAACCTGGACATTTTTAAAAATTAGACACCCAGGGGAATCCAGGATGGGGTGACTTGTGTGGCTCTCACCAAGTTCTGTTACCTATAATTCCTTGCAAATCTCAACATTTGCCTGAACAAACACATTTACAGCACATTTCTGTGATGGAAAGTTCTGGATGCTGAGGGGAGCCACAAACTTCATTCCACCCAGCATTCCCCACAAGTCTTCCAATAAAAATGGTACCTCATTTGTGTGAATAGGCCTAGTGGCCGCGACAGGAAATGGCCAAAAAAAGCAATGTGGACAACACTATTCTCCACTGATAACTGACCCTTTTTTTCAATGTGCCTAGCTGTGGATTTTGGGCCCTGGACCAGTCAGCACCTAGGGGAATGTAGCAAGCCTGTACATTTTTGAAAAAAAGACACACAGGGGAACCAAGGATGAGTGACTTGTGTGGCTCTCACCAGAGTTGGTTACCCAGAATCCCTTGCAAACCTCAAAATGTGAATAAAAAACACATTTCAGTGATGGAAAGTTCTGGAATTTGAGGGGAGCTGCATATTTCCTACAATACAGCATTTCCATCAGTCTCCCGATAAAAATGATACTTCATTTAGGTAGAAGGGCCAAGTGCCTGCAAAAGGGAAGGGCCAAAAACATGTAGAAATTGAGGTGGAACCAAAGCAGGTACAAAAGGGCAGTTTTTTAATGTGTTTTTAGGTTGACACAAGTGGGGCAGAGTTTTTATCAGTACAGATAGGGCACTGCCAGGTGCTAGGAATTTTGTGGATTCCTGAAGTTTCCATCACAGAAATATAGGGACAATGCATGATTTCAGGCAAAGCTGGAGGTTTACAGGGCATTGTGGGTAAGAAAACAGTGTGGGGTGCAAGTGAAGTACACCACCTTGGACTCCCCAAGATGTTTAGTTTTCAGAAGTGTCTGAGTCTGGTACGTTTTTCCACATGGCAGCGTACCCAAGTCCGGAATGTGCAGCCCCTCACCATTGCAAATGGGATGATATTGGGAGTAAGCCACGTTCTCCTGGCCCATATGTAAAATCAACACCAAAAAGAGTCAAATGCCCTCTTGATTGCCATTAGGAGGAGGGGACAGAAAGACTGTTGACCCCTTCAGTTGGGGTAGGGCATAACCATGTCCACCCTTTTTTTTTTTTGGTTGTTTTTTTTTATTCCCTGGCATCTAGTGGGCTGTCTGCCTCCGTGGTGGGCTGAGAGAGGAAATTAATTCTATCTGTCCCAGGGGGGGCAGAAAGACTGTTCTCATTAATTTAGGGTGGGGGGAATGACCATGCAAATGGTGGGCAGCCCCCACCCCTCTATTTAAAAAATATATATATATTCTCTGACTTCTAGTGCTCCCCCTGGAGGGAACAGATAGGGGGCAATTATGCTTTCTGCCCCCCAGGGGGCAGAAAGACTTTGGTACCCATTTATGTGGGGTGGGGGCATGGCCATGCCCATTGTGGGCAGCCCCACCCCTCTTTTATACAATAAAAAAAAAAATCCCTGGTGTCTAATGGGCTTTCTGCCCCCTCCCTCCCTCCCCCTCCAGGAGGACAGAGTGGGAGTAATAACTCCCAATCTGCCCCTCAAGGGGCAGATACACTGTGCTTGTTTTTATGGGGTGCGGGCATTGCCGTGCCCATTCTGGCCTGCCCCCACCCCTAGACCTTAGGGGGAGTGGAGGGGGAAGATTGGGGGTATAATAACCCCCATTTGCCCCCTAGGGGTGGGGGCAGGAAGACTGTTCCTATTTCTGGTGGTGGGTGGGGGCACTGTCTTGCCCATTCTGGGCAGCCCACACCCTTTACTAGATACAAAAAAAGTCCCTGGTGGCCAGTGGGCTTTCTGCCCCCCCTTCCCAACCGAGGGCAGATTAGAGGCTTTTGCCCCCCATCTGCCTCACGGGAGGGGGAAGAAAGACTGTGCTATTTAAAAAATAGCAAGGGGGGAGCAAAAGCCCTTGACCAAGTGACCCCTTCCCCCATTGAAATCGTTGCTCAGGGGGGGCTGAACTATGCCCCCTGTGCACTAAGGAAAATGAAAGCAAAAGAGCTCATTGGCTCATTTACTTTCATTTTCCCCTGTAATGACGTCAGCGCACATGGCGCGCCAATCGTCATTTCAGGGTGGGGATATTTTAAGCCTTGGTTGTTGGGGAAGATCTTCTCCAGCAACCAAAGCAAAAAATATTTAAATGAAATCCCACTGGTGCCTACGTTAGAGGGATTTCATGTGCGTGGACGGCTGGGAGCCGACCGGCACACATGAGCACTGCGGGGTCGGATGGCTCCCGGCGATGCATGCAAAGGGTAAACATGTAGAAGGGTGGATGTGAATAAACAACATATGTAACAATGGTTTCTTGGAGAATATTGATACTATCCACCCTAAAACCTTTCTAGAACACTGGTTTTGGACAATATTGCCTCATGATGTATTGCTTTGGAATTGAAAGGAATCACCAAGGGCTGTCGCAGAAACCACTGCCTGAGTACTGCTCCACTGTTGACCCCATTCACCATGAATCAAATCACATCATGATATTTCCAGACTGCATGAAATTAGTGCAATAGCAATATAAATAGTACGATGAGGTGAAACATAAGTAATGAGCGATGAACATTCGCTCTGTGCTTCAGTACCCTGCAAAGCTGAAGACCATCTGTCAGTCAGGCACCTTTATTTTTGAAACTCCAAAGGCAGCATGGGACTGGAAATCAGTTATATGATATCAGGTTCACCCCATCATTACCTCAGGTCAGATCAGCACCAACACTAAAAGTACACACACCGTCGAAAGATTAGCGCATCCATCGCAATAATCAACATCGCTAGAGATCAGCATATAGACCAGCTTTATGGACTTCAGCCTATCAGGCCCCTTGGCAAAATGACAAGCCACCTGATCCAATACTTATAATGACAGAGCTAAACAACAACAAACTGAATCATTCAATGATGTAGTGGCTGAAACCTACACCAATTACAACATCTCTGCATAAGTCGAATTGGGAAGGGGCTCTCACAGGAAGCACAAAACACAAAATCGGGAAATGTGAAGGAATTCTGTCCCTGGACAATCTTGGACTTCACCACGGCCATACATTAGTGATCCTTAACAAGCTAACAATATGCAAACCTCCCACTGCATCAATTATAATGAGGTAAATCTAATTTTGCGCTGCATCTCACATTATGCGTGTGTATAGAACTTTAAGACACATGATGATTTGCATGTGGGCTGTGACGATGGGCGAGTTCCTCTACTGCGCTCCGCTCCCAAGAGACCGCACCCGCAAGTCACACCCTATTTATTTATTTTTTACCACGTGACCTGACGGTCACTACATGAAACAGGATGCAGCAGTGGTGTGTACTTTCAAGCCCCTCACACTCTCAAACTTAGTCCACAGCGACCGCACGTTCTGGGTACCTGCTTTATCTTGCGGGTCGTGGCTTGTCAGGGTGTAGGCACCACTACGGCAACCTGGTCAGTTTTGATTGGGCTCTGAAGCACTGCTTCCATGTGGAACGCTGTTTTGCTTCACTAATGACCGAGCTGAAACACTCATGCACTGACAAAAATCTCTGGAATGTGCTTCTTAGTCTAAAGAAGACATTTAATTAATTCACTTCGCAAGGTTCATAAAGGAGATTAGCATGCTGAAAGCACACGTTTAAAAATGGTCACAGCAATTAAATGAAAACATGTACAAATGATACTCCACTGCAATATGCACAGCAAATATATGTATCTATATGTATGTATATGCGTCACAATGCAAAGCAGATAACAAGAATTAAAATATATGCATCACCATGAGGCATGGGCACATCTGCTTCATCTCCCTCCTATCAGCATCAGATCGCCAGATCCCAGAATCGATCGTGGACAGAGAGCGAGATCAATTATCCTCATGGAAAGGATGACACACCTCAGCATCCTGAGCATGTCTGAAATCTGAATCACTCCCTAGTCCATATGGTCTTGGACTCTTATACTTTAACAAGAGAGAATTCTAGAAACTCCCTCCTACTGCATAAGATTATTATTTTAAAAAATGCTGATTACTTTAGGTCAGATTTGAAAAGAAAATACGTCCAGACTTGGCCAATATCCCAAGGTGCCCTCAATCAAAACAAAACCGTTCCCTGCTGTCCTAGTACATTTCCTATCAGCCTAAGCCCTTGTTGGGAAAAGAACACGCAAACACACAAACTAAAAACATGAGCACATTGTATAATGTGTGCATGGAAAATTACTTACAGCGTTTAATGTGGCGGTGGCTAATGCTAAAATGAAGTCAATAGGAAAATGAAGTTGGTGGTCACTAATGTGACGGTGTGCTGCTAGGCTAAGTGCAACGTGGAGTCAGTGGTTAAAACACAAATATCATTACAGACGCTCTCACTTTTGACAATTCTTTCGTTCTTCCCATGGCTAAGATTCTACTAGGGACCGTCCTGACTCTTCTAGTATGCATTCCCTGAGTTTTGATGAGGCGCACCCTTGGATGATCTGCCCTCCGATTTCCTCGTTTTCGCTGTGGAAGTTACACATGCTGGCTAACTCCTGGAGTCTGATGTAGAAGGCGTCAATGGACTCTTCGGAAAGTTGTCGTGCCTGCTTGAAATCAATGTTGGCCATGGGTTCAAAGTGCGCTCTCAGGGCTGCAATGAGGGTGAGGTGCGTCTTAGGTTCTACTTCAACAATTGTTTTACATATGCAGTGGATATCTTTCCCTCCCAAATGCAGTATCATGGCTCTCTTTTGCGCATCCTCAATCTTCATGGCTTCAAAATATAGCAGTACTCTCTCTACCCAGTCTTTCCACCTGGAGGCTTGTGCTGAAGGTGCGCCTTCCACTATGAATGTCTCAATAGGAGGTATGGTGTTCACTGTGATGATGCAGTCTATTGTGCTTTAGTGGGGGAGTTTGTGGTCTTGATTTGTCTTTGAACTATTTTGTTTTTTAATGTGCTGATATCAGCTGGTGACTGATTTAATTGAATTTGCTCAGTCTGTAGGACAACATGAGCAGGAGTGTTCCACAGGTACTGGGCCTTTAAGAGGCCTTCATCGGTGTAGGCAGGGGGCATGGCCAATGAGAACTCACCGGGTCCAGGAATCTGATCCACTTCGCTCCCTCTGCAGCATGTCAGACGCTTCCGTGTGTGCGGATGCACGCGAGGACACTCCTCGGTGCAACAGGAATAATTGGGTGGGCTCCGATCCCACACACATTATGGAGAGGGAGATATGGCACGAGCACCGTTCGCCTCGTGTGCAGGCGCACGGCCGTTGCATTAGGATGGCATGGATAAGTCACACCCTCGTTGCCAATGTAATGTCGGGCTGCATCTCACGGCATGCACACGTAAAGAACTTTAAGACACATGCATGTAGACTGTGACGACGGGCTCCCAAGAGACCGTGCCCACCAGTCACACACTATTTTTTTTTTTTTTTGACCAAGTGACCCAACGGTCACTACATGAAACAGAACGCAGCATGGGTGTGTACTTTCAAGCCCCTCGCACTCTTAAACTTAATGGTAGTGCCTGCAGCTTGTTACGTCACAAGCGCAACACTATAGCTATTTGTGTTATCTGCACATTCGGTCTTGGGACTTAGTTAATTTATTGAAATATTGGGTAGGGGTTAACATGGTTTTCCACCAACAAACCACTAAGGTCTGTCCAGCAAGTACATTAATCACCAGTTACATTTGTAGTATGTCCTGAAATTTTCTGGCCACACAGACCTCTGCATCAGGTGCCATTACCCCATAAGGTATGTTAAAATGCAGCAAACTAGTTTGTCCCATCAGAGTGTGATGGAGCCGGTATCACTACACTAAAGCCAATGTCGGCGAAGGGGCGTAACATAGGGCCCCACAGCCGCCGCACAGGTGGGAAGAGAGGATGAGGGTGTGGGGGCGGGATCACCTTGGAGGAGGGGCCTCACTCACCCAAGCAGTACACGAAGCGAAACAATGAACAGTAGCTGCTGCCAAATGCTCTGTGGACCATCCTAGGCTGTGAGCAGAAAGCAACAACTCTGCAACAGTTTTGATTAATTGTTGCCATGTACGAAGGCCGTGTGAAATGTGCCCTTTCTCACTCCTTGAGCAGATGAGGGAGGGAGAAATAGGAGAGAAACAAGTAGGGGAAGGGCGATTGGAGACAATGCAGAAGTGCAGATAGCATTAGGAGAGGGAAGAAGAGGGCGAGAGGCAGTACAGAGTCAAATAAGAGACATCCCATTGAAGGAGCGAGATTGGAGCGAGAAGGAAAACAGACGATAGAAAAAGAGTCCAAGCGAGAGTGCTAGGATAAAGAGAGAAGTTATAGAGAAACAGGTGAGAAAATAAGCTGAGCAGAGAAATGTGAGCGCGCGGAGGACAAAAAGGGGAAATATCAGAGAATAAGATATAATGGGGACCCCACAGACTGACCAGTGTGAGAGGTTACAAAGAGACAGCAAAGAGTGTGTGAGAGACAGAGTTGGATCTAGGTTTATGAATACAGGAGAGGCGAGAGCATGACAGACAAGTTAGAGGAAGGAGGACTCATAGAAAAGAGAATATATTACAGAGCAACAGGTGTGTGTGTGACAGAGAGAAAGAGGCAGTAACTGGAAATAGCTTGGGAGAGGGCTCCGGTCTCAAGTGTCTTTGTTGGGGGCCCTCAGGCACCTGGCGAATGTGTATTCTAAAGAGCTTTCAGCACCCTGACAGACCGAGGTCACCCTGGGAAGTGTGGAGGAACAGTGAGAGGAGAGCTCCCTACCCCTAGCAGAGGTCACTGAAGTCATGCTTTGATAAAATTATGTTCTCCCGAGTGACGTGTGGGGCTCATCTACCTCTGTCCACAGTCACAACAACCCAATGTGTACACCTACCACTGCCTAAAGAGCCCCCTCCATGTGTGGAAAGCACATTCCATGGACCACCCCTGGGTGTGGCGCTACCACTGAACAGAGACCACCTGCTTGTGGTACTGATCTACTTGGTTCACAAATCACTTCTGAGTATAAAGTGCAACTAGCACTATCCACAGACCACCCACAATGTGTGGAGCTTCCAGTCTAAAGACCCTTTTATGTGGGACTAGCAAAGTCTGCACTCCACCCCAAGATGTGGCGCTGATCTACCCCGTTCACAGACCTCCCCACTAGGTGGAGCTAACACCGTCCACAGCACACCCCTGGGTGTACAGCATAATTACCCTTGTCAACAGAATTCCCCCCACCCACCCCACTATACATGGTGCTACAACTGTCAACAGACCACCTGAGTGTGTAAAATAAGCAACATCCAAAAACCACCACCCCACATGTGTAGAGCTATCATAGCCTACGTTCCCCTTTATGTGTTGTACTAATGTAGTCCACAGACCACATGTGGTGGTTGAGCTGATCAATCAGTGTTCATATACCTTCAGTATCTGCTTGGAGCTTCCATTGTCCACAGACCACACTTTGCAGACAAGGGTAGATCTGCTCCACACCAAACCACTTGTGTGTGTAAAGCACAGCTGGCACTATCCACAGCCTCCCACTGTGTGGACCTATCACAATCTACAAACCTCCTTTATATGTGTCACAAGTACACACCCTCTGTGTACCACCTTTCATATCACTATCTTAAATTGTTCCCTGCAGTACTAACCCATGGATCAGACACCCATCTAGGTTTCATAACCTCTCTGTTCCAAGCTACATCATGCACCATCATCCAAGTAATGAGACAGCTTTAAAACTCTTGCAATGCACCTCTATCCTAAACTACACTCTGCTCCGATGTGCTTAAATGCACACAATGCACCTCCATCTTGAGCAACTCCTTGCAGTGCTATCCCAGAACTGAGAGATGCACCAAGCTCCCAAAAGGTGTTTCTGTCCTCACTACTATGCCAGTACTAGCACGCCGACTGAGCCTTGCAATAAAATCTAAGGCCTTTAACGAAGCACCTCATTCCTGTGGAAATATGTATAGCACACAATATCTTAGAATTGGTACCTCTTAACTTACACTATGAGGTCTTGCTGTGCTGGTCTGTGGCACAAAAACTCAATGCCTTTTTAAACTGTCTCAGTCTTTGATTAGGGTGCTTTCTTTCTGGTAAGATAGTTCAGGGGATCAACACCCCTGTGTATCCCACATGAATACAATAGTTATTACTCACACCAGTGAGCACTGAGAATCACATTGCAAATATTGGATTCATATTGGTTTGATAATTTCCCGTTCAGAATTTACACCACCATGCTATCTTTATTTTTGGGAATGCAGCATTACTACATAATTCTATGACATCCTTTATGGAATAGGGAGCAACATTGAAACTTTATTTCTGCACCTATATTGGCATACCATTCCCAAAATCTGGAACATTTTTCGTGAACTAATTTCTCTATTTCTGATCTAGTTCATTTGTCCCCAGAAAAAGCAATAGTAATTATGCATGAAGTAATATTGCACACAAAATTTCTAGATTACCTGTGGTACCAACGAGTGCACACTGCAATCTGCACCTAAATTGGTATTAAGAGGACACTCACAATGAGGGCCTAAGACATTATCTGATTAGATGTCCCTGAAGGAAAGGGCTAACTATACATCAGAGGCCCCCATCAGTGTACCTTGAAGATGGAAAATCTAGAGATCACTGAGGTTTTGTTACGCTACTGGGCGGACACCGCAAACTACCCCTCTCTTTTTCAAGACCAGTGCATTAAATGGGCTGGTACTCAACAGTACTGAGTACCAGCATTTCTCTGTGTTCTCCCCTTGAGTACCAGGACTTCTCCTTGTATCACGAGAGTACCAGTACTCCTGGTGGCATTAAAGCGCTTTACATGAAAAGCACAAGTTCTGCATGAAAGCATACTTTTTTGTTTTTATGGCATAGGAAGGTGAAATCCCAGTGCTCAACAGCCTGTGAATTTGGGCAAATCACAATCTCCATTGCCATAAAAACAAAAAAAGTATGCCGTCACGTAAAACTTCTGATTCTCATGTAAAATGCTGTAATTCCCTCTGTAATAAAGAGAGATTATTAAAACACATACAAGTAACATATAAATCTATCAGAAATAAACTTTTGGCATTAGACTGTAATGCTCAAAACAGGCCCTAGAGGGCAACATAACAAAAATATCATTTGTAAGAAACATGGTCAAGTAACCATATCGTTAGCCCCTAGAGCGGATAAACCCCAAGGAAAAAAACAGGATAAAATAATGCAGGTGTAACCATATACCTAGGCCCTACAGGACGTTTTCAGGGCTAGCAGGCCTACTACAATGATATTACAAACAAGGCCTACAAAAACAAAACATCTCCCAGCTGTAAAACCAAAGTTGTTGCCATTAAAAAGCTTATAAGACACTAAATGGTGGGAGTGGTTATTATTTTGGGGTCCCCACTAACGTAGTGTGGGTTCTCCAAGATGATGCAGAGAGAAAGAGCATTTTGAAGGTGGTCCCACTGTCCTAGGACCACCATAGGCTGAGTAATGAGCAAAAATATTTTGTAAAAGTAATGACCTGCAAAGCATTATGAGGCGAGTTTTTGTGCCTCAAATATTATTATATGTTGACTGCAGTGCTTAGAACAGCCCCTAGAGGACACCGACACCACAATAAAAATAGCATTTGGAAGAAACATGGTCATGTAACCGTATAGTCAGCCCTCAGGGAGCATAACCACATGAAAAAAGAATGGGAGAAAGTAATGTAACCATATATTTAGCCCCTAGAAGGCATAGTGCATTACACATTTTCAAGGCTAGCAGGCCTATTGTTATGTATTACAAATAAGGCCTATAAAACAACTTTTCCCAGCTATAAAACAGACATTCTGCTTAACAAGATAATGAATGGTGGGAGGGGTTATTATTATGGAGTCCCCACTGACAGTGTGGGGATCCAGAGATTATGTAGTAAGAAAGAGCACATTGTGGTCAATGTTTTGAAGGTGGTTCCACTATCCTAGGACTGCCACAGGCTGAATTATGAGCACATATGGTTTGTAAAAGTAAAGCCCTGCAAGCATTATGGGACAAGTCTCCGTGTCACAGATATTTTAATATATTGATATGACTGTAATGCAGCCCCTAGAGGACACCACACTGAAAATAGCATTTGTAAGAAACATGGTCATGTAACGATATAGTTAGCCCCTAGAGGGCATAACCGCACAAAAAAGAAAATGGCTAAATAATGCAGTGCAACCATAAATTTATCCCCTAGAGGGCAAAGTGCTTTACATATATTCAGGAGTAGCAGGCCTATAACAATGATAGTACAAACAAGGCCCTTAAAACCCAAGCTATTCCCAGCTGTAAAACAAAAGTTCCAGCCATGAGAAAGCTTAAAAAGACATGGTGGGAGGGGTTATTATTTTCGAGTCCCCACTAACCTAGTGTGGGGACCCAGAGATGACCTAGACAGATATAGTGCGTCGTGCTGAACATTTTGGTGGTGGTCCCATTGTCCTAGGGCCACCACAGGCCGAATAATGAGCAAAAACGTTTCATTAAAGTAATGATCTGCAAAGCATTATGGGGCAAATTTCCTGAGGCAGTGAATATTGTAGTATTGGCTCTCCTGCTATGCCACTGATCGAGTTCACAATGTTGTGCCTGTTCACACTGTGAGCGCCCTGCCCGCCATGCAGCAGAAAGGGGAGAGACCAAAGAGAAAAAAATAGTTGACCCACGCTTAAGTATATCGACAATTGTGCAATAACCCATGTAACAGGGGCAGTCTGGAAGGCGTGACAAAAACAGCCTCAATGCGGGACAAATGTAAAGCATTTACCAATGACATCAAGTGATTTTTTAAAGGCAAGCCCAGAAATGAATAAAAGCGATGGCCATGGTTAAAAGCCCACAATACTTATAACAGCTCAAAGTGCTTGTGCGCTCAACCTAAAAAGGCATTCTCTGATTATGACTGACTAAACACACCGTTCTCTCATCGTTAAGAGCCCAACTAGCCACATTTTCTTCTCCAAAAATCTGTTTACATTTCAAGATATGTATTGAAATCTATCACGCATCGACCACTCGCACACAACTTTGACTAAAAGGATTGACGTACAGAAAGGTTTAAGTTATTTATTTCAAAATTGTTGTCACTTACTTCTGCTTTTCACAGTGGTTTACCTTGTGGACGTACTTCACTGCCGCCTTGCTCTTGACATCAGTGCTCCAGCTCTCGGTGCAGTTTCAGGAGAGCCCACAAAGACAACAGGTTCTGCCCTGGGGACAGCTGTTAGTATAACCTTACCTCTTCCTCTTGTTGTACCAAAGTGGCCTTCTCCTAGACAAAAGAAAAACACAGCCAGAGTGTGCTACATAATTTTGTTTGATTGAGGGACTGTAAATATTTCTCTACCTTTTAACACTACACCTGCAACTTGGTGTGTGGGTGTGCCTGGTTCAACTGCTGGTTTTTTTTGGCTGGCACCGGCGGGTCTTCAGTAGTCCAATGTGCCAGACACATGTGCAAGTCATTTGCGTTTCACATTCACTAGTTCCGATGCTGTCTCCAATGTCTGGTTGTGCGTGCCATGGTTACGCAGTTCAGATACGTGAGACAGAATAATGTAGGCTGGTTTCTATATGGCGTGCCTCCTCTACGAGCTGAAAGCTCCTCAGTTGTAGCACTTTTTCTAGGGCCAATTGAGGTTATTTTGAAAGTATGGTCTATTGGTTGTTTTGGTCTCTTGTTCCGATACAGCTCTTTCTTCTTTTTTGGGAGAAGCCTTCCAGACAGCACAGATTTAGGCCAAAGCCTACCAGAAAGCACAGCTGTCTGGTTTGCAAAGATATCTAGGGGACCTTTTGAAAGATTCCATGAGAATGCATTTTACCCACTGCTTAGCATTGGCTTTGTGATTTGTAACTCACTGTTGCTTGCTTTCTATTTGCAGGCTCTAATTGTTTTTAGGTTATCCAACTTATTTAGGCTCTCCTTTGGAGCATAGCCTATCTACTGTAGTGTTCCATAAGTGCTCACTTTCTGTAAATAGGCTTCTAAATGTTGTTCTTATCTTGTCACATTTGCTGTGCATTTAAAGACGCAGGTCAAATATCAGGCTCCTGAGGGAGCTTGGTATTTACTTTTCTTTTTTCAGACTTCAAGGTGAAAGGATTTATATGACAATCCTGCCGGGTACTCGTGAGAGGAAAGGCTGTAGGAAGTTATTTTTTTCTAGCGAAATTTAAATTTAAATGTCTGTAAATGAACTGTGCAAATATTTCAGAATATATCAGAATTAGCTAAACAAAAATGAAGCACTTTTTTTTTGTAATTCTGAAGTGTGGAGGAAACACATTTTAATGAATCAAAACAAATCAGGAATACTGTATGTCTGTGCAAATGTAATGGACATTTTAACATGAAAATGTATGTTTGTAATGGCAGTGAGCTACCATGCATGCTCCATTCTATGACACTTTATGTCAGTCTACTCTACAACACTATTCCATGACACTGTACTCCCCTCTAAGCTATGCCACACCACCATACCCTACTCTATAACACTTGACTCTAGGCTACTCTACACCACTCTTGACCACTGCACTCTACAACACTTCACTCTAGGTCACTCCCTCTAGGCCCCTTCACCATCCATCACTTCACTCTGACACTTCACGCCACTCCAATCTACAATACTCCATGACACTCTACTCCACTTCACTCTAGGCCACTCTACAACAGAACAGCACTAAATGCCACTTTACTCTATGCTTTGCCACACCACAACACTTTACTCAACTCTATCCTATTCCACTTTATGCTACACCACTCTACATCACTCCACTCTACAACCCTCCACTCTACAGCACACTACCCCACTTCATGATACACCACTCAATATCCCTTCACTCTATGCCAATCTACTCCACTCTATGTCCCTTCACTCTAAGGCACTTCACACACCTCCACTATAATCCACAACACTCCACTCTACTCTACTCTCCTCAATGCCCCTCCCCTCTACGCCACAACACTCCACTCTATAACACTCTATGATACGCCATTCCAAGCCTCTAGGCCAGAAAGGTTTAGCCATGCTGAACAGCAGCCACGCTGGTGTACAACATGGCTAAAACACATTGGCAAAGCCAATAGATGTGGCAAAGGCAAGACCCTATTGGCTTTGCCAATGCTTGTTTTTGCTGGGGCTTCACCTGTGCATTTGCTCCCTGAGGTTCCCTTTCCTCATTTTCTGTGTCATTTGCAATTGGTGTGGTGGCCTGGCAAGGATACAATGTCTGGTATTTCTGTTCATTCCACAACCTCTGTTGTGTATCCCTGATGATGCAGGTTGGGTAGGGTTTGCTACTGCTTCTATGGTCACTGTGCTGGGTGGCCTACCAGGAGCGACTTCTGTGGAAAAGGATGACCATTTATTGAGTCACTGACTGCTGTGCCCTGAGCTCTTGTGGTGTTTGTTCATGTTTATGCTTCTGTTGTGACCTTGCCTGCAGGGTGTTTACACACTGGTGTTCACTATCCTTTCTTTCTTTCCCTATTTTTCACTCCTGCGGGTCAGTGCTTTGACAGATGCTGGTTGGCACCATCCTGGCACATCTGTCTGGCATGCCTCTGGGCCTTTAGATCTAGGCTGCATTTTTGATCTTGCTGTGGCTGTCATTGGACTGTTGGCCGTGCTGGGAAGTTGTGACAGTCTCCTGGATGTTTTGTGGCCTGATCGTGCTGATCTATGGTGTACGTGGAGGTTCTCGCATCTATCTGACTCATTCTTGTTCAAGTGTTTCCCTGTGGGCCAGAACCACTGCAATCTGTGTGCCATATGGGTCTCTTACTTAGTTCCTGGTGAGCAAGTTACTTACCTTCAGTAACAATATATCTGGTAGAGACATATTCTAGTTGCAGATTCCTTATCTTAGAATTTCCCCCACGTGTCAGACTGGATCTGGAGATTTTTCTTCGAGCAGTACCCCTGTGCGCCGTCAGGTAGACGGTCGACTGCCACCACTTAATCTCCATGCAAGGAGGTGGAGACTGGACAAGTTCGGGTGAAGGACCGTTCCCTGCTGCTGCGACAGAAGATCCTCCCAAAGAGGCAGTCTGATCAGAGGATCAATGACCATTCTCAATAGCTCGGGATACCAGACTTCGTGCCCAGTCCAGAGCCACCAGGAATACCTGGGCCCGGACGTACCTTATCTTCGTCTGAACTCTGGGCAGAAGTGGTACTGGTGGGAGAGCATTAACGAGGTCTGAGCTCCACTCGTGACGAAAAGCGTCGCTGAGGGAGTGCCGCCTTGGAAACTTCAACGTGCAAATTAGCTGACATTGAGCTTTCTCTGCGGAGGCGAACAGATTTAATCAATGCTCGCCCCACTCCTGAAAGAGACCTTGCACCACACCCGTATGGAGACACCATTTGTGATCGACTATGCATCGACGGCCGAGTTCATTTGCTCTGGCGCCAGATGTTGAACCACCAGTGAAATGCTCTGGTGTTCCAGCCATGACCAGAGGCAAAGAGCCTCTTGACAGAGGGTCCACGACCCCACTCCGCCCTGTTTGTTGCAGTGAAACATGGTGGTGGTGTTGTCGGTAAACACCTGCACCACTTTCCTTTTGAGAGAGGAAAGGAATGCTTTCAATGTAAGACTCAGAGCTCCAAAAGTTTAATGTGGAGCTCGGTCTCGGCCACAGACCAGAGGCCTCTTATCTTCGCCTCTCTCATGTGGCCACCCCATCCCAGGAGTGATGTATCTTTCACTACTGTGAGATATGGCTGGGGAAGGGAGAGAGATCTGCTATCGACCCAATCTGGATTCGATAGCCACCACTGCAGATTAGTGAGGTCCCCTCTGAGATCTGGACCTTGTCAGAGAGATTCCCCTGATGCTGCACCCACTGGAACTTCAGAGCCTGTATATGCCATCTGGCATGTTGGACCAGCAGGATTCAGGAGGCCCTGAGACCCAGCAGCTTCAGAGTCATTCTCACCGAAATCCAGGATAGAGGCTGAAACATCGGTTCATAACCCGAATATCCTGGACTCGCTTTTCAGGAGGGCAAGGCCAAAATTGCACTTGTCCAGAACAGCTCCAATGAAAGGAAGCATCTAAGACGGAGTCAGGTGTGACTTTGGTACGTTTATAGTGAACCCCAGCAAATTCAGGAGGTTTGCCATAGTCTGGAGGTGGGAAACGACAGCTTGGGGCGAGTTCGCCTTCAGCCAGTCGTCGAGGTAGGGGGAAGACTGAAAACCCTAAGCTGTGCAGATGAACTGCAACCATTACCATCCCTTTTGTCAACACCGAGCTGCGCTGGTAAGGCCGAAGGGGCGCACGGTGAACAAAGTGCTTGTGACTTACCACAATTTGCACGAATTGCAAGTAACGCCTGTGGGCTGGCAGGATGGGAATGTGGAAATAGGGGTCCTGTAAGTCCAACGCTACCATCCAGTCTCCAGGGAAGATAGGACCTGAGAATTCTGAACAACTTCTTGAGAAAGATTGAGAGACCGGAGATCTAGGATAGGGCGAAGGCCCTTGTCCTCTTTGGGCACCAGAAAGTAACGGGAACAACCACCACAACCTACTTCTGGTGCAGGGACCTTCTCTATGGCACTCTTGGCCAAGAGAGCCCTGACATACTCATGGAGTGCCAAATGATCCTCTGATAGATGATTGAATGATGGTGGCATGGTCGGAGGGGAAGTCTCAAAGGGGAGGGAGTAGCCCCATTGGACAATTTGCAATACCCATCTGTCTGTGGTGGTGGATTCCCATTGGGGCAAGTAATGGGGAATCCTGCCGCCAACTGGTTCAGGATGTTCCAACGGACTAGGAAGGCTTGGAGGCAGTGGAGGGGACAGGGGTGAACTGGGTGGACTGCTCGCTCACTGAATCACGAGCACGTGGAATCCTGCGGCTGCACAGAGGCTGTGAAGCATGCGTGGGTCAGTTGCTGGGTGGAAATTAACACGGCCGGGTGCCCCTATTGTAGCCACCTAGGTGGTGAAAAGCAGATTGTGGGGGGTGAGAAGCAGCTAAGAGGCCAAGGGACCGAGCCGTGGCCTGGGAATCCTTAAATCGCTCGAGCTCCAAGTCCGCTTTGTCTCCAAAGCGATCGGTGCCATCAAAGGGCATGTCCATTAAAAATTTCTGGACATCACCTCAAAAGCTATACATCCTCGCCCAGGTGTGGCACATCAAAGCCATTGATGATGCACCCGATCTACCTAGTGAGTCGGTCATATCCAGTCCACAACGAATCATGAACTTTGCTGCATCTGTTCTGTCAGTAACACCTTAGGAGAGGACCGCTCGGGCCTCCTCCAGGACTTGAGGCAGCACCTGTGTAACCGTATCTCTGAGAGTATGTGAGTATCGACACAAAAGACATACAGTGTACACGGATTGCAGCGCTAGACTGCTGGAAGAAAACATTTTCTTCCCTAGGTTATCCAGTCTTTTTGATTCCCTCTCCGGAGGAGCAGAAGGGAACGTGCCAGAAGCAGCAGCCTGGATCACTAGGCTTTCAGGTGTAGGATGTTGGGTCAGGAAGTTTGGGTTGGTCAGCGCAGGCTGATGGCAGTGGGCAACCATTCTATTCACAGGATCCCCTGTGCTGGGATTGGACCAGGTACCCAGTAGGACGTCTGTAAGGGCTTCATTAAAGAGAAGAAGGGATTCCAAACTGGAAGCTCCAGGCTGAAGCACCTCGGTCAGGAGGTTAGTCCTGACCTCCACAGAAGGAAGCTCAAGGTCCAAAACCTCAGCAGCCCTTCTTACCACCATGGAGATTTAAGCTCCCTACTACGTAGCCACAGTAGGGGGAGAAAGCATGCCAGTATCAGGAGAGGTATCCAAGTCCGCTATGGTCGCCCAAATCCAGAACCCAGTCCATGTCAGGGTCAGCTGCCATTCTAAAGGGTCCGGGCAACTCCTCTACACAATCCCCATAGCCATACCTCTAAAAAGAAGGGGCATGATCCACCCTGGGCCCAGGAGAGACCATACAAAATGGAATCGGCGTCGAGCAATGCCGGTCCGGATTGTCGGGGAGAAGTATAGGATCTATGTCAATTGCGGGCCCAACTGGCGTTGGGAGCGACAATGTCTGTCCCGATGCCAGGGAAGGTCGCGTTTGCACGACCAGTGCCTGTACGGATCCAAAAGTGGATCTGGAGGTTCCCCCGAAGTCGAGGTGGAAGCTGCCAGCGTAGAACCCGAAGGGGCCCTCACCGACTCTCCTGGGTCTGAAGACACCAAGGACGGGCAGTCTGCCCATAGATAAGGCGCATGGCCTCATAGACCTATTTCAACCGGCCCAGACGCAGGCTCCGAAGGCAGAGTCACTGAGCGGCGACTCTCTTCTTGCATTGTGTTGTCTGAGCGACAGGGTGAAGTCGAAGAAAGTTTTTGTCTTCTTCAACTTCTTGTGACCCGACCGTCCCGAGGACTTGGAATGGGGCGAGGAGGAATGGTAATAACTCCGTGAGGGGTTTCGTAACCTTCCTTTTGAACAAAACCGGAAGCGGTGTGGAGTCGAGCACCAGGCAGCCATGAACTTTAGGGACCGCTCCCTCAAAGTCGTCAGGTTCATGGCCCGACACTGAGCACAACTTAGGGTCGCGGGTGTGCTCCAGACACCAAAGACAGACGAGATGCAGGTCAGTCACCGACATCATTTGATGACTGGAGTCGCTGGGCTTAAAACCGGTCTTCGGGACATCCCTTGACGCATCCAAAACTTGTCGCAGTTAGTCAAAAAAGAAAAGAAGGGGTGCTCTTTTCTCGGATCTGCGCGTAAGGTTGCGCGGAAAGAAAAGAACTGATGTCAGCGCACCGGGGTAGTCCCTATATACGACTGCAACGTCATCACTACGACCAAAATGCCAATGATTTCCACAGTGTCGATGGAGGCCACCTGACAGCGTAAAGGGGTACTGCTCACAGAAAAATCTCCAGATCCAGTCTGACCTGGGGGGGGGGGGGGGGGGGGGAAGTACTAAGGTAAGGAATCTACAATCAGAAGTCTCTATCAGATGTCACATCTCAACGATTCCTACTTCTTTGGGCTCAGACTTGGTCTAGTTTTAGTAACCCTTTGCAGTCTGTTGTTCAGCACTGTTTCAACACCATTCTTCTCTTGGTCTGTTGCTCTGCTAGTAACAATTGCTTTTGCTATTCATTCTCTTACATTTCCAGTTCCCAAGTTGTACTCTGTTAGGCAACTTCTCTCG
This sequence comes from Pleurodeles waltl, assembly GCF_031143425.1. Classification (NCBI taxonomy): domain Eukaryota; kingdom Metazoa; phylum Chordata; class Amphibia; order Caudata; family Salamandridae; genus Pleurodeles; species Pleurodeles waltl. Next base: position 1,894,569,480 of record NC_090440.1, read on the forward strand.
GACTGTTGGAGTTTTCTTTATCTTAGCTCTTGCTGCTTCTTTGTACTTTGCCCATGTCCATGGGGTGGGGAGTTATTTTGGTTTTCAGCTGCCTTTAGGGGAAAGCAGGCTCCATTGTGGACCCCACTCCAGGTTCTTGGCCTTTGCACCTAACTTTGTGCAGTGTGGGTTTCGGGGATTGCACTCTTAGTGTCTAGGAAGGCTGGGGGTCTGAATTTACCCCTTGACTCTTCTGGAGTGCTTTGCTTCAGCTGTAATTGTTTCCCGACTGGCCCAGTGATCCGTTTTTGATCAGCTCTGCATACAGTTGATACACATATGTCCAGGGAATGCCACCAGAAAGCAGGCTGTGTGGTTCATTGTGTACAGGTGGCATTTTCAGACACTTTCTGGGTTTTCTTTGACCAGTGTAATTTCCTTCTTCTCGGGTCAGATTTTCTTCTACCTTGGGCTCATCAGTCAGTGGGTTGTGTAGTATGCCTTTCTGAACATCTCTCTATAAGACAGACTTTGTAGCCTAATGGTTATAGTCCCTGACTATGGAACCGAATGCTGAGGTTTCAAGTCCAGTAATAGGTAGAGGCGTTGTCTCCTTAGAAATATTTCCATTGGCAATCAAATTGCACTCGCAAATGTGTCAGGATTCTGTCTTTTGATTAACACTGCATGTTTGGTCTCTGGTGGTACATGGAGTCTGGCTATTAGTTGATTTTGGTGTGCTGGCTTTATTTTCTTATGTGTCATTTTAAGTTTGGCTTGGTTGGCTGCTGCTGGCTCTCTTAGACTATCATTTAGTGTTGGATTCTGAGGAACTCTATGTTACTCCCATGCCTTTCGGCCCTTAACTTCTTTGTTTTCGGTCCTTGATGTTTGTCTCCCTGGTTTCAGACGGAAGCAGCTTCCTTTTTGTTTGTGTCCTGCAAGAATTACGGTGGCCTCTGCAGTGCGCCAACTCCCAAATTGTGGGTGTTTGGCCTAAAAGGGGTTCATAGTTTCCTCCATGCGCTGTTGCCTACTCCCTCTAGTCTAACAATTTCAGAGCTGATGGGGTTCAGTCTCAGGTCAGTGTATCTATTGACCTGCAGAGATTGTTCTCCTTTGCTGCATATTCCTAGGATGGCTTATTTTTATCCATCCTGCTTGGGATGCTTTGCTGCCTAAAGGGGCTTTTTTAGTGTTGCCATGCTTTTCCTAAGACAGATGGGATAGCTCCTAATTTCTGACGTGTTCAGATCAGGCGATACCTGGAGGTTCTAACTACTCAGACACCTGACAGAGACTGGTGGCAGTTTTGCTGGATTTCTTGTGTTTTTTCTTTATCAAGTGGCCCTGCTCTTCTTGAGTTCTGTGTTGTGTTCACTTTTTTCGCTTTTTCTACTCTATTTCAAAGATGTGGCTACTCTTGTTGCAGGCATTCAGTGAGGGATGTTCACATTCAGCTTTGCTGTCTAGGGTTGGAGTTTCAGGGCTGGTATGAGGCGTTTGGTAGCCTGGTACAGCTTTTCTTTGCATTATGGATGAACTGACAAGCCACTGCTATTCAAACTGCTTTTAACTTGACTTGAAAGGCTACCTTGCTCCTTGTATGTCTGTTCGGTCTTTCCTATTGGGCAGACATTGGCTGCCACATTGGCAGTGCTGCAATCTGATGTTCTCTGTATATGCTGTGAAAGAATGATGGGAGTACTTTTTAGCACACATCCACAGGAAGGGGTCTGTGGCCATAGGACTGTAAAAATCTCATTATTTAGCTTTGGACAGTGTTAACAAATGGGGGTCAAACTTTGTAGTCTTCTGAATGGCACAACTCCCAAAAGAACAGAGGGGGCAAGGTGAGGGACTCCGGGACTGGCTGGTTCTGCACCAATAAAGCCTGGGTTGCTCTGACATTGCATTTTTTCGGACTTTGGGTCTGCAGGTCTGGGTTGTTTAAGGTCATGCTTTTGACTTTTCTGCCAGTCTCCTGAATGCCTATTCTTCTGCTGCCTCCCCTTTCCAAAGTGGTACATCTTGAAATGTTGTTTTTCCCCTTTCTGATCCTATGTAGTCTATGTTGCTGCTTCCTCCATGGTGGTCTCCTTCCAGGGGGTCTCCTATTTGTTTTATCCATTTTATGGGCTCACCCTTTTGGTCCGCAGCTGGGACTTCCTAGAGGGCCTCTGTGTGCCAGCTAGGGTCTCTCTGAAGGTGTTCACTTCTCTGAGATATCTAGTTCACCAAAATAGGCTCAGTTTGTACCTTTTTGTTCAAGTCTCTGGATTTGGGCTCTGCTGCTCATGCCGCTTCTCGGGTCCCTTCCTAGTCTCTCACACTCTGCCTGTCGGGTCTTGGTTACAGCTACCTTCCTAGCGGGATGACATCTGTTGGCCACTACCTCTAGCCTTCCTCTACCCATGTCCTTTCTCTCTCCATGGGCATTGAGTCTGTTTCAGCTGATCACTTGGTTTGGTTGATTTCCTGCTTTGGTTTGGAGACTTCAGTAGATCCTCATAAGTAATTATTGGGAAGAAGAAGAAGAGAAGGTTGGGATTATGTCCATACTATGTGGTTAACTCCTTTACACGCTCTTTTGTCCTTCATGAAATTTATTAATTTCCACACTCACGTCCGTGCTGGGAGATGACAAATTCTATGGACCTTTGTTAAGGTACAAGATGTGCCCACATATGTACTCCCTTTTATTGTGCCATTCAGAAGGGGAAGAACATAGGGAGATGGCTACCCATGCAATAGAAGATTTAGATAAAACTGAAGCCAGGAGCTTCAAAGGGCTGTTGGTGACAGAAAGCAACGCGGAAGAGGGTGTGTAACGGAGATTAACACATGTAATCTAGGCATTAAAGGGTTCTGACCTGATCTACACTTTAGAGATCACTCATTCCCTAGGACTTTGTAAAGAGTAATTCCATTCATCAAGCTTCAGTAACAGGTAACAAAAGAAACATCATTGTGCTTTCAGTTGTTTTATTTAGGACTTGTAACAAGATTTCTTAGTACACAGCAACAGTTAATTCAAAGTACAATTAAAAAACATTGTTCTGTCCTCCAGTCGCATGTGAAGTGGGTCAATGGCACACACAAAACATAACTGGTGGCAAGATGACTACCTAGACACCATTATCTTATTGTTGTCCAGATAAAAATAGCATTCGTATTTTTCAACAAAATGTCCAAAAATGTGACAACCACGAAGGTGGCCATCATATTCATCTGGGGGAGGAAATCCTGAACATACTGGTTGAAAAAGTTTGCTCTGTTAACATTTAGTGACATAGAAGGCATCCACAAATGCTTTAACTGTATCAGCGATGATAAATTCAAAAGCACAAATCACTCGTGTTTTGACCGGAGAATGCAGCCTTTTCATCATCAAAATAAAGGACCTTGTACAAATATGTTGTTCAGTGGCGCTGTTCAACTAGCAGCAGACATTGAAGAGGCAGTGCATCCTTAATGAAAGGCTCGGTATTTCAGCAAATTAGAACAAGCTTACGGTATAGCAAAAATGTTCTCACCCAGCCTGTGGTTTTCAAATCCTCTTGGTGGATCTTTTACATCACAATGTTCAAAAGAGTACAATATAGAAAGGGGGAAATCATACATTTGAGGTTAACAAATACAAGAAAATGCTGCTGAACAGGACTCGGAGGCGCATGCGGAAGCAGTTGCCCTGAACATCAAAAGTTTGGTACAGTTGGTATATCTGACGTATCCCAACCAATGCCATCAAGTAAACATTTACTATTGAGCATTGCTCCTCACCACACGAAGGCTAGGTAAGGCCACTTTGGACGTACAAATACAGCAAACTTGTGGGAGCTCTCACCTTTAACAAAAGAACTGGTGGTGAGCACGTCTTTTAACATGCACTTGGCTTAAGAAAGGGCCTCTTTCATGAATGGCTATGATGCAGGGAACACAAACATCATGCTTTTTGGTAGTTGTCCAAAACTGCTTCCAACAAAGCCATGAATTTCCTTAAAAGCCTGACAGTGTACCAATCACTACTATATTCTTCAATAAATTAGTGTGCATGAATTTTATCTGCCAGCTTTAACAAAATGCTACCAGAAGCTAGATCTTCAGAAAACCTTGCCAAAGATGTGTAGCAGACAACTACAATATACTCAATAATACTATGTGGTCAATTATTTTTTCAACTATTAAATTAGAATCTTAAACACTCAACACTCCTTTTGTTGGTATTTAACAGCAGCATCAATAACCTTTGATTGTTAATTTTGTATCTAACAGATGTGAAACCAGAGTAACATTTTTAGGAGCGTTAAACATATTCTTCTTTTGTCATATCACCAGTTACAAAGTCTATTAGAACAATTTTAATTCCCCTTTCAATAACTATTAAAGTAATAATATGATCCTAGTAGAACCATGCTTAGAGGGTAGGTACTGGCCAATTGAATCACTATCATAGTGGTAAAGAGAGCGATCTGATGCTAGAGAGACATTGCAACAGCTGTGTTGAATACATATATAGCTTCACAGTAGTCCTTTAGGAGAGCTAAATGATTATACTGAACTATGTTCATGAAGCAATGGTGGTTTATTTCCAATACTCAATTTCAGCTTTCAGTGTTCAGGTGGACCTTCTTATCTGAAGTCCATTCTATTGCCACCTCGAGAACCTGCGAACGGCAGCTGTCTCAGTTTCTAAATTTAGTTAAATACCTAAGTGACAGAATCATCAACCATTATGTACAGCAGTCCTGTTTGTAAAGGTCAAGTCTCAGGCAGCTTGCATTATTCATCGCCATTCTCTCTTGAGTCATGGCCACATTCATGTGGAGGTAAATGACCTCGATGATCAGTTAGTTTATTCAAGATATTATGTTGGTGAAACACAACTGTTTAAAACGGAACCACACAAAGATGAAATTGGTTCTTCATGGATGCCCTAGATCCAGGATACAGGATAATGAAGCCATAGAAGCCAGTAGTTTCACCATCCACCCTTGCTTTAAAAATACTGAAGAAGCCAAATAGACACAAAGCCGAACTATGCAAGATGCACGGACATTAACATTCTGCATTGCCTCCAAAGTTCAGTGAGCACAGTCGTAACATTTTGCACAAAATGTATACCTCCTTTTGTAGGACAGAAATTATTTTGTTATAGTCCAATTGCCTTCAAATCTGGACTGAGTCAATAGTCTTCAAATGGGCCCTAATGGAGCCTTGAAATGGTTTGTAGTATTCCAAAAAGTGGCATGAAAAAAGGGGGAAAGAGGTGGATATATCAGTTACTCCGCACTGCATTCCAGTACTAAAGACAGGGATGTTCAAAGCACTTTGAATTATTCATCAAGTCTTTCACTTTCAACCCACATTTCGAGAGACAATGCACTAACAGGATTCATCATGGACGTCCAGATATGCAAAGTGCAAATGCTGGAGATATCTCCTTTCCAGATAGTGGAAGCTATTTGTCACAACTATGTTCTAAGATGCAGTACTCACTCTCCATTAGCATTAGGGTGAATGATTGACATAGGTTTCACATGAAAGTTAAAACTTTCTCATCATGGCTTAATGAACATTAACAACAAATTTAACAAGCTAATTATTAATCTCTTTGGTGGGTGTGAAAGGAGGCAACTGCGACTACAAAATTCAAATCACAATTACACTGCTTTCAGTATGATTCTTTCATGAAGAAATGTACATACTAATGTTCTATTCATGTGTGTCCGATAGCATGCTATTTAAAATAAGATATAATGATACACACTCATCTACATGAAATAGTGTATTCGAGGCCCTGCATCACATGATGGTGGAGGCCACACAATGACTATGAATGAGCCCTACCAATGACTTTATAGGTCATGCCTTGAACCAAAAAAACAGTAATGCATCCTTGGGCTCAGCAGATTTAAGTATTGGCGTTCGTCATATTTCCGTTTACTCACCAATCACTATGACATATTCACTTTCTGGTTCAAATGTGCATCTGCCTGTTTGTTACAGTTAAAGCAGTAAGAGATTAGGTGTACTGAAGAACATTAGATTGCACAGATCGTATATGTGTGGTTTATTTTCATCAATTAGTTAGGTGTCAGAAAATTACCAAAGCAGTTCTTTAGGCCACTGTACTGTCCTGCCGTAAACACTTTCAGAAGCCGGTGATTAACTATGGGACCATTAATAATTTTCTGTTTTACTGTAAAACTAAATAGCAAGATACTAATCCTTATCTACAAAAACACATTATGTCTTCCAAACTGCTGAGGCCTGACATACATATCATATGGAGAAGATAAATCTGCAATACATCAATTTAAACATGCAGTAACTTTTGCTTTCTATGGAAATAATGTTCTCTGGACTATTTTGAAAACTTCATAACTGTGGGCCATTAATTTCACTGGGTATGAGTATTGTTGAAGGAACGAGGTCAATTTACAGAAGAAAGAAACTCAGTCTTTCATGTTAGGGAAAAAAATGGGACATAAATTAAGAAAAAGAGGGAAAAGTGACTCACTACACTCATTTAACTCAAATAACGTTGAACTGTTAGGACTATATAACACTGACTGTCTCAAAGCCAAGGCAGCCAAGATCAACCAAAACAGTAAGGCATAAGGTAAAGTTCAAAGGAACTGATTTTGGACGTGGCTCTTAATTCTTTATGCTCTAAGATTTCACAACCATGTGTGGAAAGATAAACTTTAAAAAAAGAATTGAATCTTGTTAATAAAAGTTTAGCGAAGGAGCAGTTTAAAAGCGTCGAAACCAGCTTTACTTCTCATATGTGTTGCAGTAGCCTGAGTTGATGTACTGGGGATGGGTATGAAGCAGCCGATGTGATTCACACTAATGCAGGAAAAAGTCCCCACTCGCAGAAAGTTTGAGCTCAGACTGATAGTGGTGTTTTATTTATCTAATAGTCACCAGGAGCGTAAGAATGAAGCAAATACTACAAGAAAGTGGTACAGAGACTAGGAAAATGGCTTGCAGAATCCAACTTTGGCTGAATGTTATTACTTTTGGTCGTTAGGAAGATAAAGAGAAAGATTTCTTCATTAAATCCCAATTATTTAGATCTATTTTCAGGGTCCAACAATTCCGTTCAGGGATTCCATTTGAGTGTAAAACATGAAAACGTTACAACTCAATGCATTTTCTTCGGACTTGTGAAACTCTTACCCTCTTTCTCAAATCAGGTGGCAAATTCAAAAAGGGCTTGTGTCGATATTACACTGGAAGTAGCTTTAGTTTAAAATACTTTGCAAGTAGAACAATAGGATAGTCACTGAGGGTAATACAATTGGCAGCATTAAATTGCAGGAGAGAGACATTAATATTTAAATGCGATGTGGAGGCAGAAACCGAAGTAAAGTCGATTGGGAAGTAAAAAGAACAATCCAACTCTGCCAATTCAGGCACACTGGATAGTCTTAAAACATTCTTTAAGAGTGTTCATGGACAATACCTCCTTTTTGTTCCTCTAGTAGGGTGCAAATGCATTCATACCACTGCTAACACGTCATATCTCCATGTCAGAGAAATGCCGACAAAGTCAGTTTTAAAGTTTATGACTGAACAGGAGAAAAGTACATTTTCCACTTGCTACACAAACTGTACTGCTGACCCACCACGTTTAACAAGTCTTTTGAAAGTCAGTTTATATTTATACTGGAAAGTCAAGTAAGTTTTAACCCCAGATTATGTGGGTTGTTTCAACACGTTTAGCTGTCACCATTCACCACATGAAACATTACCATGGTAAAAACTCGCAAGTCTACAATTCACGGCAAATGAATGAATCATTCAATCAGGGTTTAATTTCTACATGGATTTGAGTCTGGCATGTGCCAGAACAATTCAAGATTGTATAGCTACAGGTCTCCGCAAACATGCCTTAGGAGCTTCTCTGAAGCATCTGACTGCACATTTCTAAACAAAAATAACTAACCCAGAAGAAGAAGAATAAACTGGAGGTCACGACATCATTTTTTTTGGCTTTGTTTTGTACACATGTTCACTACATACTAAACGTAAGGTCATTGTGTGTGGATGCATTTGAAGTCCCTAAAAGGATTTATCCTGCTTTTAAGATCAGGCACATTGTGTAGGATGGCCTTAGAAGTCACCAGAGAAAAGACTATTTAATGTCCTGGAAGGTTCGAACTGATGTGCTTATCATTTTCACATGTGCTGAATTGGGTCTGTTAAACGATTTCACACAAAAAGGTGCTGTGTTGCGTATCATCAAATGGTGTGCTCAGATCAAGGGAATAGCTTCACTTAACCGTCCAGTAGGCAGGCAGAACTCTTCGGCAGCAACAAACTTACCATTCACAGCATGTGGCAAGAGTTAACGTGCAACAAACCTGTCATAGAAACGGTGAACAATTGTAAATAATAAAAGCTGCTTTGAAACCTATTTCTTACACGTCCCGAATATATATTACGTCCCATTTTGGACGTTTTGTGCAAAGTGTGAGCGCTCTCACAACCGCTCGCCACCGGAGCCCCTAGACTGGAAACTCAAAGGGACCTACACAGGTCAAATACATTCTCCCCCACCCAGTCACAGCATTTAGAGTCTAACTCACTGACGGGATGTTTGCAGTTTTACTTCATTTTACCCAGTGGTTACAGATATCAGGAATATAAAAAAGGACATTTAAAGAAGAAAAAAAAAAAAAGTAAACGAAGGCATCAGAGAGTCTAGGTCCATCATTAGTCGATTAGTCTGCAGTCATTTTGCATCAGGCCAGACCCATTTCCTTTAAAAATATCTAACGAGTGAAACCAAAAGTGTAAAAAAGATAATAAGCATGAAACAACATTAGTACTGCATATTAAAGCACACAGCCTAATTGTTATGACCATGCACACATGCCACCCAAGGAAAGAGGGATACAGAGCCTGGGCAGAAACTGAGCATCAAACGTTTGTGCCTTTGTGAAGTTGGGACTCGTTTATATAGTTCTGTAAGCAGAATGTGTCCTGTGTAATTAATTCCACGAGCGTCTGATTCTTCCACCACCTCTGCCACTCTTACTATCCCCAGAGGAAAACATGACGTACACAAAAAAAACACACACACACCCCCTACAAGACAATCACACTTATGGAAGCATTTCTCCAGAACCCTTAAACTGTGATTAACGAACAAAGCAGCACCCACTGGTAAAACTGCTACTGTCCACCTCTGGCATCACAGACTTACTTAAACCGGACTCCTGTCATCCCAACTGCTGGTTCAGAGAGGTGACCTATCCCAACTGCTGGTTCAGAGAGGTGATCTATCCCAACTGCTGGTTCAGAGAGGTGATCTATCCCAACTGCTGGTTCAGAGAGGTGATCTATCCCAACTGCTGGTTCGTAGAGAGAATCTCTCCTAAGTAGCGGCTCACGGACAGAATATCTCCCAACTGCTGGCTCACAAAGACAATATCACCAAATTGCTGGTTTACAAAGAGAATCTTTCCTAAAAGGCAGTTCAAAGAAAGAATTTCTCCTAACTGCTGGCTCACGAGAAGATCGTCTCAATGGAGGTTCCCAGACGGAATATGCTTCAAGTGCTGGCTCAAAAAGAGAATCTCTCTTAAGTGGCAAATCACTGGGAAGATCCCTCTTAGGAAACACTACAATGCCTATTCCAAGAAGGATAAATCAGGTTCCAAAAGGAATCAAAGGGAGGATTTAGATGGCGTGCGAGGCCGAACCGAATTGGTAAACTGCATCGTCGAGTGATGGTTGTTAATCTGGAAAACAAAATGTCAATGGCCATCATCTGAAAGCTACACCTTGGGAGAAAGACATCCTGACCCAGTCAATTTGAGCACCAGCTAAAATAAGCTGGCACATAGGGAATGCCTAAGGCAGTGCAAGATGTTGTTCACGTATCCCGTATATATTCAGCTTCAATAAAACTGCTTATATGTGTCAGAAAAAGCAGTAGGGTACTGTTATCTAGTTACAAATATAGCGTTCACCTTTTGAAATCCAGCTGCTAGGCAGCAAATACTTCCCGTACAGACCTGCAGAGGCAATGTGCTTGGGAGATCTATTGCAGTCACCTCAGACACGACTGAGATGCAAAATGAGAACTGCCATTAGGAATCTGTAGGGCAACTATACATCGGATTAGAAAATTAAGCACCTACACCTCATTCAATCTTTTCACAATAAATGGGATTAAGTGAGAACATAACCTTGGAGCTCAAAGATTTAGCTCACTCAAACTCGTATCTCATGGAGATGTGCAAACAATCTGGATGTGAATTGTCCTGCTTGCACCACAGGGCACTCACAGTAATGTTTTTCCTTCAAGTTCGCAATAAATTAGACCTACAATTGGCAAATCATGCTATATTCAATGGATATTTTAAACTAGTTGCTGATACTTGAAAATACATTTTCCCAACCAGAGCGAAGTAAGAGACCTTGACTTCCCATTTCGGCATTAAAACTGCCCTTTAAGCTCCACTGAACTTGTAAACCTGGTTTCACCATCAAGATTAAAATTGTGCTAAAACTAAATTCTTTGGTGACAGCAGACCAGGACTCCCATCTAGTGGTGCTAGTGCAGTCGACACTAGCATGTCGTTTTATATTACAGAAGTCCCCCAAAGGCCGGAAACAACTATGAATTTGTACAAGCAGCATTTTAATCAAACATGAAAGGAAGGAGAGAGACAAATTGAACAGAACCAAGCTGCACATTTACGTCCACTGATCTATTATTGCCAGACAGCTGCAGAAGTGGTGGATAATGAGCTGCCAGTGTCAAAATAGAATCTTTTGCCACAAATTACAAGAGGGCATGGCAGAAGAGATGGCATTATATAGGTTTCCCATCTGCCCTCAACACACAGCCCATCTTCACCTTACCAGTACTAGACACCATACAAATGCTGTGGTTAATCATCCGAGGTCAAGTGAGCGCTGCCCTGAGAATACCCCAGCATCTCCGCCATGCCATGAAAAGGCAGCCTCAACAGAATATCAAGGTTTCAACTTTCCAATACATTGGTGGCTTCACCAGCCCTTCCATTCTCAAAATGGGGATATGAGAGCAAACTTAGTTCAAGAGAAGATGCAATTTCAGCCTCAACTGGCAGAAGGAAGAACATTTCGTTTAAACCATGAGTACCATTAATGTGATGTCTTAATAATGGAAAACATAAAATAATGGAGTGGTTTTAACCACAATAATCCTTCATTCAAATTCACTTGAGTGGCCTAGATGGGCTGGTGAAAATCTGGGATGCCCAGACTATTCCGCAAGTGAGGTACAGGACTGCACCATCATGTAGTCGTCACTCTGAGTAGTGCATGATGGACTCCACATAGTTTCCTGGAAAGAGCCCAGTCACACCGTTCATAACACCTTCGTACCAGCCATCATCGTTTTTCTTAATGACATAAATAATGGCTCCTTCCTGAAACGATAACTCGTCCTCCTTATCCTTTGAGTAGTCGTAAATCGCCACAACTGTGAAACAATAAAAGCAAAAGTAAGTTACAAAGGAAAGAGAAACTCAACAGCAGGGATGAAAGATAAAACAACACTTAAAATAACTCATTGTGTCGTCATGCTTGGTAACATTAAAACATTAGGACTACAACTACAGTGCACAGCCAAGTTCCTAAAATTACCCCAGACAAATGCTACAAATAAGGTGCTTCATCCTAGAAAACATGGGTGCCTTAAGAAAATCCGTAATAAGAGAACGTATGGCACCGGTCTGGTTAGGTGGCAACAACTGATAATATTGTTCCATCAAAATTTGGGAAAATATCAAAAACTAACATCCAGAACAAACTCAATACATTCACTTCTACCAGAAATTCGGGAAACCAGATTCAGCAGAACATGTATTAATAGCTAACTGTGCAAGAAATAACAGCCGAAAAATATATCAGTATGTAAAAGATTTCGGACAACAGAAAAGGAAAACTACTTATCTGTTAATAATAGCTTTCTAGAGAGTTGACAGCCGAAATACATAACTTTAGAATATAAGCTCTAAAATAGAACCTCTTAGAAATCCCCCAAATATTTATTTGCAATACAACTACAGATGCTTTTCATCCTGCCACTTTTAAAATTAATTTGAACAAATAAGGAATCAAAAAAGCAAAGTGATGTCAACTGCAGTCTCATACAAAATGGTGACTGCCTCTTTACATTTTGTTTTTAAGCTGAATGACGCTATCTTGGCTTAGAGATCGGAGCACAAAACGGCATATTTTCTCTAGTCTTAGATATGCAGCCAGGCTCCACGAATAAGCGGGGTGGGGATTGTCGGTGGGCATTCTCCAATGAAAAAAATAGTTACTGTTATGGTGACTCCATTGTTTTTAGTGTTGTCTCCTTTCCATTATCAGGTTTGGCTGGACCCTACCAGTGCAACAGAAACTACAGATGTCAATTATCAGAGCTTTGCGTCCAGTACAATGTATGCACATAAGCACACCTCATGTGCGATACGCTGCCATCCGTAGCCACCTAGTGCAAAAAAGCGAGTCTGTGATTTTGGATCTTGGCCAATGGATCAGCATGAGGGCACTGATAACACAAAAGAGCCCAGGGACTGAGAGTAAGGGAGTCATCCTTAAGGTGGCATTATACTACTTAGGTCCTGCAAAACCTTATTCTCAAGTTTGTCCTCAAATTCCACAGCAAGTGTGAAATTAAGGAAAAAAAAATTTCAGGCAGGTAACACTTAGGTAAACAGATTGCGAAGAACTTACACAAAAATGTTTGTATCGCTGCAGAAGGAAGCTTCAAGAGCCTAGAGTTGGAAGAATGAATAAAGGGTTGCCTACATGGCTGTCAATTATCTGGAGGGTGCATCTATGGACAATACCACAGACCGCGGGCATGATGACGCTCAAGTAATGGGTGTTGTGCTCATGCGAAATATAACAATGAGCGATAAAATACATTATCCTTCTTGCTCTTGTGGAAGTATGCTTGCAAGTTCAGTGATGCTAGAAGAGCGTAAACACTCTCCCTCCAAGGACACAAAGCATTTCTTCTGAGGGAGGAGGATGTAGTTGCCTCCTGAAGTAGATAGAGAGTCACAAACCAAACTTGGAAAGACCAACCAATAGCTAGCAGTATAATTGAGCAATATGAGCACTCTAATCTTTTGCAGGAAACCTGCAGAGCAGGAAGGTCGACGTTCAATACTGTCACTGTCCCATCTATTATCAGGCAGTTTCCCAGAGATCCATCTCAAAGCTCATCCAAGAAGCGGACCTAACACACATTGGTTTTTGAGGGACTAGAAAAGGCCACTGAGAGATGACTCCAGACCTAGAAGATGCTTTTAAAAACGTTCCAAATAATTTCTCATTCCTGTTGCAATGGAAACACCTTCTCATCCTATATGCTCAGATGTCGTCAGTCCTAAAACTGTGGGAGGCTAGCAGGAACATTGTGTATTATATGCCTCCTTCACATAAGGCTACTGCAGCCAGCAGATCTGCAGGCAGTGGATGAGGCCTTAAATATGTTGGAGCTGAAAGTAAACTTAATGTGAAGAGGACATATCCCACAAGGCACTGATGGAATTTCCTGCTATGTGACACATGCTTGCGCACTGAAAAGTCAGTTGCGACCACAGGCTGCAAATTAGCCAGGTTGTGGGGGTGGTGGGGGGGGGGGGGGGACCTGCCAGAAGACTAAGCGCCTGTTGCATCATCACAAGTTCAGAAACAAGCTTTCTGGATTAGTTTGGGCTTGACTGATCATGCAATAGCTTGCCCCAACACTCCGCTAGATGGAAATGTGGGAACTGCATACAGTACTTGGCAAGGGGAAAGACCCTATGCATGACCTGAAATCCCAGAAGCCCGTAGAAATACCAAGCTGAAAAGGACTCAATGGTTAAGCATTAATCAGCTGTTTGGCTGATATTATACTCCCTGGAGGAAGCAAGGATTGCCCTTGTGAATTCAATACTTTTAGATGGCACCAAGGAGGATCTGGGAGAGTTCAATGATAACTCAATATTGTATAGGGTTGTGCGTGCCTGCAATGACTCAGATTCTGCTTTCTCTCTTGATGCTGCTTAAAAGAGAATCAAATTACAGATTGTAGTGGAACTTTTACTGCCTCAGAAAGGCCACAGCTAGTGCCTAGATCTTATCAAGCCTGAGGGTGCAGCATGGAAAATGAATGGAACCATGTAATGGTAGTGTTGACTCTCCGCTGTGAACAAGTATTACGTCTTGTGATTCTCCAGGTTGGATAGATGATCGTAGATGCCCCGAAGGCCCACTGAGCACATCCAGAAGCTTAGCTATCAGTACAGTAAGGGACACACCATGTAGCCCTTTAAATTAGATTTCTGCAAAGCTGCATGCCAGCACCTACACCAAAGTAAGATTCTAAAATTTCAACAGGTGGAAGAACTGTTTCAAATCTTCATGTATTCTTTGCAAGAAAATAGTGAGATTAATATCCTTAACTCTTTTCTAAAAGTACGGAATAGGATGAAGACTAGATAAAAATGCTCCATAAAGGTAGAGCCTCTCTACCTCCTCCTGCAGAACTTATTGAAATGCCAACTGGTGGCGGTAGTGTAAGTTATAGAGCACAGTTGTTAGTCACCACTGACTGGACCATTTATTTGTGGTTGTTTGCACCCAGTTGTGATGGAATAACCAGTCGGCCAAGTTCTAAATCAGGCCCTTAGTCTTTGTTGAGGATGGATAAGTTGGCTTGTTCATCTCTTTAAAAGACATCCTCTTAAATGTTGGTTTTGTTAGGAAAAGGATTATTCATATAGGGTCTTGCAGCAGAAGGAATTCCTAGTGTTAGAAGGAGCAAGAACTCCGTCCACTGAAAGAGGAGGAGGTCTTGAAAGTACCACATGTATGGCAATTATCAATTTAGCTATGAATATCATATACTGCTCAAAGACTTCATCATCCAGTGAAACTAAGGTTGATGACTTTATCCAGGGCCACAAACAAAATATCTGATGCCTTAAAGAATTGTCATTGTATGGCTAGAAATGTATTCATGGTCCTAGTCAGCAGCACTGGTTAAGTCCCTGGACATCAATGGCTTCCTTGCTCAAGTTGAACAAAGTCCAGTGGTAATGAGGTGTGAACCTGTGCCACAAAAGTAGTCCTCAACTGGCCATGATGGCATTGGCTTTGGCCTGTCTCAGGGAGCAACCACTGGACAGCTATGTTTTCTTGATGCATTTCCCAAGACACTTGTCTCCTCAACTATCCGAGAGTACACTGCTTTACCTTTCAATGAAGTTGCCATCACCACAACATCCTGATGCTCCCCAAAACAAATACTTGTGTTTCCATAGGAGCCCCGTATTTCTTATCCCAGGGACTTTGTGGCTGTAGGCTCAGAGTAAGTGAGCCTGCTACATGGGCTGGGCAGCCTTCTGTAGAGGCGTTGTGGCTCGCAGCAGTGCAGAGATGCCCTAATTGCCCGGTGAGATTACCAAGGTCTCACTGGATAGTCCTTCCACCCAACGTCTTGGCCTCAAGTGCTTAGTAGCACCTAATTTGATGCACATCTCTTGATCAACATTTGGATCCTCGAGCAACCCATGTGGTAAAGAGTAAATCTTCAAGTTTGATCCAATGCCTGCATTGTCCATCTCACATGGCATAGCTGGAAGGGTCTGGATTTTAATCATGACTGCAGTTGAATGGCGACTCAAGGTACCAGCTGGAAATTGGGGACTAGATATTAAGTCAGGAGCTGCAACGGTAAGTGAAAGCTGCACCGGTTTTTGGATTCGAGTGATCTGGATGAACTCCGTGGACTATAGTATAACCCAGGAAGGAGTCTAATCTGAGAATCGATGAAGCTTCGGAGGAGCTGGGCAACTCATTTAACAGCTGCTCTTGCTCCAGAAGATCAAGTAAAGTTGATGGGTTCACCAACCTTTCACATAAAATGTATCTGACTGAGGATAGGACTGATCGTTTCTAAAGTCACCTATTTGGATTTATCTTTCAGAATATATTCGTGAATGTATATTTCCTGTCCACAAGGAACTTTGTTGTATGTAACAGTTTCCACCCATATAATGTTTCTGCAGCATCAAGGTTTGAGTCTACTGCTTCAAAAGGACTAATTGGTGGTGTGAAACAAACGCTATGATCTGTATGATCTAGTAAACCATACTTTGTTTGTGGTACAAACAAGGTATCGAGTGAGCACGGTGCCAGTGAGGAATGCCAAATCCTTATCATGAGTTAACTGCTAAGAAGGTTAATATAAGTGACCTGTGAGACACCTCCACTAGGAATGTATCTTTTCTGAGAAAGTTTGGGCAAAATAGTTAAAGAATCATTAATGTAGGAAGCATCAGTAGATACATACCACTAAAGAATTTACTACAATAAAGCTAAACTCTTGATAAAGCGACAGAGGCCATGAAATTCATGGGCTACATGATGGAATAAGAGTGATGATGACATCTAGCATAAGAATTTGATGCTGTGCTACTCGAAGTTTTTCTGATTTTAGTATTTCAAAGGGTTGTTTTCTGTGAGGAAATATATTGATTTCTTACCTTTAAAGAAGGCGCGTAATCCTTTTTATAACAAGGAATGACGAATGGGACGATGCATTAAGACGAGTGGAGATTCTAGATTCTTATCTGAAGCACTTTATGAGGCACTCACTCTTACACGGGAGCGCAATTTAAACTGTTTTAGCCTTCATTTACCACTTGTGAATAAAATGTTTAAAATGTGGACGGAGAGAACAGGAACGTGCTAATGTTAAACACTTAAATTCGGATGGTTGCTCTCAGGGTATGACTCGGGGTGTGGCGTGTGGGTCAGGCTGATTTATGTGGAAATTAGATATCTTGGGAAATAATGTTATGTTTGTTCACATGCTCATACTGTCCCTTTTGTATTGCAAATACACTCACTAGATCCTATGCAGTGAAGTTACACCGAATCGATAAGGTGCTGTAAGTCCCAGATGCTTCAATGCTGCTTTAAGCATAGATTCAATTCAATGAGATCAAATGAACCCACAGAGCAATAGTCACAGTCAGAACTGTGGCTGATGAGGTATGTGAACGACGTATCTTCTTCACACCTTTAAAGAAAGCCTTAGGCCTGATTCCGAACTCGGCGGACAATTTAATCAGTCACAACAGATATCCGGTCCGCCGAAATCTAAATCCCATTGTATTCTATGAGATTCAGATTTCAGCGGACATCCCCATTGTGACAGACTAACGTCCGCGGAGTTCTAAATCAGGCCCTTAGTCACCGGCATTCTAAAAATCTGAATATATTGTCAGTTATATTGTGCTTATTTGAAACAAAACATCATTTAATTTACTATACATTAAAAGCATAATGTACAAGGTATTGATCAATCATTCTCTTATTTTTAGTGTTTTACAATTATTTGCATAGACAGTACGATACACGATTTCCATTTTTCTGCATAATACATCTATGTTTGCACGTTTCCTTTCCTCCTTTCAAAAACATCCCATAAGTAAGTTTGCTAAGCTTAAGTATCCCCAGCAATGAGACTCCAGGAACCAAGCTGCCAGGGGTTGCTGTATTCTTGATGCCATCCTAGGCCCCTTTGCATGGTGAATAAGTGTGAGCAGTTGCACACTCCAATTTCTGCTGGGTGGTATCTCTGCAAGGTGTGAGTACTATGTAAGGCCTGCCCAGTAAGGTGCTATTAAGACTATGGAAAACTCTCACGCCTTGAATTGTTGATTGAGGAAAGAGCGCTATTCGGGAGGTGTGTGTGTCCATATCCTGCACCAACTCATACACAGTGTACTCCTTTGTGAAAGAGAAGAATGAGTAAACGCATCTGGAAGGCGTTTAATTCCTTGGAATGCACGGTTGACCCCTGAATAGCGGTTATGAATTGCCCAATGCCAAATCTTCCATAAAAATGTCAAACATGGACAGGCTTTCGTCTGTCCGTCTTTCTTCAAATACAACCCTTGGTGCGTTGGGGGCAGCACCAAAACACGGAAGGTAAAATATTGCTGGCGCAATATTGTTCGAAGAGAGATACCGGGAGTCATAATATGGTCTGGATTTATAACGCCTGTTAAGTATTAGGCAGGTAGGTCAAGGTCCTAGACTGGGTCGAGGGCCAAGATTTGAGGTTACTGTTGGTGTCAGGGTTAAGGTCAGGACCACAGTTGGATTCAGCACCAGGTTGGGGTCAGGCTCAGGATTATCTCATAATATTATTATTTTTAATACGCTATTTATTTGTATTATTACACTGTCTGCATTTATACGGTAGGTCTATATAAAACATGATATTATTTCATACAATATAAAATATGATAAGCTAAAGAACCAAGGATACACTAAAACGTAATATATTGGTCCCACATTCTGGACACGCCGTAGTACAATATTATTGTACTCGATAAAGCGCCATGAGTTGTCAGTTTGAATCAGCACTGCTCATCCCTTAAATTGCACTGAAAGGTTTTCAACGCTAAAAGTCCTTACCACCAAGAAGTGAATGTTTCATTGAGTATTTTATGTTCCACTGACCCCTTGTAGGTCCCAGGGTTGCTGCTGGTGCCTGGTTCACTTTATTGCACACTACGGAATAACTCGTCTGGACGAAAAGCAGTTGACTACACAGCAGGACAGGCATTGTTGTTCAAAAGGAAATTTCAGCAAAGTGCACATTAGGAATGGACATTTTTGACATCGGACACTTTGATTTGAACTTCAAAATCTACTGCAGCGTAATATTTTATTCACACGTTTTCGGGCTCTTTTTTCTTTCACTTCCCCTAGGCACCTTCTGTTCGTTTATTTCTTGCACTGAGCACTTGCTTTTGTGTTGAACGATTCTATGAAGCATTATATAAATGTTGATGATCAGATATTTACATGGCATATCCAGTCGATGTTTAACGTGTTTCTGCGTATAACGAACAGGCATCCACTACATTGAGAATAATAATTACTAATGAAGCCTCATTGGAACACTGTTGCCCGTGGGTCCCTGCTTCCAACATGGGCTAAGGCTCTTCTCCTGCATATATTTACTATTTTATTGCAACAGGCATAGTTGGGGGCTTACCTAAAGAGAGAGGGAGCAGAGAGAAAGCAGAAGGAAAGTAAGGAAAAAAATGAATCAAAGACAGCAGAAGGAAACAGACGCGAGGGAGAGGAGGGGGACAGAAACGGATGGAGGGAGACAGAAACGGATGGAGGGAGAGAACATTTTGTGCCATTGCCGTGTTTGCCAGGGTTGCTTTTGGTTCCCAGTCCAGCGGTGCCTACTAATGCTCACAACAATCCTTTCTATAGGGATAGCAGTGAGGATGTCCCCCCCCCCCTCCCCAAACAAGCTGTTGGCACAAGAAAAGAAGCACTTTGCTGATACTTTACTAGATTTTTTTTTTAATGAATTCCCCTTTACCAGCCAGAAATTCAAATATGGGTACACCTGTATTGGTTGACTCCACAGTACTGCAGTAGTGCTGTCAGGCATTTTGAAAAACAATTTAGGAACAGATTTTATCCCACAGGATGTCACTTTAAAATGATAATATTTTCCCTCTGCTACAAGTCTAAGGCAATACCAATTTTCATACGAATCGGAATTTGAAAATGGGCATCTTTGGAGGTCTAAAGTGGGTCGACTTATGGCAAGGTGGCCGTTTCCAAGCTGTGCCCTTACAAAGTGATTTAAGATTCATAAATCTGTTACGAGCCAACGTTGGGTCCATCGTTCCTGTGAGACATTATTTTGAGTATAAAAACAGGCTTCGAACCTCTTATACAAGGATTTGGACTTGATGTATTAGCAGAAGACATTTGTTTGGTCTGATATTGAGTGGTTGATGTGTTAAAGCTACACAATACCCTGTCTGATGACTGACAGCACTTATCTGCCTAAACTTTTCACGTCCACATCTCTAAACGATATCTCCGTCTACTCTTCACTAGTGGGGTTGTCTGGATGCTGTATATTGAGCTGCTTCACTATACTGCCTGAAATGGTTTGGTGCACACCGCTTCGCCCAACTCTTGCACGGAAGGGCTGCTAGTTCTGGCTTTAAGTTGTGGGTATCTGCTGCAATTTCGAGTACAATATGATAAAAGGACATACTATACTGTAGCTGCATTTCAGTAATGTACCTTCCCATCTCTGGCTTTTTGGGAGACTACATGTGCGTGTTCCGATATTTGTTTCTCTTAATTATTCCTAAAGAATGCCATCTTACTCATCAAGTCTTCCTCTCTTGAAACTAAAAGTGCAGATGCTACTGAAGAGGTTATGCCTTTGGCAATTTATAACATTTTAAAGTGTCATCGAAAGATTTTTGCTTTTTAGTTATATTTTTCAACATCATTTCATGTTTTTGTACTCTGAAATGTAATGGTTTTGACATTGAGACTTGATGTGACATTCAGAGGCTTTTCTTTAATCTCCTGAGGGTCATTTCCAACTTGATTGTTTTTTAGTCAAGGTGTGAACCTTTGTCACATTCTTACTAGTAAACCAGTGACAATGTTTTCCATGTCACAGAAGGCGAAATTGCTTATCTTTGCGGACCAACAAAATACCTTTTGGAACAGTTTTGGTGGTCCAGCATGGATGAACACTGCCGTCTCTCAGTGTCTGACAGAGATTTGTTCTCCCTGTGCTTCTTCTGTTCACAGCCTTTCCACCATCCGAGAACTTTTGGTTGGAAGAGAGGCACATTTGCTGCAAACTCTGTAGCCACATGTTTTCGATAGCACTCAGGGGAGAACCTAAAATGAGTTCTCTCCATAACTGTAGTCATTGAAAAGGACGAGTATGCTGGAGTTTAAGTCAGAGAACGTAGACTCTTTGCACGGGTTTCCAGGGAGACACTCTGCACAACTTTTCAGACTTAAAATTATAAGAGTCCAATAGCAGTCTGTGGATGATGCTGCTGAACAATCTGCTACGCATAAAGTGGAATGAGAGAAACAGATTAGACCCGTGTGCCTCCAAAGATTGAGACAGCTTTCTTCAGAGTTGGTACACACACAGCACAGAAACCTTGTAAGCACTTACAATGCCCTTTCAAGCACTGTAAAGGGATGTGTTAGCGCTCTAATGACAAAGCATAGCTCACACTAGGTCATCTGTGCGTACCTCACTTAGGTCAACCTTCAATATCTTTACTTGCCTTAATATTCATGTAATCAGTGTGATAGCATTATAGGCTATAATGTGGCCTACGCAATTTTCTTTCCTCACGTGAACTCTTAGGTCAGAATACGTCTATAATAGGAAAATAATTCCAGGTTTGCAAGCTAGACGTGGTTTTCTGGCAAGCTCCGTACTACTATTTAAAGCTTAACTCTCGGAAGAGAGACATAAAGGCTATTGGAAGCAGCAGTGACTTCTAAAATCAATCGTGCCAGCCAGCTGAAATCCACTGTTGTCCCACTCAATATCGTTTAAGAAGCATTGGCTTAAGGCGAACTTAGCTCCCAAGGGGAGTTCTTTTTAGACACCCTTAGCAAACAAGATTAGAGCACCATATTTCTTTTCAATTTTACGGAACAAACGCATGACTGCTAACCATAATACCTTGTATTCCTGGAGAACCCTGAAAAATGGCAAGCAATGTCTGTAACTGGCGGCTCTGAGGTGCTGAAGTGATTGTTAGAATGAAAGACCAATAGTTCTGCAGCAAGATCTAATAGTTCAATATTGAGCGTATCCCACCATCTAGTGGTTAAAGCCTCAAATTACAACTCGCTTGACTCAAAGCTAATTTGGTATCTAAAACCGATTATCTAAAAGCAGAATGAAGGGGGTCACAAACGCTTTTTTAACCCGTGAATGCACCACGTGGTTGTGACGGACGCGGTTGTGTATGTAGGGTACAGAGCCTGCTTGCGCCTTTAACCTCACGGAAAGGATGGGCGGCTTGAAGATGAATCCGTGTTAGGGTCAACCTGCAATATTAGTTTTAGAGATAAGTAACTTATTTCTTTTACAGTATGGTTGGCAGCGCACAATATACTATGACAATCTGCCCATAGCTTGCAGGACTCTTCCGTCATTATAGAGAAAAGGGTGACATGTTTAAAACAAAACAAATGGATGCATTCTTGCAATTTCGCACCTTCAGAAAGTTTTTGATTTGTATAAAGCTATTATTTATTTTCGGACTAGATATATATATATGCATCACCCTCAGTTACTCTGGAAACAGTCCACTCACCACAGACTGTACTGTTATTGTGCTCTAAAAATGAACTGGAGTTGTAAGGCATCTTGACGTGTAATAAACTAGAACATGACGGTGTGAATGATAACGATTTATTTTATAATAAGACAAGTGTCAGAAGATAAACTAACACCTCGTTTCCTTGCTATCAACGGCTGCATAAATACTTTATAGTGTACCAAGTACACAATGGTGTTTGGTAAATCTCACGTACCTGACTTTGAGACCCACAGTCAACAAGTTACTTTCTGTAGCAACCTTTCTGGTGGTTACTCTATCTAGCCGTTAGTGATAGGAAGAAAGGTGCTCTGATTCATACTTTTAACGGCAGATAACTCACCTTTTGAATGGATACCAAAGCAATGCCTCCCAAAATGTGGAGGGTCGGAGCAGTGGACTTAACACCAGGAAATCCTGCAGGACAGTGTCCAAAATGCTACTCAGTGTGGACTTGAGAGTTAAGACAGTAATGCCAGTGAAGGTGTGGCAGTATGCCCGTGCAGCTGCATGTCAGATGTCCAGCAAAGGAACTCCCCTGGCCTTGGTTGAGTGAAAGTGAAGGCCCTCAGGAGGCTCCTTCTTGACAAGGTATAACACATTTTTATGCAGGGGACGATCGATTGGAAAAAGGCCAGTTTCTGGACTGTCCTTCCTTTCTTAATTCCAGCGAGCATGAACTACATGAAAAGCTGGTCATTCAGCTGGTGGTCCTTGGTCTGATCGATGTACAACCTAACGGCTCTCATGGGGTCCAATTGATGTAGCCTCTCTATGCCTTAAAGGGACGTGGTGTAGAGTGTAATGGACTGCCACACATGATAAGGCAACGCTAACTTCGACAGAAAGGATGCCCGAGACCAAAGTACCAGCTTGTCTGAAAAGATGGTGGTACATGATGGTTGCACTGGCAACACTTGCAATTCACTGACACTGTGCATCAAAGTCTAAGAAATGGAAAGGAGGAACACCACCTTAAGGGTCAGTTGTCTCAATCTCAAAAATAGCTCTGTCTAGACTAGACAGGTGTGCACATTAAGAAGGTAAGAACCAAATTAAGGTGACACTGTAGTATAGCAAACGGTGAAGTAGAAAACATACATAAGCATTTTCAAAAAATTCATCACAACTGATGACTCAGTCGGGAGTGGGGGGCAGGCAAAGACAGAATTTCAAAAATCGCACCACAACCTGTAACTTAAACAATGAGGGCTGGTCTGGCAAATGTAAGAGGACCAAAAGATAATTATCAACCATGCCCAAAACCAAAGCCTCGCCAGACAAAAGACAGAATAAACAGGAAAACATCAGACAACTTGGCCCTGAAGGGGTCAATCTGGCATGTGCCTCACCAACCCATAAATCTGTCCTGACAAGCATATACAATTTTCATTAAGGGTCGCATGGCTGCCAAGATGACATATCAACCATCTCCAAGGATGAGGACCGGGTGTAGAGCCCTTCCCTGTTGCTTCAAAAGCAGTTACTTACGAAGTGACAGCCTGATTGGAGAACATATGCTCAAGCTCAAGAGGTCTGGATACCATAGTCACCGTGCCCAATCTGAAGCCACTAGGAAAGGCATACAGAAGTCCCAAGTTCCACTCAAGACAGAAGAAAAATTAGTCTCAGAGCGATAGGTGCCCTGGAAAATTCCAACATGCAGCAGTACCGACATTGGACGGTCTCAGCAGTGCAAAAAAAGTCACAGCAAGGTTCTCCCCATTTACAGAGTCCTGGTGCCACCTCAGGGTGTACCTGCCATTTGTGATCTGGTAGGTGCTGACATTTTTAGAGTGGTTAAACAGACAGGACCAGTTCTTGAAATTCACTCACACAATGAGCAAGGAACATTTGGTCTTCCTGTTTTTAAACATTATATCCACCACTTGTGTTCTTAAAACAACCACCCATGAAAAATCAACAGCCAAAAACTGTTTACTCCGGTTGGATAGTGTTCACCGCCACCATTTGGGACAGAACCTACCGTTTGAACAATTTCTCAGTTTGAGAAGGAATTGCTCAGAGATATCAGATAACAAAAAACAAACCCAGAGTCTAGCATCTAAACTGCATCTGCATCTAAACTGGAGGCTGGGAAATACTCCCCCCAAGAATAATCAACTGGGCCATGAAGCGAGCTCGCAAAAACAACAGAGAAGCCTTTCTGGACACCCTTCCCCAAAAAGAGGAGGAGGAAAGACCGATATGTATCACAACATGTAACATAGCCTCCAATCAAGTAAGCAAGATTATCAACAAACAAAGCCTCTATAGTGGCTCATTAAATATTCCTAAACCCATGTTTTCACATAAACAGGGAGCGAGTCTTAGAGACATGCTTGTACACATCCACCCACCCAATCTTCGTAGTAAACCAGGAGATATCAACTACCTACCACTACCCAATGGACATTATCCATGTGGGAACTGTAGTGTGCGCCATCTAATAAAGGTCACTAAACAGGTCACCTTTAACGATAGCGCAACATGGGACATTAGAGAGTTCTCCAATTGTAACACTCAGCAAGCAGTATACATGAGCACTTCTCCATGCAACCTACAGTATGTGAGGATGACCACCCGCAAGGTTAAGACTCGCATCTGCGAACACCATATTAACCTGAGACGTGGATGGGCTAGGACTAAAATGTCCACTCATTTCAAAGAGAAAGCACACACAGTGGAGGATTATCAGTGGGTTATCCTAGAACACCATAAAGAGATTAACTGTGAGTCTACACTGTTCGAAAAAGAACAACGATGGGTTTATAAATTACGCACATACCAATTTGGCCTCAATGAGAACATATCTTGGAGCCAGCTGATGAAGTATTAACATCACATTAATCATTAGTCAGATATACATCTCCTGAAATGAATGGTACACCTTGGCAGCGCAAAAGGTCCCATGTCCATCTCATTCCTTTACATTCCATAGTGTCACAAAGAGCAAACCCTCATCAATAAATAGCCACTCACATATAGTCACCATCACAGTAAGGGAACGAGTAACCCTTCATTAAACATAAGAAAAAAACTCCCAAATAATTATCAAAACGATATGTGAATCCCCAGTTCTGCCTCTGTAAGCCCATGAAGCTCCAATGACCTCCGTGCAATTACATGCACCCACAAGGGATACCTACTTTTAGGGTCCTTGCGGACCCCCCCTTCGTTTCACAGGATGCCGCCATCTTGGGGAAGTTAGAGGTCTAGTGTTGCACGCTTTAGCATGCTGAGATGCAAGAGCTGCTGCACATTTAAACTCCGTTCCCATGTGAGCATTCAAGTTTCAGACCCCGGGGAGGTGAGCATTAGTTACAGAGCGGGAGTGTTGCTTTGAGGAAGTAAGTGCTTTTTGAACATGGCGCTACAGACACGGCAAGATGAATCGATTCTAAAACTTTGCCAAATCTTTAGAGTGTGAGTACAAGCACACCCCCATCCCGGAGGAGCTATGATATGAGAATCCAAATACTACTGAGTAGGTTACGCATTCACCACGTCTGTGCTGTTTGGTGTCTTTCATGTGTTTACATGTTTTAAAGTTTTAAATGTAGTATGTCTTGTACTGTTGATTGTGAGCGTACTTTAGTCTCTCAGTCCTGATATTCACAAGTGCCGTTTCCCACAAGTGGGGTGCAGTTTGCAAATAGGTGGCACCACACCCACAAACAACATGTATAGCAGCCCATTACAAATGGGGCTATGATAACTATGTCTGTCTTGTAGTTCCACAGGTATCAATGACGGACACCATAAATGATAGGTATAATTTTATGAAACCACATTGGTAAGGTGAATTGCACCATATCAATATTATTTATGCTTTGATTAGAGGTAGTCCAACAAGGGGTGGCACCAGGGAGTCCACCTTGGTCCTGGAGAGGAGCCTAGGGGTAAGGCTCCAAAACATGTAGGCTAGGATGTCAGGTACATTACATTCCCCACTTCTGCAGCCCCTTTTTATTCATACCGCCTCCAACAGATCTATTAAATCTTTGGAATGACTAGGAAACAGATATTTTTAACTCACTCAAGACCCCACCACTCCTATCCGTCCTGTGATTCACATTGGCAAGAGTACATCATTGCTCCCACATATTCCGTAGGTCGTAGCACGCCTGCTCCGTAGTGGAACGGGAAGAAACCCAATGATGAAGCATGCCACCAAGGGGTAACCCTGGTGGGTGAGGGTTTTTCTAACAGGAAAATCCTTTTTCCTGTCCACCCTGCGGTAGTGCCTTTAGCGGAGCCTCTTTTGTAATATTGTTTCCTGTGCACCATAGGAGATATTTTTTCCATTTTGACGTATAGCAACTTCTTGTTACTGGTTTTCTTGCTTCTTTTAATATCTCCATGGTTCTGTGTGGTAGGTTTAAGTGTCCGAATTCTGTGTATTCAGGGGCCATGCTGTTAGACAGAGTTGTTGGTCCTGGGTGGAATACTTCCCCCTCTGTATTGTGAGTAGGTCTCATTCTGGTTTAATTTTCATAAACTATTCCCTGGACAGTTGGAGTAGGTCCAAGTACCATGCTTGTCTGGTCCATTGTGGGGCTATAGGGATGAGATTTGTTTCAGGCCTCCTAGCCTTCTCCAGTATCTTTGGAATTAGGGGAACTGGTGGAAAGGCATAGGCAAATGTCCCAGACCAGTTTAGTGACAGTAGATTCCCTTCTGATTGGTGGCGTGGAAACCTGGAGGCGAAGCGTTGGCATTTTCTGTTCTCTGCTGATGCGAACAGGTCAATTGTTGGTGTGCCCTAGATTTTGAAAAATCTTTTAAGGCTCCTTTGCATTATCTCCCATTTGCGTGTGTTGCCGTTGTGCCTGCTTAGTTTGTCCACTTCTATATTGTTCTTTCCTGGTAGGTGTACAGCTTGTAGGCTGATCCCTTGGGGTATCGCCCATTTCCATAGTTCCTGGGCCAATCTACTTAGGGTGAACAATTGTGTGCCCCCTTGTTTGTTCAGATGGAACATTGTTGTTGTGTTGTCTGTCTGTATTAGTACTGACTTCCCCGCTATTTGAAATTGGAATGCCTTCCGGGCTAGAAACACAAGTCTTCAGCTCTAGAAAACTGATGTGTTTGACTGAATCTTCTTTGTTCCATAGGCCCTATATCTTTAGGCTGTCTGTGTGTGCTCCCCACCCGTTGTGGGATGCATCCGTGGTGATGGTCACTGAGTGAGTTTTATTGAAGGGCCTTCCTTTGTTTATTTGCCTGGATGCCCACCATTGTATTGTCTGTTACAACCACTAGATCCTCCCAACTCCCTGTGGTTTGTGACCAGTTGTTGGTTAGCCATTCTTGGAATGGGCTAATGTGTAGTCTTGCATGTGGTATGAGGGGAATGCAGGATGCCATCATGCCCATTAGTTTCATGACTGTCCTCGCTGTCAGATAGTGTCTTCTGCGGTAAAGGCAACATTTCTCTCCGATTGCCTGTATTCTCTTTTGTGCTGGGTAAGCTTGTGCCTCCCTGGTATTGAGTCTGGCCCCTAGGAAGATCTATTCCTGTAGAGGTGGTGTCAATTTTTTTGTGGTTTATGCCAAAATCCAGCTTTTGCAGGTTTGTGATGACTGTTTTAGTATCCTTTAAACATTTCTACTTTGAGGCATGCTTATGAGCTAGTCGTCCAAGTAGAGGTACACATGGATTC
Organism: Pleurodeles waltl; assembly: GCF_031143425.1. Taxonomy (NCBI): domain Eukaryota; kingdom Metazoa; phylum Chordata; class Amphibia; order Caudata; family Salamandridae; genus Pleurodeles; species Pleurodeles waltl. The sequence continues at coordinate 1,894,597,354 of NC_090440.1, forward strand.
TTTTCCTTCTTGGAAATGCTGCGACTACAGCTAGGCACTTTGTGAAAACCCTTGGTGACGATTTTATTCCAAATGGTAAGACCCTGAATTGATAGTGCACTCCTTCTGGTGCAAATCTGAGATATGTTTTGAGTGCTTGATGTATTGATATGTGTAGATAGGAATCCTGAAGGTCTATGGTTGCCATGTAATATCCTTTTTGCAGGAGTGGTATGACCTCTTGAAGCGTTGCATCCTGAAATGCTGTGTGCAGTTGAATTTGTTTATAAACCTGAGATCTAGTATTGGTCTTAGTGAAAGGTTGTGTTTTGGCACCAAGAAGTAGGGTAAGTAATTCCCTTTTGTTTAACTCGTTCATTGGAACTTTTTCTATTGCTTGTTTCAGCAAGCGTTCTTTTAGTTCCTTTTTCGGTAGAGTGAGCTCTGTTGATTGATACCCCTTCTTCCTTGGTGGATTTATTGGTGGTGTCTTTGTTAGTTCTATATAGTAGCTGTGGCGTACCACGTCTAGTATCCAATTGTCTGTGGACATTTTTTCCCACTGTTGGAGGTACCAAGCTATTCTTCCCCCAACTGGTGTTGTGTGGGGGCTTGTGGGCACTTGGGCGTTATTTGGTTGTTCCCCCTCCTCTTTGGGTTTGGCCTCTTGCTCCTCCTCTACCCCGAAAGGACTGTCTGGCGGGGTGTTGCCATTGTTGGTATCCAGTTTGTTGGTTACCCTGTGATGTATTACCCTGAGTTGTCTGGTGCTGCCCGGAGGTAAAGGTTCCCCTTCCTGTGGGCCTTCTTATGTTGCTTCCTCTCTTGAAGCTTCCTCTGAACTGTAATGCCCCCACTGCCTTGGCTGTTCCATTGTCATCCACATGTTGTCCGAACAAGCTCTCTCCATTGAAGCGTTTGTTAATTATGGAGGCTTGTGCCTCCGGTTTAGAGCCGGTTACCTTGAGCCATGCATGTCTTCTCAGAGTTGTTCCTGTGCACATCTGCCTGCTTGCGGTATCTGCGGCGTCTAGGGAGGATTTCAAACATGCATTTGCAATGTTCTTTCCTTCTTGTATCACGGCTTTTGCACTCTTATTTTTTTTATTTTATTTTTTAAATCGGTCTCTGGGAGCTTCTTCATGAGCTCCTCAGTTTCATTCCACTGCTGATGACCGAAACTGTTGAGGAGGGCGTTGGAGTTGGCTATGCACTACTGTGTTGCAGCCTCTCTTTCGATCTTTTTCCCCACCATGTCCAGTCTTTTGCTCTGTCTCTCAGGAGGGGGGCCTCTGGAGGATTGTGCATTGTTCCACCTTCTTGTAGTGAACACTATGATGAAATCACTGCGTTACACCTTGTATGTATTTAGGGACCTTTGGGGAAGATTTGTATTTCTTCTCCACCCTCGGTGTGACCCCTTTGGCTACTGCTGGATCTTTGAAGGCTTCCCTACCTTGATTCAGTATACTTGGTAACATGGGAAGGAATAGGTTCCCCTTGCTTGCTGGTATTAGTTATTAAGAAGAAACATGAGTCCCCTTTTCTTTCCTCAAGGGGTACCCTGTAGGTGTCTGCTGTCCTCTTCACCAGGCTATTGTAGCATGTGATGTCATCAGGGGGGGAAGGTTTCGAGGGATAGCTGTTGATCTCCTCTTCGGGCTCTCAGTTTCGAGGTCCTGCCAGTCGTCATCGAAACTTACCATTGCCATATCCTCCTCGGGGTTGTAGAAAGACTCCTCGACCTCCTCTTCATGTGGTTTGGGAGTTGTTGGGGCTTGGAGGGTGGCTTCTTCTTCCTCCACTTCTGCATCTGTGGAGGTCTTCGATGGTCTAGATGGGATCCAATATTGTCGTATTACATTGTTGAATTATTTTTTCTTTTGTAGGAGTGCTGCCATTTCATCCTCCAGATGACGTCTTTTCTTCTACATCTCCAACGACTTTTCGGCGTCTCGTTCCGCTGAAGTTTTTCTTTTCGGCGTGTGTTCCCAATATCCTTGGGCTCCCTTTCCCGGATGTCTTCGGCACCTCTTTCCCTGATGGTTTCGGGGTGTCCTTTGCCAACTGGGGTCAGAACAGTTTTTGGCGGTCGATCCGCTTCTGTATCCCTGGTGTGGGATCTGTGGGGCTCTTTTGTTACTGGCTGACCCTTGATTGTCCTTTTCTTTGACGTCGGGGCACCTTGAGGTATTGCCCCCCCTTGAGGTCTTTTTTTTGTGTGTGTTTCTTTTCAACATCTCTTCACATCTTTTTCGGGAGTCTTTCCTCTGCGGTTTCTTCAAGGAATTTGACGCCCAACCCTCCGTGGGTGGTCTCTGCACCTTCCGCTTGATCTTCCTCGTCTCTGGCAAGTCCAAATTCTTTCACCGACTCCTGTTGTCTTTGGCTCTGCATCGCGGCGTGGTATTCCTCCCTCTGCTTTCGGCGTGCTTTGAGCGTCTTTGGAATAAATACTGCGCAAGCTTCGCAGTCCTCGTCTCTGTGATCCCTCGGGAGACAGAGATTGCAGACATCATTTGGGTTCCCCCTACCTTGCTTCATTCTTCTGTCCTGCTGACTTCCACTGGTGTGCCCCGCCGGTAATGCATTTGTCTGTCTCCTTGCCTCTGTGTTGGTCTCAGCGATCAAAATCTTTGTCTAAGGTTTTTAGGCTAGCTTGAATCCAGTGGCACAGTGAGCCGGGGACCCACGTCTGGCCATACCCGGCGCACTTAAGGCAACAAAAGCAAACAAACGGAAAGCAGAACCAATCAAACATTCACCCCCACTCACAGATCTGGGTTTAATCCATCAATTCTTTTGCTCACCATGCCACCCCAGTTTGGACCCAGCCATACACAAATCAGTCTTGACCCTGATCCCCATGGGGACAGTCCAGCCCGAACTGTGCCACTGGATTCAAGCTCGCCTGGCTGATGAAGGGTGATACCCTGTAACTGGTCCCAGGATGCTTGTTTCCGGTCCGGGAAGGACCTGGCCTGGCAGTTTGGGCTGGACTGTTTCCATGGGGAACAGGGTCAAGACTGATTTGCATATGGCTGAGACCAAAGCGGGGTGGCATGGTGAGCAAAAGAACAATGGATTAAACTCAGATCTGTGACTTGGGGTTGAGTGTTTGAAAAGTTTCAACACTCCGTCCATCATCCTTTTGTGTTGCTATACTTTTAGAAAGTGGGCATTTCTCTGTGCTTTTAACTCTGGTACTTTGCAGCATGGCTTCAATACATGTCTAGGGTAAAGTGACGGCTGGGCTTTGTGCATACTCCTCAGACAACCATCCATGAGGGAGGGTTAGTTGTGACAGGGTTACATCTGCATACTGATGGTCTTCCTGGGCTGGGAGAGAGGGAGGCAGGGCACACTTTACACCTGAATAGGCTGTGCCCTGCACTCATACAAAGAGCTTGTTTACCCCCTACTGATGTCTGGAGTCTGAGCAGAAGAGAAGGGGCATTCCTGGAACTGGTCAGATCTGGCTGGAACCTTCTTCCAACTTCCAGAAGCTGGGCACTTGGAGTATAATTAAAGGGACAGTAGCCCCCAGATTGGGAGAGCACTTTTGGAACTGGGACCAAACTCCTGCTGGAAGGACTGCTGGACTGCATAAACAACCCATCTGGACTGCTCTTCTTTTGTTGCCCTGCTGCCTAGTTTCTGCTGGATGGTCAAAAGGACTCAACTGGATTGCTTATCTGCATGCTGCACTGTTGCTGGTGGTTCCCTGACTCCTGTAGGTCCCCAGGTCCTGTGAGGCTGACAGGAGGAACCACCATTACTGCCCTGATGTGCTGTTCTGCCTGCTTAGCCCCCACCTAGTGTTCTCCAGGGACTGACTATACGACCCCTGCTCTCTCAGAGCCCCCACACCAGAGGGACCCTTGCGGGGCACTGAGGGTGATAAGTCTCCTGTGACACAGCGTGTGGGAACAGCTTTGAGTTTTATAATGTTATTTTGTTGTGCATTCTTAGTGCATGCTGAGGGTGTGTGTGTTCACCCCCCACCACCACCACCACAGCAGGATAGAGAGAGCCTGTGTTCATCAGGATTGCCACAGGGGACCAAAGGAACCTTGCTCGGGTGAGGGAAGCCAAAGCCATCTTTGTTTCCCTCACCTTCTCACTCAAGGCCATCAGGAAGCCTCCCCGGGATGGTCATCCTGCTGTGGATATACCGGGGGTATCTTGGTCGCCCCCATCTGGGAGGGCGAGAACACCATTCAGTCCCTGGGCTCCACTTCCCTGCTATACCTCCAGAGAGGGGAGCCCATCAGCAAGACTGACTCCTGTCTGGGTTGCCTCTCACCAGTGGCTGCACCGGGCACTCTGGGTAGCCTCTCCTACTGAGCCTGCATACATGGAGGGCCGTAGGAGGGTCCTCCCGTTTACTCGCCTAGACATTCTTCGAGGGGACAAGGGAGTGCCACTATAAAGGCAAGGTTTGCCTCTGGGAAGACTCCTTCCATAATCATTCTAAGAGGCACTGGTGCTCCCGTGCCATGCAATCTCCCTTCCTGGATGTAACCAGCTTCAGGGGGTGCACCGAGGCACCGCAAAGCCCTTGTTAGGCGAGTGGGGGTTGCCCTCACTACGCTCTAGGGCCATACTTCGGGAGTGGGTGGCATGCTCTGTGGCTCACAACAGAGGCCCTGGTTGCCGCAGGAGAGCTTGCTATATCAGACAGTGTTGGGTTTAGAAATTACTGTAAATGCTTTAATAGGCAAGTATGTGCTTCGACTTTGAACAAATCATTCCAAAGGTATCTATGGGTGTAGGATCTAAGGGAGTCTATCATACCTGATCTAGTAGAAGCAAAGGTGTCCTGGCAGACTACCAATGGTATGTGGAGAACAGACCCTAGTCTCATTCAGGCTCCCTGCCCAGGGGGTTTGCCTTTAGTGATATGTTGATGGTGAATTGAGGACTCCTGTGTTTCTAAATTAACCAAGGTAACGTAATCCTGTGTTGTTTGTGGATATGTACACTGCTGGATTATCATGTAATATGACCGTCCTTGCACTAGCTGCACAGTTACCATGCTCTATGATGGACTCATGCTTTATATGAGTACGCCCCAATAGGTTTCATTTCATGCTCTAAATATGTGGTATGTCACTAAGGTATAATGGATGTCTCAGGATGAGTATATTCTCAGAATTTGCATAATTGGGCAAGCATTCAGGACTTGTGTCATTGGGGTCTTATGATACAACATATGTTCTATTTTTATTTAATCTGTTGTGAAGTGTGTGTGTGTATATATATATATATATATGTATATATATACATATATATATATACATATATATACACATACATACATACACACACACATATATATATATATATATATATATATATATATATATATATATATATATAAAAATGCTTTACACCTAACGTCTAGGGATAAGCCTGCCTGCTCTGTGCCAAGCTCCCAGGGGGTGAGAACAGGTTATCTTTTGTGTGTAACTTACTTGCCCTGACTAGAGTGGTGGTTTCTGCCTGGCTGAGGTGCCTACCATAGCTAACCAGTAACCACATTTCTAACAGTATCTCTCTTTATTTCCATGGTATCTCCCGCTCTATGTCTTCCTCTCACTCATCATGAACACACTCTCTCTCGGACAATCGCTTTCTCGCTCTATGGACGTCCCAATCTCTCTGTACCCTTCTTTTATGTCTCTCTGTACCCATCTTCCCCTCTCTCTATTTGCACCTCTCTCAATGTATCTCTGTCCCCTCCCCTCTGTACCTCTCCATCTTCAGCTGTCTCTCTTTCCAGTCTCCCTTTCTCATCTGTCGCTTCACTATTTGTTGCTGTGTCACATTCACAGTCCTCGGACACCGTTCCTTCCCAAGCGCTAATGGAAGAAGGATTTAGAGGTGGCTGTGCTGCTCACCCAAGGGAGGGGCCAAAGAGAAACCAAAACATGCAGATGCCTTAACTAACGTATGCTTTGGCGAAACAGAAAGCAGAACCCAAGCTTCCAGTCTCACAATGTCTTTTGGCAATTCAACTGGAAAGCTGTATCCAATATTTTGTTGCAATTTGATTTATGTCATTTTATCAGCTGAAACCAGATCCAGGAGGGCCCATTGGGTGTTGTTCCACACATCTCTTAACATTTAGAACTGCGAAGATGAAATTTGTGGATCAGAAACAGGAAGTGTTTTAAAAGGGAGGTCCTGTCTGGAACTGAGTACCTACATTTCTTTATTTTGAAAGGAAGAGTACTGGCACTTCTTTGTACTGCTGCAAAACATTTATGGGAGAGTAACTCAACACCTAAGGAGCAAACAGGTACTCTGCAGAGGTCACCAGTGGTTGCACAATATCAGCTGTAGTATGTTCCATCTGTCAATGTAATGTACTGCATGGCTAAATACTTATAGGGTCCTAAAGGCGAGGCCTATTGGCTATGCCAATGCTTGTATGTTCTGGTATTCAAAGACTCACATTTTCCTGTGAAGGAAATGGCTAAAAGAAGGCCAAACGGCAAACCCCATGTTCATAGTCTGCAAGACAAACATGAGCTTCCAAAAATTGTAAATCCGTTTAGCAGAGTCAGCAAAGATAGCAGTTTACATTACACATATTTTCCACATATACCCTTTTCCAAATATGTCCGTGGTGCCCAGGGTGGATCTTCTTCAGCATAGGGATCACTATACTCCACTACAGCTGCCTCCTCTTCTTCGTAATCTTCAGGGGGTGGTGGTGGTGGGGGAGATCCATCAAAAACAGACTCTTCAGCAGGTGGTGGCGGTGGTGGGGTTTCTGAAACTGAACGGGGAAGATCAGGGAAACGGATGAGGCACATAAGTAAAAAAGAAGATGTAGTATTTTATCAAACTACAAGATTTTGTTTTGAAAAGAAACACAAAACGCACTTATTCCTGATTGTACAGGGTGTTAGAAATTACTCAACTCTATTACACACATATGTATATAATTGGGCTTCTGCACTCCAGAGCGAGGTCCCTGCGACATCAATGGTGTTTGACAGAGGGTGGCCAAATCTTCCATAGGTAGCCAACATACGGAAAAGGCATACAAAATCATGCTACAGTGGTATTTGCCACCCTTGAGGTTAAGGGCAACTTTAGAAGGACCTCTGCTGGAGAGGATAAAGTGAGCAAAGTTTATACCTTCATATGTGCTTAACATGTGAGAGCATTCACAATCTCTGGAAATTTCTGTCATACGTTAACGAAATAACCAATCTCCAATTTCCACTAGATCCCTTAATGATATTACTAAGAGTGGCAGATGAAGAAGAGGTACTTCCACTAACGTCCTCAATGAGTAAACTAATTTCACAATTATTAGCAGCAGTTAAAACTAACAATCGTGAAGCCCCTGATCCCTCAAATATGGATTTGTTGTGGACCTATACCTGGAACTTTATGCTACAGAAAAATTAACCATGATAGGGAAAGATCAGATGAAAAAGCATACATGAAAAAGCTTTGAAAAAACATGGACCCCATGCAAGACCTATATTAGGAGACAATCCTTGGCAAAGCGTTCCCTACCACAGCTGCTTTTTGACAGTAGATATTAGATAACCACCATGAGAGTACTCCCTGTGCTTGGGGGTGAACTACGTTAGTAAAGGAGTGCTATGAACATATGCCATGATCAAGTTGAATCGAATTGAGTCAATGAGCAAAGTGCACACCTCTCCTGCTGAAATGCATTTCACTTCTATTACTGTTTAGGAGGGATCATTGAGATTGAAGTTTAGGCACTACATGAAAATCAGGTATAACAACAGGGTTTCTTGATCACCGAATAAATATATTTAATATGTGGGTTGGATAGATGTTGTTCCTGGTAAACATTTATAGCTTTACCTTCATGATGCCCTTTATCAGCTCTGTCACCCATTAAAGTGTTGTAAGTGGAGATAAAAAAACAACCTTTGTGGAGTAGAGGATAACGCAGCTTGAGAGGGTAAGATTACACAACAGTGAAGATTGATTTAGTCTCAAAGACAAGGTTTAAAGAATGAGTGAGGTGCATGTTATGGTCAAAAGGAGCACGCAGACTGGGAGCCTGTGGCTGCTCTCCCCAGCCCGGCAACACAGTGCCAAACATACATGGGCATTGAGGGGGAATGCTGAGCACTCTCCCTCCATCCCCCGTCAGAGCGTGTGGCCCGTTCCTTTTACTACAAACCAATAATAAACAGTTTTCTATTGTTTTGCAGTAAAAGTTTTGCAGTTGCTGCTGGCGGGGAGGGGGCAAATGCTTCTCTGCCATAGCGGAGGAGCCGCACCTGAAAGGTAGAGCAGGTTAAGTCTGTTACGATGACTACAAACGCTGAGGACCCTTGAGCAGATTTACTTTAAAAGAACCATTAGACTCTGCAGTACTTCTTGCTCTGAAAGCAAAATGCCATTTTGAGGACTAGAAGAACTCTAAGCTTCTTCTGGTGTCCAAGACTGTAGCTTTGAATTGACTAAGAACTGAAGTGTCCACTGTTTCTTCAGGAAAGAGAGATCCAAAACCACTATGTACATGATTTTTGCATATACTCACTGTATGTAAAGTTATCACATCTTTGTTTTATGAAAGCTGGGCATAGACTCTGCCCTCATGGATCAACGCTGGACCCCAATTATTTATAGGAACATTTTAGTTGGCTCACTGATAACCCCAAAAGATGCAACATATTCACAGCTGTCTGCTGATCAGTGAGACCCAAGAGCATTCTGGGAGCCCCGAGTGTCCGATTATTTGAACAGGGACAGAAGTGAATATTTTTTGCAGCACTGTACGTTTACAGCTAAAAGAGCCTTGATGAATAATTAGGAGGGTTGCATTGAGGCAAGGTAATATAGGCCATTGACTGGCACCTCCATCAACCCAACAGAGGCATATTTGGTACGTTTCTCAGGTGAGAGCACAAAGGTAGCTATACTGGATGTCCCTCAACAGACATTTTCCTGGACAGCAGCCACAATATGGGCAAAGCATGTGCTCACTGACTTTCTAAGGAAGCAGATGCTGCTTGGCAAGAGTGGAAGTCGTTTAGAGTTCAAACTTCCAGTCCCTTTTCCCATGAGGAAGTAACAAATTAAATGTGCTTTATCCTTGAAGGAAAGCAGACACCTTTGATAACCAGTGTTTATGTCTAATGGAAAGTGGCCATATCCAAAGTGTTGATGATATGCTTTCTCAGAGGTTGGTATGGTTTCACAATGGTGTTACCAGAGGAGCATCCAACGTATCCAGAAAATTGACTGACTGACTCGGACATATGATTGGTGTGGAAAGGTTCCATGTGCTGGGCGGCCTGGACAGCAACGCTGCAGCACAGTTTAGGTAGCCTAGTTCACGAGGTACAACATAGCCCCAAACCAAAAAGGTGCAAGACTTAGGCAGTGGTATTCGACCTGCAGCTCACCTTTGTCCTTCATGTCAGCAAGGCAATCACAAGAGATCAAATTCTAAATGCATACTCTGACTAAATCTACGACAGCTACATACAAATTGCTGTGTTGAACTGCCAATATCCCAGCATACGCGACAGAGCTAATCCAATATGTCCAGACCAGCCTTTTCAAGTACTGACTAAATAAACGCTGTTTATAAAAGAATGGACTGAGAAAATATGTTTCATCGGTAGACCAAAAGAACATCTGAGGGTACCATTTGTGGCGAGACCATCAGAATCGCATGGAGAACTCTTTGGAAATCCAACAGGACAAGGGCTAGTCGGTGACACAAAAGATTTAACAATATCCATAACTTGTGCACCAGGGAGGGACAGAGCTTCAACTCCGATCATGGCAGATGTATTTGAATAATGCTCCTTTTCTGCCTTCTGGATATATCTAGAAACGTTGACCAGTGCACACACCCTAATCAAATTCTACAAAGTGAGGGGTGTGGGAAGCCGGGGCCTTGTAAAGAAGCAACAACAAATGCCAACTGTTACACACACTGCAAGAGGAACTTGCTACGGCCACCCATGAATGTTGCGACCAGCATCTGGTTGAGATTGGGATGCAGGAAATAACAAATAAATGGGGCAGTACATGAATACTACCACGAACAATACAAAGGCAGGGAAGGCCAATCCTCAGAAGCAATAGAGACATTCTTGGTGTATTTTCACTTCGGGACAAGTGGGAAATGGATTCAGAAAGGGCTTGCCACAAAACATGGTGGTCACAAGGCCTTACCTACCCCTATATAGTATCACTCAATGCCAAATTTTAACTCACCCAGTACTTCATTTTGCACCAAGCCTATTTATTGCCAGAAGAGATTTGTTGTGTTTTTTCCCCACATGCCAACGTAACCTTTCCCCGCTGTTCTGCGGATTAGGCAGACCACCAACACACACTCTCGGGTTGTCTCTCTTTAGGACATTACTGGACTGAGTTTCTAGAATTGACATTCTCCCTCATTCCCAAAACGAACCCCCTTGATTTGGTATCAGTGCCTTAGGAATCTATAGCCCACCAAAAAAGATAAAGTAGATTCACACTTTTGCTAATGTTGACCTCCTACTTGTGAAACTAGTTATCACTGGTAACTGGAAGGCAGGAACCACACAATCATTATCAGCTTGGAGTACAGCCCTTATAATTCACACAGGGGCTGAGAGCAAGGCCCTACACAGAGAGGAAGCCAGAGGTCTCCACAAACATCCCTTAGTCAAGATTGGGATGTCATCCTGGAGGAAGTGAAGGTGCCATTACATGCTGGCAAGCTGGAATAAACAATCTCCCTTTTCCTCACTAAACTTTCCTATTGGCACCCATTCTGCCCCCACCGCCAACACCATCAAGGGTCTCTGAAAAACAGAAATCCTGCCTGCTCTATGACTACCAGTAAGCTGCGTAAGCTGAATATTAAATGCTCTTGAATCCCGAATCATTCGGTTCCAAGTAGTCCAGAATGAAACAAGTCACTTCCCCTCATATCCCCTTATTGCCCTATAGTTCAATCCACCAGTTTCATACAAAGGCAAGGTTAATGTATGCTTTAATGATGTGATCATTTTTAATAGTCATGATGACGTATTATTGCAATGCAATGTTAACATTTGTTAAATTCACTATGCCATGATTGTTGTAAAGTGTTGTCTCCTAAAGAAAAATCCAATAGTTTTTGGAAAAAAATAGATATAATCTTGGAGCTATTAGCTCTTCCTTGGCTCCCCCTGGTAGAGCACAGGAGTTAGAAGACCAGATTACAATCTAGGTAATCAGAGGGCACAAGTCAGGAAGACCTCAGGTTCTGGTGGGCTGGCAATTGAGATTTATATTACCTATGTAACCCATGTGGCACTGAGGCTGATGACAATGTAAACAGAGGCATTAGAAGCCAGCTGTCTGTCCACTCACTAACAGTGAGGTTTTGGTGGTATCACTGCCAAAGCCAGAGACCCACTACATATGGCGACCCTATAGGCCTTTATCCGTTCTGAACAAAGATTACAAAACTGTGAATACAATATTCAAGAGGCAACTTCTGGAGATTCAACCCAGGCTGCAGCACCTCCCAAAATTTAAGGAGGCTCTTTCACATCATTGAGAAAGCTCTCCATTGCTGGCCACTCACTGTCTTTTTAGTGCTTGATCTAAAAATATGTTCAAAGTACTAGAACAATTTGCCTCACAGCAAATGTCGCACATTGCTGCAGTATAACTTCCTGGGCATCAAAGTCTACCACACCAGATCAGACCTGCATGATGGTAACCTCAGAACTACCATGAGATCTGAGGTGTCAGGTAGTGTTCTTAATAGAAACAGTCTCTTTGGCCAAAATAGGGATGCTGCCAGACTCCTATATTATTTTGGGAGTCTCCCATTATTACTGCCCAATACGTTCTTCAGAGAACTATGTTCTACTGGGTGGCTTTATCTGGAACGCAGATACTCACAGAATGGCCCTGGCTAAATTAAAAACTCCAAGCAAAAAAAGGAGGTCTCATTACACTCAATTTTGAAACATTATCGTGCCACACAACTGAAGTGGCCAGCCCGGTGACTTATGAAAAGTCTCCTGACTGAGGCAAAGAAGAAGTCTGTAAAAAATGTAATATGATTTACTGAACAGACTTTCTCTCCCACCACAAAGCTGGGTGGGAATGACGGCATATTGTGAGAAGCCCTGGGCTGCTTAAAGGTCAGCCTTCGACTGGATGTAGTGCTACTTCACCCTAGTCTCCGCAAATTCCCCCTGGAGTACATAAAAGAGGCTATTGCTTCATAATGAAAACATTGTTACATAGGGGCTAGCCAGGATATCAACACTAGCCTATCTATTTAAAATGAAGTGCCTTATCTCATTTATGTTGCTTTTTGTGACGCACCATTGGACCTTCTTGCTCTACAGTGAGATGCCAAAAACAAAAGCATTTATGTCCTCAACAGATATTAACAGAAAGCAAGGATTCTATGATACATATCATTCTTCGACTCTGGCTCATCTATTTACATTAGTCCCACTACCCTTGTCATTTAGGTGACTCAGGTTAAAATCTACCTGTCTTTGCTAGGTGAGAAAATTGATTGAAATCCATAGCTTACTCAAACTGATGAAATAAAAGTGATTAACAGTTGGACACTGCAACTCTTGTCACTTCCCAATCTGTAAATATGAACTCTAAAAGTCCAGTTAATTAACTAATAAAGGAAATGGCAAACTCTTAGACTAATTGTCCATATAAACTGTCCCCAATTCAACTGGTATCAATTAATGAGCAAATCCATAAGAGTAAGCAACTGAACCACTTCAGGTATAGGAAAGAGATATCAGAAAAAGGAAAAGCAGTAAATTGTTCTTGATTAAACTGCAGCTTTAGGGGCGTGGCCAAGATGGCAGACGGATAGGATGTGTTGTCCTGCTGCACGGAGCCACTACTGCTGTGCCTCAGGTCCACAGTGAGGGTGACAATGACCAGGCCTTATCAGGGACACAACTGAGACCAGAGGGAGGGTGGTCTGCAGCCTGACCACTTACGGGCGAGTCCCTTAAATGCGGAAACCTCCAGCCGCACTAGGCAAAATGGCAGTGGCTGCATATTGATGGGGTGCAGGCCGGCTGCGGCAAAGTGCTGAGTGGTCCTGGCTGGCGGCTGGGCCCAGAATCATAACAGAATGACCTGTAGAAGCAGGACCCTGTCTGGTGAAAGCAGTGGCCCCAGGGAACAGAGGTGAACAACGTGACAGTGTGCCACATGTAGCTGCACAGTAGAGGCCCTGGAATGTGAATCAGCAGATGGGGCCGGGCCTGGCCCGTGTCAAGATGGCGCAGGAGTCCACGTGGTGACCTGGTGCCCTAGAGCCATAACTGAGGGGAGTGGCAACATCCTCGAGTGGCGGCCCATCTTACACCATTAACTTGGAGGGGTGCGGCACGGGATGGTGGGCGAAAGTGGTGGAGATGCCTCCCCCAGCCCCGTGATCTGAGGCCCTCTGCATATCAGGAGGACTGTTATGCAGAGTCCCGACGACGCCTGTGAGCTACATAATACAGATTTCACCTGGGAGGCTGCCATGGCATCAGGAAAGAATGATTGCTCGCTCAAAGATATGCCCACAAGGTCAGCTGCTGTTCCAGCAGAGAGGGGGTACAGCCGCAGAGGCCCGTTTCAGCACCAGATGGGAGGAGAAGAGGATCGCCCCCCAGCCACCCCACCACTCTCTAACAAGGTATTTTAAGCTCGCTTTGCTTCTTTACACGAAGACATTCAGGCAGTGAAATGAGCTGGTATGGGATCTTAAGGAGATGAGATGAGACCTAAAGGAGATGATATGAGACCTAACAGAGGTGGGTGACAGGGTATGCACCCTTGAGGACAATTAGATTGCCTGAGATGAGGAAATTTTACATCTCTAGCAGAAGTTCTGAGATTGAGACACCAGCCGATTACCCTACAAGCCCACCCCAAGGATCTTGAAAAACACTCTTGTAGGAACAACATCTGTATCTGGGGGCCCCGGTTGGAGCAGAGGGTGCAGACATCCTGACCTATGTGAAGGCTCTCTTACTCCAGGTACTGGACTTTCAGCACCCCCAGGTACTGGACTCTCTTGAGGTAAGGGTGACCGGCAACCTTGCTTCATAATACTGGAAGCAACCTTTGTGGACCTCTCAGCCAAGTCCACCCTTGAGACCTATACAGCTAGCACCGGCAGCTATGGAAGACTCCTTGTTCATGGTTATATTCACGGTTTTAATCTGTGTACAGTGTGACCTCCACCAGCGTTCACAGTGTTAGCCTCCTGTAGCTCTCATACAAGAAGTACTGCTAACAATCACCTCTGGCCTGGTGGGCCAACCTTAGCCCTACTACACCTTCCCATATGATGACTTGAAGATCATCACCTTGAACGTGAATGGGCTTAACAACCTGGTCAAGCAGGAGCAACACTCTGTCCTATCTGGAATAAGTGGGGGGCGACATTTACAAGACACCCGTAGTGTCTGGTGACTGGCACAGATTGTAATAATGACACTTCTCACTGAAGTACTTCTTGTTTAACACTACCAAGACTGGTGGTGTTGCCCTTCTTTTCTCCAGTTTCCTCAGGGTTAGAGTGGGGTGCAAACTTGTGGACCTTCGGGGGCGACTCTTAGCATATCATGTACACATAGGAAATTTGACCATTATACTTGCTTCCATTTATGCCCCTAATGACAACCCGGAGCAATTTCTAAAATGGGCAATTGCAGAGGTAATGGCAGTGTTGCTTGGTGGAGAACTTAACCTAGTGATGAGTAACGGCATGGACAAATCAGGGCAGAGCTATGGCCAAGCTGCTGCGCTCTACTGTGATGGAGCGGGTTGGTTGCAAGAAATGGGCTTAAGCGAATTGTGGCGACTTACTACAAATGCGTACTAGAAACTCACCTTCTACTCCCATGCTCATAAAACCTACACTTGCCTTGGCTACTTTTGGGGCACAAGTAACTTTCAAACCCAAATAGCAGTGATAGACATTGAACTCAGGACTTTATCCGACCATGCCCCCATGATCCTCACTCTTCGAGTGAACCCTCTGCAGCAGGTTTTTCGCTCATAGTGGCTGAAGGGAAGTGTGCTACATCAGCCGGACAGGGTCTGCCGCATTATTCAAGTAATTGTAGATTTTCTTGTGGTTAATGATATGGTTGACACTTCCATAGACATTGAAGATGGTTATTCGGGGAGAACTCATCATGGTCTCTGCTGCCGACAAACTTTGCAAGGAGAAACATGGGGACCTGGAGGGGAAGGTGAAAGCATTGGAGACCATCCATAAAATAACTGAAGCCGCCTGGACCTGGCGGAAATTGGAGACTGCTTAGGCACAGCTCAACAGCTTCGACTAGGTCAGGGAAGAATATGCACTGCTCGGTCTTCTGCACTCCTATGTAAGAGGGATAAATACAGCATGCTGCTGGCTACCAAATTAAATGAGGCACTGCAAGTGGAAAGAGTAGATGCCCTCCCTCATCCGGAGGGCAGAGAAATATCCGGGGATGCAGCTTTAGCGGCCACCTTCAGAAATTATTGTATGTTGCACTATAAGGCAGAAGACTTGCAACCAGGTGCCTCGTGGGATTACCTCCAGGGCACGCATATTCCCCGGCTGACACCCCAACAGGCTGAATCTTCAGATCAGCCCATTCGTGTAGATGAAGTGATAAAAGCCATCAAAACACACCACAAACTGCTAAAAGTCCCCAGGTCCCAATGGCTTCCCTATCCTTTTTCATAAAACATTCTGAAAGACGCTCGCCCCTATACTGACTAGGCTTTTTAACTCCCTCACTGATGCGGGCACTCTTCTGCCCTCCATTCACAAGGCCTCTATTATTGTTTTACGCAAACCCAGGGAAGGGCGAACAGCAGTGTGGTTCATATGGGCACATTTCGCTGATAAACATGGACACCAAGCTGTTCACCAGTATTTTGGTGGGCTGGTTAGGGCCCTATAGGCCTGGGTCTGGTGAATCCTGATCAGTCAGGTGTTGTGCCTCACCACCAACGTGGAGACAACACTAAGTGAATTCTTCACTTGGTGGATAAAGCTAAGCGCTTGAGGAAAGAAATAATGCTTCTAGCTGTTGATGCTGAAAAGGCATTTGACCAGGTACAAATGGCCGTACATGGAGGCAACACTGGCTCACTTTGGCATAGGGGACAGGTTTTGTGCCTAGATTCTTAGCAACTCTGGGCACCGCGAGCAGCACTGCACGTCAATGGAGTATCTTCAATATCCCCTTCTGTGTTGGTAGGGGATCCTCTCATGTGTGTCCGCTGTCTCCTCTAAAATTTGCTATGTATATGGAGCCGATGGCACAAAGGGTACAGGATGATCCGTGCATCAGGGGGTGTGATTTGGGGGGGTGTGATTTATGTCGATGATGTGATTGTAGTTCTTGAGGACCTGCTGAAGGCCCTGTCGGCCTCTAGAAGCGCTCCGGAGGCTGCAAAAAATCTGTATAAATTTTCAAAAATCGCAAGCTCTCAAATTCTCAGCTACACCTCCTATGCAGACAAAGCTAGCTATTCAATGCCCATTTATGTGGGTGTCCAGTTCGGTATCATACCTCGAGAGTCAGATAGCTCCCACACTGGGAGATACTGTGGTTATTAACTACCAAGCCTTGCTTAGACAAGCCAGTAAGGATCTTGCTCAATGGAAACACTACCAAATCTCATGGTTGGGGAGAGTGGTGGACCTGAAGATGCTGATACTGCCTAGAGCTCTATTCACGTTCCAGGCCCTTCCCCCTGGTGCATTTTTCAATCCCTACAGGGAGAAATAACCACTATGTTTGGATTGGGGACAGAGGTCACGTATGTGCCATGAGCAGGCTTACCGCACGACTCTGGAGGGTGATCTGGGGGAGCTAGCAGGAGAACATCTTCAGAAGATTCCCTTCTTACAAAGGCAGCAGAGAGCATGGGGGCCTGTACTCCCCTCTTATCACTAGAGCCACTCTTGGAGTGTGGAACTAGGTAGCCTCTCAGAAAGCCTTGACCTCATTTATGTCCAAACTGACACCCATTCTGTAACACAGAGTGTACCCTGGGTCTCCTTACCTCTTTTGCAGCCTGGCAGACCATTGGCCGACGCTCTGTAGGCCACGTTTGATGCTGCAGGACCCACCCCCTTTTAACAGCTTAAAACTGACTACGAGATGTCAGAGTCTGAGCAGCTGCATTACCTGCAAGTTCATCACTAGGTTACCCATCATGATATTCGGAAAGGGGTGCAACGGCCAGTCACAACCTTTAAAAAGTGGCTAAGGTCCAAGGACTGTGACCAGCATATTATCACTGAACTATACGCTCTCTTGCAATCCGGTAAAGAAAAGAAAACCCCGAGGCAGAAAAGGTGGGAACTCCAGTTGGACTGACACATGAGGAATAGGAAGGGATTTACTATAGAGCTCAACATACCTTGTGTAACACATCAAGCATAGAAACCACAGTTAAAATAGCTAATTACTAGTATCTAACACCTGCTAGACTCCACAGAGGCAACCCCACTTGTAGCACAGATTGCTGGAGGAGCTGTGGAGCACTTGGGACGTTGCTTCAACTTCTTTGGATCTGTTAAAAACTTGCATAATATTGTGAGGCATTCCTAGTTGACACTGATATATACTCTGACACACAGCGGCCATGGGTCCTGACATACATTCTCCTAAGGCTCCCTAACCCACTGACAGGCTATTCTCTCCCACTGGGGCATTGAGAAGCTCCAAACACACACGGCTTGGGTCCATCGGCTTTGGTAGATACTGGGTATGGAGCCTTGCTATCCTCCATCAGCTGGACTCCTAACGGGAACTCTCATAACCATATATTCTGCGGCTTTTAGCTGAGTTTTATGAATTGACATGTGTTAAATAACTACACCTGCTGCGTTTGACAGATCCCAATGATAAGCAGTGAAGGGGGGAAGCAGGCAAGCTGGAGAAGAACACAGTGGTCTCACATACACCTGAGGAGCCCTATAACGGAGTATGAAGGGTGCCGAGGGTAAGGGGGGCTGGGGACTGCTTTGCTTGTTCTGGTAACATTCTGCTATGCCGCATCATACGTGCGATGTTGTTGTATGCAATATTTCTGTGTTATGTTGCATTACAATAATGAAACCTAACAAAAAAAAATAAAAAATTGAACCATAAACTGCAACTTTAATTATCCTTTGAGACCTACCTTTATCCCTGGCTACTGTGATCTCACAATTCAGCTATAATTTCTTATTAAAGTTAAGCAGCTACATCATTTCTTTATTAAAGGCGACTAGAAATGTCACAAGTAGCGTGAAAGAAGGAAATTTGAGAAAGACTTTTAACAAATAGATTGCAGTCTCCCATGTATTAAAAACTGGTAGTTATCACCACAAATATAAAGACTGAAAACCCAAAAAATTAAACATTTGGGGGAACCCTTGGGAACCCTAAATAAAAGAGAAAATGCAATGTTAAAGTCCACTGTGTCACATTATCACTTTGAAGATCACCAGGAAAGCAGATATCACCCACCAGCAAAGCAGACATATAAATGAAAAGGAATATTTAAAAAAAAAAAGTATTTTATCATCTTCTACTGGATTTCAGAATAGGAAGATCACTCAATTCGCACTGAGGTCATGGGAGCCAGAAGATGGTGATGTATCTCAGCGCGTTGTGAATGTGACCAGTTGTGAAGTACGAGTTAACTTCGATAAAACTCTTTCTGTTGGATACTCTATCTAAGGAAACCTCAACTTGTAATTATTCCCCAGGCATCATACTCGATCCAAAACCTTTAAAGCACTACTCCTGTGCGCAAGTAAGGGGCATTGTCAAACCCTGCAGTGGCCTAGAAGTGGAGAGTGGAACCACTGTCAAGCACCTCACAAACACAAAAGGCAAAGAAAGGAAAGCTTGCAATAGTTAAACCACTAGCAATCGCTCAGGGAAGCATTCCAAACTATTGGCCAACCAAGCTACCTGAGTTTGTACCCACCCATTTACAAATCAGCCTTGGTCCAGCTCAAGTAGGAACAGTCCAGCCCGAACTGCCAGGTCAGGCCCTCCCTGAACAAGAACACAAGAAAACCAAGACCAGTTTTGCCCTGATTTGGGTTCTTTAGTTGGGTGTGGCTTGGTTCCAGTGGCACAGTAAGCACAGGACCTAATGTCAGGCATAAGTTTGGTCACTTAAGGTGTTAAATACAAAAAAACGAAGCAAGTCTATGTCATTTGATTTCTTAGGCTGCCCATGCCATCAGATGCAGAGCCTATCAGCAGATTGGGATGGCCAGAGTGCAGATCTTTCATTTGGGACCTTCTCAGATGGAACAAAAGGAACCAGACCATAGAAAGGGGAGCCGGAAGGGTCAGTGAGGAATATGCAGTCAGAGTATCCACCATAAAGAGAGTTACTGAAGGTAAGTAACTTGTTCAGGTGTCAGTGTGCATGTGTTAGAATTGGCTCAGACCAACAAATCCTGCAAAACCAAGCAGGCAAAATGTCCTAATCGATGGACCCAGATTTAGCTCTGGTGGAATGGGTCCTTAGGCTCTCTGGAGGCAGCATCTTATACAGCACATAGCAGATCTTTATGCAGAGAGTAATCCATCATGAGAGACACCATCTTATCTAGAAAGAATGTTGTATAAACTGGGTTAACTGAAAGCCCCTGTTCTTTGCTCACAGGCCTAGCCAATATTATGGAGATGAGAAAAAACTTTTTCAGCCTCAAAAGCCTTAATGGATAATAGTCCAGAGGCCCAAAAAAGGGGTGCACATCAAAAAAGTGTGAACTAAGTTCAAATCCCACAGTGGTATCTGGAAAGGTGCTGGCAGAGACATATGTTGCAAACCTTTCAAAAATCTTATTACAACAGGTGACCTAATAAAGGCGACTGATCCAGTAACTGCAGAAAAGTTGATAAACCGTCTTAAACAGTGCCCAAAGAAAGGTCTTTCTAGGCCAGGGATAATACGGACAACAACACTTCAGACAAATAGGCTTGTAGTGGTGCAGTTGGTCAGGTGCTGCACCAAGCCACAAATTTTTCCAAATGACTGGCATTTTACCTATTTTGTGAAGGGACACCTCACCGCCAAGATGACATCAATGAGGTGAGGAGGAAAGTCGAAGGAGGTCAAGTGCTGCAGCTCAATCTCTAAAATGTGCAGGCCTGGGTGCAGTACCTTGCTGTTGCAACAAAAGATCCTCTGAATGTGGCAGCTTGATCAGAGGAAAGATGCTCAGCCAAAGGCGTTCTGGGTACGCTCCTCTCCTGGCCAAATCGGGTGCCATTAGTATAACTGGCGCCCAGTTGTTTCTGATCTTCCTCAGATCTCCGGGCAAGGAAGGCATGCAGGAGTCCAGAGCTCCACTCTAGATGGAATGCGTCTCAGAGAAAGAAAAAAAAAACACCTTAGAAACTCCAAGAAGCAAAAGTGCTTACATTGGGCGTTCTCACTGATGGTGAAAAGATCGAGCCAGGGTTCTCTCCACTGATGAAAGACTCAGTATGCCACCTGTGGGGGAACTGCTATTCGCAAACTGCTAATTGTCAGTGACAGATTTTGTACTGGCAATTAGAGATCCTGCTAGGTAGTTCACAACCAGAGAAATTCCCTGGTGGTCCAGCCATTTCCAGAAGCGTAAAGGCAAGCTCCCACCCCACCCTGCTTTTCGCAATACATGGCACTGGTGTTGCCGTGAGAACATGCACCAGCCTTCCCTGAGGGTAAGTAACAAGGCCTTCAATAACAAGTGAACTGCCCTCAACTCCAAAAAAATTGATGTGGTCAAGGCTTCGCTAGAGACCAGAGGCCTCTGTTCTACACCTCTCCCAGAATGCCACCCAACCCAATAGAGATGCATCTGTGACCACAGTCAGCTCTGGACGGGGTAAGGGCAGGGATCTGCCACTGACCAATCACTATCCTATAGCCACCACTGCAGATCATCTGGTGCCGCCTATGGAATTTGGACACAATCCAACAGATTCTCCTGGTGCTCTGCCCACTCAGACTTGAGGTCCCACTGCAGAACCCATATGTGCCATCTGGTATGTTTGGCCAGAAGGATGCAGGGGGCCAACAATCCCAGGAGCCTTCGAGTTATCTGTGCAGAGATTCAGGACAAAAGTTAAAACACTAAGATCATGACCCAACTGTCCTGGCCTCCAGCTTCAAGGAAGTGAAACAAAACAGTATTTTATCCAAAATTGGTCTGTTGAACAGACCATCTGTAAAGGAGTCAGGTGTGACTTTAGCCTTTAATAGGCAAGGTGGGAGGGGGTGGCGAGTGAGGAAGGGTACCTCTGGAAAGTTGGAGTTCTTCATGCCAATTATCGTCAAATTGAGGGACAAAATCATCCTCATCAAAACGGACATTGTCTGGGTGTGTGGCTAGCCACGACAAGAAGGCCGGCGCAAAATAAGGCAGCTCTGGCTCAGACCCACGATCTGTCACCACTGGACTGTCTCCAGATGCCGGGCTGCCCGTAACATGCCGCCACCTAGGAGTGGGCTGCCTGGAGACCCCATGGATGCTTTTTGCAGCCCCAGAGACCTGCGGAGGACTGTGGCGGGCAGCCACTGTTCCCTGCAGCGTAGAGGCCTGAGAGAGGGGGCCGGACGAGGGCCTCACCTGGCAATCGGCGAGCTTGAGTCGTGCTCATGACAGGCCCGCTCTGCAGCCCTACGAGGCTCCCCTTTTTCTGTTGCACTGCAGTCCGGATGGCCATCCCTGTCCGAAACGGAGCGCTACAACCAACTTACCTAAGGGGCTAGGCCGCAGATTGTCCAGGATTGAGGACTGCACATGCCCCTCTCCCCATCTGTCACCTTGACCGGTGTGGCAGGCCCCCCATGTCGAGAAGTGCTGCCATGTAAAGCCTTGCAAAACTCACCGGCTATTGATAGAGTACCAAGATCAGTGACAAACTGTCTCATGAAATTTACCAAGTAATATGCAAACCGCACACTACAGATACACTTTACAATTAAGTGGAGACTACATCTGCTGTGAACGCCCTTATATCTCCTGTGAATGTTGCTCTGGTGAAAAGAGGTGAGCCTGGCACGAAGGGAGAGGGGATCCCCTTATTGTTTTCCTCCTATAGTTTAATTCAGCTCATGCACATATATTGGGTGAATCTTCTTGTGAAGACAGAACATGGGGAGGTGAGTGGGGCAGAGGACACAATCCCTGGGTTGTCAGGGGGAGCATCCCCAGGGTGGGGGATGCAGGAGAGTGAAGACTCCCCACTCCGGCGGATAAATTGGATAAAATCCTAGCAGCCATTGCAGACACTAGTCAAGACTTGCGCACCCAAGTTGACGTGGTAGCAATTGAGGTGGGCATGAAGACCATAAAACGCTGGCAGGAAGAGTCACCCAGACGGAGAGTACCCTGCAGGAGTTGCAGCCCATAGTCAAGGATTTAGAAACTCAAGTCCACACATAGGAGTCCAGGAGTTGAAAGATCGAGCTGAGGATGCGGAAAGATGCTCCCGCTGCAACAAGCTCCAGGTTGTTGGCTTCCCTGAGGGGGCAGAAGGCCAGGATTCTGTCTCTTTTTGAGGTTTGCCCAAGTGATAGCCCAGGTTTCTCTATCTGCACCTTACCAGTTGGAGCGAGTGCATCAGCCATCCGTGGGATCGCGCCCCAGGCCGGTAGTGATTCACCTGTAAACTTCAGAGACAAGGAAACCATCCTGAGAGCAGTCCATGCTGCAGACCCTATTGAATATGATAATGCACGTATTCTTCTCTTATCAGTTTACACGCTATGACTGCAGCGCTGGAGGGCCTCCTTTTTGGGAGTCAAAAAACTTCTGAGACAGGTGGACTTACCTACTTCCTTGTTGTTCCCAGCTAAATTGAAAGTTATTGCTAAACAGACCAGTTACTTCTTTACGGAGCCCACTGATGCCTGGGACAGGGTGGCGCATCACTGTTATGAATCCTCTACCCGACCACCTCATCACAGCAACCGACCATGTAGGGGAAAAAAAAAAAAGGCTAGATGATGAAACAGAGAGGGTGCTGGGCCACATGCAGGCCAGACTCGCTTACCGGCACAGGCATATGACCAAGAACAACACCCCTTGATGGCAGTGTCACATCTAACAACAGAACGGCGCTCTTCACCGCAGCTTACGGAATACTCGCAGTCAGACACTGGCTCCATTGCCTCGTTCAGTAGCCGCTCTTCACTGGTTCGGACTAATGTAACCCCACAAACTGCAGATTTATTGGTTTCAATAGTATTATTTTTGTAGAATTGCAACAAGCATTCTTATAGGACCTTTACTGCTTCAGACCCCCTAGAGGGACCATTTATCCATTCATAGTAGTTGGC
Source organism: Pleurodeles waltl (assembly GCF_031143425.1). Classification (NCBI taxonomy): domain Eukaryota; kingdom Metazoa; phylum Chordata; class Amphibia; order Caudata; family Salamandridae; genus Pleurodeles; species Pleurodeles waltl. The sequence continues at coordinate 1,894,620,679 of NC_090440.1, forward strand.
ACACATTTCATACTTCCCTCAGGGTTTAAAACATGGTTCACGGGGGCCTAGAGAAGCATGCCTGCTAGATTGCTTCGCACCTCTATCCCCGCCCTTTTTTGAGAGGTTGGGTTGTGGTTCATGACACTGGTTGCCGCTCCCACCATTGCACAATTTTCCTATGTAGTGAGCTGGAACCAACCTTTTATGCAGTCCTGGAAATAGAGTCCTCAGCGTATGGCTTTGTTTGTTCATGGTTTGGGTACTGGTCGCCTTGGAGTGAACCCTGGGTTGGGAGCTGAGAATGATAATAATCTTGAGTTTTTTTCTGTTTGCAAGTCATACATTACACACAGTGGCGACACTGTGCTGTGTCAGAACCCTCACTCTTCTAAAGCCCCATCTCTAGCAAACATGTATTAACCTGGAATGTGTTGGGCAGGCTCTAGTACCCCGACCCCCCAGCCGTCACGACATGGCGATTCCAGCCAGTGCTGCTGGAGGATGACAAGTTTTGGGATTTTACCAGGGAAATGCTGACTCAATACATGGCAGGGAATTGGCTAACCGCGACCTCTAAGCCCATAGAATGAGAGGTGCTTAAAGTAGTCCTTCGGGGACACTGTATTAATGCTATGGTGGGGATAGGGGCTGATGTGCACAGAGAACTGACCTCCCTGGAGCTGTCCCTTGGCGCTCTAGAAGCCAAATCTCGAACAGCCCAAGAGAGCTGCCAAGCACTTGTGGACGCCAGGGGAAAGACAGGCTCAATTAACTGCTCAACTGCAATGTTTTGATTTCCAAGCCTATCAGGCAAAAATGCAAGAGGAGGAAGGCTAGTCTGGTCGACTTCTGGCCTGGCTGCTCAGTAGTGCGAACCCTGTTGCGCCAATTAAAATGACACAATGACCTGCATCTTGCACTGTCACTAGTCAATTGGACAGCCATGCTACATTCACCTTGTAGTATAGAACACTCTACGACTCACATGCTGTAGACAGTACAGACAACATACAGGCATTCCTGGAGAATCTAGAATTGCCCATGGTAGATCAGTTGGCTCACGAAGAATTGCAACTGCCCCTAACAGATCAGGAACTCTGGGCATCCATCAGAGGATCCGCTACAGGTAAAAACTCCTGGACTAGGCGGCCTCCAATAGACTTTTATAAGGCATATGAAGATATTTTAGTGCCTAAACTACTAGAGATCTATCAGGTAGTACAAAGGAACGGAGATTACCACCAACACTTTGTGAATCCCTTATAGTACCAGACAGAGACCCACTCGAGGTGACATCCTACTGTCCCCTGTCCATGCTAGGCACAGACTACAAAATCCTCAGTAAGACCATTGCTGGATGCCTCCCGGAATATATGCCCCGCATGGTGCATACTGATCAAAATGGCTTCATCCCCAGGCACTCCACAACCTTTAATATTCATAGACTATACAGAGTACTAGAAAAGGCCCCAACCAATGGCCATACGTTGATGATGTGATATAAATATTTGACACCAGCTCACCACCCGCTTGGAGCACAGCAGTGTGTTCTAGTGCCTTCAATTCGAAATTTCTTAGGAGCTTCAAAAATTGGCACTTGAGACTCAATATACTGAGGTGTTTTCCATGCTTAAGAGATTAAACACTGCTTTAGGGTAGATAGGAGAGCCTGATTTACAGACTTTTGCCTGTCTTTGGACTAAAATTCCTTGATAAATCAGGCCTTACATGTCTGTGGGCTCCTAAAGATGAACAATTCCTTGACACTACATTAACCCTGCTTTTTATAAAGGTAGTCCGGCTCAGAAATTCTCCTCCACAAACCAATCTCCAAACAAGCTTACTTTCAGTTTACTTCCTCTTACGTAAAATGGGGTGTCAAATGTAATTGTCAAAAGAGCCCCTTTTTAGGTCAAGCCTAGGCAGTGTGCATGTGCTGTCTGCAAGACCTGCTGTATTCAGTAAAAGGACTTTGATCTCCCCGCTACTTACTATGGTTTGACTGCAGTGTCGCTCTTCTTTGCTGCTTCCTAACTGTTTCGAGCAGCCGATACCTCACTCTTCTGGTGCGATTGCTGCGTCTTATCCAATTGGTTTACACTGCTCCTACGGCTCGAGTTAGAATTGGCCAACTCATCTCAGACCGGATAGCGATTAGCCGGGGAACACGTCAGGGATGCCTACTGTCACCGCTTTTATTTGTGCTAGCAGTAGAGCCAATGGCCCAGCACCGGCGACATGACTGGGAAGATTGGGGTATGCGGTTGGGGGATGAACTCCATGCAATCTCTCTCTACGCGGACGATCCTCATCTACATCTGCAACATTAGACAAGGAGTGGGGAGAATTGAGGCAGACTTGAATGAGTTTTGGGATGCTTTGGGGAGGAGTGTAAATTGGACAAAGACATGTGCCTGTTCCCTGTCAACCCTGGCTGTCCGCCACACCAATCAATGGTGGGAGATCCCCCACCCCCCAATATGGTGAAATGGGAGCCTTGCACATTTCGCTCTCTTGAGATCCGGATCTGGATCTATCGTACCTGCAATGTCCTGACTGATGGCAATCTTACCCGAGCCATAGCCTCCCTGCGACTGCAACTGACATTCTGGAGCACATTCCCACTAACGATGCAGGTACGAGCTTCTCTGACCAAAATGGTTATGCTTTCCGGACTCCATTATTATTTCCATAATTTACCGCTCCACATACCATCTTTCTGCACACTCCACAATATGATGGGGAACTTTCTATGGAACGGAGGGCAACAGCGCGTAGCACTCTGGAAGCTTAAACGGGTGGCTGACAGGTGGGGACTAGGGGCTCCTAATCTTGAGCACTATTATTTGGTGGCTCGTTGGCGGGATGACACTTGCACGAAATGGGTCTTCCTTCACCCAATCCAGATGGCTGACGGATTCACGAGATATTATTGCCATTGGGGGGGGGGGGGGCCGGAGGGCAACTACCTCCCCACTCTAACAGTCTCCTCACCAGTGCATATGCCAGCTATACAATAAGTCTTGGACTCCCTCCCCCCACCCCCCCCCCCAATACAGACACCAAACTCTCCTAAGATACGTATTAGTTCCTTACGCCCCTTCATAGAAATCCTCAGAGATAGAGCTTTGGGAAGCAGAGGGAGTAGATACTGTAGGTCATTATTTCAAAATGCTGCACTAGTGCCTTTTGAACGAATTAGTGTGGATTATAATCTGCCCCTGGGACACTTCCTAGCTTTTAGGACTTTGCTATCTGAATTACTGTGCAACTGGCAAATTACGGGTACAGAACCTGACGTACACCCTCTGGTCCATGCTATACATATAATGGGAAATGGACGTTGCTTAATCACTCGGGTCACATGTGCGATGGCTCAGACGCCACAAGACAGGCCCGTTCCCTTAGACAACAGTGGGATCATGATGCTAGCCGAGACCTAACACAGAAAGAATGTGATAGGGTCCTTTTTACCCATGTAGAGTGTTTCCTATTGCGAAATTTCAATACATTCAACACAATATATTACACCGGGTGTATCCGACACCTTCGCGCTTGCACCAGTCCTAGAGGCAGCTCCCAGAATGTTGATATGGCAAATATGTTCTGGACTTGTCCAGAAGTGCAATCATTGTGGCAGACTGTTACAAACTCCCTGACAACTGTTATGGAGAGGGAGAACATGTGTACCTTGGAAATTGGTCTCCTGGGTTTATTCAGGCGGACTAAGGTGGGCAATGCCATCACCAGATTTATAGGCCTGGTCCTACCTATAACCCGGAGGGCCATTCCCATGAAGTGGAAAGATAGTCATCTCCCTAGCTTACCTCACTGGTTTGCAGTCACCTTGAAGTGGGGCAAAGCAGAATCTGTGGCTCTTTGTAGAGAAGAGACACGTGGCCTGCAGAGAATTCCCATTGCACTACAGTGGGATATGCTCCTGCATGAGATTCGGGTGCTCTCTGAAGAACATCAAGATGTCATGTTGGACGGGTGATTTGTGACTAACTGCCATCTTGCATGATGTACTAAGACATGTGAGGAGAGTTTTTTTCCTATCCCTATTACAGTATGCACTGCCATTGCTCTTTGGGGCCTAGGCTAATACATTTCATTAGGTACCCCCCCCATTCCTCCTATTGGAAGCGAGACTGCTCATACACATACACACACACACAGCTAAGTCTCGACAGATAGCTTGGGCATTCACAACTGGTGCACAACCACTTTCACTACCCCCTATATGTGTTGATCTTGTCTGATTGTATATTTAGTGACCTACCAAATGCCATGATTAAACTACTGTTTGTCGTTATTGTAAAAACTGAATCAATGTCTCCTGTCCAGGTAAAGAGATATCATCTAGAAAATTAAGACCAGCGGGACTGAATGCACTGATGCTGTTGATATTATAAGGATACTCGCATGACTGTAACATGGTCTGCATAATCATGAATAAAGACAATAAAAACTAAAAACTGACATTGTCTGCATCTGTGCCGAAAAGACTGTGCAAAGTCTGGTATGTGCACGGTAACAAAATCAGAGGGAAAGTCTGCTGGCTGCACTCCAACAGAAGCTAGGTGTAGTCTCAGTCATGGTGGATTTGCTTGGAGTTGGAAAGCACAATGGGCTGTAAGCTCTTCTCAGGAGTTCACTGAACTGGCGCTGATGCAAAAGAAACTGTTGTAGCAGGTGGTGCTAGACCCAAATTCGGCGCTGGAGCCAGTGTGGAACTTGGGGTAGGTTCAAGGAACACAGACTGCAACAAGAGCGGACCCACCCGTGGAAGACCAACTGGAGGCCTCTGCGGTTTCTTGAGTCCCAAAGGCACACCATAAGGAACCGGCAAAGTGTCAAAAGTGCAAATATAGAATGGTCCCATGAAAGACCCACTTGTTGCCAAACAGCAAGGAAATTCTAAGTGCATCGAGACTAGACTCTGTATTGGCTCTGATGGAGATCGAGACACACACCGGAAGGCACATTAATGCCCGCACACCTCTGGATTTTGAGAGTGGCAGGAAGCGGCTGATTCGTGCTTTGATTTCTTTAGCTTTTTTTTGGGACTTAACTGAATACTTCAACCATGATCTACTGCGGCAACAGGACACTCCTTTTGACTTCTACAGCTCACGGAGTGAAGTCTTTGGATGTATAGAGACATACAACTTCAACTTGTGGTATGGCCTTCAGATTTATCTGAGTGCAGACGTCCGAGGTCATGGAATCGTGCTCCAATCCCAGGCAACAGAAGCATACTATCTGAGGGTCCTTCACGAAACTACGTTTGAGATAGTCCCTGCATAGCTTAGACTCTGTTTCTTTAGGTGGTAATATTTTCTCTTGCACATTGTAAAAATGTTGTTAAAAAAGGGTCTAAAAAGACCAAAGAGTAGTTCCAGGTCTGAATCTGAAGTCGTGAAAAGAAAAAAGAGCCAACGTTAACTTGGTTGGGTGGCTCTTATATGTGGCTCAACTCGTCACTTTCTGAACAGAATTACGTTGGCGCAGAGCCGAATGTCACCACATTTTGGAAGGCAGGAGTACTGATTTGAAGTTTCAACAGCCAGTCTGATGTCCGGGGAATACTCACAAGGTGAGGATTCTGGGATTAAAAACATCCATCAGAAACAGCTGTGCTGCAGTTGAAAAGCTTCAAATTGCCTCTCAGCAAGGAGCTAAGAGGGATATGTTAGGTGTTGCAGCTCGCTACAACTCACTTGGACAAAGATAGCAGCAGTTGTCAGGTCCTTCGATTGCATTAAAGCCTCATATGTTGAGGGCACCGAGCTCTGGGCAGGTTTTTGAAAAGGAGGGCACCACTAGATACCAGTGACTCACTCTGTGATAGGGTGATGGGAGAGAGACAGGTGGGAAGGTACAAGTGAGATCGGAACCTCCTGAGGTACACCAGTCTCACCTCACCAGGGAAAGGAAACCATTTCTGAGCAGCAACAGCAGTAGAGACTGCAACCAGGACAGTGATTTGGCACAAATATATAACCTGCCGATCTCATATGCAAACTGTGGAGAGAGGTTTTACTGACCCTTCAGTTCTGACCCTGACCCAACATATAAGATGTAAAGCAGTAAAATACAACAAAGCAACTGGGGCACAAAATTGAAACAGGTTAAAAGCTACTATGGCCACCTAAACAATTTTTCAGATGGTGCAGTTTCACTGCATTGGATCAGCGAGAGGAAGAACAAGAGGATGCATCTCATCTTAACAAATGGTGAACAGATGTGGATAGTTTGCAGTTGGAAAGTGCGTTATAAGCTTCATTCTATGGGCTTTGAAGCTAATTTGGTGCATGTTTAATTGCTTCTAATGGATACTGCTAAAAAGATGTCTACAGGCACAAGAATTGAACAACTGAATTAACAAAGATCTCAGTAATGCTTCTGATGGTTGACCACTTATAGGATAAATTAGAACGTTTAGACAACCTCCAAAGATTCAGTTCAGGGAATGCTAGGTTGGCCTGCATATGGTGATGAATGGGGCCTTCAGTAAATAAGTCATTTCTTACCCAGGAACTCTCTGCCCAGAAATGGCACAGAGAGGAATACCAGAGAGCCAACAACCAAGACAGTCACGCTCTAACGAGGCCCCACAAGCCTGACATAACATTCATTGGCAAATCCTGCACTGCCTGCTTTTCTCAGATCTCACCCATTGCTTACATGCACTGAAGCGGTCGTGGGGAAGTACTTCTGGATGCCACAAGTCCTTGGACTTGCAGTGTGGATGCTGGAAGTAATGTGTTGGGTACAGGTCCACAGCAACATAGTTCTGCCCTGCGAAATGAGACGCAATGGGCCCCAACTGGCTGTCTGCTCACTAAGTGTTGAACCTTCAAGGTAGGCCCTTGCGCATTACTTGCTGTTTTGTCCTGTGTATAATTCCCAGGTAACTATGCCCATTTGACTGAGGGTGGTTGTGTTTGACTTGTATGCCTGGGGTCATTCGTCCCCCTGTGTCTCTTAAGTGGTTCATGTCTTCTAATATTAGCAGCTTCAGTAACTTACCTGGCCATGTGGGGGGTGAAACTTGCTGGGTGAAAGAGCCACTTCCCCCAGTGGAGCTGGGGCTGCTCTGATTTCACATCAATTGTACACCGATATCCAGCCTTGCACCCAGGCTTGGCACGCAAGACATCCCATTGTAGTGAACTTACTGGGAGCCATTCCCACCATGAGGATCCATTGCCCCTTGGTGATTTCTACAATCGTAACACTGCCTACTTTTGTTTGTTGTTGCCCTAATTAGCCACCATTTCTACATCCACCACCCCATAAAGAGACCTTGTTCAGGGTGCCAACCGGATGGCAGACAGCCTACCATACTGTGGTCAGACAACTCTATTTGTGAGGAGGTGGCTGTATGTAGAGGCATAGTGTATGCAATCTAAACCAAGTGGCACCTTATGATAGAACTATTTCAATATTACAGTCATCAGAAATAATTGTGTATAAGGAGGTGCGTCGAAACCTGGAAGCAAGGCTGACACCTGTGCGAGCAAAGTGATCAGCAAAACAATTATGCTGCTGCAGCTGGGGAGATGATGAAAAAAGAGAATCAGTAGCTGCAACACATTATGCACATGCAGGTATGCCAAACGCAACAGTGGCTGGTGTACCCCAGCTGGAACTGTCTAGGTGTGACAACAATGTAATTTTCTTGGCTCAGATATATAGCTGCTGACTTGCCAGCACTCACAGTTCAACTCTGTCACAATATCAGTTCTGTTCACACGGTCTCCTAGTGAAGAGCTGATATCACATGGTGGAGAGAAGGGGTGCTGGAAATCCTGAAAGAGTAGATTTTCAGCACCGTGTGGCGGATGGGTACAGCTGGAGCCTATCATAGGTTTTGCAATCATCCCAAGACAGGGGCGTCAGCAGCCTATGCAGTGTTTTTTTTTTTTTTTTTTTAGAAGGGTAGGAAGATCTGCTGTGTTAAGTGCTGCACTCTAAGCCCTGTCTCCTCTTCTTGGCTAAACCTCTGTCAATGCTATTAAAAGCAGCTCGAAATCCCACTTCTCTCCAGATCCCACAACTTCCAAGCCTCCTCCCATCACACTGTGGGAATATTATAAAGGTTGGCAAGGATGAAACTGGCATTAGAGTTGGCAGCTCACAAGAGGGGGCTCAGACCAGTCCATTGGGGGACACATATGCCTTTATCCTCCTCTCCTTGAATAGTGACTCCTAACTGTGGAACTGCAAGTAAGCCACTTAGTTTATAATGATTCGATTTTAATTCCTGCTAAATCTTTTTGCTCACCCACGTTAGCTGCAACAACTTATGGCGCAATGTGAATCTAATTTTACTCTCTATTTTAGGCACAGCACTAGCAACCCTCCAACATGCTGAATCTGGCAAGGGAAACCAGAGTGAGAAGCAAAGTTGCCCTTTGACTGCGAGCAACCCACAAGAACTCTCGGACTGAAACCCTACTCCTTTGGTTCACAAACATGTTGAATGAATGGAGGCCCTAGTTATCAGGACTACCTTACTTGACACAAAAATCCCTCACACTATAAACAGGAAGATTGACACCTTAACAATCCGAAAGGATCATATAAAGTAACCTTTGGTTAAACAGAGCACCCAGATTGACATGGATGATTGATGCATTTTGGATGATGAGGATGACGCTACTACCAAGAAAAAAGCTGTTGTAGATGAAGAGCGTGCTGAACATTATAGAAGCCAAGAAAGAGGATATTAAAGCCAGATGGCAAAGAAATTGTATCTGAATTGTGTGAACCCTGGAATCCACAAACAATGCAAGATGGAATCTCATTTTATCTGATTGGTTCAGTTTATTTGTAAATGGAGTGCACACACTACTCCTTAACTGAGGTGCTTTTGCTCAATTACAGACCGTGATATTCAATTCTCACACTAGAAAGAAAAGAACTCTGACACACAACGGAGCTGAATAGTCACTATCTTCCCTAACTTTAGACAGTGAGCCCAGAAGTCCTTTGGAATCATGAAAAAGGAACTGTAGCAAATGAAACTGGAATATGATATGGAATATCCCGCTCAGCTGAAAATACACATGAAAGGAAAGACACAGCTTTTCAAGGATCCTAAGTCATTGGTGGCCCTTGTTAAGAAAAGTGTGCACACAAGGGTCAAGTTGAGATAGAGGAGTCTTCATTTTAGTGATGGCACCACTGTAATGCAACAGACCATGATATGTGGAAATGTAACTGAGCAAGGTTCATACTTTGTGGCTTCTGGAGGAGCAGGGTGGACCAAAAGTAGTTTGAAGTCGTGAAGGGGATTTGTTATCAATTATCCACCCCACTTTGCTCACCTATAATCCAGTTCTGCTATGATCCTGATTCATGCATTGCTCACATGCCTTGTGATTGGTATTTACTACCAGCTGTGCTTTTACTGCCCTTAGCTTCACAACAGGTGCTTGAATCCATAAAGGTGCTCTACATGACTATCTAATTTCATTTGTAATGCTCACTGTAAACATGAGGTATCCAAAGGATACTGAAGAGGACGACTAACCCACAAATTATCGTTTTGTGTTTCATCATAGGAATCGTCTCCACACCAGACTAGGTGAATACCATCCTAGCGCACTCAACCACACTGGAAGCTCTTATAGAATTGTTTTTCTGGACATAAGCAAGGATCCAGTGTTACAAATATCCAAGGGTAAACCCCAAACTGTTTTTTTATTAGAGGGTACCCTTGATATGGTAAAAACAAATCATAGGATTTATGCATGCACTCCTTACAAAAATATGAGGCATAAGGCTCTCATACGTGTCTTGTGCAATCCTTTGGGATGCCAAACCAAAAAGAATATAACAGTTCATTAATTAAACCTATTATTTCAGTTAAAAAAAGACAACTGTGCTTAATTATGTTTTTCCGATCCTAAACACATAATATACTCACTCCCACACGTAGTCTATGCAAACAGACATAGTGCGTGTGTGGTGCTTATTTGGTAAAACTGCAAGACAAACTTCATGCCAAGCCAAGGAAAAAACATTTCCATAGATACCCTTAGAAGTAAATATCCTACCCTATTCTGAGATGCTGTCTAGTGCCATGGTCATAGCTGGGGTGCACCCCTGTTGTAGTCACACACTGTATTTCATTGGTGCAGAAGAGCATTTGTATACTGAAAGAACATTAGTCTCTTCCCATTCGAGATCAAAAATAGAAGGGAAGGAAACAAAACAGTGTCTAAACAATATATAACTTTCCTTCCTTTTTTTGAGCTCCCTTACCATTTATTTCAGTACAAGTGGTTTCTGTTTGACCAAAACCGGATTCTTGCGAACAACACTATTATCATTTCAAGTAACTACAAAGGGAAATGTATTCATTCTTAACATACCTGAGTTAGGCAGTGTGAGGAAGGAAATTCCAGATTAAACCTAAACCCCCAGTATATGTGTGGAAACTCCGCTATGTTAAGGACGGGTACATTTCCCTTTGAAATAACGCGAAAGGGTAGCAGTGTTGATCGTAAGGATCTGGTTAAACAAAAACCACTTGTATTGAAATCAATGGTGAGGAAGATTAAGGAAGTAAAACACATGTACAGGGAGTGCAGAATTATTAGGCAAATGAGTATTTTGACCACATCATCCTCTTTATGCATGTTGTCTTACTCCAAGCTGTATAGGCTCGAAAGCCTACTACCAATTAAGCATATTAGGTGATGTGCATCTCTGTAATGAGAAGGGGTGTGGTCTAATGACATCAACACCCTATATCAGGTGTGCATAATTATTAGGCAACTTCCTTTCCTTTGGCAAAATGGGTCAAAAGAAGGACTTGACAGGCTCAGAAAAGTCAAAAATAGTGAGATATCTTGCAGAGGGATGCAGCACTCTTAAAATTGCAAAGCTTCTGAAGCGTGATCATCGAACAATCAAGCGTTTCATTCAAAATAGTCAACAGGGTCGCAAGAAGCGTGTGGAAAAACCAAGGCGCAAAATTACTGCCCATGAACTGAGAAAAGTCAAGCGTGCAGCTGCCACGATGCCACTTGCCACCAGTTTGGCCATATTTCAGAGCTGCAACATCACTGGAGTGCCCAAAAGCACAAGGTGTGCAATACTCAGAGACATGGCCAAGGTAAGAAAGGCTGAAAGACGACCACCACTGAACAAGACACACAAGCTGAAACGTCAAGACTGGGCCAAGAAATATCTCAAGACTGATTTTACTAAGGTTTTATGGACTGATGAAATGAGAGTGAGTCTTGATGGGCCAGATGGATGGGCCCGTGGCTGGATTGGTAAAGGGCAGAGAGCTCCAGTCCGACTCAGACGCCAGCAAGGTGGAGGTGGAGTACTGGTTTGGGCTGGTATCATCAAAGATGAGCTTGTGGGGCCTTTTCGGGTTGAGGATGGAGTCAAGCTCAACTCCCAGTCCTACTGCCAGTTCCTGGCAGACACCTTCTTCAAGCAGTGGTACAGGAAGAAGTCTGCATCCTTCAAGAAAAACATGATTTTCATGCAGGACAATGCTCCATCACACGCGTCCAAGTACTCCACAGCGTGGCTGGCAAGAAAGGGTATAAAAGAAGGAAATCTAATGACATGGCCTCCTTGTTCACCTGATCTGAACCCCATTGAGTACCTGTGGTCCATCATCAAATGTGAGATTTACAAGGAGGGAAAACAGTACACCTCTCTGAACAGTGTCTGGGAGGCTGTGGTTGCTGCTGCACGCAATGTTGATGGTGAACAGATCAAAACACTGACAGAATCCATGGATGGCAGGCTTTTGAGTGTCCTTGCAAAGAAAGGTGGCTATATTGGTCACTGATTTGTTTTTGTTTTGTTTTTGAATGTCAGAAATGTATATTTGTGAATGTTGAGATGTTATATTGGTTTCACTGGTAATAATAAATAATTGAAATGGGTATATATTTGTTTTTTGTTAAGTTGCCTAATAATTATGCACAGTAATAGTCACCTGCACACACAGATATCCCCCTAACATAGCTAAAACTAAAAACAAACTAAAAACTACTTCCAAAAATATTCAGCTTTGATATTAATGAGTTTTTTGGGTTCATTGAGAACATGGTTGTTGTTCAATAATAAAATTAATCCTCAAAAATACAACTTGCCTAATAATTCTGCACTCCCTGTATTATATAGATGTAGTGCATGGTTTCAAAAGCAGACCTCATTAATTTGGGGAGTACAATGTTTAGCTCCGAGAGAGGAGATATTGTAATAGGGGAATGGTGAGTGGAATATTTAATCACAGCCTCACTAGGATGTTTTCTATGAACAGCAATGGCATTCAAAATATTGTTCACAGATGAAAACTGACGGCCAGATTTTTCCAAACGAAAAACACATAGCAGTATCATACTTTCTTAGCAGGTTATTGGATCCATCTGCTTCTGAAAGTACCAGATAAAGAACCGCTTCCCATTGATGGCATATGGTGAATGAGTGGATGGATGTTTGTGCTTTCCTAAGATGTTCATGTTGTCATCTGGATGATCTAAATGGAAATATTGCAAGTACTCGGGAGTCAGGTCGTCAAGCACAGTGATGTTCAGTTGCAGTTGAGGATAAGCGTCAGTGAAAATGCAACATAAATAAACAGTTTCCAAGTCCTGATTTTCTTGCTTTATTTTGAGGCCTGACCCCTTAACAATGTAGCAACAAAGAGGCAGTCTTTCTTAGAAGATGACATTCTGTACATCAAGACAGATCTCATTTCCGAAGAGTAGCTAAAGGTTAAGTGGGGACCCACCGGTGTTTGCACCTTGGGGACTTCATACCCCCGTTTCCACCACAGCAGGAGGCACTGCACCTGAGGACAGGAGGAGGAGTGCTCAACACGCTTCTTGCACCATTACTCTTCCCATTGCACAGGGCCCATCAGTGTTTCCAAGTTTCCACTGCGCTTCATCTGTGCACGGGGGAGCCCCTAGCACTTACTACCTGCTGCGCGGAAGGCATGTGGGCAAAGCCTGAGTCAATGTTAGGCCTGTCCTGTGCCAGTCATTGCCCAGAGAGGCTGGGCTGGGCCACCCCCCTTGGCCGTTGGACCCAATAGTGCCTGGTGAGTACTTTTGTGGTGTCTCTTTTTCTCTCTATCGACAGCACCATTCAGGTGGAACAACAGGCAAGTTAAGCTGCCTGGGGATAGAGATACTGCCAAGCCGCCTGGAGGCACTACGCTTGATTCTTTCCTGGCCCATGCAATCGGTGTAATCTCCAAAGAATTTGATTTAGTGGAAAGACGCTTATCTTGGGATACTACTAGTCCCTCATTGAGACTGACGGAGCCTCCCTTTAGTGTAGCTGTTGGGAACCCCTCTGTAATTTGTGGCTTGCCACCCTCCGTGTTTATCGAGCTAGCCCACTCATTGCCTACCATTGGCTTGCTTAGCAATTCGGACCTTATGAATGCTAGCGACAGTGGTCCTTCCACTAAAAGGAGATGCAAACCTAAGCAAGGGGCCAAAACTGGAGCCTTGAAGATACTATTACCTAGCTAGCCACTACTTTCCAAAACTCATAGCCAACTATGTCTAACCATGACAGGACTCTGGTCCAAACTACTGGCCCTATCCCAAGCCTATTACCATCATACTGAGTGATGCCTGCTGATAGTGTGCAATCCTCTTCCCCGCAAGCTGTGGCTGCTATGAGTTCTATGGAGGGCGGTGGAGTAGGCATACGGGGGGAGTACTGGAGTTGTGTATGGATTGTCTATCCAAGGACCCAATCAAGGACCTATCTTACAGGCATGGCTGCTCGCCAGCCAGACCTACGAGAATCTTCATCAGGACTGTTGTCTGGATGCAGCTGTCTTGACTGTAGTGCCGTATATAAATTCTCCTGGGAAGGAATCAACTCACCAGCTTAAAAACAAAGTTTCTCATTGGTTGTCTCACAAACTGATTTTAATATCACTGAATACAGTGACATTTTGTTTGCAAGAAGTGTTGGGTAGGTCAGTCCCTCGACTAAGCATTTGAGAGGGGACTCTGTTGTCATTAACTGTAAAAAACCAAGCCTGGCCCGCCACTTAATCCAATGCGGTGCCAGAAGGCATGGTGTTGGGGTCCGATATTAACATCGTCACTTTAGGCTTCTTCTACAAACATCTGCTACCTAAGCAGGCAGCTGGGCACGGGTCTTTGCTACCAAGACCTGTTGGGTCAGACGGACTACCCATCCCTATTTCAAATGGATTCCTCCACTTGTCAGACTTAGATGGCATTAACTGACGCCTGACCACAACAGTTGTTGTTAGTGAGCCCACTATTAATGGGTCAGAGGCATCAGTGTTTCTCCAGCTCTTACAACCTTTGCAGGTCATATTCCCATAGCCCTGAAGCTCCTAGTACCATCCTTACTTGTGATTTTGTGGCTCCCCATACTAAGCTTGTTTCCTGGAATCTTGTGAGAATAGCTTCTAAACTTTCCTGTTTAGAGTGGGGCCAGTTAATTGACCAATTTAACATTTGTCTTTTTCAGGAGACATGGTCCCTGACCCCTGAGATCCACTCTGGCTTTGTCAATTTTTCTCAGGCCAGGCCGCAATCTCTTCAGGGAAAGGACGACGTCATGGGCTAACATTTTGGGTAAAAAAAAAATTTGTTCTGTGTGGCCAGAAAGATTGATTTGGGCTCTCCAGATGTATTTTGTGTTACTTTGCGGTTTCCTACTAATGATATCTATTATATATAATAATGTCTATTGCAGGCCAGGGGATAATATAGTCGAACTAGCAACTATAGACTTAATAGCTACTCATATGGTGGCACTTCCTGGCAGTACTTATAAAATTGTGATGGGTGATTTCAACTGCAAATTTAAGCCACTTTGCACTAATTAAGAAGCCCTTACTGGCAATGAGGAGCAAGTTTGGTCAGTCCCCGGGCTTACACTTCCCCTCCCTCAAAGAGGTAGACTGCCACTTTAATCCAACTTAATGCTCTCACTTTGAACAACAACCTTCGAGCCTGCAATGGGAGATCAATGTCAGATAAACAGCAATGGAATGATGGATTAAACCCAGCTCTGTGACTGGGGGTGAAAGTTTACATTGTTCAGCATTCAGTCCATCATCTGTTCTTTTTGCTTTTGTTACCCTAAGTGGGAAAGATAGGTCCAGACGTAGGTCCTGTGCTCACTGTGCCACTGGATTCAAGCAACCTTGGTAGGTGAAGTGTAAAACCCCAAAAACATTCCTAGGATGCTTGTTTCCATTCCAGGGAAGACCAGGCCTGGCAGTTCTGGCTGGACTGATCCCATTGGAAGCAGAGTCCAGACCGATTTGCTTATAGCTTGGTCCAAACTGGGATGGCGCAGTGAGCAAAACACTGATGGATTAAACCCAGATCTGGGACTGTGGTGGATGTTTATATTGTTCAACATTCTGTCCATCATCTGTTCTTTTTGCAGATAAAGAGGGGCGGCACATGTTCAACTGCCTGCACAAATCTAGTTTGATTGACTATGCTTAACTGGATATTAGACTCCTGCCTATTTTGGTCGATGTGTGACCCACCCAGCAGGACTGTTACCATAGTGGTTGGATTTAACATTGAAAGCATCGGGCACTTCATTATATAACTTGCTGGCTGAATCCCTCGGATAGAAGGCTTGTACCTTCTAACAATGAACACAGGCTAAAATTGAATTTTTTGATAGAATCCCCAGCACCTCTGCGGAAAGTTTACAAGGCAATAACCGCAGAGTGGGACTGCTGGGCTAGAGCACATCGCTTCTGGGTGTGGCGACCCAGCAGTCCCCCAACCTGGACTGGAAGGCCAAGATGTAGTTATATTTTCAATGCCAAAATTAGTGCAGTATCAGACTGGATTACCCCCCAAAAAGCCCCTTGGTTGGACAAGAAGCCCAGAGAGAGATTACAACATGGTCCAGAGAGCTTGGGCGCGCTCAACCCTAAAATGGGAAAAAATAAATGGGAGGAGGCACAATGTGAAGAAAAATGGAATTGCTATCAAGTTGATGTGAAAAGCCGTGGAATGAAGACAAACCCCTGTAAAAAATTGTAGCAATTTCATCAAGAAAAACACGGCGCTACAAGCTGCTGTTTTCAGGTAAAAAAAAAGATATGATTAACTACACCCGACTGACCCTGCACAACACGATAGAAAGTCCGACAATGTTTGGAATTCTTAAAGGGGCAGTGCGAGCATGACAGAGTTTGCAGCCTATTAGCAGCCTCACTTACCTTTAGCTTTTCGCTTTAAACATGACAAAAACATTTTCTCATATCAAATGTACTGTATGCCTAATTTGGCTAACTAGATACATTTAAACAAGGTTTTACAAATATGAAACAATATATTTAAACATCATTGCACTGATCCTGCATGTGCATGAAGATACTCTATTGTTTATGAATATCAGAGAGGAAATCCAATAACAGAAGAAACCTTGACACTAGGGGTGCACACAAATTATAACCCCCTCAAACTTCAATAGAATGGAAAAAAAGAGAAGGCGTGCCATCCCAAGGGACCATTGACAATACGAGCTTTGCTCTCTTCGGTTGGAAAGCAGGATGGTAACAAGTTGCGCAGACAAATTCACTAATTACTCCAAGAATGTTACATAATTGTATCCTAGTCAGACATTTCTGACATTCTGCAGGCTGCTGGAACTGACTGACTGCCGGACTTTGGAGGCGTGCATCCTTTAGATACATCTTTCTAATGGAGTGTGAAGGAAGACATTCAGCAGGGTCTAACCTCGTGATTAAGGCTCCAGTTAAAGAGGTCTGAAATACGTCACAAGTCCTTAGCAACGGCACCGAATAACAGGATAAAGTACATAAAGCCTGAAAAATCCCGATTCTCAATGAGGCAGCTTAAGCCTTTTATCCAGCAGAAATACATGATTGTAATACTAATGTTGCTGCGGTAATAATACACCGCTACAAAACCACTCCACAATTAACTGGGCAAGGGAGAATGGTGTGAATTAACAGTGCAAGGAGTAAAATCCCTCTAGGCAGGTACCTTTTAATTTTTTGGAAGGTCAGTGGTTTCTTCTATACTGGATTATTGAATCCTAAAGCTGAAGGCACTACCTTTGCCAACAACCATCACTGCATACCCGCACCAGTAGCGCATAGCACACACACAAAAGCGCATTCACCCTGCTGAAGAGCCGTTAGGAAGGTAACAAAACAAAAAACAGAAACGGTTCTGCAGCACACAGAAGTAGTTTAAAAAAGAGATCTGGCTTTAGATAATGCAGATCATTAAGACATTGAGGCACTATAAAGATCAGTATATTTACATTCAGGGCGCATTTGCAAACTGATTTACTTCTAAGTGTCTTTGTGCAGTTTGGGTGTATATTTCAGTACTCGTGAAAGTGCTAGGCTAAGCTCACTATAAAAAATAAAGGTATCAGTATGCTATTTTTAGGTCAAAGCCTAGCAGACAGTGCATCCGTCTGGTGGCAAAGACATATTGGGGCACGCTGCAAGCTTCCTCCGGAATGCCTTTTGCCCATTATTTAAAACTGGCTTTGTTTTTTCTATCTTACAATTGTTTGCTTTCTATTTGATAGCTTTATTTGTTTTAGGCAGTCCAGCATGTCTTTGTATCTCCTGTTGAGCATAGCCTGTTACCACCTCTCTGACTGGCTCCTTGTATTCATCCACCAGGGCTGGCTTTCTGGAACTCTTTTTTCTTTTTTTGTGAGGCACTCCAGGAGAGTACATGTGCTTTCAGTTGTCTCCCTTAAAAGCTAATGCAGGAAGCAGTAAGCATGCTTTATTTTTTGGAAGAGGTTTCATGTTTCCTATTTTTCTACTTGACTAAGATTCTACTTATCTTTGCCACTAATCTTGCATGTCTGTGAGGAACAATGTTCTGTGTACCAGCTTGTTTATTTTGGTCACTGCTCTTTACTAATATCATAACTTAAACAATCCTCTTCCTCATTGTCAAGCCCATGCCATAGGTGCTGGAAGTAGGGGGTGCTAAAGTTTAGTTTAGGAGTTTGTAAAGCGCACGGCTACCTGAAGGCCTCCCAGCGCTAGAGCGGAGGCAGAACGACAAGGAGGCAACTTATGCTGTGAACAGAATGGTCTCCAAATTCTTACGAAAGGAAATTTCTTGACTATCCTGGCGGAGCTCCAAGGGAAGGAAATTCCAGCGATTTGAGGCTCTAAATGCTAAAGATCGACATCCCCATCTTGCTTTCATAATCCGTGGAACGTTAATCAGGGAGGCCGTCGAGGATCTAAGAGCCCTTTGAGGGATGTATGGCATCGCAATCTGTTTAAGGAAGGCAGGACCCTTATTATGCAGAGCTCTGTGCAAAGTGCAGCGGGCCTTGAAGTTCATAGTTGTTCCACAGGCAGCCAGTGAAGGGAAACTAAAGCAGGTTTTGCAGACAGCTGTCTGGGAATCTTCATAAGTAGGCATGCTGCGGCGTTCTGCACCACCTGAAGTCTTTTTAGTACATATCGAGTTGAACTCAGATAGAGGATATTTCCATAGTCCAGGCATAAAATTATGAGAGCCTCAGTGCTTAGTCTTTTGGCTTGAAAATGAAGTATCTTAAATACTTTTCAAAGTCTTAATAGACTAAAACAGGTAGCTGCCAGCTTTTTACATTGATAGTCCAGAGTCAGGTGAGAGTACAGCCAAAAACCCAAGGACGTTACGTTGTCTCTTGGTGGAGGCAGGCCTTTCAAACCATAGGAGAGCAAAGAAGGGGATCTGAGTGGGCCATAATTACCCACCAACATGACTTCTGTTTTTTCTTCGTTCAGCTTAAGTTTACAGCTGTTTATCTAACTACTGCTTGAAGACAGGGTGTATGAGAATGAGAAGACCAGCTGTGTATAGTCAGCATAGGAAACCAGTGACAAGCCGTAAGGTTCCACAATCTCAGCCAGAAGGGACATATAGATATTACACAACGTAGGGCTGAGAGAGGTGCCCTGGGGCACGTCACAGCTGAGAGGAAGGCTGTTGGAAAAAAAGGAGCGATCAAGAACTTGAAAGGTTCTATCCCTCAAAAAGAAGGAGGCCCATTTCAAAGCGCATCCCTTGATGCCTGCATGGAAAATTCTATGAAGTAGAATGTTATGATCTACGGTGTCAAAAGCAGCACTTAGGTCCAATAGAATGAATGAGGGAGCGCCCCCTAAATCCAGTTGTCGATGAACATCTTCGACTACTGCCAGAAGGGCAGTTTCTGTACTATGTTGAGTTCTGAAGCCCATTTGAGTATGATGAAGGATCTTGTGTTCTTCAAGAAAACCTGACAGATGTCTATTGACATGTTTTTCAATCAGTTTAGCTGCTATAGGCAAGAGAGAAACTGGCCTATAGTTACTCAATAGGGCTGTATCTAGATGAGGCTTGTTAAGTAAAGGTTTAATGATAGCATGTTTCCGATGTGATGGAATAAGGCCTGTTATTAAAGACTTGTTAAGGGCCTTAATAAGATCAGGGGAAATCATGTCTGAACCTAATGCTAAAATGACATGAGGGGCAGGGTCCAGTGAAGATCCTGAATTTATAATGTGTAACATGTTTGTTACCAATTCCTCCGTAAGGGGCATAAAATCTAGTGGAGGATCTCTGGAGTTTAGAACCTGAGCCTGGCCTGCAAGGTCATCATTCTGGGTGGTCATATCTGGAAAAGTTAAATAGATGTCTAGAATTTTCTTTTGAAAGTAACAGGTCAAATTATTGCTATGCTTCTTGGAGGCTTCAGTGAGATCGGTGTGTGAGAGGGCACTTGACTGATTTCTTTAAATATTGAGAAGATTTCTTTGGGAGAGTTGGAACACTGATATTTTAGATGCATTATATGATGACTGCGTGGCTTTAATTTATGTGTGGAAGTGTCTAACTGCTTTCCTATATTCGTTTTTTGTGTTTACACTCCTTTTTTTAGCAGCAACAGCTGAGTAGTGAACCATTGTTATTTTTCATGGCCTGCATGTCCAACATATCCATGCTTCAATTCAGTAGTGGGTGAGCAATAAACTGGTAGTTAAATTTTATATTTGTCTTGCTACATATACTGTGCATTCAAAGACAGATGTCAAATGTTAAGCTCTGTCTTCCGAGGTTAGTGTTTTCTTTCTCTGAGTGCAAGGTAAGAGGATTTGTGTGACTATCTTGCTGACTACTGAGCATGAGAAAGGCTGTTGGATGTATTTTTTATAGCATACACATGAACTGTACAAATATTTCAGAATACATCAGAAGTGTGGTGGAAAAATGTTTTAATGCAAATCGATACACTAGGTGATGCTGATTTCCAAACATTGTTTGAGCGCTGTATAGTTTTAGCAGTAAAATCGTATGTCTGTGCAAGTGTAATGGTAATTTTAATTAATTACATTTCTACAACACTCTACTCAATGCACTATGCCACTTTACGACCCCCCCACTCCACAACACTATAATCCACTCTACGATACACTGAGCCACTCCATTCAACACTACTCCGCTCTGCAACACTCCATGACACTGTACTCCATTTCACACCACTCACTCGGACACGCTGCACCACTCCAATTTACGATACAACTCCATTCTACGCCACTTTGCTCCACTCTGACACTCTAAAACACTTTACACCACCCCACTCTATGCTACTTTAATCCACTCTACACCACTCCAGGACTCAGCCTCTTGTGGAGGCTCCACACTACTGCACTATATGCCTCTCCACCCCACTCTATCACACACTACTTTAGGACACTTTACTAAAGTCTATGCCACTCCACTCTACTCCATTCTATTCTACTCCACTCCACACCACTCCAATGTACATTGCTCCATTCTACGCCACCCCACTCTGCTTTACTTTGCTGCACTCTACACCACTGTAGGTCTCTAAGCATCTCCACGACACACTATTCTACTATATGCCACTCCACCCCACTCTACTGTTGTATAGCCATTTTTAGGTCGAGCATTGCAGCGCATAAGCACTGCTTTTCCGATGTGTTGGTATCTATATAGGCTTTTAACTATGGCCACCTCACGCCCATCAGTTTCACTCGTTTGTGGGCTTGCCTTTCAAAAATCCTTTATCATCATTGGTAAATGCTTTAAATTTGTCCCTCTTTTGTTACTGTCTTGGTAATCGACCCTGTTACATGGAAAATTGCCTGTTTGCTGATATGTTTGACTATGAGCAAACTTTTTTCTTTTTGTGTCTTTCCACACTCATGGCGGCCGTGGCGCATTGAATCAGCTCGCTTATGTCAACTGTTGTACTTTATATTTTTAATTTATGTGGCGAGAAAAGTCCAATTAGGAATTTACAACGCTAATAGCGCTAACTTGAGCAAATGTGAGACCCATTCCATTGAAAATGCTTGTTAGTGATGTCTCTGGGCACTGTATTTTAGCTGCTTGTGCCCTTTAGCCTAGTAACATTTTATTTTGCTAAATTTTAATATTTTACAATCGGCTACATTTGTGGTGGTGTTTTTTTCTTTATCTAGCTGCCTTTTTCTCCTACAAAAGCATTACATTTCTTAGCATGACATTCTTTTCACTTTGTGCTTTCCTCAAGGCTGCAGCAAGATAGGATTGTCGGCACAAGTGGTACACTGCGTCCTTAACGTTCACAGAAACACACCCATCCTTATGTAGGGACATTTCTCAGAACATCAGCTGTTTCATTGTTAAAAAAAAAAAAGAAATGTCCCTGTCTCATGCACGTTAGCAGGAGGTTACAGCCAGATGACCACAACTGCATGCTCTCTGACTTCATTACAGCTGCTTGCTGAGACCACCGGTTCCTGGCCTACTTGGGGATGGGTTTGCTATAGACAACAGGCTTCCTCGCTTCTGTCATACTCAGATATGGAGATGATGTCTTCTTAAGGGGGAATCCTGAAGGGCGTATTAGAGCTTATCCTGCTGTGCTCTAACATAACTTAGGTAGGAATCGCATATATTCTGCATAGTGACAGTATGGTGGGACTTTTTCTGTGTTTCACTTTCCTTGTCATCATTTTGCATCTAGTATGTTTCATCATTTTAATTATTGCACTTCATGCCATTTTATCTAAGACGCAGCAGATACAATAAATCTTATTGAACCATTTCCTCCCTCTGTTTGTCTTTGCATTTGTGGGACTAATGTAACTGAGAGAAAAGGATGACATCTGATCCACCACGACTTCCCTGAGAAGTCATCTTATCATGCACCCGGTTGCCAAAAATCATCCCTGCTCTTGGGCAGAGATGAGGTACTGCTAGCTGGCCAGAAATTGATGTGGCCAACAGGTGTCACATGGTGTGGGATTGGACTCAGTTCACCACAATTCAGGCAATGCTGTCGTCCAAATCCAGCAACCTCATTAATATGATGAAAGCCCATGCAACACTATCAAATAGTGCTCTAGGACACTTTACTCCATTCTATGTCACTTCACTCTCCTCCAATCTATGCCACCCTAAACTACTGCACTCTAACACTACACACCACGCTGAGACTCCATGATAATCCACTCTAGGATACTCTACTCCACAACACTCTACTCGATTACAGACACACAATGGCAAACCCAACACCTCTTGCATACGTGAGACCTATTGGCTTTCCCAATGCTTGTTTTTATTAGTCAGTTTCCTAAATCAGTCTTTTGGTGCTTTCTGTTCGATTAGTCCAATGAAGCAGAAAGATTCATTTTAAGTTGCATTGATGTTGCATTGGTCTTGGTCTACCATTAGTGCCGTTGTTCCTGGGTCACAGGAGAAAGCTAGGCTACCCTTTCAGCCAGCCTGCTCATTATGAATGTTGACGAGGTCAGTGATATAGCTCTGCCCAACTCAAATACTCTTATAAAGTGTGCTGCCTGGCAAATACCCTCTTTGAATCCCCAGAAGAAAAGGTGGCTGTAAATCTTTGCTAGCTTCAAAAAGTGCATTATTCCTCCCTGGAAAAAAATACAATTTCAAGTAAGAACTTGGAATGCCAATGAATGTGACGTTTGTATGGTGAAAAGATGGTTGCAAGCTTAAGTAATAGAGAAGAAATTGAAATAGCAAATGTGTATTCCCCAGACCTAGAAAGTCTAACTGCTGCTGCACAGCTTATAAACCTGTTCCATGTTTCTCCTCACACCACTATTCTTTAAAGGAAAATGTTACATCATTTAGTCTTTCGCTGGTCACACTTTTTATTCTGGAATTCTCTCCATCCTGTACCTATGCAATTTTCTGTTCAGTTTTTTCATTTTATTTTTTATATTAAGAACTTAAGTATCTTCATTTCTACCATAATTTTCGAGCAGGATTAACACCAATGGCTACAGCTCCTAATTTGCTCCTAACTTAATCTTCCTTTCTTAGGATACCTCTCTCAACTCCACATTAGGGTTAATCTCATATTAATCTGTGAAATCGGTATCAAAGAAACCTGCCATTTTTTGTTTCTATTGTATATAAGTTACAATGTGGATTGTTTGTGTTCTTGTGGTCTTTTCCTGCAATATTTAGTTTTTTCCACTTGTTATGGTTATAATTTATTTTATTTTTTGATCTGTATATAACTGGTTGAAACAAAGTTACTATTATTACCCTATAGCTTGCTGGAGCAAACTATACTGGCAATTAAAGGCACACTCCAGCGTTGAACAAGGAAGCAGGACTTCAATGCCGGTACAGCCCATCTACGGAGGGGTATAAGGCTATTAGAACATTCCGCCACTAAAGGGCAGAATGTTCTAATATATAAAACAAAGGCCTCACAGAGCCAGAAGGGACTGATATCCCCTCGGGCTCCTTGTGGCTTTGTTCACAGCAACAGCTATGAATGAAAATGTCATGTTTTAATGCATATGTACACATTCACACAGTATATTTTCCATTTCCTTTCTTACCCGCTCCTGTGTTCCATACCTCCCTTTCTCCTACCCCTTCCCTCTCCTGTGTACCAACTGGTTATTGGGATTGAGCCCTTAATGTTGAGGTTGTGGGTGTTTGAATGTGGACGGATGAAAATGACAGTTGTGATTACTATTACTGTCTGAGGCGCCGATGATGGATGCTGAATAAAGGCATTCCTGACAAGTACAAGTTTGATTGGCATTGTAATTTAAATTACCTGGATTACCACACTTTTATTGTGCCGACGAGTGACGGGATCTGTAGATGCCACTTGCATGGAGAAAACGGAGTGTGCTACCGAGCTGGATGTTGTGCACCTCTCCTCGAGAGCCAACTGCGCTTGTCTACAACTCTCTGAAGTGAATTAAGTGTGTGATCAGCCCACTGGGTGTTTTACACCTACTGCAGTGGGTAGGATCGCCTGAGAGAGAGTTCTCCACATTGTAGCACGCCTTTTTGGAGGTGTCTGGAAAGGATTTCTCCTCAAGAAACAAGCAAGTCGCCCAGCACATCAAGCCTCATTTTGGTACTGGTGGCCATTTTATATTACAGCGCATCCCAATTAATGTTATGCTTCGAGCCTAATAGGTATCCATCTTATGAGGTGTCAATGAAAAGTGGAGAAACTGATATAATCCAGTGCCATTTAAAGGAACTGGATTATAAAAGGAAGGTCATAGAAACCTATTCTTTTGAAATAAACACCATTTTAAATTGCAGTTACTCATGGAATTCCTGTTCTTCCTTTAAAGCTCTTACAAATAAAAGGTGAATCACCTATAACCTGGAAAAGATGGAAGGAGGAGTTTTCAACCTATGTAATGGCAAATGATAGTAACAGAATGCTAGCTGTGAGGAAAAAAGTATCTTATTGCTTTCGGTAGGGTCGGAAGCACAACAAGTCTACAAGTCCTTCCCTAAATTTGAAAATGAGAATGAAGGTGAGGAATTAGATGTATTTGCTGAAGCTCTTTTGAGACTGGGTGCTTACTTTAAGCCTACTATTAGTACCATGCTTGAGAGATATCACATCTATAATAGGAGACAGGAAGAAGGAGAACCTATGAGTGAATTTCTAACTGCACTGAGAAGCTTATCAAATACCAGGGGTGTGGAATTTATTAAAATATCTACTTGTCCAGGGGACAGGTTGCTTCTCAAATCTACTTGTCCTGTAAAAAGATCTACTTGTCCCTTTGGTGCCATGTAGTGTGGCGACAAATTATGGCAGCAATCTCATTATGTAAGAGCTCTGATAATAGCCTCTCTGATTATGCCAGGGCTACTACCTTAGTAGGGCTTGAATACTTGCAGTTTCAATCCCTATTGTAGCAATTTCCTTATTTTGCCACCTTTCTGCAGATCTGCATACTGGGGCTGGAGGAAGCAGTAAGCAATAGATACAGGGCTGGAATGCCTTTGAGTCTGCAAACCTACTAACCTGCATGTTTTAAAGATTTTCACCAGCTTCTCTCTAATATTTTCCCATAATAAAAAAGGTTGGACATTTACTCCTGACAATGGCAGAATTAGAACTTCTTCCAGGGTTGGGAAGAAAGTGGCTGGAGGGAAAATGAACTTGCAAATGCTCAATAGATTTTCACATGAGCAAATCTACACATCGTATTTACCCATGCTAAAATACAGTTCACAAATATTTTATAGGGGTACGACATATACCATGGGAGCACTTTTGTGACTTTCTTTAAGAATTTGGGGCCACATGTCGGTAGGTTCAGATTTGCGACCCGCAAATTGCGAGTCGCAAAGGCTTCGCAAATGCCCACCTCATGAATAATCATGAGGTGGGTCGCAATTTACGACTCCCTTGCGAATGGCGACCCTCACAGGGATGGTGGCCTGATGGAGACGGCAGACCACCATGTCTGTGACTGCTTTTCAATAAAGCAGTTTTTTTTTTTTTTGTAATGCAGTCCGTTTTCCTTAAAGGAAAACGAGATGCATTACAAAAACGAAAAATGAAACGTTTTTGTTTTATTTTTTCAGAGCAGGCAGTGGTCCGCTCTGAAAAAATGTTTACAGTGACATTCACAATGGGGAAGGGGTCCCATGGGGACCCCTTCCCTTTAGCGAAAGTGTTAGCACCCATTTGAAATGGGTGCAAACTGCGATTGGTTTGCTCCCGCGGTCACAAAACAATCCTACATTGCACTGCGAGTCGCAATTAGGAAGGGAACACCCCTTCCTAATTGCGAGTCACAAACCCGTTTTACGATTCGATAACCAGGTTACCGAATCGCAAAATTGGGTTTGTGCATCGCAATGTGCTTTTTGCACGTCGCAAACAGCGAAAGTCGCTGTTTGCGACATGCAAAAAGCTACCTACATGTGGGTCTTGGTCCCTAATTAGGTCTGGTGTTAACAAAGACATTTTGTTTTTATTAAACTTCTATTTCTCTCTCTTTCGGCTGGCTTTACTGTGAGTGATCGCATTCTGCTCTTCCACAAGGAGCATATTGGCACACAAAGTAGTTTTGTTCAGTGTCAGGAACTACAGTGGCACTCAGTGACGTAACGAAACTGGAGGGTGCCCCTTTGCAAAGAACATGGAGGAGCCCCCTCTCCAGACGCACTCCGGCCAGGTGCTGTGCTGAAGGGGCCCCCTGGAGGGCGGCTGTGGGGCCTTTGTTATGCCACTGGTGGCAACGTGTGCTTTTAGAGTTCAAAAACTTGTTTTTTTTTTTTGCCAGTGTTTGTTACAGTGTTGAGGGCCTGGTAGCTCCCACAACAATAAAGTGTTAGAAAAGCCATGTCAAAACAAGACACACATTGATGAAACTAAAAGACTTCTAAAAATATGTCAGATCAGTTGGCTTTGTCAGTGTTTGTTTATTTTCATGCTTCCCATAATCATGTTTAAAATTGTTACACTGATTTTCCATTAGAAATATTTTTGGGAAATACTAGCGTGCATCAACACATTTTACTAAATGACACTTCATTTGCATCTAATCAGAGAGCATTCTGGGAGCATTATACTTAGCCTCATAGCCTAAACTTTTCAAACATGTGTATACACTTTTTTTTTTTTTGTACTGGAACCAACGTCAGTAGTGACCTTAAAACATCTATTTACAGCACTCACCCTAATAATGAAGGCTTTCAAATAATGAACCATAAATACAAGTTCGAACAGCATTATCTTTTGGAAACACATTACCTCAACTGCAGAGAGTTCCACTCTCTAAACAGGCAGCCAAAGGGTTTGTGCTGCAGAGGGTTGGGCCTACTTGTCCCAAGGACAAAGTAAACATAAAAACTTGTTGCCCTTGACCCCAAACAAGATGTCCCGGGCGTCGGGCGATAGGAATTCCACATCCCTGAATACATGTAATTTTTGGAAACCCAACTAATGAGTTTGTGATCAACTCATAGTTAACACTAAAAATAAACTCATACAGGAAAGTTTATAGATCATGGGGGATCCCACCATGGATTAAGGCGTGACTTCAGCCAAAGCTATAGAACTGTCCATGAACTGAGCAAAAGAGGTAAATGAAACTCTACAAGGTAAAAAAAAGACAAGGAGACTTGTGCAGCTGTAAGAAAATATGTGAAAAATGAGTTATAAAAGTGGATTCAAGGACAACAAAACATACTGCTTTAGATGTGGTAATCCCAACCATTTTGCATCTTCAAGAAATTGTCCTGGACTTAAAGTGCAACATTTGCAACAGAAAAAGTCACTTTTCAAAGATGTGCAGGGATGTGAAAAGACAACCCAAATAATGTGTCACACAGGTGTCAGGAGCTACATCTTTTAAAGAGCTTGAAATTGAAGATGACAGTCATGAAGAGAAACGTAGTATTAATGGTGCATGGAGAAAATATGGAAGATGAAGACGAACCCATGAAACCACCTATGTGCAATTTGCATGTGCTGGGTACAGAGTTCTCTGTGATGGCTGGTTTTCCGTTCCCACTACTATCCCAGGCATACTTTGAAAACCAAATTTGAAAATAAAATGCCACTTTTGTCACAACCAGATGTAACAGCTGTCACTTTTGATGGGTGACACATAGGTTATTTTGGGGTCATGGCAAAATTCAAAGGTAGAGTGGTCCAGCTAAAGATTCATGCGGCCAATACAGGAGCAAATGTGCTTGGTTGGAAGGACCAAAGAAAACTAAACATTAAACTTGACCATGATGCAGTGGATTCTGTACTGGTGGTACAAGTGGTGCAAGCTAAGAAAAAGATAATTTCCTCTTTTCCGGACGTATTTAGTAAAAAACTGGGAAAATTGCAAGGCCATGAACATGAAGTAAAATTGAAAAGTGATGTTGAACCCATCAAACAAAAAGTGAGAAAGGTACAATTCAATGTTAGAAAGGAGTTACAAGATCTTTTAGATGAAATGTTGAAACCATCGAAGAGATAGAGTGGATTCCTCCTGTGGTTTTGGCCAAGAAAAATAATGGCAAACTCTGGTTGTGCATAGACTTGAGGGCACTTAATGAAAACATCATTGTTGACAGGCATCCGCTGCCAAAGAGAAATGATCTGCTTTCTATATTCAATTGAGCCACAGTGTTTTACATTTTAGACTTATGTAGTGCCAGCGTCAAATAAACTTGGTGAAGAAGTCAAAGCATTTGACGGCTTTTATCACACCATGTGGTGTATACTAGTTCAAAAGAATACCATTTGGTCTGGCATCAGCACTTTCGGTTTTCCATATGTTCAGGGATTTGGAGAATTAAGTAAGATGTTTCCAGGACGATATCCTGATATTCGCCAAAACGGAGGAGGAGCATTTTGGTGTACTCCATGAGGTTTGCAGGAGACTGTCCAAGAAAGGTCTTGTTTTGTGCATTGAAAAATGTAAATTGTTTGAGTCCCCGGTGGATTACTTGGGAGATATAATATCTGCCAAAGGTGTGGGACCCAAAGAAAATCCTGTGGATGCTATGAAACAGGGCCCACACCTGATGATAGAGAGAAATTGATGCCCTTTATTGGGATGTGTGAGTACTATGAGAAATTTGTGAAAGACACTGCCACTGCGATGGAACCACTGAGGAAGTTGTTTCACAAGGATTGCAGGTTTGTGTGGAAACTGATCAGTAAAATGCAGTTCATTGGATCAAGTCACAAACTGTAAATGCACCTCCTCTTCATTCTTTCGCAAAAGGAAAGAAATGTCTGATAACAGTGGATGCAAGGGCTTTTTTTTGGGCTAGATGCTGTGTTGTAACAGATCAGGTGAAACTGAGTGGAAGGCAGCGTTTGCCTCTAAAACATTAAACGATGCAGAACGCAAGTATGCCATTACTGAACTGGAGTTATTAGCCTGTGTGAGAGCTACAAACCATTTTAGACATTTCGTTTGGGAAAATCGGTTTGCTTTTGTGACAGATCATAAGTCCCTTATACCAATTTTATCCCCTGGTGTTGGAAGAAATTCCACTGCCCACATTGCCAGATTGTCTGCCAAGTTACAGGAGTATAGTTTTGATGTTAGTTATGTGCCTGGCTGATTAATTCAAGCAGCAGACTTCCTGTTCAGGTTGCCCCAACGAAAAGAGAGAGTGAAAGTGAATGAGGATTTTATTGCGGTGGTCAGTGTAAAGGATGTATGTGGCGATAATGGAGAAGTTAACAACGAAAATATTTAGATTAGTGACAAATGTATTCCACCAGTAAAATTGCGGAACTGTCTCCTCGAATGGTGTCACCAAGGGCTTATGGAAAGACAGCATTGAAAAGCCAAATACAGGGAAAATTCTGGTGGGTCAGGGATGGATGTAGATGGTAATCACTTTGTGAGACAGGGTGATGTACGCAAAGTCGCAGAGAAAAATTGCAAGACCCAGATTTCCCCTGTGCAAGTAACTCCATGGCCAAAGTGTGCATGGCAAAAGTTGGGATTAGACACTGTGGTACCATGGGGGTACTTACCAAGAGATGTGAGATTTGCAATTGTCCTTACAGACTATCATTCAAAGTGGTCTGAGGCAAAGTTTGTGGAAAATATAAACACCAGTGATGTGATTGAATTTCTCATGAAAGTATTTAGAAGAGAAGGCTTCCTTGAGAATTAATTTCTAGTGAGATAACAGTTTCTCAAAACTCATAAAATAGAGCATGTATGTACAGCCTTATATGACCCACAATGCAACGGTTTGGAAGAATGATGTAATTGTGATCTGAAGGAAAGTATACACTTGACTGTGTTGGGAAAGATGCCTTTCTTTGTATCTGTTTGCAAAAGGTTGTGGGCGTATAGAATCCCACCACATAATGTCACAGGTGTATCACCCTATGTGCGGATGAAAGGAAGACAATCCACTTCACTGATCTGTCCTTGGTGGTTCAACTCAAATTCTCTAAGCAAGAGATTATGACTGAGCAAGATATGAATGTAGTCAGAAACAAGTTAAGCAACAAGCAGTGCATGTCAAGGAAACAATATAACACAGCACATAATGTTTCTCCGTGCAATATATTGGTGGGTGACTTTGTGAGAATAAGATGGGGAAGAAGAATGAGTAAGGGCATTAGCAAATTCTTTAACCCCATCAAGGTGATCAAAACGGGAAGACTGATCACCCAAGATGGCAAATGTCGGCGTATGAAGAGACTTCCTAAGTGCACTAATGATGGGATTAGCAAAATGAAGTGCAGAAGTGATACAGAACATGATGTTATGGATGAACCAAGTGGAGTGGATAATAAACTGTTCATTGAGGAGAATTTGCGAGCAAATGAAAATAGCATGAAGCCACAACCCAAGGTAACTCTGTAGCCCAGCAGCAAGGGATGACACAATAGCCAACTGTGAGAGGATTGCTCCAAGGTCTAGAGTTCCATGAAGGAAAATATGGTTTGATGATTAACGTATTACTTGGTTTTAAATTTTGTCAAGAAGGAAGGTGTGGCATGTTTTAATGCATATATACACAATCACACAGCATATCTTCCATTCCCTTTCTTACCCGCTCCCATGTTCCATACCTCCCTTTCTCCTACCCCTTTCCTGTCCCTTGTACCGATTGGTTATTGGGCTTGTGCCCTAAATGTTGGGGTCATGGTGGTTCTAATGTTGACAGCTGAAAATGACAGTTGTGATTATTATCACGGTATGAGGCGCCAATGATGGATGCAGAATAAAGGCACTTGACTAGTACAAGTTGTATTAGCATAGTCATTTAAATTATCTGGATTACCACAGAAAACGTTGGAATGTTGGAGCTCTGGGCTTCTACTGGCCATTAGAAGCCTGGAGCACTCCATTGTTTTCTGTGGAGCTCTCAACATTCAAATGTTCCAATAACGCACAGTTTATGACTTATCAAATGTTTAGTTGTGACTGATACAACAACCTCCAAAACCCCCAGAGTATCGTCACTCATCAAAACTTTAAAAAAAAAAAATTATATATATATATGTAGCAGAAGAGGGCGGTACACTGCGGGAGTTGGAGTCAGGAGGAAGAGGAGAAGGAATCTAAACTCCAAAAACACAGCTGATTTCAGCTGTTTCAAAACATGAACAATGTGGTCACAACTGTGCAGCTCTGTCTGCAATCCAAAAGTTCATGAAATAAAAGTTACCAGCAGTGTTTTTAACTACATACGAGACACTTCTGATTTCACTTACTTTGGAATTGTTTTTCCTTTTCTATGTTTACTGCCCACATGTTCAATCTCGCCTAGGCACCTGTGCCATATAAATGTGTGAAAATAAATTTTACAGTTTAAAGTAAACCTACAGTGGAAATGACTTGATAGAGGAAATTCGACCCTTCACTGATGAGTCTTTGACTGGAATCGGCAAATCAGTCAGAACTACACTACCGCTTATTTTAGATTATAATTGCTGGATTACTGACATTTATAAAAAAAAAGCTTTACTTTTAAAGCATGACAATAAACACACTGTTTTACAATGTTTGCTCGCTCATACTCCACTTCTGGACAAAGGTGGGTGACCATCAAGCGTACCTATCTGCTGGTTTCATGCAATACAACTATTGTGTGCTGCAGTTCTAGGTATTCAAGTCATTCTTGGGCCTGTACCAAACTCACTAACACTGGTTAGTTATGTTCCTATGCAATAGAGACACAGTCTACATGTGGGGTCGTGAATGATTGCAAATGGCCGGACCTTGCACTCAGCAGTGGATGAGATTAAAAGCATTCTAGCCATCAGATTTCTGCTTTTCTCCATGGGGCACCATACGGTGGATGGGTATGACCAGACGTGGGTTCTGTAGCCTACCCTTTCATAGAACTCAAACTCCACCTCATTGAAAAGGTCTACACAATGGCTGTGGCAGCTTGTGTCCCATGAAAACTGGAAGTGTTTTAGCTGTTCAGTCAGGACACACAATCGGTTACAAAAACGTACATATGGTTGGTCCCTGTCAGTAGTGGCGAGGTGAGCAAAGTAACTGGACTGGACTGGACCAAAGCTCATAGTGAGTATCAACGGCTAAGATTTTTTCAACTATTCTATCCATCACTTTTAGGTTCTCGGTTTGTTTGGATAATAGGGACACTAAGAGTGTTATCTGCCCTTCAGCAAATGCAACATAAAAGAGTAATGACTTACTGTTTTCCTGAACTCTGGCCACAAATCCCATAAGTGGTAACTGTGGAGTTACCTGTAGAATTGAAGGAGGAGGCGGAGCAGCATGCGACACTACAAGAAAGGTAAAATAAAGTGTCATCTCGAAGGTAAACCTCATCCCTCAACATGATTACCTGACACCAGAACATAAATGTTAAGTGAAGTTGCCAATGCAGTTTAAGACACTCAGTGATACTGTGTATTAGATGTTCTCAATCCATATACTTCTAAGCTCTCACAGGGCAAACTAAGCAATATCCTCAGAGAACAAAGAAAAGATTCAGACTACATCAGGCCACTTGATGGTTGGAGTACTGCATGAGATATATGAAGATAATCAGAAAAGTAACTTTTGTTTAAAAAAGTGAACAAACGGATAGTAGTGTGAACAATATCTGTAATTTGCACTCCCTGCATCCCCTAGAAGCCCACAAACAAATCTTGCATAAAGGGTACCCTAGATTTTGTTTGACAAAACTGACTAGTAATGCTGCTGCTTCACCATTACTACTCAACTTCAGTATTAATGATGGGATAGGCTGTCCTATTTCAGTGCTTAGGTTTTGTGGACTTCGGAAGTGTTTGTCAAACCTTTTCAAATCAGTGCTTATCCTAGCATATTAGGCTGCATAACCCTCTAAATATAAAACAAAACTTTTTTCCATTGTTTACAAAACATGTTTTGGCAGTGGTTGTTATAACCCACATATTTAATTTAAAGGAGAAGTAATGCAGAGTATGTAGTGTCTTCCTATGGAAACTGTGACCACAGAACATATGTTAGACTTTTGAAGCATAAAACGTCTGTGTAATTTACCCCCACCTCATTACCCACTCTCACATCTCATCATCTCTAACATTCACCCTGTAAGGTCTCTGACTGGTTTATAGGACTACTAATGAATTAAAGTAACAGTGCTATATTTTACGTTTTTACACCAGATTAATTTGCAGTCCTGAATTATAAGGCACCTGAAACTAGATGCTTTAAGCATGCTCACCACTGCTTTTCTGCACACTCTGCCTGACTACATTAAGACAGTGCTGCTGTTGTGTATCACATTGTATTCTGGGACTTGAAACAGTGCTGTTAACATTGTAAGTATGGGCTTTAAAAACCACTAGAAGTGAAGTGCAACTGGGTAAAAGGCCAGGATGAGCTGAAGGTATCACGACTAACAATGGGACATCTTGAAGCTATGAATGTGTTTGGTATTTAGTTTTCACCACTATACCATGTGCCTGGTGACAGCACTCTTCAGACGTACTGTTCACTACACCTTGCATTGAATATTTCAAGCCTAAACTGTTTGACAGTTGACCTGCTACCTAAATTGACTTTAGAAAAGGGGGCTGATGTATCAGAGTTTTACCTATAATGAGTCTAGGGGTAAATGTGACCGTACATATTGGCCAAGATTGTTATAGAGCAGCCATTTCACCAATCAGTGAAATAATTGAACTGTCAAAATATCAAATAATAAAACTGTAATATTCCCAGACTATCTGCAGTAGATGAAATAATTAAATCAGACCTAAAACATGCTTCTAAACACTTCATCTTTAACCTATTCTGTGCCTTGGACGAGGTGATCTCGTCCAAGGCACCGGTTCCAGGGTGCCTTGGACGAGATCACCTCGTCCTGCACCCGGGAACCGGGGGGAGCGCTAGCGCTTCCCCCATGAGCCCCCCCACCCACACCCTCCGGTCGTGGATGGAAGGAGAATCCCTTCCCATTCCACCGCCCGTGACGTCAGCGCGCATCGCGTGCTGATTGTCACAGAGGCCTCCTCCTTCGCGCTGGAAGCTCAGCTTCTAAGCAAAGCATTTCTCTTCCGATCACATGGAGGAGGCCCGGAGAGGCTTCAAAGGGAAGGAAATGTATTTCCTTCCCTTTGAAGTCTCTCTCAGCGTTTCAAAAGCCGGATTGTAAAGCTATCCGGCTTTTGAAACGCCCACTAGACACCAGGGATTTTATTTTTTATTTGGAAACTGGCATGGGGAGCGACCCCTTGGGCAAGGGTCGCTCCGGGGGGGGGGCATTTTTTTTTAAGGCCTTTTCTGCCCCCAAGGGGGACAGAAACCACTAGACATCAGGGATTTTTTTTTTCTTAGTGAATTTCACGCAAGGGGAGCGACACCTTAGACAAGGGTCGTTCCCCTGGGGGGCAAATTTATTTTAGGCCATTTCTGCCCCCCTAAAGGGCAGATCAGCCTATTTTAATTAGGCCGATCTGCCCCCAGGGGGGGCAGAAACCACTAGGCCCTGGGGATTTTTTGTTTTTTGTTTTACAGATGGTGAGCGACCCCTTATGCAAGGGTCGCTCCCCTGGAGGGGCAAATTGTATTTAGGCCATTTCTGCCGCCTTTGGGGGCAGATCGGCCGATTAGGCACCGGGGATCTTTTTTTGGGGGCCAATGTCACGCAAGGGGAGCGACCCCGTAAGCAAGGCTTCCCCCCTGCTGGGGGGGGGGGGGGCAAATATATTTTAGGCCATTTCTGCCCCCCCTGGGGGCAGATCGGCCTATTGTTATTAGGCCGATCTGCCCCCGGGTGGGGGGGGGCAGAAACCTCTAGGCGCCAGGGCTAATTTTTTTTGTGTGTTTTTTTTTATTTTTTTATTTTAGAGATGGGGAGCGACCCATTACGCAAGGGTCGCTCCCCTGGGGGCAAATTGCATTTAGACCATTTCTGCCCCCTTGGGGGCAGATCGGCCGATTTTAGGTCAATCTGCCCCCAAGGGGGGCAGAAACCACTAGGCACCGGGGATTTTTTTTTTTTGCGCCAATGTCAAACAAGGGGAGCGACCCCGTAGGCAAGGGTCGCTCCTGGGGGGTGTTAGGGGGGAACATTTATTTTAGCCCATTTTAGGCCATTTCTGCCTATTGTTATTAGGCCGATCTGCCCCAGGGGGGGCAGAAACCTCTAGGTGGCAGGGCTAAAAAAAAAATCGTGTTTCTTTTTTGTTTCTTTTTTTAGAAATGGGGCGCGACCCATTAGGCAAGGGTCGCTCCCCTGGGGGGCAAATTGTATTTAGACCATTTCTGCCCCCCTTGGGGGCAGATCGGCCGATTTTAGGTCAATCTGCCCCCAAGGGGGGCAGAAAACACTAGGCACCGGGGATCTTTTTTTTGCGCCAATGTCACGCAGGGGGAGCGACCCCGTAGGCAAGGGTCGTTTCCCAGGGGGGTTGGGGGGGGGGGCATATTTATTTTAGGCCATTTTTGCCCCCCTTGGGGCCGGCTGAGCTAGAGGCCAAAATCCACAGTTAGGCACTTTGTAAAAAACACCTCTGTTTTCTGTGAAAAAATGTGATGTGTACACGTTGTGTTTTGGGCCATTTCCTTTCGTGGACTACCCACACAAGTGAGGTATCATTTTTATCGGGAGACTTGGCGGAACGCTGGGTGGAAGGAAATTTGTGGCTCCTCTCAGATTCCAGAACTTTCTGTCACCGAAATGTGAGGAAAATGTGTTTTTTGTTTAGCCAAATTTTGCAGTTTGCAAAGGATTCTGGGTAACAGAACCTGGTCAGAGCCCCACAAGTCACCCCATCTTGGATTCCCCTAGGTCTCTAGTTTTCAAAAATGCACAGGTTTGGTAGGTTTCCCTAGGTGACGGCTGAGCTAGAGGCCAAAATCTACTGGTAGGCACTTTGCAAAAAACACCTCTGTTTCCTGTCAAAAAATGGGATGTGTCCACATTGTGTTTTGGGGCATTTCCGGTCGTGGACGCCAGGCCTACCCACACAAGTGAGGTATAATTTTTATCGGGAGACTTAGGGGGAACATAGAATTAAAAAACAAGTGTTATTGCCCCTTGTCTTTCTCTACATTTTTTCCTTCCAAATATAAGAGAGTGTGTAAAAAAGACGTCTATTTGAGAAATGCCCTGTAATTCACATGCTAGTATGGGCACCTCGGAATTCAGAGATGTGCAAATAACCACTGCTCCTCAACACCTTATCTTGTGCCCATTTTGGAAATACAAAGGTTTTCTTGATAGCTATTTTTCACTCTTTATATTTTAGCAAATGAATTGCTGTATACCCGGTATAGAATGAAAACCCACTGCAGGGTGCAGCTCATTTATTGGCTCTGGGTACCTAGGGTTCTTGATGAACCTACAAGGCCTATATATCCCCGCAACCAGAAGAGTCCAGCAGATGTAACGGTATATTGCTTCACAAATCTGACATTGCAGGAAAAAGTTGCAGAGTAAAACGTAGAGAAAAATTGCTGTTTTTTTTCACCTCAATTTCAATATTTTTTTTTTTCTGTAGGAAACCCTTGTAGCATCTACACAAATTACCCCTTGTTGAATTCAGAATTTTGTCTACCTTTCAGAAATGTTTAGGTTTCTGGGATCCAGCATTGGTTTCACACCCATTTCTGTCACTGACTGGAAGGAGGCTGAAAGCACAAAAAAATCGTAAAAATGGGGTATGTCCCAGTAAAATGCCAAAATTGTGTTGAAAAATTAGGTTTTCTGATTCAAGTCTGCCTGTTCCTGAAAGCTGGGAAGCTGGTGATTTTAGCACCGCAAACCCTTTTTGTTGATGCCATTTTCAGGGAAAAAATCAAAAGCCTTCTTCTGCAGCCCCTTTTTTCAATTTATTTGAAAAAAAACTAAATTTTCACTGTATTTTGGCTAATTTCTTGGCATCCTTCAGGGGAACCCACAAAGACTGGGTACCCCTAGAATGTTGGAAAAAAAGGATGCAAATTTGGCTTGGCTAGCTTATGTGGACAAAAAGTTATGAGGGCCTAAGCGCGAACTGCCCCAAATAGCCAAAAAAAGGCCTGGCACAGGAGGGGGAAAAGGCCTGGCAGCGAAGGGGTTAATCCAAGCACACAAACGTGGATGAAACAAAAGGAAAAAACTATATTTTAGCAACATTGTTTTACCTTGTGTACTTTCCTTGAATGGCATGAGAGAGAGAGAGAGAGAGAGAGAGAGAGAGAGAGAGAGAGAGAGAGAGAGAGAGAGAGAGAGAGAGAGAGAGAGAGTGTGTGTGTGTTCACATTTTAAACGTACAAAACCACAGAAATTCACCCGTTATATTGACAGTTATCTCAAGTAACTATAACTTGTGCCCTAAGGTAACTATAAATCACGCCCTCGCTATGCAGTTTTTTTGTCAAAACTTTTACTGATTTCTCCCCGTCCCCAAGCGTATTACTAAGTTCCCGCCAGGCTGACTGGCGGGAACATTGTATTACGAGTTCCTGCCAGGAACAGTGCTACGATACTGGCCTCAGCTCCCATAGCACTCCAGCACCCTCAGGATGTGCATTGTCTCCCCCCTGTGGTCCCCAGCACTGGCTTTCCACCAGCCTTTCCATTGAGGGGTCCCCACCATGGAAGGCTGGCAGAAATTGGGGTTGTAATCAGTCAGTTCAGTGCCTCCATGGCTGGTTACAACTGCGGCCGCCGCTGACCCATTGGGAACCATGATCCTGGAGGCGACGGCAGTTCCCTGGTGGGTCAGTCCACCAGGGTTGTAATGTGGCGGATGGACCGCCACCATTGTGGTGTTCTGACCGTCACTGGAAGGCTGGCAGTCCTGCAACCGCCACCCTTGTAATCAGGCCCTATGTCTTAAGAGATTTTATTATACCTATAATAACTCACCCTCTCTGTGGTAATCTGGGCATCATGCTAATGTCATACAATCTTAAGATAACTATCATTACACAGTATCTCCATTGGGACTTGACTGTGAATATATTCACACACTATCTCTATGGGAACTTGAAAATGACTATAGTTAAATGCTATCTCTTTGGGGAGCTGGGAATGACTACAATCATCCAGTAACTCTTCGGGGGCTTGACCATGACTAACATAATGTACTTTTACTGTCAGCTCTAGAATATCACTATAATCACATGCCATGTCTATGGGACTATTATTACACACACACATAAAAAAAGGTGATGCCTAGTGGTGAAGATGATGAAAAAGGACCCGGTAATCATGACTTTCCTATCTCCTATTTCCTATATCATCACATTGCAGGATCTTTGGCCTGCAGATGATTTTAAGTATTGTTTGTTTCCTTCTCCCTTAACGTTTGTGTTCACTTTGAAATAGGCTAAATATCTGTGAATCCCTTTCAATGGACTTGATATCCTAGGGTTTTCTGGTGGGAAATGCATCATCATCAAAATCTATTTTCTGTGTGCTATTAGGACACAAGGAGATACATATAATTTACACACAGCACTAGAAAATAGCAGTATGCTATTTGTTAATTAATACATTCAATCACAAATGACCATTTTGGAGAAAGTCCTCACAAGGTTAGTAACACGTGTTCAGTTCCCCATAAGGATGGTTCTGTGCACGTGGTTAAATAAAACTATATTTGTAAATATGAAGCCGGATTCTTTTTTCCACATTTTAAAACGTACAAAACCACAGAAATTCACCTGTTATAGTGACAGTTATAGTTACCTTAGGGCACTAGTTATAGTTACTTGAGATAACTAACTATAACAGGTGGATTTCTATGGTTTTGTACGTTTAAAATGTGAGCCTAACTATAATGTCCCAGTAACCTTTGTTTTTTTAAGTGAATACATACCCAAATATACATACATATATACACACACAAATGAGAGCTGTTACCCTTTTGGTAGGATTTCATCAATTATTATTATTATACGTTTAAACATAAAACAGAATAGCCTACCCATTTGTAAACATAAGATACAACAGCATCCAAACCTTTATTAATCATTTTTTTTCTTCCAAAAGCTTCTGAGTAATGTCTTTTTCAACCAAAATATTTAACAACATCCTTAAACAAGCAGAAAATCTTAAACCAGTCTTTCTTGCTTATACCTTGTGTTTCTTTGAATGACATCTTAGATTGTAGTCATGCAGGTGGTTGTTTATAAATAGCTATTAATTAATAGATATCTTTATACACACATTTTATATACTCAGACATACATTTACATATACATATATAAATATATATATATATATATATATATACACACACACACACACACACACACACACACACATACACATACACATACACACATATTTTCTCTTTTTCTCTTCCCAAAACCCAATTCCCCTTGAAGACTTGCAAGAGAGCAATGTACTCTTCATCGCAGTAACATTAGTCCTCACCGGAATTGGGGAATTGGCAACCCCCCCCATCGGAACGCCTGGAATTCAGGTGAGTGGCTCACATATGACACTGGGGTCCGCCACCCCACAGGGCCGGCTCCTGCTGCCTTCCGAGGTTCTCGGGAGGTAGCTGTCTGCTTTTGCTTGGCGGGAGTTTGGCTTCCAGCAAGCAGGAGCTGTTAAAAGAAATATATATATACGCTCCTGCTTGCTGGAAGCGAAGATGTCATCTCATCGGGCAGGGAAAAAGGTGAAAGTAATGCTCTTGTATACAGGCTCCCCCTTGAGGCTCCTTTCGCGGTTTCAGAGAAATAAAAAAATACTAATCCTGCCCTGCATTATTATAATAGATAAATATGCAGGGCAGGATTCATTCTGGCAAATGTCTAATTTCTGAAGCTCCACTTCTGTAAAGTACTAATCATCCTAACTTCGTGCGCATGGCCAAGCCAAAGCAAATGTGTTTTTCTCTGCTTTTCCACTTTGAAACCTTAGCTGTAAAACTTGTAGGTGGTGTTTCCATCCTTGCTTTTTTTGAGCGCAGTATCTCATGTACTGATTGTGATGAGTGGGTTCTTTCTTGTCATCTGATGCCGAGACCAGAGTTTGTCTTCTACCTTTAAAAAACCATAAGTATGGAAAATGATCTAGAAGCCCAACCCTTTTGGGGAAGAGTTCTTGATTAACAGGAACATGAGCCATCTACACCAAACAAAGAAGCACTTCATGAGTGCTGCAGCCAACCCCTGCTGCGCACTGCCAAAGGCTGTGCGTGGCATGGGGGGTGGGTGTTTATAGGGGGTTGGTCGAAGGCTAGGCCCTGCGGCCAACCCCCCGCCACAGATGGCCAAAGGCAGTGAATGGCCTAGAGTTGGGTGGTTATAGGGGATTGGCCAAAGGGCCTGGCCACGCGCCAGGTCCTGCGGCCAGCCCCCACCGCGCACAGCCAAAGGCCATGCATGGCACGTGGTTGTGTGGTAATAGAGGATGGGTTCGCGGACAACCCGTCACGCATGGCCTAAGGCCATATGCAGCGGTGGTTGGAATAATAATAAAGTCATTTAAATTATGTTGTGTTAAAAATAACATAGAAATTCACTGGAAAAAAAACAAAGGTTTCAGGGATGGTATAGTGAGGAAATAGAAATAAATAAATAAAAAAAACATAGATATTCACTTTAAACCAAAGGTTACAGAGATTATATTTAGACTCACATTTTAAACATAAAAAAACACAGAAATTGAGCTTTTAGTTATTTCAATTAACTATAACTCGTGCCCTAGGGTAACTATAACTCGCACCCTTGCCATGCACTGCTAATTACCCTAAATATTACACCACCCATGACATCTTGTGACGTCACTGATAATATCATTGTAACATTTGCAGTAAAATTATTGATGAGAAAACTGTGCATGGCGGGGGCCGCTGCATTTCTATGGTTTTGGACGTTTAAAAAGTGAGCCTAACTGCAACATCCCTGTAACCTTTGTTTTTTTTAAATTTTTTAAGTGGAAAAAAATATATATACATATGTGTATATATATATGGAAAATTTCACTTACCCAGTGTACATCTGTTCGTGGCATGTTCCGCTGCAGATTCACATGCTGTGCACTGTTTCTGCCATCTAGTGTTGGGCTCGGAGTGTTACAAGTTGTTTTTCTTTGAAGAAGTCTTTTCGAGTCACAGGACCGAGTGACTCCTCCCTTTCGGCTCCATTGCGCATGGGCATCGACTCCATCTTAGATTGTTTTCCCGCAGAGGGTAAGGCAGGAGTGGTATAGTGAGAATAGTAAAGATGTCCATGCAATGGAATAGATATTTATGTACAAAGTTTGAGGTAAAGGAATGTTTATTTACATATGTACAATTTCTAATTGCAACTTAAACGGCCACAGGCTCCCGGGGAGGTGGGAGGGCGCATGTGAATCTGCAGCGGAAAATGCCACAAACAGATGTACACTGGGTAAGTGACATTTTCCGTTCGGTGGCATGTGTAGCTGCAGATACACATGCTGTGCATAGACTACAAAGCAGTAATCCTCCCCAAAGCGGTGGTCATTCTGTAAGAGTTGAAGTTGTTTGAAATAATGTTCTTAGTACAGCCTGTCCTACTGTGGCTTGTTGTGTTGCTAACACATCTACACAGTGTGGAGTGGACCAAGTGGCTGCCTTACAAATCTCTGTCATTGGTATGTTACCTAGAAAGGCCATTGTTGCTCCTTTATTTCTAGTGAAGTGTGCCTTTGGTGTAATGAGTAGTTCTCTTTTAGCTTTTAGGTAACAAGTTTTTATACATTTAACTATCCATCTGGCTATGCCTTGTTTGGATATAGGGTTACCAGCATGTGGTTTCTGGAATGCGACGAACAACTGTTTACTTTTACGAAATGGTTTTCTTCTGTCTATATAGTACATTAGAGCTCTTTTTATATCTAATAATAATGTATGCAGAGCTCTTTCTGCCATTGAGTCTGGCTGTGGGAAGAAGACTGGGAGTTCCACTGTTTGGATGAAATGAAACGGTGAAATTACTTTTGGTAGAAATTTTGGGTTTGTGCGGAGAACAACTTTATGTTTGTGTACCTGTATAAAGGGTTCTTCAATAGTGAAAGCCTGTATTTCACTAACTCTTCGTAATGAAGTGATAGCTACTAGAAAGGCCACTTTCCAAGTTAAGAATTGGATCTGACAAGAATGCATGGGTTGAAAAGGTGGAACCGTGAGTCGTGTAAGTACAATGTTAAGATTCCACGAGGGTACCGGTGGAGTTCTTGGAGGTATGATCCGCCTTAGTCCTTCTATGAAGGCTTCAATGACTGGTATTCTAAATAGGGATTTTGTGTGTTTCATTTGCAAATAAGCCGAAATTGCAGTAAGGTGTATTTTGATGGATGA
Source organism: Pleurodeles waltl (assembly GCF_031143425.1). Classification (NCBI taxonomy): domain Eukaryota; kingdom Metazoa; phylum Chordata; class Amphibia; order Caudata; family Salamandridae; genus Pleurodeles; species Pleurodeles waltl. Next base: position 1,894,663,210 of record NC_090440.1, read on the forward strand.
GAAGGCAAGATTTGCTTTTTGTAGGTGTAGTAAATAGTCCTGTATGGACGCATCCAACGGTGTGATGTGTTTTGCTTGGCAGTAGAAGACAAATCTTTTCCATTTGTTGGCATAACAATGCCTGGAGGTAGGTTTTCTTGCCTGTTTAATGACTTCCACACACTCGTTTGGAAGATTTAGATAGCCAAACTCTAGGACTTCAGGAGCCAGATTGCTAGATTAAGCATTGCTGGATTGGGGTGTCTGATCTGCTGTTTGTGTTGCGTTAACAGGTCTGGTCTGTTTGGAAGTTTGATGTGAGGTACCACTGAGAGGTCCAACAGTGTGGTGTACCACGTTTGGCGTGCCCACGTTTGTGCTATAAGTATTAGTTTGAGTTTGTTTTGACACAGTTTGTTGACTAAAAAAAAGAAATGAGTGGGAGAGGGGGAAAAGTGTAAGCAAATATCCCTGACCAATTGATCCATAGAGCATTGCCCTTGGACTGAGGGTGTGGGAACCTGGATGCAAAGTTTTGGCATTTTGCGTTTTGGTTTGTGGCGAACAGATCTATGTCTGGTGTCCCCCCACTGGCGAAAGTAGTTTTGTAGTATCTGGGGATGTATTTCCCCACTCAGTTTGCTGGTGATCCAGACTGAGATTATCCACTAATTGATTGTGAATGCCTGGGATGTATTGTGCTACTAGGCTAATATTGTTGTGAATTGCCCAATGCCATTTTTTTTGTGCTAGGAGGCAACGTTGTGATGAGTGTGTTCCCCCCTGTTTGTTTAAGTAGTAAATTGTTGTCATATTGTCTGTTTTGACAAGAATGTGTTTGTGAGCTAGAAGAGGTTGAAAAGATTTTAGTGCTAGAAAAACTGCTAGCAGCTCTAATTGATTTATGTGTAGCTGTTTTTGCTCGTTGTCCCATTGTCCTTGTATACTGTGATTGTTGAGGTATGCTCCCCACCCAATCATTGATGCATTGATGCATCTGTTGTCAGAATGGCGTGAGGCACAGGGTTTTGATAAGGCCGCCCTTTGTTTAAATTTATGGGGTTCCACCACTGAAGTGAATAGTGTATTTGGCGGTCTATCAACACTAGATCTTGAAGGTGACCCTGTGCCTGTGACCATTGTTTTGCAAGGCACTGCTGTAAGGGCTGCATGTGTAACCGTGCGTTTGGGACAATTGCAATGCATGATGCCATCATGCCTAGGAGTTTCATCACAAATCTGACTGTGTAATGCTGATTTGGTTTGATTTTTGGTACCATGGTGTGGAATGATTGTACCCTTTGTGGGCTTGGACTTGAAATAGCTTTTTGAGTGTTGAGTGTAGCTCCCAAATATTGCTGGATTTGGGATGGTTGCAAGTGTGATTTTTGGTAGTTTATAGAAAACCCTAGTGTGTGTAGGGTATCTATTACGTAACGTGTGTGATGTTGACACTGCTGTTGAGTGTTGGCCTTTATTAGCCAATCGTCGAGATATGGGAATACATGCATGTGTTGTCTCCTTATGTATGCCGCTACCACGGCAAGGCATTTTGTAAATACTCTGGGGGCTGTTGTTATCCCGAAGGGTAATACTTTGAATTGGTAATGTTTTCCTTGTATAACAAACCTGAGGTATTTTCTGTGAGATGGATGGATGGGTATATGAAAATACGCTTCTTTCAAGTCCAGTGTTGACATGTATTCTCCCTGTTTTAGTAATGGGACTACATCTTATAGTGTCACCATGTGAAAGTGTTCTGATTTGATGTATAGGTTGAGAGTCCTCAGATCTAATATTGGTCTTAGTGTTTTGTCATTTTGGGGAATAAGGTAGTACAGGGAATAGACCCCTGTTCCTTTTTGTTGATGAGGTACTAGTTCTATGGCCTGTTTTGTTAAAAGTGCCTGCACCTCTGTTTGTAACAATGTTAGATGTTGCAACGATAGTTTGTGCGCTCTTGGGGGAATATCTGGAGGAAAATGTGTGAATTCTATGCAGTAACCATGTTGGATAATTGATAGTACCCATGTGTCCGTTGTTATGTTTGACCATTGATTGTGGAACATTTCCAGTCTTCCTCCCACAGGGGATGCGTGTTGGGGGAAGGTGATGGCAAAGTCACTGCTTGGTGTTAGTGGTTTGCTTTGTAGGTTGGAATTTTCCCCTGGACTTTGGAAATTGCCCTCTGAAGGACACGCAAAACCCCCCTCTGATACTGTGATTGGTATGAAGGTTTTGTTTGGGAGGTGGATGGATCTGATGATTGTGGTCTAAAACCTCCCCTATACTGTGGTTTTCTAAATGTCCTTCTGTATTGGGATGAGTAAAGCACTCCCATCACTTTGGCTGTATCGGTGTCCTTTTTCATCTTTTCAATGGCTGTGTCCACTTGTGTGCCAAATAGCTGTTGCTGGTTGAATGGCATGTTGAGGACAGCCTGTTGAATCTCTGGTTTGAAACCTGAGGATCTAAGCCATGCATGGCGTCTAATTGTCACTGCAGTGTTTACTGTTCTTGCAGCAGTATTGGCTGGATCTAATGCAGATCTTATTTGATTATTGGTAATCGCCCGTCCCTCCTCTCCCACTTGCCGAGCTCTCTTCTGGTATTCCTTGGGGAGATGTTGGATGATGTCGCTCATCTCGTCCCAATGAGCTCTGTCATATCTTGCGAGGAGGGCCTGAGAGTTTGCTATGCGCCACTGATTGGCAGCTTGTGATGCTACCCTCTTTCCTGCCGCGTCAAACATTATACTCTCCTTATCTGGAGGGGGTGCATCTCCAGATGACTGGGAGTTGGCTCTCTTCCTCGCTGCGCTGACCACTACCAAGTCTGGGGGCAGCTGCTGGGTGATAAAAACTGGGTCTGACGGTGGCGGTTTGTATTTCTTCTCCACCCTTGGTGTTATGGGTCTTCCCTTCACGGGCTCCTGAAAAATCTGTTGGGCATGTTTAAGCATGCCTGGGAGCATGGGCAGACTTTGGTAAGATGTATGCGTGGAGGACAAGGTATTAAAAATAAAGTCGTCCTTTAGTGGTTCGGTGTGCATGCTCACATTGTGGAAAGCAGCAGCCCTAGCCAAAACCTGTGTGTAGGAGGTGCTATCTTCGGGTGGAGAGAGTTTAGAAGGATAGCACTCCGGGCTATTGTCCGACACAGGGTCATCATAGAGGTCCCATGGGTCTGTATCTTGATGCGACTGCACAGTGTGTGTGGGTGACTGTGCAATGGGTGTGGCAAGAGGAGAAACAGTTCTTTGAGGAGAATGCAGAGGAGAAGGTGCTGGGCAAAACTGGCACTGGGGAGATTGCTCTCTGGGCACTTTAGCCTTTGGCTGCTCAGTGTCTGAACGTCCTTGGAAAGCCAATTTCCTTTTAAATTTGAGAGGAGGTGCTGTCTAGATTTTTCCAGTATCCTTGTGGATCTGTATCCTTGTTTGTGTCTCATCAAACTCCTCCATTTGAAGTTCTTCCTCGAATCTGTGTCTTTCTTTCATCTGTTTTGAAAGTCCATGTTCCTCAGTATATAAAGCTTTTTTCGGCTCTGAAGCCGTTTTTTTCGGCAATGAAATGCCCATGCTGATAGTAGGCCTCGGTTCCGAAAGACTCTTTCGAGGTTTCGACTCGACGAGTCGATGTCAAGCTTTTTCGGAGACGGTGTCTTTGCTCGAGTCCAAGGACTTCGACGCGGATGTGGCCTTTTTCGGTGCTGAATGTGTTGTTGGTCACCGCTTGATCTCTTGTGGGTAGAGCCATGGCCTTCTGGCAGCGGCGTCCCCGAGGCCTTTTGTTTAGTCTTGGACTGACTCTGGGCTTGGGTCGGGGCAGGCATACTCACGTGCTGGCCTGCTGTGGGTGGTCGGTCTGCTTCGGAATCGTCCGAATCAGAACCTTGGATGGAGATGGCCATCTCCTCTTCCTCGACGTCGAGGTACTCGGTACCCTTCAACGCCATTTGCAGTCGTCTCGCCCTTCGATCCCTCAAAGTCTTCTTGGAACAGAAGGACCTGCAGGCCTCACAAGTATCCTCTTGGTGGTCCGGTGACAGACAGATTACAGACCCGATGTTGATCTGTGTAGGGATACTTGGCGTGGCACCGAGGGCAGAATCGGAACGGGGTCCGGTCCATGAGGCCTCGACGCTTCTTGTGGTCGGGCCGACCAGGCCCAGGATGGGCGCGGGTGCCCCGAAGGGCAACCAAAGGTGTGTTTCGCCGGTGCCGAAGGAAGCTAGGTCGCGATCTAAACAATACCGACACTTTTTCGGAGATTAATTAATTTTCGAATAACCGGAGTGAAGAGGAACACGTCCGAACCCGATGGCGGAAAGAAAACAATCTAAGATGGAGTCGATGCCCATGCGCAATGGAGCCGAAAGGGAGGAGTCACTCTGTCCCGTGACTCGAAAAGACTTCTTCGAAGAAAAACAACTTGTAACACTCCAAGCCCAACACTAGATGGCAGGAACAGTGCACAGCATGTATATTTGCAGCTACACGTGCCACCGAATATATATATATATATATATATATATATATAAACACACACATAGATCAGAGGTGTTACTCTTTTGGTGGGATTTCATCAATTATTTTATTATACGCTTAAACACAAAAGAGGCTAGTGTACCAGATTTCAAAGAAAAGATAAAACTGCATCAAAGCCTTTATTTAGATTTTTTATTTTCAAAGGCTTGTTAGTAATGTCTTTATCAAGTCCTCTGAGTTTTATTTCCTCATTGCGATGACACCCGTTTTAGCAACTTATCCATAACATTTAGCAATTATCCCACAGTTCTTTTTAAGACTCCCCTAGTTTCGGTTTTATTAATGAAATACATATGCTTACTGTTAAAAGGCACGTAAATTAAGACTACCATGCTACCATTTCGAAACATTCCTAGGGTTTGGAGAGAACCTAGCAAGCAGGTTCACTTTACCAAATTAAAGCAATTCCTAAAAAATAAAAAGTAAAAAAAAGTAAAAAAAAAAGCTTCAATAACCCTCTAGGGATCTCCATCCAAAATGGCACATTTACTAAAAAACAAAAAAAGTATTCCAGCTATAGTGCACTCTATCTTGACTGCCACAGCAAAATAAAACAAACAATCCACAAACTCTGGCTCGCCAAACCCTCAAGATAAAATCAGCTTATTTTACAGATGAATTCAAGGAATGAGGAACTGAGCAAGAATTCACCCATGTAAACAAAGATGGGCAAGATTTTCAACAGTGATTCCACCAGGCAGACATTTCAATAATCTGTTAGATTACAAATGACACCGTGTGTAATACGTACAGTGGCAACGTGCATCAGAAACTTAAATGTAAGCATTTGTCTGAGTGTTACAATGTCATTTTTGTCTTAATTCTCATTATATAGCAGGCGTCTTCTTAAAGTGGACTGTAATTTATTGCATCCTTGTTAGTATATACCCCAGGGAATCATATTATCCATAAAATATCAGTACAATTCTTATTTAAAATGGGTTTTTGTTAAATGCATAATTCATAAAAAGTCAACCTGTCAGACTGTGATAACTGGCTTAATACATGGTTTTACAGGGCATAGGTTAAAAGGAGTGAAATTCACCCTACACTCTACTGTAATGATCACAGACCACATTGATGATCGGAAGGGACAATACTCTTTCAATTCTCTGCTTTCCAGTGAAGGAGGCTGATATTTAAACACAAATTACAAAGCTAAAACAATGACAGAGGAATCAGTGCCTAATTTGTGCCAAAATGCGCACACTTAATTCTTAAAGCCACCACTTGTTTTTTGCAGTCCACCACTTGGTGGCGCTGTCCGACTATTTTTGATGAACTCGGGAGCAAAGAATTTATCAATTCAAAATTTTATCTAGCCATCTACCTCTCAAGTAATCTGTCTAGCTATCCTTGTCAAAGAGGTACTCGGACTAAGCGACCTGTAAAAGTTGTCAGGCCATGAAAAAAGGGAAAAATAGGAAAGTCTATTTCAACTATGGAAGTGATGAAGAAAATAGTAACATATTGGCCCCAAAAAATGTAAGGTAACAAGACATCTTGGAGAACTTCCATGTATAACTTGACTGCAATAATAACAATTGCTTCTTCTGACAGGAAAACTTGACACTAAATGATAAAATACATCAATGTTTACCACATCTAAATCAAACGTTTAATGGAGAGACCGAAGCTTAAGAAAAATTACAAAAATGGGAGTTCGTACATACACCAAACTACTAGTTGTCCACCTAGATGAACCTAACAGGATATAAAGGTAACTTGAGTCTATTCCATCTGCCCTATATTTTCATACACCGCTGGGTTGCTATGTCTCCACTTCAAATGCTATAAGGATATACAATTCTTGTATATTTTTCACTTGTCAATTAAGACAGTCATCATGTGATTACCACATGCTTTCCCTCTATCATGTGGTTTCCTTCTCTTCTTTCTATCTTGGGGATTTCCCCTTGTATGTTTTCCTTCCTTCTGTCATCTTATCTTGTATCCACTTTATAAAGTATACTGCAGAAGAAAATTAATTTATTGGACAGTTTTTGGTGTAAAGTCCAATAGAAATCCAATAAAATACAACAACAAAAAATCACGAGCTACAGTTGACTGGTGATAGTTCTCATACAACTGAAAAATAATTGATACAGTAGAAAAGGAGTAAGAGGAAGCATGTAGGCTTTCAGTTGGTCATTCTCGGGCCATGAAGATTCAGAAACTTCACAGTTTGCTCCAGGTACACCACAATTGCACTAAAGAATTCTTCATATCACTAGAAGTTAACTATGACTTCACAACCACCAAGAGGCACAAACTGATTCACAATTTTCGCAGTCACCCTGCTCACTCTGCTATGTGCATCATGCAAGTCATCTTATTCTAACTGAACAGCAACCAGACAATGTGAAATCTCCCACTGTGTAATACTACATTTAATGTACTTCTAAGCTTGATCTTAGAATGAGTGTGAAGCAGTAACCTTACTGCTTCTCTCCCTCATACACGCTTGCTGTTTATGGAAGTGAACACTGCATCACGCGTAAAGATTATGCTTAACTTTAAAGTGCTACTATTCACTAAGTAGCACCACTGTGTGTTTCTTTAGAAATAACACATTCTCAACTTTATCTACAAGATTTTACACCACCATGCCTCTATTCCTGAATGTCTTTCTATGCTTTACACTTCCCAAAATCTACAGTGTACACAACCTACTACACTACCCACTACCATATTATTTATCTACCTAAGCTCAATTTCATCATTAACCATGATGATGCATCCTTCAATCAACCACACGCCATCTGATCCATTCACTAACAATTACTGACTAACCGACTGCTGCTCGAATTAGAATTTCCCTTCAAAAACTACAGACAAGAGGCATCTGGCAAAACATGAAACTGTTCATTTAATTAAACATTACAGCTGGGAGAGCAGTTACAGAACCCGGGTCTAAGCACTGTCTCACTTTGTACATTGGGTTGAAGCAAGTTTTATACATTTCTCTTGGTGTAAATAAACCATAAATATGCGAACAGTTGCCACGGAGTAATTGATACAATTCCAGATAGCGAATGCAGGCGGGCCTTGACCCGGATTGGACATAAGGTGGGCCAGCGATTATGTGTCCAGATGTCCGGGCTGAGGAGCGCGTGGTCACTGTGCATGTTGTGTTTGCTGCGTCCTCATTGGCTAAGTGTACCTAACTACATGTGGCATCTAACTTTGTGTTTTGGGAATGCAAATCCGTCTGGCCATGTGTACTTTATTGGGGCCCAATCTCTGGGGACCACTGTAATGTTGCTTCTTATCTGTGGGATCTGATCTAAGTTCTCCTGTTTGTGTTTTTGTCCGCCAGCTAAGCTTTACCCCACCTGTGACCTGTCAGTCATCAAACTTAATGCCTGGGTCTCAGAGCCTGCCTGACCACGTATCTACATGCTGGTGTTGACGGGGAGTTAACAAAGGGGGAATCTAACAAAGGTGAAGCAAATTTGTCAGTGTATAAAAATGTATTGTTCATGTTTAAACATTTCTTGTTGTTGTGTGCATTGTCACTTTTCAATCTAACATCAACATTCCGCCTCTAGAGTTTTCAACTACACCATCATCCCCACAAGTTATGACAGTCACGTTGTCGGTACCTTCTTGTCCCACCTCCTTTGCTACCTGTATTCTACCCAATTTGGGGACTGTTTTTACATCAGAAAACCCCCAATTGTAGGAAACCACACAAAAACAGTAATCCGATGAAAATGAGCAACAATGACGTGCACAAACCCGTCAGCCACCGCGGGAGCCTGGAGAACTAGATCATGAACCACTCCTGCTCAGCAGCACCTCCCTCTTCACGCATGTCTTTCTGTAATAGGTGCAATGCTTGCATGGCAAGTGTCAGAGTTCCATTGTCGATGTCATTGCCAGGTATGAAAGTACAGCAAGATGCACAAATCTTGGGGCACACCCCACCCTCTACTGTGGTCATCAAGTCCAAGACATACCAATGTTTCATTACCATAAGGCGGATGGTTCTCAGTTCTTCCTTGATTGCATGAAGGCCGAGCTCAGTACTGTTCACCATTTTGAGCATTTCCCACCTGGTTATTTGTAAACAGCGGGCATTTGCTTTTGTCTACAAGATGAAGAAGGCTATGAACCCTCCTACAGATACTTGGGCATTGGTAAACAGTCTAAACTCCTCTGGAATAGCCTCATGAGCCAAGACAAAATAATCAGCAGCTCTTCTCTTTCAAGCCTAGTGCAACAGTGTTGTTTTCCTCAGTGGGTTTTGGTACAATTCAGACAGATCTTCTCCAGGGAGGACCAGGGTTGTGGTGTGTATGGTGATGAGAAGCCATGCCATCCAGGAACTAGCTGGGTGTAAACGAACTTGCTGCAATGCCAGTAGGTGTCCCTCAGCATGGAGGTGCCCCACTGCATGACCGTAATATGCAGTATTGTGCCATAGTTCTCGTTTGTGCCCAGCGGATGGTTGCTTTGCCTCTGAAACATAAGGTATACAGCATGAGTTTCCATACAATTAGGGGTTGCCCCTCCCCACCTATCCATGTGTACCTGTCTATCTCCTGACACAGAGTATCTATGCTGTTGTTTAAACCTCGTCTACAAGACACATTTCTCTTCATGTCATTGAGGTGGATGGCCCTGCATTGAAATTCCATGTCTGGGGTCCATGTGTTATTAACAAAGACAGCCCCTGACATGCTAAGGGCCACTATGGGACCACAGATGGAAGCTGTAGTGGACGTGTTTGTGCACTGGTTAGGTGGTATAGCTACCTCCAAGAATCTGTTCTCGTGAACATCTCGGGGCCAAACAATGTCGTCCCCCATAGCTCCAATCCTGCGCATCCTGTGTAGCTCCGTTTGGATAGCGCTAAGTTGGGTAAGAAGGTACAGTGTTGTCGGATTGATCTCATAGTGGGTCATATTTACTACTATCCTATATTGTATTTTGGCCCTAATTCTACACAAGTAGAGATGGAGAAGGCATTTTGCTTTTTCAGGGGCTACTCTTGGGATAAGTAAAGCCTACTTGTGCCTAATGCATGTGGTATCAGTGAACAGACAGAACATGACCTGGCTGATATCTTGGAGCCCACAGAGGTCATGTGCTGATACCACATATTGTATAGCAGAGTGCTGTGTAGTGCGCGTGGGATGCTAGTGTTGGGTGCGGTGTTACTAGGCGGCCTAGTATGAGCACTGGTGGGGAGGTGGGGTGGGGGGGGTGGGGGGGTAGGAAGGTACCAGCCCCGCAGGTTAAGATAAATTCCTTTTTCAGAGCCCTGTCTTCCCCAGCCTTACAGAGCACTGAGGGAGGTCTTGAAGAGGATGCAGATGGGCTGAACCTAGAATGGATATATCCCCTACTATGGATGCTCCTGATGCCCTTACAGCGCCCATTAGGCCCTTTGAAGTGGAAAGAAGACCTGAGGAGGGTGAAGACCCCCATATCATAGCCCAGGTCACTATCAGCAAGAGGTTTGAGGCTCCTGCTGTACTAGAGGAGCTGGGTCAGTGTGGTCAGTCTGGTAAGGTCGGCTAGTACGGTCAAGGGGCAAGACACTGCCGTATGGAAAGTCTCTAACAAGGCAGAGAACTCGGAGTTTGTCCGGATTATGGGTGGATTGGCTTGATATCCTGGTGAACTCCCTTTCTGCTGATTGACGCCATACAGTGCCCTGTTGGAACTCATGGGTGCACTGAGAGCGTTATCTGGTCTTCGCTACCCTGAGCGCACTGGAGGCCTGGCTCCTGACACTGGAAGACAGCTTTGTTTTGGAGCAAAACTGTTGGCCCCTGAGGGCACTATTGCTGCTGGGGCTACACCACAAAGACATTTCAGGCCCAAACGGGGGCCCAAGAATGGGCACCGTTTGATTAGGTGATAGGAACCCATCCCATTTGTTTGTGGGTTCAAAGACCTGGGGTGCCTGACTTTAAAGCAGTGGTTGAGGAGCCGCCCTGCCCCTCTTCTTCAGACTGCCCTAACCTGGGGAGTGGCTGACTAGCCCCACCCTGGGGGACCAGCTGCAGCAGCGTGGGCCTAGGCTCTAGCGGGCATTCTAAATAGCAAACTCCGGTGAGGATGCTCGACTGACAGCCACCCTAGATGGCGGACTCTAACTAGGACATCCATCAACAGCTACACGACAACCCTGAGTTTTCCTCAAATGCAATGAAAAGTTTTGAATCCCTGATATTCCCTTGTTTTTCTTTGAGTTTTACTGTAGATAAGTTTAAGGTGTGTACAAAATGCATGTTTTGTATCGAGGGCACGAAGGCTTAATGCACATTTGGGCTCTGCGTCTGTGTGAGGGCATTGCTTCCCAAAATGACTACTCCTCCCTGCCGCAAATGTGGTCCCGGTCCTTGTTGGGCCTGGTTACCTATTTGTGGCTGCTGATGCCATGTGCTGGTCCAACAATCTGACCCCTGCTGCAGTGCTGCAGCAGTGGACTGACTTCCATGCAGCTGAATGTAAGGTACAGTTAGGTTTCTTTGGGCCTGATTTTGTGGATGGGAGTTCTGCAGGGCCTGGCCTCAGCTCAGTGACTTCTGCGTATGGCATGCTTTTAGTCGGCACCTGTGGGCCATGTGGCCCATTCTATGGCAATAGTAGCACTGTATGGGGTTTGGCTGCTGCCAACCACCCTGGTTTCCATCACTGTAGCCATTTTGAAACACTCGGGGATCCTGCGGCAGAGTTCACTTCATAACTGGAGCCATCTGCATGCTTGCGGCCAACATGGCCCCATTGAAGGTGGTATTTCTCAGCTTATGTTGGATCATTGTCCCTCCGGGCCTGCTCCACTTTCTCCTTATCCTTTTCCTGGTCAGGTGTCACCTGCACACGCGCTTGTACGCTGCTTGCGAAAGCTATTGTTAAGAGAAAAAAAACTTGAAAGGGGCTTAGGACGAACCCCTTACTTACTTGAACTTACCATTGGCTTAGTCCAACGTCGCTCTGATTTACGTGCTTCTGATTTGCCAGCATGGCGTCCTGCTTCACTTCCAATTGTCCACTTCGCCGTTCTTGCCGTCAGGTTGTCTATGGACCAAGTACTACTTCAGGTCACTTCTCATTAGCCAGGGTCCTTTCTCTCTGGCACCGCTTTTTTTTTTTTCACGGTATGCTGTTTGGGCATGTCGCTGTTTTTGTCAGTTTTTCTTTGGTGTCTGTGGCAAGCTACTTGAAGGTATTGGAGCACTCTATTTGCTTTATGCTCTGTGGCCATATGTTGTTTGTACAAGGCACTCTTCGTATTACGCTTCAGTGACCAGAAAAAAAAGTAATTGCTAAAGTAATACCACATGTTCGCTGTAGGCACATTAACCTGTTAAGCTATCTTATCAGCTTGCACGACTCATGCTTTGGAGAATGGGCAGAGTGATAAGTAGCACAGAGGGGTGGGGGGGGGGGCGTGGCGAGGCCTTTTTACAATGTTCTTTTTTGCACTTTTTCCTAAGTGATGCTTGTTCAGAAAGGTTATTATCTACCCCCAGTAGGGGTGTGAGTACTGTATTCTTCTTCTTCTTTTTTTTTTTTTTTTTTTTCTCTCTCTCTCTCTCTCTCTCTCTCCTCCTCCCTCCCTCCCTCCCTCCCTCCCTCCCTCCCTCCCTCCCTCCCTCCCTCCTGGTCAGCCCCTCTCCTTCACTGGCATTCAGGTGAGGCACAGACCCCAGACAAAAGCTTCCCTTTCAACTCTACTCTATCTAGGATTCTTCATTGCCTTGAACTCTGTGCCTACCCCCGCTCTCCTCAGATGGAGGGCGTGCTACTCTACTCTTGTTGTGTGTCCACGGTGCAAGATCTCTCTCTCTCTCTCTCTCTCTCTCTCTCTCTCTCTCCTCAGTGCCTGTCCTCTGACACCCATATAGATGGCCTCCTTCGCTCGGAGATATGCGCTGTCCTTCCAAGCCAGACCTGCTCTCATGCCGGCTCTCCGTGGTTTCCTCAGCTACCTGGGTGAACAGTGGTCCCTCCTCAATTCCGGATCTTGGAAGACTGGGACCTCTCCCCACTCTCTCACTAGTGGTCTTGCTGTCCAAGACTGCTTTGAATCACCCTTCCACTCAGATTCGCTCTCTGAGTCCAGCAGTATTGGATGTTCTCCGTACAGCTGGGGTGCGGTCTACTGACCGCAACAGATGAGGGGTTGAGCTTCAGGGTGCTCTAGTACTGGACTGGAGTGGTGCAAGGAGTATTGGGACCTGTTGACCCGTTGGTCCTCCATGCTTAGACCTAGCAGCCTGATGTTTGGTAGGGGCCCCTTAAGCTCACTCAACTGGGGGTTAGTGTATCCTAGTGCAGGGACTGCGGGCATAGGGGCTAACACCTCAATACCTACATATAGTGGGGGAGGTATGGAGGCCTTGCCTGCTGATAGTGGGTCAATGGTAGTGGCCTGTATTTCCTCAAAGATGAACCATAGTTCTAGCAACATTTCCATTTTGTCCTTTTGTCCTGTGTATTTTGTTTGTACGTTCTTGTGTGTTCAATTAGATTAGCGTTGAAGGTTCGTTCTTTTGGCCAGGGGAACATGTGGGCCCTGATGGGTATGCGTAACTCATGGCAGAACTTGCTCAGCTTTTTGGCCTGAGTGAGGAACATACTCTGCATGTGCTCTAAAGGAGATCCCATGGTGGAAATGGGGTAGTCTTTTAGGGGATAGTTACTCTTTTAATTTTTTTTTTTTGGGGGGGGGGGGGGTATTTTTAAGTTGTGAGTGTTCTAACTTTCTATTTTTATAGGACTTTCTTTTCTAAGTTGCTAACTTTCCTGTTTTCATAGATTTCTAAATGTTACTCTGTACTCAAAGTGGGAAATCCCATACATACATACATAAATACACACACACACACAAACACAAAGGGATTCCCGAATCTAACCTGGCGGGTGAGGATATATTCAAGGGGATCCCTGGAACCAATCAGCTCAATGTTATTCACAGATGCATCAAAATCAACATTTAACAAACAAATGCATGAAGAATCACAATCCTAGGAAAAAGTGCAATTTGAAATTTGGCGACAAAATAGCATGCCTTACTTTGGCATCAAACAACTACTTGTGAAAATCACCAATATCTTCATTTATTTATACATTAAAACATCAACAAAAACACAACATTCAAAACAAATACTAACACATTGGACTACCAGTATCATAATTTCAAAATGGCACCATTTCAACTGCCAGGGGAGAAGCTGACTAGACCCCAAAAATAAGCAGAACGGGCTACCCGCAATACCTTAGCCCTGCCTACTTCTAGCGCAGGCTTTCCTGTGACCAAGGAAAGCTCTGCGCTGTGCGGGACTAGGGGAGCCCGATAATCTTGTCAATACCAGCTTGGGGGAAAAGATTATAACAGCTTATGCTGACAAAGAAAGGACTTACTTCAATGACCCTTGTCCCCTTCTTGGAAAAAACACAAGCCATGCCTAATCTCCTGGATCCCAATTGTTCTAGTACCCTAAAATCCAAATCCCCCCCTCTGTCACACCCATGGATCCTGTGTACCATCTGTGTCACGCCCGCAGTCCAAGTGAAGCACACCACTCACTTTTTTCAAATATCACCAGTGTCAAGAAACCGGTGACACTGAGCAACCCAGGATAGCCTAATAAGATAGAGATGTGGGTCCTATATCACACCCAGAGCCTATGCGTACCGACTGCTTCATGGCCAGAGGTCCAAGCAAAGGCACCTCCTAAAGCAGAGACCTAGCCTTATGTCACAACCAGAGCCTTATGCGTACCATCTGTGCAACACCCAGCCGTCCAAGCAGCCAGCAACCCAAAAACCCTGTATCACACCCAGGGGATCAAGCGTACCGTCTGTGTTACGTCCAGCGGTCCAAGCGATCTGCCTTCCCGACGCTGACAATAAGGAAAGTGACTTATGCGGATGATGCTTTTTCCTAGTTTGCCCCCCGCCAAATGCTAGGACTAAGGCTCTGATGTAGTCTCCTACACATGTGACGGCAGCTTTAGGACGGACCTCTGCCTACGGATTCAGTAGAACTTCCAATTAATTGCAGCATCTGCTCATCTTTCTAGTTGCGCAAATGTGAATCTGTCCAGGCGGGGTCCACTTCCTTTGGTCGCAGTCGGGTTCGAAGAACCAATCAAGCTCCTTTCTGACCGGTCAAAATGCTGATCAAATGAGAATTTACCTTAAAAAAAACAAGTGGTATCTGGCAAATCAGGAAACGGTTTGTTTTCATTAAACATTATGGCAGGGAGAGCAATATTGGAACCAGGGTCTAATGTCTGTCTCACTTTGTACATTGAGTTGAAGCAAGTTTTATGCATTTCCCAAGGTGTTATAAAACCATAAATATGTGAACAGTTGCCATGGAGTCAGAAGATGCACTTTCAAGCTGCTTTGTATCACCCACAAAGCTATACATGGAACAGGACCGCTTTTTATCAGAAACAAAATAACCAAATACATTCAACAAAGAAACCTCCGCTCAAGATTGGCACCCCGCCTTAGAACACCACCATACAAGAAAAAGACTATAGGTGCTACATCTTTCTCCGTTCAAGCAGCCAAACTATGGAATTCAGTACCCCCAGCTATAAGAGCCACAGATAACTATCTTATCTTCAGAAAACTACTCAAGAGTTGGCTCTTTCCTTCATAACCACCATATTCAAACAACTATGGGCTGCATATGCCTATGTTGATAAATATTTTTTTCTGAGTATGTGTATATTCTAGTTATGTATAGTTCTTTAGAAAATATGTATCGCTACTATGTCATAAACTACACACACACTCTTTAAACCTATTTAACTAAATATACTTACTTGTGGTTTAAATATGTATATGTATGTACATATATGTGTGCATATGTGTGTATTTGTGTGTGTGTGTGTGTTTATATATATATATATGTATGTTATTCTATGCTTAACATGTTCATAGGTCATTGCAGAACTCCTAGGTAAGTTGGTATACTAGATACTTATGAATCCCTGCTCTCATCTTATATCACACTTATCTACCCATCACCATGTGTCATGTCTCTGTCAATCTATACCCCATTCCCACTCTGACTCATCCCAAATCCATTCTACTACTTTCATCTCCTAAATAACTCTGCCTAAGCTCTTCCCTCCGCTTCCACATCTAACTCACCCAAACCTCACTTTACTACCATGATCTCCTAAACAACCCTACTATATTCTCCCTCATTTATCTCACCCTGCTACCATGATCTCCTTAACCCCTTCCACAGACTCTTCCCTCCTCCTTCCTCCCTTTACTCATCCTAAGCCTAAGTCCTATTACCATAAACTCCCAAATAACACTTCTGGATTCTTCCCTCCTCCACCCCTCCATTACTCCAGTCAATCTAACTAACAAACTCTCATGTCAAATAGAGAATGCAGGTGGGCCTCGACCTGGCATGGACACAATGTGGGTCAGCGAATACGTGTCCATATGTCCGGACTGAGGGGCACGTGGTCACTGCGTGTGCTGTGTCCTGATTGGCTAAGTGTACCTAATTACATGTAGCATCTAAATTCATGGTGTTTTGGGAATGCATGCGTCCCTCTGGCCATGTGTGTTTTATTGGGGCCAATCTCCGGGGACCATTGTAGTGTTGCTGCCTATCTGTGGGATATGATCTAAGTTCTGCTATTTGTGTGTTTGGCTGCTGGCTAAGTGTTACCCCACCTGTGACCTGTCAGCCATTAACCTTCAGGCCTGGGTCTCAGAGCCTGTCTGGCCCTGTACCCAAGTATTAGGGTAGGCAAAGTGTTCACCACAGGGGAATCTAACAGTGGTGAAGCAACTTCCTCCAAGTATAAAAATGTATTGTTCATGTATAAAAATGTCTTCTTGTTGTGCGCATTGTCATTGGTAAATCCAATATCAACAAGACTAAGACATATGTTGACCCTGAGGACTCTACTACACCTGTAGTTCTCCAAACTGAACCTGCCACCTTCACACATGCACACGGGAACAATTGCACATGTGGGGAAGAAGGTGTCCTTCAAAGCAATTCTGAGTTTTACACCTGTCCCCCTCCCATCTTTCTTTGAATAGCAATGTATACAAGTTGTCACCTCTACTAATACAAACTTTATGAACCACTTTCAAAACAAACTTTATGACTATTTCCATCACCCACCAGCCCAAATCATTACTGGATACTAACCTTGCCAGACTTTTGCTGACCACTCCAATCATTAGTCTTGTCAGCTTCAATTTAACATTAAACAATCAACTGTAGTACTTGCTATTTTCAAAACTTTTCTGACCACTGAATATTAATCATCTCTCACTTACACATTTCATCTCATACAAATAACAAAACCATTACCCCATGCCACACTAATTATCAAATCTCTACCTGATCATGATTTGTTTTTTAGACATGTCTCAAGATTCCGGAGTACCCCAAATGCCCATTACCCAATCTTCAAGAGGAATCACTTTCCAGACTGTCCTCTACCATTCCTAGACTAAATGAATGAAGTGTCGTGTTTATGTACTGTTTTGGTTACCATAGTGGTGGAACCATCTTCTGTCACAATGGGGAGCAGAGTCTGTAGATTCTGAGGTGGGCAGTTGGAGGGAAGAGAGCTTGCTGGAGGATGGTGGGTCTTGCAATCTTCTACTTGAATAAATCTAAGATGGAAACGCTGTGAGAGTCCATCTGTAATTGATTGATGGGAGAGTACATCTTAACACTCGCGACGAGCAATCCTACAGATTACCTGAGAACCACCATCAATGTTCATGGGGACAAATACTCTCATTTGAGGCGTACACCTGACTGTTTTCATGCTAAGAGAATCTATCAATGATTACCACAATTGTGGGATATCCCAAGTGAGCCACTTTAATTGACTGGGAAAATGCACCTTAGCATGAAGAGTAACTGTTTAGTTCCTGTAACTACGGGCAGGGTGAGGGAGAGTAAAGTGACAGTGCCAGCCAGACTAAAAAGGTGTTTTAATTTTTACGATATCTCTACGGACTTTGTAACTCCTGGCAGCGAAAGAACAGGTAACACTATGAGCCAAACCACGAAATGGAGCGAGTGCAACACAACCATAGTGACTGAGCAGGCCAATCTACGCAGTGGAACGAGTGCGACAAAAGCAGGCGGCCTGAGTGTGGACCTGCACTTGAAGCGGCTGCAGCACTGACAACATACCTATTAGCGATACTTTTCTCAACATTCCACGTTCTCACACCTTTGGATGTGAAGCGGTTGCAGCACCAACCAACATTCTACACTTGTGCGAGGATGTTAGATGTTTACGATCCTCTGCATACAGGAAAGACAAAGGACGCACCGGCGGCCATATTAAGTGGATTCTCAGCAGTGATAATATGCCTGTGTGAAGTCCTATGGCATTTTTGAATCTCTACTAAAGAAACAGTGAATCGAGAGATCAGCATGTTATTTTGCAGGTTCTCAACACAGTGATGCGCAAACTATAAAGCATTTCCTGTGGCATCAGTAGCATTTGTTAATAATTTATTGCGGAACCAGTTGCACTTCCAAACTCTAAACTATAGCTGTGCACATCAGCGCTGGAAGTAGTTTGATTGACAAAAACTGCATATTCAATATCTACTTGTGGAAAATATATTAAAATTATTCTACTCAGAAAATGATACACTGTTTTACTACAGTTAATAGTGTATATATTT
Source organism: Pleurodeles waltl (assembly GCF_031143425.1). Taxonomy (NCBI): domain Eukaryota; kingdom Metazoa; phylum Chordata; class Amphibia; order Caudata; family Salamandridae; genus Pleurodeles; species Pleurodeles waltl. Next base: position 1,894,681,409 of record NC_090440.1, read on the forward strand.
TAATAAAGTGCATGTACAGTTTATTTTTCACTGGGGGTGTAAATCTCTCATATAGAAGTTGTATACAATCTTATCAATTACTGAAATACTAGGCTGCTGCTAGTATGTCACAGCCCCCGCAATTTCTCTCAGAGAAAGGTGATCAATTATTAACAAGGAAGTAATGGAAAAAAAGATTTGATTCATATTTGTGAGCCATAGGTGGGGAAAAGTTTATGTGGTATGATAGTAGGCTGTATTTCTCTATATTCTGGGAGTAGAAGGAAGGAATGTGTATGAAAGCTTTGATGAGAAACTCGTGGGGAAAGCTGAAAGAGAACCATCAGATGTATTTGAGGTTTCAGTAATGATGTTAGAGGAACATTTCAGGTCTCAGATAAATGTGGTATTGGAACGGTATAAGTTCTTTACAAGGGTTCAAGGTAGAATGGAAAAAATTGGAAGCTATGTAGCTTCTTTAAAGACTTTGGCACGTACATGTGAATTTGACACATTATCAGATTCCTTAATTAGGGACCAATTGGTCAGATGCACGAATAACCCAAGTGTGCAAGAGAAACTTTTGACAAGAAGTCCTTATTTAAAGGAAGCAATTAGCAATCATAGAAGGTATGAAAAATACCATAATGCGTGCACAAGAAATAAGAGACAGCAAAAAGAGTGATGTTCCTGCTTTGGGTGATACGTGTGAACCTGGGAAGATTGAAGACGCTTGTGAAGTAAAGCAAAAGGGAGGTTATTCAGAGGCAGGTCCATTGGTAAAAGACAAAAAAGACAACAAAGACAATAAGTTGCAGTGTTTCAGGTGTGGCAGTGAAGGCCATTTGTTCAACAGTCCAGGATGTTTTGCTAGACTAGCGACGTGCAGAAAATGTGGCATGAAAGGTCACTATGCAAGGGTGTGCAAAGGGCAAAAAGGGCAAGGTGTACCAACAATTGAGAATTACCATAATTTTTTCAGTATCAAAGATGATGGTACAGTGGATGGACAACCGACTGCAAAGCCCGAGTGTTAAATCTTAGTGGATGGAAAGGCAAATAATGTTCTTGCCAATTCAGGTTTTCAGTATACCATGGTGGGTGAAGGGAATTGGCACTCAGTGTTTGGCAAAGAAGACATTGTTTTGCAACCACCTGACATCAATCCTGTGGGGTATGGAGGGAAGAAAATTTATATGCTGGGTTATACAGTGATGTGAATTACATTTCAAGATACAGAAACAGTGGGGAAAGTACATGTTGCAAAAAGAGGGGATAATTTATTGGGATGGAGGCATCAAGGTGATAAGGAAATCACGTTGGATCCCAGTTCAAGAGAAAAAGTTCTACTGTTGAAATACGTTAATATTAATGAAGACATTATCGATGAGTACCCCCAAGTTTTCAGTAATACCTTAGGGTTATTGAAAGGATTTGAGCACAAAATCACATTAAAGCATAATGCCATTCTGTCTGTACAAAGGGTGAGAAAACAGCCTAATTTAATGTTGGGCCCACTGCCGGAGGAGCTCAACACACTTCTAGATGCCAAGGTGATTGAGGAGATAGAAGCATTAGAGTGGTTGGCTCCAATTGTATTAGCATCCAAGGATAGGGGTAAGAAAATGTGCATGTGTGTGGACTTAAGAGATCTGAATAAACATATGGCTGGACCATCAACCCCTCCCTAATATCTCGGAATCCTTTATCGTGTTGAAAGGAGATAAAGTTTTTAGTGTGATGGACTTATCCTCAGCCTATCACCAGGTTCTCCTGCACCCTGATTCTAGGCACATGTCATCTTTTGTTACTCTATTAGGTGCTTATAGTTTTCTTCGTATGTCATTTGGATTATCATCGCCAGCTGCTTGTTTCCAATGTGCGATACTAAAGATGCTTAAAGGCATACTGAAGGTGTTAGTGTTTCGGGATGATGTACTGGTATCATGAAGGGATATGTTGAGACATGAACACATCCTGAAGCAGGTTTTGAATCAAATGAAGGAATGTGACCACACATTGAGCAAGAAAAAGTGCAAACCCGAGTACCCTCAGTCACATATTTAGGACACACGGTTTCTGGGGAAGGTGTGAGTACCAAATTGGAATTTGCGAAAAGTATTATGAGAATGCCTTCGCCTGTTAACAATGACCAAGTTAGGTCTTTCCTAGAGTTGGTGGAATTTTGTGCCAAATTTATACCAAACTTTGCAACAGTCTTGTTACCACTGAGGAGTTTACTGAAAAAGGGCTCCAAATGTAATTAGTCAGGTGAATGTAAGAAAGTATTCCAAGCCATCACAGATGCTACTGAAATGTTGTCTACATTGGGGCAGTTTGATGTGTGTCGCAGAACCCTACTTTCTACAGATGTGAGTTTGAGTGGACTGGGAGCAGTGTTGTCTCAAGTGGCCGACAGAGAGGAAAGAGTCATTGTGTTTGCCTTGCATTCAATCAAAGGTGCTGAGGAACAGTACTCTGTGATTGAGCGCAAGGCATTAGCAGTGTCATGGGCAAGTCATCATTTAACATTTTTCCTTTGGGGCGTACCCTCCAAAGTGAGGACTGATCATCATCCTTTAGCTCAGATATTCTCTTGCAAAGAAGGGGCACACCTGAGACCAGTGCTTAATTTGTAAATACAAAGTGCCGGTGCTCAAAGCGCTTCTCTTATACACGCGGCTGCTGCAATGAAATGTGCGAACACCGAATACTGAGACAGCTTAATCCCGAAGCTATCTCAGGCCTCTTTAATCCATTTAAAACCACTCCCTACCACTTCAGCTCACACTTGCAGCTTTCTGCTTTCTCTCATTGTGACGCTTTTCCGATTTTCTCTTCCCCGTGTATCCCAAACGTATCTTTTGCTCGCAGCAAATGCTTGAGACAGAAGACTAAGCACCGGCCCTCAAAAATAAGTGCCGGTGCTCAGCACCGGAAACAACAAGCACAAATTAAGCACTGCCTGAGACCTAGAATAAAGAGATTAAGTGAAGGTTTGACTGAATTCAATTTTCGGGTTGAGTATGTAGCATGAACCTCAAATAAAGCTGCTGATTGTCAAGGTCGCCCATGGTGGAGGATGTTCCTGCGGCTGTTATCACAGAAGAAGGAAGAGTGGAGGAGGAATCATGTGATATAGCTTGGATTAAAGAAAATGCCATGGATCAGGAGGACTGGGTCACATTGTGTGAAGAGGATGGTATTCTTAAATCTTTGTCACAGTGGGTGATAAATGGTTGACCTGAGTACAAGGATTTACCTGAGAATCTGAAGGGGTTCTAAAATGTTCGAGATGAGCTATGTTTAAGGAATGAGAATGTTTTCTGAGGTTCCAACACTGTCCCACACCTCTGTTTACGAGAGAAGATCATTAATTTAGCATCTGAAGGGCACTTGGGCAGAAATTTCACAAAATCCAATTTGCGTCAATAGTATTGGTGGCCGGGTGTTGATCAGCATGTAGAAAATGTAGTAAATGATTGTGTGATGTGTGGAAGAAGTGACAAGAATAAGATTACAAGGTTCCCCCCTCCCCCCTTTAGCTCCTGTAGAAATTCCCAAGGAACCGTGGCTGCGTTGTGATTGGAAATTGTAGGCCCATTGAATAACTTGTCTACTCAGGAACGATTTGTTATATTGATGTTGGATTGTACATCAAAAAGGGGGGTGGTTACTAAGTGTGAGAGTTCAGTAAGCACAAAAATAGTAATTGAGTTCCTGAAGGAAGAGTTTGCTAGGGAAGGAGTGCCTCAGTATCTAGTAACTGATAATGGGGTCCAACTCTGTTCTAACAAGATGTGTGAATTTCTAAAAAATATGTGCATTACTCATTTGAAAACTGCTCTCTATTCTCCGCAGGCAAATGGTTTCGCTGAAAGGATGACTAGAGTAGTTAAAGAGAGTATGCAGGGATGTAGAAACAAAGGGATCCTTATCAGAAATCTTAAGAGAAAAATGGTGGGCCCACTGTACCACACCTAATTATGTCACGTTCGAGTCCCCTTTCTGTTTTGTTTAAGGCAGGTCACCAGGCTCTAAACTTAATCCGCTCTGGCATAAAACAAAGGAAGAAAAATGTAATAGAGGAAAATGTGTTGAGAGAGAAGTATTCAAAAGACGCAAGGACCACCAAAAGAGGTACAAGGCAAGATTTGATGAGAAACATTTTTGAAATGTGAACTGGAAAGTGGGAGAGACTGATAGTGAAAAAAAACAGGATTTATCAGAAAGGCAATTTCAAAGTTCAGGGGTCCATTTATCGTACAAAAAGTTAAAATAAATGTAGTAGTTATGGATTCTGGGGATGTCTGGGATATGTCAAGACTTGCAAAAACAAAAGTTGTAATTTAACAAACCACTGTATTTCATTATATTCTTTCGTATTATTAGTCATTTTAGTTGGAACATTTTATGAAGAAACTGAAGTCATTTTTATAAATTAATATAACATATACAGCTAGTGTTGAATGATATGTATATAGTTCTGTTAGTTCCTATGAAAACTGATACAGTATTCTAATTAGAGTATATATAATTTATTTTATTGGCTAAATTGTTCTTATAATTTTCTGGGGAAAAGATGTGTTGTGTTTTTGCACTGTTTTGGTTAAAATAGTGGTGGAACCAACTGATTTCATAATGGGGAGTAGAGTTTGTAGGTTCTCAGGTTGGCAGCTGGAGGGAAGGAGAGCTTGTTGGAGGACAGTGGTTCTTGTACTATTCTACTTGAATAAATATAAGATGGAAATGCCATGGGAGTCTGTCTGTAATTGATGGGAGAGTACATCTTAACACAAAGCCATCATTGGAACAGTGTTGTGTGCAAATGCATTTAATACACACTTGACACCTTTTACCACACAACCTCACAACCTTGTAGATCTCCTTACATTCACAATGACAAGAAGAAAATGATCTATGTAAATGGTGCAGGAATAAGGAGCAGAACGAAGAAACCACAAGCACAAGTTGGATGTGAGCTTAGTAGTTAATTTCACACCAAACGTATTGACAAAAGGCGAAGAACAGATCTTGAAAAAAGAGCTAGGATTTGTCCCCAATAACTTTAGCGACAAAATGCAAGAGTTTTTCATAAAACAAGAGTTAAAGCACTCTTTTTAAATACACCAGCTCCCATTCAAGACCCTGGATACACCGAGTTAGAAACAAATTCTCCTTTAACCCAACCATGGCATTAATCCCACCGGAGGTATTAGCCTTTGAAAATGCAGTCATAACACAAGTAGATAATCTGGACACAAGAAAGATACAGTACCACAAACTCACAAAGTGAGAAAGATGGGTCCAAAAACTTTGCAGATGAAATACAATGTTATCATAATGGAAGCAGATAAGGAAGGGGCAATAGTACTACCAAGCCTACCATGAGGCTTGCATGACACTTCTCAGGGATGAAAGAACCTATTAAAAAATTAAAAAAATACACTACAAAAGAGATTAATGCCAAAATTAAAAGCTTAGTTGAGAAAGTCAGAACACACAACTTGATCACAAAAACAGAGGCAGACTTTTTAATCACAGAAAAACACGAAACCTATTTTTATACCTTAATTAACAAAGGAGTCCGCCACCTGCATGTCCCATTGTTTCAGATGTAGGCTCAGTCCTAGATTGGTTTCTACACCCCATGGTCACCAAGATGGTTTCCTACGTAAAGACACTAAACATCTACTGAACGTAATAATCGATGTACCTTTTGATCCTAAAATTGGGCTATTTATTGAGCTACATGTGGAAGCTCTGTATTCTAGTATCCCTCAAGATGAGAGCTTATAAATGATAAATAATCTACTTAAAGCTGAAGAATGGGATTACAATGCTCGAATAGATTGGACCATTAAACTAGCTAGCTTTGAAGAGAAATATCTTTGAGTACAGCGGGACAGTGTACCCGCAGAATCACAGGACTTCTATGGACAGCACTTTTGCCCATAGTGTGGCAAGCATCTATGGCCACCAATTCGAGAAAGACCACATTTGGAGTAATAACCCATTTGCCCATAAATTGAGTTTGTGGTGCCAATGAATAGATGACATTTATCATCTGGAGTGGTGACACTACTAGTGGAAACAATTTCCTGCGCTGGTTAAACAATCAAAATTAATTTCTCAAGTTTACCATGTCCAAGAGCAATACTGAAATTTCATTCCTAGAATTCTTTATAACAGCTGAGAATCGGGGTCTAGTGATATCTATGTACAGTAAACTGACTGACAAAAATAGTCTACTCCTTCATGACACTGTACCCCCACAGTTTCTAAGGGAGAGTTTACCTGTGGGTCAGTTTTCCGCATTAGAAGGAACTGTTCACAGATAGAGGACTATAACAATATCCCAAATATTTAACTAGTGAGGAATAATAGCAGGGCTACATTACTTGAGGACAAGAAAGAGAAGATAAAAAACAACTGATTTGCAGGAGTACATATAGTAATGAATCTAATGAAATGAAAAAGAAATTATCAATGAAGATTGGTGAATCTTTCCCTGTAGTAAGTTTAATTTTGAAAAACCGCTATTCTCTTTCCCAAGAAATAGGAGCTTGTGAGATTTATTGGTGCACACCAAGCCTACGCCCAGGCCTACTAAAGGATCTTATGAAAATTTCCAACCATTATAGGGCACTACTCTTGCAGGCAATGCTTGGTATGTCAATTCACCACACGTAATAAAGTAGTAGACCTTGGCTTGAAAACTCCTTGGGAACAATGAACACATACTAATTGCAACTCAACTAATTAAGTCTATTTGATTGAATGTCCTTGCAAGTTGACATATATAGAAAAGAAAACTGGTAATTCTATTGTCTGATTGATATGGAATTGTGAAACTTCTTTTGGAAATAATGTTGGATTAGTTCCTAATACAATTTTTTCTTTATGAATTTGGAAGAAAGGTTCTTCCAAAGTTAAAGCAAGAAGCTCAATGACACATCTAAGGGAAGTGACAGCGACTAAAAAAGCTACTTTTCATGAGAGGAATTGTAGAGAAGAGAAGTGAAGTGGCTCAAAATGGGGAGCCATAAGCCTCGTGAGTACAATGTTAAGGTTCCAGGATGGGGTTAGAGGAATCCTTGGTAGAATGATTATTTTAAGTCCTTCCATAGATGCTTTGATAACTGGAATTCTAAACAAAGAAATAAGCTGTCTGTTTTGAAGATATGCAGCTATGACCTCAGGAGCCATATTGCTAGGTTGAGTGATATGGGATTCTGATGTCTTATTTGATACTGTTTTTGTGTTTGAAGGTCTGGTCTGTTGGGAAGTTTTTCACGTGGAACCACTGAGTTCCAAAAGTACTGTGAACCATGGTTGATGTGCCCATGCAGGAGCTACCAGGATCATGTTGAGGGACAACTGTTTGAGCTTCCGGAACAGAAAGGGAATGAGTAGGTGGGTGGGGGGGGAGGCCTGGGGGGTGAAGAAGCGTAAGCAAATATCCCTAACCAACTCATCCATAGAGCATTGACTTTGGATTGATGGTGTGTGTACCTTGAGGTGAACATATGGCATTTTTTGTTTTGATGTGTTGCAAATAGGTCTATTTGAGGTGTTCCCCACTTTTAGAAGTAATGGTGAAGGACTTGTGGGTGGAGATCCCATTTGTTGACATGCTGCTGCATCCTGCTGAGCAGGTCTGCAAAGTGATTGTCTGTCCCTGGGAGATATTGTGCCAATATGTGAATGTGGTGATGAATTGCCCATTTCCATATTATTTGTGCAAAATGGGAAAGTTGATGAGATTGTGCCCCGCCCCCCCCGACTGCGAGGTTGTGGAGATGAGCTTCCCAACGGGTGTTTAAGGCGTATGTTTTGAGAGTGATCAGAGGCACAGGGTATAAAAAGGGCCACCCTTTCATAAAGTTTGTGGTATTCCACCAATGCAGACAGCGGTAGGTATGGAGGTCAAACAATACTACATCTTCCATCTGACCCTGTGCCAGTGACCATTGATGAGAGAGACATTGTTGAAGAAGACGCATATGAAGCCTGGCATGAGGTACGATGGCAATACAAGATGCCATCATCCCTAACAGTCGTATAACAGTTCTAACTGTGTATGCTTGGTTCTCTGTTCATGAAGCAATCATTGGTTCTGAGAGTCTGGAAGGATTTGTGATTTTATAAATAAGGGTCAGTGGGTGCAGCTTTGTACTTTTTATCAACCCTGGGAGTGATAAACTTTGATCTAACTGGCTCTTTAAATATTTCGTCTGGGTGCCTGAGCATGCCTGGGAGCACTGGAAGAAATTGACTCTCCTTGTATGTTACGCCAAGGGTGTCAAAAAAACGAAAAAAAAAAAAAACTCTTCTATTGGATCTGTGTACATATGTTAAGTATGATATGCTGCTGCCCTAGCTATAACCTTTTGATATGAGGTGGAATCCTCAGGTCGTGAAGGTCTAGCTGGGTAGAGATCCGGATCATTAGGTGTAATGTCATCCGGAGCATGAGTTTGCCATGGATCTTGATCGTCTAGTGTATCTCCCAAATTATGAGTCCCATTAAGTGGCAAATTGGATGGTGTGAACCCCAAAGTAGGGTGAGATGTTGGTGGAGGAGTATGCTGAGGAGAAGTACATGGAGGTGGAGAGGGTTGAAGAGAAGGCTAAGTAAGAAGGAGTCTTTTTCTTTGTTGTCTTTTTTGAAGGCGGGAGGAGTCAAGAGCCTCTTGAAAAGTTATTTTCCTCATTATAGGGGGAGGAGTTGATGTTATAATACATCCTGTTCCCTCTTGAATGTGAAGTCGGCGCTGACGAGCATCTATAACTAAATAAAATTCGTTCCACCGGTGAAGGGGTGGTGGTTTGAGATTGTCCAGAATCCACAGAGGTCTTTTTTTATGATTTTCGGATCGAAAGTCTTCTGTATCTAGGGTATTTTTGGTGCCGAAACTATGGGTAGAAGTTTTTTCTTTTTCGGTACCGAAGTGGTCGGCATCGAAGCACCATGTTTCTTCGGTCGTGTCGGACCCGAAGTGGAAGTGCTCGAGGTCGATGCAGAAGATTTCTCTTTTTCTTTTTTCGGTGCCAATCTAGAAGACGGTACACCCGAATGAGTTTCTTGGCTCCAACCATGGTTGGAAAGCAGTTACGGACCAGTGACCTCTTTTGATGTAGTTTTGATTGAGGGTCCAGTCCGAGTCTTGAATGGAGAAGGCCTCCTCCTACTCCTACTTCAACTCTTCCTGAGCATGCTCTTCGTCAAAGATGTCCAGTGTGCCGACTGGAGTTCGAGACGCCATTTCCATCCGATGAGCACTTTGATCTCTGAGGGTCTTTTTCGACCGGAAGGAACGACATGCTTCGCAGGTCTGCTCGTTGTGCTCGGAGGAAAGACACAAATTACACACCTGGTGGTGGTCGGTGTGTGGAAATTTGGAGTGACATCGAGGGCAAAGCCTAAATGGAGTCTGTTCCATTAGGGCTACATAGTTTGATGCCACGTGGAGGAGGTAGGCCCAAAGAGGGTCAGAGACGGCCGGGTCTGCCTTGAAGGGCTGAGAATCAATTCCGGGTGTAAATTGGACCCGAAGATAAAGTGTATAACAATACGGAATTGAAACAATACAGACGGTGAAAGAAAGACGGAGAAAATACTGTTTTTATCAAGCCGAGAACTCTGAGCGAGAGAACACACGTCCGAACCGGACAGTGGAGCGAAACAGTTTAACAAAGGACTCAATGCCCATGTCTCATGGTCTACCATAATGGTCAGGAACATACATTCCAATATACAAATTATGAATAGCCAAAATACAGGGTGGTCCCATCATAGCACTGATCAAAGAGTGTGTTGTCTGCCGGAGATAAACATTAACCAGGGAGAACTGAGGCAAAAACAAAATACAGGGGTGTGTGAATGGGTTGGGGATGGTGTGAGTCTTGTCCCCATGTAATGACAGTTGTGGTGAGCTGGCTGCTTTAAAATACTAGAGTTAGTGTGAAGTGGGCAGTTCCACTGGGGAGTAGATGGGGGAGAAACGGGGGCATGGTGGAGTTGGTGGGGGGGGAGGGGGGTCTGGCAGGTGTATAGCGACAGGATGGGTGGGGAGGGGGATGTAGTGGCACTTTGGGCAGCTCCTCGTTGCAAAGCACCACTTTTTTGGCCGCTCTCCACTTAAGAGGAGCACCTTGCCATGCCTCCACTGGTGGCGGGGTTGCCGAGTGCCAGTGAAGTGTGACTGTGCAGATCGCCAATAGTAATGCTAAGGCTGCAAAGTGAGTGCACACCTTATGCCTCTTTGTGCCTAAAAATGCCCAGTGTGGCCACCTCTCACGTGTTCAAGTAAGTCAACACTGTTATTCCCCCGGAGTGTACTATGGATCGTATGCCAATAGTGACTCAGTGTGGGGCAGGACCATAGTACATGTTGAAGGTCTGCCCCCAAGTTGGAAGCCTGGGCAGGTAATTTGAGCCGATGTGTATTAACGGTTCAAACGAGCCAGGATGAAGTACACTCTGTGTAGGAGATAGAATTGAATGTTCTTGAATCTAGCATTCAGGGAAACACACAGTGGATGCTGCAATGATATGTCCTAATCTTTGTCCTGGACGTCCCTCCCTATGCTATCCTCCAGTTTACAGAGAAGGGAACTGTCTGCAGTTGAGGTGGAATGTGTGTCCATAGGTTAAAGCTGTTAGAACTTGTATTTATGGTTCATTAGTTAAAATCCTTCATTATTGGGTTGAGCTCTGTAAATAAATGTTTTAAGGTCACTGCACTACTGACAGTGGTTTCAGTAAAAAATATTTTTTTTATGCCACTGATTGCTACAGTGGTTCCTGATACTGAACAAAACTACTTTGTGTGGCAATATGCACCTTGTGGAAGAGCAGAATGCAATTACTCACAGTAAAGCCAGCCAATAGACAGAGAGAGAAATAGAAGTTTTAAAAAACAAAATGTCTTTGTTAACGCCAGACCTAATTAGGGACCCAATTCTCAAAGAAAGTCACAAACGTGCACCCATGGTATTTGTCTATGAATTAGCGGCTTTTATGAATTCAAAATAACTTACAGAAGTAGACCAGGACAGTGTACTCCTAGAAAATATTTGTGAACTGTAATTAATCAGAAGCAAATATGCATGTGTAGGTTTGCTCATGTGAAAATCTATTGAGTGTTTACAAGTTCACTTTTCCTCCAACCACTTTCTTTCCAAACCTTGGAAGAACATCTACTTCAGCCCTTGCCAGGAGTAAATTTCCAACCTCTCTCATTATGGGAAGAGATTAGAGAAGAGCTGGTGAAACTCCTTAAAACATGCAAGTTAGTAGGTTTGCAGACTCAAAGCCATTCCAGCCCTGGAACTATTGCTTACTGCTTCCTCCAGACACAGTATGTATATCTGCGGAAAGGTGGTAAAATAAAGGAAAATGCTATAGTAGGGATTGAAATTGTAAGTATTCAAGCCCTATTATAGTAGTAGCCCTGAGATAATCAGAGAGGCTATTATCAGAGCTTACATAATGAGATTGCTGCCATAATTTGTCGAGGCACTACATGGCACCAAAGGGACAAGATTTTTTTTTTTTTTTTTTTTTACCAGACAAGTAGATTTAAGAAGCAACCTGTCCCATAGACAAGCAGATATTTTATTAAACTCCACTCCCCTGAGTATGCCTTGAAGGAAGGTGCCCTTAGCACCCCCGTCTTAGCAGCTGGAGTGTCCCCAATACAACGCAGTGGTGTCGGGCACCCCAGATGACGGAACCAAGGATAGAGTTCAGCTCTTTAAGGAAGGAGCGAGGGGGCGTAAGATTGAGATTAGCGTAGCCTTATAATAACTGTGGCAGGACCATCAGTTTTGCAAGGGCTATCTTGCTGATGGGGGCAAGTGAGAGGAATTGCCAGAAGGCCATTGGTGAACAGATTCAGCAAGTGCCCTGCAGAGGTTGCCTACATATAGGTTGGCCAAGGTGTGATAAAGGAGTACTCGCAGGTATTTACCACTGCACTCTTGTTCCCCCAAGATGTCCTCCTGTGATTGATTAGGGCACAGGGGATATATCCCCATTTTAGAAGAGTTTACTCGAAGGCCGGAGACTGTGATGAATCCAGTGAGCGTGTTGTGTAAAGGGGTCAAGGGTGATGTCACGTCTGAGATATACGTGTAGGTTGTCTGAATCCCCATCCAGTCCCAGAGGGGGATGCCACAGTGGCGTCCTCCTCATGTAGGCAAACTGCCAATGATTCCACTGCTAGGGCGAATGAGCAAGGAGGAGAGTGGGGCCCCCTGCCTAGGTTCCCTCTCCACCGGAAATGGGTCAGACACCAGCAGACCCAGCCATATCCGCGAGGAAGGGTCAGTAAACAGTAGTTGCATATATGCCAAGAGGCTAGGCATATATGGAAGAACCTGAAAGAGATACTCCCAGGAGAGGGTGTCAAATGCCTTCCCTATGTCAAGGATCAGGGAAATGACCTGTGGGTATTTGTTCTGGACCTGATCCTGGATATGAAAGAGTTGGCGGTTTTAGGAGGTGTTCTGTCCAGAGACAAAACCATTTGGATCCATGTGAGTAAGTGCTGGGGCAAGTTGTGAGTACCTGCTTGCTAGGCCCTTCCCTAGGATCTTATAGTCGGCCTCCAGGATTGCAACGGGGCGGTACAATCCCAGTAGGGTAGGGGCACAGTCTGGCTTTAGGATCAACACTAAGACTGTCTCTCTGGGAGAGTCTGCAAGCGTGCCTAGGTGTAAGGCTGCCTCATACATATCTGTTAGGCGAGGGACCAGTTGAGCTGCAAAGGCTGAATAGTACTCTAGTACTCTAAACCCCCGGATTGTTGCATGCGAGGTCCTTTATTGCTTACTTGACCTACTGTGCTGTTATTATAGTGTCCATTGCGACCTTGATTGCCACAGGAACATGCAGGAGTGTGATGTCGGACAAGAAGTCTATTACGTCTGTGTTAGGTATGGCTGGGGTGCTTTATAAAAGTGTGTGTAGAATGTATGGAATTCCTGGAGGATCGCCTCTTGCATGTTGATCACTCCACCTGAGGGGAGTTGAAGTTCTAGAATTGGGCTTGTGGTTTTGTTTTTTCTAACCAGCCACACAAGCAATCGCCCAGCTTTATCGGACTCCTTATATGTCCTAGTTGTGTGCGAGGCAAAATTAAAGCGCCTCAGACGAGCGAGACGTACGTTTCTTTCACTGTGGTATATTGGGAGAGGTCAGTGGCAGCAGTCACAGACGTCTTCCCAAGATCAGCAAGCTGGTTTTCAACATTGGTGAGCCTCCATTCCAGGGTTCTCCAGACTCCCACTATCTCCTGTATGCAGTGACCCTGTGTGACCATCTTAAATGTATTTCATTGCAGCGCCCTGGTGGATGCTGTGTGGAGGTTTTCCGCAAAGTATTGTTCTATGTGCGTCCTCTGCATTTCTCAGACTGCTGGAGTCCTCCAATGTGTCCCTCGGGAGGCGCCACAATGAGACCGGTAGGTGTGGAGGCAGCTACTCTAGATCAACTATATGAGCATTAAGGTCTGATATTCATCTTCGAAGGTAGTCAGAGTGTTGTGTGTGTGTAAAGAGGGTGCAGAGGAAACTGTCCAGGTGTACATAAACGTTGTGCGGTATGGAGTGAAAAGAACAGAATCTCATTGTGGGGTGCTGGGCTCTTCATACGTCCAGGACGGACCAATGTTGGACCCAGGCCCTGAAATGGGCAGCTTGGAGTCTGGGAGGGGGGGGGAAGTGACCTGTCTAGGGATAAGTCCAGGACACAATTGAAGTCACCACCCAGCAGCCAAGGACGGTGTGTCTTTTAAGCAAGAAGAGAATGCAGCTTTTCCCAAAAAGCGCTATGTTCTACATTGGGGGCATATATGCTACCTAACAAGAAGGGCTTGCAGTCGGGGTGACCCACCAGCAATATTTATATGCCCACTATATCTACTATAACTCCTGTATCCTTAAAGGAGATCCCAGGTCTCCCCCATATAAGAGCGTCTTGCATGCAGGCCAAGTATGTCATGCAGTGTACACCACCACCTCTTGTGGAGGGCGTGTGAGTTCTTCAGAGGTGGTGTATGATTCGTGGTGGAACACCACTTGCACTTTTTGCCATTTTGCGCTGAATAGACTGCATAGCATTTCTTTGATGTGTGCGTGCCACGAATATTAAGCGTGAAGGACCAAACTGTTGTGGCCGGCGTCATTTGTGCAGTTGGGGTAGAGGAGTCTGGGAGAAGGGAGAGGGGCAGACAATGGGGAACTTATTTCTGTCATTAGTGTCAGCAGTGTCTTGGGGGTATTGTGGAGTAATTGTGTTCGCTCCTCACCACAGTGGGTAGGGTAACGATAAATCACTGGGACAAACTCAATGCGTCTGCAAACAGAGAAATGTGGGGCATACCACAACCGGTGGGATGCCCAAACAGGCAGTCTCACGCATGCTCTACTAGTACTCGGGGGTGTGACACATGAGATAGCTGGGCAAGTGTGCTGTGCGCCCTCTGTGGGTCAGTACGTGTGTGCAACAAGCCTAGTGCATCAAATGTCTTTAGCGTGTGGGAGGAGAGGCCCCCTCTATGGCAGCAAAGCTGCGGGGGTGCTGGATGGGTGGGGATCACACAGAATGCACGGTGGGGATGTGACGAATTGGGGGATGGGAGAAGGGAAGACCCACTGTTCATCTGGGAGGGCGTCCTGTTCAGAGGTGCGTGCAGCAACTAGATACAAAGACTGTGATGTCTGTAGTGCATACAATAAGGAAATGAGGAATTGGAGGGGAGCAAGGGAGGGGAGAAGCCCTTCATTACATCAGTCAAATCATCCAGTCCAAAGGCATGTGCTGCAAACAATTACAAAGGATACGGTATCTAGTCATCGATTTCATCTTGGTACTATCGCGCCGCCGCTGTTGGGCTGCATACGGAGGGGAGTCCGGACGGTGCTGACTCCTCCCACCATCCCGATAGTCCAACCAGTCCCAAGCCTCCGTTGGAGAGGTGAAAAAGAAACTTTTCCCATTTGTGATCATTTTCAAGCGAGCGGGAAATAGTAATGCATATTGCAGGTCCAGGTCTCAGAGGCAACACTTCACTGCCAGAAAAGATGTTTGCTGCTGCTGTACAAGGTGCGTACAATTTGGGAAGAGCATAACAGTCTAATCTTCTATGTGCAATGGGGCAGCTTGCCGTGCAACGCACAAGATGTTGTCTCTGTCCCAGCAACATAGCCCACATGGGACGAGGGGGCGCCCACAGCTGAGGCGTGCTGGCACCCAATGAGCCCTTCTCAAGTGTATAAAAGAGTGTGAAGTACATGGGGGGGGTCCTGTCCTTCCACTTCCTCTAGGAGACCCAAAATGTGGACACTGTTCTGAAGGAAAAGGCCTGTTGCATCATCAGTCTGGGTCCCCAGGTGCTGGACCCTGGTTCGTAGATCTCGGATAGCCAATTGTTATTCTGTTACTTGAGGCCACGGTTCAACCAAACTATTTTCTCCTTCAGTGACCTTGTCTACTAGTTTTTGATGGTTGGCTCGGGGGAGACTTAATTCTGTAGCGGGTGTCTCCAGGCAGGACTCTGACACTGTGGAAGGGTCAATGGCACATAAGACCTGGTCCAGCTTGGCAACACTGACAAGGATGCAGAGGCCCCTGGCAGCAGGGTGTCCGGCACCATGGATGGGCTCGCCATCGAGGGGGGTGGAGGAGGCATGGTAGATCACAGAGATGGTCTCTGCAGGGTGGGCTCCATCGAGTCAGAGGAGCGATGCACAGGTGTTGTATGTATGCCTAACTCCCCAGTGGTCCCTGTCCCCTTCAGCGTTAGTGTTGAGAAAGAAGTACTCCACGACTGTCGATTAAGGCCAGCGACCGAGGATCACAGCACAAGTGTTGTGTGCCAGAGGCACTCTGGGCCACAGGGCCAGACAAGGACACTGTGCCACAAGAAGGGCACGTTCAGGAGGGGGAGCAGCAGCTGCCTGGTGAAGATGGCGCACTGAAAAGCTCAATGGCCGGTGCGGGCGGCACCCCTCCAATAGTGTGAAGCTGCTCTGGTGTGTGCGTCTGTACCGGCTGGGATACTGCAAGAATTAGCAGGGTGGGATCCTCCAATTGTCTAACTGGAGGAGATGGTGCCCTCCTGCAGATGTAGGCCTCCCCCTAGGCACAGCAGTAGCTCCCACTGGGGTGGGCTAAGTGGCATGGGGTGGGCTAAGTGACATGGGGTGCCTCAGGGGCATAGTGCCACATGGAAATGGCAACTAGTGAGGGAGATCTCATGCTCTTATGTTTGTAGGAAGATCCAATGGACACATGCGTGGTAGGGGGGCCTGTTATGATGTGGCTCGCGGCTAGATGTGTGATCGTTGCCGCGAGCCTAGAATGTTAGCGATGATTCTTCCCTCTGGCAGTTGCTTGCTGACAGGAGAAGAAGACACCGCATTAGAGGAGAGCTCGGTCAATAAAGCTTACCTGCTACACCGCAACGCTGCCTCTCGCCTTCGTTACATTTTTGGCGACGAGATGTCAGCAAGCAGGTCGCTTTCCTCTTGATGCGGATGCCGCGAACGTCGCGTATATCGTTTTGCCGTGGGATCGCAGATGCGGCATAACGAAAGGGCGTAATTACCAGCACCTGGTGTTTTATGTCTTTCCAGCGCCAGCCAATATATTTACAGTCTGCAGTCCGGCTTAGTTTGGAGATACGACTGCATCTGCCTCGGTCACGTGAGTGTTGCTGATTTGATGTCAACGTCGCGATGACATCACAGGCGTTCTAGTAAACTGGTGGTGGCCATCTTTGAGAGTTGGGAAAACAGTCGGTCAATTGGATTTTGCACATGACGAACTGCTTCTTGTGGTGGCGGCCATCTTAGGGAGTTGGGAAAACTCCCCTTAAAATAGATTCTGGCCACGACGAACTGCTCACCATTGCACGGGTCTTCTACGGTGATAGGCACACCTGTAACCTGCTGTTTGCTACATTGTTTTTATCCTGACAAATACCTGGAGGGACACAAATTTTTTTTTTTGGGGGGGGGGCTTTCTCCTGAGCATATCTCCATACAAAATGTATGTTTTATTAGAAACTGAGCACGGATTCACACAATGGATATGTCAGCTGCTGCTGTGCACTCTCCACCTTTATTTTTGGTGCAACCCGGGAATCCGCCGATATTTTGGGAGAAGTGGATAGATATATTCTATAATTATCTTGAAGCCTTAGATGGGTTAGGATTCCCGTCCAGTAGAAAAAAAGCTATCTTACTTAGTTCCCTAGGCAATGAGGGTCAGCATGTCTTTAAGTACTCGCCTAAAGCTGTTGATCAGTCTGGTCAACCCATAGATGATGTGTTTTTGGAAGCAAGGCGGAGACTAGAATTAAGGTTTGCCAAGACTGAGAATGTAGTCATGCAAAGATTTAAGTTTTACACACAACCTCAAAGGGATGGTGAATCTGTGGACGAATTCTTCACTCGATTAAGAGAGCTTTCTGTCAAATGCAGATTTGGGCCGATGACAGAGGAGTTGATTCAGGACCAGCTCATAGTACAGTGTAGGAGAAAGAAAATGCAGGAAAGATTGTGGGCAGCGAAGGACCCCAAGCTGAAGGATGCTATAGAAATTGCAACGGTGGTGGAGGAGTCAGAGTTTTGTATGAAACAAATGGTGAGGAGAGAAGTTAGAGCTTCTGAAGAAGTATCTTCTGTTCAGGGTGATGTAGCTGTGACAAGTAAATCGCCCTGGGAAAGGCTTAGTGGATCTAAAAATGGGAAGTGCAACAAGTGTGGGAGCAAGTATCATACTTCTTAGTCCAAGAATTGCTTTGCCCTAGGGAAAGAGTGCCGTAGGTGCGGGCGCAAAGGGCATTTTGCAAGGATGTGTAGGGAAAAAGAGCATTTAAAGTGGAAGGTAGCCATGGTTGGTGATGCGTCAGGCGATGTGTCTGTAGGTGACAAGTTCGGAAGGGTGTTGTGTGTTTCTGGGTTGGACAAGGCAGGGGTGAGGATGCAGAGACCAAAGGCAGTATTTACTGTCAAGAATGTGTCTGTAGAACTAATGGTGGATTCCGGCTCCTTAAATACAATAGTTCCTAAGGATTTGTTTCTCCAAATGTGGCCTTCAACAAGACTATTGCCGAAGGACATCAATCCCGGTGGGTATCAGGGTGAGCAAATAGATATCATAGGTTATATGCTCACTGAAATAGGGTTCAAAGGGAGAAAGGTCTTAGGCAAAGTCTATGTGGCAGAGTCTGGTCCGCCTATTTTGGGATGGCAACACCAGTATGATCTTCGCATAGTCATCAATCCGTGTGCCCCTAGTCAGGTAGCTGCAATCGAAGATGTTTCTGTTGCTTTTATATTGAATGGAGCTAAAGGGGTATTCAGAGAGGAGATGGGAGAGTTGAGAGGCTATGTTCACGAGATTAGGTTGAAGCCTGGTGCTGTTCCTGTGCAGCACAAGGTTAGAAAGGTTCCAGTCTCGGTAAGAGAGGGTGTAAAGGAGCTCTTGAATGAAATGCTAGACAGTGGGGTAATTGAACCAGTGGAGGCCACAGCATGGTTGTCGCCTGTAGTGATTTCTAAGAAGAGAGATGGCAAGTTGAGGTTCTGTGTAGATTTGAGAGGGTTAAACCAGAATATTGTTACAGACAATTTTCCTTTGCCGAATATTAATGAATTGGTTCTACTAATGAAGGATGCTAAATACTTTTCAAAATTGGACTTGAAGCACGCATACCATCAGATTCGACTTCATCCTGGTTCTAAGGCCCTCACTGCCTTCATTACCACGGAGGGCACATTTCAGTTCATTCGGATGCCGTTCGGACTGGCGTCTGCCGCTAGTGTTTTCCAAAGGATGATGAACCAAATTTTCAGAGGGCTGGACAATATCCTGTTCTTCCAAGATGACATTCTAGTGTTTGGTGAAACTATTGAGAGTCATAATATAACCCTGAAGATGCTACTGGACAGATTGTTGCAATCTGGTTTAACTTTCCGCCGTGAAAAATGTCAATTTTTGATGACAGAGGTGGAGTATCTTGGTCACTCACTGTCGCAAGATGGTGTAAAGCCGAAGAAAGACCTGTTGGAGGCAATTAGGTCGGCTCCAGCTCCTAAAGACAAGGACCAATTGCGATCCTTTTTGGGATTGGTTGAGTACTATTCCAAATTTGTCAAGAACTTCGCTAGCAAGACAGAATGCCTAAAAGTACTTTTGCGCAAAGGAGCTAGTTTTGTCTGGGGAGGAGAGCAATGCCAATGTTTTCAGTTGATTAAGGATGATGTATGCAATGCTGGCATTCTTGTGCCTTTTGACACAAAGAGAAGAACAATAATCACGGTGGATGCAAGCGCTGTGGGCATTGGTGCCGTCTTATCTCAAATGCATGGGTCTGTAGAGAAGACGGTTGCTTTTGCTTCTCGGACTTTATCTTCTGCTGAGAGACATTATGCTGTTATTGAGCGTGAAACTCTGGCTGCGGCATGGGGTGTGGAGTATTTTCGCACATATATATGGGGTAGTACCATCACATTGCGTTCTGATCATAAACCATTGCTAAAGATTTTGTCACCAGGTGGGACTGGTAAAGGGTCAGCGAGACTGGCTAGGTTGGCTTCCCGTTCGCAAGAATTTAATTACAAGGTTGAGTACATTCCTGGTTGGAAGAATGTGCAAGCGGACTGTCTTTCTCGTCTGGCTCTTGAGTGGCAGACAGTAGATGGAGATAATGTTTTAGAGCATGAAAAAGAGGGAGCTGTTGCGTCTGTGGGTGAGGTTGTGCATTGGTGTAAGGGAGCAGTGAAAGAAACTGATTGGGATTTGGCTATGAAAGCAGATGAAGTTTTGTTGCGGGTCATTGATTTGATAAGGAAAGGTGGGAGGAGAGACAGTACTCTCCCAGCATCTGTACGGCCTTTCAATTTGGTGGTGGATGAGCTTTCTGAAGTTGATGGAAGAATGATTCTGCGGGGTGAAAGGGTTGTTCCGCCTGTGGGGGTACGCAAACGCTTGTTTGATATTGCACATGAGGGTCATCTGGGCCAAACGATTACCAAGAGAAGGTTGAGAATGGAATTTTGGTGGCCCGGTATGGATGATGATGTGGTGAGATGGGTAGAGAGATGTTCTGAGTGTGTTCAGAGTGAGAAACGGTTGAGAGTGGGAGAACAGTCGGTTAGTGGTAACATAACTGACCCTGGCAAACCCTGGCATAGTGTTTGTCTGGACTTTATCGGACCTTTGTCCGGCATCGGCAGGGGAAGGAATTTTGCCTTGGTTATGGTGGATCTGTACTCCAAATGGCTTATCGTCAAGTTTATGGGAGAAGTTACAACATCTGCTACCATAAGTGTACTGAGAGAAATTTTCGCTGAGGAGGGATTTCCATCAGTGTTGATTACCGATAATGGTACACAGTTAACGTCTGTGGAGATGAAAGGGTTTTTAGACTTGTGTGGCATAAGGCACGCTCGTACAGCGTTATACAATCCTCGTGCCAATGGTATTGTGGAACGAGCTAATCGCATGATTAAGGGTGGTCTGCAATTGGCTGTGGTCAATGATTTGGATGCTGGTTTGGTGATCTCAGAGTTGGTGTGGGGATATCGAACCACAGAAAACACGTCGGGCAGAGTATTGTTTGTTGATATGAGAGGTAGGAAACCTGTCAGCAAACTCAGACCTGCATGGATGGAGAGATTGTTGGGAGGTGGTGGCGCATTCAATGGAGACACAGCCAATGAGACAGGGGTTGATAATGCGAGAATTAAACCAGGTGATTGGGTAAAAATCAAATCTGGTAGAGTGAGACAGGGGTTTAGCAAATTCTTAGGTCCGTTTAGAGTTCTTCAAGTTCACAAGTGGCATGTCTTGCTTGATAATGGTCAACGTTGGAACTTCAGACGTGTCGCAAAATTTTCTTCTGCATTGGATGTTGGATGTGCAAGGAGGGGTGATGATTGTAGTGGTTATATGTTGATGAAAGATGAAGATGTGAATGGTCCTAGTGGTGGCGAGAGGAAACAGTTTGGTTGTGGAAGTGGTGATGCCGCGGTTGGGAGGAGTGTGGTGATTATTGATGCTCCTAATACCTGTTCAGATTCCATGGGAGCCTCTACTTGTGTTCCAAGTACTGTGTCACCTAGATCTGTTGGGTTTCCTAGGACTACTAGATGTAGGAGACCTCCAGTGTTCTTGAATGACTATGTAACATAAAGCTTATTGTTAGGGTATTGACTCTGTGTATAGATTTTCTTTTGTTTTACCTTGTAGTTTCTTATTTTGTTAGAGTTCTTTCCTGTTATTTATTTGTGGTACTTTTTGTGGGTGTTAACGGAGGGGGATGTGTTATGATGTGGCTCGCGGCTAGATGTGTGATCGTTGCCGCGAGCCTAGAATGTTAGCGATGATTCTTCCCTCTGGCAGTTGCTTGCTGACAGGGGAAGAAGACACTGCGTTAGAGGAGAGCTCGGTCAATAAAGCTTACCTGCTACACCGCAACGCTGCCTCTCGCCTTCGTTACAGGGCCCCAGGTACTTATTTGCTGCTGGGCGAATTGTCTATGAGTGTCAGCAGCAGCGGGCTTTAATTCGGGTGAGGCGCTGCCACTGCGCTCCTGTCATCGTTCCTGTGTCGGTGGGGGTTGCTAGTATGGGCCCACAGCTTCCAGTGCGCACCCACGCCTGAGGGGGACCTCCCCGGTGCAGGTCGCCGCTCCGATGGACTCGATCTCTGGAGGTCCCGAGCACTGGCAAGCTGCTGAATGCTGTACCAGGCTCGTAGCGAGTGCCTCCGCAGGTTCTAGTTCCCTTGCCTGTGCAGACCCGGGGCGCAAACGCAGTCTATTTGGATGGGCCTGTCGTTCAGAGCAGCACTCCAATGGTTCCCTTGGTCACTGCTGGTGTCAGTGGTAGGGGCAGTCAGTGACCGCAAGCTCAGGGGGTAATGAGGTGCTCTGCCGCCGCCCATGCCGCCATCCATCTCCGCTCTGCTCGGCAGGCCGGGACAGCGCAACGATCGTTGCGGGCTTCACAGCCGCGAGGTAGGCTGTGTCGGCAGTCAACAAGACCCTGCCGCCGGTTGCTGTCACAAGCTCTCGCTACACTGGAATCGGGTTCCTATGCCACTATGTCGGCCTGATGGATGGCAGGCCAGCCGCGCTGAATGAGTAAAACTGTGCAGGTTGCAGAATGGAGCGAGTCTAATTTGCGCCTGCCATGTTCGGCAATGTAACCACGCCCCCACCCTATTTTCGCATGCGTAAAACCGCTAATGGCTTTTGCACTTTGTTCGCTACTATCCAATATTAAACACAATTTGTAATGAACGGCCTAAATTTTATAACAGTCATACATAGTTTTTGATTATAGTCACAGTATTTTGTCTTTACTTTGTCTAAGCATAATAGTTACAGTACAGAGAAAAATAAAAAGTAGTTGATTATTTCTCAGAAATTTAATTATTGTTTTGGATTAAGAAATCCACATTTAAAAGATCATAGGGATACCCTATAATAGATGTGGACTGTACCCTAATGTGCCATCTTTTTGGATCATGCCAGGGGTCCATGTATATCCGGACTCCGCTCGTGAGCTCCGTTTATACCAGTCTTTCGGCCCCGATAGGGCACCGAATATGCTAGCACATTTATTATGTCAAAATTCTGACTATAGCAGAGCTATAGATGTAACAAGGTGCCAATTATTCCAGGATAGCTCCTTAGCTTAGTTTTGGAGTAAAGGTCTAGTGAACTGACCTGACAAATGGAACACTTTATCTAACACATCCAAGGATTCCAGAATGGATAACATTAACTGACCTTTTTCACGTAATCATAACGTGTAATCTTGGGCGAGCTCCTTCCTCACACCGTGTCTCAGGTCTTTGACAAAACTGTCAGCATTTACAAAATGATACATCAATAAGTGGCCATCTATATTTTCTATATTTTGTAAGTAGGTGAACCCTGCAAGACCTTGAACAAATTTAATGGTTAGAAATGTTTTTCCCACGTTGGCCCTGGTTTTATTCTAGATCTCAATAACTGACTCTTTCACATATTGGCATACAACTACCACATATTGAAATTCATGACTCCTTAGAAAAATGTATTTAAAAGTTGTGTTAGTAAAAAATGCCCAGTAAATTAGCAAAACTATCTCCAAAATTTGCAGGCCAATTGTAATCTTCACAAAGTTTTCTGAGGTCGCATGCAGTTTGTAGATCTGTTTAGCTAGAAGAATAAGTACGATTGGCACAGGAGAAACTACAGGTTTCAGAAGAAACTAATTCACTGCTTTAACAGTGTCTGCCGAACAACAGTTTAAGAACATGTTGCTAAACAGAGATGCATAAGAAAGCAGGCCTCCTCTTTCTTCTCAGCACATATGACAAAAATAGCACTGGCAGGCCTCATTAAATCTCCACAATCCCTCTTCCTGCTTTCATTTTGTTTTAACTACACAGAAGCAGACACAATAAGACTTTTGTGAGCATAATAGGACCACTCTGGGAGCACTGCAATAGCCACACAATTTTTACATGTTCAAATATGATACACTTTTTATATGGCATTACCGTGGCTGTAATGGAATTTGCTCTTGAAGTTAAGTTTCCTTACATCATTCCCCTAACATTAACGTCTTTGCATTAAAAAAATGCACATGATTTTGAACAGTCTGCATATTTAGATGCAGCACGCTTTGCCTGTTCAGTTAATGACTAACTTCATCATATAATGGGAGTATGAAATTGGCAACAATGGATTTGTGCTGAAGGAAAGTATGAGACAAAGGTGAGCGTGCCTACTTGTACAGTAGAGTGGCAGTATGATTAACTGAGGTACAGAAAAATCCTTTCAGCCCAAACAATTCGTTCTGATCATCATTACTTAAAACTACCCACAAACTCTACTTCTCCATCACCTTTTTCTTGCTGTTGTGCTGTCTTTTCAGGTTTCGCCTATAGCCAGATTTAGCTGAATGCTAGCAACACAGCCTTTGCATCCAGTATAGACTTAGCATGGATTTCGGTCCGTCCCTTTCTCTTTAATGGCTTTATTGTCTGAACAGGTTTTGAAAGGGTGAATTCTAGTTTTCCACTTTGCATTGCAGGGCACAAGAAACTATTTCTCTTCCTCCGTCTTTCCTTGTTGTTTACACTCCTCCCTCTATCACCCTTGCTCTTTGTAAAAATGACCTCACTCCATGCAAAGTTCGGCGGGTGGCCATATTGGAAAATTAGTGAAACCGCCGAGTGTCACAGGGTTCGAGGTGGTGTTTCTGCAGAAGATCATGTTCACAATTTACTCGATAAAATTGTTGCTGTAACTACACAAAAAGAGAGAAATGGTCTTTAAATCAGTAATAGAGTTATTGCTGGGTCAGAAGTTTTTAGGTATCTAAATTCAGTACTTGTTGAAGACCTGCAGCATTAAATGAGAGCTAACTGGCCAAATCATCATATGGTATGATGCATTCTTCTGATACTATCGACTATGATACGACTGTGAGGGTGATCTCAGATGAGCACGCCAACGTTCGATAAACCGATAGAGGTGAACACAGCAACAGTAAGTGTTGGCGATCCCAAATCAAAAGGTGTTCTATATGTAAAGAATGCCTTTAGTTCTTTCCTTAATACACAGATGCGAAGAAAACAAATGCTGCCAAATGTTACATTGAAGTCTTAGAAAGGTGTTCATGCTTGAACAGGCATGAATGGTGGAGGATTGATAAAGCTAAACCATTTTTTTAATGTACAAATGCGGGTCAATCCTCTAAGGTCGTCCAAAGCCTGTGGTGCCGGCCTTGATTTTGAAAACCCACAATTGTCTCTCATGAAGAGTACGCAAGACCTGTTGTCAAGTGTAGTAGTGGTTTGTGGTGTCTATGACCATCCATTTCACATCATCTTCATGACTTCCGAAAGTCCAAAAAAATCAGAAGTCAATTTAGTGGTAATGAACTCGCACCTAATGTTACAGCGATGTTTTCATTTTATGGATCATCATGCTCGTCAGGTATGATAGTAAAATGTAAAGGCACGCTCTGAGTGCAAGGTTTCCCGCTCGTTATGTTTTTCCAGTGACTTGGAGGTCCTCAACACCTTCGATTCTTGTTCATCCTCTTGCTTAGTTGGAATGCTAATTACGGGATGCGGTAATCACCCTCCACCACCAAAAGCAGCCTAGTTCCTGCCTCCAAGCACACCCCAGGCTCCCTTTACTAATGCGGAACAATATTTTACCAAGAGGCAGGATCAGTCTCTTATAGAACAATGCAGGCTAACAGTCATGCATTAGCAACACTGCCTGAACTCAAATACTCCTACAAGTGTCTGCGGCTTTTTCTCGGAGTACAGCTACTAACAGACCACAGGCTCACAAACATGACTAGAATTTTTACTCTCCAGATCCTATAGCCTATTATGTTAACATGTCAGTCACCCAGTCAATCACAACGGAGGGGTCTAGTCTTAGGGATCAAGACAGTCACAGACTATTGACATTTACCAATACTGATTTGATCCATTTGGACCTCCTTGTTTAGATGACATCATGAGGATGCCACACTGCTGGTGCTGCTTAATGTAATCACAGATGAAAAACTAGTTACAATTATTTCACATCAGACTGCAACTGAAATACCTGATGATGCAGTGCTGGATGGAAGGGGGCAAAAAAAGGTCTACTTGCGTAGTGGATAAAAGAGACATTACACTTTGAGCCTACATCCCCAATCCATGTGTCACAGAAGCCAAGCTTCCAAATTCCATTGCCGTAGAAGGCTTTCGTCTCCTCACCAAGGAGTAAAAGAAGAGGTGAGAATGCTATTTATTTGGGTTTGAATGAGTAATAACATTCCTCAGTGCTTCAGTTCCACTATGGTGACTATAATTTGTGATACAAACTAAATAACGGAATTTATTCTGGAAAAAAAAAGAGGACAACAGACTTATGGAATACATGTATAGGACAGGTTGCCAAATTTAACCCCAAAAATACAACTATACCATAAATAAAATAAAAAAATTTTTAACAAGCACTGTCAAAGTCAGCAAGTCGGACTCAAACAAAAGTGACTGAAAACTTCCAACCATTCATTCACTCACCATTCTGTCCAGCCACTCACTGATCATCATGCACTTGGTCACTTACTCTCGCACTCATGCATCCATTTATTCACTCCTGGAGTTATTCATTCTTTGACCCATTCACTCTTCCACATTTCCAGACACACACGCTCTCCAATCAACGAAGAAGCACTTTCAGTTATAAGCTAGTACAATTGGTGCTGCAATGACTCCAAATTGCATTCTTGGGGGGTGAGCGAGGTAAAGAGCAATATTGTTTTTTTCCCCAAGGCTCAGGGTGCCTGGCCTTGGTTTTAGCATCAAAGCATTGCCCACTGTACCTGAGGCACTGCTGTATGGTTACAATTCTATGCTTAGCAGGTGGAAAGATGGATGAGCGAGTATGTGTGGCACCAGGAGCATCAGCAGTAGTGGTGTCCCCAGGCAGAGGCGGTGGCAGTCAAACGGTGAGGTGCTGGATTCCTCAGTGTCTGCAATGTGAGTGGGGGAGCCAGCCAATCCCTGCGGTTCAGGAAATATCAAAAGGCTTCTGAGAGACAGAAAAGCTGAGTTAACTGGGGAAGCAGGATTTTTTCAGGACCTGTTACCAGGTGAGCAGTGGGGAGAGGCCCCAGTGCAGGATGGCTCTGATCACTGGTGAGCCCTGTTGCAAGATGAGTGGTACAGAGGATTATTCCAGGGAAGGCTAGTTATGTACAACGTAAATCACGGGGGCCTGGATTTCATAAATAAAGTTGGATAAATCTACCTCTCCTGTGGAGGATTGCTTAGACAAAATGAAGTCCAGGGTTGCGGAGGTAGAGAAGATGATGAAATCAAAGGACACCAGAATGCAACACCTGGAAAAGAAGAATGGAGGAGATGACAAGGAAGCATAAAGATTTCAGAGAGATAGGGCAGGTGCAAATATTTTGATAAGGCAGCAAACATTTGCAAGATGCACAGTGGGTGGCCAACATCCGTGACCTAGACTTTCCTACCATTGCTTAGGAGCTGTCTGTCTGGTCTTACGAGTGATGCACACTCTTTGTAGTGAGCACTGTGGTCTTCTGGAAGGTGATGGTGCTGATATGACAGGAAGAGTTTAGAGACTACCATCTGAATCGTCGAAAGTAGTGGCAAAATACAACTGTCATACCTAAGCAGTGGTGCTCTTGAATGTGGATTTTTGTGATCCCATTTTGCGTAAAGCAGCTCTCCGGAAGGGATCATTTCAGACAGAGAGAAGAGATGCTCTTCTTTCCATTCTGGAGAAGGCAACTCCAATTAGTGCCAAAAGAGCTCATGATATGGTATCCGTCATCAAAACTCAAGAGTAAGGGATAATAATCAAACGTTTTCAAATGCATAGGAATGGCACGTTCCTTTAGAGTTACACGCAGATTAGCTATCTGATTCCTTTGCTGTGCTTAACTACCTTGCCAGCTTGAACTAAGAAAAAGAGAAGTACTTGAGGGTTCCTATAGTCACAGCTGTATGTGACTGGGCTTGGGAAAGGTTGGATTAAGTTTAATTTGCAATGTTTATGCTGTAGTTGGTGGTGCTCCTTTCACTCTATTCCCACGTTGCCCCCATTCCCTTACCAGATGAATATTTCCTGATCATGCCCTACTTCTTCAATAAGATGTTCTTCCTTAATGCTTAAAAAACGTGTAGAGGAGTTACTATTATGTTAAGAAGACCATTGGTTATGTGAGGGGCGGGGAAACAAGGACAGTTTACTACTTCAATTGTTTGGGGGAATACACTGTTTTCAGATTGGTGTGATTTTTATTTTCATGAAAATGGTTTAAGCAAATTGCGTTCCCGAACATAATATTTTAGTTTTTTTGTATTATTCAACGAGGTTGTATGTGCAGGAGTGTCACAAAGCACAGGAACAAAATAAGATTGGATTATCACACTCTTGACAACTTAACACATCAAGTGCTCTCCAATTTCAGCGCTCACAAGCAGTGTGCTAGTTGCATGGACATGAGGGACGTTTGCACCACTGATGCATGTGCGGGATCTATAGTATCTATCTGAACCATGCGGTACCTGTGTTGAGCATAGTTAGGTTGGACAAGACATACATAAACAAGAAAATTTAGTTAAAAAAGGCTGGCTTAGGAGGCAAAGGAAAGGGAAGAAAACATACTTTTACATCCAGAATGAACTGCGATAGTGACTGGGGAAGACAGATTAATACAGGAGAGTATCAATGTTTTTTTTTAAAAATGAGATACAGGACAACAGGAACTCTACACTGAGAATGAAAAACAACAACAGTTGCTGAATGCATTGACAGAGAACTTGTTTGAGTCAATCCAAAAATCTGCTTTATGAACATGAAAATATCTTAAACATAAGCCCTTGTGGAATTCTGTTTAAAGTGGACAACAACATGTGTAAAGGCCATAAACGAGGTGCGCTACACACAAGTCAGCGGACATCCCTTTGCATGATTATTTTCTACTTTTTGCTGTAGTTGTATGTTCATTTTGAGTATCAATAGCTGTAACAGCAAATTCACATGATATACATCTGCACTCTGCATGAAACACTAGCTTAAACAAATCCATTCTTAGTTTCCACGGTGCTTCAAAGGTCCCCAGGGCAATTGACAGCTGTGTCTTGTCAGAACTCGGTTTTTAAAGCACTCCCGCTCTCTAACGTGGAGGAATAAATCACGTAAATCAACCTGCTGAACCTATACTTCTGTCTGAAGGGACAGTAACACCGTCAACCCTCTCAT
This sequence comes from Pleurodeles waltl, assembly GCF_031143425.1. Lineage (NCBI taxonomy): Eukaryota > Metazoa > Chordata > Amphibia > Caudata > Salamandridae > Pleurodeles > Pleurodeles waltl. Next base: position 1,894,710,217 of record NC_090440.1, read on the forward strand.
ATACTGAAGGGCAAAACTGAAACATTTATGGAGCTCTTAGAATAAACTCCTGCAACCGTTACCGGTTTAATGTAGCTCCTAATATGATTGCAATTTTTGCTCCACATAGCCTGGAAATAGAGACAGAGGCTGGAGAGTGGTATGAGGCGGGGGTTGTCCTTTATGAATATAAAGTTAGTGTTTGTGCACTGATGGAGAGGACTTAACACTTATTTTCAGCTAGTGATGCTCACATTAAACCTGACCCATGTAACTTAAACCTCTGAGCCGACTGGGTGAAGAACAACTGCCTGCAGCTGATCACAAACAAGACAGAAGTACTGATAGTTGGCATCAGCAGCAACACATGGAACGACTCCTGGTAGCCATCAGACCTAGGACCCGTACCCACTCCCTTAGAACATGCCAGAAACCTGGAAATCATCATTGACAAGTTCACCATGAAATCATAGAACGACTACGCCCTCTGCCTGCTTCCACACTCTGCACATGCTATGTAAGATTTTCAAGTGGCTACCCCTTCAGACAAGATGCAACATGACACAGGCCCTCATCATCAGCTGACTGGACTATGGCAATGTTCTCTACGTACAAATTGCTTCACACCTCCTACAGAGACTTCAGTCTATACAGACCACAGCAGCCAGACTCATCCTAGACCTCCTCAGACGAACCCACATCACAACGCACATCAGGCACCTCCACTGGCTTCCCGTACAGAAGTGATGGCAATTGAAGCTGCTGACCCACGCACACAAAGCACTACACAACCAAGGACCCATCAAATATAACCACCGCCTGAACCTTCACCAACTGTCAAGGAGACTATACCACGCCTCCCTATCACTAGCCCATAGTCCTGGCATCTACCAAAGCAGAAGTGGAGGATGCTCCTTTTCCCACATTGCAGCAAAGATCAGGAACAGCCTTCCTGCTCAACTGCAGACCAGCACCTCACTTTCAGTATTCCAAAGCGCACTCAAAACCTTGCTGTTCAAATGAGCCTCCGGGACCTGCAAGGGCCTGGCTACCCTATCGGGTGATTAGCTGTGCTTTATAAATCCAGATTGTTTGGGACGCCGTGTTTGTTATTCTGCACATAATCTTGAGGTGCTGGCTTAAAGGTCAGTGGTACCTTTGTGACAGTTGACACCATTCTTCCTCAACTTCCTGGATTCATCTTTTGAGCAAACCAGTCTTGAGCCTGTTCCCCATGGGAACAGTCCAACCGAACTGCCAGGCTAGGTCCTCCCTGGACCAGAAACAAGCATCCTCCCGGTTATAAACCCATTTTGGTCAGGATGCACTATGGATTGGGCTATGGGGACCAGACGATTAGCCAGTATCTTCCCCGGGATCTTGTAGTCAGTGTTCAATAAAGAGAGGGGATGGTAAGACCCTATTAATCTGGAGTCCCTGTCAGGTTTCGGCAATGCTATCAGGACTGCATCCCGAAGGGAGGTTAGGCACATATCTGTGTCAGACGCGGAACTGTAAACCTTTAGTGAGTGGCAAGCTTAGATTGAACGGCGGCATAAAACCCTAACAGCCAGCCGTCCACTCCACGAGCCATTCGTTTTATCGCATCTGTGATCTTTATTATCGACAAGGGGGCTTGGAGGTCTGCCCGTAGGTACGTCTGAAGATGTGGTAGTTGTAGAGTCTCGAGAAATAAACACATTTGGGCCTTATCAATGGGCGGTGGGGCTGTGTAAAGCTTGGCAGAGTGGGAGCGAAAAGCAGTATTGATGGCCTCCTGGGTGTTGAGTATAAAACCTGTCTCTTTGCGAATGGCAGTAATAGGTACCCTGTCTAAAAGCCTACCTGCCTTATGGCCCTCCGCGTGTTTCCTGGTCAGATATTCTGGGTAATCAAGTCTGCCCAGTTGGTCCAATATTTTAGTGTGTGCTTTGCTTGTGTCAGAAGATCATCTACTGTCTGGTCACTTGGCATCAAGCATTCAAGACTATGGACAACTAATTTCAGTGTGTGTGATTCCCTACACAGGGTCAAGCTTGAACCACATACCGTTTTGATTGCTTGCCCCCGCAGGACCATTTTGAATGCATCCCATTCAATATCCGGTCAGGATGCTGTGTCCTCGTTATCACTGAAGTAAGAGGTGATGCGGTCAGACAGTGGGTCACAGGGAGATGCCCAAGTTGCCTCAATGTTTATGGTGTTTTCCTGGGGTGGAGAAAGGGACTAGCAATTGGATCCTGTTGATTACATTGGTCTATCATACCACAACTTAAGACTGAAGAGTACAAATATCATGGAACGATCACACCCCATTGAACACTGAAGCCCTTCTGCCAGGCTGGTGGGGGAGATGACCCCTTGATTTGGAGCAGACACACATATATGCAAAAATGGCCAAGCATTAAAACTTCTTAACTTGGAACATACGAGTGTTGGGTGCTTATACAAATAGTTACAGATTGCTCTCTCTCCTAAAACAACACAATTATATCTCAAGCCCCCCAAAAACGCACCTTGTAGATCAGGAGGCAAAAAAGTAGCAAAAAGTGGCAGGGACAATTTTGTTCCTTGACATGTATGTCCCTATGCTAGGGAAGTGCAGACACAGTTCGCCCAAGGGGTACCATTCAAGTTAACATACGTAGAAGCTGATATCGAGGGAAGATACTTGCTGCTGGGTGGCACCACTAGATGGGAGGGAATTCAATATCCTGACTACTTGTGCCTCAAATGGGGATGACTCCCAATTGATTCCAAAAAAGCCAACTCTCATGGCGGACAATATACAAGCACCATTTCTATGCGTGGGGGACATTAACTGTGTATTGAACAGCACCATTTACCGATTCCCGCCTCAGTGAGATATGAAATCAGGGAAAACAAGAACCTTACAGGAGGCAATGGGCAATCTAGGATGTGCAGATATCTGGTAAGAACACCACCCAACGACCTTGGAATACTCCTGCCAGTCCTTGAGTAGAATTGGATAGGGTTCTGGTCCCAAGAGACGCAGCTCCAATGGTGCAGTCCTCCCAATCGTTAGATTCCAATCTGACCATGCACCCTTATTAGTGGAATACTCCTTAGGTGGTCCCCCCAGGGGGTCTCAGAAATGAGATTTGGGTAGAGCCCTCTTGCCAGGTCAGGTGGCAGCAGACGGGCTAGGAATGTCCATGATGCTATATTTTAACACAATTGGGGTACCAACACTTCACACAACAATGAATGGGACGCCATGAAGGCTGAACTCAGGAGGGAGCGTATAGGATTACCTTGTGGACTGAGGGGGCAATTACTTGAAGGAATGCGAAACTGAATTAGCAACGTTACAGCGTGTGTCATCCACCTCACCCACATATAGTAAGTAGTTATTGATAGTAGAAAGGAGCCTACAGGACACTTGGGATAGACTGGACAAATACACACTAATGGTGTACAGCTAAAGGCTTCACGTAGAGGGAGATAAACCAAGCAGGCTGTTGGCCTGCATATTACACAAATATACAGAACATACTCAGATTCTACTACTGTGCCACTCAGAAGGCACAGCTGCTATATTGCAAAACACTGATAACACTGCAATGGAATGCTACCTGCAACATATTTTTTTCTACAGGGACCAGAGTGTCATCTGAGTTCCTGACTCATTATCTGGACTCCATGACCATCCCAAAACTGGGCTTGGCACTAAGGGAGGAGCTAGGGAAGAGCTCACCATGGAAGAATTACAGGAGGCACTCTGAGAATTGCCCCCCAAAAAATACTGGGTAGCAATGGCTTCACAGACAAATTGTATCAAACTTTTGCTCCCCCTTCAGTCACACCAAAACTGTTAGAGCCCCTTCAAGAGGCTCTACTGTGGGGGAATTTCCTCGCACTATGTGAGAAGGAAATATATGTATGTCACAAAACTGGGCAGGGAAGAAGACCCACCCCTCTTCTTACAGCTTTATCACCATGATAAACGTCGACACAAAAACCTTATGTAATGCCCTTGCAACCAAGTTTAGTCAAGTGGTGGGGTGCTGGAACAAGAGGACCATGTGGCTCCATGCCAGGATTTAACCCAGCCATAATTCTACAAAGACTATCTCATGTTTTGCACTCGGCGTAAGATAGACCTGAGGAGATGGCCTTTGTGGCAATAAACTTATTTGTGGGCAGTGCTTGCGAGAATGGAAATCAGTTCTGACTTCTAAAAATGGGCAAAGCTGCTTTATGTGAAATCTATGACCAGGGTCAAAATGAGCAGGGTGTTCTCAAACACTTGGAAAGTTTGAAGAGGCACACAATAGGGATGTCCCCTCTTCTCGCTACTGTTTGCCATTGCCAATGAGCCACTGGCAATTGGCACTAGGACAGAACTGGTGGACCAGGGCATATTAGTGGGAAAGGCGTCCCACTTGGTTTCCTTGTAAGAGATGATGCTCTATTCTATTTAAGATTCCCTAGACAATTTGTCCTGATCTTTCTGGCCAGTCTAGAATGATTCAGGGAGATATCACGGCTATGATTGAATGCATACAAGATCCTTCTTTTCCCTTTGGGAAGTCTAAGTAACTGGGAATAATGGTGGCCCATACACAGGACAAAAAAATATAATTACAATATGGGGAAAGTCCTATGAGGCCTCCTAATCTAGGAGGAGGAGGACAGGGGCTCCCCAAGCTAGAAGCTTACTACTATGCTGCATATGTGCAATGGATGGTTAACAGGGAGGAGAACGTGGAATGGAGACTTTTGAAGGACACTACACAAACTGCTAGTGAGGAGAAGCTGCATTCTTGAAGACTAGCTTTATATAATCAGACAAACAGGTTTGGCATGTGAGCAGACTGTCAAGAAAAACCTCCAGTCCACCCCACGGAGGTATAATGTTGATGTACCTAGTGGAAGGCGGGGCTGGGGGGTAATTTGTGAGACACTGGGAGACCTATATTCCGAGGACATGTCCCTTTAGTTTGAAGAGGTGCGGAAGGCCTTTGGGGTGGGGCCGGGACAATTTCTTCCATATGCTAAGCTGGCCACAACAGCCAGAGAAATATGGACAAGTTTCCCATCCACATCGCCTTCCACACAAACTGGAAGGAATGTTACAACGCGCAACATATCCTCATCCATATGTTTAGACCTCTAAATCCAGGTAACCCCCACGGGGCAACTAAAGGCAAAGAAGGTTGGGAAGCAGACATAGGTGACCAATTCACGGAGATGTAATGGAAAAATCATGTGGCCAGGTGTGTGATGTTTCGGGCAATGTAACATTCAAATAGACACAATACAATTTCCTGCATGGTACATACTTAACCCAAGAGGTTTTGAACAAAATATATCCCAGGAGAGGCATGGCCTGTCCTCGGTCTGGAGCAGCATGGGCCTCGTTTCTCCAACTGGCCTGGGAATGCCCTCCTATGAGGTACTTTTGGGCCACTGTCTTTAACACAGCAGGGGCAATCACTGGAATCAGAGTAGACCCGGGCGCCCTACAGGGATAACTGGGAATGGTGCCTAGGAAAAGGTGAAAAAGATGCAAAAAAATTCCTGAATCTAGCTCCGGTGTTAGCATATAGGCAGGAAGCAAAGGACGATATGAAAGAAAAATGGAGAAGCAACACTAATTAGGTCAGTTTTCATGCTGGATTTAGAAACAGACATTGCTCAAGGCTGTACAAAGAGAGCATAATGTATATATGACAATAGTGATATATTAGGTTATTTTGATACACATTAGAATCAGAAGAACAGTTTGTCCACTACTAGGCTAAGACTAGACCACCACTCCAGAAGGGCCAGGAAAGCATAAAGTAATGGTTGTGCGCATAAACCAGGAATTATGAAGAGCTTTAGGTTGTGCTTTATGGAAGCTATTACCTCAAGAACATAGCAATGTGAGAAGATTTAGGAGTAAATAGTGCTAACAATGAAAAGGAGAATCTGCAGTGTTGTAGTGGATGTCTGGTGATATTTATCCTCAAATATGGCTCCCAGTATTAATTATAAGAAGCAAAGTAGGATTCCTTTGCATGCTCTCAGTTTGTAGCATGGACACCTTCCCCAGATAGGTGAAGTGTATTGCCTTCATTCCTGAGGGTAGAAATCCAGACACTTATAATGATCAATTCTTCAATATTTAACTTGTCCCTCGACCTGTGTGCGCAGAGCAACAAAATATCCAAAAAAGAAAGATGAAAAGATTCAAGCAGCAACATGTGTGGGTGCCTGCATTTATTTGCTTAGGGACTTGTACTGCATAGGGTACAGTTTGCCTGTGGCCTTATGCCGTAATCTAACAAGAACAGAGGAGAAACATTTACTTTCTAGTAAGATTTATCAATTTTCTTTTTTTTAGGATTGGCGTCTTCTCTAGATTCCTAAACATTTGCAATACCCTTCACCAGGCAGGTGATTAGTCCATTGTTCATAACATCTGATAGAACCATGCAAATGTAGAGAAGGCTTCATGCTGACATGGGTATGATTAAATAGTTTCAAAATTAATTAAATGACCTCAAAGGCACATTCATCTGCTCCCACGCATAGCTAAAAAAAAATAAAAAACAAAGTTCAACTAGATTACAAAGTGAGACCAAAATGGCAGTATAGACTTAGAACCAAACCCATGCATTTCATTGTCCTAAGTCAGAAGGAAGGCATTGTATCTGTTATATAGTAACAGATGCACTGCCAGGATATTCAGGTCTATTATAAACAGATATGGTTCAAGTATTAAACTCAGTGACACACACTAGTACCATCATGCAAAACAATGCCATCTGGGTATTCAAACAATTTTATTAAGTTATGAATTGTGGTTTTAAGACATTTTGGAAGATGCATTAAGTCATATGCCACAAACGTGTTTTACTAAAATCACCTTTTGCCACAGATTTATCATCAGATATCACACTCCAGAAAGAACACGTACACCCTTGTGGAAATAAAAGCATCAAAGTGATACAGATGACATTGTGCTACCAAACCAGCAGCAGCGTCTCACACCACACTATTATATGCCCTCCCAATATATACAGCAGTGCACACATACCATACCATCATGTGAATGCTACCTCTTAATTACCCACTTAGACTGTGAGGCGTGTACAGAAATAATTTTACCCAGCCATACAATTCAAAGAGCAAAAACCCACAAAGTCCTTCAGCACACCCATTAAAGAGAGATTAAAACATATTCAAGATCAAATTAATTTTAATTTCACATTGATATTCCTTAAGACACTTCTTAACTAAACTTTGAACAAACTCATTACTAAATGCCATCAATCAAAGAGCAACAAAGACACACAATCAACTAATGGTACTCCCAGAATGGGCGTTCAGATTGAGAAAGTGCTACAGTGCCATTCTAACGGTGGTACCTGCTATACAAATGCCAGTAACTAATTTTTTTTAGAGGGGTGTGCTTTCGTCACTCACCTGACTCCAAAGCTTATGCATGTGAAAATTATCCTGATGTCTCAATTTAATGGATTAAAACTCTTAAAAAAACAACTTTAACATCCTTTGATGGCAACTACTTATCAGAAGAGACATGAGCTATGCAGTTGTCTTTTATAAAAATCAGTGCTCCCGACAAAGGTGACATGCATAATTCCCGATTTAAAATTGTACTCCTATACAAAACGGTCATCCATGATTCTAAACTTCCATTCATTAACTGAAATCTAATATTTATGTTACTGTGATTGCTCCCCGTTTTCTGCATAGCCACTAAATATGGATCCACAAACAAGGGGCAAACAAGATTATGGGTATTTCAATGATGGGTAATGACAACAGGAAAGCATGGTGTCTTCTTCAGTGTATGCAGACCTGACTTGCTTAGACTTTTGAAAGGAGACACTCTGGACCCTAATGAAAGACATGTGTAAGTGCAGAAATTCGAGGCTCCTTCATATTTAAGAGATTTGAAAGGGGCAATATATAAGTCTTAACTCTGACTCATCACCCATTGAGATGGGCCCAGAATTTTAGGCTTGAGAAGGCACAAGGCAAGACGTAGATCCAAATAAGGCCAGTGACTAGGTGGCAAAGATCCCAACATTATATGGCAACTGTGACCTATGTGTAGCTCTGGGTTCCAAATTTACTCAAAAGCATCAGATGTGAATGACTACATAAGATACTAAATAGAAATTTGTCAAAACTCAGATCTCTCATTAGTAGCCTTGATTTTGATACCTATGTAGATACGGTATGTTGCTAAAGATGAGTACGTGTGAAAGTGTCACTGAAATTATGATCCTAGAAGACACCATAAATTCAGGAAAGACCTGCTTTGTCTTTTTCCTGGAGGAATGCAAACTAAGGAGCACTGTGTCAATGGTGCCAATGCCAAACGAGATGTCCAGGCACTAGAATGTAGCCATTGTAAACAAATACTGGGTTTAATACTAATAATGCACACATCACAAGTGAGCAAGCACGTTTAGTTGTGGAATTAGGACTCACAGTGAGGATAACCAGAAAAAAATATACCGAAGGCAGAAAAGCAAACGCTGATATCCTGTAGAAAAAGAAATGAGTCACTGTCTCCAAACTGCAGCCCCCACTCTATATATTCATTTCATGGTCATGGTGCAACCGGCAGAAGTTTAGGTTTCTGTCAAACAACGCAGTTTCCATTTATGAAATTCTCTTTGAATGAGAAGCTTAATGGAAGTTAAGACACCAAAAGGTCCCTCAATTTTGTGAGGCCACAATAAAATAGCCTTTCTTCTACACCAAATAGCAATGTCTGTGGAAATGTCATGCTGTAAAAAAATGAAATACAAAGAGCTGAGAGGTGGGGTGGGGGGTACACAATACCAAGATTCTTGCTTATTACAGTAATCTATAACATTTAGTGTAACAAAAATACCCATCTGTAGCCTGTACAATCCACTGTTAAAGCCTATTGGGTTTACCATGTTCCATTCACAATAAATAAGCTAAGCCTACTACTTTGGATATATCTTTTCATTATAAATAAACCAGACTTATTATGTCAAAGAGGTCTTTCCCCATTAACCAAACAGGCCTTTAACCTTTATCATTGGTGATTCATCCTAAAAACAAACTCAAGTCTATTGTATTGTCCATAGGCAACCACAAACAAAGCAACCATGTGATACTATTAATTGTGTTTGACCAATGACTTTGTGTTTCACTACTGAGCATATTAGTTACTCAATGTTCACCAGTAGCACATTATATGTTTTATTCAGTTTAGCTGCCTATTGGCTTTGACACGGCATTAGCCATTACATTCTGTATTCTGCCTATTGGCTTTGACGTGCTGTATTCAGTTTAGCTGCCTATTGGCTTTGACATGGCATTAGCCATTTCTTCACACCAGACTAGACCTGATAAGAGAGAGTACATTTGGTGTTTTCCTTTCTGCTCAGCCTTGGGAATAGGAGAAGTCTTGGAGATCTGGCCAGTCTCCAAAGGCTTGCGTAGTTTTCCCGAGTCTGAGAGGAGGGGGCACGCTTTTGTAAGGATGACTCTGGGCTACAGTGATTTAGATTTGAATCTGCTTGATTTCAGGCTGGAGCTAGACGTCAGTTGCCAGTCTCCCGTTTGGGTAGATAATTTATTTCTCGCAGTTGACCGGAGTCATCAACTTGCAGACCCTAGAAAGATGAAGCTGAATATTTAGGCCCTGCCGCCTTGCCCATACGGTGATGAATTTGACTTTTATGTTTTGCTTTGAATATATTATATATTTACTGTGTACATTGCAACTGAGAAGTACTGTGATATATTTTGCTTTCATTGTTGCGACTACTTTTACTCTTTTGAACGTGTGCTTGAAATCTACTAATTTGTCTCTCAAGAACTTGTGGGTGGGGAAGAATTAACAACAATAAAGGTCTTCTTTGAACTCAGAAGTGCATTCCAGAGAGGTTCTGTAAGCTCCGATAGGAGATATGTAGGAAGGCAGAACAAACCACCATTGATACGGTCATAAAAATTACAAATGTATACAAAATTGCATTTGACAACACAAAGTATTACCTCTCGTAAGTGGGACCTACAATGAGTATCACAGTGCAAAGCTTCTTGCCCTCTTGTTTGTCAGACAGGGTAACCAAGACCCTTACCTCCTACAGTAATCTTAGAAAGTCTATGACTGAAAATACCTTTCTGCAGGCTTTAGTAGAGAGTAATAAGAAATCAGCCATAAGTAGTTACTGACTTAAACATAAGCTTTACACAATACATATGCTAGACCTACTGTCTTCAGTAGAACTTTTCATAACAGACAGATTAGGCCAGTAGCCTTGATTACTGTTTTGGCACTACAATGGATATAGCCATGCTGTATTGAGCATAAGCTTTTCCACAAGGCAACAAGTTCAATATAAGCACTCTTTAAGATGGAAGCACACAACATCTGCTCACAAAAATGCGGTACCCAAAGAAACCAATATGCGAACACAATATACGCCTCTCTCTCAGTATTACTTTTGAAAGTTTTTTTTTTTTACTGTTGATCACATACAATGAAGCTTAAACTTAACCTCTTAAATGCGGGCGTCGGCCACTGGCCGACGCCCACACACCCTCCCTGGTGCGGGTCACGACCAGTGGCCGACACCAGGAAGGGCATTAATAAATCCTCGGGTGCGTCGCACCCGAGGATTTATTATTTTTTTTTTTCCCCCCCCCGGGAGACACGGAAGCTACCGTGTCTCCCCCCGCCCCCCACTTTGTGACGTCAGCGCGCCGCGAGGCGCGCTGACGTTGCAAAGGTGTTTTCCCCATGAAAGCAGGAAGCAGCCTTGCGGCCGCTTCCTGCTTTCATGGGGAAAACGGCCTTTTTCACGTTCGGGAAGGCCTCGTAAGAAAGGGGAGAGTCTCCCCTTTCTTACGAGGCCTTCCTGAAAGTGTTTCCTGGCCCCCGATCGCAGCACAGCTGCGATCGGGGGCCAGGAAACACTTTCAGGAAGGCCTCGTAAGAAAGGGGAGACACTCCCCTTTCTTACGAGGCCTTCCTGAAAGTGTTTCCTGGCCCCCGGTCGCAGCTGTGCTGCGATCGGGGGCCAGGAAACACTTTCAGGTTTCCTGGCTCCCCCGATCGCAGCACAGCTGCGATCGGGGGGGTCAGGAAACATTTTGAAAAGGCCTCGTAAGAAAGGGGAGACTCTCCCCTTTCTTACGAGGCCTTCTGAAACTGTTTCTGGCCCCCGATCGCAGCTGTGCTGCGATCGGGGGCCAGGAAACCCCACTAGACACCAGGGATTTCACTTTTGGGGGGCAGCCCCCCCCCGGAAAACGGGCCGCCCCCCCCCCGGATAATTTTCCTAAAAAAATAAAAAGGTAGGTGCCCCCTGGGGAGGGGGGGGGGGGGGGGCGATCGCGCCCCCCCCCCCCCCCCCAGGGATTTTTTTTTTTTCAAAAAAAAACAAAACAATGAAATGACAGGGGGTCGCCCGTGGGCAGGGTGACCCCCTGTGGGGGCATTTTTTTTTTTAGATGTTGTAGGGTTTCCCTGGGGGGCATTTTGGCCCCCAAGGAAACCATACAACAACTAAAAAAAAATATATGTATATATCTATATATATATATCTATGTAGATAGATATATCTAGGTACATGGATATATCTATAGATATATCTATGTAGATATATATTTATATATATATATATAGGTAGATCTGTATCAAAGAGATTTATAAAGCGCGCTACTCACCTGTGAGGGTCTCAAGGCGCTGGGGGGGGGACGGGGGGGAGGGAAAGGGGCTAGGAGGTTCACTGTTCAAAAAGCCAGGTTTTGAGGCCCTTCCTGAAAAGAAGTAGGTTTTGGGTCTTGCGAATGTGGGTTGTGAGTGCGTTCCATGTTTTGGGTGCAATGTAGGAGAAGGATCTGCCCCCGGTGGTGGTGTGTTTGATGCGGGGGTCAGAGGCGAGAGAGAGGTCAGCTGAACGGACGTTTCGTGTGGGGGTGTGGAAGGTGACTCTCGTTGAGGTAGGCAGGGCCTGTGTTGTGGAGTGATTTGTGTGTGAGGATGAGGATCTTGAAGGTGATCCTTTTGTCAATGGGGAGCCAGTGGAGGGATTTGAGGTGTGGAGAGATGTGTTCGTGTCGGTGGAGGTCGAGGATGAGTCGTGCTGCTGAGTTCTGGATGCGTGTAGTTTGCACTTGAGTTTTAGAGTGGTGCCGGTGTAGAGGGCGTTTCTGTAATCAAGCCTGCTGCTGATGAGTGCGTGAGTGACAGTTTTTCTGGTCTCTGTGGGGATCCATTTTAATGTTTTTCAGTATACGGAGTTTGTTGAAGCATGAGGAGGTAAGAGCGTTGATTTGTTGGGTCATAGAGAGGGAGGAGTCTAGGATGATGCTGAGGTTGCGTGCGTAGTTGGCGGGGGTGGGTGCAGGGCCTAGCGTGGTGGGCCACCATGGGGGGTCCCAGGTTTTTTTGGTGAGGGCCAAAGAGGATTATTTCGGTTTTGCTTGAGTTGAGTTTCAGGTGGTTGGCTGTCATATATACATCACTTTTGTCAATATGTGTGTGGTTTCCCTGGGGGGAAAAGGGTCCGACTTGTCTAGTGGCAGTTTTAGTGCCATAAAGAAGCGCAGAAGGTTTATATGCCTACTGCAAAGAGCACATCTGTATTTTATGTAAATAGCTGAGTACATTAGTAAAGTCTATGGAGAGATGAAGGGCACTTTTGCTGGGTGGTAATGAGGGAATCCGAGGAGGAGGGAGTGGGAGCACCAATAATGATTGTTGGACTGGGCGCAGGAGGTGCTAAAGACTGTGACGAATGGTATGTGACAAGGTGTTTTTTGAGTGTCTTGAAAGTACATGCTGATTGAGGGAAGAAGCGCAGGTAAGGTGGCCTCTACTGTTGCACGTATCTCACACACACCATCGATTTTGTGACTGTCTACGTAGGCTAGTGTTTTAGAGCAACAGTTTAGCCAATAGCAGAGATGGCATCTTGATGGATGACTGCTGCCTGCACTCGGGTTATAGAGGACCGCTCTGACATAGGATCAGAGACTGAGACATCAGATACTGAGACAGCATCTGAGGGATAGGACAATGGCGCAGACTCTGGGAGTGATTTTTCAGTCAGAGGAGTCCCATTCGAAAACTCCTCTTCCAGTACATTATGAGGGAGGTGATGAGGACAGTCCTGCTGTCCCTTCGCAAGCTGTTCGTGCAACTGGGTAATAGTGGGTTAGGCCAACCCAGAGAGCAGGTGAATGCGGCGGCAAGCAGAGAGAGAGTGCTCTCTTGGGAGCTCACCAATTTAGTTCAGCCCCAAATTCCACCACCCAAATCATATTGTGGAGACATCAAAATTGTCTATGGCAAAACAAACTGGTTTTGTAAGGCAGGCACCTGTGTTTTTGGTCCTGGATTCGGCGGCCATATAGAGAAACACACTAAACCCAAACATTTCTGGAAACTAGACATTCGGGGGAGTCCACAGAGGTGTGACTTGTGTGGATTCCCCAAAGTTTTCTTACCCAGAATACCCTGCAAAGCTGAAATGTTGAGAAAAAACTCTATTTTTCTCGCATTTCTGTCACACAAACTACAGGAATATGCTGGGATCCACAACATTCCTACCACCCAGTGACTCCTCACCTGTCCTGATAAAAACACTACCCCACTTGAGTGCCTACACCTAGTGCCTGTGTCAGGAATGGATCACCCCAGGGTCAACAGCTGCCTCACGTAAGGACCAACATTGACCGTTGTGTGATCTATTCCTGTCGCAGGCACCAGGCCTACCCACACAAGTGAGGTATCATATTTATCGGGAGACTTGGGGGAACGCTGGGTGGAAGGAAATTTGTGGCTCCCCTCAGATTCCAGAACTTTCTGTCACCGAAATGTGTGGAAAACGTGGTATTTTAGCCACATTTTGAGGTTTGCAAAGGATTCTGGGTAACAGAACCTGGTCCGAGCCCCACAAGTCACCTCATCTTGGATTCTCCTGGGTTTCTAGTTTACAAAAATGTGCTGGTTTGCTAGGTTTCCCCAGGTGCCGGCTGAGCTAGAGGCCAAAATCCACAGGTAGGCACTGTTTTCTATGAAAAAATGTGATGTGTCCACGTTCTGTTTTGGGGCATTTCCTGTCGCGGGCGCTAGGCCTACCCACACAAGTGAGGTATCATTTTTATCGGGAGACTTAGGGGAACGCCGGGTGGAAGGAAATTTGTGGCTCCTCTCAGATTCCAGAACTTTCTGTCACCGAAATGTGAGGAAAACTTGTTTTTTTAGCCACTTTTTGAGGTTTGCAAAGGATTGTGGGTAACAGAACCTGGTCCGAGCCCCGCGAGTCACCCCTCCTTGTATTGCCCTAGGTCTCTAGTTTTCAGAAATGCACAGGTTTGGTAGGTTTCCCTAGGTGCCGGCTGAGCTAGAGGCCAAAATCTACAGGTAGGCACTTCTCAAAAAACACCTCTGTTTTCTTCCAAAAATTTGATGTGTCCACGTTGCGCTTTGGGGCGTTTCCTGTCGCGGGCTCTAGGCCTACCCATACAAGTGAGGTATCATTTTTATCGGGAGACTTGGGGGAACGCCGGGTGGAAGGAAATTTGTGGCTCCTCTCAGATTCCAGAACTTTCTGTCACCGAAATCTGAGGAAAACTTGTTTTTTTAGCCACTTTTTGAGGTTTGCAAAGGATTCTGGGTAACAGAACCTGGTCCGAGCCCCGCGAGTCACCCCTCCTTGGATTGCCCTAGGTCTCTAGTTTTCAGAAATGCACAGGTTTGGTAGGTTTCCCTAGGTGCCGGCTGAGCTAGAGGCCAAAATCTACAGGTAGGCACTTCTCAAAAAACACCTCTGTTTTCTTCCAAAAATTTTTATGTGTCCACGTTGCGCTTTGGGGCGTTTCCTGTCGCGGGCGCTAGGCCTACCCACACAAGTGAGGTATCATTTTTATCAGGAGACTTGGGGGGCCGGGTGGAAGGAAATTTGTGGCTCCTCTCAGATTCCAGAACTTTCTGTCACCGAAATCTGAGGAAAACTTGTTTTTTTAGCCACTTTTTGAGGTTTGCAAAGGATTCTGGGTAACAGAACCTGGTCCGAGCCCCGCGAGTCACCCCTCCTTGGATTGCCCTAGGTCTCTAGTTTTCAGAAATGCACAGGTTTGGTAGGTTTCCCTAGGTGCCGGCTGAGCTAGAGGCCAAAATCTACAGGTAGGCACTTCTCAAAAAACACCTCTGTTTTCTTCCAAAAATTTTGATGTGTCCACGTTGCGCTTTGGGGCGTTTCCTGTCGCGGGCGCTAGGCCTACCCACACAAGTGAGGTATCATTTTTATCGGGAGACTTGGGGGAACGCCGGGTGGAAGGAAATTTGTGGCTCCTCTCAGATTCCAGAACTTTCTGTCACCGAAATCTGAGGAAAACTTGTTTTTTTAGCCACTTTTTGAGGTTTGCAAAGGATTCTGGGTAACAGAACCTGGTCCGAGCCCCGCGAGTCACCCCTCCTTGGATTGCCCTAGGTCTCTAGTTTTCAGAAATGCACAGGTTTGGTAGGTTTCCCTAGGTGCCGGCTGAGCTACAGGCCAAAATCTACAGGTAGGCACTTCTCAAAAAACACCTCTGTTTTCTTCCAAAAATGTTGATGTGTCCACGTTGCGCTTTGGGGCGTTTCCTGTCGCGGGCGCTAGGCCTACCCACACAAGTGAGGTATCATTTTTATCGGGAGACTTGGGGGAACGCCGGGTGGAAGGAAATTTGTGGCTCCTCTCAGATTCCAGAACTTTCTGTCACCGAAATGTGAGGAAAACTTGTTTTTTTAGCCACTTTTTGAGGTTTGCAAAGGATTCTGGGTAACAGAACCTGGTCCGAGCCCCGCAAGTCACCCCTCCTTGGATTCCCCTAGGTCTCTAGTTTTCAGAAATGCACAGGTTTGGTAGGTTTCCCTATGTGCCGGCTGAGCTAGAGGCCAAAATCTACAGGTAGGCACTTTGGAAAAAACAGCTGTGTTTTCTATAAAAAAAATAGGATGTGTCCATGTTGTGTTTTGGGGCATTTCCTGTCGCGGGCACTAGGCCTACCCACACAAGTGAGGTATCATTTTTATCGGGAGACTTGGGGGAACACAGAATAGCAAAACAAGTGTTATTGCCCCTTATCTTTCTCTACATTTTTTCCTTCCAAATATAAGAGAGTGTGTAAAAAAGACGTCTATTTGAGAAATGCCCTGCAATTCACATGCTAGTATGGGCACCTCGGAATTCAGCGATGTGCAAATAACCACTGCTCCTCAAAACCTTATCTTGATCCCATTTTGGAAATGCAAAGGTTTTCTTGATACCTCTTTTTCACTCTTCATATTTCAGCAAATGAATTGCTGTATACCCAGTATAGAATGAAAACCAACTGCAGGGTGCAGCTTATTTATTGGCTCTGGGTACCTAGGGTTCTTGATGAACCTACAAGCCCTTTATATCCCCGCAACCAGAAGAGTCCAGCAGACAAAACGGTATATTGCTTTCAGAAATCTGACATCGCAGGAAAAAGTTACAGAGTAAAACATAAAGAAAAATGGCTGTTGTTTTCAGCTCAATTTCAATATTTTTTTATTTCAGCTGTTATTTTCTGTAGGAAAACCTTGTAGGATCTACACAAATGACCCCTTGCTGAATTCAGAATTTTGTCTAGTTTTCAGAAATGTTTAGCATTCCGGGATCCAGCATTGGTTTCACACCCATTCCTGTCACTAACTGGAAGGAGGCTGAAAGCACCAAATATAGTAGAAATGGGGTATGTCCCAGTAAAATGCCAAATTTGTGTTGAAAAATTCGGTTTTCTGATTCAAGTCTGCCCGTTCCTGAAAGGTGGGAAGATAGTGATTTCAGCACCAGAAACCCTTGGTTGATGGCATTTTCAGGGAAAAAACCACAAGCCTTCTTCGGCAGCCCTTTTTTCCCATTTTTTTGGAAAAAACAAAATTTTCACTGTATTTTGGCTATTTTCTTGGTCTCCTCCAGGGGAAACCACCAACTCTGGGTACCATTAGAATCCCTAGGATGTTGGAAAAAAAGGACGCAAATTTGGCGTGGTTAGCTTATGTGGACAAAAAGTTATGAAGCCCTAAGCGCGAACTACCCCAAATAGCCAAAAAAGGGCTCAGCACTGGGGGGGGAAAGGCCCAGCAGCTAAGAGGTTAACTATCAAGCCAGTCCAATGTAAACACTAGAGGAGATAACTTATCAAATGTGTTCAAAAGGGAAAGACTTAACTAGCTTAACTAATTGAAATTAAAGGTTTATAGGATCAGAATGTCACTGAATAATATTTTACAACTGGGTTCAAAATAAAAGCAAACGAGTGTTATATTTTAGGGAAATAAATCTTTTCCTCAACTTGTGTTTGGCAGTCCATGACATACTACCACGGAAATAAGCAACTCAAATAGAAGCAATTAATTCGTCAGAACGTAAATGCACGACCACAAACGTTCTTCTGTCACTCCTGGCTGGACTTCAAATAATCATATAACCTTTCCTTTTCTTACTGCTTAACAGACCCTGCAGTTTTAGGTCTTATATTGGTCCTCGGTGCAATCCATAGATTACTTGTGAACCTCACCAATCAACACAGATTGCGATTTTCTGTTCAATATATTGACCACTCTAAAGTAAGTAAAAATCTGCTTGTCCACTTGTGTCTATTCTCTCACGCTACATATTGCTGAAGCGCAGTGATGCCACCGCACCATGCTTAAACCTTGTCTGTAAAACTCATGCACCTCACCCAAGAAAGCCCAGAGGTTCAACGACAATCCAGTGTAAATCAGAGTGTTTATGGCCATGATCAGAGTATGAGGCGTTGTTTGAATACTACAACAATACAATAAAAAAAAAAACTTATTTGAGAAGACAACATAACTTACCTGTAACACTGGTTCGTTAGAAGGGTAATTTTCCTCAAATTCTCAATTAACCCCTAGCCTCTTCAGAATCTGTAGAACAGTATTGCTTGCATAGCTATGCCGCTAAAACAAATTAACAAGCAAGCCACAGAAGTCTGTATTGTGGGATTGGGACTAATCTGAATTCCAAATGCACAGTATCAATTGTTCATGACTTCAGGGTACAAAGGGTGTTATAAATGTAAAGTACTATTTAAAAAAAAAAATATCCAAGGAATTCCACAATGGCACAGAAGAGGTTACACTTCTATTCTGGAAAACCTAAGGTAATTCAGTAATCACCGTCTCTGTCATGACTGAATGGCTGTGTATGTTATTACACGTGATGTATTCATTAGAAATATTCCTCACAAAAAAAAAATACTCATTTTTTGTGTTGTGTGCTTCACTTGGGTGCTTCATTAAAGACGTAAATTTTCAGTGGTTTGGGAACTTTAGCATCTTAATTTTCTATGCTTGCCTGAAGGTTCACTTACCGGTTACTAACAGATAACTTGCCAGAAACCAGCCTTACCTGGGTTTTGGCTATAAAAGGGGCCTCCATTCATCTGGTTCTGAAGACTTGGTTGTGAAGAGATGGATGGGGGGCGTCTGTAGGGCAAAGAACCCCCTATAGTTGGAGGAGTGTGCCGAGACACAGGTCTATTCATGCTGTAGAACTGAGCAGGATGACCTGATTGGGGATTAAAGGGACACGAAAATCACTTACATATACCAGATATCTTTGTAGACATTTCTTACAAAATAAATGTAATATTCCTGAAATGATCATTAATATAAAACAAAGTTCTATTACAAAGCAGGCAGTGGGTGATATAGAAAGAAACTGCTCTTTCACTTTGGTTCAAGTTGGGATAGCTACCTCATTAACAATTCCCGCATGGACCAGAACAACATAAAACTTTAGTAGAACTTTGTTTTTGCTAGTCTGCCACCTAACTGTTACGCTTCACTTTAGAAATGCAATGTAGTTTTTCTTTCGAAAAGCGCAGACTCCTCGATGGGTCATATTATAAGAATCCCTGGGGCAAAGTAAAGAAGATCATCCTGGTGGGCTTCATGAAGGGGGCCTAACATCTTTAACTGATAGGGAACATTAATGCCATTAACAATTAGAATTCTAGAATTGCTGGTTTCGATTTATTTTTTTTATTTTTTATTTTTTTTAAACATTCCAGTCAGAATTAACTCGCATGTTTTTTTCATCTTTTGATTGAAATTCATCCATATTTATTTTTAGTAAGTGCACCTAGTATTATTTCACATTTATCTGTTAAATGGGCACTCACTCTTCAATGTCTGGAGGGTTAGTTATCTGCTAGTCATACAACCAAGCAATAAACGCTCCTGAAAATCTTAGCACTGTCATCCTGGCGTTATCTTCCTAGTTTCGGTTATTTAAGATTCATTAGAAACTCTTTATCCCATTTTTAAATGGGTATGCTGTAGCTAGAATGCTGGTTCTGAACGACAGCATGGAAAGACACTCAAAACAAGATATTTTCTGTAGCCTATACATTTAAAAAAATAAATACACGTTTTTCGGTCTGTACCAAGTATCACAATCAGTAAAAGCGCAATACTGGAAGTCATATTCATAACTCAATCAAAATTATATTAATAATAACTGTATTTAAAGTCACCAATTAGGTAAGAGAACTCTTGAGTGGTCAAACACAAGGCACTCCAAACCCTCACTTCCTGTTACTTCGCACTCCAAGCCTAGCACACTGAAGTGAAAACAGACTTAAAGGACGGAAATGGGGCACTTACTTTGCACTTGCATCATATCAATTCAATGCTAACAATTATCAAAAGATGTCACATTGCACAGAATACAGACTGGAGCAGAAGCAGGTTTAGGAGTCCCGACTTTTAAGTACAGTGTTCAAGATAGCAAATTTTGGTGTACTCGTCTGCATGTTGGTACGGTGTATTTAATTAAGTGCGTTTTCATAGCCATTCACAAAGACTATATAGCTAGGACAGGCACCTCCTACACGGGCCTCACGGCATCCCCTTTCGTGGCTGCATTCTTCCCTGTCAATACTGGGAAGACCACACTGGGCGATCATGTATCATTCCTGTTGTGCTTGAAGACTACATTACCACTGGAGACAACTCACTAAGCCCATTTCTATATTTCTCTTCTGACAGCTACAATCTATGTCAGCTTCACCATTCCTCTCATACCCCATACTCCTTGTGATATTCCTTAATACCGTTCTCCCCGTGTACCTGGATACTGCATGAATCAGTTGACCTTACCTATCCCTTCCCACCCAGGTTATTCCACTATAACCTCTCTTTATCCTATCTATTGCTGTGTATCACCCTGTTTCCTCTGTAATTTCCCACGTCCACTCTTCTGTGCCTCTGATAAGCCTGGTGGTGAAAACACCTCTGCGGCAGATTCGACTTTGCATGCCAGAGACAGTTGAACCCTTATCACCGAAACAACAGGTAAGATGTGAAAGACAAAAAATCACAAACAGTAAGAAATCACCATAGGTTCTCTATGCAACTATAGAGTAAATGTGGGGGCATGGAATTCATAACGCACATCAAATAAGAATTGCTTATTCAGACTTAAATAAGACAGGACTGTATAACAAAGATGTCATGCTATGAGAGACCAAGGAAAGGCAGGGTTAAGGTTCTAATTGCTCCCCGCCCCCCCAAGTGCTTTTATAAAGACACTGACTTTCTCATCCACAGTAGGTGGGTAATCAGGTCGCTCTTTGTAACTATGTTTGTGCTGGTAGGCTGAGCTCCAGCAATTTTTGGACTTTTTTGCATGACTAGTTGTTCTGTAAAAGGCCAACTGGAGAGGTTCGGATCTGAATACTAGGATTAATCTTTGCACAGTCAGACTTCCTCGAAGACCACTAGGTCATTGTTAAGAAAGAATTAATAGAGTCGAAAAAGTTTAGAGAGAGCATACCATTCACAAGAGTATTAATCGCTGGTAGAATGTCTGTCTAAAAGGCATACAATGAGGTGTATCGCTGGAAAGTAGTTCTCTTTCTTAAACGGTTGTTAGAGGTGCTCCTTAGCAGTTCTAGATGAGGACGCTTATGGAAATGCTTCTCTGAAAGACAACACTGTCTAGGTCTCTTACTGCTTTGCCAGGAGTCCTTTGAGTTCTTCGCATTCTATGAGAGTTTTCTAGGAGGTGCCACCTCTTTCCTCAGAGGAGCTGGAAGAGGAAGAACACACAAATCAAAATATGTTTCGTGAACCTGCACTGGAATAGAATAAGGAAGGACCAGCTCAGGAGGGACCGTCGAGGAATAGGAGCAGCTTAGCTTTCTTTGGCACTAAGAATGCTAATGAAACTTTTGGTTCAGACCTCTTGAGGGTCTATAGGAAGTATGAAAATTCACTTGTTACCTTGCCACTGCCAGTGAAAGAGAAAGCCTATGTGACAAAGAAATGAAATAGTTTCTTATCATAGGAGTAGTTTTGCAGCTTAAAGAATTTGCTGGATTCACATGCTGTGCATTATTCCACTATCTAGAGGTTGACTCCAGAATTCTTTTGTATTCTAGTAGTCCTTTACAGTTTTTTGTTTTTTTTCCCGATGGTTGTCTATGGTCCCACCATTTGCAGTCTAATCCAATCTCTACT
Source organism: Pleurodeles waltl (assembly GCF_031143425.1). Classification (NCBI taxonomy): domain Eukaryota; kingdom Metazoa; phylum Chordata; class Amphibia; order Caudata; family Salamandridae; genus Pleurodeles; species Pleurodeles waltl. Next base: position 1,894,731,734 of record NC_090440.1, read on the forward strand.
GATGTCACGCACCCTCCCTGGAAGCTTCCAAGCATGGTCGCCATCTTCAGTTTTTGTTTTTTGGATATCACTCCATCTTCTGGGGAGGTGAGTGGGTCGCATGTGAATCCAGAGAATTCTTCAAGCTGCAAAACTACTCCTACAGGTAAGAAACAATTTCGCTTTGCAGCTTGAATCTTTTCTGGACTCACATGCTGTGCATTGAGTTTGTAGCCTTTTTATCCTCGGGGAGGTTGGGTTGAAGATGTGTTCGAGCATGTAAATAAATGTTTCAATACTCTTTGTCCCATTTGAGCTTCCTTTTTCGTTTGAATATAAATGCAATAGTGCTTTATGAAGTGCGAACGGATGACCAAATAGCAGCTCTGCATATCTTCTGCAACAGTATATTTGCATGAAAGACTATTGTTGCTCCTTTTTTGTGAGTAGAGTGTGCCCTTGGTTTGATCTGGAGTACTACTCCTGCTGTTTCATGACTCATTTGTAATAGTCTGTGAGATCCATCTTGAAATGGTACTCTTTGCAACAGTGTTCCTTTGTTGCTGTTTGTTAATGTCACAAAGTTGTTTTCTTCGTCCGACTGGTATGGTCTTCATACAATACATTATCAATCTTCTGGCATCTAACATGTGTGGCACTCTCTCTGCAGGAGGTTTGGGGTCTTGAAAGAAACTTGGTATTTTAATTGATTGACTAATGTCAAAAAAATGAAATAACCTTTGCTCAAAAATGAGGGTCTGTTCTCATGACTATTCTGTCTTAGTATATTTGAATGCATGGCTTTTGGATTGTGAGTGCCTGTAATTTACTTACTCCACGCACAGATGACACTGAGATTAAGAAAGCTGTCCTTAAAGTGACCACTTTTAAAGACACTTTGTGAAGTGGTTCCAAAGGTTTCTTCATTAGTTATGTTAGCACTAAATTTAAACTCCATGTCAGAGCTGGTACATTTCTTGGAGGTGCTAATCTTTTTGCTCCCTTCAGGAAACTTTTGATTACTGGGGTTGTGAAGAAACTCCTTCCTATATGACCCGTGTGTATGCCACTATTGCTGCCAAATGTACTTTCATTGAAGCATAATTCTGTTTCCTGCCCAGCAGATGTGTAAGGTATTGAATGACTATTGTGTATTTCGTATTGTCTTGTAGTAAGGCCAATTTTTGGCACCACCTTGAGTACTTTACTACTTGGCTGAATAGCATTTTCTTGCTTTTGGTCTTCTTGCTTCTCTTAGAACACCCATTGTATATTTTCTGGTAGACCCAATTGTCCAAACTCTATGTCGTCAGGAGCCAAGCTGCTAGATTTAGCAATTTTGGTTCTGGATGGACAACTCTCCCCCATTTGAATGGAGAGTAGATCCTGTATACCCGGTAGTCTCTGCATGCTGTCTTGTGCTATTTCTATTAAGTCTGAGAACCAGGTTTGTCTCCCCCACTGTGGCACGATGAGTATGCATCACTAGTGATTGTCTGCATTTGTTGATCACCTTGTATAATTGAGGGATCAGGGGAAAAGTTTGAGCAAATAACCCTGACCAGTCTATTGACAGAGCATTCCCCAGAGATTGGGGGTGTGGGTGCATGGACATGAAGAATTGGCATTTCGCCTTCTCAGGTGTTGCAAACAGACTTATTTTTGGCGTTCCCCACTGTCTGAAAATCTGTGAGTACTGTCTGGTTGAGTTCCCATTCGTACAAGGTGGATGTTTGCCTGCTCAGACTGTCTGCTTGTACATTATCTTTACTAGGGGGTGTATTGACATAATGCTTATTTGTCTCTGAATGGCCCACTTCCAGATCTCTTATGCTAGGCTTGACAGTACAAAGGTGTTGTTCCACCTTGCTTGACAGAACATTGTTGCTGTATTGTCTGTTTGATTTAAAAATGATTTTCCCCTCGGGTGTTTTCTGAAAGGCTTTAAGGCTAGGAGCACTGTCTTTAGCTCTAGTACACTGATATGTAGAACTGCTTCCTGCTCTCTCCACATCCTGCTCTCTCCATATTCCTCTGATCCTGAGTCTTCCCATGAGCTCCCCAACCCAGATGTTAGGCATCTGCAGTAATGTTTACCATGGGATTTGTCTCTGAGAATGGTGTTCCAATTGCTATATTTGTCTTGTTCCACCACTTCATCTCTTCCTGAAATTTCTGAATGACAACCACGTGATCGTCCCTACTCCCTGTGGCTTGTGATCATTGATTTTGAAATCATTTCTGTATTGGTCTATTATGAAGCCTTAAATATGATATGGGAGGTATGCAGGAGGCAGTTTACACCACAGCCCTTACTATCATAAAATGGCCCTTCTTGTATTGGTGAGTTTCTTGAAGTAAAGCAGTAAAGAATACTTTATCCTCTACTGAGTTGATTCTTGCTCCCAGGAACTGCTTTATTAGTTCCAGTTTGGGTGACAGTTTTTTTCTGTTTAGAGAAAACCCCATATTGTGCAACACTGACATCACAGTGTATGGGTTTTTTGTATTTCTGTAGGGAATTTGCTTTTACCAGCCAATTATCTAAATAAGGGTAAATATGTAGTTCTTGTATTCTTAAATGTGCCGCCACTGCTGCTGACAGTTTGTAAGCACTCTGGGTGCTGATTTGATTCCAAATGCTACCACCTTGAACTGATTGTGTCCTCCATTTACCACAAAAAACAAGTTTGTCTCGTGCCTGTGGTTCACTGGGATGTGGAGATATGCATCCTTTAGATCGATTGTTGCCATAAAATCTCCTTTCTACAGTTGCAGTATGACATCCCGTAGTCTTTATGAACTTGTTTAGGAATCGGAGATCTAGAATTGGAGGAAGAGATCCATCTTATTTTGGTATTAAGAAGTATGTTGAGTAGTTTCCCAGTTGATCTCGTCTGCCTCCTTTTGAATCAATGTTTGTACTTCCTGTAATAATCTGATATTTTTCTCTGTTATATGGACCACTTTCTTTAGGCCCTTTACTAGTGATGTCTTGATTAGTTCAAAGCAATATCCAACCCGAATCGTATGATGTTTAGTATCCATTTGTCTGGTGTTATTTTCTCCTACTCCTGGAAGAAGTCCTTTGTAGTCTCTTCCACAGGTGTTGTGTGTGCGAGGGGGTTCTTTTGTACAGAGTCAATTATTAGATGGTGTTGCCGCTCCTCTTTGTTACTGTGTTCTACCTTTTGATCACCCTCTAAAGGGTTGCCGTGGTGTATATTAGTGCTGCCACTCTTGCATAAGTATTTGTGTCTGGCTGGAACTCTGCAGGCCTTGATGTGAGGTTGTGCATCGAAAACTCCATCTCCCTACAGGTCTTCTAGTAGATGTCAATCCTCTTCTTAGGTTTACCCTGAATTGCAGTGCCCAGATGGATTTTGAGTTTCATTATCCTTTAACTGTTGTAGAGTTTCATCAACAGCACTTATAAATAGTTGCTCTCCATTAAATGGGTGTTAATTATATTAGTCTGGACCTCACTGTTGAAACCAGATGCCCTTAGCCAAGGGTGTTTTTCTAGGGTAGTTTTCATCATCATTTGTCTGCTTGCTTGTATCTGCAGCATATGGAGCTGATTTTAGACAGGTATTTGCAATATTTGCCATTCTCTTCCAGTATTGCTCAGGAAGATGCTTCATGAGTTCTGCCAACGCCTTGTAATGCTGATAAGCATACCTGTTTAGCAGTGCTTTAGAGTTGGCAATAGCCACTGGAAGCAGCTCCTCTTTCAAAATTGTATTCCCACCATATCCAATTTCTAACTCTCTTTGCCCAGAGGCAGGCCGGTTGTTGTGTGCACATTTGCTCTCTTTCTTGCTGTTGCTGCAATAATAGAGTCTGCTGGTATTGCCCCTCTGATATATGGTGAGTCCTTTGAAGAATGTTTACGTTTCTTTTCAGCCTTTGGTGTTACAGACCTGCTTGTCACTGATTCTTTTAAGGCCTCTTTACCTTAGGCCCATATGCTTGGCAACATAGTGAGATACAGAGGCTTACTTTGAGATGGTAATAATGTTTCTAGTAAAAAGCATGACTGCTTTTTCTTCCTCCAGCAGTTTGTTGTACTTATCAGCAGCCCTCCTAATAAGCCGATTATACATGCCAGTATCGTTTGGAGGTGAGGCCTTTGATAGTATCTATCCCTTCTTCTGGAAAGTCTGCTTCAAGGTTTTGCCACTGGGTCTGAAGGTATTGAGACCCTTTAGTGTCCTGGAACATGGGCTTCCTCTTCCTCAAAGAAGATGGCTTGTTTTTCTTCCTCCAGAGGTTGTGGTGTTGTTGGGAGCTTGAGTTCTTTGACGTCCTTTGTCTCTTCCATCTGTTCTGTCAAAGCTTTCACAGAGTTCTGTACATTTTAAGAGAGGTGTTTACCTCTTTATTCTTCCGAAAAATTGCTGCCATCTCTGCTTCAAGATGCTTTTTCTTGCGTTCAATTTCGGCCAAACGATTTTTGGCTTCAAGTGGGGGTGTTGACTTCCTTTTTAATGTCTCAGTCAATGGCTTTTTTTGCCTTCCCCCCTGCAGTGTCCTTCGAATAGGAGCCCTGGGGCTCATATGGCTTCTGCTTACTCTCAGTTGATGAAATCTTTGATGCAGAGGCAGCTTTTGTTGATTTTGAGTCTGCTGAATGAGACTTACTCAACATGCTTTTTTGTGTTACCTGCGATCTTTTTTCTTTTGACTTTCATTGTTTTCTCAACTTTGATGAACCTCATTTCTACGTCCAAACACTCTCCTTTGGCCAACTCGGTAATATTATCCTCACCCTTGCTCGACAACCCCAGGTCTTTCAGCAAATTAAGTTTCTTTCTGGCCCTAATGATGTGGTGTGCCTGCCTCTGTTTCTCCCTCCTCTTCAAAGTGTTTGGTTTAAACACTGCACAGTTGCTGCAGTTGACACCTGGATCATCTAGGCTATACACTTGGAAGCTATCCTTCTGTGAAAACTTGTGGTGGCCCTGGGGCAGAAGCAAAATGGTGTGTTTTCCATGTCTCACAGAACAGGGGGCCTCCTGCCAAGACATTCTCCGGTTTTCGACCTGTGTGTGTGCGCACTTGATGGCTCCAATCCGATGTTTCTGCTCCAGTCTTATGTTCTTCATTCAATCAACATTCAACAAAAACATCCTTTTCGATGCTTGAATAGCCTTCATTGATGCTTCCAGATCCAACGGCGGAAAAAAAGAATCTGTAGATGGCAACCACACGTGGAATGTTACAACAAGGGTGATTGCCACCAGGAGAGGCTGAATTAGACAACAAATGGTGTGAGCATCGACACCTCAAACAATAAATACAGCATGTAAATCCAGAAAACAATCATGCTGCAAAATCACTGTTGTCAAACAAATCCTCACACTCAATCTCCCAACATGAATGAACGTGAATGCTGCAATATAAAATGTCTTGGCAATGGCCAAAGTATTTTTGAGTGGTAGAGATGTAAAAAAATATGGCAAGGCAATTTGAGAGCTGAAACACACCCTATACCATTGTGCTAGCAGCACCCCACTCACTCACACAAACGAGCCGTCCCTCACACACAGATAAAAATTTAAAAAAAACACCCAAATAACACGCCACACTTGCCCACCTGATCAACACCCGCTTGCTCACCAAACACGCCACGGAGATATGCAACCTACTGCACCACCACACTCCGGACCTGCTCTCTCTCAGGGAAGTATGGCTAAACCCAAACTCAGCATCGCTACAGCCATCCCTGCTGCCTACAAGATTGTTAGGCAAGAGAGTCAACACAAGCCCGGAGGAGGAGTCACCATCATGTTAATATACCCCATCAGCAGCACTACCTAAAAAGCCAACCCCCCAGCTACATGGAACAGTTCGCTTCAAGGAATTCACCAAAGCCAAGTTACTCCAGGGGGGGACCCTCACATAAACTAGGGCCCACCAAAAATTTTGCGAGCAACATCATGGACCTTGCTGTACCCGTCATCCTGAAAACCAGCACCTTTCTCCTCCTCGGAGACCCTCTCACCTAGAAGAGCACACTGAGCTAGAAAACTTTGGAAACCCTTGCCTTATCAGCATACTACTGGACCCACCCACACCGCTGGACACCTATAGGACCCAATTTTCTTCTCCTTTTGCAACATCACAGTTGACAAGCCAGCAACTATGACCTGGACAGACCATGCCCTTGTCAGTTTCAGCATACCCATCCTGCACTATCACAGACCTACCACTAATGGAACTGTCCACCGCAGCTGGAAAAGAATCTCAGAAGAGGTGTGGGCTTCTGCCCTCTCCAAGCACCGGCCCGAGCACACCAGCGACATGCTGAAAGCCATCAAAAACCTCAACAGCTGAATCACCACATGCATGGTACCGTGGTTCTTCTCAAGCACAGCCCAAAGGCAAAAACCTGACCACTGGCCAGCTGGTACACAGAGGAACCTAGGCTGACCACCTGCCACTGCAAGCGACTCGAGCACAAATGGAGAAGAAGTCAAGACACAGCAATTATTTAACCTGCCTGGAAAGGACTGGTTCTTTGTTCTAATGTGTTTTGCTGCATCAGTGATGCGGATCATATGTGCATGAAATTATCAATAAAGAAATGCATCCAAAAACACTGCAGATAAAGACGTCTTCAAACCAGCTCTAAGTCCCTACCACCAGCAGATACAAAACACAAAGTGCACAGCATTTGGAGACTGCATCAACACCAGCACTACCACCAGCAAGGAAATCTTTACCATCATCAAATTTCACTGTGCCTCCTGCAGACTCCAGCAACATCACCCCCTGACAAGACCTTGGCAACAAGCTCTTAGAATTCTCCGGTAATAAAATTACCTCCATATGCAGCAAAGTCGACCTTCAACTGGACCCAGTTACCATCATAACAACTTCCCACCACAGCCAATGACTGAACCTAGACCTCGTGGACTGCAGTCACCACAATCAAAATCAATGCTACCATGAAAACCATCCATTTGGGGTCCCACTTGACCCTTGCCCCAACCACACCTTCACCAAATGACTACTATCAATCAGCAAAACACTAGCATCCATCCTCAATGCCTCAATCAACTTAGCTATTTTCCTGGATACCTGGATACATGCCATTGTCATGCCCCTGCTTAAAAAAACATCTGTTGACCTAGCCAACCTTTCCAACTACAGACCGATCTCCCTCCTACTATACCCAGCAAAGGTCTTAGACAAACTAATCAACCTTCGCCTCACCAACTACCAGCTCCTCGACACAGACAGTCCTGCTGGAGGCCCTATCGCAGTACAGAAAAAACACACATCTCCACAACAGACAAAATCTACCTGATTCTTGATAGAGGAAACACTTCAGCCTTTATTCGCCTGAACCTCTCTGCAGGACTTGACACTGTCTTACACCCCATTCTTATTAGGTGCTTGCATGAGATTGGCATGTAAGGACCCGCTCACTGGTTGGAACTGCCCCTTCTTAAAGGATAGAACACAAGCTGTCAGCCTCCCACCTAACTCCTCAGAAACCCACAAAGCATCTGCAGAGTGCCTAAAGTGTCCTCTTCAACGCATACATGATCCCTCTGGCCATCGTCATCCGCAAACACATCAACATCCTCTCCTACGCAGACAACATGCAACTCTTCTTCTCGGCTGAGACTCCCAACACAAGAAACAAATTCACCGACTGCATGATCAAAGTTGCTAGGCCATCTGTCTCAAGCTCAACACCAACAAGACAGAAGTGGTCATCTTTGGCAAGAACACCTCATCAGGGGACTCCAAATGGTGGCCAGCTGAACTTGGACCCACACTCAGAACCAACACCAGGACTCTGGAATAATAATCAACAGAAAACTGGACATGATCGCACAAGTCAACGCCTTCACTGAATTCTGCTTCCAAACCCTGAAATGCTAGGGAAGACCATCAAATGGCTCCCAAGCAACACTAGAAAAATGGTCACTCACCCCCTTGTCATCTGCAATTTTGACTATGGGAACACCTTCTACAGCAGGATCACCAAGCAACACGCTAGAAGCCACAAACCATCCCAAATTTAGTGGGCACACTCATCCTCAACCTCCCACACTGAACTCGCATCACACCACAACTCGGAGGAACTCACTGGCTCCTGATACATATACCCACTCAATTCGAACTCCTAGTACACATTCAAAGAATTACAAAACTCCGGTCTCACAACCTGAACAGTCGCAAGTCCTTCCACTGACCACCCAGACACATCTGCTCCACAGGACTCCTACTCACACACATCCCACACACACATAGGACCAGTTCAGGAGGACAAGCATTGTCTTGCATTGCTCCTAAAGCATGGAACGACGCCCCCACCTCACATTAGAGCCCCCTCCTCGTCCTCTCTTCTTGAAATACAGCAAGAAGCTGAAGACCTGCCTTTTCAATTAACCAACCTACAATAGGCAGGGCTAGGAGCGCACACACCTTCTCAGCATCAGGATACCTTTGCAGGTGATAGTGTACTTTACAATTACACATAATGTAAGAGAAACCATGCTCTCATGACATTCTGCAGGTCTAACTTCATGGGATTTCCTCATCTCCGTTGTTTTAGCTAGAAGGCAAACTCCTAAGGACAGAGCAGAGTCACAACAGTTATAACGATTCAGCCCTCCACAAGATATGTTCTCCAGGAATATTTCAGTTTTAGTCCTCAAGGGTAGCAGCAGAGTGTTTTGTGGGTGCTGTGAAGGTTAATTTACTAATCTTACTCGTGTTGTAGCATATTTGGGAAAAGGGCTACTTTCCTGAAAATAGTCTATGAGCCTTGTTAACCAGTCTAACTTTAGAACTAAACATTCTCCAGATACTTTAAAAGATAGTTGAAACGTGTCAATTTTGCATTGCCAGTGAGTGCTGCCCAGCTGAAGGCAAAAAAAGTAGGAATACAGCCTACTACTGTGCATGGGGGGTGCCTGGAGTCGCTAGAGCAGTAAAAAGTCACAGTACGCCCTGTAGCCACCAAAGAGGTTGGAAAATGAGAGCTTGCTGAAGCGATGATACTGACTGCATACTTCATGTTCTGCCTTACCAGCTGAAGCCAGCCGTGGCAGTGTTTCCAAAGGCTACTTCTCATAGTGAGAGTCAGAGGCTACTTGCGAAGCACGATTTAGTAAGTGAATCAGAAGCTGGTACAGACCACAGCAAGACCAGGTTAAGCCAGGAGCAACAAGAAACTTTTGACATGGGCTGAGACAGGAAAGACTACGGATTTCTTTCTGGCAGATGGTGAAGAGCCCATAATCACCAGCTGACACCTGACATCATACTGTGTGCACTACATGTGAAGCCTCAGGGGAACATCTTCCTTGGTATAAACGAACTGTTATGAAAGAACCCAGACTGATTACACAAAATGAATTCCAGACCTTCTCTGTTCTGTGCCTCGTTGTCTGAGAGGAGGCAAAAAGAAGGGTTCTTCCAGAGGCAAAAAGAGCCAGAAGAAGCCATACGAAGACTTCTCACAGAGAACAAGGCTAACCACTACATTGAGGGCTTAATCAATGTGCTACAGGCAAAGAGAAAACTACTGTGATTGGAGATATAGTGAATGCAATGGAATAAAAACAGAAGGGCATGAGGAGCATACGGAGGGAATTGGAGAAGAGGTAGCAAGAAACATTCATTGCCTCAGTTTTAAAATTTGTAGCCTCCAAAGCCTGGGCATTTGACTGGAACAGCAAGTTAGATGCGAGAAGTGTTTCTCAACAACTTATACAGGACGTAACACCACCAGGTGTTGGTAGTTCTTAATAAATAAAGCAATCAGTGGCAGAAGTGATGAAGAATGCATTTCGTGTCTACTAGGTATCTCACAGGAATGGTACAGTATATGTGGCAACATAATACTCACCATGCAATATGTGGAATGTAACAGACGTTTTTGAATTGTGGAGTTGGAAAGCTGCTATACACATGTAAAGAAGGTAGACCAAAAGGGAGACAGTGAGATGTCATACAGCATTGGTAAGATTCTTGATGCAGCTTAGGTGGATCATCAGAGAAAAAGATACAAGTTTTCCCAAAGATATTTCACTAAGGCTTTCCTGATGAACTCAAGCCCAGATTTTTCACCTTTAGAATATCTTTCTAAGACTCAGATGAGTATAGAAAACTTTTCTCCAGCAATAACAACCAACAGCAGACAGGTGGTGCCATGCAACTTCAGCTGCCACTCCATCTACCAGACACACAAGTCTATTGTGTGTCAACCTGCCTGCTGGTGCTTTTTCAAGGCCACACTAAGGATTGCACAGAAAAACTGAGAAATGTACAGTGACAACAACCTAACCACATATGCTTGCACACCTCCAGATCTGTTTCAAGGCAGAAACTTGTTAGAGAAGGAGATAGAGGAGAGAGGAAACTACAGAACTACAGGAAGATTATACTTGCATCAAAAAATTCAGTAAAAAAAAAAAAAAAAAAAAATCGAACTTTTTTTTCTGGATACATCTTCCTGTAGATTTTACACCTTGTAAATGTGTCCTCAAACCAATCGATCCCTGAGGGGTTTGCCAATTACCCAAGAAAGTCATACAACACAGTCCTGGCAAAGTATCAGCCATTGACTGCCTGAGCTGTGACACGCTAACCTTTGATAAAAGTATGGAAAGGGGATCACCTGGCTGCCTCGCAGTGCTGAACTCATCTGGTGATAGCAGGAATCAATCTAGTGAGGTGGACATGGATGCCCTCCTGTGGTCGTTTTTTGGCTAGAGAGTAGCAGATCTGAATAAAGACATGATTATGCACACTGTACTATCGAGTGTGAGCGATGTCACAGGACACAGGGACACAGGATGTTTGATATCCAGCTTATGTAGCTGTTCTTTGTCGTTGATGGGATGGTGAGGAAGAAAGACTGATGAAAGGGTTACAGACTGACCCATGTGAAAGACAGACACTACATTTGATTAGAAAGGTTGGATAGGTATGAAGGATCCAAGTAGACATCAGTAAGAGAGGGACAGACTGAGGATCTGAAGTTCCTTGACCCTATGGGCTACAGTAATTGTCACCAACAAGACTGTCTTCAAAGCGAAGAGTCCAACACGGCAACTGTGCACTCGCTTTAATTGGGGTGCTATTAAGTAAATAAACACAAAATTCAAATCCTACTGAGGAATAATGAATGAAGTGGTAGGAAAATAAACCTTTCAGAACACACATTCACTGGTGAACTAAATAGGAATGGATAACCAGTGAGACATGAAAGCATTCAAGACTGCCAGATAACCCTCAACTGTAGCATCCATCACCCACTTTTGTGCACAAAGCAAATTGCAGAACATTGGAAATGCGGGATTTAAAAATACACTACTGAACACATTTGTTCTAGCAACAAGCATGAATAGATTTCATAGCGGGTTTCCGGGCCACTACAATGACATCAGCAACTTAATTAGGGAGACTAGAGGACATTAGTGAGCGCTGATCCATCTCAACTCCAGAAGTGCAGATACAGTGTTCTTAGAGCAGGGGAAGGTGAATTGAGGGGAGGACCTGACTATCCTGCTGCAAAACCAGAGTGGGAGAAGAATAGGTGGCCAAATCCTGAGTACCAACATATATGTATACAAGATCTACGTCAGCCAATCTTGTGCAAGTAGTGTTTGACCTATGAGCCTTAGGGTGGTCTTCCGCCAAACCTTTGCCTGCTTAACTTCACTTTTGCTGATCTGTTTTTGTTGGCCTTAGGACTCCGGGCAAGTGCATATGCTCACTCCCCTAAAACATGGTAACATTGGTGTATCCAAATTGGCATATTTAATTTACTTATAAGCCCCTAATACGGTGTACTATATCTGCCCAAGGCCTGTAAATGAAATGCTACTAGTGGGCCCAAGTATGTTTTTTACATCTCTATTGTGCATCAAGATGTGTAATATGTATGGTATGCTACAAGTTATTTGGGTAGGAGTGGTCTCCGTCTGTCTTGGGGTACACACGGACCAGATTGAGAGGTGTTAGGTGGTAGTTCCGGGTTGGGGTGACATCATGAAGAACTGTGAATCTTATACCAAGTCGTGACTTCTGTTTGAAGTGCGATACGTTAACTGGTTTATACAGATTGGTGACTAGTCACATCTAGGCTACTTTTTCAATGGCCCTTTCTGTTATTTTGGAGCAGTTGTCGTCGGTTATAATTTGTTTTGGATCCGATGATGCTCCCTGTTTCGTGAGTATTGCTGTTAACAGTCACAAGTTAGTCCGTGATTGAGATCTTAGGGAGCTTGTCTATGAAACTGATATGTATGGATAGTGATTGTTTGACACTGGGACTATTTGTGTTTTGATGACATATTTAAGTAAGGGCCCCCTGATATGTATTTTTAACCAGACACTTTAAGATGGCTGCCCTACCACTATATGGCACAACTGACCTTCGTGGGGCTTGCCAGCAGCTGTATGTGTGATTTAAATGTGCATCGACGTGGGGGACCAGCATGGCTGTATCTGAGGAGTTGTTGGGACGCTGATGGACGAAGTCTAAGTAAGTGCTGGGCTCTGTGAGGTTTAATATGTGTGTATTTTACATTGGTAGCCCCAGGGACTTAAACCAGAAGTAATGTGTTGTGTTTTCTTGAAAGACTGAATGGCCCGTGTTTGAGTCGTTGTGGATAGGATTATTGAATGCCCTCTGGTGACTGTGTGCTTTCTATGTTTTTACGCTAATTAAATAGGAGTTCACTTGCTTCATTTTGTAGTGCGATTTATTCGCTACATAAGGCATTTTTGCTGAGCTTAAATACTTTGGAGGCAAGGTAATTAAATATTGAGAGATTAACTAATGTGTATATTGCTCTATTGTTCAGACACTGGATTTAGGTATCTCATTTAGTTTTTACAATAATTGCTTATAGTGGCTCTTAGAGTATGGTTTGACACATTGGTATCACAGTGGTTTTCACTTTTGATTGGTTAGAGTTATGCACTTTGTTGCTGTGTGGTGACATTGAGGTCTTCCGATTGTGGGCAGGCGATGCACAGATTGGTTTGGTGTCTGGGCTTGATTATCGTCATTATTATGTCTCATTGATATGTTTTTATGTCAGGATCTGCAGGATTTCTTCTCAACACTGTGTCCTAAGGAGGGTCTCACTGGCCTATTTGGCCACTTGAGACTAAAACATCAACAGTCTATCCTTATTAATACCATTAGTTACATCTTATGGGGTTTCAGTTCCATCTGGCCAGTTGAATGATAAGGATTTACTTGATGTCACTTTGGATTTATAAACCTATTTTGTTAAGAGGATTTTTTTTTTTTAGCTTCCCTAACATTTTCGTACTAAATGTGTGTATAAAGTATACCACGAAACATTGACTGAGTCATACAATAATATACCTTTGCTCATATCAATACGCCTGTGTTGGATTTTAAGAGTGATAATCTGATGGTATATAATAGGATCATTTTGTGACCAATTAACTAATGAACGTTGAATGAACAATTCCTCAGGGAACATTTTTGTGAGAAGACTAGTGGGCCTGCAGTGCTGATTGTGCTACCCAGTTAGCCCTTTAAACACGTCTCAGGCCTGCCACTGCAAAGCATGTGTGCGTGCAGTTTGACTCCTATGTCAACTTGGCATTTAAAGCCCTTTGCCAAGCCATAAACTCTCCTTTTATTACATACAAGTCACTCCCAAGTAAGACCAAGGTAGCCCAAAGGGCAGAGTGCTATGTGATTAAAAGGTGACATATACTTTAAAGTTTTACATATCTTGGTAGTAAAAACCTCTCAAATTCTTTCTTCACTACAGTGTGTCCTACCCCTCTCATAGGTTAACAGCGAGGATTCCTTGTTACATGTAATAAAGTGAAATTCCAGATTTAGAAAATGTAGACCTGTCATATTTAGTATTATGGAATCATAATGATAAATCCTCTTTAATGGTAAAGTCGGATTTACTATTGCAATTTTGAAAGTGCCACATTTAGAACATTGGCATTTTCCTGCTTTTGGCCCTGGGTGCCTGCAGACTGTCTCCAATACAGGTCTGGGCTGGGATGACAGCTGGTCTCCTGCATCCACTCTAGCCAGCCTCACAAAAAGGAACATAGGAACAGTAGGTGGGACTGAGTGGCAAGTCTCTGCAAGTTGATGGGTCATTCTGGGCAGGATGGGAGGGAGGAGGTGACACACCTGAATCGAGTACTGCTCCCACACAGAAGACTGCTTGATCCCCTGTAGTGAGTCTGGGCCCAGGGCAGGAAGGGAGGAACTCTGTACACTTCAAAGACCCCCACTTCAAAGGCACAAATGGGTAAACGACCTGGATATCTGATGCTACCAAGCCAGTAAACCTTTGGACCTGTGGGTCCTGCAGGAAAGACTGCTGTGCTGCTGAAGTACTGCAACTCTGCTGGATTGCTGATCTGGAAGAACTGCTTTTCTGCTGCGCTGTCCTCACTGCTGCCCTCTCTGTCTGGGTGAGAAGGACTGGAACTAGACATCTTGAACCCAGAGTGACTCCAAGGGTGTGTCTGCTTGCCTTCTGTTCTGAAGTCTCAGAGACATCAAAGACTTTCAACAACTGTACAACAGCACCTGGACTCTGCCAGCTCTGAGTCCTCCCTGCTAAGGGGTGCCAATCCAGTTCTGGGCCCTTGGAAGTGGGTCTGCCTGTGCTCAAGTAGCAAAATACATGCATCACCACCGTTGCGCTGGTCAGAACAGATGCATCTCCGATGACGCATCACTGCTCAAGGACTCTGCATCGCCGGCTCCATGGCTTGACACGTTCCCTTCATGGCCATAGATCCTGCCGTTGATGCATCTACGACTGCACGAATCGGAACAGACTCATCGCCTTCATCCAAAGGGATCAACGCTGATGCTTCTCGCATCAGGTCCTCAGCAACGATACATGCTCCAACAAAAGATACTTTTTCAGCGGGACAAGGTTAATCCCTGTATCCGACCCACACTCCTTTGTGGTCAGCTTGACTTTTCAGATTTGACCCGGTCTAGTGGGACCAGATAGCCCCAGTTGGCGCTTTATGCTTCTAAGTACTATATTTGCAGATATTCTTTAAAAATTCTCAATTCCACTTCTACTAATTGGATTTTTGTTGTTTTGGTCTTGTTTACTCATAAAACAATCTATTTTTCTAATTTGGCGTGGAGTCTTTTTGAGGTGTTTTCACTGTGTTACTGTTTTAAGTGTTGTACAAATACTTTTCACATTTCCTCCTAAGTTAAGCCTGCCAGTTCTGAGCCAAGCTATGAGAGAGTGAGCACAGGTTAATTTCTGATGTGTTACTAACTTACCCTGACAAGGATTGTGGCCCGGTTTGGACAGGGTGTATACCTCTGTCAACCAGAGACCCAATTTCTAACAAGCAGGAGACATGCTACTCCCAGAGGACTTCTGACAGATATGAGGACATAGGCACACAAACACACATGCACACACTAAAAAGGAAAAATACTGTCTTTAATTAGCATGTTTCTTCTTAGAATTTCTTTTAATCTGAAAACCTGGCTATTATAACACATATTGGCAAATAGGTCTGACTTAAGTGAGAACTAATGGCTTTGCTGCGTGTTTTAGCCATGTTGTACAGCAGTGCGGCTGATGTGCATCAAGACGTAACGGGAAAAAAAGCTATATGATGTGGTCAGCGCTGGCAGTTTCATAGCTTTTTTTTTTTTCTTTACTTTTAGCTATGGGGCAAAGCAGCCGAACTTCAATACAACTTGCCAAACAAAATACTGACAAAGCTAGCAGCTCTTGCGTAGACAAGATCTGTTGGCTTTGTCAATGCTTGTATACTGCTCTACCTCCTAGTTTAGGGTATTGAAGACCTTTAATTTGTCTCATAATACGTTTATGGGCTGTGCCTGTGTTACTATGGTGCTCTCCAGTGGCCATTTTAGAAAGGGGTACCAATCCATTTTCACATTTCCCTACGAAAATCTACCTACCTCAAGTAGGACTGCTAATAAACATAAGAAATTTAAGAAAATTGCCTAGCGGGCAGTGATATATACTAAATTAGGGGTAGAAACTAAAGAAAGACCTGGCTTAAATATGGGTTAACCTACAAATGCAGAGCCTGGGCGACTCTATCCTGCTCCCTCGCCAATGTAAAATAACATATTGGCTCAACATTGTATGATTCTTGACAAACACTAAATTTTCCATGCCCCAAAAAATAAATGTTAACTTGTGTAATGTAATACCTTCGGGTAGAGTACCGGTTGTGCTTTTTAAAAATGGCAAAAAAATAAAAATACTACCTCAATCAAAGCACGAGGAACGGATAGACACTAAATTTAATGAATCTGTAATTGGTCCGTGCTCCACATGAAGAACAGAAAGTGATGCAGAAAGTGACGTGTTGCACGCGTGCTTCCGAATTAGAGAGCAGCAAAGAAAAGTAATAAAGATGAATTCTGTGCTTTTATGGTAATTTGCTGAATAAATAATTTTGACTGACTGTAATAAAGATGCCAATGAATGACAATTAATGGGTGGGTGTGCTTAGGCAAGACCTAAAAATGCTCTTTAGAATCCCACATATGCACAGAGATATTCTAAATTCATTAATACTGTAGAGAATGTCATGACGGTGAACCACTTTTCTTCATGCTATAGGGGACAGAAGGCTTTTGGTAGGATACCATGAGTTTGCACTAAGCTGCCAAACTGAAACTTGCAACTTCATGTTAAGCAGTTCCATGACCTAGAGTTCTCCAATCTTCTGAATGTTTCTGGGCAGGACCTGGGATGAGCAGCACCCATTTCGCAACTTGTGGCAATTCATCCTTCTGACCTGTTTGTCCCTCTTAAACTGTCATCTCTAAGTTTCAAATCTGGGAGCACCGTCAGCACCGCATCGTCTTGCTACATGCCGTGCCCTTCACTGGTGCTGGAATTATTAATGTGACATATTTGAATGTAGGACTGAGCGTGCATTTGTGGATGAAGATCTTTAGCTCTACCCTCACTTTCACTGAGAACCAGTGTGGGGCCTGCTTAAGGTGGGAAACTCAGCCTTGGATGCAAATACTGAAGAAAGACAAACTGCAGTTTTCTGAACAAATGAAGCCATGTCAACTCTTAATCAGGAAGGTCCACAAAAAGAAGTCAGTTTTAAGATGATTAGGCTCTGAACAACCTGAAGCCCCTGGCCAAGAAGAGGACCGCTCTACAGAGGTGCTGTATAGTTTGCATCAGCAACCCTTAGACATGTTGTTGTGAAGACCTAAAGATGTTTAAATCCTAAATGACTTTTTACTGTCTGAAAAATTGGCATGACGCCTAATAAAGCTGGGCAAGTTTCAACAGCAAGTGGGAGATGATCTAGGAACATAAAATTATCACCTCTGTTTTTCCTGGATTCAATGTGAGCTCATCAATTCCCTGTCAGTGTGCAATCTATTAACCTTAAGCTAGAGTTGAGTTTATACGTTAACCAAACAGGTTCAACAGGTCCTGATGTACCTGGGTGTCTGCTTGTGAAGAAAGTCATGTCCCTCTTCATGAATCAGATAAAATACAGCTGTGAGGCAGACATTAAACTAAAGGGGAGAAAGTGTGTTACACGTGAGGCATGGGTGACTATCTCCTTGCAGGCAATTACAGACACGATTTTGAGTCTTGAAATTTAGTGTGATCACCTAATGGATTGTTGGTGCTGTAGTCTTGCATGCTTCCACTGAACCGATTAGACCAGGACGCCTGAAAACGTGATTTGCTGGTAAAAAGTTCAGGACTGGCTACAGTGAATGAAATGGCCTAGAGTGAGGTGGTCACTGTAGCATAGGTACACCACAGTCAACATAATGTTCACATGCAAGAATTTAGTACAATTAAAAGCCCCTGGTACAGTCCCAAGATGCTCTAGCAGGACTGAACGGTTGAGGGTTTTGAAGGCTTTAGACCAATATACCATGACTAGCAGATAAAGCTTTACCTGATCTGCAAAGGCAAATTATTTCATACAAAACCTCCACCCTGGTTACCTTTGTCCCATGTCTTGAGTGAAAACCTGATTGGTGTGGTGCCAAGAGGTTGTCTACTTTGAGGTGACCCTGCATATGTATGCAGGAGGCCTTTTCCGAAATCTTGGGCATTGAGGATAGTCCAGCAATTGGCCAGATTTCAGTCTATAAAATATGGTCTGGTGAGGGCTTTTTAAACAATCAGGTTACTGTTGCTCTTCTGAAAGGGGGAGACCCCACACAAAAGCACCAGTGCAGATTGAGAACCTTGAGCAAGAATATCCCATGCAAACTTAACCCAGCAGGTATGTTCCATGGCTTTCAGGCATTCAACACTTTTTGTGACAGAAATGTTTGAAGCTGATTTAGTGAGGGAGAGTTTGTGACCTTTGCTGCCAGGGAGTGCCCAGAATGATATGAGGAGAGTTCTGAATATCATTTTTTTATATAAATTAAAACAAATTGAATGTATCATCGCTCTGGCGAGGAACAGATCTCCATCTGTGATGCCAAGCTCTAAACTATTTGGAAAATTTCACTGGTTTAGGTCTGTGGTAATTTTATTTGCCAGAACACTGCCTTTTGCTCTAAACACCAGTTTCCTCTTGCAGATGGTAGTAGTAAATGTCCAAGGTGCTAACACTACCCACGAGTTTTCCAAGTGGTGATGTTTCTTTCTTAAATTCAGACTGAGATGGAAGCAGGAAGCAATGATGCAGTTCATGGAGTTAGATTGACTGTGGACAAAATAATTACAAAGCTTGCCAGAGAGTAGGGAGGGGTGCAGCATTCTCCCTCCTTCCCTGGACAGAAGGTTTTGCTGCTTGTGGAAGAGGAAGTGATCCCACTCCAGCATATGGAATACAACCAAATAACAAACCTTTAAACCGAGATTAGAACCACAAGATTCACAGAGCATCCTGGGATCTCCCTGAACGTCTCTCACCATCTGAGATGTCATAGAAAGCATACAGAACAACCCTTGAATCGTCTAAAGAAAGGCTTTGGCTTAAGAAATAGGAGCCCTCTAATCCAAAATGCCTACTGAGCGTTTCAAAGGCATATATCGAAGAATTACACAAAACTTGTTTTCATGTGCACTCTCGAAGAGTAATAGTCTAACTGAAGGCTAGTAGTTAGTTGGTGCCCCATTGTTTCCTAATGAAAAAAAGGGCTGCTGTGTTGTGTGTGTATCATTATCACTGGTTGAGAAGCTTTCAACACCAAGTGATATTACAGTTCAAGATGTTTATGTGCACGGACCGATCTGATCTGTCCCACAAGATACTAATGGAAAGATCCCTTCAATGCTCTTCACACACAACCTAAAAATTATGCGTACTGAGAGCTGCTTATGTGGCAGGCTGAATAGAAAACTCAGAAAGAACAGACGCATGCATCCCCACCTCCACACATTCCAAGGGCACATCTAAATAAGAATGAAACTGAATGAACCATAGGTTATATTTTTAGGGTTGGGCCAGGACTTTGCTGGTGGAGCTCAGCATATGGTTCCACACATGTGCAGGACACTGAAGCCTCAGAAGCCTCTGGACCCACTAGGCGTGGCAGTCCAGAAATGATCAACTGCAAAGAGGCTGGCCATTAACCTTCGTGGAGGAAGCAAATCGTTGCTAGGCTTCAATTCAAAATCACCCCTATGAACTTTTTTCTTTTTTTTTTTTTTTAAGTGAACCATAGAGGATTAGGGATGGTTTACTGAGCCCTCTTCCCACCCTCCCAAGTCTGTTTAGCATCCCAGGCTAATGTGACTAAGACACCCTATATGGATGGTGCCCCAATAATATAGTTGTAAAAAAAAAAAAACGTGCAACTTCTGCTGGTGCAGGAACTTGCATCCAGTTCCATTAACTTTGTCAGAGGGATGGCACCAAGACCTAACCTGCATTGTTTTGTACCAGTAGTTCTGCTTTCTTATTACGAACCAAAGTTGAAAGTAGTCTTCCTAATGTTTACTGAATATACTGAGTAACTGGTCAATACCTTGTTCAAAGTGTCTGTGTATGATCTCTCCCATCTGGGCAGAAGCAGCGTCAGGGTTCTGAAAAGTGGGTGCAACTCTAACTTCTGCAGAGGCCATTATAAGGCTGTCTGGGGCAAAGATATTCTGGATGGCGGTGGCCTTGGCATAGACATTCTTCAACACTGAGAAGATCCATGTATCTTTGGCAATCTGGGACCATTGTTGGTAATGGAAGGAAGGGCATCCATGTTCCAAAGGCGTGGAAACGTCATTCTGAAATGGTGCAGAATAGGATAGCTAAACTACAGGTGAAACATTAGAATACTGGTGAAGGTTGATAGTGAGAGAACAGGCTTGTGCTACAGACTAACTCCTGTGGAAGAGAAGGTGCTGCACGAGTATCACAGTGACGCACAATCCTTAAAGACTACAAACCCTTCATCAGTTGGGAAAGAAAGGTCTCTCCAGTACAAACTGTATGGCACTTATCAATTTGCATGTGGTTGAGCCTGACTTGTACAGAGAAGCTTATACAATGAGGGAATCAAGTTCTTCCCGCCGAAGGGGTCATCCATGACTTTTGCCTAGGTGATTAGGACCCGAGTAATGATTGCAGAGCCATGGCCAACTTGAGTTCATAGCCCTGGCAGTAAGACTGCTATTGTCCCTTGACATCAGTACATATAGCTATGCAGCTTCCCTGCCATAGTTGAGCACAAATAAGTGCTCACTGAGCAACGTTTGGGAGAAAGAAGGCATAGCAGTTACAAACACATGCACAGCTGGAGATTGTAGCTGGCCAAGGTAACACTGGCCAACCTCAGGGAGAACCCTGGAGACTAGTACATTATCTTCCAACATGTCTCCAAATACTTGGTCTCCATATCTATGTGGGGAAGATAGAGCTTTCCCTTAACAATAACTGCTATCACCACCACAGAGCCTGGAGTTAAAGACTGGACAGTCTTTTTCAGCCTGGTGCACTGAGGTTCAATGACTGAGATTAGAAACTCTGGAGAAAGGTTTTCTTTAAATCCCGAGTCTGCTCCAGAATAAACACAGGAGTTTTGGCAATGACAGCATGATAATAGCATCTGGGGAATGCATGTCCCTGTGGTCACCTTGACTGGTTGGTGTGAGGTTCACACAGTTGTAAGGTTCACAGAGGTTTTCCTCTTGCATGGATTGGGCCTATGAGGCACCACAGAAGAATAGTTAATCTCTGAGAGCCATCAGGTGGGCCTGTGACCAAAGTTGGATCTTCACTTCGACTAGAGGCACAATGGTCTCTCTGCCCTTCAACTTCACACATACAATATTTAAGAGGGAGTATTATGAGAATAAGTTATCACCAGTAGGGAGATGGATTTAGCCTCTTGGTGCAGGAGAACTGCAAGACTGGTATGACCACTGTGGGTGTTGGACCACTATGTAGCAGGGATACTGATGAGGTTAGGGTGTGAAAGAGAAAGTACATAAGTGTATCGTAAAGACACCTACTTGTGCCAAGGTTATTCAATTTATATGTCGAGTCTACCTGGTAAGATAAAGTTTGGTGTTTTCCACCCAAACAGAGGGTATAAATATCAGCATGTTAGCTAATAAACTATTTTGATGGAATCAAAAGCTGCATTTCATTATTCACTAAAAATAAACCTAGTTAAGACGAGACGAAGACTGTGTCTTAGTTTTTGAACCTTTAATATGCTCCACTGACTTTTTGTTAGGTTTGCACTATAGAAACTGCCCAAAGATACATGTATGGTTTAAGTTTCTGAAGTATGAGAGTTCCGCTATTACTGTTTTTTTTTAATTACTTTTTCAGTGTGATATTCAACTGCATATAACTAGAAGGATAAATTAATGTATGCACAATGGTAGTTCTGTGTAGACTGCAAATTCAAACTTTGGCTAACTATTACTTAAGGTTGATTGTCCAATGAAAAGACGCAGCAGTTGTGAAGGGTAGGACTGCAGTGGGTACTGTGCTTACATTCCAGTTCCATTAATTACTCTATAATTCATCATGGGAAATTAATAATGGATCCAATCCTTTTCTGGACCTTATTGTCTGGAAGTAGAAAGTTTGAGGTGTTCTTCCCTGAATTTTTTTTATTGCTAAACTGGTTATGCCACATTTAACCTTTGTGGAGAGGGTTCCTAGTAGTTCCTTTTTTGTATATAATGTTAAAAAAAAAACTCGGAGATTTGTTCTAACTAGTGATTAAAATATTATGCAGTAACTTCACCATGGATTGGGTTAATGTCTTCAAGGTGAAATTAACATTTTAATTCTTGCGAATGCAAAACTAGCACCACAAACAACTGCTAAATTGTGGAGCAAAGAAAGATTACACTGCTCGTTGAGGCTAACAAACCAAATGGTCCATATTTTGTTAATTTTAATTGGACTACCTGAAAATACGCTTTAATGGTAAAATGCACAGCAGGGATTACATTTTTACACTCACATCTAGCCGAGTAACAACTCATTTATGTGACATCAAAATCTGAAGCACTTTAACATGTGAACCAAGTGTTTTCATAGATTATTCTCGAAATAACCAGAAATGCTGGGAAAGGTAACGTGCAACGAAGCAAAAGACATAAGGTTGGTTAGACGTTCACAACTCATATTCCAATGTTCCTCTACTTTGAGGACATATTTTCCAATATTCACATAAGTACTTAAATTACAGAATTCAAATATTTGTATGTAATAATATATACATATCCTGTATTTTTTGCGATACTACAGCACTATATCCTTAACAACTGATGCACATGCCAATGGAAAAACACTTAAATCGAGTACTGATTCTCATTCTTGGGTACCATCATTAAACTCATGAACATTGATTACCTCCGCCCAAGATTCAGGAAATACTTATTTCAAAGATAAAACGCCTAAAAATAGTAGAGTGTTATTATCCTATTTCCAACCAGAATTAAAAAGAACAAGAGTCCAACCAGGGAGCCAAAATCCTGTTATGATTTCTTCCACTAAAAGGGGAAAAATACAAGAAATGGAGCCAGAAAGGCGGTGACCTCATTGAAGAAGAATCTGATACTGCCTTGTTGAGATAGATGATTGCAGCAACATTTTACAGCTCACTGACAATTACAAACAGTGAATCACCCCCTCTTTGGATAAAGGAGCAGTGAGCTCTGTACTTAAACCATTTTTTCATAATAATGGTTTTCCTCCAGAAATCACTTTGCTTCTCTCAATAAAGTATTATCTTAGCCTTAAGGATTAAAAACAGAAGCTGATCATTGGGAGTCCACTGTGCCGAATATGGAAAGTAGTGTACTCAAACTTGATAGCCATACTAAACTACATGCAGTTTAGAATTATTTTGGAGACAGGCCTTTTACACTTGCCTACAACTGAGAATCCTGCACTCGACACGAATGACCCTTTCGAATGCTCGCACTTCACTCCCTCTTTATTCAAAACATTAAGCACTCAGAAGTACCCCTAGGGAAAAATGTAGTTCTCTATCTAATTCTCAAATATATTAATAAATAAATAAAAACAATTCTGTCATGCGTTTGTTTTTTCTGGTAGTTTCTGGAAGGGTTTTGTCAGGTTCTTTAAGAAATGCAGTGGTAAAAAGTATTTCTGCTTGACTGTTACAGTAACGGATCATTTGATTGAAAAATTCTCTTTTACAGGGTGTGGTATGAGTGAAGGAAAAAGCTCGACTTTTACTGTAGGTCTTACATTGCGGTAGGATCCTTATGGTCCATTTGACAGGCTGGAAAAGGATCACCTGTGCAAAAACGCCATTAGGAGATTTAAATCTGTTTGTACTGGCTTCCCTCTGATATGCATGGTGGGTCTTTTACAATTGTTTAACTGAGATGATCTATTTGATGCATCCTTAACATTGAGAAGATTCACATCAATGGAGGCTCAAGGTTAAAGGTCATTTGACATAAAGTTACCATAGTGTCGTAAGATAGGATTAGTGTCTATTTTTTTTCCAATAGGCCCCACTTTAGGTATGACCGAATACAGAATTTGCCTTCTATAAGTTCATGCTAAGTGGTTCCTAGGACAGAGAGGCAATTGCTCTATTGAATAATTCTTCAAATGGCGTTACCGGGTGCCAAAACAGATTAGCTTGAATATATATCTATTCAACGTGCTAAAGACTGGTTCCCTGTCATGTTGAGGGAGTTTTACCCCAAAGTCTTCACTATCACGTTATTTCGCCAAGTGAGGTGAAGTGGTCTACAAGGGAATTTGACTTTAAGTTGGTCCTATAGCGGTAATCTCGCCCCCTTAAGCTCTATAAGGTTAAAAGGCCAATTGTCTAATAGTCTGCTCATCAGAAACAAAGATCCTTGCATACTAAATTTCAGCAATCGAATCCATCTATGATTCAGTAACTAAATGAATTATTATTATTATAAGTATAGCTAATAAGGAAATCTCCAAGTTGAGTTCCTGAATAGAGTTTGGGTATGCGAGATAGCATTGATGAGCTGCTCTTTATCATTATGTCTATGCTTTCTCTATAGGCACTATATTCTTTCTTAGAGTTGTCCCTCCTAAGAGGGTTGGAGCAGGCAGGCTTTTGTCTGCTACCCAATTCCAGTACATGTGACCAAAGCCATGATGCAGTGACAGGAAATGCTTTGAAATAGGACATTTTATGTTCTTTATTTTTTAAAGAACATTTTCTATCTGTAAAATGGGTTTCCTGTGACTTCACACATCAGCAGAGATGTTCCATTTTTGTGAATATTTAAGAACAGCCTACGATGCAGATTTCTATGAGTAATTTCTTTACCTGAAGCCATACTGATAAGTGTTCTAGGACTAGCAAACATAACTTTAAAGCACCAGAGAAACCAGTTTTCCTGTTTACTGGAAATAGGATAGTGGCAGCGTACTAACGTAAATGAACTGTTATTGTAAACATACAGGAAACTTGTTTCTTCACAGTATCAAGCAACATGTAGACCAATAACTACTGCCAGCTCACACTGTTTATTTCCAGGCTCATCGGGACACAGACCAGCCAAAACTCACCTGAAGGAGGAGTGGAAGATACAGCAGGGGGAGTTGGAGAGGTGAAGCCCTCAGCAAGGGGCTGGGCTCCTGTAGCAGCAGCATCTGGGGTGGTTGTGGTGGGGACAGAAGCAGGAGCAAGAGGGGTAGGGGCAGGTGTGGAAGTAACAGGAATGGGAGGAGTGCCAGCACAGCCAGCAGAGGCTAGGTGGAAAGAGGAGGAAGAGGTGAAGTTAATTAGGAGATCATGTTAGCTGGGTAGACATGCTTTTTTTGCATACTTTGTGTTAGTAAGTGCTTATCAATTTGGCGTCCACGTGATACAGGAATGAAAGTATGATATGAAAATGAACTTGCAATGAATATAGACAAAATGTTGTTGGGAATAATTAACTTACAGCATTAATGTACTTACAGTATTATCAACAACCAACAAGGATGGGAGGAAAGGAAAGCCTGCCTGCTTCTCTCATTTGTGCTTATTGAAAAAGATAGTTTCAGGTCAGTGATGGTCCACATGCATTTAAAACTGCCATACAAGATCTTTATGATCACTGCAGATTTTGTTATCTGTGTTACTCAAGATCTTAACAGGAGAGCTGGTAACAAAGGTGTTCACATCTCGGATATCAAATGTACTAGACTATTAAGGGCTAAATGCTAGAAAACCTCTTTTTTCCCCAGGATTTTAACAGTTGCAACATTGCCAAGTAAATATGAAAGAAAATCTTGAGAATGAAAGGCAAAGCCAATGTCTTGCTTACCTGGATATACACTGGGGGGAGATGGGGTAGGAACAGCAATCGGGACACCAACACTACCGCTTCCACTGTTCTCTCGACTGCTGCTGCGGCTACTTGGGTGACTTCCACCGCTGCTGCCACTGCTGCTAAAAGAAGCAGAAGAGCAAATTGATTTCTCCCTTTATTCTATATGGAAAGGCAGCAAGAAAGCCTTAATGCATAGTATTAAAAGTATAGCAACAGTGCAGAATACTAACTCAGGATGTTCTACGCATACAATTCTGCTTTAGGCAAAAATGACTCTGGTTAGCCAAGATGAAGTCAATGGAATGGGTGGAAAAGTAGAAGAAAGAGCTCTATCCCAATCTCTGAAGATTCATTCATACTAAAGGTACTGTTTTTTTCTGGTTGAAATGCGTTAGATTAGGCAGTGTCTGACAAACTTACAACCCATCATAAATAAAATAGCACAATTTATAAGACCATGAGACAAAAACATGTTTTCACAGGAAAATAAAAAGGGACCAAAACCGGCTGCCAGATCCAAAAAACGTATAATCAGTTAAAAGCCTCATTGCACACGAAAGATATAAAACATAATTCTTCCCAAATAAAGATTTTACAATTCATTACGTGGTGCGTAAATCCACATAAATTTCCTTTCATTAGACTAAATTACAGCAATCAAACCTGTAATGGAAAGGAAAGGGTGCATAGCAAAATAGAAATTAAATGCCTTTAGCCTGGAACCGAACTGTATAAGGGAAATCTCAGATTTGCCCAAGGAATGTAAGGTGAGATGGAAAGGTTCACTCACTAGGTAGCCCCAATGTCTTATTGTAAAGATCTGCACTGATAAGCATCTCAATGTCTATTTGGAATGGAAAACGCCCCATTGCTGTGTACCAGTCAGTATTCACATCTTTAAAACATTTGTTTTGGCTTTATCCTCACTTGCTCATTTTATTTCTGACTTTTGAATCGCAACACAATAGAGGAAAGATATTTTAGTTTGATCTTCTGTGATCAAGAACTGAGTACGGCTTAGCAGGTTTCTTCTATATTAAGCCCCAACTCACACCTAGCTGCCTAAATCATCATGGTTTGTGGAAAGTTTAATACATGTTTAAAGGCGCGGATCACAAAAAAGTGTAAGAAAACTATGTGTTTATAGAGTAAACATTCAGCCATGTACACTGTCTTCTGCTGGGGAAAGGAAGGGACCGGATTTATTTAAGGGGGGATGTGGATAACACTCTATAGTCAAAGACAAAGTTTGGTAAGTCATCACAAACCAGGTGGATGTTTGTTGACGATGCTCAGCCCAGATTGGATTGCGGAACTAAAAAGTTAAACCTAAATGCTTATAAGAATAAATTCTCCCCACAGTTTTCTGGAAGCTGCCAATAATTCTTCCTGCATTTCCATCCAAAAAGGACCTTTGTTTTATCAATATTTGCTGTGAGATTGTTGTCAATGATACACCCATGCAATACCAGCATCATATCTCTATTTTCTGCATATACTACGCATAACACATGAAGCCCTCCTATTCTTGCAGAGAACTAATTACTTTTAATTTATTTGACAAGCCAGCAAGTTATAGGCCAGGCAGAGCTGGGGCCTGCAAGCTGCCTTGTTTTAAACTGTTGAACTTTGTGAAACTGTGTAAGACTGCCTGTAAAGTCTACCTTCACCTGTACCATTTTACAACAGTGTTTAGCCATAAGAATTGAGGAGTCTCAGAGAGGTATTCCAATCAACCTTTTCCAATGTTGCTCTCTATCAGCCAGTTCAAAAGCCATGCGGAAATCAACAAAACAAACTCCCAATTGCTCCAATGACTTCCATGATATAACCTCTCTCTCTCCTGCCTTGGAAAGGCTTTAGGGCTAGTCTGCAGTCAGTCACATATCTGTTAAATGGCACCTTGTCAAATGCACCACTCAGAACTAATCCCGGTTTATTAGCCAA
Source organism: Pleurodeles waltl (assembly GCF_031143425.1). Classification (NCBI taxonomy): domain Eukaryota; kingdom Metazoa; phylum Chordata; class Amphibia; order Caudata; family Salamandridae; genus Pleurodeles; species Pleurodeles waltl. Next base: position 1,894,759,417 of record NC_090440.1, read on the forward strand.
CAACACTTCAGATACTGGACATTTAGAGTCACAAAAGGCAAATTTACAAGTCTCAGAAGGCAGTGTGTTCCTGTCTTTAAAGGCTGGACTGTAACTGTATCACACATGGCCCTGGAAAGCTTGACATAACTGCATATTAAAATAATCCGAAAAATTAGACTCCCAGCAGAGTCAATTACTTGTCACCATAATCCCAGAACTGAGGCAGAACCAAGGCATACCCAAGTGTATCTCCAGTTAAAGGCCCGTAGGTGTTGGATGTTGGACAGGGACATGCAGACCTGTCTCTGAAAGACCAGTAGGCGGTTTAGATCCTTTAACATGTCAGACCAGCATCTGAAAAGTTAGCAATGCTTGGCAGTCAGTCACAAGCAACAAGAATCTGGCACGTGTGTGTTTCAGTTAAAAGGGCAGCAGAAGTTGGGAGAAAGCTGTCACAACTCAATCACCCTTGTACATCGGACTCCACACCTTCACTAGGATACTTATAGTATGAAGACAAAGAATTGAATAATTAATACATTTGATTGATTAAATACAAGAAACAAAAATACATCTTTTACTTGTTGTCTGGAGACCTTATGCGTCTAATGCCAATGTGATGATTTGTGAGACCCTGCAATGCGGATTTGTTTTTCACTAGATTTCCTGATCTTGTTACCAATTTTTTTCAAGTTTCTTTTTCTTTGTAGAAAAGATTTTCCTTTTATATAAGCTTAGCATACACATGGGTCAGTTCTTTATTTCTTGTTCCATTATTATTTGGCTATTACACACTTCACTTGTACATTTTGCTCGGAAGTGTTACTTTTGTCATAGCCAATCTAACACAGGTGAGGAAAAATTACTTTCAATAAAACAGGGATACCTCTGGCAAGTGTACAGGTAAATACTGTGGGAGTTCTGTCACAGGCCACAGCAAGCTATGATACAAGACTATGACCGTTTCCTCCCATTGTCTGCCATGCACTGCTGCACAGGAGCTAAATTTATTCAGAACGACACAAACATTTTCCTTACAAGTAGTAAAGGAAATGTTACTTTTACCTTTGGAACGTACCACTGTGAGGCTTCAGAGAAGACCATCACCTTCACTATTGGCGAGTTATTGAGTGAAACCATACATACTCCTCTTTGAAAGCCACGCTAGCAACTCATGTTGTCTGCAATCACTGCTGCCAACTACAAATCAGAAGAGCGCCATCAACCACTTGGTTGGTCCTTTTCTCTCAATTGTGCAGTGGTCTGAATCTAGACTGGTGAATATGTGAGCAGGTTGATTCTGTCATGAAGACAGTTCAAAAATGGCCTTCCCAGCAATATTTTCCTGGAATAGTAGGTGAGCGATAAGTAGTTAGCAAGCTCAAAAGGTCGTAGTTGAAGTAGAAAAGAATGATTCAACCAGTCTCGAGAGTGTGCAGAAATATGCCCTGGGTTAGTAATGAACTAATCATTTTCAGTACAGCCAACAGGGCTTCCTCAAAGACCTCTTTCACAAGTATGATGGGATGGCATTGTATGCAATTGATGTGCGTTTCATGGATTGGTGGAACATAGCCAAGTCATTGATGGAAGATAGTGAAGAACAACCTGGGGACTGCCTTGATGATGACCAACGTGCATGCACTACTGATGTGTTAGACTTTAGTGATAATATATTTGGAGTCTCTGATTCTTGCACGCTTCTCTTTGAAGTAGAACATTAGGGGATAAGGTGCTAAACATAGTTGCAGAAGGGTTGACTTGCAAAGACTGCAGCTTGATTGGTGCATGGACTTCTGCAGTTATCTGGAGGGTGTGGCTCAAGTCATTTAGCAGGGAATCAAGTTCTATGATGAAAATGTGTCTGCCAATAACAGACAGACTTGCAGCCCACTCACTGGTAAACTTTCAAAGGATCTGCTTCACTGGCATCCGTTGACCTCTGTGTATGGAAGAGATGTGGAGCAAGTTCATTTTAGGTCAAATCACTTATGACTGTGGAATGAGAATTCTAGTCCACATATTGTGGCAGGTGGCAGATGAGATATGGCAGAGTGGTGCAGATGATGCCAAGGATGTTCCCCGTGATGGGGTTAAGCAGTGTGATGGGAGAAGCAATGTCTGGAGTGGACAGCTGATTTAGGCATGAGTGTTTCATGGTAGTGGTTAGTACATTGCCTGGAAAGAGAAAGTAGAAGATGATCTTCTTGGTGCTGTATTACACTTCCCTCCCAAAGTCAAGTGATGTAATTATTAGTGTATATATATATATATATATATATATATATATATATATATATATATATATATATATATATATATATACATACACATACATACATACACATGCACACATACACATATAGATGATGTTATCAAATTTAATGAGACAATCAATCTCTATGTCTTCTTTCGGCACCAAAGGAATACATTATGAATTGTGCACTCTCAATGTCCTAGTTAATAGCTACTCACTGCATGTACCAACAGTAGCCCAATAATAGAAAGTCAGGGAAAATGAGTCACCCTTTACTAGCTCATTCCTCAAGAACAACTATCAATCATATCAACAAGTTGTTCATTTCTCTGTTATCATCCCTGATACATGATCTGAAAACAGAAGATGTTGAAAATGTTTGGCCACTAGTCTTCAACCCAGCAAATCTTAGTCATCATGAGCAAGGCATGGAGAAAACAAAGGCAAAAACCACTGGAAAGGAGGTTTTCAAAATTTGTGGCCTTGCAATAACTAATCTCCTTAGTGATCTAGCAGAAAGGCAATGGCAACAGATCTTTACTACATTTATTTGAAATAAACCCATACTCTTTCTTTCTTTCTTGTTTTGATCTGCCTTGAAAAGGATTAGACTGTTTAGCCGGAATTGAACAAAATCTCCATAGACCACTCCAGTAGACTGGGTATCAATGAAGAAGGGTCTGACTAAGCCTTATAAACCAAGATATATAACAGAATATCCATTCTGATTGCATGGATAGTGGTGTCTATGTTGAACTTGCAGGAAATTCTATTGAGCACTTTATAAAAAGTTGGATATCATCAGTTAGTGTTACTCCCATATCAACGGAATCAGGTGTCTCCAGTGAACACCTGTCTCAATGGGGCCTGTTGTCAACTTCCCTTTTCAAAGCGCTGTATCCACCAGATTACAGAGCCAGTCTTCCCAGAGAGTTATTTTTATAAGTGTGAAGTGTGAATCTTGGTTGCTTTTGTATTTCATTGTTTTAATATTTCTATTGACGAAACTGATTCCTTACATGAAAGCACCTTACTGTAAATCATCTTAGCTTAGGCAATGTGTACTCCACTAACTCTTACTGATTAAGCTACTCTTCTGGGTAACCAGTACCCAGGAAGAGGAGATATGCAAAATTAACATACTAGGCTCAATCAATGTACTGCTTTTGGAGGCATGGCCCTGCTACTGATGGTAAACAAGGCTTTCTACACTGTGGTGTCTCAGGCCATACATCAATGACAAAGAACAGGATGACCGCTGCATATACATTACCTTGTGTGATTGCTATCCTAAAAAACACATTTTGCACCTTACCACCACTACATTGCCAAGTGCATTTCCCCTATTCCCCAGAAGTCTATAAATGCATCTGATGAGAGAAGGCGGGCAGAGCAAGTTCTTCACCTCAGTGCAGCATCCCATTTGGTATCGCAAATGGAATACCCAATATGTTTATTATGTATTCTCTTTAGAAGTTCTCTTACAATTCTCTCTTAGATTCCATTTGTAGTATGTTCTGTCAAAGGCAGGCATTGTCAGTTTCCGCTTTCTGTGAGGAAGAGTCCAAATCTCTTCCAAAAGGCCCATTAGTGTCAACTCAATGGTATGCACAGCCAGTGTGATGTTCTCAGTCTTAGTGTTTAGCTTCTCATGGGCTCCTTTAGTGCTTCATCCACAAGATGTTAACTCGTTATCCACCAGCCCAATAATATTCATGGTGCTCAGTATGTAGCAGAGCAATGTCCAAATCAGATACAAGAAACCAGGTAAGATAAGCATCTTAAACACAATGTATTTTACAGCTGACAGTGGCAAATTAAGGTACTTTGTACTTGGCTAATGCGTCTCCTTTTATATGGATGCCAATGTTCACCACCAAATACTTTTACCTTAATTCATCTAGAATCTCTATTGTACTTCAGATAGATGGAAAATTGCCTCAACAGTGTATGCACAGTTGGCGATGTGTGATCTAATATCATCGGCAAAAATAGAATACTGATGTGGAGTGTGATCCTCCAACATGGAGAAACACCTCACTCTCTTAGAATTGGTGAAGTGACTCCATACAGTACACCAAATAGGTGTAAGTGAACAGCTCTACCATGTACCTTATTCAATGCCAAAGCGTTTCAACAGAGCTGCGTTAAGAAACAGAGGCATTTGGAAGATTATATAATGATTTCATCACTTGTATAATGGAAGGAGGCAAACCTAAGAGTGCCATGAATATCCATAAATAAGCCCACTGGATAGCTTCAAACACATTTGCTGGACCAATAAACCAAAATAAGAGGCAAACTAGTTTGATGAGCATGATCCTGTAACGATAGTCATATTGGTGCAGAACCAATGTTGCTCTGCTGAGACTTAGAAAGGGAATATTCAAATAATGTTATTAGCCAACACTTTTCAAGTATCTCGGAGTATTAAGAAAATACATTGGCTTTGGTAAAGAACAACTGTTGGGTCCTTATTTTTTCAAATGAATCAAAATGTTAGCATACGGCCAGCTTGCCAGGATTTTTTTCCCAGACTGAACTATGTGGCATACTTGAAGCAGCAATAAGTATAATACAGCCTTAAATGTTTTAACTATTTTATATAATTCCAAATGGATCACATCCAGCTTGAGATCATTATTGTTGAGGAGGTTAACTAAAACTAATGCAAATATCCCCTTTCCTTTGTCCAGTTTCACGCCAGAGCAGGCCTGGGGGATCCCTGAACCGGTGTAGACTGGCTTATGAAGAGATGGGCACCATCTGTGCCCATCAAAGCATTTCCAGAGGCTGGGGGAGGCTACTCCTCCCCAGGTGTGACACCCTCTCTCTGAGGAAGTCCTTTGTTCTGCCTTCCTGGGCCAGGCCTGGCTGGACCCCAGGAGGGAAGAAACCTGTCTGAGGGGTTGGCAGCAGCAGCAGCTGCAGTGAAACCCCGGGAAAGGTAGTTTGGCAGTACCGGGGTCTGTGCTAGAGACTCGGGGGATCATGGAATTGGCTCCCCAATGCCAGAATGGAATTGGGGTGACAATCCCATGATCTTAGACATGTTACATGGCCATGTTCGGAGTTACCATTGTGACGCTGTACATAGGTAGTGACCTATGTACAGTGCACGCGAGTAATGGTGTCCTCGCACTCACAAAGTCCGGGGAATTTGCCCTGAACAATGTGGGGGCACCTTGGCTAGTGCCAGGGTGCCCACACACTAAGTAACTTAGCACCCAACCTTTACCAGGTAAAGGTTAGACATATAGGTGACTTATAAGTTACTTAAGTGCACTGGTAAATGGCTGTGAAATAACGTGGACGTTATTTCACTCAGGCTACAGTGGCAGGCCTGTGTAAGAATTGTCAGAGCTCCCTATGGCAAAAGAAATGCTGCAGCCCATAGGGATCTCCTGGAACCCCAATACCCTGGGTACCTCAGTACCATATACTAGGGAATTATAAGGGTGTTCCAGTATGCCAATGTGAATTGGTGAAATTGGTCACTAGCCTGTTAGTGACAATTTGGAAAGCAAAGAGAGAGCATAACCACTGAGGTTCTGGTTAGCAGAGCCTCAGTGAGACAGTCAGTCATCACACAGGGAACACACACAGGGCAAACTTATGAGCACTGGGGCCCTGGCTGGCAGGGTCCCAGTGACACATACAACTAAAACAACATATATGCAGTGAAATATGGGGGTAACATGCCAGGCAAGATGGTACTTTACTACACAACCCGCCCCCTCCCCAAAACGAAGGACAATAAGACTAGCCATGACCTGATGAGTCTTCATTGTCTAAGTGGAAATATCTGGAGAGTCCATCTGCATTGGAGTGGGTACTCCCAGGTCTATGTTCCACTGTATAGTCCATTCCCTGTACAGATATGGACCACCTCAACAATTTAGGGTTTTCACCTTTCATTTGTTTTAGCCAAAGTAGAGGTTTGTGGTCTGTCTGAACAATGAAGTGAGTGCCAAACAGGTATGGCCTCAACTTCTTCAGTGCCCAGATCACAGCAAAGGCCTCCCTCTCTATGGCAGACCAACGCTTTTCTCTAGGGGTCAACCTCCTGCTGATAAAAGCAACAGGTTGATCCTGGCCCTCAGAATTGACTTGTGATAAGACTGCCCCTACCCCTAATTCAGATGCATCAGTCTGGACAATGAATTTTTTGGAGTAACAAGGGCTTTTTAGGACAGGTGCAGAGCACATGGCCTGTTTCAGCCCCTCAAAAGCTTTCTGACAGCTAGCTGTCCACAATACATTTTTAGGCATTTTCTTAGATGGGAGGTCATAGTTCTTTATGAACCTCCTGTAAGAAGGCTCTCACCTGGGTCTGAGTTGTAGGGGGAATCCAATCTATAATAGTTTGGATTTTCCCCTGAAGTGGTGCAATCTGTTCTCCACCTACAAGGTGTCCCAGATAAACCACTTTCCCCTGCCCTATCTGGCACTTTGAAGCCTTGATAGTGAGGCCTGCCTTTTGCAGGGCCTCCAAAACTTTCCATAGGTGGACCAAGTGATCATCCCAGGTGGAGCTAAAGACAGATATATCATCTAGATATGCTGCACTAAAGCCTCCAACCCTTGCAGGACTGTATTCACCAACCTCTGAAAAGTGGCAGGTGCATTTTTCAAAACAAAAGGCATTACTGTGAATTGGTAGTGCCCTCCAATGGTTGAAAATGCAGTTTTTGCTTTAGCATCCTCTGATAACTTGATCTGCCAATATCCTGCAGTCAAATCAAGGTGCTTAGATACTTGGCAGATGCCAGTGTATCTATGAGCTCATCTGCCCTGGGTATAGGGTGAGCATTAGTTGTAGTTACCTGGTTGAGACCTCTGTAATCCACACAAAATCTCATTTCCTTTTTCCCATCTTTGGAATGAGGCTTTGGTACAAGTACCACAGGAGAGGCCCATGGACTTTCAGAGTGCTCAACCACTCCCAGTTCAAGCATTTTCTGAACTTCTTGTTTTATGCAGTCCCTGACATAGTCAGGCTGCCTATAGATCTTACTTTTGACAGGCAAGCTGTCTCCAGTACCAATTGTGTGTTGACACCAAGATGTGGTGCCTGGCACAGTAGAAAAGAGTTCAGAAAACTGACCCAGGAGATTTATGCAGTGGTCTTTCTGCTCAGCAGTAAGACAATCTGCCAAAACTACACCTTCCACTAGAGCATCTTGTTCTGTGGAAGAGAAGAGATCAGGGAGAGGGTCACTCTCTTCTTCCTGTCCTTCATCTGTTGCCATGAGCAGGGTGAGATCAGCCGTCATAGTAGGGTTTCAGGTGATTGACATGGAGCACCCTAAGAGGACTCCTGGCAGTGCCTAAGTCAACCAAGTAGGTGACTTCTCCGTTTTTCTCAACAATAATGTGGGGACCACTCCATTTGTCTTGGAGTGCTCTTGGGGCCACAGGCTCCAAGACCCACACCTTCTGTCCTGGTTGGTACTGAATCAGAACAGCCTTCTGGTCATGCCATTGCTTTTGGAGCTCTTGGCTGGCCTGAAGGTTTTTGCTGGCCTTTTTCATATACTCAGCCATTCTGGATCTTAGGCCAAGTACAAAGTCCACTATGTCTTGCTTAGGAGCTTTTAAAGGTTGTTCCCAATCCTCCTTTACAAGTGTTAGGGGACCTCTTACAGGGTGCCCAAATAGGAGTTCAAAGGGGCTGAAGCCCACTCCTTTTTGGGGTACCTCCCTGTAAGCAAAAAGGAGGCAAGGTAATAGGACATCCCATCTCCTCCGGAGTTTTTCAGGGAGTCCCATTATCATTCCTTTGAGAGTTTTGTTAAACCTCTCAACCAGTCCATTTGTTTATGGATGATAGGGTGTGGTGAATTTGTATGTTACCCCATATTCCTTCCACATGGCTTTTAAGTAAGCAGACAAAGTTGCTACCCCTGTCTGATACCACCTCTTTTGGGAAGCCCACCCTGGAAAAGATTCCCAGGAGCGCCTTTGCTACTGCAGGAGCTGTAGTGGTCCTTAGAGGAATTGCTTCAGGATATCTGGTGGCATAGTCCACTACCACCAAAATAAACCTATTGCCTGAAGCAGTAGGAGGGTCAAGGGGGCCAACTATGTTAACCCCTACCCTTTCAAAGGGAATCCCAACCACAGGTAGTGGAATAAGGGGAGCCTTTGGGGTGCCACCTGTTTTGCCACTGGCTTGACAGGTGACACAGGACTTACAAAATTCCTTTGTTTCCTCTGACATTCTAGGCCAATGAAACAAGGGAACAAGCCTGTCCCATGTTTTCATTTGCCCCAAATGTCCAGCCAAGGGAATGTCGTGGGCTAGAGTTAGGAAGAACTCTCTGTATTGCAGGGGAATCACCAATCTCCTGGCTGTTCCAGGTTTTGGATCCCTTGCTTCAGTATACAAGAGGTTGTCCTCCCAGTAAACTCTGTGAGAGTCACTGACATCCCCATTTTGCTGTTTGACAGCTTGCTGTCTTAGACCCTCTAGTGTGGGACAGGTCTGCTGTGCCACACTCAGCTCCTCCCTGGCAGGCCCCCCTCCACCCAAAAGCTCAGCAGTGTCTGCTTCCAGCTCCTCTGGTGAAGGTTCTGCACAGGGGGGAAATTCTTCTTACTCAGAAGTTGAATCTACTGTAGAGGGAGGGATAGTAGGTAGTGGTTTACCTTTACTAACCCTAGCTTTAGGGAGCACTTGGTCCATTGTTCCAGGATCCAAGTCACCCTGTCCTTTTTGCTTTTTGGCCTGAGCCCTGGTCAAAGCAAAAATATGCCCAGGAATGCCCAGCATTGCTGCATGAGCCTCCAACTCCACTTCTGCCCAAGCTGATGTCTCTAAATCGTTCCCTAGTAGACAGTCTACAGGTAAATCTGAGGCAACCACAACTTTCTTTGGACCAGTAACCCCCCCCCCCGTTGAGATTCACAACAGCCATGAGGTGGCTAAGAGTGTTGTTATGAGCATCAGTCACTTGGTACTGGTGACCAAGTAGGTGTTGTTCAGGGTGGACCAGTTTCTCTATTACCATGGTAAGACTGGCACCTGTGTCCCTGTAGGCCTGAACCTCAACACCATTTATTAGGGGAAGTTGCTTGTACTTATCCATATTAATGGGACAAGCAATCAAGGTGGCCAAATCAATGGCACCTTCAGAGACTAACACAGCCTCTGTGGTCTCCCTAACAAGACCAACCCCAACTAAATTACCAAAAGTGAGCCCAGCTACTCCCTTGGATTGGCTATTAGTAGGTTTGCTCCCACCACCACTGCTATTACTAGGGGCACTAGGTGTAGCAGTAGGGGTTGTAGTGGTGGGAGGCTTGGTGCTTTTCTTTGGACAACTGGCATCAGTTGTCCAATGGCCTTTTACTTTACATAAATAGCACCATGGGTTCTTTACTTGATAAGAAGAGGATTTGGGCCCACCACCCCCACCAGAGTGTTTTTGTGGGCCTGATGAAGACTCATTTTTAGATTTGTCCCCACCCTTGTCTGAAGACTTACCATCCTTCTTCTTGCCATCCTTGTCACCCCCTGTATGAACTTTTCTGTTCACTCTTGTTCTGACCCATTTGTCTGCCTTCTTTCCCAATTCTTGGGGAGCGGTCAGATCTGAGTCCACTAGATATTGGTGCAACAAATCAGACACACAGTTATTAAGAATATGCTCTCTCAGGATTAAGTTATATAGGCTTTCATAGTCAGAAACTTTACTGCCATGTAACCACCCCTCCAAGGCCTTCACTAAATGGTCAACAAAGTCTACCCAGTCTTGTGAAGACTCCTTTTTGGTTTCTCTGAACTTGATCCTGTACTGTTCAGTGGTTAAGCCATAACCATCTAGGAGTGCATTCTTTAAAACTGTAAAATTATTGGCATCACTTTCCTTCACAGTAAGGAGCCTATCCCTACCCTTTCCACTGAAAGATAGCCATAGGATAGCAGCCCACTGCCTTTGAGGGACCCCCTGTACAACACAGGCCCTCTCAAGTGCAGCAAACCACTTGTTAATGTCATCCCCCTCATTATAAGGGGGAACTATCTTGTGCAGATTCCTAGAATCATGCTCTTTTACAGGATTACTATCTGTAATACTGCTGCTGCCACCATGGGGTCCAAACCCCAACCTCTGCCTTTCTTTTTCTAAGTCAAAAGTTTCCCTGTCTAGAGCCAGCTGTTGCTGTTTAAGCTTCAGTCCGGACTCTTCCACTCTCAATCTATTGAGTTCCCTTTCTAACATTCTGTCATCAGGGTGGATGGGTTAGGCATGCTTAGACACAGAAGAATGGTGTGAATGGACAGAGGGAGACCTGTCCCTAACAGGTGGCACTCTAACAACCTGGCCTAAAGGAATGACATCCGTACTGTGATGAGAGCTCACATTAGTACCAGCCATGCTAGGTGGCCTGCTAAGGGGCAGGTTGGGAAGATTCTCATCTAACACTTTTGCTGTGGCTACCCCAGAATCAGAGTGTGAACCATCAGCTAATCTGTCACCTGATGTGCCAGCTAAGGCCTTATCAATGAGCATATTAACCAACAATTCTCTAGAAGGATTCTTCCCTACCCCTAAACCTCTATCAATGCAGAGACTCCTTACACCTTTCCAGTTAAGGTGGTCATAAGCTGTGCTGGCCAGATCCAGAGTTTGACCTGTACCAGACATGATAGAAAAGAGTTTAAGGGACAGAAAAAGAAAGAAAAAGTTTCAGGACTTTTTAAGGAACAGGAAAAAACTTTTTCAACTTTTTAGAACTTTTTGAAAGTTTTAGAGGTACTTTTCAGCACTTAGCAATAGAGTAAGAGAAGAAAAGCAAAACTTTTTGGATAGGTGTACATACACTGAACTTGTTTTGTATATTTTTCTCTTATGAAAAGTACAAAATGACAAAGTGGTAAGTAGTTGCAAGTACTTATCCCACTGCTGCACAACCAATGTAGGAGGCTGGCCTGGTTTGTAGTGAGTACCAAGGGGTACTTACACTCTGCACCAGGTCCAGGTATCCCTTATTAGTGTAGAAGAGGTGTCTAGCAGCTTTGGCTTAGCAGAGCAGCTTAGGCTGATCTAGGAGACATGCAAAGCTCCCACTATACCACTAGTGTCATATGCACAATATCATAAGAAAAAACAATACACATATATACTAAAAATAAAGGTACTTTATTTTTATGACAATATGCCAAAAGTATCTCAGTGAGTACCCTCAGTATGAGGATAGCAAATATACACAAGATATATGTACACAATACCAAAAATATGCAGTAATAGCAATAGAAAGCAATGCAAGCAATGTACAGTCACAATAGATTGCAATGAGAGCACATAGGTATAGGGGCAACAAAAACCATATACTCTAGAAGTGGAATGCGAACCACGAATGGACCCCAAACCTATGTGAGCTTGTAGAGGGTCGCTGGGACTGTAAGAAAACAGTGAGGGTTAGAAAAATAGCCCACCCCAAGACCCTGAAAAGTAGGTGTAAAGTGCACCTAAGTTCCCCAGAGAGCAAAGAAGTCGTGATAGGGGAATTCTGCAAGGAAGACCAATACCAGCAATGCAACAACAATGGATTTCCAGACAAGAGTACTAGTGGAACAAGGGGACCAAGTCCAAGAGTCACACTCAAGTCGGGAGTGGGCAGATGCCCAAGAAATGCCAGCTGAGGGTGCAAAGAAGCTGCCACCGGATGGTAGAAGCTGTGGTTTCTGCAAGAACGAAGAGGACTAGGAACTTCCCCTTTAGAGGATGGATGTCCCACGTCGTGAAGAAGCTTGCAGAGGTGTTCCCACGCAGAAAGACCGCAAACAAGCCTTGCTAGCTGCAAGGGTCGCGGTTAGGGTTTTTGGATGCTGCTGTGGCCCAGGAGGGACCAGGATGTCACCAATTGCTTGAGGAGACAGAGGGGGGGCCCAGCAAGACAAGGAGCCCGCTCAGAAGCAAGCAGCACCCGCAGAAGTGCCGGAACAGGCACTACGAAGAAGAGTGAACCGGAGCTCACCCGAAGTCACAAAAGAAGGTCCCACGACGCCGGAGGACAACTCAGGAGGTCGTGCACTGCAGGTTAGAGTGTCGGGGACCCAGGCTTGGCTGTGCACAAAGGAAATCCTGCAAGAGTGCACAGGAGCCGGAGCAGCTGCAAATCACGCGGTACCCAGCAATGCAGTCTAGCGTGGTGAGGCAAGGACTTACCTCCACCAAACTTGGATTAAAGAGTCACTGGACTGTGGGAGTCACTTGGACAGAGTTGCTGAGTTCCAGGGACCACGCTCGTCGTGCTGAGAGGGGACCCAGAGGACCGGTGATGCAGTCTTTTGGTGCCTGCGGTTGCAGGGGGAAGATTCTGTCAACCCACGGGAGATTTCTTCAGAGCTTCTAGTGCAGAGAGGAGGCAGACTAACCCCACAGCATGCACCACCAGGAAAGCAGACGAGAAGGCGGCTGGATCAGCGATACAAGGTTGCAGTAGTCGTCTATGCTACTTTGTTGCGGTTTTGCAGGCGTCCAGAGCAGTCAGCGGTCGATTCCTTGGCAGAAGGTGAAGAGAGAGATGCAGAGGAACTCTGATGAGCTCTTGCATTCGTTATCTAAAGAATTCCCCAAAGCAGAGACCCTAAATAGCTAGAAAAGGAGGTTTGGCTACTTAGGAAGGAGGATAGGCTAGCAACACAGGTAAGAGCCTATCAGAAGGAGTCTCTGACGTCACCTGCTGGCACTGGGCACTCAGAGCAGTCCAGTGTGCCAGCAGCACCTCTGTTTCCAAGATGGCAAAGGTCTGAAGCACACTGGAGGAGCTCTGGGCACCTCCCAGGGGAGGTGCAGGTCAGGGGAGTGGTCACTCCCCTTTCCTTTGTCCAGTTTCGCGCCAGAGCAGGGCTGGGGGATCCCTGAACCAGTGTAGACTGGCTTATGCAGAGATGGGCACCATCTGTGCCCATCAAAGCATTTCCAGAGGCTGGGGGAGGCTACTCCTCCCCAGCCCGGACACCTTTTTCCAAAGGGAGAGGGTGTAACACCCTCTCTCTGAGGAAGTCCTTTGTTCTGCCTTCCTGGGCCAGGCCTGGCTGGACCCCAGGAGGGCAGAAACCTGTCTGAGGGGTTGGCAGCAGCAGCAGCTGCAGTTAAACCCCGGGAAAGGTAGTTTGGCAGTACCCGGGTCTGTGCTAGAGACTCAGGGGATCATGGAATTGTCACCCCAATGCCAGAATGGCATTGGGGTGACAATTCCATGATCTTAGACATGTTACATGGCCATGTTCGGAGTTACCATTGTGACGCTGTACATAGGTAGTGACCTATGTACAGTACACGCGTTTAATGGTGTCCCTGCACTCACAAAGTCCGGGGAATTTGCCCTGAAGAATGTGGGGGCACCTTGGCTAGTGCCAGGGTGCCCACACACTAAGTAACTTAGCACCCAACCTTTACCAGATAAAGGTTAGACATATAGGTGACTTATAAGTTACTTAAGTGCAGTGGTAAATGGCTGTGAAATAACGTGGACGTTATTTCACTCAGGCTGCAGTGGCAGGCCAGTGTAAGAATTGTCAGAGTTCCCTATGGGTGGCAAAAGAAATGCTGCATCCCATAGGGATCTCCTGGAACCCCAATACCCTGGTTACCTCAGTACCATATACTAGGGAATTATAAGGGTGTTCCAGTATGCCAAGGTGAATTGGTGAAATAGGTCACTAGCCTGTGAGTGACAATTTGGAAAGCAAAGAGAGAGCAGAACCACTGAGGTTCTGGTTAGCAGAGCCTCAGTGAGACAGTCATCACACAGGGAACACATACAGGGCACACTTATGAGCACTGGGGCCCTGGCTGGCAGGGTCCCAGTGACACATACAACTAAAACAACATATATACAGTGAAATATGGGGTTAACATGCCAGGCAAGATGGTACTTTCCTACAGGTACTATCCTCATACATAGCCTACAATCACTTAGAAATGCTTCAGCACCGTTCCCCGCTAAAGCAGAAAAGAAAGATGGAAAAAATAAGAAGACAAATCCCCAGATTCTTGAGCTGTGATCATCTACTTCTATTTATTCTCATTAGCATTATTGACATACATTTAAGAGCCTTTATGTGTGTCAGGATTTCAAATCTAGATCCCTGATCCCATGAAACAGACACAGGTTTGTGGTCTCCTCATCTCAGAAGCACTAGAACATATAATCACTAAAAACCACCTTCAGATGGGTTACATCTTACCCAGTCTTTTGACTTAAAAAAATACTTTTAACTGTCACCAGAGATAGAATGCTAGTTAAACCTTTATAAATACCTAAAAATAAGAAGCAAACACTCCACGTTCTTCACACATACTGCACCAATCAGTTTTTGTATAACAAATATGAACATACCAGCCAAATGATTCAAACATTTCATGAACTACGTCTCACAACTGTAAAATACCTCTTGCAATTGGAATGAGCCCTGCTTCCCTGAATGTTTAAATCAGCTCCTTAGATAAGAATAAAAAATATGGGCAAGCTCTAATGTTCTTAACAATCAAGCCTGCAAATCCATTACTGCTCGCGCATTGAGAAGAATGCTACAACTGCATGGTCACAGATATTGGCATACAAGGAACTTCAGTAAGGGCTTCCAAAGACATTTGCATTTAATGAGGATACAAACTGCCAAACCTATCATAAAATATTCAGACCATTCTGATCTAGCCATTGTTAACCTTCTGGATTACTTTGAACATTAAATACAAATAGCAGACTGCATTCAGTTAAGAATCCAACCCTAGTCTTGATAACCCTTGCCACTAAATAACTGCACCTTACATCCACTGAGAAAAAAATATCTCTTTAGTTACAAGCAAACTAATCTATGACTAAGGGCACATTCTGGCGATATAAAGCTAATGCAATCAAGTAAGGCCTGCTGTTGTGCACTGCACACTAGCAAGGCAATACTTGAGCCCAGAAACACATTTTTATTGCTTGCAGACATCATTTTATATAGTTAACAAATTCATTACTCTTATATTTTTCTTTTCTAAATTGAAGTTGTCTGCTTCAACTGAAAAACATTGATTTAACACTTGGTATGGTCTCAACATTGGGTATCGTCTCAGGTAATAATGGATAAATCCAAGGATATTTCTAAAAGCAGACTTCAAAGTAATTTGGAAGAAGAAAACTTGTAGTAGCACCCTTAGACCAATGTTTTAAAGGATGGATTTTGCAAACTCTGACAGGTCAGGAATAAGGAGCCCCCCTCTCTCCAATACAAATTCGACTTAATCCTCAACTGTAAACACCAACAGAAAATTCCAGGGTATCTCCAATAAGTTGTCCATAGGAGTTACGGTCAAACAGCCATGTTTTAAGACTGCACTGTGCAGGAAGAAAATGTTGACGAAGTTGTCCTTTCAAAAGGTCTCGATCCTTGAATTTAATTATTTCTGTGGAAAAGCCCAGTGTGAGATTCAATTTCAGGTTCCACCATTAGTCAACAAAAGAAATCTGTCTTACTCAACCTGTTACTGTTCCATTTCAACAGTGAAATTCCTCAGAAAAGTGTGATAAAACTCTTCATGACAGAGAATGAATCATTTCTTCCTCCCTGTTCCTTCAGTCTATCAAAATCTTGAATAAATTAGGGCCTTTAAAATCCCCTCAAGAAATATTCTCACCTTTATCAAGCCTTCAGACAGCATCAGATGGTGAACAGTGTTCAGGTAACGCCTGTTAGTGACAGAAGCCAAACTGCATTTCACATGAGGCATTCTTAGTACATTTCCTTCTGATCAAGGTAGAAACCTTTTTTTTTTTTTTTTTGGTAGTCTCGCTATTTTTGCGGTTTGTTGAACACTCTGTAGCAAATATGCCATATGTCGATTTCTGCAGTAATAACCACAGAGCAACGAGAGAGGGCAGCAGAAAGCAGGTCAATACACCTTTCTGTACAATATAACACAAATGTTTCCATCGGGCAGACGTATACTGTCTTGTTGGAGCGCCTGGCTATTAGAATAACATTGCACACTTTAGGAGGAAGGCTGAAAGCTGTCAACTGTCACCGCAAAATCTCCACGCCAGAAGACCAAGTTGACAGGTTTGGGTGAAGGCCCCCTGCTGCTGCTGCAACAGAAGAGCCTCTCGAAGGAGCAACCTGATCAGAGGATCAATGCTCATGTTCAGAAGCTCGGGATACCAGACTCTCCATAGCCAGTCCAGAGCCACAAGGGTGACTTGGGCCCGGCCATTCCAGATCTTCTTGAGAACTCTGGGTAGGAGTGGTATGGGCGGAAAGGCATACAGGATGCCTGAGCTCCACTCAAAACAAAATGCGTCTCCGAGCAATATCAGGCTTGGAAACTCTAGCATGCAAAACTGCTGACTCTGCGCGTTCTCTGCCAAGACGAACAGATCTAACCAAGGCTCTCCCCACTGCTAAAAAAAAGACCTTATGCCACATCCAGATTGAGATGCCACTCATGATCCACTAGGCATCAGCGGCTGAGTTTGTCTGCTTTGGCATTCAGAGAAATAGCCAGGTGGGTAACCACCAGGGATATGCCCTGCCGTTCCAGCCATTCCCAGAGACGCAGGGCCTTGTGACAAAGGGTCTACAACTCTACCCTGCCCTGTTTATTGCAGTACCATATGGCGGTGGTGTTGTCCGTGAACACTTGCACCAGCCTTCCCTTGATGGAGGGTAGGAAGACTTTCAACCCAGTCAAATTGCTGGAGCTCCAGCAAGTAGATGTGGAGTCCGTATTACGCTGGGGAACAGAGTCCTCTGATCTCTACCTTTCTCAGATGACGCCCATCCCAGGAGTGACACATTTTTATGTTAGAACTAGTTGGGTAAGGGAAGGGGTCTGCTTCTGTCTCAGTCGCTGTTGTGGAGCCACCACTGCAGATCTTGTGCCATTCCCTGGATGACCTGGAATGTGTCAGAGAGATTCCCCTGATGCTGCAACAACTGGAACTTCAGGTTCCACTGCAGAGCCTGTATATGCCATCTGGCCTGAGTTACTAGCAGGATGCAGAAGGACATGAGGCCCAGCAGCCTCAGTCATTCTCCCCGACATCCAGGCTGAAACATCGGTATCATAGCCTAAATATCCTGGACTCGCCATTCAGGAGTATAAGCCTGAAACTGAACTGTGTCCAGAACAGCTTAGATTAAAGTGAGTATCTGAGAGAGAGTCAGGTGTGACTTTGGCATGTTTATAGTGAAGCCCAGCAAATGTAGGAAGTTTGCCATAGTCTGGAGGTGGGAGACGACAGCCTGGGACGAGCTTCCTTCAACAGCTTGGGACGAGCTTCCTTCAACAGCCCGGGGCGAGCTTCCTTCAACAGCCCATCATCGATATAAGGGAGGACTGGCACCTCTGATCTCTTCAGATGTGCTGCGACCACCGCCATGACCTTGGTGAACAAAAGGGACCATGGTGAACCGAAAGTGTTCGTGGTCTACCGTTAAGCGCAGATAATGCTGATGGGCAGGCAGGATGGGAATGTGAAAGTAGGCGTCCTGCAAGGCCAGAGCGAACATCCAGTCTCCTGGGTCTAGAGCAGGTAAGACCTGAGCCAATGTGAGAATCTTGAACTTTTCCTTTTGAAGGAAAAGGTGGAGGATTTGTAGATCTCAGATAGGACGCAGACCCTTGTCGTTTTTGGGAATCAAAAAAATTGCCGGAATAGCAGCCACAGTCTACGTCTGACCCCAGAACCTCTTTATGGCTCCCTTGGCCAAGAGAGCCTTGACTTCCTTGCAGAGCAAGGACAAATGATCCTCCGTCAGCCAGTCGTACGATGAAGGGAGGAGTAAGTTCGAAGGGAAAGGAGCAGCCCCTTCAAATGAAGACCCACCTGTCCAATAGGACAGCCAGTGGTGATGATGGGAGATTCTGGCACCAACTGGATGTCCATGATCTTGACAGAAGGGTGGTTTGTAGCAGACTGCCAGTCAGGATCCATGGGGGCCCATCTGAGCCGGGACTGGAGCAGCCGGCGTGGAACCAGATGGGCCCCCCCTCCCGACTCCAAGCATCCTGGAGGGGTCGGCCCTCTCAAAGACAAGGCACATGGCCTCGCAAAACTCCTTGAGTTGAGCAGGGGTCGCTCTAGCACACAGAAAGGAGGTGAGGCACAGGGTCTGCCCTAGCCCAGGCTTCAAAGATTGCCTTGAACACCAATGTTCTTTTGTAGCATCAGCCGAGGAGAAGTCAAAGCACACTTTGACTTCTTGTGATTTTTGTGCCTCCTACCAGAGTATCCAGATGACTGAATACGGTGAAGAGGACTTCGGGATCCTGGAGCGGTCCCAGGACCTTCCTTTTCGACCGGGACCAAGACCGACACAGTCTCCTGCCGGGCCACTAGCAGCTTTAGGGATTGCTCCTTTAAAGCCTTTGGTGTCAAAGCCTGGCAGTCGGGGCAAGACTTGAGTTGTGGTCGCACCCCAGACTCCTCAGACTCACAAGATGTGGGTCTGTAATTGACATGGCACAGTGATCACTGCCACACGGTTTAAAACCGGTCTTCCTCGAAGACATCCTCAACACACCAAAAGGTAAAACCTCAAAAAAATCTTGTGGAAGAAAAAAAAGAAAAATCAGAGGGGTAGCTCTTCTCCAGATAACTGGCACAGAAAGAAAGACTTGATGTCAGACCACAGAGGTGGACGTCACTTCTGCTGTGGACGACATGCGGAGTCGATCAACCGGCGCGCAGGGGTACTGCTCATGAAAAATCTTCCAGATCCAGTCTGACACCTGTGGAAATTTAAAGGCAAAGAATCTGCAGCTAAAAGTCTCTACCAGATATAACAAGAAAAGTGATATGGTTGGTTGCATGGGACTCACTGAATATAATTTCTGTAGTAATAAACAGACTTACTTCACTATGTTCTAGTACATCACATGCAATCACCGCATGCACGGCATCTTCTTCTGACACCAGTTAATTCAACTGCTTGTCATGGCTTTCCATCCCACACACTCTGCTTACTAATTATGAAACGAGGCCCACTGTCCACTACTCTTTTTATGCCACAGAATAGGTTTGATATCAAGCTTCTTTATCCAGGCCCATGATAACCACAAACATACTACAAATTTCATGACACAGAACTAGACCCTATTCACACTCAACAGTAGTCCATGTCTCAGAGCATATTTTTTGGCTGACCATCACTTCACTGGTACTGTACATCCACCAGATCTTAAGCTCGGCAAGGCAGCCTGAACTAGTCTTCAGCCAACATGCCCATGTTTCATAAAACTAGTAGCTAAGGGTAGGAGAAGCCCCTTACTGCTGTTTTCTCATGTAATCATGACACTGTATCACAATCTGCCCTTCTCTTACTACCCTGGTCTGAGAAACCGGGATCACCTCCTCGTTTTTTCCACATTCTGGTCTGGCCAAGATAAGGGTGACCCCTTCTGGTAGCCACGGTGCTGCTGACACACATTATGCTGAAGCAGTCTGTACCCTCCAGAAGGTGTGGCAGAGGAAAAACCCAATTGGGGAAAAAAGCTCTTAATCAGGAACTCCTGAAAATAGGAACAAAAAAAGGGAGTAACAGGAAAACAGGACTTCGGAGTCAGGAACTACAATGTTTGCAGGAAAAAAAAAGAGCACAAAGAACTCCACAAATACAGCTAACTGGAGCGAACACCACCACTAACAGGAAGTGTTTGCAAAGCAAGGAAAGCAAGAATCTGGTGCCGTATATACCCACAGACAGGAAGTGCCATTCAGGAAGAACAGAAAATGCCATCTTGGATTAGGAATATTCCGTAAGAAAAAACAGGAAATAAACATCTTAGAAAGGGGAAAAAAATGCATGCAGGGAAGTATAGAATCCTGTGAAGAAGAAACATGGTCCCAAAGAAGAAAAAGGAAGAAATGCCTCCAACCCAACTTCCAGGTAAGTGACAAAAAAATACAGGGGGCGCGCAGGAACCCACCGGCACTCATCAGGCCACGTGTGAAACCTGACCCTCATTTATCAGACCAAACAGGTCCCTGCTGAGCTTGGTGGCCCGAAAAGCAGACCGCCGATCCCACTGGAGCCCAGGACTGAGACGCCGTGGGCGCCTGTGCCGTGACATATTGTGAGTCTACACAGGAATGTTTTTATAATGCCATTAATGAAATCCAATTTGCTTTTTTAGAACAATATGCTGAGCAAATCCTATACTAAAAAGGAGCTACATCTGAACGCCTTGTGTCACGAAACGATATATTTGTCATCACTTACTCAAATTTTGAAGGACCACAAATAGTATACCTTTAAGTCAGACTTTCATTTTTTGAAATTGCCACCACCTTTAGGAATGCATTGCTAGAGCCTTTCATGTTCAAGATGATGTGCTTCAAATCTTCGTACCAAAGGTAGACCAAGAAACATCCGGGATTGTGGAAGGAGATGACTACTTTGACCGGATTGAAAAACGATCAACAAAAAGGTAGACAATCATCTGCTGAAGAAACAACCAATCTAGCAATAAAAGCCTAGACGCTTTACTCCTTAATGCTACCAGCCTACAACTTTAAAACCTTACCTTTCATCAAGTTTATGAAGTGTTTCCAGTAAAAAGGTTGCAGAAGCCATTTTATACTAATACAGTGGTATTTAGAAATATATTTGGTCTAAGCATTATTACTGCAAAGCACCACCATGCAGGCAGTATTAATTATTTTGTTTTAAAAGCAAACATTTTGCCTTATTAGAGTGAAACAAATTAAAAATAGATGCCTGTCATTAGTAAGAGGAAAGCAAATAAAAACAAAATCATAGATTCAAAATACATTAACAGAGTAAACCAGGAACTACATAACTAGAGAACCCAATAAGATTGTCCTATTTCAATTGGTACATACAAAAAAGGATTTTACAAAAAATAGATATTCAAGAGGGAAAATTATTTTTCAAGTACCTAGCCATTTTTCTTGCCACCTTTAGCGATACGTGTGGCAATCCAATTGGAGCCCAAAACGTACACAAAGTTTGAAAGAAATGTATACATTGAACTGAATTGTGGGCTGTATGGGAAAGATCAATTGAATGAAAATAGCATTTACTCTGTTACCCTTTGAAGTCCCCTACTGTCAGATACCCACACAGCATCAACTTTACCATGGATCATTTATTGAAGACTTCTTTAAGGAATCCAATCAAAAAAATTCAGAATCTTATGACAGTTCAGGATCTCTACTCCAAGGGGCTCTGGATACCAGATACAAAGCACTATTGCATTTTCTTTCTTCAGCAGCTGTAATACTGATTTTCTTTCGGCACTTGAGTCAAAATGGGTGGATATTTTAGAGTTCTACTGCTAAGACCAATAATTTCAGCACAATGCTGTTTTTAAAAGCTTTGGATCATTCAACAGATGATGCAAAGTATAGTTAGCACAGGACTGTTTTCAGATTCTAGGCAAAAGCAAATATAGCTATGCATGTTAACAGCCTCATAAGACATTACAAACTGGGTCCTGTAAGGCTTCTTTGAACACCTAGAAGCAGACTTCCCAATGTTATTCCAGGACAGAGGGTGGGCTCTGAATTTCCCGCTACACATTAGGTTGAAGGGTGCAAGATGGTGCCATAGCTTTGCCCAATATTTGTAAATATTTTTAAGCTGCTAACTTAGTGGTTGCAAAAAGTGGGTCTTTCTACCACAAGTAGAACCCATTGAGGGTAGATATACTTACAATAAGACCCCAGGGTTACCTGTGGGCCTTTTAAAATAAAAAAGGGACTTATGAAACTATCTGAACACACTTTATCAGCCATGAAAGGAAGGAAAGGACACAAACTAGTGTCTGGGTTTACCCACAAAATGCAGCCCCTTATGGGAAAGTGACTTCCTAGGGAGGTCGGGCAATTGGAGAAGTTTCACAAATAGGGAATCAGCATTTTGGAGGAGGTCTTGCACCAAACTGGAAAGGTATCTTTCAAACACCATAAAACTGAATATAAATTATTAGACACCAAAACACTTCAACACTTGCAGGCTTGGTCAGTCCACGTCCCACAAAATGCTCTACTTTAAGATAATGACCCATTACAAATTAAGATTTACACAACATTACACAACACATACAAATAAATATTGAATTTCCAGATAATCTGGGATACCTCAAGGACAAAATACTCCGACACAGATGTGATTAGGAATGATTCACTGATAAATCCATACCTCTGATATTTTGATTACCTGTTCCTCATTTATATTCTTGCAATCTCAGATGAACATGATTGGTCCACATTTGTGCTTGTCTAATTCACCAAAAAAACAACTTTTAGTTATATTAACGCAAATTAAAGATATCTAAATTACAGTTTTCCACATTCTGACAACTGCTGAAGATGTAGCTCTTTGATTAATGCCAATCTTGCCAAAATGGTGGAGGAGTCATGTCTTTAAAAAAAAGCCTTGTTACAGATATGAAACAGACTCTTTGGGACATTAGCCTGAATGAATCTGAATGGTGCAACTTCAAGGAAGAGCTTGAAAAATATTTGGCTATTAAAATATATATCCTTGACAACAGTTATATCAAGAACATGTAAGGGCAAACAGACTCACTTCTAACATTTTAAGGCATTAAATTCATACTTCGAACCATAGGTGCCATCTATTAAAACAGAAGCAGGATTTTGTTTTTGGCACTGTAAGCATTACGTTGGTCGATCACTGCTATGACTGAGTGTTGGTTAATATATATATAACTTCTTTGTGACATAAAATGAAATGTTAAGTATTGCAACGTCATCCTCTTGCCCTGTTCACCCCCATTGTTTTTTGTTGCTGACTGGTACTGTTGGTAACTGACTGACTGTGCCCTGGGCTCTGCTAAACAGACTCAGGACAGTGCTATGTTGAAACACACACATGTAGTAGTGTACACTATGTACTAGGGTACTCTTACACTTGCATGACAGCCCCTATAAGTCCCTAGTAAATAACAGGGCATGGAAGGTAGAGGCCCAGCAGATTTGCTGCCCTTTGTATGTGGGCACTGCTGGAGGTTTTCTGTCAT
Source organism: Pleurodeles waltl (assembly GCF_031143425.1). Lineage (NCBI taxonomy): Eukaryota > Metazoa > Chordata > Amphibia > Caudata > Salamandridae > Pleurodeles > Pleurodeles waltl. The sequence goes on from NC_090440.1 coordinate 1,894,782,667, forward strand.
TTGTAAATGCAGCCTGACTATGCAGACTGCAATTAAATGGCAATGGTGTCCCAATTCAACTTTGGTGCTACGGGCACTTTAAAAGTGATAATCTACATTATTTTCACATATTAGGTACCCCAAGGGTTTCTCCTAGATGTCCCATGGGTGAGGGGTCATGTAACTATAAGCAGGGTCCTTATAAAATATGTTTTATGAACCCTGGTGAGGGAAAACTGCTCATTTAATTTTCCCCCCATTCTATATACTGGGCATCATAGGCTAATATTGCAATATTGTATTTGATTGTAAATATTTTTATGAAGGGCGTACAAATGTTATTCCAGGACTTAAAAGATTTGTTTTGATAAATCCAGCAATTTGCCATTGGTGAATTTATCATAACTTGTACAGAAAAGAAGTCATGAGTCTTCTTTCTGTAAGCCGAAATCCAGCCTTCTGATGGTCCCCCCCCCAAGATTGGTCAGTGCTAACAGGATTAGCAATGTTGCTTTGATTAGGTGATGAGCGTCTGTCCAGGGAAGAGGCTATCTGCTGAAGGGAGGTCTGTAGCTGCACAGGAATGCCAGAGCAGGGAGAGGGGTAATAATGCATCCAGACTCAAAGGAGAGCAGGACACGCAGGGAATGCCAGGTCACCTACCCCCACATCTCAGTCAAGTAGCAGGCTTAAGGAAGGAATTTGCGGATGTTAGGAGGAGGACAGCTATGAATATGAGCCACACTGGGAGGTGGTTTAGTTAGCTCTGACCGCTTTGCTAAAATTTCACTCATCATGGATTTTGGAAGAATGGTGCTTTCTGGGACAGGAATATGTCACACTTTGGAGGAAGTGGTCATGCACCTGGGTGTCACCCTGCATTCTATTGGTCAGGGGTGACCCCTTCCTGATGCCCAGGAGCTGTGAATAAATACGTGATAGCCTCTCAGTTCTGCTGCCTCAAACTACAAGATAAAGAAGGACTGTCCTGCTGGAATATGGATTTACACCCTTGGGCTGCACTTCTGAGTGAACTGTGACTGCTGCACAATCTGGTAATTCAGCCCTCTGGACTGTGCTTTGCTTCAAGAAGGACTCAGGAGTGAATTCCCTGCAGCTACAGGTTACCAGAGCTTCACATGCATCATCTCCAGCAAGAGTCACCGCCTGGAGGGCATCCAATGGACTTTTAAGGATTTGGCCAGGTGCATTGCGGGAACTGTGGTCCCAACTTTCCAAGGACCATCCAGGAAATCCCAGAACCTTGGATTTGTGTTTTGGGACACTTAAACCTGGAAGGAGGACTTCAGAAAACACCTCCTGAAGTTTGGAGAATTTTGGTAAAAAAGGTCCAGGAGGTGACTGGCTCGACCAAGGAAATCAAGCTGGTGAACCCTCACCGTGACCCGGCCTGGATTTCATGTTTGTCCCGCTGAAAAGCTCAGGAGGTCTGACTTCCAGAACTTGACCAGGAGCTCCCCGAAAATTAAGCTGGCAAACCCTAACTAATTCCGGCCTGGTGAAGAGAATCAAGGGCCCTCATAAGATAAAGCTCCAGATAAGCTCTGGACATCCGAATTCCAGGATTTTATCAGGAGCTCCCTGAAAATCAAGCCGGCAAATCTGGCTTGGTGTAAAGCAACTAGGGCCATCAGAAGGAAAAGCAAATGTTTCTAAGTGTGAAAGGTAAAATTTTGACCGAGGCTCCCAGTTAGTGTATCCGACCAGGGCTCCATCGCGGTCGGGCTCAAACTTTGACTTTGGCCTGGTCTACCACGACCCAATGTCTGGATTTGGCACTCTGTGTTTCTAAGCACTGGAAAGTGTTTATTCTTTAACAATTCATATCTCTGGTTCACTACATTGGATTTTTGTTGTTTTGGTGTCTATTTACTCATATAAATATAATCTATTTTAATAAATTAGTGTGGGATTTTTTTTTTTTGTGTGTTGTGTCTTACTTACTGTATTGGTGTTCTTGAATACTTTCCACTCTTTTCTCCTAAGTTAGGCCTGCCTGTTCAGTTACAGCTACCAGCTACTAAGGGTTGAGCAAGGGGCTAATTTACTGAGACCTTTACTCACCCTGTACAGTGTTAGTGGCTTTTTTGACAGTGGTAGGTGCATACTTACCACTACCAATAACCCACTTTCCAACATTTGGTGTTCAGCTGTGTGGATGAGGATTGGTGTTCAGGTTACACCATAAACTGTTTAAGTTGATATCAGTAAAAGTCTGCTAAATTGACTTAGAATAAAACGTTTGATTTTTGAAATTTGGACTAAGCTGACTTTTAATCAATTGTTTGATTTTTCTAAATGTGTTCAAAGTCTGAATGACAGTTGTTGTGGCCCAAAGCTACGTATACCATGGAGCCAAACCTGGTTAAACTGACTAAACTCAGTACATCTGAGCTTAGGGTTTTGTGTAAGGCTAGGGGGCTACTTGCTACTAGCAAGATTAGAAAGGCAGAGTTGGTTAGTTCTCTGAAGGCCTGGGTCAGATGAGCCCGGGGGGGGGGGGGGGTTGTGTGGGGGTGGGGTGGAGGGGTGTGAAGGAGAGGGGGAGGTGTACAGAGGATAGAGCGTCCACTGCTTCCTGTACTAGGTCTGTTATTTCAGATGGTGGGAGGAAGGCAGGGTCCCCTACTCAGAAACCACCACTGTCCCTTGCAGAGAGACATTAACAACACAAAAGAATGATGGACGGAGTGCTGACAATGCAAACACTCACCCCCAGTCACAGATCTGGGTTTAATCCATCGTCCCAGGATGCTTGTTTCCGGTCCAGGGATGACCTGGCCTGGCAGTTCGGGCTGGACTGTTCCCATGAGGAACAGGGTCAAGACTGATTTGCATATGGCTGGGTCCAAACTGGGGTGGCATGGTGAGCTAAAGAACGATGGATTAAACCCTGATCTGTGACTGGGGGTGAGTGTTTGCATTGTCAGCACTCCGTCCATCATCCTTTTGTGTTGCCAAAGTTGCCCTAAGTGGGAAGGGTATGCCCAGACGTGGGTCCCTTGCTCACTGTGCCACTGGAATCAAGCTAGCCTGGCTGATGAGGGGTGAAACCCCGAAACCGGTCCCAGGATGCTTGTTTCCGGTCCAGGGATGACCTGGCCTGGCAGTTCGGGCTGGACTGTTCCCATGAGGAACAGGGTCAAGACTGATTTGCATATGACTGGGTCCAAACTGGGGTGGCATGGTGAGCTAAAGAACGATGGATTAAACCCAGATCTGTGACTGGGGGTGAGTGTTTGCATTGTCAGCACTCCGTCCATCATCCTTTTGTGTTGCCAAAGTTGCCCTAAGTGGAAAGGGTATGCCCAGACGTGGGTCCCTTGCTCACTGTGCCACTGGAATCAAGCTAGCCTGGCTGATGAGGGGTGAAACCCCGAAACCGGTCCCAGGATGCTTGTTTCCGGTCCAGGGATGACCTGGCCTGGCAGTTCGGGCTGGACTGTTCCCATGAGGAACAGGGTCAAGACTGATTTGCATATGGCTGGGTCCAAACTGGGGTGGCATGGTGAGCTAAAGAACGATGGATTAAACCCAGATCTGTGACTGGGGGTGAGTGTTTGCATTGTCAGCACTCCGTCCATCATCCTTTTGTGTTGCCAAAGTTGCCCTAAGTGGGAAGGGTATGCCCAGACGTGGGTCCCTTGCTCACTGTACCACTGGAATCAAGCTAGCCTGGCTGATGAGGGGTGAAACCCCGAAACCGGTCCCAGGATGCTTGTTTCCGGTCCAGGGATGACCTGGCCTGGCAGTTCGGGCTGGACTGTTCCCATGAGGAACAGGGTCAAGACTGATTTGCATATGGCTGGGTCCAAACTGGGGTGGCATGGTGAGCTAAAGAACGATGGATTAAACCCAGATCTGTGACTGGGGGTGAGTGTTTGCATTGTCAGCACTCCGTCCATCATCCTTTTGTGTTGCCAAAGTTGCCCTAAGTGGGAAGGGTATGCCCAGACGTGGGTCCCTTGCTCACTGTGCCACTGGAATCAAGCTAGCCTGGCTGATGAGGGGTGAAACCCCGAAACCGGTCCCAGGATGCTTGTTTCCGGTCCAGGGATGACCTGGCCTGGCAGTTCGGGCTGGACTGTTCCCATGAGGAACAGGGTCAAGACTGATTTGCATATGGCTGGGTCCAAACTGGGGTGGCATGGTGAGCTAAAGAACGATGGATTAAACCCAGATCTGTGACTGGGGGTGAGTGTTTGCATTGTCAGCACTCCGTCCATCATCCTTTTGTGTTGCCTTGCAGAGAGACAGCCTGAGGCCCAATTAGCTCTGATAGCTTTGGAGCAGAAGAAACTGGAGTTAACTATGAAGCAGTGGGAGGAGAGAAAAGCAAAGAGAAATGGAGGCAGTAACAATGAAGAGGATGGTGAGGTGCCCAGGGGTGGTGGAGTATGATTTTAGGCTCCCCAAGGAAATAGTACCCAGGTACATAGAGGGGGAACAACATTGGCAAATGTCTGACTAGATTTGAGAGGGCCTTGAGATGTGGGGGGGAGGGGTTCACCTCAAACACTGGATTCCCTCTTGTAGGAATTGATTCCAGTAGCTGGGAGAGATAGGCTTCTTAGCCTGCAGGGGGAGGAGGCTAAATCCTACCCACATGAGGAGACACTTATTTGAGAAATTTGGTTTGACCCCCAGAGCAGTAAAGGGGGGGGGGGGGGGAGTTCAGAGACACCCAGAAAGTGAGTACACAGTCTTGGGTGGACTTTTTGTGGAATATACTCAGACATAAACAGTGTCCAAAACATCCATCCAAGACTAGAAGGATGGATTGTTGGTAACCAAATGAGCACATATGAGGGATTGTATAGTTTGTTTTTGAAAGAACAAATTTTGGCTTGTTGTGTCCAGGAGAAGTTACGCCAATATCTATTAGACTCTAAGCTGTCTAGGCCTAGGGAACTAGTCATGGCAGCTGATGAGTGGGCCAGAACCTGGGTTTCAAATCAGCATCAGGGGGGTGACCAGAAGAAAGGAGGACAGGTCCCTCTCCAGGGGAAAGAAGGTCAAAAACAAAAGCAGTCCTTCACAAACCCACAAAAACTTGAGGAAGGAGGGGGGAGTCCCAAGCCAATCCAACTTCTACGGAAGGGGGTATCAGGGAAAGAACAGTAGGTTCTTTGATTTCTCGAAGGTGGGAAAGTGCTGTGAATGGTCAGCCATGGCAAAAGAGAGGAGATGCTGTCTGCCTAGAGAAGCCCTCCACTATTGGGAAGTCGCCAGGGATTGCAAGAGTAAGTATGGGGGTGGAGAGTGCCTCAGAGAGGGGTATGGAGGTGGCTGAGGCAACCTTAGTATCCTTGGGTTGCGTGGATCTTGAAATCCTGGCTGCCTTACCTCCAAGCATGGACAAGTACAGGCAGGGGCGTAGCATCAATGAGACTGAGGTTGAAGCTCTGAGAGACACAGGAGCCAGTGTGACTATGGTGAGAGATACACTGGTGTCTCAAGAGCAGATCCTACCTGGTGAGTTTCAGCAGTTGACCTATGCAGACGGCAGGACCAAACCCCATCCAATGGCTAAGGTGGATTTGGAGTGGGGAGGTGTGACAGGCCGTAAGAAAGTAGCTGTGACACCTGCCCTCCCAGTACAGTGTTTGCTGGGAAATGATTTTGAAGCATTTGAGTGGTCAGAAGTGTAAAGAGGACTCCATATGAGATTATTGGAGCTCTCTGAGTGGGTATGCGCCGTGACCAGGTCACAGACTACTCAGATCGGAAGATGCTGGAATCTTGGACTCCGGAACAAGGAGCCAAGTCTCCATAGACAAAGGTGCTAGGTCTGGTGAGCCAGCCCAGAAAACCCCATAGGTGCGGCAGGAATCTGACCCTCATGGACAGGATCTGACCTCTGAGGATGGGACTCCATTCCTACCAGATGTGTCAGACTTGGCAGAACTGACAGGAGCCAGTGGACCCTCCAGAGAGGGGTTTTGTCAGGGGTAGAGAGACTGGCCCACCCTTGAGGGCTTGAGGCAGATCATCTTAAAGCATGAGAAAGGGGCTGATAGTGGATTTCACAGGATCTACTGGGACGATGAGCTGCTGTATACTGAGGCCAGACACCTCAGGAGGTTGATGGTGCCCCAGAAGTACAGAGAGTTCATCCTGACAGTCATGATATCCCCTTGGCAGGACATTTGGGGCAGAGCACGACTTGGAACTGGTTAGTGAACATTTCTATTGGCCTAATATGTCTCAGAAGGTAAAGACGTTTTGTAGCTCCAATGTCACCTGTCAAGCCAGTGACAAGACAGAGGGCACGCCCAAAGCTCCTTGATACCACTGCCAGTGGTTGAGACTCCTTTTGAGAGGATAGGGGTGGACATTGTACATCCGCTAGAAACACCTACTGCCTCAGGTAATAAGTATATCTTTGTGGTAGTGGATCACGCCACAAGATATCCTGAGGCAATACCTCTCACAACAATAGCTGCTCCTGTGGTGGCCAGGGCAATGCTTGGTTTGTTCACCAGAATATGTTTCCCTAAAGAGGATGTTTCAGATAGAGGCACAAGATTCCGGTCTAGCTATCTGAAGGCGATGTAGGATGAATGTGGTGTTACCTACAAGTTCACTACCCCATATCAAAGACCAATGGTCTGGTGGAGAGGCTTAATAAGACCCCGAAAGACATGATCAATGGGTTGCCTGACAAACTCAGGAGGAGATGGGATGTTCTCCTCCCATAAATACTATTTCCCTACAAGGAAGTCCTACAAAAGGGGATTTCTTTCAATCCTTTTGAGTTGTTTGGGCACGCTGTGAGTGAGCCATTGTGCCTGCTGAGAGAGTCTTTGGAGAAGCCCCTAAATGAAGCAAAGGACAATGTTCTTGACTATGTGCTAGGCCTGCGCTCATGCTTTGCAGCATACATGTACAAGGCAAGCAGGAAACTGGAGGCCAGCCAGGTGCTCATGAAGCACTGGTATGATCAGAAGGCTGCAATGCCTGATCATACTCCAGGAAAATTGATATAGGTGTTGAACTCTGTAGCTCCTAGGGCTCTCCATGACATGTGGACTTGGCCCCAACCAATCACTGAAAAGAATGGTGAGGTTACCAATCTGGTAGACGTTAACACCCCCAGGATACCTCATACGGTCCTGCATGTCAATAGATTGAAACCCTATCATGACAGGGCAGACATGACCATGTTATTGGTCACAGATGAGGAAGAAACTGATCCAGTGTCCGACCTCCTCTCCAATGATTTGCAAGATGGGTCAGTGAAGGGAGTTGTACTCTCTCCCAAATTGACATACCAACAGCACAGAGACTGCAAGAAGGTGCTGGGGCAGTTTGCTGGTCTGTTCTTCTTGAAAACAGGTGTCAGTGATTGGTGTGTACACCAAATTGACTCTGGTGACAACCCCACAGTCAAAAATAAACTGTACAAGTTGTCTGACCGTGTCAGAGACAATAGTAAGGCTGATGTAGCTAAGAGGTTGCATTTGGGGGTAACTCAGCCCTCTGACAGTCCATGGGCCAGTCCAGTGGTGCTGGTGCCCAAACCGAATCCCTTGAGGGAGGGGGGGAAAGGAATTAAGGTTCTGTGTGGACTACAGAGGACTCAATTCAGTCACAAAGACTGATGCTCACCCTATACCTAGAGCTGGTGAGCTCATTCATAGGTTAGGGGTTGCTAAGTATCGGTGTATATTTGATTTGACCTCAGGCTACTGGTAGATTGCCCTCACCGAAGGAGCAAAGGACAGGTCCGCATTCTCCACAGCAGAGTGCTATTACCAGTTCAAAGTAATGCCCTTTGACTTGAAGAATGCCCATTCCACCATCCAAAGTTTGGTGAATAGGGTCTTGTCTGGGTTGAAGCACTTCAATGCAGCATAACTGGATGATATAGCTGTGTATAGTTCCACCTGGGAGGATCACTTACCACCTGAGGGAAGTGCTCCAGGACATGCAGCAAGCAGATCTGACTATTAAGGCCACCAAGTGCCAAATAGGGCAGAGTTCGCTGGTGTACCTGGGCCACCTGGTCGGTGGAGGCCAAGTACAACCTCTACAGGCCAAGATCCAAACTATTTTTGATTGGACAGCTCCTATTACCCAGACTCAGGTCAGGAATTCCTTGGTCTGAATGGGTACAATAGAAGGTTTGTTTAGAACGATGAGAACATTGTGGCTAACCTGACAGAATTTACTTCTAAGAAGAGGCCAACAAAAAGTGATTTGGACTCCAGAGTGTCAGACGGCTTTTGACACTCTGAAGGCTGCTATGTGTTCAGCACCAATGTTGCTGGCCCCTGACTACCCCAAGGAATTTGTTGTGCAGACTGATGCTTCAGAGCAATGTATTGGGGCAGAGTTGGCACGAGTAAATAAGAAAGGCCTTGATCAGCTAGTTGCCTTCATTAGCCTGAGGCGTCTCCCCAGAGAACAACAATGGAGTGCCACTGAGAGGTAGACCTTTGCTGTGGTCTGGTCCCTGAAAAAGATGAGACCATATCTGTTTGGTACTCACTTTTGTGTTCATACCAACCACAGACCTTTCAGGTGGCTCATGAAGATAAAGAGGGGGGGGGGGGGTGGGGGGGGGATCCCAAGCTTTTGAGGTGGTCCATTTCCTTACAGGGGAAAGACTTTACAGTGGAACACAGACCTGGGATTGCACATGCCAATGCAGATGGACCTTCAAGGTTTTTCCCCTTAGCTGACGAGGACTACCTGGGTGATGGCTAGTGACCCATCACTTTTCATTTATGAGGGGGCCATGTGGCAAAGTCATCATCTTGCTCTGTTCACCCCCATTTTTTTGTTGCTGACTGGTACTGATGGTAACTAACTCCGACTGTATTGAAAAGGAAATGGTGTCCCAATTCGACTTTGGTGCTATGGGCACTTCAAAGGTGACCATCTACATTATTATTATTTTTTACAAATTAGGTACCCCGAGGGTTTCCCCTAGATGTCCCAGGGGTGAGGGATCATGTAAGTATAAGCAGGGTCCTTATAAAAGATGTTTTATAAACCCTGGTGAGGGAAAGCTGCTCATTTAATTTGTCCACTATTGTAGATACTGGGCCCCTTAGGCTAACATTGCAATATTATATTTGATTGTAAATACTGTCAGGAAAGGCTTAGAAATCTCATTCGAGGACTTGTACAGAAAAGCAGTTATGAGTCTTTTCTTTCTGTAAGCCAAATGCCAGCCTTCTGGAGGTCCTCCCCGATTGGTCAGTGCTAACAGGATTAGAAAGGCTGGTCTGATTAGGCAATATGTGGCTGTACAGGGAAGAGCTGAAGGGAGCTCTGCACCAGCACAGGAATGCCAGAGCAGGGGGAAGGGTAATAAAGAATCCAGCCTCAAAGGAGAGCAGGACTGGCAGAAAATGCCAGGCCACCTACCCCCACATCCTGTACCCCTCAGCCAGGTAGCAGGCTTAAGGAATGAATTTGCAGATGTTAGGAGGATAGCTATGGAAATGAGCCACACCTGGAGTTGGTTTAGTTAGCTCTGACTATTCTGCTGAAATTTCACCATCATGGTTTTTGGAAGAATGGTGCGTTCTGGGACAGGAATACACCAGGCTTTGAAGGAAGTGAACTGCGTCTGCTGCATAATCTGGGACTACAGCCCTGGGGACTGTGTCTTGCTCCAAGAAGGACTCAAGAGCGAACTCCCTGCAGCTATAGGTTAACAGAGCTTCACATGCATTATCTCCAGCAAGAGTCCCCAGCCTGGAGTTCATCCAGTGGACTTTTAAGGATTTGGCCAGGTGCATTGTGGAAATTGTGGTCCCAACATTTCAAGGACCATCCAGGAGATTCCAGACCTTTATATTTGTGTTTTGGGTCCCTTGAACCTGGAAGGAGGACTTCAACACCTCCTGAAGTTTGGGGAATGCTGGTAAAAAAAGCTCCAGGAGGTGACCGACTCGACCCAGGAAGTCAAGTCGGAGAACCCTCACTGCGACCGAGTCTGGATTTCAAGTTTGTCCCGCTGAAAAGCTCCGGAGGTCTGACTTCCAGGATTTGACCAGAAGCTTCCTGAAAACTAAGCCGGAGAACCCTCACCAGGTCTGGCCTGGTAAAGAGCATCAAGGGCCCTCGGACGAAAAATCTCCAAAAAAGCTTCTAAGTGTAAAGGTAAAATTTTGACTGAGCTCTCCAGCTTAGTGAATCTGACCAGGGCTCCATCACGGTTAGCCTCAAACTTTGACTTTGGCCCGGTCTACCGCGACCATATGTCCCGACTTGACACTTTGTGTTTCTAAGCACTAGAAAGTGTTTATTCTTTAAAAACCCATATCTCCGGTTCCCTACATTGGATTTTTGACGTTTTGGTATCTATTTACTCATACAAATATAACCTACTCTTATAAATTTGTGTTGTGTCTTACTTATTTACTGCATTAGTGTTTTTGAATACCGAACACTCTTTTCTCCTAAGTTAGGCATGCCTGCTCGATTACAGCTACCAAAGTTTGAGCAAGGGGCTAATTTACTGAGACCTTTACTAACCATGTATTGTGTTAATGGCCTTATTGCTAGTGGTAGGTGCATACTTACCACTACCAATAACCCACTTTCCAACAGTAAGCAATAAGGTTCAGGTTTACATGTCTCTTAGCCCGGTTTCTTTTTGCTATACATTTACCAATGTCCAGGTCCAGATTTAATTTGTTCTCAATTCTTTTCTCTTTTCGATTATCTTTTTTTCTCTACTCTCTCAGGGAGAAAAGTTCTTATATAATTCATTTCTTTTCACTTCAAGATTTAGTAGGCTGGTATTCTATTCCTTCTCTATTTGTAGCCTCAAAGATGGTCAGAATTTGGCATAACCTGGAATCCAAACCCCAAAAGGTGGATAAAACTCTAGTCATGGTGTAGCTGAGTGATGTGAAAAACAGAAGACATTTTTACTACAGTTGTTGAGGATTTGAACAGTGTGCTGCAAATTATTAACTTAACAAGAAAGCACAGGGGAAAACATGCAAGCAAGATTAAAAAAGAGTGACATTACCACATGTGTACCAGATACAAGGAGAGATGCAGAACCACATTTACCAAAATAAGTCATAATAAAAAGAAGCAACCTGCGAAAGACAATTTTAATCTTGGACATGTCATAAACGACGTGCAGAAAAAAATTGAAGGCTGTTCCAAGAGGTTCTTGCTTCTCTTCGTCCCCTGACTCCCATATGGATCAAAGGTACTTAAATCAGTTTTTCAGAAAGTATATAAAAGTTGCGAACGAGGACAAGCAAGAAGACACATACCCCACCAAAAGTTATGTAGCCCAGATTAGGAAGTCTGACTGGAAAGTAGGAAAACAATTATGAGTTATTTTTGGAGTTGCCTTACTGTCATCACTGTACTACCTCCAGCATGCTTTCCTACAAGTAAACAAAGGACTGAGTTACAACGTACAACATAAAGAACCTTCCAGGTTCTCCTAGCTCCTGATCTGAGCTACAAAAAGAACCCATGTATCCCTTTAAACTATGTACATGATCTTGATTCATGTCACACCATACTTGTTCACATTTGTTTGCTTTGAGCTAGGTTTGTATGATATAAATTTCAAATTACACACGATAGGTTGGTAAATTAGAGACATCTAGCTAATGTTTCTATTACCTTAACTCTAGTAAGTGGTATATGTTCAGCAGTATATTTTCGCAAGATCTTTTTTGAACACTTTTAAAACAAATGATAAAATAAAGAACAGCCTCAGTGAAATTGGGATCCAGAGTGAACTTGCTGATAATATGTGTACATTACACTCCATCAACAACGGTTTGTCCCCTTTTGGGAAACATAATAGAACTAAACAGATCCTTTTGAGTCAAACAAGTGGGTGCAACAGAGTTGTACTGTAGCCTCTACCCTTTTCCAAATCTTTATAAATAATCTGTAAGCATACCTTTCACTATCTATGATTGATGTCTCATGTTCACATTCGTACCTTCCACTACTAAGAGATTAAAATACAATAAAAACAAATTTAAGCCATTATTGTGGGAGCATCATATATGTTTTATAACTTCTTATAAGATGTCAGCAGAAGGTCTTGTAGAATATCAGAAGAAGGCCCCTGTCAGACACTTAAGAAACGTTTCAGGCAAAAGTAAAAACACGTTATCCTTGGAGCAGAGTTCTAAAAGTCAGCAAGGAAAACATGATTGGTCTGAGAGATATAAGGCCTCCTGAGTCAATCCTTTTAATACCATCATGGAACAAACTGGGCTCTAGGCACATTATTAATTTATTTATCAACAACTGGATATAGATGATAGAGATGAAGAGCACTTGACGTAACAATACTTCCTTCCATGGAAACAGTTAAATTACCATTTAATATCAGATGCTTAGATTAAATAAATTCTATGAACGCATAGACGCAAAGTCCAGATCAATCCAGAACTGTGATGCTTTTTACCACATTGATGAGATATTAAGGCCCTGCACACAATATGCCCCCAGCTTTGATCTTACAAGGTTTCACATGACAGGTGCAATGGAGTTAAGATTCCCTTGAGTGGTTTAGACACTGCATGCCTTGCCAGGCAAAAAGACGACTGCCACCATGTAGATAGAAAACATCATTTAGCAATGTGAGTGCTATGATTCCATGCTAGAGTATGGACCACCATCATTGGGATACCTGGACACTTTCTAATTATTGGCAGAGACATAAGGTGCTCCTGTGAATGGCATGTGGCCCCAGTATAGCTAGGATGTACCCAATAAGTTATCACAAAATGCTCAGACAATCAGCTCATCCACGCCGCTACCCAGAAGCAGGGAAGATCCAACTGCACTCATCCTTCCCATGTCATTCCACCAGCCACCAGACCATGATGACAGCAGGCAGACACTGGAAGTTAGCAGATCCCACAGAGGATTATGAATGCATCCAAGGTGCTACCATGTCGGTCACCAGAAGGCTGGAGAGTGCCAGGCATAACCAGGTCATTGTCAGAATGCGCTGGGTGAATAAGTAGCAAAGGAGCTAGAGAGGTCCCAGGTAATTACAGACGAGTGGTATGTGAGAGTGATCACTTATCCCCTTTACCATCCATAAGCTGAAAAGGAACTATTAATATTATTTTAAAAAAAATTGGATTATGGCTTAACCTAGAAAACTGTTAAGTGATGTACTTAATTGTGATTAAGGCTTTGCTTCAGATCTGCTGAATTCTTGCAGATTTAGAATTGAAACAGGCCTAGTCAGAACGAGAAGTAAAAGCTTCTTACCTCTGGTAACTTCCTGGTGAATGCTCTATCAACCTGCAGATTCGTCACATGATACTAGTACAGGTGCCCGACTGGATCTGGAAAATTTGCAATAGTGCTTCAGTACCGATAGGTGGTACCTTGGTTCCAAGTCATCACTGATACCGGCCAGATGAGATTTCACAGAGCCATAAATATTGCCACTTGACCCTCTGACGTTGGATTTCATCCTCAAGATCAGTCCAGCTCAAAGTGCCAGACCAGCTCCTCCCTGAACCCAAAGACAAACAAGCCAAGACTGTTTTAACCCTGACTAGGGCTCTTCAGTCCCACTGGAACCAAGCTACACCTGCTTGGCAAGCCCAAATCAGGGAAAAAGGTCCACACGTACAGCGATTAGGCTAAAACATCCAACCCTGGGCACTAGCAGACATCAAGTCATCCTGAAAGACACAACAAATTATAACCGATTGGTGATGTCCCAAATAGTAGCACGACCTAAACACAGCACAAGTCTAATTCAAGGGATGGATATGCCTAGAAAGAAATGCCCAATACCACAGAACCAACAGGTCCAGCAGGTAAAAAATGGGTGATGCCAACAAACTAGCGCGGAACATGAAACCACCAAAGAGAAGGGAATGAGTCACGTTCAAGACAAGGGCACAAATAAGTTATCAAAACACCATCAGCACCTCCATATAAGACGGAATACCTGAAGGGTCATGGATTGGCTACTCCTAGTGGAAGGTAGTAGCCATCCATCACACAACAACATCCTAACCATCCAAGGACAAACAAACAAAAACATCAACTGAACAAAGGACAAATGAAACTATTTATGAGTAGGAGGGAGTAAAAGCCTGAGGGTGCTAGAAACTAGATCTCCAGAAAAAGGCAGTGGCACAAAGGAGACCACTATGTATAAGAATAGATTGTAACCTGCACTCTACAACCCACCACTGGAAGACGGACCAGGATAACCAGCTTTCCATGGCACACCCCAAAGGAAATGCCCACCACACTGCATAAAGAGTGAAAGGGGCTAATACGCAACATACCTCAAAGAAAGAGGGTAGAAACAGTCTAAACTACTATACATGCTGTGAGAACATAATGTCAGAATCAGGGGCCGTGATGGACAGATAGCAAAAAACTTTATAAAAAAAATATAAAAAAATAAACCACAAACACACACACACACATATAAATGCATCTAATTAGAAACAAATCACTTGCTCTCTTTAGTGCCCAAATAGGAAAACAAAGCCCAATAACAGCTCTTACACTGATGCGGGGGGTAAAGGAATACAGAAACTACAAAACATGGGTGCATTATCACACCTCAGCACCCTAACTCATGGCGGGAACTATGGCAACAGAACCAAACTACAATGGCATTTGAAGTAGCCACAGAACTGTCGGCAAGACGCAGGTGAGAAAAAGAGACAGGAGCCATTAGAATAGCAATCCAACAATTCAGCCTGCACAGCTCTTGGGAGACCAGAGAGACCACAATAAACAGTAGGGGGAGGCACAGGAAAATATTCCACTGTGTCAAGCTGGGACCTAAGTAGCTCTGTGGCAGCCCCAAAGCCACCATGAATCACCTCAGCAAAGTAGCTACTAACATGATCTTGAAGGAGCAGTATCATCATCATCATCTGTACAATTTTACATTATATAGACTCAGATTATATGCAAATACACATCCCCTGTTAAATTAAAAAAGAACAATGTCATGTGTTGTGAAATTCAAACAAGCATTAGTTTAAAAGATTATAAAGATAAAAAGTGTGCAAGATAGAAACAATATAACTAAGAAAACTCAGTAATTGAGAATGGAGATGAACAACACCCCTGAGTTCAATTATATGCCCATGACGAAAACAACTTAAAAATACATGTATTCAAAAGGCTTTCCCTTATCTATTTTTTGGAGAATTAACCTAATCAAAGCATTTGTGTTCACGACAATTATCTAAATTTCACACCAATTAGTGTTTTTGAAGAACGGACTATTCATGTCACTCAACGGGATGACTACTAAATTCATCTGGGTAGAAAAATTGCAAAAATCTGTAGGTTAAAATGTGCTGTTCTTTACACAACGGAGGATGGGTCTTCCTGAACTCTGAAAGGTTTTTAGCTCCAGCTAATACCTACATTTCAAGGCTTACAGAACAAGTCTACACAATTCATTTCATTAAGCCCCTGCTCAATTACAGGAATTAAAAATAGGAACTGAAGGGGTTTTTATTTTTTATTTCAGAGCCCCAAATTCTTCAAGAAAATAAGGTTATAGTTGCTTTGAGCCAAATAGATGGTTTGATGAGAACAGCAAGTTAAATCCCATCCTCACGCACTTTTTCTCTGCAATGGAATACTCCCCTAAGCCCCTAATGAATTTTCAGGAGTGTATTCTACCCTTGGGTTAAGTGAGGGATACATTCTTTGTTAGAGAATCTTGAGTGGAGGAATTTACCCCATCTACAGATTTACAACTAGAATTTAACCTACACCAAAGGGTAATTGTTGTTAAATATCTACAGGTTGGGACTTGAACGGTCAAAAACCATTGGGGCAGAACAGAATAGTATGTAAAACAGTTGGGGAAAAAAGGATTTGATCTTTTTCTTCTATTATATGTGATTAGTTAAATAGTCTCCTGACCATGTGGATATCTTGAACTTCAGAAGGAAAAAAAGTCTTATAGTGGTCTTAGGGGTAGAATGGCACAGACTACATAGACAAACTCAAACTTGTAATGGGTACGACCTTGTGGAGCAATCATTAAGGCAACATGCATAGTTATGCCAGACCCCTGTCAGGAAACAAAAGATCTTCTCCCCAGACAGTTGCTGCTTCCCCAGATGTATGAATGTATAAGGCAATTGGGAATATAGGATCAGATACCGCCCAGCTCTATAATAATCCTGGATATAATTTTTCAAACTTTAAAATTAGCTTTGGAAACCCTGAACAATTTCCCACTGGATCACAAGTTAATCTTTTTGGGCTTGCAGGACAGGAAATGACGGTTTGTGGTAAGGGTCTAACCCATCAGTTAGAGTATAGGAAATGTTGAGAAATAATAGGTCTGTTGAAGACATATTACTGAAGGACTGCGTCAGTCTCAAGCAAGCTAAAAATAGGGACTAACTGGAAACTGTATATGGAAAAAGACAATGCTGGCTAGGAAACAGGAACAGAAGAAGCTACTGAGTTAGCAAATTGAAACAGGGAAATAATTTGCACCTCAGCTTAGCTACATTATTGATATGTTTTTGAAGACAATGAATTGGATTAGAAGTTTCAGGTCTGTACTTCCTAGATTCAGTGTGAGACACAGGTGGTGTACGCTTTATCTATAAGTGGCTTGTTAAATGTTAGGATTTCACCCAAGACTTTTTCCCAGTTAAGCTCACATAAAAAGAAAAGGTTGGAGTCCGTGGACATCTAGATCAAGTTTAAGGCCTCTGCTGCTTTTTTAATAATTGTGGAATAATTACCATGTTCAGTTGTTGCAAACACTTCTGAAGGTGGTATCTGGCATTTTAGAGACACATCTAACCTGCTAGTGCTACGTTGGTCATTTGAGTTAGTATTTGAGTCTGCAGAGGGAGAAATCCCTTGTCCTCCTCTGAAACATTTAAGTCCTTGTTAGGAGTATTAGAATATTGTAAGAGGCCTCAATCCGGTCCATACAAATTATGCATAATCTAATATTACTCTCCTGTGGAAACTTCACATGAACTTAACCAACTGAACAATCTGTTCCTCTAATGGCCACTTTGATTGAAGCCAACCACAGCATCGTCAACTTAGTCTCTGGCAAAGAAGAGGGCACTTACTTTGAGATAAGCTTCAAGATTGGCTTCAGAACAGACATCAGACTGGTCAGAATGGCAGGATGAGGAGTTGAAGCCTGAGTTGGAAATAGGGATGAAACCACCAGCACTGTAGTTATATGAGGGGACATCAAAGGTAACACAACTGACTATTTGGGCACCAACAAAGGCATGTCAGCGGGAGGAGTTGCAAATATTGGTGGCACTGTGTTTTGAATATTCCCTTTGCTCACCTAACACACCGAGCAGTGGACAGCTCATCTGTAGGAATAAGAGTTAACAGACTGGAACAGGCCCCAAAACAGGATGATTTCTGCCTCTTCATCCTTCTCTGATAAGAGGTTCTCTTTCTTATATCTTTTGTCTTTCCTCTCAACAGAGGTGTGCCACAAAGTCTAAATATCTAGACCTCAACCTTGTGTGCCTTCAAAAAGAGGCCATAAAAAGCTATGCCTGCCTTTTAATCAAACAGGTGGGATGCATCCTCTGGCACACATCATAAAATGTAGGGTCATGCACTTCACCCAGACACCAAATACAAGAGGCATGAAAGTCAGTCACTAACATCTGAAGGTCGATTGTGGTTTGACAACAAATACTTCAGAGACATATTATGAAAAGTTTTTACAAAGTAACTAGAAAGGACAACAATTGATCACAAAAATGCCAAATAAAAACTCAACGGATCCGGATCCCATGACCACTAAAGGTAGGCAAGAATGGCATTGATGTCACCAATACACACAGCACCTTTTATGGCACTTGGTATCTTATTTCCTGTGGTGCTGCTGGACCGCTAGTGCTGATGTCGTGCAGGGCCTAGTGACACTAGTGATGGGACAATGGCTGCAGAAAAATTTCTGGACTCAATCTGCCACCTGGTAAAGGAAAAAATCTGCAGGAGTTAATATCTATTAGAAAGTTTTCATTTAATCACAATGCCAGAAGATCCCAAATCTGAACGGTAGATGCATCTGATAATACAACTGCAGCTTTAATAAAGGAAATTCATATCAAGCTACACGTTCAAATAGTACGTGCTTTAATACTGACACAAGAACGAAGGAGTGGATTCCTTCACATGGAGAAACAAATACATAGCATAATCAGGGGTAATTCACTTCTATGGGCACTAGGGTTCTTTCTACTTCTTTTATAGCTCTATGTTGTTATACTGATGTAGCATAACAGATTATTATGTCCCAATAGTATAATTAAAAAATGTCAACACTTGCTACTCTCGGTGATGGCCAAGCCTCAGTCTGAGGCAGGCAGTGAGATCTGTGTGATAGATGGCACAGGTGCATGAAAAAACCTGCAACCGCTATTAGGCATTTGGTCTAGGGCAGGTGTAACCCCAGCCACGGGCTCAGAGGCCTGCCATTCCTCAGTGCCTACCCATTTGTGACATGCAGTGGCGCCACTTGTAAAGGCAGCCCCCTTAAGTGCTAGGGCTACATGCCAATCAGCTTGTCACTTTACCTGCTCCCAGCTCAAAGAGTTTAAAAAGACTGGTGTGAAGCCACATGGGAGCTGTGTGCCTTCCCAGAGAGTCACTGGATCGCGAGGAGCTGAAAAAGGACCCACAAAATCAGCGAAAGTAAATAAAACAATGTCTTGAAATGTTGTGTATGTGTACGTGTGTGAGCACCTCAGTAAAACAGAATGAATGACAGGTAGCGAGAATGTGTGAGTCAGAGTGACAAAGAATAATTGAAACTACGAGAAAATTAGTGGGGTTAGAGTAAGTAAAAATAGATTAGTAGGAGTGTGAAGATGTACAGAGAGTGAATGTGAGAGTGAGTGAGAAATGAGTGACAGTGAGCGTAACTAAGTAGCAATTAGTGAGCCAGGGTAAGAGAGAATAGGTAAGGTGATAAGAGTAGGTACAAGTAGGTGAGAGTGAATTAGAGTGAGTGCAGGTGAGGAGTTAGTGACAATGAATAAGTATGAGTGAAAGTGAGTGAGAATGAATAAGTGTGAGAATAAGTGGGGGTATATTAAATGATCATAAGTGACAGTGTGTGAGTTAAGCATGGCAGTCTCGGCATACTGGACGGATTTCTTGGCTTACAGTGGCACTGGTGGCAAAATTATGGCACTGGTATACCACCGGTAATTCTCAGCATAAAGGGCACTTGTGGCAAAATGCAGGCCATAGCATACAATGGGAAGTACTTTACATATGTGACATCCATGGCACGATGCTGATACTAACATGCAGGAGATAATTCCTGGCATACTGAGCAAGTACAGGACAATACTGGTGCTGGCACACTGAAGGTAATTCCTGGAATATGATGTGTGTGTATGTGGCAAAATGTTGGTTGTGCCCAATTGGATGCAATTCATGGCATGAGGGAGGACACTTTCTTTTTTTTTTTTTTTTAAACACAACTTTATTTGCATTTTGTCATTTTGAACCATTATAATTTATGTCAATGTTATAAATAGGAGTATCAACTATTTGTGCAGATCATATTAGATAACGGTTGAACAGCAGGTTTCAGTAAATGGAGCAGTTTTTTGCCATTGCAAAAATCGCAAATCCCATAATCTGTTGCTTGTTTCTAGATCTAGAGAGGAAATGAGGGAGGATAACTGTGACATATGCATGCAGGGGTGTGGGAGGCAACCACGACAAAACTGGGCCAAGCATACTATTAGTAGTATCAGACATAAGGTTCACAGGTATATGGATGACATCAATGGCACATCTGGCATTGGCACACTGTAGGTAACTCTTGGTAATGGGGCACCCATGACAATGCTGGCCCTGAAACAATGGAGTTAAGTGTTGATATAGTTTTGGGGAAAAAAAGGATTGCCTGCTGCCACTTATCATTATAAAGAATATATTTAAAAACTTGGTAATAGCATTACGTTGGAGCAAGTGTATATGGCAGACTTTGAATGCTCACTGGAATCCATTTGGATACCTTTCACTAAGTGGTTTATGAACAACCACTCTAAATTCCCTGATCATGCTCCAGCTTGAAAGTAGACCACACTTTCCAATTCAAGGACAAGGGTTTAGGAAAGCTCCTGCTATGACAATCTGTTCCTAAAAGGAACCATCTCGATTTTTAAGGTTGGGACACAAACCCCATTCTCTCTCGATCTTCTGTATTCCTACTCCACCATCCAAGGATGCCTTTCTATTCATTCATTTATGAGCTACATGCCATCATGCAATAATCAAGAGTATTCAAGTGCTTTAGCAGGTACCAAACAGCAAACTCTGGCTACACCAATGTCACTCCTAACACATGATATCTAAATAATGCTTTTGTAATATGTACAGAGAGAGACTCTTCTACTTTGAAGAACCCAAGGGAAGGCCAAAAGAGAGCTTTCTGTTGTAGAAGGTTAAAAACAACATTGCTCTCCCAATGAATTTTCAGTCAAACTTTGAGGAATCGTAGTGATGAAACACTGGAAGAGGTGCTTCCCAACTGGACAATCTTTGAATAGAATGCAAATGCAGGATTTAGCTGGACACAACTGAAAGGAAATCTGTTACAACAATGAGCTGTTTCCCACATCGGTCTGTAGGTTGGAACAACTGGAGTTAGGTCTATACAGCTTGGACTTTCCAGCCTAGAAGGAAGAAGAAAAACTCCAAAATCCTTAGAAACTGTTATCCTGAAGACTGACACTCAAGTTGCAAATAGTACATTTTTTATCTCTTTATGTGAGATATCTCGATCAAAAATGTTGCACAAAAGTTACATCAAACATTACATAAGACTGAACAGTGCATGGTTATAGAAAACAGGATAGGGGTAAGGAAGGCTGTGAATGAGACAGTACAAGACAAGACAGAAACTATACAGCAGTCCTGTGTGTGGGCAGTGACCACTGGCAAGAGTTTCTCAAATTCAAGGAGGGGCCCTGTGTGCTGACTAGTCTCAAGCTTAAAGAAACGTGTTTCGCACACTTGACAAGGAAAAATATCCTAACCACTGACTAATGTGGACACTAGTGTCATGGTTTAGTAGAAGTGAGTGCAGGGCGTTCACGCACGAAATGGTGTTGGGCCAGAAACAGAGAGAACTGCATATATTTGTAAAGTTGGCTCAATTTGTTTTTTTTTGGCAATAACTGAGCCAACAATGGTACTCTAACTCTGGCAAATGGGTGGCTCTAGCTACTAGACTCTGGGAAAGAAAGGGAGGCAGATGTGCGAATTCATTTTGTTAATCTAGATGAATGCTGAATGAAATGTTAGTAATGTTAGTGTGGAGTGGAACAGAGTTCTGAAGGCGATTCATACAAAACCTCACAGGTTTGCATGTTAGAAATTAAAAAGGTGGAAGAGCACCAAGACTGTAGCAGGTGAGGAGCTATGGCTAACAAAGAAGGCTGTGCAAGTGTGAGCCTGCCACCACACAATCTTTCAAATCTTTTTCCAAGCTAGTCTAAGCACAATTACTTAGGAATGTGAAGGAGGTGGATATAAGCGTACCAGGTTAACAAACTCATATTCATATTTTACGTGGTCATCAACATCAGAATAAAGACCTATGAAGCACAGCTTTGCCTTCTGCAGTGATAGTCTAAGAGTCTCCTTTCAATAAATGTTTTACCACTATTAAATTACACTGGTCAATGTAAATTAGGAAAAAATATAAGTTTATTGTGTGACTTGTTTACCTTGGTTCAGTTCTACAAAGACAGACCATGGAGGAGAACCAGGTTTAACACATTTCACCGAATCGGGTATACAAGTCACTATCTAGTGTAAAATGTTAGAAGATCACTATTAAAGGTTTGACTTTCGAAGAACATTTCAGTGTCCAGTTTTCACTAATTGTATGTTCCTGGACTTGTACAAAACATGGATTGCTTGAGGGAAAGTATTCTACAAACTACAAATACCTGTATGTACGATTCCTCTGGTTCACAGAGGCTGTTCTAACGGGACTCTGTTGCTGTGCAGGAGCCATGTTACGTGTGGGACTGGGTACATAGTCATTTGGTACCACTGGAGGTCGGACAGGCTCAAGTGTGCGATAAGGAGAGTGGCGCCTATGAAAAAAAGAAATACAACCCAATTATCAATTTGTTTTTTTGATTTTCAACAAAGATTAAAATCGGATAAAAAAAAAATGACTTGTGTATGTGCTCGAACCAATTACCTGTTGGTGACAGTTTCGTAAACAGACAGCCTCCTTCAAATTCCCAACCTGACGATAAAACCACCATAATGTGGCTAACACTTAAACTGATTTTTCAGTTCAAACGTTTGCGAGAATGGCTAGAACAGTATTGCATACATATTTTGTACACAACACATACATAAATTGCCATACATTTATACATACACAAACACACACAACTGTAAACACATACACATATATTACACAACACATGTATACAATATACATGATAGGGAGGGATGAGATGAAAATGCTGTACTTGTCTACTAACCTTTAACTAGGAATCTTCGAAGAATCATTCAGTCTCACATGTCGAAATATTCCTTGGCTAGATAAAAACAAGCATTTGCAATGCAACGGGTCTCACGTTTCCTTGAGCTAGAGCAATTAGCATTGTAAATTCCTAACGAGACTTTTCTTGCAACATAAATTGAAAATGAAAATAAAACAGTTTCACATAACTAACTGGACTTTTCTTGCCATATAAACTGAAAAGTAAAGGTTTCTGACATAAGCGGGTTGAGGCCGCCATCAGTGCAAAGCAGACACACAAAGGCAAATAAAAGTTCACTCAAAGTGAAACCTATCGGCAAAAGTGCAATCATCTACGTAACCGGCAAAAGAGGACAAGGGTCGACAGGAGAGCCAAACTTGATTATAAAACTTTTAGATATTACTTCTTCCTCTGTGATTAGTCTAAAATCTGACCAACAATTTAAATTGTGAGCACCTTGATCAAGCCTTTCTTCCGATTCCACTGTCTGATGACTGATGACAAAATTCAAACACCCAGACAGTGTAATCTTTGCGTTTAATCAAATGAACCAGTGTGCGTCAAAAGAACTTCTCGAAGTGTTGAAAAAAGATACTACTCAGAACAAGGAATGATCACTTGAAAACAACAAAGGAAAACACTTCATGTTGATCAAGTAAAGATCAACAATGCATCCTTAAGCTTGGCATAACAGAATGCTAACATTCAGCAAATATTGTGAGAGTGGTGATAAGGTGAAAAGAAGAATCATGTTTTCATACGAAGGTAGCCTACCACATAGTGTACACATATCCTGTGAATATACTATGCTCGTTTTGCATGACATTTGGTTGCCGAGTTAGTGGCAACCTGAAAATAGAAAAGTGCAGATGAAGATAGTTCCTCACCCACCAGGCATTACACCCACAGAGTTGAGGATGTCATATCAGCTCAAAAAAGCAGTTAACCTCAGAAAATACATTTTTTTTTTTTACTGTTTCCACCCTGTTGAATCTTTTTAAACACCGTGAACTAGTCAAAATAGTAGATAGAAGCATGGAGTATCGAGAAAAAACACCCTTGCTGCTAAAACATGTAACTAACCTTTTTGTCTGAAGATACGAAAGAATATTGGTTATTGGATCGTCTAGCATCAACAACAGACAAATTATGATCCACAATTACTTTGATAACCTATACCTTGCAGCAAGGAAATCTAGCCCCAAATAAGCAGGTTCTGCATGATGGACCTGCAGAGAGGAAGAATGTAAGGTTTTATTTAAAAAATAAAATAAAATCTCAATAGGATACAAGCCAAAGGAAATACTTAAGGTCTGATGTCTGGTGGCAAAATGCTGGGGTCACCCATGCTTTAAGGGGAAACATCAGTAATGAGAAAAGACGAATGAGTAATGAAATCCCCCATCTGTGGTAATGAGAAGATGTGCATGTTATGTCCTTTAAAGCAGACTTATCACTAGAGACCCAAAACCTCCTTAAACCTTAAGTGATTCAGGGTAAAGTGGCCCACTAAGAGTCCATAAACAAAAAAAGGAGGCAGAAGATGAAGGGCAGGTGGATCTTTCCCCGGCCTCCGGAGACAATCTAATATCAAGATATGTAGTGAAAGGGGAAAGGGATGTAGTAAGAGGTGCCTTATATCAGCAGATGTAATATTAAACCATCATAATGTCCCTTTAAAATACAGATCCATTCAGCATCAAACATTTCAACCCCACCACAGACATGCACAATTTGGCAATGTAGTCCTCTAAACATCAAAGGAATCCTTGAGGGACAAGTGAAATAAAATAACCCACCATAGAAACAAGTGAACTTGGAATTATGTTTAAGAACCAGCAGACAAACCTGAAAACAAAGCAGACGTGAGACGCCCGGAACATTAGATGCTTTAGTTACAGGACACATATGAATGTAAAGATATGGCACTGTACACCACTCCCACCCAAAAATGATGGGTAGCAGTGTGCCCCTGTAACAGCAGAAAAATCAGAGCTGTGGGGCTCTAGCCTAAAAGTGAAGAAATCTAGATGAGCAACAAAGGTAGGAAAGCCAACACCCATAACTATTTATGAGGAGACTCACAAGACATTCCAAATCCTACAGTGATCATTGAGAAAACCAGACCAACAATCCAGCACCTGATAAATTTGGCCGCAAAACAGTACAGGGAAAGACATTTGATTAACACCTTTAGTGTATTTACCTAGGTCAGAAAACAGAGGAGAGAACATCTGCGAGCAGGGACAGGGAAGAATGGAAAATCATGAGTCTAAGTGACTTTAAAGGTTATCGTCTCCTCTCGAACTGTGACTTTAATAGGAACAGAACTTATCACACTACAGATTGGTACTGTAGCCTTCTGAGGAAAAATTAGTTTTTTCCAATCACAGCCCTCCTTAGGACAAGAGTAAACAGAAAGATGGCACTGGGATTCTGATTATGTGATTAGGACACAAAGCTAGGACGATAGCAGTTCAGCTGCAACAGCAAGCAAGTTAAGATTCAGAAGCAGCTCTTCACAGTAAGGGCAGAGGCCTTGATAATCCAGGTAAACAAATTGTAAGTCTATACGTTTGTATACCTATACTTGGAACAGCACTCAGAGAACAGGTTTTGTAAACTAGATTACGTTATGCATGCAAGGAAGAATAGCACAATAGACAGGTCTTCATCCGTTGAAGAGATATGTAACTTTTCTACATCAGCCAGCTAGCTGCATAGTGGCCAAGTCTGGCGACAAAGGCTTAGCCTCCTAAGCCTCACAATCCAGTTACAGCACACAAATATTGCAACACAAAACATAACGCATGGTATAATCTTATTGCATGCAGTTCTGATTATAAAGTAAGCAAAATATGGCCAAAAGCGGCTCAGTAGAAATAATTTTTAAAAAAGGGTTGAAAAGTAAAAGCAAACTACAGCTCCCAAACAATTCAAATGTCCCTGGCCAGAGAGAAATTATCATACTGTGCTTCAATTCTTAATCCGGTGATCGCTGTATATTAAAGGAGCAGAAGTACACATCCTAATCTGAAACCTGAATTTTTAGCCTAATGTTATCTTATTTATTTTCATTCATTTTATTTAATGCCTTTCGACATAAGACTTTCAGTTAATAAAAGTAAAATTATAAAACATAATAATTGGAAGCTCACTAAAAACTGAATTTAAAATGCAGAATGTTCTAGTATTGACCTTAATTCAAATATGTGTTTACGATCATGTATTCAGTTCCAGAACTTTAGACATAGAATACAGACATAAAAAAAAGACATAAAATAGATATGCCCATGACATGGTACTGCTTGCCCTAACTCTTAAGGTGCTTCTGGCTCAACTAAAAGCAGTACATGTCTATTGTGTAACTAATAATTAAATATCAACATCTCTAAATCAAAAGAGATGCTGTTTGAACAATTTTAGCCTCAAATCAGGTTTACTCGTTGCAGTAACTTCCTGTAACAGGTGTAGGCCTATCCTTATCTCAGGATTCAAGAGGCCAAAATTCAAAACTAGAAACAATACATTCTTACAACTCCTACAAAAACGGAATAGCAACACCCTGACTCCATAGGTGAACAAAGACCTGACCATTAAGAATGGCTGCATTCTGGCTTATGGTGCTAAGATGTTGGGTCTGGGGCCTGAAGTCCCCAAACTTGCACTGGAAATCAATCTTACCTTCAATTCATCTTTAAAGAGAATAAAGAATAGTCCAGCACGATAAACTGTAAAAACAGATAATCAGCCTGGACGGAACATCTCAATCGTGAAACACACACTAAATTCTATCTCACTTTGAAGAGGGATCTTAAAGCATTGAGAGTGAAATTACTGAAGCATCCTTGGTTACATGTAAATATAAGAGTAAAATGCTATCCTCAAGATTTAAATAAATTGATAGCAGGGCAGCAGCCAAAGAAAGTGTGAAGACAACCTGGAAAGACTCTAGTGTCTTGGCTGTCAGGACATTCTCTTGAAAGACATGTACCAACAATCTTCTATCCCGGGCTCTTGCATCTTGGTTTGTGGGACATTGTCTTGGTAGACTGGTACCAACAACCTTATATCCAGACGTAGACAAATCTTCAATAAAAACACATTTTCGAAAGGGCAGGCTGCCTCGTGCTGCCGGTGGCTAAAAATCTTGTAAGGAGGAACTTATTAGAAACATGCACCTGCCACCCAAATGAACCAGAAGGTATGCAACATTTGATTCTACATTGTCAATTATGTAAAGTGATCAAAGAAAATTGACTCATTCCATCGAGAAGAACTGGTTTAAAGATACAACAACCCCATGTTATACTATATATATGTTGACTTCTGTCATGGTGTTACACAAAAATTCAGGCATGGGAGAAGAGCTGGGGGTGTGGGAGGGTTACGTTTAACTGTGTTACATTTTGCTTGCTTCTCTTCATAATACGATTAAAGCACCTGGCTTGGCCCGTACCGCCCGGTGGGTTGTAGGCAGTGGTTTGTGTATGCAAGAAAATCAATAAAGCCAGTTAAACTTAATGATACGACAACTGCAAAATCCATTTGTGACCCACATGGTGAGTGCCTTCATGGCAGTAGTTTAGAAACTATGTTCAAGATCCCACAACGGTGACAAATAGTCTTTGTTCAGTAAGTGACTTTTCAGCACTTATTTTTTATATAAATAGGAGAAGTAGTAGTTCATGGTCCTGATGAAGCGCCATAAGATCATTTTTTTTACCACAGAGGCGCGAAACACGTTGACCACACTGTGTTAGGACTAGGTACACCACCTTCTTTCCTTTCTATGGAGTACAGTGGGACATTATTCCCCGCACAAACTCCTTTACTTCCTTTTTTAATCTTGGCCTGATCCTTGTTTTGAGTTATTAAATCATGATGCCGAAGGCTCAGAGCCAATTTTAAATCTATTTTTCTCTCTCCTTTTTTTCTTATTTGTCAGTACTTGCTGCAGACCTTATTAGATCTGCTATACCATCTTTGGTTGAGAACCACCAACGTTCGTGAGGAGATTGCCCAATGATGATGCTTCGCGTCCCAGTCGATGCTTGAGGGCTCTCCTGATAATACTGACACTTCCTCTCCCTGCATGTAGATATATTGGAACAGTGTACTAATTCTATTTATAGGTTTAGGTTTTGGGAGATCGTACACTGGACCACAATTCTCCCAGTCCCTCTTTTCTTTTTTCGACAAGATCCCACAATGTTAACTGAAGTAGCTTCTGAAAAGAAATTAATCTAATAAAACACTCAAAATTACAAGCTGTGGACAGCGAGAACTACTTGAGATCTCCAATTGGACCATCTATCATCTAGGGAAGACTAAAATACACAGAGAAAACAAGTCTATTGTAGTGAAAACAACTCTGCCCGTGAAATACATAACAGATCAAAGTAGTACAGCTGAAAAAAATATCCATAATCGAGTGCTAATAAATATCAGTGAAACTCCACGAATGAAGAGTTTAAAGCTGGTTTTTGGAATCGTTTTTTAACATTAATTTATTGCAAATCTCTAATAACGGTTTAAATCTGTCATCAAGTCACAGCCTGTTAACAAAACACCTTGATATCTGCATTCTTTTCGTTAGGCCACTGGACATGTGCTGACAAAACAGAGTTTCACGGGCATAAAAGAAGTTTTCAATCCTTCAGTGCAGGATATTTCTCCATGACATCTTGTGCTTGAATTTTGCAAATGTGCAGAAAACTGGCAGCTCAAGAATGAATTCAAGAGCCAGGTTTAAACGTGCATAGCACGATGCAAAGAACAGAGAGCATTTAATTGAAATTCCCACATCATAATATAAATCTCTTTAAACTAAAATCGTCACGAACAAAGCAACGAAATGATCTACTATGCAAGGTTGATATAGTACTTGATTTCGGCAAAGGCCCCCAGTAATTGCCTGATAAAACACTTCATAATGCTTTCCGCTCGATATAATGCATGCAGCTTTTAGGCACACTCACCTAGAGAGGCAAGTAAAACAGTTGCGTATTTCTAGCCAATCACGTCTGAAAGTACTCACCCAATGGTCCCCTTGCCTGACATGGGTGGGCTGGGTGGTTTCTGGGTAGGAGGCGTTGTACGGGGCAGGCCTCCCATCTTCATGTTCTGTGTGCTCACCTGTTAAAGACAGAAATGGGTGCGGAAGGAGGAGAAGACAAAACATTTTTAGTTATACCAAGCTTCGGCCCAAGCGACCCATAAAGAAAAGCAGCACTTTACGCTAGAAATCAGTTCTATTCTTTTAGTGTCACGGTGGGTATATGTAATGAAAGCCATGCACCTGGTATGCTTCATTAATTACACTGTAGTGTGTCATATTTGCTACTGTAAAAGGTATTCAGGTAATCCCCACTAGAATAAATTCAATCATATTGGAACTCTGAGAGTGATGTTAAAAAATGTGCAGTATTGCACCCACAGAAACAATGCATGCAATTAAAACAAGCATTTGCAATACAACGGGTCTTGCGTTAGAGCTATTAGCGTTTTAAACTCCTAACCGGACTTTTCTTACCACATAAACTAAGAATGAAAACTAAAACAGTTTCACATATGCGAGCCGATGGTCAACATGAGCGTGAAGGAGACACAGAAAAGGAAACAAATTCGCTCACAGTGAAACTGATCGGCAAAATTGCAACTATCCATGTTCCCGGCAAAAGTGCAATTATCCATGTAACAGGGTCGATGTCATGCAAAGCGCTCGATTTCTACCCAGCGAGATCGCGCTGTGCAGGAAATGAAAAAATAGTCCAGAAACCAGTTGAAAACACAGAGCCCTGTATGTTTTCAGTAGATTACCGGTGCGCTCGAGGAGGGCTTAACACTGGAAAAGGCATGAAGTATGCATGCCTTTCACAAATGGAATCAATCGTTTTTTAAAAGGCAAGCCCACAAACTAATGAGTGACGGGCATGACATGGGCGTGGTTAGAAGCCCACAGAGAGATTACAACATGGTCCAGTGCACTTGCACGCGCTCAACCCTAAAAATTTCTGCCATTCTTGCTTAGTGTTGCATATTCTTTCCATGACATCAAACAAATGCATAACTATTATCTGCGTTTCATTTAGACACATTTTCACAGGTAGTCAATATTTATGAGTACTATTCAAATAGTAAGAAACAATCATGGGCAAAAAACGAATTTCAATATGTACTAACCAATGTGTTCCATCAACTTGAGAAGCTGTAACCGATCAAGCTTACATGAGAAAACAGGAACCAAAGGGCCCTGTAACCACAAAAATCAGAACCTCGCAATAACAAAAGAGTAAGAATCATAACAAATTGATGCTTAGCTGATGTGTATACATGGTCTGGTTATGATTCAGAGGGCGTACCCACAGTCATGGTATTTTTTAAATATAAACTTTGACGACGTAGACAGATCTGCATGAAGTTTTGGCAACCTACTGATTCAGCTAACTCTCAGTATGGTAAGTTTTATAAACATCCGTCCAATGGGAATAAAAAGTTAAGGGAAGGAAAGGGGAGGAAATAAACAAGGGAGTTCTCATTTTAGATCCCATAGGAAAATGCTCTCACATCTATAGACCGAATGGCTGTTAGAATTTACACCAAACCTGGCTTGAAAGTAGACCTTTACTAAGATCACAATCCGATAAAAAAAGAAATAACAAGATAAATCCAAATATGTAAATATATAGGGCCTTTGGAAATCACCTCTGCTCTGCCATTAGTCTGACTGAGTATCGTTTACAGTCTACTTGCTTCCATCCATGAGACATTACTGCATGGGTTAATAGTTCAGTCCACATCAGCCGTAGTTTCTATTGCTCTGTGAATGGCGACATTTTCTGATAACATGTGTACAACCACCTTAAAAGCAGTGTGTTTCAGAGTCAGGGCTGGTTGGCCAGGCTTTTAGTTTTTAATGTTCTCCTTTTATAGCTCCCCTTTTGATTCTTAACAGGATATTACAGCTCTCCAAGTAGTACTAACAGGTCACTTGCTTGCCGCTCATTTCAACCCCAGTGCATTGCATCCTACGTGGCCACTTTCTCTGAACCACAAGATCATTATGGAAGGCAGTTAGTCCATAGTGTATCATTGTATTACCATTCCAGGAGGGCCAGCATGTTGGTTTTAAATGTGGTGGCCATGCTGGAACTTTAAAACAACAATATACTAATTACTGCATGTCTGCAAGACGGTCACCAACTTCTATGTTTAGATTCTTTAATGCAAGCATATGCCGGTTTTGTTTTTTCTACTTGCATTCTTTTATCTTTCATATGTTCTTGAATTGGAGTGTTAAGTGCAGTTCTGTCAGAGGGTGAAGGCGGAATGAGTCTGTGGAAGTATGAATGGATGCCTAAACGCAAAGATAGTTGACCGAGTGTATGTATGGTGATTATTGAGCACCTAAACCTGTCAGTGACGGAGAAGGCAGATCTATTAGCATTGCCAATGCTTGTTTGATTTTATTTAAATGGGTTCAGTAGCTTTTGAGACATTAACGTATACAAAAGGCTCCTTGGCTTTGAAGGATTAATACCTTTGTATATCTCTGCTGTTTTAACTTTGATATTATGACTCCAATTCTGCCAATCACATTTTTTTTTTTGTTTTTTTTTTTACAAAATGTGAATGGCTGGATTAGGGCTAACATTTGTCTGTTTCCCTCCATCTTCAAATACACAAGGCAGCTCCAACTCACAATTTTCAAGCTGTGAAAAACAATTACACAGCCCTAGGGAAAAAAAGGCAGTAGTTGAGAGTATTCAGACGCAAGGGTAGTAAATCACATCATGAGAACAAACTCCTAAGCACACAACTCTGGAGTCTCAGCGGACTCTTCTACAGCTGCCCACTCTAAGTGCTTGATTCCATCCACATTTTGTACTTGAGCAAAGCCAAACATTAAAATGAGTGTATGCCTTTGCTTGGAAGTCAGGCTGTCTGAAACCAGTGACATTTGCCCAACCCCTGCTTCACACAGCCAAAGGCCATACAGAGGGGGTGTTTGGCGCCATGGCAGGTTGGGTGCAGTGCTTAGAACAGGCCAGGCCCTGCAACCAGCCTGGCTGTACATGCAAATGGTTGGACAATCGTGGTGGGTGGGGCACAGGGCCTGGCCAGTGGATATTGGAAGTTAAGTACATTCTAATAAACACACTAAATTCACCTAGCTAAAAACTGAGCTAATGTTTTAGCTCAAATGAATAAAGCCACTCAAATTCGGTAGTTATGTTTACGAATGCACATAACATATGTCTCAAGTCACAGCATCACTAAGCACAAAACACCTACTTGTCAATGGCACAGATACAGAAAAGCATTAACAGACTAAAAAAACCTTGAAAATGAAATAAAAATACATTGGCAAAAAAGGTGTTAACAGGAGACCAACATGGTGGGTGGCATAAGTTATGTAAAGTATAGTGTGTGTTCATAAGTGGTAACATTCAGTGGCTTTAACGTCTGAGCCAGAACAATAACTTAGTTTGTAACTATGCTTTTTTTTTTTTCATATTTACTACACAGTAGCGTTCGCCACTGTTTAGTTATATCAGAGCTTCCATGGGAAGAGGGATTTTAAGTTTCCTAATAACTTTGGCACTGTTTGAGGAATCTTCACAAAACTTTACAATAAAAATCCACCCACCTCACTTCCTTCCTGGAAAGGTTCAGGTGATTCATTAAGCTGGGACCAAGAAAAAGGGGAGGGTTCCAAAAAAGCGAGGACTCCCCATTTGGTCTTGTGGGAGTACACTTGTACTGTGCAAGCGATGAAATGTGAAGCAAGCATTTTCCTTTAGTACCTTGGAGTGCCCCTTGGGAGACAGTACCTCAGAGGTACTGCAAATTATTTTTTTTTTTTAATGGATAATGTGAAGTGGGTGTCCATGGACTGCTACCCAACTGTGGGTCGTTGGCCAGCAATAGGTATGGCCGCTCACAGGGGATTAGGCAACAGCCAATGCCCTGCAGTCAAACCCATGCCTTGCACATCCTTTGTTTGCAACAGGTGGTCTGGCCCTGTGTCCAACCCCTGACTGCGGGCGGTGATATGCTATGCTCAGCAAGGGAGCTGGGTGTGTATGATAATTAAAACCCATGAATTCATTGAAAAAAATAAAGTTTAAACTGACATTATAGTTAGGTATAGTAATATATATCTTTTAATAGGTTAAAACAAAAGCTCAGATGTGCACTGAAAACACAGAAGGATAAAGGGACGATATAGTTATGTATTGTAGTAGTAAAAAACTAATGTTCAAAAACCAAACAAGTACTGAATTTACCAGTTTTAGTTTACTGAGCTAACTATAACTTGCACCCCGCACCATACACTGCTTACGCCTGAGATTTGCATAAAAAATTAATGCCGCAAAGCCCACAAGAAAAAGAGAGAAACAAAACATATCACACAGGTATTAAAAGACAATCCACTGCAATGCTACAATTGGTAATAAACTGATCTTGTACACTAAGGAAATTGATTTAGAGTGCGGCGAGGCAGAAGGACTGACCCTGCTTTTCCTCATATTGATGTGTGACACTGAATGTGGATTGCATGGCACCTAGACACCAGCAAGTACGCATTCTGTAATGAAACTTTATGAAGCAACACGTGGATGAAAATATAGAAGCTCAACAAGCTCAAGCCCTGGTGCACAAGAAGGAACAATACTTCGTATATGTCTGTAGGGAGAAGTCAAGATACACAGTGCAAACCTTCAACATGGAACGTGACTTCGCAACAGACGCATGCGCACTAAAAAAAAAAAAAAAAAGCTTAAGGGGGGAAAAAGGGCACAAGTCTACTCTTGCCATATTTGGTCAGAGATGGACTCCAAGTCGTGACCAGCAATTCAGCCCTCAGAAGACGAGTGAAAACACCATTAAGTGAGCGGGAGGCAGGTTGACAGGCAAAGCAATACCAATAACACTTACAGTAAATATAGAGTAATATGGTTATCTAATATGAGTGACTAAAGAATTTACCCACCTGACCGTGACACATGAACCCGGTATAGGTTAGATGAGTGCAAGTTAGACAATAAAAGATTATAAGCGTGAGATCATAAGTATGGACATAAGTGTACAGTGTGGGTGTTGTGGATAATAATTAAGAGCTGAGCCACAAAGATATTGATGGTACTCTGTTTTTACAAATATGTAAAGATACAATTGTGCTATACAACTGATTAACCTTGCCCTCATGTTTTACTTAGAGGAATGATAACTTGGTGTTTTATCCTATTTGGTTATCTAAATCTTGTTTCTGTCTTAGTAGACTAGGTTAGGACCTTAGTACATAAACCAAGAAAGGGGTACATATGGGACGGTAAAATGCCACAAACATTTAGGCTCTAAGACAGAGTCAGAATACATGCTGACCTATTAAGAGGAGGAGATGAAAATCTAATTATCTGAGCATACTTACAATGTTTTTAACATTGTGATAGTGAGTGAATGAAATTATTTGAGAAATCCCTCACGTACACAATTGAAACACTATTAAACCCCTCTTGGGAGAAGATGTGGCCTAATGACCAGGGTTGCCAACTATGGAACTGGGGAATCAGGTTCTAGTCCTGGCATCAGCTTAACATCATGCGATTCTGGGAAAATAACTTAATCTTCCTGTGCCTAAAAAAAAAGAAAATATGAACCTGACCTTGTGTAATGTAATCTGGTGCTCAGGTAAAGCTCTCCAATGTCCTTGCACGAAGTTTGCACTCCATAACTGCAAAACTGGTGTAACTGAGACTCTTTATAACATTACATTTAAAAAAAAAAAAAAAAGCTTCAAGCACCAGTAGTTACAGGCGCTAAGTATGCAATCAAGTGTGGACGAGGTGTCAGAGTCTTTCTAATAGAAAGGCCAGCAGGAGTTACAAGTTAGGACATAGAGGCAGAGCACGGAATAAAAAATACATTTAACAAATTACCCTTTCATAGCCTAGGTACCATGTGTTATTTAGATTTTAAATCAGGAGATGGCACTCAGCATGAAGTTTTGCACTCTTCCATAACTGAACGTGATTTAGCGCACAAAGAACCTTGGAGTAGTAAGGCAATGTTGGGACACAAAAGTCATTTGCATGATAAAGACATGTATCTCTGCTCTGAGTGTCCAACAGTATTGTTGTCTGGATCTCTAATGCTGTATTTTTTGTCACAGGCAAACACGGATCATGCATGTGCACCATGACACAGACCTGTCTCACGGATGAGTCTTGTTGGTTGGACCAAGAGGGATGCTCAAAGCTCTACCCACAAAGCGGTGGAAAGCTACAGCCTTCGCCAGGAGTTAAACACCACAAGCACTTTGGTTTTAGTATACTGAGTAGTGATCAGTTGTAATGAACAGGACCTTTTTACCCTGACAGTATAGTGAGCCCTACAGACTCACTCACCTTTTTAAAAGTTCCACCGCTATGTGCCTAATTCACCTTTGGCCTACATCAGTTGGATGTGGGGTACTGTGTAACACAGGAGTAGTGACTCTGGGCTGGTTGTATGTGTACCTCGGAAGGGTACAGTACAGGGATAAGGTAGCACTGTGTAGGACATGTGAGATTAGTGCATGTGCTGAGCATACGTATGTCTCTGAGGAATACATGCAATGACCGATGTAGTTCTTGCACAATGAGAGCATGAACTGGGTGTATATGTGTTTGCGTAAAGCATAATACATGAAGGGTGAAGTGTTGTTCAGTTCCCATGGTGACTGTGTGTGATGGCAGTTTGTGTGTTTGTAAATAAAACATCCTGGTTAAAAATAGAAAAGCTTCAACAATAAGCACAGAATGCATGTGTATATGTAATGGTACAATGCATGGAGGTACTACTGCTGGACAGTAAGTGTGCGATGAATGTACACTAAAGTGCCTGCAATGGTACATTATATGGAGGACCCCGGGTTCCATTTTGGCAAGTCTGCCTGGTGAAGACACGAGGAGGAGTGGAATTCCTCCAGACAGATTTGTGTGTTGCTGAATTCCTTTGAGCTGGGTGAGACAAACTGGAGGGAAAAGGAAGAGACTCCCTTCATATTCAAAAGACTGCTCTTTGACTCAGTGACACACCACAAGGAAGGGGCCTGTGCACATCTCAGAAAGGGAGATGAGGCTGATAAGGAATCCTAAAGAGCAGGCTGAGGGGTATGGGATCAAACTTTTAATGTACATATCACTGTGGCTAACATCCGGGTGTGAACTCTGGTCACTTCACAAAAGTGGTGTTATGGGACAATCAGCTTTGGAATCTTGCCTGCTGTGATAAGCATCTTTCATGAGGGAAGAAGAAAGAGAAAAGTGTTCACTTAAAAAAAAGCGGAACCCCAACATAACAAAACATTCAAGACTCAGACCCCTGAATCACATTTGGTGTCTGGAAAAGAACTATAAGAAGGGGAGGTTGAGTCCCCAAAAACTGGTCATCTGCCAAGCAGCCAAACGGGCTGGGTCAAAAGGGGAAACTCTGCAAGTCTTCAGCCTGTGACAAGGACAGGGTGCCAAGACCTGTTCGTCTCCCAGGGAAACAAAGATCACCTACCCTGAAGCACCAGCGCCTGCTTGTTTGCCAAGACCAGTGTGCCCTGTGAGGAAGAGAAGAGTGTTAGGAGGTGCGAGGTCCGGTAGGGAGCCCTACCATAAGGATTCAGCTGTGCACCGATTGGGCCGTGGGCCGTAGCCCGTACACAGGCCTGCCGGGAGAGGGTCGCTGCAGATCTAGCCAAGTATCAAGTGCTGTGCTGATGGAGCCAAGCACACACAGTACTGTGGCGGTGACTCTGTAACCTTCAAGATGCCAGCAACCAAATTTTGAACAGGACTATGCAAGACAGTCCCCTGTGCCTTGACAATTAATAGTTACCAAGGCCTTTAGAAGACAGCAGAATTAAGGACTGGCAGCAGGAGATGCACTCTGTCAAGCCTGGATTAATGCACATTTCGCCCATTAGCTATCATATTGAAAGTCACTGCTCAAGTGAGGAGGCAGGTGACAAACCTATTTGTGGAGGTATCAAGTATGGTTTTCCAGTTCTTCTGGAACTTTCTAGGAAACTTTGAGATTCCCTGTACCTTTTATACATATTTTCAGCAAATCTGATCACCCATTAGAATCAACTTCACTGCCTGGTCCCTATGTTTAATAGAGTGGAAGATTATCTGAGATACTGGAAGGGTCTAGGTCTTTTGAGCTCAGTTGACACTCATATAAAAAGCCTGCATAGAACGGCTATGAATATCATGGGGGCAGACATATTCATGTCTTGAAATGTTTGGCAGAACTGAGAAGGTAATTGCATACAAAACAATCAGTAACTTCGGATCTGCCATTACAAAAGACTATTTTCCACTCACTGGGGCTCTGGTGGGAAAAACAAGGTTCAGTGTTCAGATTAGTAAGGGAGTGATGCTTTCTATATCTACAGAAGCTAGGTAAACAAACCAGTTGTGGGATGCTACAAGTGCTGAGAATATTGTTCCTGTTGGGAACAAACAGAAAAAATCTTGGTCAAACTGACAATGCTACTTTGCCTCACTTCTTGCGGAAGGAATTCTGATGTGCAGGCATTGGCTCTCTCATGGAGATAACATTTACCATTGCTAGGAAGATCAAATCCAATATTCAATCCATGACAATATCTTTTTCCCCTTGATAGTCTAAAATTATGTTTAGTTAGGAGCCTCAAAGGGTACGAGGATGAGGCAAGGGAGCTACATCCAGTGGGCTTTAGAAAACAACTAATTTCAATCAGCAAAATATTTTGGACTAGTTTAATCTACCATCTTTGCTAGGTGCCCTTAATGAATCATGCGGAAGGCTGTTGTAGACATCTAAACTTTTGGGGCCCACTCAGTTCAGTGATGTCTTTCCAAATGTCTGCTCACCACAGTGGCCATTTCAAAGAATCAATGAAGAACGTATTGGGACTAATGGAAGATTGATAAAGGCTAAGAGATAACATGTTGTGCGTTATTAATGAAAATGCATGTAAAGCAAACATGTTCATAAAGGCATCCGAAAGATGAAAAGAAATGGTAAAAAAGTAAGGAGCTGCTTGAGGACAATTTGAATTATTTTCAAGGCTGAAGTAAAATGTGGGGACAGAGTGAGGTTTCACGTGCTCTAGAATCTGCAGAAACTTTGTACTGAACAACTAAAACAGTAACTGGTCTCGAAAATTTACTCCTGTGGACTGAGTATTTGGGAAGAGTGCTTTTATATAGGCAAAAATAACACACTGAAAGCCTCACTAAACTAAGTGTGGGATTCATTTTTAACTACACTAGACTCAGACTGCAGACTAGTTATTTCTGTCAATCCCAAGTGGAATATACCTTCCTCCGACAGTCATACATTCTCTGTTTTTTGTATTCCCTATCAATCTATGTGCATTTACATGTCAGGGTTAGCTAATCAAACAATATTAGTGAAAAAGACACATTTATGTGCTGAACTGTCTTCTGCTGATTAATCATACTGTTACTGCAATGATTACAAACTTTGAATTTTCTTAAAGGGTCCAAAGCTTGCTGAGCTGTCAAAACAACTATGACCTAGCAGCTTCAGATATTCTTGAGCACTCTGCTCATGATAAGAAAAGGAGGAAAGACCCAAAGCTGCCACTCTAACATCCCTAGATAACACTTTCGACAAAAAGCTCAAAACCTGTCCCCAGGCATTTGGCCAATCAAGGAATAGAGAAGGAGGCATGTTACTCCAGCTCTGCTCCTCTCCAGCCTTATCAATTCTTAAAGCACAACCAATCGGAATTCACTCACCCCGTTTGTACACTTTTGGGTTACAGAAGTACATAAGATTGTTTCCAGCCAATTCTGGACCTAGGAAAAGGGGCGCTTGCTGAAAATCGGCAAGCTCATCAGCAGCAATGCGTGATCAGAGAGGCACGACCGCCACCTTGGGGGCTGCATCCTGCCACCCTGTCCTTTTGACCAGCTACACAATTACAGCAACACCCAGAGCATCAGAAGAGACACTGAAGATCTCAGGGATGCCCTACCAAGATGTTATGGACTGCTTTGTGGCCACATGAGTCCAGGAGCAACACAGCCGCCATTTTATGGGCTGCACCCTCCCTACCACCCTCCAACACAATGCTCAGCCATGCAGTAACCCTAGTGACAACTTGGGAGGCTAAGGACGCTGGAGGGTGCTAACCAACCTTGGGTTAACAAGCTC
Source organism: Pleurodeles waltl (assembly GCF_031143425.1). NCBI lineage: Eukaryota > Metazoa > Chordata > Amphibia > Caudata > Salamandridae > Pleurodeles > Pleurodeles waltl. Next base: position 1,894,821,375 of record NC_090440.1, read on the forward strand.
CAGCAACTATGTCAATGTACCTTATTAGTGGCCCTTGATCCTGTGTTCTGTGGTAGAGGGGCCTGGAGCGTGGTCCAAAGTAACCATGCCACCCAACTGGAATACTCCCTGCAGGGTGCTTATCAATGCTGTAAAAGGCCTTAAGAAAACTACAGAGAGCCTACTCTGGTCAACACACGCATTAGAAAACAAACGTGCAGAGGTTTATATTATACGATAAAAATACAGGGCTCAGTTTGAACATAATGATCAAGAAGGAACGCAGGGACAGAAAGGAGAATGAGAAGAGAGGCCAGGTGCAGGGCAAAGCAGTTACAATTCAGCCTAGCATACCACAGATAGCTTAGAAGGATGCACACACACAAGGGAGAGTCTGAGCTACTTTCTGATAGCAGGAAAGGAGAAGGGTAAATCACGACAGACTTGAAAGGGAGACACAGTGTTGGATGTTTGTGTTTCAAGGCTGGCAGAAACGGGGTGACAGGACAAACCTTTAGAGCCTGGTAGACGTGTAGGGGGAACATATTGGTAGCGGTCACAGGGCAGGATCGAAGGACATTGTGTATGTTAGATACTATGTATGTAATAAATCTGCCAGGATTGTATTTTTGTAACAAGCAGTAAGATAAAGTTTAAAGAATTATTGTTCTTGTTAACTGTAAGTGTTGTAAAGGAGGTGGATTTTAAGTGCCCACCAAGTGTATAAAAATCACCGTGTGTAAGAGCTGAGTTGAGTGTGGCTTCAGTTGCAGAACTGTGCTGTACACCCGGCCGTATTTTATTTTGTTTTTTTTCAACTTATAAATGCTAAATTATTACTAGAATTGTGTCACTTCTTTATTATTAATAAGAAATTCGACTACATTTTGGTGAGCCAGCCAGGAGCCAACTACTTCCTTAAATCCCTGAACCAGCGTCTAAAGAAGACATCGCCTGTGACGCTTTAACAGAATACTGGGCGCATACCAGGTGAGGATTACACCTGTCTCTTCGAGCGGACGGGCGAGGCTCCACAGGCTGCGGTCCTAAAGGGTGAGGAGGGGTATGGCTTCGAACTGTGATAGATGAAAGTGCATAATTCTGTAGTAATTGTAGTATGGTGAAGTAAACGCATGCAGGATGTGTATGGTTTATTTAAATATAATGTTGATAGAGAAATGAAATGTTGTATCCCGGTCTGGACGGAAGACTAGCTAGTGGGGATTCCCTTTTATAAAAGAAAGGAGAGAATGAGTAGTAGTGGATAACCTAGGTAATAGCCCTCGAAGACACATTAGGTGTCAAACCTAGGAGGACAGCACCTAGAAGACACCTTAAGTGCATTAGCGGGATCCTAGGGAATAGCCCTGGGAGACACAATAGGTGTATTTGTGGATAACCTAGGAGGATCGCTCCTAGAGGACACCTAAAGTGTATTAGCGGGATCCTAGGGGGGTAGCTCTTGGAAGACACATTAGGTGTAATAGTGGATAACCTAGGAAACAGTCCCTGGAAAGGAAAGTTAGTGTCCGTTAGGTAACCCGGCTAGGTCCGGAGAGCGAGAGTAGAAAATGGGTGAGACAGGTAATGTGTAAAAGTCAGACAATGTATAGAGGGACAACCAAGTGGTCGGTGTCAAGTGACTTTATCCGGAGCACAGTCCGACTTTGTGTTGAAAAGTTAAAAAGCGTAATGATAATGGAAATGTGTGATATTAATAATGTGTAATGTCAATGATGAAAAGACTGATTTTCCATAATTATAGTGGGCAAATTGTAGAGAAAAAAAAAACAAAGATTCTCGCCAGTGGTTATACAATCTGAAATAAGTGAGGAAGAGAGTGCGAGATCTCTGTCGTATATTTGATATCCCCGGGGGGAAAACTTGAAGTGCCCAGAGAGGGGGAAAAACATCAAAATAAATAAAGCCTGAGAAAAAAAAATTGAGATTATTAAAATTAATGGAGATAAATAAAAACTCATGAGTGAGACTGATAATTCCCTGTGGCAGGAAGAGGACACCCTCGATTTAGTTTTAACATTTGAATGGGCTCATGGCCAACACCTGTGTCCGTGTGACACTCCTCGGTTTCACATAATAATGCAGGAAGTTATTGTGTTAGAGGCTCTCCTAGATGCATTTTTCACAGATTTGTATGATTCAGAGGTTTTAAATGTAGAAAGGGACATTAGGTTTCTAAGTGCGGTCATCGAGAATTGCTGTATTATGTAGGTAGTAACTCATTTGGTCCTCTATAAATGCACACACCTGACATTGAAATAGAAGAAGTACTATAGGCTACTGCCGTAGGTAAAAAACACGCATAGTAGTATAAGGGACACAAGAAGTATGTAGAAAAAAAAGCATATAGGTGAAGAGGAAGTGTATGTCCCCGGGGAAACATCACGGATGCTCCCTTGGAACATATGATAAAAACATTTTTGTCTGACAAAAAGAAAATACAGAAATATTGTAGGCAATGGTACAGAGACACCAAAGACACTGCTCAGCCACGGCCTAAGGAAGGAACATTTGATGAGGACATAATTGAACATACATTGACTCACATTAAATCTAAATATCAGAAGAAAAAGAGAAAGAAGAGGGAAGCTATTTTGTTGTTATGGCAGGTTTTCTGCGATTCAAAGACAAATATAAAACCGATAATGTTATAACAGACAGCGACACAAATACAAGAGATAGATACAGAAGGGGTACCAGAGGGACCCCCACCGTACAGTCTCTATCCTATTCGGCCAGCGGCTGGATACCAGGATCCAGTGCAGGTTGAATTTGAGCAAGGTGAGACAGAGGTGAAGGAGGCAGAGAAAATGCCTTGCGTACTCCCGACAGCTCAGCTGGCAGAGCGCGAAGGAAGAAGGGGGCAATATCTAGGGTACAGCTTACTGAAGAAAGGGCAAAGAGGTTGGGGAATGTTGATTCTCTTGGAGGGCAATGGACTACTGGGCAGATTATTCTTAAAGTAGAGTATAAGTCTGCGAGTACATTGAGAGAGGCAGCAGGAGAGTGGATGTTGGAAGAAAGGGAAAAAGAAGATGAAGAAAGGTTACGATATGATAGATATTTAGAAGAAAGGAGGAAGGAAACAGAAGCTGAGGCTACAGTTGAGGATTGGGGTGACGACTCAGATACAAATGAGAGCGCAGTGGGAAGAGGGAGGGGCCTGTATAACTTTCAACCCCGTCCTATACGAAGATTGCAATTAATAGCGCAAGACTCAGAACAGACAAAGAGGAAATCAATCTTAAAATCAACTAAATTAAGGATGACACCTATTGAGACAATAGAACAGGAAGAAGGAAGGTACTTTTGTTACCCCTTCTCAGATGAATTGGCAGAATGGACAGAAGTTAAGAAACTGAGCACTGAAGGAGCACTTGTGACCATACCATTAGTTGCTGTCAACGCCAATGCAAGGGCAAGTACCAGGAGGTCAAGGAGTAAGAGAAATGGGGAGACGACAAGGATGTCCAGTAGGAGGACAAGGAGCAATGCAGGGAAGAAGACAAGGAGGATTCAGAGGGGGGCCACCGTGCTTTTATTGCGGCAGGTCGGGTCATTTTGTAAGAGAGTGCAGAACTAAAAGGATTGATGAGCGTATGCAGGGATGGGCCACTCCGCAAAGACAAGTGGTGAGGCCATTGCAGATGCACTGGGAACCACAATATACAAGACAAGAAGGTCCCCAGCCCCCTCAAGCTCAGTACCTTAGGGACCACCACAACCACAGGTGCCGTAGAGTGCCAGTAGCCTCATAAGAGGACAAGTGCAGGGGCAGGTAGGAGGAATAGTGGTGCAAGGAGGTAATCCCTTTTATGTGCCACCCCAAGTATCTGGTGGGGTGCAGACACCCAATTATATACAAAGACAAAGACCACAGGCAACAACTATGTGTCCAATACTATCGGTAACCCACAGATCAGAGGAGGAACCCACTGTGACAGTGGCCATAGAAGGTCGTCCCTATCAGTTTTTAAATCGATACCGGGCCACCAAATCTTGCATAAATTAAGGTACGTTACCACTCCCGTGTAATTCGATGTACACACAAGGAATCTCTGGGGCGGTCAGACGGGTTCCTTTTACTCATTCAGTAAACATGACTGTGGGTGATATACAAATTGATGGGCCATTGTTATATTCTCCTGAGTCACCGGTCAATCGTTTGGGGAGAGATCTAATGAGTAAATTAAACATGAACATTTCATTTTTAAAAGATGGATCGATGGTGTGTTATACACCTGGTGTCACGCCAGGTAGGATATTGTCTCTTCTTGCTCATGAAGAATCTAGACAGCAGGTCAGAGCAATGCCAGTAGACACAGAGGCTTTTCTGCGGGGCATATATGCTCAGATAGCACATACACCAGCGATGCAGGGGAAAACAGTGCACTTGCCAAAATAAATAGTGTTTCGGTCATGCAAACTCATAGAGCCCATGGTAGAAAGAGAAATGGTGCTGAATATATCGGCTCTTGAATTAAGGCCAACATATGCTGCGCTCATTGCATTTGACAAAGGACAGGGAATGCGGGCATCAATAGTGTTCACAGATCCTGGGGTCTGACAGAGATATCTCAGATGGGGAATTTTTCAGTGAACACCCCGTAATTGGAACAGTTGTGTTTGAAATGGAAATTCTTATTAGAATGCAGGTGCAGTACAGAACCGTGTCAAACAATGTACCAGACATAACAGTGAAAGAAAGATTTGGCTAAGGTACCGGAAGTGTTATGGGCAAAAGGACCACATGATGTGGGATTGATTAAAGGAGCTAAGCCTGTTAGGATGACACTGAAACCTGGAGCTATATTGCCCAGGATACGCCAGTACCCTCTTTACAAAGAAGCAGAGGAAGGTATTTTACCTACCATTCAGGCGCTACTGAGCAAGGGTGATATATGAAAGACTGACACCCTGTAACACACAGATTTTCCCAATAAGAAAGGCTAAAGGGGGAACTTGGAGAATGATTCAAGATTTACGCTCACTGAATGATATTGCCATTCCATAGTTTCCTGTAGTACCCTATCCTTTGGTTATATTGACAAATATTCCTAAAGAGGCTACTTTCTTCTCTGAAATCGATTTGGAAAATGCATTTTTCAGTATTCCATTGCATATCGATAGCCAATATTGGACTGGATTTACATTTAAAAATACTCAGTACTGCCACAGTAGGCTTCCTCAAGGATTTTGTGAATCCCCAAGTATCGAACAGTTAAAAAGGATTTAGCGAACATTCAATGTAAAAGTATGCTTTTACAATATGTGGACAACATTTTGGTTTGCAGTGCCACTGAGGAGATATGGCGAGAGGATACTGTTGGTCTTCTCTTCACGCTTGCAAACAAAGTTTACAAGGTGGATAAAAATAAGTTACAGTATGTGCAAAAAGAGGTTCATTATTTGGGACAACTAATATCTAAAGATGGACGAAAAGAGACACTTGACAGAGTGGAAAGTATAAAACAACATGTCCAAGCCAACAACTACCAAACAGATGCAGCAGTTTCTAGGACTCTGTAATTATGTGAGACAGTGGGTGCTTGATTATGCTACATTGAAAGCACCCCTTCTCAACATGTTAAAAGAATCCCATGCGACTGCAAATAAAATATATTGGACAGAGGACGGAGAGATGGCATTCCAGAGCTAAAGAGAGCGATTATGAATGCCCCAGTGTTAGGTGCGCCTGATTACAAAAAACAATTCTAACTCTTTTGTCATTGTAATGGAATGACTGACTGCAGTATTAACTCAGAAAACATCTATGGGACATAAGCCAACTGCCTACTACAGTGGGCTGCTAGATCCTATCATGAAGGGCCATTAGCCATGCGAGCAAGCCCTGGCTACCGCAGCATTTGCAGTCCAGAAAAGCACTACTATTGTGATGGGATCACCTTTAACATGCCGTATTTGCTATTTTGCAAAAAAGCAAAAGCACTCTTATGACTCAGAGAGTGTCTGGGTATGAAGTAATACTCTCATTACCCTCCTTACAGGTGGGTTAGATGTCATACAGTTAATCCAGCAACATTCTTTGTACACCCAGTTACTGACGACGAACAAGTGCATGACTATGCCAACTACGCACCAGAGGAAATGAGTAAGGTGGGAGAAGCTCCCATCCCGGGAGCTTGTTGCTCTTCGTGGATGGATCCCTCTTTCATAGACCATGAAACAGGGATTAGGCATTCAGGAGCAGCAGATGTAAAAGCTGAACAGCAAGGGTCGTCTGACACACTACAGATAGTGAGTCAAGTACCATTACACTAATTTCTCAGTGCAGGCTGCAGAATTAGTGGCTATTGTAGAAGCGTTACAACATGCGGAGGGACTAGACGTTACAATCTATTCAGATTCAGCATATGTTACCACTACTGTGCATTCAAGCATCCACAGGTGGGAAAGGAGAGGATTTGTGAAATCTGATGGGTCTCCAGTGATGCACAGAGATTTATTGGCAAAATTGATACATGCTTTAACATTACCATCTAACGTGGCAGTCATAAAATGTGCAGCCCATACAAATAAGCAAGACCTCGCCTCCAGCGGTAATGCTCCGGCAGACTGGACAGCTAAAGAGGCGGCAAAGACATCACCAAATTATATTGATACAGAAGAGAGTACACTGGAAATGATAAGTAGACAACAGAATGATATCGACTTACCACCCACGTACATTGAGAAAGCACAATTACATTTACGTGAGTTGCAGGAACAGGCACCAACATATGAAAGGAAGTTATGGGAACAGCGAGAATGTATACAATCGCCCACAGATTTTATCTATAGAAAGGAAAGTACTGGAAAACCTGTAATGCCCCAAGTTTTGTTGCACACAGTGCTGGAACAATTGCATCTTCCTGCGCATACTGCCAAAGAATATCTTCTAGCCACGTTGCAGGCAGATTGGTTCATCCCACAATTGTCAGAGATGATTACAGTGTATATTGCTGAATGTGCAGTATGCCAACAGTACAGCCCAAGACCTACGTTAAAAGTCATTACATCAACAATTCCCCATTCGACAGGTCCATTTAAAAGTCTACATTTAGATTTTGTTGACATGATTGATAGATGTAACAATTACAGGTATCTTAATAGTTGTGGTCTGCCTTTTTTCAAGGTGGATCGAGGCAGGACCATGTGTACACAACGATGCTAAAGCGGCAGCTAATTTTTTGATAAGAGAAGTAATACCAAGATGGGGGATAGCAGAAACAATTCGATCACATAATGACAGCCATTTTGTAAACGTCCTTTTTCAACATATTTGTATCTCTCTAGAGATCAAGCATAAACTGTCATCTGTCTATCATCCCCAAAGTAATGGAATAGTGGAATGCCTCAATGGTTTATTGAAAAATAAAAGAAGTAAACTATGTGCATAAAAATTGGTTCCACTGTCTTCCATTGGCCTTGTACGCTCTGAGAAATACGCCAGGAAGTGACAACCACCTCACACCGCATCAGATAGTGACAGGACGCCATATGCCAACTCCGTTGACAGAAGCACGGAGAAGGATAGATGCGCATAAAACTGCTGAAGTGTTGAGGGAGGAAATGAGCAGGTACTTGTCTCAATTGTTGAAATCTGCTAAGTTCTTCTCTAAACAGGTAACTCAGCAGCAGAAGTGCAGCACTGCAGACCAGCAGATTAGTCCAATTTCTGTTGGATATATTCGAAATGTTGTAAGACGATGGAAAGACAGCAAATTCGAGGGGGCCTTATCCAGTCACTCAGAGCACCCCCACAGCAGTGAAAGTGGAGAGCAGGAAACCATGGATACATTTGTCGGACATTCGACTGGCTCCTACTTTGTGTCAAGCATAGCCATTGGCACCGGAACTCTTGTAGGAAAATGAGCCAGTGGAGAAATAACAGTGTACTTTTTCAAAGAGCGAATGGAGCATCATATTAGTTCCACCAAAATACTTTTTGGGATTATTTTTGTGTTTGCCTTTTTGAGTTTTTTCTTATTTACTGCTGGTTTGAAATTGTATTTTAGTCTATGTAGAGAACCATGCTTTAAGATGACATTCTAAAAGAAATGTGTATACAAATAGATCTCATGTTATACATCATAGATTAACTGAAAATGCTTCGTATCAACACATGATGGCAATAGGTATGCAAAGTACTAATGAGTCGTGTTTAGTATGTTCTTTGATTCCACATGCTAGTGATTCGGATAGATTGCATTCATCTAAAGAAGTCTCATCTAATGTTACACAATGCCTTCTCCATCTTTTCCTATGTAGAATGAGGGCTCGGATGCAACCTTTACAGGTGCAGCAGGGAACATTCTTAGTAAACATCACACAATATGAACGAGGACTAGCTAACATAACAAATGTTTTGACTGACGTAAGGCTATAGAGACAAAAATAGAAGCAATGTCAAGGACAGGAGCTTTAAGGTATAAGGGGGGTAGATGGAAAGCTAGAATAATAGGACAAGGATTTTTAGGGGTATCACGATCTACTCTTTTATGCAGAGAATATACAGCCACATCTAGGCCTTATGACTGTCAAGAGAGACCTTATCTTAGGGTGAACGGGTCAGTATATGTCCATGGTTAATGGCACCATGGTGCAGTATTTGGATGAAGAGTGCTCTCCTTATGGGAGAAGAGTGGGAAAAGCATTAATATACAACAAGATTGTCAGGCAATATGGAATAATAATATCCAAGTGTTAACCTGGGTAGAAACACCTACAACTCTTCCAGTGGGTCGAATACCAAGTGTTTTCTCCTTATGTTTTAGGGGTAATGGAACAATTTCAGTAGGGACAAACGTTAATTGTATCATCACAAGATATAATGAGGACAGGCAATGGGGCAATCTAATGGATTATTATTGGCAATGTGGAGAATGGCTATATACGCGACTTTCCGCAGGATGGAATGGTCTCTGTTCTTTAGTCACTGTGCACACCTCTTCCAGCAGTGGATGTTTCAAAGTTACATAAGCATCCTATGAGCCGTCAAACAACTTTCTTACACCATCATCGAAGGAGAAAAGCTGCTGAATATTTTGGCACAGCAACATGGGCAAATATTCCACAGGAATATCGACTGTTCAACGACGCCCAGCTGTTTTTTGGAAGCATCCTCCCATTTATTCAGGACAAAGCCACTGCCCGCTGGCTGCAAATTACTAGTTGGGAACTGATGAAAGCCAGCAATGCAACGGAAGATGGTTTTAATGCAATCAAAGAAGAATTGAGGGCAGTGCGAGTGATGCTTATGCAACATAGATATGTGTTAGACTTGATAACAGCAATGGAGGGTGGGGTCTGTGCCAAAATCGGTAGGGCGTGTTGCAAATATGTGCCGGCTAATGATGCAGACAATGGAACGATAACAGAGGCTACACAGACTTTACACAATCTACAGAAGAACATGGTGGAAGAGGGGGGTGCCTCCAACGAGTGGTTTCCAGGGTTGTTTTCATGGATGCCGGCCTGGTTACCTGAGTTGTTTAAAGGACTTCTTCCAATCTTTGTGATGATCCTTTTAATGTATTGCCTAGTTCAAGTTATTGTAGGATGTTGCAAATCACATAGTCAGAAGTTAGGGGGAATGTTTACTAATAGATTAGGTAGTAAGGAGTTGAAGTAGAAGCAAAATGCCTACACCGAGATGGGTACATTGGATAGGAAAGGTGAGCAGGTAGTTGAAAATTCAACTAGAGGGGGGAATGTAATAGGCCTTGAGAAAACTACAGAGGACCTACTCTGGTCAACACACGCATTAGAAAACAAATGTGCAAAAGTTTATTTTATACGAGAAAAGTACAGGCCTCGGTTTGAACATAATGGTCAAGAAGGAACGCAGGGACAGAAAGGAGAATGAGAATAGAGGCCAGGTGCAGGGCAAAGCAGTTTCAATACAGCTTAGCATACCACAGATAACATAGAAGGACGCGCACACACAAGGGAGGGTCTGAGCTACTTTCTGATAGCAGGAAAGGAGAAGGGTAAATCACGACGGACTTGAAAGGGAGACACGGTGTTAGATGTTTGTGTTTCAAGGCTGGCAGAAAGGGGGTGACAGGACAACGTTTAGAGCCTGGTAGACGTGTAGGGGGAACATATTGGTAGAGGTCACAGGGCAGGATCGAAGGACATTGTGTGTGTTAGACACTATGGGCCTGATTCTAACTTTGGAGGACGGTGTTAAACCGTCCCAAAAGTGGTGGATATACCACCTACCGTATTACGAGTTCCATAGGATATAATGGACTCGTAATACGGTAGGTGGTATATCCGCCACTTTTGGGACGGTTTAACACCGTCCTCCAAAGTTAGAATCAGGCCCTATGTATGTAATAAATCTGCCAGGATTGTATTTTTGCAACAAGCAGTCCGATAACGTTTAAAGAATGATTGTTCTTGTTAATTGTAAGTATTGTGAAGGAGGTGGATTTTAAGTGCCCACCAAGTGTATAAAAATCACTGTGTATAAGAGCTGAGTTGAGTGTGGCTTCAGTTGCAGAACTGTACTGTACTACTGGCTGTATTTTATTTTGTTTTATTTTATGTATAAATACTCAATTATTACTAGAATTGTGTCACTTCTTTATTATCAATAAGAAATTCGACTACAATGCCTCAACACTGCCAGCAAGATAGACAAACCAAGATGGTGCCTGATGCAGGGGCTTGGTATGGGCCGAGAAGGAGGTGAGGTTACCCAGGGAGGTGAGGTCACCTAGTGAGGTGGGCCATGCACCCCAGTACCTCGTAAGAATTGCTCAGACCCACGTGGGTACTTGAGCGGTGACCTAGTGGACCCATGCTCTGACAGCCCTGAGGATTTTTTATTTCTCTCCTATAGCCCTAAATTTACCATAAAGCCTTGTGCCTAATAAGTGACTCTCTAGGGCACCTGGCTTGACGTGTCATAGGAACGCAGGCTTTAACAGTCATTCAACTATGCACTTTCTCTCCCCCTTGGACTGGACTGGCTCAGTAGTGGTTAAGTGATACACTGAGCCAAAATGGCCAGACCGCCCCATTACTTTTGCAGCTAGCCCATAGCCAAGGACCTTGGTCCCTCAGAGACCGTTCCACCTACGTTCTAAACCCCTATTGAATCTGCTGAATACATTTCCCCACTTTCATGGATAAACACAGTACTAGGCCCCCTCTCCGGGAAGCAGGGCTATTGCCTTGGACTATAACAGTGCAACATACTGACCTCAAGAGTGGGCCTCATAACAGCTCTTAAATAACAGGCATGTTACCCTGTACAAACAAAGTAGCTCCATGGCTTACTGGAGGTGGAGATATATGGGGGGGGTCAATGCGTAAACAGAGGCCCATTGAACATAGTGGGTCTGACTGTTCTAGAGGCGCAACTCTAATCTTTGGGTGCCAAATCACCAAGTCGGTTCTTCTCCAATGACGGGTTGAGTAGACTACCCAATCTGAGATCCTCTGATGCGAGTGGTGGAGTCCCCAGTTGGAAAACCATTGCACCACACAAATAAACTCACAAGCTCTCTACCACCCCAGAGAGAGAGAAGGCTCAGTAGAAGATATGTGGTGTGTCCCACATCAGGTGCAGGAAAAAAAAAAGGAAAAAAAAGAGGATAAGCCCCGGCAAGGTCGTGGTGGGCCAGCATCGAACCCATCACACAAGAATACTGTTCTGATTGCCGAAATAGACACTGATATCTCAAAACTGATTTGAAAGCCAACATGAAGTCTGTACAGGTGTCACCAAGCTGGGCAACTATCTTGAGCGTTCAGCAGATACCCATTCAGACGATCAGAAGATGCTTTGGTGCAGGATTCAAACACTAGAACACTAAAATGTCAAACTACAAACAAAGCAAGAAAACCTGGCGAACAGAAGCTGAAGCAGAAGAAAATATCCACATTTAGGACATCCCCAAGGGTGCAGAAAGTAGAGACCTTATGACCTTCTACAGAATTCCTCCAGGTAATCCAAGATGCATCCCAAGCCTCCTCTACGACTTGACAGTGCACATAATGCTTTGGGGAGTATGTCCATGACATCCTCACCTGCATACACATTTTCTGAGGACAAGGAAGGTATCATGTGAATTACCAGAGGAAAAGCAGAACTAATTTTCAGAGGCTCCACTATCACTATTCAACTATACTAAGAATTGTCACGCATTACCCTCAGGAAACGCAGGGACTTCTGACCCACTATGGACTGTCTTAGAAAGCACACAGTGAAGTATCACTGAGGGCACCCTTTCAGGCTAATCTTCCTATGGAATGAGAAAACACACCAAGTTCATTCCCACAATAAGGCTAAGACACTGCTTGGGCTGTCTCAGGAGACAGACTCCAGTGACAGTGCCCAGGACTCACTGTCAGAATGCAGCAAACTATATCCTAAATGACAAACTGTGGGCACCCGTCCTAGACCACGTAGGGGTACCCACAGATCCTCTGAGGAAGCAAAAGCAGATGTTACCTCCTACTTGCAGAACATGAAGAAAGAATCTTCACACTATAACGAACTTCAACAAGATTAAGAGAAGCACATAGACTCCTAGATACGCACTACCAGGATCGCCAACCTAACTCTAGTTGGACCTCGAACTATGCCAAAAAGAGTTGTATGAAGATGAGCATCACTAATAATTGTTTTCTATGCCGATGTACAATACCGCTCATATACACATCTATATATCTAGTTCTTGGTCTCCCCATCCAATTTTCGTATTCCTCACTCTTTCAGGGTCACAAGCTCTTGTGGGGTTACTTAGGACATGTTGCCACTTTTTATGGCTGGGGCTTTTAGTTTTGACCCTGCTGGGCTTTGGATTGGGTTATTAATCTTGTCTTGTTGTGTTTGTATATCTGGGGTTTCTCCAAAGGGTAAACAGGTTTGGGCAGGATGTGGAAGAATTGGCACACCTGAACTTAACACACCCTAAGCACCATGATAATTGACGCACGCTCACATAAACTCCTTTCTTTAAATGAGTGTGGGCCAATTGGTGAGAACAAGTTTGAAGTTACCTTTTGCATCAGGGCCCTGATATCATCTTCCCACTAGCGACCCGTTTGCTTAAAAAAAAAAAAAAAAAAAGACCACAGGTGCATGTCCCTTCCCGAAATACCCTCACTTACACTGGGTTTCCTCCCTCCACAAGCTAAACAACATATTATGTAAGTCATGCATAGGCCAAAACCTGCAGCCAGTAACTAGAAATAAAGAATGTTATTACAATTGAAACTCTATGTCCAGAGGGTAGGAAATATGTTGACCCTGCTAAGCCTTTAGGCCCCAAACTTTGCACAGGACACCCTTGTCCGCACCGTACTGAAAGAACACCTGAGAGACACCAGTATATTATAGTGGGTGGAGACTAATTTTGACTCGGATCCAGTTAGAGATCAGAATCAAAAAACATCAAGAGAAAGGTGCAATTCCAACCTTCCTTAAAAGGGAGATCGCTCAGCTGGACCTGATCGATTCTTGCCAGACACTTGCAACCAGACCTCTGGGACTATTCCTTTTACTCCCACATTCATTCTTCGTATTCCAGAATCAATTATGTCCTTATAACACACCCAATCCTGATTGTAATTGGCACCCCATGCTCTCCAAATTTTCTATCCCAGATCTTGCACCTCTAGCTTTTCCCTGGGTTGACCAGTCCCAACTACCCAGAAAGGCTCCACATTGGCAACTGAAATTGTATATGGAGACCTAGGAAACAAGGCAACTATCAAGACTGCTATTAAGAATTATGTTGTGCATAATTTGCAGCCATACATAAAACCTCACACTCTCCTGGATGCTTTCAAAGCTACTATCAGGGGCTCCTTCACTACATTTGAAATAGATAAGGCTAGAGAAGCATGCCTTTCTAAGCAAACTCTTATGTCTGAAATAAGGGTACCAGAACAGTTAGAAACAAAATCACCCTCCAAATAAAACCAAAGGAAGTGGGCTTTCTTGAAGGTACACTTAATTCACACAAAATAAACCATCTGAAAAGATCACTGGTAGCCCGGAGAGAGCGTGTTTGACAAGAGTGATAAAGTAGGCACATCACTAGGGCATAAACTTCATTTTCACAGGGCCAAAACATACATCACCCAAGTTAAAACCAATACCTGGGCAATAAAACAGACAAAGAAACAACGGGCCTCCCAGGACTTCCATGACTGCCTTTAGAGGCAGGGAGACAAACGGCGTAGCTAGAAAATTGTGATTGCCACCTATTTCACTGTCTACAAGGATCATTTGTAAGCAAGACCCCGACCAGATAAGGTTTATTAATAACCGCCAGGAAGCTGATATTATTAGGCACCTTGCAAACTTGTTTGAAAATGGTCAGACATGATGTACCTTATGTACTCCGATCTCTGGACGCCAAGAAGGCATCTGATAGTGTTACTTGGGCATTTCTTAGGGCAGTCCTGAACAAAATAGAACAGGGCTCCATGATGACTGATAAAATCATGGCAACATACACATCCCCTACAACAATTCTCAGGCTTAATTGCCAATGCACTGCCCTACCAATCTACAGAGAGGAGCTGGGCAGGAATGCCCCCTTTCTCCTTTCTTGTTCTCCTTGGTGACGGAGCCCCTAGCCATATACATTTGCAAATAACAAAAGGTAGAGGGAATCCTATTTGGAATCCTATTTGGAGGACATACCCAGGGGGAATGTTTTTACTGAGAACTGCCCAACTAACAATCATCTCATACAAACAATGTGAATATTAATGTTGAGAGATCGCTAAAATACATATAAGCATACTACATAGAGAATTGGCATACAGGGCAATGTATTAATGGTACCTGTCTCCAGCGAGGTTAGCCCAAATGTACTGTATGACTTACACAACATGCTGTTGCTGTAACCAGGCAGCCAGCAACATCATACATATCTGGTGGGACAACGGTTACACAAATTGCAAGCATTTCTCCCATACATCTTGTGTGTGATGCAATGCCCTAAGGGGGAGAGGTTGTACCCAGATGTTGATCCGTTGCTCACAGTGCCACTGGAATCAAGCTACGCCCAACTGATGGGCCCATATCAGGGCGAAACCGATCTTGGGTTGCTTGTGTTCTGGTTCAGAAAGGACCTGCGTTGGAAGTTCAGGCTGCACTGTTGCTATTGGAGCAGGACCAAGGCTGGTTTGCATATGGCGGAGTATAACCTGACGTGTCATAGTGGACAAAGTAAAGTGTTGGAACGCAACAATGAGTGATTGCCAGAGGTTAGACAAATTGCAGGCATTACTCCCTTCACCTTTTGCCTGTCTGATGAACCATTAACTACCTGTCTAAATTGGAATTTTTCTGTTTTCCTCTCTCCGATCCCCATGCTGAGAGAGCTCCATCACTTTGCTTGAAGGGGGTAGGGAACCTGGGATGGAGAACTGAGGTCGGTGCCCCCCAGGACCACCCCGCCTTTTTGGGGCATGAGATACCACAGAGACTTCAGCCCACCAAGCAATGAAAGCACAGGCATCCCTCTGGGTCTGATCCTTGACTCCAAGCCTCGTGTACCCATGAGTGTTGGGCTTGCCCTTCCCTTCCTTAGGCTCTGGGAACCTAGACTGACTCCCCGATGCCCTTTTAATTCTCAACATTAATTTCCCCTGAGAAGTTGGTTGAGCAAAGTGTTAAGCTCCTTTTTTGTTGGACTGTTTGAATATGGTTTGTTGCAAGTTTAAGAATACTGATTGAGACAAGGCAGGCCACTCCAAGATCTAAATGTCAATCTCATTCACTGTGTGGCTGCTTCAGGTTTTCATACGCTTCTAACGCTGATTGATGATATAAACAGTCTTTGTCTTATACACATGAATGGAAATGGAAATAACAAGATTTGAAACAAAACCAGTTTCCCTACTGTAAAAGTGAGCCCATGTCCATGTTGCACTAGTAAATCTGAAACTGCGGCAATAAGTTCTGCCTCATCTTTACTCTTGAGAATAAGGTTATGTACATCAATAATGTGCTTTTACTTTATTTTCACGAACATAAATGTAGTTCTGACTAGTTCACTTTCTAAAAAGCATTGATTTCTATACATGATCTAAAGTGTTAATAATCATTTGCAGTACACTGCAGTTGTACTGTGCTAGTGTCTGTAGCTCTGGGTTGTGTTCCCATTGAAGGAAATATTATAAAGCCAGGTAAATTGCCTTCCGCTTCTTAAAGCCATTTTGGAGCCTTCGTCCTTCCAGAGTGGAAAGGCCATAGTGGAGAGAGCTCTAATGCAGATTTTCCATCAAAATCAGAAACAACCATTGTTAAACAAGTTTAAGTTTTAGTGGTCGGCCAAAAATCTCACATTTATATTTAACGGACAAGGCCTCACCACGGTAGTGGAGCAACCAGCTGGTACGACTCAAATTCCTGCTTAGGTGGTTCTTGCTCACAATGCAATAACAGGGGAATATATGACTAATATTTGATCATAGATCTATTTCTCTATGAAACCTACTGTGTAATCACCTAGAAGTGCATGGAGGAGAATGAAGAAGAGACTAGAGTAGCTGATAATGTGTCTTGCAACATTGGCACAGCATTAAATGTGCTATAGTTTGAATAGTCATAGCATCTGCTTGCATGTGCTCACTATGTCCTTCTCAAAATGGGCCCACTACATATCCGGTAGCATTGATATTATGTTAGCCTAGCCTAGAATTCTCATGTCTAGAGAAACAGTATTTAAGGCAAAGGACTGTAAACCACAGAACGGTATATGAAAACGATAAACGGTGGGAATGGTTGAGTTAAAACTAAAAAACCACCACCGAGTGCTCCTAAAGGAGCACCAAACTTGATAGGAGTTCTAAGTTTTTGGTAACACAAGCTCTTTTAAAGAGGCCATATCAAATAAGCCGAGGCCTGATAGTCCTGAAGACAATACCAATAAGCACTCTAAATGGGCTTTGGTTGTATTTGAGGACCAGTTTACAAAATGAAAAGGACAGCTGGATCCCCGCCAGGTCCCTTTCTGTAAAGTTCTGTTGTCCTCAAGGAAGTAGACAATTATATTAATCACTTCATGCCAACAATTGAACAACCATGTTCAACAACCTCAGGGCTGAAGGACTGCATAGTGTGAATGCAGACAGACCAGTTACTTGCCTTCGATAAAGCCTTATCTGGTAGAGAATCTATCTAGCCGCCGAGTGCTCACTGTAGAACAGTGGTTCCCGACCTTTGGACTTCTGTGGACCCCCACTTTATCATTACAGGAACCCGGGTACCCCCTCTGACTCATTATTGGAATCCGGGGAACCCCCAGAGTCATTAACGAAAGCCGGGGACCTAATCTGTTAATATTATTTAATTTTGTAACCAGTCACGGACCCCCAGGGCTCCCCGGACAAAAGGTTGGGAACCACTGCCATAGAATATTCCCCAGGCATCAGACTGGACCCCATAAAATATAGTAGGTCACGTCAAGTGGCACTGTGTCCGAAGTGCGGTTGGTGGTGTGGGGAGGAGGGGGGGGAGGTGCCCGTGCACTGAGATCAGTTTCTTTTGTAACTGTTTCCTGCCAATAACTCAGAGCCACGTTAAAACCAATGTACACGGGTCAACAAATGTGCTGAATCTAGTGGAATCTTTTTCGGGAACAGCCCAAGTCAGAGAGCAGGGAGGATGGGAGGGTCACTGAGGAATGTATTATTAGATAGGGTCTCTACCAGATGAGGCATTACTGATGGGAAGTAACTTGTCCATTGGACAGAGACTTCCAACCACAGAATCCTTACCTTAGAATAAGTACCCCAGCAACACCTCCCCAGAAGTGGGTCTGCAAACTGGCTAGACCAAAAAGTTCTGGAGGACTGAATAGGCAAAATGTTGGCTGTCAAGGTAGTAGTGTTTGGTAAACATGTACAGAGACGGCCACACAGCTGGCTGACAAATGTTCAGGACTAGGACCCTGCATGCTACTGCAGTAGTGGTGGCTATCACCCTGGTGAAATGGTCACAAAGCCCTTCATACCGTTGTTTTTTCACCTGCGTGTAGCAGATTTTGATATAAAACACAATCCATTGGGAGATGGTGTGCTTTTGGATAACCTTACCTTTCTTCGCTTTGGTAAACCCAATAAAGAGATGATGTATTTCACCAACCTCAAACACCCTGTTTCATTGTAAATTATCCTAAATTGTAACACAGGTCCTCCTACCCTTGTTGAGTTCTTCACTGATCTCTAGCTTTAAAAATACCTATAAACGCATCATTATAAATGCATTAAATCCTCCCTTAGTTTACAAAGAGGTAGGAGGGTCTCATGTGAATCATGAAGAGTTTCAAGTTGGGTGTAGCTAGATTTTGTGCCATGAACTACTCTAGATTCACATACCGTATGTAGATTAATGTTCATCTTTCTTGTGGAATGTGGCAATGCTGTAACACCTGAATTGCTTGCCCAACCCACCATGTTGTTATTCCTATATTAACTGGCAATGCTTCTCACTTGTGGCGATGGTGTGCCACAAAATATTGATGCAGCTTCCTAACTGCCTTTGCCTCCTGCATGTAGTACACAACTGCCTCTTAACATATGAAAAGCCCTTTCTGCTGATGTGCAAGGCTGTTGGAAAAGGCAGTGGACTGATAGTGCTTGTATCTCACTGAATCTATACAATGAAGTTATGGCATTTAAGAAAGTAGTCTACAGGGCTGAATGGTGTAGACTAGCATTATGCAGAGATTCAAAAGGATTGTTTCATCAAATTTGATAACACAACGTCCAAGTTCCACATCAGTGTCCCGTTAAAAACCTCTTGCTTACTGAAATGGCAGAGTTGTTTGGCTGCTATGCTGCCATCGTGTCTTTTGCTGTTCAGCTGTTGTGCCTGGTACTACAGTTGAAAAACTGGGAGCAACCTTGTTATTTCTTTTGACTGATTCCCTTTGTGCATTCCGTCGGCCCACAAAATACCCTGCTGCCTTTGCTGTTTAACTAGTAATTTTCATTTTTAAAGGGAATCATCCAGTGAATTTCTTAAAAAAAGAAAAATGGATGTTCACCAGTGAAAAGCATTATCAATGAGATTAGCTTGCACCTCCAAGCTGAAGCTAATGCTTTGCAGCAATGCACACCTGCCTAAAAATGTGATGGCACAAAGTGGTCAACTTAAAGTGTCCGCAAAACAAAACATGCATTTGCAGTTGTCTTTGACTCTTACATTAGACTCTTTACTCTGTTTTTGTTTACTCCTGGAAAGTGATTAATTATATTCACCATCACTTCCTATTGCTGACATCCATTCCTACTGAGCAAATTAGCTGTTCTCAAAAATGTTTATGTAAGATTTCAGGAATCTATAAGTTTAGTGGTGTCAGATCTTCAAAATTCTTTTGAGTTACTAAAGTTGCCCTAAGCGGCCATGATCTTCGCAGGCGTAGGTCCCTTGCTCTTTGTGCCACTGGATTCAAGCTAGTCAAACTGATGAGGGGTGATACCCCGAAAGAGGTCCCAGGATGCTTGTTTCTGGTCCAGGAAGACTTGGCCTGGAAGTTCGGGCTGGACTTTTCCCTGGGGAGCAGGGTCAAGACTGATTTGCATATGGCTGGGTGAGCAAAAGAACAATGGATTAAACCCAGATCTGTGGATCTCGGGTAGTGTTTGAAAAGTTTCAGCACTCCGTCCATCATTTTTTTGTGTTGCTAAGATCTTCAAAATCTGACTGATGAAACTGCTCCATCTGAGGATCTTCTGTGCCCGTTAGCCATCAGAGCATTCTTCCAATAAAGAAACACATCTCTGCTCACTTTGCAGCTTATCAAGTCTACCACATGATATGTCCAGTGATGTTTTTCTCTTACATATAGATACAGAGGTTTAAAAAAGCAAATGCATCACAAATGGGCTTATGGTCACAGGGTAAATATAGATGAGCACGAGTATCGCATTTGACAAATTTCTTAAGGCACTCCAGAAAAAAACGTAAATAGAATATTTTACGTAACTAGTTACCACTACAAAGTAGAAGGAAGGATTTTGAGATTACAAATATTCACAAAACCAATCTGGACCTCCTATATCAAATACCGAAGATAAACACAATGTTTTGATGTTACATTGTTGTTCAGTGCTGTTCCACATCTTTTCTCTGAATACCATTGACTTAGTGCAGTAATCAGAGAAACCACAGAACCGAAAACCTGAAACACAACAGCTCATGAACCGTCTACCTGCAGACAGCAAAGGTAGCAAGCTCTGTTCCTGTCCAAATTAGGAACTTTCACTATCACCTGGTCTTTTCAAAATCTCTTCAGATATGGATTGGACTCTAGAAAGCTTGCTTTAAACATATGAATTGGGCACATAGTGTGATGTGTACTTTGTTATCCATAAATAGTAGTCTGCTGATAGTATGGCATATTAACTGTAGTACTTGTGAACATCTTTTGTTCCTAAAAGGAGATCTTCATATCCTTTGCAAACATTTTCTGATAATACAGAGTTCAATCGTGGAGGGGTGAGGTCTTTACCGTTTCTGTTAAAACTTTCAGACCTTGTTGGTGGGGGTAGATAAGGAGTTAACTACAGCTAAAGAACACTTGCAGTAGACTGCTGGGACACTAGACTGAAAATGTTAATCAGATTAGATTAAGCCGCCTAAATTGATTTTAGATACTGCTAATTTCATTCTCAAATGGCTGCAGCATAAGATCGTTTGTGATTGCTGGGAGTTCAACAAATTAGTGCAGGTATGTGCCTTCAAATAGTTCTAAATATGATGCATCGTTTATAAGCTCATCCATAAATCCTAGTTTTTAAGAGAGTTCAAGAACTAAAGTTTTTTTTTTTAATTAAATAATTTTGTCCAAGGGAGAAGGCCCTTCTCAGTAGTTATTGATCAGGATGGCGTCAGAAGGCTTGCGATGAAGCAGAGGGACCTCTGTCTGGTTAATACTGCTATTGCAAATCAGAACATTAACATTTGGAGTGAAATTCATAAAAATGTTAGATAGTGTGCTTTTATGGTAGTATTTAGGTGGAAAGTTACAAGAAGCAAAACTTCTGATTTTGTGGTAGTAAGGCTCCATCATTTGTGTCTTTATTTAGTGCACTAGAGTAAATGTCTGGTTTTGAGGGTCACAAAAAGGATCACGTAGATAGGGTGGTAACAGATTTCAATGACAATACAAATAATTCACCGGTGGTGCTATACTAATTTTAGGAATTGTGGTGATTTCTAAAAGGATTTCGCCCTGTGAAATATGCTGATCTGTACTAGTATTTGATGAACCATCTTTGAGAGTTAAGAGTCTTCTTTCTTCATTTTCTCATAGAAATTATGGTCCGCAACTGAGAAACTAAAGTGAGGTCAAATAGTGTAATAATTCACAAATATTTTTCTCATGCATGTGACAAAAACAACTGACTAGCTAGATGAAATCTCCACGTTTAACAGAGTAGCAACCAGTCCGGTGATTACCCAGTGTTCTACAGAAGCTCTACCACAAAGTTGTACTGACCAACTAGAATTCTAACACTATATATTCACGACAAATGTGAGGCAGATCTGAATGCCCTGTTATTAGAATACAAGCGGCAGAACTGCAAAAAGTGGCAATGGAGCAGACTGCAGTAAATGAATAGGACTAGGAGTTTACTTTTGTCATGGAACTTATGGTTAGAGCACAAGAAAAAGCTAAAATAGCATATATTGTTCTATAAATATAAATCTTTCTCATCTTAGAAAAAAGTCAGACATGCTGAGTGAAGCAGTTGATTCTCCAGAGTTCTATTGCTGCTTCACCATGAAGTTCTAATAAAGAACTCGGGTGCTACCATTCTACATCCATCGCAAAAGGAGACACTCTGGACCAACATGCTCCAGGAATAGGAGCTTTTGAATCTAAAGCTATTCTATGAAGCAAGCTGAAGTAAATGATCATTGAGGTGTTCGTGCAAATACAAAAACAGCAGTTTAAAAAACAAATGTAAGATGAAGTATGTATTTTTGGTAATTTATAGAATACATTTTTAACACAGTAAACATTGTTATTGTGAAATCCCTACCTATGTCCACAGTGCCACGTCTGCTTCCAAAGACTATTAATCCTCTCTGGCATTCAACACCTTAGTTGCGGCGGTTCACCCACTCTCATAAAACATTCTGCTAAGCCATTTTTATGATCTTCGGGGCACTTTGTGCTTAAGCCTTAGTAACGTTTTCAGACAAAAGCTGTGCAGGCCAGAAACATAGGGGAAAGTGATGTGCAAGAAAGAATGTTTTTTTCACAAAAAGTTACAAACAAAAGGTTTGATGTGCTAGGATTTCCCCATGTCCAGCTTTTGTGAACATACTAAGTTGTGGAGAAAAAACTTTTTTTTTTTTAATCTTAGTTTAGCATTTTTCTATGTGGTCGTCTATTTTTTGTGATTTCTACCAACTTGCAATTTAAGGTGAAAAGGTATGAAATCCAAGGGTGAACACTGAAAGCTATACACTTCTGAAACAGACAAAATTGTGAATTCAGCAATCGGTCAGTTGTGTAACTCACTCAGGGTTGTCCCAATGAAACCAATCGTTGAAATAAAAAAAATGAAAATAAGTAGGAAAAAATAGAAGTTGATGACAAAGTTTTTAACTGTAATTATTTGCCCCAATGGCAGATCTACAAAAGTAATACAACTCTATGTCAATCAGACCCTCCTGGTCGCATGGATATATAGTGTTTGTTGGCTGTCCAAAAATATGCAACACTCAAAGCCAATAACTAAGCTGCAACTTATACTGATTTATCTATTGAGTACTGACCTTGCATCAATTCAAAAGGTAACAACCAAATGGAAAATGTGTATGAAAGGGGGCGTGTCTTGGCTCACACTAAGATGGCCACCTTCTAAGAGCGCTCCGCGGCTCCAAAACAGAATCTCCTAAATCCGGACAGAATCCATCAGCATCCTGCCACAGAAAATGCTGCTAGTAGCTTGCGTGATTGAGCTGAACAGAGGGTTGTGACTGTTGCATGCAAAGCCCTTGGAAATCCATTGGGGCCACAGAGGGTGTGGGCTGCCGGACAGGGAGAGGCACGTCTGGGAGCCGGAGCGGAGAGGGACTACAGGTGCAGGAGCACATGCTGAGGGCCAGCAGAGTGCTGTGGCAGCGAAGCGTATCACACACCGCAGGAGGGATGACCTACCTGTGGGCCAGGAGAGAAGCTGAGAGTTTGGAGCAGTGGCTGAACAGGCCTGGCCCTTTGGCATGCAGTGTGAGAAGGACCAGGCACGTAGCCGCAGCCTGCTGGAGCAGGTGGCTGCACCACAAATAGTGGTTCCCCAAGCAGGGCTGCCATCCATGACAGAGGAGGAGCACTGTCTGGATCGGGCAGAGAGCCTGAAACCGGAGGCAGAAGGACCCCCACCTCCCGACACCCGGGATTAACTGTGAGAACGAGTGGCGGCCTGCCATGAGGGGAGAGCCTGAAATCCTGCAACCTAACGATATCGAGAGCACACAGGCTTGAATCTTGCCCCTGCCGGAGGTGTCTCCCTCAAAAAGGGCCAGGCCATATCATCAGCCCCTCTTAGCAATATACTGGTAACCGTCAGTCTGGGTGGAGGAGATTGAGAGCCCCATTCAAGCAAAATAACCTGGATCTCCATGACAGGCCCAACGCAGGGACCAGTTATCACCGGAGGCAACAGCGATGCGGCACTGATCGATGTGGTGACAGAGTTGTGCAGGAGGTGAGAGGGACCGACTGCGAACAAGTAAGGGGGCAGGGGCCACCTGGAATTCTTACCCCCTGCACCCTTGCCCACCACAATCGGGCAGGATCTACTCTTCCAGATATGGCGAAACCGAAAAGTCAAGGCCCCATGATATCCACAAAATCGACAAATGTGCTATAACTAAACAGGTCCCACCACCTGCAGGGCCAGAATCAGCCAGACCAGAGGCAGCGGAACCTTCTCTGGACGCTATGATGGTGGTAATCTCAGATGTTAAAAAACAGTTTGGAACCCAAACTAGATGCCATAATGGCAGATGTCACCTTCCTGCATGCAGACCTCCAGAAAATGGCCGGTAAAGTGTCCACCGCCGAGACCAACATCCAGGGACTCAGGTCGACCTCCAAGAGATTAGAAGAACAGGTGCAATACCTCACAAAGCAACAAACATTAATGGCTGCCAAGCTGGAAGACCAGGAAGGCTTCACAATAAGGAACAATATTAGAGTGGTTGGAGTCCCAGAAGGGGCCTAGCGTGGACCTTTTTCTTGAAGACCTTATTCTTAATACCCTCCACCCAAAGTGATTGTCAAGCGCCTTCTTGGTTGAAAGGGATCATCGGGCACAGATTCTGCTGCTAAAGCCTGGACCCCCAACTAACCAATCCCTTCCCCCACCACCCCCACCTCAGACAATTATCACCATAATCATTAACCATCGCAATTGCAACGCCATTCTACAGGCAGCTCGCACACATGGGGACCTGCACTAAGAAAACGTCATCATTAGGTCCTTCCCAGATTATACACTTTAGGCCCAGAATCAGAGCCGGAGCTTCGACCAGGTAAAAAAAGCCTTGAAAGCCAAGGAACTTAAATACATGGTGCTTTTTCCAGCAAAGCTTTGTGTACTAGCGGATGGCAAATCCTGGTACTTCACCACACCACCAGAAGCCTAAGACTGGATTGACGGTTGATGACCCATAGGGCAACAAGCCAGAGAGGGAGGGAAGAACAGACACCCTGGGAACCAGCAGATGGATGGCCCCATCAAACAACCTCCACAACGCGCTGCCACCGAAGAGAAGGAAGGGGGCGAGTCCTAGTACTAGACAGCTTCTTGGTCAATGGATCGGGACCTCCTGGGGCTCAGCAGGCACAGAATTAATGGTGCTAGGGCTGCAGGAGGCAGGAGGGAGAAAACAGACAAGACTCCTGTCGGGCAGGATAGAATATAACACAAAGATGGATTTCATAGTTTAAATAGGCCTGAGGGGGGTTTACGCAAGATGAAAGTAATGGGCAGAATGCTGTACGTTAGGCAAGTCGGCTTTAATCAAAAGGAGAGATTAATCTTGGCATCAATTAGCACATCTGGGCGAAGACAGCCAACCCTTACACCACACTTTGTTACAGTTTGGGCGACAGGCACTCTGCAAGTTGGGAGGAAGGGGGTTACATCTGGCACAAGGCATCTCCAATCGTTCCCCCAAGGAGGTTACATTGGTAGGAGCCATCAGAGGCACAACACTAATGCCTAGAATTGACCCATGGTATTTAAAGGAGAAAGGTTTCCCAGAAAAGATACGAGAGGGCGCACAGCGATACTTCCCTGAAAATTTGGGGACCGTGGCCTCCAACAGTACTCTCTGTGAGACTTTTAAGGCAGAAGTTCAGGGGCAGGCTCAGGCATTAACAGGGGACTTAAAAAAAGAGTGTCACTGTAAATATGAAGCGCTAGAGAAATCTTCAAACTAGAAAGTGACCCACACCAATTCCATAGACTCCTACTTAAACAACAAGAAATGAAAGACTTAGTGACCAGTAAGGCACAGGCCCACATGCTGGCTACGCAAAGACATATATATGAAGTCGGGGAAAAAGTGAAGCAACTGTTGGCATGCCATGAAAAAAGGGATAGAAGCAGGAACTGGGCTGCAGAGATATGTGATGAGGCTGGTATACTACATACTGTGAGTGATGCAAAAACCAGGGCCTTTACCACCTACTATGAATGCATATATTCTTCACTAATGACCAATACATATGCAGACTGCACTGAGCTCCTGGGGGACCTCCCGCTGGTAGAGCTGTCTAGTGCTGATCAGGGGCAGCGAGATCAGGATTTGACAGTGGAGGAAGTACAAACAGTCATTGATTAAATCCCATCAGGAAAAGAAGTAGACCCTAATAACCTTCCCATGGAGCTCTTCAAGTGCATGTCGGACACCATGGCACCTCACATGCTGGCAATGTTTCAAGCAGCTAGGGCAGAGGGGATACTTTCAGCAGATCAATGGCTGGCTACCACAGTGGTCCTACATAAAGAAGGCAGGCCCTCAAAGTCCTGTGGCTCATACCGGCCCATATCACTATGTAATCTGGAGGCTAAGGGATTGACAAAAGTTCTGGTGAATAGACTGCGACCCCCACAAGGTCAAGTTGATCCATCAGGACCAAACTGGCTTCATGCCACACAAGAATACTAGATTAAATTTGGAACAACTGTAAGAGATCTTGCACACAGGAAGCAGGTGTACTCTCGCTGTATGCCAGGATGGCCTTTGCCAGTACTGAATGGCCATACCTGAATGCAGGTCTTGCCAGACTGGGCTTTGTCCCCAGGTTTTTTGCTTGGGTTCAAGTATTATATAATTGCCCACAAGCAAGAGTTAGAGTTAATGGGGTAACGTCCTGTTCCTTTGCGCTCCACAGGGGCACTAGACAGGGCTGCCCTCTATTGCCGTGGTTATTTGCCCTTGCACTGGAGCCATGGCCACAAGTGTGCATCAAGGCCCCCTAGTATGGTGTATACTTGTGGGGGGTTGGTGGGAGGCCCAGATATCCCTACACACGGACGATATCCTCCTATATGTCACAAAACCTTGCTGCTCTATAGATAGACTGTTGCATATCTTCCATCTTTTTTGGGACCAACTCTGGCTATCAGATAAATTGGGAGAAATCCCAAGTCTTTCCTTTAACCAGCAAATAAATATCCCTACTGACTAGGTGTGTGGCTCCAGTGAATAGCAAGGGATTTCCCTATTTGGGTATTTATGTGAAAAGGAACTTGGCAGAGTCTCTCAGAAAGAAACTCTATACGAAACTCAATTGGCTCTGCGCTGATGTCACACATTACAGGAGGATCCCTCTTTCTTTGATGGGCCAAGCCACCTTTTTATAACTAGGACCCTACCTCACCTGCTATATGTACTCATGTGCTCTGATGCCTCCAGACTTTTTCATAAAGATCAACAGTGAGATACACAAGCTCCTTTGGAATGGAGGCAGCCCCGTATATCTTCCTTGGTAAGCGCAGAGGAGTGTACTCGACAGGGGTGTAGCGGTCCCTAACATATAGGTGTACTTTTAGGAGGCCCAACTAATCACGGTTAATGAATGGGCGTTCGCCGATATGGATGAGCCCGCTTATAGGATCGACAGGAAGGCAATGGAAGGCGGCTGGTACCCTCTGTGTTCTACTTCTGGAAGGGAGAGGACTTGCTCCCGCCCCACATGCAAGCAGCAGCAAGCGTGGAGGGTGGCCACCAAATTCTTGGGATGAGGTGACCAACTAATGGCAATGACGCCACTCTGGTATAGCGACCAACTAAATGAACTCCGTATTTTGAAGGGCTTCCATAAAATGGGATTACGCGGTATCAGCCATCTTGGGGACATCTGGAGGGGTGGAGCGCTAATTCCTCTAGAGGACCTGCAGAAGGAGTATGAGATGGGAGCCTTCGAAAGTTTCAAATATACCCAATTGAGCCAATGGCTTAAGAGGTATCTTCATGCGGGGGTCCAATTACCTGAATGCGCCCCATTGGAGGACCACTTACTACTAGACCCTATGTCTGAGAAAGCGATCTCCCTAATCTACAGAAAACTAATGAATAATTCCCCCGACCCCTGGTATTCCCGTTGTGAGACATGGGAGAGCGACGTAGTCAAGATAGAGGACAACAAGTGACAGGAAGCACTCCAGAGCCCTAGGGAAGTGGCAATCCATGCTAGATTCCACCTCATCCAACTCAGAATCGTTCACAGGTCATATTTTTTTCCAAATCCCTCCTATATTGCATGGGCCAGAGTGATTCAGACCTGTGTAGAAGAGGGTGTGGCAGGTTGGGGGAAATGTTTTCATCTCAACAAGATATTGTCACACTGGAGTGCTTCTAGACAATTGTGAGGGGATACCCGAGGATGGGTGGAGAGGGGCTGGATCAGGGCAGGCAGGAATCTTCATGGGGGATTCCAGAGACATGTTAGTGCTAGATATGTATGATTTTTAATAGGGTTCTATTTACATGATTTAGTTTTCTACTCTGAAACGACTTTGCTTCTGCAAACTAATACTTCTGAACAAGGTATATATATTTGGAAATGTATTTGTTTCCAATGCATTGTACTGAGCAACGGTTTAATAAAAGGAATTAAAAAAAAAAAAAAAAAAAAGGGGTATGAAGAAAACCTACGCATTTTTTAAACGTGCCCAAGATACTGAGTTTAGGAATAGTAGTTTGTGCAACTATGAATATGGGGTTTACTGTACTAACCTGAGATTCATTAATGGAGTGAAATTCTATTGATCATAACAAATGTTCTAAACTCTCCACACTTCTCCAGAAAAAGTTTTACTCTACTTCGCCGATCGCCCACTATAGGATAGGCCCCAAAACACAATGTGAAGACATCAAACATTTGTATTGCAAATTGAACTGCTCTGGTGATGTAACCAACAGAACCTAGACATTTCTGAAAACTAGACACTCACGAGAGTCCAGCATGGTGTAACTTGCATGGATCCCACTATGTTTTGATACACAGAATGTCCTGCAAATGTTTTACTTCAGTAAAAATCATATTTTCCTCACACATAATTACTACTACTCAGCTTTGTCACACTTCTCACAGTAAAGAAGTGTACCAAATTTCTGGGGGAAGGGCTACTGCTCCCAGCAGTCAAAACTTGAAGCATGCGAAATCAATGTGGTATCAATGAGGTCTTCACATGAGTAGTTTGGCAGTTCCTAGGACACCCACACATGGCGAGCAACGTATTAATCAGAAGAATATTGGGAATGCAAGGTTGTAAGACATTAGCCATCAGCTAGGAGTTTTAACTCACATAAATATGGGAAAATAGACTTTTGCGACGCCCAGGACATATTGTTTTGCAACGCCCTGGACATATTGTTTGTGGTCAAAGACAACAAGTTTTCATGTTTATTTTGCCCGTGGCACAATTAGGCCCAACCCCCTGCAGCACAAAGCCTTAGGCTGGCAGTTTACAGGGAAGGAAACTGTCTTGGGTTGAGATAATATTTGTGTACATATGTTAATGCTGTTCGAACTTGTGCTTATGGTTCATCAATGCAAAGGCTTTATTATTAGGTGAGCTCTGTAAATAAACGTTGTAAAGTCACACTGCACCACTGGCAGTGGTTTCAGTAAAAAAAATGTGTACAAACAAGTTTGAAAAGTTTGAACAATATGAGGCTACATATAATACTCCCAGAATGCTCTCGGATTAGATGCAAATGTTTGCAGAAGCTCATAAGCACGATTGATAATTCTTTGCTTTCAAAACAAAATGCTCAGAAAAAAAGCAAGTAGGAAACAAATGTTTTGCTAAATTACTGTGAATTCTTAGCAGGCCTCAAAAAATTATAAAAATTTTACTAGACCTGCAGGTCGACTAACTTGAATAATTTACTCGACCAAACGGGTCTCAATTGTGTGATCCTAAGCAAATATTTTATTTTACAGAATCACCTTTTTCTTTATTCTCACATAAGAGTGTACCTTCAAATATGTGAGCTCAGTATGTCTGCTGTACAAAAAAACATATTTGTTTGATTAAATGGACTAAATGTTTCCTCTGTGTGTAAAAAATAATCTAGACCACATGTGGGGGAACCATGATCCATTACTTGCCTCTAGTTTAACTAATAGCATTGCTACTAGGGAAGGAGTGTTTCTAAGGTTTATGATTAAACACTAATTTTTTATAAATATATTACTAAAGCATGATGTGGTCGCTCACTGTCATTTACAGAGAGAAAAGTTCCATAAAATGTCCAAAAACCTTTCATTAACTTGCAGCTTTATTGATAAAACTATATAATGCATTAACAAATCTGTGAAAATAGGGTTTCAGAAAACATTTATTCTTGCACATCACCAAGTACAGTGTTCCGATTTGTTTTCCTATTAAAATATATTTTTCATCGCAGAGAAGTACAAACAAAGGGCTCTCACAACTACTGAAATATATTTTTTAATGTTGTACAGTTGATTTAGCTATTTAAAAAACTGACAAAATCATGGAACACTGCAGTCAGAAAGAAAATTAACTGTAAAACAAACTGACTTTTGATCTGTCTGAACACAGAGCAAGTGCCACAAGAAAAAGATTTTAAGGACTCCTTCACTTTCTTACTGAACATAACACCTGTTCTTTGTCAACTTGCCAGAAGGGTCCAGTAGGTCCTAAAAATAGCTCGACCTGATGGAATTTGACTGCCATAGGGAGTGGGATAGAATTTTTTAGGCCTGTTTAGGTAGGTACTATTTCTGTGAAGCATCATTTAGTAAAATGTGTTGACGCATGATGGCATTTTGAAAAATATTCATAATGAGAAATCAGTGTAATCATTTTCAACAAAATTATGGGAAACAGGATAATAAACAAGAACTAGCAAAACCAACAGATCCGACATTGGTGGTCAATTTTTTGGTTTTGTCAATACATGTTTTGTTGTGACATGGCTTTTGTAACTAATTTTATTGTGGAAGCTGCCAGACCCTCGCCATTGTAACAAACATTGGCAAAAGCAAAAAAACTAATAATAATAATAATAATTGGGGTCTCAAAAAGCACAAATTGCCACAGTAGTTCCTGGCACTGAACAAAACTACTTTGTGTGCCAATATGCTCCTTGCGGAAGAGCAGAATGCTTTCACTCACAGTAAAGCCAGCCAATAGATAGAGAGAGAGAGCAAGAGAAATAGTATTTTCATTTAAAAAAATGTCTTGGCTAATGTGAGAGAGAATTAGGGAGACAATTCTTAAAGAAAGTCACAGAAAGTGCACTGCACCCATAGTGTACGTCTTTGAACTAGAAGCTTTCATGAATTCACAGGAATTTACTGAAGTAGACCAGGAAATTGTACTCCTAGAAAATATTTGTGAATTGTATTTTAGCACAAGCAGATTTGCTCATGAGAAAATGTATTGTGTGTCTACTAGTTTACTTTCACTCCAGCCACTTTTTTTCCCAACCCTGGAAGAACATCTGTCTGTCAGGAGTAAATTTCCAACCTTCCTCAGTATGGGTAAAGATTAGAGAAGAGCTAGCGAAAATCCTTAAAACATGCAAGTTAGTAAGTTTGCACAGACTCAAAGGCATTCCAGCCCTGAAATCATTGTTTACTGCTTCCTCCAGCCCCAGTATGTAGATCTGCGGAAAGGTGGCAAATAAGGATATTGCTATATTAGGGCTTGAAGTTGCTAGTATTCAAGCCCTACTATAGTATTAGCCCTGGCATAATCATAAATGCTATTATCAGAGCTCTTACATAATGAGATTGCTGCGATGATTTGTTGCTGCACTACATGGCACCACAGGGACAAGTAGATTTTCTTACAGGACAAATATATTTAAGAAGCAGCCTGCCCCAAGGACAAGTGGATATTGTTTTTAATTCCACACACCTACATACATAGAAGAGCACAACACCCTAAACAATAATAATATATTTACCCGATGTCTAGTGGGCTTTCTGCACACCTGCCTTCCCCACCCACAGTCAGAGGAAGACTGTAGGATTGGGGTACAGCCTGATGCCAATGAGGACTGCCCAACCCCACCCAATTAAAGAAAATCCTGGTGTCTACTTAGTCCCTCCCCTACCCCACTGCCCCTTCCTCATGCCACCAAAAGACAGATGGGGGACATGTTCCCCAACTGTTCTCCCAGAGAGGGGACAGTAAGGTAAAATTCCTTTTTTTTTTAGGGGGCAACATTTGTCTATGCATAGGGCCAACTCCTCTCCTTCCTGGTGTTCAATGGGTAAATCCTTTCATGGGGATAACAGTCCTGTAGTGAGCTGTAAGCAAGGATCCACTATGAAAATATACTGTTTGAAATGGGACACTGTCCATTTTCTAACAGTACCGTTCCAGTTTTAATCAGTGCTTGGGATGCTAAGATATGCCCCAGAAGCTGAAAGCAGGTATAGCCTAATGACTTCTTTCAGTTTCTGTGTGTAAAATCATACAGTGCAAAAATTTACAGATTGTGCTCCTATGGGTAGTGAGACTATTTGAGTGAGTAGCTTGGACATTTCCTTTTTGCTTCTCCCACTTCCACTTTTGAGTAGTTTATAAGTAACTGCATCTCCCTGCATGAATGTACCCCAGCTTCAAAATCATTTTATTGATAATTAGATATAAATGATAAAGCATGTTTAAAAATACATATTTCTAGGATATAAAACATCCTCGGTTTCACTCATAAATAACTACTTACAAAAGTAGTTAATTCAAATTTTACAACAACATTGTAAATCAAAACAAAAACAATACAGCACCTACTTTAAAACAGTGAAAACGGTCATGGCCACACACTTCACAGAAGCCATCAAGGCAAGCACTGCGTCAACCACCTGCCAGACCCACATATTGCTCGCTCCATATAAAATTTCAATTCGATCGACCTCTTCTTCAGGTAAAAATATAGAAGATTTGGCAGCACATCCACATCACCAAGCCTGATTCATCTCTTATCTCTTTTGCCCAACTTCTTTCCTTAGAAACCCATAATGGTCAGTCTCCAAAGCCCTGTCATAGATCTCACTGACATAATTGACTCCTTCCAAGCCACTTCTTATGAAGATATCTTTGCCCGGTCATACATAAAAGTTCTGTGTGCGTTGGCTCATCTTTCTCTTCTCACCTTTATCTAGGCCTCACTCACTCATGTCATCTTTTCCCAAAAGCTCTTAAGACAGGGCAGATCCTACCACTCCTAAAGAAACACACTAGATCCTCATGACCTCGCCAACTACTGGGCCATAACTCACATACTATTCATCGGCAAGACAACTGAAACAGCAGCCTATGTTCAACTCCAAAATGCTACCAGTCCAGCTTCAGATTGTGCTACAGCATTGAACTTGCTACCATACCCATGAGAGACAGTGCGTCCCTTACCACAGATGAAGATGAATCCTGCCTCCTGACATTGCTGGACCTCTCAGCTGCATTTGACATGGTAGATCATCCATCCCTTACATGCACCCTACATTACTAACTGTTCTTCAATGGCTCTTCTCCTACTTTTCCAACCAACACTAGTAAAAAAAAAAAAATATCCTATCACCTGCGGAGTTTCCCAAGTTTCCATGCTGTCTCCTATCTTCATCAACCTCTACATGGAGCATCTTTGAGCCCTAGTCATAGATAACAGCATCAAGAATCACCAATACAAAAATGATACACAACTGTACTTGAAGCTGTGGCCCCACTCCAGGCACCAAAAACATTACGTGGACATCTATCATATATATTTGCCTGTGACAGGTACCACAAGGTTTGAAAGCAGTAGGTTTCTTCAGAGACATATTCTATAAAAAAAAATAAAAAAAAACATTTTTTTTAAAAGGATGAAAAGGGCACACTGTTCAAAGTTCACAAAATGGTCGAAGAAGTCAGTCAAAAAAACAACTGACAGGAGTTCATATGGATCTGTGCTGATGGCGTTGAAAAGAAAGAACCAAGGTCAGCAAGCCGTGGCTGGTGGCTATATAAGCACAGCACACGTCACTTCTGGCACAGATGTATGCAGAGCTGAACGACGCCACCTACTGGAATGCAAGCGGAACTGCTAAAAAATATTTAAAATCCAGTCTGATGCTTGGGGAATACTCTAAGGTAAGGAATCTGCTTCTAGAAGTTTCCACATGATACCTGCCTCACATAACACCCTGCTACTCAATATCAGCACCACCTTCTCAAAGCTCCCAACTTTTGCAACATCATTCACAGCACCAACAGCCATCACCCCCCCTTCTACTTATGTACAGTACTGCCATGAACTGAATCACGAGCAGCATCTGCACTACCAGTCCCAGCACCTACACCACCACCAGTTGCAGCACCGCCATCTGCTTCACTACCAGTATGGGGCTATGTGGTATAGAAGTTACTGGGCACATTGTGTAATAGTGCAAGGAAGGGACTGGGTGATGCTCGTAGGAGGTCATTAGATCCTACCTAGTGCCCCCAAAATATGAGACATCGAAAAGATGATTTCAAATCATTAACAAAAGCAGTCATATTTGCAGCATTACACTGAGAGTTTGAATTGCTTTTAATGAGTGTGTTATTAAACTTAATTGAGTACAATGCCAGTCTAGTCACTCAGTGGACTAATGCATTAATTGCAGGAATCCGTTTGATCTTAAGGTCACAGGTTTGAATCTTAGTGAGTCCACTCGTTATTTCATCCTTCCAAGCTTGATAAAATGAGAACCACTGAATTGGGTAACAATAAACATCTGTTCTTCAGTGCTAAGGCAACCTTCTGGGTGCATGTATGTTTACAAATGGACAGTGAGTCACAATTTAATTGGACAAAAAAAACATCTTAATCTAAATAAGTGCACTACACTACATAATCCACAAACTGGACCAACAATGGAACATGTCAAGAAAACACGCACTTGTGATTCTGGTTCTATTTAAAGCTGAAAGAAAAAAAAAAACATAGAAAAGGCTAAAATGTGTGTTTTTTTTTTTTTTTTTTTTAACTAACCGACTTCAGACCCGAAAATGGGAAGTACCTCTTCACCAACCAAACTTCTATTTTTCAAAGGCTCTTGAAAATGACACAATCACTCACTCTCTCACCACAAAGGCCTGAACATATCAGCTGTTCTTCATAGTAAATGATAGAACCCCTGCATGCATTAGTGCAAAGGGAGAGTGAGTCATGCGTGCCATTAAAAGCTGTATCATAGGGAATAGTATGCACAGAAATCCCTTATAGTCTGCATACATGAACCTTGCTGGAACTTCAAGAAACAATACAAAGTATTCCCTATAGGGTTATTTGGGATGTGATTGAAGAAATTAAACATGAATGCCCGATTAGTGCACTTTGCAGGACCATATAAAAATCATGAATGAGTGGATATAAATACAATACTATTAAAGACATTTAGAAGGCTATAATTCTTGTTCAACAATGTAGTTTAGCTCCAACACATATTTAAGTGTGAAAAGAGTGTGCACTGACTCCAGGTTTTCATGCACTTACTCACACCCAACACAACACACCAACAGCACCCAACACTCCACTCTGACACTCACGCAGTCCTGCAACTAACCCACACAACAATCAAGTTGCATGCTACCTCATCAACCACTCACTCACCAAACACACCACAGAAATCTGGGATCTGCTGCACAACAATGCCCCAGACCTACTTTTTGCCAA
The DNA here is from genome assembly GCF_031143425.1 of Pleurodeles waltl. Classification (NCBI taxonomy): domain Eukaryota; kingdom Metazoa; phylum Chordata; class Amphibia; order Caudata; family Salamandridae; genus Pleurodeles; species Pleurodeles waltl. Next base: position 1,894,856,578 of record NC_090440.1, read on the forward strand.
AGAAACCTGGCTGAACCCTGCATCAGCACCTGACATCACCACAGGCATCCGCCCTGGCTGCAAGGCTACCAGGCAAGACAGACTTCAAAAGCCCATAGGCAGAATGGCCATCATGTCACAACCAGCTTCACCCTAAGCAGCACTCATCTACAGACCACCAACACTGCGCACCAACTTCACCGACACCGCAACGGACTTCGTCACACCATTCACCCTCAATGCTAGCAATTACATCCTACTAGGACACATGAACTTCCACTTAGAAGACGATGCCAACCCCAACTCAGAACACTCATTGAAGACCTTGGTTCTGGGCCTCACTCAATGAGTGAAGGGAACTACTCACATCACCAGACACATTCTGGACCCAATTTTAGCAATATCCGGGTTGGGTTGACGGTTGGGTTGACAAGCCCACACAGTTCCCTGGACAGACTACGCCATGTCAAGTTCAGCAACCCTGTCTCGGTCCAAAGCACAAGTATCACCGCCAGAGCAGCCCAACAAAACTGGAACAGCATCACTGGCAGGGACTGGGACACACTCTCAACTCCCACCAACTAGAACACAACAGCCTCCCCAAAGCCTCTAAGAATTTCAACAATTGGGTTGCCTCCTCTGCCCACTCCCTGGCTGCCCTCAAACACACAAACACAACAAGATCCAGACCCCAGACCAGCTGGTACCTGGAGCAACTCAGTCAAATGAAAGGTCACTGCAAACAACTCAAGTACATATGGAGAATGTGCCATAACAATTAAGATGGAAGCACTTTCAAATCCACCGTGAGATGCTTCCACCAAATGATCCAGACCACCAAACATGTCAATGGGGCGGACCACATCAACGCCAGCAACAAAAGAAGCAAAGAAATGTTCATCATTGTGAAAGATTTTACCTCTCCATCGACCACCTCCAACTTTTGATCACTTTCTCACAGGACCTCTTCAACAATCTCTCTAAGAAAAAAAAAAATCACCACCATTTACAGCAACTTCTGCTTGCAACGGGATGCGGCAGACATCCATATGCCCCTGGACAGAGGAAACATGCCGGCCCTCATCCTCCTGGACTTCTCCACAGCATTTGACCAGACTCCCACCCCATCCTCATCCAACACCTACAGGACATCGAAATCATACACTACGATGGATCTGCTCCTTCCTGACAGGAAGGACTCAGTAAGACAGCCTGGCACCATACACCTTGGACACCTTTGACCTCATCTGCAGAGTTCCGCAAGGATCCTCATGAGCCTGACCCTCTTCAAGCCACACCTGATCCCTTTAACCAGTATCATCTGTTCTCACAATAGCAAAGTCCTCTCCTACGCTGATGACACAACTCATTCTCTCCCTCAGGGACAAGGTTCCCAGTACCCATATCAAGTTCAATGAATGCATCACTGAAATTGCACAATTGATAAAGACCAGCTGTATAAAGCTGAATACCAACAAGACAGGAATCCTGATCTTTGGGAAGAGCACTTAACTGTGGAATTTCACCTAGTTGCCAACAGAGTTAGGACCGACAATGCCAAGAACTTCAGAATCACCATCAACAGAAACTGAACATGAACACTGAAGTCAATGGCGTCACCACCCCATACTTCCATGCCCTGAAGATGCAGAGGAAGATTTTCAAATGAATCCCCATCAGCACCTGGAAAACAATCACACTCCCTGGTCACAGGCAAATTAAACTACGGGAACACCCTCTATGCCGGGATAAACAAAAAAACACTCTCCAGAAAGCTGCACACCATTCAGAACTCTGCAGTCAGAATCACTCTCAATCTCCCAGGCCCCACTTAACCTGAAGGGGCGCCACACACTCCCAATTCACAAACAAGCATGATTCAAACTTTTCACCAACACTTTCAAGGCACTACATAACACTGGCCCAGGATACCTGAACAATTACATTTGCTTTCACAAACCTGCCAGGACCCTCTGCCTTCTCCTACATTGCTCCTTTAGGGTGGAACAACCTGCTGCTACACATAACAGCTGCCTCCTCACTTCTTGAATTACACAAGATGCTTAAGACATGGCTTTTCGAGTAGTCCCGCTATCCCCTAGATGTACCTAGATTCACTTCTGCTCAGTGCCAGGATAGCCTGCTAGATGAACAGTGTGCTCTATAGATATCAGTATAACATAGCACGAATTTGAGACTTAGGACCCCGAAATCGAAAGGCCATTATGTGTCAGCGAAACGCTTATGCAGCACCATTGCTTCATCATGGCCATGCCACAGGGCAAGGGCAACAGTAAAGTAAAATTCAGTCAGGATTCCCGATTTATGTAGGTCTTCTGGGGACCAATGAGACATCCTTCTTCCACGAAGCTCAACACGGTTTGCTGCCTTACAATTACGTTGAGTAAGTAAATCCTTAAGTAATGTTAATACAAACAGGAATGTTTCCTTTTACAAACCAAATAAAAGGGGGTTGCTAAATAAACCTAAAATGATTGTAAATGTGAAGCTGATGACCCGAAACTAGCCAGACTGCTGGCTTACATCCTTCTCCAGCTTCCTCCCCTGAGGGAAAAGGATCGATAAGTTAATTCAAGTCTACAGCCTTCTTCCTTGAACTCGGCTGTCATCTGCAAGCTGCTCGCCTACTAAAGACGTGTACAGCCACGCTTTGTTTCCAGCATCATGGTAAGGAGCTGACACAGGAGAAATGCTATCTGCCAGAACTGGGTCGTTTTTCTTGGCAATGTCAACTCTTTTCCTCGACTTACATCTCTTAAAAGATGGACCGCCATAGTTAACTTTGCCAAGGTAAATCCATCACTAACACTTCTGCACAAATGTCTGAGCGACGGATGAACCACTGTCTCAAATAATCTTTTCAGAAGACAATAGGTTACCGTAATTCCCCCTACAGCAAAGCGCTAAACAAAATGCTAAGAAAATAAAGAGTACAGAGTACACCGCCTTACAAAATGAAAAAAACTGTATGCGGGGAGACATCTTTAATATGTAAGAATTTATCTGCAGAGTTAAAAGCAACTCCATGAGGAGCAGAAAGCAAGACTCCGAAATGGCCGCACTCCTGTACTGCTTCTAGTGCCACTGCTAAGCTGGTCCCTGCAGACCATCAAAACACAGTTTGGAAGCCATAACAAGCATCATAGTTTGATTTATAGACATCCTGAGTATCGAATTGCACTAATGAATTATCGGCACATAATGAATCAATTATGCTGTCAGTATCCCGCCATGTACATGGCCAACATAACAAAAAAACACAGTTTCCAGAATGCAGAGCTAAAGAGACTATGATCGGAACTTTCGAACAGTGGAGAGGTGTAAGATCTAATGTCAAGACTCGAGACCTATGAAGTTTCTAGAATTCACATCTCGTGTAATAACGGTTCTTACCTCGTTCGTATCAGATTAAAAGGTGTTCAAGGACACAAAGGCCCTCATTCTGACCTTGGCGGGCGGCGGAGGCCGCCCGCCAAAGTCCCGCCGTCAGGTTACCGTTCCGCGGTCGAAAGACCGCGGCGGTAATTCTGACTTTCCCGCTGGGCTGGCGGGCGGTCGCCTTCAGACCGCCCGCCAGCCCAGCGGGAAAGAGGCTTCCACAATGAAGCCGGCTCGGAATCGAGCCGGCGGAGTGGAAGCTGTGCGACGGGTGCAGTTGCACCAGTCGCGTATTTCACTGTCTGCACAGCAGACAGTGAAATACATGTAGGGGCCCTCTTACGGGGGCCCCAGCAATGCCCATGCCAGTGGCATGGGCACTGCAGGGGCCCCCAGGGTCCCCGCGACCCCCCCTACCGCCATCCGGATCCCGGCGGTCGGACCGCCGGGATCTGGATGGCGGTAGGGGGGGTCGGAATCCCCGCGGCAGTGCAGCAAGCTGCGCCGCCGTGGAGGATTCAATAGGGCGGCGGTACACTGGCGGGAGCCCGCCAGTGGTGCCGGTCCGACCGCGGCTTTACCGCCGCGGTCGGAATCCCCATTGGAGCACCGCCGGCCTGTCGGCGGTGCTCCCGCGGTCCTCCGCCCTGGCGGTCTTTGACCGCCAGGGTCAGAATGAGGGCCAAAATGTCTTATATTTTGCCACAATTTAGACAAATCAAATTACACCACTTTAATTACTTAGAGGCTACTCTTCAATATATATGTAGCCCTAGTTCACCAATAGGAGCAGGCTGGACCTCCTGCAGAATACCAACAAGGCACTCTCCAACCAAAGACGTGCTAATTAATGGTGCTAATGCGATGTTGTCCCAAGGCAAAAATAATCCAATTGCAGTGCAAGTGCCATTCATGATGCACTGTGCTTTTGTCACTTACAAGAATATACTCTCAAGGGGAAAATTAAACTCCGTGTGGTAATTTTGTGTGATTTGTTTGCTGTTAACAATACACCGTGAACAAATCTAAAGTCAGAAACTGATCCATGTGTTGACCATACAATATATCGCAGATAAAGCTATGTTAACTTGAAGCAGCCACTAGCTCTAAGGTACTGGACATTTCTGAAATACTGTCGATTGTTGGCATAAAACAAACTACACCATGAGCAGACCTACATACAATCTGACACAAAAGGAACACTCTTGCCTGAGGAAACAAAGCTCTAAATGACTATGCGCAGGATGAGTTTACTCACTTCCCCAGCCCTACCGTTAAATTTAAGACTGTACTTAAAAGCCATACTGGAACAGGTATTGCTAAAAAGCTGAATTGCCAAAAAACTCAAGATTTCATAATGTAGGAATTCCCAAGAACACCAGTAGTATACCTTCTTCCAAAGACACAAACCCCAAATGAACATGCTCGAACACAATGGAGTATTCATCATACAGTACATCCAAGAACAATTTGGCAAATATGTGGATGAATTTCGTTACCCTTTCCTACAAAGAGGCCCCACCTACATAAACGATACACCTGATTTCTTCAATAAGATTTACAAAGTTCTTGTAATCACTGACAAGGAACTATGGCTCTGCACTTGGAACGTGATTTCATGTAATACATCTATTCCCTGCAACAAAGGCATCAAAGCAGCTTAATTATTTCTCTTAGAGAGAAACACTGGGGGTTAGCAAGACCTTTTTACTGCAATTCTTATATTCTTTACTACAAATACATTAAGGCACAAGATACATTCTTTCTGTAGATCTCAGGACTTAAATCGGATCACCTTTAGCTTCTGGGTACAGGAATAAATGTATGTGTAGATTCAAAGAGTAACATATTCTAAATAATGACACTTTGAACAGATAACTAAATATTTCTGTGATTCATTGATGACCTTTTTAGTTTGGCAAGGCACTGAAATTCACTGCAACAATACATTCAGATACAGCTATCTTTTGGATGTTCAAATGTAGTAAAAGGGAAACCACTCAATACCAAACTAGTTGACTGTGATAACCTGTTGCATGCAGAAAGTTCAAAAAGGTCTGAACACTCATCTTCTTACTCAGAACTGTTGAAAGTAAAATGCACTGTATCCAAACACTAAAAATATTTAGAATAGGATAGCAAGATGCTGAATAAATTCAGATTTTGCACTCTCTAGAAAGCGAAAAGACTAAGATTACAAACCAGACAATGACTGCCACAGAAGAATACTATAAAAAACGAATAAACACAACTGACTTTAATTACTAGATATGGTATTTTGAGCAACCAAATTCAAAAGGCTATTCGTAAAGATTGTTGGGAAGGATGAGGATCTTAGCTCTGTGTTCAAATTTTTTTAAAAAATATATCTTTCCTATGCTTAAATTGCACTGGCTGTTCCAATGCGATCAATGGCAACCCAATTTACAATCCAATGATTAAAACCCTGATTAAACTCAAAGACTATGTGACTTGAAACAATGGGAACTGCATTTTGCTGATAAAATGCCCTTGTGTCAACATATAAATGGGTAAAACCAGCCGAAATGTCAAAACCCGCATCACTGCCCACAAAAGTAATATCAAAATTAGAAAACAAACATCAACATTAGCAGTACATGGGGTTGACAAAATTCACAATCTGAAACAGATCTACTTTGAAGTCCTCGGAGTGCTAAACAGGATTGACACACAGGCGACAACCCAGCCATAATATTCTCTCAAAAAACATTCATCATGAAAGTGGACATTTGCAACAGGTAACGTTGGCATTCAGTAAGTGGGTTTCTTTCCCTATCAACTGTTCTGTACATTCCTTTCAGATTACCCAGGATATGACAAACTTCCTTTGCGCCCATGACTGGTTTCCATGACATGGTACCACTTCCCTCATTAAGAGAATGATTTATGAACTACACTTTAAAAGCCATAGTTGTGGCATGGCCTTTTTGTCTTTTATGCTTTTTTTTTTTATAATCAAATTTTTATTGTTTTGTAAAAGGTACAAATTAGGACAAACAAATAACTAGCAAAACTTGATCTCTTTCACACCGGTTGGACAATAAATTCTGATCTGATCTTTCAATGCTTCAGACAACTGTAAGAAATCACTTCATCACATTTTGCCAGGGTAAAAACAAGGAAGGAAGAACGAGGGTACACATATATTCTAAGCCCCATATCTTAGCTTAGGAGTCCCACCCATTTCCCCCATATTCTTTCATACTTGTGAGGGCATCCCCTTGATTCATACACCACTTTTTCTTGGGCTGCACACCAGTCCACCCCCGTCCTCCATTTCTGAAGAGAAGGACCTTTGATAGTCTTCCATGCGGCTGCTATATCTCTCTTTGCTACCGCAGTCGCTATACCGACCAATGTTTTATCTGCTCTAGCTCCCTCCATATCATTCATCAACCCTAATAGTATCGTTTTGGGAGTCAGTACCTGTGGTGATCCCAAGGCTTTATTCAGCTCTTGATTTATCCCCTTCCAGAACCTCTGGATCACTGGGCAGGACCATATCATGTGATAAAAGTCGGCTTTGTCTTCCTTGCATCTTGGGCATCGACCAGAGTCAAGGGCACCCATTTTGTACATTCTGTCTGGAGTTAGGTATGCTTTGTGTAGATAGAAGAATTGTGTCACCCTTAACCTCGTCGACATTACCAGCATTCGGGGGGCCATCAGTGCCTCCACCCAGTCTTCTTCTTCAAGTGGACCCACCCATTTCTCCCAGCCTTTCTTAAGATGACCCAGATCCCCTGGAGCGTTTGAGATCAGCATTTTATAGATTTGAGAGACCCCCTTCCTCCCAAGATTGCCCATTATTGTTTTGGCTTCTACCGGATTGAACTCTGGTATATGGGATATTTCTTTCAAGTGCTTAGTGAGGGCATGTCGGAGCTGGAGATATTTAAAGAATTGTTTCGGGGATAGTTGGAATTCTTGCTGCATTTCATCAAAGGATTTCATCAGGCTTCCTTTCCATACGTCCCCAACTAAGGATATTCCCAATGTGTCCCAATTCCCGAACCCCTCCAACCCGGCCGTCTCTCTCAACCATCTGCCATGCCACAGCGGTGTTTGCCGAGTGACCACTTTGCTCCAACCGGTATGTCTCAGAGCCGCTCTCCATGCCAAAAATACCGCTCTGGTGATGGGCTCTAGATTCAAGGGGATTGGAGCCCCATATAGCACATCCAGGATATGGGAAAATCCCAAGGCGTCTAATTCCACCTGATATGCTGGATCTGACCAGCCTCCGTTGAACCAGTCATGTACCACCAGGAGCTGTGTTGCCAGGTAATACAGGTATGGGTCAACCATGCCCAACCCCCGTCATATATGTCTCTTTGGCAGTTCCGGGTTGCTACTTTATGTCTCGCTCCCCCCCATGTAAAGGAGGTGGTGATTTCGTCCAGTTTTTTAAACCACGCGCGTGGAATGTTAAATGGTAAGTTCTGGACCACGTATAAGAGGCGAGGTAGGATCATCATCTTGTACAAGGCAATACGGCCCAGAATATTCAGCGGTAGAGACTGCCAATGCCTAAGGTCTTCCCGTATACGAGACATCAGTGGATTTAGATTCAGGGACCAGGACAACTCAGGGAGCAGTGCGACCCATATCCCCAAGTATTTAAAACTTAGCCGACGCAGAGGAACCGTCTCCTGCCAGTCAAAGCAGTCTCTCGACTGCGTCAATGGGACCAGCACCGATTTGGACGGGTTCATTTTGAGCCCCGAGATCTCTTCGAAGTGTCGCAATAACTGGAAGCTCCGGGGTCCGGTCACTCCCGGGTTCGCCATGTACAGCAGGACATCATCCGTGTATAAGGCCACTCGATCTTCATAAGAGGGGCCCCATCTCCAACCCTAGTAAATCGGATCCTCTCTCAGCACTCTCGCCAAAGGCTCAATGGCCAGAGCAAAGAGGAGAGGGGAGAGGGGGCAGCCCTGTCTCGTTCCCCGTTGTATCGGAAAGGCCGAGGACAAAACTCCATTGACCCGCACCCGCGCCATGGGTCTGGTGTACAGGGCCTGGACCAGTCTGCGAAATCGTGGCCCAAAGCCTGCCCGCCGGAGTACCGCGAAAAGGAATTCCCAGTTCACTGAGTCAAATGCCTTTTCAAAATCGATGAATAGGAGAGCTAGTTGCTGGGGTAAACGGTGACGTCCTGCAAGAGCCACTTGGAGCCTTCGAATACAATGGCGTGTGCTACGTCCGGTCATGAAGCCGCATTGGTCTGGGTGCACCAGTAAGGGCATCACCCTTTTAAGGCAGGAGGCCAACATTGTGGCATAGATCTTTATTTCACTATTTATGAGAGATATGGGTCTGTAGCCTGCGCAGGAGAGGGAGGGGGGCTGGGTCTTAGGCAATACAACAATGGTGGCAATGTCTAGACCATCTGGAAAGAAGCCCTTTTGGTCCACCTCGGCATAGAGATTCATTAGATGGGGGACCAGCTCTTCCCTAAATCTTTTATAGTATTCTGGGGGAAACCCATCGGGTCCTGGAGTTTTCCCCACCCCCATTGCCGCTATGGCCTCGCTAATTTCCGCTTCCGTGAACTGTTCCTCCAGAGCCCGTATGTCCACCGTAGGCAGAGTCGGGAATGACCCAACCCCCAAGGATCCGTCTGGAGAGTCCCCAACCTCTGAACTTGTGGCTCGGTATAGGGTCGTAAAGTATTTGGCGAATGTTTCGGCCACCTCCTGGAGCTCCACCACTCGTTCTCCCCATTCATTGTCTATCTCGGGGACGATTCGGGGAGCCTGTTGTTGGGAAACCAGCCAATACAGTAATTTCCCTGTTTTATTATCCCAACCGTATACTCGAGCCGTAGAGGCCCGCCACATGTGTTTTGCCGTTTCTAGGGATAGGCTGCGTATTTCTTCTTGAATCAACAAGAGGTTTCTGGTTATTTGTTCGTCTGAGTGAGATTCCTGTTCTCTCTCCAGAAGAGTAGCACGGGCCTCCAGTTGTGTGATTCTGGAGTTGCGGGCGTGTTCCCGAGCACGGATCAGACCTTTGGCTATCCCTCTCATTACTACCTTACTTGCAGCCCATAGGATTCCTGGTGATCTCACCGAGCCCTCATTAGTGATGAAGTAGTCACGCAACGACACCTTTAAACTATCTACCACTTCCTCATCTTGCAAATGCCATGCATTTAGTCTCCATATGGGGCGGATCAGCGGTTCAGCCAGGCCCATCTTAAGCCGAACCCGCGCGTGGTCTGAGATCCCACGCGGTAGGATCTCGATGTGAGTGAGGTGTCCACAATCCCTGACTGATACCAATACCAAGTCTATTCTGGACTGTGTGTTGTGGGCTGCCGACCTATGCGTGAATTGTTTGCTTCTCGGGTGCCACACCCTCCAAGCATCGCAGAGCCCTGTTGATGCCATCCATCCTTCCAGACTATTGGACAGTGCCTGTCTATGTGTCGAAGGTCCCCCGCTTGTATCTAGATCTGGGTTTGGGACTGCGTTGAAATCGCCCCCTATTACCGTTTTCCCGGGGGGTAATTCTGCTAGTAACCTTGTCAAATCTTCTAGAGTTTTGCGCACCAAGTTCGGGGGAGCATAAGCGCTCACGATATTCATTATCTGGCCTTCTACCAAGCCTGAGATTGCCATGTACCTCCCAACGGGTCTCTCCATTCTTGTCTCACCACCAGGGGTAGGGAGTGATGTAGCAGTACAGCAACCCCCCTTGAGCCTCTTGTAAACCCTGCATGGAATACCCTGTCAAATCCCTTGCGGGCTAAGAAGGAGCACTGGTTCCCCAAGAGGTGTGTTTCCTGCATCAGAAGTATGTTAGGTTTGTGTCTATGAATGTAGGTGAGTACTGCTGATCTCTTAATCTTGTCAAGGAGCCCGTTGACGTTCCACGATATTATGTGAGTCATCCCCATTCTTTCCCTCTCATCCATCCCCGCCCCAGCCCCCGCAGCCTCTCCCCTGGATCCTTCCAGGCCTTTCTGTGTCTGAGTGTCCTATCACTATTGTTCCCTGCCGGTATTAGAGACCCTAAACCTACATTGACTATTTTGAACAATAACAACAGCCTGCTGGCTGGAAAGAACCAAACATGCCCCCCAACTCCCAACCCACCCCATACTTCCCCCCAGAAGCATCTGTCGCCCAATACCAACAGCCTGTTCCCAAACATAACAAGCTGCTAACTGCTTGTGTCTGAGCTTTGGTGGACCCCTCCATTTTTTCGGATTAAGAAGTGCTTAAGTGTGTAATGCTTGACTCCAAGCCTGACGACCCTCTCCTTGGTCTCTGGCCTTTCAAGTCTATCTTTCCTTTCTCCCCCTCTCCGGAGGAGGACTCAGATCACTGGACTCTGTGAGAGATCCGTGTCATCTACAGTTCCGGGGAGCAGTTCTCTAGGATCCGGGGGGGTCTGGTTCATTTCTATGTCTCTCGGTCTCACTTCTACCCCCTGTCTTTGGGTTGATTCCTCAGCGGATCCTCGAGGGGAGCCCGAGATCGTCTCCCCCCCTCCCTGCGCCTCCTGGAACGAGTTCTTTGGCGAGACCTCCGTGGCTGTCGCTGCCGGTTGCTCCCTTGCTGGCCCGAGAGTGCCAGTCGTCGTTCTCCCTCATTAGGGCCCATCGGGACCTCTTCGGTCAACCACCTCCAGGCCTGATCTGGGGATTCAAAGAAGTGAGTCTTGTTGCTGTGAACCACCCTTAGTTTGGCCGGGAAGAGGAGACGGTACGGAACTTCCATCGCCCTTAGTTTTTGTTTTATTTCTATAAACGAACGGCGTTGCATTTGAACGTCTTTAGTGTAATCAGGAAACACCATAACTTTGGACCCATCACAATACAGCTCTCCTTTTGTTCTTGCCGCCTGGAGAATCGCATCCCTGTCTCTAAAGTTAAAGAGTCTAAGGATCACTGGCCTCGGTGGAGAGCCTGGTGGGGGTCTGGCTTGTAGGGCCCGATGGGCACGTTCGATCGCAAACCAGGGTGACAGAAGATCCCGGGGCAGCCAAGACCGGAACCAGTCCTCCAGGAATATGGCCAGAGAGGACGCGGCGGTGTTTTCGGGCAGTCCCACAATTCTGAGGTTGTTGCGGCGGGATCTATTTTCGGCATCCTCTGCCCTTCGATATAGTTCCGCTGTCCGGGTTGTTAAAGTTGATACCTGTGCTTTAAAGGTCGTCCGCTCGTCTTCCACCGTAGAGATCCTGGACTCCGCTTCTGCAATCCTCGCTGTCGCATTGCGAAGGTCCTGGCGCACCAGGGCCACGTCCACCCTTACTTCCCCAATTTTGCCCTCCACCGCCTCTTGGGAGGAGTGTATTGCTTGAAGAATAGTTGCCAGATCGCTGTTCCCGGTTTGTTTCTCGTCATTACTGCTGGTCTTTCGGTCTTCTTTCGAGGCTCCGTTGGGCCCCGTGGCGAATTGATCAATGCACGTTTGCGCCGCGGCGGGGCGGGTTTGCCTATCTTTGCCCATTTAACTACCTTGTTGGGCCTGCTTGCGGGATATTTCCTTGCCGCTTATTCTTCAGTTTCTCCCGGAGTTCCCGTTTCTGCCCTTGTGCTCACTTCTGCTGGTGTGTCAAAGTTCGTCCTTTCGTTCCATGGGCCTCAGCCTTTCTTTATGTCAGCCTTGCCGAAAGGCTCCATTCATCACCTTGTCCACCTCGGATCTTTTTTTCCTCGTGGCCGAGGACTGTTAATCACGAGAAAAAGGGGGGGGGGGTGGCGAGGAAACGATAACTCACTCTCCCCCTGCCCCCAGACACAAAAGGGGGGGCGATGAGGAAGCGATGAAAAGGTCCCCGCCATCCACCCCTGTCCTTCAGGGTGTTCCCAGCACTCTCGGGATTTCCAGGTCTGTTTCAGTCCCTCTGATTCAGCGCCACTTCCCGCCGTCCTTGGGGGATCGGGCCCTCCCCAGCCGAGGCCTCCCGGCTTCACTGCTTTCTGTCTTCTCCGTACCTGTCAGTTGGGCGCGGGGCATCCGAATCCGAGGACCTCCTCTCTCCTCCCCAGCCTGCCCGTTATCGTCAGGTCTATGCGCCGTCTTTGGATTTTTCCCCCTTCAGGCCGGTCGCCTCCGGTCGCCGCCGCTTCACCGGTGGCGATTATGCGGTCTGAGCGCCCGCCATTTTGCGTGCGGGCCGCTCCGTCCGTTCTTCGCTCCTCCCGGGCCCTCAAGCACCGGACCACAACTCCTCTGCTCCAGAGGTTGCCCCGATCTTTCTCCGTCTCGTCCCTCCTCCGGGTGGGACCGATTCATGCGCGATTCCCGAGCGGATGACGGAGGGGTCCGGAGCACCTTTAAGGTGCAGCCGCCATCTTGACGCTCAGGCCACGCCATTTGTCTTTTATGCTTAACAGATTTTTCGCATAACTGTTATACTTCTGAGGAAGTGTTAAGACCCAAAATGCACTGGGCAATGATTCACACAAATGTATTTTGAATAAAACGTTAATCACTGGAAAAATGAAAGTCTTTTGAACTATTATCTCTTAAAAAAAAATGAGTTGATATTTCTTAACACAATGTGGGTGGCGAAATAATTTCGGAAATATACTGCAGCCAGCTGCTAACACCCCTCCAAGATGGAATACGGACAACTTTTGGCGATCATGAGACTCGTTGTGTTGACAGTGTTGGGGTGCCAGGACACCACACCAAAGATTTTACAGATACTCTCATGATCGCTTTGGTTACCTTCCAAATACTTACGGGAGTAATGCCACAGGTTGCAATGTTCAAGTCTTAAACAAACAACTCATTTCATCACTCAAATTAATTTTGGGAGCTTAACATACAATAAAAATGCATCTTACATTAGTAATATCTTCAACAAGGTGCTGCAATGCCCAGAAAGCATATACAAGCCACAGACCTATTACCTTACAATTTCTAGACCTTCATAAGATATTTAGGTAACCCTAATATGATATTTAGGTATCCCAAATTAGCAAGGACAGAGGTAATAACAAGGACCAAAAATAACTGAACAACTGAGGAAAACCAATCGATCATGGAGATTTTACTTGTAGAATGCAATAAATTACCCCAACGAAAAGGATTTCTCCAAAGTTAATAAGAGGCCATCATAAATGTTCGAGGAAGAAGCTCTTGGCAGGATCCAAATATAATGTGATATGCAAGAGACCATAGAAGAATGGCCTTAAACACAAACAGTATTAAGGAACCAGCTCAGAATTTATGTCAAGATTTTGAAAACTAGCTGTTTTAAGTTTCCCACACCATAATATGATTCTTACTGGTGCAAAGAACATGAATTAACTGCTTTGGAGTATTGCAGCCAGAAGACACAGTTTAAACACAGATGGATGGCTAAAAACAAAAAGAATGAAACGAATAAAGCAATAAAAGTGAAATACTGGCCCATCGGCACTGACACTGTAGTGCACTTCTTTTTAAGCGGATGTTTTTCTTGTGATCGGAGAAAAGGTATGACACTTGCAGTGCAGAGACAAATGGTTTTAGTGGGCTGGCCACTTGCCTAGGCTGGATGATGATGTGGGCAGAAGCAAATTGTGAGAGTTGAACACACAGAGCGATAACAATTCAGAGCATAGGTCTCTGGGTACCTGCCTTTTCTCTAAGCCGGACCTAATAATGCAGCCCTTTCCATTAGGCTGATCTCCCAGTCCCTGTTTGCACAATGCTTGAAGTCGTATAGAAAAAAAAAAAGAAAACGTTTTTAATTTAGAGGAACACAGTCGGTGCGGAAAAAGCACCTTCCAAACAGTCCTAACACTGACTAGAAATGATGCGCGGAGAACATCAGGGAATTGGGGGATTGGTGGTGGGGTAAGACAAATTATTTTTCCAAAACTCTGGCATTTAATAACGAAAACACGTTTATGTGCAATGTTATAAAATGCAAAACTAGGGTAAAATGAACACAAGTTAATAGCTAGAGAAGTTACAATTACAACTTCGTTAGGAACTAGGGGCCAGATGTAGCAAACGTTTGCGAGTCGCAAATGGCCCGAATCGCTATTTGCGACTCCGCAAAATCAGAAATGGGATGTAAAAATCCCATTTCCGACTCTCAAAAAGCGATGCGAGCCGTTACTAACTCGCAAAAATTGTGACCCCATTTTGCGACCCGCAAATAGGAAGTCACAATTTGCGAGTCGCAAACCATATGCAATAGCAACCCGCAAATTGCGACTAGTCGCAAAAAGCCCAGTTTGCATGTCCCATTTACCACTAACTCAGAGCAGGTGGTAATCATTACCAAAGTATAAAAGGAGACCCAGAAGGCATCTGGTTTACTCAAGATGGCAGAGATATACCTGATAGCAGTGAGGAGGAGAGCCCACGCAGCCCAGCAGAGTAGGAGGAGGAGCCAGAGACAGGAGAAGATTTACAGAACAAGGCAGACTCTTTTCCAGCAAACGGAGGAAGAAATCTATGATAAATACAGACTTAGCAGCGCAGCTATACTAGATTCAATTGAATTACTCAAACCACAGCTAGAACGCCAGACGCTGCGCCATCCCTACGCATGTGCAAGTGCTATGCTCACTGCACCTCTTGGCCTCGGGTAGCTATCAGGGGGTCATTGCTGTGGCAGGTGGGGTATCCCAAAGTGCACTATCAAGGTTCCTCAGGGCATTCCTAGATGCCTTACTCACACACATGTCCCAATACATATACCTACCCAGGAATGAGGCAGAAATTAACAGTACCAAGCTGGACTTTTACCGGATTGCCAACTTTCCACATGTCATAGGGTGTGTAGATGGGACACATATTCAAATATGCCCTCCTGCAAACCTGGAATATCTGTTCCGCAACAGAAAGTGTACCCACTCACTCAATATTCAGGTTGTTTGTGACGCCCATTATGTCATCACTGACATTGTAGCGAAATTTCCAGGCAGTACTCATGACTCCTACATTTTTAGGCACAGTGGGATACACCAACGCCTGGAAAATGGGGAGTTTGGAGACGGATACCTCCTAGGTAGAGCTGCATACACCTTGTAGACATGCACACAGATCAATGTGCACACCAACAAGGACTTTCTAACAGTGTACTGTTTGTGCCCAACAGGTGACAGTGCATATGCACTACGGCCATGGATAATGACTCCGTACTTAACACCCAGCAATGAATGTGAGAGGTGATACAACAGTGCACATAAGAGGACCAGGAACCTGATCGAACAAACCTTTGGATTGCTGAAAGCACGGTTCAGATGCCTCCACCGAAGTGGAGGTGCCCTCCAGTATACCCCCATAACGGCATTCAAAATAGGTGTCGCATGCGCTGTCCTGTACAACATTGCCACCCGACGTGGGCTACCTCTCACCCCTGCAGACCCGGATTCTGAGGATGAAGAGCAACCACATCGCCATCATGGGGATAGGAGCATCGCAAATCAAGGCAGACAGACGGGAACACATCGCAACACAATACTTTGGAAGGTGCGTGCCAACTTCTACCATACTCACCAATAGAACAAACACTCCATTTGTTAAGTGGAACAAAAAAGTTATTTAATATGTGCAAAAACCGAACTATTTACAATGAAAAATTGTTCAGGGACTTCAAAAAGCCAACCTGGCATGGGGCACATTGCCATCATGTGCCCCAACATCAGGGACAGTGTGTAGTTTATTGCCTACGGCGGCCTCTGCCAGCCTGGCTGGTACCAGGTTGCTCAGCAGCGCTCTGCCTCGTACTCCCACTCCGGAGCACCCTGGTGTCACCAGCAGAGACACTGACAGTGGAGCCCTCTTCGCTGTCTTGTGGGGTGTCCCCTGTACCCCTGGACACCTGCTGTGCCTCCATGAGGTCGATCACATGGGTGATCCGGCCCAGGCCCCTTGCCACATCACCTGCAAAGTGGCCCATTTCCACCTGGAGGCAGACTGTTCTTCTTGACAGCCCAGTAGTGTTCACTGCCAGTCTGCAAATTGAGGAGGCCATCCTGTCCAGCCTTTGGAGCAGCTGGCGGTCCCTGCGCCGCGCACCCTCGCTCTGTGTAAGCAGTCCAGCCACCAGTTCACGCATGGACAGGGCTAGGTCACCAATGTTGTTGCCTATTACGTCCAGTTGTGCATGAAGCTGCTGCATGCTGTTTTCATTGCTCCTTACGAAGCGGTGCAGAACCCCACTAATCCGCCTTAACATTTGATTCTGCAGGTGCTGACCACGTAGCAGTTGTGCCTCTGTCAGTGTGGTGGACGGACGCCCTGACTCTGCCTGCAGCCCTGCTCTCCTCATCCTGCGTCGCCTGCGCAGCGGTGGATGCCCTGTGAGATGTGCTGTGGCACTCCTGGCTGTTGCTGGTGCAGCCTCCGAAACCACTGTTGCAGCGGGTGTTGTCACCTTCCCTAGCAGAGACTAACTGCAGATTCCTCCCCTTGTGAATTTCCCCGGATGACAGACTGGATCTGGAATCTTTATTACCAATTTCCTTGCCTGTCAACAGATGTCATCATGTGGAACTGCATCAGGTCCGTCAGTTCCAGATGTGATGTCAGGTCATCTATAAGACTGTCACCTCCATACTAACGTCATTTTCTTCCTGATCTCGGTCTGTATCATTGGGTGCGGAGCCAATGGAATCAGAAGGGTAGTGTGCAGATGTTTCAGATTTGGGATCTCACTAATGATTGTAGAAGTATATTCCTCAGAAGGGAGAGGAGGGTGGGTAGGTGAGGAATCAGCAGTTAGATTGAGTCTCTAGCAGAAAAGGTGTTACAAAAGGTCCTGAACTTGTTCTTCTGAAAAAGACTTCCAAGTGCAGATTCCTCATCTAGAGAATCGATACCAAAGCAGTATGCCCATAGGTCATGGGTCTGTGGAAAGACTCAGATCAGGAAATCCTGCAGGACAGATCGGTCAAAGTGCTCATCCTACCAGGCCTGGCTGTCCAGGTAGTAGTGCTTTGCAAACTTAGGCTCACGTAGCTGCCTGGCAAATATCCATGACTGGGACACTGCATGCCAGCCCAGTGTACCACCCTTTTCTCTGGTGCAGTGAACACACAACCCTTTCTGGGGCTGCTTTTTGTTTTCGAGAGAAGTAAACAAATGTTGGCCATCTTGCCCAGTATTTTTTAGTTAAAAGATGTAGAGGTCTTAGGGTCAAGTCTGTGGAGTTATTCCTCCTTCTTAGAGGGAGGAGATGGAGTATAGAATGTTGACAGAGTAATAGATTGCCCTATGTGGAAGGGTGTAACCACCTACAGTGGAAAAGCTGTCTTTGCTCTGAAAACATTTTTGCCCTGCCAGGAGTTCACACACTCGTCTAGAAGATGTGGTTGTGACGAGGAACTTTGTCTTGATGGTTTAGAGGCATGAAGGTCAACTGTGCATGGGGTAAAAGTTAGAACCAAAATTAAGGTCCCACTTCAGCATCACAAAAGTTGTTTTGTTGAAAGGTGGGTCAGTCCCTTCAAAAAACACATCACAACAAGTGTTTTGAAGACAGATGATCAGGCAAAAAGCCTGCAAGACTGACAAATAGCATTTACTGTGGTCACAGCAAAGCCTTGCTGGGCCAATGAAAGATAAAACAAAAGGATATCTCAAACTTGTAAGAGTTGAGCATGACTGGGAAATCAACAAGCAACATACTTCTTCCAGCACCCTGAACATTTTGACCTGGTGGAACACTGGCAGAATACCACCAATTACTTCGGGTAGAAGATCGAAAGTGATCTATCTTTAGGCATGGAGGTGGAGTTTGTGCAAATTCAGTTGCAGGAATTGGCTGTACTGTTGTGACATGAGGTTCTCCCAAAGGGGCAACTGGAATGGAGGACCAATACACAGGGCCATAGGTTGAGAGTACAACACACTCCTTGACCAGCCACTAGGATGAATTGGATTCAGTATTGCCTGATCTTATTCAGCACTCTGGCAGGAGTGCAAGTGGTGGACAGTCATAGAGGAGTCTTGATCCCCAAAACAGTTGGAAGACGTCTCAGAGGGGGCTGCCTTGGAAACTCCAACGCACAAACGTTTGGACGCTGCACATTCTCTTCAGTGGCAAGCCAATTGAGCCCCGGTTCTCCCCACTGCCGGAAGACACTATGTCCAACCTCCAAGCGTAACTGCCATTCGCTAGACACCGATGAGAGAGTTCATCCGCTCTGGCATTTAATGATCCTGCAAGGTGCTGGGTGAAGAGAGAGCTGCCCGAGCATTTGTTCACTCCTTGAAATGTACAACCTCCTGGCACAGGAACCACGATCCCACTCCACCCTTTTTGTTGAAATACCACATGGCTGTTGTGTTATCTGTGAGGACTTGCACCTGTTCTCTATTAAAGGCCAGGAGGAATGCCTTCAGTGCCCAGTGAATCACTCTCAACTCCAGTAACTTAATTTGGAGATAAACCTCCACCAGAGACCAGAATCCTTTTATCTCCACCTCTCCCATGTGAACGCCCCAATTCAGCAAGGATGCATACATCCCACCCATTGGCACGGACAGGGGTAGGGAGAGAGCTCTGCCATTGGTCCAATCGCCGTTGAGCAGCCACCACTGCAGATCTGTCAGAGTCTCCTTCGACACCTTTATGAACTCTGATAGGTCTCCTTAGTGCTGGGCCCACTGACACTTGAGATCCCACTGCAGAGTCTACATGTGCCACCTAGCATGGTTCACAAGGAGGATGCAGGAGGCTCAGACGTCTCAGAGTCACTCACTGAGATCCAGGTTAAGTGCTGAAACATTGGGATCAAGGTCTGAATGTCCTGGACTCATTGAGGCAGAGGGCTGGCGCGAAAGAGTACCATATCCAGGATAGCTCCAGTGAAAGGGAATTGTTGAGTATAAATGAGGTGTAACTTATGCATGTTGATGGAAAAGCCCAACAATGTCATTAAGTCGGGAGGTGGCCTACAGATGTTGGAGGTGAGCCTTCCTTCAGCAGCCAGTGGCTGAGGTATGGGAGAACTGGTATTCCCCATCTCCACAGGTGGGCTGCGACCACCACAATCTGCTTGGTGAACACCCAAGGTGCGCTGGTAAGGCTAAAAGGGAGCAAAGAGAACTGAAAGTGTACATAGCCTACCTGAAATCAGGGGTAACACCCGTGAGACTGTAGGACGGGGATGTGAAAATAAGCATCTTGCAGGTCTAGTGCTACCATCTAGTCTCCCGGATCCAGGACTGGAAGGACATGGGCTAGTGTGAGCATTCTGAACTTGTCCTTCCGGAGGAAGAAGTTCTGAGGGTAAAGATCCAGGAGAAGGCGAAGGTCTCCATTTTTCAGCACCTGAAAGTAACAGGAGTAACAACCAGTCCCAATATCTGCTGCGGGCACCTTCTATATTGCTCCCTTGTCCAAGACAGCCTGAACTACTCCAAACTCCTGGTCCTCTGGGAAGTGTTGTGGCATGGGCTGCATGTCTGGAGCATAGGACAGAAACAGGCCGGGAGTGTCCTGTCCAACGATGTGGAGCACCCTCTGGCCTGACATGATGTTCTGCCATTCAGGGAGGTAAAAGGTTCCCCAACCTCAGACAAGGTGATTGTGCATCACCAAAGACAAATTAAAGTAGTTTTGTGGTACCTGCAGGGGCAGGAAATGGTGTTTGGAGTTTTGGTAGTGCACTGCCCATGGGGGCCTGGATGCCATTGGCCTGCTCCCCGGCTACCCCATCAAAAGGAATGCAAGGCTTTTTGCTGCTGAGGAACGTATTACTGTGGCCTCTGCTACAATCATCTAGCAAAGCCTCAAAATAAGTGCTGTTGTGAGAGTAACTGCAGAGAAGACTGAGCCAGGCCTCAAGATAAGGTGGTGACCTTGCTCTATTTATCTCTCTCCAAGGCCCAGTCAGCCTTTGCTTCAAACAGCCTAGTGCTGTCAAAAGCCATGTCCATTACAGACTGTTGGACATCTGGGAAATACCCTATATAGAGAATTGCTGTGGGCACTGAAGCACAATGCTGGTTCCAAATGCCCTACCCAGGCAATGAGTAGTGTCCAGGTCCGAGCACATGTTGTACTTCACCATGTCTTGGCCACCAGAAATAAGATACTGTAAGGCTGGCCTGATGTCTTCTGGGACAGGTGGCCCTGGAAACCTTTTTTTCCTTTCTTTGGGATTCTTGTTGAGGAGACATCATAAAGAAGGCATTTGGATTTTGCCAGCTGGTAGACGTGTGCAGCACAAAGCTCTCAGCAGTGGGGTGCTGATGGAGGAAATGTGGGTCTCAGGGAGCAAGCCTGTGTTGTCTTGCCCTTGCACTGGGGAGGCATGATCTTGTTTTTCCCAGTTTGCCACAGGATGCCATTAAAAGGCAATGGGAGTTCTAGGTTGGTCAGAACTGGGTTCAGAACCTCGGAGAGGACATTTGTTTTGACTTCTTTTGGGCCTTAGGAGTACGTCATGATCTAGGACCTCAGTTGCAATCCTATCACTGTGGTGAAGGTGGTGGAGTCTTCTGTGGTCATGACCGGGTTTAGGGAGGACAACCCAATGTCTGGTGAGGTGATGTCTGGTGCGGTGTCCAGACCACAAGCATCCTGAAGGTCTTCAAATAGGTTTCCTTCCAAATACAAGTAATTCCTGTAATCATTATCAACATCATATTGGTGAGATATGTCTGGGTTTGATTGTGCGTTCTGCTGTAGTCAGGGGGTAGGGGTGGAGGTTCATATTCCAACAGAACTATGGCTCTATTTCTGACATCAGTGTCATTGGTACCAGTGCCTAGGCCCAAGACGGTGGCATCTGCCATGGTGCAGAGCGCGGTTTCAGATGTTACGCCAAGACTAAAGCCAGCTTTGCCATGCTGAAGGAGGGGGACAACTTAAGCTGGAGGCCGAGTGGTGCAATAAGGGACCGATCCGCTGATGCGGTCTTCACAAGCAACCACCACGGGGTCCGAAAGCACTCCAGCAGGAACAAGTGGGGACCAAAGACTTTGGTGGGTGTCCGTCATCAACATCTGTGAGGAACATTCATGACACAGCGTGAAACTCATTGTTTTAGGTATCATATACGTGCACGTTAAGATTTTGAGTGTTTTCCTGAGGGGAAAAAGTCTGTCAAAAGACAGCACAAGCTAGCTCTGGATCCATGTCGGAATACACGGAAATAAAGGAACTGATGTTGAACGCATAGGTGGTGGTCTTATATTGGCCCACACATCACATCTTCGGAAATGACTCATCCAATGCAGAGCTACGCAATGCCACCTATCGACGTGTGAGGGAATTGCTATTAAAGTTTACAGATCCAGTCTAGCACCTGGGGAAATTCACAAGGTGAGGAAATCGCAGTTAGAAGACTTGTTCAGAAATATATTTAATATATGTGCAGTATGCTATTTCCAATAGTGCCAGAGGGGCAAATTACCATTAGTGCGGGAGGGGCAATTACAAAAGGCGAAGCATTGAGAAGGTCATGAGGCCTTTCCCAGTTCCTCAACAATAATAATAAATATCATATTAAATTCTACAAATCAGCATATTTGGTTTATGTCATGGCATGTCTTAAACTTTATTTTCATTATTACATGTTTTTGAATAAAAGATATCCCAAAACAAGGGGCTGAATTTGTGCAGAAAGGTAAAATCACACTGAAGAGCCTTCTTCACCACAAAGTTGTTTCCATGTTTATAGGAACTGTAGTATGCAATTTGTGAGACAGTAGGCAGTAATTCTCTTGTCAAGCTTGCTCTACTGCAATAATAGGCTTGAATTTGACCTCTACACTGTTGTAATAAATATATGAACGTGCATTTATTAGGACTAGTACTAGGTAACGTGTTATTTGGTCACGTTTATTTTCAAGGCAATGGCATAAATGAACAAGATACTTACCTTCGGTTACGCCTTATCTGGTAGAAACACATGCTAGTTTCAGATTCCTTACTTTTGAATTTCCCCGGAGAATTTTCGGAGCAGTACCCCTGCATGCTGTTAGGTGGTGTTGACCGGCTCAGCGTCCGTCATCGGCATCATCCGCACCGGATATAATGTTCCGGGTCCTATATAGGAGCCACTGCAGATCACTGACGTCAGTTTCATTTCACAACTTTCTACGCCAGAAGCGCCAAGCCATGAACACTGACTACTGGTGCATCAAAACTAAGGCACTGAAAGGGGAGTCCCTGTACCTAGAAATTAGTCCACAGAGCGGGAAGGATGGGTGGGTCAGTAAGGAATCCGCAACTAGAATATGTCTCTACCATATAAAGCATTACCAAAGGTAAGTAAGTTGTTTATCTAATTGAAACTTCTAGTTGCAGATTTCTTACCTTTGAATAGATATCAAAGCAACACCATTCCCGGAGGTGGTTCTGCGAACTAAGGTCAAACTAGAAAGTCCTACAGGACCAAACGGGCAAAGTACCCTCCCCTACAAACCGACTGTCCAGGCAGTACAGTTTGGTGAACATATGCTGGGATGCCCACGTTGCTGTCTGACAGATGTCAAAGACTGGAACCCCATGTGCTAACACAGTGGTCGAGGATGTAGCTCTGGTAGAATGAGCATGCAAACCTGCAGGTGGTTGCTTTTTGGCCAGTGCAAATCATGTCTTAGACATACGGCCTGTCTGGAGATGGTCTGGTTCTGCACTGCCCGACCTTTCTTTGCAGCCATATAACCAACAAAGAGTTGATCATTCACCTGGAGCTCATTTGTACGATCAAGGTAGAACAACAACACTCTTTTTGGGTCCAGGCGGTGGAGTCTCAACTTCAAACAAGCATTTGCAATGCAATGGGTCTCATGTTTGCGAGTTAGGGAGATTAGCATTGTAAATTCCTAACTGGATTTTTCTTGCCACATAAATTGAAAATGAAAAGTGCCATGACGTCTATGAGCGTGAGCGCGAAGGAGAGACACAAGAGGAAAAAGAAGTTTGCTCACAGTCAAACGTATCGGCAAATGTGAAATTATCCATGTAACAGGGTCGATGGCCAAAGGGGTAACAAAAACACCCCAAGGAGGGACAAACAGAGCATTTACCAATGATGATAAAGGATTTTTGCAAGACAAGCCTATTAGTGATAGTGATGGGTGTGCGGTGAGTGTGGTTAAAAGCCCACAGATAGATTACAACACGTCAGAACTTTTGCGCGCTCGACCTAAAAAGCACAAATTGCAGACAAATAAACCTTTGCGACTGCCCATAACAGAGACCTGCTGGGCCAGAGAAAGTATAAAAAACAAACCTCTGAGTGGGGTGCAGAAAGGGGGTCAACAGACTTGTCTGTGCACCATGCCACAAATTTCTTCCAACAACAGGTGCATACCATTTTGGTGTAGGGATGCCTGGCTGTTAAGGTAACGGTAAAGACTTCGGGTGGAAGGTCAACAGCTGTCAACTACCACTGCTCAATCTCCATGCAAGAAGGCTGAGAGTGGACAGCTTTGGGTGCAGAACCCTCCCCTGCTGCTGCGAAAAAAAGATCCTCCCGAAGGGGCAGTCTGATCAGAGGATCGATGGACATGCTCAACAGCTCAAGACACCAGACTCTCCATGCATAGCGTGGAGCTACAAGGATTACTTGGGTCCAGTCGATCTTGATATTCTTGAGAACTCTGGGCAGAAGTGGCATGGGTGGAAAGGCGTGCAGGAGGCCTGAGTTCCACTTGAGACGAAAAGCG
Organism: Pleurodeles waltl; assembly: GCF_031143425.1. Lineage (NCBI taxonomy): Eukaryota > Metazoa > Chordata > Amphibia > Caudata > Salamandridae > Pleurodeles > Pleurodeles waltl. The sequence continues at coordinate 1,894,880,574 of NC_090440.1, forward strand.
TCTCCAAGCAAATGCTGACTTGGAAACTCCAACACGCAAACCAGCTGACACTGCACGTTCTCTGCGGAGGACAACAGATCTAACCAAAGCTCTCCCCACTGTTGAAAGAGACCTTGCGCCACCTCTTGATGGAGATGCCTTTCATGATCTGGTAGTGAATTACAGCTGAGTTCGCCTGCTCTGTCATTCAGAGAGCCCACCAGATGTTGAACTACCAGGGACATGCACTGCTGTTTCAGCAACGTCCAGAGGCACAGTCCACAACCCCACCCGCCCTACTAGCTACAGTACCAAATTGCGGTGGTGTTGTCTTAACACCTGTACCATCTTCCCCTTGAAAGAGGGAAGAGATGCCTTCAATACTAACTGGATCGCAAGGAACTCCAAAAGGTTGATGTGGGTCTGGACTCAACGGGAGACCAGGTGCCTCTGATCTCCAACTCTCCCAGATGCCCGACCCATCCCAACAGTGCCGCATTTGTAACCACTGTCCGATTTGGTTGGGGAAGGGAGAAGAATCTGCCTCTGACCCCACATGCCTCGGAAATTCTACTCACCCACTCGGTATGGCAGTCCCATTTTATCAGATTGAGCTATTTTTAGGACCTACTCAACCCTCTGGCGAATTGACAAAGAACAGGTGTTCTGTTCAGTCAGAGAGTAAAGGAGACCTTTAAAGCTTGTCACATTTGCTTTGTGTTCAGAGACAGAGGTCAAAAGTCAGCGTGTCTTACAATTACTATGCCTTCTGACTCCAGGATTTTGTCAGTTTTTTCCTAACACACAGCATTTAAATAGCTAAGTCAACTGTACAAACATTTCAAAATATATTTCAGAAGATGTGAAAGCCCATTGTTGGTACTTCTGTGTGATGAAAAAAATATTTTAATACAATGAAGACAAATCACAACACTTTACTTAGTGATGTGCAAAGAATAGATGTTTTCTGAAACTTGATGTTTACATATTTGTTAATATATTATATAGTTTTATCAGTAAAGCTGCAAGTTATTGGGAAGGTTTTTGGATATTTCATGGAAATATCCGCACAGAGTCCTTCCTTTTGAAGACTGTGCAGACATCAGTACTCAGAATGAAACGATTCCCAGAAGGGACCCCCCACTTCTTCCCTTCATGAGCAAGGCATTCCAGAGGACAATTTCAATTAAGTGGTTTCCGTGCTACACCAAATAATTCCAGCTACCTAGGTAAGTCACCCCCTTTCTTCCCATCCAGAATTAGGGGGCAGGGTGCATCACCTTGCCCACAACTGGGGTTGGATAAAACAGGATGCGTTGCTTCATCAGATGGTGTAAGGTTTCCATTTGGAATTCTGTGCGACTTCCTGTCATTTCTATATCCTAAACCAGCTACATTTCCACTCTCACAAACAATTTCATAGACCAGGAGATTGCATTGTTTCTACAGAAACAAACCATAGCTCCCAGCACTTCTCATCCCATAGGGTTCATAAGCAACATTTTTCTGTAGGGCAAAAAAGACTGAGCTTTCGTCTGGTGATAAATTTCAAAGAATAGGAAGGGATCCAACTTGTTGCAAGACCTCTATACCAGAAAGGCATTTGACAGTTCCAATCTATCCACCCCATCGACTGCTTGCAGTTTCAGTGAAAACAACATACTTACAAATTCTTGGTAATGTCCTTTCGACAATCCTCAGCTCCTTAGTGCTATATCAAGTTGCTCAAACCTGCAGTAGTGGAGTTCTTTAGAGCCACATATATTCAATTAATCATCTACTTGGACGATTTCCATCTGATGTCACAGGATCCAATCTTAGTGCAACATAACTTGGAATCTCACAATTTGCCTTCTATAATCGCTAAGTCTCGTCATGAACTATGACAAATCCGGCCTACTTCTATCTCAGCAGATGATCTTCCTTGGATTCACCACAGATCCATTTCAGCCACCTTAGCTTTCCCAGTCTAAAAAGTCAGAGCTATATAGAAGGTGATCCAGAAAGCTCTTTCAAAGCAATTCTTCATTGGCTGACCAGACTGGTAGGACTTCTGGTGTTGTCCATTAAAGCAATCTTCCTGGGACCTCTCCACTATCAGGCTTTCCAATGACTCAAAGTCTCACACTTGCAGAAAGGTATGTCTTACTCAGATCAAGTTGCCCTCATCCCAAAGCTGCTTCAAGAATTACAATGGTGGCTTGACCAGAATGACTCATGGAATGGGAAGGCCATTTTTTGTCTTGTTGCAGACATGGTGGTGAAGTCGGTCAACAGTCCAAAGCAATAGGGTGTTCGCTGTGACAGTGTGACAATGCAATTGGGGCACATGGTCCAAAGCTGAGTTTTTTTTTTTTTGTATTATTAGAATTATTATTATTTTTTTTACACATCACTTGTCTGGAACTGTTAGCTTGTTCCTTTGCAAATCACTCGTTTTCTCCCCAACAGGCTCAATGTTGTATCGGATTGAAAATCTGCAGCGCTGCGGTGGTCTTCTAAGTCAACCACTTGGGGGGAGTGAGATTACATCTTGCACAAATTGCCAAGGATTCCTAGCATTACAGCATTCAACATCAGATCTCAGTGATAGCTCTTCATCTTCTGGGCAAAGAGAACACAGTAGCAGACTGGAATTTCACCTCCTTAGGGATTCCAGCAAATGGAAACTGGATATAGGTCTTTTTACCAAGATCATGGAGAAATGGGGACTGTGTCAGCTGGACTTGTTTGCATCTCGGCTGAAGTACCAATTACCATCCTTTTTCAGATGGAGACCGAATCCCCTGGAGCAAGCAATGGAAGCTTTCTTGCAGAAGTGGCCTGAACTGAATTATGCCTTTATCCCCTTCTCCTTGCTCCTGAGAGTAGCTCTCCTAGTCTGGAAACAATCAGCTGAGTGGATACGGATTTCTCTCCTGCGGAGACCACAGAGTTGGTTCCCCTCTTTGCTGGAACTCTCTTGTGAATGTCCTCTCCCGATTCATTAGTTCCCTGGTCTTCTCCTGGATCCTATGCGGACTCATCATTTGAGACTGATAGGATGGAGACTTTCCAGAGATGGTGGCAAGTGCCAGGACTTTCAGAACATGCTATCGACCTCAATGACAGAACCTGGGCAGACTCTACGCATAAGAGAAGCAGCCTGGGAAAGACAGACATTCAGTTGTGGTGAATGGAGTTTGGATCCAGCGGCAGCAGATATAATTCAGGTCATGAATTTTCTAGAAGATTCTAGAATCTTTAGTGACAGAAGGCCTTTCTTACAAAACAGTAAACTCTTACAGATTGGCGATTTCCATAGGCCACCTACCCACTGCTAACAGGTCTGTTGGCGAGCACTCTCTAATATCTAAGCTTTTGATGGGCGTGAGGTTTTTGGCTCCACCTCAGTCAAAATATTCTGCTCTTGGGGATGTCTCCCTAGCCCTTAAACTCCTGCAGGCATGGCCAGATAATTCTCTTACTAGGAAATAACTTTTTGCTAAATAAACGCTTTTGCTGTGTCTGGTTTCTTGTAAATGTTCAGGCTCTTGACCAGGCTGGCAGATCGTTCACAACAGAAGGCGTGATTTTTTGGGATTACCAAAAGAACAGAATCGGCAATTAAACAGGTGGTATTTCCAGCACTTCCAGAACACTGGAAGCTGTGTGTGGTTTACAG